>NW_027362764.1:253185358-257985358 GCF_046119375.1 Phyllobates terribilis
GGAGGTCACAGTAGCTTAACAAGATGGTTTTAATGCCCCTTGGAAAAGTGGTGGAGGTCACAGTAGCTTAGCAAGATGGTTTTAATGCCCCTTGGAAAAGTGGTGGAGGTCACAGTAGCTTAACAAGACGGTTTTAATGCCCCTCAGAAGAGACGTGGAGGTCACAGTAGCTTAACAAGACGGTTTTAATGCCCCTCGGAAGAGACGTGGAGGTCACAGTAGCTTAACAAGATGGTTTTAATGTCCCTTGGAAAAGTGGTTGAGGTCGCAGTAGCTTAACAAGACAGTTTTAATGCCTCTTTGAAAAGTGGTTGAGGTCACAGTAGCTTAACAAGACGGTTTTAATGCCCCTCGGAGGAGACGTGGAGGTCCCTGTAGCTTAACAAGACGGTTTTAATGCACCCTTGGAAAAGTGGTGGAGGTCACAGTAGCTTAACAAGATGGTTTTAATGCCCCTCAGAAGAGACGTGGAGGTCACAGTAGCTTAACAAGACGGTTTTAATGCCCCTCGTAAGAGACTTGGAGGTCCCAGTAGCTTAACAAGACGGTTTTAATACCCCTTGTAAAAGTGGTGGAGGTCACAGTAGCTTAACAACACGATTTTAATGCCCCTCGGAAGAGACGTGGAGGTCCCAGTAGCTTAACAAGACGGTTTTAATGTCCCTTGGAAAAGTGCTTGAGGTTGCAGTAGCTTAACAATACGGTTTTAATGCGCCTTGGAAAAGTGGTGGAGGTCACAGTAGCTTAACAAGACGGTTTTAATGCCCCTCGGAAGAGACGTGGAGGTCACAGTAGCTTAACAAGACGGATTTAATGCCCCTTGGAAGTGACGTGGAGGTCACAGTAGCTTAACAAGATGGTTTTAATGGCCCTCGGAAGAGACGTGGAAGTCACAGTACCTTAAGAAGACGGTTTTAATGCCCCTCGGAAGAGACTTGGAGGTGCCAGTAGCTTAACAAGACGGTTTTAATGCCCCTTGGAAAAGTGTTGGAGGTCACAGTAGCTTAACAAGACGGTTTTAATGCCCCTTGGAAGAGACGTGGAGGTCCCAGTAGCTTAACAAGACGGTTTTAATGCCCCTTGGAAAAGTGGTTGAGGTCCCAGTAGCTTAACAAGACGGTTTTAATGCCCCTTGGAAAAGTGGTTGAGGTCCCAGTAGCTTAACAAGATGGTTTTAATGCCCCTTGGAAAAGTGGTGGAGGTCACAGTAGCTTAACAAGACGGTTTTAATGCCACTCAGAAGAGACGTGGAGGTCACAGTAGCTTAACAAGAAGGTTTTAATGCCCCTCGGAAGTGACGTGGAGGTCACAGTAGCTTAACAAGATGGTTTTAATGCCCCTTGGAAAAGTGGTTGAGGTCACAGTAGCTTAACAAGACGGTTTTAATGCCCCTTGGAAAAGTGGTGAAGGTCACAGTAGCTTAACAAGACGGTATTAATGCCCCTTGGAAAAGTGGTGGAGGTCACAGTAGCTTAACAAGACGGTTTTAATGCCCCTCGGAAGTGACGTGGAGGTCACAGTAGGTTAAGAAGACGGTTTTAATGCCCCTCGGAAGAGACTGGGAGGTGCCAGTAGCTTAACAAGACGTTTTTAATGCCCCTTGGAAAACTGGTGGAGGTCACAGTAGCTAAACAAGACGGTTTTAATGCCCCTTGGAAGAGACGTGGAGTTCCCAGTAGCTTAACAAGATGGTTTTAATGCCCCTTGGAAAAGTGGTTGAGGTCGCAGTAGCTTAACAAGATGGTTTTAATGCCCCTTGGAAAAGTGGTGGAGGTCCCAGTAGCTTAACAAGACGGTTTGAATGCCCCTTGGAAGAGACGTGGAGGTCACAGTAGCTTAACAAGATGGTTTTAATGCCCCTTGAAAAAGTGGTGGAGGTCACAGTAGCTTAACAAGACCGTTTTAATGCCCCTCAGAAGAGACGTGGAGGTCACAGTAGCTTAACAGGATGGTTTTAATGCCCCTCGGAAGAGACGTGGAGGTTACAGTAGCTTAACAAGACGGTTTTAATGCCCCTCTTAAGAGACGTGGAGGTCACAGTAGCTTAACAAGACAGTTTGAATGCCCTTTGGAAGAGACGTGGAGGTCACAGTAGCTTAACAAGACGGTTTTAATGCCCCTTGGAAAAGTGGTGGAGGTTACAGTAGCTTAACAAGATGGTTTTAATGCCCCTTGGAAAAGTGGTGGAGGTCACAGTAGCTTAGCAAGATGGTTTTAATGCCCCTTGGAAAAGTGGTGGAGGTCACAGTAGCTTAACAAGACGGTTTTAATGCCCCTCAGAAGAGACGTGGAGGTCACAGTAGCTTAACAAGACGGTTTTAATGCCCCTCGGAAGAGACGTGGAGGTCACAGTAGCTTAACAAGATGGTTTTAATGTCCCTTGGAAAAGTGGTTGAGGTCGCAGTAGCTTAACAAGACGGTTTTAATGCCTCTTTGAAAAGTGGTTGAGGTCACAGTAGCTTAACAAGACGGTTTTAATGCCCCTCGGAGGAGACGTGGAGGTCCCTGTAGCTTAACAAGACGGTTTTAATGCCCCTTGGAAAAGTGGTGGAGGTCACAGTAGCTTAACAAGATGGTTTTAATGCCCCTCAGAAGAGACGTGGAGGTCACAGTAGCTTAACAAGACGGTTTTAATGCCCCTCGCAAGAGACTTGGAGGTCCCAGTAGCTTAACAAGACCTTTTTAATACCCCTTGTAAAAGTGGTGGAGGTCACAGTAGCTTAACAACACTGTTTTAATGCCCCTCGGAAGAGACGTGGAGGTCCCAGTAGCTTAACAAGACGGTTTTAATGCCCCTTGGAAAAGTGGTTGAGGTTGCAGTAGCTTAACAATACGGTTTTAATGCCCCTTGGAAAAGTGGTGGAGGTCACAGTAGCTTAACAAGACGGTTTTAATGCCCCTCGGAAGAGACGTGGAGGTCACAGTAGCTTAACAAGACAGATTTAATGCCCCTTGGAAGTGACGTGGAGGTCACAGTAGCTTAACAAGACGGTTTTAATGCCCCTCGGAAGAGACGTGGAGGTCACAGTAGCTTAACAAGACGGATTTAATGCCCCTTGGAAGTGACGTGGAGGTCACAGTAGCTTAACAAGACGGTTTTAATGCCCCTCGCAAGAGACGTGAAGTTCCCTGTAGCTTAACAAGACGGTTTTAATGCCCCTTGGAAAAGTGGTGGAGGTCGCAGTAGCTTAACAAGATGGTTTTAATGCAGCTTGGAAAAGTGGTGGAGGTCACAGTAGCTTAAAAAGACGGTTTTAATGCCCCTCAGAAGAGACGTGGAGGTCACAGTAGCTTAACAAGACGGTTTTAATGCCCCTCGGAAGAGACTTGGAGGTGCCAGTAGCTTAACAAGACGTTTTTAATGCCCCTTGGAAAACTGGTGGAGGTCACAGTAGCTTAACAAGATGGTTTTAATGCCCCTTGGAAGAGACGTGGAGTTCCCAGTAGCTTAAAAAGATGGTTTTAATGCCCCTTGGAAAAGTGGTTGAGGTCGCAGTAGCTTAACAAGATGGTTTTAATGCCCCTTGGAAAAGTGGTGGAGGTCCCAGTAGATTAACAAGACGGTTTGAATGCCCCTTGGAAGAGACGTGGAGGTCACAGTAGCTTAACAAGATGGTTTTGATGCCCCTTGAAAAAGTGGTGGAGGTCACAGTAGCTTAACAAGACCGTTTTAATGCCCCTCAGAAGAGACGTGGAGGTCACAGTAGCTTAACAGGATGGTTTTAATGCCCCTCGGAAGAGACGTGGAGGTTACAGTAGCTTAACAAGACGGTTTTAATGCCCCTCGGAAGAGACGTGGAGGTCACAGTAGCTTAACAAGACAGTTTGAATGCCCTTTGGAAGAGACGTGGAGGTCACAGTAGCTTAACAAGACGGTTTTAATGCCCCTTGGAAAAGTGGTGGAGGTCACAGTAGCTTAACAAGATGGTTTTAATGCCCCTTGGAAAAGTGGTGGAGGTCACAGTAGCTTAGCAAGATGGTTTTAATGCCCCTTGGAAAAGTGGTGGAGGTCACAGTAGCTTAACAAGACGGTTTTAATGCCCCTCAGAAGAGACGTGGAGGTCACAGTAGCTTAACAAGACGGTTTTAATGCCCCTCGGAAGAGACGTGGAGGTCACAGTAGCTTAACAAGATGGTTTTAATGTCCCTTGGAAAAGTGGTTGAGGTCGCAGTAGCTTAACAAGACAGTTTTAATGCCTCTTTGAAAAGTGGTTGAGGTCACAGTAGCTTAACAAGACAGTTTTAATGCCCCTCGGAGGAGACGTGGAGGTCCCTGTAGCTTAACAAGACGGTTTTAATGCACCCTTGGAAAAGTGGTGGAGGTCACAGTAGCTTAACAAGATGGTTTTAATGCCCCTCAGAAGAGACGTGGAGGTCACAGTAGCTTAACAAGACGGTTTTAATGCCCCTCGTAAGAGACTTGGAGGTCCCAGTAGCTTAACAAGACGGTTTTAATACCCCTTGTAAAAGTGGTGGAGGTCACAGTAGCTTAACAACACGATTTTAATGCCCCTCGGAAGAGACGTGGAGGTCCCAGTAGCTTAACAAGACGGTTTTAATGTCCCTTGGAAAAGTGCTTGAGGTTGCAGTAGCTTAACATTACGGTTTTAATGCGCCTTGGAAAAGTGGTGGAGGTCACAGTAGCTTAACAAGACGGTTTTAATGCCCCTCGGAAGAGACGTGGAGGTCACAGTAGCTTAACAAGACGGATTTAATGCCCCTTGGAAGTGACGTGGAGGTCACAGTAGCTTAACAAGATGGTTTTAATGGCCCTCGGAAGAGACGTGGAAGTCACAGTACCTTAAGAAGACGGTTTTAATGCCCCTCGGAAGAGACTTGGAGGTGCCAGTAGCTTAACAAGACGGTTTTAATGCCCCTTGGAAAAGTGTTGGAGGTCACAGTAGCTTAACAAGACGGTTTTAATGCCCCTTGGAAGAGACGTGGAGGTCCCAGTAGCTTAACAAGACGGTTTTAATGCCCCTTGGAAAAGTGGTTGAGGTCCCAGTAGCTTAACAAGACGGTTTTAATGCCCCTTGGAAAAGTGGTTGAGGTCCCAGTAGCTTAACAAGATGGTTTTAATGCCCCTTGGAAAAGTGGTGGAGGTCACAGTAGCTTAACAAGACGGTTTTAATGCCACTCAGAAGAGACATGGAGGTCACAGTAGCTTAACAAGAAGGTTTTAATGCCCCTCGGAAGTGACGTGGAGGTCACAGTAGCTTAACAAGATGGTTTTAATGCCCCTTGGAAAAGTGGTTGAGGTCACAGTAGCTTAGCAAGACGGTTTTAATGCCCCCTGGAAAAGTGGTGGAGGTCACAGTAGCTTAACAAGATGGTTTTAATGCCCCTCGGAAGAGACGTGGAGGTCACAGTAGCTTAACAAGACGGTTTTAATGCCTCTCGGAAGAGACGTGTAAGTCCCAGTAGCTTAACAAGACGGTATTAATGCCCCTTGGAAAAGTGGTGGAGGTCACAGTAGCTTAACAAGACGGTTTTAATGCCCCTTGGAAGTGACGTGGAGGTCACAGTAGCGTAAGAAGACGGTTTTAATGCCCCACGGAAGAGACTTGGAGGTGCCAGTAGCTTAACAAGACGTTTTTAATGCCCCTTGGAAAAGTGGTGGAGGTCACAGTAGCTTAACAAGACGGTTTTAATGCCCCTTGGAAGAGACGTGGAGGTCCCAGTAGCTTAACAAGACGGTTTTAATGCCCCTTGGAAAAGTGGTTGAGGTCGCAGTAGCTTAACAAGATGGTTTTAATGCCCCTTGGAAAAGTGGTGGAGGTCCCAATAGCTTAACAAGACGGTTTGAATGCCCCTTGGAAGAGACGTGGAGGTCACAGTAGCTTAACAAGACCGTTTTAATGCCCCTCAGAAGAGACGTGGAGGTCACAGTAGCTTAACAGGATGGTTTTAATGCCCCTCGGAAGAGCCGTGGAGGTCACAGTAGCTTAACAAGACGCTTTTAATGCCCCTCGGAAGAGACGTGGTGGTCACAGTAGCTTAACAAGACAGTTTGAATGCCCTTTGGAAGAGACGTGGAGGTCACAGTAGCTTAACAAGACGGTTTTAATGCCCCTTGGAAAAGTGGTGGAGGTCACAGTAGCTTAACAAGATGGTTTTAATGCCCCTTGGAAAAGTGGTGGAGGTCACAGTAGCTTAGCAAGATGGTTTTAATGACCCTTGGAAAAGTGGTGGAGGTCACAGTAGCTTAACAAGACGGTTTTAATGCCCCTCAGAAGAGACTTGAAGGTCACAGTAGCTTAACAAGACGGTTTTAATGCCCCTCGGAAGAGACGTGGAGGTCACAGTAGCTTAACAAGATGGTTTTAATGTCCCTTGGAAAAGTGGTTGAGGTCGCAGTAGCTTAACAAGACGGTTTTAATGCCCCTTTGAAAAGTGGTTGAGGTCACAGTAGCTTAACAAGACGGTTTTAATGCCCCTCGGAGGAGACGTGGAGGTCCCTGTAGCTTAACAAGACGGTTTTAATGCCCCTTGGAAAAGTGGTGGAGGTCACAGTAGCTTAACAAGATGGTTTTAATGCCCCTCAGAAGAGACGTGGAGGTCACAGTAGCTTAACAAGATGGTTTTAATGCCCCTCGCAAGAGACTTGGAGGTCCCAGTAGCTTAACAAGACGGTTTTAATACCCCTTGTAAAAGTGGTGGAGGTCACAGTAGCTTAACAAGACGGTTTTAATGCCCCTCGGAAGAGACGTGGAGGTCCCAGTAGCTTAACAAGACGGTTTTAATGCCCCTTGGAAAAGTGGTTGAGGTTGCAGTAGCTTAACAATACGGTTTTAATGCCCCTTGGAAAAGTGGTGGAGGTCACAGTAGCTTAACAAGATGGTTTTAATGCCCCTTGGAAAAGTGGTTGAGGTCACAGTAGCTTAACAAGACGGTTTTAATGCCCCTTGGAAAAGTGGTGAAGGTCACAGTAGCTTAACAAGACGGTATTAATGCCCCTTGGAAAAGTGGTGGAGGTCACAGTAGCTTAACAAGACGGTTTTAATGCCCCTCGGAAGTGACGTGGAGGTCACAGTAGGTTAAGAAGACGGTTTTAATGCCCCTCGGAAGAGACTGGGAGGTGCCAGTAGCTTAACAAGACGTTTTTAATGCCCCTTGGAAAACTGGTGGAGGTCACAGTAGCTTAACAAGACGGTTTTAATGCCCCTTGGAAGAGACGTGGAGTTCCCAGTAGCTTAACAAGATGGTTTTAATGCCCCTTGGAAAAGTGGTTGAGGTCGCAGTAGCTTAACAAGATGGTTTTAATGCCCCTTGGAAAAGTGGTGGAGGTCCCAGTAGCTTAACAAGACGGTTTGAATGCCCCTTGGAAGAGACGTGGAGGTCACAGTAGCTTAACAAGATGGTTTTAATGCCCCTTGAAAAAGTGGTGGAGGTCACAGTAGCTTAACAAGACCGTTTTAATGCCCCTCAGAAGAGACGTGGAGGTCACAGTAGCTTAACAGGATGGTTTTAATGCCCCTCGGAAGAGACGTGGAGGTTACAGTAGCTTAACAAGACGGTTTTAATGCCCCTCTTAAGAGACGTGGAGGTCACAGTAGCTTAACAAGACAGTTTGAATGCCCTTTGGAAGAGACGTGGAGGTCACAGTAGCTTAACAAGACGGTTTTAATGCCCCTTGGAAAAGTGGTGGAGGTTACAGTAGCTTAACAAGATGGTTTTAATGCCCCTTGGAAAAGTGGTGGAGGTCACAGTAGCTTAGCAAGATGGTTTTAATGCCCCTTGGAAAAGTGGTGGAGGTCACAGTAGCTTAACAAGACGGTTTTAATGCCCCTCAGAAGAGACGTGGAGGTCACAGTAGCTTAACAAGACGGTTTTAATGCCCCTCGGAAGAGACGTGGAGGTCACAGTAGCTTAACAAGATGGTTTTAATGTCCCTTGGAAAAGTGGTTGAGGTCGCAGTAGCTTAACAAGACGGTTTTAATGCCTCTTTGAAAAGTGGTTGAGGTCACAGTAGCTTAACAAGACGGTTTTAATGCCCCTCGGAGGAGACGTGGAGGTCCCTGTAGCTTAACAAGACGGTTTTAATGCCCCTTGGAAAAGTGGTGGAGGTCACAGTAGCTTAACAGATGGTTTTAATGCCCCTCAGAAGAGACGTGGAGGTCACAGTAGCTTAACAAGACGGTTTTAATGCCCCTCGCAAGAGACTTGGAGGTCCCAGTAGCTTAACAAGACGGTTTTAATACCCCTTGTAAAAGTGGTGGAGGTCACAGTAGCTTAACAACACTGTTTTAATGCCCCTCGGAAGAGACGTGGAGGTCCCAGTAGCTTAACAAGACGGTTTTAATGCCCGTTGGAAAAGTGGTGGAGGTCACAGTAGCTTAACAAGACGGTTTTAATGCCCCTCGGAAGAGAAGTGGAGGTCACAGTAGCTTAACAAGACAGATTTAATGCCCTTTGGAAGTGACGTGGAGGTCACAGTAGCTTAACAAGACGGTTTTAATGCCCCTCGGAAGAGACGTGGAGGTCACAGTAGCTTAACAAGACGGATTTAATGCCCCTTGGAAGTGACGTGGAGGTCACAGTAGCTTAACAAGACGGTTTTAATGCCCCTCGCAAGAGACGTGAAGTTCCCTGTAGCTTAACAAGACGGTTTTAATGCCCCTTGGAAAAGTGGTGGAGGTCGCAGTAGCTTAACAAGATGGTTTTAATGCAGCTTGGAAAAGTGGTGGAGGTCACAGTAGCTTAAAAAGACGGTTTTAATGCCCCTCAGAAGAGATGTGGAGGTCACAGTAGCTTAACAAGACGGTTTTAATGCCCCTCGGAAGAGACTTGGAGGTGCCAGTAGCTTAACAAGACGTTTTTAATGCCCCTTGGAAAACTGGTGGAGGTCACAGTAGCTTAACAAGATGGTTTTAATGCCCCTTGGAAGAGACGTGGAGTTCCCAGTAGCTTAAAAAGATGGTTTTAATGCCCCTTGGAAAAGTGGTTGAGGTCGCAGTAGCTTAACAAGATGGTTTTAATGCCCCTTGGAAAAGTGGTGGAGGTCCCAGTAAATTAACAAGACGGTTTGAATGCCCCTTGGAAGAGACGTGGAGGTCACAGTAGCTTAACAAGATGGTTTTGATGCCCCTTGAAAAAGTGGTGGAGGTCACAGTAGCTTAACAAGACCGTTTTAATGCCCCTCAGAAGAGACGTGGAGGTCACAGTAGCTTAACAGGATGGTTTTAATGCCCCTCGGAAGAGACGTGGAGGTTACAGTAGCTTAACAAGACGGTTTTAATGCCCCTCGGAAGAGACGTGGAGGTCACAGTAGCTTAACAAGACAGTTTGAATGCCCTTTGGAAGAGACGTGGAGGTCACAGTAGCTTAACAAGACGGTTTTAATGCCCCTTGGAAAAGTGGTGGAGGTCACAGTAGCTTAACAAGATGGTTTTAATGCCCCTTGGAAAAGTGGTGGAGGTCACAGTAGCTTAGCAAGATGGTTTTAATGCCCCTTGGAAAAGTGGTGGAGGTCACAGTAGCTTAACAAGACGGTTTTAATGCCCCTCAGAAGAGACGTGGAGGTCACAGTAGCTTAACAAGACGGTTTTAATGCCCCTCGGAAGAGACGTGGAGGTCACAGTAGCTTAACAAGATGGTTTTAATGTCCCTTGGAAAAGTGGTTGAGGTCGCAGTAGCTTAACAAGACAGTTTTAATGCCTCTTTGAAAAGTGGTTGAGGTCACAGTAGCTTAACAAGACGGTTTTAATGCCCCTCGGAGGAGACGTGGAGGTCCCTGTAGCTTAACAAGACGGTTTTAATGCACCCTTGGAAAAGTGGTGGAGGTCACCGTAGCTTAACAAGATGGTTTTAATGCCCCTCAGAAGAGACGTGGAGGTCACAGTAGCTTAACAAGACGGTTTTAATGCCCCTCGTAAGAGACTTGGAGGTCCCAGTAGCTTAACAAGACGGTTTTAATACCCCTTGTAAAAGTGGTGGAGGTCACAGTAGCTTAACAACACGATTTTAATGCCCCTCGGAAGAGACGTGGAGGTCCCAGTAGCTTAACAAGACGGTTTTAATGTCCCTTGGAAAAGTGCTTGAGGTTGCAGTAGCTTAACAATACGGTTTTAATGCGCCTTGGAAAAGTGGTGGAGGTCACAGTAGCTTAACAAGACGGTTTTAATGCCCCTCGGAAGAGACGTGGAGGTCACAGTAGCTTAACAAGACGGATTTAATGCCCCTTGGAAGTGACGTGGAGGTCACAGTAGCTTAACAAGATGGTTTTAATGGCCCTCGGAAGAGACGTGGAAGTCACAGTACCTTAAGAAGACGGTTTTAATGCCCCTCGGAAGAGACTTGGAGGTGCCAGTAGCTTAACAAGACGGTTTTAATGCCCCTTGGAAAAGTGTTGGAGGTCACAGTAGCTTAACAAGACGGTTTTAATGCCCCTTGGAAGAGACGTGGAGGTCCCAGTAGCTTAACAAGGCGGTTTTAATGCCCCTTGGAAAAGTGGTTGAGGTCCCAGTAGCTTAACAAGACGGTTTTAATGCCCCTTGGAAAAGTGGTTGAGGTCCCAGTAGCTTAACAAGATGGTTTTAATGCCCCTTGGAAAAGTGGTGGAGGTCACAGTAGCTTAACAAGACGGTTTTAATGCCACTCAGAAGAGACGTGGAGGTCACAGTAGCTTAACAAGAAGGTTTTAATGCCCCTCGGAAGTGACGTGGAGGTCACAGTAGCTTAACAAGATGGTTTTAATGCCCCTTGGAAAAGTGGTTGAGGTCACAGTAGCTTAGCAAGACGGTTTTAATGCCCCCTGGAAAAGTGGTGGAGGTCACAGTAGCTTAACAAGATGGTTTTAATGCCCCTCGGAAGAGACGTGGAGGTCACAGTAGCTTAACAAGACGGTTTTAATGCCTCTCGGAAGAGACGTGTAAGTCCCAGTAGCTTAACAAGACGGTATTAATGCCCCTTGGAAAAGTGGTGGAGGTCACAGTAGCTTAACAAGACGGTTTTAATGCCCCTTGGAAGTGACGTGGAGGTCACAGTAGCGTAAGAAGACGGTTTTAATGCCCCACGGAAGAGACTTGGAGGTGCCAGTAGCTTAACAAGACGTTTTTAATGCCCCTTGGAAAAGTGGTGGAGGTCACAGTAGCTTATCAAGACGGTTTTAATGCCCCTTGGAAGAGACGTGGAGGTCCCAGTAGCTTAACAAGACGGTTTTAATGCCCCTTGGAAAAGTGGTTGAGGTCGCAGTAGCTTAACAAGATGGTTTTAATGCCCCTTGGAAAAGTGGTGGAGGTCCCAATAGCTTAACAAGACGGTTTGAATGCCCCTTGGAAGAGACGTGGAGGTCACAGTAGCTTAACAAGACCGTTTTAATGCCCCTCAGAAGAGACGTGGAGGTCACAGTAGCTTAACAGGATGGTTTTAATGCCCCTCGGAAGAGCCGTGGAGGTCACAGTAGCTTAACAAGACGCTTTTAATGCCCCTCGGAAGAGACGTGGTGGTCACAGTAGCTTAACAAGACAGTTTGAATGCCCTTTGGAAGAGACGTGGAGGTCACAGTAGCTTAACAAGACGGTTTTAATGCCCCTTGGAAAAGTGGTGGAGGTCACAGTAGCTTAACAAGATGGTTTTAATGCCCCTTGGAAAAGTGGTGGAGGTCACAGTAGCTTAGCAAGATGGTTTTAATGACCCTTGGAAAAGTGGTGGAGGTCACAGTAGCTTAACAAGACGGTTTTAATGCCCCTCAGAAGAGACTTGAAGGTCACAGTAGCTTAACAAGACGGTTTTAATGCCCCTCGGAAGAGACGTGGAGGTCACAGTAGCTTAACAAGATGGTTTTAATGTCCCTTGGAAAAGTGGTTGAGGTCGCAGTAGCTTAACAAGACGGTTTTAATGCCCCTTTGAAAAGTGGTTGAGGTCACAGTAGCTTAACAAGACGGTTTTAATGCCCCTCGGAGGAGACGTGGAGGTCCCTGTAGCTTAACAAGACGGTTTTAATGCCCCTTGGAAAAGTGGTGGAGGTCACAGTAGCTTAACAAGATGGTTTTAATGCCCCTCAGAAGAGACGTGGAGGTCACAGTAGCTTAACAAGATGGTTTTAATGCCCCTCGCAAGAGACTTGGAGGTCCCAGTAGCTTAACAAGACGGTTTTAATACCCCTTGTAAAAGTGGTGGAGGTCACAGTAGCTTAACAACACGGTTTTAATGCCCCTCGGAAGAGACGTGGATGAGGTTGCAGTAGCTTAACAATACGGTTTTAATGCCCCTTGGAAAAGTGGTGGAGGTCACAGTAGCTTAACAAGATGGTTTTAATGCCCCTTGGAAAAGTGGTTGAGGTCACAGTAGCTTAACAAGACGGTTTTAATGCCCCTTGGAAAAGTGGTGAAGGTCACAGTAGCTTAACAAGACGGTATTAATGCCCCTTGGAAAAGTGGTGGAGGTCACAGTAGCTTAACAAGACGGTTTTAATGCCCCTCGGAAGTGACGTGGAGGTCACAGTAGCTTAAGAAGACGGTTTTAATGCCCCTCGGAAGAGACTGGGAGGTGCCAGTAGCTTAACAAGACGTTTTTAATGCCCCTTGGAAAACTGGTGGAGGTCACAGTAGCTTAACAAGACGGTTTTAATGCCCCTTGGAAGAGACGTGGAGTTCCCAGTAGCTTAACAAGATGGTTTTAATGCCCCTTGGAAAAGTGGTTGAGGTCGCAGTAG
Source organism: Phyllobates terribilis (assembly GCF_046119375.1). Classification (NCBI taxonomy): domain Eukaryota; kingdom Metazoa; phylum Chordata; class Amphibia; order Anura; family Dendrobatidae; genus Phyllobates; species Phyllobates terribilis. The sequence goes on from NW_027362764.1 coordinate 253,198,014, forward strand.
CTTAACAAGATGGTTTTAATGCCCCTTGGAAAAGTGGTGGAGGTCCCAGTAGCTTAACAAGACGGTTTGAATGCCCCTTGGAAGAGACGTGGAGGTCACAGTAGCTTAACAAGATGGTTTTAATGCCCCTTGAAAAAGTGGTGGAGGTCACAGTAGCTTAACAAGACCGTTTTAATGCCCCTCAGAAGAGACGTGGAGGTCACAGTAGCTTAACAGGATGGTTTTAATGCCCCTCGGAAGAGACGTGGAGGTTACAGTAGCTTAACAAGACGGTTTTAATGCCCCTCTTAAGAGACGTGGAGGTCACAGTAGCTTAACAAGACAGTTTGAATGCCCTTTGGAAGAGACGTGGAGGTCACAGTAGCTTAACAAGACGGTTTTAATGCCCCTTGGAAAAGTGGTGGAGGTTACAGTAGCTTAACAAGATGGTTTTAATGCCCCTTGGAAAAGTGGTGGAGGTCACAGTAGCTTAGCAAGATGGTTTTAATGCCCCTTGGAAAAGTGGTGGAGCTCACAGTAACTTAACAAGACGGTTTTAATGCCACTCAGAAGAGACGTGGAGGTCATAGTAGCTTAACAAGACGGTTTTTATGCCCCTTGGAAGTGACGTGGACGTCACAGTAGCTTAGCAAGATGTTTTTAATGCCCCTTGGAAAAGTATTTGAGGTCACAGTAGCTTAACAAGACGGTTTTAATGCCCCCTGGAAAAGTGGTGGAGGTCACAGTAGCTTAACAAGATGGTTTTAATGCCCCTCGCAAGAGACGTGGAGGTCACAGTAGCTTAACAAGACGGTTTTAATGCCCCTCGGAAGAGACATGGAGGTCCCAGTAGCTTAACAAGACGGTTTTAATGCCTCTTGGAAAAGTGGTGGAGGTCACAGTAGCTTAACAAGCTGGTTTTAATGCCCCTCGGAAGAGACGTGGAAGTCACAATACCTTAAGAAGGCGGTTTTAATTCCACTCGGAAGAGACTTGGAGGTCCCAGTAGCTTAACAAGATGATTTTAATACCCCTTGGAAAAGTGGTGGAGGTCACAGTAGCTTAACAAGACGGTTTTAATGCCCCTCGGAAGAGACGTGGAGGTCACAGTAGCTTAACAAGACGGTTTTAATGCCCCTTGGAAAAGTGGTGGAGGTCACAGTAGCTTAACAAGATGGTTTTAATGCCCCTCGGAAGAGACGTGGAAGTCACAGTACCTTAAGAAGGCGGTTTTAATTCCACTCGGAAGAGACTTGGAGGTCCCAGTAGCTTAACAAGACGATTTTAATACCCCTTGGAAAAGTGGTGGAGGTCACAGTAGCTTAACAAGACGGTTTTAATGCCCCTCGGAAGAGACGTGGAGGTCACAGTAGCTTAACGAGATGGTTTTAATGCCCCTTGGAAAAGTGGTGGAGGTCGCAGTAGCTTAACAAGATGGTTTTAATGCCCCTTGGAAAAGTGGTGGAGGTCACAGTAGCTTAACAAGACGGTTTTAATGCCACTCAGATGAGACGTGGAGGTCACAGTAGCTTAACAAGAAGGTTTTAATGCCCATCGTAAGTGACGTGGAGGTCACAGTAGCTTAACACGATGGTTTTAATGCCCCTTGGAAAAGTGGTTGAGGTCACAGTAGCTTAACAAGACGGTTTTAATGCCCCCTGGAAAAGTGGTGGAGGTCACAGTAGCTTAACAAGATGGTTTTAATGCCCCTCGGAAAAGACGTGGAGGTCACAGTAGCTTAACAAGATGGTTTTAATGCCCCTCGGAAGAGACATCGAGGTCCCAGCAGCTTAACAAGACGGTTTTAATGCCCCTTGGAAAAGTGGTGGAGGTCACAGTAGCTTAACAAGATGGTTTTAACGCCCCTCGGAAGAGACGTGGAAGTCACAGTACCTTAAGAAGACGGTTTTAATTCCCCTTGGAAGAGACTTGGACGTCCCAGTAGCTTAACAAGACAATTTTAATGCCCCTTGGAAAAGTGGTGGAGGTCACAGTAGCTTAACAAGATGGTTTTAATGCCCCTCAGAAGAGACGTGGAGGTCACAGTAGCTTAACAAGATGGTTTTAATGCCCCTCGCAAGAGACTTGGAGGTCCCAGTAGCTTAACAAGACGGTTTTAATACCCCTTGTAAAAGTGGTGGAGGTCACAGTAGCTTAACAAGACGGTTTTAATGCCCCTCGGAAGAGACGTGGAGGTCCCAGTAGCTTAACAAGACGGTTTTAATGCCCCTTGGAAAAGTGGTTGAGGTTGCAGTAGCTTAACAATACGGTTTTAATGCCCCTTGGAAAAGTGGTGGAGGTCACAGTAGCTTAACAAGATGGTTTTAATGCCCCTTGGAAAAGTGGTTGAGGTCACAGTAGCTTAACAAGACGGTTTTAATGCCCCTTGGAAAAGTGGTGAAGGTCACAGTAGCTTAACAAGACGGTATTAATGCCCCTTGGAAAAGTGGTGGAGGTCACAGTAGCTTAACAAGACGGTTTTAATGCCCCTCGGAAGTGACGTGGAGGTCACAGTAGGTTAAGAAGACGGTTTTAATGCCCCTCGGAAGAGACTGGGAGGTGCCAGTAGCTTAACAAGACGTTTTTAATGCCCCTTGGAAAACTGGTGGAGGTCACAGTAGCTTAACAAGACGGTTTTAATGCCCCTTGGAAGAGACGTGGAGTTCCCAGTAGCTTAACAAGATGGTTTTAATGCCCCTTGGAAAAGTGGTTGAGGTCGCAGTAGCTTAACAAGATGGTTTTAATGCCCCTTGGAAAAGTGGTGGAGGTCCCAGTAGCTTAACAAGACGGTTTGAATGCCCCTTGGAAGAGACGTGGAGGTCACAGTAGCTTAACAAGATGGTTTTAATGCCCCTTGAAAAAGTGGTGGAGGTCACAGTAGCTTAACAAGACCGTTTTAATGCCCCTCAGAAGAGACGTGGAGGTCACAGTAGCTTAACAGGATGGTTTTAATGCCCCTCGGAAGAGACGTGGAGGTTACAGTAGCTTAACAAGACGGTTTTAATGCCCCTCTTAAGAGACGTGGAGGTCACAGTAGCTTAACAAGACAGTTTGAATGCCCTTTGGAAGAGACGTGGAGGTCACAGTAGCTTAACAAGACGGTTTTAATGCCCCTTGGAAAAGTGGTGGAGGTTACAGTAGCTTAACAAGATGGTTTTAATGCCCCTTGGAAAAGTGGTGGAGGTCACAGTAGCTTAGCAAGATGGTTTTAATGCCCCTTGGAAAAGTGGTGGAGGTCACAGTAGCTTAACAAGACGGTTTTAATGCCCCTCAGAAGAGACGTGGAGGTCACAGTAGCTTAACAAGACGGTTTTAATGCCCCTCGGAAGAGACGTGGAGGTCACAGTAGCTTAACAAGATGGTTTTAATGTCCCTTGGAAAAGTGGTTGAGGTCGCAGTAGCTTAACAAGACGGTTTTAATGCCTCTTTGAAAAGTGGTTGAGGTCACAGTAGCTTAACAAGACGGTTTTAATGCCCCTCGGAGGAGACGTGGAGGTCCCTGTAGCTTAACAAGACGGTTTTAATGCCCCTTGGAAAAGTGGTGGAGGTCACAGTAGCTTAACAGATGGTTTTAATGCCCCTCAGAAGAGACGTGGAGGTCACAGTAGCTTAACAAGACGGTTTTAATGCCCCTCGCAAGAGACTTGGAGGTCCCAGTAGCTTAACAAGACGGTTTTAATACCCCTTGTAAAAGTGGTGGAGGTCACAGTAGCTTAACAACACTGTTTTAATGCCCCTCGGAAGAGACGTGGAGGTCCCAGTAGCTTAACAAGACGGTTTTAATGCCCCTTGGAAAAGTGGTTGAGGTTGCAGTAGGTTAACAATACGGTTTTAATGCCCGTTGGAAAAGTGGTGGAGGTCACAGTAGCTTAACAAGACGGTTTTAATGCCCCTCGGAAGAGACGTGGAGGTCACAGTAGCTTAACAAGACAGATTTAATGCCCCTTGGAAGTGATGTGGAGGTCACAGTAGCTTAACAAGACGGTTTTAATGCCCCTCGGAAGAGACGTGGAGGTCACAGTAGCTTAACAAGACGGATTTAATGCCCCTTGGAAGTGACGTGGAGGTCACAGTAGCTTAACAAGACGGTTTTAATGCCCCTCGCAAGAGACGTGAAGTTCCCTGTAGCTTAACAAGACGGTTTTAATGCCCCTTGGAAAAGTGGTGGAGGTCGCAGTAGCTTAACAAGATGGTTTTAATGCAGCTTGGAAAAGTGGTGGAGGTCACAGTAGCTTAAAAAGACGGTTTTAATGCCCCTCAGAAGAGACGTGGAGGTCACAGTAGCTTAACAAGACGGTTTTAATGCCCCTCGGAAGAGACTTGGAGGTGCCAGTAGCTTAACAAGACGTTTTTAATGCCCCTTGGAAAACTGGTGGAGGTCACAGTAGCTTAACAAGATGGTTTTAATGCCCCTTGGAAGAGACGTGGAGTTCCCAGTAGCTTAAAAAGATGGTTTTAATGCCCCTTGGAAAAGTGGTTGAGGTCGCAGTAGCTTAACAAGATGGTTTTAATGCCCCTTGGAAAAGTGGTGGAGGTCCCAGTAGATTAACAAGACGGTTTGAATGCCCCTTGGAAGAGACGTGGAGGTCACAGTAGCTTAACAAGATGGTTTTGATGCCCCTTGAAAAAGTGGTGGAGGTCACAGTAGCTTAACAAGACCGTTTTAATGCCCCTCAGAAGAGACGTGGAGGTCACAGTAGCTTAACAGGATGGTTTTAATGCCCCTCGGAAGAGACGTGGAGGTTACAGTAGCTTAACAAGACGGTTTTAATGCCCCTCGGAAGAGACGTGGAGGTCACAGTAGCTTAACAAGACAGTTTGAATGCCCTTTGGAAGAGACGTGGAGGTCACAGTAGCTTAACAAGACGGTTTTAATGCCCCTTGGAAAAGTGGTGGAGGTCACAGTAGCTTAACAAGATGGTTTTAATGCCCCTTGGAAAAGTGGTGGAGGTCACAGTAGCTTAGCAAGATGGTTTTAATGCCCCTTGGAAAAGTGGTGGAGGTCACAGTAGCTTAACAAGACGGTTTTAATGCCCCTCAGAAGAGACGTGGAGGTCACAGTAGCTTAACAAGACGGTTTTAATGCCCCTCGGAAGAGACGTGGAGGTCACAGTAGCTTAACAAGATGGTTTTAATGTCCCTTGGAAAAGTGGTTGAGGTCGCAGTAGCTTAACAAGACAGTTTTAATGCCTCTTTGAAAAGTGGTTGAGGTCACAGTAGCTTAACAAGACGGTTTTAATGCCCCTCGGAGGAGACGTGGAGGTCCCTGTAGCTTAACAAGACGGTTTTAATGCACCCTTGGAAAAGTGGTGGAGGTCACAGTAGCTTAACAAGATGGTTTTAATGCCCCTCAGAAGAGACGTGGAGGTCACAGTAGCTTAACAAGACGGTTTTAATGCCCCTCGTAAGAGACTTGGAGGTCCCAGTAGCTTAACAAGACGGTTTTAATACCCCTTGTAAAAGTGGTGGAGGTCACAGTAGCTTAACAACACGATTTTAATGCCCCTCGGAAGAGACGTGGAGGTCCCAGTAGCTTAACAAGACGGTTTTAATGTCCCTTGGAAAAGTGCTTGAGGTTGCAGTAGCTTAACAATACGGTTTTAATGCGCCTTGGAAAAGTGGTGGAGGTCACAGTAGCTTAACAAGACGGTTTTAATGCCCCTCGGAAGAGACGTGGAGGTCACAGTAGCTTAACAAGACGGATTTAATGCCCCTTGGAAGTGACGTGGAGGTCACAGTAGCTTAACAAGATGGTTTTAATGGCCCTCGGAAGAGACGTGGAAGTCACAGTACCTTAAGAAGACGGTTTTAATGCCCCTCGGAAGAGACTTGGAGGTGCCAGTAGCTTAACAAGACGGTTTTAATGCCCCTTGGAAAAGTGTTGGAGGTCACAGTAGCTTAACAAGACGGTTTTAATGCCCCTTGGAAGAGACGTGGAGGTCCCAGTAGCTTAACAAGACGGTTTTAATGCCCCTTGGAAAAGTGGTTGAGGTCCCAGTAGCTTAACAAGACGGTTTTAATGCCCCTTGGAAAAGTGGTTGAGGTCCCAGTAGCTTAACAAGATGGTTTTAATGCCCCTTGGAAAAGTGGTGGAGGTCACAGTAGCTTAACAAGACGGTTTTAATGCCACTCAGAAGAGACGTGGAGGTCACAGTAGCTTAACAAGAAGGTTTTAATGCCCCTCGGAAGTGACGTGGAGGTCACAGTAGCTTAACAAGATGGTTTTAATGCCCTTTGGAAAAGTGGTTGAGGTCACAGTAGCTTAGCAAGACGGTTTTAATGCCCCCTGGAAAAGTGGTGGAGGTCACAGTAGCTTAACAAGATGGTTTTAATGCCCCTCGGAAGAGACGTGGAGGTCACAGTAGCTTAACAAGACGGTTTTAATGCCTCTCGGAAGAGACGTGTAAGTCCCAGTAGCTTAACAAGACGGTATTAATGCCCCTTGGAAAAGTGGTGGAGGTCACAGTAGCTTAACAAGACGGTTTTAATGCCCCTTGGAAGTGACGTGGAGGTCACAGTAGCGTAAGAAGACGATTTTAATGCCCCACGGAAGAGACTTGGAGGTGCCAGTAGCTTAACAAGACGTTTTTAATGCCCCTTGGAAAAGTGGTGGAGGTCACAGTAGCTTAACAAGACGGTTTTAATGCCCCTTGGAAGAGACGTGGAGGTCCCAGTAGCTTAACAAGACGGTTTTAATGCCCCTTGGAAAAGTGGTTGAGGTCGCAGTAGCTTAACAAGATGGTTTTAATGCCCCTTGGAAAAGTGGTGGAGGTCCCAATAGCTTAACAAGACGGTTTGAATGCCCCTTGGAAGAGACGTGGAGGTCACAGTAGCTTAACAAGACCGTTTTAATGCCCCTCAGAAGAGACGTGGAGGTCACAGTAGCTTAACAGGATGGTTTTAATGCCCCTCGGAAGAGCCGTGGAGGTCACAGTAGCTTAACAAGACGCTTTTAATGCCCCTCGGAAGAGACGTGGTGGTCACAGTAGCTTAACAAGACAGTTTGAATGCCCTTTGGAAGAGACGTGGAGGTCACAGTAGCTTAACAAGACGGTTTTAATGCCCCTTGGAAAAGTGGTGGAGGTCACAGTAGCTTAACAAGATGGTTTTAATGCCCCTTGGAAAAGTGGTGGAGGTCACAGTAGCTTAGCAAGATGGTTTTAATGACCCTTGGAAAAGTGGTGGAGGTCACAGTAGCTTAACAAGACGGTTTTAATGCCCCTCAGAAGAGACTTGAAGGTCACAGTAGCTTAACAAGACGGTTTTAATGCCCCTCGGAAGAGACGTGGAGGTCACAGTAGCTTAACAAGATGGTTTTAATGTCCCTTGGAAAAGTGGTTGAGGTCGCAGTAGCTTAACAAGACGGTTTTAATGCCCCTTTGAAAAGTGGTTGAGGTCAGAGTAGCTTAACAAGACGGTTTTAATGCCCCTCGGAGGAGACGTGGAGGTCCCTGTAGCTTAACAAGACGGTTTTAATGCCCCTTGGAAAAGTGGTGGAGGTCACAGTAGCTTAACAAGATGGTTTTAATGCCCCTCAGAAGAGACGTGGAGGTCACAGTAGCTTAACAAGATGGTTTTAATGCCCCTCGCAAGAGACTTGGAGGTCCCAGTAGCTTAACAAGACGGTTTTAATACCCCTTGTAAAAGTGGTGGAGGTCACAGTAGCTTAACAAGACGGTTTTAATGCCCCTCGGAAGAGACGTGGATGAGGTTGCAGTAGCTTAACAATACGGTTTTAATGCCCCTTGGAAAAGTGGTGGAGGTCACAGTAGCTTAACAAGATGGTTTTAATGCCCCTTGGAAAAGTGGTTGAGGTCACAGTAGCTTAACAAGACGGTTTTAATGCCCCTTGGAAAAGTGGTGAAGGTCACAGTAGCTTAACAAGACGGTATTAATGCCCCTTGGAAAAGTGGTGGAGGTCACAGTAGCTTAACAAGACGGTTTTAATGCCCCTCGGAAGTGACGTGGAGGTCACAGTAGCTTAAGAAGACGGTTTTAATGCCCCTCGGAAGAGACTGGGAGGTGCCAGTAGCTTAACAAGACGTTTTTAATGCCCCTTGGAAAACTGGTGGAGGTCACAGTAGCTTAACAAGACGGTTTTAATGCCCCTTGGAAGAGACGTGGAGTTCCCAGTAGCTTAACAAGATGGTTTTAATGCCCCTTGGAAAAGTGGTTGAGGTCGCAGTAGCTTAACAAGATGGTTTTAATGCCCCTTGGAAAAGTGGTGGAGGTCCCAGTAGCTTAACAAGACGGTTTGAATGCCCCTTGGAAGAGACGTGGAGGTCAAAGTAGCTTAACAAGATGGTTTTAATGCCCCTTGAAAAAGTGGTGGAGGTCACAGTAGCTTAACAAGACCGTTTTAATGCCCCTCAGAAGAGACGTGGAGGTCACAGTAGCTTAACAGGATGGTTTTAATGCCCCTCGGAAGAGACGTGGAGGTTACAGTAGCTTAACAAGACGGTTTTAATGCCCCTCTTAAGAGACGTGGAGGTCACAGTAGCTTAACAAGACAGTTTGAATGCCCTTTGGAAGAGACGTGGAGGTCACAGTAGCTTAACAAGACGGTTTTAATGCCCCTTGGAAAAGTGGTGGAGGATACAGTAGCTTAACAAGATGGTTTTAATGCCCCTTGGAAAAGTGGTGGAGGTCACAGTAGCTTAGCAAGATGGTTTTAATGCCCCTTGGAAAAGTGGTGGAGGTCACAGTAGCTTAACAAGACGGTTTTAATGCCCCTCAGAAGAGACGTGGAGGTCACTGTAGCTTAACAAGACGGTTTTAATGCCCCTCGGAAGAGACGTGGAGGTCACAGTAGCTTAACAAGATGGTTTTAATGTCCCTTGGAAAAGTGGTTGAGGTCGCAGTAGCTTAACAAGACGGTTTTAATGCCTCTTTGAAAAGTGGTTGAGGTCACAGTAGCTTAACAAGACGGTTTTAATGCCCCTCGGAGGAGACGTGGAGGTCCCTGTAGCTTAACAAGACGGTTTTAATGCCCCTTGGAAAAGTGGTGGAGGTCACAGTAGCTTAACAAGATGGTTCTAATGCCCCTCAGAAGAGACGTGGAGGTCACAGTAGCTTAACAAGACGGTTTTAATGCCCCTCGCAAGAGACTTGGAGGTCCCAGTAGCTTAACAAGACGGTTTTAATACCCCTTGTAAAAGTGGTGGAGGTCACAGTAGCTTAACAACACTGTTTTAATGCCCCTCCGAAGAGACGTGGAGGTCCCAGTAGCTTAACAAGACGGTTTTAATGCCCCTTGGAAAAGTGGTTGAGGTTGCAGTAGCTTAACAATACGGTTTTAATGCCCCTTGGAAAAGTGGTGGAGGTCACAGTAGCTTAACAAGACGGTTTTAATGCCCCTCGGAAGAGACGTGGAGGTCACAGTAGCTTAACAAGACAGATTTAATGCCCCTTGGAAGTGACGTGGAGGTCACAGTAGCTTAACAAGACGGTTTTAATGCCCCTCGGAAGAGACGTGGAGGTCACAGTAGCTTAACAAGACGGATTTAATGCCCCTTGGAAGTGACGTGGAGGTCACAGTAGCTTAACAAGACGGTTTTAATGCCCCTCGCAAGAGACGTGAAGTTCCCTGTAGCTTAACAAGACGGTTTTAATGCCCCTTGGAAAAGTGGTGGAGGTCGCAGTAGCTTAACAAGATGGTTTTAATGCAGCTTGGAAAAGTGGTGGAGGTCACAGTAGCTTAAAAAGACGGTTTTAATGCCCCTCAGAAGAGACGTGGAGGTCACAGTAGCTTAACAAGACGGTTTTAATGCCCCTCGGAAGAGACTTGGAGGTGCCAGTAGCTTAACAAGACGTTTTTAATGCCCCTTGGAAAACTGGTGGAGGTCACAGTAGCTTAACAAGATGGTTTTAATGCCCCTTGGAAGAGACGTGGAGTTCCCAGTAGCTTAAAAAGATGGTTTTAATGCCCCTTGGAAAAGTGGTTGAGGTCGCAGTAGCTTAACAAGATGGTTTTAATGCCCCTTGGAAAAGTGGTGGAGGTCCCAGTAGATTAACAAGACGGTTTGAATGCCCCTTGGAAGAGACGTGGAGGTCACAGTAGCTTAACAAGATGGTTTTGATGCCCCTTGAAAAAGTGGTGGAGGTCACAGTAGCTTAACAAGACCGTTTTAATGCCCCTCAGAAGAGACGTGGAGGTCACAGTAGCTTAACAGGATGGTTTAAATGCCCCTCGGAAGAGACGTGGAGGTTACAGTAGCTTAACAAGACGGTTTTAATGCCCCTCGGAAGAGACGTGGAGGTCACAGTAGCTTAACAAGACAGTTTGAATGCCCTTTGGAAGAGACGTGGAGGTCACAGTAGCTTAACAAGACGGTTTTAATGCCCCTTGGAAAAGTGGTGGAGGTCACAGTAGCTTAACAAGATGGTTTTAATGCCCCTTGGAAAAGTGGTGGAGGTCACAGTAGCTTAGCAAGATGGTTTTAATGCCCCTTGGAAAAGTGGTGGAGGTCACAGTAGCTTAACAAGACGGTTTTAATGCCCCTCAGAAGAGACGTGGAGGTCACAGTAGCTTAACAAGACGGTTTTAATGCCCCTCGGAAGAGACGTGGAGGTCACAGTAGCTTAACAAGATGGTTTTAATGTCCCTTGGAAAAGTGGTTGAGGTCGCAGTAGCTTAACAAGACAGTTTTAATGCCTCTTTGAAAAGTGGTTGAGGTCACAGTAGCTTAACAAGACGGTTTTAATGCCCCTCGGAGGAGACGTGGAGGTCCCTGTAGCTTAACAAGACGGTTTTAATGCCCCTTGGAAAAGTGGTGGAGGTTACAGTAGCTTAACAAGATGGTTTTAATGCCCCTTGGAAAAGTGGTGGAGGTCACAGTAGCTTAGCAAGATGGTTTTAATGCCCCTTGGAAAAGTGGTGGAGGTCACAGTAGCTTAACAAGACGGTTTTAATGCCCCTCAGAAGAGACGTGGAGGTCACAGTAGCTTAACAAGACGGTTTTAATGCCCCTCGGAAGAGACGTGGAGGTCACAGTAGCTTAACAAGATGGTTTTAATGTCCCTTGGAAAAGTGGTTGAGGTCGCAGTAGCTTAACAAGACGGTTTTAATGCCTCTTTGAAAAGTGGTTGAGGTCACAGTAGCTTAACAAGACGGTTTTAATGCCCCTCGGAGGAGACGTGGAGGTCCCTGTAGCTTAACAAGACGGTTTTAATGCCCCTTGGAAAAGTGGTGGAGGTCACAGTAGCTTAACAGATGGTTTTAATGCCCCTCAGAAGAGACGTGGAGGTCACAGTAGCTTAACAAGACGGTTTTAATGCCCCTCGCAAGAGACTTGGAGGTCCCAGTAGCTTAACAAGACGGTTTTAATACCCCTTGTAAAAGTGGTGGAGGTCACAGTAGCTTAACAACACTGTTTTAATGCCCCTCGGAAGAGACGTGGAGGTCCCAGTAGCTTAACAAGACGGTTTTAATGCCCCTTGGAAAAGTGGTTGAGGTTGCAGTAGGTTAACAATACGGTTTTAATGCCCGTTGGAAAAGTGGTGGAGGTCACAGTAGCTTAACAAGACGGTTTTAATGCCCCTCGGAAGAGACGTGGAGGTCACAGTAGCTTAACAAGACAGATTTAATGCCCCTTGGAAGTGATGTGGAGGTCACAGTAGCTTAACAAGACGGTTTTAATGCCCCTCGGAAGAGACGTGGAGGTCACAGTAGCTTAACAAGACGGATTTAATGCCCCTTGGAAGTGACGTGGAGGTCACAGTAGCTTAACAAGACGGTTTTAATGCCCCTCGCAAGAGACGTGAAGTTCCCTGTAGCTTAACAAGACGGTTTTAATGCCCCTTGGAAAAGTGGTGGAGGTCGCAGTAGCTTAACAAGATGGTTTTAATGCAGCTTGGAAAAGTGGTGGAGGTCACAGTAGCTTAAAAAGACGGTTTTAATGCCCCTCAGAAGAGACGTGGAGGTCACAGTAGCTTAACAAGACGGTTTTAATGCCCCTCGGAAGAGACTTGGAGGTGCCAGTAGCTTAACAAGACGTTTTTAATGCCCCTTGGAAAACTGGTGGAGGTCACAGTAGCTTAACAAGATGGTTTTAATGCCCCTTGGAAGAGACGTGGAGTTCCCAGTAGCTTAAAAAGATGGTTTTAATGCCCCTTGGAAAAGTGGTTGAGGTCGCAGTAGCTTAACAAGATGGTTTTAATGCCCCTTGGAAAAGTGGTGGAGGTCCCAGTAGATTAACAAGACGGTTTGAATGCCCCTTGGAAGAGACGTGGAGGTCACAGTAGCTTAACAAGATGGTTTTGATGCCCCTTGAAAAAGTGGTGGAGGTCACAGTAGCTTAACAAGACCGTTTTAATGCCCCTCAGAAGAGACGTGGAGGTCACAGTAGCTTAACAGGATGGTTTTAATGCCCCTCGGAAGAGACGTGGAGGTTACAGTAGCTTAACAAGACGGTTTTAATGCCCCTCGGAAGAGACGTGGAGGTCACAGTAGCTTAACAAGACAGTTTGAATGCCCTTTGGAAGAGACGTGGAGGTCACAGTAGCTTAACAAGACGGTTTTAATGCCCCTTGGAAAAGTGGTGGAGGTCACAGTAGCTTAACAAGATGGTTTTAATGCCCCTTGGAAAAGTGGTGGAGGTCACAGTAGCTTAGCAAGATGGTTTTAATGCCCCTTGGAAAAGTGGTGGAGGTCACAGTAGCTTAACAAGACGGTTTTAATGCCCCTCAGAAGAGACGTGGAGGTCACAGTAGCTTAACAAGACGGTTTTAATGCCCCTCGGAAGAGACGTGGAGGTCACAGTAGCTTAACAAGATGGTTTTAATGTCCCTTGGAAAAGTGGTTGAGGTCGCAGTAGCTTAACAAGACAGTTTTAATGCCTCTTTGAAAAGTGGTTGAGGTCACAGTAGCTTAACAAGACGGTTTTAATGCCCCTCGGAGGAGACGTGGAGGTCCCTGTAGCTTAACAAGACGGTTTTAATGCACCCTTGGAAAAGTGGTGGAGGTCACAGTAGCTTAACAAGATGGTTTTAATGCCCCTCAGAAGAGACGTGGAGGTCACAGTAGCTTAACAAGACGGTTTTAATGCCCCTCGTAAGAGACTTGGAGGTCCCAGTAGCTTAACAAGACGGTTTTAATACCCCTTGTAAAAGTGGTGGAGGTCACAGTAGCTTAACAACACGATTTTAATGCCCCTCGGAAGAGACGTGGAGGTCCCAGTAGCTTAACAAGACGGTTTTAATGTCCCTTGGAAAAGTGCTTGAGGTTGCAGTAGCTTAACAATACGGTTTTAATGCGCCTTGGAAAAGTGGTGGAGGTCACAGTAGCTTAACAAGACGGTTTTAATGCCCCTCGGAAGAGACGTGGAGGTCACAGTAGCTTAACAAGACGGATTTAATGCCCCTTGGAAGTGACGTGGAGGTCACAGTAGCTTAACAAGATGGTTTTAATGGCCCTCGGAAGAGACGTGGAAGTCACAGTACCTTAAGAAGACGGTTTTAATGCCCCTCGGAAGAGACTTGGAGGTGCCAGTAGCTTAACAAGACGGTTTTAATGCCCCTTGGAAAAGTGTTGGAGGTCACAGTAGCTTAACAAGACGGTTTTAATGCCCCTTGGAAGAGACGTGGAGGTCCCAGTAGCTTAACAAGACGGTTTTAATGCCCCTTGGAAAAGTGGTTGAGGTCCCAGTAGCTTAACAAGACGGTTTTAATGCCCCTTGGAAAAGTGGTTGAGGTCCCAGTAGCTTAACAAGATGGTTTTAATGCCCCTTGGAAAAGTGGTGGAGGTCACAGTAGCTTAACAAGACGGTTTTAATGCCACTCAGAAGAGACGTGGAGGTCACAGTAGCTTAACAAGAAGGTTTTAATGCCCCTCGGAAGTGACGTGGAGGTCACAGTAGCTTAACAAGATGGTTTTAATGCCCTTTGGAAAAGTGGTTGAGGTCACAGTAGCTTAGCAAGACGGTTTTAATGCCCCCTGGAAAAGTGGTGGAGGTCACAGTAGCTTAACAAGATGGTTTTAATGCCCCTCGGAAGAGACGTGGAGGTCACAGTAGCTTAACAAGACGGTTTTAATGCCTCTCGGAAGAGACGTGTAAGTCCCAGTAGCTTAACAAGACGGTATTAATGCCCCTTGGAAAAGTGGTGGAGGTCACAGTAGCTTAACAAGACGGTTTTAATGCCCCTTGGAAGTGACGTGGAGGTCACAGTAGCGTAAGAAGACGATTTTAATGCCCCACGGAAGAGACTTGGAGGTGCCAGTAGCTTAACAAGACGTTTTTAATGCCCCTTGGAAAAGTGGTGGAGGTCACAGTAGCTTAACAAGACGGTTTTAATGCCCCTTGGAAGAGACGTGGAGGTCCCAGTAGCTTAACAAGACGGTTTTAATGCCCCTTGGAAAAGTGGTTGAGGTCGCAGTAGCTTAACAAGATGGTTTTAATGCCCCTTGGAAAAGTGGTGGAGGTCCCAATAGCTTAACAAGACGGTTTGAATGCCCCTTGGAAGAGACGTGGAGGTCACAGTAGCTTAACAAGACCGTTTTAATGCCCCTCAGAAGAGACGTGGAGGTCACAGTAGCTTAACAGGATGGTTTTAATGCCCCTCGGAAGAGCCGTGGAGGTCACAGTAGCTTAACAAGACGCTTTTAATGCCCCTCGGAAGAGACGTGGTGGTCACAGTAGCTTAACAAGACAGTTTGAATGCCCTTTGGAAGAGACGTGGAGGTCACAGTAGCTTAACAAGACGGTTTTAATGCCCCTTGGAAAAGTGGTGGAGGTCACAGTAGCTTAACAAGATGGTTTTAATGCCCCTTGGAAAAGTGGTGGAGGTCACAGTAGCTTAGCAAGATGGTTTTAATGACCCTTGGAAAAGTGGTGGAGGTCACAGTAGCTTAACAAGACGGTTTTAATGCCCCTCAGAAGAGACTTGAAGGTCACAGTAGCTTAACAAGACGGTTTTAATGCCCCTCGGAAGAGACGTGGAGGTCACAGTAGCTTAACAAGATGGTTTTAATGTCCCTTGGAAAAGTGGTTGAGGTCGCAGTAGCTTAACAAGACGGTTTTAATGCCCCTTTGAAAAGTGGTTGAGGTCAGAGTAGCTTAACAAGACGGTTTTAATGCCCCTCGGAGGAGACGTGGAGGTCCCTGTAGCTTAACAAGACGGTTTTAATGCCCCTTGGAAAAGTGGTGGAGGTCACAGTAGCTTAACAAGATGGTTTTAATGCCCCTCAGAAGAGACGTGGAGGTCACAGTAGCTTAACAAGATGGTTTTAATGCCCCTCGCAAGAGACTTGGAGGTCCCAGTAGCTTAACAAGACGGTTTTAATACCCCTTGTAAAAGTGGTGGAGGTCACAGTAGCTTAACAAGACGGTTTTAATGCCCCTCGGAAGAGACGTGGATGAGGTTGCAGTAGCTTAACAATACGGTTTTAATGCCCCTTGGAAAAGTGGTGGAGGTCACAGTAGCTTAACAAGATGGTTTTAATGCCCCTTGGAAAAGTGGTTGAGGTCACAGTAGCTTAACAAGACGGTTTTAATGCCCCTTGGAAAAGTGGTGAAGGTCACAGTAGCTTAACAAGACGGTATTAATGCCCCTTGGAAAAGTGGTGGAGGTCACAGTAGCTTAACAAGACGGTTTTAATGCCCCTCGGAAGTGACGTGGAGGTCACAGTAGCTTAAGAAGACGGTTTTAATGCCCCTCGGAAGAGACTGGGAGGTGCCAGTAGCTTAACAAGACGTTTTTAATGCCCCTTGGAAAACTGGTGGAGGTCACAGTAGCTTAACAAGACGGTTTTAATGCCCCTTGGAAGAGACGTGGAGTTCCCAGTAGCTTAACAAGATGGTTTTAATGCCCCTTGGAAAAGTGGTTGAGGTCGCAGTAGCTTAACAAGATGGTTTTAATGCCCCTTGGAAAAGTGGTGGAGGTCCCAGTAGCTTAACAAGACGGTTTGAATGCCCCTTGGAAGAGACGTGGAGGTCAAAGTAGCTTAACAAGATGGTTTTAATGCCCCTTGAAAAAGTGGTGGAGGTCACAGTAGCTTAACAAGACCGTTTTAATGCCCCTCAGAAGAGACGTGGAGGTCACAGTAGCTTAACAGGATGGTTTTAATGCCCCTCGGAAGAGACGTGGAGGTTACAGTAGCTTAACAAGACGGTTTTAATGCCCCTCTTAAGAGACGTGGAGGTCACAGTAGCTTAACAAGACAGTTTGAATGCCCTTTGGAAGAGACGTGGAGGTCACAGTAGCTTAACAAGACGGTTTTAATGCCCCTTGGAAAAGTGGTGGAGGATACAGTAGCTTAACAAGATGGTTTTAATGCCCCTTGGAAAAGTGGTGGAGGTCACAGTAGCTTAGCAAGATGGTTTTAATGCCCCTTGGAAAAGTGGTGGAGGTCACAGTAGCTTAACAAGACGGTTTTAATGCCCCTCAGAAGAGACGTGGAGGTCACTGTAGCTTAACAAGACGGTTTTAATGCCCCTCGGAAGAGACGTGGAGGTCACAGTAGCTTAACAAGATGGTTTTAATGTCCCTTGGAAAAGTGGTTGAGGTCGCAGTAGCTTAACAAGACGGTTTTAATGCCTCTTTGAAAAGTGGTTGAGGTCACAGTAGCTTAACAAGACGGTTTTAATGCCCCTCGGAGGAGACGTGGAGGTCCCTGTAGCTTAACAAGACGGTTTTAATGCCCCTTGGAAAAGTGGTGGAGGTCACAGTAGCTTAACAAGATGGTTCTAATGCCCCTCAGAAGAGACGTGGAGGTCACAGTAGCTTAACAAGACGGTTTTAATGCCCCTCGCAAGAGACTTGGAGGTCCCAGTAGCTTAACAAGACGGTTTTAATACCCCTTGTAAAAGTGGTGGAGGTCACAGTAGCTTAACAACACTGTTTTAATGCCCCTCCGAAGAGACGTGGAGGTCCCAGTAGCTTAACAAGACGGTTTTAATGCCCCTTGGAAAAGTGGTTGAGGTTGCAGTAGCTTAACAATACGGTTTTAATGCCCCTTGGAAAAGTGGTGGAGGTCACAGTAGCTTAACAAGACGGTTTTAATGCCCCTCGGAAGAGACGTGGAGGTCACAGTAGCTTAACAAGACAGATTTAATGCCCCTTGGAAGTGACGTGGAGGTCACAGTAGGTTAACAAGACGGTTTTAATGCCCCTCGGAAGAGACGTGGAGGTCACAGTAGCTTAACAAGACGGATTTAATGCCCCTTGGAAGTGACGTGGAGGTCACAGTAGCTTAACAAGACGGTTTTAATGCCCCTCGCAAGAGACGTGAAGTTCCCTGTAGCTTAACAAGACGGTTTTAATGCCCCTTGGAAAAGTGGTGGAGGTCGCAGTAGCTTAACAAGATGGTTTTAATGCAGCTTGGAAAAGTGGTGGAGGTCACAGTAGCTTAAAAAGACGGTTTTAATGCCCCTCAGAAGAGACGTGGAGGTCACAGTAGCTTAACAAGACGGTTTTAATGCCCCTCGGAAGAGACTTGGAGGTGCCAGTAGCTTAACAAGACGTTTTTAATGCCCCTTGGAAAACTGGTGGAGGTCACAGTAGCTTAACAAGATGGTTTTAATGCCCCTTGGAAGAGACGTGGAGTTCCCAGTAGCTTAAAAAGATGGTTTTAATGCCCCTTGGAAAAGTGGTTGAGGTCGCAGTAGCTTAACAAGATGGTTTTAATGCCCCTTGGAAAAGTGGTGGAGGTCCCAGTAGATTAACAAGACGGTTTGAATGCCCCTTGGAAGAGACGTGGAGGTCACAGTAGCTTAACAAGATGGTTTTGATGCCCCTTGAAAAAGTGGTGGAGGTCACAGTAGCTTAACAAGACCGTTTTAATGCCCCTCAGAAGAGACGTGGAGGTCACAGTAGCTTAACAGGATGGTTTAAATGCCCCTCGGAAGAGACGTGGAGGTTACAGTAGCTTAACAAGACGGTTTTAATGCCCCTCGGAAGAGACGTGGAGGTCACAGTAGCTTAACAAGACAGTTTGAATGCCCTTTGGAAGAGACGTGGAGGTCACAGTAGCTTAACAAGACGGTTTTAATGCCCCTTGGAAAAGTGGTGGAGGTCACAGTAGCTTAACAAGATGGTTTTAATGCCCCTTGGAAAAGTGGTGGAGGTCACAGTAGCTTAGCAAGATGGTTTTAATGCCCCTTGGAAAAGTGGTGGAGGTCACAGTAGCTTAACAAGACGGTTTTAATGCCCCTCAGAAGAGACGTGGAGGTCACAGTAGCTTAACAAGACGGTTTTAATGCCCCTCGGAAGAGACGTGGAGGTCACAGTAGCTTAACAAGATGGTTTTAATGTCCCTTGGAAAAGTGGTTGAGGTCGCAGTAGCTTAACAAGACAGTTTTAATGCCTCTTTGAAAAGTGGTTGAGGTCACAGTAGCTTAACAAGACGGTTTTAATGCCCCTCGGAGGAGACGTGGAGGTCCCTGTAGCTTAACAAGACGGTTTTAATGCACCCTTGGAAAAGTGGTGGAGGTCACAGTAGCTTAACAAGATGGTTTTAATGGCCCTCGGAAGAGACGTGGAAGTCACAGTACCTTAAGAAGACGGTTTTAATGCCCCTCGGAAGAGACTTGGAGGTGCCAGTAGCTTAACAAGACGGTTTTAATGCCCCTTGGAAAAGTGGTGGAGGTCACAGTAGCTTAACAAGACGGTTTTAATGCCCCTTGGAAGAGACGTGGAGGTCCCAGTAGCTTAACAAGACGGTTTTAATGCCCCTTGGAAAAGTGGTTGAGGTCCCAGTAGCTTAACAAGACGGTTTTAATGCCCCTTGGAAAAGTGGTTGAGGTCCCAGTAGCTTAACAAGATGGTTTTAATGCCCCTTGGAAAAGTGGTGGAGGTCACAGTAGCTTAACAAGACGGTTTTAATGCCACTCAGAAGAGACGTGGAGGTCACAGTAGCTTAACAAGAAGGTTTTAATGCCCCTCGGAAGTGACGTGGAGGTCACAGTAGCTTAACAAGATGGTTTTAATGCCCCTTGGAAAAGTGGTTGAGGTCACAGTAGCTTAGCAAGACGGTTTTAATGCCCCCTGGAAAAGTGGTGGAGGTCACAGTAGCTTAACAAGATGGTTTTAATGCCCCTCGGAAGAGACGTGGAGGTCACAGTAGCTTAACAAGACGGTTTTAATGCCTCTCGGAAGAGACGTGTAAGTCCCAGTAGCTTAACAAGACGGTATTAATGCCCCTTGGAAAAGTGGTGGAGGTCACAGTAGCTTAACAAGACGGTTTTAATGCCCCTTGGAAGTGACGTGGAGGTCACAGTAGCGTAAGAAGACGGTTTTAATGCCCCACGGAAGAGACTTGGAGGTGCCAGTAGCTTAACAAGACGTTTTCAATGCCCCTTGGAAAAGTGGTGGAGGTCACAGTAGCTTAACAAGACGGTTTTAATGCCCCTTGGAAGAGACGTGGAGGTCCCAGTAGCTTAACAAGACGGTTTTAATGCCCCTTGGAAAAGTGGTTGAGGTCGCAGTAGCTTAACAAGATGGTTTTAATGCCCCTTGGAAAAGTGGTGGAGGTCCCAATAGCTTAACAAGACGGTTTGAATGCCCCTTGGAAGAGACGTGGAGGTCACAGTAGCTTAACAAGACCGTTTTAATGCCCCTCAGAAGAGACGTGGAGGTTACAGTAGCTTAACAGGATGGTTTTAATGCCCCTCGGAAGAGCCGTGGAGGTCACAGTAGCTTAACAAGACGCTTTTAATGCCCCTCGGAAGAGACGTGGTGGTCACAGTAGCTTAACAAGACAGTTTGAATGCCCTTTGGAAGAGACGTGGAGGTCACAGTAGCTTAACAAGACGGTTTTAATGCCCCTTGGAAAAGTGGTGGAGGTCACAGTAGCTTAACAAGATGGTTTTAATGCCCCTTGGAAAAGTGGTGGAGGTCACAGTAGCTTAGCAAGATGGTTTTAATGACCCTTGGAAAAGTGGTGGAGGTCACAGTAGCTTAACAAGACGGTTTTAATGCCCCTCAGAAGAGACTTGAAGGTCACAGTAGCTTAACAAGACGGTTTTAATGCCCCTCGGAAGAGACGTGGAGGTCACAGTAGCTTAACAAGATGGTTTTAATGTCCCTTGGAAAAGTGGTTGAGGTCGCAGTAGCTTAACAAGACGGTTTTAATGCCCCTTTGAAAAGTGGTTGAGGTCACAGTAGCTTAACAAGACGGTTTTAATGCCCCTCGGAGGAGACGTGGAGGTCCCTGTAGCTTAACAAGACGGTTTTAATGCCCCTTGGAAAAGTGGTGGAGGTCACAGTAGCTTAACAAGATGGTTTTAATGCCCCTCAGAAGAGACGTGGAGGTCACAGTAGCTTAACAAGATGGTTTTAATGCCCCTCGCAAGAGACTTGGAGGTCCCAGTAGCTTAACAAGACGGTTTTAATACCCCTTGTAAAAGTGGTGGAGGTCACAGTAGCTTAACAAGACGGTTTTAATGCCCCTCGGAAGAGACGTGGAGGTCCCAGTAGCTTAACAAGACGGTTTTAATGCCCCTTGGAAAAGTGGTTGAGGTTGCAGTAGCTTAACAATACGGTTTTAATGCCCCTTGGAAAAGTGGTGGAGGTCACAGTAGCTTAACAAGATGGTTTTAATGCCCCTTGGAAAAGTGGTTGAGGTCACAGTAGCTTAACAAGACGGTTTTAATGCCCCTTGGAAAAGTGGTGAAGGTCACAGTAGCTTAACAAGACGGTATTAATGCCCCTTGGAAAAGTGGTGGAGGTCACAGTAGCTTAACAAGACGGTTTTAATGCCCCTCGGAAGTGACGTGGAGGTCACAGTAGGTTAAGAAGACGGTTTTAATGCCCCTCGGAAGAGACTGGGAGGTGCCAGTAGCTTAACAAGACGTTTTTAATGCCCCTTGGAAAACTGGTGGAGGTCACAGTAGCTTAACAAGACGGTTTTAATGCCCCTTGGAAGAGACGTGGAGTTCCCAGTAGCTTAACAAGATGGTTTTAATGCCCCTTGGAAAAGTGGTTGAGGTCGCAGTAGCTTAACAAGATGGTTTTAATGCCCCTTGGAAAAGTGGTGGAGGTCCCAGTAGCTTAACAAGACGGTTTGAATGCCCCTTGGAAGAGACGTGGAGGTCACAGTAGCTTAACAAGATGGTTTTAATGCCCCTTGAAAAAGTGGTGGAGGTCACAGTAGCTTAACAAGACCGTTTTAATGCCCCTCAGAAGAGACGTGGAGGTCACAGTAGCTTAACAGGATGGTTTTAATGCCCCTCGGAAGAGACGTGGAGGTTACAGTAGCTTAACAAGACGGTTTTAATGCCCCTCTTAAGAGACGTGGAGGTCACAGTAGCTTAACAAGACAGTTTGAATGCCCTTTGGAAGAGACGTGGAGGTCACAGTAGCTTAACAAGACGGTTTTAATGCCCCTTGGAAAAGTGGTGGAGGTTACAGTAGCTTAACAAGATGGTTTTAATGCCCCTTGGAAAAGTGGTGGAGGTCACAGTAGCTTAGCAAGATGGTTTTAATGTACCTTGGAAAAGTGGTGGAGGTCACAGTAGCTTAACAAGACGGTTTTAATGCCCCTCAGAAGAGACGTGGAGGTCACAGTAGCTTAACAAGACGGTTTTAATGCCCCTCGGAAGAGACGTGGAGGTCACAGTAGCTTAACAAGATGGTTTTAATGTCCCTTGGAAAAGTGGTTGAGGTCGCAGTAGCTTAACAAGACGGTTTTAATGCCTCTTTGAAAAGTGGTTGAGGTCACAGTAGCTTAACAAGACGGTTTTAATGCCCCTCGGAGGAGACGTGGAGGTCCCTGTAGCTTAACAAGACGGTTTTAATGCCCCTTGGAAAAGTGGTGGAGGTCACAGTAGCTTAACAAGATGGTTTTAATGCCCCTCAGAAGAGACGTGGAGGTCACAGTAGCTTAACAAGACGGTTTTAATGCCCCTCGCAAGAGACTTGGAGGTCCCAGTAGCTTAACAAGACGGTTTTAATACCCCTTGTAAAAGTGGTGGAGGTCACAGTAGCTTAACAACACTGTTTTAATGCCCCTCGGAAGAGACGTGGAGGTCCCAGTAGCTTAACAAGACGGTTTTAATGCCCCTTGGAAAAGTGGTTGAGGTTGCAGTAGCTTAACAATACGGTTTTAATGCCCCTTGGAAAAGTGGTGGAGGTCACAGTAGCTTAACAAGACGGTTTTAATGCCCCTCGGAAGAGACGTGGAGGTCACAGTAGCTTAACAAGACAGATTTAATGCCCCTTGGAAGTGACGTGGAGGTCACAGTAGCTTAACAAGACGGTTTTAATGCCCCTCGGAAGAGACGTGGAGGTCACAGTAGCTTAACAAGACGGATTTAATGCCCCTTGGAAGTGACGTGGAGGTCACAGTAGCTTAACAAGACGGTTTTAATGCCCCTCGCAAGAGACGTGAAGTTCCCTGTAGCTTAACAAGACGGTTTTAATGCCTCTTGGAAAAGTGGTGGAGGTCGCAGTAGCTTAACAAGATGGTTTTAATGCAGCTTGGAAAAGTGGTGGAGGTCACAGTAGCTTAAAAAGACGGTTTTAATGCCCCTCAGAAGAGACGTGGAGGTCACAGTAGCTTAACAAGACGGTTTTAATGCCCCTCGGAAGAGACTTGGAGGTGCCAGTAGCTTAACAAGACGTTTTTAATGCCCCTTGGAAAACTGGTGGAGGTCACAGTAGCTTAACAAGATGGTTTTAATGCCCCTTGGAAGAGACGTGGAGTTCCCAGTAGCTTAAAAAGATGGTTTTAATGCCCCTTGGAAAAGTGGTTGAGGTCGCAGTAGCTTAACAAGATGGTTTTAATGCCCCTTGGAAAAGTGGTGGAGGTCCCAGTAGATTAACAAGACGGTTTGAATGCCCCTTGGAAGAGACGTGGAGGTCACAGTAGCTTAACAAGATGGTTTTGATGCCCCTTGAAAAAGTGGTGGAGGTCACAGTAGCTTAACAAGACCGTTTTAATGCCCCTCAGAAGAGACGTGGAGGTCACAGTAGCTTAACAGGATGGTTTTAATGCCCCTCGGAAGAGACATGGAGGTTACAGTAGCTTAACAAGACGGTTTTAATGCCCCTCGGAAGAGACGTGGAGGTCACAGTAGCTTAACAAGACAGTTTGAATGCCCTTTGGAAGAGACGTGGAGGTCACAGTAGCTTAACAAGACGGTTTTAATGCCCCTTGGAAAAGTGGTGGAGGTCACAGTAGCTTAACAAGATGGTTTTAATGCCCCTTGGAAAAGTGGTGGAGGTCACAGTAGCTTAGCAAGATGGTTTTAATGCCCCTTGGAAAAGTGGTGGAGGTCACAGTAGCTTAACAAGACGGTTTTAATGCCCCTCAGAAGAGACGTGGAGGTCACAGTAGCTTAACAAGACGGTTTTAATGCCCCTCGGAAGAGACGTGAAGGTCACAGTAGCTTAACAAGATGGTTTTAATGTCCCTTGGAAAAGTGGTTGAGGTCGCAGTAGCTTAACAAGACAGTTTTAATGCCTCTTTGAAAAGTGGTTGAGGTCACAGTAGCTTAACAAGACGGTTTTAATGCCCCTCGGAGGAGACGTGGAGGTCCCTGTAGCTTAACAAGACGGTTTTAATGCACCCTTGGAAAAGTGGTGGAGGTCACAGTAGCTTAACAAGATGGTTTTAATGCCCCTCAGAAGAGACGTGGAGGTCACAGTAGCTTAACAAGACGGTTTTAATGCCCCTCGTAAGAGACTTGGAGGTCCCAGTAGCTTAACAAGACGGTTTTAATACCCCTTGTAAAAGTGGTGGAGGTCACAGTAGCTTAACAAGACGCTTTTAATGCCCCTCGGAAGAGACGTGGTGGTCACAGTAGCTTAACAAGACAGTTTGAATGCCCTTTGGAAGAGACGTGGAGGTCACAGTAGCTTAACAAGACGGTTTTAATGCCCCTTGGAAAAGTGGTGGAGGTCACAGTAGCTTAACAAGATGGTTTTAATGCCCCTTGGAAAAGTGGTGGAGGTCACAGTAGCTTAGCAAGATGGTTTTAATGACCCTTGGAAAAGTGGTGGAGGTCACAGTAGCTTAACAAGACGGTTTTAATGCCCCTCAGAAGAGACTTGAAGGTCACAGTAGCTTAACAAGACGGTTTTAATGCCCCTCGGAAGAGAAGTGGAGGTCACAGTAGCTTAACAAGATGGTTTTAATGTCCCTTGGAAAAGTGGTTGAGGTCGCAGTAGCTTAACAAGACGGTTTTAATGCCCCTTTGAAAAGTGGTTGAGGTCACAGTAGCTTAACAAGACGGTTTTAATGCCCCTCGGAGGAGACGTGGAGGTCCCTGTAGCTTAACAAGACGGTTTTAATGCCCCTTGGAAAAGTGGTGGAGGTCACAGTAGCTTAACAAGATGGTTTTAATGCCCCTCAGAAGAGACGTGGAGGTCACAGTAGCTTAACAAGATGGTTTTAATGCCCCTCGCAAGAGACTTGGAGGTCCCAGTAGCTTAACAAGACGGTTTTAATACCCCTTGTAAAAGTGGTGGAGGTCACAGTAGCTTAACAAGACGGTTTTAATGCCCCTCGGAAGAGACGTGGAGGTCCCAGTAGCTTAACAAGACGGTTTTAATGCCCCTTGGAAAAGTGGTTGAGGTTGCAGTAGCTTAACAATACGGTTTTAATGCCCCTTGGAAAAGTGGTGGAGGTCACAGTAGCTTAACAAGATGGTTTTAATGCCCCTTGGAAAAGTGGTTGAGGTCACAGTAGCTTAACAAGACGGTTTTAATGCCCCTTGGAAAAGTGGTGAAGGTCACAGTAGCTTAACAAGACGGTATTAATGCCCCTTGGAAAAGTGGTGGAGGTCACAGTAGCTTAACAAGACGGTTTTAATGCCCCTCGGAAGTGACGTGGAGGTCACAGTAGGTTAAGAAGACGGTTTTAATGCCCCTCGGAAGAGACTGGGAGGTGCCAGTAGCTTAACAAGACGTTTTTAATGCCCCTTGGAAAACTGGTGGAGGTCACAGTAGCTTAACAAGACGGTTTTAATGCCCCTTGGAAGAGACGTGGAGTTCCCAGTAGCTTAACAAGATGGTTTTAATGCCCCTTGGAAAAGTGGTTGAGGTCGCAGTAGCTTAACAAGATGGTTTTAATGCCCCTTGGAAAAGTGGTGGAGGTCCCAGTAGCTTAACAAGACGGTTTGAATGCCCCTTGGAAGAGACGTGGAGGTCACAGTAGCTTAACAAGATGGTTTTAATGCCCCTTGAAAAAGTGGTGGAGGTCACAGTAGCTTAACAAGACCGTTTTAATGCCCCTCAGAAGAGACGTGGAGGTCACAGTAGCTTAACAGGATGGTTTTAATGCCCCTCGGAAGAGACGTGGAGGTTACAGTAGCTTAACAAGACGGTTTTAATGCCCCTCTTAAGAGACGTGGAGGTCACAGTAGCTTAACAAGACAGTTTGAATGCCCTTTGGAAGAGACGTGGAGGTCACAGTAGCTTAACAAGACGGTTTTAATGCCCCTTGGAAAAGTGGTGGAGGTTACAGTAGCTTAACAAGATGGTTTTAATGCCCCTTGGAAAAGTGGTGGAGGTCACAGTAGCTTAGCAAGATGGTTTTAATGTACCTTGGAAAAGTGGTGGAGGTCACAGTAGCTTAACAAGACGGTTTTAATGCCCCTCAGAAGAGACGTGGAGGTCACAGTAGCTTAACAAGACGGTTTTAATGCCCCTCGGAAGAGACGTGGAGGTCACAGTAGCTTAACAAGATGGTTTTAATGTCCCTTGGAAAAGTGGTTGAGGTCGCAGTAGCTTAACAAGACGGTTTTAATGCCTCTTTGAAAAGTGGTTGAGGTCACAGTAGCTTAACAAGACGGTTTTAATGCCCCTCGGAGGAGACGTGGAGGTCCCTGTAGCTTAACAAGACGGTTTTAATGCCCCTTGGAAAAGTGGTGGAGGTCACAGTAGCTTAACAAGATGGTTTTAATGCCCCTCAGAAGAGACGTGGAGGTCACAGTAGCTTAACAAGACGGTTTTAATGCCCCTCGCAAGAGACTTGGAGGTCCCAGTAGCTTAACAAGACGGTTTTAATACCCCTTGTAAAAGTGGTGGAGGTCACAGTAGCTTAACAACACTGTTTTAATGCCCCTCGGAAGAGACGTGGAGGTCCCAGTAGCTTAACAAGACGGTTTTAATGCCCCTTGGAAAAGTGGTTGAGGTTGCAGTAGCTTAACAATACGGTTTTAATGCCCCTTGGAAAAGTGGTGGAGGTCACAGTAGCTTAACAAGACGGTTTTAATGCCCCTCGGAAGAGACGTGGAGGTCACAGTAGCTTAACAAGACAGATTTAATGCCCCTTGGAAGTGACGTGGAGGTCACAGTAGCTTAACAAGACGGTTTTAATGCCCCTCGGAAGAGACGTGGAGGTCACAGTAGCTTAACAAGACGGATTTAATGCCCCTTGGAAGTGACGTGGAGGTCACAGTAGCTTAACAAGACGGTTTTAATGCCCCTCGCAAGAGACGTGAAGTTCCCTGTAGCTTAACAAGACGGTTTTAATGCCCCTTGGAAAAGTGGTGGAGGTCGCAGTAGCTTAACAAGATGGTTTTAATGCAGCTTGGAAAAGTGGTGGAGGTCACAGTAGCTTAAAAAGACGGTTTTAATGCCCCTCAGAAGAGACATGGAGGTCACAGTAGCTTAACAAGACGGTTTTAATGCCCCTCGGAAGAGACTTGGAGGTGCCAGTAGCTTAACAAGACGTTTTTAATGCCCCTTGGAAAACTGGTGGAGGTCACAGTAGCTTAACAAGATGGTTTTAATGCCCCTTGGAAGAGACGTGGAGTTCCCAGTAGCTTAAAAAGATGGTTTTAATGCCCCTTGGAAAAGTGGTTGAGGTCGCAGTAGCTTAACAAGATGGTTTTAATGCCCCTTGGAAAAGTGGTGGAGGTCCCAGTAGATTAACAAGACGGTTTGAATGCCCCTTGGAAGAGACGTGGAGGTCACAGTAGCTTAACAAGATGGTTTTGATGCCCCTTGAAAAAGTGGTGGAGGTCACAGTAGCTTAACAAGACCGTTTTAATGCCCCTCAGAAGAGACGTGGAGGTCACAGTAGCTTAACAGGATGGTTTTAATGCCCCTCGGAAGAGACATGGAGGTTACAGTAGCTTAACAAGACGGTTTTAATGCCCCTCGGAAGAGACGTGGAGGTCACAGTAGCTTAACAAGACAGTTTGAATGCCCTTTGGAAGAGACGTGGAGGTCACAGTAGCTTAACAAGACGGTTTTAATGCCCCTTGGAAAAGTGGTGGAGGTCACAGTAGCTTAACAAGATGGTTTTAATGCCCCTTGGAAAAGTGGTGGAGGTCACAGTAGCTTAGCAAGATGGTTTTAATGCCCCTTGGAAAAGTGGTGGAGGTCACAGTAGCTTAACAAGACGGTTTTAATGCCCCTCAGAAGAGACGTGGAGGTCACAGTAGCTTAACAAGACGGTTTTAATGCCCCTCGGAAGAGACGTGGAGGTCACAGTAGCTTAACAAGATGGTTTTAATGTCCCTTGGAAAAGTGGTTGAGGTCGCAGTAGCTTAACAAGACAGTTTTAATGCCTCTTTGAAAAGTGGTTGAGGTCACAGTAGCTTAACAAGACGGTTTTAATGCCCCTCGGAGGAGACGTGGAGGTCCCTGTAGCTTAACAAGACGGTTTTAATGCACCCTTGGAAAAGTGGTGGAGGTCACAGTAGCTTAACAAGATGGTTTTAATGCCCCTCAGAAGAGACGTGGAGGTCACAGTAGCTTAACAAGACGGTTTTAATGCCCCTCGTAAGAGACTTGGAGGTCCCAGTAGCTTAACAAGACGGTTTTAATACCCCTTGTAAAAGTGGTGGAGGTCACAGTAGCTTAACAACACGATTTTAATGCCCCTCGGAAGAGACGTGGAGGTCCCAGTAGCTTAACAAGACGGTTTTAATGTCCCTTGGAAAAGTGCTTGAGGTTGCAGTAGCTTAACAATACGGTTTTAATGCGCCTTGGAAAAGTGGTGGAGGTCACAGTAGCTTAACAAGACGGTTTTAATGCCCCTCGGAAGAGACGTGGAGGTCACAGTAGCTTAACAAGACGGATTTAATGCCCCTTGGAAGTGACGTGGAGGTCACAGTAGCTTAACAAGATGGTTTTAATGGCCCTCGGAAGAGACGTGGAAGTCACAGTACCTTAAGAAGACGGTTTTAATGCCCCTCGGAAGAGACTTGGAGGTGCCAGTAGCTTAACAAGACGGTTTTAATGCCCCTTAGAAAAGTGTTGGAGGTCACAGTAGCTTAACAAGACGGTTTTAATGCCCCTTGGAAGAGACGTGGAGGTCCCAGTAGCTTAACAAGACGGTTTTAATGCCCCTTGGAAAAGTGGTTGAGGTCCCAGTAGCTTAACAAGACGGTTTTAATGCCCCTTGGAAAAGTGGTTGAGGTCCCAGTAGCTTAACAAGATGGTTTTAATGCCCCTTGGAAAAGTGGTGGAGGTCACAGTAGCTTAACAAGACGGTTTTAATGCCACTCAGAAGAGACATGGAGGTCACAGTAGCTTAACAAGAAGGTTTTAATGCCCCTCGGAAGTGACGTGGAGGTCACAGTAGCTTAACAAGATGGTTTTAATGCCCCTTGGAAAAGTGGTTGAGGTCACAGTAGCTTAGCAAGACGGTTTTAATGCCCCCTGGAAAAGTGGTGGAGGTCACAGTAGCTTAACAAGATGGTTTTAATGCCCCTCGGAAGAGACGTGGAGGTCACAGTAGCTTAACAAGACGGTTTTAATGCCTCTCGGAAGAGACGTGTAAGTCCCAGTAGCTTAACAAGACGGTATTAATGCCCCTTGGAAAAGTGGTGGAGGTCACAGTAGCTTAACAAGACGGTTTTAATGCCCCTTGGAAGTGACGTGGAGGTCACAGTAGCGTAAGAAGACGGTTTTAATGCCCCACGGAAGAGACTTGGAGGTGCCAGTAGCTTAACAAGACGTTTTTAATGCCCCTTGGAAAAGTGGTGGAGGTCACAGTAGCTTAACAAGACGGTTTTAATGCCCCTTGGAAGAGACGTGGAGGTCCCAGTAGCTTAACAAGACGGTTTTAATGCCCCTTGGAAAAGTGGTTGAGGTCGCAGTAGCTTAACAAGATGGTTTTAATGCCCCTTGGAAAAGTGGTGGAGGTCCCAATAGCTTAACAAGACGGTTTGAATGCCCCTTGGAAGAGACGTGGAGGTCACAGTAGCTTAACAAGACCGTTTTAATGCCCCTCAGAAGAGACGTGGAGGTCACAGTAGCTTAACAGGATGGTTTTAATGCCCCTCGGAAGAGCCGTGGAGGTCACAGTAGCTTAACAAGACGCTTTTAATGCCCCTCGGAAGAGACGTGGTGGTCACAGTAGCTTAACAAGACAGTTTGAATGCCCTTTGGAAGAGACGTGGAGGTCACAGTAGCTTAACAAGACGGTTTTAATGCCCCTTGGAAAAGTGGTGGAGGTCACAGTAGCTTAACAAGATGGTTTTAATGCCCCTTGGAAAAGTGGTGGAGGTCACAGTAGCTTAGCAAGATGGTTTTAATGACCCTTGGAAAAGTGGTGGAGGTCACAGTAGCTTAACAAGACGGTTTTAATGCCCCTCAGAAGAGACTTGAAGGTCACAGTAGCTTAACAAGACGGTTTTAATGCCCCTCGGAAGAGACGTGGAGGTCACAGTAGCTTAACAAGATGGTTTTAATGTCCCTTGGAAAAGTGGTTGAGGTCGCAGTAGCTTAACAAGACGGTTTTAATGCCCCTTTGAAAAGTGGTTGAGGTCACAGTAGCTTAACAAGACGGTTTTAATGCCCCTCGGAGGAGACGTGGAGGTCCCTGTAGCTTAACAAGACGGTTTTAATGCCCCTTGGAAAAGTGGTGGAGGTCACAGTAGCTTAACAAGATGGTTTTAATGCCCCTCAGAAGAGACGTGGAGGTCACAGTAGCTTAACAAGATGGTTTTAATGCCCCTCGCAAGAGACTTGGAGGTCCCAGTAGCTTAACAAGACGGTTTTAATACCCCTTGTAAAAGTGGTGGAGGTCACAGTAGCTTAACAAGACGGTTTTAATGCCCCTCGGAAGAGACGTGGAGGTCCCAGTAGCTTAACAAGACGGTTTTAATGCCCCTTGGAAAAGTGGTTGAGGTTGCAGTAGCTTAACAATACGGTTTTAATGCCCCTTGGAAAAGTGGTGGAGGTCACAGTAGCTTAACAAGATGGTTTTAATGCCCCTTGGAAAAGTGGTTGAGGTCACAGTAGCTTAACAAGACGGTTTTAATGCCCCTTGGAAAAGTGGTGAAGGTCACAGTAGCTTAACAAGACGGTATTAATGCCCCTTGGAAAAGTGGTGGAGGTCACAGTAGCTTAACAAGACGGTTTTAATGCCCCTCGGAAGTGACGTGGAGGTCACAGTAGGTTAAGAAGACGGTTTTAATGCCCCTCGGAAGAGACTGGGAGGTGCCAGTAGCTTAACAAGACGTTTTTAATGCCCCTTGGAAAACTGGTGGAGGTCACAGTAGCTTAACAAGACGGTTTTAATGCCCCTTGGAAGAGACGTGGAGTTCCCAGTAGCTTAACAAGATGGTTTTAATGCCCCTTGGAAAAGTGGTTGAGGTCGCAGTAGCTTAACAAGATGGTTTTAATGCCCCTTGGAAAAGTGGTGGAGGTCCCAGTAGCTTAACAAGACGGTTTGAATGCCCCTTGGAAGAGACGTGGAGGTCACAGTAGCTTAACAAGATGGTTTTAATGCCCCTTGAAAAAGTGGTGGAGGTCACAGTAGCTTAACAAGACCGTTTTAATGCCCCTCAGAAGAGACGTGGAGGTCACAGTAGCTTAACAGGATGGTTTTAATGCCCCTCGGAAGAGACGTGGAGGTTACAGTAGCTTAACAAGACGGTTTTAATGCCCCTCTTAAGAGACGTGGAGGTCACAGTAGCTTAACAAGACAGTTTGAATGCCCTTTGGAAGAGACGTGGAGGTCACAGTAGCTTAACAAGACGGTTTTAATGCCCCTTGGAAAAGTGGTGGAGGTTACAGTAGCTTAACAAGATGGTTTTAATGCCCCTTGGAAAAGTGGTGGAGGTCACAGTAGCTTAGCAAGATGGTTTTAATGCCCCTTGGAAAAGTGGTGGAGGTCACAGTAGCTTAACAAGACGGTTTTAATGCCCCTCAGAAGAGACGTGGAGGTCACAGTAGCTTAACAAGACGGTTTTAATGCCCCTCGGAAGAGACGTGGAGGTCACAGTAGCTTAACAAGATGGTTTTAATGTCCCTTGGAAAAGTGGTTGAGGTCGCAGTAGCTTAACAAGACGGTTTTAATGCCTCTTTGAAAAGTGGTTGAGGTCACAGTAGCTTAACAAGACGGTTTTAATATCCCTCGGAGGAGACGTGGAGGTCCCTGTAGCTTAACAAGACGGTTTTAATGCCCCTTGGAAAAGTGGTGGAGGTCACAGTAGCTTAACAGATGGTTTTAATGCCCCTCAGAAGAGACGTGGAGGTCACAGTAGCTTAACAAGACGGTTTTAATGCCCCTCGCAAGAGACTTGGAGGTCCCAGTAGCTTAACAAGACGGTTTTAATACCCCTTGTAAAAGTGGTGGAGGTCACAGTAGCTTAACAACACTGTTTTAATGCCCCTCGGAAGAGACGTGGAGGTCCCAGTAGCTTAACAAGACGGTTTTAATGCCCCTTGGAAAAGTGGTTGAGGTTGCAGTAGCTTAACAATACGGTTTTAATGCCCGTTGGAAAAGTGGTGGAGGTCACAGTAGCTTAACAAGACGGTTTTAATGCCCCTCGGAAGAGACGTGGAGGTCACAGTAGCTTAACAAGACAGATTTAATGCCCCTTGGAAGTGACGTGGAGGTCACAGTAGCTTAACAAGACGGTTTTAATGCCCCTCGGAAGAGACGTGGAGGTCACAGTAGCTTAACAAGACGGATTTAATGCCCCTTGGAAGTGACGTGGAGGTCACAGTAGCTTAACAAGACGGTTTTAATGCCCCTCGCAAGAGACGTGAAGTTCCCTGTAGCTTAACAAGACGGTTTTAATGCCCCTTGGAAAAGTGGTGGAGGTCGCAGTAGCTTAACAAGATGGTTTTAATGCAGCTTGGAAAAGTGGTGGAGGTCACAGTAGCTTAAAAAGACGGTTTTAATGCCCCTCAGAAGAGACGTGGAGGTCACAGTAGCTTAACAAGACGGTTTTAATGCCCCTCGGAAGAGACTTGGAGGTGCCAGTAGCTTAACAAGACGTTTTTAATGCCCCTTGGAAAACTGGTGGAGGTCACAGTAGCTTAACAAGATGGTTTTAATGCCCCTTGGAAGAGACGTGGAGTTCCCAGTAGCTTAAAAAGATGGTTTTAATGCCCCTTGGAAAAGTGGTTGAGGTCGCAGTAGCTTAACAAGATGGTTTTAATGCCCCTTGGAAAATTGGTGGAGGTCCCAGTAGATTAACAAGACGGTTTGAATGCCCCTTGGAAGAGACGTGGAGGTCACAGTAGCTTAACAAGATGGTTTTGATGCCCCTTGAAAAAGTGGTGGAGGTCACAGTAGCTTAACAAGACCGTTTTAATGCCCCTCAGAAGAGACGTGGAGGTCACAGTAGCTTAACAGGATGGTTTTAATGCCCCTCGGAAGAGACGTGGAGGTTACAGTAGCTTAACAAGACGGTTTTAATGCCCCTCGGAAGAGACGTGGAGGTCACAGTAGCTTAACAAGACAGTTTGAATGCCCTTTGGAAGAGACGTGGAGGTCACAGTAGCTTAACAAGACGGTTTTAATGCCCCTTGGAAAAGTGGTGGAGGTCACAGTAGCTTAACAAGATGGTTTTAATGCCCCTTGGAAAAGTGGTGGAGGTCACAGTAGCTTAGCAAGATGGTTTTAATGCCCCTTGGAAAAGTGGTGGAGGTCACAGTAGCTTAACAAGACGGTTTTAATGCCCCTCAGAAGAGACGTGGAGGTCACAGTAGCTTAACAAGACGGTTTTAATGCCCCTCGGAAGAGACGTGGAGGTCACAGTAGCTTAACAAGATGGTTTTAATGTCCCTTGGAAAAGTGGTTGAGGTCGCAGTAGCTTAGCAAGACAGTTTTAATGCCTCTTTGAAAAGTGGTTGAGGTCACAGTAGCTTAACAAGACGGTTTTAATGCCCCTCGGAGGAGACGTGGAGGTCCCTGTAGCTTAACAAGACGGTTTTAATGCACCCTTGGAAAAGTGGTGGAGGTCACAGTAGCTTAACAAGATGGTTTTAATGCCCCTCAGAAGAGACGTGGAGGTCACAGTAGCTTAACAAGACGGTTTTAATGCCCCTCGTAAGAGACTTGGAGGTCCCAGTAGCTTAACAAGACGGTTTTAATACCCCTTGTAAAAGTGGTGGAGGTCACAGTAGCTTAACAACACGATTTTAATGCCCCTCGGAAGAGACGTGGAGGTCCCAGTAGCTTAACAAGACGGTTTTAATGTCCCTTGGAAAAGTGCTTGAGGTTGCAGTAGCTTAACAATACGGTTTTAATGCGCCTTGGAAAAGTGGTGGAGGTCACAGTAGCTTAACAAGACGGTTTTAATGCCCCTCGGAAGAGACGTGGAGGTCACAGTAGCTTAACAAGACGGATTTAATGCCCCTTGGAAGTGACGTGGAGGTCACAGTAGCTTAACAAGATGGTTTTAATGGCCCTCGGAAGAGACGTGGAAGTCACAGTACCTTAAGAAGACGGTTTTAATGCCCCTCGGAAGAGACTTGGAGGTGCCAGTAGCTTAACAAGACGGTTTTAATGCCCCTTGGAAAAGTGTTGGAGGTCACAGTAGCTTAACAAGACGGTTTTAATGCCCCTTGGAAGAGACGTGGAGGTCCCAGTAGCTTAACAAGACGGTTTTAATGCCCCTTGGAAAAGTGGTTGAGGTCCCAGTAGCTTAACAAGACGGTTTTAATGCCCCTTGGAAAAGTGGTTGAGGTCCCAGTAGCTTAACAAGATGGTTTTAATGCCCCTTGGAAAAGTGGTGGAGGTCACAGTAGCTTAACAAGACGGTTTTAATGCCACTCAGAAGAGACGTGGAGGTCACAGTAGCTTAACAAGAAGGTTTTAATGCCCCTCGGAAGTGACGTGGAGGTCACAGTAGCTTAACAAGATGGTTTTAATGCCCCTTGGAAAAGTGGTTGAGGTCACAGTAGCTTAACAAGACGGTTTTAATGCCCCTTGGAAAAGTGGTGAAGGTCACAGTAGCTTAACAAGACGGTATTAATGCCCCTTGGAAAAGTGGTGGAGGTCACAGTAGCTTAACAAGACGGTTTTAATGCCCCTCGGAAGTGACGTGGAGGTCACAGTAGGTTAAGAAGACGGTTTTAATGCCCCTCGGAAGAGACTGGGAGGTGCCAGTAGCTTAACAAGACGTTTTTAATGCCCCTTGGAAAACTGGTGGAGGTCACAGTAGCTAAACAAGACGGTTTTAATGCCCCTTGGAAGAGACGTGGAGTTCCCAGTAGCTTAACAAGATGGTTTTAATGCCCCTTGGAAAAGTGGTTGAGGTCGCAGTAGCTTAACAAGATGGTTTTAATGCCCCTTGGAAAAGTGGTGGAGGTCCCAGTAGCTTAACAAGACGGTTTGAATGCCCCTTGGAAGAGACGTGGAGGTCACAGTAGCTTAACAAGATGGTTTTAATGCCCCTTGAAAAAGTGGTGGAGGTCACAGTAGCTTAACAAGACCGTTTTAATGCCCCTCAGAAGAGACGTGGAGGTCACAGTAGCTTAACAGGATGGTTTTAATGCCCCTCGGAAGAGACGTGGAGGTTACAGTAGCTTAACAAGACGGTTTTAATGCCCCTCTTAAGAGACGTGGAGGTCACAGTAGCTTAACAAGACAGTTTGAATGCCCTTTGGAAGAGACGTGGAGGTCACAGTAGCTTAACAAGACGGTTTTAATGCCCCTTGGAAAAGTGGTGGAGGTTACAGTAGCTTAACAAGATGGTTTTAATGCCCCTTGGAAAAGTGGTGGAGGTCACAGTAGCTTAGCAAGATGGTTTTAATGCCCCTTGGAAAAGTGGTGGAGGTCACAGTAGCTTAACAAGACGGTTTTAATGCCCCTCAGAAGAGACGTGGAGGTCACAGTAGCTTAACAAGACGGTTTTAATGCCCCTCGGAAGAGACGTGGAGGTCACAGTAGCTTAACAAGATGGTTTTAATGTCCCTTGGAAAAGTGGTTGAGGTCGCAGTAGCTTAACAAGACGGTTTTAATGCCTCTTTGAAAAGTGGTTGAGGTCACAGTAGCTTAACAAGACGGTTTTAATGCCCCTCGGAGGAGACGTGGAGGTCCCTGTAGCTTAACAAGACGGTTTTAATGCCCCTTGGAAAAGTGGTGGAGGTCACAGTAGCTTAACAAGATGGTTTTAATGCCCCTCAGAAGAGACGTGGAGGTCACAGTAGCTTAACAAGACGGTTTTAATGCCCCTCGCAAGAGACTTGGAGGTCCCAGTAGCTTAACAAGACCTTTTTAATACCCCTTGTAAAAGTGGTGGAGGTCACAGTAGCTTAACAACACTGTTTTAATGCCCCTCGGAAGAGACGTGGAGGTCCCAGTAGCTTAACAAGACGGTTTTAATGCCCCTTGGAAAAGTGGTTGAGGTTGCAGTAGCTTAACAATACGGTTTTAATGCCCCTTGGAAAAGTGGTGGAGGTCACAGTAGCTTAACAAGACGGTTTTAATGCCCCTCGGAAGAGACGTGGAGGTCACAGTAGCTTAACAAGACAGATTTAATGCCCCTTGGAAGTGACGTGGAGGTCACAGTAGCTTAACAAGACGGTTTTAATGCCCCTCGGAAGAGACGTGGAGGTCACAGTAGCTTAACAAGACGGATTTAATGCCCCTTGGAAGTGACGTGGAGGTCACAGTAGCTTAACAAGACGGTTTTAATGCCCCTCGCAAGAGACGTGAAGTTCCCTGTAGCTTAACAAGACGGTTTTAATGCCCCTTGGAAAAGTGGTGGAGGTCGCAGTAGCTTAACAAGATGGTTTTAATGCAGCTTGGAAAAGTGGTGGAGGTCACAGTAGCTTAAAAAGACGGTTTTAATGCCCCTCAGAAGAGATGTGGAGGTCACAGTAGCTTAACAAGACGGTTTTAATGCCCCTTGGAAAAGTGGTGGAGGTTACAGTAGCTTAACAAGATGGTTTTAATGCCCCTTGGAAAAGTGGTGGAGGTCACAGTAGCTTAACAAGATGGTTTTAATGCCCCTTGGAAAAGTGGTGGAGGTCACAGTAGCTTAGCAAGATGGTTTTAATGCCCCTTGGAAAAGTGGTGGAGGTCACAGTAGCTTAACAAGACGGTTTTAATGCCCCTTGGAAGTGACGTGGAGGTCACAGTAGCGTAAGAAGACGGTTTTAATGCCCCACGGAAGAGACTTGGAGGTGCCAGTAGCTTAACAAGACGTTTTTAATGCCCCTTGGAAAAGTGGTGGAGGTCACAGTAGCTTAACAAGACGGTTTTAATGCCCCTTGGAAGAGACGTGGAGGTCCCAGTAGCTTAACAAGACGGTTTTAATGCCCCTTGGAAAAGTGGTTGAGGTCGCAGTAGCTTAACAAGATGGTTTTAATGCCCCTTGGAAAAGTGGTGGAGGTCCCAATAGCTTAACAAGACGGTTTGAATGCCCCTTGGAAGAGACGTGGAGGTCACAGTAGCTTAACAAGACCGTTTTAATGCCCCTCAGAAGAGACGTGGAGGTCACAGTAGCTTAACAGGATGGTTTTAATGCCCCTCGGAAGAGCCGTGGAGGTCACAGTAGCTTAACAAGACGCTTTTAATGCCCCTCGGAAGAGACGTGGTGGTCACAGTAGCTTAACAAGACAGTTTGAATGCCCTTTGGAAGAGACGTGGAGGTCACAGTAGCTTAACAAGACGGTTTTAATGCCCCTTGGAAAAGTGGTGGAGGTCACAGTAGCTTAACAAGATGGTTTTAATGCCCCTTGGAAAAGTGGTGGAGGTCACAGTAGCTTAGCAAGATGGTTTTAATGACCCTTGGAAAAGTGGTGGAGGTCACAGTAGCTTAACAAGACGGTTTTAATGCCCCTCAGAAGAGACTTGAAGGTCACAGTAGCTTAACAAGACGGTTTTAATGCCCCTCGGAAGAGACGTGGAGGTCACAGTAGCTTAACAAGATGGTTTTAATGTCCCTTGGAAAAGTGGTTGAGGTCGCAGTAGCTTAACAAGACGGTTTTAATGCCCCTTTGAAAAGTGGTTGAGGTCACAGTAGCTTAACAAGACGGTTTTAATGCCCCTCGGAGGAGACGTGGAGGTCCCTGTAGCTTAACAAGACGGTTTTAATGCCCCTTGGAAAAGTGGTGGAGGTCACAGTAGCTTAACAAGATGGTTTTAATGCCCCTCAGAAGAGACGTGGAGGTCACAGTAGCTTAACAAGATGGTTTTAATGCCCCTCGCAAGAGACTTGGAGGTCCCAGTAGCTTAACAAGACGGTTTTAATACCCCTTGTAAAAGTGGTGGAGGTCACAGTAGCTTAACAAGACGGTTTTAATGCCCCTCGGAAGAGACGTGGAGGTCCCAGTAGCTTAACAAGACGGTTTTAATGCCCCTTGGAAAAGTGGTTGAGGTTGCAGTAGCTTAACAATACGGTTTTAATGCCCCTTGGAAAAGTGGTGGAGGTCACAGTAGCTTAACAAGATGGTTTTAATGCCCCTTGGAAAAGTGGTTGAGGTCACAGTAGCTTAACAAGACGGTTTTAATGCCCCTTGGAAAAGTGGTGAAGGTCACAGTAGCTTAACAAGACGGTATTAATGCCCCTTGGAAAAGTGGTGGAGGTCACAGTAGCTTAACAAGACGGTTTTAATGCCCCTCGGAAGTGACGTGGAGGTCACAGTAGGTTAAGAAGACGGTTTTAATGCCCCTCGGAAGAGACTGGGAGGTGCCAGTAGCTTAACAAGACGTTTTTAATGCCCCTTGGAAAACTGGTGGAGGTCACAGTAGCTTAACAAGACGGTTTTAATGCCCCTTGGAAGAGACGTGGAGTTCCCAGTAGCTTAACAAGATGGTTTTAATGCCCCTTGGAA
This sequence comes from Phyllobates terribilis, assembly GCF_046119375.1. Taxonomy (NCBI): domain Eukaryota; kingdom Metazoa; phylum Chordata; class Amphibia; order Anura; family Dendrobatidae; genus Phyllobates; species Phyllobates terribilis. The sequence goes on from NW_027362764.1 coordinate 253,235,910, forward strand.
AAGTGGTTGAGGTCGCAGTAGCTTAACAAGATGGTTTTAATGCCCCTTGGAAAAGTGGTGGAGGTCCCAGTAGCTTAACAAGACGGTTTGAATGCCCCTTGGAAGAGACGTGGAGGTCACAGTAGCTTAACAAGATGGTTTTAATGCCCCTTGAAAAAGTGGTGGAGGTCACAGTAGCTTAACAAGACCGTTTTAATGCCCCTCAGAAGAGACGTGGAGGTCACAGTAGCTTAACAGGATGGTTTTAATGCCCCTCGGAAGAGACGTGGAGGTTACAGTAGCTTAACAAGACGGTTTTAATGCCCCTCTTAAGAGACGTGGAGGTCACAGTAGCTTAACAAGACAGTTTGAATGCCCTTTGGAAGAGACGTGGAGGTCACAGTAGCTTAACAAGACGGTTTTAATGCCCCTTGGAAAAGTGGTGGAGGTTACAGTAGCTTAACAAGATGGTTTTAATGCCCCTTGGAAAAGTGGTGGAGGTCACAGTAGCTTAGCAAGATGGTTTTAATGCCCCTTGGAAAAGTGGTGGAGGTCACAGTAGCTTAACAAGACGGTTTTAATGCCCCTCAGAAGAGACGTGGAGGTCACAGTAGCTTAACAAGACGGTTTTAATGCCCCTCGGAAGAGACGTGGAGGTCACAGTAGCTTAACAAGATGGTTTTAATGTCCCTTGGAAAAGTGGTTGAGGTCGCAGTAGCTTAACAAGACGGTTTTAATGCCTCTTTGAAAAGTGGTTGAGGTCACAGTAGCTTAACAAGACGGTTTTAATGCCCCTCGGAGGAGACGTGGAGGTCCCTGTAGCTTAACAAGACGGTTTTAATGCCCCTTGGAAAAGTGGTGGAGGTCACAGTAGCTTAACAGATGGTTTTAATGCCCCTCAGAAGAGACGTGGAGGTCACAGTAGCTTAACAAGACGGTTTTAATGCCCCTCGCAAGAGACTTGGAGGTCCCAGTAGCTTAACAAGACGGTTTTAATACCCCTTGTAAAAGTGGTGGAGGTCACAGTAGCTTAACAACACTGTTTTAATGCCCCTCGGAAGAGACGTGGAGGTCCCAGTAGCTTAACAAGACGGTTTTAATGCCCCTTGGAAAAGTGGTTGAGGTTGCAGTAGCTTAACAATACGGTTTTAATGCCCGTTGGAAAAGTGGTGGAGGTCACAGTAGCTTAACAAGACGGTTTTAATGCCCCTCGGAAGAGAAGTGGAGGTCACAGTAGCTTAACAAGACAGATTTAATGCCCCTTGGAAGTGACGTGGAGGTCACAGTAGCTTAACAAGACGGTTTTAATGCCCCTCGGAAGAGACGTGGAGGTCACAGTAGCTTAACAAGACGGATTTAATGCCCCTTGGAAGTGACGTGGAGGTCACAGTAGCTTAACAAGACGGTTTTAATGCCCCTCGCAAGAGACGTGAAGTTCCCTGTAGCTTAACAAGACGGTTTTAATGCCCCTTGGAAAAGTGGTGGAGGTCGCAGTAGCTTAACAAGATGGTTTTAATGCAGCTTGGAAAAGTGGTGGAGGTCACAGTAGCTTAAAAAGACGGTTTTAATGCCCCTCAGAAGAGATGTGGAGGTCACAGTAGCTTAACAAGACGGTTTTAATGCCCCTCGGAAGAGACTTGGAGGTGCCAGTAGCTTAACAAGACGTTTTTAATGCCCCTTGGAAAACTGGTGGAGGTCACAGTAGCTTAACAAGATGGTTTTAATGCCCCTTGGAAGAGACGTGGAGTTCCCAGTAGCTTAAAAAGATGGTTTTAATGCCCCTTGGAAAAGTGGTTGAGGTCGCAGTAGCTTAACAAGATGGTTTTAATGCCCCTTGGAAAAGTGGTGGAGGTCCCAGTAAATTAACAAGACGGTTTGAATGCCCCTTGGAAGAGACGTGGAGGTCACAGTAGCTTAACAAGATGGTTTTGATGCCCCTTGAAAAAGTGGTGGAGGTCACAGTAGCTTAACAAGACCGTTTTAATGCCCCTCAGAAGAGACGTGGAGGTCACAGTAGCTTAACAGGATGGTTTTAATGCCCCTCGGAAGAGACGTGGAGGTTACAGTAGCTTAACAAGACGGTTTTAATGCCCCTCGGAAGAGACGTGGAGGTCACAGTAGCTTAACAAGACAGTTTGAATGCCCTTTGGAAGAGACGTGGAGGTCACAGTAGCTTAACAAGACGGTTTTAATGCCCCTTGGAAAAGTGGTGGAGGTCACAGTAGCTTAACAAGATGGTTTTAATGCCCCTTGGAAAAGTGGTGGAGGTCACAGTAGCTTAGCAAGATGGTTTTAATGCCCCTTGGAAAAGTGGTGGAGGTCACAGTAGCTTAACAAGACGGTTTTAATGCCCCTCAGAAGAGACGTGGAGGTCACAGTAGCTTAACAAGACGGTTTTAATGCCCCTCGGAAGAGACGTGGAGGTCACAGTAGCTTAACAAGATGGTTTTAATGTCCCTTGGAAAAGTGGTTGAGGTCGCAGTAGCTTAACAAGACAGTTTTAATGCCTCTTTGAAAAGTGGTTGAGGTCACAGTAGCTTAACAAGACGGTTTTAATGCCCCTCGGAGGAGACGTGGAGGTCCCTGTAGCTTAACAAGACGGTTTTAATGCACCCTTGGAAAAGTGGTGGAGGTCACAGTAGCTTAACAAGATGGTTTTAATGCCCCTCAGAAGAGACGTGGAGGTCACAGTAGCTTAACAAGACGGTTTTAATGCCCCTCGTAAGAGACTTGGAGGTCCCAGTAGCTTAACAAGACGGTTTTAATACCCCTTGTAAAAGTGGTGGAGGTCACAGTAGCTTAACAACACGATTTTAATGCCCCTCGGAAGAGACGTGGAGGTCCCAGTAGCTTAACAAGACGGTTTTAATGTCCCTTGGAAAAGTGCTTGAGGTTGCAGTAGCTTAACAATACGGTTTTAATGCGCCTTGGAAAAGTGGTGGAGGTCACAGTAGCTTAACAAGACGGTTTTAATGCCCCTCGGAAGAGACGTGGAGGTCACAGTAGCTTAACAAGACGGATTTAATGCCCCTTGGAAGTGACGTGGAGGTCACAGTAGCTTAACAAGATGGTTTTAATGGCCCTCGGAAGAGACGTGGAAGTCACAGTACCTTAAGAAGACGGTTTTAATGCCCCTCGGAAGAGACTTGGAGGTGCCAGTAGCTTAACAAGACGGTTTTAATGCCCCTTGGAAAAGTGTTGGAGGTCACAGTAGCTTAACAAGACGGTTTTAATGCCCCTTGGAAGAGACGTGGAGGTCCCAGTAGCTTAACAAGACGGTTTTAATGCCCCTTGGAAAAGTGGTTGAGGTCCCAGTAGCTTAACAAGACGGTTTTAATGCCCCTTGGAAAAGTGGTTGAGGTCCCAGTAGCTTAACAAGATGGTTTTAATGCCCCTTGGAAAAGTGGTGGAGGTCACAGTAGCTTAACAAGACGGTTTTAATGCCACTCAGAAGAGACGTGGAGGTCACAGTAGCTTAACAAGAAGGTTTTAATGCCCCTCGGAAGTGACGTGGAGGTCACAGTAGCTTAACAAGATGGTTTTAATGCCCCTTGGAAAAGTGGTTGAGGTCACAGTAGCTTAGCAAGACGGTTTTAATGCCCCCTGGAAAAGTGGTGGAGGTCACAGTAGCTTAACAAGATGGTTTTAATGCCCCTCGGAAGAGACGTGGAGGTCACAGTAGCTTAACAAGACGGTTTTAATGCCTCTCGGAAGAGACGTGTAAGTCCCAGTAGCTTAACAAGACGGTATTAATGCCCCTTGGAAAAGTGGTGGAGGTCACAGTAGCTTAACAAGACGGTTTTAATGCCCCTTGGAAGTGACGTGGAGGTCACAGTAGCGTAAGAAGACGGTTTTAATGCCCCACGGAAGAGACTTGGAGGTGCCAGTAGCTTAACAAGACGTTTTTAATGCCCCTTGGAAAAGTGGTGGAGGTCACAGTAGCTTATCAAGACGGTTTTAATGCCCCTTGGAAGAGACGTGGAGGTCCCAGTAGCTTAACAAGACGGTTTTAATGCCCCTTGGAAAAGTGGTTGAGGTCGCAGTAGCTTAACAAGATGGTTTTAATGCCCCTTGGAAAAGTGGTGGAGGTCCCAATAGCTTAACAAGACGGTTTGAATGCCCCTTGGAAGAGACGTGGAGGTCACAGTAGCTTAACAAGACCGTTTTAATGCCCCTCAGAAGAGACGTGGAGGTCACAGTAGCTTAACAGGATGGTTTTAATGCCCCTCGGAAGAGCCGTGGAGGTCACAGTAGCTTAACAAGACGCTTTTAATGCCCCTCGGAAGAGACGTGGTGGTCACAGTAGCTTAACAAGACAGTTTGAATGCCCTTTGGAAGAGACGTGGAGGTCACAGTAGCTTAACAAGACGGTTTTAATGCCCCTTGGAAAAGTGGTGGAGGTCACAGTAGCTTAACAAGATGGTTTTAATGCCCCTTGGAAAAGTGGTGGAGGTCACAGTAGCTTAGCAAGATGGTTTTAATGACCCTTGGAAAAGTGGTGGAGGTCACAGTAGCTTAACAAGACGGTTTTAATGCCCCTCAGAAGAGACTTGAAGGTCACAGTAGCTTAACAAGACGGTTTTAATGCCCCTCGGAAGAGACGTGGAGGTCACAGTAGCTTAACAAGATGGTTTTAATGTCCCTTGGAAAAGTGGTTGAGGTCGCAGTAGCTTAACAAGACGGTTTTAATGCCCCTTTGAAAAGTGGTTGAGGTCACAGTAGCTTAACAAGACGGTTTTAATGCCCCTCGGAGGAGACGTGGAGGTCCCTGTAGCTTAACAAGACGGTTTTAATGCCCCTTGGAAAAGTGGTGGAGGTCACAGTAGCTTAACAAGATGGTTTTAATGCCCCTCAGAAGAGACGTGGAGGTCACAGTAGCTTAACAAGATGGTTTTAATGCCCCTCGCAAGAGACTTGGAGGTCCCAGTAGCTTAACAAGACGGTTTTAATACCCCTTGTAAAAGTGGTGGAGGTCACAGTAGCTTAACAACACGGTTTTAATGCCCCTCGGAAGAGACGTGGATGAGGTTGCAGTAGCTTAACAATACGGTTTTAATGCCCCTTGGAAAAGTGGTGGAGGTCACAGTAGCTTAACAAGATGGTTTTAATGCCCCTTGGAAAAGTGGTTGAGGTCACAGTAGCTTAACAAGACGGTTTTAATGCCCCTTGGAAAAGTGGTGAAGGTCACAGTAGCTTAACAAGACGGTATTAATGCCCCTTGGAAAAGTGGTGGAGGTCACAGTAGCTTAACAAGACGGTTTTAATGCCCCTCGGAAGTGACGTGGAGGTCACAGTAGCTTAAGAAGACGGTTTTAATGCCCCTCGGAAGAGACTGGGAGGTGCCAGTAGCTTAACAAGACGTTTTTAATGCCCCTTGGAAAACTGGTGGAGGTCACAGTAGCTTAACAAGACGGTTTTAATGCCCCTTGGAAGAGACGTGGAGTTCCCAGTAGCTTAACAAGATGGTTTTAATGCCCCTTGGAAAAGTGGTTGAGGTCGCAGTAGCTTAACAAGATGGTTTTAATGCCCCTTGGAAAAGTGGTGGAGGTCCCAGTAGCTTAACAAGACGGTTTGAATGCCCCTTGGAAGAGACGTGGAGGTCACAGTAGCTTAACAAGATGGTTTTAATGCCCCTTGAAAAAGTGGTGGAGGTCACAGTAGCTTAACAAGACCGTTTTAATGCCCCTCAGAAGAGACGTGGAGGTCACAGTAGCTTAACAGGATGGTTTTAATGCCCCTCGGAAGAGACGTGGAGGTTACAGTAGCTTAACAAGACGGTTTTAATGCCCCTCTTAAGAGACGTGGAGGTCACAGTAGCTTAACAAGACAGTTTGAATGCCCTTTGGAAGAGACGTGGAGGTCACAGTAGCTTAACAAGACGGTTTTAATGCCCCTTGGAAAAGTGGTGGAGGTTACAGTAGCTTAACAAGATGGTTTTAATGCCCCTTGGAAAAGTGGTGGAGGTCACAGTAGCTTAGCAAGATGGTTTTAATGCCCCTTGGAAAAGTGGTGGAGGTCACAGTAGCTTAACAAGACGGTTTTAATGCCCCTCAGAAGAGACGTGGAGGTCACAGTAGCTTAACAAGACGGTTTTAATGCCCCTCGGAAGAGACGTGGAGGTCACAGTAGCTTAACAAGATGGTTTTAATGTCCCTTGGAAAAGTGGTTGAGGTCGCAGTAGCTTAACAAGACGGTTTTAATGCCTCTTTGAAAAGTGGTTGAGGTCACAGTAGCTTAACAAGACGGTTTTAATGCCCCTCGGAGGAGACGTGGAGGTCCCTGTAGCTTAACAAGACGGTTTTAATGCCCCTTGGAAAAGTGGTGGAGGTCACAGTAGCTTAACAAGATGGTTTTAATGCCCCTCAGAAGAGACGTGGAGGTCACAGTAGCTTAACAAGACGGTTTTAATGCCCCTCGCAAGAGACTTGGAGGTCCCAGTAGCTTAACAAGACGGTTTTAATACCCCTTGTAAAAGTGGTGGAGGTCACAGTAGCTTAACAACACTGTTTTAATGCCCCTCGGAAGAGACGTGGAGGTCCCAGTAGCTTAACAAGACGGTTTTAATGCCCCTTGGAAAAGTGGTTGAGGTTGCAGTAGCTTAGCAATACGGTTTTAATGCCCCTTGGAAAAGTGGTGGAGGTCACAGTAGCTTAACAAGACGGTTTTAATGCCCCTCGGAAGAGACGTGGAGGTCACAGTAGCTTAACAAGACAGATTTAATGCCCCTTGGAAGTGACGTGGAGGTCACAGTAGCTTAACAAGACGGTTTTAATGCCCCTCGGAAGAGACGTGGAGGTCACAGTAGCTTAACAAGACGGATTTAATGCCCCTTGGAAGTGACGTGGAGGTCACAGTAGCTTAACAAGACGGTTTTAATGCCCCTCGCAAGAGACGTGAAGTTCCCTGTAGCTTAACAAGACGGTTTTAATGCCCCTTGGAAAAGTGGTGGAGGTCGCAGTAGCTTAACAAGATGGTTTTAATGCAGCTTGGAAAAGTGGTGGAGGTCACAGTAGCTTAAAAAGACGGTTTTAATGCCCCTCAGAAGAGACGTGGAGGTCACAGTAGCTTAACAAGACGGTTTTAATGCCCCTCGGAAGAGACTTGGAGGTGCCAGTAGCTTAACAAGACGTTTTAATGCCCCTTGGAAAACTGGTGGAGGTCACAGTAGCTTAACAAGATGGTTTTAATGCCCCTTGGAAGAGACGTGGAGTTCCCAGTAGCTTAAAAAGATGGTTTTAATGCCCCTTGGAAAAGTGGTTGAGGTCGCAGTAGCTTAACAAGATGGTTTTAATGCCCCTTGGAAAAGTGGTGGAGGTCCCAGTAGATTAACAAGACGGTTTGAATGCCCCTTGGAAGAGACGTGGAGGTCACAGTAGCTTAACAAGATGGTTTTGATGCCCCTTGAAAAAGTGGTGGAGGTCACAGTAGCTTAACAAGACCGTTTTAATGCCCCTCAGAAGAGACGTGGAGGTCACAGTAGCTTAACAGGATGGTTTTAATGCCCCTCGGAAGAGACGTGGAGGTTACAGTAGCTTAACAAGACGGTTTTAATGCCCCTCGGAAGAGACGTGGAGGTCACAGTAGCTTAACAAGACAGTTTGAATGCCCTTTGGAAGAGACGTGGAGGTCACAGTAGCTTAACAAGACGGTTTTAATGCCCCTTGGAAAAGTGGTGGAGGTCACAGTAGCTTAACAAGATGGTTTTAATGCCCCTTGGAAAAGTGGTGGAGGTCACAGTAGATTAGCAAGATGGTTTTAATGCCCCTTGGAAAAGTGGTGGAGGTCACAGTAGCTTAACAAGACGGTTTTAATGCCCCTCAGAAGAGACGTGGAGGTCACAGTAGCTTAACAAGACGGTTTTAATGCCCCTCGGAAGAGACGTGGAGGTCACAGTAGCTTAACAAGATGGTTTTAATGTCCCTTGGAAAAGTGGTTGAGGTCGCAGTAGCTTAACAAGACAGTTTTAATGCCTCTTTGAAAAGTGGTTGAGGTCACAGTAGCTTAACAAGACGGTTTTAATGCCCCTCGGAGGAGACGTGGAGGTCCCTGTAGCTTAACAAGACGGTTTTAATGCACCCTTGGAAAAGTGGTGGAGGTCACAGTAGCTTAACAAGATGGTTTTAATGGCCCTCGGAAGAGACGTGGAAGTCACAGTACCTTAAGAAGACGGTTTTAATGCCCCTCGGAAGAGACTTGGAGGTGCCAGTAGCTTAACAAGACGGTTTTAATGCCCCTTGGAAAAGTGGTGGAGGTCACAGTAGCTTAACAAGACGGTTTTAATGCCCCTTGGAAGAGACGTGGAGGTCCCAGTAGCTTAACAAGACGGTTTTAATGCCCCTTGGAAAAGTGGTTGAGGTCCCAGTAGCTTAACAAGACGGTTTTAATGCCCCTTGGAAAAGTGGTTGAGGTCCCAGTAGCTTAACAAGATGGTTTTAATGCCCCTTGGAAAAGTGGTGGAGGTCACAGTAGCTTAACAAGACGGTTTTAATGCCACTCAGAAGAGACGTGGAGGTCACAGTAGCTTAACAAGAAGGTTTTAATGCCCCTCGGAAGTGACGTGGAGGTCACAGTAGCTTAACAAGATGGTTTTAATGCCCCTTGGAAAAGTGGTTGAGGTCACAGTAGCTTAGCAAGACGGTTTTAATGCCCCCTGGAAAAGTGGTGGAGGTCACAGTAGCTTAACAAGATGGTTTTAATGCCCCTCGGAAGAGACGTGGAGGTCACAGTAGCTTAACAAGACGGTTTTAATGCCTCTCGGAAGAGACGTGTAAGTCCCAGTAGCTTAACAAGACGGTATTAATGCCCCTTGGAAAAGTGGTGGAGGTCACAGTAGCTTAACAAGACGGTTTTAATGCCCCTTGGAAGTGACGTGGAGGTCACAGTAGCGTAAGAAGACGGTTTTAATGCCCCACGGAAGAGACTTGGAGGTGCCAGTAGCTTAACAAGACGTTTTTAATGCCCCTTGGAAAAGTGGTGGAGGTCACAGTAGCTTAACAAGACGGTTTTAATGCCCCTTGGAAGAGACGTGGAGGTCCCAGTAGCTTAACAAGACGGTTTTAATGCCCCTTGGAAAAGTGGTTGAGGTCGCAGTAGCTTAACAAGATGGTTTTAATGCCCCTTGGAAAAGTGGTGGAGGTCCCAATAGCTTAACAAGACGGTTTGAATGCCCCTTGGAAGAGACGTGGAGGTCACAGTAGCTTAACAAGACCGTTTTAATGCCCCTCAGAAGAGACGTGGAGGTCACAGTAGCTTAACAGGATGGTTTTAATGCCCCTCGGAAGAGCCGTGGAGGTCACAGTAGCTTAACAAGACGCTTTTAATGCCCCTCGGAAGAGACGTGGTGGTCACAGTAGCTTAACAAGACAGTTTGAATGCCCTTTGGAAGAGACGTGGAGGTCACAGTAGCTTAACAAGACGGTTTTAATGCCCCTTGGAAAAGTGGTGGAGGTCACAGTAGCTTAACAAGATGGTTTTAATGCCCCTTGGAAAAGTGGTGGAGGTCACAGTAGCTTAGCAAGATGGTTTTAATGACCCTTGGAAAAGTGGTGGAGGTCACAGTAGCTTAACAAGACGGTTTTAATGCCCCTCAGAAGAGACTTGAAGGTCACAGTAGCTTAACAAGACGGTTTTAATGCCCCTCGGAAGAGACGTGGAGGTCACAGTAGCTTAACAAGATGGTTTTAATGTCCCTTGGAAAAGTGGTTGAGGTCGCAGTAGCTTAACAAGACGGTTTTAATGCCCCTTTGAAAAGTGGTTGAGGTCACAGTAGCTTAACAAGACGGTTTTAATGCCCCTCGGAGGAGACGTGGAGGTCCCTGTAGCTTAACAAGACGGTTTTAATGCCCCTTGGAAAAGTGGTGGAGGTCACAGTAGCTTAACAAGATGGTTTTAATGCCCCTCAGAAGAGACGTGGAGGTCACAGTAGCTTAACAAGATGGTTTTAATGCCCCTCGCAAGAGACTTGGAGGTCCCAGTAGCTTAACAAGACGGTTTTAATACCCCTTGTAAAAGTGGTGGAGGTCACAGTAGCTTAACAAGACGGTTTTAATGCCCCTCGGAAGAGACGTGGAGGTCCCAGTAGCTTAACAAGACGGTTTTAATGCCCCTTGGAAAAGTGGTTGAGGTTGCAGTAGCTTAACAATACGGTTTTAATGCCCCTTGGAAAAGTGGTGGAGGTCACAGTAGCTTAACAAGATGGTTTTAATGCCCCTTGGAAAAGTGGTTGAGGTCACAGTAGCTTAACAAGACGGTTTTAATGCCCCTTGGAAAAGTGGTGAAGGTCACAGTAGCTTAACAAGACGGTATTAATGCCCCTTGGAAAAGTGGTGGAGGTCACAGTAGCTTAACAAGACGGTTTTAATGCCCCTCGGAAGTGACGTGGAGGTCACAGTAGGTTAAGAAGACGGTTTTAATGCCCCTCGGAAGAGACTGGGAGGTGCCAGTAGCTTAACAAGACGTTTTTAATGCCCCTTGGAAAACTGGTGGAGGTCACAGTAGCTTAACAAGACGGTTTTAATGCCCCTTGGAAGAGACGTGGAGTTCCCAGTAGCTTAACAAGATGGTTTTAATGCCCCTTGGAAAAGTGGTTGAGGTCGCAGTAGCTTAACAAGATGGTTTTAATGCCCCTTGGAAAAGTGGTGGAGGTCCCAGTAGCTTAACAAGACGGTTTGAATGCCCCTTGGAAGAGACGTGGAGGTCACAGTAGCTTAACAAGATGGTTTTAATGCCCCTTGAAAAAGTGGTGGAGGTCACAGTAGCTTAACAAGACCGTTTTAATGCCCCTCAGAAGAGACGTGGAGGTCACAGTAGCTTAACAGGATGGTTTTAATGCCCCTCGGAAGAGACGTGGAGGTTACAGTAGCTTAACAAGACGGTTTTAATGCCCCTCTTAAGAGACGTGGAGGTCACAGTAGCTTAACAAGACAGTTTGAATGCCCTTTGGAAGAGACGTGGAGGTCACAGTAGCTTAACAAGACGGTTTTAATGCCCCTTGGAAAAGTGGTGGAGGTTACAGTAGCTTAACAAGATGGTTTTAATGCCCCTTGGAAAAGTGGTGGAGGTCACAGTAGCTTAGCAAGATGGTTTTAATGCCCCTTGGAAAAGTGGTGGAGGTCACAGTAGCTTAACAAGACGGTTTTAATGCCCCTCAGAAGAGACGTGGAGGTCACAGTAGCTTAACAAGACGGTTTTAATGCCCCTCGGAAGAGACGTGGAGGTCACAGTAGCTTAACAAGATGGTTTTAATGTCCCTTGGAAAAGTGGTTGAGGTCGCAGTAGCTTAACAAGACGGTTTTAATGCCTCTTTGAAAAGTGGTTGAGGTCACAGTAGCTTAACAAGACGGTTTTAATGCCCCTCGGAGGAGACGTGGAGGTCCCTGTAGCTTAACAAGACGGTTTTAATGCCCCTTGGAAAAGTGGTGGAGGTCACAGTAGCTTAACAAGATGGTTTTAATGCCCCTCAGAAGAGACGTGGAGGTCACAGTAGCTTAACAAGACGGTTTTAATGCCCCTCGCAAGAGACTTGGAGGTCCCAGTAGCTTAACAAGACGGTTTTAATACCCCTTGTAAAAGTGGTGGAGGTCACAGTAGCTTAACAACACTGTTTTAATGCCCCTCGGAAGAGACGTGGAGGTCCCAGTAGCTTAACAAGACGGTTTTAATGCCCCTTGGAAAAGTGGTTGAGGTTGCAGTAGCTTAACAATACGGTTTTAATGCCCCTTGGAAAAGTGGTGGAGGTCACAGTAGCTTAACAAGACGGTTTTAATGCCCCTCGGAAGAGACGTGGAGGTCACAGTAGCTTAACAAGACAGATTTAATGCCCCTTGGAAGTGACGTGGAGGTCACAGTAGCTTAAGAAGACGGTTTTAATGCCCCTCGGAAGAGACGTGGAGGTCACAGTAGCTTAACAAGACGGATTTAATGCCCCTTGGAAGTGACGTGGAGGTCACAGTAGCTTAACAAGACGGTTTTAATGCCCCTCGCAAGAGACGTGAAGTTCCCTGTAGCTTAACAAGACGGTTTTAATGCCCCTTGGAAAAGTGGTGGAGGTCGCAGTAGCTTAACAAGATGGTTTTAATGCAGCTTGGAAAAGTGGTGGAGGTCACAGTAGCTTAAAAAGACGGTTTTAATGCCCCTCAGAAGAGACGTGGAGGTCACAGTAGCTTAACAAGACGGTTTTAATGCCCCTCGGAAGAGACTTGGAGGTGCCAGTAGCTTAACAAGACGTTTTTAATGCCCCTTGGAAAACTGGTGGAGGTCACAGTAGCTTAACAAGATGGTTTTAATGCCCCTTGGAAGAGACGTGGAGTTCCCAGTAGCTTAAAAAGATGGTTTTAATGCCCCTTGGAAAAGTGGTTGAGGTCGCAGTAGCTTAACAAGATGGTTTTAATGCCCCTTGGAAAAGTGGTGGAGGTCCCAGTAGATTAACAAGACGGTTTGAATGCCCCTTGGAAGAGACGTGGAGGTCACAGTAGCTTAACAAGATGGTTTTGATGCCCCTTGAAAAAGTGGTGGAGGTCACAGTAGCTTAACAAGACCGTTTTAATGCCCCTCAGAAGAGACGTGGAGGTCACAGTAGCTTAACAGGATGGTTTTAATGCCCCTCGGAAGAGACGTGGAGGTTACAGTAGCTTAACAAGACGGTTTTAATGCCCCTCGGAAGAGACGTGGAGGTCACAGTAGCTTAACAAGACAGTTTGAATGCCCTTTGGAAGAGACGTGGAGGTCACAGTAGCTTAACAAGACGGTTTTAATGCCCCTTGGAAAAGTGGTGGAGGTCACAGTAGCTTAACAAGATGGTTTTAATGCCCCTTGGAAAAGTGGTGGAGGTCACAGTAGCTTAGCAAGATGGTTTTAATGCCCCTTGGAAAAGTGGTGGAGGTCACAGTAGCTTAACAAGACGGTTTTAATGCCCCTCAGAAGAGACGTGGAGGTCACAGTAGCTTAACAAGACGGTTTTAATGCCCCTCGGAAGAGACGTGGAGGTCACAGTAGCTTAACAAGATGGTTTTAATGTCCCTTGGAAAAGTGGTTGAGGTCGCAGTAGCTTAACAAGACAGTTTTAATGCCTCTTTGAAAAGTGGTTGAGGTCACAGTAGCTTAACAAGACGGTTTTAATGCCCCTCGGAGGAGACGTGGAGGTCCCTGTAGCTTAACAAGACGGTTTTAATGCACCCTTGGAAAAGTGGTGGAGGTCACAGTAGCTTAACAAGATGGTTTTAATGCCCCTTGGAAAAGTGGTGGAGGTCACAGTAGCTTAACAAGATGGTTTTAATGCCCCTTGGAAAAGTGGTGGAGGTCACAGTAGCTTAGCAAGATGGTTTTAATGCCCCTTGGAAAAGTGGTGGAGGTCACAGTAGCTTAACAAGACGGTTTTAATGCCCCTTGGAAGTGACGTGGAGGTCACAGTAGCGTAAGAAGACGGTTTTAATGCCCCACGGAAGAGACTTGGAGGTGCCAGTAGCTTAACAAGACGTTTTTAATGCCCCTTGGAAAAGTGGTGGAGGTCACAGTAGCTTAACAAGACGGTTTTAATGCCCCTTGGAAGAGACGTGGAGGTCCCAGTAGCTTAACAAGACGGTTTTAATGCCCCTTGGAAAAGTGGTTGAGGTCGCAGTAGCTTAACAAGATGGTTTTAATGCCCCTTGGAAAAGTGGTGGAGGTCCCAATAGCTTAACAAGACGGTTTGAATGCCCCTTGGAAGAGACGTGGAGGTCACAGTAGCTTAACAAGACCGTTTTAATGCCCCTCAGAAGAGACGTGGAGGTCACAGTAGCTTAACAGGATGGTTTTAATGCCCCTCGGAAGAGCCGTGGAGGTCACAGTAGCTTAACAAGACGCTTTTAATGCCCCTCGGAAGAGACGTGGTGGTCACAGTAGCTTAACAAGACAGTTTGAATGCCCTTTGGAAGAGACGTGGAGGTCACAGTAGCTTAACAAGACGGTTTTAATGCCCCTTGGAAAAGTGGTGGAGGTCACAGTAGCTTAACAAGATGGTTTTAATGCCCCTTGGAAAAGTGGTGGAGGTCACAGTAGCTTAGCAAGATGGTTTTAATGACCCTTGGAAAAGTGGTGGAGGTCACAGTAGCTTAACAAGACGGTTTTAATGCCCCTCGGAAGAGACGTGGAGGTCACAGTAGCTTAACAAGATGGTTTTAATGTCCCTTGGAAAAGTGGTTGAGGTCGCAGTAGCTTAACAAGACGGTTTTAATGCCCCTTTGAAAAGTGGTTGAGGTCACAGTAGCTTAACAAGACGGTTTTAATGCCCCTCGGAGGAGACGTGGAGGTCCCTGTAGCTTAACAAGACGGTTTTAATGCCCCTTGGAAAAGTGGTGGAGGTCACAGTAGCTTAACAAGATGGTTTTAATGCCCCTCAGAAGAGACGTGGAGGTCACAGTAGCTTAACAAGATGGTTTTAATGCCCCTCGCAAGAGACTTGGAGGTCCCAGTAGCTTAACAAGACGGTTTTAATACCCCTTGTAAAAGTGGTGGAGGTCACAGTAGCTTAACAAGACGGTTTTAATGCCCCTCGGAAGAGACGTGGAGGTCCCAGTAGCTTAACAAGACGGTTTTAATGCCCCTTGGAAAAGTGGTTGAGGTTGCAGTAGCTTAACAATACGGTTTTAATGCCCCTTGGAAAAGTGGTGGAGGTCACAGTAGCTTAACAAGATGGTTTTAATGCCCCTTGGAAAAGTGGTTGAGGTCACAGTAGCTTAACAAGACGGTTTTAATGCCCCTTGGAAAAGTGGTGAAGGTCACAGTAGCTTAACAAGACGGTATTAATGCCCCTTGGAAAAGTGGTGGAGGTCACAGTAGCTTAACAAGACGGTTTTAATGCCCCTCGGAAGTGACGTGGAGGTCACAGTAGGTTAAGAAGACGGTTTTAATGCCCCTCGGAAGAGACTGGGAGGTGCCAGTAGCTTAACAAGACGTTTTTAATGCCCCTTGGAAAACTGGTGGAGGTCACAGTAGCTTAACAAGACGGTTTTAATGCCCCTTGGAAGAGACGTGGAGTTCCCAGTAGCTTAACAAGATGGTTTTAATGCCCCTTGGAAAAGTGGTTGAGGTCGCAGTAGCTTAACAAGATGGTTTTAATGCCCCTTGGAAAAGTGGTGGAGGTCCCAGTAGCTTAACAAGACGGTTTGAATGCCCCTTGGAAGAGACGTGGAGGTCACAGTAGCTTAACAAGATGGTTTTAATGCCCCTTGAAAAAGTGGTGGAGGTCACAGTAGCTTAACAAGACCGTTTTAATGCCCCTCAGAAGAGACGTGGAGGTCACAGTAGCTTAACAGGATGGTTTTAATGCCCCTCGGAAGAGACGTGGAGGTTACAGTAGCTTAACAAGACGGTTTTAATGCCCCTCTTAAGAGACGTGGAGGTCACAGTAGCTTAACAAGACAGTTTGAATGCCCTTTGGAAGAGACGTGGAGGTCACAGTAGCTTAACAAGACGGTTTTAATGCCCCTTGGAAAAGTGGTGGAGGTTACAGTAGCTTAACAAGATGGTTTTAATGCCCCTTGGAAAAGTGGTGGAGGTCACAGTAGCTTAGCAAGATGGTTTTAATGCCCCTTGGAAAAGTGGTGGAGGTCACAGTAGCTTAACAAGACGGTTTTAATGCCCCTCAGAAGAGACGTGGAGGTCACAGTAGCTTAACAAGACGGTTTTAATGCCCCTCGGAAGAGACGTGGAGGTCACAGTAGCTTAACAAGATGGTTTTAATGTCCCTTGGAAAAGTGGTTGAGGTCGCAGTAGCTTAACAAGACGGTTTTAATGCCTCTTTGAAAAGTGGTTGAGGTCACAGTAGCTTAACAAGACGGTTTTAATGCCCCTCGGAGGAGACGTGGAGGTCCCTGTAGCTTAACAAGACGGTTTTAATGCCCCTTGGAAAAGTGGTGGAGGTCACAGTAGCTTAACAGATGGTTTTAATGCCCCTCAGAAGAGACGTGGAGGTCACAGTAGCTTAACAAGACGGTTTTAATGCCCCTCGCAAGAGACTTGGAGGTCCCAGTAGCTTAACAAGACGGTTTTAATACCCCTTGTAAAAGTGGTGGAGGTCACAGTAGCTTAACAACACTGTTTTAATGCCCCTCGGAAGAGACGTGGAGGTCCCAGTAGCTTAACAAGACGGTTTTAATGCCCCTTGGAAAAGTGGTTGAGGTTGCAGTAGCTTAACAATACGGTTTTAATGCCCGTTGGAAAAGTGGTGGAGGTCACAGTAGCTTAACAAGACGGTTTTAATGCCCCTCGGAAGAGAAGTGGAGGTCACAGTAGCTTAACAAGACAGATTTAATGCCCCTTGGAAGTGACGTGGAGGTCACAGTAGCTTAACAAGACGGTTTTAATGCCCCTCGGAAGAGACGTGGAGGTCACAGTAGCTTAACAAGACGGATTTAATGCCCCTTGGAAGTGACGTGGAGGTCACAGTAGCTTAACAAGACGGTTTTAATGCCCCTCGCAAGAGACGTGAAGTTCCCTGTAGCTTAACAAGACGGTTTTAATGCCCCTTGGAAAAGTGGTGGAGGTCGCAGTAGCTTAACAAGATGGTTTTAATGCAGCTTGGAAAAGTGGTGGAGGTCACAGTAGCTTAAAAAGACGGTTTTAATGCCCCTCAGAAGAGATGTGGAGGTCACAGTAGCTTAACAAGACGGTTTTAATGCCCCTCGGAAGAGACTTGGAGGTGCCAGTAGCTTAACAAGACGTTTTTAATGCCCCTTGGAAAACTGGTGGAGGTCACAGTAGCTTAACAAGATGGTTTTAATGCCCCTTGGAAGAGACGTGGAGTTCCCAGTAGCTTAAAAAGATGGTTTTAATGCCCCTTGGAAAAGTGGTTGAGGTCGCAGTAGCTTAACAAGATGGTTTTAATGCCCCTTGGAAAAGTGGTGGAGGTCCCAGTAAATTAACAAGACGGTTTGAATGCCCCTTGGAAGAGACGTGGAGGTCACAGTAGCTTAACAAGATGGTTTTGATGCCCCTTGAAAAAGTGGTGGAGGTCACAGTAGCTTAACAAGACCGTTTTAATGCCCCTCAGAAGAGACGTGGAGGTCACAGTAGCTTAACAGGATGGTTTTAATGCCCCTCGGAAGAGACGTGGAGGTTACAGTAGCTTAACAAGACGGTTTTAATGCCCCTCGGAAGAGACGTGGAGGTCACAGTAGCTTAACAAGACAGTTTGAATGCCCTTTGGAAGAGACGTGGAGGTCACAGTAGCTTAACAAGACGGTTTTAATGCCCCTTGGAAAAGTGGTGGAGGTCACAGTAGCTTAACAAGATGGTTTTAATGCCCCTTGGAAAAGTGGTGGAGGTCACAGTAGCTTAGCAAGATGGTTTTAATGCCCCTTGGAAAAGTGGTGGAGGTCACAGTAGCTTAACAAGACGGTTTTAATGCCCCTCAGAAGAGACGTGGAGGTCACAGTAGCTTAACAAGACGGTTTTAATGCCCCTCGGAAGAGACGTGGAGGTCACAGTAGCTTAACAAGATGGTTTTAATGTCCCTTGGAAAAGTGGTTGAGGTCGCAGTAGCTTAACAAGACAGTTTTAATGCCTCTTTGAAAAGTGGTTGAGGTCACAGTAGCTTAACAAGACGGTTTTAATGCCCCTCGGAGGAGACGTGGAGGTCCCTGTAGCTTAACAAGACGGTTTTAATGCACCCTTGGAAAAGTGGTGGAGGTCACAGTAGCTTAACAAGATGGTTTTAATGCCCCTCAGAAGAGACGTGGAGGTCACAGTAGCTTAACAAGACGGTTTTAATGCCCCTCGTAAGAGACTTGGAGGTCCCAGTAGCTTAACAAGACGGTTTTAATACCCCTTGTAAAAGTGGTGGAGGTCACAGTAGCTTAACAACACGATTTTAATGCCCCTCGGAAGAGACGTGGAGGTCCCAGTAGCTTAACAAGACGGTTTTAATGTCCCTTGGAAAAGTGCTTGAGGTTGCAGTAGCTTAACAATACGGTTTTAATGCGCCTTGGAAAAGTGGTGGAGGTCACAGTAGCTTAACAAGACGGTTTTAATGCCCCTCGGAAGAGACGTGGAGGTCACAGTAGCTTAACAAGACGGATTTAATGCCCCTTGGAAGTGACGTGGAGGTCACAGTAGCTTAACAAGATGGTTTTAATGGCCCTCGGAAGAGACGTGGAAGTCACAGTACCTTAAGAAGACGGTTTTAATGCCCCTCGGAAGAGACTTGGAGGTGCCAGTAGCTTAACAAGACGGTTTTAATGCCCCTTGGAAAAGTGTTGGAGGTCACAGTAGCTTAACAAGACGGTTTTAATGCCCCTTGGAAGAGACGTGGAGGTCCCAGTAGCTTAACAAGACGGTTTTAATGCCCCTTGGAAAAGTGGTTGAGGTCCCAGTAGCTTAACAAGACGGTTTTAATGCCCCTTGGAAAAGTGGTTGAGGTCCCAGTAGCTTAACAAGATGGTTTTAATGCCCCTTGGAAAAGTGGTGGAGGTCACAGTAGCTTAACAAGACGGTTTTAATGCCACTCAGAAGAGACGTGGAGGTCACAGTAGCTTAACAAGAAGGTTTTAATGCCCCTCGGAAGTGACGTGGAGGTCACAGTAGCTTAACAAGATGGTTTTAATGCCCCTTGGAAAAGTGGTTGAGGTCACAGTAGCTTAGCAAGACGGTTTTAATGCCCCCTGGAAAAGTGGTGGAGGTCACAGTAGCTTAACAAGATGGTTTTAATGCCCCTCGGAAGAGACGTGGAGGTCACAGTAGCTTAACAAGACGGTTTTAATGCCTCTCGGAAGAGACGTGTAAGTCCCAGTAGCTTAACAAGACGGTATTAATGCCCCTTGGAAAAGTGGTGGAGGTCACAGTAGCTTAACAAGACGGTTTTAATGCCCCTTGGAAGTGACGTGGAGGTCACAGTAGCGTAAGAAGACGGTTTTAATGCCCCACGGAAGAGACTTGGAGGTGCCAGTAGCTTAACAAGACGTTTTTAATGCCCCTTGGAAAAGTGGTGGAGGTCACAGTAGCTTATCAAGACGGTTTTAATGCCCCTTGGAAGAGACGTGGAGGTCCCAGTAGCTTAACAAGACGGTTTTAATGCCCCTTGGAAAAGTGGTTGAGGTCGCAGTAGCTTAACAAGATGGTTTTAATGCCCCTTGGAAAAGTGGTGGAGGTCCCAATAGCTTAACAAGACGGTTTGAATGCCCCTTGGAAGAGACGTGGAGGTCACAGTAGCTTAACAAGACCGTTTTAATGCCCCTCAGAAGAGACGTGGAGGTCACAGTAGCTTAACAGGATGGTTTTAATGCCCCTCGGAAGAGCCGTGGAGGTCACAGTAGCTTAACAAGACGCTTTTAATGCCCCTCGGAAGAGACGTGGTGGTCACAGTAGCTTAACAAGACAGTTTGAATGCCCTTTGGAAGAGACGTGGAGGTCACAGTAGCTTAACAAGACGGTTTTAATGCCCCTTGGAAAAGTGGTGGAGGTCACAGTAGCTTAACAAGATGGTTTTAATGCCCCTTGGAAAAGTGGTGGAGGTCACAGTAGCTTAGCAAGATGGTTTTAATGACCCTTGGAAAAGTGGTGGAGGTCACAGTAGCTTAACAAGACGGTTTTAATGCCCCTCAGAAGAGACTTGAAGGTCACAGTAGCTTAACAAGACGGTTTTAATGCCCCTCGGAAGAGACGTGGAGGTCACAGTAGCTTAACAAGATGGTTTTAATGTCCCTTGGAAAAGTGGTTGAGGTCGCAGTAGCTTAACAAGACGGTTTTAATGCCCCTTTGAAAAGTGGTTGAGGTCACAGTAGCTTAACAAGACGGTTTTAATGCCCCTCGGAGGAGACGTGGAGGTCCCTGTAGCTTAACAAGACGGTTTTAATGCCCCTTGGAAAAGTGGTGGAGGTCACAGTAGCTTAACAAGATGGTTTTAATGCCCCTCAGAAGAGACGTGGAGGTCACAGTAGCTTAACAAGATGGTTTTAATGCCCCTCGCAAGAGACTTGGAGGTCCCAGTAGCTTAACAAGACGGTTTTAATACCCCTTGTAAAAGTGGTGGAGGTCACAGTAGCTTAACAACACGGTTTTAATGCCCCTCGGAAGAGACGTGGATGAGGTTGCAGTAGCTTAACAATACGGTTTTAATGCCCCTTGGAAAAGTGGTGGAGGTCACAGTAGCTTAACAAGATGGTTTTAATGCCCCTTGGAAAAGTGGTTGAGGTCACAGTAGCTTAACAAGACGGTTTTAATGCCCCTTGGAAAAGTGGTGAAGGTCACAGTAGCTTAACAAGACGGTATTAATGCCCCTTGGAAAAGTGGTGGAGGTCACAGTAGCTTAACAAGACGGTTTTAATGCCCCTCGGAAGTGACGTGGAGGTCACAGTAGCTTAAGAAGACGGTTTTAATGCCCCTCGGAAGAGACTGGGAGGTGCCAGTAGCTTAACAAGACGTTTTTAATGCCCCTTGGAAAACTGGTGGAGGTCACAGTAGCTTAACAAGACGGTTTTAATGCCCCTTGGAAGAGACGTGGAGTTCCCAGTAGCTTAACAAGATGGTTTTAATGCCCCTTGGAAAAGTGGTTGAGGTCGCAGTAGCTTAACAAGATGGTTTTAATGCCCCTTGGAAAAGTGGTGGAGGTCCCAGTAGCTTAACAAGACGGTTTGAATGCCCCTTGGAAGAGACGTGGAGGTCACAGTAGCTTAACAAGATGGTTTTAATGCCCCTTGAAAAAGTGGTGGAGGTCACAGTAGCTTAACAAGACCGTTTTAATGCCCCTCAGAAGAGACGTGGAGGTCACAGTAGCTTAACAGGATGGTTTTAATGCCCCTCGGAAGAGACGTGGAGGTTACAGTAGCTTAACAAGACGGTTTTAATGCCCCTCTTAAGAGACGTGGAGGTCACAGTAGCTTAACAAGACAGTTTGAATGCCCTTTGGAAGAGACGTGGAGGTCACAGTAGCTTAACAAGACGGTTTTAATGCCCCTTGGAAAAGTGGTGGAGGTTACAGTAGCTTAACAAGATGGTTTTAATGCCCCTTGGAAAAGTGGTGGAGGTCACAGTAGCTTAGCAAGATGGTTTTAATGCCCCTTGGAAAAGTGGTGGAGGTCACAGTAGCTTAACAAGACGGTTTTAATGCCCCTCAGAAGAGACGTGGAGGTCACAGTAGCTTAACAAGACGGTTTTAATGCCCCTCGGAAGAGACGTGGAGGTCACAGTAGCTTAACAAGATGGTTTTAATGTCCCTTGGAAAAGTGGTTGAGGTCGCAGTAGCTTAACAAGACGGTTTTAATGCCTCTTTGAAAAGTGGTTGAGGTCACAGTAGCTTAACAAGACGGTTTTAATGCCCCTCGGAGGAGACGTGGAGGTCCCTGTAGCTTAACAAGACGGTTTTAATGCCCCTTGGAAAAGTGGTGGAGGTCACAGTAGCTTAACAAGATGGTTTTAATGCCCCTCAGAAGAGACGTGGAGGTCACAGTAGCTTAACAAGACGGTTTTAATGCCCCTCGCAAGAGACTTGGAGGTCCCAGTAGCTTAACAAGACGGTTTTAATACCCCTTGTAAAAGTGGTGGAGGTCACAGTAGCTTAACAACACTGTTTTAATGCCCCTCGGAAGAGACGTGGAGGTCCCAGTAGCTTAACAAGACGGTTTTAATGCCCCTTGGAAAAGTGGTTGAGGTTGCAGTAGCTTAGCAATACGGTTTTAATGCCCCTTGGAAAAGTGGTGGAGGTCACAGTAGCTTAACAAGACGGTTTTAATGCCCCTCGGAAGAGACGTGGAGGTCACAGTAGCTTAACAAGACAGATTTAATGCCCCTTGGAAGTGACGTGGAGGTCACAGTAGCTTAACAAGACGGTTTTAATGCCCCTCGGAAGAGACGTGGAGGTCACAGTAGCTTAACAAGACGGATTTAATGCCCCTTGGAAGTGACGTGGAGGTCACAGTAGCTTAACAAGACGGTTTTAATGCCCCTCGCAAGAGACGTGAAGTTCCCTGTAGCTTAACAAGACGGTTTTAATGCCCCTTGGAAAAGTGGTGGAGGTCGCAGTAGCTTAACAAGATGGTTTTAATGCAGCTTGGAAAAGTGGTGGAGGTCACAGTAGCTTAAAAAGACGGTTTTAATGCCCCTCAGAAGAGACGTGGAGGTCACAGTAGCTTAACAAGACGGTTTTAATGCCCCTCGGAAGAGACTTGGAGGTGCCAGTAGCTTAACAAGACGTTTTAATGCCCCTTGGAAAACTGGTGGAGGTCACAGTAGCTTAACAAGATGGTTTTAATGCCCCTTGGAAGAGACGTGGAGTTCCCAGTAGCTTAAAAAGATGGTTTTAATGCCCCTTGGAAAAGTGGTTGAGGTCGCAGTAGCTTAACAAGATGGTTTTAATGCCCCTTGGAAAAGTGGTGGAGGTCCCAGTAGATTAACAAGACGGTTTGAATGCCCCTTGGAAGAGACGTGGAGGTCACAGTAGCTTAACAAGATGGTTTTGATGCCCCTTGAAAAAGTGGTGGAGGTCACAGTAGCTTAACAAGACCGTTTTAATGCCCCTCAGAAGAGACGTGGAGGTCACAGTAGCTTAACAGGATGGTTTTAATGCCCCTCGGAAGAGACGTGGAGGTTACAGTAGCTTAACAAGACGGTTTTAATGCCCCTCGGAAGAGACGTGGAGGTCACAGTAGCTTAACAAGACAGTTTGAATGCCCTTTGGAAGAGACGTGGAGGTCACAGTAGCTTAACAAGACGGTTTTAATGCCCCTTGGAAAAGTGGTGGAGGTCACAGTAGCTTAACAAGATGGTTTTAATGCCCCTTGGAAAAGTGGTGGAGGTCACAGTAGATTAGCAAGATGGTTTTAATGCCCCTTGGAAAAGTGGTGGAGGTCACAGTAGCTTAACAAGACGGTTTTAATGCCCCTCAGAAGAGACGTGGAGGTCACAGTAGCTTAACAAGACGGTTTTAATGCCCCTCGGAAGAGACGTGGAGGTCACAGTAGCTTAACAAGATGGTTTTAATGTCCCTTGGAAAAGTGGTTGAGGTCGCAGTAGCTTAACAAGACAGTTTTAATGCCTCTTTGAAAAGTGGTTGAGGTCACAGTAGCTTAACAAGACGGTTTTAATGCCCCTCGGAGGAGACGTGGAGGTCCCTGTAGCTTAACAAGACGGTTTTAATGCACCCTTGGAAAAGTGGTGGAGGTCACAGTAGCTTAACAAGATGGTTTTAATGGCCCTCGGAAGAGACGTGGAAGTCACAGTACCTTAAGAAGACGGTTTTAATGCCCCTCGGAAGAGACTTGGAGGTGCCAGTAGCTTAACAAGACGGTTTTAATGCCCCTTGGAAAAGTGGTGGAGGTCACAGTAGCTTAACAAGACGGTTTTAATGCCCCTTGGAAGAGACGTGGAGGTCCCAGTAGCTTAACAAGACGGTTTTAATGCCCCTTGGAAAAGTGGTTGAGGTCCCAGTAGCTTAACAAGACGGTTTTAATGCCCCTTGGAAAAGTGGTTGAGGTCCCAGTAGCTTAACAAGATGGTTTTAATGCCCCTTGGAAAAGTGGTGGAGGTCACAGTAGCTTAACAAGACGGTTTTAATGCCACTCAGAAGAGACGTGGAGGTCACAGTAGCTTAACAAGAAGGTTTTAATGCCCCTCGGAAGTGACGTGGAGGTCACAGTAGCTTAACAAGATGGTTTTAATGCCCCTTGGAAAAGTGGTTGAGGTCACAGTAGCTTAGCAAGACGGTTTTAATGCCCCCTGGAAAAGTGGTGGAGGTCACAGTAGCTTAACAAGATGGTTTTAATGCCCCTCGGAAGAGACGTGGAGGTCACAGTAGCTTAACAAGACGGTTTTAATGCCTCTCGGAAGAGACGTGTAAGTCCCAGTAGCTTAACAAGACGGTATTAATGCCCCTTGGAAAAGTGGTGGAGGTCACAGTAGCTTAACAAGACGGTTTTAATGCCCCTTGGAAGTGACGTGGAGGTCACAGTAGCGTAAGAAGACGGTTTTAATGCCCCACGGAAGAGACTTGGAGGTGCCAGTAGCTTAACAAGACGTTTTTAATGCCCCTTGGAAAAGTGGTGGAGGTCACAGTAGCTTAACAAGACGGTTTTAATGCCCCTTGGAAGAGACGTGGAGGTCCCAGTAGCTTAACAAGACGGTTTTAATGCCCCTTGGAAAAGTGGTTGAGGTCGCAGTAGCTTAACAAGATGGTTTTAATGCCCCTTGGAAAAGTGGTGGAGGTCCCAATAGCTTAACAAGACGGTTTGAATGCCCCTTGGAAGAGACGTGGAGGTCACAGTAGCTTAACAAGACCGTTTTAATGCCCCTCAGAAGAGACGTGGAGGTCACAGTAGCTTAACAGGATGGTTTTAATGCCCCTCGGAAGAGCCGTGGAGGTCACAGTAGCTTAACAAGACGCTTTTAATGCCCCTCGGAAGAGACGTGGTGGTCACAGTAGCTTAACAAGACAGTTTGAATGCCCTTTGGAAGAGACGTGGAGGTCACAGTAGCTTAACAAGACGGTTTTAATGCCCCTTGGAAAAGTGGTGGAGGTCACAGTAGCTTAACAAGATGGTTTTAATGCCCCTTGGAAAAGTGGTGGAGGTCACAGTAGCTTAGCAAGATGGTTTTAATGACCCTTGGAAAAGTGGTGGAGGTCACAGTAGCTTAACAAGACGGTTTTAATGCCCCTCAGAAGAGACTTGAAGGTCACAGTAGCTTAACAAGACGGTTTTAATGCCCCTCGGAAGAGACGTGGAGGTCACAGTAGCTTAACAAGATGGTTTTAATGTCCCTTGGAAAAGTGGTTGAGGTCGCAGTAGCTTAACAAGACGGTTTTAATGCCCCTTTGAAAAGTGGTTGAGGTCACAGTAGCTTAACAAGACGGTTTTAATGCCCCTCGGAGGAGACGTGGAGGTCCCTGTAGCTTAACAAGACGGTTTTAATGCCCCTTGGAAAAGTGGTGGAGGTCACAGTAGCTTAACAAGATGGTTTTAATGCCCCTCAGAAGAGACGTGGAGGTCACAGTAGCTTAACAAGATGGTTTTAATGCCCCTCGCAAGAGACTTGGAGGTCCCAGTAGCTTAACAAGACGGTTTTAATACCCCTTGTAAAAGTGGTGGAGGTCACAGTAGCTTAACAAGACGGTTTTAATGCCCCTCGGAAGAGACGTGGAGGTCCCAGTAGCTTAACAAGACGGTTTTAATGCCCCTTGGAAAAGTGGTTGAGGTTGCAGTAGCTTAACAATACGGTTTTAATGCCCCTTGGAAAAGTGGTGGAGGTCACAGTAGCTTAACAAGATGGTTTTAATGCCCCTTGGAAAAGTGGTTGAGGTCACAGTAGCTTAACAAGACGGTTTTAATGCCCCTTGGAAAAGTGGTGAAGGTCACAGTAGCTTAACAAGACGGTATTAATGCCCCTTGGAAAAGTGGTGGAGGTCACAGTAGCTTAACAAGACGGTTTTAATGCCCCTCGGAAGTGACGTGGAGGTCACAGTAGGTTAAGAAGACGGTTTTAATGCCCCTCGGAAGAGACTGGGAGGTGCCAGTAGCTTAACAAGACGTTTTTAATGCCCCTTGGAAAACTGGTGGAGGTCACAGTAGCTTAACAAGACGGTTTTAATGCCCCTTGGAAGAGACGTGGAGTTCCCAGTAGCTTAACAAGATGGTTTTAATGCCCCTTGGAAAAGTGGTTGAGGTCGCAGTAGCTTAACAAGATGGTTTTAATGCCCCTTGGAAAAGTGGTGGAGGTCCCAGTAGCTTAACAAGACGGTTTGAATGCCCCTTGGAAGAGACGTGGAGGTCACAGTAGCTTAACAAGATGGTTTTAATGCCCCTTGAAAAAGTGGTGGAGGTCACAGTAGCTTAACAAGACCGTTTTAATGCCCCTCAGAAGAGACGTGGAGGTCACAGTAGCTTAACAGGATGGTTTTAATGCCCCTCGGAAGAGACGTGGAGGTTACAGTAGCTTAACAAGACGGTTTTAATGCCCCTCTTAAGAGACGTGGAGGTCACAGTAGCTTAACAAGACAGTTTGAATGCCCTTTGGAAGAGACGTGGAGGTCACAGTAGCTTAACAAGACGGTTTTAATGCCCCTTGGAAAAGTGGTGGAGGTTACAGTAGCTTAACAAGATGGTTTTAATGCCCCTTGGAAAAGTGGTGGAGGTCACAGTAGCTTAGCAAGATGGTTTTAATGCCCCTTGGAAAAGTGGTGGAGGTCACAGTAGCTTAACAAGACGGTTTTAATGCCCCTCAGAAGAGACGTGGAGGTCACAGTAGCTTAACAAGACGGTTTTAATGCCCCTCGGAAGAGACGTGGAGGTCACAGTAGCTTAACAAGATGGTTTTAATGTCCCTTGGAAAAGTGGTTGAGGTCGCAGTAGCTTAACAAGACGGTTTTAATGCCTCTTTGAAAAGTGGTTGAGGTCACAGTAGCTTAACAAGACGGTTTTAATGCCCCTCGGAGGAGACGTGGAGGTCCCTGTAGCTTAACAAGACGGTTTTAATGCCCCTTGGAAAAGTGGTGGAGGTCACAGTAGCTTAACAAGATGGTTTTAATGCCCCTCAGAAGAGACGTGGAGGTCACAGTAGCTTAACAAGACGGTTTTAATGCCCCTCGCAAGAGACTTGGAGGTCCCAGTAGCTTAACAAGACGGTTTTAATACCCCTTGTAAAAGTGGTGGAGGTCACAGTAGCTTAACAACACTGTTTTAATGCCCCTCGGAAGAGACGTGGAGGTCCCAGTAGCTTAACAAGACGGTTTTAATGCCCCTTGGAAAAGTGGTTGAGGTTGCAGTAGCTTAACAATACGGTTTTAATGCCCCTTGGAAAAGTGGTGGAGGTCACAGTAGCTTAACAAGACGGTTTTAATGCCCCTCGGAAGAGACGTGGAGGTCACAGTAGCTTAACAAGACAGATTTAATGCCCCTTGGAAGTGACGTGGAGGTCACAGTAGCTTAAGAAGACGGTTTTAATGCCCCTCGGAAGAGACGTGGAGGTCACAGTAGCTTAACAAGACGGATTTAATGCCCCTTGGAAGTGACGTGGAGGTCACAGTAGCTTAACAAGACGGTTTTAATGCCCCTCGCAAGAGACGTGAAGTTCCCTGTAGCTTAACAAGACGGTTTTAATGCCCCTTGGAAAAGTGGTGGAGGTCGCAGTAGCTTAACAAGATGGTTTTAATGCAGCTTGGAAAAGTGGTGGAGGTCACAGTAGCTTAAAAAGACGGTTTTAATGCCCCTCAGAAGAGACGTGGAGGTCACAGTAGCTTAACAAGACGGTTTTAATGCCCCTCGGAAGAGACTTGGAGGTGCCAGTAGCTTAACAAGACGTTTTTAATGCCCCTTGGAAAACTGGTGGAGGTCACAGTAGCTTAACAAGATGGTTTTAATGCCCCTTGGAAGAGACGTGGAGTTCCCAGTAGCTTAAAAAGATGGTTTTAATGCCCCTTGGAAAAGTGGTTGAGGTCGCAGTAGCTTAACAAGATGGTTTTAATGCCCCTTGGAAAAGTGGTGGAGGTCCCAGTAGATTAACAAGACGGTTTGAATGCCCCTTGGAAGAGACGTGGAGGTCACAGTAGCTTAACAAGATGGTTTTGATGCCCCTTGAAAAAGTGGTGGAGGTCACAGTAGCTTAACAAGACCGTTTTAATGCCCCTCAGAAGAGACGTGGAGGTCACAGTAGCTTAACAGGATGGTTTTAATGCCCCTCGGAAGAGACGTGGAGGTTACAGTAGCTTAACAAGACGGTTTTAATGCCCCTCGGAAGAGACGTGGAGGTCACAGTAGCTTAACAAGACAGTTTGAATGCCCTTTGGAAGAGACGTGGAGGTCACAGTAGCTTAACAAGACGGTTTTAATGCCCCTTGGAAAAGTGGTGGAGGTCACAGTAGCTTAACAAGATGGTTTTAATGCCCCTTGGAAAAGTGGTGGAGGTCACAGTAGCTTAGCAAGATGGTTTTAATGCCCCTTGGAAAAGTGGTGGAGGTCACAGTAGCTTAACAAGACGGTTTTAATGCCCCTCAGAAGAGACGTGGAGGTCACAGTAGCTTAACAAGACGGTTTTAATGCCCCTCGGAAGAGACGTGGAGGTCACAGTAGCTTAACAAGATGGTTTTAATGTCCCTTGGAAAAGTGGTTGAGGTCGCAGTAGCTTAACAAGACAGTTTTAATGCCTCTTTGAAAAGTGGTTGAGGTCACAGTAGCTTAACAAGACGGTTTTAATGCCCCTCGGAGGAGACGTGGAGGTCCCTGTAGCTTAACAAGACGGTTTTAATGCACCCTTGGAAAAGTGGTGGAGGTCACAGTAGCTTAACAAGATGGTTTTAATGCCCCTCAGAAGAGACGT
Organism: Phyllobates terribilis; assembly: GCF_046119375.1. Classification (NCBI taxonomy): domain Eukaryota; kingdom Metazoa; phylum Chordata; class Amphibia; order Anura; family Dendrobatidae; genus Phyllobates; species Phyllobates terribilis. The sequence continues at coordinate 253,264,161 of NW_027362764.1, forward strand.
GGAGGTCACAGTAGCTTAACAAGACGGTTTTAATGCCCCTCGTAAGAGACTTGGAGGTCCCAGTAGCTTAACAAGACGGTTTTAATACCCCTTGTAAAAGTGGTGGAGGTCACAGTAGCTTAACAACACGATTTTAATGCCCCTCGGAAGAGACGTGGAGGTCCCAGTAGCTTAACAAGATGGTTTTAATGTCCCTTGGAAAAGTGCTTGAGGTTGCAGTAGCTTAACAATACGGTTTTAATGCGCCTTGGAAAAGTGGTGGAGGTCACAGTAGCTTAACAAGACGGTTTTAATGCCCCTCGGAAGAGACGTGGAGGTCACAGTAGCTTAACAAGACGGATTTAATGCCCCTTGGAAGTGACGTGGAGGTCACAGTAGCTTAACAAGATGGTTTTAATGGCCCTCGGAAGAGACGTGGAAGTCACAGTACCTTAAGAAGACGGTTTTAATGCCCCTCGGAAGAGACTTGGAGGTGCCAGTAGCTTAACAAGACGGTTTTAATGCCCCTTGGAAAAGTGTTGGAGGTCACAGTAGCTTAACAAGACGGTTTTAATGCCCCTTGGAAGAGACGTGGAGGTCCCAGTAGCTTAACAAGACGGTTTTAATGCCCCTTGGAAAAGTGGTTGAGGTCCCAGTAGCTTAACAAGACGGTTTTAATGCCCCTTGGAAAAGTGGTTGAGGTCCCAGTAGCTTAACAAGATGGTTTTAATGCCCCTTGGAAAAGTGGTGGAGGTCACAGTAGCTTAACAAGACGGTTTTAATGCCACTCAGAAGAGACGTGGAGGTCACAGTAGCTTAACAAGAAGGTTTTAATGCCCCTCGGAAGTGACGTGGAGGTCACAGTAGCTTAACAAGATGGTTTTAATGCCCCTTGGAAAAGTGGTTGAGGTCACAGTAGCTTAGCAAGACGGTTTTAATGCCCCCTGGAAAAGTGGTGGAGGTCACAGTAGCTTAACAAGATGGTTTTAATGCCCCTCGGAAGAGACGTGGAGGTCACAGTAGCTTAACAAGACGGTTTTAATGCCTCTCGGAAGAGACGTGTAAGTCCCAGTAGCTTAACAAGACGGTATTAATGCCCCTTGGAAAAGTGGTGGAGGTCACAGTAGCTTAACAAGACGGTTTTAATGCCCCTTGGAAGTGACGTGGAGGTCACAGTAGCGTAAGAAGACGGTTTTAATGCCCCACGGAAGAGACTTGGAGGTGCCAGTAGCTTAACAAGACGTTTTTAATGCCCCTTGGAAAAGTGGTGGAGGTCACAGTAGCTTAACAAGACGGTTTTAATGCCCCTTGGAAGAGACGTGGAGGTCCCAGTAGCTTAACAAGACGGTTTTAATGCCCCTTGGAAAAGTGGTTGAGGTCGCAGTAGCTTAACAAGATGGTTTTAATGCCCCTTGGAAAAGTGGTGGAGGTCCCAATAGCTTAACAAGACGGTTTGAATGCCCCTTGGAAGAGACGTGGAGGTCACAGTAGCTTAACAAGACCGTTTTAATGCCCCTCAGAAGAGACGTGGAGGTCACAGTAGCTTAACAGGATGGTTTTAATGCCCCTCGGAAGAGCCGTGGAGGTCACAGTAGCTTAACAAGACGCTTTTAATGCCCCTCGGAAGAGACGTGGTGGTCACAGTAGCTTAACAAGACAGTTTGAATGCCCTTTAGAAGAGACGTGGAGGTCACAGTAGCTTAACAAGACGGTTTTAATGCCCCTTGGAAAAGTGGTGGAGGTCACAGTAGCTTAACAAGATGGTTTTAATGCCCCTTGGAAAAGTGGTGGAGGTCACAGTAGCTTAGCAAGATGGTTTTAATGACCCTTGGAAAAGTGGTGGAGGTCACAGTAGCTTAACAAGACGGTTTTAATGCCCCTCAGAAGAGACTTGAAGGTCACAGTAGCTTAACAAGACGGTTTTAATGCCCCTCGGAAGAGACGTGGAGGTCACAGTAGCTTAACAAGATGGTTTTAATGTCCCTTGGAAAAGTGGTTGAGGTCGCAGTAGCTTAACAAGACGGTTTTAATGCCCCTTTGAAAAGTGGTTGAGGTCACAGTAGCTTAACAAGACGGTTTTAATGCCCCTCGGAGGAGACGTGGAGGTCCCTGTAGCTTAACAAGACGGTTTTAATGCCCCTTGGAAAAGTGGTGGAGGTCACAGTAGCTTAACAAGATGGTTTTAATGCCCCTCAGAAGAGACGTGGAGGTCACAGTAGCTTAACAAGATGGTTTTAATGCCCCTCGCAAGAGACTTGGAGGTCCCAGTAGCTTAACAAGACGGTTTTAATACCCCTTGTAAAAGTGGTGGAGGTCACAGTAGCTTAACAAGACGGTTTTAATGCCCCTCGGAAGAGACGTGGATGAGGTTGCAGTAGCTTAACAATACGGTTTTAATGCCCCTTGGAAAAGTGGTGGAGGTCACAGTAGCTTAACAAGATGGTTTTAATGCCCCTTGGAAAAGTGGTTGAGGTCACAGTAGCTTAACAAGACGGTTTTAATGCCCCTTGGAAAAGTGGTGAAGGTCACAGTAGCTTAACAAGACGGTATTAATGCCCCTTGGAAAAGTGGTGGAGGTCACAGTAGCTAAACAAGACGGTTTTAATGCCCCTCGGAAGTGACGTGGAGGTCACAGTAGCTTAAGAAGACGGTTTTAATGCCCCTCGGAAGAGACTGGGAGGTGCCAGTAGCTTAACAAGACGTTTTTAATGCCCCTTGGAAAACTGGTGGAGGTCACAGTAGCTTAACAAGACGGTTTTAATGCCCCTTGGAAGAGACGTGGAGTTCCCAGTAGCTTAACAAGATGGTTTTAATGCCCCTTGGAAAAGTGGTTGAGGTCGCAGTAGCTTAACAAGATGGTTTTAATGCCCCTTGGAAAAGTGGTGGAGGTCCCAGTAGCTTAACAAGACGGTTTGAATGCCCCTTGGAAGAGACGTGGAGGTCACAGTAGCTTAACAAGATGGTTTTAATGCCCCTTGAAAAAGTGGTGGAGGTCACAGTAGCTTAACAAGACCGTTTTAATGCCCCTCAGAAGAGACGTGGAGGTCACAGTAGCTTAACAGGATGGTTTTAATGCCCCTCGGAAGAGACGTGGAGGTTACAGTAGCTTAACAAGACGGTTTTAATGCCCCTCTTAAGAGACGTGGAGGTCACAGTAGCTTAACAAGACAGTTTGAATGCCCTTTGGAAGAGACGTGGAGGTCACAGTAGCTTAACAAGACGGTTTTAATGCCCCTTGGAAAAGTGGTGGAGGTTACAGTAGCTTAACAAGATGGTTTTAATGCCCCTTGGAAAAGTGGTGGAGGTCACAGTAGCTTAGCAAGATGGTTTTAATGCCCCTTGGAAAAGTGGTGGAGGTCACAGTAGCTTAACAAGACGGTTTTAATGCCCCTCAGAAGAGACGTGGAGGTCACAGTAGCTTAACAAGACGGTTTTAATGCCCCTCGGAAGAGACGTGGAGGTCACAGTAGCTTAACAAGATGGTTTTAATGTCCCTTGGAAAAGTGGTTGAGGTCGCAGTAGCTTAACAAGACGGTTTTAATGCCTCTTTGAAAAGTGGTTGAGGTCACAGTAGCTTAACAAGACGGTTTTAATGCCCCTCGGAGGAGACGTGGAGGTCCCTGTAGCTTAACAAGACGGTTTTAATGCCCCTTGGAAAAGTGGTGGAGGTCACAGTAGCTTAACAAGATGGTTTTAATGCCCCTCAGAAGAGACGTGGAGGTCACAGTAGCTTAACAAGACGGTTTTAATGCCCCTCGCAAGAGACTTGGAGGTCCCAGTAGCTTAACAAGACGGTTTTAATACCCCTTGTAAAAGTGGTGGAGGTCACAGTAGCTTAACAACACTGTTTTAATGCCCCTCGGAAGAGACGTGGAGGTCCCAGTAGCTTAACAAGACGGTTTTAATGCCCCTTGGAAAAGTGGTTGAGGTTGCAGTAGCTTAACAATACGGTTTTAATGCCCCTTGGAAAAGTGGTGGAGGTCACAGTAGCTTAACAAGACGGTTTTAATGCCCCTCGGAAGAGACGTGGAGGTCACAGTAGCTTAACAAGACAGATTTAATGCCCCTTGGAAGTGACGTGGAGGTCACAGTAGCTTAACAAGACGGTTTTCATGCCCCTCGGAAGAGACGTGGAGGTCACAGTAGCTTAACAAGACGGATTTAATGCCCCTTGGAAGTGACGTGGAGGTCACAGTAGCTTAACAAGACGGTTTTAATGCCCCTCGCAAGAGACGTGAAGTTCCCTGTAGCTTAACAAGACGGTTTTAATGCCCCTTGGAAAAGTGGTGGAGGTCGCAGTAGCTTAACAAGATGGTTTTAATGCAGCTTGGAAAAGTGGTGGAGGTCACAGTAGCTTAAAAAGACGGTTTTAATGCCCCTCAGAAGAGAGGTGGAGGTCACAGTAGCTTAACAAGACGGTTTTAATGCCCCTCGGAAGAGACTTGGAGGTGCCAGTAGCTTAACAAGACGTTTTTAATGCCCCTTGGAAAACTGGTGGAGGTCACAGTAGCTTAACAAGATGGTTTTAATGCCCCTTGGAAGAGACGTGGAGTTCCCAGTAGCTTAAAAAGATGGTTTTAATGCCCCTTGGAAAAGTGGTTGAGGTCGCAGTAGCTTAACAAGATGGTTTTAATGCCCCTTGGAAAAGTGGTGGAGGTCCCAGTAGATTAACAAGACGGTTTGAATGCCCCTTGGAAGAGACGTGGAGGTCACAGTAGCTTAACAAGATGGTTTTGATGCCCCTTGAAAAAGTGGTGGAGGTCACAGTAGCTTAACAAGACCGTTTTAATGCCCCTCAGAAGAGACGTGGAGGTCACAGTAGCTTAACAGGATGGTTTTAATGCCCCTCGGAAGAGACGAGGAGGTTACAGTAGCTTAACAAGACGGTTTTAATGCCCCTCGGAAGAGACGTGGAGGTCACAGTAGCTTAACAAGACAGTTTGAATGCCCTTTGGAAGAGACGTGGAGGTCACAGTAGCTTAACAAGACGGTTTTAATGCCCCTTGGAAAAGTGGTGGAGGTCACAGTAGCTTAACAAGATGGTTTTAATGCCCCTTGGAAAAGAGGTGGAGGTCACAGTAGCTTAGCAAGATGGTTTTAATGCCCCTTGGAAAAGTGGTGGAGGTCACAGTAGCTTAACAAGACGGTTTTAATGCCCCTCAGAAGAGACGTGGAGGTCACAGTAGCTTAACAAGACGGTTTTAATGCCCCTCGGAAGAGACGTGGAGGTCACAGTAGCTTAACAAGATGGTTTTAATGTCCCTTGGAAAAGTGGTTGAGGTCGCAGTAGCTTAACAAGACAGTTTTAATGCCTCTTTGAAAAGTGGTTGAGGTCACAGTAGCTTAACAAGACGGTTTTAATGCCCCTCGGAGGAGACGTGGAGGTCCCTGTAGCTTAACAAGACGGTTTTAATGCACCCTTGGAAAAGTGGTGGAGGTCACAGTAGCTTAACAAGATGGTTTTAATGCCCCTCAGAAGAGACGTGGAGGTCACAGTAGCTTAACAAGACGGTTTTAATGCCCCTCGTAAGAGACTTGGAGGTCCCAGTAGCTTAACAAGACGGTTTTAATACCCCTTGTAAAAGTGGTGGAGGTCACAGTAGCTTAACAACACGATTTTAATGCCCCTCGGAAGAGACGTGGAGGTACCAGTAGCTTAACAAGACGGTTTTAATGTCCCTTGGAAAAGTGCTTGAGGTTGCAGTAGCTTAACAATACGGTTTTAATGCGCCTTGGAAAAGTGGTGGAGGTCACAGTAGCTTAACAAGACGGTTTTAATGCCCCTCGGAAGAGACGTGGAGGTCACAGTAGCTTAACAAGACGGATTTAATGCCCCTTGGAAGTGACGTGGAGGTCACAGTAGCTTAACAAGATGGTTTTAATGGCCCTCGGAAGAGACGTGGAAGTCACAGTACCTTAAGAAGACGGTTTTAATGCCCCTCGGAAGAGACTTGGAGGTGCCAGTAGCTTAACAAGACGGTTTTAATGCCCCTTGGAAAAGTGGTGGAGGTCACAGTAGCTTAACAAGACGGTTTTAATGCCCCTTGGAAGAGACGTGGAGGTCCCAGTAGCTTAACAAGACGGTTTTAATGCCCCTTGGAAAAGTGGTTGAGGTCCCAGTAGCTTAACAAGACGGTTTTAATGCCCCATGGAAAAGTGGTTGAGGTCCCAGTAGCTTAACAAGATGGTTTTAATGCCCCTTGGAAAAGTGGTGGAGGTCACAGTAGCTTAACAAGACGGTTTTAATGCCACTCAGAAGAGACGTGGAGGTCACAGTAGCTTAACAAGAAGGTTTTAATGCCCCTCGGAAGTGACGTGGATGTCACAGTAGCTTAACAAGATGGTTTTAATGCCCCTTGGAAAAGTGGTTGAGGTCACAGTAGCTTAGCAAGACGGTTTTAATGCCCCCTGGAAAAGTGGTGGAGGTCACAGTAGCTTAACAAGATGGTTTTAATGCCCCTCGGAAGAGACGTGGAGGTCACAGTAGCTTAACAAGACGGTTTTAATGCCTCTCGGAAGAGACGTGTAAGTCCCAGTAGCTTAACAAGACGGTATTAATGCCCCTTGGAAAAGTGGTGGAGGTCACAGTAGCTTAACAAGACGGTTTTAATGCCCCTTGGAAGTGACGTGGAGGTCACAGTAGCGTAAGAAGACGGTTTTAATGCCCCACGGAAGAGACTTGGAGGTGCCAGTAGCTTAACAAGACGTTTTTAATGCCCCTTGGAAAAGTGGTGGAGGTCACAGTAGCTTAACAAGATGGTTTTAATGCCCCTCAGAAGAGACGTGGAGGTCACAGTAGCTTAACAAGATGGTTTTAATGCCCCTCGCAAGAGACTTGGAGGTCCCAGTAGCTTAACAAGACGGTTTTAATACCCCTTGTAAAAGTGGTGGAGGTCACAGTAGCTTAACAAGACGGTTTTAATGCCCCTCGGAAGAGACGTGGATGAGGTTGCAGTAGCTTAACAATACGGTTTTAATGCCCCTTGGAAAAGTGGTGGAGGTCACAGTAGCTTAACAAGATGGTTTTAATGCCCCTTGGAAAAGTGGTTGAGGTCACAGTAGCTTAACAAGACGGTTTTAATGCCCCTTGGAAAAGTGGTGAAGGTCACAGTAGCTTAACAAGACGGTATTAATGCCCCTTGGAAAAGTGGTGGAGGTCACAGTAGCTTAACAAGACGGTTTTAATGCCCCTCGGAAGTGACGTGGAGGTCACAGTAGCTTAAGAAGACGGTTTTAATGCCCCTCGGAAGAGACTGGGAGGTGCCAGTAGCTTAACAAGACGTTTTTAATGCCCCTTGGAAAACTGGTGGAGGTCACAGTAGCTTAACAAGACGGTTTTAATGCCCCTTGGAAGAGACGTGGAGTTCCCAGTAGCTTAACAAGATGGTTTTAATGCCCCTTGGAAAAGTGGTTGAGGTCGCAGTAGCTTAACAAGATGGTTTTAATGCCCCTTGGAAAAGTGGTGGAGGTCCCAGTAGCTTAACAAGACGGTTTGAATGCCCCTTGGAAGAGACGTGGAGGTCACAGTAGCTTAACAAGATGGTTTTAATGCCCCTTAAAAAGTGGTGGAGGTCACAGTAGCTTAACAAGACCGTTTTAATGCCCCTCAGAAGAGACGTGGAGGTCACAGTAGCTTAACAGAATGGTTTTAATGCCCCTCGGAAGAGACGTGGAGGTTACAGTAGCTTAACAAGACGGTTTTAATGCCCCTCTTAAGAGACGTGGAGGTCACAGTAGCTTAACAAGACAGTTTGAATGCCCTTTGGAAGAGACGTGGAGGTCACAGTAGCTTAACAAGACGGTTTTAATGCCCCTTGGAAAAGTGGTGGAGGTTACAGTAGCTTAACAAGATGGTTTTAATGCCCCTTGGAAAAGTGGTGGAGGTCACAGTAGCTTAGCAAGATGGTTTTAATGCCCCTTGGAAAAGTGGTGGAGGTCACAGTAGCTTAACAAGACGGTTTTAATGCCCCTCAGAAGAGACGTGGAGGTCACAGTAGCTTAACAAGACGGTTTTAATGCCCCTCGGAAGAGACGTGGAGGTCACAGTAGCTTAACAAGATGGTTTTAATGTCCCTTGGAAAAGTGGTTGAGGTCGCAGTAGCTTAACAAGACGGTTTTAATGCCTCTTTGAAAAGTGGTTGAGGTCACAGTAGCTTAACAAGACGGTTTTAATGCCCCTCGGAGGAGACGTGGAGGTCCCTGTAGCTTAACAAGACGGTTTTAATGCCCCTTGGAAAAGTGGTGGAGGTCACAGTAGCTTAACAAGATGGTTTTAATGCCCCTCAGAAGAGACGTGGAGGTCACAGTAGCTTAACAAGACGGTTTTAATGCCCCTCGCAAGAGACTTGGAGGTCCCAGTAGCTTAACAAGACGGTTTTAATACCCCTTGTAAAAGTGGTGGAGGTCACAGTAGCTTAACAACACTGTTTTAATGCCCCTCGGAAGAGACGTGGAGGTTCCAGTAGCTTAACAAGACGGTTTTAATGCCCCTTGGAAAAGTGGTTGAGGTTGCAGTAGCTTAACAATACGGTTTTAATGCCCCTTGGAAAAGTGGTGGAGGTCACAGTAGCTTAACAAGACGGTTTTAATGCCCCTCGGAAGAGACGTGGAGGTCACAGTAGCTTAACAAGACAGATTTAATGCCCCTTGGAAGTGACGTGGAGGTCACAGTAGCTTAACAAGACGGTTTTAATGCCCCTCGGAAGAGACGTGGAGGTCACAGTAGCTTAACAAGACGGATTTAATGCCCCTTGGAAGTGACGTGGAGGTCACAGTAGCTTAACAAGACGGTTTTAATGCCCCTCGCAAGAGACGTGAAGTTCCCTGTAGCTTAACAAGACGGTTTTAATGCCCCTTGGAAAAGTGGTGGAGGTCGCAGTAGCTTAACAAGATGGTTTTAATGCAGCTTGGAAAAGTGGTGGAGGTCACAGTAGCTTAAAAAGACGGTTTTAATGCCCCTTGGAAGTGACGTGGAGGTCACAGTAGCGTAAGAAGACGGTTTTAATGCCCCACGGAAGAGACTTGGAGGTGCCAGTAGCTTAACAAGACGTTTTTAATGCCCCTTGGAAAAGTGGTGGAGGTCACAGTAGCTTAACAAGACGGTTTTAATGCCCCTTGGAAGAGACGTGGAGGTCCCAGTAGCTTAACAAGACGGTTTTAATGCCCCTTGGAAAAGTGGTTGAGGTCGCAGTAGCTTAACAAGATGGTTTTAATGCCCCTTGGAAAAGTGGTGGAGGTCCCAATAGCTTAACAAGACGGTTTGAATGCCCCTTGGAAGAGACGTGGAGGTCACAGTAGCTTAACAAGACCGTTTTAATGCCCCTCAGAAGAGACGTGGAGGTCACAGTAGCTTAACAGGATGGTTTTAATGCCCCTCGGAAGAGCCGTGGAGGTCACAGTAGCTTAACAAGACGCTTTTAATGCCCCTCGGAAGAGACGTGGTGGTCACAGTAGCTTAACAAGACAGTTTGAATGCCCTTTGGAAGAGACGTGGAGGTCACAGTAGCTTAACAAGACGGTTTTAATGCCCCTTGGAAAAGTGGTGGAGGTCACAGTAGCTTAACAAGATGGTTTTAATGCCCCTTGGAAAAGTGGTGGAGGTCACAGTAGCTTAGCAAGATGGTTTTAATGACCCTTGGAAAAGTGGTGGAGGTCACAGTAGCTTAACAAGACGGTTTTAATGCCCCTCAGAAGAGACTTGAAGGTCACAGTAGCTTAACAAGACGGTTTTAATGCCCCTCGGAAGAGACGTGGAGGTCACAGTAGCTTAACAAGATGGTTTTAATGTCCCTTGGAAAAGTGGTTGAGGTCGCAGTAGCTTAACAAGACGGTTTTAATGCCCCTTTGAAAAGTGGTTGAGGTCACAGTAGCTTAACAAGACGGTTTTAATGCCCCTCGGAGGAGACGTGGAGGTCCCTGTAGCTTAACAAGACGGTTTTAATGCCCCTTGGAAAAGTGGTGGAGGTCACAGTAGCTTAACAAGATGGTTTTAATGCCCCTCAGAAGAGACGTGGAGGTCACAGTAGCTTAACAAGATGGTTTTAATGCCCCTCGCAAGAGACTTGGAGGTCCCAGTAGCTTAACAAGACGGTTTTAATACACCTTGTAAAAGTGTTGGAGGTCACAGTAGCTTAACAAGACGGTTTTAATGCCCCTCGGAAGAGACGTGGAGGTCCCAGTAGCTTAACAAGACGGTTTTAATGCCCCTTGGAAAAGTGGTTGAGGTTGCAGTAGCTTAACAATACGGTTTTAATGCCCCTTGGAAAAGTGGTGGAGGTCACAGTAGCTTAACAAGATGGTTTTAATGCCCCTTGGAAAAGTGGTTGAGGTCACAGTAGCTTAACAAGACGGTTTTAATGCCCCTTGGAAAAGTGGTGAAGGTCACAGTAGCTTAACAAGACGGTATTAATGCCCCTTGGAAAAGTGGTGGAGGTCACAGTAGCTTAACAAGACGGTTTTAATGCCCCTCGGAAGTGACGTGGAGGTCACAGTAGCTTAAGAAGACGGTTTTAATGCCCCTCGGAAGAGACTGGGAGGTGCCAGTAGCTTAACAAGACGTTTTTAATGCCCCTTGGAAAACTGGTGGAGGTCACAGTAGCTTAACAAGACGGTTTTAATGCCCCTTGGAAGAGACGTGGAGTTCCCAGTAGCTTAACAAGACGGATTTAATGCCCCTTGGAAGTGACGTGGAGGTCACAGTAGCTTAACAAGACGGTTTTAATGCCCCTCGCAAGAGACGTGAAGTTCCCTGTAGCTTAACAAGACGGTTTTAATGCCCCTTGGAAAAGTGGTGGAGGTCGCAGTAGCTTAACAAGATGGTTTTAATGCAGCTTGGAAAAGTGGTGGAGGTCACAGTAGCTTAAAAAGACGGTTTTAATGCCCCTCAGAAGAGACGTGGAGGTCACAGTAGCTTAACAAGACGGTTTTAATGCCCCTCGGAAGAGACTTGGAGGTGCCAGTAGCTTAACAAGACGTTTTTAATGCCCCTTGGAAAACTGGTGGAGGTCACAGTAGCTTAACAAGATGGTTTTAATGCCCCTTGGAAGAGACGTGGAGTTCCCAGTAGCTTAAAAAGATGGTTTTAATGCCCCTTGGAAAAGTGGTTGAGGTCGCAGTAGCTTAACAAGATGGTTTTAATGCCCCTTGGAAAAGTGGTGGAGGTCCCAGTAGATTAACAAGACGGTTTGAATGCCCCTTGGAAGAGACGTGGAGGTCACAGTAGCTTAACAAGATGGTTTTGATGCCCCTTGAAAAAGTGGTGGAGGTCACAGTAGCTTAACAAGACCGTTTTAATGCCCCTCAGAAGAGACGTGGAGGTCACAGTAGCTTAACAGGATGGTTTTAATGCCCCTCGGAAGAGACGTGGAGGTTACAGTAGCTTAACAAGACGGTTTTAATGCCCCTCGGAAGAGACGTGGAGGTCACAGTAGCTTAACAAGACAGTTTGAATGCCCTTTGGAAGAGACGTGGAGGTCACAGTAGCTTAACAAGACGGTTTTAATGCCCCTTGGAAAAGTGGTGGAGGTCACAGGAGCTTAACAAGATGGTTTTAATGCCCCTTGGAAAAGTGGTGGAGGTCACAGTAGCTTAGCAAGATGGTTTTAATGCCCCTTGGAAAAGAGGTGGAGGTCACAGTAGCTTAACAAGACGGTTTTAATGCCCCTCAGAAGAGACGTGGAGGTCACAGTAGCTTAACAAGACGGTTTTAATGCCCCTCGGAAGAGACGTGGAGGTCACAGTAGCTTAACAAGATGGTTTTAATGTCCCTTGGAAAAGTGGTTGAGGTCGCAGTAGCTTAACAAGACAGTTTTAATGCCTCTTTGAAAAGTGGTTGAGGTCACAGTAGCTTAACAAGACGGTTTTAATGCCCCTCGGAGGAGACGTGGAGGTCCCTGTAGCTTAACAAGACGGTTTTAATGCACCCTTGGAAAAGTGGTGGAGGTCACAGTAGCTTAACAAGATGGTTTTAATGCCCCTCAGAAGAGACGTGGAGGTCACAGTAGCTTAACAAGACGGTTTTAATGCCCCTCGCAAGAGACTTGGAGGTCCCAGTAGCTTAACAAGACGGTTTTAATACCCCTTGTAAAAGTGGTGGAGGTCACAGTAGCTTAACAACACGATTTTAATGCCCCTCGGAAGAGACGTGGAGGTCCCAGTAGCTTAACAAGACGGTTTTAATGCCCCTTGGAAAAGTGGTTGAGGTTGCAGTAGCTTAACAATACGGTTTTAATGCGCCTTGGAAAAGTGGTGGAGGTCACAGTAGCTTAACAAGACGGTTTTAATGCCCCTCGGAAGAGACGTGGAGGTCACAGTAGCTTAACAAGACGGATTTAATGCCCCTTGGAAGTGACGTGGAGGTCACAGTAGCTTAACAAGATGGTTTTAATGGCCCTCGGAAGAGACGTGGAAGTCACAGTACCTTAAGAAGACGGTTTTAATGCCCCTCGGAAGAGACTTGGAGGTGCCAGTAGCTTAACAAGACGGTTTTAATGCCCCTTGGAAAAGTGGTGGAGGTCACAGTAGCTTAACAAGACGGTTTTAATGCCCCTTGGAAGAGACGTGGAGGTCCCAGTAGCTTAACAAGACGGTTTTAATGCCCCTTGGAAAAGTGGTTGAGGTCCCAGTAGCTTAACAAGACGGTTTTAATGCCCCTTGGAAAAGTGGTTGAGGTCCCAGTAGCTTAACAAGATGGTTTTAATGCCCCTTGGAAAAGTGGTGGAGGTCACAGTAGCTTAACAAGACGGTTTTAATCCCCTCAGAAGAGACGTGGAGGTCACAGTAGCTTAACAAGAAGGTTTTAATGCCCCTCGGAAGTGACTTGGAGGTCACAGTAGCTTAACAAGATGGTTTTAATGCCCCTTGGAAAAGTGGTTGAGGTCACAGTAGCTTAACAAGACGGTTTTAATGCCCCCTGGAAAAGTGGTGGAGGTCACAGTAGCTTAACAAGATGGTTTTAATACCCCTCGGAAGAGACGTGGAGGTCACAGTAGCTTAACAAGACGGTTTTAATGCCTCTCGGAAGAGACTTGGAAGTCCCAGTAGCTTAACAAGACGGTATTAATGCCCCTTGGAAAAGTGGTGGAGGTCACAGTAGCTTAACAAGACGGTTTTAATGCCCCTTGGAAGTGACGTGGAGGTCACAGTAGCGTAAGAAGACGGTTTTAATGCCCCACGGAAGAGACTTGGAGGTGCCAGTAGCTTAACAAGACGTTTTTAATGCCCCTTGGAAAAGTGGTGGAGGTCACAGTAGCTTAACAAGACGGTTTTAATGCCCCTTGGAAAAGTGGTTGAGGTCCCAGTAGCTTAACAAGATGGTTTTAATGCCCCTTGGAAAAGTGGTGGAGGTCACAGTAGCTTAACAAGATGGTTTTAATGCCCCTCAGAAGAGACGTGGAGGTCACAGTAGCTTAACAAGACGGTTTTAATGCCCCTCGCAAGAGACTTGGAGGTCCCAGTAGCTTAACAAGACGGTTTTAATACCCCTTGTAAAAGTGGTGGAGGTCACAGTAGCTTAACAACACGATTTTAATGCCCCTCGGAAGAGACGTGGAGGTCCCAGTAGCTTAACAAGACGGTTTTAATGCCCCTTGGAAAAGTGGTTGAGGTTGCAGTAGCTTAACAATACGGTTTTAATGCGCCTTGGAAAAGTGGTGGAGGTCACAGTAGCTTAACAAGACGGTTTTAATGCCCCTCGGAAAAGACGTGGAGGTCACAGTAGCTTAACAAGACGGATTTAATGCCCCTTGGAAGTGACGTGGAGGTCACAGTAGCTTAACAAGATGGTTTTAATGGCCCTCGGAAGAGACGTGGAAGTCACAGTACCTTAAGAAGACGGTTTTAATGCCCCTCGGAAGAGACTTGGAGGTGCCAGTAGCTTAACAAGACGGTTTTAATGCCTCTTTGAAAAGTGGTTGAGGTCACAGTAGCTTAACAAGACGGTTTTAATGCCCCTCGGAGGAGACGTGGAGGTCCCTGTAGCTTAACAAGACGGTTTTAATGCCCCTTGGAAAAGTGGTGGAGGTCACAGTAGCTTAACAAGATGGTTTTAATGCCCCTCAGAAGAGACGTGGAGGTCACAGTAGCTTAACAAGACGGTTTTAATGCCCCTCGCAAGAGACTTGGAGGTCCCAGTAGCTTAACAAGACGGTTTTAATACCCCTTGTAAAAGTGGTGGAGGTCACAGTAGCTTAACAACACGATTTTAATGCCCCTCGGAAGAGACGTGGAGGTCCCAGTAGCTTAACAAGACGGTTTTAATGCCCCTTGGAAAAGTGGTTGAGGTTGCAGTAGCTTAACAATACGGTTTTAATGCGCCTTGGAAAAGTGGTGGAGGTCACAGTAGCTTAACAAGACGGTTTTAATGCCCCTCGGAAGAGACGTGGAGGTCACAGTAGCTTAACAAGACGGATTTAATGCCCCTTGGAAGTGACGTGGAGGTCACAGTAGCTTAACAAGATGGTTTTAATGGCCCTCGGAAGAGACGTGGAAGTCACAGTACCTTAAGAAGACGGTTTTAATGCCCCTCGGAAGAGACTTGGAGGTGCCAGTAGCTTAACAAGACGGTTTTAATGCCCCTTGGAAAAGTGGTGGAGGTCACAGTAGCTTAACAAGACGGTTTTAATGCCCCTTGGAAGAGACGTGGAGGTCCCAGTAGCTTAACAAGACGGTTTTAATGCCCCTTGGAAAAGTGGTTGAGGTCCCAGTAGCTTAACAAGACGGTTTTAATGCCCCTTGGAAAAGTGGTTGAGGTCCCAGTAGCTTAACAAGATGGTTTTAATGCCCCTTGGAAAAGTGGTGGAGGTCACAGTAGCTTAACAAGACGGTTTTAATTCCCTCAGAAGAGACGTGGAGGTCACAGTAGCTTAACAAGAAGGTTTTAATGCCCCTCGGAAGTGACTTGGAGGTCACAGTAGCTTAACAAGATGGTTTTAATGCCCCTTGGAAAAGTGGTTGAGGTCACAGTAGCTTAACAAGACGGTTTTAATGCCCCCTGGAAAAGTGGTGGAGGTCACAGTAGCTTAACAAGATGGTTTTAATGCCCCTCGGAAGAGACGTGGAGGTCACAGTAGCTTAACAAGACGGTTTTAATGCCCCCTGGAAAAGTGGTGGAGGTCACAGTAGCTTAACAAGATGGTTTTAATGCCCCTCGGAAGAGACGTGGAGGTCCCAGTAGCTTAACAAGACGGTTTTAATGCCCCTTGGAAAAGTGGTTGAGGTTGCAGTAGCTTAACAATACGGTATTAATGCGCCTTGGAAAAGTGGTGGAGGTCACAGTAGCTTAACAAGACGGTTTTAATGCCCCTCGGAAGAGACGTGGAGGTCACAGTAGCTTAACAAGACGGATTTAATGCCCCTTGGAAGTGACGTGGAGGTCACAGTAGCTTAACAAGATGGTTTTAATGGCCCTCGGAAGAGACGTGGAAGTCACAGTACCTTAAGAAGACGGTTTTAATGCCCCTTGGAAGAGACTTGGAGGTGCCAGTAGCTTAACAAGACGGTTTTAATGCCCCTTGGAAAAGTGGTGGAGGTCACAGTAGCTTAACAAGACGGTTTTAATGCCCCTTGGAAGAGACGTGGAGGTCCCAGTAGCTTAACAAGACGGTTTTAATGCCCCTTGGAAAAGTGGTTGAGGTCACAGTAGCTTAACAAGACGGTTTTAATGCCTCTCGGAAGAGACTTGGAAGTCCCAGTAGCTTAACAAGACGGTATTAATGCCCCTTGGAAAAGTGGTGGAGGTCACAGTAGCTTAACAAGACGGTTTTAATGCCCCTTGGAAGTGACGTGGAGGTCACAGTAGCGTAAGAAGACGGTTTTAATGCCCCACGGAAGAGACTTGGAGGTGCCAGTAGCTTAACAAGACGTTTTTAATGCCCCTTGGAAAAGTGGTGGAGGTCACAGTAGCTTAACAAGACGGTTTTAATGCCCCTTGGAAAAGTGGTTGAGGTCCCAGTAGCTTAACAAGATGGTTTTAATGCCCCTTGGAAAAGTGGTGGAGGTCACAGTAGCTTAACAAGATGGTTTTAATGCCCCTCAGAAGAGACGTGGAGGTCACAGTAGCTTAACAAGACGGTTTTAATGCCCCTCGCAAGAGACTTGGAGGTCCCAGTAGCTTAACAAGACGGTTTTAATACCCCTTGTAAAAGTGGTGGAGGTCACAGTAGCTTAACAACACGATTTTAATGCCCCTCGGAAGAGACGTGGAGGTCCCAGTAGCTTAACAAGACGGTTTTAATGCCCCTTGGAAAAGTGGTTGAGGTTGCAGTAGCTTAACAATACGGTTTTAATGCGCCTTGGAAAAGTGGTGGAGGTCACAGTAGCTTAACAAGACGGTTTTAATGCCCCTCGGAAAAGACGTGGAGGTCACAGTAGCTTAACAAGACGGATTTAATGCCCCTTGGAAGTGACGTGGAGGTCACAGTAGCTTAACAAGATGGTTTTAATGGCCCTCGGAAGAGACGTGGAAGTCACAGTACCTTAAGAAGACGGTTTTAATGCCCCTCGGAAGAGACTTGGAGGTGCCAGTAGCTTAACAAGACGGTTTTAATGCCTCTTTGAAAAGTGGTTGAGGTCACAGTAGCTTAACAAGACGGTTTTAATGCCCCTCGGAGGAGACGTGGAGGTCCCTGTAGCTTAACAAGACGGTTTTAATGCCCCTTGGAAAAGTGGTGGAGGTCACAGTAGCTTAACAAGATGGTTTTAATGCCCCTCAGAAGAGACGTGGAGGTCACAGTAGCTTAACAAGACGGTTTTAATGCCCCTCGCAAGAGACTTGGAGGTCCCAGTAGCTTAACAAGACGGTTTTAATACCCCTTGTAAAAGTGGTGGAGGTCACAGTAGCTTAACAACACGATTTTAATGCCCCTCGGAAGAGACGTGGAGGTCCCAGTAGCTTAACAAGACGGTTTTAATGCCCCTTGGAAAAGTGGTTGAGGTTGCAGTAGCTTAACAATACGGTTTTAATGCGCCTTGGAAAAGTGGTGGAGGTCACAGTAGCTTAACAAGACGGTTTTAATGCCCCTCGGAAGAGACGTGGAGGTCACAGTAGCTTAACAAGACGGATTTAATGCCCCTTGGAAGTGACGTGGAGGTCACAGTAGCTTAACAAGATGGTTTTAATGGCCCTCGGAAGAGACGTGGAAGTCACAGTACCTTAAGAAGACGGTTTTAATGCCCCTCGGAAGAGACTTGGAGGTGCCAGTAGCTTAACAAGACGGTTTTAATGCCCCTTGGAAAAGTGGTGGAGGTCACAGTAGCTTAACAAGACGGTTTTAATGCCCCTTGGAAGAGACGTGGAGGTCCCAGTAGCTTAACAAGACGGTTTTAATGCCCCTTGGAAAAGTGGTTGAGGTCCCAGTAGCTTAACAAGACGGTTTTAATGCCCCTTGGAAAAGTGGTTGAGGTCCCAGTAGCTTAACAAGATGGTTTTAATGCCCCTTGGAAAAGTGGTGGAGGTCACAGTAGCTTAACAAGACGGTTTTAATTCCCTCAGAAGAGACGTGGAGGTCACAGTAGCTTAACAAGAAGGTTTTAATGCCCCTCGGAAGTGACTTGGAGGTCACAGTAGCTTAACAAGATGGTTTTAATGCCCCTTGGAAAAGTGGTTGAGGTCACAGTAGCTTAACAAGACGGTTTTAATGCCCCCTGGAAAAGTGGTGGAGGTCACAGTAGCTTAACAAGATGGTTTTAATGCCCCTCGGAAGAGACGTGGAGGTCACAGTAGCTTAACAAGACGGTTTTAATGCCCCCTGGAAAAGTGGTGGAGGTCACAGTAGCTTAACAAGATGGTTTTAATGCCCCTCGGAAGAGACGTGGAGGTCCCAGTAGCTTAACAAGACGGTTTTAATGCCCCTTGGAAAAGTGGTTGAGGTTGCAGTAGCTTAACAATACGGTATTAATGCGCCTTGGAAAAGTGGTGGAGGTCACAGTAGCTTAACAAGACGGTTTTAATGCCCCTCGGAAGAGACGTGGAGGTCACAGTAGCTTAACAAGACGGATTTAATGCCCCTTGGAAGTGACGTGGAGGTCACAGTAGCTTAACAAGATGGTTTTAATGGCCCTCGGAAGAGACGTGGAAGTCACAGTACCTTAAGAAGACGGTTTTAATGCCCCTTGGAAGAGACTTGGAGGTGCCAGTAGCTTAACAAGACGGTTTTAATGCCCCTTGGAAAAGTGGTGGAGGTCACAGTAGCTTAACAAGACGGTTTTAATGCCCCTTGGAAGAGACGTGGAGGTCCCAGTAGCTTAACAAGACGGTTTTAATGCCCCTTGGAAAAGTGGTTGAGGTCCCAGTAGCTTAACAAGACGGTTTTAATGCCCCTTGGAAAAGTGGTTGAGGTCCCAGTAGCTTAACAAGATGGTTTTAATGCCCCTTGGAAAAGTGGTGGAGGTCACAGTAGCTTAACAAGACGGTTTTAATCCCCTCAGAAGAGACGTGGAGGTCACAGTAGCTTAACAAGAAGGTTTTAATGCCCCTCGGAAGTGACGTGGAGGTCACAGTAGCTTAACAAGATGGTTTTAATGCCCCTTGGAAAAGTGGTTGAGGTCACAGTAGCTTAACAAGACGGTTTTAATGCCCCCTGGAAAAGTGGTGGAGGTCACAGTAGCTTAACAAGATGGTTTTAATGCCACTCGGAAGAGACATGGAGGTCACAGTAGCTTAACAAGACGGTTTTAATGCCTCTCGTAAGAGACTTGGAAGTCCCAGTAGCTTAACAAGACGGTATTAATGCCCCTTGGAAAAGTGGTGGAGGTCACAGTAGCTTAACAAGACGGTTTTAATGCCCCTTGGAAGTGACGTGGAGGTCACAGTAGCGTAAGAAGACGGTTTTAATGCCCCACGGAAGAGACTTGGAGGTGCCAGTAGCTTAACAAGACGTTTTTAATGCCCCTTGGAAAAGTGGTGGAGGTCACAGTAGCTTAACAAGACGGTTTTAATGCCCCTTGGAAAAGTGGTTGAGGTTCCAGTAGCTTAACAAGATGGTTTTTATGCCCCTTGGAAGAGTGGTGGAGGTCACAGTAGCTTAACAAGACGGTTTTAATGCCACTCAGAAGAGACGTGGAGGTCACAGTAGCTTAACAAGAAGGTTTTAATGCCCCTCGGAAGTGACGTGGAGGTCACAGTAGCTTAACAAGATGGTTTTAATGCCCCTTGGAAAAGTGGTTGAGGTCACAGTAGCTTAACAAGACGGTTTTAATGCCCCCTGGAAAAGTGGTGGAGGTCACAGTAGCTTAACAAGATGGTTTTAATGCCCCTCGGAAGAGACGTGGAGGTCACAGTAGCTTAACAAGACGGTTTTAATGCCTCTCGGAAGAGACTTGGAAGTCCCAGTAGCTTAACAAGACGGTATTAATGCCCCTTGGAAAAGTGGTGGAGGTCACAGTAGCTTAACAAGACGGTTTTAATGCCCCTTGGAAGTGACGTGGAGGTCACAGTAGCGTAAGAAGACGGTTTTAATGCCCCACGGAAGAGACTTGGAGGTGCCAGTAGCTTAACAAGACGTTTTTAATGCCCCTTGGAAAAGTGGTGGAGGTCACAGTAGCTTAACAAGACGGTTTTAATGCCCCTTGGAAGAGACGTGGAGGTCCCAGTAGCTTAACAAGACGGTTTTAATGCCCCTTGGAAAAGTGGTTGAGGTCGCAGTAGCTTAACAAGATGGTTTTAATGCCCCTTGGAAAAGTGGTGGAGGTCCCAGTAGCTTAACAAGACGGTTTGAATGCCCCTTGGAAGAGACGTGGAGGTCACAGTAGCTTAACAAGATAGTTTTAATGCCCCTTGAAAAAGTGGTGGAGGTCACAGTAGCTTAACAAGACCGTTTTAATGCCCCTCAGAAGAGACGTGGAGGTCACAGTAGCTTAACAGGATGGTTTTAATGCCCCTCGGAAAAGACGTGGAGGTCACAGTAGCTTAACAAAACGCTTTTAATGCCCCTCGGAAGAGACGTGGTGGTCACAGTAGCTTAACAAGACAGTTTGAATGCCCTTTGGAAGAGACGTCGAGGTCACAGTAGCTTAACAAGACGGTTTTAATGCCCCTTGGAAAAGTGGTGGAGGTCACAGTAGCTTAACAAGATGGTTTTAATGCCCCTTGGAAAAGTGGTGGAGGTCACAGTAGCTTAGCAAGATGGTTTTAATGACCCTTGGAAAAGTGGTGGAGGTCACAGTAGCTTAACAAGACGGTTTTAATGCCCCTCAGAAGAGACTTGAAGGTCACAGTAGCTTAACAAGACGGTTTTAATGCCCCTCGGAAGAGACGTGGAGGTCACAGTAGCTTAACAAGATGGTTTTAATGTCCCTTGGAAAAGTGGTTGAGGTCGCAGTAGCTTAACAAGACGGTTTTAATGCCCCTTTGAAAAGTGGTTGAGGTCACAGTAGCTTAACAAGACGGTTTTAATGCCCCTCGGAGGAGACGTGGAGGTCCCTGTAGCTTAACAAGACGGTTTTAATGCCCCTTGGAAAAGTGGTGGAGGTCACAGTAGCTTAACAAGATGGTTTTAATGCCCCTCAGAAGAGACGTGGAGGTCACAGTAGCTTAACAAGATGGTTTTAATGCCCCTCGCAAGAGACTTGGAGGTCCCAGTAGCTTAACAAGACGGTTTTAATACCCCTTGTAAAAGTGGTGGAGGTCACAGTAGCTTAACAAGACGGTTTTAATGCCCCTCGGAAGAGACGTGGAGGTCCCAGTAGCTTAACAAGACGGTTTTAATGCCCCTTGGAAAAGTGGTTGAGGTTGCAGCAGCTTAACAATACGGTTTTAATGCCCCTTGGAAAAGTGGTGGAGGTCACAGTAGCTTAACAAGATGGTTTTAATGCCCCTTGGAAAAGTGGTTGAGGTCACAGTAGCTTAACAAGACGGTTTTAATGCCCCTTGGAAAAGTGGTGAAGGTCACAGTAGCTTAACAAGACGGTTTTAATGCCTCTCGGAAGAGACGTGGAGGTCCCAGTTGCTTAACAAGACGGTATTAATGCCCCTTGGAAAAGTGGTGGAGGTCACAGTAGCTTAACAAGACGGTTTTAATGCCCCTCGGAAGTGACGTGGAGGTCACAGTAGCTTAAGAAGACGGTTTTAATGCCCCTCGGAAGAGACTGGGAGGTGCCAGTAGCTTAACAAGACGTTTTTAATGCCCCTTGGAAAACTGGTGGAGGTCACAGTAGCTTAACAAGACGGTTTTAATGCCCCTTGGAAGAGACGTGGAGTTCCCAGTAGCTTAACAAGATGGTTTTAATGCCCCTTGGAAAAGTGGTTGAGGTCGCAGTAGCTTAACAAGATGGTTTTAATGCCCCTTGGAAAAGTGGTTGAGGTCCCAGTAGCTTAACAAGACGGTTTGAATGCCCCTTGGAAGAGACGTGGAGGTCACAGTAGCTTAACAAGATGGTTTTAATGCCCCTTGAAAAAGTGGTGGAGGTCACAGTAGCTTAACAAGACCGTTTTAATGCCCCTCAGAAGAGACGTGGAGGTCACAGTAGCTTAACAGGATGGTTTTAATGCCCCTCGGAAGAGACGTGGAGGTTACAGTAGCTTAACAAGACGGTTTTAATGCCCCTCGGAAGAGACGTGGAGGTCACAGTAGCTTAACAAGACAGTTTGAATGCCCTTTGGAAGAGACGTGGAGGTCACAGTAGCTTAACAAGACGGTTTTAATGCCCCTTGGAAAAGTGGTGGAGGTCACAGTAGCTTAACAAGATGGTTTTAATGCCCCTTGGAAAAGTGGTGGAGGTCACAGTAGCTTAGCAAGATGGTTTTAATGCCCCTTGGAAAAGTGGTGGAGGTCACAGTAGCTTAACAAGACGGTTTTAATGCCCCTCAGAAGAGACGTGGAGGTCACAGTAGCTTAACAAGACGGTTTTAATGCCCCTCGGAAGAGACGTGGAGGTCACAGTAGCTTAACAAGATGGTTTTAATGTCCCTTGGAAAAGTGGTTGAGGTCGCAGTAGCTTAACAAGACGGTTTTAATGCCTCTTTGAAAAGTGGTTGAGGTCACAGTAGCTTAACAAGACGGTTTTAATGCCCCTCGGAGGAGACGTGGAGGTCCCTGTAGCTTAACAAGACGGTTTTAATGCCCCTTGGAAAAGTGGTGGAGGTCACAGCAGCTTAACAAGATGGTTTTAATGCCCCTCAGAAGAGACGTGGAGGTCACAGTAGCTTAACAAGACGGTTTTAATGCCCCTCGCAAGAGACTTGGAGGTCCCAGTAGCTTAACAAGACGGTTTTAATACCCCTTGTAAAAGTGGTGGAGGTCACAGTAGCTTAACAACACGGTTTTAATGCCCCTCGGAAGAGACGTGGAGGTCCCAGTAGCTTAACAAGACAGTTTTAATGCCCCTTGGAAAAGTGGTTGAGGTTGCAGTAGCTTAACAATACGGTTTTAATGCGCCTTGGAAAAGTGGTGGAGGTCACAGTAGCTTAACAAGACGGTTTTAATGCCCCTCGGAAGAGACGTGGAGGTCACAGTAGCTTAACAAGACGGATTTAATGCCCCTTGGAAGTGACGTGGAGGTCACAGTAGCTTAACAAGACGGTTTTAATGCCCCTCGGAAGAGACGTGGAGGTCACAGTAGCTTAACAAGACGGATTTAATGCCCCTTGGAAGTGACGTGGAGGTCACAGTAGCTTAACAAGACGGTTTTAATGCCCCTCGCAAGAGACGTGAAGTTCCCAGTAGCTTAACAAGACGGTTTTAATGCCCCTTGGAAAAGTGCTGGAGGTCGCAGTAGCTTAACAAGATGGTTTTAATGCAGCTTGGAAAAGTGGTGGAGGTCACAGTAGCTTAACAAGACGGTTTTAATGCCCCTCAGAAGAGACGTGGAGGTCACAGTAGCTTAACAAGACGGTTTTAATGCCCCTCGGAAGAGACGTGGAGGTCACAGTAGCTTAACAAGATGGTTTTAATGTCCCTTGGAAAAGTGGTTGAGGTCGCAGTAGCTTAACAAGACGGTTTTAATGCCTCTTTGAAAAGTGGTTGAGGTCACAGTAGCTTAACAAGACGGTTTTAATGCCCCTCGGAGGAGACGTGGAGGTCCCTGTAGCTTAACAAGACGGTTTTAATGCCCCTTGGAAAAGTGGTGGAGGTCACAGTAGCTTAACAAGATGGTTTTAATGCCCCTCAGAAGAGACGTGGAGGTCACAGTAGCTTAACAAGACGGTTTTAATGCCCCTCGCAAGAGACTTGGAGGTCCCAGTAGCTTAACAAGACGGTTTTAATACCCCTTGTAAAAGTGGTGGAGGTCACAGTAGCTTAACAACACGGTTTTAATGCCCCTCGGAAGAGACGTGGAGGTCCCAGTAGCTTAACAAGACGGTTTTAATGCCCCTTGGAAAAGTGGTTGAGGTTGCAGTAGCTTAACAATACGGTTTTAATGCGCCTTGGAAAAGTGGTGGAGGTCACAGTAGCTTAACAAGACGGTTTTAATGCCCCTCGGAAGAGACGTGGAGGTCACAGTAGCTTAACAAGACGGATTTAATGCCCCTTGGAAGTGACGTGGAGGTCACAGTAGCTTAACAAGACGGTTTTAATGCCCCTCGGAAGAGACGTGGAGGTCACAGTAGCTTAACAAGACGGATTTAAGGCCCCTGGAAGTGACGTGGAGGTCACAGTAGCTTAACAAGATGGTTTTAATGCCCCTCGCAAGAGACGTGAAGTTCCCAGTAGCTTAATAAGACGGTTTTAATGCCCCTTGGAAAAGTGGTGGAGGTCGCAGTAGCTTAACAAGATGGTTTTAATGCAGCTTGGAAAAGTGGTGGAGGTCACAGTAGCTTAACAAGACGGTTTTAATGCCCCTCGGAAGAGACGTGGAGGTCCCAGTAGCTAAACAAGACAGTTTTAATGCCCCTCGGAAGAGCCGTGGAGTTCAGAGTAGCTTAAAAAGACGGTTTTAATGCCCCTCGGAAGAGACGTGGAGGTCACAGTAGCTTAACAAGATAGTTTTAATTCTCCTTGGAAGAGACGTGGAGGTCCCAGTAGCTTAACAAGACGGTTTTAATTCCCCTTGGAAGAGACGTGGAGGTCACAGAAGCTTACCAAGATGGTTTTAATGCCCCTTGGAAAAGTGGTGGATCACTTTTCCCAGATTTATACATTGAACTGTAAATAACGATTCTATACATTTGAACATCATAATCTGTACTGCTGATCAGTACAACTACTCCCCTTTATCTATACCGTAGTTAATTTTTTTGGATCTTCCAGAACCCTGCTCTAGTTTCTCTAGCTTTCAAAATATAGAGTGCTTGAAGACTTTTGTGCATTTATTACATTTTCAGATATACAGTATATTACTTTTTACAGGCTCATACTGCTTACTCTTCAGGCCAGAATGTTTTATATTTAACATCTCTACTTTTTGTTGGTGGCTGGTGATACATTTTGCATATATTTAAATATGTTCAATTTCAATATAAACCTATGTATATCTAAATATGTCTGACGTTTGTTTCATTAAATATCATGCGTAAATTTCAAACCTTTTTCTAGTGTAGCTTTTTACGTTTGATTTAACCCTTTGCCGACATCCACCATACATGTACGGTGTAAGTCGGGAACAGGTGTATGGAGCAAGATCACAGGGTCAGCTCGCCCAATACCCAGCAAGTAATGACTGTGTGTTACAGCCAGAATCTGTCTCTAACAATCACAGGACTTCAGCAATAACAACACGCCTGTATGGAGGTGCGACATTCTATGTGCCCGTCTGCATGTCCATGATGACAACGCAGGGAGCCAATGGGTTGCTATGACAGCCATGAGTCCGTTGAAGACCTCCGTGCTTGTCATTGCGAAGCTCCACTGATATCTATCCTGTGGTCAGGCTTCAAAAGAGACCGTGACTTCAGCTCTAGACAACAATGCTGTGGCATTGCTGTAGATAACACAAGTAATCAGACAATCACAGGTTCAAGTCCCCTAAGGGGACTAATAAATGCAGGGACTAATAAATGCAGGGAAATGTTTAACATTTTTAACAATAAAGATAATAAAAAAAAACGACATAAGTGGTATCACCACGATCAGAAAATTCTGATTTATCAAAATATAAAATATAATAATATAGAAATAATTAACCCAAATGGTAAACACCTTAAGCAGAAAAAAATTAAAAACACTAAAATTGTGTTTTTTTGGTCACTGCAATACCACAAAAAAATGCTGCAACAAGCAATTAAAATGTCTTCTCTGTCCCAAAATGGTATCAATAAGAACTTTGCCTCACCCTGCAAAAATAAACACTCGCATGGCTCCATAGACCAAAAAATAATAACGTTATAAATCTTGGAAAATGGCGACACAAAACAAAAATTTTTTTTTGAAACTTCAGATTTTTTTTTACCACTAAAATAAAAAAAGTGGACATGTTTGGTATTACCATGATCATACTGAGGAGTAGAATTATATTTTGAAGTAATTTATACCACACAATGTACGAACCGTAAAAACAATTCCCAAAAAACAATGTTATTATTGCGTTTTTTTCCCAATTTCCCAGCACTTGGAATTTTCTTCCCGTTTTCCAGTACACTATGTGGTAAAATTAATAGTGTCATACAACAGTTCAATTCTTCCTGCAAAAAACAAGCCCTTATACGTTTATGCAGACAGAAAAATAAAAAAGCTATGGCTCTGGGGAAAAAACCAAAGAGTAATTTGCCATGTTGGAAAGGTGTTAAATTGTCATTCTAATTTCATAAAAACTTGTAGTTAGTTATAAAAAAGCACCAAATACTGTATAAAACAGAAAATAGGAGTAGTCTTGTTGACAAGTGAACTAAGACTCTTCACAAGAAAGGATTATTCACAAGGTGCTGTTTTTCTATTGGTTGCATAAATTTTAACTGGTTCTCCACCTCCCACTGTACATAAACGTTTGCGATGGCTGGGCTCTGTGCAATGCAGACATTTATAAACGGTTTGCGGTCTTGCAGCGCTCAGGACCCCCAGGGTCTTGCAAGTGCTGCGATTCCGGTGCAGAGGTACAGCTCTGACAGGTGACATCCTGGGGACCTGATTGGATCAGGTCCCCATGATGTTAAGCAGTTACTATCTTCTAGATGGTGTGATCCATAGCGATCACAGCATTTAAAAGATAGTGACAGACAGTTCTTCGGTATTCGGGACCCCCACATACCTGTATCACGCGGGGATCCCGGTGCAGAACGCTGGCTGTGACCCCTGACCTCATCGAGACCTGATTGGTTCAGGTCTCAATGATGTCAGCGTCATGCCAGCCAATCAGAGCGATCACTAGGAAATTTTGTTGTCGCAACAAACTTTCCCAGGCAATCTGCCTGATAAATGCAGTGTTTCTCCTCAGATCTCCTGTCAGTGAGAGATCAGAGGAGAAACAGTGTGACAAGCACTACTGACAAGAGCTGTGTCAGTCAACGATCTTGCCACTGTTAAAAAAAAACAAACAAAAAAAACATATAAAGAGAGTTAGAGTTAGGCTAATTAGAGTTAGGCTAAAGTTAGGATTAGGGTTAGCCCAGGGTTAGGATTAGCCCAGGGTTAGGGTTAGGGTTAGCCTAGGGTTAGGGTTAGAGTTAGGGTTAGCCTAGGGTTAGGGTTAGCCCAGGGTTATGGCTAGCCTAGGGTTAGGCTTGATCAGAATTGTTTTACCAATAATTTGATAGTTGTTTCGTCAGTTAGTGTCGTCAGTTAGTCTCGTCGGTAAGTCTTGTCGGTTAGTCTCGTCAAAAAATATAAAAACAAATAAAATGGCCTGTCAGACTTATACTGCAGAGTAGGCATATGCCCTGTTATGTTCTGACAGTGATGAAAGTGCAATATCAAATGGAGATGTGGATTTTGAGGGCTTTAGTAGAGGCGGCAGTGATAGCTCAGAAATGAGCAGTGATTCTGGTCCATCCTCAAACACAAGGACCAGTACAACAATAGGGGCAAATAGCGCTACTCGAGAAACGTCTCAAAATCAGGGAACACTGTCCAGTACAAGCGCTTTCCCTAGTGCTAGTGAATTGGCGTATGCCAATGTACAAGGGGCTTTGCCACTTTATATAGCATTTCCCAGATGGGAGGGGATTCTGCTGCTCCATTCAGCCCTGATTTTAACGCCATCCCTGGTATAAATGTGGAGGTGGAAGATTTTGGACCAATTAATTTTTTAAATTTGTTTTTGACAGATTGCTTACTAGAGCATATTGTCATGCAAACAAATTTATAAGCATCCCATTTAATCAGCCAGAAGCCATGATCCTATTATGCTAGGGCAAATTTATGGGCACCAACTAATGTCCCATAAATACAATTTTTTTTTTGGAACTTACATTTGCCATGGGGCTTGTTAAAAAACCAAGCATTCGATCCTACTGGTCCAACCGACCTGTTCAAGTCAGAAAAATTCTTAAGGCTCTACACCCCAACGCAAAACATTTTTATAGATGGGTCCCTTGTTAAATTCAAAGGAAGACTGCACCTCAAGCAATTTATCCCATCTAAGGAGGGCAAGGTTCAGAATAAAGGTCTATAAAATGTGCGAAAGTTCAACCGGATACACATCTGCTTTTCGTATTTATGAGGGGAAGGATAGCCAACTAAACCCACCAGGCTGCCCTACTTATCTGGAGATATCTGGAAAATTTTTTGGGAGCTGATAAGTTCATTTTTACAAAAAGGCTACATTCTGTTTGTGGAATTACTACACCAGCATATCCCTATTTAAAAGTCTGGTTGAACACAACATAGCAGCTTTTGGGACAATTTGTAAAACCCGTCAGGGGTTTCCACAACCATTGGTTAGCCAAAAGTTCCAAAAGGGGTGGTCAGGGGCTGTACGCAATGGAGAGCTGCTTGTCCTCAAGTATAGGGATAAGAAGGGTATTTTTGTCCTCAGCTCAATCCACACAGATGCCACAAGGGCCACTGTAGAACTAAGATACACTACTCCGAAGGAAAAACCAGTGTTAGTTATTGACTACAATAAACACATGGGGGTGTGGACCTTGCAGACAAGGTTCTACAGCCATACCAGGTATCAATAAAATCATATACCTGCTATAAAAAGTCAGTCATTTATTTGTTTCAGGTGACCACATACAATTCTTTTGTGGTATGCAAAAAAAGCAGGAAATTCAGATACTTTTCTTGATTATTAAGAAAACATAATTGAAAATCTTGTTTTTCAAAATGTTAGCCCCGCTCATCCATTAGAATCTGATGTGAAAAGACTCACTGAGCGACATTCTATTGTACTCATTTCAGCAACAGAAACAAGAAGGAACACATTTGAGTAGAGCTCACTTAACAATTTCCAGGGCGGGGGGTTTCTCCAGAATCTAAAACTTCCACTGCGTGCTTGTTTCTGAAAATCATCCATGGTGTTAAAATGGTCACTAAACCCATAGATGAATTTCTAGAGGGGTCTCATTTCCAAAATGGGGTCACTTCAGGGGGGATTCTGCTGTTCTGGCACTTAGTGGCTCTGAAAAGTGCCAGAACAGCAGAATCCCCCCTGAAGTGACCCCATTTTGGAAATGACACCCCTCTGGGAATTCATCTATGGGTGTAGTGACCATTTACCTATCTACCTATTTTCCCATGTAAAATCTGAGGTTAAAACAACATTTTAGTGGTAAAAGAGTGATAATTATTTTTTCTTTACTGCCCAATGGTATAAATTTCTATGGAACAGCTGTGGTGTCAGTATGCTCACTGCACTACTAGATGAATTCATACAGAGGAGTAGGTTGTAAAATGTGGTCAATTTTGGGGGGTTCTGCTGTTCTGGCACCTCAGGGGCTCTGACAATGTGACATGTCACCCATAAACCATTCCAGCAAAATCTGCTCTCCAAAATGGCACTCCTTCCCTTCTGAGATTTGCACTGTGGCTAAAATGCAGTTTCCAACCACATATGGGGTATCAGCATGCTCAGGAGAAATTGCACAACAAATTTTGGGGTCCATTTTTTCTTGCTGACCTTGTGAAAATAAAAAATTAGAGGCTAAAATAGCAGTTTTGTGTTAAAAATGTGTTTTTTAATTTTCACAGCTCAACATAAAATTCAGTGAAGCCCCTGGGGATTAAAGGTGCTCACCACACATCTAGATAAATTCCTTGAGGGGGTCTAGTTTCCAAAATGGGGTCACTTGTTGGGGGTTTCAACTGTTTAGGCACCTCAGGGGCTTTCCAAATGCAAAATGGTGTCCGCTGTCGATTCCAGCCAATTTTGCATCCCAAAAGTCAAATGGCGCTCCTTATCTTCTTAGCCATGCCATGCACCCAATCAGTGGTTTTGCACCACATACGGAAATTCAGTGTGCTCAACAGTAATTGTACAACAAATTTTGTGGTCCATTTTTTCCTGTTACCCTTGCGAAAATAAAAAAAATTGGATCTATGGTAAATTTTTGTGAAAAAAAAGTTAAATGTTCATTTTATCCTTCCACGTTGCTTCAGTTCCTGTGAAGTATATGAAGGGTTAATAAACTTCTTGAATGTGGTTTTGAGCAGCTTGAGGGGTTCAGTTTTTAGAATGGTGTCACGTTTGGGTATTTTCTGTCATAAAGGCCCCTTAAAGTCACTGCAAATGTGATGTGGTCCCTAAAAAAATGGTTTTGTAAATTTTGTTGGAAAAATGAGAAATCGCTGGTCAACCTTTAACCCTTATAGCTCTCTAATAAAAAAATTTTGGTTCCAAAATTGTGCTGATGTAAAGTAGACATGTGGGAAATATTATTTATTAACTATTTTGTGTGACATATCTCTCTGATTTAAGGGCATGAAAATTCAAAGTTTGAAAATTGTTACATTTTCAAAATTTTTGCCAAATTTCTGATTTTTTTCACAAATAAATGCCAGTCATATCAAATAAATTTTACCACTATCATGAAGTACAATATGTCATGAAAAAAAAAATCTCAGAAATAGTGGAATCTGTTGAAGCATTCCAGAGTTATTACCTCATAAAGTAACAGTGGTCAGAATTGTAAAATTTGGCTCGGTCATGAAGGTGAAAACAGGCTCGGGTGTGAAGGGGTTAAGGATCCAGAAAGAAGTGAAAAATTCACCATTTTCAAATTGAATACCGATAATAAACTTTTGAATATTTGCTCCCACTTATTGTGTGAATCAAATAATAAAATATATTTGTTGGGGTACAGTTGTGACATCCAAACTCTGCTTCAACAGAATATTTAGAATATTAAATTTGTTCTCAAAAGTCAGTGTTTCTGTTCATTTTAATAAATGTCACAATTACGATCCTAAAGTTGTGTCATTTTTGACTATAGAAATATTACAGAATAATTGGCGAGGTGGCGATCTGTTTAAGGAGATCAATAAAACAAAGGTTAAAGGATCTTTATCCTCAGGTCTTTAATACCAAAAGGACCAAACATGGATTTTGAACTAAAATTTTGTGTAGATTAGTTAATAACTGTATAGGACTTTCTGCATATGTAATGTGGTTTTGTGATATGTTTATGTATTTTAATATTCTAAGTCCTTCTTTTATCCAGACGAACATTATAATTTTTATTATTCATAATTTTCATGAACTGACGCCAAGGATAGCACTAAAATTTTAAATTAAAGAGATTGTCCACTACTTTAGCATTGATGACCTATCCCTAGGATAAGTCATCAATGTCTGATCGGTTAGGGTCCAACACCCGACACCCCCGCCGATCAGCTGTCATCGGTGGCCGCCGGCTGGAAATACTCACTTGCTGAGCTGGCCGTCTTCTGATAGTGGCCGAGGCTTGGAACTACACATCCACCTTCTAATCAAATCAATAAAAGGCGGATGTGCAGTACCTTATCAGAAGACGGCCAGCCCTGCAAGTGAGTAGTTTTGGCCGGCGGCCTCCACCACCACCGATAACAGTTGATCGGCGGGGGTGCTGGGTATTGGACCCTGATCGATCATAAAAGTAAGTTGATAATATAATTTTCATTCCAGATCTTCAATGTTACTCAAATTACGTGATGCAAAAATGAATACACCCCACATCAAAAACTACTACCGCTAGTATTTTATATGACCTCTGTAAAAGGATGAGATTTCCCTCCAAAAATATCAGTAATTAATGGGGGAACTCTCCTACACCTCTATTCAGGTCCGATATTAACTATTAACATCAAACTTGACTATTAATAATTAATATGCACTAACGTTATCTGTGCCTTATACTATACACCAACTGAGACAAAGCCGTGTGCTAATAAAAGGTATTTATTACACAAAAGTCTACAGGTAATATACTACTATTTATCCCACTAACACAGTACACAATAATAATAACAATATACAATTCCCAATTACCTATTTTCCACCCATGTTTCCTAATCACTCACGCGGCCCACCCAACTATACTAACTTTCTCTATATATATATATAGATACAAGGATATCAATATCTAGGAGGGTTAGTACAGAGTATCTAGGGCTAGTAAGTAAAGAAGTTACAAGGGAAGAGAGATACTCAGCCAAGTGTTGTTATGCCCATCTCTCCAACAGTCAAAAGAGGGCTAGCACATGAGTGCTCTGGGGTTTTAAGTCCAGCACAGGAAATGAGGTATTATTCCCCGCCCACTGGCTAAGGTCTTTGTTCATGTCCAACCATACTCGCAAAATCTGTTTTAGTACATGGCTGGACATTTTGTTGTTCCTCCCCCAGCAGCAGCAAACAGACTGAAACACATAGGGAGATGTGAGGCCAATATATACATGTATACGTATCTGCAAACATGGCTAGCATGCAGATACATATATACATGTGTATAGGACACTTCCCTTTACAATCCCCCTGTTGTCGAGAACACGACAATGAAATTTGAGGGAAGTGTTGTACTGGGATATATTTGCCTACTCAAGCCCCATTTATAAGTTGTGACAGTTCAGGATGGAATGAAGTATAATACTGCACTTAGGTACCTAGACATCACCCACGTGGCCATCAGTTCTTCCCTGTCGTTCACTGTAATCTAACGTCTTCATCCATAGAAAACAGCTGGCTTCTTTCTTGGTCTTTAATCAAAGTTTTTTTTGTCATCAAAGTCTTTTTTTTTTTCGTCTCAGTCTTTCCTTGGTTCTGGCAATCTTCAGGTATCCGCCTATCCCAGAGCCATCATTCTACTGGTCAGACTCTGGACTGGCTTTCACCCTCACAGTCCATAGGTCGGCCAACATCATCTCGTGTACACCCCTCACCTTGCCAGACTCTCCGTTACTCTCCGACAGCTTGTTTCCGCTGGATTTTGAATACGTCTGGCGTGATGAGACTGCTGGGTGTCACAGTCTGTAGTTGGGCCTCACAGCATTCTTTCAGTGGAGGCACGACTCCCTTCAGGGACGACTTTGCCTTTGCTCAGGAACGACTTTGCCTTTGCTCAGGAACGACTTTGCCTTTGCTCAGGAACGACTTTGCCTTTGCTCAGGAACAACTTTGCCTTTGCTCAGGAACAACTTTGCCTTTGCACTTCCCCTGTAGTGTTGATTAAAGAAGATCGTTGAGGCGGTTCCTCCATGAATAGATACGCAGATCTTTACTAGGCAGGTCAGAATTTCTCGAGTAGGGAGTGATGTCACAATACCTAAGTAGACTGCGGGGAGAAACACCATCTGATTCTAACAGACATTCAATCCATCCCTTACGAACTTCACAATAGCAAGGGTTGAAGTGGCAAATACCTTATAAAGTGAGGGGACCTGTCCCTAGAGAAACCTAACTCTATTCCCCCATTCACACAGAACACACATTAAAATTCCATTCCAAAATAAGCTTTTGGTTTGAATGCATATAGAAACTTGAGCTAAAATACCATGTAATCTAACTGATCCATAAAGCACATGCAGATCATTGACCCATGTGCAATTGGAGTTCACTACCGGCTGCAAATGCATGAACACCGTGACATGAACACACTTACCGTGGACTGAGTATGTCCATGCACAGGTAGTTCTGCACTTACACCAAAAGTGTCTATATGCACACATATGGAATTTCAGTATACAGTAAAACTCAAATTTACATTAAATTATATATACACAATATATATTGGATTTGGGGTAAAGGACTGTGTTCTTCTTATGTCCTTAACCCCCATCTCTGGCTGAGCTCATGGTGCTCAGCCTGACTTCTGTGCAATTGGGCAGACAGTCTTTTGAGCCTCCTGCAAATCAGAAACAGTCCAATATATAAGATTACGACCAGGAAGCAATGACCGGAAGAGGCAGCTTTGGGGCTTTATTACAGTCTCCTCCTCATGGCTAAAATATGAGAGGAGATGTTTCAGCTCTGTGACAAACACAAGAGGAGTCTTCTGGCATCTCTCAGGGGTATCTGGGTGAAGGTCAAGACTTCTCTCAGGAGTGATAGGTGTTCTTCAGCACTATGCTCTGCTATATCGATACCTAAAATGGGATTAAGGGAACACTACGCTCCTGGGAGTTCTCCCGGTGCAGTTATTCAACATCTTGGCACTGGATAACCTTCCTTATTTTGATCTTCCCTGTCCCATCAAACTCCTGTTCCTTTAGGGTGACCTCCCCCTGTTAACCTTCCTCAGCTGCCTAGCAAGTTCCTATTGCATAGGTAATGCCATGACTCTCTTGAACCCCACAAAATGATTGCAATTTTTTCTTTAGTATGCTCCTAGTCAATTGCTTCTGATTCCCATACAGACACCCCTTCCAGTTTTTCACAATACAAAAGAGTAACACACAGCCCTCGCAGCTACTTATTCTCCTGTACATAGCTTCAAACAGACTACACAGAGACAAAGGCTCATCGTGTATAGTTGGCTTGAACTAATTCAGGATTTTTGGAGTAACATCCCAGCTTGCCAGCCTCATGCCTCATCATGAAACTGCCCATCCCTGGGTTTGGTACTCCCCGTTGCCACATACTACCGATTAAGATATGTAGGCAACCACAACCAGCTGGAACTTCAAGGCCTAGGTGCACAATATATACCTATCCACACCTTTCTAGCTATCTTAGTCCATGCCGAAAAACCAGCTCACTCGTGGATATGGCTCTATTATCAAAGGGAAAATGTTAATACACTTAGGAAAACTAAACGTCAAACTAAGGTTCTCTGTTTTAAGTTGTATCCTGCATCAAGATTTAAACAAAACCAGGTTATCCGTCCAAACTTCAAGGTCTAAGCACACAGTATAACACACACTCCATCGTGTACGTCCGTTACCTGTCCATGCTTCTCTGCCTGTCTTAGCTCACGTAATACACCCTTTATTCAATCCAAAATGCACAGAAAACAAAAAAAACAAACCATTAGCAAATTATCCGACTGAACTTCAAGGCCTAGGTGCACAATATACCTGTCCACACCTTTCTACCTATCTTAGTCCATGTAGCAAAACCAGCTCATCCACGGATGTGGCTCTATTACCAAATGAAAACAAAAAAATAAAATACACATTCCTGTGATCTGTGCTACTCTTAACCTTATGAATTCTATGGAAAAACTGGAGCTAAAAATAAAAGTACCAGCAAATAAACCTCATTTACTTGACAGGGGGTCTGATAGAAAACAACCAGCATACTAACAAATCCTGTTATAAATTGCATACACGGTGAGACCCCTATAAAGCCTTTCTGCCACCTGTCTGAGCCTCACAGGTCTAACAATATATTTAAACTGTAAAAGAACAAACCGAGTAAATTACAGAACAGTAAAATAAACTAATAAGACAAAACAACTGTATAGATAAAGAACAGTACAAGTCTGTTAGAAACTCTGCTGATTGAGTTTAAATCAAGGCCTTACTAGGGAGCAAAATTTACCCTTTCATCCCTTGCTTGCAGTCGGCCATTTTGACACATCTGCACATGGTGGGGCACATGAGACTGAGAGAAAATACTATTTTGTCTCTGTAAATGTCTGTTCTCCATGCTGGACTTCTCACAATTAATTGTGCAATGACAATTCCTTGCAATGTGTCCAAAGTGACCACATTTAAAACATTTAACAGAGCAATATTTCCTCTCTCTCATTTTACCTGACAATTTGCAGTACCTGGCAATATGACCTGAGCCATCACAGGCATAACATCTAATGGATGCCATGCTTGATGTAGGGCCCCTAACAGAACATACTTCCTTTTGTCTGGATATTTTAAACTGTTCCATCACTAGGGATGCACTTTTAACAATTTTACGCTTGCATTTACTCATTATTTTACACTTGTCGTTACATTTATTGATTGGATCAAAATTTGATGAAATATTTGATCCATCACTCCCCCCTTTTTGCCCTGCACAGGGCACAATTGGTAGAGAATCTGGCCTTGGTTTCAGAGACAAAGAGAAGGCCGGCACCATGTTTGAAAAATCATTGATGATATTTTGCAAATTTTTAATCAGTTGGGATCTTGTATCAAGATCAACACTCAACTGATTGATTATGGCATCACTAGCTGCTGCCTTGTTCTTTAAAGCTTTGATCTCAGCCCCAGACTGAGTCAGCTGTGCCTCAATATCAACACAATGATTTTTCATCTCAAGCAGTTGCGATTCAAGCATGCAGATCTGCTTATCTCTATTCATATCACATTTACTATTCTCTGCCAGTTGTGTCTGTAAGGCACAAACTTTCTGCAAATTTGTT
This sequence comes from Phyllobates terribilis, assembly GCF_046119375.1. Taxonomy (NCBI): domain Eukaryota; kingdom Metazoa; phylum Chordata; class Amphibia; order Anura; family Dendrobatidae; genus Phyllobates; species Phyllobates terribilis. The sequence goes on from NW_027362764.1 coordinate 253,299,721, forward strand.
ACACAACACTGGCAGTGAAACTTTGGGGGATCTTCCTTACACAATGAGTCCTCATATACACAATCAGTTTTGCTAGCATGTGGAGCCGTTTGCTTGTTTTATTCAAAACAGACCGTCTGTCTATACACATGCTATCATGAGCACATGTTTGCTCCAATAGAGCAGACCACAACAATTCTGCAGATTTGGGTGTACTGGGGTGCACTGGGTTAAATTTACTGTGTTTTGCCAAGCATTTCAGGGTGGATAAATCCATACTTACTCTTCCTGGAGCCATCACGGTCATCCTCCTTGTCCCTTGAGAACGACTATGCCTCTTTGGAAGAATGCCTTGGTATAGATCACCCCAAATGCTCAAAGATCACGAAGCAAACAGAAAAACATTAAAAATCAGAAGAAAACAAAAGATTGGGTTCTCTGTTATAGTTTTTGTTCCGTGTACAGCTCGAAATGAAAAGCTGTGTCATTCGTCTTAACTTTCAGCGCTCTGAACACACAGAATTACACAACAGTTCACTCTGTATCAATGTAATCTGTCCATGTCCCCCTGGCCTGATCAGTTCACAAACAATGACCAGATAATTACAGAGCAAAACGCGAAAAACAAAATCACAACAGTTGGGCCTGGCTCGCCATTGTAAAAGGGTGAGATCAAAAGAAAACAAAAGATTGGGTTCTTCTGTTGTGGATTTTGTACTGTGCATCACTCAGGCTGAAGAGCTGCGTCGCTCATCCGAACTATCAGGGCACCGAACGCACAGAATAGCACAACACTTCACCGTGTATCAATGCTATCTCTGTCCACGTCCCTCCGGCATGATCAGCTCACGGACACAAGTCTTCACAGAGTGAAACACGAAAACTAAATCAACAGTTGGGCCTGGCTCGCCATTGTAAAAGGACGAGGTTTCCCTCCAAAAATATCAGTAATTAATGGGGAAACTCTCCTACACCTCTATTCAGGTCCGATATTAACTATTAACATCAAACTTGACTATTAATAATTAATATCCACTAACGTTATCTGTGCCTTATACTATACACCAACTGAGACAAAACCGTGTGCTAATAAAAGGTATTTATTACACAAAAGTCTACAGTTAATATACTACTATTTATCCCACTAACACAGTACACAATAATAATAACAATATACAATTCCCAATTACCTATTTTCCACCCATGTTTCCTAATCACTCATGCGGCCCACCCAACTATACTAACTTTCCCTATATATATATATAGATACAAGGATATCAATATCTAGGAGGGTTAGTACAAGGTATGTAGGGCTAGTAAGTAAAGAAGTTACAAGGGAAGAGAGATACTCAGCCATGTGTTGTTATATCCATCTCTCCAACAGTCAAAAGAGGGCTAGCACATGAGTGCTCTGGGGTTTTAAGTCCAGCACAGGAAATGAGGTATTATTCCCCGCCCACTGGCTAAGGTCTTTGTTCATGTCCAACCATACTCGCAAAACCTGTTTTAGTACGTGGCTGGACATTTTGTTGTTCCTCCCCCAGCAGCAGCAAACAGACTGAAACACATAGGGAGATGTGAGGCCAATATATACATGTATACGTATCTGCAAACATGGCTAGCATGCAGATACATATATACATGTACAACCTAGGACACTTCCCTTTACAACCTCCATGATCTTTAAGGACTGCACTAAGTATTCTAGGCATTCCATCATCTATATTTTTCCATTTTTCAACTCTTTTAGAGCCTGGATGTTGGATAGAGAGTGATTCTCAACTTGTCTCTTCAGAACAGCTTTTCGATTAGGTTCAGACCATGTTCTTCATCAGAAATGTAACAGTGGCTTTAGATGTGTGTTTTGGATCATTGTCTTGTTGGAAAAGTCCATGTCTACCAAGGGCACAAAGTGATGATAACAACTTCTCTTTCAGTATAGCGCAGTACATGTGTGAATTCATGATACCATCAATGAAATGTAGCTCCACTTCATCACGAGCACTCATGCAGCCCGACATAAGAACATTGCCACCACAGTGATCAAATGTAGGCACCATGCATTTTTCTTTGTACTTTTCACCTTTGTGAAATCATACAGTTTTGAATCCATTTTATTATTATTATTTATTTATATAGCGCCATTGATTCCATGGTCCTGTACATAAGAAGGGGTTACATACCAAATACAGATTACACTTACAGTAAACAAACTAACAATGATAGACTGGTACAGAGGGAAGAGGATCCTGCCCTTGCGGGCTTACATTCTGCAGGAATGGGGAAGGATCAGTTCCAAAAACATTTATTTTAGTCTTGTCACTCCAGCGTATGATGTCCCAATAGTCTTCATATTTTTCCACACGGGCCCTGCCAAATTATAGGCAGGATTTTTTGTGCATCCACTAATCCAAGTTTGGCTTTCAACTTCTTTAGCTAACTGCAGTGAACTTCCATATCAATTTTCTTCAACTCTTCTCATCAAAAGACACTTCTCTTTAGGTGTTTACTTCCATGGTTGGCCTGGACGTCTCTGTGAGATGGTTGCAGTTCATTCTATGTAAAATATCTGTATTACTTTTGCTACCTGTCAGGGATTCCTCAACAACGACACAGCGGAGATCACACAATATCTCACTGTGCCATCGCTGTGTCACGGATTTCGTCCGGAATTGCGAGCACACGATTCATACTATTCACTTCTTGGGTGTCAGCAAGCAACCAATGAGCGTATGACGTCCCACCTTTGGATTCTAACTCATGGAATACGTGTTTACGCCCTCTGTACGGTCACTGTCAGCTTCACGATAGCCCAATTAATATTATTATTCGCTGCTACCACCTTCTAGATATGAAATATAATCCAGGCCTGGGCAGACGTCTGCGTTCTGTAGCGTATATGGCTTCGGGGGAGGGAACAATTACAGGACAAAAGAAACAGAACTATTACATTTTATATTTAATCCAACAGGGAGGCAGTGTTTAGGAAAAATATATACAATATACGATATATGATCGCTGAGACGATTCAATATAGGTGGAGGAGGGTACGTTCTCTGCCAGTGTCCTTATGGCCAACTTAACGGTAAGGTAACGGTGTTGCCCTCAGTAACCGGTTGTAAGTTCTCCCGGGCCCGGCCAATTGCTCCACCCACAAAAATATTAGCTGCAGTAGGCCCTGAGTCCTCAGGTGTGGGGTCCATCTTCTGCCTCTCCGGGCAGACAAGGCTGATGTGACCCGTTTGGTCACAAGTATAGCAGGAGTCAAATGCAGTCCAGGTGCTGGAAGATGGGGCAGAACTCGCTGAGGGCCGGCTGGCTGGAACACTGGGGGTGGTTGTAGGCTTACCCCCTTTCCAGCTGGCGGCGGCTGACTTCTGCCCCTCTGGTGTGCGGTGGGCCTCATAGGCGTCCACAATCTGGGCTGCTTTGGCGGCTTCCTTTGGCTCCCAGTCCAGCACATACTGTCTCACCTCTACCGGGCAAAGATGAAGAAACTGGTCCTTCACCATCAGATACTTGAGGTCCTTCCCGCTGGCAACGGACAGTCCTTGGACCCACTGCTCAAAGTTGGTTCTGAGTCCATCCACAACATCACTGTAGCCATCATGGGGTCCACGTTGGAGGGCTCTGAACTTTTTTGGGTAAAAGTCAGCTGGTACTTTTTTTATCAGGGCCTGATTGACGGCCTCATAATCTCCATCTTGTTCTCGAGGGAGAAAAGCAAACACTTCCAGAGCTTTTCCTCTGAGTCCTTCGGTTAAATATTTGGCCCACTGGTCGGCGGGCAGCTGATACTCTCTGCAGTCTTTTTCAAATTCCCGCAAAAATATGTCCAAGTCTCCATCCTTTTTCATTACAGGAAAATGCTCAGGACGGGGTTAAAAGCTGTTGGTGCCTCTGGACTCACTGCTCGATGTGTTGGATCTCAGCAGCTGGATTCGGGGGCTAACTCCAGCTGGTACCGCTGCTCATCTTGCCACTTTCACTCAGCAGCCTCTAGGTCAGCTTGGGCCTCACGCTCCTCTCGGTCAGCTTGGGCACGGCGCTCAGCAGTCTCTCAGTCAGCTTGGGCCCGCCCCTCAGCAGTCTCTAGGTCAGCTTGGGCCTGGCGCTCAGCAGCCTCTCGGAATTTTATGATGAGCTACATCCATCCTTCATCGTCTGTGGCGAGCTGCTCCAAGGTCATCTGCAGATGGGGGTTCACACTACACTGGCTGCGGGTCTGGCTGGCAATTACAGGTGGGACCCCTGCAGCAGCGCCATTCGGGCCTTGGCTGGCTGCCCCATCATCAGGGCTCTGCCGTCGGACTGGCTCTGGGGCACATTGCAACAGTTCAGCAATCATTGGTGCCTTGTTTTTGCCCATGGGTTACATCTGTCTTAGCTCACAGAGGGCAGTGAGAGTGACCTTCGACTGCTGGGTATACGAGGGCTCTCCACGTGCAGCCATCATTGCCAAATAAAAGATACAACAGAAAAACAAGAGAAGGGAAGGGGATGCATCTGCTACACGTACCGTAATGTCCCAGATAAAAAATATTTAAACGCTGAGTCTGATTTCTTAAAACTTTGCACAGAATTCTCGCAAGAACTGAGTAAGTTTTCAGTGATGGGAATGATTGCTCAATCCAGCCACTGATGTTCTGTAATATCCCACTGCTTGCCACCAATTTGCTTGCCACACGATTCAGACTATTCACTTCTTGGGTGTCAGCAAGCAACCAGTGAGCGTATGACGTCCCACCTTTGGATTCTAACTGATGGAATACGTGTTTACGCCAAATTAATATTATTATTCGCTGCTACCACCTTCTAGATATTGACGGACTTGACGGACGCCTGTGTTCTGATAGCGTATATGGCTTCAGGGGAGGGAATGATTACAGGACAAAAAAAACAGAACTATTACATTTTATATTTAATCCAACAGGGAGGCAGTGTTTAGAAAAAATATATACAAGGATTTTACAAAGCAGACATTAAAATACATAAGTAGTTACACAAAAAATTAAGGATTAAGGAAGAAACTTACTATACGATCCCTGAGATGATTCAATATAGGTGGAGGAGGGGCTCCCTGATTTGATTAGACTATTATCGAACAGGATCCATTGCTCATAGTCCTTATACCCCTCTGGGAATGAATGAATCTCCAACCTCAGCAAACTATTTTATGCTTAAGGGAGAGACCTGTCCACACCCCCTTATGCCGACATCACAGAGGCCGGGGCTCCACCCTTCATGTTTGAATTAAAAATCTGTTTTTTGGGATAACTTATCGCTGGTTGATCCCAGAAGCCCAAAAGTGGTACCATATTTTCTTTTATGATTTTACCTTCATTTATAGACCACACATGATATAGGTGCAGTCTGCTATTTTGTCACTTTTGCGCCACAGCTCCCTGGTTTGGCTTACAGCAATGAGAAAATATGCATATGTTCCTTGACTTTCCCTGCCACTAAAAATATAGGTCCCATTATTATCGGACGCACGGAACTTACAATATTCCATATTTCGTATCGGTGCCGAAAATCCTGAAATCTGTAGCTATGGAATTGTCCTAATTATTACCACGTGCCTTTGAACTTAACGAGCCATTTCCTCTTTCCTCCAAACTCTGACCTGTGAGAAGGTTTCAATTTATCCCAGGTCTGTGTTAAGAGGAAATGCATTCGTAGTTAAATGGGACCTGTAGCCTTCTCTTTGTGCCAGCATCTGGCTAATTAGCCGCTTTTCCTGTGTGCTGAGACTTGCACACAGACAGCTGCGTGGAGTATCAGCTCTGATCTCATGACAAATGATGGATAAGTGAGTGGTGAGGGGGGCTTCAGCGGGGAGAAAGGGTTTATATTTTCTTAATATCTCCCTGACTTAAATATCTCCCTGACACTACCTACAGTATTCTGACTCAGGGCTGCCTTCAGGGCATTACTGCTATTACTGCCATTACTGGTGTATGGGGCCGAGTGAGCAGAAGCAAAGAGAGGGGGCCCGGACTGGATGAGACATGCTGCGCAGTCTGCGCTGAGGCAGCATAGCCGAGCCACTCTATAAACAGCCTGGCAGACTACGTGTCATACTGGGGCCCGGAATAATTACTTTGCTTTATTAAGCCCCAGGGCCCCAGTCACTCACAGCAGCAGCTACTTACATTGTATGGCCACAGCAGAGTGGGTGGTCGCATCTGACATCAGTAATGTCAGACACTGCCAGTCTGCCCTCTGTTCCTAAGCTGCCATTTCTGTACATGGGCCCACCGTGGGATAAACTTCTTTTCTTGTGGGCCAGTCCGAGCCTGCCCTGGGTGTAGGGACATTGTGGATATTTTTTATAAGTAGTGAATAGTGATGAGCAAGTATATTCTGTTAACCCTTTCGCCGAGTATGCTCGGACGAGCACCGAGTATTTACAGCGTGCTCGGTGTTATGTTTGAATCAGTCCCGTGTGCATGATTTGCGACGATTTGACAGCTTTAATACATGTGAGGAATGTGTAAGAAGCAGACATTCCTCACATGTATTAAAGCTGTCAAACATTCGCAAATCATGCACACGGGAGTGATTCAAACATATTACCGAACACACTGTAAATACTTGGTGCTCACCCAGGTATACTCGGCGAAAGGGTTAACGAAACATACTCGCTCATCACTAGTAGTGAACAATAGTGATGAGCGAATGTGCTCCCCACTACTCGGTACTCAGCCGAGCATCACTGTGCTCGACAAGCTCGGAGAGTATTTCCGGGTTGCTCGGGCGAGAGCTCGGGTCCCCGCCCTGCATGTTTGGCGCTGTTTAGAGCTCCAATGAACATGCAGGGATTGCTTGCCACACACTGTAATGCCGTAGCCATGTTGGTTGTGGGCATTACAGTGATTGGCTGGCCGCACAGCATCATCAGGTCTATATAATACCTGGCACCGCTATGCTCATCACAGTCTACCACGGAAACAGGCAGAGTAGACAGAGCTGCTGCTGAGTCAGGGAGAGATTTGCTTGTTTATAGCTAGTATAGGTATTCCACAACATATATATATATATATATATATATATATCCATCTGAACTAACAGTCCTTCTGAGGACTAATCCAACTGCATATTTTCAGTGGTGAAGGTGATAGCAGGAGTTAGGCAGGCAGGCAGGGTATATGACAAACTGCAGTGCATGATATAGCACAAGAGGATCCATTGACCATTGCATGTTCAACTTCTCACGATGTGACAAATATTTGTAGACATAGCCCCAGGTATCAGTGGCAAGGGCAATTTTTTTTTTTATCTTAATCTTGGTTATTTGCTTAAAAACCAAGGCAGGCAGGGGGGTATGTGACCGACTGCAAGTCATGATACAGCACAAGAGGGTCCATTGCATGTTCAACTTCTGACTGATCCTGCTGTGACAAATATTTGCAGGCATAGCTCCAGGTATCAGGGGCCAGAGCTATTTTTTTTTAATCTTAATCCTGTTATTTGCTTAAAAATCAATCCAGAGTCCACCATTTTTCTGTTCTTTTGCTTGTTAGCACTGCAGAATACAGCCAGATCTTTTACATATTACAGCGATAAAAATCCATAAATTTGAACTGAAGATGGAAAATATTGGCCTCAATTTCATTTTGTTGCAGTGTGTGGCAGAAGCTATTCACATGAGGTCTCTGTGAAGAATAGTATTAGTAAATTACAGGCCTGCTACTTAAAAGTGTGGTTCTCTGTCAGACGTATCACATATAACTGAGTTCTAAAATCAGCCATTCCGGGCTTCCATTTTCATTTTGTTGCAGTGTGTCGGTCAAGCTATTCATACTAGGTCTCTGTGAAAAATAGTATTAGTAAACTACAGGCCTGCTATTTAAAACTGTGGTTCTCTGTCAGACATATCACATATAACTGCATTCCAAAATCAGCCATTTCTGGCTTCCATTTTCATTTTGTTGCAGTGTGTCGGTCAAGCTATGCATACTGGGTCTCTGTGAAGAATAATATTAGTAAACTACAGGCCTGCTATTTAAAACCGTGGGTCTTTGTCTGATGTATCACATATAACTGCGCTCCAAAATCAGCCATTTTGGGCTTCCATTTTCATTCCGCTGCAGTGTGTCGGTCAAGCTATTCACACTAGGACTGAGTGAAGAATAGTATTAGTAAACTACCGGCCTGCTATTTAAAACCGTGGTTCTTTGTCAGATGTATCATATACAACTGCGTTCCAAAATCAGCCATTTTGGGCTTCCATTTTCATTCCGTTGCAGTGTGTCGGTCAAGCTATTCACAGTAGGTCTCTGTGAAGAATAGTATTAGTAAACTACAGGCCTGCTATTTAAAACCATGGTTCTCTGTCAGATGTATCACATATAACTGTGTTCCAAAATCAACCATTTCTGGCTTCCATTTTCATTTTGTTGCAGTGTGTCGGTCAAGCTATTCACACTGGGTCTCTGTGAAGAATAGTATAACCTCAGGAGTGGAAATGGATGTCAGACATCTGTACCATCCTCCAAAACTTTGAGGACTCCACCAAGATGGTGAGCAGCGATGAAGCCATAATTAGCATCACCATCCCACTTCTCTGTCTTCTGAAACGCTCTCTGCTCACAATTAAAGAGGATGCATTGCAGGCGGAGCACGATGAGATGGAGCAAGGAACCATACAGGGTGATTCCACATATCCCAGCCTCATCTCATCCCAATGTGGATAGGGTGACAATGAGAAAAGGAGGAGCAGGAAGAACAGGAGCTAATTTCCTGCTCTATAGTCGGTACTACCTGCACAACTGTCATACCGTCTGTTCAGTGTGGATGGCCTGAGGGCAGGGAGGAGGAAGAGGAGGATGAGGAGGAGAGTGTGGTCAGTCATCCTCTTGGAGAGGACACGGAAGTCTTGCCTGTTAGCAGTCTGGCACACATGGCTGAGTTTGTTACGCTGCTTTTCCCATGACTCTCACTTTGTCTGTAAATTGTCTGAATTGTAAAGCACTGCGGAATATGTTGGCGCTATATAAATAAAAAGATTATTATATACAGTACAGACCAAAAGTTTGAACACACCTTCTCATTTAAAGATTTTTCTGTATTTTCATGACTATGAAAATTGTACATTCACACTGAAGGTATCAAAACTATATGAATTAACACATGTGGAATTATATACTTAACAAAAAAGCGTGAAACAACTGAAAATATGTCTTATATTATAGGTTCTTCAAAGTAGCCACCTTTTGCTTTGATGACTGCTTTGCACACTCTAGGCATTCTCTTGATGAGCTTCAAGAGGTAGTCACCGGAAATGGTCTTCCAACAATCTTGAAGGAGTTCCCAGAGATGCTTAGCACTTGTTGGCCCTTTTGCCTTCACTCTGCGGTCCAGCTCACCCCAAACCATCTCGATTGGGTTCAGGTCTGGTGACTGTGGAGGCCAGGTCATCTGGCGTAGCACCACATCACTCTCCTTCTTGGTCAAATAGCCCTTACACAGCCTGGATGTGTGTTTGGGGTCACTGTCCTGTTGAAAAATAAATGATGTTCCAACTAAACGCAAACCGGATGGAATAGCATGCCGCTGCAAGATGCTGTGGTAGTCATGCTGGCTCAGTATGCCTTCAATTTTGAATAAATCCCCAACAGTGTCACCAGCAAAGCACCCACACACCATCACACTTCCTCCTCCATGCTTCATGGTGGGAACCAGGCATGTAGAGTCCATCCGGTCACCTTTTCCGCGTCGCACAAAGACACAGTGGTTGGAACCAAAGATCTCAAATTTGGACTCATCAGACCAAAGTACAGATTTCCACTGGACTAATGTCCATTCCTTGTGTTCTTTAGCCCAAACAAGTCTCTTCTGCTTGTTGCCTGTCCCTAGCAGTGGTTTCCTAGCAGCTATTTTACCATGAAGGCCTGCTGCTTAACAGTTGTTGAAGAGATGTGTCTGCTGCTAGAACTCTGTGTGGCATTGACCTGGTCTCTAATCTGAGCTGCTGTTAACCTGCGATTTCTGAGACTGGTGACTCGGATAAACTTATCCTCAGAAGCAGAGGTGACTCTTGGTCTTCCTTTCCTGGGGCGGTCCTCATGTGAGCCAGTTTCTTTGTAGCGCTTGATGGTTTTTGCAACTGCACTTGGGGACACTTTCAAAGTTTTCCCAATTTTTCGGACTGACTGACCTTTATTTCTTAAAGTAATGATGGCCACGCGTTTTTCTTTACTTAGAATTTGTATTATGTCAAGAAAAAAGCAGCTGACAGTCTATTCAGTAGGACTATCAGCTGTGTATCCACCAGACTTCTGCACAACACAACTGATGGTCCCAACCCCATTTATAAGGCAAGAAATCCCACTTATTCAACCTGACAGGGCACACCTGTGAAGTGAAAACCATTTCCGGTGACTACATCTTGAAGCTCATCAAGAGAATGCCAAGAGTGTGCAAAGCAGTCATCAAAGCAAAAGGTGGCTACTTTGAAGAACCTAGAATATAAGACATATTTTCAGTTGTTTCACACTTTTTTGCTAAGTATATAATTCCACATGTGTTAATTCATTGTTTTGATGCCTTCAGTGTGAATGTACAATTTTCATAGTCCTGAAAATACAGAAAAATCTTTAAATGAGAAGGTGTGTCCAAACTTTTGGTCTGTACTGTATATTATTATTGTCCACATTTTGGGTGACAGTCATTACTGGTTGGTGACACTTCTAGACCCACGCTACAAGGAGAACTTTCTATCTCTTATTCCCACGCCGGACAGGCCTAAAAAAATGGGGCAGTACCAGAATGCCCTTGTGGCGGAAATTATTAAAAAAATTCCCATCTGAAAACACTGGCAGCAGTGGTCACAGTTCGTTGGATAGCCAAGGAGTACAGGCGAGAGAGACACAAATGCAATCCAGTAGAGGCAGGGGAACACTGTCAAACTTCTGGGACAGTTTTCTCAGACCCTCCCATCGCACAGGCCCTGAGGTGCAGGGTACTCTCACAAGGAGGGAAAAGTTTCGGAAGATGCTGAGGGAGTACCTTGCTGAACTTACCAACGTCCTCCATGATTCCTCTGTGCCTTATAATTATTGGGTATCCAAGCTGGACACGTGGCATGAACTGGATCTCTACACTTTGGAGGTCCTGGCCTGCCCTGCCACTAGCGTTTTGTCAGAGCGGGTTTTTAGTGCCTCTGGTGGAATTATAACTGATAGGCGCATTCGCCTGTCAACTGAAAATGCTGACAGGCTGACTCACTGCATGCCCTATAACTGTATAACAGACCCGCTCCTTTCTAATGGGAACATGTCATTATTGAGGACCAGCTCTTTGTGTCTTTGAATCGGTAATGGAGTTTTTCCTAAATTTTGGCAGCTGTTGGACTCACTGCAGACCCTATAACTGTACAGCAGATCCGCTCTTTTCTAATGGGAACATATCATTACTGAAGCCTACCTCTAAGTGTCTTTAAGTTGTTATTGGGGCTTTTCCCAAATTTTGGCAGCCCTTGCAGTCACTGCTTGGGCATTACCACTATAGGAGACCCACTCCTTTATAATGGAAACATTTTTTTTACTGAGGCCCTCTGCTATGTCTCTTCAAAGGGGTATTGGGGTGCGTCCAAAATTTTGTCAGCCATTGCAGTCACTGCATACCCAATAACAGTATAGGAGACCCACTCTTTTATAATGGGAACAGCAAAGCACAGCCGACTGCTGGCCCTTTAAGAATAGTAAGGGTCGCCTGAGGGCCATATAAAAATAGTCTTTGTGACTTTCAGAGTCCCTCCCACATAAATGAAACAGGATGTGTCTGATCATGCCTCACACACCACATGGCAAGATAAGGTAGTAAAATGTGAAAATGACATTTACCGGTCAATGTATTTTTAACCCTTGAAAGCAATGCAAAAGTGCAAAAACGCATCAAAAACGCTACGTGTGAACATAGCCAAAGGTGTGGAGGAGCATTTTTGTTTTTGTATATGCTCAGAAAAATGCTCGAGTTTCCCATAGACTTACATTGGGCTCGTTACTCGAACCGAGCACTCGAGTATTTCAATTTGCTCGACCTGAGCAACGAGTACCCAAGCATTTTAGCGCTCGCTCAACACTAGTGAACAACAATATTATTAATTGTTTTTGCAATGCTGATGGCTGTGAACAGTGATTGTCCAAAACAGGAGAGTTTCCTATATGCTTGTCTAACTGAATGAGGTCATTATATAAGCCTGAATTGCTGTATGGTGTTTCTAGACCAAGTTTTTCTTAGTTTCTGTAGACTTTATGGTTATTTCTCCAATGGGACTGCAAATAGTCCTTACAATGAATAGAATGAATGGTCCTTACCATGAATAGAAAACAAAAGTGAGACCCCATTGGTTTTCATTCAGCTTGTCCACAAATGATGTGGCTTCTTCTCTACTGTCAGTCCAAATAAAAAATAGGTAGTCTATGAACCTTTTATAAAAAATAATGTGACCCATTGGCAGGGGGAACTGCTCGATGTGGATGGATTCAAAAAGCCTCATAAATAAGTTAATGTAATTGGGTGCAAAACCCTTCACATCGAGCACATAATTTGTGGACAATCTGAATGAGAACCCAAGAGGTCTCACTTTCAACTTTTTGTATTTAGAAAAGAAAATAGAATTTTTGGACCTGGTTTTATTCAGAGATAAGATGAGCAATATACTTACAACTATGCATTTTCAAAAAAGGTTGAAGTTAACAGCTGCCTTGAATTCTCCAGTAGTCATCATTACTAGTGTTGAGTGATACCTTCTGATATCGGGACCGATTCCGATACCGGAAACCAATGCAAGTCAATGGGACAGAAATATCGGAATGAAAATAAACCCTTTCTTTCCTTGTAGGTTAATTCTACATGAAGGAAAACAACTAAGAATAATGTAGAATGTATTGGGGGAGGTGGGGGAGACAATAAAGGCATAGAGGTTTAGCCCAATCAAATGGAATAGCAGGAATTAATATTTTTTTTAAGACGTTCTGAGTTACGGAAATATTGACTATGTTAAGTATTTTTATATTTTGTCAGATATTTATGTTTCACTACTTCCATGCTCTTCACCTTCTTTTTTACTTCTCCCACACTTTCTCCTTCATCATCCTCAGCATCAGCATCTTTTTCATCAACTTCTTCTTCACCTTCTTCATCTTCTTCTTCTTCACCTTCTTCGTATTATTCTTTTTTTTTAAATTCTTCATATTCTTCTTATTCAACTATTATTCTTCTTCATATTCTACTTCTTCATCTTCTTCATATTCTTCTTCTTCATCATATTCTTATTTGTGACAGGCATTCCTGTAGTTGTTATCTATAAAAGTTTGAACATTACACCTTTCGTTCTGCATGTCACAAAAGATTTACAACAGGATTTGTCCACGTTCAGTTTGGCCTGCAGCAGCAGGTCTTTTCCAGGGGCACCACAAGGAGGAACGGACTCACCCCCATACACTGCTTAGTCATCTTCTGCTTATAATTTAGATATTATCTTTTGCTCTGATTTTTAGTCTTATGCTTAATGTTCTTCCGCTTTTTGTTCTGCAGCTTCTTGTACTTCTGCTTCTTGGTTTTCTGTCTCTTGTTCTTCTGTATCTTGGTGGTTGTCTTCTTCTTTGTCCTCTTGGTCAACTTCTTCAGGGTAATCTTCTTGGTCTTCTTCGGGGTGGTCTTCAGGGTCGTCATCTTCAGGGTCCTTGTGTTCAGGGTCGTCGACTTCGGGGTCCTCGTCTTCTTCGGGGTGGTCTTCAGGGTCCTCGTGATCAGGGTCGTCGTCTTTGGGGTCCTCGTCTTCTTCAGGGTCATCTTCAGGGTCCTCGTCTTCGGGGTCCTCGTCTTCTTCGGGATGGTCTTCAGGGTCCTCGTCTTCAGGGTCCTCGTCTTCGGGGTCCTCGTCTTCTTCGGGTTGGTCTTCAGGGTCCTCGTCTTCAGGGTCCTCGTCTTCGGGGTCCTCATCTTCTTCGGGTTGATCTTCAGGGTCCTCGTCTTCAGGGTCCTCGTCTTCGGGGTCCTCGTCTTCTTTGGGGTGGTCTTCAGGGTCCTCGTCTTCAGGGTCCTCGTCAGGGAGATCCAGAGTGATTATCAAGAACCATTTCAAAAAGCTTGAACTTGGAAATGTAGCAGAAGGTACAAGAAGGCTGAGGAACTACCGAGGACCAGCTGACGGTACTGGAACCCGGATGGGTAGTAGAAGGTACAAGAGCAAATGGAACTTACGAGGACCAGTTTACGGTACTGGAACCCGGATGGGTAGCAGAAGGTACAAGAGTCAATGGAACTACCGAGGACCAGCTGACGGTACTGGAACTCGGTTACTAAGCAGGAGGTACCTGTGCCAGAAAGCACTACCAAGGACCAGCAGACGTTGGTGGAACTTGGATACCGAGAAGGAGGCACCTAAGCCAAAGGCACTGCCGAGAACCAGCTGACGGTACTGGAACCCGGATGGGTAGTAGAAGGTACAAGAGCAAATGGAACTACCGAGGACCTGCTGATGGTACTGGAACCCGGATGGGTAGCAGAAGGTACAAGAGCCAATGGAACTACCGAAGACCAGCTGACGGTACTGGAACTCGGTTACTAAGCAGGAGGTACCTGTGCCAGAAAGCACTACCAAGGACCAGCAGACGTTGGTGGAACTTGGATACCGAGAAGGAGGCACCTAAGCCAAAGGCACTGCTGAGAACCAGCTGACGGTACTGGAACCCAGATGGGTAGCAGAAGGTACCCATTTAAAAAAAAGTTTCAAGGCCGAGAGCCGGCCGCAGTTACCAAAACCCACAGTCCTACAGGGGGTGCTTGTCCTATTGGCACTATGGAACCAGCCTTCATTGCCAGATCCCGCAGCCCACATAGCAGTCACCTAAACTGCAGGCACCATAGAGTCAGCTAACCCGACCGCAACACGACAGGACAACGCATTGGAGGCAAAGTGACGTTGACACTACCCGGAAACAGCTGGCGTGCTGGAACCAGGCTGGGCAGGAGGGAGTACCTGTGCCAAAGACACTGCTGGGAAACAGCTGGCGGTGCTGGAACCCAGGGTAAATACTAAAAACAGAGTGGAGCCAGAGGTGTAATTGGAGCAACTTTAAAATCTGTAGTAGTGTGAATGTGGACAGAGCAGGAGAAATTGCCGGACACACAGCTGGGGATCAGCTGACGTTACTGAACCCCAATAACACTGGAGCAAGAGTTGACTGTGCAGACTGCACTTCTGAGCAACAACTAGCGGTATTGGAGCCCAGGGTAAATACTAAAAACAGAGGAGCCAGAGGCGTAATTGGAGCAACTTTAAAATCTGTAGTAGTACAGTGGATGTGGACAAAGCAGGAGAAATTGCCGGACACACAGCTGGGGATCAGCTGACGTTACTGAACCCCAATAACACTGGAGCAAGAGTTGACTGTGCAGACGGCACTTCTGAGCAACAACTTGCGGTATTGGAGCCCAGGGTAAATACTAAAAACAGAGGAGCCAGAGGCGTAATTGGAGCAAGTTTTAAATCAGTAGTACAGTGGATGTGGACAAAGCAGTAGAATTTGCCGGGCACACAGCTGGGGATCAGCTGACGTTACTGAACCCCAATAACACTGGAGCAAGCGTTGACTGTGCAGACGGCACTTCTGAGCAGCAACTAGCGGTATTGGAGCCCAGGGTAAATACTAAAAACTGAGGAGCCAGAGGTGTAATTGGAGCAAGTTTTAAATCAGTAGTACAGTGGATGTGGACAAAGCAGGAGAATTTGCCGGACACACAGCTGGGGATCAGCTGACGTTACTGAACCCCAATAACACTGGAGCAAGCGTTGACTGTGCAGACGGCACTTCCGAGCGCCAACTGGCGGTGTTGGAGCTCAGGGATAATACTGAAAACAGAGGAGCCAGAGGTGTAATTGGAGCAACTTTAAAATCTGTAGTAGTGAGAATGAGGACAGAGCAGGAGAAATTGCCGTCCGCACAGCAGGGGAATAGCTGACGTTACTGAACCCCAATAACACGACAGCAAGTGTTGACTGTGCAGACAGCACTTCCGAGCGCCAACTGGCGGTGTTGGAGCTCAGGAATAATACTGAAAACAGAGGAGCCAGAGGTGTAATTGGAGCAACTTTAAAATCTGTAGTAGTGAGAATGAGGACAGAGCAGGAGAAATTGCCGTCCGACAGCAGGGGAACAGCTGACGTTACTGAACCCCAATAACACGGCAGCAAGTGTTGACTGTGCAGACGGCACTTCCGAGCGCCAACTGGCGGTGTTGGAGCTCAGGGATAATACTGAAAACAGAGGAGCCAGAGGTGTAATTGGAGCAACTTTAAAATCTGTAGTAGTGAGAATGAGGACAGAGCAGGAGAAATTGCTGTCCGCACAGCAGGGAAACAGCTGACGTTACTGAACCCCAATAACACGGCAGCAAGTGTTGACTGTGCAGACGGCACTTCCGAGCGCCAACTGGCGGTGTTGGAGCTCAGGGATTACAGTTCAGGTGGTAGAAACATGAACACAACAGGAGACCTGGATACTGTTGCCAACCAATTATTTATTCTGGAAGAGGACAGGCAAATTCATGAGAGATCCAGGCCTTGTTCATTTTGAGAAAAGTAAGCCGGTCAACATTATCGGAGGATAGGTCTGTTAGTACACCACCTGTGGCACTAAAGACGCGTTCCGATAATACACTAGCAGCAGGGCAAGCTAGCACCTCCAATGCATACTGACTAAGCTCTGGCCATGTATCCAGCTTACAGACCCAAAACTTGAAGGGAGAAGAGCCATCTGGGAGTACACTGAGAGGGCAAGACATGTAGTCTGTCACCATCTGACGGAAACGTTACCTCCTGCTGACTGGAGCCGTCTGTGATGGTGTAGACATTTGTGGTGGTGGGGACACAAAACTTTGCCACATTTGGGCCATACTGGTCTTGCCTTGTGCTGAGGCGCTGCTTCTGCTCCCTCTTTTTGCAGAGCTTCCTCCACTTCCTCGACGCACTGAGCTGCTTTGTAAAGCACTAGCAGCACTGCTCTCGGTTAGAATGGAGAACATGATGGAATGCACCAGTGCGTCTTGGTACTCCCTCATTTTACGCTCCCGGTTCAATAGTGTTATGAGGCTTTGTAAGTTGTCCTGGTAGCGAGGATCTAGGAGGGTGGACACCCAATAATCAGCCGTGTTGAGAATGTGGGCGATGCGGCGGTCGTTTCTCAGGCACTGCAGCATGAAATCAACCATGTGCTGCAGACTGCCAACTGGCCAAGAAACGCTGTCCCCTGCTTGAGGCGTGATCTCTGCCTGCTCTGCATCACCCCACCCTCGCTCTAGATACTGACTACTAGAGCATTGTGTACCTCTCTCCTCTGGACAGATGTCTTCCTCCTCCATTGACTCCTCCTCATCCTCCTCACAAAGTGTCCCCTGCCTAGGCCTTTGTGAGGAACCATGTTGCGCAGACTGTAGAGAAGCAGATGGCATTTGTGACTCCTCATCCTCCACCTCTTCCAAAACCTCGTCCCTTAGTGCTTGCAGTGTTTTTTCAAGCATGCAGATAAGGGGGATGGTCAAGCTGACTAGTGCATCTTCTGCACTCGCAATTCGCGTGGAATAATCGAAGGCACACAAAACGTGGCAAATGTCCTTCATAGAGGCCCACTCAGTGGTGGTGAAGTGTGAACGGCGCGCACTGCGACTTGTTTGCGCCTGTTGCAGCTGGTACTCCATTACTGCTGCCTGCTGCTCACACAACCTCTCCAACATATGTAACGTTGATTTCCACCTGGTGGGTAGGTCACATATGATGCGATGTTCCGGAAGACGTAATTGGCGCTGCAGAGCTGCAATGCGTGATCTTGCGTTGCTGGAACGCCGCAAGTGAGCGCACTCTATGCGGACCTTGTGAAGCAGTGCATCAAGATCCGGATAGTCCCTCAAAAAACTCTGCACGACCAAGTTGAGCACATGTGCCAGACATGGGATGTGAGTGAGGTTGCCTAGGCCCAGAGCTGCCACCAGATTTTGGCCATTGTCACACACTACCATGCCTGGCTGGAGATTCGCTGGCAAAAACCACACGTCGCTCTGCTGCTTGATGGCATTCCAGAGCTCCTGCGCTGTGTGGCTTCGATTCCCCAAAGAAATTAATTTTAATACGGCCTGTTAACGTTTGGCCATGGCTGTGCTCATATCGGTCATCATAACAGGTAACCGTTCACGGGTCGATGTGGAGGTAGACCGTGACGGCTCCTGCAGCACTGATTCAGAGGAACTGGAGTATGAGGAGGAGTCAATGTGTACAGACTGGATTCCTGCAATCCTTGGAGTTGGCAGAACACGTACAGCGCCACTCTCAAGATCTGTACCCGGCTCCACAACATTTACCCAATGGGCAGTGAGGGAAAGGTATTGTCCCTGTCCATGCTTACTGGTCCACGCATCAGTGGTCAAGTGGACCTTCCTACTGACGGCGTTTTGTAGCGCATGTTTAATTTTTCCCTCCACATGATGTTCCAGGGCAGGGACGGCTTGCCTGCTGAAATAAAAGCGGCTGGGCACGTTGTATTGTGGGACTGCCAATGCCATAAAGTTACGGAAGGTGTCAGTCTCCACCAGCCTGAATGATAGCATTTCAAGGGCCAGTAGTTTAGCAATGCCAGCATTCAGAGCCTGTGCTCGGGGCTGGTTTGCCGAGTATGGGCGCCTTTTCTCCCATGCCTGTGCTAACGATGGCTGTAGACTGGCCTGGGAGTGTGAGGATGACTGGGAAAGTGGTGCTGTGGGTGGAATTACACTGTGTCTCTGTACAACAGTGCCAGAGATTCTTCCATGGCGATCCTGTGAGGAAGCCGAACCAGCTGTGTGTGAGCTGGAGGAAGAGGCTACAACACGAGCTGAAGAGGTGGTAGGTGGCGCTGTAGGTTGGCCTAGGTCTTCAGTGTGTTTTTGTAACTCCACCACGTGCTTGGTCCGCACTTGATTCCACATATTTGTGGCATTGAGGTTGCTGACACTTTTCCCTCTTTTCACCTTCTGATTACACAGCTTGCATTTGACAAAGCAAATGTCATCTGCAACTGTGTCAAAAAAGGACCAGGCACTGCAAGTCTTGGGAGCGCCCGCTTTGGATTTTGGAAGAGCCATGCTCCTAATGGGTGCCGAAGTGGAGGATACAGGCAACCAAGTCTGCCCCCTCCCTCTCCCTCCTGTTTGGGCTGTTCAGGGAATCTCTTCCTCAGAGCTGCTCCCACCACCTTCCTGTCCCTCACACCATGATGGGTCAAGGACCTCATCATCTACACCACCCTCTTCAAACAACTGCTTCTCCTGGGTAGTCTCGACAGCACAGTACGCACCAGAAAGTGGCACCTGAGTCTCATCATCAGATGCGTACTGAGGTGTGCTGCTGACCATAGGCACTGGCCCACCCGCCTCTTCAGATTCAGAGAGACAAAACGGTTGCGCATCACTGCATACTACCTCTTCTTCAAATTCTCGAATTCTGCTTGGCTGGCCCCCTCTTTCCAAGTCAAGAGATTCAGAGAACAGAAGTAGAGATGGCTCCTGTCCAGGGCTCTCTGACTGCCTGGGCAATTTGGCAGGTGGTGAAGAGACAGATGGGTGCTCTTCAGTGCTCAGGACCTGAGAGGATCTGGAACTAATTGAAGTTGATGCGTTAGCTGCCATCCATCCGACAACGGCTTCAATTTGGTCCTCCTGCAGCAGTGGGGTACGGCTAGCTCCTACAAAGCTGCGCATAAAGGACTGTTCCCTGGTAAAACTGGGGGATGCTGAGTCACTGGTGCCCGCAGCAGGCACAGAATCCCCACGTCCTCTCCCTGCAGGCACAGAATCCTCACGTCCTCTCCCTGCAGAAACTCCACGCCCACGCCCACGACCACGACCACGACCACATGCCTTACTCCCTGCCTTCTTCATCTTGGTAGACTGATAAAGATAGGCAGAAAAGTACTAAGGGCTTAGTGTGCTTATTCCTGAACAGCAGCTAACAGGTATAAGAAACACTAATTTTATAAAGTGTGGACTAGACTTTAATATGAGCTAATGTGGCCTACATAACTGTAAAGTGGAGTGTTTGGTGAACTTTATTTAGGTTTTTTTTGTCACAAAAAGACACTGGATGTGCCCAAAGATGTAATACCGATAGTATCACAAACTTTTTGTAGCTATTACAATGTAGGAAGGTAACCTACAATGCAATAGATGAGGCTACAAAAAATAGGCTAATACTAATCTGGCTGGGGCTGCAGGGCACAATGCTGCAGAAAGGCTCCTCTAACTACTCCTATATAGTGTGTTTGGAACCAATTTAGCTGAATACGGATGGAACCACCACACTAATAGGAGAAATCAGGAAAAATTATGAATTGGCAAAAAAGGACAATGTATGAGGCAGTGACACACACTGAGTGCACTACAACCAGACGTGGCTGAAGCACACACTACAGGGTGAGCTACACTCACACACACAGACCTTGCAGACAGCGGTGAACAGTGCAGATGCAGAGCACTGTGCACTGGCGCTGCAAGACAAAAAAAATTTCTCTATCTACTCCTATATAGTGTGTTTGGAACCAATTTAGCTGAATACGGATGGAACCACCACACTAATAGGAGATATCAGGAAAAATTATGAATTGGCAAAAAAGGACAATGTATGAGGCAGTGACACACACTGAGTGCACTACAACCAGACGTGGCTGAAGCACACACTACAGGGTGAGCTGCACTCACACACACAGACCTTGCAGACAGCGGTGAACAGCACAGAGAACTGTGCACTAGCGCTGCAAGGCACAGCGATTTATAAAGTAGCTTGGGTAAAGCAGAATAGACCAAATAGGTAGCTAAAACTGTCCCTCAGAACAACAGCGTCCCATCCCTAACTGAATTCACAGCAGAGTGAACTCAAAATGGCGGCGGCGGCTTTTATAGTGCATCATGACATCATTTCAGTAGCCATTCACAGCCATGCCATTAGTTAAGATGCCTACATGCCTAACAGGATGTGCCCACACTTCCTAGGATCCTCATTGGCTGAATAAAATGAAACTGGCTCATTGCATTATGGGAACTTCCGATTCCGGTATACGATATTGCAAAAGTATCGGAATTAAGTATCGGAATTCCGATACTGCGAATATCGGCCGATACCCGATATTTCAGTATCGGAACGCTCAACACTAATCATTACCCTAAATGAATCAGAAATATACCCTATGGACAATGCTAACGTATTCACAAGAATTGTACATCAGATAATGATTTTATAAAAGAGTCTAAATTAATCAAAAAAGATTCCTTGAAACGAGATATCCAAATAAAATCCTTCTTGATGCTTTAATTGTCCAAAAAAATTAAAGCAAAAGGATTGTTTGAATTTAAAAAAAAAAAATCTGATAAAACGGAATCAAACATTAACCACTTCGCACCAGAGCCTGTTTTTGCCTTGGTGACCGGGCCAATTTTTTCAATTCTGACCACTGTCACTTTATGAGGTAATTACTCTGGAACGCTTCAACGTATTCCCCTGATTCTGAGATTGTTTTTTCGTGACATATTGTATTTCATGATACTGGTAAAATTTCTTCGATATAACTTACGTTTATTTGTGAAAAAATCAGAAATTTGGCAAAAATTTTGAAAATGTTGCAATTTTCTAACTTTGAATTTTCATGCCCTTAAATCAGAGAGATGTGTCACACAAAATAGTTAATAAATAACATTTCCCACATGTCTACTTTACATCAGCACAATTTTCGAACCAAAATTTTTTTTTGTTAGGGAGCTATAAGGGTTAAAATTGACCAGCGATTTCTCATTTTTCCAACAAAATTTACAAAAACATTTTTTTAGGGACCACATCATATTTGAAGTCACTTTGAGGGGTCTTTATGACAGAAAATACCAAAAAGTGACACCATTCTAAAAACTGCACCCCTCAAGGTGCTCAAAACCACATTCAAGAACTTTATTAACCCTTCAGGTGCTTCACAGGAATTTTTGGAATGTGGAAGAAAAAAATTAACATTTAACTTTTTTCACAAAAATGTTACTTTAGACCCAATTTTTTCTATTTTCACAGGGGTAACAGGAAAAATTGGACCCCAAATTTTTTTGTGCAATTTCTCTTGAGCGTGCTGATACCCCATATGTGAGGGAAAACCACTGTTTGGGCGCACTGCAGGGTTCGGAAGGGAAGGAGCGCCATTAGACTTTTTGAATATAAAATTTGTCTGAATAATTAGCAGACGCCATGTTGCGTTTGGAGAGCTCTTGATGTGCCTAAACAGTGGAAACCCCCCACAAGTGACACCATTTTGGAAACTATACCCCTTAGGGAACTTATCTAGATGTGTGGTGAGCACCTTGAACCCCAAGGTGCTTCACAGAAGTTTATAATATTGAGCTGTAAAAATAAAATTTTCACATTTTTCCCACAAAAACGTTTTTCATCAACTAATTTTGCATTATCATAAGGGTAATAGGAAAAATTGCACCATGAAATTTGTTGTGCAATTTCTCCTGAACACGCTGATACCCCATATGTGGAGGCAAACCACTGTTTGGGTGCACGGCAGGGTTTGAAAGGGAAGGAGCGCCATTTGACTTTTTGAATGTAAAATTTGTCTGAATAATTAGCGGACGCTATGTTGCGTTTGGAGAGCTTCTGAAGTGCCTAAACAGTGGAAACCCCCCACAAGTGACACCATTTTGGAAACTAGACCCCTTAGGGAACTTATCTAGATGTGTGGTGAGCACCTTGAATCCCAAGGTGCTTCACAGAAGTTTATAATATTGAGCTGTAAAAATAAAATTTTCACATTTTTCCCACAAAAACGTTTTTCATCCCTTAATTTTGCATTATCATAAGGGTAATAGGAAAAATTGCACCATGAAATTTGTTTTGAAATTTCTCCTGAACACGCTGATACTCCATATGTGGAGGCAAACCACTGTTTGGGCGCAGGGCAGGGTTTGAAAGGGAAGGAGCGCCATTTGACTTTTTGAATGTAAAATTTGTCTGAATAATTAGCGGACGCCATGTTGCGTTTGGAGAGCTTCTGAAGTGCCTAAACAGTGGAAACCCCCCACAAGTGACACCATTTTTGAAACTATACCCCTTAGGGAACTTATCTAGATGTGTGGTGAGCACCTTGAAACCCAAGGTGCTTCACAGAAGTTTATAATATTGAGCTGTAAAAATAAAATTTTCACATTTTTCCCACAAAAACGTTTTTCATCCCTTAATTTTGCATTATCATAAGGGTAATAGGAAAAATTGCACCATGAAATTTGTTGTGCAATTTCTCCTGAACACGCTGATACCTCATATGTGGAGGCAAACCACTGTTTGGGTGCACGGCAGGGTTTGAAAGGGAAGGGGCGCCATTTGACTTTTTGAATGTAAAATTTGATTGAATAATTAGCGGACGCCATGTTGCATTTGGGGAGCCCCTGATGTGCCTAAACAGTGGAAACCCCCCACAAGTGACACCATTTTGGAAACTAGACCCCTTAGGGAACTTATCTAGATGTGTGGTGAGCACCTTGAACCCCAAGGTGCTTCACAGAAGATTATAATATTGAGCTGTAAAAATAAAATTTTCTAATTTTTCCCACAAAACCATTTTTCATCCCTTAATTTTGCATTATCATAAGGGTAACAGGATAAATTGCACCATGAAATTTGTTGTGCAATTTCTCCTGAGTACGCCGATACCCCATATGTGGGGGAAAAGCACTGCTTTGGTGTACGGCAGGGTTCGGAAGAGAAAGGAGCGCTATGTTGGCTGGGATAGGTGGCTGACACCCTGTCACATTTGAAGAGTCGCTGACATGCTGAAACAGCAGAAACCCCCACAATTGACCCCATTTTGTAAACTACACCTCTCAAGGAATTCATCTAGGGAAGTAGTGAGTATTTTTTAATTTTTAAATTTATACCATTGGGCAGTGAAAAAAGCATAATTATATTTTTACCACAAAAAAATGTTTTACCCTCAGATTTTACATTTTCACACAGGGCAATGGGTAAAAATGGTGCCGAAATGTGTCACACAATTTCTTATAAAAGTGGCAATACCCCATATGTGGCTATATCGTACCGCTCAGCCATACGGCGAGATCTGTGGGGGATGGAGTGCTATTTGACAATTGGAGAACAAATTATTGTAGAATAGGCATTTGGATTTGGGAGCACAAAATTTTCTGAATTTCTTTTGGGGGGCAAGGGCCATTTCGCTTTTCCAGAGCCTTTCTGCTACCAGTAACTTGGAAATCCCTTATATTTTTAACAGATGACAGACCTGAGTGGGGACTAGCTTTTTTTGAGGACTGAGTTGAAGCTTTTATTGGGAACATTTTATGTAACATTTATCCGGCGCTCTAGGCTGAGCACTTACATCGGGGTTTCCATCTAAATTTCCCAGTGATATAATTCAGATGAAACTCTTGCGGGATCCATTCACTGTAATGAGGCAGCAGAGTTACTCTGGACTCCGTCTGGCCTCTGTTTAGCGGTGTCCTTTTTTTCAGAAGTGCACAAAACGGGCCAACCGCACTTTTATGCACGCCTAAAACAAATGACACCGTGGGATCCCAGGCTAGACGGCGTCCACAGTGGTCTATATCTGCCTCATTACAGGGAATATTCCGTCATGGGTTCTGGCTGAATCACGTATTTCAGAGATTTACACGGAAACTCTGGTGTAAGTGCTCAGCGCAGAGCGCAGGATAAATGTGAGCAGAGCCTTACTGCGATCTTTCGGAGACATAATAAACAAATCAGTAGCAGGTGAAGAATTGGTTTTATTTATTTTTTACGCCGCTCCTCGTGCGGTATAAGTGATGAGATTACTTTATTCTTCGGGTCGGTGCGATTACAGAGATACCAGATTTATATCGGGTTTTTATGACTGACAGCTGTCACACACTAAAAGACGCTTTTTTTTGCAAAATCTAGATTTTGCATCACCATATTTTGAGAGCTATAATTTTTCCATATTTCGGCCGACAGTCATGTGATGGCTTGTTTTTTGCGGGACGAGTTGACATTTTTATTGGTACCATTTTTGGGTACGTGACATTTTTTGATCGCTTTCTATTCCGTTTTTTGAGAGGTAAAATTAACAAAAACCAATTCAGGAATTGTTCTTTAAGGTTTTTTTTTATGCCGTTCTGCGTGTGGTAAAAGTGATCAGGCAGCGTTATTCTTCGGGTCAGTACATTTACAGCGATACTACACTTACTGTATATTTTTTTATGTTTTGGCGCTTTTACACAATAAAACAAATTTATAGAAAAAAATATTTTTTTTGCATTGCTTTATTCTGAGCACTATAACTTTTTTATTTTTCGACTGATGGAGCTGTATGGCAGCTTGTTTTTTGCGGAACAAGATGACGTTTTCAGTGGTACCATTTTTTTTCTATTTTGCTTTTTGATTGCATTTTTTTCCACTTTTTGTTTGGCGATATGATGAAAAAGCATATTTTTTTGCTCCGTTTTTTATTTATTTTTATTACGGTGTGCACAGAAGGAGTTAATTAGTGTGTCAGTTTTATAGCTCGGGTTGTTTTGGACGCGGCGATACCAAATATGTGTTCTTTTTTTGGTTTTGTAAAAATATACAGATTTATTGGTTTAATATTTTATTTATTTATTTGTATTTATTTTGTGATTTTTTTTAACAGTTTAAAAACTTTTTTTTTACTTTTTTTTACATTTTTACTTAGTCCCTGTATGGGACATTAATTTTTATTTTTCTGATCACTGATCTCATGTAATGTAATATACATATATTACATTACATTACAAGAGATCTTCCCTGTTTCAGGCAGAGTCTCCTGTCTGGCTCAGCTTGCAGGCTGAGCCAGACAGGACACCATATATGGCAGAGCTGGAGGCGGTCATGTGACCTCCAGCTGCCATAGCAACCCAAGGTCCTGAAAGGAATCGGAGGTCTTCGGAGGTAAGTAAGACGACCCCCTCTCCTCCTGCTGTCTCCTATATGCCGAGATCACTATAGATCGCAGCATATAGAAGACAGCAAAGGGTTAACATCACTGGGACTTGATCCAATCAGGTTCCGATGATGTTCCCTGTCAGAGCTAATGCTCTGTACCGGAATCGCAGCGCTTGCAGGACCCTGGGGCATTTTTGCAACTTTATTGACCCCTGGACAAAGCAACATGCGAAAAGTGGATAAGGTTGTAGGTGGCTGGTCGATCTTCAGTATTACCTTACTTTGGTAATATACAGTACAGACCAAAAGTTTGGACACACCTTCTCATTTAAAGATTTTTCTGTATTTTCATGACTATGAAAATTGTACATTCACACTGAAGGCACCAAAACTATGAATTAACACATGCGGAATTACATACTTAACAAAAAAGTGTGAAACAACTGAAAATATGTCTTATATTCTAGGTTCCTCAAAGTAGCCACCTTTTGCTTTGATGACTGCTTTGCATACTCTTGGCATTCTCTTGATGAGCTTCAAGAGGTAGTCACCGGAAATGGTCTTCCAACAATCTTGAAGGAGTTCCCAGAGATGCTTAGCACTTGTTGGCCCTTTTGCCTTCACTCTGCGGTCCAGCTTACCCCAAACCATCTCGATTGTGTTCAGATCTGGTGACTGTGGAGGCCAGGTCATCTGGCGTAGCACCCCATCACTCTCCTTCTTGGTCAAATAGCCCTTACACAGAATGGAGGTGTGTTTGGGGTCATTTTCCTGTTGAAAAATAAATGATGGTCCAACTAAACGCAAACCGGATGGAATAGCATGCCGCTGCAAGATGCAGTGGTAGCCATGCTGGTTCAGTATGCCTTCAATTTTGAATAAATCCCCAAAAGTGTCACCAGCAAAGCACCCCCACACCATCACACCTCCTCCTCCATGCTTCACGGTGGGAACCAGGCATGTAGAGTCCATCCGTTCACCTTTTCTGCATCGCACAAAGACACGTTGTTTGGAACCAAAGATCTCAAATTTCGACTCATCAGACCAAAGCACAGATTTCCACTAATCTAATGTCCATTCCTTGTGTTCTTTAGCCCAAACAAGTCTCTTCTGCTTGTTGCCTGTCCTTAGCAGTCGTTTCCTAGCAGCTATTTTACCATGAAGGCCTGCTGCACTAAGTCTCCTCTTAACAGCTGTTGAAGAGATGTGTCTGCTGCTAGAACTCTGTGTGGCATTGACCTGGTCTCTAATCTGAGCTGCTGTTAACCTGAGATTTCTGAGGCTGGTGACTCGGATAAACTTACTGCACTTGGGGACCCTTTCAAATTTTTTCCAAATTTTTTGGACTGACTGACCTTCATTTCTTAAAGTAATGATGGCCACTCATTTCTCTTTACTTAGCTGCTTTTTCTTGCCATAATACAAATTCTAACAGTCTATTCAGTAGGACTATCAGCTGTGTATCCACCAGACTTCTGCACAACACAACTGATGGTCCCAACCTCATTTATAAGGCAAGAAATCCCATTTATTAAACCTGACAGGCACACCTGTGAAGTGAAAACCATTTCCGGTGACTACATCTTGAAGCTCATCAAGAGAATGCCAAGAGTCTGCAAAGCAGTCATCAAAGCAAAAGGTGGCTACTTTGAAGAGCCAAGAATTTAAGACATATTTTCAGTTGTTTCACACTTTTTTGTTAAGTATATAATTCCACATGTGTTAATTCATAGTTTTGATGCCTTCAGTGTGAATGTACAATTTTCATACTCATGAAAATACAGAAAATCTTTAAATGAGAAGGTGTGTCCAAACTTTTGGTCTGTACTGTATATATTTTCAATATTTCAATGAAGATTACTTTTATACTGATTGACTTTGAGTATCACCCCATTTAGTGTACACATATCATTGACTTCATGTCTTATACTGTTATTGCTTTTTTTTGCATATTGAGTACGTTGGTGTTCATAGGTGTTATTATAGACATTACCTCCTAGGCGTTTTGTTAAGTGATTGTAGAATATTTTAAGTGATTTGGGTCTTTTGCTGGTAAAAATGAGCAAAAAAGGGTTAAAGACAATGAAGAGCATTTTTGATTTTGCGCCAAATTCATGACCCACTTGCGCCATTTTGATGAATTTGGCAAAAAAAACCTCAGTGAATAACACAAGACAAAAAATAAATCACAAATGATGACTTGTGCCATTTGTGGCTCTCTTGTGGAAACAACTTAGCATAACAGGGCCTCTAAATACTTGGCTTGTAATAATGATACAGTGAAAAGCGAACTGCTTCTATTTCCCTAAATCATTTTGTTATAATGGACTGTTGGAAAATTAAATGTAATTTTATTATCCCTATACAAACAGCGTTTTACCATATCAGCTTTACAATGTTTTCTTTCAATGTTTCTGAAGATGAAATAAATCTGCCAGTTTCACCCTGTCATGACAATGTTTTACAACCACACTCTCTATCTTACGAAAGGTTTTTCCCTGCTCAGCAAATTCAGCAGATATATTATTTTCCCATACCTAGAAATTATTTCCAACATATACATTAAAATTGGCTCCTTTTTTTCAATCCTTACTCTTTGATAACAAAAAGTGTTATTTACAGCCCTCTGTCAAAAAAGTGTCATATAGAGTAAATTAAAGGTAGCAGAAAACTAGACTTTAGTTGCTGACTTTGGACAATGTGGATTCGATGGACATAGCATTGGTAATTTTTTTCTTCTCTTAAAGATATATAATATTAACATGTGATAAGCCTTTTTGTGAGGCAGTCTAAATCATTAATTATGGTGGTTTCCTACATTAGTTAAGTCAAGTTAAGCTCCAATTATAATGGTACTTAAAAAATGTAAGAAACTGAAGACAGAGTTCAGTTAATGTAAGTTGATGGCCACCATAGACTCAAATTTCTCCTGCATTTAAAGAACTTTATTATGACCGGAAAGAAATTGGTGATGGAGCAGTTAGCTGGACATGTTTGAGGATAAATTCATTACACTCAAAAGATAAACCAGTATGATTATTATGGGACAACAAAGGCAGTCTGCAATAATAGGATATATTTATTTATGTGTCCACATTTACCATTGCTTAAATTTGACTTCAATCTCTCACAAAACATATTTGATACAATATAGTGATATGCTACCAAAACATTTGTCAGGCTGCTATTCAGATCACAACCACTGGCTTGACCACAAATTGACATAGAGAAGCAAGATCATGCCTTTTTTCAAAGCAGGTCATCTTGTGCCATGTAGCTACATATACAGTATGTCCAACCAAGAGCACAGTTAAAGGGACTCCATCCTCAGCAACCATACTTGCTCTGTACCTGATACTGGTAAAAGTGCCTGAGAAAATAACTTTTAATTCATATTGTGACAGGTTCACTGGTAATGTAAATGAGGAGAGATATGTATCACGAAGATTGCTATTTTACATGATGTGAAAACCCAAAAGTTTATCTCCAGCATGTTATGTGTTGAGAGGGGTTAATTAGCCATGACAGGGTTGGGCTTTTTTGTGAATGGCTGTAAGAGATGGGCGGGATGGCCACCCCAAGGGTGTGGTTCAGTAAGTTAAATGTCTGACCACTGAGTTTTTTGTCTATCTGTGTGTCTGGAGACAGGAAGCTCCAGAGAAGGGTTTATGTGAAACTGTGCTGGACTCAGTTATTGTACCATGAGGGGGCGAACTCCTGAAGGCATATGGACTGTGCTATACATTATCTTTGTGTTTCTCGTTTCTGCCAGAAAGGCCATGTTTATTTTGTTGAACCATGCTCTGGTTTATGCCATGATTTATATAAACCAGCAGAAGAAACGTTCCTGTGTCTACCTGTCCTGTGAGGAGCAGAGTGAGTCGCATTACCACAATATGCAAATAAGGGGGTTTCGGAGTACCCTTGGCATGGCCAAGAGTTTGGTGCTCTACTACATCTCCTCATTTGCATATTGAGGCTCTTCCCACTTTTCTGATTGACAGTCTAAATTCTGCCTGCATGTGTGTGGTCACACACACAAACAGTCGCCGTGCACATGCTCCTCCATGTCTCCTTTTTTCTGATGTCACTGACTGTATTTTGGGGTGTTTTAGTGTAGCTTTCAGAAGAAAACAGGCATGGAGGAGAATGCATACACGCTGGTAGCATGCAGACAGTGCTTGCTCTGGGAAGTGAGAACCATTAATTAGAATCAAGGAAAGGGACCAAAAATTCAAATGAGGAGGCATAATGGTGCACCGAACTCTCTTGGCCATGCCAAGAGTGCACGGAAGCCTCCTAATTTGCATATGAATTCAAATGTATTTTCTCAGACACTGTAACAGTTACAGGTACAGTGCTAAGTCCCCTACAACACTGTATAGACCAGTTAAAATGTATAGACAATTTAAAATGAATTTTGGGCGTGACGGACTCCCTTTAAAAATAGGATTTTCAAATTTGCCAAATGTGTATTTTACCAGAATGTTTCAGTCACATCAAACTTCTTCTCTGGGAATTGAATGTTCTCTATTCTCTCTAGACACCAGAACATAACAAATGTAAGTTATAAAAATAAAAAAACACCAAATGCTCATCTCACCGCACATCTCTCTGGCCATGCCCACTGCTAACTGCCTTCTGTCCAGTTTTCTGTGCCTCCTTTACACGCGATTCCAGCCCAGTGTTCACTCTAGGCCGAGACTTCTGGGCATGCAGCAGGCCTCAAGGATGCATCACGATGAAGGTGTGGAGAATTGGACAGAGAGCAGGAGCAGCAGGGCAGTCGGAGAAGTGAGGTATGTTCTTTTTTTTTTAACCTTTTGCTGGCTTTCTACTGTTCAGCAAGATGGTGACAGCAGCTGACCACCATTTTGCTGAATTCACGTTTAATAAATTTACATGATCCGTATGTTGCAGAATGCTGATTTTTGAAAAATTTGGAAAAGAATTCAATGTCACTCAAATAAATTTGCCAATCTGTAATGTTATTAATGTCAATACTTGCAGCACTTAGCAAGGTGTACTTGCACCTGCATTCACACCATCACGGGATAATATATATTTTTCAAAACTGAAAAACATTAAGAATTATCCAAATGAATTTGGGGTATTTATTATAAAACAATGTTTCACTCGACAATTTAAAACTAATTGAGAGATTGAGGAATAAAATTGTTCTTCCCTAAAATTTTATTTTTACATATTGGTATATTGGATTTTGTTGGTATATCACACGAAATCCAAATAAAATACATTTACGTTTGTGGGTGTAATGTGAAAAAAAATTGAAAATATATTATATCTATGTATTTATCTATCTACAGTGGGTATGGATAGTATTCAGATCCCTTTAATTTTTTCACTCTTTGTTTCATTGCAGTCATTTGGTAAATTTTTTTTTTCTCATTAAAGTATACTCTGCACCCCATATTGACTGAAAAAAAAACAGAAATGTAGAAATTTTTGCAAATCTATTAAAAAAGGAAAACTGAAATATCACATGGTCATAAGTATTCAGACCCATTGCTCAGACACTCATATTTAAGTCATATGCTGTCCATTTCCTTGTGATCCTCGTTGAAATTGTTCTACTCCTTCATTGGAGTCCAGCTGTGTTTAATTAAACTGATAGGACTTGATTTGGAAAGGCGCACACCTGTTTATATAAGACCTCACAGCTCGCAGTGCATGTCAGACCAAATGAGAATGATGAGCTCAAAGGGACTGCCCAAGGAGCTCAGAGACAGAATTGTGGCAAGGCACAGATCTGTCCAAGGTTTCAAAATAATTTCTGCATTACTCAAGGTTCCTAAGAGCACAGTGGCCTCCATAATCCTTACATGGAAAAAGTTTGGGACCACCAGAAGTCTTCCTAGACCTGTCCGTCGAGCCAAACTGAGCAATCGTGGGAGAAGAGCCTTGGTGAGAGAGATATAGAAGAACCCCAAGATCACTGTGGCTGAGCTCCAGAGATGCAGTAGGGAGATGGGAGAAAGTTTCACAAAGTCAACTATCACTGCAGCCCCCCACCAGTCGGGCCTTTATGGCAGAGTGGCCCGACGGAAGCCTCTCCTCCTGCAAGACATATGAAAGCCTGCATAGAGTTTGCTCAAAAACACATGAAGACTATGAGAAATAAGATTCTCTGGTCTGATGAGATGAAGATAGAACTTTTGGTGATAATTCTAAGCGGTATGTGTGGAGAAAACCAGGCACTGCTCATCACCTGTCCAATACAATCCCAACAGTGAAACAAGCTATGGGGGTGTTTTTCAGCTGCAGGGACAGGGCGACTGGTTGCAGTTGAAGGAAACATGAATGCGGCCAAGTACAGAGATATCCTGGATGAAACCCTCTTCCAGAGTGCTCTGGACCTCAGACTTGGCCGAAGGTTCACCTTCCAACAAGACAATGACCCTAAGCACACAGCTAAAATAACAAAGGAGTGGCTTCAGAACAACTCTGTGACCATTCTTGACTGGCCCAGCCAGAGCCCTGACCTAAACCCAATTGAGCATCTCTGGAGAGACCTGAAAATGGCTGTCCACCAACGTTCACCATCCAACCTGACGGAACTGGAGAGGATCTGGAAGGAAGAATGGCAAAGGATCCCGAAGTCCAGGTGTGAAAAACTTGTTGCATCATTCCCAGAAGACTCATGGCTGTACTAGCTTAAAAGGGTCCTACTGCTCAATACTGAGCAAAGGGTCTGAATATTTATGACCATGTGATATTTCAGTTTTTCTTTTTTAATAAATTTGTAAAAATTTCTACATTTCTGTTTTTTTCAGTCAAGATTGTACTTTAATGAGAAAAAAATGAACTTTTTAGAATTTACTAAATGGCTGCAATGAAACAAACAGTGAAAAATTTAAAGGGGTCTGAATACTTTCCGTACCCACTGTATGTATCTATATATACACTGCTCAAAAAAATAAAGGGAACACTCAAATAACACATCTTAGATCTGAATGAATGAAATATTTCCATTGAATACTTTGTTCTGTACAAAGTTGAATGTACTGACAACAAAATCACACAAAAATCATCAATGGAAATCAAATTTATTAACCAATAGAGGCCTGAATTTGGAGTCACCCCCAAAATTAAAGTGGAAAAACACACTACAGACTGATCCAACTTTGATGTAATGTCTTTAAAACAAGTCAAAATGAGGCTCAGTATTGTGTGTGGCCTCCAAGTGCCTGTATGACCTCCCTACAATGCCTGGGCATGCTCCTGATGAGGATGCGGATGGTCTCCTGTGGGCTCTCCTCCCAGACCTGGACTAAAGCATCCGCCAACTCCTGGACAGTCTGTGGTGCAACGTGACGTTGGTGGATGGAGCGAGACATGATGTCCCAGATGTGCTCAATCGGATTCAGGTCTGGGGAATGGGCGGGCCAGTCCATAGCTTCAATGCCTTCATCTTGCAGGAACTGCTGACACACTCCAGCCACATGAGGTCTGGCACTGTCCTGCATTAGGAGGAACCCAGGGCCAACCACACCAGCATATGGTCTCACAAGGGGTCAGAGAATTTCATCTTGGTAACTAATGGCAGTCAGGCTACCTCTGGCGAGCAAATAGAGGGCTGTGCGGCCCTCCAAAGAAATGCCACCGCACACCATTACTGACCCACTGCCAAACTGTCATGCTGAAGGATGTTGCAGGCAGCAGATCGCTCTCCACGGCGTCTCCAGACTCTGTCATGTCTGTCACATGTGCTCAGTGTGAACCTGCTTTCATCTGTGAAGAGCACAGGGCGTCAGTGGCGACTTTGCCAATCCTGGTGTTCTGTGGCAAATGCCAAGCATCCTGCACGGTGTTGGGCTGTGAGCACAACCCCTATCTGTGGATGTTGGGCCCTCATACCACCCTCATGGAGCTGGTTTCTAACCGTTTGTGCAGACACATGCACATTTGTGAGCTGCACTACCTGACCAACTTCTGTGGGTTGTAGAGTCTGTCTCATGCTACCACGAGTGTGAAAGCACAACCAACATTCAAAAGTGACCAAAACATCAGCCAGAAAGCATTGGTACTGATATGTGGTCTGTGGTCCCCACCTGCAGAACCACTCCTTTATTGAGTGTGTCTTGATAATTGCCAATAATTTCCATCTATTATCTATTCCATTTGCACAACAACATGTGAAATTGATTGTCAATCAGTGTTGCTTCCTAAGTGGACAGTTTGATTACACAGAAGTTTGATTTACTTGGAGTTATATTCTGTTCTTTAAGTGTTCCCTTTATTTTTTTGAGCAGTATATATAGATATATATATCTATATATATTGTGAAGCAGTGATTGGGATCATATACGAGGGACATTATATATCCTGCAGAATGTGTACAGAGACCTATTAAATCCATTGGAGTGCATTGCAGTCACAGACACAGCTGCGGCTGCAATGCAGGAACGAAGGTGAGCATTGACCTGGTCAGTCTATCTGGCTAAGGCAGATTAAGTAAAACCCGGCAGGGCCTTCATTTCTTGGTGGAGGCTACAGGAAGGCAGTGGGGCGGCCTCCTCCCTCCAACCCGGGTTTTCCAGTGGCTCTTGCCACAGGTCCTTTAAAAACCCTGCATTAAGGATTAGTGATGTTCAGTGTTGGGACCTGCTAGGAGCATAGCAGGAAAGCTCGATGGGCATGTGAGTAGCTGAACCCACGCCTGGGAAGGCTCTGCACCTGTCAGGCTCTGAGTGGCCTGGCGTGACCGTTGCCCCTGGCAACCGTTGTTATGGACATGTGTTTACCCGGCTGCGAATCGGAGGACTTTCTGTTTACCTGTAAGTTTTGCTGAATAAAAGCTGCTGATGTTGGACTTGCTTGGGTCACTGCCTCAGTTACTGCATGGTGTGAACACCACCACCTTACAGCTTGGTGGAGAATGGGGGCATTGTGACTGAAGCATACCCCACCGGCAGATGCATGACCACAATCCGGCCTGCCACCTTTCAGCCTCACCCCGTGGAAGAAATGGAGGAGCTGTTAAAGCAGTTGGTACTCACCCAGCAGCAGCAGCTGCAGTCTCAGCGGCAGCAGCAGGAGCAGCACCAGAATCTCCAAAGGCAACAGCAGGAGTGGGAACAGTAGCACAATCAGCAGCAGCAGTCTCAGCAGCAGCAGGAGTGGGAACAGCAGCACAATCAGCAGCAGCTACTGTACCAGCAGCAGCAAAAAACAAATGAACTGATGCTGCAACAGATTGCTGCCCTGCGGGAAATGGCCACAACGCCGATCCCGGAATGTCGAGAGGCCCGGGACAAGGTTCGCTCAGCATTGAGGAAGATGTGAACCGGAGGACTTTCTGTTTTTACCCGTGACTGCTGAATAAAAGCTGCTTATGTTGGACTTGCTTGGGTCACTGCCTCAGTTACTGCACGATGTGAACACCGCCACCTTACAATATGTACTTAGTGCCAAATTAGCCAATTGATGTGTATCCAGCAGTCACAAAGAGGCAACCTTTTTCTTTTAGGCTGTGTGCCCACGATGCGTTTTTTAAGCGTTTCCGCAGCGGCAAAAACGCTGCAGAAACGCTTAAAAAACACATGGTAGAAGGCCTGCCATGTTCCCCAATGATAATCCGCATGTGCTGTGCACATGCTGCGGAAATTTCCGCTGCGGATTATCATTGCGGAAAAAAACGCAGCACTACCAATTATTTTGCGGAAGTGCTGCGTTTTTGCCGCCATTGACTTGCATTAGAACGCATGGATTCCGCATGTGCTTATCTAGTGAAGCGGATTACATGCGTTCAATGTGCGGATGGTACCCAGGTCTAGAGGAGAGGAGACTCTCCTCCGGACCCGGGTACCATAGAACCTGTGAAAAAAAAGAATAAAATAAAAAATAATTTTAAATTTAAAATTATATTTACCTTCTGATGGCCCCCGCTGCGCTCGTCCTCCCTTGGCAGCAGATCGCGATGGACTGAAGGACCTGCTCTGACGTCATAGTCATGTGACGGCAGGTCCTTCAGTGCAGTGTACCGCGATCTGCCGGCAGCCAGGACGGAGTGAAGCAAGACTGCGGGGGGCCATCGGAAGGTAAGTATAGATTTATTTTTTTATTTTTTACCATTCTTTCGGTCACACTATATAAATCCATGTCGTTTGCATTGATTTATATAGTGTGACCAAGTTGTCAAGCACTTTCCAAATGATGCTAAAATTGCTTGGAAAGCGCTTGTCAACCCGCATGCGGAAATGCATGTGAAGAATGCTTCACTTCCGCTTGTCCCTGGCAGGAAAAACGCATGTACAATCCGCATGTACAATCCGTATGTACAATCCACATGCGTTTTTTCTGCCAGGCAGATGCAGAAACGCTCAGGAAAAATCCGGAGCATTCCTGCATCGTGGGCACATAGCCTTAGGGCCATAAACCCAATATTTATTTGATATTTATCTCCTGGTATAAAAACAGTCTTAGGCTGATGTTAAGAGTGCTTAGACTAATATTGAGGCAGTTTTATTCTGTTAGGTGGTTCTGATCAGATGTTTGTTTTTTATAGTATACTATTGAAGGTGATGACTATCTCTTTATTTCACTAAACTACTCTCATCAGCCCAAGGGTGTTTTTAATTAGTGCTGCATCCTACCTGCCCTTTATATATGATAAACATTAGGTTTAGGTTCCTATCAGAGAAATGTCACCTTGTTATGACTGATGGTCTCTCCTGAATTGACCAATTTATGTGCTAAGTACCTTCATTTTATAAGTAAATTCTGTATAGCAGTAATGCAGTTTAAATTTCATATATTCAATGTTTGCATACATAGTAGCACTTACTGAGTCTGCTGTATTCTTTTGTTTGGATATAACACAGCCAGCATCTGATAGGTATGGTGTTTGATCAGTTCTTGAGCCCATTCCATATACTCGCACCCATCATGTGACAGGCATATATAGCAGATGTGAGGATATAGTTAATACTTAACGCGATAATGTCAAATTACAATTAGCACATTGTCAAAAAGACTATACAGTATGTATTATAATATGAACTTTACTAATATACAGTGGTGTGAAAAAGTGTTTGCCCCCTTCCTGATTTCTTATTCTTTTGCATGTTTGTCACAGTTAAATATTTCAGATCACAAAAAAAGTCTAAATATTAGACAAAGATAACACAAGTAAACACAAAATGCAGTTTTTAAATGAAGGTCTTTATTATTAAGGAAAAAATAAATCCAACCCTACAGGGTCCTGTGTGTAAAAGTGATCCCCCCCCCACCTTAAAACATAAATTAACTGTAGTTTATCTCATCTTTCGAAAGCTGAGTTTATATTTCCCTAGCCACGCACAGGCCTGATTACTGCAACACCTGTTTTCCACCAAGAAAACACTTAAATAGGACCTGCCTGAAAAAGTGGAGTAGACCAAAAGATCCACAAAAGCTATACATCATGCTGCAATCCATAGAAATTCAGGAAGAAATGAGAAACAAAGTAATTGCGATCTATCAGTCTGGAAAAGGTGATAAAGCCATTTCTAAAGCTTTGGGACTCCAGGGAACCACAGTGAGAGCCATTATCCATAAATGGTGAAAACATGGAACAGTGATGAACCTTCTCAGGAGTGGTGGACCAAAATTATCCCAAGAGCGCAGTGATGACTCATCCAATAGGTCACAAAAGACCGCACAACAATATCCAAAGAACTGTAGGCCTCACTAGCCTCAGTTAAGGTCAGTGTTCATGACTCCACCATGAGAAATAAAGTGGGCAAAAATGGCATGCATGGCAAAGTTTCAAGACAAAAACCACTGCTGAGCAAAAAGAACATAAAGGCTCGTCTCAGTGTTGCCAGAAAACATCAATGATCACCAAGACTTTTGGGAGAATACTCTGTGGACTGACGAGACAAAAGTTGAACTTTTTGGAAGGTGTATGTCCCATTACATCTAGCGTAGAAGTAACACAGCATTTCAGAAATGGAACATCATGCAAACAGTAAAATCTGGTGGTGGTAGTGTGATGGTCTGGGGCTATTTTGCTGCTTCAGAACCTGGAAGACTTGCTGTGGTAAATGGAACTATGAATTCTGCTGTCTACCAAAAAATCCTGAAGGAGAATGTCAGGCCATCTGTTAGTGACCTCAAGCTGAAGCGCAGTTGGGTTATGCAGTAGGACAATGATCCAAAACACACCAGCAAGTCCACCTCTGAATGGCTTGAGAAAAACAAAATTAAGACTTTGGAGTTGCCTAGTCAAAGTCCTGACCTTAATCTGATTGAGATGCTGTGACATGACCTTAAAAATGCATTTCATGGTAGGAAACCCTACAATGTGGCTGAATTGCAACAATTTTGCAAAGATGAGTGGGCGAAAATTCCTCCAGAGCATTCTAAAAGACTCATTGCCAGTGATCGCAGATGCTTGATTGCAGTTGTTACTGCTAAGAATGGCCCAACCAGTTATTAGATTTAGAGGGCAATCACTTTTTCACACAGGGCTCTGTAAGTTTGGATTTCCCTTAATAATAAAGACCTTCATTTAAAAACTGCATTTTGTGTTTACTTGTGTTATCTTTGTCTAATATTGTCAGGATTCCTTGTGTCCTTCTACAGCTTGACTACTAGTGGCTGCTATTGTTCACCTTGATATTATGCTGCAATTTCACCTCTTACCCCTGGAGGCTGCTGTTGTGTCCTGCCACTGCCCTTTACTACGATGGCAGATTCTAAAACTGTGGATTCCATTTTGATTCCTGTTTGGGCCTACTTTAAGCCACATGGATCACAAACTCATTGCTTGAGTATCGTGTCTAGCTGTTTAGTTTAGTTCAGTCTCCTGCTTCTTGTTCTGAGAGCGATCTTACCCAGACTGCTCCCACTTCTCTACAGATTGCTGATGCAACTCCTACTGCTACTTGCAAGAACTTCTACTACTGTCTGCCATTTCTTGCTCGTGCTCCTCCGGCCACTGGATTCCAACTGTGCTATGCCAGTAACATAACAGGATACTCAAGCCATCGTCATGGAAGCCGCCGAGGGAGGAAAATTGGAGTTGCGTCTAAGATGAACTGTTTGCTTACCAACATCTATGCAGACATGCATGTACTGAAAACAAAATACACGACATTTGAAACTCAGACATCTCATAACTAGTGTTGAGCCACCCCCGTAGTGTTCGGGTTCGGTTCGGTTCGTCGAACACCGGGATGTTCGAGGAACTGTTCGTCGAACTGTTCGTCGAACACCTTAGAACACCGTCGAACACCGTTAAAACCAATGGCAGGCAAACAAAAACACATAGAAACACATAGAAAACACCTGCAAAGGTGTCCAAAAGCTGACAAACTGCTCAGAAGACACTCTCTTTAAAAAAGCCGGCCGGCAAATTCAGCAGCGGCATACACCGGTACCCGACAATTTAGACAAGAAGGAATAGAGCATCACACATAGATTAGATAGATAGAAACATGTCAGTCACACATATAAGAAGCACAGTGACAGTGTTGGTTACTGCACTTGTCATTTAGTGTAAAGGATTTATTAAAAAAAATATTAGTGTTTTCATGCACCGTCTCTTTAAAAAAGCCGGCCGGCAATTCAGCATCTGTACCCGACAATTTAGAACAGAAAGAATAGAGCTTCACACATAGATTAGATAGATAGAAACATGTCAGTCACATATATAATAAGTACAGTGATAGTGTTGCTTACTGTACTTGTCATTTAGTGTAAAGGATTTATTTAAAAAAATAATAGTGTTTTCATGCACTGTCTCTTTAAAAAAGCCGGCCGGCAATTCAGCAGCGGTACCCGACAATTTAGAACAGAAAGATAGAGCATCACACATAGATTAGATAGATAGAAACATGTCAGTCACATATATATGAAGTACAGTGATAGTGTTGGTTACTGTACTTGTCATTTAGTATTAAAATAAAGGATTTATTATTAAAAAAATTGGCGTGGGGTTCCCCTTAATTTTAGGCTCTAGCGGAGGTTAAGCAGACGGCTGGGGCAGATGTTTGAAGCCTGGGAAGGGGGTAATACCCACGGAGCTTCCCAGGCTACTAATATCAGCCCCCAGCTGAATACATAGCCTTTACTAGCTATTAAAATGGGGGACCCCCAAAAAAAATGACGTGGGGTCCCCCTAATTTAATAGCTAGCAAAGGCTAGGCAGACAGCTGGGGGCTGATATTAATAGCCCAGGAAGGGAGCCATGAATATTGGCCCCCTCCCAGGCTAGAAACACCAGCCGTCAGCCGCCCCAGAAATGGCGCATTCATAGGATGCGCCAATTCTGGCACTTAGCCTCGCTCTTCCACGCTGCCCTGGTGCGGTGGCAGGGGGTAATAGGGTTGGGGTTGATGTCAGCTTATAATGCCAGCTGACATCAAGCCCAGGTTAGTAATGGAGAGGCGTCTATAAGACACCCCCATTACTAACCCCATAGTCAAAGTTAAAAAAAACACAAACACCCAGAATAAAGTCCTTTAATTGAAATAAAGACACAATCCTTTATTGTTCTAAATTAAACCATACTTACCATCACGCCCATTCCAGCTGAAGCCAACGATCTCCTGCAATAAAAGAAAAATAATAAAGCAACCTCATCCTTACCTTTCCATGGTTCCCACGACAGCTTCAGCTCTGCTACATCGAGATGAGAGGCTGGACCGCAGCAGAACGCTGCCATCCAGCCTGTCATCCCGCAGACACTGAGAAGCGCAGGCTTGCTTGCGCTGCTCAGCGTCTCTCTGTGACGACATCCAGATGAGCCGAGTTCATGTCCAATGAACTCGGCTCACCTCATGCACGTCACTGACAGCGTGGGAAAATTCTCACGCTGAAGCGCTGATTGCAGGAGAATTTTCCCACGCTGTCAGTGACGTGCAGGAGGTGAGCTGAGTTCATTGGACATGAGCTCACCTCATGCACATCACTGACAGCGTGGGAGAATTCTCCTGCACTCAGCACTTCAGCGTGAGAATTTTCCCACGCTGTCAGTGACGTGCATGAGGTGAGCCGAGTTCATTGGACATGACCTCGGCTCATCTGGATGCCGTCACAGCGAGACAGTGAGGAGCGCAAGCATGCCTGCGCTTCTCAGTGTCTGCGGGATGACAGACTGGATGGCAGCGTTCTGCTGCGGTCCAGCCAGTCATCTCGATGTAGCAGAGCTGAAGCTGTCGTGGGAACCATGGAAAGGTAAGGATGAGGTTGGTTTATTATTTTTCTTTTATTGCAGGAGATCGTTGGCTTCAGCTGGAATGGGTGTGATGGTAAGTATGGTTTAATTTAGAACAATAAAGAATTGTGTCTTTATTTCAATTAAAGGACTTTATTCTGGGTGTTGTGTTTTTTTTAAATACTTTACTAGAAATTCATGGCGGTCATGTCTAATACTGGCGTGACCCCATGAATTTTGGGCTTGGGGCCAGCTGATAATACCAAGCTGGCCCTAACCCCTTTATTACCCAGTGAGCCACCGCACCAGGGCCCTGGATGAGTTGGGTACAGCGCCAGAAGATGGCGCTTCTATGAACGCGCCATTTTCAGGGGTGGCTGCGGACTGCAATTTGTAGCGGGGGGGGGGGCTCAGAAAGCTTGGGCCTCCCTGCGCTGCAGATTCCAGCCCCCAGCTGCCTAGTTGTACCTGGCTGGACACAAAAATAGGGCGAAGCCCCACATACTTTTTTTTTAATTATTTCATGAAATTCATGAAATAATTAAGAAAAAAAGGCCTTCCCTATATTGTTGTGTCCGGCCAGGTACAAATAGGCAGCTGGTGGTTGGGGGCAGCCCGTTCCTGCCTGCTGTACCTGGCTGGACACAAATATAGTGCGAAGCCCCACTTCAATTTTTTTTAATTATTTCATGAAATTCATGAAATAATTAAGAAAAAAAAGGGCTTCCCTATATTGTTGTGTCCGGCCAGGTACAAATAGGCAGCTGGTGGATGGGGGCAGCCCATTCCTGCCTGCTGTACCTGGCTGGACACAAATATAGTGCGAAGCCCCACTTCAATTTTTTTAAATTATTTCAGGAAATTCATGAAATAATTTAAAAAAAATTGACGTGGGACTTCGCACTATATTTGTGTCCAGCCAGGTACAGCAGGCAGGAACGGGCTGCCCCCAACCACCAGCTGCCTATTTGTACCTGGCCGGACACAACAATATAGGGAAGCCCTTTTTTTCTTAATTATTTCATGAAATAATTTAAAGAAAATTGACGTGGGGCTTCGCCCTGTTTTTGTGTCCAGCCAGGTACAACTAGGCAGCTGGGGGCTGGAATCCGCAGCGCAGGGAGGCCCAAGCTTTCTGGGCCACCCACGCTGCAAATTGCAGTCCGCAGCCACCCCGGAAAATGGCGCGTTCATAGAAGCGCCATCTTCTGGCGCTGTACCCAACTCATCCAGGGCACTGATGCGGTGGCTCACTGGGTAATAAAGGGGTTAGGGCCAGCTTGGCATTATCAGCTGGCCCTAAGCCCGAAATTCATGGGGTCACGCCAATATTAGACATGACCACCATGAATTTCTAGTAAAGTATTTAAAAAAAACACAACACCCAGAAAAAAGTCCTTTAATTGAAATAAACACACAATTCTTTATTGTTCTAAATTAAACCATACTTACCATCACGCCCATTCCAGCTGAAGCCAACGATCTCCTGAAATAAAAGAAAAATAATAAAGCAACATCATCCTTACCTTTCCATGGTTCCCATGACAGCTTCAGCTCTGCTACATCGAGATGACAGGCTGGACCGCAGCAGAACGCTGCCATCCAGCCTGTCATCCCGCAGACACTGAGAAGTGCAGGCTTGCTTGCGCTCCACAGTGTCTCACTGTGAGGGCATCCAGATGAGCCGAGTTAATGTCCAATGAACTCGGCTCACCTCATGCACGTCACTGACAGCGTGGGAAAATTCTCCTGCACTCAGCGCTTCAGCGTTTGAGAATTCTCACACTGAAGCGCTGAGTGCAGGAGAATTCTCCCACGCTGTCAGTGACGTGCAGGAGGTGAGCTGAGTTCATTGGACATGAGCTCACCTTATGCACGTCACTGACAGCGTGGGAAAATTCTCCTGCACTCAGCGCTTCAGCGGGAGAATTCTCACGCTAAAGCGCTGAGTGCAGGAGAATTCTCCCACGCTGTCAGTGACGTGCAGGAGGTGAGCTGAGTTCATTGGACATGAGCTCACCTTATGCACGTCACTGACAGCGTGGGAGAATTCTCCTGCACTCACCGCTTCAGCTTGAGAATTTTCCCACGCTGTCAGTGACGTGCATGAGGTGAGCCGAGTTCATTGGACATGAACTCGGCTCATCTGGATGTCGTCACAGAGAGACGCTGAGCAGCGCAAGCAAGCCTGCGCTTCTCAGTGTCTGCGGGATGAGAGGCTGGATGGCAGCGTTCTGCTGCGGTCCAGCCTGTCATCTCGATGTAGCAGAGCTGAAGCTGTCGTGGGAACCATGGAAAGGTAAGGATGAGCTTGCTTTATTATTTTTCTTTTATTGCAGGAGATCGTTGGCTTCAGCTGGAATGGGCGTGACGGTAAGTATGGTTTAATTTAGAACAATAAAGGATTGTGTCTTTATTTCAATTAAAGGACTTTATTCTGGGTGTTTGTGTTTTTTTTAACTTTGACTATGGGGTTAGTAATGGGGGTGTCTTATAGACGCCTCTCCATTACTAACCTGGGCTTGATGTCAGCTGGCATTATAAGCTGACATCAACCCCAACCCTATTACCCCCTGCCACCGCACCAGGGCAGCGTGGAAGAGCGAGGCTAAGTGCCAGAATTGGCGCATCCTATGAATGCGCCATTTCTGGGGCGGCTGACGGCTGGTGTTTCTAGCCTGGGAGGGGGCCAATATTCATGGCTCCCTTCCTGGGCTATTAATATCAGCCCCCAGCTGTCTGCCTAGCCTTTGCTAGCTATTAAATTAGGGGGGACCCCACGTCATTTTTTTGGGGGGGTCCCCCATTTTAATAGCTAGTAAAGGCTATGTATTCAGCTGGGGGCTGATATTAGTAGCCTGGGAAGCTCCGTGGGTATTACCCCCTTCCCAGGCTTCAAACATCTGCCCCAGCCGTCTGCTTAACCTCCGCTAGAGCCTAAAATTAAGGGGAACCCCACGCCAATTTTTTTAATAATAAATCCTTTATTTTAATACTAAATGACAAGTACAGTAACCAACACTATCACTGTACTTCATATATATGTGACTGACATGTTTCTATCTATCTAATCTATGTGTGAAGCTCTATTCTGTCT
This sequence comes from Phyllobates terribilis, assembly GCF_046119375.1. Lineage (NCBI taxonomy): Eukaryota > Metazoa > Chordata > Amphibia > Anura > Dendrobatidae > Phyllobates > Phyllobates terribilis. The sequence continues at coordinate 253,343,929 of NW_027362764.1, forward strand.
GTTATAAATTGTCGGGTACAGATGCTGAATTGCCTGCCGGCTTTTTTAAAGAGACGGTGCATGAAAACACTATTATTTTTTTTGATAAATCCTTTACGCTAAATGACAAGTACAGTAAGCAACACTGTCACTGTACTTCGTATATATGTGGCTGACATGTTTCTATCTATCTAATCTATGTATGATGCTCTATTCTGTCTGTTATAAATTGTCGGGTACCGCTGCTGAATTGCCGGCCGGCTTTTTTAAAGAGACAGTGCATGAAAACACTATTATTTTTTTAAATAAATCCTTTACACTAAATGACAAGTACAGTAATCAACACTGTCACTGCACTTCTTATATATGTGACTGACATGTTTCTATCTATCTAATCTATGTGTGATTCTCTATTCCTTCTATTCTAAATTGTCCGGTACAGATGCTGAATTGCCGGCCGGCTTTTTTAAAGAGACGGTGCATGAAAACACTATTATTTTTTTTGATAAATCCTTTACGCTAAATGACAAGTACAGTAAGCAGCACTTTCACTGTACTTCGTATATATGTGGCTGACATGTTTATATCTATCTAATCTATGTGTGATGCTCTATTCTTTCGGTTCTAAATTGTCGGGTACAGGTGTATGCCGCTGCTGAATTGCTGGCTTTTCATGTTTCACTGTGAGCACTGTTCCCATCGATTTGGGCAATCACTGTAATGCCACAACCACCATGGCTGTGGCATTACAGTGAGTGGCAGACAATCCCTGCATGATTGGTGCTCTAAATAGCGCCAGACATGCAGGACACGCTTTTGGTGCACGAACAGTTATCGAACATAACCTCGAACAGCCGAATTTTTTGCAAATCGTTCGGGTTCGTCGAACAACTCGAACACCGCCCAAAACAGCTCGAATTTGAGATTGGCGAACAGTTCAAGTCGAACACCGCTCATCTCTACTCATAACGTTCAAATTTTTGGACAAGCTAAACAGAATTGACAGATTATTGTACAAAATCTAAGCAATAAAATTGCACAACAGTCTGAGCAGGTCCTTCTTTTACAAAATCAACATATAGCTCCAGCCCATCCACCCTTCCATTACCACCTCTCAGGTTTAGTGGAGACCGTGACAAATTTTGTGGACTCATCAACCAGTGCTGATTGTACTTTGGTGCACACCCTGCTTACTTCCATACTGACAGATCAAAAGTATTGTGTATCATTATGCTACTGACACATAAAGCATTGGCTTGGGCCAGCCCCCTTATTGAAACACAAGATGATCGACTTGATGATCTGGAAGCCTTCCAAGCAGCCATGAGCCAGGTGTTTGATGACCCTAGTCATTGTGCAACAGCTTCAGCTACACTGATAGCTCTATGTCAGGGTAAGCACTCTGTTGCAGAGTACACCACAGAATTCAGACGGCGGGTGATTGATACTGAATGGAACAATGCTGCAAAATTATCTTTTTTTAAGAACGACTCTCCAGCGCACTCAAAGATGAACTAGCTCACACAAATTTTGATGACTTTATTCACCATTGTATTCGAATAGACACCCGATTATCAGATTGCAGATTGGAAAAGTGGAATTCAAATTGGTCCCGTGACAGTAACCGTTATCCACCTGCTTCAATCCCCAGTCCCAGAGACTTTTAGATAAAGAGTCCTCACATATTTGAAGTGTGACCCATGCAGGTTGACAGCCTATTAAAATGTGAAAGTGCTGAGAGAAAAGAACTGAGACTTCAGGAAAATCAGTGTTTTTATTGTGGCAAGTCTGACCACTTTATCATCAATTGTCCCTCTCGAATACATAAAACAACGGCAGTGGTAGCGGATCCCAATTTTTCTGATAAAGAATCAGTCTTGTCTGAAGAAGCGCCTCCAGTAAATGCTGTCATCCATTCAATTTCCTCTGTTGCACCCAACATTAAAAAATTAAACAAGGACTCTTATTGCTCCATGCTTATCAAGTTTGAACATGATTCTCAATGGATTTCCACATCTGCCATGGTTGATTCAGGAGCAAACTAAAATGTTATGAACATCTCTTTCGCAAAGGAACATGGGGTAAAAATTCAAAACAGACTTTCATCTATTATTATGGAAATGTCACGCTGTCTCTGTATACTGGAGGTAGGAGGCCTAAGCTGACCCTAAGCTGGGGCCCTGACTAATCCCTCAACCTGGAGGTACTGTTAAAGGTACAGAGGTTCAGGCCGCCAGCGTAACCCCTACCTCCTGAAGATCCCTGCACCTCAGTAATCTAGTCCTGAGAAGGACCCCGATCACAACCAAAGGGAACAAGAAATAATATGCCCAAACACAGTATTTAGACGAACGAGACAGTACAAGGGAAAAACCAAAACCACCTTGCATACAAACAACTTCTCAACTACAACAGAGGGAAAACCAACGGGAAAGGAGATAAATGATAAAGCGAGGAAAGGGAAAAAACACTTTCAAATACACTTATCTCAGCAACTCCAAACACCACAATCCGCTCTGTCAGTCTGAATGAAATGCTTTCACCGACACCTCCCAAACAGACCAGCAGGTATATGAAGGAGTCTAACTACAGAAGTATTGATTGCAGCTGGGCGAGGCTGGACCTCATCTAGCCCAGAGAGAGAGAGAGAATTAACTCCCTCACTGCCGAGAAACACAAAGCACCAACAAGTCAGCTGCGAGAAGTCAGGCTGTGTACTCGTGACGATCTTCGTGGCAACACACCCGTGACAGTACCCCCCCTTCTACGAGGGGCCTCCGGACCCTCAGGGCCAGGTTTATCCGGGTGAGTCGTGTGGAAGGCCCGAACTAATCGGTCAGCGTTAATATCCGACGCAGGAACCCACATCCTCTCCTCAGGACCATACCCCTTCCAATAAACCAGGTACTGAAGGGACCGGCGATTAAAGCGTGAATCAATGACCCTCGATACCTGGAACTCCAAGTTACCATTGACAACCACTGGAGGGGGAGGTAAAAGTGACGGTACCACCGGCGCCACATACCTCTTAAGTAATGATCTGTGAAACACGTTGTGAATTTTAAACGTAGGGGGGAGGTCAAGACGGAATGCCACCGGATTAATAATAGAACTGATTCTGTACGGCCCGATGAACCTGGGACCCAGTTTCCAGGAGGGAACCTTAAGTTTTATATTCCTGGTAGACAACCATACCCGATCGTTCACACTTAGGTCCGGACCAGACACTCTCCTCCTATCAGCCATACGTTTGTATCGGTTCCCCATAGTATTCAGACTCTTCAGCACCCCTCTCCATACTGAAGCGAGTGATGAGGAAAATCGTTCCTCCTCAGGAACCCCCGAAGAGCCCCCCCCACTGAAAGTACAAAACTGGGGGTGAAAACCATATGCCCCAAAAAACGGGGACTTACCAGTGGACTCGCTCCGCCTATTATTAAGAGCAAACTCTGCCAGAGGTAAGAAAGAAGCCCAGTCCTCCTGGTTCTCTGACACAAAACACCAGAGGTATGTCTCCAAGCTCTGGTTCATACGTTCCGTCTGACCATTGGTCTGAGGATGGAAAGCCGATGAGAATGACAACTGCATCCCCCGCCGTGCACAAAACGCCTTCCAGAACTTAGACACAAACTGAGACCCCCGATCAGACACCACCTCGGAGGGTACCCCGTGAAGCCTCACAATCTCCCCAATGAACACCTGCGCAAGAGTTTTAGCATTAGGGAGAGCCGGAAGAGCGATAAAATGTGCCATCTTGCTGAACCTGTCCACTACAACGAGTATGACCGTTTTACCCGAAGACGGAGGGAGGTCCGTAATAAAGTCCATAGACAGATGAGTCCAAGGACGCCCCGGGATCTTCAAAGGTAAGAGGGCCCCAGACGGACGGGTATGTGAGGTCTTAGAGCGCGCACAAACCCCACAGGACGCGACAAAAGTTACCACCTCCTTATGTAAGTTAGGCCACCAAAACCGACGCGAGAGGAGATCCACAGTTGCTTTACTCCCCGGGTGTCCTGCAAAAACTGAGTTATGGTGTGCCTCGATCACCTTCTGTCGCAACTGATCTGGAACAAACAGTCTCCCTGGAGGTCCAACAGGGGCGTCCCCCTGAGCCTCCAATACCTCCTCCTCCAGCTCAGAGCATACTGCCGAGACCACCACCCCCTCCTGAAGGATAGGAATCGGGTCGTCCGTATTCCCGGCCCCAGGGAAACTACGAGATAAGGCATCCGCCTTTACATTTTTTGACCCAGGACGATATGTAACGACAAAATTAAACCTGGTAAAAAACAATGACCACCTAGCTTGTCTGGGATTCAGACGTTTCGCGGACTCCAGATATAGCAGGTTCTTGTGATCGGTGATGACGGTGACCGGATGAACTGCCCCCTCCAAAAAATGGCGCCACTCCTCAAAAGCTAACTTAATGGCCAAGAGTTCCCTATTGCCGACATCGTAATTCCTCTCAGCGGACGACAATTTTTTAGAGAAAAAGGCGCACGGATGCCACTTACCAGGGGACGAACCCTGTGACAATACTGCTCCCACCCCTACCTCGGAAGCGTCTACCTCTACAATGAATGGCTGAGACGCATCAGGTTGAATGAGTATGGGCGCCGAGGCAAAACATTTTTTCAAAGAGGAGAATGCTTGACAAGCCTTGTCAGACCACCTAGAAAAATCCGTCCCCTTTTTAGTCATGTCAGTGAGAGGCTTAACCATGGACGAGAAATTACGAATGAACTTTCGGTAATAATTAGCAAACCCCAGGAAACGTTGTAGTGCCTTAAGATTCTCTGGCCGATCCCACTCAAGAACTGCCCGCACTTTCCCAGGGTCCATACGAAAACCGGACGCTGAAACCAGGAAGCCTAAAAACTGGAGTTCCTGTACGGCGAACACACACTTTTCCCACTTGGCATACAGTTTATTATCCCGCAAAATCTGTAACACCTGCCTAACGTGCTCCTGATGAGACACCAGATCCGGCGAGTAAATTAGGATATCATCCAGATATATGACAACAAACTGTCCCACCAAGCGGCGAAAAATGTCATTAACAAAGTGTTGGAACACCGCCGGGGCATTAGTCAGACCGAATGGCATGACAAGGTTCTCATAATGCCCCTCCGGAGTGTTAAACGCCGTCTTCCACTCATCCCCCTCCTTCATCCTAATCAGATTGTACGCCCCCCTGAGATCCAACTTAGAGAACCATTTGGCGCCCACGATCTGATTAAAGAGATCGGGAATAAGTGGGAGCGGATACGGATCTCGGACCGTAATCCGATTAAGTTCACGGAAATCCAGGCAAGGGCGTAGGCCTCCATCTTTCTTCTTAACAAAGAAGAACCCCGCAGCCACCGGTGAAGATGAAGGTCTAATATGCCCCTTAGCCAGACTTTCTGAGATATAATCTTTCATGGCCTGCCTCTCAGGACCAGAAAGGTTATACAACCTAGCTTTAGGTAACTTGGCCTCAGGGAGCAGTTTTACAGAACAGTCATACACGCGATGAGGAGGTAGTTCCTGACACCCATTCTCCGAGAATACATCCTCAAAGTCCGCCAGAAATGGAGGTAAAACCCAAGGAGTAACCGCACCAATGACCGTGTTCATGCAGTTTTTATTACAGAATTTACTCCATTGGCTTATCTCCCTGGTTTGCCAATTAATAACCGGGTTATGCTTAGCTAACCAAGGAAGGCCCAACACAATAGGAGTGGAAAGACCCTCCAACACGTAGCAAGACAACAGTTCTTTATGTATTGCCCCCACTTGAAGTTTTACGTCATGCACAGCTTGCAAAAAACTTCCCTGCCCGAGAGGCCTGGCATCGATCGAGAATATGGGAATGGGTTTAGCCAACTCACTCAACCGCATACCTTGAACCCGGGCAAACCGAGCATCAACCAGATTAGCCCCGGCCCCACTATCCAGAAGAACAGATATCCTCTCAGTTCTCGTACCCACCACCACCTCCGCCGGTACGAGAAACTGAGACGAACCTAGGGACGAAATACCTACTCCCAGATTGCCGTCCACCACACAACCTGGGATCAACAGTTTTCCGACGACTCTTCACTCTGCAAGGGACGGGATGGACACCCCCCAATAAAATGTCCCTTTCTCCCGCAAAAGAAACACCTTCCTGCCTTATGGCGCACCACCGGTCCCCTCCCCCGAAATGATGTCCCTCCTAATTGCATAGGCTCCTCAGGACTGACCAGGGGAACCACCATATGAGGGGACCTTGTAGGAGGTGGAGTCATCACAGGGGGTAGAGTTATCCCGCACCTCTCCCGAAGCCGTCTGTCCACGCGAATAGCAAGGGCCATAGCGGCTTCCAGAGACACGGGAGAGTCATACTGTGCCAACACATCCTGCAATTTGTCGGATAAACCATGACAAAACTGGCTCCTAAGAGCCGGGTCATTCCACTGGGTGTCCGTGGCCCACCTACGGAACTCCGAACAGAATTCCTCCGCCGGACGATCTCCCTGCTGGATCCTACGTAACTTAGACTCAGCAAGGGAGATCCGATCTGGGTCATCATATACGAGTCCCAGGGCAGCGAAAAACCTATCCACTGACTGGAGAGCCGGGGAACCCAGGGGAAGAGAGAACGCCCAAGATTGTGGGTCCCCTTGTAGGAGCGAGATGACAATTCCCACCCTTTGTTCTTCACTCCCCGATGACCGAGGCCGCAGCCGAAAGTACAATTTACATGCCTCCCGGAAAACAAAAAACTTGTCCCGCCCCCCAGTGAACCTATCAGGGAGAGCTACTTTAGGTTCTGGTCCGGCTTGCTCCTGAGGATGCCAAACCTTGGACCTAACGTCCGCCAGCTCCATGGACAAACTCTGCAATTGCCGAGCTAGACCGGCTACTGGATCCATGGTAGCTGGAGAAAAACTAAGCGGGTCGGTGAAAATGTCACGCTGTCTCTGTATACTGGAGGTAGGAGGCCTAAGCTGACCCTAAGCTGGGGCCCTGACTAATCCCTCAACCTGGAGGTACTGTTAAAGGTACAGAGGTCCAGGCCGCCAGCGTAACCCCTACCTCCTGAAGATCCCTGCACCTCAGTAATCTAGTCCTGAGAAGGACCCCGATCACAACCAAAGGGAACAAGAAATAATATGCCCAAACACAGTATTTAGACGAACGAGACAGTACAAGGGAAAAACCAAAACCACCTTGCATACAAACAACTTCTCAACTACAACAGAGGGAAAACCAACGGGAAAGGAGATAAATGATAAAGCGAGGAAAGGGAAAAAACACTTCCAAATACACTTATCTCAGCAACTCCAAACACCACAATCCGCTCTGTCAGTCTGAATGAAATGCTTTCACCGACACCTCCCAAACAGACCAGCAGGTATATGAAGGAGTCTAACTACAGAAGTATTGATTGCAGCTGGGCGAGGCTGGACCTCATCTAGCCCAGAGAGAGAGAGAGAATTAACTCCCTCACTGCCGAGAAACACAAAGCACCAACAAGTCAGCTGCGAGAAGTCAGGCTGTGTACTCGTGACGATCTTTGTGGCAACACACCCGTGACAGGAAACTGTTGAAGGATCTCCACTAAATTCAGGACCAGTGAATCAAGAAACTGAACCCTTAGAGATAGTTATGGAACCTAATCACCATGAGGTCTTATCCTTCTTACTAATCTCATCTCCACATTTTCCAATAAACCTGGGGTTGCCGTGGTTACAGACTGCGGATCCCACAGTCAATTGGGAAACCAAAGAAGTGTCACAGGCTTCGCCAAATGAAGAAGTTGTAAAGGATCCTGAACAATCTTCTAAACTACCATCTATATGTAATGAATTTGCTGATGTATGTGACAAGAAAAATGCAGACAAACTCCCTCCTAATTGGCCGTATGATTGTCCAATTGATCTCTTGCCTGGAGCAGCAATAGCCTTTGGAAGCATTTACCCTCTGGCAGAGCAGGAGTTAAAAACACTCAAGGAATACGTTGATGAAAATTTAGCTAAAGGGTTTAATCGTCCATCTTCATCACCAGTAGGTGCGCCTATATTTTTTGTCAAAAAGAAAGACGGTTCCTTGAGACCCTGCATTGATTACAGAGAATTGAATAAAATTACTGTAAAGAATCGTAACCCACTGCCTTTGATCCCTGAGTTGCTGGACAGAGTCCATCATGCAAAGTTGTTCACGAAACTAGATCTTCAAGGGGCATATAACTTGGTTCGTGTTAGATCAAGTGATGAATGGAAAACAGCATTCAGATCACATTATGGACACTATGAATACCTAGTCATGTTGTTTGGACTTTGCAATGCACCTGCAACGTTTCAGCATTTCATTAATGACATTTTCAGAGACTTGCTTGATCAATTTGTAGTCATTTATCTGGATGATATACTAATCTTTTCTAATTCTTCAGAAGAACATTAGAATCATGTGAAAACATCTAAGCGTCTAAGAACCCACCATCTTTATATTAAGCTGGAGAAATGTGAGTTCCATCAAACAGAAATCCAGTTCTTGGGCTATATAACTCAAGGATTACAAATGGACTCTAGCAAGATTCAAGCTATCACTGAGTGGCCAACGCCAAAAAACATGAAAGAAGTCCAATGATTTGTGGGCTTTGCCAATTTTTACAGATGTTTCATTATAATTGTTCAGGTATAATTGCACCAATCACCAAATTAACAAAGAAAGGCATATCGTTTGTTTGGTCTCCTCAAGCACAAGGATCTCCCTATTCTTTACCTTGATTACCTTTCTTTGCCTGCCAGCGGAGGTTGACACCCTTTGGGACACAGGCTGGCACCCCTGCTCCACGGTGGCTGACCCTTACTATCCTTGGTTTACCATGGATGACCGAGGAATGGAGACATCATCTAGAAGGAGCAGCTCAACAAATTGTTGTTCTAACTGACGATCATAACCTTGAATTTAAATGTTTGTCATCCGCCAGGCTCGATGGACTCTTTTTCTTAACCGATTCTACTTCGTTATCTCTTACAGACCTGGCATCCATAATGGTAAGGCTGATGCCTTATCTTGGGTGCCCTCAAAAGATTCTTCTACAGCAGTACCACTAACAACTATTTTGCCTTAGTCCAACTTCTTGGGGGTGATCCATAACAAATATTTGCTGGACAATATACGGGAAGCATACAAGATAGACCAAATTCTTCTCTCTCCACCAGATTTAATACATATGATATCAGTATCTCTTACCTTTCAAAATAAAGTATGGACTCACTGTCATAGTACAGTATATGTTCCAGAAGCTGTGAGGCTAAAGGTATTAAAACTGATCTATGACTCCAAGTTAGCAGGACACAAAGGAATTAAAAAAACACAATAATTTCTGTCTTGCTTCTTTTGGTGGCCCAATTGCCAAAAAACATGTTAAAAAATGTGTATCTTCCTGTAGCACCTGTGCCATGTACAAAACTCCCCGCACATCACCAATGGGATTATTGCAGCCTCTGAAAATTCCATCTTGTCCTTGGGGCTCTATATCTATGGACTTTATTGTTGAACTACCTGTTTCAAAGGGGAAGAGTTGCATTATAGTAGTGGTGGACTGACTCACAAAAGCAGTACATTTTGTCCCGTGTACTTCTTTGCTTTCTGCTAAAGAGTAGTGATGAGCGAACATGCTCAGCGCTGCTCGGTACTCTCCCAAGCATCACGGTGCTCGACAAGCTCGGCAAGGATTTCCGGGGACTCCTTAGGACAGTGCGCGCGGCTCCTTTAAGAGGGAGGGAGCAGCAGCAGAAGCAGGAGCGCTGGAGGACACCGGGCGGGGAGGGCGTCGGTAAGAGGGACGGCGTCTCTGCCTGTCAGGGGGCAGAGACGCCGATACTACAGTACCCCCCCCCATTTACGCCCCCCTCTTTTTTAGGCCTGAAATAATTTTTTTAAGGAGAAACGGGGTGTGGATGTTCTCCCTGGGTTCCCAAGTTCTCTCCTCTGGGTCAAACCCCTTCCAATCCACCAGAAAAAAGGTTTTTCCTCTTACCCTCTTAGTGGCCAGAATGTTCTCTAACTCATAGACGTCCTCAGCAGAGACCGGAGCTGGGGAGGTACCTGGATTAGAATTAAGCACAACTGGTTTGAGGAGAGATACGTGGAAGGAGTTGGGAATCCGTAAGGTGGCCAGGAGTTTTAACTTGTAGGCAACTGGGTTGATTTGCTTGAGGACTTCAAATGGACCGATGAACCGTGGACCCAACTTATAGGGGGGTATTTTGAGATGAACATGTTTGGAGGAGAACCAAATCTTGTCTCCCGGACGGAATTGAGGTGGATCCAGATGTCTCTTATCAGCATGTTTCTTCATCCGCTCGGAGGATTGAAGAAGTGCGGATCTAGTGTCCTCCCAAATAGTGGAAAATTCGCTGACCAAAGACTCCGCGGCAGGGTTGTCCACTGAAGCGGAAACGGGAAAAGGAATCCAGGGATGTTGACTGTAGACCACAAAGAACAGGGAATTGGAAGAAGATTCGCTCTCATGGTTGTTATAGGAGAACTCGGCCCATGGTAGGAGCTCCACCCAATCGGTATGGTGTGCGTTGACGAAGTGCCAGAGGAAGCTGGTAAGGATCTGGTTGACATGTTCCACTTGGCCATTGGACTGCGGATGGTAAGCAGAGGAGAAATCTAGTGTGACATCCAGCAGCTTACATGTAGCTCTCCAGAAGAGCAAAGTGAACTGGACCCCCGATCAGACACAATGTGGAGGGGTAGGCCGTGGAGACGAAAGATGTGATGCATGAAGTCCTTAGCCAGCACAGATGCAGATGGGAGACCAGGCAGAGGGCTGAAGTGGGCCATTTTAGAAAAGCGGTCAGCGACCACCCAAATGACCATACAACCGGCAGAAACAGGGAGATCAGTAATAAAGTCCATAGCAATGTGTTGCCACGGGGCAGCAGGTACGGGAAGAGGCAGGAGACGGCCGGCTGGAAGATGTCTGGGAACCTTGTTGCGGGCACAGGACGAACAGGCCATGACGAAGTTTACCACATCCTGGCGCAGGTTAGGCCACCAGTAATGCCGGGTAATGAGAAGGAAGGTCTTCTTCTGGCCAGCATGGCCAGCTAGTTTGGATGAATGACCCCAGTGAAGAACCTTCTTACGATCTGGAACCGCTACAAACGTCTTACCGGGTGGGAGACGCGACAGGTCCAAGGGGGCCACATTCATCACTTTGGAGGGATCGATGATATGCATAGGCTCCTCCTCTTGATCGGAAGACAGGAAGGATCGGGACAAGGCATCGGCTTTAACGTTCTTGTCCGCCGGGCGGTAATGTAGGGTAAAGTTGAAGTGGGCGAAGAACAAAGACCACCGGGCCTGACGCAGATTGAGTCTTTGGGAATTCTGTAGATATGCCAGGTTTTTGTGGTCAGTATAGATGACCACTGGGTGCAGAGTCCCCTCGAGCAGGTAATGCCACTCCTCCATCCAATTTGATGGCTAGCAGTTCTCGGTCTCCTATGGAGTAGTTGCGCTCAGACGAGGAGAAGAGCTTGGAGAAGAAGCTGCAGGTTACCATTCTCCCAGACGGAGATTTCTGGGTGAGCACCGCTCCAGCTCCAGAAGAGGAAGCATCAACCTCCAGAAAGAACTGTTTGTTGCTATCCGGACGGTGCAGCACTGGTGCAGAAGAGAAGGCTTGTTTTAATGAGAGGAAGGCCTCCTCCGCTTCAGACGGCCATTCCTTAGGATTTGCTCCCTTTCGGGTGAGTGCAGAAATGGGAGCAGTCCGGGAAGAAAAATGTGGGATGAAGAGACGGTAATAGTTGGCGAAACCCAGGAATCGCTGAATCGCCTTCAACCCCTCCAGACGGGGCCACTTTAAGATGGCAGAGACCTTCTCAGGGTCCATCTGTAGACCAGTCTTAGAGATAATATAGCCCAGGAATGGAAGAGAGGTCTGCTCGAAGAGGCATTTCTCAAATTTTGCATATAAGTGATTCCGCCTGAGCCTAAGCAGGACCTGACGAACATCCCTCCGGTGTGTGGGAAGATCCAGAGAGAAGACCAAGATGTCGTCCAGATACACCACCACGCAAGAATATAAGAGGTCACAGAAGATGTTGTTAACTAACTCTTGGAAGACGGCTGGAGCATTACAAAGACCGAAGGGCATCACACGGTATTCATAGTGGCCATCCAGGGTATTGAATGCCGTCTTCCACTCGTCTCCTTGGCGGATCCAGACCAAGTTATACGCCCCACGAAGATCGAGCTTGGAGAAGATCTTCGCACCTTTAAAGCGGTCAAACAGCTCAGAGATGAGTGGCAGGGGGTATTTGTTTTTGATAGTAATCTGGTTGAGTCCTCTATAATCGATACAGGGGCGTAGTGAACCGTCTTTCTTTTTTACGAAGAAGAATCCGGCTCCAGCCGGGGAGGTAGATTTCTGGATGAATCCCCTAGCCAGATTTTCTTCGATGTACTCCGACATGGCCCAGGTCTCGGCCAACGACAATGGGTAAATACGCCCACGGGGTGGAGTGGCACCGGGTACCAGGTCGATAGGGCAATCATATGGCTTATGAGGTGGCAGTGTCTTTGCTTCCTTTTTGTCGAAGACATCTGCATAGGACCAATAAGGTGTCGGTAGACCAGGTAAATTAGCCGGAGTAGACGGAGATCGAGCCCGGTGAACCGGAACCAGGCAGGTCTCATGGCAATCCTGCCCCCAACGGAGCACCTCACCGGATTGTCAATTCAGAACAGGTTCATGTCTCTGTAGCCAGGGTAGACCTACCAAAAGGGGGTGAGATAGTCCAGAAAGCACATGGAAGGAGATCCTCCCTGAGTGCAGTATTCCCACCTGCAGGGTTACGGGCTCTGTGACGAGCAAGATGGTCACCGGAAGGAGTCTTCTATCCACGGAAGCGACTACCAATGGTTCAGCCAGAGGTTTGGTAGGAATCTGATACTTCTCTACAAGGGACTGGGAAATGAGATTCCCAGCGGCTCCGGAATCCAGATGTGCGGTTTCAAAGAAGCGGTTCTCTCCACAGGAGATAGAGACGGACAAAGTCAAGAACAGAGAGGATGTACTGTTGCCTAGGATGACCTCTCCCAGCGGACCTAGACACTGGAGTTTCCCGGCTTTACCGGACAGGAACGGATCAGGTGCTCCTTACTACCACAGTAGAAACAGCTCCCCTCTGCTCGGCGTGTTTCTTGGCGAGACTTGACCATCTTGGTCTGGTCGATCTGCATAGGTTCAGGCGAGCGTGCCTGGGGAGTTGCTGGTTGGGAAGCCGGTTTCTGGAAAACAGGAGCAAGACTAGGAAATCTTCTCTCCCGGGTAGTCTCCTTAGCACGTTCTAGGAAACTGATGTCAATCCGGGTAGTTAGTGACACCAGGTCATCCAGGGTGGTAGGAATGTCCCGGCAATGAGGAGGCAGTAGAAATCCTTCGTCCGGGTTCATCGAAGACCCTCCGGAAAGCAGTGAGGAAAGCCAGAAGATCGGACACCAGGGAATCCCCTCTCTCCCATAGAGGGTTTAGCCATGCCAATGCTTCCCCTGTGAGGTGAGTCATGATGAACGCCACCTTGGCCCAGTCGGAGGGAAACTGATGTGCCAGAAGTTCAAAGTGCAGTGTGCACTGGTTCAGAAAGCCCCGACAAAACGAGGAGGCGCAGAAAGCTGGGGTCCTAGGCTGGAAGCTGTGGTATTGGTAGGCAGCGGCGCTGACGGAGCGGGTGTCGCTTGACTCGAGGCGGGCACTGGTGGGACAGACAGCGTGTCCAGGCAAGAGTTGACAGACCGCAGGTAGGTCAGGATGGTTTCCTGTTGGGATCTCTGAAGAGAAACCTCCTGGTACAGGTCAGCAAGCGAAGGGGCCTGGGGGCCACCGGGTTCCATGGCCCGTGCAAACTGTTATGGATCCGGGTGGTGGAACCTCTGTGCTGCGGTGCAAGGAGGGACCAGAGGGGCGTAACTAGGTATCAACTCAGACTGACCAAGGTCGTACGGCGCCTCAATTTACTCCGTGACCAGGGAAGGACCGAGCAGAGGGACCAGATGCTACTCTGAGCCAGACCTTGTATGAGAGCAGGTGACTCCCACGGGTCAGAAGGCAGGGACTGACCGGTACAGCAGATGAGCACGGCAAGCAGGCTGACAGGTGATCCGGGTAGACGGACTGGCAGACACGGCAGGTAACAAGCAGGAGCCTCCAGGTAGGCTGGCTGGTAGACACGGCAGGTAACAAGCAGGAGCCTCCAGGTAGGCTGGCTGGTAGGCACGGCAGGTAACAAACAGGAGCCTCCAGGTAGGCTGGCTGGCTGGTAAGCATGGCCGGTAACAGGCAGGTGCTTCCAGGTAAGCAGGCGGGCAGAGCCCATAGACAGACTGGCGGACTGGACTGTAGACAGACATTTGGGCTGGAGAGTAGTCAGGCTGGCGGGCTGAACTGGTAGTCAGACTTGCGGACAGAACTGGTAGTCAGGCTGGCGGACTGGACTGGTTGTCAGGCTGGCGGACTGGACTGGTAGTCAGGCTGGCGGACTGGACTGGAAGTCAGGCTGGCGGACTGGACTGGTAGTCGCGCTGGCGGACTGGACTGGTAGTCAGGCTGGCAGCGGGACCTGAGGGCTGAAGCAGAGTATAACACACAAAGCTACAACCTTGCACGGGCACCTCCATTTTGGAGGAGGTGCCTTTTATATGAGAGGTCCTCCGGCCATTGGGCAGGGACTCCTTAGGATGGTGCGTGCGGCCACTTTAAGAGGGAGGGAGCGCGCGCTCTAAGTACAGTGTGCCGGCAGCAGCAGAAGCAGGAGTGCTGGAGGACGCCGGGTGGGGAGGGTGGCGGTAAGAGGGACGGCATCTCTGCCTGTCAGGGGGCAGAGACGCCGATACTACAACCACCCTGTCTTCCACGCGGTCAAGTCTCAGTAGCCCTGAGTCTGGACCGCATATACCTCACCCTGATCCTCCTCCCTCCCACCATGCCGAGTGCCCGGAGACAACTGATCCCACACTTGGACACTCAGAAGAGCTGTTCACTTTTCCATTTGTAGATTCTGGCCTCTCGCCTGGCCAGCTTCAAGCGAGTCAAGAGGAGAACACATGTAGCAATGCCCAAATATTGGAGCGGCCACGGTCACATGAAGGCAACAGTGGGAAAGTGCAATTACTGTCACAAGAGGTGGATGATGATGACTAGACACAATTGCCAGAAAGTCAGGAGGCGGACCAAAATGCGAAAGTGGAAGATGAGGTAGTAGATGATATAGTAACTGACCCAACCTTGCAGGGGGACTAGAGATGAGCGTTGTTCGACTCGAACTGTTCGCCAATCTCAAATTCGAGCTGTTTTGGGCGGTGTTCGAGCTGTTCGGCGAACACGAACGATTTGAGAAAAATTCGGCTGTTCGATGTTATGTTCGATAACTGTTCGTGCACCAAAATCACAACTGGACTTTTTCTCAGTAATGATGAAAATTAATGTTAATACGCAGCTTGAGTGTACAGCGGGGTGGGGGGAGGGGCAGGGGATGGATCTCTGCAGGAATAATGAAGATCTCCATTTTTTTTCTCTTTCCTGCATTTACAGTGGGGAGGTGCAATCTGTCAGCCTATCAGCAGCGCAGACACGGAGCGAAGTGCTTTTTTTCACACAAGCAAGGGCATGTGTCATTGGCAGTGTATGTCACATGTCCTTGCTCTATAAGACCAAGCCATTTTCCCCGTCGCCACCATTTTCTCACTGCTGCAGCTGCGTGTTAGACGGCACCGCTGTTGCTGTGTGCGCTATACCTTGTTAATTTCAAGCCAATTTTCGCACAAATCTACAGATAGCTTGGGAGTAGGGAATAGTTGTGATTACAGTCCTTTTAAGGACTAGGTTACAGCATTTCCTATGACTTTTATCAGGCAGGTCTGTGCTCTTAAATAGATAGATTGTGGGAGTAAAGACTAATTGTAATTGCAGTCCTTTTCAGGACTAGGTTACATCAGTTCCTATCAGTTTTTGCCAGGCAGGTCTGTGCCAGTGCTGTGCAAGTTTTTTTCACAGCATTTGGCTGAATCTAGCAAAGCTAATCCTTTTTGGCCTATTGCAGAGTGTGTTAGTCAGTGGAGTAGCCTATCTGTGTTGCAAGATATACCACCTGTGTATAGAATACCAATTTTTTTTACTGCACCTAGTGAAGTAAAATCTTTTGGGCATAGCATCATTCTATTAGTCCATCTATACTGACCTCCATCAGGTTGCAAATTGAATATAATTTTTTTCTGCACCTAGCTCTGAAAAAATATTTGGGCTTCTAGCAGTGTGTGGGACTTGTTCTATTAGTCCATCTATACTGACCTCCATCAGGTTGCAAACTGAATATAATTTTTTTCTGCATCTAGCTCTGAAAAAATATTTGGCCTTCTAGCAGTGTGTGGGACTTGTTCTATTAGTCCATCTATACTGAGCTCCATCACGCTGCAAATTCAAAATAATTTTTTGTCTGCATCTAGCTCTGAAAAAATATTTGGCCTTCTAGCAGTGTGTGGGACTTTCTCTATTAGTCCATCTATACTGACCTCCATCAGGTTGCAAATTAAAAATAATTTTTATCTGCATCTACCTCTGAAAAAATATTTGGGCTTCTAGCTGTGTGTGGGACTTGTTCTATTAGTCCATCTATACTGACCTCCATCAGGTTGCAAACTGAATATCATTTTTTTCTGCATCTAGCTCTGAAAAAATATTTGGCCTTCTAGCAGTGTGTGGGACTTTCTCTATTAGTCCATCTATACTGACCTCCATCAAGTTGCAAATTAAAAATAATTTTTATCTTCATCTAGCTCTGAAAAAATATTTGGCCTTCTAGCAGTGTGTGGGACTTTCTCTATTAGTCCATCTATACTGACCTCCATCAAGTTGCAAATTAAAAATAATTTTTATCTTCATCTAGCTCTGAAAAAATATTTGGCCTTCTAGCAGTGTGTGGGACTTTCTCTATTAGTCCATCTATACTGACCTCCATCAGGTTGCAAATTAAAAATAATTTTTTGTCTGCATCTAGCTCTGAAAAAATATTTGGCCTTCTAGCAGTGTGTGGGACTTTCTCTATTAGTCCATCTATACTGACCTCCATCAGGCTGCAAATTAAAAATAATTTTTATCTGCATCTACCTCTGAAAAAATATTTGGCCTTCTAGCAGTGTGTGGGACTTGTTCTATTAGTCCATCTATACTGACCTCCATCAGGTTGCAAACTGAATATAATTTTTTTCTGCATTTAGCTCTGAAAAATTATTTGGCCTTCTAGCAGTGTGTGGGACTTTCTCTATTAGCCCATCTATACTGAACTCCATCAGGTTGCAAATTAAAAATAATTTATATCTGCATCTAGCTCTGAAAAAATATTTGGCCTTCTAGCAGTGTGTGGGACTTTCTCTATTAGTCCATCTATACTGACCTCCATCAGGTTGCAAATTAAAAATAATTTTTTGTCTGCATCTAGCTCTGAAAAAATATTTGGCCTTCTAGCAGTGTGTGGGACTTTCTCTATTAGTCCATCTATACTGACCTCCATCAGGTTGCAAACTGAATATATATTTTTTCTGCATCTACCTCTGAAAAAATATTGGGCTTCTAGCTGTGTGTGGGACTTGTTCTATTAATCCATCTATACAGACCTCCATCAGGTTGCAAACTGAATATAATTTTTTTCTGCATCTATCTCTGAAAAAATATTTGGGCTTCTAGCTGTGTGTGGGACTTGTTCTATTAGTCCATCTATACTGACCTCCATCAGGTTGCAAACTGAATATAATTTTTTTCTGCATCTAGCTCTGAAAAAATATTTGGCCTTCTAGCAGTGTGTGGGACTTTCTCTATTAGTCCAGCTATACTGACCTCCATCAGGTTGCAAACTGAATATATTTTTTTTCTGCATCTACCTCTGAAAAAATATTGGGCTTCCAGCTGTGTGTGGGACTTGTTCTATTAATCCATCTATACAGACCTCCATCAGGTTGCAAACTGAATATAATTTTTTTCTGCATCTACCTCTGAAAAAATATTTGGGCTTCTAGCTGTGTGTGGGACTTGTTCTATTAGTCCATCTATACTGACCTCCATCAGGTTGCAAACTGAATATAATTTTTTTCTGCATCTAGCTCTGAAAAAATATTTGGCCTTCTAGCAGTGTGTGGGACTTGTTCTCTTAGTCCATCTATACTGACCTCCATCACGCTGCAAATTCAAAATAATTTTTGTCTGCATCTAGCTCTGAAAAAATATTTGGCCTTCTAGCAGTGTGTGGGACTTTCTCTATTAGTCCATCTATACTGACCTCCATCAGGTTGCAAATTAAAAATAATTTTTATCTGCATCTACCTCTGAAAAAATATTTGGGCTTCTAGCTGTGTGTGGGACTTGTTCTATTAGTCCATCTATACTGACCTCCATCAGGTTGCAAACTGAATATAATTTTTTTCTGCATCTAGCTCTGAAAAAATATTTGGCCTTCTAGCAGTGTGTGGGACTTTCTCTATTAGTCCATCTATACTGACCTCCATCAGGTTGCAAATTAAAAAAATTTTTTTGTCTGCATCTAGCTCTGAAAAAATATTTGGCCTTCTAGCAGTGTGTGAGACTTTCTCTATTAGTCCATCTATACTGACCTCCATCAGGTTGCAAATTCAAAATAATTTTTTGTCTGCATCTAGCTCTGAAAAAATATTTGGCCTTCTAGCAGTGTGTGGGACTTTCTCTATTAGTCCATCTATACTGACCTCCATCAGTCTGCAAATTAAAAATAACTTTTATCTGCATCTACCTCTGAAAAAATATTTGGCCTTCTAGCTGTGTGTGGGACTTGTTCTACTAGTCCATCTATACTGACCTCCATCAGGTTGCAAACTGAATATAATTTTTTTCTGCATCTAGCTCTGAAAAAATATTTGGACTTCTAGCAGTGTGTGGGACTTTCTCTATTAGTCCATCTAAACTGACATCCATCAGGTTGCAAATTAAAAATAATTTATATCTGCATCTAGCTCTGAAAAAATATTTGGCCTTCTAGCAGTGTGTGGGACTTTCTCTATTAGTCCATCTATACTGACCTCCATCAGGTTGCAAATTAAAAATCATTTTTTGTCTGCATCTAGCTCTGAAAAAATATTTGGCCTTCTAGCAGTGTGTGGGACTTTCTCTATTAGCCCATCTATACTGACCTCCATCAATTTGCAAACTGAATATATTTTTTTTCTGCATCTACCTCTGAAAAAATATTGGGCTTCTATCAGTGTGTGGGACTTGTTCTATTAATCCATCTATACAGACCTCCATCAGGTTGAAAACTGAATATAATTTTTTTCTGCATCTACCTCTGAAAAAATATTTGGGCTTCTAGCTGTGTGTGGGACTTGTTCTATTAATCCATCTATACAGACCTCCATCAGGTTGCAAACTGAATATAATTTTTTTCTGCATCTACCTCTGAAAAAATATTTGGGCTTCTAGCTGTGTGTGGGACTTGTTCTATTAGTCCATCTATACTGACCTCCATCAGGTTGCAAACTGAATATAATTTTTTTCTGCATCTAGCTCTGAAAAAATATTTGGCCTTCTAGCAGTGTGTGGGACTTTCTCTATTAGTCCATCTATACTGACCTCCATCAGGTTGCAAATTAAAAATAATTTTTTTATCTGCATCTAGCTCTGAAAAAATATTTGGCCTTCTAGCTGTGTGTGGGACTTGTTCTATTAGTCCATCTATACTGACCTCCATCAGGTTGCAAACTGAATATAATTTTTTTCTGCATCTAGCTCTGAAAAAATATTTGGCCTTCTAGCTGTGTGTGGGACTTTCTCTATTAGTCCATCTATACTGACCTCCATCAGTTTGCAAATTAAAAATAATTTTTTGTCTGCATCTAGCTCTGAAAAAATATTTGGCCTTCTAGCAGTGTGTGGGACTTTCTCTATTAGTCCATCTATACTGACCTCCATCAGGTTGCAAACTGAATATATTTTTTTTCTGCATCTACCTCTGAAAAAATATTTGGGTTTCTAGCTGTGTGTAGGACTTGTTCTATTAGTCCATCTATACTGACCTCCATCAGGTTGCAAACTGAATACAATTTTTTTCTGCATCTACCTCTGAAAAAATATTTGGGCTTCTAGCTGTGCGTGGGACTTTCTCTATTAGTCCATCTATACTGACCTCCATCAGGTTGCAAATTAAAAATAATTTTAATCTGCATCTACCTCTGAAAAAATATTTGGGCTTCTAGCTGTGTGTGGGACTTGTTCTATTAGTCCATCTATACTGACCTCCATCAGGTTGCAAACTGAATATAATTTTTTTCTGCATCTAGCTGTGAAAAAAATATTTGGCCTTCTAGCAGTGTGTGGGACTTTCTCTATTAGTCCATCTATACTGTCCTCCATCAGGTTGCAAACTGAATATATTTTTTTTCTGCATCTACCTCTGAAAAAATATTGGGCTTCTAGCTGTGTGTGGGACTTGTTCTATTAATCCATCTATACAGACCTCCATCAGGTTGCAAACTGAATATATTTTTTTTCTGCATCTACCTCTGAAAAAATATTGGGCTTCTAGCTGTGTGTGGGACTTGTTCTATTAATCCATCTGTACAGACCTCCATCAGGTTGCAAACTGAATATAATTTTTTTCTGCATCTAGTTCTGAAAAAATATTTGGCCTTCTAGTAGTGTGTGGGACTTTCTCTATTAGTCCATCTATACTGACCTCCATCATGTTGCAAATTAAAAATAATTTTTATCTGCATCTAGCTCTGAAAAAATATTTGGCCTTCTAGCAGTGTGTGGGACTTTCTCTATTAGTCCAGCTATACTGACCTCCATCAGGTTGCAAACTGAATATATTTTTTTTCTGCATCTACCTCTGAAAAAATATTGGGCTTCCAGCTGTGTGTGGGACTTGTTCTATTAATCCATCTATACAGACCTCCATCAGGTTGCAAACTGAATATAATTTTTTTCTGCATCTACCTCTGAAAAAATATTTGGGCTTCTAGCTGTGTGTGGGACTTGTTCTATTAGTCCATCTATACTGACCTCCATCAGGTTGCAAACTGAATATAATTTTTTTCTGCATCTAGCTCTGAAAAAATATTTGGCCTTCTAGCAGTGTGTGGGACTTGTTCTCTTAGTCCATCTATACTGACCTCCATCACGCTGCAAATTCAAAATAATTTTTGTCTGCATCTAGCTCTGAAAAAATATTTGGCCTTCTAGCAGTGTGTGGGACTTTCTCTATTAGTCCATCTATACTGACCTCCATCAGGTTGCAAATTAAAAATAATTTTTATCTGCATCTACCTCTGAAAAAATATTTGGGCTTCTAGCTGTGTGTGGGACTTGTTCTATTAGTCCATCTATACTGACCTCCATCAGGTTGCAAACTGAATATAATTTTTTTCTGCATCTAGCTCTGAAAAAATATTTGGCCTTCTAGCAGTGTGTGGGACTTTCTCTATTAGTCCATCTATACTGACCTCCATCAGGTTGCAAATTAAAAAAATTTTTTTGTCTGCATCTAGCTCTGAAAAAATATTTGGCCTTCTAGCAGTGTGTGAGACTTTCTCTATTAGTCCATCTATACTGACCTCCATCAGGTTGCAAATTCAAAATAATTTTTTGTCTGCATCTAGCTCTGAAAAAATATTTGGCCTTCTAGCAGTGTGTGGGACTTTCTCTATTAGTCCATCTATACTGACCTCCATCAGTCTGCAAATTAAAAATAACTTTTATCTGCATCTACCTCTGAAAAAATATTTGGCCTTCTAGCTGTGTGTGGGACTTGTTCTACTAGTCCATCTATACTGACCTCCATCAGGTTGCAAACTGAATATAATTTTTTTCTGCATCTAGCTCTGAAAAAATATTTGGACTTCTAGCAGTGTGTGGGACTTTCTCTATTAGTCCATCTAAACTGACATCCATCAGGTTGCAAATTAAAAATAATTTATATCTGCATCTAGCTCTGAAAAAATATTTGGCCTTCTAGCAGTGTGTGGGACTTTCTCTATTAGTCCATCTATACTGACCTCCATCAGGTTGCAAATTAAAAATCATTTTTTGTCTGCATCTAGCTCTGAAAAAATATTTGGCCTTCTAGCAGTGTGTGGGACTTTCTCTATTAGCCCATCTATACTGACCTCCATCAATTTGCAAACTGAATATATTTTTTTTCTGCATCTACCTCTGAAAAAATATTGGGCTTCTATCAGTGTGTGGGACTTGTTCTATTAATCCATCTATACAGACCTCCATCAGGTTGAAAACTGAATATAATTTTTTTCTGCATCTACCTCTGAAAAAATATTTGGGCTTCTAGCTGTGTGTGGGACTTGTTCTATTAATCCATCTATACAGACCTCCATCAGGTTGCAAACTGAATATAATTTTTTTCTGCATCTACCTCTGAAAAAATATTTGGGCTTCTAGCTGTGTGTGGGACTTGTTCTATTAGTCCATCTATACTGACCTCCATCAGGTTGCAAACTGAATATAATTTTTTTCTGCATCTAGCTCTGAAAAAATATTTGGCCTTCTAGCAGTGTGTGGGACTTTCTCTATTAGTCCATCTATACTGACCTCCATCAGGTTGCAAATTAAAAATAATTTTTATCTGCATCTAGCTCTGAAAAAATATTTGGCCTTCTAGCTGTGTGTGGGACTTGTTCTATTAGTCCATCTATACTGACCTCCATCAGGTTGCAAACTGAATATAATTTTTTTCTGCATCTAGCTCTGAAAAAATATTTGGCCTTCTAGCTGTGTGTGGGACTTTCTCTATTAGTCCATCTATACTGACCTCCATCAGTTTGCAAATTAAAAATAATTTTTTGTCTGCATCTAGCTCTGAAAAAATATTTGGCCTTCTAGCAGTGTGTGGGACTTTCTCTATTAGTCCATCTATACTGACCTCCATCAGGTTGCAAACTGAATATATTTTTTTTCTGCATCTACCTCTGAAAAAATATTTGGGTTTCTAGCTGTGTGTAGGACTTGTTCTATTAGTCCATCTATACTGACCTCCATCAGGTTGCAAACTGAATACAATTTTTTTCTGCATCTACCTCTGAAAAAATATTTGGGCTTCTAGCTGTGCGTGGGACTTTCTCTATTAGTCCATCTATACTGACCTCCATCAGGTTGCAAATTAAAAATAATTTTAATCTGCATCTACCTCTGATAAAATATTTGGGCTTCTAGCTGTGTGTGGGACTTGTTCTATTAGTCCATCTATACTGACCTCCATCAGGTTGCAAACTGAATATAATTTTTTTCTGCATCTAGCTGTGAAAAAAATATTTGGCCTTCTAGCAGTGTGTGGGACTTTCTCTATTAGTCCATCTATACTGTCCTCCATCAGGTTGCAAACTGAATATATTTTTTTTCTGCATCTACCTCTGAAAAAATATTGGGCTTCTAGCTGTGTGTGGGACTTGTTCTATTAATCCATCTATACAGACCTCCATCAGGTTGCAAACTGAATATATTTTTTTTCTGCATCTACCTCTGAAAAAATATTGGGCTTCTAGCTGTGTGTGGGACTTGTTCTATTAATCCATCTGTACAGACCTCCATCAGGTTGCAAACTGAATATAATTTTTTTCTGCATCTAGTTCTGAAAAAATATTTGGCCTTCTAGTAGTGTGTGGGACTTTCTCTATTAGTCCATCTATACTGACCTCCATCATGTTGCAAATTAAAAATAATTTTTATCTGCATCTAGCTCTGAAAAAATATTTGGCCTTCTAGCAGTGTGTGGGACTTTCTCTATTAGTCCATCTATACTGACCTCCATCAGGTTGCAAATTAAAAATAATTTTTATCTGCATCTACCTCTGAAAAAATATTTGGGCTTCTAGCTGTGTGTGGGACTTGTTCTATTAGTCCATCTATACTGACCTCCATCAGGTTGCAAACTGAATATAATTTTTTTCTGCATCTAGCTCTGAAAAAATATTTGGCCTTCTAGCAGTGTGTGGGACTTTCTCTATTAGTCCATCTATACTGTCCTCCATCAGGTTGCAAACTGAATATATTTTTTTTCTGCATCTACCTCTGAAAAAATATTGGGCTTCTAGCTGTGTGTGGGACTTGTTCTATTAATCCATCTATACAGACCTCCATCAGGTTGCAAACTGAATATATTTTTTTCTGCATCTACCTCTGAAAAAATATTGGGCTTCTAGCTGTGTGTGGGACTTGTCCTATTAATCCATCTATACAGACCTCCATCAGGTTGCAAACTGAATATAATTTTTTTCTGCATCTAGCTCTGAAAAAATATTTGGCCTTCTAGCAGTGTGTGGGACTTTCTCTATTAGTCCATCTATACTGACCTCCATCAGGTTGCAAATTCAAAATAATTTTTATCTGCATCTAGCTCTGAAAAAATATTTGGCCTTCTAGCAGTGTGTGGGACTTTCTCTATTAGTCCATCTATACTGACCTCCATCAGGTTGCAAATTAAAAATAATTTTTATCTGCATCTACCTCTGAAAAAATATTTGGGCTTCTAGCTGCGTGTGGGACTTGTTCTATTAGTCCATCTATACTGACCTCCATCAGGTTGCAAACTGAATATAATTTTTTTCTGCATCTAGCTCTGAAAAAATATTTGGCCTTCTAGCAGTGTGTGGGACTTTCTCTATTAGTCCATCTATACTGACCTCCATCAGGTTGCAAATTAAAAATAATTTTTATCTGCATCTACCTCTGAAAAAATATTTGGGCTTCTAGCTGTGTGTGGGACTTGTTCTATTAGTCCATCTATACTGACCTCCATCAGGTTGCAAACTGAATATAATTTTTTTCTGCATCTAGCTCTGAAAAAATATTTGGCCTTCTAGCTGTGTGTGGGACTTTTTCTATTAGTCCATCTATACTGACCTCCATCAGGTTGCAAATTAAAAATAATTTTTATCTGCATCTAGCTCTGAAAAAATATTTGGCCTTCTAGCAGTGTGTGGGACTTTCTCTATTAGTCCATCTATACTGACCTCCATCAGGTTGCAAATTAAAAATAATTTTTATCTGCATCTACCTCTGAAAAAATATTTGGGCTTCTAGCTGTGTGTGGGACTTGTTCTATTAGTCCATCTATACTGACCTCCATCAGGTTGCAAACTGAATATAATTTTTTTCTGCATCTAGCTCTGAAAAAATATTTGGCCTTCTAGCAGTGTGTGGGACTTTCTCTATTAGTCCATCTATACTGTCCTCCATCAGGTTGCAAACTGAATATATTTTTTTTCTGCATCTACCTCTGAAAAAATATTGGGCTTCTAGCTGTGTGTGGGACTTGTTCTATTAATCCATCTATACAGACCTCCATCAGGTTGCAAACTGAATATATTTTTTTCTGCATCTACCTCTGAAAAAATATTGGGCTTCTAGCTGTGTGTGGGACTTGTCCTATTAATCCATCTATACAGACCTCCATCAGGTTGCAAACTGAATATAATTTTTTTCTGCATCTAGCTCTGAAAAAATATTTGGCCTTCTAGCAGTGTGTGGGACTTTCTCTATTAGTCCATCTATACTGACCTCCATCAGGTTGCAAATTCAAAATAATTTTTATCTGCATCTAGCTCTGAAAAAATATTTGGCCTTCTAGCAGTGTGTGGGACTTTCTCTATTAGTCCATCTATACTGACCTCCATCAGGTTGCAAATTAAAAATAATTTTTAACTGCATCTACCTCTGAAAAAATATTTGGGCTTCTAGCTGCGTGTGGGACTTGTTCTATTAGTCCATCTATACTGACCTCCATCAGGTTGCAAACTGAATATAATTTTTTTCTGCATCTAGCTCTGAAAAAATATTTGGCCTTCTAGCAGTGTGTGGGACTTTCTCTATTAGTCCATCTATACTGACCTCCATCAGGTTGCAAATTAAAAATAATTTTTATCTGCATCTACCTCTGAAAAAATATTTGGGCTTCTAGCTGTGTGTGGGACTTGTTCTATTAGTCCATCTATACTGACCTCCATCAGGTTGCAAACTGAATATAATTTTTTTCTGCATCTAGCTCTGAAAAAATATTTGGCCTTCTAGCTGTGTGTGGGACTTTTTCTATTAGTCCATCTATACTGACCTCCATCAGGTTGCAAATTAAAAATAATTTTTATCTGCATCTAGCTCTGAAAAAATATTTGGCCTTCTAGCAGTGTGTGGGACTTTCTCTATTAGTCCATCTATACTGACCTCCATCAGGTTGCAAATTAAAAAAATTTTTTTGCCTGCATCTAGCTCTGAAAAAATATTTGGACTTCTAGCAGTGTGTGAGACTTTCTCTATTAGTCCATCTATACTGACCTCCATCAGGTTGCAAATTGAAAATAATTTTTTGTCTGCATCTAGCTCTGAAAAAATATTTGGCCTTCTAGCTGTGTGTGGGACTTTCTCTATTAGTCCATCTATACTGACCTCCATCAGGTTGCAAACTGAATATAATTTTTTTCTGCATCTAGCTCTGAAAAAATATTTGGCCTTCTAGCAGTGTGTGGGACTTTCTCTATTAGTCCATCTATACTGACCTCCATCAGGTTGCAAATTAAAAATAATTTTTATCTGCATCTACCTCTGAAAAAATATTTGGGCTTCTAGCTGTGTGTGGGACTTGTTCTATTAGTCCATCTATACTGACCTCCATCAGGTTGCAAACTGAATATAATTTTTTTCTGCATCTAGCTCTGAAAAAATATTTGGCCTTCTAGCTGTGTGTGGGACTGTTTCTATTAGTCCATCTATACTGACCTCCATCAGGTTGCAAACTGAATATAATTTTTTTCTGCATCTAGCTCTGAAAAAATATTTGGCCTTCTAGCAGTGTGTGGGACTTTCTCTATTAGTCCATCTATACTGACATCCATCAGGTTGCAAATTAAAAATAATTTATATCTGCATCTAGCTCTGAAAAAATATTTGGCCTTCTAGCAGTGTGTGGGACTTTCTCTATTAGTCCATCTATACTGACCTCCATCAAGTTGCAAATTAAAAATCATTTTTTGTCTGCATCTAGCTCTGAAAAAATATTTGGCCTTCTAGCAGTGTGTGGGACTTTCTCTATTAGTCCATCTATACTGACCTCCATCAATTTGCAAACTGAATATATTTTTTTTCTGCATCTACCTCTGAAAAAATATTGGGCTTCTATCTGTGTGTGGGACTTGTTCTATTAATCCATCTATACAGACCTCCATCAGGTTGAAAACTGAATATAATTTTTTTCTGCATCTACCTCTGAAAAAATATTTGGGCTTCTAGCTGTGTGTGGGACTTGTTCTATTAATCCATCTATACAGACCTCCATCAGGTTGCAAACTGAATATAATTTTTTTCTGCATCTACCTCTGAAAAAATATTTGGCCTTCTAGCTGTGTATGGGACTGGTTCTATTAGTCCATCTATACTGACCTCCATCAGGTTGCAAACTGAATATAATTTTTTTCTGCATCTAGCTCTGAAAAAATATTTGGCCTTCTAGCAGTGTGTGGGACTTTCTCTCTTAGTCCATCTATACTGACCTCCATCAGGTTGCAAATTAAAAATAATTTTTATCTGCATCTACCTCTGAAAAAATATTTGGGCTTCTAGCTGTGTGTGGGACTTGTTCTATTAGTCCATCTATACTGACCTCCATCAGGTTGCAAACTGAATATAATTTTTTTCTGCATCTAGCTCTGAAAAAATATTTGGCCTTCTAGTAGTGTGTGAGACTTTCTCTATTAGTCCATCTATACTGACCTCCATCAGGTTGCAAATTAAAAATAATTTTTATCTGCATCTAGCTCTGAAAAAATATTTGGCCTTCTAGCAGTGTGTGGGACTTTCTCTATTAGTCCTTCTATACTGACCTCCATCAGGTTGCAAATTAAAAATAATTTTTATCTGCATCTACCTCTGAAAAAATATTTGGGCTTCTAGCTGTGTGTGGGACTTGTTCTATTAATCCATCTATACTGACCTCCATCAGGTTGCAAACTGAATATAATTTTTTTCTGCATCTAGCTCTGAAAAAATATTTGGCCTTCTAGCAGTGTGTGGGACTTTCTCTATTAGTCCATCTATACTGTCCTCCATCAGGTTGCAAACTGAATATATTTTTTTTCTGCATCTACCTCTGAAAAAATATTGGGCTTCTAGCTGTGTGTGGGACTTGTTCTATTAATCCATCTATACAGACCTCCATCAGGTTGCAAACTGAATATATTTTTTTCTGCATCTACCTCTGAAAAAATATTGGGCTTCTAGCTGTGTGTGGGACTTGTCCTATTAATCCATCTATACAGACCTCCATCAGGTTGCAAACTGAATATAATTTTTTTCTGCATCTAGCTCTGAAAAAATATTTGGCCTTCTAGCAGTGTGTGGGACTTTCTCTATTAGTCCATCTATACTGACCTCCATCAGGTTGCAAATTCAAAATAATTTTTATCTGCATCTAGCTCTGAAAAAATATTTGGCCTTCTAGCAGTGTGTGGGACTTTCTCTATTAGTCCATCTATACTGACCTCCATCAGGTTGCAAATTAAAAATAATTTTTATCTGCATCTACCTCTGAAAAAATATTTGGGCTTCTAGCTGCGTGTGGGACTTGTTCTATTAGTCCATCTATACTGACCTCCATCAGGTTGCAAACTGAATATAATTTTTTTCTGCATCTAGCTCTGAAAAAATATTTGGCCTTCTAGCAGTGTGTGGGACTTTCTCTATTAGTCCATCTATACTGACCTCCATCAGGTTGCAAATTAAAAATAATTTTTATCTGCATCTACCTCTGAAAAAATATTTGGGCTTCTAGCTGTGTGTGGGACTTGTTCTATTAGTCCATCTATACTGACCTCCATCAGGTTGCAAACTGAATATAATTTTTTTCTGCATCTAGCTCTGAAAAAATATTTGGCCTTCTAGCTGTGTGTGGGACTTTTTCTATTAGTCCATCTATACTGACCTCCATCAGGTTGCAAATTAAAAATAATTTTTATCTGCATCTAGCTCTGAAAAAATATTTGGCCTTCTAGCAGTGTGTGGGACTTTCTCTATTAGTCCATCTATACTGACCTCCATCAGGTTGCAAAGTAAAAAAATTTTTTTGTCTGCATCTAGCTCTGAAAAAATATTTGGACTTCTAGCAGTGTGTGAGACTTTCTCTATTAGTCCATCTATACTGACCTCCATCAGGTTGCAAATTCAAAATAATTTTTTGTCTGCATCTAGCTCTGAAAAAATATTTGGCCTTCTAGCAGTGTGTGGGACTTTCTCTATTCGTCCATCTATACTGACATCCATCAGGTTGCAAATTAAAAATAATTTATATCTGCATCTAGCTCTGAAAAAATATTTGGCCTTCTAGCAGTGTGTGGGACTTTCTCTATTAGTCCATCTATACTGACCTCCATCAGGTTGCAAATTAAAAATCATTTTTTGTCTGCATCTAGCTCTGAAAAAATATTTGGCCTTCTAGCAGTGTGTGGGACTTTCTCTATTAGTCCATCTATACTGACCTCCATCAATTTGCAAACTGAATATATTTTTTTTCTGCATCTACCTCTGAAAAAATATTGGGCTTCTATCTGTGTGTGGGACTTGTTCTATTAATCCATCTATACAGACCTCCATCAGGTTGAAAACTGAATATAATTTTTTTCTGCATCTACCTCTGAAAAAATATTTGGGCTTCTAGCTGTGTGTGGGACTTGTTCTATTAATCCATCTATACAGACCTCCATCAGGTTGCAAACTGAATATAATTTTTTTCTGCATCTACCTCTGAAAAAATATTTGGCCTTCTAGCTGTGTGTGGGACTTGTTCTATTAGTCCATCTATACTGACCTCCATCAGGTTGCAAACTGAATATAATTTTTTTCTGCATCTAGCTCTGAAAAAATATTTGGCCTTCTAGCAGTGTGTGGGACTTTCTCTATTAGTCCATCTATACTGACCTCCATCAGTTTGCAAATTAAAAATAATTTTTTGTCTGCATCTAGCTCTGAAAAAATATTTGGCCTCCTAGCAGTGTGTGGGACTTTCTCTATTAGTCCATCTATATTGACCTCAATCAGGTTGCAAACTGAATATATTTTTTTTCTGCATCTACCTCTGAAAAAATATTTGGGTTTCTAGCTGTGTGTAGGACTTGTTCTATTAGTCCATCTATACTGACCTCCATCAGGTTGCAAAATGAATACAATTTTTTTCTGCATCTACCTCTGAAAAAATATTTGGGCTTCCAGCTGTGCGTGGGACTTTCTCTATTAGTCCATCTATACTGACCTCCATCAGGTTGCAAATTAAAAATAATTTTAATCTGCATCTACCTCTGAAAAAATATTTGGGCTTCTAGCTGTGTTTGGGACTTGTTCTATTAGTCCATCTATACTGACCTCCATCAGGTTGCAAACTGAATATAATTTTTTTCTGCATCTAGCTCTGAAAAAAATATTTGGCCTTCTAGCAGTGTGTGGGACTTTCTCTATTAGTCCATCTATACTGTCCTCCATCAGGTTGCAAACTGAATATATTTTTTTTCTGCATCTACCTCTGAAAAAATATTGGGCTTCTACCTGTGTGTGGGACTTGTTCTATTAATCCATCTATACAGACCTCCATCAGGTTGCAAACTGAATATATTTTTTTTCTGCATCTACCTCTGAAAAAATATTGCGCTTCTAGCTGTGTGTGGGACTTGTTCTATTAATCCATCTGTACAGACCTCCATCAGGTTGCAAACTGAATATAATTTTTTTCTGCATCTAGCTCTGAAAAAATATTTGGCCTTCTAGCAGTGTGTGTGACTTTCTCTATTAGTCCATCTATACTGACCTCCATCAGGTTGCAAATTAAAAATAATTTTAATCTGCATCTACCTCTGAAAAAATATTTGGGCTTCTAGCTGTGTTTGGGACTTGTTCTATTAGTCCATCTATACTGACCTCCATCAGGTTGCAAACTGAATATAATTTTTTTCTGCATCTAGCTCTGAAAAAATATTTGGCCTTCTAGCAGTGTGTGGGACTTTCTCTATTAGTCCATCTATACTGTCCTCCATCAGGTTGCAAACTGAATATATTTTTTTCTGCATCTACCTCTGAAAAAATATTGGGCTTCTACCTGTGTGTGGGACTTGTTCTATTAATCCATCTATACAGACCTCCATCAGGTTGCAAACTGAATATATTTTTTTTCTGCATCTACCTCTGAAAAAATATTGGGCTTCTAGCTGTGTGTGGGACTTGTTCTATTAATCCATCTGTACAGACCTCCATCAGGTTGCAAACTGAATATAATTTTTTTCTGCATCTAGCTCTGAAAAAATATTTGGCCTTCTAGCAGTGTGTGTGACTTTCTCTATTAGTCCATCTATACTGACCTCCATCAGGTTGCAAATTAAAAATAATTTTTATCTGCATCTAGCTCTGAAAAAATATTTGGCCTTCTAGCAGTGTGTGGGACTTTCTCTCTTAGTCCATCTATACTGACCTCCATCAGGTTGCAAATTAAAAATAATTTTTATCTGCATCTACCTCTGAAAAAATATTTGGGCTTCTAGCTGTGTGTGGGACTTGTTCTATTAGTCCATCTATACTGACCTCCATCAGGTTGCAAACTGAATATAATTTTTTTCTGCATCTAGCTCTGAAAAAATATTTGGCCTTCTAGCAGTGTGTGGGACTTTCTCTATTAGTCCATCTATACTGTCCTCCATCAGGTTGCAAACTGAATATATTTTTTTTCTGCATCTACCTCTGAAAAAATATTGGGCTTCTAGCTGTGTGTGGGACTTGTTCTATTAATCCATCTATACAGACCTCCATCAGGTTGCAAACTGAATATATTTTTTTCTGCATCTACCTCTGAAAAAATATTGGGCTTCTAGCTGTGTGTGGGACTTGTTCTATTAATCCATCTATACAGACCTCCATCAGGTTGCAAACTGAATATAATTTTTTTCTGCATCTAGCTCTGAAAAAATATTTGGCCTTCTAGCAGTGTGTGGGACTTTCTCTATTAGTCCATCTATACTGACCTCCATCAGGTTGCAAATTCAAAATAATTTTTATCTGCATCTAGCTCTGAAAAAATATTTGGCCTTCTAGCAGTGTGTGGGACTTTCTCTATTAGTCCATCTATACTGACCTCCATCAGGTTGCAAATTAAAAATAATTTTTATCTGCATCTACCTCTGAAAAATATTTGGGCTTCTAGCTGCGTGTGGGACTTGTTCTGTTAGTCCATCTATACTGACCTCCATCAGGTTGCAAACTGAATATAATTTTTTTCTGCATCTAGCTCTGAAAAAATATTTGGCCTTCTAGCAGTGTGTGGGACTTTCTCTATTAGTCCATCTATACTGACCTCCATCAGGTTGCAAATTAAAAATAATTTTTATCTGCATCTAGCTCTGAAAAAATATTTGGCCTTCTAGCAGTGTGTGGGACTTTCTCTATTAGTCCATCTATACTGACCTCCATCAGGTTGCAAATTAAAAATAATTTTTATCTGCATCTACCTCTGAAAAAATATTTGGGCTTCTAGCTGTGTGTGGGACTTGTTCTATTAGTCCATCTATACTGACCTCCATCAGGTTGCAAACTGAATATAATTTTTTTCTGCATCTAGCTCTGAAAAAATATTTGGCCTTCTAGCAGTGTGTGGGACTTTCTCTATTAGTCCATCTATACTGACCTCCATCAGGTTGCAAATTAAAATAATTTTTATCTGCATCTACCTCTGAAAAAATATTTGGGCTTCTAGCAGTGTGTGGGACTTGTTCTATTAGTCCATCTATACTGACCTCCATCCGGTTGCAAACTGAATATAATTTTTTTCTGCATCTAGCTCTGAAAAAATATTTGGCCTTCTAGCAGTGTGTGGGACTTGTTCTATTAGTCCATCTATACTGACCTCCATCAGGTTGCAAACTGAATATAATTTTTTTCTGCATCTAGCTCTGAAAAAATATTTGGCCTTCTAGCTGTGTGTGGGACTTTTTCTATTAGTCCATCTATACTGACCTCCATCAGGTTGCAAATTAAAAATAATTTTTATCTGCATCTAGCTCTGAAAAAATATTTGGCCTTCTAGCAGTGTGTGGGACTTTCTCTATTAGTCCATCTATACTGACCTCCATCAGGTTGCAAAGTAAAAAAATTTTTTTGTCTGCATCTAGCTCTGAAAAAATATTTGGACTTCTAGCAGTGTGTGAGACTTTCTCTATTAGTCCATCTATACTGACCTCCATCAGGTTGCAAATTCAAAATAATTTTTTGTCTGCATCTAGCTCTGAAAAAATATTTGGCCTTCTAGCAGTGTGTGGGACTTTCTCTATTCGTCCATCTATACTGACATCCATCACGTTGCAAATTAAAAATAATTTATATCTGCATCTAGCTCTGAAAAAATATTTGGCCTTCTAGCAGTGTGTGGGACTTTCTCTATTAGTCCATCTATACTGACCTCCATCAGGTTGCAAATTAAAAATCATTTTTTGTCTGCATCTAGCTCTGAAAAAATATTTGGCCTTCTAGCAGTGTGTGGGACTTTCTCTATTAGTCCATCTATACTGACCTCCATCAATTTGCAAACTGAATATATTTTTTTTCTGCATCTACCTCTGAAAAAATATTGGGCTTCTATCTGTGTGTGGGACTTGTTCTATTAATCCATCTATACAGACCTCCATCAGGTTGAAAACTGAATATAATTTTTTTCTGCATCTACCTCTGAAAAAATATTTGGGCTTCTAGCTGTGTGTGGGACTTGTTCTATTAATCCATCTATACAGACCTCCATCAGGTTGCAAACTGAATATAATTTTTTTCTGCATCTACCTCTGAAAAAATATTTGGCCTTCTAGCTGTGTGTGGGACTTGTTCTATTAGTCCATCTATACTGACCTCCATCAGGTTGCAAACTGAATATAATTTTTTTCTGCATCTAGCTCTGAAAAAATATTTGGCCTTCTAGCAGTGTGTGGGACTTTCTCTATTAGTCCATCTATACTGACCTCCATCAGTTTGCAAATTAAAAATAATTTTTTGTCTGCATCTAGCTCTGAAAAAATATTTGGCCTCCTAGCAGTGTGTGGGACTTTCTCTATTAGTCCATCTATACTGACCTCAATCAGGTTGCAAACTGAAAATATTTTTTTTCTGCATCTACCTCTGAAAAAATATTTGGGTTTCTAGCTGTGTGTAGGACTTGTTCTATTAGTCCATCTATACTGACCTCCATCAGGTTGCAAAATGAATACAATTTTTTTCTGCATCTAGCTCTGAAAAAATATTTGGCCTTCTAGCAGTGTGTGGGACTTGTTCTATTAGTCCATCTATACTGACCTCCATCAGGTTGCAAACTGAATATAATTTTTTTCTGCATCTAGCTCTGAAAAAATATTTGGCCTTCTAGCTGTGTGTGGGACTTTTTCTATTAGTCCATCTATACTGACCTCCATCAGGTTGCAAATTAAAAATAATTTTTATCTGCATCTAGCTCTGAAAAAATATTTGGCCTTCTAGCAGTGTGTGGGACTTTCTCTATTAGTCCATCTATACTGACCTCCATCAGGTTGCAAAGTAAAAAAATTTTTTTGTCTGCATCTAGCTCTGAAAAAATATTTGGACTTCTAGCAGTGTGTGAGACTTTCTCTATTAGTCCATCTATACTGACCTCCATCAGGTTGCAAATTCAAAATAATTTTTTGTCTGCATCTAGCTCTGAAAAAATATTTGGCCTTCTAGCAGTGTGTGGGACTTTCTCTATTCGTCCATCTATACTGACATCCATCAGGTTGCAAATTAAAAATAATTTATATCTGCATCTAGCTCTGAAAAAATATTTGGCCTTCTAGCAGTGTGTGGGACTTTCTCTATTAGTCCATCTATACTGACCTCCATCAGGTTGCAAATTAAAAATCATTTTTTGTCTGCATCTAGCTCTGAAAAAATATTTGGCCTTCTAGCAGTGTGTGGGACTTTCTCTATTAGTCCATCTATACTGACCTCCATCAATTTGCAAACTGAATATATTTTTTTTCTGCATCTACCTCTGAAAAAATATTGGGCTTCTATCTGTGTGTGGGACTTGTTCTAATAATCCATCTATACAGACCTCCATCAGGTTGAAAACTGAATATAATTTTTTTCTGCATCTACCTCTGAAAAAATATTTGGGCTTCTAGCTGTGTGTGGGACTTGTTCTATTAATCCATCTATACAGACCTCCATCAGGTTGCAAACTGAATATAATTTTTTTCTGCATCTACCTCTGAAAAAATATTTGGCCTTCTAGCTGTGTGTGGGACTTGTTCTATTAGTCCATCTATACTGACCTCCATCAGGTTGCAAACTGAATATAATTTTTTTCTGCATCTAGCTCTGAAAAAATATTTGGCCTTCTAGCAGTGTGTGGGACTTTCTCTATTAGTCCATCTATACTGACCTCCATCAGTTTGCAAATTAAAAATAATTTTTTGTCTGCATCTAGCTCTGAAAAAATATTTGGCCTCCTAGCAGTGTGTGGGACTTTCTCTATTAGTCCATCTATACTGACCTCAATCAGGTTGCAAACTGAATATATTTTTTTTCTGCATCTACCTCTGAAAAAATATTTGGGTTTCTAGCTGTGTGTAGGACTTGTTCTATTAGTCCATCTATACTGACCTCCATCAGGTTGCAAAATGAATACAATTTTTTTCTGCATCTACCTCTGAAAAAATATTTGGGCTGCCAGCTGTGCGTGGGACTTTCTCTATTAGTCCATCTATACTGACCTCCATCAGGTTGCAAATTAAAAATAATTTTAATCTGCATCTACCTCTGAAAAAATATTTGGGCTTCTAGCTGTGTTTGGGACTTGTTCTATTAGTCCATCTATACTGACCTCCATCAGGTTGCAAACTGAATATAATTTTTTTCTGCATCTAGCTCTGAAAAAAATATTTGGCCTTCTAGCAGTGTGTGGGACTTTCTCTATTAGTCCATCTATACTGTCCTCCATCAGGTTGCAAACTGAATATATTTTTTTTCTGCATCTACCTCTGAAAAAATATTGGGCTTCTACCTGTGTGTGGGACTTGTTCTATTAATCCATCTATACAGACCTCCATCAGGTTGCAAACTGAATATATTTTTTTTCTGCATCTACCTCTGAAAAAATATTGGGCTTCTAGCTGTGTGTGGGACTTGTTCTATTAATCCATCTGTACAGACCTCCATCAGGTTGCAAACTGAATATAATTTTTTTCTGCATCTAGCTCTGAAAAAATATTTGGCCTTCTAGCAGTGTGTGTGACTTTCTCTATTAGTCCATCTATACTGACCTCCATCAGGTTGCAAATTAAAAATAATTTTAATCTGCATCTACCTCTGAAAAAATATTTGGGCTTCTAGCTGTGTTTGGGACTTGTTCTATTAGTCCATCTATACTGACCTCCATCAGGTTGCAAACTGAATATAATTTTTTTCTGCATCTAGCTCTGAAAAAATATTTGGCCTTCTAGCAG
The DNA here is from genome assembly GCF_046119375.1 of Phyllobates terribilis. NCBI lineage: Eukaryota > Metazoa > Chordata > Amphibia > Anura > Dendrobatidae > Phyllobates > Phyllobates terribilis. The sequence continues at coordinate 253,380,454 of NW_027362764.1, forward strand.
TGTGTGGGACTTTCTCTATTAGTCCATCTATACTGTCCTCCATCAGGTTGCAAACTGAATATATTTTTTTCTGCATCTACCTCTGAAAAAATATTGGGCTTCTACCTGTGTGTGGGACTTGTTCTATTAATCCATCTATACAGACCTCCATCAGGTTGCAAACTGAATATATTTTTTTTCTGCATCTACCTCTGAAAAAATATTGGGCTTCTAGCTGTGTGTGGGACTTGTTCTATTAATCCATCTGTACAGACCTCCATCAGGTTGCAAACTGAATATAATTTTTTTCTGCATCTAGCTCTGAAAAAATATTTGGCCTTCTAGCAGTGTGTGTGACTTTCTCTATTAGTCCATCTATACTGACCTCCATCAGGTTGCAAATTAAAAATAATTTTTATCTGCATCTAGCTCTGAAAAAATATTTGGCCTTCTAGCAGTGTGTGGGACTTTCTCTCTTAGTCCATCTATACTGACCTCCATCAGGTTGCAAATTAAAAATAATTTTTATCTGCATCTACCTCTGAAAAATATTTGGGCTTCTAGCTGCGTGTGGGACTTGTTCTGTTAGTCCATCTATACTGACCTCCATCAGGTTGCAAACTGAATATAATTTTTTTCTGCATCTAGCTCTGAAAAAATATTTGGCCTTCTAGCAGTGTGTGGGACTTTCTCTATTAGTCCATCTATACTGACCTCCATCAGGTTGCAAATTAAAAATAATTTTTATCTGCATCTAGCTCTGAAAAAATATTTGGCCTTCTAGCAGTGTGTGGGACTTTCTCTATTAGTCCATCTATACTGACCTCCATCAGGTTGCAAATTAAAAATAATTTTTATCTGCATCTACCTCTGAAAAAATATTTGGGCTTCTAGCTGTGTGTGGGACTTGTTCTATTAGTCCATCTATACTGACCTCCATCAGGTTGCAAACTGAATATAATTTTTTTCTGCATCTAGCTCTGAAAAAATATTTGGCCTTCTAGCAGTGTGTGGGACTTTCTCTATTAGTCCATCTATACTGACCTCCATCAGGTTGCAAATTAAAATAATTTTTATCTGCATCTACCTCTGAAAAAATATTTGGGCTTCTAGCAGTGTGTGGGACTTGTTCTATTAGTCCATCTATACTGACCTCCATCCGGTTGCAAACTGAATATAATTTTTTTCTGCATCTAGCTCTGAAAAAATATTTGGCCTTCTAGCAGTGTGTGGGACTTGTTCTATTAGTCCATCTATACTGACCTCCATCAGGTTGCAAATCGAATATAATTTTTTTCTGCATCTAACCCAGCCAATAGTTTTGGCCTAATACCACAGTTTGGCCACTCAGCTCAGCTCGGTTCCCATCCATTGTTTTTTTGTGCAAACAACTCCAGAGTTGTGAATGAGTTAACCACCAAAATGAGTGGAAAAAGGCCTGCTGCTGGTGGTAAGGGGAATAGGCGTGTTGGGAAGGGGAAAAAAGGTTGTGTCCGTGTGGTAGGTGTTAGAGCAACAGTAACATCTGCAGAAGAAAGACCATCTTCCAGCCAAACTAAAATATCTACTTCTTTTAGCAGACAATGTGATAAGATCCCTTTCTTACGGCCACGCCAATCGCTACAAATTCCAGATGAGGCACAAAAACAGCAGGTGCTTCAACGGATATCAAGTGCTCCTTTAAGTGGGCTCTCCTCCACATCAACTTCAACATCACAAATACTCCAGTCCTCAAAGGTGTCACCCCAATCGCACTTGCTTCCTCACAGCTCCCAAATCTCCAGCTGCCCGTCTGAGTATGAGGTAGAACAGATGGTTGAGTCTGCAGAGCTGTTTACTCATACTATAGCCTGGGAATCAGAGGTCGACTCCAGCGCTTCTGTGAATCCAGACGAGGAAATGATCTGCACTGATGCCCAGAATCTTTATGAGTCGGATCCAGGACCAGACGCAGAAGGTTCTGACCATAATGTAGACCCTCATTCCCAAACTGTAACTCCTGTTGGTGGAGACAATGAGGAAGACGATGATGAGACTCAAATACCTGATTGGAGCGACAACTTTAGTTTTTTGTCAGGGCAGGAACAGGTTGGCTCTGAGGACGACGGGTGTGATAACGCACAGGGTGATGATGATGAGGTTGGAGATCCCACTTACTGTCAACCCACAGTCAGCCAAGAGATGAGGTCAGCAGAGGAGGTGGAGGAAGATGCTAGTGACGACGAGGTCAGGTTGCGCCTTCCTGGACAGAGACGTAGTACTGGAAGCACGTCAACAACTGCATCCTCAAACACAACTCTGCCTCTCACCACAAGTCGTGGTGGCTCTTCAGGTCGCATGGGTGCTAAACCTTGCATAGCCTGGGCATTTTTTCAGATCGATAAAGATGACCCAACTCGTGTTATCTGTAACATTTGTCAGCAAAAGCTAAGTAGAGGCCAAAAAATACATAGTTTGAGTACTTCATGCATGAACCGGCACATGGACATGAAGCATAAGTTGCAGTGGGAAGCTCAGTGTGCTACAATGCGGCCTAGCCGGCCGGGCCAACCACCGTCTGCCATATCTTGTGCATCCGCGGCCTCTTCATCCTCTGTGACTGGGGGGACAGCAGTCACACCTGTTTTGGGGCGCAGACCTGCCACCTCTTTACCCGCAACAGCCAGCGTGATTGGCAGGTCATCATTTTCTTTGGAGATGGTAACACCAGCTGGTGTTGAGCGCTGTCCGACATCGATAGCACCACCTTTGGATCAAGGCAACCTAACATGTCCGCCTGCATCTTCCTCACAGACCGGCAGTTTGCCGGGGACACACTTATCAACCCCGTCTAAGCACAATAGCCAGCCCTCGGTCCCTCAGATGTGGACAAGTAAAAGACCATTTCCTCCTAGCCATGAGAAAGCTAAGAGGTTGAATTTCACCATCTGCAAGCTCTTGGCTACAGAAATGCTGCCTTTCCGCCTGGTGGACACAGAGGATTTTCGAGACCTTATGTCCGTCGCAGTGCCCCAGTACCAGATGCCCAGTCGGCACTACTTCTCAAAGAAAGGTGTGCCTGCGCTCCACCAGCATGTCGCACACAACATCACCGCTTCTTTGAGAAACTCTGTGTGTGACAGGGTGCATTTCACCACAGACACTTGGACGAGTAGGCATGGACAGGGGCGTTACATGTCGCTGACTGGGCACTGGGTAACTATGGTGACAGCAGGACAAGGGGCTGCTGTCCAAGTCTTGCCGTCCCAACGAGTTGTGCGTCAATCCTCTTTATGTCAAAGTTCCTCCACTGCTTCTGCCTCCTCAACCTCTCGGTCTTCCACCTGCACCCAAAGCCTGTCTGGTCATGCCACAAGCTTTCTAACTGCGCAGAAGGGATCCTGCACACCTCCTTACTATGCTGGCAGTAGGGCTCAACGTCATCAGGCGGTTTTTACTTTGAAATGTCTGGGAAATGTGAGTCACACAGCTGAGGAGTTGTGGTCAGCTCTGGAGAACCAATTTCATGAATGGTTGTCTCCACTGGACCTGAAACCAGGGAAGGCCGTGTGCGACAATGCTGCAAACCTGGGTGCGGCCCTTCGCCGGGGCAATGTCACACACGTGCCTTGTATGGCTCACGTGTTGAACCTGGTTGTCCAGCAATTTTTAGCCCACTATCCCAGACTAGATGGCCTTCTGCAGAGGGCACGGTCGCTGTGTGCTCACTTCCGCCGTTCGCATCCCGCAGCTCAGCGACTTACATCTCTACAGAAGTCGTTGGGCCTGCCACTTCACCGGCTAAAATGCGATGTGCCTACCCGGTGGAATTCAACTCTGCACATGTTGCAGCGACTGTGGCAGCACCGACAAGCCCTGGTGCAATACGTTCTGACGTATAGCCTGGGTCAACGAGATCCAGAGGTGGGGCAAATCACGCTGGAGGAGTGGTCTCAGATCAGGGACCTATGCACCCTTCTGCACAGTTTTGAAATGGCGACGAAGATGTTTAGTGCTGACGATGCCATTATCAGCATGACTATTCCGGTGATTTACATGCTGGAGCACATGTTAAACAGAATTCGGAGTCAGGTGGTGGCACAAGAGGAGGTGGAGGAAGTAGAGGAGGAGGAGTTGTATGCGGAAGGGCTAACATCTGCAAGGTCCAGACGGTCGACAGCACCAAGGCGGCAGGCATGTGAGGGTGGGGGAGATGGTTTTACCAGGGCGCATGGTAGCAGCCAAACTAGTGAGGAAGGTGCAGCAGCCCAGGAAGAAGTGGAGGACGAACTGATGGAAGACTCATCAGATGAGGGAGACCTTGATCACATTTCTGTTGTGCGAGGTTGGGGGGAGAGGACAGAGGAAGGAAGCATGATTGTTACCTCGCCACCAACACAACAGGGACTTGGTGCTCCTGGATGCGCAACACACATGAGTGCCTTCTTGCTGCACTACCTGCAACATGACCCTCGAATTGTGAGAATTAGAAATAATCCTGACTACTGGGTTGCCACACTGTTTGATCCCCGGTACAAAAGTAAATTTGCCGAAATTATTCCTGCCATAGAAAGGGATGCACGCATGCAGGAGTATCAGCAGAGACTGTTGCAGAATCTTACATGTGCTTTTCCACAAAACACCAGTGGTGCACGTAGTGAATCTCACAGTTCCAACTTGCCAACCGTGTGACCGTCAAGTGTTCAGCACTCAAACCGTAACAGAACCACAGTATCTGCTGGTAACATCAATTTTGCGGAATCATTTCACCACTTTTTTAGCCCATCCTTTGCAAGGCCACAGGAGACAAGAAGTCTGACACATAGTCAACGCCTAGAGACGATGGTACAGGAGTATCTCCAAGTAAACATTGAAGCCATGACTGTGTCACTGGACCCTTGCTCTTTTTGGGCTTCCAATCTGGATAAATGGCCGGAGCTAGCCACTTACGCCTTGGAGATCTTGTCATGCCCCGCAGCCAGCATTCTGTCTGAACGTGTGTTCAGCACTGCTGGTGGTGTGCTGACAGATAAGCGCACGCGGCTCTCCACTGATAATGTAGACAGACTCACGTTCATAAAGATGAACAAATCATGGATCCGAAACGACTTTTCTACCCCTGTGTCATCCTGGGGAGAGTAAAAGCTTGATGATTGGTTAAAATCACCCTACCAACCGTTTTAAGCTTTCAAATTACTAATCATGTTTATCTGTATCTTGGCTGGAAAATAATTTGGGCTTTGTAGCAGTGTGCAATTCCTAAGTATTTGATACCCTGTGAGGGCCAGGCAAAGGGAAAGTTGGACTGGATGGAATCCTACATGGATTTGGGGAGGGAGACATCGAGGGCCTCAGACTTCGCTGCATTGATTTTAAAATTTGACCATGTAACAAAGTGATCTATTTCAGCCATAACAGCATGGATGGATATATGTGATTGAGTGATATATACTAGGACATCATCAGCAAATAGAGAGCACTTGTACTCGGTGCCTCCCACCTCAATCCACCTAATATTGGGGTTATGGCGAATTGATGAGAGCAGGTGCTCCGTCACTAGGATGTATAAGAGAGGGGACAGAGGACATCCCTGCCTTGTCCCATTGGTGATTGTGAAAGGTGATGAAAATGTTCTGATGCACCCCCTGGGCCTTGGGACACCCGGAGCCGGACCCTTTTTGGTGGATGCTGGTGGTTGTAGTCTTCGTGGCGGCGACCCGGTTCCGTGGCTCAGGGTGGTCAAACCAGTGGCGGAACTATTTATGTGGTTTTGATGTTTAAATGTCCGACTACGCCACCCGTGGATTGCGGTCAGAGTGAACCGCCGCTGCAGGGCAGACCGCTGAGGCTGGTGTTGTGGGTGCAGCAGAGCGTAGCATAACTCCCCACGGGAGGAGTATAGCCTCAGGGCAGTGTATGCGGAGAATGGGGGTGATGGTGCAGGGCAGCAGCAGTAACGACACGGAGTCAGTGATGCAGTCCAGGGCCTTTACTCACAGTTCTTATTATCCAGACCACGTCTGCAGGTAACGGCTGCCCACGTCGTACTGTGCTCACCAGGTGAGGGGCTCAGACAACAGCCAGATAACTTTGGAGCGCTTCACAGGACCCCCTTTGTGTGTCCTTTGTCTGGCCTTTCTTACCAACCCTTCTGTCCGGCTGCCTCGGGCCTCCTCTTGGTAAACTTGGAGCCAGTTTACCTGACCCTATGTGGTGCCTTCCTAGCGGGTGTAGAGAGGGGCTGCGCCACATAAAATGTCACAGCCTCCGGTTTCTAGCTGAGGGTCATTTCCTGCCTCCACTAGTTTCGGGGACCGGTCTCCCCCTTTGGCCTGACCCCTCCACGCAGGTGGATTCGGGCGTGCGGTGGCGACTCGCCCGTCCGCACCCCTGGGATCCCTTCATTCCTCGTTCCTGGAGCCTTCTCAGCTCTTCTTCCTTCCTTCTCCCTCTTCCAGGCCTGGGCCTCTGTTACTATGCCCGCCTCTGGAACAGAGCTCATGCAGAGCCACTGCTCCCTGCCACTTCTGCTCAGACTTCTCTGCACTGAACTAAGATGATGCCCACCTTTTATACTCCCTTCTCAATGCACCCAGGAACTGCTTCCTCCCTGCTCCTGCACTACAGGGTTCCCCTTCCTCAGTGTTCCCTCCCCCCACTCCAGCCAGGGACAGGGACTGTCGTGCCCATCTCAGAGGCATATTGGTCGCCCTGCCCCACGGCAATGTGGTGTACTGCATGCAGGTGTCGGGTCCTGATCCACACTCCATCCTTACCTGAGAGTGAGATATCACACCTCTGGGTGAGGTGCAATACCTCTGTAGCAACCGAGCCTTCAGGGTGCTACAGTTCCATTTATCTTCAGCCTAGGTGACGTATTGTGATACAGGGCCGTGATTTTGGCTATAAAAGGGTCCCCTAGACCCCTACCCCAAGCTTTTTAAGAGAATCATATATGGCGTGCCAGGAGACTCTATGGAATGCTTTCTCAGCATCCAACGAGAGTATCTAATTACAAATTTTTAACTGCATCTAGCCCAGGAAATACTTTGTGCCTAGTAGCAGTGTCTGCTAGTCAGCGGATTATCCCGGCTGTTAAGCAAGCTACACCACCTGTAGTTTGGACACTTAATTTTTTCAAAGGAAATGCTTCGGGACCACGGGATACTCAGTGAAGAGCATCAGGAGGCACCCCAAGGCATAGGGCTGGGACTGGCAGTAGGATGCCTTGCGGTGGACAGCCGAGCTCGATCCTTATAAAAGCTTTTTAACTGCAGCAGCTTTAGTGGACGCTACTGGAGCTGGAATTACGCGGCTGCTGGCATGAGACTTGCACTCCAATAGATCCTTGTAAATGGATTTAAAGTGTTTTCATTCAAATTAGAGAGACAATTTAAATTAAAAAGCTTAGAGCTGCCTCCACCACAGGGGGGCTCGCTCGACCCACCAGCGGACAGGCACCAGTATTGGGAGAAGGGGGCTGGCCGTCAGGGTTCACCGCGGCTCTGGCACAAACCCGGCGACACGGAGGTGGCACGGGCAGGAGCGGACTGAGCGTGTCAGCTTCTCACTTTTTGGATTTTAGAAGGGCGTGACATGCCTATATCTGTGTCTCCCCCTCCTTTTACTCCTCCACCTCTTTTCTTTTCGCATGACTATATGTACTTGTCACTTTTCCATGTGTTAGTTGTGTCTTCTGAGCAGTTTGTCAGCTTTTGGACACCTTTGAAGGTGTTTTCTATGTGTTTCTATGTGTTTTTGTTTGCCTGCCATTGCTTTTAACGGTGTTCGAAGGTGTTCGACGAACAGTTCGACGAACAGTTCGGCGAACACACGGGTGTTCGACGAACCGAACCGAACTCGAACACTACGGGGGTGGCTCAACACTAAGGGGGACCTTCAGAGCGATGACAGCAGCCCACAGGGGGAGGGAGGCATAGCACCACAACAGGCAGGAAGAAGCAGAGTGGTGGCCGCAGACACAAGGCGGGAAAGGATTCCTCGTAATGCCAACACGACTGAAGTTTCCAGTACAACTGTTAGGTCTTCCCGAGTCTGGTTGTTTTTTAAAGACTCTGCAGATAACCCCAAAAAGGCCATTTGCATCACCTGCCAGGCAAGCATCAGTAGCAAAACTAGCAGCCTGACCACCACCAGCATGATCAGGCACATGGCAGCAAAGCATCCCACTAAGTGGGCCTAACTCCAGGGTCCAGAAACAGTGTCTGCGGGTGACTCCACTGCTTGTTCCGCTGTTGTGCGTGCACGCCAATCCCCTGTCCATGGTGCATGCGAAGATGCCTTCCGCACTGCAGGTGTCGTTGTCACTCTCACCTAGCACCATCAGCAAGCATGTCCACGACTTTGTCCCAGCGCAGCGTTCAGTTGTCCCTATCCCAGTCTTTGAAATGAAGCGCAAATACGCAGCCAACGCCCCACAGGCCACACTACTAAATTCACAAAATTCAAAAATTCATAAATTCGCAAATACTTGGGCTCGAAATGTTGCCTTTTAGGCTCGTGGAGACGGAAGCTTTCCACAACCTGATGGCGGCGGCCGTCCCTCGGTACTTGGTTTCCAGCCACCACTATTTCTCACGAGGTGCCGTCCCCGCATTACACGAGCACGTGTCCCACAACATTAGCTGTGCCCTTAACAACGCAGTTACTGGGAAAGTCCACCTAACCACGGACACGTGGACAAATGCTTGTGGGCAGGGACAGTACATCTTGCTGATGGCACACTGGGTTAATATAATGGAAGCCGGGACCCAGTTGGACCTTGGGACGGAACACGACCTCCCGAGGTCGAGGATTGCGGGCCCTGGGTCATTCAGGGTTGCCCACACATTCTACAGCTCCTGCACCTCCTCCTCCTCCTCCTCAGCCTCAATCTCTGAAATGACCACATCAGTCGCAAGCTGGAAGCACTGCAGAACTGCCTCGGCCAAGCGGCAACAGGCTGTGCTGAATCTAACATACTTAAGTGACAAACCGCACAATGCTGAAGAGTTGTGGACAGCTGTAAAAGAGCAGGCAGATCTATGGCTTACACCGCTGACCTTACAGCCAGGCATGGTTGTGTGTGACAATGGCCGGAACCTGGTGGCGGCTCAGAGGTGAGGAGAGCTCACACACGTACCATGCCTGGCCCATGTGCTTAACCTCGTGGTTCAGCTGTTTCTCAAAATCTACCCAGATCTGCCGGATCTGCTTGTCAAAGTACACTTGTGTGCCCATTTTAGAAAGTCAGCTACAGCTTCCGCGGCCCTTGCCATGCTTCAGCAGCGTTTGCAGCTTCCAGTTCACCAACAGATCTGCGATGTCCCCACGCATTGGAACTCTACATTGCAGATGTTGGAAAGGATTTGTGAGCAGAAAAGGGCAGTTGTTGACTACCAGCATCAACAATGCTGTCGGTATTCAGGTCAGACTCCACACATAAAACCTCAGGAGTGGACATGGATGTCAGACATCTGTACTGTCCTCCAAAACTTTGAGGACTCCACCAAGATGGTGAGCGGCGATGATGCCATAATTAGCATCACCATCCCGCTTCTCTGTCTTCTGAAACGCTCTCTGCTCACAACTAAAGAGGATGCATTGCAGGCAGAACACGATGAGATGGAGCAAGGAACCATACAGGGTGATTACACACAGCCCAGCCTCATCTCATCCTAACATGGATTGGGTGACAATGAGGAGGAAGAAGAACAGGGGCTTGTTTCCTGCGCTATAGACGGTACTACCTGCACAACTGTCATACCGTCTGTTCAGCGTGGATGACCTGGATGACCTGAGGACAGGGAGGAGGAGGATGAGGAGGAGAGCATGGTCAGTCGTCCTTTTGGTAAGGACATGGAAGTCTTGCCTGTTAGCAGCCTGGCACACATGGCTGAGTTTATGTTACTCTGCTTTCCCGTGACTCTCGCGTCCAAAATTTGGGTGACAGTCATTACTAGTGTTGAGCCACCCCCGTAGTGTTCGAGTTCGGTTCGTTTCGTCGAACACCCGTGTGTTCGCCGAACTGTTCGTCGAACTGTTCGTCGAACACCTTCGAACACCGTTAAAACCAATGGCAGGCAAACAAAAACACATAGAAACACATAGAAAACACCTTCAAAGGTGTCCAAAAGCTGACAAACTGCTCAGAAGACATAACTAACACATGGAAAAGTGACAAGTACATATAGTCATGCGAAAATAAAAGAGGTGGAGGAGTAAAAGGAGGGGGAGACACAGATATAGGCATGTCATGCCCTTCTAAAATCCAAAAAGTGAGAAGCCGACACGGCCAGTCCGCTCCTGCCCGTGCCACCTCCATGTCGCCGGGTTTGTGCCAGAGCCGCGGTGAACCCTGACGGCCAGCCCCCCTCTCCCAATACTGGTGCCTGTCTGCTGGTGGGTCGAGCGAGCCCCCCTGTGGTGGAGGCAGCTCTAAGCTTTTTAATTTAAATTGTCTCTCTAATTTGAATGAATACACTTTAAATCCATTTACAAGGATCTATTGAAGGGCAAGTCTCATGCCAGCAGCCGCGGTAATTCCAGCTCCAGTAGCGTCCACTAAAGCTGCTGCAGTTAAAAAGCTTTTATAAGGATCGAGCTCGGCTGTCCACCGCAAGGCATCCTACTGCCAGTCCCAGCCCCTATGCCTTGGGGTGCCTCCTGATGCTCTTCACTAAGTATCCCATGGTCCCGAAGCATTTCCTTTGAAAAAATTAAGTGTCTAAACTACAGGTGGTGCAGCTTGCTTAACAGCCGGGATAATCCGCTTACTAGCAGACACTGCTACTAGGCACAAAGTATTTCCTGGGCTAGATGCAGTTAAAAATTTGTAATTAGATACTCTCGTTGGATGCTGAGAAAGCATTCCATAGAGTCTCCTGGCACGCCATATATGATTCTCTTAAAAAGCTTGGGGTAGGGGTCTAGGGGACCCTTTTATAGCCAAAATCACGGCCCTGTATCGCAATACGTCACCTAGGCTGAAGATAAATGGAACTGTAGCACCCTGAGGGCTCGGTTGCTAAAGACGTATTGCACCTCACCCAGAGGTGTGATATCTCACTCTCAGGTAAGGATGGAGTGTGGATCAGGACCCGACACCTGCATGCATTACACCACATTGCCGTGGGGCAGGGCGACCAATATGCCCCTGAGATGGGCACGACAGTCCCTGTCCCTGGCTGGAGTGGGGGGAGGGAACACTGAGGAAGGGGAACCCTGTAGTGCAGGAGCAGGGAGGAAGCAGTTCCTGGGTGCATTGAGAAGGGAGTATAAAAGGTGGGCACCATCTTAGTTCAGTGCAGAGAAGTCTGAGCAGAAGTGGCAGGGAGCAGGGGCTCTGCATGAGCTCTGCTCCGGAGGCGGGCCTAGTAACAGAGGCCCAGGCCTGGAAGAGGGAGAAGGAAGGAAGAGGAGCGGAGAAGGCTCCAGGAACGAGGAATGAAGGGATCCCAGGGGTGCGGACGGGCGAGTCGCCACCGCACGCCCGAATCCACCTGCGTGGAGGGGTCAGGCCAAAGGGGGAGACCGGTCCCCGAACTAGTGGAGGCAGGAAACGACCCTCAGCTAGAAACCGGAGGCTCTGACATTTTATGTGGCGCAGCCCCTCGCTGCACCCGCTAGGAAGGCACCACATAGGGTCAGGGAAACTGGCGCCAAGTTTACCAAGAGGAGGCCCGAGGCAGCCGGACAGAAGTGTTGGTAAGAAAGGCCAGACAAAGGACACACAAAGGGGGTCCTGTGAAGCGCTCCAAAGTTATCTGGGAGTTGTCTGAGCCCCTCACCTGGTGAGCACAGTACGACGTGGGCAGCCGTTACCTGCAGACGTGGTCTGGATAATAAGAACTGTGAGTAAAGGCCCTGAACTGCATCACTGACTCCGTGTCGTTACTGCTGCTGCCCTGCACCATCACCCCCATCCTCCGCATACACTGCCCTGAGGCTATACTCCTCCCGTGGGGAGTTATGCTACGCTCTGCTGCACCCACAACACCAGCCTCAGTGGTCTGCCCTATAGCGGCGGTTCACTCTGACCGCAATCCACGGGTGGCGTAGTCGGACATTTAAACATGAAAACCACATAAATAGTTCCGCCACTGGTTTGACCGCCCTGAGCCACGGAACTGGGTCGCCGCCACGAAGACTACAACCACCAGCATCCACCAAAAAGGGTCCGGCTCCGGGTGTCCCAAGGCCCAGGGGGTGCGTCAGAACATTTTCATCACCTTTCACAATCACCAATGGGACAAGGCAGTGATGTCCTCTGTCCCCTCTCTTATACATCCTAGTGACGGAGCACCTGCTCTCATCAATTCGCCATAACCCCAATATTAGGTGGATTGAGGTGGGAGGCACCGAGTACAAGTGCTCTCTATTTGCTGATGATGTCCTAGTATATATCACTCAATCACATATATCCATCCATGCTGTTATGGCTGAAATAGATCACTTTGTTACATGGTAAAATTTTAAAATCAATGCAGCGAAGTCTGAGGCCCTCGATGTCTCCCTCCCCAAATCCATATAGGATTCCATCCAGTCCAACTTTCCCTTTGCCTGGCCCTCACAGGGTATCAAATACTTAGGAATTCCTATTCATAGAGACCTCTCCCATCTATGTTATCTTAATTTTGGGCCCTTTATTGAACAACTCCATACAGACCACGGTTGGCAAGTTAGAACTGTAAGATTCACTACGTGAACCACTGGTGTTTTGTGGAAAAGCACATGTACACTGCGTTCCAAATTATTATACAAAAAGTGTTTAGGAGTGATAAGGGAAGAATTTGTTTGTTTGTCAGTTAAACTCATTGATGGTGATGTGTGTCAGGGCTCTTTATATCACTGTAAGCAATTGCAGACACCTGTGCTAATTAGTTTGGCAGGTGTGTCCAATGAAAGGCAAGACTACTTAAGAAGGCTCTCTCACATTATTAAGCAGCCTACATTTTCTGCCAAAATGGGAAAGAAAAAGGATGTGTCGGCTGCTGAGAAGCAACAAATTGTGGAGTGTTTAGGTCAAGGCATGACTACAATCAACATTGTGCGATGATCAGGATGAAGTGTCTTGGCAATCAAGAAGTATGTAGCTGATTCACAGTACACACGTGTGCGTGCTGATAAGGGCAAATTGAGGACTCTTTCCTACAGGCAATTACGTCAGGTTGAAAGAGCAGCGGCAAAAAAGCCTTGTCATAGCAGCAGACAAGTTTTTGAAGCTGCTTGTGCCTCCAACGTCCCCCAAACAACAAGATGCAGGGTCCTTCAGAGGTTTGCAGCTGTGCATGCGCCATCCTGTCGACCTCCTCTATCCACTTCACACAAGCAGAAACGGCTCCAGTGGGCCAAACATTACATGAAGACTGATTTCAAAACTGTTTTGTTCACGGATGAGTGCCGTGCAGTGCTCGATGGTCCAGATGGATGGAGTGGAGGATGGCTGGTTGATGGACACCCCACGCAAACACGGCTACAGCGCCAACAAGGAGGAGGTGGAGTAATGTTTTGGGCTGGAATCATGGGGAGAGAGATTGTCGGCCCCTTTAGGATCCCTGAAGGCGCTAAAGATGAACTCCATAATGTATGTGGATTTTCTCAAACAGCACTTCCTGCCATGGTTCAAGAAGAAGAACCGTGTATTTCACAGCAAGATCATTTTTCTGCATGATAATGCACCATCTCATGCTGCACATAAAACATCTGCATCTCTGGCTGATATGGGCATAAAAGGGGACAAACTTATGGTGTGACCCCCATGCTCCCCTGACCTCCATTCAGAACCTTTGGAGCATCATTAAAAGGAGTGTCTATGATGGCGGGAGGCAGTTCACATCTAAGCAACAGCTCTGGGAGGGTATTCTGTCCTCATGCAAAACAATTGAAGCAGAAACCATCCAAAACCTGACAAATTCAATGGACGAGAGAGTTCAGAAGCTCCTTTCGAACAAGGGGTCCTATGTGAAAATGTAACATCACCTAGAATTAAGTTTTGAGTTGAAAACTGTTTGATTTCAGTTTCTAACAACCTGCTAATGCTTATAATTTCAAAAATGACCATTTTTTTGGTCTTTATTAAAATGAAAAGGTTGATCGAAAAGTTTGGGGGATCTAAGAGTGTGGCAACCCAGTAGTCATGATTACTTCGAATTCTGACAATATGAGGGTCATGCTGCAGGTAGTGCAGCAAGAAGGCACTTATGTGCCTTGCGCATCTCGGAGCCCCAAAATTATTTTCCGGGCTAGATGCAGCTAAAAATTATTTTTAATTTTAAATCTGGTGAAGCTTTAGTATAGATGGCCTAATAGGATCAGTGCTGCACACTGCTACAAAGCCCAAATTATTTTCCAGTCAAGATACAGATAAACATGATTAGTAATTTGAAAGCTTAAAACGGTTGGTAGGGTGATTTTAACCAATCATCAAGCTTTTACTCTCCCCAGGATGACACAGGGGTAGAAAAGTCGTTTCGGATCCATGATTTGTTCATCTTTATGAACGTGAGTCTGTCTACATTATCAGTGGAGAGCCGCGTGCGCTTATCTGTCAGCACACCACCAGCAGCGCTGAACACACGTTCAGACAGAACGCTGGCTGCGGGGCATGACAAGATCTCCAAGGCGTAAGTGGCTAGCTCCGGCCATTTATCCAGATTGGAAGCCCAAAAAGAGCAAGGGTCCAGTGACACAGTCGTGGCTTCAATGTTTACTTGGAGATACTCCTGTACCATCGTCTCTAGGCGTTGACTATGTGTCAGACTTCTTGTCTCCTGTGGCCTTGCAAAGGATGGGCTAAAAAAGTGGTGAAATGATTCCGCAAAATTGATGTTACCAGCAGATACTGTGGTTCTGTCACGGTTTGAGTGCTGAACACTTGACGGTCCCACGGTTGGCAAGTTGGAACTGTGAGATTCACTACGTGCACCACTGGTATTTTGTGGAAAAGCACATGTAAGATTCTGCAACAGTCTCTGCTGATACTCCTGCATGCGTGCATCCCTTTCTATGGCAGGAATAATTTCTGCAAATTTACTTTTGTACTGGGGATCTAACAGTGTGGCAACCCAGTAGTCAGGATTATTTCTAATTCTCACAATTCGAGGGTCATGTTGCAGGTAGTGCAGCAAGAAGGCACTCATGTGTGTTGCGCATCCAGGAGCACCAAGTCCCTGTTGTGTTGGTGGCGAGGTAACAATCATGCTTCCTTCCTCTGTCCTCTCCCCCCAACCTCGCACAACAGAAATGTGATCAAGGTCTCCCTCATCTGATGAGTCTTCCATCAGTTCGTCCTCCACTTCTTCCTGGGCTCCTGCACCTTCCTCACTAGTTTGGCTGCTACCATGCGCCCTGGTAAAACCATCTCCCCCACCCTCACATGCCTGCCGCCTTGGTGCTGCCGACCGTCTGGACCTTGCAGATGTTAGCCCTTCCGCATACAACTCCTCCTCCTCTACTTCCTCCACCTCCTCTTGTGCCACCACCTGACTCCGAATTCTGTTTAACATGTGCTCCAGCATGTAAATCACCGGAATAGTCATGCTGATAATGGCATCGTCAGCACTAAACATCTTCGTCGCCATTTCAAAACTGTGCAGAAGGGTGCATAGGTCCCTGATCTGAGACCACTCCTCCAGCGTGATTTGCCCCACCTCTGAATCTCGTTGGCCCAGGCTATACGTCAGAACGTATTGCACCAGGGCTTGTCGGTGCTGCCACAGTCGCTGCAACATGTGCAGAGTTGAATTCCACCGGGTAGGCACATCGCATTTTAGCCGGTGAAGTGGCAGGCCCAACGACTTCTGTAGAGATGTAAGTCGCTGAGCTGCGGGATGCGAACGGCGGAAGTGAACACACAGCGACCGTGCCCTCTGCAGAAGGCCATCTAGTCTGGGATAGTGGGCTAAAAATTGCTGGACAACCAGGTTCAACACGTGAGCCATACAAGGCACGTGTGTGACATTGCCCCGGCGAAGGGCCGCACCCAGGTTTGCAGCATTGTCGCACACGGCCTTCCCTGGTTTCAGGTCCAGTGGAGACAACCATTCATGAAATTGGTTCTCCAGAGCTGACCACAACTCCTCAGCTGTGTGACTCACATTTCCCAGACATTTCAATGTAAAAACCGCCTGATGACGTTGAGCCCTACTGCCAGCATAGTAAGGAGGTGTGCAGGATCCCTTCTGCGCAGTTAGAAAGCTTGTGGCATGACCAGACAGGCTTTGGGTGCAGGTGGAAGACCGAGAGGAGGTTGAGAAGGCAGAAGCAGTGGTGGAAAAATGACATAAAGAGGATTGACGCACAACTCGTGGGGACGGCAAGACTTGGACAGCAGCCCCTTGTCCTGCTGTCACCATAGTTACCCAGTGCCCAGTCAGCGACATGTAACGCCCCTGTCCATGCCTACTCGTCCAAGTGTCTGTGGTGAAATGCACCCTGTCACACACAGAGTTTCTCAAAGAAGCGGTGATGTTGTGTGCGACATGCTGGTGGAGCGCAGGCACACCTTTCTTTGAGAAGTAGTGCCGACTGGGCATCTGGTACTGGGGCACTGCGACGGACATAAGGTCTCGAAAATCCTCTGTGTCCACCAGGCGGAAAGGCAGCATTTCTGTAGCCAAGAGCTTGCAGATGGTGAAATTCAACCTCTTAGCTTTCTCATGGCTAGGAGGAAATGGTCTTTTACTTGTCCACATCTGAGGGACCGAGGGCTGGCTATTGTGCTTAGACGGGGTTGATAAGGGTGTCCCCGGCAAACTGCCGGTCTGTGAGGAAGATGCAGGCGGACATGTTAGGTTGCCTTGATCCAAAGGTGGTGCTATCGATGTCGGACAGCGCTCAACACCAGCTGGTGTTACCACCTCCAAAGAAAATGATGACCTGCCAATCACGCTGGCTGTTGCGGGTAAAGAGGTGGCAGGTCTGCGCCCCAAAACAGGTGTGACTGCTGTCCCCCCAGTCACAGAGGATGAAGAGGCCGCGGATGCACAAGATATGGCAGACGGTGGTTGGCCCGGCCGGCTAGACCGCATTGTAGCACACTGAGCTTCCCACTGCAACTTATGCTTCATGTCCATGTGCCGGTTCATGCATGAAGTACTCAAACTATGTATTTTTTGGCCTCTACTTAGCTTTTGCTGACAAATGTTACAGATAACACGAGTTGGGTCATCTTTATCGATCTGAAAAAATGCCCAGGCTATGCAAGGCTTAGCACCCATGCGACCTGAAGAGCCACCACGACTTGTGGTGAGAGGCAGAGTTGTGTTTGAGGATGCAGTTGTTGACGTGCTTCCAGTACTACGTCTCTGTCCAGGAAGGCGCAACCTGACCTCGTCGTCACTAGCATCTTCCTCCACCTCCTCTGCTGACCTCATCTCTTGGCTGACTGTGGGTTGACAGTAAGTGGGATCTCCGACCTCATCATCATCACCCTGTGCGTTATCACACCCGTCGTCTTCAGACCCAACCTGTTTCTGCCCTGACAAAAAACTAAAGTTGTCGCTCCAATCAGGTATTTGAGTCTTATCATCGTCTTCCTCATTGTCTCCACCAACAGGAGTTACAGTTTGGGAATGAGGGTCTACATTATGGTCAGAACCTTCTGCGTCTGGTCCTGGATCCGACTCATAAAGATTCTGGGCATCAGTGCAGATCATTTCCTCGTCTGGATTCACAGAAGCGCTGGAGTCGACCTCTGATTCCCAGGCTATAGTATGAGTAAACAGCTCTGCAGACTCAACCATCTGTTCTACCTCATACTCAGACGGGCAGCTGGAGATTTGGGAGCTGTGAGGAAGCAAGTGCGATTTGGGTGACACCTTTGAGGACTGGAGTATTTGTGATGTTGAAGTTGATGTGGAGGAGAGCCCACTTAAAGGAGCACTTGATATCCGTTGAAGCACCTGCTGTTTTTGTGCCTCATCTGGAATTTGTAGCGATTGGCGTGGCCGTAAGAAAGGGATCTTATCACATTGTCCGCTAAAAGAAGTAGACATTTTAGTTTGGCTGGAAGATGGTCTTTCTTCTGCACCTACCCCACGGACACAACCTTTTTTCCCCTTCCCAACACGCCTATTCCCCTTTCCACCAGCAGCAGGCCTTTTTCCACTCATTTTGGTGGTTAACTAATTCACAACTCTGGAGTTGTTTGCACAAAAAAACAATGGATGGTAACCGAGCAGAGCTGAGTGGCCAAACTGTGGTATTAGGCCAAAACTATTGGCTGGGTTAGATGCAGAAAAAAATTATTTTTAATTTGCAACCTGATGGAGGTCAGTATAGATGGACTAATAGACCAAGTCCCACACACCGCTAGAAGCCCAAATATTTTTTCAGAGCTAGATGCAGAAAAAAATTATTTTTAATTTGCAACCTGATGGAGGTCAGTATAGATGGACTAATAGACCAAGTCCCACACACCGCTAGAAGCCCAAATATTTTTTCAGAGCTAGATGCAGAAAAAAATTATATTCAATTTGCAACCTGCTGGAGGTCAGTATAGAAGGACTAATAGAACAAGTCCCACACACTGCTAGAAGCCCAAATATTTTTTCAGAGCTAAATGAAGAAAAAAATTATTTTTAATTTGCAACCTGATGGAGGTCAGTATAGATGGACTAATAGACCAAGTCCCACACACCGCTAGAAGCCCAAATATTTTTTCAGAGCTAGATGCAGAAATTTTTTTTATTCAATTTGCAACCTGATGGAGGTCAGTATAGATGGACTAATACACCAAGTCCCACACACTGCTAGAAGCCCAAATATTTTTTCAGAGATAAATGAAGAAAAAAATTATTTTTAATTTGCAACCTGATGGAGGTCAGTATAGATGGACTAATAGACCAAGTCCCACACACTGCTAGAAGCCCAAATATTTTTTCAGAGCTAGATGCAGAAAAAAAATATTTTTAATTTGCAACCTGATGGAGGTCAGTATAGATGGACTAATAGAACAAGTCCCACACGCTGCTAGAAGCCCAAATATTTTTTCAGAGATAAATGAAGAAAAAAATTATTTTTAATTTGCAACCTGATGGAGGTCAGTATAGATGGACTAATAGACCAAGTCCCACACATTGCTAGAAGCCCAAATATTTTTTCAGAGCTAGATGCAGAAAAAAATTATTTTTAATTTGCAACCTGATGGAGGTCAGTATAGATGGACTAATAGACCAAGTCCCACACACCGCTAGAAGCCCAACTATTTTTTCAGAGCTAGATGCAGAAAAAAATTATATTCAATTTGCAACCTGCTGGAGGTCAGTATAGAAGGACTAATAGAACAAGTCCCACACACTGCTAGAAGCCCAAATATTTTTTCAGAGCTAAATGAAGAAAAAAATTATTTTTAATTTGCAACCTGATGGAGGTCAGTATAGATGGACTAATAGACCAAGTCCCACACACTGCTAGAAGCCCAAATATTTTTTCAGAGCTAGATGCAGAAAAAAATTATTTTTAATTTGCAACCTGATGGAGGTCAGTATAGATGGACTAATAGACCAAGTCCCACACACCGCTAGAAGCCCAAATATTTTTTCAGAGCTAGATGCACAAAAAAATTATTTTTAATTTGCAACCTGATGGAGGTCAGTATAGATGGACTAATAGACCAAGTCCCACACACTGCTAGAAGCCCAAATATTTTTTCAGAGCTAGATGCAGAAAAAAATTATTTTTAATTTGCAACCTGATGGAGGTCAGTATAGATGGACTAATAGACCAAGTCCCACACACCGCTAGAAGCCCAAATATTTTTTCAGAGCTAGATGCAGAAAAAAATTATTTTTAATTTGCAACCTGATGGAGGTCAGTATAGATGGACTAATAGACCAAGTCCCACACACTGCTAGAAGCCCAAATATTTTTTCAGAGCTAGATGCAGAAAAAAAATATTTTTAATTTGCAACCTGATGGAGGTCAGTATAGATGGACTAATAGACCAAGTCCCACACACTGCTAGAAGCCCAAATATTTTTTCAGAGCTAGATGCAGAAAAAAATTATTTTTAATTTGCAACCTGATGGAGGTCAGTATAGATGGACTAATAGACCAAGTCCCACACACCGCTAGAAGCCCAAATATTTTTTCAGAGCTAGATGCAGAAAAAAATTATTTTTAATTTGCAACCTGATGTAGGTCAGTATAGATGGACTAATAGACCAAGTCCCACACACCGCTAGAAGCCCAAATATTTTTTCAGAGCTAGATGCAGAAAAAAATTATTTTTAATTTGCAACCTGATGGAGGTCAGTATAGATGGACTAATAGACCAAGTCCCACACACCGCTAGAAGCCCAAATATTTTTTCAGAGCTAGATGCAGAAAAAAATTATTTTTAATTTGCAACCTGATGGAGGTCAGTATAGATGGACTAATAGACCAAGTCCCACACACCGCTAGAAGCCCAAATATTTTTTCAGAGCTAGATGCAGAAAAAAATTA
Organism: Phyllobates terribilis; assembly: GCF_046119375.1. Classification (NCBI taxonomy): domain Eukaryota; kingdom Metazoa; phylum Chordata; class Amphibia; order Anura; family Dendrobatidae; genus Phyllobates; species Phyllobates terribilis. Next base: position 253,400,860 of record NW_027362764.1, read on the forward strand.
TATTCAGTTTGCAACCTGATGGAGGTCAGTATAGATGGACTAATAGAATGATGCTATGCCCAAAAGATTTTACTTCACTAGGTGCAGTAAAAAAATTGGTATTCTATACACAGGTGTTATATCTTGCAACACAGATAGGCTACTCCACTGACTAACACACTCTGCAATAGGCCAAAAAGGATTAGCTTTGCTAGATTCAGCCAAATGCTGTGAAAAAAACTTGCACAGCACTGGCACAGACCTGCCTGGCAAAAACTGATAGGAACTCATGTAACCTAGTCCTGAAAAGGACTCCAATTACAATTAGTCTTTACTCCCACAACCTATCTATTTAAGAGCACAGACCTCCCTGATAAAAGTCATAGGAAATGCTGTAACCTAGTCCTTAAAAGGACTGCAATCACAACTATTCCCTACTCCCAAGCTATCTGTATATTTGTGCGAAAATTGGCTTGAAATTAACAAGGTATAGCACACACAGCAACAGCGGTGCCGTCTAACACGCAGCTGCAGCAGTGAGAAAATGGTGGCGACGGGGAAAATGGCTTGGTCTTATAGGGCAAGGACATGTGACATACACTGCCAATCACACATGCCCTTGCTTGTGTGAAAAAAAGCACTTCGCTCCGTGTGTGCGCTGCTGATAGGCTGACAGATTGCACCTCCCCACTGCAAATGCGGGAAAGAGAAAAAAAAATGGAGATCTTCATTGTTCCTGCAGAGATCCATCCCCTGCCCCTCCCCCCGCCCCGCTGTACACTCAAACTGCGTATTAACATTAATTTTCATCATTACTAAGAAAAAATCCAGTTATGATTTTGGTGCACGAACAGTTATCGAACATAACCTCGAACAGCCGAATTTTTCTCAAATTGTTCGTGTTCGCCGACCGGCTCGAACACCACCCAAAACAGCTCGAATTTGAGATTGGCGAACAGTTCGAGTAGAACAACGCTCATCTCTAGTCATTACTGGTTGGTGACACTTCTAGACACACGCTACCAGGAGAACTTTCTGTCTCTTATTCTCTTGCAGGACAGGCCTAATAAAATGATGCAGTACAAAAAGGTGCTTGTTGCGGAATTATTAAAAAAATTCCCATCTGAAAACGCTGGTGGCAGAGGACACAGTTCGTTGTACAACCAAGGAGTACAGGCGAGAGAGACACAAATGCAATCCAGCAGAGGCAGGGGAACACTGTCAAAGTTCTGGGACAGTTTTCTCAGACCCTCTCATCGCACAGGCCATGAGGCGCAGTGTATTCTGCCAAGGAGGGAAAAGTTTCAGAAGATGGTGAGGGAGTACCTTGCCGACCGTACCAACATCCTCCGTGATTCCTCTGTGCCTTATAATTATTGGGTATCCAAGCTGGACATGTGGCATGAACTGGCTCTTTATGCCTTGGAGGTCCTGGCCTGCCCTGCCGCTATCGTTTTGTCAGAGTGGGTTTTTTGTGCCGCCGGTGGAATTGTAATCGATAGGAACATCCGGCTGTCAACTGAAAATGCTGACTGGCTGACGCTTATAAAAATGAACAAGGGCTGAATTGGGCCAGACTTCTCAATACCACCTAATGATAGCAGCAAAACATAAACTCAAATACAGTGTCTTTTGGGAGGTCTAACTCTATTCCCATGCACCCCTGTCTTCACACCCAGACAAGACATGGGTATTCGCTTCCTGATTTTGTCTATTTGCTCTTGCCCTCCTCCTTCTCCTCATTCTCATCCTCCACATCTTCCTCCATATCACCACCATATCTACCGTATCACCATATCTACGTCTCTTGCAAGAGACATTGGAGTACCTTCAAATTTTTGGCAGCCATTGCATTTACTGCATAGGCAAACAGTATGGGAGACCCACTTCCTAATAATGGTTACATTGTTTTCAGGAGGCCCTCCGACCTCTACGTCTCTTGCAAATGGCATTGGAGTTCCTCCAAATTTTTGGCAGCCGTTAAATTCACTGCATAAGCAAACAGTATGGGAGACCCACTTCCTAATAATGGGGACATTGCTTTCAGGAGGCCCTCTGACCTCTACGTCTCTTGCACGGGACATTGGAGTACCTCCAAATTTCTGGCAGCCGTTGCATTCACTCCATAGGCAACCAGTATGGGAGACCCACTTCTTTTTAATGGGAACATGTCGTACTCGTTACTGTAGCCCAGCTCTATGTGTGTTTAAATTGTTAGTGGTATTTTTCCAAAATTTTGGTAGCTGTTGGACTCACTGCATACCCTATAACTGTATAGCAGACCCTCTCATTTCTAATGGGAACATGTCGTTACTCTGGCCCAGCTCTTTATGTGTTTAAATTGTTAATGGGGTTTTTCCTAAATTTTGGCAGCCGTTGGACTCACTGCATACCCTATAACTGTATAGCAGACCCTCTCCTGTCTAATGGGAACATGCTGTACTCTTTACTGTGGCCCAACTCTATGTGTCTTTAAATTGTTAGTGGGGTTTTTCCCAAATTTTGGCAGCCATTGCAGTCACTGCATGGGCATTACCACTATAGGAGAACCACTCCGTTAAAATGGGAACTTTTTTTTACTGAGACCCTCCTCTATGTCTCTTCAAAGGGGTATTGGGGTGTGTCCAAATTTTTGGCAGCACTTGCAGTCAATGCATACAAAATAACACTATAGGAGACCCACTCTTTAATAATGGGAACAACAAAGCATAGCTGACTGCTGGCTCTTTAAGATAATAGTAAGGCTGTAAAAATAGTGTTTGTGACTTTCACAATCCCTCCTTCATAAATGAAACAGGATGTGTCTGATTATATTTCACACACCACATGGCCAGATAAGGTTGTAAAATGTTAAAATGACATTTCCTGGTGAATGCATTTGTCACGGTTGAAATCAATGCAAAAGTGCAAAAACGCATCAAAAACACTACATGTGAACATAGCCAAAGGTGTGGAGGAGCATTTTTGTTTTTGTTTATTTATTTTGCCTTTTATACAAGTAATTACCCTGGAAAGGATGTTCCTTAACATATTTCCCAGGAAAATCCATTATGGTTTCGTTTTTATATGTTTTATTGTGAGTCCGTAAAAGTGGCATACTACCTCTGACAACATTGTTGACAGCAGTGACCTGTGAGTCAGAAATGCTTTCAGGGGTCTTCCCCATGCTGTTCCCATTTCATTTGAGCTCTGTTCCCATCGATTTGGACAATTTTTAGGCCCTCTGCAGACCGCCGGAAAAATGCTCAACTTTCCCATAGACTTACATTGGGCTCGTTACTAGGACCGAGCACTCGACCATTCCAATTCGCTCGACCCGAGCAACGATTACACAAGCATTTTAGAGCTCGTTCATCACTACTAAACAGACTGCTAATCTTGTAATTCAAAATGTTTTTCATCTTCATGGGGTTCCAGATGAAGTCGTCTGTGATCGTCGAACACAATTTACATAGAGATTCTGGAAGAATTTTTGTGCAGCATTGGACACAGATGTCAGCTTATCTTCTGCATTCCATCCCTAATCTAATGGTCAGACTGAACTCACAAACCAAACCTTAGAGCAATATCTCAGATACTACATTTCTCATTTTCAGGATGACTGGGTTGATTTGCTTCTTATGGCAGAATTTTCATTCAACAATTCTCAAAATGCTTTGACCAAACAACCACTATTCTTTGCCAAATTGGGTTACCATCCAAGTATTCTTAATTTTCCCAGAGAAACACCAATTCCTGCTGTCACTGATAGAATATAATCCCTACAACAGAATCTGGATGTGCTAAAAGATACTTTGAGAATTGCCTAGAAGAAATATAAGGAAACAGCAGATAAATCTCGCAGACCTTCTCCAAGCTTCCAAATGGGTGATGAAGTATGGCTTTCCACCAAGAATTTGAAACTCCATATTCCCTCACAAAAACTGGGCCAAAAATGTATTGGTCCATTCAAAATCATTGAACAAGTTAGCTCAGTATCTTTTTGCCTTCAACTTCCCAGAATAATGAAGATACATCCAGTGTTCCATGTCTCCTTATTAAAGCCATTTATTCCAAATCCTTTTCCAGGGCGTCGTCTACCTCCTCCTGATCCTATTGAAGTGGATGGACAAGATCATTACACAGTTGAAAAGGTCCTGGACTCCCGAATATTCAGAAACAGGTTGCAATACTTAATAAAGTGGCAAGGGTACGGTCCTTAAGATAACTCCTAGGAACCTGTAGAAAATATCAATTCTCCTCGACGGCTTAAAGAGTTTCACCAAAAATATCCACATAATGTCAGGATTCCTGTTGTCCATCTACAGTTTGACCACTAGTGGCAGGTATTGTTCACCTTGATATTATGCTGCAATTTCACCTCTTACCACTGGAGGCTGCTATTGTGTCCTGCAATTGCCCTTTACTAAGATGGCAGATTCTGAAACTGTCAAATCCATCTTGTTTCCTGTTTGGGCCTACTTAAAGCCACATATATCCCAAACTCATTGCTTGAGTATTGTGTCTAGCTGTTTAGTCTAGTTTAGTCTCAATCTCCTTGTTCTGAGAACTATCTTACCCAGACTGTTCCCACTTCTCTACGGATTGTTGCTAGAACTCCTACTGCTACTTGAAAGAACTTCTACTACTGCCTGCCAATTCTTGCTTGTGCTCCTCTGGCCACCGGATTCCAGTAGTGCTACGCCCGTAACATTTCAAATATTAAAATTTGTTTTGTGATCTAAAACATTTAAGCATGACAATTTTAGATGAGGGTCGTGGCTTGAATGGATAGAGGAAGAGGTCAGTGGGGTCAGGTCAGTCAGGGAATATAGCCCGCCCTGGCAGCCCTTTCTCCTGTGTGGCTGCACAGCACACCCTCCCCCTCTTGTAATGTACACAAAGCTCAGCAGTCGAGATGGGGGAGGGTGAGTAGGGCTGATAGGAGGGCTCCTGTGTACAATCCTCCCTTTGGCTGCTGATTTTCAATGTCAGGACTCTCCCATTGCTGCCAATGGAGAAATACTGATGAAGAAGGGAGTATGTACAGGTCTAGTACTTGTATATATGTCTGTATATGTATAATGTTTATATGTGTATATGCACAGGTCATGTATGTGTATATATATGTCTGTACATGTATATATGTGTATATATAATGTGCATATGTACAGGTCACGTGTCTGTATAATGTGTATATGTGTCTGTATATGTATATATAATGTGTATATGTACAGGTCATGTGTATATGTAATGTATATATCTGCATATATAGTATGTATTTATAATGTGTATATGAAGAGGTCATGAGTATATGTATAATGTGTGTGTGTGTGTATATATATATATATATATATATATATATATATATATATATACAGTACAGACCAAAAGTTTGGACACACCTTCTCATTTTAAGATTTTTCTGTATTTTCATGACTATGAAAATTGTACATTCACACTGAAGGCATCAAAACTATGAATTAACACATGTGGAAATATATACTTAACAAAAAAGTGTGAAACAACTGAAAATATGTCTTATATTCTAGGTTCTTCAAAGTAGCCACCTTTTGCTTTGATGACTGCTTTGCACACTCTTGGCATTCTCTTGATGACCTTCAAGAGGTAGTCACCGGAAATGGTCTTCCAACAATCTTGAGGGAGATCCCAGAGATGCTTAGCACTTGTTGGCCCTTTTGCCTTCACTCTGCGGTCCACCTCACCCCAAACCATCTCGATTGGGTTCAGGTCTGGTGACTGTGGAGGTCAGCTAATCTGGCGTAGCACCCCATCACTCTCCCTCTTGGTCAAATAGCCCTTACACAGCCTGGAGGTGTGTTTGGGGTCATTGTCCTGTTGAAAAATAAATGATGGTCCAACTAAACGCAAACCAGATGGAATAGCATGCCGCTGCAAGATGCTGTGTTAGCCATGCTGGTCTGTATATACAGTACAGACCAAAAGTTTGGACACACCTTCTCTTTTAAAGATTTTTCTGTATTTTCATGACTATGAAAATTGTACATTCACACTGAAGGCATCAAAACGATGAATTAACACATGTGGAATTATATACTTAACAAAAAAGTGTGAAACAACTGAAAATATGTCTTATGTTCTAGGTTCTTCAAAGTAGCCACCTTTTGCTTTGATGACTGCTTTGCACACTCTTGGCATTCTCTTGATGAGCTTCAAGAGGTAGTCACCGGAAATGGTTTTCACTTCACAGGTGTGCCCTGTCAGGTTTAATAAGTGGGATTTCTTGCCTTATAAATGGGGTTGGGACCATCAGTTGTGTTGTGCAGAAGACTGGTGGATACACAGCTGATAGTCCTACTGAATAGACTGTTAGAATTTGTATTATGGCAAGAAAAAAGCAGCTAAGTAAAGAAAAACGAATGCCCATCATTACTTTAAGAAATGAAGGTCAGTCAGTGCGAAAAATTGGGAAAACTTTGAAAGTGTCCCCAAGTGCAGTTGCAAAAACCATCAAGCGCTGCAAAGAAACTGGCTCTCATGAGGACCGCCCCAGGAAAGGAAGACCAAGAGTCACCTCTGCTTCTGAGGATAAGTTTATCCGAGTCACCAGCCTCAGAAATCGCAGGTTAGCAGCAGCTCAGATTAGAGACCAGGTCAATGCCACACAGAGTTCTAGCAGCAGACACATCTCTACAACAACTGTTAAGAGGAGACTTTGTGCAGCAAGCCTTCATGGTAAAATAGCTGCTAGGAAACCACTGCTAAGGACAGGCAACAAGCAGAAGAGACTTGTTTGGGCTAAAGAACACAAAGAATGGATATTAGACCAGTGGAAATCTGTGCTTTGGTCTGATGAGTCCAAATTTGAGATCTTTGGTTCCAACCACCGTGTCTTTGTGCGACACAGAAAAGGTGACCGGATGGACTCTACATGCCTGGTTCCCACCGTGAAGCATGGAGGAGGAGGTGTGATGGTGTGGGGGGGCTTTTCTGGTGACACTGTTAGGGATTTATTCAAAATTGAAGGCATACTGAACCAGCATATCTACCACAGCATCTTGTAGCGGCATGCTATTCCATCCGGTTTGCGTCTAGTTGGACCATCATTTATTTTTCAACAGGACAATGACCCCAAACACACCTCCAGGCTGTGTAAGGTCTATTTGACCAAGAAGGAGAGTGATGGGGGGCTACGCCAGATGACCTGGCCTCCACAGTCACCAGACCTGAACCCAATCAAGATGGATTGGGGTGAGCTGGACCGCAGAGTGAAGGGAAAAGGGCCAACAAGTGCTAAGCATCTCTGGGAACTCCATCAAGATTGGTGGAAGACCATTTCCGGTGACTACCTCTTGAAGCTCATCAAGAGAATGCCAAGAGTGTGCAAAGCAGTCATCAAAGCAAAAGGTGGCTACTTTGAAGAACCTAGAATGTAAGACATATTTTCAGTTGTTTCACACTTTTTTGTTAAGTATATAATTCCACGTGTTAATTCATAGTTTTGATGCCTTCAGTGTGAATGTACAATTTTCATAGTCATGAAAATACAGAAAAATCTTTAAATTAGAAGGTGTGTCCAAACTTTTGGTCTGTACTGTATATATATACATATATACACTGTGTTCCAAATTATTATGCAAATAATATTTTCTCAGATTTTCCCAAATTACCTATATGAATTGCAGTCATTGTAATTTTCCAGTCAAATAACTATTAGAGTACAATTGAAAGGTTTTTGTACAAACTGCCTATGATAACAGTATATTTTTTAAAAAATAAAACACTCAAACTGCACTCAAAATGCATGTTCCAAATTATTATGCACTGCTGAGTTTTCAACCTTTTCATTTTAATAAAGAACAAAAAAATGGTCATTTTTGAAATTATAAGCATTACCAGGTTATTACAAACTGAAATCAAACAGTTTTCAACTCAAAACTTTATTCTAGGTGATGTAACATTTGCACATAGGACCCCTTGTTCGAAAGGAGCTTCTGAACTCTCTCATTCATTGAATTTGTCAGGTTTTGGATGGTTTCTGCTTCAATTGTTTTGCATGAGGACAGAATACCCTCCCAGAGCTGTTGCTTAGATGTGAACTGCCTCCCGCCATCATAGACACTCCTTTTGATGATGCTCCAGAGGTTCTCAATGGGGTTGAGGTCAGGGGAGCATGGGGGCCACACCATAAGTTTGTCCCCGTTTATGCCCACAGTAGCCAGAATCATAGAATCATAGAATCATAGAATCATAGAATGGTAGAGTTGGAAGGGACCTCCTGGGTCATCTGGTCCAACCCCCTGCTCAAAGCAGGATTCACTAGATCATCTCAGACAGATGTCTGTCCAGCCTCTGTTTGAAGACGTCCATTGAAGGGGAACTCACCACCTCTCGTGGCAGCCTGTTCCACTCATTAATCACCCTAACTGTCAAAAAGTTTTTTCTAATATCTAATCTGTGTCTCCTCCCATTTAGTTTCATCCCATTGCTTCTAGTCTTTCCTTGTGCAAATGAGAATAAAGATGATCCTTCTACAATGTGACAGCCCTTGACATATTTGTAGACAGCTATTAAGTCTCCTCTCAGTCTTCTTTTTTGCAAGCTAAACATTCCCAAATCCTGCAACCGTTCCTCATAGGACATGGTTTGCAGACCAGTCACCATTCTGGTCGCTCTTCTCTGAACTTGCTCCAGTTTGTCTATGTCTTTTTTAAAATGTGGTGCCCAAAACTGTACACAGTATTCCAGATGAGGTCTGACCAAAGAGGAGTAAAGACCGATAATGACTTCACGTGATCTAGACTGTATGCTTCTGTTAATACATCCCAGAATTGTATTTGCCTTTTTTGCTGCTGCATCACACTGTTGACTCATGTTCAGTCTATGATCTATTAGTATACCTAAGTCTTTTTCACATGTACTGTTGCTTAGCTCTATTCCTCCCATTCTGTATATGCTTTTTTCATTTTTATTGCCCAGATGTAGTACTTTGCATTTTTCCCTGTTAAAAACCATTCTGTTGGTTGCTGCCCACTGCTCCAGTTTATTTAGGTCTTTTTGAATCCTCTCTCTCTCTCTTCTCTAGTATTAGCTATCCCTCCTAGCTTTGTGTCATCAGCAAATTTAATCAGTTTACCCTCAATTCCTTCATCTAAATCATTGATAAAGATGTTGAACAATACAGGTCCCAGGACGGAGCCCTGTGGTACCCCACTTGAGACATTCATCCAGCTGGATGTGAAGCCATTTACAACCACCCTTTGAGTCCGATCACTAAGCCAGTTATGAATTCACCTAACAGTTGCCTGGTCCATTGCATACTTGGTCATTTTTTCAATAAGGATGGTGTGAGATACTTTGTCAAATGCTTTGCTGAAGTCAAGATATACTATATCTACAGCATTTCCCTGATCCACCCAGTCAGTGATTCTGTCATAGAAGGAAATTAAGTTAGTCTGACATGACTTGTTAGTTACAAACCTATGCTGACTCTGGTTAATCACTTCATTCTTATCCATGTACTTACATACATGTTGTTTAATAATTTGTTCAAATATCTTTCCTGGTATAGAAGTCAGACTCACCGGCCTATAGTTCCCTGGGTCCACCTTCTTCCCCTTTTTGAAGATAGGAACAACATTTGCTCTTCTCCAGTCTTCTGGGACTTCTCCTGTTCTCCAAGAATTTTCAAAGATTATGGAGAGTGGTTCTAAAATTTCTTCTACGATCTCCTTCAGTACTCTGGGGTGTAATTCATCTGGACCTGGAGACTTGAACTCATTTATGTTAGCTAAATATTCCCTCACAATCTTTCTGTTTACAGATAACTTGGATTCCTCTATTCCTTTAAAAGGACAGTGAAGATCAGTTGATGTTACATTTTCTTTCTGAGAGAAAACAGATGCAAAATAGGAATTAAAAAGTTCGGCCTTCTCAACATCCTCTCTTACCATTTCTCCATTTTCATCCTGTAAAAATCCTATAGCATCTTTGACTTTTCTTTTACTTTTGACATACCCCCAAAATCCTTTTTTATTGCTTTTGACATCTCTTGCAAGCCTTAATTCATTGTCAGCTTTAGCTAACCTGATACGTGCCCTGCAGGATCTGCAGACTGCATTATAATCTTCTTTAGATATGCCTCCCTCTTTCCATTTAATAAACATTTCTTTCTTTCTTTTTAGCATGTGTTTAAGTTCTGTGTTCATCCATCCTGGTTTCCTTAAATGCTTCCCATTCTTCCTACTTTTCGGGATTGTTAACGATTGTGCTTTGAGAATCTCATTTTTAAAAATTTCCCATCCTTCCTGGACATTTTTGTCCTTAAGGACATCCAGCCATTGGATCCCTCCTATTCTCTTTCTGAGTCTCTTAAAATCTGCCTTTCTAAAATCTAACCTTGAAGTCTGAGTCTTCACATGTCTTCCTCCTCTAGTTATCCAAAATTCTATAATAGCATGATCGCTGCCTCCTAGGGTCCCAGCCACCTTTACCTCCTCAACCATTTCCTCCCTGTTTATAAGGATTAGATCCAAAGTAGCAGATCCCCTTGTTTTCTCCCCTACCTTTTGGAAGATAAAGTTGTCAGCAAGAGAGGATAAGAATTTGCTTGATCTGTTAGTTTTACTTGAGAGAGATTCCCAACAAATGTCTGGATAGTTGAAATCTCCCATGACCACTACGTCATATTTTTTGGAGAACTTGGTCATTTGATACATAAAGAGTTCATCCATATCTTCAGCTTGCCCAGGTGGCCTGTAGTAAATGCCTACAATGGTGTCCTTTCCGTTGTTCTCTCCTTGTATTCTTACCCAAACAGTTTCCACAGAACTCCCAGTCTCTGAAGCTTCAATCTCTGTGCAGATATACGCTTTTCTAACATACAATGCAACACCTCCTCCTCGTTTATCAAGTCTGTTTCTTGCAAATAAGTTGTATCCTTTTAGCCTTTTATTCCAATCATGTGTATCGTCCCACCAAGTTTCAGTGATTCCAATGACATCATATTCCTTTTCCTGCATTAGTAGTTCCAATTCTCCTTGTTTGTTGCCCATGCTTTGTGCATTTGTATAAAAACATTTTAGTTTGTGATTGGTTTCTCTTCCTCCCATATTTTTATTATTTAAATTGTTTTGTCTTTGTTCTTCCTTTCCACTTCCAGTAGCAGAGATCTCAATAGTATTTGTTAGCTGTATGGCTTTTTCTGGCCTTTTGCTTCCCTTCCCACATTGTTCTAGTTTAAAGCTCTTCTGATGAGTGTAGCAAGGCGACTTCCAAATACATGTTTTCCAGTCTTCGTAAGGTGCACCCCATCTCTAGCAAGTAGTCCATCGTATAGGTAATTCATTCCGTGATCCAGAAATCCAAATCCTTGTTGACAGCACCATCGACGTAGCCAGTTGTTCACCTGTAGAATCTTATTCCACCTCATTGTTCCATGGCCATCCACTGGGAGGATGGATGAGAAGACCACCTGTGCTCCCAATTCTTTCACTTTCTTGCCTAAGTCTTCAAAGTCACTGCAGATGGTTTCCAGGTCCTTTCTTGCGGTGTCATTTGTCCCCACATGTATTAGCAGGAATGGGTAGTGATCTGTAGGTCTGAAGAGTCTTGATATCCTGTCAGACACATCTTTAATTTTTGCTCCTGGAAGACAGCACATTTCTCTTGAGGTTATGTCTGGTCTGCAGATAGCGGCCTTTGTTCCTCTTAACAGGGAATCCCCCATGACCACCACTCTCCGTTTTTTCTTCACAACATTCTTCTTTCTCCATCCAGGAGGATTCTGAGGGCTTACAAGGTTATTCATTGCTGGCAAAGTCTTATTTTGCTGTATTTCTTCATGGTTCTCCTGCGTGAGAGCCTGGTACTGGTTCCTGAGCAGTATGGGTGCTGACTGCCTCTCGATCCTCCTGCTTCTGTGGGTCACATGCTTCCATTCCTCTGTTTCGTCAGGTGCAGTTCGAATTTCTTCTCTTCTGAATCATGAAGAGATAATTCTGCTCTGTCTAAGAACTCTTCACCTTCCTTAATGATTTTCAAGGTAGTTAACCTCTCTTCTAGATTTCGCAACTTTTCCTCCAACAGGGACACAAGCTTGCATTTCTGGCATGTGAAGTTTGGCTTTTCCACTGGCAAGTCTGTGAACATGTAGCAGGATATGCAGCTCACCAAATGGCTCCTGGACTCTTCCATGTTCTTATTGTTAATGTTCTGAAAACAGTGAAAAAAGCTTAAGAAAAAAGCTTCAAAATGCGCGCGCCGGTAGGCGCGCGTTTTACTGATGTCCTCTTTTCAGCTCCAACAGCCAAACTCCAGTGTTCTTTGAGCTCGCGGAGACTCTTCACTTACCCCAAAATGCAGTGGGAATATGCAAATTATCTCCTCAGGACTCCTCTCCCATGCAGATGTGTTATGTGCTGCATGAGACGGGGCATTATCATGCATGAAAATGATCTTGCTGCGGAATGCACAGTTCTTCTTCTTGAACCATGGCAGGAAGTGCTGTTTGAGAAACTCAACATACATTATGGAGTTCATCTTTACCCCTTCAGGGATCCTAAAAGGGCCGACAATCTCTCTCCCCATGATTCCAGCCCAAAACATTACTCCACCTCCTCCTTGTTGGCGCCGTAGCCGTGTTTACATGGGGTTTCCACCAACCAGCCATCCTCCACTCCATCCATCTGGACCATCGAGATTATTTCATGCATGATAATGCCCCGTCTCATGCTGCACATAGCACATCTGCATCTCTGGCTGCTGTGGGCATAAAAGGGGACAAACTTATGGTGTGGCCCTCATGCTCCCCTGACCTCAACCCCATTGAGAACCTCTGGAGCATCATCAAAAGGAGTGTCTATGATGGCGGGAGGCAGTTCACATCTAAGCAACAGCTCTGGGAGGGTATTCTGTCCCCATGCAAAACAATTGAAGCAGAAACCATCCAAAACCTGACAAATTCAATGAATGAGAGAGTTCAGAAGCTCCTTTCGAACAAGGGGTCCTATGTGCAAATGTTACATCATCTAGAATAAAGTTTTGAGTTGAAAACTGTTTGATTTCAATTTGTAATAACCTGCTAATGCTTATAATTTCAAAAATGACCATTTTTTTGTTCTTTATTAAAATGAAAAGGTTGAAAACTCTGCTGTCCATAATAATTTGGAACATGCATTTTGAGTGCATTTGAGTGTTTTATTTTTTAAAAAATATACTGTCATCATAGGCAGTTTGTACAAAAAACTTTCAATTGTACTCTAATAGTTATTTGACTGGAAAATTACAATGACTGCAATTCATATAGGTAATTTGGGAAAATCTGAGAAAATATTATTTGCATAATAATTTGGAACACAGTGTATATTGTGTATATGTATAGGTCATGTGTCTGTATAATGTGCATATGTATTTTGTGAAAAAAATAGTGTGGCGAAATAGCAAAAAAAAAAAAAAAAACTCAGTTCATCAATTGTTTTTTTTGTTTTTTATTTTCAGCATTCATTTTACAGTATAAATGACCTGGCAATATGATTCTCCAGGTCAATACTATTACGCAAATAACAAACATGTATAATTTTTCAGGATATGGATCTTTGGAAGGGTTGTTTTTTTTGTGCCCTGAGCCGGTGTTTTTATTGATATAATGTTAGGGTAGATACGTGCTTGGATCACTTGTTAATACATTTTTTTGTGTTGTTGGGGCAACCAAAAAAACGCAATTCTGGTGTTTTGATTTTTTTCTCACTATGTTGTTTACCAATTGGATTCATTTACTTTATATTGTGATAGATCAGACTTTTACAAATGCAGCGATACCAAATATGTGTTTTAAGTTTTTTTTTTCAATTATTTCTCAATTTTTAATGGGTGAAAAGTGGAGTGATTTATTTACTTTTTACTCTATCGGTTGCCCCCTTAGGGGACTTGAAACCAAGATCATCTATCTTTGCACTTTGGTTTGGTTCTGTTGTCACATAGAATCACTGTGTTAATTGTGGTGTTACATGGGACTGTAGGTTTCATTTACATTATCTGTACTCAGAGAGCTATAACTATGTTACATAGTGATATAGTAGTGGTGTTACATTTTTGTCTGAGGGTGGTTGCCTGTAGAGCTTATGCCTCGGGGCTCAGGCCCCTGATCTTTTCTGATCCTAGCAAAGCCACTGCTACATTATTCTACAATAAGTGACTCCTCAGCTGTTGCGAACTACAACTTTCATTATGTTGCCTACACTACAGTCTTGCTTGAAGTAGTAGTTTTGCATAATATGTAAAGTCACTGGTTGCAGTATTATGGTGTATATACTCTATTCTTGCATAAGTGTACAGTACAAAATAAATATACACTGTGTGCAGAATTATTAGGCAAGTTGTATTTTAGAGGATTATTTTTATTATTGATCAACAACTATGTTCTCAATCAACCCAAAAGACTCATAAATATCCAAGCTTAATATTTTTGGAAGTTGGAGTGCGATTTTTTTAGATTTGGCTATTTTAGGAGGATATCTGTTTGTGCAGGTAACTATTACTGTGCAGAATTATTAGGCAACTTAATAAAAACCAAATATAATCCCATCTCACTTATTTATTTTCACCAGGTAAACCAATATCAGTGCACAAAATTTAGAAATAAACATTTCTGACATGCAAAGACAAAAACAAAAAAAATTAGTGATCAGTATAGCCACCTTTCTTTATGATGACACTCAACAGCCTTCCATCCATAGATTCTGTCAGTTGCTTGATCTGTTTTCGATCAACATTGCGTGCAGCAGCCACCACAGCCTCCCAGACACTGTTCCGAGAGGTGTACTGTTTTCCCTCCCTGTAGATCTCACATTTTATGATGGACCACAGGTTCTCTATGGGGTTCAGATCAGGTGAACAAGGGGGCCATGTCATTTTTTTTCTTCTTTTAGACCATTACTGGCCAGCCACACTGTGGAGTAGTTGGATGCATGTGATGGAGCATTGTCCTGCATGAAAATCATCTTTTTCTTGAACGATACTGACTCCTTCCTGTACCACTGCTTGAAGAAGTTGTCTTCCAGAAACTGGCAGTAGGTCTGGGAGTTGAGCTTCACTCCATCCTCAACCCGAAAAGGTCCCACAAGTTCATCTTTGATGATACCAGCCCATACCAGTACCCCACCTCAACCTTGCTGGCGTCTGAGTCGGAGTGGAGCTCTCTGCCCTTTATGGATCCAGCCTCTGGCCCATCCATCTGGCCCATCAAGAGTCACTCTCATTTCATCAGTGCATAAAACCTTTGAAAAATCAGTCTTAAGATATTTCTTGGCCCATTCTTGATGTTTTATCTTATGTTTCTTGTTCAAAGGTGGTCGTTTTTCAGCCTTCCTTACCTTGGCCATGTCCCTGAGTATCGCACACTTTGTGCTTTTTGATACTCCAGTAACGTTGCAGCTCTGAAATATGGCAAAACTAGTGGCGAATGGCATCTTGGCAGCTTGACGCTTGATTTTCCTCAATTCATGGGCAGTTATTTTGCGCCTTTTTTGGCCAACACGCTTCTTGCGACCCTGTTGGCTATTTGCCATGAAACGCTTGATTGTTCGGTGATCACGCTTCAAAAGTTTGGAAATTTCAAGACTGCTGCATCCCTCTGCAAGACATCTCACAATTTTGGACTTTTCAGAGCCCGTCAAATCTCTCTTCTGACCCATTTAGCCAAAAGAAAGGAAGTTGCCTAATAATTAAGCACACCTTATATAGGGTGTTAATGTCATTAGACAACACCCCTTCTCATTACAGAGATGCACATCACCAGATTTACTTAATTGGTAGTTGGCTCTCAAGCCTATGCAGCTTGGAGTAGGACAACATGTATAAAAAGTATCATGTGATCAAAATACTAATTTGCCTAATAATTTTGCATGGGGTGTATAGTACATGGTCATGAAATTGTTTACACCATCACATATAAGCTACCGTTTACCAACACAGTCAGTAATGTACCGGTAATAGTGTCACAATTTATACAGTATTGCATCTTTAGATATACTGGACATGCCCCCGGAAGAAGTGGTAGCGACACGGCGTTGGGGTTTGAGAGACACGGCACCATATTTTCCTTCCCTCTGGCCTTTCATTTCATTGCATTGGTAATGTATTTGTGTTTTGCCCTTTAGCTTTCTATTCTTAGGCTGGCATTTTGACACTTTGAGCTGCAATATACTAACTAGAGTATGGGATACTGTTATTTCTGTGAAAAACACTTTAGCACTTAGCACTTTATTCATTTATATTTTGCATCTTTATGCTATGTTTTCTTATACCTTAAATTGTGATGCGTTAACTGTGGTGCAGGAAACTGTAATCCTTGGGTAAAATATATTAGCACTTAGCACTTTATTGATCTATACCTTGCACACCTTGGCTATGGTTTCCTGCTCATAGCGATACATCACTCTGCTTTGTGTGATATGTTATAAATTATATAATTTCAGCTTTATATTAGACATAGTCAATCATGCAGCCACATTACTAACCATTGGTAGTTGTGCTATACCGGTGCCTCCCCTTTATTGGAGGTTGTTCCTTACCATGTTTTTTATGTCTGTATATTTTAATTTGTAATTCAACAAAATACTTATTTTTAAGCCAGCTAGAATCTCTTTAATCCTGCAGCTATTTTGACTGCTAGGGATTTTTCATGTATCTTTAGATATACGTAGTTGTATACAAGGTCGGCTCCCTGTTCTACCAATTAACCTGATTCTCAGCGCAGCCGGCGCAATGACGACACTAGATTGGGCCTGCTGTGTGGAGTCTCAGTCCACACAGTGCACAGAGTGGAGCAGCGCATCTGGGGAACAAGGCAGGATGTGTTACTTTTTTTTATCAGTTTTTGTAAGGGTCTGCAGGTGCATCATACCTTGTGGGGGGGCTGTAATGATCATCAAACTGTGTGTGGGGAGGGAGTGAGTGCCTCATACTGTGTGGTGGGTTTTGGAAGCCATAATACTTTGATGTGGGCTGTGGGGCCATTGTGCTGTGTGGGGGCCATCTTTCTGTATGGAGGGCTGTGGAGGCATTATACTGTTTGGAAATCATACTGTGCTAGGGATTTATGCGGACATCATACTGTGTCGGAGGCACTGCTGGAACATCATACTGTTTTGAAGGCACGCTGACCATATTGGAAAGGTGATGATGATCCCATTAATAATAATTTTAACTATTCGGTAGAACAAGGCCATAATTGTAACAGCTTTTTAATAGCCTTCCCAAACCTGTTGAATAAAGTCTCAGACCTATATATAATCATATCATGTGATTTTTGGAGAGAAAGTGAAGTTACTAACTTCCTTGTACCCTAGGAGTACTAAATCTTACCAGTGTCCCAACTCCCACGATAGCAACTCTGAAATAGCACTGAATTGGGGAAGCAGCAGTTGATTCCCTGTCCAAGAACAGACTTGAAATCAGACTTTAACCCCTTAATAACATCTGACGTACTAATACGCGTCTGTGCCCTGGGACTTAAGAGCCAGACCCGTATTAGTACGTCATCGCGATCGCGCGCGCACACAGGCTGTGCGGGCGCGATCGCCGCCGGGTGTCAGCTGATTGTCACAGCTGACACCCGGTACTATGTGCAGGGAGCGGTCACGCACCGCTCCCAGCACATTAACCCCCGCGATGCTGCGATCGAAGTCGATCGAAGTCGATCGCGGCATTGCGGGGGCAAGGGGAGGTGATCGGCGATACTCACCTCCTCTTCCGGCTTCCAGCGCAGTCTGCAAAGGCTTCCCGGGTGTTGCCATGACGACCCGATGTCGTCATGACAACATCCGGGTCACCAGAGAGCAGGAAGATTGCTTGGACATGCGCAGTGCATCTCCAAGCAATCTTCACACTGTGCACTTCTGACAGCCTTCATGGCATAGGGATGGTGCTCCATTCCTGTGCCATGCAGGCGATCAGAAAAAAAAAGTGAAAGTCCCAGAGTGGGACAAAGTAATAAAGTGGATAAACTGTGTGAAAGTGGAAAAAAAAAAAAAAAAAAAATGTGCAAAAATATTATAAAAAAATAAAAAAAATAATACACCAAAAATAAAAATATAATGTACCCATCAATAAATATTATTATAAAAAAAATAAAAAAAAAACAATAAAAGTACACATATTTGGTATCGCCGCGTCCGGAACAACCTGACCTATAAAACTGTCCCACTAGTTAACCCCTTCAGTGAACACGGTAAAAAAAAAAAAAAAAAAACCAAGCAAAAAACAAATGCAACATGATATCCGCTAACAAATTGTCGGCTCAAATTGTTAGCGGATATCATGTTGCATTTGGAGAGTCCCTGTGTGCCCAAACTTTGGAGCTCCCCCACAATTGACCCCATTTTGGAAACTAGACCCCCCAAGGCACCTATCTAGATGCATAGTGAGCACTTGGAACCCCAGGTGCTTCACAAATTGATTCATAAAAATGAAAAAGTGTTTTTTTTTTTCACTTTTTCATTATTACGAATCAATTTGTGAAGCATCTGGGGGTTCCAAGTGCTCACTATGCATCTAGATAGGTGCCTTGGGGGGTCTAGTTTCCAAAATGGGGTCACTTGTGGGGGAGCTCCAATGTTTGGGCACACAGCAGCTCTCCAAACACAACATGGTGTCGCTAACAATTTGAGACAATTTTGCGTTAAATTTGTTAGCGGACACCATGTTGCATTTAGAGAGCCGCTGTGTGCCCAAATATTGGAGCTCCCCCACAAGTGACCCCATTTTGGAAACTAGACCACCCAAGGCACCTATCTAGATGCATAGTGAGCACTTGGAACCCTCAGGTGCTTCACAAATTGATTCATACAAATGAAAAAGTGTTTTTTTTTTCACTTTTTCATTGTTACGAATCAATTTGTGAAGCACCTGGGGGTTCCAAGTGCTCACTATGCATCTAGATAGGTGCCTTGGGGGGTCTAGTTTCCAAAATGGGGTCACTTGTGGGGGAGCTCCAATGTTTGGGCACACAGGGACTCTCTAAATGCAACATGGTGTCCTCTAACAAATTTAACGGAAAATCGGCTCAAATTGTTAGCGACACCATGTTGCGTTTGGAGAGCCGCTGTGTGCCCAAACATTGGAGCTCCCCCACAAGTGACCCCATTTTGGAAACTAGACCCCCCAAGGCACCTATCTAGATGCATTGTGAGCACTTGGAACCCTCAGGTGCTTCACAAATTGATTCATAAAAATGAAAAAGTGTTTTTTTTTTTCACTTTTTCATTGTTACGAATCAATTTGTGAAGCACCTGGGGGTTCCAAGTGCTCACTATGCATCTAGAAAGGTGCCTTGGGGGGTCTAGTTTCCAAAATGGGGTCACTTGTGGGGGAGCTCCAAAGTTTGGGCACACATGGGCTCTCCAAACACAACATGGCGTCCGCTAATTATTCAAGCAAATTTTACAATCAAAAAGTCAAATGGCGCTCCTTCCCTTCCGAGCCCTGCCGTGCGCCCAAACAGTATTTTTTCCCCAAATATTGGGTATCTGCGTGCCCAGGGGAAATTGCACAACAAACTTTGGGGTCCATTTTTTCTTGTTACCCCTGTGAAAATAAAAAAAATTGGGTCTAAAGTAACATTTTTGTGAAAAAAGTTAAATGTTCATTTTTTTCTTCCACATTCAAAAAATTCCTGTGAAGCACCTGAAGGGTTTATAAAGTTCTTGAATGTGGTTTTGAGCACCATGAGGGGTGCAGTTTTTAGAATGATGTCACTTTTGGGTATTTTCTGTCATAAAGACCTCTCAAAGTGACTTCAAATGTGATGTGGTCCCTAAAAAAATGGTTTTGTAAATTTTGTTGGAAAAATGAGAAATCGCTGGTCAACTTTTAACCCTTATAGCTCCCTAACAAAAAAAAATTTTGGTTCCAAAATTGTGCTGATGTAAAGTAGACATGTGGGAAATGTTATTTATTAACTCTTTTGTGTGACATATCGCTCTGATTTCAGGGCTTAAAAATTCAAATTTTGAAAATTGCAAAATTTTCAAAATTTTCGCCAAATTTCCATTTTTTTCACAAATAAACGCAAGTGATATCGAAGAAATTTTTCCATAATCATGAAGTACAATATGTCACGAAAAAACAATCTCAGAATCAGGGGGATCCCTTGAAGCGTTCCAGAGTAATTACCTCATAAAGTGACAGTGGTCAGAATTGTAAAAATTGGCCCGGTCATTAACGTGCAAACCACCCGCGGGGCTTAAGGGGTTAACATCCAAATTAGTAAAATGGGGAAAACTAGTTCAATTCATTGCTTTGGATAACTAATCCTTAGACTCTTATTTTCCGTTTTACTTTAGTGTGCAGATGCCCATTTAGCAGAATAATTTGCTTGATTCATGTAAATGACAGCGAGAGCTTTGCTCTAATGGATTTATTCAGGCTCCTTGTATCATGGGGTGACTGAAAACTGATGTATATTGAGCAGTGGAACAAAGATGTGTGACTCATATCCTCTCAATATAAATCAACCACATTTTGGCAATGCTTTTGCATACAGAATAGGCTGTTACTAAAAACCTTTGAAATTAGCAGATTTTGACACTTTTGGTAAAATTATTCAAGCAAAATTAAAACTGAACCAAAATAGATACAGAAGAAGAAATGTGTGTGCTAAAATTCTAAAATTTATTTATTCATGGAAAAGAGTAAAAAAAGAGTGGTAATACTAATATTCCGTTTGCCTGGTATATGGAATAATCCACATCATTGAACTCTTGTTGGTGGAGTTTTGACATAGGTGGCTTGTAGTCTATGGCCTGTGGTTGATCATCAACTACTGCATAGGATAAAAAAGGTATAACTTCAGTGGTGGATGGAGGAAAGAGTGATGGCACAGGTTTAAGGGTACCTGTGTACATCCAAAGTGAGGATGACAATAGATAGCGGCGTATTCAGTTGTAGCCAGTAACCAACTCCAGGGCCCCACTTTTCAGCTACATGCAAAATGTGACATTATCCTCAATCACAAATTTATATAACAATGAGCTGGATAGATTGGTAAATGAATAAGATGCAGCCTTTGTACTTAGTGATTCAAGTATATTGTGCCAAGTACTGCTCATATAAGAGGGTGGTGGCCCACTACTTCACAGGGGCCCACCGGAGGATTTTCCTGTTCTCCTGTGGGCCAGTCGAAGCCTGACTGTACATCACAATTACATTTATGGGTATATAAAGATAGAATATTGTAAAAAATATGTAGTTAAATCATAAGGTCTTATGTGCAGGGTCTTTTCTTGTTTTGTGTAATCTCCCCAATTCACAAATGATATCATTATTCATCATTTTACTTAGTTTTCCTTTGAATATTAAAGGTTAACTGTTGTTTCAGGAGACCTTGCAGCAGGGAGTCTGTTTCTGCTTACCACCATCTCTGTCTATCTCACTATCCTAGTAATGGAAAATTCTGTACTCACTGAAGACATATTTTACCTGTGAATTGAGAATTACTAGAATAAATAATCAGTGCTGGAGGAGAAAGAAGTAGATTTCTGTGATAGGAAATATATTGCAAAGTTTCTTATTTTCAGATGTACCATAGATGTACAGTATGCTAAAAAAAAATCTACAGTTACAATTTATATATCATACATTTACCCTTTTACTTACCTCCGCTTTATAGGTCTTGTGTTGTATACCAGTGAGAACAGTGATTGGATGTAGTGTCAGTTGAGCTAAAAGTGAGGCCAAGGTAATCAGAAGCCCAGTGAGGATGATCAGGGATGAAGAGCTGGCATAGAGAGGAGTAAAGGGGTGAGTACAATTTTTTTTTACCTTTAACAACTTTACAGCCCAGGGCATACTAATACGTACCTGCGCCCTGGGCTTTAGGAGCCAGGTACATATTAATACGCCCTGGCGATTATGCCCGCACACAGGCTGTGCGGGTATGATTCCCACCGGGTGTCAGCTGATTGTCACAGCTGACACCCGCTACTATGTGCTGGGAGGGGTGCTGCATCAATTGCAGCATTCCGGAGGTAAGCGCCTGTACTCACCTCTTTCCCGGCGTTCCTCGCTGTCTGAGGCCGGGTCCCGTGGTTGTCATGGTGACCCAGATGTCGTCGTGACAACATCTGGGTCACCAGACAGCAGGAAGATACTTTGGTCATGCGCAGTGCATGACCAAAATATCATCTGCTTTTGCAGCGCTGACAGCCTGTATAGCACAGGGATGGTGCTCCATCCCTATGATATACAGGCGATCAGAGTAAAAAAAGTGAAAGTCCCATAGTGGGACAAAGTATAAAAGTAACTTAAGTGTTAGTAAATGAAAAAATAAAAAAAAAATTGTAAAAATATTAAAAAAAAGAAAAAAAAAGAATTGCCAAAAAATAAAAATATAATGTACCCATTAGTGATGAGCAAGCATCAGTACTCAAGTACTCGAGATGCTCGGAGCTCGCCGAGTACTTGCAAGATGATTGGGCGGATGCTCGGGTCTTTAGAGCGCCAATCAACATGCAGGGATTGCCTGCCACTCATTGTAATGCCGTAGCCATGGTGGTTGTGGCATTGCAGTGATTGGCTGGCCGCACAGCGTCATCATGTCTATATCAGACCTGGCGCTGCCATGCTCATCACAGTCACTCCGGAATCAGGCAGTGTAAGGAGAGGTGCTGCTGAACTAGGGAGAAATTTGGTTGTGTATTAGGTAGTGTAGGGAGAAAACAAGTACATTACACATATCCATCTAGACAAACAGTCCTTCTGAGGACTAATCCATCTGCAGAGATATCAGGCAGGCAGTGTATATAGGCAGGCAGTGTATATAGCAGACTGCAGTGCATATAGCACAAGAGGCTCCATTCCAGTTCTGCCTTCTGCTGCTGTTAGATATTTCTAGACAAAGGCCCAGGTCTCAGGGGCCAGGAATAATTTATTTTGGATCTTGATCCTCATTATTTTCTTAAAAAGCAATCCAGAGAACACCGTTTTTCTGTGCCATTTGCTTGTTGGCACTGCAGAATATAGCCAGGTCCTTTCCATATTACAGGTCTAAAAATCCAGCTATTTAAAACTGTGTTTTCTCCGTTACACGGATCACATATACGTTTTCAGAAAATACTGCCATTTCTGACCTCCATTAAAAATTTGTTTCAGTGTGTCAGTGAAGCAATTGACACCAGATTGCTGTTCAAAATAGTAACCTACAGGCCAGGTACTTAAAACTGTGTTTTCTCCGTCACACAGATCACATATACGTTTTCAGAACACACTGCCATTTTTGGCCTCCATTCAAATTTTTTTTCACTGTGTCAGCAAAGTTTTTGACAACGGTTTGCTGTTCAAAATAGTTACCTACAGACCAAGTATTTAAAACTGTATTTTCTCCGTCACACGGATCACATATACGTTTTCAGAAAATACTGCCATTTCTGACCTCCATTAAAAATTTGTTTTAGTGTGACAGTGAAGCAATTGACACCAGTTTGCTGTTCAAAATAGCTACCTACAGGTCAGGTATTTAAAACTGTGGTTTGTCCGTCACACGGATCACATATAAGTTTGCTCCAAATTCAGTCATTTGTAGCGAGCGTGTCCTCCATTTAAAATGGGCAAGGCACATGGCAAGGGACGGGGAATTGGACGTGATGGTGCATGCAGAGGCCGACGCCAAGGCCGTGGGCAAGCTGAAATTGTGCCACAACAAACACCCACATCATCTCGTCCGACCTTCCTGTCCCAATTAATAGGAGACCGCAGTACACCACTATTGAACCCAGAGCAGTGTTAAAAGGTTGTTGGTTGGATAGCGGATAATGCTTCCAGTCACTTAGCCACCACCACCACCACCTTGTCTTCCACACGGTCAAGTCTCAGTAGCCGTGAGTCTGGACCGCATATTCCTCACCCTGATCCTCCTTCCTCCCACCATGCCGAGTGCCCAGAGACAAATGATCCCACACTTGGACACTCTGAAGAGCTGTTCACTTTTCCATTTATAGATTCGGGCCTCTCGCCTGGTCCACTTGAAGTGAGGCAAGAGGAGATCGCATGTAGCGATGCCCAAATATTTGAGCAGCCACGGTCACACGAAGGCGACAGTGGGAAAGTGTCACAAGGTGGACGATGATGAGACACAATTGTCAGAAAGTCAGGAGGAGGACCAGGGTGCGGAAGTGGAAGACGAGGTGGTGGATGATAAAGTAACTGACCCAACCTGGCAGGAGGACATGCAGAGCGAGGAGAGCAGCACACAGGGGGAGGGAAGCAGAGCACCCTAACAGGCAGGAAGAAGTAGTGTGGTGGCCGCAGACAGAAGGCAGGCAACAACACCAGCACCAACACCAACACGAAGGAAGTTGCCAGTACAACTGTTAGGTCTTCCCGAGTCGGGTTGTTTTTAAAGACTCTGCCGATAACCCCAAAAAGGCCATTTGCACCACCTGCCAGACCAGCATCAGCAGGGGTGGCAAAACTAGCAGCCTGACCACCACCAGCATGATCAGGCACATGGCAGCAAAGCACCTGACTTTGTGGGCCGAACCCCAGGGTCCAGGAACAGTGTCTGCGGGTAGCATCATTGTTTCTTCCGTTGTTGTGCATGCAAGCGAATCCCCTGTCCATGGTGCATGCGAAGATGCCTCCTGCCCTGCACCTGTCGTTGCACACTCTCAAGTAGCAGCATCAGGAAGCACGTCCACGTCCTTGTCCCAGTGCCGCATTCAGCTGTCCATACCCCAGTCTTTGGAGCGCAAGTGCAAATATGCAGCCAACGCCCCACAGGCCTCAGTACTAAATTCCCACATTTCATGACTGCTTGCGCTCAAAATGTTGCCTTTTAGGCTTGTGGAGAGGGAATCATTCCGCAACTTGATGGCGGCGGCCGTCCCTCGGTACTCGGTCCCCAGCCACCACTATTTCTCCCGGTGTTCCGTCCCCGCATTACACAAGCACGTGTCCCAATACATTAGCCTTGCCCTCAACAATGCAGTTGCCGGGAAAGTCCACCTAACCACGGACACGTGGACAAGTGCTTGTGGGCAGTGACGGTGCATCCCGCTGACGGCACACTGGGTTAACATAGTGGAAGCCGTGACCCAGTCGGACCTTGGGATGGAACACGTCCTCTAGATGCCAAGGATTGCGTGCCCTAGGTCAATCAGGGTTGCCCCCATGGTCTACAGCTCCTGCACCTCATCCTCCTCAGCCTCCTCCTCCTCTTCAGCCTCCATCTCCGAAATGACCACATCAGTCACAAACTGGAAGCACTGCAGCACTGCCTCGGCCAAGCGGCAACAGGCTGTGCTAAATCTAATATGCTTAGGTGACAAACCACACAATGCTGAAGAGTTGTGGACAGCTCTGAAAGAGCAGGCAGATTTGTGGCTCACACCGCTGAACCTACAGCCAGGCATGGTGGTGTGTGACAATGGCCGGAACCTAGTGGCGGCTCAGAGGTGAGGCGAGCTCACACACGTACCATGCCTGGCCCATGTGCTTAACAATGTCATTCAGCGGTTTCTCAAATCCTACCGGAGCTGCCTGTTCTGTTTGTTAAAGTACGCCGCCTGTGTGCCAATTTTAAAAAGTCACCTACAGCTTCTGCCGCCCTTGCCGTGTTTGAGCAGCGTTTGCAGCTTCAGGCTCACAGACTGTTGTGTGATGTCCCCATGCGTTGGAACTCTACACTGCAGATGTTGGGAAAGATTTGTGAGCAGAAGAGGGCAGTTGTTGAATAACAGCACCAACAAGGCCGTCGATATTCAGTTCAGACTCCACACATAAGACCTCAGGAGTGGACATGGATGTCAGACATATGTACCATCCTCTAAAACTTTGAGGACTCCACCAAGATGGTGAGCGATTATGACGCCATAATTAGCGTCACCATCCCACTTCTCTGTCTTCTGAAATGCTCTCTGCTCAAAATCAAAGAGGATGCATTGCAGGCGGAGCATGATGAGATGGAGCACGGAACGATACAGGGTGATTACACACAGCCCAGCCTCATCTCATCCCAACGTGGATTGGGGGACAATGAGGAAGAGGAGGGGGAAAAACAGGAGCTAGTTTCATGCGCTATAGACGGTACTACCTGCACAGCTGTCCTACCATCTGTTCAGCGTGGATGACCAGAGGACAGAGAGGAGGAGGAGGAGAGCATGTTCAGTCATCCTCTTGGTGAGGACACAGAAGTCTTGCCTGTTAGTAGTCTGGCATGCATGGCTGAGTTTATGTTACGCTGCCCTTCCCATGACCCTCGCGTTCTCAAAATTTTGGGTGACAGTCATTACTGGTTGGTGACTCTTCTAGATCCACGCTACAAGGAGAAATTTAGGAGGTCTACAAAAATGGGGCTGTAGCAGAAGACCCTTGTTGCGGAACTATTAAAAAAATTCCCATCTTTAAATGCTGGCGGCAGAGGTCACACTTCATTGGAAAACCAAGGAGTACAGGCGAGAGAGACACAACTTCAATCCAGCAGAGGCAGGGGAACACTGTCAAAGTTCTGGGAGAATTTTCTCAGCCCCTCCCATCGCATGAGCCCTGAGGCGCGGGGTACTCTTACAAGGAGTGCAAAGTTTGGGAAGATGCTGAGGGAGTACCTTGCAAACCGTACCAACGTCCTCCGTGATTCCTCTGTGCCTTATAATTATTGGATATCCAAGCTGGACACCTATCATGAACTGGCTCTCTATGACTTGTAGGTCCTGGCCTGCCCTGCCGCTATTGTTTTGTCAGAGTGGGTTTTTTGTGCCGCCGGTGGAATTATAACCGATAGGAACATCTGGCTGTCAACTGAAAATGCTGACAGGCTGACGCTTATAAAAATGAACAAGGGCTGGATTGGGCCAGACTTCTCAACACCACCGAATGATAGCAGCGTAACATAAACTCAAATCCAGTGTCTTTTCTTCGGAGGTGTATTCCCATGCACCTTTTGACACCCAGACATGGGTATACGCTTCCTGATTTTGGCTATTTGCTCTTGTCTTCCTCCTTCTCCTCATCATCCACCACCATATCACCAGGGTGACCGTGGTCCGTGATGCAACACCCAAATAATTTTTTAAAGGGTGTTTATGATGCCCGTAAAAATTTTTTTTATAGAGTATGTTCATGTATACCCCCAGGGGTAAATGTTTGTCAGCCCATACACTTAGTGCATGGGCATTACAAGTATAAGAGGCCTGCTGCGCTCTAATGGAACATTTTTTTATGAGGCCCTGCTCCACGTCTCTTCCAAGGGGCATTGGAATGTCTCCCAATTTTTGGCAGCCCTTGCATTCACTGCATAGGCAAACATAATGGGAGACCCACTTCATAATAATTGGAACATTGTTTTCAGGAGGCCCTCTGACCTCCACGTCTCTTCAAAGGGGCATTGGAGTGCCTCCAAATGTTTGGCAACCCTTGCATTCACTGTATAGGCAAACACAATGGGAGACCTACTTCCTAATAATGGGAACATTTTTTTATGAGGCCCTCCTCCACGTCTCTTCCAAGGGGCATTGGAGTGCCTCCCAATTTTTGGCAGCCCTTGCATTCTCTGCATAGGCAAACATAATGGGAGACCCACTTCCTAATAATGGGAACATTGTTTTCAGGATGCCCTCTGACCTCCACGTCTCTTCCGAGGGGCATTGGAGTGCCTCCAAATTTTTGGCAACCCTTGCATTCACTGCATAGGCAAACACAATGGGAGACCCACTTCCTAATAATGGGAATATTGTTTTCAGGAGGCCCTCTGACCTCCATGTTTCTGCTAAGGGGCATTGGAGTGCCTCCAAATTTTTCGCAACACTTGCATTCACTGCATAGGCAATCACAATGGCAGACCCACTTCCTAATAATGGGAACATTGTTTTCAGGAGGCCCTCTGACCTCCACGTCTCTTCGAAGGGGCATTGGAGTGCCTCCAAATTTTTGGCAACCCTTGAATTCACTGCATAGGCAAACACAATGGGAGATCCGCTTCCTAATAATGAGAACATTGTTTTCAGGAGGCCCTCTGACCTCCACCTCTCTTTAGTAATGGGAACAATAAAACATAGCCGGCTGATGGCTCTCTAAGAATAGTGAGGTCCGACTGCTGGCCCTTTAAGAGCAGTAAAGGCCACCTGATGGCCCTATAAAAATAGGCTTTGTGACTTTCAGAGTCCCTCCTCCATAAATGAAACATGATGTGTCTGATGATATCTCACACACCACATGGCCAGAGAAGGTTGTAAAATGTTAAAATAAAATTTCCTGGTGAATGCATTTGTCACGGTTGAAAGCAATGTAAATGTGAAAAAAAGCATCAAAAACACTATGCGTGAACATAGCCCAATGTGTGGAGGAGCATTTTTGTTTTTGGTTATTTATTTTGCTTTAGATACAAGTCATTACCCTGGAAAGGATATTCCTTAACATACTTCCCAGGAAAATCCATTTTGGTTTCTTTTTGGTATGTTTTATTGTGAGTCCGTAAAAGTGGCGTAATACCTCTGACAACGTTGTTGACAGAAGTGACCTGGGAGTCAGAAATGCTTCCAGGGGTCTTCCCCATGCTGTCTCCATGTCATTTGAGCACTGTTCCCATCGATTTGGGCAATTTTTAGGCCCTCTGCAGACCGCCGGGGGGAGCCGCCTGAAAAATGCTTGAGTTTCTCATAGACTTAAATTGGGCTCATCGCTCGGGTAGAGCAACCGAGTATTCCAATGTGCTTGCCCCGAGCATCGAGCAGCTGAGCATTTTAGTGCTCGCTTATCACTAGTACCCATCAATAAATATTATTATGAAAAAAAACAAATAAAACAATAAAAGTACACATATTTGGTATCGCCGCATTCGGAACGACCTGACTTATAAAACTGTCACACTAGTGAACATGGTATTAAAAATAAATAAAAAATGAAACAAAAAAATGATGCTTTATCATCATACCGCCAAACAAAAAATGGAATAAAACGCGATCAAAAGGACAAATATAAATAAAAATGGTACCATTGAAAACGTCATCTTGTCCCGCAAAAAACAAGCTGCCATGCAGCTCCATCAGCTGAAAAATAAAAAAGTTATAGCTCTCAGAATAAAGTGATGCAAAAAAAATCTTTTTTCTATAATTAGTTTTTATTGTGTAAAAGTGACAAAACATAGAAAAACGATATAAATGTCATACCGTTGTAAACGTATTGCCCCGAAGAATAAAGTTACCTTATCAATTTTACGACACGCGGAACGGCATAAAAAAAAAAATCCTGAATTGTTGGTTTTTGTTTATTCTGCCTTGCAAAAAACGGAATAGAAAGTGATCAAGAAATGTCACATGCCTGAAAATGGTACCAATGAAAACGTCAACTTGTCCCGCAAAAAACAAGCCATCACATGACTCTGTTGGCCGAAATATGGATAAATTATAGCTCTCAAAATATGGCTATGCAAAAACTAGTCTTCGCAAAAAAAAACAACATATTTTAGCGTGTGACAGCTGTCAATCATAAAAACCCGATATCAATCTGTTATCGCTGTAATTGCACCGACCAGAAGAATAAAGTCGTCTAATCACTTATACCGCATGAGGAACGGCGTAAAAAATAAACTCTAGGGTTAGGGTTTTGCTAGCGTTAGGGTTGTGCTAGGGTTAGGGTTGTGCTAGGGTTGTGCTAAGATTATGGTTAGGGTTGTGCTAGGGTTAAGGTTGTGCTAGAGTTGGGGTTATGCTATGGTTGGGGTTGTGCTAGGATTAGGGTTGTGCTAGGGTTGGAGTTGTGCTAGGGTTGGAGTTGTGCTAGGGTTGGGGTTGTGCAAGGGTTGGGGCTGTGCTAGGGTTGGGGTTGTTCTAGGTTTGGGGTTGTGCTAGGGTTAGGGTTGCGCTAGGGTTAGGGCTGTGATGGGGTTGGGATATTTTCCAAAGTAAGGAAAAAAAATCCTTGAGGGGTCTAGTTTCCAAAGTGGGGTCACTTGTGGGGGGTTTCCACTATTTAGGCGCATCAGGGGCTCTCTAAACGCGACATAGTGTCCGTTCTCAATTCCAGCCAATTTTTTCGTTCAAAAAGTCACACCGTGCTCCTTCCCTTCTGAACCCTGCCGTGCACCCAAACAGTGTATTTTCCCCACATATGGGGTATTGACATGCTCAGGAGAAATTGCACAAAAGTTTTTGGGGTACTTTTTCTCCTTTTACCGTTGTGAAATAAAAAATTTGGGGCTAAAACATCATTTTTGTGGAAAAAGTTTGATTTTTTTATTTTCACGGCTCCATGTTATAAACTTCTGTAAAGTACCTGGGTGTTCAGGGTGCTCACCACACATCTAGATAAGTTCCCTGAGAGGTCTAGTTTCCAAAATGGGGTCACTTGTGGGGGGTTTCCATTGTTTAGATGCATCAGGGGCTCCCCAAATGCAACATGGCATCCGCTAATTATTTAAGCAAACTCAGGAGAAATTGCACAACAAATTTTGGGGTTTATTTTTTAATGATACCCTTGCAAAAAAATAAAAATTGGGGTGAAAAGTAACATTTTTGGGAAAAAAAAAATGTTAATTTTTTTCTTCCACATTCCAAAAATTCCTGTGAAGCACCTGAAGGGTTAATAAACTTCTTAAATGTGATTTTGAGCACCTTGAGGGTGTAGTTTTTAGAATGGTGTTACTTTTGGGTGTTTTCTGTTATAAAGGCCCCTCAAAGTCACTTCAAATATGATGTGGTCCCTAAAAAAATGGTTTTGTAAATTTTGTTGTAAAAATGAGAAATTGCTGGTCAATTTTTAACCCTTATAGCTCCCGAATAAAAATAATATTGGTCCCAAAAGTGTGCTGATGTAAAGCAGACATGTGGGAAATGTTATTTATTAACTATTTTGTGTGACGTGACATATCTCTCTGATTTAAGGGCATGGAAATTCAAAGTATGAAAATTGCAACATTTTCCAAATTTTCACCAAATTTCCGTTTTTTTCACAAATAAACGCAAGTGATATTGAAGAAATTTTACCACTATCATGAAGTACAATATGTCACCAAAAACAGTCTCAGAATCAGGGGGATCCGTTGAAGTGTTCCAAAGTAATTACTTTATAAAGTGATAGTGGTCAGAATTATAAATATTGGCCTGGCCATTAACGTGCAAACCACCCGCAGGGGTAAAGGGATTAATATTAGTGATGAGCGAGTATGTTTTGCTAACCCTTTCGCTGAGTATGCTCGGGAGAGCACCGAGTAGTTACAGCTGCTCGGTGTTATGTTTGAATCACTCCCGTGTGCATGATTTGTGACTGTTTGACAGCTTTAATACATGTGAGGAATGTCTATTTTTTACCCATTCCTCACATGTATTAAAGCTGTCAAACAGTTGCAAATTATGCACACGGGAGTGATTCAAACATAACACCGAGCAGCTGTAATTACTCGTTGCTCGCCCGAGCAATTTATCGGCGAAAGGGTTAACAAAACATAGAATCATAGAATCATAGAATGGTAGAGTTGGAAGGGACCTCCTGGGTCATCTGGTCCAACCCCCTGCTCAAAGCAGGATTCACTAGATCATCTCAGACAGATGTCTGTCCAGCTTCTGTTTGAAGACATCCATTGAAGGGGAACTCACCACCTCTCGTGGCAGCCTGTTCCACTCATTAATCACCCTAACTGTCAAAAAGTTTTTTCTAATATCTAATCTGTGTCTCCTCCCATTTAGTTTCATCCCATTGCTTCTAGTCTTTCCTTGTGCAAATGAGAATAAAGATGATCCTTCTACAATGTGACAGCCCTTGACATATTTGTAGACAGCTATTAAGTCTCCTCTCAGTCTTCTTTTTTGCAAGCTAAACATTCCCAAATCCTGCAACCGTTTCTCATAGGATATGGTTTGCAGACCAGTCACCATTCTGGTCGCTCTTCTCTGAACTTGCTCCAGTTTGTCTATGTCTTTTTTAAAATGTGGTGCCCAAAACTGTACACAGTATTCCAGATGAGGTCTGACCAAAGAGGAGTAAAGACCGATAATGACTTCACGTGATCTAGACTGTATGCTTCTGTTAATACATCCCAGAATTGTATTTGCCTTTTTTGCTGCTGTATCACACTGTTGACTCATGTTCAGTCTATGATCTATTAGTATACCTAAGTCTTTTTCACATGTACTGTTGCTTAGCTCTATTCCTCCCATTCTGTATATGCTTTTTTCATTTTTATTGCCCAGATGTAGTACTTTGCATTTTTCCCTGTTAAAAACCATTCTGTTGGTTGCTGCCCACTGCTCCAGTTTATTTAGGTCTTTTTGAATCCTCTCTCTCTCTCTTCTCTAGTATTAGCTATCCCTCCTAGCTTTGTGTCATCAGCAAATTTAATCAGTTTACCCTCAATTCCTTCATCTAAATCATTGATAAAGATGTTGAACAATACAGGTCCCAGGACGGAGCCCTGTGGTACCCCACTTGAGACATTCATCCAGCTGGATGTGAAGCCATTTACAACCACCCTTTGAGTCCGATCACTAAGCCAGTTATGAATCCACCTAACAGTTGCCTGGTCCATTGCATACTTGGTCATTTTTTCAATAAGGATGGTGTGAGATACTTTGTCAAATGCTTTGCTGAAGTCAAGATATACTATATCTACAGCATTTCCCTGATCCACCCAGTCAGTGATTCTGTCATAGAAGGAAATTAAGTTAGTCTGACATGACTTGTTAGTTACAAACCCATGCTGACTCTGGTTAATCACTTCATTCTTATCCATGTACTTACATACATGTTGTTTAATAATTTGTTCAAAGATCTTTCCTGGAATAGAAGTCAGACTCACCGGCCTATAGTTCCCTGGGTCCACCTTCTTCCCCTTTTTGAAGATAGGAACAACATTTGCTCTTCTCCAGTCTTCTGGGACTTCTCCTGTTCTCCAAGAATTTTCAAAGATTATGGAGAGTGGTTCTAAAATTTCTTCTACGATCTCCTTCAGTACTCTGGGGTGTAATTCATCTGGACCTGGAGACTTGAACTCATTTATGTTAGCTAAATATTCCCTCACAATCTTTCTGTTTACAGATAACTTGGATTCCTCTATTCCTTTAAAAGGACAGTGAAGACCAGTTGATGTTACATTTTCTTTCTGAGAAAGAAATACTCGCTCATCACTAGTTAATATTAGAACTGTATCAGTGTCTGATGAGAGCTTTTTTTTTTAACTCAGAAAACCCCCTTAGGGTATTTGTACACAACATCTTTTAGACATTGTCATATCGAGTTTTTCAAGAGGAAGATACTTCAGAATTAGTGATGAATGCAAGTGCTCGTTACTTGAGTTTGCCGAGGGTGCTTGGGTATGCATTGATTAGCGCGGATGCTCAAGTGAGATGTATGCGTCCCCACGGCTGCATGTTTCATGGCTATTAGACAGACACAAAGCATGGGGGAACTGCATGACAAACATGACAATCCCTGCATGTTTTGCAGTTGTCTAACAGCAGCGAAACGTGTGGCATTGGGGACGCGAACATCTCACTTGACCACCCACGATACTCGATGCATATCCGAGCACTTTCGGCAAACTTGAGAAAAGAGCACTTGCGCTCAACACTATTCAGAACATGTTGGCATTTTTTGTCCTAGTGCGTTTTGTTGCTGTGTTTTTTTTTTGGTGGGGTGGTCGTTTAAGAGTTTGCTTTGTTGTTTTTAACACTAATGGATTTTTTTGGAGCATTTTTCCATATTTTTTTGGTTGTCTTTATTACTGGCATTTTCCTTTCATTTTTTCTCCATTCAACAGTGAAGAAACCACAAGCAGTTTCTGAAGCAAAAATGCACTGTGATGCTGATTAATTTGATACCTGATGTGAAGGAGATCGGATTAATGGCTGTTGAATACTCACCTTGTGAAGTTTGGGGCGGGATGTGGGGGCAGGGTCTTCTTCTGGTTCTCCGCCCCCCACCATCCTCATCTGCTTCTTTTACATTATTCAGTGACCGGCCTCCTTCTTAAAATTCCACTTCGCCACCATCATTATGAGAGCACAGTGTGAGTCTGCGTCCTGTGTGCAGGACTTCATTAAAATGGTGCTGGAAGCGGCTCATGCTCAGATTGAGAATTCGGCTCAGTAAAAAATTCACAGAGGCGAAGTTTCCATCTGCGCTTGTGCCGCCTCCAGTGCCATTTTATTGAAGCCTTGCACACAGGGTGCAGACTCACCATGCTGCTGCCATCATTGTGTGGGCAGCACGGAATTATAAAAAGGAGGCAGGTCACTGAATAATCAGATATAGGGTAAACTCCCGCACTCAATAAATAATAAAAAAAAGTCCAACAGAATATTCGTGTTTTTGATGTTTTTATTTGTTCAAAGGTTATATCCACGTTTCGGCCCCAACATGGGCCTTCGTCAGGATAGCAATCCGAGGGGTAGGCAACCCTGGAATGGTCTAAATCCAATTGAGTACTGTGTTACTGAATATAATATAACCTATCCCTTAGGAAGGGTCACCTTGGGTAAAGGTGCAACTACAGGCAAATCGTAAAGATTCTAGCAGTAGCTGAAAACCTAATATTGTGATTATTGAGGAGTAGTGTTGAGCGATACCTTCCGATATCGGGAAATACCAGATCGGATTGGATCGGACCGATACCCAAAAAATATCGGATATCGCCGATTCCGATACCGGAAACCAATGCAAGTCAATGGGACACAAATATCGGAATAAAAAGAAACCCTTTCTTTCCTTGTAGGTTAATTCTACATGAAGGAAAACAACTAAGAATAATGTAGAATGTATTACATGAAAAGCCGGCAATTCAGCAGCGGCATAGACCGGTACCCGACAATTTAGAACAGAAAGAATAGAACATCACACATAGATTAGATAGAAACATGTCAGTCACATATATATCAAGTACAGTGACAGTGTTGATTACTGTACTTGTCATTTAGTGTAAAGGATTTATTAAAAAAAATAACAACAGTGTTTTCATGCACAATCTCTTTAAAAAAGCCGGCCGGCTATTCAGCAGCGGTACCCGACAATTTATAACAGAAAGAATAGAGCATCACACATAGATTAGATAGATAGAAACATGTCAGTCACATATATAAGAAGTACAGTGATAGTGTTGATTACTGTACTTGTCATTTAGTGTTAAAATAAAGGATTTATTAAAAAAAAAAATTGGCGTGGGGTTCCCCGTAATTTTAGTCTCTAGCGGAGGTTAAGCAGATGGCTGGGGCAGATGTTTGAAGCCTAGGAAGGGGGTAATACCCACGGAGCTTCCCAGGCTACTAATATCAGCCCCCAGCTGAATATCTAGCCTTTACTAGCTATTAAAATGGGGGACCCCCCCAAAAAAATGACGTGGGGCCCCCCTATTTTAATAGCTAGCAAAGGCTAGGTAGACAGCTGGGGGCTGATATTAATAGCCCAGGAAGGGTGCCATGAATATTGGCCCCCTCCCAGGCTAGAAACACCAGCCGTCAGCCGCCCCAGAAATGGCGCATCCATAGGATGTGCCAATTCTGGCACTTAGCCTCGCTCTTCCCACTGCCCTGTAATGGTGGCAGTGGGGTAATAGGGCTGTGACGGCATAAAGATGAGCCGAGGTCATGTCCAATGAACTCAGCTCACCTCATGCACGTCACTGACAGCGTGGGAGAATTCTCCTGCGCTTGCAGTGAGCGTGAGAGAATTCTCCTGCTGAAGCGCTGAGCGCAGGAAAATTTTCCCACGCTGTCAGTGACGTGCATGAGGTGAGCTCATGTCCAATGAACTCAGCTCACCTCATGCACGTCACTGACAGCGTGGGAAAATTCTCCTGCACTCAGCGCTTGAGCAGGAGAATTCTCCCACGCTGTCAGTGACGTGCATGAGGTGAGCTGAGTTCATTGGACATGACCTAGGCTCATCTTTATGCCGTCACAGCGAGACACTGAGGAGCGCAAGCATGCCTGCGCTTCTCAGTGTGTGCGGCATGGCAAGCTGGATGGCAGCGTTCTGTTGCGATCCAGCCTGTCATGTCAATGTAGCAGAGTTGAAGCTGTCGTGGGAACCATGGAAAGGTAAGGATGATGTTGGTTTATTATTTTACTTTTATTGCAGAAGACATTGGCTTCAGCTGGAATGGGCGTGATGGCAAGTATGGTTTAATTTAGAACATTAAAAAATTGTGTGTTTATTTCAATTAAAGGACTTTATTCTGGGTGTTTGTGTTTTTTTTTTAACTTTGACTAAGGGGTTAGTAATGGGGGTGTCTTATAGACACCTCTCCATTACTAACCTGGCCTTGATGTCAGCTGGCATTATAAGCTGACATCAACCCCAGCCCTATTACCCCACTGCCACCGCTACAGGGCAGTGGGAAGAGCGAGGCTAAGTGCCAGAATTGGCACATCCCATGGATGCGCCATTTCTTGGGCGGCTGACGGCTGGTGTTTCTAGCCTGGGAGGGGGTCAATATTCATGGCACCCTTCCTGGGCTATTAATATCAGCCCCCAGCTGTCTGCCTAGCCTTTGCTAGCTATTAAAATAGGGGGGACCCAACGTCATTTTTTTGGGGGGGGCCCATTTTAATAGCTAGTAAAGGCTAGATATTCAGCTGGGGGCTGATATTAGTAGCCTGGGAAGCTCCGTGGATATTACCCCCTTCCAAGGCTTCAAACATCTGCCCCAGCCGTCTGCTTAACCTCCGCTAGAGACTAAAATTACGGGGAACCCCACGCCATTTTTTTTTAAATAAATCCTTTATTTTAACACTAAATGACAAGTACAGTAATCAACACTATCACTGTACTTCTTATATATGTGACTGACATGTTTCTATGTATCTAATCTATGTGTGATGCTCTATTCTTTCTATTCTAAATTGTCGGGTATGCTGCTGAATTTTCCGGCCATTTTTTTTAAAGAGAAGGTGCATGAAAACACTATTATTTTTTTTAATAAATCCTTTAACACTAAATGACAAGTACAGTAAGCAACACTGTCACTGTACTTCTTATATATGTGACTGACATGTTTCTATCTATCTAATCTATGTGTGGTGCTCTATTCTTTCTGTTGTAAATTGTCGGGTACCGGTGTATGCCGCTGCTGAATTGCTGGCCGGCTTTTTTAAAGAGACAGTGCATGAAAACACAATTTTTTTAAATAAATCCTTTAACACTAAATGACAAGTACAGTAAGCTGAGCGCTGCCATCCAGCTTGTTATCCTTCAGAGACACTGCAGAGCGCAGGCATTATGGGAACTTCCGATTCCGGTATTCGATATTCTAAAAGTATCGGAACTCAGTATCGGAACTCCGATACCGCGAATATCGGTCGATACCCGATATTTCAGTATCGGAATGCTCAACACTATTGAGGAGTGATGTATATGACACCACTGGAGATCATTAGGAATCAGATAATTGTGTTTTGGCTGTTGTGAATCGTATAGCCTTCATATGACTATGGAAATAATTAAATGTTTCCTGCCTCCACACTTCATGAAAACATGGACTAAGGGCAGGAGCCACTGGCCAGATTTTGATACCTGAAGCTCCAAATAGGACATTCTTATATCAGATGGCCATTTAATTATATACATCACTCCTCAATAATCACAATATTAGGTTTTCAGCTATTACTAGAATCTTTACAATTTGCCTGTAGTTGCACCTTTACCCAAGGTGACCCTTCCTAAGGGTTAGGTTATATTATATTCAGTAACACAGTACTCAATTGGATTTAGACCATTCCAGGGTTGCGTACCCCTCAGATTGTCATACTGACGAAGGCCCAGGTTTGGATAAAACCTTTGAACAAATAAAAACATCAAAAACATGAATATTCTTCTGTTGGATTTTTTTTCTCATTTATTGAGTACCGGAGTTTGCCCTATAGGTGAATAGCATATTTTTTCTCCAGTGCACCACATAGTGGTTGATCTTGGTCCTACCCTTATTACTGAATAATCAGAGACTTGTACTGGAAGCAGAGGAGGCTGGTGGGGGTCTGAGAACCAGAAGAAGACCCTGCCCTCCCGTTCTGCCCCGAAGCACACAAAACGTAATTTTCTGAAAACTTCACAAGATGAGTATTCAACAGCTACTAATCAGATCCCTTCACATCAGGTATCAAATTAATCAGCATCCTAGCGCCATTATGGCCTTGCCTTTAGTTTATAGGGCTAAGCCCAACCGACAGGTTCTGTTTAAGAATCATCACATCACTTATTTTAGACACTTGGCATCTTTTGAAACCTGAAGTGGTTAAAAGGCGAACAAAGCTTGAACATATGTATAGCAAGTAGTTTTCACATAGAAATCCATATGTTCATTCTTTTGAGCATTTTCCACCACGAAAACAGCCTAAAAAAAGATGTAGTCTGTTCATGTAATATACTCATTCTGAGTCATGAAATGGAGATAATATTTGTAGACTATCTCACTCTGATTGAGAGTTCAGAATGGTGGATTTCTTTCTTTTCTTAGTCCTGGTAGTGAATTAAAACACAGTTTTTCTAAACCAGACAACACCAACACATTTAACCCCTTAAGGACCTAGGAATTTTTAATTTTTGCATTTCCGTTTTTTCTTCCCGTTTTTTATTTTTTGGTTGACATTGTCATATGAAGGCTTGTTTTTTTGCAGGACAAATTTTAGTTTTGAATTACATCATTCATTTTATCATACAATGTAATGGAAAATAGGAAAAAAATCCAAGACCAGTGAAATAAAAAAAATGGAGCTGTTTGCAGTTTTTGTGTCCTGAGCTGATGTTTTTATTAATACCATTCTGAGGTTTCATATTACATTTAATTGCTTTTTATTGCTCTTTTTGGGGGAAGTACAGTGAACAAATATTGGCAATTATAACATTACAAATTTTTGTGTTTCAACATCTATATCTATAATTGTCTTATCCCGTCTGTCTGTCTGTCTGTCTGTCCAGGAAATTCCGCGTCGCTCATTGGTCCGGCAGCGGCCAATCAGCGACGCGGGATTTCTGAAAAAAGATGGCGGCCGTTTGCGACTCATCTGCGTGACGGAGATGCAGCCGGGAGACGACGGGCGCGAGGCGCTCATCTCCCGGCTGGTAGCAGCAGAAGGACCTCGACCGCCGGCACCATCTACGGGACGGAGATGCAGCCGGGAGATGACCGGCGCGAGGCGCTCATCTCCCGGCCGGTAGCAGCAGAAGGACCCCGACCACCGGCGCCGCTGACCTCCATGCGGCTAGGGTGTCAAGGGAGGACCGGGGAGCGGCACTGCAGGTCGCAATACTTCTGCTGCGAGCAGTCGCTCATCTCCCGGCTTTTCGCAGCGGAAGTAGCCGCACAGGCAGCGACGCTCCCTGGTCCTCACCAATACGATTCTGCTCCCCGGTCCTCACCAATACGATTCGATGATTGGTCACGGTCTCCGGCCGCGACCAATCACTGATCTTGCCGCTAAAGTTAAACACCGCTGTGCTGATTGGTCGCGGACGCTGCCCGCGACCAATCACCGATTTGGGCGCTACATTTAAATAGCGGCCGCGACCAATCACAGATCTTGCAGACACATATAAACACCGCTGTGCTGAACCAATCACTGATCTTGCCGCAAAAGTTAAACACCGCTGTGCTGATTGGTCGCGGACGCTGCCCGCGACCAATCACCGATTTGGGCGCCACATTTAAATTGCGCCCGCGAACAATCACCGATCTTGGCGCCACATTTAAACACCGCTGTGCTGATTGGTCGCGGACGCTGCCCGCGACCAATCACCGTTTTGGGCTCCACATTTAAATAGCGGCCGCGACCAATCACCGATCTTGCAGACACATTTAAACACCGCTGTGCTGATTGGTCGCGGATGCTGCCCGCGACCAATCACCGATTTGGGCGCCACATTTAAATTGCGCCCGCGACCAATCACCGATCTCTGCGCCACATTTAAACACTGCTGTGCTGATTGGTCGCAGACGCTGCCTGCAACCAATCACCGTTTTGGGCGCCGCATTTAAATAGCGGCCGCGACCAATCACCGATCTTGCAGACACATTTAAACACCACTGTGCTGATTGGTCGCAGACGCTGCCCGCGACCAATCACCGATTTTGGTGCCACATTTAAATTGCGCCCGCGACCAATCACCGATCTTTGCGCCACATTTAAACACCGCTGTGCTGATTGGTCGCGGACGCTGCCCGCGACCAATCACCGATTTGGGCGCCACATTTAAATAGTGGCCGCGACCAATCACCGATCTTGCAGACACATTTAAACACCGCTGTGCTGATTGGTCGCGGACGCCGGGAACAGGAGACACCACAACACACTGCTGGCAGACAAGCCCAGGATGCGGAAGCTCACAGAAAACTTCGGAAGCAGGAGACAACACCACACACTGCCGCCAGACAAGCCCAGGAAGCGGAAGCTCACAGAAAAATTCGGCAACAGGAGACACCACGACACACTGCCGGCAGACAAGCCCAGGATGCGGAAGCTCACAGAAAACTTCGGGACCAGGAGACACCACAACACACTGCCGGCAGACAAGCCCTGGATGCGGAATCTCACAGAAAACGTCGGGAACAGGAGACACCACAACACACTGTCGCCAGACAAGCCCAGGATGCGGAATCTCACAGACAACGTCGGGAACAAGAGACACCACAACACACTGGCGCCAGACAAGCTCAGGATGCGGAATCTCACCAAAAACGCTGGGAACAAGAGACACCACAACACACTGTCGCCAGACAAGCCCAGGATGCGGAATCTCACAGACAACGTCGGAAACAGGAGATACCACAACACACTGCCGCCAGACAAGCCCAGGATGCGGAATCTCACAGACAACGTGGGGAACGGAAAACACCGCAACACACTGCGGCTAGACAGGAACGCGATGCGAATCCCATAGACAATGTCGGCTGAACAACAAACCGAGAACAACATGATCGACAAATTTATCAAAAACGAATGCTCTACCAACTAAGGCAAACCCAGGAGAATATTCAACAACTTGGACGCTACGTAACAGACAATGAAACTATAATTATTCAACACTACTGTGGGAAGATGAATGTAGTTTGTTCAAAATGCGACTCTCTGAATTTCATCGAGGAAAAACCATCTGACAATCAGTTTACTCAATGCTGCCAAAAAGGAAAAGTGATGCTACCAAGATGTCACTACTCAGATCTGTTTGAGCAGTTGATGAAAGGAGCGCATGAACACAGTAGAAATTTTATGGAAAATATCAGAAGAATCAACAGTTCTCATGCGTTTGCTTCATTTGGTGCCAACATTGCACTGCCCCCTGGATTCGGACCGTATTGTTTTAAAATTCATGGCCAGATCTACCACCGCACTGGAACACTTCACCCAGAACTAGGACAACCACCACCAACATTTGCACAATTATACATCTTTGATCCAAATGAGGCTACAGAACAAAGGATGAACTGAAAAGAAAATGAAAAGTGTAATGCAGAACTGATGAACCTAATTGCCGTACATTTACAAACAATCAGCCCATTTGCTGCCGCATATCGCATGCTAAAAAACGTCGAAGCTGAGGAGGAACAGAGAGCTATACAAAATGGGATGGAAATGCCTTCTATTATCATGGCCATTAAACAAGAACGTCAACAAGATCCCCGATGTTACAACAAACCACGTGTAAGTGAGGTCGCAGCTGTTTTTCAAAACGATGATGGAGAGCCTCCTTTTCAAAGAGATATATTAGTCCATCTTAAGCCAGACAAAAACAACCCTTTCGTTCCTAAAACACAACGTATTAGCATTTTGCACAGCAACCTTGATGCTCTTCTGTATCCGCTATTCTTTCCAAACGGTGATCAAGGGTGGCAGGAAAACCTACACCAGCAAGGAACTTCAAGAAGAATTACACAACTACAGTACTACAGTTTTCTTCTGTCTGTGCGAAATTACTTCAATCCTATTTTAAACGATGGGAAACTGACACAACAGTATTTAGTCGACGCATACGTTAAAATTGAAGCTAATCGGCTCAATTTCATACGAATGAACCAAAAACAACTTAAAGTTGAAGACTACTGCGGTCTTCAAGAACATTTGCAAAAACAATCCATTCAAAAAGGAATTCCAATTGGAAAAACAGTAATTCTCCCGTCGTCCTTTGAAGGTAGCCCCCGCAACATGCAACAGCGTTATCAAGATGCAATGGCAATGGTAACAAAGTATGGAAGACCTGACATTTTTTTAACAATGACCTGTAATCCTAAATGGCCGGAAATTACTGAAAATCTACAACCCTGGCAGCAAGTTGAACACAGGCCGGACTTAGTTGCACGCGTATTTCGACTAAAACTCAGCAACCTTTTTAAAGACATCAAAAATGGGCTTTTCGGAACAGTCGTAGCAAAGGTACACGTCATAGAGTTTCAGAAACGAGGTCTCCCACATGCGCATATACTAATTATTTTAGACGCGGATTCCAAGCTTCGCACGGAGTACGAAATTGACAACATAGTGTGGGCTGAAATTCCTAACCAAGAAAAGTATCCTGAATTGTATAATATTGAAATCTGTAATATGGTTCATCGCCCATGCGGTGTAGCAAATCCAAAAAGTCCATGCATGGAAAACGGAAAGTGTACAAAAGGGTTTCCAAAGCAGTTGAAACAGCACACTGTTAAAGATTTGGATGGCTACCCATCCTACCGGAGACAACTGATTGATAAAATTGTACACAACAAAAAGATTATAAATAACTCATGGATAGTTCCATACAACCCGTACTTATTAAAACGCTACAACTGTCACATCAACGTTGAAATCTGTGCTTCAATAAAAAGTGTTAAATATCTTTTCAAGTACATCTACAAGGGGCATGACAAAGCTAACATCGAAATACAACAAAAAACAGTCAATCACGATGAATCATCACGGTTTGTTGACTCAAGATATGTCAGTGCTCCAGAAGCTGCTTGGAGAATATTTGCGTTTCCAATGCATTCACAGTCCCATTTCATTATATGTTTAGCTATTCATTTACCAAATCAACAGCAGCTTTATTTCTTTGAAAATGCTCAAGTCGAAGATGTCTCAAAAAATTTAAGCACAACGTCAACATTAATGGAATGGTTTTTGCTGAACCAACGTGACGAAAACGCAAGGCAGTATTTGTATCGAGAGATTCCAGAGCATTACGTTTGGAATAAAACTTGGAAGCCAAGACAACGAGGACTTAGCAGAATAATTGGATGCATGTATACTGTTAGTGTCAAGGATCAAGAAAGATATTGCCTTCGCTGTTACTACTGCATGTCAAAGGAGCTAGAAGTTACGAAGATTTGAAAACAGTTAATGGAGTATTGCACAATACATTTAAAGTTGCAGCTTTGGCTTTAGGACTTCTATTGGATGATACTATGTGGACACTTACTTTAGAAGATGCAGTTATCCTACATATGCCTAAGAAACTTCGTGAATTGTTTGCCTACATTTGTGTCTTTGGACCGCCTACAAATCCGGCTCAATTTTGGACAAATTTCAAAGAACATATAATTGAAGATTACTGCTTACGTCTTCACAACAAAAGTGGAAATTGTCAAAATTGCGAATCTTATGCCATGCAAGATGTCCAAAATGTCC
The DNA here is from genome assembly GCF_046119375.1 of Phyllobates terribilis. NCBI lineage: Eukaryota > Metazoa > Chordata > Amphibia > Anura > Dendrobatidae > Phyllobates > Phyllobates terribilis. The sequence continues at coordinate 253,444,368 of NW_027362764.1, forward strand.
TACTACTGCATGGAAAAACGTTTTCAGACTTTAATTTGCCACAGCCTGCAAGTCAAGTTGCACAAATTCAAGAGTATGACGAAGCTTATGAATTATTGTTGGCAACAGAGAAGAAAAACTCCTTAAATCAACAACAACGGATTGCATATGACACTAATGTGAGCACTGTAGAAAACCAAGCCGATCCAACGCCAAAATGTTTCTTTATTGACAGTCCTGGGGGCAGCGGTAAAACATACTTCTATGAAGTTTTAATGCATCACGTTATAGGGTTGGGAAAAGTCGTATTGCCATCGGCTACAACAGGTATTGCAGCAAACCTTTTAAGAGGAGGTCGCACTATGCATTCACTCTTTCGGATACCAGTTTCAGTAAATGAAATCTCCGTTTCCAAAATCAAACATGACACATTTGCAGGAAAACAGTTAAACAGTGCAAATCTTTTGATACTTGATGAGTGCACCATGGCACCCAAATATGCTTTGAGCTTAATTGACAGACTTCTGCGTGAAGTTATGACTACAAATATTGCAGAAAAAAATGAAATTCCTTTTGGAGGTAAAGTTTTTGTCCTTGGCGGAGATTTTAGGCAATGCCTTCCAGTTGTACCAAATGGAACAAGAACAAATATTATCGAGTCAACCTTAAAAATGTCAGACCTTTGGAAAGTGTTTAATAAACTCCAACTAATTAACAACATGCGATCTTCTGACCCAGAGTACAGCAACTGGCTTCTTAAACTTGGTAATGGTGAACTTAGCAATGAATATAACCTTGGAGAAGATATTATTGAAATACCAGAAGACATGTTGTGCACTGACTGCATCGTAAGTGATGTTTTTGGACAACGCGTTGAAATAGATGTGAACGACCAAAGCAGTGTTGAGAGGGCCTCTTCCTATGCAATTCTCTGTCCCAAGAACGATGACGTAGCTCTGCTAAATTCCCGTGTGATTGATAGAATGCCTGGAGAGTATAAATTATACAAAAGTGATGATTCGGTGGATGTCGACAATGAAGATGAACGAGAGCATTATCCAGTTGAATTTTTAAATAGTGTTACGCCATCAGGAATGCCATTCCACAGACTACAACTTAAAGTTGGAGCAATCGTAATGTTGCTGCGGAATCTAAATACAAGAAATGGTCTATGTAATGGAACTCGCCTTATTGTTACTGGACTCCATTCCCACATAATTCAATCAAGAGTGATCACTGGATCTGCAAAAGGAGACGAAGTGTTCATTCCACGCATTGATTTATGTCCTTCAGACACCGATCTTCCATTTAAGCTTCGACGTCGACAGTTTCCAGTAAAACCAGCATTTGCCATGACAATACACAAGTCACAAGGTCAAACTCTACACTGTGTTGGCATATATTTACCAGAGCCCGTTTTTGGTCATGGACAACTCTATGTAGCATTTTCAAGAGTTAAAATGAGATCCAATGTCAAGGTGCACGTTTGGATACCCATTTACAAGGAAAGTTGCTTACAGATAGTCCAAAAGTATTCACCAAACATGTCGTGCACAAAAATATTTTAGGTTGATATTGTTAAGAAATATATTCTAGGGTTGTACTTCTTTTGTCCAATGATTTATTTTAAAATATTGTTAGATATTCATGGAATAGTTTATCTATTTTGATCATCTGTTTAATAATTTTGTTCAGTTGTATTAAGTTATATAACTAATAATATTTGATAATAAAGTATTATTTTACACAGAAAATTCTGTGTACTCATTGTATTATTCTTAAATGTTCATAGCGACATCTGCAGCATCTGCTACTAAAGTGAGTACAGATTTGTGCCTCTCCACGCACTTAGTCCCGGTGTGGAAAGCAGCGAATCTACAGACAACAGCAAATCACAGCAGTATCTGAGAGCGCGTGCTGTGCCTCACATCCTTCGAGGAGCTGCTGAAAACAGGACAGACAGCACTGGAGCAGAGAAAAGGAAACAAGGTGAGTATTAGGATTTAGGTTTTTAAGTGTGCTGTGGAGATGGGGGAATGAGTAGGTCATACAAAACCAGGATAAGGGGGCCATACAAGCTAAGATGAGGAAGCCGTACAATCCAAAATAAGTCAGCCATACAAACCAGGATTAGAGGAATGACGGAGCCATACAAACCACATTGACAGACCGCGCTGTGGATGCTGGATGTGACACGATGGGGGATAACCCCGCCCACAGCCCGTCATTCACTGTGGTGCGCGGAACAGCAGACCCCTGGCTGCAGCCGCAAATAGTCGTGATGTAAACGGAAGCAAGATCCGGCTGCAGGCGGGAGAATTACGTGCTGGCTGTGCGTCGTCAGCGATGTTGTCACAAGCAGGATTGACAACATGACGTAATGACAAAATTCATTAGGGGCACCAAGGGGATACATTGTGAAGTTAATTAAAAGTAGTGCACAACCCATTTAAACACTGGTTCGCTGCTTAGTCGCGCCCGGTCGGCCGCATGCATATTCTAGAATACCCGATGCATTAGAATCGGGCCACCATCTAGTTTAATATATGGATTTAATAATATAGAATTTTGAAAGAACCGACTTTTTTGGACATGACAAAACTGATAATGCAAATGTTTAATTTCTTTAATTTTGAAGGGGGAAATGGGGTTGATTTAAACTTTAGTGAACCTGAACTGGAGAGTTCAGGATTCGTACTGGGTTGACCACTCTAATAAAGCTTGTTGGAAGGCTACAACGCAGCCAATCAACAAGCTTTTAGACTATGCTTCTGAGAGCCATCACAGCCATGCCCTGTATAAAGGCTGGATCACTAGTGTTCCCGCCATTATTCTCTTATTAATGTAGGGATTGGATGCATCTGGAGTGAGGGATAGAGAGTGACTGCGCACTCTGCCCAAAAAGTGCTGTGTATACTCTGCAACTGATATCTGTTGTAGTACACCAAAGAGAATCATGCTTCGTACACAAAACCAATATTTTTTAAAAAATTAATCAATCTTTATTGAGAATATTAATATTAAAAACACATTATTATATGTTATGATGTGACACATCATAACACCCTCGGATGAAGCATTTCATTGCGAAATGCGTGTCGGGTGTGGAGGTTCCCCCGGAGCTCCTATTTAGCTAATTATATAGCATTGTTTCTTTTATTTGCTTATATAAATATGTGCTAAACTTTGACTGGATAAATTACTATCTGTGTTATGATGTGTCACTTTGCCGTTTAGCACCTAGCATTGAATATTGTCTTTATGTTGGATCATGTAACAAGTGACTAAGTTACCAGTGTATTATCATATAACCATGAAACTTACTCAAATTTGAATTGCTACTTGCACTTTAAAACTACTTTTGCCGGGTGCCGCCCACCTGTTTTCTTCCAGTAGTTTGTCTCACTTTTTATGTGTTTTTAATATTAATATTCTCAATAAAGGTTTGATAATTTTTTTTTTAAATATTGGCTTTGTGTATGAAGCATGATTCTCTTTGGTGTACTTATATTTGGTGCTTCATTGTCCTACATTTATTGGAGTTTAATTTATAGGTGAATTGATATCTGTAGTAGTAGTATGCTAATACTGTGCTAAAAGAACAAACAAAATACTTCTATATTCAGTAACAGGTACGGACAAGTCTTGTGGGATCCACACCTGGTTCATTTTAATGAATGTGAGTTTGCCCTCGCTGGCTGTGGACAGGAACATGCACCCATCTGTGATCACACCTCCTGCCGTGCTAAACACAAGTTCCGACAGTACACTTTCTGTAAGGCAGGCCAGCATCTCCAAGGCCATGTGTCCAATTTTGGGGGCCCAGAAGTTAAATGGGCCAGACCCATCAATCAGTATGTGGAGACATACTCTTCCACCATGTTATTGAAACTGTCATGCTCATGGATTTGCTCCCTTGAGCTTGTGTTTTGTGATCAGCTTCTCTTTCTGCTGAGCCACAGGAGACACATCTTTTCTCTGAGTATTTAGGTCATGTTTTCTGGCTGCAGTCTGTCTAGCTTAACACAGGTGTTTTCCTTTGTCCAACTATCACCTTTTGGGTGCAGATCTATATTTTGTCCCCCAGCGGGCATTTTCTGCTGCTGATTAATTTAGATGTTTGGTCATTGTATTGATGTTTGGAGCCAGTCTATGAGCTTTGAGCTAAGGATTTTCACCTTGTTGGTTTCCTTGCAATACTTTGCACCTCTCTCTCTTGTAGTTAATTTATATGCTCTGCTCTCTGTTTTTATAGAAGGAACTTGAAGCAACTTAATGGATGTTTAGGTCCCATTTGCCATCAAACATTTCTTTGGTTAAGGCCATCTCTGTACCTGCAAGCACCACAAGGGGCTTCAGTGTCAGGATATGAAGTCTGTACAGGAACCATCAGTCTCAGTTGAGTTTTTTTACTGTCTAACCTATTTATCCCGAGTGAGCTGCTACACAGGGATAAAGTAAACGCTGCCTCCTGCTAATATGAACCATCTCAGATGATGGTACTGGATGTTGTAACGTGCTGAGTAAGGTTTTACACATTTCGGCCATGCTAACCATCTCTTCCTCATTGGTGACGGTGCTTCAGCTGCATTGGTGACTTCCTCTTCCTCTGCCTTGTGATTCCACTGAGCCCCCCTGTCAGATGAGGACGCCTTCAGTTTTGCGTCTATCAGCTTACGCTTATATTTCCGCATCTTCTGATCTTGCTCTAATGATTGAAGTAAGGATGGCACATTGTGCATGTAGTGGGGATGCAGCAGGTGGCCACACAATAATCAACACTGGTAACAATTCAGCCAACTCGGCGGTCATTGCGCAGGCATAGCAGCATGTATTGCATCAAGTGTGCCAGGCTGCCCAGAGGCAAGGACAAGCTGTACTTGGTGGGAGTTGTATCATCTGCGCCCTCTATATCATCTGTATCCCCCCAGCCACGCTCCAGTGAAGCCTGTGAGCTGCTTTGAGTGCCACCCTGCTGTGAACATGGTTGTTCCTCAACTTCCTCCTCCTACTCCTTCTCATCCTCCAAAACTGTCCCCTGGCTCGATGTTTGGTACAGCAACCCCTTCTCCAAGACATGTGTGGAAGCCTGGCCTGATAATGGTGTGAATGGTGCCAGTTCCTCCTCCTGTTCTTCATGTGCCATCACCTCATCCATCATCGCCTGAAGCTTTGCTTTTCTAGGAGGCATAGAAATGTGATAGTAACGCTGATGATGCCATCTTCAGTGCTGGCCATGTTCGTGGAGTACTTGAAGCAGAGCAAGATGGCCCACACCTCCCGCGTGAAGGCCCAATCCTTGGTTGTGAAGTGTTGTTCCACAGAGCGACTCACCAGTGCATGTTGCAGCTCAAACTCCAGTTGAACTCTATAGCGCCATCTATTGGAAGCAGCAATCCTACAAGTCACAATCAACCCTTTAACAAGTCGTGCAATATGACTTAGGATAAAAGCCAAATCAGAATCTCAATTTGCAGACACGGTGTTTCGGGCTGTTGGCCCTCGTCAGTGCAAAGTATGAAAACTGATTTGGCTACATGAGAGGCTCTGGACTGAGGTCTAAGGGGTAACATTTCTTGTGGAGAGTAACATACCAGCATTGGCATGTCAAGGTAAGGAGGCTTATTCGCTGTACAGTGTTCCTCTGGAAATTTAATATGCAAATCAGAATCTCAATTTGCAGACACGGTGTTTGCACTGACGAGGGTCAACAGCCCGAAACACTGTGTCTGAAAATTGAGATTCTGATTTAGCTTTTATCCTAAGTCATATTGCACGACTCATTAAAGGGTTGATTGTGATGTTTGGATTGCTGCTTCCAATAGATAGAGCTATAGAGTTCAAGTCCTCTTTTTCTCTGAAGAGGCAATTTGCATAAAAATATACAAAAATGTTATAAAATTGGCAAAACAATACAGTATAAACAATTACATAAAATAAAGAGGATAAAGCGGGAGATATTACGGTCATATTTCCTATCACAATTTTAACTTTATATAGATAGGAAACATGGCATGGATAGCATCATCCATCTAACCTCTGTTCAATTGAAGGTGTTATGGTCACCGCCCAGTGACATAAGACAATGCATTACATTTGCCACTTTATCATGACTCTGAAAATATGACTTTCATATCAATCACATCGACGCCATTCATAAAACCTCAATTCATAATCTCTAAAAGGGAGACAAAGGATTTTAAGTAATCTGCTTGTTTTTCTGTTCAAGCTGATGCTCGAGGTGGCAGGCTCTCTCTACTGGCCATTGTCACCTTCCACATTTTTAAGCAATCTAGGGAAAGTACTCATATCTTCTATTCATTGAAGGATTCTCTTTAATTACAGTCATGGGCGAAAGTGTTGGCGCCCTTGAAATTATTCCAGAAAATGAAGTATTTCTCCCAGAAAATTATTGCAATTGCATGTTTGGTTATACACATGTTTATTTTCTTTGTGTATATTGAAATAACACAAAAAAGAGGAAAAAAAGGCAAATAAGACATAATTTCACACTAAACCCCAGAAATGGGTCAGATAAAATTGTTGGCACCTTTCCATAAATGTGGGTAAACAACTTTGTTTCAAGCATGTGATGCTTGGTCAAAATCACCTGTGGCAAGTAATAGGTGTGGGCAATATGAAAATCACAACTGAAACCAGATAAGAAATCAATCTTTGCATTGTGTTTCTGTGTGTGCCACCCTAAGTTTGGAGAACAGAAAAAGAGGAAGAGAATTGTCTCAGGACTTGAGAACCAAAATTGATGAAAACATAAAGCAGCTCAAGGTTTTAAGTCTATCTCCAGAGACCTTGATGTTCCTTTGTCCATGGTGCGCAACATAATTAAGAAGTTTACAACCCATGGCACAGTAGCTAATCTACCTGGACGTGGATGACAGAAAGAAATTCATGAAAGGTTGCAATGAAGGATAGTCTGGATGCTGGACAAGCAGCCCCAATCAAGTTCCGAAGAAAGTCAAGCTTTCCTGCAGGCTCAGGGTGCATCAGAGTCCACCAATTATCCATCGACATTTGAATGTAATGAAATGCTATGGCAGGAGATCCAGGAGGACCCCACTGCTGACACAAAGACATAAAAAACTAGAGTACAATTTACCAATATGCACGTGAGTAAGCCAAAATCCTTCTAGGAAAGTGTCTTGTGGACAGATTTGACCAAGATAGAGCTTTTTGGTAAAACACATTATTCTACTGTTTACCGAAAACAGAATAAGACCTACAAAGAAAATAACACAGTAAATACAGTCAAATATGGTGGAAGTTCAAAGATGTTTGGGGTTGTTTTTCTGCCTATGGCAATGGGTGCTTTGATTGTGTGCAAGGCATCATGAAATCTGAAGATTACAAAAGGATTTTGGGTCGCACTGTAGTGCCCAGTGTCAGAAAGCTGTCTAAGCGTCCTAGGTCATGCCTCTTCCAACAGGACAATGACCCCAAACATACTTCAAAAAGCACCCAGAAATGGATGGAAACAAAGAGCTATAGATCTCTAAAGTGGCCAGCAATGAGTCGGGATCTAAATTCCATTGAACACCTGTGGAGAGATCTTAAAAATTGCTTTTGGGAGAAGGAACTCTTCAAGCAGGGGCGGACATATCATTGGTGCAACTTGTGCGACCACACAGGGGCCCAAGAGGTAAGGGGGCCCATTTCTACCTCCAAAACAGGTGCAATTTTGCATTTTTAGAAGTTTGGCTGCAAAGGGGTCATATATTGTTCTTGCACAGGGGCCCTTTTCTGTCTGTGTCCACCACTGCCTTCAAATATTAGAGACCTGGAGCAGTTTGCAAAAAAAAGAGTAGCCCAAAATTCCAGTTTACAGGTGTAAGAATTTTGTTGATGTTTATAGGAAGTGATTGATTGCAATTATTTATTCCAAAGAGTGTGCAACTGAATATTAACGTGAGGGTGTCCGGCCCATTTTTGGTATTTAGGGTAAAATTATGTCCAATTTGTCTTTTTTTCCTCTGTTTTTTTTTTTGTGTTGACAAAGGCAATAAACATGTGTATAATAAAACGTGTAATTGCAAATACTTCATTTTCTGGTACTATTTCAAGGGTGCAAGCGCTTTTGACCATGACAGTACCTGTTTCCAAAGGTGGGAGTTCGATTTTTCTCAGTCACAGTTAAGGTCTTCTAACGTTTAAATAGATTTTTAGCCTTGCTTCGGTATTCACTATTAACTATGAGACATCTTATAGATTTGCAACTATATCTATAACATGCACTAAGTTTAATTGGCCAACAATTGTGCCTTCTCTCCTAATATTGCCCATTTCTTGGTGCTTTTTTCAAAAGAACTTGAACAGAACATCTTTGAACCCCAGAATACTTTAATATCTTTTACTGGGAGAGACCTAGCTAATGCAGAAAAACTACTCTTTGTCTTGTTGCTGTGCTCAGTCTGGTCATGGTGGATGACCTGAGACATGAAAAAAGAACAAAGTCCAGCTCTTATTTATATGACCCCCAGAGAGCGCTGATCTCAACATTATCAAGTCTGTCTGGGATTACATGAAGAAACAAAAGGATTGTGCAAACCTACATCCACAGAAGATCTGTGGTTAAAGCTCCAAGATATTTGGAACAACCTGCCTGCCAAGTTCCTTCAAAAACAGTGGCAAGTGTACCTAGAAGAACTGATAGTGTTTTAAAGGCTAAGGGTGATCACGTCCTATATTGATTTGATTTTGATTTCTATTTTGTTCATTCAATTTTTTATTTTGTTAATTGATAAACTTAAACTATTAACTTTTTTATTTTTTTTAAAGCATTTTTACTATGAAGCATTTTTTCAACACCTGCCTGAAATGTTTGCACGGTCACAATATATATATATATATATATATATATATATATATATATATATATATGAGTGACGCAGGCTAATTCTCGTTGCCTCAAGAGTAGAAAAAGCATCATTATAGTCTAATTCTATGCAATCTCACATAGGGTATCTGATACCAAATGATAAAGGCAGCAAAAACAAAAAAACATTTAAGATACTGATATTCAGAATCCATTGTAGATTTGTCTGAGCTTCCCTTTAAGGAAGGCTGTATACAGAGTCTGCGGATGAATTGGTGAACTTCATTAACCAAAAGTAACATTTTTATTCAGTTCATGTCTATACAAAATGATGAATTATAAATACTTTTAATATATGCATGTCCTTACACTGAGATTCAGACATTCATGTTTGATTTATGATGCCAATACGAGCAAAGTGTAGCAAAAGTCGGGATAACACATTAGTGCAGTAGCTGCAACAAAAGGTGTGTTTACTGGCAATAGAAATTCTCAGAGCACTAAGCCATCCCTTGGAAGCCCTAAACGCAGCCTTGGTTATATTTATGTAAGACAGATGTAGCTGGGCACTGTGACAAGAGATTTGAGGCATGGTGTTTTCTGGCTGCTAAGGAAGTTGTGCACATAAAGCACAAGTGTGTTCGTTCCCATTAATACTGTCCCTTTGGCTGCCAAATCATGTCACACTTTGGGGCCTCGTGATCCATCAGCCAACACAAATAAGAGAAGGACATAGGTTTTCTTTCTCTATAATAAACTATTCATTAGAACAGATACAAGCGGCACAACCCAGAACTATCCAACAAATTATCCTTATTAAAAAGTGCTTCTTCTATTCAGCACCATGAAAGAGACGACTTTCTGGAGATGAAATACTAGCAGCTGTGATTTCATATCATTAAATATTTTTTGGATTCTGCATTTTGTAATTTTTAAATAAGGTGTTTTTATATGGTGTGGTTTAATACCGATCTTATTTTTTTTAAGCATTTACAGAAACATCTTATTATTATTGCTGGTTTAAATAGGGAATGACATAACTTAAGTAATAACATGCATTAATCTACTCTTCCCAAATCTCTAATGTCCACACAGTGACAACCTTGCTTTATTGTGAACAACTGAATCATTTGAGGCAGACTGGCTACTAGATATAGGTGGTCATGTATCAATACAATTATGTCATAAATTTATACCAAAAGTATTGGAATATTGGTGTTTATCAGATCTCCAGGCACTATTCTTGACACAAATAACCAGAGATGACCGAATCCTTTGACATTCAAATTTACCGATTTCACCGAATTTTCGAATTTGAGGCTAATAAATTTATGCAAATCTCAATATTGGAAAGTTTACAATTGCATGAAAACCACATGTCTGGGAGAAAGGGTGAGAGAAAGAACCTATCTGACCTAAAGAGCTTACACTCTACTCTACTATACAGGAGGGAGAGCGTGTGAGATGACCTTACTGACCATGAGAGCTTATACTCTGCAGGAAAGATAGAGAAAGAGGACCCCACTGATCATAAGAGCTTACATTCTACAGGAGAGAGAGTTATCCAGTGATTCTGGGAATGGAAAATTACTCTGCCGTATAATCTGTGCTTCACTAGGAACCGCTGATCTATAATGGCCCAGGAACTGACCACCACTGTACAAGATTTGAAAAGCCGTAAGAGGTCATAGCTGTAGGGCATTATGGGGACGCCCACTTAGCAACATAATATGGCATTAGCTCACTTTCTGATGCTTCAGGAGTGTGGGAAAAGGTGGCAGGCATTTTTTTTTGTGAACCGTGAATCGAATCTCAAAATGTTCGAATTCATGTGAAACTGTTAATTTCAGAAAATTTGAGTCAAACTCGATCCTCCGCTGATCGATTAGCTCATCTCTACAAACAAACTTTTTCAAAAAGACATAATATTTTCCAGCACTTTTCTACAGATAATGGTTGCAATGAAAAGTGATAGGTATAGTGTTTCATTTTTTCATACATAAAATCTGCTGTATACCCTAGCAGTAGTGAGACATGTTAAAAAATATAGTGCCGGTTGGAGCAATTCTTTAGATTGCCTTACCACTCAGCATAGTGCCAGTCCTTCTAAATGTGCCCCACCATGCCTAAAAATTACAGACTTTTCTATGGATCAATCTTTGTTCTTTTAGCTGTCTCCAATTGCCATACTTTTGCAATTTTCAGGTTATTAATACTAAACAAAGAACATTTTTTAAGGGTTCAACTAATTGTATCACCAGTTGAGTAATAAATATCATTGTACCTTTTAGGCAAATTAAAGACCAGGTTTACATGACTAGACAACCCAAGCATGCAATTTAACTGAAGAATACCATGCTACCATGGGACAGTATGAAAAATCAATGTTTTAGTAAGACTGAAACCCATTGCTGTAAGAAAGGATATGAACCACAATGCTGTAAATTATCGATAGAAGATCCCCTATATGAACTCTCTTTGTCTCCCTAGTCAGGCATTCATAAAGTTCACCATGTTCACATTATGCTTTCTTCTGATATTTTCTATGCTTATGAATTGCCCCAAAGATGATCACAGCCCTGCCTAATACCAGTGATTGATAATATCTTCCATGAAGTACCTTTTTAGAAATTAAATATATTTTACCCAAAAAAATCACACACCAAAGTTGAACCATCTAGAAAAATTAAAGAATAAAATGACTTGAACTTTACATTAACAATTTTTTCAAACTCTAAAACCTCACAATATCCACAGATATGGGCTTCTATGAAACAAGCGAATGTTTACGTTTCCCTCATCTCCATCGTTATCCCCAAGCTTCCATACCATACCTGCATCAGGGGATTTGCAGTATAGTTGCCGTGTTCAGACTTTATTTAATGAACTCTGAGTGAGTAGTGGGTGACCTTGAGGTCAGCACCATCATGTTAGAATCCCTGCAAGTAGAAACAACCAAAGCAATTTCACAACAAAGGCCTAATGGTGTGAAACTGTGTGGAGGAGGAATAGCAATAACCTGTCGAGTTGCTACCTTTGGAATGAGGGTGATGAAAGCTCTGTTATCCATTGATTTGTGCATCAACCTTTATCTTACCACTTGATTCCCTTCATGCAGTGGCGATGGGAGTGGAAACCAAGCAGATCATACAGAATTTGAAGAAGGATGATACTGCTTATATCTCACACTGCTTTGAGAAATAGGAATTCATGTAGCAGTTTATGAAGCACAGAGTAGATTCATTTTCAACTACATTGGGATACCATAGCATCAAATTTCTCGAGCTTCATTATAGTATGGTGATAAGATTTTTTTTCCATTTTTGCTTTAAATCTTCAATTTATATGGAGTAAATACTATTTGTAGACATCTAAGCGGGCTCTTCAGTTTTCCTAAAATGAATATGTTAGGGAACACTTCCATTCCCAAAGTATTTATCATCATTGCTTTTTTAATGCGAAAATATTTTGCAACACTTTACAAACATCGCTTTCCCCAGAGGTTCTCACAACCTAAATTCCCTACCAACATGTCTTTGGACTTGTGATGATACCAGTGAACCCAGAGTTAACCCATGCAAACACAATGAAGACATGCAAACTCCATTTAGGTAATGTCCTTGGTTGGATTTCAAACCAGGACTCCAGTGCTATAAATGCAACAGCGATGCCAATGAAACTACACTCTCAAAGAACTTTTTTCATATTTCCAGTCTATGCTGCTCCAATATTATTCCTCTTTGAATTATATGAATACATTTACAATTGGGTATTACCATTCTCCTTGTCACTAAGGTTTACCTGACAATCTAAGCAGTGTCAAACTGAGCAGGGACAATACATGCCACATACCATGGGTACAGAAATTATTCAGACCCCTTTAAATTTTTCACTCTTTGTTTCATTGCAGTCATTTGGTAAATTCTAAAAAGTTCATTTTTTTCTCATTAAAGTACACTCTGCACCCCATTTTGACTGAAAAAAAACAGAAATGTAGAATTTTTTGCAAATTTCTTAAAAAAGAAAAACTGAAATACCATATGGTCATAAATATTCAGACCCTTTGCTCAGACACTCATATTTAAGTCACATTCTGTCCATTTCCTTGTGATCCTCCTTGAGATGGTTCTACTTCTTCATTGGAACCAGCTGTGTTTAATTAAACTGATAGGACTTGATTTGGAAAGGCACACACCTGTCTATATAAGACCTCACAGCTCACAGTGCATGTCAGACCAAATGAGAATCATGAGCTCAAAGGAACTGCCCAAGGAGCTCAGAGACAGAATTGTGGCAAGGCACAGATCTGGCCAAAGTTACAAAAGAATTTCTGCATTACTCAAGGTTCCTAAGAGCACAGTGGCCTCCATAATCCTTAAATAGAAGAAGTTTGGGATATTTTGGGATGTGATATTTCAGTTTTTTTTTATAAATTTGCAAAAATTTCTACATTTCTGTTTTTTTTCCAGTCAAGATGGGGTACAGAGTGTACTTTAATGAGAAAAAAATGAACTTTTTTGAATTTACCAAATGGCTGCAATGAAACAAAGAGTAAAAATTTAAAGGGGTCTGAATACTTTCCGTACCCACTGTAGACAAGTGGAATGGTAACACCCAGTTTTCATTCTATTTGTACATTTTGACAAAGAATAACTGTTTTAATAAAATATGCTCCATAATTCTTATTTTATAGGGATTGAAAGCATTTACAAAAATAGACAAATCTGATGACCTGACAGGTGCCCATTAATTCTTGAATTAGCTATATTTCCTACAGGCTCATACATATTCACTATCTAATTTATTACTGAAATAATTACTGTGGGCCATAGAACTAGAGAATATAAGTGAGCCTTTCAGGAGACCCCCATGATGGAAAGGAGAATTCAAATGACTTTTTAGGTGTTTAGACACCACCAAGAGATTATTTTTATAGTAATGCAAGCTTTGATATTGGTTGCTGCACTTGAGGCATTGGTTAAAGCACCACTCCAGTATTTTTTTATTGGTGCTCTGGAGTGGGGTTACTAATCTAAGTTCCCTGCCCCTAGTTTTATACTTACCTGCTACTGCCATCTTCTTCTCTTATCAGCGCCGCTCAGGTCAGTTTCCAGCAGTTTGTGACCTGCCGGAATGCTCCAGTGTTTGCTGGGTGATTCAGAAGTCAAAACTCAATGTAAGTCGATGAGAGCCAGAGTGAGGCCAAAATGAGGCTATAATTGACTGACTTACATTGAGAGCTTGTGACGGTTACCTCTGACTTCTGGTAAGTCAGAAGTTGCAGTCACAAGATGTGGCGCAGGATAGGAGCGGCACTCGGAATAGCTGAAGATGGAGGCTGGTAAGTATAATACTAGGGTTAGGGAACTTAGATTAGCAGCACCACTCCAGTGCTGAATTTAAAAAATATGCTGGAGTGGTGTTCTAAAAATGTGAAATATTATTTTACTAAACACTGTGCAGACTACATCTATCTTAATTCCAGCAGCAAAAAAAATCTAAAGGTGTGATAAGTGTCTTATTCTTGTTTAGTTTTATTTCAGGCCCTAGTAGAGGAACTTGGGCCAGAGAGACGATATAAAGACCAAAAAGAGGGAGACTGCTTATTGTGAGTATCAGGCATGGAACAAGCTGGCAAGTGAAAATACTGCTGCAGTCAACAGTGTACAGAGCCTTGAAGTCTGAGCGACTGTCGGAGGATGATCATTGCCCAACACTACACACAAGAGCTTTATTGATGTATACTATCACGGTGATCCACCATTGTAGCAATTGTTGATTCAAGTTCGAGAACTTAATTATAACTACTCAGCCTATTACATCTGAGGAGGTAAATATACATTTGGCACCAAGCCTGCATATTTCTCTGTGTGTTTACTGCACTGTAAGTTTGCTCAGGTCGCCTCCAAACCCATGTGACCCACTATGCCATCACACTAAAGACCCTTCAAACCCTATCAATATTATTATAATAATTATTTCTATATTTTGTAAAGTTTATGCAATATTGCTTTTTACATACTGTAGTCATATTGTCATTTTACGGAGGAACTTGCACATTCTCCATTAGTTTTTTACTGTGCATTTGGACTTTAGATTTAGACTATAGTTGTTAAGATTAACTTCAGATATTGCGGTAATTTGTTACATGAACCTGATTTTTCTACTTGCACAACCAATTAGTGAGAAATTCTTTTATTTTCTTATATTTCTATTTAAGCTAGAGCTCCTATGTAAATGAGCCTGGCAACTCAAAGTTATAAACTTGTCTGATTTTTACATGTTCTGTAAATCAACTGTTTTAAAATAACAATAATCTGAACACTGAAAAGCAGGACATGTAACCTTCATTATTCCCCTGGACCTATCCATCCCTAAGGCTATGATGGCAGGAGTATCCAATTTACTATATCGTAAACTGTACAGCAGTAATCAGGTCTTGGCTGCTTAGTGTTTGGCTATGCTAGACTATAGAGGGGAAGATAAAGTCCAAGGGGAAAAGACTCACTGAAAGGAAAGTACTTGTTGAAAGATGTTATGTTAGCAAAATAAATGTGATGATCTTTACACCCATTTAATTTAAACCACTTGTGCCAAATAAAGTTTTGTTTGTTTCTGTTGTGGCTGTGAAATACTTTTAATGTATGTTATAAAGTTTAGAAGTCTAACGTATAGAGGCCAAATTGCTTGACTCCCAATTATAGCTACCTGTAGTAATGGGAATATTGGAAAAACAGATAGAGGGGATTTTCAGGAAATGTCTGACATTCCCAGTAAGATCATCACCTTCCTATTAATTGAGAAAGCAGATTTTCTCTTAAAATCTGATTAATGGTAATGATCCGAATAAGGAGACACTTCCCTTCTAGACTGAAGGCAACAATTTTATGACTGCAATGTATCACATACTGAAATGTTTTCTGTATTGTAAAAGTTATGTTGTTTAAAAAGAAGGAAAGATTGTAACAAAAAAACAAAATGCTCTAATAGTAATAATAACATGCGTTGTGCAAGTTTGTAAAAGCCTAAAATATAATCAATGAATAGGGGGAGCAATGACTTCTGAGTGAGAAAAAATGGAAAAAAATACTTTTCCCCAGATAATGTGAGAAAACAAAAGTTGGGTAACTATAGTAATATAATATTATTATTATTATTATTATTATTATTAATTAAACAAACAATATTCCTTAAGATCACTGTACAAATAACCTTGATAATAAAATCTAATTCAGTTAAGCTATTCTTTGGTTGTTCTGGCTAAATAAAGCTATAGCTTATAAGTGTTGGCTCATCTCCTATTAATATGTTTATTTATACACCTTATGTAAAGTTTTGTAATACATATGAATTAGTAATACAATAAAATCTGCAGAAATTCTGATATCTCCTGTTGCATTACTACTTCATAGCTAATGCTTTTATTAGTGAGGCAACAACTCCTAAGAAAACAAGGAAAAAACGCTTTCCCCAGAAATTAAAAAAAGGTGGGTTTGATAATAAGAGAAATAATAATAATAATTATTATTATTAATAATAATAATAATAATAAAAACATAAAACTAATAGTATTCCTAACAATCAGTCCACAGAGAACCTGATCATAATAATTATACAATGTGAACGGATATAGTTATGGTAAGTTATTTTTTATTTATTCTGGATAAATGTATAAGGTGTTGGAGTATCGCCTATTGTAACGGTTCTGGGAGGTGGAACCTCTGAGCAACTATACAAAGGTGCAGTCCTTGTAAGGAAGCGGGTGGCTCCCAGAGAAGGCGGGCAGGTAGTCACGGCAAGTGACAGGGACAGTCTCTGGGTAGAAGGGCAGGAAGTCACGGCAAGTGACGGGGACAGTCTCTAGACGGGCAGGTGGTCATGGCAAGTGACAGCAGGGAAAGAGTCTCTAGATAGGCTAGCAGGCAGGTAGCAGGTGAGCGCTCCCAGGTGAGCGGGCAAGAGTCCCTGGACAGGCAGGTGGTCATGGCAAGTGACGGCAGAGCCTCCAGGTAGGCTAGCAGGCAGGTAGCAGGTGAGCGCTCCCAGGTGAGCGGGCAAGAGTCTCTGGACAGGCAGGTGGTCACGGCAAGTGACGGCTGAGCCTCCAGGTAGGCTAGCAGGCAGGTAGCAGGTGAGCGCTCCCAGGTGAGCGGGCAAGAGTCTCTGGACAGGCAGGTGGTCACGGCAAGTGACGGCTGAGCCTCCAGGTAGGCTAGCAGGCAGGTAGCAGGTGAGCGCTCCCAGGTGAGCGGGCAAGAGTCTCTGGACAGGCAGGCAGGTATCAGGCAGGTATCTGGCAGGTACTTCCTGGTCTGCAGGCGGACTGATCCATAGACAGACTGGCAGGTGCAGGTAGGCAGACTGTCGGACCACAGGATAGCAAGCAGGTAAGCAGATATCAGGCAGGTATCAGGCAGGTATCTGGTAACGGGACCTGAGGGCTGAAGCAGAGTTGAAAGGCTTTGCAACAACATTGCTCGGGCACCTCCATTTTGGAGGAGGTGCCTTATATATGGTGAGGTCCTCCGGCCATTGGCCGGGGACTCCTTAGGACGGCGCGCGCGGCCCCTTTAAGAGAGGGGGAGCGCGCGCGCGCCCTAAGCACAGAGGCCGGGAAGCAGCGCGCGCTGCCAGCAGAGCGGGAGGAAGACGCCGGGCACGGAGCGGAGATGTGAGGGGAACGGCGTCCCTGCCTAGCAGGAGGCAGGGACGCCGACGCTACAGTACCCTCCCCTTTAGGCCCCCCCTTTTTTAGGCCAGACAGAAATTTATCAAGGATGAGAGGGGCATGGATGTTCTCCCGGGGCTCCCATGTTCTCTCCTCAGGACCAAACCCCTTCCAATCCACTAGAAAAAAAGTCCTTCCTCTTACCCTTTTGGTGGCCAGAATGTTCTCTACCTCAAACTCGTTTTCAGCGGAAACCGGAGCAGGAGGCATACCTGTAGACTTAGAAAAAGAGTTAAGTATCACGGGTTTGAGGAGAGATACATGGAAGGAGTTAGGAATCCGCAAATTGGCCGGGAGTTTCAATTTATAGGCCACCGGGTTGATTTGTTTGATAACTTCCAGTGGGCCAATGAACCGAGGCCCTAACTTGTAGGAAGGAATCTTGAGCCGGACATATTTGGACGAGAGCCAGACCTTATCTCCAGGACGGAATTGTGGTGGATCCAGACGTTTCTTGTCAGCCTGTTTTTTCATCCGCTCGGATGACTGAAGAAGTGTGGATCTGGTACTTTCCCAAATGGAGGAAAATTCATTAACGAGAGATTCCGCAGCCGGATTGTCCACCGAGACGGAGACAGGAAACGGGATCCGAGGATGCTGACTGAAGACTACAAAAAACGCGGATTTGGAGGAAGATTCGCTCTCGTGATTATTATAAGAAAATTGGGCCCACGGTAAAAGATCCACCCAGTCGGAATGGTGAGCATTAACAAAGTGCCGGTTAAAATTTGGTTGATCCGTTCTACTTGGCCATTGGACTGTGGGTGATAAGCAGAAGAAAAGTCCAAGGTGAACCCCAGCAGTTTACACATGGCTCGCCAAAAATAAGAGGTGAACTGAACCCCTCGGTCGGATACGATGTGGAGAGGAAGACCATGAAGACGGAAGACATGATGGATAAAGTCTTTAGCTAACTCTGATGCAGACTGGAGACCCGGCAGGGGAATAAAGTGAGCCATTTTGGAAAAGCGGTCAGCGACCACCCATATGACCGCACAACCGGCAGAGACAGGGAGGTCCGTTATAAAGTCCATAGCTATATGCTGCCACGGGGCAGCAGGTACAGGAAGAGGAAGGAGACGGCCGGCTGGCAGATGTCTCGGAACCTTGTTGCGGGCGCAGGACACACAGGCTGAAGTCTATTACGTCCTTGTGCCGGGTAGGCCACCAGTAATGCCGGGTAATAAGCTGGAGGGTCTTTTTCTGACCAGCGTGGCCAGCTAGCTTGGACGAGTGTCCCCGGTGTAGAACCTTCTCACGATCAGGAACAGTTACGAACGTCTTACCGGGTGGAAGACGATTTAGATTCACGGGGGCCACCAGCATTACTTTGGCGGGGTCGATGATGTGTTTAGGCTCCTCCTCAAGATCAGAGACCAAGAAGGATCGGGATAAGGCATCAGCTTTGATGTTTTTGTCACCCGGGCGAAAATGAAGAATGAAATTAAAGCGGGCGAAGAACAAGGACCACCAGGCTTGGCGCGGGTTAAGTCTCTGGGCACTCTGGAGGTAAGCCAAGTTCTTGTGGTCCGTGTAAATTATTACCGGGTGAAGAGCCCCCTCGAGCAGGTAATGCCACTCCTCCAGTGCCAGCTTAATGGCCAACAATTCTCGGTCTCCTATAGAATAATTGCGCTCAGAAGAGGAGAAGAGTTTGGAGAAGAAGCCGCAAGTTACCATTCTTCCGGAAGACGACTTTTGGGTAAGTACTGCTCTGGCTCCGGAGGAGGAAGCGTCGACTTCTAGAAAGATTTGTTTGTTGCCA
Organism: Phyllobates terribilis; assembly: GCF_046119375.1. Lineage (NCBI taxonomy): Eukaryota > Metazoa > Chordata > Amphibia > Anura > Dendrobatidae > Phyllobates > Phyllobates terribilis. The sequence goes on from NW_027362764.1 coordinate 253,463,670, forward strand.
TCCGGACGATGCAGCACAGGGGCGGAGGAAAAAACTTGTTTTAAGGAAAGGAAGGCCTCCTCTGCTTCAGGCGGCCATTCTCTGGGATTAGCGCCCTTACGGGTGAGCGCCAAGATAGGGGCAGTCCGGGAAGAGAAGTGCGGAATGAAGAAGCGGTAGTAGTTGGCGAAGCCCAGGAACCACTGAATAGCCTTCAACCCCTCTGGTCGGGGCCACTTCTGGATGGCAGACAGTTTCTCAGGGTCCATTTGTAGGCCGGTCTGAGAGATTATGTAGCCCAGAAACGGAAGCGAGGTCTGCTCAAAGAGGCACTTCTCATATTTAGCGTAGAGGTGGTTCCGCTTGAGCCTGAGCAGGACCTGACGAACGTCCCTCCGGTGAGTGAGAAGATCCGGAGAGAAGACCAAGATGTCGTCCAGGTACACCACCATGCAGGAGTAGAGAAGGTCACGGAAGATGTCATTGACCAACTCTTGAAAGACGGCGGGAGCGTTACAGAGACCGAAGGGCATTACAAGATATTCATAGTGGCCGTCCCGGGTGTTGAATGCAGTCTTCCATTCATCCCCATGACAGATACGGACCAGATTATACGCCCCACGGAGGTCCAGCTTGGTGAAGATTCTAGCCCCCCTCAGACGGTCAAATAATTCAGGAATGAGCGGAAGGGGGTATTTATTCTTCACTGTGATCTGGTTAAGGCCTCTATAGTCTATACAGGGACGGAGTGAGCCGTCCTTCTTTTTGACGAAGAAGAAGCCTGCTCCCGCTGGGGAGGTAGATTTCCGGATAAATCCCCGGGCCAGATTCTCCTCAATATATTCAGACATGGACCGGGTCTCAGCAGCGGACAAAGGGTAAATACGCCCACGGGGAGGAGTAGCGCCGGGCATCAGGTCAATTGGGCAGTCATATGGTCTATGAGGGGGTAATGTCTCTGCTTCTCTTTTATTAAAGACGACCGCAAAAGACCAATAGGGAACCGGTAGGCCGGGTAGATTGGCTGGGGTAGGAGAAGGACGAGCAGAATGAACGGGAACTAAACAAGTCTTATGGCAGTCCTGTCCCCAGCGAAGAACTTCTCCGGTCTGCTAATCAAGCACGGGTGCGTGTCTCTGGAGCCAAGGTAGGCCTAGCAAGAGGGCGTGAGAGAGTCCAGGCAGAACATGGAAGAAGATGCTCTCAGAGTGCAGCATTCCCACCTGCAGAGTTATGGATTCGGTGATGAGTTGGATGGGATGTGGTAAGAGGCCCCCATCCACGGCGGCGACAGATAAGGGTACAGCCAGAGGTTTGGTGGGAATGCGATATTTCTCTACCAGGGACTGAGAAATGAGATTTCCGGCAGCTCCAGAGTCAAGTTGAGCCAGTTCAAAATAACGGTTCTCCCCTCAGATGATAGAGACCGACAGCATTAGAGATGGAGAGGGTTTATTTCTGTCTAGGGTGACCTCTCTGAGCGATCCTAGACACAGGCGTTTCCCGACCTCTCCGGGCAGGAACGGATCCGGTGCTCCTTACTGCCACAGTAGAAGCAGCTCCCCTCGGCACGGTGTAATTCTTGAAGGGTCTTGACCATCTTGGTCTGGTCGACCTGCATAGGCTCGGGTGAGTGCGCCGGAGGAGTAACGGAGGAAGTGACGGGTCTCTGGAAGGTAGGGGCAAGGCGTGGAAACCACCTCTCACGGGTGACCTCTTTGGTGCGCTCCTGGAACCGGATGTCAATACGGGTGGCAAGTGTAATTAAGTCGTCGAGAGTGGTAGGAATGTCCCAACCGGCGAGTTCATCTTTAATACGGCCGGACAGACCCTCCCAGAAGACGGACACCAGGGCGTCGTTATCCCAGGCAAGCTCCGAAGCAAGGGTACGGAACCGTATGGCATATTGGCCCACGGTGAGACTTCCTTGGCGGAGGCGTAGCAGAGATGAGGCGGATGAGGTCCTCTGTCCTGGTTCGTCGAAGACCTTCCGGAAAGCCGAGAGAAAGGCTGGCAGATTGGACACCAGGGGGTCTCCTCTCTCCCATAGAGGATTTAGCCAAGCCAGCGCCTCCCCCGTGAGATGGGACATGATGAAGGCTACTTTGGCTCGGTCGGTGGAAAACTGATGTGCCAACAGTTCGAAGTGCAGAGTGCACAGGTTAATGAAGCCCCGTGCCTGACCGGGATCTCCATCAAAACGAGGCGGGGCGGTGAGGCGGGGACCGGGAAGAGATGCATGGAATTGATGGGCAGCGACGCTGCCGGGGTAGGAGTCGTGCGACTGGAAGCCGGTCCTGAAGATGTAGTCAGTGTGTTCAGGCGGGAGTTAACACTACGCAGGTGACTCAAGATGGACTCCTGTTGGGACCTCTGACAGGACAGTTCATGGCATAGGTCCGAGAGCGAGGGAGCTTGGGTGCCACCGGGTTCCATGGCCCGAGCAAACTGTAACGGGTCTGGGAGGTGGAACCTCTGAGCAACTATACAAAGGGGCAGTCCTTGTAAGGAAGCGGGTGGCTCCCAGAGAAGGCAGGCAGGTAGTCACGGCAAGTGACAGGGACAGTCTCTGGGTAGAAGGGCAGGAAGTCACGGCAAGTGACGGGGACAGTCTCTTGACAGGCGGATGGTCACGGCAAGTGACAGCAGGGAAAGAGTCTCTAGACGGGCAGGTGGTAACGGCAAGTGACAGCAGGGAAAGAGTCTCTAGATAGGCTAGCAGGCAGGTAGCAGGTGAGCGCTCCCAGGTGAGCGGGCAAGAGTCTCTGGACAGGCAGGTGGTCACGGCAAGTGAAGGAAGAGCCTCCAGGTAGGCTAGCAGGCAGGTAGCAGGTGAGCGCTCCCAGGTGAGCGGGCAAGAGTCTCTGGACAGGCAGGTGGTCACGGCAAGTGACGGCTGAGCCTCCAGGTAGGCTAGCAGGCAGGTAGCAGGTGAGCGCTCCCAGGTGAGCGGGCAAGAGTCTCTGGACAGGCAGGTGGTCACGGCAAGTGACGGCTGAGCCTCCAGGTAGGCTAGCAGGCAGGTAGCAGGTGAGCGCTCCCAGGTGAGCGGGCAAGAGTCTCTGGACAGGCAAGCAGGTATCAGGCAGGTATCTGGCAGGTACTTCCTGGTCCACAGGCGGACTGATCCATAGACAGACTGGCAGGTGCTGGTAGGCAGACTGTCGGACCACAGGATAGCAAGCAGGTAAGCAGATATCAGGCAGGTATCAGGCAGGTATCTGGTAACCGGACCTGAGGGCTAAAGCAGAGTTGAAAGGCTTTGCAACAACATTGCTCGGGCACCTCCATTTTGGAGGAGGTGCATTATATATGGTGAGGTCCTCCGGCCATTGGCCGGGGACTCCTTAGGACAGCGCGCGCGGCCCCTTTAAGAGAGGGGGAGCGCGCGCGCCCTAAGCACGGAGGCCGGGAAGCACCGCGCGCTGCCAGCAGAGCGGGAGGAAGACGCCGGGCACGGAGCGGAGAGGTGAGGGGAACGGCGTCCCTGCCTAGCAGGAGGCAGGGACGCCGACGCTATACCTATAAATATATTTATTTAAACACATTATGTAAAGATTACTAATATAGGTGTATTATTAATAACATAAATTCTGTAGAAATTCTGATATTTCCTGTAGCTGTACCCCCTATAACTAATGCTGTCTCTACAGGTCATGTATTGCTTCCTTAGGCCTTTACCGTACTTGGTTTAGCACATGTGCAGTAGAAACAGGTTTTTATGTAGTAAATGAGAATCTTTACTATATATACAGTTGTGCTCAAAAGTTTACATACCCCGGCAGAATTTTTCCTTTCTTGGCCTTGTTTCAGAGAATATGAATGATAACAAAAAAGCTTTTTCTCCACTCATGGTTATTTGTTCAGTGAAGCCATTTATTGTCAAACTACTGTGTTTTCTCTTTTTAAATCTTAATGACAAACAAAAACAGCCAAATGACCCTGATCAAAAGTTCACATACCCCAGTACTTTATACCGTGCATTGCCCCCTCTAACATCAATGACAGCTTGAAGTCTTTTGTGGTAGCTGTGGATGAGGTTCTTTATTTTCTTAGATGGTAAAGCTGCCCTTTCTTCTTGGCAGAAAGCCTCCAGTTCCTGTAAATTCCTGGGCTGTCTAGCATGAACTGCGCGCTTGACATCTCCACAGAGTGGCTCAATGATATTGAGGTTAGGAGACTAAAGATGGCCACTCCAGAACCTTCACTTTTTCCTGCTGTAGCCAATAACAGGTTGACTTGGCCTTGTGTTTTGGATCATTGTCATGTTGGGACATCCAAGTACGTCTCATGCGCAGCTTCTGGGCTGATGAGTGCAAATTTGCCTCCAGTATTTGCTGATAACGCGCTGCATTCTTCTTTCCCTCAACTTTTACCAAGTTTCCTGTGCCTTTGTAGCTCACATATCCCCAAAACATCAGCAATCCACCTCTATGCTTTACTGTAGGAATGTTGTTCCTTTCATCATAGGCCTTGTTGACCTCTCTCCAAATGTAACGTTTATAGTTGTGGCCAAAAAGTAACATTTTGGTCTAATCACTCCAAATTACCTTGTTTTAGAGGTTTTGAGGCTTGTCTCTGTGCTGTTTGCATATTGTAGGCGAGATACTTTGTGGCATTTGTTCAGTAACGGTTTTATTCTGGTGAGTCGACCATGCAGCCCATTTTTCTTGAAGTGCCTCCTTATTGTGCATCTTAAAACAGCCACATCACTAGTTTTCAGAGTCCTTAATTTCATCTGATGTTATTTGTGGGTTTTTCTTTGCATCCCGAACAGTGATAAGCGAGTATATTTTGCTAACCCTTTCGCCGAGTATGCTCGGGCGAGCACCGAGTAGTTACAGCTGCTTTAATACATGTGAGGAATGTGTAAGAAATAGACATTCCTCACATGTATTAAAGCTGTCAAAGAGTCGCAAATCATGCACACGGGAGTGATTCAAACATATCACCGAGCAGCTGTAACTACTCGGTGCTCGCCCTAGCATACTCGGTGAAAGGGTTAACAAAACATACTCGCTCATCACTAATCCCGAACAATTTTCCTGGCAGTTGTGGCCAAAATTTTTGTTGGTCTAAATGACCGTGGTTTGGTTTTTACAGAGCCCCTGATTTCCATCTGTTAATCACAGTTTGAACACTGCTGACTGGCATTATCAATTCATTGGACATTTTTTTGTATCCCTTTTGTTATACAGTTTAACTACCTTTTACCGTAGATCCATTGACAATTCTTTTGCTTTCCCCATGACTCACAATCCAGAAACGTCAGTGGCTGGATGAAAGATGCAGCAGTCTGTCTGGATCACAGAAACTCACTCAGCTTTTATGCACACACACTGATTACAAGCAAATAGGTCACAGGTGAGGATGTTACCTTTAGTAGCCATTCAAACTCATTTGTGTCAAATTCTGTGCATGTTATCAGGTCAAAAACACCAGGGTATGTGAACTTTTTATCAGGGTCATTTGGATGTTTTTGGTTGTCATTAAGATTTAAAAAGAGAAAACACAGTAGTTTGACAATAAATGGCTTCACCCAACCAATAACCATGAGTGGAGAAAAAGCTTTTTTGTTATCATTCATATTCTCTGAAACAAGGCCAAGAAAGAAGAAATTCTGCCGGGGTATGTAAACTTTTGAGCACAACTGTACATCAGTACACTGCTTCTGCTTATGCAATAAGCAGGGAAATTGGGGCATGCACAATAGAAGATAAATGAGTGCAGTGCTGAGACACATCTACTACATATACAACACACAGGGCATTTGGGATATATATGTAATACTCCAGAGTTGGTTATTCCTAGAGAACTCTGTAAAGATTAAATGTGTATTCATGTTATAGTGACTCAGCACTTTTCACACTAGTTTGTACAGTAACAGTCAATATCCTCACCAAAGCAGGTTGCCAAGTGAACAGTGGTGGGTGGAGTTTTACACATAAAACTAAGACGCATTTCATAGTTAGTTAGTTCAATCTAGGGAGTCTGTGTTACAGGTTCGGATGGTGGAACCACTGTGCCGTGGTACAAGGAGGGACCGGAGGGGTGTAACTAGGGGCCTCACCCTGGACCGACCTTGACTATATGGCAACTTAGTCGACTCTGTGAACCAAGGAAGAACCGGGAAGGTGGACCAGGTGCTACTCTGGGACCAACCTCGTGTGAGAGCAGGCGACTCCCACAGGACTGCTGACAGGCATGGCAGATAGGCAAGGTTGGTGGGCAGGTAGGCGGGCATGGCTGGTAGGCGGGCATGGCTGGTAGACAGGCTGGCGGGCACGGCTGGTAGACAGCCTGACGGGTACAGCTGATAGACAGGCAGGCAAGCACGGCTGATAGACAGGCTGGCGGGCAAGGCTGATAAGATAGGCTGGTAGGCAGCACCGGGACCTAAGGGCTGACAAGTGTGTTAAACACAAACTGACAACATTGCACAGGCACCTCCATTTTGGATGTGCCTTAAATAGAGGATGTCCTCTGGCTATTGGCAGGGGACATTTTAGGATGGCGCGCGTGGCCCCTTTAAGAAGCAGGGAGTGCGCACGCGCCCTAAGCACAGTGCCCGGGAATCTGCACGTGGTGCGCACACCCCGGACGGGCACAGTATGGGAGACAGGAGGAGGAGCATTGGACGCAGGACCGGGGCCACGGCGGTAAGGGAATCGGTGTCTCTCCCGGGCAGGATGCAAAGATGCCGACGCTACAGTCTGTCTGAGTTGTTAGAGAGAAGAAGATGTAGGACATACGAGGAAGAGAGGAGGAAGAGAGAGTCCATGATGGGAGCTAAGAAGAGAAGCTCAGTGAGCACCAAGAAACTGTCACAGCCAAGCATGTGAGTGAGCATCTTCCCTGTGTTCCTATCAGGCTGCAAATGGAGCAGCTAACTTGAGGACCAAACATGAGGGAGCAAGTCGTCTGCCAATCGGGGTGAGTGATTGTCTGGTCTTACACAGCACACATTTGTCTACTGCCGTTTCAGGTGTGCCCAGGACGCAGGAGCTACATTCGTTCATTGATGGTTACTTATAGAAGACTATGGGGATATCTTCATTTTGTATTTGCAATTAACATTGAATGATGGTTAGTGAGGATGGTACAGTGAGGCCTAAAATGGATAGAGACTCTGCAAGTAAACTCTATAGTGTCAGTACAGAACACCAGACATTAGACACCTGGAGGGACTACTTGAAAGCTATTCATTTGTTTTCCCATTGCTCCATCTCCGCTGCCGGATGTTGTCTGTATTAAGGAACTGTCTTTACCATCAACACCTGCTTGCCTGTACTGTACTCTTCTTTGGCTGTTTAACCCTTTGGGCTGTGAATGAGTAAAGTTTACCATCGGTTTTACCGTTAGCAAAGTCTCCTGGCTTCAATACCTCTCTCTCTCTCTAAACCTCTCCCCTCAACCCCTGCCTCCGTCCTACACCAAACACCATGGGGAACATCGACCACATCGCATACCCCCATGAGGGGACGGGTGAACGATGCTTAACCCCCGCACACCCGCAACCATGTTTCCCTATAATGGGACCTCCGCAGCTACAAGCGTCGGGGACATGGCCACCACCGACCTTGTTATTCGGGGACCATAGAGGATCTGTTATGTTCTGCTACCAGAGCTAAGGAAAGAGAGGAGATCTGTCCCTACGATAGAACTCAGCTTTATCCCTACGATGTAACAGGGGACCTGATCCTGCGATCAGACCTGCTAAAGTCCTAAGCTAGTCTGTACGGAGACCTATAGATGTGGGGAAGGAATCCCTACAAGTACTAAGGACTGGGAGGAAAATGGGACACCTCCTAACAGAAATAGTAGCAGACAGACAAACAAACAAAATATATAGAACACTGAGGTCCGTAGACCAAGCAAACTAACAGAGTTAGATACAGAGCACAGGCTAGCTAGAAAGTAGTTATACAATGAAGTCCAGCAAAGCCAGAAGGGCGGAGCAGGATTAAATAGGCCAACAAGGTCATGTGACCAGCAAAGGAAAAAACCTAAGAGCAAGGTTCTAACAGTACCCCCCCTTCTAAGAGGATCCTCCGGATCCCCTAGGACCAGGCTTATCAGGAAATCTCCTGTGAAACGCTCTGATAAGTCTGGACGCGGAAACATCATCTGACCTCACCCAAGAGTTATCCTCGGGTCCGAAACCTTTCCAGGCCACAAGATACTGCAAACTACCTCTATACCGTCTAGATTTAAGGATGCGAGAAATTTCATATTCCCCGTCCTCCACCAGCGGAGGAACAGAGGCAGAGGCGTCACCATCCGACACAACAGCTTTTTTTAACAGAGAGACATGAAATACCGGATTAATTCTCCAGGAGGTAGGAACCTCCAACCTAACAGCAGATTGGTTGACAACCTGAAGCACCTTAAAGGGCCCTACAAACTTTGGACCCAATTTCTTAGAAGGAATCCTCAACCGCAGATTCCTAGAGGACAACCAAACCATGTCACCAACAGCGAACAAAACCTCCTGTCGTTTCCTATCAAAGTAGTCTTTAGATTTTCTGTTGGCCTCCTGAAGATTACCACGCACATCCGTCCAAACTCTCTCCAAATCACCGGAAAAATTCTCCTCCTCAGGCAAGGCAGATCCCAACTTGGAGAACGACCCAAACGACGGATGTCTCCCAGAACAACAAAAAAAAGGCGAACAACCAGCAGAAGAAGATGTATGATTGTTCAGAGCAAATTCAGCAAGTGGCAGAAACTCAGACCACCCCTCTTGATTGTCTGCCACAAAACAACGCAAGAACTGCTCAACATCCTGGTTTTTCCTTTCTGTCTGGCCATTAGATTCAGGATGATATCCGGACGAGAACGATAAATGAACTCCCAACCTGTCACAAAAGGCACGCCAAAAACGAGCCACGAACTGAAGACCCCTATCAGAAACAATGTCAGTAGGAACGCCATGAAGTCTGACAATTTCCTTGACAAAGGCCTTAGCGAGAGTTTTAGCGCAGGGCAGTTTGACGAAGGGAACCAAGTGACACATCTTGCTAAAATGGTCCACGACCACCCAGATGACAGTAAAACCCTCAGAGGGGGGAAGGTCAGTTATAAAGTCCATAGCCAAATGTGTCCAAGGAGCACTGGGAACCTCCAAAGGACAAAGCAACCCCGCAGCAGGAGTATGTGAGGACTTAGATCTAGCACATATAGTACATTGACCCACCCACTTAATGACTTCCTTCTGCCATCCAGGCCACCAAAAACTGCGACCCACCAGTCTCTTGGTCTCAGAGATTCCGGGATGACCTGCCAACCGAGATTCGTGACACTCAACAAACAAATCTCTCCTAAAGGTCCCAGGCACAAGCAACCTCCCATGAGGAGTGTTAGATGGGGCATTCTCCTGTGCTTTAAGAATCTCATCTTCCAAAACGGAGTCCAAAGCAGCTATCACAACACCTTCTTGTAAAATGTTCTCCTCTTTCTCAGCACCGACTATGGGAGAAAAACTGCGAGACAAGGCATCCGCCTTAACATTCTTAGTACCAGGGATGTAAGTAACGGAGAAATTAAACCGCGAGAAAAACAGTGCCCACCTAGCCTGACGGGCATTCAGGCGCTTGGCAGCATCAAGATATATCAGATTTTTATGATCCATAAGAACCTGAACGGGAAATTCCGCACCTTCCAAGAAGTGGCGCCAGTGTTCAAATGCGAGTTTAATAGCCAATAATTCCCGATTACCAATATCGTAATTCAGTTCAGTCTCTGAAAATTTTTTTGAAAAAAAGGCACAGGGATGTAATCCATCCCCGTTATCCTGAGACAATACTGCGCCAACCCCCACAGAGGAAGCATCAGCCTCAACCAAAAACGGCTTAGTCACATCAGGCTGCATAAGGATGGGAGCAGAGGTGAACCTCTCCTTGAGATACACAAAAGCTTCAATAGCCTCAGAAGACCACTGAACCGCATCAGCACCTTTCCTGGTGAGATCGGTCAGAGGTTTGACAATACTAGAAAAAATTTTTATGAATTTTCTGTAATAATTGGCGAAACCTAAAAACCTCTGTATCGATTTCAAACCAATAGGCCTAGGCCTTTCCTGTACAGCTTGAACTTTAACCGGGTCCATCTCAAAACCTTCGCTGGAGATAATGTAACCCAAAAAACTAATTCTCTGTACAGCGAACTCACATTTCTCCAGCTTAGCAAAAAGCGAATTGTCCATTAACAACTGTAATACCTCACGTACGCTCCGCCAATGAGACTCCAGATCCGGCGAATAAATCAAAATGTCATCCAAATACACAACCACATTTTTGCCGATCAAAGGTCTAAGGATGTCATTAATAAGATTCTGAAAAAATGCAGGAGCATTAGTAAGACCAAAAGGCATAACCAGATTCTCAAAATGACCCACAGGAGTGTTAAAAGCAGTCTTCCATTCGTCACCCTCCTTCATGAACAACAGATTGTATGCCCCCTTAAGGTCAATTTTAGAGAACCACTTGGCCCCCATTAACTGGTTAAATAAATCAGGAATCAATGGCAGTGGGTAAGGATTGCGTACAGTAATTTTGTTAATCTCACGAAAATCCAGACAAGGACGTAAACCGCCGTCCTTTTTTTTACAAAAAAAAATCCAACCGCCACAGGAGACTTAGAGGGCCTAATATGACCGGCGGCCAAACTTGTCTGTATGTATTCCTCCAAAGCCTTTCTCTCAGGAATAGTAAGGTTAAATAAACGACTTTTAGGAAGAGTCGCTCCAGGGACAAATTCAATAGAACAATCATAGTCTCTATGGGGAGGCAAAACCTGCGATTCCTTCTCAGAAAAAACTCTCCAAAAATCCTGAATAGGAACAGGCAATTCTCCCCTATCCAAAGCTGCAATACGCCCGTTACAACACTTGTCATAACATTTATGGCTCCAGGATTTAATTTCACTGGTAGACCAATCCAGTACAGGATTGTGAAATTTTAACCAGGGCAATCCCAATATCACTGGAGAAGGCAAGTTATTCAACACTACCAAATCCAATTTCTCATGGTGAACACCATTAATAGTGAGGGGAAATTCACAGACCTTGAGAGTAATATTCTTCAAAGGGGAACCATCCACAGAAACCACAGCAATGGGGGATGATAAAGGTTCGGGTTTTAAATTGAGTCTTTCCAAGAATCCCCCATCAATTACATTCAGAGTAGACCCACAATCGACAAACACCCGAAATTCCATAAATTTTTCCTGAGCAATCGTGGAAGCAGCTAAAAATACACCCTTGGAATTTAAACAGGCAATACGGGCATGACTGACCATTTTTTTTTCTTTCTTCATACGAAGCTCACAGCCTTTAATCAAATGACCAGATTTTCCGCAATAGAAACACAAGCCTTCAAAAAATCTACGGTCTTTTTCTTGAGAGCGAGGTGCCACCGATCCAATCTCCATCGGTTCACCACTGTTAGTACACACATTCTCATAACCAGAAACTGACATAGCAGAGGATTTGCTCTCATTAACCTATCCACCCGTATAGCTAATTGCATAGCCTGTTGCAAATCTTCAGGTGTAGGATAAGCAATTAGCAGGTCTTTAACCCTTTCATTGAGCCCAGCAAGAAATAGACTTTTCAGAGCAGAATCGTTCCACCCTGTTTGAGTAGACCATCGACGGAAATGAGTACAATATTTTTCCCCATTACCTGATCCCTGTCTCAAACGTCTTAACTCAGTCTCAGCTGATGCGACACGGTCAGGATCATCATATAATAGCCCCAAAGCAGAAAAAAAACTATCCACTGATCTGAAGCATGTATCACTAGGTTGCAAAGAAAAGGCCCACTCCTGAGGCTCTTTGCGCAAAAGTGACATTATGAACCCTATGCGCTGGGATTCATCCCCAGAGGACTTGGGTCTCAAACGAAAATACAATAAGCAAGCATTTTTAAATGAAAAAAATTCTCGGTGTTCACCAAAAAATAAATCCGGCAAACATACCTTAGGCTCCAAGAAATGTGCTCCAGGACAGTTACTCACGTGCTGACGGAGCTCGGCCACCTCCAGAGAGAGTCCCTGCAGGCGATGAGCCAAATCCTGAACCGACACCATGATGGAACAGAAAAATCTTTCCTTAGAGAATTTGCAGGCTGGACTTACTGTTATGTTCTGCTACCAGAGCTAAGGAAAGAGAGGAGATCTGTCCCTACGATAGAACTCAGCTTTATCCCTACGATGTAACAGGGGACCTGATCCTGCGATCAGACCTGCTAAAGTCCTAAGCTAGTCTGTACGGAGACCTATAGATGTGGGGAAGGAATCCCTACAAGTACTAAGGACTGGGAGGAAAATGGGACACCTCCTAACAGAAATAGTAGCAGACAGACAAACAAACAAAATATATAGAACACTGAGGTCCGTAGACCAAGCAAACTAACAGAGTTAGATACAGAGCACAGGCTAGCTAGAAAGTAGTTATACAATGAAGTCCAGCAAAGCCAGAAGGGCGAAGCAGGATTAAATAGGCCAACAAGGTCATGTGACCAGCAAAGGAAAAAACCTAAGAGCAAGGTTCTAACAGGATCCAACCCATGACTGGCCCCCTGCGTTCCAGTGCCTATCACATACGCAGCAGAAACTAAAGGAAAGGAGCCCTCACAGAGTCATAGATGTGTGTATGTGTCAGGTGACTCTCGTCCTATGATGTCAGATGGTTGAGAAACTTCTGACCAGTAGAGTATTGGTTGCAGGGATACAGCAAAAGCAAATATAGGAAATTCAGCAGAATTCAAAATTAAGGTATATTTGTATTCTTTCAACTCTACATCATATGTTTAAAAATATATATTTACAAGAATGTGACCAACCCCTTTAAGGCCTAATTTAGAGGAATATACGGTAGTCATGTACACAATAGAACCATAGTGTGTGTGGCTTTTGGGTATTACATCTTCCCTGCATCTCACTTTCACTAACATCTGCATCCTTCTGCAGATATCAGTGAAGACATTGATGGAACAGGGAGTCATTAGCTCCCTGTTCCATCAATGAGTCTGTGCGTCTAAGAGAAACGCAGGTGCATTGATGTCATTACATTGTGCCAGCAGTGCGTCAGTACACAGCGCAGACCAGATCTGCATGGGAACAGGGTTAGGTGAGTAGATTTTTTTTACATAATTCTGTGGTGGAAGAGAGGTGTGGGACATAATACTGTGTAGTAGGGCTGTATGGGGATTTCATTCTTCATGGAAGCTGTGTGGGGTCATAATGCTGTATAAGGAGGCTGTGTAGGGACATAATACTGTGTAAGGTGGCAGAGTTGGGACATCATTCTGCATGGGAACTGTGTGCGGTCATAATACTGTGTAAGATGCCTGCATGGGAGAATAATACTATGTAAGTGGGCTATGTAGGGACATAATTTTGAATGGAGGGCTGTGTGGGGACACAATAATGTATAAGGGGCTGTGTGGGGATATCATTCTGCATGGGGTGCTGTGTGGGGAATAATACTGTGTAGTGAGGGTTTGTATGGATGTCATACTGTGTAAGGGGGCTGTGTGGGGACTTCATAATGTTTGAGGGGCTCTGTGGTAACATCATACTATGTGGGGACATCATACGGTGTGTGATGATTGTGAGGCTTTAAGGAGATGGACCAGCTTCCATGTTCCCCCTGAAGACATCAATGCTGCTGTGATATAGAATGTGAAAAATGCTTTATTCCTGATATGTTTCCTTATGATAACAATTGTTAATTTCCCTGTAGGCTGCAGTACTGACTCACGGTCACAAGATGTCACTGTCTAGAAATAGGTGAAATGTTACGTTTTGCCAGCAGCAGTGGAACAGAGACAGTTATGTAAGAGTTAACTAAGTGTGAGGACAGCCCATAGTGGGCGGTCACTTTTGGAATCTCTGGTTAGTTTTCAAGTTCAGGAAGTGACAGTTAGTTGTGAGAGGAGACAAGCAGCAGGCTCGAGTCAAAGGCTGCTAGGGAGAGTGTGGGCCTAGAATCCTGTGTAGTGGATTGCCAGAGAACCCCTCCACATGAGTCCCCTGGTAACCTCGAGATAGACTTCGGGGCCTGGGGGTACATTCTGTCTGCAAAGCTGCAGAAGATATCGGACTCAAACTCTCAGAGGCAGAGTGAGATGGAATCCAATATACTGCTAGTAGTGGAGAAGAATCCCTAGGGCTAGAGAAGTTAGCAAGAGGGATGTTCTACCTAGATCGGGAACTAGGGCTGAAGTTGTATCTGGTTCCTGTGGGAAAGATGACAACCCGTTGGGCCTTATCCTTTTCATCTGTCTATAAATACTGTAAATACTGCCAGTCACCGAGTAAAGTTATGGCTGTTTTTTTGAATCTCGTGTCCCCTGGATTGATAGCTGCCCTGGTTCCAGAAGAGGAATTTCTGGAGCTAAAAGAGGCCTGCGGGTCATAAGTAAATGGGAAACACCACATGCGCAGTAGCACACCAGGACAGGGACACACTTTATCTGTATGGTGCCTAAGAGAGCAGAGGCAGCAGCTCACACACGACTACCTCATTCGGGCTCCTTACAGGGCATCATATTGTATTGGGAGCTGTTGATCAAAATACAAGGGCTGAATAACAAGAGCAGTATGATTTACTGCTTTATACAGTACAGACCAAAAGTTTGGACACACCTCATTTAAAGATTTTTCTGTATTTTCATGACTATGAAAATTGTGCATTCACTCTGAAGGCACCAAAACTATGAATTAACACATGTGGAATTATATACTTAACAAAAAAGTGTGAAACAGCTGAAAATATGTCTTATATTCTATGTTCTTCAAAGTAGCCACCTTTTGCTTTGATAACTGCTTTGCACACTCTTGGCATTCTCTTGATGAGCTTCAAGAGGTAGTCACCGGAAATGGTCTTCCAACAATCTTGAAGGAGTTGCCAGAGATACTTAGCACTTGTTGGCCCTTTTGCCTTCACTCTGCGGTCCAGCTCACCCCAAACCATCTCGATTGGGTTCAGGTCTGGTGACTGTGGAGGCCAGGTCATCTGGCGTAGCACCCCATCACTCTCCTACTTGGTCAAATAGCCCTTACACAGCCTGGAGGTGTGTTTGGGGTCATTGTCCTGTTGAAAAATAAATGATGGTCCAACTAAACGCAAACCGGATGGAATAGCATGCCGCTGCAAGATGCTGTGGTAGCCATGCTGGTTCAGTATGCCTTCAATTTTGAATAAATCCCTAACAGTGTCACCAGCAAAGCACCTCCACACCATCACACCTCCTCCTCCATGCTTCACAGTGGGAACCAGGCATGTAGAGTCCATCCGTTCACCTTTTCTGCGTCGCACAAAGACACGGTGGTTGGAACCAAAGATCTCAAATTTGGACTCATCAGACCAAAGCACAGATTTCCACTGGTCTAATGTCTATTCCTTGCGTTATTTAGCCCAAACAAGTCTCTTCTGCTTGTTGCCTGTCCTTAGCAGTGGTTTCCTAGCAGCTATTTTACCATGAAGACCTGCTGCACAAAGTCTCCTCTTAACAGTTGTTGTATTGATGTGTCTGCTGATAGAACTCTGTGTGGCATTGACCTGGTCTCTAATCTGAGCTGCTGTTAACCTGTGATTTCTGAGGCTGTTGACTCGGATAAACTTATCCTCAGAAGCAGAGGTGACTCTTGGTCTTCCTTTCCTGGGGTGGTCCTCATGTGAGCCAGTTTCTTTGTATCGCTTGATGGTTTTTGAAACTGCACTTGGGGACACATTCAAAGTTTGCCCAATTTTTCAGACTGACTGCCCTTCATTTCTTAAAGTAATGATGGCCACTCGTTTTTCTTTACTTAGCTGCTTTTTTCCTGCCATAATACAAATTCTAACAGTCTATTCAGTAGGACTATCAGCTGTGTATCCACCTGACTTCTGCACAACACAACTGATGGTCCCAACTCCATTTATAAAGCAAGAAATCCCACTTGTTAAACCTGACAGGGCACACCTGTGAAGTGAAAACCATTTCCGATGACTACCTCTTGAAGCTCATCAAGAGAATGCCAAGAGTGTGCAAAGCCGCCATCAAAGCAAAAGGTGGCTACTTTGAAGAACCTAGAATATAAGACATATTTTCAGCTGTTTCACACTTTTTTGTTAAGTATATAATTCCACATGTGTTAATTCATAGTTTTGATGCCTTCAGTGTGAATGTACAATTTTCATAGTCATGAAAATACAGAAATTTCTTTAAATGAGAAGATGTGTTCAAACTTTTGGTCTGTACTGTATAACCTTTCATTTAAATCAGTGAATTATAAGGTTTTGATTAGCTGCTACAGGTAATATTATATTACAATAAGTCCTATCATGACATGTACTAACAGTAGCAGCTAATCAACAGACTTTATTCTGCTCAATATTAAGTGATAACAATTAATATAAAACAATAAAAATAAGCAGAATTAAGATTGGCCACTTGGTTTGACGCTCAATATCAGTCATAGTGTCTCATGTGGCCCCTTGGGGAAATTAATTTCCCATCGTTGACCTGTAATATGGTCTCTGTACTTGTGTACAATATGTCCATCTAAATAAAACCTAACACTTAGCACCACCTGTTACTTTTAACTATATCAACATTCAATATCAGTACAAGACTAATCTTTTCGTGTGCAGAAAGTTCTATGTTACAGTTCCCACTGTGGACAACACTCTGATTCTCTGAGTCTGCCTATAAATGTCTGCATTGTATTTGTAACAATAAAATGCCCCTATAAAATGAGACAGATGTTGAACACATCCTAATTTGTTTCAAATGTAGTTGTGTTCAACATGCTAAGGTTGGTAGAGGGTCACATAAAACATACGATGCATTCTCCGCTATACATCTTGTGGCTTACTTGTAAAGTTAATGGCTCGACAGTGAAGTGCAGCATATTTTGGACAAGAATTCTAGTATTGAAGAACATTGATGAGACAATCACAATACACCTTTCATAGTTGAACATATTCATATTGACTTGTGCATAATGAAGTTTCTGAAAAAAAGTTGCCTAAGCAACGGAAGTATTCTGCATTTACTGGAAAATGACATCCACAATCGGACATAATATGCTGGTTAATTGTCAACGCATTTCAGAGTCACACTGACTCCTTCTTCAGGACAACCATACATAGTGGTTGTGTCACACGCAAGCCTGCAAGGTGAGCGCGTTTACTTTTTCTCTCCTCTTGTGTACTTGGATAAGACACTATTGCGCTTTTGTGTTTTATTTAATAATGAAGTTTCTAATCCTTTTAGTATTGCATAAGTTGGTAATAAAGACAGTAAAATATAATTTGAAATAAAATATCCATGTTGATAGTATTTTGTACGTTAAAAACAACTATAAATAATCTTTGTCCAAAACTCAATTCACACACAAGAATAGATACAAAATGCAGGAGTATAAGTCATGAGATTCAACTACTTCACTTTATGCATATTTTCCAACTACAAACTGTATAAATAAACCTATATTGATGACTACAATATAGATGTTATTTCAAAACAATATTATTTAATCATACAATAATTACAATACAATATAAAATCTATTAAAAAAGAAGTTAAATAATGAAGGGATATTAAATTAATTGGTAAAAAGCAAAAAATGTATACCAATAACTACAAATAAAAACGTCAGCTCGGCGCGCAAAAAATAAGCCCTCACCAAGCCCCAAATCCCGAAAAATGAAGACGCTATGGGTCTCGGAAAATGGTGCCTTTTTTTTCAAACTTTGGATTATTTTTTCACCACTTAAATAAAGCAGAACCTATACATGTTTGGTATCTGCAAACTCATAATGACCTGGAGAATCATAATAGCAGGTCAGTTTTAGCATTTAGTGAACATAGTAAAAAAAAATTGTGACATTGCACTTTTTTTGCAATTTCACTGCACTTGGAATTTTTTTCAGTTTTTCAGTACACTTTATGATAAAATCAATGGAGTCGTTCAAAAGTACAACTTGTTTCACAAAAAACAAGCCCTCACATGGCCATATTGATGGAAAAAAATAAAGTTATGGCTCTGGGAAGAAGGGGAGCAAAAAAACAAAGTACAAAAACAACAACTACAATCTATAAACTTTATGGTACTGACCTCAGATATCCCCCCCCACGGAAGAAGCAGAGATGAAACGTGCGTCAGGCTTGGGGATGTTTCAGCCACCGTATTGAATTGGTACATTTACTTTACTTACCTTGTAGCCATATTTATGTCATGTATTTAATTGCTAGCATAGTTATTTCCTTCTAATAGGCATTGTGCACATGCACTTATAATTGCATTTTATATTGTATGCTGACCGGATTTTGGAGTATGAAATGACCACAGTCAATCACACTTCTGTGAAAACAAACTGTCCAGTTATGAAGCAACACTGATTGTGAATCAATTTCTCCTGCTGTTGTGCAAATGGAACTGACAACAGGAAGAAATGATAGGCAATTAGCAAGATACCCCCTATAAAGGAGTGGTTCTGCAGGTGGTGACCACAGACCATTTCTCTGCTCTCATCCTTTTTGACTGTTGTTTTGGTCACTTTTTCATCTTGTCATTTCTCTCACCGTTAGAGGTACAGTAGCGTGAGGCAGTGTCTACAGTACAACCCACAGAAGTTGCTCAGTTAGTGCAGCTCATCCAGGATGGTACATCAATACGAGCTGTGACAAGAAGGGTAGCTGTGTCTATCAGCACAGTGGCCAGAGCATGGTTCAGATACCAGGAGACAGGCCATTACACCAGGAGAAGTGAAGGGGGCCGTAGGAGGGCAACAACCCAGCAGCATTACCGCTACCTATTCCTTTGTGCAAGAAGGAACAGGAGGATCAGTGCCAGAGCCCTGCAAAATGACCTCCAGCAGGCCACTAACATCCATGTGTCAGCTCAAACTGTCACAAACAGACTCCATGAGGGTGGTATGAGGGCCTGACATCCACAAGTGGATTACAACCCAACACCGTGCAGGGCTATTGGCATTTGCCAAAGAACATTCAACATTGGCACCCTGTGCTCTTCACTGATGAAAACAGGTTCACACTGAGCACATGTGACAGACGTGACAGAGTCTGAAGAAGCCGTGGAGAACGTTCTGCTGCCTGCAACATCCTCCACAATGACCAGTTTGGCAGTGGTCACCTGACAGCCATTAGGTACCAGGATGAGATCCTCATACCCATTGTGAGAGCATATGCAGATGCAGTGAGCCCTGAGTTCCTTCTGATGCAAGACAATGCTAGGCCTCATGTGGCTGAAGTGTGTCAGCAATTCCTGCATGATGAAGGCATTGATGCTTTGCACTGGCCTACCCATTCCCAGACACCGAGAACATCTGGGGCATCATGTCTCGCTCCATCCACCGACATCACGTTGCACCACAGACTGTCCAGGAATTGACTGAGGCTTTAATCCAGTTCTGGGAGGAGATCCCTCAGGACAACAGCCACGGCCTCATCAGGAGCATGCCAAGGCATTGTAGAGAGGTCATACAGGCAAGTGGAGGCCACACACACTACTAAGCATCATTTCTTGAGGCATTTCCACTGAAGTTGGATCAGCCTGTAATTAGATTTTACACTTTGATTTTGAGTATCATTCCAAATCCAGACCTCCATGGGATATTCATTTTGATTTACATTGATCATTTTTATGTTTTATTGTGTGTTCTCAACAAATTCCACTATATAATGAATAAAGATTTGCAACTGGAATATTTTTATGTATATATATATATGTATATATATATATATATACAGTATATATATATATATATGTATATTGTAAGGTGGCTAACGAACACACAGTCGATGGGAGGTATGTATCACAGAGTTGGCTGACCTCTGTGATGTAACCCAGAATGTTGCTCTAGTGCACCTAAGAATTAAGAAGACTGTTTGGTGCACCTGGGGCCGGGTTATGGGCAGCTGTGAGAGATGGGTGGGTCTGGCTGCCCCCATACCACACCTCTGGGTGTGGTTAAAATATAAAATGGAGGCCGTTGTTTGGCACATGATCTGTGTTTGGATGGAGAAGGCCTCCTGTGTGTTGTTGTCTCCAGACAGAGCCACTAAACTGGACGCTACTCTGCCTGTGTGCCCACAGGACGGGCTAACCAGAGACTTTGCCTAAAGGACTCTTTACTTTGTTTACCTGAACGGAAAGCTGTTTGTTTTCCTTTTGCTTTTTCCTGGGTTTATGAAGTAATAAACCGACATAGACATTTAAAGAAGCATGCCTCCTGTTTGCCTCCCGACGCACCCAAGTGAGTAGAAACCCCACAATATATATATACAGTTGTGCTCAAAAGTTTACATACCCCGGCAGAATTTTTCCTTTCTTGGCCTTGTTTCAGAAAATATGAATAATAAGAAAATACTTTTTCTCCACTCATGGTAATTGATTGGTTGGGTGAAGCCATTTATTGTCAAACTACGATGTTTTCTCTTTTTAAATCTTAATGACAACCAAAAGCATCCAAATGACCCTGATCAAAAGTTCACATACCCTGGTGATTTTGGCCTGATAACATGCACAAAATTTGACACAAATGGGTTTGAATGGCTACTAAAGATAACATCCTCACCTGTGACCTATTTGCTTGTAATCAGTGTGTGTGCATAAAAGCTGAGTGAGTTTCTGGGATCCAGATGGATTCTTGCATCTTTCATCCAGCCACTGACGTTTCTGGATTGTGAGTCATGGGGAAAGCAAAATAATTGTAACGGATCTACAGGAAAAGGTAGTTGAACAGTATAACACAGGAAAGGGATCCCCAAAAAATTCAAAGAATTAATAATGCCAGTCAGTAGTGTTCAAACTGTGATTAACAAATGGAAAATCAGGGGCTCTGTAAATAGCAAACCACGGTCAGGTAGACTAACAAAAGTTTCGGCCACAACTGCCAGGAAAATTGTTCGGGATGCAAAGAAAAACCCACAAATAACATCAGCTGAAATTCAGGACTCTCTGAAAACTAGCAGTCTGGCTTTTTCAAGATGCACAATAAGGAGGCACTTCAAGAAAAATGGGCTGCATGGTGAAGTCGCTAGAAGAAAGCCACTATTGGGCAAGTGCCACAAAGTATCTTGCCTACAATACACCAAACAGCACTGAGACATGCCTCAAAATTTCTGGAACAAGGTAATTTGGAGTGATGAGACCAAAATTGAACTTTCTGTCCACAACCATAAACTTTACATTTGGAGAGAGGTCAACAAGGCCTATGATGAAAGGAACACCATTCCTACAATAAAGCACGGAGGTCTATCGCTGATGTTTTGGGGATGTATGAGCTACAAAGGCACAAGAAACATTATCAGCAAATACTGGAGGCAAATTTGCGCTCATCAGCCCGGAAGCTGTGCATGGGACGTACTTGAACGTTCCAACATGACAACGATCCAAAACACAAGATCAAGTCGAACTGTTAGTGGCTACAGCAGAACAAAGTGAAGGTTCTGCAATGGCCAGCTCAGTCTCCTAACCTCAATTTCATTGAGCCACTCTGGGGAGATCTCAAGCGAGCAGTTCATGTTAGACAGTCCAGGAATTTACAGGAACTGGAGGCTTTTTCCCAAGAAGAATGGGCAGCTTTACCATCTGAGAAATTAAAGAACCTCATCCACAACTACCACAAAAGACTTTAAGCTCTCATTGATGTTAGAGGGGGCAATACACGGTATTAAGAACTGGGATATATGAACTTTTGATCAAGGTAACTTGGATGTTTTTGTTTGTCATTAAGATTTAAAAGGAGAAAACACAGTAGTTTGACAATTAATGGCTTCACCCAACCAATAACCATGAGTGGAGAAAAAGTATTTTTATTATCATTCATATTCTCTGAAGCAAGACCAAGAAATGAAAAATTCTGCCGGATTATGTAAACTTTTGAGCACAACTGTATATATATATATATATATATATATATATATATATATACATATATATATATATATATATGTGTGTATATATACAGTACAGACCAAAAGTTTGGACACACCTTATTTAAAGATTTTTCTGTATTTTCATGACTATGAAAATTGTACATTCACACTGAAGGCATCAAAACTATGAATTAACACATGTGGAATTATATAGTTAACACAAAAGTGTGAAACAACTGAAAATATGTCTTATATTCTAGGTTCTTCAAAGTAGCCACCTTTTGCTTTGATGACTGCTTTGCACACTCTTGGCATTCTCTTGATGAGCTTGCAGGAACTGCTGACACACTCCAGCCATATGAGGTCTGGCATTGTCCTGCATTAGGAGGAACCCAGGGCCAACCGCACCAGCATATGCTCTCACAAGGGGTCTGAGGGTCTCATCTTGGTAAATAATGACAGTCAGGCTACCTCTGGCGAGCACATGGAGGGCTGTGCGGCCCTCCAAAGAAATGGCACCCCTCACCATTACTGACCCACTGTACAACCGGTCATGCAGAAGGATGTTGCAGGCAGCGGATCACTCTCCACGGCGTCTCCAGACTCTGTCCTGTCTGTCACATGTGCTAAGTGTGAACCTGCTTTCATCTGTGAAGAGCACAGGGTGTCAGTGGCGACTTTGCCAATCCTGGTGTTCTGTGGCAAATGCCAAGCGTCCTGCATGGTGTTGGGCTGTGAGCACAACCCCAATCTAAAGCTTCTGCACCTCATCCTCCACAGCCCCCTTCTCCTCTTCAGCCTTCATCTCCAAAATGACCACATCAGTCACAAGCTAGAAGCACTGAAGCACTGCCTCGGCCAAGTGGCAACAGGCTGAGCTGAAGCTAATATGCTTAGGTGACAAACCGCACAATGCTGAAGAGTTGTGGACAGCTCACACAGTTGTTGAGTACCAGCATCAACAAGGCCATCGGTATTCAGTTGAGACTCCAAATATAAGACCTCAGGAGTGGATATGGATGTCAGACATATGTACCATCCTCCAAAACTTTGAGGACTCCACCAAGATGGTGAGCGGCGATGTCGCCATAATTAGCATCACCATCGCGCTTCTCTGTCTTCTGAAATGCTCTCTGCTCACAATCAAAGAGGATGCATTGCAGGCAGAGCATGAGGAGATGGAGTAAGGAACCATACATGGTGATTATACACAGCCCAGCCTCATCTCATCCCAACATGGATTGAGTGACAATGAGGAAGAGGAGGAGGAGGAAGAAGGACAGGAGATAGTTTCATGCGCTATAGACGGTACTACCTGCACAGCTGTCATACCGTTTGTTCAGCGTGGATGGCCAGAGGACAGAGAGGAGGAGGAGGAAGAGAGCATGGTCAGTCATCCTCTTGGTGAGGACATGGAAGTCTTGCCTGTTAGTAGTCTGGCACGCATGGCTGGGTTTATGTTACGCTGCCTTTTCCATGACCCTCGCGCTCTCAAAATTTTGGGTGACAGTCATTACTGGTTGGTGACACTTCTAGACCCACGCTACAAGGAGAACTTTATATCTCTTATTCCTGAGGCGGACAGGTCTACAAAAATGGGGCTGTACCAGAAGGCCCTTGTTGCGGAACTATTAAAAAAATTCCCATCTGAAAACGCTGGCGGCAGAGGGCACACTTTGTTGGACAACCAAGGAGTACAGGCGGGAGAGACACAACTTCAATCCAGCAGAGGCAGGGGAACACTGTCAAAGTTCTGGGAGAGTTTTCTCAGCCCCTCCCATCGCACAAGCCCTGAGGCGCAGAGTACTATCACAAGGAGTGCAAAGTTTGGGAATATGGCGAGGGATTACCTTGCCGACCTTACCAACGTCCTCCGTGAATCCTCTGTGCCTTATAACTATTGGGTATCCAAGCTGGATACGTGGAATGAACTGGCTCTCTATGCCTTGGAGGTCCTGGCCTGCCTGCCGCCAGCGTTTTATCAGAGCGGGTTTTTCGTGCCGCTGGTGGAATTATAACTGATAAGCGCATCCGCCTGTCAACTGAAAATGCTGTCAGGCTGACTCTTATTAAAATAAACAAGGGTTGGATTGGGCCAGACTTCTCAACACCACCGAATGATAGCAGCATAACATAAACTCAAATCCAGTGTCTTTTCTTGGGAGGAGTATTCCCATGCACCTTTTCACACCCAGACATGGGTATATGCTTCCCGATTTTGGCTATTTGCTCTTGTCCTCCTCCTTCTCCTCATCCTCCACCACCATATCACCAGGGTGACCGTGGTCTGTGATGCAACACACACATAATTTTTTTAAAGGGCGTTTATGATGCCTGTAAACATTTTTTTCTATACAGTATGTTCATGTATACCCACCAGGGGTAAATGTTTGTCAGCCCATACATTTAGTGCATGGGCATTACAAGTATAGGAGGCCCGCTCTTTTCTAATGGGAACATTTTTTTATGAGGCCCTCCTCCACGTCTCTTCCAAGGGGCATTGGAGTGCCTCCCAATTTTTGGCAACCCTTGCATTCACTGCATAGGCCAACACTATAGGAGACCTACTTCCTAATAATGGGACTATTGTTTTCAGGAGGCCCTCCTCTAAGTCTCTTAAAAGGGGTATTGGGGTGCATCCAAATTTTCAAAGTGGTATTGGGGTGCGTCCAAATTTTGGGCAGCCCTTGCACTCACTGCATACACTATAACAGTATAGGAGACCCACTCTTTAGTAATGGGAACAATAAAACATAGCCAGCTAGCTAAGAATAGTGAGGGCCGACTGCTGGCCCTTTAACAATAGTAAAGGCTGCCTGATGGCCCTATAAAAATAGGCTTTGTGACTCTCACAGTCCCCACTTCATAAATGAAACACGATGTGTCTGATGATATCTCACACATCACATGGCCAGATAAGGTTGTAAAATGTTAAAATGACATTTCCTGGTGAATGCATTTGTCACGGTTGAAAGCAATGCAAAAGTGAAAAAACGCATCAAAAACGCTGCGTGTGAACATAGCCCAAGGTGTGGAGGAGCATTTTTGTTTTTGGTTATTTATTTTGCTTTATTTACAAGTCATTACCCTGGAAAAGATGCTCCTTAACATATTTCCCAGGAAAATCCATTTTGGTTTCGTTTTGGTATGTTTTATTGTGAGTCCGTAAAAGTGGCGTAATACCTCTGACAACATTGTTGACAGAAGTGACCCGGGAGTCAGAAATGCTTCCAGGGGTCTTCCCCATTCTGTCCCCATGTCATTTGAGCACTGTTCCCATCGATTTGGGCAATTTTTAGGCCCTCTGCAGACCGCCGGGGG
Organism: Phyllobates terribilis; assembly: GCF_046119375.1. Classification (NCBI taxonomy): domain Eukaryota; kingdom Metazoa; phylum Chordata; class Amphibia; order Anura; family Dendrobatidae; genus Phyllobates; species Phyllobates terribilis. The sequence goes on from NW_027362764.1 coordinate 253,488,865, forward strand.
GAGCCGCCTGAAAAATGCTCGAGTTTCCCTTAGACTTGCATTAGGCTCGTTGCTCGGGCCAAGCACATTGGAATACTCTGGTGCACGAGCATCGAGCACCCTAGCATTTTAGTGCTCACTCATCACTAGTTCTCATCTTATCTTATATGTATTTTTTTTAAATAATATCTATATTGTAGTCATCGTAATAGGTTTAATTGTGTGGTATTTATGACTGCGATCAATTATACAATTGTTTGCATTTATGGGGTCCAGTGGCTTCTAGCCAATCATTATAAGTTTGTGTCCAAGCTGTATAAACTTGAATGCTTATTGGATGAGGCAGATCAGGTGATGTATATTTGTGTAATAAGGGAGGTGAAGCCCAAAGATACAACATCCTTTATCGAAGTGCACAGAATTATTAGGGAGCTTGTTTTCCTCAGGCAAAATGGACTAAAGAAGATATTTAACTGACTCTGAAAAGTCAAAAATGTATAAATATAAAAATAGATGGGGCAGCACTATAGGGATAAGAGTAATGTCTGATTACAGTGCAAAAGTAAACACAGTAAGGAAAATTGACAAAAATGTGCAATAATTACCAGCATATATAGTTCGACCTAATAATGAATTGAATATAGACAATAAATTATTGATAAATACAATCTCTAAATAAAATACTGTGCAATTTAGAAATGCATCTACCTAATTATATTTTATGCTATGCATTGGCAGTAGAGATGAGCGGATCTTTTGAAATTCGAATTCACCAACTTTGCCTTTTTTCCCCCCAAATTTAATTTACAGTGAATAAATTTGCACAGATTGCAAATATAAAAAAGCCTCTAATTGCCTAGAAATCATGTGTAGAACACTGTGAGTTCCCTTTGAAGTCAATTGAACATGCTTTGAGTAATGCAAACACCGCCTTTTTAATGTCCAAATGACTTCCACCTATCTGGCTAGAGGAAAACTGATGATAACCAGAGATATCTCAAAAACTGCAGTATCAGCCTTTTTAGGCTACCTAAATTGTATAAACAGTCTATAAATTATCCATTTTGGGGGGGACACATGCATGCACTTATGTTATGTATAGACAGGTGGTGTAAAAGGTAGTGGTGTAAAAGTAAAATGCTGTGGCATTTTCACATGGTTGGGTGCAACAATTATCCCTTTTTGGGGTGTATAAAAAGATTTGCACTTTGTAGAAGTGTAAAAGTGATAATGATGTAGAAGTCTATCACAAAGCTAAGAGGGATAGCTAACACTAGAGAAGAGAGAGAGAGAGGATTCAAAAAGATCTAAACAAATTAGAACTGTGGGCAGCAACTAACAGAATGTTTTTTACCAAGGAGAAATGAAAAGTCCTACATATGGGCAAGAAAAATGAAAAAAGCATATACAGAATGGGAGGAATAGAGCTAAGCAACAGCACATGTGAAAAAGACTTGGATATTCTAATAGATCACAGACTGAACATGAGTCAACAGTGTGATGCAGCAGCAAAAAAGGCAAACACAATTCTGGGTTGCATTAACAGAAGTAATTATCCCCCTCCACTCCTGTTTGATCAGATCTCATCTTGAATACTGTGTCCAGTTCTGGGCACCACATCTTAAAATTGACATGAAGAAACTGGAGCAAGTTCAGAGAAGAGGGACCAAAATGGTGACCGGTCTGCAAACAATGTGCTATAAGGGACGGTTAGAGGATTTGGGAATGTTTAGCTTGCAAAAGAGAAGACTGAAAGGAGACTTAATAGCTGTCTACAAATATCTCAAGGGCTGTCACACTGTACAGGGTGGGCCATGTATAGGGATACACCTAAATAAAATGGGAATGGTTGGTGATATCAACTTCCTATTTTTGGCACCACAGTATATGGGAGGGGGAAAACTTTTCCAGATGGGTGGTGACCATGGCAGCCATTTTGAAGTCGGCCATTTTGGATTCAACTTTATTTTTTTCAATGGGAATAGGGTCATGTGACACATCAAACTTATTGAGAATTTCATAAGAAAAACAATGGTGTGCTTGGTTTTAACATAACTTTATTCTTTCATGAGTTTTTAAAAGTTTCTCTTTGTTTACAGCCATTGACATGTCGCAGAGGTTAACACGTGAGGAGCGGATAGAAATTGTGTTGATGATTGGTGAATGCAGTACCCGGGTCATTGCAGCATATTTCAATGCAAGACACCCTACGAGACCACCCATCTCTCATGCTACAGTTAGCAAACTGCTTGCCAAATTTCGTGAAACAGGTTCAGTGTTGGATTGGCCAAAATGTGGACGCAAGAAAACTGTCACTAATGAAGAAACATCAGTGGCTGTCCTAGCTTCATTCAGCAAGAGCCCACAGCGCAGCACTCACCGCATGTCATTGGAGAGTGGCATCAGTCGAACATCCCTTCGGCGGATATTAGCTACTCACAAATGGCACCATTACAAAATCCAGCTGCTGCAGCATCTCAACAAGGATGATCCAGATTGGCGCACTGAATTTGCAGAATGGGCAAAACAAAAATTGGAACAGGACTCTCAGTTTACACAGAACATTATGTTTAGTGATGAGGCAAACTTTTTTGTGAATGGTGAAGTTAACAAACAAAACCACCGCTATTGGTCTGACACTAACCCACAGTGGATAGATCCCTCCAAGACTCTTGGAACACAAAAATTGATGGTATGGTGTGTTATATGGGGTACAAAGATAGTGGGGCCATTCTTCATCAATGGAAACCTCAATGCCACTGGATATCTGAAATTCCTACATGATGCACTGAAGATGGCACGTTCCCTGAGTTTTTCCAACAAGATGGTGCACCACCACATTATGGGTGTCAGGTCCGAGCATTCCTACATGAACAGTTTCCTGGAAAGTGGATTGGTCGTCGTGGGCCAGTTGAATGGCCACCAAGGTCTCCCAATCTGACCCCCTTAGGGTTTTATCTTTGGGGTCATCTGAAGGCAATTGTCTATGCTGTGAAGATATGAGATGTTCAGTACCTGAAACAATGGATACTGGAAGGTTGTGCTAGCATTTTTTCTGCGGTGTTGCTATCAGTGTGTCAAGAGTGTGAGAAGAGGGTTGCATTGACAATTCAACACAATGGGCAGCACTTTGAACACATTTTATAACTGGTCATAAACTTGTAAATAACTCATGAAAGAATAAAGTTACGTTAAAACCAAGCACTCCACTGTTTTTCTTATGAAATTCTCAATAAGTTTGATGTGTCACATGACCCTATTCCCATTGAAAAAAATAAAGTTGGATCCAAAATGGCCGACTTCAAAATGGTCACCACCCATCTGGAAAAGTTTTCCCCCTCCCATATACTAATGTGCCACAAACAGGAAGTTGATATCACCAACCATTCCCATTTTATTTAGGTGTATCCATATAAATGGCCCACCCTGTAGAGGGATCAGCTTTATTCTCATTTACACAAAGAAAGACTAGAAGCAATGGTATGAAACTGAATGGGAGAAGATACAGATTAGATATTAGAAAAAACTTTTTGACAGTTAGAGATAATGACTTTTGTGTTTTCATTGGCTGTAAGCCATAATCATCAACATTAACAGAACTAAACGCTTGAAATAGATCACTCTGTTTGTAATGACTTTATATAATATATGAGTTTCACTTTTTGTATTGAACAACTGAAATAAATTAACTTTTTGATGATATTCTAATTTAGTGAGAAGCACTTGTAGCTCCAAACACTATGTCATAAATTTCCTCTCTACTGATGTAAACCAAGAGGTGCCAAACGGTGCTTAGAAGAGCACTGGTCAAAACTCATGAACTAACAACAATGTAATTTTTTTATTAATTAAAATATAATCAAATGTATATTTGTATAACGTATTATATATCAAGTCACTATATTTAACTTTTTATGGACATTATATTAAAGGATTAGTTAAATCTTGGATATTTAAGAAATATCCATAGGATAAATGTCTGCCATAAATGTCTAAGATCTGAACTGTTTTTAGTGCCTTTAGTCATAAAGAAACTAATTTACACATGACCCAGCATATCAAAATGAATGTATTTGGTTAAGTATATGTTTCAATTTGTTTTCACTTTTCCTATAGTTTGGGTAAATTATATAAATTATATAGTTTTGTTCTTCATGGATATAAATTATTTTCTCTAGGCCTAAAATGGGTATCCAGCTAGAAACAGTCGTGACATAGAAGAGGGCTGTTTTAGCGATTTTAAAAGACCAATTAGTTAACACCTTTCAAACACATCAGCAATACATTAAACAGCTTTGCTGAATAAAATACACTAGTAAGTTTCATCGATTTTCACTTTAAACATATTCCATTTTTTTTTTCTGTCTGGACCCTTTAAAGGTGTTGTTGGAGATTAGTTATAAGGTTTCTTTTTTTATCAACAGACATGTCTGATTTACATTGGACAATAGATTTCATATATATACACTACCGTTCAAAAGTTTGGGGTCACTTAGAAATTTCATTATTTTTGAAAGAAAAACACATTTTTTTCAATGAAGCTAACATTAAATGAATCAGAAATACACTCTATACATTGTTAATGTGGTAAATGACTATTCTAGCTGAAAACGTCTTGTTTTTATTGCAATATCTACATAGGTGTATAGAGGCCCATTTCCAACAACCACCACTCCAGTGTTTTAATGGTACATTGTGTTTTCTAACTGTGTAAGAAGGCTAATGGATGTTTAGAAAACCCTAGAAAACCCTCGCACAAGTATGTTAGCAGAGCTGAAAACGGTTTAGCTGATTTGAGAAGCTATAAAATTGACCTTCCTTTGAGCTAGTTGAGAATCTGGAGCATTACATTTGTTTGTTCTATGAAACTCTCAAAATGGCCTGAAAACAAGAACTTTCATGTCAAACTCGACAGTCTATTCTTGTTCTTAGAAATGAAGGCTATTCTATGCGAGAAATTGCCAAGAAACTGAAGATTTCCTACAACGGTGTGTACTACTCCCTTCAGAGGAGAGCACAAACAGGCTCTAACCAGAGTAGAAAGAGAAGTTGGAGGCCCCGCTGTACAACTGAGCAACAAGACAAGTACATTAGAGTCTCTAGCTTGAGAAATCGATGCCTCACAGCTCCTCAACTGGCAACTTCATTAAATAGTACACGCAAAACGCCAGTGTCAACGTCTACAGTGAAGAGGCGACTCCGGGATGCTGGCCTTCAGTGCAAAGTGGCAAAGATAAAGCCATATCTAAGACTGGCTATTTAAAGGAAAAGATTAATATGGGCAAAAGAACATACACATTGGACAGAGGAAGATTGGAAAAAAGTTTTATGGACAGACGAATCAAAGTTTGAGGTGTTTGAATCACACAGAAGAACATTTGTGAGAAGCAGAACAACTGAAAAGATGCTGGAAGAGTGCCTGACGCCATCTGTCAAGCACGGTGGAGGTAATGTGATGGTCTGGGGTTGCTTTGGTGCTGGTAAAGTGGGAGATTTGTACAAGGAAAATGGGATTTTGAATAAGGAAGGCTATCACTCCATTTTGCAATGCCATGCCATGCCCTGTGGACAGCGCTTGATTGGAGCCAATTTCATCCTACAACAGGACAATGACCCAAAGCACACCTCCAAATTATGCATGAACTATTTAGGGAAGAAGCAGGTAGCTGGTATTCTATCTGTAAAGGAGTGGCCAGTCAGTCACCAGATCTCTAACTCATTGAGCTGTTGTGGGAGCAGCTTGACCGTATGGTACGCAAAAAGTGCCCATCAAGCCAATCCAACTTGTGGGAGGGGCTTCAGGAAGCATTGGGGGAAATTTCTCAAGATTACCTCAGCAAATTAACAGCTAGAATGCCAAAGGTCTGCAATGCTGGAATTACTGCAAAGGGAGCATTCTTTGACGAAAGCAAAGTTTGAAGGAGAAAATTATTCTTTCAAATAAAAATCATTATTTGTAATGTCTGGACTATATTTTCTATTTATTTTGCAACTCATTTGATAAATAAAAGTATGAGTTTTCATGGTAAACACAAAATTGTCTGGGTGACCCCAAACTTTTGAACAGTAGTGTATATTAATATATATATATACAGTATATGTATTTATAAATATATATATATACATTATATATAATATATATTATTACATTTTGTTAGTTGTGAACTCAATAAAGCCAGTTCTATTCTTACTGCATTATATATTTTGCTAAAAATTCTTAAACTATTACATTTGGTGGTTAATTTGATATAAAATTAGACATTACCATCTACTTTTCCAAATAAGTAAGGACGCAGTTACTTTTCTTTTGATGGAATCAACTGAAATCAAATTTTAATTTTTGTAAAATTGTGTAAATCTACTTGATTCATAAAACTGGTGCAAATAACCCTATTTGTAATCTCATTGTTTCTTTCTTTTATTTTATATCAATAGAAGTGAAGCTTGAGAAATCTCCAAAACATATATATGCAATCTGTTTTCCTCTCAACATTTCAAACAGTTATTATCTTACCTGAATCCAATTTTCTTGCATAGACTCAGGCATTTTATGCATACAAAACACTATGAAATATTGTCATTTTTTTTTGTACTAGATATACCTCTATCAAGTGTCTCTACGACATTGTGACTACAGGCCTTTTTTTTAGGTTTTACTAAAAAAAACTAAACACCTTCTCATACTAGAGAACAATTTTTCTAAGTTGTAATATCCATCGTATTCCAATTATACAAAAAGTGATTGTGTTTTGTTCACCTAAATCCCCTTTGTTGACTTCAAAACTGTTTAAATCTATTTGCTTCATAAAATTGAAGCAAATAAACCTATTTACATCGTTAAAAGTAGAGAAGAGCGGATTGATCTGTGGATGGAGTCGAATTTCCTAAAATTTGCGGTTTGAGATTCAATTCACGGTTTGCGGACTGTCTTTTTCTATGGCAGTTTGGGCTTCCCAATAAGGTCCTGCACCTATGACATCTAGTGAATTATCATACCTTGTACAGTCTTGGTCTGTGCCTGGGCCATCACAGATTGGCAGTTCCCAGAAGAGCCCAGTTTGTATGGCAGCAATGTTTTCCATCTACAAAATCACTAGGTTAATACCGCTCTCCTGTAGAGTGTAAGCTCTTATGGTCAGCAAAGTCATCTCTCCTGTAAAATGTAAGCTCTTATGGTCAGAGGGGTCCTCACTCGCTCTCTCTTTTTCATGTAGAGTACAAGCTCTTATGAGCAGTGGAGTCCTCTCTATCTCCTGTAGTGTGTAAACTCTTATGATCAACAGAGTTCTTCCTCTCTCTCTCTTTCTCCCTTCCCCCATGTGAATTTTCCAAGAATATTTCCAGTATTGAAATTCTTGTGAATTTATTTACTGCAAAATCGAAAATGATTGGGAAAATTTGGCAAAGTTGACGAATTCAAAATTTAAAAGATCCATTCATATCTAGTTAAAAGTTCAATGCATATTTAAAACGAAATTCTATCATTTACTATGGTACGCACACAAAATGTAAATTAGTATCAATGCCATTAGTATCATTAATCTTTTTATGAAATAATGTAGTAAATCTATTCCATATGCGTTTAGGCGTACAGCATATCCTGCACAAAAGTGAAGTGAATGAGTTATAATAGGGACTAGCGTACAGTAACTACACACTATAGATACAGTACATCTGTGTAAAAGTCCAGATGTTAGACAAGAAACAAACTAAATTTAATTTACCATGCAATGTCTTTCCTTAAAACACTGGGAAAACTGAGGCCTGCATTAGCTCAGCCTGTCTTGTTTCTGGCTTTCCGTACTCATTATAGATTTGTGGTGGGATGGTAAAAATATAATAACTCTACCCTTGTAAAATTGCTTTCTGGGTTTTTGGCTTCCATCTTTCTCTAAATCTTTTGGCTTCAGTTTAAGTGGAGTAACTTCATGCCAAAATGCAGCACGAGGTGATATACTTCTTATGGGCTTTTGGACTTCTTTAATCACTTCTACCCTGCTTTATTATTACAGAATTTCTGTTATTATTTATTTGTTCATTCATTCTTATATTACTATTACTGATAGTGAAGACAGGGAATGTAGAGCTAGCAGCAGTAGTATTTGAGCTTGTCATTGGAAATAAAAGTGAATAAAATTATTATTATAATGTAGTGGAGGAAAAACTGGATTAAATAGTGAAAATAAAGTTAGATGGAATACAATAACCCTTTTGCCTTCCCTTGAATGCTTCACTGGTTACATTCCTCATCAGTTTAACTCCCTAGTCTCATATGGGTAGAAGCTAATGAATCTGGAAATAACAGGGTATCTAAGGTTCATATTTCCTTTACTTACTGAGAATATTTAGAGAAAGAATTGAACTGAAACAGCCTTTTCTGTGTATAGATGCATTCATAACCCAATGCAGTAATCCACAGTCCCTGTACTACATTGTTAAGGGTTTATTTTGCTTTTTAAATAAAATGCAGAGAGTGTAATAAAATGAGCTTATACTAGTGGTAAATTCCCTGCTGCTCCAGCATAACCCTCTGGAGATCCCAACTTTGCGAATAGTGATGATGTGCTAGATAGATATCTGCTGTAGCCAGTCACTGTCTCTAGTTCTGTTAGAAGCAGAATTGGCACGTGCCCACAGAGACAACTGATCGGCAATAGCCATCAGATGCATTTTTATAAATATATTGAAAAACTCCTTTAGAAGTTTTATCCCAGGATAAGTGATTAATGATTAATCACTGTCAGCCTCATCACTAGGACCCAAACAATGGAAACCCCACCGTCTACTATTATGATATCCCAGTTACCTTTTCCTTCTCATCTGCAGTACAACATTGCGGAGGAATTTCTATTAAGAGACAGTAAAATTCTATGGCAGCTATGAGAACAGCTGAGCGTAGTGTTGGCGTGAAACCAGCTACAAAGATACTACTTTGAACAGTAAATGTTTTAGCTCTTGCCTTAAAGGCAACCTGTCACCTTGAATAACACTATTTTCATGCAGACATATGGTTAATCTTTAGGCAAATAGTGTTCCAAAGCTGTCCTGCTACCTTACTGAAAGTGCAGCTACCTGGAGAAAATAAACTTCATTCTTCCTGGGAGCTGCTTGCTTTCAGTTATAGAGTTGGTGCTCAGTCTCGCATCAGTCATTGCTTACAGCACTGTGAGTTGAGATTGTACTCATGCTCCGGGACTTGAATGACAGCCAACTCTGCACTGATATTCTGCTGAGTCAAAGAGACGGGAATTATTACAACCTCAGCTCAGCCTCAGTATAGTGAACAGTGTCTGTAGCCACTTCGCTGGTTTGAGCATGGGAGCGGCTTCCATCATCACTGACAATACAGTGTGCAGAGGATGTAATCATACCCTGTATTTTGATTGACAGCTGTCTCTGTAGCGTTTCAGTGCAGAGGCGACTGTCATTCATATCCGATAGTGTGCTTATAGCTGCCTCTCACAGTGCTGTGAGTATTGACTGAAGCCGCTCTGGGCAGCGCCTGTATGTTTGAAAGCAGGTGGCTACCAAGGTTAGCTTTAAGTTCTGTTTGCAGAAATCTTCCTTGCTTGGGACTTAAGTTACAAGAATTAATAATAGCAGACATTCATTAACTTTTTATAGGTAATAACATAACAACAAATCCATTAAGTCATAGGTGGGTAAAAATAGCTTAGAGTCAGATATAAAACTGCCCCTTTTCAAACTAGACTCCATGTGTCCTTCCATTTTTGTTTTCAGCTTCTGTGCAATTAAAAGCTACATATGGCTGCAATTACCTGTGTTGTCATCTACCATCATGTGAATCCACATGTAGTATGTACGTGTAATTAACAAAAGCTGGAAAGAATGAGTCACGCTTCCTGTAGCAGTTTAGAAAAGACAGAGAGGACTTGTATAATGATGCAATAAGAGAACATGCACACAAAATATGGATTCATTTGAACGAGGTTTCTCGTAGATCAGGACAACAACAACCACGTGCAGGTTAGCGATTTTCATTTTAGCTGAATAAACTGTATGTACACCCTAGAAATATTAAGTTTCACAGAAGTATTTGGTAGAACAAATGACAAGTCTGTATGGTCACAAAAAAAACTTTGAAAACATCTTGTTCTATAGTGATTTGATTTATAGCAATAGTCTATAGGGATTCACACTATCTGGTAGGCAGTAGACCTTAGGTAGCATTCACACAGACAATGCGGTTTTGGTCCAAACACGTGCAGTTTTTATTGCTTTCCATAGCTTGCACTGCACCAAAACAAAATCATAAGCATAAATCATCCAGTCTGGTGCACACGTTTTGTGCATTCACCAGCTAACACATTGGCCTCTGCTCTGTCCAGCAGACGAACACTTCCTCAGGACACTGGCACAGAATGAAACTACTTCCTACTTCTTAGAGAAACACTGCAGGTGCTTCTGATTAGCGATGGGCAAACCCAAACAGTAAAGTTCGGGGTCCGTACCGAACACCTAGTGTCCATGCACGGACCCAGAACACGGACTTCTACAGGGAGTCCGTGTTACTGTTCGGGTTTGGCAGGCCGAACATCGGGTGTTTCCTACACTGTCATCTTTGTGACAGCGCGAGAAACACCAGCGGCTCTGATAGGCGGTAAGTTCATTACTGCCGGTCAGAGTACTGCAGTTCCCATGCAGTCAGATGACAGCATGTGAGGCAGCAGCTCTGACCAGCGGTAAAAATGTTACCGCCGGTCACAGGTGTTGGCTGATGAGAAAATTACTCTCATCAGCGTATGCCTGCTCCCGCTGATAGCAGGCAAGCCAGCGCCTGTGCAATAAGTAAATAATAATAAAAAAATGATGTGGGTTCCCCTATATTTTTGATAACCAGTGTAGATAAAGCTGACAGTTGCAGGCTACAACCCCCAGCTGTCAGCTTTATATTGGCTGGGCCTGCACTGGTTACCAAGAATAGCAGAGACCCTACATCATTTTTTTTATTATTTATTTATTTATTGCACAGGCGCCGGCTGATGAATACTCTCATCAGCCTCTCCTGTTCTCGCTGCAATCAGTGACAGCAAATGTAGGATGATGAGAGTAGTACTCTCATCAGCCGACACCTGTGACTGGCGGTAACCTTTTTACAGCCCGTGTTTCCCATGCTGTCATGCAGATGACAGAGTGGGAAGCAACAGATGCTCAGGCCCCCCATTCATTTGAATGGGGTCCGTGTTCGGGTACCATTCTGGTACCCGAACCAAACGTTTTTAATCTGTGCATGCGAGCTGTACGCTCGCCAGCTAATACATTCACCTCTGCTCCATCCAGCAGAGACACTCCTTCAGAAGACTGCCACACAATGAACCTACTTCCTGCTTCTTACAAAACTTAGAGAAACACTGCAGATGCTTCTAATCAAACACTGCAGAGCTGGGATTTAATCTTCTCCTTCCCAGCTATCTAGCTATGTATAAATAAATAAATAAATAAGTATATATAGAGAGAGAGAGAGACAGTCAGAGAGAGAGAAAGACAGAAGAATGAAAAGGGTTAAGTAGATAGCTCAGCAAAGCAAGATGGGCTGTTTGTGTAATTCCCAGGTTGTGGAGACAGCATTAATTCACAGGGCTACATTGTTTCCCTAACCCCCATTTATTTTTATGGGAATTAGGCAAACAGCGCAGGCCAGCTGCGCTCGGCTGTTTTTGTAACCGTATCTCTGGTGGATGGTGCCTAAAAACAATTATTCCCATGTCAGTAATGAAAGACAGATGAGAGATGGGAATAGCTATTTAATTTTTTCTATAAGCTGGCGCATGTTGCTGAACACACTTATGACAAATTCTCACGTCATCCATGATTTTCTAGTCCAAAAATTAGAAATGTTGTGTATGTTTTGCGTTATGGCTAAACCTCATACTAGACCATCGGGGGAGGGGGTGCTTATATTTCACAATACACTGTGTGTTATTTTTTTATGGCAGTTACTGCTTTCTGTAACCTGAAGAGGACTGTTATATGCTTATATTATAAAGGTCACTGACTCAAGTGAAAAAAATCATTTTTTTTCCAAATAATAAACTTTTATCTTGATCACTTTCCTATCTCTATCTATTCTTTAGAATATGAAATCAAGAAAAGAATGATTTTGGATTCTTGCCTGATGTTCCCTGTGGATGTTCTGCAACAAACAAAACCAAATTATGCATGAAAGTGAAGACATCTGGAACTGCAAGAGCTAAGCTGCAAAACATAGGTACCTGCAGCTGCCGGGCTTCTCCATGTATGAGATAGAGCAGAGGCATGCCCTTCACTGCTTTTTGCACAGGAGGGTCACAACACTGAGTGATAACAGATTTTCTTGAAAAAATTCATAATTTAATTAAGTGAACCCTTCCTCCCACCTAAATGTACATCTTAACTCAGCACAATTTCTACGCAAGTAATTTTTCTATTATAAAGTCCATTCTCGTTGCCTCTGCGTTCAGTGTGTTGATCAACTGACCACATTGCTGATATTGAGCCTATATCCATGTCCGTTAAATTAATATGTAAAAGTCCAAGGTACTTTAAGTTAGGAAAAGCAAGTTATGGAAGGTTTTGACAAAAAATAATCAAAAAGAATTTTCTGTGGCACTATTCTTACCATCAAAATTATCAGAATCTGGAGGAAATCTGTTGGACCACAGTAACAGACATTGGGTATTGGGCAGGATTTGTTGCAATCTGTTTCACCAATGACCTGGTTTAACTGTTGTGGCTCCATTATGAACTGACGCCATGAAGTTGCTGTCAACAGAGCCTAACTTTTTTCAGACTATAGCTAGCCTCGATTTATCAAAGCTTTTACGCCAGAAAACTGGACATTGTGATTTTCTGGCGAAAAAGCTTTGCTATGACCTTTGCTGAATGAGTATTGCAATTTGATTGTCATTGGAGTAATTTTCCACTTTGGCTGTGAATATCTTTAAAACATATTAATTCTTGTTAGCTATTTGTAATCATAAAACCTCATTGAAGGGGTCCACGTTTGATAAAAAGAATGATTGAAAGCAAAGCATAGTTAAAGACTAAGCATCACTATAATTTATTGTTCAGAAATTAATAGTATAAACTTTGAAACAAAATTTTGTAATATATCTTGCTTACAAAAATTCCTGTTTCTCCACGTATCCGATGCCCCACCTCCTGTACTGATTTAATATTCTCATATATGAATATATATGTGTGGTGTTTACTTAAACTGAAGGTTTTATCACCTTGTGATTAACATTTCTGTGACTAGCTGGTTGCGTGTTCCCCCCTGGCAGACTCTGCCCCTTTCTATGGTAAGCACCTCATTGTCTATAGAGAGGTCCTAGTATGGAAGGGTTTAACTTTCTCAGCTCTGCTGCATTGCTAAATATAAAAACTCTGTGTGTCACCGGTGTGTCAGATGTAACAGACAGTTGCTCTGGATCGGGCTGCAGAAGGTCACTGCGTTTGGCATTGCAGACGCCTTCTTAATCCTTCTTACTTTTGGACCCAGCAGCAACCTCCCTCCTGCTCTGAATGACACACCCTGGTCTGGGTGTTTATAAACTCTTAGTCTGCTTAAGGGAGTCGCCAGTGATATTCTTATTTTCTCTTGTGAAGGCTTGGAGCAATAGCAAGCGGCTAGCTTCCTCTCTGGTGCCCTTGGAGGACGTTTGGTGTTATCTCTCTGGTGTCGGCTCAAGCTAAGTTTTCCCCCTTTGTTTGTCTCCCTTGTTGTCTTTAGTTTATAGTGGGGACTGACCAGTGCTCACCCCCCTATCTAGGGCCTAGCTCTAGGGATATATTGGGATTAGGTTTCCAGTTTGGCGATAGGTGTGGAACCTATATAGGGATGGTAGGAAAGGTAGGGTGATATTAGATCTGCCTAGAGGTCTCCACTCCCCCTTTCCTTAGTGTTTGGGATACCCTCCCCTCATCCCTTCGTGTTGCACTTAGTCTTTCCCACATCGTGCGTGACATTGTGTCAGAACAGTTGCACACAGTAACCTTAGTGATACATAGTTGGATTTAGGGTCTCTTTCCCTACATCAGGCTGCTCTCAGATGAGGTAGCAAAAATATGCTGACAGATTCCCTTTAAATAAATCAAAAAATACTGTATATATACAAGCTTGGTATGATCAGAATTGTACTGACCTAAAAATCATGTTGCTATGTCATTTTTAATACAGATTGTTAAAATCAACCCCTCCCCCAAAATATATATATATATATTGCGGAATTGAAGATTTTTTTCATCATTTCACTGTACTGAGAATTTTTGTTTTTCAGCACATTATTTGGTAAAATGAATAATAATTTCAATAGTTTTTTTTGTGGTTGTGAAAAAAATGAAAAATAAAAAAAAATCTGAAAAATAGACATTTTTAAACACATATTCCCTATATATCTTTACATTTTCCCATGAAATTAGTAAAAATAAAACATTAAATCTAAAACTGATATAAAAATTAGGCACCGTGTATTGCAAAAAACATAGGCAAAAATTATTTGAACGAGAATAATTTTCAAGGGACGTTAAAAGGTCATGTGTGATAAAACCTGAAAATGTGGCTGGTTAGGAATAGGGTAAAATGGTTCAGTTATGAACTGGTTAAAACAAAATCATAACAGATAAACATACATGTTTTGTATAAACGTTTGTATACATCCTTATTTCTTTACCATTTATAACTAATATAATATAATACAATTTATTTGGGGATATTTTTGAAATGTTTCTGATGATGTTGCCGTCATTGCATGTGTCATGAACTTGTACTGCATTAGTGATGGATAGCTCCATACTCTACTTGGGAAGTGTGTCTGTAAAGATACATGCATTCAATCATATCTTATACAAGAAATACTCAACCATTTAATAGGGTATAGATTTTATGTCCAGAAGAAATCACTAAAATATTGTGTGCTGTACTCTTTTTCAGCACAATATGAAGCCTTTTTTCATGGAACATATTTCCAATATTTATCACTATCTTGCAATTGTACGCAGAAGACCCACCAAAAAATGAAGTGAGGACTTTGACATAAAAAATATTTTATATATATTCTGCAGCCTTTCTACTACAAATCAAATGTGCCCTTTATACAGATAAAGCTTCATCCACTTATTAAGGTGAAGTCTGCAATGTGAAATTGAACAGATCAAAAAGCTGCTATATAAGCAACTATGACATCATCTTGCATTTAAACTGACCAACCTGCATTAAACCTCTTATAAATACGTACAAATTTAATAAGGCTTCAGAATACACAATAAAGTTTTAATTCTCTTAATAAAGAGTTCAGAGGAGAATGACAATTTTTAGTCCAGAAAAATTTGAATTTTTTTTAATCATATGTAGTAATGGGTGAACACTAAAATGCTCGGGTGCTCGTTGCTCGGGTCGAGCACATTGGAATACTCGGGTGCTCGACTCGCGCAAAGAGCCCAATGTAAGTCTATGGGAAACTCGAGCATTTTTCAGGCGGCTCCCCCGGCGGTCTGCAGAGGGCCTAAAAATTGCCCAAATCCATGGGAACAGTGCTCAAATTACATGGTAACAGCATGAGGAAGACCCCTGGAAGCATTTCTGACTTCCAGGTCACTGTTGTCAACAACGTTGTCAGAGGTATTACGCCACTTTTACGAACTTACAATAAAACAAAAACGAAACCAAAATGGATTTTCCTGGGAAATATGTTAAGGAATATCCTTTCCAGGGTAATAACTTGTATATAAGGCAAAATAAATAACCCCCCCGAAAAATACTCCTCTACACCATAGGCTATGTTCACACATAGCCTTTTTGATGCGTTTTTGCACTTTTGTATTGCTTTCAACCATGACAAATGCATTCACCGGGAAATGTCTTTTTAACATTTTACAACCTTATCTGGCCATGTGGTGTGTGACACATCATCAGATACATCCTGTTTCATTTTTGAAGGAAGGACTCTGAAAGTCACAAAGTCTATTTTTATAGGGCCATCAGGTGGCCTTTACTATTCTTAAAGGGCCACTAGTCGTTCCTCACTATTCTTAGAGAGCCATCAGCCGGCTATGCTTTGTTGTTCCTATTACTAAAGAGTGGGTCTCCTATACTTTTATTACGTATGCAGTGAGTGGCAGGGCTGCCAAAAATTTGGACATACTCCAATGTCCCTTGGAAGAGAAGTAGAGGAGGGCCTCCTGAAAAAAAATGTTCCCATTATTAGGAAGTGGGTATCCCATTGTGTTTGCCTATGCAGTGAATGCAAGGGTTGCCAAAAATTGGGAGGCACTCCAATGCCCCTTGGAAGAGACGTAGAGGGCCTCATGAAAAAATGTTCCCATTATTAGGAAGTGAGTCTCCCATTGTGTTTGCCTATGCAGTGAATGCAAGGGTTGCCAAAAATTTGGAGGCACTCCAATGCCCCTTGGAAGAGACTTGGAGGTCAGAGGGCCTCCTGAAAGCAATGTTCCCATTATTAGGAAGTGGGTCTCCCATTCTGTTTGCCTATGCAGTGAAGGAGAAGGTTGCCAAAAATTTGGACCTACTTCAATGCCCTTTGGAAGATACGTAGAGGAGGGCCTCCTGAAAAAAAATGT
This sequence comes from Phyllobates terribilis, assembly GCF_046119375.1. NCBI lineage: Eukaryota > Metazoa > Chordata > Amphibia > Anura > Dendrobatidae > Phyllobates > Phyllobates terribilis. The sequence continues at coordinate 253,505,422 of NW_027362764.1, forward strand.
TCCCATTATTAGGAAGTGGGTCTCCCATAGTGTTGGCCTATGCAGTGAATGCAAGGGCTGCCAAAAATTGGGAGGCACTCCAGTGCCCCTTGGAAGAGACGTAGAGGGCCTCATGAAAAAATGTTCCCATTATTAAGAAGTGGGTCTCCCATAGTGTTGGCCTATGCAGTGAATGCAAGGGCTGCCAAAAATTGGGAGACATTCCAATGCCCCTTGGAAGAGACGTAGAGGGTAGTGTTGAGCGAGCACTAAAATGCTCGGGTGCTCGAAGCTCGGGCCGAGCTCACCGTGATACTCGGGTGCTCGACCCGAGCAACAAGCCCAATGTTAGTCTATGGGAGACCCGAGCATTTTTGCGGCGGCACCCCCGGCAGTCTGTAGAAAGCCTAAAAAGTGCCCAAAACGATAGTGACAGTGCTCAAATGACATGAGGACAGCTTGAGGATCGCCCAAGGAAGCATTTCTGACCCCCAGATCACTGCTGTCAGCAACATGGTCAGAGGTATTAAGCCACTTTTACAGGCTCACAATAAAAAGTTCAAATACGAAACTGTCCCCAGCCACCCCTATTTGTCCCGGTGCGCCTTATACACAAGAGCGCATACCAAAACATTACCTGTGCCCTCCCCAGTGCATTTAGTGGGAAGGATAGCCTAACCAAAAACACGTGGACAAGTGAATGTGGCCAGGGATGGTCCATCTCACTGAAGCCTTCACACTGGGTTAATATTGTGGAAGCCAGGACACAGTTGGATACTGGGATGCAACATGTCCTCCAGACATAGAGGATTGTGGGTCCTGGGTCAATCAGGCTTCAACATAAAGTTCAGAAGCTAGACAGCGGAAGTGGTTGGCCTCATACACAACGAGTAAATTATTCATGATCATGAGGCCATCCATCTCCTTAGCTTTCTGTTCCTTGGAATTCAAGCGCATGTATGTAGTAGCGGCTAGGCCTGAGGTGGTCAGCGTTTTGGTGCATATCCTACCTCCTCCGAGGATTGCTGGATGTTTTCCTGCTACTATCCCAGTTCTATGACTCCCGTTAAAACAAAGCTTCAGGTGATGAATGATGGATGAGGTGGTGGCAAAGGAGAAAGAGCAGGAGGAACAGGGACCATTCACATCAATATCAGGCCTGTCAACCACACGTGTCTTGTAGGATATGTTTCTATACCAAAAGGAGTGGTTCGTCTACACAGTTATAGGGCATGCAGTGAGTGAAATGCCTACCAAAAATTTCGAGGCACTCCAATGCCCCTTGGAAGTGACATGGAGATCAGAGGGCCTTAACTAAACCATTTTTTCCATTTATAGCAACTGGGTCTCCTATATACTGTTGGCCTAAGCAGTGAATGGAAGGCTTTCCAAAAATTATGAGGAAATGCAATGCCTCTTGAAACAGACATGGATTACAGCGTACTAAAAACCTTCTACCCATTATTGGGGAGTGGGTCTCCCTTAGTGTTAACCTGTGCATTGAAAAGCAAAAGCTGACTAAAATTAGGAGGAAATGCAATGCCCGTTGGAAGACTCGTGGAGGTTAGAATTAATTAAAAACAACATTTCAATGCCCCTTGGAAGAGCTGTGGAGTTCAGAGTGGTTTAACAAGACGGTTTTAATGCCCCTTGGTAGAGACGTGGAGGTCACAGTAGCTTAACAAGATGGTTTTAATGCCCCTTTGAAGAGACGTGGAGTTCAGAGTGGTTTAACAAGACGGTTTTAATGCCCCTTGTAAGAAACGTGGAGGTCGCAGTAGCTTAACAAGACGGTTTTAATACCCCTTGGAAGAGACGTGGAGGTCAGATTGGTTTAACAAGACAGTTTTAATGCCCATTGGAAGAGACGTGGAGGTCAGAGTGGTATAACAAGACAGTTTTAATGCCCCTTGGAAGAGACGTGGAGGTCACAGTAGCTTAACAAGATGGTTTTAATGCCCCTTGGAAGAGACGTGGAGGTCACAGTAGCTTAACAAGACGGTTTTAATGCCCCTTGGAAGAGACGTGGAGGTCAGAGAGGTTTAACAAGACGGTTTTAATGCCACTTGAAAGAGACGTGGAGGTCACAGTAGCTTAACAAGACGGTTTTAATGACCCTTGGAAGAGACGTGGAGTTAAGAGTGGTTTAACAAGAGAGTTTTAATGCCCCTTGGAAGAGACGTGGAGGTCACAGTAGCTTAACAAGATGGTTTTAATGCCCTTTGGAAGAGACGTGGAGGTCACAGTAGCTTAACAAGATGGTTTTATTGCCCCTTGGAAGAGATGTGGAGTTCAGAGTGGTTTAATAAGACAGTTTTAATGCCCCTTGAAAGAGACGTGGAGGTCACAGTAGCTTAACAAGATGGTTTTAATGCCCCTTGGAAGAGACGTGGAGGTCACAGTAGCTTAACAAGACGGTTTTAATGCCCCTTGGAAGAGACGTGGAGGTCAGAGTTGTTTAACAAGACGGTTTTAATGCCCCTTGAAAGAGACGTGGAGGTCACAGTAGCTTAACAAGACGGTTTTAATGCCCTTTGGAAGAGACGTGGAGGTCACAGTAGCTTAACAAGATGGTTTTAATACCCCTTGGAAGAGACGTGGAGGTCACAGTAGCTTAACAATATGGTTTTATTGCCCTTTGGAAGAGACGTGGAGTTCAGAGTGGTTTAACAAGACAGTTTTAATGCCCCTTGAAAGAGACATGGAGGTCACAGTAGCTTAACAAGATGGTTTTAATGCCCAATGGAAGAGACGTGGAGGTCACAGTAGCTTAACAAGACGGTTTTAATGCCCCTTGGAAGAAACGTGGAGGTCAGAGTGGTTTAACAAGACGGTTTTAATGCCCTTTGAAAGAGACGTGGAGGTCACAGTAGCTTAACAAGATGGTTTTAATGCCCCTTGGAAGAGACGTGGAGGTCACAGTAGCTTAACAATATGGTTTTATTGCCCATTTGAAGAGAAGTGGAGTTCAGAGTGGTTTAACAAGACGGTTTTAATGTCCCTTGGAAGAGACGTGGAGTTCAGAGTGGTTTAACAAGACATTTTTAATGCTCCTTGGTAGAGATGTAGAGCTCACACTAGCTTGACAAGACTGTTTTAATGCCCCTTGGAAGAGACGTGGACGTCAGAGTGGTTTAACAAGACGGTTTTAATGCCCCTTGGAAGAGACTTGGAGGTCACAGTAGCTTAACAAGACGGTTTTTATGCCCCTTAGATGAGACGTGGAGTTCAGAGTGGTTTTACAAGATGGTTTTAATGCCCCTTGGAAGAGACGTGGAGGTCACAGTAGCTTAACAAGACAGTTTTAATGCCCCTTGGAAGAAATGTGGAGTTCAGAGTGGTTTAAAAAGATGGTTTTAATGCCCCTTGGAAAAGACGTGGATGCCATAGAAGCTTAACAAAACGGTTTTAATGCCCCTTGGAGGAGACATGCAGGTCAGAGTGGTTTAACAAGATGTTTTTAATGCCCCTTGGAAGAGACGTGGAAGTCACAGTAACTTAACAAGATGGTTTTAATGCCCCTTGGAAGAAATGTGGAGTTCAGAGTGGTTTAAAAAGATGGTTTTAATGCCCCTTGGAAGAGACGTGGATGTCATAGAAGCTTAACAAAACGGTTTTAATGCCCCTTGGAGGAGACATGCAGGTCAGAGTGGTTTAACAAGACGGTTTTAAGGCCCCTTGGAAGAGACGTGGCGGTTACAGTACATAGTTACATAGTTACATAGTTACATAGTTTATAAGGCCAAAAAAAGACAAGCGTCTATCAAGTTCAGCCTATTTCTTGTGCACTGCAGCTATTCCGCAGCGTTGATCCAGGGGAAGGCAAAAAAACCCATGCGGTATAGGCCAATTTACATCATTGAGGAAAAATTCACTTGTAATTTTATTGTTCTCAAGAAGGGCGTCCTGGCCTCTCTTGAACTCATTAAGTGAGTTTGACATCACCACTTCCTCTCCCAGAGAGTTCCAGAGTCTCATGGCTCAGACCGTAAAGAATCCCCTTCTATGCTGGTGCAGGAACCTCCTTTCCTCCAGACGCATAGTGTGCCCCCTCGTCTTTGTCACCATCCTTGGTATAAACAGGTCATGGGAGAGATCTCTGTACTGCCCCCTGATGTATTTATACATGTTTATGAGGTCTCCCCTAAGCCTTCTCTTTTCCAACGTAAATAGGCCTAATTTTGACAACCTCTCTGGGTATTCTTGTCCCTCCATTCCCTTTATTACCTTAGTTGCCCTCCTTTGTACCCTCTCTAGCTCCAATATGTCTTTCCTGAGCACCGGAGCCCAGAACTGTGCACAGTATTCTAAGTGCGGCCTTACCAGCGCTTTATACAGAGGAAGAACAATGTTCTCATCATATGCCCCTCTTCCTCTTCTGATGCATGCCATGACTCTATTTGCCTTCGCAGCTGCTGCCTGACACTGGGCACTGCAATTTAATTTGCTATTAACCAAGACGCCCAGGTCCTTCTCCATGTCAGATTTCCCCAACGGTTTCCCATTTAATATGTATGGGTGACTGCTGTTTTTCTTTCCCATGTGCATGACCTTACATTTATCGGCATTGAACCCCATTTGCCATTTTTTGGCCCAACTCCCCAATTTATCTAAATCCTCCTGTAGCTGTGCCCTATCCTCATCTGTATTAACTACTTTACAAAGTTTAGTATCATCTGCAAATATTGCTATTTTACTATGCAACCCTTCCACTAGATCATTAATAAATATATTAAATAATATAGGGCCCAAGACAGACTCTTGAGGCACCCCGCTAGTAACCCTGACACCCCCTGAGCTTACTCCATTGATAACCACCCTCTGCTTTCTATCACTCAGCCAGCTATTTACCCACTTGCACACATTATCCCCCAGACCAAGCATTCTCATTTTATATACCAACCTTTTTTGTGGCACGGTATCAAACGCTTTGGAGAAGTCAAGGTATACAACATCCACTGACTCTCCCCGGTCCAGCTGTGAGCTCACCTCCTCGTAGAAGGCCATCAGGTTTGTTTGGCAGGAGCGATCCCTCATGAATCCATGTTGATATGGAGTTAGACAGTTATTATCATTAAGATATTCTACAATAGCATCTCTAAGAAATCCTTCAAACAATTTACCCACAACAGACGTTAAGCTGACTGGTCTATAGTTCCCAGGGTCACTTTTAGACCCCTTTTTGAATATTGGTACCACCTTTGCTTGGCGACAGTCAAGTGGAACAGTCCCTGTCCATAAAGAGTGCTTGAATATAAGATACAGCGGTCTGTCTATCACATTACTTAATTCTTTTAGTACCCGGGGGTGTATGTCATCTGGGCCTGGTGACTTGTCTATTTTGATATTATTTAGGCGTTTCTGAACTTCCTCCTGGGTTAGGTGGGTGATATTTAGCGGAGGGTTTACTTTATCACTCTGCATTTCCTCCGATAAATTGTTTTCTTTTGTGGAAACAGTGGAGAAGAAGCTATTGAGTAGGTTTGCTTTACCCTCATCGCCCTCTATGATTTTACCCAGGTTATTTTTCAATGGGCCAACTCCATCAGTTTTAATCCTTTTACTGTTTATATAGATAACCCCTTAATAACATCTGACGTACTAATACGCGTCTGTGCCCTGGGACTTAAGAGCCAGACCCGTATTAGTACGTCATGGCGATCGCGCGCGCACACAGGCTGTGCGGGCGCGATCGCCGCCGGGTGTCAGCTGATTGTCACAGCTGACACCCAGTACTATGTGCAGGGAGCGGTCACGCACCGCTCCCAGCACATTAACCCCCGCGATGCTGCGATCGAAGTCGATCGAAGTCGATCGCGGCATTGCGGGGGCAAGGGGAGGTGATCGCCGATACTCACCTCCTCTTCCGGCTTCCAGCGCAGTCTGCAAAGGCTTCCCGGGTGTTGCCATGACGACCCGATGTCGTCATGACAACATCCGGGTCACCAGAGAGCAGGAAGATTGCTTGGACATGCGCAGTGCATCTCCAAGCAATCTTCACACTGTGCACTTCTGACAGCCTTCATGGCATAGGGATGGTGCTCCATTCCTGTGCCATGCAGGCGATCAGAAAAAAAAAAGTGAAAGTCCCAGAGTGGGACAAAGTAATAAAGTGTATAAACTGTGTGAAAGTGGAAAAAAAAAAAAAAAAAAAATGTGCAAAAATATTATAAAAAAATAAAAAAAATAATACACCAAAAATAAAAATATAATGTACCCATCAATAAATATTATTATAAAAAAAATAAAAAAAAAACAATAAAAGTACACATATTTGGTATCGCCGCGTCCGGAACAACCTGACCTATAAAACTGTCCCACTAGTTAACCCCTTCAGTGAACACGGTAAAAAAAAAAAAAAAAAAAACAAGCAAAAAACAATGCTTTATCACCATACCGCCAAACAAAAAGTGGAATAACACGCGATCAAAAAGACGCATATAAATAAAAATGATACCACTGAAAACGTCATCTCGTCCCGCAAAAAACAAGCCGCCATATAGCTCCATCAGCCGAAAAATAAAAAAGTTATAGCTCTCAGAATAAAGCGATACTAAAAAATATTTTTTTCTATAAAATAGCTTTTATTGTGTATAAGCGCCAAAACATAGAAAAATTATACAAATGTGGTACCGCTGTAAACGTACTGACCCGAAGAGTAAAGCTGCCTCATCAATTTTACCACACGCGGAACAGAATAAAAAAAAAAAAAAAAAAAAACAATTCCTGAATTGTTGGTTTTTGTTTATTCTGCCTCCCAAAAATCGGAATAGAAAGCGATCAAAAAATGTCACGTGCCTGAAAATGGCACCAATAACAACGTCAAGTCATCCCGCAAAAAACGAGCCGTCACATGACTGTCTGCCAAAATTTGGAAAAATTATAGCTCTCAAAATATGGCGATGCAAAAACTAGATTTTACAAAAAATGCGTCTTTTAGTGTGTGACAGCTGTCAGTCATAAAAACCCCATATGATTCTGGCATTGCTGTAATCACACCGACCCGAAGAATAAAGTCGTCTAATCACTTATACCGCACAAGGAACGGCGTCAAAAATAAACTCTTGAGTTAGGATTGGGCTAGGGTTAGGGCTGGGTTTGGGGCTAGGGTTGTGCTGGGGCTAGGGTTGTGCTGGGGCTAGGGTTGTGCTGGGGCTAGGGTTGTGCTAGGGTTAGGGCTGGGGTTGGGATTTTTTTCAAAAGTAAGAAAAAAAGATGACGATATGGCGACTAGTGTTGAGAGCAAGTGCTCGCTACTTGAGTTTGCATCGGGTGCTCTGGTATGCATTTAGTATCGTGGGTATTTGAGTGACATGCTCGAGTCTCTGCCCCATATGCTTCGCGGCCAAAAAACTTTACGGGGATTGCCTGCCATGCACGAGCGATCCCCGCATGTTTTTTTTTTGGGTGTCTAATAACCGTGAAACATGCGGAGCAGGGACTCGAGCATGTCACTCGAGCACACGCTGTACATGGTGCATACCTGAGTACCCGATGCAAACTCAAGTAGCGAGCACTTGCGCTCAAGAATAATGAAAACTTATTCAATATGATGACCTAATGTAAACAAATAATGTGCCGTACCTCTGGGTTCAAAATGTTCACTATACACCTTAATAAAATCTTTGAGGGGTATAGTTTCCAAAATGGGGACACTTGTGGGGGAGCTCCACTGTTTAGGCACATCACGGGCTCTCCAAACGCGACATGGTGTCCGCTAACAAATTGAATGGAAAATCGGCTCAAATTGTTAGCGGACGCCATGTTGCGTTTGGAGAGCCCCTGTGTGTCCAAACATTGGAGCTCCCCCACAAGTGACCCCATTTTGGAAACTAGACCCCCCAAGGCACCTATCTAGATGCATAGTGAGCACTTAGAACCCCCAGGTGCTTCACAAATTGATTCGTAAAAATGAAAAAGTGAAAATAAAACACTTTTTCATTTTTATGAATCAATTTGTGAAGCACCTGGGGTTCCAAGTGCTCACTATGAATCTAGATAGGTGCCTTGGGGGGTCTAGTTTCCAAAATGGGGTCACTTGTGGGGGAGCTCCAATGTTTGGGCACACAGGGACTCTCTAAATGCAACATGGTATCCGCTAACAAATTGAATGGAAAATCGGCTCAAATTGTTAGCGGACACCACATTGCGTTTGGAGAGCCCCTCTGTGCCCAAACTTTGGAGCTCCCCCACAAGTGACCCCATTTTGGAAACTAGACCCCCCAAGGCACCTTTCCAGATGCATAGTGAGCACTTGGAACCCCCAGGTGCTTCACAAATTGATTCGTAAAAATGAAAAAGTGAAAAAAAAAACACTTTTTCATTTTTATGAATCAATTTGTGAAGCACCTGGGGTTCCAAGTGCTCACTATGAATCTAGATAGGTGCCTTGGGGGGTCTAGTTTCCAAAATGGGGTCACTTGTGGGGGAGCTCCAATGTTTGAGCACACAGGGACTCTCCAAATGCAACATGATATCCGCTAACAAATTGTCGGCTCAAATTGTTAGCGGATATCATGTTGCATTTGGAGAGTCCCTGTGTGCCCAAACATTGGAGCTCCTCCACAAGTGACCCCATTTTGGAAACTAGACCCCCCAAGGCACCTATCTAGATGCATAGTGAGCACTTGGAACCCCTAGGTGCTTCACAAATTAATTCGTAAAAATGAAAAAGTGTTTTTTTTTTCACTTTTTCATTATTACGAATCAATTTGTGAAGCACCTGGGGGTTCCAAGTGCTCACTATGCATCTAGAAAGGTGCCTTGGGGGGTCTAGTTTCCAAAATGGGGTCACTTGTGGGGGAGCTCCAAAGTTTGGGCACAGAGGGGCTCTCCAAACGCAATGTGGCGTCCGCTAACAATTTGAGCCGATTTTCCATTCAATTTGTTAGCGGATACCATGTTGCATTTAGAGAGTCCCTGTGTGCCCAAACATTGGAGCTCTCCCACAAGTGACCCCATTTTGGAAACTAGACCCCCCAAGGCACCTATCTAGATGCATAGTGAGCAGTTGGAACCCCCAGGTGCTTCACAAATTGATTCATAAAAATGAAAAAGTGTTTTTTTTTTCACTTTTTCATTGTTACGAATCAATTTGTGAAGCACCTGGGGGTTCCAAGTGCTCACTATGCATCTAGATAGGTGCCTTGGGGGGTCTAGTTTCCAAAATGGGGTCACTTGTGGGGGAGCTCCAATGTTTGGGCACACAGCAGCTCTCCAAACGCAACATGGTGTCGCTAACAATTTGAGCCAATTTTGCGTTAAATTTGTTAGCGGACACCATGTTGCATTTAGAGAGCCGCTGTGTGCCCAAATATTGGAGCTCCCCCACAAGTGACCCCATTTTGGAAACTAGACCACCCAAGGCACCTATCTAGATGCATACTGAGCACTTGGAACCCTCAGGTGCTTCACAAATTGATTCATACAAATGAAAAAGTGTTTTTTTTTTCACTTTTTCATTGTTACGAATCAATTTGTGAAGCACCTGGGGGTTCCAAGTGCTCACTATGCATCTAGATAGGTGCCTTGGGGGGTCTAGTTTCCAAAATGGGGTCACTTGTGGGGGAGCTCCAATGTTTGGGCACACAGGGACTCTCTAAATGCAACATGGTGTCCTCTAACAAATTTAACGGAAAATCGGCTCAAATTGTTAGCGACACCATGTTGCGTTTGGAGAGCCGCTGTGTGCCCAAACATTGGAGCTCCCCCACAAGTTACCCCATTTTGGAAACTAGACCCCCCAAGGCACCTATCTAGATGCATTGTGAGCACTTGGAACACTCAGGTGCTTCACAAATTGATTCATAAAAATGAAAAAGTGTTTTTTTTTTTCACTTTTTCATTGTTACGAATCAATTTGTGAAGCACCTGGGGGTTCCAAGTGCTCACTATGCATCTAGAAAGGTGCCTTGGGGGGTCTAGTTTCCAAAATGGGGTCACTTGTGGGGGAGCTCCAAAGTTTGGGCACACATGGGCTCTCCAAACACAACATGGCGTCCGCTAATTATTCAAGCAAATTTTACAATCAAAAAGTCAAATAGCGCTCCTTCCCTTCCGAGCCCTGCCGTGCGCCCAAACAGTATTTTTTCCCCAAATATTGGGTATCTGCGTGCCCAGGGGAAATTGCACAACAAATTTTGGGGTCCATTTTTTCTTGTTACCCCTGTGAAAATAAAAAAAATTGGGTCTAAATTAACATTTTTGTGAAAAAAGTTAAATGTTCATTTTTTTCTTCCACATTCAAAAAATTCCTGTGAAGCACCTGAAGGGTTAATAAAGTTCTTGAATGTGGTTTTGAGCACCTTGAGGGGTGCAGTTTTTAGAATGGTGTCACTTTTGGGTATTTTCTGTCATAAAGACCTCTCAAAGTGACTTCAAATGTGATGTGGTCCCTAAAAAAATGGTTTTGTAAATTTTGTTGGAAAAATGAGAAATCGCTGGTCAACTTTTAACCCTTATAGCTCCCTAACAAAAAAAAATTTTGGTTCCAAAATTGTGCTGATGTAAAGTAGACATGTGGGAAATGTTATTTATTAACTCTTTTGTGTGACATATCGCTCTGATTTCAGGGCTTAAAAATTCAAATTTTGAAAATTGCAAAATTTTCAAAATTTTCGCCAAATTTCCGTTTTTTTCACAAATAAACGCAAGTGATATCGAAGAAATTTTTCCACAATCATGAAGTACAATATGTCACGAAAAAACAATCTCAGAATCAGGGGGATCCGTTGAAGCGTTCGAGAGTAATTACCTCATAAAGTGACAGTGGTCAGAATTGTAAAAATTGGCCCGGTCATTAACGTGCAAACCACCCGCGGGGCTTAAGGGGTTAAAGAACAGTTTGGGATTCGTTTTACTTTCCTTGGCAATTAGTCTCTCTGTCTCCTCTTTTGCTATTCTTATTTGTTTCTTACAGATTTTGTTTTTTTCCCTATAAGATATTAGCGCTTCCTCGCTGCCTTCTTGTTTAAGTTTACCGAAAGCCCTTTTTTTGTTTTTCATTGCCCTCTTGACTTCCTTATTTAGCCACATTGGCTTCCTCCTATTCCTAGCCCTTTTATTCCCATAAGGTATGTACCTTCTACAGTGACTATGTAGGACTGTTTTGAAAATTTCCCATTTTCTATCCGTGCTCCTATTACTGAAGATACTATCCCAGTCTATAAGGTGAAGGGCATCTCTTAGCTGATCAAACTTTGCCCTCCTGAAGTTCAGTGTTTTTGTGACTCCCTTGCTGGGCTCCCTACTGAAGCACATGTGGAATTGTATAATGTTGTGGTCACTATTTCCCAGGTGCCCCCCGACCTGCACCTCAGTTATTCTGTCTGGCCTGTTAGTTAATATTAAGTCTAAAAGGGCCGTCCCTCTAGTTGGTTCCTGCACAAGTGGTGACAAATAATTGTCTTTGATAATTCACAGAAACCTGTTTCCTTTCTGAGATCTACAGCTTTCGGTTTCCCAGTCTATATCGGGGTAGTTGAAGTCCCCCATAATAATCACCTCGTTATTTTTTGCTACTTCGTCTATTTGTCTCATTAATAGACTTTCCGTGGCTTCTGCTATATTTGGTGGTTTATAACAGACTCCTATGATAATTTTATTATTGTTTTTTGCCCCATGTATCTCCACCCATAAGGACTCGACCTCCTCATGTCCCTCCCATACATCCTCCCGTATTGTAGGCTTTAGACACGTCTTTACATATAGACAGACTCCACCCCCTTTCCGACTTCTTCGATCCCTTCTAAACGGACTGTAACCCTGTAAGTTAACTGCCCAGTCATAGCTTTCATGTAATCATGTCTCGATTATTCCCACTATGTCATAGTTACCTGTAGATATTTCTGCTTCCAGTTCATCCATCTTGTTTGTCAGGCTCCTGGCATTTGCTAGCACGCAGTTTACACGATTTTGTTTTGTTCCAATCTTCTCCCTGTGGATTGTATTTGAAATATTCTTACCTCCCTTCCAAGTATCTTGTCTTGGACCTTCTTTGTCGCACTTCATATCTTTCATTAGTATGTTCTCTGGTTGCATGTTCGTGTCCGGCGTTTTTCTTCCCATCCCCTCTTCTTCTAGTTTAACGCCCTCCTGATGAGTGTTGCGAGTCTCCTGGAGAATGTGTGTTTCCCGGGTTTGTTGAGGTGTAGCCCGTCTCTGGCAAGGAGTCCGTCATAGAGGTAATTCACACCGTGGTCCAGGAATCCAAATCCTTGTTGTCTGCACCATCGTCTCAGCCAGTTGTTCACATCAAGGATCCTGTTCCATCTCCTGACGCCATGCCCGTCTACTGGAAGGATAGAAGAAAAAACTACCTGCGCATCCAGTTCTTTTACTTTCTTCCCCAATGCTTCAAAGTCCTTGCAGATTGTTGGTAGGTCCTTCTTTGCCATGTCATTGGTGCCAACATGTATCAGAAGAAATGGGTGGACATCCTTGGAACTGATGAGCTTCGGTATCCTATCGGTAACATCCTTGATCTTCGCCCCTGGGAGGCAGCATACTTCTCTTGCGGTTATGTCCGGTCTGCAGATAGCTGCTTCTGTTCCTCTCAGTAGTGAGTCTCCCACCACCACCACTCTTCTTCCCTTCTTGACTGTCCTTTTTCTTGTCGCTTCTGGGTGGTTCTGGGTACTCTTTTCTTTTTTGCTTGCTGGTAGTTCCTCATCCTTAGGTGTGCCATCTTCGTCCTCCACAAGTCCTTGGAATCTGTTTCTCAGTTGTGTGGTTGGTGGTGTCTCCATGGTCTTCTTGCTTCTTTTGGTCACTTGCCTCCACTTGTCTGCCTCTGGAGGTTCTCTGACGCTTCCTTCACTTTCCGTGACCAGTAGTGACGCTTCTGTTCTGTCCAGGAAGTCTTCATTTTCCTTGATGAGTTTTAATGTCGCAATTCTTTCTTCCAATCCCCGCACCTTTTCTTCTAAAAGAGCCAGTAGTCTACACTTCTGGGAGGTGAAGTTGGTTTCAGCTTCTGGTCGATCTGTGAACATGTAGCACATGTTGCAGCTCACCATGTAGGTTGTCACATCTGCCATGCTGCTACTTGTCCCTGCTGACTTGATGTCTGTCTTCTTTCTTGTGATACCCTAGGATAAACGAATTAAACAAATTTGTGCGCCTTACGGCGCGCGGTTTGGCGTTGCTTTCCAAGCAGCTGGTCCCGGCTGTACCCAACGATCTTCTAGCTGAAGGAGACTCTTTGCTTTTGCCAGAAGGCACCTGGAATATGCAAATTGTCCTCTTCAAGCTTCAATCCCTGGTTTGGCGATGCTTTCCAAGCAGCTGGTCCCAGCTGTACCCAACGATCTTCTAGCTGAAGGAGACTCTTCGCTTTTCCCAGAAGGCACCTGGAATATGCAAATTGTCCTCTTCAAGCTTCAATCCCTGGTTTGGCGATGCTTTCCAAGCAGCTGGTCCCGGCTGTACCCAACGATCTTCTAGCTGAAGGAGACTCTTCGCTTTTCCCAGAAGGTACCTGGAATATGCAAATTGTCATCTTCAAGCTTCAATTCCTGGTTTGGCGATGCTTTCCAAGCAGCTGGTCCCGGCTGTACCCAATGATCTTCTAGCTGAAGGAGACTCTTCGCTTTTCCCAGAAGGCACCTGGAATATGCAAATTGTCCTCTTCAAGCTTCAATCCCTGGTCTGGCGATGTTTCCAAGCAGCTGGTCGCGGCTGTACCCAACGTTCTTATAGCTGAAGGAGACTCTTCGCTTTTCCCAGAATGCACCAGGAATATGCAAATTGTCCACTTCAAACTTCAATCACTGGTTTAGTAGCTTAACAAGACGGTTTTAATGACCCTTGGAAGAGACGTTGAGGTCAGAGTGGTTTAACAAGAGGGTTTTAATGCCCCTTGAAAGAGACGTGGAGGTCACAGTAGCTTAACAAGACGGTTTTAATGCCCCTTGGAAGAGACGTGGAGTTCAGAGTGGTTTAACAAGACGTTTTTAATGCTCCTTGGTAGAGACGTGGAGGTCACACTAGCTTAACAAGACGGTTTTAATGCCCCTTGGTAGAGACGTGGAGGTCACAGTAGCTTAACAAGACGGTTTTAATGCCCCTTGGAAGAGACGTGGAGTTCAGAGTGGTTTAGCAAGACGGTTTTAATGCCCCTTCGAAGAGACGTGTAGTTCAGAGTGGTTTAACAAGACGGTTTGAATGCCCCTTGGAAGAGACGTGGAGTTCAGAGTGGTTTAACAAGACGTTTTTAATACCCTTTGGAAAAGACGTGGAGTTCAGAGGGGCTTAACAAGACTGTTTTAATGCCCCTTGGAAGAGACATGGAGGTCAGAGTGGTTTAACAAGAGGGTTTTAATGCCCCTTGAAAGAGACTTGGAGGTCACAGTAGCTTAACAAGACGGTTTTAATGCCCCTTGGAAGAGACGTGGAGTTCAGAGTGGTTTAACAAGACGGTTTTAATGCCCCTTGGTAGAGAAGTGGAGGTCACAGTAGCTTAACAAGACGGTTTTAATGCCCCTTGGAAGAGACGTGCAGTTCAGAGTGGTTTAACAAGACGGTTTTAATGCCCCTTCGAAGAGACGTGTAGTTCAGAGTGGTTTAACAAGACGGTTTGAATGCCCCTTGGAAGAGACGTGGAGTTCAGAGTGGTTTAACAAGACTTTTTTAATGCCCTTTGGAAAAGACGTGGAGTTCAGAGGGGCTTAACAAGACTGTTTTAATGCCCCTTAGAAGAGACGTGGAGGTCACAGTAGCTTAACAAGATGGTGCTAATGCCCCTTGGAAGAGACAGGGAGGTCAGATTGGTTTTACAAGATGGTTTTAATGAACCTTGGAAGAGACGCGGAGGTCACAGTAGCTTAACAAGACAGTTTTAATGCCCTTGGAAGAGACGTCGAGATCAGAGTGGTTTACCAAGATGTTATTAATGCCCCTTGGAAGAGACGTGGAAGTCACAGTAGCTTAACAAGACGGTTTTAATGCCCCTTGGAGGAGATGTGGAGGTCAGAGTGGTTTAACAAGATGGTTTTAATGACTCTTGGAAGAGACGTGGAGTTCAGAGTGGTTTAATAAGACGTTTTTAATGCCCCTTGGAGGAGATGTGGAGGTCAGAGTGGTTTAACAAGATTGTTTTAATGACCCTTGGAAGAGACGTGGAGTTCAGATTGGTTTAACAAGACGTTTTTAATGCCCCTTGGAAGAGACGTGGAGTTCAGAGTGGTTTAACAAGACGGTTTTAACGCCGCTTGGAAGAGACGTGAAGTTCAGAGTGGTTTAACAAGACGGTTTTAATGCCCCTTGGAAGAGACGTGGAGGTAACAGTAGCTTAACAAGACGGTTTTAATGCCCCTTGGAAGAGACGTGGAGGTCAGAGTGTTTTAACAAGATGGTTTTAATGCCCCTTGGAAGAGACGTGGAGTTCAGAGTGGATAAAAAAGACGGTATTAATGCCCCTTGGAAGAGACGTGGAATTCAGAGTGGTTTAACAAGACAGTTTTAATGCCCCTTGGAAGAGACATGGAGGTCACAGTAGCTTAACAAGATGGTTTTAATGCCCCCTGGAAGAGAAGTGAAGGTCACAGTAGCTTAACAAGATGATTTTATTGCCCCTTGGAAGAGACGTGTAGTTCAGAGTGGTTTAACAAGACAGTTTTAATGCCCCTTGGAAGACACGTGGAGGTCACAGTAGCTTAACAAGATGGTTTTAATGCCCCTTGGAAGAGACGTGGAGGTCACAGCAGCTTAACAAGACGGTTTTAATGCCCCTTTGAAGAAACGTGGAGGTCAGAGTGGTTTAACAAGATGGTCTTAATGCCCCTTGAAAGAGACGTGGAGGTCACAGTAGCTTAACAAGATGGTTTTAATGACCCTTGGAAGAGATGTGGAGGTCACAGTAGCTTAAGAAGATGGTTTTTATTCCCTTTTGAAGAGACGTGGAGTTCAGAGTGGTTTAACAAGACGGTTTTAATGCCGCTTGGAAGAGACGTGAAGTTCAGAGTGGTTTAACAAGAAGGTTTTAATGCCCCTTGGAAGAGACGTGGAGGAAACAGTAGCTTAACAAGATGGTTTTAATGCCCCTTGGAAGAGACGTGGAGTTCAGAGTGGTTTAACAAGACGGTTTTAATGCCACTTGGAAGAGACCTGGAGTTCAGAGTGGTTTAACAAGACGTTTTTAATGCTCCTTGATAGAGATGTGGAGGTCAGAGTGGTTTTACAAGATGGTTTTAATGAACCTTGGAAGAGACGCGGAGGTCACAGTAGCTTAACAAGACAGTTTTAATGCCCTTGGAAGAGAAGTCAAGATCAGAGTGGTTTACCAAGATGTTTTTAATGCCCCTTGGAAGAGACGTGGAAGTCACAGTAGCTTAAAAAGACGTTTTTAATGCCCCTTGGAGGAGACGTGGAGTTCAGAGTGGTTTATCAAGACGGTTTTAATGCCGCTTGGAAGAGACGTGAAGTTCAGAGTGGTTTATCAAGATGATTTTAATGCCCCTTGGAAGAGACGTGGAGGTAACAGTAGCTTAACAAGACGGTTTTAATGCCCCTTGGAAGAGACGTGGAGTTCAGAGTGGATAAAAAAGACGGTATTAATGCCCCTTGGAAGAGACGTGGAGTTCAGAGTGGTTTAACAAGACGGTTTTAATGCCCCTTGGAAGAGACGTGGAATTCAGAGTGGTTTAACAAGACAGTTTTAATGCCCCTTGGAAGAGACGTGGAGGTCACAGTAGCTTAACAAGACGGTTTTAATGCCCCTTTGAAGAGACGTGGAGGTCAGAGTGTTTTAACAAGATGGTTTTAATGCCCCATGGAAGAGACGTGGAGTTCAGAGTGGTTTAACAAGACGGTTTTAATGCCCCTTCGAAGAGACGTGTAGTTCAGAGTGGATTAACAAGACGGTTTGAATGCCCCTTGGAAGAGACGTGGAGTTCAGAGTGGTTTAACAAGACGTTTTTAATGCCCCTTGGAAGAGACATGGAGGTCAGAATGGTTTAACAAGAGGGTTTTAATGCCCCTTGAAAGAGACGTGGAGGTCACAGTAGCTTAACAAGACGGTTTTAATGCCCCTTGGAAGAGACGTGGAGTTCAGAGTGGTTTAACAAGACGGTTTTAATGCCCCTTGGTAGAGACGTGGAGGTCACAGTAGCTTAACAAGACGGTTTTAATGCCTCTTGGAAGAGACGTGGAGTTCAGAGTGGTTTAACAAGACGGTTTTAATGCCCCTTCGAAGAGACGTGTTTCAGAGTGGTTTAACAAGACGGTTTGAATGCCCCTTGGAAGAGACGTGGAGTTCAGAGTGGTTTAACAAGACGTTTTTAATGCCCTTTGGAAAAGACGTGGAGTTCAGAGTGGCTTAACAAGACTGTTTTAATGCCCCTTGGAAGAGACAGGGAGGTCAGAGTGGTTTTACAAGATGGTTTTAATGAACCTTGAAAGAGACGCGGAGATCACAGTAGCTTAACAAGACAGTTTTAATGCCCTTGGAAGAGACGTCGAGATCAGAGTGGTTTACCAAGATGTTATTAATGCCCCTTGGAAGAGACGTGGAAGTCACAGTAGCTTAACAAGACGGTTTTAATGCCCCTTGGAGGAGATGTGGAGGTCAGAGTGGTTTAACAAGATGGTTTTAATGACTCTTGGAAGAGACGTGGAGTTCAGAGTGGTTTAAAAAGACGGTTTTAACGCCGCTTGGAAGAGACGTGAAGTTCAGAGTGGTTTAACAAGACGGTTTTAATGCCCCTTGGAAGAGACGTGGAGGTAACAGTAGCTTAACAAGACGGTTTTAATGCCCCTTGGAAGAGACGTGGAGGTCAGAGTGTTTTAACAAGATGGTTTTAATGCCCATTGGAAGAGATGTGGAGTTCAGAGTGGATTAAAAAGATGGGATTAATGCCCCTTGGAAGAGACGTGGAGTTCAGAGTGGTTTAACAAGACGGTTTTAATGCCCCTTGGAAGAGACGTGGAATTCAGAGTGGTTTAACAAGACAGTTTTAATGCCCCTTGGAAGAGACGTGGAGGTCACAGTAGCTTAACAAGATGGTTTTAATGCCCCCTGGAAGAGAAGTGGAGGTCACAGTAGCTTAACAAGATGATTTTATTGCCCCTTGGAAGAGACGTGTAGCTCAGAGTGGTTTAACAAGACAGTTTTAATGCTACTTGGAAGACACCTGGAGGTCACAGTAGCTTAACAAGATGGTTTTAATGCCCCTTGGAAGAGACGTGGAGGTCACATCAGCTTAACAAGACGGTTTTAATGCCCCTTTGAAGAAACGTGGAGGTCAGAGTGGTTTAACAAGATGGTTTTAATTCCCCTTGAAAGAGACGTGGAGGTCACAGTAGCTTAACAAGATGGTTTTAATGACCCTTGGAAGAGACGTGGAGGTCAGAGTAGCTTAAGAAGATGGTTTTTATGCCCTTTGGAAGAGACGTGGAGTTCAGAGTGGTTTAACAAGACGGTTTTAATGCCGCTTGGAAGAGACGTGAAGTTCAGAGTGATTTAACAAGACGGTTTTAATGCCCCTTGGAAGAGACGTGGAGGTAACAGTAGCTTAACAAAACGGTTTTAATGCCCCTTGGAAGAGACGTGGAGTTCAGAGTGGTTTAACAAGACGGTTTTAATGCCCCTTGGAAGAGACGTGGAGTTCAGAGTGGTTTAACAAGACGGTTTTAATTCCACTTGGAAGAGACCTGGAGTTCAGAGTGGTTTAACAAGACGTTTTTAATGCTCCTTGGTAGAGATGTGGAGGTCAGAGTGGTTTTACAAGATGGTTTTAATGAGCCTTGGAAGAAACGCGGAGGTCACAGTAGCTTAACAAGACAGTTTTAATGCCCTTGGAAGAGAAGTCGAGATCAGAGTGTTTTACCAAGATGTTTTTAATGCCCCTTGGAAGAGACGTGGAAGTCACAGTAGCTTAACAAGACGTTTTTAATGCCCCTTGGAGGAGACGTGGAGTTCAGAGTGGTTTAACAAGACGGTTTTAATGCCGCTTGGAAGAGACGTGAATTTCAGAGTGGTTTAACAAGACGATTTTAATGCCCCTTGGAAGAGACGTGGAGGTAACAGTAGCTTAACAAGATGGTTTTAATGCCCCTTGGAAGAGACTCGGAGTTCAGAGTGGATTAAAAAGACGGTATTAATGCCCCTTGGAAGAGACGTGGAGTTCAGAGTGGTTTAACAAGACGGTTTTAATGCCCCTTGGAAGAGACGTGGAGGTCACAGTAGCTTAACAAGATGGTTTTAATGCCCCTTGGAAGAGAAGTGGCGGTCACAGTAGCTTAACAAGATGATTTTATTGCCCCTTGGAAGAGACGTGTAGTTCAGAGTGGTTTAACAAGACGGTTTTAATACCGCTTCGAAGAGACGTGTTGTTCAGAGTGGTTTAACAAGACGGTTTGAATGCCCCTTGGAAGAGACGTGGAGTTCAGAGTGGTTTAACAAGACGTTTTTAATGCCCTTTGGAAAAGACGTGGAGTTCAGAGGGGCTTAACAAGACGGTTTTAATGCCCCTTGGAAGAGACGTGGAGGTCACAGTAGCTTAACAAGATGGTTTTAATGCCCCTTGAAAGAGACGTGGAGGTCAGCGAGGTTTTACAAGATGGTTTTAATGAACCTTGGAAGAGACACGGAGGTCATAGTAGCTTAACTAGACAGTTTTAATGCCCTTGGAAGAGACGTCGAGATCAGAGTGGTTTACCAATATGTTTTTAATGCCCCTTGGAAGAGACGTGGAAGTCACAGTAGCTTAACAAGACAGTTTTAATGCCCCTTGGAGAAGATGTGGAGGTCAGAGTGGTTTAACAAGATGGTTTTAATGACCCTTGGAAGAGACATGGAGTTCAGAGTGGTTTAATAAGACGTTTTTAATGCCCTTGGAGGAGATGTGGAGGTCAGAGTGGTTTAACAAGATGCGTTTAATGACCCTTGGAAGAGACGTGGAGTTCAGAGTGGTTTAACAAGACGTTTTTAATGCCCCTTGGAAGAGACGTGGAGTTCAGAGTTGTTTAACAAGACGGTTTTAATGCCGCTTGGAAGAGACGTGAAGTTCAGAGTTGTTTAAAAAGACGGTTTTAATGCCCCTTGGAAGAGACGTGGAGGTAACAGTAGCTTAACAAGATGGTTTTAAAGCCCCTTGGAAGAGACGTGGAGTTCAGAGTGGATTAAAAAGACGGTATTAATGCCCCTTGGAAGAGACGTGGAATTCAGAGTGGTTGAACAAGACGGTTTTAATGCCCCTCTGAAGAGACGTGAAATTCAGAGTGGTTTAACAAGACAGTTTTAATGCCCCTTGGAAGAGACGTGGAGGTCACAGTAGCTTAACAAGATGGTTTTAATGCCCCCTGGAAGAGAAGTGGAGGTCACAGTAGCTTAACAAGATGATTTTATTGCCCCTTGGAAGAGATGTGTAGTTCAGAGTGGTTTAACAAGACAGTTTTAATGCCCCTTGGAAGACACGCGGAGGTCACAGTAGCTTAACAAGATGGCTTTAATGCCCCTTGGAAGAGACGTGGAGGTCACAGCAGCTTAAAAAGATGGTTTTAATGCCCCTTGGAAGAAACGTGGAGGTCAGAGTGGTTTAACAAGATGGTTTTAATGCCCCTTGAAAGAGACGTGGAGGTCACAGTAGCTTAACAAGATGGTTTTAATGACCCTTGGAAGAGACGTGGAGGTCACAGTAGCTTAAGTAGATGGTTTTTATGCCCCTTGGAAGAGACGTGGAGTTCAGAGTGGTTTAACAAGACGGTTTTAATGCTCCTTGGTAGAGACGTGGAGGTCACACTAGCTTAACCAGACAGTTTTAATGCCCCTTGGTAGAGACGTGGAGGTCACAGTAGCTTAACAAGACGGTTTTAATGCCCCTTGGAAGAAACGTGGAGTTCAGAGTGGTTTAACAAGACGGTTTTAATGCCCCTTCGAAGAGACGTGTAGTTCAGAGTGGTTTAACAAGACGGTTTGAATGCCCCTTGGAAGAGACGTGGAGTTCAGAGTGTTTTAACAAGACTTTTTAATGCCCTTTGGAAAAGACGTGGAGTTCAGAGGGGCTTAACAAGACGGTTTTAATGCCCCTTGGAAGAGACGTGGAGGTCACAGTAGCTTAAGAAGATGGTTTTAATGCCCCTTGGAAGAGACGTGGAGGTCAGAGTGGTTTTACAAGATGGTTTTAATGAACCTTGGAAGAGACGCGGAGGACATAGTAGCTTAACTAGACAGTTTTAATGCCCTTGGAAGAGACGTCGAGATCAGAGTGGTTTACCAAGATGTTTTTAATGCCCCTTGGAAGAGACGTGGAAGTCACAGTAGCTTAACAAGACGGTTTTAATGCCCCTCGGAGGAGATGTGGAGGTCAGAGTGGTTTAACAAGAGGGTTTTAATGACCCTTGGAAGAGACGTGGAGTTCAGAGTGGTTTAATAAGATGTTTTTAATGCCCCTTGGAGGAGATGTGGAGGTCAGAGTGGTTTAACAAGATGGTTTTAATGCCCCTTGGAAGAGACGTGGAGTTCAGAGTGGTTTAACAAGACGGTTTTAATGCCCCTTGGAAGAGACGTGGAGTTCAGAGTGTTTTATCAAGATGGTTTTAATGCCCCTTGGAAGAGACGTGGAGTTCAGAGTGGATTAAAAAGACGGTATTAATGCCCCTTGGAAGAGACGTGGAGTTCAGAGTGGTTTAACAAGACGGTTTTAATGCCCCTTGGAAGAGACGTGGAGTTCAGAGTGGATTAAAAAGACAGTATTAATGCCCCTTGGAAGAGACATGGAGTTCAGAGTGGTTTAACAAGACGGTTTTAATGCCCCTTGGAAGAGACATGGAGTTCAGAGTGGTTTAACAAGACGGTTTTAATGCCCCTTGGAAGAGACGTGGAATTCAGAGTAGTTTAACAAGACAGTTTTATTGCCCTTGGAAGAGACGTCGAGATCAGAGTGGTTTACCAAGATGTTTTTAATGCCCCTTGGAAGAGACGTGGAAGTCACAGTAGCTTAACAAGACGGTTTTAATGCCCCTTGGAGGAGATGTGGAGGTCAGAGTGGTTTAACAAGATGGTTTTAATGACCCTTGGAAGAGACGTGGAGTTCAGAGTGGTTTAATAAGACGTTTTTAATGCCCCTTGGAGGAGATGTGGAGGTCAGAGTGGTTTAACAAGATGGTTTTAATGACCCTTGGAAGAGACGTGGAGTTCAGAGTGGTTTAACAAGACATTTTTAATGCCCCTTGGAAGAGACGTGAAGTTCAGAGTGGTTTAACAAGACGGTTTTAATGCCCCTTGGAAGAGACGTGGAGTTCAAAGTTGATTAAAAAGACGGTATTAATGCCCCTTGGAAAAGACGTGGAGTTCAGAGTGGTTCAACAAGACGGTTTTAATGCCCCTTGGAAGAGACGTGGAGGTCACAGTAGTTTAACAAGATGTTTTTAATGCCCCCTGGAAGAGAAGTGGAGGTCACAGTAGCTTAACAAGATGATTTTATTGCCCCTTGGAAGAGACGTAAAGTTCAGAGTGGTTTAACAAGACAGTTTTAATGCACCTTGGAAGACACGTGGAGATCACAGTAGCTTAACAAGACGGTTTTAATGCCCCTTGGAAGAGATGTGGAGGTCACAGCATCTTAACAAGACGGTTTTAATGCCCCTTGGAAGAAACTTGGAGGTCAGAGTGGTTTAACAAGATGGTTTTAATGCCCCTTGGAAGAGACGTGGAGGTCACAGTAGCTTAAGAAGATGGTTTTTATGCCCTTTGGAAGAGACGTGGAGTTCAGAGTGGTTTAACAAGACGGTTTTAATGCCGCTTGGAAGAGACGCGAAGTTCAGAGTGGTTTAACAAGACGGTTTTAATGCCCCTTGGAAGAGACGTGGAGGTAGCAGTAGCTTAACAAAACGGTTTGAATGCCCCTTGGAAGAGACGTGGAGTTCAGAGTGGTTTAACAAGACGGCTTTAATGCCCCTTGGAAGAGACGTGGAGTTCAGAGTGGTTTAACAAGACGGTTTTAATGCCACTTGGAAGAGACCTGGAGTTCAGAGTGGTTTAACAAGACGTTTTTAATGCTCCTTGGTATAGATGTGGAGGTCAGAGTGGTTTTACAAGATGGTTTTAATGAACCTTGGAAGAGACGCGGAGGTCACAGAAGCTTAACAAGACAGTTTTAATGCCCTTGGAAGAGATGCCGAGATCAGAGTGGTTTACCAAGATGTTTTTAATCTCCCTTGGAAGAGACGTTGAAGTCACAGTAGCTTAACAAGACGTTTTTAATGCCCCTTGGAAGAGACGTGGAGTTCAGAGTGGTTTAACAAGACGGTTTTAAAGCCGCTTGGAAGAGACGTGAAGTTCAGAGTGGTTTAACAAGACGGTTTTAATGCCCCTTGGAAGAGATGTGGAGGTAACAGTAGCTTAACAAGACGGTTTTAATGCCCCTTGGAAGAGACGTGGAGGTCAGAGTGTTTTAACAAGATGGTTTTAATGCCCCTTGGAAGAGACGTGGAGTTCAGAGTGGATAAAAAAGACGGTATTAATGCCCCTTGGAAGAGACGTGGAATTCAGAGTGGTTTAACAAGACAGTTTTAATGCCCCTTGGAAGAGACGTGGAGGTCACAGTAGCCTAACAAGATGGTTTTAATGCCCCCTGGAAGAGAAGTGGAGGTCACAGTAGCTTAACAAGATGATTTTATTGCCCCTTGGAAGAGACGTGTAGTTCAGAGTGGTTTAACAAGACAGTTTTAATGCCCCTTGGAAGACACGTGGAGGTCACAGTAGCTTAACAAGATGGTTTTAATGCCCCTTGGAAGAGACGTGGAGGTCACAGCAGCTTAACAAGACGGTTTTAATGCCCCTTTGAAGAAACGTGGAGGTCAGAGTGGTTTAACAAGATGGTCTTAATGCCCCTTGAAAGAGACGTGGAGGTCACAGTAGATTAACAAGATGGTTTTAATGACCCTTGGAAGAGATGTGGAGGTCACAGTAGCTTAAGAAGATGGTTTTTATGCCCTTTTGAAGAGACGTGGAGTTCAGAGTGGTTTAACAAGACGGTTTTAATGCCGCTTGGAAGAGACGTGAAGTTCAGAGTGGTTTAACAAGAAGGTTTTAATGCCCCTTGGAAGAGACGTGGAGGAAACAGTAGCTTAACAAGATGGTTTTAATGCCCCTTGGAAGAGACGTGGAGTTCAGAGTGGTTTAACAAGATGGTTTTAATGCCACTTGGAAGAGACGTGGAGTTCAGAGTGGTTTAACAAGACTTTTTTAATGCTCCTTGATAGAGATGTGGAGGTCAGAGTGGTTTTACAACATGGTTTTAATGAACCTTGGAAGAGACGCGGAGGTCACAGTAGCTTAACAAGACAGTTTTAATGCCCTTGGAAGAGAAGTCGAGATCAGAGTGGTTTACCATGATGTTTTTAATGCCCCTTGGAAGAGACGTGGAAGTCACAGTAGCTTAACAAGACGTTTTTAATGCCCCTTGGAGGAGACGTGGAGTTCAGAGTGGTTTATCAAGACGGTTTTAATGCCGCTTGCAAGAGACGTGAAGTTCAGAGTGGTTTAACAAGACGATTTTAATGCCCCTTGGAAGAGACGTGGAGGTAACAGTAGCTTAACAAGACGGTTTTAATGCCCCTTGGAAGAGACATGTAGGTCAGAGTGTTTTAACAAGATGGTTTTAATGCCTCTTGGAAGAGACGTGGAGTTCAGAGTGGATAAAAAAGACGGTATTAATGCCCCTTGGAAGAGACGTGGAGTTCAGAGTGGTTTAACAAGACGGTTTTAATGCCCCTTGGAAGAGACGTGGAATTCAGAGTGGTTTAACAAGACAGTTTTAATGCCCCTTGGAAGAGACGTGGAGGTCACAGTAGCTTAACAAGACGGTTTTAATGCCCCTTGGAAGAGACGTGGAGGTCAGAGTGTTTTAACAAGATGGTTTTAATGCCCCTTGGAAGAGACGTGGAGTTCAGAGTGGTTTAACAAGACGGTTTTAATGCCCCTTCGAAGAGACGTGTAGTTCAGAGTTGATTAACAAGACGGTTTGAGTGCCCCTTGGAAGAGACGTGGAGTTCAGAGTGGTTTAACAAGACGTTTTTAATGCCCTTTGGAAAAGACGTGGAGTTCAGAGGGGCTTAACAAGACTGTTTTAATGCCCCTTGGAAGAGACATGGAGGTCAGAATGGTTTAACAAGATGGTTTTAATGCCCCTTGGAAGAGACGTGGAGTTCAGAGTGGATAAAAAAGACGGTATTAATGCCCCTTGGAAGAGACGTGGAATTCAGAGTGGTTTAACAAGACAGTTTTAATGCCCCTTGGAAGAGACGTGGAGGTCACAGTAGCCTAACAAGATGGTTTTAATGCCCCCTGGAAGAGAAGTGGAGGTCACAGTAGCTTAACAAGATGATTTTATTGCCCCTTGGAAGAGACGTGTAGTTCAGAGTGGTTTAACAAGACAGTTTTAATGCCCCTTGGAAGACACGTGGAGGTCACAGTAGCTTAACAAGATGGTTTTAATGCCCCTTGGAAGAGACGTGGAGGTCACAGCAGCTTAACAAGACGGTTTTAATGCCCCTTTGAAGAAACGTGGAGGTCAGAGTGGTTTAACAAGATGGTCTTAATGCCCCTTGAAAGAGACGTGGAGGTCACAGTAGCTTAACAAGATGGTTTTAATGACCCTTGGAAGAGATGTGGAGGTCACAGTAGCTTAAGAAGATGGTTTTTATGCCCTTTTGAAGAGACGTGGAGTTCAGAGTGGTTTAACAAGACGGTTTTAATGCCGCTTGGAAGAGACGTGAAGTTCAGAGTGGTTTAACAAGAAGGTTTTAATGCCCCTTGGAAGAGACGTGGAGGAAACAGTAGCTTAACAAGATGGTTTTAATGCCCCTTGGAAGAGACGTGGAGTTCAGAGTGGTTTAACAAGATGGTTTTAATGCCACTTGGAAGAGACGTGGAGTTCAGAGTGGTTTAACAAGACGTTTTTAATGCTCCTTGATAGAGATGTGGAGGTCAGAGTGGTTTTACAAGATGGTTTTAATGAACCTTGGAAGAGACGCGGAGGTCACAGTAGCTTAACAAGACAGTTTTAATGCCCTTGGAAGAGAAGTCGAGATCAGAGTGGTTTACCATGATGTTTTTAATGCCCCTTGGAAGAGACGTGGAAGTCACAGTAGCTTAACAAGACGTTTTTAATGCCCCTTGGAGGAGACGTGGAGTTCAGAGTGGTTTATCAAGACGGTTTTAATGCCGCTTGCAAGAGACGTGAAGTTCAGAGTGGTTTAACAAGACGATTTTAATGCCCCTTGGAAGAGACGTGGAGGTAACAGTAGCTTAACAAGACGGTTTTAATGCCCCTTGGAAGAGACGTGGAGGTCAGAGTGTTTTAACAAGATGGTTTTAATGCCTCTTGGAAGAGACGTGGAGTTCAGAGTGGATAAAAAAGACGGTATTAATGCCCCTTGGAAGAGACGTGGAGTTCAGAGTGGTTTAACAAGACGGTTTTAATGCCCCTTGGAAGAGACGTGGAATTCAGAGTGGTTTAACAAGACAGTTTTAATGCCCCTTGGAAGAGACGTGGAGGTCACAGTAGCTTAACAAGACGGTTTTAATGCCCCTTGGAAGAGACGTGGAGGTCAGAGTGTTTTAACAAGATGGTTTTAATGCCCCTTGGAAGAGACGTGGAGTTCAGAGTGGTTTAACAAGACGGTTTTAATGCCCCTTCGAAGAGACGTGTAGTTCAGAGTTGATTAACAAGACGGTTTGAATGCCCCTTGGAAGAGACGTGGAGTTCAGAGTGGTTTAACAAGACGTTTTTAATGCCCTTTGGAAAAGACGTGGAGTTCAGAGGGGCTTAACAAGACTGTTTTAATGCCCCTTGGAAGAGACATGGAGGTCAGAATGGTTTAACAAGAGGGTTTTAATGCCCCTTGAAAGAGACGTGGAGGTCACAGTAGCTTAACAAGACGGTTTTAATGCCCCTTGGAAGAGACGTGGAGTTCAGAGTGGTTTAACAAGACGGTTTTAATGCCCCTTGGTAGAGACGTGGAGGTCACAGTAGCTTAACAAGACGGTTTTAATGCCCCTTGGAAGAGACGTGGAGTTCAGAGTGGTTTAACAAGACGGTTTTAATGCCCCTTCGAAGAGACGTGTTTCAGAGTGGTTTAACAAGACGGTTTGAATGCCCCTTGGAAGAGACGTGGAGTTCAGAGTGGTTTAACAAGACGTTTTTAATGCCCTTTGGAAAAGACGTGGAGTTCAGAGTGGCTTAACAAGACTGTTTTAATGCCCCTTGGAAGAGACGTGGAGGTCACAGTAGCTTAACAAGATGGTTTTAATGCCCCTTGGAAGAGACAGGGAGGTCAGAGTGGTTTTACAAGATGGTTTTAATGGACCTTGGAAGAGACGCGGAGATCACAGTAGCTTAACAAGACAGTTTTAATGCCCTTGGAAGAGACGTCGAGATCAGAGTGGTTTACCAAGATGTTATTAATGCCCCTTGGAAGAGACGTGGAAGTCACAGTAGCTTAACAAGACGGTTTTAATGCCCCTTGGAGGAGATGTGGAGGTCAGAGTGGTTTAACAAGATGGTTTTAATGACTCTTGTAAGAGACGTGGAGTTCAGAGTGGTTTAAAAAGACGGTTTTAACGCCGCTTGGAAGAGACGTGAAGTTCAGAGTGGTTTAACAAGACGGTTTTAATGCCCCTTGGAAGAGACGTGGAGGTAACAGTAGCTTAACAAGACGGTTTTAATGCCCCTTGGAAGAGACGTGGAGGTCAGAGTGTTTTAACAAGATGGTTTTAATGCCCATTGGATGAGACGTGGAGTTCAGAGTGGATTAAAAAGATGGGATTAATGCCCCTTGGAAGAGAAGTGGAGTTCAGAGTGGTTTAACAAGATGGTTTTAATGCCCCTTGGAAGAGACGTGGAATTCAGAGTGGTTTAACAAGACAGTTTTAATTCCCCTTGGAAGAGACGTGGAGGTCACAGTAGCTTAACAAGATGGTTTTAATGCCCCCTGGAAGAGAAGTGGAGGTCACAGTAGCTTAACAAGATGATTTTATTGCCCCTTGGAAGAGACGTGTAGCTCAGAGTGGTTTAACAAGACAGTTTTAATGCTACTTGGAAGACACGTGGAGGTCACAGTAGCTTAACAAGATGGTTTTAATGCCCCTTGGAAGAGACGTGGAGGTCACAGCAGCTTAACAAGACGGTTTTAATGCCCCTTTGAAGAAACGTGGAGGTCAGAGTGGTTTAACAAGATGGTTTTAATGACCCTTGGAAGAGACGTGGAGGTCACAGTAGCTTAAGAAGATGGTTTTTATGCCCTTTGGAAGAGACGTGGAGGTAACAGTAGCTTAACAAAACGGTTTTAATGCCCCTTGGAAGAGACGTGGAGTTCACAGTGGTTTAACAAGACGTTTTTAATGCTCTTGGTAGAGATGTGGAGGTCAGAGTGGTTTTACAAGATGGTTTTAATGAGCCTTGGAAGAAACGCGGAGGTCACAGTAGCTTAACAAGACAGTTTTAATGCCCTTGGAAGAGAAGTCGAGATCAGAGTGGTTTACCAAGATGTTTTTAATGCCCCTTGGAAGAGACGTGGAAGTCACAGTAGCTTATCAAGACGTTTTTAATGCCCCTTGGAGGAGACGTGGAGTTCAGAGTGGTTTAACACGACGGTTTTAATGCCGCTTGGAAGAGACGTGAAGTTTAGAGTGGTTTAACAAGACGATTTTAATGCCCCTTGGAAGAGACGTGGAGGTAACAGTAGCTTAACAAGATGGTTTTAATGCCCCTTGGAAGAGACTCGGAGTTCAGAGTGGATTAAAAAGACGGTATTAATGCCCCTTGGAAGAGACGTGGAGTTCAGAGTGGTTTAACAAGACGGTTTTAATGCCCCTTGGAAGAGACGTGGAATTCAGAGTGGTTTAACAAGACAGTTTTAATGCCCCTTGGAAGAGACGTGGAGGTCATAGTAGCTTAACAAGATGGTTTTAATGCCCCTTGGAAAAGAAGTGGAGGTCACAGTAGCTTAACAAGATGATTTTATTGCCCCTTGGAAGAGACGTGTAGTTCAGAGTGGTTTAACAAGACGGTTTTAATACCGCTTCGAAGAGACGTGTTGTTCAGAGTGGTTTAACAAGACGGTTTGAATGCCCCTTGGAAGAGACGTGGAGTTCAGAGTGGTTTAACAAGACGTTTTTAATGCCCTTTGGAAAAGACGTGGAGTTCAGAGGGGCTTAACAAGACGGTTTTAATGCCCCTTGGAAGAGACGTGGAGGTCACAGTAGCTTAACAAGATGGTTTTAATGCCCCTTGGAAGAGACGTGGAGGTCAGCGAGGTTTTACAAGATGGTTTTAATGAACCTTGGAAGAGACGCGGAGGTCATAGTAGCTTAACTAGACAGTTTTAATGCCCTTGGAAGAGACGTCGAGATCAGAGTGGTTTACCAATATGTTTTTAATGCCCCTTGGAAGAGACGTGGAAGTCACAGTAGCTTAACAAGACAGTTTTAATGCCCCTTGGAGAAGATGTGGAGGTCAGAGTGGTTTAACAAGATGGTTTTAATGACCCTTGGAAGAGACATGGAGTTCAGAGTGGTTTAATAAGACGTTTTTAATGCCCTTGGAGGAGATGTGGAGGTCAGAGTGGTTTAACAAGATGGTTTTAATGACCCTTGAAAGAGACGTGGAGTTCAGAGTGGTTTAACAAGACCTTTTTAATGCCCCTTGGAAGAGACGTGGAGTTCAGAGTTGTTTAACAAGACGGTTTTAATGCCGCTTGGAAGAGAGGTGAAGTTCAGAGTTGTTTAAAAAGACGGTTTTAATGCCCCTTGGAAGAGACGTGGAGGTAACAGTAGCTTAACAAGATGGTTTTAAAGCACCTTGGAAGAGACGTGGAGTTCAGAGTGGATTAAAAAGACGGTATTAATGCCCCTTGGAAGAGACGTGGAATTCAGAGTGGTTGAACAAGACGGTTTTAATGCCCCTCTGAAGAGACGTGAAATTCAGAGTGGTTTAACAAGACAATTTTAATGCACCTTGGAAGAGACGTGGAGGTCACAGTAGCTTAACAAGATGGTTTTAATGCCCCCTGGAAGAGAAGTGGAGGTCACAGTAGCTTAACAAGATGATTTTATTGCCCCTTGGAAGAGACTTGTAGTTCAGAGTGGTTTAACAAGACAGTTTTAATGCCCCTTGGAAGACACGCGGAGGTCACAGTAGCTTAACAAGATGGCTTTAATGCCCCTTGGAAGAGACGTGGAGGTCACAGCAGCTTAAAAAGATGGTTTTAATGCCCCTTGGAAGAAATGTGGAGGTCAGAGTGGTTTAACAAGATGGTTTTAATGCCCCTTGAAAGAGACGTGGAGGTCACAGTAGCTTAACAAGATGGTTTTAATAACCCTTGGAAGAGACGTGGAGGTCACAGTAGCTTAAGTAGATGGTTTTTATGCCCCTTGGAAGAGACGTGGAGTTCAGAGTGGTTTAACAAGACGGTTTTAATGCTCCTTGGTAGAGACGTGGAGGTCACTCTAGCTTAACCAGACGGTTTTAATGCCCCTTGGTAGAGACGTGGAGGTCACAGTAGCTTAACAAGACGGTTTTAATGCCCCTTGGAAGAAACGTGGAGTTCAGAGTGGTTTAACAAGACGGTTTTAATGCCCCTTCGAAGAGACGTGTAGTTCAGAGTGGTTTAACAAGACGGTTTGAATGCCCCTTGGAAGAGACGTGGAATTCAGAGTGTTTTAACAAGACGTTTTTAATGCCCTTTGGAAAAGACGTGGAGTTCAGAGGGGCTTAACAAGACGGTTTTAATGCCCCTTGGAAGAGACGTGGAGGTCACAGTAGCTTAAGAAGATGGTTTTAATGCCCCTTGGAAGAGACGTGGAGGTCAGAGTGGTTTTACAAGATGGTTTTAATGAACCTTGGAAGAGACGCGGAGGTCATAGTAGCTTAACTAGACAGTTTTAATGCCCTTGGAAGAGACGTCGAGATCAGAGTGGTTTACCAAGATGTTTTTAATGCCCCTTGGAAGAGACGTGGAAGTCACAGTAGCTTAACAAGACGGTTTTAATGCCCCTTGGAGGAGATGTGGAGGTCACAGTGGTTTAACAAGAGGGTTATAATGACCCTTGGAAGAGACGTGGAGTTCAGAGTGGTTTAATAAGATGTTTTTAATGCCCCTTGGAGGAGATGCGGAGGTCCGAGTGGTTTAACAAGATGGTTTTAATGCCCCTTGGAAGAGACGTGGAGTTCAGAGTGGTTTAACAAGACGGTTTTAATGCCCCTTGGAAGAGACGTGGAGGTCAGAGTGTTTTATCAAGATGGTTTTAATGCCCCTTGGAAGAGACGTGGAGTTCAGAGTGGATTAAAAAGACGGTATTAATGCCCCTTGGAAGAGACGTGGAGTTCAGAGTGGTTTAACAAGACGGTTTTAATGCCCCTTGGAAGAGACGTGGAGTTCAGAGTGGATTAAAAAGACAGTATTAATGCCCCTTGGAAGAGACATGGAGTTCAGAGTGGTTTAACAAGACGGTTTTAATGCCCCTTGGAAGAGACGTGGAATTCAGAGTAGTTTAACAAGACAGTTTTATTGCCCTTGGAAGAGACGTCGAGATCAGAGTGGTTTACCAAGATGTTTTTAATGCCCCTTGGAAGAGACGTGGAAGTCACAGTAGCTTAACAAGACGGTTTTAATGCCCCTTGGAGGAGATGTGGAGGTCAGAGTGGTTTAACAAGATGGTTTTAATGACCCTTGGAAGAGACGTGGAGTTCAGAGTGGTTTAATAAGACGTTTTTAATGCCCATTGGAGGAGATGTGGAGGTCAGAGTGGTTTAACAAGATGGTTTTAATGACCCTTGGAAGAGACGTGGAGTTCAGAGTGGTTTAACAAGACGTTTTTAATGCCCCTTGGAAGAGACGTGAAGTTCAGAGTGG
Source organism: Phyllobates terribilis (assembly GCF_046119375.1). Lineage (NCBI taxonomy): Eukaryota > Metazoa > Chordata > Amphibia > Anura > Dendrobatidae > Phyllobates > Phyllobates terribilis. Next base: position 253,537,255 of record NW_027362764.1, read on the forward strand.
TTTAACAAGACGGTTTTAATGCCCCTTGGAAGAGACGTGGAGTTCAAAGTTGATTAAAAAGACGGTATTAATGCCCCTTGGAAAAGACGTGGAGTTCAGAGTGGTTCAACAAGACGGTTTTAATGCCCCTTGGAAGAGACGTGGAATTCAGAGTGGTTTAACAATACAGATTTAATGCCCCTTGGAAGAGACGTGGAGGTCACAGTAGTTTAACAAGATGTTTTTAATGCCCCCTGGAAGATAAGTGGAGGTCACAGTAGCTTAACTAGATGATTTTATTGCCCCTTGGAAGAGACGTAAAGTTCAGAGTGGTTTAACAAGACAGTTTTAATGCACCTTGGAAGACACGTGGAGATCACAGTAGCTTAACAAGACGGTTTTAATGCCCCTTGGAAGAGATGTGGAGGTCACAGCATCTTAACAAGACGGTTTTAATGCCCCTTGGAAGAAACTTGGAGGTCAGAGTGGTTTAACAAGATGGTTTTAATGCCCCTTGGAAGAGACGTGGAGGTCACAGTAGCTTAAGAAGATGGTTTTTATGCCCTTTGGAAGAGACGTGGAGTTCAGAGTGGTTTAACAAGACGGTTTTAATGCCGCTTGGAAGAGACGCGAAGTTCAGAGTGGTTTAACAAGACGGTTTTAATGCCCCTTGGAAGAGACGTGGAGGTAGCAGTAGCTTAACAAGACGGTTTGAATGCCCCTTGGAAGAGACGTGGAGTTCAGAGTGGTTTAACAAGACGGCTTTAATGCCCCTTGGAAGAGACGTGGAGTTCAGAGTGGCTTAACAAGACGGTTTTAATGCCACTTGGAAGAGACCTGGAGTTCAGAGTGGTTTAAGAAGACGTTTTTAATGCTCCTTGGTATAGATGTGGAGGTCAGAGTGGTTTTACAAGATGGTTTTAATGAACCTTGGAAGAGACGCGGAGGTCACAGTAGCTTAACAAGACAGTTTTAATGCCCTTGGAAGAGATGCCGAGATCAGAGTGGTTTACCAAGATGTTTTTAATGCCCCTTGGAAGAGACGTTGAAGTCACAGTAGCTTAACAAGACGTTTTTATTGCCCCTTGGAAGAGACGTGGAGTTCAGAGTAGTTTAACAAGACGGTTTTAATGCCGCATGGAAGAGACGTGAAGTTCAGAGTGGTTTAACAAGACGGTTTTAATGCCCCTTGGAAGAGACGTGGAGGTCAAAGTGTTTTAACAAGATGGTTTTAATGCCCCTTGGAAGAGACGTGGAGGTCAGAGTGGATTAAAAAGACGGTATTAATGCCCCTTGGAAGAAACGTGGAGGTCAGAGTGGTTTAACAAGATGGTTTTAATGCCCCCTGAAAGAGACGTGGAGGTCACAGTAGCTTAACAAGATGGTTTTATTGACCCTTGGAAGAGACGTGGAGGTCACAGTAGCTTAAGAAGATGGTTTTTATGCCCTTTGGAAGAGACGTGGAGTTCAGAGTGGTTTAACAAGACGGTTTTAATGCCGCTTGGAAGAGACGTGAAGTTCAGAGTGGTTTAACAAGACGGTTTTAATGCCCCTTGGAAGAGACGTGGAGGTAACAGTAGCTTAACAAGACGGTTTTAATGCCCCTTGGAAGAGACGTGGAGTTCAGAGTGGTTTAACAAGAAGGTTTTAATGCCGCTTGGAAGAGACGTGAAGTTCAGAGTGGTTTAACAAGACAGTTTTAATGCCCCTTGGAAGAGACGTGGAGGTAACAGTAGCTTAACAAGACGGTTTTAATGCCCCTTGGAAGAGACGTGGAGTTCAGAGTGGTTTAACAAGACGGTTTTAATGCCGCTTGGAAGAGACGTGGAGTTCAGAGTGGTTTAACAAGACGGTTTTAATGCCACTTGGAAGAGAACTGGAGTTCAGAGTGGTTTAACCCCTTAATAACATTTGACGTACTAATACGCGTCTGTGCCCTGGGACTTAAGAGCCAGACCCGTATTAGTACGTCATGGCGATCGTGCGCGCACACAGGCTGTGCGGGCGCGATCGCCGCCGGGTGTCAGCTGATTGTCACAGCTGACACCCGGTACTATGTGCAGGGAGCGGTCCTGCACCGCTCCCAGCACATTAACCCCCGCTATGCTGCGATCGAAGTCGATCGAAATCGATCGCGGCATTGGGGGGCAAGGGGAGGTGATCGGCGATACTCACCTCCTCTTCCGGCTTCCAGCGCAGACTGCAGCGGCTTCCCGGGTGTTGCCATGACGACCCGATGTCGTCATGACAACATCCGGGTCACCAGAGAGCAGGAAGATTGCTTGGACATGCGCAGTGCATCTCCAAGCAATCTTAACACTGTGCACTTCTGACAGCCTGCATGGCATAGGGATGGTGCTCCATTCCTATGCCATGCAGGCGATCAGAAAAAAAAAAGTGAAAGTCCCAGAGTGGGACAAAGTAATAAGGTGTACAAACTGTCTGAAAGTGGAAAAAAAAAAAAAAATGCGCAAAATTATTATAAAAAAATAAAAAAAATAATACACCAAAAATAAAAATATAATGTACCCATCAATAAATATTATTATAAAAAAAATTAAAAAAAAACAATAAAAGTACACATATTTGGTATCGCCGCGTCCGGAACAGCCTGACCTATAAAACTGTCCCACTAGTTAACCCCTTCAGTGAACACGGTAAAAAAAAAAAAAAAGCAGCAAAAAACAATGCTTTATCACCATACCGCCAAACAAAAAGTGGAATAACACGCGATCAAAAAGACGCATATAAATAAAAATGATACCGCTGAAAACGTCATCTCGTCCCACAAAAAACAAGCCGCCATACAGCTCCATCAGCCGAAAAATAAAAAAGTTTCAGCTCTCAGAATAAAGCGATGCTAAAAAATATTTTTTTCTATAAAATAGCTTTTATTGTGTATAAGCGCCAAAACATAGAAAAATTATACAAATGTGGTACCGCTGTAAACGTACTGACCCGAAGAATAAAGCTACCTCATCAATTTTACCACACGCGGAACAGAATAAAAATAAAAAAAAAAAAAACAATTCCTGAATTGTTGGTTTTTGTTTATTCTGCCTCCCAAAAATCGGAATAGAAAGCGATCAAAAAATGTCACGTGCCTGAAAATGGCACCAATAACAACGTCAAGTCATCCCGCAAAAAACGAGCCGTCACATGACTGTCTGCCAAAATCTGGAAAAATTATAGCTCTCAAAATATGGCGATGCAAAAACTAGATTTTACAAAAAATGCGTCTTTTAGTGTGTGACAGCTGTCAGTCATAAAAACCCCATATGATTCTGGCATTGCTGTAATCACACCGACCCGAAGAATAAAGTCGTCTAATCACTTATACCGCACAAGGAACGGCGTCAAAAATAAACTCTTGGGTTAGGATTGGGCTAGGGTTAGGGCTGGGTTTGGGGCTAGGGTTGTGCTGGGGCTAGGGTTGTGCTGGGGCTAGGGTTATGCTGGGGCTAGGGTTGTGCTGGGGCTAGGGTTGTGCTGGGGCTAGGGTTGTGCTGGGGCTAGGGTTGTGCTGGGGCTAGGGTTGTGCTAGGGCTAGGGTTGTGCTAGGGCTAGGGCTGGGGTTGGGATTTTTTTCAAAAGTAAGAAAAAAAGATGACGATATGGTGACTAGTGTTGAGAGCAAGTGTTCGCTACTTGAGTTTGCATCGGGTGCTCTGGTATGCATTGAGTATCGTGGGTATTTGAGTGACATGCTCGAGTCTCTGCCCCATATGCTTCGCGGCCAAAAAACTTTACGGGGATTGCCTGCCATGCACGAGCGATCCCCGCATGTTTTTTTTTGGGTGCCTAATAACCGTGAAACATGCGGAGCAGGGACTCGAGCATGTCACTCAAGCACACGCTGTACATGGTGCATACCTGAGTACCCGATGCAAACTCAAGTAGCGAGCACTTGCGCTCAAGAATAATGACAACTTATTCAATATGATGACCTAATGTAAACAAATTCTGTGCCGTACCTCTGGGTTCAAAATGTTCACTATACACCTTAATAAAATCCTTGAGGGGTATAGTTTCCAAAATGGGGACACTTGTGGGGGAGCTCCACTGTTTAGGCACATCACGGGCTCTCCAAACGCGACATGGTGTCCGCTAACAAATTGAATGGAAAATCGGCTCAAATTGTTAGCGGACGCCATGTTGCGTTTGGAGAGTCCCTGTGTGCCCAAACATTGGAGCTCCCCCACAAGTGACCCCATTTTGGAAACTAGACCCCCAAGGCACCTTTCTAGATGCATAGTGAGCACTTGGAACCCCCAGGTGCTTCACAAATTGATTCGTAAAAATGAAAAAGTGAAAAAAAAAACACTTTTTCATTTTTACGAATCAATTTGTGAAGCACCTAGGGGTTCCAAGTGCTCACTATGCATCTAGATAGGTGCCTTGGGGGGTCTAGTTTCCAAAATGGGGTCACTTGTGGGGGAGCTCCAAAGTTTGGGCACAGAGGGGCTCTCCAAACGCAATGTGGTGTCCGCTAACAATTTGAGCCGATTTTCCATTCAATTTGTTAGCGGATACCATGTTGCATTTAGAGAGTCCCTGTGTGCCCAAACATTGGAGCTCCCCCACAAGTGACCCCATTTTGGAAACTAGACCCCCCAAGGCACCTATCTAGATGCATAGTGAGAACTTGGAACCCCTAGGTGCTTCACAAATTGATTTGTAAAAATGAAAAAGTGTTTTTTTTTTCACTTTTTCATTTTTACGAATCAATTTGTGAAGCACCTGGGGGTTCCAAGTGCTCACTATGCATCTAGAAAGGTGCCTTGGGGGGTCTAGTTTCCAAAATGGGGTCACTTGTGGGGGAGCTCCAAAGTTTGGGCACAGAGGGGCTCTCCAAACGCAATGTGGTGTCCGCTAACAATTTGAGCCGATTTTCCATTCAATTTGTTAGCGGATACCATGTTGCATTTAGAGAGTCCCTGTGTGCCCAAACATTGGAGCTCCCCCACAAGTGACCCCATATTGGAAACTAGACCCCCCAAGGCACCTATCTAGATGCATAGTGAGCACTTGGAACCCCTAGGTGCTTCACAAATTGATTCGTAAAAATGAAAAAGTGTTTTTTTTTTCACTTTTTCATTTTTACGAATCAATTTGTGAAGCACCTGGGGGTTCCAAGTGCTCACTATGCATCTAGAAAGGTGCCTTGGGGGGTCTAGTTTCCAAAATGGGGTCACTTGTGGGGGAGCTCCAAAGTTTGGGCACACAGGGGCTCTCCAAACAGAACATGGTGTCCGCTAATTATTCAAGCAAATTTTACAATCAAAAAGTCAAATGGGGCTCCTTCCCTTCCGAGCCCTGCCGTGCGCCCAAACAGTGTTTCTTCCCCAAATATTGGGTATCTGCGTGCCCAGGGGAAATTGCACAACAAATTTTGGGGTCCATTTTTTCTTGTTACCCCTGTGAAAATAAAAAAAATTGGGTCTAAAGTAACATTTTTGTGAAAAAAGTTAAATGTTCATTTTTTTCTTCCACATTGAAAAAATTCCTGTGAAGCACCTGAAGGGTTAATAAAGTTCTTGAATGTGGTTTTGAGCACCTTGAGGGGTGCAGTTTTTAGAATGGTGTCACTTTTGGGTATTTTCTGTCATAAAGACCTCTCAAAGTGACTTCAAATGTGATGTGGTCCCTAAAAAAATGGTTTTATAAATTTTGTTGGAAAAATGAGAAATCGCTGGTCAACTTTTAACCCTTATAGCTCCCTAACAAAAAAAAATTTTGGTTCCAAAATTGTGCTGATGTAAAGTAGACATGTGGGAAATGTTATTTATTAACTCTTTTGTGTGACATATTGCTCTGATTTCAGGGGTTAAAAATTCAAATTTTGAAAATCGCAAAATTTTCAAAATTTTTGCCAAATTTCCGTTTTTTTCACAAATAAAAAACATTCTCAGAATCAGGGGGATCCGTTGAAGCGTTCCAGAGTAATTACCTCATAAAGTGACAGTGGTCAGAATTGTAAAAATTGGCCCGGTCATTAACGTGCAAACCACCCGCGGGGCTTAAGGGGTTAACAAGACGTTTTTAATGCTCCTTGGTAGAGATGTGGAGGTCAGTGTGGTTTTACAAGATGGTTTTAATGAACCTTGGAAGAGACGCGGAGGTCACAGTAGCTTAACAAGACAGTTTTAATGCCCTTGGAAGAGACGTCGAGATCAGAGTGGTTTACCAAGATGTTTTTAATGCCCCTTGGAAGAGACGTGGAAGTCACAGTAGCTTAACAAGACTTTTTAATGCCCCTTGGAAGAGACGTGGAGTTCAGAGTGATTTAACAAGACGGTTTTAATGCCGCTCGGAAGAGACGTGAAGTTCAGAGTGGTTTAACAAGACGGTTTTAATGCCCCTTGGAAGAGTAGTGGAGGTAACAGTAGCTTAACAAGACGGTTTTAATGCCCCTTGGAAGAGACGTGGAGGTCAGAGTGTTTTAACAAATGGTTTTAATGCCCCTTGGAAGAGACGTGGAGTTCAGACTGGATTAAAAAGACGGTATTTATGCCCCTTGGAAGAGACGTGTAGTTCAGAGTAGTTTAACAAGAGAGTTTCAATGCCCCTTGGAAGACACGTGGAGGTCACAGTAGCTTAACAAGATTGTTTTAATGCCCCTTGGAAGAGACGTGGAGGTCACAGTAGCTTAAGAAGATGGTTTTTATGCCCCTTGGAAGAGACGTGGAGTTCAGAGTGGTTTAACAAGACGGTTTTAATGCCCCTTGGTAGAGACTTGAAGGTCACAGCAGCTTAAGAAGACGGTTTTAATGCCCCTTGGAAGAGACGTGGAGTTCAGAGTGGTTTAACAAGACGGTTTTAATGCCACTTGGAAGAGACATGAAGTTCAGAGTGGTTTAACAAGACGTTTTTAATGCTCCTTGGTAGAGACGTGGAGGTCACACTAGCTTAACAAGACGGTTTTAATGCCCCTTGGTAGAGACGTGGAGGCCAGAGTAGCTTAACAAGATGGTTTTAATGCCCCTTGGAAGAGACGTCGAGATCAGAGTGGTTTAACAAGACGGTTTCAATGCCCCTTGGAAGAGAAGTGGAGGTCACAGTAGGTTAAGAAGACAGTTTTAATGCCCCTTGGAGGAGACGTGGAGGTCAGAGTGGTCTACCAAGATGGTTTTAATGCCCCTTGGAAGAGACATGGAGGTTACCGTAGCTTAACAAGACGGTTTTAATGCCCCTTGGAAGAGACGTAGAGTTCAGAGTGGTTTAACAAGATGGTTTTAATGCCCCTTGAAAGAGACGTGGAGGTCACAGTAGCTTAACAATACGGTTTTAATGCCCCTTGGAAGAGACGTCGAGTTCAGAGTGGTTTAACAAGATGGTTTTAATGCCCCTTGGTAGAGACGTGGAGGTCATAGTAGCTTAACAAGACGGTTTTAATGCCCCTTGGAGGAGACGTGGAGGTCTGAGTGGTTTAACAAGACGGTTTTAAGGCCCCTTGGAAGAGATGTTGAGGTTACAGTAGCTTAACAAGACAGTTTTAATGCCCCTTGGAAGAGACGTGGAGGTCACACTTGCTTAACAAGACGGTTTTAATGCCCCTTGGTAGAGATGTGGAGGTCACAGTAGCTTAACAAGGCGGTTTTAATGCTCCTTGGCAGAGACGTGGAGGTCACACTTGCTTAACAAGACGTTTTTAATGCCCCTTGGTTGAGATGTTGAGGTCACAGTAGCTTAACAAGACGGTTTTAATGCCCCTTGGAAGAGACGTGGAGTTCAGAGTGGTTTACCAAGACGGTTCTAATGCCCCTTGGAAGAGACGTGGAATTCAGAGGGGCTTAGCAAGACGGTTTTAACGTCCCTTGGAAGAGACGTGGAGGTCACAGTAGCTTAACAAGATGGTTTTAATGCCCCCTGGAAGAGACGTGGAGATCAGAGTTGCTTAGCAAGACGGTTTTAATGCCCCTTGGAAGAGACGTGGAGGTCACAATAGCTTAACAAGACGGTTTTAATGCCCCTTGGAAGAGACGTGGAGGTCAGAGTGGTTTAACAACAGGGTTTTATGCCCCTTGAAAGAGACGTGGAGGTCACAGTAGCTTAACAAGACGGTTTTAATGCTCCTTGGTAGAGACGTGGAGGTCACACTTGCTTAACAAGACGGTTTTAATGCCCCTTGGTAGAGATGTGGAGGTCACAGTAGCTTAACAAGACGGGTTTAATGCCCCTTGGAAGAGACGTGGCGTTCAGAGTGGTTTACCAAGACTGTTCTAATGCCCCTTCGAAGAGACGTGGAATTCGGAGGGGCTTATCAAGACGGTTTTAACGTCCCTTGGAAGAGACGTGGAGGTCACAGTAGCTTAACAAGATGGTTTTAATGCCCCCTGGAAGAGACGTGGAGTTCAGAGTTGCTTAGCAAGACTGTTTTAATGCCCCTTGGAAGAGACGTGGAGGTCAGAGAGGTTTAACAAGACGGTTTTAGTGCCCCTTGGAAGAGACGTGGAGGTCACAGTAGCTTAACAAGACGGTTTTAATGCCACTTGGAAGAGACGTCGTGTTGAGAGTGGTTTAACAAAACGGTTTTAATGCCCCATGGAAGAGACGTGGAGGTAACAGTAGCTTAACAAGACGGTTTTAATGCCCCTTGGAAGAGACGTGGAGTTCAGAGCTGCTTAGCAAGACGGTTTTAATGCCCCTTGGAAGAGACGTGGAGGTCACAGTAGCTTAAAAAGACGGTTTTAATGCCCCTTGGAAGAGACGTGGAGGTCAGAGTGGTTTTACAAGATGGTTTTAATGCCCCTTGGAAGAGACGTGGAGGTCACAGTAGCTTAACAAGACAGTTTTAATGCCCCTTGGAAGAGACGTGGAGGTCAGAATGGTTTACCAAGATGTTTTTAATGCCCCTTGGAAGAGACGTGGAAGTCACAGTAGCTTAACCAGACGGATTTTATGCCCCTTCGAAGAGACGTGGAGTTCTGAGTGGTTTAACAAGATGGCTTTAATGCCCCTTGGAAGAGATGTGGAGGTCATAGTAGCTTAACAACACGGTTTTAACGCCTTGAAGGAGACGTGAAGGTCAGAATGGTTTTACAAGACGGTTTTATGGCCCCTTGGAAGAGACGTGGAGGTTACAGTAGCTTAACAAGATGGTTTTAATGCCCCTTGGAAGAGACGTGGAGGTCAGAGTGGTTTTACAAGATGGTTTTAATGCCCCTTGGAAGAGACGTGGAGGTCACAGTAGCTTAACAAGACAGTTTTAATGCCCCTTGGAAGAGACGTGGAGGTCAGAGTGGTTTACCAAGATGTTTTTAATGCCCCTTGGAAGAGACGTTGAAGTCACAGTAGCTTAACCAGACGGATTTTATGCCCCTTGGAAGAGACGTGGAGTTCTGAGTGGTTTAACAAGATGGCTTCAATGCCCCTTGGAAGAGACGTGGAGGTCATAGTAGCTTAACAACACGGTTTTAATGCGCCTTGGAGGAGAGGTGAAGGTCAGAGTGGTTTTACACGACGGTTTTATGGCCCCTTGGAAGAGACGTGGAGGTTACAGTAGCTTAATAAGACAGTTTTAATGCCCCTTGGAAGAGACGTGGAGTTCAGAGTGGTTTAACAAGATGGTTTTAATGCCCCTTGGAAGAGACGTGGAGGTCATAGTAGCTTAACAAGACGGTTTTCATTCCCCTTGGAGGAGACGTGGAGGTCAGAGTGGTTTAACAAGACGGTTTTAGTGCCCCTTGGAAGAGACGTGAAGGTCACAGTAGCTTAACAAGACGGTTTTAATGCCCCTTGGAAGAGACATCGTGTTGAGAGTGGTTTAACAAGACGGTTTTAATGCCCCTTGGAAGAGACGTGGAGGTAACAGTAGCTTAACAAGACGGTTTTAATGCCTCTTGGAAGAGACGTGGAGGTCAGAGTGTTTTAACAAGATGGTTTTAATGCCCCTTGGAAGAGACGTGGAGTTCAGAGTGGATTAAAAAGACGGTATTAATGCCCCTTGGAAGAGACGTGGAGTTCAGAGTGGTTTAACAAGACGGTTTTAATGCCCCTTGGAAGAGACGTGGAATTCAGAGTGGTTTAACAAGACAGTTTTAATGCCCCTTGGAAGAGACGTGGAGGTCACAGTAGCTTAACAAGATGGTTTTAATGCCACTTGAAAGAGACGTGGAGGTCACAGTAGCTTAACAAGATGATTTTATTGCCCCTTGGAAGAGACATGTAGTTCAGAGTGATTTAACAAGACAGTTTTAATGCCCCTTGTTAGACACATGGAGGTCATAGTAGCTTAACAAGATGGTTTTAATGACCCTTGGAAGAGACGTGGAGGTCACAGTAGCTTAAGAAGACGGTTTTTATGCCCCTTGGAAGAGACGTGGAGTTCAGAGTGGTTTAACAAAACGGTTTTAATGCCCCTTGGTAGAGACGTGTAGGTCACAGTAGCTTAAGAAGACGGTTTTAATGCCCCTTGGAAGAGACGTGGAGTTCAGAGTGGTTTAACAAGACGGTTTTAATGCCACTTGGAAGAGACGTGGAGTACAGAGTGGTTTAACAAGACGTTTTTAATGCTCCTTGGTAGAGAAGTGGAGGTCACACTAGCTTAACAAGACGGTTTTAATTCCCCTTGGTAGAGACGTGGAGGCCAGAGTAGCTTAACAAGATGGTTTTAATGCCCCTTGGAAGAGACGTCGAGTCCAGAGTGGTTTAACAAGACGGTTTTAATGCCCCTTGGAAGAGACGTGGAGTTCAGAGTGGTTTAACGAGACGTTTTTAATGCCCCTTGGAAGAGACGTGGAGTTCAGAGGGGCCTAACAAGACGGTTTTAATGCCCCTTGGAAGAGACGTGGAGTTCACAGTAGCTTAACAAGACGGTTCTAATGCCCCTTGGAAGAGACGTGGAGGTCAGATTGGTTTTACAAGATTGTTTTAATGCCCTTTGGAAGAGACGTGGAGGTCACCGTAGCTTAAGAAGACAATTTTAATGCCCCTTGGAGGAGACGTGGAGGTCAGTGTGGTCTACTAAGATGGTTTTAATGCCCCTTGGAAGAGACATGGAGGTTACCGTAGCTTAACAAGACGGTTTTAATGCCCCTTGGAAGAGACGTGGAGTTCAGAATGGTTTAACAAGAGGGTTTTAATGCCCCTTGAAAGACACGTGGAGGTCACAGTAGCTTAACAATTCGATTTTAATGCCCCTTGGAAGAGACGTGGAGTTCAGAGTGGTTTAACAAGATGGTTTTAATGCCCTTTGGAAGAGACGTGGAGTTCTTAGTAGCTTATCAAGACGGGTTTAATGCCCCTTGGAGGAGACGTGGAGGTCTGAGTGGTTTAACAAGACGGTTTTAAGGCCCCTTGGAAGAGATGTTGAGGTTACAGTAGCTTAACAAGACGGTTTTAATGCCCCTTGGAAGAGACGTGGAGGTCAGAGTGGTTTAACAAGAGGGTTTTATGCCCCTTGAAAGAGACGTGGAGGTCACAGTAGCTTAACAAGACGGTTTTAATGCCCCTTGGAAGAGACGTGGAGTTCAGAGTCGTTTAACAAGACGTTTTTAATGCTCCTTGGTAGAGACGTGTAGGTCACACTTGCTTAACAAGACGGTTTTAATGCCCCTTGGAAGAGACGTGGAGTTCAGAGTGGTTTAACAAGAGGGTTTTAATGCCCCTTGAAAGAGACGTGGAGGTCACAGTAGCTTAACAATACGGTTTTAATGCCCCTTGGAAGAGACGTGGAGTTCAGAGTGGTTTAACAAGAGGGTTTTAATGCCCCTTGGAAGAGACGTGGAGGTCATAGTAGCTTAACAAGACGGTTTTAATGCCCCTTGGAGGAGACGTGGAAGTCTGAGTGGTTTAACAAGACGGTTTTAAGGCCCCTTGGAAGAGATGTTGAGGTTACAGTAGCTTAACAAGACGGTTTTAATGCCCATTGGAAGAGACGTGGAGGTCAGAGTGATTTAACAAGAGGGTTTTATGCCCCTTGAAAGAGACGTGGAGGTCACAGTAGCTTAATAAGACGGTTTTAATGCCCCTTGGAAGAGAAGTGGAGTTCAGAGTGGTTTAACAAGACGTTTTTAATGCTCCTTGGAAGAGACGTGGAGGTCACACTTCCTTAACAAGACGGTTTTAACGCCCCTTGGTAGAGATGTGGAGGTCACAGTAGCTTAACAAGACGGTTTTAATGCCCCTTGGAAGAGACGTGGAGTTCAGAGTGGTTTACCAAGACGGTTCTAATGCCCCTTGGAAGAGACGTGGAATTCAGAGGGGCTTAGCAAGACGGTTTTAACGTCCCTTGGAAGAGACGTGGAGGTCACAGTAGCTTAACAAGATGGTTTTAATGCCCCCTGGAAGAGACATGGAGTTCAGAGTTGCTTAGCAAGACGGTTTTAATGCCCCTTGGAAGAGACGTGGAGGTCACAGAAGCTTAACAAGACGGTTTTAATGCCCCTTGGAAGAGACGTGGAGGTCAGAGTGGTTTTACAAGATGGTTTTAATGCCCCTTGGAAGAGACGTGGAGGTCACAGTAGCTTAACAAGACAGTTTTAATGCCCCTTGGAAGAGACGTGGAGGTCAGAGTGGTTTACCAAGATGTTTTTAATGCCCCTTGGAAGATACGTGGAAGTCACAGTAGCTTAACCATACGGATTTTATGCCCCTTGGAAGAGACGTGGAGTTCTGAGTGGTTTAACAAGATGGCTTTAATGCCCCTTGGAAGAGACGTGGAGGTCATAGTAGCTTAACAACACGGTTTTAATGCGCCTTGGAGGAGACGTGAAGGTCAGAGTGGTTTTACAAGACGGTTTTATGGCCCCTTGGAAGAGACGTGGACTTTACAGTAGCTTAATAAGACGGTTTTAATGCCCCTTGGAAGAGAAGTGGAGTTCAGAGTGGTTTAACAAGATGGTTTTAATGCCCCTTGGAAGAGACGTGGAGGTCATAGTAGCTTAACAAGACGGTTTTCTTTCCCCTTGGAGGAGACGTGGAGGTCAGAGTGGTTTAATAAGACGGTTTTATGCCCCTTGAAAGAGACGTGGAGGTCACAGTAGCTTAACAAGACGGTTTTAATGCCCCTTGGAAGAGACGTGGAGTTCAGAGTGGTTTAACAAAATGTTTTTAATGCTCCTTGGTAGAGACGTGGAGGTCACACTTGCTTAACAAGACGGTTTTAATGCCCCTTGGTAGAGATGTGGAGGTCACAGTAGCTTAACAAGACGGTTTTAATGCCCCTTGGAAGAGACATGGAGTTCAGAGTGGTTTACCAAGACGGTTCTAATGCCCCTTGGAAGAGACGTGGAATTCAGAGGGGCTTAGCAAGACGGTTTTAACGTCCCTTGGAAGAGACGTGGAGGTCACAGTAGCTTAACAAGATGGTTTTAATGCCCCCTTGAAGAGACATGAAGTTCAGAGTTGCTTAGCAAGACGGTTTTAATGCCCCTTGGAAGAGACGTGGAGGTCACAGTAGCTTAACAAGACGGTTTTAATGCCCCTTGGAAGAGATGTGGAGGTCAGAGTGGTTTTACAAGATGGTTTTAATGCCCCTTGGAAGAGACGTGGAGGTCACAGTAGCTTAACAAGACAGTTTTAATGCCCCTTGGAAGAGAGGTGGAGGTCAGAGTGGTTTACCTAGATGTTTTTAATGCCCCTTGGAAGAGACGTGGAAGTCACAGTAGCTTAACTAGACGGATTTTATGCCCCTTGGAAGAGACGTGGAGTTCTGAGTGGTTTAACAAGATGGCTTTAATGCCCCTTGGAAGAGACGTGGAGGTCATAGTAGCTTAACAACACGGTTTTAATGCGCATTCGAGGAGACGTGAAGGTCAGAGTGGTTTTACAAGACGGTTTTATGGCCCCTTGGAAGAGACGTGGACTTTACAGTAGCTTAATAAGACGGTTTTAATGCCCCTTGGAAGAGAAGTGGAGTTCAGAGTGGTTTAACAAGATGGTTTTAATGCCCCTTGGAAGAGACGTGGAGGTCATAGTAGCTTAACAAGACGGTTTTCTTTCCCCTTGGAGGAGACGTGGAGGTCAGAGTGGTTTAACAAGACGGTTTTATGCCCCTTGAAAGAGACGTGGAGGTCACAGTAGCTTAACAAGACGGTTTTAATGCCCCTTGGAAGAGACGTGGAGTTCAGAGTGGTTTAACAAAATGTTTTTAATGCTCCTTGGTAGAGACGTGGAGGTCACACTTGCTTAACAAGACGGTTTTAATGCCCCTTGGTAGAGATGTGGAGGTCACAGTAGCTTAACAAGACGGTTTTAATGCCCCTTGGAAGAGACATGGAGTTCAGAGTGGTTTACCAAGACGGTTCTAATGCCCCTTGGAAGAGACGTGGAATTCAGAGGGGCTTAGCAAGACGGTTTTAACGTCCCTTGGAAGAGACGTGGAGGTCACAGTAGCTTAACAAGATGGTTTTAATGCCCCCTTGAAGAGACATGAAGTTCAGAGTTGCTTAGCAAGACGGTTTTAATGCCCCTTGGAAGAGACGTGGAGGTCACAGTAGCTTAACAAGACGGTTTTAATGCCCCTTGGAAGAGATGTGGAGGTCAGAGTGGTTTTACAAGATGGTTTTAATGCCCCTTGGAAGAGACGTGGAGGTCACAGTAGCTTAACAAGACAGTTTTAATGCCCCTTGGAAGAGAGGTGGAGGTCAGAGTGGTTTACCTAGATGTTTTTAATGCCCCTTGGAAGAGACGTGGAAGTCACAGTAGCTTAACTAGACGGATTTTATGCCCCTTGGAAGAGACGTGGAGTTCTGAGTGGTTTAACAAGATGGCTTTAATGCCCCTTGGAAGAGACGTGGAGGTCATAGTAGCTTAACAACACGGTTTTAATGCGCCTTCGAGGAGACGTGAAGGTCAGAGTGGTTTTACAAGACGGTTTTATGGCCCCTTGGAAGAGACGTGGAGGTTACAGTAGCTTAATAAGATGGTTTTAATGCCCCTTGGAAGAGAAGTGGAGTTCAGAGTGGTTTAACAAGATGGTTTTAATGCCCCTTGGAAGAGACGTGGAGGTCATAGTAGCTTAACAAGACAGTTTTCTTTCCCCTTGGAGGAGACGTGGAGGTCAGAGTGGTTTAACAAGACGGTTTTATGCCCCTTGAAAGAGACGTGGAGGTCACAGTAGCTTAACAAGACGGTTTTAATGCCCCTTGGAAGAGACGTGGAGTTCAGAGTGGTTTAACAAAATGTTTTTAATGCTCCTTGGTAGAGACGTGGAGGTCACACTTGCTTAACAAGACGGTTTTAATGCCCCTTGGTAGAGATGTGGAGGTCACAGTAGCTTAACAAGACGGTTTTAATGCCCCTTGGAAGAGACGTGGAGTTCAGAGTGGTTTACCAAGACGGTTCTAATGCCCCTTGGAAGAGACGTGGAATTCAGAGGGGCTTAGCAAGACGGTTTTAACGTCCCTTGGAAGAGACGTGGAGGTCACAGTAGCTTAACAAGATGGTTTTAATGCCCCCTGGAAGAGACATGGAGTTCAGAGTTGCTTAGCAAGACGGTTTTAATGCCCCTTGGAAGAGACGTGGAGGTCACAGTAGCTTAACAAGACGGTTTTAATGCCCCTTGGAAGAGATGTGGAGGTCAGAGTGGTTTTACAAGATGGTTTTAATGCCCCTTGGAAGAGACGTGGAGGTCACAGTAGCTTAACAAGACAGTTTTAATGCCCCTTGGAAGAGAGGTGGAGGTCAGAGTGGTTTACCAAGATGTTTTTAATGCCCCTTGGAAGAGACGTGGAAGTCACAGTAGCTTAACTAGACGGATTTTATGCCCCTTGGAAGAGACGTGGAGTTCTGAGTGGTTTAACAAGATGGCTTTAATGCCCCTTGGAAGAGACGTGGAGGTCATAGTAGCTTAACAACACGGTTTTAATGCGCCTTCGAGGAGACGTGAAGGTCAGAGTGGTTTTACAAGACGGTTTTATGGCCCCTTGGAAGAGACGTGGAGGTTACAGTAGCTTAATAAGACGGTTTTAATGCCCCTTGGAAGAGAAGTGGAGTTCAGAGTGGTTTAACAAGATGGTTTTAATGCCCCTTGGAAGAGACGTGGAGGTCATAGTAGCTTAACAAGACGGTTTTCTTTCCCCTTGGAGGAGACGTGGAGGTCAGAGTGGTTTAACAAGACGGTTTTATGCCCCTTGAAAGAGACGTGGAGGTCACAGTAGCTTAACAAGACGGTTTTAATGCCCCTTGGAAGAGACGTGGAGTTCAGAGTGGTTTAACAAAATGTTTTTAATGCTCCTTGGTAGAGACGTGGAGGTCACACTTGCTTAACAAGACGGTTTTAATGCCCCTTGGTAGAGATGTGGAGGTCACAGTAGCTTAACAAGACAGTTTTAATGCCCCTTGGAAGAGACGTGGAGTTCAGAGTGGTTTACCAAGACGGTTCTAATGCCCCTTGGAAGAGACGTGGAATTCAGAGGGGCTTAGCAAGACGGTTTTAACGTCCCTTGGAAGAGACGTGGAGGTCACAGTAGCTTAACAAGATGGTTTTAATGCCCCCTTGAAGAGACATGGAGTTCAGAGTTGCTTAGCAAGACGGTTTTAATGCCCCTTGGAAGAGACGTGGAGGTCACAGTAGCTTAACAAGACGGTTTTAATGCCCCTTGGAAGAGATGTGGAGGTCAGAGTGGTTTTACAAGATGGTTTTAATGCCCCTTGGAAGAGACGTGGAGGTCACAGTAGCTTAACAAGACAGTTTTAATGCCCCTTGGAAGAGAGGTGGAGGTCAGAGTGGTTTACAAAGATGTTTTTAATGCCCCTTGGAAGAGATGTGGAAGTCACAGTAGCTTAACTAGACGGATTTTATGCCCCTTGGAAGAGACGTGGAGTTCTGAGTGGTTTAACAAGATGGCTTTAATGCCTCTTGGAAGAGGCGTGGAGGTCATAGTAGCTTAACAAAACGGTTTTAATGCGCCTTGGAGGAGACATGAAGGTCAGAGTGGTTTTACAAGACGGGTTTATGGCCCCTTGGAAGAGACGTGGAGGTTACAGTAGCTTAATAAGACGGTTTTAATGCCCCTTGGAAGAGACGTGGAGTTCAGAGTGGTTTAACAAGATGGTTTTAATGCCCCTTGGAAGAGAAGTGGAGATCATAGTAGCTTAACAAGACGGTTTTCTTTCCCCTTGGAGGAGACGTGGAGGTCAGAGTGGTTTAACAAGACGGTTTTAGTGCCCCTTGGAAGAGACGTGGAGGTCACAGTAGCTTAACAAGACGGTTTTAATGCCCCTTGGAAGAGACGTCGTGTTGAGAGTGGTTTAACAAGACGGTTTTAATGCCCCTTGGAAGAGACGTGGAGGTAACAGTAGCTTAACAAGACGGTTTTAATGCCCCTTGGAAGAGACGTGGAGGTCAGAGTGTTTTAACAAGATGGTTTTAATGCCCCTTGGAAGAGAGGTGAAGGTCACAGTAGCTTAACAAGATGGTTTTAATGACTGTTGGAAGAGACGTGGAGGTCACAGTAGCTTAAGAAGACGGTTTTAATGTCCCTTGGAAGAGACGTTGAGTTCAGAGTGGTTTAACAACATGGTTTTAATGCCCCTTGGTAGAGACGTGAAGGTCACAGTAGCTTAGCAAGATGGTTTTAATGCCCCTTGGAAGAGACGTCGAGTCCAGAGTGGTTTAACAAGACGGTTCTAATGCCCCTTGGAAGAGACGTGGAGTTCAGAGTGGTTTAACGAGACGTTTTTAATGCCCCTTGGAAGAGACGTGGAGGTCACAGTAGCTTAACAAGATGGTTTTAATGCCCCTTGGAAGAGACGTGGAGTTCAGAGTGGTTTACCAAGACGGTTCTAATGCCCCTTGGAAGAGACGTGGAATTCAGAGGGGCTTAGCAAGACGGTTTTAACGTCCCTTGGAAGAGACGTGGAGGTCACAGTAGCTTAACAAGATGGTTTTAATGCCCCCTGGAAGAGACATGGAGTTCAGAGTTGCTTAGCAAGACGGTTTTAATGCCCCTTGGAAGAGACGTGGAGGTCACAGTAGCTTAACAAGACGGTTTTAATGCCCCTTGGAAGAGATGTGGAGGTCAGAGTGGTTTTACAAGATGGTTTTAATGCCCCTTGGAAGAGACGTGGAGGTCACAGTAGCTTAACAAGACAGTTTTAATGCCCCTTGGAAGAGAGGTGGAGGTCAGAGTGGTTTACCAAGATGTTTTTAATGCCCCTTGGAAGAGACGTGGAAGTCACAGTAGCTTAACTAGACGGATTTTATGCCCCTTGGAAGAGACGTGGAGTTCTGAGTGGTTTAACAAGATGGCTTTAATGCCCCTTGGAAGAGACGTGGAGGTCATAGTAGCTTAACAACACGGTTTTAATGCGCCTTCGAGGAGACGTGAAGGTCAGAGTGGTTTTACAAGACGGTTTTATGGCCCCTTGGAAGAGACGTGGAGGTTACAGTAGCTTAATAAGACGGTTTTAATGCCCCTTGGAAGAGAAGTGGAGTTCAGAGTGGTTTAACAAGATGGTTTTAATGCCCCTTGGAAGAGACGTGGAGGTCATAGTAGCTTAACAAGACGGTTTTCTTTCCCCTTGGAGGAGACGTGGAGGTCAGAGTGGTTTAACAAGACGGTTTTAGTGCCCCTTGGAAGAGACGTGGAGGTCACAGTAGCTTAACAAGACGGTTTTAATGCCCCTTGGAAGAGACGTCGTGTTGAGAGTGGTTTAACAAGACGGTTTTAATGCCCCTTGGAAGAGACGTGGAGGTAACAGTAGCTTAACAAGACGGTTTTAATGCCCCTTGGAAGAGACGTGGAGGTCAGAGTGTTTTAACAAGATGGTTTTAATGCCCCTTGGAAGAGAGGTGAAGGTCACAGTAGCTTAACAAGATGGTTTTAATGACTGTTGGAAGAGACGTGGAGGTCACAGTAGCTTAAGAAGACGGTTTTAATGTCCCTTGGAAGAGACGTTGAGTTCAGAGTGGTTTAACAACATGGTTTTAATGCCCCTTGGTAGAGACGTGAAGGTCACAGTAGCTTAGCAAGATGGTTTTAATGCCCCTTGGAAGAGACGTCGAGTCCAGAGTGGTTTAACAAGACGGTTCTAATGCCCCTTGGAAGAGACGTGGAGTTCAGAGTGGTTTAACGACACGTTTTTAATGCCCCTTGGAAGAGACGTGGAGGTCACAGTAGCTTAACAAGATGGTTTTAATGCCCCTTGGAAGAGACGTGGAGTTCAGAGTGGTTTACCAAGACGGTTCTAATGCCCCTTGGAAGAGACGTGGAATTCAGAGGGGCTTAGCAAGACGGTTTTAACGTCCCTTGGAAGAGACGTGGAGGTCACAGTAGCTTAACAAGATGGTTTTAATGCCCCCTGGAAGAGACATGGAGTTCAGAGTTGCTTAGCAAGACGGTTTTAATGCCCCTTGGAAGAGACGTGGAGGTCACAGTAGCTTAACAAGACGGTTTTAATGCCCCTTGGAAGAGATGTGGAGGTCAGAGTGGTTTTACAAGATGGTTTTAATGCCCCTTGGAAGAGACGTGGAGGTCACAGTAGCTTAACAAGACAGTTTTAATGCCCCTTGGAAGAGAGGTGGAGGTCAGAGTGGTTTACCAAGATGTTTTTAATGCCCCTTGGAAGAGACGTGGAAGTCACAGTAGCTTAACTAGACGGATTTTATGCCCCTTGGAAGAGACGTGGAGTTCTGAGTGGTTTAACAAGATGGCTTTAATGCCCCTTGGAAGAGACGTGGAGGTCATAGTAGCTTAACAACACGGTTTTAATGCGCCTTCGAGGAGACGTGAAGGTCAGAGTGGTTTTACAAGACGGTTTTATGGCCCCTTGGAAGAGACGTGGAGGTTACAGTAGCTTAATAAGACGGTTTTAATGCCCCTTGGAAGAGAAGTGGAGTTCAGAGTGGTTTAACAAGATGGTTTTAATGCCCCTTGGAAGAGACGTGGAGGTCATAGTAGCTTAACAAGACGGTTTTCTTTCCCCTTGGAGGAGACGTGGAGGTCAGAGTGGTTTAACAAGACGGTTTTATGCCCCTTGAAAGAGACGTGGAGGTCACAGTAGCTTAACAAGACGGTTTTAATGCCCCTTGGAAGAGACGTGGAGTTCAGAGTGGTTTAACAAAATGTTTTTAATGCTCCTTGGTAGAGACGTGGAGGTCACACTTGCTTAACAAGACGGTTTTAATGCCCCTTGGTAGAGATGTGGAGGTCACAGTAGCTTAACAAGACAGTTTTAATGCCCCTTGGAAGAGACGTGGAGTTCAGAGTGGTTTACCAAGACGGTTCTAATGCCCCTTGGAAGAGACGTGGAATTCAGAGGGGCTTAGCAAGACGGTTTTAACGTCCCTTGGAAGAGACGTGGAGGTCACAGTAGCTTAACAAGATGGTTTTAATGCCCCCTTGAAGAGACATGGAGTTCAGAGTTGCTTAGCAAGACGGTTTTAATGCCCCTTGGAAGAGACGTGGAGGTCACAGTAGCTTAACAAGACGGTTTTAATGCCCCTTGGAAGAGATGTGGAGGTCAGAGTGGTTTTACAAGATGGTTTTAATGCCCCTTGGAAGAGACGTGGAGGTCACAGTAGCTTAACAAGACAGTTTTAATGCCCCTTGGAAGAGAGGTGGAGGTCAGAGTGGTTTACAAAGATGTTTTTAATGCCCCTTGGAAGAGATGTGGAAGTCACAGTAGCTTAACTAGACGGATTTTATGCCCCTTGGAAGAGACGTGGAGTTCTGAGTGGTTTAACAAGATGGCTTTAATGCCTCTTGGAAGAGGCGTGGAGGTCATAGTAGCTTAACAAAACGGTTTTAATGCGCCTTGGAGGAGACATGAAGGTCAGAGTGGTTTTACAAGACGGGTTTATGGCCCCTTGGAAGAGACGTGGAGGTTACAGTAGCTTAATAAGACGGTTTTAATGCCCCTTGGAAGAGACGTGGAGTTCAGAGTGGTTTAACAAGATGGTTTTAATGCCCCTTGGAAGAGAAGTGGAGATCATAGTAGCTTAACAAGACGGTTTTCTTTCCCCTTGGAGGAGACGTGGAGGTCAGAGTGGTTTAACAAGACGGTTTTAGTGCCCCTTGGAAGAGACGTGGAGGTCACAGTAGCTTAACAAGACGGTTTTAATGCCCCTTGGAAGAGACGTCGTGTTGAGAGTGGTTTAACAAGACGGTTTTAATGCCCCTTGGAAGAGACGTGGAGGTAACAGTAGCTTAACAAGACGGTTTTAATGCCCCTTGGAAGAGACGTGGAGGTCAGAGTGTTTTAACAAGATGGTTTTAATGCCCCTTGGAAGAGAGGTGAAGGTCACAGTAGCTTAACAAGATGGTTTTAATGACTGTTGGAAGAGACGTGGAGGTCACAGTAGCTTAAGAAGACGGTTTTAATGTCCCTTGGAAGAGACGTTGAGTTCAGAGTGGTTTAACAACATGGTTTTAATGCCCCTTGGTAGAGACGTGAAGGTCACAGTAGCTTAGCAAGATGGTTTTAATGCCCCTTGGAAGAGACGTCGAGTCCAGAGTGGTTTAACAAGACGGTTCTAATGCCCCTTGGAAGAGACGTGGAGTTCAGAGTGGTTTAACGAGACGTTTTTAATGCCCCTTGGAAGAGACGTGGAGGTCACAGTAGCTTAACAAGATGGTTTTAATGCCCCTTGGAAGAGACGTCATGTTGAGAGTGGTTTAACAAGACGGTTTTAATGCCCCTTGGAAGAGACATGGAGGTAACAGTAGCTTAACAAGACGGTTTTAATGCCCCTTGGAAGAGACGTGGAGGTCAGAGTGTTTTAACAAGATGGTTTTAATGCCCCTTGGAAGAGACGTGGAGTTCAGAGTGGATTAAAAAGACTGTATTAATGCCCCTTGGAAGAGACGTGGAGTTCAGAGTGGTTTAACAAGACGGTTTTAATGCCCCTTGGAAGAGACGTGGAATTCAGAGTGGTTTAACAAGACAGTTTTAATGCCCCTTGGAAGAGACGTGGAGGTCACAGTAGCTTAAGAAGACAGTTTTAATGCGCCTTGGAGGAGACGTGAAGGTCAGAGTGGTTTTACAAGACGGTTTTATGGCCCCTTGGAAGAGACGTGAAGGTTACAGTAGCTTAATAAGACGGTTTTAATGCCCCTTGGAAGAGACGTGGAGTTCAGAGTGGTTTAACAAGATGGTTTTAATGCCTCTTGGAAGAGACATGGAGGTCATAGTAGCTTAACAAGACGGTTTTCTTTCCCCTTGGAGGAGACGTGGAGGTCAGAGTGGTTTAACAAGACGGTTTTAGTGCCCCTTGGAAGAGACGTGGAGGTCACAGTAGCTTAACAAGACGGTTTTAATGCCCCTTAGAAGAGACGTCGTGTTGAGAGTGGTTTAACAAGATGGTTTTAATGCCCCTTGGAAGAGACGTGGAGGTAACAGTAACTTAACAAGACGGTTTTAATGCCCCTTGGAAGAGACGTGGAGGTCAGAGTGTTTTAACAAGATGGTTTTAATGTCCCTTGGAAGAGACGTGGAGTTCAGAGTGGTTTAACAAGACGGTTTTAATGCCTCTTGGAAGAGACGTGGAATTCAGAGTGGTTTAACAATACAGTTTTAATGCCCCTTGGAAGAGACGTGGAGGTCATAGTAGCTTAACAAGATGGTTTTAATGCCCCTTGGAAGAGACGTGGAGGTCACAGTAGCTTAACAAGATGATTTTATTGCCCCTTGGAAGAGAAGTGTAGTTCAGAGTGGTTTAACAAGACAGTTTTAATGCCCCTTGGAAGACACGTGGAGGTCACAGTAGCTTAACAAGATGGTTTTAATGACCCTTGGAAGAGACGTGGAGGTCACAGTAGCTTAAGAAGACGGTTTTTATGCCCCTTGGAAGAGACGTTGAGTTCAGAGTGGTTTAACAAGACGGTTTTAATGCCCCTTGGTAGAGACGTGAAGGTCACAGTAGCTTAAGAAGACGGTTTTAATGCCCCTTGGAAGAGACATGGAGTTCAGAGTGGTTTAACAAGACGGTTTTAATGCCACTTGGAAGAGACGTGGAGTTCAGAGTGGTTTAACAAGACGTTTTTAATGCTCCTTGGTAGAGACGTGGAGGTCACACTTGCTTAACAACACGGTTTTAATGCCCCTTGGTAGAGACGTGGAGGCCAGAGTAGCTTAACAAGATGGTTTTAATGCCCCTTGGAAGAGACGTCGAGTCCAGAGTGGTTTAACAAGACGGTTTTAATGCCCCTTGGAAGAGACGTGGAGTTCAGAGTGGTTTAACGAGACGTTTTTAATGCCCCTTGGAAGAGACGTGGAGTTCAGAGGGGCCTAACAAGACGGTTTTAATGCCCCTTGGAAGACACGTGGAGGTCACAGTAGCTTAACAAGACAGTTTTAATGCCCCTTAGAGGAGACGTGGAGGTCAGAGTGGTCTACCAAGATGGTTTTAATGCCCCTTGGAAGAGACATGGAGGTTAACGTAGCTTAACAAGACGGTTTTAATGCCCCTTGGAAGAGAAGTGGAGTCCAGAGTGGTTTAACAAGAGGGTTTTAATGCCCCTTGAAAGACACGTGGAGGTCACAGTAGCTTAACAATACGGTTTTAATGCCCCTTGGAAGAGACGTGGAGTTCAGAGTGGTTTAACAAGATGGTTTTAATGCCCCTTGGAAGAGATGTGGAGGTCACAGTAGCTTAACAATACGGTTTTAATGCCCCTTGGAAGAGACGTGGAGTTCAGAGTTGTTTAACAAGATGGTTTTAATGCCCCTTGGAAGAGACGTGGAGGTCATAGTAGCTTAACAAGACGGTTTTAATGCCCCTTGGAGGAGACGTGGAGGTCTGAGTGGTTTAACAAGACGGTTTTAAGGCCCCTTGGAAGAGATGTTGAGGTTACAGTAGCTTAAAAAGACGGTTTTAATGCCCCTTGGAAGAGACGTGGAGGTCAGAGTGGTTTAACAAGAGGGTTTTATGCCCCTTGATAGAGACGTGGAGGTCACAGTAGCTTAACAAGACGGTTTTAATGCACCCTGGAAGAGACGTGGAGTTCAGAGTGGTTTAACAAGACGTTTTTAATGCTCCTTGGTAGAGACGTGGAGGTCACACTTGCTTAACAAGACGGTTTTAATGCCCCTTGGAAGAGACGTGGAGTTCAGAGTGGTTTACCAAGACGGTTCTTATGCCCCTTGAAAGAGACGTGGAATTCAGAGGGGCTTAGCAAGACCGTTTTAACATCCCTTGGAAGAGACGTGGAGGTCACAGTAGCTTAACCAGACGGATTTTATGGCCCTTGGAAGAGACGTGGAGGTCAGAGTGGTTTTGCAAGATGGTTTTAATGCCCCTTGGAAGAGACGTGGAGGTCACAGTAGCTTAACAAGATGGTTTTAATGCCCCTTGGAAGAGACGTGGAGGTCAGAGTGGTTTTGCAAGATGGTTTTAATGCCCCTTGGAAGAGACGTGGAGGTCACAGTAGCTTAACAAGACAGTTTTAATGCCCCTTGGAAGAGACGTGGAGGTCAGAGTGGTTTGCCAAAATGTTTTTAATGCCCCTTGGAAGAGACGCGGAGTTCAGAGTGGTTTAACAAGATGGTTTTAATGCCCCTTGGAATAGACGTGGAGGTCATAGTAGCTTAACAAGATGGTTTTCATTCCCCTTGGAGGAGACGTGGAGTTCAGAGTGGTTTAACAAGACGGTTTTAGTGCGCCTTGGAAGAGAGGTGGAGGTCACAGTAGCTTAACAAGACGGTTTTAATGCCCCTTGGAAGAGACGTCGTGTTGAGAGTGGTTTAACAAGACGGTTTTAATGCCCCTTGGAAGATACGTGGAGTTCAGATTGGTTTAACAAGACATTTTTAATGCCCCTTGAAAGAGACGTGGAGTTCAGAGGAGCTTAACAAGACGGTTTTAATGCCCCTTGGAAGAGACGTGGAGGTCACAGTAACTTAACAAGACGGTTTTAATGCACCTTGGAAGGGACGTGGAGTTCAGAGTAGTTTTACAAGATGGTTTTAATGCCCCTTGGAAAAGACGTGGAGGTCACAGTAGCTTAACAAGACAGTTTTAATGCCCTTGGAAGAGACATCGAGATCAGAGTGGTTTACCAAGATGTGTTTAATGCCCCTTGGAAGAGACGTGGAGGTCATAGTAGCTTAACAAGACGGTTTTAATGCCACTTGGAGGAGAAGTGGAGGACAGAGTGGTTTAACAAGATGGTTTTAAGGCCCCTTGGAAGAGACGTGGAGGTTGCAGTAGCTTAACAAGATGGTTTTAATGCCCCTTGGAAGAGACGTGGAGGTCAGAGTGGTTTAACAAGATGGTTTTAAGGCCCTTTGAAATAGACATGGAGGTCACAGTAGCTTAACACGACGGTTTTAATGCCCCTTGGAAGAGACGTGGAGTTCAGAGGGGTTTAACAAGACGTTTTTAATGCTCCTTGGTAGAGAATTGGAGGTCACACTAGCTTAACAAGACGGTTTTAATGCCCCTTGGTAGAGATGTGCAGGTCACAGTAGCTTAACAACACGGTTTTAATGCCCCTTGGAAGAGACGTGGAGTTCAGAGTGGTTTAACAAGATGGTTTTAAGGCCCCTTGGAAGAGACGTGGAGTTTAGAGGGGCTTAACAAGACGGTTTTAATGCCCCTTGGAAGAGACGTGGAAGTCACAGTAGCTTAACAAGATGGTTTTTATGCCCCTTGGAGGAGACGTGGAGGTCAGATTGGTTTAACAAGACGGTTTTAAGGCCCCTTGGAAGAGAAGTGGAGGTTACAGTAGCTTAACGAGACGGTTTTAATGCCCCTTGGAAGAGACGTGGAGTACAGAGTGGTTTAACAAGATGGTTTTAATGCCCCTTGGAAGAGACGTGGAGGTCATAGTAGCTTAACAAGACGGTTTTAGTGCCCCTTGGAGGAGACGTGGAGGTCAGAGTGGTTTAACAAGATGGTTTTAAGGCCACTTGGAAGAGACGTGTAGGTTGCAGTAGCTTAACAAGACGGTTTTAATGCCCCTTGGAAGAGACGTGGAGGTCAGAGTGGTTTAACAAGAGGGTTTTAATGCCCCTTGAAATAGACGTGGAGGTCACAGTAGCTTAACAAGACGGTTTTAATGCCCCTTGGAAGAGACGTGGAGTTCAGAGGGGTTTAACAAGACGTTTTTAATGCTCCTTGGTAGAGAAGTGGAGGTCACACTAGAGTAACAAGACGGTTTTAATGCCCCTTGGTAGAGATGTGGAGGTCACAGTAGCTTAACAACACGGTTTTAATGCCCCTTGGAAGAGACGTGGAGTTCAGATTGGTTTAACAAGACGTTTTTAATGCCCCTTGGAAGAGACGTGGAGTACAGAGGGGATTAAGAAGACGGTTTTAATGCCCCTTGGAAGAGACGTGGAGGTCACAGTAGCTTAACAATATGGTTTTTATGCCCCTTGGAAGAGACGTCGAGGTCGGAGTGGTTTAACAAGACGGTTTAAATGCCCCTTGGAAGAAAAGTGGAGGGCACGGTAGCTTAACAAGATGGTTTTAATGCCCCTTGGAAGAGACGTGTAGTTCAGAGTGGTTTTACAAGATGGTTTTAATGCCCCTTGGAAGAGACATCGAGATCAGAGTGGTTTACCAAGATATTTTCAATTCCCCTTGGAAGAGACGTGTAAGTCACAGTAGCTTAACAAGACCGTTTTAATGCCCCTTGGAAGAGACAGGGAGTTCAGAGTGGTTTAACAAGATGGTTTTAATGCCCCTTGGAGGAGACGTGGAGGTCAGAGTGGTTTAACAAGATGGTTTAAAGGCCCCTTGGAAGAGACGTGGAGGTTATAGTAGCTTAACAAGACGGTTTTAATGCCCCTTGGAAGAGACGTGGAGGTCAGAGTGGTTTAACAAGAGGGTTTTAATGCCCCTTGAAATAGACGTGGAGGTCACAGTAGCTTAACAAGACGGTTTTAATGCCCCTTGGAAGAGACGTGGAGTTCAGAGGGGTTTAACAAGACGTTTTTAATGCTCCTTGGTAGAGAAGTGGAGGTCACACTAGCTTAACAAGACGGTTTTAATGCCCCTTGGTAGAGATGTGGAGGTCACAGTAGCTTAACAACACGGTTTTAATGCCCCTTGGAAGAGACGTGGAGTTCAGAGTGGATTAACAAGACGGTTTTAAGGCCCCTTGGAAGAGATGTGGAGTTCAGAGGGGCTTAAAAAGACGGTTTTAATGACCCTTGGAAGAGACGTGGAAGTCACAGTAGCTTAACAAGACGGTTTTAATGCCCCTTGAAAGTGACGTGGAGGTTACAGCAGCTTAACAAGACGGTTTTAATGCCCCTTGGAAGAGACGAGGAGGTCAGAGTGGTTTAACAAGAGGGTTTTAATGCCCCTTGAAAGAGACGTGGAGGACACAGCAGCTTAACAAGACAGTTTTAATGCCCCTTGGAAGAGACGTGGAGTTCAGAGAGGTTAACAAGACGTTTTTAATGCTGCTTGGTAGAGAATTGGAGGTCACACCAGCTTAACAAGACGGTTTTAATGCCCCTTGGTAGAGATGTGGAGGTCACAGTAGCTTAACAAGACGGTTTTAATGCCCCTTGGAAGAGACATGGAGTTCAGAGGGGCTTAGCAAGACGGTTTTAATGCCCCTTGGAAGAGATGTGGAAGTCACAGTAGCTTAACAAGACGGTTTTAATGCCCCTTGGAAGAGACGTGGAGGTCAGAGTGGTTTAACAAGAGGGTTTTAATGCCCCTTGAAAGAGACGTGGAGGTCACAGTAGCTTAATAAGACGGTTTTAATGCCCCTTGGAAGAGACGTGGAGTTCAGAGTGGTTTACCAAGATGGTTCTAATGCCCCTTGGAAGAGACGTGGAATTCAGAGGGGCTTAGCAAGACGGTTTTAACATCCCTTGGAAGAGACGTGGAGGTCACAGTATCTTAACAAGATGGTTTTAATGCCCCCTTGAAGAGACATGGAGTTCAGAGTTGCTTAGCAAGACGGTTTTAATGCCCCTTGGAAGAGACGTGGAGGTCACAGTAGCTTAACAAGACGGTTTTAATGCCCCTTGGAAGAGATGTGCAGGTCAGAGTGGTTTTACAAGATGGTTTTAATGCCCGTTGGAAGAGACGTGGAGGTCACAGTAGCTTAACAAGACAGTTTTAATGCCCCTTGGAAGAGAGGTGGAGGTCAGAGTGGTTTACCAAGATGTTTTTAATGCCCCTTGGAATAGACGTGGAAGTCACAGTAGCTTAACCAGACGGATTTTATGCCCCTTGGAAGAGACGTGGAGTTCTGAGTGGTTTAACAAGATGGCTTTAATGCCTCTTGGAAGAGACGTGGAGGTCGTAGTAGCTTAACAACACCGTTTTAATGCGCCTTGGAGGAGACATGAAGGTCAGAGTGGTTTTACAAGACGGTTTTATGGCCCCTTGGAAGAGACATGGAGGTTACAGTAGCTTAACAAGACGGTTTTTATGCCCCTGGAAGAGACGTGGAGGTCAGAGTGGTTTTACAAGATGGTTTTAATGCCCCTTGGAAGAGATGTGGAGGTCACAGTAGCTTAACAAGACAGTTTTAATGCCCCTTGGAAGAAACGTGGAGGTCAGAGTGGTTTACCAAGATGTTTTTAATGCCCCTTGGAAGAGACGTGGAAGTCACAGTAGCTTAACCAGACGGATTTTATGCCCCTTGGAAGAGACGTGGAGTTCTGAGTGGTTTAACAAGATGGCTTTAATGCCTCTTGGAAGAGACGTGGAGGTCATAGTAGCTTAACAACACGGTTTTAATGCACCTTGGAGGAGACGTGAAGGTCAGAGTTGTTTTACCAGACGGTTTTATGGCCCCTTGGAAGAGACGTGGAGGTTACAGTAGCTTAATAAGACGGTTTTAATGCCCCTTTTAAGAGACGTGGAGTTCAGAGTGGTTTAACAAGATGGTTTTAATGCCCCTTGGAAGAGAAGTGGAGATCATAGTAGCTTAACAAGACGGTTTTCTTTCCCCTTGGAGGAGACGTGGAGGTCAGAGTGGTTTAACAAGACGGTTTTAGTGCCCCTTGGAAGAGACGTGGAGGTCACAGTAACTTAACAAGACGGTTTTAATGCCCCTTGGAAGAGACGTCGTGTTGAGAGTGGTTTAACAAGACGGTTTTAATGCCCCTTGGAAGAGACGTGGAGGTAACAGTAGCTTAACAAGACGGTTTTAATGCCCCTTGGAAGAGACGTGGAGGTCAGGGTGTTTTAACAAGATGGTTTTAATGCCCCTTGGAAGAGACGTGGAGGTCACAGTAGCTTAACAAGATGGTTTTAATGACCCTTGGAAGAGACGTGGAGGTCACAGTAGCTTAAGAAGACGGTTTTCATGTCTCTTGGAAGAGACGTTGAGTTCAGAGTGGTTTAACAAGATGGTTTTAATGCCCCTTGGTAGAGACGTGAAGGTCACAGTAGCTTAAGAACACGGTTTTAATGCCCCTTGGAAGAGACGTGGAGTTCAGAGTGGTTTAACAAGACGGTTTTAATGCCACTTGGAAGAGACGTGGAGTTCAGAGTGGTTTAACAAGACGTTTTTAATGCTCCTTGGTAGAGACGTGGAGGTCACACTAGCTTAACAAGACGGTTTTAATGCCCCTTGGTAGAGACGTGGAGGCCAGAGTAGCTTAACAAGATGGTTTTAATGCCCCTTGGAAGAGACGTCGAGTCCAGAGTGGTTTAACAAGACGGTTTTAATGCCCCTTGGAAGAGACGTGGAGTTCAGAGTAGTTTAACGAGACGTTTTTAATGCCCCTTGGAAGAGACGTGGAGGTCACAGTAGCTTAACAAGACGGTTTTAATGCCCCTTGGAAGAGACGTCATGTTGAAAGTGGTTTAACAAGACGGTTTTAATGCCCCTTGGAAGAGACATGGAGGTAACAGTAGCTTAACACGACGGTTTTAATGCCCCTTGGAAGAGACGTGGAGGTCAGAGTGTTTTAACAAGATGGTTTTAATGCCCCTTGGAAGAGACGTGGAGTTCAGAGTGGATTAAAAAGACTG
Organism: Phyllobates terribilis; assembly: GCF_046119375.1. Lineage (NCBI taxonomy): Eukaryota > Metazoa > Chordata > Amphibia > Anura > Dendrobatidae > Phyllobates > Phyllobates terribilis. The sequence goes on from NW_027362764.1 coordinate 253,567,073, forward strand.
TATTAATGCCCCTTGGAAGAGACGTGGAGTTCAGAGTGGTTTAACAAGACGGTTTTAATGCCCCTTGGAAGAGACGTGTAATACAGAGTGGTTTAACAAGACAGTTTTAATGCCCCTTGGAAGAGACGTGGAGGTCACAGTAGCTTAGCAAGATGGTTTTAATGCCCCTTGGAAGAGACGTGGAGGTCACAGTAGCTTAACAAGATGATTTTATTGCCCCTTTGAAGAGACGTGTAGTTCAGAGTGGTTTAGCAAGACAGTTTTAATGCCCCTTGTTAGACACGTGGAGGTCACAGTAGCTTAACAAGATGGTTTTAATGACCCTTGGAAGAGACGTGGAGGTCACAGTAGCTTAAGAAGACGGTTTTTATGCCCCTTGGAAGAGACGTGGAGTTCAGAGTTGTTTTACAAGACTGTTTTAATGCCCCTTGGTAGAGACGTGAAGGTCACAGTAGCTTAAGAAGACGGTTTTAATGCCCCTTGGAAGAGACGTGGAGTTCAGAGTGGTTTAACAAGACGGTTTTAATGCCACTTGGAAGAGACGTGGAGTTCAGAGTGGTTTATCAAGACGTTTTTAATGCTCCTTGGTAGAGAAGTGGAGGTCACACTAGCTTAACAAGACGGTTTTAATGCCCCTTGGAAGAGACGTGGAGGCCAGCGTAGCTTAACAAGATGGTTTTAATGCCCCTTGGAAGAGACGTCGAGTCCAGAGTGGTTTAACAAGACGGTTTTAATGCCCCTTGGAAGAGACCTGGAGTTCAGAGTGGTTTAACGAGACGTTTTTAATGCCCCTTGGAAGAGACGTGGAGGTCACAGTAGCTTAACAAGACGGTTTTAATGCCCCTTGGAAGAGACGTTATGTTGAAAGTGGTTTAACAAGACGGTTTTAATGCCCCTTGGAAGAGACGTGGAGGTAACAGTAGCTTAACACGACGGTTTTAATGCCCCTTGGAAGAGACGTGGAGGTCAGAGTGTTTTAACAAGATGGTTTTAATGCCCCTTGGAAGAGACGTGGAGTTCAGAGTTGATTAAAAAGACTGTATTAATGCCCCTTGGAAGAGACGTGGAGTTCAGAGTGGTTTAACAAGACGGTTTTAATGCCCCTTGGAAGAGACGTGGAATTCAGAGTGGTTTAACAAGACAGTTTTAATGCCCCTTGGAAGAGACGTGGAGGTCACAGTAGCTTAGCAAGATTTTTTTAATGCCCCTTGGAAGAGACGTGGAGGTCACAGTAGCTTAACAAGATGATTTTATTGCCCCTTTGAAGAGACGTGTAGTTCAGAGTGGTTTAGCAAGACAGTTTTAATGCCCCTTGTTAGACACGTGGAGGTCACAGTAGCTTAACAAGATGGTTTTAATGACCCTTGGAAGAGACGTGGAGGTCACAGTAGCTTAAGAAGACGGTTTTTATGCCCCTTGGAAGAGACGTGGAGTTCAGAGTGGTTTTACAAGACTGTTTTAATGCCCCTTGGTAGAGACGTGAAGGTCACAGTAGCTTAAGAAGACGGTTTTAATGCCCCTTGGAAGGGACGTGGAGTTCAGAGTGGTTTAACAAGACGGTTTTAATGCCACTTGGAAGAGACGTGGAGTTCAGAGTGGTTTATCAAGACGTTTTTAATGCTCCTTGGTAGAGAAGTGGAGGTCACACTAGCTTAACAAGACGGTTTTAATGCCCCTTGGAAGAGACGTGGAGGCCAGAGTAGCTTAACAAGATGGTTTTAGTGCCACTTGGAAGAGACGTCGAGTCCAGAGTGGTTTAACAAGACGGTTTTAATGCCCCTTGGAAGAGACGTGGAGTTCAGAGTGGTTTAACGAGACGTTTTTAATGCCCCTTGGAAGAGACGTGGAGTTCAGAGGGGCCTAACAAGACGGTTTTAATGCCCCTTGTAAGAGACGTGGAGGTCACAGTAGCTTAACAAGATGGTTTTAATGCCCATTGGAAGAGACGTGGAGGTCAGATTGGTTTTACAAGATGGTTTTAATGCCCTTTGGAAGAGACGTGGAGGTCACAGTAGCTTAAGAAGACAGTTTTAATGCGCCTTGGAGGAGACGTGAAGGTCAGAGTGGTTTTACAAGACGGTTTTATGGCCCCTTGGAAGAGACGTGGAGGTTACAGTAGCTTAATAAGACGGTTTTAATGCCCCTTGGAAGAGACGTGGAGTTCAGAGTGGTTTAACAAGATGGTTTTAATGCCCCTTGGAAGAGACGTGGAGGTCATAGTAGCTTAACAAGACGGTTTTCTTTCCCCTTGGAGGAGACGTGGAGGTCAGAGTGGTTTAACAAGACGGTTTTAGTGCCTCTTGGAAGAGACGTGGAGGTCACAGTAGCTTAACAAGACGGTTTTAATGCCCCTTGGAAGAGACGTCGTGTTGAGAGTGGTTTAACAAGACGGATTTAATGCCCCTTGGAAGAGACGTGGAGGTAACAGTAGCTTAACAAGACGGTTTTAATGCCCCTTGGAAGAGACATGGAGGTCAGAGTGTTTTAACAAGATGGTTTTAATGCCCCTTGGAAGAGACGTGGAGTTCAGAGTGGTTTAACAAGACGGTTTTAATGCCACTTGGAAGAGACGTGGAGTTCAGAGTGGTTTATCAAGACGTTTTTAATGCTCCTTGGTAGAGAAGTGGAGGTCACACTAGCTTAACAAGACGGTTTTAATGCCCCTTGGAAGAGACGTGGAGGCCAGAGTAGCTTAACAAGATGGTTTTAGTGCCACTTGGAAGAGACGTCGAGTCCAGAGTGGTTTAACAAGACGGTTTTAATGCCCCTTGGAAGAGACGTGGAGTTCAGAGTGGTTTAACGAGACGTTTTTAATGCCCCTTGGAAGAGACGTGGAGTTCAGAGGGGCCTAACAAGACGGTTTTAATGCCCCTTGTAAGAGACGTGGAGGTCACAGTAGCTTAACAAGATGGTTTTAATGCCCCTTGGAAGAGACGTGGAGGTCAGATTGGTTTTACAAGATGGTTTTAATGCCCTTTGGAAGAGACGTGGAGGTCACAGTAGCTTAAGAAGACAGTTTTAATGCGCCTTGGAGGAGACGTGAAGGTCAGAGTGGTTTTACAAGACGGTTTTATGGCCCCTTGGAAGAGACGTGGAGGTTACAGTAGCTTAATAAGACGGTTTTAATGCCCCTTGGAAGAGACGTGGAGTTCAGAGTGGTTTAACAAGATGGTTTTAATGCCCCTTGGAAGAGACGTGGAGGTCATAGTAGCTTAACAAGACGGTTTTCTTTCCCCTTGGAGGAGACGTGGAGGTCAGAGTGGTTTAACAAGACGGTTTTAGTGCCTCTTGGAAGAGACGTGGAGGTCACAGTAGCTTAACAAGACGGTTTTAATGCCCCTTGGAAGAGACGTCGTGTTGAGAGTGGTTTAACAAGACGGTTTTAATGCCCCTTGGAAGAGACGTGGAGGTAACAGTAGCTTAACAAGACGGTTTTAATGCCCCTTGGAAGAGACATGGAGGTCAGAGTGTTTTAACAAGATGGTTTTAATGCCCCTTGGAAGAGACGTGGAGTTCAGAGTGGTTTAACAAGACGGTTTTAATGCCTCTTGGAAGAGACGTAGAATTCAGAGTGGTTTAACAAGACAGTTTTAATGCCCCTTGGAAGAGACGTGGAGGTCATAGTAGCTTAACAAGATGGTTTTAATGCCCCTTGGAAGAGACGTGGAGGTCACAGTAGCTTAACAAGGTGATTTTATTGCCCCTTGGAAGAGAAGTGTAGTTCAGAGTGGTTTAACAAGACAGTTTTAATGCCCCTTGGAAGACACGTGGAGGTCCCAGTAGCTTAACAAGATCGTTTTAATGACCCTTGGAAGAGACGTGGAGGTCACAGTAGCTTAAGAAGACGGTTTTTATGCCCCTTGGAAGAGACGTTGAGTTCAGAGTGGTTTAACAAGACGGTTTTAATGCCCCTTGGTAGAGACGTGAAGGTCACAGTAGCATAAGAAGACGGTTTTAATGCCCCTTGGAAGAGACGTGGAGTTCAGAGTGGTTTAACAAGACGGTTTAAATGCCACTTGGAAGAGACGTGGAGTTCAGAGTGGTTTAACAAGACGTTTTTAATGCTCCTTGGTAGAGACGTGGAGGTCACACTTGCTTAACAAGACGGTTTTAATGCCCCTTGGTAGAGACGTGGAGGCCAGAGTAGCTTAACAAGATGGTTTTAATGCCCATTGGAAGAGACATTGAGTCCAGAGTGGTTTAACAAGACGGTTTTAATGCCCCTTGGAAGAGACGTGGAGTTCAGAGTGGTTTAACGAGACGTTTTTAATGCCCCTTGGAAGAGACGTGGAGTTCAGAAGGGCCTAACCAGACGGTTTTAATGCCCCTTGGAAGAGACGTGGAGTTCAGAGTGGTTTAACGAGACGTTTTTAATGCCCCTTGGAAGAGACGTGGAGTTCAGAGGGGCCTAACCAGACGGTTTTAATGCCCCTTGGAAGAGACGTGGAGGTCACAGTAGCTTAACAAGACAGTTTTAATGCCCCTTGGAGGAGACGTGGAGGTCAGAGTGGTCTACCAAGATGGTTTTAATGCCCCTTGGAAGAGACATGGAGGTTAACGTAGCTTAACAAGACGGTTTTAATGCCCCTTGGAAGAGAAGTGGAGTCCAGAGTGGTTTAACAAGAGGGTTTTAATGCCCCTTGAAAGACATGTGGAGGTCACAGTAGCTTAACAATACGGTTTTAATGCCCCTTGGAAGAGACGTGGAGTTCAGAGTGGTTTAACAAGATGGTTTTAATGCCCCTTGGAAGAGACGTGGAGGTCATAGTAGCTTAACAAGACGGTTTTAATGCCCCTTGGAGGAGACGTGGAGGTCTGAGTGGTTTAACAAGACGGTTTTAAGGCCCCTTGTAAGAGATGTTGAGGTTACAGTAGCTTAACAAGACGGTTTTAATGCCCCTTGGAAGAGACGTGGAGGTCAGAGTGGTTTAACAAGAGGGTTTTATGCCCCTTGATAGAGACGTGGAGGTCACAGTAGCTTAACAAGACGGTTTTAATGCCCCCTGGAAGAGACGTGGAGTTCAGAGTGGTTTAACAAGACGTTTTTAATGCTCCTTGGTAGAGACGTGGAGGTCACACTTGCTTAACAAGACGGTTTTAATGCCCCTTGGAAGAGACGTGGAGTTCAGAGTGGTTTACCAAGACGGTTCTAATGCCCCTTGGAAGAGACGTGGAATTCAGAGGGGCTTAGCAAGACCGTTTTAACGTCCCTTGGAAGAGACGTGGAGGTCACAGTAGCTTAACAAGATGGTTTTAATGGCCCCTGGAAGAGACGTGGAGTACAGAGTTGCTTAGCAAGACGGTTTTAATGCCCCTTGGAAGAGACGTGGAGTTCACAGTAGCTTAACAAGACAGTTTTAATGCCCCTTGGAAGAGACGTGGAGGTCAGAGTGGTTTACCAAGATGTTTTTAATGCCCCTTGGAAGAGACGTGGAAGTCACAGTAGCTTAACCAGACGGATTTTATGCCCCTTGGAAGAGACGTGGAGTTCTGAGTGGTTTAACAAGATGGCTTTAATGCCCCTTGGAAGAGACGTGGAGGTCATGGGAGCTTAACAACACGGTTTTAATGCGCCTTGGAGGAGACGTGAAGGTCAGAGTGGTTTTATAAGACGGTTTTATGGCCCCTTGGAAGAGACGTGGAGGTTACAGTAGCTTAACAAGACGGTTTTAATGAGCCGTGGAAGAGACGTGGAGGTCAGAGTGGTTTTGCAAGATGGTTTTAATGCCCCTTGGAAGAGACGTGGAGGTCACAGTAGCTTAACAAGACAGTTTTAATGCCCCTTGGAAGAGACGTGGAGGTCAGAGTGGTTTGCCAAGATGTTTTTAATGCCCCTTGGAAGAGACGCGGAGTTCAGAGTGGTTTAACAAGATGGTTTTAATGCCCCTTGGAATAGACGTGGAGGTCATAGTAGCTTAACAAGATGGTTTTCATTCCCCTTGGAGGAGACGAGGAGGTCAAAGTGGTTTAACAAGGCGGTTTTAGTGCCCCTTGGAAGAGAGGTGGAGGTCACAGGAGCTTAACAAGACGGTTTTAATGCCCCTTGGAAGAGACGTCGTGTTGAGAGTGGTTTAACAAGACGGTTTTAATGCCCCTTGGAAGATACGTGGAGTTCAGATTGGTTTAACAAGACATTTTTAATGCCCCTTGAAAGAGACGTGGAGTTCAGAGGAGCTTAACAAGACGGTTTTAATGCCCCTTGGAAGAGACGTGGAGGTCACAGTAGCTTAACAAGACGGTTTTAATGCCCCTTGGAAGAGACGTGGAGTTCAGAGTGGTTTTACAAGATGGTTTTAATGCCCCTTGGAATAGACGTGGAGGTCACAGTAGCTTAACAAGACAGTTTTAATGCCCTTGGAAGAGACATCGAGATCAGAGTGGTTTACCAAGATGTGTTTAATGCCCCTTGGAAGAGACGTGGAGGTCATAGTAGCTTAACAAGACGGTTTTAATGCCCCTTGGAGGAGAAGTGGAGGACAGAGTGGTTTAACAAGATGGTTTTAAGGCCCCTTGGAAGAGACGTGGAGGTGGCAGTAGCTTAACAAGATGGTTTTAATGCCCCTTGGAAGAGACGTGGAGGTCAGAGTGGTTTAACAAGATGGTTTTAAGGCCCTTTGAAATAGACGTGGAGGTCACAGTAGCTTAAAAAGACGGTTTTAATGCCCCTTGGAAGAGACGTGGAGTTCAGAGGGGTTTAACAAGACGTTTTTAATGCTCCTTGGTAGAGAATTGGAGGTCACACTAGCTTAACAAGACGGTCTTAATGCCCCTTGGTAGAGATGTGGAGGTCACAGTAGCTTAACAACACGGTTTTAATGCCCCTTGGAAGAGACGTGGAGTTCAGAGTGGTTTAACAAGATGGTTTTAAGGCCCCTTGGAAGAGACGTGGAGTTTAGAGGGGCTTAACAAGACGGTTTTAATGCCCCTTGGAAGAGACGTGGAAGTCACAGTAGCTTAACAAGATGTTTTTTATTCCCCTTGGAGGAGACGTGGAGGTCAGATTGGTTTAACAAGACGGTTTTAAGGCCCCTTGGAAGAGACGTGGAGGTTACAGTAGCTTAACGAGACGGTTTTAATGCCCCTTGGAAGAGACGTGGAGTACAGAGTGGTTTAACAAGCTGGTTTTAATGCCCCTTGGAAGAGATGTGGAGGTCATAGTAGCTTAACAAGACGGTTTTAATGCCCCTTGGAGGAGACGTGGAGGTCAGAGTGGTTTAACAAGATGGTTTTAAGACCACTTGGAAGAGACGTGTAGGTTGCAGTAGCTTAACAAGACGGTTTTAATGCCCCTTGGAAGAGACGTGGAGGTCAGAGTGGTTTAACAAGAGGGTTTTAATGCCCCTTGAAATAGACGTGGAGGTCACAGTAGCTTAACAAGACGGTTTTAATGCCCCTTGGAAGAGACGTGGAGTTCAGAGGGGTTTAACAAGACGTTTTTAATGCTCCTTGGTAGAGAAGTGGAGGTCACACTAGCTTAACAAGACGGTTTTAATGCCCTTTGGTAGAGATGTGGAGGTCACAGTAGCTTAACAACACGGTTTTAATGCCCCTTGGAAGAGACGTGGAGTTCAGAGCGGTTTAACAAGATGGTTTTAAGGCCCCTTGGAAGAGACGTGGAGTTCAGAGTGGTTTAACAAGACAGTTTTAATGCCCCTTGGAAGAGACGTGGAGGTCACAGTAGCTTAGCAAGATGGTTTTAATGCCCCTTGGAAGAGACGTGGAGGTCACAGTAGCTTAACAAGATGATTTTATTGCCCCTTTGAAGAGACGTGTAGTTCAGAGTGGTTTAGCAAGACAGTTTTAATGCCCTTTGTTAGACACGTGGAGGTCACAGTAGCTTAACAAGATGGTTTTAATGACCCTTGGAAGAGACGTGGAGGTCACAGTAGCTTAAGAAGACGGTTTTTATGCCCCTTGGAAGAGACGTGGAGTTCAGAGTTGTTTTACAAGACTGTTTTAATGCCCCTTGGTAGAGACGTGAAGGTCACAGTAGCTTAAGAAGACGGTTTTAATGCCCCTTGGAAGAGACGTGGAGTTCAGAGTGGTTTAACAAGACGGTTTTAATGCCACTTGGAAGAGACGTGGAGTTCAGAGTGGTTTATCAAGACGTTTTTAATGCTCCTTGGTAGAGAAGTGGAGGTCACACTAGCTTAACAAGACGGTTTTAATGCCCCTTGGAAGAGACGTGGAGGCCAGCGTAGCTTAACAAGATGGTTTTACTGCCCCTTGGAAGAGACGTCGAGTCCAGAGTGGTTTAACAAGACGGTTTTAATGCCCCTTGGAAGAGACCTGGAGTTCAGAGTGGTTTAACGAGACGTTTTTAATGCCCCTTGGAAGAGACGTGGAGGTCACAGTAGCTTAACAAGACGGTTTTAATGCCCCTTGGAAGAGACGTTATGTTGAAAGTGGTTTAACAAGACGGTTTTAATGCCCCTTGGAAGAGACGTGGAGGTAACAGTAGCTTAACACGACGGTTTTAATGCCCCTTGGAAGAGACGTGGAGGTCAGAGTGTTTTAACAAGATGGTTTTAATGCCCCTTGGAAGAGACGTGGAGTTCAGAGTTGATTAAAAAGACTGTATTAATGCCCCTTGGAAGAGACGTGGAGTTCAGAGTGGTTTAACAAGACGGTTTTAATGCCCCTTGGAAGAGACGTGGAATTCAGAGTGGTTTAACAAGACAGTTTTAATGCCCCTTGGAAGAGACGTGGAGGTCACAGTAGCTTAGCAAGATTTTTTTAATGCCCCTTGGAAGAGACGTGGAGGTCACAGTAGCTTAACAAGATGATTTTATTGCCCCTTTGAAGAGACGTGTAGTTCAGAGTGGTTTAGCAAGACAGTTTTAATGCCCCTTGTTAGACACGTGGAGGTCACAGTAGCTTAACAAGATGGTTTTAATGACCCTTGGAAGAGACGTGGAGGTCACAGTAGCTTAAGAAGACGGTTTTTATGCCCCTTGGAAGAGACGTGGAGTTCAGAGTGGTTTTACAAGACTGTTTTAATGCCCCTTGGTAGAGACGTGAAGGTCACAGTAGCTTAAGAAGATGGTTTTAATGCCCCTTGGAAGGGACGTGGAGTTCAGAGTGGTTTAACAAGACGGTTTTAATGCCACTTGGAAGAGACGTGGAGTTCAGAGTGGTTTATCAAGACGTTTTTAATGCTCCTTGGTAGAGAAGTGGAGGTCACACTAGCTTAACAAGACGGTTTTAATGCCCCTTGGAAGAGACGTGGAGGCCAGAGTAGCTTAACAAGATGGTTTTAGTGCCACTTGGAAGAGACGTCGAGTCCAGAGTGGTTTAACAAGACGGTTTTAATGCCCCTTGGAAGAGACGTGGAGTTCAGAGTGGTTTAACGAGACGTTTTTAATGCCCCTTGGAAGAGACGTGGAGTTCAGAGGGGCCTAACAAGACGGTTTTAATGCCCCTTGTAAGAGACGTGGAGGTCACAGTAGCTTAACAAGATGGTTTTAATGCCCATTGGAAGAGACGTGGAGGTCAGATTGGTTTTACAAGATGGTTTTAATGCCCTTTGGAAGAGACGTGGAGGTCACAGTAGCTTAAGAAGACAGTTTTAATGCGCCTTGGAGGAGACGTGAAGGTCAGAGTGGTTTTACAAGACGGTTTTATGGCCCCTTGGAAGAGACGTGGAGGTTACAGTAGCTTAATAAGACGGTTTTAATGCCCCTTGGAAGAGACGTGGAGTTCAGAGTGGTTTAACAAGATGGTTTTAATGCCCCTTGGAAGAGACGTGGAGGTCATAGTAGCTTAACAAGACGGTTTTCTTTCCCCTTGGAGGAGACGTGGAGGTCAGAGTGGTTTAACAAGACGGTTTTAGTGCCTCTTGGAAGAGACGTGGAGGTCACAGTAGCTTAACAAGACGGTTTTAATGCCCCTTGGAAGAGACGTCGTGTTGAGAGTGGTTTAACAAGACGGTTTTAATGCCCCTTGGAAGAGACGTGGAGGTAACAGTAGCTTAACAAGACGGTTTTAATGCCCCTTGGAAGAGACATGGAGGTCAGAGTGTTTTAACAAGATGGTTTTAATGCCCCTTGGAAGAGACGTGGAGTTCAGAGTGGTTTAACAAGACGGTTTTAATGCCACTTGGAAGAGACGTGGAGTTCAGAGTGGTTTATCAAGACGTTTTTAATGCTCCTTGGTAGAGAAGTGGAGGTCACACTAGCTTAACAAGACGGTTTTAATGCCCCTTGGAAGAGACGTGGAGGCCAGAGTAGCTTAACAAGATGGTTTTAGTGCCACTTGGAAGAGACGTCGAGTCCAGAGTGGTTTAACAAGACGGTTTTAATGCCCCTTGGAAGAGACGTGGAGTTCAGAGTGGTTTAACGAGACGTTTTTAATGCCCCTTGGAAGAGACGTGGAGTTCAGAGGGGCCTAACAAGATGGTTTTAATGCCCCTTGTAAGAGACGTGGAGGTCACAGTAGCTTAACAAGATGGTTTTAATGCCCCTTGGAAGAGACGTGGAGGTCAGATTGGTTTTACAAGATGGTTTTAATGCCCTTTGGAAGAGACGTGGAGGTCACAGTAGCTTAAGAAGACAGTTTTAATGCGCCTTGGAGGAGACGTGAAGGTCAGAGTGGTTTTACAAGACGGTTTTATGGCCCCTTGGAAGAGACGTGGAGGTTACAGTAGCTTAATAAGACGGTTTTAATGCCCCTTGGAAGAGACGTGGAGTTCAGAGTGGTTTAACAAGATGGTTTTAATGCCCCTTGGAAGAGACGTGGAGGTCATAGTAGCTTAACAAGACGGTTTTCTTTCCCCTTGGAGGAGACGTGGAGGTCAGAGTGGTTTAACAAGACGGTTTTAGTGCCTCTTGGAAGAGACGTGGAGGTCACAGTAGCTTAACAAGACGGTTTTAATGCCCCTTGGAAGAGACGTCGTGTTGAGAGTGGTTTAACAAGACGGTTTTAATGCCCCTTGGAAGAGACGTGGAGGTAACAGTAGCTTAACAAGACGGTTTTAATGCCCCTTGGAAGAGACATGGAGGTCAGAGTGTTTTAACAAGATGGTTTTAATGCCCCTTGGAAGAGACGTGGAGTTCAGAGTGGTTTAACAAGACGGTTTTAATGCCTCTTGGAAGAGACGTAGAATTCAGAGTGGTTTAACAAGACAGTTTTAATGCCCCTTGGAAGAGACGTGGAGGTCATAGTAGCTTAACAAGATGGTTTTAATGCCCCTTGGAAGAGACGTGGAGGTCACAGTAGCTTAACAAGGTGATTTTATTGCCCCTTGGAAGAGAAGTGTAGTTCAGAGTGGTTTAACAAGACAGTTTTAATGCCCCTTGGAAGACACGTGGAGGTCCCAGTAGCTTAACAAGATCGTTTTAATGACCCTTGGAAGAGACGTGGAGGTCACAGTAGCTTAAGAAGACGGTTTTTATGCCCCTTGGAAGAGACGTTGAGTTCAGAGTGGTTTAACAAGACGGTTTTAATGCCCCTTGGTAGAGACGTGAAGGTCACAGTAGCATAAGAAGACGGTTTTAATGCCCCTTGGAAGAGACGTGGAGTTCAGAGTGGTTTAACAAGACGGTTTAAATGCCACTTGGAAGAGACGTGGAGTTCAGAGTGGTTTAACAAGACGTTTTTAATGCTCCTTGGTAGAGACGTGGAGGTCACACTTGCTTAACAAGACGGTTTTAATGCCCCTTGGTAGAGACGTGGAGGCCAGAGTAGCTTAACAAGATGGTTTTAATGCCCATTGGAAGAGACATTGAGTCCAGAGTGGTTTAACAAGACGGTTTTAATGCCCCTTGGAAGAGACGTGGAGTTCAGAGTGGTTTAACGAGACGTTTTTAATGCCCCTTGGAAGAGACGTGGAGTTCAGAAGGGCCTAACCAGACGGTTTTAATGCCCCTTGGAAGAGACGTGGAGTTCAGAGTGGTTTAACGAGACGTTTTTAATGCCCCTTGGAAGAGACGTGGAGTTCAGAGGGGCCTAACCAGACGGTTTTAATGCCCCTTGGAAGAGACGTGGAGGTCACAGTAGCTTAACAAGACAGTTTTAATGCCCCTTGGAGGAGACGTGGAGGTCAGAGTGGTCTACCAAGATGGTTTTAATGCCCCTTGGAAGAGACATGGAGGTTAACGTAGCTTAACAAGACGGTTTTAATGCCCCTTGGAAGAGAAGTGGAGTCCAGAGTGGTTTAACAAGAGGGTTTTAATGCCCCTTGAAAGACATGTGGAGGTCACAGTAGCTTAACAATACGGTTTTAATGCCCCTTGGAAGAGACGTGGAGTTCAGAGTGGTTTAACAAGATGGTTTTAATGCCCCTTGGAAGAGACGTGGAGGTCATAGTAGCTTAACAAGACGGTTTTAATGCCCCTTGGAGGAGACGTGGAGGTCTGAGTGGTTTAACAAGACGGTTTTAAGGCCCCTTGTAAGAGATGTTGAGGTTACAGTAGCTTAACAAGACGGTTTTAATGCCCCTTGGAAGAGACGTGGAGGTCAGAGTGGTTTAACAAGAGGGTTTTATGCCCCTTGATAGAGACGTGGAGGTCACAGTAGCTTAACAAGACGGTTTTAATGCCCCCTGGAAGAGACGTGGAGTTCAGAGTGGTTTAACAAGACGTTTTTAATGCTCCTTGGTAGAGACGTGGAGGTCACACTTGCTTAACAAGACGGTTTTAATGCCCCTTGGAAGAGACGTGGAGTTCAGAGTGGTTTACCAAGACGGTTCTAATGCCCCTTGGAAGAGACGTGGAATTCAGAGGGGCTTAGCAAGACCGTTTTAACGTCCCTTGGAAGAGACGTGGAGGTCACAGTAGCTTAACAAGATGGTTTTAATGGCCCCTGGAAGAGACGTGGAGTACAGAGTTGCTTAGCAAGACGGTTTTAATGCCCCTTGGAAGAGACGTGGAGTTCACAGTAGCTTAACAAGACAGTTTTAATGCCCCTTGGAAGAGACGTGGAGGTCAGAGTGGTTTACCAAGATGTTTTTAATGCCCCTTGGAAGAGACGTGGAAGTCACAGTAGCTTAACCAGACGGATTTTATGCCCCTTGGAAGAGACGTGGAGTTCTGAGTGGTTTAACAAGATGGCTTTAATGCCCCTTGGAAGAGACGTGGAGGTCATGGGAGCTTAACAACACGGTTTTAATGCGCCTTGGAGGAGACGTGAAGGTCAGAGTGGTTTTACAAGACGGTTTTATGGCCCCTTGGAAGAGACGTGGAGGTTACAGTAGCTTAACAAGACGGTTTTAATGAGCCGTGGAAGAGACGTGGAGGTCAGAGTGGTTTTGCAAGATGGTTTTAATGCCCCTTGGAAGAGACGTGGAGGTCACAGTAGCTTAACAAGACAGTTTTAATGCCCCTTGGAAGAGACGTGGAGGTCAGAGTGGTTTGCCAAGATGTTTTTAATGCCCCTTGGAAGAGACGCGGAGTTCAGAGTGGTTTAACAAGATGGTTTTAATGCCCCTTGGAATAGACGTGGAGGTCATAGTAGCTTAACAAGATGGTTTTCATTCCCCTTGGAGGAGACGAGGAGGTCAAAGTGGTTTAACAAGGCGGTTTTAGTGCCCCTTGGAAGAGAGGTGGAGGTCACAGGAGCTTAACAAGACGGTTTTAATGCCCCTTGGAAGAGACGTCGTGTTGAGAGTGGTTTAACAAGACGGTTTTAATGCCCCTTGGAAGATACGTGGAGTTCAGATTGGTTTAACAAGACATTTTTAATGCCCCTTGAAAGAGACGTGGAGTTCAGAGGAGCTTAACAAGACGGTTTTAATGCCCCTTGGAAGAGACGTGGAGGTCACAGTAGCTTAACAAGACGGTTTTAATGCCCCTTGGAAGAGACGTGGAGTTCAGAGTGGTTTTACAAGATGGTTTTAATGCCCCTTGGAATAGACGTGGAGGTCACAGTAGCTTAACAAGACAGTTTTAATGCCCTTGGAAGAGACATCGAGATCAGAGTGGTTTACCAAGATGTGTTTAATGCCCCTTGGAAGAGACGTGGAGGTCATAGTAGCTTAACAAGACGGTTTTAATGCCCCTTGGAGGAGAAGTGGAGGACAGAGTGGTTTAACAAGATGGTTTTAAGGCCCCTTGGAAGAGACGTGGAGGTGGCAGTAGCTTAACAAGATGGTTTTAATGCCCCTTGGAAGAGACGTAGAGGTCAGAGTGGTTTAACAAGATGGTTTTAAGGCCCTTTGAAATAGACGTGGAGGTCACAGTAGCTTAAAAAGACGGTTTTAATGCCCCTTGGAAGAGACGTGGAGTTCAGAGGGGTTTAACAAGACGTTTTTAATGCTCCTTGGTAGAGAATTGGAGGTCACACTAGCTTAACAAGACGGTCTTAATGCCCCTTGGTAGAGATGTGGAGGTCACAGTAGCTTAACAACACGGTTTTAATGCCCCTTGGAAGAGACGTGGAGTTCAGAGTGGTTTAACAAGATGGTTTTAAGGCCCCTTGGAAGAGACGTGGAGTTTAGAGGGGCTTAACAAGACGGTTTTAATGCCCCTTGGAAGAGACGTGGAAGTCACAGTAGCTTAACAAGATGTTTTTTATTCCCCTTGGAGGAGACGTGGAGGTCAGATTGGTTTAACAAGACGGTTTTAAGGCCCCTTGGAAGAGACGTGGAGGTTACAGTAGCTTAACGAGACGGTTTTAATGCCCCTTGGAAGAGACGTGGAGTACAGAGTGGTTTAACAAGCTGGTTTTAATGCCCCTTGGAAGAGATGTGGAGGTCATAGTAGCTTAACAAGACGGTTTTAATGCCCCTTGGAGGAGACGTGGAGGTCAGAGTGGTTTAACAAGATGGTTTTAAGACCACTTGGAAGAGACGTGTAGGTTGCAGTAGCTTAACAAGACGGTTTTAATGCCCCTTGGAAGAGACGTGGAGGTCAGAGTGGTTTAACAAGAGGGTTTTAATGCCCCTTGAAATAGACGTGGAGGTCACAGTAGCTTAACAAGACGGTTTTAATGCCCCTTGGAAGAGACGTGGAGTTCAGAGGGGTTTAACAAGACGTTTTTAATGCTCCTTGGTAGAGAAGTGGAGGTCACACTAGCTTAACAAGACGGTTTTAATGCCCTTTGGTAGAGATGTGGAGGTCACAGTAGCTTAATAACACGGTTTTAATGCCCCTTGGAAGAGACGTGGAGTTCAGAGCGGTTTAACAAGATGGTTTTAAGGCCCCTTGGAAGAGACGTGGAGTTCAGAGGGGATTAACAAGACAGTTTTAATGCCCCTTGGAAGAGACGTGGAAGTCACAGTAGCTTATCAACACGGTTTTAATACCACTTGGAGGAGACGTGAAGATCAGAGTGGTTTAACAAGACGGTTTTAAGGCCCCTTGGAAGAGACATGGAGGTTACAGTAGCTTAACAAGACGGTTTTAATGCCCCTTGAAAGAGACGTGGAGGTCACAGTAGCTTAACAAGATGGTTTTAATGCCCCTTGGAAGAGACGTGGAGGTCAGAGTGGATTTACAAGATTGTTTTAATGCCCCTTGGAAGAGACGTGGAGGTCACAGTAGCTTAACAAGATAGTTTTAATGCCCCTTGGAAGAGACGTGGAGGTCAGTGTGGTTTACCAAGATGATTTTAATGCCCCTTGGAAGAGACGTGGAAGTCACAGTAGCTTAACAAGACGGATTTTATGCCCCTTGGAAGAGATGTGGAGTTCAGAGTGGTTTAAAAAGATGGCATTAATGCCCCTTGGAAGAGACGTGGAGGTCATAGTAGCTTAACAAGACGGTTTTAATGCCCCTTGGAAGAGAAATCGTGTTCAGAGTGGTTTAAGAAGACGGTTTTAATGCCCCTTGGAAGAGACGTGGAGGTCATAGTAGCTTAACAAGACGGTTTTAATGCCCCTTGGAAGAGAAGTCGTGTTCAGAGTGGTTTAAGAAGACGGTTTTAATGCCCCTTGGAAGAGACGTGGAGTTCAGATTGGTTTAACAAGACGTTTTTAATGCCCCTTGGAAGAGATGTGGAGTTCAGAGGGGATTAAGAAGACGGTTTTAATGCCCCTTGGAAGAGACGTGGAGGTCACAGTAGCTTAACAATACGGTTTTAATGCCCCTTGGAAGAGACGTCGAGGTCAGAGTGGTTTAACAAGACGGTTTAAATGCCCCTTGGAAGAAAAGTGGAGGGCACAGTAGCTTAACAAGATGGTTTTAATGCCCCTTGGAAGAGACGTGTAGTTCAGAGTGGTTTTACAAGATGGTTTTAATGCCCCTTGGAAGAGACATCGAGATCAGAGTGGTTTACCAAGATATTTTTAATGCCCCTTGGTAGAGAAGTGGAGGTCACACTAGCTTAACAAGACCGTTTTAATGCCCCTTGGAAGAGACGTGGAGGCCAGAGTAGCTTAACAAGATGGTTTTAGTGCCACTTGGAAGAGACGTCGAGTCCAGAGTGGTTTAACAAGACGGTTTTAATGCCCCTTGGAAGAGACGTGGAGTTCAGAGTGGTTTAACGAGACGTTTTTAATGCCCCTTGGAAGAGACGTGGAGTTCAGAGGGGCCTAACAAGACGGTTTTAATGCCCCTTGTAAGAGACGTGGAGGTCACAGTAGCTTAACAAGACGGTTTTAATGCCCCTTGGAAGAGACGTGGAGGTCAGATTGGTTTTACAAGATGGTTTTAATGCCCTTTGGAAGAGACGTGGAGGTCACAGTAGCTTAAGAAGACAGTTTTAATGCGCCTTGGAGGAGACGTGAAGGTCAGAGTGGTTTTACAAGACGGTTTTATGGCCCCTTGGAAGAGACGTGGAGGTTACAGTAGCTTAATAAGACGGTTTTAATGCCCCTTGGAAGAGACGTGGAGGTCATAGTAGCTTAACAAGACGGTTTTCTTTCCCCTTGGAGGAGACGTGGAGGTCAGAGTGGTTTAACAAGACGGTTTTAGTGCCTCTTGGAAGAGACGTGGAGGTCACAGTAGCTTAACAAGACGGTTTTAATGCCCCTTGGAAGAGACGTCGTGTTGAGAGTGGTTTAACAAGACGGTTTTAATGCCCCTTGGAACAGACGTGGAGGTAACAGTAGCTTAACAAGACGGTTTTAATGCCCCTTGGAAGAGACATGGAGGTCAGAGTTTTTTAACAAGATGGTTTTAATGCCCCTTGGAAGAGACGTGGAGTTCAGAGTGGTTTAACAAGACGGTTTTAATGCCTCTTGGAAGAGACGTAGAATTCAGAGTGGTTTAACAAGACAGTTTTAATGCCCCTTGGAAGAGACGTGGAGGTCATAGTAGCTTAACAAGATGGTTTTAATGCCCCTTGGAAGAGACGTGGAGGTCACAGTAGCTTAACAAGATGATTTTATTGCCCCTTGGAAGAGAAGTGTAGTTCAGAGTGGTTTAACAAGACAGTTTTAATGCCCCTTGGAAGACACGTGGAGGTCCCAGTAGCTTAACAAGATCGTTTTAATGACCCTTGGAAGAGACGTGGAGGTTACAGTAGCTTAAGAAGACGGTTTTTATGCCCCTTGGAAGAGACGTTGAGTTCAGAGTGGTTTAACAAGACGGTTTTAATGCCCCTTGGTAGAGACGTGAAGGTCACAGTAGCATAAGAAGACGGTTTTAATGCCCCTTGGAAGAGACGTGGAGTTCAGAGTGGTTTAACAAGACGTTTTTAATGCTCCTTGGTAGAGACGTGGAGGTCACACTTGCTTAACAAGACGGTTTTAATGCCCCTTGGTAGAGACGTGGAGGCCAGAGTAGCTTAACAAGATGGTTTTAATGCCCCTTGGAAGAGACATTGAGTCCAGAGTGGTTTAACAAGACGGTTTTAATGCCCCTTGGAAGAGACGTGGAGTTCAGAGTGGTTTAACGAGACTTTTTTAATGCCCCTTGGAAGAGACGTGGAGTTCAGAGGGGCCTAACCAGACGGTTTTAATGCCCCTTGGAAGAGACGTGGAGGTCACAGTAGCTTAACAAGACAGTTTTAATGCCCCTTGGAGGAGACGTGGAGGTCAGAGTGGTCTACCAAGATGGTTTTAATGCCCCTTGGAAGAGACATGGAGGTTAACGTAGCTTAACAAGACGGTTTTAATGCCCCTTGGAAGAGAAGTGGAGTCCAGAGTGGTTTAACAAGAGGGTTTTAATGCCCCTTGAAAGACACGTGGAGGTCACAGTAGCTTAACAATACGGTTTTAATGCCCCTTGGAAGAGACGTGGAGTTCAGAGTGATTTAACAAGATGGTTTTAATGCCTCTTGGAAGAGACGTGGAGGTCACAGTAGCTTAACAATACGGTTTTAATGCCGCTTGGAAGAGACGTGGAGTTCAGAGTGGTTTAACAAGATGGTTTTAATGCCCCTTGGAAGAGACGTGGAGGTCATAGTAGCTTAACAAGACGGTTTTAATGCCCCTTGGAGGAGACGTGGAGGTCTGAGTGGTTTAACAAGACGGTTTTAAGGCCCCTTGGAAGAGATGTTGAGGTTACAGTAGCTTAACAAGACGGTTTTAATGCCCGTTGGAAGAGACGTGGAGGTCAGAGTGGTTTAACAAGAGGGTTTTATGCCCCTTGATAGAGACGTGGAGGTCACAGTAGCTTAACAAGACGGTTTTAATGCCCCCTGGAAGAGACGTGGAGTTCAGAGTGGTTTAACAAGACGTTTTTAATGCTCCTTGGTAGAGACGTGGAGGTCACACTTGCTTAACAAGACGGTTTTAATGCCCCTTGGAAGAGACGTGGAGTTCAGAGTGGTTTACCAAGACGGTTCTAATGCCCCTTGGAAGAGACGTGGAATTCAGAGGGGCTTAGCAAGACCGTTTTAACGTCCCTTGGAAGAGACGTGGAGGTCACAGTAGCTTAACAAGATGGTTTTAATGGCCCCTGGAAGAGACGTGGAGTTCAGAGTTGCTTAGCAAGACGGTTTTAATGCCCCTTGGAAGAGACGTGGAGTTCACAGTAGCTTAACAAGACAGTTTTAATGCCCCTTGGAAGAGACGTGGAGGTCAGAGTGGTTTACCAAGATGTTTTTAATGCCCCTTGGAAGAGACGTGGAAGTCACAGTAGCTTAACCAGACGGATTTTATGCCCCTTGGAAGAGACGTGGAGTTCTGAGTGGTTTAACAAGATGGCTTTAATGCCCCTTGGAAGAGACGTGGAGGTCATGGGAGCTTAACAACACGGTTTTAATGCGCCTTGGAGGAGACGTGAAGGTCAGAGTGGTTTTACAAGACGGTTTTATGGCCCCTTGGAAGAGACGTGGAGGTTACAGTAGCTTAACAAGACGGTTTTAATGAGCCGTGGAAGAGACGTGGAGGTCAGAGTGGTTTTGCAAGATGGTTTTAATGCCCCTTGGAAGAGACGTGGAGGTCACAGTAGCTTAACAAGACAGTTTTAATGCCCCTTGGAAGAGACGTGGAGGTCAGAGTGGTTTGCCAAGATGTTTTTAATGCCCCTTGGAAGAGACGCGGAGTTCAGAGTGGTTTAACAAGATGGTTTTAATGCCCCTTGGAATAGACGTGGAGGTCATAGTAGCTTAACAAGATGGTTTTCATTCCCCTTGGAGGAGACGAGGAGGTCAAAGTGGTTTAACAAGGCGGTTTTAGTGCCCCTTGGAAGAGAGGTGGAGGTCACAGTAGCTTAACAAGACGGTTTTAATGCCCCTTGGAAGAGACGTCGTGTTGAGAGTGGTTTAACAAGACGGTTTTAATGCCCCTTGGAAGATACGTGGAGTTCAGATTGGTTTAAGAAGACATTTTTAATGCCCCTTGAAAGAGAAGTGGAGTTCAGAGGAGCTTAACAAGACGGTTTTAATGCCCCTTGGAAGAGACGTGGAGGTCACAGTAGCTTAACAAGACGGTTTTAATGCCCCTTGGAAGAGACGTGGAGTTCAGAGTGGTTTTACAAGATGGTTTTAATGCCCCTTGGAAGAGACGTGGAGGTCACAGTAGCTTAACAATACAGTTTTAATGCCCTTGGAAGAGACATCGAGATCAGAGTGGTTTACCAAGATGTGTTTAATGCCCCTTGGAAGAGACGTGGAGGTCATAGTAGCTTAACAAGACGGTTTTAATGCCCCTTGGAGGAGAAGTGGAGGACAGAGTGGTTTAACAAGATGGTTTTAAGGCCCCTTGGAAGAGACGTGGAGGTGGCAGTAGCTTAACAAGATGGTTTTAATGCCCCTTGGAAGAGACGTGGAGGTCAGAGTGGTTTAACAAGATGGTTTTAAGGCCCTTTGAAATAGACGTGGAGGTCACAGTAGCTTAACAAGACGGTTTTAATGCCCCTTGGAAGAGACGTGGAGTTCAGAGGGGTTTAACAAGACGTTTTTAATGCTCCTTGGTAGAGAATTGGAGGTCACACTAGCTTAACAAGACGGTCTTAATGCCCCTTGGTAGAGATGTGGAGGTCACAGTAGCTTAACAACACGGTTTTAATGCCCCTTGGAAGAGACGTGGAGTTCAGAGTGGTTTAACAAGATGGTTTTAAGGCCCCTTGGAAGAGACGTGGAGTTTAGAGGGGCTTAACAAGACGGTTTTAATGCCCCTTGGAAGAGACGTGGAAGTCACAGTAGCTTAACAAGATGGTTTTTATTCCCCTTGGAGGAGACGTGGAGGTCAGATTGGTTTAACAAGACGGTTTTAAGGCCCCTTGGAAGAGACGTGGAGGTTACAGTAGCTTAACGAGACGGTTTTAATGCCCCTTGGAAGAGACGTGGAGTACAGAGTGGTTTAACAAGCTGGTTTTAATGCCCCTTGGAAGAGATGTGGAGGTCATAGTAGCTTAACAAGACGGTTTTAATGCCCCTTGGAGGAGACGTGGAGGTCAGAGTGGTTTAACAAGATGGTTTTAAGACCACTTGGAAGAGACGTGTAGGTTGCAGTAGCTTAACAAGACGGTTTTAATGCCCCTTGGAAGAGACGTGGAGGTCAGAGTGGTTTAACAAGAGGGTTTTAATGCCCCTTGAAATAGACGTGGAGGTCACAGTAGCTTAACAAGACGGTTTTAATGCCCCTTGGAAAAGACGTGGAGTTCAGAGGGGTTTAACAAGACGTTTTTAATGCTCCTTGGTAGAGAAGTGGAGGTCACACTAGCTTAACAAGACGGTTTTAATGCCCCTTGGTAGAGATGTGGAGGTCACAGTAGCTTAACAACACGGTTTTAATGCCCCTTGGAAGAGACGTGGAGTTCAGAGTGGTTTAACAAGATGGTATTAAGGCCCCTTGGAAGAGACGTGGAGTTCAGAGGGGATTAACAAGACAGTTTTAATGCCCCTTGGAAGAGACGTGGAAGTCACAGTAGCTTATCAAGACGGTTTTAATACCACTTGGAGGAGACGTGAAGATCAGAGTGGTTTAACAAGACGGTTTTAAGGCCCCTTGGAAGAGACGTGGAGGTTACAGTAGCTTAACAAGACGGTTTTAATGCCCCTTGAAAGAGACGTGGAGGTCACAGTAGCTTAACAAGACGTTTTTAATGCCCCTTGGAAGAGACGTGGAGGTCAGAGTGGATTTACAAGATTGTTTTAATGCCCCTTGGAAGACACGTGGAGGTCACAGTAGCTTAACAAGATAGTTTTAATGCCCCTTGGAAGAGACGTGGAGGTCAGTGTGGTTTACCAAGATGATTTTAATGCCCCTTGGAAGAGACGTGGAAGTCACAGTAGCTTAACAAGACGGATTTTATGCCCCTTGGAAGAGATGTGGAGTTCAGAGTGGTTTAAAAAGATGGCATTAATGCCCCTTGGAAGAGACGTGGAGGTCATAGTAGCTTAACAAGACGGTTTTAATGCCCCTTGGAAGAGAAATCGTGTTCAGAGTGGTTTAAGAAGACGGTTTTAATGCCCCTTGGAAGAGACGTGGAGGTCATAGTAGCTTAACAAGACGGTTTTAATGCCCCTTAGAAGAGAAGTCGTGTTCAGAGTGGTTTAAGAAGACGGTTTTAATGCCCCTTGGAAGAGACGTGGAGTTCAGATTGGTTTAACAAGACGTTTTTAATGTCCCTTGGAAGAGATGTGGAGTTCAGAGGGGATTAAGAAGACGGTTTTAATGCCCCTTGGAAGAGACGTGGAGGTCACAGTAGCTTAACAATACGGTTTTAATGCCCCTTGGAACAGACGTCGAGGTCAGAGTGGTTTAACAAGACGGTTTAAATGCCCCTTGGAAGAAAAGTGGAGGGCACAGTAGCTTAACAAGATGGTTTTAATGCCCCTTGGAAGAGACGTGTAGTTCAGAGTGGTTTTACAAGATGGTTTTAATGCCCCTTGGAAGAGACATCGAGATCAGAGTGGTTTACCAAGATATTTTTAATGCCCCTTGGAAGAGACGTGTAAGTCACAGTAGCTTAACAAGACCGTTTTAATGCCCCTTGGAAGAGACGTGGAGTTCAGAGTGGTTTAACAAGATGGTTTTAATGCTCCTTGGAAGAGACGTGGAGGTCATAGTAGCTTAACAAGACGGTTTTAGTGCCCCTTGGAGGAGACGTGGAGGTCAGAGTGGTTTAACAAGATGGTTTTAAGGCCCCTTGGAAGAGACGTGGAGGTTATAGTAGCTTAACAAGACGGTTTTAATGCCCCTTGGAAGAGACGTGGAGGTCAGAGTGGTTTAACAAGAGGGTTTTAATGCCCCTTGAAATAGACGTGGAGGTCACAGTAGCTTAACAAGACGGTTTTAATGCCCCTTGGAAGAGACGTGGAGTTCAGAGGGGTTTAACAAGACGTTTTTAATGCTCCTTGGTAGAGAAGTGGAGGTCACACTAGCTTAACAAGACGGTTTTAATGCCCCTTGGTAGAGATGTGGAGGTCACAGTAGCTTAACAACACGGTTTTAATGCCCCTTGGAAGAGACGTGGAGGTTACAGTAGCTTAACAAGACGGTTTTAATACCCCTTGGAAGAGACGTGGAGGTCAGAGTGGGTTAACAAGAGGGTTTTAATGCCCCTTGGAAGAGACGTGGAGTTTAGAGTGGTTTAACAAGACGTTTTTAATGCTCCATGGTAGAGAAGTGGAGGTCACACTACCTTAACAAGACGGTTTTAATGCCCCTTGGTAGAGATGTGGAGGTCACAGTAGCTTAAAAAGACGGTTTTAATGCCCCTTGGAAGAGACGTGAAGTTCAGAGTGGTTTAACAAGACGGTTTTAAGGCCCCTTGGAAGAGACGTGGAGTTCAGAGTGGTTTAACAAGACGTTTTTAATGCCCCTTGGAAGAGACGTGGAGTTCAGAGGGGCTTAACAAGATGGTCCTAATGCCCCTTGGAAGAGACGTGGAGGTCACAGTAGCTTATCAAGATGGTTTTAATGCCCCTTGGAAGAGACGTGGAGTTCAGAGGGGCTTAACAAGACGGTTTTAATGCCCCTTGGAAGAGACGTGGAAGTAACAGTAGCTTAACAAGACGGTTTTAATACCCCTTGGAGGAGACGTGGAGGTCAGAGTGGTTTAACAAGACGGTTTTAAGGCCCCTTGGAAGAGACGTGGAGGTTACAGAAGCTTAACAAGACGGTTTTAAGGCCCTTGGAAGAGACGTGGAGGTCAGAGTCGTTTAACAAGAGGGTTTTAATGCCCCTTGAAAGAGACGTGGAAGTCACACTAGCTTAACAAGACTGTTTTAATGCCCCTTGGTAGAGATGTGGAGGTCACAGTAGCTTCACAACACGGTTTTAATGCCCCTTGGAAGAGACGTGGAGTTCAGAGTGGTTTAACAAGACGGTTTTAAGGCCCCTTGGAAGAGACGTGGAGTTCAGAGGGGCTTAACAAGACGGTTTTAATGCCCCTTGGAAGAGACGTGGAAGTCACAGTAGCTTAACAAGACGGTTTTAATACCCCTTGGAGGAGACGTGGAGGTCAGAGTGGTTTAACAAGACGGTTTTAAGACACCTTGGAAGAGACGTGGAGGTCAGAGTCGTTTAACAAGAGGGTTTTAATGCCCCTTGAAAGAGACGTGGAAGTCACACTAGCTTAACAAGACTGTTTTAATTCCCCTTGGTAGAGATGTGGAGGTCACAGTAGCTTAACAACACGGTTTTAATGCCCCTTGGAAGAGACGTGGAGTTCAGAGTGGTTTAACAAGACGGTTTTAAGGCCCCTTGGAAGAGACGTGGAGTTCAGAGGGGCTTAACAAGACAGTTTTAATGCCCCTTGGAAGAGACGTGGAAGTCACAGTAGCTTAACAAGACGGTTTTAATGCCCCTTGGACGAGACATGGAGGTCAGAGTGGTTTAACAAGAGGGTTTTAATGCCCCTTGAAAGAGACGTGGAGGACACAGTAGCTTAACAAGACGGTTTTAATGCCCCTTGGAAGAGACGTGGAGTTCAGAGAGGTTTAAAAAGACGTTTTTAATGCTCCTTGGTAGAGAAGTGGAGGTCACACTAGCTTAACAAGACGGTTTTAATGCCCCTTGGAAGAGACGTGGCGTTCAGAGTGGTTTTACAAGAAGGTTTTAATGCCCCTTGGAAGAGACGTAACGGTAACAGTAGCTTAACAAGACAGTTTTAATGCTCTTGGAAGAGACATCGAGATCAGAGTGGTTTACCAAGATGTTTTTAATGCCCCTTGGAAGAGACGTGGAAGTCACATTAGCTTAACAAGACGGTTTTAATGCCCCTTGGAAGAAACGTGGAGTTCAGAGTGGTTTGACAAGATGCTTTTAATGCCCCTTGGAGGAGACGTGGAGGTCAGAGTGGTTTAACAAGACGGTTTTAAGGCCCCTTGGAAGAGACGTGGAGGTTACAGTAGCTTAACAAGACGGTTTTAATGCCCCTTGGAAGAGACGTGGAGGTCAGTGTGGTTTAACAAGAGGGTTTTAATGCCCCTTGGAAGAGACGTGGAGTTCAGAGTGGCTTAACACAACGTTTTTAATGCTCCTTGGCAGAGAAGTGGAGGTCACACTACCTTAACAAGACTTTTTTAATGCCCCTTGGTACAGATGTGGAGGTCACAGTAGCTTAACAAGACGGTTTTAATGCCCCTTGGAAGAGACGTGGAGTTCAGAGTGGTTTAACAAGACGTTTTTAATGCAACTTGGAAGAGACGTGGAGATCTGAGGGGCTTAAAAAGATGGTCATAATGCCCCTTGGAAGAGACATGGAGGTCACAGTAGCTTATCAAGATGGTTTTAATGCCCCTTGGAAGAGACGTGGAGTTCAGAGGGGCTTAACAAGACGGTTTTAATGCCCCTTGGAAGAGACGTGTAAGTCACAGTAGCTTAACAAGACGGTTTTAATACCCCTTGGAGGAGACGTGGAGGTCAGTGTGGTTTAACAAGACGGTTTTAAGGCCCCTTGGGAGAGACGTGGAGGTTACAGTAGCTTAACAAGACGGTTTTAATGCCCCTTGGAAGAGACGTGGAGGTCAGAGTCGTTTAACAAGAGGGTTTTAATGCCCCTTGAAAGAGACGTGGAAGTCACATTAGCTTAACAAGACTGTTTTAATGCCCCTTGGTAGAGATGTGGAGATCACAGTAGCTTAACAACACGGTTTTAATGCCCCTTGGAAGAGACGTGGAGTTCAGAGTGGTTTAAAAAGACGGTTTTAAGGCCCCTTGGAAGAGACGTGGAGTTCAGAGGGGCTTAACAAGACGGTTTTAATGCCCCTTGGAAGAGACATGGAAGTCACAGTAGCTAAACAAGATGGTTTTAATGCCCCTTGGAGGAGACGTGGAGGTCAGAGTGGTTTAACAAGACGGTTTAAAGGCCCCTTGGAAGAGACGTGGAGGTTACAGTAGCTTAACAAGACGGTTTTAATGCCCCTTGGAAGAGACGTGGAGGTCAGAGTGGTTTAACAAGAGGGTTTTAATGCCCCTTGAAAGAGACGTGGAGGACACAGTAGCTTAACAAGATGGTTTTAATGCCCCTTGGAAGAGACGTGGAGTTCAGAGAGGTTTAACAAGACGTTTTTAATGCTCCTTGGTAGAGAAATGGAGGTCACACTAGCTTAACAAGACGGTTTTAATGCCCCTTGGTAGAGATGTGGAGGTCAAAGTAGCTTAACAAGACGGTTTTAATGCCCCTTGGAAGAGACGTGGAGCTCAGAGGGGCTTAGCAAGACGGTTTTAATGCCCATTGGAAGAGACATGGAAGTCACAGTAGCTTAAGAAGACAGTTTTAATGAACCTTGGAGGAGACGTGGAGGTCAGAGTGGCTTAACAAGATGGTTTTAAGGCCACTTGGAAGAGACGTGGAACTTACAGTAGCTTAACAAGACGGTTTTAATGCCCCTTGGAAGAGACGTGGAGGTCAGAGTGGTTTAACAAGAGGGTTTTAATGCCCCTTGAAAGAGACGTGGAGGTCACAGTAGCTTAATAAGACGGTTTTAATGCCCCTTGGAAGAGACGTGGAGTTCAGAGTGGTTTAACAAAAGAGTTTTTATGCCCCTTGGAAGAGACATGGAGGTCATAGCAGCTTAACAAGATGGTTTCAATTTCCCTTGGAGGAGACATGGAGGTCAGAGTGGTTTAACAAGACGGTTTTAATGCCCCTTGGTAGAGATGTGGAGGTCACAGTAGCTTAACAAGACGGTTTTAATGCCCCTTGGAAGAGACGTCGTGTTCAGAGTGGTTTAACAAGACGGTTTTAATGCCCCTTGGAAGAGACGTGGAGTTCAGAGTGGTTTAGCAAGACGTTTTTAATGCCCCTTGGAAGAGACGTGGAGTTCAGAGTGGTTTTACAAGATGGTTTTAATGCCCCTTGGAAGAGACGTAGAAGTCACAGTAGCTTAGCAAGACAGTTTTAATGCCCTTGGAAGAGACATCGAGATCAGAGTGGTTTACCAAGATGTTTTTAATGCCCCTTGGAAGAGACGTGGAAGTCACAGTAGCTTAACAAGATGGTTTTAATGCCCCTTGGAAGAAACGTGGAGTTCAGAGTGGTTTAACAAGATGGTTTTAATGCCCCTTGGAAGAGACGTGGAGGTCATAGTAGATTAACAAGACGCTTTTAATGCCCCTTGGAGGAGACGTGGAGGTCAGAGTGGTTTAACAAGACGGTTTTAAGGCCCCTTGGAAGAGTCGTGGAGGTTACAGTAGCTTAACAAGACGGTTTTAATGCCCCTTGGAAGAGACGTGGAGGTCAGAGTGGTTTAACAAGAGGGTTTTAATGCCACTTGGAAGAGACGTGCAGTTCAGAGTGGTTTAACAAGACGTTTTTAATGCTCCTTGGTAGAGAAGTGGAGGTCACACTACCTTAACAACATGGTTTTAATGCCCCTTGGTAGGGACGTGGAAGTCACAGTAGCTTAACAAGACGGTTTTAATACCCCTTGGAGGAGACGTGGAAGTCAGAGTGGTTTAACAAGACGGTTTTAAGGCCCCTTGGAAGAGACGTGGAGGTTACAGTAGCTTAACAAGATGGTTTTAATGCCCCTTGGAAGAGACGTAGAGGTCAGAGTGGTTTAACAAGAGGGCTTTAATGCCCCTTGAAAGAGACGTGGAAGTCACAGTAGCTTACCAAGAAGGTTTTAATGCCCCTTGGAAGAGACGTGGAGGTCAGAGTGGATTTACAAGATGGTTTTAATGCCCCTTGGAAGAGACGTGGAGGTCACAGTAGCTTAACAAGACAGTTTTAATGCCCCTTGGAAGAGATGTGGAGGTCAGAATGGTTTACCAAGATGTTTTTAATGCCCCTTGGAAGAGACGTGGAAGTCACAGTAGCTTAACAAGACGGATTTTATGCCCCTTGGAAGAGACGTGGAGTTCACAGTGGTTTAACAAGATGGCTTTAATGCCCCTTGGAAGAGACGTGGAGGTCATAGTAGCTTAACAACACGGTTTTAATGCGCCTTGGAGGAGACGTGGAGGTCAGAGTGGTTTAACAAGACGGTTTTAAGGCCCCTTGGAAGAGACATGGATCTTACAGTAGCTTAACAAGACGGTTTTAATGCCCCTTGTAAGAGACGTGGAGGTCACAGTAGCTTAATAAGATGGTTTTAATGCCCCTTGGAAGAGACGTGGAGTTCAGAGTGGTTTAACAAAATGGTTTAAATGCCCCTTGGAAGAGACGTGGAGGTCATAGCAGCTTAACAAGACGGTTTTAATTTCCCTTGGAGGAGACATGGAGGTCAGAGTGGTATAACAAGACGGTTTTAATGCCCCTTGGTAGAGACGTGGAGGTCACAGTAGCTTAACAAGACGGTTTTAATGCCCCTTGGAAGAGACGTCGTGTTCAGAGTGGTTTAACAAGACGTTTTAATGCCCCTTGGAAGAGACGTGGAGTTCAGAGTGGTTTAACAAGACGTTTTTAATGCCCCTTGGAAGAGACGTGGAGTTCAGAGGGGCTTAACAAGACGGTTTTAATACCCCCTTGGAAGAGACGTGGTGGTCACAGTAGCTTAACAAGACGGTTTTAATGCCCTTTGGAAGAGATGTGGAGATCAGAGTGGTTTTACAAGATGGTTTTAATGCCCCTTGGAAGAGACATAGAGGTCACAGTAGCTTAGCAAGACAGTTTTAATGCCCTTGGAAGAGACATGGAGATCAGAGTGGTTTACCAAGATGTTTTTAATGCCCCTTGGAAGAGACGTGGTAGTCACAGTAGCTTAACAAGATGGTTTTAATGCCCCTTGGAAGAAACGTGGAGTTCAG
Source organism: Phyllobates terribilis (assembly GCF_046119375.1). NCBI lineage: Eukaryota > Metazoa > Chordata > Amphibia > Anura > Dendrobatidae > Phyllobates > Phyllobates terribilis. The sequence continues at coordinate 253,595,541 of NW_027362764.1, forward strand.
AGTGGTTTAACAAGATGGTTTTAATGCCCCTTGGAAGAGACGTGGAGGTCATAGTAGATTAACAAGACGCTTTTAATGCCCCTTGGAGGAGATGTGGAGGTCAGAGTGGTTTAACAAGACGGTTTTAAGGCCCCTTGGAAGAGCCGTGGAGGTTACAGTAGATTAACAAGACGGTTTTAATGCCCCTTGGAAGAGACGTGGAGTTCAGAGTGGTTTAACAAGATGGTTTTAATGCCACTTGGAAGAGACGTGGAGGTCATAGTAGCTTAACAAGACGGTTTTAATGCCCCTTGGAGGAGACGTGGAGGTCAGGGTGGTTTAACAAGATGGTTTTAAGGCCCCTTGGAAGAGACGTGGAGGTTACAGTAGCTTAACAAGATGGTTTTAAGGCCCCTTGGAAGAGACGTGGAGGTTACAGTAGCTTAACAAGACGGTTTTAATGCCCCTTGGAAGAGACGTGGAGGTCAGAGTGGTTTAACAAGATGGCTTTAATGCCCCTTGGAAGAGACGTGGAGGTCATAGTAGCTTAACAACACGGTTTTAATGCGCCTTGGAGGAGACGTGAAGGTCAGAGTGGTTTTACAAGACGGTTTTATGGCCCCTTGGATAAGACGTGGATGTTACAGTAGCTTAACAAGACGGTTTTAATGCCCCTTGGAAGAGACGTGGAGGTCAGAGTGGTTTTACAAGATGGTTTTAATGCACCTTTGAAGAGACGTGGAGGTCACAGTAGCTTAACAAGACAGTTTTAATGCCCCTTGGAAGTGACGTGGAGGTCAGAGTGGTTTACCAAGATATTTTTAATGCCCCTTGGAAGAGACGTGGATGTCATAGTAGCTTAACAACATGGTTTTAATGCGCCTTGGAGGAGACGTGAAGGTCAGAGTGGTTTTACAAGACGGTTTTATGGCCCCTTGGAAGAGACGTGGAGGTTACAGTAGCTTAATAAGACGGTTTTAATGCCCCTTGGAAGAGACGCGGAGTTCAGAGTGGTTTAAGAAGATGGTTTTAATGCCCCTTGGAAGAGACGTGGAGGTCATAGTAGCTTAACAAGACGGTTTTCATTCCCCTTGGAGGAGACGTGGAGGTCAGAGTGGTTTAACAAGACGGTTTTATTGCCCCTTGGAAGAGACGTGGAGGTCACAGTAGCTTAACAAGACGGTTTTAATGCCCCTTGGAAGAGACATCGTGTTGAGAGTGTTTTAACAAGACGGTTTTAATGCCCCTTGGAAGATACGTGGAGCTCAGATTGATTTAACAAGACGTTTTTAATGCCCCTTTAAAGAGACATGGAGTTCAGAGGGGCTTAACAAGACGGTTTTAATGCCACTTGGAAGAGACATGGAGGTCACAGTAGCATAACAAGACGGTTTTAATGCCCCTTGGAAGAGACGTGGAGTTCAGAGTGGTTTTACAAGATGGTTTTAATGCCCCTTGGAAGAGACATGGAGGTCACAGTAGCTTAACAAGACAGTTTTAATGCCCTTGGAAGAGACATCGAGATCAGAGAGGTTTACCAAGATGTGTTTAATGCCCCTTGGAAGAGACGTGGAAGTCACAGTAGCTTAACAAGATGGTTTTAATGCCCCTTGGAAGAGACGTGGAGTTCAGAGTGGTTTAACAAGATGGTTTTAATGCCCGTTGGAAGAGACGTGGAGGTCATAGTAGCTTAACAAGACGGTTTTAATGCCCCTTGGAGGAGACGTGGAGGTCAGAGTGGTTTAACAAGATGGTTTTAAGGCCCCTTGGAAGAGACGTGGAGGTTGCAGTAGCTTATCAAGACGGTTTTAATGCCCCTTGGAAGAGACGTGGAGGTCAGAGTGGTTTAACAAGAGGGTTTTAATGCTCCTTGGTAGAGAAGTGGAGGTCACACTAGCTTAACAAGATGGTTTTAATGCCCCTTGGTAGAGATGTGGAGGTCACAGTAGCTAAACAAGACGGTTTTAATGCCCCTTGGAAGAGACGTGAAGTTCAGAGTGGTTTAACAAGACGGTTTTAAGGCCCCTTGGAAGAGACGTGGAGTTCAGGGTGGCTTAACAAGACGTTTTTAATGCCCCTTGGAAGAGAAGTGGAGTTCAGAGGGGCTTAACAAGATGGTCCTAATGCCCCTTGGAAGAGACATGGAAGTCACAGTAGCTTAACATGACGGTTTTAATACGTCTTGGAGGAGACGTGAAGGTCAGAGTCGTTTAACAAGACGGTTTTAAGGCCCCTTGGAAGAGACGTGTAGGTCAGAGTGGTTTAACAAGAGGGTTTAAATGCCCCTTGGAAGAGACATGGAGGTCACAGTAGCTTAATAAGACGGTTTTAATGCCCCTTGGAAGAGACGTGGAGTTCAGAGTGGTTTAACAAGATGGTTTTAATGCCCCTTGGAAGAGACGTGGAGGTCATAGTAGCTTAACAAGACGGTTTTAATTCCCCTTGGAGGAGACGTGGAGGTCAGAGTGGTTTAACAACACGGTTTTAATGCCCCTTGGTAGAGACGTGGAGGTCACAGTAGCTTAACAAGACGGATTGAATGCCCCTTGGAAGAGAAGTCGTGTTCAGAGTGGTTTAACAAGACGGTATTAATGCCCCTTGGAAGAGACGTGGAGTTCAGATTCGTTTAACAAGGCGTTTTTAATGCCCCTTGGAAGAGACGTGGAGTTCAGAGGGGATTAATAAGACGGTTTTAATGCCCCTTGGAAGAGACGTGGAGGTCACAGTAGCTTAACAATACGGTTTTAATGCCCCTTGGAAGAGACGTGGAGGTCAGAGTGGTTTAACAAGACGGTTTTAATGCCCCTTCGAAGAGACGTGGATGGCACAGTTGCTTAACAAGATGGTTTTAATGCACCTTGGAAGAGACGTGGAGTTCAGAGTGGTTTACAAGATGGTTTTAATGCCCCTTGGAAGAGACGTGAAGGTCACAGTAGCTTAACAAGACATTTTTAATGCCCTTGGAAGAGACATCGAGATCAGAGTGGTTTACCAAGATATTTTTAATGGCCCTTGGAAGAGACGTGGAAGTCACAGTAGCTTAACAATACGGTTTTAATGCCCCTTGGAAGAGACGTGGAGTTCAGAGTGGTTTAACAAGATGGTTTTAAGGCCCCTTGGAAGAGACGTGGAGGTCATAGTAGCTTAACAAGACGGTTTTAATGCCCCTTGGAGGAGACGTGGAGGTCAGAGTGGTTTAACAAGATGGTTTTAAGGCCCCTTGGAAGAGACGTGGAGGTTATAGCAGCTTAACAAGACGGTTTTAATGCCCCTTGGAAGAGATGTGGAGGTCAGAGTCGTTTAACAAGAGGGTTTTAATGACCCTTGAAATAGACGTGGAGGTCACAGTAGCTTAACAAGACAGTTTTAATGCCCCTTTAAAGAGAAGTGGAGTTCAGAAGGGTATAACAAGACGTTTTTAATGCTCCTTGGTAGAGAAGTGGAGGTCACACTAGCTTAACAAGACGGTTTTCATGCCCCTTGGTAGAGATGTGCAGGTCACAGTAGCTTTACAAGAAGGTTTTAATGACCCTTGGAAGAGACGTGAAGTTCAGAGGGTCTTAACAAGACGGTTTTAATGCCCCTTGGAAGAGACGTGGAAGTCACAGTAGCTTAACAAGACGGTTTTAATACCCTTTGGAGGAGACGTGGAGGTCAGAGTGGTTTAACAAGACGGTTTTAAGGCCCCTTGGAAGAGACGTGGAGGTTACAGTAGCTTAACAAGACGGTTTTAATGCCCCTTGGAAGAGACGTGGAGGTCAGAGTCGTTTAACAAGAGGGTTTTAATGCCCCTTGAAAGAGACGTGGAAGTCACACTAGCTTAAAAAGACTATTTTAATGCCCCTTGGTAGAGATGTGGAGGTCACAGCAGCTTATCAACACGGTTTTAATGCCCCTTGGAAGAGACGTGGAGTTCAGAGTGGTTTAACAAGACGGTTTTAAGGCCCCTTGGAAGAGACGTGGAGTTCAGAGGGGCTTAACAAGACGGTTTTAGTGCCCCTTGGAAGAGACGTGGAAGTCACAGTAGCTTAACAAGACGGTTTTAATGCCCCTTGGAGGAGACGTGGAGGTCAGAGTGGTTTAACAAGACGGTTTTAAGGCCCCTTGGAAGAGACGTGGAGGTTACAGTAGCTTAAAAAGACGGTTTTAATGCCCCTTGGAAGAGACGTGGAGGTCAGAGTGGTTTAACAAGAGGGTTTTAATGCCCCTTGAAAGAGACGTGGAGGACACAGCAGCTTAACAAGACGGTTTTAATGCCCCTTGGAAGAGACGTGGAGTTCAGAGAGGTTTAACAAGACGTTTTTAATGCTCCTTGGTAGAGAAGTGGAGGTCACACTAGCTTAACAAGACGGTTTTAATGCCCCTTGGTAGAGATGTGGAGGTCACAGTAGCTTAACAAGACGGTTTTAATGCCCCTTGGAAGAGACGTGGAGGTCAGAATGGTTTAACAAGAGGGTTTTAATGCCCCTTGAAAGAGACGTGGAGGTCATAGTAGCTTAATAAGACGGTTTTAATGCCCCTTGGAAGAGACGTGGAGTTCAGAGTGGTTTAACAAAATGGTTTTAATGCCCCTTGGAAGAGACGTGGAGGTCATAGCAGCTTAACAAGACGGTTTTAATTTCCCTTGGAAGAGACATGGAGGTCAGAGTGGTTTAACAAGACGGTTTTAATGCCCCTTGGAAGAGACGTGGAGTTCAGAGTGGTTTAACAAGACGTTTTTATTGCCCCTTGGAAGAGATGTGGAGTTCAGAGGGGCTTAACAAGACGGTTTAAATGCCCCTTGGAAGAGACGTGGAGGTCACAGTAGCTTAACAAGACGGTTTTAATGCCCCTTGGAAGAGACGTGGAGTTCAGAGTGGTTTTACAAGATGGTTTTAATGCCCCTTGGAACAGACGTAGAGGTCACAGTAGCTTAGCAAGGCAGTTTTAATGCCCTTGGAAGAGACATCGAGATCAGAGTGGTTTACCAATCTGTTTTTAATGCCCCTTGGAAGAGACATGGAAGTCACAGTAGCTTAACAAGACGGTTTTAATGCCCCTTGGAAGAAACGTGGAGTTCAGAGTGGTTTAACAAGATGGTTTTAATGCCCCTTGGAAGAGACGTGGAGGTCATAGTAGATTAACAAGACGCTTTTAATGCCCCTTGGAGGAGACGTGGAGGTCAGAGTGGTTTAACAAGACGGTTTTAAAGCCCCTTGGAAGAGACATGGAGGTTACAGTAGCTTAACAAGACGGTTTTAATGCCCCGTGGAAGAGACGTGGAGGTCAGAGTGGTTTAACAAGAGGATTTTAATGCCCCTTGAAAGAGACGTGGAGGTCACAGTAGCTTAATAAGACGGTTTTAATGCCCCTTGGAAGAGACGTGGAGTTCAGAGTGGTTTAACAAGATGGTTTTAATGCCCCTTGGAAGAGACGTGGAGGTCATAGTAGCTTAACAAGACGGTTTTAATTCCCCTTGGAGGAGACGTGGAGGTCAGAGTGGTTTAACAACACGGTTTTAATGCCCCTTGGTAGAGACGTGGAGGTCACATTAGCTTAATAAGACGGTTTTAATTCCCCTTGGAAGAGACGTCGTGTTCAGAGTGGTTTAACAAGACGGTTTTAATGCCCCTTGAAAGAGACGTGGAGTTCAGATTGGTTTAACAAGACGTTTTTAATGCCCCTTGGAAGAGACGTGGAGATCAGAGGGGATTACAAAGACGGTTTTAATGCCCCTTTGAAGAGACGTGGAGGTCACAGTAGCTTAACAAGATGGTTTTAATGCCCCTTGGAAGAGACGTGGAGTTCAGAGAGGTTTAACAAGACGTTTTTAATGCTCCTTGGTAGAGAAATGGAGGTCACACTAGCTTAACAAGACGGTTTTAATGCCCCTTGGTAGAGATGTGGAGGTCAAAGTAGCTTAACAAGACAGTTTTAATGCCCCTTGGAAGAGACGTGGAGCTCAGAGGGGCTTAGCAAGACGGTTTTAATGCCCATTGGAAGAGACATGGAAGTCACAGTAGCTTAAGAAGACAGTTTTAATGCCCCTTGGAAGAGACGTGGAGGTCATAGCAGCTTAACAAGATGGTTTCAATTTCCCTTGGAGGAGACATGGAGGTCAGAGTGGTTTAACAAGACGGTTTTAATGCCCCTTGGTAGAGATGTGGAGGTCACAGTAGCTTAACAAGACGGTTTTAATGCCCCTTGGAAGAGACGTCGTGTTCAGAGTGGTTTAACAAGACGGTTTTAATGCCCCTTGGAAGAGACGTGGAGTTCAGAGTGGTTTAGCAAGACGTTTTTAATGCCCCTTGGAAGAGACGTGGAGTTCAGAGTGGTTTTACAAGATGGTTTTAATGCCCCTTGGAAGAGACGTAGAAGTCACAGTAGCTTAGCAAGACAGTTTTAATGCCCTTGGAAGAGACATCGAGATCAGAGTGGTTTACCAAGATGTTTTTAATGCCCCTTGGAAGAGACGTGGAAGTCACAGTAGCTTAACAAGACGGTTTTAATGCCCCTTGGAAGAGACGTGGAGGTCAGAGTGGTTTAACAAGAGGGTTTTAATGCCCCTTGAAAGAGACGTGGAGGTCACAGTAGCTTAATAAGACGGTTTTAATGCCCCTTGGAAGAGACGTGGAGTTCAGAGTGGTTTAACAAAGAGTTTTTATGCCCCTTGGAAGAGACATGGAGGTCATAGCAGCTTAACAAGATGGTTTCAATTTCCCTTGGAGGAGACATGGAGGTCAGAGTGGTTTAACAAGACGGTTTTAATGCCCCTTGGTAGAGATGTGGAGGTCACAGTAGCTTAACAAGACGGTTTTAATGCCCCTTGGAAGAGACGTCGTGTTCAGAGTGGTTTAACAAGACGGTTTTAATGCCCCTTGGAAGAGACGTGGAGTTCAGAGTGGTTTAGCAAGACGTTTTTAATGCCCCTTGGAAGAGACGTGGAGTTCAGAGTGGTTTTACAAGATGGTTTTAATGCCCCTTGGAAGAGACGTATAAGTCACAGTAGCTTAGCAAGACAGTTTTAATGCCCTTGGAAGAGACATCGAGATCAGAGTGGTTTACCAAGATGTTTTTAATGCCCCTTGGAAGAGACGTGGAAGTCACAGTAGCTTAACAAGATGGTTTTAATGCCCCTTGGAAGAAACGTGGAGTTCAGAGTGGTTTAACAAGATGGTTTTAATGCCCCTTGGAAGAGACGTGGAGGTCATAGTAGATTAACAAGACGCTTTTAATGCCCCTTGGAGGAGACGTGGAGGTCAGAGTGGTTTAACAAGACGGTTTTAAGGCCCCTTGGAAGAGTCGTGGAGGTTACAGTAGCTTAACAAGATGGTTTTAATGCCCCTTGGAAGAGACGTGGAGGTCAGAGTGGTTTAACAAGAGGGTTTTAATGCCACTTGGAAGAGACGTGCAGTTCAGAGTGGTTTAACAAGACGTTTTTAATGCTCCTTGGTAGAGAAGTGGAGGTCACACTACCTTAACAACATGGTTTTAATGCCCCTTGGTAGGGACGTGGAAGTCACAGTAGCTTAACAAGACGGTTTTAATACCCCTTGGAGGAGACGTGGAAGTCAGAGTGGTTTAACAAGACGGTTTTAAGGCCCCTTGGAAGAGACGTGGAGGTTACAGTAGCTTAACAAGATGGTTTTAATGCCCCTTGGAAGAGACGTAGAGGTCAGAGTGGTTTAACAAGAGGGCTTTAATGCCCCTTGAAAGAGACGTGGAAGTCACAGTAGCTTACCAAGAAGGTTTTAATGCCCCTTGGAAGAGACGTGGAGGTCAGAGTGGATTTACAAGATGGTTTTAATGCCCCTTGGAAGAGACGTGGAGGTCACAGTAGCTTAACAAGACAGTTTTAATGCCCCTTGGAAGAGATGTGGAGGTCAGAATGGTTTACCAAGATGTTTTTAATGCCCCTTGGAAGAGACGTGGAAGTCACAGTAGCTTAACAAGACGGATTTTATGCCCCTTGGAAGAGACGTGGAGTTCACAGTGGTTTAACAAGATGGCTTTAATGCCCCTTGGAAGAGACGTGGAGGTCATAGTAGCTTAACAACACGGTTTTAATGCGCCTTGGAGGAGAGGTGGAGGTCAGAGTGGTTTAACAAGACGGTTTTAAGGCCCCTTGGAAGAGACGTGGAGGTTATAGCAGCTTAACAAGACGGTTTTAATGCCCCTTGGAAGAGATGTGGAGGTCAGAGTCGTTTAACAAGAGGGTTTTAATGACCCTTGAAATAGACGTGGAGGTCACAGTAGCTTAACAAGACAGTTTTAATGCCCCTTTAAAGAGAAGTGGAGTTCAGAAGGGTATAACAAGACGTTTTTAATGCTCCTTGGTAGAGAAGTGGAGGTCACACTAGCTTAACAAGACGGTTTTAATGCCCCTTGGTAGAGATGTGCAGGTCACAGTAGCTTTACAAGAAGGTTTTAATGACCCTTGGAAGAGACGTGAAGTTCAGAGGGTCTTAACAAGACGGTTTTAATGCCCCTTGGAAGAGACGTGGAAGTCACAGTAGCTTAACAAGACGGTTTTAATACCCTTTGGAGGAGACGTGGAGGTCAGAGTGGTTTAACAAGACGGTTTTAAGGCCCCTTGGAAGAGACGTGGAGGTTACAGTAGCTTAACAAGACGGTTTTAATGCCCCTTGGAAGAGACGTGGAGGTCAGAGTCGTTTAACAAGAGGGTTTTAATGCCCCTTGAAAGAGACGTGGAAGTCACACTAGCTTAACAAGACTATTTTAATGCCCCTTGGTAGAGATGTGGAGGTCACAGCAGCTTATCAACACGGTTTTAATGCCCCTTGGAAGAGACGTGGAGTTCAGAGTGGTTTAACAAGACGGTTTTAAGGCCCCTTGGAAGAGACGTGGAGTTCAGAGGGGCTTAACAAGACGGTTTTAGTGCCCCTTGGAAGAGACGTGGAAGTCACAGTAGCTTAACAAGACGGTTTTAATGCCCCTTGGAGGAGACGTGGAGGTCAGAGTGGTTTAACAAGAGGGTTTTAATGCCCCTTGAAAGAGACGTGGAGGACACAGCAGCTTAACAAGACGGTTTTAATGCCCCTTGGAAGAGACGTGGAGTTCAGAGAGGTTTAACAAGACGTTTTTAATGCTCCTTGGTAGAGAAGTGGAGGTCACACTAGCTTAACAAGACGGTTTTAATGCCCCTTGGTAGAGATGTGGAGGTCACAGTAGCTTAACAAGACGGTTTTAATGCCCCTTGGAAGAGACGTGGAGGTCAGAATGGTTTAACAAGAGGGTTTTAATGCCCCTTGAAAGAGACGTGGAGGTCATAGTAGCTTAATAAGACGGTTTTAATGCCCCTTGGAAGAGACGTGGAGTTCAGAGTGGTTTAACAAAATGGTTTTAATGCCCCTTGGAAGAGACGTGGAGGTCATAGCAGCTTAACAAGACGGTTTTAATTTCCCTTGGAAGAGACATGGAGGTCAGAGTGGTTTAACAAGACGGTTTTAATGCCCCTTGGAAGAGACGTGGAGTTCAGAGTGGTTTAACAAGACGTTTTTAATGCCCCTTGGAAGAGATGTGGAGTTCAGAGGGGCTTAACAAGACGGTTTAAATGCCCCTTGGAAGAGACGTGGAGGTCACAGTAGCTTAACAAGACGGTTTTAATGCCCCTTGGAAGAGACGTGGAGTTCAGAGTGGTTTTACAATATGGTTTTAATGCCCCTTGGAACAGACGTAGAGGTCACAGTAGCTTAGCAAGGCAGTTTTAATGCCCTTGGAAGAGACATCGAGATCAGAGTGGTTTACCAAGATGTTTTTAATGCCCCTTGGAAGAGACATGGAAGTCACAGTAGCTTAACAAGACGGTTTTAATGCCCCTTGGAAGAAACGTGGAGTTCAGAGTGGTTTAACAAGATGGTTTTAATGCCCCTTGGAAGAGACGTGGAGGTCATAGTAGATTAACAAGACGCTTTTAATGCCCCTTGGAGGAGACGTGGAGGTCAGAGTGGTTTAACAAGACGGTTTTAAAGCCCCTTGGAAGAGACATGGAGGTTACAGTAGCTTAACAAGACGGTTTTAATGCCCCGTGGAAGAGACGTGGAGGTCAGAGTGGTTTAACAAGAGGATTTTAATGCCCCTTGAAAGAGACGTGGAGGTCACAGTAGCTTAATAAGACGGTTTTAATGCCCCTTGGAAGAGACGTGGAGTTCAGAGTGGTTTAACAAAAGAGTTTTTATGCCCCTTGGAAGAGACATGGAGGTCATAGCAGCTTAACAAGATGGTTTCAATTTCCCTTGGAGGAGACATGGAGGTCAGAGTGGTTTAACAAGACGGTTTTAATGCCCCTTGGTAGAGATGTGGAGGTCACAGTAGCTTAACAAGACGGTTTTAATGCCCCTTGGAAGAGACGTCGTGTTCAGAGAGGTTTAACAAGACGGTTTTAATGCCCCTTGGAAGAGACGTGGAGTTCAGAGTGGTTTAGCAAGACGTTTTTAATGCCCCTTGGAAGAGACGTGGAGTTCAGAGTGGTTTTACAAGATGGTTTTAATGCCCCTTGGAAGAGACGTAGAAGTCACAGTAGCTTAGCAAGACAGTTTTAATGCCCTTGGAAGAGACATCGAGATCAGAGTGGTTTACCAAGATGTTTTTAATGCCCCTTGGAAGAGACGTGGAAGTCACAGTAGCTTAACAAGATGGTTTTAATGCCCCTTGGAAGAAACGTGGAGTTCAGAGTGGTTTAACAAGATGGTTTTAATGCCCCTTGGAAGAGACGTGGAGGTCATAGTAGATTAACAAGACGCTTTTAATGCCCCTTGGAGGAGACGTGGAGGTCAGAGTGGTTTAACAAGACGGTTTTAAGGCCCCTTGGAAGAGTCGTGGAGGTTACAGTAGCTTAACAAGACGGTTTTAATGCCCCTTGGAAGAGACGTGGAGGTCAGAGTGGTTTAACAAGAGGGTTTTAATGCCACTTGGAAGAGACGTGCAGTTCAGAGTGGTTTAACAAGACGTTTTTAATGCTCCTTGGTAGAGAAGTGGAGGTCACACTACCTTAACAACATGGTTTTAATGCCCCTTGGTAGGGACGTGGAAGTCACAGTAGCTTAACAAGACGGTTTTAATACCCCTTGGAGGAGACGTGGAAGTCAGAGTGGTTTAACAAGACGGTTTTAAGGCCCCTTGGAAGAGACGTGGAGGTTACAGTAGCTTAACAAGATGGTTTTAATGCCCCTTGGAAGAGACGTAGAGGTCAGAGTGGTTTAACAAGAGGGCTTTAATGCCCCTTGAAAGAGACGTGGAAGTCACAGTAGCTTACCAAGAAGGTTTTAATGCCCCTTGGAAGAGACGTGGAGGTCAGAGTGGATTTACAAGATGGTTTTAATGCCCCTTGGAAGAGACGTGGAGGTCACAGTAGCTTAACAAGACAGTTTTAATGCCCCTTGGAAGAGATGTGGAGGTCAGAATGGTTTACCAAGATGTTTTTAATGCCCCTTGGAAGAGACGTGGAAGTCACAGTAGCTTAACAAGACGGATTTTATGCCCCTTGGAAGAGACGTGGAGTTCACAGTGGTTTAACAAGATGGCTTTAATGCCCCTTGGAAGAGACGTGGAGGTCATAGTAGCTTAACAACACGGTTTTAATGCGCCTTGGAGGAGACGTGGAGGTCAGAGTGGTTTAACAAGACGGTTTTAAGGCCCCTTGGAAGAGACGTGGAGCTTACAGTAGCTTAACAAGACGGTTTTAATGCCCCTTGGAAGAGACGTGGAGGTCACAGTAGCTTAATAAGATGGTTTTAATGCCCCTTGGAAGAGACATGGAGTTCAGAGTGGTTTAACAAAATGGTTTTAATGCCCCTTGGAAGAGACGTGGAGGTCATAGCAGCTTAACAAGACGGTTTTAATTTCCCTTGGAGGAGACATGGAGGTCAGAGTGGTTTAACAAGACGGTTTTAATGCCCCTTGGTAGAGACGTGGAGGTCACAGTAGCTTAACAAGACGGTTTTAATGCCCCTTGGAAGAGACGTCGTGTTCAGAGTGGTTTAACAAGACGTTTTAATGCCCCTTGGAAGAGACGTGGAGTTCAGAGTCGTTTAACAAGACGTTTTTAATGCCCCTTGGAAGAGACGTGGAGTTCAGAGGGGCTTAACAAGACGGTTTTAATGCCCCCTTGGAAGAGACGTGGTGGTCACAGTAGCTTAACAAGACGGTTTTAATGCCCTTTGGAAGAGATGTGGAGATCAGAGTGGTTTTACAAGATGGTTTTAATGCCCCTTGGAAGAGACATAGAGGTCACAGTAGCTTAGCAAGACAGTTTTAATGCCCTTGGAAGAGACATGGAGATCAGAGTGGTTTACCAAGATGTTTTTAATGCCCCTTGGAAGACACGTGGTAGTCACAGTAGCTTAACAAGATGGTTTTAATGCCCCTTGGAAGAAACGTGGAGTTCAGAGTGGTTTAACAAGATGGTTTTAATGCCCCTTGGAAGAGACGTGGAGGTCATAGTAGATTAACAAGACGCTTTTAATGCCCCTTGGAGGAGATGTGGAGGTCAGAGTGGTTTAACAAGACGGTTTTAAGGCCCCTTGGAAGAGCCGTGGAGGTTACAGTAGATTAACAAGACGGTTTTAATGCCCCTTGGAAGAGACGTGGAGTTCAGAGTGGTTTAACAAGATGGTTTTAATGCCACTTGGAAGAGACGTGGAGGTCATAGTAGCTTAACAAGACGGTTTTAATGCCCCTTGGAGGAGACGTGGAGGTCAGGGTGGTTTAACAAGATGGTTTTAAGGCCCCTTGGAAGAGACGTGGAGGTTACAGTAGCTTAACAAGATGGTTTTAAGGCCCCTTGGAAGAGACGTGGAGGTTACAGTAGCTTAACAAGACAGTTTTAATGCCCCTTGGAAGAGACGTGGAGGTCAGAGTGGTTTAACAAGATGGCTTTAATGCCCCTTGGAAGAGACGTGGAGGTCATAGTAGCTTAACAACACGGTTTTAATGCGCCTTGGAGGAGACGTGAAGGTCAGAGTGGTTTTACAAGACGGTTTTATGGCCCCTTGGATAAGACGTGGATGTTACAGTAGCTTAACAAGACGGTTTTAATGCCCCTTGGAAGAGACGTGGAGGTCAGAGTGGTTTTACAAGATGGTTTTAATGCACCTTGGAAGAGACGTGGAGGTCACAGTAGCTTAACAAGACAGTTTTAATGCCCCTTGGAAGTGACGTGGAGGTCAGAGTGGTTTACCAAGATGTTTTTAATGCCCCTTGGAAGAGACGTGGATGTCATAGTAGCTTAACAACATGGTTTTAATGCGCCTTGGAGGAGACGTGAAGGTCAGAGTGGTTTTACAAGACGGTTTTATGGCCCCTTGGAAGAGACGTGGAGGTTACAGTAGCTTAATAAGACGGTTTTAATGCCCCTTGGAAGAGACGCGGAGTTCAGAGTGGTTTAAGAAGATGGTTTTAATGCCCCTTGGAAGAGACGTGGAGGTCATAGTAGCTTAACAAGACGGTTTTCATTCCCCTTGGAGGAGACGTGGAGGTCAGAGTGGTTTAACAAGACGGTTTTATTGCCCCTTGGAAGAGACGTGGAGGTCACAGTAGCTTAACAAGACGGTTTTAATGCCCCTTGGAAGAGACATCGTGTTGAGAGTGTTTTAACAAGACGGTTTTAATGCCCCTTGGAAGATACGTGGAGCTCAGATTGATTTAACAAGACGTTTTTAATGCCCCTTTAAAGAGACATGGAGTTCAGAGGGGCTTAACAAGACGGTTTTAATGCCACTTGGAAGAGACATGGAGGTCACAGTAGCATAACAAGACGGTTTTAATGCCCCTTGGAAGAGACGTGGAGTTCAGAGTGGTTTTACAAGATGGTTTTAATGCCCCTTGGAAGAGACATGGAGGTCACAGTAGCTTAACAAGACAGTTTTAATGCCCTTGGAAGAGACATCGAGATCAGAGAGGTTTACCAAGATGTGTTTAATGCCCCTTGGAAGAGACGTGGAAGTCACAGTAGCTTAACAAGATGGTTTTAATGCCCCTTGGAAGAGACGTGGAGTTCAGAGTGGTTTAACAAGATGGTTTTAATGCCCGTTGGAAGAGACGTGGAGGTCATAGTAGCTTAACAAGACGGTTTTAATGCCCCTTGGAGGAGACGTGGAGGTCAGAGTGGTTTAACAAGATGGTTTTAAGGCCCCTTGGAAGAGACGTGGAGGTTGCAGTAGCTTAACAAGACGGTTTTAATGCCCCTTGGAAGAGACGTGGAGGTCAGAGTGGTTTAACAAGAGGGTTTTAATGCTCCTTGGTAGAGAAGTGGAGGTCACACTAGCTTAACAAGATGGTTTTAATGCCCCTTGGTAGAGATGTGGAGGTCACAGTAGCTAAACAAGACGGTTTTAATGCCCCTTGGAAGAGACGTGAAGTTCAGAGTGGTTTAACAAGACGGTTTTAAGGCCCCTTGGAAGAGACGTGGAGTTCAGGGTGGCTTAACAAGACGTTTTTAATGCCCCTTGGAAGAGAAGTGGAGTTCAGAGGGGCTTAACAAGATGGTCCTAATGCCCCTTGGAAGAGACATGGAAGTCACAGTAGCTTAACATGACGGTTTTAATACGTCTTGGAGGAGACGTGAAGGTCAGAGTCGTTTAACAAGACGGTTTTAAGGCCCCTTGGAAGAGACGTGTAGGTCAGAGTGGTTTAACAAGAGGGTTTAAATGCCCCTTGGAAGAGACATGGAGGTCACAGTAGCTTAATAAGACGGTTTTAATGCCCCTTGGAAGAGACGTGGAGTTCAGAGTGGTTTAACAAGATGGTTTTAATGCCCCTTGGAAGAGACGTGGAGGTCATAGTAGCTTAACAAGACGGTTTTAATTCCCCTTGGAGGAGACGTGGAGGTCAGAGTGGTTTAACAACACGGTTTTAATGCCCCTTGGTAGAGACGTGGAGGTCACAGTAGCTTAACAAGACGGATTGAATGCCCCTTGGAAGAGAAGTCGTGTTCAGAGTGGTTTAACAAGACGGTATTAATGCCCCTTGGAAGAGACGTGGAGTTCAGATTCGTTTAACAAGGCGTTTTTAATGCCCCTTGGAAGAGACGTGGAGTTCAGAGGGGATTAATAAGACGGTTTTAATGCCCCTTGGAAGAGACGTGGAGGTCACAGTAGCTTAACAATACGGTTTTAATGCCCCTTGGAAGAGACGTGGAGGTCAGAGTGGTTTAACAAGACGGTTTTAATGCCCCTTCGAAGAGACGTGGATGGCACAGTTGCTTAACAAGATGGTTTTAATGCACCTTGGAAGAGACGTGGAGTTCAGAGTGGTTTACAAGATGGTTTTAATGCCCCTTGGAAGAGACGTGAAGGTCACAGTAGCTTAACAAGACATTTTTAATGCCCTTGGAAGAGACATCGAGATCAGAGTGGTTTACCAAGATATTTTTAATGGCCCTTGGAAGAGACGTGGAAGTCACAGTAGCTTAACAATACGGTTTTAATGCCCCTTGGAAGAGACGTGGAGTTCAGAGTGGTTTAACAAGATGGTTTTAAGGCCCCTTGGAAGAGACGTGGAGGTCATAGTAGCTTAACAAGACGGTTTTAATGCCCCTTGGAGGAGACGTGGAGGTCAGAGTGGTTTAACAAGATGGTTTTAAGGCCCCTTGGAAGAGACGTGGAGGTTATAGCAGCTTAACAAGACGGTTTTAATGCCCCTTGGAAGAGATGTGGAGGTCAGAGTCGTTTAACAAGAGGGTTTTAATGACCCTTGAAATAGACGTGGAGGTCACAGTAGCTTAACAAGACAGTTTTAATGCCCCTTTAAAGAGAAGTGGAGTTCAGAAGGGTATAACAAGACGTTTTTAATGCTCCTTGGTAGAGAAGTGGAGGTCACACTAGCTTAACAAGACGGTTTTCATGCCCCTTGGTAGAGATGTGCAGGTCACAGTAGCTTTACAAGAAGGTTTTAATGACCCTTGGAAGAGACGTGAAGTTCAGAGGGTCTTAACAAGACGGTTTTAATGCCCCTTGGAAGAGACGTGGAAGTCACAGTAGCTTAACAAGACGGTTTTAATACCCTTTGGAGGAGACGTGGAGGTCAGAGTGGTTTAACAAGACGGTTTTAAGGCCCCTTGGAAGAGACGTGGAGGTTACAGTAGCTTAACAAGACGGTTTTAATGCCCCTTGGAAGAGACGTGGAGGTCAGAGTCGTTTAACAAGAGGGTTTTAATGCCCCTTGAAAGAGACGTGGAAGTCACACTAGCTTAACAAGACTATTTTAATGCCCCTTGGTAGAGATGTGGAGGTCACAGCAGCTTATCAACACGGTTTTAATGCCCCTTGGAAGAGACGTGGAGTTCAGAGTGGTTTAACAAGACGGTTTTAAGGCCCCTTGGAAGAGACGTGGAGTTCAGAGGGGCTTAACAAGACGGTTTTAGTGCCCCTTGGAAGAGACGTGGAAGTCACAGTAGCTTAACAAGACGGTTTTAATGCCCCTTGGAGGAGACGTGGAGGTCAGAGTGGTTTAACAAGACGGTTTTAAGGCCCCTTGGAAGAGACGTGGAGGTTACAGTAGCTTAAAAAGACGGTTTTAATGCCCCTTGGAAGAGACGTGGAGGTCAGAGTGGTTTAACAAGAGGGTTTTAATGCCCCTTGAAAGAGACGTGGAGGACACAGCAGCTTAACAAGACGGTTTTAATGCCCCTTGGAAGAGACGTGGAGTTCAGAGAGGTTTAACAAGACGTTTTTAATGCTCCTTGGTAGAGAAGTGGAGGTCACACTAGCTTAACAAGACGGTTTTAATGCCCCTTGGTAGAGATGTGGAGGTCACAGTAGCTTAACAAGACGGTTTTAATGCCCCTTGGAAGAGACGTGGAGGTCAGAATGGTTTAACAAGAGGGTTTTAATGCCCCTTGAAAGAGACGTGGAGGTCATAGTAGCTTAATAAGACGGTTTTAATGCCCCTTGGAAGAGACGTGGAGTTCAGAGTGGTTTAACAAAATGGTTTTAATGCCCCTTGGAAGAGACGTGGAGGTCATAGCAGCTTAACAAGACGGTTTTAATTTCCCTTGGAAGAGACATGGAGGTCAGAGTGGTTTAACAAGACGGTTTTAATGCCCCTTGGAAGAGACGTGGAGTTCAGAGTGGTTTAACAAGACGTTTTTATTGCCCCTTGGAAGAGATGTGGAGTTCAGAGGGGCTTAACAAGACGGTTTAAATGCCCCTTGGAAGAGACGTGGAGGTCACAGTAGCTTAACAAGACGGTTTTAATGCCCCTTGGAAGAGACGTGGAGTTCAGAGTGGTTTTACAAGATGGTTTTAATGCCCCTTGGAACAGACGTAGAGGTCACAGTAGCTTAGCAAGGCAGTTTTAATGCCCTTGGAAGAGACATCGAGATCAGAGTGGTTTACCAATCTGTTTTTAATGCCCCTTGGAAGAGACATGGAAGTCACAGTAGCTTAACAAGACGGTTTTAATGCCCCTTGGAAGAAACGTGGAGTTCAGAGTGGTTTAACAAGATGGTTTTAATGCCCCTTGGAAGAGACGTGGAGGTCATAGTAGATTAACAAGACGCTTTTAATGCCCCTTGGAGGAGACGTGGAGGTCAGAGTGGTTTAACAAGACGGTTTTAAAGCCCCTTGGAAGAGACATGGAGGTTACAGTAGCTTAACAAGACGGTTTTAATGCCCCGTGGAAGAGACGTGGAGGTCAGAGTGGTTTAACAAGAGGATTTTAATGCCCCTTGAAAGAGACGTGGAGGTCACAGTAGCTTAATAAGACGGTTTTAATGCCCCTTGGAAGAGACGTGGAGTTCAGAGTGGTTTAACAAGATGGTTTTAATGCCCCTTGGAAGAGACGTGGAGGTCATAGTAGCTTAACAAGACGGTTTTAATTCCCCTTGGAGGAGACGTGGAGGTCAGAGTGGTTTAACAACACGGTTTTAATGCCCCTTGGTAGAGACGTGGAGGTCACATTAGCTTAATAAGACGGTTTTAATTCCCCTTGGAAGAGACGTCGTGTTCAGAGTGGTTTAACAAGACGGTTTTAATGCCCCTTGAAAGAGACGTGGAGTTCAGATTGGTTTAACAAGACGTTTTTAATGCCCCTTGGAAGAGACGTGGAGATCAGAGGGGATTACAAAGACGGTTTTAATGCCCCTTTGAAGAGACGTGGAGGTCACAGTAGCTTAACAAGATGGTTTTAATGCCCCTTGGAAGAGACGTGGAGTTCAGAGAGGTTTAACAAGACGTTTTTAATGCTCCTTGGTAGAGAAATGGAGGTCACACTAGCTTAACAAGACGGTTTTAATGCCCCTTGGTAGAGATGTGGAGGTCAAAGTAGCTTAACAAGACAGTTTTAATGCCCCTTGGAAGAGACGTGGAGCTCAGAGGGGCTTAGCAAGACGGTTTTAATGCCCATTGGAAGAGACATGGAAGTCACAGTAGCTTAAGAAGACAGTTTTAATGCCCCTTGGAAGAGACGTGGAGGTCATAGCAGCTTAACAAGATGGTTTCAATTTCCCTTGGAGGAGACATGGAGGTCAGAGTGGTTTAACAAGACGGTTTTAATGCCCCTTGGTAGAGATGTGGAGGTCACAGTAGCTTAACAAGACGGTTTTAATGCCCCTTGGAAGAGACGTCGTGTTCAGAGTGGTTTAACAAGACGGTTTTAATGCCCCTTGGAAGAGACGTGGAGTTCAGAGTGGTTTAGCAAGACGTTTTTAATGCCCCTTGGAAGAGACGTGGAGTTCAGAGTGGTTTTACAAGATGGTTTTAATGCCCCTTGGAAGAGACGTAGAAGTCACAGTAGCTTAGCAAGACAGTTTTAATGCCCTTGGAAGAGACATCGAGATCAGAGTGGTTTACCAAGATGTTTTTAATGCCCCTTGGAAGAGACGTGGAAGTCACAGTAGCTTAACAAGACGGTTTTAATGCCCCTTGGAAGAGACGTGGAGGTCAGAGTGGTTTAACAAGAGGGTTTTAATGCCCCTTGAAAGAGACGTGGAGGTCACAGTAGCTTAATAAGACGGTTTTAATGCCCCTTGGAAGAAACGTGGAGTTCAGAGTGGTTTAACAAAGAGTTTTTATGCCCCTTGGAAGAGACATGGAGGTCATAGCAGCTTAACAAGATGGTTTCAATTTCCCTTGGAGGAGACATGGAGGTCAGAGTGGTTTAACAAGACGGTTTTAATGCCCCTTGGTAGAGATGTGGAGGTCACAGTAGCTTAACAAGACGGTTTTAATGCCCCTTGGAAGAGACGTCGTGTTCAGAGTGGTTTAACAAGACGGTTTTAATGCCCCTTGGAAGAGACGTGGAGTTCAGAGTGGTTTAGCAAGACGTTTTTAATGCCCCTTGGAAGAGACGTGGAGTTCAGAGTGGTTTTACAAGATGGTTTTAATGCCCCTTGGAAGAGACGTATAAGTCACAGTAGCTTAGCAAGACAGTTTTAATGCCCTTGGAAGAGACATCGAGATCAGAGTGGTTTACCAAGATGTTTTTAATGCCCCTTGGAAGAGACGTGGAAGTCACAGTAGCTTAACAAGATGGTTTTAATGCCCCTTGGAAGAAACGTGGAGTTCAGAGTGGTTTAACAAGATGGTTTTAATGCCCCTTGGAAGAGACGTGGAGGTCATAGTAGATTAACAAGACGCTTTTAATGCCCCTTGGAGGAGACGTGGAGGTCAGAGTGGTTTAACAAGACGGTTTTAAGGCCCCTTGGAAGAGTCGTGGAGGTTACAGTAGCTTAACAAGATGGTTTTAATGCCCCTTGGAAGAGACGTGGAGGTCAGAGTGGTTTAACAAGAGGGTTTTAATGCCACTTGGAAGAGACGTGCAGTTCAGAGTGGTTTAACAAGACGTTTTTAATGCTCCTTGGTAGAGAAGTGGAGGTCACACTACCTTAACAACATGGTTTTAATGCCCCTTGGTAGGGACGTGGAAGTCACAGTAGCTTAACAAGACGGTTTTAATACCCCTTGGAGGAGACGTGGAAGTCAGAGTGGTTTAACAAGACGGTTTTAAGGCCCCTTGGAAGAGACGTGGAGGTTACAGTAGCTTAACAAGATGGTTTTAATGCCCCTTGGAAGAGACGTAGAGGTCAGAGTGGTTTAACAAGAGGGCTTTAATGCCCCTTGAAAGAGACGTGGAAGTCACAGTAGCTTACCAAGAAGGTTTTAATGCCCCTTGGAAGAGACGTGGAGGTCAGAGTGGATTTACAAGATGGTTTTAATGCCCCTTGGAAGAGACGTGGAGGTCACAGTAGCTTAACAAGACAGTTTTAATGCCCCTTGGAAGAGATGTGGAGGTCAGAATGGTTTACCAAGATGTTTTTAATGCCCCTTGGAAGAGACGTGGAAGTCACAGTAGCTTAACAAGACGGATTTTATGCCCCTTGGAAGAGACGTGGAGTTCACAGTGGTTTAACAAGATGGCTTTAATGCCCCTTGGAAGAGACGTGGAGGTCATAGTAGCTTAACAACACGGTTTTAATGCGCCTTGGAGGAGAGGTGGAGGTCAGAGTGGTTTAACAAGACGGTTTTAAGGCCCCTTGGAAGAGACGTGGAGGTTATAGCAGCTTAACAAGACGGTTTTAATGCCCCTTGGAAGAGATGTGGAGGTCAGAGTCGTTTAACAAGAGGGTTTTAATGACCCTTGAAATAGACGTGGAGGTCACAGTAGCTTAACAAGACAGTTTTAATGCCCCTTTAAAGAGAAGTGGAGTTCAGAAGGGTATAACAAGACGTTTTTAATGCTCCTTGGTAGAGAAGTGGAGGTCACACTAGCTTAACAAGACGGTTTTAATGCCCCTTGGTAGAGATGTGCAGGTCACAGTAGCTTTACAAGAAGGTTTTAATGACCCTTGGAAGAGACGTGAAGTTCAGAGGGTCTTAACAAGACGGTTTTAATGCCCCTTGGAAGAGACGTGGAAGTCACAGTAGCTTAACAAGACGGTTTTAATACCCTTTGGAGGAGACGTGGAGGTCAGAGTGGTTTAACAAGACGGTTTTAAGGCCCCTTGGAAGAGACGTGGAGGTTACAGTAGCTTAACAAGACGGTTTTAATGCCCCTTGGAAGAGACGTGGAGGTCAGAGTCGTTTAACAAGAGGGTTTTAATGCCCCTTGAAAGAGACGTGGAAGTCACACTAGCTTAACAAGACTATTTTAATGCCCCTTGGTAGAGATGTGGAGGTCACAGCAGCTTATCAACACGGTTTTAATGCCCCTTGGAAGAGACGTGGAGTTCAGAGTGGTTTAACAAGACGGTTTTAAGGCCCCTTGGAAGAGACGTGGAGTTCAGAGGGGCTTAACAAGACGGTTTTAGTGCCCCTTGGAAGAGACGTGGAAGTCACAGTAGCTTAACAAGACGGTTTTAATGCCCCTTGGAGGAGACGTGGAGGTCAGAGTGGTTTAACAAGAGGGTTTTAATGCCCCTTGAAAGAGACGTGGAGGACACAGCAGCTTAACAAGACGGTTTTAATGCCCCTTGGAAGAGACGTGGAGTTCAGAGAGGTTTAACAAGACGTTTTTAATGCTCCTTGGTAGAGAAGTGGAGGTCACACTAGCTTAACAAGACGGTTTTAATGCCCCTTGGTAGAGATGTGGAGGTCACAGTAGCTTAACAAGACGGTTTTAATGCCCCTTGGAAGAGACGTGGAGGTCAGAATGGTTTAACAAGAGGGTTTTAATGCCCCTTGAAAGAGACGTGGAGGTCATAGTAGCTTAATAAGACGGTTTTAATGCCCCTTGGAAGAGACGTGGAGTTCAGAGTGGTTTAACAAAATGGTTTTAATGCCCCTTGGAAGAGACGTGGAGGTCATAGCAGCTTAACAAGACGGTTTTAATTTCCCTTGGAAGAGACATGGAGGTCAGAGTGGTTTAACAAGACGGTTTTAATGCCCCTTGGAAGAGACGTGGAGTTCAGAGTGGTTTAACAAGACGTTTTTAATGCCCCTTGGAAGAGATGTGGAGTTCAGAGGGGCTTAACAAGACGGTTTAAATGCCCCTTGGAAGAGACGTGGAGGTCACAGTAGCTTAACAAGACGGTTTTAATGCCCCTTGGAAGAGACGTGGAGTTCAGAGTGGTTTTACAATATGGTTTTAATGCCCCTTGGAACAGACGTAGAGGTCACAGTAGCTTAGCAAGGCAGTTTTAATGCCCTTGGAAGAGACATCGAGATCAGAGTGGTTTACCAAGATGTTTTTAATGCCCCTTGGAAGAGACATGGAAGTCACAGTAGCTTAACAAGACGGTTTTAATGCCCCTTGGAAGAAACGTGGAGTTCAGAGTGGTTTAACAAGATGGTTTTAATGCCCCTTGGAAGAGACGTGGAGGTCATAGTAGATTAACAAGACGCTTTTAATGCCCCTTGGAGGAGACGTGGAGGTCAGAGTGGTTTAACAAGACGGTTTTAAAGCCCCTTGGAAGAGACATGGAGGTTACAGTAGCTTAACAAGACGGTTTTAATGCCCCGTGGAAGAGACGTGGAGGTCAGAGTGGTTTAACAAGAGGATTTTAATGCCCCTTGAAAGAGACGTGGAGGTCACAGTAGCTTAATAAGACGGTTTTAATGCCCCTTGGAAGAGACGTGGAGTTCAGAGTGGTTTAACAAAAGAGTTTTTATGCCCCTTGGAAGAGACATGGAGGTCATAGCAGCTTAACAAGATGGTTTCAATTTCCCTTGGAGGAGACATGGAGGTCAGAGTGGTTTAACAAGACGGTTTTAATGCCCCTTGGTAGAGATGTGGAGGTCACAGTAGCTTAACAAGACGGTTTTAATGCCCCTTGGAAGAGACGTCGTGTTCAGAGAGGTTTAACAAGACGGTTTTAATGCCCCTTGGAAGAGACGTGGAGTTCAGAGTGGTTTAGCAAGACGTTTTTAATGCCCCTTGGAAGAGACGTGGAGTTCAGAGTGGTTTTACAAGATGGTTTTAATGCCCCTTGGAAGAGACGTAGAAGTCACAGTAGCTTAGCAAGACAGTTTTAATGCCCTTGGAAGAGACATCGAGATCAGAGTGGTTTACCAAGATGTTTTTAATGCCCCTTGGAAGAGACGTGGAAGTCACAGTAGCTTAACAAGATGGTTTTAATGCCCCTTGGAAGAAACGTGGAGTTCAGAGTGGTTTAACAAGATGGTTTTAATGCCCCTTGGAAGAGACGTGGAGGTCATAGTAGATTAACAAGACGCTTTTAATGCCCCTTGGAGGAGACGTGGAGGTCAGAGTGGTTTAACAAGACGGTTTTAAGGCCCCTTGGAAGAGTCGTGGAGGTTACAGTAGCTTAACAAGACGGTTTTAATGCCCCTTGGAAGAGACGTGGAGGTCAGAGTGGTTTAACAAGAGGGTTTTAATGCCACTTGGAAGAGACGTGCAGTTCAGAGTGGTTTAACAAGACGTTTTTAATGCTCCTTGGTAGAGAAGTGGAGGTCACACTACCTTAACAACATGGTTTTAATGCCCCTTGGTAGGGACGTGGAAGTCACAGTAGCTTAACAAGACGGTTTTAATACCCCTTGGAGGAGACGTGGAAGTCAGAGTGGTTTAACAAGACGGTTTTAAGGCCCCTTGGAAGAGACGTGGAGGTTACAGTAGCTTAACAAGATGGTTTTAATGCCCCTTGGAAGAGACGTAGAGGTCAGAGTGGTTTAACAAGAGGGCTTTAATGCCCCTTGAAAGAGACGTGGAAGTCACAGTAGCTTACCAAGAAGGTTTTAATGCCCCTTGGAAGAGACGTGGAGGTCAGAGTGGATTTACAAGATGGTTTTAATGCCCCTTGGAAGAGACGTGGAGGTCACAGTAGCTTAACAAGACAGTTTTAATGCCCCTTGGAAGAGATGTGGAGGTCAGAATGGTTTACCAAGATGTTTTTAATGCCCCTTGGAAGAGACGTGGAAGTCACAGTAGCTTAACAAGACGGATTTTATGCCCCTTGG
The DNA here is from genome assembly GCF_046119375.1 of Phyllobates terribilis. NCBI lineage: Eukaryota > Metazoa > Chordata > Amphibia > Anura > Dendrobatidae > Phyllobates > Phyllobates terribilis. The sequence goes on from NW_027362764.1 coordinate 253,619,372, forward strand.
AAGAGACGTGGAGTTCACAGTGGTTTAACAAGATGGCTTTAATGCCCCTTGGAAGAGACGTGGAGGTCATAGTAGCTTAACAACACGGTTTTAATGCGCCTTGGAGGAGACGTGGAGGTCAGAGTGGTTTAACAAGACGGTTTTAAGGCCCCTTGGAAGAGACGTGGAGCTTACAGTAGCTTAACAAGACGGTTTTAATGCCCCTTGGAAGAGACGTGGAGGTCACAGTAGCTTAATAAGATGGTTTTAATGCCCCTTGGAAGAGACATGGAGTTCAGAGTGGTTTAACAAAATGGTTTTAATGCCCCTTGGAAGAGACGTGGAGGTCATAGCAGCTTAACAAGACGGTTTTAATTTCCCTTGGAGGAGACATGGAGGTCAGAGTGGTTTAACAAGACGGTTTTAATGCCCCTTGGTAGAGACGTGGAGGTCACAGTAGCTTAACAAGACGGTTTTAATGCCCCTTGGAAGAGACGTCGTGTTCAGAGTGGTTTAACAAGACGTTTTAATGCCCCTTGGAAGAGACGTGGAGTTCAGAGTCGTTTAACAAGACGTTTTTAATGCCCCTTGGAAGAGACGTGGAGTTCAGAGGGGCTTAACAAGACGGTTTTAATGCCCCCTTGGAAGAGACGTGGTGGTCACAGTAGCTTAACAAGACGGTTTTAATGCCCTTTGGAAGAGATGTGGAGATCAGAGTGGTTTTACAAGATGGTTTTAATGCCCCTTGGAAGAGACATAGAGGTCACAGTAGCTTAGCAAGACAGTTTTAATGCCCTTGGAAGAGACATGGAGATCAGAGTGGTTTACCAAGATGTTTTTAATGCCCCTTGGAAGACACGTGGTAGTCACAGTAGCTTAACAAGATGGTTTTAATGCCCCTTGGAAGAAACGTGGAGTTCAGAGTGGTTTAACAAGATGGTTTTAATGCCCCTTGGAAGAGACGTGGAGGTCATAGTAGATTAACAAGACGCTTTTAATGCCCCTTGGAGGAGATGTGGAGGTCAGAGTGGTTTAACAAGACGGTTTTAAGGCCCCTTGGAAGAGCCGTGGAGGTTACAGTAGATTAACAAGACGGTTTTAATGCCCCTTGGAAGAGACGTGGAGTTCAGAGTGGTTTAACAAGATGGTTTTAATGCCACTTGGAAGAGACGTGGAGGTCATAGTAGCTTAACAAGACGGTTTTAATGCCCCTTGGAGGAGACGTGGAGGTCAGGGTGGTTTAACAAGATGGTTTTAAGGCCCCTTGGAAGAGACGTGGAGGTTACAGTAGCTTAACAAGATGGTTTTAAGGCCCCTTGGAAGAGACGTGGAGGTTACAGTAGCTTAACAAGACAGTTTTAATGCCCCTTGGAAGAGACGTGGAGGTCAGAGTGGTTTAACAAGATGGCTTTAATGCCCCTTGGAAGAGACGTGGAGGTCATAGTAGCTTAACAACACGGTTTTAATGCGCCTTGGAGGAGACGTGAAGGTCAGAGTGGTTTTACAAGACGGTTTTATGGCCCCTTGGATAAGACGTGGATGTTACAGTAGCTTAACAAGACGGTTTTAATGCCCCTTGGAAGAGACGTGGAGGTCAGAGTGGTTTTACAAGATGGTTTTAATGCACCTTGGAAGAGACGTGGAGGTCACAGTAGCTTAACAAGACAGTTTTAATGCCCCTTGGAAGTGACGTGGAGGTCAGAGTGGTTTACCAAGATGTTTTTAATGCCCCTTGGAAGAGACGTGGATGTCATAGTAGCTTAACAACATGGTTTTAATGCGCCTTGGAGGAGACGTGAAGGTCAGAGTGGTTTTACAAGACGGTTTTATGGCCCCTTGGAAGAGACGTGGAGGTTACAGTAGCTTAATAAGACGGTTTTAATGCCCCTTGGAAGAGACGCGGAGTTCAGAGTGGTTTAAGAAGATGGTTTTAATGCCCCTTGGAAGAGACGTGGAGGTCATAGTAGCTTAACAAGACGGTTTTCATTCCCCTTGGAGGAGACGTGGAGGTCAGAGTGGTTTAACAAGACGGTTTTATTGCCCCTTGGAAGAGACGTGGAGGTCACAGTAGCTTAACAAGACGGTTTTAATGCCCCTTGGAAGAGACATCGTGTTGAGAGTGTTTTAACAAGACGGTTTTAATGCCCCTTGGAAGATACGTGGAGCTCAGATTGATTTAACAAGACGTTTTTAATGCCCCTTTAAAGAGACATGGAGTTCAGAGGGGCTTAACAAGACGGTTTTAATGCCACTTGGAAGAGACATGGAGGTCACAGTAGCATAACAAGACGGTTTTAATGCCCCTTGGAAGAGACGTGGAGTTCAGAGTGGTTTTACAAGATGGTTTTAATGCCCCTTGGAAGAGACATGGAGGTCACAGTAGCTTAACAAGACAGTTTTAATGCCCTTGGAAGAGACATCGAGATCAGAGAGGTTTCCAAGATGTGTTTAATGCCCCTTGGAAGAGACGTGGAAGTCACAGTAGCTTAACAAGATGGTTTTAATGCCCCTTGGAAGAGACGTGGAGTTCAGAGTGGTTTAACAAGATGGTTTTAATGCCCGTTGGAAGAGACGTGGAGGTCATAGTAGCTTAACAAGACGGTTTTAATGCCCCTTGGAGGAGACGTGGAGGTCAGAGTGGTTTAACAAGATGGTTTTAAGGCCCCTTGGAAGAGACGTGGAGGTTGCAGTAGCTTAACAAGACGGTTTTAATGCCCCTTGGAAGAGACGTGGAGGTCAGAGTGGTTTAACAAGAGGGTTTTAATGCTCCTTGGTAGAGAAGTGGAGGTCACACTAGCTTAACAAGATGGTTTTAATGCCCCTTGGTAGAGATGTGGAGGTCACAGTAGCTAAACAAGACGGTTTTAATGCCCCTTGGAAGAGACGTGAAGTTCAGAGTGGTTTAACAAGACGGTTTTAAGGCCCCTTGGAAGAGATGTGGAGTTCAGGGTGGCTTAACAAGACGTTTTTAATGCCCCTTGGAAGAGAAGTGGAGTTCAGAGGGGCTTAACAAGATGGTCCTAATGCCCCTTGGAAGAGACATGGAAGTCACAGTAGCTTAACATGACGGTTTTAATACGTCTTGGAGGAGACGTGAAGGTCAGAGTCGTTTAACAAGACGGTTTTAAGGCCCCTTGGAAGAGACGTGTAGGTCAGAGTGGTTTAACAAGAGGGTTTAAATGCCCCTTGGAAGAGACATGGAGGTCACAGTAGCTTAATAAGACGGTTTTAATGCCCCTTGGAAGAGACGTGGAGTTCAGAGTGGTTTAACAAGATGGTTTTAATGCCCCTTGGAAGAGACGTGGAGGTCATAGTAGCTTAACAAGACGGTTTTAATTCCCCTTGGAGGAGACGTGGAGGTCAGAGTGGTTTAACAACACGGTTTTAATGCCCCTTGGTAGAGACGTGGAGGTCACAGTAGCTTAACAAGACGGATTGAATGCCCCTTGGAAGAGAAGTCGTGTTCAGAGTGGTTTAACAAGACGGTATTAATGCCCCTTGGAAGAGACGTGGAGTTCAGATTCGTTTAACAAGGCGTTTTTAATGCCCCTTGGAAGAGACGTGGAGTTCAGAGGGGATTAATAAGACGGTTTTAATGCCCCTTGGAAGAGACGTGGAGGTCACAGTAGCTTAACAATACGGTTTTAATGCCCCTTGGAAGAGACGTGGAGGTCAGAGTGGTTTAACAAGACGGTTTTAATGCCCCTTCGAAGAGACGTGGATGGCACAGTTGCTTAACAAGATGGTTTTAATGCACCTTGGAAGAGACGTGGAGTTCAGAGTGGTTTACAAGATGGTTTTAATGCCCCTTGGAAGAGACGTGAAGGTCACAGTAGCTTAACAAGACATTTTTAATGCCCTTGGAAGAGACATCGAGATCAGAGTGGTTTACCAAGATATTTTTAATGCCCCTTGGAAGAGACGTGGAAGTCACAGTAGCTTAACAATACGGTTTTAATGCCCCTTGGAAGAGACGTGGAGTTCAGAGTGGTTTAACAAGATGGTTTAAGGCCCCTTGGAAGAGACGTGGAGGTCATAGTAGCTTAACAAGACGGTTTTAATGCCCCTTGGAGGAGACGTGGAGGTCAGAGTGGTTTAACAAGATGGTTTTAAGGCCCCTTGGAAGAGACGTGGAGGTTATAGCAGCTTAACAAGACGGTTTTAATGCCCCTTGGAAGAGATGTGGAGGTCAGAGTCGTTTAACAAGAGGGTTTTAATGACCCTTGAAATAGACGTGGAGGTCATAGTAGCTTAACAAGACAGTTTTAATGCCCCTTTAAAGAGAAGTGGAGTTCAGAAGGGTATAACAAGACGTTTTTAATGCTCCTTGGTAGAGAAGTGGAGGTCACACTAGCTTAACAAGACGGTTTTAATGCCCCTTGGTAGAGATGTGCAGGTCACAGTAGCTTTACAAGAAGGTTTTAATGACCCTTGGAAGAGACGTGAAGTTCAGAGGGTCTTAACAAGACGGTTTTAATGCCCCTTGGAAGAGACGTGGAAGTCACAGTAGCTTAACAAGACGGTTTTAATACCCTTTGGAGGAGACGTGGAGGTCAGAGTGGTTTAACAAGACGGTTTTAAGGCCCCTTGGAAGAGACGTGGAGGTTACAGTAGCTTAACAAGACGGTTTTAATGCCCCTTGGAAGAGACGTGGAGGTCAGAGTCGTTTAACAAGAGGGTTTTAATGCCCCTTGAAAGAGACGTGGATGTCACACTAGCTTAACAAGACTATTTTAATGCCCCTTGGTAGAGATGTGGAGGTCACAGCAGCTTATCAACACGGTTTTAATGCCCCTTGGAAGAGACGTGGAGTTCAGAGTGGTTTAACAAGACGGTTTTAAGGCCCCTTGGAAGAGACGTGGAGTTCAGAGGGGCTTAACAAGACGGTTTTAGTGCCCCTTGGAAGAGACGTGGAAGTCACAGTAGCTTAACAAGACGGTTTTAATGCCCCTTGGAGGAGACGTGGAGGTCAGAGTGGTTTAACAAGACGGTTTTAAGGCCCCTTGGAAGAGACGTGGAGGTTACAGTAGCTTAACAAGACGGTTTTAATGCCCCTTGGAAGAGACGTGGAGGTCAGAGTGGTTTAACAAGAGGGTTTTAATGCCCCTTGAAAGAGACGTGGAGGACACAGCAGCTTAACAAGACGGTTTTAATGCCCCTTGGAAGAGACGTGGAGTTCAGAGAGGTTTAACAGGACGTTTTTAATGCTCCTTGGTAGAGAAGTGGAGGTCACACTAGCTTAACAAGACGGTTTTAATGCCCCTTGGTAGAGATGTGGAGGTCACAGTAGCTTAACAAGACGGTTTTAATGCCCCTTGGAAGAGACGTGGAGGTCAGAATGGTTTAACAAGAGGGTTTTAATGCCCCTTGAAAGAGACGTGGAGGTCATAGTAGCTTAATAAGACGGTTTTAATGCCCCTTGGAAGAGACGTGGAGTTCAGAGTGGTTTAACAAAATGGTTTTAATGCCCCTTGGAAGAGACGTGGAGGTCATAGCAGCTTAACAAGACGGTTTTAATTTCCCCTGGAAGAGACATGGAGGTCAGAGTGGTTTAACAAGACGGTTTTAATGCCCCTTGGAAGAGACGTGGAGTTCAGAGTGGTTTAACAAGACGTTTTTAATGCCCCTTGGAAGAGACGTGGAGTTCAGAGGGGCTTAACAAGACGGTTTAAATGCCCCTTGGAACAGACGTGGAGGTCACAGTAGCTTAGCAAGGCAGTTTTAATGCCCTTGGAAGAGACATCGAGATCAGAGTGGTTTACCAAGATGTTTTTAATGCCCCTTGGAAGAGACATGGAAGTCACAGTAGCTTAACAAGACGGTTTTAATGCCCCTTGGAAGAAACGTGGAGTTCAGAGTGGTTTAACAAGATGGTTTTAATGCCCCTTGGAAGAGACGTGGAGGTCATAGTAGATTAACAAGACGCTTTTAATGCCCCTTGGAGGAGACGTGGAGGTCAGAGTGGTTTAACAAGACGGTTTTAAAGCCCCTTGGAAGAGACATGGAGGTTACAGTAGCTTAACAAGACGGTTTTAATGCCCCGTGGAGGAGACGTGGAGGTCAGAGTGGTTTAACAAGAGGATTTTAATGCCCCTTGAAAGAGACGTGGAGGTCACAGTAGCTTAATAAGACGGTTTTAATGCCCCTTGGAAGAGACGTGGAGTTCAGAGTGGTTTAACAAGATGGTTTTAATGCCCCTTGGAAGAGACGTGGAGGTCATAGTAGCTTAACAAGACGGTTTTAATTCCCCTTGGAGGAGACGTGGAGGTCAGAGTGGTTTAACAACACGGTTTTAATGCCCCTTGGTAGAGACGTGGAGGTCACATTAGCTTAATAAGACGGTTTTAATTCCCCTTGGAAGAGACGTCGTGTTCAGAGTGGTTTAACAAGACGTTTTTAATGCCCCTTGGAAGAGACGTGGAGATCAGAGGGGATTACAAAGACGGTTTTAATGCCCCTTTGAAGAGACGTGGAGGTCACAGTAGCTTAACAAGATGGTTTTAATGCCCCTTGGAAGAGACGTGGAGTTCAGAGTGGTTTTACAAGATGGTTTTAATGCCCCTTGGAAGAGACGTGGAGGTCACAGTAGCTTAAAAAGACAGTTTTAATGCCCTTGGAAGAGACATCGAGATCAGAGTGGTTTACCAAGTTGTTTTTAATGCCCCTTGGAAGAGACGTGGAAGTCACAGTAGATTAACAAGACGGTTTTAATGCCCCTTGGAAGAGACGTGGAGTTCAGAGTGGTTTAACAAGATGGTTTTAATGCCACTTGGAAGAGACGTGGAGGTCATAGTAGCTTAACAAGACGGTTTTAATGCCCCTTGGAGGAGGCATGGAGGTCAGAGTGGTTTAACAAGATGGGTTTAAGGCCCCTTGGAAGAGACTTGGAGGTTACAGTAGCTTAACAAGACGGTTTTAATGCCACTTGGAAGAGACGTGGAGGTCAGAGTGGTTTAACAAGAGGGTTTTAATGCCCCTTAAAAGAGACGTGGAAGTCACACTAGCTTAACAAGATGGTTTTAATGCCCCTTGGTAGAGATGTGGAGGTCACAGTAGCTTAACAACACGGTTTTAATGCCCCTTGGAAGAGACGTGGAGTTCAGAGGGGCTTAACAAGACGGTTTTAATGCACCTTGGAAGAGACATGGAAGTCACAGTAGATTAACAAGACGCTTTTAATGCCCCTTGGAGGAGACGTGGAGGTCAGAGTGGTTTAACAAGACGGTTTTAAAGCCCCTTGGAAGAGACATGGAGGTTACAGTAGCTTAACAAGACGGTTTTAATGCCCCGTGGAAGAGACGTGGAGGTCAGAGTGGTTTAACAAGAGGATTTTAATGCCCCTTGAAAGAGACGTGGAGGTCACAGTAGCTTAATAAGACGGTTTTAATGCCCCTTGGAAGAGACGTGGAGTTCAGAGTGGTTTAACAAGATGGTTTTAATGCCCCTTGGAAGAGACGTGGAGGTCATAGTAGCTTAACAAGACGGTTTTAATTCCCCTTGGAGGAGACGTGGAGGTCAGAGTGGTTTAACAACACGGTTTTAATGCCCCTTGGTAGAGACGTGGAGGTCACATTAGCTTAATAAGACGGTTTTAATTCCCCTTGGAAGAGACGTCGTGTTCAGAGTGGTTTAACAAGACGGTTTTAATGCCCCTTGAAAGAGACGTGGAGTTCAGATTGGTTTAACAAGACATTTTTAATGCCCCTTGGAAGAGACGTGGAGATCAGAGGGGATTACAAAGACGGTTTTAATGCCCCTTTGAAGAGACGTGGAGGTCACAGTAGCTTAACAAGATGGTTTTAATGCCCCTTGGAAGAGACGTGGAGTTCAGAGTGGTTTTACAAGATGGTTTTAATGCCCCTTGGAAGAGACGTGGAGGTCACAGTAGCTTAAAAAGACAGTTTTAATGCCCTTGGAAGAGACATCGAGATCAGAGTGGTTTACCAAGTTGTTTTTAATGCCCCTTGGAAGAGACGTGGAAGTCACAGTAGATTAACAAGACGGTTTTAATGCCCCTTGGAAGAGACGTGGAGTTCAGAGTGGTTTAACAAGATGGTTTTAATGCCACTTGGAAGAGACGTGGAGGTCATAGTAGCTTAACAAGACGGTTTTAATGCCCCTTGGAGGAGGCATGGAGGTCAGAGTGGTTTAACAAGATGGGTTTAAGGCCCCTTGGAAGAGACGTGGAGGTTACAGTAGCTTAACAAGACGGTTTTAATGCCACTTGGAAGAGACGTGGAGGTCAGAGTGGTTTAACAAGAGGGTTTTAATGCCCCTTAAAAGAGACGTGGAAGTCACACTAGCTTAACAAGACGGTTTTAATGCCCCTTGGTAGAGATGTGGAGGTCACAGTAGCTTAACAACACGGTTTTAATGCCCCTTGGAAGAGACGTGGAGTTCAGAGGGGCTTAACAAGACGGTTTTAATGCACCTTGGAAGAGACGTGGAAGTCACAGTAGCTTAACAAGACGGTTTTAATGCCCCTTGGAGGAGACGTGGAGGTCAGAGTGGTTTAACAAGACGGTTTTAACGCCCCTTGGAAGAGACGTGGAGGTTACAGTAGCTTAACAAAACAGTTTTAATGCCCCTTGGAAGAGACGTGGAGGTCAGAGTGGTTTAACAAGAGGGTTTTATTGCCCCTTGAAAGAGACGTGGAGGACACAGTAGCTTAAAAAGACGGTTTTAATGCCCCTTGGAAGAGACGTGGAGTTCAGAGAGGTTTAACAAGACGTTTTTAATGCTCCTTGGTAGAGAAGTGGAGGTCACACTAGCTTAACAAGACGGTTTTAATGCCCCTTGGAAGAGATGTGGAGGTCACAGTAGCTTAACAAGACGGTTTTAATGCCCCATGGAAGAGACGTGGAGTTCAGAGGGGCTTAGCAAGACGGTTTTAATGCCCCTTGGCAGAGACATGGAAGTCACAGTAGCTTAAGAAGACGGTTTTAATGCCCCTTGGAGGAGACGTGGAGGTCAGAGTGGTTTAACAAGACGGTTTTAAGGCCCCTTGGAAGAGACGTGGAGCTTACAGTAGCTTAACAAGACGGTTTTAATGCCCCTTGGAAGAGACGTGGAGGTCAGAGTGGTTTAACAAGAGGGTTTTAATGCCCCTTGAAAGAGACGTGGAGGTCACAGTAGCTTAATAAGACGGTTTTAATGCCCCTTGGAAGAGACGTGGAGTTCAGAGTGGTTTAACAAAATGGTTTTAATGCCTCTTGGAAGAGACGTGGAGGTCATAGCAGCTTAACAAGACAGTTTTAATTTCCCTTGGAGGAGACATGGAGGTCAGAGTGGTTTAACAAGACTGTTTTAATGCCCCTTGGTAGAGACGTGGAGGTCACAGTAGCTTAACAAGTCGGTTTTAATGCCCCTTGGAAGAGACGTTGTGTTCAGAGTGGTTTAAGAAGACGGTTTTAATGCCCCTTGGAAGAGACGTGGAGGTCATAGTAGCTTAACAAGACGGTTTTAATGCCCCTTGGAGGAGACGTGGAGGTCAGATTGGTTTAACAAGATGGGTTTAAGGCCCCTTGGAAGAGACGTGGAGGTTACAGTAGCTTAACAAGACGGTTTTAATGACCCCTTGGAAGAGACGTGGAGGTCAGAGTGGTTTAACAAGAGGGTTTTAATGCCCCTTGAAAGAGACGTGGAAGTCACACTAGCTTAACAAGACGGTTTTAATGCCCCTTGGTAGAGATGTGGAGGTCACAGTAGCTTAACAACACGGTTTTAATGCCCCTTGGAAGAGACGTGGAGTTCAGAGGGGCTTAACAAGACGGTTTTAATGCACCTTGGAAGAGACGTGGAAGTCACAGTAGCTTAACAAGACGGTTTTAATGCCCCTTGGAGGAGACGTAGAGGTCAGAGTGGTTTAACAAGACGGTTTTAAGGCCCCTTGGAAGAGACGTGGAGGTTACAGTAGCTTAACAAAACAGTTTTAATGCCCCTTGGAAGAGACGTGGAGGTCAGAGTGGTTTAACAAGAGGGTTTTATTGCCCCTTGAAAGAGACTTGGAGGACACAGTAGCTTAACAAGACGGTTTTAATGCCCCTTGGAAGAGACGTGGAGTTCAGAGAGGTTTAACAAGACGTTTTTAATGCTCCTTGGTAGAGAAGTGGAGGTCACACTAGCTTAACAAGACGGTTTTAATGCCCCTTGGAAGAGATGTGGAGGTCACAGTAGCTTAACAAGATGGTTTTAATGCCCCATGGAAGAGACGTGGAGTTCAGAGGGGCTTAGCAAGACGGTTTTAATGCCCCTTGGAAGAGACATGGAAGTCACAGTAGCTTAAGAAGACGGTTTTAATGCCCCTTGGAGGAGACGTGGAGGTCAGAGTGGTTTAACAAGACGGTTTTAAGGCCCCTTGGAAGAGACGTGGAGCTTACAGTAGCTTAACAAGACGGTTTTAATGCCCCTTGGAAGAGACGTGGAGGTCAGAGTGGTTTAACAAGAGGGTTTTAATGCCCCTTGAAAGAGACGTGGAGGTCACAGTAGCTTAATAAGACGGTTTTAATGCCCCTTGGAGGAGACGTGGAGGTCAGAGTGGTTTAACAAGATGGTTTTAAGGCCCCTTGGAAGAGACGTGGAGGTTATAGCAGCTTAACAAGACGGTTTTAATGCCCCTTGGAAGAGATGTGGAGGTCAGAGTCGTTTAACAAGAGGGTTTTAATAACCCTTGAAATAGACGTGGAGGTCACAGTAGCTTAACAAGACAGTTTTAATGCCCCTTTAAAGAGAAGTGGAGTTCAGAAGGGTATAACAAGACGTTTTTAATGCTCCTTGGTAGAGAAGTGGAGGTCACACTAGCTTAACAAGACGGTTTTAATGCCCCTTGGTAGAGATGTGCAGGTCACAGTAGCTTTACAAGAAGGTTTTAATGACCCTTGGAAGAGACGTGAAGTTCAGAGGGTCTTAACAAGACGGTTTTAATGCCCCTTGGAAGAGACGTGGAAGTCACAGTAGCTTAACAAGACGGTTTTAATACCCTTTGGAGGAGACGTGGAGGTCAGAGTGGTTTAACAAGACGGTTTTAAGGCCCCTTGGAAGAGACGTGGAGGTTACAGTAGCTTAACAAGACGGTTTTAATGCCCCTTGGAAGAGACGTGGAGGTCAGAGTCGTTTAACAAGAGGGTTTTAATGCCCCTTGAAAGAGACGTGGAAGTCACACTAGCTTAACAAGACTATTTTAATGCCCCTTGGTAGAGATGTGGAGGTCACAGCAGCTTATCAACACGGTTTTAATGCCCCTTGGAAGAGACGTGGAGTTCAGAGTGGTTTAACAAGACGGTTTTAAGGCCCCTTGGAAGAGACGTGGAGTTCAGAGGGGCTTAACAAGACGGTTTTAGTGCCCCTTGGAAGAGACGTGGAAGTCACAGTAGCTTAACAAGACGGTTTTAATGCCCCTTGGAGGAGACGTGGAGGTCAGAGTGGTTTAACAAGACGGTTTTAAGGCCCCTTGGAAGAGACGTGGAGGTTACAGTAGCTTAACAAGACGGTTTTAATGCCCCTTGGAAGAGACGTGGAGGTCAGAGTGGTTTAACAAGAGGGTTTTAATGCCCCTTGAAAGAGACGTGGAGGACACAGCAGCTTAACAAGACGGTTTTAATGCCCCTTGGAAGAGACGTGGAGTTCAGAGAGGTTTAACAAGACATTTTTAATGCTCCTTGGTAGAGAAGTGGAGGTCACACTAGCTTAACAAGACGGTTTTAATGCCCCTTGGTAGAGATGTGGAGGTCACAGTAGCTTAACAAGACGGTTTTAATGCCCCTTGGAAGAGACGTGGAGGTCAGAATGGTTTAACAAGAGGGTTTTAATGCCCCTTGAAAGAGACGTGGAGGTCATAGTAGCTTAATAAGACGGTTTTAATGCCCCTTGGAAGAGACGTGGAGTTCAGAGTGGTTTAACAAAATGGTTTTAATGCCCCTTGGAAGAGACGTGGAGGTCATAGCAGCTTAACAAGACGGTTTTAATTTCCCTTGGAAGAGACATGGAGGTCAGAGTGGTTTAACAAGACGGTTTTAATGCCCCTTGGAAGAGACGTGGAGTTCAGAGTGGTTTAATTAGACGTTTTTAATGCCCCTTGGAAGAGATGTGGAGTTCAGAGGGGCTTAACAAGACGGTTTAAATGCCCCTTGGAAGAGACGTGGAGGTCACAGTAGCTTAACAAGACGGTTTTAATGCCCCTTGGAAGAGACGTGGAGTTCAGAGTGGTTTTACAAGATGGTTTTAATGCCCCTTGGAACAGACGTAGAGGTCACAGTAGCTTAGCAAGGCAGTTTTAATGCCCTTGGAAGAGACATCGAGATCAGAGTGGTTTACCAAGATGTTTTTAATGCCCCTTGGAAGAGACATGGAAGTCACAGTAGCTTAACAAGACGGTTTTAATGCCCCTTGGAAGAAACGTGGAGTTCAGAGTGGTTTAACAAGATGGTTTTAATGCCCCTTGGAAGAGACGTGGAGGTCATAGTAGATTAACAAGACGCTTTTAATGCCCCTTGGAGGAGACGTGGAGGTCAGAGTGGTTTAACAAGACGGTTTTAAAGCCCCTTGGAAGAGACATGGAGGTTACAGTAGCTTAACAAGACGGTTTTAATGCCCCGTGGAAGAGACGTGGAGGTCAGAGTGGTTTAACAAGAGGATTTTAATGCCCCTTGAAAGAGACGTGGAGGTCACAGTAGCTTAATAAGACGGTTTTAATGCCCCTTGGAAGAGACGTGGAGTTCAGAGTGGTTTAACAAGATGGTTTTAATGCCCCTTGGAAGAGACGTGGAGGTCATAGTAGCTTAACAAGACGGTTTTAATTCCCCTTGGAGGAGACGTGGAGGTCAGAGTGGTTTAACAACACGGTTTTAATGCCCCTTGGTAGAGACGTGGAGGTCACATTAGCTTAATAAGACGGTTTTAATTCCCCTTGGAAGAGACGTCGTGTTCAGAGTGGTTTAACAAGACAGTTTTAATGCCCCTTGAAAGAGACGTGGAGTTCAGATTGGTTTAACAAGACGTTTTTAATGCCCCTTGGAAGAGACGTGGAGATCAGAGGGGATTACAAAGACGGTTTTAATGCCCCTTTGAAGAGACGTGGAGGTCACAGTAGCTTAACAAGATGGTTTTAATGCCCCTTGGAAGAGACGTGGAGTTCAGAGTGGTTTTACAAGATGGTTTTAATGCCCCTTGGAAGAGACGTGGAGGTCACAGTAGCTTAAAAAGACAGTTTTAATGCCCTTGGAAGAGACATCGAGATCAGAGTGGTTTACCAAGTTGTTTTTAATGCCCCTTGGAAGAGACGTGGAAGTCACAGTAGATTAACAAGACGGTTTTAATGCCCCTTGGAAGAGACGTGGAGTTCAGAGTGGTTTAACAAGATGGTTTTAATGCCACTTGGAAGAGACGTGGAGGTCATAGTAGCTTAACAAGACGGTTTTAATGCCCCTTGGAGGAGGCGTGGAGGTCAGAGTGGTTTAACAAGATGGGTTTAAGGCCCCTTGGAAGAGACGTGGAGGTTACAGTAGCTTAACAAGACGGTTTTAATGCCACTTGGAAGAGACGTGGAGGTCAGAGTGGTTTAACAAGAGGGTTTTAATGCCCCTTAAAAGAGACGTGGAAGTCACACTAGCTTAACAAGACGGTTTTAATGCCCCTTGGTAGAGATGTGGAGGTCACAGTAGCTTAACAACACGGTTTAGAGTGGTTTAACAAGACGGTTTTAACGCCCCTTGGAAGAGACGTGGAGGTTACAGTAGCTTAACAAAACAGTTTTAATGCCCCTTGGAAGAGACGTGGAGGTCAGAGTGGTTTAACAAGAGGGTTTTATTGCCCCTTGAAAGAGACGTGGAGGACACAGTAGCTTAAAAAGACGGTTTTAATGCCCCTTGGAAGAGACGTGGAGTTCAGAGAGGTTTAACAAGACGTTTTTAATGCTCCTTGGTAGAGAAGTGGAGGTCACACTAGCTTAACAAGACGGTTTTAATGCCCCTTGGAAGAGATGTGGAGGTCACAGTAGCTTAACAAGACGGTTTTAATGCCCCATGGAAGAGACGTGGAGTTCAGAGGGGCTTAGCAAGACGGTTTTAATGCCCCTTGGAAGAGACATGGAAGTCACAGTAGCTTAAGAAGACGGTTTTAATGCCCCTTGGAGGAGACTTGGAGGTCAGAGTGGTTTAACAAGACGGTTTTAAGGCCCCTTGGAAGAGACGTGGAGCTTACAGTAGCTTAACAAGACGGTTTTAATGCCCCTTGGAAGAGACGTGGAGGTCAGAGTGGTTTAACAAGAGGGTTTTAATGCCCCTTGAAAGAGACGTGGAGGTCACAGTAGCTTAATAAGACGGTTTTAATGCCCCTTGGAAGAGACGTGGAGTTCAGAGTGGTTTAACAAAATGGTTTTAATGCCTCTTGGAAGAGACGTGGAGGTCATAGCAGCTTAACAAGACAGTTTTAATTTCCCTTGGAGGAGACATGGAGGTCAGAGTGGTTTAACAAGACTGTTTTAATGCCCCTTGGTAGAGACGTGGAGGTCACAGTAGCTTAACAAGTCGGTTTTAATGCCCCTTGGAAGAGACGTTGTGTTCAGAGTGGTTTAAGAAGACGGTTTTAATGCCCCTTGGAAGAGACGTGGAGGTCATAGTAGCTTAACAAGACGGTTTTAATGCCCCTTGGAGGAGACGTGGAGGTCAGATTGGTTTAACAAGATGGGTTTAAGGCCCCTTGGAAGAGACGTGGAGGTTACAGTAGCTTAACAAGACGGTTTTAATGCCCCTTGGAAGAGACGTGGAGGTCAGAGTGGTTTAACAAGAGGGTTTTAATGCCCCTTGAAAGAGACGCGGAAGTCACACTAGCTTAACAAGACGGTTTTAATGCCCCTTGGTAGAGATGTGGAGGTCACAGTAGCTTAACAACACGGTTTTAATGCCCCTTGGAAGAGCCGTGGAGTTCAGAGGGGCTTAACAAGACGGTTTTAATGCACCTTGGAAGAGACGTGGAAGTCACAGTAGCTTAACAAGACGGTTTTAATGCCCCTTGGAGGAGACGTAGAGGTCAGAGTGGTTTAACAAGACGGTTTTAAGGCCCCTTGGAAGAGACGTGGAGGTTACAGTAGCTTAACAAAACAGTTTTAATGCCCCTTGGAAGAGACGTGGAGGTCAGAGTGGTTTAACAAGAGGGTTTTATTGCCCCTTGAAAGAGACTTGGAGGACACAGTAGCTTAACAAGACGGTTTTAATGCCCCTTGGAAGAGACGTGGAGTTCAGAGAGGTTTAACAAGACGTTTTTAATGCTCCTTGGTAGAGAAGTGGAGGTCACACTAGCTTAACAAGACGGTTTTAATGCCCCTTGGAAGAGATGTGGAGGTCACAGTAGCTTAACAAGATGGTTTTAATGCCCCATGGAAGAGACGTGGAGTTCAGAGGGGCTTAGCAAGACGGTTTTAATGCCCCTTGGAAGAGACATGGAAGTCACAGTAGCTTAAGAAGACGGTTTTAATGCCCCTTGGAGGAGACGTGGAGGTCAGAGTGGTTTAACAAGACGGTTTTAAGGCCCCTTGGAAGAGACGTGGAGCTTACAGTAGCTTAACAAGACGGTTTTAATGCCCCTTGGAAGAGACGTGGAGGTCAGAGTGGTTTAACAAGAGGGTTTTAATGCCCCTTGAAAGAGACGTGGAGGTCACAGTAGCTTAATAAGACGGTTTTAATGCCCCTTGGAAGAGACGTGGAGTTCAGAGTGGTTTAACAAGATGGTTTTAATGCCTCTTGGAAGAGACGTGGAGGTCATTGCAGCTTAACAAGACGGTTTTAATTTCCCTTGGAGGAGACATGGAGGTCAGAGTGGTTTAACAAGACTGTTTTAATGCCCCTTGGTAGAGACGTGGAGGTCACAGTAGCTTAACAAGACGGATTTAATGCCCCTTGGAAGAGACGTTGTGTTCAGAGTGGTTTAAGAAGACGGTTTTAATGCCCCTTGGAAGAGACGTGGAGGTCATAGTAGCTTAACAAGACGGTTTTAATGCCCCTTGGAGGAGACGTGGAGGTCAGAGTGGTTTAACAAGATGGGTTTAAGGCCCCTTGGAAGAGACGTGGAGGTTACAGTAGCTTAACAAGACGGTTTTAATGCCCCTTGGAAGAGACGTGGAGGTCAGAGTGGTTTAACAAGAGGGTTTTAATGCCCCTTGAAAGAGACGTGGAAGTCACACTGCTTAACAAGACGGTTTTAATGCCCCTTGGTAGAGATGTGGAGGTCACAGTAGCTTAACAACACGGTTTTAATGCCCCTTGGAAGAGACGTGGAGTTCAGAGGGGCTTAACAAGATGGTTTTAATGCACCTTGGAAGAGACGTGGAAGTCACAGTAGCTTAACAAGACGGTTTTAATGCCCCTTGGAGGAGACGTGGAGGTCAGAGTGGTTTAACAAGACGGTTTTAAGGCCCCTTGGAAGAGACGTGGAGGTCACAGTAGCTTAACAAAACAGTTTTAATGCCCCTTGGAAGAGACGTGGAGGTCAGAGTGGTTTAACAAGAGGGTTTTATTGCCCCTTGAAAGAGACTTGGAGGACACAGTAGCATAACAAGACGGTTTTAATGCCCCTTGGAAGAGACGTGGAGTTCAGAGAGGTTTAACAAGACGTTTTTAATGCTCCTTGGTAGAGAAGTGGAGGTCACACTAGCTTAACAAGACGGTTTTAATGCCCCTTGGAAGAGATGTGGAGGTCACAGTAGCTTAACAAGACGGTTTTAATGCCCCTTGGAAGAAACGTGGAGTTCAGAGTGGTTTAACAAGATGGTTTTAATGCCCCTTGGAAGAGACGTGGAGGTCATAGTAGATTAACAAGACGCTTTTAATGCCCCTTGGAGGAGACGTGGAGGTCAGAGTGGTTTAACAAGACGGTTTTAAAGCCCCTTGGAAGAGACATGGAGGTTACAGTAGCTTAACAAGACGGTTTTAATGCCCCGTGGAAGAGACGTGGAGGTCAGAGTGGTTTAACAAGAGGATTTTAATGCCCCTTGAAAGAGACGTGGAGGTCACAGTAGCTTAATAAGACGGTTTTAATGCCCCTTGGAAGAGACGTGGAGTTCAGAGTGGTTTAACAAGATGGTTTTAATGCCCCTTGGAAGAGACGTGGAGGTCATAGTAGCTTAACAAGACGGTTTTAATTCCCCTTGGAGGAGACGTGGAGGTCAGAGTGGTTTAACAACACGGTTTTATTGCCCCTTGGTAGAGACGTGGAGGTCACATTAGCTTAATAAGATGGTTTTAATTCCCCTTGGAAGAGACGTCGTGTTCAGAGTGGTTTAACAAGACGGTTTTAATGCCCCTTGGAAGAGACGTGGAGTTCAGATTGGTTTAACAAGACGTTTTTAATGCCCCTTGGAAGAGACGTGGAGATCAGAGGGGATTAACAAGACGGTTTTAATGCCCCTTGGAAGAGACGTGGAGGTCACAGTAGCTTAACAAGACGGTTTTAATGCCCCTTGGAAGAGACGTGGAGTTCAGAGTGGTTTTACAAGATGGTTTTAATGCCCCTTGGAAGAGACGTGGAGGTCACAGTAGCTTAAAAAGACAGTTTTAATGCCCTTGGAAGAGACATCGAGATCAGAGTGGTTTACCAAGTTGTTTTTAATGCCCCTTGGAAGAGACGTGGAAGTCACAGTAGATTAACAAGACGGTTTTAATGCCCCTTGGAAGAGACGTGGAGTTCAGAGTGGTTTAACAAGATGGTTTTAATGCCACTTGGAAGAGACGTGGAGGTCATAGTAGCTTAACAAGACGGTTTTAATGATCCTTGGAGGAGACGTGGAGGTCAGAGTGGTTTAACAAGACGGTTTTAAGGCCCCTTGGAAGAGACGTGGAGGTTACAGTAGCTTAACAAAACAGTTTTAATGCCCCTTGGAAGAGACGTGGAGGTCAGAGTGGTTTAACAAGAGGGTTTTATTGCCCCTTGAAAGAGACGTCGAGGACACAGTAGCTTAACAAGACGGTTTTAATGCCCCTTGGAAGAGACGTGGAGTTCAGAGAGGTTTAACAAGACGTTTTTAATGCTCCTTGGTAGAGAAGTGGAGGTCACACTAGCTTAACAAGACGGTTTTAATGCCCCTTGGAAGAGATGTGGAGGTCACAGTAGCTTAACAAGACGGTTTTAATGCCCCATGGAAGAGACGTGGAGTTCAGAGGGGCTTAGCAAGACGGTTTTAATGCCCCTTGGAAGAGACATGGAAGTCACAGTAGCTTAAGAAGACGGTTTTAATGCCCCTTGGAGGAGACGTGGAGGTTAGAGTGGTTTAACAAGACGGTTTTAAGGCCCCTTGGAAGAGACGTGGAGCTTACAGTAGCTTAACAAGACGGTTTTAATGCCCCTTGGAAGAGACGTGGAGGTCAGAGTGGTTTAACAAGAGGGTTTTAATGCCCCTTGAAAGAGACGTGGAGGTCACAGTCGCTTAATAAGACGGTTTTAATGCCCCTTGGAAGAGACGTGGAGTTCAGAGTGGTTTAACAAAATGGTTTTAATGCCTCTTGGAAGAGACGTGGAGGTCATAGCAGCTTAACAGGACAGTTTTAATTTCCCTTGGAGGAGACATGGAGGTCAGAGTGGTTTAACAAGACTGTTTTAATGCCCCTTGGTAGAGACGTGGAGGTCACAGTAGCTTAACAAGACGGTTTTAATGCCCCTTGGAAGAGACGTTGTGTTCAGAGTGGTTTAAGAACACGGTTTTAATGCCCCTTGGAAGAGACGTGGAGGTCATAGTAGCTTAACAAAACGGTTTTAATGCCCCTTGGAGGAGACGTGGAGGTCAGATTGGTTTAACAAGATGGGTTTAAGGCCCCTTGGAAGAGACGTTTAGGTTACAGTAGCTTAACAAGACGGTTTTAATGCCCCTTGGAAGAGACGTGGAGGTCAGAGTGGTTTAACAAGAGGGTTTTAATGCCCCTTGAAAGAGACGTGGAAGTCACACTAGCTTAACAAGACGGTTTTAATGCCCCTTGGTAGAGATGTGGAGGTCACAGTAGCTTAACAACACGGTTTTAATAACCCTTGGAAGAGACGTGGAGTTCAGAGGGGCTTAATAAGACGGTTTTAATGCACCTTGGAAGAGACGTGGAAGTCACAGTAGCTTAACAAGACGGTTTTAATGCCCCTTGGAGGAGACGTGGAGGTCAGAGTGGTTTAACAAGACGGTTTTAAGGCCCCTTGGAAGAGACGTGGAGGTTACAGTAGCTTAACAAAACAGTTTTAATGCCCCTTGGAAGAGACGTGGAGGTCAGAGTGGTTTAACAAGAGGGTTTTATTGCCCCTTGAAAGAGACTTGGAGGACACAGTAGCTTAACAAGACGGTTTTAATGCCCCTTGGAAGAGACGTGGAGTTCAGAGAGGTTTAACAAGACGTTTTTAATGCTCCTTGGTAGAGAAGTGGAGGTCACACTAGCTTAACAAGACGGTTTTAATGCCCCTTGGAAGAGATGTGGAGGTCACAGTAGCTTAACAAGACGGTTTTAATGCCCCATTGGAAGAGACGTGGAGTTCAGAGGGGCTTAGCAAGACGGTTTTAATGCCCCTTGGAAGAGACATGGAAGTCACAGTAGCTTAAGAAGACGGTTTTAATGCCCCTTGGAGGAGACGTGGAGGTCAGAGTGGTTTAACAAGACGGTTTTAAGGCCCCTTGGAAGAGACGTGGAGCTTACAGTAGCTTAACAAGACGGTTTTAATGCCCCTTGGAAGAGACGTTGTGTTCAGAGTGGATTAAGAAGACGGTTTTAATGCCCCTTGGAAGAGACGTGGAGGTCATAGTAGCTTAACAAGACGGTTTTAATGCCCCTTGGAGGAGACATGGAGGTCAGAGTGGTTTAACAAGATGGGTTTAAGGCCCCTTGGAAGAGACGTGGAGGTTACAGTAGCTTAACAAGACGGTTTTAATGCCCCTTGGAAGAGACGTGGAGGTCAGAGTGGTTTAACAAGAGGGTTTTAATGCCCCTTGAAAGAGACGTGGAAGTCACACTAGCTTAACAAGACGGTTTTAATGCCCCTTGGTAGAGATGTGGAGGTCACAGTAGCTTAACAACACGGTTTTAATGCCCCTTGGAAGAGACGTGGAGTTCAGAGGGGCTTAACAAGACGGTTTTAATGCACCTTGGAAGAGACGTGGAAGTCACAGTAGCTTAACAAGACGGTTTTAATGCCCCTTGGAGGAGACGTGGAGGTCAGAGTGGTTTAACAAGACGGTTTTAAGGCCCCTTGGAAGAGACGTGGAGGTTACAGTAGCTTAACAAAACAGTTTTAATGCCCCTTGGAAGAGACGTGGAGGTCAGAGTGGTTTAACAAGAGGGTTTTATTGCCCCTTGAAAGAGACTTGGAGGACACAGTAGCTTAACAAGACGGTTTTAATGCCCCTTGGAAGAGACGTGGAGTTCAGAGAGGTTTAACAAGACGTTTTTAATGCTCCTTGGTAGAGAAGTGGAGGTCACACTAGCTTAACAAGACGGTTTTAATGCCCCTTGGAAGAGATGTGGAGGTCACAGTAGCTTAACAAGACCGTTTTAATGCCCCATGGAAGAGACGTGGAGTTCAGAGGGGCTTAGCAAGACGGTTTTAATGCCCCTTGGAAGAGACATGGAAGTCACAGTAGCTTAAGAAGACGGTTTTAATGCCCCTTGGAGGAGACGTGGAGGTCAGCGTGGTTTAACAAGACGGTTTTAAGGCCCCTTGGAAGAGACGTGGAGCTTACAGTAGCTTAACAAGACGGTTTTAATGCCCCTTGGAAGAGACGTGGAGGTCAGAGTGGTTTAACAAGAGGGTTTTAATGCCCCTTGAAAGAGACGTGGAGGTCACAGTAGCTTAATAAGACGGTTTTAATGCCCCTTGGAAGAGACGTGGAGTTCAGAGTGGTTTAACAAAATGGTTTTAATGCCTCTTGGAAGAGACGTGGAGGTCATAGCAGCTTAACAAGACGGTTTTAATTTCCCTTGGAGGAGACATGGAGGTCAGAGTGGTTTAACAAGACTGTTTTAATGCCCCTTGGAAGAGACGTTGTGTTCAGAGTGGTTTAAGAAGACGGTTTTAATGCCCCTTGGAAGAGACGTGGAGTTCAGAGTGGTTTAACAAGACGTTTTTAATGCCCCTTGGAAGAGACGTGGAGTTCAGAGGGGCTTAACAATACGGTTTTAATGCCCCTTGGAAGAGACGTGGAAGTCACAGTAGCTTAACAAGACGGTTTTAATGCCCCTTGGAAGAGACGTGGAGTTCAGAGTGGTTTTACAAGATGGTTTTAATGCCCCTTGGAAGAGACGTAGAGGTCACAGTAGCTTAGCAAGACAGTTTTAATGGCCTTGGAAGAGACATCGAGATCAAAGTGGTTTACCAAGATGTTTTTAATGCCCCTTGGAAGAGACGTGGAAGTCACAGTAGCTTAACAAGACGGTTTTAATGCCCCTTGGAAGAAAAGTGGAGTTCAGAGTGCTTTAACAAGATGGTTTTAATGCCCCTTGGAAGAGACGTGGAGGTCATACTAGATTAACAAGACGCTTTTAATGCCCCTTGGAGGAGACGTGGAGGTCAGAGTGGTTTAACAAGACGGTTTTAAGGCCCCTTGGAAGAGACGTTGAGGTTACAGTAGCTTAACAAGACGGTTTTAATGCCCCTTGGAAGAGACGTGGAGGTCAGAGTGGTTTAACAAGAGGGTTTTAATGCCCCTTGAAAGAGACGTGGAGGTCCCAGTAGCTTAATAAGACGGTTTTAATGCCCCTTGGAAGAGACGTGGAGTTCAGAGTGGTTTAACAAGATGGTTTTAATGCCCCTTGGAAGAGACGTGGAGGTCATAGTAGCTTAACAAGACGGTTTTAATTCACCTTGGAGGAGACGTGGAGGTCAGAGTGGTTTAACAACACGGTTTTAATGCCCCTTGGTAGAGACGTGGAGGTCACATTAGCTTAACAAGACGGTTTTAATTCCCCTTGGAAGAGACGTCGTCTTCAGATTGTTTTAACAAGACGGTTTTAATGCCCCTTGGAAGAGACGTGGAGTTCAGAGGGGATTAATAAGACGGTTTTAATGCCCCTTGGAAGAGACGTGGAGGTCACAGTAGCTTAACAAGACGGTTTTAATGCCCCTTGGAAGAGACGTGGAGGTCAAAGTGGTTTAACAAGAGGGTTTTAATGCCCCTTGAAAGAGACGTGGAAGTCACACTAGCTTAACAAGACGGTTTTAATGCCCCTTGGTAGAGATGTGGAGGTCACAGTAGCTTAACAACACGGTTTTAATGCCCCTTGGAAGAGACGTGGAGTTCACAGTGGTTTAACAAGACGGTTTTAAGGCCCCTTGGAAGAGACGTGGAGTTCAGAGGGGCTTAACAAGACGGTTTTAATGCACCTTGGAAGAGACGTGGAGGTCAGAGTGGTTTAACAAGACGGTTTTAAGGCACCTTGGAAGAGACGTGGAGGTTACAGTAGCTTAACAAAACAGTTTTAATGCCCCTTGGAAGAGACGTGGAGGTCAGAGTGGTTTAACAAGATGGTTTTAATGCCCCTTGAAAGAGACGTGGAGGACACAGTAGCTTAACAAGATGGTTTTAATGCCCCTTGGAAGAGACGTGGAGTTCAGAGAGGTTTAACAAGACGTTTTTAATGCTCCTTGGTAGAGAAGTGGAGGTCACACTAGCTTAACAAGACGGTTTTAATGCCCCTTGGAAGAGACGTGGAGTTCACAGTAGCTTAACAAGACGGTTTTAATGCCCATTGGAAGAGACTTGGAGGTCATAGTAGCTTAACAAGACGGTTTTAATGCCCCTTGGAGGAGACGTGGAGGTCAGAATGGTTTAACAAGATGGTTTTAAGGCCCCTTGGAAGAGACGTGGAGGTTACAGTAGCATAACAAAACAGTTTTAATGCCCCTTGGAAGAGACGTGGAGGTCAGAGTGGTTTAACAAGAGGGTTTTAATGCCCCTTGAAAGAGACGTGGAGGACACAGTAGCTTAACAAGACGGTTATAATGCCCCTTGGAAGAGACGTGGAGTTCAGAGAGGTTTAACAAGACTTTTTTAATGCTCCTTGGTAGAGAAGTGGAGGTCACAATAGCTTAACAAGACGGTTTTAATGCCCCTTGGAAGAGACGTGGAGTTCAGAGGGGATTAATAAGACGGTTTTAATGCCCCTTGGAAGAGACGTGGAGGTCACAGTAGCTTAACAAGACGGTTTTAATGCCCCTTGGAAGAGACGTGGAGGTCATAGTAGCTTAACAAGACGGTTTTAATGCCCCTTGGAGGAGACGTGGAGGTCAGAGTGGTTTAACAAGACGGTTTTAAGGCCCCTTGGAAGAGACGTGGAGCTTACAGTAGCTTAACAAGACGGTTTTAATGCCCCTTGGAAGATACGTGGAGGTCAGAGTGGTTTAACAAGAGGGTTTTAATGCCCCTTGAAAGAGACGTGGAAGTCACACTAGCTTAACAAGACGGTTTTAATGCCCCTTGGTAGAGATGTGGAGGTCACAGTAGCTTAACAACATGGTTTTAATGCCCCTTGGAAGAGACGTGGAGTTCACAGTGGTTTAACAAGACGGTTTTAAGGCCCCTTGGAAGAGACGTGGAGTTCAGAGGGGCTTAACAAGACGGTTTTAATGCACCTTGGAAGAGACGTGGAAGTCACAGTAGCTTAACAAGATGGTTTTAATGCCCCTTGGAAGAGACGTGGAGGTCAGAGTGGTGTAACAAGATGGTTTTAAGGCACCTTGGAAGAGACGTGGAGGTTACAGTAGCTTAACAAAACAGTTTTAATGCCCCTTGGAAGAGACGTGGAGGTCAGAGTGGTTTAACAAGAGGGTTTTAATGCCCCTTGAAAGAGACGTGGAGGACACAGTAGCTTAACAAGACGGTTTTAATGCCCCTTGGAAGAGACGTGGAGTTCAGAGAGGTTTAACAAGACGTTTTTAATGCTCCTTGGTAGAGAAGTGGAGGTCACACTAGCTTAACAAGACGGTTTTAATGCCCCTTGGAAGAGACGTGGAGGTCAGAGTGGTTTAACAAGAGGGTTTTAATGCCCCTTGAAAGAGACGTGGAGGTCACAGTAGCTTAATAAGACGGTTTTAATGCCCCTTTGAAGAGACGTGGAGGTCATAGTAGCTTAACAAGACGGTTTTAATTCCCCTTGGAGGAGACGTGGAGGTCAGAGTGGTTTAACAACACGGTTTTAATGCCCCTTGGTAGAGACGTGGAGGTCATATTAGCTTAACAAGACGGTTTTAATTCCCCTTGGAAGAGACGTCGTGTTCAGAGTAGTTTAACAAGACGGTTTTAATGCCCCTTGGAATAGACGTGGAGTTCAGATTGGTTTAACAAGACGTTTTTAATGCCCCTTGGAAGAGACGTGGAGTTCAGAGGGGATTAATAAGACTGTTTTAATGCCCCTTGGAAGAGACGTGGAGGTCACAGTAGCTTAACAAGACGGTTTTAATGCCCCTTGGAAGAGACGTGGAGTTCAGAGTGGTTTTACAAGATGGTTTAATGCCCCTTGGAAGAGACGTGGAGGTCACAGTAGCTTAAAAAGACAGTTTTAATGCCCTTGGAAGAGACATCGAGATCAGAGTGGTTTACCAAGTTGTTTTTAATGCCCCTTGGAAGAGACGTGGAAGTCACAGTAGATTAACAAGACGGTTTTAATGCCCCTTGGAAGAGACGTGGAGTTCAGAGTGGTTTAACAAGATGGTTTTAATGCCACTTGGAAGAAACGTGGAGGTCATAGTAGCTTAACAAGACGGTTTTAATTCCCCTTGGAGGAGACGTGAAGGTCAGAGTGGTTTAACAAGATGGTTTTAAGGCCCCTTGGAAGAGACGTGGAGGTTACAGTAGCTTAACAAGACGGTTTTAATGCCCCTTGGAAGAGACGTGGAGGTCAGAGTGGTTTAACAAGAGGGTTTTAATGCCCCTTGAAAGAGACGTGGAAGTCACACTAGCTTAACAAGATGGTTTTAATGCCCCTTGGTAGAGATGTGTAGGTCAGAGTAGCTTAACAATGCGGTTTTAATGCCCCTTGGAAGAGACGTGTAGTTCACAGTGGTTTAACAAGACGGTTTTAAGGCCCCTTGGAAGAGACGTGGAGTTCAGAGGGGCTTAACAAGACGGTTTTAATGCCACTTGGAAGAGACGTGGAAGTCACAGTAGCTTAACAAGACGGTTTTAATGCCCCTTGGAGGAGACGTGGAGGTCAGAGTGGTTTAACAAGACGGTTTTAAGGCCCCTTGGAAGAGACGTGGAGGTTACAGTAGCTTAACAAGACGGTTTTAATGCACCTTGGAAGAGACGTGGAGGTCAGAGTGGTTTAACAAGAGGGTTTTAATGCCCCTTGAAAGAGACGTGGAGGTTACAGTAGCTTAACAAGACGGTTTTAATGCCCCTTGGAAGAGACTTGGAGTTCAGAGAGGTTTAACAAGACGTTTTTAATGCTCCTTCGTAGAGAAGTGGAGGTCACACTAGCTTAACAAGACGGTTTTAATGCCCCTTGGTAGAGATGTGGAGGTCACAGTAGCTTAACAAGACGGTTTTAATGCCCCTTGGAAGAGACGTGGAGTTCAGAGGGGCTTAGCAAGACGGTTTTAATGACCATTGGAAGAGACATGAAAGTCACAGTAGCTTAAGAAGACGGTTTTAATGCCCCTTGGAGGAGACGTGGAGGTCAGAGTGGTTTAACAAGATGGTTTTAAGGCCCCTTGGAAGAGACGTGGAGCTAACAGTAGCTTAACAAGACGGTTTTAATGCCCCTTGGAAGAGACGTGGAGGTCAGAGTGGTTTAACAAGAGGGTTTTAATGCCCCTTGAAAGAGACGTGGAGGTCACAGTAGCTTAATTAGACGGTTTTAATGCCCCTTGGAAGAGACGTGGATTTCAGAGTGGTTTAACAAAAGAGTTTTAATGCCCCTTGGAAGAGACATGGAGGTCATAGCAGCTTAACAAGACGGTTTTAATTTCCCTTGGAGGAGACATGGAGGTCAGAGTGGTTTAACAAGACGGTTTTAATGCCCCTTGGTAAAGACGTGGAGGTCACAGTAGCTTAACCAGACGGTTTTAATGCCCCTTGGAAGAGACGTCGTGTTCAGAGTGGTTTAACAAGACGGTTTTAATGCCCCTTGGAAGAGACGTGGAGTTCAGAGTGGTTTAACAAGACGTTTTTAATGCCCCATGGAAGAGACGTGGAGTTCAGAGGGGCTTAACAAGATGGTATTAATGCCCCTTGGAAGAGACGTGGAGGTCACAGTAGCTTAACAAGGCGGTTTTAATGCCCCTTGGAAGAGACGTGGAGTTCAGAGTGGTTTTACAAGATGGTTTTAATGCCCCTTGGAAGAGACGTAGAGGTCACAGTAGCTTAGCAAGACAGTTTTAATGCCCTTGGAAGAGACATCGAAATCAGGGTGGTTTACCAAGATGTTTTTAATGCCCCTTGGAAGAGACGTGGAAGTCACAGTAGCTTAACAAGACGGTTTTAATGCCCCTTGGAAGAAACGTGGAATTCAGAGTGGTTTAACAAGATGGTTTTAATGCCCCTTGGAAGAGACGTGGAGGTCACAGTAGATTAACAAGACGCTTTTAATGCCCCTTGGAGGAGACGTGGAGGTCAGAGTGGTTTAACAAGACGGTTTTAATACCCCTTGGAAGAGACGTGGAGGTCACAGTAGCTTAACAAGACGGTTTTAATGCCCCTTGGAAGAGACGTGGAGGTCAGAGTGGTTTAACAAGAGGGTTTTAATGCCCCTTGAAAGAGACGTGGAGGTCACAGTAGCTTAATAAGACGGTGTTAATGCCCCTTGGAAGAGACGTGGAGGTCATAGTAGCTTAACAAGACGGTTTTAATTCCCCTTGGAGGAGACGTGGAGGTCAGAGTGGTTTAACAACACGGTTTTAATGCCCCTTGGTAGAGACGTGGAGGTCATATTAGCTTAACAAGACGGTTTTAATTCCCCTTGGAAGAGACGTCGTGTTCAGAGTCGTTTAACAAGACGGTTTTAATGCCCCTTGGAAGACACGTGGAGTTCAGATTGGTTTAACAAGACGTTTTTAATGCCCCTTG
This sequence comes from Phyllobates terribilis, assembly GCF_046119375.1. NCBI lineage: Eukaryota > Metazoa > Chordata > Amphibia > Anura > Dendrobatidae > Phyllobates > Phyllobates terribilis. Next base: position 253,646,367 of record NW_027362764.1, read on the forward strand.
GAAGAGACGTGGAGTTCAGAGGGGATTAATAAGACGGTTTTAATGCCCCTTGGAAGAGACGTGGAGGTCACAGTAGCTTAACAAGACGGTTTTAATGCCCCTTGGAAGAGACGTGGAGTTCAGAGTGGTTTTACAAGATGGTTTAATGCCCCTTGGAAGAGACGTGGAGGTCACAGTAGCTTAAAAAGACAGTTTTAATGCCCTTGGAAGAGACATCGAGATCAGAGTGGTTTACCAAGTTGTTTTTAATGCCCCTTGGAAGAGACGTGGAAGTCACAGTAGATTAACAAGACGGTTTTAATGCCCCGTGGAAGAGACGTGGAGTTCAGAGTGGTTTAACAAGATGGTTTTAATGCCACTTGGAAGAAACGTGGAGGTCATAGTAGCTTAACAAGACGTTTTAATTCCCCTTGGAGGAGACGTGAAGGTCAGAGTGGTTTAACAAGATGGTTTTAAGGTCCCTTGGAAGAGACGTGGAGGTTACAGTAGCTTAACAAGACGGTTTTAATGCCCCTTGGAAGAGACGTGGAGGTCAAAGTGGTTTAACAAGAGGGTTTTAATGCCCCTTGAAAGAGACGTGGAAGTCACACTAGCTTAACAAGACGGTTTTAATGCCCCTTGGTAGAGATGTGGAGGTCAGAGTAGCTTAACAATACGGTTTTAATGCCCCTTGGAAGAGACGTGGAGTTCACAGTGGTTTAACAAGACGGTTTTAAGGCCCCTTGGAAGAGACGTGGAGTTCAGAGGGGCTTAACAAGACGGTTTTAATGCCACTTGGAAGAGACGTGGAAGTCACAGTGGCTTAACAAGACGGTTTTAATGCCCCTTGGAGGAGACGTGGAGGTCAGAGTGGTTTAACAAGACGGTTTTAAGGCCCCTTGGAAGAGACGTGGAGGTTACAGTAGCTTAACAAGACGGTTTTAATGCACCTTGGAAGAGACGTGGAGGTCAGAGTGGTTTAACAAGAGGGTTTTAATGCCCCTTGAAAGAGACGTGGAGGACACAGTAGCTTAACAAGACGGTTTTAATGCCCCTTGGAAGAGACTTGGAGTTCAGAGAGGTTTAACAAGACGTTTTTAATGCTTCTTAGTAGAAAAGTGGAGGTCACACTAGCTTAACAAGACGGTTTTAATGCCCCTTGGTAGAGATGTGGAGGTCACAGTAGCTTAACAAGACGGTTTTAATGCCCCTTGGAAGAGACGTGGAGTTCAGAGGGGCTTAGCAAGACGGTTTTAATGACCAGTGGAAGAGACATGGAAGTCACAGTAGCTTAAGAAGACGGTTTTAATGCCCCTTGGAGGAGACGTGGAGGTCAGAGTGGTTTAACAAGATGGTTTTAAGGCCCCTTGGAAGAGACATGGAGCTAACAGTAGCTTAACAAGACGGTTTTAATGCCCCTTGGAAGAGACGTGCAGGTCAGAGTGGTTTAACAAGAGGGTTTTAATGCCCCTTGAAAGAGACGTGGAGGTCACAGTAGCTTAATTAGACGGTTTTAATGCCCCTTGGAAGAGACGTGGAGTTCAGAGTGGTTTAACAAAAGAGTTTTAATGCCCCTTGGAAGAGACATGGAGGTCATAGCAGATTAACAAGACGGTTTTAATTTCCCTTGGAGGAGACATGGAGGTCAGAGTGGTTTAACAAGACGGTTTTAATGCCCCTTGGTAAAGACGTGGAGGTCACAGTAGCTTAACCAGACGGTTTTAATGCCCCTTGGAAGAGACGTCGTGTTCAGAGTGGTTTAACAAGACGGTTTTAATGCCCCTTGGAAGAGACGTGGAGTTCAGAGTGGTTTAACAAGACGTTTTTAATGCCCCTTGGAAGAGACGTGGAGTTCAGAGGGGCTTAACAAGATGGTATTAATGCCCCTTGGAAGAGACGTGGAGGTCACAGTAGCTTAACAAGACGGTTTTAATGCCCCTTGGAAGAGACGTGGAGTTCAGAGTGGTTTTACAAGATGGTTTTAATGCCCCTTGGAAGAGACGTAGAGGTCACAGTAGCTTAGCAAGACAGTTTTAATGCCCTTGGAAGAGACATCGAAATCAGAGTGGTTTACCAAGATGTTTTTAATGCCCCTTGGAAGAGACGTGGAAGTCACAGTAGCTTAACAAGACGGTTTTAATGCCCCTTGGAAGAAACGTGGAATTCAGAGTGGTTTAACAAGATGGTTTTAATGCCCCTTGGAAGAGACGTGGAGGTCATAGTAGATTAACAAGACGGTTTTAATGCCCCTTGGAGGAGACGTGGAGGTCAGAGTGGTTTAACAAGACGGTTTTAATTCCCCTTGGAAGAGACGTGGAGGTCACAGTAGCTTAAGAAGACGGTTTTAATGCCCCTTGGAAGAGACGTGGAGTTCAGAGTGGTTTTACAAGATGGTTTTAATGCCCCTTGGAAGAGACGTAGAGGTCACAGTAGCTTAGCAAGACAGTTTTAATGCCCTTGGAAGAGACATCGAAATCAGAGTGGTTTACCAAGATGTTTTTAATGCCCCTTGGAAGAGACGTGGAAGTCACAGTAGCTTAACAAGACGGTTTTAATGCCCCTTGGAAGAAACGTGGAATTCAGAGTGGTTTAGCAAGATGGTTTTAATGCCCCTTGGAAGAGACGTGGAGGTCATAGTAGATTAACAAGACGCTTTTAATGCCCCTTGGAGGAGACGTGGAGGTCAGAGTGGTTTAACAAGACGGTTTTAATTCCCCTTGGAAGGGTCGTGGAGGTTACAGTAGCTTAACAAGACGGTTTTAATGCCCCTTGGAAGAGACGTGGAGGTCAGAGTGGTTTAACAAGAGGGTTTTAATGCCCCTTGGAAGAGACGTGCAGTTCAGAGTGGTTTAACAAGAAGTTTTTAATGTTCCTTGGTAGAGAAGTGGAGGTCACACTACCTTAACAACATGGTTTTAATGCCCCTTGGTAGGGATGTGGAGGTCACAGTAGCTTAACAAGACGGTTTTATTGTCCCTTGGAAGAGACGTGAAGTTCAGAGTGGTTTAACAAGACGGTTTTAAGGCCCCTTGGAAGAGACGTGGAGTTCAGAGTGGTTTAACAAGACATTTTTAATGCCCCTTGGAAGAGACTTGGAGTTCAGAGGGGCTTAACAAGATGGTCCTAATGCCCCTTGGAAAAGACGTGAAGGTCACAGTAGCTTATCAAGATGGTTTTAATGCCCCTTGGAAGAGACTTGGAGTTCAGAGGGGCTTAACAAGACAGTTTTAATGCCCCTTGGAACAGATGTGGAAGTCACAGTAGCTTAACAGGACGGTTTTAATACCCCTTGGAGGAGACGTGGAGGTCAGCGTGGTTTAACAAGACGGTTTTAAGGCCCCTTGGAAGAGACGTGGAGGTTACAGTAGCTTAACAAGATGGATTTAAATCCCCTTGGAAGAGACGTGGAGGTCAGAGTGGTTTAACAAGAGGGCTTTAATGCCCCTTGAAAGAGACGTGGAAGTCACAGTAGCTTATCAAGAAGGTTTTAATGCCCCTTGGAAGAGACGTGGAAGTCAGAGTGGTTTTACAAGATGGTTTTAATGCCCCTTGGAAGAGACGTAGAGGTCACAGTAGCTTAGCAAGGCAGTTTTAATGCCCTTGGAAGAGACATCGAAATCAGAGTGGTTTAACAAGATGTTTTTTAATGCCCCTTGGAAGAGACGTGGAAGTCACAGTAGCTTAACAAGACGGTTTTAATGCCCCTTGGAAGAAACGTGGAATTCAGAGTGGTTTAACAAGATGGTTTTAATGCCCCTTGGAAGAGACGTGGAGGTCATAGTAGATTAACAAGACGCTTTTAATGCCCCTTGGAGGAGACGTGGAGGTCAGAGTGGTTTAACAAGACGGTTTTAATTCCCCTTGGAAGAGTCGTGGAGGTTACAGTAGCTTAACAAGACGGTTTTAATGCCCCTTGGAAGAGACGTGGAGGTCAGAGTGGTTTAACAAGAGGGTTTTAATGCCCCTTGGAAGAGACGTGCAGTTCAGAGTGGTTTAACAAGAAGTTTTTAATGCTCCTTGGTAGAGAAGTGGAGGTCACATTACCTTAGCAACATGGTTTTAATGCCCCTTGGTAGGGATGTGGAGGTCACAGTAGCTTAACAAGACGGTTTTATTGCCCCTTGGAAGAGACGTGAAGTTCAGAGTGGTTTAACAAGACGGTTTAAGGCCCCTTGGAAGAGACGTGGAGTTCAGAGTGGTTTAACAAGACATTTTTAATGCCCCTTGGAAGAGACTTGGAGTTCAGAGGGGCTTAACAAGATGGTCCTAATGCCCCTTGGAAGAGACGTGGAGGTCACAGTAGCTTATCAAGATGGTTTTAATGCCCCTTGGAAGAGACTTGGAGTTCAGAGGAGCTTAACAAGACGGTTTTAATGCCCCTTGGAACAGATGTGGAAGTCACAGTAGCTTAACAAGACGGTTTTAATACCCCTTGGAGGAGACGTGGAGGTCAGAGTGGTTTAACAAGACGGTTTTAAGGCCCCTTGGAAGAGACGTGGAGGTTACAGTAGCTTAACAAGATGGTTTTAATGCCCCTTGGAAAAGACGTGGAGGTCAGAGTGGTTTAACAAGAGGGCTTTAATGCCCCTTGAAAGAGACGTGGAAGTCACAGTAGCTTATCAAGAAGGTTTTAATGCCCCTTGGAAGAGACGTGGAAGTCAGAGTGGATTTACAAGATGGTTTTAATGCCCCTTGGAAGAGACGTGGAGGTCACAGTAGCTTAACAAGACAGTATTAATGCCCCTTGGAAGAGATGTGGAGGTCAGAATGGTTTACCAAGATGTTTTTAATGCCCCTTGAAAGAGACGTGGAAGTCACAGTATCTTAACAGGATGGATTTTAGGCCACTTGGAAGAGACGTGGAGTTCAGAGTGGTTTAACCAGATGGCTTTAATGCCCCTTGGAAGAGACGTGGAGGTCATAGTAGCTTAACAACACGGTTTTAATGCGCCTTGGAGGAGACGTGGAGGTCAGAGTGGTTTAACAAGATGGTTTTATGGCCCCTTGGAAGAGACGTGGAGGTTACAGTAGCTTAACAGCACGGTTTTAATGCCCCTTGGAAGAGACGTGGTGTTCAGAGTGGTTTAACAAGATGGTTTTAATGCCCCTTGGAAGAGACGTGGAGGTCATAGTAGCTTAATAAGATGGTTTTAATTCCCCTTGGAGGAGACGTGGAGGTCAGAGTGGTTTAACAACACGGTTTTATTGCCCCTTGGTAGAGACATGGAGGTCACAGTAGCTTAACAAGACGGTTTAAATTCACCTTGGAAGAGACGTCGTGTTCAGAGTGGTCTATCAAGACGGTTTTAATGCCCCTTGGAAGAGACGTGGAGTTCAGATTGGTTTAACAAGACGTTTTTAATGCCCCTTGGAAGAGACGTGGAGGTCACAGTAGCTTAACAAGACAGTTTGAATGCCCCTTGGAAGAGACGTGGAGTTCAGAGTGGTTTTACAAGATGGTTTTAATGCCCCTTGGAAGAGACGTGGAGGTCACAGTAGCTTAAAAAGACAGGTTTAGTGCCCTTGGAAGAGACATCGAGATCAGAGTGGTTTACCAAGTTGTTTTTAATGCCCCTTGGAAGAGACCTGGAAGTCACAGTAGATTAACAAGACAGTTTTAATGCCCCTTGGAAGAGACGTGGAGTTCAGAGTGGTTTAACAAGATGGTTTTAATGCCACTTGGAAGAGACGTGGAGGTCATAGTAGCTTAACAAGACAATTTTAATGCCCCTTGGAGGAGACGTGGAGGTCAGAGTGGTTTAACAAGATGGTTTTTAGGCCCCTTGGAAGAGACTTGGAGGCTACAGTAGCTTAGCAAGACGGTTTTAATGCCCCTTGGAAGAGATGTGGAGGTCAGAGTGGTTTAACAAGAGGGTTTTAATGCCCCTTGAAAGAGACGTGGAAGTCACACTAGCTTAACAAGACGGTTTTAATGCCCCTTGGTAGAGATGTGGAGGTCACAGTAGCTTAACAACATGGTTTTAATGCCCCTTGGAAGAGACGTGGAGTTCACAGTGGTTTAACAAGACGGTTTTAATGCACCTTGGAAGAGACGTGGAAGTCACAGTAGCTTAACAAGACAGTTTTAATGCCCCTTGGAAGAGACGTGGAGGTCAGAGTGGTTTAACAAGAGGGTTTTAATGCCCCTTGAAAGAGACGTGGAGGACACCGTAGCTTAACAAGACGGTTTTAATTCCCCTTGGAAGAGACGTGGAGTTCAGAGAGGTTTAACAAGACGTTTTTAATGCTCCTTGGTAGAGAAGTGGAGGTCACACTAGCTTAACAGGACGGTTTTAATGCCCCTTGGAAGAGATGTGGAGTTCACAGTAGCTTAACAAGACTGTTTTAATGCCCCTTGGAAGAGATGTGGAGTTCAGTGGGGCTTAGCAAGACGGTTTTAATGCCCCTTGGAAGAGACATGGAAGTCACAGTAGCTTAAGAAGACGGTTTTAATGCCCCTTGGAGGAGACGTGAAGGTCAGAGTGGTTTAACAAGACGGTTTTAAGGCCCCTTGGAAGGGACGTGGAGCTTACAGTAGCTTAACAAGACGGTTTTAATTTCCCTTGGAGCAGACATGGAGGTCAGAGTGGTTTAACAAGACGGTTTTAATGCCCCTTGGTAGAGACGTGGAGGTCACAGCAGCTTAACAAGACGGTTTTAATGCCCCTTGGAAGAGACGTCGTGTTCAGAGTGGTTTAACAAGACGGTTTTAATGCCCCTTGGAAGAGACGTGGAGTTAAGAGTGGTTTAACAAGACGTTTTTAATGCCCCTTGGAAGAGACGTAGAGTTCAGAGGGGCTTAACAAGACGGTTTTAATGCCCCTTGGAAGAGACGTGGAGGTCACAGTAGCTTAACAAGATGGTTTTAATGCCCCTTGGAAGAGACGTGGAGTTCAGAGTGGTTTTACAAGATGGTTTTAATGCCCCTTGGAAGAGACGTAGAGGTCACAGTAGCTTAGCAAGACAGGTTTAATGCCCTTGGAAGAGACATCGAGATCAGAGTGGTTTACCAAGATGTTTTTAATGCCCCTTGGAAGAGACGTGGAAGTCACAGTAGCTTAACAAGACGGTTTTAATGCCCCTTGGAAGAAGCGTGGAGTTCAGAGTGGTTTAACAAGATGGTTTTAATGCCCCTTGGAAGAGACGTGGAGGTCATAGTAGATTAACAAGACGCTTTTAATGCCCCTTGGAGGAGATGTGGAGGTCAGAGTGGTTTAACAAGATGGTTTTAAGGCCCCTTGGAAGAGCCGTGGAGGTTACAGTAGCTTAACAAGACGGTTTTAATGCCCCTTGGAAGAGACGTGGAGGTCAGAGTGGTTTAACAAGAGGGTTTTAATGCCCCTTGGAAGAGACGTGGAGTTCAGAGTGGTTTAACAAGACGTTTTTAATGCTCTTTGGTAGAGAAGTGGAGGTCACACTACCTTAACAAGACGGTTTTAATGCCCCTTGGTAGGGATGTGGAGGTCACAGTAGCTTAACAAGACGGTTTTAATGCCCCTTGGAAGAGACGTGAAGTTCATAGTGGTTTAACAAGACGGTTTTAAGGCCCCTTGGAAGAGACATGGAGTTCAGAGTGGTTTAACAAGACGTTTTTAATGCCCCTTAGAAGAGACGTGGAGTTCAGAGGGGCTTAACAAGATGGTCCTAATGCCCCTTGGAAGAGACGTGGAGGTCACAGTAGCTTATCAAGATGGTTTTAATGCCCCTTGGAAGAGACGTGGAGTTCAGAGGGGCTTAACAAGACGGTTTTAATGCCCCTTGGAACAGACGTTGAAGTCACAGTAGCTTAACAAGACGGTTTTATTACCCCTTGGAGGAGACGTGGAGGTCAGAGTGGTTTAACAAGACGGTTTTAAGGCCCCTTGGAAGAGACGTGGAGGTTAGAGTAGCTTAACAAGACGGTTTTAATGCCCCTTGGAAGAGACGTGGAGGTCAGAGTGGTTTAACAAGAGGGTTTTAATGCCCCTTGAAAGAGACGTGGAAGTCACAGTAGCTTAACAAGACGATTTTAATGCCCCTTGGAAGAGACGTGGAGGTCAGAGTGGTTTACCAAGATGTTTTTAATGCCCTTTGGAAGAGACGTGGAGGTTACAGAAGCTTAACAAGACGGATTTTATGTCCCTTGGAAGAGATGTGGAGCTCAGAGTGGTTTAACAAGTTAGCTTTTATGCCCTTTGGAAGAGACGGGGAGGTCATAGTAGCTTAACAACACGGTTTTAATGCGCCTTGGAGGAGACGTGGAGGTCAGAGTGGTTTAACAAGACGGTTTTATGGCCCCTTGAAAGAGAAGTGGAGGTTACAGTAGCTTAACAAGACGGTTTTAATGCCCCTTGGAAGAGACGTGGAGGTCAGAGTGGTTTAACAAGAGGGTTTTAATGCCCCTTGAAAGAGACATGGAGGTCACAGTAGCTTAATAAGACGGTTTTAATGACCCTTGGAAGAGACGTGGAGTTCAGAGTGGTTTAACAAGATGGTTTTAATGCCCCTTGGAAGAGACGTGGAGGTCATAGTATCTTAACAAGACGGTTTTAATTCCGCTTGGAGGAGACGTGGAGGTCAGAGTGGTTTAACAACACGGTTTTAATGCCCCTTGGTAGAGACGTGGAGGTCACAGTAGCTTAACAAGACGGTTTTAATTCCCCTTGGAAGAGACGTCGTGTTCAGAGTGGTTTAACAAGACGGTTTTAATGCCTCTTGGAAGAGACGTGGAGTTCAGATTGGTTTAACAAGACGGTTTTAATGCCCCTTGAAAGAGACGTGGAGGTCACAGTAGCTTAACAAGACGGTTTTAATGCCCCTTGGAATAGACGTGGAGTTCAGAGTTGTTTTACGAGATGGTTTTAATGCCCCTTGGAAGAGACGTGGAGGTCACAGTAGCTTAACAAGACAGTTTTAATGCCCTTGGAAGAGACATCGAGATCAGAGTGGTTTACCAAGTTGTTTTTAATACCCCTTGGAAGAGACGTGGAAGTCACAGTAGATTAACAAGACGGTTTTAATGCCCCTTGGAAGAGACGTGGAGTTCAGAGTGGTTTAACAAGATGGTTTTAATGCCACTTGGAAGAGACGTGGAGGTCATAGTAGCTTAACAAGACGATTTTAATGCCCCTTGGAGGAGACGTGGAGGTCAGAGTGGTTTAACAAGATGGTTTTAAGGCCCCTTGGAAGAGACGTGGAGGTTACAGTAGCTTAACAAGATGGTTTTAAGGCCCCTTGGAAGAGACGTGGAGGTTACAGTAGCTTAAAAAGACAGTTTTAGTGCCCTTGGAAGAGACATCGAGATCAGAGTGGTTTACCAAGTTGTTTTTAATGCCCCTTGGAAGAGACCTGGAAGTCACAGTAGATTAACAAGACAGTTTTAATGCCCCTTGGAAGAGACGTGGAGTTCAGAGTGGTTTAACAAGATGGTTTTAATGCCACTTGGAAGAGACGTGGAGGTCATAGTAGCTTAACAAGACAATTTTAATGCCCCTTGGAGGAGACGTGGAGGTCAGAGTGGTTTAACAAGATGGTTTTAAGGCCCCTTGGAAGAGACTTGGAGGCTACAGTAGCTTAGCAAGACGGTTTTAATGCCCCTTGGAAGAGATGTGGAGGTCAGAATGGTTTAACAAGAGGGTTTTAATGCCCCTTGAAAGAGACGTGGAAGTCACACTAGCTTAACAAGACGGTTTTAATGCCCCTTGGTAGAGATGTGGAGGTCACAGTAGCTTAACAACATGGTTTTAATGCCCCTTGGAAGAGACGTGGAGTTCACAGTGGTTTAACAAGACGGTTTTAATGCACCTTGGAAGAGACGTGGAAGTCACAGTAGCTTAACAAGACGGTTTTAATGCCCCTTGGAAGAGACGTGGAGGTCAGAGTGGTTTAACAAGAGGGTTTTAATGCCCCTTGAAAGAGACGTGGAGGACACCGTAGCTTAACAAGACGGTTTTAATTCCCCTTGGAAGAGACGTGGAGTTCAGAGAGGTTTAACAAGACGTTTTTAATGCTCCTTGGTAGAGAAGTGGAGGTCACACTAGCTTAACAGGACGGTTTTAATGCCCCTTGGAAGAGATGTGGAGTTCACAGTAGCTTAACAAGACTGTTTTAATGCCCCTTGGAAGAGATGTGGAGTTCAGTGGGGCTTAGCAAGACGGTTTTAATGCCCCTTGGAAGAGACATGGAAGTCACAGTAGCTTAAGAAGACGGTTTTAATGCCCCTTGGAGGAGACGTGAAGGTCAGAGTGGTTTAACAAGACGGTTTTAAGGCCCCTTGGAAGGGACGTGGAGCTTACAGTAGCTTAACAAGACGGTTTTAATTTCCCTTGGAGCAGACATGGAGGTCAGAGTGGTTTAACAAGACGGTTTTAATGCCCCTTGGTAGAGACGTGGAGGTCACAGCAGCTTAACAAGACGGTTTTAATGCCCCTTGGAAGAGACGTCGTGTTCAGAGTGGTTTAACAAGACGGTTTTAATGCCCCTTGGAAGAGACGTGGAGTTAAGAGTGGTTTAACAAGACGTTTTTAATGCCCCTTGGAAGAGACGTAGAGTTCAGAGGGGCTTAACAAGACGGTTTTAATGCCCCTTGGAAGAGACGTGGAGGTCACAGTAGCTTAACAAGATGGTTTTAATGCCCCTTGGAAGAGACGTGGAGTTCAGAGTGGTTTTACAAGATGGTTTTAATGCCCCTTGGAAGAGACGTAGAGGTCACAGTAGCTTAGCAAGACAGGTTTAATGCCCTTGGAAGAGACATCGAGATCAGAGTGGTTTACCAAGATGTTTTTAATGCCCCTTGGAAGAGACGTGGAAGTCACAGTAGCTTAACAAGACGGTTTTAATGCCCCTTGGAAGAAGCGTGGAGTTCAGAGTGGTTTAACAAGATGGTTTTAATGCCCCTTGGAAGAGACGTGGAGGTCATAGTAGATTAACAAGACGCTTTTAATGCCCCTTGGAGGAGATGTGGAGGTCAGAGTGGTTTAACAAGATGGTTTTAAGGCCCCTTGGAAGAGCCGTGGAGGTTACAGTAGCTTAACAAGACGGTTTTAATGCCCCTTGGAAGAGACGTGGAGGTCAGAGTGGTTTAACAAGAGGGTTTTAATGCCCCTTGGAAGAGACGTGGAGTTCAGAGTGGTTTAACAAGACGTTTTTAATGCTCTTTGGTAGAGAAGTGGAGGTCACACTACCTTAACAAGACGGTTTTAATGCCCCTTGGTAGGGATGTGGAGGTCACAGTAGCTTAACAAGACGGTTTTAATGCCCCTTGGAAGAGACGTGAAGTTCATAGTGGTTTAACAAGACGGTTTTAAGGCCCCTTGGAAGAGACGTGGAGTTCAGAGTGGTTTAACAAGACGTTTTTAATGCCCCTTAGAAGAGACGTGGAGTTCAGAGGGGCTTAACAAGATGGTCCTAATGCCCCTTGGAAGAGACGTGGAGGTCACAGTAGCTTATCAAGATGGTTTTAATGCCCCTTGGAAGAGACGTGGAGTTCAGAGGGGCTTAACAAGACGGTTTTAATGCCCCTTGGAAGAGACGTTGAAGTCACAGTAGCTTAACAAGACGGTTTTATTACCCCTTGGAGGAGACGTGGAGGTCAGAGTGGTTTAACAAGACAGTTTTAAGGCCCCTTGGAAGAGACGTGGAGGTTAGAGTAGCTTAACAAGACGGTTTTAATGCCCCTTGGAAGAGACGTGGAGGTCAGAGTGGTTTAACAAGAGGGTTTTAATGCCCCTTGAAAGAGACGTGGAAGTCACAGTAGCTTAACAAGACGATTTTAATGCCCCTTGGAAGAGACGTGGAGGTCAGAGTGGTTTACCAAGATGTTTTTAATGCCCTTTGGAAGAGACGTGGAGGTTACAGAAGCTTAACAAGACGGATTTTATGTCCCTTGGAAGAGATGTGGAGCTCAGAGTGGTTTAACAAGTTAGCTTTAATGCCCTTTGGAAGAGACGGGGAGGTCATAGTAGCTTAACAACACGGTTTTAATGCGCCTTGGAGGAGACGTGGAGGTCAGAGTGGTTTAACAAGACGGTTTTATGGCCCCTTGAAAGAGAAGTGGAGGTTACAGTAGCTTAACAAGACGGTTTTAATGCCCCTTGGAAGAGACGTGGAGGTCAGAGTGGTTTAACAAGAGGGTTTTAATGCCCCTTGAAAGAGACATGGAGGTCACAGTAGCTTAATAAGACGGTTTTAATGACCCTTGGAAGAGACGTGGAGTTTAGAGTGGTTTAACAAGATGGTTTTAATGCCCCTTGGAAGAGACGTGGAGGTCATAGTATCTTAACAAGACGGTTTTAATTCCGCTTGGAGGAGACGTGGAGGTCAGAGTGGTTTAACAACACGGTTTTAATGCCCCTTGGTAGAGACGTGGAGGTCACAGTAGCTTAACAAGACGGTTTTAATTCCCCTTGGAAGAGACGTCGTGTTCAGAGTGGTTTAACAAGACGGTTTTAATGCCTCTTGGAAGAGACGTGGAGTTCAGATTGGTTTAACAAGACGGTTTTAATGCCCCTTGAAAGAGACGTGGAGGTCACAGTAGCTTAACAAGACGGTTTTAATGCCCCTTGGAATAGACGTGGAGTTCAGAGTTGTTTTACGAGATGGTTTTAATGCCCCTTGGAAGAGACGTGGAGGTCACAGTAGCTTAACAAGACAGTTTTAATGCCCTTGGAAGAGACATCGAGATCAGAGTGGTTTACCAAGTTGTTTTTAATACCCCTTGGAAGAGACGTGGAAGTCACAGTAGATTAACAAGACGGTTTTAATGCCCCTTGGAAGAGACGTGGAGTTCAGAGTGGTTTAACAAGATGGTTTTAATGCCACTTGGAAGAGACGTGGAGGTCATAGTAGCTTAACAAGACGATTTTAATGCCCCTTGGAGGAGACGTGGAGGTCAGAGTGGTTTAACAAGATGGTTTTAAGGCCCCTTGGAAGAGACGTGGAGGTTACAGTAGCTTAACAAGATGGTTTTAAGGCCCCTTGGAAGAGACGTGGAGGTTACAGTAGCTTAGCAAGATGGTTTTAATGCCCCTTGGAAGAGACGTGGAGGTCAGAGTGGTTTAACAAGATGGCTTTAATGCCCCTTGGAAGAGACGTGGAGGTCATAGTAGCTTAACAACACGGTTTTAATGCGCCTTGGAGGAGACGTGAAGGTCAGAGTGGTTTTACAAGACGGTTTTATGGCCCCTTGGAAGAGACGTGGAGGTCAGAGTGGTTTACCAAGATGTTTTTAATGCCCTTTGGAAGAGACGTGGAGGTTACAGAAGCTTAACAAGACGGATTTTATGTCCCTTGGAAGAGATGTGGAGCTCAGAGTGGTTTAACAAGATGGCTTTAATGCCCTTTGGAAGAGACGGGGAGGTCATAGTAGCTTAACAACACGGTTTTAATGCGCCTTGGAGGAGACGTGGAGGTCAGAGTGGTTTAACAAGACGGTTTTATGGCCCCTTGAAAGAGAAGTGGAGGTTACAGTAGCTTAACAAGACGGTTTTAATGCCCCTTGGAAGAGACGTGGAGGTCAGAGTGGTTTAACAAGAGGGTTTTAATGCCCCTTGAAAGAGACGTGGAGGTCACAGTAGCTTAATAAGACGGTTTTAATGACCCTTGGAAGAGACGTGGAGTTCAGAGTGGTTTAACAAGATGGTTTTAATGCCCCTTGGAAGAGACGTGGAGGTCATAGTATCTTAACAAGACGGTTTTAATTCCGCTTGGAGGAGACGTGGAGGTCAGAGTGGTTTAACAACACGGTTTTAATGCCCCTTGGTAGAGACGTGGAGGTCACAGTAGCTTAACAAGACGGTTTTAATTCCCCTTGGAAGAGACGTCGTGTTCAGAGTGGTTTAACAAGACGGTTTTAATGCCTCTTGGAAGAGACGTGGAGTTCAGATTGGTTTAACAAGACGGTTTTAATGCCCCTTGAAAGAGACGTGGAGGTCACAGTAGCTTAACAAGACGGTTTTAATGCCCCTTGGAATAGACGTGGAGTTCAGAGTTGTTTTACAAGATGGTTTTAATGCCCCTTGGAAGAGACGTGGAGGTCACAGTAGCTTAACAAGACAGTTTTAATGCCCTTGGAAGAGACATCGAGATCAGAGTGGTTTACCAAGTTGTTTTTAATACCCCTTGGAAGAGACGTGGAAGTCACAGTAGATGAACAAGACGGTTTTAATGCCCCTTGGAAGAGACGTGGAGTTCAGAGTGGTTTAACAAGATGGTTTTAATGCCACTTGGAAGAGACGTGGAGGTCATAGTAGCTTAACAAGACGATTTTAATGCCCCTTGGAGGAGACGTGGAGGTCAGAGTGGTTTAACAAGATGGTTTTAAGGCCCCTTGGAAGAGACGTGGAGGTTACAGTAGCTTAACAAGATGGTTTTAAGGCCCCTTGGAAGAGACGTGGAGGTTACAGTAGCTTAGCAAGACGGTTTTAATGCCCCTTGGAAGAGACGTGGAGGTCAGAGTGGTTTAACAAGATGGCTTTAATGCCCCTTGGAAGAGACGTGGAGGTCATAGGAGCTTAACAACACGGTTTTAATGCGCCTTGGAGGAGACGTGAAGGTCAGAGTGGTTTTACAAGACGGTTTTATGGCCCCTTGGAAGAGACGTGGATGTTACAGTAGCTTAACAAGGCGGTTTTAATGCCCCTTGGAAGAGACGTGGAGGTCAGAGTGGTTTTACAAGATGGTTTTAATGCCCCTTGGAAGAGACGTGGAGGTCACAGTAGCTTAACAAGACAGTTTTAATGCCCCTTGGAAGAGACGTGGAGGTCAGAGTGGTTTACCACGATGTTTTTAATGCCCCTTGGAAGAGACGTGGAAGTCACAGTAGCTTAACCAGACGGATTTTATGCCCCTTGGAAGAGACGTGGAGTTCTGAGTGGTTTAACAAGATGGCTTTAATGCCCCTTGGAAGAGACGTGGAGGTCATATTAGCTTAACAACATGGTTTTAATGCGCCTTGGAGGAGACGTGAAGGTCAGAGTGGTTTTACAAGACGGTTTTATGGCCCCTTGGAAGAGACGTGGAGGTTACAGTAGCTTAATAAGACGGTTTTAATGCCCCTTGGAAGAGACGCGGAGTTCATAGTGGTTTAACAAGATGGTTTTAATGCCCCTTGAAAGAGACGTGGAGGTTACAGTAGCTTAATAAGACGGTTTTAATGCCCCTTGGAAGAGACGCGGAGTTCAGAGTGGTTTAACAAGATGGTTTTATTGCTACTTGGAAGAGACGTGGAGGTCACAGTAGCTTAACAAGACGGTTTTAATGCCCCTTGGAAGAGACGTCGTGTTGAGAGTGGTTTAACAAGACGGTTTTAATGCCCCTTGGAAGATACGTGGAGTTCAGATTGGTTTAACAAGACGTTTTTAATGCCCCTTTAAAGAGACATGGAGTTCAGAGGGGCTTAACAATACGGTTTTAATGCCCCTTGGAAGAGACATGGAGGTCACAGTAGCTTAACAAGACGGTTTTAATGCCCCTTGGAAGAGACGTGGAGTTCAGAGTGGTTTTACAAGATGATTTTAATGCCCCTTGGAAGAGACGTGGAGGTCACAGTAGCTTAACAAGACAGTTTTAATGCCCTTGTAAGAGACATCGAGATGAGAGAGGTTTACCAAGATGTGTTTAATGCCCTTTGGAAGAGACGTGGAAGTCACAGTAGCTTAAGAAGACGGTTTTAATGCCCCTTGGAAGTGACGTGGAGTTCAGAGTGGTTTAACAAGATGGTTTTAATGCCCCTTGGAAGAGACGTGGAGGTCATAGTAGCTTAACAAGACGGTTTTAATGCCCCTTGGAGGAGACGTGGAGGTCAGAGTGGTTTAACAAGATGGTTTTAAGGCCCCTTCGAAGAGACGTGGAGGTTGCAGTAGCTTAACAAGACGGTTTTAATGCCCCTTGGAAGAGACGTGGAGGTCAGAGTGGTTTAACAAGAGGGTTTAAATGCCCCTTGAAATAGACGTGGAGGTCACAGTAGCTTAACAAGACGGGTTTAATGCCCCTTGGAAGAGACGTGGTGTTCAGAGGGGTTTAACAAGACATTTTTAATGCTCCTTGGTAGAGAAGTGGAGGTCACACTAGCTTAACAAGACGGTTATAATGCCCCTTGGTAGAGATGTGGAGGTCACAGTAGCTTAACAACACGGTTTTAATGCCCCTTGGAAGAGACGTGGAGTACAGAGTGGTTTAACAAGATGGTTTTAAGGCCCCTTGGAAGAGACGTGGAGTTCACAGAGGCTTAACAAGACGGTTTTAATGCCCCTTGGAAGAGACTTGGAAGTCACAATAGCTTAACAAGATGGTTTTAATGCCCCTTGGAGGAGACGTGGAGGTCAGAGTGGTTTAACAAGACGGTTTTAAGGCCCCTTGGAAGAGACGTGGAGTTTACAGTAGCTTAACGAGACGGTTTTAATGCCCCTTGGAAGAGACGTGGAGGTCAGAGTGGTTTAACAAGAGGGTTTTAATGCCTCTTGAAAGAGACGTGGAGGTCACAGTAGCTTAACAAGACGGTTTTAATGCCCCTTGGAAGAGACGTGGAGTTCAGAGAGGTTTAACAAGACGTTTTTAATGCTCCTTGGTAGAGAAGTGGAGGTCACACTAGCTTAACAAGACGGTTATAATTCCCCTTGGTAGAGATGTGGAGGTCACAGTAGCTTAACAAGACGGTTTTAATGAACCTTCGAAGAGACGTGGAGTTCAGAGGGGCTTAACGAGACGGTTTTAATGCCCCTTGGAAGAGACGTGGAAGTCACAGTAGCTTAAGAAGACGGTTTTAATGCCCCTTGGAGGAGACGTGGAGGTCAGAGTGGTTTAACAAGACGGTTTTAAGGCCCCTTGGAAGAGACGTGGAGGTTACAGTAGCTTAACAAGACGGTTTTAATGCCCCTTGGAAGAGACGTGGAGGTCAGAGTGGTTTAACAAGAGGGTTTTAATGCCCCTTGAAAGAGACGTGGAGGTCACAGTAGCTTAATAAGACGGTTTTAATGCCCCTTGGAAGAGACGTGGAGGTCATAGCAGCTTAACAAGACGGTTTTAATTTCCCTTGGAGGAGACATGGAGGTCAGATTGGTTTAGCTAGACATTTTTAATGCCCCTTGGTAGTGACGTGGAGGTCACAGTAGCTTAACAAGACGGTTTTAATGCCCCTTGGAAGAGACGTCGTGTTCAGAGTGGTTTAACAAGACGGTTTTAATGCCCCTTGGAAGAGACGTGGAATTCAGAGTGGCTTAACAAGACGTTTTTAATGCCCCTTGGAAGAGACGTGGAGTTCAGAGGGGCTTAACAAGACGGTTTTAATGCCCCTTGGAATAGACGTGGAGGTCACAGTAGCTTAACAAGACTGTTTTAATGCCCCTTGGAAGAGACGTGGAGTTCAGAGTGGTTTTACAAGATGGTTTTAATGCCCATTGGAAGAGACGTAGAGGTCACAGTAGCTTAACAAGACAGTTTTAATGCCCTTGGAAGAGACATCGAGATCAGAGTGGTTTACCAAGATGTTTTTAATGCCCCTTGGAAGAGACGTGGAAGTCACAGTAGCTTAACAAGAAGGTTTTAACGCCCCTTGGAAGAAAAGTGGAGTTCAGAGTGGTTTAACAAGATGGTTTTAATGCCCCTTGGAAGAGACGTGGAGGTCATAGTAGCTTAACAACACGCTTTTAATGCCCCTTGGAGGAGACGTGGAGGTCAGAGTGGTTTAACAAGACGGTTTTAAGGCCCCTTGGAAGAGACGTGGAGGTTACAGTAGCTTAACAAGACTGTTTTAATGCCCCTTGGAAGAGACGTGGAGGTCAGAGTGGTTTAACAAGAGGGTTTTAATGCCCCTTGGAAAAGACGTGGAGTTCAGAGTGGTTTAACAAGACGTTTTTAATGCTCCTTGGTAGAGAAGTGGAGGTCACACTAGCTTAACAAGACGGTTTTAATGCCCCTTGGTAGAGATGTGGAGGTCACAGTCGCTTAACAAGACGGTTTTAATGCCCCTTGGAAGAGACGTGAAGTTCAGAGTGGTTTAACAAGACGGTTTTAAGGCCCCTTGGAAGAGACGTGGAGTTCAGAGTGGTTTAACAAGACGTTTTTAATGCCCCTTGGAAGAGAAGTGGAGTTCAGAGGGGCTTAACAAGATGGTCCTAATGCCCCTTGGAAGAGACGTGGAGGTCTCAGTAGCTTATCAAGATGGTTTTAATGCCCCTTGGAAGAGACGTGGAGTTCAGAGGGGCTTAACAAGACGGTTTTAATGCCCCTTGGAAGAGACGTGGAAGTCACAGTAGCTTAACATGACGGTTTTAATACCCCTTGGAGGAGACGTGAAGGTCAGAGTGCTTTAACAAGACGGTTTTAAGGCCCCTTGGAATAGACGTGCAGGTCAGAGTGGTTTAACAAGAGGGTTTTAATGCCCCTTGAAAGAGAAAGGGAGGTCACAGTAGCTTAATAAGACTGTTTTAATGCCCCTTGGAAGAGACGTGGAGTTCAGAGTGGTTTAACAAGATGGTTTTAATGCCCCTTGGAAGAGAGGTGGAGGTCATAGTAGCTTAACAAGACGGTTTTAATTCCCCTTGGAGGAGACGTGGAGGTCAGAGTGGTTTAACAACACGGTTTTAATGCACCTTGGTAGAGACGTGGAGGTCACAGTAGCTTAACAAGACGGATTGAATGCCCCTTGGAAGAGAAGTGGTGTTCAGAGTGGTTTAACAAGACGGTTTTAATGCCACTTGGAAGAGACGTGGAGTTCAGATTGGTTTAACAAGTCGTTTTTAATGCCCCTTGGAAGAGACGTGGAGTTCAGAGGGGATTAATAAGACAGTTTTAATGCCCCTAGGAAGAGACGTGGAGGTCACAGTAGCTTAACAATACGGTTTTAATGCCCCTTGGAAGAGACGTGGAGGTCAGAGTGGTTTAACAAGACGGTTTTAATGCCCCTTGGAAGAGACGTGGAGGGCACAGTAGCTTAACAAGATGGTTTTAATGCCCCTTGGAGGAGACGTGGAGTTCAGAGTGGTTTTACAAGATGGTTTTAATGCCCCTTGGAAGAGACGTGAAGGTCACAGTAGCTTAACAAGACAGTTTTAATGCCCTTGGAAGAGACATCGAGATCAGAGTGGTTTACCAAGATATTTTTGATGCCCCTTGGAAGAGACATGGAAGTCACAGTAGCTTAACAATACGGTTTTAATTCCCCTTGGAAGAGATGTGGAGTTCAGAGTGGTTTAACAAGATGGTTTTAATGCCCCTTGGAAGATACGTGGAGGTCATAGTAGGTTAACAAGACGGTTTTAATGCCCCTTGGAAGAGACGTGGAGGTCAGAGTGGTTTAACAAGATGGTTTTAAGGCCCCTTGGAAGAGACGTGGAGGTTATAGTAGCTTAACAAGACGGTTTTAATGCCCCTTGGAAGAGATGTGGAGGTCAGAGTGGTTTAACAAGATGGTTTTAATGCCCCTTTAAAGAGACGTGGAGTTCAGAAGGGTTTAACAAGACGTTTTTAATGATCCTTGGTAGAGAAGTGGAGGTCACACTAGCTTAACAAGACGGTTTTAATGCCCCTTGGTAGAGATGTGGAGGTCACAGTAGCTTAACAAGACTGTTTTAATGCCCCTTGGAAGAGATGTGAAGTTCAGAGTGGTTTAACAGGACGGTTTTAAGGCCCCTTGGAAGAGACGTGGAGTTCAGAGTGGTTTTACAAGACGTTTTTAATGCTCCTTGGAAGAGACGTGGAGTTCAGAGGGGCTTAACAAGACGGTTTTAATGCCCCTTGGAAGAGACGTGGAGGTCACAGTAGATTAACAAGACTGTTTTAATGCCCCTTGGAAGAGACGTGGAGTTCAGAGTGGTTTTACAAGATGGTTTTAGTGCCCCTTGGAAGAGACGTAGAGGTAACAGTAGCTTAACAAGACAGTTTTAATGCCCTTGGAAGAGACATCGAGATCACAGTGGTTTACAAAGATGTTTTTAATGCCCCTTGGAAGAGACATGGAAGTCACAGTAGCTTAACAAGACGGTTTTAATGCCCCTTGGAAGAAACGTGGAGTTCAGAGTGGTTTAACAAGATGCTTTTAATGCCCCTTGGAGGAGACGTGGAGGTCAGAGTGTTTTAACAAGACGTTTTTAAGGCCCCTTGGAAGAGACGTGGAGGCTACAGTAGCTTAACAAGACGGTTTTAATGCCCCTTGGAAGAGACGTGGTCAGAGTGGTTTAACAAGAGGGTTTTAATGCCCCTTGGAAGAGACGTGGAGTTCAGAGTGGTTTAACAAGACGTTTTTAATGCTCATTGGTAGAGAAGTGGAGGTCACACTACCTTAACAAAACGGTTTTAATGCCCCTTGGTAGAGATGTGGAGGTCACAGTAGCTTAACAAGACGGTTTTAATGCCCCTTGGAAGGGACGTGAAGTTCAGAGTGTTTTAACAAGACGGTTTTAAGGCCCCTTGGAAGAGACGTGGAGTTCAGAGTGGTTTAACAAGACGTTTTTAATGCCCCTTGAAAGAGACGTGGAGTTCAGAGGGGCTTAACAAGATGGTCCTAATGCCCCTTGGAAGAGACGTGGAGGTCACAGTAGCTTATCAAGAAGGTTTTAATGCCCCTTGGAAGAGACGTGGAGTTCAGAGGGGCTTAACAAGACGGTTTTAATGCCCCTTGGAAGAGACGTGGAAGTCACAGTAGCATAACAAGACGGTTTTAATACCCCTTGGAGGAGACGTGGAGGTCAGAGTGGTTTAACGAGACGGTTTTAAGGCCCCTTGGAAGAGACGTGGAGGTTACAGTAGCTTAACAAGACGGTTTTTATGCCCCTTGGAAGAGACGTGGAGGTCACAGTAGCTTAACAAGACGGTTTTTATGCCCCTTGGAAGAGACGTGGAGGTCAGAGTCGTTTAACAAGAGGGTTTTAATGCCCCTTGAAAGAGACGTGGAAGTCACATTATCTTAACAAGACTGTTTTAATGCCCCTTGGTAGAGATGTGGAGGTCACAGCAGCTTAACAACACGGTTTTAATGCCCCTTGGAAGAGACGTGGAGTTCAGAGTGGTTTAAAAAGACGGTTTTAAGGCCCCTTGGAAGAGACGTGGAGTTCAGAGGGGCTTAACAAGACGGTTTTAATGCCCCTTGGAAGAGACGTGGAAGTCACAGTAGCTTAACAAGACGGTTTTAATGCCCCTTGGAGGAGACGTGGAGGTCAGAGTGGTTTAACAAGATGGTTTTAAGGCCCCTTGGAAGAGACGTGGAGGTTACATTAGCTTAACAAGACGGTTTTAATGCCCCTTGGAAGAGACGTGGAGGTCAGAGTGGTTTAACAAGAGGGTTTTAATGCACCTTGAAAGAGACGTGGAGGACACAGTAGCTTAACAAGACGGTTTTAATGCCCCTTGGAAGAGACGTGGAGTTCAGAGAGGTTTAACAAGACGTTTTTAATGCTCCTTGGTAGAGAAGTGGAGGTCACACTAGCTTAACAAGACGGTTTTAATGCCCCTTGGTAGAGATGTGGAGGTCACAGTAGCTTAACAAGACGGTTTTAATGCCCCTTGGAAGAGACGTGGAGTTCAGAGGGTCATAGCAAGACGGTTTTAATGCCCCTTGGAAGAGACATGGAAGTCACAGTAGCTTAAGAAGACGGTTTTAATGCCCCTTGGAGGAGACGTGGAGGTCAGAGTGGTTTAAAAAGACGGTTTTAAGGCCCCTTGGAAGAAACGTGGAGCTTACAGTAGATTAACAAGACGGTTTTAATGCCCCTTGGAAGAGACGTGGAGGTCAAAGTGGTTTAACAAGAGGGTTTTAATGCCCCTTGAAAGAGACATGGAGGTCACAGTAGCTTAATAAGACGGTTTTAATGCCCCTAGGAAGAGACGTGGAGTTCAGATTGGTTTAACAAAATGGTTTTAATGCCCCTTGGAAGAGACGTGGAGGTCATAGCAGCTTAACAAGACGTTTTTAATTTTCCTTGGAGGAGACATGGAGGTCAGAGTGGTTTAACAAGACGGTTTTAATGCCCCTTGGAAGAAACGTGGAGTTCAGAGTGTTTTAACAAGACGTTTTTAATGCCCCTTGGAAGAGACGTGGAGTTCAGAGGGGCTTAACAAGACGGTTTAAATGCCCCTTGGAAGAGACGTGGAGGTCACAGTAGCTTAACAAGACGGTTTTAATGCCCCTTGGAAGAGACGTGGAGTTCAGAGTGGTTTAAAAAGATGGTTTTAATGCCCCTTGGAAGAGACGTGAAGTTCAGAGTGGTTTAACAAGACGGTTTTTAGGCCCCTTGGAAGAGACGTGGAGTTCAGACTGGTTTAACAAGACGTTTTTAATGCCCCTTGGAAGAGAAGTGGAGTTCAGAGGGGCTTAACAAGATGGTCCTAATGCCCCTTGGAAGAGACGTGGAGGTCTCTGTAGCTTATCAAGATGGTTTTAATGCCCCTTGGAAGAGACGTGGAGTTCAGAGGGGCTTAACAAGACGGTTTTAATACCCCTTGGAAGAGACGTGGAAGTCACAGTAGCTTAACATGACGGTTTTAATACCCCTTGGAGGAGACGTGAAGGTCAGAGTGGTTTAACAAGACGGTTTTAAGGCCCCTTGGAAGAGACGTGCAGGTCAGACTGGTTTAACAACAGGGTTTTAATGACCCCTTGAAAGAGACATGGAGGTCACAGTAGCTTAATAAGACGGTTTTAATGCCCCTTGGAAGAGACGTGGAGTTCAGAGTGGTTTAACAAGATGGTTTTAATGCCCCTTGGAAGAGACGTGGAGGTCATAGTAGCTTAACAAGACGGTTTTAATTCCCCTTGGAGGAGACGTGGAGGTCAGAGTGGTTTAACAACACGGTTTTAATGCCCCTTGGAAGAGACGTGGAGGGCACAGTAGCTTAACAATATGGTTTTAATGCCCCTTGGAAGAGACGTGGAGTTCAGAGTGGTTTTACAAGATGGTTTTAATGCCCCTTGGAAGAGACATGAAGGTCACAGTAGCTTAACAAGACAGTTTTAATGCCCTTGGAAGAGACATCGAGATCAGAGTGGTTTACCAAGATATTTTTAATGCCCCTTGGAAGAGACGTGGAAGTCACAGTAGCTTAACAATACGGTTTTAATGCCCCTTGGAAGAGATGTGGAGTTCAGAGTGGTTTAACAAGATGGTTTTAATGCCCCTTGGAAGAGACGTGGATGTCACAGTAGCTTATCAAGAAGGTTTTAATTCCCCTTGGAAGAGACGTGGAGTTCAGAGGGGCTTAACAAGACGGTTTTAATGCCACTTAGAAGAGACGTGGAAGTCACAGTAGCTTAACAAGACGGTTTTAATACCCCTTGGAGGAGACGTGGAGGTCAGAGTGGTTTAACAAGACAGTTTTAAGGCCCCTTGGAAGAGACGTGGAGGTTACAGTAGCTTAACAAGACGTTTTTAATGCCCCTTGGAAGAGACGTGGAGGTCAGAGTCGTTTAACAAGAGGGTTTTAATGCCCCTTGAAAGAGATGTGGAAGTCACACTAGATTAACAAGACTGTTTTAATGCCCCTTGGTAGAGATGTGGAGGTCACAGCAGCTTAACAACACGGTTTTAATGCCCCTTGGAAGAGACGTGGAGTTCAGAGTGGTTTAACAAGACGGTTTTAAGGCCCCTTGGAAGAGACGTGGAGTTCAGAGGGGCTTAACAAGACGGTTTTAATGCCCCTTGGAAGAAACGTGGAAGTCACAGTAGCTTAACAAGACGGTTTTAATGCCCCTTGGAGGAGACGTGGTGGTCAGAGTGGTTTAACAAGACGGTTTTAAGGCCCCTTGGAAGAGACGTGGAGGTTACAGTAGCTTAACAAGACGGTTTTAATGCCCCTTGGAAGAGACGTGGAGGTCAGAGTGGTTTAGCAAGAGGGTTTTAATGCCCCTTGAAAGAGAAGTGGAGGACACAGTAGCTTAACAAGACGGTTTTAATGCCCCTTGGAAGAGACGTGGAGTTCAGAGAGGTTTAACAAGACGTTTTTAATGCTCCTTGGTAGAGAAGTGGAGGTCACACTAGCTTAACATGACGGTTTTAATGCCCCTTGTTAGAGATGTGGAGGTCACAGTAGCTTAACAAGACGGTTTTAATGCCCCTTGGAAGAGACGTGGAGTTCAGAGGGGCTTAGCAAGACGGTTTTAATGCCCCTTGGAAGAGACATGGAAGTCACAGTAGCTTAAGAAGACGGTTTTAATGCCCCTTGGAGGAGACGTGGAGGTCAGAGTGGTTTAACAAGACGGTTTTAAGGCCCCTTGGAAGAGACGTGGAGCTTACAGTAGCTTAACAAGACGGTTTTAATGCCCCTTGGAAGAGACGTGGAGGTCAAAGTGGTTTAACAAGAGGGTTTTAATGCCCCTTGAAAGAGACGTGGAGGTCACAGTAGCTTAATAAGACGGTTTTAATGCCCCTTGGAAGAGACGTGGAGTTCAGAGTGGTTTAACAAAATGGTTTTAATGCCCCTTGGAAGAGGCTTGGAAGTCACAGTAGCTTAAGAAGACGGTTTTAATGCCCCTTGGAGGAGACGTGGAGGTCAGAGTGGTTTAACAAGACGTTTTTAATGCTCCTTGGTAGAGAAGTGGAGGTCACACTAGCTTAACAAGACGGTTTTAATGCCCCTTGTTAGAGATGTGGAGGTCACAGTAGCTTAACAAGACGGTTTTAATACCCCTTGGAAGAGACGTGGAGTTCAGAGGGGCTTAGCAAGATGGTTTTAATGCCCCTTGGAAGAGACATGGAAGTCACAGTAGCTTAAGTAGACGGTTTTAATGCCCCTTGGAGGAGACGTGGAGTTCAGAGTGGTTTAACAAGACGGTTTTAAGGCCCCTTGGAAGAGACGTGGAGTTCAGAGGGGCTTAACAAGACGGTTTTAATGCCCCTTGGAAGAGACGTGGAAGTCACAGTAGCATAACAAGACGGTTTTAATGCCCCTTGGAGGAGACGTGGTGGTCAGAGTGGTTTAACAAGACGGTTTTAAGGCCCCTTGGAAGAGACGTGGAGGTTACAGTAGCTTAACAAGACGGTTTTAATGCCCCTTGGAAGAGACGTGGAGGTCAGAGTGGTTTAGCAAGAGGGTTTTAATGCCCCTTGGTAGAGAAGTGGAGGTCACACTAGCTTAACAAGACGGTTTTAATGCCCCTTGTTAGAGATGTGGAGGTCACAGTAGCTTAACAAGACGGTTTTAATGCCCCTTGGAAGAGACGTGGAGTTCAGAGGGGCTTAGCAAGACGGTTTTAATGCCCCTTGGAAGAGACATGGAAGTCACAGTAGCTTAAGAAGACGGTTTTAATGCCCCTTGGAGGAGACGTGGAGGTCAGAGTGGTTTAACAAGACGGTTTTAAGGCCCCTTGGAAGAGACGTGGAGCTTACAGTAGCTTAACAAGACGGTTTTAATGCCCCTTGGAAGAGACGTGGAGGTCAAAGTGGTTTAACAAGAGGGTTTTAATGCCCCTTGAAAGAGACGTGGAGGTCACAGTAGCTTAATAAAACGGTTTTAATGCCCCTTGGAAGAGACGTGGAGTTCAGAGTGGTTTAACAAAATGGTTTTAATGCCCCTTGGAAGAGGCTTGGAGGTCATAGCAGCTTAACAAGACGTTTTTAATTTTCCTTGGAGGAGACATGGAGGTCAGAGTGGTTTAACAAGACGGTTTTAATGCCCCTTGGAAGAGACGTGGAGTTCAGAGTGGTTTAACAAGACGTTTTTAATGCCCCTTGGAAGAGACGTGGAGTTCAGAGGGGCTTAACAAGACGGTTTAAATGCCCCTTGGAAGAGACGTGGAGGTCAAAGTAGCTTAACAAGACGGTTTTAATGCCCCTTGGAAGAGACGTGGAGTTCAGAGTGGTTTTACAAGATGGTTTTAATGCCCCTTGGAAGAGACGTAGAGGTCACAGTAGCTTAGCAAGACAGTTTTAATGCCCTTGGAAGAGACATCGAGATCAGAGTGGTTTACCAAGATGTTTTTAATGCCCCTTGGAAGAGACGAGGAAGTCACAGTAGCTTAACAAGACAGTTTTAATGCCCAATGGAAGAAGCGTGGAGTTCAGAGTGGTTTAACAAGATGGTTTTAATGCCCCTTGGAAGAGACGTGGAGGTCAGATTGGTTTTACAAGATGGTTTTAATGCCTTTTGGAAGAGACGTGGAGGTCACAGTAGCTTAAGAAGACAGTTTTAATGCGCCTTGGAGGAGACGTGAAGGTCAGAGTGGTTTTACAAGACGGTTTTATGGCCCCTTGGAAGAGACGTGGAGGTTACAGTAGCTTAATAAGACGGTTTTAATGCCCCTTGGAAGAGACGTGGAGTTCAGAGTGGTTTAACAAGACGGTTTTAATGCCTCTTGGAAGAGACGTGGAGGTCATAGTAGCTTAACAAGACGGTTTTCTTTCCCCTTGGAGGAGACGTGGAGGTCAGAGTGGTTTAGCAAGACGGTTTTAGTGCCCCTTGGAAGAGACGTGGAGGTCACAGTAGCTTAAAAAGACGGTTTTAATGCCCCTTGGAAGAGACGTCGTGTTGAGAATGGTTTAACAAGACGGTTTTAATGCCCCTTGGAAGAGACGTGGAGGTAACAGTAGCTTAACAAGACGGTTTTAATGCCCCTTGGAAGAGACGTGGAGGTCAGAGTGTTTTAACAAGATGGTTTTAATGTCCCTTGGAAGAGACGTGGAGTTCAGAGTGGTTTAACAAGACGGTTTTAATGCCTTTTGGAAGAGACGTGGAATTCAGAGTGGTTTAACAAGACAGTTTTAATGCCCCTTGGAAGAGACGTGGAGGTCATAGTAGCTTAACAAGATGGTTTTAATGCCCCTTGGAAGAGACGTGGAGGTCACAGTAGCTTAACAAGATGATTTTATTGCCCCTTGGAAGAGAAGTGTAGTTCAGAGTTGTTTAACAAGACAGTTTTAATGCCCCTTGGAAGACACGTGGAGGTCACAGTAGCTTAACAAGATGGTTTTAATGACCCTTGGAAGAGACGTGGAGGTCACAGTAGCTTAAGAAGACGGTTTTTATGCCCCTTGGAAGAGACGTTGAGTTCAGAGTGGTTTAACAAGACGGTTTTAATGCCCCTTGGTAGAGACGTGAAGGTCACAGTAGCTTAAGAAGACGGTTTTAATGCCCCTTGGAAGAGACATGGAGTTCACAGTGGTTTAACAAGACGGTTTTAATGCCACTTGGAAGAGACGTGGAGTTCAGAGTGGTTTAACAAGACGTTTTTAATGCTCCTTGGTAGAGACGTGGAGGTCACACTTGCTTAACAAGACGGTTTTAATGCCCCTTGGTAGAGACGTGGAGGCCAGAGTAGCTTAACAAGATGGTTTTAATGCCCCTTGGAAGAGACGTCGAGTCCAGAGTGGTTTAACAAGACGGTTTTAATGCCCCTTGGAAGAGACGTGGAGTTCAGAGTGGTTTAACGAGACGTTTTTAATGCCCCTTGGAAGAGACGTGGAGTTCAGAGGGGCCTAACAAGATGGTTTTAATGCCCCTTGGAAGACACGTGGAGGTCACAGTAGCTTAACAAGACAGTTTTAATGCCCCTTGGAGGAGACGTGGAGGTCAGAGTGGTCTACCAAGATGGTTTTAATGCCCCTTGGAAGAGACATGGAGGTTAACGTAGCTTAACAAGACGGTTTTAATGCCCCTTGGAAGAGAAGTGGAGTCCAGAGTGGTTTAACAAGAGGGTTTTAATGCCCCTTGAAAGACACGTGGAGGTCACAGTAGCTTAAAAATACGGTTTTAATGCCCCTTGGAAGAGACGTGGAGTTCAAAGTGGTTTAACAAGATGGTTTTAATGCCTCTTGGAAGAGACGTGGAGGTCACAGTAGCTTAACAATACGGTTTTAATGCCCCTTGGAAGAGACGTGGAGTTCAGAGTGGTTTAACAAGATGGTTTTAATGCCCCTTTGAAGAGACGTGGAGGTCATAGTAGCTTAACAAGACGGTTTTAATGCCCCTTGGAGGAGACGTGAAGGTCTGAGTGGTTTAACAAGACGGTTTTAAGGCCCCTTGGAAGAGATGTTGAGGTTACAGTAGCTTAACAAGACGGTTTTAATGCCCCTTGGAA
Organism: Phyllobates terribilis; assembly: GCF_046119375.1. Lineage (NCBI taxonomy): Eukaryota > Metazoa > Chordata > Amphibia > Anura > Dendrobatidae > Phyllobates > Phyllobates terribilis. Next base: position 253,674,325 of record NW_027362764.1, read on the forward strand.
GAGACGTAGAGGTCAGAGTGGTTTAACAAGAGGGTTTTATGCCACTTGATAGAGACGTGGAGGTCACAGTAGCTTAACAAGACGGTTTTAATGCCCCCTGGAAGAGACGTGGAGTTCAGAGTGGTTTAACAAGACGTTTTTAATGCTCCTTGGTAGAGACGTGGAGGTCACACGTGCTTAACAAGACGGTTTTAATGCCCCTTGGAAGAGACGTGGAGTTCAGAGTGGTTTACCAAGACGGTTCTAATGCCCCTTGGAAGAGACGTGGAATTCAGAGGGGCTTAGCAAGACCGTTTTAACGTCCCTTGGAAGAGACGTGGAGGTCACAGTAGCTTAACAAGATGGTTTTAATGCCCCCTGGAAGAGACGTGGAGTTCAGAGTTGCTTAGCAAGACGGTTTTAATGCCCCTTGGAAGAGACGTGGAGGTCACAGTAGCTTAACAAGACGGTTTTAATGCCCCTTGGAAAAGACGTGGAGGTCAGAGTGGTTTTACAAGATGGTTTTAATGCCCCTTGGAAGAGACGTGGAGTTCACAGTAGCTTAACAAGACAGTTTTAATGCTCCTTGGAAGAGACGTGGAGGTCAGAGTGGTTTACCAAGATGTTTTTAATGCCCCTTGGAAGAGACGTGGAAGTCACAGTAGCTTAACCAGACGGATTTTATGCCCCTTGGAAGAGACGTGGAGTTCTGAGTGGTTTAACAAGATGGCTTTAATGCCCCTTGGAAGAGACGTGGAGGTCATGGGAGCTTACCAACACGGTTTTAATGCGCCTTGGAGGAGACGTGAAGGTCAGAGTGGTTTTACAAGACGGTTTTATGGCCACTTGGAAGAGACGTGGAGGTTACAGTAGCTTAACAAGATGGTTTTAATGCCCCTTGGAAGAGACGTGGAGGTCAGAGTGGTTTTGCAAGATGGTTTTAATGCCCCTTGGAAGAGACGTGGAGGTCACAGTAGCTTAACAAGACAGTTTTAATGACCCTTGGAAGAGACGTGGAGGTCAGAGTGGTTTACCAAGATGTTTTTAATGCCCCTTGGAAGAGACGTGGAAGTCACAGTAGCTTAACCAGACGGATTTTATGCCCCTTGGAAGAGACGTGGAGTTCTGAGTGGTTTAACAAGATGGCTTTAATGCCCCTTGGAAGAGACGTGGAGGTCATGGGAGCTTAACAACACGGTTTTAGTGCGCCTTGGAGGAGACGTGAAGGTAAGAGTGGTTTTACAAGACGGTTTTATGGCCCCTTGGAAGAGACGTGGAGGTTACAGTAGCTTAACAAGATGGTTTTAATGCCCCTTGGAAGAGACGTGGAGGTCAGAGTGGTTTTGCAAGATGGTTTTAATGCCCCTTGGAAGAGACGTGGAGGTCATAGTAGCTTAACAAGATGGTTTTCATTCCCCTTGGAGGAGACGTGGAGGTCAGAGTGGTTTAACAAGACGGTTTTAGTGCCCCTTGGAAGAGAGGTGGAGGTCACAGTAGCTTAACAAGACGGTTTTAATGCCCCTTGGAAGAGACGTCGTGTTGAGAGTGGTTTAACAGGACGGTTTTAATGCCCCTTGGAAGAGACGTGGAGTTCAGATTGGTTTAACAAGACATTTTTAATGCCCCTTGAAAGAGACGTGGAGTTCAGAGGAGCTTAACAAGACGGTTTTAATGCCCCTTGGAAGAGACGTGGAGGTCACAGTAGCTTAACAAGACGGTTTTAATGCCCCTTGGAAGAGACGTGGAGTTCAGAGTGGTTTTACAAGATGGTTTTAATGCCCCTTGGAAGAGACGTGGAGGTCACAGTAGCTTAACAAGACAGTTTTAATGCCCTTGGAAGAGACATCGAGATCAGAGTGGTTTACCAAGATGTGTTTAATGACCCTTGGAAGAGACGAGGAGGTCATAGTAGCTTAACAAGACGGTTTTAATGCCCCTTGGAGGAGAAGTGGAGGACAGAATGGTTTAACAAGATGGATTTAAGGCCCCTTGGAAGAGACGTGGAGGTTGCAGTAGCTTAACAAGATGGTTTTAATGCCCCTTGGAAGAGACGTGGAGGTCAGAGTGGTTTAACAAGATGGTTTTAAGGCCCTTTGAAATAGACGTGGAGGTCACAGTAGCTTAACACGACGGTTTTAATGCCCCTTGGAAGAGACGTGGAGTTCAGAGGGGTTTAACAAGACGTTTTTAATGCTAGTTGGTAGAGAATTGGAGGTCACACTAGCTTAACAAGACGGTTTTAATGCCCCTTGGTAGAGATGTGGAGGTCACAGTAGCTTAACAGCACGGTTTTAATGCCCCTTGGAAGAGACGTGGAGTTCAGAGTGGTTTAACAAGATGGTTTTAAGGCCCCTTGGAAGAGACGTGGAGTTTAGAGGGGCTTAACAAGACGGTTTTAATGCCCCTTGGAAGAGACGTGGAAGTCACAGTAGCTTAACAAGATGGTTTTTATGCCCCTTGGAGGAGACGTGGAGGTCAGATTGGTTTAACAAGATGGTTTTAAGGCCCCTTGGAAGAGACGTGGAGGTTACAGTAGCTTAACGAGACGGTTTTAATGCCCCTTGGAAGAGACGTGGAGTACAGAGTGGTTTAACAAGATGGTTTTAATGCCCCTTGGAAGAGACGTGGAGGTCATAGTAGCTTAACAAGACGGTTTTAATGCCCCTTGGAGGAGACGTGGAGGTCAGAGTGGTTTAACAAGATGGTTTTAAGGCCACTTGGAAGAGACGTGTAGGTTGCAGTAGCTTAACAAGACGGTTTTAATGCCCCTTGGAAGAGACGTGGAGGTCAGAGTGGTTTAACAAGAGGGTTTTAATGCCCCTTGAAATAGACGTGGAGGTCACAGTAGCTTAACAAGACTGTTTTAATGCCCCTTGGAAGAGACGTGGAGTTCAGAGGGGTTTAACAAGACGTTTTTAATGCTCCTTGGTAGAGAAGTGGAGGTCACACTAGCTTAACAAGACGGTTTTAATGCCCCTTGGTAGAGATGTGGAGGTCACAGTAGCTTAACAACACGGTTTTAATGCCCCTTGGAAGAGACGTGGAGTTCAGAGTGGTTTAACAAGATGGTTTTAAGGCCCCTTGGAAGAGACGTGGAGTTCAGAGGGGCTTAACAAGACGGTTTTAATGCCCCTTGGAAGAGACGTGGAAGTCACAGTAGCTTATCAAGACGGTTTTAATACCACTTGGAGGAGACGTGAAGATCAGAGTGGTTTAACAAGACGGTTTTAAGGCCCCTTGGAAGAGACGTGGGGGTTACAGTAGCTTAACAAGACGGTTTTAATGCCCCTTGAAAGAGACGTGCAGGTCACAGTAGCTTAACAAGACGGTTTTAATGCCCCTTGGAAGAGACGTGGAGGTCAGAGTGGATTTACAAGATTGTTTTAATGCCCCTTGGAAGAGACGTGGAGGTCACAGTAGCTTAACAAGATAGTTTTAATGCCCCTTGGAAGAGACGTGGAGGTCAGTGTGGTTTACCAAGATGATTTTAATGCCCCTTGGAAGAGACGTGGAAGTCACAGTAGCTTAACAAGACGGATTTTATGCCCCTTGGAAGAGATGTGGAGTTCAGAGTGGTTTAAAAAGATGGCATTAATGCCCCTTGGAAGAGACGTGGAGATCATAGTAGCTTAACAAGACGGTTTTAATGCCCCTTGGAAGAGAAGTCGTGTTCAGAGTGGTTTAAGAAGACGGTTTTAATGCCCCTTGGAAGAGACGTGGAGGTCATAGTAGCTTAACAAGACGGTTTTAATGCCCCTTGGAAGAGAAGTCGTGTTCAGAGTGGTTTAAGAAGACGGTTTTAATGCCCCTTGGAAGAGACGTGGAGTTCAGATTGTTTTAACAAGACGTTTTTAATGCCCCTTGGAAGAGACGTGGAGTTCAGAGGGGATTAAGAAGACGGTTTTAATGCCCCTTGGAAGAGACGTGGAGGTCACAGTAGCTTAACAATATGGTTTTAATGCCCCTTGGAAGAGACATCGAGATCAGAGTGGTTTACCAAGATATTTTTAATGCCCCTTGGAAGAGACGTGTAAGTCACAGTAGCTTAACAACACCGTTTTAATGCCCCTTGGAAGAGACGTGGAGTTCAGAGTGGTTTAACAAGATGGTTTTAATGCCCCTTGGAAGAGACGTGGAGGTCATAGTAGCTTAACAAGACGGTTTTAATGCCCCTTGGAAGAGACGTGGAGGTCAGAGTGGATTTACAAGATTGTTTTAATGCCCCTTGGAAGAGACGTGGAGGTCACAGTAGCTTAACAAGATAGTTTTAATGCCCCTTGGAAGAGACGTGGAGGTCAGTGTGGTTTACCAAGATGATTTTAATGCCCCTTGGAAGAGACGTGGAAGTCACAGTAGCTTAACAAGACGGATTTTATGCCCCTTGGAAGAGATGTGGAGTTCAGAGTGGTTTAAAAAGATGGCATTAATGCCCCTTGGAAGAGACGTGGAGATCATAGTAGCTTAACAAGACGGTTTTAATGCCCCTTGGAAGAGAAGTCGTGTTCAGAGTGGTTTAAGAAGACGGTTTTAATGCCCCTTGGAAGAGACGTGGAGGTCATAGTAGCTTAACAAGACGGTTTTAATGCCCCTTGGAAGAGAAGTCGTGTTCAGAGTGGTTTAAGAAGACGGTTTTAATGCCCCTTGGAAGAGACGTGGAGTTCAGATTGCTTTAACAAGACGTTTTTAATGCCCCTTGGAAGAGACGTGGAGTTCAGAGGGGATTAAGAAGACGGTTTTAATGCCCCTTGGAAGAGACGTGGAGGTCACAGTAGCTTAACAATATGGTTTTAATGCCCCTTGGAAGAGACATCGAGATCAGAGTGGTTTACCAAGATATTTTTAATGCCCCTTGGAAGAGACGTGTAAGTCACAGTAGCTTAACAACACCGTTTTAATGCCCCTTGGAAGAGACGTGGAGTTCAGAGTGGTTTAACAAGATGGTTTTAATGCCCCTTGGAAGAGACGTGGAGGTCATAGTAGCTTAACAAGACGGTTTTAATGCCCCTTGGAGGAGACGTGGAGGTCAGAGTGGTTTAACAAGATGGTTTTAAGGCCCCTTGGAAGAGACGTGGAGGTTATAGTAGCTTAACAAGACGGTTTTAATGCCCCTTGGAAGAGACGTGGAGGTCAGAGTGGTTTAACAAGAGGGTTTTAATGCCCCTTGAAATAGACGTGGAGGTCACAGTAGCTTAACAAGACGGTTTTAATGCCCCTTGGAAGAGACGTGGAGTTCAGAGGGGTTTAACAAGACGTTTTTAATGCTCCTTGGTAGAGAAGTGGAGGTCACACTAGCTTAACAAGACGGTTTTAATGCCCCTTGGTAGAGATGTGGAGGTCACAGTAGCTTAACAACACGGTTTTAATGCCCCTTGGAAGAGACGTGGAGTTCAGAGTGGATTAACAAGACGGTTTTAAGGCCCCTTGGAAGAGACGTGGAGTTCAGAGGGGCTTAACAAGACGGTTTTAATGACCCTTGGAAGAGACGTGGAAGTCACAGTAGCTTAACAAGACGGTTTTAATGCCCCTTGAAAGTGACGTGGAGGTTACAGAAGCTTAACAAGACGGTTTTAATGCCCCTTGGAAGAGACGAGGAGGTCAGAGTGGTTTAACAAGAGGGTTTTAATGCCCCTTGAAAGAGACGTGGAGGACACAGCAGCTTAACAAGACGGTTTTAATGCCCCTTGGAAGAGACGTGGAGTTAAGAGAGGTTTAGCAAGACCTTTTTAATGCTGCTTGGTAGAGAATTGGAGGTCACACTAGCTTAACAAGACGGTTTTAATGCCCCTTGGTAGAGATGTGGAGGTCACAGTAGCTTAACAAGACGGTTTTAATGCCCCTTGGAAGAGACATGGAGTTCAGAGGGGCTTAGCAAGACGGTTTTAATGCCCCTTGGAAGAGATGTGGAAGTCACAGTAGCTTAACAAGACGGTTTTAATGCCCCTTGGAAGAGACGTGGAGGTCAGAGTGGTTTAACAAGAGGGTTTTAATGCCCCTTGAAAGAGACGTGGAGGTCACAGTAGCTTAATAAGACGGTTTTAATGCCCCTTGGAAGAGACGAGGAGTTCAGAGTGGTTTACCAAGATGGTTCTAATGCCCCTTGGAAGAGACGTGGAATTCAGAGGGGCTTAGCAAGACGGTTTTAACGTCCCTTGGAAGAGACGTGGAGGTCACAGTAGCTTAACAAGATGCTTTTAATGCCCCCTTGAAGAGACATGGAGTTCAGAGTTGCTTAGCAAGACGGTTTTAATGCCCCTTGGAAGAGACGTGGAGGTCACAGTAGCTTAAAAAGACGGTTTTAATGCCCTTTGGAAGAGATGTGGAGGTCAGAGTGGTTTTACAAGATGGTTTTAATGCCCCTTGGAAGAGACGTGGAGGTCACAGTAGCTTAACAAGACAGTTTTAATGCCCCTTGGAAGAGAGGTGGAGGTCAGAGTGGTTTACCAAGATGTTTTTAATGCCCCTTGGAAGAGACGTGGAAGTCACAGTAGCTTAACCAGACGGATTTTATGCCCCTTGGAAGAGACGTGGAGTTCTGAGTGGTTTAACAAGATGGCTTTAATGCCTCTTGGAAGAGAAGTGGAGGTCGTAGTAGCTTAACAACACGGTTTTAATGCGCCTTGGAGGAGACATGAAGGTCAGAGTGGTTTTACAAGACGGTTTTATGGCCCCTTGGAAGAGACGTGGAGGTTACAGTAGCTTAACAAGACGGTTTTTATGCCCCTTGGAAGAGACGTGGAGGTCAGAGTGGTATTACAAGATGGTTTTAATGCCCCTTGGAAGAGACGTGGAGGTCACAGTAGCTTAACAAGACAGTTTTAATGCCCCTTGGAAGAGACGTGGAGGTCAGAGTGGTTTACCAAGATGTTTTTAATGCCCCTTGGAAGAGACGTGGAAGTCACAGTAGCTTAACCAGACGGATTTTATGCCCCTTGGAAGAGACGTGGAGTTCTGAGTGGTTTAACAAGATGGCTTAAATGCCCCTTGGAAGAGACGTGGAGGTCATAGTAGCTTAACAACACGGTTTTAATGCACCTTGGAGGAGACGTGAAGGTCAGAGTGGTTTTACCAGACGGTTTTATGGCCCCTTGGAAGAGACGTGGAGGTTACAGTAGCTTAATAAGACGGTTTTAATGCCCCTTGGAAGAGACGTGGAGTTCAGAGTGGTTTAACAAGATGGTTTAATGCCCCTTGGAAGAGAAGTGGAGATCATAGTAGCTTAACAAGACGGTTTTCTTTCCCCTTGGAGGAGGCGTGGAGGTCAGAGTGGTTTAACAAGACGGTTTTAGAGCCCCTTGGAAGAGACGTGGAGGTCACAGTAGCTTAACAAGACGGTTTTAATGCCCCTTGGAAGAGACGTCGTGTTGAGAGTGGTTTAACAAGACGGTATTAATGCCCCTTGGAAGAGACATGGAGGTAACAGTAGCTTAACAAGACGGTTTTAATGCCCCTTGGAAGAGACGTGGAGGTCAGAGTGTTTTAACAAGATGGTTTTAATGCCCCTTGGAAGAGACGTGGAGGTCACAGTAGCTTAACAAGATGGTTTTAATGACCCTTGGAAGAGACGTGGAGGTCACAGTAGCTTAAGAAGACGGTTTTTATGTCCCTTGGAAGAGACGTTGAGTTCAGAGTGGTTTAACAAGATGGTTTTAATGCCCCTTGGTAGAGACGTGAAGGTCACAGTAGCTTAAGAACACGGTTTTAATGCCCCTTGGAAGAGACGTGGAGTTCAGAGTGGTTTAACAAGACAGTTTTAATGCCACTTGGAAGAGACGTGGAGTTCAGAGTGGTTTAACAAGACGTTTTTAATGCTCCTTGGCAGAGACGTGGAGGTCACACTAGCTTAACAAGACGGTTTTAATGCCCCTTGGTAGAGACGTGGAGGCCAGAGTAGCTTAACAAGATGGTTTTAATGCCCCTTGGAAGAGACGTCGAGTCCAGAGTGGTTTAACAAGACGGTTTTAATGCCCCTTGGAAGAGACGTGGAGTTCAGAGTGGTTTAACGAGACGTTTTTAATGCCCCTTGGAAGAGACGTGGAGGTCACAGTAGCTTAACAAGACGGCTTTAATGCCACTTGGAAGAGACGTCATGTTGAAAGTGGTTTAACAAGACGGTTTTAATGCCCCTTGGAAGAGACGTGGAGGTAACAGTAGCTTAACACGACGGTTTTAATGCCCCTTGGAAGAGACGTGGAGGTCAGAGTGTTTTAACAAGATGGTTTTAATGCCCCTTGGAAGAGACGTGGAGTTCAGAGTGGATTAAAAAGACTGTATTAATGCCCCTTGGAAGAGACGTGGAGTTCAGAGTGGTTTAACAAGACGGTTTTAATGCCCCTTGGAAGAGACGTGGAATTCAGAGTGGTTTAACAAGACAGTTTTAATGCCCCTTGGAAGAGACGTGGAGGTCACAGTAGCTTAGCAAGATGGTTTTAATGCCCCTTGGAAGAGACGTGGAGGTCACAGTAGCTTAACAAGATGATTTTATTGCCCCTTTGAAGAGACGTGTAGTTCAGAGTGGTTTAGCAAGACAGTTTTAATGCCCCTTGTTAGACACGTGGAGGTCACAGTAGCTTAACAAGATGGTTTTAATGACCCTTGGAAGAGACGTGGAGGTCACAGTAGCTTAAGAAGATGGTTTTTATGCCCCTTGGAAGAGACGTGGAGTTCAGAGTGGTTTTACAAGACTGTTTTAATGCCCCTTGGTAGAGATGTGAAGGTCACAGTAGCTTAAGAAGACGGTTTTAATGCCCCTTGGAAGAGACGTGGAGTTCAGAGTGGTTTAACAAGACGGTTTTAATGCCACTTGGAAGAGACGTGGAGTTCAGAGTGGTTTAACAAGACATTTTTAATGCTCCTTGGTAGAGAAGTGGAGGTCACACTAGCTTAACAAGAAGGTTTTAATGCCCCTTGGAAGAGACGTGGAGGCCAGAGTAGCTTAACAAGATGGTTTTAGTGCCACTTGGAAAAGACGTCGAGTCCAGAGTGGTTTAACAAGACGGTTTTAATGCCCCTTGGAAGAGACGTGGAGTTCAGAGTGGTTTAACGAGACGTTTTTAATGCCCCTTGGAAGAGACGTGGAGTTCAGAGGGGCCTAACAAGACGGTTTTAATGCCCCTTGTAAGAGACGTGGAGGTCACAGTAGCTTAACAAGACGGTTTTAATGCCCCTTGGAAGAGACGTGGAGGTCAGATTGGTTTTACAAGATGGTTTTAATGCCCTTTGGAAGAGACGTGGAGGACACAGTAGCTTAAGAAGACAGTTTTAATGCGCCTTGGAGGAGACGTGAAGGTCAGAGTGGTTTTACAAGACGGTTTTATGGCCCCTTGGAAGAGACGTGGAGGTTACAGTAGCTTAATAAGACGGTTTTAATGCCCCTTGGAAGAGACGTGGAGTTCATAGAGGTTTAACAAGATGGTTTTAATGCCCCTTGGAAGAGACGTGGAGGTCATAGTAGCTTAACAAGACGGTTTTCTTTCCCCTTGGAGGAGACGTGGAGGTGGGAGTGGTTTAACAAGACGGTTTTAGTGCCTCTTGGAAGAGACGTGGAGGTCACAGTAGCTTAACAAGACGGTTTTAATGCCCCTTGGAAGAGACGTCGTGTTGAGAGTGGTTTAACAAGACGGTTTTAATGCCCCTTGGAAGAGACGTGGAGGTAACAGTAGCTTAACAAGACGGTTTTAATGCCCCTTGGAAGAGACGTGGAGGTCAGAGTGTTTTAACAAGATGGTTTTAATGCCCCTTGGAAGAGACGTGGAGTTCAGAGTGGTTTAACAAGACGGTTTTAATGCCTCTTGGAAGAGACGTGGAATTCAGAGTGGTTTAACAAGACAGTTTTAATGCCCCTTGGAAGAGACGTGGAGTTCAGAGTGGTTTAACAAGACAGTTTTAATGCCACTTGGAAGAGACGTGGAGTTCAGAGTGGTTTAACAAGACATTTTTAATGCTCCTTGGCAGAGACGTGGAGGTCACACTAGCTTAACAAGACGGTTTTAATGCCCCTTGGTAGAGACGTGGAGGCCAGAGTAGCTTAACAAGATGGTTTTAATGCCCCTTGGAAGAGACGTCGAGTCCAGAGTGGTTTAACAAGACGGTTTTAATGCCCCTTGGAAGAGACGTGGAGTTCAGAGTGGTTTAACGAGACGTTTTTAATGCCCCTTGGAAGAGACGTGGAGGTCACAGTAGCTTAGCAAGACGGTTTTAATGCCCCTTGGAAGAGACGTCATGTTGAAAGTGGTTTAACAAGACGGTTTTAATGCCCCTTGGAAGAGACGTGGAGGTAACAGTAGCTTAACACGACGGTTTTAATGCCCCTTGGAAGAGACGTGGAGGTCAGAGTGTTTTAACAAGATGGTTTTAATGCCCCTTGGAAGAGACGTGGAGTTCAGAGTGGATTAAAAAGACTGTATTAATGCCCCTTGGAAGAGACGTGGAGTTCAGAGTGGTTTAACAAGACGGTTTTAATGCCCCTTGGAAGAGACGTGGAATTCAGAGTGGTTTAACAAGACAGTTTTAATGCCCCTTGGAAGAGACGTGGAGGTCACAGTAGCTTAGCAAGATGGTTTTAATGCCCCTTGGAAGAGACGTGGAGGTCACAGTAGCTTAACAAGATGATTTTATTGCCCCTTTGAAGAGACGTGTAGTTCAGAGTGGTTTAGCAAGACAGTTTTAATGCCCCTTGTTAGACACGTGGAGGTCACAGTAGCTTAACAAGATGGTTTTAATGACCCTTGGAAGAGACGTGGAGGTCACAGTAGCTTAAGAAGACGGTTTTTATGCCCCTTGGAAGAGACGTGGAGTTCAGAGTGGTTTTACAAGACTGTTTTAATGCCCCTTGGTAGAGACGTGAAGGTCACAGTAGCTTAAGAAGACGGTTTTAATGCCCCTTGGAAGAGACGTGGAGTTCAGAGTGGTTTAACAAGACGGTTTTAATGCCACTTGGAAGAGACGTGGAGTTCAGAGTGGTTTAACAAGACATTTTTAATGCTCCTTGGTAGAGAAGTGGAGGTCACACTAGCTTAACAAGAGGGTTTTAATGCCCCTTGGAAGAGACGTGGAGGCCAGAGTAGCTTAACAAGATGGTTTTAGTGCCACTTGGAAGAGACGTCGAGTCCAGAGTGGTTTAACAAGACGGTTTTAATGCCCCTTGGAAGAGACGTGGAGTTCAGAGTGGTTTAACGAGACGTTTTTAATGCCCCTTGGAAGAGACGTGGAGTTCAGAGGGGCCTAACAAGACGGTTTTAATGCCCCTTGTAAGAGACGTGGAGGTCACAGTAGCTTAACAAGACGGTTTTAATGCCCCTTGGAAGAGACGTGGAGGTCAGATTGGTTTTACAAGATGGTTTTAATGCCCTTTGGAAGAGACGTGGAGGTCACAGTAGCTTAAGAAAACAGTTTTAATGCGCCTTGGAGGAGACGTGAAGGTCAGAGTGGTTTTACAAGACGGTTTTATGGCCCCTTGGAAGAGACGTGGAGGTTACAGTAGCTTAATAAGACGGTTTTAATGCCCCTTGGAAGAGACGTGGAGGTGAGAGTGGTTTAACAAGACGGTTTTAGTGCCTCTTGGAAGAGACGTGGAGGTCACAGTAGCTTAACAAGAGAGTTTTAATGCCCCTTGGAAGAGACGTTGTGTTGAGAGTGGTTTAACAAGACGGTTTTAATGCCCCTTGGAAGAGACGTGGAGGTAACAGTAGCTTAACAAGACGGTTTTAATGCCCCTTGGAAGAGACGTGGAGGTCAGAGTGTTTTAACAAGATGGTTTTAATGCCCCTTGGAAGAGACGTGGAGTTCAGAGTGGTTTAACAAGACGGTTTTAATGCCTCTTGGAAGAGACGTGGAATTCAGAGTGGTTTAACAAGACAGTTTTAATGCCCCTTGGAAGAGACGTGGAGGTCATAGTAGCTTAACAAGATGGTTTTAATGCCCCTTGGAAGAGACGTGGAGGTCACAGTAGCTTAACAAGATGATTTTATTGCCCCTTGGAAGAGAAGTGTAGTTCAGAGTGGTTTAACAAGACAGTTTTAATGCCCCTTGGAAGACACGTGGAGGTCACAGTAGCTTAACAAGATGGTTTTAATGACCCTTGGAAGAGACGTGCAGGTCACAGTAACTTAAGAACACGGTTTTTATGCCCCTTGGAAGAGACGTTGAGATCAGAGTGGTTTAACAAGACGGTTTTAATGCCCCTTGGTAGAGACGTGAAGGTCACAGTAGCTTAAGAAGACGGTTTTAATGCCCCTTGGAAGAGACGTGGAGTTCAGAGTGGTTTAACAAGACGGTTTTAATGCCACTTGGAAGAGACCTGGAGTTCAGAGTGGTTTAACAAGACGTTTTTAATGCTCCTTGGTAGAGACGTGGAGGTCACACTTGCTTAACAAGACGGTTTTAATGCCCCTTGGTAGAGACGTGGAGGCCAGAGTAGCTTAACAAGAAGGTTTTAATGCCCCTTGGAAGAGACATCGAGTCCAGAGTGGTTTAACAAGACGGTTTTAATGCCCCTTGGAAGAGACGTGGAGTTCAGAGTGGTTTAACGAGACGTTTTTAATGCCCCTTGGAAGAGACGTGGAGTTCAGAGGGGCCTAACAAGACGGTTTTAATGCCCCTTGGAAGAGACGTGGAGGTCACAGTAGCTTAACAAGACAGTTTTAATGCCCCTTGGAGGAGACGTGGAGGTCAGAGTGGTCTACCAAGATGGTTTTAATGCCCCTTGGAAGAGACATGGAGGTTAACGTAGCTTAACAAGACGGTTTTAATGCCCCTTCTAAGAGAAGTGGAGTCCAGAGTGGTTTAACAAGAGGGTTTTAATGCCCCTTGATAGACACGTGGAGGTCACAGTAGCTTAACAATACGGTTTTAATGCCCCTTGGAAGAGACGTGGAGTTCAGAGTGGTTTAACAAGATGGTTTTAATGCCCGTTGGAAGAGACGTGGAGTTCTGAGTGGTTTAACAAGATGGCTTTAATGCCCCTTGGAAGAGACGTGGAGGTCATGGGAGCTTAACAACACGGTTTTAATGCGCCTTGGAGGAGACGTGAAGGTCAGAGTGGTTTTACAAGACGGTTTTATGGCCCCTTGGAAGAGACGTGGAGGTTACAGTAGCTTAACAAGACGGTTTTAATGCCCCTTGGAAGAGACGTGGAGGTCAGAGTGGTTTTGCAAGATGGTTTTAATGCCCCTTGGAAGAGAGGTGGAGGTCACAGTAGCTTAACAAGACAGTTTTAATGCCCCTTGGAAGAGACGTGGAGGTCAGAGTGGTTTGCCAAGATGTTTTTAATGCCCCTTGGAAGAGACGCGGAGCTCAGAGTGGTTTAACAAGATGGTTTTAATGCCCCTTGGAATAGACGTGGAGGTCATAGTAGCTTAACAAGATGGTTTTCATTCCCCTTGGAGGAGACGTGGAGGTCAGAGTGGTTTAACAAGACGGTTTTAATGCCCCTTGGAAGAGACATCGTATTGAGAGTGGTTTAACAAGACGGTTTTAATGCCCCTTGGAAGAGACGTGGAGTTCAGAGGAGCTTAACAAGACGGTTTTAATGCCCCTTGGAAGAGACGTGGAGGTCACAGTAGCTTAACAAGACTGTTTTAATGCCCCTTGGAAGAGACGTGGAGTTCAGAGTGGTTTTACAAGATGGTTTTAATGCCCCTTGGAAGAGACGTGGAGGTCACAGTAGCTTAACAAGACAGTTTTAATGCCCTTGGAAGAGACATCGAGATCAGAGTGGTTTACCAAGATGTGTTTAATGCCCCTTGGAAGAGACGTGGAGGTCATAGTAGCTTAACAAGACGGTTTTAATGCCCCTTGGAGGAGAAGTGGAGGACAGAGTGGTTTAACAAGATGGTTTTAAGGCCCCTTGGAAGAGACGTGGAGGTTGCAGTAGCTTAACAAGATGGTTTTAATGCCCCTTGGAAGAGACGTGGAGGTCAGAGTGGTTTAACAAGATGGTTTTAAGGCCCTTTGAAATAGACGTGGAGGTCACAGTAGCTTAACAAGACGGTTTTAATGCCCCTTGGAAGAGACGTGGAGTTCAGAGGGGTTTAACAAGACGTTTTTAATGCTCCTTGGTAGAGAATTGGAGGTCACACTAGCTTAACAAGACGGTTTTAATGCCCCTTGGTAGAGATGTGGAGGTCACAGTAGCTTAACAACACGGTTTTAATGCCCCTTGGAAGAGACGTGGAGTTCAGAGTTGTTTAACAAGATGGTTTTAAGGCCCCTTGGAAGAGACGTGGAGTTTAGAGGGGCTTAACAAGACGGTTTTAATGCCCCTTGGAAGAGACGTGGAAGTCACAGTAGCTTAACAAGATGGTTTTTATGCCCCTTGGAGGAGACGTGGAGGTCAGATTGGTTTAACAAGACGGTTTTAAGGCCCCTTGGAAGAGACGTGGAGGTTACAGTAGCCTAACGAGACGGTTTTAATGCCCCTTGGAAGAGACGTGGAGTACAGAGTGGTTTAACAAGCTGGTTTTAATGCCCCTTGGAAGAGATGTGGAGGTCATAGTAGCTTAACAAGACGGTTTTAATGCCCCTTGGATGAGACGTGAAGGTCAGAGTGGTTTAACAAGATGGTTTTAAGACCACTTGGAAGAGACGTGTAGGTTGCAGTAGCTTAACAAGACGGTTTTAATGCCCATTGGAAGAGACGTGGAGGTCAAAGTGATTTAACAAGAGGGTTTTAATGCCCCTTGAAATAGACGTGGAGGTCACAGTAGCTTAACAAGACGGTTTTAATGCCCCTTGGAAGAGACGTGGAGTTCAGAGGGGTTTAACAAGACGTTTTTAATGCTCCTTGGTAGAGAAGTGGAGGTCACACTAGCTTAACAAGACGGTTTTAATGCCCCTTGGTAGAGATGTGGAGGTCACAGTAGCTTAACAACACGGTTTTAATGCCCGTTGGAAGAGACGTGGTGTTCAGAGTGGTTTAACAAAATGGTTTTAAGGCCCCTTGGAAGAGACGTGGAGTTCAGAGGGGCTTAACAAGACGGTTTTAATGCCCCTTGGAAGAGACGTGGAAGTCACAGTAGCTTATCAAGACGGTTTTAATACCACTTGGAGGAGACGTGAAGATCAGAGTGGTTTAACAAGACGGTTTTAAGGCCCCTTGGAAGAAACGTGGAGGTTACAGTAGCTTAACAAGACGGTTTTAATGCCCCTTGAAAGAGACGTGGAGGTCACCGTAGCTTAACAAGACGGTTTTAATGCCCCTTGGAAGAGACGTGGAGGTCAGAGTGGATTTACAAGATTGTTTTAATGCCCCTTGGAAGAGACGTGGAGGTCACAGTAGCTTAACAAGATAGTTTTAATGCCCCTTGGAAGAGACGTGGAGGTCAGTGTGGTTTACCAAGATGATTTTAATGCCCCTTGGAAGAGACGTGGAAGTCACAGTAGCTTAACAAGACGGATTTTATGCCCCTTGGAAGAGATGTGGAGTTCAGAGTGGTTTAAAAAGATGGCATTAATGCCCCTTGGAAGAGACGTGGAGGTCATAGTAGCTTAACAAGACGGTTTTAATGCCCCTTGGAAGAGAAGTCGTGTTCAGAGTGGTTTAAGAAGACGGTTTTAATGCCCCTTGGAAGAGACGTGGAGGTCATAGTAGCTTAACAAGACGGTTTTAATGCCCCTTGGAAGAGAAGTCGTGTTCAGAGTGGTTTAAGAACACGGTTTTAATGCCCCTTGGAAGAGACGTGGAGTTCAGATTGGTTTAACAAGACGTTTTTAATGCCCCTTGGAAGAGATGTGGAGTTCAGAGGGGATTAAGAAGACGGTTTTAATGCCCCTTGGAAGAGACGTGGAGGTCACAGTAGCTTAACAATACGGTTTTAATGCCCCTTGGAAGAGACGTCGAGGTCAGAGTGGTTTAACAAGACGGTTTAAATGCCCCTTGGAAGAAAAGTGGAGGGCACAGTAGCATAACAAGATGGTTTTAATGCCCCTTGGAAGAGACGTGTAGTTCAGAGTGGTTTTACAAGATGGTTTTAATGCCCCTTGGAAGAGACATCGAGATCAGAGTGGTTTACCAAGATATTTTTAATGCCCCTTGGAAGAGACGTGTAAGTCACAGTAGCTTAACAAGACCGTTTTAATGCCCCTTGGAAGAGACGTGGGGTTCAGAGTGGTTTAACAAGATGGTTTTAATGCCCCTTGGAAGAGACGTGGAGGTCATAGTAGCTTAACAAGACGGTTTTAGTGCCCCTTGGAGGAGACGTGGAGGTCAGAGTGGTTTAACAAGATGGTTTTAAGGCCCCTTGGAAGAGACGTGGAGGTTATAGTAGCTTAACAAGACGGTTTTAATGCCCCATGGAAGAGACGTGGAGGTCAGAGTGGTTTAACAAGAGGGTTTTAATGCCCCTTGAAATAGACGTGGAGGTCACAGTAGCTTAACAAGACGGTTTTAATGCCCCTTGGAAGAGACGTGGAGTTCAGAGGGGTTTAACAAGACGTTTTTAATGCTCCTTGGTAGAGAAGTGGAGGTCACACTAGCTTAACAAGACGGTTTTAATGCCCCTTGGTAGAGATGTGGAGGTCACAGTAGCTTAACAACACGGTTTTAATGCCCCTTGGAAGAGACTTGGAGTTCAGAGTGGTTTAACAAGACGGTTTTAAGGCCCCTTGGAAGAGACGTGGAGTTCAGAGGGGCTTAACAAGACGGTTTTAATGACCCTTGGAAGAGACGTGGAAGTCACAGTAGCTTAACAAGACTTTTTTAATGCCCCTTGAAAGTGACGTGGAGGTTACAGAAGCTTAACAAGACGGTTTTAATGCCCCTTGGAAGAGACGAGGAGGTCAGAGTGGTTTAACAAGAGGGTTTTAATGCCCCTTGAAAGAGCCGTGGAGGACACAGCAGCTTAACAAGACGGTTTTAATGCCCCTTGGAAGAGACGTGGAGTTCAGAGAGGTTTAACAAGACGTTTTTAATGCTGCTTGGTAGAGAATTGGAGGTCACACTAGCTTAACAAGACGGTTTTAATGCCCCTTGGTAGAGATGTGGAGGTCACAGTAGCTTAACAAGACGGTTTTAATGCCCCTTGGAAGAGACATGGAGTTCAGAGGGGCTTAGCAAGATGGTTTTAATGCCCCTTGGAAGAGACGTGGAAGTCACAGTAGCTTAACAAGACGGTTTTAATGCCCCTTGGAAGAGACGTGGAGGTCAGAGTGGTTTAACAAGAGGGTTTTAATGCCCCTTGAAAGAGACGTGGAGGTCACAGTAGCTTAATAAGACGGTTTTAATGCCCCTTGGAAGAGACGTGGAGGTCATAGCAGCTTAACAAGACGGTTTTAATTTCCCTTGTAGGAGACACGGAGGTCAGAGTGGTTTAAAAAGACGGTTTTAATGCCCCTTGGTAGAGATGTGGAGGTCACAGTAGCTTAACAAGACGGTTTTAATGCCCCTTGGAAGAGACGTCGTGTTCAGAGTGGTTTAACAAGACGGTTTTAATGCCCCTTGGAAGAGACGTGGAGTTCAGAGTGGTTTAACACGACGTTTTGAATGCCCCTTGGAAGAGACGTGGAGTTCAGAGGGGCTTAGCAAGACGGTTTTAATGCCCTTTGGAAGAGACGTGGAGGTCACAGTAGCTTAACAAGACTGTTTTAATGCCCCTTGGAAGAGACGTGGAGTTCAGAGTGGTTTTACAAGATGGTTTTAATGCCCCTTGGAAGAGACGTAGAGGTAACAGTAGCTTAACAAGACAGTTTTAATGCCCTTGGAAGAGACATCGAGATCAGAGTGGTTTACCAAGATGTATTTAATGCCCCTTGGAAGAGACGTGGAAGTCACAGTAGCTTAACAAGACGGTTTTAATGCCCCTTGGAAGAAACGTGGAGTTTAGAGTGGTTTAACAAGATGCTTTTAATGCCCCTTGGAGGAGACGTGGAGGTCAGAGTTGTTTAACAAGACGGTTTTAAGGCCCCTTGGAAGAGACGTGGAGGTTACAGTAGCTTAACAAGCCGGTTTTAATACCCCTTGGAAGAGACGTGGAGGTCAGAGTGGGTTAACAAGAGGGTTTTAATGCCCCTTGGAAGAGACGTGGAGTTTAGAGTGGTTTAACAAACGTTTTTAATGCTCCAGGGTAGAGAAGTGGAGGTCACACTACCTTAACAAGACGGTTTTAATGCCCCTTGGTAGAGATGTGGAGGTCACAGTAGCTTAACAAGACGGTTTTAATGCCCCTTGGAAGAGACGTGAAGTTCATAGTGGTTTAACAAGACGGTTTTAAGGCCTCTTGGAAGACACGTGGAGGTCACAGTAGCTTAACAAGATGGTTTTAATGACCCTTGGAAGAGACGTGCAGGTCACAGTAACTTAAGAAGACGGTTTTTATGCCCCTTGGAAGAGACGTTGAGATCAGAGTGGTTTAACAAGAGGGTTTTAATGCCCCTTGAAAGAGACGTGGAGGACACAGTAGCTTAACAAGACGGTTTTAATGCCCCTTGGAAGAGACGTGGAGTTCAGAGAGGTTTAACAAGACGTTTTTAATGCTCATTGGTAGAGAAGTGGAGGTCACACTAGCTTAACAAGACGGTTTTAATGCCCCTTGGAAGAGACGTGGCGTTCAGAGTGGTTTTACAAGAAGATTTTAATGCCCCTTGCAAGAGACGTAGAGGTAACAGTAGCTTAACAAGACAGTTGTAATGCTCTTGGAAGAGACATCGAGATCAGAGTGGTTTGACAAGATGCTTTTAATGCCCCTTGGAAGAGACGTGGAGTTCAGAGTGGTTTAACAAGACGGTTTTAATGCCTCTTGGAAGAGACGTGGAATTCAGAGTGGTTTAACAAGACAGTTTTAATGCCCCTTGGAAGAGACGTGGAGGTCATAGTAGCTTAACAAGATGGTTTTAATGCCCCTTGGAAGAGACGTGGAGGTCACAGTAGCTTAACAAGATGATTTTATTGCCCCTTGGAAGAGAAGTGTAGTTCAGAGTGGTTTAACAAGACAGTTTTAATGCCCCTTGGAAGACACGTGGAGGTCACAGTAGCTTAACAAGATGGTTTTAATGACCCTTGGAAGAGACGTGCAGGTCACAGTAACTTAAGAAGACGGTTTTTATGCCCCTTGGAAGAGACGTTGAGATCAGAGTGGTTTAACAAGACGGTTTTAATGCCCCTTGGTAGAGACGTGAAGGTCACAGTAGCTTAAGAAGACGGTTTTAATGCCCCTTGGAAGAGACGTGGAGTTCAGAGTGGTTTAACAAGACGGTTTTAATGCCACTTGGAAGAGACCTGGAGTTCAGAGTGGTTTAACAAGACGTTTTTAATGCTCCTTGGTAGAGACGTGGAGGTCACACTTGCTTAACAAGACGGTTTTAATGCCCCTTGGTAGAGACGTGGAGGCCAGAGTAGCTTAACAAGAAGGTTTTAATGCCCCTTGGAAGAGACATCGAGTCCAGAGTGGTTTAACAAGACGGTTTTAATGCCCCTTGGAAGAGACGTGGAGTTCAGAGTGGTTTAACGAGACGTTTTTAATGCCCCTTGGAAGAGACGTGGAGTTCAGAGGGGCCTAACAAGACGGTTTTAATGCCCCTTGGAAGAGACGTGGAGGTCACAGTAGCTTAACAAGACAGTTTTAATGCCCCTTGGAGGAGACGTGGAGGTCAGAGTGGTCTACCAAGATGGTTTTAATGCCCCTTGGAAGAGACATGGAGGTTAACGTAGCTTAACAAGACGGTTTTAATGCCCCTTCTAAGAGAAGTGGAGTCCAGAGTGGTTTAACAAGAGGGTTTTAATGCCCCTTGATAGACACGTGGAGGTCACAGTAGCTTAACAATACGGTTTTAATGCCCCTTGGAAGAGACGTGGAGTTCAGAGTGGTTTAACAAGATGGTTTTAATGCCCCTTGGAAGAGACGTGGAGTTCTGAGTGGTTTAACAAGATGGCTTTAATGCCCCTTGGAAGAGACGTGGAGGTCATGGGAGCTTAACAACACGGTTTTAATGCGCCTTGGAGGAGACGTGAAGGTCAGAGTGGTTTTACAAGACGGTTTTATGGCCCCTTGGAAGAGACGTGGAGGTTACAGTAGCTTAACAAGACGGTTTTAATGCCCCTTGGAAGAGACGTGGAGGTCAGAGTGGTTTTGCAAGATGGTTTTAATGCCCCTTGGAAGAGAGGTGGAGGTCACAGTAGCTTAACAAGACAGTTTTAATGCCCCTTGGAAGAGACGTGGAGGTCAGAGTGGTTTGCCAAGATGTTTTTAATGCCCCTTGGAAGAGACGCGGAGCTCATAGTGGTTTAACAAGATGGTTTTAATGCCCCTTGGAATAGACGTGGAGGTCATAGTAGCTTAACAAGATGGTTTTCATTCCCCTTTGAGGAGACGTGGAGGTCAGAGTGGTTTAACAAGACGGTTTTAATGCCCCTTGGAAGAGACATCGTATTGAGAGTGGTTTAACAAGACGGTTTTAATGCCCCTTGGAAGATACGTGGAGTTCAGATTGGTTTAACAATACATTTTTAATGCCCCTTGAAAGAGACGTGGAGTTCAGAGGAGCTTAACAAGACGGTTTTAATGCCCCTTGGAAGAGACGTGGAGGTCACAGTAGCTTAACAAGACTGTTTTAATGCCCCTTGGAAGAGACGTGGAGTTCAGAGTGGTTTTACAAGATGGTTTTAATGCCCCTTGGAAGAGACGTGGAGGTCACAGTAGCTTAACAAGACAGGTTTAATGCCCTTGGAAGAGACATCGAGATCAGAGTGGTTTACCAAGATGTGTTTAATGCCCCTTGGAAGAGACGTGGAGGTCATAGTAGCTTAACAAGACGGTTTTAATGCCCCTTGGAGGAGAAATGGAGGACAGAGTGGTTTAACAAGATGGTTTTAAGGCCCCTTGGAAGAGACGTGGAGGTTGCAGTAGCTTAACAAGATGGTTTTAATGCCCCTTGGAAGAGACGTGGAGGTCAGAGTGGTTTAACAAGATGGTTTTAAGGCCCTTTGAAATAGACGTGGAGGTCACAGTAGCTTAACAAGACGGTTTTAATGCCCCTTGGAAGAGACGTGGAGTTCAGAGGGGTTTAACAAGACGTTTTTAATGCTCCTTGGTAGAGAATTGGAGGTCACACTAGCTTAACAAGATGGTTTTAATGCCCCTTGGTAGAGATGTGGAGGTCACAGTAGCTTAACAACACGGTTTTAATGCCCCTTGGAAGAGACGTGGAGTTCAGAGTGGTTTAACAAGATGGTTTTAAGGCCCCTTGGAAGAGACGTGGAGTTTAGAGGGGCTTAACAAGACGGTTTTAATGCCCCTTGGAAGAGACGTGGAAGTCACAGTAGCTTAACAAGATGGTTTTTATGCCCCTTGGAGGAGACGTGGAGGTCAGATTGGTTTAACAAGACGGTTTTAAGGCCCCTTGGAAGAGACGTGGAGGTTACAGTAGCCTAACGAGACGGTTTTAATGCCCCTTGGAAGAGACGTGGAGTACAGAGTGGTTTAACACGCTGGTTTTAATGCCCCTTGGAAGAGATGTGGAGGTCATAGTAGCTTAACAAGACGGTTTTAATGCCCCTTGGATGAGACGTGAAGGTCAGAGTGGTTTAACAAGATGGTTTTAAGACCACTTGGAAGAGACGTGTAGGTTGCAGTAGCTTAACAAGACGGTTTTAATGCCCATTGGAAGAGACGTGGAGGTCAAAGTGGTTTAACAAGAGGGTTTTAATGCCCCTTGAAATAGACGTGGAGGTCACAGTAGCTTAACAAGACGGTTTTAATGCCCCTTGGAAGAGACGTGGAGTTCAGAGGGGTTTAACAAGACATTTTTAATGCTCCTTGGTAGAGAAGTGGAGGTCACACTAGTTAACAAGACGGTTTTAATGCCCCTTGGTAGAGATGTGGAGGTCACAGTAGCTTAACAACACGGTTTTAATGCCCCTTGGAAGAGACGTGGTGTTCAGAGTGGTTTAACAAAATGGTTTTAAGGCCCCTTGGAAGAGACGTGGAGTTCAGAGGGGCTTAACAAGACGGTTTTAATGCCCCTTGGAAGAGACGTGGAAGTCACAGTAGCTTATCAAGACGGTTTTAATACCACTTGGAGGAGACGTGAAGATCAGAGTGGTTTAACAAGACGGTTTTAAGGCCCCTTGGAAGAAACGTGGAGGTTACAGTAGCTTAACAAGACGGTTTTAATGCCCCTTGAAAGAGACGTGGAGGTCACCGTAGCTTAACAAGACGGTTTTAATGCCCCTTGGAAGAGACGTGGAGGTCAGAGTGGATTTACAAGATTGTTTTAATGCCCCTTGGAAGAGACGTGGAGGTCACAGTAGCTTAACAAGATAGTTTTAATGCCCCTTGGAAGAGACGTGGAGGTCAGTGTGGTTTACCAAGATGATTTTAATGCCCCTTGGAAGAGACGTGGAAGTCACAGTAGCTTAACAAGACGGATTTTATGACCCTTGGAAGAGATGTGGAGTTCAGAGTGGTTTAAAAAGATGGCATTAATGCCCCTTGGAAGAGACGTGGAGGTCATAGTAGCTTAACAAGACGGTTTTAATGCCCCTTGGAAGAGAAGTCGTGTTCAGAGTGGTTTATGAAGACGGTTTTAATGCCCCTTGGAAGAGACGTGGAGGTCATAGTAGCTTAACAAGACGGTTTTAATGCCCCTTGGAAGAGAAGTCGTGTTCAGAGTGGTTTAAGAACACGGTTTTAATGCCCCTTGGAAGAGACGTGGAGTTCAGATTGGTTTAACAAGACATTTTTAATGCCCCTTGGAAGAGATGTGGAGTTCAGAGGGGATTAAGAAGACGGTTTTAATGCCCCTTGGAAGAGACGTGGAGGTCACAGTAGCTTAACAATACGGTTTTAATGCCCCTTGGAAGAGACGTCGAGGTCAGAGTGGTTTAACAAGACGGTTTAAATGCCCCTTGGAAGAAAAGTGGAGGGCACAGTAGCATAACAAGATGGTTTTAATGCCCCTTGGAAGAGACGTGTAGTTCAGAGTGGTTTTACAAGATGGTTTTAATGCCCCTTGGAAGAGACATCGAGATCAGAGTGGTTTACCAAGATATTTTTAATGCCCCTTGGAAGAGACGTGTAAGTCACAGTAGCTTAACAAGACCGTTTTAATGCCCCTTGGAAGAGACGTGGGGTTCAGAGTGGTTTAACAAGATGGTTTTAATGCCCCTTGGAAGAGACGTGGAGGTCATAGTAGCTTAACAAGACGGTTTTAGTGCCCCTTGGAGGAGACGTGGAGGTCAGAGTGGTTTAACAAGATGGTTTTAAGGCCCCTTGGAAGAGACGTGGAGGTTATAGTAGCTTAACAAGACGGTTTTAATGCCCCATGGAAGAGACGTGGAGGTCAGAGTGGTTTAACAAGAGGGTTTTAATGCCCCTTGAAATAGACGTGGAGGTCACAGTAGCTTAACAAGACGGTTTTAATGCCCCTTGGAAGAGACGTGGAGTTCAGAGGGGCTTAACAAGACGGTTTTAATGACCCTTGGAAGAGACGTGGAAGTCACAGTAGCTTAACAAGACTTTTTTAATGCCCCTTGAAAGTGACGTGGAGGTTACAGAAGCTTAACAAGACGGTTTTAATGCCCCTTGGAAGAGACGAGGAGGTCAGAGTGGTTTAACAAGAGGGTTTTAATGCCCCTTGAAAGAGCCGTGGAGGACACAGCAGCTTAACAAGACGGTTTTAATGCCCCTTGGAAGAGACGTGGAGTTTAGAGAGGTTTAACAAGACGTTTTTAATGCTGCTTGGTAGAGAATTGGAGGTCACACTAGCTTAACAAGACGGTTTTAATGCCCCTTGGTAGAGATGTGGAGGTCACAGTAGCTTAACAAGACGGTTTTAATGCCCCTTGGAAGAGACATGGAGTTCAGAGGGGCTTAGCAAGATGGTTTTAATGCCCCTTGGAAGAGACGTGGAAGTCACAGTAGCTTAACAAGACGGTTTTAATGCCCCTTGGAAGAGACGTGGAGGTCAGAGTGGTTTAACAAGAGGGTTTTAATGCCCCTTGAAAGAGACGTGGAGGTCACAGTAGCTTAATAAGACGGTTTTAATGCCCCTTGGAAGAGACGTGGAGGTCATAGCAGCTTAACAAGACGGTTTTAATTTCCCTTGTAGGAGACACGGAGGTCAGAGTGGTTTAACAAGACGGTTTTAATGCCCCTTGGTAGAGACGTGGAGGTCACAGTAGCTTAACAAGACGGTTTAATGCCCCTTGGAAGAGACGTCGTGTTCAGAGTGGTTTAACAAGACGGTTTTAATGCCCCTTGGAAGAGACGTGGAGTTCAGAGTGGTTTAACACGACGTTTTGAATGCCCCTTGGAAGAGACGTGGAGTTCAGAGGGGCTTAGCAAGACGGTTTTAATGCCCTTTGGAAGAGACGTGGAGGTCACAGTAGCTTAACAAGACTGTTTTAATGCCCCTTGGAAGAGACGTGGAGTTCAGAGTGGTTTTACAAGATGGTTTTAATGCCCCTTGGAAGAGACGTAGAGGTAACAGTAGCTTAACAAGACAGTTTTAATGCCCTTGGAAGAGACATCGAGATCAGAGTGGTTTACCAAGATGTATTTAATGCCCCTTGGAAGAGACGTGGAAGTCACAGTAGCTTAACAAGACGGTTTTAATGCCCCTTGGAAGAAACGTGGAGTTTAGAGTGGTTTAACAAGATGCTTTTAATGCCCCTTGGAGGAGACGTGGAGGTCAGAGTTGTTTAACAAGACGGTTTTAAGGCCCCTTGGAAGAGACGTGGAGGTTACAGTAGCTTAACAAGCCGGTTTTAATACCCCTTGGAAGAGACGTGGAGGTCAGAGTGGGTTAACAAGAGGGTTTTAATGCCCCTTGGAAGAGACGTGGAGTTTAGAGTGGTTTAACAAACGTTTTTAATGCTCCATGGTAGAGAAGTGGAGGTCACACTACCTTAACAAGACGGTTTTAATGCCCCTTGGTAGAGATGTGGAGGTCACAGTAGCTTAACAAGACGGTTTTAATGCCCCTTGGAAGAGACGTGAAGTTCAGAGTGGTTTAACAAGACGGTTTTAAGGCCTCTTGGAAGAGACGTGGAGTTCAGAGTGGTTTAACAAGACGTTTTTAATGCCCCTTGGAAGAGACGTGGAGTTCAGAGGGGCTTAACAAGATGGTCCTAATGCCCCTTGGAAGAGACGTGGAGGTCACAGTAGCTTATCAAGATGGTTTTAATGCCCCTTGGAAGAGAAGTGGAGTTCAGAGGGGCTTAACAAGACGGTTTTAATGCCCCTTGGAAGAGACGTGGAAGTAACAGTAGCTTAACAAGACGGTTTTAAGGCCCTTGGAAGAGACGTGGAGGTCAGAGTCGTTTAACAAGAGGGTTTTAATGCCCCTTGAAAGAGACGTGGAAGTCACACTAGCTTAACAAGACTGTTTTAATGCCCTTTGGTAGAGATGTGGAGGTCACAGTAGCTTAACAACACGGTTTTAATGCCCCTTGGAAGAGACGTGGAGTTCAGAGTGGTTTAACAAGACGGTTTTAAGGCCCCTTGGAAGAGACGTGGAGTTCAGAGGGGCTTAACAAGACGGTTTTAATGCCCCTTGGAAGAGACGTGGAAGTCACAGTAGCTTAACAAGATGGTTTTAATACCCCTTGGAGGAGACGTGGAGGTCAGAGTGGTTTAACAAGACGGTTTTAAGGCCCCTTGGAAGAGACGTGGAGATTACAGTAGCTTAACAAGACGGTTTTAATGCCCCTTGGAAGAGACGTGGAGGTCAGAGTCGTTTAACAAGAGGGTTTTAATGCCCCTTGAAAGAGACGTGGAAGTCACACTAGCTTAACAAGACTGTTTTAATGCCCCTTGGTAGAGATGTGGAGGTCACAGTAGCTTAACAACACGGTTTTAATTCCCCTTGGAAGAGACGTGGAGTTCAGAGTGGTTTAACAAGACGGTTTTAAGGCCCCTTGGAAGAGACGTGGAGTTCAGAGTGGCTTAACAAGACAGTTTTAATGCCCCTTGGAAGAGACGTGGAGGTCATAGTAGCTTAACAAGATGGTTTTAATGCCCCTTGGAAGAGACGTGGAGGTCACAGTAGCTTAACAAGATGATTTTATTGCCCCTTGGAAGAGAAGTGTAGTTCAGAGTGGTTTAACAAGACAGTTTTAATGCCCCTTGGAAGACACGTGGAGGTCACAGTAGCTTAACAAGATGGTTTTAATGACCCTTGGAAGAGACGTGCAGGTCACAGTAACTTAAGAAGACGGTTTTTATGCCCCTTGGAAGAGACGTTGAGATCAGAGTGGTTTAACAAGACGGTTTTAATGCCCCTTGGTAGAGACGTGAAGGTCACAGTAGCTTAAGAAGACGGTTTTAATGCCCCTTGGAAGAGACGTGGAGTTCAGAGTGGTTTAACAAGACGGTTTTAATGCCACTTGGAAGAGACCTGGAGTTCAGAGTGGTTTAAAAAGACGTTTTTAATGCTCCTTGGTAGAGACGTGGAGGTCACACTTGCTTAACAAGACGGTTTTAATGCCCCTTGGTAGAGACGTGGAGGCCAGAGTAGCTTAACAAGAAGGTTTTAATGCCCCTTGGAAGAGACATCGAGTCCAGAGTGGTTTAACAAGACGGTTTTAATGCCCCTTGGAAGAGACGTGGAGTTCAGAGTGGTTTAACGAGACGTTTTTAATGCCCCTTGGAAGAGACGTGGAGTTCAGAGGGGCCTAACAAGACGGTTTTAATGCCCCTTGGAAGAGACGTGGAGGTCACAGTAGCTTAACAAGACAGTTTTAATGCCCCTTGGAGGAGACGTGGAGGTCAGAGTGGTCTACCAAGATGGTTTTAATGCCCCTTGGAAGAGACATGGAGGTTAACGTAGCTTAACAAGACGGTTTTAATGCCCCTTCTAAGAGAAGTGGAGTCCAGAGTGGTTTAACAAGAGGGTTTTAATGCCCCTTGATAGACACGTGGAGGTCACAGTAGCTTAACAATACGGTTTTAATGCCCCTTGGAAGAGACGTGGAGTTCAGAGTGGTTTAACAAGATGGTTTTAATGCCCCTTGGAAGAGACGTGGAGTTCTGAGTGGTTTAACAAGATGGCTTTAATGCCCCTTGGAAGAGACGTGGAGGTCATGGGAGCTTAACAACACGGTTTTAATGCGCCTTGGAGGAGACGTGAAGGTCAGAGTGGTTTTACAAGACGGTTTTATGGCCCCTTGGAAGAGACGTGGAGGTTACAGTAGCTTAACAAGACGGTTTTAATGCCCCTTGGAAGAGACGTGGAGGTCAGAGTGGTTTTGCAAGATGGTTTTAATGCCCCTTGGAAGAGAGGTGGAGGTCACAGTAGCTTAACAAGACAGTTTTAATGCCCCTTGGAAGAGACGTGGAGGTCAGAGTGGTTTGCCAAGATGTTTTTAATGCCCCTTGGAAGAGACGCGGAGCTCATAGTGGTTTAACAAGATGGTTTTAATGCCCCTTGGAATAGACGTGGAGGTCATAGTAGCTTAACAAGATGGTTTTCATTCCCCTTGGAGGAGACGTGGAGGTCAGAGTGGTTTAACAAGACGGTTTTAATGCCCCTTGGAAGAGACATCGTATTGAGAGTGGTTTAACAAGACGGTTTTAATGCCCCTTGGAAGATACGTGGAGTTCAGATTGGTTTAACAATACATTTTTAATGCCCCTTGAAAGAGACGTGGAGTTCAGAGGAGCTTAACAAGACGGTTTTAATGCCCCTTGGAAGAGACGTGGAGGTCACAGTAGCTTAACAAGACTGTTTTAATGCCCCTTGGAAGAGACGTGGAGTTCAGAGTGGTTTTACAAGATGGTTTTAATGCCCCTTGGAAGAGACGTGGAGGTCACAGTAGCTTAACAAGACAGTTTTAATGCCCTTGGAAGAGACATCGAGATCAGAGTGGTTCACCAAGATGTGTTTAATGCCCCTTGGAAGAGACGTGGAGGTCATAGTAGCTTAACAAGACGGTTTTAATGCCCCTTGGAGGAGAAGTGGAGGACAGAGTGGTTTAACAAGATGGTTTTAAGGCCCCTTGGAAGAGACGTGGAGGTTGCAGTAGCTTAACAAGATGGTTTTAATGCCCCTTGGAAGAGACGTGGAGGTCAGAGTGGTTTAACAAGATGGTTTTAAGGCCCTTTGAAATAGACGTGGAGGTCACAGTAGCTTAACAAGACGGTTTTAATGCCCCTTGGAAGAGACGTGGAGTTCAGAGGGGTTTAACAAGACGTTTTTAATGCTCCTTGGTAGAGAATTGGAGGTCACACTAGCTTAACCAGACGGTTTTAATGCCCCTTGGTAGAGATGTGGAGGTCACAGTAGCTTAACAACACGGTTTTAATGCCCCTTGGAAGAGACGTGGAGTTCAGAGTGGTTTAACAAGATGGTTTTAAGGCCCCTTGGAAGAGACGTGGAGTTTAGAGGGGCTTAACAAGACGGTTTTAATGCCCCTTGGAAGAGACGTGGAAGTCACAGTAGCTTAACAAGATGGTTTTTATGCCCCTTGGAGGAGACGTGGAGGTCAGATTGGTTTAACAAGACGGTTTTAAGGCCCCTTGGAAGAGACGTGGAGGTTACAGTAGCCTAACGAGACGGTTTTAATGCCCCTTGGAAGAGACGTGGAGTACAGAGTGGTTTAACAAGCTGGTTTTAATGCCCCTTGGAAGAGATGTGGAGGTCATAGTAGCTTAACAAGACGGTTTTAATGCCCCTTGGATGAGACGTGAAGGTCAGAGTGGTTTAACAAGATGGTTTTAAGACCACTTGGAAGAGACGTGTAGGTTGCAGTAGCTTAACAAGACGGTTTTAATGCCCATTGGAAGAGACGTGGAGGTCAAAGTGGTTTAACAAGAGGGTTTTAATGCCCCTTGAAATAAACGTGGAGGTCACAGTAGCTTAACAAGACGGTTTTAATGCCCCTTGGAAGAGACGTGGAGTTCAGAGGGGTTTAACAAGACATTTTTAATGCTCCTTGGTAGAGAAGTGGAGGTCACACTAGTTAACAAGACGGTTTTAATGCCCCTTGGTAGGGATGTGGAGGTCACAGTAGCTTAACAACACGGTTTTAATGCCCCTTGGAAGAGACGTGGTGTTCAGAGTGGTTTAACAAAATGGTTTTATGGCCCCTTGGAAGAGACGTGGAGTTCAGAGGGGCTTAACAAGACGGT
Source organism: Phyllobates terribilis (assembly GCF_046119375.1). Taxonomy (NCBI): domain Eukaryota; kingdom Metazoa; phylum Chordata; class Amphibia; order Anura; family Dendrobatidae; genus Phyllobates; species Phyllobates terribilis. The sequence continues at coordinate 253,703,361 of NW_027362764.1, forward strand.
TTTAATGCCCCTTGGAAGAGACGTGGAAGTCACAGTAGCTTATCAAGACGGTTTTAATACCACTTGGAGGAGACGTGAAGATCAGAGTGGTTTAACAAGACGGTTTTAAGGCCCCTTGGAAGAAACGTGGAGGTTACAGTAGCTTAACAAGACGGTTTTAATGCCCCTTGAAAGAGACGTGGAGGTCACCGTAGCTTAACAAGACGGTTTTAATGCCCCTTGGAAGAGACGTGGAGGTCAGAGTGGATTTACAAGATTGTTTTAATGCCCCTTGGAAGAGACGTGGAGGTCACAGTAGCTTAACAAGATAGTTTTAATGCCCCTTGGAAGAGACGTGGAGGTCAGTGTGGTTTACCAAGATGATTTTAATGCCCCTTGGAAGAGACGTGGAAGTCACAGTAGCTTAACAAGACGGATTTTATGACCCTTGGAAGAGATGTGGAGTTCAGAGTGGTTTAAAAAGATGGCATTAATGCCCCTTGGAAGAGACGTGGAGGTCATAGTAGCTTAACAAGACGGTTTTAATGCCCCTTGGAAGAGAAGTCGTGTTCAGAGTGGTTTAAGAAGACGGTTTTAATGCCCCTTGGAAGAGACGTGGAGGTCATAGTAGCTTAACAAGACGGTTTTAATGCCCCTTGGAAGAGAAGTCGTGTTCAGAGTGGTTTAAGAACACGGTTTTAATGCCCCTTGGAAGAGACGTGGAGTTCAGATTGGTTTAACAAGACATTTTTAATGCCCCTTGGAAGAGATGTGGAGTTCAGAGGGGATTAAGAAGACGGTTTTAATGCCCCTTGGAAGAGACGTGGAGGTCACAGTAGCTTAACAATACGGTTTTAATGCCCCTTGGAAGAGACGTCGAGGTCAGAGTGGTTTAACAAGACGGTTTAAATGCCCCTTGGAAGAAAAGTGGAGGGCACAGTAGCATAACAAGATGGTTTTAATGCCCCTTGGAAGAGACGTGTAGTTCAGAGTGGTTTTACAAGATGGTTTTAATGCCCCTTGGAAGAGACATCGAGATCAGAGTGGTTTACCAAGATATTTTTAATGCCCCTTGGAAGAGACGTGTAAGTCACAGTAGCTTAACAAGACCGTTTTAATGCCCCTTGGAAGAGACGTGGGGTTCAGAGTGGTTTAACAAGATGGTTTTAATGCCCCTTGGAAGAGACGTGGAGGTCATAGTAGCTTAACAAGACGGTTTTAGTGCCCCTTGGAGGAGACGTGGAGGTCAGAGTGGTTTAACAAGATGGTTTTAAGGCCCCTTGGAAGAGACGTGGAGGTTATAGTAGCTTAACAAGACGGTTTTAATGCCCCATGGAAGAGACGTGGAGGTCAGAGTGGTTTAACAAGAGGGTTTTAATGCCCCTTGAAATAGATGTGGAGGTCACAGTAGCTTAACAAGACGGTTTTAATGCCCCTTGGAAGAGACGTGGAGTTCAGAGGGGCTTAACAAGACGGTTTTAATGACCCTTGGAAGAGACGTGGAAGTCACAGTAGCTTAACAAGACTTTTTTAATGCCCCTTGAAAGTGACGTGGAGGTTACAGAAGCTTAACAAGACGGTTTTAATGCCCCTTGGAAGAGACGAGGAGGTCAGAGTGGTTTAACAAGAGGGTTTTAATGCCCCTTGAAAGAGCCGTGGAGGACACAGCAGCTTAACAAGACGGTTTTAATGCCCCTTGGAAGAGACGTGGAGTTTAGAGAGGTTTAACAAGAAGTTTTTAATGCTGCTTGGTAGAGAATTGGAGGTCACACTAGCTTAACAAGACGGTTTTAATGCCCCTTGGTAGAGATGTGGAGGTCACAGTAGCTTAACAAGACGGTTTTAATGCCCCTTGGAAGAGACATGGAGTTCAGAGGGGCTTAGCAAGATGGTTTTAATGCCCCTTGGAAGAGACGTGGAAGTCACAGTAGCTTAACAAGACGGTTTTAATGCCCCTTGGAAGAGACGTGGAGGTCAGAGTGGTTTAACAAGAGGGTTTTAATGCCCCTTGAAAGAGACGTGGAGGTCACAGTAGCTTAATAAGACGGTTTTAATGCCCCTTGGAAGAGACGTGGAGGTCATAGCAGCTTAACAAGACGGTTTTAATTTCCCTTGTAGGAGACACGGAGGTCAGAGTGGTTTAACAAGACGGTTTTAATGCCCCTTGGTAGAGACGTGGAGGTCACAGTAGCTTAACAAGACGGTTTTAATGCCCCTTGGAAGAGACGTCGTGTTCAGAGTGGTTTAACAAGACGGTTTTAATGCCCCTGGGAAGAGACGTGGAGTTCAGAGTGGTTTAACACGACGTTTTGAATGCCCCTTGGAAGAGACGTGGAGTTCAGAGGGGCTTAGCAAGACGGTTTTAATGCCCTTGGAAGAGACGTGGAGGTCACAGTAGCTTAACAAGACTGTTTTAATGCCCCTTGGAAGAGACGTGGAGTTCAGAGTGGTTTTACAAGATGGTTTTAATGCCCCTTGGAAGAGACGTAGAGGTAACAGTAGCTTAACAAGACAGTTTTAATGCCCTTGGAAGAGACATCGAGATCAGAGTGGTTTACCAAGATGTATTTAATGCCCCTTGGAAGAGACGTGGAAGTCACAGTAGCTTAACAAGACGGTTTTAATGCCCCTTGGAAGAAACGTGGAGTTTAGAGTGGTTTAACAAGATGCTTTTAATGCCCCTTGGAGGAGACGTGGAGGTCAGAGTTGTTTAACAAGACGGTTTTAAGGCCCCTTGGAAGAGACGTGGAGGTTACAGTAGCTTAACAAGCCGGTTTTAATACCCCTTGGAAGAGACGTGGAGGTCAGAGTGGGTTAACAAGAGGGTTTTAATGCCCCTTGGAAGAGACGTGGAGTTTAGAGTGGTTTAACAAACGTTTTTAATGCTCCATGGTAGAGAAGTGGAGGTCACACTACCTTAACAAGACGGTTTTAATGCCCCTTGGTAGAGATGTGGAGGTCACAGTAGCTTAACAAGACGGTTTTAATGCCCCTTGGAAGAGACGTGAAGTTCAGAGTGGTTTAACAAGACGGTTTTAAGGCCTCTTGGAAGAGACGTGGAGTTCAGAGTGGTTTAACAAGACGTTTTTAATGCCCCTTGGAAGAGACGTGGAGTTCAGAGGGGCTTAACAAGATGGTCCTAATGCCCCTTGGAAGAGACGTGGAGGTCACAGTAGCTTATCAAGATGGTTTTAATGCCCCTTGGAAGAGAAGTGGAGTTCAGAGGGGCTTAACAAGACGGTTTTAATGCCCTTGGAAGAGACGTGGAAGTAACAGTAGCTTAACAAGACGGTTTTAAGGCCCTTGGAAGAGACGTGGAGGTCAGAGTCGTTTAACAAGAGGGTTTTAATGCCCCTTGAAAGAGACGTGGAAGTCACACTAGCTTAACAAGACTGTTTTAATGCCCCTTGGTAGAGATGTGGAGGTCACAGTAGCTTAACAACACGGTTTTAATGCCCCTTGGAAGAGACGTGGAGTTCAGAGTGGTTTAACAAGACGGTTTTAAGGCCCCTTGGAAGAGACGTGGAGTTCAGAGGGGCTTAACAAGACGGTTTTAATGCCCCTTGGAAGAGACGTGGAAGTCACAGTAGCTTAACAAGATGGTTTTAATACCCCTTGGAGGAGACGTGGAGGTCAGAGTGGTTTAACAAGACGGTTTTAAGGCCCCTTGGAAGAGACGTGGAGATTACAGTAGCTTAACAAGACGGTTTTAATGCCCCTTGGAAGAGACGTGGAGGTCAGAGTCGTTTAACAAGAGGGTTTTAATGCCCCTTGAAAGAGACGTGGAAGTCACACTAGCTTAACAAGACTGTTTTAATGCCCCTTGGTAGAGATGTGGAGGTCACAGTAGCTTAACAACACGGTTTTAATGCCCCTTGGAAGAGACGTGGAGTTCAGAGTGGTTTAACAAGACGGTTTTAAGGCCCCTTGGAAGAGACGTGGAGTTCAGAGGGGCTTAACAAGACAGTTTTAATGCCCCTTGGAAGAGACGTGGAAGTCACAGTAGCTTAACAAGACAGTTTTAATGCCCCTTGGAGGAGACGTGGAGGTCAGAGTGGTTTAACAAGAGGGTTTTAATGCCCCTTGAAAGAGACGTGGAGGACACAGTAGCTTAACAAGACGGTTTTAATGCCCCTTGGAAGAGACGTGGAGTTCAGAGAGGTTTAACAAGACGTTTTTAATGCTCATTGGTAGAGAAGTGGAGGTCACACTAGCTTAACAAGACGGTTTTAATGCCCCTTGGAAGAGACGTGGCGTTCAGAGTGGTTTTACAAGAAGATTTTAATGCCCCTTGCAAGAGACGTAGAGGTAACAGTAGCTTAACAAGACAGTTGTAATGCTCTTGGAAGAGACATCGAGATCAGAGTGGTTTGACAAGATGCTTTTAATGCCCCTTGGAGGAGACGTGGAGGTCAGTGTGGTTTAACAAGACGGTTTTAATGCCCATTGGAAGAGACGTGGAGTTCAGAGTGGCTTAACACAACGTTTTTAATGCTCCTTGGCAGAGAAGTGGAGGTCACACTACCTTAACAAGACGGTTTTAATGCCCCTTGGAAGAGACATGGAGTTCAGAGTGGTTTAACAAGACGTTTTTAATGCCCCTTGGAAGAGACGTGGAGTTCAGAGGGGCTTAAAAAGATGGTCATAATGCCCCTTGGAAGAGACATGGAGGTCACAGTAGCTTATCAAGATGGTTTTAATGCCCCTTGGAAGAGACGTGAAGTTCAGAGGGGCTTAACAATACGGTTTTAATGCCCCTTGGAAGAGACGTGTAAGTCACAGTAGCTTAACAAGACGGTTTTAATACCCCTTGGAGGAGACGTGAAGGTCAGTGTGGTTTAACAAGACGGTTTTAAGGCCCCTTGGGAGAGACGTGGAGGTTACAGTAGCTTAACAAGACGGTTTTAATGCCCCTTGGAAGAGACGTGGAGGTCAGAGTGGTTTAACAAGAGGGTTTTAATGCCCCTTGAAAGAGACGTGAAAGTCACACTAGCTTAACAAGACTGTTTTAATGCCCCTTGGTAGAGATGTGGAGGTCACAGTAGCTTAACAACACGGTTTTAATGCCCCTTGGAAGAGACGTGGAGTTCAGAGTGGTTTAAAATACGGTTATAAGGCCCCTTGGAAGAGACGTGGAGTTCAGAGGGGCTTAACAAGACGGTTTTAATGCCCCTTGGAAGAGACATGGAAGTCACAGTAGCTAAACAAGATGGTTTTAATGCCCCTTGGAGGAGACGGGAAGGTCAGAGTGGTTTAACAAGACGGTTTTAAGGCCCCTTGGAAGAGACGTGGAGGTTACAGTAGCTTAACAAGATGGTTTTAATGCCCCTTGGAAGAGACGTGGAGGTCAGAGTGGTTTAACAAGAGGGTTTTAATGCCCCTTGAAAGAGACGTGGAGGACACAGTAGCTAAACAAGATGGTTTTAATGCCCCTTGGAAGAGACGTGGAGTTCAGAGAGGTTTAACAAGATGTTTTTAATGCTCCTTGGTAGAGAAATGGAGGTCACACTAGCTTAACAAGACGGTTTTAATGCCCCTTGGTAGAGATGTGGAGGTCAAAGTAGCTTAACAAGATGGTTTTAATGCCCCTTGGAAGAGACGTGGAGCTCAGAGGGGCTTAGCAAGACGGTTTTAATGCCCATTGGAAGAGACATGGAAGTCACAGTAGCTTAAGAAGACGGTTTTAATGCCCCTTGGAGGAGACGTGGAGGTCAGAGTGGCTTAACAAGATGGTTTTAAGGCCCCTTGGAAGAGACGTGGAGCTTACAGTAGCTTAACAAGACGGTTTTAATGCCCCTTGGAAGAGACGTGGAGGTCAGAGTGGTTTAACAAGAGGGTTTTAATGCCCCTTGAAAGAGACGTGGAGGTCACAGTAGCTTAATAAGACGGTTTTAATGCCCCTTGGAAGAGACGTGGAGTTCAGAGTGGTTTAACAAAAGAGTTTTAATGCCCCTTGGAAGAGACATGGAGGTCATAGCAGCTTAACAAGATGGTTTTAATTTCCCTTGGAGGAGACATGGAGGTCAGAGTGGTTTAACAAGACGGTTTTAATGCCCCTTGGTAGAGACGTGGAGGTCACAGTAGCTTAACAAGACGGTTTTAATGCCCCTTGGAAGAGACTTGGAGTTCAGAGGGGCTTAACAAGACGGTTTTAATGCCCCTTGGAACAGACGTGGAAGTCACAGTAGCTTAACAAGACGGTTTTAATACCCCTTGGAGGAGACGTGGAAGTCAAAGTGGTTTAACAAGACGGTTTTAAGGCCCCTTGGAAGAGACGTGAAGGTTACAGTAGCTTAACAAGACGGTTTTAATGCCCCTTGGAAGAGACGTAGAGGTCAGAGTGGTTTAACAAGAGGGCTTTAATGCCCCTTGAAAGAGACGTGGAAGTCACAGTAGCTTACCAAGAAGGTTTTAATGCCCCTTGGAAGAGACGTGGAGGTCAGAGTGGATTTACAAGATGGTTTTAATGCCCCTTGGAAGAGACGTGGAGGTCACAGTAGCTTAACAAGACAGTTTTAATGCCCCTTGGAAGAGATGTGGAGGTCAGAATGGTTTACCAAGATGTTTTTAATGCCCCTTGGAAGAGACGTGGAAGTCACAGTAGCTTAACAAGACGGATTTTATGCCGCTTGGAAGAGACGTGGAGTTCACAGTGGTTTAACAAGATGGCTTTAATGCCCCTTGGAAGAGACGTGGAGGTCATAGTAGCTTAACAACACGGTTTTAATGCGCCTTGGAGGAGACGTGGAGGTCAGAGTGGTTTAACAAGACGGTTTTAAGGCCCCTTGGAAGAGACGTGGAGCTTACAGTAGCTTAACAAGACGGTTTTAATGCCCCTTGGAAGAGACGTGGAGGTCAGAGTGGTTTAACAAGAGGGTTTTAATGCCCCTTGAAAGAGACGTGGAGGTCACAGTAGCTTAATAAGATGGTTTTAATGCCCCTTGGAAGAGACGTGGAGTTCAGAGTGGTTTAACAAAATGGTTTTAATGCCCCTTGGAAGAGACGTGGAGGTCATAGCAGCTTAACAAGACGGTTTTAATTTCCCTTGGAGGAGACATGAAGGTCAGAGTGGTTTAACAAGACGGTTTTAATGCCCCTTGGTAGAGACGTGGAGGTCACAGTAGCTTAACAAGACGGTTTTAATGCCCCTTGGAAGAGACGTCGTGTTCAGAGTGGTTTAACAAGACGGTTTTAATGCCCCTTGGAAGAGACGTGGAGTTCAGAGGGGCTTAACAAGACGGTTTTAATGCCCCCTTGGAAGAGACGTGGTGGTCACAGTAGCTTAACAAGACGGTTTTAATGCCCTTTGGAAGAGATGTGGAGTTCAGAGTGGTTTTACAAGATGGTTTTAATGCCCTTTGGAAGAGACGTGGAGTTCAGAGGGGCTTAACAAGACAGTTTTATTGCCCTTGGAAGAGACATCGAGATCAGAGTGGTTTACCAAGATGTTTTTAATGCCCCTTGGAAGAGACGTGGAAGTCACAGTAGGTAACAAGATGGTTTTAATGCCCCTTGGAAGAAACGTGGAGTTCAGAGTGGTTTAACAAGATGGTTTTAATGCCCCTTGGAAGAGACGTGGATGTCATAGTAGATGAACAAGACGCTTTTAATGCCCCTTGGAGGAGATGTGGAGGTCAGAGTGGTTTAACAAGACGGTTTTAAGGCCCCTTGGAAGAGCCGTGGAGGTTACAGTAGATTAACAAGACGGTTTTAATGCCCCTTGGAAGAGACGTGGAGTTCAGAGTGGTTTAACAAGATGGTTTTAATGCCACTTGGAAGAGACGTGGAGGTCATAGTAGCTTCACAAGACGGTTTTAATGCCCCTTGGAGGAGACGTGGAGGTCAGAGTGGTTTAACAAGATGGTTTTAAGGCCCCTTGGAAGAGACGTGGAGGTTACAGTAGCTTAACAAGATGGTTTTAAGGCCCCTTGGAAGAGACGTGGAGGTTACAGTAGCTTAACAAGACGGTTTTAATGCCCCTTGGAAGAGACGTGGAGGTCAGAGTGGTTTAACAAGATGGCTTTAATGCCCCTTGGAAGAGACGTGGAGGTCATAGTAGCTTAACAACACGGTTTTAATGCGCCTTGGAGGAGACGTGAAGGTCAGAGTGGTTTTACAAGACGGTTTTATGGCCCCTTGGAAGAGACGTGGATGTTACAGTAGCTTAACAAGACGGTTTTAATGCCCCTTGGAAGAGACGTGGAGGTCAGAGTGGTTTTACAAGATGGTTTTAATGCACCTTGGAAGAGACGTGGAGGTCACAGTAGCTTAACAAGACAGTTTTAATGCCCCTTGGAAGCGACGTGGAGGTCAGAGTGGTTTACCAAGATGTTTTTAATGCCCCTTGGAAGAGACGTGGATGTCATAGTAGCTTAACAACATGGTTTTAATGCGCCTTGGAGGAGACGTGAAGGTCAGAGTGGTTTTACAAGATGGTTTTATGGCCCCTTGGAAGAGACGTGGAGGTTACAGTAGCTTAATAAGACGGTTTTAATGCCCCTTGGAAGAGACGCGGAGTTCAGAGTGGTTTAAGAAGATGGTTTTAATGCCCTTTGGAAGAGACGTGGAGGTTACAGTAGCTTAACAAGACGGTTTTAATGCCCCTTGGAAGAGACGTAGAGGTCAGAGTGGTTTAACAAGAGGGCTTTAATGCCCCTTGAAAGAGACGTGGAAGTCACAGTAGCTTAACAAGACGGATTTTATGCCCCTTGGAAGAGACGTGGAGTTCACAGTGGTTTAACAAGATGGCTTTAATGCCCCTTGGAAGAGACGTGGAGGTCATAGTAGCTTAACAACACGGTTTTAATGCGCCTTGGAGGAGACGTGGAGGTCAGAGTGGTTTAACAAGACGGTTTTAAGGCCCCTTGGAAGAGACGTGGAGCTTACAGTAGCTTAACAAGACGGTTTTAATGCCCCTTGGAAGAGACGTGGAGGTCAGAGTGGTTTAACAAGAGGGTTTTAATGCCCCTTGAAAGAGACGTGGAGGTCACAGTAGCTTAATAAGATGGTTTTAATGCCCCTTGGAAGAGACGTGGAGTTCAGAGTGGTTTAACAAAATGGTTTTAATGCCCCTTGGAAGAGACGTGGAGGTCATAGCAGCTTAACAAGACGGTTTTAATTTCCCTTGGAGGAGACATGGAGGTCAGAGTGGTTTAACAAGACGTTTTTAATGCCCCTTGGTAGAGACGTGGAGGTCACAGTAGCTTAACAAGACGGTTTTAATGCCCCTTGGAAGAGACGTCGTGTTCAGAGTGGTTTAACAAGAGGGTTTTAATGCCCCTTGAAAGAGTCGTGGAGGTCACAGTAGCTTAATAAGATGGTTTTAATGCCCCTTGGAAGAGACGTGGAGTTCAGAGTGGTTTAACAAAATGGTTTTAATGCCCCTTGGAAGAGACGTGGAGTTCAGAGTGGTTTAACAAGACGTTTTTAATGCCCCTTGGAAGAGACGTGGAGTTCAGAGGGGCTTAACAAGACGGTTTTAATGCCCCCTTGGAAGAGACGTGGTGGTCACAGTAGCTTAACAAGACGGTTTTAATGCCCTTTGGAAGAGATGTGGAGTTCAGAGTGGTTTTAGAAGATGGTTTTAATGCCCTTTGGAAGAGACGTGGAGTTCAGAGGGGCTTAACAAGACAGTTTTAATGCCCTTGGAAGAGACATCGAGATCAGAGTGGTTTACCAAGATGTTTTTAATGCCCCTTGGAAGAGACGTGGAAGTCACAGTAGCTTAACAAGATGGTTTTAATGCCCCTTGGAAGAAACGTGGAGTTCAGAGTGGTTTAACAAGATGGTTTTAATGCCCCTTGGAAGAGACGTGGAGGTCATAGTAGATTAACAAGACGCTTTTAATGCCCCTTGGAGGAGATGTGGAGGTCAGAGTGGTTTAACAAGACGGTTTTAAGGCCCCTTGGAAGAGCCGTGGAGGTTACAGTAGATTAACAAGACGGTTTTAATGCCCCTTGGAAGAGACGTGGAGTTCAGAGTGGTTTAACAAGATGGTTTTAATGCCACTTGGAAGAGACGTGGAGGTCATAGTAGCTTAACAAGACGGTTTTAATGCCCCTTGGAGGAGACGTGGAGGTCAGAGTGGTTTAACAAGATGGTTTTAATGCCCCTTGGAAGAGACGTGGAGGTTACAGTAGCTTAACAAGATGGTTTTAAGGCCCCTTGGAAGAGACGTGGAGGTTACAGTAGCTTAACAAGACGGTTTTAATGCCCCTTGGAAGAGACGTGGAGGTCAGAGTGGTTTAACAAGATGGCTTTAATGCCCCTTGGAAGAGACGTGGAGATCATAGTAGCTTAACAACACGGTTTTAATGCGCCTTGGAGGAGACGTGAAGGTCAGAGTGGTTTTACAAGACGGTTTTATGGCCCATTGGAAGAGACGTGGATGTTACAGTAGCTTAACAAGACGGTTTTAATGCCCCTTGGAAGAGACGTGGAGGTCAGAGTGGTTTTACAAGATGGTTTTAATGCACCTTGGAAGAGACGTGGAGGTCACAGTAGCTTAACAAGACAGTTTTAATGCCCCTTGGAAGTGACGTGGAGGTCAGAGTGGTTTACCAAGATGTTTTTAATGCCCCTTGGAAGAGACGTGGATGTCATAGTAGCTTAACAACATGGTTTTAATGCGCCTTGGAGGAGACGTGAAGGTCAGAGTGGTTTTACAAGACGGTTTTATAGCCCCTTGGAAGAGACGTGGAGGTTACAGTAGCTTAATAAGACGGTTTTAATGCCCCTTGGAAGAGACGCGGAGTTCAGAGTGGTTTAAGAAGATGGTTTTAATGCCCCTTGGAAGAGACGTGGAGGTCATAGTAGCTTAACAAGACGGTTTTCATTCCCCTTGGAGGAGACGTGGAGGTCAGAGTGGTTTAACAAGACGGTTTTATTGCCCCTTGGAAGAGACGTGGAGGACACAGTAGCTTAACAAGACGGTTTTAATGCCCCTTGGAAGAGACATCGTTTTGAGAGTGGTTTAACAAGACGGTTTTAATGCCCCTTGGAAGATACGTGGAGCTCAGATTGATTTAACAAGACGTTTTTAATGCCCCTTTAAAGAGACATGGAGTTCAGAGGGGCTTAACAAGACGGTTTTAATGCCCCTTGGAAGAGACATGGAGGTCACAGTAGCATAACAAGACGGTTTTAATGCCCCTTGGAAGAGACGTGGAGTTCAGAGTGGTTTTACAAGATGGTTTTAATGCCCCTTGGAAGAGACGTGGAGGTCACCGTAGCTTAACAAGACAGTTTTAATGCCCTTGGAAGAGACATCGAGATCAGAAAGGTTTACCAAGATGTGTTTAATGCCCCTTGGAAGAGACGTGGAAGTCACAGTAGCTTAACAAGACGGTTTTAATGCCCCTTGGAAGAGACGTGGAGTTCAGAGTGGTTTAACAAGATGGTTTTAATGCCCGTTGGAAGAGACGTGGAGGTCATAGTAGCTTAACAAGACGGTTTTAATGCCCCTTGAAGGAGACGTGGAGGTCAGTGTGGTTTAACAAGATGGTTTTAAGGCCCCTTGGAAGAGACGTGGAGGTTGCAGTAGCTTAACAAGACGGTTTTAATGCCCCTTGGAAGAGACGTGGAGGTCAGAGTGGTTTAACAGGAGGGTTTTAATGCCCCTTGAAATAGACGTGGAGGTCACAGTAGCTTAACAAGACGGTTTTAATGCCCCTTGGAAGAGACGTGGAGTTCAGAGGGGTTTAACAAGATGTTTTTAATGCTCCTTGGTAGAGAAGTGGAGGTCACACTAGCTTAACAAGACGGTTATAATGCCCCTTGGTAGAGATGTGGAGGTCACAGTAGCTTAACAACACGGTTTTAATGCCCCTTGGAAGAGACGTGGAGTACAGAGTGGTTTAACAAGATGGTTTTAAGGCCCCTTGGAAGAGACGTGGAGGTCAGAGTGGTTTAACAAGACGGTTTTAATGCCCCTTCGAAGAGACGTGGATGGCACAGTAGCTTAACAAGATGGTTTTAATGCCCCTTGGAAGAGACGTGGAGTTCAGAGTGGTTTACAAGATGGTTTTAATGCCCCTTGGAAGAGACGTGAAGGTCACAGTAGCTTAACAAGACAGTTTTAATGCCCTTGGAAGAGACATCGAGATCAGAGTGGTTTACCAAGATATTTTTAATGCCCCTTGGAAGAGACGTGGAAGTCACAGTACCTTAACAATACGGTTTTCATGCCCCTTGGAAGAGACGTGGAGTTCAGAGTGGTTTAACAAGATGGTTTAAAGGCCCCTTGGAAGAGACGTGGAGGTCATAGTAGCTTAACAAGACGGTTTTAATGCCCCTTGGAGGAGACGTGGAGGTCAGAGTGGTTTAACAAGATGGTTTTAAGGCCCCTTGGAAGAGACGTGGAGGTTATAGTAGCTTAACAAGACGGTTTTAATGCCCCTTGGAAGAGATGTGGAGGTCAGAGTCGTTTAACAAGAGGGTTTTAATGACCCTTGAAATAGACGTGGAGGTCACAGTAGCTTAACAAGACGGTTTTAATGCCCCTTTAAAGAGAAGTGGAGTTCAGAAGGGTATAACAAGACGTTTTTAATGCTCCTTGGTAGAGAAGTGGAGGTCACACGAGCTTAACAAGACGGTTTTAATGCCCCTTGGTAGAGATGTGCAGGTCACAGTAGCTTAACAAGAAGGTTTTAATGCCCCTTGGAAGAGACGTGAAGTTCAGAGGGGCTTAACAAGACGGTTTTAATGCCCCTTGGAAGAGACGTGGAAGTCACAGTAGCTTAACAAGACGGTTTTAATACCCTTTGGAGGAGACGTGGAGGTCAGAGTGGTTTAACAAGACGGTTTTAAGGCCCCTTGGAAGAGACGTGGAGGTTACAGTAGCTTAACAAGACGGTTTTAAGGCCCCTTGGAAGAGACGTGGAGGTCATAGTAGATTAACAAGACGCTTTTAATGCCCCTTGGAGGAGACGTGGAGGTCAGAGTGGTTTAACAAGACGGTTTTAAAGCCCCTTGAAAGAGACGTGGAAGTCACTCTAGCTTAACAAGACGGTTTTAATGCCCCTTGGTAGAGATGTGGAGGTCACAGTAGCTTAACAACACGGTTTTAATGCCCCTTGGAAGAGACGTGGAGGTCAGAGTCGTTTAACAAGAGGGTTTTAATGCCCCTTGAAAGAGACGTGGAAGTCACAGTAGCTTAACAAGACTATTTTAATGCCCCTTGGTAGAGAAGTGGAGGTCACAGCAGCTTATCAACACGGTTTTAATGCCCCTTGGAAGAGACGTGGAGTTCAGAGTGGTTTAACAAGACGGTTTTAGTGCCCCTTGGAAGAGACGTGGAAGTCACAGTAGCTTAACAAGACGGTTTTAATGTCCCTTGGAGGAGACGTGGAGGTCAGAGTGGTTTAACAAGACGGTTTTAAGGCCCCTTGGAAGAGACGTGGAGGTTACAGTAGCTTAACAAGACGGTTTTAATGCCCCTTGGAAGAGACGTGGAGGTCAGAGTGGTTTAACAAGAGGGTTTTAATGCCCCTTGAAAGAGACGTGGAGGACACAGCAGCTTAACAAGACGGTTTTAATGCCCCTTGGAAGAGACGTGGAGTTCAGAGAGGTTTAACAAGACGTTTTTAATGCTCCTTGGTAGAGAAGTGGAGGTCACACTAGCTTAACAAGACGGTTTTAATGCCCCTTGGTAGAGATGTGGAGGTCACAGTAGCTTAACAAGACGGTTTTAATGCCCCTTGGAAGAGACGTGGAGGTCAGAGTGGTTTAACAAGAGGGTTTTAATGCCCCTTGAAAGAGACGTGGAGGTCATAGTAGCTTAATAAGACGGTTTTAATGCCCCTTGGAAGAGACATGGAGTACAGAGTGGTTTAACAAAATGGTTTTAATGCCCCTTGGAAGAGACGTGGAGGTCATAGCAGCTTAACAAGACGGTTTTAATTTCCCTTGGAGGAGACATGGAGGTCAGAGTGGTTTAACAAGACGGTTTTAATGCCCCTTGGAAGAGACGTGGAGTTCAGAGTGGTTTAACAAGACGTTTTTAATGCCCCTTCGAAGAGACGTGGAGTTCAGAGGGGCTTAACAAGACGGTTTAAATGCCCCTTGGAAGAGACGTGGAGGTCACAGTAGCTTAACAAGACGTTTTAATACCCCTTGGAAGAGACGTGGAGTTCAGAGTGGTTTTACAAGATGGTTTTAATGCCCCTTGGAACAGACGTAGAGGTCACAGTAGCTTAGCAAGACAGTTTTAATGCCCTTGGAAGAGACATCGAGATCAGAGTGGTTTACCAAGATGTTTTTAATGCCCCTTGGAAGAGACATGGAAGTCACAGTAGCTTAACAAGACGGTTTTAATGCCCCTTGGAAGAAACGTGGAGTTCAGAGTGGTTTAACAAGATGGTTTTAATGCCCCTTGGAAGAGACGTGGAGGTCATAGTAGATTAACAAGACGCTTTTAATGCCCCTTGGAGGAGACGTGGAGGTCAGAGTGGTTTAACAAGACGGTTTTAAAGCCCCTTGGAAGAGACATGGAGGTTACAGTAGCTTAACAAGACGGTTTTAATGCCCCGTGGAAGAGACGTGGAGGTCAGAGTGGTTTAACAAGAGGATTTTAATGCCCCTTGAAAGAGACGTGGAGGTCACAGTAGCTTAATAAGACGGTTTTAATGCCACTTGGAAGAGACGTGGAGTTCAAAGTGGTTTAACAAGATGGTTTTAATGCCCCTTGGAAGAGACGTGGAGGTCATAGTAGCTTAACAAGATGGTTTTAATTCCCCTTGGAGGAGACGTGGAGGTCAGAGTGGTTTAACAACACGGTTTTAATGCCCCTTGGTAGAGACGTGGAGGTCACATTAGCTTAATAAGACGGTTTTAATTCCCCTTGGAAGAGACGTCGTGTTCAGAGTGGTTTAACAAGACGGTTTTAATGCCCCTTGGAAGAGACGTGGAGTTCAGATTGGTTTAACAAGACGTTTTTAATGCCCCTTGGAAGAGACGTGGAGATCAGAGGGGATTAACAAGACGGTTTTAATGCCCCTTGGAAGAGACGTGAAGGTCACAGTAGCTTAACAAGACGGTTTTAATGCCCCTTGGAAGAGACGTGGAGTTCAGAGTGGTTTTACAAGATGGTTTTAATGCCCCTTGGAAGAGACGTGGAGGTCACAGTAGCTTAAAAAGACAGTTTTAATGCCCTTGGAAGTGACATCGAGATCAGAGTGGTTTACCAAGTTGTTTTTAATGCCCCTTGGAAGAGACGTGGAAGTCACAGTAGATTAACAAGACGGTTTTAATGCCCCTTGGAAGAGACGTGGAGTTCAGAGTGGTTTAACAAGATGGTTTTAATGCCACTTGGAAGAGACGTGGAGGTCATAGTAGCTTAACAAGACGGTTTTAATGCCCCTTGGAGGGGACGTGGAGGTCAGAGTGGTTTAACAAGATGGGATTAAGGCCCCTTGGAAGAGACGTGGAGGTTACAGTAGCTTAACAAGACGGTTTTAATGCCACTTGGAAGAGACGTGGAGGTCAGAGTGGTTTAACAAGAGGGTTTTAATGCCCCTTGAAAGAGACGTGGAAGTCACACTAGCTTAACAAGATGGTTTTAATGCCCCTTGGTAGAGATGTGGAGGTCACAGTAGCTTAACAACACGGTTTTAATGCCCCTTGGAAGAGACGTGGAGTTCAGAGGGGCTTAACAAGACGGTTTTAATGCACCTTGGAAGAGACGTGGAAGTCACAGTAGCTTAACAAGACGGTTTTAATGCCCCTTGGAGGAGACGTGGAGGTCAGAGTGGTTTAACAAGACGGTTTTAAGGCCCCTTGGAAGAGACGTGGGGTTACAGTACCTTAACAAAACAGTTTTAATGCCCCTTGGAAGAGACGTGGAGGTCAGAGTGGTTTAACAAGAGTGTTTTATTGCCCCTTGAAAGAGACGTGGAGGACACAGTAGCTTAACAAGACGGTTTAATGCCCCTTGGAAGAGACGTGGAGTTCAGAGAGGTTTAACAAGACGTTTTTAATGCTCCTTGGTAGAGAAGTGGAGGTCACACTAGCTTAACAAGACGGTTTTAATGCCCCTTGGAAGAGATGTGGAGGTCACAGTACCTTAACAAGACGGTTTTAATGCCCCATGGAAGAGACGTGGAGTTCAGAGGGGCTTAGCAAGACGGTTTTAATGCCCCTTGGAAGAGACATGGAAGTCACAGTAGCTTAAGAAGACGGTTTTAATGCCCCTTGGAGGAGACGTGGAGGTCAGAGTGGTTTAACAAGACGGTTTTAAGAGCCCTTGGAAGAGACGTGGAGCTTACAGTAGCTTAACAAGACGGTTTTAATGCCCCTTGGAAGAGACGTGGAGGTCAGAGTGGTTTAACAAGAGGGTTTTAATGCCCCTTGGAAGAGACGTGGAGGTCACAGTAGCTTAATAAGACGGTTTTAATGCCCCTTGGAAGAGACGTGGAGTTCAGAGTGGTTTAACAAAATGGTTTTAATGCCTCTTGGAAGAGACGTGGAGGTCATAGCAGCTTAACAAGACAGTTTTAATTTCCCTTGGAGGAGACATGGAGGTCAGAGTGGTTTAACAAGACTGTTTTAATGCCCCTTGGTAGAGACGTGGAGGTCACAGTAGCTTAACAAGACGGTTTTAATGCCCCTTGGAAGAGACGTTGTGTTCAGAGTGGTTTAAGAAGACGGTTTTAATGCCCCTTGGAAGAAACGTGGAGGTCATAGTAGCTTAACAAGACGGTTTTAATGCCCCTTGGAGGAGACGTGGACGTCAGATTGGTTTAACAAGATGGGTTTAAGGCCCCTTGGAAGAGACGTGGAGGTTACAGTAGCTTAACAAGACGGTTTTAATGCCCCTTGGAAGAGACGTGGAAGTCAGAGTGGTTTAACGAGACGTTTTTAATGCCCCTTGGAAGAGACGTGGAGTTCAGAGGGCCCTAACAAGACGGTTTTAATGCCCCTTGTAAGAGACGTGGAGGTCACAGTAGCTTAACAAGACGGTTTTAATGCCCCTTGGAAGAGACGTGGAGGTCAGATTGGTTTTACAAGATGGTTTTAATGCCCTTTGGAAGAGACGTGGAGGTCACAGTAGCTTAAGAAGACAGTTTTAATGCGCCTTGGAGGAGACGTGAAGGTCAGAGTGGTTTTACAAGACGTTTTATGGCCCCTTGGAAGAGACGTGGAGGTTACAGTAGCTTAATAAGACGGTTTTAATGCCCCTTGGAAGAGACGTGGAGTTCAGAGTGGTTTAACAAGATGGTTTTAATGCCCCTTGGAAGAGACGTGGAGGTCATAGTAGCTTAACAAGACGGTTTTCTTTCCCCTTGGAGGAGACGTGGAGGTCAGAGTGGTTTAACAAGACGGTTTTAGTGCCTCTCGGAAGAGACGTGGAGGTAACAGTAGCTTAACAAGACGGTTTTAATGCCCCTTGGAAGAGACGTCGTGTTGAGAGTGGTTTAACAAGACGGTTTTAATGCCCCTTGGAAGAGACGTGGAGGTAACAGTAGCTTAACAAGACGGTTTTAATGCCCATTGGAAGAGACGTGGAGGTCAGAGTGTTTTAACAAGATGGTTTTAATGCCCCTTGGAAGAGACGTGGAGTTCAGAGTGGTTTAACAAGACGGTTTTAATGCCTCTTGGAAGAGACGTGGAATTCAGAGTGGTTTAACAAGACAGTTTTAATGCCCCTTGGAAGAGACGTGGAGGTCATAGTAGCTTAACAAGATGGTTTTAATGCCCCTTGGAAGAGACGTGGAGGTCACAGTAGCTTAACAAGATGATTTTATTGCCCCTTGGAAGACAAGTGTAGTTCAGAGTGGTTTAACAAGACAGTTTTAATGCCCCTTGGAAGACACGTGGAGGTCACAGTAGCTTAACAAGATGGTTTTAATGACCCTTGGAAGAGACGTGGAGGTCACAGTAGCTTAAGAAGATGGTTTTTCTGCCCCTTGGAAGAGACGTTGAGATCAGAGTGGTTTAACAAGACGGTTTTAATGCCCCTTGGTAGAGACGTGAAGGTCACAGTAGCTTAAGAAGACGGTTTTAATGCCCCTTGGAAGAGACGTGGAGTTCAGAGTGGTTTAACAAGACGGTTTTAATGCCACTTGGAAGAGACGTGGAGTTCAGAGTGGTTTAACAAGACGTTTTTAATGCTCCTTGGTAGAGACGTGGAGGTCACACTTGCTTAACAAGACGGTTTTAATGCCCCTTGGTAGAGACGTGGAGGCCAGAGTAGCTTAACAAGATGGTTTTAATGCCCCTTGGAAGAGACATCGAGTCCAGAGTGGTTTAACAAGACGGTTTTAATGCCCCTTGGAAGAGACGTGGAGTTCAGAGTGGTTTAACGAGACGTTTTTAATGCCCCTTGGAAGAGACGTGGAGTTCAGAGGGGCCTAACAAGACGGTTTTAATGCCCCTTGGAAGAGACGTGGAGGTCACAGTAGCTTAACAAGACAGTTTTAATGCCCCTTGGAGGAGACGTGGAGGTCAGAGTGGTCTACCAAGATGGTTTTAATGCCCCTTGATAGACACGTGGAGGTCACAGTAGCTTAACAATACGGTTTTAATGCCCCTTGGAGGAGACGTGGAGGTCTGAGTGGTTTAACAAGACGGTTTTAAGGCCCCTTGGAAGAGACGTGGAGTTCAGAGTGGTTTAACAAGATGGTTTTAATGCCCCTTGGAAGAGACGTGGAGGTCACAGTAGCTTAACAATACGGTTTTAATGCCCCTTGGAAGAGACGTGGAGTTCAGAGTGGTTTAACAAGATGGTTTTAATGCCCCTTGGAAGAGACGTGGAGGTCATAGTAGCTTAACAAGACGGTTTTAATGCCCCTTGGAAGAGACGTGGAGGTCTGAGTGGTTTAACAAGACTGTTTTAAGGCCCCTTGGAAGAGATGTTGAGGTTACAGTAGCTTAACAAGACGGTTTTAATGCCCCTTGGAAGAGACGTGGAGGTCAGAGTGGTTTAACAAGAGGGTTTTATGCCCCTTGATAGAGACGTGGAGGTCACAGTAGCTTAACAAGACGGTTTTAATGCCCCCTGGAAGAGACGTGGAGTTCAGAGTGGTTTAAAAAGACGTTTTTAATGCTCCTTGGTAGAGACGTGGAGGTCACACTTGCTTAACAAGACGGTTTTAATGCCCCTTGGAAGAGACGTGGAGTTCAGAGTGGTTTACCAAGACGGTTCTAATGCCCCTTGGAAGAGACGTGGAATTCAGAGGGGCTTAGCAAGACCGTTTTAACGTCCCTTGGAAGAGACGTGGAGGTCACAGTAGATTAACAAGATGGTTTTAATGCCCCCTGGAAGAGACGTGGAGTTCAGAGTTGCTTAGCAAGACGGTTTTAATGCCCCTTGGAAGAGACGTGGAGGTCACAGTAGCTTAACAAGACGGTTTTAATGCCCCTTGGAAAAGACGTGGAGTTCAGAGTGGTTTTACAAGATGGTTTTAATGCCCCTTGGAAGAGACGTGGAGTTCACAGTAGCTTAACAAGACAGTTTTAATGCCCCTTGGAAGAGACGTGGAGGTCAGAGTGGTTTACCAAGATGTTTTTAATGCCCCTTGGAAGAGACGTGGAAGTCACAGTAGCTTAACCAGACGGATTTTATGCCCCTTGGAAGAGACGTGGAGTTCTGAGTGGTTTAACAAGATGGCTTTAATGCCCCTTGGAAGAGACGTGGAGGTCATGGGAGCTTAACAACACGGTTTTAATGCGCCTTGGAGGAGACGTGAAGGTCAGAGTGGTTTTACAAGACGGTTTTATGGCCCCTTGGAAGAGACGTGGAGGTTACAGTAGCTTAACAAGACGGTTTTAATGCCCCTTGGAAGAGACGTGGAGGTCAGAGTGGTTTTGCAAGATGGTTTTAATTCCCCTTGGAAGAGACGTGGAGGTCACAGTAGCTTAACAAGACAGTTTTAATGCCCCTTGGAAGAGACGTGGAGGTCAGAGTGGTTTGCCAAGATGTTTTTAATGCCCCTTGGAAGAGACGCGGAGCTCAGAGTGGTTTAACAAGATGGTTTTAATGCCCCTTGGAATAGACGTGGAGGTCATAGTAGCTTAACAAGATGGTTTTCATTCCCCTTGGAGGAGACGTGGAGGTCAGAGTGGTTTAACAAGACGGTTTTAATGCCCCTTGGAAGAGACGTCGTGTTGAGAGTGGTTTAACAAGACGGTTTTAATGCCCCTTGGAAGATACGTGGACTTCAGATTGGTTTAACAAGACATTTTTAATGCCCCTTGAAAGAGACGTGGAGTTCAGAGGAGCTTAACAAGACGGTTTTAATGCCCCTTGGAAGAGACGTGGAGTTCAGAGTGGTTTTACAAGATGGTTTTAATGCCCCTTGGAAGAGACGTGGAGGTCACAGTAGCTTAACAAGACAGTTTTAATGCCCTTGGAAGAGACATCGAGATCAGAGTGGTTTACCAAGATGTGTTTAATGCCCCTTGGAAGAGACTTGGAGGTCATAGTAGCTTAACAAGATGGTTTTAATGCCCCTTGGAGGAGAAGTGGAGGACAGAGTGGTTTAACAAGATGGTATTAAGGCCCCTTGGAAGAGACGTGGAGGTTGCAGTAGCTTAACAACATGGTTTTAATGCCCCTTGGAAGAGACGTGGAGGTCAGAGTTGTTTAACAAGATGGTTTTAAGGCCCTTTGAAATAGACGTGGAGGTCACAGTAGCTTAACAAGATGGTTTTAATGCCCCTTGGAAGAGACGTGGAGTTCAGAGGGGTTTAACAAGACGTTTTTAATGCTCCTTGGTAGAGAATTGGAGGTCACACTAGCTTAACAAGACGGTTTTAATGCCCCTTGGTAGAGATGTGGAGGTCACAGTAGCTTAACAACACGGTTTTAATGCCCCTTGGAAGAGACGTGGAGTTCAGAGTGGTTTAACAAGATGGTTTTAAGGCCCCTTGGAAGAGACGTGGAGTTTAGAGGGGCTTAACAAGACGGTTTTAATGCCCCTTGGAAGAGACGTGGAAGTCACAGTAACTTAACAAGATGGTTTTTATGCCCCTTGTAGGAGACGTGGAGGTCAGATAGGTTTAACAAGACGGTTTTAAGGCCCCTTGGAAGAGACGTGGAGGTTACAGTAGCTTAACGAGACGGTTTTAATGCCCCTTGGAAGAGACGTGGAGTACAGAGTGGTTTAACAAGCTGGTTTTAATGCCCCTTGGAAGAGATGTGGAGGTCATAGTAGCTTAACAAGACGGTTTTAATGCCCCTTGGAGGAGACGTGGAGGTCAGAGTGGTTTAACAAGATGGTTTTAAGACCACTTGGAAGAGACGTGTAGGTTGCAGTAGCTTAACAAGACGGTTTTAATGCCCCTTGGAAGAGACGTGGAGGTCAGAGTGGTTTAACAAGAGGGTTTTAATGCCCCTTGAAATAGACGTGGAGGTCACAGTAGCTTAACAAGACGGTTTTAATGCCCCTTGGTAGAGACGTGGAGTTGAGAGGGGTTTAACAAGACGTTTTTAATGCTCCTTGGTAGAGAAGTGGAGGTCACACTAGCTTAACAACACGGTTTTAATGCCCCTTGGAAGAGACGTGGAGTTCAGAGTGGTTTAACAAAATGGTTTTAAGGCCCCTTGGAAGAGACGTGGAGTTCAGAGGGGCTTAACAAGACGGTTTTAATGCCCCTTGGAAGAGACGTGGAAGTCACAGTAGCTTATCAAGACGGTTTTAATACCACTTGGAGGAGACATGAAGATCAGAGTGGTTTAACAAGACGGTTTTAAGGCCCCTTGGAAGAGACGTGGAGGTTACAGTAGCTTAACAAGACGGTTTTAATGCCCCTTGAAAGAGACGTGGAGGTCACCGTAGCTTAACAAGACGGTTTTAATGCCCCTTGGAAGAGACGTGGAGGTCAGAGTGGATTTACAAGATTGTATTAATGCCCCTTGGAAGAGACGTGGAGGTCACAGTAGCTTAACAAGATAGTTTTAATGCCCTTTGGAAGAGACGTGGAGGTCAGTGTGGTTTACCAAGATGATTTTAATGCCCCTTGGAAGAGACGTGGAAGTCACAGTAGCTTAACAAGACGGATTTTATGCCCCTTGGAAGAGATGTGGAGTTCAGAGTGGTTTAAAAAGATGGCATTAATGCCCCTTGGAAGAGACGTGGAGGTCATAGTAGCTTAACAAGACGGTTTTAATGCCCCTTGGAAGAGAAGTCGTGTTCAGAGTGGTTTAAGAAGACGGTTTTAATGCCCATTGGAAGAGACGTGGAGGTCATAGTAGCTTAACAAGACGGTTTTAATGCCCCTTGGAAGAGAAGTCGTGTTCAGAGTGGTTTAAGAAGACGGTTTTAATGCCCCTTGGAAGAGACGTGGAGTTCAGATTGGTTTAACAAGACATTTTTAATGCCCCTTGGAAGAGATGTGGAGTTCAGAGGGGATTAAGAAGACGGTTTTAATGCCCCTTGGAAGAGACGTGGAGGTCACAGTAGCTTAACAATACAGTTTTAATGCCCCTTGGAAGAGACGTCGAGGTCAGAGTGGTTTAACAAGACGGTTTAAATGCCCCTTGGAAGAAAAGTTCAGGGCACAGTAGTTTAACAAGATGGTTTTAATGCCCCTTGGAAGAGACGTGTAGTTCAGAGTGGTTTTACAAGATGGTTTTAATGCCCCTTGGAAGAGACATCGAGATCAGAGTGGTTTACCAAGATATTTTTAATGCCCCTTGGAAGAGACGTGTAAGTCACAGTAGCTTAACAAGACCGTTTTAATGACCCTTGGAAGAGACGTGGAGTTCAGAGTGGTTTAACAAGATGGTTTTAATGCCCCTTGGAAGAGACGTGGAGGTCATAGTAGCTTAACAAGACGGTTTTAGTGCCCCTTGGAGGAGACGTGGAGGTCAGAGTGGTTTAACAAGATGGTTTTAAGGCCCCTTGGAAGAGACGTGGAGGTTATAGTAGCTTAACAAGACGGTTTTAATGCCCCATGGAAGAGACGTGGAGGTCAGAGTGGTTTAACAAGAGGGTTTTAATGCCCCTTGAAATAGACGTGGAGGTCACAGTAGCTTAACAAGACGGTTTTAATGCCCCTTGGAAGAGACGTGGAGTTCAGAGAGGTTTAACAAGACGTTTTTAATGCTCCTTGGTCGAGAAGTGGAGGTCACACTAGCTTAACAAGACGGTTTTAATGCCCCTTGGTAGGGATGTGGAGGTCACAGTAGCTTAACAACACGGTTTTAATGCCCCTTGGAAGAGACGTGGAGTTCAGAGTAGTTTAACAAGACGGTTTTAAGGCCCCTTGGAAGAGACGTGGAGTTCAGAGGGGCTTAACAAGACGGTTTTAATGACCCTTGGAAGAGACGTGGAAGTCACAGTAGCTTAACAAGACGGTTTTAATGCCCCTTGAAAGTGACGTGGAGGTTACAGAAGCTTAACAAGACGGTTTTAATGCCCCTTGGAAGAGACGAGGAGGTCAGAGTGGTTTAACAAGAGGGTTTTAATGCCACTTGAAAGAGCAGTGGAGGACACAGCAGCTTAACAAGACGGTTTTAATGCCCCTTGGAAGAGACGTGGAGTTCAGAGAGGTTTAACAAGACGTTTTTAATGCTGCTTGGTAGAGAATTGGAGGTCACACTAGCTTAACAAGACGGTTTTAATGCCCCTTGGTAGAGATGTGGAGGTCACAGTAGCTTAACAAGACGGTTTTAATGCCCCTTGGAAGAGACATGGAGTTCAGAGGGGCTTAGCAAGATGGTTTTAATGCCCCTTGGAAGAGACGTGGAAGTCACAGTAGCTTAACAAGACGGTTTTAATGCCCCTTGGAAGAGACGTGGAGGTCAGAGTGGTTTAACAAGAGGGTTTTAATGCCCCTTGAAAGAGACGTGGAGGTCACAGTAGCTTAATAAGACGGTTTTAATGCCCCTTGGAAGAGACGTGGAGGTCATAGCAGCTTAACAAGACGGTTTTAATTTCCCTTGGAGGAGACATGGAGGTCAGAGTGGTTTAACAAGACGGTTTTAATGCCCCTTGGTAGAGACGTGGAGGTCACAGTAGCTTAACAAGACGGTTTTAATGCCCCTTGGAAGAGATGCCGTGTTCAGAGTGGTTTAACAAGACGGTTTTAATGCCCCTTGGAAGAGACGTGGAGTTCAGAGTGGTTTAACACGACGTTTTTAATGCCCCTTGGAAGAGACGTGGAGTTCAGAGGGGCTTAGCAAGACGGTTTTAATGCCCTTTGGAAGAGACGTGGAGGTCACAGTAGCTTAACAAGACTGTTTTAATGCCCCTTGGAAGAGACGTGGAGTTCAGAGTGGTTTTACAAGATGGTTTTAATGCCCCTTGGAAGAGACGTAGAGGTAACAGTAGCTTAACAAGACAGTTTTAATGCCCTTGGAAGAGACATCGAGATCATAGTGGTTTACCAAGATGTATTTAATGCCCCTTGGAAGAGACGTGGAAGTCACAGTAGCTTAACAAGACGGTTTTAATGCCCCTTGGAAGAAACGTGGAGTTCAGAGTGGTTTAACAAGATGCTTTTAATGCCCCTTGGAGGAGACGTGGAGGTCAGAGTTGTTTAACAAGACGGTTTTAAGGCCCCTTGGAAGAGACGTGGAGGTTACAGTAGCTTAACAAGACGGTTTTAATACCCCTTGGAAGAGACGTGGAGGTCAGAGTGGGTTAACAAGAGGGTTTTAATGCCCCTTGGAAGAGACGTGGAGTTTAGAGTGGTTTAACAAGACGTTTTTAATGCTCCATGGTAGAGAAGTGGAGGTCACACTACCTTAACAAGACGGTTTTAATGCCCCTTGGTAGAGATGTGGAGGTCACAGTAGCTTAACAAGACGGTTTTAATGCCCCTTGGAAGAGACGTGAAGTTCAGAGTGGTTTAACAAGACGGTTTTAAGGCCCCTTGGAAGAGACGTGGAGTTCAGAGTGGTTTAACAAGACGTTTTTAATGCCCCTTGGAAGAGACGTGGAGTTCAGAGGGGCTTAACAAGATGGTCCTAATGCCCCTTGGAAGAGACGTGGAGGTCACAGTAGCTTATCAAGATGGTTTTAATGCCCCTTGGAAGAGACGTGGAGTTCAGAGGGGCTTAACAAGACGGTTTTAATGCCCCTTGGAAGAGACGTGGAAGTAACAGTAGCTTAACAAGACGGTTTTAATACCCCTTGGAGAAGACGTGGAGGTCAGAGTGGTTTAACAAGACGGTTTTAAGGCCCCTTGGAAGAGACGTGGAGGTTACAGTAGCTTAACAAGACGGTTTTAAGGCCCTTGGAAGAGACGTGGAGGTCAGAGTCATTTAACAAGAGGGTTTTAATGCCCCTTGAAAGAGACGTGGAAGTCACACTAGCTTAACAAGACTGTTTTAATGCCCCTTGGTAGAGATGTGGAGGTCACAGTAGCTTAACAACACGGTTTTAATGCCCCTTGGAAGAGACGTGTAGTTCAGAGTGGTTTAACAAGACGGTTTTAAGGCCCCTTGGAAGAGACGTGGAGTTCAGAGGGGCTTAACAAGACGGTTTTAATTCCCCTTGGAAGAGACGTGGAAGTCACAGTAGCTTAACAAGACGGTTTTAATACCCCTTGGAGGAGACGTGGAGGTCAGAGTGGTTTAACAAGACGGTTTTAATGCCCCTTGGAAGAGACGTGGAGGTCACAGTAGCTTAACAAGACGGTTTTAATACCCCTTGGAGGAGACGTGGAGGTCAGAGTGGTTTAACAAGACTGTTTTAAGGCCCCTTGGAAGAGACGTGGAGTTCAGAGTGGTTTTACAAGATGGTTTTAATGCCCCTTGGAAGAGACGTAGAGGTAACAGTAGCTTAACAAGACAGTTTTAATGCCCTTGGAAGAGACATCGAGATCAGAGTGGTTTACCAAGATGTATTTAATGCCCCTTGGAAGAGACGTGGAAGTCACAGTAGCTTAACAAGACGGTTTTAATGCCCCTTGGAAGAAACGTGGAGTTCAGAGTGGTTTAACAAGATGCTTTTAATGCCCCTTGGAGGAGACGTGGAGGTCAGAGTTGTTTAACAAGACGGTTTTAAGGCCCCTTGGAAGAGACGTGGAGGTTACAGTAGCTTAACAAGACGGTTTTAATACCCCTTGGAAGAGACGTGGAGGTCAGAGTGGGTTAACAAGAGGGTTTTAATGCCCCTTGGAAGAGACGTGGAGTTTAGAGTGGTTTAACAAGACGTTTTTAATGCTCCATGGTAGAGAAGTGGAGGTCACACTACCTTAACAAGACGGTTTTAATGCCCCTTGGTAGAGATGTGGAGGTCACAGTAGCTTAACAAGACGGTTTTAATGCCCCTTGGAAGAGACGTGAAGTTCAGAGTGGTTTAACAAGACGGTTTTAAGGCCCCTTGGAAGAGACGTGGAGTTCAGAGTGGTTTAACAAGACGTTTTTAATGCCCCTTGGAAGAGACGTGGAGTTCAGAGGGGCTTAACAAGATGGTCCTAATGCCCCTTGGAAGAGACGTGGAGGTCACAGTAGCTTATCAAGATGGTTTTAATGCCCCTTGGAAGAGACGTGGAGTTCAGAGGGGCTTAACAAGACGGTTTTAATGCCCCTTGGAAGAGACGTGGAAGTAACAGTAGCTTAACAAGACGGTTTTAATACCCCTTGGAGAAGACGTGGAGGTCAGAGTGGTTTAACAAGACGGTTTTAAGGCCCCTTGGAAGAGACGTGGAGGTTACAGTAGCTTAACAAGACGGTTTTAAGGCCCTTGGAAGAGACGTGGAGGTCAGAGTCATTTAACAAGAGGGTTTTAATGCCCCTTGAAAGAGACGTGGAAGTCACACTAGCTTAACAAGACTGTTTTAATGCCCCTTGGTAGAGATGTGGAGGTCACAGTAGCTTAACAACACGGTTTTAATGCCCCTTGGAAGAGACGTGGAGTTCAGAGTGGTTTAAAAAGACGGTTTTAAGGCCCCTTGGAAGAGACGTGGAGTTCAGAGGGGCTTAACAAGACGGTTTTAATGCCCCTTGGAAGAGACGTGGAAGTCACAGTAGCTTAACAAGACGGTTTTAATACCCCTTGGAGGAGACGTGGAGGTCAGAGTGGTTTAACAAGACGGTTTTAAGGCCCCTAGAAAGAGACGTGGAGGTTACAGTAGCTTAACAAGACGGTTTTAATGCCCCTTGGAAGAGACGTGGAGGTCAGAGTCGTTTAACAAGAGGGTTTTAATGCCCCTTGAAAGAGACGTGGAAGTCACACTAGCTTAACAAGACTGTTTTAATGCCCCTTGGTAGAGATGTGGAGGTCACAGTAGCTTAACAACACGGTTTTAATGCCCCTTGGAAGAGACGTGGAGTTCAGAGTGGTTTAACAAGACGGTTTTAAGGCCCCTTGGAAGAGACGTGGAGTTCAGAGGGGCTTAACAAGACAGTTTTAATGCCCCTTGGAAAAGACGTGGAAGTCACAGTAGCTTAACAAGACGGTTTTAATGCCCCTTGGACGAGACGTGGAGGTCAGAGTGGTTTAACAAGAGGGTTTTAATGCCCCTTGAAAGAGACGTGGAGGACACAGTAGCTTAACAAGACGGTTTTAATGCCCCTTGGAAGAGACGTGGAGATCAGAGTGGTTTACCAAGATGTTTTTAATGCCCCTTGGAAGAGACGTGGAAGTCACAGTAGCTTAACAAGACGGTTTTAATGCCCCTTGGAAGAAACGTGGAGTTCAGAGTGGTTTGACAAGATGCTTTTAATGCCCCTTGGAGGAGACGTGGAGGTCAGAGTGGTTTAACAAGACGGTTTTAAGGCCCCTTGGAAGAGACGTGGAGGTTACAGTAGCTTAACAAGACGGTTTTAATGCCCCTTGGAAGAGACGTGGAGGTCAGAGTGGTTTAACAAGAGGGTTTTAATGCCCCTTGGAAGAGACGTGGAGTTCAGAGTGGCTTAACACAACGTTTTTAATGCTCCTTGGCAGAGAAGTGGAGGTCACACTACCTTAACAAGATGGTTTTAATGCCCCTTGGTACAGATGTGGAGGTCACAGTAGCTTAACAAGACGGTTTTAATGCCCCTTGGAAGAGACGTGGAGTTCAGAGTGGTTTAACAAGACGTTTTTAATGCCCCTTGGAAGAGACGTGGAGTTCAGAGGGGCTTAAAAAGATGGTCATAATGCCCCTTGGAAGAGACATGGAGGTCACAGTAGCTTATCAAGATGGTTTTAATGCCCCTTGGAAGAGACGTGGAGTTCAGAGAGCTTAACAAGACGGTTTTAATGCACCTTGGAAGAGACGTGTAAGTCACAGTAGCTTAACAAGACGGTTTTAATACCCCTTGGAGGAGACGTGGAGGTCAGTGTGGTTTAACAAGACGGTTTTAAGGCCCCTTGGGAGAGACGTGGAGGTTACAGTAGCTTAACAAGACGGTTTTAATGCCCCTTGGAAGAGACGTGGAGGTCAGAGTCGTTTAACAAGAGGGTTTTAATGCCCCTTGAAAGAGACGTGGAAGTCACACTAGCTTAACAAGACTGTTTTAATGCCCCTTGGTAGAGATGTGGAGGTCACAGTAGCTTAACAACACGGTTTTAATGCCCATTGGAAGAGACGTGGAGTTCAGAGTGGTTTAAAATACGGTTTTAAGGCCCCTTGGAAGAGACGTGGAGTTCAGAGGGGCTTAACAAGACGGTTTTAATGCCCCTTGGAAGAGACATGGAAGTCACAGTAGCTAAACAAGATGGTTTTAATGCCCCTTGGAGGATACGTGAAGGTCAGAGTGGTTTAACAAGACGGTTTTAAGCCCCTTGTAAGAGACGTGGAGGTTACAGTAGCTTAACAAGATGGTTTTAATGCCCCTTGGAAGAGACGTGGAGGTCAGAGTGGTTTAACAAGAGGGTTTTAATGCCCCTTGAAAGAGACGTGGAGGACACAGTAGCTTAACAAGATGGTTTTAATGCCCCTTGGAAGAGACGTGGAGTTCAGAGAGGTTTAACAAGACGTTTTTAATGCTCCTTGGTAGAGAAATGGAGGTCACACTAGCTTAACAAGACGGTTTTAATGCCCCTTGGTAGAGATGTGGAGGTCAAAGTAGCTTAACAAGATGGTTTTAATGCCCCTTGGAAGAGACGTGGAGCTCAGAGGGGCTTAGCAAGACGGTTTTAATGCCCATTGGAAGAGACATGGAAGTCACAGTAGCTTAAGAAGACGGTTTTAATGCCCCTTGGAGGAGACGTGGAGGTCAGAGTGGCTTAACAAGATGGTTTTAAGGCCCCTTGGAAGAGACGTGGAGCTTACAGTAGCTTAACAAGACGGTTTTAATGCCCCTTGGAAGAGACGTGGAGGTCAGAGTGGTTTAACAAGAGGGTTTTAATGCCCCTTGAAAGAGACGTGGAGGTCACAGTAGCTTAATAAGACGGTTTTAATGCCCCTTGGAAGAGATGTGGAGTTCAGAGTGGTTTAACAAAAGAGTTTTAATGCCCCTTGGAAGAGACATGGAGGTCATAGCAGCTTAACAAGATGGTTTTAATTTCCCTTGGAGGAGACATGGAGGTCAGAGTGGTTTAACAAGACGGTTTTAATGCCCCTTGGTAGAGACGTGGAGGTGACAGTAGCTTAACAAGACGGTTTTAATGCCCCTTGGAAGAGACGTCGTGTTCAGAGTGGTTTAACAAGACGGTTTTAATGCCCCTTGGAAGAGACGTGGAGTTCAGAGTGGTTTAGCAAGACGTTTTTCATGCCCCTTGGAAGAGACGTGGAGTTCAGAGTGGTTTTACAAGATGGTTTTAATGCCCCTTGGAAGAGACGTAGAGGTCACAGTAGCTTAGCAAGACAGTTTTAATGCCCTTGGAAGAGACATCGAGATCAGAGTGGTTTACCAAGATGTTTTTAATGCCCCTTGGAAGAGACGTGGAAGTCACAGTAGCTTAACAAGATGGTTTTAATGCCCCTTGGAAGAAACGTGGAGTTCAGAGTGGTTTAACAAGATGGTTTTAATGCCCCTTGGAAGAGACGTGGAGGTCATAGTAGATTAACAAGACGCTTTTAATGCCCCTTGGAGGAGACGTGGAGGTCAGAGTGGTTTAACAAGACGGTTTTAAGGCCCCTTGGAAGAGTCGTGGAGGTTACAGTAGCTTAACAAGACGGTTTTAATGCCCCTTGGAAGAGACGTGGAGGTCAGAGTGGTTTAACAAGAGGGTTTTAATGCCACTTGGAAGAGACGTGCAGTTCAGAGTGGTTTAACAAGACGTTTTTAATGCTCCTTGGTAGAGAAGTGGAGGTCACACTACCTTAACAACATGGTTTTAATGCCCCTTGGTAGGGATGTGGAGGTCACAGTAGCTTAACAAGACGGTTTTATTGCCCTTTGGAAGAGACGTGAAGTTCAGAGTGGTTTAACAAGACGGTTTTAAGGCCCCTTGGAAGAGACGTGGAGTTCAGAGTGGTTTAACAAGACTTTTTAATGCCCCTTGGAAGAGACTTGGAGTTCAGAGGGGCTTAACAAGATGGTCCTAATGCCCCTTGGAAGAGACGTGGAGGTCACAGTAGCTTATCAAGATGGTTTTAATGCCCCTTGGAAGAGACTTGGAGTTCAGAGGGGCTTAACAAGACGGTTTTAATGCCCCTTGGAACAGACGTGGAAGTCACAGTAGCTTAACAAGACGGTTTTAATACCCCTTGGAGGAGACGTGGAAGTCAGAGTGGTTTAACAAGACGGTTTTAAGGCCCCTTGGAAGAGACTTGGAGGTTACAGTAGCTTAACAAGACGGTTTTAATGCCCCTTGGAAGAGACGTAGAGGTCAGAGTGGTTTAACAAGAGGGCTTTAATGCCCCTTGAAAGAGACGTGGAAGTCACAGTAGCTTACCAAGAAGGTTTTAATGCCCCTTGGAAGAGACGTGGAGGTCAGAGTGGATTTACAAGATGGTTTTAATGCCCCTTGGAAGAGACGTGGAGGTCACAGTAGCTTAACAAGACAGTTTTAATGCCCCTTGGAAGAGATGTGGAGGTCAGAATGGTTTACCAAGATGTTTTTAATGCCCCTTGGAAGAGACGTGGAAGTCACAGTAGCTTAACAAGACGGATTTTATGCCCCTTGGAAGAGACGTGGAGTTCACAGTGGTTTAACAAGATGGCTTTAATGCCCCTTGGAAGAGACGTGGAGGTCAGAGTGGTTTAACAAGAGGGTTTTAATGCCCCTTGAAAGAGACGTGGAGGTCACAGTAGCTTAATAAGATGGTTTTAATGCCCCTTGGAAGAGACGTGGAGTTCAGAGTGGTTTAACAAAATGGTTTTAATGCCCCTTGGAAGAGACGTGGAGGTCATAGCAGCTTAACAAGACGGTTTTAATTTCCCTTGGAGGAGACATGGAGGTCAGAGTGGTTTAACAAGACGGTTTTAATGCCCCTTGGTGGAGACGTGGAGGTCACAGTAGCTTAACAAGACGGTTTTAATGCCCCTTGGAAGAGACGTCGTGTTCAGAGTGGTTTAACAAGACGGTTTTAATGCCCCTTGGAAGACACGTGGAGTTCAGAGTGGTTTAACAAGACGTTTTTAATGCCCCTTGGAAGAGACGTGGAGTTCAGAGGGGCTTAACAAGACGGTTTTAATGCCCCCTTGGAAGAGACGTGGTGGTCACAGTAGCTTAACAAGACGGTTTTAATGCCCTTTGGAAGAGATGTGGAGTTCAGAGTGGTTTTACAAGATGGTTTTAATGCACTTTGGAAGAGACGTGGAGTTCAGAGGGGCTTAACAAGACAGTTTTAATGCCCTTGGAAGAGACATCGAGATCAGAGTGGTTTACCAAGATGTTTTTAATGCCCCTTGGAAGAGACGTGGAAGTCACAGTAGGTAACAAGATGGTTTTAATGCCCCTTGGAAGAAACGTGGAGTTCAGAGTGGTTTAACAAGATGGTTTTAATGCCCCTTGGAAGAGACGTGGAGGTTACAGTAGCTTAACAAGACGGTTTTAATGCCCCTTGGAAGAGACGTGGAGGTCAGAGTGGTTTAACAAGAGGGTTTTAATGCCACTTGGAAGAGACGTGCAGTTCAGAGTGGTTTAACAAGACGTTTTTAATGCTCCTTGGTAGAGAAGTGGAGGTCACACTACCTTAACAACATGGTTTTAATGCCCCTTGGTAGGGATGTGGAGGTCACAGTAGCTTAACAAGACGGTTTTTTTGCCCTTTGGAAGAGACGTGAAGTTCAGAGTGGTTTAACAAGACGGTTTTAAGGCCCCTTGGAAGAGACGTGGAGTTCAGAGTGGTTTAACAAGACTTTTTAATGCCCCTTGGAAGAGACTTGGAGTTCAGAGGGGCTTAACAAGATGGTCCTAATGCCCCTTGGAAGAGACGTGGAGGTCACAGTAGCTTATCAAGATGGTTTTAATGCCCCTTGGAAGAGACTTGGAGTTCAGAGGGGCTTAACAAGACGGTTTTAATGCCCCTTGGAACAGACATGGAAGTCACAGTAGCTTAACAAGACGGTTTTAATACCCCTTGGAGGAGACGTGGAAGTCAGAGTGGTTTAACAAGACGGTTTTAAGGCCCCTTGGAAGAGACTTGGAGGTTACAGTAGCTTAACAAGACGGTTTTAATGCCCCTTGGAAGAGACGTAGAGGTCAGAGTGGTTTAACAAGAGGGCTTTAATGCCCCTTGAAAGAGACGTGGAAGTCACAGTAGCTTACCAAGAAGGTTTTAATGCCCCTTGGAAGAGACGTGGAGGTCAGAGTGGATTTACAAGATGGTTTTAATGCCCCTTGGAAGAGACGTGGAGGTCACAGTAGCTTAACAAGACAGTTTTAATGCCCCTTGGAAGAGATGTGGAGGTCAGAATGGTTTACCAAGATGTTTTTAATGCCCCTTGGAAGAGACGTGGAAGTCACAGTAGCTTAACAAGACGGATTTTATGCCCCTTGGAAGAGACGTGGAGTTCACAGTGGTTTAACAAGATGGCTTTAATGCCCCTTGGAAGAGACGTGGAGGTCAGAGTGGTTTAACAAGAGGGTTTTAATGCCCCTTGAAAGAGACGTGGAGGTCACAGTAGCTTAATAAGATGGTTTTAATGCCCCTTGGAAGAGACGTGGAGTTCAGAGTGGTTTAACAAAATGGTTTTAATGCCCCTTGGAAGAGACGTGGAGGTCATAGCAGCTTAACAAGATGGTTTTAATTTCCCTTGGAGGAGACATGGAGGTCAGAGTGGTTTAACAAGACGGTTTTAATGCCCCTTGGTGGAGACGTGGAGGTCACAGTAGCTTAACAAGACGGTTTTAATGCCCCTTGGAAGAGACGTCGTGTTCAGAGTGGTTTAACAAGACGGTTTTAATGCCCCTTGGAAGAGACGTGGAGTTCAGAGTGGTTTAACAAGACGTTTTTAATGCCCCTTGGAAGAGACGTGGAGTTCAGAGGGGCTTAACAAGACGGTTTTAATGCCCCCTTGGAAGAGACGTGGTGGTCACAGTAGCTTAACAAGACGGTTTTAATGCCCTTTGGAAGAGATGTGGAGTTCAGAGTGGTTTTACAAGATGGTTTTAATGCACTTTGGAAGAGACGTGGAGTTCAGAGGGGCTTAACAAGACAGTTTTAATGCCCTTGGAAGAGACATCGAGATCAGAGTGGTTTACCAAGATGTTTTTAATGCCCCTTGGAAGAGACGTGGAAGTCACAGTAGGTAACAAGATGGTTTTAATGCCCCTTGGAAGAAACGTGGAGTTCAGAGTGGTTTAACAAGATGGTTTTAATGCCCCTTGGAAGAGACGTGGATGTCACAGTAGATTAACAAGACGCTTTTAATGCCCCTTGGAGGAGATGTGGAGGTCAGAGTGGTTTAACAAGACGGTTTTAAGGCCCCTTGGAAGAGCCGTGGAGGTTACAGTAGATTAACAAGACGGTTTTAATGCCCCTTGGAAGAGACGTGGAGTTCAGAGTGGTTTAACAAGATGGTTTTAATGCCACTTGGAGGAGACGTGGAGGTCATAGTAGCTTAACAAGACGGTTTTAATGCCCCTTGGAGGAGACGTGGAGGTCAGAGTGGTTTAACAAGATGGTTTTAAGGCCCCTTGGAAGAGACGTGGAGGTTACAGTAGCTTAACAAGATGGTTTTAAGGCCCCTTGGAAGAGAGGTGGAGGTTACAGTAGCTTAAAAAGACGGTTTTAATGCCCCTTGGAAGAGACGTGGAGGTCAGAGTGGATTAACAAGATGGCTTTAATGCCCCTTGGAAGAGACGTGGAGGTCATAGTAGCTTAACAACACGTTTTTAATGCGCCTTGGAGGAGACGTGAAGGTCAGAGTGGTTTTACAAGACGGTTTTATGGCCCCTTGGAAGAGACGTGGATGTTACAGTAGCTTAACAAGACGGTTTTAATGCCCCTTGGAAGAGACATGGAGGTCAGAGTGGTTTTACAAGATGGTTTTAATGCACCTTGGAAGAGACGTGGAGGTCACAGTAGCTTAACAAGACAGTTTTAATGCCCCTTGGAAGCGACGTGGAGGTCAGAGTGGTTTACCAAGATGTTTTTAATGCCCCTTGGAAGAGACGTGGATGTCATAGTAGCTTAACAACATGGTTTTAATGCGCCTTGGAGGAGACGTGAAGGTCAGAGTGGTTTTACAAGACGGTTTTATGGCCCCTTGGAAGAGACGTGGAGGTTACAGTAGCTTAATAAGACGGTTTTAATGCCCCTTGGAAGAGAGGCGGAGTTCAGAGTGGTTTAAGAAGATGGTTTTAATGCCCCTTGGAAGAGACGTGGAGGTTACAGTAGCTTAACAAGACGGGTTTAATGCCCCTTGGAAGAGACGTAGAGGTCAGAGTGGTTTAACAAGAGGGCTTTAATGCCCCTTGAAAGAGACGTGGAAGTCACAGTAGCTTACCAAGAAGGTTTTAATGCCCCTTGGAAGAGACGTGGAGGTCAGAGTGGATTTACAAGATGGTTTTAATGCCCCTTGGAAGAGACGTGGAGGTCACAGTAGCTTAACAAGACAGTTTTAATGCCCCTTGGAAGAGATGTGGAGGTCAGAATGGTTTACCAAGATGTTTTTAATGCCCCTTGGAAGAGACGTGGAAGTCACAGTAGCTTAACAAGACGGATTTTATGCCCCTTGGAAGAGACGTGGAGTTCACAGTGGTTTAACAAGATGGCTTTAATGCCCCTTGGAAGAGATGTGGAGGTCATAGTAGCTTAACAACACGGTTTTAATGCGCCTTGGAGGAGACCTGGAGGTCAGAGTGGTTTAACAAGACGGTTTTAAGGCCCCTTGGAAGAGACGTGGAGCTTACAGTAGCTTAACAAGACGGTTTTAATGCCCCTTGGAAGAGACGTGGAGGTCAGAGTGGTTTAACAAGAGGGTTTTAATGCCCCTTGAAAGAGACGTGGAGGTCACAGTAGCTTAATAAGATGGTTTTAATGCCCCTTGGAAGAGACGTGGAGTTCAGAGTGGTTTAACAAAATGGTTTTAATGCCCCTTGGAAGAGACGTGGAGGTCATAGCAGCTTAACAAGACGGTTTTAATTTCCCTTGGAGGAGACATGGAGGTCAGAGTGGTTTAACAAGACGGTTTTAATGCCCCTTGGTAGAGACGTGGAGGTCACACTAGCTTAACAAGACGGTTTTAATGCCCCTTGGAAGAGACGTCGTGTTCAGAGTGGTTTAACAAGACGGTTTTAATGCCCCTTGGAAGAGACGTGGAGTTCAGAGTGGTTTAACAAGACGTTTTTAATGCCCCTTGGAAGAGACGTGGAGTTCAGAGGGGCTTAACAAGACGGTTTTAATGCCCCCTTGGAAGAGACGTGGTGGTCACAGTAGCTTAACAAGACGGTTTTAATGCCCTTTGGAAGAGATGTGGAGTTCAGAGTGGTTTTACAAGATGGTTTTAATGCCCTTTGGAAGAGACGTGGAGTTCAGAGGGGCTTAACAAGACAGTTTTAATGCCCTTGGAAGAGACATCGAGATCAGAGTGGTTTACCAAGATGTTTTTAATGCCCCTTGGAAGAGACGTGGAAGTCACAGTAGCTTAACAAGATGGTTTTAATGCCCCTTGGAAGAAACGTGGAGTTCAGAGTGGTTTAACAAGATGGTTTTAATGCCCCTTGGAAGAGACGTGGAGGTCATAGTAGATTAACAAGACGCTTTTAATGCCCCTTGGAGGAGATGTGGAGGTCAGAGTGGTTTAACAAGACGGTTTTAAGGCCATTTGGAAGAGCCGTGGAGGTTACAGTAGATTAACAAGACGGTTTTAATGCCCCTTGGAAGAGACGTGGAGTTCAGAGTGGTTTAACAAGATGGTTTTAATGCCACTTGGAAGAGACGTGGAGGTCACAGTAGCTTAACAAGACGGTTTTAATGCCCCTTGGAAGAGACGTGGAGTTCAGAGGGGTTTAACAAGACGTTTTTAATGCTCCTTGGTAGAGAAGTGGAGGTCACACTAGCTTAACAAGACGGTTATAATACCCCTTGGTAGAGATGTGGAGGTCACAGTAGCTTAACAACACGGTTTTAATGCCCCTTGGAAGAGACGTGGAGTACAGAGTGGTTTAACAAGATGGTTTTAAGGCCCCTTGGAAGAGACGTGGAGTTCAGAGGGGCTTAACAAGACGGTTTTAATGCCCCTTGGAAGAGACGTGGAAGTCACAGTAGCTTAACAAGATGGTTTTAATGCCCCTTGGAGGAGACGTGGAGGTCAGAGTGGTTTAACAAGACGGTTTTAAGGCCCCTTGGAAGAGACGTGGAGGTTACAGTAGCTTAACGAGACGGTTTTAATGCCCCTTGGAAGAGACGTGGAGTTCAGAGAGGTTTAACATGACTTTTTTAATGCTCCTTGGTAGAGAAGTGGAGGTCACACTAGCTTAACAAGACGGTTTTAATTCCCCTTGGTAGAGATGTGGAGGTCACAGTAGCTTAATAAGACGGTTTTAATGAACCTTCGAAGAGACGTGGAGTTCAGAGGGGCTTAACAAGACGGTTTTAATGCCCCTTGGAAGAGATGTGGAAGTCACAGTAGCTTAACAAGACGGTTTTAATGCCTCTTGGAGGAGACGTGGAGGTCAGAGTGGTTTAACAAGACGGTTTTAAGGCCCCTTGGAAGAGACGTGGAGGTTACAGTAGCTTAACAAGACGGTTTTAATGCCCCTTGGAAGAGACGTGGAGGTCAGAGTGGTTTAACAAGAGGGTTTTAATGCCCCTTGAAAGAGACGTGGAGGTCACAGTAGCTTAATAAGACATTTTTAATGCCCCTTGGAAGAGACGTGGAGTTCAGAGTGGTTTAAATAGACAGTTTTAATGCCCCTTGGAAGAGACGTGGAGGTCATAGCAGCTTAACAAGACGGTTTTAATTTCCCTTGGAGGAGACATGGAGGTCAGAGTGGTTTAACAAGACATTTTTAATGCCCCTTGGTAGAGACGTGGAGGTCACAGTAGCTTAACAAGACGGTTTTAATGCCCCTTGCAAGAGACGTCGTGTTCAGAGTGGTTTAACAAGACGGTTATAATGCCCCTTGGAAGAGACGTGGAATTCAGAGTGGTTTACAAAGACGTTTTTAATGCCCCTTGGAAGAGACGTGGAGTTCAGAGGGGCTTAACAAGACGGTTTTAATGCCCCTTGGAATAGACGTGGAGGTCACAGTAGCTTAACAAGACTGTTTTATTGCCCCTTGGAAGAGACGTGGAGTTCAGAGTGGTTTTACAAGATGGTTTTAATGCCCCTTGGAAGAGACGTAGAGGTCACAGTAGCTTAACAAGACAGTTTTAATGCCCCTTGGAAGAAACGTGGAGTTCAGAATGGTTTATCAAGATGGTT
The DNA here is from genome assembly GCF_046119375.1 of Phyllobates terribilis. Lineage (NCBI taxonomy): Eukaryota > Metazoa > Chordata > Amphibia > Anura > Dendrobatidae > Phyllobates > Phyllobates terribilis. The sequence goes on from NW_027362764.1 coordinate 253,740,979, forward strand.
TTAATGCCCCTTGGAAGAGACTTGGAGGTCATAGTAGCTTAACAAGACGCTTTTAATGCCCCTTGGAGGAGACGTGGAGGTCAGAGTGGTTTAACAAGACGGTTTTAAGGCCCCTTGGAAGAGATGTGGAGGTTACAGTAGCTTAACAAGACGGTTTTAATGCACCTTGGAAGAGACGTGGAGGTCAGAGTGGTTTAACAAGAGGGTTTTAATGCTCCTTGGAAAAGACGTGGAGATCAGAGTGGTTTAACAAGACGTTTTTAATGCTCCTTGGTAGAGAAGTGGAGGTCACACTAGCTTAACAAGATGGTTTTAATGCCCCTTGGTAGAGATGTGGAGGTCACAGTAGCTAAACAAGACGGTTTTAATGCCCCTTGGAAGAGACGTGAAGTTCAGAGTGGTTTAACAAGACGGTTTTAAGGCCCCTTGGAAGAGATGTGGAGTTCAGGGTGGCTTAACAAGACGTTTTTAATGCCCCTTGGAAGAGAAGTGGAGTTCAGAGGGGCTTAACAAGATGGTCCTAATGCTCCTTGGAAGAGACATGGAAGTCACAGTAGCTTAACATGACGGTTTTAATACCCCTTGGAGGAGACGTGAAGGTCAGAGTCGTTTAACAAGACGGTTTTAAGGCCCCTTGGAAGAGACGTGTAGGTCAGAGTGGTTTAACAAGAGGGTTTTAATGCCCCTTGGAAGAGACATGGAGGTCACAGTAGCTGAATAAGACGGTTTTAATGCCCCTTGGAAGAGACGTGGAGTTCAGAGTGGTTTAACAAGATGGTTTTAATGCCCCTTGGAAGAGACGTGGAGGTCATAGTAGCTTAACAAGACGGTTTTAATTCCCCTTGGAGGAGACGTGGAGGTCAGAGTGGTTTAACAACACGGTTTTAATGCCCCTTGGTAGAGACGTGGAGGTCACAGTAGCTTAACAAGACGGATTGAATGCCCCTTGGAAGAGAAGTCGTGTTCAGAGTGGTTTAACAAGACGGTATTAATGCCCCTTGGAAGAGACGTGGAGTTCAGATTCGTTTAACAAGTCGATTTAATGCCCCTTGGAAGAGACGTGGAGTTCAGAGGGGATTAATAAGACGGTTTTAATGCCCCTTGGAAGAGACGTGGAGGTCACAGTAGCTTAACAATACGGTTTTAATGCCCCTTGGAAGAGACGTGGAGGTCAGAGTGGTTTAGCAAGACGGTTTTAATGCCCCTTCGAAGAGACGTGGATGGCACAGTAGCTTAACAAGATGGTTTTAATGCCCCTTGGAAGAGACGTGGAGTTCAGAGTGGTTTACAAGATGGTTTTAATGCCCCTTGGAAGAGACGTGAAGGTCACAGTAGCTTAACAAGACAGTTTTAATGCCCTTGGAAGAGACATCGAGATCAGAGTGGTTTACCAAGATATTTTTAATGCCCCTTGGAAGAGACGTGGAAGTCACAGTAGCTTAACAATACGGTTTTAATGCCCCTTGGAAGAGACGTGGAGTTCAGAGTGGTTTAACAAGATGGTTTAAAGGCCCCTTGGAAGAGACGTGGAGGTCATAGTAGCTTAACAAGACGGTTTTAAGGCCCCTTGGAGGAGACGTGGAGGTCAGAGTGGTTTAACAAGATGGTTTTAAGGCCCCTTGGAAGAGAAGTGGAGGTTATAGTAGCTTAACAAGACGGTTTTATTGCCCCTTGGAAGAGATGTGGAGGTCAGAGTCGTTTAACAAGAGGGTTTTAATAACCCTTGAAATAGACGTGGAGGTCACAGTAGCTTAACAAGACGGTTTTAATGCCCCTTTAAAGAGAAGTGGAGTTCAGAAGGGTATAACAAGACGTTTTTAATGCTCCTTGGTAGAGAAGTGGAGGTCACACTAGCTTAACAAGACGGTTTTAATGCCCCTTGGTAGAGATGTGGAGGTCACAGTAGCTTAACAAGAAGGTTTTAATGCCCCTTGGAAGAGACGTGAAGTTCAGAGGGACTTAACAAGATGGTTTTAATGCCCCTTGGAAGAGACGTGGAAGTCACAGTAGCTTAACAAGACGGTTTTAATACCCTTTGGAGGAGACGTGGAGGTCAGAGTGGTTTAACAAGACGGTTTTAAGGCCCCTTGGAAGAGACGTGGAGGTTACAGTAGCTTAACAAGACGGTTTTAATGCCCCTTGGAAGAGACGTGGAGGTCAGAGTCGTTTAACAAGAGGGTTTTAATGCCCCTTGAAAGAGACGTGGAAGTCACACTAGCTTAACAAGACTATTTTAATGCCCCTTGGTAGAGAAGTGGAGGTCACAGCAGCTTATCAACACGGTTTTAATGCCCCTTGGAAGAGACGTGGAGTTCAGAGTGGTTTAACAAGACGGTTTTAAGGCCCCTTCGAAGAGACGTGGAGTTCAGAGGGGCTTAACAAGACGGTTTTAGTGCCCCTTGGAAGAGACGTGGAAGTCACAGTAGCTTAACAAGACGGTTTTAATGTCCCTTGGAGGAGACGTGGAGGTCAGAGTGCTTTAACAAGACGGTTTTAAGGCCCCTTGGAAGAGACGTGGAGGTCAGAGTGGTTTAACAAGAGGGTTTTAATGCTCCTTGGAAAAGACGTGGAGATCAGAGTGGTTTAACAAGACGTTTTTAATGCTCCTTGGTAGAGAAGTGGAGGTCACACTAGCTTAACAAGATGGTTTTAATGCCCCTTGGTAGAGATGTGGAGGTCACAGTAGCTAAACAAGACGGTTTTAATGCCCCTTGGAAGAGACGTGAAGTTCAGAGTGGTTTAACAAGACGGTTTTAAGGCCCCTTGGAAGAGATGTGGAGTTCAGGGTGGCTTAACAAGACGTTTTTAATGCCCCTTGGAAGAGAACTGGAGTTCAGAGGGGCTTAACAAGATGGTCCTAATGCTCCTTGGAAGAGACATGGAAGTCACAGTAGCTTAACATGACGGTTTTAATACCCCTTGGAGGAGACGTGAAGGTCAGAGTCGTTTAACAAGACGGTTTTAAGGCCCCTTGGAAGAGACGTGTAGGTCAGAGTGGTTTAACAAGAGGGTTTTAATGCCCCTTGGAAGAGACATGGAGGTCACAGTAGCTGAATAAGACGGTTTTAATGCCCCTTGGAAGAGACGTGGAGTTCAGAGTGGTTTAACAAGATGGTTTTAATGCCCCTTGGAAGAGACGTGGAGGTCATAGTAGCTTAACAAGACGGTTTTAATTCCCCTTGGAGGAGACGTGGAGGTCAGAGTGGTTTAACAACACGGTTTTAATGCCCCTTGGTAGAGACGTGGAGGTCACAGTAGCTTAACAAGACGGATTGAATGCCCCTTGGAAGAGAAGTCGTGTTCAGAGTGGTTTAACAAGACGGTATTAATGCCCCTTGGAAGAGACGTGGAGTTCAGATTCGTTTAACAAGTCGATTTAATGCCCCTTGGAAGAGACGTGGAGTTCAGAGGGGATTAATAAGACGGTTTTAATGCCCCTTGGAAGAGACGTGGAGGTCACAGTAGCTTAACAATACGGTTTTAATGCCCCTTGGAAGAGACGTGGAGGTCAGAGTGGTTTAACAAGACGGTTTTAATGCCCCTTCGAAGAGACGTGGATGGCACAGTAGCTTAACAAGATGGTTTTAATGCCCCTTGGAAGTGACAAGGAGTTCAGAGTGGTTTACAAGATGGTTTTAATGCCCCTTGGAAGAGACGTGAAGGTCACAGTAGCTTAACAAGACAGTTTTAATGCCCTTGGAAGAGACATCGAGATCAGAGTGGTTTACCAAGATATTTTTAATGCCCCTTGGAAGAGACGTGGAAGTCACAGTAGCTTAACAATACGGTTTTAATGCCCCTTGGAAGAGACGTGGAGTTCAGAGTGGTTTAACAAGATGGTTTAAAGGCCCCTTGGAAGAGACGTGGAGGTCATAGTAGCTTAACAAGACGGTTTTAAGGCCCCTTGGAGGAGACGTGGAGGTCAGAGTGGTTTAACAAGATGGTTTTAAGGCCCCTTGGAAGAGAAGTGGAGGTTATAGTAGCTTAACAAGACGGTTTTATTGCCCCTTGGAAGAGATGTGGAGGTCAGAGTCGTTTAACAAGAGGGTTTTAATGACCCTTGAAATAGACGTGGAGGTCACAGTAGCTTAACAAGACGGTTTTAATGCCCCTTTAAAGAGAAGTGGAGTTCAGAAGGGTATAACAAGACGTTTTTAATGCTCCTTGGTAGAGAAGTGGAGGTCACACTAGCTTAACAAGACGGTTTTAATGCCCCTTGGTAGAGATGTGGAGGTCACAGTAGCTTAACAAGAAGGTTTTAATGCCCCTTGGAAGAGACGTGAAGTTCAGAGGGACTTAACAAGATGGTTTTAATGCCCCTTGGAAGAGACGTGGAAGTCACAGTAGCTTGACAAGACGGTTTTAATACCCTTTGGAGGAGACGTGGAGGTCAGAGTGGTTTAACAAGACGGTTTTAAGGCCCCTTGGAAGAGACGTGGAGGTTACAGTAGCTTAACAAGACGGTTTTAATGCCCCTTGGAAGAGACGTGGAGGTCAGAGTCGTTTAACAAGAGGGTTTTAATGCCCCTTGAAAGAGACGTGGAAGTCACACTAGCTTAACAAGACTATTTTAATGCCCCTTGGTAGAGAAGTGGAGGTCACAGCTGCTTATCAACACGGTTTTAATGCCCCTTGGAAGAGACGTGGAGTTCAGAGTGGTTTAACAAGACGGTTTTAAGGCCCCTTCGAAGAGACGTGGAGTTCAGAGGGGCTTAACAAGACGGTTTTAGTGCCCCTTGGAAGAGACGTGGAAGTCACAGTAGCTTAACAAGACGGTTTTAATGTCCCTTGGAGGAGACGTGGAGGTCAGAGTGCTTTAACAAGACGGTTTTAAGGCCCCTTGGAAGAGACGTGGAGGTTACAGTAGCTTAACAAGACGGTTTTAATGCCCCTTGGAAGAGACGTGGAGGTCAGAGTGGTTTAGCAATAGGGTTTTAATGCCCCTTGAAAGAGACGTGGAGGACACAGCAGCTTAACAAGACGGTTTTAATGCCCCTTGGAAGAGACGTGGAGTTCAGAGAGGTTTAACAAGACGTTTTTAATGCTCCTTGGTAGAGAAGTGGAGGTCACACTAGCTTAACAAGACGGTTTTAATGCCCCTTGGTAGAGATGTGGAGGTCACAGTAGCTTAACAAGACGGTTTTAATGCCCCTTGGAAGAGACGTGGAGGTCAGAGTGGTTTAACAAGAGGGTTTTAATGCCCCTTGGAAGAGACGTGGAGTTCAGAGTGGTTTAACAAGACGTTTTTAATACCCCTTCGAAGAGACGTGGAGTTCAGAGGGGCTTAACAAGACGGTTTAAATGCCCCTTGGAAGAGACGTGGAGGTCACAGTAGCTTAACAAGACGGTTTTAATGCCCCTTGGAAGAAACGTGGAGTTCAGAGTGGTTTAACAAGATGGTTTTAATGCCCCTTGGAACAGACGTAGAGGTCACAGTAGCTTAGCAAGACAGTTTTAATGCCCTTGGAAGAGACATCGAGATCAGAGTGGTTTACCAATATGTTTTTAATGCCCCTTGGAAGAGACATGGAAGTCACAGTAGCTTAACAAGACGGTTTTAATGCCCCTTGGAAGAAACGTGGAGTTCAGAGTGGTTTAACAAGATGGTTTTAATGCCCCTTGGAAGAGACGTGGAGGTCATAGTAGATTAACAAGACGCTTTTAATGCCCCTTGGAGGAGACGTGGAGGTCAGAGTGGTTTAACAAGACGGTTTTAAAGCCCCTTGGAAGAGACATGGAGGTTACAGTAGCTTAACAAGACGGTTTTAATGCCCCGTGGAAGAGACGTGGAGGTCAGAGTGGTTTAACAAGAGGATTTTAATGCCCCTTGAAAGAGACGTGGAGGTCACAGTAGCTTAATAAGACGGTTTTAATGCCCCTTGGAAGAGACGTGGAGTTCAGAGTGGTTTAACATGATGGTTTTAATGCCCCTTGGAAGAGACGTGGAGGTCATAGTAGCTTAACAAGATGGTTTTAATTCCCCTTGGAGGAGACGTGGAGGTCAGAGTGGTTTAACAACACGGTTTTAATGCCCCTTGGTAGAGACGTGGAGGTCAAATTAGCTTAATAAGACGATTTTAATTCCCCTTGGAAGAGACGTCGTGTTCAGAGTGGTTTAACAAGACGTTTTTAATGCCCCTTGGAAGAGACGTGGAGATCAGAGGGGATTAACAAGACGGTTTTAATGCCCCTTGGAAGAGACGTGGAGGTCACAGTAGCTTAACAAGACGGTTTTAATGCCCCTTGGAAGAGACGTGGAGTTCAGAGTGGTTTTACAAGATGGTTTTAATGCCCCTTGGAAGAGACATGGAGGTCACAGTAGCTTAAAAAGACAGTTTTAATGCCCTTGGAAGTGACATCGAGATCAGAGTGGTTTACCAAGTTGTTTTTAATGCCCCTTGGAAGAGACGTGGAAGTCACAGTAGATTAACAAGACGGTTTTAATGCCCCTTGGAAGAAACGTGGAGTTCAGAGTGGTTTAACAAGATGGTTTTAATGCCCCTTGGAAGAGACGTGGAGGTCATAGTAGATTAACAAGACGCTTTTAATGCCCCTTGGAGGAGACGTGGAGGTCAGAGTGGTTTAACAAAACGGTTTTAAAGCCCCTTGGAAGAGACATGGAGGTTACAGTAGCTTAACAAGACGGTTTTAATGCCCCGTGGAAGAGACGTGGAGGTCAGAGTGGTTTAACAAGAGGATTTTAATGCCCCTTGAAAGAGACGTGGAGGTCACAGTAGCTTAATAAGACGGTTTTAATGCCCCTTGGAAGAGACGTGGAGTTCAGAGTGGTTTAACATGATGGTTTTAATGCCCCTTGGAAGAGACGTGGAGGTCATAGTAGCTTAACAAGATGGTTTTAATTCCCCTTGGAGGAGACGTGGAGGTCAGAGTGGTTTAACAACATGGTTTTAATGCCCCTTGGTAGAGACGTGGAGGTCAAATTAGCTTAATAAGACGATTTTAATTCCCCTTGGAAGAGACGTCGTGTTCAGAGTGGTTTAACAAGACGTTTTTAATGCCCCTTGGAAGAGACGTGGAGATCAGAGGGGATTAACAAGACGGTTTTAATGCCCCTTGGAAGAGACGTGGAGGTCACAGTAGCTTAACAAGACGGTTTTAATGCCCCTTGGAAGAGACGTGGAGTTCAGAGTGGTTTTACAAGATGGTTTTAATGCCCCTTGGAAGAGACATGGAGGTCACAGTAGCTTAAAAAGACAGTTTTAATGCCCTTGGAAGTGACATCGAGATCAGAGTGGTTTACCAAGTTGTTTTTAATGCCCCTTGGAAGAGACGTGGAAGTCACAGTAGATTAACAAGACGGTTTTAATGCCCCTTGGAAGAGACGTGGAGTTCAGAGTTGTTTAACAAGATGGTTTTAATACCACTTGGAAGAGACGTGGAGGTCATAGTAGCTTAACAAGACGGTTTTAATGCCCCTTGGAGGAGACGTGGAGGTCAGAGTGGTTTAACAAGATGGGTTTAAGGCCCCTTGGAAGAGACATGGAGGTTACAGTAGCTTAACAAGACGGTTTTAATGCCACTTGGAAGAGACGTGGAGGTCAGAGTGGTTTAACAAGAGGGTTTTAATGCCCCTTGAAAGAGACGTGGAAGTCACACTAGCTTAACAAGACGGTTTTAATGCCCCTTGGAAGAGACGTGGAGTTCAGAGAGGTTTAACAAGACGTTTTTAATGCTCCTTGGTAGAGAAGTGGAGGTCACACTAGCTTAACAAGACGGTTTTAATGCCCCTTGGAAGAGATGTGGAGGTCACAGTAGCTTAACAAGACGGTTTTAATGCCCCATGGAAGAGACGTGGAGTTCAGAGGGGCTTAGCAAGACGGTTTTAATGCCCCTTGGAAGAGACATGGAAGTCACAGTAGCTTAAGAAGATGGTTTTAATGCCCCTTGGAGGAGACGTGGAGGTCAGCGTGGTTTAACAAGACGGTTTTAAGGCCCCTTGGAAGAGACGTGGAGCTTACAGTAGCTTAACAAGACGGTTTTAATGCCCCTTGGAAGAGACGTGGAGGTCAGAGTGGTTTAACAAGAGGGTTTTAATGCCCCTTGAAAGAGACGTGGAGGTCACAGTAGCTTAATAAGACGGTTTTAATGCCCCTTGGAAGAGACGTGGAGTTCAGAGTGGTTTAACAAAATGGTTTTAATGCCTCTTGGAAGAGACGTGGAGGTCATAGCAGCTTAACAAGACGGTTTTAATTTCCCTTGGAGGAGACATGGAGGTCAGAGTGGTTTAACAAGACTGTTTTAATGCCCCTTGGTAGAGACGTGGAGGTCACAGTAGCTTAACAAGACGGTTTTAATGCCCCTTGGAAGAGACGTTGTGTTCAGAGTGGTTTAAGAAGACGGTTTTAATGCCCCTTGGAAGAGACGTGGTGTTCAGAGTGGTTTAACAAGACGTTTTTAATGCCCCTTGGAAGAGACGTGTAGTTCAGAGGGGCTTAACAATACGGTTTTAATGCCCCTTGGAAGAGACGTGGAAGTCACAGTAGCTTAACAAGTCGGTTTTAATGCCCCTTGGAAGAGACGTGGAGTTCAGAGTGGTTTTACAATATGGTTTTAATGCCCCTTGGAAGAGACGTAGAGGTCACAGTAGCTTAGCAAGACAGTTTTAATGGCCTTGGAAGAGACATCGAGATCAAAGTGGTTTACCAAGATGTTTTTAATGCCCCTTGGAAGAGACGTGGAAGTCACAGTAGCTTAACAAGACGGTTTTAATGCCCCTTGGAAGAAACGTGGAGTTCAGAGTGCTTTAACAAGATGGTTTTAATGCCCCTTGAAAGAGACGTGGAGGTCATACTAGATTAACAAGACGCTTTTAATGCCCCTTGGAGGAGACGTGGAGGTCAGAGTGGTTTAACAAGACGGTTTTAATGCCCCTTGGAAGAGACGTGGAGGTCAGAGTGGTTTAACAAGAGGGTTTTAATGCCCCTTGAAAGAGACGTGGAGGTCCCAGTAGCTTAATAAGACGGTTTTAATGCCCCTTGGAAGAGACGTGGAGTTCAGAGTGGTTTAACAAGATGGTTTTAATGCCCCTTGGAAGAGACGTGGAGGTCATAATAGCTTAACAAGACGGTTTTAATTCCCCTTGGAGGAGACGTGGAGGTCAGAGTGGTTTAACAACACGGTTTTAATGCCCCTTGGTAGAGACGTGGAGGTCACATTAGCTTAACAAGACGGTTTTAATTCCCCTTGGAAGAGACGTCGTGTTCAGATTGTTTTAACAAGACGGTTTTAATGCCCCTTGGAAGAGACGTGGAGTTCAGATTGGTTTAACAAGACTTTTTTAATGCCCCTTGGAAGAGACGTGGAGTTCAGAGGGGATTAATAAGACGGTTTTAATGCCCCTTGGAAGAGACGTGGAGGTCACAGTAGCTTAACAAGACGGTTTTAATGCCCCTTGGAAGAGACGTGGAGGTCATAGTAGCTTAACAAGACGGTTTTAATGCCCCTTGGAGGAGACGTGGAGGTCAGAGTGGTTTAACAAGATGGTTTTAAGGCCCCTTGGAAGAGACGTGGAGGTTACAGTAGCTTAACAAGACGGTTTTAATGCCCCTTGGAAGAGACGTGGAGGTCAAAGTGGTTTAACAAGAGGGTTTTAATGCCCTTTGAAAGAGACGTGGAAGTCACACTAGCTTAACAAGACGGTTTTAATGCCCCTTGGTAGAGATGTGGAGGTCACAGTAGCTTAACAACACGGTTTTAATGCCCCTTGGAAGAGACGTGGAGTTCACAGTGGTTTAACAAGACGGTTTTAAGGCCCCTTGGAAGAGACGTGGAGTTCAGAGGGGCTTAACAAGACGGTTTTAATGCACCTTGGAAGAGACGTGGAAGTCACAGTAGCTTAACAAGACGGTTTTAATGCCCCTTGGAGGAGACGTGGAGGTCAGAGTTGTTTAACAAGACGGTTTTAAGGCACCTTGGAAGAGACGTGGAGGTTACAGTAGCTTAACAAAACAGTTTTAATGCCCCTTGGAAGAGACGTGGAGGTCAGAGTGGTTTAACAAGAGGGTTTTAATGCCCCTTGAAAGAGACGTGGAGGACACAGTAGCTTAACAAGATGGTTTTATTGCCACTTGGAAGAGACGTGGAGTTCAGAGAGGTTTAACAAGACGTTTTTAATGCTCCTTGGTAGAGAAGTGGAGGTCACAATAGCTTAACAAGACGGTTTTAATGCCCCTTGGAAGAGACGTGGAGGTCATAGTAGCTTAACAAGACGGTTTTAATGCCCCTTGGAGGAGACGTGGAGGTGAGAGTGGTTTAACAAGATGGTTTTAAGGCCCCTTGGAAGAGACGTGGAGGTTACAGTAGCTTAACAAGACGGTTTTAATGCCCCTTGGAAGAGACGTGGAGGTCAAAGTGGTTTAACAAGAGGGTTTTAATGCCCTTTGAAAGAGACGTGGAAGTCACACTAGCTTAACAAGACGGTTTTAATGCCCCTTGGTAGAGATGTGGAGGTCACAGTAGCTTAACAACACGGTTTTAATGCCCTTGGAAGAGACGTGGAGTTCACAGTGGTTTAACAAGACGGTTTTAAGGCCCCTTGAAGAGACGTGGAGTTCAGAGGGGCTTAACAAGACGGTTTTAATGCACCTTGGAAGAGACGTGGAAGTCACAGTAGCTTAACAAGACGGTTTTAATGCCCCTTGGAGGAGACGTGGAGGTCAGGGTGGTTTAACAAGACAGTTTTAAGGCACCTTGGAAGAGACGTGGAGGTTACAGTAGCTTAACAAAACAGTTTTAATGCCCCTTGGAAGAGACGTGGAGGTCAGAGTGGTTTAACAAGAGGGTTTTAATGCCCCTTGAAAGAGACGTGGAGGACACAGTAGCTTAACAAGACGGTTTTAATGCCCCTTGGAAGAGACGTGGAGTTCAGAGAGGTTTAACAAGACGTTTTTAATGCTCCTTGGTAGAGAAGTGGAGGTCACACTAGCTTAACAAGACGGTTTTAATGCCCCTTGGAAGAGACGTGGAGTTCAGAGGGGATTAATAAGACGGTTTTAATGCCCCTTGGAAGAGACGTGGAAGTCACACTAGCTTAACAAGACGGTTTTAATGCCCCTTGGTAGAGATGTGGAGGTCACAGTAGCTTAACAACACGGTTTTAATGCCCCTTGGAAGAGACGTGGAGTTCACAGTGGTTTAACAAGACGGTTTTAAGGCCCCTTGGAAGAGACGTGGAGTTCAGAGGGGCTTAACAAGACGGTTTTAATGCACCTTGGAAGAGACGTGGAAGTCACAGTAGCTTAACAAGACGGTTTTAATGCCCCTTGGAGGAGACGTGGAGGTCAGAGTTGTTTAACAAGACGGTTTTAAGGCACCTTGGAAGAGACGTGGAGGTTACAGTAGCTTAACAAAACAGTTTTAATGCCCCTTGGAAGAGACGTGGAGGTCAGAGTGGTTTAACAAGAGGGTTTTAATGCCCCTTGAAAGAGACGTGGAGGACACAGTAGCTTAACAAGATGGTTTTATTGCCACTTGGAAGAGACGTGGAGTTCAGAGAGGTTTAACAAGACGTTTTTAATGCTCCTTGGTAGAGAAGTGGAGGTCACAATAGCTTAACAAGACGGTTTTAATGCCCCTTGGAAGAGACGTGGAGGTCATAGTAGCTTAACAAGACGGTTTTAATGCCCCTTGGAGGAGACGTGGAGGTCAGAGTGGTTTAACAAGATGGTTTTAAGGCCCCTTGGAAGAGACGTGGAGGTTACAGTAGCTTAACAAGACGGTTTTAATGCCCCTTGGAAGAGACGTGGAGGTCAAAGTGGTTTAACAAGAGGGTTTTAATGCCCTTTGAAAGAGACGTGGAAGTCACACTAGCTTAACAAGACGGTTTTAATGCCCCTTGGTAGAGATGTGGAGGTCACAGTAGCTTAACAACACGGTTTTAATGCCCTTGGAAGAGACGTGGAGTTCACAGTGGTTTAACAAGACGGTTTTAAGGCCCCTTGAAGAGACGTGGAGTTCAGAGGGGCTTAACAAGACGGTTTTAATGCACCTTGGAAGAGACGTGGAAGTCACAGTAGCTTAACAAGACGGTTTTAATGCCCCTTGGAGGAGACGTGGAGGTCAGGGTGGTTTAACAAGACAGTTTTAAGGCACCTTGGAAGAGACGTGGAGGTTACAGTAGCTTAACAAAACAGTTTTAATGCCCCTTGGAAGAGACGTGGAGGTCAGAGTGGTTTAACAAGAGGGTTTTAATGCCCCTTGAAAGAGACGTGGAGGACACAGTAGCTTAACAAGACGGTTTTAATGCCCCTTGGAAGAGACGTGGAGTTCAGAGAGGTTTAACAAGACGTTTTTAATGCTCCTTGGTAGAGAAGTGGAGGTCACACTAGCTTAACAAGACGGTTTTAATGCCCCTTGGAAGAGACGTGGAGTTCAGAGGGGATTAATAAGACGGTTTTAATGCCCCTTGGAAGAGACGTGGAGGTCACAGTAGCTTAACAAGAGGGTTTGAATGCCCCTTGGAAGAGAAGTGGAGGTCATAGTAGCTTAACAAGACGGTTTTAATGCCCCTTGGAGGAGACGTGGAGGTCAGAGTGGTTTAACAAGACGGTTTTAAGGCCCCTTGGAAGAGACGTGGAGCTTACAGTAGCTTAACAAGACGGTTTTAATGCCCCTTGGAAGAGACGTGGAGGTCAGAGTGGTTTAACAAGAGGGTTTTAATGCCCCTTGAAAGAGACGTGGAAGTCACACTAGCTTAACCAGACGGTTTTAATGCCCCTTGGTAGAGATGTGGAGGTCACAGTAGCTTAACAACACGGTTTTAATGCCCCTTGGAAGAGACGTGGAGTTCACAGTGGTTTAACAAGACGGTTTTAAGGCCCCTTGGAAGAGACGTGGAGTTCAGAGGGGCTTAACAAGACGGTTTTAATGCACCTTGGAAGAGACGTGGAAGTCACAGTAGCTTAACAACACGGTTTTAATGCCCCTTGGAAGAGACGTGGAGGTCAGAGTGGTGTAACAAGACGGTTTTAAGGCACCTTGGAAGAGACGTGGAGGTTACAGTAGCTTAACAAAACAGTTTTAATGCCCCTTGGAAGAGACGTGGAGGTCAGAGTGGTTTAACAAGAGGGTTTTAATGCCCCTTGAAAGAGACGTGGAGGACACAGTAGCTTAACAAGACGGTTTTAATGCCCCTTGGAAGAGACGTGGAGTTCAGAGAGGTTTAACAAGACGTTTTTAATGCTCCTTGGTAGAGAAGTGGAGGTCACACTAGCTTAACAAGACGGTTTTAATGCCCCTTGGAAGAGACGTGGTGGTCAGAGTGGTTTAACAAGAGGGTTTTAATGCCCCTTGAAAGAGACGTGGAGGTCACAGTAGCTTAATAAGACGGTTTTAATGCCCCTTAGAAGAGACGTGGAGGTCATAGTAGCTTAACAAGACGGTTTTAATTCCCCTTGGAAGAGACGTGGAAGTCACAGTAGCTTAACAACACGGTTTTAATGCCCCTTGGAAGAGACGTGGAGGTCAGAGTGGTGTAACAAGACGGTTTTAAGGCACCTTGGAAGAGACGTGGAGGTTACAGTAGCTTAACAAAACAGTTTTAATGCCCCTTGGAAGAGACGTGGAGGTCAGAGTGGTTTAACAAGAGGGTTTTAATGCCCCTTGAAAGAGACGTGGAGGACACAGTAGCTTAACAAGACGGTTTTAATGCCCCTTGGAAGAGACGTGGAGTTCAGAGAGGTTTAACAAGACGTTTTTAATGCTCCTTGGTAGAGAAGTGGAGGTCACACTAGCTTAACAAGACGGTTTTAATGCCCCTTGGAAGAGACGTGGTGGTCAGAGTGGTTTAACAAGAGGGTTTTAATGCCCCTTGAAAGAGACGTGGAGGTCACAGTAGCTTAATAAGACGGTTTTAATGCCCCTTGGAAGAGACGTGGAGGTCATATTAGCTTAACAAGACGGTTTTAATTCCCCTTGGAAGAGACGTCGTGTTCAGAGTGGTTTAACAAGACGGTTTTAATGCCCCTTGGAAGAGACGTGGAGTTCAGATTGGTTTAACAAGACGTTTTTAATGCCCCTTGGAAGAGACGTGGAGTTCAGAGGGGATTAATAAGACGGTTTTAATGCCCCTTGGAAGAGACGTGGAGGTCACAGTAGCTTAACAAGACGGTTTTAATGCCCCTTGGAAGAGACGTGGAGGTCAGAGTGGTTTAACAAGAGGGTTTTAATGCCCCTTGAAAGAGACGTGGAGGTCCCAGTAGCTTAATAAGACGGTTTTAATGCCCCTTGGAAGAGACGTGGAGTTCAGAGTGGTTTAACAAGATGGTTTTAATGCCCCTTGGAAGAGACGTGGAGGTCATAGTAGCTTAACAAGACGGTTTTAATTCCCCTTGGAGGAGACGAGGAGGTCAGAGTGGTTTAACAACACGGTTTTAATGCCCCTTGGTAGAGACGTGGAGGTCACATTAGCTTAACAAGACGGTTTTAATTCCCCTTGGAAGAGACGTTGTGTTCAGATTGTTTTAACAAGACGGTTTTAATGCCCCTTGGAAGAGACGTGGAGTTCAGATTGGTTTAACAAGACGTTTTTAATGCCCCTTGGAAGAGACGTGGAGTTCAGAGGGGATTAATAAGACGGTTTTAATGCCCCTTGGAAGAGACGTGGAGGTCACAGTAGCTTAACAAGACGGTTTTAATGCCCCTTGGAAGAGACGTGGAGGTCATAGTAGCTTAACAAGACGGTTTTAATGCCCCTTGGAGGAGACGGGGAGGTCAGAGTGGTTTAACAAGATGGTTTTAAGGCCCCTTGGAAGAGACGTGGAGGTTACAGTAGCTTAACAAGACGGTTTTAATGCCCCTTGGAAGAGACGTGGAGGTCAAAGTGGTTTAACAAGAGGGTTTTAATGCCCCTTGAAAGAGACGTGGAAGTCACACTAGCTTATCAAGACGGTTTTAATGCCCCTTGGTAGAGATGTGGAGGTCACAGTAGCTTAACAACACGGTTTTAATGCCCCTTGGAAGAGACGTGGAGTTCACAGTGGTTTAACAAGACGGTTTTAAGGCCCCTTGGAAGAGACGTGGAGTTCAGAGGGGCTTAACAAGACGGTTTTAATGCACCATGGAAGAGACGTGGAAGTCACAGTAGCTTAACAAGACGGTTTTAATGCCCCTTGGAGGAGACGTGGAGGTCAGAGTGGTTTAACAAGACGGTTTTAAGGCACCTTGGAAGAGACGTGGAGGTTACAGTAGCTTAACAAAACAGTTTTAATGCCCATTGGAAGAGACGTGGAGGTCAAAGTGGTTTAACAAGAGGGTTTTAATGCCCCTTGAAAGAGACGTGGAGGACACAGTAGCTTAACAAGATGGTTTTAATGCCCTTTGGAAGAGACGTGGAGTTCAGAGAGGTTTAACAAGACTTTTTAATGCTCCTTGGTAGAGAAGTGGAGGTCACAATAGCTTAACAAGACGGTTTTAATGCCCCTTGGAAGAGACGTGGAGGTCACAGTAGCTTAACAAGACGGTTTTAATGCCCCTTGGAAGAGACGTGGAGGTCATAGTAGCTTAACAGGACGGTTTTAATGCCCCTTGGAGGAGACGTGGAGGTCAGAGTGGTTTAACAAGATGGTTTTAAGGCCCCTTGGAAGAGACGTGGAGGTTACAGTAGCTTAACAAGACGGTTTTAATGCCCCTTGGAAGAGACGTGGAGGTCAAAGTGGTTTAACAAGAGGGTTTTAATGCCCCTTGAAAGAGACGTGGAGGTCACAGAAGCTTAATAAGACGGTTTTAATGCCCCTTGGAAGAGACGTGGAGGTCATAGTAGCTTAACAAGACGGTTTTAATTCCCCTTGGAGGAGACGTGGAGGTCAGAGTGGTTTAACAACACGGTTTTAATGCCCCTTGGTAGAGACGTGGAGGTCATATTAGCTTAACAAGACGGTTTTAATTCCCCTTGGAAGAGACGTCGTGTTCAGAGTGGTTTAACAAGACGGTTTTAATGCCCCTTGGAAGAGACGTGGAGTTCAGATCGGTTTAACAAGACGTTTTTAATGCCCCTTGGAAGAGACGTGGAGTTCAGAGGGGATTAATAAGACGGTTTTAATGCCCCTTGGAAGAGACGTGGAGGTCACAGTAGCTTAACAAGACGGTTTTAATGCCCCTTGGAAGAGACGTGGAGGTCAGAGTGGTTTAACAAGAGGGTTTTAATGCCCCTTGAAAGAGACGTGGAGGTCCCAGTAGCTTAATAAGACGGTTTTAATGCCCCTTGGAAGAGACGTGGAGTTCAGAGTGGTTTAACAAGATGGTTTTAATGCCCCTTGGAAGAAACGTGGAGGTCATAGTAGCTTAACAAGACGGTTTTAATTCCCCTTGGAGGAGACGTGGAGGTCAGAGTGGTTTAACAACACGGTTTTAATGCCCCTTGGTAGAGACGTGGAGGTCACATTAGCTTAACAAGACGGTTTTAATTCCCCTTGGAAGAGACGTCGTGTTCAGATTGTTTTAACAAGACGGTTTTAATGCCCCTTGGAAGAGACGTGGAGTTCAGATTGGTTTAACAAGACGTTTTTAATGCCCCTTGGAAGAGACGTGGAGTTCAGAGGGGATTAATAAGACGGTTTTAATGCCCTTTGGAAGAGACGTGGAGGTCACAGTAGCTTAACAAGACGGTTTTAATGCCCCTTGGAAGAGACGTGGAGGTCATAGTAGCTTAACAAGACGGTTTTAATGCCCCTTGGAGGAAACGTGGAGGTCAGAGTGGTTTAACAAGATGGTTTTAAGGCCCCTTGGAAGAGACGTGGAGGTTACAGTAGCTTAACAAGACGGTTTTAATGCCCCTTGGAAGAGACGTGGAGGTCAAAGTGGTTTAACAAGAGGGTTTTAATGCCCCTTGAAAGAGACGTGGAAGTCACACTAGCTTATCAAGACGGTTTTAATGCCCCTTGGTAGAGATGTGGAGGTCACAGTAGCTTAACAACACAGTTTTAATGCCCCTTGGAAGAGACGTGGAGTTCACAGTGGTTTAACAAGACGGTTTTAAGGCCCCTTGGAAGAGACGTGGAGTTCAGAGGGGCTTAACAAGACGGTTTTAATGCACCTTGGAAGAGACGTGGAAGTCACAGTAGCTTAACGAGACGGTTTTAATGCCCCTTGGAGGAGACGTGGAGGTCAGAGTGGTTTAACAAGACGGTTTTAAGGCACCTTGGAAGAGACGTGGAGGTTACAGTAGCTTAACAAAACAGTTTTAATGCCCATTGGAAGAGACGTGGAGGTCAGAGTGGTTTAACAAGAGGGTTTTAATGCCCCTTGAAAGAGACGTGGAGGACACAGTAGCTTAACAAGATGGTTTTAATGCCCCTTGGAAGAGACGTGGAGTTCAGAGAGGTTTAACAAGACGTTTTTAATGCTCCTTGGTAGAGAAGTGGAGGTCACAATAGCTTAACAAGACGGTTTTAATGCCCCTTGGAAGAGACGTGGAGGTCACAGTAGCTTAACAAGACGGTTTTAATGCCCCTTGGAAGAGACGTGGAGGTCATAGTAGCTTAACAAGACGGTTTTAATGCCCCTTGGAGGAGACGTGGAGGTCAG
The DNA here is from genome assembly GCF_046119375.1 of Phyllobates terribilis. Taxonomy (NCBI): domain Eukaryota; kingdom Metazoa; phylum Chordata; class Amphibia; order Anura; family Dendrobatidae; genus Phyllobates; species Phyllobates terribilis. The sequence continues at coordinate 253,758,520 of NW_027362764.1, forward strand.
AGTGGTTTAACAAGATGGTTTTAAGGCCCCTTGGAAGAGACGTGGAGGTTACAGTAGCTTAACAAGACGGTTTTAATGCCCCTTGGAAGAGACGTGGAGGTCAAAGTGGTTTAACAAGAGGGTTTTAATGCCCTTTGAAAGAGACGTGGAAGTCACACTAGCTTAACAAGACGGTTTTAATGCCCCTTGGTAGAGATGTGGAGGTCACAGTAGCTTAACAACACGGTTTTAATGCCCCTTGGAAGAGACGTGGAGTTCACAGTGGTTTAACAAGACGGTTTTAAGGCCCCTTGGAAGAGACGTGGAGTTCAGAGGGGCTTAACAAGACGGTTTTAATGCACCTTGGAAGAGATGTGGAAATCACAGTAGCTTAACAAGACGGTTTTAATGCCCCTTGGAGGAGACGTGGAGGTCAGAGTGGTTTAACAAGACAGTTTTAAGGCACCTTGGAGGAGACGTGGAGGTTACAGTAGCTTAACAAAACAGTTTTAATGCCCCTTGGAAGAGACGTGGAGGTCAGAGTGGTTTAACAAGAGGGTTTTAATGCCCCTTGAAAGAGACGTGGAAGTCACACTAGCTTAACAAGACGGTTTTAATGCCCCTTGGTAGAGATGTGGAGGTCACAGTAGCTTAACAACACGGTTTTAAAGCCCCTTGGAAGTGACGTGGAGTTCACAGTGGTTTAACAAGACGGTTTTAAGGCCCCTTGGAAGAGACGTGGAGTTCAGAGGGGCTTAACAAGACGGTTTTAATGCACCTTGGAAGAGACGTGGAAGTCACAGTAGCTTAACAAGACGGTTTTAATGCCCCTTGGAGGAGACGTGGAGGTCAGAGTGGTTTAACAAGACAGTTTTAAGGCACCTTGGAAGAGACGTGGAGGTTACAGTAGCTTAACAAAACAGTTTTAATGCCCCTTGGAAGAGACGTGGAGGTCAGAGTGGTTTAACAAGAGGGTTTTAATGCCCCTTGAAAGAGACGTGGAGGACACAGTAGCTTAACAAGACGGTTTTAATGCCCCTTGGAAGAGACGTGGAGTTCAGAGAGGTTTAACAAGACGTTTTTAATGCTCCTTGGTAGAGAAGTGGAGGTCACACTAGCTTAAAAGGACGGTTTTAATGCCCCTTGGAAGAGACGTGGAGGTCATAGTAGCTTAACAAGACGGTTTTAATGCCCCTTGGAGGAAACGTGGAGGTCAGAGTGGTTTAACAAGATGGTTTTAAGGCCCCTTGGAAGAGACGTGGAGGTTACAGTAGCTTAACAAGACGGTTTTAATGCCCCTTGGAAGAGACGTGGAGGTCAAAGTGGTTTAACAAGAGGGTTTTAATGCCCCTTGAAAGAGACGTGGAAGTCACACTAGCTTATCAAGACGGTTTTAATGCCCCTTGGTAGAGATGTGGAGGTCACAGTAGCTTAACAACACAGTTTTAATGCCCCTTGGAAGAGACGTGGAGTTCACAGTGGTTTAACAAGACGGTTTTAAGGCCCCTTGGAAGAGACGTGGAGTTCAGAGGGGCTTAACAAGACGGTTTTAATGCACCTTGGAAGAGACGTGGAAGTCACAGTAGCTTAACGAGACGGTTTTAATGCCCCTTGGAGGAGACGTGGAGGTCAGAGTGGTTTAACAAGACGGTTTTAAGGCACCTTGGAAGAGACGTGGAGGTTACAGTAGCTTAACAAAACAGTTTTAATGCCCATTGGAAGAGACGTGGAGGTCAGAGTGGTTTAACAAGAGGGTTTTAATGCCCCTTGAAAGAGACGTGGAGGACACAGTAGCTTAACAAGATGGTTTTAATGCCCCTTGGAAGAGACGTGGAGTTCAGAGAGGTTTAACAAGACGTTTTTAATGCTCCTTGGTAGAGAAGTGGAGGTCACAATAGCTTAACAAGACGGTTTTAATGCCCCTTGGAAGAGACGTGGAGGTCACAGTAGCTTAACAAGACGGTTTTAATGCCCCTTGGAAGAGACGTGGAGGTCATAGTAGCTTAACAAGACGGTTTTAATGCCCCTTGGAGGAGACGTGGAGGTCAGAGTGGTTTAACAAGATGGTTTTAAGGCCCCTTGGAAGAGACGTGGAGGTTACAGTAGCTTAACAAGACGGTTTTAATGCCCCTTGGAAGAGACGTGGAGGTCAAAGTGGTTTAACAAGAGGGTTTTAATGCCCTTTGAAAGAGACGTGGAAGTCACACTAGCTTAACAAGACGGTTTTAATGCCCCTTGGTAGAGATGTGGAGGTCACAGTAGCTTAACAACACGGTTTTAATGCCCCTTGGAAGAGACGTGGAGTTCACAGTGGTTTAACAAGACGGTTTTAAGGCCCCTTGGAAGAGACGTGGAGTTCAGAGGGGCTTAACAAGACGGTTTTAATGCACCTTGGAAGAGATGTGGAAATCACAGTAGCTTAACAAGACGGTTTTAATGCCCCTTGGAGGAGACGTGGAGGTCAGAGTGGTTTAACAAGACAGTTTTAAGGCACCTTGGAGGAGACGTGGAGGTTACAGTAGCTTAACAAAACAGTTTTAATGCCCCTTGGAAGAGACGTGGAGGTCAGAGTGGTTTAACAAGAGGGTTTTAATGCCCCTTGAAAGAGACGTGGAAGTCACACTAGCTTAACAAGACGGTTTTAATGCCCCTTGGTAGAGATGTGGAGGTCACAGTAGCTTAACAACACGGTTTTAAAGCCCCTTGGAAGTGACGTGGAGTTCACAGTGGTTTAACAAGACGGTTTTAAGGCCCCTTGGAAGAGACGTGGAGTTCAGAGGGGCTTAACAAGACGGTTTTAATGCACCTTGGAAGAGACGTGGAAGTCACAGTAGCTTAACAAGACGGTTTTAATGCCCCTTGGAGGAGACGTGGAGGTCAGAGTGGTTTAACAAGACAGTTTTAAGGCACCTTGGAAGAGACGTGGAGGTTACAGTAGCTTAACAAAACAGTTTTAATGCCCCTTGGAAGAGACGTGGAGGTCAGAGTGGTTTAACAAGAGGGTTTTAATGCCCCTTGAAAGAGACGTGGAGGACACAGTAGCTTAACAAGACGGTTTTAATGCCCCTTGGAAGAGACGTGGAGTTCAGAGAGGTTTAACAAGACGTTTTTAATGCTCCTTGGTAGAGAAGTGGAGGTCACACTAGCTTAAAAGGACGGTTTTAATGCCCCTTGGAAGAGACGTGGAGTTCAGAGGGGATTAATAAGACGGTTTTAATGCCCCTTGGAAGAGACGTGGAGGTCACAGTAGCTTAACAAGACGGTTTTAATGCCCCTTGGAAGAGACGTGGAGGTCATAGTAGCTTAACAAGACGGTTTTAATGCCCCTTGGAGGAGACGTGGAGGTCAGAGTGGTTTAACAAGACGGTTTTAAGGCCCCTTGGAAGAGACGTGGAGCTTACAGTAGCTTAGCAAGACGGTTTTAATGCCCCTTGGAAGAGACGTGGAGGTCAGAGTGGTTTAACAAGAGGGTTTTAATGCCCCTTGAAAGAGACGTGGAAGTCACACTAGCTTAACAAGACGGTTTTAATGCCCCTTGGTAGAGATGTGGAGGTCACAGTAGCTTAACAACACGGTTTTAATGCCCCTTGGAAGAGACGTGGAGTTCACAGTGGTTTAACAAGACGGTTTTAAGGCCCCTTGGAAGAGACGTGAAGTTCAGAGGGGCTTAACAAGACGGTTTTAATGCCCCTTGGAAGAGACGTGGAGGTCAGAGTGGTGTAACAAGACGGTTTTAAGGCACCTTGGAAGAGACGTGGAGGTTACAGTAGCTTAACAAAACAGTTTTAATGCCCCTTGGAAGAGACGTGGAGGGCAGAGTGGTTTAACAAGAGGGTTTTAATGCCCCTTGAAAGAGACGTGGAGGACACAGTAGCTTAACAAGACGGTTTTAATGCCCCTTGGAAGAGACGTGGAGTTCAGAGAGGTTTAACAAGACGTTTTTAATGCTCCTTGGTAGAGAAGTGGAGGTCACACTAGCTTAACAAGACGGTTTTAATGCCCCTTGGAAGAGACGTGGAGGTCAGAGTGGTTTAACAAGAGGGTTTTAATGCCCCTTGAAAGAGACGTGGAGGTCACAGTAGCTTAATAAGACGGTTTTAATGCCCCTTGGAAGAGACGTGGAGGTCATAGTAGCTTAACAAGACGGTTTTAATTCCCCTTGGAGGAGACGTGGAGGTCAGAGTGGTTTAACAACACGGTTTTAATGCCCCTCGGTAGAGACGTGGAGGTCATATTAGCTTAACAAGACGGTTTTAATTCCCCTTGGAAGAGACGTCGTGTTCAGAGGGGTTTAACAAGACGGTTTTAATGCCCCTTGGAAGAGACGTGGAGTTCAGATTGGTTTAACAAGACGTTTTTAATGCCCCTTGGAAGAGACGTGGAGTTCGGAGTCGATTAATAAGACGGTTTTAATGCCCCTTGGAAGAGACGTGGAGGTCAGAGTGGTTTAACAAGACGGTTTTAATGCCCCTTGGAAGAGACGTGGAGGTCATAGTAGCTTAACAAGACGGTTTTAATGCCCCTTGGAGGAGACGTGGAGGTCAGAGTGGTTTAACAAGATGGTTTTAAGGCCCCTTGGAAGAGACGTGGAGGTTACAGTAGCTTAACAAGACGGTTTTAATGCCCCTTGGAAGAGACGTGGAGGTCAAAGTGGTTTAACAAGAGGGTTTTAATGCCCCTTGAAAGAGACGTGGAAGTCACACTAGCTTATCAAGACGGTTTTAATGCCCCTTGGTAGAGATGTGGAGGTCACAGTAGCTTAACAACACGGTTTTAATGCCCCTTGGAAGAGACGTGGAGTTCACAGTGGTTTAACAAGACGGTTTTAAGGCCCCTTGGAAGAGACGTGGAGTTCAGAGGGGCTTAACAAGACGGTTTTAATGCACCATGGAAGAGACGTGGAAGTCACAGTAGCTTAACAAGACGGTTTTAATGCCCCTTGGAGGAGACGTGGAGGTCAGAGTGGTTTAACAAGACGGTTTTAAGGCACCTTGGAAGAGACGTGGAGGTTACAGTAGCTTAACAAAACAGTTTTAATGCCCATTGGAAGAGACGTGGAGGTCAAAGTGGTTTAACAAGAGGGTTTTAATGCCCCTTGAAAGAGACGTGGAGGACACAGTAGCTTAACAAGATGGTTTTAATGCCCTTTGGAAGAGACGTGGAGTTCAGAGAGGTTTAACAAGACTTTTTAATGCTCCTTGGTAGAGAAGTGGAGGTCACAATAGCTTAACAAGACGGTTTTAATGCCCCTTGGAAGAGACGTGGAGGTCACAGTAGCTTAACAAGACGGTTTTAATGCCCCTTGGAAGAGACGTGGAGGTCATAGTAGCTTAACAGGACGGTTTTAATGCCCCTTGGAGGAGACGTGGAGGTCAGAGTGGTTTAACAAGATGGTTTTAAGGCCCCTTGGAAGAGACGTGGAGGTTACAGTAGCTTAACAAGACGGTTTTAATGCCCCTTGGAAGAGACGTGGAGGTCAAAGTGGTTTAACAAGAGGGTTTTAATGCCCCTTGAAAGAGACGTGGAGGTCACAGAAGCTTAATAAGACGGTTTTAATGCCCCTTGGAAGAGACGTGGAGGTCATAGTAGCTTAACAAGACGGTTTTAATTCCCCTTGGAGGAGACGTGGAGGTCAGAGTGGTTTAACAACACGGTTTTAATGCCCCTTGGTAGAGACGTGGAGGTCATATTAGCTTAACAAGACGGTTTTAATTCCCCTTGGAAGAGACGTCGTGTTCAGAGTGGTTTAACAAGACGGTTTTAATGCCCCTTGGAAGAGACGTGGAGTTCAGATCGGTTTAACAAGACGTTTTTAATGCCCCTTGGAAGAGACGTGGAGTTCAGAGGGGATTAATAAGACGGTTTTAATGCCCCTTGGAAGAGACGTGGAGGTCACAGTAGCTTAACAAGACGGTTTTAATGCCCCTTGGAAGAGACGTGGAGGTCAGAGTGGTTTAACAAGAGGGTTTTAATGCCCCTTGAAAGAGACGTGGAGGTCCCAGTAGCTTAATAAGACGGTTTTAATGCCCCTTGGAAGAGACGTGGAGTTCAGAGTGGTTTAACAAGATGGTTTTAATGCCCCTTGGAAGAAACGTGGAGGTCATAGTAGCTTAACAAGACGGTTTTAATTCCCCTTGGAGGAGACGTGGAGGTCAGAGTGGTTTAACAACACGGTTTTAATGCCCCTTGGTAGAGACGTGGAGGTCACATTAGCTTAACAAGACGGTTTTAATTCCCCTTGGAAGAGACGTCGTGTTCAGATTGTTTTAACAAGACGGTTTTAATGCCCCTTGGAAGAGACGTGGAGTTCAGATTGGTTTAACAAGACGTTTTTAATGCCCCTTGGAAGAGACGTGGAGTTCAGAGGGGATTAATAAGACGGTTTTAATGCCCTTTGGAAGAGACGTGGAGGTCACAGTAGCTTAACAAGACGGTTTTAATGCCCCTTGGAAGAGACGTGGAGGTCATAGTAGCTTAACAAGACGGTTTTAATGCCCCTTGGAGGAAACGTGGAGGTCAGAGTGGTTTAACAAGATGGTTTTAAGGCCCCTTGGAAGAGACGTGGAGGTTACAGTAGCTTAACAAGACGGTTTTAATGCCCCTTGGAAGAGACGTGGAGGTCAAAGTGGTTTAACAAGAGGGTTTTAATGCCCCTTGAAAGAGACGTGGAAGTCACACTAGCTTATCAAGACGGTTTTAATGCCCCTTGGTAGAGATGTGGAGGTCACAGTAGCTTAACAACACAGTTTTAATGCCCCTTGGAAGAGACGTGGAGTTCACAGTGGTTTAACAAGACGGTTTTAAGGCCCCTTGGAAGAGACGTGGAGTTCAGAGGGGCTTAACAAGACGGTTTTAATGCACCTTGGAAGAGACGTGGAAGTCACAGTAGCTTAACGAGACGGTTTTAATGCCCCTTGGAGGAGACGTGGAGGTCAAAGTGGTTTAACAAGACGGTTTTAAGGCACCTTGGAAGAGACGTGGAGGTTACAGTAGCTTAACAAAACAGTTTTAATGCCCATTGGAAGAGACGTGGAGGTCAGAGTGGTTTAACAAGAGGGTTTTAATGCCCCTTGAAAGAGACGTGGAGGACACAGTAGCTTAACAAGATGGTTTTAATGCCCCTTGGAAGAGACGTGGAGTTCAGAGAGGTTTAACAAGACGTTTTTAATGCTCCTTGGTAGAGAAGTGGAGGTCACAATAGCTTAACAAGACGGTTTTAATGCCCCTTGGAAGAGACGTGGAGGTCACAGTAGCTTAACAAGACGGTTTTAATGCCCCTTGGAAGAGACGTGGAGGTCATAGTAGCTTAACAAGACGGTTTTAATGCCCCTTGGAGGAGACGTGGAGGTCAGAGTGGTTTAACAAGATGGTTTTAAGGCCCCTTGGAAGAGACGTGGAGGTTACAGTAGCTTAACAAGACGGTTTTAATGCCCCTTGGAAGAGACGTGGAGGTCAAAGTGGTTTAACAAGAGGGTTTTAATGCCCTTTGAAAGAGACGTGGAAGTCACACTAGCTTAACAAGACGGTTTTAATGCCCCTTGGTAGAGATGTGGAGGTCACAGTAGCTTAACAACACGGTTTTAATGCCCCTTGGAAGAGACGTGGAGTTCACAGTGGTTTAACAAGACGGTTTTAAGGCCCCTTGGAAGAGACGTGGAGTTCAGAGGGGCTTAACAAGACGGTTTTAATGCACCTTGGAAGAGATGTGGAAATCACAGTAGCTTAACAAGACGGTTTTAATGCCCCTTGGAGGAGACGTGGAGGTCAGAGTGGTTTAACAAGACAGTTTTAAGGCACCTTGGAAGAGACGTGGAGGTTACAGTAGCTTAACAAAACAGTTTTAATGCCCCTTGGAAGAGACGTGGAGGTCAGAGTGGTTTAACAAGAGGGTTTTAATGCCCCTTGAAAGAGACGTGGAGGACACAGTAGCTTAACAAGATGGTTTTAATGCCCCTTGGAAGAGACGTGGAGTTCAGAGAGGTTTAACAAGACGTTTTTAATGCTCCTTGGTAGAGAAGTGGAGGTCACAATAGCTTAACAAGACGGTTTTAATGCCCCTTGGAAGAGACGTGGACGTCACAGTAGCTTAACAAGACGGTTTTAATGCCCCTTGGAAGAGACGTGGAGGTCATAGTAGCTTAACAAGACGGTTTTAATGCCCCTTGGAGGAGACGTGGAGGTCAGAGTGGTTTAACAAGATGGTTTTAAGGCCCCTTGGAAGAGACGTGGAGTTTACAGTAGCTTAACAAGACGGTTTTAATGCCCCTTGGAAGAGACGTGGAGGTCAAAGTGGTTTAACAAGAGGGTTTTAATGCCCTTTGAAAGAGACGTGGAAGTCACACTAGCTTAACAAGACGGTTTTAATGCCCCTTGGTAGAGATGTGGAGGTCACAGTAGCTTAACAACACGGTTTTAAAGCCCCTTGGAAGAGACGTGGAGTTCACAGTGGTTTAACAAGACGGTTTTAAGGCCCCTTGGAAGAGACGTGGAGTTCAGAGGGGCTTAACAAGACGGTTTTAATGCACCTTGGAAGAGACGTGGAAGTCACAGTAGCTTAACAAGACGGTTTTAATGCCCCTTGGAGGAGACGTGGAGGTCAGAGTGGTTTAACAAGACAGTTTTAAGGCACCTTGGAAGAGACGTGGAGGTTACAGTAGCTTAACAAAACAGTTTTAATGCCCCTTGGAAGAGACGTGGAGGTCAGAGTGGTTTAACAAGAGGGTTTTAATGCCCCTTGAAAGAGACGTGGAGGACACAGTAGCTTAACAAGACGGTTTTAATGCCCCTTGGAAGAGACGTGGAGTTCAGAGAGGTTTAACAAGACGTTTTTAATGCTCCTTGGTAGAGAAGTGGAGGTCACACTAGCTTAAAAGGACGGTTTTAATGCCCCTTGGAAGAGACGTGGAGTTCAGAGGGGATTAATAAGACGGTTTTAATGCCCCTTGGAAGAGACGTGGAGGTCACAGTAGCTTAACAAGACGGTTTTAATGCCCCTTGGAAGAGACGTGGAGGTCATAGTAGCTTAACAAGACGGTTTTAATGCCCCTTGGAGAAGACGTGGAGGTCAGAGTGGTTTAACAAGACGGTTTTAAGGCCCCTTGGAAGAGACGTGGAGCTTACAGTAGCTTAGCAAGACGGTTTTAATGCCCCTTGGAAGAGACGTGGAGGTCAGAGTGGTTTAACAAGAGGGTTTTAATGCCCCTTGAAAGAGACGTGGAAGTCACACTAGCTTAACAAGACGGTTTTAATGCCCCTTGGTAGAGATGTGGAGGTCACAGTAGCTTAACAACACGGTTTTAATGCCCCTTGGAAGAGACGTGGAGTTCACAGTGGTTTAACAAGACGGTTTTAAGGCCCCTTGGAAGAGACGTGGAGTTCAGAGGGGCTTAACAAGACGGTTTTAATGCCCCTTGGAAGAGACGTGGAGGTCAGAGTGGTGTAACAAGACGGTTTTAAGGCACCTTGGAAGAGACGTGGAGGTTACAGTAGCTTAACAAAACAGTTTTAATGCCCCTTGGAAGAGACGTGGAGGGCAGAGTGGTTTAACAAGAGGGTTTTAATGCCCCTTGAAAGAGACGTGGAGGACACAGTAGCTTAACAAGACGGTTTTAATGCCCCTTGGAAGAGACGTGGAGTTCAGAGAGGTTTAACAAGACGTTTTTAATGCTCCTTGGTAGAGAAGTGGAGGTCACACTAGCTTAACAAGACGGTTTTAATGCCCCTTGGAAGAGACGTGGAGGTCAGAGTGGTTTAACAAGAGGGTTTTAATGCCCCTTGAAAGAGACGTGGAGGTCACAGTAGCTTAATAAGACGGTTTTAATGCCCCTTGGAAGAGACGTGGAGGTCATAGTAGCTTAACAAGACGGTTTTAATTCCCCTTGGAGGAGACGTGGAGGTCAGAGTGGTTTAACAACACGGTTTTAATGCCCCTCGGTAGAGACGTGGAGGTCATATTAGCTTAACAAGACGGTTTTAATTCCCCTTGGAAGAGACGTCGTGTTCAGAGGGGTTTAACAAGACGGTTTTAATGCCCCTTGGAAGAGACGTGGAGTTCAGATTGGTTTAACAAGACGTTTTTAATGCCCCTTGGAAGAGACGTGGAGTTCGGAGTCGATTAATAAGACGGTTTTAATGCCCCTTGGAAGAGACGTGGAGGTCAGAGTGGTTTAACAAGAGGGTTTTAATGCCCCTTGAAAGAGACGTGGAGGACACAGTAGCTTAACAAGATGGTTTTATTGCCACTTGGAAGAGACGTGGAGTTCAGAGAGGTTTAACAAGACGTTTTTAATGCTCCTTGGTAGAGAAGTGGAGGTCACAATAGCTTAACAAGACGGTTTTAATGCCCCTTGGAAGAGACGTGGAGGTCACAGTAGCTTAACAAGACGGTTTTAATGCCCCTTGGAAGAGACGTGGAGGTCATAGTAGCTTAACAAGACGGTTTTAATGCCCCTTGGAGGAGACGTGGAGGTCAGAGTGGTTTAACAAGATGGTTTTAAGGCCCCTTGGAAGAGACGTGGAGGTTACAGTAGCTTAACAAGACGGTTTTAATGCCCCTTGGAAGAGACGTGGAGGTCAAAGTGGTTTAACAAGAGGGTTTTAATGCCCTTTGAAAGAGACGTGGAAGTCACACTAGCTTAACAAGACGGTTTTAATGCCCCTTGGTAGAGATGTGGAGGTCACAGTAGCTTAACAACACGGTTTTAATGCCCCTTGGAAGAGACGTGGAGTTCACAGTGGTTTAACAAGACGGTTTTAAGGCCCCTTGGAAGAGACGTGGAGTTCAGAGGGGCTTAACTAGACGGTTTTAATGCACCTTGGAAGAGACGTGGAAGTCACAGTACCTTAACAAGACGGTTTTAATGCCCCTTGGAGGAGACGTGGAGGTCAGGGTGGTTTAACAAGACAGTTTTAAGGCACCTTGGAAGAGACGTGGAGGTTACAGTAGCTTAACAAAACAGTTTTAATGCCCCTTGGAAGAGACGTGGAGGTCAGAGTGGTTTAACAAGAGGGTTTTAATGCCCCTTGAAAGAGACGTGGAGGACACAGTAGCTTAACAAGACGGTTTTAATGCCCCTTGGAAGAGACGTGGAGTTCAGAGAGGTTTAACAAGACGTTTTTAATGCTCCTTGGTAGAGAAGTGGAGGTCACACTAGCTTAACAAGACGGTTTTAATGCCCCTTGGAAGAGACGTGGAGTTCAGAGGGGATTAATAAGACGGTTTTAATGCCCCTTGGAAGAGACGTGGAGGTCACAGTAGCTTAACAAGAGGGTTTTAATGCCCCTTGGAAGAGAAGTGGAGGTCATAGTAGCTTAACAAGACGGTTTTAATGCCCCTTGGAGGAGACGTGGAGGTCAGAGTGGTTTAACAAGACGGTTTTAAGGCCCCTTGGAAGAGACGTGGAGCTTACAGTAGCTTAACAAGACGGTTTTAATGCCCCTTGGAAGAGACGTGGAGGTCAGAGTGGTTTAACAAGAGGGTTTTAATGCCCCTTGAAAGAGACGTGGAAGTCACACTAGATTAACAAGACGGTTTTAATGCCCCTTGGTAGAGATGTGGAGGTCACAGTAGCTTAACAACACGGTTTTAATGCCCCTTGGAAGAGACGTGGAGTTCACAGTGGTTTAACAAGACGGTTTTAAGGCCCCTTGGAAGAGACGTGGAGTTCAGAGGGGCTTAACAAGACGGTTTTAATGCACCTTGGAAGAGGCGTGGAAGTCACAGTAGCTTAACAACACGGTTTTAATGCCCCTTGGAAGAGACGTGGAGGTCAGAGTGGTGTAACAAGACGGTTTTAAGGCACCTTGGAAGAGACGTGGAGGTTACAGTAGCTTAACAAAACAGTTTTAATGCCCCTTGGAAGAGACGTGGAGGTCAGAGTGGTTTAACAAGAGGGTTTTAATGACCCTTGAAAGAGACGTGGAGGACACAGTAGCTTAACAAGACGGTTTTAATGCCCCTTGGAAGAGACGTGGAGTTCAGAGAGGTTTAACAAGACGTTTTTAATGCTCCTTGGTAGAGAAGTGGAGGTCACACTAGCTTAACAAGACGGTTTTAATGCCCCTTGGAAGAGACGTGGCGGTCAGAGTGGTTTAACAAGAGGGTTTTAATGCCCCTTGAAAGAGACGTGGAGGTCACAGTAGCTTAATAAGACGGATTTAATGCCCCTTGGAAGAGACGTGGAGGTCATAGTAGCTTAACAAGACGGTTTTAATTCCCCTTGGAGGAGACGTGGAGGTCAGAGTGGTTTAACAACACGGTTTTAATGCCCCTTGGTAGAGACGTGGAGGTCATATTAGCTTAACAAGACGGTTTTAATTCCCCTTGGAAGAGACGTCGTGTTCAGAGTGGTTTAACAAGACGGTTTTAATGCCCCTTGGAAGAGACGTGGAGTTCAGATTGGTTTAACAAGACGTTTTTAATGCCCCTTGGAAGAGACGTGGAGTTCAGAGGGGATTAATAAGACGGTTTTAATGCCCCTTGGAAGAGACGTGGAGGTCACAGTAGCTTAACAAGACGGTTTTAATGCCCCTTGGAAGAGACGTGGAGGTCAGAGTGGTTTAACAAGAGGGTTTTAATGCCCCTTGAAAGAGACGTGGAGGTCCCAGTAGCTTAATAAGACGGTTTTAATGCCCCTTGGAAGAGACGTGGAGTTCAGAGTGGTTTAACAAGATGGTTTTAATGCCCCTTGGAAGAGACGTGGAGGTCATAGTAGCTTAACAAGACGGTTTTAATTCTCCTTGGAGGAGACGTGGAGGTCAGAGTGGTTTAACAACACGGTTTTAATGCCCCTTGGTAGAGACGTGGAGGTCACATTAGCTTAACAAGACGGTTTTAATTCCCCTTGGAAGAGACGTCGTGTTCAGATTGTTTTAACAAGACGGTTTTAATGCCCCTTGGAAGAGACGTGGAGTTCAGATTGGTTTAACAAGACGTTTTTAATGCCCCTTGGAAGAGACGTGGAGTTCAGAGGGGATTAATAAGACGGTTTTAATGCCCCTTGGAAGAGACGTGGAGGTCACAGTAGCTTAACAAGACGGTTTTAATGCCCCTTGGAAGAGACGTGGAGGTCATAGTAGCTTAACAAGACGGTTTTAATGCCCCTTGGAGGAGACGTGGAGGTCAGAGTGGTTTAACAAGATGGTTTTAAGGCCCCTTGGAAGAGACGTGGAGGTTACAGTAGCTTAACAAGACGGTTTTAATGCCCCTTGGAAGAGACGTGGAGGTCAAAGTGGTTTAACAAGAGGGTTTTAATGCCCCTTGAAAGAGACGTGGAAGTCACACTAGCTTATCAAGACGGTTTTAATGCCCCTTGGTAGAGATGTGGAGGTCAGAGTAGCTTAACAACACGGTTTTAATGCCCCTTGGAAGAGACGTGGAGTTCACAGTGGTTTAACAAGACGGTTTTAAGGCCCCTTGGAAGAGACGTGGAGTTCAGAGGGGCTTAACAAGACGGTTTTAATGCACCATGGAAGAGACGTGGAAGTCACAGTAGCTTAACAAGACGGTTTTAATGCCCCTTGGAGGAGACGTGGAGGTCAGAGTGGTTTAACAAGACGGTTTTAAGGCACCTTGGAAGAGACGTGGAGGTTACAGTAGCTTAACAAAACAGTTTTAATGCCCATTGGAAGAGACGTGGAGGTCAAAGTGGTTTAACAAGAGGGTTTTAATGCCCCTTGAAAGAGACGTGGAGGACACAGTAGCTTAACAAGATGGTTTTAATGCCCCTTGGAAGAGACGTGGAGTTCAGAGAGGTTTAACAAGACGTTTTTAATGCTACTTGGTAGAGAAGTGGAGGTCACAATAGCTTAACAAGACGGTTTTAATGCCCCTTGGAAGAGACGTGGAGGTCACAGTAGCTTAACAAGACGGTTTTAATGCCCCTTGGAAGAGACGTGGAGGTCATAGTAGCTTAACAGGACGGTTTTAATGCCCCTTGGAGGAGACGTGGAGGTCAGAGTGGTTTAACAAGATGGTTTTAAGGCCCCTTGGAAGAGACGTGGAGGTTACAGTAGCTTAACAAGACGGTTTTAATGCCCCTTGGAAGAGACGTGGAGGTCAAAGTGGTTTAACAAGAGGGTTTTAATGCCCCTTGAAAGAGACGTGGAGGTCACAGAAGCTTAATAAGACGGTTTTAATGCCCCTTGGAAGAGACGTGGAGGTCATAGTAGCTTAACAAGACGGTTTTAATTCCCCTTGGAGGAGACGTGGCGGTCAGAGTCGTTTAACAACACGGTTTTAATGCCCCTTGGTAGAGACGTGGAGGTCATATTAGCTTAACAAGACGGTTTTAATTCCCCTTGGAAGAGACGTCGTGTTCAGAGTGGTTTAACAAGACGGTTTTAATGCCCCTTGGAAGAGACGTGGAGTTCAGATTGGTTTAACAAGACGTTTTTAATGCCCCTTGGAAGAGACGTGGAGTTCAGAGGGGATTAATAAGACGGTTTTAATGCCCCTTGGAAGAGACGTGGAGGTCACAGTAGCTTAACAAGACGGTTTTAATGCCCCTTGGAAGAGACGTGGAGGTCAGAGTGGTTTAACAAGAGGGTTTTAATGCCCCTTGAAAGAGACGTGGAGGTCCCAGTAGCTTAATAAGACAGTTTTAATGCCCCTTGGAAGAGACGTGGAGTTCAGAGTGGTTTAACAAGATGGTTTTAATGCCCCTTGGAAGAGACGTGGAGGTCATAGTAGCTTAACAAGACGGTTTTAATTCCCCTTGGAGGAGACGTGGAGGTCAGAGTGGTTTAACAACACGGTTTTAATGCCCCTTGGTAGAGACGTGGAGGTCACATTAGCTTAACAAGACGGTTTTAATTCCCCTTGGAAGAGACGTCGTGTTCAGATTGTTTTAACAAGACGGTTTTAATGCCCCTTGGAAGAGACGTGGAGTTCAGATTGGTTTAACAAGACGTTTTTAATGCCCCTTGGAAGAGACGTGGAGTTCAGAGGGGATTAATAAGACGGTTTTAATGCCCCTTGGAAGAGACGTGGAGGTCACAGTAGCTTAACAAGACGGTTTTAATGCCCCTTGGAAGAGACGTGGAGGTCATAGTAGCTTAACAAGACGGTTTTAATGCCCCTTGGAGGAGACGTGGAGGTCAGAGTGGTTTAACAAGATGGTTTTAAGGCCCCTTGGAAGAGACGTGAAGGTTACAGTAGCTTAACAAGACGGTTTTAATGCCCCTTGGAAGAGACGTGGAGGTCAAAGTGGTTTAACAAGAGGGTTTTAATGCCCCTTGAAAGAGACGTGGAAGTCACACTAGCTTATCAAGACGGTTTTAATGCCCCTTGGTAGAGATGTGGAGGTCACAGTAGCTTAACAACACAGTTTTAATGCCCCTTGGAAGAGACGTGGAGTTCACAGTGGTTTAACAAGACGGTTTTAAGGCCCCTTGGAAGAGACGTGGAGTTCAGAGGGGCTTAACAAGACGGTTTTAATGCACCTTGGAAGAGACGTGGAAGTCACAGTAGCTTAACGAGACGGTTTTAATGCCCCTTGGAGGAGACGTGGAGGTCAGAGTGGTTTAACAAGACGGTTTTAAGGCACCTTGGAAGAGACGTGGAGGTTACAGTAGCTTAACAAAACAGTTTTAATGCCCATTGGAAGAGACGTGGAGGTCAGAGTGGTTTAACAAGAGGGTTTTAATGCCCCTTGAAAGAGACGTGGAGGACACAGTAGCTTAACAAGATGGTTTTAATGCCCCTTGGAAGAGACGTGGAATTCAGAGAGGTTTAACAAGACGTTTTTAATGCTCCTTGGTAGAGAAGTGGAGGTCACAATAGCTTAACAAGACGGTTTTAATGCCCCTTGGAAGAGACGTGGAGGTCACAGTAGCTTAACAAGACGGTTTTAATGCCCCTTGGAAGAGACGTGGAGGTCATAGTAGCTTAACAAGACGGTTTTAATGCCCCTTGGAGGAGACGTGGAGGTCAGAGTGGTTTAACAAGATGGTTTTAAGGCCCCTTGGAAGAGACGTGGAGGTTACAGTAGCTTAACAAGACGGTTTTAATGCCCCTTGGAAGAGACGTGGAGGTCAAAGTGGTTTAACAAGAGGGTTTTAATGCCCTTTGAAAGAGACGTGGAAGTCACACTAGCTTAACAAGACGGTTTTAATGCCCCTTGGTAGAGATGTGGAGGTCACAGTAGCTTAACAACACGGTTTTAATGCCCCTTGGAAGAGACGTGGAGTTCATAGTGGTTTAACAAGACGGTTTTAAGGCCCCTTGGAAGAGACGTGGAGTTCAGAGGGGCTTAACAAGACGGTTTTAATGCACCTTGGAAGAGATGTGGAAGTCACAGTAGCTTAACAAGACGGTTTTAATGCCCCTTGGAAGAGACGTGGAGGTCATAGTAGCTTAACAAGACGGTTTTAATGCCCCTTGGAGGAGACGTGGAGGTCAGAGTGGTTTAACAAGATGGTTTTAAGGCCCCTTGGAAGAGACGTGGAGTTTACAGTAGCTTAACAAGACGGTTTTAATGCCCCTTGGAAGAGACGTGGAGGTCAAAGTGGTTTAACAAGAGGGTTTTAATGCCCTTTGAAAGAGACGTGGAAGTCACACTAGCTTAACAAGACGGTTTTAATGCCCCTTGGTAGAGATGTGGAGGTCACAGTAGCTTAACAACACGGTTTTAATGCCCCTTGGAAGAGACGTGGAGTTCACAGTGGTTTAACAAGACGGTTTTAAGGCCCCTTGGAAGAGACGTGGAGTTCAGAGGGGATTAATAAGACGGTTTTAATGCCCCTTGGAAGAGACGTGGAGGTCACAGTAGCTTTACAAGACGGTTTTAATGCCCCTTGGAAGAGACGTGGAGGTCAGAGTGGTTTAACAAGAGGGTTTTAATGCCCCTTGAAAGAGACGTGGAGGTCCCAGTAGCTTAATAAGACAGTTTTAATGCCCCTTGGAAGAGACGTGGAGTTCAGAGTGGTTTAACAAGATGGTTTTAATGCCCCTTGGAAGAGACGTGGAGGTCATAGTAGCTTAACAAGACGGTTTTAATTCCCCTTGGAGGAGACGTGGAGGTCAGAGTGGTTTAACAACACGGTTTTAATGCCCCTTGGTAGAGACGTGGAGGTCACATTAGCTTAACAAGACGGTTTTAATTCCCCTTGGAAGAGACGTCGTGTTCAGATTGTTTTAACAAGACGGTTTTAATGCCCCTTGGAAGTGACGTGGAGTTCAGATTGGTTTAACAAGACGTTTTTAATGCCCCTTGGAAGAGACGTGGAGTTCAGAGGGGATTAATAAGACGGTTTTAATGCCCCTTGGAAGAGACGTGGAGGTCACAGTAGCTTAACAAGACGGTTTTAATGCCCCTTGGAAGAGACGTGGAGGTCATAGTAGCTTAACAAGACGGTTTTAATGCCCCTTGGAGGAGACGTGGAGGTCAGAGTGGTTTAACAAGATGGTTTTAAGGCCCCTTGGAAGAGACGTGGAGTTTACAATAGCTTAACAAGACGGTTTTAATGCCCCTTGGAAGAGACGTGGAGGTCAAAGTGGTTTAACAAGAGGGTTTTAATGCCCTTTGAAAGAGACGTGGAAGTCACACTAGCTTAACAAGACGGTTTTAATGCCCCTTGGTAGAGATGTGGAGGTCACAGTAGCTTAACAACACGGTTTTAATGCCCCTTGGAAGAGACGTGGAGTTCACAGTGGTTTAACAAGACGGTTTTAAGGCCCCTTGGAAGAGACGTGGAGTTCAGAGGGGCTTAACAAGACGGTTTTAATGCACCTTGGAAGAGACGTGGAAGTCACAGTAGCTTAACAAGACGGTTTTAATGCCCCTTGGAGGAGACGTGGAGGTCAGAGTGGTTTAACAAGACAGTTTTAAGGCACCTTGGAAGAGACGTGGAGGTTACAGTAGCTTAACAAAACAGTTTTAATGCCCCTTGGAAGAGACGTGGAGGTCAGAGTGGTTTAACAAGACGGTTTTAAGTCCCCTTGGAAGAGACGTGGAGTTCAGAGGGGCATAACAAGACGGTTTTAATGCCCCTTGGAAGAGACGTGGAGGTCAGAGTGGTGTAACAAGACGGTTTTAAGGCACCTTGGAAGAGACGTGGAGGTTACAGTAGCTTAACAAAACAGTTTTAATGCCCCTTGGAAGAGACGTGGAGGGCAGAGTGGTTTAACAAGAGGGTTTTAATGCCCCTTGAAAGAGACGTGGAGGACACAGTAGCTTAACAAGACGGTTTTAATGCCCCTTGGAAGAGACGTGGAGTTCAGAGAGGTTTAACAAGATGTTTTTAATGCTCCTTGGTAGAGAAGTGGAGGTCACACTAGCTTAACAAGACGGTTTTAATGCCCCTTGGAAGAGACGTGGAGGTCAGAGTGGTTTAACAAGAGGGTTTTAATGCCCCTTGAAAGAGACGTAGAGGTCACAGTAGCTTAATAAGACGGTTTTAATGCCCCTTGGAAGAGACGTGGAGGTCATAGTAGCTTAACAAGACGGTTTTAATTCCCCTTGGAGGAGACGTGGAGGTCAGAGTGGTTTAACAACACGGTTTTAATGCCCCTCGGTAGAGACGTGGAGGTCATATTAGCTTAACAAGACGGTTTTAATTCCCCTTGGAAGAGACGTCGTGTTCAGAGTGGTTTAACAAGACGGTTTTAATGCCCCTTGGAAGAGACGTGGAGTTCAGATTGGTTTAACAAGACGTTTTTAATGCCCCTTGGAAGAGACGTGGAGTTCGGAGGGGATTAATAAGACGGTTTCAATGCCCCTTGGAAGAGACGTGGAGGTAATAGTAGCTTAACAAGACGGTTTTAATGCCCCTTGGAGGAGACGTGGAGGTCAGAGTGGTTTAACAAGATGGTTTTAAGGCCCCTTGGAAGAGACGTGGAGCTTACAGTAGCTTAACAAGACGGTTTTAATGCCCCTTGGAAGAGACGTGGAGGTCAGAGTGGTTTAACAAGAGGGTTTTAATACCCCTTGAAAGAGACGTGGAAGTCACACTAGCTTAACAAGGCGGTTTTAATGCCCCTTGGTAGAGATGTGGAGGTCACAGTAGCTTAACAACACGGTTTTAATGCCCCTTGGAAGAGACGTGGAGTTCACAGTGGTTTAACAAGACGGTTTTAAGGCCCCTTGGAAGAGACGTGGAGTTCAGAGGGGCTTAACAAGACGGTTTTAATGCACCTTGGAAGAGACGTGGAAGTCACAGTAGCTTAACAAGACGGTTTTAATGCCCCTTGGAAGAGACGTGGAGGTCAGAGTGGTGTAACAAGACGGTTTTAAGGCACCTTGGAAGAGACGTGGAGGTTACAGTAGCTTAACAAAACAGTTTTAATGCCCCTTGGAAGAGACGTGGAGGTCAGAGTGGTTTAACAAGAGGGTTTTAATGCCCCTTGAAAGAGACGTGGAGGACACAGTAGCTTAACAAGACGGTTTTAATGCCCCTTGGAAGAGACGTGGAGTTCAGAGAGGTTTAACAAGACGTTTTTAATGCTCCTTGGTAGAGAAGTGGAGGTCACACTAGCTTAACAAGACGGTTTTAATGCCCCTTGGAAGAGACGTGGAGGTCAGAATGGTTTAACAAGAGGGTTTTAATGCCCCTTGAAAGAGATGTGGAGGTCACAGTAGCTTAATAAGACGGTTTTAATGCCCCTTGGAAGAGACGTGGAGGTCATAGTAGCTTAACAAGACGGTTTTAATTCCCCTTGGAGGAGACGTGGAGGTCAGAGTGGTTTAACAACACGGTTTTAATGCCCCTTGGTAGAGACGTGGAGGTCATATTAGCTTAACAAGACGGTTTTAATTCCCCTTGGAAGAGACGTCGTGTTCAGAGTGGTTTAACAAGACGGTTTTAATGCCCCTTGGAAGAGACGTGGAGTTCAGATTGGTTTAACAAGACGTTTTTAATGCCCCTTGGAAGAGACGTGGAGTTCAGAGGGGTTTAATAAGACGGTTTTAATGCCCCTTGGAAGAGACGTGGAGGTCACAGTAGCTTAACAAGACGGTTTTAATGCCCCTTGGAAGACACGTGGAGTTCAGAGTGGTTTTACAAGATGGTTTAATGCCCCTTGGAAGAGACGTGGAGGTCACAGTAGCTTAAAAAGACAGTTTTAATGCCCTTGGAAGAGACATCGAGATCAGAGTGGTTTACCAAGTTGTTTTTAATGCCCCTTGGAAGAGACGTGGAAGTCACAGTAGATTAACAAGACGGTTTTAATGCCCCTTGGAAGAGATGTGGAGTTCAGAGTGGTTTAACAAGATGGTTTTAATGCCACTTGGAAGAAACGTGGAGGTCATAGTAGCTTAACAAGACGGTTTTAATTCCCCTTGGAAGAGACGTCGTGTTCAGATTGTTTTAACAAGACGGTTTTAATGCCCCTTGGAAGAGACGTGGAGTTCAGATTTTTTTAACAAGACGTTTTTAATGCCCCTTGGAAGAGACGTGGAGTTCAGAGGGGATTAATAAGACGGTTTTAATGCCCCTTGGAAGAGACGTGGAGGTCACAGTAGCTTAACAAGACGGTTTTAATGCCCCTTGGAAGAGACGTGGAGGTCATAGTAGCTTAACAAGACGGTTTTAATGCCCCTTGGAGGAGACGTGGAGGTCAGAGTGGTTTAACAAGATGGTTTTAAGGCCCCTTGGAAGAGACGTGGAGGTTACAGTAGCTTAACAAGACGGTTTTATTGCCCCTTGGAAGAGACGTGGAGGTCAAAGTGGTTTAACAAGAGGGTTTTAATGCCCCTTGAAAGAGACGTGGAAGTCACACTAGCTTATCAAGACGGTTTTAATGCCCCTTGGTAGAGATGTGGAGGTCACAGTAGCTTAACAACACGGTTTTAATGCCCCTTGGAAGAGACGTGGAGTTCACAGTGGTTTAACAAGACGGTTTTAAGGCCCCTTGGAAGAGACGTGGAGTTCAGAGGGGCTTAACAAGACGGTTTTAATGCACCTTGGAAGAGACGTGGAAGTCACAGTAGCTTAACAAGATGGTTTTAATGCCCCTTGGAGGAGACGTGGAGGTCAGAGTGGTTTAACAAGACAGTTTTAAGGCACCTTGGAAGAGACGTGGAGGTTACAGTAGCTTAACAAAACAGTTTTATTGCACCTTGGAAGAGACGTGGAGGTCAGAGTGGTTTAACAAGAGGGTTTTAATGCCCCTTGAAAGAGACGTGGAGGACACAGTAGCTTAACAAGACGGTTTTAATGTCCCTTGGAAGAGACGTGGAGTTCAGAGAGGTTTAACAAGACGTTTTTAATGCTCCTTGGTAGAGAAGTGGAGGTCACACTAGCTTAAAAAGACGGTTTTAATGCCCCTTGGAAGAGACGTGGAGTTCAGAGGGGATTAATAAGACGGTTTTAATGCCCCTTGGAAGAGACGTGGAGGTCACAGTAGCTTAACAAGACGGTTTTAATGCCCCTTGGAGGAGACGTGGAGGTCAGAGTGGTTTAACAAGACAGTTTTAAGGCCCCTTGGAAGAGACGTGGAGCTTACAGTAGCTTAACAAGACGGTTTTAATGCCCCTTGGAAGAGACGTGGAGGTCAGAGTGGTTTAACAAGAGGGTTTTAATGCCCCTTGAAAGAGACGTGGAAGTCACACTAGCTTAACAAGACGGTTTTAATGCCCCTTGGTAGAGATGTGGAGGTCACAGTAGCTTAACAACACGGTTTTAATGCCCCTTGGAAGAGACGTGGAGTTCACAGTGGTTTAACAAGACGGTTTTAAGGCCCCTTGGAAGAGACGTGGAGTTCAGAGGGGCTTAACAAGACGGTTTTAATGCACCTTGGAAGAGACGTGGAAGTCACAGTAGCTTAACAAGACGGTTTTAATGCCCCTTGGAAGAGACGTGGAGGTCAGAGTGGTGTAACAAGACGGTTTTAAGGCACCTTGGAAGAGACGTGGAGGTTACAGTAGCTTAACAAAACAGTTTTAATGCCCCTTGGAAGAGACGTGGAGGTCAGAGTGGTTTAACAAGAGGGTTTTAATGCCCCTTGAAAGAGACGTGGAGGACACAGTAGCTTAACAAGACGGTTTTAATGCCCCTTGGAAGAGACGTGGAGTTCAGAGAGGTTTAACAAGACGTTTTTAATGCTCCTTGGTAGAGAAGTGGAGGTCACACTAGCTTAACAAGACGGTTTTAATGCCCCTTGGAAGAGACGTGGAGGTCAGAGTGGTTTAACAAGAGGGTTTTAATGCCCCTTGAAAGAGACGTGGAGGTCACAGTAGCTTAATAAGACGGTTTTAATGCCCCTTGGAAGAGACGTGGAGGTCATAGTAGCTTAACAAGACGGTTTTAATTCCC
Source organism: Phyllobates terribilis (assembly GCF_046119375.1). Taxonomy (NCBI): domain Eukaryota; kingdom Metazoa; phylum Chordata; class Amphibia; order Anura; family Dendrobatidae; genus Phyllobates; species Phyllobates terribilis. Next base: position 253,780,750 of record NW_027362764.1, read on the forward strand.
CTTGGAGGAGACGTGGAGGTCAGAGTGGTTTAACAACAAGGTTTTAATGCCCCTTGGTAGAGACGTGGAGGTCATATTAGCTTAACAAGACGGTTTTAATTCCCCTTGAAGAGACGTCGTGTTCAGAGTGGTTTAACAAGACGGTTTTAATGCCCCTTTGAAGAGACGTGGAGTTCAGATTGGTTTAACAAGACGTTTTTAATGCCCCTTGGAAGAGACGTGAAGTTCAGAGGGGATTAATAAGACGGTTTTAATGCCCCTTGGAAGAGACGTGGAGGTCACAGTAGCTTAACAAGACGGTTTTAATGCCCCTTGGAAGAGACGTGGAGTTCAGAGTGGTTTTACAAGATGGTTTAATGCCCCTTGGAAGAGACGTGGAGGTCACAGTAGCTTAAAAAGACAGTTTTAATGCCCTTGGAAGAGACATCGAGATCAGAGTGGTTTACCAAGTTGTTTTTAATGCCCCTTGGAAGAGACGTGGAAGTCACAGTAGATTAACAAGACGGTTTTAATGCCCCTTGGAAGAGACGTGGAGTTCAGAGTGGTTTAACAAGATGGTTTTAATGCCACTTGGAAGAAACGTGGAGGTCATAGTAGCTTAACAAGACGGTTTTAATTCCCCTTGGAAGAGACGTCGTGTTCAGATTGTTTTAACAAGACGGTTTTAATGCCCCTTGGAAGAGACGTGGAGTTCAGATTGTTTTAACAAGACGTTTTTAATGCCCCTTGGAAGAGACGTGGAGTTCAGAGGGGATTAATAAGACGGTTTTAATGCCCCTTGGAAGAGACGTGGAGGTCACAGTAGCATAACAAGACGGTTTTAATGCCCCTTGGAAGAGACGTGGAGGTTATAGTAGCTTAACAAGACGGTTTTAATGCCCCTTGGAGGAGACGTGGAGGTCAGAGTGGTTTAACAAGATGGTTTTAAGGCCCCTTGGAAGAGACGTGGAGGTTACAGTAGCTTAGCAAGACGGTTTTAATGCCCCTTGGAAGAGACGTGGAGGTCAAAGTGGTTTAACAAGAGGGTTTTAATGCCCCTTGAAAGAGACGTGGAAGTCACACTAGCTTATCAAGACGGTTTTAATGCCCCTTCGTAGAGATGTGGAGGTCACAGTAGCTTAACAACACGGTTTTAATGCCCCTTGGAAGAGACGTGGAGTTCACAGTGGTTTAACAAGACGGTTTTAAGGCCCCTTGGAAGAGACGTGGAGTTCAGAGTGGTTTTACAAGATGGTTTAATGCCCCTTGGAAGAGACGTGGAGGTCACAGTAGCTTAAAAAGACAGTTTTAATGCCCTTGGAAGAGACATCGAGATCAGAGTGGTTTACCAAGTTGTTTTTAATGCCCCTTGGAAGAGACGTGGAAGTCACAGTAGATTAACAAGACGGTTTTAATGCCCCTTGGAAGAGACGTGGAGTTCAGAGTGGTTTAACAAGATGGTTTTAATGCCACTTGGAAGAAACGTGGAGGTCATAGTAGCTTAACAAGACGGTTTTAATTCCCCTTGGAAGAGACGTCGTGTTCAGATTGTTTTAACAAGACGGTTTTAATGCCCCTTGGAAGAGACGTGGAGTTCAGATTGGTTTAACAAGACGTTTTTAATGCCCCTTGGAAGAGACGTGGAGTTCAGAGGGGATTAATAAGACGGTTTTAATGCCCCTTGGAAGAGACGTGGAGGTCACAGTAGCTTAACAAGACGGTTTTAATGCCCCTTGGAAGAGACGTGGAGGTCATAGTAGCTTAACAAGACGTTTTTAATGCCCCTTGTAGGAGACGTGGAGGTCAGAGTGGTTTAACAAGATGGTTTTAAGGCCCCTTGGAAGAGACGTGGAGGTTACAGTAGCTTAGCAAGACGGTTTTAATGCCCCTTGGAAGAGACGTGGAGGTCAAAGTGGTTTAACAAGAGGGTTTTAATGCCCCTTGAAAGAGACGTGGAAGTCACACTAGCTTATCAAGACGGTTTTAATGCCCCTTCGTAGAGATGTGTAGGTCACAGTAGCTTAACAACACGGTTTTAATGCCCCTTGGAAGAGACGTGGAGTTCACAGTGGTTTAACAAGACGGTTTTAAGGCCCCTTGGAAGAGACGTGGAGTTCAGAGGGGCTTAACAAGACGGTTTTAATGCACCTTGGAAGAGACGTGGAAGTCACAGTAGCTTAACAAGACGGTTTTAATGCCCCTTGGAGTAGACGTGGAGGTCAGAGTGGTTTAACAAGACAGTTTTAAGGCACCTAGGAAGAGACGTGGAGGTTACAGTAGCTTAACAAAACAGTTTTAATGCCCCTTGGAAGAGACGTGGAGGTCAGAGTGGTTTAACAAGAGGGTTTTAATGCCCCTTGAAAGAGACGTGGAGGACACAGTAGCTTAACAAGACGGTTTTAATGCCCCTTGGAAGAGACGTGGAGTTCAGAGAGGTTTAACAAGACGTTTTTAATGCTCCTTGGTAGAGAAGTGGAGGTCACACTAGCTTAAAAAGACGGTTTTAATGCCCCTTGGAAGAGACGTGGAGTTCAGAGAGGTTTAACAAGATGTTTTTAATGCTCCTTGGTAGAGAAGTGGAGGTCACACTAGCTTAACAAGACGGTTTTAATGCCCCTTGGAAGAGACGTGGAGGTCAGAGTGGTTTAACAAGAGGGTTTTAATGCCCCTTGAAAGAGACGTGGAGGTCACAGTAGCTTAATAAGACGGTTTTAATGCCCCTTGGAAGAGACGTGGAGGTCATAGTAGCTTAACAAGACGGTTTTAATTCCCCTTGGAGGAGCCGTGGAGGTCAGAGTGGTTTAACAACACGGTTTTAATGCCCCTCGGTAGAGACGTGGAGGTCATATTAGCTTAACAAGACGGTTTTAATTCCCCTTGGAAGAGACGTCGTGTTCAGAGTGGTTTAACAAGACGGTTTTAATGCCCCTTGGAAGAGACGTGGAGTTCAGATTGGTTTAACAAGACGTTTTTAATGCCCCTTGGAAGAGACGTGGAGTTCGGAGGGGATTAATAAGACGGTTTTAATGCCCCTTGGAAGAGACGTGGAGGTCACAGTAGCTTAACAAGACGGTTTTAATGCCCCTTGGAAGAGACGTGGAGGTCATAGTAGCTTAACAAGACGGTTTTAATGCCCCTTGGAGGAGACGTGGAGGTCAGAGTGGTTTAACAAGACGGTTTTAAGGCCCCTTGGAAGAGACGTGGAGCTTACAGTAGCTTAACAAGACGGTTTTAATGCCCCTTGGAAGAGACGTGGAGGTCAGAGTGGTTTAACAAGAGGGTTTTAATACCCCTTGAAAGAGACGTGGAAGTCACACTAGCTTAACAAGACGGTTTTAATGCCCCTTGGTAGAGATGTGGAGGTCACAGTAGCTTAACAACACGGTTTTAATGCCCCTTGGAAGAGACGTGGAGTTCACAGTGGTTTAACAAGACGGTTTTAAGGCCCCTTGGAAGAAACGTGGAGTTCAGAGGGGCTTAACAAGACGGTTTTAATGCACCTTGGAAGAGACGTGGAAGTCACAGTAGCTTAACAAGACGGTTTTAATGCCCCTTGGAAGAGACGTGGAGGTCAGAGTGGTGTAACAAGACGGTTTTAAGGCACCTTGGAAGAGACGTGGAGGTTACAGTAGCTTAACAAAACAGTTTTAATGCCCCTTGGAAGAGACGTGGAGGTCAGAGTGGTTTAACAAGAGGGTTTTAATGCCCCTTGAAAGAGACGTGGAGGACACAGTAGCTTAACAAGACGGTTTTAATGCCCCTTGGAAGAGACGTGGAGTTCAGAGAGGTTTAACAAGACGTTTTTAATGCTCCTTGGTAGAGAAGTGGAGGTCACACTAGCTTAACAAGACGGTTTTAATGCCCCTTGGAAGAGACGTGGAGGTCAGAGTGGTTTAACAAGAGGGTTTTAATGCCCCTTGAAAGAGATGTGGAGGTCACAGTAGCTTAATAAGACGGTTTTAATGCCCCTTGGAAGAGACGTGGAGGTCATAGTAGCTTAACAAGACGGTTTTAATTCCCCTTGGAGGAGACGTGGAGGTCAGAGTGGTTTAACAACACGGTTTTAATGCCCCTTGGTAGAGACGTCGTGTTCAGAGTGGTTTAACAAGACGGTTTTAATGCCCCTTGGAAGAGACGTGGAGTTCAGATTGGTTTAACAAGACGTTTTTAATGCCCCTTGGAAGAGACGTGGAGTTCAGAGGGGTTTAATAAGACGGTTTTAATGCCCCTTGGAAGAGACGTGGAGGTCACAGTAGCTTAACAAGACGGTTTTAATGCCCCTTGGAAGAGACGTGGAGTTCAGAGTGGTTTTACAAGATGGTTTAATGCCCCTTGGAAGAGACGTGGAGGTCACAGTAGCTTAAAAAGACAGTTTTAATGCCCTTGGAAGAGACATCGAGATCAGAGTGGTTTACCACGTTGTTTTTAATGCCCCTTGGAAGAGACGTGGAAGTCACAGTAGATTAACAAGACGGTTTTAATGCCCCTTGGAAGAGACGTGGAGTTCAGAGTGGTTTAACAAGATGGTTTTAATGCCACTTGGAAGAAACGTGGAGGTCATAGTAGCTTAACAAGACGGTTTTAATTCCCCTTGGAAGAGACGTCGTGTTCAGATTGTTTTAACAAGACGGTTTTAATGCCCCTTGGAAGAGACGTGGAGTTCAGATTGGTTTAACAAGACGTTTTTAATGCCCCTTGGAAGAGACGTGGAGTTCAGAGGGGATTAATAAGACGGTTTTAATGCCCCTTGGAAGAGACGTGGAGGTCACAGTAGCTTAACAAGACGGTTTTAATGCCCCTTGGAAGAGACGTGGAGGTCATAGTAGCTTAACAAGACGGTTTTAATGCCCCTTGGAGGAGACGTGGAGGTCAGAGTGGTTTAACAAGATGGTTTTAAGGCCCCTTGGAAGAGACGTGGAGGTTACAGTATCTTAACAAGACGGTTTTAATGCCCCTTGGAAGAGACGTGGAGGTCAAAGTGGTTTAACAAGAGGGTTTTAATGCCCCTTGAAAGAGACGTGGAAGTCACACTAGCTTATCAAGACGGTTTTAATGCCCCTTGGTAGAGATGTGGAGGTCACAGTAGCTTAACAACACGGTTTTAATGCCCCTTGGAAGAGACGTGGAGTTCACAGTGGTTTAACAAGACGGTTTTAAGGCCCCTTGGAAGAGACGTGGAGTTCAGAGGGGCTTAACAAGACGGTTTTAATGCACCTTGGAAGAGACGTGGAAGTCACAGTAGCTTAACAAGACGGTTTTAATGCCCCTTGGAGGAGACGTGGAGGTCAGAGTGGTTTAACAAGACAGTTTTAAGGCACCTTGGAAGAGACGTGGAGGTTACAGTAGCTTAACAAAACAGTTTTATTGCCCCTTGGAAGAGACGTGGAGGTCAGAGTGGTTTAACAAGAGGGTTTTAATGCCCCTTGAAAGAGACGTGGAGGACACAGTAGCTTAACAAGATGGTTTTAATGCCCCTTGGAAGAGACGTGGAGTTCAGAGAGGTTTAACAAGACGTTTTTAATGCTCCTTGGTAGAGAAGTGGAGGTCATAGTAGCTTAACAAGACGGTTTTAATTCCCCTTGGAGGAGACGTGGAGGTCAGAGTGGTTTAACAACACGGTTTTAATGCCCCTTGGAAGAGACGTGGAGTTCAGAGGGGATTAATAAGACGGTTTTAATGCCCCTTGGAAGAGACGTGGAGGTCACAGTAGCTTAACAAGACGGTTTTAATGCCCCTTGGAAGAGACGTGGAGGTCATAGTAGCTTAACAAGACGGTTTTAATGCCCCTTGGAGGAGACGTGGAGGTCAGAGTGGTTTAACAAGACAGTTTTAAGGCCCCTTGGAAGAGACGTGGAGCTTACAGTAGCTTAACAAGACGGTTTTAATGCCCCTTGGAAGAGACGTGGAGGTCAGAGTGGTTTAACAAGAGGGTTTTAATGCCCCTTGAAAGAGACGTGGAAGTCACACTAGCTTAACAAGACGGTTTTAATGCCCCTTGGTAGAGATGTGGAGGTCACAGTAGCTTAACAACACGGTTTTAATGCCCCTTGGAAGAGACGTGGAGTTCACAGTGGTTTAACAAGACGGTTTTAAGGCCCCTTGGAAGAGACGTGGAGTTCAGAGGGGCTTAACAAGACGGTTTTAATGCACCTTGGAAGAGACGTGGAAGTCACAGTAGCTTAACAAGACGGTTTTAATGCCCCTTGGAAGAGACGTGGAGGTCAGAGTGGTGTAACAAGACGGTTTTAAGGCACCTTGGAAGAGACGTGGAGGTTACAGTAGCTTAACAAAACAGTTTTAATGCCCCTTGGAAGAGACGTGGAGGTCAGAGTGGTTTAACAAGAGGGTTTTAATGCCCCTTGAAAGAGACGTGGAGGACACAGTAGCTTAACAAGACGGTTTTAATGCCCCTTGGAAGAGACGTGGAGTTCAGAGAGGTTTAACAAGACGTTTTTAATGCTCCTTGGTAGAGAAGTGGAGGTCACACTAGCTTAACAAGACGGTTTTAATGCCCCTTGGAAGAGACGTGGAGGTCAGAGTGGTTTAACAAGAGGGTTTTAATGCCCCTTGAAAGAGACGTGGAGGTCACAGTAGCTTAATAAGACGGTTTTAATGCCCCTTGGAAGAGACGTGGAGGTCATAGTAGCTTAACAAGACGGTTTTAATTCCCCTTGGAGGAGACGTGGAGGTCAGAGTGGTTTAACAACAAGGTTTTAATGCCCCTTGGTAGAGACGTGGAGGTCATATTAGCTTAACAAGACGGTTTTAATTCCCCTTGAAGAGACGTCGTGTTCAGAGTGGTTTAACAAGACGGTTTTAATGCCCCTTTGAAGAGACGTGGAGTTCAGATTGGTTTAACAAGACGTTTTTAATGCCCCTTGGAAGAGACGTGAAGTTCAGAGGGGATTAATAAGACGGTTTTAATGCCCCTTGGAAGAGACGTGGAGGTCACAGTAGCTTAACAAGACGGTTTTAATGCCCCTTGGAAGAGACGTGGAGTTCAGAGTGGTTTTACAAGATGGTTTAATGCCCCTTGGAAGAGACGTGGAGGTCACAGTAGCTTAAAAAGACAGTTTTAATGCCCTTGGAAGAGACATCGAGATCAGAGTGGTTTACCAAGTTGTTTTTAATGCCCCTTGGAAGAGACGTGGAAGTCACAGTAGATTAACAAGACGGTTTTAATGCCCCTTGGAAGAGACGTGGAGTTCAGAGTGGTTTAACAAGATGGTTTTAATGCCACTTGGAAGAAACGTGGAGGTCATAGTAGCTTAACAAGACGGTTTTAATTCCCCTTGGAAGAGACGTCGTGTTCAGATTGTTTTAACAAGACGGTTTTAATGCCCCTTGGAAGAGACGTGGAGTTCAGATTGTTTTAACAAGACGTTTTTAATGCCCCTTGGAAGAGACGTGGAGTTCAGAGGGGATTAATAAGACGGTTTTAATGCCCCTTGGAAGAGACGTGGAGGTCACAGTAGCATAACAAGACGGTTTTAATGCCCCTTGGAAGAGACGTGGAGGTTATAGTAGTTTAACAAGACGGTTTTAATGCCCCTTGGAGGAGACGTGGAGGTCAGAGTGGTTTAACAAGATGGTTTTAAGGCCCCTTGGAAGAGACGTGGAGGTTACAGTAGCTTAGCAAGACGGTTTTAATGCCCCTTGGAAGAGACGTGGAGGTCAAAGTGGTTTAACAAGAGGGTTTTAATGCCCCTTGAAAGAGACGTGGAAGTCACACTAGCTTATCAAGACGGTTTTAATGCCCCTTCGTAGAGATGTGGAGGTCACAGTAGCTTAACAACACGGTTTTAATGCCCCTTGGAAGAGACGTGGAGTTCACAGTGGTTTAACAAGACGGTTTTAAGGCCCCTTGGAAGAGACGTGGAGTTCAGAGTGGTTTTACAAGATGGTTTAATGCCCCTTGGAAGAGACGTGGAGGTCACAGTAGCTTAAAAAGACAGTTTTAATGCCCTTGGAAGAGACATCGAGATCAGAGTGGTTTACCAAGTTGTTTTTAATGCCCCTTGGAAGAGACGTGGAAGTCACAGTAGATTAACAAGACGGTTTTAATGCCCCTTGGAAGAGACGTGGAGTTCAGAGTGGTTTAACAAGATGGTTTTAATGCCACTTGGAAGAAACGTGGAGGTCATAGTAGCTTAACAAGACGGTTTTAATTCCCCTTGGAAGAGACGTCGTGTTCAGATTGTTTTAACAAGACGGTTTTAATGCCCCTTGGAAGAGACGTGGAGTTCAGATTGGTTTAACAAGACGTTTTTAATGCCCCTTGGAAGAGACGTGGAGTTCAGAGGGGATTAATAAGACGGTTTTAATGCCCCTTGGAAGAGACGTGGAGGTCACAGTAGCTTAACAAGACGGTTTTAATGCCCCTTGGAAGAGACGTGGAGGTCATAGTAGCTTAACAAGACGTTTTTAATGCCCCTTGTAGGAGACGTGGAGGTCAGAGTGGTTTAACAAGATGGTTTTAAGGCCCCTTGGAAGAGACGTGGAGGTTACAGTAGCTTAGCAAGACGGTTTTAATGCCCCTTGGAAGAGACGTGGAGGTCAAAGTGGTTTAACAAGAGGGTTTTAATGCCCCTTGAAAGAGACGTGGAAGTCACACTAGCTTATCAAGACGGTTTTAATGCCCCTTCGTAGAGATGTGTAGGTCACAGTAGCTTAACAACACGGTTTTAATGCCCCTTGGAAGAGACGTGGAGTTCACAGTGGTTTAACAAGACGGTTTTAAGGCCCCTTGGAAGAGACGTGGAGTTCAGAGGGGCTTAACAAGACGGTTTTAATGCACCTTGGAAGAGACGTGGAAGTCACAGTAGCTTAACAAGACGGTTTTAATGCCCCTTGGAGGAGACGTGGAGGTCAGAGTGGTTTAACAAGACAGTTTTAAGGCACCTAGGAAGAGACGTGGAGGTTACAGTAGCTTAACAAAACAGTTTTAATGCCCCTTGGAAGAGACGTGGAGGTCAGAGTGGTTTAACAAGAGGGTTTTAATGCCCCTTGAAAGAGACGTGGAGGACACAGTAGCTTAACAAGACGGTTTTAATGCCCCTTGGAAGAGACGTGGAGTTCAGAGAGGTTTAACAAGACGTTTTTAATGCTCCTTGGTAGAGAAGTGGAGGTCACACTAGCTTAAAAAGACGGTTTTAATGCCCCTTGGAAGAGACGTGGAGTTCAGAGAGGTTTAACAAGATGTTTTTAATGCTCCTTGGTAGAGAAGTGGAGGTCACACTAGCTTAACAAGACGGTTTTAATGCCCCTTGGAAGAGACGTGGAGGTCAGAGTGGTTTAACAAGAGGGTTTTAATGCCCCTTGAAAGAGACGTGGAGGTCACAGTAGCTTAATAAGACGGTTTTAATGCCCCTTGGAAGAGACGTGGAGGTCATAGTAGCTTAACAAGACGGTTTTAATTCCCCTTGGAGGAGCCGTGGAGGTCAGAGTGGTTTAACAACACGGTTTTAATGCCCCTCGGTAGAGACGTGGAGGTCATATTAGCTTAACAAGACGGTTTTAATTCCCCTTGGAAGAGACGTCGTGTTCAGAGTGGTTTAACAAGACGGTTTTAATGCCCCTTGGAAGAGACGTGGAGTTCAGATTGGTTTAACAAGACGTTTTTAATGCCCCTTGGAAGAGACGTGGAGTTCGGAGGGGATTAATAAGACGGTTTTAATGCCCCTTGGAAGAGACGTGGAGGTCACAGTAGCTTAACAAGACGGTTTTAATGCCCCTTGGAAGAGACGTGGAGGTCATAGTAGCTTAACAAGACGGTTTTAATGCCCCTTGGAGGAGACGTGGAGGTCAGAGTGGTTTAACAAGACGGTTTTAAGGCCCCTTGGAAGAGACGTGGAGCTTACAGTAGCTTAACAAGACGGTTTTAATGCCCCTTGGAAGAGACGTGGAGGTCAGAGTGGTTTAACAAGAGGGTTTTAATACCCCTTGAAAGAGACGTGGAAGTCACACTAGCTTAACAAGACGGTTTTAATGCCCCTTGGTAGAGATGTGGAGGTCACAGTAGCTTAACAACACGGTTTTAATGCCCCTTGGAAGAGACGTGGAGTTCACAGTGGTTTAACAAGACGGTTTTAAGGCCCCTTGGAAGAAACGTGGAGTTCAGAGGGGCTTAACAAGACGGTTTTAATGCACCTTGGAAGAGACGTGGAAGTCACAGTAGCTTAACAAGACGGTTTTAATGCCCCTTGGAAGAGACGTGGAGGTCAGAGTGGTGTAACAAGACGGTTTTAAGGCACCTTGGAAGAGACGTGGAGGTTACAGTAGCTTAACAAAACAGTTTTAATGCCCCTTGGAAGAGACGTGGAGGTCAGAGTGGTTTAACAAGAGGGTTTTAATGCCCCTTGAAAGAGACGTGGAGGACACAGTAGCTTAACAAGACGGTTTTAATGCCCCTTGGAAGAGACGTGGAGTTCAGAGAGGTTTAACAAGACGTTTTTAATGCTCCTTGGTAGAGAAGTGGAGGTCACACTAGCTTAACAAGACGGTTTTAATGCCCCTTGGAAGAGACGTGGAGGTCAGAGTGGTTTAACAAGAGGGTTTTAATGCCCCTTGAAAGAGATGTGGAGGTCACAGTAGCTTAATAAGACGGTTTTAATGCCCCTTGGAAGAGACGTGGAGGTCATAGTAGCTTAACAAGACGGTTTTAATTCCCCTTGGAGGAGACGTGGAGGTCAGAGTGGTTTAACAACACGGTTTTAATGCCCCTTGGTAGAGACGTCGTGTTCAGAGTGGTTTAACAAGACGGTTTTAATGCCCCTTGGAAGAGACGTGGAGTTCAGATTGGTTTAACAAGACGTTTTTAATGCCCCTTGGAAGAGACGTGGAGTTCAGAGGGGTTTAATAAGACGGTTTTAATGCCCCTTGGAAGAGACGTGGAGGTCACAGTAGCTTAACAAGACGGTTTTAATGCCCCTTGGAAGAGACGTGGAGTTCAGAGTGGTTTTACAAGATGGTTTAATGCCCCTTGGAAGAGACGTGGAGGTCACAGTAGCTTAAAAAGACAGTTTTAATGCCCTTGGAAGAGACATCGAGATCAGAGTGGTTTACCACGTTGTTTTTAATGCCCCTTGGAAGAGACGTGGAAGTCACAGTAGATTAACAAGACGGTTTTAATGCCCCTTGGAAGAGACGTGGAGTTCAGAGTGGTTTAACAAGATGGTTTTAATGCCACTTGGAAGAAACGTGGAGGTCATAGTAGCTTAACAAGACGGTTTTAATTCCCCTTGGAAGAGACGTCGTGTTCAGATTGTTTTAACAAGACGGTTTTAATGCCCCTTGGAAGAGACGTGGAGTTCAGATTGGTTTAACAAGACGTTTTTAATGCCCCTTGGAAGAGACGTGGAGTTCAGAGGGGATTAATAAGACGGTTTTAATGCCCCTTGGAAGAGACGTGGAGGTCACAGTAGCTTAACAAGACGGTTTTAATGCCCCTTGGAAGAGACGTGGAGGTCATAGTAGCTTAACAAGACGGTTTTAATGCCCCTTGGAGGAGACGTGGAGGTCAGAGTGGTTTAACAAGATGGTTTTAAGGCCCCTTGGAAGAGACGTGGAGGTTACAGTATCTTAACAAGACGGTTTTAATGCCCCTTGGAAGAGACGTGGAGGTCAAAGTGGTTTAACAAGAGGGTTTTAATGCCCCTTGAAAGAGACGTGGAAGTCACACTAGCTTATCAAGACGGTTTTAATGCCCCTTGGTAGAGATGTGGAGGTCACAGTAGCTTAACAACACGGTTTTAATGCCCCTTGGAAGAGACGTGGAGTTCACAGTGGTTTAACAAGACGGTTTTAAGGCCCCTTGGAAGAGACGTGGAGTTCAGAGGGGCTTAACAAGACGGTTTTAATGCACCTTGGAAGAGACGTGGAAGTCACAGTAGCTTAACAAGACGGTTTTAATGCCCCTTGGAGGAGACGTGGAGGTCAGAGTGGTTTAACAAGACAGTTTTAAGGCACCTTGGAAGAGACGTGGAGGTTACAGTAGCTTAACAAAACAGTTTTATTGCCCCTTGGAAGAGACGTGGAGGTCAGAGTGGTTTAACAAGAGGGTTTTAATGCCCCTTGAAAGAGACGTGGAGGACACAGTAGCTTAACAAGATGGTTTTAATGCCCCTTGGAAGAGACGTGGAGTTCAGAGAGGTTTAACAAGACGTTTTTAATGCTCCTTGGTAGAGAAGTGGAGGTCATAGTAGCTTAACAAGACGGTTTTAATTCCCCTTGGAGGAGACGTGGAGGTCAGAGTGGTTTAACAACACGGTTTTAATGCCCCTTGGAAGAGACGTGGAGTTCAGAGGGGATTAATAAGACGGTTTTAATGCCCCTTGGAAGAGACGTGGAGGTCACAGTAGCTTAACAAGACGGTTTTAATGCCCCTTGGAAGAGACGTGGAGGTCATAGTAGCTTAACAAGACGGTTTTAATGCCCCTTGGAGGAGACGTGGAGGTCAGAGTGGTTTAACAAGACAGTTTTAAGGCCCCTTGGAAGAGACGTGGAGCTTACAGTAGCTTAACAAGACGGTTTTAATGCCCCTTGGAAGAGACGTGGAGGTCAGAGTGGTTTAACAAGAGGGTTTTAATGCCCCTTGAAAGAGATGTGGAAGTCACACTAGCTTAACAAGACGGTTTTAATGCCCCTTGGTAGAGATGTGGAGGTCACAGTAGCTTAACAACACGGTTTTAATGCCCCTTGGAAGAGACGTGGAGTTCACAGTGGTTTATCAAGACGGTTTTAAGGCCCCTTGGAAGAGACGTGGAGTTCAGAGGGGCTTAACAAGACGGTTTTAATGCACCTTGGAAGAGACGTGGAAGTCACAGTAGCTTAACAAGACGGTTTTAATGCCCCTTGGAAGAGACGTGGAGGTCAGAGTGGTGTAACAAGACGGTTTTAAGGCACCTTGGAAGAGACGTGGAGGTTACAGTAGCTTAACAAAACAGTTTTAATGCCCCTTGGAAGAGACGTGGAGGTCAGAGTGGTTTAACAAGAGGGTTTTAATGCCCCTTGAAAGAGACGTGGAGGACACAGTAGCTTAACAAGACGGTTTTAATGCCCCTTGGAAGAGACGTGGAGTTCAGAGAGGTTTAACAAGACGTTTTTAATGCTCCTTGGTAGAGAAGTGGAGGTCACACTAGCTTAACAAGACGGTTTTAATGCCCCTTGGAAGAGACGTGGAGGTCAGAGTGGTTTAACAAGAGGGTTTTAATGCCCCTTGAAAGAGACGTGGAGGTCACAGTAGCTTAATAAGACGGTTTTAATGCCCCTTGGAAGAGACGTGGAGGTCATAGTAGCTTAACAAGACGGTTTTAATTCCCCTTGGAGGAGACGTGGAGGTCAGAGTGGTTTAACAACAAGGTTTTAATGCCCCTTGGTAGAGACGTGGAGGTCATATTAGCTTAACAAGACGGTTTTAATTCCCCTTGAAGAGACGTCGTGTTCAGAGTGGTTTAACAAGACGGTTTTAATGCCCCTTGGAAGAGACGTGGAGTTCAGATTGGTTTAACAAGACGTTTTTAATGCCCCTTGGAAGAGACGTGGAGTTCAGAGGGGATTAATAAGACGGTTTTAATGCCCCTTGGAAGAGACGTGGAGGTCACAGTAGCTTAACAAGACGGTTTTAATGCCGCTTGGAAGAGACGTGGAGTTCACAGTGGTTTTACAAGATGGTTTAATGCCCCTTGGAAGAGACGTGGAGGTCACAGTAGCTTAAAAAGACAGTTTTAATGCCCTTGGAAGAGACATCGAGATCAGAGTGGTTTACCAAGTTGTTTTTAATGCCCCTTGGAAGAGACGTGGAAGTCACAGTAGATTAACAAGACGGTTTTAATGCCCCTTGGAAGAGACGTGGAGTTCAGAGTGGTTTAACAAGATGGTTTTAATGCCACTTGGAAGAAACGTGGAGGTCATAGTAGCTTAACAAGACGGTTTTAATTCCCCTTGGAAGAGACGTCGTGTTCAGATTGTTTTAACAAGACGGTTTTAATGCCCCTTGGAAGAGACGTGGAGTTCAGATTGGTTTAACAAGACGTTTTTAATGCCCCTTGGAAGAGACGTGGAGTTCAGAGGGGATTAATAAGACGGTTTTAATGCCCCTTGGAAGAGACGTGGAGGTCACAGTAGCTTAACAAGACGGTTTTAATGCCCCTTGGAAGAGACGTGGAGGTCATAGTAGCTTAACAAGACGGTTTTAATGCCCCTTGGAGGAGACGTGGAGGTCAGAGTGGTTTAACAAGATGGTTTTAAGGCCCCTTGGAAGAGACGTGGAGGTTACAGTAGCTTAACAAGACGGTTTTAATGCCCCTTGGAAGAGACGTGGAGGTCAAAGTGGTTTAACAAGAGGGTTTTAATGCCCCTTGAAAGAGACGTGGAAGTCACACTAGCTTATCAAGACGGTTTTAATGCCCCTTGGTAGAGATGTGGAGGTCACAGTAGCTTAACAACACGGTTTTAATGCCCCTTGGAAGAGACGTGGAGTTCACAGTGGTTTAACAAGACGGTTTTAAGGCCCCTTGGAAGAGACGTGGAGTTCAGAGGGGCTTAACAAGACGGTTTTAATGCACCTTGGAAGAGACGTGGAAGTCACAGTAGCTTAACAAGACGGTTTTAATGCCCCTTGGAGGAGACGTGGAGGTCAGAGTGGTTTAACAAGACAGTTTTAAGGCACCTTGGAAGAGACGTGGAGGTTACAGTAGCTTAACAAAACAGTTTTAATGCCCCTTGGAAGAGACGTGGAGGTCAGAGTGGTTTAACAAGAGGGTTTTAATGCCCCTTGAAAGAGACGTGGAGGACACAGTAGCTTAACAAGACGGTTTTAATGCCCCTTGGAAGAGACGTGGAGTTCAGAGAGGTTTAACAAGACGTTTTTAATGCTCCTTGGTAGAGAAGTGGAGGTCACACTAGCTTAAAAAGACGGTTTTAATGCCCCTTGGAAGAGACGTGGAGTTCAGAGGGGATTAATAAGACGGTTTTAATGCCCCTTGGAAGAGACGTGGAGGTCACAGTAAATTAACAAGACGGTTTTAATGCCCCTTGGAAGAGACGTGGAGGTCATAGTAGCTAAACAAGACGGTTTTAATGCCCCTTGGAGGAGACGTGGAGGTCAGAGTGGTTTAACAAGACAGTTTTAAGGCCCCTTGGAAGAGACGTGGAGCTTACAGTAGCTTAACAAGACGGTTTTAATGCCCCTTGGAAGAGACGTGGAGGTCAGAGTGGTTTAACAAGAGGGTTTTAATGCCCCTTGAAAGAGACGTGGAAGTCACACTAGCTTAACAAGACGGTTTTAATGCCCCTTGGAAGAGACGTGGAGTTCAGAGAGGTTTAACAAGACGTTTTTAATGCTCCTTGGTAGAGAAGTGGAGGTCACACTAGCTTAACAAGACGGTTTTAATGCCCCTTGGAAGAGACGTGGAGGTCAGAGTGGTTTAACAAGAGGGTTTTAATGCCCCTTGAAAGAGATGTGGAGGTCACAGTAGCTTAATAAGACGGTTTTAATGCCCCTTGGAAGAGACGTGGAGGTCATAGTAGCTTAACAAGACGGTTTTAATTCCCCTTGGAGGAGACGTGGAGGTCAGAGTGGTTTAACAACACGGTTTTAATGCCCCTTGGTAGAGACGTGGAGGTCATATTAGCTTAACAAGACGGTTTTAATTCCCCTTGGAAGAGACGTCGTGTTCAGAGTGGTTTAACAAGACGGTTTTAATGCCCCTTGGAAGAGACGTGGAGTTCAGATTGGTTTAACAAGACGTTTTTAATGCCCCTTGGAAGAGACGTGGAGTTCAGAGGGGTTTAATAAGACGGTTTTAATGCCCCTTGGAAGAGACGTGGAGGTCACAGTAGCTTAACAAGACGGTTTTAATGCCCCTTGGAAGAGACGTGGAGTTCAGAGTGGTTTTACAAGATGGTTTAATGCCCCTTGGAAGAGACGTGGAGGTCACAGTAGCTTAAAAAGACAGTTTTAATGCCCTTGGAAGAGACATCGAGATCAGAGTGGTTTACCACGTTGTTTTTAATGCCCCTTGGAAGAGACGTGGAAGTCACAGTAGATTAACAAGACGGTTTTAATGCCCCTTGGAAGAGACGTGGAGTTCAGAGTGGTTTAACAAGATGGTTTTAATGCCACTTGGAAGAAACGTGGAGGTCATAGTAGCTTAACAAGACGGTTTTAATTCCCCTTGGAAGAGACGTCGTGTTCAGATTGTTTTAACAAGACGGTTTTAATGCCCCTTGGAAGAGACGTGGAGTTCAGATTGGTTTAACAAGACGTTTTTAATGCCCCTTGGAAGAGACGTGGAGTTCAGAGGGGATTAATAAGACGGTTTTAATGCCCCTTGGAAGAGACGTGGAGGTCACAGTAGCTTAACAAGACGGTTTTAATGCCCCTTGGAAGAGACGTGGAGGTCATAGTAGCTTAACAAGACGGTTTTAATGCCCCTTGGAGGAGACGTGGAGGTCAGAGTGGTTTAACAAGATGGTTTTAAGGCCCCTTGGAAGAGACGTGGAGGTTACAGTATCTTAACAAGACGGTTTTAATGCCCCTTGGAAGAGACGTGGAGGTCAAAGTGGTTTAACAAGAGGGTTTTAATGCCCCTTGAAAGAGACGTGGAAGTCACACTAGCTTATCAAGACGGTTTTAATGCCCCTTGGTAGAGATGTGGAGGTCACAGTAGCTTAACAACACGGTTTTAATGCCCCTTGGAAGAGACGTGGAGTTCACAGTGGTTTAACAAGACGGTTTTAAGGCCCCTTGGAAGAGACGTGGAGTTCAGAGGGGCTTAACAAGACGGTTTTAATGCACCTTGGAAGAGACGTGGAAGTCACAGTAGCTTAACAAGACGGTTTTAATGCCCCTTGGAGGAGACGTGGAGGTCAGAGTGGTTTAACAAGACAGTTTTAAGGCACCTTGGAAGAGACGTGGAGGTTACAGTAGCTTAACAAAACAGTTTTATTGCCCCTTGGAAGAGACGTGGAGGTCAGAGTGGTTTAACAAGAGGGTTTTAATGCCCCTTGAAAGAGACGTGGAGGACACAGTAGCTTAACAAGATGGTTTTAATGCCCCTTGGAAGAGACGTGGAGTTCAGAGAGGTTTAACAAGACGTTTTTAATGCTCCTTGGTAGAGAAGTGGAGGTCATAGTAGCTTAACAAGACGGTTTTAATTCCCCTTGGAGGAGACGTGGAGGTCAGAGTGGTTTAACAACACGGTTTTAATGCCCCTTGGAAGAGACGTGGAGTTCAGAGGGGATTAATAAGACGGTTTTAATGCCCCTTGGAAGAGACGTGGAGGTCACAGTAGCTTAACAAGACGGTTTTAATGCCCCTTGGAAGAGACGTGGAGGTCATAGTAGCTTAACAAGACGGTTTTAATGCCCCTTGGAGGAGACGTGGAGGTCAGAGTGGTTTAACAAGACAGTTTTAAGGCCCCTTGGAAGAGACGTGGAGCTTACAGTAGCTTAACAAGACGGTTTTAATGCCCCTTGGAAGAGACGTGGAGGTCAGAGTGGTTTAACAAGAGGGTTTTAATGCCCCTTGAAAGAGATGTGGAAGTCACACTAGCTTAACAAGACGGTTTTAATGCCCCTTGGTAGAGATGTGGAGGTCACAGTAGCTTAACAACACGGTTTTAATGCCCCTTGGAAGAGACGTGGAGTTCACAGTGGTTTATCAAGACGGTTTTAAGGCCCCTTGGAAGAGACGTGGAGTTCAGAGGGGCTTAACAAGACGGTTTTAATGCACCTTGGAAGAGACGTGGAAGTCACAGTAGCTTAACAAGACGGTTTTAATGCCCCTTGGAAGAGACGTGGAGGTCAGAGTGGTGTAACAAGACGGTTTTAAGGCACCTTGGAAGAGACGTGGAGGTTACAGTAGCTTAACAAAACAGTTTTAAAGCCCCTTGGAAGAGACGTGGAGGTCAGAGTGGTTTAACAAGAGGGTTTTAATGCCCCTTGAAAGAGACGTGGAGGACACAGTAGCTTAACAAGACGGTTTTAATGCCCCTTGGAAGAGACGTGGAGTTCAGAGAGGTTTAACAAGACGTTTTTAATGCTCCTTGGTAGAGAAGTGGAGGTCACACTAGCTTAACAAGACGGTTTTAATGCCCCTTGGAAGAGACGTGGAGGTCAGAGTGGTTTAACAAGAGGGTTTTAATGCCCCTTGAAAGAGACGTGGAGGTCACAGTAGCTTAATAAGACGGTTTTAATGCCCCTTGGAAGAGACGTGGAGGTCATAGTAGCTTAACAAGACGGTTTTAATTCCCCTTGGAGGAGACGTGGAGGTCAGAGTGGTTTAACAACAAGGTTTTAATGCCCCTTGGTAGAGACGTGGAGGTCATATTAGCTTAACAAGACGGTTTTAATTCCCCTTGAAGAGACGTCGTGTTCAGAGTGGTTTAACAAGACGGTTTTAATGCCCCTTGGAAGAGACGTGGAGTTCAGATTGGTTTAACAAGACGTTTTTAATGCCCCTTGGAAGAGACGTGGAGTTCAGAGGGGATTAATAAGACGGTTTTAATGCCCCTTGGAAGAGACGTGGAGGTCACAGTAGCTTAACAAGACGGTTTTAATGCCGCTTGGAAGAGACGTGGAGTTCAGAGTGGTTTTACAAGATGGTTTAATGCCCCTTGGAAGAGACGTGGAGGTCACAGTAGCTTAAAAAGACAGTTTTAATGCCCTTGGAAGAGACATCGAGATCAGAGTGGTTTACCAAGTTGTTTTTAATGCCCCTTGGAAGAGACGTGGAAGTCACAGTAGATTAACAAGACGGTTTTAATGCCCCTTGGAAGAGACGTGGAGTTCAGAGTGGTTTAACAAGATGGTTTTAATGCCACTTGGAAGAAACGTGGAGGTCATAGTAGCTTAACAAGACGGTTTTAATTCCCCTTGGAAGAGACGTCGTGTTCAGATTGTTTTAACAAGACGGTTTTAATGCCCCTTGGAAGAGACGTGGAGTTCAGATTGGTTTAACAAGACGTTTTTAATGCCCCTTGGAAGAGACGTGGAGTTCAGAGGGGATTAATAAGACGGTTTTAATGCCCCTTGGAAGAGACGTGGAGGTCACAGTAGCTTAACAAGACGGTTTTAATGCCCCTTGGAAGAGACGTGGAGGTCATAGTAGCTTAACAAGACGGTTTTAATGCCCCTTGGAGGAGACGTGGAGGTCAGAGTGGTTTAACAAGATGGTTTTAAGGCCCCTTGGAAGAGACGTGGAGGTTACAGTAGCTTAACAAGACGGTTTTAATGCCCCTTGGAAGAGACGTGGAGGTCAAAGTGGTTTAACAAGAGGGTTTTAATGCCCCTTGAAAGAGACGTGGAAGTCACACTAGCTTATCAAGACGGTTTTAATGCCCCTTGGTAGAGATGTGGAGGTCACAGTAGCTTAACAACACGGTTTTAATGCCCCTTGGAAGAGACGTGGAGTTCACAGTGGTTTAACAAGACGGTTTTAAGGCCCCTTGGAAGAGACGTGGAGTTCAGAGGGGCTTAACAAGACGGTTTTAATGCACCTTGGAAGAGACGTGGAAGTCACAGTAGCTTAACAAGACGGTTTTAATGCCCCTTGGAGGAGACGTGGAGGTCAGAGTGGTTTAACAAGACAGTTTTAAGGCACCTTGGAAGAGACGTGGAGGTTACAGTAGCTTAACAAAACAGTTTTAATGCCCCTTGGAAGAGACGTGGAGGTCAGAGTGGTTTAACAAGAGGGTTTTAATGCCCCTTGAAAGAGACGTGGAGGACACAGTAGCTTAACAAGACGGTTTTAATGCCCCTTGGAAGAGACGTGGAGTTCAGAGAGGTTTAACAAGACGTTTTTAATGCTCCTTGGTAGAGAAGTGGAGGTCACACTAGCTTAAAAAGACGGTTTTAATGCCCCTTGGAAGAGACGTGGAGTTCAGAGGGGATTAATAAGACGGTTTTAATGCCCCTTGGAAGAGACGTGGAGGTCACAGTAAATTAACAAGACGGTTTTAATGCCCCTTGGAAGAGACGTGGAGGTCATAGTAGCTAAACAAGACGGTTTTAATGCCCCTTGGAGGAGACGTGGAGGTCAGAGTGGTTTAACAAGACAGTTTTAAGGCCCCTTGGAAGAGACGTGGAGCTTACAGTAGCTTAACAAGACGGTTTTAATGCCCCTTGGAAGAGACGTGGAGGTCAGAGTGGTTTAACAAGAGGGTTTTAATGCCCCTTGAAAGAGACGTGGAAGTCACACTAGCTTAACAAGACGGTTTTAATGCCCCTTGGTAGAGATGTGGAGGTCACAGTAGCTTAACAACACGGTTTTAATGCCCCTTGGAAGAGACGTGGAGTTCACAGTGGTTTAACAAGACGGTTTTAAGGCCCATTGGAAGAGACGTGGAGTTCAGAGGGGCTTAACAAGACGGTTTTAATGCACCTTGGAAGAGACGTGGAAGTCACAGTAGCTTAACAAGACGGTTTTAATGCCCCTTGGAAGAGACGTGGAGGTCAGAGTGGTGTAACAAGACAGTTTTAAGGCACCTTGGAAGAGACGTGGAGGTTACAGTAGCTTAACAAAACAGTTTTAATGCCCCTTGGAAGAGACGTGGAGGTCAGAGTGGTTTAACAAGAGGGTTTTAATGCCCCTTGAAAGAGACGTGGAGGACACAGTAGCTTAACAAGACGGTTTTAATGCCCCTTGGAAGAGACGTGGAGTTCAGAGAGGTTTAACAAGACGTTTTTAATGCTCCTTGGTAGAGAAGTGGAGGTCACACTAGCTTAACAAGACGGTTTTAATGCCCCTTGGAAGAGACGTTGAGGTCAAAGTGGTTTAACAAGAGGGTTTTAATGCCCCTTGAAAGAGACGTGGAGGTCACAGTAGCTTAATAAGACGGTTTTAATGCCCCTTGGAAGAGACGTGGAGGTCATAGTAGCTTAACAAGACGGTTTTAATTCCCCTTGGAGGAGACGTGGAGGTCAGAGTGGTTTAACAACACGGTTTTAATGCCCCTTGGTAGAGACGTGGAGGTCATATTAGCTTAACAAGACGGTTTTAATTCCCCTTGAAGAGACGTCGTGTTCAGAGTGGTTTAACAAGACGGTTTTAATGCCCCTTGGAAGAGACGTGGAGTTCAGATTGGTTTAACAAGACGTTTTTAATGCCCCTTGGAAGAGAGGTGGAGTTCAGAGGGGATTAATAAGACGGTTTTAATGCCCCTTGGAAGAGACGTGGAGGTCACAGTAGCTTAACAAGACGGTTTGAATGCCCCTTGGAAGAGACGTGGAGTTCAGAGTGGTTTTACAAGATGGTTTAATGCCCCTTGGAAGAGACGTGGAGGTCACAGTAGCTTAAAAAGACAGTTTTAATGCCCTTGGAAGAGACATCGAGATCAGAGTGGTTTACCAAGTTGTTTTTAATGCCCCTTGGAAGAGACGTGGAAGTCACAGTAGATTAACAAGACGGTTTTAATGCCCCTTGGAAGAGACGTGGAGTTCAGAGTGGTTTAACAAGATGGTTTTAATGCCAGTTGGAAGAAACGTGGAGGTCATAGTAGCTTAACAAGACGGTTTTAATTCCCCTTGGAAGAGACGTCGTGTTCAGATTGTTTTAACAAGACGGTTTTAATGCCCCTTGGAAGAGACGTGGAGTTCAGATTGGTTTAACAAGACGTTTTTAATGCTCCTTGGAAGAGACGTGGAGTTCAGAGGGGATTAATAAGACGGTTTTAATGCCCCTTGGAAGAGACGTGGAGGTCACAGTAGCTTAACAAGACGGTTTTAATGCCCCTTGGAAGAGACGTGGAGGTCATAGTAGCTTAACAAGACGGTTTTAATGCCCCTTGGAGGAGACGTGGAGGTCAGAGTGGTTTAACAAGACAGTTTTAAGGCCCCTTGGAAGAGACGTGGAGCTTACAGTAGCTTAACAAGACGGTTTTAATGCCCCTTGGAAGAGACGTGGAGGTTAGAGTGGTTTAACAAGAGGGTTTTAATGCCCCTTGAAAGAGATGTGGAAGTCACACTAGCTTAACAAGACGGTTTTAATGCCCCTTGGTAGAGATGTGGAGGTCACAGTAGCTTAACAACACGGTTTTAATGCCCCTTGGAAGAGACGTGGAGTTCACAGTGGTTTATCAAGACGGTTTTAAGGCCCCTTGGAAGAGACGTGGAGTTCAGAGGGGCTTAACAAGACGGTTTTAATGCACCTTGGAAGAGACGTGGAAGTCACAGTAGCTTAACAAGACGGTTTTAATGCCCCTTGGAAGAGACGTGGAGGTCAGAGTGGTGTAACAAGACGGTTTTAAGGCACCTTGGAAGAGACGCGGAGGTTACAGTAGCTTAACAAAACAGTTTTAATGCCCCTTGGAAGAGACGTGGAGGTCAGAGTGGTTTAACAAGAGGGTTTTAATGCCCCTTGAAAGAGACGTGGAGGACACAGTAGCTTAACAAGACGGTTTTAATGCCCCTTGGAAGAGACGTGGAGTTCAGAGAGGTTTAACAAGACGTTTTTAATGCTCCTTGGTAGAGAAGTGGAGGTCACACTAGCTTAACAAGACGGTTTTAATGCCCCTTGGAAGAGACGTGGAGGTCAGAGTGGTTTAACAAGAGGGTTTTAATGCCCCTTGAAAGAGACGTGGAGGTCACAGTAGCTTAATAAGACGGTTTTAATGCCCCTTGGAAGAGACGTGGAGGTCATAGTAGCTTAACAAGACGGTTTTAATTCCCCTTGGAGGAGACGTGGAGGTCAGAGTGGTTTAACAACAAGGTTTTAATGCCCCTTGGTAGAGACGTGGAGGTCATATTAGCTTAACAAGACGGTTTTAATTCCCCTTGAAGAGACGTCGTGTTCAGAGTGGTTTAACAAGACGGTTTTAATGCCCCTTGGAAGAGACGTGGAGTTCAGATTGGTTTAACAAGACGTTTTTAATGCCCCTTGGAAGAGACGTGGAGTTCAGAGGGGATTAATAAGACGGTTTTAATGCCCCTTGGAAGAGACGTGGAGGTCACAGTAGCTTAACAAGACGGTTTTAATGCCGCTTGGAAGAGACATCGAGATCAGAGTGGTTTACCAAGTTGTTTTTAATGCCCCTTGGAAGAGACGTGGAAGTCACAGTAGATTAACAAGACGGTTTTAATGCCCCTTGGAAGAGACGTGGAGTTCAGAGTGGTTTAACAAGATGGTTTTAATGCCACTTGGAAGAAACGTGGAGGTCATAGTAGCTTAACAAGACGGTTTTAATTCCCCTTGGAAGAGACGTCGTGTTCAGATTGTTTTAACAAGACGGTTTTAATGCCCCTTGGAAGAGACGTGGAGTTCAGATTGGTTTAACAAGACGTTTTTAATGCCCCTTGGAAGAGACGTGGAGTTCAGAGGGGATTAATAAGACGGTTTTAATGCCCCTTGGAAGAGACGTGGAGGTCACAGTAGCTTAACAAGACGGTTTTAATGCCCCTTGGAAGAGACGTGGAGGTCATAGTAGCTTAACAAGACGGTTTTAATGCCCCTTGGAGGAGACGTGGAGGTCAGAGTGGTTTAACAAGATGGTTTTAAGGCCCCTTGGAAGAGACGTGGAGGTTACAGTAGCTTAACAAGACGGTTTTAATGCCCCTTGGAAGAGACGTGGAGGTCAAAGTGGTTTAACAAGAGGGTTTTAATGCCCCTTGAAAGAGACGTGGAAGTCACACTAGCTTATCAAGACGGTTTTAATGCCCCTTGGTAGAGATGTGGAGGTCACAGTAGCTTAACAACACGGTTTTAATGCCCCTTGGAAGAGACGTGGAGTTCACAGTGGTTTAACAAGACGGTTTTAAGGCCCCTTGGAAGAGACGTGGAGTTCAGAGGGGCTTAACAAGACGGTTTTAATGCACCTTGGAAGAGACGTGGAAGTCACAGTAGCTTAACAAGACGGTTTTAATGCCCCTTGGAGGAGACGTGGAGGTCAGAGTGGTTTAACAAGACAGTTTTAAGGCACCTTGGAAGAGACGTGGAGGTTACAGTAGCTTAACAAAACAGTTTTAATGCCCCTTGGAAGAGACGTGGAGGTCAGAGTGGTTTAACAAGAGGGTTTTAATGCCCCTTGAAAGAGACGTGGAGGACACAGTAGCTTAACAAGACGGTTTTAATGCCCCTTGGAAGAGACGTGGAGTTCAGAGAGGTTTAACAAGACGTTTTTAATGCTCCTTGGTAGAGAAGTGGAGGTCACACTAGCTTAAAAAGACGGTTTTAATGCCCCTTGGAAGAGACGTGGAGTTCAGAGGGGATTAATAAGACGGTTTTAATGCCCCTTGGAAGAGACGTGGAGGTCACAGTAAATTAACAAGACGGTTTTAATGCCCCTTGGAAGAGACGTGGAGGTCATAGTAGCTAAACAAGACGGTTTTAATGCCCCTTGGAGGAGACGTGGAGGTCAGAGTGGTTTAACAAGACAGTTTTAAGGCCCCTTGGAAGAGACGTGGAGCTTACAGTAGCTTAACAAGACGGTTTTAATGCCCCTTGGAAGAGACGTGGAGGTCAGAGTGGTTTAACAAGAGGGTTTTAATGCCCCTTGAAAGAGACGTGGAAGTCACACTAGCTTAACAAGACGGTTTTAATGCCCCTTGGTAGAGATGTGGAGGTCACAGTAGCTTAACAACACGGTTTTAATGCCCCTTGGAAGAGACGTGGAGTTCACAGTGGTTTAACAAGACGGTTTTAAGGCCCATTGGAAGAGACGTGGAGTTCAGAGGGGCTTAACAAGACGGTTTTAATGCACCTTGGAAGAGACGTGGAAGTCACAGTAGCTTAACAAGACGGTTTTAATGCCCCTTGGAAGAGACGTGGAGGTCAGAGTGGTGTAACAAGACAGTTTTAAGGCACCTTGGAAGAGACGTGGAGGTTACAGTAGCTTAACAAAACAGTTTTAATGCCCCTTGGAAGAGACGTGGAGGTCAGAGTGGTTTAACAAGAGGGTTTTAATGCCCCTTGAAAGAGACGTGGAGGACACAGTAGCTTAACAAGACGGTTTTAATGCCCCTTGGAAGAGACGTGGAGTTCAGAGAGGTTTAACAAGACGTTTTTAATGCTCCTTGGTAGAGAAGTGGAGGTCACACTAGCTTAACAAGACGGTTTTAATGCCCCTTGGAAGAGACGTGGAGGTCAGAGTGGTTTAACAAGAGGGTTTTAATGCCCCTTGAAAGAGACGAGGAGGTCACAGTAGCTTAATAAGACGGTTTTAATGCCCCTTGGAAGAGACGTGGAGGTCATAGTAGCTTAACAAGACGGTTTTAATTCCCCTTGGAGGAGACGTGGAGGTCAGAGTGGTTTAACAACACGGTTTTAATGCCCCTTGGTAGAGACGTGGAGGTCATATTAGCTTAACAAGACGGTTTTAATTCCCCTTGAAGAGACGTCGTGTTCAGAGTGGTTTAACAAGACGGTTTTAATGCCCCTTGGAAGAGACGTGGAGTTCAGATTGGTTTAACAAGACGTTTTTAATGCCCCTTGGAAGAGAGGTGGAGTTCAGAGGGGATTAATAAGACGGTTTTAATGCCCCTTGGAAGAGACGTGGAGGTCACAGTAGCTTAACAAGACGGTTTTAATGCCCCTTGGAAGAGACGTGGAGTTCAGAGTGGTTTTACAAGATGGTTTAATGCCCCTTGGAAGAGACGTGGAGGTCACAGTAGCTTAAAAAGACAGTTTTAATGCCCTTGGAAGAGACATCGAGATCAGAGTGGTTTACCAAGTTGTTTTTAATGCCCCTTGGAAGAGACGTGGAAGTCACAGTAGATTAACAAGACGGTTTTAATGCCCCTTGGAAGAGACGTGGAGTTCAGAGTGGTTTAACAAGATGGTTTTAATGCCAGTTGGAAGAAACGTGGAGGTCATAGTAGCTTAACAAGACGGTTTTAATTCCCCTTGGAAGAGACGTCGTGTTCAGATTGTTTTAACAAGACGGTTTTAATGCCCCTTGGAAGAGACGTGGAGTTCAGATTGGTTTAACAAGACGTTTTTAATGCTCCTTGGAAGAGACGTGGAGTTCAGAGGGGATTAATAAGACGGTTTTAATGCCCCTTGGAAGAGACGTGGAGGTCACAGTAGCTTAACAAGACGGTTTTAATGCCCCTTGGAAGAGACGTGGAGGTCATAGTAGCTTAACAAGACGGTTTTAATGCCCCTTGGAGGAGACGTGGAGGTCAGAGTGGTTTAACAACACGGTTTTAATGCCCCTCGGTAGAGACGTGGAGGTCATATTAGCTTAACAAGACGGTTTTAATTCCCCTTGGAAGAGACGTCGTGTTCAGAGTGGTTTAACAAGACGGTTTTAATGCCCCTTGGAAGAGACGTGGAGTTCAGATTGGTTTAACAAGACGTTTTTAATGCCCCTTGGAAGAGACGTGGAGTTCGGAGGGGATTAATAAGACGGTTTTAATGCCCCTTGGAAGAGACGTGGAGGTCACAGTAGCTTAACAAGACGGTTTTAATGCCCCTTGGAAGAGACGTGGAGGTCATAGTAGCTTAACAAGACGGTTTTAATGCCCCTTGGAGGAGACGTGGAGGTCAGAGTGGTTTAACAAGACGGTTTTAAGGCCCCTTGGAAGAGACGTGGAGCTTACAGTAGCTTAACAAGACGGTTTTAATGCCCCTTGGAAGAGACGTGGAGGTCAGAGTGGTTTAACAAGAGGGTTTTAATACCCCTTGAAAGAGACGTGGAAGTCACACTAGCTTAACAAGACGGTTTTAATGCCCCTTGGTAGAGATGTGGAGGTCACAGTAGCTTAACAACACGGTTTTAATGCCCCTTGGAAGAGACGTGGAGTTCACAGTGGTTTAACAAGACGGTTTTAAGGCCCCTTGGAAGAGACGTGGAGTTCAGAGGGGCTTAACAAGACGGTTTTAATGCACCTTGGAAGAGACGTGGAAGTCACAGTAGCTTAACAAGACGGTTTTAATGCCCCTTGGAAGAGACGTGGAGGTCAGAGTGGTGTAACAAGACGGTTTTAAGGCACCTTGGAAGAGACGTGGAGGTTACAGTAGCTTAACAAAACAGTTTTAATGCCCCTTGGAAGAGACGTGGAGGTCAGAGTGGTTTAACAAGAGGGTTTTAATGCCCCTTGAAAGAGACGTGGAGGACACAGTAGCTTAACAAGACGGTTTTAATGCCCCTTGGAAGAGACGTGGAGTTCAGAGAGGTTTAACAAGACGTTTTTAATGCTCCTTGGTAGAGAAGTGGAGGTCACACTAGCTTAACAAGACGGTTTTAATGCCCCTTGGAAGAGACGTGGAGGTCAGAGTGGTTTAACAAGAGGGTTTTAATGCCCCTTGAAAGAGATGTGGAGGTCACAGTAGCTTAATAAGACGGTTTTAATGCCCCTTGGAAGAGACGTGGAGGTCATAGTAGCTTAACAAGACGGTTTTAATTCCCCTTGGAGGAGACGTGGAGGTCAGAGTGGTTTAACAACACGGTTTTAATGCCCCTTGGTAGAGACGTGGAGGTCATATTAGCTTAACAAGACGGTTTTAATTCCCCTTGGAAGAGACGTCGTGTTCAGAGTGGTTTAACAAGACGGTTTTAATGCCCCTTGGAAGAGACGTGGAGTTCAGATTGGTTTAACAAGACGTTTTTAATGCCCCTTGGAAGAGACGTGGAGTTCAGAGGGGTTTAATAAGACGGTTTTAATGCCCCTTGGAAGAGACGTGGAGGTCACAGTAGCTTAACAAGACGGTTTTAATGCCCCTTGGAAGAGACGTGGAGTTCAGAGTGGTTTTACAAGATGGTTTAATGCCCCTTGGAAGAGACGTGGATTTCACAGTAGCTTAAAAAGACAGTTTTAATGCCCTTGGAAGAGACATCGAGATCAGAGTGGTTTACCAAGTTGTTTTTAATGCCCCTTGGAAGAGACGTGGAAGTCACAGTAGATTAACAAGACGGTTTTAATGCCCCTTGGAAGAGACGTGGAGTTCAGAGTGGTTTAACAAGATGGTTTTAATGCCACTTGGAAGAAACGTGGAGGTCATAGTAGCTTAACAAGACGGTTTTAATTCCCCTTGGAAGAGACGTCGTGTTCAGATTGTTTTAACAAGACGGTTTTAATGCCCCTTGGAAGAGACGTGGAGTTCAGATTGGTTTAACAAGACGTTTTTAATGCCCCTTGGAAGAGACGTGGAGTTCAGAGGGGATTAATAAGACGGTTTTAATGCCCCTTGGAAGAGACGTGGAGGTCACAGTAGCTTAACAAGACGGTTTTAATGCCCCTTGGAAGAGACGTGGAGGTCATAGTAGCTTAACAAGACGGTTTTAATGCCCCTTGGAGGAGACGTGGAGGTCAGAGTGGTTTAACAAGATGGTTTTAAGGCCCCTTGGAAGAGACGTGGAGGTTACAGTAGCTTAACAAGACGGTTTTAATGCCCCTTGGAAGAGACGTGGAGGTCAAAGTGGTTTAACAAGAGGGTTTTAATGCCCCTTGAAAGAGACGTGGAAGTCACACTAGCTTATCAAGACGGTTTTAATGCCCCTTGGTAGAGATGTGGAGGTCACAGTAGCTTAACAACACGGTTTTAATGCCCCTTGGAAGAGACGTGGAGTTCACAGTGGTTTAACAAGACGGTTTTAAGGCCCCTTGGAAGAGACGTGGAGTTCAGAGGGGCTTAACAAGACGGTTTTAATGCACCTTGGAAGAGACGTGGAAGTCACAGTAGCTTAACAAGACGGTTTTAATGCCCCTTGGAGGAGACGTGGAGGTCAGAGTGGTTTAACAAGACAGTTTTAAGGCACCTTGGAAGAGACGTGGAGGTTACAGTAGCTTAACAAAACAGTTTTATTGCCCCTTGGAAGAGACGTGGAGGTCAGAGTGGTTTAACAAGAGGGTTTTAATGCCCCTTGAAAGAGACGTGGAGGACACAGTAGCTTAACAAGACGGTTTTAATGCCCCTTGGAAGAGACGTGGAGTTCAGAGAGGTTTAACAAGACGTTTTTAATGCTCCTTGGTAGAGAAGTGGAGGTCACACTAGCTTAAAAAGACGGTTTTAATGCCCCTTGGAAGAGACGTGGAGTTCAGAGGGGATTAATAAGACGGTTTTAATGCCCCTTGGAAGAGACGTGGAGGTCACAGTAGCTTAACAAGACGGTTTTAATGCCCCTTGGAAGAGACGTGGAGGTCATAGTAGCTTAACAAGACGGTTTTAATGCCCCTTGGAGGAGACGTGGAGGTCAGAGTGGTTTAACAAGACAGTTTTAAGGCCCCTTGGAAGAGACGTGGAGCTTACAGTAGCTTAACAAGACGGTTTTAATGCCCCTTGGAAGAGACGTGGAGGTCAGAGTGGTTTAACAAGAGGGTTTTAATGCCCCTTGAAAGAGACGTGGAAGTCACACTAGCTTAACAAGACGGTTTTAATGCCCCTTGGTAGAGACGTGGAGGTCATAGTAGCTTAACAAGACGGTTTTAATGCCCCTTGGAGGAGACGTGGAGGTCAGAGGGGATTAATAAGACGGTTTAAATGCCCCTTGGAAGAGACGTGGAGGTCACAGTAGCTTAACAAGACGGTTTTAATGCCCCTTGGAAGAGACGTGGAGGTCATAGTAGCTTAACAAGACGGTTTTAATGCCCCTTGGAGGAGACGTGGAGGTCAGAGTGGTTTAACAAGACAGTTTTAAGGCCCCTTGGAAGAGACGTGGAGCTTACAGTAGCTTAACAAGACGGTTTTAATGCCCCTTGTAAGAGACGTGGAGGTCAGAGTGGTTTAACAAGAGGGTTTTAATGCCCCTTGAAAGAGACGTGGAAGTCACACTAGCTTAACAAGACGGTTTTAATGCCCCTTGGTAGAGATGTGGAGGTCACAGTAGCTTAACAACACGGTTTTAATGCCCCTTGGAAGAGACGTGGAGTTCACAGTGGTTTAACAAGACGGTTTTAAGGCCCATTGGAAGAGACGTGGAGTTCAGAGGGGCTTAACAAGACGGTTTTAATGCACCTTGGAAGAGACGTGGAAGTCACAGTAGCTTAACAAGACGGTTTTAATGCCCCTTGGAAGAGACGTGGAGGTCAGAGTGGTGTAACAAGACAGTTTTAAGGCACCTTGGAAGAGACGTGGAGGTTACAGTAGCTTAACAAAACAGTTTTAATGCCCCTTGGAAGAGACGTGGAGGTCAGAGTGGTTTAACAAGAGGGTTTTAATGCCCCTTGAAAGAGACGTGGAGGACACAGTAGCTTAACAAGACGGTTTTAATGCCCCTTGGAAGAGACGTGGAGTTCAGAGAGGTTTAACAAGACGTTTTTAATGCTCCTTGGTAGAGAAGTGGAGGTCACACTAGCTTAAAAAGACGGTTTTAATGCCCCTTGGAAGAGACGTGGAGTTCAGAGGGGATTAATAAGACGGTTTTAATGCCCCTTGGAAGAGACGTGGAGGTCACAGTAAATTAACAAGACGGTTTTAATGCCCCTTGGAAGAGACGTGGAGGTCATAGTAGCTAAACAAGACGGTTTTAATGCCCCTTGGAGGAGACGTGGAGGTCAGAGTGGTTTAACAAGACAGTTTTAAGGCCCCTTGGAAGAGACGTGGAGCTTACAGTAGCTTAACAAGACGGTTTTAATGCCCCTTGGAAGAGCCGTGGAGGTCAGAGTGGTTTAACAAGAGGGTTTTAATGCCCCTTGAAAGAGACGTGGAAGTCACACTAGCTTAACAAGACGGTTTTAATGCCCCTTGGTAGAGATGTGGAGGTCACAGTAGCTTAACAACACGGTTTTAATGCCCCTTGGAAGAGACGTGGAGTTCACAGTGGTTTAACAAGACGGTTTTAAGGCCCATTGGAAGAGACGTGGAGTTCAGAGGGGCTTAACAAGACGGTTTTAATGCACCTTGGAAGAGACGTGGAAGTCACAGTAGCTTAACAAGACGGTTTTAATGCCCCTTGGAAGAGACGTGGAGGTCAGAGTGGTGTAACAAGACAGTTTTAAGGCACCTTGGAAGAGACGTGGAGGTTACAGTAGCTTAACAAAACAGTTTTAATGCCCCTTGGAAGAGACGTGGAGGTCAGAGTGGTTTAACAAGAGGGTTTTAATGCCCCTTGAAAGAGACGTGGAGGACACAGTAGCTTAACAAGACGGTTTTAATGCCCCTTGGAAGAGACGTGGAGTTCAGAGAGGTTTAACAAGACGTTTTTAATGCTCCTTGGTAGAGAAGTGGAGGTCACACTAGCTTAACAAGACGGTTTTAATGCCCCTTGGAAGAGACGTGGAGGTCAGAGTGGTTTAACAAGAGGGTTTTAATGCCCCTTGAAAGAGACGTGGAGGTCACAGTAGCTTAATAAGACGGTTTTAATGCCCCTTGGAAGAGACGTGGAGGTCATAGTAGCTTAACAAGACGGTTTTAATTCCCCTTGGAGGAGACGTGGAGGTCAGAGTGGTTTAACAACACGGTTTTAATGCCCCTTGGTAGAGACGTGGAGGTCATATTAGCTTAACAAGACGGTTTTAATTCCCCTTGAAGAGACGTCGTGTTCAGATTGGTTTAACAAGACGGTTTTAATGCCCCTTGGAAGAGACGTGGAGTTCAGATTGGTTTAACAAGACGTTTTTAATGCCCCTTGGAAGAGAGGTGGAGTTCAGAGGGGATTAATAAGACGGTTTTAATGCCCCTTGGAAGAGACGTGGAGGTCACAGTAGCTTAACAAGACGGTTTTAATGCCCCTTGGAAGAGACGTGGAGTTCAGAGTGGTTTTACAAGATGGTTTAATGCCCCTTGGAAGAGACGTGGAGGTCACAGTAGCTTAAAAAGACAGTTTTAATGCCCTTGGAAGAGACATCGAGATCAGAGTGGTTTACCAAGTTGTTTTTAATGCCCCTTGGAAGAGACGTGGAAGTCACAGTAGATTAACAAGACGGTTTTAATGCCCCTTGGAAGAGACGTGGAGTTCAGAGTGGTTTAACAAGATGGTTTTAATGCCAGTTGGAAGAAACGTGGAGGTCATAGTAGCTTAACAAGACGGTTTTAATTCCCCTTGGAAGAGACGTCGTGTTCAGATTGTTTTAACAAGACGGTTTTAATGCCCCTTGGAAGAGACGTGGAGTTCAGATTGGTTTAACAAGACGTTTTTAATGCTCCTTGGAAGAGACGTGGAGTTCAGAGGGGATTAATAAGACGGTTTTAATGCCCCTTGGAAGAGACGTGGAGGTCACAGTAGCTTAACAAGACGGTTTTAATGCCCCTTGGAAGAGACGTGGAGGTCATAGTAGCTTAACAAGACGGTTTTAATGCCCCTTGGAGGAGACGTGGAGGTCAGAGTGGTTTAACAACACGGTTTTAATGCCCCTCGGTAGAGACGTGGAGGTCATATTAGCTTAACAAGACGGTTTTAATTCCCCTTGGAAGAGACGTCGTGTTCAGAGTGGTTTAACAAGACGGTTTTAATGCCCCTTGGAAGAGACGTGGAGTTCAGATTGGTTTAACAAGACGTTTTTAATGCCCCTTGGAAGAGACGTGGAGTTCGGAGGGGATTAATAAGACGGTTTTAATGCCCCTTGGAAGAGACGTGGAGGTCACAGTAGCTTAACAAGACGGTTTTAATGCCCCTTGGAAGAGACGTGGAGGTCATAGTAGCTTAACAAGACGGTTTTAATGCCCCTTGGAGGAGACGTGGAGGTCAGAGTGGTTTAACAAGACGGTTTTAAGGCCCCTTGGAAGAGACGTGGAGCTTACAGTAGCTTAACAAGACGGTTTTAATGCCCCTTGGAAGAGACGTGGAGGTCAGAGTGGTTTAACAAGAGGGTTTTAATACCCCTTGAAAGAGACGTGGAAGTCACACTAGCTTAACAAGACGGTTTTAATGCCCCTTGGTAGAGATGTGGAGGTCACAGTAGCTTAACAACACGGTTTTAATGCCCCTTGGAAGAGACGTGGAGTTCACAGTGGTTTAACAAGACGGTTTTAAGGCCCCTTGGAAGAGACGTGGAGTTCAGAGGGGCTTAACAAGACGGTTTTAATGCACCTTGGAAGAGACGTGGAAGTCACAGTAGCTTAACAAGACGGTTTTAATGCCCCTTGGAAGAGACGTGGAGGTCAGAGTGGTGTAACAAGACGGTTTTAAGGCACCTTGGAAGAGACGTGGAGGTTACAGTAGCTTAACAAAACAGTTTTAATGCCCCTTGGAAGAGACGTGGAGGTCAGAGTGGTTTAACAAGAGGGTTTTAATGCCCCTTGAAAGAGACGTGGAGGACACAGTAGCTTAACAAGACGGTTTTAATGCCCCTTGGAAGAGACGTGGAGTTCAGAGAGGTTTAACAAGACGTTTTTAATGCTCCTTGGTAGAGAAGTGGAGGTCACACTAGCTTAACAAGACGGTTTTAATGCCCCTTGGAAGAGACGTGGAGGTCAGAGTGGTTTAACAAGAGGGTTTTAATGCCCCTTGAAAGAGATGTGGAGGTCACAGTAGCTTAATAAGACGGTTTTAATGCCCCTTGGAAGAGACGTGGAGGTCATAGTAGCTTAACAAGACGGTTTTAATTCCCCTTGGAGGAGACGTGGAGGTCAGAGTGGTTTAACAACACGGTTTTAATGCCCCTTGGTAGAGACGTGGAGGTCATATTAGCTTAACAAGACGGTTTTAATTCCCCTTGGAAGAGACGTCGTGTTCAGAGTGGTTTAACAAGACGGTTTTAATGCCCCTTGGAAGAGACGTGGAGTTCAGATTGGTTTAACAAGACGTTTTTAATGCCCCTTGGAAGAGACGTGGAGTTCAGAGGGGTTTAATAAGACGGTTTTAATGCCCCTTGGAAGAGACGTGGAGGTCACAGTAGCTTAACAAGACGGTTTTAATGCCCCTTGGAAGAGACGTGGAGTTCAGAGTGGTTTTACAAGATGGTTTAATGCCCCTTGGAAGAGACGTGGATTTCACAGTAGCTTAAAAAGACAGTTTTAATGCCCTTGGAAGAGACATCGAGATCAGAGTGGTTTACCAAGTTGTTTTTAATGCCCCTTGGAAGAGACGTGGAAGTCACAGTAGATTAACAAGACGGTTTTAATGCCCCTTGGAAGAGACGTGGAGTTCAGAGTGGTTTAACAAGATGGTTTTAATGCCACTTGGAAGAAACGTGGAGGTCATAGTAGCTTAACAAGACGGTTTTAATTCCCCTTGGAAGAGACGTCGTGTTCAGATTGTTTTAACAAGACGGTTTTAATGCCCCTTGGAAGAGACGTGGAGTTCAGATTGGTTTAACAAGACGTTTTTAATGCCCCTTGGAAGAGACGTGGAGTTCAGAGGGGATTAATAAGACGGTTTTAATGCCCCTTGGAAGAGACGTGGAGGTCACAGTAGCTTAACAAGACGGTTTTAATGCCCCTTGGAAGAGACGTGGAGGTCATAGTAGCTTAACAAGACGGTTTTAATGCCCCTTGGAGGAGACGTGGAGGTCAGAGTGGTTTAACAAGATGGTTTTAAGGCCCCTTGGAAGAGACGTGGAGGTTACAGTAGCTTAACAAGACGGTTTTAATGCCCCTTGGAAGAGACGTGGAGGTCAAAGTGGTTTAACAAGAGGGTTTTAATGCCCCTTGAAAGAGACGTGGAAGTCACACTAGCTTATCAAGACGGTTTTAATGCCCCTTGGTAGAGATGTGGAGGTCACAGTAGCTTAACAACACGGTTTTAATGCCCCTTGGAAGAGACGTGGAGTTCACAGTGGTTTAACAAGACGGTTTTAAGGCCCCTTGGAAGAGACGTGGAGTTCAGAGGGGCTTAACAAGACGGTTTTAATGCACCTTGGAAGAGACGTGGAAGTCACAGTAGCTTAACAAGACGGTTTTAATGCCCCTTGGAGGAGACGTGGAGGTCAGAGTGGTTTAACAAGACAGTTTTAAGGCACCTTGGAAGAGACGTGGAGGTTACAGTAGCTTAACAAAACAGTTTTATTGCCCCTTGGAAGAGACGTGGAGGTCAGAGTGGTTTAACAAGAGGGTTTTAATGCCCCTTGAAAGAGACGTGGAGGACACAGTAGCTTAACAAGACGGTTTTAATGCCCCTTGGAAGAGACGTGGAGTTCAGAGAGGTTTAACAAGACGTTTTTAATGCTCCTTGGTAGAGAAGTGGAGGTCACACTAGCTTAAAAAGACGGTTTTAATGCCCCTTGGAAGAGACGTGGAGTTCAGAGGGGATTAATAAGACGGTTTTAATGCCCCTTGGAAGAGACGTGGAGGTCACAGTAGCTTAACAAGACGGTTTTAATGCCCCTTGGAAGAGACGTGGAGGTCATAGTAGCTTAACAAGACGGTTTTAATGCCCCTTGGAGGAGACGTGGAGGTCAGAGTGGTTTAACAAGACAGTTTTAAGGCCCCTTGGAAGAGACGTGGAGCTTACAGTAGCTTAACAAGACGGTTTTAATGCCCCTTGGAAGAGACGTGGAGGTCAGAGTGGTTTAACAAGAGGGTTTTAATGCCCCTTGAAAGAGACGTGGAAGTCACACTAGCTTAACAAGACGGTTTTAATGCCCCTTGGTAGAGACGTGGAGGTCATAGTAGCTTAACAAGACGGTTTTAATGCCCCTTGGAGGAGACGTGGAGGTCAGAGGGGATTAATAAGACGGTTTAAATGCCCCTTGGAAGAGACGTGGAGGTCACAGTAGCTTAACAAGACGGTTTTAATGCCCCTTGGAAGAGACGTGGAGGTCATAGTAGCTTAACAAGACGGTTTTAATGCCCCTTGGAGGAGACGTGGAGGTCAGAGTGGTTTAACAAGACAGTTTTAAGGCCCCTTGGAAGAGACGTGGAGCTTACAGTAGCTTAACAAGACGGTTTTAATGCCCCTTGTAAGAGACGTGGAGGTCAGAGTGGTTTAACAAGAGGGTTTTAATGCCCCTTGAAAGAGACGTGGAAGTCACACTAGCTTAACAAGACGGTTTTAATGCCCCTTGGTAGAGATGTGGAGGTCACAGTAGCTTAACAACACGGTTTTAATGCCCCTTGGAAGAGACGTGGAGTTCACAGTGGTTTAACAAGACGGTTTTAAGGCCCATTGGAAGAGACGTGGAGTTCAGAGGGGCTTAACAAGACGGTTTTAATGCACCTTGGAAGAGACGTGGAAGTCACAGTAGCTTAACAAGACGGTTTTAATGCCCCTTGGAAGAGACGTGGAGGTCAGAGTGGTGTAACAAGACAGTTTTAAGGCACCTTGGAAGAGACGTGGAGGTTACAGTAGCTTAACAAAACAGTTTTAATGCCCCTTGGAAGAGACGTGGAGGTCAGAGTGGTTTAACAAGAGGGTTTTAATGCCCCTTGAAAGAGACGTGGAGGACACAGTAGCTTAACAAGACGGTTTTAATGCCCCTTGGAAGAGACGTGGAGTTCAGAGAGGTTTAACAAGACGTTTTTAATGCTCCTTGGTAGAGAAGTGGAGGTCACACTAGCTTAACAAGACGGTTTTAATGCCCCTTGGAAGAGACGTGGAGGTCAGAGTGGTTTAACAAGAGGGTTTTAATGCCCCTTGAAAGAGACGTGGAGGTCACAGTAGCTTAATAAGACGGTTTTAATGCCCCTTGGAAGAGACGTGGAGGTCATAGTAGCTTAACAAGACGGTTTTAATTCCCCTTGGAGGAGACGTGGAGGTCAGAGTGGTTTAACAACACGGTTTTAATGCCCCTTGGTAGAGACGTGGAGGTCATATTAGCTTAACAAGACGGTTTTAATTCCCCTTGAAGAGACGTCGTGTTCAGAGTGGTTTAACAAGACGGTTTTAATGCCCCTTGGAAGAGACGTGGAGTTCAGATTGGTTTAACAAGACGTTTTTAATGCCCCTTGGAAGAGAGGTGGAGTTCAGAGGGGATTAATAAGACGGTTTTAATGCCCCTTGGAAGAGACGTGGAGGTCACAGTAGCTTAACAAGACGGTTTTAATGCCCCTTGGAAGAGACGTGGAGTTCAGAGTGGTTTTACAAGATGGTTTAATGCCCCTTGGAAGAGACGTGGAGGTCACAGTAGCTTAAAAAGACAGTTTTAATGCCCTTGGAAGAGACATCGAGATCAGAGTGGTTTACCAAGTTGTTTTTAATGCCCCTTGGAAGAGACGTGGAAGTCACAGTAGATTAACAAGACGGTTTTAATGCCCCTTGGAAGAGACGTGGAGTTCAGATTGTTTTAACAAGACGGTTTTAATGCCCCTTGGAAGAGACGTCGTGTTCAGATTGTTTTAACAAGACGGTTTTAATGCCCCTTGGAAGAGACGTGGAGTTCAGATTGGTTTAACAAGACGTTTTTAATGCCCCTTGGAAGAGACGTGGAGTTCAGAGGGGATTAATAAGACGGTTTTAATGCCCCTTGGAAGAGACGTGGAGGTCACAGTAGCTTAACAAGACGGTTTTAATGCCCCTTGGAAGAGACGTGGAGGTCATAGTAGCTTAACAAGACGGTTTTAATGCCCCTTGGAGGAGACGTGGAGGTCAGAGTGGTTTAACAAGATGGTTTTAAGGCCCCTTGGAAGAGACGTGGAGGTTACAGTAGCTTAACAAGACGGTTTTAATGCCCCTTGGAAGAGACGTGGAGGTCAAAGTGGTTTAACAAGAGGGTTTTAATGCCCTTTGAAAGAGACGTGGAAGTCACACTAGCTTAACAAGACGGTTTTAATGCCCCTTGGTAGAGATGTGGAGGTCACAGTAGCTTAACAACTCGGTTTTAATGCCCCTTGGAAGAGACGTGGAGTTCACAGTGGTTTAACAAGACGGTTTTAAGGCCCCTTGGAAGAGACGTGGAGTTCAGAGGGGCTTAACAAGACGGTTTTAATGCACCTTGGAAGAGACGTGGAAGTCACAGTAGCTTAACAAGATGGTTTTAATGCCCCTTGGAGGAGACGTGGAGGTCAGAGTGGTTTAACAAGACAGTTTTAAGGCACCTTGGAAGAGACGTGGAGGTTACAGTAGCTTAACAAAACAGTTTTAATGCCCCTTGGAAGAGACGTGGAGGTCAGAGTGCTTTAACAAGAGGGTTTTAATGCCCCTTGAAAGAGACGTGGAGGACACAGTAGCTTAACAAGACGGTTTTATTGCCCCTTGGAAGAGATGTGGAGTTCAGAGAGGTTTAACAAGACATTTTTAATGCTCCTTGGTAGAGAAGTGGAGGTCACACTAGCTTAAAAAGACGGTTTTAATGCCCCTTGGAAGAGACGTGGAGTTCAGAGGGGATTAATAAGACGGTTTTAATGCCCCTTGGAAGAGACGTGGAGGTCACAGTAGCTTAACAAGACGGTTTTAATGCCCCTTGGAAGAGACGTGGAGGTCATAGTAGCTTAACAAGACGGTTTTAATGCCCCTTGGAGGAGACGTGGAGGTCAGAGTGGTTTAACAAGACGGTTTTAAGGCCCCTTGGAAAAGACGTGGAGCTTACAGTAGCTTAACAAGACGGTTTTAATGCCCCTTGGAAGAGACGTGGAGGTCAGAGTGGTTTAACAAGAGGGTTTTAATGCCCCTTGAAAGAGACGTGGAAGTCACACTAGCTTAACAAGACGGTTTTAATGCCCCTTGGTAGAGATGTGGAGGTCACAGTAGCTTAACAACACGGTTTTAATGCCCCTTGAAAGAGACGTGGAGGACACAGTAGCTTAACAAGACGGTTTTATTGCCCCTTGGAAGAGATGTGGAGTTCAGAGAGGTTTAACAAGACATTTTTAATGCTCCTTGGTAGAGAAGTGGAGGTCACACTAGCTTAAAAAGACGGTTT
The DNA here is from genome assembly GCF_046119375.1 of Phyllobates terribilis. Taxonomy (NCBI): domain Eukaryota; kingdom Metazoa; phylum Chordata; class Amphibia; order Anura; family Dendrobatidae; genus Phyllobates; species Phyllobates terribilis. The sequence continues at coordinate 253,819,339 of NW_027362764.1, forward strand.
TAATGCCCCTTGGAAGAGACGTGGAGTTCAGAGGGGATTAATAAGACGGTTTTAATGCCCCTTGGAAGAGACGTGGAGGTCACAGTAGCTTAACAAGACGGTTTTAATGCCCCTTGGAAGAGACGTGGAGGTCATAGTAGCTTAACAAGACGGTTTTAATGCCCCTTGGAGGAGACGTGGAGGTCAGAGTGGTTTAACAAGACGGTTTTAAGGCCCCTTGGAAAAGACGTGCAGCTTACAGTAGCTTAACAAGACGGTTTTAATGCCCCTTGGAAGAGACGTGGAGGTCAGAGTGGTTTAACAAGAGGGTTTTAATGCCCCTTGAAAGAGACGTGGAAGTCACACTAGCTTAACAAGACGGTTTTAATGCCCCTTGGTAGAGATGTGGAGGTCACAGTAGCTTAACAACACGGTTTTAATGCCCCTTGGAAGAGACGTGGAATTCACAGTGGTTTAACAAGACGGTTTTAAGGCCCCTTGGAAGAGACGTGGAGTTCAGAGGGGCTTAACAAGACGGTTTTAATGCACCTTGGAAGAGACGTGGAAGTCACAGTAGCTTAACAAGACGGTTTTAATGCCCCTTGGAAGAGACGTGGAGGTCAGAGTGGTGTAACAAGACGGTTTTAAGGCACCTTGGAAGAGACGTGGAGGTTACAGTAGCTTAACAAAACAGTTTTAATGCCCCTTGGAAGAGACGTGGAGGTCAGAGTGGTTTAACAAGAGGGTTTTAATGCCCCTTGAAAGAGACGTGGAGGACACAGTAGCTTAACAAGACGGTTTTAATGCCCCTTGGAAGAGACGTGGAGTTCAGAGAGGTTTAACAAGACGTTTTTAATGCTCCTTGGTAGAGAAGTGGAGGTCACACTAGCTTAACAAGACGGTTTTAATGCCCCTTGGAAGAGACGTGGAGGTCAGAGTGGTTTAACAAGAGGGTTTTAATGCCCCTTGAAAGAGACGTGGAGGTCACAGTAGCTTAATAAGACGGTTTTAATGCCCCTTGGAAGAGACGTGGAGGTCATAGTAGCTTAACAAGACGGTTTTAATTCCCCTTGGAGGAGACGTGGGGGTCAGAGTGGTTTAACAACACGGTTTTAATGCCCCTTGGTAGAGACGTGGAGGTCATATTAGCTTAACAAGACGGTTTTAATTCCCCTTGGAAGAGACGTCGTGTTCAGAGTGGTTTAACAAGACGGTTTTAATGCCCCTTGGAAGAGACGTGGAGTTCAGATTGGTTTAACAAGACGTTTTTAATGCCCCATGGAAGAGACGTGGAGTTCAGAGGGGATTAATAAGACGGTTTTAATGCCCCTTGGAAGAGACGTGGAGGTCACAGTAGCTTAACAAGACGGTTTTAATGCCCCTTGGAAGAGACGTGGAGTTCAGAGTGGTTTTACAAGATGGTTTAATGCCCCTTGGAAGAGACGTGGAGGTCACAGTAGCTTAAAAAGACAGTTTTAATGCCCTTGGAAGAGACATCGAGATCAGAGTGGTTTACCAAGTTGTTTTTAATGCCCCTTGGAAGAGACGTGGAAGTCGCAGTAGATTAACAAGACGGTTTTAATGCCCCTTGGAAGAGACGTGGAGTTCAGAGTGGTTTAACAAGATGGTTTTAATGCCACTTGGAAGAAACGTGGAGGTCATAGTAGATTAACAAGACGGTTTTAATTCCCCTTGGAGGAGACGTGAAGGTCAGAGTGGTTTAACAAGATGGTTTTAAGGCCCCTTGGAAGAGACGTGGAGGTTACAGTAGCTTAACAAGACGGTTTTAATGCAACTTGGAAGAGACGTGGAGGTCAGAGTGGTTTAACAAGAGGGTTTTAATGCCCCTTGAAAGAGACGTGGAAGTCACACTAGCTTAACAAGACGGTTTTAATGCCCCTTGGTAGAGATGTGGAGGTCAGAGTAGCTTAACAATACGGTTTTAATGCCCCTTGGAAGAGACGTGGAGTTCACAGTGGTTTAACAAGACGGTTTTAAGGCCCCTTGGAAGAGACGTGGAGTTCAGAGGGGCTTAACAAGACGGTTTTAATGCCACTTGGAAGAGACGTGAAGTCACAGTAGCTTAACAAGACGGTTTTAATGCCCCTTGGAGGAGACGTGGAGGTCAGAGTGGCTTAACAAGACGGTTTTAAGGCCCCTTGGAAGAGACGTGGAGGTTACAGTAGCTTAACAAGACGGTTTTAATGCCCCTTGGAAGAGACGTGGAGTTCAGAGTGGTTTTACAAGATGGTTTAATGCCCCTTGGAAGAGACGTGGAGGTCACAGTAGCTTAAAAAGACAGTTTTAATGCCCCTTGGAAGAGACATCGAGATCAGAGTGGTTTACCAAGTTGTTTTTAATGCCCCTTGGAAGAGACGTGGAAGTCACAGTAGATTAACAAGACGGTTTTAATGCCCCTTGGAAGAGACGTGGAGTTCAGAGTGGTTTAACAAGATGGTTTTAATGCCACTTGGAAGAAACGTGGAGGTCATAGCAGATTAACAAGACGGTTTTAATTCCCCTTGGAGGAGACGTGAAGGTCAGAGTGGTTTAACAAGATGGTTTTAAGGCCCCTTGGAAGAGACGTGGAGGTTACAGTAGCTTAACAAGACGGTTTTAATGCAACTTGGAAGAGACGTCGAGGTCAGAGTGGTTTAACAAGAGGGTTTTAATGCCCCTTGAAAGAGACGTGGAAGTCACACTAGCTTAACAAGACGGTTTTAATGCCCCTTGGTAGAGATGTGGAGGTCAGAGTAGCTTAACAATACGGTTTTAATGCCCCTTGGAAGAGACGTGGAGTTCACAGTGGTTTAACAAGACGGTTTTAAGGCCCCTTGGAAGAGACGTGGAGATCAGAGGGGCTTAACAAGACGGTTTTAATGCCACTTGGAAGAGACGTGGAAGTCACAGTAGCTTAACAAGACGGTTTTAATGCCCCTTGGAGGAGACGTGGAGGTCAGAGTGGCTTAACAAGACGGTTTTAAGGCCCCTTGGAAGAGACGTGGAGGTTACAGTAGCTTAACAAGACGGTTTTAATGCACCTTGGAAGAGACGTGGAGGTCAGAGTGGTTTAACAAGAGGGTTTTAATGCCCCTTGAAAGAGACGTGGAGGACACAGTAGCTTAACAAGACGGTTTTAATGCCCCTTAGAAGAGACTTGGAGTTCAGAGAGGTTTAACAAGACGTTTTTAATGCTCCTTCGTAGAGAAGTGGAGGTCACACTAGCTTAACAAGACGGTTTTAATGCCCCTTGGTAGAGATGTGGAGGTCACAGTAGCTTAACAAGACGGTTTTAATGCCCCTTGGAAGAGACGTGGAGTTCAGAGGGGCTTAGCAAGACGGTTTTAATGACCATTGGAAGAGACATGGAAGTCACAGTAGCTTAAGAAGACGGTTTTAATGCCCCTTGGAGGAGACGTGGAGGTCAGAGTGGTTTAACAAGATGGTTTTAAGGCCCCTTGGAAGAGACGTGGAGCTAACAGTAGCTTAACAAGACGGTTTTAATGCCCCTTGGAAGAGACGTGGAGGTCAGAGTGGTTTAACAAGAGGGTTTTAATGCCCCTTGAAAGAGACGTGGAGGTCACAGTAGATTAATTAGACGGTTTTAATGCCCCTTGGAAGAGACGTGGAGGTCAGAGTGGTTTAACAAAAGAGTTTTAATGCCCCTTGGAAGAGACATGGAGGTCATAGCAGCTTAACAAGACGGTTTTAATTTCCCTTGGAGGAAACATGGAGGTCAGAGTCGTTTAACAAGACGGTTTTAATGCCCCTTGGTAAAGACGTGGAGGTCACAGTAGCTTAACCAGACGGTTTTAATGCCCCTTGGAAGAGACGTCGTGTTCAGAGTGGTTAAACAAGACGGTTTTAATGCCCCTTGGAAGAGACGTGGAGTTCAGAGTGGTTTAACAAGACGTTTTTAATGCCCCTTGGAAGAGACGTGGAGTTCAGAGGGGCTTAACAAGATGGTATTAATGCCCCTTGGAAGAGATGTGGAGGTTACAGTAGCTTAACAAGACGGTTTTAATGCACCTTGGAAGAGACGTGGAGGTCAGAGTGGTTTAACAAGAGGGTTTTAATGCCCCTTGAAAGAGACGTGGAGGACACAGTAGCTTAACAAGACGGTTTTAATGCCCCTTAGAAGAGACTTGGAGTTCAGAGAGGTTTAACAAGACGTTTTTAATGCTCCTTCGTAGAGAAGTGGAGGTCACACTAGCTTAACAAGACGGTTTTAATGCCCCTTGGTAGAGATGTGGAGGTCACAGTAGCTTAACAAGACGGTTTTAATGCCCCTTGGAAGAGACGTGGAGTTCAGAGTGGTTTAACAAGACGTTTTTAATGCCCCTTGGAAGAGACGTGGAGTTCAGAGGGGCTTAACAAGAAGGTATTAATGCCCCTTGGAAGAGACGTGGAGGTCACAGTAGCTTAACAAGACGGTTTTAATGCCCCTTGGAAGAGACGTGGAGTTCAGAGTGGTTTTACAAGATGGTGTTAATGCCCCTTGGAAGAGACGTAGAGGTCACAGTAGCTTAGCAAGACAGTTTTAATGCCCTTGGACGAGACATCGAAATCAGAGTGATTTACCAAGATGTTTTTAATGCCCCTTGGAAGAGACGTGGAAGTCACAGTAGCTTAACAAGACGGTTTTAATGCCCCTTGGAAGAAACGTGGAATTCAGAGTGGTTTAACAAGATGGTTTTAATGCCCCTTGGAAGAGACGTGGAGGTCATAGTAGATTAACAAGACGCTTTTAATGCCCCTTGGAGGAGACGTGGAGGTCAGAGTGGTTTAACAAGACGGTTTTAATTCACCTTGGAAGAGACGTGGAGGTCACAGTAGCTTAACAAGACGGTTTTAATGCCCCTTGGAAGAGACGTGGAGGTCAGAGTGGTTTAACAAGAGGGTTTTAATGCCCCTTGAAAGAGACGTGGAGGTCACAGTAGCTTAATAAGACGGTTTTAATGCCCCTTGGAAGAGACGTGGAGGTCATAGTAGCTTAACAAGACGGTTTTAATTCCCCTTGGAGGAGACGTGGAGGTCAGAGTGGTTTAACAACACTGTTTTAATGCCCATTGGTAGAGACGTGGAGGTCATATTAGCTTAACAAGACGGTTTTAATTCCCCTTGGAAGAGACGTCGTGTTCAGAGTGGTTTAACAAGACGGTTTTAATGCCCCTTGGAAGAGACGTGGAGTTCAGATTGGTTTAACAAGATGTTTTTAATGCCCCTTGGAAGAGACGTGGAGTTCAGAGGGGATTAATAAGACGGTTTTAATGCCCCTTGGAAGAGACGTGGAGGTCACAGTAGCTTAACAAGACGGTTTTAATGCCCCTTGGAAGAGACGTGGAGTTCAGAGTGGTTTTAAAAGATGGTTTAATGCCCCTTGGAAGAGACGTGGAGGTCACACTAGCTTAAAAAGACAGTTTTAATGCCCTTGGAAGAGACATCGAGATCAGAGTGGTTTACCAAGTTGTTTTTAATGCCCCTTGGAAGAGACGTGGAAGTCACAGTAGATTAACAAGACGGTTTTAATGCCCCTTGGAAGAGACGTGGAGTTCAGAGTGGTTTAACAAGATGGTTTTAATGCCACTTGGAAGAAACGTGGAGGTCATAGTAGCTTAACAAGACGGTTTTAATTCCCCTTGGAGGAGACGTGAAGGTCAGAGTGGTTTAACAAGATGGTTTTAAGGCCCCTTGGAAGAGACGTGGAGGTTACAGTAGCTTAACAAGACGGTTTTAATGCCCCTTGGAAGAGACGTGGAGGTCAGAGTGGTTTAACAAGAAGGTGTTAATGCCGCTTGAAAGAGACGTGGAAGTCACACTAGCTTAACAAGACGGTTTTAATGCCCCTTGGTAGAGATGTGGAGGTCAGAGTAGCTTAACAATACGTTTTAATGCCCCTTGGAAGAGACGTGGAGTTCACAGTGGTTTAAAAAGACGGTTTTAAGGCCCCTTGGAAGAGACGTGGAGTTCAGAGGGGCTTAACAAGACGGTTTTAATGCCACTTGGAAGAGACATGGAAGTCACAGTAGCTTAACAAGACGGTTTTAATGCCCCTTGGAGGAGACGTGGAGGTCAGAGTGGTTTAACAAGACGGTTTTAAGGCCCCTTGGAAGAGACGTGGAGGTTACAGTAGCTTAACAAGACGGTTTTAATGCACCTTGGAAGAGACGTGGAGGTCAGAGTGGTTTAACAAGAGGGTTTTAATGCCCCTTGAAAGAGACGTGGAGGACACAGTAGCTTAACAAGACGGTTTTAATGCCCCTTAGAAGAGACTTGGAGTTCAGAGAGGTTTAACAAGACGTTTTTAATGCTCCTTCGTAGAGAAGTGGAGGTCACACTAGCTTAACAAGACGGTTTTAATGCCCCTTGGTAGAGATGTGGAGGCCACAGTAGCTTAACAAGACGGTTTTAATGCCCCTTGGAAGAGACGTGGAGTTTAGAGGGGCTTAGCAAGACGGTTTTAATGACCATTGGAAGAGACATGGAAGTCACAGTAGCTTAAGAAGACGGTTTTAATGCCCCTTGGAGGAGACGTGGAGGTCAGAGTGGTTTAACAAGATGGTTTTAAGGCCCCTTGGAAGAGACGTGGAGCTAACAGTAGCTTAACAAGACGGTTTTAATGCCCCTTGGAAGACACGTGGAGGTCAGAGTGGTTTAACAAGAGGGTTTTAATGCCCCTTGAAAGAGACGTGGAGGTCACAGTAGCTTAATTAGACGGTTTTAATGCCCCTTGGAAGAGACGTGGAGGTCAGAGTGGTTTAACAAAAGAGTTTTAATGCCCCTTGGAAGAGACATGGAGGTCATAGCAGCTTAACAAGACGGTTTTAATTTCCCTTGGAGGAAACATGGAGGTCAGAGTCGTTTAACAAGACGGTTTTAATGCCCCTTGGTAAAGACGTGGAGGTCACAGTAGCTTAACCAGACGGTTTTAATGCCCCTTGGAAGAGACGTCGTGTTCAGAGTGGTTAAACAAGATGGTTTTAATGCCCCTTGGAAGAGACGTGGAGTTCAGAGTGGTTTAACAAGACGGTTTTAATGCCCCTTGGAAGAGACGTGGAGTTCAGATTGGTTTAACAAGATGTTTTTAATGCCCCTTGGAAGAGACGTGGAGTTCAGAGGGGATTAATAAGACGGTTTTAATGCCCCTTGGAAGAGACGTGGAGGTCACAGTAGCTTAACAAGACGGTTTTAATGCCCCTTGGAAGAGACGTGGAGTTCAGAGTGGTTTTACAAGATGGTTTAATGCCCCTTGGAAGAGACGTGGAGGTCACACTAGCTTAAAAAGACAGTTTTAATGCCCTTGGAAGAGACATCGAGATCAGAGTGGTTTACCAAGTTGTTTTTAATGCCCCTTGGAAGAGACGTGGAAGTCACAGTAGATTAACAAGACGGTTTTAATGCCCCTTGGAAGAGACGTGGAGTTCAGAGTGGTTTAACAAGATGGTTTTAATGCCACTTGGAAGAAACGTGGAGGTCATAGTAGCTTAACAAGACGGTTTTAATTCCCCTTGGAGGAGACGTGAAGGTCAGAGTGGTTTAACAAGATGGTTTTAAGGCCCCTTGGAAGAGACGTGGAGGTTACAGTAGCTTAACAAGACGGTTTTAATGCCCCTTGGAAGAGACGTGGAGGTCAGAGTGGTTTAACAAGAAGGTGTTAATGCCGCTTGAAAGAGACGTGGAAGTCACACTAGCTTAACAAGACGGTTTTAATGCCCCTTGGTAGAGATGTGGAGGTCAGAGTAGCTTAACAATACGTTTTAATGCCCCTTGGAAGAGACGTGGAGTTCACAGTGGTTTAAAAAGACGGTTTTAAGGCCCCTTGGAAGAGACGTGGAGTTCAGAGGGGCTTAACAAGACGGTTTTAATGCCACTTGGAAGAGACATGGAAGTCACAGTAGCTTAACAAGACGGTTTTAATGCCCCTTGGAGGAGACGTGGAGGTCAGAGTGGTTTAACAAGACGGTTTTAAGGCCCCTTGGAAGAGACGTGGAGGTTACAGTAGCTTAACAAGACGGTTTTAATGCACCTTGGAAGAGACGTGGAGGTCAGAGTGGTTTAACAAGAGGGTTTTAATGCCCCTTGAAAGAGACGTGGAGGACACAGTAGCTTAACAAGACGGTTTTAATGCCCCTTAGAAGAGACTTGGAGTTCAGAGAGGTTTAACAAGACGTTTTTAATGCTCCTTCGTAGAGAAGTGGAGGTCACACTAGCTTAACAAGACGGTTTTAATGCCCCTTGGTAGAGATGTGGAGGCCACAGTAGCTTAACAAGACGGTTTTAATGCCCCTTGGAAGAGACGTGGAGTTTAGAGGGGCTTAGCAAGACGGTTTTAATGACCATTGGAAGAGACATGGAAGTCACAGTAGCTTAAGAAGACGGTTTTAATGCCCCTTGGAGGAGACGTGGAGGTCAGAGTGGTTTAACAAGATGGTTTTAAGGCCCCTTGGAAGAGACGTGGAGCTAACAGTAGCTTAACAAGACGGTTTTAATGCCCCTTGGAAGACACGTGGAGGTCAGAGTGGTTTAACAAGAGGGTTTTAATGCCCCTTGAAAGAGACGTGGAGGTCACAGTAGCTTAATTAGACGGTTTTAATGCCCCTTGGAAGAGACGTGGAGGTCAGAGTGGTTTAACAAAAGAGTTTTAATGCCCCTTGGAAGAGACATGGAGGTCATAGCAGCTTAACAAGACGGTTTTAATTTCCCTTGGAGGAAACATGGAGGTCAGAGTCGTTTAACAAGACGGTTTTAATGCCCCTTGGTAAAGACGTGGAGGTCACAGTAGCTTAACCAGACGGTTTTAATGCCCCTTGGAAGAGACGTCGTGTTCAGAGTGGTTAAACAAGATGGTTTTAATGCCCCTTGGAAGAGACGTGGAGTTCAGAGTGGTTTAACAAGACGGTTTTAATGCCCCTTGGAAGAGACGTGGAGTTCAGATTGGTTTAACAAGATGTTTTTAATGCCCCTTGGAAGAGACGTGGAGTTCAGAGGGGATTAATAAGACGGTTTTAATGCCCCTTGGAAGAGACGTGGAGGTCACAGTAGCTTAACAAGACGGTTTTAATGCCCCTTGGAAGAGACGTGGAGTTCAGAGTGGTTTTACAAGATGGTTTAATGCCCCTTGGAAGAGACGTGGAGGTCACACTAGCTTAAAAAGACAGTTTTAATGCCCTTGGAAGAGACATCGAGATCAGAGTGGTTTACCAAGTTGTTTTTAATGCCCCTTGGAAGAGACGTGGAAGTCACAGTAGATTAACAAGACGGTTTTAATGCCCCTTGGAAGAGACGTGGAGTTCAGAGTGGTTTAACAAGATGGTTTTAATGCCACTTGGAAGAAACGTGGAGGTCATAGTAGCTTAACAAGACGGTTTTAATTCCCCTTGGAGGAGACGTGAAGGTCAGAGTGGTTTAACAAGATGGTTTTAAGGCCCCTTGGAAGAGACGTGGAGGTTACAGTAGCTTAACAAGACGGTTTTAATGCCCCTTGGAAGAGACGTGGAGGTCAGAGTGGTTTAACAAGAGGGTGTTAATGCCCCTTGAAAGAGACGTGGAAGTCACACTAGCTTAACAAGACGGTTTTAATGCCCCTTGGTAGAGATGTGGAGGTCAGAGTAGCTTAACAATACGGTTTTAATGCCCCTTGGAAGAGACGTGGAGTTCACAGTGGTTTAAAAAGACGGTTTTAAGGCCCCTTGGAAGAGACGTGGAGTTCAGAGGGGCTTAACAAGACGGTTTTAATGCCACTTGGAAGAGACATGGAAGTCACAGTAGCTTAACAAGACGGTTTTAATGCCCCTTGGAGGAGACGTGGAGGTCAGAGTGGTTTAACAAGACGGTTTTAAGGCCCCTTGGAAGAGACGTGGAGGTTACAGTAGCTTAACAAGACGGTTTTAATGCACCTTGGAAGAGACGTGGAGGTCAGAGTGGTTTAACAAGAGGGTTTTAATGCCCCTTGAAAGAGACGTGGAGGACACAGTAGCTTAACAAGACGGTTTTAATGCCCCTTAGAAGAGACTTGGAGTTCAGAGAGGTTTAACAAGACGTTTTTAATGCTCCTTCGTAGAGAAGTGGAGGTCACACTAGCTTAACAAGACGGTTTTAATGCCCCTTGGTAGAGATGTGGAGGCCACAGTAGCTTAACAAGACGGTTTTAATGCCCCTTGGAAGAGACGTGGAGTTTAGAGGGGCTTAGCAAGACGGTTTTAATGACCATTGGAAGAGACATGGAAGTCACAGTAGCTTAAGAAGACGGTTTTAATGCCCCTTGGAGGAGACGTGGAGGTCAGAGTGGTTTAACAAGATGGTTTTAAGGCCCCTTGGAAGAGACGTGGAGCTAACAGTAGCTTAACAAGACGGTTTTAATGCCCCTTGGAAGAGACGTGGAGGTCAGAGTGGTTTAACAAGAGGGTTTTAATGCCCCTTGAAAGAGACGTGGAGGTCACAGTAGCGTAATTAGACGGTTTTAATGCCCCTTGGAAGAGACGTGGAGGTCAGAGTGGTTTAACAAAAGAGTTTTAATGCCCCTTGGAAGAGACATGGAGGTCATAGCAGCTTAACAAGACGGTTTTAATTTCCCTTGGAGGAAACATGGAGGTCAGAGTCGTTTAACAAGACGGTTTTAATGCCCCTTGGTAAAGACGTGGAGGTCACAGTATCTTAACCAGACGGTTTTAATGCCCCTTGGAAGAGACGTCGTGTTCAGAGTGGTTAAACAAGATGGTTTTAATGCCCCTTGGAAGAGACGTGGAGTTCAGAGTGGTTTAACAAGACGTTTTTAATGCCCCTTGGAAGAGACGTGGAGTTCAGAGGGGCTTAACAAGATGGTATTAATGCCCCTTGGAAGAGACGTGGAGGTCACAGTAGCTTAACAAGACGGTTTTCATGCCCCTTGGAAGAGACGTGGAGTTCAGAGTGGTTTTAAAAGATGGTTTTAATGCCCCTTGGAAGAGACGTAGAGGTCACAGTAGCTTAGCAAGACAGTTTTAATGCCCTTGGAAGAGACATCGAAATCAGAGTGGTTTACCAAGATGTTTTTAATGCCCCTTGGAAGAGACGTGGAAGTCACAGTAGCTTAACAAAACGGTTTTAATGCCCCTTGGAAGAAACGTGGAATTCAGAGTGGTTTAACAAGATGGTTTTAATGCCCCTTGGAAGAGACGTGGAGGTCATAGTAGATTAACAAGACGCTTTTAATGCCCCTTGGAGGAGACGTGGAGGTCAGAGTGGTTTAACAAGACGGTTTTAATTCCCCTTAGAAGAGACGTGGAGGTCACAGTAGCTTAAAAAGACGGTTTTAATGCCCCTTGGAAGAGACGTGGAGGTCAGAGTGGTTTAACAAGAGGGTTTTAATGCCCCTTGAAAGAGACGTGGAGGTCACAGTAGCTTAATAAGACGGTTTTAATGCCCCTTGGAAGAGACGTGGAGGTCATAGTAGCTTAACAAGACGGTTTTAATTCCCCTTGGAGGAGACGTGGAGGTCAGAGTGGTTTAACAACACTGTTTTAATGCCCATTGGTAGAGACGTGGAGGTCATATTAGCTTAACAAGACGGTTTTAATTCCCCTTGGAAGAGACGTCGTGTTCAGAGTGGTTTAACAAGACGGTTTTAATGCCCCTTGGAAGAGACGTGGAGTTCAGATTGGTTTAACAAGACGTTTTTAATGCCCCTTGGAAGAGACGTGGAGTTCAGAGGGGATTAATAAGACGGTTTTAATGCCCCTTGGAAGAGACGTGGAGGTCACAGTAGCTTAACAAGACAGTTTTAATGCCCCTTGGAAGAGACGTGGAGTTCAGAGTGGTTTTACAAGATGGTTTAATGCCCCTTGGAAGAGACGTGGAGGTCACAGTAGCTTAAAAAGACAGTTTTAATGCCCTTGGAAGAGACATCGAGATCAGAGTGGTTTACCAAGTTGTTTTTAATGCCCCTTGGAAGAGACGTGGAAGTCACAGTAGATTAACAAGACGGTTTTAATGCCCCTTGGAAGAGACGTGGAGTTCAGAGTGGTTTAACAAGATGGTTTTAATGCCACTTGGAAGAAACGTGGAGGTCATAGTATCTTAACAAGACGGTTTTAATTCCCCTTGGAGGAGATGTGAAGGTCAGAGTGGTTTAACAAGATGGTTTTAAGGCCCCTTGGAAGAGACGTGGAGGTTACAGTAGCTTAACAAGACGGTTTTAATGCCCCTTGGAAGAGACGTGGAGGTCAGAGTGGTTTAACAAGAGGGTGTTAATGCCCCTTGAAAGAGACGTGGAAGTCACACTAGCTTAACAAGACGGTTTTAATGCCCCTTGGTAGAGATGTGGAGGTCAGAGTAGCTTAACAACACGGTTTTAATGCCCCTTGGAAGAGACGTGGAGTTCACAGTGGTTTAAAAAGACGGTTTTAAGGCCCCTTGGAAGAGACGTGGAGTTCAGAGGGGCTTAACAAGACAGTTTTAATGCCACTTGGAAGAGACATGGAAGTCACAGTAGCTTAACAAGACGATTTTAATGCCCCTTGGAGGAGACGTGGAGGTCAGAGTGGTTTAACAAGACGGTTTTAAGGCCCCTTGGAAGAGACGTGGAGGTTACAGTAGCTTAACAAGACGGTTTTAATGCACCTTGGAAGAGACGTGGAGGTCAGAGTGGTTTAACAAGAGGGTTTTAATGCCCCTTGAAAGAGACGTCGAGGACACAGTAGCTTAACAAGACGGTTTTTATGCCCCTTGGAAGAGACTTGGAGTTCAGAGAGGTTTAACAAGACGTTTTTAATGCTCCTTCGTAGAGAAGTGGAGGTCACACTAGCTTAACAAGACGGTTTTAATGCCCCTTGGTAGAGATGTGGAGGTCACAGTAGCTTAACAAGACGGTTTTAATGCCCCTTGGAAGAGACGTGGAGTTCAGAGGGGCTTAGCAAGACGGTTTTAATGACCATTGGAAGAGACATGGAAGTCACAGTAGCTTAAGAAGATGGTTTTAATGCCCCTTGGAGGAGACGTGGAGGTCAGAGTGGTTTAACAAGAGGGTTTTAATGCCCCTTGAAAGAGACGTGGAGGTCACAGTAGCTTAATTAGACGGTTTTAATGCCCCTTGGAAGAGACGTGGAGGTCAGAGTGGTTTAACAAAAGAGTTTTAATGCCCCTTGGAAGAGACATGGAGGTCATAGCAGCTTAACAAGACGGTTTTAATTTCCCTTGGAGGAAACATGGAGGTCAGAGTCGTTTAACAAGACGGTTTTAATGCCCCTTGGTAAAGACGTGGAGGTCACAGTAGCTTAACCAGACGGTTTTAATGCCCCTTGGAAGAGACGTCGTGTTCAGAGTGGTTAAACAAGACGGTTTTAATGCCCCTTGGAAGAGACGTGGAGTTCAGAGTGGTTTAACAAGACGTTTTTAATGCCCCTTGGAAGAGACGTGGAGTTCAGAGGGGCTTAACAAGATGGTATTAATGCCCCTTGGAAGAGACGTGGAGGTCACAGTAGCTTAACAAGACGGTTTTAATGCCCCTTGGAAGAGACGTGGAGTTCAGAGTGGTTTTACAAGATGGTTTTAATGCCCCTTGGAAGAGACGTAGAGGTCACAGTAGCTTAGCAAGACAGTTTTAATGCCCTTGGAAGAGACATCGAAATCAGAGTGGTTTACCAAGATGTTTTTAATGCCCCTTGGAAGAGATGTGGAAGTCACAGTAGCTTAACAAGACGGTTTTAATGCCCCTTGGAAGAAACGTGGAATTCAGAGTGGTTTAACAAGATGGTTTTAATGCCCCTTGGAAGAGACGTGGAGGTCATAGTAGATTAACAAGACGCTTTTAATGCCCCTTGGAGGAGACGTGGAGGTCAGAGTGGTTTAACAAGACGGTTTTAATTCCCCTTGGAAGAGACGTGGAGGTCACAGTAGCTTAAAAAGACGGTTTTAATGCCCCTTGGAAGAGACGTGGAGGTCAGAGTGGTTTAACAAGAGGGTTTTAATGCCCCTTGAAAGAGACGTGGAGGTCACAGTAGCTTAATAAGACGGTTTTAATGCCCCTTGGAAGAGACGTGGAGGTCATAGTAGCTTAACAAGACGGTTTTAATTCCCCTTGGAGGAGACGTGGAGGTCAGAGTGGTTTAACAACACTGTTTTAATGCCCATTGGTAGAGACGTGGAGGTCATATTAGCTTAACAAGACGGTTTTAATTCCCCTTGGAAGAGACGTCGTGTTCAGAGTGGTTTAACAAGACGGTTTTAATGCCCCTTGGAAGAGACGTGGAGTTCAGATTGGTTTAACAAGACGTTTTTAATGCCCCTTGGAAGAGACGTGGAGTTCAGAGGGGATTAATAAGACGGTTTTAATGCCCCTTGGAAGAGACGTGGAGGTCACAGTAGCTTAACAAGACGGTTTTAATGCCCCTTGGAAGAGACGTGGAGTTCAGAGTGGTTTTACAAGATGGTTTAATGCCCCTTGGAAGAGACGTGGAGGTCACAGTAGCTTAAAAAGACAGTTTTAATGCCCTTGGAAGAGACATCGAGATCAGAGTGGTTTACCAAGTTGTTTTTAATGCCCCTTGGAAGAGACGTGGAAGTCACAGTAGATTAACAAGACGGTTTTAATGCCCCTTGGAAGAGACGTGGAGTTCAGAGTGGTTTAACAAGATGGTTTTAATGCCACTTGGAAGAAACGTGGAGGTCATAGTAGATTAACAAGACGGTTTTAATTCCCCTTGGAGGAGACGTGAAGGTCAGAGTGGTTTAACAAGATGGTTTTAAGGCCCCTTGGAAGAGACGTGGAGGTTACAGTAGCTTAACAAGACGGTTTTAATGCAACTTGGAAGAGACGTGGAGGTCAGAGTGGTTTAACAAGAGGGTTTTAATGCCCCTTGAAAGAGACGTGGAAGTCACACTAGCTTAACAAGACGGTTTTAATGCCCCTTGGTAGAGATGTGGAGGTCAGAGTAGCTTAACAATACGGTTTTAATGCCCCTTGGAAGAGACGTGGAGTTCACAGTGGTTTAACAAGACGGTTTTAAGGCCCCTTGGAAGAGACGTGGAGTTCAGAGGGGCTTAACAAGACGGTTTTAATGCCACTTGGAAGAGACGTGAAGTCACAGTAGCTTAACAAGACGGTTTTAATGCCCCTTGGAGGAGACGTGGAGGTCAGAGTGGCTTAACAAGACGGTTTTAAGGCCCCTTGGAAGAGACGTGGAGGTTACAGTAGCTTAACAAGACGGTTTTAATGCCCCTTGGAAGAGACGTGGAGTTCAGAGTGGTTTTACAAGATGGTTTAATGCCCCTTGGAAGAGACGTGGAGGTCACAGTAGCTTAAAAGGACAGTTTTAATGCCCCTTGGAAGAGACATCGAGATCAGAGTGGTTTACCAAGTTGTTTTTAATGCCCCTTGGAAGAGACGTGGAAGTCACAGTAGATTAACAAGACGGTTTTAATGCCCCTTGGAAGAGACGTGGAGTTCAGAGTGGTTTAACAAGATGGTTTTAATGCCACTTGGAAGAAACGTGGAGGTCATAGTAGATTAACAAGACGGTTTTAATTCCCCTTGGAGGAGACGTGCAGGTCAGAGTGGTTTAACAAGATGGTTTTAAGGCCCCTTGAAAGAGACGTGGAGGTTACAGTAGCTTAACAAGACGGTTTTAATGCAACTTGGAAGAGACGTGGAGGTCAGAGTGGTTTAACAAGAGGGTTTTAATGCCCCTTGAAAGAGACGTGGAAGTCACACTAGCTTAACAAGACGGTTTTAATGCCCCTTGGTAGAGATGTGGAGGTCAGAGTAGCTTAACAATACGGTTTTAATGCCCCTTGGAAGAGACGTGGAGTTCACAGTGGTTTAACAAGACGGTTTTAAGGCCCCTTGGAAGAGACGTGGAGTTCAGAGGGGCTTAACAAGACGGTTTTAATGCCACTTGGAAGAGACGTGGAAGTCACAGTAGCTTAACAAGACGGTTTTAATGCCCCTTGGAGGAGACGTGGAGGTCAGAGTGGCTTAACAAGACGGTTTTAAGGCCCCTTGGAAGAGACGTGGAGGTTACAGTAGCTTAACAAGACGGTTTTAATGCACCTTGGAAGAGACGTGGAGGTCAGAGTGGTTTAACAAGAGGGTTTTAATGCCCCTTGAAAGAGACGTGGAGGACACAGTAGCTTAACAAGACGGTTTTAATGCCCCTTAGAAGAGACTTGGAGTTCAGAGAGGTTTAACAAGACGTTTTTAATGCTCCTTCGTAGAGAAGTGGAGGTCACACTAGCTTAACAAGACGGTTTTAATGCCCCTTGGTAGAGATGTGGAGGTCACAGTAGCTAACAAGACGGTTTTAATGCCCCTTGGAAGAGACGTGGAGTTCAGAGGGGCTTAGCAAGACGGTTTTAATGACCATTGGAAGAGACATGGAAGTCACAGTAGCTTAAGAAGACGGTTTTAATGCCCCTTGGAGGAGACGTGGAGGTCAGAGTGGTTTAACAAGATGGTTTTAAGGCCCCTTGGAAGAGACGTGGAGCTAACAGTAGCTTAACAAGACGGTTTTAATGCCCCTTGGAAGAGACGTGGAGGTCAGAGTGGTTTAACAAGAGGGTTTTAATGCCCCTTGAAAGAGACGTGGAGGTCACAGTAGATTAATTAGACGGTTTTAATGCCCCTTGGAAGAGACGTGGAGGTCAGAGTGGTTTAACAAAAGAGTTTTAATGCCCCTTGGAAGAGACATGGAGGTCATAGCAGCTTAACAAGACGGTTTTAATTTCCCTTGGAGGAAACATGGAGGTCAGAGTCGTTTAACAAGACGGTTTTAATGCCCCTTGGTAAAGACGTGGAGGTCACAGTAGCTTAACCAGACGGTTTTAATGCCCCTTGGAAGAGACGTCGTGTTCAGAGTGGTTAAACAAGACGGTTTTAATGCCCCTTGGAAGAGACGTGGAGTTCAGAGTGGTTTAACAAGACGTTTTTAATGCCCCTTGGAAGAGACGTGGAGTTCAGAGGGGCTTAACAAGATGGTATTAATGCCCCTTGGAAGAGATGTGGAGGTTACAGTAGCTTAACAAGACGGTTTTAATGCACCTTGGAAGAGACGTGGAGGTCAGAGTGGTTTAACAAGAGGGTTTTAATGCCCCTTGAAAGAGACGTGGAGGACACAGTAGCTTAACAAGACGGTTTTAATGCCCCTTAGAAGAGACTTGGAGTTCAGAGAGGTTTAACAAGACGTTTTTAATGCTCCTTCGTAGAGAAGTGGAGGTCACACTAGCTTAACAAGACGGTTTTAATGCCCCTTGGTAGAGATGTGGAGGTCACAGTAGCTTAACAAGACGGTTTTAATGCCCCTTGGAAGAGACGTGGAGTTCAGAGTGGTTTAACAAGACGTTTTTAATGCCCCTTGGAAGAGACGTGGAGTTCAGAGGGGCTTAACAAGATGGTATTAATGCCCCTTGGAAGAGACGTGGAGGTCACAGTAGCTTAACAAGACGGTTTTAATGCCCCTTGGAAGAGACGTGGAGTTCAGAGTGGTTTTACAAGATGGTTTTAATGCCCCTTGGAAGAGACGTAGAGGTCACAGTAGCTTAGCAAGACAGTTTTAATGCCCTTGGACGAGACATCGAAATCAGAGTGGTTTACCAAGATGTTTTTAATGCCCCTTGGAAGAGTCGTGGAAGTCACAGTAGCTTAACAAGACGGTTTTAATGCCCCTTGGAAGAAACGTGGAATTCAGAGTGGTTTAACAAGATGGTTTTAATGCCCCTTGGAAGAGACGTGGAGGTCATAGTAGATTAACAAGACGCTTTTAATGCCCCTTGGAGGAGACGTGGAGGTCAGAGTGGTTTAACAAGACGGTTTTAATTCCCCTTGGAAGAGACGTGGAGGTCACAGTAGCTTAACAAGACGGTTTTAATGCCCCTTGGAAGAGACGTGGAGGTCAGAGTGGTTTAACAAGAGGGTTTTAATGCCCCTTGAAAGAGACGTGGAGGTCACAGTAGCTTAATAAGAC
Organism: Phyllobates terribilis; assembly: GCF_046119375.1. Taxonomy (NCBI): domain Eukaryota; kingdom Metazoa; phylum Chordata; class Amphibia; order Anura; family Dendrobatidae; genus Phyllobates; species Phyllobates terribilis. The sequence goes on from NW_027362764.1 coordinate 253,837,251, forward strand.
GGTTTTAATGCCCCTTGGAAGAGACGTGGAGGTCATAGTAGCTTAACAAGACGGTTTTAATTCCCCTTGGAGGAGACGTGGAGGTCAGAGTGGTTTAACAACACTGTTTTAATGCCCATTGGTAGAGACGTGGAGGTCATATTAGCTTAACAAGACGGTTTTAATTCCCCTTGGAAGAGACGTCGTGTTCAGAGTGGTTTAACAAGACGGTTTTAATGCCCCTTGGAAGAGACGTGGAGTTCAGATTGGTTTAACAAGATGTTTTTAATGCCCCTTGGAAGAGACGTGGAGTTCAGAGGGGATTAATAAGACGGTTTTAATGCCCCTTGGAAGAGACGTGGAGGTCACAGTAGCTTAACAAGACGGTTTTAATGCCCCTTGGAAGAGACGTGGAGTTCAGAGTGGTTTTACAAGATGGTTTAATGCCCCTTGGAAGAGACGTGGAGGTCACACTAGCTTAAAAAGACAGTTTTAATGCCCTTGGAAGAGACATCGAGATCAGAGTGGTTTACCAAGTTGTTTTTAATGCCCCTTGGAAGAGACGTGGAAGTCACAGTAGATTAACAAGACGGTTTTAATGCCCCTTGGAAGAGACGTGGAGTTCAGAGTGGTTTAACAAGATGGTTTTAATGCCACTTGGAAGAAACGTGGAGGTCATAGTAGCTTAACAAGACGGTTTTAATTCCCCTTGGAGGAGACGTGAAGGTCAGAGTGGTTTAACAAGATGGTTTTAAGGCCCCTTGGAAGAGACGTGGAGGTTACAGTAGCTTAACAAGACGGTTTTAATGCCCCTTGGAAGAGACGTGGAGGTCAGAGTGGTTTAACAAGAGGGTGTTAATGCCCCTTGAAAGAGACGTGGAAGTCACACTAGCTTAACAAGACGGTTTTAATGCCCCTTGGTAGAGATGTGGAGGTCAGAGTAGCTTAACAATACGGTTTTAATGCCCCTTGGAAGAGACGTGGAGTTCACAGTGGTTTAAAAAGACGGTTTTAAGGCCCCTTGGAAGAGACGTGGAGTTCAGAGGGGCTTAACAAGACGGTTTTAATGCCACTTGGAAGAGACATGGAAGTCACAGTAGCTTAACAAGACGGTTTTAATGCCCCTTGGAGGAGACGTGGAGGTCAGAGTGGTTTAACAAGACGGTTTTAAGGCCCCTTGGAAGAGACGTGGAGGTTACAGTAGCTTAACAAGACGGTTTTAATGCACCTTGGAAGAGACGTGGAGGTCAGAGTGGTTTAACAAGAGGGTTTTAATGCCCCTTGAAAGAGACGTGGAGGACACAGTAGCTTAACAAGACGGTTTTAATGCCCCTTAGAAGAGACTTGGAGTTCAGAGAGGTTTAACAAGACGTTTTTAATGCTCCTTCGTAGAGAAGTGGAGGTCACACTAGCTTAACAAGACGGTTTTAATGCCCCTTGGTAGAGATGTGGAGGCCACAGTAGCTTAACAAGACGGTTTTAATGCCCCTTGGAAGAGACGTGGAGTTTAGAGGGGCTTAGCAAGACGGTTTTAATGACCATTGGAAGAGACATGGAAGGCACAGTAGCTTAAGAAGACGGTTTTAATGCCCCTTGGAGGAGACGTGGAGGTCAGAGTGGTTTAACAAGATGGTTTTAAGGCCCCTTGGAAGAGACGTGGAGCTAACAGTAGCTTAACAAGACGGTTTTAATGCCCCTTGGAAGAGACGTGGAGGTCAGAGTGGTTTAACAAGAGGGTTTTAATGCCCCTTGAAAGAGACGTGGAGGTCACAGTAGCTTAATTAGACGGTTTTAATGCCCCTTGGAAGAGACGTGGAGGTCAGAGTGGTTTAACAAAAGAGTTTTAATGCCCCTTGGAAGATACATGGAGGTCATAGCAGCTTAACAAGACGGTTTTAATTTCCCTTGGAGGAAACATGGAGGTCAGAGTCGTTTAACAAGACGGTTTTAATGCCCCTTGGTAAAGACGTGGAGGTCACAGTAGCTTAACCAGACGATTTTAATGCCCCTTGGAAGAGACGTCGTGTTCAGAGTGGTTAAACAAGATGGTTTTAATGCCCCTTGGAAGAGACGTGGAGGTCATAGTAGCTTAACAAGACGGTTTTAATTCCCCTTGGAGGAGACGTGGAGGTCAGAGTGGTTTAACAACACTGTTTTAATGCCCATTGGTAGAGACGTGGAGGTCATATTAGCTTAACAAGACGGTTTTAATTCCCCTTGGAAGAGACGTCGTGTTCAGAGTGGTTTAACAAGACGGTTTTAATGCCCCTTGGAAGAGACGTGGAGTTCAGATTGGTTTAACAAGACGTTTTTAATGCCCCTTGGAAGAGACGTGGAGTTCAGAGGGGATTAATAAGACGGTTTTAATGCCCCTTGGAAGAGACGTGGAGGTCACAGTAGCTTAACAAGACAGTTTTAATGCCCCTTGGAAGAGACGTGGAGTTCAGAGTGGTTTTACAAGATGGTTTAATGCCCCTTGGAAGAGACGTGGAGGTCACAGTAGCTTAAAAAGACAGTTTTAATGCCCTTGGAAGAGACATCGAGATCAGAGTGGTTTACCAAGTTGTTTTTAATGCCCCTTGGAAGAGACGTGGAAGTCACAGTAGATTAACAAGACGGTTTTAATGCCCCTTGGAAGAGACGTGGAGTTCAGAGTGGTTTAACAAGATGGTTTTAATGCCACTTGGAAGAAACGTGGAGGTCATAGTATCTTAACAAGACGGTTTTAATTCCCCTTGGAGGAGATGTGAAGGTCAGAGTGGTTTAACAAGATGGTTTTAAGGCCCCTTGGAAGAGACGTGGAGGTTACAGTAGCTTAACAAGACGGTTTTAATGCCCCTTGGAAGAGACGTGGAGGTCAGAGTGGTTTAACAAGAGGGTGTTAATGCCCCTTGAAAGAGACGTGGAAGTCACACTAGCTTAACAAGACGGTTTTAATGCCCCTTGGTAGAGATGTGGAGGTCAGAGTAGCTTAACAACACGGTTTTAATGCCCCTTGGAAGAGACGTGGAGTTCACAGTGGTTTAAAAAGACGGTTTTAAGGCCCCTTGGAAGAGACGTGGAGTTCAGAGGGGCTTAACAAGACAGTTTTAATGCCACTTGGAAGAGACATGGAAGTCACAGTAGCTTAACAAGACGATTTTAATGCCCCTTGGAGGAGACGTGGAGGTCAGAGTGGTTTAACAAGACGGTTTTAAGGCCCCTTGGAAGAGACGTGGAGGTTACAGTAGCTTAACAAGACGGTTTTAATGCACCTTGGAAGAGACGTGGAGGTCAGAGTGGTTTAACAAGAGGGTTTTAATGCCCCTTGAAAGAGACGTCGAGGACACAGTAGCTTAACAAGACGGTTTTTATGCCCCTTGGAAGAGACTTGGAGTTCAGAGAGGTTTAACAAGACGTTTTTAATGCTCCTTCGTAGAGAAGTGGAGGTCACACTAGCTTAACAAGACGGTTTTAATGCCCCTTGGTAGAGATGTGGAGGTCACAGTAGCTTAACAAGACGGTTTTAATGCCCCTTGGAAGAGACGTGGAGTTCAGAGGGGCTTAGCAAGACGGTTTTAATGACCATTGGAAGAGACATGGAAGTCACAGTAGCTTAAGAAGATGGTTTTAATGCCCCTTGGAGGAGACGTGGAGGTCAGAGTGGTTTAACAAGAGGGTTTTAATGCCCCTTGAAAGAGACGTGGAGGTCACAGTAGCTTAATTAGACGGTTTTAATGCCCCTTGGAAGAGACGTGGAGGTCAGAGTGGTTTAACAAAAGAGTTTTAATGCCCCTTGGAAGAGACATGGAGGTCATAGCAGCTTAACAAGACGGTTTTAATTTCCCTTGGAGGAAACATGGAGGTCAGAGTCGTTTAACAAGACGGTTTTAATGCCCCTTGGTAAAGACGTGGAGGTCACAGTAGCTTAACCAGACGGTTTTAATGCCCCTTGGAAGAGACGTCGTGTTCAGAGTGGTTAAACAAGACGGTTTTAATGCCCCTTGGAAGAGACGTGGAGTTCAGAGTGGTTTAACAAGACGTTTTTAATGCCCCTTGGAAGAGACGTGGAGTTCAGAGGGGCTTAACAAGATGGTATTAATGCCCCTTGGAAGAGACGTGGAGGTCACAGTAGCTTAACAAGACGGTTTTAATGCCCCTTGGAAGAGACGTGGAGTTCAGAGTGGTTTTACAAGATGGTTTTAATGCCCCTTGGAAGAGACGTAGAGGTCACAGTAGCTTAGCAAGACAGTTTTAATGCCCTTGGAAGAGACATCGAAATCAGAGTGGTTTACCAAGATGTTTTTAATGCCCCTTGGAAGAGACGTGGAAGTCACAGTAGCTTAACAAGACGGTTTTAATGCCCCTTGGAAGAAACGTGGAATTCAGAGTGGTTTAACAAGATGGTTTTAATGCCCCTTGGAAGAGACGTGGAGGTCATAGTAGATTAACAAGACGCTTTTAATGCCCCTTGGAGGAGACGTGGAGGTCAGAGTGGTTTAACAAGACGGTTTTAATTCCCCTTGGAAGAGACGTGGAGGTCACAGTAGCTTAACAAGACGGTTTTAATGCCCCTTGGAAGAGACGTGAAGGTCAGAGTGGTTTAACAAGAGGGTTTTAATGCCCCTTGAAAGAGACGTGGAGGTCACAGTAGCTTAATAAGACGGTTTTAATGCCCCTTGGAAGAGACGTGGAGGTCATAGTAGCTTAACAAGACGGTTTTAATTCCCCTTGGAGGAGACGTGGAGGTCAGAGTGGTTTAACAACACTGTTTTAATGCCCATTGGTAGAGACGTGGAGGTCATATTAGCTTAACAAGACGGTTTTAATTCCCCTTGGAAGAGACGTCGTGTTCAGAGTGGTTTAACAAGACGGTTTTAATGCCCCTTGGAAGAGACGTGGAGTTCAGATTGGTTTAACAAGACGTTTTTAATGCCCCTTGGAAGAGACGTGGAGTTCAGAGGGGATTAATAAGACGGTTTTAATGCCCCTTGGAAGAGACGTGGAGGTCACAGTAGCTTAACAAGACGGTTTTAATGCCCCTTGGAAGAGACGTGGAGTTCAGAGTGGTTTTACAAGATGGTTTAATGCCCCTTGGAAGAGACGTGGAGGTCACAGTAGCTTAAAAAGACAGTTTTAATGCCCTTGGAAGAGACATCGAGATCAGAGTGGTTTACCAAGTTGTTTTTAATGCCCCTTGGAAGAGAAGTGGAAGTCACAGTAGATTAACAAGACGGTTTTAATGCCCCTTGGAAGAGACGTGGAGTTCAGAGTGGTTTAACAAGATGGTTTTAATGCCACTTGGAAGAAACGTGGAGGTCATAGTAGATTAACAAGACGGTTTTAATTCCCCTTGGAGGAGACGTGAAGGTCAGAGTGGTTTAACAAGATGGTTTTAAGGCCCCTTGGAAGAGACGTGGAGGTTACAGTAGCTTAACAAGACGGTTTTAATGCAACTTGGAAGAGACGTGGAGGTCAGAGTGGTTTAACAAGAGGGTTTTAATGCCCCTTGAAAGAGACGTGGAAGTCACACTAGCTTAACAAGACGGTTTTAATGCCCCTTGGTAGAGATGTGGAGGTCAGAGTAGCTTAACAATACGGTTTTAATGCCCCTTGGAAGAGACGTGGAGTTCACAGTGGTTTAACAAGACGGTTTTAAGGCCCCTTGGAAGAGACGTGGAGTTCAGAGGGGCTTAACAAGACGGTTTTAATGCCACTTGGAAGAGACGTGAAGTCACAGTAGCTTAACAAGACGGTTTTAATGCCCCTTGGAGGAGACGTGGAGGTCAGAGTGGCTTAACAAGACGGTTTTAAGGCCCCTTGGAAGAGACGTGGAGGTTACAGTAGCTTAACAAGACGGTTTTAATGCCCCTTGGAAGAGACGTGGAGTTCAGAGTGGTTTTACAAGATGGTTTAATGCCCCTTGGAAGAGACGTGGAGGTCACAGTAGCTTAAAAGGACAGTTTTAATGCCCCTTGGAAGAGACATCGAGATCAGAGTGGTTTACCAAGTTGTTTTTAATGCCCCTTGGAAGAGACGTGGAAGTCACAGTAGATTAACAAGACGGTTTTAATGCCCCTTGGAAGAGACGTGGAGTTCAGAGTGGTTTAACAAGATGGTTTTAATGCCACTTGGAAGAAACGTGGAGGTCATAGTAGATTAACAAGACGGTTTTAATTCCCCTTGGAGGAGACGTGCAGGTCAGAGTGGTTTAACAAGATGGTTTTAAGGCCCCTTGAAAGAGACGTGGAGGTTACAGTAGCTTAACAAGACGGTTTTAATGCAACTTGGAAGAGACGTGGAGGTCAGAGTGGTTTAACAAGAGGGTTTTAATGCCCCTTGAAAGAGACGTGGAAGTCACACTAGCTTAACAAGACGGTTTTAATGCCCCTTGGTAGAGATGTGGAGGTCAGAGTAGCTTAACAATACGGTTTTAATGCCCCTTGGAAGAGACGTGGAGTTCACAGTGGTTTAACAAGACGGTTTTAAGGCCCCTTGGAAGAGACGTGGAGTTCAGAGGGGCTTAACAAGACGGTTTTAATGCCACTTGGAAGAGACGTGGAAGTCACAGTAGCTTAACAAGACGGTTTTAATGCCCCTTGGAGGAGACGTGGAGGTCAGAGTGGTTTAACAAGACAGTTTTAAGGCACCTTGGAAGAGACGTGGAGGTTACAGTAGCTTAACAAAACAGTTTTATTGCCCCTTGGAAGAGACGTGGAGGTCAGAGTGGTTTAACAAGAGGGTTTTAATGCCCCTTGAAAGAGACGTGGAGGACACAGTAGCTTAACAAGATGGTTTTAATGCCCCTTGGAAGAGACGTGGAGTTCAGAGAGGTTTAACAAGACGTTTTTAATGCTCCTTGGTAGAGAAGTGGAGGTCATAGTAGCTTAACAAGACGGTTTTAATTCCCCTTGGAGGAGACGTGGAGGTCAGAGTGGTTTAACAACACGGTTTTAATGCCCCTTGGAAGAGACGTGGAGTTCAGAGGGGATTAATAAGACGGTTTTAATGCCCCTTGGAAGAGACGTGGAGGTCACAGTAGCTTAACAAGACGGTTTTAATGCCCCTTGGAAGAGACGTGGAGGTCATAGTAGCTTAACAAGACGGTTTTAATGCCCCTTGGAGGAGACGTGGAGGTCAGAGTGGTTTAACAAGACAGTTTTAAGGCCCCTTGGAAGAGACGTGGAGCTTACAGTAGCTTAACAAGACGGTTTTAATGCCCCTTGGAAGAGACGTGGAGGTCAGAGTGGTTTAACAAGAGGGTTTTAATGCCCCTTGAAAGAGACGTGGAAGTCACACTAGCTTAACAAGACGGTTTTAATGCCCCTTGGTAGAGATGTGGAGGTCACAGTAGCTTAACAACACGGTTTTAATGCCCCTTGGAAGAGACGTGGAGTTCACAGTGGTTTAACAAGACGGTTTTAAGGCCCCTTGGAAGAGACGTGGAGTTCAGAGGGGCTTAACAAGACGGTTTTAATGCACCTTGGAAGAGACGTGGAAGTCACAGTAGCTTAACAAGACGGTTTTAATGCCCCTTGGAAGAGACGTGGAGGTCAGAGTGGTGTAACAAGACGGTTTTAAGGCACCTTGGAAGAGACGTGGAGGTTACAGTAGCTTAACAAAACAGTTTTAATGCCCCTTGGAAGAGACGTGGAGGTCAGAGTGGTTTAACAAGAGGGTTTTAATGCCCCTTGAAAGAGACGTGGAGGACACAGTAGCTTAACAAGACGGTTTTAATGCCCCTTGGAAGAGACGTGGAGTTCAGAGAGGTTTAACAAGACGTTTTTAATGCTCCTTGGTAGAGAAGTGGAGGTCACACTAGCTTAACAAGACGGTTTTAATGCCCCTTGGAAGAGACGTGGAGGTCAGAGTGGTTTAACAAGAGGGTTTTAATGCCCCTTGAAAGAGACGTGGAGGTCACAGTAGCTTAATAAGACGGTTTTAATGCCCCTTGGAAGAGACGTGGAGGTCATAGTAGCTTAACAAGACGGTTTTAATTCCCCTTGGAGGAGACGTGGAGGTCAGAGTGGTTTAACAACAAGGTTTTAATGCCCCTTGGTAGAGACGTGGAGGTCATATTAGCTTAACAAGACGGTTTTAATTCCCCTTGAAGAGACGTCGTGTTCAGAGTGGTTTAACAAGACGGTTTTAATGCCCCTTTGAAGAGACGTGGAGTTCAGATTGGTTTAACAAGACGTTTTTAATGCCCCTTGGAAGAGACGTGAAGTTCAGAGGGGATTAATAAGACGGTTTTAATGCCCCTTGGAAGAGACGTGGAGGTCACAGTAGCTTAACAAGACGGTTTTAATGCCCCTTGGAAGAGACGTGGAGTTCAGAGTGGTTTTACAAGATGGTTTAATGCCCCTTGGAAGAGACGTGGAGGTCACAGTAGCTTAAAAAGACAGTTTTAATGCCCTTGGAAGAGACATCGAGATCAGAGTGGTTTACCAAGTTGTTTTTAATGCCCCTTGGAAGAGACGTGGAAGTCACAGTAGATTAACAAGACGGTTTTAATGCCCCTTGGAAGAGACGTGGAGTTCAGAGTGGTTTAACAAGATGGTTTTAATGCCACTTGGAAGAAACGTGGAGGTCATAGTAGCTTAACAAGACGGTTTTAATTCCCCTTGGAAGAGACGTCGTGTTCAGATTGTTTTAACAAGACGGTTTTAATGCCCCTTGGAAGAGACGTGGAGTTCAGATTGTTTTAACAAGACGTTTTTAATGCCCCTTGGAAGAGACGTGGAGTTCAGAGGGGATTAATAAGACGGTTTTAATGCCCCTTGGAAGAGACGTGGAGGTCACAGTAGCATAACAAGACGGTTTTAATGCCCCTTGGAAGAGACGTGGAGGTTATAGTAGTTTAACAAGACGGTTTTAATGCCCCTTGGAGGAGACGTGGAGGTCAGAGTGGTTTAACAAGATGGTTTTAAGGCCCCTTGGAAGAGACGTGGAGGTTACAGTAGCTTAGCAAGACGGTTTTAATGCCCCTTGGAAGAGACGTGGAGGTCAAAGTGGTTTAACAAGAGGGTTTTAATGCCCCTTGAAAGAGACGTGGAAGTCACACTAGCTTATCAAGACGGTTTTAATGCCCCTTCGTAGAGATGTGGAGGTCACAGTAGCTTAACAACACGGTTTTAATGCCCCTTGGAAGAGACGTGGAGTTCACAGTGGTTTAACAAGACGGTTTTAAGGCCCCTTGGAAGAGACGTGGAGTTCAGAGTGGTTTTACAAGATGGTTTAATGCCCCTTGGAAGAGACGTGGAGGTCACAGTAGCTTAAAAAGACAGTTTTAATGCCCTTGGAAGAGACATCGAGATCAGAGTGGTTTACCAAGTTGTTTTTAATGCCCCTTGGAAGAGACGTGGAAGTCACAGTAGATTAACAAGACGGTTTTAATGCCCCTTGGAAGAGACGTGGAGTTCAGAGTGGTTTAACAAGATGGTTTTAATGCCACTTGGAAGAAACGTGGAGGTCATAGTAGCTTAACAAGACGGTTTTAATTCCCCTTGGAAGAGACGTCGTGTTCAGATTGTTTTAACAAGACGGTTTTAATGCCCCTTGGAAGAGACGTGGAGTTCAGATTGGTTTAACAAGACGTTTTTAATGCCCCTTGGAAGAGACGTGGAGTTCAGAGGGGATTAATAAGACGGTTTTAATGCCCCTTGGAAGAGACGTGGAGGTCACAGTAGCTTAACAAGACGGTTTTAATGCCCCTTGGAAGAGACGTGGAGGTCATAGTAGCTTAACAAGACGTTTTTAATGCCCCTTGTAGGAGACGTGGAGGTCAGAGTGGTTTAACAAGATGGTTTTAAGGCCCCTTGGAAGAGACGTGGAGGTTACAGTAGCTTAGCAAGACGGTTTTAATGCCCCTTGGAAGAGACGTGGAGGTCAAAGTGGTTTAACAAGAGGGTTTTAATGCCCCTTGAAAGAGACGTGGAAGTCACACTAGCTTATCAAGACGGTTTTAATGCCCCTTCGTAGAGATGTGTAGGTCACAGTAGCTTAACAACACGGTTTTAATGCCCCTTGGAAGAGACGTGGAGTTCACAGTGGTTTAACAAGACGGTTTTAAGGCCCCTTGGAAGAGACGTGGAGTTCAGAGGGGCTTAACAAGACGGTTTTAATGCACCTTGGAAGAGACGTGGAAGTCACAGTAGCTTAACAAGACGGTTTTAATGCCCCTTGGAGGAGACGTGGAGGTCAGAGTGGTTTAACAAGACAGTTTTAAGGCACCTAGGAAGAGACGTGGAGGTTACAGTAGCTTAACAAAACAGTTTTAATGCCCCTTGGAAGAGACGTGGAGGTCAGAGTGGTTTAACAAGAGGGTTTTAATGCCCCTTGAAAGAGACGTGGAGGACACAGTAGCTTAACAAGACGGTTTTAATGCCCCTTGGAAGAGACGTGGAGTTCAGAGAGGTTTAACAAGACGTTTTTAATGCTCCTTGGTAGAGAAGTGGAGGTCACACTAGCTTAAAAAGACGGTTTTAATGCCCCTTGGAAGAGACGTGGAGTTCAGAGAGGTTTAACAAGATGTTTTTAATGCTCCTTGGTAGAGAAGTGGAGGTCACACTAGCTTAACAAGACGGTTTTAATGCCCCTTGGAAGAGACGTGGAGGTCAGAGTGGTTTAACAAGAGGGTTTTAATGCCCCTTGAAAGAGACGTGGAGGTCACAGTAGCTTAATAAGACGGTTTTAATGCCCCTTGGAAGAGACGTGGAGGTCATAGTAGCTTAACAAGACGGTTTTAATTCCCCTTGGAGGAGCCGTGGAGGTCAGAGTGGTTTAACAACACGGTTTTAATGCCCCTCGGTAGAGACGTGGAGGTCATATTAGCTTAACAAGACGGTTTTAATTCCCCTTGGAAGAGACGTCGTGTTCAGAGTGGTTTAACAAGACGGTTTTAATGCCCCTTGGAAGAGACGTGGAGTTCAGATTGGTTTAACAAGACGTTTTTAATGCCCCTTGGAAGAGACGTGGAGTTCGGAGGGGATTAATAAGACGGTTTTAATGCCCCTTGGAAGAGACGTGGAGGTCACAGTAGCTTAACAAGACGGTTTTAATGCCCCTTGGAAGAGACGTGGAGGTCATAGTAGCTTAACAAGACGGTTTTAATGCCCCTTGGAGGAGACGTGGAGGTCAGAGTGGTTTAACAAGACGGTTTTAAGGCCCCTTGGAAGAGACGTGGAGCTTACAGTAGCTTAACAAGACGGTTTTAATGCCCCTTGGAAGAGACGTGGAGGTCAGAGTGGTTTAACAAGAGGGTTTTAATACCCCTTGAAAGAGACGTGGAAGTCACACTAGCTTAACAAGACGGTTTTAATGCCCCTTGGTAGAGATGTGGAGGTCACAGTAGCTTAACAACACGGTTTTAATGCCCCTTGGAAGAGACGTGGAGTTCACAGTGGTTTAACAAGACGGTTTTAAGGCCCCTTGGAAGAAACGTGGAGTTCAGAGGGGCTTAACAAGACGGTTTTAATGCACCTTGGAAGAGACGTGGAAGTCACAGTAGCTTAACAAGACGGTTTTAATGCCCCTTGGAAGAGACGTGGAGGTCAGAGTGGTGTAACAAGACGGTTTTAAGGCACCTTGGAAGAGACGTGGAGGTTACAGTAGCTTAACAAAACAGTTTTAATGCCCCTTGGAAGAGACGTGGAGGTCAGAGTGGTTTAACAAGAGGGTTTTAATGCCCCTTGAAAGAGACGTGGAGGACACAGTAGCTTAACAAGACGGTTTTAATGCCCCTTGGAAGAGACGTGGAGTTCAGAGAGGTTTAACAAGACGTTTTTAATGCTCCTTGGTAGAGAAGTGGAGGTCACACTAGCTTAACAAGACGGTTTTAATGCCCCTTGGAAGAGACGTGGAGGTCAGAGTGGTTTAACAAGAGGGTTTTAATGCCCCTTGAAAGAGATGTGGAGGTCACAGTAGCTTAATAAGACGGTTTTAATGCCCCTTGGAAGAGACGTGGAGGTCATAGTAGCTTAACAAGACGGTTTTAATTCCCCTTGGAGGAGACGTGGAGGTCAGAGTGGTTTAACAACACGGTTTTAATGCCCCTTGGTAGAGACGTCGTGTTCAGAGTGGTTTAACAAGACGGTTTTAATGCCCCTTGGAAGAGACGTGGAGTTCAGATTGGTTTAACAAGACGTTTTTAATGCCCCTTGGAAGAGACGTGGAGTTCAGAGGGGTTTAATAAGACGGTTTTAATGCCCCTTGGAAGAGACGTGGAGGTCACAGTAGCTTAACAAGACGGTTTTAATGCCCCTTGGAAGAGACGTGGAGTTCAGAGTGGTTTTACAAGATGGTTTAATGCCCCTTGGAAGAGACGTGGAGGTCACAGTAGCTTAAAAAGACAGTTTTAATGCCCTTGGAAGAGACATCGAGATCAGAGTGGTTTACCACGTTGTTTTTAATGCCCCTTGGAAGAGACGTGGAAGTCACAGTAGATTAACAAGACGGTTTTAATGCCCCTTGGAAGAGACGTGGAGTTCAGAGTGGTTTAACAAGATGGTTTTAATGCCACTTGGAAGAAACGTGGAGGTCATAGTAGCTTAACAAGACGGTTTTAATTCCCCTTGGAAGAGACGTCGTGTTCAGATTGTTTTAACAAGACGGTTTTAATGCCCCTTGGAAGAGACGTGGAGTTCAGATTGGTTTAACAAGACGTTTTTAATGCCCCTTGGAAGAGACGTGGAGTTCAGAGGGGATTAATAAGACGGTTTTAATGCCCCTTGGAAGAGACGTGGAGGTCACAGTAGCTTAACAAGACGGTTTTAATGCCCCTTGGAAGAGACGTGGAGGTCATAGTAGCTTAACAAGACGGTTTTAATGCCCCTTGGAGGAGACGTGGAGGTCAGAGTGGTTTAACAAGATGGTTTTAAGGCCCCTTGGAAGAGACGTGGAGGTTACAGTATCTTAACAAGACGGTTTTAATGCCCCTTGGAAGAGACGTGGAGGTCAAAGTGGTTTAACAAGAGGGTTTTAATGCCCCTTGAAAGAGACGTGGAAGTCACACTAGCTTATCAAGACGGTTTTAATGCCCCTTGGTAGAGATGTGGAGGTCACAGTAGCTTAACAACACGGTTTTAATGCCCCTTGGAAGAGACGTGGAGTTCACAGTGGTTTAACAAGACGGTTTTAAGGCCCCTTGGAAGAGACGTGGAGTTCAGAGGGGCTTAACAAGACGGTTTTAATGCACCTTGGAAGAGACGTGGAAGTCACAGTAGCTTAACAAGACGGTTTTAATGCCCCTTGGAGGAGACGTGGAGGTCAGAGTGGTTTAACAAGACAGTTTTAAGGCACCTTGGAAGAGACGTGGAGGTTACAGTAGCTTAACAAAACAGTTTTATTGCCCCTTGGAAGAGACGTGGAGGTCAGAGTGGTTTAACAAGAGGGTTTTAATGCCCCTTGAAAGAGACGTGGAGGACACAGTAGCTTAACAAGATGGTTTTAATGCCCCTTGGAAGAGACGTGGAGTTCAGAGAGGTTTAACAAGACGTTTTTAATGCTCCTTGGTAGAGAAGTGGAGGTCATAGTAGCTTAACAAGACGGTTTTAATTCCCCTTGGAGGAGACGTGGAGGTCAGAGTGGTTTAACAACACGGTTTTAATGCCCCTTGGAAGAGACGTGGAGTTCAGAGGGGATTAATAAGACGGTTTTAATGCCCCTTGGAAGAGACGTGGAGGTCACAGTAGCTTAACAAGACGGTTTTAATGCCCCTTGGAAGAGACGTGGAGGTCATAGTAGCTTAACAAGACGGTTTTAATGCCCCTTGGAGGAGACGTGGAGGTCAGAGTGGTTTAACAAGACAGTTTTAAGGCCCCTTGGAAGAGACGTGGAGCTTACAGTAGCTTAACAAGACGGTTTTAATGCCCCTTGGAAGAGACGTGGAGGTCAGAGTGGTTTAACAAGAGGGTTTTAATGCCCCTTGAAAGAGATGTGGAAGTCACACTAGCTTAACAAGACGGTTTTAATGCCCCTTGGTAGAGATGTGGAGGTCACAGTAGCTTAACAACACGGTTTTAATGCCCCTTGGAAGAGACGTGGAGTTCACAGTGGTTTATCAAGACGGTTTTAAGGCCCCTTGGAAGAGACGTGGAGTTCAGAGGGGCTTAACAAGACGGTTTTAATGCACCTTGGAAGAGACGTGGAAGTCACAGTAGCTTAACAAGACGGTTTTAATGCCCCTTGGAAGAGACGTGGAGGTCAGAGTGGTGTAACAAGACGGTTTTAAGGCACCTTGGAAGAGACGTGGAGGTTACAGTAGCTTAACAAAACAGTTTTAATGCCCCTTGGAAGAGACGTGGAGGTCAGAGTGGTTTAACAAGAGGGTTTTAATGCCCCTTGAAAGAGACGTGGAGGACACAGTAGCTTAACAAGACGGTTTTAATGCCCCTTGGAAGAGACGTGGAGTTCAGAGAGGTTTAACAAGACGTTTTTAATGCTCCTTGGTAGAGAAGTGGAGGTCACACTAGCTTAACAAGACGGTTTTAATGCCCCTTGGAAGAGACGTGGAGGTCAGAGTGGTTTAACAAGAGGGTTTTAATGCCCCTTGAAAGAGACGTGGAGGTCACAGTAGCTTAATAAGACGGTTTTAATGCCCCTTGGAAGAGACGTGGAGGTCATAGTAGCTTAACAAGACGGTTTTAATTCCCCTTGGAGGAGACGTGGAGGTCAGAGTGGTTTAACAACAAGGTTTTAATGCCCCTTGGTAGAGACGTGGAGGTCATATTAGCTTAACAAGACGGTTTTAATTCCCCTTGAAGAGACGTCGTGTTCAGAGTGGTTTAACAAGACGGTTTTAATGCCCCTTGGAAGAGACGTGGAGTTCAGATTGGTTTAACAAGACGTTTTTAATGCCCCTTGGAAGAGACGTGGAGTTCAGAGGGGATTAATAAGACGGTTTTAATGCCCCTTGGAAGAGACGTGGAGGTCACAGTAGCTTAACAAGACGGTTTTAATGCCGCTTGGAAGAGACGTGGAGTTCACAGTGGTTTTACAAGATGGTTTAATGCCCCTTGGAAGAGACGTGGAGGTCACAGTAGCTTAAAAAGACAGTTTTAATGCCCTTGGAAGAGACATCGAGATCAGAGTGGTTTACCAAGTTGTTTTTAATGCCCCTTGGAAGAGACGTGGAAGTCACAGTAGATTAACAAGACGGTTTTAATGCCCCTTGGAAGAGACGTGGAGTTCAGAGTGGTTTAACAAGATGGTTTTAATGCCACTTGGAAGAAACGTGGAGGTCATAGTAGCTTAACAAGACGGTTTTAATTCCCCTTGGAAGAGACGTCGTGTTCAGATTGTTTTAACAAGACGGTTTTAATGCCCCTTGGAAGAGACGTGGAGTTCAGATTGGTTTAACAAGACGTTTTTAATGCCCCTTGGAAGAGACGTGGAGTTCAGAGGGGATTAATAAGACGGTTTTAATGCCCCTTGGAAGAGACGTGGAGGTCACAGTAGCTTAACAAGACGGTTTTAATGCCCCTTGGAAGAGACGTGGAGGTCATAGTAGCTTAACAAGACGGTTTTAATGCCCCTTGGAGGAGACGTGGAGGTCAGAGTGGTTTAACAAGATGGTTTTAAGGCCCCTTGGAAGAGACGTGGAGGTTACAGTAGCTTAACAAGACGGTTTTAATGCCCCTTGGAAGAGACGTGGAGGTCAAAGTGGTTTAACAAGAGGGTTTTAATGCCCCTTGAAAGAGACGTGGAAGTCACACTAGCTTATCAAGACGGTTTTAATGCCCCTTGGTAGAGATGTGGAGGTCACAGTAGCTTAACAACACGGTTTTAATGCCCCTTGGAAGAGACGTGGAGTTCACAGTGGTTTAACAAGACGGTTTTAAGGCCCCTTGGAAGAGACGTGGAGTTCAGAGGGGCTTAACAAGACGGTTTTAATGCACCTTGGAAGAGACGTGGAAGTCACAGTAGCTTAACAAGACGGTTTTAATGCCCCTTGGAGGAGACGTGGAGGTCAGAGTGGTTTAACAAGACAGTTTTAAGGCACCTTGGAAGAGACGTGGAGGTTACAGTAGCTTAACAAAACAGTTTTAATGCCCCTTGGAAGAGACGTGGAGGTCAGAGTGGTTTAACAAGAGGGTTTTAATGCCCCTTGAAAGAGACGTGGAGGACACAGTAGCTTAACAAGACGGTTTTAATGCCCCTTGGAAGAGACGTGGAGTTCAGAGAGGTTTAACAAGACGTTTTTAATGCTCCTTGGTAGAGAAGTGGAGGTCACACTAGCTTAAAAAGACGGTTTTAATGCCCCTTGGAAGAGACGTGGAGTTCAGAGGGGATTAATAAGACGGTTTTAATGCCCCTTGGAAGAGACGTGGAGGTCACAGTAAATTAACAAGACGGTTTTAATGCCCCTTGGAAGAGACGTGGAGGTCATAGTAGCTAAACAAGACGGTTTTAATGCCCCTTGGAGGAGACGTGGAGGTCAGAGTGGTTTAACAAGACAGTTTTAAGGCCCCTTGGAAGAGACGTGGAGCTTACAGTAGCTTAACAAGACGGTTTTAATGCCCCTTGGAAGAGACGTGGAGGTCAGAGTGGTTTAACAAGAGGGTTTTAATGCCCCTTGAAAGAGACGTGGAAGTCACACTAGCTTAACAAGACGGTTTTAATGCCCCTTGGAAGAGACGTGGAGTTCAGAGAGGTTTAACAAGACGTTTTTAATGCTCCTTGGTAGAGAAGTGGAGGTCACACTAGCTTAACAAGACGGTTTTAATGCCCCTTGGAAGAGACGTGGAGGTCAGAGTGGTTTAACAAGAGGGTTTTAATGCCCCTTGAAAGAGATGTGGAGGTCACAGTAGCTTAATAAGACGGTTTTAATGCCCCTTGGAAGAGACGTGGAGGTCATAGTAGCTTAACAAGACGGTTTTAATTCCCCTTGGAGGAGACGTGGAGGTCAGAGTGGTTTAACAACACGGTTTTAATGCCCCTTGGTAGAGACGTGGAGGTCATATTAGCTTAACAAGACGGTTTTAATTCCCCTTGGAAGAGACGTCGTGTTCAGAGTGGTTTAACAAGACGGTTTTAATGCCCCTTGGAAGAGACGTGGAGTTCAGATTGGTTTAACAAGACGTTTTTAATGCCCCTTGGAAGAGACGTGGAGTTCAGAGGGGTTTAATAAGACGGTTTTAATGCCCCTTGGAAGAGACGTGGAGGTCACAGTAGCTTAACAAGACGGTTTTAATGCCCCTTGGAAGAGACGTGGAGTTCAGAGTGGTTTTACAAGATGGTTTAATGCCCCTTGGAAGAGACGTGGAGGTCACAGTAGCTTAAAAAGACAGTTTTAATGCCCTTGGAAGAGACATCGAGATCAGAGTGGTTTACCACGTTGTTTTTAATGCCCCTTGGAAGAGACGTGGAAGTCACAGTAGATTAACAAGACGGTTTTAATGCCCCTTGGAAGAGACGTGGAGTTCAGAGTGGTTTAACAAGATGGTTTTAATGCCACTTGGAAGAAACGTGGAGGTCATAGTAGCTTAACAAGACGGTTTTAATTCCCCTTGGAAGAGACGTCGTGTTCAGATTGTTTTAACAAGACGGTTTTAATGCCCCTTGGAAGAGACGTGGAGTTCAGATTGGTTTAACAAGACGTTTTTAATGCCCCTTGGAAGAGACGTGGAGTTCAGAGGGGATTAATAAGACGGTTTTAATGCCCCTTGGAAGAGACGTGGAGGTCACAGTAGCTTAACAAGACGGTTTTAATGCCCCTTGGAAGAGACGTGGAGGTCATAGTAGCTTAACAAGACGGTTTTAATGCCCCTTGGAGGAGACGTGGAGGTCAGAGTGGTTTAACAAGATGGTTTTAAGGCCCCTTGGAAGAGACGTGGAGGTTACAGTATCTTAACAAGACGGTTTTAATGCCCCTTGGAAGAGACGTGGAGGTCAAAGTGGTTTAACAAGAGGGTTTTAATGCCCCTTGAAAGAGACGTGGAAGTCACACTAGCTTATCAAGACGGTTTTAATGCCCCTTGGTAGAGATGTGGAGGTCACAGTAGCTTAACAACACGGTTTTAATGCCCCTTGGAAGAGACGTGGAGTTCACAGTGGTTTAACAAGACGGTTTTAAGGCCCCTTGGAAGAGACGTGGAGTTCAGAGGGGCTTAACAAGACGGTTTTAATGCACCTTGGAAGAGACGTGGAAGTCACAGTAGCTTAACAAGACGGTTTTAATGCCCCTTGGAGGAGACGTGGAGGTCAGAGTGGTTTAACAAGACAGTTTTAAGGCACCTTGGAAGAGACGTGGAGGTTACAGTAGCTTAACAAAACAGTTTTATTGCCCCTTGGAAGAGACGTGGAGGTCAGAGTGGTTTAACAAGAGGGTTTTAATGCCCCTTGAAAGAGACGTGGAGGACACAGTAGCTTAACAAGATGGTTTTAATGCCCCTTGGAAGAGACGTGGAGTTCAGAGAGGTTTAACAAGACGTTTTTAATGCTCCTTGGTAGAGAAGTGGAGGTCATAGTAGCTTAACAAGACGGTTTTAATTCCCCTTGGAGGAGACGTGGAGGTCAGAGTGGTTTAACAACACGGTTTTAATGCCCCTTGGAAGAGACGTGGAGTTCAGAGGGGATTAATAAGACGGTTTTAATGCCCCTTGGAAGAGACGTGGAGGTCACAGTAGCTTAACAAGACGGTTTTAATGCCCCTTGGAAGAGACGTGGAGGTCATAGTAGCTTAACAAGACGGTTTTAATGCCCCTTGGAGGAGACGTGGAGGTCAGAGTGGTTTAACAAGACAGTTTTAAGGCCCCTTGGAAGAGACGTGGAGCTTACAGTAGCTTAACAAGACGGTTTTAATGCCCCTTGGAAGAGACGTGGAGGTCAGAGTGGTTTAACAAGAGGGTTTTAATGCCCCTTGAAAGAGATGTGGAAGTCACACTAGCTTAACAAGACGGTTTTAATGCCCCTTGGTAGAGATGTGGAGGTCACAGTAGCTTAACAACACGGTTTTAATGCCCCTTGGAAGAGACGTGGAGTTCACAGTGGTTTATCAAGACGGTTTTAAGGCCCCTTGGAAGAGACGTGGAGTTCAGAGGGGCTTAACAAGACGGTTTTAATGCACCTTGGAAGAGACGTGGAAGTCACAGTAGCTTAACAAGACGGTTTTAATGCCCCTTGGAAGAGACGTGGAGGTCAGAGTGGTGTAACAAGACGGTTTTAAGGCACCTTGGAAGAGACGTGGAGGTTACAGTAGCTTAACAAAACAGTTTTAATGCCCCTTGGAAGAGACGTGGAGGTCAGAGTGGTTTAACAAGAGGGTTTTAATGCCCCTTGAAAGAGACGTGGAGGACACAGTAGCTTAACAAGACGGTTTTAATGCCCCTTGGAAGAGACGTGGAGTTCAGAGAGGTTTAACAAGACGTTTTTAATGCTCCTTGGTAGAGAAGTGGAGGTCACACTAGCTTAACAAGACGGTTTTAATGCCCCTTGGAAGAGACGTGGAGGTCAGAGTGGTTTAACAAGAGGGTTTTAATGCCCCTTGAAAGAGACGTGGAGGTCACAGTAGCTTAATAAGACGGTTTTAATGCCCCTTGGAAGAGACGTGGAGGTCATAGTAGCTTAACAAGACGGTTTTAATTCCCCTTGGAGGAGACGTGGAGGTCAGAGTGGTTTAACAACAAGGTTTTAATGCCCCTTGGTAGAGACGTGGAGGTCATATTAGCTTAACAAGACGGTTTTAATTCCCCTTGAAGAGACGTCGTGTTCAGAGTGGTTTAACAAGACGGTTTTAATGCCCCTTGGAAGAGACGTGGAGTTCAGATTGGTTTAACAAGACGTTTTTAATGCCCCTTGGAAGAGACGTGGAGTTCAGAGGGGATTAATAAGACGGTTTTAATGCCCCTTGGAAGAGACGTGGAGGTCACAGTAGCTTAACAAGACGGTTTTAATGCCGCTTGGAAGAGACGTGGAGTTCAGAGTGGTTTTACAAGATGGTTTAATGCCCCTTGGAAGAGACGTGGAGGTCACAGTAGCTTAAAAAGACAGTTTTAATGCCCTTGGAAGAGACATCGAGATCAGAGTGGTTTACCAAGTTGTTTTTAATGCCCCTTGGAAGAGACGTGGAAGTCACAGTAGATTAACAAGACGGTTTTAATGCCCCTTGGAAGAGACGTGGAGTTCAGAGTGGTTTAACAAGATGGTTTTAATGCCACTTGGAAGAAACGTGGAGGTCATAGTAGCTTAACAAGACGGTTTTAATTCCCCTTGGAAGAGACGTCGTGTTCAGATTGTTTTAACAAGACGGTTTTAATGCCCCTTGGAAGAGACGTGGAGTTCAGATTGGTTTAACAAGACGTTTTTAATGCCCCTTGGAAGAGACGTGGAGTTCAGAGGGGATTAATAAGACGGTTTTAATGCCCCTTGGAAGAGACGTGGAGGTCACAGTAGCTTAACAAGACGGTTTTAATGCCCCTTGGAAGAGACGTGGAGGTCATAGTAGCTTAACAAGACGGTTTTAATGCCCCTTGGAGGAGACGTGGAGGTCAGAGTGGTTTAACAAGATGGTTTTAAGGCCCCTTGGAAGAGACGTGGAGGTTACAGTAGCTTAACAAGACGGTTTTAATGCCCCTTGGAAGAGACGTGGAGGTCAAAGTGGTTTAACAAGAGGGTTTTAATGCCCCTTGAAAGAGACGTGGAAGTCACACTAGCTTATCAAGACGGTTTTAATGCCCCTTGGTAGAGATGTGGAGGTCACAGTAGCTTAACAACACGGTTTTAATGCCCCTTGGAAGAGACGTGGAGTTCACAGTGGTTTAACAAGACGGTTTTAATGCCCCTTGGAAGAGACGTGGAGTTCAGAGTGGTTTTACAAGATGGTTTAATGCCCCTTGGAAGAGACGTGGAGGTCACAGTAGCTTAAAAAGACAGTTTTAATGCCCTTGGAAGAGACATCGAGATCAGAGTGGTTTACCAAGTTGTTTTTAATGCCCCTTGGAAGAGACGTGGAAGTCACAGTAGATTAACAAGACGGTTTTAATGCCCCTTGGAAGAGACGTGGAGTTCAGAGTGGTTTAACAAGATGGTTTTAATGCCAGTTGGAAGAAACGTGGAGGTCATAGTAGCTTAACAAGACGGTTTTAATTCCCCTTGGAAGAGACGTCGTGTTCAGATTGTTTTAACAAGACGGTTTTAATGCCCCTTGGAAGAGACGTGGAGTTCAGATTGGTTTAACAAGACGTTTTTAATGCTCCTTGGAAGAGACGTGGAGTTCAGAGGGGATTAATAAGACGGTTTTAATGCCCCTTGGAAGAGACGTGGAGGTCACAGTAGCTTAACAAGACGGTTTTAATGCCCCTTGGAAGAGACGTGGAGGTCATAGTAGCTTAACAAGACGGTTTTAATGCCCCTTGGAGGAGACGTGGAGGTCAGAGTGGTTTAACAACACGGTTTTAATGCCCCTCGGTAGAGACGTGGAGGTCATATTAGCTTAACAAGACGGTTTTAATTCCCCTTGGAAGAGACGTCGTGTTCAGAGTGGTTTAACAAGACGGTTTTAATGCCCCTTGGAAGAGACGTGGAGTTCAGATTGGTTTAACAAGACGTTTTTAATGCCCCTTGGAAGAGACGTGGAGTTCGGAGGGGATTAATAAGACGGTTTTAATGCCCCTTGGAAGAGACGTGGAGGTCACAGTAGCTTAACAAGACGGTTTTAATGCCCCTTGGAAGAGACGTGGAGGTCATAGTAGCTTAACAAGACGGTTTTAATGCCCCTTGGAGGAGACGTGGAGGTCAGAGTGGTTTAACAAGACGGTTTTAAGGCCCCTTGGAAGAGACGTGGAGCTTACAGTAGCTTAACAAGACGGTTTTAATGCCCCTTGGAAGAGACGTGGAGGTCAGAGTGGTTTAACAAGAGGGTTTTAATACCCCTTGAAAGAGACGTGGAAGTCACACTAGCTTAACAAGACGGTTTTAATGCCCCTTGGTAGAGATGTGGAGGTCACAGTAGCTTAACAACACGGTTTTAATGCCCCTTGGAAGAGACGTGGAGTTCACAGTGGTTTAACAAGACGGTTTTAAGGCCCCTTGGAAGAGACGTGGAGTTCAGAGGGGCTTAACAAGACGGTTTTAATGCACCTTGGAAGAGACGTGGAAGTCACAGTAGCTTAACAAGACGGTTTTAATGCCCCTTGGAAGAGACGTGGAGGTCAGAGTGGTGTAACAAGACGGTTTTAAGGCACCTTGGAAGAGACGTGGAGGTTACAGTAGCTTAACAAAACAGTTTTAATGCCCCTTGGAAGAGACGTGGAGGTCAGAGTGGTTTAACAAGAGGGTTTTAATGCCCCTTGAAAGAGACGTGGAGGACACAGTAGCTTAACAAGACGGTTTTAATGCCCCTTGGAAGAGACGTGGAGTTCAGAGAGGTTTAACAAGACGTTTTTAATGCTCCTTGGTAGAGAAGTGGAGGTCACACTAGCTTAACAAGACGGTTTTAATGCCCCTTGGAAGAGACGTGGAGGTCAGAGTGGTTTAACAAGAGGGTTTTAATGCCCCTTGAAAGAGATGTGGAGGTCACAGTAGCTTAATAAGACGGTTTTAATGCCCCTTGGAAGAGACGTGGAGGTCATAGTAGCTTAACAAGACGGTTTTAATTCCCCTTGGAGGAGACGTGGAGGTCAGAGTGGTTTAACAACACGGTTTTAATGCCCCTTGGTAGAGACGTGGAGGTCATATTAGCTTAACAAGACGGTTTTAATTCCCCTTGGAAGAGACGTCGTGTTCAGAGTGGTTTAACAAGACGGTTTTAATGCCCCTTGGAAGAGACGTGGAGTTCAGATTGGTTTAACAAGACGTTTTTAATGCCCCTTGGAAGAGACGTGGAGTTCAGAGGGGTTTAATAAGACGGTTTTAATGCCCCTTGGAAGAGACGTGGAGGTCACAGTAGCTTAACAAGACGGTTTTAATGCCCCTTGGAAGAGACGTGGAGTTCAGAGTGGTTTTACAAGATGGTTTAATGCCCCTTGGAAGAGACGTGGATTTCACAGTAGCTTAAAAAGACAGTTTTAATGCCCTTGGAAGAGACATCGAGATCAGAGTGGTTTACCAAGTTGTTTTTAATGCCCCTTGGAAGAGACGTGGAAGTCACAGTAGATTAACAAGACGGTTTTAATGCCCCTTGGAAGAGACGTGGAGTTCAGAGTGGTTTAACAAGATGGTTTTAATGCCACTTGGAAGAAACGTGGAGGTCATAGTAGCTTAACAAGACGGTTTTAATTCCCCTTGGAAGAGACGTCGTGTTCAGATTGTTTTAACAAGACGGTTTTAATGCCCCTTGGAAGAGACGTGGAGTTCAGATTGGTTTAACAAGACGTTTTTAATGCCCCTTGGAAGAGACGTGGAGTTCAGAGGGGATTAATAAGACGGTTTTAATGCCCCTTGGAAGAGACGTGGAGGTCACAGTAGCTTAACAAGACGGTTTTAATGCCCCTTGGAAGAGACGTGGAGGTCATAGTAGCTTAACAAGACGGTTTTAATGCCCCTTGGAGGAGACGTGGAGGTCAGAGTGGTTTAACAAGATGGTTTTAAGGCCCCTTGGAAGAGACGTGGAGGTTACAGTAGCTTAACAAGACGGTTTTAATGCCCCTTGGAAGAGACGTGGAGGTCAAAGTGGTTTAACAAGAGGGTTTTAATGCCCCTTGAAAGAGACGTGGAAGTCACACTAGCTTATCAAGACGGTTTTAATGCCCCTTGGTAGAGATGTGGAGGTCACAGTAGCTTAACAACACGGTTTTAATGCCCCTTGGAAGAGACGTGGAGTTCACAGTGGTTTAACAAGACGGTTTTAAGGCCCCTTGGAAGAGACGTGGAGTTCAGAGGGGCTTAACAAGACGGTTTTAATGCACCTTGGAAGAGACGTGGAAGTCACAGTAGCTTAACAAGACGGTTTTAATGCCCCTTGGAGGAGACGTGGAGGTCAGAGTGGTTTAACAAGACAGTTTTAAGGCACCTTGGAAGAGACGTGGAGGTTACAGTAGCTTAACAAAACAGTTTTATTGCCCCTTGGAAGAGACGTGGAGGTCAGAGTGGTTTAACAAGAGGGTTTTAATGCCCCTTGAAAGAGACGTGGAGGACACAGTAGCTTAACAAGACGGTTTTAATGCCCCTTGGAAGAGACGTGGAGTTCAGAGAGGTTTAACAAGACGTTTTTAATGCTCCTTGGTAGAGAAGTGGAGGTCACACTAGCTTAAAAAGACGGTTTTAATGCCCCTTGGAAGAGACGTGGAGTTCAGAGGGGATTAATAAGACGGTTTTAATGCCCCTTGGAAGAGACGTGGAGGTCACAGTAGCTTAACAAGACGGTTTTAATGCCCCTTGGAAGAGACGTGGAGGTCATAGTAGCTTAACAAGACGGTTTTAATGCCCCTTGGAGGAGACGTGGAGGTCAGAGTGGTTTAACAAGACAGTTTTAAGGCCCCTTGGAAGAGACGTGGAGCTTACAGTAGCTTAACAAGACGGTTTTAATGCCCCTTGGAAGAGACGTGGAGGTCAGAGTGGTTTAACAAGAGGGTTTTAATGCCCCTTGAAAGAGACGTGGAAGTCACACTAGCTTAACAAGACGGTTTTAATGCCCCTTGGTAGAGACGTGGAGGTCATAGTAGCTTAACAAGACGGTTTTAATGCCCCTTGGAGGAGACGTGGAGGTCAGAGGGGATTAATAAGACGGTTTAAATGCCCCTTGGAAGAGACGTGGAGGTCACAGTAGCTTAACAAGACGGTTTTAATGCCCCTTGGAAGAGACGTGGAGGTCATAGTAGCTTAACAAGACGGTTTTAATGCCCCTTGGAGGAGACGTGGAGGTCAGAGTGGTTTAACAAGACAGTTTTAAGGCCCCTTGGAAGAGACGTGGAGCTTACAGTAGCTTAACAAGACGGTTTTAATGCCCCTTGTAAGAGACGTGGAGGTCAGAGTGGTTTAACAAGAGGGTTTTAATGCCCCTTGAAAGAGACGTGGAAGTCACACTAGCTTAACAAGACGGTTTTAATGCCCCTTGGTAGAGATGTGGAGGTCACAGTAGCTTAACAACACGGTTTTAATGCCCCTTGGAAGAGACGTGGAGTTCACAGTGGTTTAACAAGACGGTTTTAAGGCCCATTGGAAGAGACGTGGAGTTCAGAGGGGCTTAACAAGACGGTTTTAATGCACCTTGGAAGAGACGTGGAAGTCACAGTAGCTTAACAAGACGGTTTTAATGCCCCTTGGAAGAGACGTGGAGGTCAGAGTGGTGTAACAAGACAGTTTTAAGGCACCTTGGAAGAGACGTGGAGGTTACAGTAGCTTAACAAAACAGTTTTAATGCCCCTTGGAAGAGACGTGGAGGTCAGAGTGGTTTAACAAGAGGGTTTTAATGCCCCTTGAAAGAGACGTGGAGGACACAGTAGCTTAACAAGACGGTTTTAATGCCCCTTGGAAGAGACGTGGAGTTCAGAGAGGTTTAACAAGACGTTTTTAATGCTCCTTGGTAGAGAAGTGGAGGTCACACTAGCTTAACAAGACGGTTTTAATGCCCCTTGGAAGAGACGTGGAGGTCAGAGTGGTTTAACAAGAGGGTTTTAATGCCCCTTGAAAGAGACGTGGAGGTCACAGTAGCTTAATAAGACGGTTTTAATGCCCCTTGGAAGAGACGTGGAGGTCATAGTAGCTTAACAAGACGGTTTTAATTCCCCTTGGAGGAGACGTGGAGGTCAGAGTGGTTTAACAACACGGTTTTAATGCCCCTTGGTAGAGACGTGGAGGTCATATTAGCTTAACAAGACGGTTTTAATTCCCCTTGAAGAGACGTCGTGTTCAGAGTGGTTTAACAAGACGGTTTTAATGCCCCTTGGAAGAGACGTGGAGTTCAGATTGGTTTAACAAGACGTTTTTAATGCCCCTTGGAAGAGAGGTGGAGTTCAGAGGGGATTAATAAGACGGTTTTAATGCCCCTTGGAAGAGACGTGGAGGTCACAGTAGCTTAACAAGACGGTTTTAATGCCCCTTGGAAGAGACGTGGAGTTCAGAGTGGTTTTACAAGATGGTTTAATGCCCCTTGGAAGAGACGTGGAGGTCACAGTAGCTTAAAAAGACAGTTTTAATGCCCTTGGAAGAGACATCGAGATCAGAGTGGTTTACCAAGTTGTTTTTAATGCCCCTTGGAAGAGACGTGGAAGTCACAGTAGATTAACAAGACGGTTTTAATGCCCCTTGGAAGAGACGTGGAGTTCAGATTGTTTTAACAAGACGGTTTTAATGCCCCTTGGAAGAGACGTCGTGTTCAGATTGTTTTAACAAGACGGTTTTAATGCCCCTTGGAAGAGACGTGGAGTTCAGATTGGTTTAACAAGACGTTTTTAATGCCCCTTGGAAGAGACGTGGAGTTCAGAGGGGATTAATAAGACGGTTTTAATGCCCCTTGGAAGAGACGTGGAGGTCACAGTAGCTTAACAAGACGGTTTTAATGCCCCTTGGAAGAGACGTGGAGGTCATAGTAGCTTAACAAGACGGTTTTAATGCCCCTTGGAGGAGACGTGGAGGTCAGAGTGGTTTAACAAGATGGTTTTAAGGCCCCTTGGAAGAGACGTGGAGGTTACAGTAGCTTAACAAGACGGTTTTAATGCCCCTTGGAAGAGACGTGGAGGTCAAAGTGGTTTAACAAGAGGGTTTTAATGCCCTTTGAAAGAGACGTGGAAGTCACACTAGCTTAACAAGACGGTTTTAATGCCCCTTGGTAGAGATGTGGAGGTCACAGTAGCTTAACAACTCGGTTTTAATGCCCCTTGGAAGAGACGTGGAGTTCACAGTGGTTTAACAAGACGGTTTTAAGGCCCCTTGGAAGAGACGTGGAGTTCAGAGGGGCTTAACAAGACGGTTTTAATGCACCTTGGAAGAGACGTGGAAGTCACAGTAGCTTAACAAGATGGTTTTAATGCCCCTTGGAGGAGACGTGGAGGTCAGAGTGGTTTAACAAGACAGTTTTAAGGCACCTTGGAAGAGACGTGGAGGTTACAGTAGCTTAACAAAACAGTTTTAATGCCCCTTGGAAGAGACGTGGAGGTCAGAGTGCTTTAACAAGAGGGTTTTAATGCCCCTTGAAAGAGACGTGGAGGACACAGTAGCTTAACAAGACGGTTTTATTGCCCCTTGGAAGAGATGTGGAGTTCAGAGAGGTTTAACAAGACATTTTTAATGCTCCTTGGTAGAGAAGTGGAGGTCACACTAGCTTAAAAAGACGGTTTTAATGCCCCTTGGAAGAGACGTGGAGTTCAGAGGGGATTAATAAGACGGTTTTAATGCCCCTTGGAAGAGACGTGGAGGTCACAGTAGCTTAACAAGACGGTTTTAATGCCCCTTGGAAGAGACGTGGAGGTCATAGTAGCTTAACAAGACGGTTTTAATGCCCCTTGGAGGAGACGTGGAGGTCAGAGTGGTTTAACAAGACGGTTTTAAGGCCCCTTGGAAAAGACGTGGAGCTTACAGTAGCTTAACAAGACGGTTTTAATGCCCCTTGGAAGAGACGTGGAGGTCAGAGTGGTTTAACAAGAGGGTTTTAATGCCCCTTGAAAGAGACGTGGAAGTCACACTAGCTTAACAAGACGGTTTTAATGCCCCTTGGTAGAGATGTGGAGGTCACAGTAGCTTAACAACACGGTTTTAATGCCCCTTGAAAGAGACGTGGAGGACACAGTAGCTTAACAAGACGGTTTTATTGCCCCTTGGAAGAGATGTGGAGTTCAGAGAGGTTTAACAAGACATTTTTAATGCTCCTTGGTAGAGAAGTGGAGGTCACACTAGCTTAAAAAGACGGTTTTAATGCCCCTTGGAAGAGACGTGGAGTTCAGAGGGGATTAATAAGACGGTTTTAATGCCCCTTGGAAGAGACGTGGAGGTCACAGTAGCTTAACAAGACGGTTTTAATGCCCCTTGGAAGAGACGTGGAGGTCATAGTAGCTTAACAAGACGGTTTTAATGCCCCTTGGAGGAGACGTGGAGGTCAGAGTGGTTTAACAAGACGGTTTTAAGGCCCCTTGGAAAAGACGTGCAGCTTACAGTAGCTTAACAAGACGGTTTTAATGCCCCTTGGAAGAGACGTGGAGGTCAGAGTGGTTTAACAAGAGGGTTTTAATGCCCCTTGAAAGAGACGTGGAAGTCACACTAGCTTAACAAGACGGTTTTAATGCCCCTTGGTAGAGATGTGGAGGTCACAGTAGCTTAACAACACGGTTTTAATGCCCCTTGGAAGAGACGTGGAATTCACAGTGGTTTAACAAGACGGTTTTAAGGCCCCTTGGAAGAGACGTGGAGTTCAGAGGGGCTTAACAAGACGGTTTTAATGCACCTTGGAAGAGACGTGGAAGTCACAGTAGCTTAACAAGACGGTTTTAATGCCCCTTGGAAGAGACGTGGAGGTCAGAGTGGTGTAACAAGACGGTTTTAAGGCACCTTGGAAGAGACGTGGAGGTTACAGTAGCTTAACAAAACAGTTTTAATGCCCCTTGGAAGAGACGTGGAGGTCAGAGTGGTTTAACAAGAGGGTTTTAATGCCCCTTGAAAGAGACGTGGAGGACACAGTAGCTTAACAAGACGGTTTTAATGCCCCTTGGAAGAGACGTGGAGTTCAGAGAGGTTTAACAAGACGTTTTTAATGCTCCTTGGTAGAGAAGTGGAGGTCACACTAGCTTAACAAGACGGTTTTAATGCCCCTTGGAAGAGACGTGGAGGTCAGAGTGGTTTAACAAGAGGGTTTTAATGCCCCTTGAAAGAGACGTGGAGGTCACAGTAGCTTAATAAGACGGTTTTAATGCCCCTTGGAAGAGACGTGGAGGTCATAGTAGCTTAACAAGACGGTTTTAATTCCCCTTGGAGGAGACGTGGGGGTCAGAGTGGTTTAACAACACGGTTTTAATGCCCCTTGGTAGAGACGTGGAGGTCATATTAGCTTAACAAGACGGTTTTAATTCCCCTTGGAAGAGACGTCGTGTTCAGAGTGGTTTAACAAGACGGTTTTAATGCCCCTTGGAAGAGACGTGGAGTTCAGATTGGTTTAACAAGACGTTTTTAATGCCCCATGGAAGAGACGTGGAGTTCAGAGGGGATTAATAAGACGGTTTTAATGCCCCTTGGAAGAGACGTGGAGGTCACAGTAGCTTAACAAGACGGTTTTAATGCCCCTTGGAAGAGACGTGGAGTTCAGAGTGGTTTTACAAGATGGTTTAATGCCCCTTGGAAGAGACGTGGAGGTCACAGTAGCTTAAAAAGACAGTTTTAATGCCCTTGGAAGAGACATCGAGATCAGAGTGGTTTACCAAGTTGTTTTTAATGCCCCTTGGAAGAGACGTGGAAGTCGCAGTAGATTAACAAGACGGTTTTAATGCCCCTTGGAAGAGACGTGGAGTTCAGAGTGGTTTAACAAGATGGTTTTAATGCCACTTGGAAGAAACGTGGAGGTCATAGTAGATTAACAAGACGGTTTTAATTCCCCTTGGAGGAGACGTGAAGGTCAGAGTGGTTTAACAAGATGGTTTTAAGGCCCCTTGGAAGAGACGTGGAGGTTACAGTAGCTTAACAAGACGGTTTTAATGCAACTTGGAAGAGACGTGGAGGTCAGAGTGGTTTAACAAGAGGGTTTTAATGCCCCTTGAAAGAGACGTGGAAGTCACACTAGCTTAACAAGACGGTTTTAATGCCCCTTGGTAGAGATGTGGAGGTCAGAGTAGCTTAACAATACGGTTTTAATGCCCCTTGGAAGAGACGTGGAGTTCACAGTGGTTTAACAAGACGGTTTTAAGGCCCCTTGGAAGAGACGTGGAGTTCAGAGGGGCTTAACAAGACGGTTTTAATGCCACTTGGAAGAGACGTGAAGTCACAGTAGCTTAACAAGACGGTTTTAATGCCCCTTGGAGGAGACGTGGAGGTCAGAGTGGCTTAACAAGACGGTTTTAAGGCCCCTTGGAAGAGACGTGGAGGTTACAGTAGCTTAACAAGACGGTTTTAATGCCCCTTGGAAGAGACGTGGAGTTCAGAGTGGTTTTACAAGATGGTTTAATGCCCCTTGGAAGAGACGTGGAGGTCACAGTAGCTTAAAAAGACAGTTTTAATGCCCCTTGGAAGAGACATCGAGATCAGAGTGGTTTACCAAGTTGTTTTTAATGCCCCTTGGAAGAGACGTGGAAGTCACAGTAGATTAACAAGACGGTTTTAATGCCCCTTGGAAGAGACGTGGAGTTCAGAGTGGTTTAACAAGATGGTTTTAATGCCACTTGGAAGAAACGTGGAGGTCATAGCAGATTAACAAGACGGTTTTAATTCCCCTTGGAGGAGACGTGAAGGTCAGAGTGGTTTAACAAGATGGTTTTAAGGCCCCTTGGAAGAGACGTGGAGGTTACAGTAGCTTAACAAGACGGTTTTAATGCAACTTGGAAGAGACGTCGAGGTCAGAGTGGTTTAACAAGAGGGTTTTAATGCCCCTTGAAAGAGACGTGGAAGTCACACTAGCTTAACAAGACGGTTTTAATGCCCCTTGGTAGAGATGTGGAGGTCAGAGTAGCTTAACAATACGGTTTTAATGCCCCTTGGAAGAGACGTGGAGTTCACAGTGGTTTAACAAGACGGTTTTAAGGCCCCTTGGAAGAGACGTGGAGATCAGAGGGGCTTAACAAGACGGTTTTAATGCCACTTGGAAGAGACGTGGAAGTCACAGTAGCTTAACAAGACGGTTTTAATGCCCCTTGGAGGAGACGTGGAGGTCAGAGTGGCTTAACAAGACGGTTTTAAGGCCCCTTGGAAGAGACGTGGAGGTTACAGTAGCTTAACAAGACGGTTTTAATGCACCTTGGAAGAGACGTGGAGGTCAGAGTGGTTTAACAAGAGGGTTTTAATGCCCCTTGAAAGAGACGTGGAGGACACAGTAGCTTAACAAGACGGTTTTAATGCCCCTTAGAAGAGACTTGGAGTTCAGAGAGGTTTAACAAGACGTTTTTAATGCTCCTTCGTAGAGAAGTGGAGGTCACACTAGCTTAACAAGACGGTTTTAATGCCCCTTGGTAGAGATGTGGAGGTCACAGTAGCTTAACAAGACGGTTTTAATGCCCCTTGGAAGAGACGTGGAGTTCAGAGGGGCTTAGCAAGACGGTTTTAATGACCATTGGAAGAGACATGGAAGTCACAGTAGCTTAAGAAGACGGTTTTAATGCCCCTTGGAGGAGACGTGGAGGTCAGAGTGGTTTAACAAGATGGTTTTAAGGCCCCTTGGAAGAGACGTGGAGCTAACAGTAGCTTAACAAGACGGTTTTAATGCCCCTTGGAAGAGACGTGGAGGTCAGAGTGGTTTAACAAGAGGGTTTTAATGCCCCTTGAAAGAGACGTGGAGGTCACAGTAGATTAATTAGACGGTTTTAATGCCCCTTGGAAGAGACGTGGAGGTCAGAGTGGTTTAACAAAAGAGTTTTAATGCCCCTTGGAAGAGACATGGAGGTCATAGCAGCTTAACAAGACGGTTTTAATTTCCCTTGGAGGAAACATGGAGGTCAGAGTCGTTTAACAAGACGGTTTTAATGCCCCTTGGTAAAGACGTGGAGGTCACAGTAGCTTAACCAGACGGTTTTAATGCCCCTTGGAAGAGACGTCGTGTTCAGAGTGGTTAAACAAGACGGTTTTAATGCCCCTTGGAAGAGACGTGGAGTTCAGAGTGGTTTAACAAGACGTTTTTAATGCCCCTTGGAAGAGACGTGGAGTTCAGAGGGGCTTAACAAGATGGTATTAATGCCCCTTGGAAGAGATGTGGAGGTTACAGTAGCTTAACAAGACGGTTTTAATGCACCTTGGAAGAGACGTGGAGGTCAGAGTGGTTTAACAAGAGGGTTTTAATGCCCCTTGAAAGAGACGTGGAGGACACAGTAGCTTAACAAGACGGTTTTAATGCCCCTTAGAAGAGACTTGGAGTTCAGAGAGGTTTAACAAGACGTTTTTAATGCTCCTTCGTAGAGAAGTGGAGGTCACACTAGCTTAACAAGACGGTTTTAATGCCCCTTGGTAGAGATGTGGAGGTCACAGTAGCTTAACAAGACGGTTTTAATGCCCCTTGGAAGAGACGTGGAGTTCAGAGTGGTTTAACAAGACGTTTTTAATGCCCCTTGGAAGAGACGTGGAGTTCAGAGGGGCTTAACAAGAAGGTATTAATGCCCCTTGGAAGAGACGTGGAGGTCACAGTAGCTTAACAAGACGGTTTTAATGCCCCTTGGAAGAGACGTGGAGTTCAGAGTGGTTTTACAAGATGGTGTTAATGCCCCTTGGAAGAGACGTAGAGGTCACAGTAGCTTAGCAAGACAGTTTTAATGCCCTTGGACGAGACATCGAAATCAGAGTGATTTACCAAGATGTTTTTAATGCCCCTTGGAAGAGACGTGGAAGTCACAGTAGCTTAACAAGACGGTTTTAATGCCCCTTGGAAGAAACGTGGAATTCAGAGTGGTTTAACAAGATGGTTTTAATGCCCCTTGGAAGAGACGTGGAGGTCATAGTAGATTAACAAGACGCTTTTAATGCCCCTTGGAGGAGACGTGGAGGTCAGAGTGGTTTAACAAGACGGTTTTAATTCACCTTGGAAGAGACGTGGAGGTCACAGTAGCTTAACAAGACGGTTTTAATGCCCCTTGGAAGAGACGTGGAGGTCAGAGTGGTTTAACAAGAGGGTTTTAATGCCCCTTGAAAGAGACGTGGAGGTCACAGTAGCTTAATAAGACGGTTTTAATGCCCCTTGGAAGAGACGTGGAGGTCATAGTAGCTTAACAAGACGGTTTTAATTCCCCTTGGAGGAGACGTGGAGGTCAGAGTGGTTTAACAACACTGTTTTAATGCCCATTGGTAGAGACGTGGAGGTCATATTAGCTTAACAAGACGGTTTTAATTCCCCTTGGAAGAGACGTCGTGTTCAGAGTGGTTTAACAAGACGGTTTTAATGCCCCTTGGAAGAGACGTGGAGTTCAGATTGGTTTAACAAGATGTTTTTAATGCCCCTTGGAAGAGACGTGGAGTTCAGAGGGGATTAATAAGACGGTTTTAATGCCCCTTGGAAGAGACGTGGAGGTCACAGTAGCTTAACAAGACGGTTTTAATGCCCCTTGGAAGAGACGTGGAGTTCAGAGTGGTTTTAAAAGATGGTTTAATGCCCCTTGGAAGAGACGTGGAGGTCACACTAGCTTAAAAAGACAGTTTTAATGCCCTTGGAAGAGACATCGAGATCAGAGTGGTTTACCAAGTTGTTTTTAATGCCCCTTGGAAGAGACGTGGAAGTCACAGTAGATTAACAAGACGGTTTTAATGCCCCTTGGAAGAGACGTGGAGTTCAGAGTGGTTTAACAAGATGGTTTTAATGCCACTTGGAAGAAACGTGGAGGTCATAGTAGCTTAACAAGACGGTTTTAATTCCCCTTGGAGGAGACGTGAAGGTCAGAGTGGTTTAACAAGATGGTTTTAAGGCCCCTTGGAAGAGACGTGGAGGTTACAGTAGCTTAACAAGACGGTTTTAATGCCCCTTGGAAGAGACGTGGAGGTCAGAGTGGTTTAACAAGAAGGTGTTAATGCCGCTTGAAAGAGACGTGGAAGTCACACTAGCTTAACAAGACGGTTTTAATGCCCCTTGGTAGAGATGTGGAGGTCAGAGTAGCTTAACAATACGTTTTAATGCCCCTTGGAAGAGACGTGGAGTTCACAGTGGTTTAAAAAGACGGTTTTAAGGCCCCTTGGAAGAGACGTGGAGTTCAGAGGGGCTTAACAAGACGGTTTTAATGCCACTTGGAAGAGACATGGAAGTCACAGTAGCTTAACAAGACGGTTTTAATGCCCCTTGGAGGAGACGTGGAGGTCAGAGTGGTTTAACAAGACGGTTTTAAGGCCCCTTGGAAGAGACGTGGAGGTTACAGTAGCTTAACAAGACGGTTTTAATGCACCTTGGAAGAGACGTGGAGGTCAGAGTGGTTTAACAAGAGGGTTTTAATGCCCCTTGAAAGAGACGTGGAGGACACAGTAGCTTAACAAGACGGTTTTAATGCCCCTTAGAAGAGACTTGGAGTTCAGAGAGGTTTAACAAGACGTTTTTAATGCTCCTTCGTAGAGAAGTGGAGGTCACACTAGCTTAACAAGACGGTTTTAATGCCCCTTGGTAGAGATGTGGAGGCCACAGTAGCTTAACAAGACGGTTTTAATGCCCCTTGGAAGAGACGTGGAGTTTAGAGGGGCTTAGCAAGACGGTTTTAATGACCATTGGAAGAGACATGGAAGTCACAGTAGCTTAAGAAGACGGTTTTAATGCCCCTTGGAGGAGACGTGGAGGTCAGAGTGGTTTAACAAGATGGTTTTAAGGCCCCTTGGAAGAGACGTGGAGCTAACAGTAGCTTAACAAGACGGTTTTAATGCCCCTTGGAAGACACGTGGAGGTCAGAGTGGTTTAACAAGAGGGTTTTAATGCCCCTTGAAAGAGACGTGGAGGTCACAGTAGCTTAATTAGACGGTTTTAATGCCCCTTGGAAGAGACGTGGAGGTCAGAGTGGTTTAACAAAAGAGTTTTAATGCCCCTTGGAAGAGACATGGAGGTCATAGCAGCTTAACAAGACGGTTTTAATTTCCCTTGGAGGAAACATGGAGGTCAGAGTCGTTTAACAAGACGGTTTTAATGCCCCTTGGTAAAGACGTGGAGGTCACAGTAGCTTAACCAGACGGTTTTAATGCCCCTTGGAAGAGACGTCGTGTTCAGAGTGGTTAAACAAGATGGTTTTAATGCCCCTTGGAAGAGACGTGGAGTTCAGAGTGGTTTAACAAGACGGTTTTAATGCCCCTTGGAAGAGACGTGGAGTTCAGATTGGTTTAACAAGATGTTTTTAATGCCCCTTGGAAGAGACGTGGAGTTCAGAGGGGATTAATAAGACGGTTTTAATGCCCCTTGGAAGAGACGTGGAGGTCACAGTAGCTTAACAAGACGGTTTTAATGCCCCTTGGAAGAGACGTGGAGTTCAGAGTGGTTTTACAAGATGGTTTAATGCCCCTTGGAAGAGACGTGGAGGTCACACTAGCTTAAAAAGACAGTTTTAATGCCCTTGGAAGAGACATCGAGATCAGAGTGGTTTACCAAGTTGTTTTTAATGCCCCTTGGAAGAGACGTGGAAGTCACAGTAGATTAACAAGACGGTTTTAATGCCCCTTGGAAGAGACGTGGAGTTCAGAGTGGTTTAACAAGATGGTTTTAATGCCACTTGGAAGAAACGTGGAGGTCATAGTAGCTTAACAAGACGGTTTTAATTCCCCTTGGAGGAGACGTGAAGGTCAGAGTGGTTTAACAAGATGGTTTTAAGGCCCCTTGGAAGAGACGTGGAGGTTACAGTAGCTTAACAAGACGGTTTTAATGCCCCTTGGAAGAGACGTGGAGGTCAGAGTGGTTTAACAAGAAGGTGTTAATGCCGCTTGAAAGAGACGTGGAAGTCACACTAGCTTAACAAGACGGTTTTAATGCCCCTTGGTAGAGATGTGGAGGTCAGAGTAGCTTAACAATACGTTTTAATGCCCCTTGGAAGAGACGTGGAGTTCACAGTGGTTTAAAAAGACGGTTTTAAGGCCCCTTGGAAGAGACGTGGAGTTCAGAGGGGCTTAACAAGACGGTTTTAATGCCACTTGGAAGAGACATGGAAGTCACAGTAGCTTAACAAGACGGTTTTAATGCCCCTTGGAGGAGACGTGGAGGTCAGAGTGGTTTAACAAGACGGTTTTAAGGCCCCTTGGAAGAGACGTGGAGGTTACAGTAGCTTAACAAGACGGTTTTAATGCACCTTGGAAGAGACGTGGAGGTCAGAGTGGTTTAACAAGAGGGTTTTAATGCCCCTTGAAAGAGACGTGGAGGACACAGTAGCTTAACAAGACGGTTTTAATGCCCCTTAGAAGAGACTTGGAGTTCAGAGAGGTTTAACAAGACGTTTTTAATGCTCCTTCGTAGAGAAGTGGAGGTCACACTAGCTTAACAAGACGGTTTTAATGCCCCTTGGTAGAGATGTGGAGGCCACAGTAGCTTAACAAGACGGTTTTAATGCCCCTTGGAAGAGACGTGGAGTTTAGAGGGGCTTAGCAAGACGGTTTTAATGACCATTGGAAGAGACATGGAAGTCACAGTAGCTTAAGAAGACGGTTTTAATGCCCCTTGGAGGAGACGTGGAGGTCAGAGTGGTTTAACAAGATGGTTTTAAGGCCCCTTGGAAGAGACGTGGAGCTAACAGTAGCTTAACAAGACGGTTTTAATGCCCCTTGGAAGACACGTGGAGGTCAGAGTGGTTTAACAAGAGGGTTTTAATGCCCCTTGAAAGAGACGTGGAGGTCACAGTAGCTTAATTAGACGGTTTTAATGCCCCTTGGAAGAGACGTGGAGGTCAGAGTGGTTTAACAAAAGAGTTTTAATGCCCCTTGGAAGAGACATGGAGGTCATAGCAGCTTAACAAGACGGTTTTAATTTCCCTTGGAGGAAACATGGAGGTCAGAGTCGTTTAACAAGACGGTTTTAATGCCCCTTGGTAAAGACGTGGAGGTCACAGTAGCTTAACCAGACGGTTTTAATGCCCCTTGGAAGAGACGTCGTGTTCAGAGTGGTTAAACAAGATGGTTTTAATGCCCCTTGGAAGAGACGTGGAGTTCAGAGTGGTTTAACAAGACGGTTTTAATGCCCCTTGGAAGAGACGTGGAGTTCAGATTGGTTTAACAAGATGTTTTTAATGCCCCTTGGAAGAGACGTGGAGTTCAGAGGGGATTAATAAGACGGTTTTAATGCCCCTTGGAAGAGACGTGGAGGTCACAGTAGCTTAACAAGACGGTTTTAATGCCCCTTGGAAGAGACGTGGAGTTCAGAGTGGTTTTACAAGATGGTTTAATGCCCCTTGGAAGAGACGTGGAGGTCACACTAGCTTAAAAAGACAGTTTTAATGCCCTTGGAAGAGACATCGAGATCAGAGTGGTTTACCAAGTTGTTTTTAATGCCCCTTGGAAGAGACGTGGAAGTCACAGTAGATTAACAAGACGGTTTTAATGCCCCTTGGAAGAGACGTGGAGTTCAGAGTGGTTTAACAAGATGGTTTTAATGCCACTTGGAAGAAACGTGGAGGTCATAGTAGCTTAACAAGACGGTTTTAATTCCCCTTGGAGGAGACGTGAAGGTCAGAGTGGTTTAACAAGATGGTTTTAAGGCCCCTTGGAAGAGACGTGGAGGTTACAGTAGCTTAACAAGACGGTTTTAATGCCCCTTGGAAGAGACGTGGAGGTCAGAGTGGTTTAACAAGAGGGTGTTAATGCCCCTTGAAAGAGACGTGGAAGTCACACTAGCTTAACAAGACGGTTTTAATGCCCCTTGGTAGAGATGTGGAGGTCAGAGTAGCTTAACAATACGGTTTTAATGCCCCTTGGAAGAGACGTGGAGTTCACAGTGGTTTAAAAAGACGGTTTTAAGGCCCCTTGGAAGAGACGTGGAGTTCAGAGGGGCTTAACAAGACGGTTTTAATGCCACTTGGAAGAGACATGGAAGTCACAGTAGCTTAACAAGACGGTTTTAATGCCCCTTGGAGGAGACGTGGAGGTCAGAGTGGTTTAACAAGACGGTTTTAAGGCCCCTTGGAAGAGACGTGGAGGTTACAGTAGCTTAACAAGACGGTTTTAATGCACCTTGGAAGAGACGTGGAGGTCAGAGTGGTTTAACAAGAGGGTTTTAATGCCCCTTGAAAGAGACGTGGAGGACACAGTAGCTTAACAAGACGGTTTTAATGCCCCTTAGAAGAGACTTGGAGTTCAGAGAGGTTTAACAAGACGTTTTTAATGCTCCTTCGTAGAGAAGTGGAGGTCACACTAGCTTAACAAGACGGTTTTAATGCCCCTTGGTAGAGATGTGGAGGCCACAGTAGCTTAACAAGACGGTTTTAATGCCCCTTGGAAGAGACGTGGAGTTTAGAGGGGCTTAGCAAGACGGTTTTAATGACCATTGGAAGAGACATGGAAGTCACAGTAGCTTAAGAAGACGGTTTTAATGCCCCTTGGAGGAGACGTGGAGGTCAGAGTGGTTTAACAAGATGGTTTTAAGGCCCCTTGGAAGAGACGTGGAGCTAACAGTAGCTTAACAAGACGGTTTTAATGCCCCTTGGAAGAGACGTGGAGGTCAGAGTGGTTTAACAAGAGGGTTTTAATGCCCCTTGAAAGAGACGTGGAGGTCACAGTAGCGTAATTAGACGGTTTTAATGCCCCTTGGAAGAGACGTGGAGGTCAGAGTGGTTTAACAAAAGAGTTTTAATGCCCCTTGGAAGAGACATGGAGGTCATAGCAGCTTAACAAGACGGTTTTAATTTCCCTTGGAGGAAACATGGAGGTCAGAGTCGTTTAACAAGACGGTTTTAATGCCCCTTGGTAAAGACGTGGAGGTCACAGTATCTTAACCAGACGGTTTTAATGCCCCTTGGAAGAGACGTCGTGTTCAGAGTGGTTAAACAAGATGGTTTTAATGCCCCTTGGAAGAGACGTGGAGTTCAGAGTGGTTTAACAAGACGTTTTTAATGCCCCTTGGAAGAGACGTGGAGTTCAGAGGGGCTTAACAAGATGGTATTAATGCCCCTTGGAAGAGACGTGGAGGTCACAGTAGCTTAACAAGACGGTTTTCATGCCCCTTGGAAGAGACGTGGAGTTCAGAGTGGTTTTAAAAGATGGTTTTAATGCCCCTTGGAAGAGACGTAGAGGTCACAGTAGCTTAGCAAGACAGTTTTAATGCCCTTGGAAGAGACATCGAAATCAGAGTGGTTTACCAAGATGTTTTTAATGCCCCTTGGAAGAGACGTGGAAGTCACAGTAGCTTAACAAAACGGTTTTAATGCCCCTTGGAAGAAACGTGGAATTCAGAGTGGTTTAACAAGATGGTTTTAATGCCCCTTGGAAGAGACGTGGAGGTCATAGTAGATTAACAAGACGCTTTTAATGCCCCTTGGAGGAGACGTGGAGGTCAGAGTGGTTTAACAAGACGGTTTTAATTCCCCTTAGAAGAGACGTGGAGGTCACAGTAGCTTAAAAAGACGGTTTTAATGCCCCTTGGAAGAGACGTGGAGGTCAGAGTGGTTTAACAAGAGGGTTTTAATGCCCCTTGAAAGAGACGTGGAGGTCACAGTAGCTTAATAAGACGGTTTTAATGCCCCTTGGAAGAGACGTGGAGGTCATAGTAGCTTAACAAGACGGTTTTAATTCCCCTTGGAGGAGACGTGGAGGTCAGAGTGGTTTAACAACACTGTTTTAATGCCCATTGGTAGAGACGTGGAGGTCATATTAGCTTAACAAGACGGTTTTAATTCCCCTTGGAAGAGACGTCGTGTTCAGAGTGGTTTAACAAGACGGTTTTAATGCCCCTTGGAAGAGACGTGGAGTTCAGATTGGTTTAACAAGACGTTTTTAATGCCCCTTGGAAGAGACGTGGAGTTCAGAGGGGATTAATAAGACGGTTTTAATGCCCCTTGGAAGAGACGTGGAGGTCACAGTAGCTTAACAAGACAGTTTTAATGCCCCTTGGAAGAGACGTGGAGTTCAGAGTGGTTTTACAAGATGGTTTAATGCCCCTTGGAAGAGACGTGGAGGTCACAGTAGCTTAAAAAGACAGTTTTAATGCCCTTGGAAGAGACATCGAGATCAGAGTGGTTTACCAAGTTGTTTTTAATGCCCCTTGGAAGAGACGTGGAAGTCACAGTAGATTAACAAGACGGTTTTAATGCCCCTTGGAAGAGACGTGGAGTTCAGAGTGGTTTAACAAGATGGTTTTAATGCCACTTGGAAGAAACGTGGAGGTCATAGTATCTTAACAAGACGGTTTTAATTCCCCTTGGAGGAGATGTGAAGGTCAGAGTGGTTTAACAAGATGGTTTTAAGGCCCCTTGGAAGAGACGTGGAGGTTACAGTAGCTTAACAAGACGGTTTTAATGCCCCTTGGAAGAGACGTGGAGGTCAGAGTGGTTTAACAAGAGGGTGTTAATGCCCCTTGAAAGAGACGTGGAAGTCACACTAGCTTAACAAGACGGTTTTAATGCCCCTTGGTAGAGATGTGGAGGTCAGAGTAGCTTAACAACACGGTTTTAATGCCCCTTGGAAGAGACGTGGAGTTCACAGTGGTTTAAAAAGACGGTTTTAAGGCCCCTTGGAAGAGACGTGGAGTTCAGAGGGGCTTAACAAGACAGTTTTAATGCCACTTGGAAGAGACATGGAAGTCACAGTAGCTTAACAAGACGATTTTAATGCCCCTTGGAGGAGACGTGGAGGTCAGAGTGGTTTAACAAGACGGTTTTAAGGCCCCTTGGAAGAGACGTGGAGGTTACAGTAGCTTAACAAGACGGTTTTAATGCACCTTGGAAGAGACGTGGAGGTCAGAGTGGTTTAACAAGAGGGTTTTAATGCCCCTTGAAAGAGACGTCGAGGACACAGTAGCTTAACAAGACGGTTTTTATGCCCCTTGGAAGAGACTTGGAGTTCAGAGAGGTTTAACAAGACGTTTTTAATGCTCCTTCGTAGAGAAGTGGAGGTCACACTAGCTTAACAAGACGGTTTTAATGCCCCTTGGTAGAGATGTGGAGGTCACAGTAGCTTAACAAGACGGTTTTAATGCCCCTTGGAAGAGACGTGGAGTTCAGAGGGGCTTAGCAAGACGGTTTTAATGACCATTGGAAGAGACATGGAAGTCACAGTAGCTTAAGAAGATGGTTTTAATGCCCCTTGGAGGAGACGTGGAGGTCAGAGTGGTTTAACAAGAGGGTTTTAATGCCCCTTGAAAGAGACGTGGAGGTCACAGTAGCTTAATTAGACGGTTTTAATGCCCCTTGGAAGAGACGTGGAGGTCAGAGTGGTTTAACAAAAGAGTTTTAATGCCCCTTGGAAGAGACATGGAGGTCATAGCAGCTTAACAAGACGGTTTTAATTTCCCTTGGAGGAAACATGGAGGTCAGAGTCGTTTAACAAGACGGTTTTAATGCCCCTTGGTAAAGACGTGGAGGTCACAGTAGCTTAACCAGACGGTTTTAATGCCCCTTGGAAGAGACGTCGTGTTCAGAGTGGTTAAACAAGACGGTTTTAATGCCCCTTGGAAGAGACGTGGAGTTCAGAGTGGTTTAACAAGACGTTTTTAATGCCCCTTGGAAGAGACGTGGAGTTCAGAGGGGCTTAACAAGATGGTATTAATGCCCCTTGGAAGAGACGTGGAGGTCACAGTAGCTTAACAAGACGGTTTTAATGCCCCTTGGAAGAGACGTGGAGTTCAGAGTGGTTTTACAAGATGGTTTTAATGCCCCTTGGAAGAGACGTAGAGGTCACAGTAGCTTAGCAAGACAGTTTTAATGCCCTTGGAAGAGACATCGAAATCAGAGTGGTTTACCAAGATGTTTTTAATGCCCCTTGGAAGAGACGTGGAAGTCACAGTAGCTTAACAAGACGGTTTTAATGCCCCTTGGAAGAAACGTGGAATTCAGAGTGGTTTAACAAGATGGTTTTAATGCCCCTTGGAAGAGACGTGGAGGTCATAGTAGATTAACAAGACGCTTTTAATGCCCCTTGGAGGAGACGTGGAGGTCAGAGTGGTTTAACAAGACGGTTTTAATTCCCCTTGGAAGAGACGTGGAGGTCACAGTAGCTTAAAAAGACGGTTTTAATGCCCCTTGGAAGAGACGTGGAGGTCAGAGTGGTTTAACAAGAGGGTTTTAATGCCCCTTGAAAGAGACGTGGAGGTCACAGTAGCTTAATAAGACGGTTTTAATGCCCCTTGGAAGAGACGTGGAGGTCATAGTAGCTTAACAAGACGGTTTTAATTCCCCTTGGAGGAGACGTGGAGGTCAGAGTGGTTTAACAACACTGTTTTAATGCCCATTGGTAGAGACGTGGAGGTCATATTAGCTTAACAAGACGGTTTTAATTCCCCTTGGAAGAGACGTCGTGTTCAGAGTGGTTTAACAAGACGGTTTTAATGCCCCTTGGAAGAGACGTGGAGTTCAGATTGGTTTAACAAGACGTTTTTAATGCCCCTTGGAAGAGACGTGGAGTTCAGAGGGGATTAATAAGACGGTTTTAATGCCCCTTGGAAGAGACGTGGAGGTCACAGTAGCTTAACAAGACGGTTTTAATGCCCCTTGGAAGAGACGTGGAGTTCAGAGTGGTTTTACAAGATGGTTTAATGCCCCTTGGAAGAGACGTGGAGGTCACAGTAGCTTAAAAAGACAGTTTTAATGCCCTTGGAAGAGACATCGAGATCAGAGTGGTTTACCAAGTTGTTTTTAATGCCCCTTGGAAGAGACGTGGAAGTCACAGTAGATTAACAAGACGGTTTTAATGCCCCTTGGAAGAGACGTGGAGTTCAGAGTGGTTTAACAAGATGGTTTTAATGCCACTTGGAAGAAACGTGGAGGTCATAGTAGATTAACAAGACGGTTTTAATTCCCCTTGGAGGAGACGTGAAGGTCAGAGTGGTTTAACAAGATGGTTTTAAGGCCCCTTGGAAGAGACGTGGAGGTTACAGTAGCTTAACAAGACGGTTTTAATGCAACTTGGAAGAGACGTGGAGGTCAGAGTGGTTTAACAAGAGGGTTTTAATGCCCCTTGAAAGAGACGTGGAAGTCACACTAGCTTAACAAGACGGTTTTAATGCCCCTTGGTAGAGATGTGGAGGTCAGAGTAGCTTAACAATACGGTTTTAATGCCCCTTGGAAGAGACGTGGAGTTCACAGTGGTTTAACAAGACGGTTTTAAGGCCCCTTGGAAGAGACGTGGAGTTCAGAGGGGCTTAACAAGACGGTTTTAATGCCACTTGGAAGAGACGTGAAGTCACAGTAGCTTAACAAGACGGTTTTAATGCCCCTTGGAGGAGACGTGGAGGTCAGAGTGGCTTAACAAGACGGTTTTAAGGCCCCTTGGAAGAGACGTGGAGGTTACAGTAGCTTAACAAGACGGTTTTAATGCCCCTTGGAAGAGACGTGGAGTTCAGAGTGGTTTTACAAGATGGTTTAATGCCCCTTGGAAGAGACGTGGAGGTCACAGTAGCTTAAAAGGACAGTTTTAATGCCCCTTGGAAGAGACATCGAGATCAGAGTGGTTTACCAAGTTGTTTTTAATGCCCCTTGGAAGAGACGTGGAAGTCACAGTAGATTAACAAGACGGTTTTAATGCCCCTTGGAAGAGACGTGGAGTTCAGAGTGGTTTAACAAGATGGTTTTAATGCCACTTGGAAGAAACGTGGAGGTCATAGTAGATTAACAAGACGGTTTTAATTCCCCTTGGAGGAGACGTGCAGGTCAGAGTGGTTTAACAAGATGGTTTTAAGGCCCCTTGAAAGAGACGTGGAGGTTACAGTAGCTTAACAAGACGGTTTTAATGCAACTTGGAAGAGACGTGGAGGTCAGAGTGGTTTAACAAGAGGGTTTTAATGCCCCTTGAAAGAGACGTGGAAGTCACACTAGCTTAACAAGACGGTTTTAATGCCCCTTGGTAGAGATGTGGAGGTCAGAGTAGCTTAACAATACGGTTTTAATGCCCCTTGGAAGAGACGTGGAGTTCACAGTGGTTTAACAAGACGGTTTTAAGGCCCCTTGGAAGAGACGTGGAGTTCAGAGGGGCTTAACAAGACGGTTTTAATGCCACTTGGAAGAGACGTGGAAGTCACAGTAGCTTAACAAGACGGTTTTAATGCCCCTTGGAGGAGACGTGGAGGTCAGAGTGGCTTAAC
Organism: Phyllobates terribilis; assembly: GCF_046119375.1. Lineage (NCBI taxonomy): Eukaryota > Metazoa > Chordata > Amphibia > Anura > Dendrobatidae > Phyllobates > Phyllobates terribilis. The sequence continues at coordinate 253,880,926 of NW_027362764.1, forward strand.
AAGACGGTTTTAAGGCCCCTTGGAAGAGACGTGGAGGTTACAGTAGCTTAACAAGACGGTTTTAATGCACCTTGGAAGAGACGTGGAGGTCAGAGTGGTTTAACAAGAGGGTTTTAATGCCCCTTGAAAGAGACGTGGAGGACACAGTAGCTTAACAAGACGGTTTTAATGCCCCTTAGAAGAGACTTGGAGTTCAGAGAGGTTTAACAAGACGTTTTTAATGCTCCTTCGTAGAGAAGTGGAGGTCACACTAGCTTAACAAGACGGTTTTAATGCCCCTTGGTAGAGATGTGGAGGTCACAGTAGCTAACAAGACGGTTTTAATGCCCCTTGGAAGAGACGTGGAGTTCAGAGGGGCTTAGCAAGACGGTTTTAATGACCATTGGAAGAGACATGGAAGTCACAGTAGCTTAAGAAGACGGTTTTAATGCCCCTTGGAGGAGACGTGGAGGTCAGAGTGGTTTAACAAGATGGTTTTAAGGCCCCTTGGAAGAGACGTGGAGCTAACAGTAGCTTAACAAGACGGTTTTAATGCCCCTTGGAAGAGACGTGGAGGTCAGAGTGGTTTAACAAGAGGGTTTTAATGCCCCTTGAAAGAGACGTGGAGGTCACAGTAGATTAATTAGACGGTTTTAATGCCCCTTGGAAGAGACGTGGAGGTCAGAGTGGTTTAACAAAAGAGTTTTAATGCCCCTTGGAAGAGACATGGAGGTCATAGCAGCTTAACAAGACGGTTTTAATTTCCCTTGGAGGAAACATGGAGGTCAGAGTCGTTTAACAAGACGGTTTTAATGCCCCTTGGTAAAGACGTGGAGGTCACAGTAGCTTAACCAGACGGTTTTAATGCCCCTTGGAAGAGACGTCGTGTTCAGAGTGGTTAAACAAGACGGTTTTAATGCCCCTTGGAAGAGACGTGGAGTTCAGAGTGGTTTAACAAGACGTTTTTAATGCCCCTTGGAAGAGACGTGGAGTTCAGAGGGGCTTAACAAGATGGTATTAATGCCCCTTGGAAGAGATGTGGAGGTTACAGTAGCTTAACAAGACGGTTTTAATGCACCTTGGAAGAGACGTGGAGGTCAGAGTGGTTTAACAAGAGGGTTTTAATGCCCCTTGAAAGAGACGTGGAGGACACAGTAGCTTAACAAGACGGTTTTAATGCCCCTTAGAAGAGACTTGGAGTTCAGAGAGGTTTAACAAGACGTTTTTAATGCTCCTTCGTAGAGAAGTGGAGGTCACACTAGCTTAACAAGACGGTTTTAATGCCCCTTGGTAGAGATGTGGAGGTCACAGTAGCTTAACAAGACGGTTTTAATGCCCCTTGGAAGAGACGTGGAGTTCAGAGTGGTTTAACAAGACGTTTTTAATGCCCCTTGGAAGAGACGTGGAGTTCAGAGGGGCTTAACAAGATGGTATTAATGCCCCTTGGAAGAGACGTGGAGGTCACAGTAGCTTAACAAGACGGTTTTAATGCCCCTTGGAAGAGACGTGGAGTTCAGAGTGGTTTTACAAGATGGTTTTAATGCCCCTTGGAAGAGACGTAGAGGTCACAGTAGCTTAGCAAGACAGTTTTAATGCCCTTGGACGAGACATCGAAATCAGAGTGGTTTACCAAGATGTTTTTAATGCCCCTTGGAAGAGTCGTGGAAGTCACAGTAGCTTAACAAGACGGTTTTAATGCCCCTTGGAAGAAACGTGGAATTCAGAGTGGTTTAACAAGATGGTTTTAATGCCCCTTGGAAGAGACGTGGAGGTCATAGTAGATTAACAAGACGCTTTTAATGCCCCTTGGAGGAGACGTGGAGGTCAGAGTGGTTTAACAAGACGGTTTTAATTCCCCTTGGAAGAGACGTGGAGGTCACAGTAGCTTAACAAGACGGTTTTAATGCCCCTTGGAAGAGACGTGGAGGTCAGAGTGGTTTAACAAGAGGGTTTTAATGCCCCTTGAAAGAGACGTGGAGGTCACAGTAGCTTAATAAGACGGTTTTAATGCCCCTTGGAAGAGACGTGGAGGTCATAGTAGCTTAACAAGACGGTTTTAATTCCCCTTGGAGGAGACGTGGAGGTCAGAGTGGTTTAACAACACTGTTTTAATGCCCATTGGTAGAGACGTGGAGGTCATATTAGCTTAACAAGACGGTTTTAATTCCCCTTGGAAGAGACGTCGTGTTCAGAGTGGTTTAACAAGACGGTTTTAATGCCCCTTGGAAGAGACGTGGAGTTCAGATTGGTTTAACAAGATGTTTTTAATGCCCCTTGGAAGAGACGTGGAGTTCAGAGGGGATTAATAAGACGGTTTTAATGCCCCTTGGAAGAGACGTGGAGGTCACAGTAGCTTAACAAGACGGTTTTAATGCCCCTTGGAAGAGACGTGGAGTTCAGAGTGGTTTTACAAGATGGTTTAATGCCCCTTGGAAGAGACGTGGAGGTCACACTAGCTTAAAAAGACAGTTTTAATGCCCTTGGAAGAGACATCGAGATCAGAGTGGTTTACCAAGTTGTTTTTAATGCCCCTTGGAAGAGACGTGGAAGTCACAGTAGATTAACAAGACGGTTTTAATGCCCCTTGGAAGAGACGTGGAGTTCAGAGTGGTTTAACAAGATGGTTTTAATGCCACTTGGAAGAAACGTGGAGGTCATAGTAGCTTAACAAGACGGTTTTAATTCCCCTTGGAGGAGACGTGAAGGTCAGAGTGGTTTAACAAGATGGTTTTAAGGCCCCTTGGAAGAGACGTGGAGGTTACAGTAGCTTAACAAGACGGTTTTAATGCCCCTTGGAAGAGACGTGGAGGTCAGAGTGGTTTAACAAGAGGGTGTTAATGCCCCTTGAAAGAGACGTGGAAGTCACACTAGCTTAACAAGACGGTTTTAATGCCCCTTGGTAGAGATGTGGAGGTCAGAGTAGCTTAACAATACGGTTTTAATGCCCCTTGGAAGAGACGTGGAGTTCACAGTGGTTTAAAAAGACGGTTTTAAGGCCCCTTGGAAGAGACGTGGAGTTCAGAGGGGCTTAACAAGACGGTTTTAATGCCACTTGGAAGAGACATGGAAGTCACAGTAGCTTAACAAGACGGTTTTAATGCCCCTTGGAGGAGACGTGGAGGTCAGAGTGGTTTAACAAGACGGTTTTAAGGCCCCTTGGAAGAGACGTGGAGGTTACAGTAGCTTAACAAGACGGTTTTAATGCACCTTGGAAGAGACGTGGAGGTCAGAGTGGTTTAACAAGAGGGTTTTAATGCCCCTTGAAAGAGACGTGGAGGACACAGTAGCTTAACAAGACGGTTTTAATGCCCCTTAGAAGAGACTTGGAGTTCAGAGAGGTTTAACAAGACGTTTTTAATGCTCCTTCGTAGAGAAGTGGAGGTCACACTAGCTTAACAAGACGGTTTTAATGCCCCTTGGTAGAGATGTGGAGGCCACAGTAGCTTAACAAGACGGTTTTAATGCCCCTTGGAAGAGACGTGGAGTTTAGAGGGGCTTAGCAAGACGGTTTTAATGACCATTGGAAGAGACATGGAAGGCACAGTAGCTTAAGAAGACGGTTTTAATGCCCCTTGGAGGAGACGTGGAGGTCAGAGTGGTTTAACAAGATGGTTTTAAGGCCCCTTGGAAGAGACGTGGAGCTAACAGTAGCTTAACAAGACGGTTTTAATGCCCCTTGGAAGAGACGTGGAGGTCAGAGTGGTTTAACAAGAGGGTTTTAATGCCCCTTGAAAGAGACGTGGAGGTCACAGTAGCTTAATTAGACGGTTTTAATGCCCCTTGGAAGAGACGTGGAGGTCAGAGTGGTTTAACAAAAGAGTTTTAATGCCCCTTGGAAGATACATGGAGGTCATAGCAGCTTAACAAGACGGTTTTAATTTCCCTTGGAGGAAACATGGAGGTCAGAGTCGTTTAACAAGACGGTTTTAATGCCCCTTGGTAAAGACGTGGAGGTCACAGTAGCTTAACCAGACGATTTTAATGCCCCTTGGAAGAGACGTCGTGTTCAGAGTGGTTAAACAAGATGGTTTTAATGCCCCTTGGAAGAGACGTGGAGGTCATAGTAGCTTAACAAGACGGTTTTAATTCCCCTTGGAGGAGACGTGGAGGTCAGAGTGGTTTAACAACACTGTTTTAATGCCCATTGGTAGAGACGTGGAGGTCATATTAGCTTAACAAGACGGTTTTAATTCCCCTTGGAAGAGACGTCGTGTTCAGAGTGGTTTAACAAGACGGTTTTAATGCCCCTTGGAAGAGACGTGGAGTTCAGATTGGTTTAACAAGACGTTTTTAATGCCCCTTGGAAGAGACGTGGAGTTCAGAGGGGATTAATAAGACGGTTTTAATGCCCCTTGGAAGAGACGTGGAGGTCACAGTAGCTTAACAAGACAGTTTTAATGCCCCTTGGAAGAGACGTGGAGTTCAGAGTGGTTTTACAAGATGGTTTAATGCCCCTTGGAAGAGACGTGGAGGTCACAGTAGCTTAAAAAGACAGTTTTAATGCCCTTGGAAGAGACATCGAGATCAGAGTGGTTTACCAAGTTGTTTTTAATGCCCCTTGGAAGAGACGTGGAAGTCACAGTAGATTAACAAGACGGTTTTAATGCCCCTTGGAAGAGACGTGGAGTTCAGAGTGGTTTAACAAGATGGTTTTAATGCCACTTGGAAGAAACGTGGAGGTCATAGTATCTTAACAAGACGGTTTTAATTCCCCTTGGAGGAGATGTGAAGGTCAGAGTGGTTTAACAAGATGGTTTTAAGGCCCCTTGGAAGAGACGTGGAGGTTACAGTAGCTTAACAAGACGGTTTTAATGCCCCTTGGAAGAGACGTGGAGGTCAGAGTGGTTTAACAAGAGGGTGTTAATGCCCCTTGAAAGAGACGTGGAAGTCACACTAGCTTAACAAGACGGTTTTAATGCCCCTTGGTAGAGATGTGGAGGTCAGAGTAGCTTAACAACACGGTTTTAATGCCCCTTGGAAGAGACGTGGAGTTCACAGTGGTTTAAAAAGACGGTTTTAAGGCCCCTTGGAAGAGACGTGGAGTTCAGAGGGGCTTAACAAGACAGTTTTAATGCCACTTGGAAGAGACATGGAAGTCACAGTAGCTTAACAAGACGATTTTAATGCCCCTTGGAGGAGACGTGGAGGTCAGAGTGGTTTAACAAGACGGTTTTAAGGCCCCTTGGAAGAGACGTGGAGGTTACAGTAGCTTAACAAGACGGTTTTAATGCACCTTGGAAGAGACGTGGAGGTCAGAGTGGTTTAACAAGAGGGTTTTAATGCCCCTTGAAAGAGACGTCGAGGACACAGTAGCTTAACAAGACGGTTTTTATGCCCCTTGGAAGAGACTTGGAGTTCAGAGAGGTTTAACAAGACGTTTTTAATGCTCCTTCGTAGAGAAGTGGAGGTCACACTAGCTTAACAAGACGGTTTTAATGCCCCTTGGTAGAGATGTGGAGGTCACAGTAGCTTAACAAGACGGTTTTAATGCCCCTTGGAAGAGACGTGGAGTTCAGAGGGGCTTAGCAAGACGGTTTTAATGACCATTGGAAGAGACATGGAAGTCACAGTAGCTTAAGAAGATGGTTTTAATGCCCCTTGGAGGAGACGTGGAGGTCAGAGTGGTTTAACAAGAGGGTTTTAATGCCCCTTGAAAGAGACGTGGAGGTCACAGTAGCTTAATTAGACGGTTTTAATGCCCCTTGGAAGAGACGTGGAGGTCAGAGTGGTTTAACAAAAGAGTTTTAATGCCCCTTGGAAGAGACATGGAGGTCATAGCAGCTTAACAAGACGGTTTTAATTTCCCTTGGAGGAAACATGGAGGTCAGAGTCGTTTAACAAGACGGTTTTAATGCCCCTTGGTAAAGACGTGGAGGTCACAGTAGCTTAACCAGACGGTTTTAATGCCCCTTGGAAGAGACGTCGTGTTCAGAGTGGTTAAACAAGACGGTTTTAATGCCCCTTGGAAGAGACGTGGAGTTCAGAGTGGTTTAACAAGACGTTTTTAATGCCCCTTGGAAGAGACGTGGAGTTCAGAGGGGCTTAACAAGATGGTATTAATGCCCCTTGGAAGAGACGTGGAGGTCACAGTAGCTTAACAAGACGGTTTTAATGCCCCTTGGAAGAGACGTGGAGTTCAGAGTGGTTTTACAAGATGGTTTTAATGCCCCTTGGAAGAGACGTAGAGGTCACAGTAGCTTAGCAAGACAGTTTTAATGCCCTTGGAAGAGACATCGAAATCAGAGTGGTTTACCAAGATGTTTTTAATGCCCCTTGGAAGAGACGTGGAAGTCACAGTAGCTTAACAAGACGGTTTTAATGCCCCTTGGAAGAAACGTGGAATTCAGAGTGGTTTAACAAGATGGTTTTAATGCCCCTTGGAAGAGACGTGGAGGTCATAGTAGATTAACAAGACGCTTTTAATGCCCCTTGGAGGAGACGTGGAGGTCAGAGTGGTTTAACAAGACGGTTTTAATTCCCCTTGGAAGAGACGTGGAGGTCACAGTAGCTTAACAAGACGGTTTTAATGCCCCTTGGAAGAGACGTGAAGGTCAGAGTGGTTTAACAAGAGGGTTTTAATGCCCCTTGAAAGAGACGTGGAGGTCACAGTAGCTTAATAAGACGGTTTTAATGCCCCTTGGAAGAGACGTGGAGGTCATAGTAGCTTAACAAGACGGTTTTAATTCCCCTTGGAGGAGACGTGGAGGTCAGAGTGGTTTAACAACACTGTTTTAATGCCCATTGGTAGAGACGTGGAGGTCATATTAGCTTAACAAGACGGTTTTAATTCCCCTTGGAAGAGACGTCGTGTTCAGAGTGGTTTAACAAGACGGTTTTAATGCCCCTTGGAAGAGACGTGGAGTTCAGATTGGTTTAACAAGACGTTTTTAATGCCCCTTGGAAGAGACGTGGAGTTCAGAGGGGATTAATAAGACGGTTTTAATGCCCCTTGGAAGAGACGTGGAGGTCACAGTAGCTTAACAAGACGGTTTTAATGCCCCTTGGAAGAGACGTGGAGTTCAGAGTGGTTTTACAAGATGGTTTAATGCCCCTTGGAAGAGACGTGGAGGTCACAGTAGCTTAAAAAGACAGTTTTAATGCCCTTGGAAGAGACATCGAGATCAGAGTGGTTTACCAAGTTGTTTTTAATGCCCCTTGGAAGAGAAGTGGAAGTCACAGTAGATTAACAAGACGGTTTTAATGCCCCTTGGAAGAGACGTGGAGTTCAGAGTGGTTTAACAAGATGGTTTTAATGCCACTTGGAAGAAACGTGGAGGTCATAGTAGATTAACAAGACGGTTTTAATTCCCCTTGGAGGAGACGTGAAGGTCAGAGTGGTTTAACAAGATGGTTTTAAGGCCCCTTGGAAGAGACGTGGAGGTTACAGTAGCTTAACAAGACGGTTTTAATGCAACTTGGAAGAGACGTGGAGGTCAGAGTGGTTTAACAAGAGGGTTTTAATGCCCCTTGAAAGAGACGTGGAAGTCACACTAGCTTAACAAGACGGTTTTAATGCCCCTTGGTAGAGATGTGGAGGTCAGAGTAGCTTAACAATACGGTTTTAATGCCCCTTGGAAGAGACGTGGAGTTCACAGTGGTTTAACAAGACGGTTTTAAGGCCCCTTGGAAGAGACGTGGAGTTCAGAGGGGCTTAACAAGACGGTTTTAATGCCACTTGGAAGAGACGTGAAGTCACAGTAGCTTAACAAGACGGTTTTAATGCCCCTTGGAGGAGACGTGGAGGTCAGAGTGGCTTAACAAGACGGTTTTAAGGCCCCTTGGAAGAGACGTGGAGGTTACAGTAGCTTAACAAGACGGTTTTAATGCCCCTTGGAAGAGACGTGGAGTTCAGAGTGGTTTTACAAGATGGTTTAATGCCCCTTGGAAGAGACGTGGAGGTCACAGTAGCTTAAAAGGACAGTTTTAATGCCCCTTGGAAGAGACATCGAGATCAGAGTGGTTTACCAAGTTGTTTTTAATGCCCCTTGGAAGAGACGTGGAAGTCACAGTAGATTAACAAGACGGTTTTAATGCCCCTTGGAAGAGACGTGGAGTTCAGAGTGGTTTAACAAGATGGTTTTAATGCCACTTGGAAGAAACGTGGAGGTCATAGTAGATTAACAAGACGGTTTTAATTCCCCTTGGAGGAGACGTGCAGGTCAGAGTGGTTTAACAAGATGGTTTTAAGGCCCCTTGAAAGAGACGTGGAGGTTACAGTAGCTTAACAAGACGGTTTTAATGCAACTTGGAAGAGACGTGGAGGTCAGAGTGGTTTAACAAGAGGGTTTTAATGCCCCTTGAAAGAGACGTGGAAGTCACACTAGCTTAACAAGACGGTTTTAATGCCCCTTGGTAGAGATGTGGAGGTCAGAGTAGCTTAACAATACGGTTTTAATGCCCCTTGGAAGAGACGTGGAGTTCACAGTGGTTTAACAAGACGGTTTTAAGGCCCCTTGGAAGAGACGTGGAGTTCAGAGGGGCTTAACAAGACGGTTTTAATGCCACTTGGAAGAGACGTGGAAGTCACAGTAGCTTAACAAGACGGTTTTAATGCCCCTTGGAGGAGACGTGGAGGTCAGAGTGGCTTAACAAGACGGTTTTAAGGCCCCTTGGAAGAGACGTGGAGGTTACAGTAGCTTAACAAGACGGTTTTAATGCACCTTGGAAGAGACGTGGAGGTCAGAGTGGTTTAACAAGAGGGTTTTAATGCCCCTTGAAAGAGACGTGGAGGACACAGTAGCTTAACAAGACGGTTTTAATGCCCCTTAGAAGAGACTTGGAGTTCAGAGAGGTTTAACAAGACGTTTTTAATGCTCCTTCGTAGAGAAGTGGAGGTCACACTAGCTTAACAAGACGGTTTTAATGCCACTTGGTAGAGATGTGGAGGTCACAGTAGCTTAACAAGACGGTTTTAATGCCCCTTGGAAGAGACGTGGAGTTCAGAGGGGCTTAGCAAGACGGTTTTAATGACCATTGGAAGAGACATGGAAGTCACAGTAGCTTAAGAAGACGGTTTTAATGCCCCTTGGAGGAGACGTGGAGGTCAGAGTGGTTTAACAAGATGGTTTTAAGGCCCCTTGGAAGAGACGTGGAGCTAACAGTAGCTTAACAAGACGGTTTTAATGCCCCTTGGAAGAGACGTGGAGGTCAGAGTGGTTTAACAAGAGGGTTTTAATGCCCCTTGAAAGAGACGTGGAGGTCACAGTAGATTAATTAGACGGTTTTAATGCCCCTTGGAAGAGACGTGGAGGTCAGAGTGGTTTAACAAAAGAGTTTTAATGCCCCTTGGAAGAGACATGGAGGTCATAGCAGCTTAACAAGACGGTTTTAATTTCCCTTGGAGGAAACATGGAGGTCAGAGTCGTTTAACAAGACGGTTTTAATGCCCCTTGGTAAAGACGTGGAGGTCACAGTAGCTTAACCAGACGGTTTTAATGCCCCTTGGAAGAGACGTCGTGTTCAGAGTGGTTAAACAAGACGGTTTTAATGCCCCTTGGAAGAGACGTGGAGTTCAGAGTGGTTTAACAAGACGTTTTTAATGCCCCTTGGAAGAGACGTGGAGTTCAGAGGGGCTTAACAAGATGGTATTAATGCCCCTTGGAAGAGATGTGGAGGTTACAGTAGCTTAACAAGACGGTTTTAATGCACCTTGGAAGAGACGTGGAGGTCAGAGTGGTTTAACAAGAGGGTTTTAATGCCCCTTGAAAGAGACGTGGAGGACACAGTAGCTTAACAAGACGGTTTTAATGCCCCTTAGAAGAGACTTGGAGTTCAGAGAGGTTTAACAAGACGTTTTTAATGCTCCTTCGTAGAGAAGTGGAGGTCACACTAGCTTAACAAGACGGTTTTAATGCCCCTTGGTAGAGATGTGGAGGTCACAGTAGCTTAACAAGACGGTTTTAATGCCCCTTGGAAGAGACGTGGAGTTCAGAGTGGTTTAACAAGACGTTTTTAATGCCCCTTGGAAGAGACGTGGAGTTCAGAGGGGCTTAACAAGATGGTATTAATGCCCCTTGGAAGAGACGTGGAGGTCACAGTAGCTTAACAAGACGGTTTTAATGCCCCTTGGAAGAGACGTGGAGTTCAGAGTGGTTTTACAAGATGGTTTTAATGCCCCTTGGAAGAGACGTAGAGGTCACAGTAGCTTAGCAAGACAGTTTTAATGCCCTTGGACGAGACATCGAAATCAGAGTGGTTTACCAAGATGTTTTTAATGCCCCTTGGAAGAGACGTGGAAGTCACAGTAGCTTAACAAGACGGTTTTAATGCCCCTTGGAAGAAACGTGGAATTCAGAGTGGTTTAACAAGATGGTTTTAATGCCCCTTGGAAGAGACGTGGAGGTCATAGTAGATTAACAAGACGCTTTTAATGCCCCTTGGAGGAGACGTGGAGGTCAGAGTGGTTTAACAAGACGGTTTTAATTCCCCTTGGAAGAGACGTGGAGGTCACAGTAGCTTAACAAGACGGTTTTAATGCCCCTTGGAAGAGACGTGGAGGTCAGAGTGGTTTAACAAGAGGGTTTTAATGCCCCTTGAAAGAGACGTGGAGGTCACAGTAGCTTAATAAGACGGTTTTAATGCCCCTTGGAAGAGACGTGGAGGTCATAGTAGCTTAACAAGACGGTTTTAATTCCCCTTGGAGGAGACGTGGAGGTCAGAGTGGTTTAACAACACTGTTTTAATGCCCATTGGTAGAGACGTGGAGGTCATATTAGCTTAACAAGACGGTTTTAATTCCCCTTGGAAGAGACGTCGTGTTCAGAGTGGTTTAACAAGACGGTTTTAATGCCCCTTGGAAGAGACGTGGAGTTCAGATTGGTTTAACAAGATGTTTTTAATGCCCCTTGGAAGAGACGTGGAGTTCAGAGGGGATTAATAAGACGGTTTTAATGCCCCTTGGAAGAGACGTGGAGGTCACAGTAGCTTAACAAGACGGTTTTAATGCCCCTTGGAAGAGACGTGGAGTTCAGAGTGGTTTTACAAGATGGTTTAATGCCCCTTGGAAGAGACGTGGAGGTCACACTAGCTTAAAAAGACAGTTTTAATGCCCTTGGAAGAGACATCGAGATCAGAGTGGTTTACCAAGTTGTTTTTAATGCCCCTTGGAAGAGACGTGGAAGTCACAGTAGATTAACAAGACGGTTTTAATGCCCCTTGGAAGAGACGTGGAGTTCAGAGTGGTTTAACAAGATGGTTTTAATGCCACTTGGAAGAAACGTGGAGGTCATAGTAGCTTAACAAGACGGTTTTAATTCCCCTTGGAGGAGACGTGAAGGTCAGAGTGGTTTAACAAGATGGTTTTAAGGCCCCTTGGAAGAGACGTGGAGGTTACAGTAGCTTAACAAGACGGTTTTAATGCCCCTTGGAAGAGACGTGGAGGTCAGAGTGGTTTAACAAGAGGGTGTTAATGCCCCTTGAAAGAGACGTGGAAGTCACACTAGCTTAACAAGACGGTTTTAATGCCCCTTGGTAGAGATGTGGAGGTCAGAGTAGCTTAACAATACGGTTTTAATGCCCCTTGGAAGAGACGTGGAGTTCACAGTGGTTTAAAAAGACGGTTTTAAGGCCCCTTGGAAGAGACGTGGAGTTCAGAGGGGCTTAACAAGACGGTTTTAATGCCACTTGGAAGAGACATGGAAGTCACAGTAGCTTAACAAGACGGTTTTAATGCCCCTTGGAGGAGACGTGGAGGTCAGAGTGGTTTAACAAGACGGTTTTAAGGCCCCTTGGAAGAGACGTGGAGGTTACAGTAGCTTAACAAGACGGTTTTAATGCACCTTGGAAGAGACGTGGAGGTCAGAGTGGTTTAACAAGAGGGTTTTAATGCCCCTTGAAAGAGACGTGGAGGACACAGTAGCTTAACAAGACGGTTTTAATGCCCCTTAGAAGAGACTTGGAGTTCAGAGAGGTTTAACAAGACGTTTTTAATGCTCCTTCGTAGAGAAGTGGAGGTCACACTAGCTTAACAAGACGGTTTTAATGCCCCTTGGTAGAGATGTGGAGGCCACAGTAGCTTAACAAGACGGTTTTAATGCCCCTTGGAAGAGACGTGGAGTTTAGAGGGGCTTAGCAAGACGGTTTTAATGACCATTGGAAGAGACATGGAAGGCACAGTAGCTTAAGAAGACGGTTTTAATGCCCCTTGGAGGAGACGTGGAGGTCAGAGTGGTTTAACAAGATGGTTTTAAGGCCCCTTGGAAGAGACGTGGAGCTAACAGTAGCTTAACAAGACGGTTTTAATGCCCCTTGGAAGAGACGTGGAGGTCAGAGTGGTTTAACAAGAGGGTTTTAATGCCCCTTGAAAGAGACGTGGAGGTCACAGTAGCTTAATTAGACGGTTTTAATGCCCCTTGGAAGAGACGTGGAGGTCAGAGTGGTTTAACAAAAGAGTTTTAATGCCCCTTGGAAGAGACATGGAGGTCATAGCAGCTTAACAAGACGGTTTTAATTTCCCTTGGAGGAAACATGGAGGTCAGAGTCGTTTAACAAGACGGTTTTAATGCCCCTTGGTAAAGACGTGGAGGTCACAGTAGCTTAACCAGACGATTTTAATGCCCCTTGGAAGAGACGTCGTGTTCAGAGTGGTTAAACAAGATGGTTTTAATGCCCCTTGGAAGAGACGTGGAGGTCATAGTAGCTTAACAAGACGGTTTTAATTCCCCTTGGAGGAGACGTGGAGGTCAGAGTGGTTTAACAACACTGTTTTAATGCCCATTGGTAGAGACGTGGAGGTCATATTAGCTTAACAAGACGGTTTTAATTCCCCTTGGAAGAGACGTCGTGTTCAGAGTGGTTTAACAAGACGGTTTTAATGCCCCTTGGAAGAGACGTGGAGTTCAGATTGGTTTAACAAGACGTTTTTAATGCCCCTTGGAAGAGACGTGGAGTTCAGAGGGGATTAATAAGACGGTTTTAATGCCCCTTGGAAGAGACGTGGAGGTCACAGTAGCTTAACAAGACAGTTTTAATGCCCCTTGGAAGAGACGTGGAGTTCAGAGTGGTTTTACAAGATGGTTTAATGCCCCTTGGAAGAGACGTGGAGGTCACAGTAGCTTAAAAAGACAGTTTTAATGCCCTTGGAAGAGACATCGAGATCAGAGTGGTTTACCAAGTTGTTTTTAATGCCCCTTGGAAGAGACGTGGAAGTCACAGTAGATTAACAAGACGGTTTTAATGCCCCTTGGAAGAGACGTGGAGTTCAGAGTGGTTTAACAAGATGGTTTTAATGCCACTTGGAAGAAACGTGGAGGTCATAGTATCTTAACAAGACGGTTTTAATTCCCCTTGGAGGAGATGTGAAGGTCAGAGTGGTTTAACAAGATGGTTTTAAGGCCCCTTGGAAGAGACGTGGAGGTTACAGTAGCTTAACAAGACGGTTTTAATGCCCCTTGGAAGAGACGTGGAGGTCAGAGTGGTTTAACAAGAGGGTGTTAATGCCCCTTGAAAGAGATGTGGAAGTCACACTAGCTTAACAAGACGGTTTTAATGCCCCTTGGTAGAGATGTGGAGGTCAGAGTAGCTTAACAACACGGTTTTAATGCCCCTTGGAAGAGACGTGGAGTTCACAGTGGTTTAAAAAGACGGTTTTAAGGCCCCTTGGAAGAGACGTGGAGTTCAGAGGGGCTTAACAAGACAGTTTTAATGCCACTTGGAAGAGACATGGAAGTCACAGTAGCTTAACAAGACGATTTTAATGCCCCTTGGAGGAGACGTGGAGGTCAGAGTGGTTTAACAAGACGGTTTTAAGGCCCCTTGGAAGAGACGTGGAGGTTACAGTAGCTTAACAAGACGGTTTTAATGCACCTTGGAAGAGACGTGGAGGTCAGAGTGGTTTAACAAGAGGGTTTTAATGCCCCTTGAAAGAGACGTCGAGGACACAGTAGCTTAACAAGACGGTTTTTATGCCCCTTGGAAGAGACTTGGAGTTCAGAGAGGTTTAACAAGACGTTTTTAATGCTCCTTCGTAGAGAAGTGGAGGTCACACTAGCTTAACAAGACGGTTTTAATGCCCCTTGGTAGAGATGTGGAGGTCACAGTAGCTTAACAAGACGGTTTTAATGCCCCTTGGAAGAGACGTGGAGTTCAGAGGGGCTTAGCAAGACGGTTTTAATGACCATTGGAAGAGACATGGAAGTCACAGTAGCTTAAGAAGATGGTTTTAATGCCCCTTGGAGGAGACGTGGAGGTCAGAGTGGTTTAACAAGAGGGTTTTAATGCCCCTTGAAAGAGACGTGGAGGTCACAGTAGCTTAATTAGACGGTTTTAATGCCCCTTGGAAGAGACGTGGAGGTCAGAGTGGTTTAACAAAAGAGTTTTAATGCCCCTTGGAAGAGACATGGAGGTCATAGCAGCTTAACAAGACGGTTTTAATTTCCCTTGGAGGAAACATGGAGGTAAGAGTCGTTTAACAAGACGGTTTTAATGCCCCTTGGTAAAGACGTGGAGGTCACAGTAGCTTAACCAGACGGTTTTAATGCCCCTTGGAAGAGACGTCGTGTTCAGAGTGGTTAAACAAGACGGTTTTAATGCCCCTTGGAAGAGACGTGGAGTTCAGAGTGGTTTAACAAGACGTTTTTAATGCCCCTTGGAAGAGACGTGGAGTTCAGAGGGGCTTAACAAGATGGTATTAATGCCCCTTGGAAGAGACGTGGAGGTCACAGTAGCTTAACAAGACGGTTTTAATGCCCCTTGGAAGAGACGTGGAGTTCAGAGTGGTTTTACAAGATGGTTTTAATGCCCCTTGGAAGAGACGTAGAGGTCACAGTAGCTTAGCAAGACAGTTTTAATGCCCTTGGAAGAGACATCGAAATCAGAGTGGTTTACCAAGATGTTTTTAATGCCCCTTGGAAGAGACGTGGAAGTCACAGTAGCTTAACAAGACGGTTTTAATGCCCCTTGGAAGAAACGTGGAATTCAGAGTGGTTTAACAAGATGGTTTTAATGCCCCTTGGAAGAGACGTGGAGGTCATAGTAGATTAACAAGACGCTTTTAATGCCCCTTGGAGGAGACGTGGAGGTCAGAGTGGTTTAACAAGACGGTTTTAATTCCCCTTGGAAGAGACGTGGAGGTCACAGTAGCTTAACAAGACGGTTTTAATGCCCCTTGGAAGAGACGTGGAGGTCAGAGTGGTTTAACAAGAGGGTTTTAATGCCTCTTGAAAGAGACGTGGAGGTCACAGTAGCTTAATAAGACGGTTTTAATGCCCCTTGGAAGAGACGTGGAGGTCATAGTAGCTTAACAAGACGGTTTTAATTCCCCTTGGAGGAGACGTGGAGGTCAGAGTGGTTTAACAACACTGTTTTAATGCCCATTGGTAGAGACGTGGAGGTCATATTAGCTTAACAAGACGGTTTTAATTCCCCTTGGAAGAGACGTCGTGTTCAGAGTGGTTTAACAAGACGGTTTTAATGCCCCTTGGAAGAGACGTGGAGTTCAGATTGGTTTAACAAGACGTTTTTAATGCCCCTTGGAAGAGACGTGGAGTTCAGAGGGGATTAATAAGACGGTTTTAATGCCCCTTGGAAGAGACGTGGAGGTCACAGTAGCTTAACAAGACGGTTTTAATGCCCCTTGGAAGAGACGTGGAGTTCAGAGTGGTTTTACAAGATGGTTTAATGCCCCTTGGAAGAGACGTGGAGGTCACAGTAGCTTAAAAAGACAGTTTTAATGCCCTTGGAAGAGACATCGAGATCAGAGTGGTTTACCAAGTTGTTTTTAATGCCCCTTGGAAGAGACGTGGAAGTCACAGTAGATTAACAAGACGGTTTTAATGCCCCTTGGAAGAGACGTGGAGTTCAGAGTGGTTTAACAAGATGGTTTTAATGCCACTTGGAAGAAACGTGGAGGTCATAGTAGATTAACAAGACGGTTTTAATTCCCCTTGGAGGAGACGTGAAGGTCAGAGTGGTTTAACAAGATGGTTTTAAGGCCCCTTGGAAGAGACGTGGAGGTTACAGTAGCTTAACAAGACGGTTTTAATGCAACTTGGAAGAGACGTGGAGGTCAGAGTGGTTTAACAAGAGGGTTTTAATGCCCCTTGAAAGAGACGTGGAAGTCACACTAGCTTAACAAGACGGTTTTAATGCCCCTTGGTAGAGATGTGGAGGTCAGAGTAGCTTAACAATACGGTTTTAATGCCCCTTGGAAGAGACGTGGAGTTCACAGTGGTTTAACAAGACGGTTTTAAGGCCCCTTGGAAGAGACGTGGAGTTCAGAGGGGCTTAACAAGATGGTTTTAATGCCACTTGGAAGAGACGTGAAGTCACAGTAGCTTAACAAGACGGTTTTAATGCCCCTTGGAGGAGACGTGGAGGTCAGAGTGGCTTAACAAGACGGTTTTAAGGCCCCTTGGAAGAGACGTGGAGGTTACAGTAGCTTAACAAGACGGTTTTAATGCCCCTTGGAAGAGACGTGGAGTTCAGAGTGGTTTTACAAGATGGTTTAATGCCCCTTGGAAGAGACGTGGAGGTCACAGTAGCTTAAAAGGACAGTTTTAATGCCCCTTGGAAGAGACATCGAGATCAGAGTGGTTTACCAAGTTGTTTTTAATGCCCCTTGGAAGAGACGTGGAAGTCACAGTAGATTAACAAGACGGTTTTAATGCCCCTTGGAAGAGACGTGGAGTTCAGAGTGGTTTAACAAGATGGTTTTAATGCCACTTGGAAGAAACGTGGAGGTCATAGTAGATTAACAAGACGGTTTTAATTCCCCTTGGAGGAGACGTGAAGGTCAGAGTGGTTTAACAAGATGGTTTTAAGGCCCCTTGAAAGAGACGTGGAGGTTACAGTAGCTTAACAAGACGGTTTTAATGCAACTTGGAAGAGACGTGGAGGTCAGAGTGGTTTAACAAGAGGGTTTTAATGCCCCTTGAAAGAGACGTGGAAGTCACACTAGCTTAACAAGACGGTTTTAATGCCCCTTGGTAGAGATGTGGAGGTCAGAGTAGCTTAACAATACGGTTTTAATGCCCCTTGGAAGAGACGTGGAGTTCACAGTGGTTTAACAAGACGGTTTTAAGGCCCCTTGGAAGAGACGTGGAGTTCAGAGGGGCTTAACAAGACGGTTTTAATGCCACTTGGAAGAGACGTGGAAGTCACAGTTGCTTAACAAGACGGTTTTAATGCCCCTTGGAGGAGACGTGGAGGTCAGAGTGGCTTAACAAGACGGTTTTAAGGCCCCTTGGAAGAGACGTGGAGGTTACAGTAGCTTAACAAGACGGTTTTAATGCACCTTGGAAGAGACGTGGAGGTCAGAGTGGTTTAACAAGAGGGTTTTAATGCCCCTTGAAAGAGACGTGGAGGACACAGTAGCTTAACAAGACGGTTTTAATGCCCCTTAGAAGAGACTTGGAGTTCAGAGAGGTTTAACAAGACGTTTTTAATGCTCCTTCGTAGAGAAGTGGAGGTCACACTAGCTTAACAAGACGGTTTTAATGCCCCTTGGTAGAGATGTGGAGGTCACAGTAGCTTAACAAGACGGTTTTAATGCCCCTTGGAAGAGACGTGGAGTTCAGAGGGGCTTAGCAAGACGGTTTTAATGACCATTGGAAGAGACATGGAAGTCACAGTAGCTTAAGAAGACGGTTTTAATGCCCCTTGGAGGAGACGTGGAGGTCAGAGTGGTTTAACAAGATGGTTTTAAGGCCCCTTGGAAGAGACGTGGAGCTAACAGTAGCTTAACAAGACGGTTTTAATGCCCCTTGGAAGAGACGTGGAGGTCAGAGTGGTTTAACAAGAGGGTTTTAATGCCCCTTGAAAGAGACGTGGAGGTCACAGTAGATTAATTAGACGGTTTTAATGCCCCTTGGAAGAGACGTGGAGGTCAGAGTGGTTTAACAAAAGAGTTTTAATGCCCCTTGGAAGAGACATGGAGGTCATAGCAGCTTAATAAGACGGTTTTAATTTCCCTTGGAGGAAACATGGAGGTCAGAGTCGTTTAACAAGACGGTTTTAATGCCCCTTGGTAAAGACGTGGAGGTCACAGTAGCTTAACCAGACGGTTTTAATGCCCCTTGGAAGAGACGTCGTGTTCAGAGTGGTTAAACAAGACGGTTTTAATGCCCCTTGGAAGAGACGTGGAGTTCAGAGTGGTTTAACAAGACGTTTTTAATGCCCCTTGGAAGAGACGTGGAGTTCAGAGGGGCTTAACAAGATGGTATTAATGCCCCTTGGAAGAGATGTGGAGGTTACAGTAGCTTAACAAGACGGTTTTAATGCACCTTGGAAGAGACGTGGAGGTCAGAGTGGTTTAACAAGAGGGTTTTAATGCCCCTTGAAAGAGACGTGGAGGACACAGTAGCTTAACAAGACGGTTTTAATGCCCCTTAGAAGAGACTTGGAGTTCAGAGAGGTTTAACAAGACGTTTTTAATGCTCCTTCGTAGAGAAGTGGAGGTCACACTAGCTTAACAAGACGGTTTTAATGCCCCTTGGTAGAGATGTGGAGGTCACAGTAGCTTAACAAGACGGTTTTAATGCCCCTTGGAAGAGGCGTGGAGTTCAGAGTGGTTTAACAAGACGTTTTTAATGCCCCTTGGAAGAGACGTGGAGTTCAGAGGGGCTTAACAAGATGGTATTAATGCCCCTTGGAAGAGACGTGGAGGTCACAGTAGCTTAACAAGACGGTTTTAATGCCCCTTGGAAGAGACGTGGAGTTCAGAGTGGTTTTACAAGATGGTTTTAATGCCCCTTGGAAGAGACGTAGAGGTCACAGTAGCTTAGCAAGACAGTTTTAGTGCCCTTGGACGAGACATCGAAATCAGAGTGGTTTACCAAGATGTTTTTAATGCCCCTTGGAAGAGACGTGGAAGTCACAGTAGCTTAACAAGACTGTTTTAATGCCCCTTGGAAGAAACGTGGAATTCAGAGTGGTTTAACAAGATGGTTTTAATGCCCCTTGGAAGAGACGTGGAGGTCATAGTAGATTAACAAGACGCTTTTAATGCCCCTTGGAGGAGACGTGGAGGTCAGAGTGGTTTAACAAGACGGTTTTAATTCCCCTTGGAAGAGACGTGGAGGTCACAGTAGCTTAACAAGACGGTTTTAATGCCCCTTGGAAGAGACGTGGAGGTCAGAGTGGTTTAACAAGAGGGTTTTAATGCCCCTTGAAAGAGACGTGGAGGTCACAGTAGCTTAATAAGACGGTTTTAATGCCCCTTGGAAGAGACGTGGAGGTCATAGTAGCTTAACAAGACGGTTTTAATTCCCCTTGGAGGAGACGTGGAGGTCAGAGTGGTTTAACAACACTGTTTTAATGCCCATTGGTAGAGACGTGGAGGTCATATTAGCTTAACAAGACGGTTTTAATTCCCCTTGGAAGAGACGTCGTGTTCAGAGTGGTTTAACAAGACGGTTTTAATGCCCCTTGGAAGAGACGTGGAGTTCAGATTGGTTTAACAAGATGTTTTTAATGCCCCTTGGAAGAGACGTGGAGTTCAGAGGGGATTAATAAGACGGTTTTAATGCCCCTTGGAAGAGACGTGGAGGTCACAGTAGCTTAAGAAGACGGTTTTAATGCCCCTTGGAAGAGACGTGGAGTTCAGAGTGGTTTTACAAGATGGTTTAATGCCCCTTGGAAGAGACGTGGAGGTCACACTAGCTTAAAAAGACAGTTTTAATGCCCTTGGAAGAGACATCGAGATCAGAGTGGTTTACTAAGTTGTTTTTAATGCCCCTTGGAAGAGACGTGGAAGTCACAGTAGATTAACAAGACGGTTTTAATGCCCCTTGGAAGAGACGTGGAGTTCAGAGTGGTTTAACAAGATGGTTTTAATGCCACTTGGAAGAAACGTGGAGGTCATAGTAGCTTAACAAGACGGTTTTAATTCCCCTTGGAGGAGACGTGAAGGTCAGAGTGGTTTAACAAGATGGTTTTAAGGCCCCTTGGAAGAGACGTGGAGGTTACAGTAGCTTAACAAGACGGTTTTAATGCCCCTTGGAAGAGACGTGGAGGTCAGAGTGGTTTAACAAGAGGGTGTTAATGCCCCTTGAAAGAGACGTGGAAGTCACACTAGCTTAACAAGACGGTTTTAATGCCCCTTGGTAGAGATGTGGAGGTCAGAGTAGCTTAACAATACGGTTTTAATGCCCCTTGGAAGAGACGTGGAGTTCACAGTGGTTTAAAAAGACGGTTTTAAGGCCCCTTGGAAGAGACGTGGAGTTCAGAGGGGCTTAACAAGACGGTTTTAATGCCACTTGGAAGAGACATGGAAGTCACAGTAGCTTAACAAGACGGTTTTAATGCCCCTTGGAGGAGACGTGGAGGTCAGAGTGGTTTAACAAGACGGTTTTAAGGCCCCTTGGAAGAGACGTGGAGGTTACAGTAGCTTAACAAGACGGTTTTAATGCACCTTGGAAGAGACGTGGAGGTCAGAGTGGTTTAACAAGAGGGTTTTAATGCCCCTTGAAAGAGACGTGGAGGACACAGTAGCTTAACAAGACGGTTTTAATGCCCCTTAGAAGAGACTTGGAGTTCAGAGAGGTTTAACAAGACGTTTTTAATGCTCCTTCGTAGAGAAGTGGAGGTCACACTAGCTTAACAAGACGGTTTTAATGCCCCTTGGTAGAGATGTGGAGGCCACAGTAGCTTAACAAGACGGTTTTAATGCCCCTTGGAAGAGACGTGGAGTTTAGAGGGGCTTAGCAAGACGGTTTTAATGACCATTGGAAGAGACATGGAAGGCACAGTAGCTTAAGAAGACGGTTTTAATGCCCCTTGGAGGAGACGTGGAGGTCAGAGTGGTTTAACAAGATGGTTTTAAAGGCCCCTTGGAAGAGACGTGGAGCTAACAGTAGCTTAACAAGACGGTTTTAATGCCCCTTGGAAGAGACGTGGAGGTCAGAGTGGTTTAACAAGAGGGTTTTAATGCCCCTTGAAAGAGACGTGGAGGTCACAGTAGCTTAATTAGACGGTTTTAATGCCCCTTGGAAGAGACGTGGAGGTCAGAGTGGTTTAACAAAAGAGTTTTAATGCCCCTTGGAAGAGACATGGAGGTCATAGCAGCTTAACAAGACGGTTTTAATTTCCCTTGGAGGAAACATGGAGGTCAGAGTCGTTTAACAAGACGGTTTTAATGCCCCTTGGTAAAGATGTGGAGGTCACAGTAGCTTAACCAGACGATTTTAATGCCCCTTGGAAGAGACGTCGTGTTCAGAGTGGTTAAACAAGATGGTTTTAATGCCCCTTGGAAGAGACGTGAAGTTCAGAGTGGTTTAACAAGACGTTTTTAATGCCCCTTGGAAGAGACGTGGAGTTCAGAGGGGCTTAACAAGATGGTATTAATGCCCCTTGGAAGAGACGTGGAGGTCACAGTAGCTTAACAAGACGGTTTTAATGCCCCTTGGAAGAAACGTGGAGTTCAGAGTGGTTTTAAAAGATGGTTTTAATGCCCCTTGGAAGAGACGTAGAGGTCACAGTAGCTTAGCAAGACAGTTTTAATGCCCTTGGAAGAGACATCGAAATCAGAGTGGTTTACCAAGATGTTTTTAATGCCCCTTGGAAGAGACGTGGAAGTCACAGTAGCTTAACAAGACGGTTTTAATGCCCCTTGGAAGAAACGTGGAATTCAGAGTGGTTTAACAAGATGGTTTTAATGCCCCTTGGAAGAGACGTGGAGGTCATAGTAGATTAACAAGACGCTTTTAATGCCCCTTGGAGGAGACGTGGAGGTCAGAGTGGTTTAACAAGACGGTTTTAATTCCCCTTGGAAGAGACGTGGAGGTCACAGTAGCTTAAAAAGACGGTTTTAATGCCCCTTGGAAGAGACGTGGAGGTCAGAGTGGTTTAACAAGAGGGTTTTAATGCCCCTTGAAAGAGACGTGGAGGTCACAGTAGCTTAATAAGACGGTTTTAATGCCCCTTGGAAGAGACGTGGAGGTCATAGTAGCTTAACAAGACGGTTTTAATTCCCCTTGGAGGAGACGTGGAGGTCAGAGTGGTTTAACAACACTGTTTTAATGCCCATTGGTAGAGACGTGGAGGTCATATTAGCTTAACAAGACGGTTTTAATTCCCCTTGGAAGAGACGTCGTGTTCAGAGTGGTTTAACAAGACGGTTTTAATGCCCCTTGGAAGAGACGTGGAGTTCAGATTGGTTTAACAAGACGTTTTTAATGCCCCTTGGAAGAGACGTGGAGTTCAGAGGGGATTAATAAGACGGTTTTAATGCCCCTTGGAAGAGACGTGGAGGTCACAGTAGCTTAACAAGACAGTTTTAATGCCCCTTGGAAGAGACGTGGAGTTCAGAGTGGTTTTACAAGATGGTTTAATGCCCCTTTGAAGAGACGTGGAGGTCACAGTAGCTTAAAAAGACAGTTTTAATGCCCTTGGAAGAGACATCGAGATCAGAGTGGTTTACCAAGTTGTTTTTAATGCCCCTTGGAAGAGACGTGGAAGTCACAGTAGATTAACAAGACGGTTTTAATGCCCCTTGGAAGAGACGTGGAGTTCAGAGTGGTTTAACAAGATGGTTTTAATGCCACTTGGAAGAAACGTGGAGGTCATAGTAGCTTAACAAGACGGTTTTAATTCCCCTTGGAGGAGACGTGAAGGTCAGAGTGGTTTAACAAGATGGTTTTAAGGCCCCTTGGAAGAGACGTGGAGGTTACAGTAGCTTAACAAGACGGTTTTAATGCCCCTTGGAAGAGACGTGGAGGTCAGAGTGGTTTAACAAGAGGGTGTTAATGCCCCTTGAAAGAGACGTGGAAGTCACACTAGCTTAACAAGACGGTTTTAATGCCCCTTGGTAGAGATGTGGAGGTCAGAGTAGCTTAACAACACGGTTTTAATGCCCCTTGGAAGAGACGTGGAGTTCACAGTGGTTTAAAAAGACGGTTTTAAGGCCCCTTGGAAGAGACGTGGAGTTCAGAGGGGCTTAACAAGACGGTTTTAATGCCACTTGGAAGAGACATGGAAGTCACAGTAGCTTAACAAGACGATTTTAATGCCCCTTGGAGGAGACGTGGAGGTCAGAGTGGTTTAACAAGACGGTTTTAAGGCCCCTTGGAAGAGACGTGGAGGTTACAGTAGCTTAACAAGACGGTTTTAATGCACCTTGGAAGAGACGTGGAGGTCAGAGTGGTTTAACAAGAGGGTTTTAATGCCCCTTGAAAGAGACGTCGAGGACACAGTAGCTTAACAAGACGGTTTTTATGCCCCTTGGAAGAGACTTGGAGTTCAGAGAGGTTTAACAAGACGTTTTTAATGCTCCTTCGTAGAGAAGTGGAGGTCACACTAGCTTAACAAGACGGTTTTAATGCCCCTTGGTAGAGATGTGGAGGTCACAGTAGCTTAACAAGACGGTTTTAATGCCCCTTGGAAGAGACGTGGAGTTCAGAGGGGCTTAGCAAGACGGTTTTAATGACCATTGGAAGAGACATGGAAGTCACAGTAGCTTAAGAAGATGGTTTTAATGCCCCTTGGAGGAGACGTGGAGGTCAGAGTGGTTTAACAAGATGGTTTTAAGGCCCCTTGGAAGAGACGTGGAGCTAACAGTAGCTTAACAAGACGGTTTTAATGCCCCTTGGAAGAGACGTGGAGGTCAGAGTGGTTTAACAAGAGGGTTTTAATGCCCCTTGAAAGAGACGTGGAGGTCACAGTAGCTTAATTAGACGGTTTTAATGCCCCTTGGAAGAGACGTGGAGGTCAGAGTGGTTTAACAAAAGAGTTTTAATGCCCCTTGGAAGAGACATGGAGGTCATAGCAGCTTAACAAGACGGTTTTAATTTCCCTTGGAGGAAACATGGAGGTCAGAGTCGTTTAACAAGACGGTTTTAATGCCCCTTGGTAAAGACGTGGAAGTCACAGTAGCTTAACCAGACGGTTTTAATGCCCCTTGGAAGAGACGTCATGTTCAGAGTGGTTAAACAAGACGGTTTTAATGCCCCTTGGAAGAGACGTGGAGTTCAGAGTGGTTTAACAAGACGTTTTTAATGCCCCTTGGAAGAGACGTGGAGTTCAGAGGGGCTTAACAAGATGGTATTAATGCCCCTTGGAAGAGACGTGGAGGTCACAGTAGCTTAACAAGACGGTTTTAATGCCCCTTGGAAGAGACGTGGAGTTCAGAGTGGTTTTACAAGATGGTTTTAATGCCCCTTGGAAGAGACGTAGAGGTCACAGTAGCTTAGCAAGACAGTTTTAATGCCCTTGGAAGAGACATCGAAATCAGAGTGGTTTACCAAGATGTTTTTAATGCCCCTTGGAAGAGACGTGGAAGTCACAGTAGCTTAACAAGACGATTTTAATGCCCCTTGGAAGAAACGTGGAATTCAGAGTGGTTTAACAAGATGGTTTTAATGCCCCTTGGAAGAGACGTGGAGGTCATAGTAGATTAACAAGACGCTTTTAATGCCCCTTGGAGGAGACGTGGAGGTCAGAGTGGTTTAACAAGACGGTTTTAATTCCCCTTGGAAGAGACGTGGAGGTCACAGTAGCTTAACAAGACGGTTTTAATGCCCCTTGGAAGAGACGTGGAGGTCAGAGTGGTTTAACAAGAGGGTTTTAATGCCCCTTGAAAGAGACGTGGAGGTCACAGTAGCTTAATAAGACGGTTTTAATGCCCCTTGGAAGAGACGTGGAGGTCATAGTAGCTTAACAAGACGGTTTTAATTCCCCTTGGAGGAGACGTGGAGGTCAGAGTGGTTTAACAACACTGTTTTAATGCCCATTGGTAGAGACGTGGAGGTCATATTAGCTTAACAAGACGGTTTTAATTCCCCTTGGAAGAGACGTCGTGTTCAGAGTGGTTTAACAAGACGGTTTTAATGCCCCTTGGAAGAGATGTGGAGTTCAGATTGGTTTAACAAGACGTTTTTAATGCCCCTTGGAAGAGACGTGGAGTTCAGAGGGGATTAATAAGACGGTTTTAATGCCCCTTGGAAGAGACGTGGAGGTCACAGTAGCTTAACAAGACGGTTTTAATGCCCCTTGGAAGAGACGTGGAGTTCAGAGTGGTTTTACAAGATGGTTTAATGCCCCTTGGAAGAGACGTGGAGGTCACAGTAGCTTAAAAAGACAGTTTTAATGCCCTTGGAAGAGACATCGAGATCAGAGTGGTTTACCAAGTTGTTTTTAATGCCCCTTGGAAGAGACGTGGAAGTCACAGTAGATTAACAAGACGGTTTTAATGCCCCTTGGAAGACACGTGGAGTTCAGAGTGGTTTAACAAGATGGTTTTAATGCCACTTGGAAGAAACGTGGAGGTCATAGTAGCTTAACAAGACGGTTTTAATTCCCCTTGGAGGAGACGTGAAGGTCAGAGTGGTTTAACAAGATGGTTTTAAGGCCCCTTGGAAGAGACGTGGAGGTTACAGTAGCTTAACAAGACGGTTTTAATGCCCCTTGGAAGAGACGTGAAGGTCAGAGTGGTTTAACAAGAGGGTGTTAATGCCACTTGAAAGAGACGTGGAAGTCACACTAGCTTAACAAGACGGTTTTAATGCCCCTTGGTAGAGATGTGGAGGTCAGAGTAGCTTAACAATACGGTTTTAATGCCCCTTGGAAGAGACGTGGAGTTCACAGTGGTTTAAAAAGACGGTTTTAAGGCCCCTTGGAAGAGACGTGGAGTTCAGAGGGGCTTAACAAGACGGTTTTAATGCATCTTGGAAGAGACATGGAAGTCACAGTAGCTTAACAAGACGGTTTTAATGCCCCTTGGAGGAGACGTGGAGGTCAGAGTGGTTTAACAAGACGGTTTTAAGGCCCCTTGGAAGAGACGTGGAGGTTACAGTAGCTTAACAAGACGGTTTTAATGCACCTTGGAAGAGACGTGGAGGTCAGAGTGGTTTAACAAGAGGGTTTTAATGCCCCTTGAAAGAGACGTCGAGGACACAGTAGCTTAACAAGACGGTTTTTATGCCCCTTGGAAGAGACTTGGAGTTCAGAGAGGTTTAACAAGACGTTTTTAATGCTCCTTCGTAGAGAAGTGGAGGTCACACTAGCTTAACAAGACGGTTTTAATGCCCCTTGGTAGAGATGTGGAGGTCACAGTAGCTTAACAAGACGGTTTTAATGTCCCTTGGAAGAGACGTGGAGTTCAGAGGGGCTTAGCAAGACGGTTTTAATGACCATTAGAAGAGACATGGAAGTCACAGTAGCTTAAGAAGACGGTTTTAATGCCCCTTGGAGGAGACGTGGAGGTCAGAGTGGTTTAACAAGATGGTTTTAAGGCCCCTTGGAAGAGACGTGGAGCTAACAGTAGCTTAACAACACGGTTTTAATGCCCCTTGGAAGAGACGTGGAGGTCAGAGTGGTTTAACAAGAGGGTTTTAATGCCCCTTGAAAGAGACGTGGAGGTCACAGTAGCTTAATTAGACGGTTTTAATGCCCCTTGGAAGAGACGTGGAGTTCAGAGTGGTTTAACAAAAGAGTTTTAATGCCCCTTGGAAGAGACATGGAGGTCATAGCAGCTTAACAAGACGGTTTTAATTTCCCTTGGAGGAGACATGGAGGTCAGAGTGGTTTAACAAGACGGTTTTAATGCCCCTTGGTAAAGACGTGGAGGTCACAGTAGCTTAACCAGACGGTTTTAATGCCCCTTGGAAGAGACTTCGTGTTCAGAGTGGTTTAACAAGACGGTTTTAATGCCCCTTGGAAGACACGTGGAGTTCAGAGTGGTTTAACAAGACGTTTTTAATGCCCCTTGGAAGAGACGTGGAGTTCAGAGGGGCTTAACAAGATGGTATTAATGCCCCTTGGAAGAGACGTGGAGGTCACAGTAGCTTAACAAGACGGTTTTAATGCCCCTTGGAAGAGACGTGGAGTTCAGAGTGGTTTTACAAGATGGTTTTAATGCCCCTTGGAAGAGACGTAGAGGTCACAGTAGCTTAGCAAGACAGTTTTAATGCCCTTGGAAGAGACATCGAAATCAGAGTGGTTTACCAAGATGTTTTTAATGCCCCTTGGAAGAGACGTGGAAGTCACAGTAGCTTAACAAGACGGTTTTAATGCCCCTTGGAAGAAACGTGGAATTCAGAGTGGTTTAACAAGATGGTTTTAATGCCCCTTGGAAGAGACGTGGAGGTCATAGTAGATTAACAAGACGCTTTTAATGCCCCTTGGAGGAGACGTGGAGGTCAGAGTGGTTTAACAAGACGGTTTTAATTCCCCTCGGAAGAGACGTGGAGGTCACAGTAGCTTAAGAAGACGGTTTTAATGCCCCTTGGAAGAGACGTGGAGTTCAGAGTGGTTTTACAAGATGGTTTTAATGCCCCTTGGAAGAGACGTAGAGGTCACAGTAGCTTAGCAAGACAGTTTTAATGCCCTTGGAAGAGACATCGAAATCAGAGTGGTTTACCAAGATGTTTTTAATGCCCCTTGGAAGAGACGTGGAAGTCACAGTAGCTTAACAAGACGGTTTTAATGCCCCTTGGAAGAAACGTGGAATTCAGAGTGGTTTAACAAGATGGTTTTAATGCCCCTTGGAAGAGACGTGGAGGTCATAGTAGATTAACAAGACGCTTTTAATGCCACTTGGAGGAGACGTGGAGGTCAGAGTGGTTTAACAAGACGGTTTTAAGGCCCCTTGGAAGAGACGTGGAGGTTACAGTAGCTTAACAAGACGGTTTTAATGCACCTTGGAAGAGACGTGGAGGTCAGAGTGGTTTAACAAGAGGGTTTTAATGCCCCTTGAAAGAGACGTCGAGGACACAGTAGCTTAACAAGACGGTTTTTATGCCCCTTGGAAGAGACTTGGAGTTCAGAGTGGTTTAACAAGACGTTTTTAATGCTCCTTCGTAGAGAAGTGGAGGTCACACTAGCTTAACAAGACGGTTTTAATGCCCCTTGGTAGAGATGTGGAGGTCACAGTAGCTTAACAAGACGGTTTTAATGCCCCTTGGAAGAGACGTGGAGTTCAGAGGGGCTTAGCAAGACGGTTTTAATGACCATTGGAAGAGACATGGAAGTCACAGTAGCTTAAGAAGATGGTTTTAATGCCCCTTGGAGGAGACGTGGAGGTCAGAGTGGTTTAACAAGAGGGTTTTAATGCCCCTTGAAAGAGACGTGGAGGTCACAGTAGCTTAATTAGACGGTTTTAATGCCCCTTGGAAGAGACGTGGAGGTCAGAGTGGTTTAACAAAAGAGTTTTAATGCCCCTTGGAAGAGACATGGAGGTCATAGCAGCTTAACAAGACGGTTTTAATTTCCCTTGGAGGAAACATGGAGGTCAGAGTCGTTTAACAAGACGGTTTTAATGCCCCTTGGTAAAGACGTGGAGGTCACAGTAGCTTAACCAGACGGTTTTAATGCCCCTTGGAAGAGACGTCGTGTTCAGAGTGGTTAAACAAGACGGTTTTAATGCCCCTTGGAAGAGACGTGGAGTTCAGAGTGGTTTAACAAGACGTTTTTAATGCCCCTTGGAAGAGACGTGGAGTTCAGAGGGGCTTAACAAGATGGTATTAATGCCCCTTGGAAGAGACGTGGAGGTCACAGTAGCTTAACAAGACGGTTTTAATGCCCCTTGGAAGAGACGTGGAGTTCAGAGTGGTTTTACAAGATGGTTTTAATGCCCCTTGGAAGAGACGTAGAGGTCACAGTAGCTTAGCAAGACAGTTTTAATGCCCTTGGACGAGACATCGAAATCAGAGTGGTTTACCAAGATGTTTTTAATGCCCCTTGGAAGAGACGTGGAAGTCACAGTAGCTTAACAAGACGGTTTTAATGCCCCTTGGAAGAAACGTGGAATTCAGAGTGGTTTAACAAGATGGTTTTAATGCCCCTTGGAAGAGACGTGGAGGTCATAGTAGATTAACAAGACGCTTTTAATGCCCCTTGGAGGAGACGTGGAGGTCAGAGTGGTTTAACAAGACGGTTTTAATTCCCCTTGGAAGAGACGTGGAGGTCACAGTAGCTTAACAAGACGGTTTTAATGCCCCTTGGAAGAGACGTGGAGGTCAGAGTGGTTTAACAAGAGGGTTTTAATGCCCCTTGAAAGAGACGTGGAGGTCACAGTAGCTTAATAAGACGGTTTTAATGCCCCTTGGAAGAGACGTGGAGGTCATAGTAGCTTAACAAGACGGTTTTAATTCCCCTTGGAGGAGACGTGGAGGTCAGAGTGGTTTAACAACACTGTTTTAATGCCCATTGGTAGAGACGTGGAGGTCATATTAGCTTAACAAGACGGTTTTAATTCCCCTTGGAAGAGACGTCGTGTTCAGAGTGGTTTAACAAGACGGTTTTAATGCCCCTTGGAAGAGACGTGGAGTTCAGATTGGTTTAACAAGATGTTTTTAATGCCCCTTGGAAGAGACGTGGAGTTCAGAGGGGATTAATAAGACGGTTTTAATGCCCCTTGGAAGAGACGTGGAGGTCACAGTAGCTTAACAAGACGGTTTTAATGCCCCTTGGAAGAGACGTGGAGTTCAGAGTGGTTTTACAAGATGGTTTAATGCCCCTTGGAAGAGACGTGGAGGTCACACTAGCTTAAAAAGACAGTTTTAATGCCCTTGGAAGAGACATCGAGATCAGAGTGGTTTACCAAGTTGTTTTTAATGCCCCTTGGAAGAGACGTGGAAGTCAAAGTAGATTAACAAGACGGTTTTAATGCCCCTTGGAAGAGACGTGGAGTTCAGAGTGGTTTAACAAGATGGTTTTAAAGCCACTTGGAAGAAACGTGGAGGTCATAGTAGCTTAACAAGACGGTTTTAATTCCCCTTGGAGGAGACGTGAAGGTCAGAGTGGTTTAACAAGATGGTTTTAAGGCCCCTTGGAAGAGACGTGGAGGTTACAGTAGCTTAACAAGACGGTTTTAATGCCCCTTGGAAGAGACGTGGAGGTCAGAGTGGTTTAACAAGAGGGTGTTAATGCCCCTTGAAAGAGACGTGGAAGTCACACTAGCTTAACAAGACGGTTTTAATGCCCCTTGGTAGAGATGTGGAGGTCAGAGTAGCTTAACAATACGGTTTTAATGCCCCTTGGAAGAGACGTGGAGTTCACAGTGGTTTAAAAAGACGGTTTTAAGGCCCCTTGGAAGAGACGTGGAGTTCAGAGGGGCTTAACAAGACGGTTTTAATGCCACTTGGAAGAGACATGGAAGTCACAGTAGCTTAACAAGACGGTTTTAATGCCCCTTGGAGGAGACGTGGAGGTCAGAGTGGTTTAACAAGACGGTTTTAAGGCCCCTTGGAAGAGACGTGGAGGTTACAGTAGCTTAACAAGACGGTTTTAATGCACCTTGGAAGAGACGTGGAGGTCAGAGTGGTTTAACAAGAGGGTTTTAATGCCCCTTGAAAGAGACGTGGAGGACACAGTAGCTTAACAAGACGGTTTTAATGCCCCTTAGAAGAGACTTGGAGTTCAGAGAGGTTTAACAAGACGTTTTTAATGCTCCTTCGTAGAGAAGTGGAGGTCACACTAGCTTAACAAGACGGTTTTAATGCCCCTTGGTAGAGATGTGGAGGCCACAGTAGCTTAACAAGACGGTTTTAATGCCCCTTGGAAGAGACGTGGAGTTTAGAGGGGCTTAGCAAGACGGTTTTAATGACCATTGGAAGAGACATGGAAGGCACAGTAGCTTAAGAAGACGGTTTTAATGCCCCTTGGAAGAGACGTGGAGTTCAGATTGGTTTAACAAGACGTTTTTAATGCCCCTTGGAAGAGACGTGGAGTTCAGAGGGGCTTAACAAGACGGTTTTAATGCCCCTTGGAAGAGACGTGGAGGTCACAGTAGCTTAACAGGACGGTTTTAATGCCCCTTGGAAGAGACGTGGAGTTCAGAGTGGTTTTACAAGATGGTTTAATGCCCCTTGGAAGAGACGTGGAGGTCACAGTAGCTTAAAAAGACAGTTTTAATGCCCTTGGAAGAGACATCGAGATCAGAGTGGTTTACCAAGTTGTTTTTAATGCCCCTTGGAAGAGACGTGGAAGTCACAGTAGCTTAACAAGACGGTTTTAATGCCCCTTGGAAGAAACGTGGAATTCAGAGTGGTTTAACAAGATGGTTTTAATGCCCCTTGGAAGAGACGTGGAGGTCATAGTAGATTAACAAGACGCTTTTAATGCCCCTTGGAGGAGACGTGGAGGTCAGAGTGGTTTAACAAGACGGTTTTAATTCCCCTTGGAAGAGACGTGGAGGTCACAGTAGCTTAACAAGACGGTTTTAATGCCCCTTGGAAGAGACGTGGAGGTCAGAGTGGTTTAACAAGAGGGTTTTAATGCCCCTTGAAAGAGACGTGGAGGTCACAGTAGCTTAATAAGACGGTTTTAATGCCCCTTGGAAGAGACGTGGAGGTCATAGTAGCTTAACAAGACGGTTTTAATTCCCCTTGGAGGAGACGTGGAGGTCAGAGTGGTTTAACAACACTGTTTTAATGCCCATTGGTAGAGACGTGGAGGTCATATTAGCTTAACAAGACGGTTTTAATTCCCCTTGGAAGAGACGTCGTGTTCAGAGTGGTTTAACAAGACGGTTTTAATGCCCCTTGGAAGAGATGTGGAGTTCAGATTGGTTTAACAAGAAGTTTTTAATGCCCCTTGGAAGAGACGTGGAGTTCAGAGGGGATTAATAAGACGGTTTTAATGCCCCTTGGAAGAGACGTGGAGGTCACAGTAGCTTAACAAGACGGTTTTAATGCCCCTTGGAAGAGACGTGGAGTTCAGAGTGGTTTTACAAGATGGTTTAATGCCCCTTGGAAGAGACGTGGAGGTCACAGTAGCTTAAAAAGACAGTTTTAATGCCCTTGGAAGAGACATCGAGATCAGAGTGGTTTACCAAGTTGTTTTTAATGCCCCTTGGAAGAGACGTGGAAGTCACAGTAGATTAACAAGACGGTTTTAATGCCCCTTGGAAGAGACGTGGAGTTCAGAGTGGTTTAACAAGATGGTTTTAATGCCACTTGGAAGAAACGTGGAGGTCATAGTAGCTTAACAAGACGGTTTTAATTCCCCTTGGAGGAGACGTGAAGGTCAGAGTGGTTTAACAAGATGGTTTTAAGGCCCCTTGGAAGAGACGTGGAGGTTACAGTAGCTTAACAAGACGGTTTTAATGCCCCTTGGAAGAGACGTGAAGGTCAGAGTGGTTTAACAAGAGGGTGTTAATGCCACTTGAAAGAGACGTGGAAGTCACACTAGCTTAACAAGACGGTTTTAATGCCCCTTGGTAGAGATGTGGAGGTCAGAGTAGCTTAACAATACGGTTTTAATGCCCCTTGGAAGAGACGTGGAGTTCACAGTGGTTTAAAAAGACGGTTTTAAGGCCCCTTGGAAGAGACGTGGAGTTCAGAGGGGCTTAACAAGACGGTTTTAATGCCACTTGGAAGAGACATGGAAGTCACAGTAGCTTAACAAGACGGTTTTAATGCCCCTTGGAGGAGACGTGGAGGTCAGAGTGGTTTAACAAGACGGTTTTAAGGCCCCTTGGAAGAGACGTGGAGGTTACAGTAGCTTAACAAGACGGTTTTAATGCACCTTGGAAGAGACGTGGAGGTCAGAGTGGTTTAACAAGAGGGTTTTAATGCCCCTTGAAAGAGACGTCGAGGACACAGTAGCTTAACAAGACGGTTTTTATGCCCCTTGGAAGAGACTTGGAGTTCAGAGAGGTTTAACAAGACGTTTTTAATGCTCCTTCGTAGAGAAGTGGAGGTCACACTAGCTTAACAAGACGGTTTTAATGCCCCTTGGTAGAGATGTGGAGGTCACAGTAGCTTAACAAGACGGTTTTAATGTCCCTTGGAAGAGACGTGGAGTTCAGAGGGGCTTAGCAAGACGGTTTTAATGACCATTGGAAGAGACATGGAAGTCACAGTAGCTTAAGAAGACGGTTTTAATGCCCCTTGGAGGAGACGTGGAGGTCAGAGTGGTTTAACAAGATGGTTTTAAGGCCCCTTGGAAGAGACGTGGAGCTAACAGTAGCTTAACAACACGGTTTTAATGCCCCTTGGAAGAGACGTGGAGGTCAGAGTGGTTTAACAAGAGGGTTTTAATGCCCCTTGAAAGAGACGTGGAGGTCACAGTAGCTTAATTAGACGGTTTTAATGCCCCTTGGAAGAGACGTGGAGTTCAGAGTGGTTTAACAAAAGAGTTTTAATGCCCCTTGGAAGAGACATGAAGGTCATAGCAGCTTAACAAGACGGTTTTAATTTCCCTTGGAGGAGACATGGAGGTCAGAGTGGTTTAACAAGACGGTTTTAATGCCCCTTGGTAAAGACGTGGAGGTCACAGTAGCTTAACCAGACGGTTTTAATGCCCCTTGGAAGAGACTTCGTGTTCAGAGTGGTTTAACAAGACGGTTTTAATGCCCCTTGGAAGACACGTGGAGTTCAGAGTGGTTTAACAAGACGTTTTTAATGCCCCTTGGAAGAGACGTGGAGTTCAGAGGGGCTTAACAAGATGGTATTAATGCCCCTTGGAAGAGACGTGGAGGTCACAGTAGCTTAACAAGACGGTTTTAATGCCCCTTGGAAGAGACGTGGAGTTCAGAGTGGTTTTACAAGATGGTTTTAATGCCCCTTGGAAGAGACGTAGAGGTCACAGTAGCTTAGCAAGACAGTTTTAATGCCCTTGGAAGAGACATCGAAATCAGAGTGGTTTACCAAGATGTTTTTAATGCCCCTTGGAAGAGACGTGGAAGTCACAGTAGCTTAACAAGACGGTTTTAATGCCCCTTGGAAGAAACGTGGAATTCAGAGTGGTTTAACAAGATGGTTTTAATGCCCCTTGGAAGAGACGTGGAGGTCATAGTAGATTAACAAGACGCTTTTAATGCCCCTTGGAGGAGACGTGGAGGTCAGAGTGGTTTAACAAGACGGTTTTAATTCCCCTTGGAAGAGACGTGGAGGTCACAGTAGCTTAAGAAGACGGTTTTAATGCCCCTTGGAAGAGACGTGGAGTTCAGAGTGGTTTTACAAGATGGTTTTAATGCCCCTTGGAAGAGACGTAGAGGTCACAGTAGCTTAGCAAGACAGTTTTAATGCCCTTGGAAGAGACATCGAAATCAGAGTGGTTTACCAAGATGTTTTTAATGCCCCTTGGAAGAGACGTGGAAGTCACAGTAGCTTAACAAGACGGTTTTAATGCCCCTTGGAAGAAACGTGGAATTCAGAGTGGTTTAACAAGATGGTTTTAATGCCCCTTGGAAGAGACGTGGAGGTCATAGTAGATTAACAAGACGCTTTTAATGCCACTTGGAGGAGACGTGGAGGTCAGAGTGGTTTAACAAGACGGTTTTAATTCCCCTTGGAAGGGTCGTGGAGGTTACAGTAGCTTAACAAGACGGTTTTAATGCCCCTTGGAAGAGACGTGGAGGTCAGAGTGGTTTAACAAGAGGGTTTTAATGCCCCTTGGAAGAGACGTGCAGTTCAGAGTGGTTTAACAAGAAGTTTTTAATGTTCCTTGGTAGAGAAGGGAAGGTCACACTACCTTAACAACATGGTTTTAATGCCCCTTGGTAGGGATGTGGAGGTCACAGTAGCTTAACAAGACGGTTTTATTGCCCCTTGGAAGAGACATGAAGTTCAGAGTGGTTTAACAAGACGGTTTTAATGCCCCTTGGAAGAGACGTGGAGTTCAGAGTGGTTTAACAAGACATTTTTAATGCCCCTTGGAAGAGACTTGGAGTTCAGAGGGGCTTAACAAGATGGTCCTATTGCCCCTTGGAAGAGACGTGGAGGTCACAGTAGCTTATCAAGATGGTTTTAATGCCCCTTGGAAGAGACTTGGAGTTCAGAGGGGCTTAACAAGACGGTTTTAATGCCCCTTGGAACAGATGTGGAAGTCAAAGTAGCTTAACAGGACGGTTTTAATACCCCTTGGAGGAGACGTGGAGGTCAGAGTGGTTTAACAAGACGGTTTTAAAGCCCCTTGGAAGAGACGTGGAGGTTACAGTAGCTTAACAAGATGGATTTAAATCCCCTTGGAAGAGACGTGGAGGTCAGAGTGGTTTAACAAGAGGGCTTTAATGCCCCTTGAAAGAGACGTGGAAGTCACAGTAGCTTATCAAGAAGGTTTTAATGCCCCTTGGAAGAGACGTGGAAGTCAGAGTGGTTTTACAAGATGGTTTTAATGCCCCTTGGAAGAGACGTAGAGGTCACAGTAGCTTAGCAAGACAGTTTTAATGCCCTTGGAAGAGACATCGAAATAAGAGTGGTTTACCAAGATGTTTTTAATGCCCCTTGGAAGAGATGTGGAAGTCACAGTAGCTTAACAAGACGGTTTTAATGCCCCTTGGAAGAAACGTGGAATTCAGAGTGGTTTAACAAGATGGTTTTAATGCCCGTTGGAAGAGACGTGGAGGTCAGAGTGGTTTAACAAGACGGTTTTAATTCCCCTTGGAAGAGTCGTGGAGGTTACAGTAGCTTAACAAGACGGTTTTAATGCCCCTTGGAAGAGACGTGGAGGTCAGAGTGGTTTAACAAGAGGGTTTTAATGCCCCTTGGAAGAGACGTGCAGTTCAGAGTGGTTTAACAAGAAGTTTTTAATGCTCCTTGGTATAGAAGTGGAGGTCACACTACCTTAGCAACATGGTTTTAATGCCCCTTGGTAGGGATGTGGAGGTCACAGTAGCTTAGCAAGACAATTTTATTGCCCCTTGGAAGAGACGTGAAGTTCAGAGTGGTTTAACAAGACGGTTTTAAGGCCCCTTGGAAGAGACGTGGAGTTCAGAGTGGTTTAACAAGACATTTTTAATGCCCCTTGGAAGAGACTTGGAGTTCAGAGGGGCTTAACAAGATGGTCCTAATGCCCATTGGAAGAGACGTGGAGGTCACAGTAGCTTAACAAGACGGTTTTAATACCCCTTGGAAGAGACGTGGAGGTCACAGTAGCTTAACAAGACAGTTTTAATGCCCCTTGGAAGAGATGTGGAGGTCAGAATGGTTTACCAAGATGTTTTTAATGCCCCTTGGAAGAGACGTGGAAGTCACAGTATCTTAACAAGATGGATTTTAGGCCACTTGGAAGAGACGTGGAGTTCAGAGTGGTTTAACAAGATGGCTTTAATGCCCCTTGGAAGAGACGTGGAGGTCATAGTAGCTTAACAACACGGTTTTAATGCGCCTTGGAGGAGACGTGGAGGTCAGAGTGGTTTAACAAGACGGTTTTATGGCCCCTTGGAAGAGACGTGGAGGTTACAGTAGCTTAACAAGACGGTTTTAATGCCCCTTGGAAGAGACGTGGAGGTCAGAGTGGTTGAACAAGAGGGTTTTAATGCCCCTTGAAAGAGACGTGGAGGTCACAGTAACTTAATAAGATGGTTTTAATGCCCCTTGGAAGAGACGTGGAGTTCAGATTGGTTTAACAAGACGGTTTTAATGCCCCTTGGAAGAGACGTGGAGGTCACAGTAGCTTAACAAGACAGTTTGAATGCCCATTGGAAGAGACGTGGAGTTCAGAGTGGTTTTACAAGATGGTTTTAATGCCCCTTGGAAGAGACGTGGAGGTCACAGTAGCTTAAAAAGACAGTTTTAGTGCCCTTGGAAGAGACATCGAGATCAGAGTGGTTTACCAAGTTGTTTTTAATGCCCCTTGGAAGAGACCTGGAAGTCACAGTAGATTAACAAGACAGTTTTAATGCCCCTTGGAAGAGACGTGGAGTTCAGAGTGGTTTAACAAGATGGTTTTAATGCCACTTGGAAGAGACGTGGAGGTCATAGTAGCTTAACAAGACAATTTTAATGCCCCTTGGAGGAGACGTGGAGGTCAGAGTGGTTTAACAAGATGGTTTTAAGGCCCCTTGGAAGAGACTTGGAGGTTACAGTAGCTTAACAAGACGGTTTTAATGCCCCTTGGAAGAGACGTGGAGGTCAGAGTGGTTTAACAAGAGGGTTTTAATGCCCCTTGAAAAAGACGTGGAAGTCACACTAGCTTAACAAGACGGTTTTAATGCCCCTTGGTAGAGATGTGGAGGTCACAGTAGCTTAACAACATGGTTTTAATGCCCCTTGGAAGAGACGTGGAGTTCACAGTGGTTTAACAAGACGGTTTTAATGCACCTTGGAAGAGACGTGGAAGTCACAGTAGCTTAACAAGACGGTTTTAATGCCCCTTGGAGGAGACGTGGAGGTCAGAGTGGTTTAACAAGACGGTTTTAAGGCCCCTTGGAAGAGACGTGGAGGTTACAGTAGCTTAACAAGACGGTTTTAATGCCCCTTGGAAGAGACGTGGAGGTCAGAGTGGTTTAACAAGAGGGTTTTAATGCCCCTTGAAAGAGACGTGGAGGACACAGTAGCTTAACAAGACGGTTTTAATTCCCCTTGGAAGAGACGTGGAGTTCAGAGAGGTTTAACAAGACGTTTTTAATGCTCCTTGGTAGAGAAGTGGAGGTCACACTAGCTTAACAGGACGGTTTTAATGCCCCTTGGAAGAGATGTGGAGGTCACAGCAGCTTAACAATACTGTTTTAATGCCCCTTGGAAGAGATGTGGAGTTCAGTGGGGCTTAGCAAGACGGTTTTAA
Source organism: Phyllobates terribilis (assembly GCF_046119375.1). Taxonomy (NCBI): domain Eukaryota; kingdom Metazoa; phylum Chordata; class Amphibia; order Anura; family Dendrobatidae; genus Phyllobates; species Phyllobates terribilis. The sequence continues at coordinate 253,918,285 of NW_027362764.1, forward strand.
TGCCCCTTGGAAGAGACATGGAAGTCACAGTAGCTTAAGAAGACGGTTTTAATGCCCCTTGGAGGAGACGTGGAGGTCAGAGTGGTTTAACAAGACGGTTTTAAGGCCCCTTGGAAGGGACGTGGAGCTTACAGTAGCTTAACAAGACGGTTTTAATTTCCCTTGGAGGAGACATGGAGGTCAGAGTGGTTTAACAAGACGGTTTTAATGCCCCTTGGAAGAGACGTCGTCTTCAGAGTGGTTTAAGAAGACGGTTTTAATGCCCCTTGGAAGAGACGTGGAGTTAAGAGTGGTTTAACAAGACGTTTTTAATGCCCCTTGGAAGAGACGTGGAGTTCAGAGGGGCTTAACAAGACGGTTTTAATGCCCCTTGGAAGAGACGTGGAGGTCACAGTAGCTTAACAAGACGGTTTTAATGCCCCTTGGAAGAGACGTGGAGTTCAGAGTGGTTTTACAAGATGGTTTTAATGCCCCTTGGAAGAGACGTAGAGGTCACAGTAGCTTAGCAAGACAGTTTTAATGCCCTTGGAAGAGACATCGAGATCAGAGTGGTTTACCAAGATGTTTTTAATGCCCCTTGGAAGAGACGTGGAAGTCACAGTAGCTTAACAAGACGGTTTTAATGCCCCTTGGAAGAAGCGTGGAGTTCAGAGTGGTTTAACAAGATGGTTTTAATGCCCCTTGGAAGAGACGTGGAGGTCATAGTAGATTAACAAGACGCTTTTAATGCCCCTTGGAGGAGATGTGGAGGTCAGAGTGGTTTAACAAGACGGTTTTAAGGCCCCTTGGAAGAGCCGTGGAGGTTACAGTAGCTTAACAAGACGGTTTTAATGCCCCTTGGAAGAGACGTGGAGGTCAGAGTGGTTTAACAAGAGGGTTTTAATGCCCCTTGGAAGAGACGTGGAGTTCAGAGTGGTTTAACAAGATGTTTTTAATGCTCCTTGGTAGAGAAGTGGAGGTCACACTACCTTAACAAGACGGTTTTAATGCCCCTTGGTAGGGATGTGGAGGTCACAGTAGCTTAACAAGACGGTTTTAATGCCCCTTGGAAGAGACGTGAAGTTCAGAGTGGTTTAACAAGACGGTTTTAAGGCCCCTTGTAAGAGACGTGGAGTTCAGAGTGGTTTAACAAGACGTTTTTAATGCCCCTTAGAAGAGACGTGGAGTTCAGAGGGGCTTAACAAGATGGTCCTAATGCCCCTTGGAAGAGACGTGGAGGTCAGAGTAGCTTATCAAGATGGTTTTAATGCCCCTTGGAAGAGACGTGGAGTTCAGAGGGGCTTAACAAGACGGTTTTAATGCCCCTTGGAACAGACGTTGAAGTCACAGTCGCTTAACACGACGGTTTTATTACCCCTTGGAGGAGACGTGGAGGTCAGAGTGGTTTAACAAGACGGTTTTAAGGCCCCTTGGAAGAGACGTGGAGGTTACAGTAGCTTAACAAGACGGTTTTAATGCCCCTTGGAAGAGACGTGGAGGTCAGAGTCGTTTAACAAGAGGGTTTTAATGCCCCTTGAAAGAGACGTGGAGGTCACAGTAGCTTAATAAGATGGTTTTAATGACCCTTGGAAGAGACGTGGAGTTCAGAGTGGTTTAACAAGATGGTTTTAATGCCCCTTGGAAGAGACGTGGAGGTCATAGTATCTTAACAAGACGGTTTTAATTCCGCTTGGAGAAGACGTGGAGGTCAGAGTGGTTTAACAACACGTTTTTAATGCCCCTTGGTAGAGACGTGAAGGTCACAGTAGCTTAACAAGACGGTTTTAATTCCCCTTGGAAGAGACGTCGTGTTCAGAGTGGTTTAACAAGACGGTTTTAATGCCTCTTGGAAGAGACGTGGAGTTCAGATTGGTTTAACAAGACGTTTTTAATGCCCCTTGGAAGAGACGTGGAGTTCAGAGGGGATTAACAAGACGGTTTTAATGCCCCTTGAAAGAGACGTGGAGGTCACAGTAGCTTAACAAGACGGTTTTAATGCCCCTTGGAATAGACGTGGAGTTCAGAGTGGTTTTACAATATGGTTTTAATGCCCCTTGGAAGAGACGTGGAGGTCACAGTAGCTTAACAAGACAGTTTTAATGCCCTTGGAAGAGACATCGAGATCAGAGTGGTTTACTAAGTTGTTTTTAATACCCCTTGGAAGAGACGTGGAAGTCACAGTAGATTAACAAGACGGTTTTAATGCCCCTTGGAAGAGACGTGGAGTTCAGAGTGGTTTAACAAGATGGTTTTAATGCCACTTGGAAGAGACGTGGAGGTCATAGTAGCTTAACAAGACGATTTTAATGCCACTTGGAGGAGACGTGGAGGTCAGAGTGGTTTAACAAGACGGTTGTAATGCCCCTTGGAAGAGACGTGGAGGTCACAGTAGCTTAACAAGACGGTTTTAATGGCCTTTGGAAGAGACGTTGAGGTCAGAGTGTTATAACAAGATGGTTTTAATGCCCCTTGGAAGAGACGTGGGGGTCACAGTAGCTTAGCAACACAGTTTTAATGCCCCTTGGAAGAGTCGTTTAGTTCAAAGTGGTTTAACAAGATGGTTTTAATGCCCCTTGGAGGAGACATGGAGGTCACAGTAGCTTAACAAGACGGTTTTAATGCCCCTTGGAAGAGACGTGGAGTTCAAAGTGGTTTAACAAGACGTTTTTAATGCTCCTTGGTAGAGACGTGGAGGTCACACTAGCTTAACAAGATGGTTTTAATGCCCCTTGGTAGAGACGTGGAGGTAACAGTAGCTTAACAAGACGGTTTTAATGCCCCTTGGAAGAGACGTGGAGGTCAGAGTGGTTTAACAAGATGGTTTTAATGCCACTTGGAAGAGACGTGGAGGTCACAGTAGCTTAACAAGACGGTTTTAATGCCCTTTGGAAGAGACGAGGAGTTCAGAGTGATTTATCAAGACTGTTTTAATGCCCCTTGGAAGAGACGTGGAGGTCAGAGTGGTTTAACAAGACGGTTGTAATGCCCCTTGGAAGAGACGTGGAGGTCACAGTAACTTAACAAGACTGTTTTAATGCCCCTTGGAAGAGACGTGGAGGTCAGAGTGGTTTAACAAGATGGTTTTAATGCCCCTTGGAAGAGACGTGGGGGTCACAGTAGCTTAACAACACAGTTTTAATGCCCCTTGGAAGAGACGTGGAGGTCAGAGTTGTTTAACAAGACGGTTTTAATGCCCCTTGGAAGAGACGTGGAGGTCACAGTAGCTTAACAAGATGGTTTTAATGCCACTTGGAAGAGACGTGGAGGTCACAGTAGCTTAACAAGACGGTTTTAATGCCCCTTGGAAGAGACGTGGAGTTCAGAGTGATTTATCAAGACGATTTAAATGCCCCTTCGAAGAGACGTGGAGTTCAGAGTGGTTTAACAAGAAGGTTTTAATGCCCATTGGTAGAGACATGGAGGTCACAGTAGCTTAACAATACGGTTTTAATGCCCCTTCGAAGAGACAGGGAGTTCTGAGTGGTTTAACCAGACGTTTTAATGCCCCTTGGAAGAGACAGGGAGGTCACAGTAGCTTAACAAGACGCTTTTAATGCCCCTTGGAAGAGACGTTGGGGTCACAGTAGCTTAACAACACAGTTTTAATGCCCCTTGGAAGAGACGTGGTGGTCAGAGTGGTTTAAAAAGACTGTTTTAATGCCCCTTGGAAGAGACGTGGAGGTCACAGTAGCTTAACAAGACGGTTTTAATGCCCCTTGGAAGAGACGTGGAAGTCAGAGTGGTTTAACAAGATGTTTTTAATGCCCCTTGGAAGAGACGTGGGGGTCATAGTAGCTTAATATCTCAGTTTTAATGCCCCTTGGAAGAGACTTGGAGGTCAGAGTTGTTTAACAAGATGGTTTTAATGCCCCTTGGAAGAGACATGGAGGTCACAGTAGCTTAACAAGACAGTTTTTATGCCCCTTAGAAGAGATGTGGAGGTCACAGTAGCTTAAAAAGACGGTTTTAATGCCCCTTGGAAGAGACGTGAAGTTCAGAGTGGTTTAACAAGACGGTTTTAAGGACCCTTGGAAGAGACGTGGAGTTCAGAGTGGTTTTACAAGACGTTTTTAATGCCCCTTGGAAGAGACGTGGAGCTCAAAGGGGCTTAACAAGATGGATTTAATGCCCCTTGGAAGAGACGTGGAGGTCACAGTAGCTTAACAAGACTGTTTTAATGCCCCTTGGAAGAGACGTGGAGTTCAGAGTGGTTTTACAAGATGGTTTTAATGCCCCTTGGAAGAGACGTAGAGGTAACAGTAGCTTAACAAGACAGTTTTAATGCCCTTGGAAGAGACATCGAGATCACAGTGGTTTACAAAGATGTTTTTAATGCCCCTTGGAAGAGACGTGGAAGTCACAGTAGCTTAACAAGACGGTTTTAATGCCCCTTGGAAGAAAGGTGGAGTTCAGAGTGGTTTAACAAGATGCTTTTAATGCCCCTTGGAGGAGACGTGGAGGTCAAAGTGGTTTAAAAAGACGATTTTAAGGCCCCTTGGAAGAGACGTGGAGTTCAGAGGGGATTAACAAGACTGTTTTAATGCCCCTTGGAAGAGACGTGGAGGTCACAGTAGCTTAACAAGACGGTTTAAATGCCCCTTGGAAGAGACGTGGAGTTCAGAGTGGTTTTACAAGATGGTTTTAATGCCCCTTGGAAGAGACATGGAGGTCACAGTAGCTTAAAAAGACAGTTTTAATGCCCTTGGAAGAGACATTGAGATCAGAGTGGTTTACCAAGTTGTTTTTAATGCCCCTTGGAAGAGACGTGGAAGTCACAGTAGATTAACAAGACGGTTTTAATGCCCCTTGGAAGAGACGTGGAGTTCAGAGTGGTTTAACAAGATGGTTTTAATGCCCCTTGGAAGAGACGTGGAGGTCATAGTAGATTAACAAGACATTTTAATGCCCCTTGGAGGAGACGTGGAGGTCAGAGTTGTTTAACAAGACGGTTTTAAGGCCCCTTGGAAGAGACGTGGAGGTTACAGTAGCTTAACAAGACGGTTTTAATGCCCCTTGGAAGAGACGTGGAGGTCAGAGTGGTTTAACAAGAGGATTTTAATGCCCCTTGAAAGAGACGTGGAGGTCACAGTAGCTTAATAAGACGGTTTTAATGACCCTTGGAAGAGACGTGGAGTTCAGAGTGGTTTAACAAGATGGTTTTAATGCCCCTTGGAAGAGACGTGGAGGTCATAGTAGCTTAACAAGACGGTTTTAATTCCCCTTGGAGGAGACTTGGAGGTCAGAGTGGTTTAACAACACGGTTTTAATGCCCCTTGGTAGAGACGTGGAGGTCACATTAGCTTAACAAGACGGTTTTAATTCCCCTTGGAAGAGACGTCGTGTTCAGAGTGGTTTAACAAGACGGTTTTAATGCCCCTTGGAAGAGACGTGGAGTTCAGATTGGTTTAACAAGACGTTTTTAATGCCCCTTGGAAGAGACGTGGAGTTCAGAGGGGATTAACAAGACTGTTTTAATGCCCCTTGGAAGAGACGTGGAGGTCACAGTAGCTTAACAAGACGGTTTAAATGCCCCTTGGAAGAGACGTGGAGTTCAGAGTGGTTTTACAAGATGGTTTTAATGCCCCTTGGAAGAGACGTGGAGGTCACAGTAGCTTAAAAAGACAGTTTTAATGCCCTTGGAAGAGACATTGAGATCAGAGTGGTTTACCAAGTTGTTTTTAATGCCCCTTGGAAGAGACGTGGAAGTCACAGTAGATTAACAAGATGGTTTTAATGCCACTTGGAAGAGATGTGGAGGTCCTAGTAGCTTAACAAGAAGGTTTTAATGCCCCTTGGAGGAGACGTGGAGGTCACAGTGGTTTAACAAGATGGTTTTAAGGCCCCTTGGAAGAGACGTGGAGGTTACAGTAGCTTAACAAGACGGTTTTAATGCCCCTTGGAAGAGACGTGGATGTCAGAGTGGTTTAACAAGAGGGTTTTAATGCCCCTTGAAAGAGACGTGGAAGTCACACTAGCTTAACAAGACGGTTTTAATGCCCCATGGTAGAGATGTGGAGGTCACAGTAGCTTAACAACACGGTTTTAATGCCCCTTGGAAGAGACGTGGAGTTCACAGTGGTTTAACAAGACGGTTTTAAGGCCCCTTGTAAGAGACGTGGAGTTCAGAGGGGCTTAACAAGATGGTTTTAATGCACCTTGGAAGAGACGTGGAAGTCACAGTAGCTTAACAAGACGGTTTTAATGCCCCTTGGAGGAGACGTGGAGGTCAGAGTGGTTTAACAAGACGGTTTTAAGGCCCCTTGGAAGAGACGTGGAGGTTACAGTAGCTTAACAGAACAGTTTTAATGCCCCTTGGAAGAGACGTGGAGGTCAGAGTGGTTTAACAAGAGGGTTTTAATGCCCCTTGAAAGAGACGTGGAGGACACAGTAGCTTAACAAGACGGTTTTAATGCTCCTTGGAAGAGACGTGGAGTTCAGAGAGGTTTAACAAGACGTTTTTAATGCTCCTTGGTAGAGAAGTGGAGGTCACACTAGCTTAACAAGACGGTTTTAATGCCCCTTGGAAGAGATGTGGAGTTCACAGTAGCTTAACAAGACGGTTTTAATGCCCCATGGAAGAGACGTGGAGTTCAGAGGGGCTTAGCAAGATGGTTTTAATGCCCCTTGGAACAGACATGGAAGTCACAGTAGCTTAAGAAGACGGGTTTAATGCCCCTTGGAGGAGACGTGGAGGTCAGAGTGGTTTAACAAGACGGTTTTAAGGCCCCTTGGAAGAGACGTGGAGCTTACAGTAGCTTAACAAGATGGTTTTAATGCTCCTTGGAAGAGACGTGGAGGTCAGAGTGGTTTAACAAGAGGGTTTTAATGCCCCTTGAAAGAGACATGGAGGTCACAGTAGCTTAATAAGACGGTTTTAATGCCCCTTGGAAGAGACGTGGAGTTCAGAGTGGTTTAACAAAATGGTTTTAATGCCCCTTGGAAGAGACGTGGAGGTCATAGCAGCTTAACAAGACGGTTTTAATTTCCCTTGGAGGAGACATGGAGGTCAGAGTGGTTTAACAAGACGGTTTTAATGCCCCTTGGTAGAGACGTGGAGGTCACAGTAGCTTAACAAGACTGTTTTAATGTCCCTTGGAAGAGACGTCGTGTTCAGAGTGGTTTAAGAAGACGGTTTTAATGCCCCTTGGAAGAGACGTGGAATTCAGAGTGGTTTAACAAGACGTTTTTAATGCCCTTTGGAAGAGACGTGGAGTTCAGAGGGGCTTAACAATATAGTTTTAATGCCCCTTGGAAGAGACGTGGAAGTCACAGTAGCTTAACAAGACGGTTTTAATGCCCCTTGGAAGAGACGTGGAGTTCAGAGTGGTTTTACAAGATGGTTTTAATGCCCCTTGGAAGAGACGTAGAGGTCACAGTAGCTTAGCAAGACAGTTTTAATGCCCTTGGAAGAGACATCGAGATCAGAGTGGTTTACCAAGATGTTTTTAATGCCCCTTGGAAGAGACATGGAAGTCACAGTAGCTGAACAAGACGGTTTTAATGCCCCTTGGAAGAAACGTGGAGTTCAGAGTGCTTTAACAAGATGGTTTTAATGCCCCTTGGAAGAGACGTGAAGGTCATACTAGATTAACAAGACGCTTTTAATGCCCCTTGGAGGAGACGTGGAGGTCAGAGTGGTTTGACAAGACGGTTTTAAGGCCCCTTGGAAGAGACGTGGAGGTTACAGTAGCTTAACAAGACGGTTTTAATGCCCCTTGGAAGAGACATCGAGATCAGAGTGGTTTACTAAGTTGTTTTTAATACCCCTTGGAAGAGACGTGGAAGTCACAGTAGATTAACAAGACGGTTTTAATGCCCCTTGGAAGAGACGTGGAGTTCAGAGTGGTTTAACAAGATGGTTTTAATGCCACTTGGAAGAGACGTGGAGGTCATAGTAGCTTAACAAGACGATTTTAATGCCACTTGGAGGAGACGTGGAGGTCAGAGTGGTTTAACAAGACGGTTGTAATGCCCCTTGGAAGAGACGTGGAGTTCAGAGTGGTTTTACAAGATGGTTTTAATGCCCCTTGGAAGAGACGTAGAGGTAACAGTAGCTTAACAAGACAGTTTTAATGCTCTTGGAAGAGACATCGAGATCACAGTGGTTTACAAAGATGTTTTTAATGCCCCTTGGAAGAGACGTGGAAGTCACAGTAGCTTAACAAGACGGTTTTAATGCCCCTTGGAAGAAACGTGGAGTTCAGAGTGGTTTAACAAGATGCTTTTAATGCCCCTTGGAGGAGACGTGGAGGTCAAAGTGGTTTAAAAAGACGATTTTAAGGCCCCTTGGAAGAGACGTGGAGTTCAGAGGGGATTAACAAGACTGTTTTAATGCCCCTTGGAAGAGACGTGGAGGTCACAGTAGCTTAACAGGACGGTTTAAATGCCCCTTGGAAGAGACGTGGAGTTCAGAGTGGTTTTACAAGATGGTTTTAATGCCCCTTGGAAGAGACGTGGAGGTCACAGTAGCTTAAAAAGACAGTTTTAATGCCCTTGGAAGAGACATTGAGATCAGAGTGGTTTACCAAGTTGTTTTTAATGCCCCTTGGAAGAGACGTGGAAGTCACAGTAGATTAACAAGACGGTTTTAATGCCCCTTGGAAGAGACGTGGAGTTCAGAGTGGTTTAACAAGATGGTTTTAATGCCCCTTGGAAGAGACGTGGAGGTCATAGTAGATTAACAAGACATTTTAATGCCCCTTGGAGGAGACGTGGAGGTCAGAGTTGTTTAACAAGACGGTTTTAAGGCCCCTTGGAAGAGACGTGGAGGTTACAGTAGCTTAACAAGACGGTTTTAATGCCCCTTGGAAGAGACGTGGAGGTCAGAGTGGTTTAACAAGAGGATTTTAATGCCCCTTGAAAGAGACGTGGAGGTCACAGTAGCTTAATAAGACGGTTTTAATGACCCTTGGAAGAGACGTGGAGTTCAGAGTGGTTTAACAAGATGGTTTTAATGCCCCTTGGAAGAGACGTGGAGGTCATAGTAGCTTAACAAGACGGTTTTAATTCCCCTTGGAGGAGACTTGGAGGTCAGAGTGGTTTAACAACACGGTTTTAATGCCCCTTGGTAGAGACGTGGAGGTCACATTAGCTTAACAAGACGGTTTTAATTCCCCTTGGAAGAGACGTCGTGTTCAGAGTGGTTTAACAAGACGGTTTTAATGCCCCTTGGAAGAGACGTGGAGTTCAGATTGGTTTAACAAGACGTTTTTAATGCCCCTTGGAAGAGACGTGGAGTTCAGAGGGGATTAACAAGACTGTTTTAATGCCCCTTGGAAGAGACGTGGAGGTCACAGTAGCTTAACAAGACGGTTTAAATGCCCCTTGGAAGAGACGTGGAGTTCAGAGTGGTTTTACAAGATGGTTTTAATGCCCCTTGGAAGAGACGTGGAGGTCACAGTAGCTTAAAAAGACAGTTTTAATGCCCTTGGAAGAGACATTGAGATCAGAGTGGTTTACCAAGTTGTTTTTAATGCCCCTTGGAAGAGACGTGGAAGTCACAGTAGATTAACAAGATGGTTTTAATGCCACTTGGAAGAGATGTGGAGGTCCTAGTAGCTTAACAAGAAGGTTTTAATGCCCCTTGGAGGAGACGTGGAGGTCACAGTGGTTTAACAAGATGGTTTTAAGGCCCCTTGGAAGAGACGTGGAGGTTACAGTAGCTTAACAAGACGGTTTTAATGCCCCTTGGAAGAGACGTGGAGGTCAGAGTGGTTTAACAAGAGGGTTTTAATGCCCCTTGAAAGAGACGTGGAAGTCACACTAGCTTAACAAGACGGTTTTAATGCCCCTTGGTAGAGATGTGGAGGTCACAGTAGCTTAACAACACGGTTTTAATGCCCCTTGGAAGAGACGTGGAGTTCACAGTGGTTTAACAAGACGGTTTTAAGGCCCCTTGGAAGAGACGTGGAGTTCAGAGGGGCTTAACAAGATGGTTTTAATGCACCTTGGAAGAGACGTGGAAGTCACAGTAGCTTAACAAGACGGTTTTAATGCCCCTTGGAGGAGACGTGGAGGTCAGAGTGGTTTAACAAGACGGTTTTAAGGCCCCTTGGAAGAGACGTGGAGGTTACAGTAGCTTAACAGAACAGTTTTAATGCCCCTTGGAAGAGACGTGGAGGTCAGAGTGGTTTAACAAGAGGGTTTTAATGCCCCTTGAAAGAGACGTGGAGGACACAGTAGCTTAACAAGACGGTTTTAATGCTCCTTGGAAGAGACGTGGAGTTCAGAGAGGTTTAACAAGACGTTTTTAATGCTCCTTGGTAGAGAAGTGGAGGTCACACTAGCTTAACAAGACGGTTTTAATGCCCCTTGGAAGAGATGTGGAGTTCACAGTAGCTTAACAAGACGGTTTTAATGCCCCATGGAAGAGACGTGGAGTTCAGAGGGGCTTAGCAAGACGGTTTTAATGCCCCTTGGAACAGACATGGAAGTCACAGTAGCTTAAGAAGACGGGTTTAATGCCCCTTGGAGGAGACGTGGAGGTCAGAGTGGTTTAACAAGACGGTTTTAAGGCCCCTTGGAAGAGACGTGGAGCTTACAGTAGCTTAACAAGATGGTTTTAATGCTCCTTGGAAGAGACGTGGAGGTCAGAGTGGATTAACAAGAGGGTTTTAATGCCCCTTGAAAGAGACGTGGAGGTCACAGTAGCTTAATAAGACGGTTTTAATGCCCCTTGGAAGAGACGTGGAGTTCAGAGTGGTTTAACAAAATGGTTTTAATGCCCCTTGGAAGAGACGTGGAGGTCATAGCAGCTTAACAAGACGGTTTTAATTTCCCTTGGAGGAGACATGGAGGTCAGAGTGGTTTAACAAGACGGTTTTAATGCCCCTTGGTAGAGACGTGGAGGTCACAGTAGCTTAACAAGACTGTTTTAATGTCCCTTGGAAGAGACGTCGTGTTCAGAGTGGTTTAAGAAGACGGTTTTAATGCCCCTTGGAAGAGACGTGGAATTCAGAGTGGTTTAACAAGACGTTTTTAATGCCCTTTGGAAGAGACGTGGAGTTCAGAGGGGCTTAACAATATAGTTTTAATGCCCCTTGGAAGAGACGTGGAAGTCACAGTAGCTTAACAAGACGTTTTAATGCCCCTTGGAAGAGACGTGGAGTTCAGAGTGGTTTTACAAGATGGTTTTAATGCCCCTTGGAAGAGACGTAGAGGTCACAGTAGCTTAGCAAGACAGTTTTAATGCCCTTGGAAGAGACATCGAGATCAGAGTGGTTTACCAAGATGTTTTTAATGCCCCTTGGAAGAGACATGGAAGTCACAGTAGCTGAACAAGACGGTTTTAATGCCCCTTGGAAGAAACGTGGAGTTCAGAGTGCTTTAACAAGATGGTTTTAATGCCCCTTGGAAGAGACGTGAAGGTCATACTAGATTAACAAGACGCTTTTAATGCCCCTTGGAGGAGACGTGGAGGTCAGAGTGGTTTGACAAGACGGTTTTAAGGCCCCTTGGAAGAGACGTGGAGGTTACAGTAGCTTAACAAGACGGTTTTAATGCCCCTTGGAAGAGACGTGGAGGTCAGAGTGGTTTAACAAGAGGGTTTTAATGCCCCTTGAAAGAGACGTGGAGGTCACAGTAGCTTAATAAGACGGTTTTAATGCCCCTTGGAAGAGACGTGGAGTTCAGAGAGGTTTAACAAGATGGTTTTAATGCCCCTTGGAAGAGACGTGGAGGTCATAGTAGCTTAACAAGACGGTTTTAATTCCCCTTGGAGGAGACGTGGAGGTCAGAGTGGCTTAACAACACGGTTTTAATGCCCCTTGGTAGAGACGTGGAGGTCACATTAGCTTAACAAGACGGTTTTAATTCCACTTGGAAGAGGCGTCGTGTTAAGAGTGGTTTAACAAGACGGTTTTAATGCCCCTTGGAAGAGACGTGGAGTTCAGATTGGTTTAACAAGACGTTTTTAATGCCCCTTGGAAGAGACGTGGAGTTCAGAGGGGCTTAACAAGACGGTTTTAATGCCCCTTGGAAGAGACGTGGAGGTCACAGTAGCTTAACAGGACGGTTTTAATGCCCCTTGGAAGAGACGTGGAGTTCAGAGTGGTTTTACAAGATGGTTTAATGCCCTTTGGAAGAGACGTGGAGGTCACAGTAGCTTAAAAAGACAGTTTTAATGCCCTTGGAAGAGACATCGAGATCAGAGTGGTTTACCAAGTTGTTTTTAATGCCCCTTGGAAGAGAAGTGGAAGTCACAGTAGATTAACAAGACGGTTTTAATGCCCCTTGGAAGAGACGTGGAGTTCAGAGTGGTTTAACAAGATGGTTTTAATGCCACTTGGAAGAGACCTGGAGGTCATAGTAGCTTAACAAGACGGTTTTAATGCCCCTTGGAGGAGACGTGGAGGTCAGAGTGGTTTAACAAGATGGTTTTAAGGCCCCTTGGAAGGGACGTGATGGTTACAGTAGCTTAACAAGACGGTTTTAATGCCCCTTGGAAGAGACGTGGAGGTCAGAGTGGTTTAACAAGAGGGTTTTAATGCCCCTTGAAAGAGAAGTGGAAGTCACACTAGCTTAACAAGACGGTTTTAATGCCCCTTGGTAGAGATGTGGAGGTCAGAGTAGCTTAACAACACGGTTTTAATGCCCCTTGGAAGAGACGTGGAGTTCACAGTGGTTTAACAAGACGGTTTTAAGGCCCCTTGGAAGAGACGTGGAGATGAGAGGGGCTTAACAAGACGGTTTTAATGCACCTTGGAAGAGACGTGGAGGTTACAGTAGCTTAACAAAACAGTATTATTGCCCCTTGGAAGAGATGTGGAGGTCAGAGTGGTTTAACAAGAGGGTTTTAATGCCTCTTGAAAGAGACGTGGAGGACACAGTAGCTTAACAAGACGGTTTTAATGCCCCTTGGAAGAGACGTGGAGTTCGGAGAGGTTTTACAAGACGTTTTTAATGGTCCTTGGTAGAGAAGTGGAGGTCACACTAGCTTTACAAGACGGTTTTAATGCCCCTTGGAAGAGACGTGGAGTTCAGAGTGGCTTAGCAAGACTGTTTTAATGCCCCTTGGAAGAGACATGGAAGTCACAGTAGCTTAAGAAGACGGTTTTAATGCCCCTTGGAGGAGACGTGGAGGTCAGAGTGGTTTAACAAGACGGTTTTAAGGCCCCTTGGAAGAGACGTGGAGCTTACAGTAGCTTAACAAGACGGTTTTAATGCCCCTTGGAAGAGACGTGGAGGTCAGAGTGGTTTAACAAGAGGGTTTTAATGCCCCTTGAAAGAGACGTGGAGGTCACAGTAGCTTAATAAGACGGTTTTAATGCCCCTTGGAAGAGACGTGGAGTTCAGAGTGGTTTAACAAAATGGTTTTAATGCCCCTTGGAAGAGACGTGGAGGTCATAGCAGCTTAACAAGACGGTTTTAATTTCCCTTGGAGGAGATATGGAGGTCAGAGTGGTTTAACAAGACGGTTTTAATGCCCCTTGGTAGAGACGTGGAGGTCACAGTAGCTTAACAAGATGGTTTTAATGCCCCTTGGAAGAGACGTCGTGTTCAGAGTGGTTTAACAAGACGGTTTTAATGCCCCTTGGAAGAGACGTGGAGTTCAGAGTGGTTTAACAAGACGTTTTTAATGCCCCTTGGAAGAGACGTGGAGTTCAGAGGGGCTTAACAAGACGGTTTTAATGCCCCTTGGAAGAGACGTGGAAGTCACAGTAGCTTAACAAGACGGTTTTAATGCCCCTTGGAAGAGACGTGGAGTTCAGAGTGGTTTTACAAGATGGTTTTAATGCCCCTTGGAAGAGACGTAGAGGTCACAGTAGCTTAGCAAGACAGTTTTAATGCCCCTTGGAAGAGACGTAGAGGTCACAGTAGCTTAGCAAGACAGTTTTAATGCCCTTGGAAGAGACATCGAGATCAGAGTGGTTTACCAAGATGTTTTTAATGCCCCTTGGAAGAGACGTGGAAGTCACAGTAGCTTAACAAGACGGTTTTAATGCCCCTTGGTAGAGACATGGAGGTCACAGTAGCTTAACAAGACGGTTTTAATGCCCCTTGGAAGAGACGTGGAGTTCAGAGTGGTTTAACAAGACGTTTTTAATGCTCCTTGGTAGAGACGTGGAGGTCACACTAGCTTAACAATATCGTTTTAATGCCCCTTGGTAGAGACGTGGAGGTTACTGTAGCTTAACAAGACGGTTTTAATGCCCCTTGGAAGAGACGTGGAGGTCACAGCAGCTTAACAAGATGGTTTTAATGCCCCTTGGAAGAAACGTGGAGGTCAGAGTGGTTTAACAAGAGGGTTTTAATGCCCCTTGAAAGAGACGTGAGGGGCACAGTAGCTTAACAAGACGGTTTTAATGCCCCTTGGAAGAGACGTGGAGTTCGGAGAGGTTTAACAAGACGTTTTTAATGCTCCTTGGTAGAGAAGTTTAGGTCACACTAGCTTAACAAGACAGTTTTAATGCCCCTTGGAAGAGACGTGGAGTTCAGAGGGGCTTAGCAAGACGGTTTTAATGCCCCTTGGAAGAGACATGGAAGTCACAGTAGCTTAAGAAGACGGTTTTAATGCCCCTTGGAGGAGACGTGGAGGTCAGAGTGGTTTAACAAGACGGTTTTAAGGCCCCTTGGAAGAGACGTGGAGCTTACAGTAGCTTAACAAGACGGTTTTAATGCCCCTTGGAAGAGACGTGGAGGTCAGAGTGGTTTAACAAGAGGGTTTTAATGCCCCTTGAAAGAGACGTGGAGGTCACAGTAGCTTAATAAGACGGTTTTAATGCCCCTTGGAAGAGACGTGGAGTTCAGAGTGGTTTAACAAAATGGTTTTAATGCCCCTTGGAAGAGACGTGGAGGTCATAGCAGCTTAACAAGACGGTTTTAATTTCCCTTGGAGGAGACATGGAGGTAAGAGTGGTTTAACAAGACGGTTTTAATGCCCCTTGGTAGAGACGTGGAGGTCACAGTAGCTTAACAAGACGGTTTTAATGCCCCTTGGAAGAGACGTCGTGTTCAGAGTGGTTTAACAAGACGGTTTTAATGCCCCTTGGAAGAGTCGTGGAGTTCAGAGTGGTTTAGCAAGACGTTTTTAATGCCCCTTGGAAGAGACGTGGAGTTCAGAGGGGCTTAACAATACAGTTTTAATGCCCCTTGGAAGAGACGTGGAAGTCACAGTAGCTTAACAAGACGGTTTTAATGCCCCTTGGAAGAGACGTGGAGTTCAGGGTGGTTTTACAAGATGGTTTTAATGCCCCTTGGAAGAGACGTAGAGGTCACAGTAGCTTAGCAAGACAGTTTTAATGCCCTTAGAAGAGACATCGAGATCAGAGTGGTTTACCAAGATGTTTTTAATGCCCCTTGGAAGAGACGTGGAAGTCACAGTAGCTTAACAAGACGGTTTTAATGCCCCTTGGTAGAGAAATGGAGGTCACAGTAGCTTAACAAGACGGTTTTAATGCCCCTTGGAAGAGACGTGGAGTTCAGAGTGGTTTAACAAGACGTTTTTAATGCTCCTTGGTAGAGACATGGAGGTCACACTAGCTTAACAAGATGGTTTTAATGCCCCTTGGTAGAGACGTGGAGGTTACAGTAGCTTAACAAGACGGTTTTAATGCCCCTTGGAAGAGACGTGGAGGTCACAGTAGCTTAACAAGATGGTTTTAATGCCCCTTGGAAGAAACGTGGAGGTCAGAGTGGTTTAACAAGTCGGTTTTAATGCCCCTTGGAAGAGACGTGGAGGTCACAGTAGCTTAACAAGACGGTTTTATTGCCCCTTGGAAGAGATGTGGAGTTCAGAGTGGTTTAACAAGACGTTTTTAATGCTTCTTGGTAAAGACGTGGAGTTCAGAGTGGTTTATCAAGACGTTTTTAGTGCTCCTTGGTAGAGACGTGGAGGTCACACAACATTAACAAGACGGTTTTAATGCCCCTTGGAAGAGACATGGAGGTCACAGTAGCTTAACAATACGGTTTTAATGCTCCTTGGTAGAGACGTGGAGGTCACACTAGCTTAACAAGACGGTTTTAATGCACCTTGGTAGAGACGTAGAGCTCACATTAGCTTAATAAGATGGTTTTAATGCCCCTTGGAAGAGACGTGAAGTTCAGAGTGGTTTAACAAGACGGTTTTAAAGCCCCTTGGAAGACACGCGGAGTTTAGAGTGGTTCAACAAGACGTTTTTAATGCTCCTTGGTAGAGATGTGGAGGTCACACTAGCTTACCAACACAGTTTTAATGCCCCTTGGAAGAGACGTGGAGGTCAGAGTGGTTTTACAAGATGGCTTTAATGCCCCTTGGAAGAGACGTGGAGGTCACAGTAGCTTAACAAGACTGTTTTAATGCCCCTTGGAAGAGATGTGGAGGTCAGAGTGGCTTACCAAGATGTTTTTAATGCCCCTTGGAAGAGACGTGCAGGTCACAGTAGCTTAACAAGACGGTTTTAATGCCCCTTGGAAGAGACGTGGAGTTCCGGGTGGTTTAACAAGACGGTTTTAATGCCCCTGAGAAGAGACATGGAGGTCATAGTAGCTTAACAAGACGGTTTTAATGCCCCTTGGAGGAAACGTGGAGGTCAGAGTGGTTTAACAAGAAGGTTTTAATGCCCATTGGAAGAGACGTGGAGTTCAGAGTGGTTTAACAAGATGTTTTTAATGCCCCTTGGAAGAGACGTGTAGTTCAAAGTGGTTTAACAAGACGGTTTTAGTGCCCCTTGGAAAAGAAGTGAAGTTCAAAGTGGTTTAACAAGACTGTTTTAATGCCCATTGGAAGAGACGTGGATGTGACAGTAGCTTAACAAGATGGTTTTAATGCCCGTTGGAAGAGACGTGGAGGTCACAGTAGCTTAACAAGACGGTTTTAATGCTCGTTGGAAGAGACGTGGAGGTCAGAGTGGTTTAACAAGATGGTTTTAATGCCCCTTGGAAGAGACATGGAGATCAGAGTCGTTTATCAAGACGGTTTTAATGCCCCTTGGTAGAGACATGGATTTCACAGTAGCTTAACAACACGGTTTTAATGCCCCTTGGAATAGACAGGGTGTTAAGAGTGGTTGAACAAGGCGGTTTTAATGCGCCTTGGAAGAGACGTGGAGGTGAGAGGGGTTTAACAAGAGGGTTTTAATGCCCCTTGAAAGAGACGTGGAGGTCACAGTAGCTTAACAAGACGGTTTTAATGCCCCTTGGAGGAGACGTGGAGTTCAGAGTGGTTTAACAAGATGTTTCTAATGCTCCTTGGTAGAGACGTGGAGGTCACACTAGCTTATCAAGACGGTTTTAATGTCCCTTGGTAGAGACGTGGAGGTCACAGTAGCTTAACAAGACGGTTTTAATGCCCCTTGGAAGAGACGTGGAGGTCAGAGTGGTTTAACAAGATGGTTTTAATGCCACTTGGAAGAGACGTGGAGGTCACAGTAACTTAACAAGACGGTTTTAATGCCCCTTGAAAGAGACTTGGAGGTCACAGTAGCTTAACAAGACGGTTTTAATGCCCCTTGGAGGAGACGTGGAGTTCAGAGTGGTTTAACAAGATGTTTTTAATGCTCCTTGGTAGAGACGTGGAGGTCACACTACTTATCAAGACGGTTTTAATGTCCCTTGGTAGAGACGTGGAGGTCACAGTAGCTTAACAAGACGGTTTTAATGCCCCTTGGAGGAGACGTGGAGTTCAGAGTGGTTTAACAAGATGTTTCTAATGCTCCTTGGTAGAGACGTGGAGGTCACACTAGCTTATCAAGACGGTTTTAATGTCCCTTGGTAGAGACGTGGATGTCACAGTAGCTTAACAAGACGGTTTTAATGCCCCTTGGAAGAGACGTGGAGGTCAGAGTGGTTTAACAAGATGTTTTTAATGCCCCTTGGAAGAGACGTGTAGTTCAAAGTGGTTTAACAAGACGGTTTTAGTGCCCCTTGGAAAAGAAGTGAAGTTCAAAGTGGTTTAACAAGACTGTTTTAATGCCCATTGGAAGAGACGTGGATGTGACAGTAGCTTAACAAGATGGTTTTAATGCCCGTTGGAAGAGACGTGGAGGTCACAGTAGCTTAACAAGACGGTTTTAATGCTCGTTGGAAGAGACGTGGAGGTCAGAGTGGTTTAACAAGATGGTTTTAATGCCCCTTGGAAGAGACATGGAGATCAGAGTCGTTTATCAAGACGGTTTTAATGCCCCTTGGTAGAGACATGGATTTCACAGTAGCTTAACAACACGGTTTTAATGCCCCTTGGAATAGACAGGGTGTTAAGAGTGGTTGAACAAGGCGGTTTTAATGCGCCTTGGAAGAGACGTGGAGGTGAGAGAGGTTTAACAAGAGGGTTTTAATGCCCCTTGAAAGAGACGTGGAGGTCACAGTAGCTTAACAAGACGGTTTTAATGCCCCTTGGAGGAGACGTGGAGTTCAGAGTGGTTTAACAAGATGTTTCTAATGCTCCTTGGTAGAGACGTGGAGGTCACACTAGCTTATCAAGACGGTTTTAATGTCCCTTGGTAGAGACGTGGAGGTCACAGTAGCTTAACAAGACGGTTTTAATGCCCCTTGGAAGAGACGTGGAGGTCAGAGTGGTTTAACAAGATGGTTTTAATGCCACTTGGAAGAGACGTGGAGGTCACAGTAGATTAACAAGACGGTTTTAATGCCCCTTGGAAGAGACATGGAGTTCAGAGTGATTTATCAAGACGGTTTTAAGGCCCCTTGGAAGAGACGTGGAGGTCAGAGTGGTTTAACAAGACAGTTGTAATGCCCTTGGAAGAGACGTGGAGGTCACAGTAGCTTAACATAACGGTTTTAATGGCCTTTGGAAGAGACGTGGAGGTCAGAGTGGTATAACAAGACGGTTTTAATGCCCCTTGGAAGAGACATGGAGGTCACAGTAGCTTAACAGTACGGTTTTAATGCTCCTTGGTAGAGACGTGGAGGTCACACTAGCTTAACAAGACGGTTTTAATGCACCTTGGTAGAGACGTAGAGCTCACATTAGCTTAATAAGATGGTTTTAATGCCCCTTGGAAGAGACGTGAAGTTCAGAGTGGTTTAACAAGACGGTTTTAAAGCCCCTTGGAAGACACGCGGAGTTTAGAGTGGTTCAACAAGACGTTTTTAATGCTCCTTGGTAGAGATGTGGAGGTCACACTAGCTTACCAACACAGTTTTAATGCCCCTTGGAAGAGACGTGGAGGTCAGAGTGGTTTTACAAGATGGCTTTAATGCCCCTTGGAAGAGACGTGGAGGTCACAGTAGCTTAACAAGACTGTTTTAATGCCCCTTGGAAGAGATGTGGAGGTCAGAGTGGTTTACCAAGATGTTTTTAATGCCCCTTGGAAGAGACGTGCAGGTCACAGTAGCTTAACAAGACGGTTTTAATGCCCCTTGGAAGAGACGTGGAGTTCCGGGTGGTTTAACAAGACGGTTTTAATGCCCCTGAGAAGAGACATGGAGGTCATAGTAGCTTAACAAGACGGTTTTAATGCCCCTTGGAGGAAACGTGGAGGTCAGAGTGGTTTAACAAGAAGGTTTTAATGCCCATTGGAAGAGACGTGGAGTTCAGAGTGGTTTAACAAGATGTTTTTAATGCCCCTTGGAAGAGACGTGTAGTTCAAAGTGGTTTAACAAGACGGTTTTAATGCCCCTTGGAAAAGAAGTGAAGTTAAAAGTGGTTTAACAAGACTGTTTTAATGCCCATTGGAAGAGACGTGGATGTGACAGTAGCTTAACAAGATGGTTTTAATGCCCGTTGGAAGAGACGTGGAGGTCACAGTAGCTTAACAAGACGGTTTTAATGCTCGTTGGAAGAGACGTGGAGGTCAGAGTGGTTTAACAAGATGGTTTTAATGCCCCTTGGAAGAGACATGGAGATCAGAGTCGTTTATCAAGACGGTTTTAATGCCCCTTGGTAGAGACATGGATTTCACAGTAGCTTAACAACACGGTTTTAATGCCCCTTGGAATAGACAGGGTGTTAAGAGTGGTTGAACAAGGCGGTTTTAATGCGCCTTGGAAGAGACGTGGAGGTGAGAGAGGTTTAACAAGAGGGTTTTAATGCCCCTTGAAAGAGACGTGGAGGTCACAGTAGCTTAACAAGACGGTTTTAATGCCCCTTGGAGGAGACGTGGAGTTCAGAGTGGTTTAACAAGATGTTTCTAATGCTCCTTGGTAGAGACGTGGAGGTCACACTAGCTTATCAAGACGGTTTTAATGTCCCTTGGTAGAGATGTGGAGGTCACAGTAGCTTAACAAGACGGTTTTAATGCCCCTTGGAAGAGACGTGGAGGTCAGAGTGGTTTAACAAGATGGTTTTAATGCCACTTGGAAGAGACGTGGAGGTCACAGTAACTTAACAAGACGGTTTTAATGCCCCTTGAAAGAGACTTGGAGGTCACAGTAGCTTAACAAGACGGTTTTAATGCCCCTTGGAGGAGACGTGGAGTTCAGAGTGGTTTAACAAGATGTTTTTAATGCTCCTTGGTAGAGACGTGGAGGTCACACTAGCTTATGAAGACGGTTTTAATGTCCCTTGGTAGAGACGTGGAGGTCACAGTAGCTTAACAAGACGGTTTTAATGCCCCTTGGAAGAGACGTGGAGGTCAGAGTGGTTTAACAAGATGGTTTTAATGCCACTTGGAAGAGACGTGGAGGTCACAGTAGCTTAACAAGACGGTTTTAATGCCCCTTGGAAGAGACATGGAGTTCAGAGTGATTTATCAAGACGGTTTTAAGGCCCCTTGGAAGAGACGTGGAGGTCAGAGTGGTTTAACAAGACAGTTGTAATGCCCTTGGAAGAGACGTGGAGGTCACAGTAGCTTAACATAACGGTTTTAATGGCCTTTGGAAGAGACGTGGAGGTCAGAGTGGTATAACAAGATGGTTTTAATGCCCCTTAGAAGAGACGTGGGGGTCACAGTAGCTTAGCAACACAGTTTTAATGCCCCTTGGAAGAGTCGTTTAGTTCAAAGTGGTTTAACAAGATGGTTTTAATGCCCCTTGGAGGAGACATGGAGGTCACAGTAGCTTAACAAGACGATTTTAATGCCCCTTGGAAGAGACGTGGAGTTCAGAGTGGTTTAACAAGATGGTTTTAATGCCCCTTGGTAGACACATGGAGGTCACAGTAGCTTAACAAGACGGTTTTAATGCCCCTTGGAAGAGACGTGGAGTTCAAAGTGGTTTAACAAGACGTTTTTAATGCTCCTTGGTAGAGACGTGGAGGTCACACTAGCTTAACAATATGGTTTTAATGCCCCTTGGTAGAGACGTAGAGGTAACAGTAGCTTAACAAGACGGTTTTAATGCCCCTTGGAAGAGACGTGGAGGTCAGAGTGGTTTAACAAGATGGTTTTAATGCCACTTGGAAGAGACGTGGAGGTCACAGTAGCTTAACAAGACGGTTTTAATGCCCTTTGGAAGAGACGAGGAGTTCAGAGTGATTTATCAAGACTGTTTTAATGCCCCTTGGAAGAGACGTGGAGGTCAGAGTGGTTTAACAAGACGGTTGTAATGCCCCTTGGAAGAGACGTGGAGGTCACAGTAACTTAACAAGACTGTTTTAATGCCCCTTGGAAGAGACGTGGAGGTCAGAGTGGTTTAACAAGAAGGTTTTAATGCCCCTTGGAAGAGACGTGGGGGTCACAGTAGCTTAACAAACAGTTTTAATGCCCCTTGGAAGAGACGTGGAGGTCAGAGTTGTATAACAAGACGGTTTTAATGCCCCTTGGAAGAGACGTGGAGGTCACAGTAGCTTAACAAGATGGTTTTAATGCCACTTGGAAGAGACGTGGAGGTCACAGTAGCTTAACAAGACGGTTTTAAT
Organism: Phyllobates terribilis; assembly: GCF_046119375.1. Classification (NCBI taxonomy): domain Eukaryota; kingdom Metazoa; phylum Chordata; class Amphibia; order Anura; family Dendrobatidae; genus Phyllobates; species Phyllobates terribilis. The sequence goes on from NW_027362764.1 coordinate 253,940,000, forward strand.
GCCCCTTGGAAGAGACGTGGAGTTCAGAGTGATTTATCAAGACGATTTAAATGCCCCTTGGAAGAGACGTGGAGTTCAGAGTGGTTTAACAAGACGGTTTTAATGCCCATTGGTAGAGACATGGAGGTCACAGTAGCTTAACAATACGGTTTTAATGCCCCTTCGAAGAGACAGGGAGTTCTGAGTGGTTTAACCAGACGTTTTAATGCCCCTTGGAAGAGACAGGGAGGTCACAGTAGCTTAACAAGACGCTTTTAATGCCCCTTCGAAGAGACGTTGGGGTCACAGTAGCTTAACAGCACGGTTTTAATGCCCCTTGGAAGAGACGTGGTGGTCAGAGTGGTTTAAAAAGACTGTTTTAATGCTCCTTGGAAGAGACGTGGAGGTCACAGTAGCTTAACAAGACGGTTTTAATGCCCCTTGGAAGAGACGTGGAAGTCAGAGTGGTTTAACAAGATGTTTTTAATGCCCCTTGGAAGAGACGTGGGGGTCACAGTAGCTTAATAACTCAGTTTTAATGCCCCTTGGAAGAGACTTGGAGGTCAGAGTTGTTTAACAAGATGGTTTTAATGCCCCTTGGAAGAGACATGGAGGTCACAGTAGCTTAACAGGACAGTTTTTATGCCCCTTGGAAGAGACGTGGAGGTCAAAGAGGTTTAACAAGACGGTTGTATTGCCCCTTGGAAGAGACGTGGAGGTCACAGTAGCTTAACAAGATGCTTTTAATGCCCCTTGGAAGAGACGCGGAGGTCAGAGTGGTCTAACAAGATCGTTTTAATGCCCCTTGGAAGAGACGTGGGGGTCACAGTAGCTTAACACCATAGTTTTAATGCCCCTTGGAAGAGACGTGGAGGTCAGAGTGGTTTAAAAAGATGATTTTAATGCCTCTAGGAAGAGACGTGGAGGTCACAGTAGCTTAACAAGATGGTTTTAATGGCCTTTGGAAGAGACGTGGAGTTCAGAGTGGTCTAACAAGATGGTTTTAATGCCATTTGGAAGAGACGTGGAGGTCACAGTAGCTTAACAAGACTGTTTTATTGCCCCTTTGAAGAGACGTGGAGTTCAGAGTGGTTTATCAAGACGGTTTTAATGCCCCTTGGAAGAGATGTGGAGGTCAAAGTAGTTTAACAAGATGGTTGTAATGCCCCTTCGAAGAGACGTGGAGGTCACAGTAGCTTAACAAGATGGTCTTAATGCCCCTTGGAACAGACGTGGAGGTCAGAGTGGTTTAACAAGATGTTTTGAATGCCCCTTGGAAGAGACGTAGGGGTCACAATAGCTTAGTAACCCAGTTTTAATGCCCCTTGGAAGAGACGTGGAGGTCAGTGTTGTTTAACAAGACCGTTTTAATGCCCCTTGGAAGAGACATGGAGGTCACAGTAGCTTAACAAGACGGTTTTAATGCCTCTTGGAAGAGACGTGGAGTTCAGAGTGGTTTAACAAGACGTTTTTAATGCTCCTTGGTAGAGACGTGGAGGTCACACTAGCTTAACAAGACCGTTTTAATGCCCCTTGGTAGAGACGTGGAGGTCACAGTAGCTTAACAAGACGGTTTTAATGCCCCTTGGAAGAGACGTGGAGGTCAGAGTGGTTTAACAAGATGGTTTTAATGCCACTTGGAAGAGACGTGGAGGTCACAGTAGCTTAACAAGACGGTTTTAATGCCCCTTGGAAGAGACGTGGAGTTCAGAGTGATTTATCAAGACGGTTTTAATGCCCCTTGGAAGAGACGTGGAGGTCAGAGTGGTTTAACAAGACGGTTGTAATGCCCCTTGGAAGAGACGTGGAGGTCACAGTAGCTTAACAAGACGGTTTTAATGCCCCTTGGAAGAAACGTGGAGTTCAGCGTGATTTATCAAGACGGTTTTAATGCCCCTTGGAAGAGACGTGGAGGTCAGAGTGGTTTAACAAGATGTTTTGAATGCCCCTTGGAAGAGACGTAGGGGTCACAGTAGCTTAGTAACCCAGTTTTAATGCCCCTTGGAAGAGACGTGGAGGTCAGAGTTGTTTAACAAGGCCGTTTTAATGCCCCTTGGAAGAGACATGGAGGTCACAGTAGCTTAACAAGACGGTTTTAATGGCCCTTGGAAGAGACGTGGAGTTCAGAGTGGTTTAACAAGACGTTTTTAATGCTCTTTTGTAGAGACGTGGAGGTCACAATAGCTTAACAAGACCGTTTTAATGCCCCTTGGTAGAGACGTGGAGGTCACAGTAGCTTAACAAGACGGTTTTAATGCCCCTTGGAAGAGACGTGGAGGTCAGAGTGGTTTAACAAGATGGTTTTAATGCCACTTGGAAGAGACGTGGAGGTCAGAGTGATTTATCAAGACGGTTTTAATGCCCCTTGGAAGAGACGTGGAGGTCAGAATGGTTTAACAAGATGGTTTTAATGCCCCTTGGAAGAGACGTAGGGGTCACAGTAGCTTAGTAACACAGTTTTAATGCCCCTTGGAAGAGACGTGGAGGTCAGAGTTGTTTAACAAGACCGTTTTAATGCCCCTTGGAAGAGACATGGAGGTCACAGTAGCTTAACAAGACGGTTTTAATGCCCCTTGGAAGAGACGTGGAGTTCAGAGTGGTTTAAGAAGACGTTTTTAATGCTCCTTGGTAGATACGGGGAGGTCACATTAGCTTAACAAGACTGGTTTAATGCCCCTTGGTAGAGACGTGGAGGTCACAGCAGCTTAGCAAGACGGTTTTAATGCCCCTTGGAAGAGACGTGGAGGTCAGAGTGGTTTAACAAGATGGTTTTAATGCCACTTGGAAGAGACGTGGAGGTCACAGTAGCTTAACAAGACGGTTTTAATGCCCCTTGGAAGAGACGTGGAGTTCAGAATGATTTATCAAGACGGTTTTAATGCCCCTTGGAAGAGACGTGGAGGTCAGAGTGGTTTAACAAGACGGTTGTAATGCCCCTCGGAAGACACGTGGAGGTCACAGTAGCTTAACAAGAAGGTTTTAATGCCCCTTGGAAGAGACGTGGAGGTCAGAGTGGTTTAACAAGATGGTTTTAATGCCCCTTGGAAGAGACGAGGGGGTCACAGTAGCTTAACAACACAGTTTTAATGCCCCTTGGAAGAGACGTGGAGGTCAGAGTTGTTTAACAAGACGGTTTTAATGCTCCTTCGATGAGACGTGGAGGTCACAGTAGCTTAACAAGACGGTTTTAATGCCCCTTGGAATAGTCGTTTAGTTCAGAGTGGTTTAACAAGATGGTTTTAATGCCCCTTGGTGGAGACGTGGAGGTCACAGTAGCTTAACAAGATGATTTTAATGCCCCTTGGAACAGACAGGGAGTTCAGAGTGGTTTAACCAGACGGTTTTAATGCCCCTTGGAAGAGACATGGAGGTCACAGTAGCTTAACAAGACGGTTTTTATGCCCCTTGGAAGAGACGTGGAGGTCAGAGTGGTTTAACAAGACGGTTGTAATGCCCCTTGGAAGAGACGTGGAGGTCACAGTAGCTTAACAAGATGGTTTTAATGCCCCTTAGAAGAGACGTGTAGTTCAGAGTGGTTTAACAAAACGGTTTTAATGCCCCTTGGAAGAGACATGGAGGTCACAGTAGCTTAACAAGATGGTTTTAATGCCCCTTGGAAGAGATGTGGAGTTCAGAGTGATTTAACAAGACGGTTTTAATGCCCCTTGGTAGAGACGTGGAGGTCACAGTAGCTTATCAAGACGGTTTTAATGCCCCTTGGAAGAGACGTGGAGTTCAGAGTGGTTTAACAAGATGGTTTTAATGCCCTTTGGAAGAGAAATGGAGGTCACAGTAGCTTAATAAGACGCTTTTTAGGCCCCGTGGAAGAGACGTGGAGGTCAGAGTGGTTTAACAAAACGATTTTAATGCCCCTTGGAAGAGACGTGGAGGTCACAGTAGCTTAACAAGATGGTTTTAATACCCCTTGGAAGAGACGTGGAGTTCAGAGTGATTTAACAAGACGGTTTTAATGCCCCTTGGAAGAGACGTGGAGTTCAGAGTGGTTTAACAAGACGCTTTTACTGCCACTTGGAAGAGACGTGGAGGTCACAGTAGCTTAACAAGACGGTTTTAATGCCCCTTACAAGAGCCATGCAGTACAGCATATTAAAAACATTGTTCCCATTATTGGGGAGTGGTCTCCCATAGCCTTTGACTATGCCTTCTAAGCAAAAGCTGCCAAAAATTAGGACGGAGGAACTTGCAATGCTGGCAAAACGGATCACGGTCACCCTGGTGGTATATTGGTGGTGGAGGCTGCGGATAAGGAGAAGAACATAAAACAGCCGAAATGAGGAAACGTATACCCATGTGTGGGTGTGATGCGGTGCATGGGAATCCACCTCCCGAAATAACACAGTGGATTTGACTTTATGTTACTCTGCTGTCATTTGGTGGTGATGAGAAGTCTGGCCCAATCCAGCCCTTGTTCATTTTGATCAGGGTCAGCTTGTCACCATTGTCAGTTGACAGGCGAGTGCGCTTATCAGTTATAATTCACCAAGCGGCAATAAAAACACGCTTCGATAACATGCTAGCGGCAGGGCTGGCCAGGACCTCCAAGGCGTACAGAGCAAGTTCATTCCAAGTGTCCAGCTTGGATACCCAATAATTAAAAGGCACAGAGGAATCACGGAGGATGCTGGTACGGTCGGCAAGGTACTCCCTCACCATCTTTTGAAACTTTCCACTCCTTGTGAGAGTACCCCGCGCCTCAGGGCCTGTAAGCTGGGCGGGACTCAGAAAACTGTCCCAGAACATTGACCGTGTTCCCCTGCCTCTGCTGGACTGGAGTTGAGTCTCTCTCGCCTGTATGCCTAGGTTGGGCAATGAACTGCGACCTCTGCCGCTAGCGTGTTCAGATGGGAATTTTTTTAACAGTTCTGCAGCAAAGGTCTTCTGGTACTGAGAAATTTTTGAAGACCTCTCCAGCGTAACATAAAGTCAGCCATGCGTGCCAGACTGGTAACGGGCAAGACTTCCGTGTCCTCACCAAGATGACAACTGACCATGCTCTCATCCTCCTCCTCCTCCTCCTCCCCCTTTCCTCAGGCCACCCACGCTGAACCGACGGTATGACAGTTGTACAGTAATACCGTCTACAGCGCATGATACCAGCTCCTGTTCTTCCTCCTCTTGCTCCTCTCCCTCATTGTCCCCCAATGCACGTTGGGATGAGATGAGGCTGGGCTGTGTGTAATCGCTATGGCTTCTTGATCCATCTCATCATACTTTGGCTGCAATGCCTCCTCTTTAATTCTCTGCAGAGAGCACTGCAAAAGACAGAGTGGAATGCTGACGCTAATGATGGCATCATCGCCACTCACCATCTTGGTGGAATCCTCAAAGTTTGTCAGAATGGTACATATGTCAGACATCCAGGTCCACTCCTGAGGTCTTATGCGTGGAGTCTGACCTGAATATCGACGGCCTTGTTGCAGCTGGTAGTCCACAACTGCTCTCTTCTGCTCACAAATCCTTTGCAACATGTGGAGGGTAGAGTTCCAACATGTGGGGACATCACACACAAGTCGGTGTGCCGGAAGCTGCAAACGCTGCTGCAACACAGCAAGGGCGGCGGAAGCTGTAGCCGACTTCCTAAAATGAGCTGACAGGCGGCATACTTTGACGAGCAGATCTGGCAACTCGGGGTACGATTTAAGAAACCACTGAACCACGAGTTTAAGCACATGAGCCAGGCATGGTACGTGTGTGATCTCGCCTCGCCTCAGATCCGCCACCAGGTTATGGCCATTGTCACACACGACCATGCCTGGATGTAGGTTCAGCGGTCTCAGCCACAGATCTGCCTCCTCTTTCACAGCTGTCCACAACTCACAAGCAGTGTGAGGTTTATCACCTAAGCTTATGAGTTTCAGCATAGCCTGTTGCCGCTTGGCTGAGGCAGTACTGCAGTGCTTCCAGCTTGTAACTGATGTGGTGATATCTGAGTTGGAGGCTGAACATGAGGAGAAGGAGGAGGATGATGCGCAGGAGCTGTACATTGTGGGGGCAACTCTGACTGACATAGGGCCCACAATCCTCGGTGTGGGGAGGATGTGTTCCGTCCCAAGGTCCGACTGGGTCCCGGCTTCCACTATGTTTACCCAGTGTGCCGTCAGGGAGATGTACCATCCCTGGCCACAAGCACTTGTCCACGTGTCCGTTGTCAGGTGGACTCTCCCAGTAACTGCGTTGTTGAGGGCACGGCAGATGTTTTGGGACACGTGCTTGTGTAGTGCGGGGATAGCACACCGGGCAAAATAGTGTCGACTGGGGACCGAGTACCGAGGGATTGCCACCGCCATAAAGTTGCAGAAGGATTCTGTCTCCACCAGCCTAAAAGGCAGCATTTCCAACGCAAGCTGTCGTGAAGTGTGCGAATTTAGGACTGTGACCTGTGGGGCGTTGGCTGCGAATTTGCTCTTTCATTCAAAGGTCTGGGATATGGACAATTGAACGCTGCAGTGGGACGTGGACGTTGATGCTGTTTCTTGAGAAACTGCCATATCAAGTGTAGACTGAGAGGAGGGGTCATCTTTACATGCAGTATGGACAGTGGATTGCCTTGCACGCACAACAGGGGGTTCTCTTACACGTACAACAGCGGAAGAAGCAGTGGTGACACCCGCTGACACTGGTCGTGGACCCTGGGGTTCGCCCCACAACGTCGGGTGCTTTGCTGACATGTGCCTGATCATGCTGATGGTGGTCAGGCTGGTAGTTTTGTCACCCCTGCTGATGCTGGCCTGGCAGGTGGTACAAATGGCCTTTTTGGGGTTATCAGCAGAGTCTTTAAAAAAATTCCAGACTCTGGAAGACCTACCGGTTGTACTGTCATTGTCCCTCGTGTTAGTGTTACGGGGAACGGTTGCCTGCCTTCTGTCTGCGGCCACCACACTGCTTCTTCCTGCCTGTTGGGGTACTCTGCCTCCCTCCCCCTGTGTGCTGCTGGCCTCGCTCTGCGTGTCCTCCTGCCACGTTTGGTCAGTTACTAGATCATCCACCACCTCCTCCTCTTCCACTTTCGCACAACGGTCCTCCTCCTCACTTCGTGGCAATTGTGTCTTGTCATCGTCCACCTCTTGTGACAAGTTGCCAGCGTCACCTTTCTGTGGCCGTGGCTGTTCAAATATTTGGCCATCGCTACATGGGATCTCCTCTTCCACCACTTCAAGCGGAGCAGGCGAGGGGCCCAAATATGGAAATGGACCAGTGAACAGCTCTTTCGAGTGTCCAACTGTGGGATCAGTTGCTGTCTGACGACACTCGGCATGGTGGGAGAAAGGAGCATCAGGGTGATGAGGAGTATGCAGTCGAGACTCACGGCTACTAACACTTGACCGTGTGGAAGACAGACCGGAGGTGGTGGTGCCCAGGTGACTGGAAGTATTATCTGCTATCCAATTAATAACCTGTTCACACTGATCAGTTCGCAATAGTGGTGCTGTTGTTTGCTTCCCTAGTATTTCGGTCAAGAACTGGGAGCGAGAAGATGTGGCTGTTGGTTGTGGCATATTTTCACCTTGGCCACGGCCCCGTCCTCTGCACCCACCATCACCAGAATGTCCAGTTCCACTTCCCTTGCCACGCGCCTTGCCCATTGTGAATGAAGTAAAATAGCTTACACTCGCACTATCAATGGCAAAAGGGTAATAAAAAGGCGATTTGAACCGTGGAAGAGGAAAACCAGAGTTCTAGTTCTCTGGCCTACACCAGAATCTTTTAAACAGATATACTTATGTCTGAACAGTCAGCAAGACGCTCAAAATGTTTTTTTTTTATTTAAAAAGGCAAAAAAGTGGACAATACAGAGATTTGAACTGTGGAAGAGGAAAACCACAGTTCTAGTTATCTGGCCTACACCAGACTCTTTTAAACAGATATATTTGTGTCTGAACACTCACAGACACACCCAATTTTTTTTTTTTGGGGAGGAAATACCAAAAGGTTAATAAGACGGGTGTTTGTACAGTCTGACTGAGAAAAAAAAAAAGTTGATTTAGATGAAAAAAAAGGATTTTTCCTGGCCCCTGAGACCTAGAGCTAAGTCTAGCAATTTGAAAAGCAGCACACAGGACTGTAATGCAGTGTTTGTTGTTATAACCACTGCGCCTCCTTTACAGCCTGCCTGCCAGCCTGCCTGATATCTGGGATGGATATTAGTCCTGAGAAGGACTGTTTGTTTGATTTTGCAGGCTTTAGAGACCCTACACTACCTATTTCGCAGTATAAATCTCTCCCTAACTCAGCAGCACTCTCCCTACACCTACTGATCCGGAGCGACTGTGTCCAAGATGGCGGGGCCCAGTTTTAAATACTCGAGGTGACGCTGTGTGGCCACCCAATCACTGTAATGCCCACAACCAACATGGCTGCGGCATTACAGTGACTGGCTGGCAATCCCTGCATGTTCATTGGCTCTGTAAAGAGCGCCAAACATGCAGGGCGGAGACCCGAGCTCCCGCCCGAGTAACCCGGAAATGATCGGTGCTCGCTGAACATCCCGAGTAGTGAGATGCTCGGGCGAGGACCGAGCAGTGTCGAGCATGCTCGCTCAACACTAGTAGAGGGCCTAATGAAAAAATGTTCCCATTATTAGGAAGTGGGTCTCCCATAGTGTTTTCCTATGCAGTGAATGCAAGGGCTGACAAAAATGTGGACCTACTCCAATGCCCCTTGGAAGAGACGTAGAGCAGGGCCTCCTGAAAAAAATGTTTCCATTATTAGGAAGTAGGTCTCCCATAGTGTTGGCCTATGCAGTGAATGCAAGGGCTGCCTAAAATCGGGAGGCACTCCAATGCCCCTTGGAAGAGACATGGAGGAGGGCCTCATAAAAAAGTATGTTCCCATTAGTAAGGAGCGAGTCTCTATACTTGTAATGCCCATGCACTAAGTGTATGGGCCGCCAAACATTTACCCCTGGGGGTATACATGAACATACTGTATAAAGAAAATTGTTTACTGGCATCATAAACACCCTTTAAAAAATGATGTGGGTTTGCATCACGTACCACGATCACCCTGGTGATATGGCGGTGGAGGATGAGGATGAGGAGAAGGAGGAGGACAAGAGCAAATAGCCAAAATCAGGAAGCGTATACCGAATTGTGGGTGTGAAAAGGTGCATGGGAATATACCTCCCAAAAAAAGACGCTGGATTTGAGTTTATGTTACGCTGCTATCATTCGGTGGTGTTGAAAAGTCTGGCCCAATCCAGTCCTTGTACATTTTTATAATAGTCAGGCTGTCAGCATTTTCAGTTGACAGGTGGATGCGCTTATCAGTTATAATTCCACCAGCGGCACTAAAAACCTGCTATGATAAAATGCTAGCGGCAGGGCAGGCCAGCACCTCCACGGCGTAGAGAGCCAGTTCATTCCATGTATCCAGATTGAATACCCAATAATTATAAGGCACAGAGGAATCATGGAGGATGCTGGTACAGTCGGCAAGGTACTTCCTCAGCATCTTCCCAAACTTTGCACTCCTTGTGAGAGTACCCCGCGCCTCAGGGCCTGTGCGATGGGAGGAGCTGAGAAAATTCTCCCAGGACTTTGACAGTGTTCTCCTGCCTCTGCTGGATTGGAGTTGTGTCTCTCTCGCCTGTACTCCTTGGTTGTCAATGAACTGTGACCTCTGCCGCCAGCGTTTTCAGATGTGAATTTTTTTAATAGTCCCCCAACAAGGGCATTCTGGTACTGCCCAATTTTTGTAGACCTGTCCGCCTCAGGAATAAGAGATATAAAGTTCTCCTTGTGGCGTGGGTCTAGAATTGTCACCAACAAGTAATGACTGTCACCCAAAATTTTGAGAATGCGAGGGTCACGGGAAAGGCAGCGTAACATAAACGCAGACATGCGTGCCAGACTGCTAACAGGCCAGACTTCCATGTCCTCACCAAGAGGACAACTGACCATGCTCTCCTACTCCTCCTCCTCTCTGGCCATCCACGCTGATCAGACAATATGACAGTTGTGCAGGTAGTACCATCTATAGCGCATTAAACTAGCTCCTGTTCTTCCTCCTTCTCCTCCTCTTCCTCATTGTCACTCAATCCACGTTGGGATGAGATGAAGCTGGGCTGTGTGTAATCACCCTGAATGATTCCTTTCTCCATCTCATCGTGCTCCGCCTGCAATGCATCCTCTTTGATTGTGAGCAGAGAGCGTTTCAGAAGACAAAGAAGCGGGATGGTGACGCTAATTATGGCGCAATCGCCGCTCACCATCTTGGTGGAGTCCTCAAAGTTTTGGAGGATGGTACATATGTCTGACGTCCATGTCCACGCCTGAGGTCTTATGTGTGGAGTCTGAACTGAATTTCGACGGCCTTGTTGATGCTGGTACTCAACAACTGCCCTCTTCTGCTCACAAATCCTTCCCATCATCTGCAGTGTAGATTCCCAATGCGTGGGGACATCACACACCAGTCTGTGAGCCGGATGCTACAAATGCTGCTGAAACACGGCAACGGCGGCAGAAGCAGTAGCTGACTTTCTAAAATGGGCACACATGCAGCGTACTTTGACAAGCAGATCCGGAAGCGCCGGGCAGGATTTGAGAAACCGCTGAACCACGAGGTTAAGCACATGGGCCAGGCATGGTACGTGTGTGAGCTCTCCTCGCCTTTGAGCCGCCACCAGGTTCTGGCCATTGTCACACTCTTTCAGAGCTGTCCACAAATCTTCAACATTGTTCAGTTTGTCACCTAAGCATATTAGCTTCAACACAGCCTGTTGCAATTTGGCCGAGGCAGTGCTGCAGTGCTTTCAGCTTGTGACTAATGTGGTAATTTTGGAGATGGAGGCTGAAGAGGAGGAGGAGGCTGAGGAGAATGAGGTGCATGAGTTCTAGACTGTGGAGGGAACCCTGATTTAGCCAGGGCCCGCAATCCACGGCGTCGGGAGGACGTCTTCCGTCTCAAGGTCCGACTGGGTCCCGGCTTCCACTATGTTAACCAAGTGTGCCGTCAGCGAGACGTACCGTCCCTGCCAACAAGCACTTGTCCACGTGTCTGTGGTTAGGTGGACTTTCCCGGTAACTGCATTGTTGAGAGCACGGCTAATGTTTTGGGACACATGCTTGTGTAAAGTGGGGACGGCACACCGGCAGAAATAGTGGCGGCTGGGGACTGAGTACCGAGGGATGGCCGCCGCCATCAGGTTGCGGAATGCGCTTCCGTCTCCACGAGCCTAAAAGGCAACGTCTCGAGCGCAAGCAGTCGCGAAATGTGGGCATTTAGTATTGTGGCCTGTGGGGCGTTGGCTGCGTATTTGCGCTTGCATTCCAAGGACTGGGGTATGGACAACTGAACGCTGCGCTGGGACAAGGACGTGGATGTGTTTCCAGATTCTGCTGCTTGAGAGTGTGCAACGACAGGTGCAGGGCAGGGGCATCTTTGCATGCACCATGGACAGGGCTATTGGCTTGCATGCACAACAGTGAAAGAAGCAGTGGTGCCACCCGCAGACACTGTTCCTGGTCCCTGGGGTTCAGCCCACAAAGTCGGGTGCTTTGCTGCTATGTGCTTGATCATACTGGTGGTGGTCAGGCTGGTAGTTTTGCCACCCCTGCTGATGCTGGCCAGGCAGGTGGTGGAAATGACCTTTTTGGAGTTATCGGCAGAGTCTTTAAAAAACAACCAGACTCGGGAAGACCTAACAGTTGTACTGGCAACTTCCTTCGTGTTGGTGTTACGGGGAATGGTTGCCTGCCTTCTGTGGCCACCACACTGCTTCTTCCTGCCTGTTGGGGTGCTCGGCTTCCCTCCCCCTGTGTGCTGCTGTCCTTGCTCTGCATGTCCTGCTACCAGGTTGGGTCAGTTACTATATCATCCACCACCTCGTCTTCCACTTCCGCACCCTGGTTCTCCTCCTGACTTTCTGGCAATTGTGTCTCATCATCGTCCACCTCTTGTGACACTTTCCCACCATCGCCTTTGGGTGACTGTGGCTGCTCAACTATTTGGGCATTGCTACATGCGATCTCCTCTTGCCCAGCTTCAAGTGGACCGGGCGAGAGGCCCGGATCTATAAATGGAAAAGTGAACAGCTCTTCGGAGTGTCCAAGTGTGGGATCAGTTGTCTCCCAGCACTCGGCATGGTGCGAGGAAGGAGGATCAGGGTGAGGAATATGCAGTCCAGACTCACGGCTACTGAGACTTGACCGTGTGAAAGACAGGGTGGTGGTGGTGGCAAAGTGACTGGAAGCATTATCCGTTATCCAACCAACAACCTTTTGACACTGCTCTGGGTTCAATAGTGGTGTGCTCCAGCCCCCAGGAATTGGGTCAGGAAGGTCGGGCGAGAAGATGTGGGTGTTTCCAGGACGTCTTCCTGGCTGTCCTGGCTGTCTGCTGCTTCCACGGTATTACTCTTTCTTGTCCCTCCAGAGTTTTGTATGCTACCTGTCTGCGTCTCCATGATGCCTCCTGTTTGTCAATATGCTTCATTACCTCTGCTATCTGCCCAAGCTGTTCAGCAACTCTGCTATTGCCAGAGGTCCTCAGTAACTCTGCTATCTCACTGCAGTTTCTAGGACTTTATTAAACTTCTAGTTTGCATTCTATGTGTCCGTGTTCTGTGTGCTCCATCTGGCTGCTGCCCTGACGCCTCTGGCCCATGTGCCCACCCGTTCCTTGGGCTTAGAGGACCCATCTCACCGTGTGAGCCCGTATACGTAGCAAAGGTACTTGGATGTTAAGGTTTATTTGTGATACTGTCTGTGTCTAATCAGTACTGTGGTTCCTATATGGTCCGCAGTCTGATGATGGCTGACAACAACTTCCTGCATCTCCTTATTATTGTTAAAGACAGTGGTTCTGGTGATGTATTTCTGTACTAATGGTCATTCTGGTGATGTATTCCTGTATTGATGGTATTTCTGGTGGTGTATTCGTGTTGTACTGGTGGTTATGATGCTGTATTAATGTTTTGATAGACTGCTGTCAGTCAGTGCCGGGGGCGCGGTTAGAGCCACTGCTCTCTATACACTGAGCGTTGACTGAAACCTTGCCTGCACAACCCCAATGACTGGAAGAGTGAGCCTGCCGGGAGTTTATTTTCTCCCGGCAGTGGGGTTCTAATGCTCACGGTATCAGAACGCTTTTAACCTGCAGATTAACCCCTTATCTGTAGATTAATAGTAGAGATGAGTGAACCCAAACAGTAAAGTTCGGGGTCCATACCAAACACCTAGTGTTCAGGCATGGATCCCGAACGCAGACTTCCTCAGGAAGTCTGTGTTACTGTTCGGGTTCAGCACACCGAACATCAGCTGTTTACTGTGCTGTCTTCTGTGTGACATCACAGGAAACAGGGGCTCTGATCGGTGATAACATCACTACTGCCTGTCAGAGTGCTACGGGATCACGCTGTCAGATGTTAGCATGAGCCCGCAGCTGTCACTATGACTGTGACCCACTGTAAAAAGCTTACCGTGGTCACAGGAGTCGGCTGATGAGAGTACTACTACTCCCATCAGCTTACGCCTGCTGTCGCTGATAACAGCAAGAGCAGACACTACTGAGGGGAGTAGTCATGAGCCGGCGCCTTTGCTCAAAGTACTAAAAAAATTTAAAATTAATAAATATTGAAATAAAAAAAAAAAACAGTTATACTCACCTTAACACATAATCCCTTAAACCCTATGCCCCTGTAAAGAAAACACCATAAAACTCACCTTAACTACTAATCCCGAAGCCCATGTCACCTGTAAAAGAGAAAAAATAATAAACCACCATAATACTCACCTCTCCGCCATAATCCACATAATCCAAAATCTGTCCCATCTGTCGGATTGCTTCTAGAACAGTCACATCAGCATATGTGACTGTTCTCCTGCAGTGTATAGCGCTGAGCTGCCATGAGATAGTTCACAGGAGTTTATCAGCTGATAAGCACCGGTGATCTCACTTACAGCACCACCAATGAGTGAAAAAGTTCTCACGTAGTGCTGATGCCACACAGAAGTTGATCAGCTGATGAACTCCTGTGTTGAACTCTCTCACAGAAGCTCAGCGCTACACACTGCCTGTGTCATTGTGTAGTCAGCTGTCCTGTAGAGCAATCACATTAGTGATTGCTGATGTGACTGCTCTACAACTGATCCAGATCGTCGTGGGACATTATGGATTATTTCATCACTTCGGACAGTTGAGGGATATGGATGTTTTTTTGTTTTTTTTAACAGGTGACAATGGCTTCTGGGATTAGATGTTAGGTGAGAATACATTTTCGTTTTTATTTTCTGTTTTTTTTACAGGGAACAATAGCTTCAGGGATTAGGTGTTAGGTGACTATAACAGTGTTTTTTATTTTTAAATAAATGAGTAAAACTGTGTAGACTTTTAGTTCAAATAAATGATTTTTTACATGCTATGTCTTTATTTACAAACTTTTACTATGGGGTTAGTAATGGGGTGTCTTATAGACACCTCTCCATTATAATCCCCTGGTCTTCATGTCAGCTGCCAATACAATGCTGACATGAACCCCAACCCTATTACCCGACTTGCCACCACACCAGGGCAAGTGGGAAGAGTCGAGGTTAAGCGACAGATTTGGCACATCTTATTGATGCGCCATTTCTGGGGCGGCTGAGGGCTGATGTTATTAGCCTTAAAGGGGGCTAGTATCCGTGGCTCCTTCCCTATCTATTAGTGATGAGCGAACGGGCTCGCCACTGCTCGGTACTCGCCCAAGCATCACTGTGCTCAACAAGCTCGGCGAGTATTTCCGGGTTGCTCGGGCGGGAATTCAGGTCCCCTCCCTGCATGTTTGGAGCTCTTTAGAGAGCCAATGAACATGCAGGGATTGCCTGCCACACACTGTAAAGCCGTAGCCATGTTGGTTGCGAGCATTGTAGTTATTGGCTTGCCGCACAGCATCATCAGGTCTATATAAGACCTGGCGCCACTATGCTCGTCATGGTGTACCCCGGAATCAGGCAGAGTAGGGAGATCTGATGCTGAGTCAGGGAGAGATTTGCTTGTTTATAGTTAGTATAGGTATTCCACAACATATATACAGTACAGACCAAAAGTTTGGAAACACCTTCTCATTTAAAGATTTTTCTGTATTTTCATGACTATGAAAATTGTCCATTCACACTGAAGGCATCAAAACTATGAATTAACACATGTGGAATTATATACTTAACAAAAAAGTGTGAAACAACTGAAAATATGTCTTATATTCCAGGTTCTTCAAAGTAGCCACCTTTTGCTTTGATGACTGCTTTGCACACTCTTGGCATTCTCTTGATGAGCTGCAAGAGGTTATCACTGGAAATGGTCTTCCAACAATGGTTTTCACTTCACAGGTGTGCCCTGTCAGGTTTAATAAGTGGGATTTCTTGCCTTTTGATTGTGGTTGGGACCATCAGTTGTGTTGTGCAGAAGTCTGGTGGATACACAGCTGATAATCCTACTGAATAGACTGTTAGAATTTGTATTATGGCAAGAAAAAAGCAGCTAAGTAAAGAAAAATGAGTGGCCATCATTACTTTAAGAAATGAAGGTCAGTCAGTGCGAAAAATTGGGAAAACTTTGAAAGTGTCCCCAAGTTCAGTTGCAAAAACCATCAAGTGCTACAATGAAATTAGCTCACATGAGGACCCCCCCAGGAAAGAAAGACCAAGAGTCACCTCTGCTTCTGAGGATAAGTTTATCCGAGTCACCAGCCTCAGAAATCGCAGGTTATCAGCAGCTCAGATTAGAGACCAGGTCAATGCCACACACAGTTCTAGCAGCAGACACATCGTTTCAACAACTATTAAGAGGAGACTTTGTGCAGCACGCCTTCATGGTAAAATAGCTGCTAGGAAACCACTGCTAAGGACAGGCAACAAGCAGAATAGACTTGTTTGGGCTAAAGAACAGAAGGAATGGACATTAGACCAGTGGAAATCTGTGCTTTGCTCTGATGAGTCCAAATTTGAGATCTTTGGTTCCAACCACCGTGTCTTTGTGCGACGCAGAAAAGGTGAACGGATGGACTCTACATGGCTGGTTCCCACCGTGAAGCATGGAGGAGGAGGTGTGATGGTGTGGGGGTGCTTTGCTGATGACACTGTTGGGGATTCATTCAAAATTGAAGGCATACTGAACCAGCATGGCTACCACAGCAATTGCAGCGGCATGCTATTTCATCCGGTTTGCGTTTAGTTGGACCATCACTTATTTTTCAACAGGACAATGACCCCAAACACACCTCCAGGCTGTGTAAGGGCTATTTGACCAAGATGAAGAGTGATGGCGTGCAACGCCAGATGACCTAGCCTCCACAGTCACTAGACCTGAACCCAATCGAGATGGTTTGGGGTGAGCTGGACCGCAGAGTGAAGGCAAAAGGGCCAACAAGTGCTAAGCATCTCTGGGAACTCCTTCAAGATTGTTGGAAGACCATTTCCGGTGACTACTTCTTGAAGCTCATTAAGAGAATGCCAAGAGTGTGCAAAGCAGTCATCAAAGCAAAAGGTGGCTGCTTTGAAGAACCTAGAATATAAGACATATTTTCAGTTGTTTCACACTTTTTTGTTAAGTATATAATTCCACATGTGTTAATTCATAGTTTTGATGCCTTCAGTGTGAATGTACAATTTTCATAGTCATGAAAATACAGAAAAATCTTTAAATGAGAAGGTGTGTCCAAACTTTTGGTCTGTACTGTATATCCAACTTAACAAACAGTCCTTCTGAGGACTAATCCAGCTGCATATTTTCAGTAATGAAGGAGATAGCAGGAGTTAGGCAGGCAGGGTATGTGGAAGACTGCAGTGTATATAGTGCAAGAGGGTCCATTGAACGTCCTGTTAGTATAGGTATTCTACAACAAATATATACAGTGCTTTGTGAAAGTATTTGGCCCCCTTGAACTTTTCTACCTTTTGCCACATTTCTGGCTTCAAACATAAAGATATAAAATTCTAATTTTTTGGGGAAGAATCAACAACAAGTGGGACACAATCGTGAAGTGTAACGAAATTTATTGGATATTTTAAACTTTTTAAAAAAATTAAAAACTGAAAAGTGGGGCGTGCAATCTTATTCGGCCCCCTTGAGTTAATACTTTGTAGCACCACCTTTTGCTGTGATTACAGCTGCAAGTCGCTTGGGGTATGTCTCTATCAGTTTTGCACATCGAGAGGCTGAAATTCTTGCCCATTCTTCCTTGCAAAACAGCTCGAGCTCATAGAGGTTGGATGGAGAGCGTTTGTGAACAGCAGTTTTCAGCTCTTTCCAAAAATTCTCAATTGTATTCAGGTCTGGACTTTGACTTGGCCATTCTAACACCTGGATATGTTTATTTTTGAACCATTCCATTGTAGATTTTGCTTTATGTTTGGGATCATTGTCTTGTTGGAAGATAAATCTCAGTACCAGTCTCAGGTCTTTTGCAGACTCCAACAGATTTTCTTCCAGAATGGTCCTGTATTTGGCTCCGTCCATCTTCCCATCAATTTTAACCATCTTCCCTGTCCCTGCTGAAGAAAAGCAGGCCCAAATCATGATGATGCCACCACCATGTTTGACAGTGGGGATGGTGTTTTGAGGGTAATGAGCTGTGTTGCTTTTACGCCAAACATATCATTTTGCATTGTGGCCAAAAAGATCGATTTTGGTTTCATCTGACCAGAGCACCTTATTCCACATGTTTGGTGTGTCTCCCAGGTGGCTTGTGGCAAGCTTCAAACGAGACTTTTTATGGATATCTTTGTGAAATGGCTTTCTTCTTGCCCTTCCATAAAAGCTAGATTTGTGCAGTGTCCAACTGATTGTTGTCCTATGGACAGACTCTCCCACCTCAGCTGTAGATCTCTGCAGTTCATCCAGAGTGATCATGGGCCTTTTGGCTGCATCTCTGATGAGTCTTCTCCTTGTTCGAGATGAAAGTTTAGGGGGACGGCCGGGTCTTGGTAGATTTGCAGTGGTCTGATACTCCTTCCATTTCAATATGATCTCTTGCACAGTGCTCCTTGAGATGTTTAAAACTTGGGAAATCTTTTTGTATTCAAATCCGGCTTTAAACTTCGCCACAACAGTATCTCGGACCTGCCTGGTGTGTTCCTTGGTCTTCATGATGCTCTCTGCACTTGAAACAGAACCTTGAGACTATCACAGAGCAGGTGCATTTATACGGAGACTTGATTACACACAGGTGGATTCTATTTATCATTACCAGTCATTTAGGACAACATTGGATCATTCAGAGATCCTCACTGAACTTCTGGAGTGAGTTTGCTGTACTGAAAGTAAAGGGGCCGAATAATATTGCACGTCCCACTTTTCAGTTTTGAATTTTTTTAAAAAGTTTAAAATATCCAATAAATTTCGTTCCACTTCACGATTGTGTCGCACTTGTTGTTGATTCTTCCCCAAAAAATTAGAATTTTATATCTATGTTTAAAGCTAGAAATGTGGCAAAAGGTAGAAAAGTTCAAGGGGGCCAAATACTTTCACTGTATGTCCATCTGAACTAACTGAACTAACATCTGAGCTAACAGTCCTTCTGAGGACTAATCCAGCTGCATAAAATCAGTG
The DNA here is from genome assembly GCF_046119375.1 of Phyllobates terribilis. Lineage (NCBI taxonomy): Eukaryota > Metazoa > Chordata > Amphibia > Anura > Dendrobatidae > Phyllobates > Phyllobates terribilis. The sequence goes on from NW_027362764.1 coordinate 253,958,522, forward strand.
CTAGGCAGGCAGGCAGTATATGGGGCAGACTGCCGTGTGTGATACAGCACAAGAGGGTCCATTGAATGTCCTGTCTGCTGCTGCTTTAATAATTACAGATATTTCTAGACATAGCCCCAGATATCAGGGGCCAGGGATATTTTTTTTTATCTTAATCCTGGTTATTTGCTTAAAAAGCAAGGATGTTGGGAAGGATTTGTGAGCAGAAGAGGGCAGTTGTTGACTATCAGCATCAACAAGGCTGTCGGTATTCAGGTCAGACTCCACACATAAAACCTCAGGAGTGGACATGGATGTCAGACATCTGTACCATCCTCCAAAACTTTGAGGACTCCACCAAGATGGTGAGTGGCGATGATGCCATAATTAGCATCACCATCCTGCTTCTCTGTCTTCTGAAACACTCTCTGCTCACAATTAAAGAGGATGCATTGCAGGCAGAGCACGATGAGATGGAGCAAGGAACCATACACGGTGATTACACACAGCCCAGCCTCATCTCATCCCAACGTGGATTGGGTGACAATGAGGAAGAGGAGGAGGAGGAAAAACAGGAGATAGTTTCATGCGCTATAGACGGTACTACCTGCACAACTGTCATACCGTCTGTTCAGCGTGGATGGCCGGAGGACAGGGAGGAGGAGGCAGAGAAGGAGGATGAGGAGGAGAGCATGGTCAGTCGTCCTCTTGATGAGGATACATAAGTCTTGCCTGTTAGCAGTCTGGCGCACATGGCTGAGTTATATTACGCTGCCTTTCCCATGACCCTCTCGTTGTCCAAATCTTTGGTGACAGTCATTACTGGTTGATGACACCTCTAGACCCAGGCTACATGGAGAACTTTCTGTCTCTTATTCCCGTGCAGGACAGAGGACAGGCCTAATAAAATGGGGCAGTACGAGAAGGTGCTTGTTGTGGAATTATTTAAAAAATTCCCATCTGAAACCGCTAGCGAAAGAGGTCACAGTTCATTGACAACCAAGGAGTACTGGCAAGAGAGACACAAATGCAATCCAGCAGAGGCAGGGGAACACTGACAAAGTTCTGGGACAGTTTTTCAAACCCTCCCATCGCACAGGCCCTGTTGCGTGGGGTATTCTCCCAAGGAGGGAAAAGTTTGGGAAGATGGTGAGGGAGTACCTTGCCAACCGTACCAACATCCTCCGTGATTCCTCTGTGCCTTATAATTATTGGGTATCCAAGCTGGACACGTGGCATGAACTGGCTCTCTATGCCTTGGAGGTCCTGGCCTGCCCTGCCGCTAGCGTTTTGTCAGAGCGGGTTTTTAGTGCTGCTGGTGGAATTATAACCGATAGGCGCATCAACCTGTCAACTGAAAATGCTGACAGACTGACACTTATAAAAAGGAACAAGGGCTGGATTTGGCCAGACTTCTCAACACCACCGAATGATAGCAGCGTAACATAAACTCAAATACAGTGGGTTTTTTTGGGGAGGTCTAACTCTATTCCCCTGCACCGCTGTCTTCACACCCAGACATGGGTATACGCTTTCTGATTTTGTCTATTTACTCTTGTCCTCCTCATTCTCCGCATCCTCATCATCCACCACCATATCACCACCATATGTAACATATCAACATATCTACATCTCTTGCAAGGGGCATTGGAGTTCCTCCCAATTTTTGGCAGCCGTTGCTTCACTGCATAGGCAAACAGTATGGGAGACACACTTTCTAATAAAGGGAGCATTTTTAGCAGGAGGCCCTCCGACCTCTACATCTCTTGCAAGGGGCATTGGAGTTCCTCCAAATTTTTGACAGCTGTTGCATTCACTGCATAGGCAAACACTATGGGAGATCCACTTCCGAATAATAAGAACATTGTTTTCAGGAAGCTCTCTGACCTCTACATCTCTTGCAAGGGGCATTGGAGTTCCTCCAAATTTTTGGCAGCCATTGCTTCACTGCATAGGGTAACAGTATGGGAGACCCACTTCCTAACAATGGGAGCATTTTTTGTAGGAGGCCCTCCGACCTCTACGTCTCTTGCAAGGGGCATTGGAGTGCCTCCAAATTTTTGACAACCATTGCAGTCACTGCGTAGGCAAACAGTATGGGAGACCCTCTCCTTTCTAATGGGAATATGTCATTTCTAAGGCCCACCTGTATGTGTCTTTAAATTGTTATTGGGTTTTTCCTAAATTTCGGCAGCCGTTGGACTCACTGCATACCTTACAACTGTATAGCAGACCCACTCCTTTATAATGAGATCATGTTATTACTGTGGCCCAGCTCTATGTGTCTTTAAATTGTTAGTGGGGTTTTTCCTAAATTTTGGCAGCCGTTGGACTCACTGCATACCCTATAACTGTATAGCAGACCCGCTCCTTTCTAATAGGAACATGTCGTTACTGTGGCCCAGCTCTGTGTCTTTAAATTGTTAGTGGTGTTTTTCCTAAATTTTGGCAGCCGTTGGACTCACTGCATACCCTATAACTGTATAGCAGACCCACTGCTTTCTAATGGGAACATGTCGTACTCAATACTGTGGCAGAGCTCTATGTGTCTTTAAATTGTTAGTGGTGTTTTTCTTAAATTTTCTCAGCCATTGAACTCACTGCATACTCTATAACTGTATCGCAGACCCGCTCCTTTCTAATGGGAACATGTCATACTCATTACTGTGGCCCAGCTCTATGTGACTTTAAATTGTCAGTGGGGCTTTTCCTAAATTTTGGCAGCCATTGGACTCACTGCATACCCTATAACTGTATAGCAGACCCACTCCTTTATAATGGGAACATGTCGTTTCTGTGGCATGCTCTATGTGTCTTTTAATTGTTAGTGGGGTTTTTCCTAAATTTGGTCAGCCGCTGGACTCACTGCCTACCCTATAACTGAATAGCAGACCCTCTCCTTTCTAATGGGAACATGTCGTTACTTTGGCCCAGCTCTATGTGTCTTTAAATTGTTAGTGGGGTTTTTCCTAAATTTTCTCAGCCATTGGACTCACTGCCTACCCTATAACTGTATAGCAGACCCACTTTTTTCTAATGGGAACATGTTGTTACTGTGGCCTGCTCTATGGATCTTTAAATTGTTAGTGGGGTTTTTCCTAAATTTTCTCAGCCGTTGGACTCACTGCCTACCCTATAACTAAATAGCAGACCCTCTCCTTTCTAATGCGAACATGTCGTACTCGTTACTGTGGCCCAGCTCTATGTGGCTTTAAATTTTTAGTAGGGTTTTTCCTAAATTTTGGCAGCTGTTAGACTCACTGCATACCCTATAGCTGTATAGCAGATCCTCTCCTTTCTAATGGAAACATGTTACTGTGGGCCAGCTCTATGTGTCTTTAAATTGTTAGTGGTGTTTTTCCCAAATTTTGGCAGCCCTTGCAGTCACTACATGGGCATTACCACTATAGGAGACCCACTCCTTTATAATAGGAACCTTTTTTTTACTGATACCCTCCTCTATGTCTCTTCAAAGGGGTATTGGGCTGCGTCCAAATTTTTGGTATCCCTTGCAGTTACTGCATATGCAATAACAGTATAGGAGACCCACTCGTTAATTATGGGAATAGCAAAGCATAGCCGGCTAATGGCTCTCTAACAATAGCGAGGGCCGACTGCTAGCCCTAAAAATAAAAAATAAATAAAAACACAGTAGGATCTTACCTTAGTATAAAAACCAGACTCGCCAATGTAACCTCAATGTAATCACATTGTTCAGCTCCTGCACCTCCTCTTCCAGTTCGACCTCCATCTCTGAAATGACCACATCAGTCACAAGCTGAAAGCACTTCAGCACTGCCTTGGCCAAGCGGCAACAGGCTGTACTGAAGATAACATGCTTAATACTTAGGTGACAAACCACCCACCACTGCAGAGTTGTTGAAAGCAGCCTGATCTGTGGCTCTCACCGCTGAACATACAGCCAGGCATGGTCGTGTGTGACAATGGGCGGAACCTGGTGGCAAAGAAATGACAGCCAGAGTAGATACGGTTTCCCTCTATGCCAGTTCTTTCACCGAGCTAAAGAGTACGGCTGTGATGAAATACAGCTCCCACTGAGAAGCAGTTTCAGACTGAAAAACATTGGACACACCAGAGGATTTAATTCTGAGGATCAACTTTTCTTCCTCACTCAAGAGCCCCATAGCAGCTGCAAAGTTTGCACTATCATGAACTCTCCTGATGGAGAAGCCAGGGCCCACCCGAGGATTCTCAAGTGGGCCCATCCAACCCTGGCTAGAAGCAGCCCTGGCTAAGAAAAGTGTGTGGGAAGGCTCCCGGACACTCTATGGTGTTACTCTCACGACCGGACTGACTGGCGTGAGCGCGGTTAGTGGTTTAGTGGTCCCACTGGACCATGAACCAAGGAGTGCCTGGAGGGACGTGACTAGGGGCCTCGCCAGATCCGACCACGAACACACGGCGGCTTAATCTACTCCGTGGTCCGAGGTGGCCCAGGTGCTACTCCAGGTCAGACCCCGGTCACAGCTGTTGACCCACACTGGGGAATGCAAGAACGGGCAGGTTTGGCTGGTATGCAGACAGGCGGGTACTGGCAGGCACGACCGGTATGCAGACAAGTGGGTACCAGCAGGCACGACTGGTATGCATGCAGGCAGGTACTGGCAGGCACGGCTGGTATACTGACAGGCCAAAACTGGCAGGTAGGAAAACAGGCTGGATAGGGACCAGTACAGACTGTGATACAGGAACAGAGCCACAGGTGCGGTGGACAAGCAGAGAAGAGCCGCAGGCGTGGAGGACAAGCAGAGCAGAAACGCAGGCGGGGAGGACAAGCGGAGCAGAGCAGAACAGCAGGCGCAGAAGACAAGCGGAGCAGAGCGGAGCGGAACCGCAGACACGGAGGACAAGCGGAGCAGAGAAAAACCGCAGACGTGAAGGACAAGCGGAGCAGAACAGAACCGCAGATGTGGAGGACAAGCAGAGCAGAGCAGAACCACAGACGTGGAGGGAAAGAGGAGCAGAGCAGAGCAGAACTGCAGACGCGAAGGACAAGCAGACCAGAGCAGAACCACAGACGCGGAGGACAAGCAGAGTAAAGCAGAACCTCAGACGCGGAGGACAAGGAGCAGAGCAGAGTTAAGCTGCAGGTGCAGAGGGCAAGAGTAGCAGAGCCGCAGGTGTAGGCAGACAGGACAGGGCTCTGTTCACATGGAACAGACTGGGAAAACACAGTCAGATAGCTAAAACACAGAAGGTAGATACAGGGGCAGGGAAATGGGACAAGTAGAACCAGATACACACAAGGTACTTGCAATGAAGTAGCGAGTGGACACAAAACTCACAAACAGAAGTACAGAGACAATGAGTTGGAGTTAGTTGCAGCTTCAGACACTGCAGGAAAAGGGAAGGATCGGACATATTGACAAACGGGTAACGGGCTAGGACACAGTTCAGACAGGAACTGAACCTGGAACAAGATACAGGAACGAGCCTGGGTACTCAGCCCCCAGGGTGGCAGAAACAGACTAGAAGTCACAGATACAGGTAACGGGCCTGGGTACTCAGCCCCCAGGGTGGCGGAAACAGACTAGAAGTCACAGATACAGGTAACGGGCCTGGGTACTCAGCCCCCAGGGTGGCAAAAACAGACAAGATACAGGACAGGACCTGGCAACTCAGTTGCAAGCAACACACTGAAAGAAAGTGTTGCTCAGGCACCTCCCACTGGGTAGAGGGGGTTTAAGTATCCAGTGACTCACAGCAATAGGCTGGGGACGCATTAGGACTGCGCACACTGTAACTTTAAGAATCAGGAAGTAACAGGGCTGTCGCCCTAAGCAATCAGACAAGAGCCTTGCACGCAACAAATAATGGAGCAAAATGTGCAGCCTGGACTGATAGGTAAGTTGGCGGTCTTGCATGGTGGGATATGGTGAGCCATGCCAGCACGCCGCCAGGGATGTTAGATATGGCTGTTGTTTTACTGTGGACTGGCTCCGTACCATCCCTGGCCACATTCACCTGTCCCAGTAAGTGCACTGGGAAGGGCACAGGTAATGTTCTGGGACCCACACTTGTGGAAGGCGGAGACGATACCGGGAGAAATAGTGGGGACCAAGTATGGATACCCGGCTGCCGCCGCCATGAGCTTCTGGCCAGTTCCGCCTCCACGAGCCTAAAAGGCCACATTTCAAGTGCAAGCAGCTGCCCAGAAATCTGTCAGCTTACTATTGCGGCCTGTGAGTGGGTGGCTAGCTGCATACTTGCGCTTGCATTCCAAGTAACAGAAAACTAAGAAGATGGTGGCCTCTATCATCATCACGGCCTCACCTCGGCACTATGAACTCTCCTGATGGAGAAGCCAGGGCCCAGCAGAGGAGTCTCCGGTTCTCTGGTGGGCCTGTCCAACCCTGCCGAGAAGCATCCTTGGCTAAGAAAAGTGTGTGGGAAGGTTCCCGGACACTCTATGGCTGTTTTTTTACTGTGGATTGGACGTGCTTATGCATGTTATTTCTCAAACCGCATTGCAGATCAGGCTATTGCCCAACTCTGTAGTCATGAAATTAAAGGCGCAAAGAAAGATGTTTGTATGTCAAAGCACCACCGACAAATGTGAGCTGATGTTGGACGGACTGCCATTGCTTATGCAGCAAGCTGCATTAGAGGACTTCCTGGGAGAAATGACACCCGGAGTAGATATGGTTTCCCTCTATACCAGTCCTTTCACCGAGCTACAGAATATTGCTGTGTTGAAATACAACTCCCACTGAGAAGCAGTGTCAGACTGAAAAACATTGGGCCCACCAGAGGATTTGATTCTGAGGGCCCACCTTTCTCCCCCGCTCAAGAGCCCCATAGCAGCTGTAAAGTTTGCGCTATCATGAGCTCTACAGATGGAGAAGCCAGGGCCCACCCGAGGATTCTCCGATGGGCCCGTCCAACCCTGCTGAGAAGCAGCCCTGGCTAAGAAAAGTCTGTGGGAAGATTCCCGGACAATCTATGGCTGTTGGTTTATTGTGGACTGGCTCTGTACCGTCCCTGGCCACATTCACCTGTCCACGTTGTTTGCAGTTAGGTGGTCCATCCCAGTAAGTGCACCGGGGAGGGCATGTTTAATGTTCTGGGACCTGCGCTTGAGGAAGGCGGAGACGATACCGAGAGAAATAGTGGCGGCTGGGGACCAAGTATGGACACCCGCTGCCGGCGCCATGAGGCTGTGGACAGCTTCCGCCTCCATGAGCCTAAAAGGCCATATTTCAAGTGCAAGCAGCTGCCTAGAAATCTGGCAGTTTACTATTGCGGCTTTTGGTTGGGTGGCTGGCTGCATACTCGCGCTTGCATTCCAAGTAACAGAAAACTAAGCAGATGGTGGCCTCTATCATCATCACAGCCTCACCTTGGCAATATGAACTCTCCTGATGGAGAAGCCAGGGCCCACCAGAGGAGTCTCCGGTTCTTCTGAGAAGCAGCTCTGGCAGTCCAACCCTACTGAGAAGCAGCTCTGGCTAAGAAGAGTATGTGGGAAGGTTCCCGGACACTCTATGGCTGTTGTTTTACTGTGGACTGGCTCCGTACCATCCCTGGCCATATTCACCTGTCCATGTGTTTGTGGTTAGGCGGTCCTTCCAAGTAAGTGCACTGGGGAGGGCACGGGTAATGTTTTGGGACCCGCCCTTGTGGAAGGCGGAGACGATATCGGGAGAAATATTGATGGCCCAGGAACAAGTATAGATTCCATGCCGCCACCGCCATGAGGTTGTGGACAGCTTCTGGCTCCACGAGCCTAAAAGGCCACATTTCAAGCGCAAGCATCTGCCCAGAAATGTGGCAGTTTACTATTGTGGCCTGTAGGTGGGTGGGTGGCTTACTGCATACTTGCACTTGCATTCCAAGGAATGGGGTAGGGACAACTGAATGCTGTGTTGGGACAAGGACGTGGACGGTGATTGTTTCAAGTCTGCAACAACAGGAGCATGGCGGGAGGCATCTTCGCATGCGCCAAGGATCATTTACTATGGGCACACTTTTAAGCAGTGACTTGGGAGTAAGAGATGCTTCCAGGGTCTTCCCCATGCTGTTCCCATGTCTTTTCAGCACTGTATGCATGTGTCTGATGATGTGTCACACACCACATGGCCAGATAAGGTTGTAAAATGTTAAAATGACATTTCTCAGTGAATGCATTTGTTTTGGTTGAAAGCAATGCAAAAGTACAAAAACGCATCAAAATTGCTACGCGTGAACATAGCACAAGGTGTGGAGGAGCATTTTTGCTTTTGTATATTTATTTTTCCTTATATACAAGTCATTACCCTTGAAAGGATGTTCCTTAACATATTTCCCAGGAAAATCCATTTAGTTTTTGCATGTTTTATAGTGAGTCCAGAAAAGTGGCGTAATAGCTCTGACAACATTACTGACAGCAGTGACCTGGGAGTCAGAAATGCTTCCAAGGGTCTTCCCATGTCATTTGAGCACTGTTCCCATCGATTTGGGCAATTTTTAGGCCCTCTTCAGACCGCCGGGGGTAGCCCATAGACTTAAATTGGGCTCGTTAATTGGTCCGAGCACTCGAGCAATTCAATTTGCTCGACCCGAGCAACGAGTACCCGAGCATTTTAGTACTCGCTCATCACTACTGTCTATTAGTATCAGCCCACAGTTGTCTGTTTAGCCTTTGCTGGTTAGTGAATATAGGGGGGACCCCATGTCAATTCTTTTTTGGGGTCTCCCCTATAATAACCAGTAAAGGCTAAGCAAACAGCTGTCAGCTGATATTAATAGCCAGGGAACCTTTAGGGCTATTGGTCCATTCTCTGAATATTAACAGCAGCCCACAGCCATCGGCTTTCCCTCTGCTGATTATGAAAATTACAGGGGACCCCACGCCTTTTTTCCCATGTTTTTTTTTTAACAGGTGAGTTATATATACCCCCGGCCAGTCGGCATGGCCTTGCTCTCCATACACTTGTATGGAGCCCTCTAGCCGGCCACATCTACTAGACGGCTAAGTCACTAGACAGGGCGACTTTATAACAGTGTAAGGAGAGAAGCCGCACCCACTGGCCGGGGGTATGTACAATTCATACATACCCTCTCGTTCTGGGTCAGAAACCAACAAATGCCCGCCGGCTTCACACAGATTGACTGCAGACTTATTGGTTTTGACTGGACAACACCCTTTAAAATGCCCCACAATGTTTCCCATGAGGTTTTCAGACCTCGCAGATGCTGGGAGACCCATTGGCTTCGAACTCTGGTGAAAGATTACCTGAGGTCAAAGCCACCGGTTCTCACAGTAGCTCTAGAGCCAGACTGTTGAATGCCGGAGTGCAAAGTGCCAGTCAGGCGTCAGGTGCTGAGTAGTGTTGAGCATTCCGATACTGAAATATCGGGTATCGGCCGATATTCGCGGTATCGGAATTCCGATACTTAATTCCGATACTTTTACAATATCGAATACCGGAATCGGAAGCTCCCATAATGCCTGCGCTCTGCAGTGTCTCTGAAGGATGACAAGCTGGATGGCAGCGCTCAGCTGAGATCCAGCCTGTCATCAGAATGCCATCCCAGCGTGGGAGAATTCTCCTGATCGTTTAAAAGCCGGCGGGCGGTAAAAAGCCGCCGGCTTTTAAACAATCACACAGCCCCATACTGCTTCCCCGCAGCCTCCCACCCCGATCCTCCGCTCCCCTCGCCACCTCCCATCCCGATCGTAAGTTAGGACCGGGCGGGGAGCGCAGCACCAAGGAGCGGGGAGCGAAGGACCCGGGCGGGGAAGCCGGCAGTGAAAAGACTTCACCGCCGGCTTTCCCGTTCTGTGCTGCGCTTTCCCGCCGGTTATTTCAAATGAACAGCTGAGGTATCAGGTGATGCCGATCAGCTGTTCATTTGAAGTCGCCGCGGTGCCCTCAGAAGGTTTATGTGAGTTCATGCTTGACTGCATTGCATGAACTCACATGAACTTTCCCACGGTCGCACAGGTCAGCCTCACCTCCCAGACTGGTCATGATTGATGTGTGCGGGTGTCTGTGCGATGTGTGCGGGTGTGTGCGGGGTGTCTGTGCAATGTCTGCGAGTGTGTGCGGTGTCTGTGCGATGTCTGCGGGTGTGTGGGTGTCTGTGTGATGTGTGCGGGGTGTCTGTGCGATGTGTGCGGGTGTGCGCGGTGTCTGTGCGATGTCTGCGGGTGTGTGTGCGCGGTGTCTGTGCGATGTCTGGGGGTGTGTGCGTGCAGGCAGACATAGGCCGATGGAACACTACTACTCCCATCGGCCTATGTCTGTCCCCCATCCACTCGTGCCAGCAGGATCAGCTTGATGGGAGCAGTAGTTCCCATCAGCCTGATCCTGCTATTTAAATTGCCCTACTGTGTCCCCAATAAATTTTAAATACATGTCATTGGTGGCCAGTGGTTACCTACAATAAATTAGTTCATACATTACCTGTCCCTGCCGATCGCCACCTAAAATAAAGTAAAAAATAAAAAACTACACCTATACTCACCTAGACACCTAATTCCCCGAAGCCATCGATCTCCTGTAATAAAATATAAAATAATAAAACACAACCTTATCCTTACCCCTCCGTAGTAGTCCACGAGTGTCCCACGATGATCTCCAGTTTAGAGCAGCCACATAGAATGTGACCGCTCTGAACCGCTGCCGCCGCTAGAATGACGGGGCCGTAAAGCAGCCCCGTCATTGCATAAGCGGGTTCGCCGGAGTTCAGGCAGCGCTGCTCCGGTCAGCTCCTTTACGGCCCTGCTGTATCGTGAGAAATTCCCACGGTACAGCAGTGCCGTAAAGGAGGTCTCCGGAGCAGCGCTGACTGAATGCACTCCGGTGACCTCAGTCAGTGGCTCCCGCTGCCGGGAGCGGACGTGTTCCCGGCAGCGTGAGCTTACAGCAGCCATACACAGCTGTCACCATCTCTAGATGTGACAGCTGTGCATGGGAGATCAGCGCAGAAACGTGGAGAGGTAACTATTTTTTTTTAGTAAACTAAGAATTAAATAAAATGGTGTGTTTTATTTCAAATAAATTATTTTTTTCTGGGTGTAGTGTGTGTTTTTTATTTTTAACACTTTGTAGGTTAGTAATCGGGGTGTCTTATAGACGCCCATCATTACTAACCTGGGCTTCATGGCAGCTGGCGCTGACATGAACCCCAGCCCTATTACCCCCTGCCACCGCACCAGGGCAGCGTGGAAGAGCGAGGCTAAGTGCCAGAATTGGCGCATCCTATGGATGCACCATTTCTGGGGCGGCTGACGGCTGGTGTTTCTAGCCTGGGAGGGGGCCAATATTCATGGCACCCTTCCCGGGCTATTAATATCAGCCCCCAGCTGTCTGCCTAGCCTTTGCTAGCTATTAAAATAGGGGGGACCCCACGTCATTTTTTTGGGGGGGTCCCCCATTTTAATAGCTAGTAAAGGCTAGGTATTCAGCTGGGGGCTGATATTAGTAGTCTGGGAAGCTCCGTGGGTATTACCCCCTTCCCAGGCTTCAAACATCTTCCCCAGCCGTCTGCTTAACCTCCGCTAGAGACTAAAATTATGGGGGATCCCACGCCAATTTTTTTTTTAAATAAATCCTTTATTTTAACACTAAATGACATTTGAGGAGTTAATAAAGATGCAGTCCCTAAATTATTAGTTATTTTTTAATTAATTTTTCCCAAAAATTTTAACGTGGGCTTTGCCATATTTTTGTATGCCAGCCAGGTACAGCATCCAGCTTCTATGAACGCGCCATTTTCCGGGGTGGCTGCGGACTGTAATTTGCAGCGGGGGGGGGGTGCCAGAAAGCTTGGGTCTCCCTGCGCTGCAGATTCCATCCCCCAGCTGCCTAGTTGTACCTGGCTGGACAAACAAATAGGGAGAAGCCCCACGTATTTTTTTTTTTAATTATTTCATGAAATTCATGAAATAATAAAGAAAAAAAGGGCTTCCCTATATTGTTGTGTCCGGCCAGGTACAAATAGGCAGCTGGTGGTTGGGGGCAGCCCGTTCCTGCCTGCTGTACCTGGCTGGACCCAAATATAGTGCGAAGCTCCACGTCAATTTTTTTTAAATTATTTTATGAAATAATTTTTTTTAAAAAGGGCTTCCCTATATTGTTGTGTCTGGCCAGGTACAAATAGGCAGCTGGTGGTTGGGGGCAGCCCGTTCCTGCCTGCTGTACCTGGCTGGACACAAATATAGTGCAAAGCCCCACGTCAATTTTTTTTAAATTATTTCAGGAAATTCATGAAATAATTTAAAAAAAATTTATGTGGGGCTTCGTCCTATATTTGTGTCCAGCCAGGTACAGCAGGCAGGAACGGGCTGTCCCCAACCACCAGCTGCCTATTTGTACCTGGCCGGACACAACAATATAGGGAAGCCCTTTTCTAAAAAAAATTATTTCATCTTCTGGCGCTGTACCCAACTCATCCAGGGCCCTGGTGCGGTGGCTCACTGGGTAATAAAGGGGTTAAGGCCAATATTAGACATGACCACCATGAATTTCTAGTAAAGTATTTAAAAAAAACACAACACCCAGAATAAAGTCCTTTAATTGAAATAAAGACACAATTCTTTATTGTTCTAAATTAAACTATACTTACCATCACGCCCATTCCAGCTGAAGCCAACGATCTCCAAATAATAAAAGAAAAATAATAAATCAACCTCATCCTTACTAGAGATGAGCGTTGTTCTACTTGAACTGTTCGCCAATCTCAAATTCGAGCTGTTTTGGGCGGTGTTCGAGCCGTTCGGCGAACACGAACAATTTGAGAAAAATTTGGCTGTTCGAGGTTATGTTCGATAACTGTTCGTGCACCAAAATCATAACTGGATTTTTTCTCAGTAATGATGAAAATTAATGTTAATACGCAGTTTGAGTGTACAGCGGGGTGGGGGGAGGGGCAGGGGATGGATCTCTGCAGGAACAATGAAGATCTCCATTTTTTTTTCTCTTTCCCGCATTTGCAGTGGGGAGGTGCAATCTGTCAGCCTATCAGCAGCGCACACACGGAGCGAAGTGCTTTTTTTCACACAAGCAAGGGCATGTGTCATTGGCAGTGTATGTCACATGTCCTTGCCCTATAAGACCAAGCCATTTTCCCCGTCGCCACCATTTTCTCACTGCTGCAGCTGCGTGTTAGACGGAACCGCTGTTGCTGTGTGCGCTATACCTTGTTAATTTCAAGCCAATTTTCGCACAAATCTACAGATAGCTTGGGAGTAGGGAATAGTTGTGATTGCAGTCCTTTTAAGGACTAGGTTACAGCATTTCCTACGACTTTTATCAGGCAGGTCTGTGCTCTTAAATAGATAGATTGTGGGAGTAAAGACTAATTGTAATTTGAGTCCTTTTCAGGACTAGGTTACATCAGTTCCTATCAGTTTTTGCCAGGCAGGTCTGTGCCAGTGCTGTGCAAGTTTTTTTCACAGCATTTGAATGAATCTAGCAAAGCTAATCCTTTTTGGCCTATTGCAGAGTGTGTTAGTCAGTGGAGTAGCCTATCTGTGTTGCAAGATATACCACCTGTGTATAGAATACCAATTTTTTTACTGCACCTAGTGAAGTAAAATCTTTTGGGCATAGCATCATTCTATTAGTCAATCTATACTGACCTCAATCAGGTTGCAAATTGAATATAATTTTTTTCTGCATCTAGCTCTGAAAAAATATTGGGCTTCTAGCTGTGTGTGGGACTTGTTCTATTAATCCATCTATACAGACCTCCATCAGGTTGCAAACTGAATATATTTTTTTCTGCATCTACCTCTGAAAAAATATTGGTCTTCTAGCTGTGTGTGGGACTTGTTCTATTAATCCATCTATACAGACCTCCATCAGGTTGCAAACTGAATATATTTTTTTCTGCATCTACCTCTGAAAAAATATTGGGCTTCTAGCTGTGTGTGGGACGTGTTCTATTAATCCATCTATACAGACCTCCATCAGGTTGCAAACTGAATATATTTTTTTCTGCATCTACCTCTGAAAAAATATTGGGCTTCTAGCTGTGTGTGGGACTTGTTCTATTAATCCATCTATACAGACCTCCATCAGGTTGCAAACTGAATATATTTTTTTCTGCATCTACCTCTGAAAAAATATTGGGCTTCTAGCTGTGTGTGGGACTTGTTCTATTAATCCATCTATACAGACCTCCATCAGGTTGCAAACTGAATATATTTTTTTCTGCATCTACCTCTGAAAAAATATTGGGCTTCTAGCTATGTGTGGGACTTGTTCTATTAATCCATCTATACAGACCTCCATCAGGTTGCAAACTGAATATATTTTTTTCTGCATCTACCTCTGAAAAAATATTGGGCTTCTAGCTGTGTGTGGGACTTGTTGTATTAGTCCATCTATACTGACCTCCATCAGGTTGCAAACTGAATATATTTTTTTCTGCATCTACCTCTGAAAAAATATTGGGCTTCTAGCTGTGTGTGGGACTTGTTGTATTAGTCCATCTATACTGACCTCCATCAGGTTGCAAACTGAATATATTTTTTTCTGCATCTACCTCTGAAAAAATATTGGGCTTCTAGCTGTGTGTGGGACTTGTTCTATTAATCCATCTATACAGACCTCCATCAGGTTGCAAACTGAATATATTTTTTTCTGCATCTACCTCTGAAAAAATATTGGGCTTCTAGCTGTGTGTGGGACTTGTTGTATTAATCCATCTATACAGACCTCCATCAGGTTGCAAACTGAATATATTTTTTTCTGCATCTACCTCTGAAAAAATATTGGGCTTCTAGCTGTGTGTGGGACTTGTTGTATTAGTCCATCTATACTGACCTCCATCAGGTTGCAAACTGAATATATTTTTTTCTGCATCTACCTCTGAAAAAATATTGGGCTTCTAGCTGTGTGTGGGACTTGTTGTATTAGTCCATCTATACTGACCTCCATCAGGTTGCAAACTGAATATATTTTTTTCTGCATCTACCTCTGAAAAAATATTGGGCTTCTAGCTGTGTGTGGGACTTGTTCTATTAATCCATCTATACAGACCTCCATCAGGTTGCAAACTGAATATATTTTTTTCTGCATCTACCTCTGAAAAAATATTGGGCTTTTAGCTGTGTGTGGGACTTGTTCTATTAATCCATCTATACAGACCTCCATCAGGTTGCAAACTGAATATATTTTTTTCTGCATCTACCTCTGAAAAAATATTGGGCTTCTAGCTGTGTGTGGGACTTGTTCTATTAATCCATCTATACAGACCTCCATCAGGTTGCAAACTGAATATATTTTTTTCTGCATCTACCTCTGAAAAAATATTGGGCTTCTAGCTGTGTGTGGGACTTGTTGTATTAGTCCATCTATACTGACCTCCATCAGGTTGCAAACTGAATATATTTTTATCTGCATCTACCTCTGAAAAAATATTGGGCTTCTAGCTGTGTGTGGGACTTGTTGTATTAGTCCATCTATACTGACCTCCATCAGGTTGCAAACTGAATATATTTTTTTCTGCATCTACCTCTGAAAAAATATTGGGCTTCTAGCTGTGTGTGGGACTTGTTGTATTAGTCCATCTATACTGACCTCCATCAGGTTGCAAACTGAATATATTTTTATCTGCATCTACCTCTGAAAAAATATTGGGCTTCTAGCTGTGTGTGGGACTTGTTGTATTAGTCCATCTATACTGACCTCCATCAGGTTGCAAACTGAATATATTTTTTCTGCATCTACCTCTGAAAAAATATTGAGCTTCTAGCTGTGTGTGGGACTTGTTCTATTAATCCATCTATACAGACCTCCATCAGGTTGCAAATTGAATATAATTTTTTTCTGCATCTAACCCAGCCAATAGTTTTGGCCTAATACCACAGTTTGGCCACTCAGCTCTGCTCGGTTCCCATCCATTGTTTTTTTGTGCAAACAACTCCAGAGTTGTGAATTAGTTAACCACCAAAATGAGTGGAAAAAGGCCTGCTGCTGGTGGAAAGGGGAATAGGCGTGTTGGGAAGGGGAAAAAAGGTTGTGTCCGTGGGGTAGGTGTTAAAGCAACAGTAACATCTGCAGAAGAAAGACCATCTTCCAGCCAAACTAAAATGTCTACTTCTTTTAGCGGACAATGTGATAAGATCCCTTTCTTACGGCCACGCCAATCGCTACAAATTCCAGATGAGGCACAAAAACAGCAGGTGCTTCAACGGATATCAAGTGCTCCTTTAAGTGGGCTCTCCTCCACATCAACTTCAACATCACAAATACTCCAGTCCTCAAAGGTGTCACCCCAATCGCACTTGCTTCCTCACAGCTCCCAAATCTCCAGCTGCCCGTCTGAGTATGAGGTAGAACAGATGGTTGAGTCTGCAGAGCTGTTTACTCATACTATAGCCTGGGAATCAGAGGTCGACTCCAGCGCTTCTGTGAAACCAGACGAGGAAATAATCTGCACTGATGCCCAGAATCTTTATGAGTCGGATCCAGGACCAGACGCAGAAGGTTCTGACCATAATGTAGACCCTCATTCCCAAACTGTAACTCCTGTTGGTGGAGACAATGAGGAAGACGATGATAAGACTCAAATACCTGATTGGAGCGACAACTTTAGTTTTTTGTCAGGGCAGGAACAGGTTGGCTCTGAGGACGACGGGTGTGATAACGCACAGGGTGATGATGATGAGGTTGGAGATCCCACTTACTGTCAACCCACAGTCAGCCAAGAGATGAGGTCAGCAGAGGAGGTGGAGGAAGATGCTAGTGATGACGAGGTCAGGTTGCGCCTTCCTGGACAGAGACGTAGTACTGGAAGCACGTCAACAACTGCATCCTCAAACACAACTCTGCCTCTCACCACAAGTCGTGGTGGCTCTTCAGGTCGCATGGGTGCTAAGCCTTGCATAGCCTGGGCATTTTTTCAGATCGATAAAGATGACCCAACTCGTGTTATCTGTAACATTTGTCAGCAAAAGCTAAGTAGAGGCCAAAAAATACATAGTTTGAGTACTTCATGCATGAACCGGCACATGGACATGAAGCATAAGTTGCAGTGGGAAGCTCAGTGTGCTACAATGCGGCCTAGCCGGCCGGGCCAACCACCGTCTGCCATATCTTGTGCATCCGCGGCCTCTTCATCCTCTGTGACTGGGGGGACAGCAGTCACACCTGTTTTGGGGCGCAGACCTGCCACCTCTTTACCCGCAACAGCCAGCGTGATTGGTAGGTCATCATTTTCTTTGGAGGTGGTAACACCAGCTGGTGTTGAGCGCTGTCCGACATCGATAGCACCACCTTTGGATCAAGGCAACCTAACATGTCCACCTGCATCTTCCTCACAGACCGGCAGTTTGCCGGGGACACCCTTATCAACCCCGTCTAAGCACAATAGCCAGCCCTCGGTCCCTCAGATGTGGACAAGTAAAAGACCATTTCCTCCTAGCCATGAGAAAGCTAAGAGGTTGAATTTCACCATCTGCAAGCTCTTGGCTACAGAAATGCTGCCTTTCCGCCTGGTGGACACAGAGGATTTTCGAGACCTTATGTCCGTCGCAGTGCCCCAGTACCAGATGCCCAGTCGGCACTACTTCTCAAAGAAAGTTGTGCCTGCGCTCCACCAGCATGTCGCACACAACATCACCGCTTCTTTGAGAAACTCTGTGTGTGACAGGGTGCATTTCACCACAGACACTTGGACGAGTAGGCATGGACAGGGGCGTTACATGTCGCTGACTGGGCATTGGGTAACTATGGTGACAGCAGGACAAGGGGCTGCTGTCCAAGTCTTGCCGTCCCCACGAGTTGTGCGTCAATCCTCTTTATGTCAAAGTTCCTCCACTGCTTCTGCCTCCTCAACCTCCTCTCGGTCTTCCACCTGCACCCAAAGCCTGTCTGGTCATGCCACAAGCTTTCTAACTGCGCAGAAGGGATCCTGCACACCTCCTTACTATGCTGGCAGTAGGGCTCAACGTCATCAGGCGGTTTTTACATTGAAATGTCTGGGAAATGTGAGTCACACAGCTGAGGAGTTGTGGTCAGCTCTGGAGAACCAATTTCATGAATGGTTGTCTCCACTGGACCTGAAACCAGGGAAGGCCGTGTGCGACAATGCTGCAAACCTGGGTGCGGCCCTTCGCCGGGGCAATGTCACACACGTGCCTTGTATGGCTCACGTGTTGAACCTGGTTGTCCAGCAATTTTTAGCCCACTATCCCAGACTAGATGGCCTTCTGCAGAGGGCACGGTCGCTGTGTTCTCACTTCCGCCGTTCGCATCCCGCAGCTCAGCGACTTACATCTCTACAGAAGTCGTTGGGCCTGCCACTTCACCGGCTAAAATGCGATGTGCCTACCCGGTGGAATTCAACTCTGCACATGTTGCAGCGACTGTGGCAGCACCGACAAGCCCTGGTGCAATACGTTCTGACGTATAGCCTGGGCCAACGAGATTCAGAGGTGGGGCAAATCACGCTGGAGGAGTGGTCTCAGATCAGCGACCTATGCACTCTTCTGCACAGTTTTGAAATGGCGACGAAGATGTTTAGTGCTGACGATGCCATTATCAGCATGACTATTCCGGTGATTTACATGCTGGAGCACATGTTAAACAGAATTCGGAGTCAGGTGGTGGCACAAGAGGAGGTGGAGGAAGTAGAGGAGGAGGAGTTGTATGCGGAAGGGCTAACATTTGCAAGGTCCAGACGGTCGGCAGCACCAAGGCGGCAGGCATGTGAGGGTGGGGGAGATGGTTTTACCAGGGCGCATGGTAGCAGCCAAACTAGTGAGGAAGGTGCAGGAGCCCAGGAAGAAGTGGAGGACGAACTGATGGAAGACTCATCAGATGAGGGAGACCTTGATCACATTTCTGTTGTGCGAGGTTGGGGGGAGAGGACAGAGGAAGGAAGCATGATTGTTACCTCGCCACCAACACAACAGGCACTTGGTGCTCCTGGATGCGCAACACACATGAGTGCCTTCTTGCTGCACTACCTGCAACATGACCCTCGAATTGTGAGAATTAGAAATAATCCTGACTACTGGGTTGCCACACTGTTAGATCCCCGGTACAAAAGTAAATTTGCCGAAATTATTCCTGCCATAGAAAGGGATGCACGCATGCAGGAGTATCAGCAGAGACTGTTGCAGAATCTTACATGTGCTTTTCCACAAAATACCAGTGGTGCACGTAGTGAATCTCACAGTTCCAACTTGCCAACCGTGGGACCGTCAAGTGTTCAGCACTCAAACCGTAACAGAACCACAGTATCTGCTGGTAACATCAATTTTGCGGAATCATTTCACCACTTTTTTAGCCCATCCTTTGCAAGGCCACAGGAGACAAGAAGTCTGACACATAGTCAACGCCTAGAGACGATGGTACAGGAGTATCTCCAAGTAAACATTGAAGCCACGACTGTGTCACTGGACCCTTGCTCTTTTTGGGCTTCCAATCTGGATAAATGGCCGGAGCTAGCCACTTACGCCTTGGAGATCTTGTCATGCCCCGCAGCCAGCGTTCTGTCTGAACGTGTGTTCAGCGCTGCTGGTGGTGTGCTGACAGATAAGCGCACGCGGCTCTCCACTGATAATGTAGACAGACTCACGTTCATAAAGATGAACAAATCATGGATCCGAAACGACTTTTCTACCCCTGTGTCATCCTGGGGAGAGTAAAAGCTTGATGATTGGTTAAAATCACCCTACCAACCGTTTTAAGCTTTCAAATTACTAATCATGTTTATCTGTATCTTGGCTGGAAAATAATTTGGGCTTTGTAGCAGTGTGCAGCACTGATCCTATTAGGCCATCTATACTAAAGCTTCACCAGATTTAAAATTAATAATAATTTTTAGCTGCATCTAGCCCGGAAAATAATTTTGGGGCTCCGAGATGCGCAAGACACATAAGTGCCTTCTTGCTGCACTACCTGCAGCATAACCCTCATATTGTCAGAATTCGAAGTAATCATGACTACTGGGTTGCCACACTCTTAGATCCCCCAAACTTTTCGATCAACCTTTTCATTTTAATAAAGACCAAAAAAATGGTCATTTTTGAAATTATAAGCATTAGCAGGTTGTTAGAAACTGAAATCAAACAGTTTTCAACTCAAAACTTTATTCTAGGTGATGTTACATTTTCACATAGGACCCCTTGTTCGAAAGGAGCTTCTGAACTCTCTCGTCCATTGAATTTGTCAGGTTTTGGATGGTTTCTGCTTCAATTGTTTTGCATGAGGACAGAATACCCTCCCAGAGCTGTTGCTTAGATGTGAACTGCCTCCCGCCATCATAGACACTCCTTTTAATGATGCTCCAAAGGTTCTGAATGGGGTACAGGTCAGGGGAGCATGGGGGTCACACCATAAGTTTGTCCCCTTTTATGCCCATATCAGCCAGAGATGCAGATGTTTTATGTGCAGCATGAGATGGTGCATTATCATGCAGAAAAATGATCTTGCTGTGAAATACACGGTTCTTCTTCTTGAACCATGGCAGGAAGTGCTGTTTGAGAAAATCCACATACATTATAGAGTTCATCTTTAGCGCCTTCAGGGATCCTAAAGGGGCCGACAATCTCTCTCCCCATGATTCCAGGCCAAAACATTACTCCACCTCCTCCTTGTTGGCGCTGTAGCCGTGTTTGCGTGGGGTGTCCATCAACCAGCCATCCTCCACTCCATCCATCTGGACCATCGAGCACTGCATGGCACTCATTCGTGAACAAAACAGTTTTGAAATCGGTCTTCATATAATGTTTGGCCCACTGGAGCCGTTTCTGCTTGTGTGAAGTGGATAGAGGAGGTCGACAGGATGGCGTATGCACAGCTGCAAACCTCTGAAGGACCCTGCATCTTGTTGTTCGGGGGACGTTGGAGGCACAAGCAGCTTCAAAAACTTGTCTGCTGCTATGACAAGGCTTTTTTGCCGCTGCTCTTTCAACCTGACGTAATTGCCTGTAGGAAAGAGTCCTCAATTTGCCCTTATCAGCACGCACACGTGTGTACTGTGAATCAGCTACATACTTCTTGATTGCCAAGACACTTCATCCTGATCATCGCACAATGTTGATTGTAGTCATGCCTTGACCTAAACACTCCACAATTTGTTGCTTCTCAGCAGCCGACACATCCTTTTTCTTTCCCATTTTGGCAGAAAATGTAGGCTGCTTAATAATGTGAGACAGCCTTCTTAAGTAGTCTTGCCTTTCATTGGACACACCTGCCAAACTAATTAGCACAGGTGTCTGCAATTGCTTACAGTGATATAAAGAGCCCTGACACACATCACCATCAATGAGTTTAACTGACAAACAAACAAATTCTTCCCTTATCACTCCTAAACACTTTTTGCATAATAATTTGGAACGCAGTGTACATGTGCTTTTCCACAAAACACCAGTGGTTCACGTAGTGAATCTTACAGTTCTAACTTGCCAACCGTGGTCTGTATGGAGTTGTTCAATAAAGGGCCCAAAATTAAGATAACATAGATGGGAGAGGTCTCTATGAATAGGAATTCCTAAGTATTTGATACTCTGTGAGGGCCAGGCAAAGGGAAAGTTGGACTGGATGGAATCCTATATGGATTTGGGGAGGGAGACATCGAGGGCCTCAGACTTCGCTGCATTGATTTTAAAATTTGACCATGTAACAAAGTGATCTATTTCAGCCATAACAGCATGGATGGATATATGTGATTGAGTGATATATACTAGGACAACATCAGCAAAGAGAGAGCACTTGTACTCGGTGCCTCCCACCTCAATCCACCTAATATTGGGGTTATGGCGAATTGATGAGAGCAGGTGCTCCGTCACTAGGATGTATAAGAGAGGGGACAGAGGACATCCCTGCCTTGTCCCATTGGTGATTGTGAAAGGTGATGAAAATGTTCTGATGCACCCCCTGGGCCTTGGAACACCCGGAGCCGGACCCTTTTTGGTGGATGCTGGTGGTTGTAGTCTTGTAGCTGTGGTTGTGGCGGCGACCCGGTTCCGTGGCTCAGGGTGGTCAAACCAGTGGCGGAACTATTTATGTGGTTTTGATGTTTAAATGTCCGACTACGCCACCCGTGGATTGCGGTCAGAGTGATCCGCCGCTGCAGGGCAGACCGCTGAGGCTGGTGTTGTGGGTGCAGCAGAGCGTAGCATAACTCCCCACGGGAGGAGTATAGCCTCAGGGCAGTGTATGCGGAGGATGGGGGTGATGGTGCAGGGCAGCAGCAGTAACGACATGGAGTCAGTGATGCAGTCCAGGGCCTTTACTCACAGTTCTTATTATCCAGACCACGTCTGCAGGTAACGGCTGCCCACATCGTACTGTGCTCACCAGGTGAGGGGCTCAGACAACTCCCAGATAACTTTGGAGTGCTTCACAGGACCCCCTTTGTGTGTCCTTTGTCTGGCCTTTCTTACCAACCCTTCTGTCCGGCTGCCTCGGGCCTCCTCTTGGTAAACTTGGCGCCAGTTTCCCTGACCCTATGTGGTGCCTTCCTAGCGGGTGTAGCGAGGGGCTGCGCCACATAAAATATCACAGCCTCCGGTTTCTAGCTGAGGGTCGTTTCCTGCCTCCACTAGTTTCGGGGACCGGTCTCCCCCTTTGGCCTGACCCCTCCACGCAGGTGGATTCGGGCGTGCGGTGGCGACTCGCCCGTCCGCACCCCTGGGATCCCTTCATTCCTCGTTCCTGGAGCCTTCTCCGCTCCTCTTCCTTCCTTCTCCCTCTTCCAGGCCTGGGCCGCTGTTACTAGGCCCGCCTCCGGAGCAGAGCTCATGCAGAGCCCCTGCTCCCTGCCACTTCTGCTCAGACTTCTCTGCACTGAACTAAGATGGTGCCCACCTTTTATACTCCCTTCTCAATGCACCCAGGAACTGCTTCCTCCCTGCTCCTGCACTACAGGGTTCCCCTTCCTCAGTGTTCCCTCCCCCCACTCCAGCCAGGGACAGGGACTGTCGTGCCCATCTCAGAGGCATATTGGTCGCCCTGCCCCACGGCAATGTGGTGTAATGCATGCAGGTGTCGGGTCCTGATCCACACTCCATCCTTACCTGAGAGTGAGATATCACACCTCTGGGTGAGGTGCAATACCTCTGTAGCAACCGAGCCCTCAGGGTGCTACAGTTCCATTTATCTTCAGCCTAGGTGACGTATTGTGATACAGGGCCGTGATTTTGGCTATAAAAGGGTCCCCTAGACCCCTACCCCAAGCTTTTTAAGAGAATCATATATGGCGTGCCAGGAGACTCTATGGAATGCTTTCTCAGCATCCAACGAGAGTATCTAATTACAAATTTTTAACTGCATCTAGCCCAGGAAATACTTTGTGCCTAGTAGCAGTGTCTGCTAGTCAGCGGATTATCCCGGCTGTTAAGCAAGCTACACCACCTGTAGTTTAGACACTTAATTTTTTCAAAGGAAATGCTTCGGGACCATGGGATACTCAGTGAAGAGCATCAGGAGGCACCCCAAGGCATAGGGGCTGGGACTGGCAGTAGGATGCCTTGCGGTGGACAGCCGAGCTCGATCCTTATAAAAGCTTTTTAACTGCAGCAGCTTTAGTGGACGCTACTGGAGCTGGAATTACGCGGCTGCTGGCATGAGACTTGCCCTCCAATAGATCCTTGTAAATGGATTTAAAGTGTATTCATTCAAATTAGAGAGACAATTTAAATTAAAAAGCTTAGAGCTGCCTCCACCACAGGGGGGCTCGCTCGACCCACCAGCGGACAGGCACCAGTATTGGGAGAGGGGGGCTGGCCATCAGGGTTCACCGCGGCTCTGGCACAAACCCGGCGACACGGAGGTGGCACGGGCAGGAGCGGACTGGCCGTGTCGGCTTCTCACCTTTTGGATTTTAGAAGGGCATGACATGCCTATATCTGTGTCTCCCCCTCCTTTTACTCCTCCACCTCTTTAATTTTCGCATGACTATATGTACTTGTCACTTTTCCATGTGTTAGTTATGTCTTCTGAGCAGTTTGTCAGCTTTTGGACACCTTTGAAGGTGTTTTCTATGTGTTTCTATGTGTTTTTGTTTGCCTGCCATTGGTTTTAACGGTGTTCGAAGGTGTTCGACGAACAGTTCGACGAACAGTTCGGCGAACACACGGGTGTTCGACGAACCGAACCGAACTCGAACACTACGGGGGTGGCTCAACACTAATCCTTACCTTCCCATGGATCCCACGACAGCTTCAGCTCTGCTACATCGAGATGACAGGCTGGACCGCAGCAGAACGCTGCCATCCAGCCTGTCATCCCGCAGACACTGAGAAGCGCAGGCAGGCTTGCGCTCCTCAGTGTCTCTCTGTGACGGCATAAAGATGAGCCGAGTTCAGGTCCAATGAACTCAGCTCACCTCATGCACGTCACTGACAGCGTGGGAAAATTCTCCTGCACTCAGCGCTTCAGCGTGAGAATTCTCCCACGCTGTCAGTGACGTGCATGAAGTGAGCTGAGTTCATTGGACATGACCTCACCTCATGTACGTTACTGACAGCGTGGGAAAATTCTCACGCTGAAGCGCTGAGTGCAGGAGAATTTTCCCACTCTGTCAGTGACGTGCATGAGGTGAGGTCATGTCCAATGAACTCGGCTCATCTCATGCACGTCACTGACAGCGTGGGAAAATTCTCCTGCACTCAGCGCTTCAGCGTGAGAATTCTCCTACGCTGTCAGTGACGTGCATGAGGTGAGCCGAGTTCATTGTCGGCTCATCTGGATGCCGTCACAGAGAGACACTGAGGAGCGCAAGCATGCCTGCGCTTCTCAGTGTCTGCGGGATGACAGGCTGGATGGCAGCGTTCTGCTGCCGTCCAGCCTGTCATCTCGATGTAGCAGAGCTGAAGCTGTCCTGGGAACCATGGAAAGGTAAGGATGAGGTTACTTTATTATTTTTCTTTTATTGCAGGAGATCGTTGGCTTCAGCTGGAATTGGTGTGACGGTAAGTATGGTTTAATTTAGAGCAATAAAGAATTGTGTGTTTATTTCAATTAAAGGACTTTATTCTGGGTGTTTGTGTTTTTTTTTTAACTTTCACTATGGGGTTAGTAATGGGGGTGTCTTATAGACGCCTCTCCATTACTAACCTGGGCTTGATGTCAGCTGGCATTATAAGCTGACATCAACCTCAGCCCTATTACCCCACTGCCACCGCTACAGGGCACTGGGAAGAGCGAGGCTAAGTGCCAGAATTGGCGCATCCTATGGATGCGCCATTTCTGGGGCGGCTGACGGCTGGTGTTTCTAGCCTGGGAGGGGGCCAATATTCATGGCTCCCTTCCTGGGCTATTAATATCAGCCCCCAGCTGTCTGCCTAGCCTTTGCTAGCTATTAAAATAGGGGGGACCCCACGTCATTTTTTTGGGGGGGTCCCCCACTTTAATAGCTAGTAAAGGCTAGGTATTCAGCTGGGGGCTGATATTAGTAGCCTGGGAAGCTCCGTGGGTATTACCCCCTTCCCAGGCTTCAAACATCTGCCCCAGCTGTCTGCTTAACCTCCGCTAGAGACTAAAATTAAGGGGAACCCCACGCCAATTTTTTTTAAAATAAATCCTTTATTTTAACACTAAATGACAAGTACAGTAATCAACACTGTCACTGTACTTCATATATATGTGACTGACATGTTTCTATCTATCTAATCTATGTATGATTCTCTATTCCTTCTATTCTAAATTGTCGGGTACAGATGCTGAATTGCCGGCCGGCTTTCTTAAAGAGACGGTGCATGAAAACACTATTATATTTTTAAATAAATCCTTTACACTAAATGACAAGTACAGTAACCAACACTGTCACTGTGCTTCTTATATGTGTGACTGACATGTTTCTATCTATCTAATCTATGTGTGAAGCTCTATTCTGTCTGTTATAAATTGTCGGGTACAGATGCTGAATTGCCGGTCAGCTTTTTTAAAGAGACGGTGCATGAAAACATTATTATATTTTTAAATAAATCCTTTACACTAAATGACAAGTACAGTAACCAACACTGTCACTGTGCTTCTTATATGTGTGACTGACATGTTTCTATCTATCTAATCTATGTGTGATGCTCTATTCTGTCTGTTATAAATTGTCGGGTACAGATGCTGAATTGCCGGCCGGCTTTTTTAAAGAGACGGTGCATGAAAACACTATTATTTTTTTAAATAAATCCTTTACACTAAATGACAAGTACAGTAAGCAACACTGTCACTGTACTTCATATATATGTGACTGACATGTTTCTATCTATCTAATCTATGTGTGAAGCTCTATTCTTTCTGTTGTAAATTGTCGGGTACCGGTGTATGCCGCTGATGAATTGCCGGCTTTTCGCATAATACATTCTACATTATTCTTAGTTGTTTTACTTCATGTAGAATTAACCTACAAGGAAAGAAAGGGTTTATTTTCATTCCGATATTAGTCTCCCATTGACTTGCATTGGTTTCTGGTATCGGAACCGGCGATATCCGATACTTTTTGAGTATCGGTCCGATTCAATCCGATACGATATTTCCTGATATCGGAAGGTATCGCTCAACACTAGTGCTGAGTGAAGTTCATATCATCGTCGCCTGTTCTCCCTGAAATCAGCGTGACCAGGTGACAATGATGGGAATTGTAGTCATCAACCACAGTGTACATTATGTGTAAAATAAAGAATTAAATAAAAAAAACAATGTGTGCGCCCACTGATTATTCACATAACCAGCAGAGGGAAAGCCACCCACTGGGGGCTGATATTACTAACCAGGGAAAGGGGCCATTAGCCCCAAATTTTCCCTGGTGATTAATAACAGCTCACAGCTATTTGATTAGCTGGCTAGTTTACAAGGAGACCCCCCAAAAAATTGACATAGGGTCCCCCTATGAAGTCTAATCAGCAAAGGCTAAACAGACAGCTGCAGGCTGATATTAATAGCCTAGGAAGGGGCCATTAGCCCAACATGTTCCCTGGCTATTAAAAACAGCTCACAGCTGTTTTATTAGTGTTTACTGACTAGTTTACAGGGGGACCCCAGAAAAAAAGTTGTCATAGGGTCCCCCTATAAAATATAACCAGCAAAGGCTAAACAGACAGCTGTGGGCTGATATTAATAGCCAGGGAAGGGTCCATGGATACTATCCCCCTCGGAGGCAAGTATCATCATCCCTCAGCCGCCCCTCTTGTGAACTTTCTCACGGCAACTCAGTGCTATACACTGCGGGAGCGATTACACTCCTGTCAGTGTGTAACTGGCTGCTGGGTAGAACAGTCACATCTGCTGATGTGAGGACTGCTATAGAAGTGATCCAATCATCATGGGACAATAAGGATTATGTGGATTACGGCAGATAGGTATTATGGTGGTTTATTATTTTTTCTCTTTTACAGGTGACATGGTCTTTGGGGATTAGGTGTCAAGTTGAGTATCATGGTGTTTTTTTATTTATTTATTTTTTTAACAGGGTACAAGGGCTTCAGGGATTAGGTGTTAATATGAGTATAACTGTGTTTTTTATTTTTATTTCAATATTTATTTATTAATTTTAACTTTTTTTTTGTACTTTGAGCACAGGCGCCGGCTTATGAATACTCCCATCAGTGGTGCCTGCTCTTGCTGTTATCAGCAACAGCAGGTGTAGGCTGATGGGAGTAGCAGTACTCTCATTAGCCGATTACTGTGACCATGGTGAGCTTTTTATCACGAGTCACAGTCACAGTGACAGCTGTGGTCTCACGCTGACATCGATGTTATCGCCGATCAGAGCCCCTGTTTCCTGTGCTGTCACTCAGATGACAGCATGGGAAACCACAGTTGTTCGGGCCCCCCATTCATATGTTTGCAGTACCGGTTTGGGTACTGTTCCGGTACTCGCA
Organism: Phyllobates terribilis; assembly: GCF_046119375.1. Lineage (NCBI taxonomy): Eukaryota > Metazoa > Chordata > Amphibia > Anura > Dendrobatidae > Phyllobates > Phyllobates terribilis. Next base: position 253,986,288 of record NW_027362764.1, read on the forward strand.
CCGAACTTTTAATAGATGTTCAGCCGAACCCGCCGGGCCCGAACATCCATGGGTCCGCCCATCACTACTTAATAGCGTTATTTTACATGATAGGTTCCCTTTAAGGCCACAATTCATTAAGGTGCTTACATAAGAATTCTGGGGTGATACATGCTAAAAAGTCACAATATTTTTGCACAACTCGAAGGTTTTGCAAAAATATTGTTACTTTTGGTTTTCAGAGGCCAGTCTTGGCCAGTTACAGGTTGTGGTATAAGTGCTCCCAACCTGTATATTCACTTACTCTCTCGTTTGGCCAGATTCTTTCCAATGTCACCTCCTCTGAAACCCATTGTGACCATATCAATCCCCCTAATTTGTAACAAATTGGGGTTGCAGTCATGATATTTTTTGAAATGTCTAGGTATGGTTTTCAAAGAAGAGACATCCATGACTTTTCTGGCCTTTTCAATATCAAGACAATGTTCTCGAGTCCTAATTTTCAATTCTCTGCTAGTAAGCCCAATATAATTTTTTTTTATATGGGCATTCAGCTTGATAAATAACTCCTTTGGAAGAACACGTAATATGGTGTCTAATGTCATACAAACGTGTGCCATCATGATTTTTAAAATTTTTTCTTTTAACCAAATTTGCACGAGCTTGGCAGAGTCCGCAAGGAAAAAAGCCAGGATTGTCATGGGTACCTTTATGGTTAGTTCGATGATCATAGTGGCTATGTAGCAAGATATCGCCTAAACTACGTGAGCGTTTTGCCACAATAGAGGGATTTGGTAGCAAGATTTCTTTTAACCCTGGATCTGTAAACAAAATCTTCCAGTGTTTATTTATCACCTCCTTAAATCCATCCCATTGATCATGAAAAGTTGTTATAAAACGTACCTGATTCTTGTTACTAATTTGTTTGTAGGTATGTTCACTCTGATATAACAAAGAATCTCTTGATGTCAATCTAGCCTGTTGATAATCTCGTTTAATACTCCTATGGCTGTATCCTCTTTCTTTGAAGCGTTCAGAGAGTTCTCTCGACTGGAATTCAGATTGGTCAATTTCAGAGCATATACGCTTGATTCGTAAAAGTTGTCCTATCAGGATGCTGTTAATTGTGGACCGATGATGAGATGAAGTTGCATGCAACAGGGCATTTGTTGCTGTGGTTTTACGAAAGACAGATATTGAGAGATACCCTTCAGAGTTTATAGAGATGAGGATATCAAGAAATTCCACCCACCTGCCAAATTTGTAAGTTAATCTGTTGTTACGATCAGTATTATACAATTGCATCATCAAGGCTTGCAATTCATCTACTGATCCTTCCCATATAAACAGGATATCGTCTATGTACCGTATCCAATTTTGAATCTTATTAATCCCTAGAATTACATAAAATGTTTTTTATACGTATTGTAAGGTAGCGCTATTCATCACACTGGCTCGCAGGAATGTTACAGATGTATCCTAGAGCCTTTTCAGTGGCAGCTATGCCTGTTTGGCTTCAAATACAGACTCCAGCAAGGTACAGCAACAATATTCACTTATAGTGCCGATTTACCTTTGCTGGGTCTCAGCTGCTTCTATCAGCTCGGTTCTGCCACAGCTGTGGCTTTAGGGCTTCCCAGACCTAGTCTCCAAGCCACGTGCCTTCCAGGGCTACTGGTATCTCAACCACAAGGATCCAGCCTCTGCCTTCCAGGCTAGTGGAGTCCCACACAGGGACCAGGCCTCTCGCCTTTCAAGGCTATTGGCATCTCAAACACAGGGATCCAGCCTCTGCCTTCCAGGCTTCACCAGGCCTCTCTCTCTCTCTCTGCTTCAGAACCACCAGGATTTATATATCTTTTTGTGTGCACAGGACCTGTGATGATGTCACAGTCATGTGATCAGTCACCTGAGGGGGAGGTAAATGGTCAGCCAGAACACACCCCCTGGACATTTTAGCAATGCAGCAAGCAGCTGCATTAAAGTATGTAGTCAGTAGTTGTATAGAGTCAATTGGGCATTTGATATAAATTATTCAGGTTGGTTTTAATGATTGTTTTTATTTTATTTTAATTTTTATCTTTTTTGATTATAGAATTTACATCTTTTACCATTGTATTTGTCTTTATACCCGAGTTGGAATGTTGTGGGGAAGTTCGGCTAATGAAGTTCTCTTTAAAAGGATGGGTCCTGGATTCTCTCGGTTGGGACTGCGGGATGAAGTCATTTCCCCCTCTTTGCTTTCCGTATCATCACCGCTGGACTTGCTCTAATGTCCATGTTGTAATGTCTAATGTTCAATGAGAATTAGTCATGGAAAACTTATTTGGACAAATATTGTCTTGTTTATCTGCTAGTTGGGTCAAGAAATGAAGGACTGTTTCTAGTGATGAGCGAGCACTAAAATGCTCAGGTGCTCGTTGCTCGGGTCGAGCACATTGGAATACTCGGGTGCTCGACCCGAGCAACGAGCCCAATGTAAGTCTATGGGAAACTCGAGCATTTTTCAGGCGGCTCCCCCCAGCGGTCTGCAGAGGGCCTAAAAATTGCCCAAATCAATAGGAACAGTGCTCAAATAACATGGGGACAGCATGGGGAAGACCCCTGGAAGCATTTCTGACTCCCAGATCACTTCTGTCAACAACTTTGTCAGAGGTATTACGCCACTTTTACGGACTCACAATAAAACATACCAAAACGAAACCAAAATGGATTTTCCTGGGAAATATGTTGAGGAACATCCTTTCCAGGGTAATGACTTGTATCTAAAGCAAAATAAATCACCAAAAACAAAAATTCTCCTCCACACCCTGGGGTATGTTCACACGTAGCGTTTTTGATGCGGTTTTTCACTTTTGCATTGCTTTCAACCATGACAAATGCATTCACTAGGAAATGTCATTTTAACATTTTACAACCTTATCTGACCATGTGGTGTGTGAGATATCATCAGACACATCGTACTTCATTTATAAAGGAGGGACTCTGAAAGTCACAAAGCCTATTTTTATAGGGCCATCAGGCGGCTTTTACTATTCTTAAAGGGCCAGCAGTCGGCCCTCACTATTCTTAGAGAGCCATCAGCTGGCTATGTTTTATTGTTCCCAATACTAAAGAGTGGGTCTCCTATACTGTTATTGAAAATGCAGTGAGTGCCAGGGCTGCCCAAAATTTGGACGCTCCCCAAAACCACTTTAAAAATGTAGATGCATCCCAATACCCCTTTGTAGAGACTTAGTGGAGGGCCTCAAGAAAAAATGTTCCCATTATTAGGAAGTGGGTCTCCCATTATGTTTGCCTATGCAGTGAATGCAAGGGTTGCTGAAAATTTGGAGGCACTCGAATGCCCCTTGGAAGAAACGTGGAGGTCAGAGGGCCTCCTGAAAATAATGTTCCCATTATTAGTTATTAGGAAGTGGGCCTCCCATTGTGTTTGCCTATGCAGTGATTGCAAGGGTTGCCAAAAATTTGGAGGCACTCCAATACCCCTTGGAAGAGACGTGGAGGTCAGAGGGCCTCCTGAAAACAATGTCCACATTATTAGGAAGTGAGGAAACAAAAACTCCAGCTGGGCGAATCTTCTAAAACCAAGTGTTTTATTGGGTCATAGAAAAAAGTATAAAAAGTCCACCTTGGGAAGGGAACAGCAAACGCGTTTCGAACTATATGTTCTTAATCACTGCATGCACGTGGGTCTCCCATTATGTTTGCCTATGCAGTGAATGCAAGGGTTGCCAAAAATTTGGAGGCACTCCAATACTCCTTGGAAGAGACGTGGAGGAGGGCCTCATAAAAAAATGTTCCCATTAGAAAGGAGCGGGCCTCCTATACTTGTAATGCTCATGCACTAAGTGTATGGGCTGACAAACATTTACCCCTGGGGGGTATACATGAACATACTGTATAAAATATTTTTTTTAGGGGCATCATAAACACCCCTTAAAAAAATTATGTGGGTGTTGCGTCATGGACCATGGTCACCCTGGTGATATGGTGGTGGAGGATGAGGAGAAGGAGGAGGACAAGAGCAAATAACCAAAATCAGGAACCATATACCCATGTCTGGGTGTTAAAAGGTGCATGGGAATACACCTCCCAAGAAAAGACACTGGATTTGAGTTTATGTTACGCTGCTATCATTCGGTGGTGTTGAGAAGTCTGGCCCAATCCAGCCCTTGTTCATTTTTATAAGAGTCAGCCTGGCAGCATTTTAAGTTGACAGGCGGATGCGCTTATTAGTTATAATTCCACTAGAGGTACTAAAAACCCTCTCTGATAAAACACTGGTGGCAGGGCAGGCCAGGACCTTCAAGGCATAGACAGCCAGTTCATTCTAAGTATCCAGCTTGGATACTCAATAATTATAAGGCACAGAGGAATCATGGAGGATGTAGGTACGGTCGGCAAGGTACTCCCTCAGCATTTTCCCAAACTTTGCACTCCTTGTGAGAGTACCCCGCGCCTCAGGGCTTGTGCGATGGGAGGGGCTGAGAAAATTCTCCCAGAACTTTGACAATGTTCCCCTGCCTCTGCTGGATTGAAGTTGTGTCTCTATCGCCTGTACTCCTTGGTTGTCCAAAGAAGTGTGCCCTCTGCCGCCAGTGTTTTCAGATGGGAATTTTTTTAATAGTTCCGCAACAAGGGCCTTCTGGTACAAGCCAATTTTTGTAGACCTGTCTGCCTCAGGAATAAGAGATATAAAGTTCTCCTTGTAGCATGGGTCTAAAATTGTCACCAACCAGTAATGACTGTCACCCAAAATTTTGAGAATGCGAGGGTCATGGGAATGGCAGCGTAACATAAACTCAGCCATGCGTGCCAGACTACTAACAGGCAAGACTTCCGTATCCTCACCAAGAGGATGACTGACCATGCTCTCATCCTCCTCTCGGTCCTCAGGCCATCCACGCTGAACTGATGGTATGACAGCTGTGCAGGTAGTACCGTCTATAGCGCATGAAACTAGCTCCTATTCTTCCTCCTCCTCCTCTTCCTCATTGTCCCCCAATCCACGTTGGGATGAGATGAGGCTAGGCTGTGTGTAATCACCGTCTATGGTTCCTTGCTCCATCTCATCGTGCTCCGCTTGCAATGCATCCTCTTTGATTGTGAGCAGAGAGCGTTTCAGAAGACAAAGAAGCGGGATGGTGATGCTAATTATGCCGTTATCGCCGCTCACCATCTTGGTGGAGTCCTCAAAGTTTTGGAGGATGTTACATATGTCTGACATGCATGTCCACTCCTGAGGTCTTATGTTTGGAGTCTGAACTGAATACCGAAGGCCTTGTTGATGCTGGTACTCAATAACTTCCCTCTTCTGCTCACAAATCCTTCCCAACAACTGCAGTGTAGAGTTCCAACGTGTTGGTACATCACACATCAGTCTGTGAGCCCGAAGCTGCAAATGCTGCTGAAACACGGCAAGGGTGGCGGAAGCTGTAGATGACTTTCTAAAATGGGCACACAGGCGGCGTACTTTAACAAGCAGATCCGGCAGCTCTGGGTGGGATTTGAGAAACCGCTGAACCACGAGGTTAAGCACATGGGCCAGGCATGGTACGTATGTGATCTCGCCTCAGAGCAGCCACCAGGTTCCGGCCATTGTCACACACGACCATGCCTGGCTGTAGGTTCAGCGGTGTGGGCCACAGATCTACCTGCTCTTTCTGAGCTGTCCACAACTCTTCAGCATTGTGTTGTTTGTCACCTAAGCATATTAGCTTCAGCACAGCCTTTTGCCGCTTGGACGAGGCAGTGCTACAGTGCTTCCAGCTTGTGACTGATGTGCTCATTTCAGAGATGGAGGCTGAAGAGGAGGAAGAAGCTGAGGAGGATGAGGTGCAGGAGCTGTAGACCGTGGGGGCAACCTTGATTGACCTAGGTCCCTCAATCCTTGGAGTCGGGAGGACGTGTTCCATCCCAAGGTCCGACTGGGTCCCGGCTTCCTCTATGTTAACCCAGTGTGCCATCAGCGAGATGTTCCGTGCCTGCCCACAAGCACTTGTCCACGTGTCCGTGGTTAGGTGGAGTTTCCTGGTAATTGCATTGTTGAGGGCACAGCTAATGTTTTGGGACACGTGCTTGTGTAATGTGGGGACAGCACACCAGTAGAAATAGCGGCAGCTGGAGACCGAGTACCGAGGGACGGCTGCCACCATCAGGTGGCGAAATGCTTCCGTCTCCACGAGCCTAAAAGGCAACATTTCGAGCGCAAGCAGTCATGAAAAGTGAGAATTTAGTAGTGTGGCCTGTGGGGCATTGGCTGCATATTTGCACTTGCGTTCCAAGAACTGAGGTATGGACAACTGAATGCTGGGACAAAGATGTGGACTTGCTTCCTGATGCTGCTACTTGAGAGTGAGCAATGACAGGTGCAGGGCAGGAGGCATCTTCACATGCACCATGGACAGGGGATTGGCTTGCATGCTCAACAGCGGAAAAAGCAATGGTGCCACCCACAGACACTGTTCCTGGTCCCTGGAGTTCCACCCTCAAAGTCGGGTGCTTTGCTGCCATGTGCCTGATTATGCTGGTGGTGCAAATGGCCTTTTTAGGGTTATCGGCAGAGTCTTTAAAAAAACAACCAGACTCGGGAAGACCTAATAGTTGTACTGGCAACTTCCTTCGTGTTGGTGTTACAGGAAACGGTTGCTTGCCTTCTGCCTGCGGCCACCACACTGCTTCTTCCTGCCTGTTGGGGTGCTCTGCCTCCCTTTCCCTCTGTGCTGCTCTCCTCGCTCTGCATGTCCTCCTGCCAGGTTGGGTCAGTTACTATATCATCCACCACCTCATCTTCCACTTCCGCACCCTGGTCCTCCTCCAGACTTTCTGGCAATTGTGTCTCATCATCGTCCACCTCTTGTGACATTTTCCCACCATCACCTTCATGTGACCGTGGCTACTTAAATATTTGGGCATCGCTACGTGTGATCTCCTCTTGCCTTGCTTCAAGTGGACTGGGCGAGAGGCCCGAATCTATGAATGGAAAAGTGAACAGTTCTTCAGAGTTTCCAAGTGTGGAATCATTTGTCTCCGGGCACTCAGCATGGTGAGAGGAGCAGGGTGAGGAATATGCAGTCCAGACTCACGGCTACTGAGACTTGACCGCTTGGAAGACAGGGTGGTGGTGGCTAAGTGACTGGAAGCATTATCCGCTATCCAACCAACAACCTTTTGACACTGCTCTGGGTTTAATAGTGGTGTGCTGCGGTCCCCTCGGAATTGGGACAGGAAGTTCGGGCGAGAAGATGTGGGTGTTTGTTGTGGCACAATTTCAGCGTTCCCACGGCCTTGGCCTCGGCCTCTGCATGCACCATCACCATCACGTCCAGTTCCCCGTCCCTTGCCATGTGCCTTGCCCATTTTAAATGGAGGACAATATCTTCCACACTCACTACAAATGACTGAAATTTTTTTAATGGAGGTTAGAAATGGCAGTATTTTCTGAAAACTTATATGTTCTGCTTTCCTCCACGCATGATGCTGTGGGGGATTTAGCATACAGCGTAACCCTCATTCATACTCAATTAAATAGACTGTATCGTTCTATAATCTTGATTTAATGGTGATGGTATGAACTTGATAGTGTGGTAAAAACTATAACACAATACAGAATGATGACAGTCAGTACTGGGTACATTAAAGAAACTAGCACTAACATAGTGATAACAGATTACAGTAAACATGAGCAACTGGGGTAGATCACTGCCACAGGCTTTATTCTATACAGAATGCATCAACCTGAGTACAGTGCAAGAGGCATTAACTAAATGGTGCATCTCAGAGCACAATACACTTCACTTTACAGTATTTCACACAAAACATGTAACTGTATTTGCTCTTACCGGAATCATCTGACAAGGGGAAAGTTGTAGAGTGTAAGGCTGTGTGCCCACGATGCGTTTTTTAAGCGTTTCCGCAGCAGCAAAAACATTGCAGAAACGCTTAAAAAACGCATGGTAGAAGGCCTGCCATGTCCCCCAATGATAATCCGCATATGCTGTGCACATGCTGCGGAAATTTCCGCTGCGGATTATCATTGCGGAAAAAAACGCAGCACTACCAATTATTTTGCGGAAGTGCTGTGTTTTCGCCGCCATTGACTTGCATTAGAATGCGCCAATTCCGCAAGACTGCATCTGTACTTGGGTAATTGGCACGTTCTAATGTGCGGATGGTACCCGGGTGTAGAGGAGAGGAGAGTCTCATCCACACCCAGGTACCATTAAAAAAGCTGTAAAAAAAGAATAAAATGAAAAATAAATATATACTTACCTTCTGGCGGCCCGCGGTGCGCTCCTCCTTGCTTCCCGGCACTTCGCGATGGAATGAAGGACCTGCGCTGACGTCAGAGTCATGTGACGGGTCACGCGACGCTGACGTCGGCAGGTCCTTCAATCCACCGCTGCCGGCAGCCGGGACGGTGAAGCAAGACAGCACGGGCCATCCGATGGTAAGTATATATTTATTTTTTTATTTTTTGACATTCTCTCGGTCACACTATATAAATCCATGCCGTTTGCATGGATTTATATAGTGTGACCAAGTTGCTAAAATCGCTTGGAAAGCACTTGTCAACCCGCACGCGGAAATGCAAGTGAAGAACGCTTCACTTCCGCATGGCCCTGGCAGGAAAACGCATGTACAATCCGCATGCGTTTTTTTCTCTCAGGGAGATGCAGAAACGCTCAGGAAAAAATCCTGAGCATTTCTGCATCGTGGGCACATAGCCTAAAGGCAGACACACATCTTATCTGCTTCCCTGAAAGCCCAGAAAAACTGATTACAGGAATTCTTTCTCCTTGAGGAAGGAGGGGGGCGGTCCCTCTGCACACATTATTCTTAGGCTATGTGCCCACGTTGCGGACCTGAAGCATATTTTTTACGCTTCTCCCTGGCGGAAAAATCGCATGCGGATATTACATGCGGTTTTCCCGCCAGGTAGAAGCGTTTGTGGGGCGTCTTTGCATGCATTTCCGCATGCGGGTTATCAAGCACTTCTCCAAGCATCACTTGGAAAAGTGCTTGACAACTTGTTCAGAATGGTAAAAAATAAAAAAATAAACTTTATACTCACCTTCTGATGCATTCTCTGCCCCGTCCGGAGTCTTGAGCGGCTCACGCTGTTGTGTGCAGGACCTGCGGTGACGTCATTGAGTCATGTGGTGGGTCACATGACTCAATGACGTGGCAGGTCCTTCAGACAACAGCGCGACGGAGGGAAAACATCGGAAGATAAGTATAAACTTTATTTTATTCTTTTTTTTACAGGTTCTTTGGTACCCAGGTCTGGATGAGAGTCTCCTCTCATCCAGACTTGGGTACCATCCGCACATTGATTCCGCTGCGCTTCCGCAAAATTAATGAACATGCTGCGGATTTTTGACCGCAGCATATATGCTGCGGAAAAATCCGCAGCATGGGCATTGACATTGCGGAATGCCATTGGGGACCATGGGGTGCGGATATACATGCGTTTTTCAAGAGTTTACGCTGCGGAAATTCCGCAGCATATACGCTTGAAAAACGCTACGTGGGCACACAGCCTTAAAGGGGACAGACTCTTGTGACTATAAGAGTATTACTAGATGATGTGCAGCTTCTAAACAACATAAACAGACAACTGGTGAACTCTACAGGTCACAACTAGAATAACTCTATGAACATTCCCTTAGCTGCTCATGAGTAGACTGAACAGTATATGTGATCCGTGTGATGGAGAAAACAGAGTTTTAAATACCTGGCCTGTAGGTAAGTAGTTTGAACAACCATCTGGTGTCAATTGCTTCAATGACACACTAAAGCAAATTTTTAATGGAGGTTAGAAATGGCAGTATTTTCTGAAAACGTATATGTGATCCGTATGACGGAGAAAACACAGTTTTAAATAGCTGGATTTTTAATAATATGGAAAGGACCTGGCTGTATTCTGCAGTGCCAACAAGCAAGTGGCGCAAAAAATACGGTGTTCTCTGGATTGCTTTTGAAGCAAATAATGAGGATTAAGATCCCAAAAAAATTATTCCTGGCCCCTGAGACCTGGGCCTTTGTCTAGAAATATATAACAGCAGCAGAAGGCAGAACTGGAATGGAGCCTCTTGTGCTATATGCACTGCAGTCTGCTATATACACTGCCTGCCTATACACCCTGCCTGCCTGATATCTCTGCAGATGGATTAGTTCTCAGAAGGACTGTTTGTTGAGATGAATATGTGTAATGTACGTGTTTTCTCCCTACACTACCTAATACACAAGCAAATCTCTCCCTGACACAGCAGCACCTCTCCCTACTCTGCCTGATTCCGGAGTGATTCTCTCCCTGATTCTGGACATTTACCGAGGCCGTCGGCAAAAGCTCAAAATGAAAAGTAAAATTGGACTTTTACCGGTGAAGTCTTGGTAAATCTTAACATTTCTCAACAGCGTTGGTAAAAGTCAGATGTATTCCATATAAACGAACGATTTTGGACTTTTACCTGGGCGAATTGGTAAATCTCTACATTTACCAGCATGTGTTGGTAAAAGTAACTACATTTACCAACTGCGCTTACACCCTTCTCAGCTACATTTACCAAGAAGCCATGGTAAATGTGCACATTTACCAACTGCGCTTGGTTAAAGTCAGATGTTCCATCTTCACACCTGATATTTCTGACTTTTACCACGCTCGACGGTAAATGTTAACATTTACCAAGACTTCACAGGTAAAAGTCCAATTTTACTTTTCATTTTGAGCTTTTACCGACGGCCTCGGTAAATGTCCAGATTGACCGGTAAATCCTAGGTTTTACCGGCCTTCTGACTTTTACAGTAACATATATATATATATATATATATATATATATATATATATATACAGTGATGGCCAAAAGTATTGGCACCCCTGCAATTCTGTCAGATAAAACTCAGTTTCTTCCTGAAAATGATTGCAATCACAAATTCTTTGGTATTATTATCTTCATTTAATTTGTCTTCAATAAAAAAAACACAAAAAGAATTGTCCTAAAGCCAAATTGGATATAATTCCACACCAAACCTAAAAAAGGGGGTGGACAAAAGTATTGGCACCCTTTGAAAAATCATGTGATGCTTCTCTAATTCGTGTAATTAACAGCACCTGTAACTTACCTGTGGCACCTAACAGGTGTTGGCAATAAATAAATCACACTTGCAGCCAGTTAACATGGATTAATCTTGACTCAACCTCTGTCCTGTGTCCTTTTGTATACCACATAGAGCATGGAGAAAAGAAAGAAGACGAAAGAACTGTCTGAGGACTTGAGAAACCAAATTGTGAGGGAGCATGAGCAATCTCAAGGCTACAAGTCCATCTCCAAAGACCTGAATGTTCCTGTGTCTTGCATGCGCAGTGTCATCAAGAAGTTTAAAGCCCATGGCACTGTGGCTAACCTCCCTAGATGTGGACGGAAAAGAAAAATTGACGAGAGATTTCAACGCAAGATTGTGCGGATGGTGGATAAAGAACCTCGACTAACATCCAAACAAGTTCAAGCTGCCCTGCAGTCCGAGGGTACAACAGTGTCAACCCGTACTATCCGTCGGCGTCTGAATGAAAAGGGACTGTATGGTAGGATACCCAGGAAGACCCCACTTCTTACCCCGAGACATAAAAAGCCAGGCTGGAGTTTGCCAAAACTTACCTGAGAAAGCCTAAAACGTTTTGGAAGAATGTTCTCTGGTCAGATGAGACAAAAGTAGAGCTTTTTGGGAAAAAGCATCAACATAGAGTGTACAGGAAAAAAAAAGAGGCATTCAAAGAAAAGAACACGGTCCCTACAGTCAAACATGGCGGAGGTTCCCTGATGTTTTGGGGTTGCTTTGCTGCCTCTGGCACTGGACTGCTTGACCGTGTGCATGGCATTATGAAGTCTGAAGACTACCAACAAATTTTGCAGCATAATGTAGGGCCCAGTGTGAGAAAGCTGGGTCTCCCTCAGAGGTCATGGGTCTTCCAGCAGGACAATGACCCAAAACACACTTCCAAAAGCACTATAAAATGGTTTGCGAGAAAGCACTGGAGACTTCTAAGGTGGCCAGCAATGAGTCCAGACCTGAATCCCATAGAACACCTGTGGAGAGATCTCAGAATGGCAGTTTGGAGAAGGCACCCTTCAAATATCAGGGACCTGGAGCAGTTTGCCAAAGAAGAATGGTCTACAATTCCAGCAGAGCATTGTAAGAAACTCATTGATGGTTACCGGAAGCGGTTGTTCGCAGTTATTTTGGCTAAAGGTTGTGCAACCAAGTATTAGGCTGAGGGTGCCAATACTTTTGTCCGGCCCTTTTTTGGAGTTTTGTGTGAAATTATCAATGATTTGATTTTTGCTTCATTCTCTTTTGTGTTTTTTCCTTGCAAGCAAATTAAATGAAGAGAATAATACCAAAGAATTTGTGATTGCAATCATTTTTAGGAAGAAACTGAGTATTATCTGACAGAATTGCAGGGGTGCCAATACTTTTGGCCAGCACTGTATACATGGTGGCCTTAATTTACATGCACAGTGTTTTTTAGCCCTGATTACACTATCACAGTATTGTGATTATTTATTTTTTAATTTTTATTTATTTTTTATAATTTTCAACACTTTAACATTTAGGGAGGTAGTCATAATCATTTCATAATACTCACGTTGTACACAGTCTCCATGTATATTTTATTATATGATTATTATGTTGGTGATATTTATTATTATGTTTTCAACTATTTTTCACCATCACCACACTTGGTGTTAGGTTGCATAGAATTGCATTTTATTATATATTATTTACTATGAATTATTTCTTACACATTTCACTCTTTTCTAGCCCCATATGTGTTAGTCACGGAAATTTTCAGGACAGTGAACCCCTAATCGCAATAATAACATCATACAACATGGCACACAGCAGCAGTCAAAAACAAGATACCTTTCAGTGGCTGACCAGTTTTGACTAGTGCGCAAGCGCAAGCTGCGGGCTTGTTGAGGTTCGGCATCGCGGTCAGTAATGCCGGGACACGCCTCCTCTCCCTCTATCCTGGCGGGGGGTGGGCGTTTCCACGCATGTGACCACATGTGCTGAATCCTCACTGACGGTGCAGCCAACCCAGCGGGCGCATGCGCCGCAATATGTCCAAACCGCTGACATCATACTAACTACCTCATATCATTGGATACCTCGGCTATTTAAACACACCTGCACCCTCAAATAGACACGATGCCGGAAGAAGCAAGCAGGGCGACGAGCTGAAGGCTGTTATCAAAGAAACCTGGGCTTCAATAAAACCTCAGCAGTGCCACAGGCTGATCGCCTCAATGCCACGCCACATTGATACAGTAATTGATGCAAAAGGAGCCCCGACCAAGTATTGAGTGTATTTACTGAACATACATTTCAGTAGGCCAACATTTCGGATTTTAAAAAAAATTTCAAGCTATTGTTATAAAGTATTCTAATTTACTGAGATAATGACTTTTGTGTTTTCATTGGCTGTAATCCATAATCATCAACATTAATAGAAATAAACACTTGAAATAGACCACTCTGATTGTAATGACTCTATATAATATATGAGTTTCACTTTTTGTATTGAAGAATTGAAATAAATTAACTTTTTGATGATATTCTAATCTTGTGGGATGCACCTGTATATGACTATATATTATATAATATAGCCTGGATTATTTTTAAGCCTCAAATAACCACTACTTTCCTTTCACTGTGAGTGTGGATTTTTACATACATATAACATGCCAAAATATTTCCAAGATACCAGCTACAACTGTAAAGCAAAACTATGTAACACATCTGCACATCAAATAGGCCAAAAGAAAACAAAAAAAAAACATCTTTATCAGAACATTTCATCCAGATAGACCCTTGATCCTGTTTACTTAAAGTAACACATTCTAAAAGGTGATGTGACTTGTCCAGCTGAGAATTGAAAATAATGTTCACTGAAAACCCTAATGACCGAATGTGAAGACTCTTACTAATCGCTGAAAGACCAATAATTCTGGAAGGAATGGTCCATTTACTCTATTTACTTAGAAAGATTGTGTTCCAAGTATGGAGACATAAACAAAATGAATTTTTTTTTATTTTAGACACAGAGCTGCATGTCGTTTGGGACATGTAATAGTCACAGGAGTGCAGATAACAAATGACATGTATAAATGACTCAACTTCTCTATGCTTACATTAGAATTTTTTTCCAAACTGCAAAAATATGTTTATTATAGAGCCACCAATTGTCAAGCAAGAAAGTGAAGTCACTTGCGGGGGCTACGCTGGTCTCTGCTCGCTCGTTCTCTTCTTACAATGTGCAATGACAGTGCGCTCTGTTGCTGGCTCATCATTTATGATCATAGCCGGAGAGAGCGTATTGTCATTGTGCACTGAGAAGAACAGTGCACAGTGACAAGATCCTACTTAGCATCCATCGGAATTGACAACTAACGCAAGCTCAGTAGAGCAGGGACTAGCTCAGTCTCTTAAATGGATGTCTCTGATGACATTTCGTTTCTGGGTGGGGGCAGAGGGTGTGGCAGTGACTGCAGTCTCTGCCCCCTGGTAATGTCTTATTTGAGTATCTCAGCATGCACTGTGATTCTCAAATGAAGCGTCATCATAAAGAAAGTAGTAAAAAAACAGATAGAGTAGTGATGGAAGGATAAGGAATTTTTAATTAAAGTATATTAGAAAAAATATAAGATTATATTAAATAGATAGTAAATAGATAAAGATTTTTAAAATAAAATTTGGTTTCAGACCACCCCTTTAAGGTGACAGTGAGCCCCCTTATCTACTGTATTTGCAAAGTATGCACATCTACTTCAACTGTGTGCCCACTAGAGATGAGCAAAAAGATTTGTGATATCCAGTTCCAACAACAGGTCCGGTTTTCATTTGTAGCCAGACTTCACTTCTCTGGCTGGAAACCAGTACTTGGCATCTCCTGGCACCTCTGTCACTTCCTAGGCCCTGCTAAGTGATGGTATATCATGAGGTCTAGTAAGTAGACTTCATATGGCATCATGTTGGGTGTTGTTTTGTGGCTTCTTGACATTCAGGGTCCTAGGTAGTGTTGAGCCACCCCCGTAGTGTTCGAGTTCGGTTCGGTTCGTCGAACACCCGTGTGTTCGCCGAACTGTTCGTCGAACTGTTCGTCGAACACCTTCGAACACCGTTAAAACCAATGGCAGGCAAACAAAAACACATAGAAACACATAGAAAACACCTTCAAAGGTGTCCAAAAGCTGACAAACTGCTCAGAAGACACAACTAACACATGGAAAAGTGACAAGTACATATAGTCATGCGAAAAGAAAAGAGGTGGAGGAGTAAAAGGAGGGGGAGACACAGATATAGGCATGTCATGCCCTTCTAAAATCCAAAAAGTGAGAAGCCGAGACGGCCAGTCCGCTCCTGCCCGTGCCACCTCCGTGTCGCCGGGTTTGTGCCAGAGCCGCGGTGAACCCTGACGGCCAGCCCCCCTCTCCCAATACTGGTGCCTGTCCGCTGGTGGGTCGAGAGAGCCCCCCTGTGGTGGAGGCAGCTCTAAGCTTTTTAATTTAAATTGTCCCTCTAATTTGAATGAATACACTTTAAATCCATTTACAAGGATCTATTGGAGGGCAAGTCTCATGCCAGCAGCCGCGTAATTCCAGCTCCAGTAGCGTCCACTAAAGCTGCTGCAGTTAAAAAGCTTTTATAAGGATCGAGCTCGGCTGTCCACCGCAAGGCATCCTAGTGCCAGTCCCAGCCCCTATGCCTTGGGGTGCCTCCTGATGCTCTTCACTAAGTATCCCGTGGTCCCGAAGCATTTCCTTTGAAAAAATTAAGTGTCCAAACTACAGGTGGTGTAGCTTGCTTAACAGCCGGGATAATCCGCTGACTAGCAGACACTGCTACTAGGCACAAAGTATTTCCTGGGCTAGATGCAGTTAAAAATTTGTAAGTAGATACTCTCGTTGGATGCTGAGAAAGCATTCCATAGAGTCTCCTGGCACGCCATATATGATTCTCTTAAAAAGCTTGGGGTAGGGGTCTAGGGGACCCTTTTATAGCCAAAATCACGGCCCTGTATCACAATACGTCACCTAGGCTGAAGATAAATGGAACTGTAGCACCGAGGGCTCGGTTGCTACAGACGTATTGCACCTCACCCAGAGGTGTGATATCTCACTCTCAGATAAGGATGGAGTGTGGATCAGGACCCGACACCTGCATGCATTACACCACATTGCCGTGGGGCAGGGCGACCAATATGCCCCTGAGATGGGCACGACAGTCCCTGTCCCTGGCTGGAGTGGGGGGAGGGAACACTGAGGAAGGGGAACCCTGCAGTGCAGGAGCAGGGAGGAAGCAGTTCCTGGGTGCATTGAGAAAGGAGTATAAAAGGTGGGCACCATCTTAGTTCAGTGCAGAGAAGTCTGAGCAGAAGTGGCAGGGAGCAGGGGCTCTGCATGAGCTCTGCTCCGGAGGCGGGCCTAGTAACAGAGGCCCAGGCCTGCAAGAGGGAGAAGGAAGGAAGAGGAGCGGAGAAGGCTCCAGGAACGAGGAATGAAGGGATCCCAGGGGTGCGGACGGGCGAGTCGCCACCGCACGCCCGAATCTACCTGCGTGGAGGGGTCAGGCCAAAGGGGGAGACCGGTCCCCGAACTAGTGGAGCCAGGAAACGACCCTCAGCTAGAAACCGGAGGCTCTGACATTTTATGTGGCGCATCCCCTTGCTCCACCCGCTAGGAAGGCACCACATAGGGTCAGGGAAACTGGCGCCAAGTTTACCAAGAGGAGGCCCGAGGCAGCCGGACAGAAGTGTTGGTAAGAAAGGCCAGACAAAGGACACACAAAGGGGGTCCTGTGAAGCGCTCCAAAGTTATCTGGGAGTTGTCTGAGCCCCTCACCTGGTGAGCACAGTACGACGTGGGCAGCCGTTACCTGCAGACGTGGTCTGGATAATAAGAACTGTGAGTAAAGGCCCTGAACTGCATCACTGACTCCGTGTCGTTACTGCTGCTGCCCTGCACCATCACCCCCATCCTCCGCATACACTGCCCTGAGGCTATACTCCTCCCGTGGGGAGTTATGCTACGCTCTGCTGCACCCACAACACCAGCCTTAGCGGTCTGCCCTGTAGCGGCGGTTCACTCTGACCGCAATCCACGGGTGGCGTAGTCGGACATTTAAACATCAAAACCACATAAATAGTTCCGCCACTGGTTTGACCGCCCTGAGCCACGGAACCGGATCGCCGCCACGAAGAATACAACCACCAGCATCCACCAAAAAGGGTCCGGCTCCGGGTGTCCCAAGGCCCAGGGGGTGCGTCAGAACATTTTCATCACCTTTCACAATCACCAATGGGACAAGGCAGGGATGTCCTCTGTCCCCTCTCTTATACATCCTAGTGACGGAGCACCTGCTCTCATCAATTCGCCATAACCCCAATATTAGGTGGATTGAGGTGGGAGGCACCGAGTACAAGTGCTCTCTATTTGCTGATGATGTCCTAGTATATATCACTCAATCACATATATCCATCCCTGCTGTTATGGCTGAAATAGATCACTTTGTTACATGGTAAAATTTTAAAATCAATGCAGCGAAGTCTGAGGCCCTCGATGTCTCCCTCCCTAAATCCATATAGGATTCCATCCAGTCCAACTTTCCCTTTGCCTGACCCTCACAGGGTATCAAATACTTAGGAATTCCTATTCATAGAGACCTCTCCCATCTATGTTATCTTAATTTTGGGCCCTTTATTGAACAATTCCATACAGACCACGGTTGGCAAGTTAGAACTGTAAGATTCACTACGTGAACCACTGGTGTTTTGTGGAAAAGCACATGTACACCGCGTTCCAAATTATTATGCAAAAAGTGTTTAGGAGTGATAAGGGAAGAATTTGTTTGTTTGTCAGTTAAACTCATTGATGGTGATGTGTGTCAGGGCTCTTTATATCACTGTAAGCAATTGCAGACACCTGTGCTAATTAGTTTGGCAGGTGTGTCCAATGAAAGGCAAGACTACTTAAGAAGGCTCTCTCACATTATTAAGCAGCCTACATTTTCTGCCAAAATGGGAAAGAAAAAGGATGTGTCGGCTGCTGAGAAGCAACAAATTGTGGAGTGTTTAGGTCAAGGCATGACTACAATCAACATTGTGCGATGATCAGGATGAAGTGTCTTGGCAATCAAGAAGTATGTAGCTGATTCACAGTACACACGTGTGCGTGCTGATAAGGGCAAATTGAGGACTCTTTCCTACAGGCAATTACGTCAGGTTGAAAGAGCAGCGGCAAAAAAGCCTTGTCATAGCAGCAGACAAGTTTTTGAAGCTGCTTGTGCCTCCAACGTCCCCCGAACAACAAGATGCAGGGTCCTTCAGAGGTTTGCAGCTGTGCATACGCCATCCTGTCGACCTCCTCTATCCACTTCACACAAGCAGAAACGGCTCCAGTGGGCCAAACATTACATGAAGACTGATTTCAAAACTGTTTTGTTCACGGATGAGTGCCGTGCAGCGCTCGATGGTCCAGATGAATGGAGTGGAGGATGGCTGGTTGATGGACACCCCACGCAAACACGGCTACAGCGCCAACAAGGAGGAGGTGGAGTAATGTTTTGGGCTGGAATCATGGGGAGAGAGATTGTCGGCCCCTTTAGGATCCCTGAAGGCGCTAAAGATGAACTCCATAATGTATGTGGATTTTCTCAAACAGCACTTCCTGCCATGGTTCAAGAAGAAGAACCGTGTATTTCACAGCAAGATCATTTTTCTGCATGATAATGCACCATCTCATGCTGCACATAAAACATCTGCATCTCTGGCTGATATGGGCATAAAAGGGGACAAACTTATGGTGTGACCCCCATGCTCCCCTGACCTCTACCCCATTCAGAACCTTTGGAGCATCATTAAAAGGAGTGTCTATGATGGCGGGAGGCAGTTCACATCTAAGCAACAGCTCTGGGAAGGTATTCTGTCCTCATGCAAAACAATTGAAGCAGAAACCATCCAAAACCTGACAAATTCAATGGACGAGAGAGTTCAGAAGCTCCTTTCGAACAAGGGGTCCTATGTGAAAATGTAACATCACCTAGAATAAAGTTTTGAGTTGAAAACTGTTTGATTTCAGTTTCTAACAACCTGCTAATGCTTATAATTTCAAAAATGACCATTTTTTTGGTCTTTATTAAAATGAAAAGGTTGATCGAAAAGTTTGGGGGATCTAAGAGTGTGGCAACCCAGTAGTCATGATTACTTCGAATTCTGACAATATGAGGGTCATGCTGCAGGTAGTGCAGCAAGAAGGCACTTATGTGTCTTGCGCATCTCGGAGCCCCAAAATTATTTTCCGGGCTAGATGCAGCTAAAAATTATTTTTAATTTTAAATCTGGTGAAGCTTATTATAGATGGCCTAATAGGATCAGTGCTGCACACTGCTACAAAGCCCAAATTATTTTCCAGTCAAGATACAGATAAACATGATTAGTAATTTGAAAGCTTAAAACGGTTGGTAGGGTGATTTTAACCAATCATCAAGCTTTTACTCTCCCCAGGATGACACAGGGGTAGAAAAGTCGTTTCGGATCCATGATTTGTTCATCTTTATGAACGTGAGTCTGTCTACATTATCAGTGGAGAGCCGCGTGCGCTTATCTGTCAGCACACCACCAGCAGCGCTGAACACACGTTCAGACAGAACGCTGGCTGCGGGGCATGACAAGATCTCCAAGGCGTAAGTGGCTAGCTCCAGCCATTTATCCAGATTGGAAGCCCAAAAAGAGCAAGGGTCCAGTGACACAGTCGTGGCTTCAATGTTTACTTGGAGATACTCCTGTACCATCGTCTCTAGGCGTTGACTATGTGTCAGACTTCTTGTCTCCTGTGGCCTTGCAAAGGATGGGCTAAAAAAGTGGTGAAATGATTCCGCAAAATTGATGTTACCAGCAGATACTGTGGTTCTGTTATGGTTTGAGTGCTGAACACTTGACGGTCCCACAGTTGGCAAGTTGGAACTGTGAGATTCACTACGTGCACCACTGGTATTTTGTGGAAAAGCACATGTAAGATTCTGCAACAGTCTCTGCTGATACTCCTGCATGCGTGCATCCCTTTCTATGGCAGGAATAATTTCTGCAAATTTACTTTTGTACCGGGGATCTAACAGTGTGGCAACCCAGTAGTCAGGATTATTTCTAATTCTCACAATTCGAGGGTCATGTTGCAGGTAGTGCAGCAAGAAGGCACTCATGTGTGTTGCGCATCCAGGAGCACCAAGTCCCTGTTGTGTTGGTGGCGAGGTAACAATCATGCTTCCTTCCTCTGTCCTCTCCCCCCAACCTCGCACAACAGAAATGTGATCAAGGTCTCCCTCATCTGATGAGTCTTCCATCAGTTCGTCCTCCACTTCTTCCTGGGCTCCTGCACCTTCCTCACTAGTTTGGCTGCTACCATGCGCCCTGGTAAAATCATCTCCCCCACCCTCACATGCCTGCCGCCCTGGTGCTGCCGACCGTCTGGACCTTGCAGATGTTAGCCCTTCCGCATACAACTCCTCCTCCTCTACTTCCTCCACCTCCTCTTGTGCCACCACCTGACTCCGAATTCTGTTTAACATGTGCTCCAGCATGTAAATTACCGGAATAGTCATGCTGATAATGGCATCGTCAGCACTAAACATCTTCGTCGCCATTTCAAAACTGTGCAGAAGGGTGCATAGGTCCCTGATCTGAGACCACTCCTCCAGCGTGATTTGCCCCACCTCTGAATCTCGTTGGCCCAGGCTATACGTCAGAACGTATTGCACCAGGGCTTGTCGGTGCTGCCACAGTCGCTGCAACATGTGCAGAGTTGAATTCCACCGGGTAGGCACATCGCATTTTAGCCGGTGAAGTGGCAGGCCCAACGACTTCTGTAGAGATGTAAGTCGCTGAGCTGCGGGATGCGAACGGCGGAAGTGAGCACACAGCGACCGTGCCCTCTGCAGAAGGCCATCTAGTCTGGGATAGTGGGCTAAAAATTGCTGGACAACCAGGTTCAACACGTGAGCCATACAAGGCACGTGTGTGACATTGCCCCGGCGAAGGGCCGCACCCAGGTTTGCAGCATTGTCGCACACGGCCTTCCCTGGTTTCAGGTCCAGTGGAGACAACCATTCATGAAATTGGTTCTCCAGAGCTGACCACAACTCCTCAGCTGTGTGACTCACATTTCCCAGACATTTCAATGTAAAAACCGCCTGATGACGTTGAGCCCTACTGCCAGCATAGTAAGGAGGTGTGCAGGATCCCTTCTGCGCAGTTAGAAAGCTTGTGGCATGACCAGACAGGCTTTGGGTGCAGGTGGAAGACCGAGAGGAGGTTGAGGAGGCAGAAGCAGTGGAGGAAAAATGACATAAAGAGGATTGACGCACAACTCGTGGGGACGGCAAGACTTGGACAGCAGCCCCTTGTCCTGCTGTCACCATAGTTACCCAGTGCCCAGTCAGCGACATGTAACGCCCCTGTCCATGCCTACTCGTCCAAGTGTCTGTGGTGAAATGCACCCTGTCACACACAGAGTTTCTCAAAGAAGCGGTGATGTTGTGTGCGACATGCTGGTGGAGCGCAGGCACACCTTTCTTTGAGAAGTAGTGCCGACTGGGCATCTGGTACTGGGGCACTGCGACGGACATAAGGTCTCGAAAATCCTCTGTGTCCACCAGGCGGAAAGGCAGCATTTCTGTAGCCAAGAGCTTGCAGATGGTGAAATTCAACCTCTTAGCTTTCTCATGGCTAGGAGGAAATGGTCTTTTACTTGTCCACATCTGAGGGACCGAGGGCTGGCTATTGTGCTTAGACGGGGTTGATAAGGGTGTCCCCGGCAAACTGCCGGTCTGTGAGGAAGATGCAGGCGGACATGTTAGGTTGCCTTGATCCAAAGGTGGTGCTATCGATGTCGGACAGCGCTCAAGACCAGCTGGTGTTACCACCTCCAAAGAAAATGATGACCTGCCAATCACGCTGGCTGTTGCGGGTAAAGAGGTGGCAGGTCTGCGCCCCAAAACAGGTGTGACTGCTGTCCCCCCAGTCACAGAGGATGAAGAGGCCGCGGATGCACAAGATATGGCAGACGGTGGTTGGCCCGGCCGGCTAGACCGCATTGTAGCACACTGAGCTTCCCACTGCAACTTATGCTTCATGTCCATGTGCCGGTTCATGCATGAAGTACTCAAACTATGTATTTTTTGGCCTCTACTTAGCTTTTGCTGACAAATGTTACAGATAACACGAGTTGGGTCATCTTTATCGATCTGAAAAAATGCCCAGGCTATGCAAGGCTTAGCACCCATGTGACCTGAAGAGCCACCACGACTTGTGGTGAGAGGCAGAGTTGTGTTTGAGGATGCAGTTGTTGACGTGCTTCCAGTACTACGTCTCTGTCCAGGAAGGCGCAACCTGACCTCGTCGTCACTAGCATCTTCCTCCACCTCCTCTGCTGACCTCATCTCTTGGCTGACTGTGGGTTGACAGTAAGTGGGATCTCCGACCTCATCATCATCACCCTGTGCGTTATCACACCCGTCGTCCTCAGAGCCAACCTGTTCCTGCCCTGACAAAAATCTAAAGTTGTCGCTCCAATCAGGTATTTGAGTCTTATCATCGTCTTCCTCATTGTCTCCACCAACAGGAGTTACAGTTTGGGAATGAGGGTCTACATTATGGTCAGAACCTTCTGCGTCTGGTCCTGGATCCGACTCATAAAGATTCTGGGCATCAGTGCAGATCATTTCCTCGTCTGGATTCACAGAAGCGCTGGAGTCGACCTCTGATTCCCAGGCTATAGTATGAGTAAACAGCTCTGCAGACTCAACCATCTGTTCTACCTCATACTCAGACGGGCAGCTGGAGATTTGGGAGCTGTGAGGAAGCAAGTGCGATTTGGGTGACACCTTTGAGGACTGGAGTATTTGTGATGTTGAAGTTGATGTGGAGGAGAGCCCACTTAAAGGAGCACTTGATATCCGTTGAAGCACCTGCTGTTTTTGTGCCTCATCTGGAATTTGTAGCGATTGGCGTGGCCGTAAGAAAGGGATCTTATCACATTGTCCGCTAAAAGAAGTAGATATTTTAGTTTGGCTGGAAGATGGTCTTTCTTCTGCACCTACCCCACGGACACAACCTTTTTTCCCCTTCCCAACACGCCTATTCCCCTTTCCACCAGCAGCAGGCCTTTTTCCACTCATTTTGGTGGTTAACTAATTCACAACTCTGGAGTTGTTTGCACAAAAAAACAATGGATGGTAACCGAGCAGAGCTGAGTGGCCAAACTGTGGTATTAGGCCAAAACTATTGGCTGGGTTAGATGCAGAAAAAAATTATTTTTAATTTGCAACCTGATGGAGGTCAGTATAGATGGACTAATAGACCAAGTCCCACACACCGCTAGAAGCCCAAATATTTTTTCAGAGCTAGATGCAGAAAAAAATTATATTCAATTTGCAACCTGCTGGAGGTCAGTATAGAAGCACTAATAGAACAAGTCCCACACACTGCTAGAAGCCCAAATATTTTTTCAGAGCTAAATGAAGAAAAAAAATATTTTTAATTTGCAACCTGATGGAGGTCAGTATAGATGGACTAATAGACCAAGTCCCACACACTGCTAGAAGCCCAAATATTTTTTCAGAGCTAGATGCAGAAAAAAATTATATTCAGTTTGCAACCTGATGGAGGTCAGTATAGATGGACTAATAGAATGATGCTATGCCCAAAAGATTTTACTTCACTAGGTGCAGTAAAAAAATTGGTATTCTATACACAGGTGGTATATCTTGCAACACAGATAGGCTACTCCACTGACTAACACACTCTGCAATAGGCCAAAAAGGATTAGCTTTGCTAGATTCAGCCAAATGCTGTGAAAAAAACTTGCACAGCACTGGCACAGACCTGCCTGGCAAAAACTGATAGGAACTGATGTAACCTAGTCCTGAAAAGGACTCCAATTACAATTAGTCTTTACTCCCACAATCTATCTATTTAAGAGCACAGACCTGCCTGATAAAAGTCGTAGGAAATGCTGTAACCTAGTCCTTAAAAGGACTGCAATCACAACTATTCCCTACTCCCAAGCTATCTGTATATTTGTGCGAAAATTGGCTTGAAATTAACAAGGTATAGCGCACACAGCAACAGCGGTGCCGTCTAACACGCAGCTGCAGCAGTGAGAAAATGGTGGCGACGGGGAAAATGGCTTGGTCTTATAGGGCAAGGACATGTGACATACACTGCCAATCACACATGCCCTTGCTTGTGTGAAAAAAAGCACTTCGCTCCGTGTGTGCGCTGCTGATAGGCTGACAGATTGCACCTCCCCACTGCAAATGCGGGAAAGAGAAAAAAAAATGGAGATCTTCATTGTTCCTGCAGAGATCCATCCCCTGCCCCTCCCCCCGCCCCGCTGTACAGTCAAACTGCGTATTAACATTAATTTTCATCATTACTGAGAAAAAATCCAGTTATGATTTTGGTGCACGAACAGTTATCGAACATAACCTCGAACAGCCGAATTTTTCTCAAATTGTTCGTGTTCGCCGACCGGCTCGAACACCGCCCAAAACAGCTCGAATTTGAGATTGGCGAACAGTTCGAGTAGAACAACGCTCATCTCTAGTCCTAGGAAGAGACAGAGGGTCCAAGAAGATGTAGTCGATGTAACATAGGACCAAACTAGAGGTCTGAATGGAGTACTGCAATTCTTTTTACGTATTTTTATTGTCCACCCACTGACCTTGTTGAATTAACATATCCAGTTATGGAAGTGAGAAAAGATTATTTTTTGTTCACATAATCCCTTCTGCACCTGAATACATTCTTTAAATGAAATGCCAACCTCGAAACTCGATTGGGCATCGGGGTTCTTGTGTACTCTTGTTACTCAATCGAGTATCGTGGATGCTTGAGCGCTATGCTCGAGTCCCCGTCCAGCATGTTTTATGACTGTTAGACCGCCATTAAACATGCAGGGATTGACTGCCATGCACGGTAATGCCGTAGCCATGTTGGCTACTCGCATTATTGTGATTGGCCAGCCATTCACATCATCGGGTCTGCCGTTAAAAAGAGCACATGCGTTGTAAGTGCGTTTATGCAGGTGTTTTTAGACTGGTTTAATAAATAAGTAAATTTAAAAAATGACGTTGGGTCCCCCCTTATTTTTGATAACCAGTCAAGGTAAATCAAACAGCTATGGGCTTATATTATCAGGCTGGGAAGGTTCATGGTTATTATGCCCTTCCCAGTCTAAAAATATAAGCCTGTAGCCGCCCCAGAATTGGCACATCACATGAGATGCGGCAATTATGTTGCTTTGCCTGGCTCTTCCCGATTGCTCTGGTGCAGTGGCAATCGGGGTAATGGTAGTTGGAATGGAACCCCACATAATTTTTTTAATTAATTATTTTTTAAAACCAGGCTAAAAACACCTGCATAAACATACTTACAATGCATGTTTTTTTTTTTAACTGTGGATTTACCGCATCTAATGGAAGTTTATGGGGAAATTCCGCAAAGAAGACTAAGCTTTCCGGCAAGAGAATTTGGCATCCTGTCGCTCGGAAACCTGCACTGCAGGTGACTTTACACAGCATAAAAACGAAGCACTGTGGCTATTAATCCCATCCACTGTGCTTGTACTGTACAACGCAGCGTTTTGGATGCAGCCAAAATATGCTGTATCCAGAGCGCTAGTACTATTGATCGTGGGCATGCAGCCTAAGTGGAGGAGGTGTTTTTTTTTTTCTTTTTTAATTTTGCCTTATATATAAGTCATTATACAGTAAAGAATGTTTCCTAACATTTTTTCTGTAAAATATTTTTTATCTTCGGTTTTGTTTTTATGTTTTATTGTCAGTCTGTAAAAGTGGAGTAATACATTGACAACATTGTTCCCAGTAGTGACCTCGCAGTCAGAGATGTGTCCAGGCAACTTCCCCATGCTGTTCCCATTCCATTTGAGCACTGTCCCCATCCATTTCAATGATTTTCCTGCCTCCCCACTCCTCCTGTTAGAGTCTTCTGTAAAAATGCTCCAGTTTCCTATTGACTTCCATTATTCTCAGTGCTCGAGTCAAGCCCATCCGAGCATCCAACCTGCTCAATCCAAGTATCGAACACTAGAGCATTTTAGTGCTCAATCATTACTAGTAGTAACCATTGAGAGGTTTCGATAGAAATACATCAGTCTAATTCTCTACATTATAAAATAAATTAAATTGCTTACCTATTAACCAAATGAGGATAATCCAGGTTTAAATAATTATATATTTACCTTATTTAAAAGGGTCATCACAACAGGACAATCCTTGTTAACTATCTCTATTAGGACATACGAAAACTATAGAGGGTTGTCATTCGCTTGGGTTGCGAGCTAAAATGCTTCAGAGGGCGTGCATTACATAGACGGCCATTCATATGAACAGGTAACATGTAATGCGAAATTATCTGTCTGGGCATGACTAGAAAGAGAACTGTGGTAATGGCTGATTAGAAGACGTAAGCGAGGTCGGCTTTATTTAAAAAATAGATTGTCTTAGTGAGAAAACCCCTTCAATTTCATTTATTGTCAGGCTGAGAAATGTAGAAAAACACAGCTTTTCCTAGGGTTTCTACAGTTAGATTGTTTTGGATTTAAACAAGTAAAATGTGAAACCCATTTGGAGGAAATACAGAAATGACCTAATTATAATACACTGGTTGACTTATTACTAAACAGAAATATCTATTATACTGGATTATGTGTGGGTTGAATCAGTGACAGGAAATTCTAATGGATTTTCTGTAAATAAACAACTGCATGCTGGAAAAATGCCTTTTAATCCCCCAATTCTCCCAAATAAGAATATGTGACCTGAATTAAACTGTTCCTATGGAGTGGTAGTTTGGTTTGGCAATTCAATATTATGGAATTATCAGTATATAAATGAATTGCTCAGTTTAACTAAAAAATGGAAAGATCTACTAAAATCCACTTCAATAATTTCACATGCTGATATACCGTACAAAGCTTTATTCCAGCTCTGTGCACGAGCTTTGTAAATTTAGACCCAAAGTCAAGAGGGTATCCCACCTAAGAGATGAAAGAACCTCTACACAAAGCATCTCAACTCGAAAGGACATAATCCAGTTGGTAACACAGTTGTGTTTATGAAATGCTGGGATTCTGCACTGTAAAATGTTAGATAGGGGAAAGGGGAAGTAGGAGAAGTGTGGATATATAGAAATTTTTAAAATTCATAACCTTTATTAATTTATTAAATCTTAAAATGCAAAATATCTAATTCATCTATAGATGCATATAAGGTAACCATCTATTAGAGTATAGAGATGGTACCCACTAATAAGTCTGGCCAAATGAAGTGTAGGGCAAATTAGGGACACCTCTGTCCAATCCCTCTAATATAGGACCGAGGTTATATGTAAATAATATCCCCATATATTGGAATAGCCTTAGTACTAATATCAGGTGGAGCAGTTATACAAATCCAAGAAATAGGAAAATTAATTGTTATTATAGCAAATCATATCACTATCATGTGTGAATCTGCCTTGGAACACAACTGTGCACCGCCTGATTATCCCATAATAATGGGATGACATTAGTCTAGCGGTTTGTAATGTAATAGCAGTGATAGATGTCAGCTAATATCACTAACTCTGCCCATTACCGCAATTTTCTTAAGTGCTCTGTGTGTGCATTGATGCTTGTAATGACTGAGCCGGCACCGCTTGAAATCTTAGGCGGGAGGAAAACCTCACTGCCAAGCGATCATAAATATTGTGACACTGAGGAGCGGCCCGCTGCGCCGAGCGACCCCTCACATGTCAGGTACTAAGGATCACACTACTGTTCAGCGTGCCTGGCTGAACAGCTAATCACTGGGGTGAGGGGCAATCTCGTCCCCTGTCTCACTCCCCGCACATGTGCTCAGCAACCCGGCTTCAAACAGCTGATCGCTGCAGTGAGGAGCGATACAATGTCTCCTTGCTTTCTCACTGCACACGTGCGTCGTGTGCCGGTACAACAGCTGATCGCTGCGGACCTGGACTATGTGTTGTCCGCTGCAGCTTGGAGTACTGTTACAGTTCTCCCTGATCAGAGTACCGCAATTGGGTGCATATTCCTAGGGCTTAATCTCATTCCCCCCTACACTATCAAATAGCTCAGATGTAATCCCTGACGCGCGTTTCGCTGAGTGCAGGAGAATTTTCCCACGCTGTCAGTGACGTGCATGAGGTGAGCTCATTCATGTCCATTGAACTCAGCTGACCTCATGTACGTCACTGACAGCGTGGGAGAATTCTCACGCTGAAGCGCTGAGTGCAGGAGAATTCTTCCACGCTGTCAGTGACGTACATGAGGTGAGCTGAGTTCATTGGACATGAACTCGTCTCATCTTTATGCCGTCACAGCGAGACACTGAGGAGCGCAAGCATGCCTGTGCTTCTCAGTGTCTGCGGGATGACAGGCTGGATGGCAGCGTTCTGCTGCGGTCCAGCCTGTCATCTCGATGTAGCAGAGCTGAAGCTGTCTGGGAACCATGGAAAGGTAAGGATGAGGTTGCTTTATTATTTTACTTTTATTGCAGGAGATCGTTGGCTTCAGCTGGAATGGGCGTGACGGTAAGTATGGTTTAATTTAGAACAATAAAGAATTGTGTGTTTATTTCAATTAAAGGACTTTTTTCTGGGTGTTGTGTTTTTTTAAAATACTTTACTAGAAATTCATAGCGGTCATGTCTAATATTGGCGTGACCCCATGAATTTCGGGCTTAGGGCCAGCTGATAATGCCAAGCTGGCCCTAACCCCTTTATTACCCAGTGAGCCACCACACCAGGGCCCTGGATGAGTTGGGTACAGCGCCAGAAGATGGCGCTTCTATGAACGCGCCATTTTCCGGGGTGGCTGCGGACTGCAATTTGCAGCTGGGGTGACCCAGAATGCTTGGGTCTCCCTGCGCTGCAGATTCCAGCCCCCAGCTGCTTAGTTGTACCTGGCTGGACACAAGAATAGGGCGAAGCCCCACGTATTTTTTTTTTTAATTATTTCATGAAATTCATGAAATAATTAAGAAAAAAAGGGCTTCCCTATATTGTTGTGTCCGGCCAGGTACAAATAGGCAGCTGGTGGTTGGGGGCAGCCCGTTCCTGCCTGCTGTACCTGGCTGGACACAAATATAGTGCGAAGCCCCATGTCAATTTTTTTTTCAATTATTTCATGAAACTAGATGGTGGCCCGATTCTAACGCATCGGGTATTCTAGAATATGTATGCGGCAGACCCGGCGCAATCAGCAAAGCGGTGTTGAAATTTGGCGACTATATCACTGATTGGTCACGGCCGGCGGTCGCGACTAATCAGCAGAGCGGGGTTTAAATTTTGCGCCAATAATGCTGATAGGTTGTGGTCGCGACCAATCAGCAAAGCGGTGTTTAAATTTGGCGCCAATAATGGTGATTGGTCACGACCTCGACCATTCAGCAGAGCGGTGTTTAAATTTGGCGGCAACAATGTTGATTAGTCGCGGCCGGCGGTCGCAACTAATCAGCAGAGCGGGGTTTAAATTTTGCGCCAATAATGCTGATAGATTGTGGTCGCGACCAATCAGCAAAGCGGTGTTTAAATTTGGCGCCAATAATGGTGATTGGTCACGACCTCGACCATTCAGCAGAGCGGTGTTTAAATTTGGCGGCAACAATGTTGATTAGTCGCGGCCGGCGGTCACGACCAATCAGCAGAGCGGGGTTTAAATTTGGCGCCAATAATGCGGATTGGTCGCAATCGCCGGCCGCGACCAATCAGCAGAGCGGTGTTTAAATTTGGCGTCAAAATCGCTGATTGGTCGCGGAAGGCAACTGTGACCAATCAGCAGAGCGGGGTTTAAATTTGGCGCCAATACTGCTGATTGGTCGCGGCCGGCAACCGTGACCAATCAGCCGAGCAGGGTTTAAATTTGGCGCCAATACTACTGATTGGTCGCGGACGGCGACCGCGATCAATCAGCAGAGCAGTGTTTAAATTTGGCGCCAATAATGCTGATTAGTCGCGGCCGGCATCCGCGACCAATTAGCAGAGCGGGGTTTAAATTTGGCGCCAATCTCGCTGATTGGTCGCGGCTGGAGTCCGCGACCAATCAGCAGAGCGTTGTTTAAATTTGGCGCCAATCTCACTGATTGAACGCGTCTGGCGTCCGCGACCAATCAGCAGAGCGTTGTTTAAATTTGGCGCCAAGCTCACTGATTGGTTGCGGCCGCTATTTAAATGTGGCGCCCAAATCGGTGATTGGTCGCGGGCAGCGTCCGCGACCAATCAGCAGAGCGGTGTTTAACTTTAGCGCCAAGATCACTGATTGGTCGCGTGCGGAGAGCGCGACCAATCAACTAATCGTATTGGTGAGGACCGGGGAGCGCCGCTGCCTGGTCGGATACTTCCGTTGCGAGAAGCCGGGAGATGAGCGACTGCTCACAGCAGAAGTATCCCGACCCGCAGCGCCGCTCCCCGGTCCTCCCTTGACACCCTAGCCGCTGATGTCCCCACAGTATCCGCATGGTGTTACAAAGATCCGGACATTTGTGTTAAAAATCGCTGATTGGTCGCGGGCGCTGCCCGCGACCAATCACCGATTTGGGCGCCAAATTTAAATATCGGCCGCAACCAATCACCAATCTTGGCTCCACATTTAAACACCGCTGTGCTGATTGGTCGCCGACGCTGGGCACGACCAATCACCGATTTTGGCGCCACATTTAAATAGCGTCCGCGACCAATCAGTACAGCGCTGTTTAAATGTGGAGCCAAGATGGGTGATTGGTCGCGGAGGATATTTAAATTTGGCGCCCAAATCGGTGATTGGTCGCGGCTGATATTTAAATTTGGTGCCCAAATCGGTGATTGGTCGCGGGCAGCGCCTGCGACCAATCAGCGATTTTTAACACAAATGTCCGGACCTTTGTAACACCATGCGGATACTGTGGGGACATCAGCGGCTAGGGTGTGAAGGGAGGACCGGGGAGTGGCGCTGCGGGTCGGGATACTTCTGCTGCGAGCGCCCGCTCATGTCCCGGGTTCTCGCAGCGGAAGTATCCGCACAGGCAGCGCCGCTGACATCCATGCGGCTAGGGTGTGAAGGGAGGACGGGGGAGCGGCGCTGACATCCAATTGGTCGCGGCCGCTATTTAAATGTGCGGCACAAATCAGTGATTGGTCGCCGTCTTGACCGCGACCAATCACTGATCTTGCCGCCAAAGTTAAACACTACTGTGCTGATTGGTCGCGGACGCTGCCCGCGACCAATCACAGATTTGTGCGCCAAATTTAAATATCAGCCGCGACCAATCACCGATCTTGGATCCACATTTTAACAACACTGTGCTGATTGGTCGCGGCCGATATTTAAATGTGGCGCCCAAATCGGTGATTGGTCGCGGTCTTGGCGCGCGACCAATCACTGATCTTG
Organism: Phyllobates terribilis; assembly: GCF_046119375.1. Lineage (NCBI taxonomy): Eukaryota > Metazoa > Chordata > Amphibia > Anura > Dendrobatidae > Phyllobates > Phyllobates terribilis. The sequence continues at coordinate 254,017,772 of NW_027362764.1, forward strand.
CCGCCAAAGTTAAACACTACCGTGCTGATTGGTCGCGGACGCTGCCCGTGACCAATCACCGATTTGTGCGCCAAATTTAAATATCAGCCTCATGCACGTCACTGACAGCGTGGGAAAATTTTCCTGCACTCAGCGCTTCAGCGTGAGAATTCTCCCACGCTGTCAGTGACGTACATGAGGTGAGCTGAGTTCATTGGACATGAGCTCACCTCATGCATGTCACTGACAGCGTGGGAAAATTCTCACGCTGAAGCGCTGAGTGCAGGAGAATTTTCCCACGCTGTCAGTGACGTGCATGAGGTGAGCCGAGTTCATTGGACATGACCTCGGCTCATCTGGATGCCGTCACAGCCAGACACTGAGGAGCGCAAGCATGCCTGCTCTTCTCAGTGTCTGCGGGTTGACAGGCTGGATGGCAGCGTTCTGCTGCGGTCCAGCCTGTCATGTGAATGTAGCAGAGCTGAAGCTGTCGTGGGAACCATGGAAAGGTAAGGATGAGGTTGCTTTATTATTTTTCTTTTATTGCAGGAGATCGTTGGCTTCAGCTGGAATGGGCGTGATGGTAAGTATAGTTTAATTTAGAACAATAAAGAATTGTGTGTTTATTTCAATTAAAGGACTTTATTCTGGGTGTTTGTGTTTTTTTTTTTAACTTTGACTATGGGGTTAGTAATGGGGGTGTCTTATAGACGCCTCTCCATTACTAACCTGGGCTTGATGTCAGCTGGCATTATAAGCTGACATCAACCCCAGCCCTATTACCCCCTGCCACCGCACCAGGGCAGCGTGGAAGAGCGAGGCTAAGTGCCAGAATTGGCGCATCCTATGGATGCGCCATTTCTGGGGCGGCTGACGGCTGGTGTTTCTAGCCTGGGAGGGAGCCAATATTCATGGTACCCTTCCTGGGCTATTAATATCAGCCCCCAGCTGTCTGCCTAGCCTTTGCTAGCTATTAAAATAGGGGGGACCCCACTTCATTTTTTTTGGGGGGTCCCCCATTTTAATAGCTAGTAAAGGCTAGGTATTCAGCTGGGGGCTGATATTAGTAGCCTGGGAAGCTCCATGAGTATTACCCCCTTCCCAGGCTTCAAACATCTGCCCCAGCCGTCTGCTTAACCTCCGCTAGAGACTAAAATTACGGGGAACCCCACGCCAATTTTTTTTTTAATAAATCCTTTATTTTAACACTAAATGACAAGTACAGTAATCAACACTGTCACTGTACTTCATATATATGTGACTGACATGTTTCTATCTATCTAATCTATGTGTGATGCTCTATCTTTCTGTTCTAAATTGTCGGGTACAGATGCTGAATTGCCAGCCGGCTTTTTTAAAGAGACGGTGCATGAAAATACTATTATTTTTTTAAATAAATCCTTTACAATAAATGACAAGTACAGTAACCAACACTATCACTGTGCTTATTATATATGTGATTGGCATGTTTATATCTATCTATGTGTGATGCTCTATTCTTTCTGTTATAAATTGTCGGGTACCGCTGCTGAATTGCCGGCCGGCTTTTTTAAAGAGATGGTGCATGAAAACACTATTATTTTTTTAAATAAATCCTTTACACTAAATGACAAGTACAGTAAGCAACACTGTCACTGTGCTTCTTATATGTGTGACTGACATGTTTCTATCTATCTAATCTATGTGTGACGCTCTATTCCTTCTTGTCTAAATTGTCGGGTACCGGTGTATGCCGCTGCTGAATTGCCGGCCGGCTTTTTTAAAGAGAGTGTCTTCTGAGCAGTTTGTCAGCTTTTGGACACCTTTGAAGGTGTTTTCTATGTGTTTCTATGTGTTTTTGTTTGCCTTCCATTGGTTTTAACGGTGTTCGACGGTGTTCTAAGGTGTTCGACGAACAGTTCGATGAACAGTTCCTCGAACATCCCGGTGTTCGATGAACCGAACCGAAACCGAACACTACGGGGGTGGCTCAACACTATTTATAATGTCTGTATATTGGTTGGTATATGTGACAATAGAGTCCAGAATGTCATCTGTGAATAAACTATTCCAGCATTCAACTGCAGTTTTTGCATTACTTGCAGTTCCTATAACTGCAGGAAGGTGAGTAATAATGTTTTGAGGTTCCCTACATTTTTTCTGGAGTGGCTTCTTGTTCCATTGTTTTTTTTTATCTTTTCCCATATAATAAGATTCTACATATTCATCCTCATCACTGTCACCATCTTGCTCTGTTTCAGAATCCACTTCACATACTTCCACCTCATCATGAGAATCAATCTCACTTTCCTCTCCTAAATCCTCATTCAGTGTGGGGTCTGCATCATCTAACAGCATGTTTGTTACTTCCTCAACATCAAGGTTTTTTGATAAATTGTACATTTTCCTCTCCATTTCAGCAGATAATCTGAAGCAAGAGAAGGAATATGTGTTAGGGAACTACTGTATATGCCTGAGCAGCACACTTTCTTTTTTAATCTGCCTTATTTCTATGAAATATCCTTACACTTTGTGCTATACATTCATAAAACAAGCTAAATAAACAATTGTGATGAATAAAAACATAAAATACCAACCTTATTGAGTGTGACGTGTTCACATACAATGAGCCTGAGAGATTAGCGCAGTTATATCTGTCCTCCTGAAGCTCTGCAATCCAACTGTGGTATGAGGTTTCACAGAGCTGCTAGAGACAGGAGACTACCTGGAGGGAGGGGATTTCCTCACAATCTGGTGAGGAAGGAGAAATGAAAGTAAAAGAGATGTGCCTGTCAGGCCTATTGTATGTGACGGAGGGTTAAATGCAGAAGATTTTCAGCAGAGTAACGGCAGAATAAAAATACAGAATTACATTTTGTGGGGACATGACATTATAGTAATTGTTCTATTCCTATCAACTATTCTGGGGGTTCAGTTCCTACTGCAAATATTAGCACCTGAAGTGTGACATACATACAGTATACAGCACACATCAGGAAGGGGCTAATAAATGGACACATGAATGCAGATGTGAACAAAGCCTTACACCTCTGGTAGATATAGTGCAGATTACATATTGCAGGTTACAGTAGTGACAGATTACAGTAGCTGTACTTCTTAAAGGGAAACTGACATTGGATACATGCTACTCGAACAATGGGCACCATATGTCAGACACTGATTGCATGACCTCAGCCATGCATGTTTGAGATTGAAACACTGAGGTGTTTCAGAGAAAAACATATTTTAAAAAACGCCGGGGACCAAACCTCACTGGTAACTAGTATGGGCAGGCAGGTTCCAGGTAGCTTATCCCCACCCACTGCCAATGAATGACAGGTCTCTGCCTATATATGAACGCAGGGAGAAACCCGTGAATCAAGGAGAGCGAGTGGGAACAAGTCGCCGGGACCAGCCTCACCAACTAGTCATCCATGCAGCTTGGTCCTCAGCGACTTTTAAAGCTTGTTTTCTCTGAATATCATATTCAAAGTCAAACATATCAAGCATATCAGAGTCAAACATACCTGGCTTAATTCATACAACCAGTGTGACATATGCTTGAGGATCGGCAGCATGTTTCCGTTATCAGGTTCCTATTAACCCATAATATTATTTTGAATTAGAGTAAAATGGAGACCAGAGGGGACTCTCTACTAAACGAGAAAGTTATGCTATTTCATTTTTTTTACAAATTCTGCAAATCTGGATTTTACTTAGCTAATTAATCAATTTCTGTTTGTCTTTTTGTATATATGTATATATATATGTATATACAGTCATATGAAAAAGTTTGGGCACCCCTATTAATCTTAAGCTTAATGTTTTATAAAAATTGGTGTTTTTGCAACAGCTATTTCAGTTTGATATATGTAATAACTGTTGGATACAGTAATGTTTCTGCCTTGAAATGAGGTTTATTGTACTAACAGAAAATGTGCAATCTGCATTCAAACAAAATTTGACAGGTGCATAAGTATGGGCACCTCACCAGAAAAGTGACATTAATATTTAGTAGATCCTCCTTTTGCAAAAATAACAGCCTCTAGTCGCTTCCTGTAGCTTTTAATGAGTTCCTGGATCCTGGATGAAGGTATTTTTGACCATTCCTCTTTACAAAATAATTCCAGTTCAGTTAAGTTTGATGGTCGCCGAGCATGGACAGCCTCTTCAAATGATCCCACAGATGTTCAATGATATTCAGGTCTGGGGACTGGGATGGCCATTCCAGAACATTGTAATTGTTCCTCTGCATGAATGCCTGAGTAGATTTGGAGCGGTGTTTTGGATCATTGTCTTGCTGAAAGATCCATTCACTGCGTAACTTCAACTTTATCACTGATTCTTGAACACTATTGCCAAGAATCTGCTGATACTGAGTGGAATCCATGCGTCCCTCAACTTTAATAAGATTCCCAGTGCCGGCATTGACCACACAGCCCCAAAGCATGATGGAACCTCCACCAAATTTTACTGTGGGTAGCAAGTGTTTTTCTTGGAATGCTGTGTTTTTTTGCCACCATGCATAACGCCTTTTTGTATGACCAAACAACTCAATCTTGGTTTCATCAGACAACAGGACCTTCTTCCAAAAAGAAATAGGCTTCTTCAAATGTGCTTTTGCATACCTCAGCCGACTCTGTTTGTGCGTACTTGCAGAAACGGCTTCTTTCGCATCACTCTCCCATACAGCTTCTCCTTGTGCAAAGTGCGTTGTATAGTTGACCGATGCACAGTGACACCATCTGCAGCAAGTTGATGCTGCAGCTCTCTGGAGGTGGTCTGAGGATTGTCCTTGACTGATCTCACCATTCTTCTTCTCTGCCTTTCTGATGTTTTTCTTGTCCTGACACTTCTGGCCTTAACAAGAACTGTCCCTATGTTCTTCCATTTCCTTACTATGTTCCTCACAGTGGAAACTGACAGGTTAAATCTCTGAGACAGCTTTTTGTATGCTTACCCTGAACAACTATGTTGAATAATCTTTGTTTTCAGATCATTTGACAGTTGTTTTGAGGAGCCCATGATGCCACTCTTCAGAGGAGATTCAAACAGGAGAACAACTTGCAAGTGGCCACTTTAAGTAGCTTTTCTCATGATTGCATACACCTGGCTATAAAGTTCAAAGCTCAATGAGGTTACAAAACCAAAAAAAGTGCTTTAGTAAGTCAGTAAAAAGTAGGCAGGAGTATTTAAAACAAGAAAATGATAAGGGTGCCCATACTTATGCACCGGTCAAATTTTGTTTGAATGCAAATTGCACATTTTCTGTTAGCACAATAAACCTCATTTCAAGGCAGAAACATTACTGTGTCCAACAGTTATTACATATATCAAACTGAAATAGCTGTTGCAAAAACACCAATTTTTATAAAACATTAAGCTTAAGATTAATAGGGGTGCCCAAACTTTTTCATATGACTGTATATGTATATACATTTATATACATATATATGTATGCTATTGCAGGAAGAACAAATTTGTTACAGTTATTTCTTGACTTACGTACCTCCTCTGCCGCAGAGAGCTATAATACACCTCTATGTTTTGCTGCATTTCAAACCAGGAGAGATCATAAAAGTGAAGTCAGCAGGTTAGCAATGACAGCATAAATACTCTGACACCAAAGGGGGAATTGAAGAGTGATAGATTTAGAACTAGAGGGAAGGCTCAATGGAGACAAGATTTACACACAGTCTATTCAGCTGGACTTTATTTTCAAGATGGTCTTTAACTGAGAATGTGACATATAGCATGTAGGTGACAATACTGATCAGGACATTGACAAAATATCTGTACTGAAAATTAAAGATTTTTCTGTATTTTCATGGCTATGAAAATTGTACATTCACACTGAAGGCATCAAAACTATGAATTAACACATGTGGAATTATATACTTAACAAAAAAGTGTGAAACAACTGAAAATATCTCTTATATTCTAGGTTCTTCAAAATAGCTACCTTTTGCTTTGATGACTGCTTTGCACACTCTTGGCATTCTCTTGAAGAGCTCAAGAGGTAGTCTTGTGTTAATTCATAGTTTTGATGTCTTCAGTGTGAATGTACAATTTTCATAGCCATGAAAATACAGAAAAATCTTTAAATGAAAAGATGTGTCCAAACTTTTGGTCTGTACTGTATATATATATATATATATGTGGCGCCCCTGAGGGTTCGACCGCCACAGGGATGCTGCACTTCTTTAATGGAGTGTAGTGTTCCTCCTCTGAGGTAAGGCCAGTGTTATAGCCGTGACCTAACCTTTTGCATCCAACACCACACTTCACCAGAGGGAGCTAGTATGCACTAGGTGCTGCTCCCCTGGTTACAGGGAGACTGGGGAACACAAAGTGGTAGGAACCAGTTAGTGGGTGAGGGTGGAGGTCTTACAAGTTAGTTACACTTTAGATTTTATATTTAATAAAATGCCATCTTGGCTTTTTGGCTGGTCCTAGTTAGTCGGTCTTTTGGCGCAACCTGGCTAGTCGGCCTTGGTTGCTCTGTGCTGTCATGTACTGTGTGCTAATGTGACCTCCCTCCGGGAGTGCAGATCCTGTGTGGGCCTGCACCGGCAAGGGACACAACCCTCGTACCCTGGCCTTGGGACGAGAGGTAGGTTGTAGACAAGGAGTGTCTCAACCCGGCCAAGGACCAAGATCAAGAAGGCCTGGAGCCTAAGAGTGTGGCTCCATAGCAAATGGATCCCAGACAGGATGCAGACGGAGCGGTGTTTGCCACCTGTCCTCGCCAACCTGATATACTCAGTGGGACTCCGGCTGCAAGAGGGGTACCGGCCCCCGACACCCGACCTTGCTACTCTACGTCTTGGACGGGAAAGCTCGGTTAGGCCCAGATGATCCCACCGGGTATCGGACGGAGCGGAGCTGCCACCCGTACCCTGGTTCTGAGAGGAGCTCAGAGGGAGACCCAGCCTATTTGATTTGCACACACACACGGACAGGAAAAGATTCGGTCTGCAGTTCAGGAACACTCTGCTGTGGAGTTGCGATTGAATGCTGGACCTACTCGGAGGTTGTCGGACCCCCGTCTCTGGTGAGTGCAGGACTCCGCAGGGAGCAGGGAGTCGCCTTCCCTTGCCATCTAAGTGAGTAAAGCCTTGGAAGTTCACCCCTATGGCCTCCGGACTGTTATTTCTGCGCCACACCGCGGGATGCGGGATCTCTTCTCCTCAACTACTACCCCCTCCATCCTGTCCCTCTGCCCTGAGGCCTTGCTCCGCCTGTGGGGAGTAGTAAGAACTTTGGCCGCAGTACCACCAGGCCTCAGCGGACTGTAGCAGCGCTGGTGACCCTTCACCAGGCACCACAGGTGGCGTAGTCGTTAATCAGCCACTCAACCCGGACAAGCCCATACCATCTCTTTCTAATGTGACGGCCCTGAGCACGGGTTGGGCCCGGGCCACGGCTGCATCCCACCTCTCCATCACAGGGCCCTACACCGATTCCCCCAACACCCAGGGTAAAACACGGGCTTTACGAGTAGAGGCGTCACATATATATTAGGAAGTTTGTGCCAAACATTAGTGCTCTAGCAAAGCCGTTAAACTGATCTGAAAAAGAGGAAGCGTCCCCAAATTATTTCCTGGACTTCTCAGTGTGAGGAATCATTTGGTGCCTTAAAATAAGCATTGGTTAGCTCGCTCTTCCTTCAGGCCCCAGATTTCACTCACAGGTTTGTGGTACAGACTGATGCCAGCACTTATAGACTAGATGCTGTTCTCAGCCAGGTGAACCAGCAAGGTGAAGAGCACCCAATTCTCTAATTAAGCAGTAAACTTCTGCCCAGAGAGGTTGCTTATGCCACAATTAAAAAGGAGTATTTAGCAATTGTGTGGGCTCTGTAAAAGCTACAGTCATACCTTTATGGGCGCAACTTCACTGTGATCACAGATCATAACCCACTCAGTTGGCTCAGCAGAGTAGTAGGGGATAATGGGAAATTGATATGATGATCAAACATTGTCTATGAGGCTAAAAGAGATGCAGAAATAGGTGATAAACTTTAAAGATGAGAATGGCCCTTGAAAGCATCTGTCAGTGGGGTCCATCCTCCTAAGTCGTCTATATGGGCATGTAGGTCATAGAAAGCTGAATAAAATAATACCTTGATATCTGCGATCTGATGTCTTATTCCAAAGAAATCCATGATTTTCTTATATGTAAATGAGCTGGTGCAGACTATGGGCAGGACACTGATCTGCATGGGAATCTGCCTTCAGAGAAAATTTTTAAATAAAATAAATGGAGAAGATATCAGTGTGAGACATGTAGCTAACAAGTAGAAAACTATAACAAACACATTTTTTGCAGCTCTCACAGCTCTGCTGTATTGTAAAAATATTGCAACCCTGTCTGCCTGTGAGCTGGAAGCTGAAGCTGAGAGGAACCTGCAGATGTGTCAGGGATAATCACTAGAGATGAGCGTTGTTCTACTCGAACTGTTCGCCAATCTCAAATTCGAGCTGTTTTGGGCGGTGTTCGAGCCGTTCGGCGAACACGAACAATTTGAGAAAAATTCGGCTGTTCGAGGTTATGTTCGATAACTGTTCGTGCACCAAAATCATAACTGGATTTTTTCTCAGTAATGATGAAAATTAATGTTAATACGCAGTTTGAGTGTACAGCGGGGTGGGGGGATGGGCAGGGGATGGATCTCTGCAGGAACAATGAAGATCTCCATTTTTTTTTTCTCTTTCCCGCATTTACAGTGGGGAGGTGCAATCTGTCAGCCTATCAGCAGCGCACACACGGAGCGAAGTGCTTTTTTTCACACAAGCAAGGGCATGTGTCATTGGCAGTGTATGTCACATGTCCTTGCCCTATAAGACCAAGCCATTTTCCCCGTCGCCACCATTTTCTCACTGCTGCAGCTGCGTGTTGGACGGCACCGCTGTTGCTGTGTGCGCTATACCTTGTTAATTTCAAGCCAATTTTCGCACAAATCTACAGATAGCTTTGGAGTAGGGAATAGTTGTGATTGCAGTCCTTTTAAGGACTAGGTTACAGCATTTCCTACGACTTTTATCAGGCAGGTCTGTGCTCTTAAATAGATAGATTGTGGGAGTAAAGACTAATTGTAATTGGAGTCCTTTTCAGGACTAGGTTACATCAGTTCCTATCAGTTTTTGCCAGGCAGGTCTGTGCCAGTGCTGTGCAAGTTTTTTTCACAGCATTTGGCTGAATCTAGCAAAGCTAATCCTTTTTGGCCTATTGCAGAGTGTGTTAGTCAGTGGAGTAGCCTATCTGTGTTGCAAGATATACCACCTGTGTATAGAATACCAATTTTTTTACTGTACCTAGTGAAGTAAAATCTTTTGGGCATAGCATCATTCTATTAGTCCATCTATACTGACCTCCATCAGGTTGCAAATTGAATATAATTTTTTTCTGCATCTAGCTCTGAAAAAATATTGGGCTTCTAGCTGTGTGTGGGACTTGTTGTATTAGTCCATCTATACTGACCTCCATCAGGTTGCAAACTGCATATATTTTTTTCTTCATCTACCTCTGAAAAAATATTGGGCTTCTAGCTGTGTGTGGGACTTGTTCTATTAATCCATCTATACAGACCTCCATCAGGTTGCAAACTGAATATATTTTTTTCTGCATCTACCTCTGAAAAAATATTGGGCTTCTAGCTGTGTGTTGGACTTGTTGTATTAGTCCATCTATACTGACCTCCATCAGGTTGCAAACTGAATATATTTTTTTCTGCATCTACCTCTGAAAAAATATTGGGCTTCTAGCTGTGTGTGGGACTTGTTGTATTAGTCCATCTATACTGACCTCCATCAGGTTGCAAACTGAATATATTTTTTTCTGCATCTACCTCTGAAAAAATATTGGGCTTCTAGCTGTGTGTGGGACTTGTTCTATTAATCCATCTATACAGACCTCCATCAGGTTGCAAACTGAATATATTTTTTTCTGCATCTACCTCTGAAAAAATATTGGACTTCTAGCTGTGTGTTGGACTTGTTGTATTAGTCCATCTATACAGACCTCCATCAGGTTGCAAACTGAATATATTTTTTTCTGCATCTACCTCTGAAAAAATATTGGGCTTCTAGCTGTGTGTGGGACTTGTTGTATTAGTCCATCTATACTGACCTCCATCAGGTTGCAAACTGAATATATTTTTTTCTGCATCTACCTCTGAAAAAATATTGGGCTTCTAGCTGTGTGTGGGACTTGTTCTATTAATACATCTATACAGACCTCCATCAGGTTGCAAACTGAATATATTTTTTTCTGCATCTACCTCTGAAAAAATATTGGGCTTCTAGCTGTGTGTGGGACTTGTTGTATTAGTCCATCTATACTGACCTCCATCAGGTTGCAAACTGAATATATTTTTTTCTGCATCTACCTCTGAAAAAATATTGGGCTTCTAGCTGTGTGTGGGACTTGTTCTATTAATCCATCTATACAGACCTCCATCAGGTTGCAAACTGAATATATTTTTTTCTGCATCTACCTCTGAAAAAATATTGGGCTTCTAGCTGTGTGTGGGACTTGTTCTATTAATCCATCTATACAGACCTCCATCAGGTTGCAAACTGAATATATTTTTTTCTGCATCTACCTCTGAAAAAATATTGGGCTTCTAGCTGTGTGTGGGACTTGTTGTATTAGTCCATCTATACTGACCTCCATCAGGTTGCAAACTGAATATATTTTTTTCTGCATCTACCTCTGAAAAAATATTTGGGCTTCTAGCTGTGTGTGGGACTTGTTCTATTAATCCATCTATACAGACCTCCATCAGGTTGCAAACTGAATATATTTTTTTCTGCATCTACCTCTGAAAAAATATTGGGCTTCTAGCTGTGTGTGGGACTTGTTGTATTAGTCCATCTATACTGACCTCCATCAGGTTGCAAACTGAATATATTTTTTTCTGCATCTACCTCTGAAAAAATATTGGGCTTCTAGCTGTGTGTGGGACTTGTTCTATTAATCCATCTATACAGACCTCCATCAGGTTGCAAACTGAATATATTTTTTTCTGCATCTACCTCTGAAAAAATATTTGGCCTTCTAGCAGTGTGTGGGACTTTCTGTATTAGTCCATCTATACTGACCTCCATCAGGTTGCAAATTAAAAATAATTTTTATCTGCATCTAGCTCTGAAAAAATATTTGGCCTTCTAGCAGTGTGTGGGACTTTCTCTATTAGTCCATCTATACTGACCTCCATCAGATTGCAAATTAAAAATAATTTTTATCTGCATCTAGCTCTGAAAAAATATTTGGCCTTCTAGCAGTGTGTGGGACTTTCTCTTTTAGTCCATCTATACTGACCTCCATCAGGTTGCAAATTGAATATAATTTTTTTCTGCATCTAACCCAGCCAATAGTTTTGGCCTAATACCACAGTTTGGCCACTCAGCTCTGCTCGGTTCCCATCCATTGTTTTTTTGTGCAAACAACTCCAGAGTTGTTAATTAGTTAACCACCAAAATGAGTGGAAAAAGGCCTGCTGCTGGTGGAAAGGGGAATAGGCGTGTTGGGAAGGGGAAAAAAGGTTGTGTCCGTGGGGTAGGTGTTAAAGCAACAGTAACATCTGCAGAAGAAAGACCATCTTCCAGCCAAACTAAAATGTCTACTTCTTTTAGCGGACAATGTGATAAGATCCCTTTCTTACGGCCACGCCAATCGCTACAAATTCCAGATGAGGCACAAAAACAGCAGGTGCTTCAACGGATATCAAGTGCTCCTTTAAGTGGGCTCTCCTCCACATCAACTTCAACATCACAAATACTCCAGTCCTCAAAGGTGTCACCCCAATCGCACTTGCTTCCTCACAGCTCCCAAATCTCCAGCTGCCCGTCTGAGTATGAGGTAGAACAGATGGTTGAGTCTGCAGAGCTGTTTACTCATACTATAGCCTGGGAATCAGAGGTCGACTCCAGCGCTTCTGTGAATCCAGACGAGGAAATGATCTGCACTGATGCCCAGAATCTTTATGAGTCGGATCCAGGACCAGACGCAGAAGGTTCTGACCATAATGTAGACCCTCATTCCCAAACTGTAACTCCTGTTGGTGGAGACAATGAGGAAGACGATGATAAGACTCAAATACCTGATTGGAGCGACAACTTTAGTTTTTTGTCAGGGCAGGAACAGGTTGGCTCTGAGGACGACGGGTGTGATAACGCACAGGGTGATGATGATGAGGTTGGAGATCCCACTTACTGTCAACCCACAGTCAGCCAAGAGATGAGGTCAGCAGAGGAGGTGGAGGAAGATGCTAGTGACGACGAGGTCAGGTTGCGCCTTCCTGGACAGAGACGTAGTACTGGAAGCACGTCAACAACTGCATCCTCAAACACAACTCTGCCTCTCACCAAAAGTCGTGGTGGCTCTTCAGGTCGCATGGGTGCTAAGCCTTGCATAGCCTGGGCATTTTTTCAGATCGATAAAGATGACCCAACTCGTGTTATCTGTAACATTTGTCAGCAAAAGCTAAGTAGAGGCCAAAAAATACATAGTTTGAGTACTTCATGAATGAACCGGCACATGGACATGAAGCATAAGTTGCAGTGGGAAGCTCAGTGTGCTACAATGCGGCCTAGCCGGCCGGGCCAACCACCGTCTGCCATATCTTGTGCATCCGCGGCCTCTTCATCCTCTGTGACTGGGGGGACAGCAGTCACACCTGTTTTGGGGCGCAGACCTGCCACCTCTTTACCCGCAACAGCCAGCGTGATTGGCAGGTCATCATTTTCTTTGGAGGTGGTAACACCAGCTGGTGTTGAGCGCTGTCCGACATCGATAGCACCACCTTTGGATCAAGGCAACCTAACATGTCCGCCTGCATCTTCCTCACAGACCGGCAGTTTGCCGGGGACACCCTTATCAACCCCGTCTAAGCACAATAGCCAGCCCTCGGTCCCTCAGATGTGGACAAGTAAAAGACCATTTCCTCCTAGCCATGAGAAAGCTAAGAGGTTGAATTTCACCATCTGCAAGTTCTTGGCTACAGAAATGCTGCCTTTCCGCCTGGTGGACACAGAGGATTTTCGAGACCTTATGTCCGTCGCAGTGCCCCAGTACCAGATGCCCAGTCGGCACTACTTCTCAAAGAAAGGTGTGCCTGCGCTCCACCAGCATGTCGCACACAACATCACCGCTTCTTTGAGAAACTCTGTGTGTGACAGGGTGCATTTCACCACAGACACTTGGACGAGTAGGCATGGACAGGGGCGTTACATGTCGCTGACTGGGCACTGGGTAACTATGGTGACAGCAGGACAAGGGGCTGCTGTCCAAGTCTTGCCGTCCCCACGAGTTGTGCGTCAATCCTCTTTATGTCAAAGTTCCTCCACTGCTTCTGCCTCCTCAACCTCCTCTCGGTCTTCCACCTGCACCCAAAGCCTGTCTGGTCATGCCACAAGCTTTCTAACTGCGCAGAAGGGATCCTGCACACCTCCTTACTATGCTGGCAGTAGGGCTCAACGTCATCAGGCGGTTTTTACATTGAAATGTCTGGGAAATGTGAGTCACACAGCTGAGGAGTTGTGGTCAGCTCTGGAGAACCAATTTCATGAATGGTTGTCTCCACTGGACCTGAAACCAGGGAAGGCCGTGTGCGACAATGCTGCAAACCTGGGTGCGGCCCTTCGCCGGGGCAATGTCACACACGTGCCTTGTATGGCTCACGTGTTGAACCTGGTTGTCCAGCAATTTTTAGCCCACTATCCCAGACTAGATGGCCTTCTGCAGAGGGCACGGTCGCTGTGTGCTCACTTTCGCCGTTCGCATCCCGCAGCTCAGCGACTTACATCTCTACAGAAGTCGTTGGGCCTGCCACTTCACCGGCTAAAATGCGATGTGCCTACCCGGTGGAATTCAACTCTGCACATGTTGCAGCGACTGTGGCAGCACCGACAAGCCCTGGTGCAATACGTTCTGACGTATAGCCTGGGCCAACGAGATCCAGAGGTGGGGCAAATCACGCTGGAGGAGTGGTCTCAGATCAGGGACCTATGCACCCTTCTGCACAGTTTTGAAATGGCGACGAAGATGTTTAGTGCTGACGATGCCATTATCAGCATGACTATTCCGGTGATTTACATGCTGGAGCACATGTTAAACAGAATTCGGAGTCAGGTGGTGGCACAAGAGGAGGTGGAGGAAGTAGAAGAGGAGGAGTTGTATGCGGAAGGGCTAACATCTGCAAGGTCCAGACGGTCGGCAGCACCAAGGCAGCAGGCATGTGAGGGTGGGGGAGATGGTTTTACCAGGGCGCATGGTAGCAGCCAAACTAGTGAGGAAGGTGCAGGAGCCCAGGAAGAAGTGGAGGACGAACTGATGGAAGACTCATCAGATGAGGGAGACCTTGATCACATTTCTGTTGTGCGAGGTTGGGGGGAGAGGACAGAGGAAGGAAGCATGATTGTTACCTCGCCACCAACACAACAGGGACTTGGTGCTCCTGGATGCGCAACACACATGAGTGCCTTCTTGCTGCACTACCTGCAACATGACCCTCGAATTGTGAGAATTAGAAATAATCCTGACTACTGGGTTGCCACACTGTTAGATCCCCGGTACAAAAGTAAATTTGCAGAAATTATTCCTGCCATAGAAAGGGATGCACGCATGCAGGAGTATCAGCAGAGACTGTTGCAGAATCTTACATGTGCTTTTCCACAAAATACCAGTGGTGCACGTAGTGAATCTCACAGTTCCAACTTGCCAACCGTGGGACCGTCAAGTGTTCAGCACTCAAACTGTAACAGAACCACAGTATCTGCTGGTAACATCAATTTTGTGGAATCATTTCACCACTTTTTTAGCCCATCCTTTGCAAGGCCACAGGAGACAAGAAGTCTGACACATAGTCAACGCCTAGAGACGATGGTACAGGAGTATCTCCAAGTAAACATTGAAGCCACGACTGTGTCACTGGACCCTTGCTCTTTTTGGGCTTCCAATCTGGATAAATGGCCGGAGCTAGCCACTTACGCCTTGGAGATCTTGTCATGCCCCGCAGCCAGCGTTCTGTCTGAACGTGTGTTCAGCGCTGCTGGTGGTGTGCTGACAGATAAGCGCACGCGGCTCTCCACTGATAATGTAGACAGACTCACGTTCATAAAGATGAACAAATCATGGATCCGAAACGACTTTTCTACCCCTGTGTCATCCTGGGGAGAGTAAAAGCTTGATGATTGGTTAAAATCACCCTACCAACCGTTTTAAGCTTTCAAATTACTAATCATGTTTATCTGTACCTTGGCTGGAAAATAATTTGGGCTTTGTAGCAGTGTGCAGCACTGATTCTATTAGGCCATCTATAATAAGCTCCACCAGATTTAAAATTACTAATCATGTTTATCTGTATCTTGACTGGAAAATAATTTGGGCTTTGTAGCAGTGTGCAGCACTGATCCTATTAGGCCATCTATACTAAAGCTTCACCAGATTTAAAATTAATAATAATTTTTAGCTGCATCTAGCCCGGAAAATAATTTTGGGGCTCCGAGATGCGCAAGACACATAAGTGCCTTCTTGCTGCACTACCTGCAGCATGACCCTCATATTGTCAGAATTCGAAGTAATCATGACTACTGGGTTGCCACACTCTTAGATCCCCCAAACTTTTCGATCAACCTTTTCATTTTAATAAAGACCAAAAAAATGGTCATTTTTGAAATTATAAGCATTAGCAGGTTATTAGAAACTGAAATCAAACAGTTTTCAACTCAAAACTTTATTCTAGGTGATGTTACATTTTCACATAGGACCCCTTGTTCGAAAGGAGCTTCTGAACTCTCTCGTCCATTGAATTTGTCAGGTTTTGGATGGTTTCTGCTTCAATTGTTTTGCATGAGGACAGAATACCCTCCCAGAGCTGTTGCTTAGATGTGAACTGCCTCCCGCCATCAGAGACACTCCTTTTAATGATGCTCCAAAGGTTCTGAATGGGGTAGAGGTCAGGGGAGCATGGGGGTCACACCATAAGTTTGTCCCCTTTTATGCCCATATCAGCCAGAGATGCAGATGTTTTATGTACAGCATGAGATGGTGCATTATCATGCAGAAAAATGATCTTGCTGTGAAATACACGGTTCTTCTTCTTGAACCATGGCAGGAAGTGCTGTTTGAGAAAATCCACATACATTATGGAGTTCATCTTTAGCGCCTTCAGGGATCCTAAAGGGGCCGACAATCTCTCTCCCCATGATTCCAGCCCAAAACATTACTCCACCTCCTCCTTGTAGGCGCTGTAGCCGTGTTTGCGTGGGGTGTCCATCAACCAGCCATCCTCCACTCCATCCATCTGGACCATCGAGCGCTGCACGGCACTCATCCGTGAACAAAACAGTTTTGAAATCAGTCTTCATGTAATGTTTGGCCCACTGGAGCCGTTTCTGCTTGTGTGAAGTGGATAGAGGAGGTCGACAGGATGGCGTATGCACAGCTGCAAACCTCTGAAGGACCCTGCATCTTGTTGTTCAGGGGACGTTGGAGGCACAAGCAGCTTCAAAAACTTGTCTGCTGCTATGACAAGGCTTTTTTGCCGCTGCTCTTTCAACCTGACGTAATTGCCTGTAGGAAAGAGTCCTCAATTTGCCCTTATCAGCACACACACGTGTGTACTGTGAATCAGCTACATACTTCTCGATTGCCAAGACACTTCATCCTGATCATCGCACAATGTTGATTGTAGTCATGCCTTGACCTAAACACTCCACAATTTGTTGCTTCTCAGCAGCCGACACATCCTTTTTCTTTCCCATTTTGGCAGAAAATGTAGGCTGCTTAATAATGTGAGACAGCCTTCTTAAGTAGTCTTGCCTTTCATTGGACACACCTGCCAAACTAATTAGCACAGGTGTCTGCAATTGCTTACAGTGATATAAAGAGCCCTGACACACATCACCATCAATGAGTTTAACTGACAAACAAACAAATTCTTCCCTTATCACTCCTAAACACTTTTTGCATAATAATTTGGAACACAGTGTACATGTGCTTTTCCACAAAACACCAGTGGTTCACGTAGTGAATCTTACAGTTCTAACTTGCCAACCGTGGTCTGTATGGAGTTGTTCAATAAAGGGCCCAAAATTAAGATAACATAGATGGGAGAGGTCTCTATGAATAGGAATTCCTAAGTATTTGATACCCTGTGAGGGCCAGGCAAAGGGAAAGTTGGACTGGATGGAATCCTATATGGATTTGGGGAGGGAGGCATCGAGGGCCTCAGACTTCGCTGCATTGATTTTAAAATTTGACCATGTAACAAAGTGATCTATTTCAGCCATAACAGCATGGATGGATATATGTGATTGAGTAATATATACTAGGACATCATCAGCAAATAGAGAGCACTTGTACTCGGTGCCTCCCACCTCAATCCACCTAATATTGGGGTTATGGCGAATTGATGAGAGCAGGTGCTCCGTCACTAGGATGTATAAGAGAGGGGACAGAGGACATCCCTGCCTTGTCCCATTGGTGATTGTGAAAGGTGATGAAAATGTTCTGACGCGCCCCCTGGGCCTTGGGACACCCGGAGCCGGACCCTTTTTGGTGGATGCTGGTGGTTGTAGTCTCCGTGGCGGCAACCCGGTTCCGTGGCTCAGGGCGGTCAAACCAGTGGCGGAACTATTTATGTGGTTTTGATGTTTAAATGTCCGACTACGCCACCCGTGGATTGCGGTCAGAGTGAACAGCCGCTCCAGGGCAGACCGCTGAGGCTGGTGTTGTGGGTGCAGCAGAGCGTAGCATAACTCCCCACGGGAGGAGTATAGCCTCAGGGCAGTGTATGCGGAGGATGGGGGTGATGGTGCAGGGCAGCAGCAGTAATGACACGGAGTCAGTGATGCAGTCCAGGGCCTTTACTCACAGTTTTTATTATCCAGACCACGTCTGCAGGTAACGGCTGCCCACGTCGTACTGTGCTCACCAGGTGAGGGGCTCAGACAACTCCCAGATAACTTTGGAGTGCTTCACAGGACCCCCTTTGTGTGTCCTTTGTCTGGCCTTTCTTACCAACCCTTCTGTCCGGCTGCCTCGGGCCTCCTCTTGGTAAACTTGGCGCCAGTTTCCCTGACCCTATGTGGTGCCTTCCTAGCGGGTGTAGCGAGGGGCTGCACCACATAAAATGTCACAGCCTCCTGTTTCTAGCTGAGGGTCGTTTCCTGCCTCCACTAGTTTCGGGGACCGGTCTCCCCCTTTGGCCTGACCCCTCCACGCAGGTGGATTCGGGCGTGCGTTGGCGACTCGCCCGTCCGCACCCCTGAGATCCCTTCGTTCCTCGTTCCTGGAGCCTTCTCCGCTCCTCTTCCTTCCTTCTCCCTCTTCCAGGCCTGGGCCTCTGTTACTAGGCCCGCCTCCAGAGCAGAGCTCATGCAGAGCCCCTGCTCCCTGCCACTTCTGCTCAGACTTCTCTGCACTGAACTAAGATGGTGCCCACCTTTTATACTCCCTTCTCAATGCACCCAGGAACTGCTTCCTCCCTGCTCCTGCACTACAGGGTTCCCCTTCCTCAGTGTTCCCTCCCCCCACTCCAGCCAGGGACAGGGACTGTCGTGCCCATCTCAGGGGCATATTGGTCGCCCTGCCCCACGGCAATGTGGTGTAATGCATGCAGGTGTCGGGTCCTGATTCACACTACATCCTTACCTGAGAGTGAGATATCACACCTCTGGGTGAGGTGCAATACCTCTGTAGCAACCGAGCCCTCAGGGTGCTACAGTTCCATTTATCTTCAGCCTAGGTGACGTATTGCGATACAGGGCCGTGATTTTGGCTATAAAAGGGTCCCCTAGAACCCTACCCCAAGCTTTTTAAGAGAATCATATATGGCGTGCCAGGAGACTCTATGGAATGCTTTCTCAGCATCCAACGAGAGTATCTAATTACAAATTTTTAACTGCATCTAGCCCAGGAAATACTTTGTGCCTAGTAGCAGGGTCTGCTAGTCAGCGGATTATCCCGGCTGTTAAGCAAGCTACACCACCTGTAGTTTGGACACTTCATTTTTTCAAAGGAAATGCTTCGGGACCACGGGATACTCAGTGAAGAGCATCAGGAGGCACCCCAAGGCATAGGGGCTCGGACTGGCAGTAGGATGCCTTGCGGTGGACAGCCGAGCTCGATCCTTATAAAAGCTTTTTAACTGCAGCAGCTTTATTGGACGCTACTGGAGCTGGAATTACGCGGCTGCTGGCATGAGACTTGCCCTCCAATAGATCCTTGTAAATGGATTTAAAGTGTATTTATTCAAATTAGAGAGACAATTTAAATTAAAAAGCTTAGAGCTGCCTCCACCACAGGGGGGCTCGCTCGACCCACCAGCGGACAGGCACCAGTATTGGGAGAGGGGGGCTGGCCGTCAGGGTTCACCGCAGCTCTGGCACAAACCCGGCGACACGGAGGTGGCACGGGCAGGAGCGGACTGAACGTGTCGGCTTCTCACTTTTTGGATTTTAGAAGGGCATGACATGCCTATATCTGTGTCTCCCCCTCCTTTTACTCCTCCACCTCTTTTCTTTTCGCATGACTATATGTACTTGTCACTTTTCCATGTGTTAGTTGTGTCTTCTGAGCAGTTTGTCAGCTTTTGGACACCTTTGAAGGTGTTTTCTATGTGTTTCTATGTGTTTTTGTTTGCCTGCCATTGGTTTTAACGGTGTTCGAAGGTGTTCGACGAACAGTTCGGCGAACACACGGGTGTTCGACGAACCGAACCGAACTCGAACACTACGGGGGTGGCTCAACACTAATA
This sequence comes from Phyllobates terribilis, assembly GCF_046119375.1. Taxonomy (NCBI): domain Eukaryota; kingdom Metazoa; phylum Chordata; class Amphibia; order Anura; family Dendrobatidae; genus Phyllobates; species Phyllobates terribilis. The sequence continues at coordinate 254,037,495 of NW_027362764.1, forward strand.
ATCACACACAGCTCTGCAGTGATATCAGGAGAGCAGAGAGCGGCCATCACACATCACACTGGTAATGCCTCCTTCATGTTAAAATAAGTTGTGGATGTAGATTCTCAGACAGATCAGTGTCCAGCCAATAGTCTGGAACAACTCATTTACATATAAGAAAAAACATTTGATCATAGATATCAAGGTATCATTTTATTCAGCTTCCTATAACCTACATGCCAATATAGAGGCTTGCATAGGATGCCGGTCACACAGATAGGTGTGATGTGCAGTGTCTGACTTATAGCCTATTGATGACATCCATACTATTAGGTCAGGCGGGCTGCCCAGCACTAGATAATTACACACAATCAACACTAAAGGGCCTGGATGCATCCTGCATAAAGATGGAAATAATGTATAAGATAAAATACATTACATGAGGTATTGGTCAATATTTTGGCCAAAATACATAAGCTCGCTACCCACGTCAAGGGTCCTCATACTTGCGAATCCTAATACTAAAATTAAAAACAGCTAACATAAGAACCCCCTCCCCTTATCCCTGTCACACTGCAGAGACTGCTTGCCTGAATAAGTGCTGATGCTGCTGTGATCACAGGGCTTTATTAGCTAGCAAGTGTTTCATCTATAGACACATTTTAAGATATTCAAAAGATTTTCTATCAATTCCTTGTTGACTTATGAATATATACGAAATTTAAATACATACAGTAAATACTGCATTCAGTTATGTGATCAAACTGCACAGGGAGGTAAGATGCATATTTGGGGCTTATGCGGTGAGGTGAATTCTCTATAGGTCCAGGTGAACAACATTTACTGAAGGCAATGGCGCAGCAGGCAGGACTCGTTGGATGGCACTTGGATCTGCAAGGACCAGGACAGCAGGGTATGCAGGAAGGCAGGACAACTGGAGCAGGAAATACCAGAAGACACAGATCCAAGAGTGTAGACATGTAGAGGAACTGTAGATGGTGTTTGGCAGGAATGTAGGCAGCAGTGATGAACAGGCAAATTGAATACTTGTTAATAGAGAAGACACACACTGGTGCAGCAGTGTTTGTTGCCTGAACAACACCAGAGCTGAAGCAGATAGTTGAGAAGCAAAAAGGAGTTTGCTTTAAGAGATTATTGCTAGCTTAGAGAAATGGATGTTTACGCAAACTCAAAACCACACAGTAACTGAAAGCAAAACTTACTGAATACTCCAATATACAGGGTGGTTCAAAAGTAGGTGGACAGAAAGTGTAATAAGGTTATGAAGGGGGAGATTTATCAAACAAAATCCAGTAATTTTAGATAACATTATGTGGAGTGATGAAGCTTCTTTCAAATTATCCGGACATATTAACAGACATAATTGTATTTACTGGTATAATGAGAACATACATTTAACATTAGAGCAACAACCAAATGAGCCTGGTGTCAATGTTTGGGGTGGTATTTCAAGTTTTGGTGTTTTAGGACCAATATTTTTTGATGGAACAGTCACAGGAGATAAGTATCTCGAAATTCTAATTAATCAAGTTATTCCCCAGTTACAGCAACAGCCTAATTCAAATGACCTTTATTTCTAACAAGATGGGGCCCCTCCACATTATTCAAGAGTAGTCCGCGAATATCTTGATGAAACATTTCCTAATAAATGGATTGGCCGAAGAGGCCCACTTGATTGGCCGGCACGTTCACCAAACTTGACCCCAATGGATTTTTTCTTTTGGGGAGTACTCAAGGACAAAGTTTATAGTCGAAAACCAAATCAAAATAAATGTTATTATTTTCTGTCCACCTACTTTTGGACCACCCTGTATGTAGCTGCCTGAGATGGTCTTAGAAGGCCCTAGAAATTGGGTATATGTGACAGGCAGAAGTTGTGCTAGTGCTTTCAAAAGCATCCAGCAACTAGGGGGTTAATGCAGCCACAGGAGACAGGGAGTGGTTAGCGCAGCTTCAGGGGGATTGTGAGAAAGTTATTATTGTTTGGGAGCTGGAGAAAGAAACTGTTGTGCTGGCAGAGTCTCAGGGTAAACTGAGGCAAGTTAAGCTATCAAGAGTCAAGACCAAATTGTTCAGAAAAGCTGTTGCTGGAATCAGAGCCGCAGTTAGGACAGCTAGGAGTCAAATCTGTGCATCAAGATAAGAGAGTGAGAGAATCACCGCAAGGAACTCATTCCCTCCACTATTTCCCCTCCACCTCACTGCAGGATAAAGGTATAGAGATACTCTGTGCAAACACTGTATGTGTGAAGAAAACTGATCTGTGAAGAGACTATCATAATTGTTACTAGAAGCGTTATACAGAGAGTAATGATTCAATGTGATGGACTTGAGCTTGAATAAAACCACTGGGATTAACTTCAGCTTGGGACCCAGTCATAGCTGTGTGTGCCTGGAGGCTGATATACCTCATGACAGTGGAAGCTCTGATTAATGGTCGCCCTGAGTAAATTTCTCCTAGGATTTCAAAGAATTCATGTTTCTTTGTACTGCCTATATATACCTATTGGCGTGCATGCAACATATGGACTACAACAAAAGAAGGCGGTCACAGGAGAAGGGAATATGGCCTGTCTCTACAGCTGAGACAAGGGAGTAGCAGTACATTTGGCATGGTTGTGCATTTGGCATTACATTATTTCATTATGGTATAAGATAAAAATGTGTTAATCTCTGATCTTTCTTGATATGTCATACTATTAAGCATGATTCAATACAATATTTTCTCTTCAAGTATTTTTTTTTTATACATGTCCAATGGTGACATAGAACATTCATCATAGACATTCAACATAGACATTCATCACAGTCATCCAGTAAATAAAGTATATGCTAAATGTATTATTTTTTTAACATGAAAGCATATTGCTAATGGCTGGCCAATGAGTAAAATCCATCACAGCCATTCAGTTAATCACCATTAAATGTATATTTTTTTAAACACTGAAACCTATGGTTGCAGAATAGACAATGGATACATTGAAACATCAATCAGACATAATTTTTTTACATGTTTGTTAACATCTTGGGTCACACATCAGGTTTAGAGACAAGTTAAGGAAGGACACATATATGAAAGAGGATTTTACAAACAAAGTCCTTCCATTTCTAGCCAGAAGTCAAAAAATTAAATAGATTCCCCAATAAACCAGCTTGGATGCTTACAGCCCAGTCTAAAAAGCCAGACTCCTGACAGTGCTTATCTCCAGTGGGAAATGGTGTTTGGTGAAATCCAACATATACTATTCCTTTAATTTGTGTTTTACTAATACATTATCATTGCTCAACTGAAATTAGACCTACATGGTAATAGGGGATCCCTGTGTTGCTATGCATATGCAAGGTAATATTTGTTGTATAGTCCCTGATGTGTCTCTATTGGCAACAGTTGACTGTCTATAACATCAGAAAAATGGGGCAAAAACTTGATCCATGAGGCAAAGTCAGACAAAGTCCAACAGTATGGTGGGAAATAATAACAGAAGGTCAGAACATAAAGAAAATAACATCAGTGTCAGGAATATAGGCTGGTTTGGTAACCCATATTCAACTTTCAAAAGTAAACTTAGCAGGTTCAGAAACTGTAGGATTTTTTTTGCTTAGGCAGGGAGCAATAGAGAAGAGTCCTCAATTTGGAGGCAGGGCCGTAACTAAAAGTGAGGGCAAAAAGATGAAAGGTAAAACGTTGTAGCACCCATCCACAGGGCATGGATTGTGAGTATAACACATTTTGCAATTTGTATAACTAGTCTCAGAGAATACAGGATGTCTATCATTTTGGGTATTCTAAACATGATATTTTCCATGAATAATTAAATCACTTATTTATGAATGAATTACAAATGCATAAAAAAAATCCTGTTGAAAATATTACATTAACTGTTTAGCAATTACAGCCATTTTTACATAGTTCCTTCACTGTCACAGACTTAAAAGTAAGTTGGTCTAACTATTATTATTTTAAATACTTTGATGCAAATAATTTGCAGATAATGACTTCTTGATGTCTGGAATGCATGGATATCACCAAATACTTTCTTTTTTTCTTTTGTTGAGATGGCTTGCCAGAAGTTTACTATCTTGGGTAAAATTTTTGATTTGTGCTGGGGGGGGGGACACTTTTGCAGAATTTGTCAAATTTCCATATTTATCAACGTGCTAAGCACTTAAAATTGGCACTTAGACAGGGCAGTAGACAGGTAAGCCATGCAAGATATTCAAATAAATTTGTTTCCAGCTAGTTGTGCTGTAGGATGTATATACCATATTTATTAATTTCATCTATATCAGTCCCTCTCTCATCCCCTCACATGCTCTTTTCACATTATTAAACCACATAAATCCATCTGCTTCCACTGCACAACTCAAGAGATGCTGTCACAGATCACTAAACCATTTTCTTACTTTCACCATTCTACTAATCGCAGGAGACATCTTTCAAAATCCAGGCCCTCCTCATTCTAGTAAATTTAATTTTCTGCTGCACAGAAACTTTGCTAATCTCATTAACATTCATTGCATGATTTCTCCTTTTTCCTTTAACTCTGTCATCTGGAACACCAGATCAGTGTGTAACAAACTCCCCTGCATCCATGACTTTTTCTTTCCAAATTCTCTTCTGGCTGTTACTGAAATCTGCATCCAGCACTCAGACACTGCCTTCATTGCCGCTTTCTAATATGGTAACATTTTTTGCATACCTCTAGAACTGAGAACAGACAAGGTGAAGGTGTTGGTCTGCTTCTTTCATCAAAAGGTGTTTTTTTAGGTAATCCCCTTCACTTATTTTTCATTCTTTTGAAGTCCACGCTGTCAGACTTTTTCACCCCTTCTCCCTGTGAGTGGCTGTTGTGCACTAACGTCAAGACCCCTCCCAATGGTCCTGGATCACTTTGTCACCTGGCTTGCTCACTTTCTATCTTGTGACATTCCCACTCTCATCCTGGGGGACATTATTGCCAACTCTTCTTCCCTTCCTCTTACAGTCGGAGTACCTCAGAGTTCAGTCCTCGGTACCCTCCTCTTTTCTCTCCATATCACCATCAGCAGATTTGGTTTTCAGCATCATCTTTATGCTGATGACACCCAATTATACACTTCTTTTCCTGACATCACCCCCGCATTACTACAAAATACAAGTGATTGTGTTTCTGTTTTGGTTTTTGTCTGTTTTTTGGCCAGTCTGAACATGCTTCTCTTTTGCATGCATACCAATTTGACTCCACTTCATTTCTATCAGTTTAGCTTCAGGTTTCTGTATTTAGTGCAGGTAAGGGAGTGGCCACCCTTAATTTGAGCTGGATATCACATTGAAAAAGCTTCTCACTAGCTGTATCTTTCATTCTTTCCCTATATCCAATCACTCGCTTACTCATGTCACGTGCATCTCAAAAATATCTTTAGAAATCAACCTTTCCTTACCTTTGAGTTAGCAAAAACTCTTAGGGCTCATGCAGATATCTGTACAAATCAGTCCGAGCATGGATTGCTAATGCACGGACTGGCCGTGGCTCTCTCGTCCCAAGTGTGACAGCCTCATAGAAATATATATGAAGCTGTGATTCTCAGGTCAGAAGCACCATGGCCAGTCCATGTATTGTGTTCAGAGATCGGACCGAGATTCAGGAACAGCTGAATGAGCCCTAGCTGTTGCTCTGATTCATTCTCACCTGGACTACTGCAACTTTCTACTAATTGAACTTCCTCTTTCTAAACTCTGCACTTTCGTCGTCCAAAAAAGGTCAAAAAGAAAAAGGGAGTCAAAAGCAAGTGAACATATATTAAAATTCACCAACTAAAAAACTCAAATGTGCAAGACGTATAAATAGATATATTGTTTCCATTGCCCTATAAACAAGGAAACTGATACGGACCTCAAAGTGTCCCTATTCTGTACCTATTGCTGGTCCTGCCTGTCAGCGGAGGTTGGCAACCTTGATTACGAGAATGGCACCCCCTCTCCTCGGTGGCTGTGCCTTATATCCCTGTTAGAGATCTACTGCTGAGGTCTGTATTGATTTCCTTGTTTATAGGGCAACGGAAACAATATATCTATTTATTCGTCTTGCACGTTTGGGTTTTTTTGTTGGTGAATTTTAATGATATTTAGTAAAATACAGAGTTTTAAGGGAATATATGTTCACTAAACTATCCACTTTCCCGTTTATCCTGAATGCAACAGCCATTTCTGTTCAACCGCTACACTGATGCTACCACTCTGTGTCAGTCTTTGCACTGGTTGCCCATCGGCTACAGAGTCCAACATAAACTTATCACTCTTACCTACAAAGCTCTCCACATTTCTGTACTGCCCTACATGTCCTCCCTCATCTCTGTCTAACATCCTCTAGAATTCGAACCTCCCGCTTCTGTTCCATGACTTCTCTCATGCTGCACCAGTTTTCTGGAATGCACTATCCCCAGACAATCTGGTTAATTCCCAGTGTTCACAGTTTCAAGCATGATTTAAACACATTTCTTTAGTCTGGCCTATCATCTTCCCTCACTAATTAACTAACTATTCGCTGTTTTCCCTTCTATGCACTCAATAGTGCTTTGTATCTGTACTTGCACAGATACTGGTTGGTGACTGGTGCATGCAGCGTTATTTGAATGCCTCTATTTATTATATGATTGGCTGAAATGTACACTGCAAGTACTTACTTTTTGTGTCACCCCCTAACTGTGTGTTACTCTGTAATGTCTTATAATTTTTGTACAAGTACTCTCTGGAGTGTAATCGCTACAGCAATAAAAATTATTATCATTGCATGTTTTTTTACAGTCTAAGAAGCTGTTCTCACTATGTTTTGCAGAGCATTCATTCTTCCATGAGGAACGTTCATCTGACTCCCCAAAAAACATGAAAAATGAATTCAGATGAGCACCTGATGAAGCCATTGATATAAATATGTCAAATGGAGTCTGGAGTATGACATTTTGGGCACCATGTCTACTTCATTCTTTTGCCAAGATGGTAAAATAACACCATCAGAAAGGAAAGCAAACAGAACTCAAACCCAGAGTTTCATACTTGGATTATTTTAAATCAATGGTTTCAATAGAGGAAATTTGAATCTTACTTTTTGGGGAAGCCATGGATGGAGACATGAAGAACACTGTGAAATGCAGTATCAGTAGTCCTTAATAAAACCTCTTTGTTTTTGAGTGTTACTAGTGATTTTATCTTAAGATAAACCCTCTAAAAGAGATGAGCCGATTGTTTGAAATTTGAATTCACTGGCTTTGGCAAATTTTTCCAAAAAATTCAATTTGTGCAAATCTCAATATTGGAAAAGGAGAGCAAGAGAGAAAAAGAGAGAGTGAGGTTCCATTATATATTTATGCCACATACCCAGTGTAATCAAGATGGAACCCAACTCTTTATAAAAGTCCTGTGCCTGACTGGGAACGCTGATCTCTGACTGACCACCAATGTACAAGGTATGATAATCTGCTAGCTGTCACAACTGCAGGGCTTAATGGGGAAGCTAGCATAGGCACGTAAAATGATTTTAGCCAACTCAACAATGGTTTGGCATTGTTTTGCTTTAAAATCTATTATACTGTTTTACAGAGACTAAATTAAAAAATGCTGTCACTGTCTAAATACTTCTTGAACCAAATGTATATAATAAACATTTATAGTTTTACCCATATATTTAATTGACTACACTATTAGAAAAGAGTTTAATGTAATATTTTATTTGTCATATTTTGGCCTAAAACTAATACTTTTTACACCAGCAAAATATGTTTTTGTTATGATTGTGCAGTGTTCAGTTTAAATAAGATAAAACAGGCCAGATAAATGTATTTTCCTGGATGAATCCTATCTAGATTCAGGCACAAAGAAAATAATTCTAAATATAGAAGGAGTAAAGGAAAAAAATAATTGCTAAAGTTTTTTTTTCTTCTCTTTTTTTGCTAACTTGGTGTAAACAATAAAGATTTCTTTTGAAAATAGAAAATATGCTTAGTTACCCCATAAGTGGTTAAAAAATGTTTCATTAGGTTAAAAACATTCATTTTATCAGGTAATTTTTTTTTGTAGCCGAGGTATGTACATGTGCATTTGATGGGAGCAATTTAATTCTTCTCCTATAATTCAATATGTACAATATCTACAAGTAATAATACAAACTATTTAATCTGCTGTGCATTCTGCATCAAAGTGCTGTAATAACAAGCCAAGCAGGAACTGCATTATTTTCTTTCCCAATATCTCTGGTTTGCTCTGAAAAGGGTTTATCTAGCTTTGTGCTTCTGGTGAAAAGCCTTTGAATATTGGTGCATGTGTCCTTTGAGTAGCTTGGAAAATCCATCTGCTGTGTCTGAGCTACTTCTATGTTCTGAGCCAAAATGTGGGTAAAATTTAGTGTCAAACGTTATTTTGACAGGCCAGCATTATTCAGAGCGTTTGAAAGTAATCCTTAACCAACAGGGACCAGTCTGATTAATCCATCCTCCATGTTTGACAGATGTAATAGCTACATGGTCCTCAAGAGAGCTTAATATGACTCATTGGCCCAAATATTTAAGAAAGTAGTGTAGAAATAGGAAGGTGACAATGTAAGTTGCTTCTATAAGAACCATCATTTTTTCCTTGCAAGAAAATGACAATTTAATGAATTGTCATTTCTTTGACATAAGTTAGATGTCAGTCAGATACAGCCACACAATTTCTCCATGTCTTTCAAGCCACAATCACCCCAAATGTCTCATTTACAATATGACAATATTTTATTATTTTACTGAAAAACAATATATGGAATATGTTTTAGCAATTAATAAAATACAGAGTGAATGAACAAAAGAGAAAGCTAAATCAAGTCAACATTTGGTGTGACTCCCTTTCCCTTCAGAACAGCATAAATTCTTTGAGGTACACTTTATACATGGACATATTTTTTGATGGATCTCAGCAGGTTGTTCCCATCATCTTGGAGAACCAACCTCAAAATGTTTGCGGATGCAGGCTTGCGAATATTTCTGTCTCTTCATGTATTCCCAGGCTGAATCAATAATATTGAGATCATGACCTTGTGGAGGCTATATCATTACTTCCAGGAATCTTTGCTTTCATTCACTTTGAAAGTAGTTTTTAATAAACTACCCTCAATTTAAAGGATTAGCATACAAACACCAAGGATTTCAATGGATAAAGTACAGGTTATATGGAATCCTTTCCAACAAACCTATGTACCATTCTGCTCAGCCTCTCCTTCTCTACACTGTACTGTCCACAGATTGGACTGCATGTACAATGTGACAGGTTCTAATTAAATATATATGTCCAAGTGTTGCTAACAATAACAGGCCAGTAATGATGTCAATAAGTTTGGCACGTGACCACTGAGGACAGTGATTGGCTGCAGCTATCACATTATGGCACTTCATTGCTGCAAAAATGTAAACAAAGAGTTATGTGGGACCACGGGGGTATTTACATAACTTAGCTTTAAAAGGGTTGTCCACCACTGGAAAACCCCTACTAAATGAATTCCGGGCTGTATAGAAAATAAAAACTATATGTAGTCCCCTGCCGAAGTGGCACTGTTCCTACGACTGCTGTTCCCTGTGAAGTGTGTAAGGCAGCTACCGGACATATAGTTGATGGTAGGTATGTGTCACAGAGATAGTTCTCATCTGTGAGGTAATCCTAAAGTGTTGTGCATAGCACTAAGAGGATTGTTTGGTGAGAGACGGGCGGGTCTGGCTGCCCACATACCTCACCTCTGGGTGTGGTTAAGAGGTTAAAATGGAGTCCGTTGTTTGACACATGGTCTGTGTGTGTGGAGGGAAAAGGCCACCTGTGTGATATCCAGACTGAGCCAGTGTACTGGATGCTATCCAGCCTGTGTGCCCACAGGACTGGCTATCCTTGTAGATTGTGAGCCCTCGTGGGCAGGATCCTTGCTCCTCCTGTACCAGTCGCTGACTCATTTTTGTTCAAATTATTGTACTTGTCGTTTGCTATGTATACCTCTTTTAAACATGTAAAGCGCCATGGAATTAATGGCGCTATAATAATAAATAATAATAATAACCAGAGACTTTGTCTAAAGAATTGTTTTCTTTGTTTTGCCTGCACTGAAGGCTGTTTATTTTCCCTTTTGCTTATGGACGGTTTATGGAGCAATAAACCGACTTGTACATTTAAATGGAAATGCTTCCTGTTTTGCCTCCCAAGTGAGTAGAAATCCCACAGGTGCCATTGATGTGTCATGTGATCACTGCAGCCAATTAGCGGCCGATGACTGGCTGCAGCCTTTACTATTTAAGAATGGACATTTATACTGCTGGAATATTGATGAGGTGAAGCAAGCATGTGAAATGACAATGTCATGTCATCTGGGGGAAACAGAAACGCCAACATTGCTGTAATGGCACAACTGCAGGAGGGGGGTGTAAATTTTTTCTATTCTCTATAGGACACCATAATTGCTTAATCTGGGGATGTCTAGTAGTGGAGAACCCCTTTAATGTGTCAATAGTGTTACTGAGAAATTGCTAAAGTACAGCTGCTATATTTACAGACATTTCTGGTGTTTTTGGTTGTCATCCAAGAATGGTTTAGTGCGAGGTGACACTTTCTGCTACACTGATTTGTAATGCACTTGGAATCTAGAGGACCATTTATTCAGCACATTAAATCATTTTTCACTCATATTCTCATATTCTAAGTAGAGTTTGTTAGTAAAATGGAAAGTTTAATATTACAAAAACCATGGCATAGTCACACTTAAGAGGAGGCTTGTCTTAGAAATCAGTTATTGATAAGAGGGCGTGACAATTCTCATAATGCCAAGTGGCTGTAATTAGTCTATTTTTTGTTTCCAGAAAGTGCCAAAAAGACACAAAGCTTTAATTTATATGTTAGAACTTGGAGATACCCAAGAAAGTACAGTCCAGTCCTTTGGCGTAAACTACACGTCACATCAAAACCTTGTCCTTTTCTTTTTTGCCTCATATTTTAAGGAGCTTTGTGCATGTTGACTCTTTACCTCCATGTTATGAGAATTCATGGGTTCTGCTATAGAGTACTCATGTTTGGTTCATCATACCATAATGAACGTAAGTAGAGGTGAGCCTGGCCGGGATTCTACACACACATTTAGTAGAATTAAAGTTTTTATACTTACTGTTGCATGGCAAAAGTCTATATGTAGCCAAAGTTTTAAGAAGGGCATCTAAAGGAAAGGGTTATATTAGATATTGGTTGAACAAGAATACTTTAGCAAAGTCATAGACAGCAATTTTTTTAATATTTAAAACTAATATAAAACTGAGATCTGTGGGAGTAAAATGATATTAAAAATGTCTTACCTAAAGCATGCTGATTAAAAGACACCCAAAACAATACAAAAAAATAAAATACATTACAGTGTTATTATTATTATTTATTATTATAGCACCATTTATTCCATGGCACTTTACATGTGAAAAAGGGGGTATACATAGCAAAAACACTTACAATAATCTTGAACAAAACAAGTCAGCCACTGGTACAGGAGGAGAGAGGACCCAGCCCGCAAGGGCTCACAATCTACAAGGGATGTGTGAGGGTACAGTAAGTGAGGGTAAAGTTGGAGCGGGGGTTACTGCAGGTTGTAGTCTTGTCGGAAGAGGTGGGTCTTCCGGCTCCTTTTGAAGGTTTCCACGGTAGTTGAGAGTCTGATATGTTGGGGTACAGCGTTCCAGAGTAGGGGGGATGCACGGGAGGAATCCTGTATGCAATTGAGGGAAGAGGAGATAAGAGGGGAGTAGAGAAGGAGATCTTGTGAGGATCGGAGGTTGCGTGTAGGTAAGTACCAGGATACTAGGTCACAGATGTATGGAGGAGACAGGCTATGGATGGCTTTTTATGCCAAGGTTAGGGATTTAAACTGCAGTCTCTGGGTAATGGATTGCCAGTGAAAGGATTGACAGAGGGGAGAGGCCAGGGAGTAGTGGGGGGACAGGTGGATTAGTCCGGCAGCATAGTATAGTATAGGATAGATTGGAGAGGTGCGAGAGTGTTAGAAAGGAGGCCACAGAGCATGAGGTTGCAGTAAGTGAGGTGGGAGATGATGAGGGCGTGCACTAGTGTATTTTGCAGAGTCTTGGCTGAGGAATGTACAGATCCGGGAGATATTTTTAAGTTGAAGTCGGCAGGAAGTGGAAAGTGTCTGAATATGTGGTTTGCAGGAGAGATCATAGTCCAGGGTTACCCCGAGGTAGCGAGCTTGTGGGACTGGGGAGAGTGGGCATCCATTAACTTTGATAGATAGGTCAGATGGGGGGGTTGAGTGCGGTGGAGGAAAGCTGATGAATTCAGTTTTATCCTTGTTAAGTTTTAGAAATCTAGCAGAGAAGAAGGATGAAATGACTGACAGACATTGGGTGATTTTGGTTAGTAAGGAGTTGATATCAGGTCCAGAGAGGTAGATTTGTGTGTCATCAGCATAGAGGTGATACTGAAAGCCATGAGACTCTATGAGCTGTCCCAGGTCAAAGGTGTAGATGGAAAAGAGCAGGGGTCCTAGAACTGCACCTTGGGGGACACCGACAGATAGGGGGCAAGATGAGGAGGTGATGTGTGAGTGGGAGATGCTGAATGTCCAGTCTGTTAGGTATGAAGAGATCACCGAATAGTGCCAAGTCTGTGATGCCAAGAGAAGAGAGAGTGTGTAGTAAGAGGGAGTGGTCTACTGTGTCAAAGGCAGATGACAGGTCCATGAGGAGAAGGACAGAGTAGTGTCGCTTGGACTTGGCAGTTAGTATGTCGTTGGTGACTTTAGTCAGGGCAGTTTCAGTGGAGTGGTGCGGTCGGAAGCCTGATTGTAAGCAGTCAAAAGAGGGCGCAAGAGGAGAGGTGGAAGGACAGTTCAAGGTGGACATGTTGTTCCAGTAGTTTTGAGTCATAGGGGAGGAGTGATATGGGGCAATAACTAGTCAGAGATGATGGGTCAAGGCAGGGCTTTTTGAGGATGGGTGTGATTGAGGAAGGCTTGAACCATGAGGGGAAGACACCAGTTGTTAGTGACAGGTTGAAGAGGTGGGTTAGGGTTGGGATGAAGACAGTGGTAAGGTTAGGGATGGGGTAGGATGGGATTGGGTCAAGTTCACAGGTGGTGAGGTGTGATTTGGAGAATAAAGAGGAAACTTGATCTTCTGTAATGGTGAAGAAATTGCTTTTGGAGGAGAAAGGTTGAGTAGATACGAAGAGGGGCTGTAGAGACTTTAGGCAAAAGCTTTGTCTGATGTTGTCAATTTTCTGCTTGAAGAATGAGGCAAAGTCTTCAGCTGATATGAGGGAAGAGGGAGGGGCTTGGGGACAAAGGAGAGAATAGAAAGTGTTGAATAACTGTTTAGGGTTGTGAGACAGGGAGGATATAAGAGATGAGAAGTAGGTTTGTTTTGCTGCAGTAAGTTTGGACTTGAAAATAGGGATTGTTTGAATGCAATGAAATGCTCGTTGGAGGGGGACCTTTACCATCTCCTCTCAACAACCCTAGAGGCCCGTTACAGTTCTTTAGTCAGGTTGGTGTTAAGGGTTGCCTATTGATTGTGCGAGCTTTGGTATGTGTGAGACGGGCGACCGAATCAAGAACTGCAGCTGTTGTGGTGTTATATAAAGCAGCAGCAACATCTGCATCATGTAAGGAACTTATGTCTGTAAGAGGGAGGAGGGATTCAGAGAGTGAGTGTAGGTCAAGGTGTTTGAGACTTCTGCGAGGGTGTGCAAGTTTGTGAAGTGGTGATTGTGGACCTGGAGAGGAGAGGGCAGAGAATGTAAGTAGGTTGTGGTCAGAAAGAGGAAAAGGTAAGTTAGAGAGGTTATATAGGGAAAAACCCCAATACCAATTTAAAGACACATAGAGGCGGCCCTCAGTAACGACATGTTCCCATTAGAAAGGAGCGGATTTGCTATACAGTTTGTCAGTATTCCGGGTTTTCTAGATAACCTTGTGAATGATTTTGCCCTTTGTTAAAATGGAGTTTGCTGTTTTTGTGTGCCCTACTTCCTGTTCGTTTGTTTAAAACCCGGCTCAGGTGCTGGCTTCCTTGCTGAAGCATTCTGCTTCCGTTTCCCTTCAACCCAGCTGCCTTGTCCTTCTATTACCTCCCAGATCTTTTGTGTATTTACCGGGAGGGTGCATAACCAGATTTATCTTCAGGTGTTTCTCAGCAGCAGTGAGCTCTACCCATGGCTCTGGACATTCTCTGCATATGTAAGCTGCACTCACTGTGTTATCATTAACCTGTTGACTTTGGAATTTAACCCTTGGTTCACTCTACCTGGTAAAAACAGTGTTTCTGAACTGTGTGTTGCTGTTTAATCCTTCGTTCACTCCCTTCGGTGAGGGCTGTTGGAACTGTTACTGGAATAATACTTAAATGTAAACTTGTTTCTGGACTTCACTGAATTTATGCCGCAACTGGGATTAACTTGTGAACTTGTTCCTGGACTTCCCTGTGTCTACTGTTTACCTGGATCTGACTCTTACTACACCAGCAGTGTCTGAATCAAGCCACGTTACCTGTGTGTCAGACTTACCTTGTGATCACATTTGTGTGAAGACTCCGTCGTAAGAACCTTGCCGACATTGCTATATAGGTTTCAATGACTTATATCACTGGACTTGTTTCATTGCATGTCACTACGGGTATTTGTATATTGTTTTTGGGTGTTATTGCTGTTGCACAAATACACTATTTTGCATTAAAAGAAACCCGTCTCTGATTGTTCATTGCCCCACGCTATCATAATCCTCGAGTTCCTACAATAGTATTACAGGATACTCCAGCCAAAAGAGGATTCTGCTGGGGCAATGACGGAGACACGGGCAGACAAACTGTTCACCATAATTAACTCCTTGCAGCAGGAGATGGAGGCTGCACACAATAAGATTAGAGACATGGAGTCCCGGGTTGACCACAATGCACAGGTGTATGGTCAGGCTCTCCAAGGTCTACGTACTAGGTTAGAAGTCCGGGAGGCCTTACCTACTGAGCCTACATCATCCACCAGTATGCCCAAATTGCCTCCATTCCGGTTTAATGGTGACCAAAGTCAATTCCGTGGGTTTGTTAATCAATGTATATTATTCTTTGATGTACATGCCACCTATTACCGGTCTGATAGATCTAAGGTTCTATGGTTTAATGGTGACCAAAGTCAATTCCGTGGGTTTGTTAATCAATGTATATTATTCTTTGATGTACATGCCACCTATTACCGGTCTGATAGATCTAAGGTTCTATGTATTATTATGTTGTTGACATCACGGACACTGGCTTGGGCAAATCCTATGGTTGAAAGTCACGATACCCGTCTAAATAATTTGGATGATTTTCTGACAACTATGGCGCAAACGTTCGACAATCCCAACCGCCGTGCTACCGCTGAATCTGCCTTGCTTTCCTTACGCCAGGGGATATGTTCAGTCATAGAATATGTTACTGAATTTAAAAGGTTAGTGGTGGACACCAACTGGGATAACAATGCTTTATTACCAATCTTTAGAAAGGGTTTGTCCAGTGCAATCAAGGATGAGCTAGCTCATTCAGAGTCTCCACAGGAGTTTGAGTTGTTTTTACAACACTGTGTACGTATTGATATCCGTCTAACTGAACGCAGACAAGAAAAATGGGCAGCTGTAAATCGCATCACTAATTTCTCTCTTCCATCTAGGGAGACCGCAGGCAAAAACCCGCGGGAGGCCGAGGAGGTGCCTATGCAGGTGGACTCGCTACAAAAACGTGAGAGTAATGAACACTGCGAATACCATTTCGGTGAGCGCTTATGTTTTTATTGTGGTCAATTGGACCATTTCCTCATCAATTGTCCTAAATGTCCCAGGCGACCCAACAAGGTGTTGGCGGTAGTAGGGGATTATGATAACACAGACGCTGAGTCTGAAGTTTCGGAGACCAGTCTACAGCTAGATGCTGTTTTTCCCCCAATATTAATGTCGACTTCCCCTAAAGACCAAGGGGAGAAATATTCACATTGTTCTCTTCCTATTCAGATTCCGTGGGAGGGACAGTGGATACCAAGTTCTGCCATGATAGACTCTGGAGCAGGTGGGAATTTCATGGATTCTTCTTTTGCCAGGGAACATGGTATAAAGACACAACTAAGAGCTTCGCCAGTCACTATGGAACGGTGGATGGTTTCCCATTAGTTTCTGGACCAGTATATCGGGAGACAGTGCTTCTGGAGTGTAAGATGGAACCAGACCATCAAGAAACACTTTCATTCATGTTAATATCTTTTCCTCATTTTCCTGTAATGTTAGGAATTCCCTGGTTACGGTCACAAAATCCAAACATCAATTGGGAAACCAAGGAGATATCCTTCCTCCCGAAGTGTAGTCCTACCATCAGTCCAACGGTAGCGGCTCCAGTTACCCAGAACTTGGAAGAGGCAATACAGGTACCTACTCTCCCTCTGGTTTACCAGGAATTCTCGGATGTTTGTGACAAGAGGAAGGCAGATCAACTTCCCCCACATAGACCGTATGACAGCCCCATAGAATTGCTTCCTGGGGTAGCGATTCCTTTCAGCCATGTTTACCCGCTGGGGGCTCCGGAATTAAAATCATTACGAGAATATATAGATGAGAATTTAGCCAAGGGGTTTATCCGATCATCTTCTTCACTAGCGGGAGCCCCTATATTCTTTTTAAAGAAGAAGGATGGGACTCTAAGACCCTGCATTGACTACCGGGAGTTAAATAAGGTAACCATTCGTAACAGGTACCCGTTGCCGCTAATTCCGGAATTGTTGGAAAGAGTTCGCCAGGCCAAAGTATTTACCAAATTAGATCTTCATGGAGCATATAATTTACTCCGTATACATCCCGGAGACGAATGGAAGACAGCTTTTAGATGCCGGTATGGACATTATGAATAATTAGTGATGCCATTCGGACTCTGTAACGCTCCTGCTGCTTTTCAACATTTAGACAACGATATTTTCAGGGATTTATTGGAACAATATGTGGTAATTTACCTGGATGACATTTTGATCTTCTCTGATTCCTTACAGGAAAATCGGGAACATGTTAAGACCATGCTTAGACGTTTGAGAGATAATCATTTGTACATCAAACTCGAAAAGTGTGAATTTCATTGCTCCGAAATTCAATTTTTAGGCTATATTATTTCTCATGAGGGATTGAATATGGAGTCCAGCAAAATCCAGGCAATCTTAGACTGGCCGGTACCAGGAAACATTAAAGAGGTACAACGATTCATTGGTTTCGCTAACTTTTATAGACGTTTTATCCGAAATTTTTCAGAAGTTGTCCTCACGAAGAAGGGGAAGAAGTTTGTATGGTCTTCGCAAGTTCAGGGAGCCTTTGATCACCTCAAGGTTTGTTTTACCACGGCTCCAATATTGATGCATACGGATCCTGCCCTGCCTTTCATCGTGGAGGTGGACGCTTCTGACTGTGCATTGGGAGCTATCCTCTCACCGGAGACAAAGGTTTGCAGCACCCGTGTGCCTTCTTTTCTCATAGGTTATCTTCTGCTGAACTGAACTATGATATTGCAGATAAGGAACTTATGGCAATTATTTCTGCCTTTAAGGAATGGGGACACCATTTGCAGGGAGCAACTCAACAGGTAGTAGTACTCACGAATCATTGTAATTTGGAATTCCTTAAGTTTGCCAGGTGTCTTTCTCTTCGAAAGTTTGAAAGTTAGGTGGAGTTTGTTCTTGAACCAGTTTAATTTTATTATTTCGTACCGCCCAGGTTCACATAATGGGAAAGCTGACGCATTATCCCGAATCCATACGGTGGACTCCGTGCCTGGGACCCCGTCTAAGACCATCTTGTCTGATGCCAATTTCATAGGAGTGCTCCAGGACCGGGACTTGTGGCAGGAGATCAAGCTGGCCTATGACGGTGACGTATTTCTTGCTGCTCCACCTGACAACATGAATCTTGTCCTTCGGAATGGTGTGCGGCTTAGAGATCGATGCATTTATGTCCCAGAGGTTGTGAGACTTCGAATTCTCAAATTGGTCAACGACTCTGTATTGGCTGGTCATAGGGGGGTACAGAAGACGCAGGAATTTTTAAGTCATTTTTTTGGTGGCCTGCCTGCTAGAAAGATGTGAACGAATATGTCCGCTCTTGTGAGGTTTGTGCCCGGTACAAAGTTCCTCCGTGTTTCACCTACCCGTCTTCTTACACCGCTACCTGTACAGTCTCACCCTTGGGGGTCTATTCTGATGGACTTTATTGTGGAGTTACCCACCTCTGGCGGTAAAAATACTATTTGGTGGTAGTAGATCGTTTAACGAAGGCTGCTCATTAGAGATGAGCGGTGTTCGACTAGAACTGTTCGCCAATCTCAAATTAGAGCTGTTTTGGGCGGTGTTCGAGTTGTTCGACGCACCCGAACGATTTGCAAAAAATTCGGCTGTTCGAGGTTATGTTCGATAACTGTTCGTGCACCAAAAGCGTGTCCTGCATGTCTGGCGCTATTTAGAGCACCAATCATGCAGGGATTGTCTGCCACTCACTGTAATGCCACAGCCATGGTGGTTGTGGCATTACAGTGATTGTCCAAATCGATGGGAACAGTGCTCACAGTGAAACATGGAAAGCCAGCAATTCAGCAGCGGCATACACCGGGACCCGACAATTTAGAACCAAAAGAATAGAGAATCACACATAGATTAGATAGAAAGAAACATGTCAGTCACATATATATGAAGTACAGTGACAGTGTTGCTTTCTGTACTTGTCATTTAGTGTAAAGGATTTATTAAAAAAAATAATAGTCTTTTCATGCACCGTCTCTTTAAAAAAGCCGGCCGGCATTTCAGCAGCGGTACCCGACAATTTAGAATAGAAGGAATAGAGAATCACACATAGATTAGATAGATAGAAACATGTCAGTCACATATATATGAAGTACAGTGACAGTGTTGCTTACTGTACTTGTCATTTAGTGTAAAGGATTTATTAAAAAAAATAATAGTGTTTTCATGCACCGTTTCTTTAAAAAAGCCAGCCGGCATTTCAGCAGCGGTACCCGACAATTTAGAATAGAAGGAATAGAGAATCACACATAGATTAGATAGATAGAAACATGTCAGTCACATATATATGAAGTACAGTGACAGTGTTGATTACTGTACTTGTCATTTAGTGTTAAAATAAAGGATTTATTTAAAAAAAATTGGAGTGGGGTTCCCCATAATTTTAGGCTCTAGCGGAGGTTAAGCAGACGGCTGGGGCAGATGTTTGAAGCCTGGGAAGGGGGTAATACCCACGGAGCTTCCCAGGCTACTAATATCAGCTGAATACATAGCCTTTACTAGCTATTAAAATGGGGGACCACCCCAAAAAATGACGTGGGGTCCCCCCTAATTTAATAGCTAGCAAAGGCTAGGCAGACAGCTGGTGGCTGATATTAATAGCCCAGGAAGGGTGCCAAGAATATTGGCCCCCTCCCAGGCTAGAAACACCAGCCGTCAGCCGCCCCAGAAATGGCGCATCCATAGGATGTGCCAATTCTGGCACTTAGCCTCGCTCTTCCCACTGCCCTGTAGCGGTGGCAGTGGGGTAATAGGGCTGGGGTTGATGTCAGCTTATAATGCCAGCTGACATCAAGCCCAGGTTAGTAATGGAGAGGCGTCTATAAGACACCCCCATTACTAACCCCATAGGCACAGTTAAAAAAAAACACAAACACCCAGAATAAAGTCCTTTAATTGAAATAGACACAATTCTTTATTGTTCTAAATTAAACCATACTTACCATCACGCCCATTCCAGCTGAAGCCAATGTCTTCTGCACTAAAAATAAAATAATAAAGCAACATCATCCTTACCTTTCCATGGTTCCCACGACGGCTTCAGCTCTGCTACATTCACATAACAGGCTGGATCGCAGCAGAACGCTGCCATCCAGCTTGCCATGCCGAACACACTGAGAAGCGCAGGCATGCTTGCGCTCCTCAGTGTCTCGCTGTGACGGCATAAAGATGAGCCGAGGTCATGTCCAATGAACTTGGCTCACCTCATGCACGTCACTGACAGCGTGGGAAAATTCTCCTGCACACAGCGCTTCAGCGTGAGAATTCTCCCACGCTGTCAGTGACGTACATGAGGTGAGCTGAGTTCATTGGACATGAGCTCACCTCATGCACGTCACTGACAGCGTGGGAAAATTCTCACGCTGAAGCGCTGAGTGCAGGAGAATTTTCCCACGCTGTCAGTGACGTACATGAGGTGAGCTGAGTTCATTGGACATGAGCTCACCTCATGCACGTCACTGACAGTGTGGGAAAATTCTCCTGCACTCAGCGCTTCAGCGTGAGAATTTTCCCACGCTGTCAGTGACGTGCATGAGGTGAGCTGAGTTCATTGGACATGACCTCGGCTCATCTTTATGCCGTCACAGCCTGACACTGAGAAGCACAAGCATGCCTGTGCTTCTCAGTGTCTGCGGGATGACAGACTGGATGGCAGCTTTCTGCTGCGGTCCAGCCTGTCATCTCGATGTAGCAGAGCTGGAGCTGTCCTGGGAACCATCGAAAGGTAAGGATGATGTTGCTTTATTATTTTTCTTTTATTGCAGGAGATCGTTGGCTTCAGCTGGAATGGGCGTGATGGTAAGTATGGTTTAATTTAGAACAATAAAGAATTGTGTGTTTATTTCAATTAAAGGACTTTATTCTGGGTGTTTGTGTTTTATTTTAACTTTGACTATGGGGTTAGTAATGGGGGTGTCTTATAGACGCCTCTCCATTACTAACCTGGGCTTGATGTCAGCTCGCATTATAAGCTGACATCAACCCCAACCCTATTACCCCACTGCCACCGCACCAGGGCAGTGGGAAGAGCGAGGCTAAGTGCCAGAATTGGCGCATCCTATGGATGCGTCATTTCTGGGACGGCTGACGGCTGGTGTTTCTAGCCTGGGAGGGGGCCAATATTCATGTCACCCTTCCTGGGCTATTAATATCAGCCCCCAGCTGTCTGCCTAGCCTTTGCTAGCTATTAAAATAGACGGGACCCCACGCCTTTTTTTTTTGGTGGGTCCCCTATTTTAATAGCTAGTAAAGGCTAGGTATTCAGCTGGGGGCTGATATTAGTAGCCTGGGAAGCTCCATGGGTATTACTCCCTTCCCAGGCTTCAAACATCTGCCTCAGCCGTCTGCTTAACCTCCGCTAGAGACTAAAATTACGGGGAACCCCACGCCAATTTTATTTTAAATAAATCCTTTATTTTAAAACTAAATGACAAGTACAGTAACCAACACTGTCACTGTACTTCTGATATATGTGACTGGCATGTTTCTATCTATCTAATCTATGTGTGATGCTCTATCTTTCTGTTCTAAATTGTCAGGTACCGCTGCTGAATTGCCGGCCGGCTTCTTTAAAGAGACGGTGCATGAAAACACTATTATTTTTTTAAACAAATCCTTTACACTAAATGACAAGTACAGTAAGCAACACTGTCACTGTACTTCATATATATGTGACTGACATGTTTCTATCTATCTAATCTATGTGTGATGCTCTATTCCTTCTTGTCTAAATTGTCGGGTACCGGTGTATGCCGCTGCTGAATTGCCGGCCGGCTTTTTTAAAGAGAGCGTCTTCTGAGCAGTTTGTGAGCTTTTGGACACCTTTGAAGGTGTTTTCTATGTGTTTCTATGTGTTTTTGTTTGCCTGCCATTGGTTTTAACGGTGTTCGATGGTGTTCTAAGATGTTCGACGAACAGTTCCTCGAACATCCCGGTGTTCGACGAACCGAACCAAACCCGAACACTACGGGGGTGGCTCAACACTACTGCTAATTTCATTCCATGTACAGGTCTTCCCTCAGCTACAGAGACAGTGGATCTGGTTATCCAGAACGTTTTCCGGCTGCATGGGGTACCAGATGAGATCATTTCTGACCGGGGAATACAATTTACCTCTAGATTTTGGAAAGGATTTTGTTCAGCGCTCCACATTAATGTTTGCTTGTCTTCTGCATACCATCCTCAGACCAACGGGCAGACCGAACGGACAGATCAAACCTTGAAGCAATATCTATGCTGTTACGTCAGTCATTTGCAGGACGATTGGCTGAAGATACTTCCTTTAGCGGAATATTCATACAACAACTCTCAGAGCAGTTCCACGAAGGTAACGCCTTTTTTTGCCAATCTGTCATCCAAATATTTTGCCTAGGTCTCCGGTTGCTATTTCGGTACCGGCGGTTGAAGACAGAGTGTCGGTGTTGCAACGTAATCTTGAAGTTTTGAAGGATTCCCTGACCGTAGCACAGGAGCGTTACAAGAGGTCGGCCGATAGATTCCGGAAACCGGCACCTATGTATAAGGTAGGAGACTCGGTTTAGTTGTCCACCAAGAATCTAAGATTGGGTGTTCCTTCGTAGAAACTGGGACAGAAATTCATCGGTCCATTCAAGATCACTGGGATTGTGAGCTCTGTTGCCTGTCGGCTGAAGCTACCACGGACTTTAAAGGTACACTCAGTATCTCATGTTTCTTTATTAAAACCGGTCTCTCCTAACACGTTTCATGGACGTATCATATCTCCCCCTCCACCAGTGTTGGTTGATGGCGATATTGTTGATTCGAGACTTCATAGGAACCGGCTTCAGTATCTAGTTAGATGGCAAGATTACTCTCCTGAAAACGATTCTTGGGAACCAGTAAGTAACATCAATGCTCCCCTGAAGGTTGCTCAGTTTCATTGGAGATACCCGGACAGTCCTGGACCAGGCTTGTCCGGAGGCCGTCTTTAGGGGGGGAGTAAGGTTAGTATTCTGGGTTTTCTAGGTAACCTTGTGAATGATTTTGCCCTTTGTTAAAATGGAGTTTGCTGTTTTTGTGTGCCCTACTTCCTGTTCGTTTGTTTAAAACCCGGCTCAGGTGCTGGCTTCCTTGCTGGAGTATTCTTCTTCCGTTTCCCTTCAACCCAGCTGCCTTGTCCTTCTATTACCTCCCAGATCTTTTGTGTATTTACCGGGAGGGTGCATAACCAGGTTTATCTTCAGGTGTTTCTCAGCAGCAGTGAGCTGTACCCATGGCTCTGGATATTCTCTGCATATGTAAGCTGCACTCACTGTGTTATCATTAACCTGTTGACTTTGGAATTTAACCCTTGGTTCACTCTACCTGGTAAGAACCATGTTTCTGAACTGTGTGTTGCTGTTTAACCCTTCGTTCACTCCCTTCGGTGAGGGCTGTTGGAACTGTTACTGGAATAATACTTAAATGTGAACTTGTTTCTGGACTTCACTGAATTCATGCCGCAACTGGGATTAACTTGTGAACTTGTTCCTGGACTTCCCTGTGTCTACTGCATACCTGGATCTGACTCTTACTACACCAGCAGTGTTTGAATCAAGCCACGTTATCTGTGTGTCAGACTTACCTTGTGATCACATTTGTGTGAAGACTCCGTCGTAAGAACCTTGCCGACTTTGCTATATAGGTTTGAAGGACTTATATCACTGGACTTGTTTCATTGCATGTCACTACGGGTTATTTGTATATTGTTTTTGGGTGTTATTGCTGTTGCACAAATACACTATCTTGCATTAAAAGAAACCCGTCTCTGATTGTTCATTGCCCCACGCTATCATAATCCTCGAGTTCCTACAATAGTATTACACAGTTATACGGTATGCAATGAGTACAGCATCTGACAAAAATTTGGGAAAAACCCAATACCAATTTAAAGTCACATAGAGGTGGCCCTCAGTAACAACATGCTCTCATAACGACATGTTCCCATTAGAAAGGAGCAGATTTGCTATACAGTTATAGGGTATGCAGTGAGTACAATGCCTGCCAAAATTTGGGAAAAACTCCAATACCAATTTAACCCCCTTACCCCCGAGGGTGGTTTGCACGTTAATGACCAGGCCAATTTTTACAATTCTGACCACTGTCACTTTATGAGGTAATAACTCTGGAATGCTTAAATGGATCCCACTGATTCTGAGACTGTTTTTTTGTGACATATTGTACTTTATGATAGTGGTAAAATTTCTTCGACATGACTTGTGTTTATCTGTGAAACAATCGGAAATTTGGTGAAAATTTTGCAATTTTACAAAATTTGAATTTTCATGCCCTTAAATCAGAGAGATACGTCACACAAAATAATTAATACATAACATTTCCCTCATGTCTACTTTACATCAGCACAATTTTGGAACCAAATTTTTTTTTTGTTAGGAAGTTATAAGGGTTAAAAGTTAACCAGTGATTTCTCATTTTTCCAACAAAATTTACAAAACCATTTTTTTAGGGACCACATCACATTTGAAGTGACTTTGAGGTGCCTTTATGACAGAAAATACCAAAAAGTAACATCATTCTAAAAACTGCACCCCTCAAGGTGCTCAAAATCACATTCAAGAAGTTTATAAAAAGTTTATAACCCTTCAGGTGCTTCACAGGAATTTTTGGAATGTGGAAGAAAAAAATGAACATTTAACTTTTTTCACAAAAATGTTACTTTAGACCCCAATTTTTTATTTTTGCAAGAGTATCAGAAAAAAATGGACCCAAAAATTTGTTGTACAATTCCTCCTGAGCACTCTGATATCCCATATGTGGGGGAAAACCACTGTTTGGGCACACGGCAGAGTTAGAAAGGGAAGGAGTGCCATTTGACTTTTTGAATGTAAAATTTGCTTGAATAATTAGCGGACATCATGTTTCGTGTTTCCCCTGATGTGCCTAAACAGTGGAAACCCCCCACAAGTGACACCACTTTGTAAACTAGACCCCTCAGGGAACTTATCTAGGTGTGTGGGGAGCACCTTTAACCCCCAGGTGCTTCAAAGAAGCTTATAACATTGATCCATAAAAATAAAACTTTCACTTTTTTCCCACAAAAATGTTTTTCAGCCTCCAATTTTGGATTTTTTATAAGGGTAACAAGAGAAATTGCACCACGCAATTTGTTGTGCAATTTCTCCTGAGTAAGCTGATACACCATATGTGGGGGAAAACCACTGTTTGGGCGCACAGCAGAGTTTGGAAGGGACGGAGCGCCATTTGACTTTTTGAATGTAAAATTAGCTTGATAATTAGCGGATGCCATGCTGCGTTTGGGGAGCCCCTGATGTGCCTAAACAGTAAAAAAAAAACACAAGTGACACCACTTTGGAAACTAGACCCCTCAGGGAACTTATATAGATGTGTGGTGAGCACCTTGAACCCCCAGGTGCTTCAAAGAAGCTTATAACATTGATCTGTAAAAATAAAATTTTCACATTTTTCCCACAAAAATGTTTTTCAGCCTTCAATCTTGCATTTTTATAAGGTAACAGGAGAAATTGCACCACACAATTTGTTGTGCAATTTCTCCCGAGTAAGCTGATACACCATATGTAAGGGAAAACCACTGTTTGGGCGCGAAGCAGAGTTTGGAAGGGAAGAAGCGCCATTTGACTGTAAAATTTGCTTGAATAATTAGCGGACTCCATGTTGCGTTTGGAGAGCCCATGATGTGCCTAAACTGTGGAAACCCCCCCACAAGTGACACCATTTTGGAAACTACAACCCTCAAGGATTTTATCGAGGGGTATAGTGAACATTTTGAACTCAGAGATGCAACACAGAATGTGATAACATTAGAGCATCATATTGAATAAGTTATCAATATTCTTGAGCACATGAATAACAGCTGAAAAACATATGGGGCAGAGACTCAAGCACATCACTTGAGCACCCGCGATACATGGTGCATACCCAAGTCCCCGATGCAAACTCAAGTAACGAGCACTTGAGCTCAACACTAGTCGCCATATTGTCGTCATTTTTTTTTCTTATGAAAAAATCCCAACCCTAGCACAACTCTAATCCTAGCCCAACCCTAACCATAGCCCAACCCTAACCCTAGCAAAACCCAAACCCTAGCCCGACCTTAACCCTAGCCCAACCCTAACTCTAGCACAACCCTAACCCAACCCTAACCCGAGCCCAACCTTAACCCTAGCACAATCCTAACCCTAACCCTAGCACAACCCTAACACAATCCTAACCCTAGCACAACCCTAACCCTAGAGGTTTGTTTACGCTGTTCCTCGTGCAGTATAAGTGATTAGACGACTTTATTATTCGGGTCGGTGCGGTTACAGCTAAACCAGATTCATATCGCGATTTTATGATTTACAGCTGTCACAAACTAAAAAAACATTTTTTTTTGCATTGCCATATTTTGAGAGCTATAATTTTTCAATATTTCAGCCGACAGAGTCATGTGATGGCTTGTTTTTTGCAGAACAAGTTCACATTTTTATTGTTACCATTTTTGGACACATGACATTTTTTGATCGCTTTCTATTATGATTTTTGGGATGCAGAATAAACAAAAACCAACAATTCCGGAATTGTTTTTTTTTTTATGCCGTTCCGCGTGTGGTAAAATTGATAAGGCAGCTTTATTCTTCAGGTCAGTAAGTTTACAGTGGTACCACATTTATATAGTTTTTCTATGTTTTGGCGCTTTTACACAATAAAAACTATTTTATAGAAAAAATAATTTTTTTGTATTGCTTTATTCTGAGAGCTATTTTTCGGCTGATGGAGCTGTATGACTGCTTGTTTTTTGCGGGACAAGATGACATTTTCAGCGGTACCATATTTATTTAAGTTCGTCTTTTTGATCGCGTTTTATACCATTATCGGCGGTATGATGATTAATCATCATTTTTTGCTTAGTTTTTTATTTTATTTTTTTACCGTGTTCACTAAAGGGTTTAACTAGTAGAACAGTTTTATAGGTCAGGTAGTTGCGGACGTGGCGATACCAAATATGTGTACTTTTGTTGGTTTGTTTGGGTTTTTTTCATAGTAATATTTTTTTTTTGGCACAGTATATTTTTATTTTTTTTGATAATTTTTTTTTTAAAAATTTCACTTTCCGAATCTTTTTTTCACTTTTACACTTTGTCCCACTATGGGACTTTCACTTTTTTAACCCAGATCGCTTGAATAGCATAGAAATGCTGCAGCAGCATCTCTATGATATGCAGACTGCAGTCCTGCACACACAAGTTAGTTAACTAGCTAACTTCCTGCTGTTTGGTGACCCGGATGTTGTCATGACAACATCGGGTCACCATGACAACCACCAGGACCCGGCATAGACAGCGCGGGATGCCGGAGAAGAGGTAAGTAAGCAGCACTTACCTACCCTTGCTCCCGGAATGCTGCGATCAACTTAGATCACAGCATTTTGGGGGTTAATGTGCTGGAAGCGGTGCAGGGCCACTCCAACACATAGCACCGGGTGTCAGCTGTGACAATCAGCTGACACCCCGCGGCAATCGCACCAATTGTGTGCGGGAGCGATGTCGTGATGCATAATAGTACGTACCTGGTCTCATAGACCCGGGCCAGTGTGATGTACTATTACTGATCACGCCAGAAAGGGGTTAAAGACACATAGAGGTGGGCCTCAGTAATGACATGTTCCCACTAGAAAGGAGCGGTTCTGCTATACAATTATAGGGTATGCAGTGAGTAAAATTTGGGAAAAATCCCAGTGCCAATTTAGAGACACATAGAGGTAGCCCTCAGTAACGACATGTTCCTGTGACGATACAGAGTAAAATCTTAATTATGCCAGACATACTTTCTGATGGCAAGAGCAGCATTCCATTATTTTTATGTTGACTCTTTAATCTCTGTTCTTCTTTAGTTAATTAACAGATACCAACTATGTAAATACATTTTCTCAAACAATGATAGGTGAGCCCTGAACCTTTACCTCTGACATGTGATATACACACTAAGCTTTGGGGGCGGAGGGGGAGAGCAGTTCGGCCATTCAGGGGACTGAGCCCAGAGAAGCAGAAGGGACATGTGTTTCCGAGACTGAGGGAGTCTTGGGACAGAGATTCAGACAGACTTGGGAAGGAAAATGAGAAACATCCTCCAGTACAGCAGATGGATTGCATGGCATTACCAAAAAGACACAGATTTGAATTCTATATTATTCTAGCCTAAGGGTACCGGCCCTGACTTGAAAGATTCGGATCTGCTCCATTAACCAGCAGATAGACATGGATAGATTTTGGGGAGTCCAGGAGAGGATGAAGAAGTCACCTGGCCCCATGGATATGTTGTTTTGGGGTTGCTTTAAACACATAGAGGTGGGCCTAAGTAACAACATGTTCTCATTAGAAAGGAGTGGGTCTCACATACTGTTCTTGCATATGCAGTGAGTGCAACAGCTGCCTAAATTTGGGAAATACCCCAATACCAATTTAAAGACACAAAGAGGAGGGCCTCAGTAACAACATGTTCCCATTTGAAAGGAGCGGTTCTGCTATACAGTTATAGAGTATGCAGTGAGTACAACGGCTGCCAAAATTTTGAAAAAAAAACAATACCAATTTAAAGACATATAGAGGTGGGCCTCAGTAATGACATGTTCCCATTAGAAAGAAACGAGTCTCCCATACTCCCTTGCAAGAGCGTTAGAGGAGGGCCTCATGAAATTTTTTTTCCCGTTATTAGAAAGTGGGTCTCCCATACTATTATTGCCTATGCAGTGAATGCAAGGGCTGCCAAAAATTTGGAGGCACTTCAATGCCACTTGCAAGAGACGTAGAGGAGGGCCTCATGAAAAAATTTTTCCCATTACTAGGAAGTGGGTCTCTATACTGTTATTGCCTATGCAGTGAATTCAAGGGCTGCCAAAAATTTGGAGGCACTCCAATGCCCCTTGCAAGAGACGTGGATAAAGTGATATGGTAGATATGGTGGTGATATGGTGGTGGAGGATGAGGATGAGTAAAAGTAGAAGGACAAGAGCAAATAGACAAAATCAGGAAGCGTATACCCATGTCTGGGTGTGAAGACAGAGGTGCATGGGAATAAAGTTAGACCTCCCAAAAAAAGACACTGTATTTGAGTTTATGTTACGCTGCTATCATTCAGTGGTGTTGAGAAGTCTGGCCCCATCTGGCCCTTGTTCATTTTTATAAGAGTCAGCCTATCAGCATTTTCAGTTGACAGGCGGATGCGTCTATCAGTTATAATTCCCCTGGAACTAAACTAAAACCCGCTCTGACAAAACGCTAGATGCAGGGCAGGCGAGGACCTCTAAGGCGTAGAGAGCCAGTTCATGCTACATGTCGAGCTAGGATATCCAATAATTATAAGGCACAGAGGAATCACGGATGACTTGGGTACGGTCGGAAAGGTACTCCTTCAGCATCTTCCCAAGCTTTTCCCACCTTGTGAGACTATACAGCGCATCACGGCTTGTGTGATAGTAGGTTCTGAGAAAACTGTCTTAGTACTTTGACAGTGTTCCCCTGCCTCTGCTGGATTGGATTTGTGTCTCTCTCGCCTGTACTCCTTGGTTGTCCAATGAACTGTGACCTCTGCCGCCAGCGTTTTCAGATGGGATTTTTTTTAATAATTCCGCAACAAGGGCGTTCTGGTACTACCCCATTTTAGCAGACCTGTCCGCCGCGGGAATAAGAAATAGAAAGTTCTCCTTGTAGTGTATGTCTAGAAGTGTCACCAACCAGTAATGACTGGCAACCAATATTTGGAGAATGCGAGGGTCACGGGAAAGGCAGCATAACATAAACTCAGCCATGTGTGCCAGACTGTTAACAGGCAAGACCATGTCCTCACCAAGAGGACGACTGATCATGCTCTCCTCCTCATCCTCCTCCTCCCTCTCCTTAGTAGAGATGAGCGTTGTTCTACTCGAACTGTTCGCCAATCTCAAATTCGAGCTGTTTTGGGCGGTGTTCGAGCCGTTCGGCGAACACGAACGATTTGAGAAAAATTCAGCTGTTCGAGGTTATGTTCGATAACTGTTCGTGCACCAAAATCATAACTGGATTTTTTCTCAGTAATGATGAAAATTAATGTTAATACGCAGTTTGAGTGTACAGCGGGGTGGGGGGAGGGGCAGGGGATGGATCTCTGCAGGAATAATGAAGATCTCCATTTTTTTTTCTCTTTCCCGCATTTACAGTGGGGAGGTGCAATCTGTCAGCCTATCAGCAGCGCACACACGGAGCGAAGTGCTTTTTTTCACACAAGCAAGGGCATGTGTCATTGGCAGTGTATGTCACATGTCCTTGCCCTATAAGACCAAGCCATTTTCCCCGTCGCCACCATTTTCTCACTGCTGCAGCTGCGTGTTAGACGGCACCGCTGTTGCTGTGTGCGCTATACCTTGTTAATTTCAAGCCAATTTTCGCACAAATCTACAGATAGCTTGGGAGTAGGGAATAGTTGTGATTGCAGTCCTTTTAAGGACTAGGTTACAGCATTTCCTACGACTTTTATCAGGCAGGTCTGTGCTCTTAAATAGATAGGTTGTGGGAGTAAAGACTAATTGTAATTGGAGTCCTTTTCAGGACTAGGTTACATCAGTTCCTATCAGTTTTTGCTAGGCAGGTCTGTGCCAGTGCTGTGCAAGTTTTTTTCACAGCATTTGGCTGAATCTAGCAAAGCTAATCCTTTTTGGCCTATTGCAGAGTGTGTTAGTCAGTGGAGTAGCCTATCTGCGTTGCAAGATATACCACCTGTGTATAGAATACCAATTTTTTTACTGCACAAAGTGAAGTAAAATCTTTTGGGCATAGCATCATTCTATTAGTCCATCTATACTGACCTCCATCAGGTTGCAAATTGAATATAATTTTTTTCTGCATCTAGCTCTGAAAAAATATTTGGCCTTCTAGCAGTGTGTGGGACTTTCTCTATTAGTCCATCTATACTGACCTCCATCAGGTTGCAAACTGAATATATTTTTTTCTGCATCTACCTCTGAAAAAATATTGGGCTTGTAGCTGTGTGTGGGACTTGTTCTATTAATCCATCTATACAGACCTCCATCAGGTTGCAAATTGAATATAATTTTTTTCTGCATCTAGCTCTGAAAAAATGTTGGGCTTCTAGCTGTGTGTGGGACTTGTTGTATTAGTCCATCTATACTGACCTCCATCAGGTTGCAAACTGAATATATTTTTTTCTGCATCTACCTCTGAAAAAATATTGGGCTTCTAGCTGTGTGTGGGACTTGTTGTATTAATCCATCTATACAGACCTCCATCAGGTTGCAAAATGAATATAATTTTTTTCTGCATCTACCTCTGAAAAAATATTTGGGCTTCTAGCTGTGTGTGGGACTTGTTCTATTACTCCATCTATACTGACCTCCATCAGGTTGCAAATTGAATATAATTTTTTTCTGCATCTAGCTCTGAAAAAATATTGGGCTTCTAGCTGTGTGTGGGACTTGTTGTATTAGTCCATCTATACTGACCTCCATCAGGTTGCAAACTGAATATATTTTTTTCTGCATCTACCTCTGAAAAAATATTGGGCTTCTAGCTGTGTGTGGGACCTGTTCTATCAATCCATCTATACAGACCTCCATCAGGTTGCAAACTGAATATAATTTTTTTCTGCATCTAGCTCTGAAAAAATATTTGGCCTTCTAGCAGTGTGTGGGGTGGGACTTTCTCTATTAGTCCATCTATACTGACCTCCATCAGGTTGCAAATTGAATATAATTTTTTTCTGCATCTAGCTCTGAAAAAATATTGGGCTTCTAGCTGTGTGTGGGACTTGTTGTATTAGTCCATCTATACTGACCTCCATCAGGTTGCAAACTGAATATATTTTTTTCTGCATCTACCTCTGAAAAAATATTGGGCTTCTAGCTGTGTGTGGGACTTGTTCTATTAATCCATCTATACAGACCTCCATCAGGTTGCAAACTGAATATAATTTTTTTCTGCATCTAGCTCTGAAAAAATATTTGGCCTTCTAGCTGTGTGTGGGACTTTCTCTATTAGTCCATCTATACTGACCTCCATCAGGTTGCAAATTAAAAATAATTTTTATCTGCATCTACCTCTGAAAAAATATTTGGGCTTCTATCTGTGTGTGGGACTTGTTCTATTACTCCATCTATACTGACCTCCATCAGGTTGCAAATTGAATATAATTTTTTTCTGCATCTAGCTCTGAAAAAATATTGGGCTTCTAGCTGTGTGTGGGACTTGTTGTATTAGTCCATCTATACTGACCTCCATCAGGTTGCAAACTGAATATATTTTTTTCTGCATCTACCTCTGAAAAAATATTGGGCTTCTAGCTGTGTGTGGGACTTGTTCTATTAGTTCATCTATACTGACCTCCATCAGGTTGCAAACTGAATATATTTTTTTCTGCATCTACCTCTGAAAAAATATTGGGCTTCTAGCTGTGTGTGGGACTTGTTCTATTAATCTATCTATACAGACCTCCATCAGGTTGCAAACTGAATATAATTTTTTTCTGCATCTAGCTCTGAAAAAATATTTGGCCTTCTAGCAGTGTGTGGGACTTTCTCTATTAGTCCATCTATATTGACCTCCATCAGGTTGCAAATTAAAAATAATTTTTATCTGCATCTACCTCTGAAAAAATATTTGGGCTTCTAGCTGTGTGTGGGACTTGTTCTATTACGCCATCTATACTGACCTCCATCAGGTTGCAAATTGAATATAATTTTTTTCTGCATCTAGCTCTGAAAAAATATTGGGCTTCTAGCTGTGTGTGGGACTTGTTGTATTAGTCCATCTATACTGACCTCCATCAGGTTGCAAACTGAATATATTTTTTTCTGCATCTACCTCTGAAAAAATATTGGGCTTCTAGCTGTGTGTGGGACTTGTTCTATTAATCCATCTATACAGACCTCCATCAGGTTGCAAACTGAATATAATTTTTTTCTGCATCTAGCTCTGAAAAAATATTTGGCCTTCTAGCAGTGTGTGGGACTTTCTCTATTAGTCCATCTATACTGACCTCCATCAGGTTGCAAATTGAATATAATTTTTTTCTGCATCTAGCTCTGAAAAAATATTGGGCTTCTAGCTGTGTGTGGGACTTGTTGTATTAGTCCATCTATACTGACCTCCATCAGGTTGCAAACTGAATATATTTTTTTCTGCATCTACCTCTGAAAAAATATTGGGCTTCTAGCTGTGTGTGGGACTTGTTCTATTAATCCATCTATACAGACCTCCATCAGGTTGCAAACTGAATATAATTTTTTTCTGCATCTAGCTCTGAAAAAATATTTGGCCTTCTAGCAGTGTGTGGGACTTTCTCTATTAGTCCATCTATACTGACCTCCATCAGGTTGCAAACTGAATATAATTTTTTAATGCATCTAGCTCTGAAAAAATATTTGGCCTTCTAGCAGTTTGTGGAACTTTCTCTATTAGTCCATCTATACTGACCTCCAGCAGGTTGCAAACTGAATATAATTTTTTTCTGCATCTAGCTCTGAAAAAATATTTGGCCTTCTAGCAGTGTGTGGGACTTTCTCTATTAGTCCATCTATACTGACCTCCATCAGGTTGCAAACTGAATATAATTTTTTTCTGCATCTAGCTCTGAAAAAATATTTGGCCTTCTAGCAGTGTGTGGGACTTTCTCTATTAGTCCATCTATACTGACCTCCATCAGGTTGCAAACTGAATATAATTTTTTTCTGCATCTAGCTCTGAAAAAATATTTGGGCTTCTAGCTGTGTGTGGGACTTGTTCTATTAGTCCATCTATACTGACCTCCATCAGGTTGCAAATTGAATATAATTTTTTTCTGCATCTAACCCAGCCAATAGTTTTGGCCTAATACCACAGTTTGGCCACTCAGCTCTGCTCGGTTCCCATCCATTGTTTTTTTGTGCAAACAACTCCAGAGTTGTGAATTAGTTAACCACCAAAATGAGTGGAAAAAGGCCTGCTGCTGGTGGAAAGGGGAATAAGCGTGTTGGGAAGGGGAAAAAAGGTTGTGTCCGTGGGGTAGGTGTTAAAGCAACAGTAACATCTGCAGAAGAAAGACCATCTTCCAGCCAAACTAAAATGTCTACTTCTTTTAGCGGACAATGTGATAAGATCCCTTTCTTACGGCCACGCCAATCACTACAAATTCCAGATGAGGCACAAAAACAGCAGGTGCTTCAACGGATATCAAGTGCTCCTTTAAGTGGGCTCTCCTCCACATCAACTTCAACATCACAAATACTCCAGTCCTCAAAGGTGTCACCCCAATCGCACTTGCTTCCTCACAGCTCCCAAATCTCCAGCTGCCCGTCTGAGTATGAGGTAGAACAGATGGTTGAGTCTGCAGAGCTGTTTACTCATACTATAGCCTGGGAATCAGAGGTCGACTCCAGCGCTTCTGTGAATCCAGACGAGGAAATGATCTGCACTGATGCCCAGAATCTTTATGAGTCGGATCCAGGACCAGACGCAGAAGGTTCTGACCATAATGTAGACCCTCATTCCCAAACTGTAACTCCTGTTGGTGGAGACAATGAGGAAGACGATGATGAGACTCAAATACCTGATTGGAGCGACAACTTTAGTTTTTTGTCAGGGCAGGAACAGGTTGGCTCTGAGGACGACTGGTGTGATAACGCACAGGGTGATGATGATGAGGTTGGAGATCCCACTTACTGTCAACCCACAGTCAGCCAAGAGATGAGGTCAGCAGAGGAGGTGGAGGAAGATGCTAGTGACGATGAGGTCAGGTTGCGCCTTCCTGGACAGAGACGTAGTACTGGAAGCACGTCAACAACTGCATCCTCAAACACAACTCTGCCTCTCACCACAAGTCGTGGTGGCTCTTCAGGTCGCATGGGTGCTAAGCCTTGCATAGCCTGGGCATTTTTTCAGATCGATAAAGATGACCCAACTCGTGTTATCTGTAACATTTGTCAGCAAAAGCTAAGTAGAGGCCAAAAAATACATAGTTTGAGTACTTCATGCATGAACCGGCACATGGACATGAAGCATAAGTTGCAGTGGGAAGGTCAGTGTGCTACAATGCGGCCTAGCCGGCCGGGCCAACCACCGTCTGCCATATCTTGTGCATCCACGGCCTCTTCATCCTCTGTGACTGGGGGGACAGCAGTCACACCTGTTTTGGGGCGCAGACCTGCCACCTCTTTACCCGCAACAGCCAGCGTGATTGGCAGGTCATCATTTTCTTTGGAGGTGGTAACACCAGCTGGTGTTGAGCGCTGTCCGACATCGATAGCACCACCTTTGGATCAAGGCAACCTAACATGTCCGTCTGCATCTTCCTCACAGACCGGCAGTTTGCCGGGGACACCCTTATCAACCCCGTCTAAGCACAATAGCCAGCCCTCGGTCCCTCAGATGTGGACAAGTAAAAGACCATTTCCTCCTAGCCATGAGAAAGCTAAGAGGTTGAATTTCACCATCTGCAAGCTCTTGGCTACAGAAATGCTGCCTTTCCGCCTGGTGGACACAGAGGATTTTCGAGACCTTATGTCCGTCGCAGTGCCCCAGTACCAGATGCCCAGTCGGCACTACTTCTCAAAGAAAGGTGTGCCTGCGCTCCACCAGCATGTCGCACACAACATCACCGCTTCTTTGAGAAACTCTGTGTGTGACAGGGTGCATTTCACCACAGACACTTGGACGAGTAGGCATGGACAGGGGCGTTACATGTCGCTGACTGGGCACTGGGTAACTATGGTGACAGCAGGACAAGGGGCTGCTGTCCAAGTCTTGCGGTCCCCACGAGTTGTGCGTCAATCCTCTTTATTTGAAAGTTCCTCCACTGCTTCTGCCTCCTCAACCTCCTCTCGGTCTTCCACCTGCACCCAAAGCCTCTCTGGTCATGCCACAAGCTTTCTAACTGCGCAGAAGGGATCCTGCACACCTCCTTACTATGCTGGCAGTAGGGCTCAACGTCATCAGGCGGTTTTTACTTTGAAATGTCTGGGAAATGTGAGTCACACAGCTGAGGAGTTGTGGTCAGCTCTGGAGAACCAATTTCATGAATGGTTGTCTCCACTGGACCTGAAATCAGGGAAGGCCGTGTGCGACAATGCTGCAAACCTGGGTGCGGCCCTTCGCCGGGGCAATGTCACACACGTGCCTTGTATGGCTCACGTGTTGAACCTGGTTGTCCAGCAATTTTTAGCCCACTATCCCAGACTAGATGGCCTTCTGCAGAGGGCACGGTTGCTGTGTGCTCACTTCCGCCGTTCGCATCCCGCAGCTCAGCGACTTACATCTCTACAGAAGTCGTTGGGCCTGCCACTTCACCGGCTAAAATGCGATGTGCCTACCCGGTGGAATTCAACTCTGCACATGTTACAGCAACTGTAGCAGCACCGACAAGCCCTGGTGCAATACGTTCTGACGTATAGCCTGGGCCAACGAGATCCAGACGTGGGGCAAATCATGCTGGAGGAGTGGTCTCAGATCAGGGACCTATGCACCCTTCTGCACAGTTTTGAAATGGCGACGAAGATGTTTAGTGCTGACGATGCCATTATCAGCATGACTATTTCGGTGATTTACATGCTGGAGCACATGTTAAACAGAATTCGGAGTCAGGTGGTGGCACAAGAGGAGGTGGAGGAAGTAGAGGAGGAGGAGTTGTATGCGGAAGGGCTAACATCTGCAAGGTCCAGACGGTCGGCAGCACCAAGGCGGCAGGCATGTGAGGGTGGGGGAGATGGTTTTACCAGGGCGCATGGTAGCAGCCAAACTAGTGAGGAAGGTGCAGGAGCCCAGGAAGAAGTGGAGGACGAACTGATGGAAGACTCATCAGATGAGGGAGACCTTGATCACATTTCTGTTGTGCCGAGGTTGGGGGGAGAGGACAGAGGAAGGAAGCATGATTGTTACCTCGCCACCAACACAACAGGGACTTGGTGCTCCTGGATGCGCAACACACATGAGTGCCTTCTTGCTGCACTACCTGCAACATGACCCTCGAATTGGGAGAATTAGAAATAATCCTGACTACTGGGTTGCCACACTGTTAGATCCCCGGTACAAAAGTAATTTTGCAGAAATTATTCCTGCCATAGAAAGGAATGCACGCATGCAGGAGTATCAGCAGAGACTTTTGCAGAATCTTACATGTGCTTTTCCACAAAACACCAGTGGTGCACGTAGTGAATCTCACAGTTCCAACTTGCCAACCGTGGGACCGTCAAGTGTTCAGCACTCAAACCATAACAGAACCACAGTATCTGCTGGTAACATCAATTTTGCGCAATCATTTCACCACTTTTTTAGCCCATCCTTTGCAAGGCCACAGGAGACAAGAAGTCTGACACATAGTCAACGCCTAGAGACGATGGTACAGGAGTATCTCCAAGTAAACATTGAAGCCATGACTGTGTCACTGGACCTTTGCTCTTTTTGGGCTTCCAATCTGGATAAATGGCCGGAGCTAGCCACTTACACCTTGGAGATCTTGTCATGCCCCGCAGCCAGCGTTCTGTCTGAACGTGTGTTCAGCGCTGCTGGTGGTGTGCTGACAGATAAGCGCACGCGGCTCTCCACTGATAATGTAGACAGACTCACGTTCATAAAGATGAACAAATCATGAATCCGAAACGACTTTTCTACCCCTGTGTCATCCTGGGGAGAGTAAAAGATGGATGATTGGTTAAAATCACCCTACCAACCGTTTTAAGCTTTCAAATTACTAATCATGTTTATCTGTATCTTGGCTGGAAAATAATTTGGGCTTTGTAGCAGTGTGCAGCACTGATTCTATTAGGCCATCTATAATAAGCTCCACCAGATTTAAAATTACTAATCATGTTTATCTGTATCTTGGCTGGAAAATAATTTGGGCTTTGTAGCAGTGTGCAGCACTGATCCTATTAGGCCATTTATACTAAGCTCCACCAGATTTAAAATTAATAATAATTTTTAGCTGCATCTAGCCCGGAAAATAATTTTGGGGCTCCGAGATGCGCAAGACACATAAGTGCCTTCTTGCTGCACTACCTGCAACATGACCCTCATATTGTCAGAATTCGAAGTAATCATGACTACTGGGTTGCCAAACTCTTAGATCCGCCAAACTTTTCGATCAACCTTTTCATTTTAATAAAGACCAAAAAAATGGTCATTTTTGAAATTATAAGCATTAGCAGGTTATTAGAAACTGAAATCAAACAGTTTTCAACTCAAAACTTTATTCTAGGTGATGTTACATTTTCACATAGGACCCCTTGTTCGAAAGGAGCTTCTGAACTCTCTCGTCCATTGAATTTGTCAGGTTTTGGATCGTTTCTGCTTCAATTGTTTTGCATGAGGACAGAATACCCTCCCAGAGCTGTTGCTTAGATGTGAACTGCCTCCCGCCATCATAGACACTCCTTTTGATGATGCTCCAGAGGTTCTGAATGGGGTAGAGGTCAGGGGAGCATGGGGGTCACACCATAAGTTTGTCCACTTTTATGCCCATATCAGCCAGAGATGCAGATGTTTTATGTGCAGCATGAGATGGTGCATTATCATGCAAAAAAATGATCTTGCTGTGAAATACACGGTTCTTCTTCTTGAACCATGGCAGGAAGTGCTGTTTGAGAAAATCCACATACATTATGGAGTTCATCTTTAGCGCCTTCAGGGATCCTAAAGGGGCCGACAATCTCTCTCCCCATGATTCCAGCCCAAAACATTACTCCACCTCCTCCTTGTTGGCGCTGTAGCCGTGTTTGCGTGGGGTGTCCATCAACCAGCCATCCTCCACTCCATCCATCTGGACCTTCGAGCGCTGCACGGCACTCATCCGTGAACAAAACAGTTTTGAAATCAGTCTTCATGTAATGTTTGGCCCACTGGAGCCGTTTCTGCTTGTGTGAAGTGGATAGAGGAGGTCGACAGGATGGCGTATGCACAGCTGCAAACCTCTGAAGGACCCTGCATCTTGTTGTTCGGGGGACGTTGGAGGCACAAGCAGCTTTAAAAACTTGTCTGCTGCTATGACAAGGCTTTTTTGCCGCTGCTCTTTTAACCTGACGTAATTGCCTGTAGGAAAGAGTCCTCAATTTGCCCTTATCAGCACGCACACGTGTGTACTGTGAATCAGCTACATACTTCTTGATTGCCAAGACACTTCATCCTGATCATCGCACAATGTTGATTGTAGTCATGCCTTGACCTAAACACTCCACAATTTGTTGCTTCTCAGCAGCCGACACATCCTTTTTCTTTCCCATTTTGGCAGAAAATGTAGGCTGCTTAATAATGTGAGACAGCCTTCTTAAGTAGTCTTGCTTTTCATTGGACACACCTGCCAAACTAATTAGCACAGGTGTCTGCAATTGCTTACAGTGATATAAAGAGCCCTGACACACATCACCATCAATGAGTTTAACTGACAAACAAACAAATTCTTCCCTTATCACTCCTAAACACTTTTTGCATAATAATTTGGAACACAGTGTACATGTGCTTTTCCACAAAACACCAGTGGTTCACGTAGTGAATCTTACAGTTCTAACTTGCCAACCGTGGTCTGTATGGAGTTGTTCAATAAAGGGCCCAAAATTAAGATAACATAGATGGGAGAGGTCTCTATGAATAGGAATTCCTAAGTATTTGATACCCTGTGAGGGCCAGGCAAAGGGAAAGTTGGACTGGATGGAATCCTATATGGATTTGGGGAGGGAGACATCGAGGGCCTCAGACTTCGCTGCATTGATTTTAAAATTTGACCATGTAACAAAGTGATCTATTTCAGCCATAACAGCATGGATGGATATATGTGATTGAGTGATATATACTAGGACATCATCAGCAAATAGAGAGCACTTGTACTCGGTGCCTCCAACCGCAATCCACCTAATATTGGGGTTATGGCGAACTGATGAGAGCAGGTGCTCCGTCACTAGGATGTATAAGAGAGGGGACAGAGAACATCCCTGCCTTGTCCCATTGGTGATTGTGAAAGGTGATGAAAATGTTCTGACGCGCCCCCTGGGCCTTGGGACACCCGGAGCCGGACCCTTTTTGGTGTATGCTGGTGGTTGTAGTCTCCGTGGCGGCGACCCGGTTCCGTGGCTCAGGGCGGTCAAACCAGTGGCGGAACTATTTATGTGGTTTTGATGTTTAAATGTCCGACTACGCCACCCGTGGATTGCAGTCAGAGTGAACCGCCGCTCCAGGGCAGACCGCTGAGGCTGGTGTTGTGGGTGCAGCAGAGCGTAGCATAACTCCCCACGGGAGGAGTATAGCCTCAGGGCAGTGTATGCGGAGGATGGGGGTGATGATGCAGGGCAGCAGCAGTAACGACACGGAGTCAGTGATGCAGTCCAGGGCCTTTACTCACAGTTCTTATTATCCAGACCACGTCTGCAGGTAACGGCTGCCCA
This sequence comes from Phyllobates terribilis, assembly GCF_046119375.1. NCBI lineage: Eukaryota > Metazoa > Chordata > Amphibia > Anura > Dendrobatidae > Phyllobates > Phyllobates terribilis. The sequence continues at coordinate 254,077,691 of NW_027362764.1, forward strand.
CGTCGTACTGTGCTCACCAGGTGAGGGGCTCAGACAACTCCCAGATAACTTTGGAGCGCTTCACAGGACCCCCTTTGTGTGTCCTTTGTCTGGCCTTTCTTACCAACCCTTCTGTCCGGCTGCCTCGGGCCTCCTCTTGGTAAACTTGGCGCCAGTTTCCCTGACCCTATGTGGTGCCTTCCTAGCGGGTGTAGCGAGGGGCTGCGCCACATAAAATGTCACAGCCTCCGGTTTCTAGCTGAGGGTCGTTTCCTGCCTCCACTAGTTTCGGGGACCGGTCTCCCCCTTTGGCCTGACCCCTCCACGCAGGTGGATTCGGGCGTGTGGTGGCGACTCGCCCGTCCGCACCCCTGGGATCCCTTCATTCCTCATTCCTGGAGCCTTCTCCGCTCCTCTTACTTCCTTCTCCCTCTTCCAGGCCTGGGCCTCTGTTACTAGGCCCGCCTCCGGAGCAGAGCTCATGCAGAGCCCCTGCTCCCTGCCACTTCTGCTCAGACTTCTCTGCACTGAACTAAGATGGTGCCCACCTTTTATACACCCTTCTCAATGCACCCAGGAACTGCTTCCTCCCTGCTCCTGCACTACAGGGTTCCCCTTCCTCAGTGTTCCCTCCCCCCACTCCAGCCAGGGACAGCGACTGTCGTGCCCATCTCAGGGGCATATTGGTCGCCCTGCCCCACGGCAATGTGGTGTAATGCATGCAGGTGTCGGGTCCTGATCCACACTCCATCCTTACCTGAGAGTGAGATATCACACCTCTGGGTGAGGTGCAATACCTCTGTAGCAACCGAGCCCTCAGGGTAATACAGTTCCATTTATCTTCAGCCTAGGTGACGTATTGCGATACAGGGCAGTGATTTTGGCTATAAAAGGGTCCCCTAGACCCCTACCCCAAGCTTTTTAAGAGAATCATATATGGCGTGCCAGGAGACTCTATGGAATGCTTTCTCAGCATCCAACGAGAGTATCTAATTACAAATTTTTAACTGCATCTAGCCCAGGAAATACTTTGTGCCTAGTAGCAGTGTCTGCTAGTCAGCGGATTATCCCGGCTGTTAAGCAAGCTACACCACCTGTAGTTTTGACACTTAATTTTTTCAAAGGAAATGCTTCGGGACCACGGGATACTCAGTGAAGAGCATCAGGAGGCACCCCAAGTCATAGGGGCTGGGACTGGCAGTAGGATGCCTTGCGGTGGACAGCCGAGCTCGATCCTTATAAAAGCTTTTTAACTGCAGCAGCTTTAGTGGACGCTACTGGAGCTGGAATTACGCGGCTGCTGGCATGAGACTTGCCCTCCAATAGATCCTTGTAAATGGATTTAAAGTGTATTCATTCAAATTAGAGAGACAATTTAAATTAAAAAGCTTAGAGCTGCCTCCACCACAGGGGGGCTCGCTCGACCCACCAGCGGACAGGCACCAGTATTGGGAGAGGGGGGCTGGCCGTCAGGGTTCACCACGGCTCTGGCACAAACCCGGCGACACGGAGGTGGCACGGGCAGGAGCGGACTGAACGTGTCGGCTTCTCACTTTTTGGATTTTAGAAGGGCATGACATGCCTATATCTGTGTCTCCCCCTCCTTTTACTCCTCCACCTCTTTTCTTTTCGCATGACTATATGTACTTGTCACTTTTCCATGTGTTAGTTGTGTCTTCAGAGCAGTTTGTCAGCTTTTGGACACCTTTGAAGGTGTTTTATATGTGTTTCTATGTGTTTTTGTTTGCCTGCCATTGGTTTTAACGGTGTTCGAAGGTGTTCGACGAACAGTTCGACGAACAGTTCGGCGAACACACGGGTGTTCGACGAACCGAACCGAACTCGAACACTACGGGGGTGGCTCAACACTACTCCTTAGGCCATCCACGCTGAACAGATGGTATGACAGTAGTACCGTCTATAGTTCAGATCCGGCAGATGCGGGCTGGTTTTGAGAAACCGCTGAACCGCGAGGTTAAGCACATGGGCCAGGCATGGTACATGTGTGAGTTCACCTCGCTTCAGAGCCGACATCAGGTTCCAGCCATTGTCGCATACAACCAAGCCTGGCTGTAGGTTCAGTAGTGTCAGCCACAGATCTGCCTGCTCTTTCAGAGTGGTCCACAACTCTTCAGCGTTGTGCGGTTTGTCACCTAAGCATATTAGCTTCAACACAGGCTGTTGCCGCTAGGCCGAGGCAGTGCTGCAGTGCTTCGAGCTTGTGACTGATGTGGTAATTTCGGAGATGGAGGCTGAAGATGAGGAGGAGGTGTAGGAGCTGTAGAATGTGGGGGCAACCCTGATTGACCCAGGGCCCGCAATCCTCGACGTGTTCCATTCCAAGGTCTGACTGGGTCTGGGCTTCCATATATATTAATATATAATATATAATATATAATATACAGTATATTAACTTAGTGTGCCATCAGCGATACGTACTGTCCCTGCCCACAAGCACTTGTCCATGTGTTTGTGGTTAAGTGGAATTTTCCCATAACTACGTTGTTGCTGGCAGGCTAATGTTGTGGGACACGTGCTTGTGTAATGCCGATACGGCACACCAGGAGAAATAGTGGCAGCTGGGGACCGAGTACCAAGGGACAGCCGCCGCTATCAGGTTGCGGAAAGCTTCCGTCTCCACGAGCCTAAAGGCAGCATTTCAAGCGCAAGCGTTTGCGAAATGTGTGAATTTAGTAAGTGTGGCCTGTGGGGTGTTGGCTGCATATTTACGCTTGCGTTCCAAGGACTGGGGTATGGACAACTGAATGCTGTGCTGGGGCAAGGACATGAACGTGCTTGCTGGTGGTGCTATTTGAGAGTGTGCAACGACAGGTGCAGGGCGGGAGGCATCTTTGCATGCGCCATGGACAGAGGATTGGCGTGCACGCACAACAGCGGAACAAGCAGTGGTGTCACCTACAGACACTATTTCTGGACCCTGGCGTTCGGCCCACCTAGTCAGGTGCTTTGCTGCCATGTGCCTGATCATGCTGATGGTGGTCAGGCTGCTAGTTTTGCTACCCCTGCTGATACTGGCCTGGCAGATGGTGCAAATGGCCTTTTTGGGGTAATCTGCAGAGTCTTTAAAAAACAATCAGACTCAGGAAGACCTAACAGTTGTACTGGCAACTTCCTTCGTGTTGGTGTTCCGGGGAATGGTTGCCCACTTTGTGTCTGCGGCCACCACACTGCTTGTTCCTGCCTGTTGTGGTGCTATGCCTCCCTCCCCCTGTGTGCTGCTGTACTCGCTCTGCATGTCTGCCTGTCAGTTTGGGTCAGTGATTTCATCATCCATCACCTCTTCCATTTCCGCAGCCTGGTCCTCCTCCTGACTTTCTGGCAATTGTGTCTCAACATCATCATCCACCTCTTGTGACAGTATTTGCACTTTCCCACCATCGTGTGTCCATGGCTGCTCAAATATTTGGGCATTGCTACACGCGTTCTCCATGGGAGTGATTCAAACATCACCGAGTACGCTGAAGATACTCGGTACTCGCCCGAATATACTCACCAAAAGGGTTAACCGAACATACTCGCTCATCACTAATTATCTGCTATCCAACCAACAACCTTTTGACATTGCTCTGGGTTCAATAGTGGTGTACTGCGGTCCCCTAGCAATTGGGACAGGAAGGTCGGGCGACAAGATATGGGTGTTTGTTGTGGCACAATTTCAGCTTGCCCACAGCTTCGGCCTCTACATGCACCATCACCATCATGTCCACTTCCCCGTCCCTTGCCATGCGCCTTGCCCATTTTAAATGGAGGATAATATTTTCCACGTTCACTACAAATGCCTGTGTTTGAACCGCAGTTATATGTGATACGTCTGACGGACACCCACGGTTTTAAATAGCGGCCCTGTAGTTTACTATTCTTCACATTGATCACGTGTGAATGGCTTCACTGACACACTGATGCAAAACTCTAAATGGAGGACAATATTTTCCACGTTCACTACAATTGCCTGGATTTGAACCGCAGTTATATGTTATATATACTGTATATTCTTTCATTCTTGTGCGCAAGTCACGTTTCGTAAGTTTTATATAAAGTTTCTGTTATTGACATTTAATGCAATAAATTATCCCCTTACTATAACAAGTAAAGCGATCCTTAACAGTAAAAACTACTTTTGCTGCATTGAATGTAGTGTAGCTAATGAATTAATTAATAATACTACCTGTGGAAAGGCACATTGTACATTGTTTACCTGGAAAAAAAAACACCCTTGAATGCATTTTCTATTTCCTTGTGTATATGGATTACTAATAATAGTGGAAGCCATTGTAAGTAGTAAGGTTTCTGGCTCTTCTAAATACAAAACTGGGATGATTTGGAATAAATTATCCAATAATTTTATCCTGTTTCAAAAAGGACCAATGTCTTCTCATCATATGTTTCAGCAAGTTGCAATATTTTTTGTATTCTGTTTTGATGGGAATGTTAATATCTTTCTGTTTATTAATTCTTTCATTTTTATTTTTGTTGATATTTGTATTATTTAATAGTGATTCTCTGGATAATCCTTACACTTCTTTTCTTATGTTCTTTAGAGAATCTTCCCTATACCCCCCTTCTATAAGGTTTTAACATATTTTGTGACTCTCACCAAAAGTCCTCTATTTTTATACAATTCCTCCTTATTTGCATGAACTGTCCTCTAGGAATATTCTCTAACCATATTGGTAAGTGGCAGCTATTTGTTACAATATAACAATTACTATCCGTAGGCTTGCTATAGGACTTCTTAACTGAATGGTTCCAAGCATCTCCTCCGAGATGGTCCCAGCATCTCCAACCCCAGCATCTCCTGTGATACCTATGCCGCAGCCCAAGTGTCTCCCATTATGTTAATGCCGCAGCCCCAACGTTTCCTGTGATGTCTATACCTCAGCCCTAGCATCTCCTTGATGTGTATACTGCAGCCCCTGTGTTTTCTGTGATGACTATACCACAGCCCCAGCATCACCTATGATGACTATACCACAGCTCCAGCATCTCCGGTGATGTTTATACTGCAGCCTCATGACTACTGTGGTGTATATACTCCAGCTCCAGTGTATTCTATGTGATGTACATACAACCAGCCCCAGTGTCTCCTATGTGATGTGTATATAATAGTCTCGGTGTATCCTATGTGTTGTATAAACCGCAGTCTCGGTGTTTCCTGTGTGATGTATGCACAGCAGTCTTGGTGTCTCCTATGTGTTGCACATACAGCAGTCTCGGTGTCACCTATGAGATGTATATACAGCAGTCTCGGTGTCTCCTATGTGATGTTTAAACAGCAGTCTTGGTTTCTCCTATGTAATGTATAGGGCAGTCTCAATGTCACTTATGTGATTATACATAGCAGTCTTGGTGTCTCCTATGGGATGTAAACAGCTCTCTCTGTGTCTCCTAAGTGATGTGTATATGGCAGTCTCAGTGTGTCCTATGTGATTTATATACATCAGTCTCTGTGTCTCCTATGTGATGTACAGTTGAAACCAGAAGTTTACATACACTATATAAAAAGACACATATGCATGTTTTTCTCAATATCTGACATGAAATCAGAATAAACCTTTCCCGTTTTAGGTCAATTAGGAATACCATCATTTTTAAAATGCCAGAATAATGAGAGAGAGAGAATGTTTTAAGGCATTTTTATTACTTACTGCAAAGTCAAAAGTTTACATACACTAAGATTACTATGCCTTTTAACAATTCTGGACTGCCCATATGATGATGTCATGTGTTTGGAAGCTTCTGTTTTTTGGCAACATCTGAGTTAATTAGAGTCACACCTGTGGATGTATTTTAATGCATACGTGAAACACACTGCTTCTTTGTGTAGCATCATGCGAAAGTCTAAAGAAATCAGCCAAGATATCAGGAAGAGAATTGTGGACTTGCACAAGTCTGGATCATTTTTGGGTACAATTTCAAGATACCTGAAGGTGCCTCGTTCATCTGTACAAACAATTAGTAGGCAAAAATACAACAGCAGCAAACAATGAAAGGGCCCGAAGTCGAAAAAACACACATCCTATATGATTCCAACTACCAAAAGTGCAGCGCAGGTAAGCAGGACATTGGTATGGTATAAATACAGGTAAGTATTAGTTTCATTGGACAGTGCCATAAGAATTATGTAGTAGTAGATAATAAGAAATTAGAACCTTAAAAACAAGTGTAGGAGTGTATCAGCTGGTAGAGGTGGGCTGATAGCGGCCTCCACGTGCATTTCGCAGCACTGTGTTATACTTTTTTAAGAGGCGATGTGTAACTAGAGGCAGAAGGACCTTAAATATCCATGGCGACGGTCACGCGGGCCGCCACGTGACCGTGCATCGCCCAGGTGGAGTGGGCAGTAATGTATGACTGAGCGCATGTGTGGGACTTTTATCTCAAACGACTCGTGGAGATGTTACCCTCTTTTATTAAAGACACGACGGACTCCCTGACTAGGTTTGACGAAGTCCTTGTGGACAAGGGGACTTTGCTCGTCACGGCTGATGTGGAGAGTTTATACACCTGCATCTGCCATGACTTTGGTCTCGACACGGTCCGCCTCTTCCTGGGGGCCTCCAACCTGAACGGCCCTTTGTGTGAACTCATTCTTGTACTCATGCACTTTGTCCTCACCCATAATTATTTTTTATTTAAAGATACCGTATACCTCCAGAAATGAGGGACGCCAATCTCTTCTTGGGTGCATGGGAGAGACACGGGGGTCGTGGACCATGTGCTGTCCTAGTTTTGGTATATCGATGACATTTTGTTTTTTAGCAGGGGACAGTGCATATCTAAATTCTAACTCGCGTAGGATCAGGTAGACATACAATACCACTCCAGGAGCGTCAACTTCCTGGACATCTCTTTGGAGGTCGATGACCAATCTTCCATCCAGTCAGATGTGCACAGGAAGCCGACCTCTGTCAACTCACTGATCCACACAGAGTCGGCCCATAATCCTGCCACAATTAGGGCCGTCCCAGTCTGGCAATTCCTGTGGATGAGGCGGATTTGCTCATCTAATAGCAAATTCGAAAAACAGGCCTATGACCTGGCCCAGAGGTTCCAGCAGAGAGGCTATAGCAAAAGATGCATTAGACGGGGGTACGCGAGAGAGAGAGACACTCCCCGTAATACTCTCCTATACGAACATAAAATAAGATCAGAAAATAGGCAGGAGGTGATTAGGTATATTTACACCTTTAGGCTCGTGCCCACTATGCGTTTTTTAAGCGTTTCCGCAGCTGCAATTCCGCTGCAAAAACGCTTAAAAAAACGCTTGGTAGAAGGTCTGCCATATCATTGCGGAAAAATCCGAAGTACTACCATTAATTTTGCATAATTGCGGCATTTTCGCCGCCATTGACTTGCATTGAATTGCTTAATATCCCCATGACTAATGTGCACATGCAGATATTAAGCGATTCACTGTGCGGATGGTACCCGGGTCTGGAGAAGAGGAGACTCTCATCCAGACCCAGGTACCATATTACCTGTAAAAAAAAGAATTTAAAATAAAAAAAAACATTATACTCACCTTCTGATGGCCCCCGGTCTCCGATATGGTGCGTCCTGGCTCCCCGGTGGCTCGCGATGGTGTAAAAGCACCTTCCATGACGTCATTTAGTCATGTGACAGGTCACGCAACAGCTGACGTCGGCGGTTGTGTGACCTGTCACATGACTAAATGACATCATGGAAGATCTTTTTACACCACCGCGAGCTGCCAAAGACACCGGAGAAGGAGAAGGAGACCGGGGGCCATCGGAAGGTGAGTATAATGTTTTTTTTTATTTTTTACCATTTACTCTTTTTTTTAACTTAACTTGGTCACACTATATAAATCCATGCCGGATTTATATAGTGTGAACAAGTTGTCAAGCACTTTTCCAAGTGATGCTAAAATCGCTTGGAGAAGTGCTTGACAACCCACATGCGAAAACGCATGTGCAAAACGCTTGACAAACTCTTGTCCCTGGCTGAAAAAACGCATGTACAATCCGCATGCATTTTTTCTGCCAGGGAGATGCAGAAACGCTTAGGAAAAATCCAGAGCATTTCTGCATCATGGGCACTTAGCCAAAATCATGAATGGCAGGCCACGAGAAACATATTGAACAAACACTGGAGAATATTGGCCACTGAACGCTCCCTGCGATCATTTTTAGGTGACTATCTCCAGATGACATCCAGAAGGGCGAAGAACCTCGGTGACCTTCTGGTAAATAGTCATTATGTTCCCCTACAATGTAACCCAGTTGGATCACGCAGTCCAATTGTGGGATATTTTCCATGTGGCCACTGTCTTGCCTGCACCAATGTCATGCGCAGCACCTCATTCATGTCCTCCAATGGCTCTCAGCAATTTAATTTTAGACAATACATATCATATGGCACTACTAATGTGATCTATTATGCCACATGTAGTTGCTCCTTGGTTTATATTGGTTTAACTTCCAGAGAGCTAAGGGTTCATGTTCGGGAGCATGTGGGGGACATTGGCCCGGCCAAGACAGTGGCCGACCCTCAGGAACTTAAAACTATCCCTTGCCACTTCAGGGCCATTCATAATTATGATCCAAAATCCCAAAAGGTAAGTGGAATCGATGTTGTCCTCCTGGGTTCCCGTGGCGGTAACATTAAGCAGTTATTGGCCCAAAAGGAGACAAGGTGGATAATCACCTTGAATACCATGACCCCACATGGACTTAACGAATCCTTGAGCATTGCCCCCTTTTTGTGACCTGGTTTTTGTCACTGCAAATTTTAACCCTCGACCCTCCCCTCGGCTGTCTGGTCGCGGTCTTTTTTTAAATTGTTTTTATCTGTTTTATCATTCTTTTTATTACCCTCTTCTATGCTTATTAGGTATCCGGTATTTAGGTGGACCTTTCAATAATTATAATTATCTGACCTTCGGACTCATATGGCCAAAGGTATACTAAGGATAACATCACCTTTTGAAGATCAACAGATATACATCTCCATATAATGGATTACTTTGTTATGCCATCTTTGTTTCTTGTTGTGATCACATACTCATTTTTCTATTGTGCTTTACATCTATGGTACTTTTTATGACATGCTTTTGTGATATATGATGCCCATTTATTTATTTATATTCTGCTGGTGATGATATGCCTCTTTCTAATTACCCATCTTTGTACCCCTGTGCGCGGTGCCGATGACTTGCAGTGCATGTGCCATTGAGTGCTCAGTCATACATTACCGCCCACTCCACGGCCCATGTGACCATCGCCATGGATATTTAAGATCATTCTGCCTCCAGTTACACATCGCCTCTTGAAAAAGCACAACACAGCATTGCGAAATGTGTGTTGAGGCTGCTATTAGCCCGCCTCCACCAGCTGACACACTCCTACACTCCTTGACACCCCCGGAAGAAGGCACAGCGCCGAAACGCGCGTAGGGGCGATGGCACCAGAGACTAATACCTGCATGTAAGTAGTGTTAGTTGGTTACATATAATTAGGTGTAGGATGCTTTTTCTGATAACATATATCATTGCACTGTGCACTTTAAAGCACCTCACATGGTCTAGACTAATGAACTGTGTAGTGACCTTTTGAGTGGTTAATTTTTAACCACTTGTTTGTCTGACTTTCATTGCTCTAACTCCTGCTCATGTAGATATCTGTCTATGGTGTCTCTCTTTTGGCTCATTACTGATACTTACTGCTATTTTAATGGTTTATGTCTTTGTCTATCTCCATGATATTATTAATAAAAATTTTGAGTATTTTTGGAAATTGTTCGGTGAACGTCTTTTTTCTTTTTTGATTTACACCCCTACACTCGTTGGTAAGGTTCTAATTTCTTATTATCTGCTACTACATAATTCTCATGGCACTGTCCAATGATACTAATACTTACAGTGCTGGCCAAAAGTATTGGCACCCCTGCAATTCTGTCAGATAATACTCAGTTTCTTCCTGAAAATGATTGCAATCACAAATTCTTTGGTATTATTCTCTTCATTTAATTTGCTTGCAAGGAAAAAACACAAAAGAGAATGAAACAAAAATCAAATCATTGATCATTTCACACAAACCTCAAAAAAAGGGCCGGACAAAAGTATTGGCACCCTCAGCCTAATACTTGGTTGCACAACCTTTAGCCAAAATAACTGAGAACAACCGCTTCCGGTAACCATCAATGAGTTTCTTACAATGTTCTGCTGGAATTGTAGACCATTCTTCTTTGGCAAACTGCTCCAGGTCCCTGATATTTGAAGGGTGCCTTCTCCAAACTGCCATTTTGAGATCTCTCCACAGGTGTTCTATGGGATTTAGGTCTGGACTCATTGCTGGCCACATTAGAAGTCTCCAGTGCTTTCTCTAAAACCATTTTATAGTGCTTTTGGAAGTGTGTTTTGGGTCATTGTCCTGCTGAAAGACCCATGACCTCTGAGGGAGATCCAGCTTTCTCACACTGGGCCCTACATTATCCTGCAAAGTTTGTTGGTAGTCTTCAGACTTCATAATGCCATGCACACGGTCAAGCAGTCCAGTGCCAAAGGCAGCAAAGCGACCCCAAAACATCAGGGAACCTCCGCCATGTTTGACTGTAGGGACCGTGTTCTTTTCTTTGAATGCCTCTTTTTTTTTCCTGTACACTCTATGTTGATGCTTTTTCCCAAAAAGCTCTACTTTTGTCTCATCTGACCAGAGAACATTCTTCCAAAATGTTTTAGGCTTTCTCAGGTAAGTGTTGGCAAACTCCAGCCTGGCTTTTTTATGTCTCGGGGTAAGAAGTGGGGTTTTCCTGGGTATCCTACCATACAGTCCCTTTTCATTCAGACGTCAACGGATAGTACGGGTTGACACTGTTGTACCCTTGGACTGCAGGGTAGCTTGAACTTGTTTGGACGTTAGTCGAGGTTCTTTATCCACCATCCGCACAATCTTGCACTGAAATCTCTCGTCAATTTTTCTTTTCCGTACACATCTAGGGAGGTTAGCCACAGTGCCATGGGCTTTAAACTTCTTGATGACACTGCGCACGGAAGACACAGGAACATTCAGGTCTTTGGAGATGGACTTGTAGCCTTGAGATTGCTCATGCTTCTCCACAATTTGGTTTCTCAAGTCCTCAGACAGTTCTTTGGTCTTCTTTCTTTTCTCCATGCTCAATGTGGTACACACAAGGACACAGGACAGAGGTTGAGTCAACTTTAACCCATGTTAACTGGCTGCAAGTGTGATTTAGTTATTGCCACCTGTTAGGTGACACAGGTAAGTTACAGGTGTTGATAATTACACGAATTAGAGAAGCATCACATGATTTTTCAAAGGGTGCCAATACTTTTGTCCACCCCCTTTTTTAGGTTTGGTGTGGAATTATATCCAATTTGGCTTTAGGACAATTCTTTTTGTGTTTTTTTTCATTGAAGGCAAATTAAATGAAGAGAATAATACCAAAGAATTTGTGATTGCAATCATTTTCAGGAAGAAACTGAGTATTATCTGACAGAATTGCAAGGATGCCAATACTTTTGGCCAGCACTGTACCTGTATTTAGAACAATGTCCTGCCTACCTGAACTGCACTTTGGTAGTTGGAATGATGTAGGATGTGTTTTTTTTCCTACTGCGGGCCCTTTCATTGTTTGCTGCCGTTGTATTTTTGCCTACTTTTTTCATTGTACCATACCTTTTTGACTATATTTGTATTTAGATTTAATAAAATTCTTTTGATACCAGCATAACTCCCGGTCCTCCTAGTTTTTCACACTCCAGATATAATGGGACATTTTTCCTCTGGATTTTCGCTATCTTTTATTCCCCTGGCAATTCCTTACATTGCTAGATATTATTGCTTTTATTGTTCATCGTCTATATCTAATACAACATGCAGTACAATATTATGCAAATTAGCACCTTTACATTTATTATTTTTGGATTATTAAAATTTACACACACTGGCAGATAGTGCGGGGTTTCTTGCAGCTTTTATGCACAAAAGTGTAAGCGTTAGTGTACATTTTATTTTAAATTTAAAATTCCCTTAAAACATTTTGCTGAAAATAAGATGAATAATTTGCCTTTTTCTTTTTTTGCGCCCTTTTTTGCAATCCTTAATGTTAGCTTTACAGGGATTGTGTATCAATGTATGGTTACTCTACAGTGGCAATACATACCAAATAACCATTAGGATTACAATATATCATACACACATCAATAGGAATGCCAAATCTTAATATGTGGAAATGCCTTTCAGGAGTTGTCTTTAACCTTTAAAAGGTTTATTACAACTAACAGTAATTCATTATAACAGTCTCTGATTTTCATATTGTCTGTTTCTTTTAGAATACCCGTACAAGGCCGCTGTCATGAATTTTGTCATGGTTTCAATGGCCAACAAAGAGTTCCAGTGAGTAGTGGTAATAGTAAACCACTTGATACATTTTAAAAACTACCCTAAAACTGACTTGAAATTTAACATCTTTCCAACATTTATATATTTAATTACTTTTTACGGGCCTTGAAACATCTGTTTTTTGTCTCATTCTGACAGTTATTGAGCACTTTCTTAACTAAAATAAACCAAAAATAATACAAAATCTATTATAAACATAATCATGGCAGTATCTTTATTCAGAGAGATCCAAATATGTATACTCGAGTATCATACTGTGTCTTCAGGTTTCTTGTTGTTTTGAAAAGTGTAGAGGGTCACACTTTGACAATTAGTAAAAATATTATCTAGACCTAAATATGTCAGATATAAGGACACTATTTTAGCATCTCTATGTTTACTTTATTGTATATATCTGGAGCCTATTTTTACAATGTAATTTGAATTGGGCCTAATCACAACCATAATTAATAATAGGTTTGGAGGTCTAGTTGATAGGGCGGCACTCTTCAAAGAGCAGTTGCCAGTTCTAAAGGAATTGAAATGTATTTATTTATTTATTTTTTGTAGTACCTTTCTAGCCTATCTGCTGAGCTGCTCAGTGCCAGTGCACTCATTGGCAACAATTCATTCTTCTGCATAGCAGCTGTCTACCAGAATTTTCCCTGCAGATTGGTGGGGCAGACAGTGCTGACTGTTGCTCTTCCTATCAGCACTCAGTTAAGCAGAGATGGAGGAGCATTGCTGATTCTCCTCGTCTTCCTTCTCTGCTATGTGCTGCTCTAAGACATCCAATAACATCCTTGCATGAAGCAATGCTTATTATAATTTATACTGCTGCAAACAGTGAGTTAACAGCTTTATTGGCCTGGATGTTGGGCTGCTTGTGTTATAGTTGTATTTGATTTTTTTAGGGGGCTATAGATGATGAGAGAAGCAAAACTCATCAGACTTGAATTTCTTTTATTTGATTGTGTGGGAGAAGGGGATGGATGTGAGCAGGCAGCAAAGTAGGCTTTGATTTCAAGGGGCAAGAGGAAAGAGAACTTGGCCAACCCAGATCTTAAAGGGGTTGTCCAGTCCAAACCGAAAAGTCTGCAGTCACTCTGTGTGACTGCAGACTTATGAATTCCCCCTGTTTCACGCAATGTGCGCTGCGGGGATTTGCTGGTAAGAGACCCGGGACCGTAGGCTATGTATACATACTCACGGCCAGTCGGCGTGGCATCGCTCCTTACACTTGTATAGACTAGGGATGCGGCTGGCCAGTGAGCGTGAGCGACTAGAGGATGAGGCCTTGCGCAATACAAGTGTATGGATAGCGAAGCTGCGTCCACTGGCCGGGAGTATGTATTACACATATATATTCTATGTTCCTGGGTCTGAAACCAGTGAATCCCCGCAGTGCACAGTGTGTATTCTGGGGGGATTCATAAGTCTGAAGTGATACAGTGTGACTGCAGACTTACAGTATCAGTTTGAACTAGATAACCCCTTTAAGACCAAATGGATTAGGTATGATATGATTTTGGGAATAGAGGATGACTGTGTGATGCTGAGTCACTTTTCATGGCCAGGCTGTGAGACGGGATAGTCAAGGAGTCCGACGTCAAAGCCAGGAGGGTACGTCATAAACAGAGGGAAGAGGCAAAGGCGTAGTCAGGTAACGTACCATTGGTCAGAATTCCAGGAGGACAGCAGATCAAAGCAGAAGTGGTTAAACAGATGGATGGTCAGAACAAGGTCCAAGGTAAGGCAGCAGAAGATCAATAAACAGAATGCAAGGCACAGAGAACAAACCACACACACTAGCTGAATGTACATCTGGCAGAGATCTGGGACAAATAGCTCAGTTAAGTAGCCAGGCATTCACCTGGGATAATGAACATCTGAAGATAGCCAGTGCTTCCCAGTCTTAGATTGGACAGCCGAGCTGCCAATCACCACACGGAGCTATTGCACGCCCCTGTGCCAGATGGATGGTCGAGCTGTCAATCACAGTACTGACAGCTCCTGCACGCCCCTGTACAAGATTGGACAGCTAAGCTGTCAGCAACTGCGTCCCAGACACAGTGAGGGGTGGAACCGTGACAGTTACCCCTCTTCTAAGGGGGGCCACCGGACCCTAAGGCTTCCCAGGAGACTTTAGATGGGAGGCCCTGACTAACCAACTGTCCTTCACATCTCAAGCAGGGACCCATGATTTCTCCTCTGGTCCATATCCCCTGCAGTGGATGAGGTACTGGAGGGAATTACGGACCCTACGAGAATCCACCACTCTCTGAGCCTCATACTCCAAGCCACCGTCGACTGACACTGGAGGAGGCGGGGATGATGGAGACAACACCGAAGGGACAAATTCCTTTAATAGGGATTTATCGAAGACGTTAGGGATGCGAAGGGATGGAGGAAGCTTTAATCTGAATGCCACTGGATTGACCACCTCAAGGATCTCATAAGGACCAATAAACTTTGGACCCAACTTTGCTGACGGCATTTTAAGTTTAATGTTCCTGGATGACAACCAAACCTTATCTCCAATCTTAAAAACAGGACCCACCGAATGTCTTCTATCGGCCTTCGGTTTTTGGCGAGTCTGAGAAGTCCCAATATTCTTTTGAACCTCCTTCCAAACATCCCCAAGTCTTTGTACGGCGACCTCCACCCCTGGACATTCAGAACTAATTCTAGAAAATTCACCAAAATGGGGATGAAAGCCATAATTACAGAAAAACAGAGAGGTTCCAGTAGACTGATTAACTTGACTGTTAAAGGCAAACTCAGCGAGAGGTAAAAACAAAGACCAGTCCTCCTGCTGAGCCGCCACAAAGATTGATTTGTCCTCTCAGTCTGACTGTTGGTCTCAGGGTAGTAAGCAGATGAAAATGACAATTCAATCCCATGCTTTTTACAAAAATCTCTCCAGAATATAGAGACAAATTGTACTCCCCTATCGGACACAATGTTAAGAGGGATACCATGTAACCTTATAATATGGGAAATAAACAACCTGGAGAGTGTCTCTGCATTAGGTAATCCTGACAAAGCAACAAAATGAGCAAAGCAACCACCCAGATAGCAGTTTTCCCATCAGACAGATGCAAATCTGTGATGAAATCCATGGGCAAATGAGTCCATGGTCTTTCTGGAATTGGCAATGGAGCCAATTTCCCAGCCAACCGGCTATGACTGACTTTAGCGCGACCTCACAAGCAGATACAAAATCTTTGATATCATTATGCATGAACGGCCACCAAAAAAGTCTGGCAATGGCTTTCCATGTAGCAGTAACCCCAGGATGACCACTCAAAACGGAATCATGAAATTTCTGTAACACATGTAATCTTAGATACACAGGCACAAATAATTTAGACCCTGGAGTAACAGGAGGAGCCAATGACAGGGCATTACGGATCTCCTCCTTAAAATTTTGAGGTTACCATAGAAACCACAATACCCTGAGGAATAATGGAGGATGGAGGTTCTGAAGGAGAAACTGGATCAAGACTACGAGGCAATGCGTCAGCTTTCACATTCTTAGACCCCGGTTCGAATGTCATTGAAAAATTAAACCTTGAGAAAAACAAGGACCATCTGGCCTGTCTGGGAGTAAGGCTGAGTGCCCACGATGCGGATTTAATGCGTTTCTGTGGCGGCATTTCCGCTACGGAAACGCATTAAAATCGCTTGTTAAGAGGTCTGGGATGTATCCCAATGATAATCCGCATGTGCTGTGCACATGCTGCGGAAATTTCCACTGCGGTTTATCATTGTGGAAAAATCCACATCACCACCAATTTGGGCGTGATTTCGTGGTGAAATCGTGCCCATTGACTTGCATTGAACCGCATAATATCCAGATGTATACATGCGGATGTTATGCGGTTCAATGCATGGATGGTACACGGGTCTGGAGTAGAGGAGACTCTCCTCCAACCTGGATACTATGGTACCTGCAAGTAAAAAGAGAATTATAAAGTAAATAATAAAAAAAAATATTCATAGTCACCTCTCCGGCAGCCCCCGGTCTCCTCCTGGCCGCGTCCTCTCTCTTCGGCGTCCCGCGGTGTACTGGCAGGACCTGCGGTGACGTCATTTAGTCAGCTGATGGTCACGCGACCGCTGATGTCACGCGACCGGGTGGAGACCGGGGGCCGCTGGAAAGGTGAATATAAGTTTTTTAATTTCTTTTTACTTCTTTTTTTTTTACTTTAGATGCACTATTTTTATAGTAGAAATTTCCTCTGAGTTGGTCACACAATATAAATCCATACCAGTTGCATGGATTTATGTTGTGTGACCAACTTGTCAAGCCCTTTTCCAAGCGATGCTCAAAATTGCTTGGAAAAGCGCTTGAAATAAATGCATGCATAAACGCATATATAAATGCTGAAAAAAAGCATGTAAAATCCACATGCGTTTTTTCTGCCAAGATGCAGAAATTCTCAGGAAATCTCTGCTTCAAATCTGCATCATGGGCACATACCCTTAACCTTTTAGCTGACTCAATATAGGCTAGATTCTTGTGATCAGTGACCACAGTAACTGGATGAATCGCTCCCTCCAAAAAATGCCTTCATTCCTCAAAGGCTAATTTTACAGCAAGTAACTCACGATTCCCAACATCATAATTAGTGATGGATGAGCACTAAAATGCTCGGGTGCTCGATGCTCAGGTCGAGCAAATTGGAATTCTCTAGTGCTCGACCCGAGCAACGAGCCCAATGTAAGGCTATGGGAAACTCGAGCATTTTTCAGGCGGCTCCACCCGGCGGTCTGCAGAGGGCCTAAAAATTGCCCAAATCGATGGGAACAGTGCTCAAATGACATGGGAACAGCATGGGGAAGACCCTTGGAAGCATTTCTGACTCCCAGGTCACTGCTGTCAACAGCGTTGTCAGAGCTATTATGCTATTTTTACGGACTCACAATAAAACATACAAAAACGAATCCAAAATGGATTTTCCTGGGAAATATGCTAAGGAACATCCTTTCCAGGGTAATGACTTGTATGTAAGGCAAAATAAATAACCAAAAACAAAAATACTCCTCCACACCTTGGGCTATGTTCACACGTAGCGTTTTTGATGCGTTTTTGCACTTTTGCATTGCTTTCAACCAAGACAAATGCATTCACTGGGAAATGTCATTTTAACATTTTAGAACCTTATCTGGCAATGTGGTGTGTGACACATCATCAGACACATGCATACAGTGCTGACCAGCATGGGGAAGACCCATTATAAGTGATCCTTGGAGCATGCGAAGATGTACCTGTCTTTGCAGACTTACAACAATCACCGTCCACGTCCTTGTCCCAGTGCAGCATTCAGTTGTCCCTACCCCATTCCTTGGAATGCAAGCGCAAGTATGCAGCCAGCCACCCACCCACCCACAGGCTGCAATACTAGTACCGCCAAATTTTTGACAGCTGCTTGCACTTGAAATGTGGCCTTTTAGGCTCGTGGAGGCGGAAGCTGTCCATAATGTTATGGCGGCGGCAACCGGGTATCCACATTCGGGGTCCCCAGCTGCCACTATTTGTCCCGGTGTCGTCTCCACCTTCCACAAGCTCGGGTCCTACAACATTACCCGTGCCCTCCCCAGTGAACTAACTGGGAAGGACCGCCTACCCACAAACACGTGGTCAAGTGAATGTGGCCAGGGACCGTACAGAGCCAGTCCACAGCTTTGTTTGCTGAGAGTTGTATTTCACCACAGCCATATTCTTTAGCTTGGTGAAAGGACTTGGGAAACCATATCTATTCCAGCTGTCATTTCTCCCAGGAAGTCCTCTAAAGCTGCTTTCACTTGAAATGTGGCCTTTTAGGCTCGCGGAGGCGGAAGCATTTCACAACCTCATGCCGGCGGCAGCCGGGTGTCCATACTCGGTCCCCAGCTGCCACTATTTCTCCCGGTATCATCTCCGCCTTCCACAAGCACGGGTCCCACAACATTACCCATGCCCTCCTCAGTGCACTTAGTGGGAAGGACCGCCTAACCACAAACACGTGGACAGGTGAATGTGGCCAGGGACGGTACGGCGCCAATCCACAGCTTTTTTTGCTGAGACTTGTATTTCACCACAGCCATATTCTTTAGCTCGGTGAAAGGATTGGCATAGAGGGAAACCGTATCTACTCTGGGTGTCATTTCTCCCAGGAAGTCCTCTAATGCAGCTTGTTGCACAAGCAATGGCAGCTTATCCAACATCAGCTCGCACTTGTCAGCGGTGCTTCGACACACAAACATCTTTCTTTGTGTCTTTAATTTCATGACTATAGAGCTGGGCAATGGCCTGATCAGCAATGCGGTTTGAGAAATAACATGCTTAAGCACGTCCAATGCACATTAAAAAAGCAGCCATAGAGTGTCCGGGAACCTTCCCACACACTTTTCTTAGCCAGGGCTGCTTCTCGGCAGGGTTGGACGAGCCCACCAGAGAACCGGAGACTCCTCCGGTGGGCCCCGGCTTCTCCTTCAGGAGAGTTCATAGTGCAGAGGTGAGGCCATGATTAGTGTTGAGCCACCCCCGTAGTGTTCGAGTTCGGTTCGGTTCGTCGAACACCCGTGTGTTCGCCGAACTGTTCGTCGAACTGTTCGTCGAACACCTTCGAACACCGTTAAAACCAATGGCAGGCAAACAAAAACACATAGAAACACATAGAAAACACCTTCAAAGGTGTCCAAAAGCTGACAAACTGCTCAGAAGACACAACTAACACATGGAAAAGTGACAAGTACATATAGTCATGCGAAAAGAAAAGAGGTGGAGGAGTAAAAGGAGGGGGAGACACAGATATAGGCATGTCATGCCCTTCTAAAATCCAAAAAGTGAGAAGCCGAGACGGCCAGTCCGCTCCTGCCCGTGCCACCTCCGTGTCGCCGGGTTTGTGCCAGAGCCGCGGTGAACCCTGACGGCCAGCCCCCCTCTCCCAATACTGGTGCCTGTCCGCTGGTGGGTCGAGAGAGCCCCCCTGTGGTGGAGGCAGCTCTAAGCTTTTTAATTTAAATTGTCCCTCTAATTTGAATGAATACACTTTAAATCCATTTACAAGGATCTATTGGAGGGCAAGTCTCATGCCAGCAGCCGCGTAATTCCAGCTCCAGTAGCGTCCACTAAAGCTGCTGCAGTTAAAAAGCTTTTATAAGGATCGAGCTCGGCTGTCCACCGCAAGGCATCCTAGTGCCAGTCCCAGCCCCTATGCCTTGGGGTGCCTCCTGATGCTCTTCACTAAGTATCCCGTGGTCCCGAAGCATTTCCTTTGAAAAAATTAAGTGTCCAAACTACAGGTGGTGTAGCTTGCTTAACAGCCGGGATAATCCGCTGACTAGCAGACACTGCTACTAGGCACAAAGTATTTCCTGGGCTAGATGCAGTTAAAAATTTGTAAGTAGATACTCTCGTTGGATGCTGAGAAAGCATTCCATAGAGTCTCCTGGCACGCCATATATGATTCTCTTAAAAAGCTTGGGGTAGGGGTCTAGGGGACCCTTTTATAGCCAAAATCACGGCCCTGTATCACAATACGTCACCTAGGCTGAAGATAAATGGAACTGTAGCACCGAGGGCTCGGTTGCTACAGACGTATTGCACCTCACCCAGAGGTGTGATATCTCACTCTCAGATAAGGATGGAGTGTGGATCAGGACCCGACACCTGCATGCATTACACCACATTGCCGTGGGGCAGGGCGACCAATATGCCCCTGAGATGGGCACGACAGTCCCTGTCCCTGGCTGGAGTGGGGGGAGGGAACACTGAGGAAGGGGAACCCTGCAGTGCAGGAGCAGGGAGGAAGCAGTTCCTGGGTGCATTGAGAAGGGAGTATAAAAGGTGGGCACCATCTTAGTTCAGTGCAGAGAAGTCTGAGCAGAAGTGGCAGGGAGCAGGGGCTCTGCATGAGCTCTGCTCCGGAGGCGGGCCTAGTAACAGAGGCCCAGGCCTGCAAGAGGGAGAAGGAAGGAAGAGGAGCGGAGAAGGCTCCAGGAACGAGGAATGAAGGGATCCCAGGGGTGCGGACGGGCGAGTCGCCACCGCACACCCGAATCCACCTGCGTGGAGGGGTCAGGCCAAAGGGGGAGACCGGTCCCCGAACTAGTGGAGGCAGTAAACGACCCTCAGCTAGAAACCGGAGGCTCTGACATTTTATGTGGCGCAGCCCCTTGCTCCACCCGCTAGGAAGGCACCACATAGGGTCAGGGAAACTGGCGCCAAGTTTACCAAGAGGAGGCCCGAGGCAGCCGGACAGAAGTGTTGGTAAGAAAGGCCAGACAAAGGACACACAAAGGGGGTCCTGTGAAGCGCTCCAAAGTTATCTGGGAGTTGTCTGAGCCCCTCACCTGGTGAGCACAGTACGACGTGGGCAGCCGTTACCTGCAGACGTGGTCTGGATAATAAGAACTGTGAGTAAAGGCCCTGAACTGCATCACTGACTCCGTGTCGTTACTGCTGCTGCCCTGCACCATCACCCCTATCCTCCGCATACACTGCCCTGAGGCTATACTCCTCCCGTGGGGAGTTATGCTACGCTCTGCTGCACCCACAACACCAGCCTTAGCGGTCTGCCCTGTAGCGGCGGTTCACTCTGACCGCAATCCACGGGTGGCGTAGTCGGACATTTAAACATCAAAACCACATAAATAGTTCCGCCACTGGTTTGACCGCCCTGAGCCACGGAACCGGATCGCCGCCACGAAGACTACAACCACCAGCATCCACCAAAAAGGGTCCGGCTCCGGGTGTCCCAAGGCCCAGGGGGTGCGTCAGAACATTTTCATCACCTTTCACAATCACCAATGGGACAAGGCAGGGATGTCCTCTGTCCCCTCTCTTATACATCCTAGTGACGGAGCACCTGCTCTCATCAATTCGCCATAACCCCAATATTAGGTGGATTGAGGTGGGAGGCACCGAGTACAAGTGCTCTCTATTTGCTGATGATGTCCTAGTATATATCACTCAATCACATATATCCATCCCTGCTGTTATGGCTGAAATAGATCACTTTGTTACATGGTAAAATTTTAAAATCAATGCAGCGAAGTCTGAGGCCCTCGATGTCTCCCTCCCTAAATCCATATAGGATTCCATCCAGTCCAACTTTCCCTTTGCCTGGCCCTCACAGGGTATCAAATACTTAGGAATTCCTATTCATAGAGACCTCTCCCATCTATGTTATCTTAATTTTGGGCCCTTTATTGAACAATTCCATATAGACCACGGTTGGCAAGTTAGAACTGTAAGATTCACTACGTGAACCACTGGTGTTTTGTGGAAAAGCACATGTACACCGCGTTCCAAATTATTATGCAAAAAGTGTTTAGGAGTGATAAGGGAAGAATTTGTTTGTTTGTCAGTTAAACTCATTGATGGTGATGTGTGTCAGGGCTCTTTATATCACTGTAAGCAATTGCAGACACCTGTGCTAATTAGTTTGGCAGGTGTGTCCAATGAAAGGCAAGACTACTTAAGAAGGCTCTCTCACATTATTAAGCAGCCTACATTTTCTGCCAAAATGGGAAAGAAAAAGGATGTGTCGGCTGCTGAGAAGCAACAAATTGTGGAGTGTTTAGGTCAAGGCATGACTACAATCAACATTGTGCGATGATCAGGATGAAGTGTCTTGGCAATCAAGAAGTATGTAGCTGATTCACAGTACACACGTGTGCGTGCTGATAAGGGCAAATTGAGGACTCTTTACTACAGGCAATTACGTCAGGTTGAAAGAGCAGCGGCAAAAAAGCCTTGTCATAGCAGCAGACAAGTTTTTGAAGCTGCTTGTGCCTCCAACGTCCCCCGAACAACAAGATGCAGGGTCCTTCAGAGGTTTGCAGCTGTGCATACGCCATCCTGTCGACCTCCTCTATCCACTTCACACAAGCAGAAACGGCACCAGGGGGCCAAACATTACATGAAGACTGATTTCAAAACTGTTTTGTTCACGGATGAGTGCTGTGCAGCGCTCGATGGTCCAGATGAATGGAGTGGAGGATGGCTGGTTGATGGACACCCCACGCAAACACGGCTACAGCGCCAACAAGGAGGAGGTGGAGTAATGTTTTGGGCTGGAATCATGGGGAGAGAGATTGTCGGCCCCTTTAGGATCCCTGAAGGCGCTAAAGATGAACTCCATAATGTATGTGGATTTTCTCAAACAGCACTTCCTGCCATGGTTCAAGAAGAAGAACCGTGTATTTCACAGCAAGATCATTTTTCTGCATGATAATGCACCATCTCATGCTGCACATAAAACATCTGCATCTCTGGCTGATATGGGCATAAAAGGGGACAAACTTATGGTGTGACCCCCATGCTCCCCTGACCTCTACCCCATTCAGAACCTTTGGAGCATCATTAAAAGGAGTGTCTATGATGGCGGGAGGCAGTTCACATCTAAGCAACAGCTCTGGGAGGGTATTCTGTCCTCATGCAAAACAATTGAAGCAGAAACCATC
Source organism: Phyllobates terribilis (assembly GCF_046119375.1). Taxonomy (NCBI): domain Eukaryota; kingdom Metazoa; phylum Chordata; class Amphibia; order Anura; family Dendrobatidae; genus Phyllobates; species Phyllobates terribilis. The sequence continues at coordinate 254,100,511 of NW_027362764.1, forward strand.
CAAAACCTGACAAATTCAATGGACGAGAGAGTTCAGAAGCTCCTTTCGAACAAGGGGTCCTATGTGAAAATGTAACATCACCTAGAATAAAGTTTTGAGTTGAAAACTGTTTGATTTCAGTTTCTAACAACCTGCTAATGCTTATAATTTCAAAAATGACCATTTTTTTGGTCTTTATTAAAATGAAAAGGTTGATCGAAAGGTTTGGGGGATCTAAGAGTGTGGCAACCCAGTAGTCATGATTACTTCGAATTCTGACAATATGAGGGTCATGCTGCAGGTAGTGCAGCAAGAAGGCACTTATGTGTCTTGCGCATCTCGGAGCCCCAAAATTATTTTCCGGGCTAGATGCAGCTAAAAATTATTTTTAATTTTAAATCTGGTGAAGCTTATTATAGATGGCCTAATAGGATCAGTGCTGCACACTGCTACAAAGCCCAAATTATTTTCCAGTCAAGATACAGATAAACATGATTAGTAATTTGAAAGCTTAAAACGGTTGGTAGGGTGATTTTAACCAATCATCAAGCTTTTACTCTCCCCAGGATGACACAGGGGTAGAAAAGTCGTTTCGGATCCATGATTTGTTCATCTTTATGAACGTGAGTCTGTCTACATTATCAGTGGAGAGCCGCGTGCGCTTATCTGTCAGCACACCACCAGCAGCGCTGAACACACGTTCAGACAGAACGCTGGCTGCGGGGCATGACAAGATCTCCAAGGAGTAAGTGGCTAGCTCCGGCCATTTATCCAGATTGGAAGCCCAAAAAGAGCAAGGGTCCAGTGACACAGTCGTGGCTTCAATGTTTACTTGGAGATACTCCTGTACCATCGTCTCTAGGCGTTGACTATGTGTCAGACTTCTTGTCTCCTGTGGCCTTGCAAAGGATGGGCTAAAAAAGTGGTGAAATGATTCCGCAAAATTGATGTTACCAGCAGATACTGTGGTTCTGTTACGGTTTGAGTGCTGAACACTTGACGGTCCCACGGTTGGCAAGTTGGAACTGTGAGATTCACTACGTGCACCACTGGTATTTTGTGGAAAAGCACATGTAAGATTCTGCAACAGTCTCTGCTGATACTCCTGCATGCGTGCATCCCTTTCTATGGCAGGAATAATTTCTGCAAATTTACTTTTGTACCGGGGATCTAACAGTGTGGCAACCCAGTAGTCAGGATTATTTCTAATTCTCACAATTCGAGGGTCATGTTGCAGGTAGTGCAGCAAGAAGGCACTCATGTGTGTTGCGCATCCAGGAGCACCAAGTCCCTGTTGTGTTGGTGGCGAGGTAACAATCATGCTTCCTTCCTCTGTCCTCTCCCCCCAACCTCGCACAACAGAAATGTGATCAAGGTCTCCCTCATCTGATGAGTCTTCCATCAGTTCGTCCTCCACTTCTTCCTGGGCTCCTGCACCTTCCTCACTAGTTTGGCTGCTACCATGCGCCCTGGTAAAATCATCTCCCCCACCCTCACATGCCTGCGGCCCTGGTGCTGCCGACCGTCTGGACCTTGCAGATGTTAGCCCTTCCGCATACAACTCCTCCTCCTCTACTTCCTCCACCTCCTCTTGTGCCACCACCTGACTCCGAATTCTGTTTAACATGTGCTCCAGCATGTAAATCACCGGAATAGTCATGCTGATAATGGCATCGTCAGCACTAAACATCTTCGTCGCCATTTCAAAACTGTGCAGAAGGGTGCATAGGTCCCTGATCTGAGACCACTCCTCCAGCGTGATTTTCCCCACCTCTGAATCTCGTTGGCCCAGGCTATACGTCAGAACGTATTGCACCAGGGCTTGTCGGTGCTGCCACAGTCGCTGCAACATGTGCAGAGTTGAATTCCACCGGGTAGGCACATCGCATTTTAGCCGGTGAAGTGGCAGGCCCAACGACTTCTGTAGAGATGTAAGTCGCTGAGCTGCGGGATGCGAACGGCGGAAGTGAGCACACAGCGACCGTGCCCTCTGCAGAAGGCCATCTAGTCTGGGATAGTGGGCTAAAAATTGCTGGACAACCAGGTTCAACACGTGAGCCATACAAGGCACGTGTGTGACATTGCCCCGGCGAAGGGCCGCACCCAGGTTTGCAGCATTGTCGCACACGGCCTTCCCTGGTTTCAGGTCCAGTGGAGACAACCATTCATGAAATTGGTTCTCCAGAGCTGACCACAACTCCTCAGCTGTGTGACTCACATTTCCCAGACATTTCAATGTAAAAACCGCCTGATGACGTTGAGCCCTACTGCCAGCATAGTAAGGAGGTGTGCAGGATCCCTTCTGCGCAGTTAGAAAGCTTGTGGCATGACCAGACAGGCTTTGGGTGCAGGTGGAAGACCGAGAGGAGGTTGAGGAGGCAGAAGCAGTGGAGGAAAAATGACATAAAGAGGATTGACGCACAACTCGTGGGGACGGCAAGACTTGGACAGCAGCCCCTTGTCCTGCTGTCACCATAGTTACCCAGTGCCCAGTCAGCGACATGTAACGCCCCTGTCCATGCCTACTCGTCCAAGTGTCTGTGGTGAAATGCACCCTGTCACACACAGAGTTTCTCAAAGAAGCGGTGATGTTGTGTGCGACATGCTGGTGGAGCGCAGGCACACCTTTCTTTGAGAAGTAGTGCCGACTGGGCATCTGGTACTGGGGCACTGCGACGGACATAAGGTCTCGAAAATCCTCTGTGTCCACCAGGCGGAAAGGCAGCATTTCTGTAGCCAAGAGCTTGCAGATGGTGAAATTCAACCTCTTAGCTTTCTCATGGCTAGGAGGAAATGGTCTTTTACTTGTCCACATCTGAAGGACCGAGGGCTGGCTATTGTGCTTAGACGGGGTTGATAAGGGTGTCCCCGGCAAACTGCCGGTCTGTGAGGAAGATGCAGGCGGACATGTTACGTTGCCTTGATCCAAAGGTGGTGCTATCGATGTCGGACAGCGCTCAAGACCAGCTGGTGTTACCACCTCCAAAGAAAATGATGACCTGCCAATCACGCTGGCTGTTGCGGGTAAAGAGGTGGCAGGTCTGCGCCCCAAAACAGGTGTGACTGCTGTCCCCCCAGTCACAGAGGATGAAGAGGCCGCGGATGCACAAGATATGGCAGACGGTGGTTGGCCCGGCCGGCTAGACCGCATTGTAGCACACTGAGCTTCCCACTGCAACTTATGCTTCATGTCCATGTGCCGGTTCATGCATGAAGTACTCAAACTATGTATTTTTTGGCCTCTACTTAGCTTTTGCTGACAAATGTTACAGATAACACGAGTTGGGTCATCTTTATCGATCTGAAAAAATGCCCAGGCTATGCAAGGCTTAGCACCCATGCGACCTGAAGAGCCACCACGACTTGTGGTGAGAGGCAGAGTTGTGTTTGAGGATGCAGTTGTTGACGTGCTTCCAGTACTACGTCTCTGTCCAGGAAGGCGCAACCTGACCTCGTCGTCACTAGCATCTTCCTCCACCTCCTCTGCTGACCTCATCTCTTGGCTGACTGTGGGTTGACAGTAAGTGGGATCTCCGACCTCATCATCATCACCCTGTGCGTTATCACACCCATCGTCCTCAGAGCCAACCTGTTCCTGCCCTGACAAAAAACTAAAGTTGTCGCTCCAATCAGGTATTTGAGTCTTATCATCGTCTTCCTCATTGTCTCCACCAACAGGAGTTACAGTTTGGGAATGAGGGTCTACATTATGGTCAGAACCTTCTGCGTCTGGTCCTGGATCCGACTCATAAAGATTCTGGGCATCAGTGCAGATCATTTCCTCGTCTGGATTCACAGAAGCGCTGGAGTCGACCTCTGATTCCCAGGCTATAGTATGAGTAAACAGCTCTGCAGACTCAACCATCTGTTCTACCTCATACTCAGACGGGCAGCTGGAGATTTGGGAGCTGTGAGGAAGCAAGTGCGATTTGGGTGACACCTTTGAGGACTGGAGTATTTGTGATGTTGAAGTTGATGTGGAGGAGAGCCCACTTAAAGGAGCACTTGATATCTGTTGAAGCACCTGCTGTTTTTGTGCCTCATCTGGAATTTGTAGCGATTGGCGTGGCCGTAAGAAAGGGATCTTATCACATTGTCCGCTAAAAGAAGTAGACATTTTAGTTTGGCTGGAAGATGGTCTTTCTTCTGCACCTACCCCACGGACACAACCTTTTTTCCCCTTCCCAACACGCCTATTCCCCTTTCCACCAGCAGCAGGCCTTTTTCCACTCATTTTGGTGGTTAACTAATTCACAACTCTGGAGTTGTTTGCACAAAAAAACAATGGATGGTAACCGAGCAGAGCTGAGTGGCCAAACTGTGGTATTAGGCCAAAACTATTGGCTGGGTTAGATGCAGAAAAAAATTATTTTTAATTTGCAACCTGATGGAGGTCAGTATAGATGGACTAATAGACCAAGTCCCACACACCGCTAGAAGCCCAAATATTTTTTCAGAGCTAGATGCAGAAAATTTTTTTATTCAATTTGCAACCTGATGGAGGTCAGTATAGATGGACTAATAGACCAAGTCCCACACACTGCTAGAAGCCCAAATATTTTTTCAGAGCTAGATGCAGAAAAAAATTATTTTTAATTTGCAACCTGATGGAGGTCAGTATAGATGGACTAATAGACCAAGTCCCACACACCGCTAGAAGCCCAAATATTTTTTCAGAGCTAGATGCAGAAAAAAATTATATTCAATTTGCAACCTGCTGGAGGTCAGTATAGAAGGACTAATAGAACAAGTCCCACACACTGCTAGAAGCCCAAATATTTTTTCAGAGCTAAATGAAGAAAAAAATTATTTTTAATTTGCAACCTGATGGAGGTCAGTATAGATGGACTAATAGACCAAGTCCCACACACTGCTAGAAGCCCAAATATTTTTTCAGAGCTAGATGCAGAAAAAAAATATTTTTAATTTGCAACCTGATGGAGGTCAGTATAGATGGACTAATAGACCAAGTCCCACACACTGCTAGAAGCCCAAATATTTTTTCAGAGCTAGATGCAGAAAAAAATTATTTTTAATTTGCAACCTGATGGAGGTCAGTATAGATGGACTAATAGACCAAGTCCCACACACCGCTAGAAGCCCAAATATTTTTTCAGAGCTAGATGCAGAAAAAAATTATATTCAATTTGCAACCTGCTGGACGTCAGTATAGAAGGACTAATAGAACAAGTCCCACACACTGCTAGAAGCCCAAATATTTTTTCAGAGCTAAATGAAGAAAAAAATTATTTTTAATTTGCAACCTGATGGAGGTCAGTATAGATGGACTAATAGACCAAGTCCCACACACTGCTAGAAGCCCAAATATTTTTTCAGAGCTAGATGCAGAAAAAAATTATTTTTAATTTGCAACCTGATGGAGGTCAGTATAGATGGACTAATAGACCAAGTCCCACACACCGCTAGAAGCCCAAATATTTTTTCAGAGCTAGATGCAGAAAAATTTTTTATTCAATTTGCAACCTGATGGAGGTCAGTATAGATGGACTAATAGACCAAGTCCCACACACTGCTAGAAGCCCAAATATTTTTTCAGAGCTAGATGCAGAAAAAAATTATTTTTAATTTGCAACCTGATGGAGGTCAGTATAGATGGACTAATAGACCAAGTCCCACACACTGCTAGAAGCCCAAATATTTTTTCAGAGCTAGATGCAGAAAAAAAATATTTTTAATTTGCAACCTGATGGAGGTCAGTATAGATGGACTAATAGAACAAGTCCCACACGCTGCTAGAAGCCCAAATATTTTTTCAGAGATAAATGAAGAAAAAAATTATTTTTAATTTGCAACCTGATGGAGGTCAGTATAGATGGACTAATAGACCAAGTCCCACACACTGCTAGAAGCCCAAATATTTTTTCAGAGCTAGATGCAGAAAAAAATTATTTTTAATTTGCAACCTGATGGAGGTCAGTATAGATGGACTAATAGACCAAGTCCCACACACCGCTAGAAGCCCAAATATTTTTTCAGAGCTAGATGCAGAAAAAAATTATATTCAATTTGCAACCTGCTGGAGGTCAGTATAGAAGGTCTAATAGAACAAGTCCCACACACTGCTAGAAGCCCAAATATTTTTTCAGAGCTAAATGAAGAAAAAAATTATTTTTAATTTGCAACCTGATGGAGGTCAGTATGGATGGACTAATAGACCAAGTCCCACACACTGCTAGAAGCCCAAATATTTTTTCAGAGCTAGATGCAGAAAAAAATTATATTCAGTTTGCAACCTGATGGAGGTCAGTATAGATGGACTAATAGAATGATGCTATGCCCAAAAGATTTTACTTCACTAGGTGCAGTAAAAAAATTGGTATTCTATACACAGGTGGTATATCTTGCAACACAGATAGGCTACTCCACTGACTAACACACTCTGCAATAGGCCAAAAAGGATTAGCTTTGCTAGATTCAGCCAAATGCTGTGAAAAAAACTTGCACAGCACTGGCACAGACCTGCCTGGCAAAAACTGATAGGAACTGATGTAACCTAGTCCTGAAAAGGACTCCAATTACAATTAGTCTTTACTCCCACAATCTATCTATTTAAGAGCACAGACCTGCCTGATAAAAGTCGTAGGAAATGCTGTAACCTAGTCCTTAAAAGGACTGCAATCACAACTATTCCCTACTCCCAAGCTATCTGTATATTTGTGCGAAAATTGGCTTGAAATTAACAAGGTATAGCGCACACAGCAACAGCGGTGCCGTCTAACATGCAGCTGCAGCAGTGAGAAAATGGTGGCGACGGGGAAAATGGCTTGGTCTTATAGGGCAAGGACATGTGACATACACTGCCAATCACACATGCCCTTGCTTGTGTGAAAAAAAGCACTTCGCTCCGTGTGTGCGCTGCTGATAGGCTGACAGATTGCACCTCCCCACTGCAAATGCGGGAAAGAGAAAAAAAAATGGAGATCTTCATTGTTCCTGCAGAGATCCATCCCCTGCCCCTCCCCCCGCCCCGCTGTACACTCAAACTGCGTATTAACATTAATTTTCATCATTACTGAGAAAAAATCCAGTTATGATTTTGGTGCACGAACAGTTATCGAACATAACCTCGAACAGCCGAATTTTTCTCAAATTGTTCGTGTTCGCCGACCGGCTCGAACACCGCCCAAAACAGCTCGAATTTGAGATTGGCGAACAGTTCGTGTAGAACAACGCTCATGTCTAGCCATGATGATGATAGAGGCCACCATCTGCTTAGTTTTCTGTTACTTGGAATGCAAGCGCAAGTATGCAGCTACCCACCCACAGGCCACAACACTAAACTGCCAGATTTCTGGGCAGCTGCTTGCACTTGAATTGTGGCCTTTTAGGCTCATGGAGGCAGAAGCTGTCCACAACCTCAAGACGGTGGCCAGGTGTCCTGACTCGGTCCCCAACCGCCATTATTTCTCCCGGTATTGTCTCCGCCTTCTACAAGCGCGGGTCCCTGAACATTACCGCTGGTACTTTTCTGTGGGAATCTGCTTGCCTCCTACCAGCCTGGAATATTTCCAGTAAACTATGGTATGACGCCATGGTATTAGCACTGCCCCCTGTACCAGTAGCGAAGCCATCCCCAATTTCCTTCTCAGGAATTTTATTTGGTAGACGGAGTGGCTGCCCAAATACATTAGTTTCTCACAAAGGAGCTGAAGATAGAGTGGCAGTAGGTGCAAGTTTCTCTAGCCTGTTAGATATCAGAGGGTGAACGGCATCATATTGGTCAGTAGTTAGCACTGAAGCCTTGCAGTGCTGGGATCTTGGGTTCAAATCCCCACAAGGACAACATCTGCAAGGATTTTGTATGTTCTTCCCATGTTTGCGTGGGTTTCCAGCCATAGAGTGTCCGGTAACCTTCCCACACACTTTTCTTAGCCAGGACTGCTTCTCGGCAGGGTTGGACGGTCCCATCAGAGAATCCTCTGGTGTGCCCTGGCTTTTACATTAGGAGAGTTCATGATAGAGCTAACTTTGCAGCTGCTATGGGGATCTTGAGTGGGGGAGAAAGGTGAGCCCTCAGAATCAAATCCTCTGGTGGGCCCAATGTTTTTCAATCTGAAACAGCTTCTCATTGGGAGTTGTATTTCACCACAGCCATATTCTTTAGCTTGGTGAAAGGACTGGCATAGAGGGAAACAGTATCTACTCCGACTGTCATTTCTCCGTCACCAGGTTCCACCCACTGTCACACACGACCATGCCTGGCTGTATGTTCAGAGGTGAGAGCCATAGATCAGGCTGCTGTGTTACAGCTTTCAACAACTCTGCAGCGCTGCAGCACCTAAGCATTAAGCATGTTATCTTCAGCACAGCCTGTTCCTGCTTGGCCACGGCAGTGCTGCAGTGCTTTCAGCTTGTGAATGATGTGGTTATTTCGGAGATGGAGGAGGAGGAGGTGCAGGAGCTGAACAATGTCATTACATTGAGGTTACATTGGCAACAGTTTTTATACTAAAGAAAGATCCTACTGTTTTAGGGTTTTTTTTTACGTTATTTTTTAAGACAAATGCATTCACTGGGAAATGTCATTTTAACATTTTACAACCTTATCTGGCCATGTGGTGTGTGACACATCATCAGACACATCCTGTTTCATTTATGATGGAGGGACTCTGAAAGTCACAAAGCCTATTTTTATAGGGCCATCAGCCGGCCCTTACTATTCTTAAAAGGTCAGCAGTTGGCCCTCGCTATTATTAGAAAGCCATCAGCCGTCTATGCTTTTTTGTTACCATTATTAATGAGTGGGTCTCCTATACTGTTATTGCATATGCAGTGACAGCAAGGGCTGCCAAAAATTTGGACGCAACCCAATACCCCATTGAAGAGACATATAGGAGGGTCTCAGTAAAAAAAATGTTCCCATTATAAAGGAGCAGGTCTCCTATAGTGGTAATGCCCATGCTGTGACTGCAATGGCTGACAAAATTTGGGAAAAACCCCACCAAGAATTTAAAGACACATAGAGCAGGGCCACAGTAACGAGTACGACATGTTCCCATTAGAAAGGAGAGGGTCTGCTATACAGTTATAGGGTATGCATTATATCCAACAGCGGACCAAATTTAGGAAAAACCCCACTAAGAATTTAAAGATACATAGCGCAGGGCCACAGAAATGACAAATTCCCATTAGAAAGGAGAGGGTCTCCCATAGTGTTTGCCTATACAGTGAAAGCAAGGGCTGCCAAAAATTGGGAGGCACTCCAATGCCCTTTGGAAGAGACATAGAGGGCCTCATGAAAAAATATTCCCAGTAGAAAGGAGCATGTCTCCTATACTTGTAAAGCCCATGTACTAAGTTTATGGGCAGACAAACATTTACCCCTGGGGGGCATACATGAATATACTGTATAAAAAATGTTTTTACTGGCATCATAAACACCCTTAAAAAAAATTATGTGGGTGTTGCATCACGGACCACGGTCATCCTGGTAATATGGTGGTGGAGGATGAGGAGAAGGAGGGGGACAAGAGCAAATAGCCAAAATCAGGAAGCGTATACCCATGTGTGGGTGTAAAAAGGTGCATGGGAATACACCTCCCAAAAAAAGACACTGGATTTGAGTTTATGTTACGCTGCTATCATTCGGTGGTGTTGAGAAGTCTGGCCCAATCCAGCCTTTGTTCATTTTTATAAGAGTCAGCCTGTCAGCATTTTCAGTTGACAGGCGGATGCGCTTTTCAGTTATAATTCCACCTGCGGCACTAAATACCCGCTCTGATAAAACGCTAGCGGCAGGGCAGGCCAGGACCTCCAAGGCGTAGAGAGTCAGTTCATTCCACATATCCACCTTGAATACCCAATAATTATAAGGCACAGAGGAATTATGGAGGACGTTGGTACGGTCGGCAAGGTACTCCCTCAGCATCTTCCCAAACTTTGCACTCCTTGTGAGCGTACCCCGCGCCTTAGAGCTTGTGCGATGGGAGGGGCTGAGAAAATTCTCTCAGAACTTTGACAGTGTTCCCCGGCCTATGCTGGATTGGGGCTGTGTCTCTCTCGCCTGTAGTCCTTGGTTGTCCAACGAACTATGACCTCTGCCGCCAGCGTTTTCATATGGGAATTTTTTTAAGAGTTCCGCAACAAGGGCTTTCTGGTACTGCCCCATTTTGTAGACCTATCCGCCTCAGGAATAAGAGATATAAAGTTCTCCTTGTAGCATGGGTCTAGAAGTGTCACCAACCAGTAATAACTGTCAACCAAAATTTTGAGAAAGCGAGGGTCATGGGAAAGGCAGCGTAACATAAACTCAGCCATGCAGGCAAGACTTCCATGTCCTCAGCAACAGGAGGACTGACCATGCTCTCCTCCTCCTCCTCTCTCTCCTCAGGCCATCCATGCTTAACAGACGGTATGACAGTTGTGCAAGTAGTACCGTCTATAGCGCATCAAACTAGCTCCTGTTCTTCCTCCTCCTCCTCTTCCTCATTATCACCCAATCCACTTTGGGATGAGATGAGGCTGGGCTGTGTGTAATCACCCTGTATGGTTCCTTGCTCCATCTCATCATGCTCCGCCTGCAATGCATTCTCTTTGATTGTGAGCAGAGAGCGTTTCAGAAGACAGAGTACCGGGATGGTGACGGTAATTATGGCATCATCGCCGCTCACCATCATGGTGGAGTTCTCAAAGTTTTGAAGGATGGTACATATGTCTGACATCCATGTCCACTCCTGAGGTCTTATGTGTGGAGTCTGAACTGAATACCGATGGTCTTGTTGATGCTGGTACTCAACAACTGCCGTCTTCTGCTCACAAATCCTTTCCAACATCTGCAGTGTAGAGTTCCAACGCGTGGGGACATCACACACCAGTCTGTGAGCAGTAAGCTGCAAATGCTGCTGAAGCACGGCAAGGGCGGCGGAAGCTATAGATGACTTTCTAAAATGGGCACACAGGCAGCGATCTTTGACAAGCAGATCCGGCAGCTCTGGGTAGGATTTGAGAAATCACTGAACCACGAGGTTAAGCACATGGGCCAGGCATGGTACATGTGTGAGCTCGCCTTGCCTCAGTGCCGCCACCAGGTTCCGGCCATAGTCACACACGACCATGCCTGGCTGTAGGTTCAGCGGTGTGAGTCACAGATCTGCCTGCTCTTTCAGAGCTGTCCACAACTCTTCAACATTGTGCGGTTTGTCACTGAAGCATACTAGCTTCAACAAAGCCTGTTGCCGCTTGACCGAGGCAGTGCTGCAGTGCTTCCAGCTTGTGACTGATATGGTCATTTTGGAGATGGAGGCTGAAGAGGAGGAGGAGGCTGAGGAGGATGAGGTGCAAGAGCTGTAGACTGTGGGGGCAACTCTGACTGACATAGGGCCTGCAATCCTTAGCGTCGGGAGGACGTGTTCCATCCCAAGGTCCGACTGGGTCCCAGCTTCCACTACGTTAACCCAGTGTGCCATCAGCGAGATGTACCGTCCCTGCCCACAAGCACTTGTCCACGTGTCCGTGGTTAGGTGGACTTTACCAGTAACTGCGTTGTTGAGAGCACGGATAATGTTTTGGGACACGTGCGTGTGTAATGCGGGGACGGCACATTGGGAGAAATAGTGGTGGTTGGGGACCAAGTACCGAGGGACGGCCGCCACCATCAGGTTGTGGAATGCTTTCGTCTCCACGAGTCTACAAGGCAACATTTCAAGCGCAAGCAGTCGCGAAATGTGGGAATTTTGTAGTTTGGCTGGTGGGGCGTTGACTGCATATTTGCGCTTGCATTCCAAGGACTGGGGTATGGACAACTGAACGCAGCCCTGGGACAAGGACATGGATGTGCTTCCTGATGCTGCTACTTGAGAGTGTGCAATGACAGGTGCAGGACAGGAGGTATCTTTGCATGCACCATGGACAGGAGATTGGCTTGCATGCACAACAGCGGAAGAAGCAGTGGTGCCACCCGCAGACACTGTTCCTGGACCCTGGGATTCGGTCCACAAAGTCGGGTGCTTTGCTGCCATGTGCTTGAACATGCTGGTGGTGGTCAGGCTGGTTATTTTGCCACCCCTGCTGATGCTGGCCTGGCACGTGATGCAAATGACCTTTTTAAGGTTATTGGCAGTCTCTAAAAAACAACCAGACTCGGTAAGACCTAACAGTTGTACTGGCAACTTCCTTCGTGTTGGTGTTACGGGGAGCGGTTGACTGCCTTCTTTCTGCGGCCACCACACTGCTTCTTCCTGCCTGTTGGGGTGCTCTGCCTCCCTCCCCCTGTGTGTTGCTCTCCTCGCTCTGCATGTCCTCCTGCCAGGTTGGGTCAGTTACTATATCATCCACCACCTCGTCTTACACTTCTTCCCCCTGACTTTCTGGCAATTGTGTCTCATCATCATCCACCTCTTGTGACACTTTCCCACCGTCGCCTTTGTGTGACCGTGGCTGCTCAAATATTTGGGCATCGCTACATGCGATCTCCTCTTCCCCTGCTTCAAGTGGACTGGGCGAGAGGCCCGAATCTATCAATGGAAAAGTGAACAGCTCTTTGGAGTGTCCAAGTGTAAGATCAGTTGTCTCTGGGCACTCAGCATGGTGGGAGGAAAGAGGATCAGGGTGAGTAATATGCACTCCAGACTCACAGCTACTGAGACCTGATTGTGTGGAAGACAAGGTGGTGGTTGTGGCTAAGTGACTGGAAGCATTATCTGCTATCCATCCAATAATCTTTTCACACTGCTCTGTGATCAATAGTTTTGTTCTGCCGTCCCCTATTAATTGGGACAGGAAGGTCGAGCTAGAAGATGTGGGTGTTTGTTGTGGCACAATTTCAGCTCGCCCACGGCCTCGGCCTCTGCATGCACCATCACCATTATGTCCAGATCCCGGTCCCTTGCCATGTGTCTTGCTCATTTTAAATGGAGGACAATATCTTCCACGCTCACAACAAATGACTGAATTTGGAGAGAACTTACATGTGATCCGTGTGACGGACAAACCACAGTGGCCTGTAGGTAATTATTTTGAACAGCAAACTGGTGTCAATTGCTTCACTGACACACTGAAAATTTTTTTTAATGGAGGCCAGAAATGGTAGTATTTTCTGAAAACATGTATGTGATCTGGGTGATACAGAAAAACAGTTTTAAATACCTGGCCTGTAGGTAACTATTTTGAACAGCAAACTGTTGTCAATTGCTTCACTGACACACTGAAACAAATTTTTAATGGAGGTCAGAAATGGCAGTATTTTCTGAAACCGTATATGTGATCCGTGTGACGGACAAATTACAGTTTTAAATACCTGGCCTGTAGGTAACTATTTTGAACAGCAAACTGGTGTCAATTGCTTCACTGACACACTGAAAAAATATTTTAATGGAGGCCAGAAATGGCAGTATTTTCTGAAAACGTATATGTGATCCGTGTGACGGACAAACCACAGTTTTAAATACCTGGCCTGTAGGTAACTATTTTGAACAGCAAAATCTGGTGGCAATTGCTTCACTGACACACTGAAACAAATTTTTAATGGAGGTCAGAAATGGCAGTATTTTCTGAAAACGTATATGTGATCCATGTGACGGACAAACCACAGTTTTAAATACCTGGCCTGTAGGTAACTATTTTGAACCGCAAACTGGTGTCAATTGCTTCACTGACACACTGAAAAAATATTTTAATGGAGGCCAGAAATGACAGTATTTTCTGAAAACGTATATGTGATCCGTGTGATGGACAAACCACAGTTTTAAATACCTGGCCTGTAGGAAACTATTTTGAACAGCAAAATCTAGTGGCAATTGCTTCACTGGCACACTGAAACAAATTTTTAATGGAGGTCAGAAATGGCAGTATTTTCTGAAAACGTATATGTGATCTGTGTGACGAAGAAAACACAGTTCTAAATACCTGTCCTGTAGGTAACTATTTTGAACAGCAAACTGGTGTCAATTGCTTCACTGACACACTGAAATAAATTTTTAATGGATGCCAGAAATGGCAGTATTTTCAGCGCAACTATATGTGATCCATGTGATAGACAAACCACAGTTTTAAATAGCTGGATTTTTAGCGCTGTAATATGGAAAGGACCTGGCTGTATTCTGCCCTGTCAACAAGAAAATGGCGCAGGAAAACAGTGTTCTCAGGATTGCTCTTTAAGCAAATAATGAGGATTAAGATCCAAAAAAAATTATTCCTGGCCCCTGAGACCTGGGCCTATTTCTAGAAATTTCTAACAGCAGCAGCAGCAGACAAAACTGGAATGGAGCCTCTTGTGCTATGTGCACTGCAGTCTGCTATATACCCTGCCTGCCTGCCTATATACATTGCCTGCTTGATATCTCTGCAGATGGATTAGTCCTCAGAAGGACTGTTTGTTGATATGACTATTTGTCTCTAATATAGTTTGGTACATCTACACTAACTAGAAACAATCAAATATCTCCCTAGCTCAGCAGCACCTCTCCCTACACTGTCTGATTCCGGATTGACTGTGACGAGCATGGCGGCACCAGGTCTGATATAGACCTGATGACGCTGTGCGGCCAGCCAATCACTATAATGCCAAAACCAACATGGCTGCGTCATTACAGTGAGTGTCAAGCAATCCCTAAATGTTCATTGGCTCTGTAAAAAGCGCCAAACATGCAGGGAGGAGACCCGAGCTCCCGCCGAGCAACCCAGGAAATACTAGGCGAGAGCCGAGCATCTCGAGCAGTGAGATGCTCGGGCGAGCACCGATCAGTAGCGAGCATGCTCGCTCATCACTAATCATAATTTCTTTCCACCGGCGAGAATTTTTTAGACAAAAAAGCACATGGACGCAAGTTAGTCAGAGTTTTGGGCCCCTGCGAAAAAAACGCCCCTACTCCGACCTCGGAAGCATCCACCTCTACAATGAATGTCTCTTGGAGATCAGGTTGGATCAGAATGGGCACAGACATGAAACACTCTTTTAATTTTTCAAAAGCCCTGATCGCAGCCGGCGATAGTGATAAGCGAGTATGTTTTGTTAACCTTTTCGCCGAGTATACTCGGGCGAGCACCGAGTACTTATAGCGTGCTCGGGCTTTAAGTTTTCGTCGCTCCGTGAACATGACTTGCAACTGTTTGACAGATTTAATACATGTGAGGAATGCTGGAAAAACAGGCATTCCTCACATGTATTAAATCTGTCAAACAGTCGCAAATCATGTTCACGGAGCGACGAAAACTTAAAACCCAAGCACGGTCTAAATTCTCAGTGCTCGCCCGAGTATACTCGGCGAAAGGGTTAACAAAACATACTCGCTCATCACTACCCGGCGACCATACCTTGAGATTAGCCCCCTTGCGTGTCAGGTCAGTAAGAGGTTTAGCAATCTGAGAGAAACCCTTGATAAATGTCCTATAATAGTTAGCAAATCCCAGAAATCGTTGCAAAGCCTTAAGATCACAAGGCTGAACCCAGTCAATTATACCCTGTACCTTCTCAGGGTCCATCTTAAACCCTTCTACTGACAAGATGAACCCCAAGAATGAAATTTCCTGAACATAAAAAACACATTTCTCTAGTTTAGTAAACAATGTGTTCTCCCTTATCCTTTGTAACACAATCCGGACATGTTCCTGATGAGAATCAAAGTCTGGAGAGAAAATTAAAATAACATCCAGGTAAATCACAACATATCTTCCAATATCAAATTGTAAGCCCCTCTAAGATCAAGTTTAGAGAATACCCTGGCCCCTAGAAGCTGATTATATACAGGTGCTTGTCACTTAATTAGAATATCATCAAAAAGTTAATTTATTTCAGTTCTTCAATACAAAAAGTGAAACTCATATATTATATAGAGTCATTACAATCAGAGTGATCTATTTCAAGTGTTTATTTCTGTTAATGTTGATGATTATGGCTTACAGCCAATGAAAACACAAAAGTCATTATCTCAGTAAATTAAAATAATTAACAAAAAGCACCTGCAAAAGCTTCCTAAGCATTTAAAAAGGTCCTTTAGTCTGTTTCAGTAGGCTCCACAATCATGGGGAAGACTGCTGACTTGACAGATGTCCAGAAGACAGTCATTGACACACTCCACAAGATCCCAGAGTTCTCTCAGGCCTTTGTGGAGCAGGCACCTGAGAGTTACATCGTTCCACAGAACTGCAGTGGACCACTGCTGAAACTCAGTACAGTAGTCCTCAGCTGTGCGACCCCCTTATGACAGGTTCGTGATCCTTGCCTCAGCGACCTGGACCCTTTCGGGTTCGTCATATATCAATCCTAAACTGTCAAAGAAGGCATCAACAGAAAACCGTTCTGAGGCTTGTGGGGACAAGGAAAATGCCCAGGTCTGAGGGCTCCCTCGTAGTAGGGACATGATTATCCCCACCCGCTGGAATTCCTCCCCTGACGATCGGGGGCGCTGGGTAAAAAATAACCTACAGCTCTCCCTAAAGATTCTAAACTGGTCTTTCTCTCCAGAAAATTTATAAGGGAGGGCTATTACAGGTTCAGGAGAGACCAACTGTACATCAGAGGGTATTGACGTCACAGCCACTGCCGGCAATGGAGGGCTATGAGAGGTCTTCATTAAATTAGTTATCTGACCCTGCAACTGACATTGTGATGACTCCAGACTCTGGCATTCCTTAGCTAGATCCTGAGTCATCTGCTTCAGATTCGCCACCTGATCACAGAGAGTGTTGACAGTCTCCATACTGGCGAAAAATAAAACCATATGGGCCAGACGTAATTTGACACTGAGTCACTTTTCACAGCCAGGTCGTGAGACGGGATAGTCAAGGAGTCCGAAGTCAAAGCCAGGAGGGTACGTTATAAACAGAGGGAAGAGGCAAAGGCGTAGTCAGGTAACGTACTGTTGGTCAGAATTCCAGGAGGACGGCAGATCAGAGCAGAAGGGCTTAAACAGACGGATGGTCAGAACAAGGTCCAAGGTCAGGCACCAGAAGATCAATAAACAGAACGCAAGGCACAGAGAACAAACCACACACACTAGCTGAATGTACGTCTGGCAGAGATCTGAGACAAACAGCTCAGTTAAGTAGTCAGGCATTCACCTGGGATAATGAACAGCTGAAGATAGCCAGTGCTTTCCAGTCTCAGATTGGACAGCCGAGCTGTCAATCACCACACTACGCTATTGCACGCCCCTGTACCAGATAGGATGGTCGAGCTGTCAATCACAGTACTGACAGTTCCAGCACGCCCCTGTACAAGATTGGAAGGCTGAGCTGTCAGCAACTGCTTCCCAGACACAGTGAGGGGTGAAACCGTGACAGACTGGAGATTGAATTTGGTGGGGGTAGCTAAGCTAAGAGTTTTTACTTTGGGGAGCTTGGAGTTTTCAAGAACACCTAATCTGGCCCAGAAGCATTGGACATGTTGAGGGTGAAGGAGTTTATCCAACTGAAAAGCTTTGGATTTCCTAAATAGGGGATGGTGGGTATTAAAACAGGCCTGTAACAGTTGGGTGTGATTGTGTGGGATGAAACTATAGCAATTGTTCTGTGGGGAATTTATCAAGCCCCGGTGCTTCCATTGCTGTGGCTTTTCATTGGCCTACAAGGTTGAGGAATTTCTGCATCTGTTGGTATTGATGAAGGAGTATAAACATCTTCACTTTCTGCAGGGTATAGGTCTGTTGTTAAGGGACACTACGGCTATTCCTCTAGTTGTGGCCATTTTACATAAAACCGATTTATGGGATTGTTAACCTAACTCCTTCCTGAAATATGATGTATATACAGTACAGACCAAAAGTTTGGACACCTTCTCATTTAAAGATTTTTCTGTATTTTCATGAATTTGAAAATTGTACATTCACACTGAAGGCATCAAAACTATGAATTAACACATCTGGAATTATATACTTAACAAAAAAGTGTGAAACAGCTGAAAATATGTCTTATATTCTAGGTTCTTCAAAGTAGCCACCTTTTGCTTTGATGACTGCTTTGCACACTCTTGGCATTCTCTTGATGAGCTTCAAGAGGTAGTCACCGGAAATGGTTTTCACTTCCAGGTGTGCCCTGTCAGGTTTAATAAGTGGGATTTCTTGCCTTATAAATGGGGTTGGGACCATCAGTTGTGTTGTGCAGAAGTCAGGTGGAATCTAAAATCAGAGCTAGAACTTTTTTATTTCTAAAGAGTAACCGTTGTTTTATTTAATTTTTTCCCACAAATCAAAAGTAAACATTAAAATAAGAAACTTTGTAATATATTCTACTAGAGAAATCTGCTTACTCGCTCTGATCTGATCTTTCATTCTCAAAATTCTCATTTGTCAGGTAAACTCTGTCTTCAGTGAATACAGATTTTCCCATTACTGAGATAAGAGATAACAGTTGGTGCTCTTAAAGTTCTATGAAGATCTGTAACTGACATTTCAGGACAACTTGCAGCAGAACGTCTGTGTCTGCACCTCCCTCCTTCTCCAGAACCCTTCAAAGAATTTCAGAAGCACCAACTCCTGTCTCAGTAATGTGAAAGTCTGTCTTCACTGAATATAGATTTTACCATCAATTGAGAGGAAAAGATCAGTTCAGGAGGAGCAAGAAGCAGATTTCTCTGATGAGACATATTATAAAGTTGCACATTTTGGTATGCAGTATTGATTTCTGAAATACAAATTAACCCCTTCACCCCCGAGCCTGTTTTAAACTGCAAATTTTACAATTCTGACCAGTGTCACTTTATGAGGTAATAACTCTGGAACGCTTCAATGGATCCCCACTGATTCTGAGAATTTTTTTTCATGACATATTGTAGTTCAAGATAGTGGTAAAATTTCTTCAATATGACTTGGTGAAAATTTTGAAAATTTTTGCAGTTTTCAAACTTTAATTTTGCTCTTAAATCAGAGAGTTATGTCACACAAAATAGTTAGTAAATAACATTTCCCACATGTCTACTTCACATCAGCACAATTTTTGAAGCATCATTTTTTTTTGTTAGGAAATTAAAGGGGTTAAATGTTGTCTTACTGAAAAAAATATTTTACCCTTAAGAGTTAGAAGTTTATTGATGCAATTAAAATCTAATTCCCCAAAACAAACCAACTGCACACGTGAAGTGTGAAAATGTAAATTTTTTCCAAATTGTGGGTGGTGTTCTTAGGCTTCCAAGCTTCTTCCTTTTTCCTCCAAGCGTAATGATGGTCATTATGCCCAAAAAGTTAAATTTTAGTTTCATCAAACCACAGGACATGTCTCCAAAAGTTAAGGTCTGTGTCCCTGTGTGCATTTGCAAACATTAATCTGACTTTTTTATGTTTCTTTTAGAGTAATGTCTCCTTCCTGGCAGAGTGGACTTTCAGCCCATGTTGATACAGTACTCGTTTCACTGTGGATATTGACACAATCTTACCAGCTTCCGCCATCATCTTCACAAGGTCATTTGCTTTTGTCCTAGGGTTGATATGCACATGTCGGACCAAAGCACATTCTTCTCTTGGACACAGAACCCGTCTCCTTCCTGAGTGGTATGATGGCTGAACATTCCCATCTTGTTTGTACTTGTGCATAATTGTTTGTACAGATGAACAAGGCACCTTCAGCTTTCCTGAAATTGTACCCAATGATGAGTCAGACTTGTGCAAGTTCACAATTCTCTTTCCGATATCTTGGCTGATTTCTTTAGACTTTCCCATGATGCTACACAAAGAAGCAGTGTGTTTCAGGTGTGCATTAAAATACATCCATAAATGTGTCTCTAATTAACTCAGATGTTGCCAAAAAATCAACAACTCCAAAAATAGAGAAATTTGCTGGCTCCAAATACCAATGTATATTAAACCAATCCAGTGCTGGACTTGAGCAATTCAACCTGGTGGTATCTGGTGCTCACAGAGATGGATGCATAGATGAAGTAAAAAAGGAAAAAATAGTGGCACTCACTGGACCTATAAAATCCAAAGTCTTTATTTAACAACACATTAAAATAGGCTGCACGAAGGGAAAGAGCACGTCCTGAAGACGACGCGCTGGCCTGTGCTTCAAAAAAAATAGTATGGAACAAAATTTGGAACATCTATGTTTATGCCGGTAGTCGTTGTACAAAGGATAATGACAACACTACATGGCGGCTACTTTCGCATTTGAGCCTGCAACTTCCACAACTGTGGTTTCCCCCATAGTATCAGAAGTAACATTTGTGGTTTCACTAGAAAAAATTTCCTGAACCTGTTTCTATGTCGCTGCCTAAATCAAAACACAAAATAGAGTGAGCTTGCTCTGTGCTGTTAATTTTACTTGCATTAAAATGAAATTTATATAATGTAATAGAACATTATAAAATAACTACAATATAGAAATAAATAACTTTTTTTTTAAATGTAGGACAGCTTTATTGTGGGTGGGGAGTTTTGTAACTATAGTATGTAACAATTACACTAATCCTAAACTTAGCCCTAACCCTAGTCTTAGCTCTAACCCTTATCCCAGCTAGGATTACAAAATGACTGTAAAAATGTTAGCTTTATAATCATTAAAGTATCAAATAATAATAAGGTCTATACAACTATAGAAGCTGAAATTCAACAAAGGTCAAAATTTTTTTGTAATTTTCTAATTAGCTCTTAATAAATTGATTGCGTTGTATTTTTACACATACAGGGCCTGATTCATCAAGACCAACGTTGTTAACTTGGTTGCATTGGTGCACGTTTCTTCATAAATCTGGAGGGTCTGATGAGTGGTATGTGCTTGTGTGAACCACATAAGAAATCTTACTCCAGTTAGGTACTGGAGTGAGATTTCTGGCATAAGGAACGCTATAGCTCATCATGAATTAGAGGAGCCGTGGCATCCCTCTCCAGCAGTGCTCTTGTCCCACCCAAGCTCCACCCATTTCAGCAAAGCTGGAAGAAACTGGCATGAAAACACCAAAAGTTGCAAAATTGAGGCGCAACTCTGTGCCTAAATTGTGCAACTTTTCAACGTTTTTATGAAACAATTCTGGTTTTATATTGTTAATGTATTGGGCCCACAGTCTTTATAGATTATTTATTTTTGCTATATTTGAAAGTGCCAGATAGATGCACATATACATTTGTATAACTGATACAGAGTAAAAAAACATAGTACCCTCACAGAAGTACTATAGGATACATGTGTATACTTAAGAGGAGCCTAAACTTCTAGATGCTATATGTTCATTTTCATGGGAAATATTTTCTTTATTACGATGTATCACAGCTCTCCGCCATGCAGCGCATGTAACCTCTCAAACACAAGCCAGGTTTGTATACACTTATAAGTGGAGATGGCCATGTGTTGCTTAGTCTATAGTAAGACTGTAATAGTTCAGGAATGTTTTATGTTTCCTACCTCATGCTGTATCATTTATTCCAGTTTGTTATCCTGCTCCCATAAGATCATGTGTTTCACATAGTAAGCAAAATATATTTTTTTACACTCACCAGATCTATCTTTTCCATTAAGCTGTCAATGTATGGGAAAAACATGGATACATATGCACAGGGCTAATCTACTTCCTGCTGCAGCTGCCATGCTACTGCTAAGCCATTGTTATAAGATTGAGGCAAACTGTTTATACTGAATCTTTATTTATAATGCAGCACTTAAGATCATTATCAAACTTCTGGCTCATTAGTTCTCAAAACTATTACTAACATTTTACTATCATGCTGAACAATGTGCCATAGGTGAGGGAAAAGACTATAAAACCACATATATAGATGGAAATTGAGGTCAGATACAATACAGCTTGGATTATTAGAAAGTAACCATTGTTTTTATTTCTATGTCATAAATAAGTAGTACACATGAAAATAAGAAACTTTGTAATATATCCTATCAGACAAATGTTCATCTTTCTCCACCAGAATTGATCTTTCATTTTCAAAATTCTCAATTTACGGTGTAAAATCTGTATTTAGTGAAGACAGATTTTACATTACTGAGATAGGAGATGGCAGTTCTAATTGATAAGATTCTATGTAGACAGGAGGGGGTAGAAGGAGGGAGGAGATATAGGCAGAACTCCTTCACATCTAGATAAAATCTTATCAGCAATAACTGCCATCTTCTATCTCAGTAATGTAAAAATCTGTCTTCACTGAAGACAGATTTTACCCGGGAACTGAGAATTTTTAAAATAAATTATCAGTTCTGCAGAAAGATAAGCACATTTCTCTAATAAGGTATATTACAAAATTTCTTCTTTTCATGTGTACTATTGATCAGTTCATGATCTGGGACATTTTCAGGTTTTATCATACATGCATTTTAATGGCTGTATAATTTTTTCTCATTTGGATATTCAAATAGTTTTTACCTCTTTTTTTCATGACACATGGGGCTTAATTTTATGCGATTATTATTGCGGACATGGGCGAAAATGTAAAAAATAGGAACTACGTGTCTATTTTTTACTTTTTTAGTTTTTATTTAAAACCACAAAGGACCACTAAAAACATTTTAAATTGTGTTCCCCTTTCCAGAGAAAGTATTTTTATATATTGTACTTTTTTTTTCCGATGGGGGCAGGACTAGAAACGGTGAGTTAGACTTGCACTGTCTTTTTTAAGTTTAGGTTTTTTCTTTACTTATTATCTTCTTTCTATTTTACTTTTGCTATTGTTATTTATTTTTTAATTTATGGTATACACTGTGCACACCATAAGGTCTTTGCATGGGGGGGGGATTTTAACACATCAATCCATTTTTTTTTTTGCTGAGTTGCCTTGGTAATAAATCGTAGTTATCTTCTCTTTGCGAAGTCTCACTGATTTTGACAATCAGGTTTCCTCCCTGACAGTTTATAGAAGTTGTCCACTGCTTGGACAACTCCTTGTCATACCCTACACTTGGCCCTGATAAAATAAAAAAGCTTATACTCACCTTATGCGTGGGTCACATGTCATAACAACCATACGAGAGCCCTGGGACCGCCAGTGCTGACACCGCTGGAACGGTGCCAGCATGGGAGGAGACTAAAATCGTTTTTATTTTATCGTGGCCAAATATTTAGATCAAGAAGGGATTGTCGAAGTAGTGGACAACCACTTTAACGATCTTGTAAAAGCTATTTAGAATGCACTGATGTTTTAGAACGTCAGTGCAGGAATAAGAGGGGACTGCCCTGACGTTTAACCACTTCTCACCAGAGCCTGTTTTTGCCTTCGTGACAAGGCCAATTTTTTCAATTCTGACCACTATCACTTTATGAAGTAATTACTCTGGAACGCTTCAACGGATTCCCCTGATTCTGAGATTGTTTTTTGTGACATATTGTACTTCATGATAGTGGTAAAATTTCTTCGATATCACTTGCGTTTATTTGTGAAAAAATTTGGCGAAAATTTTGCAATTTTCAAACTTTGAATTTTCATGCCCTTAAATCAGAGAGATATGTCGCACAAAATAGTTAATAAATAACATTTCCTACATGTCTACTTTACATCAGCACAATTTTTGAACCCAATTTTTTTTTTGTTAGGAAGCTGTAAGGGTTAAAAGTTGACCAGCGATTTCTCATTTTTCCAACAAAATTTGCAAAAACATTTTTTTAGGGACCACATCTTATTTGAAGTGACTTTGAGGGGCCTTTATGACAGAAAATTCCCAAAAGTGACACCATTCTAAAAACTGCACCCCTCAAGGTGCTCAAAACCACATTCAAGAAGTTTATTAACCCTTCAGGTGTTTCGCGGGAAATTTTGGAATGTGGAAAAAAACAATGAACATTTAACTTTTTTCACAAAAATGTTACTTTAGACCCAATTTTTTTATTTTCACAAGGGTAAAAGGAAAAAATGGAATACAAAATTTGTAGTGCAATTTCTCATTAGCGCTCTGATACCCCATATGTGAGGGAAACCCACTGTTTGGGCGCACTGCAGGGATCGGAAGGGAAGGAGTGCCATTTTACTTTTTGAATGTAAAATTTGTTTGAATAATTAGCATACGCCATGTTGCGTATGGAGAGCTACTGATGTGCCTAAACAGTGGAAACCCCCCACAAGTGACACCATTTTGGAAACTAGACCCCTTAGGGAACGTATCTAGATGTGTGGTGAGCACCTTGAACCCCAAGGTGCTTCACAGAAGTTTATAATATTGAGTTGTAAAAATAAAATTTTCACATTTTTCCCACAAATACGTTTTTCATCCCTTAATTTTGCATTATCATAAGGGTAATAGGAAAAATTGCATCATGAAATTTGTTGTGCAATTTCTCCTGAACACGCCGATACCCCATATGTGGAGGAAAACTACTGTTTGGGCGCACGGCAGGGTTTGGAAGGGAAGGAGCGCCATTTGACTTTTTGAATGTAAAATTTGCTTGAATAATTAGCGGATGCCATGTTGCATTTTGGGAGCCCCTGATGTGCCTAAACAATGGAAACTCCCCACAAATGACACCATTTTGGAAACTAGACCCCTTAGGGAACTTATCTAGATGTGTGGTGAGCACCTTGCACCCCCAGGTGCTTCACAGAAGTTTATAATATTGAGCCATAAAAATAAAATTTTCACATTTTTCCCACAAAAACATATTTCATCCCTTAATTTTGCATTATCATAAGGGTAATAGGATAAATTGCACCATGAAATTTGTTGTGCAATTTCTCCTGAATACGCCGATACCCCATATGTGGAGGAAAACCACTGTTTGGGCGCACGGCAGGGTTTGGAAGGGAAGGAGTGCCATTTGACTTTTTGAATGTAAAATTTGCTTGAATAATTAGCGGACGCCATGTTGCATTTGGGGAGCCCTTGATGTGCCTAAACAGTGGAAATCCCACACAAATGACACCATTTTGGAAACTAGACCCATTAGGAAACTTATCTAGATGTGTGGTGAGCACCTTACACCTTACAGGTGCTTCACAGAAGTTTATTATATTGAGCCATAAAAATAAAATTTTCACATTTTTCCCACAAAAAATGTTTTTCATCCCCTAATTTTACATTATCATAAGGACAACAGGAGAAATTGCACCATGAAATTTGTTGTGCAATTTCTCCTGAGTGCGCTGATACCCCACATGTGGGGTTAAAACCACTGCTTTGGTGTACGGCAGGGTTCGGAAGAGAAAGGAGCGCTATGTTGGCTGGGATAGGTTGCAGACACCATGTCACATTTGAAGAGTCGCTGACATGCCGAAACAGCAGAAACCCCCACAAGTGACCCCATTTTGTAAACTACACCTCTCAAGGAATTCATCTATGGAAGTAGTGAGTATTTTTTAATTTTTAAATTTATACCATTGGGCAGTGAAGAAAACATAATTGTATTTTTACCACAAAAAAATGTTTTACCCTCAGATTTTACATTTTCACACAGGGCAATGGGTAAAAATGGTGCCGAAATGTGTCACACAATTTCTTCTAAAAGTGGCAATACCCCATATGTGGCTGTATCGTACCGCTTAGCCATGTGGCGAGATCTGGGAGGGACGGAGCGCTATTTGACAATTGGAGAACAAATTATTGTAGATTAGGCATTTGGATTTGGGAGCACAACATTTTCTGAATTTCTTTTGGGGGGCAAGGGCCATTTTGCTTTTCCAGAGCCTTTCTGCTACCAGTAACTTGGAAGTCCCTTATATTTTTAACAGATGATGGACCTCAGTGGGGACTAGCTTTTTTTGAGGACCGAGTTGAAGCTTTTATTGGGAACATTTTACGTAACATTTATGCGGCGCTCTAGGCTGGGCACTTACATTGGGGTTTCCATCTAAATTTCCAAGTGATGTAATTCAGATGAAACCTCTGCAGGATCCATTCACTATAATGAGGCAGCAGAGTTACTCTGGACTCTGTCTGGCCTCTGTTTAGCGGTGTCCTTTTTTTCAGAAGTGCACAAAACTGTGGCCAACCGCACTTTTATGCACGCCTAAAAAAAATGACACTCTGGGATCACAGGCCAGATGGCATCCACAGTGGCCTATATCTGCCTCATTACAGGGAATCTTCCGTCATGGGTTCCGTCTGAATCACGTATTTCAGAGATTTACACGGAAACTCTGGTGTAAGTGCTCAGCGCAGAGCACAGTATAAATGTGAGCAGAGCCTTACCGCGATCTTTGGGAGACATAATAAACAAATCAGTAGCAGGTGAAGAATTGGTTTTATTTACCTCGTGCGGTATAAGTGATGAGATTACTTTATTCTTCGGGTCGGTGCGATTACAGAGATACCACATTTATATCGGGTTTTTATGACTGACAGCTGTCACACACTAAGAGACGCTTTTTTTTGCAAAATCTAGTTTTTGCATCGCCATATTTTGAGAGCTATAACTTTTCCATATTTCAGCTGACAGAGTCATGTGATGGCTTGTTTTTTGCGGGACGAGTTGACATTTTTATTGGTACCATTTTTGGGTACGTGACAATTTTTGATCGCCTTCTATTCCGCTTTTTGGGAGGTAAAATTAACAAAAACCAACAATTCAGGAATTGTTTTTTGAGTTTTTTTTTTATGCCATTCTGCGTTTGGTAAAAGTGATAAGGCAGCATTATTCTTCAGGTCAGTACATTTACAGCGATACTACACTTACTGTATATTTTTTTATGTTTTGACGCTTTTACACAATAAAACAATTTTATAGAAAAAAATATTTTTATTGCATCGCTTTATTCTGAGAGCTATAACTTTTTTATTTTTCAGCTGATGGAGCAGTATGGTGGCTTTTTTTTTGCAGAACAAGATGACGTTTTCAGCAGTACCATTTTTATTTCCATTTTGCTTTTTGATCGTATTTTTTTCCACTTTTTGTTTGCCAATATGATGAAAAAGCATAGTCTTTTGCTCCGTTTTTTATTTCTTTTTATTACGGTGTGCACAGAAGGAGTTAATTAGTGTGACAGTTTTATAGATCGGGTTGTTTCGGATGCGGCGATACCAAATATGTGTACTCTTTTTGTTTTTGCATAAATATACGGATTTATTGGTTTAATATTTTATTTATTTATTTTTATTTATTTTGTGATTTTTTTAACAGTTTGAAAATATTTTTTAGACTTTTTTTTACATTTTTACTTAGTCCCTGTATGGGACATTATTTTTTATTTTTCTAATCACTGTTCTCATGCAATGTAATAGACATGTATTACATTGCATGAGAACTTTGCTGACAGTTTCACACTGTCTGTCTCCTGCTGGACTCAGCTGCAGGCTAAGCCTAGCAGGACACCATATATGGCAGATCTGGAGGCGGTCATGTGACCTCCAGCTGCCATAACAACGGCAGGTCCTGGAAGGCATCAGGGGGCCGTCGGAGAGGTAAGTGGACGACCCCCTCTGATCTCTCTATCTTCTATATGCCGCGATCACTATAGATAGTGGCATATAGAAGATAGCAAAGGGTTAACATCCTTGGGACCTGATCCAATCAGGTCCCGATGATGTCCATTGTCAGAGCTGTCGCTCTGAACCGCAACCGCAGCACTTGCAGGACCCTGGGGGTCCTGAGGGCTGCGGGACCGCCGACCGTTCATAAACATCGGCGCTGCACAGAGCCCAGGCAGTGCTGACGTTTATGTACAGTGGGTGGTCGGGAAGCGGTTAAAGTCTATGGGCAGTCCAGAAGCAGTTAATAAAATTAGACTGACATAAAAACCACATATAACCTGTCACAAGCCTTAGACAGGTCAATCATCAGCCATCCAAATTGTTTAATACTTCCTCTAATAATTTTCTGTGGTTTTCACATGATAATTCTTTGCAATAGTTAGAGGTAAGGTTTTAGTTTAGATTCAGTTTAGGATTTTAAATGGAGAGACAGTGGAGCATGAACACCATAGCTATGTGTGATGCACAGTGTCTGGCTTACAGCCAATTGATGACGCCCATACTATTAGATGTGGCAAGCTGCTCAGCACCATATAAGTTCACCCCACAAGGACAGACACCACAATTCCCTAACCTTCAATAAAGGCAGTGGCTGCATCCTGTATAAAAATGTGCAATAAAAAAATGAAATATGTTGTATAAAATTTATAAAATAATACTAAAAAAATAGTACTATACTCCCATAAACAGATGTTCAGCGCAATGTGATAATGCCACTCAGAAATTTACACTCATAGGAACCTTCTTGCAGGTTTGCATTGAAATGTGAAATGTAAACATAAGATGTAAAAACTAAAAATAAAATACTTATACTTACCACAGCACCCACTTCTCCAGCCACTCCTGCTGCTTCCTGCCCACTGTCCATTCCTCTACACCTCTGTTGCAACATATCTCTAGCCAGGTGTTCACTCTACGCCAAGACTTCTGGCTGTGAGTAGGCCCCAGAGCATGTGCAGTGAATTACAGGGCCGGAGATGTGGTGCATGGAGGCTGGACAGCGGGTAGGATGCTGTAGGACGGGAGCCAAAGAGACATGCTGATGGCAAAAGGGATAAAGAGAAAAAAAACTTACTTTACCTCTCACCTTTTCTTCCGTCCCTGCTGCTTCTTGCCCACTATCTAGTCTACTGCGCCTCTGTCTCGTCACATCTCCGGCCTTATGTTCACTTAAGGCTAGGACTTTTGGGCAGGAGAAGACCCCAGAGCATGTGTAGTAAACTACAAGGCCTGCTCGCCCCGGAAAGACGCAAAAGACGTGAGGAGAGCCATATAGCAGGCATGGAGTAGCGAGGGCATCCGGAGAGGTGAGCAGTGACTTGAGTTTGTTTTTCCTTTTTTTTAACATTTTGACGGCCCACTACTGTTCAGCAAGATGGGGGTCGCTGAATTAACGCAGAGTGAATTACAAAAAGTACATATTCTGCAGAATGCAGATATTTCTAAAATTAGATAAGAATACAATTCCACTTGAATAAATTCGACCATCTCTAGCTGTGATCTTCCTTCATCGTGTTACTCAAAAATTCTTCCTTTTCACCTCTCTGATCCAGACACACAGAACAAAGAAGCAACATTTTTAATGTTTCTTTTTTACTTTAAATGAGGACTACACCCAGAATATTGCATTCATATTGTGCCCGGTATCAAAAGAAAGATAACATTTTAGGTTTTAATGTGATACCATCTAAACTCTAGCCCCATTATTTTATACGTGTGCAAATATTGAAAAAATAATAATGTACTACATACATCCTTGGCAATAAAAATGGTTAAAGCTGGTTAATGATTAAAGCTGTTTTGTCATCAGGATATTCTGAATAGTCCAATTGAATAAAATAGTACATAAGACCAAGAGCTGATAAAGAAGAATGCATACAGTAGTTTCTGTATATGCTCACTGTTTTCCTGAACAAAGCACTCTATTGACCTCCTTCTATCCCCCTGAAAGGTTAGTGACAGGGGGATAAAAATGCCACCGCAAAAACGACAATATCTCCACTTACACAGAATCTTTTGCGAAAATATAGTTGTTGTCTATAAATTATCTTGAATACCTGGACCTCTACGTCCGCTATTTAACAGTCCAGCTTTTCCTCCAGGGATCGGGATTAAGACATTTTTCTCATAGACATTTGCTCATAAGTTGCAATTATGCCAGATTCTTAGGCTGCTTGCCCACTATGTGTTTTTCAAGCGTTTTTGCCGCGGAATTTCCGCAGCAAAAACACTTGAAAAACGTTTGAAAATACGTGCCTCATCGTCCCCAATGCTAATCCGCATGTGCTGTGCACATGCTGCGGAAATTTTCGCTGCAGATTATCATTGCGGAAAAATACGCAGCATGTGCATTAATTTTGCGGACGCACAGCGTAATAGCCGCCATTGACTTGCATTGAACCGCATAGTATCCGTATGAACACATTTGCACAAGCGGATATCATACTGTTCAATGTGCGGATGGTACCCAGGTTTGGAGAAGAGGAGACTCTCATCCAGACCCGGGTACCATAGAACCTGTTAAAAAAAGATTATACTTACCTTCCGATGTCCCCCGGTCTCCTCAGTGATGCGTCCGGTCTGTTGTTTTGGTCGCGATGGTGTGAAAGGGCCTGCCATGACATCATTTAGTCATGTGACAGGTCACGCGACCACCGACGTCAGCGGTCGCGTGACCTGTCACATGACTAAATGATGTCATGGCAGGTCCTTTCACACCACCACGACCCATACAACAGACAGGACGTAGTGGAGAAGACACCGGGGGCCATCGGAAGGTAAGTATAATCTTTATTCTCTATTTTTTACCATTCTAATTCTTTTTTTTTTAACTATTACTTGGTCACACTATATAAAACCATGCCGGTTGCATGGATTTATATAATGTGACTAAGTTGTCAAGCACTTTTCCAAGTGATGCTAAAATCGCTTGGAAAAACGCTTGATAACCTGGATGCAGAAATGCATGCAAAAATGCTTGACAAACGCTTCTACGTGGCAGGAAAAATGCATGTAAAATCCGCATGCATTTTTCCTGCTAGGGAGAAGCGGAAAAAATATGCAGCATTTCTGCATCGTGGGCACTAAGCCTTATGAATTCTTTTACTCTACCGACCTTAGCCACACTAAGAGAACTCTGCGTAGACAAATCTGTCATGGTTCTCTTATCCCCAGCTAAAATCCTTTATATCAGCCTTCCAGAAAATCTCAATGCTGGTCTCAGACCCCAAGTTCTAAAACTCCACACCTGCACAATCCATTTTTCAGATTTATGAGATCTTCTCCTTGCTCTCTATTTCAGATGCGTCCCAGCGCATCAGAGAATGGGAAAAGGGGATATGGATTTGCCTCACTGAGGAGTAATGGGCCAAAGAGTTTCTTTGTGCACTCAAATCACCTATGAGATGTTGAGTACTAGAAAAAAAATTGTAAATATCATCCCTATGAGGTACCTTTACCTAGTAGACCTTCATTAAATGTACTAATGTTAGAGATGACAGCATCTTTTTAAATTCAAATTCACAAAGTTTAGTAAATTTTTCAAATAATTCAATATTCGCCGCAAATTGCTGATACTCCAAATGCCTTTTAAAAACTCTGAGGTCTCCTGGGATAGTAACCATCCCCTTTAAATCTTTTTAATGCAAGAGCAACCTTAGCAAGATCATAGTGACCTCACTTTAGAAACTAATGGTAACCTGGTAGTAACCAGCTGTTAGGCATCATGTGATTGCTGGACATGAAATTGGGCCAGAATCATCTGTGGTCTCCCACTCTGGTCCAGCCAGGGAAGATGCTGCTTAGCATCACTGTCGGTCCCAACGCCTAGCCTGTGAACGAGAAGTGCAGGCTGTCTTTTGGGTCCTTGTTCCTAGTAGTGTTAAGCATAGGTTGCGGAGGGGAACAAGGGCTGCTACAGCCTAAGTCCAGGATGCACTGCACTGAGCATGCCTGTGACATGGTGGACCGTGATTGGTGCTTTGGTGTCAGCTGATCCGGTGACCTGGCACCGCCTGATTGGCCGCGGGTGATGTCATCAGTAGTGCGACCAATAATGCGACAATGGGCAGGGCTTAGTCTTTAACCCCTTTACCCCCGAGGGTGGTTTGCACGTTATTGACCGGGCCAATTTTTATAATTCTGACCACTGTCATTTTATGAGGTAATTACTCTGGAACGCTTCAACGGATCCCCCCAATTTGTTAGCGGACACTATGTCGCGTTTGGAGAGCCCCTGTGTGCCTAAACATTGGAGCTCCCCCACAAGTGACCCCATTTTGGAAACTAGACCCCCCAAGGCACCTATCTAGATGCATAGTGAGCACTTGGAACCCCCAGGTGCTTCAAAAATTAATCCGTAAAAATGAAAAAGTGGAAAAAAACCCACTTTTTATTTTTACGAATCAATTTGTGAAGCACCTGGGGGTTCCAAGTGCTCACTATGCATCTAGATAGGTGCCTTGGGTGGTCTAGTTTCCAAAATGGGGTCACTTGTGGGGGAGCTCCAATGTTTAGGCACACAGGGGCTCTCCAAACGCAATATGGTGTCCGCTAACAATTTGAGCCGATTTTCCATTCAATTTGTTAGCGGACACCATGTCGCGTTTGGAGAGCCCCTGATGTGCCTAAACAGTGGACACCCCCCACAAGTGACCCCATTTTGGAAACTAGACCCCTCAAGGATTTTATCAAGGGGTATAGTGAATATTTTGAACCCAGAGATACGACACAGAATTTGATAATATTAGGTCATCATATTGAATAAGTTGTCATTAGTCTTGAGCGCAAGTGCTCGCTACTTGAGTTTGCATCGGGTACTCAGGTATGCACCATGTACTGCGTGTGCTCGAGTGACATACTCGAGTCCCTGCCCCGCATGTTTCATGGTTATTAGACACCCAAAAGAAAACATGCGGGGATCGCTCGTGCATGGCAGGCAATCCCCGCAAAGTTTTTTTGGCCGCGAAGCATATGGGGCGGAGACTCGAGCATGTCACTCAAATACCCACGATACTCAATGCATACCCAAGCACGCGATGCAAACTCAAGTAGTGAGCACTTGCGCTCAACACTAGTCGCCATATCGTCATCTTTTTTTCTTACTTTTGAAAAAAATCCCAGCCCCATCACAACCCTAACCCCAACCCTAACCCCAACCCCAGCCGTAACCCTAGCCCAACCCTAACCCTAGCACAACCTTAACCCGAGAGTTTATTTTTTACGCCGTTCCTCGTGCAGTATAAGTGATTAGACGTCTTTATTCTTCGGGTTGGTGCGACTTCAGCGATACCAGAATCATATGGGGTTTTATGATTGCCAGCTGTCACACACTAAAAGACGCATTTTTTGTAAAATCTAGTTTTTGCATCGCCATATTTTGAGAGCTATAATTTTTCCAGATTTTGGCAGACAGAGTCATGTGATGGCTTGTTTTTTGCGGGATGAGTTGACATTTTACTTGGTGCCAATTTCAGGCACGTGACATTTTTTGATCGCTTTCTATTCAGATTTTTGGGAGGCAGAATAAACAAAAACAAACAATTCAGGAATTGTTTTTTTTTGTTTGTTTTTTTTTTATTCTGTTCCGCGTCTGGTAAAATTGATAAGGCAGCTTTATTCTTTAGGTCAGTAAGTTTACAGCGGTACCACTTTTATATAGTTTTTCTATGTTTTGGCACTTTTACATAATAAAAGCAATTTTATAGAAAAAAATATTTTTTAGCATTGCTTTATTCTGAGAGCTATAACTTTTTTATTTTTCGGCTGATGGAGCTGTATGGTGGCTTGTTTTTTGCGGGACAAGATGACGTTTTCAGCTGTATCATTTTTATTTATATTTGTCTTTTTGATCGCGTGTTATTCCATTTTTTGTTTGGCGGTATGGTGATAAAGCACTGTTTTTTGCTTCGTTTTTTATTTACTTGTTTTACCGTGTTCACTGAAGGGGTTAACTAGTGGGACAGTTTTATAGGGCAGGTCATTCTGGACGTGGCGATACCAAATATGTGTACTTTTATTGTTTTTTTGTTTTTTTTTTCATAATAATATTTATTGATGGGTACATTATATTTTTATTTTTGGTGGATTATTTTTCTATTTTTATTTTTATATTTTTACAATTTTTTTTTATTTTTTTTTCACTTTCTGACAGTTTTTTTACTTTTTTACTTTGTCCCACTATGGGACTTTCACTTTTTTTTCTCTGATCGCCTGCATGGCACAGGAATGGAGCACCATCCCTGTGCCATGCAGGCTGTCAGCGCTGGACAGGGAGAAGATTGTTTGGTCATGCACTGCGCATGTCCAAAAAATCTTCCTGCTGTCTGGTGACCCGGATGTTGTCATGACGACATCGGGTCGTCATGGCAACATCCAGGAAGCCGCGGCAGACAGCGCTGGAGGCCGGAAGAGGAGGCGAGTACACCAATCACCTCCCCTTAGCCACCCAATGCTGCGATCAACTTCGATCGCAGCATTGCGGGGGTTAATGTGCCGGGAGCGGTACGGGACTGCTCCCTGCACATAGTACCAGGTGTCAGCTGTGACAATCAGCTGATACCCGGCGGCGATCGCGCCCGCACATCCTGTGTGCGGGTGAAATCGCCAGGGCGTATTAATACGTATCTGG
This sequence comes from Phyllobates terribilis, assembly GCF_046119375.1. Lineage (NCBI taxonomy): Eukaryota > Metazoa > Chordata > Amphibia > Anura > Dendrobatidae > Phyllobates > Phyllobates terribilis. The sequence goes on from NW_027362764.1 coordinate 254,134,400, forward strand.
TCCATAAGGCCCAGGGCACAGATACGTATTAATACGCCCTATGTCGTAAAGGGGTTAAATAGGCGGCCCACAAGCATGGCGGCGTGCTCTGATCTTTGAGCTAAGGTTGTGTTCATGTGTGGATGTGTGTCTGTTTGAGTTCTCTTGCTGTTCTAGCTTTGGACAGGCAGGTTTAGCTGGGGATAGGCAGTCTTAGCTGGAGGGAGGCCGGTAGTTCCGTTTGACAGTCTGGCTTTGACAAGGGGGTCGCTATCATAGGCGGATTATAATGAGGGCAATCCGGGCTATCGCCCGGGGCCCCGGGCCTGCAGGGGGCCCGCGGCTCCGGGCGGGGTGTCTAATGCCGGATTGCCCTCATTATATGTGCGGGCCGCCGTGGCACATACCGGTAGCAGTGGCGGGAGGGGGGGCCCCGGACCGCTCCCCCAGCAGCGGCGCACGGCCGCTACTTCTTCATCGGCTGGGCCAGCACTGCAGCAGTTGGGATGGTGCAGCAGCCTGTGCATGGCCGTGTCTCCTAGCTGTGACGTCACGCAGTGCGCGCCCGGCCTGCACTGCTGCAACGGAGAAGTCAGAGCAGGCAGGAGGAATGAAGCCGGGGGATGATGAGTCTGTGTGTATGTGTGTGTATATGTGTATGTGTGTGTATGTGTGTGCGTGTGTGTGCAGGCAGATATCATTGTGTGATGTCTGTTTATATGTATTTTTGTGCTTCAAATGTGTTTATGCGTGTATGTATATGTCTGTATATGTTTGTGTGTGTGCGTGACTGCATGTGTGACTGCGTGCGGCCTCCTGCTGAGAATAGTTGGCGTCGTGCAGCCTCCCGCTGTGTATAGATGGTGCCGTGCGGCCCCCTGCTGTGTATAGATGGCGCCGTGCGGCCCTCTGCTGTGTATAGATGGCGCCGTGCGGCCCACTGCTGTGTATAGATGGCGCCGTGCGGCCTCCCGCTGTGTATAGATGGCGTCGTGCAGCCCCCTGCTGTGTATAGATGGCACCATGTGGCCCTCTGCTGTGTATAGATGGCGCCGTGCGGTCCCCTACTGTGTATAGATGGCGCCGTGCGGCCTCCCACTATGTATAGATGGCGCCGTGCGGCCTCCCGATGTGTATAGATGGCGCCGTGCGGCCCCCTGCTGTGTATAGATGGCGCCGAGCGGCCCCCTGCTGTGTATAGATGGCGCCGTGCGTACTCCTGCTGTGTATAGATGGCGCCATGCGGCCTCCTGCTGTGTATAGATGGTGCCGTGCGGCCTCCTGCTGTGTATAGATGGTGCCCTGTGGCCCCCTGCTGTGTATAGATGGCTACGTGTGCTTAATTTTGAGTCATACAATTAATGTAAGGCTATGTGCCCACGATACAGAAATGTTCCGGATTTTTTTTGAGCGTTTCTGCATCTCCCTGGCAGAAAAAACGCATGCGGATTTTACATGCGGATTGTACATGCAGATTTTACATGCGGATTGTACATGCGTTTTCCTGCCAGGGACATGCGGATGTGAAGCGTTCTTCACTTGCATTTCCACATGCGGGTTGACAAGCGCTTTCCAAGCGATTTTAGCATCACTTGGAAAGTGCTTGACAACTTGGTTACACTATATAAATCCATGCAACCAGCATGGATTTATATAGTGTGACCTTAAAAGAATGGTAAAAAATAAAAAATATATACTTACCTTCTGATGGCCTGCCGACGTCAGCGGTCGCGTGACCCGTCACATGACTAAATGACGTCATGGCAGGTCCTTTTCAGACCATCGCGAGCTGCCGGCAAGCCAGGACGCATCGGATAAAGACACCGGGGTCCATCAGAAGGTAAGTATAATATTTATTTTTTATTTTATTCTTTTTTTACAGGTTCTATGGTACCCGGGTCCGGAGGAGAGTCTCCTGTCCTCCACACCCGGGTACCATCCGCACATTGAAACGCATGGATTCCGCATCTACAGATGCAGGGATGCGGATTCCATACGTTCTAATGCAAGTCAATAGCGGCAAAAACGCCGCGCTTCCGCAAAATAATTGGTAATGCTGCGGATTTTTCTGCAATGATAATCAGCAGCGGAAATTTCCGTAGCATGTACACAGCACATGCGCTTTATCATTGGGGAACATGGCAGACCTTCTACCAAGCATTTTTTAAGCGTTTCTGCAGCAGAATTAAAAAACGCATAGTGGACACACAGTCTAAAAAAATATATTATAATTAATATTGTGCCAAATTAATTTCACGCGAACTATCACATTGTCTATCACAGGGGATCATGTGACATGTCACGTGATAAATCAGGTGTGTGTGGGGGGGGGGCCGCGCCTTCTAAACTGCCCAGGGCCCTTGCTACTCTTAATCCACCCCTGGTCGCTATACACCCCGAGCAGACTGCGGACTCCGTATTCCTGGCACCGCCTGTTAGCCATGTGGAGAGTTACTCCACAGTCCGGTCGCACACCGGCTGGGAGCACGTATATGCCGGCGTGAGTCACACACATTTCTTAGCGTCTGCTGCATAGCCTCTGTGCAGTTAACAGGGCCACAGCTACGTTATTTGTCGCACATCTCTCGTGCAGTTAACAGAGATAGTGCGAATCCCTTTTCCCGTCTCGGCGTGCAGTAACACTGGAGGGATTTATATATTAGTTGGTTGTTTTACCTTCTTACCCGGAAGGTGTTCGGCCGCAGTCTTCTAGGCTGCATCGAGGACCCCGGGTTCGGTTGCTTTCCATTTTTAATAAAGTTGTTTGCAACCGTCCCCATAACAGTATCAGAGCACCCGGGTCTTGCCGAACATGGCTGACAACCAGCAACTGCAGCGCTATATACAGCAACTTGAGGTCAGACTTAGGACTTTGAAACAAGCTGCCCCAGTGGCTGATATCACTGCAGTAGCTACCCAGGCAGCTTCTCAGGTTGCGAATCTGGTCAACACGGCTGCGGTGAATGCTGCAGCAGCTGCAATTGCCCCATTACCCCGTTTTGCTCTCCCGGAAAAATTTTCTGGCGACAGCAGAGCCTGCAGAGGTTTTATTAATCTGTGCTCCATTCAGTTAGAGATGATGGAAGCACGGTTCCCCTCCGAAAGGGCCAAAGTGGGTTTTGTCATCTCGTTACTTTCTCACAGGGCCTTAGAGTGGGCTACCCCTCTGTGGGAGCAGAGTGACCCGATAGTGGCTAATGCGTGTCTCTTTCTTAGAGCCCTAAAGACTGTTTTCCTAGGTCCTCAGGTCACGCATGATACGGCTCTTAAGCTTCTTGCGTTGGTCCAGGGTTCGGCCATGCCATCCAGTTCAGAACCTTAGCAGCTGAATTGGATTGGTCTGAGCGGTCGTTAATCCCGGTGTTCTGGTAGGGTCTGGCTGGGCATATTAAAAATGCTATATCTACCAGAGAGTTTCCAACCTCCCTGGAGGAGTAAATCTCTCTCGCTAACCAAATAGATTTGCGTCATGCAGAACACAAGTTAGAGCTGGAGGTCTCCAGACCTCAGTTTCGGTTGGCACCTTCATTCTCTAGACCCATTTCCAAACCCTCGACTCCCGACCTGGAGTCTGAGGCTATGGATATATCCCGGACTGAGTCTAGCTCCTCTCGTTCCCAACCTGCACATCTCTTGGAGTACCCCATTAATAAGGGTTCCAAGCAGTCAGGAAAACGAGTGTGTCTAACTGCCGTTGGAGGAGGTGTGTTAGATTCCGGGGCTTCTTCCTCCAAATTATTGTATAAGGTGACATTGCTCTTCGGAACAACCACGTTTACTGCCAAGGTGTGGGTGGATTCTGGCGCCGATGGCAATTTTTTGTCATCTACGTCTTCCCAGAAGCACACCATTCCTATGGAGTTACTGCCAAAACCAATGAACATTAGGGTAGTCAACGGTTCACTGCTGGACACGCAAATCACTCACCAGTCGATTCCCCTCACCATGTCGTTTCCTCAGGGTCACCGGGAGGTTATCTCCTTTCTTATTATTCCCGGTGGATTAGATAAGGTGCTATTGGGTCTTCCATGGCTATGTTGTCACACTCCACACATTGACTGGGGTATGGGGAGAATTTCTTCCTGGGGTGAGAATTGTGTGTCTCAGTGTATGGTTGCAGCCGCCCGGAGGGTAGACCCTTTGTCCCGGTCCATGGATATGGCTGAGGACGATGACGAGCCCAGGCTTACCATTCCTTCGGGAAGTATGCGGATGGTGGCTCCAGTGTCCCTAAACCAGGTTCCTTCTGGGAGGACGTTCGTTCCTCCTAATCTACAAAATGAGGTGCTCTCCTAGGCACATGCCTCTAAGATCGGAGGTCATTTTGGGGTCAAACGTACCACAAAGTTTCTCCAATGGTCGTATTGGTGGCCCCGGTGGTGCCAGGACGTTAAGGAATATGTTCTAGCATGTGTCTCCTGTGCGAGAGATAAATCATCCCGTCAAAGTCCGGCTGGTCTTCTCCATCCGTTACCAGTGGCTGATTCCACATATCAGACTCCGCTTCTTCTGAATAATGGCCAACATCCGCGCGTTCCGGTTCCTATGTGCCAGTTCCCTCTGTGGAACCTGGGGTCAGAGATTGGGCTCTGGAGGCGCGGGAGGTTTAGGAACATACCCAGGATGCTATATTGGCCTCCAAGAATCGGATGAGAGAGTCGGCTGACACTCTTCGTCGTCCAGCCCCCGTATTCTATCCGGGCGACAGATTGTGGCTCGCGGCTCGCAATATCAAAGTACACGGGGAATCTGCTAAGTTTGCCCCCCGCTTTACTGGTCCTTTCAAAATTTTGGCCCAAGTAAACCCCGTAGTGTACCGTTTACAGTTACCACGACACCTGAGGAGTCACGACACTTTCCATGTGTCGCTCCTTAAGCCCGTTCGCCTGACAAAATTTGCTGAGCCCCAACCTGCTACAGACACCAGGGGTGATGATCTCGAGGTGCAGGCTATTGTGGGGTCTAAGATGGTTCGTCAGAAAAAATATTTCCTAGTACACTGAAGGGGTCATGGATCTGAGGATCGCTCATGGGAACCGGTGGGCCACATTCATGCTCCCCTGCTCATTGAGGAATATGAGCATCAAGTGGAGGGTGATGTTAGAAGGGGGGATAATGTTAGGCATCGGGCAGTTGCTGGACCTGAAATTGGGTCAGAATCATCTGTGGTTTCACATTCTGGTCCAGCTAGGGTGAATGCTGCTTAGCATGGCCATCAGTCCCAACGCCTAGCCAGTGCACAAGAAGTACAGGCTGTCTCTTGGGTCCCTGTTCCTAGTAGTGTTAAACATAGGTTGCGGAAGGGAACAAGGGCTGCTACAGCCTAAATCCAGGATGCACTGCACTGAGCATGCCCGTGACATGGCGGACCGTGATTGGTGCTTTGGTGTCAGCTGATCCGGTGACCTGGCACCGCCTAATTGGCCGCGGGTGACGTCATCAGTAGTGCGACCAATAATGCAACAGTGGGCAGGGCTTAGTCTTTAAATAGGCTGCCCACAAGCATGGCGGCGCACTCTGATCATTGAGCTAAGGTTGTGTTCATGTGTGGACGCTTGTCTGTTTGAGCTCCACGTGCTCTCTTGCTTCTCTAGCTTCGGACAGGCAGGTTTAGCTGGGGATAGGCAGTCTTAGCTGGAGGGAGGCAGGTAGTTCTGTTTGACAGTCTGGCTCCGACAAGGGGGTCACTATTAGTGTTGAGCCACCCCCGTAGTGTTCGGGTTCGGTTCGGTTCGTCGAACACCGGGATGTTCGAGGAACTGTTCGTCGAACTGTTCGTCGAACACCTTAGAACACCGTCGAACACCGTTAAAACCAATGGCAGGCAAACAAAAACACATAGAAACACATAGAAAACACCTGCAAAGGTGTCCAAAAGCTGACAAACTGCTCAGAAGACACTCTCTTTAAAAAAGCCGGCCGGCAAATTCAGCAGCGGCATACACCGGTACCCGACAATTTAGACAAGAAGGAATAGAGCATCACACATAGATTAGATAGATAGAAACATGTCAGTCACACATATAAGAAGCACAGTGACAGTGTTGGTTACTGCACTTGTCATTTAGTGTAAAGGATTTATTAAAAAAAATATTAGTGTTTTCATGCACCGTCTCTTTAAAAAAGCCGGCCGGCAATTCAGCATCTGTACCCGACAATTTAGAACAGAAAGAATAGAGCTTCACACATAGATTAGATAGATAGAAACATGTCAGTCACATATATAATAAGTACAGTGAGAGTGTTGCTTACTGTACTTGTCATTTAGTGTAAAGGATTTATTTAAAAAAATAATAGTGTTTTCATGCACTGTCTCTTTAAAAAAGCCGGCCGGCAATTCAGCATCTGTACCCGACAATTTAGAACAGAAAGATAGAGCATCACACATAGATTAGATAGATAGAAACATGTCAGTCACATATATATGAAGTACAGTGATAGTGTTGGTTACTGTACTTGTCATTTAGTATTAAAATAAAGGATTTATTATTAAAAAAATTGGCGTGGGGTTCCCCTTAATTTTAGGCTCTAGCGGAGGTTAAGCAGACGGCTGGGGCAGATGTTTGAAGCCTGGGAAGGGGGTAATACCCACGGAGCTTCCCAGGCTACTAATATCAGCCCCCAGCTGAATACATAGCCTTTACTAGCTATTAAAATGGGGGACCCCCCAAAAAAAATGACGTGGGGTCCCCCCTAATTTAATAGCTAGCAAAGGCTAGGCAGACAGCTGGGGGCTGATATTAATAGCCCAGGAAGGGAGCCATGAATATTGGCCCCCTCCCAGGCTAGAAACACCAACCGTCAGCCGCCCCAGAAATGGCGCATTCATAGGATGCGCCAATTCTGGCACTTAGCCTCGCTCTTCCACGCTGCCCTGGTGCGTTGGCAGGGGGTAATAGGGTTGGGGTTGATGTCAGCTTATAATGCCAGCTGACATCAAGCCCAGGTTAGTAATGGAGAGGCATCTATAAGACACCCCCATTACTAACCCCATAGTCAAAGTTAAAAAAAACACAAACACCCAGAATAAAGTCCTTTAATTGAAATAAAGACACAATCCTTTATTGTTCTAAATTAAACCATACTTACCATCACGCCCATTCCAGCTGAAGCCAACGATCTCCTGCAATAAAAGAAAAATAATAAAGCAACCTCATCCTTACCTTTCCATGGTTCCCACCACAGCTTCAGCTCTGCTACATCGAGATGACAGGCTGGACCGCAGCAGAACGCTGCCATCCAGCCTGTCATCCCGCAGACACTGAGAAGCGCAGGCTTGCTTGCGCTGCTCAGCGTCTCTCTGTGACGACATCCAGATGAGCCGAGTTCATGTCCAATGAACTCGGCTCACCTCATGCACGTCACTGACAGCGTGGGAAAATTCTCACGCTGAAGCGCTGATTGCAGGAGAATTTTCCCACGCTGTCAGTGACGTGCAGGAGGTGAGCTGAGTTCATTGGACATGAGCTCACCTCATGCACATCACTGACAGCGTGGGAGAATTCTCCTGCACTCAGCACTTCAGCGTGAGAATTTTCCCACGCTGTCAGTGACGTGCATGAGGTGAGCCGAGTTCATTGGACATGACCTCGGCTCATCTGGATGCCGTCACAGCGAGACAGTGAGGAGCGCAAGCAAGCCTGCGCTTCTCAGTGTCTGCGGGATGACAGACTGGATGGCAGCGTTCTGCTGCGGTCCAGCCAGTCATCTCGATGTAGCAGAGCTGAAGCTGTCGTGGGAACCATGGAAAGGTAAGGATGAGGTTGGTTTATTATTTTTCTTTTATTGCAGGAGATCGTTGGCTTCAGCTGGAATGGGTGTGATGGTAAGTATGGTTTAATTTAGAACAATAAAGAATTGTGTCTTTATTTCAATTAAAGGACTTTATTCTGGGTGTTGTGTTTTTTTTAAATACTTTACTAGAAATTCATGGCGATCATGTCTAATACTGGCGTGACCCCATGAATTTTGGGCTTGGGGCCAGCTGATAATACCAAGCTGGCCCTAACCCCTTTATTACCCAGTGAGCCACCGCACCAGGGCCCTGGATGAGTTGGGTACAGCGCCAGAAGATGGCGCTTCTATGAACGCGCCATTTTCCGGGGTGGCTGCGGACTGCAATTTGTAGCGGGGGGGGGCCCAGAAAGCTTGGGCCTCCCTGCGCTGCAGATTCCAGCCCCCAGCTGCCTAGTTGTACCTGGCTGGACAAAAAAATAGGGCAAAGCCCCACGTACTTTTTTTTAAATTATTTCATGAAATTCACGAAATAATTAAGAAAAAAAGGCCTTCCCTATATTGTTGTGTCCGGCCAGGTACAAATAGGCAGCTGGTGGTTGGGGGCAGCCCGTTCCTGCCTGCTGTACCTGGCTGGACACAAATATAGTGCAAAGCCCCACTTCAATTTTTTTTAATTATTTCATGAAATTCATGAAATAATTAAGAAAAAAAGGGCTTCCCTATATTGTTGTGTCCGGCCAGGTACAAATAGGCAGCTGGTGGATGGGGGCAGCCCGTTCCTGCCTGCTGTACCTGGCTGGACACAAATATAGTGCGAAGCCCCACTTCAATTTTTTTTAATTATTTCATGAAATTCATGAAATAATTAAGAAAAAAAGGGCTTCCCTATATTGTTGTGTCCGGCCAGGTACAAATAGGCAGCTGGTGGATGGGGGCAGCCCGTTCCTGCCTGCTGTACCTGGCTGGACACAAATATAGTGCGAAGCCCCACATCAATTTTTTTAAATTATTTCAGGAAATTCATGAAATAATTTAAAAAAAATTGACGTGGGGCTTCGCACTATATTTGTGTCCAGCCAGGTACAGCAGGCAGGAATGGGCTGCCCCCAACCACCAGCTGCCTATTTGTACCTGGCCGGACACAACAATATAGGGAAGCCCTTTTTTTCTTAATTATTTCATGAAATAATTTAAAGAAAATTGACGTGGGGCTTCGCCCTGTTTTTGTGTCCAGCCAGGTACAACTAGGCAGCTGGGGGCTGGAATCTGCAGCGCAGGGAGGCCCAAGCTTTCTGGGCCACCCCCGCTGCAAATTGCAGTCCGCAGCCACCCCGGAAAATGGCGCGTTCATAGAAGCGCCATCTTCTGGCGCTGTACCCAACTCATCCAGGGCTCTGATGCGGTGGCTCACTGGGTAATAAAGGGGTTAGGGCCAGCTTGGCATTATCAGCTGGCCCTAAGCCCGAAATTCATGGGGTCACGCCAATATTAGACATGACCACCATGAATTTCTAGTAAAGTATTTAAAAAAAACACAACACCCAGAAAAAAGTCCTTTAATTGAAATAAACACACAATTCTTTATTGTTCTAAATTAAACCATACTTACCATCACGCCCATTCCAGCTGAAGCCAACGATCTCCTGAAATAAAAGAAAAATAATAAAGCAACATCATCCTTACCTTTCCATGGTTCCCATGACAGCTTCAGCTCTGCTACATCGAGATGACAGGCTGGACCGCAGCAGAACGCTGCCATCCAGCCTGTCATCCCGCAGACACTGAGAAGCGCAGGCTTGCTTGCGCTCCACAGTGTCTCTCTGTGAGGGCATCCAGATGAGCCGAGTTAATGTCCAATGAACTCGGCTCACCTCATGCACGTCACTGACAGCGTGGGAAAATTCTCCTGCACTCAGCGCTTCAGCGTGGGAGAATTCTCACACTGAAGCGCTGAGTGCAGGAGAATTCTCCCACGCTGTCAGTGACGTGCAGGAGGTGAGCTGAGTTCATTGGACATGAGCTCACCTTATGCACGTCACTGACAGCGTGGGAGAATTCTCCTGCACTCACCGCTTCAGCGTGAGAATTTTCCCACGCTGTCAGTGACGTGCATGAGGTGAGCCGAGTTCATTGGACATGAACTCGGCTCATCTGGATGTCGTCACAGAGAGATGCTGAGCAGCGCAAGCAAGCCTGCGCTTCTCAGTGTCTGCGGGATGAGAGGCTGGATGGCAGCGTTCTGCTGCGGTTCAGCCTGTCATCTCGATGTAGCAGAGCTGAAGCTGTCGTGGGAACCATGGAAAGGTAAGGATGAGGTTGCTTTGTTATTTTTCTTTTATTGCAGGAGATCGTTGGCTTCAGCTGGAATGGGCGTGACGGTAAGTATGGTTTAATTTAGAACAATAAAGGATTGTGTCTTTATTTCAATTAAAGGACTTTATTCTGGGTGTTTGTGTTTTTTTTAACTTTGACTATGGGGTTAGTAATGGGGGTGTCTTATAGACGCCTCTCCATTACTAACCTGGGCTTGATGTCAGCTGGCATTATAAGCTGACATCAACCCCAACCCTATTACCCCCTGCCACCGCACCAGGGCAGCGTGGAAGAGCGAGGCTAAGTGCCAGAATTGGCGCATCCTATGAATGCGCCATTTCTGGGGCGGCTGACGGCTGGTGTTTCTAGCCTGGGAGGGGGCCAATATTCATAGCTCCCTTCCTGGGCTATTAATATCAGCCCCCAGCTGTCTGCCTAGCCTTTGCTAGCTATTAAATTAGGGGGGACCCCACGTCATTTTTTTGGGGGGGTCCCCCATTTTAATAGCTAGTAAAGGCTATATATTCAGCTGGGGGCTGATATTAGTAGCCTGGGAAGCTCCGTGGGTATTACCCCCTTCCCAGGCTTCAAACATCTGCCCCAGCCGTCTGCTTAACCTCCGCTAGAGCCTAAAAGTAAGGGGAACCCCACGCCAATTTTTTTAATAATAAATCCTTTATTTTAATACTAAATGACAAGTACAGTAACCAACACTATCACTGTACTTCATATATATGTGACTGACATGTTTCTATCTATCTAATCTATGTGTGAAGCTCTATTCTGTCTGTTATAAATTGTCGGGTACCGCTGCTGAATTGCCGGCCGGCTTTTTTAAAGAGACGGTGCATGAAAACACTATTATTTTTTTTGATAAATCCTTTACGCTAAATGACAAGTACAGTAAGCAACACTGTCACTGTACTTCGTATATATGTGGCTGACATGTTTCTATCTATCTAATCTATGTGTGAAGCTCTATTCTGTCTGTTATAAATTGTCGGGTACCGCTGCTGAATTGCCGGCCGGCTTTTTTAAAGAGACGGTGCATGAAAACACTATTATTTTTTTTCATAAATCCTTTACGCTAAATGACAAGTACAGTAAGCAGCACTTTCACTGTACTTCGTATATATGTGGCTGACATGTTTATATCTATCTAATCTATGCGTGAAGCTCTATTCTTTCGGTTCTAAATTGTCGGGTACAGGTGTATGCCGCTGCTGAATTGCCGGCTTTTCATGTTTCACTGTTGGCACTGTTCCCATCGATTTGGGCAATCACTGTAATGCCACAACCACCATGGCTGTGGCATTACAGTGAGTGGCAGACAATCCCTGCATGATTGGTGCTCTAAATAGCGCCAGACATGCAGGACACGCTTTTGGTGCACGAACAGTTATCGAACATAACCTCGAACAGCCGAATTTTTTGCAAATCGTTCGGGTTCGTCGAACAACTCGAACACCGCCCAAAACAGCTCGAATTTGAGATTGGCGAACAGTTCTAGTCGAACACCGCTCATCTCTAGTCACTATACACCCCGAGCAGACTGCGGACTCCGTATTCCTGGCACCACCTGTTAGCCACGTGGAGAGTTACTCCGCAGTCCGGTCGCACACCGGCTGGGAGCACGTATATGCCTGCGTGAGTCACACACACTTCTTAGCGTCTGCTGCGTAGCCTCTGTGCAGTTAACAGGGCTACGGCTACGTTATTTGTCGCACATCTCTCGTGCAGTTAACAGAGATAGTGCGAATCCCTTTTCTCGTCTCGGTGTGCTGTAACACTGGAGGGATTTATATATTAGTTGGTTGTTTTACCTTCTTACCCGGAAGGTGTTCGGCCGCAGTCTTCTAGGCTGCATTGCGGACCCCGGGTTCGGTTGCTTTCAATTACTAATAAAGTTGTTTGCAACCGTCCCCATAACACCAACAGCCCATTTAGTAATGCAGTGTACTGACAGACTTTTCATGGTTTTTCAAATGAAAAATTGAGTTCGTCATTTTTAACCAGAAATTCTGCTGAGAAGAGGTTAGTGAGGGGAGGCTGGTGAGGGGATTCTGCTGAGGGGAGGCTGGTGAGGAGAGACTGGTGAGGGGATTCTGCTGTGGCGAAACTGCTGAGGGAAAGCTGCTGAGGGGAGGCTGCTGAGGGGATTCTACTGAGGGGAGGCTAGTGAGGGGATTCTGCTGAGGGGAGGCTGGTGAGGGGATTCTGCTCAGGGGATTCTGGTGAGGGGATTCTGCTCAGGGGATTCTGGTGAGGGGAGGCTGCTGAGAGGATTCTGCTGAGGAGCACTTGGTGAGGGGATTCTGCTGAGGGGATTCTGCTGAGGGGAGGCTGGTGAGGGGAGGCTGGTGAGGGGATTCTACTGTGGAAATTCTGCTGTGGCGATTTTGCTGAGTGGAAGCTAGTGACGGGGAGGACGGTGAGGAGAAGCTGATGAAGGGAGGCTGGTGAGGAAAGGCTGATGAGGAGAGGCTGTTGAGGTGAGGCTGGTGAAGGGATTCTGCTGAGGGAAGGCTGCTAAGGGAAGGTGTGGCACCCTGCTGTTCACAGGTACCACAGGACCCAAAAGGGTGCATGGATGGACTTCTCCACAAGAGGCCCTCGTTACAAACAAACACCTCCACCCTTCCACCTCATACCACCAGAGGGAGCCCGTTAGGGATATATATATGGAGGGTGGAGCCAGGCAGTTCAGTCAGAGAGTGAGTTGTTCAGAAGTGTGCTGCCACTGAAAGCAGTGAAGATGCAGCACGTCTGCTGCTGAATTGAGGCTCCCCAGTGTGGCCTGAGGCAAGGAGGAGAGGAGAGAGGTGTTTAGGGGGCAGAGGAGCATCATAGGCTCACCCCAAGACATGGTCCGCGCCTACAAGGTCCTTTATACCCAGTAGGGATCACCGGCATACCAGGAGGACTATAAGTACCTGGTCGACCTGAAGCTAAACCCTTGACAGGACTAGGAACCACGAAGGCCCCGCCGTCCAGGGATAGTGGTTGCCAGAAAAAGGTCCTACTACCAAGCGACAGATGAAGGCTGGCTAAGAGCTTAGAGAGAGGGAGACACAGACCAGGAGACCTTATGCCCGCTCGCTGGGGAGAAGTCCTGAAGTGCACCCTTCCTACCGAGTACCCTGGACCATACCTGACATCCGCACAAGTAAAGGTACTGAAGTGAATCCCCTGTCTCTGTCAGTTACTCCTGCTGCGCCATCTCTCCTGCACTGCAAGCCCCAGCATCACCACCATTTGCACCTACACTGCCCCGGGAGCCCACTCCATCTGTGGGGAGCAGAAACATCCCAGCTGCCATCCCATCACCCCCCGGAGGTCTGCAGCAGCGCCGGTAACCATTATCGGAAACCACAGGTGGCGTCATGAGACAAACTATACACTAAAACCCCTTTTTAAAGAGCGACCCAGAGTACGGGCCCGGGAGCCGACTGCCGTGACATCCTAAACAAGGTAAAAGGCCCGGGTACCGAGTCCCCTATATTCCCCTTGGGTGACACAGAGGCATCTGAGGGGATTCTGCTGAGGGGATTCTGCTGAGGGGAGGCTGGTGAGGGGATTTTCTGCGGGAATTCTGCTGAGGGGAGGCTGGTGAGGGGATTTTGCTATGAGGATTCTGCTGAGGTGAGGCTGGTGAGGGGAGGCTACTGAGAGGGAGGCTGGTGAGAGGATTCTGCTGAGGGGAGGCTGGTGAGGGGATTCTTCTGTGGGGATGCTGCTGAGGGAAGGCTGCTGAGTGGATTCTGCCGAGGGAAAGCTGGTGTGGGGATTCTGCTGAGAGGATTCAGCTGAGGGGATTCTGCTGAGGGGAGGCTGCTGAAGGGAGGCTGGTGAGGGGATTTTTCTGTGGGAATTCTGCTGTGGGGATTCTGCTGAGGGGAGACTGCTGAGGGGGGCTGGTGAGAGGAGGCTGGTGAAGGGAGGCTGGTGATGGGATTCTGCTGTGGGGATTATGCTGAGGGGAGGCTGGTGAGGGACGGCTGCTGAGGGGAGGCTGCTAACGGGAGGCTTGTGAGAGGATTCTGCTGAGGGGAGGCTGGTGAGGAGATTTTTCTGTGGGGATTCTGCTGTGGGGATTCTGCTGTGGGGATTCTGCTGAGGGGAGGCTGGTGAAGTGAGGCTGGTGAGGGGATTCTGCTGTGGGGATTCTGCTGTGGGGAGGCTGGTGAGGGGATTCTTCTGTGGGGATGCTGCTGAGGGAAGGCTGCTGAGGGAAGGCTGCTGAGGGGAGGCTGCCGAGGGGAGGCTGCTGAGGGGAGGCTGGTGAGGGGATTCTGTCGAGGGAAGGCTGGTGTGGGGATTCTGCTGAGGGAATTCTGCTAAGGGGAGGCTGCTGAGGGGATTCTGGTGAGGGGATGCTGGTGAGGGGATGCTGGTGAAGGGATGCTGGTGAGGGGAGGCTGCTGAGGGGATTCTGCTGAGGGGATTCTGCTGTGGGGAGGCTGCTGAAGAGGCTGCTGAGGGGAGACTGCTGAGGGGAGGCTGCTGAGGGGATTCTGTTGAGGGGATTCTGCTGATGGGGAATCTGATGCGGGGATTCTGATGAGAGGAGGCTGTTGAGTGGCTGTGGAGACGGTGTGCCAATTTTGTTTCAAGAGAGTGCCTACCTCCGCAGACAAGTAGAGACGAGTAGTTGCTAAATGGGATGGCCCCTCTTACCCCTTTACTCTTGACTACTTGATAATTTTTTTATGTTATCACTTTGAGTTATCATGTTTTGAGGTGTATTTGCATTTATATTCTAGAATTTATAGGTTTTTAATGAATACCAATAAAGATATTTTTTAGTAGGGTATAATCAGGGAATATATGCAATAATATACTCTGTTTACATTTATAAATTCGGTGATCTCAGCCTGCGGCGGCGGTGGTCAGGTGGCGGCCGTGGGCAAGCTGAGGCGGCCATTAGATTCTTCTTGACTGGGCGGCAGGCGCGGCGGCGTTAATGTATTAATTTGTCCACAATCTCAGTACGTGATTGCATGATGCAATCATTCCCTCCCCTCCCCCCTTCCAACCCCCAACCAAAATTTATAAGGTGCTGGATGATCCTGAGCGATGCTGCAAAACCAAATGTTGAATTACAACATCAGGTGGCCACGCTCAGGATTCTCCAGGAACTTATACATTTTGGTTGGGGAGAGAATGATTGATGGAATCCGCAATCAGAAATACAGATTATAAAAAAAATTATCACAATCTTGTTACAATTAGTTTAAAATTATGTATGTAACACATTCCATTAAAGAAAAATAAATAAAATATACCTAAAAAAAGAGTATTGGATATTTTTAAGAAATGTTTAATATGTTAGAGTAGAGTAGGGTCTGGCCAGAAGAATCTACCCTGTCGTGGTGGCGACTTAAAAAATCTTTTGGCCAAAATAAAAGCTGCTGCCTATTTATGTGATATGGTGTTCGATAGGAACTGTTAATGTGTGATTGGTGAGGACATGGTGCAGAAGTGGAGTTTTTCCAAGAGTGGGCGATTTGACTGTGTAAGGTTTGAAAGATGGAGGCGGAGCTGGGGTGGAGCCTGGGCGGAGTCTCAAGGGGGCCTAGAAATTTTGACAGTATGGGGCCCTGAAATTCCTAGTGGCAGCCCTGTTCCCAGACTACTATACTCATCTACTTCACAGCTACAATTGTACAACACATTATTGTCTCGAGTATTAGTCCAATGTTTTAGTGCTTTCGCTTCCTATCTTTATTACTGAGCTATGAACGTTGACATCAGGACATGATAGTCCCTACTGGTTGGCTGTGCTATACAATGTGCTGTGATAGTTGCAAAATGTTATGTGGAAGCCTGCACAGCCTATGAAAAGGCAGTGGGCTTTTTTTAGCTATTCACACAAAATGTTCTAATTCACTGGAACCTGCAAATTTCATAATATTTGACTCCAATTTGAGTTGGTCATCTCTAGTGAAGATCTTCAGCTTCCAAATTATGCTGGAGAATCCAAAATACCAGTAGCACTATGCTCCATAAATGGTGGGGATACTGTCAAAAACATACTTTTTGGGATAGAGTCTTTGATGTTTATTATCATATCTCCAGAGTTACTGTTTCCAGCTCTCATTAGGTAGCTTTATTGTCTATGAAAGCTATAATTTAACATAGCTAAACTGAGTGTTTTGGCATCCACTTGGCCCATGACATTCAATGTAGAGAAATGGAAAGTTAAAAATATGGGCAAAGTCGGACATATCATTGGTTCAAACTGTGCAGCCGCACAAGGGCCACAGGGGTAAGGGTGTCCACTTCCACCACCAAAGCAGGTTTAATTGTGCATTACGATTAGCTATTGGACTGCAAAGAGCCTGCCCCTGCATATACAGTTAGGTCCATATATATTTGGACAGAGACAACATTTTTTTAATTTTGGTTCTAGACATTACCACAATGAATTTTAATCAAAACAATTCAGATGCAGTTGAAGTTCCGACTTTCAGCTTTCATTTGAGAGTATCCACATTAAAATTGGATGAAGGGTTTAGGAGTTTCAGCTCCTTAACATGTGCCACCCTGTTTTTAAAGGGACCAAAAGTAATTGGAAAATTGACTCCAAGGCTATTTCATGGACAGGTGTGAGCAATCCCTTCGTTATGTCATTCTCAATTAAGCATATAAAATACCTGGAGTTGATTTGAGGTGTGGTGCTTGCATTTGGAAGGTTTTGCTGTGAAGTAAACATGCGGTCAAAGGAGCTCTTCATGCAGGTGAAACAAGCCATCCTTAACCCTAGAACGCATACCTGGGGCCTCGCAGGCCCGCCCTGTTAATTGTTTTCTATTTTCTGCAAGATTACTTTAGTTAGAATTTTGAAACTCTAGGTATTCCTCAGGTATATAGTTGTTTGTCATTTTTGTTTGAGTTATTCCATGTTATTTGCACATGGGCCTAAAAGGCCCCAGGAATGTGAAAATGTAGATTTTTATGGTCATGCATTCTAGGGGTAAGCAGCAAAAACAGAAAAAACTCATCTGAGAA
Organism: Phyllobates terribilis; assembly: GCF_046119375.1. Classification (NCBI taxonomy): domain Eukaryota; kingdom Metazoa; phylum Chordata; class Amphibia; order Anura; family Dendrobatidae; genus Phyllobates; species Phyllobates terribilis. The sequence goes on from NW_027362764.1 coordinate 254,151,440, forward strand.
ATTGCTACAATATTAGGAGTGGCAAAATCTACAGTTTGGTACATCCTGAGAAAGAAAGAAAGCACTGGTGAACTCATCAATGCAAAAAGACCTGGGTGCCCACGGAAGACAACTATTGGATGATCACAGAATAATCTCTATGGTGAAGAGAAACCCCTTCACAACAGCCAACCAAGTGAACAACACTCTCCAGGAGGTAGGCGTATCAATATTCAAATCGACCATAAAGAGAAGACTGCATGAAAGTAAATACAGAGGGTTCACTGCACGGTGCAAGCCACTCATAAGCATAAAGAATAAAAAGGCTAGACTGGACTTAGCTCAAAAACATCTAAAAAAGTCAGCACAGTTCTGGAAGAACATTCTTTGGACAGATGAAACCAAGATCAACCTCTACCAGAATGATGGAAAGAGAAAAGTATGGCGAAGGCGTGGTACAGCTCATAATCCAAAGCATACCACATCATCTGTAAAACGCGGCGGAGGCAGTGTGATGGCTTGGGCATGCATGGCTGCCAGTGGCACTGGGTCACTAGTGTTTATTGATGATGTGACACAGGACAGAAGCAGCCGAATGAATTCTGATGTATTCAGAGCCATACTGTGTGCTAAGATTCAGCCAAATGCAGCCAAACTGATTGGTCATCGTTTCATACTACAGATGGACAATGACCCAAAACATAAAGCCAAAGCAACCCAGGAGTTTATTAAAGCAAAGTAGTGGAATATTCTTGAATGGCCAAGTCAGTCACCTGATCTCAACCCAATTGAGCATGCATTTCACTTGTTAAAGACTAAACTTTAGACAGAAAGGCCCACAAACAAACAGCAACTGAAAACCACCGCAGTGAAGGCCTGGCAGAGCATCAAAAAGGAGGAAACACAGCGTCTGGTGATGTCCATGAGTTCAAGACTTCAGGCAGTCATTGCCAACAAAGGGGTTTCAACCAAGTATTAGAAATGAACATTTTATTTACAATTATTTAATCTGTCCAATTACTTTTGGTCCCTTTAAAAACAGGGTGGCACATGTTAAGGAGCAGAAACTCCTAAACTCTTCATCGAATTTTAATGTGGATACTCTCAAATGAAAGCTGAAAGTCTGAGCTTCAACTGCATCTGAATTGTTTTGTTTAAAATTCATTATGGTAATGTCTAGAACCAAAATTAGAAAAATGTTGTCTCTGTCCAAATATATATGGACCTAACTGTAGGCACTAGTAATATATTGGCATCATATGTTCTGGGTAAGTAAAACTTGGAGATTCACTTATAAAGAAATATCTGGGTGTACTTGTAGATCACATCAAGCCAAGTAGGATCCTGGCACTCACATGTTAAATAATTAGCCGTTTATTGTTGTCTCAACATTCAAGTCAACAGACGTTTCGGCCCACCCTGGGCTTTTTGCAATAATATTCAATAAACTGCAAATTATTCCACATGTGAGTGCTGGGATCAGGGCCGGCGTCGCCACCCGGCGCACCCGGGCAAGTGCTGGGGCCCTGCACAGCGCAGGGGGCCCACTGACCTCGGTTGCTATGTTAGCACTGCAGTGCTGCCCGCGGCATCCTGAGTTACTGCCGGCCGGCAGATCCTCTTCTGAACAGCAGGGGGCCCGCACTCACCTCGGTTGCTATGTGAGCGCTGCCCGCCGTGTCCTTGGTTACCGCCGGCCGGCAGATGCATCCTTAGCCTCCGGCTTTCGAGTGCCGCAGAGCGCATGCGCCGGCAGACATCCCGTCTGATGCCTGATGCCTGGCACCATCTCAGCTACAGCGCATGCGCTGCCTTCAGCCTGGGTCCTTCCTCCGAGCTCAAGCTCCTCGGAATTCAAGCGCCAAACATTGCCGGTAACTTTATCTGTGTCAGGCTCTGGGCTTTGTAGGAAGATTTGTGGTGGACATGTATGAGGGCTCTGTGGCTGTCACTGCTCTAGTACAGCAATTGGCACAGTTATTCAGGGCACTGTGTCCAACACTCCTCGGACCACATGCAAATGCCTTGCTATTTTAGTTTTTGATCTACACTCATAGCATAATTATTTGGGCCAATAAAATAGTGTTGCTAAATGCATAAATGATTAGCCTGTACCAATAAATCCTGTTGTCAGCACACACCTATGTGATAGGCTGTAGGCATTAGTTGCTATTGTGATTTACATTCTGCCATTGCTAACTGTGCACTCAGCACTATGTGGCACTTAGGGTTGGGTCATCAGGGACTATTTTGATCAATGCTAAGCCCTTTTTTTTTGCAGAATATCATCTGGATCTGGCTTGTAGCCTGGTATTTAATGCTAACTTATTATGTGATCTCATAACCGATAATATGCATTAATGATTTTTCTTCTGAAGAGTAACTGTAAAAATAATTTACAGTTATAAAGCTAAACTTACATTACTAGAGATTCCATGAATTGTTGTAGTCTGCTTAAAGGGATATTCCCATTTCAGTCATTGACAGCAAATCCTAACCCATATGACCCAAGCAGTTAGGCATGCATGGACATTCTCTATTATAGTCTATGGTGGGGCTTCTCAAATAATTTTTACTAGGGCCTTACAGGGTCGGCGTCAGCACCCAGACAAGTGGCGGGGACCTGGACCATCAGGGGGGCCCACTCGCCAATGGGGCCCGGGCCCCGGTCCTGCACTGCTTGACTGCTGTCACTTTACCGGACATGGCAGCGCGCTGTGTCTGCTAATAATGACACGGCAGGAGTGACACTGCGCCTTTAACTGTTCTTGTGTGTCGGCCCTGCTGCGTGATTATTACTAGCAGACACAGCCGCACAGTGCTGCCATGTCTTGTGAAGTGACAGCAGTCAAACAGCACAAGAGGTCCTGCAAAAAATGTTAGGGGAGGGGCCCTACACAGCTACAAGCCTGAGGAGCTAGACGGGACACAAGCCGGGGGCAGGTTAACCCTAGAACGCATACCTGGGGCCTCGCAGGCCTACCCTGTTAATTGTTTTCTATTTTCTGCAAGATTACTTTAGCTAGAATTTTGAAACTCTAGGTATTTCTCAGGTATATAGTTGTTTGTCATTTCCAGTTGTTCATTTATTTTTATGTTACAGGCATTTTCGGTATAACAACTCTTTTTTGAAAATACCCATTTTTATGGTCATGCGTTCTAGGGTTAGCAAGGCTTGTTGCCAGCCTCCACATCACCATATCACAAATATTTTTAATGTGTGTGCCTATGGATGATGTGAATATCTGTGTATGCCAGTGTGTATAACTGTGTATATATATTTGTCTGTTTTATATGTGTTTTTAAGAATTTGTGTTCAAATATGTATGTTTGTCTGTATCTGTGTATATGTTTGTATATGTGTGTCTGCATATTGTATGTGTGCATATCTGTGTACCATGTGCATGTGTGTGCATACCTGCTTGTGTGCACATGTCTGCATACTGTGTGTGTGCATGTCTGTGTACTGTGTGTGTGCATGTCTGTGTACTCTGCATACTGTGTGTTTGTGCGCATGTCTGTTTACTGTGTGCATGTCTTCATACTGTGTGTGTGTGCATGTCTGTGTACTGTGTGCATGTCTGCATACTGTGTGTGTGCATGTCTGTGTACTGTGTGCATGTCTGCATATGTGAATGATGAGGGGGCTGCCTGGGCCCTGTGTTGTATATCTATCTTTCTCCACCGTATCTGTGCATCATGAATCGTGGTGTGTGTTAAAGGGGCCCACTGAGACTCTTTCGCCCGGGGCCCACGAAAACCTGGAGCCGGCCCTGGCTGGGATCCTACTTGGTTTGATCTGCATTTCCTCCACATGCACCTCAAGAACCATACGGATATTGTCATGTATTAAAGATGTATAAGTTGAGGGATGGGAAAGAAATATTACCACTTTACCAAGCGTTAGTACGACCTCATTTGGAATATGCAGTTCACTTCTGGGCACCAGTTCATAGAGAGGAAGCCTTTGAGTTTGAAAAGATACAAACAAGAGCAAGAAAACTAATAAAGGGCATTAGTTATAGGGAAAGACTAAAATAATTAAAATGATTTAGCCTTGAGAAGAGTCATTTAAAGGGTTAATGATTATCTTGTACAAGCTCATTATTGGACCATACAAAAATAATGGTCGATATCTGTCTCATGTAAAACTCCATCAAATGACATGGGGCACTCCCTCAATCTGGAGAAACAACAGTTCAATCTCCAGAGGAGACAGACTTTCTTTATCATAAGAACTTTGAGTATGTGAAATAGTCTACCTCAGGAGCTGGCCACAGCGGGAACCATTGATAGTTTAAAAGAAAGTCTTAGATGATTTTTTTTACAAGAAAATAACAGAAATAATTATGTAAATGTCTGAAGTTCTTTTCTGAATAGTTAGTCCTGTTGATCAATAATTAAGATCATGAGGGAAAGATTAGCTACTATGGGGCAGACTAGATTATGCATTGCGGTTGTACACATACCCCTTCTTTTTATACTTTCCCATCCCTCAGTTGAACTTGATAGATATTTTTCTTTTTTCTAACCATGTAAACTATGTGGACTTCTGAAACACCCGGGCAATCCATTGTAGTTCATTCTAAAATTCATTGGGCAACAGCAATGGACTTCTTGCATCCGGTGGAAGAGCCTAATAGCAGACGTGAGGAAGAAGCGAATATACTGTAATTAGGTTTCATTGAACTTGGCAAGAATGGCTTACATTTAAAGAATCTGCTATTTTCCTGGAGGTAATTACGAGGTAAATTAAGCTGAGTTGGAGTGGTAGATGTGGTGCCCCTGCGGTTCCAGTTGCCACAGATGTACTGCATCTCAGCCAGAGGTGTGGTACCCCACTCTCAGGTAAGGAGGGGGCACTACCCGGGACCCAACCACTCACATCCAACACTACATCACTCCATTAGGGAAGGTCCAGATAGCTCCTAAGGGAAAGCACAGGCCTGGTTCCTGTCAGGAGGGTGGAACTAAGTAGAGGAGGTGAGTGGAGGAAGTAGTTTAGGGGAGCACTGAAGGAAGAGTATAAAAGGAGGGTGGAAACATCTAGAAGCGTTCAGTTCTGCTCAGGGGAGCAAGGGAGGACCGTGTGGAGTTAGGTCCAGACAGCGAGGGGGCCCAGTCAAAGGGGGCCAGGAGGAGAGTGAGGAGAGAACACCGGAGCAGTGAGAAAGGCTCCAGAGATAGAAGGGATTCTAGGGGCATGGGAAGTGCGGCGTTCACGCTGACCGTGAAGGTATCAGACCGCAGTAGGGGACCGACCCCAGACTAGTTTAGTACTTCAAGACTCAACTAGCAAACCGGAGGTTGCGGTATCTTCATGTGCCATAGCCAAAATCCACACATAATCGCTGAAAAGGTGGCCATATAGGACAAAGGGAACAGACAGGATGTCGCCCAACAAGGCCCACAGCCACTGGCTCGGAACACTGTGTGTGAGGCGCAGGGCAGGAGGGCGAGAGTCAGCACAGAGAGACGACCCGAGAAGGTACACAAGAAAGGGGTCCTGTTCAAGTGCACCCAAGTTATCTGAGAGTTGGCTGGATCACTTCCCCGGAGGACACAGGATGACATGGGCGGTTATAACTGGCTGCAGCGGTTACCTGGAACTGCCTAAGAACGGTGAGTAAAGCTTGAAGACTGCACCCCACCGTGTCCTTGATTTTCATTGCTGCATCACCTACCCTGCACTACACTGTCCCTGCCAACAACATCTACCTCATCAAGTCCTATATACTGCCCTGGGGCTTACCTCTGCCCGTGGAGAGCTGCACTATCTCTGCTGCGTCACCATCAGTCTCAGTGGATCTGCACCGCAGCGGCGGCCCCATATAGCTGCATACCACGGGTGGCGTCACATACTTTATCCCCAAAAACTTTATTCCCCAATTGACTTTCTTTATTTAACCGCCCTGGGCCACGGACCGGGTCACTGCCACCGTGAATACACCAAAAAGGACCGGTCCGGCTACCGAGTACCCCACAGCCCCAGGGGGCACGTCATAGACATCTATGGTCCATACACCTCGGCCCCTCCCCCCTTTTCTCAACCTTTTTCAAATTACTTTCATATTTCTCTATTCTTTCGCTCCTTCTTTATTTTATTCTTATTCTAAGTGACATCTTGTCACTGGCTTAATTGGGTCTTGGATATTTAGATGACCTTCATCAGTTATACAGTGGCATGTAAAAGTTTGGGCACCCCTGGTTAAAATCACTGTTATTGTGAACAGTTAAGCAAGTTGAAGATGAAATGATCTCTAAAAGGCATATCATTAAAGATGACATATTTCAGTTGTATTTTAGGCAAATAAGTATATAGATGGTCTTTTTTTTCATTTTAAAAATTTACAATAAGGGAAATGGGCCTATGCAAAAGTTTGGGCACCCTTGGAGATTTGTGTGCTTTGATAATTTTGACCAAGGTTTCTGACCTTAATTAGCCTGTTAGGGTTATGGCTTGTTCACTACCATCGTTAGGAAATGCCAGGTGATGAAAATTTCCCAGCTTTATAAAAACCAAGCCTCCTCTAACTTTATGCCCATAAAACAGCAGCCATGGGTTCTTCTAAGCAGCTGCCTAGCACTCTGAAAATGAAAATCGTGGAGGCCCATAAAACAGGAGAAGGCTATAAGAAGATAGCAAAGTGTTTTCAAGTTGCCCTTTCCTCAGTTTGAAATGTAATTAAGAAATGGCAGTTAACAGGAACAGTGAAGGTCAAGATAAGGTCTGGAAGACCAAGCAAAATTTCAGTGAGACCTGTTCGTACGATTGCTAGAGAGGCAAATCAGAACCCCCGCTTGACCTCAAAAGACCTACAGAAAGATTTAACAGACTCTAGCTTTGTGGTTCATTGTTCTACTGTTCAGAGACACCTGCACAAATATGACCTTCATGGAAGAGTCATCAGAAGAAAACCTCTCCTGCAGCCTCACCATAAAATTCAGCATCAGAAGTATGCAAAAGAACATCTAAACAAGCCTGATACATTTTGGAAACAAGTTCTGTCGACCGAAAAGGTTAAAATAGAAGTCTTTAGCCACAATGATCAAAGGTATGTGTGGAGAAAAAAGGCCACCAAATTTCAGGAAAATAACATCTCGCCAACTATTAAGCATGGGGGTGGATCAGTCATGCTTTGGGGTTGTGTTGCAGCCAATGGTACAGGGGACATTTTACGGGTAGAGGGAACAATGGATTCAATGAAATTTCAACAAATTCTTGATGCAAACATAACACCATCTGTAAAAAAGCTGAAATTGAAAAGAGGATGGCTTCTACAAATGGTTAATGATCCTAAACAAACATCAAAATTCCACAATAGGCTACCTCAGAAGGTGCAAGCTGAAGGTTTTACAATGGCCCTCACAGTCCCCTCATCTGAACATCAATGAAAATCTGTGGCTAGACCTCAAAATAGCAGTACATGCAAGATGACCAAGGAATCTCACAGAACTAGAAGGATTTTCCAAGGAAGAATGGATGAAAATCCCTCAAACAAGAATTGAAAGACTTGTCTTGCTACAAAAAGCTTTTACAAGATGTGATACTTTCAAAAGGGGGTGCTACGAGGTACTAACCATGCAGGATGCCCAAACTTTTGCAGTGGTCCATTTTCCTTTTTCGTCATTTTTAAAATGTAAAAGATTAAAAAATATATATTTTTGCCTAAAATACAAAGGAAATCTATTATCTTTAACTTCAGGCCTTTTAGAGATCATTTCATCTTCAACTTGCTTAACTGTTCACAATAACACTAACTTTGACCAGGGGTGCCCTAACTTTTACATGCCACTGTATTTGCTAGGATTGAAAATGTTGTAGTCTATTCTTTTAACTTTTTGAATATGTTATTTTAACTTACCACAATGTTAAACAATAAGTAAGGTCAAAAAGTTTTATTTTACCATGTTCTGTTGATAACATGTCCATGAACCTTAAGTGTTCTTCTTGACCTCTTTACCTTTATGGTTGAATGAAAATGTAGATCCTGTGACAATATAACTATCTTTGTTTCTTCTTTATAATTGTCATTTTTAAAAATAGTTTTTAAGGATTTCACAGTATGATTAGAGAATTGCTTCCTGTTGAAAAAACACATGTAAGTAAAAGAGATTAAACATAATGACAAGCAGCTGGATTTAGCTACTGTTCTCATAGACCTCATGTTATCATGAAGGTTAAAGTTCAAAGCTGTAGTCTAGACACAGCTGAGAAGGACTGTCTTAGGTTTTCATATTAACAACTGTACAAAAAGTACATTGTGTTTTAAATAATTATTTTACAATTAAATATAAACATTAACATTGCGTACCATTAGAGGTAGGGTTGTGGTGTCACCCAGGAAATAGTGACAACTATTGTTGACCAGTATGTTTCCACTTTTAATAACATGTTTTGATAAGGACCTACAAAATTAACCAAGTGCTGCTGTTCTAAAGGTTCCCATTAATCGTGCTAATCACTGACTTCAGTGGTAACATTTGCATGTATGTCACACACTGCTTAAGTCAATGATTGACTGCAGCGGTCACATGAATGATGCATGGGGCAGCATCAATGGCAAACTGATGAGTGCCAATGGAGTACTGATGTTACAGCAGTGGTAGATTGAATGCGTAAGTAGTAGTATAAGCATTTTAACACATTTGTTGCCCCTACACCACTTTTTAGCAATTATGGAAAACCCCTTTAAATCTTTCAATGCAGGGGAGATCTCGATAAAAAAACCTCTCACTGAAATAAAGACATATTAAAGAATTGATCATTGTAGAATTTTGATCTTGTTCAGATTAAAAAAAGACTTGAAATTAAGGGCATCTCTAAGTGCTCAAAATTTAGTGTTTTAGTAACGCACATTTTTGTCAAATTCTGTCCAGCATCTTTAAAAAGCAATCAGGCTGTCTGAATTTACCACTAGAGTGTTAAAGGGATGTTACTACATACTGTAATACCTGCAAACAGGTAATTGGGTAATTTAAGCCCTGCTCAACAATACCCCCAAATAACCACTTTGGCCAGGAATTAATTTAAGACCCATCCTTTTTGCGAGTCGAACCACAAGATTGTTGTGGCAGAGGATACTGAGAATTCTATCAAACAGAACTCCAGTTAAATTGTAGATATATTAAGAAATTATTGAAAACTAAACTTTGTACCCGAAAGCAACATGACAAAAGATAGAGATTTACGTGACCTCATGGACAGGAAAAATGCCCTCAAAATTAAATGACTCGTACTAAATCAGATTTGTCTTAAAAGGGCATGTTCAATGGTATATTTTAAGGGAATATTTCACGCTGTGCCATGCTGCCTCTTCCTGTGCTCAGTGAAGAATCACTGATGAAAAACTAATGGTAAAAATTAAAATACTGGCTAAACACTTATGAAAATTGGATCCAAAACACTGATCAACAACAGTGCGTGTTTTTACGTATGAACAAAACATGGAAAGATCATGTGAACGAGACCTTAAGGACTGAAAAGTCTAAGGGCCTGATTTATCAAAATGCCAGTATTCTGGTGTTAAAAGCATTGCAAAGTCAAATAATTTTGGCGCATCTCTAGGCTAAATTTTTGTGACTTTTGCCATTCTCACACTATTTTTGCCTAGCTCTGACAAAATGGGTTAAGCTGGAACAGGACGGGGTCTTAAAGGGAATCTGTCAACAGGTTTTTGCTATGTTATCTGAGAGCAGGATGATATAGGGGCAGAGACCATGATTCCAGCAATGTATCACTTACTGGTCTTCATGTTGTCATTTTGGTAAAAATCAATGTTTTTTTCTGAAACAGATCTACCAGTCCTCTGAATGCAGAGGATAAGCAAGCCCATACCACTGATTGGCAGATTTCTTTGTGCAATGTGCATAGACAGAAAGTTGTAGCGTTTGGGGCAGGGTTACACAGAGCAGAAAGACTACATGGCAGGAGACAACTAGTCTTGTAGTGATAATATCCTGCAGATAAAACATTGATTTTCTTGAATCCACAACACACAGCCCAGTAAGTGACACATCACTGTAATCATCTTCTTTGCCCCTTCATTAAATTGCTCTCACATTAAAAGCCTACTGCAGAAATAATTCACTACTTTGATATTGATGATTTATTCTTATAATACATAATGAACATGAGATCGGTGGGGGCGCGACACCTGGGAACCTATTCATCTGTTATTACTTAGCAGAGGCGGCAGGATATAAACAGTATATGGAACCCCCCCGGACACTCTTTAGTATCAGTGGCCAAGAAATGCAGCTTATCTTCCATTAAATTGACATTCAATTTAGCAGATATACAGATATATGTAGACCAGTGGCATACAGGCCACACGACTGCTATGAGGCCCCACTGGTGAGGGGGCCCGGTGCGGTCCGGCGGCTAAGTGGTGTTGTGTGTGTGCCTCTAATTAAATGTAAGCGCCACCATGTACCTCCTCGCTCCAGCCTCCTCCTAACTCTTCCTTCCTGCTCTGCTGGCTCAACTCTCTGCTGGATTTGTATAAGCATGCCATGTCTCCTGGCTGACATAGCTTTCCAGCCAGAGAGCAGCTGTATGCTGGGCCTGGCCGGAAGCCGGAAGTCATTTGCACATGTGAGGAAGTTGGAACGTGAGCTGAGCACTGCCTGTGTGGAGACGCAAGATGGTGAACCGGGAAGGGTGGTAGTAATAAATTTAACTAATGTGTCCTCTTGCCACTGGCACTTCTCCTTTGTGGTTCAAAAAAGGCTGATCCAGCTACTTCGGAGGGGGGGGGTAAATAATATTTCTGCCTGCAGCTTGCACCTTACGGGGGGGGGGGGTAAATATTCTGGCTTCCGGGGGAGCATTATACTGTATACAGGACCATGGGGGGAGCATTACACTGTCTACAGGACCATGGGGGGAGCATTACACTGTATACAGGACCACGGGGGGAGCATTACACTGTATACACGACCATGGGGGGAGCATTACACTGTATACAGGACCACGAGGGGAGCATTACACTGTATACAGGACCATGGGGGGAGCATTACACTGTATACAGGACCATGGGGGGAGCATTACACTGTATACAGGACCATGGGGGGAGCATTACACTGTATACAGGACCATGGGGGAGCATTATACTGTATAGAGGACAACGGGGGGAGCATTACACTGTATACGGGACCATGGGGGGAGCATTATACAGTATACGGGACCATGAGGGGAGCATTATACTGTATAGAGGACCACGGGGGGAGCATTATACTGTATGCAGGACCATGGGGGAGCAAGCAATTATACAGTGTGAAAGTTTGTGTGGGGTTCATAATACTGTATGTAGGCCCATTATACTGCATGGATAGCCATGTGGGGGTCACAGTTGGGGATCATACTGTGTTGGGGTCTCCATACTTTGCCTTGGGAGTTGAGGTGGGGTACAGTAGGGTCATTATACTGTGCATCTGGAGGAATTCACCATGGGAGTATCATACTGTGTTTGGGGGGCACTTCTGTTGGCATCATACTTTATTGGGCAACGAAAGGAATCTAGGACTTCAGCAAGAGGAAACTTTACTATGTAAAGGCTGGAAAGTTGTGAGATCTGCTCTTCTGTGACTTCGACAATTATTTATTTTATTATTTTTTGAGGGGGGGACCCACTTAGAACTTTTGCTATGGGGCCCCATGATTTCTATGTACACCCCTGATGCAGACAAATACAGTTACACTCTGTTTTAGTGTAGAGATGTGGACTGTCTTACCATGTTCCTGCCCCTGAAGACAACAGACACACTATGTAAATACCGTTCTGCGGTTTTATATGTGACATAATGTATGTCCAATGTAATGTGATATAATGTATTATGGTGATGTACAGTATATAAAGTGTTAGAGCATAATGTGAATATAGCATAGGATATAGAAAGGTTAGCATGTAGGTAGGAAATTGTTAGGTTAGGATTAGCCTAGTGGGAGGGCATTAGTGCTGATAATAAAGGGGGAACTTACTGGTTAGAGGGAGTTCAGTGTCAGCCAGGGAACGGTGGAGGAGAGTTCAAGTTCAGATGGGGTGGGTTGCTAGAGGCAGCATAGGGCAAACGTTCAAGGCAGTGGAAGGCCAAATGGAGATCCCTGATGGACATTCCAACAGCGTCTGGAGCCTAGGACACGGGCCAGGTACCATTGAACGGGCCTCGCCTTCTGACATCACGAGGTCGATGGACATGGAGTTACATGAGGGGCAGGTGGCCGGTCTCGGGTGCACTGTTGGAGTGGACAATGAATACCTGAGGCTGATGGAGTCAGCAGGCTTGGAGGTAGTACAGAAGGAACAAGTGGCAAAAGAGGAGTTGTGCTAAGGAGGAAGGAAGTGTGATTTGCTGTGCCATATCCCACCTCTATCCACCTCATGAACTCGGACTGTTTAGTAAAATTTTGACTGTTGCAAAGAACCTGGTGTCCCATGCATTATGTGCAGCGGCTCTTGAGGACTTAAGCCTGGAGGCAGCGAAGACCTGTGGAATAACAAGTGAGTGTGATGCACCTCACACCTTACAGCACACTGGAGAACCACTTGTCTGTAAAGTGCCAGAGCACAACTGGACAGCAGCTCAGTTGCGTCTACCACTCTGCAGCACTTTACATTTGGTGTAGTGGGCAGGATCGATCCGTGCATCAAGAAAACTTGACAGATGCAGGGAAAGATACAGAGAAAATGAAGATGTCACTGAACACTGATGACAAGACAGCGGTGAGTGGCGTAAAATGGCTAGATGGACTCACCTATCATGGGCGTACTAAGAGAAACCATGCGAAAATCCATCCAGCCTAGGAAGAGGCTTGTCCAGAGAGGCTGGCTAACGGTAAGCAGTGCCCATCCCCAATGTATGAGACAAAAGAAAAATAAACCACTGCCATCACAGCCAGTCAAAAGAGAATGGGTGAAAACTGCTGGAAATGCTCCCACCGAAAAAAGGGCAGAGTCCTGGACAAGTACACCCTCTGGAGGACAGCCCGTCAAAATTGTTGGTGAAAGGAATTGGAAGCGAGCAGCCAGAGAAAATGGAGCGCCACAGCATCGCGCATCGTAGTGGGCCCGGATGAGCGGTATGGCAAAGTAAGGTCAAGCTGTTGGAGCAAGAGATGTGGCCAGGAGGTCTGCAGCATCTACCAGAGCCCGCTGTGAAGCTTCAGCATCCGGAAGAGGACCCCAAGATTGAGGATCCCTTGCTGGTCCCTGAGCCCAAATCTGACTCACCAATGGAAGCGGTTGCATCGGAGTGGCCAAAAACACTGTGTCTGGGTGGTGCGGCTGAAGCAGATGGTGGCGACCCTCGCAGTAAGTACACCTGGGCCCCCTGGAGCGGTTCCACCTCAGACTATGGCCACGACTCCCTTGCCCCAGGATTACGTAGAACAGCCCCCGGTCCTGGACCCTGTTAAGTCTAAGTGGGTGGCCAAGGTTGTTCAGAGAAAGAATGAGAGAGAAAAGTGGATGCAAGTCCAACTACACCTTCCCGGAGGTGGCGAGGTTGGCCAATGGATAACACAGGGAGCAGTATGGCACTATGCCGCCGCAAAGGGATACGGGTTCATCCAGGAGATGGTCACGGACAACAAAGTGTATGTGAACGCCAGTTCCATGTCATATGGGCCATATATGCTGTGGAGGCTGATGGAGTCAGCAGGCTTGGGGGTAGTCCAGAATGAAAGTGTGGCAGAACAGAAGAGGAATTGTGCTAAGGAGGAAGGAAGTGTGAATTGCTGTTCCCTATTCCACCTGTATCCACATGATGAACTTGGACTGGTTAGAAAAAGTTTGACTGTTGCAAGGAACCTGGTGTCCCATGCATTATGTGCAGCGGCTCTTGAGAACTTAAGCCTGGAGACAGTGAAGACCTGTGGAATAACAAGTGAGTGTGATACACCTCACACCTTACAGCACACTGGAGAACCACTTGTCTGTAAAGTGCCAGAGCACAACTGGACAGCAGCTTAGTTGCGTCTACCACTCTGCAGTACTTTACATTTGGTGTAGTGGGCAGGATCGATCCGTGCATCAAGAAAACTTGACAGATGCAGGGAAAGATCCAGAGAAAATGACGATGTCACTGAACACTGACGACAAGACAGTGGTGAGTGGCGCAAAATGGCTAGATGGACTCGCCTATCTTGGGCGTACTAAGAGAAACCATGCGAAAATCCATTCAGCCTAGGAAGAGGCTTGTCCAGAGAGGCTGGCTAACGGTAAGCAGTGCCCATCCCCAATGTATGAGACAAAAGAAAAATAAACCACTGCCATGACAGCCAGTCAAAAGAGAATGGGTGAAGACTGCTGGAAATGGCCCCACCGAAAAAAGGGCAGAGTCCTGGACAAGTACACCCTCTGGAGAACAGCCCATCCAAATTGTTTGTGAAATCAATTGGAAGCGAGCAGCCAGAGAAAATGGAGCGCCACAGCATCGCGCATCGTAGTGGGCCCGGATGAGCGGTATGGCAAAGTAAGGTCAAGCTGTTGGAGCAAGAGATGTGGCCAGGAGGTCTGCAGCATCTACCAGAGCCCGCTGTGAAGCTTCAGCCTCCGGAACAGGACCCCAAGATTGAGGATCCCTTACTGGTCCCTGAGCCCAAATCTGACTCACCAATGGAAGCGGTTGCATCGGAGTGGCCAAAAACACTGTGTCTGGGTGGTGCGGCTGAAGCAGATGGTGGCGACCCTCGCAGTAAGTACACCTGGGCCCCCTGGAGCGGTTCCACCTCAGACGATGGCCACGACACCCTTGCCCCAGGATTACGTAGAACAGCCCCCGGCCCTGGACCCTGTTAAGTCTAAGTGGGTGGCCAAGGTTGTTCAGAGAAAGAATGAGAGAGAAAAGTGGATGCAAGTCCAACTACACCTTCCCGGAGGTGGCGAAGTTGGCCAATGGATAACACAGGGAGCAGTATGGCACTATGCCGCCACAAAGGGAAACGGGTTCATCCAGGAGATGGTCACGGACAACAAAGTGTATGTGAACGCCAGTTCCATGTCATATGGGCCATATATGCTGTGGAGGCTGATGGAGTCAGCAGGCTTGGGGGTAGTCCAGAATGAACGTGTGGCAGAACAGAAGAGGAATTGCGCTAAGGAGGAAGGAAGTGTGAATTGCTGTGCCCTATTCCACCTGTATCCACATGATGAACTTGGACTGGTTAGAAAAAGTTTGACTGTTGCAAAGAACCTGGTGTCCCATGCATTATGTGCAGCGGCTCTTGAGAACTTAAGACTGGAGGCAGCGAAGACCTGTGGAATAACAAGTGAGTGTGATACACCTCACACCTTACAGCACACTGGAGAACCACTTGTCTGTAAAGTGCCAGAGCACAACTGGACAGCAGCTCAGTTGCGTCTACCACTCTGCAGCACTTTACATTTGGTGTAGTGGGCAGGATCGATCCGTGCATCAAGAAAACTTGACAGATGCAGGGAAAGATCCAGAGAAAATGAAGATGTCACTGAACACTGACGACAAGACAGTGGCGAGTGGCGCAAAATGGCTAGATGGACTCGCCTATCATGTTCGTACTAAGAGAAACCATGCGAAAATCCATTCAGCCTAGGAAGAGGCTTGTCCAGAGAAGCTGGGTAACGGTAAGCAGTGCCCATCCCCAATGTATTAGACAAAAGAAAAATAAACCACTGCCATGACAGCCAGTCAAAAGAGAATGGGTGAAGACTGCTGGAAATGGCCCCACCGAAAAAAGGGCAGAGTCCTGGACAAGTACACCCTCTGGAGAACAGCCCGTCCAAATTGTTGGTGAAAGGAATTGGAAGCGAGCAGCCAGAGAAAATGGAGCGCCACAGCATCGCGCATCGTAGTGGGCCCGGATGAGCGGTATGGCAAAGTAAGGTCAAGCTGTTGGAGCAAGAGATCTGGCCAGGAGGTCTTCAGCATCTACCAGAGCCCGCTGTGAAGCTTCAGCATCCGGAACAGGACC
Source organism: Phyllobates terribilis (assembly GCF_046119375.1). NCBI lineage: Eukaryota > Metazoa > Chordata > Amphibia > Anura > Dendrobatidae > Phyllobates > Phyllobates terribilis. The sequence continues at coordinate 254,167,371 of NW_027362764.1, forward strand.
CCAAGATTGAGGATCCCTTGCTGGTCCCTGAGCCCAAATCTGACTCACCAATGGAAGCGGTTGCATCGGAGTGGCCAAAAACACTCTGTCTGGGTGGTGCGGCTGAAGCAGATAGTGGCGACCCTCACAGTAAGTACACCTGGGCCCCCTGGAGCGGTTCCACCTCAGACTATGGCCACGGCTCCCTTGCTCCAGGATTACGTAGAACAGCCCCCGGCCCTGGACCCTGTTAAATCTAAGTGGGTGGCCAAGGTTGTGCAGAGAAAGAATGAGAGAGAAAAGTGGATGCAAGTCCAACTACACCTTCCCGGAGGTGGCGAGGTTGGCCAATGGATAACACAGGGAGCAGTATGGCACTATGCCGCCGCATAGGGATACGGGTTCATCCAGGAGATGGTCACGGACAACAAAGTGTATGTGAATGCCAGTTCCATGTCATATGGGCCATATATGCTGTGGAGGCTGATGGAGTCAGCAGGCTTGGGGGTAGTCCAGAATGAACGTGTGGCAGAACAGAAGAGGAATTGTGCTAAGGAGGAAGGAAGTGTGAATTGCTGTTCCCTATTCCACCTGTATCTACATGATGAACTTGGACTGGTTAGAAAAAGTTTGACTGTTGCAAAGAACCTGGTGTCCCATGCATTGTGTGCTGCGGCTCCTAAGGACGGAAGCCTGGAGGCAGTGGAGACCTGTGGCCTACAAGTGAGTGTGATGCACGCCACACCTTACAGCACACTGGGACTGGGTCACCCCTTGTCTGTACAGTGCCAGAGCGCAACCGGACAGCAGCTTGGCTCGCAACCACCGTTCTGCAGCACTTTACATAAGCAAATATTGAATATATGAATTTGAACTGTATAAACTATATAGATTACACTTGTATGTTTAAGATACAGAGCAACAAACAAAATATTATTTATTTTGCATCCCCTCTGGTTCTACAGATCTCTAACCTACACTGCTCAAAAAAATAAAGGGAACACTTAAACAACAGAATATAACTCCAAGTAAATCAAACTTCTGTGAAATCAAACTGTCCACTTAGGAAGCTACACTGATCGACAATCAATTTCACATGCTGTTGTGCAAATGGAACAGACAATAGATGGAAATTATTGGCAATTATCAAGACACACTCAATAAAGGAGTGGTTCTGCAGGTGGGGACCACAGACCACATCTCAGTACCAATGCTTTCTGGCTGATGTTTTGGTCACTTTTGAATGTTGGTTGTGGTTTCACACTCGTGGTAGCAGGAAACAGACTCTACAACACACAGAAGTTGCTCAGGTAGTGCACCTGTTCCAGGATGGCACATCAATGCGAGCTGTGGCAAGAAGGTTTGCTATGTCTGTCAGCGTAGTGTTCAGAGGCTGGAGACAGGCCAGTACACCAGGAGACATGGAGGGGGCCGTAGGAAGGCAACAACCCAGCAGCAGGACCGCTACCTCCGTCTTTTTGCAAGGAGGAACAGGAGGAGCACTGCCAGAGCCCTCCAGCAGGCCACAAATGTGCATTTGTCTGCACAAACAGTTAGAAACCGACTCCATGAGGGTGGTAACAGGGCCCGACGTCCACAGATGGGGGTTGTGCTTACAGCCCAACACTGCATGACGCTTTGCATTTGCCACAGAACACCAGGATTGGCAAAGTCGCCACTGGCGCCCTGTGCTCTTCACAGATGAAAGCAGGTTCACACTGAGCACATGTGCCTGCAACATACTTCAGCATGACCAGTTTGGCAGTGGGTCAGTAATGGTGTGCGGTGGCGTTTTTTTGGAGGGCCGCACAACCCTCCATGAGCTCGCCAGAGATAGCCTGACTGCCATTAGGTACCAAGATGATATACTCAGACACCTTGTGAGATCATATGCTGGTGCGGTTGGCCCTGAGTTCCTCCTAATGCAGGACAATGTCAGACCTCATGTGGCTGGAGTGTGTCAGCAGTTCCTGCAAGATGAAGGCATGGAAGATATGGACTTGCCCACCCTTTCCCCAGACCTGAATCCGATTGAGCACATCTGGGACATCATGTGACGCACCCCTGGGCCTTGGTCGCGCGGCATCGCGCACACGGGAGCTTACCCAGAGCCGGATCTGTTGAGGGTTGTAGTCTCGTGGCGGTGACCCGGTCCGTGCCCAGGGAGTCAAACTGAGCGGCGATGTATTAGCGGTAGATGTTGGACGACTACGCCACCCGTTGAATGCAGCGAAGGAGCTGCCGCTGCAGGGCAGACCGCTGAGGCCGGTGGTAGGATTGTGCAGCGTGATAGTATCACCCCCAACGGGAGGGGTATGGCCTCAGGGCAGCTGACGTGGATGATGGGGGTAGCAGGAATCACTCAGAGACGATGCGGTGTAATTCAGGGTCTTTACTGGTGATAAAGATAGACCCTCCCGGAGTACTGGCTAGCGATCGGGGCCTGGTCAGTCCTTGAGCAGATGGGATCTCCCCTGGCCAGGCGGAGTTGTAGGCCTCCCAAACTGACTGTACTCTTCTGGCTACCTTGCTAGAGGCGGGTATAAGTAGCCCACGTCCCTGAGTGTACCGTGTGGTGCTCACCCGTATGGCCGGTGACTCGGGGCCTTCTAGTGGCGTCCGCTCCACGACGGCGGTGCTGGTCCCACGCGTGTGACCGTGCCTTCGGGTTTCTTGGCCAGAGGACCTGAAATCCCCTGCCGGGCGGTTTCTGCTGCTGGGTAAAGATTAGTCCCCACAGCCTCGGACTCCGGGTCCGGTGATAGCTTCTCAGTCAGGGCGAGCTCTGCAGCTGCCAGCCCCTGACTCCTTATAGCACTGCTCCCACAGAGCTCCTGATGTTCTTTTCCTAGATCTGCTTCTCTTCTCTACTTCTTCTCTACTCACTAACCCTGCCTCAGCCCTAGGTTTATATAGGGGAAGTCCTTCCCCTCCCAGGACTGGGCAGGAGGTGTGGCATGCATAGGATTCCTGACCAAGAGACCTCCCACCTGCTCTCAGACACAACATTGCTGTTACTGTGGAAACCAGACCCCTGGGGTGCCACATTCCCCCCTAGTGAAATTTAGTACTCCGGGACTAAACATATTTTTAGAAAAACATAACAAGGTATAAACAATAATAATACAATAAGAAAAACACATAAAGATGGTTACGGCGTGTCCGCAACCGGGTGCAGTTTTTGAAGAAAAGCAAGGTGTCCATTTCACCAAAACAGGGAGACGTAACCAGGTAAGGGTCTGTCCTGCCCCGAGTCCTTAACAGTCTTTAGTCCATTCCTAGGTTACGCTCCAACCATGTACAAGGATTCCCGGTAAATCCACCAAGGACTCCTATAAATAACTAGAAACACATAATTATACACAAGCAACAAGAAAAACAGGTAACCACAAATAAAACAATTTATACACTTCAAATCCTCCAACGTGCGGGTAACTGGCCTCTAGTGGCCCTAGTGGACCTACGGAGCTGACTGTCTAGCCCTGAACTACAGGGTGTAGTAGCTGTCAAGGGTAAACTGGGCAGCTGTCTACCGGCTCTTTGACTCACTAGGGGTACGGCAGGCTCACTATAAGCAGAGGGTTGATCCTCCTGTTCTGCTTGTGTGGAGTCTTCTGCCTCCTGGACCGGCTGCTCTTCCAGCTCTACCTGTTGCTCCGTAGGCACTTGGGATGCTGGTTGGAGGAACGTGAGGACGGGTACCACAACTGCACCATTGACTTGAGTCCAGGACCGAGGGAAGTCTCCGAGCACAGTACTAACCATATCTTCCCTTTCCTCTATGGGTCGATGGTCTTCCTGTTCCTCTTCAGGGTTCCGTAGCTGTTCAGGACACTTCTTCAGGTGATCCCGGGATACAATGGCTATGGTCTCCCCTCCGTCTTTACTGATGGTACAGACTTTCGGGTTCTCATGGCTTGAGGGCAGTACGGTGTACGGGTCCTTCTCCCACTGGTCGTCCAACTTGTGGAGCCGTCTTTTCCTCTTCAAGACCTGCTCTCCGGGTACCAGGGGAACAGCGGGAGCATACTGGTTGTAAGTTTTCTCTTGTCTTTCCCTAGCCTGACAGAGACTTTGCTCCACGCTCTCCTGTACTTTCCGGTACTGCTGCTGCCTCTCTGTGTCCCAGTCTGCTTCTGGTGAAGTGTCCTCGGGTGTCAGGACTCCCATTTCCAGGTCAACAGGTAACTTACCAGGTCTCGCCCTCATTAGGTAAGCCGGGGTACAGTTGGTGGAACCTACCGGGATGTGGTTGTTTAGGTCCACTAGATCGGGCAGCTTCTCAGGCCACAGACTGCGTTCTTCCAGGGGCAACGTTTTCAGGAGATCCATTACCACCTGGTTCATTTTCTCACAAAGTCCATTAGTTTGCGGATGATAGGGTGTCGTCCTTATCTTCCGGCAGCCATACAGATTGCAGAATTCCTGGAAGACCTCCGTTTCAAAGGCAGGTCCCTGGTCCGTCAGCACTTGGTCCGGGTACCCGTGTGGACGGCAGAAGTGCTGCTGGAAGGCTCTAGCTGCTGTTTGAGCCGTTAAGTCCTTAACGGGGACGACAACCAAGAACCGGGAGTAATGATCCACAATGGTTAACGCGTAGACGTAGCCACTTCTGCTTGGGGTCAGTTTTACATGATCCAAGGCTACCAGTTCCAACGGCTGCCGGGTGACGATGGACTGCAGGGGAGTCTTCTGGCTGGCACGGTCCTTCCTTCTTAGGTTGCACGGGCCACAGTCTCTGCACCACCTCTCGATGGTTCCCCTCATGCCTACCCAGTGGAACTGCCCACGCAGCAGGAACTCCAGCTTCTTCCATCCGAAGTGTCCAGCCCCGTCGTGGTATGCCTCCATCACCATGGCTGCGTCTCTCCGTGGCACCACTACTTGCCAGATTAGTTCATGCGTCCGGGAGTTAACCATTCTGCGGCACAACTTCCCCTTGTAAAGGAACAGTCGACTCTTCTCAGCCCACAGTTGCTTGGCTTCCTCCGGAGCGTCTGGGTCAAGGCGAGCCTCTGGCCGAGTCAGCATCTCTTTTACCAGCCGGACGGCAGGGTCACTGTCTTGCGTTTCCTCCCAGTTGTAGTGAGGCAAGGGGTTAAACGTAGCGGCTTGCTTACTCCTTACCCGATGGGAATACTGGATAGTCCCATGACGGTGGAACGCGGGGAGTTCGACTTCTTCCAGTCCCTCTGGATCTTCTCCTACGTCCGGTAGGTTTGGCATCCTGGACAGGGCGTCCGCGTTGGTATTGGAGCGTCCTGCCCGGTATTTGATTGTGAACTCGTAGTTGGACAGACGGGCCATCCATCTCTGCTCTAGGGCACCGAGTCTTGCCGTGTCCAGGTGTGTCAACGGGTTGTTATCCGTGTACACGGTGAACCGGGAAGAAGCGAGGTAGTGCTTAAAGCGTTCGGTGACTGCCCACACCACTGCCAGGAACTCTAGCTTAAATGAGCTGTAATTCTCAGGGTTTCTTTCGGTGGGTCGCAGTTTTCGGCTAGCGTAAGCGATTACTCGTTCTTTCCCCTGCTGGATCTGGGACAGTACGGCTCCTAGCCCGATGTTACTTGCGTCGGTGTAGAGGATAAAGGGCTGGCTGTAATCAGGGTACGCCAGGATTTCATCCCCCGTGAGGGCCATCTTCAGCTGGCGGAAGGACTCTTCTTCTAACTTCTCCCATTTGAAGGGCGGCTTCTGGTTCTTGGCCTTCCGGGACTGGCCTATCAGGAGGTCCTGCATAGGAGCTGCCTTTTTGGTGAAACCGGGGATGAATCTGCGGTAATAGCCTACCAACCCGAGGAACTGCCGCACTTCCTTTACACTGGAGGGACTTGGCCATTCCTTAATTGCGGTGATCTTATCAGGGTCGGGAGCCACTCCGTCAGCGCTCACCACGTGTCCCAGGTACTGCACCTTTGGTTTTAGGAGGTGACACTTGGAGGGTTTTACCTTTAGGCCGTAGTTTGCCAGAGCTTCGAACACTTCCGCCAGGTGTTTCAGGTGGTCCTCATAAGTCTTGGAATATACGATGACATCGTCCAGGTACAACAGGACCGTCTCGAAGTTTCTGTGGCCCAGACAGCACTCCATTAATCGTTGAAAGGTTCCTGGTGCGTTACAGAGTCCGAACGGCATGCAGGTAAACTCGCTAAGTCCCATCGGGGTGGTGAATGCGGTCTTCTCCCGGTCCGCCTCTGCTACAGGAACCTGCCAGTACCCGCTAGTGAGATCCAAGGTAGAGAAGAAGTTAGCAGATCTTAAAGCAGCCAAAGACTCCTCTATCCTTGGTAAGGGGTACGCATCCTTGTGTGTGATACGGTTGATTTTCCGGTAATCTACACACATCCTCATGGTGTTGTCTTTCTTTTTGACTAAGACTAGTGGAGCTGCCCAGGGGCTACAGCTATCCCTGATCACCCCAGCCTCCTTCATGTCCCTAAGCATCCCCTTGGCGTGTTGGTAGTGTGCAGGGGGTACGGGTCGGTATCTCTCTTTTATGGGAAGATGGTCTCCCGTGGGGATGTGGTGTTCTACCCCCTTGACTCGCCCGAAGTCTAACGGGTGTTTACTAAACACTCTCTCGTACTCTTGAACCACCCGATAGACTCCCTGTCTCTGGTGTGAGGGAGTGGAGTCAGTACCCAAATGTAGTTGCTGACACCAGTCCTCCATTGTTTCCTTAGAGCCGTTACTTTCCTCCGGGGAAGATGGAGGCAAGGGTTCTACGGACTGTATGGAATTTTGATTGATGGTATACAATTTGGCTAGCGTGGCATACCGGGGCAGGTACACTTCCCTCTTCCCGATATTTATTATGCGAACGGGCACCCTCCCATGGCGTACATTGACCACCCCCCGTGCTGTCAAAATGGTGGGCCTACTGTCTGAGTAAACTGGTTCTACCATTGCCTGGTAATCTCTACCTCTCAGACCAATAGCTGCCCGGCACCAAATCATCATTTCACTTTTTGGGGGCATGGCAATAGGGAAAGGTTCACACATTCTTACGCTACCAATCTCACCACCGGAGAGTTCTATCTGTTGCCGTCGCATCAGTGCCCGGATCTCTTTCTGGAGCACTCGCTGCTGGCCGGAGCTGGCGTTCTTGGCAACCTGTTGTAAAAGGAAAATCACCTCTGCAAGACAATTTTCAATTACATTAGTTCCTAGAGTTATCTTTGGGTGACTCTCGTGTTTGTCAATGTCTACAATGATCAGTCCCTGTGCTGCCAGTTCGACTCTACCGATTTTAATGGTCACCTCTTTAAATCCAATCTGTGGCACGGGCTGACCATTGCTGGCGATGATACTCAAGTCGTCGTCAGGGTAGCGGGTGATATCCGAGTCATTCCAGTACTGCTTGAAGAGCACGTACGGGATAGTGGTGACCTGTGACCCGGTGTCCAATAGGGCACTCATAGGGATGCCATCCAGTACCACAGGCAAGACTGGACGTCCTCCCACATATCTGTCGCGCCAGTTCGATGGGCCTGATGATCTTTTTCCTGGGGGTTGGCCCTCTACCCCAGGTTGTGCCAGTTTAAAGGACAGTACCTTGCCATATGTCCGGGTTGATTGCAGCGGCGGCAGATGGGTTGTCCGTCCTCGTTGTATCGGTCGCTGGGTCTCCCTCTGGCCGGTGGGGTCCTCCTTGGTCGACGCCACGGGATGTCCTCCGGTCCGGATGCCAGCTGGATCTTCCCTGGAGTGGAAACCTGTAAAGACTGCACAGTTCGGGTTAGCGCAGCAACGCTTTTAGCTAGCTCTTGGACCTGATGGTGCAGGTCTGGAGCCGGGTCATTGTTCAAAGCCTGCGCATCAGCTCCCACAGGCCCTGCCGACAAGGGCGCCGCCTCCTGGTGGTAAGTGGTAGTGGGGCGTCTGTGGGTCACAACGCCACCTGGTGCTGGTTCTCGGAGCACCCGGATGGCTCTGTCCTTGAACTGTGCAAATCCCAGATGAGGGTCCTGTAAGGCCATTGCCCGCAACTGGGTTCGGTGGGCATTGCAATATAAACCCTCTATAAATTGTTCAGTCAACAGCCTGTCCTCGTCTCCCACGCCGTCAGGGTCGGTGTGCTTAATGGCTCTCAGGGCCTCTTGTAGGTTCAGGGCATAGTCCCTTATACTCTCGTGTGCTCGCTGCTTGCACCCGTAGAATCTAAGCTTGATCTCGGCTGAGGTGCGGGTATCAAAGGTGTCCCTCAGCCGGGTTAGTATCCCCGCAACAGTCCTTCCCCCATGTGGCCAGGACTTTACCTCCCTTTGGGCTGCCCCGGTTAATTGGGCCACCAGGATGCTCACTTTTTGCTCTTCTGTGAGGGGATACACCTGGAAGAGGCTATCCAGCTTTTCTCTAAAGTCATGCAGGGTATGTGACTCCCCTGAGTACTGGGGTAGCCAGGCTGCCCCCGGGATATAGGGCATGGTGAAAGGCATGACTGCAACAGCGGTGGCGCTGGCGGGGGTTGAAGCGGTGAAGCTCTCCTCCGTATCCGACATCCTTCTCCCCCCTAGTGGACCGTGGCCTACCTTGCGATGATCCTCTTCCGTAGGCCGCGGCTCCGCAGTGCATCGTCAGGGTTGAGGACCTTCCGTCGCGCTCCTGTGACGTCGGCGTCTGCTGGGCTCCTTCCAGGACCTTACGCAACGTCCGGACGTGAGGCGGGGCTTCAGTTTCTCGCGCGCTTTCGGAGTCCACGCCCCTCTTCTTCCCGCGCAGCGTCCTCAAGATGGCGTCCAATGGCAGGAAAACTCCACGGCTGGCGGGAAGAAGGCCGAAGATGGCGCCGAATGGCGGGAAAACTCCACCGATGGCGGGAAGGAAGCGGAAGATGGCGCCGGATGGCGGGAATCTTCACCACAGGTAAGTTTGAACAGTCTTTTTCAGGCACGCAGTACCCGGTGGTTGCGGGCACGAAATCCTGCCGACTACGCCAAAAGTTGACGCACCCCTGGGCCTTGGTCGCGCGGCATCGCGCACACAGGAGCTTACCCGGAGCCGGATCTGTTGAGGGTTGTAGTCTCGTGGCGGTGACCCGGTCCGTGCCCAGGGAGTCAAACTGAGCGGCGATGTATTAGCGGTAGATGTTGGACGACTACGCCACCCGTTGAATGCAGCGAAGGAGCTGCCGCTGCAGGGCAGACCGCTGAGGCCGGTGGTAGGATTGTGCAGCGTGATAGTATCACCCCCAACGGGAGGGGTATGGCCTCAGGGCAGCCGACGTGGATGATGGGGGTAGCAGGAATCACTCAGAGACGATGCGGTGTAATTCAGGGTCTTTACTGGTGATAAAGATAGACCCTCCCGGAGTACTGGCTAGCGATCGGGGCCTGGTCAGTCCTTGAGCAGATGGGATCTCCCCTGGCCAGGCGGAGTTGTAGGCCTCCCAAACTGACTGTACTCTTCTGGCTACCTTGCTAGAGGCGGGTATAAGTAGCCCACGTCCCTGAGTGTACCGTGTGGTGCTCACCCGTATGGCCGGTGACTCGGGGCCTTCTAGTGGCGTCCGCTCCACGACGGCGGTGCTGGTCCCACGCGTGTGACCGTGCCTTCGGGTTTCTTGGCCAGAGGACCTGAAATCCCCTGCCGGGCGGTTTCTGCTGCTGGGTAAAGATTAGTCCCCACAGCCTCGGACTCCGGGTCCGGTGATAGCTTCTCAGTCAGGGCGAGCTCTGCAGCTGCCAGCCCCTGACTCCTTATAGCACTGCTCCCACAGAGCTCCTGATGTTCTTTTCCTAGATCTGCTTCTCTTCTCTACTTCTTCTCTACTCACTAACCCTGCCTCAGCCCTAGGTTTATATAGGGGAAGTCCTTCCCCTCCCAGGACTGGGCAGGAGGTGTGGCATGCATAGGATTCCTGACCAAGAGACCTCCCACCTGCTCTCAGACACAACATTGCTGTTACTGTGGAAACCAGACCCCTGGGGTGCCACACATGTCTCGCTCTATCCACCAACATCACGTTGCACCACAGACTGTCCAGGAGTTGGCGGATGCTTTAGTCCTGGTCTGGGAGGAGATCCACAGGAGACCATCCGCAACCTCATCAGGAGCATGCCCAGGCATTGTAGGGAGGTCATACAGGCCCGTGGAGGCCACACACAATGCTGAGCCTCATTTTGACTCGTTTTAAGGACATTACATAAAAGTTGTATCAGCCTGTAGTGTGTTTTTCCACTTTAATTTTGGGGGTGACTCCAAATCCAGGCCTCCATTGGTTATTAAATTTGATTTCCATTGATGATTTTTGTGTGATTTTGTTGTCAGCACATTCAACTTTGTACAGAACAAAATATTCAATGAGAATATTTCATTCATTCAGACCTAGGATGTGTTATTTGAGTGTTCCCTTTATTTTTTTGAGCAGTGTATATCACCACAGGGTTCTACATTGATCCAACTTTTAATAAAAAAAAATGGCGGGGTCTGAGTGCAGTGGCTGAAATATGAATGTTATAATGTGGTTATATAGTTTAGCAGTGAAATGAATTATGAGGAACCAATTACTTCTTGAGCAGTTTTTGAGAAAGTGTAATGGGCAGTAATGGGAAAAGTGGCTCCGGCAGGACAGGCTCTTTAATCCGGAAGAGTTCAATATGCTTTTATGTATATGAGAAAAATGTCTCTGAGCATTACTGTGATACTACCACCTTCATATTGCTGCTACTTTATACACTCAGGGATCCTAACAGACACACTTATATAGCTTTGATGAGTAGCTCTTTTAATGTACTTTCCTCAATCCTATATTTTGCCAAACAACATATGGGGCTGTCTGTGGATATAATGTATAACAAGTGAAAGAAAAAGTCCAAAAATATGCCATTGGCTTATAAGTGTGGAAAAACCCAGCTAAATGTTATCCTTACTACCCATCCTGTCTTGTTCTAAAAGACTTTCGGGATTTTGTGAGTCATAAGACTCACTCATTTCCATTTTTACTTGGCTGACTTTTTGTTTTTTTTATCGTGGACTGTTATTTTTTTTGCTGAATAAATAAGTCTTAATTAAGGACATATTTTGAGTTCCGAGTTTTATTATTTTTTCCTCTTCCACGTCTAAAGTCCTATTTTCTCTGCCTTTAATGAAAACCAGGGATCGTTTGCAGGTGAATTAGTAAAAGTTTGCCATGGAAATATTACTTTCCTTGCCTTATTTTAAAATATACAGTGAGTACAGAAAGTATTCAGACCCCTTTAAATTTTTCACTCTTTGTTTCATTGCAGCCATTTGGTAAATTCTAAAAAGTTTTTTTTTCTCATTAAAGTACACTCTGCACCCCATCTTGACTGAAAAAAAACAGAAATGTAGAGATTTTTGCAAATTTATTAAAAAACAAAAACTGAAATATCACATGGTCATAAGTATTCAGACCCTTTGCTCAGACACTCATATTTAAGTCACATGCTGTCCATTTCCTTGTGATCCTCCTTGAGATGGTTCTACTCCTTCATTGGAGTTCAGCTGTGTTTAATTAAACTGATAGGGTTTGATTTGGAAAGGCACACACCTGTCTATATAAGACCTCACAGCTCACAGTGCATGTCAGACCAAATGAGAATCATGAGCTCAAAGGAACTGCCCAAGGAGCTCAGAGACAGAATTCTGGCAAGGCACAGATCTGGCCAAGGTTACAAAATAATTTCTGCATTACTCAAGGTTCCTAAGAGCACAGTGGCCTCCATAATCCTTAAATGGAAGAAGTGTGGGACCACCAGAAATCTTCCTAGATCTGGTCGTCCAGCCAAACTGAGCAATCGTGGGAGAAGAGCCTTGTTGAGAGAGGTAAAGAAGAACCCCAACATCACTGTGGCTGAGCTCCAGAGATGCAGTAGGGATATGGGAGAAAGTTCCACAAAGTCAACTACCACTGCAGCCCTCCACCAGTTGGGCCTTTTTGGCAGAGTGGCCCGATGGAAGTGACGCGCCCCCTGGGCCATGTTTGTGTAGCGTTGCGCACGCGGGGAATACCCGGAGCCGGATCAGATAGGGGTAGTAGTCCTCGTGGCGGTGACCCGGTCCGTGCCCAGGGTGTCAAACTAAGTGGCGTTATTGATATGATGGTATTAGTGTCCGACTACGCCACCCGTTGAATGCGGCTATGAAGCCGCCGCTGCAGGGCAGTCCGCTGAGGCCGGTGGTTCGGATGTGCAGCGTGGATGGTATAACCCCCAACGGGAGGGGTATGGCCTCAGGGCAGCTATGTTAGAGATGACAATGGGAGTGATGGTGCGGGTGTCCCAGTACTGATGGTGCAGGTGCGACGACGAAACACGGAGGCTTGAAGTGCAGTTTCAAAAGCTTTACTCACAGTTCTTTATCAGGTCCCTTGTGCACAGTTGGACCACCCGAGCCGTGCTGCGTCCACCAGGTCAGGGACTCGGCCAACTCCCAGGCAGTTCCAGAGCGTGGTCCTGAGCTCCCCTCTCTTCCTTCCTACTGGCCGTCCCCACCAGGGATCCACCTTTGTCCAGCTCCCTCGGGCCTTCTGGTGGTGAAACCTTTCCCGGCTTCCCTGACCCTATACGTGGTATGCCTTCCTGGTGGATATGGCGAGGGGTCGCGCCAAAACTTGTCCACGACCTCCGGTTCCTGGCTAAGGATAATTGGCCTCCACCAGTTTGGGGTCCGGTACCCTGCTCTGCCAGCCCTTCACCCGTTTCCGTTCTCTCGTGGGATCTCAGGGTTCCCTCTATGCTTTCGTGTCTGGGCCTTTCCTTGCGTCTCTCTTCTTCCTCCTTTTTCCTTCTCTCTCTCTCTCTCTCTTCTTCAGGCCTGGCTCTGGAGCTGGGCCCAGACGGAGCCACAGCTCCCTGTCAGCCCTCTCTGGCTGAGCTCCTCTCTGCACAGAGCAGACCCAAAAGACCTTGTCCTAAGATGGTCCCCACCTTATATACTCCCTCTGACACCCGAGCCCAGGTGACAAGCACCCAATGGGCTCCTACCTATGCCCAGAGTCCCTCCCCTATCTGCTCCTACACCACTAGGATGTTCCTCCCCCCTCCCCACTCCAGCCAGGGACAGAAGCTGTCATACCTGCACATCTATCTGGTGGGAGTACCGTTGATCTGTCCCCCGGAAATGGGGTGAGTGTGGTGCATGCAGCTATCTGAGCCCAGTTCCACACTCCATCCTTACCCGGGAGTGGAATACCACACCTCTGGTCCGAGGTGCAATACCCCTGTAGCAGCCGAGTCCTCGGGGTGCTACAGAAGCATCTCCTCAGAGCAAGACATATGAAAGCCCACATAGAGTTTGCTCAAAAGCACATGAAGGACTACCAGACTATGAGAAGTAAGATTATTTGGTCTGATGAGACGAAGATAAAACTTTTTGGTGATAATTCTAAGCGGTATGTGTGGAGAAAAGCAGGCACTATTCATCACCTGCCCAATACAATCCCAACAATGAAACATGGTGGTGGCAGCATCATACTTTGGGGGTGTTTTTCAGCTGCAGGGACAGGATGACTGGTTGCAATTGAAGGAAACATGAATGTGGCCAAGTACAGAGATATCCTGGATGAAAACCTGTTCCAGAGTGATCTGGACCTCAGACTTGGCCGAAGGTTCACCTTCCAACAAGACAATGACCCTAAGCACACAGCTAAAATAACAAAGGAGTGGCTTCAGAACAACTTTGTGACCATTCTTGACTGGCCCAGCCAGAGCCTGACCTAAACCCAATTGAGCATCTCTGGAGAGACTTGAAAATGGCTGTCCACCAACGTTCACCATCCAACCTGACGGAACTGGGGAGAATCTGTAAGGAAGAATGGCAGAGGGTCCCCAAATCCAAGTGTGAAAAACTTGTTGCCTCATTCCCTAGAAGACTCATGGCTGTATCAGCTCAAAAGGGTGCTTCTACTCAATACTGAGTAAAGGGTCTGAATACTTATGACCATGTGATATTTAAGTTTTTATTTGTTAATAAATTTGCAAAAATTTCTACATTTCTGTTTTTTTCAGTCAAGATGGGGTGCAGAGTGTACTTTAATGAGAAAAAAAATGAACTTTTTAAAATTTACCAACTGGCTACAATGAAACAAAGAGTGAAACATTTAAAGGGGTCTGAATACTCTCTGTACCCACTGTATATTGTACTGATTTGAGCCAGTGTCATTATAGGTAGAAATATGCAGAAATTGACATCATTTAGAAATGCCTTGGTCACATTATGGTTTGTGGCAATCCATTTTATGATTGGAAGAAATTTAGCATTGTATTTTCTGAAGCAAGAATCAAAGTGTCCGCAGTTATGTCTGCAAATTGTTGAGGAGCTGCCTACTATTTACATTCAATATTCTGATCCATAAATTAGACCAGGCTAGAGTATGCTGAGATTTTTTCACATGTACTTGAGGTCCGCTTAATTAATAATCTGTGCATTAGCACATACAGTCCTGCTCATTGTTATTGGCACCCATGAAGTTTAAGTACATAATGTGGAATATCTCCTGAAAAAAATGAATCAAGTAAAACTGTTTTTTTGTGTTGAGCACCCGTGTTAAATACAAAAGGGCAAATGATAATTTAAAACAAAAATCAATGGGAGGGAAAAATAGGAAAACCTAAAGCTTGCTATGTCACTGGTATTGGCACCCTTTACGTTAAATTAATATGGAAACATTTTGACTCGCCTGTAGTAAATCACAAAAGTGATTCACTTGTGATTAATTGTCAATGCCCATGTGACATGAATTAGCCAATGAATGATGACTTCAGTGTTTTAAAAAGCCACATGATAGGACCTGTTCTTTTGTCACAATGGTGAGGACAAAGGAGCTGTTTGAGGACATCAGAACTGCTATTATTAGCAAACACCGGACTTCTAAAGGGTATAAGGCCATCTCCAAAGACCTTGTTACCCCAGTTTTAAGAGTGTGCAATGTTATTAAGAAGTTTGCCAAGCATGGAACTGTCAAGAACCTCTCTGGACGTGGGGGAAGGAGGAAAATTGACAAGAGACGTCTTCGAAGGTTGGTGCGAATGGTGGAAAAAACACCGTTAAACATCCAAAGACCTGAAGGCAAACCTGGAACACTCTGGGGTCATGGTTTCAGCAAGTACCATACGCCGCACACTAAACCAAGCAGAGCTTTATGGGCAAAGGTCAAGGAAGAAATCACTGCTGAAGAAAATACATAAAAAGGAATGACAAATCTTTGACAAGGAGTACCTGTCACGCAAGGTGTGGGAAAGACTAGTGCAACACAAAGGAAAGAGGGAAAGGGAGCCCAGACTCTAGGGAAAGGGGGGGGGTAGAGACCTTTTAGGTTGATCTATCATCACCCTGTCTCCCCTAACATCCCTGTATTGGCTCTTCACCAATCGCCGCATGCGTGCCTCGCCCTGTCTTTCCCTGGCGTATGGCTAAGGCTAGGGAAGGGAGGAGATGAGCACTAGTCGATCTCCACTAAACGCTATAGACAACAAGGGTGGACAAACAGGGGGAAATTGCTTAGCTTTAGACAAATCCAGACAAATGTGCACATGTCCTCAAGCTCCAGAGAGGACAAGTTACAGCTCTTGCTAAAGCCTTCACAAGTACTAATGAATATCGCCAGCACCTCCCTCTGAAACACAGCAGGTATTTATATAGCCAGGCAGGGTGCTAATTAGCCAGAGAGAGGTAACAGCTGGGTCCTAGAGACAGCCTGTAAGAAGATGTTTTTAATGCCAAACATAGAGATCTCCTGCAACCAACTGCAGGGCGACTGTCACCTCTGACACACCCATGACAGTACCTTGACAAACCACAATCCTTCTGGTAAAATGTTCTGTGGACAGATGAAATAATAATAGAGCTTTTTGTCAATGCAAACCAAGAGCTTGCTTACAGACGGCACAATGAAACTTATAAGGAAAAGAACACCTTACCAACAGTTAAGCATGATGGAGGATCCATAATGCTGTGGGGTTGCTTTGCTGCATCTGGTACTGGAGGCCTTGATCATATCAAAAGAATAATGAAATCAGAGAATTATCAAGAGATTTTAGAGCGAAATGTCCTACTCAGTGTAAAAAAACTTGGTTTCAGTCGAAGATCATGAGTCCTCCATCAAGACAGTGACCCAAAGCACACATCCAAAAGTACACAGGAATGATTGAAAAAGAAAAAATGGACTGTTTTAAAATGGCCATCAATGAATCCTGACCTCAATAACATTGAAAATCTTTGGCTTGAGCTGAAATCTTCCATTGGGAAAAAGAACCCTGCAAACATTCTAGAGCTTGAACAAACTTCAAAGAAAGAGTGGGAGACAAATTCCAGCTGAGAAGTGCAAGAAGCTTATAGATGGCTACAAGAAACATTTGGAGGCTGTGAGCAATGCCAAAGAGTGTGCAACCAAGTATTAATTAGGGGTGCCTTTATTGCTGCACATGCTGTTTATACTGTTTCTTCTTTGAAACTGCAACATGGAGGTTGAAAAACAATGTTTTATTGCTGTATGACTTTAGATCACTAATTAAAAAACCCTGAGGATATAACTTTGGTACATTTCCATTTATTTCAGAAGATATTGTATAGTCTATGAAAAAAATGAATCGGTGCCAATAATGGTGACCAGCACTGTAGCTTATCTCATCGCCCAGCACTGGATTTATCATGAGTTTCTATTCAAAACTGCAAATTGTGTCTTCAGAGAGAAAGAGATATTGAATTGAATTCTAGCACAAACTATTTCCAATTGCAATCCTAAAAGTCAATACTGTGAATTTAACAAGCCTTGTCACATGACTTAGGATAAGAAGCCAAATCAGACACTCCATTTGTAGACACGTGTTTCGGGGTGGTTGAGAATCATCAGTGCAATGGTGCTGCATTTTCTTGATTCTGATTTTACTGGGTGAGAGGCTCTGACTTTTATCCTAAGTCATGAGGCAAGGCTCGTTAAAGGATCGATATTGAATTTTACACCCCCAATTGGTTGGCACGAGAGTTCAAGTCCTCTTTCTCTCTTTGAAAAGGCTATTTGCATGTTTAAATTCCCAGCAGAGCATCGCATGGCCTATCAGTCTCCCTAAGCCGGCCTGGCACTCTCCACAAACATTCCCCCTTAGGTATTTAAAACTGTACATTTATTTAAAAAAAAAGAGAAGTATCAGGTCCACAGTTTAGCAAGTTTTTTCTTCCACAAAATTAGGTTTTGAAAAATTTCAGATGCATAAAGTTTTCATTTATGCTTCTCCATTTAACTTTTACTCTTGCAAAGTATAAACTTAGTCCATAGGGACAAATAACCTGCATCTGCAGGGTGAATAGGTTGGAAGGCGGCCTGTTTCCTATATCTTTTAATGGCAAATAAACTTAAACTGATATTTGTACTGATTATTCTGAGAGATTTCAAACTTAGTATATATAACTTAGTATATATTTATAACAGATGATTTTAATGGTAAATGTCCTCTTTATGATGGGTGACCATGTGCTAAAATATTCCATAGATTACTTGAACAAAGAGGGAGAAATGCCTCTGTGCCCCTTTGCACTGTGCCCCTTTGCCTTTCATCACAGTGTTATACCAGCCACAATAACACGTTCAGTAATTGGTCAGTATTTTACATCAGTATTTGTAAGCCAAAATCAGGAGTGGAACAATCAGGAGAGGAAAAGTATAATAGAAACACGTCACCACTTCTGCACATCACCCACTTCTCGTTTTGGCTTACAAATACTGAAGTAAAATACTGACCAAATACTGAACGTGTGAACGTGGCTTCAGAACAAGTCTATAGTTCATACATGCTAAGTCCATCTGCCATAGGAAAAGTTTAGGAAGCCAAGCAGAATCAATGGGACCCAGCAATCAGCTAAGTGCTTTTGAACACAAGAGAAAATGCGAGTATATTGGCATAAAAAGACTTTATTCATGTATAAGATATACAAAAGCAGTGCATCAAACTAGTAATATCAAAAGTGTAAACATACAGGTATAGCAGCCATATATATCTGCGCAAGAAAAGGAAGGATAAGGGGGAGAGATGGAAATATTTCCCCACAAGGCCCTAGTAAACAGTGAGTAAATAGTAAGAAACAGCCAGGGCATCAAGTGAACCTATAGCTTCATTGCAATTGTCATAAATCCTTGGATAAACACAGTCAATTCCATAAGGAGACGACAAGCACTCACCCAGTATGCGAGGGCCCTGCCCATGGGGGACCAGAGACAGAACAGGACGGTGCCAAGAAAGAGCCTCGACGTGCGTTTCGCCGGTATAGATAGCTTTCTCAAGAGGCATATAGGAAAGACCTGCAAGGACCTCTTAAATACGCCCCCTCGGTGATCACGTGTGATCATGTGATCGGCCAACATGGCCGATCACAGGTCGATGCTCACGGGGCATGCGCCAGGGCCGCCGATGCCTCCATGCCAACACCCCATCCGTCATGACGTCGGCGCGTATCCGGGAGTGCGGTGTACACCAAACCCGTTGACGCGCCGAGGGCATAAAGACAGCTGAGCGCGGCCACGGAGCGCGAGGGACCCAGCGCATGCGCACAGCATCCGTGGATGCATGGAGACCAGAAAGAAGTAAGAGTAAGTATGGTCACTGACTAAAATGTCCGCTTCTCACAGGATATATACATTTAATATTAATGGCACTATTAAGGGGTCAAAGAGCCTCCAATAAGTGAACACTTTCTAATTATTATATATCCAAAATAAGACTATAGAGACAATGCCATAAATATATTAATCACCATAGAGATACATACACAAAGAAAAAAATACAGTGTTATGAAGGGGTGGAGTCATATAAGGGCGTCATCCATCTGATCCTTTTCCATATCGGCCAAAGGCAAATCCACAAACATCGGCACCCACAGATGGAATAGGGCAAAAGAAGAGGTCCCTGAAGGAAAAATCATTGGATAGAAAAAGAGTAAAAAAGTCAATCACCAGAATAAAATCACAAATTTAAAAACATATGGCCATAGTCCCTAATGAAGAAATATATATATATATATATATATATATATATATATACAGGGCTAACAGGAGAGCAAATAAACATTTTAATATATGTGATTCCCACATTAATATAGATACGTTTTATACCAAGAAAAAGACAATCAGCCATGTCAGAGAAACGACGAAAATCCCAAGTTCTCGTTTAGGCCCCGCGGAGCCACGGTGTCCAGGGTGACAATCCTTCTGTCCTCTTTTTGAGCCAGGAGGCGCTTGCCATTTCCTCCCCGGGAACCCAAGTGTACCACATCAATGCCTCGCACTTTCAAAGTACGAGGGTCACAATTATGGACCGCCTTGAAGTCTTGAGCTCCCAGGGATCGGGCCACCGTCCGAGCCGCACCAATGTCCCGCACGTGTTCACAAACCCTGATTCTCAGCTCTCTAGTAGTGAGCCCCACATAGATCAAGTGACAACCACATGTGGCGTAATACACCACATAAGTGGTGCCGCAGGAAATATAGTTACAGTACAGACCAAAAGTTTGGACACACCTTCTCATTTAAAGATTTTTCTGTATTTTCATAACTATGAAAATTGTACATTCACACTGAAGGCATCAAAACTATGATTTAACACATGTGGAATTATATACTTAACAAAAAAGTGTGAAACAACTGAAAATATCTCTTATATTCTATGTTCTTCAAAGTAGCCACCTTTGGCTTTGATGACTGCTTTGCACAGTCTTGGCATTCTCTTGATGAGCTTCAAGAGGTAGTCACCGGAAATGGTCTTCCAACAATCTTGAAGGAGTTCCCAGAGATGCTTAGCACTTGTTGGCCCTTTTGCCTTCACTCTGCGGTCTAGCTCACCCCAAACCATCTCGATTGGGTTCAGGTCTGGTGACTGTGGAGGCCAGGTCATCTGGCATAGCACCCCATCACCTTCTTGGTCAAATAGCCCTTACACAGCCTGGAGGTGTGTTTGGGGTCATTGTCCTGTTGAAAAATAAATGATGGTCCAACTAAACGCAAACCGGATGGAATAGCATACTGATGCAAGATGCTGTGGTAGCCATGCTGGATCAGTATGCCTTCAATTTTGAATAAATTCCCAACAGTGTCACCAGAAAAGCACCCCCACACCATCACACCTCCTCCTCCATGCTTCACGGTGGGAACCAGGTATGTAGAGTCCATCCGTTCACCTTTTCTGCGTTGCACAAAGACACGGTGGTTGGAACCAAAGATCTCAAATTTGGACTCATCAGACCAAAGCACAGATTTCCACTGGTCTAATGTCCATTCCTTGTGTTCTTTAGCCCAAACAAGTCTCTTCTGCTTGTTGCCTGTCCTTAGCAATGGTTTCCTAGCAGCTATTTTACCATGAAGGCCTGTTGCACAAAGTCTCCTCTTAACAGTTGTTGTAGAGATGTGTCTGCTGCTAGAACTCTGTGTGGCATTGACCTGGTCTCTAATCTGAGCTGCTGTTAACCTGCGATATCTGAGGCTGGTGACTCGGATAAACTTATCTTCAGAAGCAGAGGTGACTCTTGGTCTTCCTTTCCTGGGGCGGTCCTCATGTGAGCCAGTTTCTTTGTAGCGCTTGATGGTTTTTGCAACTGCACTTGGGGACACTTTCAAAGTTTTCCCAATTTTTCACACTGACTGACCTTCATTTCTTAAAGTAATGATGGCCACTCGTTTTTCTTTACTTAGCTGCTTTTTTCTTGCCATAATACAAATTCTAACAGTCTATTCAGTAGGACTATCAGCTGTGTATCCACCTGACTTCTGCACAACACAAATGATGGTCCCAACCCCATTTATAAGGCAAGAAATCCCACTTATTTAAACCTGACAGGGCACACCTGTGAAGTGAAAACCATTTCCGGTGACTACCTCATGAAGCTTATCAAGAGAATGCCAAGAGTGTGCAAAGCAGTCATCAAAGCAAAAGGTGGCTACTTTGAAGAACCTAGAATATAAGACATATTTTCAGTTGTTTCACACTTTTTTGTTAAGTATATAATTCCACATGTGTTAATTCATAGTTTTGATGCCTTCAGTGTGAATGTACAATTTTCATAGTTATGAAAATACAGAAAAATCTTTAAATGAGAAGGTGTGTCCAAACTTTTGGTCTGTACTGTACGAATATTGAATTGACGAGAGCCATCAGAGGTCATAAAAGACGTGCTTCGCAGGACATTGGTGCAGGCGGCACAGTGGCCACACGGAAATGTGCCCACCGTGGGTCCGCAGGACCCAAATGGGTTTGACGGGGGAGGGGACATAGTGGCTAGAGACCAACAAGTCACCCAATTTATTAGCCCGCCGGAGTGTCCCGGTCGGACAGTTCCTCAGGATGAGGTGGATCTGCTCTAGAGATTTGAACTTGAAAGACAGGCCTCAGACTTGGCGGAGCGTTTCAGGCAACGTGGTTATAGTAACCGCTGCATCGGTCGTGGCTACAAGAGAGCACAGGGTACTCCCCATAACCATCTGTTATACCCTTCCATTACACAAAAACGAGGGGTACCAGAGAGGATCCGCTACATCTCCACATCCAATCATGAGAGGAGGGCTATGCGGCGGATCCTCTCCCGTCATTGGAGTGTTCTCGATGCGGAGCCCTCCTTACGAGATTCCTTGGGAAACCATCCACTAATGACACTCCGGCAGGCTAATAACTTGGGTGACTTTTTGGTCTCTAGCCACTATGTCTCCCCCCGTCAAACACGGACCCAAACGGGTTTGACGGGAGAGGATCCGCCGTATAGCCCCCCACACATGATTGAATGTGGAGATGTAGCGGATCCTCTGCGGTACCCCTCGTTTTTGTGTAATGGAAGGGTATAACAGATGGTTACGGGGAGTACCCCGTGCTCTCCTGCAGCCACGACCGATGCAGCGGTTACTATAACCGCGTTGCCTGAAAAGCTCCGCCAAGTCTGAGGCCTGTCTTTCAAAGTTCAAATCTCTAGAGCAGATCGGCCTCATCCTGAGGAACTGTCCGACCGGGACGGCCAGGATCGTGGGGGAGTCATGTGCAGAGGCAGCATGTATTAAAGAGTTGACTGAAGTGGGCTTTCTGAAGACATCGGTCTGAATCTGAAAGTCAGAATCTACCACAAGAGTGACATCCAGAAAGTCAATCCGTTTGTGATGATATGAATACGTCAACTTAATAGCCCGACTGTTGGAGTTAAGCCGTAGCATAAAATCGTCAAGCTCCTCCACCGTCCCCTGCCAAAAAATAGAACATCATCTATGTATCTTAACCATGACATGACGTGGTCCGCGCCCTGTACCCCCTCATCGCTGTTTTGTTGGGGTCTCAGCACCTGAAACCTCACAAATAAAACATCTAACATATAATTATCATTATGTGAAGATATTTTAAAATGAATCAGACTTTTTATATCAAAGCTCTATTAAGTTATTTTAACAAATAGAATATCATAGACACAACAATAAATATTTCCTCTTTCAAGAAAAAGTGATCTGGAGATGGCCCGAAGGGGGCCATTTGACATATAGATGTCATTAACAAGATGCAGACTGCCATTTATACTGTAGTTCTTAAACTTGAGAAAAAAACTGAGCTGCTTTGAAGAACTTAATGCAAACCTACATGGAGCGTAAAATAAAAATAGAAATTACATGGAATTTACAATAAAACTAGAGAAAACATTAAAAATATCTAATATCACTAAAGAATACGTGGAACATACAATATAAATAGAGAACACCAATATAACAGTTTTGTTACTGCACCAGATTGTATTACTAGTCTTTTATGTATAAAAAATATGAAATAGTTGCCCAAGGCATTGGATCCATCTTGATGCAGGATAATAGTGAAAATAACTGAAAATAACTTATTCAACAAACTTGATCATTAACCTCAAAGCTTCAAAAAATTAGATTATTATTGTTACAGTTATTATTATTATTACCAAAATTATCTTTTTATTTGCATAACCCCATCTGTAAAGACTTTACTCCTGTTATGTTCTGCAACTTAGAACTAAGGAATAGGAGGGAAAATCTGTCCCTGCACTGAGACTCAGCTTAACCCTACGCTGGGGTGGGTGCCCTACTCCTTGTGAATAGCCCCACCAAAACTCCTGCACTGAACTCAAACGAAGACCTGTAGGAAGGGGAAAGGGGTCCATAAAAGATCTAAGGACTGGGAGCTCCTAACAGAAAAGTTAGTTGCAGAAACAAAGATTAAAGGGAACAAAACAGGTGGAACAAGAAGTCCCAGGATAACAATTGTCCAAAGCACAAAGAACTTAACAATGCAACTTAGCCAGAGCACGAACGTAACAACACTGATGTCCAGCAGGGAATGGGAGACAGGTGCTGAGTAATAAAGAGTGCAGAGATCACGTGACCAAGACACCCAGCACCAGAGGAAAAGACTAGAAGCCAGCAAACCACAACAAGATTGCCGATAGTAAAACAACATAGATTCTAACAGTACCTCCCCTTTTACGAGGATCTTCTAGGCTAAGCCTTACCAGGAAATATCCTGTGAAAAGCCTTAATTAGCCTTGAGGCCGAGACGTCCTCAGCCTTCACCCAGGAATTATCGTCGGGGCCGAAACCTCTCCATGACACAAAATACTGTAATCTTCCTGTATGCCACCTGGAATCCAAAATGCGAGAAATCTCAAATTCACCGTCCTCATCAACAGGAGGAACAGTAGGCTTCGCCTGCTTATCAGGCGTGTCCGCCTTCTTAAGTAACGACACATGAAACACAGAATTAATCCTCCAGGACGAGGGAATTCCCAAGCTCACCGCTGCAGAGTTGACAATCTGAACCACTTTGTAAGGACCCACAAATTTAGGCCCCAGTTTTTTAGAAGTAATTTTCAAATGAAGATTCCTAGAGGACAATCAAACCATATGGCATTGAGATGACAGGTTGGATCGCAGCAGAGCACTATCATCCAGCTTGTCATCCTTCAGAGACACTGGAGAGCGCAGGCATGCTTGTGCTCTGCAGTGTCTCTGAAGCGCTACCTGCAGTGTCTCTGAAGCGCTGGATCGCAGCAGAGCGCTACCATCCAGCTTGTCATCCTTCAGAGACACTGCAGAGCACAAGCATGGAAGGGGCAGTAATAGCTGATAAATCATCAAGCGCTCTGCAGTGTCTCTGAAGGATGACAAGCTGGATGGTAGCGCTCTGCTGCGATCCAACCTGTCATCTCAATGCCATCCCAGCGTGGGAGAATTCTCCTGCTCAAGCGGTGAGCGCAGGAGAATTCTCCCACACTGTCAGTGACGTGCATGAGGTGAATTGAGTTCATTGAACATGAACTCGGCTCATCTGGATGCCGTCACAGCCAGACACTGAGGAGCTTCACTGAGGAGCTTCTCAGTGTCTGCGGCATGGCAAGCTGGATGGCAGCGTTCTGCTGCGCTCCAGCCTGTCATGTCAATGTAGCAGAGCTGAAGCTGTCCTGGGAACCATGGAAAGGTAAGGATGAGGTTGGTTATTATTTTATTTTTATTGCAGGAGATCATTGGCTTCAGCTGGAATGGGCGATACGGTAAGTAGGGTTTAATTTAGAACATTAAAGGAATGTGCTTTTATTTCAATTAAAGGACTTTATTCTGGGTGTTTGTGTTTTTTTTTAACTTTGACTATAGGGTTATAAATGGGGGTGTCTTATAGAAGCCTCTCCATGACTAACCTGGGCTTGATGTCAGCTGGCATTATAAGCTGACATCAACTCCAACCCTATTACCCCACTGCCACCGCTACAGGGCAGTGGGAAGAGCGAGGCTAAGTGCCAGAATTGGCACATCCTATGGATTAGCCATTTCTGGAGCAGCTGATAGCTGGTGTTTCTAGCCTGGGAGGGGGGCAATATTCATGGCACCCTTCCTGGGATATTAATATCAGCCCCCAGCTGTCTGCCTAGCCTTTGCTAGCTATTAAAATAGGGGGCACTGCCACGTCATTTTTTGGGGGGGTTCCCCCATTTTAATAACTAGTAAAGGCTAGGTATTCAGCTGGGGGCTGATATTAGTAGCCTGGGAAGCTCCGTGGGTATTACCCCCTTCCCAGACTTCAAACATCTGCCCCAGCCATCTGCTTAACCTCCGCTAGAGACTAAAATTACTGGGAACCCCACGCCAATTTTTTTTTCAATAAATCCTTTATTTTAACACTAAATGACAAGTACAGTAACCAACACTGTCACTGTACTTATTATATATGTGACTGACATGTTTCTATCTATCTAATCTATGTGTGATGCTCTATTCTTTCTGTTCTAAATTGTCGGTATAGGTGTATGCCGCTGCTGAATTGACGGCTTTTCATGTTTCACTGTGAGCACTGTTCCCATCAATTTGGGCAACCACTGTAATGCCACAGCCACCATGGCTTTGGCATTACAGTGAGTGGCAGACAATCCCTCCATGATTGGTGCTCTAAATAGCACCAGACATGCAGGACGGTGACCCGAGCTCCCACCCGAGCATCTCGAAAGTACTCGGCGAGCTCCGAGCATCTCGAGTACTGAGATGCTCGGGCGAGTACCGAGCAGCGGCGAGCATGCTCGCTCATCACTAATTAACAGTAGTGCTGTGAAAAAATCCAGTTACACTTTTGGTGCACGAATGGTTATCGAACATAACCTCGAACAGCCGAATTTTTTGCAAATCATTCGAGTTCGTCGAACGACTCGAACACCGCCCAAAACAGCTCGAATTTGAGATTGGTGAACAGTTTGAGTCGAACACCGCTCATGTCTACTCCTGTTAGCCTCTTTAAGCTTCAGGCGTACCCTGGTCCAAACCCTCTCCAAATCACCAGAAAAACTGTCCTCCTCCGGTACAGTAGCCCCAACTTTGGAAAATGGACCAAAAGATGGATACCTGCCAGTGCAACATAAAAAAGGAGAACAACCAGTTGAAGAAGAAGTATGATTATTAAGGGCAAACTCCGCAAGTGGTAGAAATTCTGACCACATTTCCTGATTGTCTGCCACATCTCAAAAACTGTTCGACATCCTGGTTCTTCCTTTCAGTCTGTCCATTGGACTCTGGATGATACCCCGACGAGAATGACAAATGAATTTTCAATCTGTCACAAAAAGCACGCCAAAAGCGAGCCACAAACTGTGGTCCTCTATCGGAAACAATGTCCGTGGGAACATCATGGAGCCTGACAATCTCCTTCACAAAAGCCTTAGCAAGAGTCTTGGCGCAAGGTAATTTGTTGAACGGAACCAAATGACACATTTTACTTAACCAGTCCACAACAACCCAGATGACAGAAAAACCCTCCGATAAAGACAGATCTGTGATAAAATCCATGGCAAGGTGCGTCCATGGTGAACTAGCAACTTCCAAGGGGCATAGCAACCCCGCAGCCGGAACGTGGGAGGCCTTCGACCTAGCGCACACAGAACACTGATGCACCCACTTGATGACTTCCCTTTGCCACCCTGACCACCAGAAACTCCGACCGATAGACTTCCTAGTTTCTGAAATCCCTGGGTGACCCGCCAACCGAGACTCATGACTTCCAACAAACAGCACTCTCCTCAAGGCTCTAGGCACAAACAATTTACCACACAGAGTGTTTTAGTTGGTGCCGCACTCTAAGCTCCTAGGATGCTATTCTCCAACTCAGAATCCAATGCGACCACCACCACCCCTCTCTGCAAAATACACTCCTCCCTCTCAGCATTCACCGCTGGAGAGAAACTACGAGACAAAGCGTCAGCCTTAGCATTCTTTGTCCCCGGGACAAAGGTTGCGGAAAAATTGAACTGGGCAAAAAGCAGTGCCCACCTAGCCTGACGGGCATTCAAATGTTTAGCTGCGTCCAGATAAATTAAATTTTTATGATCAATGAAAACCTGTATAGGATGTCGAGCCCCGTCCAAAAAAAGTCGCCAATGCTCAAACTCGAGTTTAATAGCCAACAACAAATCCCAACATCATAGTTGAGCTCTGTCTCAGAAATTTTTTTTGAAAAGAAAGCACAGGGATGCACCCCATCCTCACCCTCCTGGGTTTGAACTGCCCCTATGCCTATAGATGAGGCAACCACCTCAATCAAAAATGGCTTGGTCTCATCCGTCTGGATAAGAACAGGAGCAGAGCTGAACCTCTCCTTGAGATACTCAAAAGCTTCAATAGCCTCAGTGGACCATTAGACTGTATTAGTACCCTTCTTGGTGAGATCAGTAATGGATTTAGCGATGACAGAGAAATTCTTTATGAATTTCTTGTAATAATTGGCAAATCCCAAAAACCTCTGTACAGACTTCAAACGCTCAGGCCTCGGCCACTCCAGCACAGCCTGAACTTTCACCGGGTCCATCTCAAAACCATCACAAGAGGCAAAGTAACCCAAAAAACGAATTTCCTGGACTGCAAACTGACACTTCTCCAATTTAGCAAAGAGTGTGTTATCTCTCAGTATCTGAAGAACTTCGCGGACTCTCTGCCAATGAGACTCAAGATCCGATGAATAAATCAAAATGTCATCCAGATAAACAATAACACTCCTACCGATCAAGGGTCTCAGAATGTCATTGATGAAATTTTGAAAAAATGCAGGGGCGTTAGTAAGCCCAAACGGAATCACCGAATACTCAAAATGACCTTCCGGGGTGTTAAAAGCTGTCTTCCATTCATCTACGTCCTTCACCCGCAGCAAATTATATGCCCCACGAAGGTCAATCTTAGAAAACTATTTAGCTCCGGTCAATTGGTTAAACAAATCTGGAATAGGTAACTGGTAAGGATTGCGCACAGTGATCTTATTAAGCTCCCGAAAATCCAGACATGGCCTAAGACCCCCATCCTTCTTTTTGACAAAAAATAACCCAACCGCCAAAGGAGACTTAGAGGGTCATATGTGACCTGCAGCTAAACTAGTCTGAAGGTACTCCTTCAAAGCCTCCCTCTCGGGAATTCTCGGATTAAACAACCGACTCTCAGGGAGCTTAGCATCAGGGACGAAGTCAATAGCGCAATCGTAATCTCTATAAGGTGGTAAAGCTTTTGACTCCACCTCCGAAAAAACTCTCCAAAAATCCTGAATGGGTTCAGGTAATTCCCCCTTCACAACAGCCACAATGTGAACATTACAACACTTACCATGACACCCCTGACCCCAGGATCTTATGGAACCAGACAACCAGTCCAGCAAAGGATTATGCACTTTTAACCAGGATAACCCTAGGACGACCGGGGAAGGCAACTTAGCAAATACAAATAAGTCAATCTGCTCCTGATGTTCCATATTCATAGTAATTGGAAACCCAGTGACCTTTCGAAGAATGCTCCCATGCTCCAGGGGAGCACCACCAATCGCCATCAATCACCACCACAGGAAAAGGAGACGACAAAGGTTCAGAATCAAACTTATACTTTTCAAGAAATTGATGATCAATCAAATTAAGTGCAGAACCACAATCCTCCATAACCTGAAACTCAATCGAACGACCCTGAAAGGTGGTATTACCAGGAAAAAACACTCCAGCAGAACGTAAAAACGCAATGCGAACGGGAGTGTTATTTCTACTGACCATTTTTTTTTTCTTTCCTTAAGCGAACCTCACATTGCTTTAAAAAATGATCAGCCTTAACGCAATACAAGCAAAGTCCCCAAGAGAACCTCCTGTCCCTCTCCTTGGAGCGGGATGACATTGCCCCGACCTGCATAGGTTCCCCAGTGTCGGCAGGAATATCGTGAGAAACAGAATCCAGCAATACAGGAAACTTCTCATTCTGTCTAGCCATCAACATTCTATCCACATGGATAGCTAACTGCATGGCAACATGCAGAGTATCAGGTGCAGGGAATGCAATGAGCAAATCTTTAACCCTTTCACTCAAGCCTGCCAGAAACTGAAACTTGAGTGCAGGGTCATTCCACCTGACCTCTGCAGACCATCGTCTGAACAGGGTGCAATAACTCTCAGCATCAAGAGAACCCTGTTTGAGACATCTGAGCTCTGCCTCAGCTGATGTAACCCGATCAGGATCATCATATAGCAAACCCATGGCATAAAAAAATGCCTCCACAGACTTCAAACAATGATCATCAGGAGACAAGGAAAACACCCAGATTTGAGGTTTCTTACGCAATAGAGACATGATAATCCCTACACGCTGTAGTTCACTTCCAGAAGATCTAGGTCTGAGCCGAAAATACAACAAACAAGCATTTTTAAATGAAAAAAAATCCTGTAGTTTCCCCGAGAAACACTCAGGTACTTAGGTTTAGTGTTGAGCCACCCCCGTAGTGTTCGAGTTCGGTTCGGTTCGTCGAACACCCGTGTGTTCGCCGAACTGTTCGTCGAACTGTTCGTCGAACACCTTCGAACACCGTTAAAACCAATGGCAGGCAAACAAAAACACATAGAAACACATAGAAAACACCTTCAAAGGTGTCCAAAAGCTGACAAACTGCTCAGAAGACACAGCTAACACATGGAAAAGTGACAAGTACATATAGTCATGCGAAAATAAAAGAGGTGGAGGAGTAAAAGGAGGGGGAGACACAGATATAGGCATGTCATGCCCTTCTAAAATCCAAAAAGTGAGAAGCCGACACGGCCAGTCCGCTCCTGCCCGTGCCACCTCCGTGTCGCCGGGTTTGTGCCAGAGCCGCGGTGAACCCTGATGGCCAGCCCCCCTCTCCCAATACTGGTGCCTGTCCGCTGGTGGGTCGAGCGAGCCCCCTGTGGTGGAGGCAGCTCTAAGCTTTTTAATTTAAATTGTCTCTCTAATTTGAATGAATACACTTTAAATCCATTTACAAGGATCTATTGGAGGGCAAGTCTCATGCCAGCAGCCGCGTAATTCCAGCTCCAGTAGCGTCCACTAAAGCTGCTGCAGTTAAAAAGCTTTTATAAGGATCGAGCTCGGCTGTCCACCGCAAGGCATCCTACTGCCAGTCCCAGCCCCTATGCCTTGGGGTGCCTCCTGATGCTCTTCACTGAGTATCCCATGGTCCCGAAGCATTTCCTTTGAAAAAATTAAGTGTCTAAACTACAGGTGGTGTAGCTTGCTTAACAGCCGGGATAATCCGCTGACTAGCAGACACTGCTACTAGGCACAAAGTATTTCCTGGGCTAGATGCAGTTAAAAATTTGTAATTAAATACTCTCGTTGGATGCTGAGAAAGCATTCCATAGAGTCTCCTGGCACGCCATATATGATTCTCTTAAAAAGCTTGGGGTAGGGGTCTAGGGGACCCTTTTATAGCCAAAATCACGGCCCTGTATCGCAATACGTCACCTAGGCTGAAGATAAATGGAACTGTAGCACCCTGAGGGCTCGGTTGCTACAGACGTATTGCACCTCACCCAGAGGTGTGATATCTCACTCTCAGGTAAGGATGGAGTGTGGATCAGGACCCGACACCTGCATGCATTACACCACATTGCCGTGGGGCAGGGCGACCAATATGCCCCTGAGATGGGCACGACAGTCCCTGTCCCTGGCTGGAGTGGGGGGAGGGAACACTGAGGAA
Organism: Phyllobates terribilis; assembly: GCF_046119375.1. Lineage (NCBI taxonomy): Eukaryota > Metazoa > Chordata > Amphibia > Anura > Dendrobatidae > Phyllobates > Phyllobates terribilis. The sequence goes on from NW_027362764.1 coordinate 254,197,796, forward strand.
GGGGAACCCTGTAGTGCAGGAGCAGGGAGGAAGCAGTTCCTGGGTGCATTGAGAAGGGAGTATAAAAGGTGGGCACCATCTTAGTTCAGTGCAGAGAAGTCTGAGCAGAAGTGGCAGGGAGCAGGGGCTCTGCATGAGCTCTGCTCCGGAGGCGGGCCTAGTGACAGAGGCCCAGGCCTGGAAGAGGGAGAAGGAAGGAAGAGGAGCGGAGAAGGCTCCAGGAACGAGGAATGAAGGGATCCCAGGGGTGCGGACGGGCGAGTCGCCACCGCACGCCCGAATCCACCTGCGTGGAGGGGTCAGGCCAAAGGGGGAGACCGGTCTCCGAACTAGTGGAGGCAGGAAACGACCCTCAGCTAGAAACCGGAGGCTCTGACATTTTATGTGGCGCAGCCCCTCGCTACACCCGCTAGGAAGGCACCACATAGAGTCAGGGAAACTGGCGCCAAGTTTTCCAAGAGGAGGCCCGAGGCAGCCGGACAGAAGTGTTGGTAAGAAAGGCCAGACAAAGGACACACAAAGGGGGTCCTGTGAAGTGCTCCAAAGTTAACTGGGAGTTGTCTGAGCCCCTCACTTGGTGAGCACAGTACGACGTGGGCAGCCGTTACCTGCAGACGTGGTCTGGATAATAAGAACTGTGAGTAAAGGCCCTGGACTGCATCACTGACTCCGTGTCGTTACTGCTGCTGCCCTGCACCATCACCCCCATCCTCCGCATACACTGCCCTGAGGCTATACTCCTCCCGTGGGGAGTTATGCTACGCTCTGCTGCACCCACAACACCAGCCTCAGCGGTCTGCCCTGTAGCGGCGGTTCACTCTGACCGCAATCCACGGGTGGCGTAGTCGGACATTTAAACATCAAAACCACATAAATAGTTCCCCCACTGGTTTGACCGCCCTGAGCCACGGAACCGGGTCGCCGCCACGAAGACTACAACCACCAGCATCCACCAAAAAGGGTCCGGCTCCGGGTTTCCCAAGGCCCAGGGGGTGCATCAGAAGATTTTCATCACCTTTCACAATCACCAATGGGACAAGGCAGGGATGTCCTCTGTCCCCTCTCTTATACATCCTAGTGACGGAGCACCTGCTCTCATCAATTCGCCATAACCCCAATATTAGGTGGATTGAGGTGGCAGGCACCGAGTACAAGTGCTCTCTATTTGCTGATGATGTCCTAGTATATATCACTCAATCACATATATCCATCCATGCTGTTATGGCTGAAATAGATCACTTTGTTACATGGTAAAATTTTAAAATCAATGCAGCGAAGTCTGAGGCCCTCGATGTCTCCCTCCCCAAATCCATATAGGATTCCATCCAGTCCAACTTTCCCTTTGCCTGGCCCTCACATGGTATCAAATACTTAGGAATTCCTATTCATAGAGACCTCTCCCATCTATGTTATCTTAATTTTGGGCCCTTTATTGAACAATTCCATACAGACCACGGTTGGCAAGTTAGAACTGTAAGATTCACTACGTGAACCGCTGGTGTTTTGTGGAAAAGCACATGTACACCGCATTCCAAATTATTATGCAAAAAGTGTTTAGGAGTGATAAGGGAAGAATTTGTTTGTTTGTCAGTTAAACTCATTGATGGTGATGTGTGTCAGGGCTCTTTATATCACTGTAAGCAATTGCAGACACCTGTGCTAATTAGTTTGGCAGGTGTGTCCAATGAAAGGCAAGACTACTTAAGAAGGCTCTCTCACATTAATAAGCAGCCTACATTTTCTGCCAAAATGGGAAAGAAAAAGGATGTGTCGGCTGCTGAGAAGCAACAAATTGTGGAGTGTTTAGGTCAAGGCATGACTACAATCAACATTGTGCGATGATCAGGATGAAGTGTCTTGGCAATCAAGAAGTATGTAGCTGATTCACAGTACACACGTGTGCGTGCTGATAAGGGCAAATTGAGGACTCTTTCCTACAGGCAATTACGTCAGGTTGAAAGAGCAGCGGCAAAAAAGCCTTGTCATAGCAGCAGACATGTTTTTGAAGCTGCTTGTGCCTCCAACGTCCCCCGAACAACAAGATGCAGGGTCCTTCAGAGGTTTGCAGCTGTGCATACGCCATCCTGTCGACCTCTTCTATCCACTTCACACAAGCAGAAACGGCTCCAGTGGGCCAAACATTACATGAAGACTGATTTCAAAACTGTTTTGTTCACGGATGAGTGCCGTGCAGCGCTCGATGGTCCAGATGGATGGAGTGGAGGATGGCTGGTTGATGGACACCCCACGCAAACACGGCTACAGCGCCAACAAGGAGGAGGTGGAGTAATGTTTTGGGCTGGAATCATGGGGAGAGAGATTGTCGGCCCCTTTAGGATCCCTGAAGGCGCTAAAGATGAACTCCATAATGTATGTGGATTTTCTCAAACAGCACTTCCTGCCATGGTTCAAGAAGAAGAACCGTGTATTTCACAGCAAGATCATTTTTCTGCATGATAATGCACCATCTCATGCTGCACATAAAACATCTGCATCTCTGGCTGATATGGGCATAAAAGGGGACAAACTTATGGTGTGACCCCCATGCTCCCCTGACGTCTACCCCATTCAGAACCTTTGGAGCATCATTAAAAGGAGTGTCTATGATGGCGGGAGGCAGTTCACATCTAAGCAACAGCTCTGGGAGGGTATTCTGTCCTCATGCAAAACAATTGAAGCAGAAACCATCCAAAACCTGACAAATTCAATGGACAAGAGAGTTCAGAAGCTCCTTTCGAACAAGGGGTCCTATGTGAAAATGTAACATCACCTAGAATAAAGTTTTGAGTTGAAAACTGTTTGATTTCAGTTTCTAACAACCTGCTAATGCTTATAATTTCAAAAATGACCATTTTTTTTGGTCTTTATTAAAATGAAAAGGTTGATCGAAAAGTTTGGGGGATCTAAGAGTGTGGCAACCCAGTAGTCATGATTACTTCGAATTCTGACAATATGAGGGTCATGCTGCAGGTAGTGCAGCAAGAAGGCACTTATGTGTCTTGCGCATCTCGGAGCCCCAAAATTATTTTCCGGGCTAGATGCAGCTAAAAATTATTATTAATTTTAAATCTGGTGGAGCTTAGTATAGATGGCCTAATAGGATCAGTGCTGCACACTGCTACAAAGCCCAAATTATTTTCCAGTCAAGATACAGATAAACATGATTAGTAATTTGAAAGCTTAAAACGTTTGGTAGGGTGATTTTAACCAATCATCAAGCTTTTACTCTCCCCAGGATGACACAGGGGTAGAAAAGTCATTTCGGATCCATGATTTGTTCATCTTTATGAACGTGAGTCTGTCTACATTATCAGTGGAGAGCCGCGTGCGCTTATCTGTCAGCACACCACCAGCAGCGCTGAACACACGTTCAGACAGAACGCTGGCTGCGGGGCATGACAAGATCTCCAAGGGGTAAGTGGCTAGCTCCGGCCATTTATCCAGATTGGAAGCCCAAAAAGAGCAAGGGTCCAGTGACACAGTCGTGGCTTCAATGTTTACTTGGAGATACTCCTGTACCATCGTCTCTAGGCGTTGACTATGTGTCAGACTTCTTGTCTCCTGTGGCCTTGCAAAGGATGGGCTAAAAAAGTGGTGAAATGATTCCGCAAAATTGATGTTACCAGCAGATACTGTGGTTCTGTTACGGTTTGAGTGCTGAACACTTGACGGTCCCACGGTTGGCAAGTTGGAACTGTGAGATTCACTACGTGCACCACTGGTATTTTGTGGAAAAGCACATGTAAGATTCTGCAACAGTCTCTGCTGATACTCCTGCATGCGTGCATCCCTTTCTATGGCAGGAATAATTTCTGCAAATTTACTTTTGTACCGGGGATCTAACAGTGTGGCAACCCAGTAGTCAGGATTATTTCTAATTCTCACAATTCGAGGGTCATGTTGCAGGTAGTGCAGCAAGAAGGCACTCATGTGTGTTGCGCATCCAGGAGCACCAAGTCCCTGTTGTGTTGGTGGCGAGGTAACAATCATGCTTCCTTCCTCTGTCCTCTCCCCCCAACCTCGCACAACAGAAATGTGATCAAGGTCTCCCTCATCTGATGAGTCTACCATCAGTTCGTCCTCCACTTCTTCCTGGGCTCCTGCACCTTCCTCACTAGTTTGGCTGCTACCATGCGCCCTGGTAAAACCATCTCCCCCACCCTCACATGCCTGCCGCCTTGGTGCTGCCGACCTTCTGGACCTTGCAGATGTTAGCCCTTCCGCATACAACTCCTCCTCCTCTACTTCCTCCACCTCCTCTTGTGCCACCACCTGACTCCGAATTCTGTTTAACATGTGATCCAGCATGTAAATCACCGGAATAGTCATGCTGATAATGGCATCGTCAGCACTAAACATCTTCGTCGCCATTTCAAAACTGTGCAAAAGGGTGCATAGGTCCGTGATCTGAGACCACTCCTCCAGCGTGATTTGCCCCACCTCTGAATCTCGTTGGCCCAGGCTATACGTCAGAACGTATTGCACCAGGGCTTGTCGGTGCTGCCACAGTCGCTGCAACATGTGCAGAGTTGAATTCCACCGGGTAGGCACATCGCATTTTAGCCGGTGAAGTGGCAGGCCCAACGACTTCTGTAGAGATGTAAGTCGCTGAGCTGCGGGATGCGAACGGCAGAAGTGAGCACACAGCGACCGTGCCCTCTGCAGAAGGCCATCTAGTCTGGGATAGTGGGCTAAAAATTGCTGGACAACCAGGTTCAACACGTGAGCCATACAAGGCACGTGTGTGACATTGCCCCGGCGAAGGGCCGCACCCAGGTTTGCAGCATTGTCGCACACGGCCTTCCCTGGTTTCAGGTCCAGTGGAGACAACCATTCATGAAATTGGTTCTCCAGAGCTGACCACAACTCCTCAGCTGTGTGACTCATATTTCCCAGACATTTCAAAGTAAAAACCGCCTGATGACGTTGAGCCCTACTGCCAGCATAGTAAGGAGGTGTGCAGGATCCCTTCTGCGCAGTTAGAAAGCTTGTGGCATGACCAAACAGGCTTTGGGTGCAGGTGGAAGACCGAGAGGAGGTTGAGGAGGCAGAAGCAGTGGAGGAACTTTGACATAAAGAGGATTGACGCACAACTCGTGGGGACGGCAAGACTTGGACAGCAGCCCCTTGTCCTGCTGTCACCATAGTTACCCAGTGCCCAGTCAGCGACATGTAACGCCCCTGTCCATGCCTACTCGTCCAAGTGTCTGTGGTGAAATGCACCCTGTCACACACAGAGTTTCTCAAAGAAGCGGTGATGTTGTGTGCGACATGCTGGTGGAGCGCAGGCACACCTTTCTTTGAGAAGTAGTGCCGACTGGGCATCTGGTACTGGGGCACTGCGACGGACATAAGGTCTCGAAAATCCTCTGTGTCCACCAGGCGGAAAGGCAGCATTTCTGTAGCCAAGAGCTTGCAGATGGTGAAATTCAACCTCTTAGCTTTCTCATGGCTAGGAGGAAATAGTCTTTTACTTGTCCACATCTGAGGGACCGAGGGCTGGCTATTGTGCTTAGACGGGGTTGATAAGGGTGTCCCCGGCAAACTGCCGGTCTGTGAGGAAGATGCAGGCGGACATGTTAGGTTGCCTTCATCCAAAGGTGATGCTATCGATGTCGGACAGCGCTCAACACCAGCTGGTGTTACCACCTCCAAAGAAAATGATGACCTGCCAATCACGCTGGCTGTTGCGGGTAAAGAGGTGGCAGGTCTGCGCCCCAAAACAGGTGTGACTGCTGTCCCCCCAGTCACAGAGGATGAAGAGGCCGCGGATGCACAAGATATGGCAGACGGTGGTTGGCCCGGCCGGCTAGGCCGCATTGTAGCACACTGAGCTTCCCACTGCAACTTATGCTTCATGTCCATGTGCCGGTTCATGCATGAAGTACTCAAACTATGTATTTTTTGACCTCTACTTAGCTTTTGCTGACAAATGTTACAGATAACACGAGTTGGGTCATCTTTATCGATCTGAAAAAATGCCCAGGCTATGCAAGGCTTAGCACCCATGCGACCTGAAGAGCCACCACGACTTGTGGTGAGAGGCAGAGTTGTGTTTGAGGATGCAGTTGTTGACGTGCTTCCAGTACTACGTCTCTGTCCAGGAAGGCGCAACCTGACCTCGTCGTCACTAGCATCTTCCTCCACCTCCTCTGCTGACCTCATCTCTTGGCTGACTGTGGGTTGACAGTAAGTGGGATCTCCGACCTCATCATCATCACCCTGTGCGTTATCACACCCGTCGTCCTCAGAGCCAACCTGTTCCTGCCCTGACAAAAAACTAAAGTTGTCGCTCCAATCAGGTATTTGAGTCTTATCATCGTCTTCCTCATTGTCTCCACCAACAGGAGTTACAGTTTGGGAATGAGGGTCTACATTATGGTCAGAACCTTCTGCGTCTGGTCCTGGATCCGATTCATAAAGATTCTGGGCATCAGTGCAGATCATTTCCTCGTCTGGATTCACAGAAGCGCTGGAGTCGACCTCTGATTCCCAGGCTATAGTATGAGTAAACAGCTCTGCAGACTCAACCATCTGTTCTACCTCATACTCAGACGGGCAGCTGGAGATTTGGGAGCTGTGAGGAAGCAAGTGCGATTTGGGTGACACCTTTGAGGACTGGAGTATTTGTGATGTTGAAGTTGATGTGGAGGAGAGTCCACTTAAAGGAGCACTTGATATCCGTTGAAGCACCTGCTGTTTTTGTGCCTCATCTGGAATTTGTAGCGATTGGCGTGGCCGTAAGAAAGGGATCTTATCACATTGTCCGCTAAAAGAAGTAGACATTGTAGTTTGACTGGAAGATGGTCTTTCTTCTGCAGATGTTACTGTTGCTTTAACACCTACCCCACGGACACAACCTTTTTTCCCCTTCCCAACACGCCTATTCCCCTTTCCACCAGCAGCAGGCCTTTTTCCACTCATTTTGGTGGTTAACTAATTCACAACTCTGGAGTTGTTTGCACAAAAAAACAATGGATGGTAACCGAGCAGAGCTGAATGGCCAAACTGTGGTATTAGGCCAAAACTATTGGCTGGGTTAGATGCAGAAAAAAATTAGTTTGAATTTGCAACCTGATGGAGGTCAGTATAGATGGACTAATAGAGAAAGTCCGACACACTACTAGAAGGCCAAATATTTTTTCAGAGGTAGATGCAGAAAAAAATATATTCAGTTTGCAACCTGATGGAGGTCAGTATAGATGGATTAATAGAACAAGACCCACACACAGCTAGAAGCCCAATATTTTTTCAGAGGTAGATGCAGAAAAAACTATATTCAGTTTGCAACCTGATGGAGGTCAGTATAGATGGACTAATAGAACAAGTCCCGCACACTGCTAGAAGCCCAAATATTTTTTCAGAGGTACTGTAGATGCAGATAAAAATTAGTTTTAATTTGCAACCTGATGGAGGTCAGTATAGATGGACTAATAGAGAAAGTCCGACACACTACTAGAAGGCCAAATATTTTTTCAGAGATAGATGCAGAAAAAAATTATATTCAGTTTGCAACCTGATGGAGGTCAGTATAGATGGACTAATAGAGAAAGTCCGACACACTACTAGAAGGCCAAATATTTTTTCAGAGGTAGATGCAGAAAAAAATATATTCAGTTTGCAACCTGATGGAGGTCAGTATAGATGGATTAATAGAACAAGACCCACACACAGCTAGAAGCCCAATATTTTTTCAGAGGTAGATGCAGAAAAAACTATATTCAGTTTGCAACCTGATGGAGGTCAGTATAGATGGACTAATAGAACAAGTCCCACACACTGCTAGAAGCCCAAATATTTTTTCAGAGGTACTGTAGATGCAGATAAAAATTAGTTTTAATTTGCAACCTGATGGAGGTCAGTATAGATGGACTAATAGAGAAAGTCCGACACACTACTAGAAGGCCAAATATTTTTTCAGAGGTAGATGCAGAAAAAAATATATTCAGTTTGCAACCTGATGGAGGTCAGTATAGATGGATTAATAGAACAAGACCCACACACAGCTAGAAGCCCAATATTTTTTCAGAGGTAGATGCAGAAAAAAATATATTCAGTTTGCAACCTGATGGAGGTCAGTATAGATGGACTAATAGAACAAGTCCCACACACTGCTAGAAGCCCAAATATTTTTTTCAGAGGTACTGTAGATGCAGATAAAAGTTAGTTTTAATTTGCAACCTGATGGAGGTCAGTATAGATGGACTAATAGAGAAAGTCCGACACACTACTAGAAGGCCAAATATTTTTTCAGAGGTAGATGCAGAAAAAAATATATTCAGTTTGCAACCTGATGGAGGTCAGTATAGATGGATTAATAGAACAAGACCCACACACAGCTAGAAGCCCAATATTTTTTCAGAGGTAGATGCAGAAAAAAATATATTCAGTTTGCAACCTGATGGAGGTCAGTATAGATGAACTAATAGAACAAGTCCCACACACTGCTAGAAGCCCAAATATTTTTTCAGAGGTACTGTAGATGCAGATAAAAATTAGTTTTAATTTGCAACCTGATGGAGGTCAGTATAGATGGACTAATAGAGAAAGTCCGACACACTACTAGAAGGCCAAATATTTTTTCAGAGGTAGATGCAGATAAAAATTAGTTTTAATTTGCAACCTGATGGAGGTCAGTATAGATGGACTAATAGAACAAGTCCCACACACTGCTAGAAGCCCAAATATTTTTTCAGAGGTACTGTAGATGCAGATAAAAATTAGTTTTAATTTGCAACCTGATGGAGGTCAGTATAGATGGACTAATAGAGAAAGTCCGACACACTACTAGAAGGCCAAATATTTTTTCAGAGGTAGATGCAGAAAAAAATATATTCAGTTTGCAACCTGATGGAGGTCAGTATAGATGGACTAATACAACAAGTCCCGCACACAGCTAGAAGCCCAAATATTTTTTCAGAGGTACTGTAGATGCAGATAAAAATTATTTTTAATTTGCAACCTGATGGAGGTCAGTATAGATGGACTAATAGAGAAAGTCCGACACACTACTAGAAGGCCAAATATTTTTTCAGAGGTAGATGCAGAAAAAAATATATTCAGTTTGCAACCTGATGGAGGTCAGTATAGATGGACTAATACAACAAGTCCCACACACAGCTAGAAGCCCAAATATTTTTTCAGAGGTACTGTAGATGCAGATAAAAATTAGTTTTAATTTGCAACCTGATGGAGGTCAGTATAGATGGACTAATAGAGAAAGTCCGACACACTACTAGAAGGCCAAATATTTTTTCAGAGCTAGATGCAGAAAAAAATTATATTCAGTTTGCAACCTGATGGAGGTCAGTATAGATGGATTAATAGCACAAGACCCACACACAGCTAGAAGCCCAATATTTTTTCAGAGGTAGATGCAGAAAAAAATATATTCAGTTTGCAACCTGATGGAGGTCAGTATAGATGGACTAATAGAACAAGTCCCACACACTGCTAGAAGCCCAAATATTTTTTCAGAGGTACTGTAGATGCAGATAAAAATTAGTTTTAATTTGCAACCTGATGGAGGTCAGTATAGATGGACTAATAGAATGATGCTATGCCCAAAAGATTTTACTTCACTAGGTGCAGTAAAAAAATTGGTATTCTATACACAGGTGGTATATCTTGCAACACAGATAGGCTACTCCACTGACTAACACACTCTGCAATAGGCCAAAAAGGATTAGCTTTGCTAGATTCAGCCAAATGCTGTGAAAAAAACTTGCACAGCACTGGCACAGACCTGCCTGGCAAAAACTGATAGGAACTCATGTAACCTAGTCCTGAAAAGAACTCCAATTACAATTAGTCTTTACTCCCACAACCTATCTATTTAAGAGCACAGACCTCCCTGATAAAAGTCGTAGGAAATGCTGTAACCTAGTCCTTAAAAGGACTGCAATCACAACTATTCCCTACTCCCAAGCTATCTGTATATTTGTGCGAAAATTGGCTTGAAATTAACAAGGTATAGCGCACACACCAACAGCGGTGCCGTCTAACACGCAGCTGCAGCAGAGAGAAAATGGTGGCGACGGGGAAAATGGCTTGGTCTTATAGGGCAAGGACATGTGACATACACTGCCAATGACACATGCCCTTGCTTGTGTGAAAAAAAGCACTTCGCTCCATGTGTGCGCTGCTGATAGGCTGACAGATTGCACCTCCCCACTGTAAATGCGGGAAAGAGAAAAAAAAATGGAGATCTTCATTGTTCCTGCAGAGATCCATCCCCTGCCCCTCCCCCCACCCCGCTGTACACTCAAACTGCGTATTAACATTAATTTTCATCATTACTGAGAAAAAATCCAGTTATTATTTTGGTGCACGAACAGTTATCGAACATAACCTCGAACAGCCGAATTTTTCTCAAATTGTTCGTGTTCGCCGAACGGCTCGAACACCGCCCAAAACAGCTCGAATTTGAGATTGGCGAACAGTTCGAGTAGAACAACGCTCATCTCTACTTAGGTTCTTCATAGCGTTCTGCAGGGTATTTACTCACGTACTGCTGAAGACCGGCAACCTCCAGAGTCAACTCTTGCAAGCGTTGCGCAAGCTCCTGGATGGTACTCATACTGAAGAAAATCCAGGGAGAGGAGAGGAGAAGAAAAAAAAAATTTTTATTTTTTTTTTAAAAGGGGCTGGACATACTGTTATGTTCTGCAACTTAGAACTAAGGAATAGGAGGGATAAGCTGTCCCTGCACTGAGACTCAGCTGAACCTTACGCTGGGGTGGGTGCCCTACTCCTTGTGAATAGCCCCACCAAAACTCCTGCACTGAACTCCAGCGAAGACCTGTAGGAAGGGGAAAGGGGTCCGTAAAAGATCTAAAGACTGGGAGTAAAAACAGGAGACCTCCTAACAGAAAAGTTAGCTGCAGAAATGAAGATTAAAGGGAACAAAACTGGTGGAACAAGAAGTCCCAGGATAACAATTGTCCAAAGCACAAAGAACTTAACAAGGCAACTTAGCCAGAGCACGAACGTAACAACAATGATGTCCAGCAGGGAATGGGAGACAGGTGCTGAGTAATAAAGAGTGGAGAGATCACGTGACCAAGACACCCAGCACCAGAAGAAAAGACTAGAAGCCAGCAAACCACAACAAGATTGCCGATAGTAAAACAACATAGATTCTAACAACTCCAAGTATAGAGACAGGTAATGTATCAATGTTGTGTTCCTAAGACCCGTTTATTCACTTGAAGCGTACAATGAATATTATTACATTTCAGGCAGAGGGGTTTAAGAGGTAGTGTGCTTAACGGTATAATTTTACAGCAATCCAGTGAAAGCATTAAAGACCTTATGCTACATCCTGTTTAGCCTATAAAAACACGCCCACTCATGTTTATATAAAATGTATTTATTTATATCAAGTATTATTGATGTATTTATATCAAGTTATATCCATAAGGGGTCTGTTAATTTCTTACTACTTTAAAAATGTGTTCTATTTTCATAACTTTCTTACTTCCTTTTAAACTGAGCCCAGTATGTAATGTGTGTGCACTCAAATTCCAGCCAGTTACTGAAGCATAAACAATTCTGTATGAAATACTGGCCTTTTCCTATGTGATTTCCAATGTATCCAAGCTTAATATTTTTGGAAGTTGGAGTGGGTTTTTTTTATATTTGGCTATCTTAGGAGGATATCTGTTTGTGCAGGTAACTATTACTGTGCAGAATTATTAGGCAACTTAATAAAAACCAAATATAATCCCATCTCACCTGTTTATTTTCAAGAGGTAAACCAATATCAGTGCACAAAATGTAGAAATAAAGATTTCTGACATGCAAAAACAAAAAACAAAAAAATTAGTGATCAATATAGCCACCTTTATTTATGATGACATTTAACAGCCTTCCATCCATATATTCTGTCAGTTGCTTAATCTGTTTTCGATCAACATTGTGTGCAGCAGCCACCACAGCCTCCCAGACACTGTTCCGAGAGGTGTACTCTTTTCCCTCCCTGTAGATTTCACATTTTATGATGGACCACAGGTTCTCTATGGGGTTCAGATCAGGTGAACAAGGGGGCCATGTCATTATTTTTTCTTCTTTTAGACCTTTACTGGCCAGCCACACTGTGGAGTAGTTGGATGCATGTGATGGAGCATTGTCCTGCATGAAAATCATGTTTTTCTTGAACGATACCGACTTCTTCCTGTACCACTGCTTGAAGAAGTTGTCTTCCAGAAACAGGCAGTAGGTCTGGGAGTTGAGCGTCACTCCATCCTCAACCCGAAAAGGTCCCACAAGTTCATCTTTGATGATACCAGCCCATACCAATACCCCACCTCCACCTTGCTGACGTCTGAGTAGGAGTGGAGCTCTCTGCCCTTTACTGATCCAGCCTCTGGCCCATCCATCTGGCCCATCAAGAGCCACTCTCATTTCATCAGTCCATGAAACCTTTGAAAAATCAGTCTTAAGATATTTCTTGGCCCATTCTTGATGTTTTATCTTATGTTTCTTGTTCAAAGGTGGTTGTTTTTCAGCCTTCCTTACCTTGGCCATGTCCCTGAGTATCGCACACCTTGTGCTTTTTGATACTCCAGTAACGTTGCAGCTCTAAAATATGGCAAAACTGGTGGCAAATGGTATCTTGACAGCTTCACGCTTGATTTTCCTCAATTCATGGGCAGTTATTTTGCGCCTTTTTCGGTCAACACGGTTCCTGCGACCCTGTTGGCTATTTGCCATGAAACGCTTGATTGTTCGGTGATCACGCTTCAAAAGTTTGGAAATTTCAAGACTGCTGCATCCCTCTGCAAGACATCTCACAATTTTGGACTTTTCAGAGCACGTCAAATCTCTCTTCTGACCCATTTTGCAAAAGGAAAGGAAGTTGCCTAATAATTAAGCACACCTTATATAGGATGTTGATGTCATTAGTCAACACCCCTCCTCATTACAGAGATGCACATCACCAGATTTACTTAATAGGTAGTTGGCTCTCAAGCCTATGCAGCTTGGAGTAGGACAACATGTATAAAAAGTATCATGTGATCAAAATACTCATTTGCCTAATAATTCTGCACACATTGTAGTATCAATTGTGTATCAGAGTGAGATATTACTGATGAGCGGGAACCAGGATGGCAGGGCATGCAGTAATGTCAGACAAACAAGTGGAGCCAGGTTGCACAGATGAAACAGAGTCAGGAGTGCGGATACACAAGGGACACAAGGGGCATAATGACCACGGTCAAAGAGGTTACTACCACCACTGGGCCTGTGCGAGTGAGGGGCCCGCCAACTTACTTCAACTGTATGTGCGCCCTCGTGACAAATGAGTAGCCAAAACATGACTCCCCCAGAAGATGGCACGCTAGCCAAAATGCGCATTGGGGTCGTGGCACCGCAATATCAGATCAAGGTACCTTATTCCTGTACCCACATTTATGTCTTTTGTAAGACTCATATTTCTTTTATGAGTTCGACATCTAACCAGGACATCAGTTTGTGTCTGCTTCCAGGCTATATATAATTATCTTTATATACAATTATTATGTTACTAATAGTGTTGAGCGATACCTTCCGTTATCGGGAAGTATCGGATCGGATTGGATCGGACCGATACCCAAGAAGTATCGGATATCGCCGATTCCGATACCGGAAACCAATGCAAGTCAATGGGACAGAAATATTGGAATAAAAATAAACCCTTTCTTTCCTTGTAGGTTAATTCTACATGAAGGAAAACAACTAAGAATAATGTAGAATGTATTGGGGGAGGTGGGGGAAACAATAAAGGCATAGAGGTTTAGCCCAATCAAATGGAATAGCAGGAATTATTATTTTTTTTAAGACGTTCTGAGTTACGGAAATATTGACTATGTTAAGTTTTTTTATATTTTGTCAGATATTTATGTTTCACTACTTCCATGCTCTTCACCTTCTTTTTTACTTCTCCCACACTTTCTCCTTCATCATCCTCAACATCAGCATCTTTTTCATCAACTTCTTCTTCACCTTCTTCATCACCTTCTTCGTATTATTCTTTTTTTTTTACATTCTTCATATTCTTCTTATTCAACTATTATTCTTCTTCATATTCTACTTCGTCATCTTCTTCATATTCTTCTTCTTCATCATATTCTTATTTGTGACAGGCAATCCTGTAGTTGTTATCTATAAAAGTTTGAACATTACACCTTTCGTTCTGCCCATCACAAAAGGTTTACAACAGGATTTGTCCGCGTTCAGTTTGGCCTGCAGCAGCAGGTCTTTTCCAGGGGCACCACGAGGAGGAACAGACTCACCCCCATACAATGCTTAGTCATCTTATGCTTATAATTTAGATATTATCTTTTGCTCTGATTTTTAGTCTTATGCTTAATGTTCTTCCGCTTTTTGTTCTGCAGCTTCTTGTACTTCTGCTTCTTGGTTTTCTGTCTCTTGTTCTTCTGTATCTTGGTGGTTGTCTTCTTCTTCTTTGTCCTCTTGGTCAACTTCTTCAGGGTCATATTCTTGGTCTTCTTCGGGGTGGTCTTCAGGGTCGTCGTCTTCAGGGTCGTCGTCTTCGGGGTCGTCGTCTTCGGGGTCCTCGTCTTCAGGGTCCTCCTCTTCGGGGCCCTCGTCTTCTTCGGGGTGGTCTTCAGGGTCCTCGTGTTCAGGGTCGTCGTCTTCGGGGTCCTCGTCTTCTTCGGGGTGGTCTTCAGGGTCCTCGTCTTCAGGGTCGTCGTCTTCGGGGTCCTCGTCTTCTTCGGGTTGGTCTTCAGGGTCCTCGTCTTCAGGGTCCTCGTCTTCGGGGTCCTCGTCTTCTTCGGGTTGGTCTTCAGGGTCCTCGTCTTAAGGGTCCTCGTCTTCAGGGACCTCGTCTTCGGGGTCCTCGTCTTCGGGGTGGTCTTCAGGGTCCTCGTCTTCAGGGTCCTCGTCAGGGAAATCCAGAGTGATTACCAAGAACCATTTCAAAAAGCTTGAACTTGGAAATGTAGCAGAAGGTACAAGAAGGCTGAGGAACAGCCGAGAACCAGCTGATGGTACTGGAACCCGGATGGGAAGCAGAAGGTACAAGAGCCAATGGAACTACCGAGGACCAGCTGACGGTACTGGACATCGGTTACTAAGCAGGAGGTACCTGTGCCAGAAAGCACTACCAAGGACCAACAGACGTTGGTGGAACTTGGATACCGAGAAGGAGGCACCTAAGCCAAAGGCACTGCCGAGAACCAGCTGACGGTACTGGAACCCGGATGGGTAGCAGAAGGTACAAGAGCAAATGGAATTACTGAGGACCAGCTGATGGTACTGGAACCCGGATGGGTAGCAGAAGGTACAAGAGCCAATGGAACTACCGAGGACCAGCTGACGGTACTGGAACTCGGTTACTAAGCAGGAGGTACCTGTGCCAGAAAGCACTACCAAGGACCAGCAGACGTTGGTGGAACTTGGATACCGAGAAGGAGGCACCTTAGCCAAAGGCACTGCCGAGAACCAGCTGACGGTACTGGAACCCGGATGGGTAGCAGAAGGTACCCATGTAAAAAAAAGTTGCAAGGCCGCGAGCCGGCCGCAGTTACCGAAACCCACAGTCCTAGAGAGGGTGCTTGTCTTATTGGCACTATGGAACCAGCCTTCATTGCCAGATCCCACAACCCACATGGGAGTCACCTAAACTGCAGGCACCATAGAGTCGGCTAACCCGACCGCAACACGACAGGACAACGCATTGGAGGCAAAGTGACGTTGACACTACCCGGAAACAGCTGGCGTGCTGGAACCAGGCTGGGCAGGAGGGAGTACCCGTGCCAAAGACACTGCCAAGAACCAGCTACGGTACTGGAACCCGGATGGGTAGCAGAAGGTACAAGAGCCAATGGAACTACCGAGGACCAGCTGACGGTACTGGAACTCAGTTACTAAGCAGGAGGTACCTGTGCCAGAAAGCACTACCAAGGACCAGCAGACATTGGTGGAACTTGGATACCGAGAAGGAGGCACCTAAGCCAAAGGCACTGCCGAGAACCAGCTGACGGTACTGGAACCCGGATGGGTAGCAGAAGGTACAAGAGCAAATGGAATTACCGAGGACCAGCTGATGGTATTGGAACCTGGATGGGTAGCAGAAGGTACAAGAGCCAATGGAACTACCGAGGACCAGCTGACGGTACTGGAACTCGGTTACTAAGCAGGAGGTACCTGTGCCAGAAAGCACTACCAAGGACCAGCAGAAGTTGGTGGAACTTGGATACCGAGAAGGAGGCACCTAAGCCAAAGGCACTGCCGAGAACCAGCTGACGGTACTGGAACCCGGATGGGTAGCAGAAGGTACCCGAGAAAATGGAATTACCGAGGACGAGCTGACGGTACTGGAACCCGGATGGGTAGCAGAAGGTACAAGAGCCAATGGAACTGCTGAGGACCAGCTGATGGTACTGGAACTCGGTTACTAAGCAGGAGGTACCTGTGCCAGAAAGCACTACCAAGGACCAGCAGACGTTGGTGGAACTTGGATACCGAGAAGGAGGCACCTAAGCCAAAGGCACTGCCGAGAACCAGCTGACGGTACTGGAACCCGGATGGGTAGCAGAAGGTACCCATGTAAAAAAAAGTTGCAAGGCCGCGAGCCGGCCGCAGTTACCGAAACCCACAGTCCTAGAGAGGGTGCTTGTCTTATTGGCACTATGGAACCAGCCTTCATTGCCAGATCCCGCAGACCACATGGGAGTCACCTAAACTGCAGGCACCATAGAGTCGGCTAACCCGACCGCAACACGACAGGGCAAAGCATTGGAGGCAAAGTGACGTTGACACTACCCGGAAACAGCTGACGTGCTGGAACCAGGCTGGGCAGGAGGGAGTACCTGTGCCAAAGACACTGCTGGGAAACAGCCGACGGTGCTGGAACCCAGGGTAGATACTAAAAACAGAGTGGAGCCAGAGGCCTAATTGGAGCAAGTTTAAAATCAATAGTAGTGTGAATGTGGACAGAGCAGGAGAGATTGCCGGACACACAGCAGGGGATCAGCTGACGTTACTGAACCCCAATAACACGGCAGCAAGCGTTGACTGTGCAGACGGCACTTCTGAGCAGCAACTAGCGGTATTGGAGCCCAGGGTAAATACTAAAAACAGAGGAGCCAGAGTTGTAATTGGAGCAAGTTTTAAATCAGTAGTACAGTGGATGTGGACAAAGCAGGAGAACTTGCCGGACACACAGCTGGGGATCAGCTGACGTTACTGAACCCCAATAACACGGCAGCAAGTGCTGACTGTGCAGACGGCACTTCTGAGCAGCAACTAGCGGTATTGGAGCCCAGGGTAAATACTAAAAACAGAGGAGCCAGAGTTGTAATTGGAGCAAGTTTTAAATCAGTAGTACAGTGGATGTGGACAAAGCAGGAGAACTTGCCGGACACACAGCTGGGGATCAGCTGACGTTACTGAACCCCAATAACACGGCAGCAAGTGCTGACTGTGCAGATGGCACTTCTGAGCAGCAACTAGCGGTATTGGAGCTCAGGGTAAATACTAAAAACAGAGGAGCCAGAGGTGTAATTGGAGCAAGTTTTAAATCAGTAGTGCAGTGGATGCGGACAAAGCAGGAGAATTTGCCGGACACACAGATGGGGATCAGCTGACGTTACTGAACCCCAAAAACACGGCAGCAAGTGTTGACTGTGCAGATGGCACTTCTGAGCAGCAACTAGCGGTATTGGAGCCCAGGGTAAACACTAAAAACAGTGGAGCCAGAGGTGTAATTGGAGCAAGCTTTAAATCAGTAGTACAGTGGATGTGGACAAAGCAGGAGAATTTGCCGGACACACAGCTGGGGATCAGCTGGCGTTACTGAACCCCAATAACACGGCAGCTAGCGTTGACTGTGCAGACGGCACTTCTGAGCAGCAACTAGCGGTATTGGAGCCCAGGGTAAATACTGAAAACAGAGGAGCCAGAGGTGTAATTGGAGCAAGTTTTAAATCAGTAGTACAGTGGATGTGGACAAAGCAGGAGAATTTGCCGGACACACAGCTGGGGAACAGCTGACGTTACTGAACCCCAATAACACGGCAGCAAGCGTTGACTGTGCAGACGGCACTTCTGAGCAGCAACTAGCGGTATTGGAGCCCAGGGTAAATACTAAAAACAGAGGAGCCAGAGGTGTAATTGGAGCAAGTTTTAAATCAGTAGTACAGTGGATGTGGACAAAGCAGGAGAATTTGCCGGACACACAGCTGGGGATCAGCTGACGTTACTGAACCCCAATAACACGGCAGCAAGCGTTGACTGTGCAGACGGCACTTCGGAGCAGCAACTAGCGGTATTGGAGCCCAGGGTAAATACTAAAAACAGAGGAGCCAGAGGTGTAATTGGGGCAAGTTTTAAATCAGTAGTACAGTGGATGTGGACAAAGCAGGAGAATTTGCCGGACACACTGCTGGGGATCAGCTGACATTACTGAACCCCAATAACACGGCAGCAAGCGTTGACTGTGCAGGAGTCACTTCTGAGTGCCAACTGGTGGTGTTGGAGCTCAGGGATAATACTGAAAACAGAGGAGCCAGAGGTGTAATTGGAGCAACTTTCAAATCTGTAGTAGTGAGAATGTGGACAGAGCAGGAGAAATTGCCGTCCGCACAGCTGGGGAACAGCTGACGTTACTGAACCCCAATAACACGGCAGCAAGCGTTGACTGTGCAGACGGCACTTCTGAGCGCCAACTGGCGGTGTTGGAGCTCAGGGATAATACTGAAAACAGAGGAGCCAGAGGTGTAATTGGTGGAACTTTAAAATCTGTAGTAGTGAGAATGTGGACAGAGCAGGAGAAATTGCCGTCCGCACAGCAGGGGAACAGCTGACGTTACTGAACCCCAATAACACGGCAGCAAGTGTTGACTGTGCAGAAGTCCCTTCTGAACGCCAACTGGTGGTGTTGGAGCTCAGGGATAATACTAAAAACAGAGGAGCCAGAGGTGTAATTGGAGCAACTTTAAAATCTGTAGTAGTGAGAATGTGGACAGAGCAGGAGAAATTGCTGTCCACACAGCAGGGGAACAGCTGACGTTACTGAACCCCAATAACACGGCAGCAAGTGTTGACTGTGCAGACAGCACTTCTGAGCGCCAACTGGCGGTGTTGGAGCTCAGGGATAGTATTAAAAACAGAGGAGCCAGAGGTGTAATTGGAGCAACTTTAAAATCTGTAGTAGTGAGAATGTGGACAGAGCAGGAGAAATTGCCGTCCGCACAGCAGGGGAACAGCTGACGTTACTGAACCCCAATAACACGGCAGCAAGTGTTGACTGTGCAGACAGCACTTCTGAACGCCAACTGGCGGTGTTGGAGCTCAGGGATAATACTAAAAACAGAGGAGCCAGAGGTGTAATTGGAGCAACTTTAAAATCAGTAGTAGTGTGAATGTGGACAGAGCAGGAGAAATTGCCGTCCACACAGCAGGGGAACAGCTGACGTTACTGAACCCCAATAACATGGCAGCAAGTGTTGACTGTGCAGACAGCACTTCTGAGCGCCAACTGGCAGTGTTGGAGCTCAGGGATAGTATTAAAAACAGAGGAGCCAGAGGTGTAATTGGAGCAACTTTAAAATCTGTAGTAGTGAGAATGTGGACAGAGCAGGAGAAATTGCCGTCCGGACAGCAGGGGAACAGCTGACGTTACTGAACCCCAATAACACGGCAGCAAGTGTTGACTGTGCAGACAGCACTTCTGAGCGCCAACTGGCGGTGTTGGAGCTCAGGGATAATACTAAAAACAGAGGAGCCAGAGGTGTAATTGGAGCAACTTTAAAATCAGTAGTAGTGTGAATGTGGACAGAGCAGGAGAAATTGCCGTCCACACAGCAGGGGAACAGCTGACGTTACTGAACCCCAATAACACTGCAGCAAGTGTTGACTGTGCAGACAGCACTTCTCAGCGCCAACTGGCGGTGTTGGAGCTCAGGGATTACAGTTCAGGTGGTAGAAACATGAACACAACAGGAGACCTGGATACTGTTGCCAACCAATTATTTATTCTGGAAGAGGACTGGCAAATTCATGAGAGATCCAGGCCTTGTTCATTTTGATTAAAGTAAGCCGGTCAACGTTATCGGAGGATAGTCGTATGCGACGGTCTGTTAGTACACCACCTGCGGCACTAAAGACGCGTTCCGATAATACACTAGCAGCAGGGCAAGCTAGCACCTCCAATGCATACTGGCTAAGCTCTGGCCATGTATCCAGCTTACAGACCCAAAACTTGAAGGGAGAAGAGCCGTCTGGGAGTACACTGAGAGGGCAAGACATGTAGTCTGTCACCATCTGACGGAAACGTTGCCTCCTGCTGACTGGAGCCGTCTGTGATGGTGTAGACATTTGTGGCGGCGGGGACACAAAACTTTGCCACATTTGGGCCATACTGGTCTTGCCTTGTGCTGAGGCACTGCTTATGCTCCGTCTTTGTGCAGAGCTTCCTCCACTGCCTCGACGCACTGAGCTGCTTTGTAAAGCACTAGCAGCACTGCTCTCGGTTGGAATGGAGACCATGATGGAATGCACCAGTGCGTCTTGGTACTCCCGCATTTTACGCTCCCGGTTCAACGGTGTTAAGAGGCTTTTTAAGTTGTCCCGGCAGCGAGGATCTAGGAGGGTGGACACCAAATAATCAGCCGTGTTGAGAATGTGGGCGATGCGGCGGTCGTTTCTCAGGCACTGCAGCATGAAATCAACCATGTGCTGCAGACTGCCAACTGGCCAAGAAACGCTGTCCCCTGCTTGAGGCGTGATCTCTGCTTGCTCTGCATCACCCCACCCTCGCTCTAGATACTGACTACTAGAGCATTGTGTGCCTCCCTCCTCTGGAAAGATGTCTTCCTCCTCCATTGACTCCTCCTCATCCTCCTCACAAAGTGTCCCCTGCCTAGGCCTTTGGGAGGAACCACGTTGCGCAGACTGTAGAGAAGCAGATGGCATTTGTGACTCCTCATCCTCCACCTCTTCCAAAACCTCCTCCCTTAGTGCTTGCAGTGTTTTTTCAAGCAGGCAGATAAGGGGGATAGTCATGCTGACTAGTGCATCATCTGCACTCGCCATCCGCGTGGAATAATCGAAGGCACGCAAAACGTGGCAAATGTCCTTCATAGAGGCCCACTCAGTGGTGGTGAAGTGTGAACGGCGCCCACTGCGACTTGTTTGCGCCTGCTGCAGCTGGTACTCCATTACTGCTGCCTGCTGCTCACACAACCTCTCCAACATATGTAACGTTGAATTCCACCTGGTGGGTAGGTCACATATGATGCGATGTTCCGGAAGACGTAATCGGCGCTGCAGAGCTGCAATGCGCGATCTTGCGTTGCTGGAACGCCGCAAGTGAGCGCACTCTATGCGGACCTTGTGAAGCAGTGCATCAAGATCCGGATAGTCCCTCAAAAAACTCTGCACGACCAAGTTGAGCACATGTGCCAGACATGGGATGTGAGTGAGGTTGCCTAGACCCAGAGCTGCCACCAGATTTCGGCCATTGTCACACACTACCATGCCTGGCTGGAGATTCGCTGGCACAAACCACATGTTGCTCTGCTGCTTGATGGCATTCCAGAGCTCCTGCGCTGTGTGGCTTCGATTCCCCAAAGAAATTAATTTTAATACGGCCTGTTGACGTTTGGCCACGGCTGTGCTCATATCGGTCATCATAACAGGTAACCGTTCACGGGTCGATGTGGAGGTAGACCGTGACGGCTCCTGCAGCACTGATTCAGAGGAACTGGAGTATGAGGAGGAGTCAATGTGTACAGACTGGATTCCTGCAATCCTTGGAGTAGGCAGAACACGTACAGCGCCACTCTCAAGATCTGTACCCGGCTCCACAACATTTACCCAATGGGCAGTGAGGGAAAGGTATCGTCCCTGTCCATGCTTACTGGTCCACGCATCGGTGGTCAGGTGGACCTTGCTACTGACGGCGTTTTGTAGCGCATGTTTAATTTTTCCCTCCACATGCTGTTGCATGGCAGGGATGGCTTGCCTGCTGAAATTAAAGCGGCTGGGCACGTTGTATTGTGGGACTGCCAATGCCATAAAGTTACGGAAGGTGTCAGTCTCCACCAGCCTGAATGATAGCATTTCAAGGGCCAGTAGTTTAGCAATGCCAGCATTCAGAGCCTGTGCTCGGGGGTGGTTTGCCGAGTATGGGCGCCTTTTCTCCCATGCCTGTGCTAACGATGGCTGTAGACTGGCCTGGGAGTGTGAGGATGACAGGGAAAGTGGTGCTGTGGGTGGAATTACACTGTGTCTCTGTACAATAGTGCCAGAGATTCTTCCATGGCGATCCTGTGAGGAAGCCGAACCAGCTGTGTGTGAGCTGGAGGAAGAGGCTACAACACGAGCTGAAGAGGTGGTAGGTGGCACTGTAGGTTGGCCTAGGTCTTCAGTGTGTTTTTGTAACTCCACCACGTGCTTGGTCCGCACATGTTTTCACATATTTGTGGTATTGAGGTTGCTGACACTTTTCCCTCTTTTCACCTTCTGATTACACAGCTTGCATTTGACAAAGCAACTGTGTCAAAAAAGGACCAGGCACTGCAAGTTTTGGGAGCGCCCGCTTTGGATTTTGGAAGAGCCATGCTCCTAATGGGTGCCAAAGTGGAGGCTACAGGCAACCAAGTCTGCCCCCTCCTTTTTGAGCCGTTCGGGGAATCTCTTCCTCAGAGCTGCTCCCACCACCTTCCTGTCCCTCACGCCATGATGGGTCAAGGACCTCATCATCTACACCACCCTCTTCAAACAACTGCTTCTCCTGGGTAGTCTCGACAGCACAGTACGCACCAGAAAGTGGCACCTGAGCCTCATCATCAGATGCGTACTGAGGTGTGCTGCTGACCATAGGCACTGGCCCACCCGCCTCTTCAGATTCAGAGAGACAAAACGGTTGAGCATAAAGGACTATTCCCTGGTAAAACTGTGGGATGCTGAGTCACTGGTGCCTGCAGCAGGCATAGAATCCCCACGTCCTCTCCTTGCAGGCACAGAATCCTCATGTCCTCTCCCTGCAGAAACTCGATGCCCACGCCCACGACCACATGCCTTACTCCCTGCCTTCTTCATCTTGGTAGACTGATAAAGATAGGCTGAAAAGTACTTAGGGCTTAGTGTGCTTATTCCTGAACAGCTGCTAACAGGTATAAGAAACACTAATTTTATAAAGTGTGGACTAGACTTTAATATGAGCTAATGTGACCTACACAACTGTAAAGTGGAGTGTTTGGTGAACTTTATTTAGGTTTTTTTTG
This sequence comes from Phyllobates terribilis, assembly GCF_046119375.1. NCBI lineage: Eukaryota > Metazoa > Chordata > Amphibia > Anura > Dendrobatidae > Phyllobates > Phyllobates terribilis. Next base: position 254,221,036 of record NW_027362764.1, read on the forward strand.
TCACAAAAAGACACTGGATGTGCCCAAAGATGTAATACCGATAGTATCACAAACTTTTTGTAGCTATTACAATGTAGGAAGGTAACCTACAATGCAATAGATGAGGCTACAAAAAATAGGCTAATACTAATCTGGCTGGGGCTGCAGGGCACAATGCTGCAGAAAGGCTCCTCTATCTACTCCTATATAGTGTGTTTGGAACCAATGTAGCTGAATACGGATGGAACCACCACACTAATAGGAGAAATCAGGAAAAATGTTCAATTAGCAAAAAAGGACAATGTGTGAGGCAGTGACGCACGCTGAGCGCACTACAACCAGACGTGACTGAAGCACACACTACAGCGTGAGCTGCACTCACACACAGAGACCTTGCAGACAAGCGTGAACAGTGCAGATGCAGAGCACTGTGCACTAGCGCTCCAAGACCAAAAAAAAATTCTCTATCTACTCCTATATAGTGTGTTTGGAACCAATTTAGCTGAATACGGATGGAACCACCACACTAATAGGAGATATCAGGAAAAATTATGAATTAGCAAAAAAGGACAATGTATGGGGCAGTGACACACACTGAGTGCACTACAACCAGACGAGGCTGAAGCACACACTACAGGGTGAGCTGCACTCATACACAGAGACCTTGCAGACAGCGGTGAACAGCACAGAGAACTGTGCACTAGCGCTGCAAGGACAGCGATTTATAAAGTAGCTTGGGTAAAGCAGAATAGACCAAATAGGTAGCTAAAACTGTCCCTCAGAACAACAGCGTCCTATCCCTAACTGAATTCACAGCAAAGTGAGCTCAAAATGGCTGCGGCGGCTTTTATAGTGCATGATGACATCATTTCAGCAGCCAATCACAGCCATGCCATTAGTTAAGATGCCTACATGCCTAACAGGATGTGCCCACACTTCTTAGGATCCTCATTGGCTGAATAAAATGAAACTGGCTCATTGCATTATGGGAACTTCCGATTCCGGTATACGATATTGTAAAAGTATCGGAATTAAGTATCGGAATTCCGATACTGCGAATATCGGCCGATACCCGATATTTCAGTATCGGAATGCTCAACACTAGTTACTAATACAACTACTACAACTATGTTACTAATAGGGATTTGTAACCACTTTGTCTATTGATTTGTCAATCTATTGTATACGTTATTTTGCACACTACACCTTAAGTTGAGTGCTAGCATCGCTACCTATGCTTTACCAGATGGTATTGCCCTATTTTGTGTGCCCTTCTGTCCCTCTCAAGAGCTTCTTAATATGCAGTGTGTAACATACAATGTTTGTGTCACATATGGGGTGTGTGTGTTCAATAGTCACATTTATAATACCAGCAGTGCAGATGAGTTCATAATTGTAAACATGTTGACAATAGCCCAATGAACAAGCAAAATAATGCTCATTCATTGGGTGCTTGGATTGTTTTGGCCGGAACAAAAATCATATGCTGCTGATAACAGATTGATCTATTAATGATCATTTTGTTAGAAGGGCGGTTGCAGACAACTTTATTATAATGGAACGCAACCAACCCCGGGGTCCGCGATGCAGCCTGGTGGACTGCTGCCGAACACTTTCCGGGTGAAAAGGAAAGCAACCAACTTAAATGATAAACCCTTCCGTGTTACTGCACACAGGAATCGGTATAGCGGTTCGCTCTATCTCCGTTAACTGCACGGGAGATGCGCGACCGGGTAAGTAGCTGTAGCCCTGTTAACTACACAGGGACTACACTGGCGGCGCTAGGATGCGTGTGGGACTACGCCGACGGGTACACGTGCCTCCAGCCGGCGTGCTACCGGACTGAAGGGTGTTACTCCATGTGGCTGACAGGTGATAGCCGTGCACAGGACGTCTGCAGGCTGCTCGGGGGGTGTTAGGCGACCCCTTTGGCAGAGCCAGACTGCAAGACGGAGATACCTGCCTATTTCCACTACACCTGCCTATGGAAACTACGTGGAACACAGTCGTCCACACATCAGCATCACTGCTCAATGATTAGAGCATGCCGCCATGTTTGTGGGCGGGTCTTTTAAAGACTAAGCCCTGCCCACCTTCGCACTATTGGTGGCGTCACCCGCGACCAATCAGGCGGTGCCAGGTCACCGGATCAGGTGGTTGCCAAACCACCAATCACGGTCCGCCAGGTCACGGACATGCTCAATGCGGAGAATCCTGGACTTAGGCTCCAACAGCCCTGTCTCCCTCAGCAACCTATGCTTAACATTGCCAGGCACAAATACCCAAGAGACAATTTGTACATCTCGTGGACCAGCTAGGCATTGGGGCTGACAATGATGCTGAGCAGCATCAGCCCTGGCTGGACTGAAAAGGGAGACAACAGAAGGTTCTGGACCCATTGCAAATCCAGCAACAGCCTGATGCCTAACAATTTGGTGCACATAATTCTTTGTCAGCCAGTGTAAAGAGGCCAGTAAAAAAGTGCTGAATGACTTGAATATTGTCGATCGTGCTCGTTTATCACCTTGAACTAACGTAAATGCAACCGAAAAGTTTATGTGTGATGATGCAATATGTTAGCATTTGGAGCCCCACTATTGCCCAGGGCACCACTTAGTCTAAAACAGACCCTTCCCCTACCTTGCTTGCTTCTTTCCTCTCTTTTTTTCTGTCTTTTTTTCTTGTTTCAGTATAATCAGTATTTTTGCTTGTGGATAGGTCTTCCACTTGAGCCTTTCCATATTGCAAGTCTTCTAGGAGTACGTCTTTTATCTTCCTTTTGATATTTCACTTTTATAGGATAATGTTTAAGCATAAATCCTGCTTTAATAATTTTTGGAATTATACTAAAAATCCAGATGTCCAAAATGTTTATTTAATGAGTTTTTTAATTTCTTAATAAAATAATTTTGCTGGTTATTGAATATAGTGGGGACTCCACATCATATTTTGGGGGTCTCCCCTATAATAACCAGTTAAGGCTAAGCAAACAGATGTGAGCTGATATTATTATCTCCTCAGGACTCCTCAGGGGAGGAGTCCTGAGGAGATAATTTGCCTATTCCCACTGCATTTTGGGGTAAGTGAAGAGTCTCCGCGAGCTCAAACAACACTGGATTTTGGCTGTTGGAGCTGAAAAGAGGACATCGGTAAACCAGGGGAGGAGTCCTGAGGAGATAATTTGCATATTCCCACTGCATTTTGGGGTAAGTGAAGAGTCTCCGCGAGCTCAAACAACACTGGATTTTGGCTGTTGGAGCTGAAAAGAGGACATCGGTAAACCGCGCGCCTGCTGGTGCGCGCATTTTGAAGCTTTTTCTTTAAGCTTTTTTCACTGTTTTCAGAACATTAACAGTAAGAACATGGAAGAGTCCAGGAGCCATTTGGTGAGCTGCATATCCTGCTACATGTTCACAGACTTGCCAGTGGAAAAGCCAAACTTCACATGCCAGAAATGCAAGCTTGTGTCCCTGTTGGAGGAAAAGTTGCGAAATCTAGAAGAGAGGTTAACTACCTTGAAAATCATTAAGGAAGGTGAAGAGTTCTTAGACAGAGCAGAATTATCTCTTCATGATTCAGAAAGAGAAGAAATTCGAACTGCACCTGACGAAACAGAGGAATGGAAGCATGTGACCCACAGAAGCAGGAGGATCGAGAGGCAGTCAGCACCCATACTGCTCAGGAACCAGTACCAGGCTCTCACGCAGGAGAACCATGAAGAAATACAGCAAGATAAGACTTTGCCAGCAATGAATAACCTTGTAAGCCCTCAGAATCCTCCTGGATGGAGAAAGAAGAATATTGTGAAGAAAAAATGGAGAGTGGTGGTCATGGGGGATTCCCTGTTAAGAGGAACAGAGGCCGCTATCTGCAGACCAGACATAACCTCAAGAGAAATGTGCTGTCTTCCAGGAGCAAAAATTAAAGATGTGTCTGACAGGATATCAAGACTCTTCAGACCTACAGATCACTACCCATTCCTGCTAATACATGTGGGGACAAATGACACCGCAAGAAAGGACCTGGAAACCATCTGCAGTGACTTTGAAGACTTAGGCAAGAAAGTGAAAGAATTGGGAGCGCAGGTGGTCTTCTCATCCATCCTCCCAGTGGATGGCCATGGAACAATGAGGTGGAATAAGATTCTACAGGTGAACAACTGGCTACGTCGATGGTGCCGTCAACAAGGATTTGGATTTCTGGATCACGGAATGAATTACCTATACGATGGACTACTTGCTAGAGATGGGGTGCACCTTACGAAGACTGGAAAGCATGTATTTGGAAGTCACCTTGCTACACTCATCAGGATAGCTTTAAACTAGAACAATGTGGGAAGGGAAGCAAAAGGCCAGAAAAAAGCCATACAGCTGACAAATACTATTGAGATCTCTGCTACTGGAAGTGGAAAGGAAGAACAAAGACAAAACAATTTAAATAATAAAAATATGGGAGGAAGAGAAACCAATCACAAACTAAAATGTTTTTATACAAATGCACAAAGCATGGGCAACAAACAAGGAGAATTGGAACTACTAATGCAGGAAAAGAAATATGATGTCATTGGAATCACTGAAACTTGGTGGGACGATACACATGATTGGAATAAAAGGCTAAAAGGATACAACTTATTTGCAAGAAACAGACTTGATAAACGAGGAGGAGGTGTCGCATTGTATGTTAGAAAAGCGTATATCTGCACAGAGATTGAAGCTTCAGAGACTGGGAGCTCTGTGGAAACTGTTTGGGTAAGAATACAAGGAGAGAACAACGGAAAGGACACCATTGTAGGCATTTACTACAGGCCACCTGGGCAAGCTGAAGATATGGATGAACTCTTTATGTATCAAATGACCAAGTTCTCCAAAAAATATGACGTAGTGGTCATGGGAGATTTCAACTATCCAGACATTTGTTGGGAATCTCTCTCAAGTAAAACTAACAGGTCAAGCAAATTCTTATCCTCTCTTGCTGACAACTTTATCTTCCAAAAGGTAGGGGAGAAAACAAGGGGATCTGCTACTTTGGATCTAATCCTTATAAACAGGGAGGAAATGGTTGAGGAGGTAAAGGTGGCTGGGACCCTAGGAGGCAGTGATCATGCTATTATAGAATTTTGGATAACTAGAGGAGGAAGACATGTGAAGACTCAAACTTCAAGGTTAGATTTTAGAAAGGCAGATTTTAAGAGACTCAGAAAGAGAATAGGAGGGATCCAATGGCTGGATGTCCTTAAGGACAAAAATGTCCAGGAAGGATGGGACATTTTTAAAAATGAGATTCTCAAAGCACAATCGTTAACAATCCCGAAAAGTAGGAAGAATGGGAAGCATTTAAGGAAACCAGGATGGATGAACACAGAACTTAAACACATGCTAAAAAGAAAGAAAGAAATGTTTATTAAATGGAAAGAGGGAGGCATATCTAAAGAAGATTATAATGCAGTCTGCAGATCCTGCAGGGCACGTATCAGGTTAGCTAAAGGTGACAATGAATTAAGGCTTGCAAGAGATGTCAAAAGCAATAAAAAAGGATTTTGGGGGTATGTCAAAAGTAAAAGAAAAGTCAAAGATGCTATAGGATTTTTACAGGATGAAAATGGAGAAATGGTAAGAGAGGATGTTGAGAAGGCCGAACTTTTTAATTCCTATTTTGCATCTGTTTTCTCTCAGAAAGAAAATGATCTTCACTGTCCTTTTAAAGGAATAGAGGAATCCAAGTTATCTGTAAACAGAAAGATTGTGAGGGAATATTTAGCTAACATAAATGAGTTCAAGTCTCCAGGTCCAGATGAATTACACCCCAGAGTACTGAAGGAGATCGTAGAAGAAATTTTAGAACCACTCTCCATAATCTTTGAAAATTCTTGGAGAACAGGAGAAGTCCCAGAAGACTGGAGAAGAGCAAATGTTGTTCCTATCTTCAAAAAGGGGAAGAAGGTGGACCCAGGGAACTATAGGCCGGTGAGTCTGACTTCTATACCAGGAAAGATATTTGAACAAATTATTAAACAACATGTATGTAAGTACATGGATAAGAATGAAGTGATTAACCAGAGTCAGCATGGGTTTGTAACTAACAAGTCATGTCAGACTAACTTAATTTCCTTCTATGACAGAATCACTGACTGGGTGGATCAGGGAAATGCTGTAGATATAGTATATCTTGACTTCAGCAAAGCATTTGACAAAGTATCTCACACCATCCTTATTGAAAAAATGACCAAGTATGGAATGGACAAGGCAACTGTTAGGTGGGTTCATAACTGGCTTAGTGATCGGACTCAAAGGGTGGTTGTAAATGGCTTCACATCCAGCTGGATGAATGTCTCAAGTGGGGTACCACAGGGCTCCGTCCTGGGACCTGTATTGTTCAACATCTTTATCAATGATTTAGATGAAGGAATTGAGGGTAAACTGATTAAATTTGCTGATGACACAAAGCTAGGAGGGATAGCTAATACTAGAGAAGAGAGAGAGAGGATTCAAAAAGACCTAAATAAACTGGAGCAGTGGGCAGCAACCAACAGAATGGTTTTTAACAGGGAAAAATGCAAAGTACTACATCTGGGCAATAAAAATGAAAAAAGCATATACAGAATGGGAGGAATAGAGCTAAGCAACAGTACATGTGAAAAAGACTTAGGTATACTAATAGATCATAGACTGAACATGAGTCAACAGTGTGATGCAGCAGCAAAAAAGGCAAATACAATTCTGGGATGTATTAACAGAAGCATACAGTCTAGATCACGTGAAGTCATTATCGGTCTTTACTCCTCTTTGGTCAGACCTCATCTGGAATACTGTGTACAGTTTTGGGCACCACATTTTAAAAAAGACATAGACAAACTGGAGCAAGTTCAGAGAAGAGCGACCAGAATGGTGACTGGTCTGCAAACCATGTCCTATGAGGAACGGTTGCAGGATTTGGGAATGTTTAGCTTGCAAAAAAGAAGACTGAGAGGAGACTTAATAGCTGTCTACAAATATGTCAAGGGCTGTCACATTGTAGAAGGATCATCTTTATTCTCATTTGCACAAGGAAAGACTAGAAGCAATGGGATGAAACTGAATGGGAGGAGACACAGATTAGATATTAGAAAAAACTTTTTGACAGTTAGGGTGATTAATGAGTGGAACAGGCTGCCACGAGAGGTGGTGAGTTCCCCTTCAATGGACGTCTTCAAACAGAGGCTGGACAGACATCTGTCTGAGATGATTTAGTGAATCCTGCTTTGAGCAGGGGGTTGGACCAGATGACCCAGGAGGTCCCTTCCAACTCTACCATTCTATGATTCTATGATTCTATGATTCTAATAGCCTGGGAACCTTTATGGCTATTGACCCGTTTCCAGAATATTAACATCAACCCCCAGCCATCGGCTTTCTCTTAGCTGGTTATGAAAATTATGGGGAATGCAGTTTTTTCTTCATTTATTATGGGAGACCCCTCTATTTTTGATAAGTAGTGAATATAAAGCTGACAGCTGGTGGCTGCATCCCGCAGCTGTCAGCTTTACTTGATCTAGTTAGCAGAAATACAGGTGATCGCGCGTCATTTTTTTTTTATTATTCATAGCAGGCGTAGGATGATGAGAGTAGTACTCTCATCAGCTGATGCCTGTGACCAACGGTAACCTTTTTACCTCTAGTCACAGCTGCTGTAATCAGAGCTGGTGTTTCTTGCACTTGGTCTTGCTGATAGCAGTGAGAGCAGGCGAGGCTGATGAATGTATTCATCAGCCAACATCTCTGCTATAAATAATAATAAAAAATAAAATCCAACCAGCAAAGGCTAAACAGACAGCTGCAGGCTGATATTAATAGCCTAGGAAGGGGCCATTAGGCCTAAATGTTCCCTGGCTGTTAATAACAGCTCACAGCTGTTTGATTCGAGTTTACTGGCTAGTCTTCTGGGGAACCCCAGAAAAATATTGACGTAGGGTCCCCCTATAAAATCTAATCAGCAAAGGCTAACCAGACAGCTATGGACTGATATTAATAGCCAGGGAAGGGGCCATGGATACTAGCCCCCTCCAAGGCTAATAACATCAGCCCTCAGCCACCCCAGAAATGGTGCATCCATAAGATTCTCCAAATCTGGCACTTAGCCTCGAATCTTCCCACTTGCCTTGGTGTGGAGTTAAGGGGGGAATAGGGTTGGGGTTCATGTCAGCCTTGTATTAGCAGCTAACATGAAGCCCAGGGGTTAGCAATGGAGAGATGTCTGTAAGACACCCCCATTACTACCCCAATAGTAAAAGTTTTTAAATAAAGAAACGACATGTAGAAAAAATATTTATTTGAAATAAAAGTCCACACGGTTTTACACATTTATTTAAAAGTAAAAAACACATTTATACTCACCTAACGCCTAATCCCCACAGTATTCACCAGCCGGCGCCTCTGCTATAAATAATAAAAAAAAATAACGTGCAGTCCCCTCTATTTTTGCTAACTATTGCAATTAAAGTTGACAGCTGCAGGATGCAGCCCCCAGCTGTCAGCTTTATATTGACTACTTATCAAAAATAGAGGGGTCCCTCGTAATAAATGAAGAAAAAACGATGTTATCCATAATTTTCATAACAAAGTAAAGGAAAGTCGATGGCTGGGGGTTAATATTCTGGGAACGGGCCAATAGCCATAAAGGTTACAGGCTATTAATATCAGCTCACAGCTGTTTGCTTAGCTTTTACTGGTTATTGTAGGGGAGACCCCCAAAAATAATGTGGGCTCCCCCGTATATTCAATAACCAGCAAAGGCTAAACAAACAGCTGTGGGCATGGATATTGGCCCCCTAAAAGACTTATATCATTAGCCACTAGATGCGCAATTCTGGCGCTTAGCCTCCACTCTTCCAACTTGCCCTGGTGCAGTAAGCAAACAGGTTAGTAATGGAGAGGCGTCTATAAGATTCCCCCATTACTAACTCTATAGTGAAATGTAATAAAAACACAGACACAGAGAAAAGTCCATTATTTGAAATAAAAGCACAGACTCTTTATTTGAAATAAACACTCCCCACCCTTTTTTACCCATTTGTTCATGTAAAATTAAAAATAATAAATCACCATATTCCTCACCTGTCCAACGACAATCCATTTGCCCCACAAAAAACTCCAGCTCTGCTACATCTGGATTCATGGCTAAGCACTGGCATGATAGAAGCTCTCAGCCATGAAACCAGGGGACAATAAGCTGAGCCTCAGAGCACAGCTTCAGTGACCTGCACTGATGTCATTGAGGTTACCGCAGTTCACTGAAGCTGTGCTTTAGAACCAGCCATGATAAAGCTGACAGCTGAGTGCTGCAGCCCGCAGCTGTCGGTTTTGCTTGAGCTGGTTATCAAAAATAGATGAGACCCAATGTCATTTTTTAAAATTATTTATTTATTGCACATGCACCGGCTGATGAATACTCTCATCAGCCTCTCCTGCTCTCGCTGCTATCAATGTGCAAAAAATGAGAATTTTGACCATGTCATCATTTTTTGCATATTTCCAACTCCAAGCTGGATAAACTTGAATGTATTGGATGAGGCCTATAAGGTGATTTGTATTTGTGTAATGAGGAATGGTGAGGCCTAAGGATACAACACTCTTTATCATGGTGTGCAGAATCATTAGGCAGCTTGTTTATCTCAGGCAAAATGGGTCAAAAAGTCAAAAATTAATATAAGTTTTACAGAGGGATACAGCACTCTTAACATTGCTAAGATATTGGGGCATGATCTCAGAACCATTAAAAGTTTTGTTACAAATAGTCAACAGGGTTGCAAAAATGTGTCAAGAATAAAAGACGCACATTAAGTGCCAAAGATTTGAGAAGAATCAAAAGTGTCCTGAAACCCATTATCCTCCAGTGCTGTCATATTCCAGAACGGCAATCTCCCTAGAAGTACAAGATATTCAGTGCTCAAAGACATGGCCAAAGTAAGGAAGGCTAAAACCCGACCACCACTGAACAAGACACATGACCTAAAACATCAAGACTGGGCCAAGAAATATCTGAATATATATGTTTCCAAGGTTTTATGAACTGAGGAGATTAGAGTGACTCTTGATAGACCCGATGGATGGGCCCGTGGCTGGATCAGTAACAGACTCAGATCTCCACTTTTGACTCAGAGGTGGGGTACTGCTATGGGCTGGTATTATTAAAGATGAGTTAGTTTGACCTTTTCGGGTTGAAAATGGACAAAATCAACATCTAAACCTAATTCCAGTTTTTAGAAGACACTTTCATCAAGCAGTGGTACAGGAAAAAGTCTTCATCTTTCAAGAAAAACATGATATTTATGCAGGACAATGCTCCATCGCATGCATCTAAGTCTCCACGGCATGGCCAGACAGTAAAGGCCTTAAAGATGAAAGGATAATGACATGGCCCCTTTCTCACTTGACTTAAACCGTATTGAGAAATTGTGGGCTCTTCTTAAATGGGAGATTTACGTTGAAAGAAAACAGTACACCTCTGTTAACAGTGTCTGGGAGGCTTTGTTTGATGCTGCCTTAAAATTTGATTGTCAACAGATTAAGAAACTGACAGAATACCTGGATGGAAGGCTTATGACTGTTAGTGAAAAAAAGGGTTGCTATATTGGTCACATCTATACTTATTTTTTGAAATGTATTTGTGTACATTTTAACTTGGTTGGTTATTTTTCTCACTCTACCAGATTAAAATAATCAATTGAGATATGAGAATTTACGTTTTGATTTAGTTGCATAATAAATCTGCACACATAGATATTCTGCTAAGAAAGTCTAAAAATCACTGTTACTTTCTTATATATTCAGGTTTCAGGTTTAACAATCTTTTATATTGACTGACAACTCTGTTCAGTGGCTTGCAAAAGTATTCATCCCCTTGGCATTTTACCTATTTTGTTACATTACAACCTGTGTTTAAATATTTTTTTAATCCGATTTGTTGCGTGATGCATCAGCACTAAATAGTCTAAGTTGGTGAAGTGAGAAAAATATAGGCATAAATTAAATTTATGGGATCAAATAACTAAAAATTGCCATGTGCATATGTATTTACTCCTTTTGCAATGATGCTCCTAAAAATTTCTTATGCAAGCATTTACCTTCATAGGTCACATGCTTAGTAAAAGGAAGTCAACCTATGTGTCCAGTCTAAGTGTCACATGGTCTGTCAGTATATACACACCTTTTCTGAAAGACCACAGAGGCTGCAACACCATTAAACAAGTGGCACCATTAACCAAACAACACCATGATAATAATATCCCAATATCTGATGATCCCCCGGAGCACCATCAAATCCATTCTCGTCAAATGGAAAGAAGATGATGCGACAACAAATCTGCCAAGAGACTGCCGCCCACGAAAACTCTCAGCCCGGGCAAGTAGAGCATTAATCAGAGAGGCAGCACAGAGACCAAAGGTAACCCTGAAGGAGCTGTAGAGTTTCCAATAATAGAATGGAGTATCTGTCCATATGACCACAAGAAGCCATACACTCCATAGAGGTAGCCTTTATGTAAGAGTAGGCAGAAAAAAACGTTAATTACATACAACAATTGGAAGGCTCTTTTTGAGTTTGCCAAAAGACATGTAGGAGAGTCCCCAAATTTATGGAGGAAGGCGCTGTGGTCAGATGAGACCAAAATTGAACTTTTTGCCACCAGGTAAACGCTATTTCTGGTGCCAAACCAACCTCAGCTCATCACAGCAATAACACCATGCCCACAGTGAAACATGGTGGCGGCAGCATTATGCTATGGGGATATTTTTTGACAGCAGGGACAGAGAAAATGGTCCAAGTCGAGGGGAAATGGATGGTGTGAAATACAGGGATATTCTTGAGCAAAACCTTTTTCAGTCTGTCAGTGATTTGAGACTGGGACGGAGGTTCACCTTCTAACAAGACAATGACCCAAAGCATACTGCTAAAAACAACACTCAAGTGGTTTAAGGAGAACATGTAAAATATTCTGGAGTGGCCTAGTCAAAGCCCAGACCTTAATCCAAGTGAGAATCTGTGGTCAGACTTGAAGATTGCAGTTCACCAGAGAAACTATCTAACTTGAAGGAGCTGGAGCAGTTTTGCCTTGAGGAATGGGCAAAACTCCCCGTGGCAAGATGTGGAAAGCTCATCGAGACTTATCCAAGGCGACTTGCAGCTGTAATTGCTGCAAAAGGAGGCTCTACAAAGTACTAACTTTAGGGGGTGAATAGTTATGCACACTGAAGTTTTCAGTTATTTTGCTCTATTTGTTGTTTGCTTCATAAGAAAAAGAAAACTAAAAGTTCACAGTTGTAGGCATGTTCTTTACATGAACTGATGCAAAGCCTAAAAAAAAAAAAAAAAATTCCAGGTTGTGACGTAGCAAACGCAAAAAATGCCAAGGGGATGTATACTTTCGCAAAGCATTGTAGTTGTTCAATAATAAAATTAACATTCAAAAATACAATTTGCCTAATAATTCTGCACACAGTAAACACCACTTCCATGCTGTCAAGTGATGATGGATGCCCCCTCACATTCCTTTAACTAACACTTTTTTAATAAAAGTCTTCTAGATTGGGTGAGATTGCAACAATTTACTATAGACACGGGTATTAGCATTGCACTTTATAGCATCTATATTATGATGTTGATATACCTATTTATGTCCTTTGTCCTGTAAACCGTTGGTCTGCATAGGTTCTTTGTCATTATTGTGGGTATATGCCTATTTTTAAACGTTACTATTAAAAGTTAAATTTAACAATAGAAGTGTGAAGACATCTCTCAACATCCTTTTGGATTACAATGTGTATTTTAAAAATCTGCAGTAGTCAGACATCTGAGAGGCCAATATAATAAAGATTTGAACTGTGGATTATTAGGCTGTGTGCCCACAATGCGGATTTTCCGTGGCGGAAACGCATTAAAATCGCTTGTTAAGATGTCTGCCATGTTTCCCAATGATAATCCGCATGTGCTGTGCACATGCTGTGGAAATTTCCGCTGCCGATTATCATTGCGGAAAAATCCGCAGCACAACCAATTTGGGTGCGATTTCGCGGCGAAATTGCGCCCATTGACTTGCATTGAACCGCATAATATCCGCATGTATAGATTCATACATGCGGATTTTATGGGGTTCAATGCCCGGATGGTTCCCAGGTCTGGGGAAAAGGAGACTCTCATCCGATCCAGGTATCATCGTACCCGCAAGTTAAAAAAGAATTATAAATAGTGTTGAGCGATACCTTCCGATATCAGGAAATATCGGATCGGATTGGATCGGGCCGATACCCAAAAAGTATCGGATATCGCCGATTCCGATACCGGAAACCAATGCAAGTCAATGGGACACAAATATCGGAATGAAAATAAACCCTTTCTTTCCTTGTAGGTTAATTCTACATGAAGGAAAACAACTGACAATAATGTAGAATGTATTGGGGGAGGTGGTTGCCCAAATCGATGGGAACAGTGCTCACAGTGAAACATGAAAAGCCGGCAATTCAGCAGCGGCATATACCGGTACCTGACAATTTATAACAGAAAGAATAGAGCTTCACACATAGATTAGATAGATAGAAACATGTCAGTCACATATATATGAAGTACAGTGACAGTGTTGCTTAGTGTACTTGTCATTTAGTGTAAAGGATTTATTTAAACAAAATATTAGTGTTTTCATGCACCGTCTCTTTAAAAAAGCCGGCCGGCAATTCAGCAGCGGTACCCGACAATTTAGAGTAGAAAGAATAGAGAATCACACATAGATTAGATAGATAGAAACATGTCAGTCACATATGTATGAAGTACAGTGACAGTGTTGATTATTGTACTTGTCATTTAGTGTAAAGGATTTATTTAAACAAAATATTAGTGTTTTCATGCACCGTCTCTTTAAAAAAGCCGGCCGGCAATTCAGCGTCTGTACCCGACAATTTAGAATAGAAAGAATAGAGAATCACACATAGATTAGATAGATAGAAACATGTCAGTCACATATATAAGAAGTACAGTGACAGTGTTGGTTACTGTACTTGTCATTTAGTGTAAAGGATTTATTTAAAAAAATATTAGTGTTTTCATGCACCGTCTCTTTAAAAAAGCCGGCCGGCAATTCAGCATCTGTACCCGACAATTTAGAATAGAAAGAATAGAGCATCACACATAGATTAGATAGATAGAAACATGTCAGTCACATATATAAGAAGTACAGTGATAGTGTTGATTACTGTACTTGTCATTTAGTGTTAAAATAAAGGATTTATTAAAAAAAAAATTGGCGTGGGGTTCCCCCTAATTTTAGTCTCTAGCGGAGGTTAAGCAGACGGCTGGGGCAGATGTTTGAAGCCTGAGAAGGGGGTAATACCCACGGAGCTTCCCAGGCTACTAATATCAGCCCCCAGCTGAATATCTAGCCTTTACTAGCTATTAAAATGGGGGACCCCCAAAAAAATGACGTGGGGTCCCCCTATTTTAATAGCTAGCAAAGGCTAGGCAGACAGCTGGGGGCTGATATTAATAGCCCAGGAAGGGTGCCATGAATATTGGCCCCCTCCCAGGCTAGAAACACCAGCCGTCAGCCGCCCCAGAAATGGCGCATCCATAGGATGCGCCAATTCTGGCACTTAGCTATTCGGAAGAAAAAGACTCAGGATATATAACCATGCACACCCAATGTTGGAAAAGTGAAAAAAATCTTTATTACATGATTACATTTAGACAACAAAAGAAATTTTTTTTAAAAGCATTTAAAACAGACAAAAACATGTGCAATCTTCATATGGGGGAATTCATGATAATATGCATAAAAATAGCAATAAACCCCACTATGTTATGTGCCACAGGTATATTTTACATCACTTATATAACATTCGATTGATGTAGACCAACTAAGCAACCCTGGCTATAAATAGCACAGCACAACCAGTCAAAATATGTGTTTATGACAAAGCAAACCCCCCTAAATAATATAAGGGAATCAAGGAATGAGTAGGAGAGATGGTCTATTGGCAATGGGGGCCCATATTTTAGAGGTATTGGCCAGATTGTGTCACCAAAGTCATATATGATGTGGCACAGTTGATCCAAATATAAATAACAAGCCAGGCATTCCTGAGTGGTCAAGTCAAGAAAATAAGTAAATAAAAAATATATGGAAGAATAATTACCTGCTGGCACCAGAGACCCTACGCGTTACGCTGCTCAGACGCAGCTTCGTCAGGGGTATGTTGTCTAAGAGCACATGTGTGTGTTATATAGTTGATCCCAAATGGTGTGACTAGTTTCAGGTGAGTGTTTGTCTCCCTATGGTGTGTAGACAGGCCTGTTCTCATCAGAATGTGTTCCACCCAGTCCACGTGGAACGCAAACGGAAATGGGTTAAACGTCATATCCGGTCCAAAACAGAGGGCGCCAAATATAGCCCTGAAGCTATTATTGTCCAAGGTGCGTTCCACCCGTACCATACGGTGGAACGGGGATGGAAGTAAAGTAAACGTCATATCCAGTCGGAAGGGTAAACACACAGAGCAATGAACTATGCACGTAGTCATAATAAAGAAGAGGCTTGCGTTCCACGATGGAACGCAAAAACCCCAGGAGCAGCGCGTCCGCTGCAGAGAATAATAGTGATCACACAAGAAAGTGCTAGCATTAATCAAAAAAAAAAAGAAAGAAAGAATTGCAATCCAAACCAGGAATACTAAGAAGTCAGTATATAATCTGAGGACAATCACCAAACATGCATAGATACAAAGATAGATACAAAGATGCATCACATAACAGAATACAGACCTGGACATATAAGACTCACTGACCAGACAGACATAAAACAACAAAAAAAAAAAAATAATCCCATTTAAAATAAAACTCTCTCCTTTCCCTCTTCCTTTCTTTCTCCCTTCCCTTCCTTCTCCTTTCCCTTCCCCTTCTTTTCCTTCCCCTTTCCATCCTCCCCTCTCCTTCCCTCCCCTTCCTTTACTAAGATAAAGACAAGACATATAAATGCATATGAGACTGTGTGCAAGTATGTGAAAAGATGCACACAGCTAAACAATTACAAATACAAGAAATAAGCAATAAACTAATGGAACTGCACAAGTTGGCCCCATGGGAGGGAAAAAAAAAAAAAGGTGAATCAAAACCCCAATAGTGGGCAAGATTCCACATATAAGAACATCATGGGAGTCTGGAAAAGTCAGAAGTGGAAAATACTCATTCGTGCCCCTCATAGCCACTACATCAAACATTAGGGTCCAATAAGAAACTAACCCCGGGGAACTGGGTAGAATCTAAAAAATATTGATATTAAAGCTGCTGGAATGGAATTTAAAGGAGGTGCACATGCACCCCCAAAATAAACAGAGTACTGCTTATAACGACACCATGGAAATTTAAGCCAAGTAACCAGTAAATGAGAGATCCTCATTTATGCCCTTTGGGGCCACTGTGTCAAGTGTAAAGATCCACCTGGATTCTGTCCTCAAAAGGTCCCTAGTATGATCTGAATTGCGTGGGTTAGGCTTCATTTTTTGGAGGCCTGTAACTCGCAATTTATTAGTGCTGCTGGAATGGAATTGAAGAAAGTGCAGGGCCACCGTGGAGATGGTCCTGCCCTTTCTCAAATCCTGTTCAGCAAGATGGATATTCGAAGCGTGTTGCTGTACCCGCCTCCGAAGTTCCTGCGATGTTTGACCAACATAGACCTTGGGAAAGGGACAGGTCAAAGCATAAATAACATTAGTGGACCTGCAGTTAATGTAGTCCCTCAAAGGAAATTGACGATTGTCAGTCGGGTTAGTAAAGATTTTTTCAGATGAAAAAAATGGACATGCAGAACAATTGCCGCAGGGAAAAGAGCCTTTGAGCCTAGAACCACCAGAGGTATTGTACAACGGACGTAAGTAATGGCTATGAACGAGTTTGTCCCTTAAATTTGGGGCTCGTCTAGCCGTCAGCAAAGGTTTGTTTGATAATATACTGGATCTATTCCTGGGTTGGTGGGAGGATACACACGTCTATCCCTTACGGGAATACAATTATGGGGTTTTCAAGTGGTTCCACTTCATTGATGATATTTTAATTATTTGGACGGGCACGGAGGCGGAGGCAATTGATTTTGTTGATAGACTTAATGTTAATGACTTTAACATCCATCTTACCCATTGTATATCTTCTTCCGCAGTCTATTTTCTGGATTTGGAAATCAGGATAGTGGGCGGATCACTTGTTACTAAATTATACAGAAAATCGACTGCTACAAACAGTCTTCTACATTACCAAAGCTTTCATCCCAGAAATTTGAGAGACAGTATACCAGTGGGACAGTTTTCAAGGGCCAAGAGGAATTGTACAACACAGGATGACTTCAAAACTGAGGCCAGTAACCTAACTACACGCTTTCGTGAACGGGGCTATCTGAAATCCATAATCTCTAAAGCACATCAGAGGATCATCGCCAAACCACGGGAGGTTCTGTTGCAACCATGAGCTGACATGGAAGACACACAGATCAGATTTATTACTAGGTTTAACAATCAATGGAATGAAGTAGGTGGTCTATTCCGCAAACATTGGAATATACTGAAGACGGATCACCGTCTATCCAGTATATTATCAAACAAACCTTTGCTGACGGCTAGACGAGCCCCAAATTTAAGGGACAAACTCGTTCATAGCCATTACTTACGTCCGTTGTACAATACCTCTGGTGGTAATAGGCTCAAAGGCTCTTTTCCCTGCGGCAATTGTTCTGCATGTCCATTTTTTTCATCTGAAAAAATCTTTACTAAACCGACTGACAATCGTCAATTTCCTTTGAGGGACTACATTAACTGCAGGTCCACTAATGTTATTTATGCTTTGACCTGTCCCTGTCCCAAGGTCTATGTTGGTCAAACATCGCAGGAACTTCGGAGGCGGGTACAGCAACACGCTTCGAATATCCATCTTGCTGAACAGGATTTGAGAAAGGGCAGGACCATCTCCACGGTGGCCCTGCACTTTCTTCAATTCCATTCCAGCAGCACTAATAAATTGCGAGTTACAGGCCTCCAAAAAATGAAGCCTAACCCACGCAATTCAGATCATACTAGGGACCTTTTGAGGACAGAATCCAGGTGGATCTTTACACTTGACACAGTGGCCCCAAAGGGCATAAATGAGGATCTCTCATTTACTGGTTACTTGGCTTAAATTTCCATGGTGTCGTTATAAGCAGTACTCTGTTTATTTTGGGGGTGCATGTGCACCTCCTTTAAATTCCATTCCAGCAGCTTTAATATCAATATTTTTTAGATTCTACCCAGTTCCCCGGGGTTAGTTTCTTATTGGACCCTAATGTTTGATG
Source organism: Phyllobates terribilis (assembly GCF_046119375.1). Classification (NCBI taxonomy): domain Eukaryota; kingdom Metazoa; phylum Chordata; class Amphibia; order Anura; family Dendrobatidae; genus Phyllobates; species Phyllobates terribilis. The sequence goes on from NW_027362764.1 coordinate 254,239,349, forward strand.
TAGTGGCTATGAGGGGCACGAATGAGTATTTTCCACTTCTGACTTTTCCAGACTCCCATGATGTTCTTATATGTGGAATCTTGCCCACTATTGGGGTTTTGATTCACCTTTTTTTTTTTTTTTTCCCTCCCATGGGGCCAACTTGTGCAGTTCCATTAGTTTATTGCTTATTTCTTGTATTTGTGATTGTTTAGCTGTGTGCATCTTTTCACATACTTGCACACAGTCTCATATGCATTTATATGTCTTGTCTTTTATCTTAGTAAAGGAAGGGGAGGGAGGGAGAGGGGAGGATGGAAAGGGGAAGGAAAAGAAGGGGAAGGGAAAGGAGAAGGAAGGGAAGGGAGAAAGAAAGGAAGAGGGAAAGGAGAGAGTTTTATTTTAAATGGGATTATTTTTTTTTGTTGTTGTTTTATGTCTGTCTGGTCAGTGAGTCTTATATGTCCAGGTCTGTATTCTGTTATGTGATGCATCTTTGTATCTATCTTTGTATCTATGCATGTTTGGTGATTGTCCTCAGATCATATACTGACTTCTTAGTATTCCTGGTTTGGACTGCAATTCTTTCTTTCCTTTTTTGATTTTTTTTTCCTTTTTTTTTTTGATTAATGCTAGCACTTTCTTGTGTGATCACTATTATTCTCTGCAGCGGACGCGCTGCTCCTGGGGTTTTTGCGTTCCATCGTGGAACGCAAGCCTCTTCTTTATTATGACTATGTGCATAGTTCATTGCTCTGCGTGTTTACCCTTCTGACTGGATATGACGTTTACTTTACTTCCATCCCCGTTCCACCGTATGGTACGGGTGGAACGCACCTTTGACAATAATAGCTTCAGGGCTATATTTGGCGCCCTCTGTTTTGGACCGGATATGACTTTTAACCCATTTCCGTTTGCGTTCCACGTGGACTGGGTGGAACACATTCTGATGAGAACAGGCCTGTCTACACACCATAGGGAGACAAACACTCACCTGAAACTAGTCACACCATTTGGGATCAACTATATAACACACACATGTGCTCTTAGACAACATACCCCTGACGAAGCTGCGTCTGAGCAGCGTAACGCGTAGGGTCTCTGGTGCCAGCAGGTAATTATTCTTCCATATATTTTTTATTTACTTATTTTCTTGGCTTGACCACTCAGGAATGCCTGGCTTGTTATTTATATTTGGATCAACTGTGCCACGTCATATATGACTTTGGTGACACAATCTGGCCAATACCTCTAAAATATGGGCCCCCATTGCCAATAGACCATCTCTCCTACTCATTCCTTGATTCCCTTATATTATTTAGGGGGGTTTGCTTTGTCATAAACACATATTTTGACTGGTTGTGCTGTGCTATTTATAGCCAGGGTTGCTTAGTTGGTCTACATTAATCGAATGTTATATAAGTGATGTAAAATATACCTGTGGCACATAACATAGTGGGGTTTATTGCTATTTTTATGCATATTATCATGAATTCCCCCATATGAAGATTGCACATGTTTTTGTCTGTTTTAAATGCTTTTAAAAAAAATTTCTTTTGTTGTCTAAATGTAATCATGTAATAAAGATTTTTTTCACTTTTCCAACATTGGGTGTGCATGGTTATATATCCTGAGTCTTTTTCTTCCGAATAATTTTGTGTCTTTACATCAGGTTACTGTAGCACCCCTTTTTATTTGTGATTATTATTCCCCAGCAGTGCCCACTTTTTCTTTTTGAATTCTGGCACTTAGCCTCGCTCTTCCCACTGCCCTGTAGCGGTGGCAGTGGGGTAATAGGGCTGGGGTTGATGTCAGCTTATAATGCCAGCTGACATCAAGCCCAGGTTAGTAATGATGGGCGTCTATAAGACACCCCCATTATTAACCTACAAAGTGTTAAAAAGAAAACACACACTAAACCCAGAAAAAAATAATTTATTTGAAATAAAACACACCATTTTATTTAATTCTTAGTTTACTAAAAAAAAATAGTTACCTGTCCACGTTCCTGCGCTGATCTCCCATGCACAGCTGTCACATCTGGAGATGGTGACAGCTGTGCATGGCTGCTGTAAGCTCACGCTGCCGGGAACACGTCCGCTCCAGGCAGCGGGAGCCACTGACTGAGGTCACCGGAGTGCATTCAGGCAGCGCAGCTCCGGAGACCTCCTTTACGGCACTGCTGTACCGTGGGAATTTCTCACAATACAGCGGGGCCGTAAAGCAGCTAACCGGAGCAGCGCTGCCTGAACTCCGGCGAACCCGCTTATGCAATGACAGGGTTGCTTTACGGCCCCGTCATTCTAGCGGCGGCAGCGGTTCAGAGCGGTCACATTCTATGTGGCTGCTCTAAACTGGAGATCATCTTGGGACACTCGTGGACTACTACGGAGGGGTAAGGATAAGGTTGTGGTTTATTATTTTATATTTTATTACAGGAGATCGATGGCTTCGGGGAATTAGGTGTCTAGGTGAGTATAGGTGTAGTTTTTTATTTTTTACTTTATTTTAGGTGGCGATCGGCGGGGACAGGTAATGTATAAACTAATTTATTTTAGGTAACCACTGGCCACCAATGAAATGTATTTAAAATTTATTGGGGACACAGTAGGGGAATTTAAATAGCAGGATCAGGCTGATGGGAACTACTGCTCCCATCGAGCTGATCCTGCTGGCACGAGTGGACGGGGGACAGACGTAGGCCGATGGGAGTAGTAGTGTCACATCGGACTATGTCTGCCTGCACGCACACACCCGCAGACATCGCACAGACACCGCACACACCCGCACACACTCGCAGACATCGCACAGACACAGCGCACACACTCGCAGACATCGCACAGACACTGCACACACTCGCAGACATCGCACAGACACCACACACACCCGCAGACATCGCACAGACACCGCACACACTCGCAGACATCGCACAGACACCGTACACACCCGCAGACATCGCACAGACACCGCACACACCCGCAGACATCGCACAGACACCGCACACACCCGCAGACATCGCACAGACACCGCACACACCCGCAGACATCGCGCACACACTAATCATGACGGGCTGATGGTCTGGGAGGTGAGGGTGACCTGTGCGGCCGTGGGAAAGTTCATGTGAGTTCATGCAATGCAGTCAAGCATGAACTCACATGAACCCTCCGAGGGCACCGCGGCGACTTCAAATGAACAGCTGATCGGCATCACCTGATACCTCAGCTGTTCATTTGAAATAACCGACGGGAAAGCGCAGCACAGAACGGGAAAGCCGGCGGTGAAGTCTTTTCACTGCCGGCTTCCCCGCCCGGGTCCTTCGCTCCCCGCTCCTTGGTGCTGCGCTCCCCGCCCGGTCCTAACTTGCGATCAGGATGGGGGGAGCGGAGGATCGGGGTGGGAGGCTGCGGGGAAGCAATATGGGGCTGTGTGATTGTTTAAAAGCGGGCGGCTTTTTACCGCCCGCCGGCTTTTAAACAATCAGGAGAATTCTCTCACTCTGGGATGGCATTCTGATGACAGGCTGGATCGCAGCTGAGCGCTGCCATCCAGCTTGTCATCCTTCAGAGACACTGCAGAGCGCAGGCATTATGGGAACTTCCGATTCCGGTATTCGATATGGTAAAAGTATCGGAATTAAGTATCGGAATTCCGATACCGCGAATATCGGCCGATACCCGATATTTCAGTATCGGAATGCTCAACACTAATTATAAAGTAAAAAATCAGCGGTCAGGTGATGGTCAAGTGACCATCAGCTGATTAAATGACAACACCGCAGGTCCTGCCAGTACACCGCGGGCTGCCGAAGAGAGAGGATCGCTGCCGGGAGGAGACCGGGGGCCGCCGGAGAGGTGAGTATAAGGTTTTTTTTTTCTTTTTACTTTTTAATTCTTTTTTTTTTAGTATAGATGTACCATTTGAAAGCAGAATTCTCCTCATACATTGGTCACACAATATAAATCCATGCCAGTTGCATGGATTTATATTGTGTGACCAACTTGTCAAGCCCTTTTACAAATGCATTTGAGTGATGCTCAAAATCGCTTGGAAAACCGCTTGAAAAAATGAATGCATAAACACATGTAAAAACGCTTTAAAAACGTTTAAAAAACACATGTAAAATCTGCATGCGCTTTTTCTGCCAGGGAGAGGAAAAAACGCTCAGGAAATCTTTGCTTGAAATCTGCATCGTGGGCACATACCCATATATAGATGTCTGTCTATGCCCACTCTGAATTGAGGTTGATGCAATTCAGGTATTGTTACCCATATAGGAAAAAACAAGATCAAGGTATATTTCACTGTATAATATACAGAAAAGATTTTCATCAAAATAAGTCTAATTAAGGAACCATTTCATCCACCATAAAATGTCCACAATCTGCCCTGATTCTCCTAATCCCCAGAGTTCTCCATCAGATAAATGATTTGCAGCATAATGTTTTTGAGTAATTATTAATAAAGTGTCTATATATTTTTAAAGTTTCCCTAAAAATACAGTAAGTTGATTACAGGTTGTCCCACTTCAGAGACCCACAAAAATCAGTCAACAGTAAGCATTATTTTGTCCTACAGCACCACAATAGATGAGATAAAGTGTTGCACAGTTCTTATTGAATTTATAGATAAACCCTTTAAGACTGTTTCCTTAAAATATTTTACATAGATTAGAACTATTGTAGAAATCGGTTTCATTATCTCTTCGATTAAGCAACACTTCACAGGAGCATTTGCATATCTAAGGACAAATTAATATTGAAAATTAATTTGAATATGAGAGGCATGATCTAGTTTGTCTATCTAGCAATCTTTAATCATTTGACTGCCTAATTTGTATCTTGGACCATTCCTTTCATTTCTTCTATAATCTTGTGGAAGTCTTATCTACATTCTATGGCACAATCTTCCAAACTAGGAGGTCCTCATCCAAGTCTGATGACTTTATTCTTCTATTACATTTTTTACAATTTCTTTTCTCTGTATGATATGTCTGTTTTTATTCTGCTGCTTGTATATGCACAGTTATATTTGTAATATGTTAGCCTCTGGACAGGAAAAGGGGGCAGAAGCAGCAGCTACACTTGGGGCAGAGACCTCTTTGAAGCATAAGTAGACACGATCATATTTAATCACACTTATTAGGTGGAGGCCCTACTAGAAAGTTTACAATGGGTCCTGAAAGTACATACATGCGTTATTATATTACTTAAAGGGTAACTACACTTTCAAGTAACTTTTCAGAATTAGATGTCATGTGTGAGTGTGTAGGGGATCAGCCCTTACCGGACACTGAATACACTGTGGCATTAAGAAACCATGCTCCCCTCTGTGCTGGGAGAAGGGAATGAACAAGGAAACAGAGGGACCTTGTGTGTGTGTCTGAGGGAGCAGAGAGGCTCCTACCTGTTCCTGATAAAGAGAGACTATAAAAAGAAACAATCTCTGGAAAGATAAGAGTGTGAACTTTATCAAGATTTGTTTCAGAACTCTGTCAAGAGTAGAGAAATCCATGACTTTTTGAAGAATGTTTTCCCTGAAGGCTGCTGACCTGAGGTAACACACAACACAGAGTACCAGCCATTTTACCTCAGTTAAAGTGAAGCAAGGTTTGTCTGCCTGCAGAAGAAAGATCCAATATACAAAGGAAAGGTCTTGAGCGACATGATACTGCTCGATTACACCATGAATAAGCGGCGGTGATCTGCGCAACAGTGAGTGACTCACCAGTGGTGAACTGTGCTAGGGTTTAGTGTAGTTTTATTTAGTTATAACTCTGTAGCAGCGTGGCCCTATTAACGAAAAACCAGATAGGTGACTTGCTTAGGGTAGTATGTGAAACTTCATGTGTACTGTTGTATTGAGCTTTCATTGCCATAGCTGGAGGATAGTTTTGTCACTTGCTTCAGCTATTTCTTCCTGTATTCATGTTATTGATATTGTCATTGTTAATATTGTTATTCTCACCTCCCGGCATATAATCCCTGTACATAATAAAGCCGGAGTTTTGTTTCAGCCTTCTCGTCTGCTGTGCCGTTCTTGAATCCTGCCTTGCGGCGTTCTTTGGACACTGCTACAAGTGCACATAAGGAATAACACTATTACCTGTTACATAATATATAGTATATGACTTGTACATTTTCAACAGATTTCCCCTCTGCAGGTTTTTATCTTTTAGTTTGCAATTGATTCTGAGCTGATAGAAGGAGTCTAACTTCTATGATGTCTCCCATATAGGGTACAGCACGCAGAGATGGATTCCAGCTCTTCATTCCTTAGCACTAAGACAGATGCAGCAGCATGGAGGAGAATATACAGGAGAACTGAGCAGTGTAGATGTCAATCCAGTCCTTGGGTGAGGTTAAAGATGTGTTAGAAAGCTTAGCACCATCTTTCTGGGTCCCCCTTTATTTGTTTTCTCACTCTGCTCTTCACTTCTCCACTCTCCATAGGATATCATAGAAGATGTAAAACAGCATCTCACTGTGCTGTTCATCTTGTCTTGAGCAAGATGGAGTTCTGGTGTTAAATAAATGGTAGTCAAATGGAATCTGTCAGCAGGTTTTTGTTATGTGTTCTGTAATCTGAGCACAGCAAAAAGAGGGGGCAGAGAACCTGATTCCAGCAATGTATGACTTATTAGGCTGTATGTTTTTGTTTCAATAAAATCAGTGTTTTATCAGCAAGAGCTTATCACTACAGGACTTTTTTGTATCGTACCATATAGTCCTCCTACTCTGCATAAGCCCGCCTCCACTAGTGATTAGCAACTTTCTGTCAATTTACAGTGTATACAGAAAGCTGCCAACCAGTCATGTGGGTAGGGTTATACAGAGCTCAACATTCAGAGAACTGATCTGCAGCAGAGAAAGCAGTGATTTTATTAAAACTACTACACCAAGCAGCCCAGTAAGTGAGACATCACTGAAATCACAGTGTCTGCTTCCACATCATGCTGCTCTCAGATTACATAGCAAAAACTTGGTGACAGACTCCCTTTAAGAGGCAGGTTGAGGGGGAAAGTAGTTCATAAAGTGGAGATAGAAGCCGATTTATCAGATAAGATCTATTACAAAGAATGTTCTATAGATTTATGCAAAGTTTGTTGAAAGTACAGTTCCCATGTAAAGAGATTTACCCATGTGCTACATATATAATTTCTGAATGTAATGCTCGCTATTTTGTGGGAACCAGCTCAAACAAACCATGGCAAGCTGTGGCCCATGTGCCACATTTGGCCCTTTGTCTATTTCTGTCTGGCCTAAGGCCAGGGAAAGCCAAAAGGACAGAAATTAAAGGCTGAGAAATCAATAAGCTCCAGCTGATAAGTATTTTATTGCCATCCCAAAGTGACAGCTACTGCTGTCTTAAATACTATACTTCAGCTGTGTTCAGCTAAGACGCTTCACCAGTTTGCCTGTCAGGATTCCTGTTGTCCTTCTACAGTTTGACCACTAGTGGCTGCTATGGTTTACCTTGATATTATGCTACAATTTCACCTCTTACCCCTGGAGGCTGCTGTTGTGTTCTGCAATTGCCCTTTACTAAGATGGCAGATTCTGAAACTGTGGAATTCATCTTGTTTCCTGTTTGGACCTACTTAACGCCACATGGATCCCTGAATCATTGCTTGAGTATTGTGTCTAGCTGTTTTTTCTAGTTCAGTCTCCAGCTCCTTATTCTGAGAATTATCTTACCCAGACTGTTCCCAATTCTCTACAGATTGTTGCTACAACCCCTACTGCTACTTGCAAGAACTTAATACTGCCTGCCATTTCTTGGTCGTGGACCTCCGGCTGCTGGATTCCAATAGTGCTACACCAGTAGCGTAACAGTGCCACTGCAATGCTGTACCTTGATGTGTGCCCTGCTCTGCTCTGCTCTAGAGAGGAGCTTATAGACTGTATCAGTTGGAACATAGAATAGCATCTGTCTCTATATTCTAAATGATATGCCTCATCAGTCCATGATCACGGCGGTAGGCTATCAGTTCCTGGTACTTTGTACTCACAATGCTCCTGAGACTGCCAAAATCTTGCTCGGAGTCACTATTGCCATTGTGGGTCAGTCTATCAATCACGTGACACTGACACTGCTAAAAATTTATTTTGTGTCAATGAAAAACAACTACTATTACTAGTTCACTTACACATTATACAGCATTTAGCATGCTCTCTTTATTAATGGGTTCATATATATTGCTAGAAGAACGTAATGCTTATGTTACAAGCTAATGCATTAGTGATGTTTGTTTAGTAACCCTGGCCCCTTTTGGATATTTTCCATTAGTTGTAAGTGTGCAGCAGAAATGCTTCTTCTAGTCACTATTTCAAAACAGCTATATCATTTCAGAAAAGAGACATTCATAAATCTTAATGTAACAATATGTTGGCATAGTTTGACAAAACTTAGAATTTTGACAATCTTATTTCATTCTAATCAACTTGTAGCAGATACGCCGTACACGCTTTGTTAGGGTTCCCGAGTGAGATTCTGCTCCTTAATGCAATACAAAGAACTCGCCACTTCAAATATGCAGAAACCTATGTAAAATGTTTTACTACTGCAATCTAGAGCAATTTTAATTGCCATTTCAGTTCGACACACAAGACCTTTTTCAAATAAACTGTGGTATAGAAAAATACATAACCTAAACTATAATTTTTTTATTTATTTTACTCACTTATATAGTGCCATTAATTCCATAGCGCTTCCCAGACATTATGGGCACTGTTCCAATTGGGGCTCACAATCTAGATTCCCTATCAGTATGTCTTTGGAGTGTGGGAGGAAACCGAAGAACCTGGAGGAAACCCAGACAAACCCAGGGATAACATACAAACTCCTTACAGATGTTTTCCTTGGTGGGATTTGAACCCAGGACCCCAGTGAGCCACCATGCTAAATATCCCTATAGCACACATAGTAAATCAAAAACAGAGGGAAATTGAAACAAAAGGAGCTATACAGACATGTAATGGTCGATAGATAAAGATTATTCCAGATTTATAGTACAACAGGCATATGGATACAATAAACTCCAAGGGATACCCTTACTATAGACAAAAAAAAGAGAGGGACAAAAAACATGCATATGATAAACAGTCAAGGGGAAAGACAGAAAAACTGGACACTCATCCAATTACTACTAGGGTAACAGAGCAAAAATTGTCATCTGTCAACTCAGAGGATAAAATAGGATCCAATGGTAATATGGTTCAGTTCTCTATTGTGAAAAAACATAGTCCTCCAAAGTATGATGTTCATGAGAAGGGGCTAAAATTTATTATAAAAAATGGCTATACAGGTGCATCTCGCTAAATTAGAATATCATCAAGAAGTTAATTTATTTCAGTTCTTCAATACAAAAAGTGAAACTCATATATTATATAGAGTCGTTGCAAACAGAGTGATCTATTTCAAGTGTTTATTTCTGTTAATGTGGATGATTATGGCTTACAGCCAATGAAAGCACAAAAGTCATTATCTCAGTAAATTAGAATACTTTATAACAACAGCTTGAAAAATGCTTTTAAAATCCGAAATGTTGGCCAACTGAAATGTATGTTCAGTAAATGCACTCAGTACTTGGTCGAGGCTCCTTTTGTATCAATTACTGTAATGCGGCGTGGCATGGAGGCGATCAGCCTGTGGCACTGCTGAGGTGTTATGGAAGCCCAGGTTGCTTTGATAGCAGCCTTCAGCTCGTCTGCATTGTTGGGTCTGGTGTCTCTCATGTTCTTCTTGACAATGCCCCATAGATTCTCTATGGGGTTAAGGACAGGCGAGTTTGCTGGCCAATCAAGCACAGAGATACTGTTGTTTTTAAACCAGCTATTGGTACTTTTGGCAGTGTGGACAGGTGCCAAGTCCTGCTGGAGAATGAATTTTCCATCTCCAAAAAAGCTTGTCGGCAGAGGGAAGCATGAAGTGCTCTAAAATTTCCTGGTAGATGGCTGTGCTGACTTCGGTCTTGATAAAACACAGTGGACCTACACCAGCAGATGACATGGCCCCCCAAACCATTACTGTGTTAGAACTCTCCTGTTAGTTTTTTTTTAGTTTGCTGGTCACATGACCATTTTTGCCTATTTAATCCGGCTCCGCCCTCCTGGCCTTGCTGGACTTCATTGTATTTACTACTCTTGAGCTAGCTTGGTGCTCTGTTGCCGTTCTCTGTTAGTTTTGCTAGGTCTTCTGACCTCTATGCTTTTTGTTGTGTGTTCGTCTTTGACTGCTACTATTTCTGCTAGGAGGTGTCCAACTTATCCCAGTCCCTAGTTCTTGTAGGGATCCCTCCCTCACATCTATAGGTCTTCGTACAGACTAGCCGAGGACTTTAGCGGGTCTGATCGCAGGATCAGGTTCCCCGTTACATCGTAGGGATCTAGTTTAGTTCTATTGCAGGGACAGATCTCCTGTCTTTCCTTAGTCTCTGTAGCAGATCATAAAAGTAAGTCCAGCCCTAAAAAAGAAAAAAAAATTTCTCTAAGGAAAGACCTCCAGTTTTCCATCATGGTCTCAGTTCAAGATTTGGCTCAACGCTTGCAGGGACTCTCTCTGGAGGTGGCCAAGCTCCAACAACACGTGAGTAGCTGTTCTGGAGCACATTTTGTGGAACCAAAGGTACGTCTGCCTGATCTATTTTTTGGCGAACAACAAGATTTTTTTCCTTTAAAAATGCTTGTTTATTGTATTTTCGTTTGAGACCCGGATCCTCTGGTGATGAATCACAGCGCATAGGGTTCATAATGTCACTTTTGCGCAAAGATCCTCAGGGATGGGCCTTCTCTCTCCAACCTAGTGATCCGTGCTTTAGATCAGTGGATAGTTTTTTTTCTGCTTTGGGTTTGTTGTACGATGATCCTGATCGTGTCTCATCTGCTGAGTCTGAATTGAGACATCTGAGGCAGGGATCAGGTAATGTGGAAAAATATTGTTCTCACTTCCGTCGATGGTCTGCCCAGGTGGGGTGGAACAATTCAGCTTTGAAAAGCTTGTTTCTTGCAGGGCTAGGTGAAAGGGTTAAGGATTTACTGATTGCTTATCCCACACCTGGAAACTTGCAGGAGGCAATGCAATTAGCTATACGGGTGGACAGGAGACTGCGTGCAAGGCTTAATGAGAGCAAATCCTCTGCTATGTCAGCTCCGAGTCCTGAGTGGGTCTGTACTGACATTGGAGAGCAGATGGAGATTGGGGCGATGACACCCCGCTCTCAGGAAAAAGACCGCTGGCTTTCTGAAGGCTTGTGCTTCTATTGCGGAAATTCTGGTCATTTTATTAAGAACTGTGTGCTTCATATGAAGAAAGAAAAAAAAATGGTCAGTCATGCACGTATAGCCTGTTTAAATTCTAAGGGAGTATTCCTATCTGCCACTACTGCTGCTCAGGATGAATTAATTGAATTTCGGGTATTTGTGGATTGTGGTTCTACTCTGAATGTGATTGATGGGGGATTCTTGGAAAAACTTAGATTAGAACCTAAAACTTTGTCATCCCCTATTGCTGTGGTTTCTGTTGATGGCTCTCCCTTGAAGAGTGTTACTCATAAGGTCTGTGAATTTCCCCTCACTATTAATGGTATTCATCAAGAGAATTTGGATTTGGTGGTATTGGATAATTTGCCTTCTCCAGTAATATTGGGGTTACCCTGGTTAAAATTGCACAATCCTGTACTGGATTGGTCTACCAATGAAATTAAGTCCTGGAGCCCTAAGTGTTATGACAAGTGTTGTAACGGGCGCATTGCTGCTGTGGATAAAGGGGAATTACCTGTACCTATTCAGGATTTTTGGAGAGTTTTTTCTGAGGAGGAGTCACAAATTTTGCCTCCCCATAGAGACTATGATTGTACCATTGAATTTGTCCCTGAAGCGACTCTTCCTAAAAGTCGTTTATTTAATCTTACTATTCCTGAGAGAAAGGCTTTGGAGGAATACATACAGACAAGCTTGGCCGCCGGTCACATTAGGCCTTCCAAGTCTCCTGTGGCTGTTGGATTTTTTTTTGTAAAAAAAAAAGATGGCGGTTTACGTCCTTGTCTGGACTTTCGTGAGATTAATAAAATTACTGTACGCAATCCTTACCCACTGCCATTGATTCCAGATTTATTTAACCAGTTAGTGGGGGCCAAGTGGTTCTCTAAAATTGATCTCCGGGGGGCATACAATTTGTTGCGCATGAAGGAGGGTGATGAATGGAAGACTGCTTTTAACACTCCTGTGGGTCATTTTGAGAATCTGGTTATGCCTTTTGGTCTTACCAATGCTCCAGCATTTTTTCAGAATCTTATTAATGACATCCTTAGACCTTTAATCGGCAAAAATGTGGTTGTGTATTTGGATGACATTCTGATTTATTCGCCTGATCTGGAGTCTCATTGGCGGAGCGTACGTGAGATATTACAGTTATTAATGGACAATTCGCTTTTTGCTAAGCTGGAGAAATGTGAGTTCGCTGTACAGAGAATTAGTTTTTTGGGCTACATTATCTCCAGTGAAGGTTTTGAGATGGACCCGGTTAAAGTTCAAGCTGTGCAGGAATGGCCTAGGCCTATGGGTTTGAAATCGATACAGAGGTTTTTGGGTTTCGCCAATTATTACAGAAAATTCATAAAAAAAATTTCTATTATTGTCAAACCTCTGACCGATCTCACCAGGAAAGGTGCTAATGCGGTTCAGTGGACTTCTGAGGCTATTGAAGCTTTTGTGTTTCTAAAGGAGAGGTTCACCTCTGCTCCCATCCTTATGCAGCCTGATGTGACTAAGCCGTTTTTGGTTGAGGTTGATGCTTCTTCGGTGGGGGGTCGGTGCGGTGTTGTCTCAGGAAAACAAGGATGGAGTACATCCCTGTGCCTTTTTTTCAAAAAAAATTTCTGAGACTGAACTTAATTACGATATTGGTAATCGGGAATTGCTGGCGATTAAACTCGCATTTGAACACTGGCGTCACCTCTTGGAAGGTGCTGAATTTCCCATTCAGGTTTTCACTGATCATAAAAATCTGATCTATCTTGATGCTGCCAAGCACTTGAATGCCCGTCAGGCTAGGTGGGCACTTTTTTTCTCGCGGTTTAATTTTTCCGTTACTTACATCCCGGGTACCAAGAATGTTAAAGCGGATGCTTTGTCTCGCAGCTTTTCTCCCATGGTCGGTGTTGAGGAGGAAGAGGAGACCATTTTACAAGAAGGTGTTGTGATTGCTGCTTTGGACTCCGTTTTGGAGGATGAGATTCTTAAAGCTCAGGAGAATGCCCCATCTAACACTCCCCATGGGAGGTTGTTTGTGCCTAGGACCTTTAGGAGAGATTTGTTTGTTGAGTGTCATGAGTCTCGGTTCGCAGGTCATCCAGGAATTTCTGAGACCAAGAGACTTGTGGGTCGCAGTTTTTGGTGGCCTGGATGGCAGAAGGAAGTCATTAAGTGGGTGCGCCAATGTACTGTGTGTGCTAGATCCAAGTCTTCGCATGCTCCTGCTGCGGGGTTGCTTTGCCCTCTGGAGGTTCCTAGTGCACCTTGGACACATCTGGCTATGGACTTTATTACTGACCTTCCCCCCTCTGAAGGTTTCACGGTCATCTGGGTGGTCGTGGACCATTTTAGCAAGATGTGTCACTTGGTTCCCTTCATCAAACTGCCTTGCGCTAAGACACTCGCTAAGGCCTTTGTCAAGAAAATTGTCAGACTACATGGTGTTCCTACTGACATTGTTTCTGATAGGGGACCTCAGTTCGTGGCTCGTTTTTGGCGTGCCTTTTGTGACAGGTTGGGAGTTCATTTGTCGTTTTTATCCGGATATCATCCTGAGTCTAATGGCCAGACAGAAAGGAAGAACCAGGATGTTGAGCAGTTCTTGCGTTGTTTAGTGGCAGACAATCAAGAGGGGTGGTCTGAGTTTCTGCCACTTGCTGAATTTGCTCTTAACAACCATACATCCTCTTCTGCTGGGTGTTCGCCTTTTTTTTGTTGTTCTGGGAGACATCCGTCTTTTGGGTCATTCTCCAAATTGGTTTCGGCTGTGCCTGAGGAGGAGAGTTTTTCCGGTGATTTGGAGAGAGTTTGGACGGATGTGCGTGGTAATCTTCAGGAGGCTAACAAAAAATCTAAGAGGTACTTTGATAGGAAACGGCAAGAGGTTTTGTTTGCTGTTGGTGACATGGTTTGGTTGTCCTCTAAGAATCTGCGATTGAGGATTCCTTCTAAAAAATTGGGTCCCAAGTTTGTAGGGCCCTTTAAGGTGCTTCAGATAGTTAACCAATCTGCTGTTAGGTTGGAGGTTCCTACGTCCTGGAAGATTAACCCGGTGTTTCATGTTTCTCTGTTGAAAAAAGCTGATGTGTCGGATGGTGACGCCTCTGCCACTGTTCCTCCGGTGGTGGAGGACGGGGAATATGAAATTTCCCGCATCCTAAATTCTAGACGGTATAGAGGGAGTTTGCAGTATCTCGTCGCTTGGAAGGATTTCGGACCTGAGGATAACTCATGGGTGAGGGCGGATGATGTTTCTGCTTCCAGACTTGTCAGAGCGTTTCACAGGAGGTTTCCTGGTAAGCCTAGGCCTAGGGGATCCGGAGGATCCTCTTAGAAGAGGGGGTACTGTTAGAACTCTCCTGTTAGGTTTTTTTTAGTTTGCTGGTCACATGACCATTTTTGCCTATTTAATCCGGCTCCGCCCTCCTGGCCTTGCTGGACTTCATTGTATTTACTACTCTTGAGCTAGCTTGGTGCTCTGTTGCCGTTCTCTGTTAGTTTTGCTAGGTCTTCTGACCTCTATGCTTTTTGTTGTGTGTTTGTCTTTGACTGCTACTATTTCTGCTAGGAGGTGTCCAACTTATCCCAGTCCCTAGTTCTTGTAGGGATCCCTCCCTCACATCTATAGGTCTTCGTACAGACTAGCCGAGGACTTTAGCGGGTCTGATTGCAGGATCAAGTTCCCCGTTACATCTTAGGGATCTAGTTTAGTTCTATTGTAGGGACAGATCTCCTGTCTTTCCTTAGTCTCTGTAGCAGATCATAACATACTGATTGGGGAAACTTCACACTAGACCTCAAGCAGCTTGGATTGTGTGCCTCTCTTCCTCCAGACTCTGGGACCTTGATTTCCAAATAAAAATTGGACCTCCGGGACTTTGTAGAGTGTGTCAATGACTGCCTTTTGGAGATCTGTCAAGTCAGCAGTCTTCCCCATGATTGTGGAACCTACTGAAACAGACTAAGGGACCTTTTAAAAAGCTTAGGAAACCTTTGCAGATGTTTTTTGTTAATCATTTTAATTTTCTGAGATAATGACTTTTGTGTTTTCATTGGCTGTAAGCCATTATCATCAACATTAACAGAAATAAACACTTGAAATAGATCATTCTATTTGTTATGACTCTATATAATATATGAGTTTCTCTTTTTGCATTGAAGAACTGAAATAAATTAACTTTTTAATGATATTCTAATTTAGTGAGAAGCACCTGTACCTCAGGTATAATAATAATGCTAAACAAATGCAGACTCAGAAGGATAAGGCTTACCGGAATACTGTAAAGTAGGTGAAGAACATAGTGCAACTGTGTATGAGACCATCAGTTCCTTGGAAGGGCAATTTCAGGAACCAAACTCCCCCTTCATTGACATAAGGTAGCTAAAGTGACCCTTCAATTACACATAACAATTTAACTGGACACTAGGAATGTATGATTTATGTATTAAACTACCTAGTTTCCACCTTTTAGTTCTTCTGGCACAGATCCACAGTTTCCCAGTCTCCTCTACATCCATCTTCAGTAGAGATGAACGGTGTTCGACTCGAACTGTTCGCCAATCTCAAATTTGAGCTGTTTTGGGCGGTGTTCGAGCCGTTCGGCGAACCCGAACGATTTGAAAAATTTCGGCTGTTCGAGGTTATGTTCGATAACTGTTCGTGCACCAAAATCATAACTGGATTTTTTCTCAGTAATGCTGAAAATTAATGTTAATACGCAGTTTGAGTGTACAGCGGGGCGGGGGGAGGGGCAGGGGATGGATCTCTGCAGAAATAATGATAATCTCCATTTTTTTCTCTTTCCCGCATTTACAGTGGGGAGGTGCAATCTGTCAGCCTATCAGCAGCGCACACACGGAGCGAACTGCTTTTTTCACAAAAGCAAGGGCATGTGTCATTGGCAGTGTATGTCACATGTCCTTGCCCTATAAGACCCAGCCATTTTCCCCGTCGCCACCATTTTCTCACTGCTGCAGCTGCATGTTAGACGGCACCGCTGTTGCTGTGTGCGCTATACTTTGTTAATTTCAAGCCAATTTTCGCACATATCTACAGATAGCTTAGGAGTAGGGAATAGTTGAGATTGCAGTCCTTTTAAGGACTAGGTTACATCATTTCCTACGACTTTTATCAGGCAGGTCTGTGCTCTTAAATAGATAGGTTGGGAGTAAAGACTAATTGTAATTGCAGTCCTTTTCAGGACTAAGTTACATCAGTTCCTATCACTTTTTGCAGGGCAGGTCTGTGCCAGTGATGTGCAAGTTTTTTTTCACAGCATTTGGCTAAATCTAGCAAAGCAAATCCTTTTTGGCCTATTGCAGTGTATGTTAGTCAGTGGAGTAGCCTATCTGTGTTGCAAGCTACACCACCTGTGTAGAGAATACAAATTATTTACTGCACCTAGTGAAGTAAAACCTTTTGGGCATAGCATCATTCTATTAGTCCATCTATACTAACCTCCACCAGGTTGCAAATTCAATCAAATTTTTATCTGCATCGAGCTCTGAAAAGATATTTCGGATTGTAGCAGTGTGTGGGACTTGTTCTATTAGTCCATCTATACTAACCTCCACCAGGCTGCAAATTCAATCAAATTTTTTTCTGCATCTAGCTCTGAAAAAATATTTCGGCTTGTAGTAGTGTGTGGGACTTGTTCTATTAGTCCATCTATACTAACCTCCACCAGGTTACAAATTCAATATAATTTTTATCTGCATCTAGCTCTGAAAAAATATTTGGGCTTCGGCTTGTAGCAGTGTGTGGGACTTGTTCTATTAGTCCATCTATACTAACCTCCACCAGGTTGCAAATTCAATATAATTTTTATCTGCATCTAGCTCTGAAAAAATATTTGGGCTTCGGCTTGTAGCAGTGTGTGCGACTTGTTCTATTAGTCCATCTATACTAACCTTCACCAGGTTGAAAATTCAATATAATTTTTATCTGCATCTAGCTCTGAAAAAATATTTGGGCTTCAGCTTGTAGCAGTGTGTGGGACTTGTTCTATTAGTCCATCTATACTAACCTCCACCAGGTTGCAAATTCAATATAATTTTTATCTGCATCTAGCTTTGAAAAAAGATTTGGGCTTCGGCTTTTAGCAGTGTATGGGACTTGTTCTATTAGTCCATCTATACTAACCTCCACCAGGTTGAAAATTCAATATAATTTTTATCTGCATCTAGTTCTGAAAAAATATTTGGGCTTCGGCTTGCAGCAGTGTGTGGGACTTGTTCTATTAGTCCATCTATACTAACCTCCACCAGGTTGCAAATTCAGTATAATTTTTATCTGCATCTAGCTCTGAAAAAATATTTTGGCTTCGGCTTGTAGCAGTGTGTGGGACTTGTTCTATTAGTCCATCTATACTAACCTCCACCAGGTTGCAAATTCAATCTAATTTTTTTCTGCATCTAGCTCTGAAAAAATATTTCGGCTTGTAGCAGTGTGTGAGACTTGTTCTATTAGTCCATCTATACTAACCTCCACCAGGTTGCAAATTCAATCTAATTTTTATCTGCATCTAGCTCTGAAAAGATATTTCGGCTTGTAGCAGTGTGTGGGACTTGTTCTATTAGTCCATCTATACTAACCTCACCAGGTTGCAAATTCAATCTAATTTTTATCTGCATCTAGCTCTGAAAAGATATTTCTTATTGTAGCAGTGTGTGGGACTTGTTCTATTAGTCCATCTATACTAACCTCCACCAGGTTGCAAATTCAATCTAATTTTTTTCTGCATCTAGCTCTGAAAAAATATTTCGGCTTGTAGCAGTGTGTGGGACTTGTTCTATTAGTCCATCTATACTAACCTCCACCAGGTTACAAATTCAATATAATTTTTATCTGCATCTAGCTCTGAAAAAATATTTGGGCTTCGGCTTGTAGCAGTGTGTGGGACTTGTTCTATTAGTCCATCTATACTAACCTCCACCAGGTTGCAAATTCAATATAATTTTTATCTGCATCTAGCTCTGAAAAAATATTTGGGCTTCGGCTTGTAGCAGTGTGTGCGACTTGTTCTATTAGTCCATCTATACTAACCTCCACCAGGTTGAAAATTCAATATAATTTTTATCTGCATCTAGCTCTGAAAAAATATTTGGGCTTCAGCTTGTAGCAGTGTGTGGGACTTGTTCTATTAGTCCATCTATACTAACCTCCACCAGGTTGCAAATTCAATATAATTTTTATCTGCATCTAGCTTTGAAAAAAGATTTGGGCTTCGGCTTGTAGCAGTGTGTGGGACTTGTTCTATTAGTCCATCTATACTAACCTCCACCAGGTTGAAAATTCAATATAATTTTTATCTGCATCTAGCTCTGAAAAAATATTTGGGCTTCGGATTGTAGCAGTGTGTGGGACTTGTTCTATTAGTCCATCTATACTAACCTCCACCAGGTTGCAAATTCAGTATAATTTTTATCTGCATCTAGCTCTGAAAAAATATTTTGGCTTCGGCTTGTTGCAGTGTGTGGGACTTGTTCTATTAGTCCATCTATACTAACCTCCACCAGGTTGAAAATTCAATATAATTTTTATCTGCATCTAGCTCTGAAAAAATATTTTGGCTTCGGCTTGTAGCAGTGTGTGGGACTTGTTCTATTAGTCCATCTATACTAACCTCCACCAGGTTGCAAATTCAATATAATTTTTATCTGCATCTAGCTCTGAAAAAATATTTGGGCTTCGGATTGTAGCAGTGTGTGGGACTTGTTCTATTAGTCCATCTATACTAACCTCCACCAGGTTGCAAATTCAGTATAATTTTTATCTGCATCTAGCTCTGAAAAAATATTTGGGCTTCGGCTTGTAGCAGTGTGTGGGACTTGTTCTATTAGTCCATCTATACTAACCTCCACCAGGTTGCAAATTCAATATAATTTTTATCTGCATCTAGCTCTGAAAAAATATTTGGGCTTCGGCTTGTAGCAGTGTGTGGGACTTGTTCTATTAGTCCATCTATACTAACCTCCACCAGGTTGCAAATTCAAAATAATTTTTAGCTTCATCTAGCCCGGAAAATAATTTTGGGCTTAGTAGCAGTGTGTGGTACTCATTGTATTAGGCCATCTATACCAAGCTCCACCAGCTTTGAAATTAATAATAATTTTTAGCTACATCTTGCCTGTAAACTAATATTGGGCATATTAGCAGTGTGTGGTACTCATTCTATTAGGCCATCTATACTAAGCTCCATCAGCTTTCAAATTAATAATAATTTTTAGCTGCATCTTGCCTGGAAAATAATTTTGGGCATAGTAGCAGTGTGTGGTACTCATTGTATTCGGCCATCTATACCAAACTCCACCAGCTTTGAAATTAATAATAATTTTTAGCTGCATCTAGCCCGGAAAAAAATTTTTCTTCCCAATAGTGGTTGCAATACAAATATGGGGCACGCTCCTGGCTAACAAAAATATATGCTTCATAACAAAAAACACCAGCCTAGCGCACTGCATTAATAAGATGGCATCATCGTCTCTCCTGTCTACGCCGGCTAGCATTCCTGTGCCTAAAACATAATGCATGGGTCCGCGCTAGCCACGATGCTGAGGGGTCTAAAGCTGCTGCTAACGCTTTATCACAATTCAATTGGCAGATTTTCACAGAGCTCCTCCCCAACGCCCACCCATCGGGCAACAGTTGCCCACCCTTCCTATGGGATCTAGTGGCGAATAGTTGATGCCATTAATCAGAGCGTCAGTTGCCCCGTCGACGTGGCAAGCATACAGTAAGGCATGGGAAGAGTGGACACGACTAGTAGCAGGCAGATGGGTTGACCAATGTTAACAAGCCAGATTACAAGTCACCATAGAATTTCTCCACAAGCTAATCATGAGGGGCATATCAGGGGCGTCAGCGCAGCGGTGTCTGACCGGAGTAGCATTTCACTTCCAACTACAGAATTGGGGAGATGTGACAAAGAGATTCATCATCAGACAATCCATAAAAGGGTGGAAAAGGGGTCAGCCAAGTCAGGAGTGTAGACGTCCTGTCCCGTGTCACTAAAACTGATTTTTCACATCATATCCCTAACACCATTAACATGACACTCAAAATTTGAAGCAACACTACTGTCTACTGTATTTGCGAACGCCTTCTTCGGGGCGCTATGCATAAGCGAATTAGTCCCTCAATCCAAAATTACCACCAGTGGAGGCTTATTACACCAGGACGTAGTCATAGCCAATAATGCAATACGTCTATGCATACGCCAATTGAAAACGGTTCCAGCGGGCAGGGGCACTTGGGTACTTCTACAACCCACAAACGGTACACTGAGTCGGGTAACAATAGTAAAAACATATATAACCATCAGATCACAAAGTAATTTCTTCCTATCACACATTGATGGAACGCCATTATCAAGATACCAGTTCCAAGCTGTATTTAATAAATGCATAACATCGGCAGGGAACCACCCCAAAGATTACGGGACACACTCATTCCCCATAGGCGCGGCCACGGATAGGGAGATGGCGATCCACGTGTTTGGCGAGATACATAAGACCGGACTTGTTATCCTAACGTGGTTTGTTTCTTTTACAGGTGACGCTAAGCCAACAGTGTGGGTGATAGGCCTCTCGTATACATATTGGGCAGAAAAAAGGGCGAAAGTCCGCCCAGGCGGGAGGAAATTAGAGTTTCATAACACATATTTCAACTGGAGAGGTATTAGAGGCCTGCTATGGCCACAGATACTAATGGAGGTAATCAAGGTAGGGAGAGAGGCTAGAGGTCCGGTCATCTTAGTTATACAGGCCGGGGGAAACGACCTAGGTCATCACAAGAGCGCATAACTAATGGCAATAATGAAACTAGACACTGAGCGCTTCAGAGAATTTTTCACAAAACTAACTATAGTATGGTCAGAGATTGTGCCGATAGCGGTATGGCAAGGTGCGCGAGACATCACGGCCATCGAATGGACAAGGCGGGTAATAAATATTGGGATGGCAAAATTTAGAAGAGACAGAGGCGGTGTAGTAATACAACACGGACAACTGGAAAGAGATAAAGCAGGCCTCATACGGCCCGACGGTGTTCACTTAATGGATATTGGACTGGACATATTCCTATCAGGACTCCAGGATGGAGTGGAAGAAGCGTTAAGAGTGATGGATGGGGGTCAGAGTCCTGCATACGAGTACGCAGGATCCTCCGTGGCCTGGAAATAGAAAGGACATGTTGGAGAGTTACACTTGTTGGCCAACTTCCCGGTGTGGAGACCCAGGGCATGCTGCAACAAGCTGAATTATTTTAGAAATAAAATGCCTTTCTAATGGAATGAGTATAAAGAGTTAATAAAGCTGTGACCGATCCTCACCCATCCAGTTGTAAGGGTTACATTATTGTATTGTCAAGGAAAGGGGGGCGGTAGGGGAGCTGAGCGTCTGGGTTTGGTTGGGGGTCCCCACAGTCTGCCTAGGCTAGATGCTTTTAAAAATTCTTATTAGATACACAGGCGGTGCAGCTTGCTTCGCAGCTGGGATACTACGCCCAAAGTATTGCCTAGGCTAGATGCAGTTAAAAATTCTACGCTGACTAGCAGACACTGAAGCTTTGGAGCATACCTCTGAGTAAACAGTTCTTCAGACTCAACCATCTGTGTTACCCCAAGCCATAGTGTATGTAGTTTCTTACAGCTAAAAGGGGGGGGGGAGCGACCCAACCCACGTGGAATTGACGATGCCAACGTCACGTAAAACACAGCAAGGGGACTCCAAAAAGAGTCTCCGTTTTTTCCAAAAATTGTGGCACAGACACCACTTAAGTGGCATCAATTGCCCCAGAGTTGCTTAAAACGGTTGGTGAGGTGATTTTACCAAATCCTCAAGCTTTTAATCTCCTCAGGATGACACAGGGGTAGAAAAGTCCTTGCGGATCCATGATTTGTTCATCTTTATGAACGTGAGTCTGTCTACATTCTCAGTGGACAGCCGCGTGCGCTTATCTGTCAGCACACCACCAGCAGCGCTGAACACACGTTTAGAGAGAACGCTGGCTGCAGGGCATGACAAGATCTCCAAGGCATGAGTGGCGAGCTCCGGCCATTTTTCCAGATTGGAAGCCCAAAATGAGCAAGGGTCCAGTGACACAGTCATAGCTTCGATGTTCACTTGGAGATACTCCTGTACTATCCTCTCTAGGCGTTGACTCGTTGACTATGTGTCAGACTTCTTGTCTCCTGTGGCCTTGCAAAGGATAGTCTAAAAAAGTGGTGAAACGATTCCACAAAATTGCTGTAACCAGCAGATACTGTGTTACTGTTATGGTTTGAGTGATGAAGACTCGATAGTCCCACGGTTTGCAAGTTAGAACTGTGAGATTCACTACGTGCACCACTGGTGTTTTGTGGAAAAGCACATGTAAGATTCTGCAACAGCCTCTGCTGATACTCCTGCATGCGTGAATCCCTTTCTATGGCAGGAATTATTTCAATTTACTTTTGTACCGGGGATCTAAGAGTGTGGCAACCCAGTAGTCGGGATTACTTCGAATTCTGACAATCCGAGGGTCATGTTGCAGGTAGTGCAGCAAGAAGGCACTCATGTGTCTTGCGCATCCAGGAGGACCAAGTCCTTGTTGTGTTGGTAGCGAGGAAAGAATCATGCTTCCTTCCTCTGCCCTCTCCCCCAACCTCGCACAACAGAAATGTGATCAAGGTCTCCATCATCTGATGAGTCTTACATGCCCATCGCCAGTTTGTCCTCCACTTCTTCCTCGGCTCCTGCACCTTCCTCAACAGTTTGGCTGCTACCATGTGCCCTGGTTAATACCTCTCCCCCACCCTCCCATGCCTGCCGCCTTGGTGCTGCCGACCTTGTGGACCTTGGAGATGTTATCCCTTCCGCATACGACTCCTCCTCTACTTCCTCCACCTCCTCTTGTCCCACCACCTGACTCTGAATTCTGTTTAACGTGTGCTCCAGCATGTAAATCACCAGAATAGTCATGCTGATAATGGCATCGTCGTCAGCACTAAACATCTTCGTCGCCATTTCAAAACTGTGCAGAAGGGTGTGTGGCGCCCCTGAGGGTTCAGTCGCCACAGAGGTACTGCATCTCACCCAGAGGTGTGGTATCTCACCCTCAGGTAAGGAAGGAGTATGGCTCGGGATCCTAACACCTGCATCCAACACATACCCGCAGTGGGGGTAGGGCGAGATTGCTCCTAAGGGAGAGCACAGTCCCAGGTCCCTAGCTGGTGGGAGGGTCCTATGTAGTGGGTGTGGGTGGAGAAAGCAGCTTAGGGGAGCACATGACAGGGAGAGTATAAATAGGAAGCCATCTTAGAAAGAGCAAGCCAGTCAGAGGAGGAGAAGTGACAGGAGCAGTGGCTCTGCATGAGCTCTGCTCCGGAGGCGGGCCTAGCCTGGGAGGCCCAGGACTGAAGAAGAGAAGAGAGGAGTGGGAGCAGGAAGGCTCCAGGAACCGAAGGGACCCTAGGGGTACGGGCCGTGCAGAAGGCCACCCGTGCGCCAGCTGCTACCAGGAGGTAGAGGCGTCAGGCCAGATAAGGGGAACCGGTCCCTCAACTAGCGGAGAAACAGCAAGGCTCAACTAGAAACCGGAGACTGCAGCATTTCATGTACTGCAGGCCAAAGTCCACACCAGTCTCACTAAGAAGGTAGCCACACAGGACCCAGGGGACGGAACACACGTCGCCCGCCAAGGCCCGAGGATACCGGATAGAAGTGTCACTGGGTGTGAGGTGCAGGGAGAAGGCCAGAGAAAGGACACACAGAAGGGGGTCCTGCTAAGTACTCCGGAGCTATCTGGGGGTGGACTGAGCCCCTCACTGAGTACGCACAGCACGACGGGGGAGATTGCTCTGGTACCTGTAATCTGGACTGCAACAACTGTGAGTAAAGATCTTGGGACTGCATCACACGGACTCTGTGTTCATTACTGACTCCCTGCACTACAACCACCATCATCCACCCACACTGCCCTGAAGCTACACTCTTCCTGTGGGGAGTAATAATACCATTGCTGCAAAACCACCAGCTTCAGAGGACTGTTCCGCAGCGGCGGCCCCTTTGGCCGCACTCCACAGGTGGCGTAGTCGGACATAATAAAACCCATATATACAAATTACCCTTGGATTGACCGCCCTGGGTCACGGACCGGGTCGCCGCCACAGTGACTACAACCCCCAGCGTCTACCGGCCCGGCTCCGGGTACCCCACGGCCCAGGGGGCGCCTCAACTTCATAAGTCCCTGATCTGAGACGACTCCTGCAGCGTGATTTGCCCCACCTCTGGATCTCGTTGGCCCAGGCTATACATCAGAACGTATTGCACCAGGGCTTGTCGGTGCTGCCACAGTCGCTACAACATGTGCAGAGTTGAATTCCACCGTGTGAGCACATCGCATTTCAGCCGGTGAACTGGCAGGCCCAACGACTTCTGTAGAGATGTAAGTCGTTGAGCTGCGGGATGCAAACGGCGGAAGTGAGCACACAGCGACCGTGCCTTCTGCAGAAGGCCATCTAGTCCGGGATAGTGGGCTAAAAATTGCTGGACAACCAGGTTCAACACGTGAGCCATACAAGGCACGTGTGTGACATTGCCCCGGCTAAGGGCCGCACCCAGGTTTGCAGCATTGTTGCAAACGGCCTTCCCTGGTTGCAGGTCCAGTGGAGACAACCATTCATGAAACTGGGTCTCCAGAGGTGACCACAACTCCTCAGCTGTGTGACTCACACTTCCCAGACATTTCAAAGTAAACACCGCCTGATGCCGTTGAGCCCTGCTGCCAGCATAGTAGGGAGGTGTGCAGGATTCCTTCTGCGCAGTTAGAAAGCGGGTGGCATTACCAGACAGGCTTTGGGTGCAGGTGGAGGACCGGGAGGAGGTTAGGGAGGCAGAAGCAGTGGAGGAACTTCTAGATAAAGAGGATTGACGTACAACTCATGGGGAAGGCAAGACTTGGACAGCAGCCCCTAGTCCTGCTGTCACCATAGTTAGCCAGTGCCCAGTCAGCGACAAGTAACGCCCCTGTCCATGCCTACTCGCCCAAGTATCTTTGGTGAAATTCACCCTGTCACACACAGAGTTTCTCAAAGAAGCGGTGATGTTGTGTGCGACATGCTGGTGTAGCGCAGGCACACCTTTCTTTGAGAAGTAGTGCCGACTGGGCATCTGGTACTGGGGCACTGCGACGGACATAAGGTCTCGAAAATCCTCTGTGTTCACCAGGCAGAAAGTCAGCATTTCTGTAGCCAAGAGCTTGCAGATGGTGAAATTCAACCTCTTAGCTTTCTCGTGGCTAGGAGGAAATGGTCTTTTACTTGTCCACATCTGAGGGACCGAGGGCTGGCTGTTGTGCTTAGACGGGGTTGAGTAGGGTGTCCCCGGCAAACTTGCCAGTCTGTGAGGAAGATGCAGGCAGAAAAGTTAGGTTGCCTTGATCCAAAGGTGGTGCTCTCGATGTCGGAGAGCGCTCAACACCAGTTGGTGTTTCCACTTCCAAATGAAATGGCCAATCACACTGGCTGTTGCGGGTAAAGAGGTGGCAGGTCTGCGTCCAAAAACATGTGTGACTGCTGTCCCCCCAGTCACAGAGGATGAAGAGGCCGCGGATGCACAAGATGGGGCAGACGGTGGTTGGCCCGGCCCGCTAGGCCGCATTGTAGCACAGTGAGCTTCCCACTGCAACTTATGCTTCATATCCATGTGACGGTTCATGCATGAAGTACTCAAACTATGGATTTTTTGGCCTCTACTTAGCTTTTGGTGACAAATATTACAGATAACACGAGTTGGGTCATCCTTATCGATCTGAAAACATACCCAGGCTATACAAGGCTTAGAGCCCATGCGACCTGAAGAGCCACTACGACTTGTGGTCAGAGGCAGAGTTGTGGTTGAGGATGCAGTTGTTGACGTGCTTCCAGTACTCTGTCTCTGTCCAGGAAGGCGCAACCTAACCTCATCGTCAATAGCATCTGTGACGCCCAGCTGCGCTTGGTATCACAGATCCTAGAAGAGTGCATTGATGGAATCCTCCACAAGAGGCCCCCATAAACATTCACACATCTCCACCTTCCACCTCAGACCATTAGGGATATAAATAGGGAAGGTGGAGCTAGGCAGTTCAGTTCCTCTGAAGAGTTCCTGCAGTAGAGAAGCCTAAGAGAGGTCAGTCTGCAGTGGAGCTCAGTCTAGTCTAGAGAACTTAATAGTTCAGCAGTGGAGCACGAGGCTCCTGTTAGCTAGATTCAGGGAGCCCAGTTAGAGCTTAAGGTGTGCCGGCGCAATAAGATCGGTGAAGAGCGGCAAGCTGCCGTTAGTGTGTATAGCCTAGTGAGGGCCTGAGTAGGCTGAAGGCGATTGGAGAGTTAGTACATAGTGGGCAGAGGAGCTCAACCAGCTCACCCCGAAGCATTTACCGGACATCGGATCCGAGCTTACCGGGATCTCTGACCCAGTAAGGCATAACCGGAATCCCTGGAGAACTACAAGTCCCAGGATCGCTAAGGTGCTGATACGTAACAGAGCCAGGAGAGGCTTAGGCCCCCATACTGGGAGCGTGAACTCCAAGACAAGGCCCTACCACAAGGTCAGCCAGCGCAGGACAGAGACAAAGTTAGGCCTAGCTCCAGGCAGGTCAGAAACTTACTACGCAGAGGCAAGAAACATGAGGCCCTACACCCGCTCATTGGGGAGGATCCTGATATGCACCCTTCACCCTACAGTGCTCCGGGATGTGCCTGAATTTCCACCAGTAAAAGGTACTGAAGTGACTACCGTGTCCGTTCCCGTTCTTGCTCTGACCCAGCTGGGTCTCGCCTGTCCGGCATTCCCCCTGCATATTCTTTTCTGAGGCCTAGCTCCACCTGTGGGGAGCTATACCATCGAGCTGCCTTATCACTGGCCTCAGTGGACTACTGCAGCGCTGGTGCTTCTCACCAGATACCACAAGTGGCGTCATGAACTCTTATAAAATTAACAATTATCCACCCTTTTAAAGACTGACCCCAGGGTACGGGCCTGGGAGCCGACCACCGTGACATCCCAAAGGCCAGGTAAAGGCCCGGGTACCGAGTCATCCCCAACCCCTGGGCTAGTCACATCCTCCTCCACCTCCTCTGCTGACCTCATCGACTGGCTGACTGTGGGTTGACAGTAAGTGGGATCTATAACCTCGTCATCATAACCCTGTGTGTTCTCACACCCGTCGTCCTCAGAGCCAACCTCTTCCTGCCCTGAATGAAAAGTCAAGTTGTCGCTCCAATCAGGTATTTGAGTCTCATCATCGTCTTCATCATTGTCTCCACCAACCGGAGTTACAGTTTGGGAACGAGGGTCTACATTATGCTCAGAGCTTCTTCATCTGGTCCTGGATCCGACTCATAAAGATTCTGGGCATCAGTGCAGATCATTTCCTCGTCTGGATTAACAGAAGCTCTGGAGCAGACCTCCGTTTCTCAGGCTATAGTATGAGTAAACAGCTGTGCAGACTCAACCATCTGTGTTACCCCATACTCAGACGGGCAGCTGGAGACTTGGGAGCTGTGAGGAAGCAAGTGCGATTGGGTGACACCTCTGAGGACTGGAGTATTTGGGATGTTGAAGTTGAGGTGGAGGAGAGCCCACTTGAAGGAGCACTTGATATCCGTTGAAGCACCTGCTGTTTTTGTGCCTCATCTGGAATTTGTAGCGATGGGTGTGTCCGTAAGAAAGGGATCGTATCACATTGTCCACGAAAAGAAGTAGACATCTTAGTTTGGCTGGAAGATGGTCTTTCTTCTGCAGATGTTACTCCCCCACACCGCAGGGGGGCTCGACCCACCAGCGGACAGGCACCAGTATTGAGAGAGGGGGGCTGGCCATCAGGGTCCACCGCAGCTCTGGCACAAACCCGGCGACACGGAGGTCGCATGGGCAGGAACGGACTGGCCGTGTCGGCTTCGCACTTTTTGGGTTTTAGAAGGGCATGACATGCCTATATCTGTGTCTCCCCCTCCTTTTACTCCTCCACCTCTTTTCTTTTCGCAATGCTATATGTACTTGTCACTTTTCCATGTGTTAGTTGTGTCTTCTGAGCAGTTTTTCAGCTTTTGGACACCTTTGAAGGTGTTTTCGATGTGTTTCTATGTGTTTTTGTTTGCCTGCCATTGGTTTTAACAGTGTTCAAAGGTGTTCGACGAACAGTTCGACGAACAGTTCAGCGAACATATGGGTGTTCGACGAACTGAACCGAACTCGAACACTACGGGGGTGGCTCAACACTAATCTTCAGTGGCCACCTGACATCAGTGGTCCTTGTCATAGAGCAGGTGGAAGTGTCTCACTCTCCCAAAGCACCATGTACATAGAGAAGTCTGAGAGTAGAAGACCGTTACATTTTTATGAAGAACTAGAGGGCTACTTAAAAGAATAAAATTATGGTTGTCTGAAACATTCACTAGATCAGAAATGCAAACTCTTTTCTGGTCTGAGGGCCACAATGTCAGACTGAGCCAATCTAAAGGGTTTGGATAAAACTTAAAAGTTTATTAGCATCTGAGATATTTATGGCAGATGGAAAGTATATGCCATTAATGTATGATTGGTGCATACGATTTACTTCATTCTATGAGGTGAATGGACATTCTCACATCACTGTCCGCAGAAGAGAAGAAATCATGCATATATATACAGTTCTCTCCAGTGTGGTTTATGTGAGTTGATGAAGTGGTTGAGTGCTTGCCTACTTATATAAATCTACAATGAAGATTATAACAGACATGTGTGATTGCTACGTTTACTCCTTTACTAGAGAGACACACAGGGGTCCAATGACCCCTATTCTAAAGATATATCGTACTATGCAGATGGCCACACAAAGCACAATACAAATATCACACTTTTGCTCTTTCCATTTCGAAGGTGTAGCCAATGGAAAACAGTGAATTATATTCCTGATGTAAAATATGTCTTTAGTTCTGTTGTAGATATTTATAATTATGGATGGCATTTTCTTTACATGAAGACAGTTTTAAGCAGTGCTGTGATATTTATATTTCCTTATTGCTCATAGATATAGAAATGTCTATGGAGATATATTATTGTAGCTCAGCAATGTGCACATTTAAGTGAGACGTTGCATGCAAAGACATTTGTCATAGAAACTGAAGAACAATCATATTTTATCCTTCTAGGCTTCTCCAGGGGATTTTTTTGAATGTATATATTTCACACAAGTAAAAGCAGAATGGCTCTTAAATAACTGAATTGAAATGTCTGTTTTCAAAATTTACAAGTCATCGAACCTTCAGGCATTTCAACTCATACACTTAGGAATACTTTATATGCTTTGCATTTTACCTCTTGCCAAGTTTGATTGTGCTACTAAGAAGGAAAAAAGACAGGATTTAAAGTAACATGACTCATTGGCAAAATGTACAAAAATAGTTTGTTATAAAAGAAGCAATGATACAAAAACAATACAAATACATAACTTCACGTGATGGATATACAGTATTATAAAACTCTAAGGGGCCGAATCATTAAGATTGGTACTGTGCACGCCAGTCAGATTAAAGGGCTTGCTGGAGTACAATGCACCAAATTCTTTAAAGGGAATCTGTCAGCTGGTTTTTGCTATGTAATCTGAGGACAGCATGAGGTAGGGGCTAAAACACTGAACTCAAGAATATGTCACATGTCCGGATGTGTGATGTTGTTTACTCAGCCTGAAGGTTTAATCTCCTTGTGATTAACATTGCAGAGACTAGCTGGCCATGGGAGCTCAAGTCTGACTCCGTCCGGCTTCTGTGATAAGCTCCTCGCTGTCTATAGAGTATGTACATACAGAGCCTGGTATGGGTGGGGTTAGCTTTCTTAGCTCTGCTGCATTGCTATATTTAAAAGTTCTGATTGTGTCAGAACTGCTGCATTCAGTAAACTGAGAGATTCATCGTTGGATTCATCTTTTCCTATATTGTACTGCTCTCAGATGAGGCAGCAAAAACCTGCTGACAGATTCCGTTTAAGAGGCGCTTGCCACTTAATAAGTTTGGCACATCTTATCAGTTGCGTGAATATTTGTGCATTTACCAGAAATGCTACTCCTGTCTAGGACTTCAGTGCATTTTCTGGAGTAATAAACCTTGAATTTGAAGGGTGGTACTAATCATGCCCCATCTCATCCCACCCGACTCCTCTCCAGCTTCACTCATTTTGGTGGAGATGCTTCAAATTGATGTGAAAATGACAAAAGTTAAAATAGTTTTTAACAACTCCACGTTGCACAAAAAGTTTGTGACTTTTCAAAGCATTTTCGCATAAAATGAATTTAAAGAATCACAAACTTTGTGATACATCCTGGAATAAAATATGTTTATAAAAGATTCCACACTTCATTTTTAAACTACCGGCATTAAATCTTACTGGTGAATGGTACTCTCTGCTTTAGGAAGTATATTAATGCTAAGTTAAACAATAAACTCAGATTGAAGCCAGTGAACAAGTACAACTCTCTAATAATCGGTCTCTAACCAAACTTCCTCCTCTCTAATCAGTTCTGACTGCGACAGCCAAGGTGGTATTTCTGTCCAGCTGCTACACCGATGCCTCCACCTTGTGCTAGTCATTGCACTTGCTGCCTATTCGATACAGAATACAATACAAACTTATCTCTGTCACCCACAAAGCTCTCCACAGTTCTGCACCACCCTATATCTCCTCATTCATTTATATCTACCACCCTAACCATAATCTCCATTCTCCAACTGATCTAAGACTAACATTCTCTGTTTCTGTAACATCCAACATAATCTGAACTTCAAACCTGCATCCCCAAGACTTTTCTCATGCTGCGCCAGTTTTCTGAAATGCACTACCCTAGGCAATCCAGCTAATAACTAGCCCCCACATTTTCAAGCGTGCTTTAAAAACAAATCTTTTTCGCCAGGCCTATCACTTCACTTCACTAATCCAATTCTTCTTTGTTCCTTTTTTTCTACATTTTCCTCAGACTCTGTCTCTTCCTACTCATCTGTCTCCACATCCTCCATGCACCCAATAGCACTTGGTAACTGTATTTAGACAGATATGGGGTGATGACTGACTCATTCACATTATTTAAGATGCCTTATTTATTATAATGATGGCTGGACCATAGTGTATGTGAGTGCTTTTTACCTATTGTGTCCCCCTTATTTCTTTAAAGATTGTAAGCTTGCATTAGCATAATAGTTTGTCACCAAGATGCATTGATAAATAGGAACAAAAGGATTTATCTTTCCATGTTACTCCAAAAAGTTGTTTTTGCCTTTTTGTAGAAGATTAGCTATATATACTGTATATCAGTAGGTAATATAGGATCAATGCAGCCAGAGACAGAAGCTCGTTTTACACGGGACATCTAATTTTCTTTATTGTTGGTGTACAAAAAAAACTTTTACATCTAGGGACAAAACACATATTTATTCATTCTCAGTTGAGCACTAACTAGTAGAGATCAGTAGATCCGTTGAGATTTGAATTGGGCAAATCCTGCAGATTTTATTGGGAATTTCGATTTGGGGGAAAGTTACTCCATGGGAATTGAATGTTTCCTATTATGCTCTAGGGTCTGAAGAAATAATTAGTAGGGATGAGTGAGCGTGCTCAGCACTGCTCGATACTCGATCGAGCATTGGGGTGCTCAGGCACGTTTCTTACTCGCTTGGTGCTCGAGGACATGCTTGAGTCCCCGCCCCACATGTTTTGTGGCTGCTTTTCAGCCACAAAACATGCGGGAATTGTCCGCCATACACAGCCATGCTGTGGCCATGTTGGCTACTGGTATTACTGTGATTAGCCGGCTGCATTGTATCATCGGGTCTATATAAGACCCAGTGACGCGATGTTCGGCACACTCTCCACTCTCCCGCCTCAGAAGATTATTACCATGACTGGCCCAACGCCTAGAGGTGGGCATGGTGAGCAGTGAATATTAATTTTCAATTTACATCTGATAAACTGGGCAGCGCGCGGTTCTCACTTCTCTGGTGCTGACATCAAGAAAACCGGAGAAGTGAGAGCAATAATAATTACATTTCCTGAAATGACTGCCCAAGCCCTATTTCAGGATATCATTAGTATAGTAAAAAAAATCACCTGACAGATTCCTTTTAATGTATTAAATAAATAAATAAAAAATGACATGGGGTAACCCCCATGTTTAATGACCAGCTAAAGTAAAGAAGATAGCTGGGGGCTGGTATTTTTTGGCTGGGAAGGGCCTGCTAACCATAGTCCATCCCAGCCTATTAATATCAGCTCACAGCTTTGCCTTTGCTGGTTATAAAAAAAAATGGGGGGACCCTAAAAAAATGACATGGGGTCAGCTCAGACAACTGTGAGCTGATATTAATAGGCTGTGTAGGTCTGTGGTTATGTGACCCTTCCCAGTCTAAAAATATCAGCCTTCGGCCGCCCCAGAAATGGCACTACTATATTGGCTCCTTTCCAGCATAAAAAGACCAGCTCACAGCTGTCTGCTTTCCCTTGGCTGGTTATTAAAAATAGGGGGGATCGCACGTTGTTTTTTTAAATTAATTATTTATTTATGTTACACTGTCAGGCTGGGTTACATAGTGCGCACGCCAATCACAGCCATGCCATTACTTTTCCAGAAGTCCCCACAGTCTTAAAGGTTGTTGATTTGGTTTGACAGCCTAATAAAGCTTGTTGAAAGGCTGCAGCATAGCCAAACAGTAACATGGACGTACAGTAAGAAGTCCGTGCTCGGGGTTTTGCACCAGACACTAGGTGTCTGGTGCGAACCTTGAACTTTATTGTTCTGGTTTGCTCATCGCTAGTAAGAAGCAGAAAAAATGATACTGTTGGCCCCCTCAAAAATAGTCTGAGTAAAATGGTGTAAGAGGAAGAGGGAATGGCCAATATGCTAAACTCCTTTATCTCTTCAGTATTTATGCAAGAAAATCCCATGTCAGATGACATGATCCCCTAGGGATACTAGAAATTATCCACCAAATATCACCTTCTTAACTCAGCAAGAAGTACAGCGCTGCCTCAAAATCGCTAACGTAGACAAATCCCTGGGCCTGGGTGTCATACACCCCTTGGTACTGTACTGTGCCAGTAATTAAGTACAGTGATAGACAGACCGCTATTTTTAATATTCACAGATTCCATAATAACAGAGTCTGTACCACAAGACTGGCGCATAGCAAATGTGGTGCTAATATTCAAATGGGACAAAATCTGAGCCTGGAAATTATAGGCCTATGTGTTGGACCTCGGCTGTGGGTAAAATCCTTGAATATTTCCTAAGAGATGCTATTATGGAGGATCTCACTAAGAATAACCCCATGGCCAAGCATAAACATGGTTTTATGAGGGATCGCTACCGTCAAGCTTATTTGATCAGCTTCTATGAGGAGGTAAGCTCCAGATTGGACCAAAGAAACATAATGGCTGTTGTCTATATGGACTTTTCAAAGGCGTTTGATATGGTGCCACACAAAAGGTTGGTATATAAAATGAGAAAAATGGGACTAGTGGAAAATATGTGTAACTAGGTTAACAACTGACTCAGTGATAGGAAACAAAGGGTAGTTATTAATGGAACCCATTTGGATTGGGTCAAAGTTAACAGTGGGGTAGCAAAGTGGTCAGTATTGTGCCCTCTTCTTTTTAGCATATTTATTAATGACCTTGTAGAGGGCATATAAAGTAGAATTGCAATATTTACAGATGATAATAAACTCTGCAGGGTAATCATCTCATCACAAAGGAGGATAATTTAATGTTACAGAGGGATTTATGCAAGCTGGAGGTTTGGGATGAGAAATGGCAATTTAAATTTAATGTAGATTAATGTAAGGTTATGAACTTGGGCAAAGAAAATAAACTGTAACTGAAAAAGACTTGGGTGTATGGGTGAACGGCAAACTCCACTTTAGTGATCAGTATAAGGTATCCGCTGCCAAGACAAATAAAATAATGTGATGCATTAAAAGAGGCATAGATGCTCTTGACGAGCACATAGTTTTGCCTCTATACAAGTAACTAGTGCAGCCACACTTAGAATACTGCTTACAATTTTAGTCTCCGGTGTATGAGAAGTAGAGCAAGGGCAGAGAAGAGCAACCAAGGTTATTAAGGGAATGGGTGGACTGCCATACCAAGATAGATTATTAAACTTTGGGTTACTCAGTTTAGAAAAACGAAGGCTTAGGAGCAACCTACTTACAATGTACAAATATATGAGGGAAGAGTACAGAGATATTTCTAATGATCTTTTTGCACTTAGGCCTACGACGGGGACAAGGGGGCATCCTGTACATCTAGAGGAAAGAAGGTTTAATCATGATCACATATGCAGATTCTTTACTGCAAGAGCAGTGAGACTATTGAACTCTCTGCCACATGATGTTGTAATGGTTGATTCACTAATAACATTCAGGAAGGGTCTTGATGCTTTTCTTGATAAATATAATATTACAGGTTATGGGCACTAGAATCTGTGATGGAGCGTTGATCTAGGGAACTAGTCTGATTGCCGTATTGAGTCGGGAAGGAATTTTTCCCGTGATATGGATCTATTAACCCCTTAACCCCCGAGGGTGGTTTGCACGTTAATGACCAGGCCAATTTTTACAATTCTGACCACTGTCACTTTATGAGGTAATTACTCTGGAACGCTTCAACGGATCCCCCTGATTCTGAGATTGTTTTTTCGTGACATATTGTACTTCATCATTGTGGTAAAATTTCTTCGATATCACTTGCATTTATTTGTGAAAAAAATGGAAATTTGGCGAAAATTTTGAACCGCTCCCTGCACATAGTATCGGGTGTCAGCTGTGACAATCAGCTGACACCCGGCGGCGATCGCGCCCGCACAGCCTGTGTGCGCGCGCGATCGCCATGACGTACTAATACGGGTCTGGCTCTTAAGTCCCAGGGCACAGACGCGTATTAGTACGTCAAATGTTGTTAAGGGGTTAATGTCTGTCCCATTGGGTTTTTGCCTTCCTCTGGATCATCATGTTAGGCTATAAGTTGAACTCCATGGACTTAAGTCTACCTTCAACCTTAAAACTATGAAGCTATGAAAAAATATATAAAAGTTCAAATTACTCCCTTTTTCCCCATTAAATATAAGTAAATAAAAAAATAAACATATCTGGTATTGCCGCATTTAAAAAGTCCTGATCTATCAAAATATAAAATGAATTAACCCGATCAGTAAACGTAATGAGAAAAAAAATCAAAACACCAGAATTGCATGTTTTATTTTTACCAGAGAACTTACACTTACTACATACCGTATATGACAAGAACAGAACCAAACTTACTATATAGATAGTATACAAGATCTAAGCTTACTAAAGAGATACGGGAACAGAACCAAGCTTAGTACATAAATTTGGGAACAGAACTAAGCATAATGCATAGAAAAGGAAACAGAACCAAGCTCACCACATAAATATGGGAAGAGAACCAAGCTTACTAGATATGGGAGCAGAATCAAAGTTACTACATACAATTGAAACCAGAAGTTTACATACACTGTATAAAAAGACACATATGTATGTTTTTCTCAATATCTTACATGAAATCAGAATAAACCTTTCCCGTTTTAGGTCAATTAGGATTACCATAATTTTTTATATTTGCCAAATGCCAGAATAATGATAAAGAGAGAATGTTTAAGGCATTTTTATTACTTACTGCAAAGTCAAAAGTTTACATGCACTAAAATTACTATGCCTTTAAACAAATCTGAACTGGCCATATGATGATGTCATGTGTTTGGAAGCTTCTGAGGCAACATTTTGTGGCAAAATATGCGTTAATTAGTGACACACCTGTGTATTTATTTTAATGCACATCTGAAACACACTGCTTCATTGTGTAGCATCATTGGAAAGTCTAAAGAAATCAGCCAAGATATCAGGGAGAGAATTGTGGACTTACACAAGTGTCGCTCATCCTTGGGTACAATTTCAAGATACCTGAAGGTGACTCGTTCATTTATACTAACAATTATACGCAAGTACAAACAAGATGGGAATGTCCAGCCATCATACCGCTCAGGAAGGAGACGGGTTCTGTGTCCCAGAGATGAACGTGCTTTGGTCAGACATGTGCATATCAACCCCAGGACAAAAGCAAATGACCTTGTGAAAATGATGACGGAAGCTGGTAAGATTGTGTCAATAACCACAGTGAAACGAGTACTGTATCAACATGGGCTGAAAGGCCACTCTGTCAGGAAGAAGCCATTACTCCAAAAGAAACACAAAAAAGCCATATTAATGTTTGCAAATGCACAAAGGAACAAACACCTTAACTTTTGGAGACATGTCCTGTGGTCTGATGAAACTAACATTGAATTAATTGGGCATAATGACCATCGTTACGTTTGGAGGAAGAAGGGAGAAGCTTAGAAGCCTAAAAACACCATCCCAACTGTGAAACACGGGGGTGGCAGCATCATTGTAGGGTTGTTTTGCTGCAGGAGGGACTGGTACACTTCACAAAATAGATGGCATCATGAGAAAAGA
Source organism: Phyllobates terribilis (assembly GCF_046119375.1). NCBI lineage: Eukaryota > Metazoa > Chordata > Amphibia > Anura > Dendrobatidae > Phyllobates > Phyllobates terribilis. The sequence continues at coordinate 254,276,097 of NW_027362764.1, forward strand.
AGATTATGTGGCAATACTGAAGCAACATCTCAAGACATCAGCCAGGAAGTTAAAACTTGTCAGAAATGGGTCTTCCAAATGGACAATGACCTGAAGCATACTGCCAAAATGGTAAAGTGGCTTAAGGATAACAAAGTCAATGTTTTGCAATGGCCATCACAAAGCCTTGATCTAAATCATATTGAAAATTTATGGGCAAAGCTGAAAAGACAGGTGTGAGCAAGGCGACCTACAAACCTGGATCAGTTACACCAGTTTTATCAGGAGGAATGGGCCCAAATTCTGACCAACTATTGTGAGAAGCTAGTGGAAGGATATCCCAAACATTTGACCCAAGTCATTCAGTTTAAGGGCAATGGTACCAAATACTAATGAAATGCATGTAAACTTTTGACTTTGCAGTAAGTGATAAAAATGCCTTAAAATATTCTCTCTCTCATTATTCTGGCATTTGGCAAATATTACAAAAATATGGTAATTCTAATTGCCCCAAAACGGGAAAGGTTTATTCTGATTTCGTGTCAGATATTGAGAAAAACATGCATATGTGTATTTTGATATAGTGTATGCAAACTTCTGTCTTCAACTGTATGTTCCCCATCTTGGTATATATCTTCCCCTTCCTGTGCCCATCCTGGTATATAACTTCCCCATCTTGGTATATATGTTCCCCATCCTGGTGTATATATTCTCCATCCTGGGCCCATCCTGGTATAAATGTCCCCCATCCCAGGCACATCCTGGTATATATGTTCCCCATCCTGGTATATACAGTGGGGAAAAAAGTATTTAGTCAGCCACCAATTGTGCAAGTTCTCCCACTTAAAAAGATCAGAGAGGACTGTAATTGACATCATTGGTAGACCCCAACTATGAGATTCAAAATGAGAAAACAAATCCTGAAAATCACATTGTCTGATTTGGAAAGAAATTTTTTTCAAATTTTGGTGGAAAATAAGTATTTGGTCAATTACAATCAAGCAAGATTTCTGGCTCTCACAGACCTGTAACTTCTCCTTTAAGAGGCTCCTCTGTCCTCCACTCATGACCTGTAGTACTGGCACCTGTTTGAACTTGTTATCAGTACAAAAGACACCTGTACGCGACCTCAAATAGTCACATTCCAAATTCCACTATGGTGAAGACCAAAGAGCTGTTGAAGGACACCAGAAACAAAATTGTAGCCCTGCACCATGCTGGGAAGACTGAATCTGCAATAGGCAAGCAGCTTGGTGTGAAGAAATCAACTGGGGGAGCAATAATTAGAAAATGGAAGACATACAAGACCACTGATAATCTCCCTCGATCTGGGGCTCCACACAAAATCTCACCCCGTGGGGTCTAAATTAGTGATGAGCGAGCACTAAAATGCTCGGGTACTCAACCCGAGCAACGAGCCCAATGTAAGTCTATGGTAAACTTGAGCATTTTTCAGGCAGCTCCCCCCGGCGGTCTGCAGTGGGCCTAAAAATTGCCCAAATCGATAGGAACAGTTCTCAAATGACATGGGAACAGCATGGGGAAGACCCCTGGAAGCATCTCTGACTCCTAGATCACTGCTGTCAACAACAGTCAGAGTATTACGCCACTTTTACGGACTCACAATAAAACATACAAAAACGAAACCAAAATGGATTTTCCTTCAAAATATGTTAAGGAACATTCTTTCCAGGGTAATGACTTGTATATAAGGCAAAATAAATAACCAAAAACAAAAATACTCCTCCACACCTTGGGCTATGTTCACACGTAGCGTTTTTGATTCATTTTTGCACTTTTGAATTGCTTTCAACCAAGACAGATGCATTCACCAGGAAATGTCATTTTAACATTTTACAACCTTATCTGGTGTGGTGTGGTGTGTGACACATCATCAGACACATGCATACAGTGATGAAAAGACATGGGAACAGCATGGGGAAGACCTCTGGAAGCATCTCTGACTCCCAGGTCACTGCCTAAAAGTATGCCCATCATAAGTGATCCTTGGCGCATGCGAAGATGCCTCCCGCCATGCACCTCTCGTTGCAGACTTGCAACAATCACCATCCACGTCCTTGTCCCACTGCAGCGTTCAGTTGTCCCTACCCCATTCCTTGGAATGCAAGCGCAAGTATGCAGCCAGCCACCCACCCACCCACAGTCTGCAATACTATACTGCCTAATTTTTGACAGCTGCTTGCACTTGAAATGTGGCCTTTTAGGCTCGTGGAGGCGGAAGCTTTTCATAACCTCTTGCCGGCGGTGGCCGGGTGTCCATACTCGTTCCAAGGCGCCACTATATTTCCCGGTATCGTCTCCACCTTCCACAAGCACGGGTCTCAAAACATTACCCGTGCCCTCTCCAGTGCACTTACTGGGAAGGACCGCCAAACCACAAACACGTGGACAGGTGAATGCGGCCAGGGACGGTACGGAGCCAGTCCACAACTTTTTTTGCTAAGAATTGTATTTAGCTCGGTGAAAGGACTGGCAGAGAGGGAAACCGTATCTACCCTGCGTGTCATTTCTCCAGGAAGTCCTGTAATTGAGCTTGTTGCAGAAGCAATGGCAGCCCGTCCAACATCAACTCGCACTTGTCGGTGGTGATTTGACACACACACATCTTTCTTTGCGCATTTAATTTCTTGAATACAGAGTTGGACAATGGCCTGATCTGTAATGCGTTTTGAGAAACAACATGCATAAGCAAGGCCGATACACATTAAAAAAGCAGCCATAGAGTGTCCGGGAACCTTCCCCCACACTTTTCTTAGCCAGGGCTGCTTTTCGGCAGTGTTGGACGGGCCCACCAGAGAACCGAAGACTCCTCCGGCGTGCCCTGACTTCTCCTTCAGGAGAGTTCATAGTGCCAAGGTGAGGCCATGATGATGATAGAGGCCGCCATCTGCTTAGTTTTCTGTAACTTGGAATGCAAGTGCAAGGATGCAGCCAGCCACCCACCCACCCACAGGCCACAACACTAAACTGCCAGATTTCTGGGCAACTCTTTGCACTTGAAATATGGCCTTTTAAGCTCATGGAGGCGGAAGCTTTTCACAACCTCATGCCGGCGGCGACCGGGTATCCATACTCGGTCCCCAGCCGCCATTATTTTTCCCGGTATCGTCTCCACCTTCCACAAGCACGGGTCCCACAACATTACCTGTGCCCTCCCCAGTGCACTTACTGAAAAGGGCCGCCTAACCACAAACACGTGGACAGGTGAATGTGGCCAGGAACGATACGGAGTCAGTCCACAACTTTTTTTGCTGAGAGTTGTATTTAGCTCGGTGAAAGGACTGGAATAGAGGAAAACCGTATCTACCCTGCGTGTGTCATTTCTCATAGGAAGTCCTTCAAAGCTGCTTGCACTTGAAATGGGGCCAGAACATTACTGCTGGTACTTTTCTGTGGGAATTTCCTTGCCTCCTACCAGCCTGGAATATTTCCAGCAAACTATGGTACGACCCCATGGTATTAGCACTGTCCCCAGTACCAGTAGCGAAGCTATCCCCAATTTCCTTCTCAGGAATTTTATTTGGTAGACTGAGTGGCTGCCCAAATACATTTTCTCACAAAGGAGCTGAAGATAGAGTGGCAGTAGCTGCAATTTTCTCCAGCCTGTTAGATATTAGAGGGTGAACAGCAGCACATTGGATCAGTGGTTAGCACTGAAGCCTTGCAGCGCTGGGATCCTGGGTTCAAATCCCAGCAAGGACAACATCTGCAAGGACTTTGTATGTTCTCCCCGTGTTTGCGTGTGTTTCCTCCTCAGTAAAAAAGCAGCCATAGAGTTTCCAGGAACCTTCCCACACACTTTTCTTAGCCAGGACTGCTTCTCGGCATGGTTGGACGGTCCCATCAGAGAATCTTCTGGTGTGCCTTGGCTTCTACCTCAGGAGAGTTCATGATAGAGATAACTTTGCAGCTGTTATGGGGCTCTTGAGCGGGGGAGAAAGGTTAGCCCTCAGAGTCAAATCCTCTGGTGGGCACAGTGTTTTTCAATCTGAAACAGCTTCTCAGTGGGAGTTGTATTTCACCACAGCCATATTCTTTAGCTCGGTGAAAGGACTGGCATAGAGGGAAACCATATCTACCCCGGCTGTCATTTCTCCGTCACCAGGTTCCGCTCATTGTCACACACGACCATGCCTGGCTCTATATTCAGCGGTGAGAGCCACAGATAAGGTTGCTGTGTTACAGCTTTCAACAACTCTGCAGTGCTGGGCGGTTTGTCAATTAAGCATTAAGCATGTTATCTTCAGCACAGCCTGTTGCTGCTTGGCCAAGGCAGTGCTGCAGTGCTGTCAGTTTTTGACTGATGTGGTCATTTCAGAGATGGAGGAGGAGGTGCATGAGCTGAACAATGTGATTACATTGAGGTTAAATTGGTGACGCTGTTTTTTATACTAAAGAAAGATCCTATTGTTTTGTTTTTTTTACGTTATTTTTTAAGACAAATGCATTCACCGGGAAATGTCATTTTAACATTTTACAACCTTATCTGGCAATGTGGTGTGTGACACATCATCAGACACATCCTGTTTTATTTATGATGGAGGGACTCTAAAAGTCATAAAGCCTATTTTTATAGGGACATCAGACGGCCCTTACTATTCTTAAAAGGCCAGCAGTCGGCCCTAGCTATTGTTAGAGAGCCAACAGCTGGCTATGCTTTGTTGTTCCCATTATTAACAAGTGGGTCTCCTATACTGTTATTGAGTATCCAGTGACTGCAAGGGCTACCAAAAATGTGGACGCAACCCAATACCCCTTTGAAGAGACATAAAGGACGGTCTCAGTAAAAAAAATGTTCCCATTATAAAGAAGCGGGTCTCCTATAGTGGTAATGCCCATGCTGTGACTGCAAGGGCTGCTAAAATTTGGGAAAAACCCCACTAAGAATTTAAAGACACATAGAGCAGGGCCACAGTAACAAGGTACGACATGTTTCCATTAGAAAGGAGAGGGTCTGCTATACAGTTATAGGGTATGCAGTGAGTCCAACGGCTGACCAATTTTAGGAAAAACCCCACTAAGAATTTAAAGACACATAGAGCAGGGGCACTATAACAAGGTACGACATGTTCCCATTAGAAAGGAGAGGGTCTGCTATACAGTTATAGGGTATGCAGTGAGTCCAACGGCTGACCAATTTTAGGAAAAACCCCACTAAGAATTTAAAGACACACAGAGCAGGGCCACAGTAACAAGGTACGACATGTTCCCATTAGAAAGGAGAGAGTCTGCTATACAGTTATAAGGTATGCAGTGAGTCGAACGGCTGAACAATTTTAGGAAAAACCCCACTAAGAATTTAAAGACACACAGAGCAGGGCCACAGTAACAAGGTACGACATGTTCCCATTAGAAAGGAGAGGGTCTGCTATACAGTTATAGGGTATGCAGTGAGTCCAACGGCTGACCAATTTTAGGAAAAACTCCACTAAGAATTTAAAGACACACGGAGCAGGGCCACAGTAACTAGTACGACATGTTCCCATTAGAAAGGAGAGAGTCTGCTATACAGTTATAGGGTATGCAGTGAGTCCAACGGCTGACCAATTTTAGGAAAAACCCCACTAAGAATTTAAAGACACACAGAGCAAGGCCACACTAACAAGGTAGGACATGTTCCCATTAGAAAGGAGAGGGTCTGCTATACAGTTATAGGGTATGCAGTGAGTCGAACGGCTGACCAATTTTAGGAAGAACTCCACTAAGAAATTAAAGACACACGGAGCAGGGCCACAGTAACAAGGTATGACATGTTCCCATTAGAAAGGAAAGAGTCTGCTATACAGTTATAGGGTATGCAGTGAGTCCAACAACTGACCAATTTTAGGAAAAACCCAACTAAGAATTTAAAGACACACGGAGCAGGGCCACATTAACAAGGTACGACATGTTTCCATTAGAAAGGAGAGGGTCTGCTATACAGTTATAGGGTATGCAGTGAGTCCAACGGCTGACCAATTTTAGGAAAAACCCCACTAAGAATTTAAAGACACATAGAGCAGGGGCACTATAACAAGGTACGACATGTTCCCATTAGAAAGGAGAGGGTCTGCTATACAGTTATAGGGTATGCAGTGAGTCCAACGGCTGACCAATTTTAGGAAAAACCCCACTAAGAATTTAAAGACACACAGAGCAGGGCCACAGTAACAAGGTACGACATGTTCCCATTAGAAAGGAGAGAGTCTGCTATACAGTTATAAGGTATGCAGTGAGTCGAACGGCTGAACAATTTTAGGAAAAACCCCACTAAGAATTTAAAGACACACAGAGCAGGGCCACAGTAACAAGGTACGACATGTTCCCATTAGAAAGGAGAGGGTCTGCTATACAGTTATAGGGTATGCAGTGAGTCCAACGGCTGACCAATTTTAGGAAAAACTCCACTAAGAATTTAAAGACACACGGAGCAGGGCCACAGTAACTAGTACGACATGTTCCCATTAGAAAGGAGAGAGTCTGCTATACAGTTATAGGGTATGCAGTGAGTCCAACGGCTGACCAATTTTAGGAAAAACCCCACTAAGAATTTAAAGACACACAGAGCAAGGCCACACTAACAAGGTAGGACATGTTCCCATTAGAAAGGAGAGGGTCTGCTATACAGTTATAGGGTATGCAGTGAGTCGAACGGCTGACCAATTTTAGGAAGAACCCCACTAAGAAATTAAAGACACACGGAGCAGGGCCACAGTAACAAGGTATGACATGTTCCCATTAGAAAGGAAAGAGTCTGCTATACAGTTATAGGGTATGCAGTGAGTCCAACAACTGACCAATTTTAGGAAAAACCCCACTAAGAATTTAAAGACACACGGAGCAGGGCCACATTAACAAGGTACGATATGTTCCCATTAGAAAGGAGAGGGTCTGCTATACAGTGATAGGGTACACAGTGAGTCCAACAGCTGACCAATTTTAGGAAAAACCCCACTAAGAATTTAAAGACACATAGAGCAGGGCCACAGTAACGACAAATTCCCATTAGAAAGGAGAGAGTCTCGCATAGTGTTGGCCTATGCAGTGAATGCAAGGGCTGCCAAAAATTTGGAGGCACTTCAGTGACCTTTGGAAGAGACGTGGAGGAGGGCCTCATAAAAAAATGTTCCCATTAGAAAGGAGCGGGCTTCCTATACTTGTAATGCCCATGCACTAAGTGTATGGGCTGACAAACATTTACCACTGGGGGGTATACATGAACATACTGTATAAAAAAAATTTTTTTACGGGCATAATAAACACACTTTAAAAAAATTATGTGGGTGTTGCATCACGGACCACGGTCACCCTGGTGATAAGGCGATGGAGGATGAGGAGAAGGAGGAGGACAAGAGCAAATAGCCAAAATCAGGAAGCGTATACCCATGTGTGGGTGTGAAAAGGTGCATGAGAATACACTTCCTAAAAAAAGACACTGGATTTGAGTTTATGTTACACTGCTATCATTCGGTGGTGTTGAGAAGTCTGGCCCAATCCAGCCCTTGTTCATTTTTATAAGAGTCAGCCTGTCAGCATTTTCAGTTGACAGGCGGATGCGCTTATCAGTTATAATTCCACCAGCGGCACTAAAAACCCGCTCTGATAAAACGCTGGCAGCAGGGCAGGCCAGGACCTCCAAGGCATAGAGAGCCAGTTCATTCCACGTATCCAGCTTCGATACCCAATAATTATAAGGCACAGAGGAATCACGGAGGACTTTGGTACGGTTGGCAAGGTACTCCCTCAGCATCTCCCCAAACTTTGCAATCCTTGTGAGAGTACCCCGTGCCTCAGGGCCTGTGCGATGGGAGGGTCTGAGAAAACTCTCCCAGAACTTTGAGAGTATTCCCCTGCCTCTGCTGGATTGAAGTTGTATCTCTCTCGCCTGTACTCCTTGGTTGTCTAACGAAGTGTGACCTCTGCTGTTAGCGTTTTCAGATGGGAATTTTTTTAATAGTTCCGCAACAAGGGCCTTCTGATACTGCCCCATTTTTGTACACCTGTCCGCCTCAGGAATAAGAGATGTAAATTTCTACCTGTAGCATGGGTCTAGAAGTGTCACCAACCAGTAATGACTGTCACCCAAAATTTTGAGAACACGAGGGTCATGGGAAAGGCAGCGTAACATAAACTCAGCCATGCATGCCAGACTACTAACAGGCAAGACTTCTGTGTCCTCACCACATGCTGACTGACCATGCTCTCCTCCTCTCTGTCCTCTGGCCATCCACGCTGAACAGATGGTATGAAAGCTGTGCAGGTAGTACCGTCTATAGTGCATGAAACTAGCTCCTGTCCTTCCTCCTCCTCCTCCTCATTGTCACCCAATCCACGTTGGGATGAGATGGAGCTTGGCTGTGTGTAATCACCCTGTATGGTTTCGTGCTCCATCTCATCATGCTCCGCCTGCAATGCATCCTCTTTGATTATGAGCAGAGAGCGTTTCAGAAGACAGAGAAGTGGGATGGTGACACTAATTATGGTGTCATCGCCGCTCACCATCTTGGTGAAGTCCTCAAAGTTTTGGAGGATGGTACATATGTCTGACATCCATGTCCATTCCTGAGTTCTTATGTGTGGAGTCTGAACTGAATACCGATGGCCTTGTTGATGCTGGTACTCAACAACTGCCCTCTTCTGCTCACAAATCCTTCCCAACATCTGCAGTGTAGAGTTCCAATGTATGGGGAAATCACACACCAGTCTGTGAGCCGGAAGCTGCAAACGCTGCTGAAACACTGCAAGGGCGGCGGAAGCTGTAGCTGACTTTCTAAAATAGGTACACAGGAGGCGTACTTTAACAAGCAGATCCGGCAGCTCCGGGTAGGATTTGAGAAACTGCTGAACCACGAGGTTAAGCACATGGGCCAGGCATGGTACGTGTGTGAGCTCGCCTCGCCTTAGAGCCGCCACCAGGTTCCGGCCATTGTCACACACGACCATGCCTGGCTGCAGGTTCAGCGGTGTGAGCCACAGATCTGCCTGCTCTTTCAGAGCTGTCCACAACTCTTCAGCATTGTGCGGTATTTCACCTAAGCATATTAGCTTCAGCACAGCCTGTTGCCGCTAGGCCGAGGCAGTGCTGCAGTGCTTCCAGTTTGTGACTGATGTGGTCATTTCGGAAATGGAGGCTGAAGAGGAGGAGGAGGATGAGGTTCAGGAGCTGTAGACCGTGGGGGCAACCATGATTGACCTAGGGCCCGCAATCCTTGGCGTCGGGAGGACGTGTTCCGTCCCAAGGTCCAACTGGGTCCCGGCTTCCACTATGTTAACCCAGTGTGTCGTCAGCAAGATGTACAGTCCCTGCCCACAAGCACTTGTCCACATGTCCGTGGTTAGGTGGACTTTACCAGTAACTGCGTTGTTGAGAGCACGGCTAATGTTTTGGGACACGTGCTTGTGAAATGCGGGGACGGCACACCGGAAGAAATAGTGGCGGCTGGGGACCGAGTACCGAGGGACGGCCGCCGCCATCAGGTTGCGGAATGCTTCTGTCTCCATGAGCCTAAAAGGCAACATTTCGAGCGCAAGCAGTCGTGAAATGTGAGAATTTAGTAGTGTGGCCTGTGGGGCGTTGGCTGCATATTTGCACTTACGTTCCAAGGACTGGGGTATGGACAATTGAACGCTGCTCTGGGACAAGGACATGGACGTGCTTCCAGATGCTGCTACTTGAGAGTGTGCAATGACAGGTCCAGGGCAGGAGGCATCTTCGCATGCACCATGGACAGGGGATTGGCTTGCATGCACAACAGCGGAAGAAGCAATGGTGCCACCCACAGACACTGTTCCTGGACTCTGGGGTTCGGCTCACAAAGTCGGTTGCTTTGCTGCCATGTGCCTGATCAAGCTGGTGGTGGTCAGGCTGGTCATTTTGCCACCCCTGCTGATGCTGGCCTGGCAGGTGTTGCAAATGGCCTTTTTGGGGTTATCGGCAGAGTCTTTAAAAAACAATCAGACTCGGGAAGACCTAACAATTGTACTGGCAACTTCCTTCATGTTGGTGTTACGGGGAACGGTTGCCTGCCTTCTGTCTGCGGCCACCACACTGCTTCTTCCTGCCTGTTGGGGTGCTCTGCCTCCCTCCCCCTGTGTGCTGCTGTCCTCACTCTTCATGTCCTCCTGCCAGGTTGGGTCAGTTACTATATCATCCACTACCTCGTCTTCCACTTCCGTACCCTGGTCCTCCTCCTGACTTTCTGGCAATTGTGTCTCGTCATCGTCCACCTCTTGTGACACTTTCCCGCCATCACCTTTGTGTGACCGTGGCTGCTCAAATATTTGGGCATCGCTACATGTGATCTCCTCTTGCCCTGTTTCAAGTGGACTGGGCGAGAGGCCCAAATCTATAAATGGAAAAGTGAACAGCTCTTTGGAGTGTCCAAATGTGGTATCAGTTGTCTCCGGGCACTCGGCATGGTGGGAGGAAGGAGGATCAGGGTGAGGAATATACAGTCCAGACTCACGGCTACTGAGACTTGACGGTGTGGACAACAGGGTGGTGGTGGTGGTGGCTAAGTGACTGGAAGCATTATCCGCTATCCAACCACAACCTTTTGACACAGCTATGGGTTCAATAGTGGTGTGCTGCGGTTCCCTAGAAATTGGGACAGGAAGGTCAGGCGAGAAGATCCTCGGCCTCTGCATGCACCTTTGTAACGAGGTGGCACAGGGTGGTGGTCATGGGCGAGTCTACTGAGCAACCTTAAGAGAGCACCCCGGCACCTCGCACATGAATACACGGATAGAGTCAGTGCTTTTAAATAAAACCAACTTTACTAACAGATTGCAGTGTACAGGAAGGTGCAGCAGATATTCTCAGGCCCAGATCTTATGCAGGGACAATAAGCCGTTTCTCTACCTTCCGACTCAGTTTATCACAGCAGGCAGACTTTCACCTTCAGCACACCCTCTTTCCTGGTTGCCACTTGTCCTAGGGAAGCTGTGCTACTCGGATAAGGCTCCTATCCCTTTTTCCACAGTCCCTGTTCTCTCTCGCTGTGCTACTCGGATATAGATATATATATGTACATCCATTTTCCACAGCCTCTGTTCGGTCCTCAGCTCCTGCTGAGGGCTGTCGGCACTCTCTCTCCCGCCACCTTCTAACCCTGGCCTGGGTCTATGGCTGCCGGACTCTGCTTAGTGCCTAGTCTCTGTCCTCGGATCCGCGCACCTTCTAACCCTGGCTCGGGTCTCTGGCTGCCGGACTCTCTGGTGCTCACATGGACCCTTGATGTCTCGTGTACTGGCCTCTTCTCTCAGTGCATTTACACCATCACTGGTCCTTACTCATGGGCTTATGGCTCCCACTGCCTCGACTCCTTCTTTGCGGGGACACCCCCATCTTCACACAAGCTCCCTTTCTCTGGAGCTCTTCTCTGACACCTTGTCCTGGGCATGGCCGCCCAGACACTCCCCTTGACTTCCTGTCTCCTGTCTCTAAGCTCACTGCCTCTGCTCCTCCCTGCTACGCTCCTCCCCCTGGTCAGCTCTGCCATGCTGCTGTCACTAGGCAACTACTGCGCTGTACAATACAGGGAGAACACATAAAAGCATCAACATTACATTAGATATTACACTCACACAGGGACAAGTACTGCTGCACGTGGGAATAATAACAGAGAAAAGTCCTTCTTAAAGGGGTGGTGGTGTCCATGCCCCTTACACCATTACCATCACGTCCAGTTCCCTGTCCCTTGCCACGTGCCTTGCCCATTTTAAATGGAGGACAGTATCTTCCACGCTCACTACAAATGACTGAGTTTGGAGCGAACTTATATGTGATCCATGTGATGGACAGTTTTAAATACCTGGCCTGTAGGTAAGTAGTTTGAACAGCAAACTGCTGTGAATTGCTTCACCGACACACTAAAGGAAATTTTTAATGGAGGCCAGAAATGGCAGTATTTTCGGATAACGTATATGTGATCCGCGTGACGGAAAAAACAGAATTTTAAATACCTGGTCTGTAGGTAAGTAGTTTGAATAGAAAACTGCTGTGAATTGCTTCACTGACACACTAAAGGAAATTTTTAATGGAGGCCAGAAATGGCAGTATTTTCTGACAACGTATATGTGATCCGTTTGACAGAGAAAACAGTTTTAAATAGCTGGATTTCGAGCGCTCTAATGTGGAAAGGACCTGGCTGTTTTCTGCAGTGCCAACAAGCAAATGGCGCAGAAAAAAACGTGTTCTCTGGATTTCTTTTTAAGCAAATCATAAGGATTAAGATCCAAAGAAAAGTATTCCTGGCCCCTGAGGCCTGAGCCTTTGTATAGAAATATCTAACAGCAGCAGAAGGCAGAATTGGAATGGAGCCTCTTGTGCTATATGCACTGCAGTCGGCTATATACACTGCCTGCCTATACACCCTGCCTGCCTCATATCTCTGCAGATGGATTAGTTAGTCCTCAGAAGGACTGTTTGTTAAGATGGATATGTGTAATGTACGGTTTTTCTCCCTACACTACCTAATACACAATCAAACCTCTCCCTAACGCAGCAGCAGCTCCCCCTACACTGTCTGATCCGGAGTGACTGTGACGAGCATGGCAGCGCCAGGTCTGATATAGACCTGAAGATGCTGTGCGGCCAGCCAATCACTGTAATGCCCACAACCAACATGGCTACGGCATTACAGTGCATGGCAGGCAATCCCTGCATGTTCATTGGCTCTCTAAAGAGCACCAAACATGCAGGGAGGGGACTCGAGTTGCCTCCCGAGCAACCCGGAAATACTCGGCGAGCGCCAAGCATCTCGAGCAGTGAGATGCTCGGGCGAGCACCGAGCAGTAGCGAGCATGCTTGCTCATCACTAGTCAAAATGTTCTCAAGAACAGTGAGCAAAATTCCCAGAACCACACAGGGGGATCTATTGAATGACCTGCAGAGAGCTGGGACCAACGTTACACAGGCTACCATCAGTAACACACTACGCCGCCAGGGATTCAGATCCTGCAAGTGCCAGACGTGTCCTCCTGCTTAAGCCATTACATGTTCGGGCCCGTCTGAAGTTTGCTAGAGAGCATTTGGATGATCCAGAAGACTACTGGGAGAATGTCATATGGTCAGATGAAACCAAAGTAAAACTGTTTGGTAGAAACACAACTCAGTGTGTTTGGAGGAGAAAGAATGCTGAGTTGCATCCAAAGAACACCATACTTACTGTGAAGCATGGGGATGGCAACATCATGCTTTGGGCTGTTTCTCTGCCAAGGGACCAGGACGACTGATCCATGTACATGAAAGAATGAATGTAGCCATGTATCGTGAGATTTTGAGTGCAAACCTCCTTTCATCAGCAAGGGCATTGAAGATGAAACGTGGCTGGGTCTTTCAGCATGACAATGATCCCAAGCACACCACCAGGGCAACGAAGGAGTGGCTTCGTAAGAAGCATTTCAAGGTCCTGAAGTGGCCTAGCCAGTCTCCAGATCCAAACCCTATAGAAAATATTTGGAGGGAGTTGAAAGTCCGTGTTTCCCAGTGACAGCCCCAAAACATCACTGCTCTAGAGGAGATCTGCATGGAGGAATGGGCCAACATATCAGCAACAGTGTGTGCCAACCTTGTGAAGACTTACAGAAAACATTTGACCTCTGTCATTGCCAACAAAGGATATATAACAAAGTATTGAGATGAACTTTTGTAATTGACCAAACACTTATTTTCCACCAAAATTTGAAAAAAAATTCTTTCCAAATCAGACAATGTGATTTTCAGGATTTGTTTTCTCATTTTTTATCTCATAGTTGAGGTCTACCTATGATGTCAATTACAGGGCTCTCTCATCTTTTTAAGTGGGAGCACTTGCACAATTGGTGGCTGACTAAATACTTTTTTTTTGCCACTGTATAGTTTCAATAAATTTATTATTTTTAATTTTCATTTGTTTGGTGGTTCATGGTTACTCTATTTTGGGTTGTAACACCTTTTGCTTCAATATGTATAGGAGTACTCCACCATTCTATAGTTGCTACTATTAAGTATAAGGAGGGCATGATATATCACTACAGATATGTGACTCGCCCCCTGGGCCGTGGGGCACCCGGAACCGGGCAATTGGGAGACGATGGGGGTAGTAGTGGCGACCCAGTCCCGTGGCGCAGGGTGGTCAGACCAGTGGCAGTCTTTTAGATGTTTCAGATAATGTCCGACTACGCCACCCGTGGATTGCGGTTATTAGGAACCGCCGCTGCAGGGCAGACCGCTGGGGCCGATGATGGATGCAGCTAGGATGGTGTGACTCCCCACGGGAAGAGTGCGGCCCCAGGGCAGTGTGGTGAATGGTGGGAGTGATGGTGGTGAGAGTCCCAGTACCGTTAGTGCTGGAGGAGCGAAAGAGCACACAGACAACGTACTGCAGTCCAATGTCTTTTACTCACAGTTCAGGTACTCCGGGTCACTTCTGTACACGTAGTGACCGCCCAAGCCGTGCTGCGTCCACCAGGTGTGGGGCTCGGTCAACTCCCAGGCAGTTCAGGAGTATGACTCAGGACCCCCTTTTGTCCTTTCTCTGGCCTGCCTCACCAGTGACCCACTTTTGTCCAGCTGCCGCGGACTTGTGCGGTTAAACGTGGGCCCCGTCCTCCGCTGTCCTATATGGTGCCTTCCTAGCAGGTTTGATGAGGTGTCGCACCAATAAATGATCACGACGTCCGGTCTTTGGCTGAGGGTAGTTTCTCCTCCACCAACGTGGGATCCGGTACCCTTAATCTGCCTGACCCTTCACCCTGAATTCTCGTGGGTTCTTAGGGTTCCTTCCACCTTCTTGTTCCTGAGCCCTTCTGTTTCTCTGTCTCTCCTCCGTCTTTCCTGTTCCTTCTTATCCTCCCTTCTCATGGAGCTGGGCTCAGGTGGCACCACAGCTCCCCTTCACCTCCTCCTCGGCCTCTCACTAGGCCCTCCTGGAGTAGAGCTCCTACGGAGCCTCTACTCCCTGTCTTCTCCTCTCTGGACAGAACCTAGATCTAAGATGGTGCCCACCTTTTATACCTCCCTCTGACCATGAGCCCAGGTGACCAGCAACCAATGGGCTTCTTCCTATGCTCAGGAACCAACCCCTATCTGCCCCTAGAGCACTGGGTATTCCACCCCCCTCCCCACTCCAGCCAGGGACATAGTCGGTCGTGCCTGCACTTCTGTCTAGTGGGAGCACCGTTGAGCTTTCCCTCGGAAATGGGGTGTGTGTGCTGTATGCAGCTAACTGAGCCCTGGTCCATACTCCATCCTTACCTGGGAGTGGAATATCACACCTCTGGTCTGAGGTGCAATACCCCTGTAGCGGCCGAACCCTCGGGGCGCTACATATGCCCTCAACCTGGTTATATTTTGTGTGCCATGTGAATCTTGTTTAAGTCTTCTCTATACACAGTATAATACCTCAATATTATTATTTTTATTTTTTTAAAAGCACCATTGATTCCATGATGCTATAAATGTGAAAAGGGTTTACATGCAAAATACATGTATTAAGTACAATGAATAAAATAACATTAGCAGACTGGCTTAGAGGGAGAGAGGACCCTGCCCTCGTAGTCAATGGTGTACAGATATGGGGTCAATGACCCTGGGGGCCCAGTGTCAGCACCTGCACCGGGCCCTCCCTGCATCGGCCCTCCCTCCGGCCAGCCAGAGTTGCCCTCCCCCCTTGCCGCTCCAATCAAGCGCTGTCCACAGGGTATGGCACGGCGTTCCAAAATGGAGTGATATCCTTCCTTATTCAAAATCCTATTTACCTTGTACAAATCTCCCACTTTACCAGCACCAAAGCAACCCCATACCATCACATTACCTCCACCATGCTTGACAGATGGCGTCAGGCACTCTTCCAGCATCTTTTCAGTTGTTCTGCGTCTCACAAATGTTCTTCTGTGTGATCCAAACACCTGAAACTTTGATTCGTCTATCCATAAAACTTTTTTCCAATCTTCCTCAGTCCAATCTCTGTGTTCTTTTGCCCATATTAATCTTTTCCTTTTATTAGCCAGTCTCAGATATGGCTTTTTCTTTGCCACTTTGCCCTGAAGGCCAGCATCCCGGAGTCGCCTCTTCACTGTAGAGGTTGACACTGGCGTTTTGCGTGTACTATTTAATGACGCTGCCAGTTGAGGAGCTGTGAGGCGTTGATTTCTCAAACTGGAGACTCTAATGTACTTGTCCTGTTGCTCAGTTGTGCCGCAGGACCTCCCACTTCTCTTTCTACTCTGGTTAGAGCCTGTTTGTGCTCTCCTCTGAAGGGAGTAGTACACACTGTTGTAGGAAATCTTCAGTTTCTTGGCAACTTCTCGCATGGAATAGCCTTCATTTCTAAGAACAAGAATAGACTGTCAAGTTTCACATGAAAGTTCTCTTTTTCTGGCCATTTTGAGAGTTTCATAGAACAAACAAATGTAATGCTCCAGATTCTCAACTAGCTCAAAGGAAAGTCAATTTTATAGCTTATCAAATGAGCCAAACCGTTTTCAGCTGAGCTAACATACTTGTGTAAATGTTTTCTAAACATCCATTAGCCTTCTTACACAGTTAGCAAACACAATGTACCATTAAAACACTGGAGTGGTGGTTGTTGGAAACGAGCCTCTATACACCTATGTAGATAGTGCAATAAAAACAAGACGTTTGTAGCTAGAATAGTCAATTACCACATTAACAATGTATAGAGTGTATTTCTGATTCATTTAATGTTAACTTCATTGAAAAAAAATGTGCTATTCTTTCAAAAATAATGAAATTTCTAAATGACCCCAAACTTTTGAACCGTAGTGTATAGCTGCATTACAGGGAAGTTGTTGTGTGGATATATACAACTGAATATAGTTCATACAATTTCTATTACTACACCTTCTGAGAATAAGCGAATTATATAAATGTAGCACCCTGAGGATTCGGCTGCTACAGGGGTATTGCACCTCAACCCAGAGGTGTGGTATTCCACTCCCGGGTAAGGATGGAGTGTGGAACTGAGCTAGTAGGCTGCATGCACTACACACATCCCATTTCCGGGGGACAGACCGACGGTACTCCCACTTAATAAATGTGCAGGTACGACCGAGTCTGTCCTTGGCTGGAGTGGGAGGGGGGTGGAACATCCCAGTAGTGTAGGGGCAGATAGGGGGAGCAGCCTGGGTAAAGCTAGGAGCTCATTGGGTGCTGGTCACCTGAGCTCACACATAGAGGGAGTATATAAGGTGGGCACCATCTTAGATCAGGGTCAGTCAGTCAGTTGTCAGTCAGCCAGTCAGACAGTCTGTCTGAGAGCCTGAGAAGCAGAGCAGAGGAGAAGGAAGAGGGACCCAGAGGCGCAGGAAGAGGGGACCCCAAGAGCCCATAAGAGAGCTAATAGGGTGAAGGGTCGGCAACAGGGTACCGGATCCCAAGCTGGTGGAGGCTACAGCACTAATCCTCAGCCAGAGACCGGAGGTCGTGGGCAGGATCTGCCACGACCACCCACTAAATCCACCCGGAAGGCAGACCAAGAATAGGGTCAGGGAACCCAGAGACAAGGGTTTACCAACAAGAGGCCCGAGGGAGCCGGACTTAGGTGGATCCCTGGTGGGAACGGCCAGAAGAAGGGAGAGTCAGAAAGGAGCTCAGGACCACACTCCGGAGTTGCCTGGGAGTTGACCGAGTCCAGGACCTGGTGGACGCAGCACGGCTCGGGTGGTCACTGCTGTACACAGTGACCCGAGCAACACCAGTAAGTAAAACTCTGGAACTGCATTTTATGCCTCTGAGTCTCTTTGCTGCACCTTCACAACCACCATCCTCCACGGCTGACCCCCTGAGGCTATACCCCTCCCGTTGGGGGTTATACTACCCAAAGCTGCACACACACCACCAGCTTCAGCGGACCCTGCTGCAGCGGCGGCCGTAGTGACCGCAAATCAACGGGTGGCGTAGTCGACATAAAAGAACATCTAGTAACATCTATAAGGACTGCCACACACTGAGTTTGACACCCTGGGCACGGACCGGGTCACAGCCACTCGGAGACTACAACCCCCATCTGATCCGGCTCCGGGTATCCCTAACAACATGGCCCAGGGGGCGCGTCAACTTTGGCGTAGTCGGCAGGATAACGTGCCCGCAACAACCGGGTACTGCGTGCCTGAAGAAAAGTTCACCGTTACCTCAAAAAGAAGTCTCCCGCCGGTTCCGGAGGGTCCCCGCCAACGGACCCCATCACAGGTCGTTTCCCGCCGGTTGTCCGCCATTTGCAGCTTTTTCCCGCCATCCATGGAGTTTCCCGCCACTGGGAGACGATTCCCGCCATTTCCAAAGATTTCCCGCCTTGGAAGAGCGGACGCCATTATGGGCGTGCCAGAGGGTGGCAAGAGGTCACCTCCCATCGTGGGCCAGGTCGAAGAATGGCGCCAAAAGCGGAAACCGCGCCCACCAACAGAGACTGTGATGCTGGAAGTGTCCATCAGCGTGAGAGAACTGCCCCTGGAACTGACAATCACTAAGTTGCCCCGGGACCATCCTCAGTGTGGGCGGAGACAGAACAAGAGAACAAAGATGGGTGTCGCCTGGAGCAGTCTGGAGAGAGCGCACCCGGAGACAAGAAGTCTGGAGGAGAGTCCAGAGAGAACACACCCGGAGATGGAGGGAGAGGCAGCCAGCACCGACCCAGTGGTCAGGAGCCTGTTGCAGGTCGCCACTCCAGAAGGCCTGCTGGAGATCCTGGCGCAGCTCCCCGGAGATCGGGAGCGTGCACAGACCGCGCTGGAGGGCCTAGCACGGAGGATGGCCCGGGTGCAGCAGGAAACACTGGCGGAGTGGACTCGAGAGATGGCCCAGCAAGCCGGAGCCCGCCAGCGAAGCATGCCACCCGCAGCGGGGAGCAAGTCCACCTCTGAGGACGGCGAAGGAGGGACGACGGCCGGAGACGGCGCCGCGGAGGGAGCCGAAGAGATGAAGGCAGGTAATGGGGACGACAGCATCCCGTGCCCAGAAGCCGTAAACCTGCCCCAGCTCCCCGTCGCAGAGCCCGAAGCCCCACTCACCGTTCCCGTAGCCGCTGCGTCATCGCTCCAAGCTAGGCCTCAAGCGGCCGGAGCCGCGGCCACGCCCCCTGCTATGTCACGTGCCTCAATCCAGAGCCGGCCAAGCAGGAGAAGCCACCGGCCTGGTCGCAAGGCCGAGTGCCCCCGGGCGCCGCAGTACCAACAGCGCCCTCCACCTCTGCCGAGCCGCCGGCCTGGTCGAAAGGCCAGGAACACCCGGGCGCCGCCGTCTTCACGGTGCCCTTCACATTCAGGGTGCCCCAAGCCTGGTCGCAAGGCCTGGTAAACCTGGGCGCCGCTACCACCACAGCGCCCTCAACCTCTAGAGCGCCGCACCTGGGTGAAGACCTGTTCGCCCAGCATACGTGCCCGGATGGGCAGCCCTTTGTGTGGCCTCCGGAGTTCGTCAATCCCCGACTCCGGAGGGAACGGCCTCTGGATGAGCCCCTGATACCGCCTCCGGCGCCTGTCAAGATGACCCCGCTCCCGCTGGAAGAAGCGCGGTTCGAGTGGGACCCCACCGGAGGAGACCTCATGGGGTTCACTCAGGAAACAAGGGCAGCCGCAGCTGAGCGTGCGGAGTGCTGCCGCCAGCAGTTGGAAGTCTTTGACAGGGAAAGGAGAGAGAGGCGGGTCCGTGAGCAGCGGCTGCAAATACAGAGCGCTGAACAGAAGAGCCGGACCCGGAGGAACCCCCGTGCAGCTCATGGTCCCCGCACCATCGGGACTGTGATTAAGTTCAACCTGCAGCATGGGTGGGGCTTCATTAGAGACCATCATACCCCCGGCGACGTCTTTGTGACCCGCAGAGACGTAGAAAGCCATCTGCCGGAGGGACACAGAGGTCGTGACCTGTATCTAGGGGACGAGGTCACCTTCACCCGGCACAAGAGTGCCAAACGACCCTACGCCCTCTATGTGCATCGCCTGACGGAGGAGGAGCTGCGGTGTGAGGAGGAGCAAGAGGACCCGGACGGGTCTGAAACAGAAACTGAATCCAAAGAAAGAGCAGGAGGACGCCGTCGTTGAGTACGGTAGAGAAGAGACTGTATATAGTTGCCCGTAGGGGTACCAAAAAACTGTTGCTGCTTAAAATATGTTCCCCGTTGGGACAAAAGAGTGAACTGTACCCGTGTGTCCCCATCCCTTAACAGGCTGAGGACTGTGAACAGCCGTCCTTAATCCCACTGGTCGAGGACTGAGAGCGGCCATATCCCATTTGTATATAGTTGCGCTTCTTAAGGCGCCCTCTACCGGTTTTATAGGAAACTGTTTTCTTCCAAGAGAGACTGTCGCACTTTACCCGGTCACAAGTTGCACAGTGACCGGAGGAACCAGAAGCAAGAATGTTATTTATGAAAAGTTTTATATGAAAAGTTTATTACTGATGATAATATATATGATGTTTTATATGTTGATGTTTATGAAAAAAAAAATTTGTATGTTTTTGGATGTTTATTCTTTTACAGCCCGAGGACGTGCTGTGATTTACCAGGGGGGAATGTAGCACCCTGAGGATTCGGCTGCTACAGGGGTATTGCACCTCAACCCAGAGGTGTGGTATTCCACTCCCGGGTAAGGATGGAGTGTGGAACTGAGCTAGTAGGCTGCATGCACTACACACATCCCATTTCCGGGGGACAGACCGACGGTACTCCCACTTAATAAATGTGCAGGTACGACCGAGTCTGTCCTTGGCTGGAGTGGGAGGGGGGGTGGAACATCCCAGTAGTGTAGGGACAGATAGGGGGAGCAGCCTGGGTAAAGCTAGGAGCTCATTGGGTGCTGGTCACCTGAGCTCACACATAGAGGGAGTATATAAGGTGGGCACCATCTTAGATCAGGGTCAGTCAGTCAGTTGTCAGTCAGCCAGTCAGACAGTCTGTCTGAGAGCCTGAGAAGCAGAGCAGAGGAGAAGGAAGAGGGACCCAGAGGCGCAGGAAGAGGGGACCCCAAGAGCCCATAAGAGAGCTAATAGGGTGAAGGGTCGGCAACAGGGTACCGGATCCCAAGCTGGTGGAGGCTACAGCACTAATCCTCAGCCAGAGACCGGAGGTCGTGGGCAGGATCTGCCACGACCACCCACTAAATCCACCCGGAAGGCAGACCAAGAATAGGGTCAGGGAACCCAGAGACAAGGGTTTACCAACAAGAGGCCCGAGGGAGCCGGACTTAGGTGGATCCCTGGTGGGAACGGCCAGAAGAAGGGAGAGTCAGAAAGGAGCTCAGGACCACACTCCGGAGTTGCCTGGGAGTTGACCGAGTCCAGGACCTGGTGGACGCAGCACGGCTCGGGTGGTCACTGCTGTACACAGTGACCCGAGCAACACCAGTAAGTAAAACCCTGGAACTGCATTTTATGCCTCTGAGTCTCTTTGCTGCACCTTCACAACCAGCATCCTCCACGGCTGACCCCCTGAGGCTATACCCCTCCCGTTGGGGGTTATACTACCCAAAGCTGCACACACACCACCAGCCTCAGCGGACCCTGCTGCAGCGGCGGCCGTAGTGACCGCAAATCAACGGGTGGCGTAGTCGACATAAAAGAACATCTAGTAACATCTATAAGGACTGCCACACACTGAGTTTGACACCCTGGGCACGGACCGGGTCACAGCCACTCGGAGACTACAACCCCCATCTGATCCGGCTCCGGGTATCCCTAACAACATGGCCCAGGGGGCGCGTCATATACAGTACTGTATTTGCACTGTACACTTTATTACTATACTATCTATGATCGCATACCCTATGTAATCTGCAGAAAAAATTCACCCCTTATATTACTTATTTGCTTACATCAAAACCTGTTACAGTGTTGTTGTTGTTTTTAGATGGTTTTAATCCTTGTCACGTGTGTTATGTTTCAATAAAATTGTACTTATTAATTTAGGTGTGCAAATTGTTAGTGTATTCTTGTCCTTTTACTACAGTCTTGTGTTAATACACAATGTAGCACCCTATATTTATATTGTAGCTGTGCATCCAATTCTGTGTTCATGGTCTTACTATTTGTCCCCTGCTTTTGAGGGTGATCTCTAGGATAGCACGCCCCATATTTTGGTACAAATATATATTATTAAGATCATATTGTATTTTATATCAGTGTTGTGGTGTCAATTATGTGGTGGGAGGCTAGAGAGGCCTCATGGGCCAATCAGCCAGCCAATGTGTTTGCTGCTTCTGGTGAGAGCAATGGTAATACATTGGACCCAGATTTTAACCCCTTTGTGACGTGTGTGGTAATACTAAGTCCTTGTGCCTTGGGCCTATTGGGCCAGAAACGTACTAT
This sequence comes from Phyllobates terribilis, assembly GCF_046119375.1. NCBI lineage: Eukaryota > Metazoa > Chordata > Amphibia > Anura > Dendrobatidae > Phyllobates > Phyllobates terribilis. The sequence goes on from NW_027362764.1 coordinate 254,298,379, forward strand.
TACGCAGATTGTTTAATGCGGTCCCGCGACCAAAGTCGCAGTGATCGCTTTACATTTCTAACTCAGGGTAGATGGCGCCGTCATCCCGGGGGGTGTCACCGCCCCCCCACAACCACAATCGCTATGACTGGCTGTTCAATTCTGTAGCTGTGCATCCTATTCTGTGTTCACGGGGTATGCTCTGGAGAAGTCTTGAATGCAATTGGGTGAGGAATGTATGAGATCAGAGGAGAGAAGGAGATCTTGTGAAGACTGGAGATTACATGTGGAAATTTGTTCAGAGATGTATGGCGGAGATAGATGATCTACAGCTTTGTACATCAGCATTAGTAGTTTAAACTGGATTATTTGAAGAATTGAAAGCCAAAATGGGGATTTGTAGAGCGGAAAGGCGAAGGAGTAGCGAGTGGAGAGATGGATAAATCGGCCAACAGAGTTAAGAATCAACTGGGGAGGTGCAGGAGTGATAGGTTGGCGGCCACAGAGGGGAGATATTGCAGAAGTCAAGGCGGGAGATGCTAAGGGTATGCACTAACATTTCAGTAGATTCAGACTTGAGGAAGGAACGAATGCTGGAATTTTTTTAAGTTGAAGGCGGCAGAAGGTAGTAAAGGCAGAGTCAAGAATTACACCAAGGCAATGGACTTGTGATACAGGGGAAAACGTGATAACTTCTTTATACAGTGCATAATGCCCCCATAAACCCTATACCCAGTATAATGCCACCTAGCAACCCACTACAGAGCCCCCTATAATCCCCAATATACAGTATAATATCCCCATAGCCTCTTATAGACAGTATAATGCCCCCAATCCCACATATAGTATACACTATATAATGTCCTCATAATTCCCCTATACAAAGTACACTGACCCCAATAGACCCTCTTTACCCAGTATAATTCCCTAATAATTAGTGTTGAGCAACCCCCGTAGTGTTCGAGTTCGGTTCAGTTCGTCGAGCACCCTTGTGTTCGCCGAACTGTTCGTCAAACTGTTCGTCGAACACCTTCGAACACCGTTAAAACCAATGGCAGGCAAACAAAAACACATAGAAACACATAGAAAACACCTTCAAAGGTGTCCAAAAGCTGACAAACTGCTCAGAAGACATAACTAACACATGGAAAAGTGAAAAGTACGTATAGTCATGCAAAAAGAAAAAAGGTGGAGGAGTAAAAGGAGGGGGAGATACAGATTACAGATATAGGCATGTCATGCCCTTCTAAAATCCAAAAAGTGAGAAGCTGACACGGCCAGTCCGTTCCTGCCCGTGCCACCTCCGTGTCGCCGGGTTTGTGCCAGAGCCGCGGTGGACCCTGACGGCCAGTCCCCCTCTCCCAATACTGGTGCCTGTCCGCTGGTGGGTTGAGCGAGCCCCCCTGTGGTGGAGGCAGGTCTAAGCTTTTTAATTTAAATTGTCTCTCAAATTTGAATGAATACACTTTAAATCCTTTTACAAGGATCTATTGGAGGGCAAGTCTCATGCCAGCAGCCGCGTAATTCCAGCTCCAGTAGCGTCCACTAAAGCTGCTGCAGTTAAAAAGCTTTTATAAAGATCGAGCTCGGTGGTCCACCGCAAGGTGTCCTACCGCCAGTCCCAGCCCCTATGCCTTGGGGTGCCTCCTGATGCTCTTCACTGAGTATCCCGGGGTCCTGAAGCATTTCCTTTGAAAAATTAAGTGTCCAAACTACAGGTGGTGTAGCTTGCTTAACAGCTGGGATAATCCACTGACTAGCAGACACTGCTACTAGGCACAAAGTATTTCCTGGGCTATATGCAGTTAAAAATTTGTAATTAGATACTCTCGTTGGATGCTGAGAAAGCATTCCATAGAGTCTCCTGGCACGCCATATATTATTCTCTTAAAAAGCTTGGGGTAGGGGTCTAGGGGACCCTTTTATAGCCAAAATCACGGCCCTGTATCGCAATATGTCACCTAGGCTGAAGATAAATGGAACTGTAGCACCCCGAGGGCTCAGTTGCTACAGAGGTATTGCACCTCACCCAGAGGTGTGATATCTCACTCTCAGGTAAGGATGGAGTGTGGATCAGGACCCCGACACCTGCATGCATTACACCACATTGCCGTGGGGCAGGGCGACCAATATGCCCCTGAGATGGGCACGACAGTCCCTGTCCCTGGCTGGAGTGGGGGGAGGGAACACTGAGGAAGGGGAACCCTGTAGTGCAGGAGCAGGGAGGAAGCAGTTCCTGGGTGCATTGAGAAGGAAGTATAAAAGGTGGGCACCATCTTAGTTCAGTGCAGAGAAGTCTGAGCAGAAGTGACAGGGAGCAGGGGCTCTGCATGAGCTCTGCTCCGGAGGCGGGCCTAGTAACAGAGGTCCAGACCTGGAAGAGGGAGAAGGAAGGAAGAGGAGCGGAGAAGGCTCCAGGAATGAGGAACTAAGGGATCCCAGGGGTGCGGACGGGCGAGTCACCACCGCACGCCCGAATCCACCTGCGTGGAGGGGTCAGGCCAAAGGGGGAGACCGGTCCCCGAAACTAGTGGAGGCGGGAAACGACCCTTAGCTAGAAACCGGAGGCTGTGACATTTTATGTGGAGCAACCCCTCGCTACACCCGCTAGGAAGGCACCACATAGGGTCAGGGAAACTGGCGCCAAGTTTACCAAGAGGAGGCCCGAGGCAGCCGGACCGAAGCGTTGGTAAGAAAGGCCAGACAAAGGACACACAAAGGGGGTCCTGTGAAGTGCTCCAAAGTTACCTGGGAGTTGTCTGAGCCCCTCACCTGGTGAGCACAGTACGACGTGGGCAGCCGTTACCTGCAGAAGTGGTCTGGATAATAAGCACTGTGAGTAAAGGCCCTGGACTGCATCACTGACTCCGTGTCGTTACTGCTGCTGCCCTGCACCATCACCCCCATCCTCCGCATACACTGCCCTGAGGCTATACTCCTCCCGTGGGGAGTTATACTACGCTCTGCTGCACCCACAACACCAGTCTCAGCGGTCTGCCTTGCAGCGGCGGTTCACTCTAACCGCAATCCACGGGTGGCGTAGTCAGACATTTAAACATCAAAACCACATAAATAGTTCCGCCACTGGTTTGACCGCCCAGAGCCACGGAACCGGGTCACCGCCACGGAGACTACAACCACATGCATCCACCAAAAAGGGTCCGGCTCCGGGTTTCCCAAGGCCCAGGGGGCGCGTCAGAACATTTTCATCACCTTTCATAATCACCAATGGGACAAGGCAGGGATGTCCTCTGTCCCCTCTCTTATACATCCCAGTGAAGGAGCACCTGCTCTCATCAATTTGCCATAACCCCAATATTAGGTGGATTGAGGTGGGAGGCACCGAGTACAAGTGCTCTCTATTTGCTGATGATGTCCTAGTATATATCACTCAATCACATATATCCATCCCTGCTGTTATGGCTGAAATAGATCACTTTGTTACATGGTCAAATTTTAAAATCAATGCAGCGAAGTCTGAGGCCCTCGATGTCTCCCTCCCCAAATCCGTACAGGATTCCATCCAGTCCAACTTTCCCTTTGCCTGGCCCTCACAGGGTATCAAATACTTAGGAATTCCTATTCATAGAGACCTCTCCCGTCTATGTTATCTTAATTTTGGGCCCTTTATTGAACAACTCCATACAGACCACGGTTGGCAAGTTAGAACTGTAAGATTCACTACGTGAACCACTGGTATTTTGTGGAAAAGCACATGTACACTGTGTTCCAAATTATTATGCAAAAAGTGTTTAGGAGTGATAAGGGAAGAATTTGTTTGTTTGTCAGTTAAACTCATTGATGGTGATGTGTGTCAGGGCTCTTTATATCACTGTAAGCAATTGCAGACACCTGTGCTAATTAGTTTGGCAGGTGTGTCCAATGAAAGGCAAGACTACTTAAGAAGGCTGTCCCACATTATTAAGCAGCCTACATTTTCTGCCAAAACGGGAAAGAAAAAGGATGTGTCGGCTGCTGAGAAGCAACAAATTGTGGAGTGTTTAGGTCAAGGCATGACTACAATCAACATTGTGCGATGATCAGGATGAAGTGTCTTGGCAATCAAGAAGTATGTAGCTGATTCACAGTACACACGTGTGCGTGCTGATAAGGGCAAATTGAGGACTCTTTCCTACAGGCAATTACGTCAGGTTAAAATAGCAGCGGCAAAAAAGCCTTGTCATAGCAGCAGACAAGTTTTTGAAGCTGCTGGTGCCTCCAACGTCCCCCGAAAAACAAGATGCAGGGTCCTTCAGAGGTTTGCAGCTGTGCGCAAGCCATCCTGTCGACCTCCTCTATCCACTGTACACAAGCAGAAACGGCTCCAGTGGGCCAAACAATACATGAAGACTGACTTCAAAACTGTTTTGTTCACGGATGAGTGCCGTGCAACGCTCGATGGTCCAGATGGATGGAGTGGAGGATGGCTGGTTGATGGACACCCCACGCAAACACGGCTACAGCGCCAACAAGGAGGAGGTGGAGTAATGTTTTGGGCTGGAATCATGGGGAGAGAGATTGTCGGCCCCTTTAGGATCCCTGAAGGGGTAAAGATGAACACCATAATATATGTGGAGTTTCTCAAACAGCACTTCCTGCCATGGTTCAAGAAGAAGAACCGTGTATTCCACAGCAAGATCATTTTCATGCATGATAATGCACCGTCTCATGCTGCACATAACACATCTGCATCTCTGGCTGATATGGGCATAAAAGGGGACAAACTTATGGTGTGACCCCCATGCTCCCCTGACCTCTAACCCATTCAGAACCTCTGGAGCATCACCAAAAGGAGTGTCTATGATGGCGGGAGGCAGTTCACATCTAAGCAACAGCTCTGGGACGGTATAATGTCCTCATGCAAAACAATTGAAGCAGAAACCATCCAAAACCTGACAAATTCAATGGACGAGAGAGTTCAGAAGCTCCTTTCGAACAAGGGGTCCTATGTGCAAATGTAACATCACCTAGAATAAAGTTTTGAGTTGAAAACTGTTTGATTTCAGTTTCTAATAACCTGCTAATGCTTATAATTTCAAAAATGACCATTTTTTTGTTCTTTATTAAAATGAAAAGGTTGATTGAAGAGTGTGGGGGATCTAAGAGTGTGGCAACCCAGTAGTCAGGATTACTTCGAATTCTGACAATCTGAGGGTCATGCTGCAGGGAGTGCAGCAAGAAGGCACTCATGTGTCTTGCGCATCTAGGAGCCCCAAAATTATTTTCCAGGCTAAATGCAGCTAAAAATTATTATTAATTTTAAATCTGGTGGAGCTTAGTATAGATGGCCTAATAGAATCAGTACTGCACACTGCTACAAAGCCCAAATTATTTTCCTGCCAAGATACAGATAAACATGATTAGTAATTTTAAATCTGGTGGAGCTTAGTATAGATGGCCTAATAGAATCAGTACTGCACACTGCTACAAAGCCCACATTATTTTCCAGCCAAGATACAGATAAATATGATCAGTAATTTTAAATCTGGTGGAGCTTAGTATAGCTGGCCTAATAGAATCAGTACTGCACACTGCTACAAAGCCCAAATTATTTTCCAGTCAAGATACAGATAAACATGATTAGTAATTTTAAATCTGGTGGGGCTTAGTATAGATGGCCTAATAGAATCAGTACTGCACACTGCTACAAAGCCCAAATAATTTTCCAGCCAAGATACAGATAAACATGATTAGTAATTTGAAAGCTTAAAACGGTTGGTGAGGTGATTTTAACCAATCATCAAGCTTTTACTCTCCCAAGGATGACACAGGGGTAGAAAAGTCGTTTCGGATCCATGATTTGTTCATCTTTATGAACGTGAATCTGTCTACATTATCAGTGGAGAGCCGCGTGCGCTTATCTGTCAGCACACCACCAGCAGCGCTGAACACACGTTCAGACAGAACGCTGGCTGCGGGGCATGACAAGATCTCCAAGGCGCAAGTGGCGAGCTCCGGCCATTTATCCAGATTGGAAGCCCAAAAAGAGCAAGGGTCCAGTGACACAGTCATGGCTTCAATGTTTACTTGGAGATACTCCTGTACCATCGTCACTAGGCGTTGACTATGTGTCAGACTTCTTGTCTCCTGTGGCCTTGCAAAGGATGGGCTAAAAAAGTGGTGAAATGATTCCGCAAAATTGATGTTACCAGCAGATACTGTGTTTCTGTTACGGTTTGAGTGCTGAACACTCGACGGTCCCACGGTTGGCAAGTTGGAACTGTGAGATTCACTGCGTGCACCACTGGTGTTTTGTGGAAAAGCACATGTAAGATTCTGCAACAGTCTCTGCTGATACTCCTGCATGCATGCATCCCTTTCTATGGCAGGAATAATTTCTGCAAATTTACTTTTGTACCGGGAATCTAACAGTGTGGCAACCCAGTAGTCAGGATTATTTCTAATTCTCACAATTCGAGGGTCATGTTGCAGGTAGTGCAGCAAGAAGGCACTCATGTGTGTTGCGCATCCAGGAGCACCAAGTCCCTGTTGTGTTGGTGGCGAGGTAACAATCATGCTTCCTTCCTCTGTCCTCTCCCCCCAACCTCGCACAACAGAAATGTGATCAAGGTCTCCCTCATCTGATGAGTCTTCCATCAGTTTGTCCTCCACTTCTTCCTGGGCTCCTGCACCTTCCTCACTAGTTTGGCTGCTACCATGCGCCCTGGTAAAACCATGTCCCCTACCCTCACATGCCTGCTGCCTTGGTGCTGCCGACTGTCTGGACCTTGCAGATGTTAGCCCTTCCGCATACAACTCCTCCTCCTCTACTTCCTCCACCTCCTCTTGTGCCACCACCTGACTCCGAATTCTGTTTAACATGTGCTCCAGCATGTAAATCACCGGAATAGTCATGCTGATAACTGCATCGTCAGCACTAAACAACTTCGTCGCCATTTCAAAACTGTGCAGAAGGGTGCATAGGTCCCTGATCTGAGACCACTCCTCCAGCGTGATTTGCCCCACGTCTGGATCTCGTTGGCCCAGGCTATACGTCAGAACGTATTGCACCAGGGCTTGTCGGTGTTGCCACAGTCGCTGCAACATGTGCAGAGTTGAATTCCACCGGGTAGGGACATCGCATTTTAGCCGGTGAAGTGGCAGGCCCAACGACTTCTGTAGAGATGTAAGTCGCTGAGCTGCGGGATGGGAACGGCGGAAGTGAGCACACAGCGACCGTGACCTCTGCAGAAGGCCATCTAGTCCGGGATAGTGGGCTTAAAATTGCTGGACAACCAGGTTCAACACGTGAGCCATACAAGGCACGTGTGTGACATTGCCCCGGCGAAGGGCCGCACCCAGGTTTGCAGCATTGTCGCACACGGCCTTCCCTTCAGGTCCAGTGGAGACAACCATTCATGAAATTGGTTCTCCAGAGCTAACCACAACTCCTCAGCTGTGTGACTCACATTTCCCAGACATTTCAAAGTAAAAACCGCCTGATGACGTTGAGCCCTACTGCCAGCATAGTAAGGAGGTGTGCAGGATCCCTTCTGCGCAGTTAGAAAGCTTGTGGCATGACCAGACAGGCTTTGGGTGCAGGTGGAGGACCGAGAGGAGGTTGAGGAGGCAGAAGCAGAGGAGGAACTTTGAGATAAAGAGGATTGACGCACAACTCGTGGGGACGGCAAGACTTGGACAGCAGCCCCTTGTCCTGCTGTCACCATAGTTACCCAGTGCCCAGTCAGTGACATGTAATGCCCCTGCCCATGCCTACTCGTCCAAGTGTCTGTGGTGAAATGCACCCTGTCACACACAGAGTTTCTCAAAGAAGCGGTGATGTTGTGTGCGACATGCTGGTGGAGCACAGGCACACCTTTCTTTGAGAAGTAGTGCCGACTGGGCATCTGGTACTGGGGCACTGCCACAGATATAAGGTCTCGAAAATCCTCTGTGTCCACCAGGCGGAAAGGCAGCATTTCTGTAGCCAAGAGCTTGCAGATGGTGAAATTCAACCTCTTAGCTTTCTCATGGCTAGGAGGAAATGGTCTTTTACTTGTCCACATCTGAGGGACCGAGGGCTGGCTGTTGTGCTTAGACGGGGTTGATAAGGGTGTCCCCGGCAAACTGCCGGTCTGTGAGGAAGATGCAGGCGGACATGTTAGGTTGCCTTGATCCAAAGGTGGTGCTATCGATGTAGGACAGTGTTACCACCTCCAAGGAAAATGATGACCTGCCAATCACGCTGGCTGTTGCGGGTGAAGAGGTGGCAGGTCTGCGCCCCTAAACAGGTGTGACTGCTGTCCCCCCAGTCACAGAGGATGAAGAGGCCCCGGATGCACAAGATATGGCAGACGGTGGTTGGCCCGGCCGGCTAGGCCGCATTGTAGCACAGTGAGCTTCCCACTGCAACTTATGCTTCATGTCCATGTGCCGGTTCATGCATGAAGTACTCAAACTATGTATTTTTTGGCCTCTACTTAGCTTTTGCTGACAAATGTTACAGATAACACGAGTTGGGTCATCTTTATCGATCTGAAAAAATGCCCAGGCTATGCAAGGCTTAGCACCCATGCGACCTGAAGAGGCACCACGACTTGTGGTCAGAGGCAGAGTCGTGTTTGAAGATGCAGTTGTTGACGTGCTTCCAGTACTACGTCTCTGTCCAGGAAGGTGCAACCTGACCTCGTCGTCACTAGCATCCTCCTCCACCTCCTCTGCTGACCTCATCTCTTGGCTGACTGTGGGTTGACAGTAAGTGGGATCTCCAACCTCATCATCATCACCCTGTGTATTTGAGTCTCATCATCGTCTTCCTCATTGTCTCCACCAACAGGAGTTACAGTTTGGGAATGAGGGTCTACATTATGGTCAGAACCTTCTGCGTCTGGTCCTGCATCCGACTCATAAAGATTCTGGGCATCAGTGCAGATCATTTCCTCGTCTGGATTCACAGAAGCTCTGGAGCCGACCTCTGATTCCCAGGCTATAGTATGAGTAAACAGCTCTGCAGACTCAACCATCTGTTCTACCCCATACTCAGATGGGCAGCCGGAGATTTGGGAGCTGTGAGGAAGCAAGTGCGATTGGGGTGACACCTCTGAGGACTGGAGTATTTGTGATGTTGAAGTTGAGGTGGAGGAGAGCCCACTTAAAGGAGCACTTGATATCCGTTGAAGCACCTGCTGTTTTTGTGCCACATCTGGAATTTGTAGCGATTGGCGTGGCCGTAAGAAAGGGATCTTATCACATTGTCCGCTAAAAGAAGTAGACATTTTAGTTTGGCTGGAAGATGGTCTTTCTTCTGCAGATGTTACTGTTGCTTTAACACCTACCCCACGGACACAACCTTTTTTCCCCTTCCCAACACACCTATTCCCTTTCCTCCAGCAGCAGTCCTTTTTCCACTCATTTTGGTGGTTAACTAATTCACAACTCTGGAGTTGTTTGCACAAAAAAACAATGGATGGGAACCGAGCAGAGCTGAGTGGCCAAACTGTGGTATTAGGCCAAAAGTATTGGCTGGGTTAGATGCAGATAAAAATGATATTTAATTTGCAACCTGATGGAGGTCAGTATAGATGGACTAATAGAACAAGTCCCACACACTGCTACAAGCTGAAATATTTTTTCAGAGCTAGATGCAGAAAAAAATTAGATTGAATTTGCAACCTGGTGGAGGTAAGTATAGATGGACTAATAGAACAAGTCCCACACACTGCTACAAGCTGAAATATTTTTTCAGAGCTAGATGCACATAAAAATTATTTTTAATTTGCAACCTGATGGAGGTCAGTATAGATGGACTAATAGAACAAGTCCCACACACTGCTAGAAGCCCAAATATTTTTTCAGAGCTAGATGCAGAAAAATATTATATTCAATTTGCAACCTGATGGAGGTCAGTATAGATGGACTAATAGACCAAGTCCCACATACTGCTAGAAGCCCAAATATTTTTTCAGAGCTAGATGCAGAAAAAAATTATATTGAATTTGCAACCTGATGGAGGTCAGTATAGATGGACTAATAGAACAAGTCCCACACACTGCTAGAAGCCCAAATATTTTTTCAGAGCTAGATGCACATAAAAATTATTTTTAATTTGCAACCTGATGGAGGTCAGTATAGATGGACTAATAGAACAAGTCCCACACACTGCTAGAAGCCCAAATATTTTTTCAGAGCTAGATGCAGAATAAAATTATATTGAATTTGCAACATGATGGAGGTCAGTATAGATGGACTAATAGACCAAGTCCCACACACTGCTAGAAGCCCAAATATTTTTTCAGAGCTAGATGCAGAAAAAAATGATATTGAATTTGCAACCTGATGGAGGTCAGTATAGATGGACTAATAGAACAAGTCCCACACACTGCTAGAAGCCCAAATATTTTTTCAGAGCTAGATGCACATAAAAATTATTTTTAATTTGCAACCTGATGGAGGTCAGTATAGATGGACTGATAGAACAAGTCCCACACACTGCTAGAAGCCCAAATATTTTTTCAGAGCTAGATGCAGAAAAAAATTATATTGAATTTGCAACCTGATGGAGGTCAGTATAGATGGACTAATAGAACAAGTCCCACACACTGCTAGAAGCCCAAATATTTTTTCAGAGCTAGATGCAGATAAAAATTATTTTTAATTTGCAACCTGATGGAGGTCAGTATAGATGGACTAATAGACCAAGTCCCACACACTGCTAGAAGCCCAAATATTTTTTCAGAGCTAGATGCAGAAAAAAATTATATTCAATTTGCAACCTTGTGGAGGTTAGTATAGATGGACTAATAGAATGATGCTATGCCCAAAATGTTTTACTTCACTAGGTGCAGTAAAAAAATTGATATTCTATACACAGGTGGTGTAGCTTGCAACACAGATAGGCTACTCCACTGACTAACACACTCGGCAATAGGCCAAAAAGGATTTGCTTTGCTAGATTTAGCCAAATGCTGTGAAAAAAACTTGCACAGCACTGGCACAGACCTGCCTGGCAAAAACTGATAGGAACTGATGTAACTTAGTCCTGAAAAGGACTGCAATTACAATTAGTCTTTACTCCCAACCTATCTATTTAAGAGCACAGACCTGCCTGATAAAAGTCGTAGGAAATGCTGTAACCTAGTCCTTAACCCCTTAATAACATCTGACGTACTAATACGCGTCTGTGCCCTGGGACTTAAGAGCCAGACCCGTATTAGTACGTCATCGCGATCGCGCGCGCACACAGGCTGTGCGGGCGCGATCGCCGCCGGGTGTCAGCTGATTGTCACAGCTGACACCCGGTACTATGTGCAGGGAGCGGTCCTGCACCGCTCCCAGCACATTAACCCCTGCGATGCTGCGATCGAAGTCGATCGCAGCCGATCGCAGCATTGCGGGGGCAAGGGGAGGTGATCGCAGATACTCACTCCTCTTCCGGCTTCCAGCGCTGTCTGCAGAGGCTTCCCGGGTGTTGCCATGATGACCCGATGTCGTCATGACAACATCCGGGTCACCAGACAGCAGGAAGATTGTTTGGACATGCGCAGTGCATCTCCAAACAATCTTCTCACTGTGCAGCGCTGATAGCCTGTATGACACAGGGATGGTGCTGCATTCCTGTGCCATGCAGGCGATCAGAGAAAAAAAAGTGAAAGTCCCATAGTGGGACAAAGTAATAAAGTATAAAAACTGTCAGTAAGTGAAAAAAAAATAAAAATTGCAAAAATATAAAAAAATAAATAAATAAAAAAATCCACCAAAAATAAAAATATAATGTACCCATCAATAAATATTATTATAAAAAAAAAAAAAAAACAATAAAAGTACACATATTTGGTATCGCCGTGTCCGGAACAACCTGACCTATAAAACTGTCCCACTAGTTAACCCCTTCAGTGAATACGGTAAAAAAAAAAAAAAAAAAACGAAGCAAAAAACAATGCTTTATCACCATACCGCCAAATAAAAAATGGAATAACACGCGATCAAAAAGACGAATATAAATAAAAATGGTACCGCTGAAAACGTCATCTCGTCCCCCAAAAAACAAGCTGACATACAGCTCCATCAGCTGAAAAGTAAAAAAGTTATAGCTCTCAGAATAAAGCTATGCTAAAAAATATTTTTTTCTATAAAATTGCGTTTATTATGTAAAAGTGCAAAACATAGAAAAACGATATAAATGTGGTACCGCTGTAAACGTACTGACCCGAAGAATAAAGCTGCCTTATCACTTTTACCACACGCGGAACAGAATAAAAAAAAAAAAACAATTCCTGAATTGTTGGGTTTTGTTTATTCTGCCTCCCAAAAATCGGAATAGAAAGCGATCAAAAAATGTCACGTGCCTGAAAATGGCACCAATAACAACATCAACTCATCCCGCAAAAAAAGAGCCATCTCATGACTGTCTGCCAAAATCTGGAAAAATTATAGCTCTCAAAATATGGCGATGCAAAAACTAGATTTTACAAAAAATGCGTCTTTTTGTGTGTGACAGCTGTCAGTCATAAAAACCCCATATGATTCTGGTATTGCTGTAATCACACCGACCCGAAGAATAAAGTCGTCTAATCACTTATACCGCACGAGGAACGGCGTCAAAAATAATCTCTTGGTTAGGATTGGGCTAGGGTTAGGGCTGGGTTTGGGGTTAGGGTTGTGCTAGGGTTAGGGTTGTGCTAGGGTTAGGGTTGTGCTAGGGTTAGGGCTGGGGTTGGGGTTAGGGTTGGGGTTAGGGTTGTGATGGGGTTGGGATTTTTTTCAAAAGTAAGAAAAAAGATGACGATATGGCGACTATTGTTGAGCGCAAGTGCTCGCTACTTGAGTTTGCATCGGGTGCTCTGGTATGCATTGAGTATCGTGGGTATTTGAGTGACATGCTCGAGTCTCTGCCCCATATGCTTCGCGGCCAAAAAAACTTTACGGGGATTGCCTGCCATGCACGAGCGATCCCCGCATGTTTTTTTTTTGGGTGTCTAATAACCGTGAAACATGCGGAGCAGGGACTCGAGCATGTCACTCGAGCACACGCTGTACATGGTGCATACCTGAGTACCCGATGCAAACTCAAGTAGCGAGCACTTGCGCTCAAGACTAATGACAACTTATTCAATATGATGACCTAATGTAAACAAATTTTGTGTCGTACCTCTGGGTTCAAAATGTTCACTATACACCTTAATAAAATCCTTGAGGGGTATAGTTTCCAAAATGGGGTCACTTGTGGGGGAGCTTCAATGTTTGGGCACACAGGGACTCTCCAAATGCAACATGGTATCCGCTAACAAATTGTCGGCTTAAATTGTTAGCGGACATCATGTTGCGTTTGGAGAGCCCCTGTGTGCCCAAACATTGGAGCTCCCCCACAAGTGACCCCATTTTGGAAACTAGACCCCCCAAGGCACCTATCTAGATGCATAGTGAGCACTTGGAACCCCCAGGTGTTTCACAAATTGATTCATAAATATGAAAAAGTGTTTTTTTTTTTCACTTATTCATTTTTACGAATCAATTTGTGAAGCACCTGGGGGTTCCAAGTGCTCACTATGCATCTAGATAGGTGCCTTTGGGGGTCTAGTTTCCAAAATGGGGTCACTTGTGGGGGAGCTCCAATGTTTGGGCACACAGGGGCTCTCCAAACGCAACTTGGTGTCCGCTAATTATTCAAGCAAATTTTACAATCAAAAAGTCAAATGGCGCTCCTTCCCTTCCGAGCCCTGCCGTGCGCCCAAACAGTGTTTTTTCCCCACATATTGGGTATCTGCGTGCCCAGGGGAAATTGTACAACAAATTTTGGGGTCCATTTTTTCTTGTTACCTCTGTGAAAATAAAAAAAATTGGGTCTAAAGTAACATTTTTGTGAAAAAGTTAAATGTTCATTTTTTTCTTCCACATTCAAAAAATTCCTGTGAAGCACCTGAAGGGTTAATAAAGTTCTTGAATGTGGTTTTGAGCACCTTGAGGGGTGCAGTTTTTAGAATGGTGTCACTTTAGTGTATTTTCTGTCATAAAGACCTCTCAAAGTGAATTCAAACGTGATGTGGTCCCTAAAAAAATGGTTTTGTAAATTTTGTTGGAAAAATGAGAAATCGCTGGTCAACTTTTAACCCTTATAGCTCCCTAACAAAAAAAAATTTTGATTCTAAAATTGTGCTGATGTAAAGTAGACATGTGGGAAATGTTATTTATTAACTCTTTTGTGTGACATATCTCTCTGATTTAAGGGCATAAAAATTAAAATTTTGAAAATTGCAAAATTTTCAAAATTTTCGCCAAATTTCCATTTTTTTCACAAATAAATGCAAGTGATATCGAAGAAATTTTACCACAATCATGAAGTACAATATGTCACGAAAAAACAATCTCAGAATCAGGGGGATCCGTTGAAGCGTTCCAGAGTAATTACCTCATAAATTGACAGTGGTCAGAATTGTAAAAATTGGCCTGGTCATTAACGTGCAAACCACCCTCGGAGCTTAAGGGGTTAAAAGGACTGCAATCACAACTCTTCCCTACTCCCAAGCTATCTGTAGATTTGTGCGAAAATTGGCTTGAAATTAACAAGGTTTAGCGCACACAGCAACAGCGGTGCCGTCTAACACGCAGCTGCAGCAGTGAGAAAATGGTGGCGACGGGGAAAATGGCTGGGTCTTATAGGGCAAGGACATGTGACATACACAGCCAATGACACATGCCCTTGCTTGTGTGAAAAAAAACAGTTCGCTCCGTGTGTGCGCTGCTGATAGGCTGACAGATTGCACCTCCCCACTGTAAATGCGGGAAAGAGAAAAAAAAATGGAGATCTTCATTATTCCTGCAGAGATCCATCCCCTGCCCCTCCCCCCGCCACACTGTACACTCAAACTGCGTATTAACATTAATTTTCAGCATTACTGAGAAAAAATCCAGTTATGATTTTGGTGCACGAACAGTTATCGAACATAACCTCAAACAGCCGAATTTTTTTCAAATCGTTCGTGTTCGCAGAACTGCTCGAACACCGCCCAAAACAGCTCGAATTTGAGATTGGCGAACAGTTCGAGTCGAACTCCTCTCATCTCTACTAATATTACCCTTTTAACAGTATAATACCTCTTATAACACAGTATAATGCCCTCATAGCCCAACTTTACAAAGTATAATACCCCCATAGCACCCTATACATAGTAATAATAATACTTTTTATTTCTATAATGGCAACATATTCTGCAGCACTTTACATTTCAGAGTATAATGTCCCCATAGCCCACTATGCGCAGTATAATTCCTGCGTAGCTTCCTGTACAGAGTATAATATCCCCAAAGCCCCTATACACAGTATAACATCACTTTAGCCCCTATACACAAATAATGCCTCATTTGAAACACTCTACACCATATAATGTCCCTCATAACCCCTGATACACAGAATAATGTCCCCATAGCTCCTTATAAACAGTATAATGCCCCCATAACTCACCTATGCATAGTACAATGCCACCATAACCCCAATACACAATATAATGTCCCTATAGTCCCCCAATACACTGTATATTGGGTTATAAGGGGCATTATACTGAGTATAATGTCCCAATAGCCTCTTACACACAGTATGATGCCCCCTTATACATGGTATAATGCCCCCATAGCCCCCTATGCACAATGTAATGCCCCCAATAAACTATCTATATGTGGTATAATTATATACAATATACTGCCCCCACGGTCCCTATGCACAGTATAATGCCTCCATAGTCCCTATGCACAATATAATACAACAGTAGACAATCTATACATAATATAATGCCATCCATAGCCCCTCAATATGCACTATATTGCCCCCATATCCCCAATATACACGGTATAATGTCCCCATAGCACCCTTAAACACACTATGATGACCCCTATAGGCCACTGAAAACACAGGATAATGCCACCCAAATAAAGTATAATTCCCTCATAGAACCCTATACACAGTATAATTCCCCTGTAGCACCTATAGACCCCCATTACAAAGTATAATGCCACAATAGCACCCTTAGTACTCTATAATACCCATAGTCCCTACACACAGTATAATGCCCTCCATATCCCTATACACAGTATAATAATCATTTTTATTTTTATAGCGCCAACATATTCCACAGCACTTTACATTTTAAATGCTCCTATACCCCAATATACACAGTATATAGCTCCCATAACCCCCTGTTCATAGTACAGGTTGGGCCATTTATATGGATACACCTAAATAAAATGGGAATGGTTGGTGATATCAACTTCCTGTTTGTGGCACATTAGTATATGGGAGGGGGGAAAACTTTTCCAGATGGGTGGTGACCATGGCGGCCATTTTGAAGTCGGCCATTTTGGATCCAACTTTATTTTTTTCAATGGGAGAAGGGTCATGTGACACATCAAACTTATTGAGAATTTCATTAGAAAAACAATGGTGTTCTTGG
Organism: Phyllobates terribilis; assembly: GCF_046119375.1. NCBI lineage: Eukaryota > Metazoa > Chordata > Amphibia > Anura > Dendrobatidae > Phyllobates > Phyllobates terribilis. The sequence continues at coordinate 254,314,737 of NW_027362764.1, forward strand.
TTTTAACGTAACTTTATAGCCCGCTTATACACAGTATGATCCCCCCATAGCCCCTTATACACAGTATAATGCCCCCCAAAAACCCTGTACACAATATATTGCCCCATAGCCCTCAATGCACAGTATAATGTCCCAATAGACCCCTATACAGAGTATAATGCCCATATAGAACTGTATAAACAGTATAATGCCCCCAAAGCCCCCTATATACAGTATAACGCCCCCATAGCTTCCAATGCACAATATAATGCCCCCTTCTTATGCTATCTGTATACATAGAATAATGCCCCTATATCTCCTCTATGCACAGTATAATACCCCACATATACAGTTTAATTCCCTTATAGGCCCCTTAAACACAGTATAATGATTTTATAGCCCAAATATCCCTTAATACACAGTATAATGCCCAATATACAGTATAATGCCCCGTAGCCACCTGCAAAATTCCCCATATCCCCTTTATAAATAGTATAATGTCCCAAACCCCCTATGCAAAGTATCATGTCCCGTTAGCCCCTATACACTATATAATGCCAACATAACCCCATATACACAGTATAATGCCCCCATATACAGTACAATGCATCCATAGCAATCCTATACATAGTATTGTGCCCTATATCCCCTATACACAAAAATGCCCCATGGCCGCTTTATAAACTGTATAATGTTCCCATAGTACCCTATACCAAGTATCATATCTCTATACACATATCTCTTTAATCTGTGTTCTTTTTTAGTTGATTAACATAGACTGTTAATTGTATAACCCTGAATGTTATCTGCTCTTTGATTCTGAAACAATGATGTGTATTTACAAGAGCTCTGTGATACAAACTATGTAAATAGATTAGCTAGAACAATGAATGTTTGCTAGATATGTTAAATACCATTGTAGGGTTTTTGCCAGTCAACCTTTGGGAATGAGCTGTGGATACTCAAGCCCTGTGGAATAATATCATCCCTAATTCTTAACCGGTGGATGTGTATTTAAGAAGGGACATATGTTTCTGGGACAGAGAAGTCTTGGGACAGAGATTCAGAAAGACTTTAGAAGGAGAATGAGAGATATCCTTCAGGACAGCAGATGGATTGCATGGCATCCAAAGAGAGAAAGATTTGTATTCTACATGATTCTTGCCTAAGGGTACTGGCCCTCACTGGGAAGATTCAGATCTGCTCCATTGACCATCAGAGAGACATGGATACATTTTGGGAAGTCCAGGAAAGGATGAAGAACTCACCTGGCCCCATGGATATGTTGCTTTGGGGTTGCTAAGAGGGACCCACCGGTCGCCTAGAACCCATGGAGACATTTGGAGTTTCCAAGAGGGACCCACCGGTCGCCTGGGCCCATGGAAACTCTTGGAGCTGCCAGGGTGGGACCATTGGGTCTTCTGGCCTTGTACCTCGATGGGCTGCTAGCTTCCTAAGCTTGCCGCTACCTCCTCTCTGTGGGGGCCCCACAGAAGCGGGGGGCTACTGGTTGGGATAGTTGGCCCTGGAAGTCTCCAAAGCCGCAGCTGTTCTATCCCAGGCGAACGGAGAAGGAAGGGTGAGACTACGTAATGTTGTACCCTCTTGGGCATTTGCTGGGACTGTTCTGTGTGTTTATTGTCCGCTTTGTGATTCAATAAAGTATTGCCATGCTGTTTTTCCCTCACCCTGCATTGTCTGAGACTCCAGGTCTTCATATTTTGGTGGCAGCGGTGGGATCCTACTCAGCCCAGCAGAGCTAAGGGAGCTGCAAGGGGACTGGTGTTAGCACACACAATTCAAAGGGCTCCACAACCAGGGAGGCATGTAGACAGACCCAGCAGTCCATAGGTGAGGCATACACAGCGGGTTTCGGATACTACCATGTCCAACCCCACCAGCCCGACCTTGGGAGGAGGACCGGAGAAGATATACAGCAGCAATAAGATACGACAACTACAGGAGCTGTGCCAGCTTCAACGGATTGAATACCAGGTCACCGGCACTAATCAGTTTTAATTCAGGAACCACAGGATGCAGAGGAAAGCATGTGTGGATGCAATGGATATCAGTCTGTTTTCGTGAATTACGTTTGGAGTTTATTTGCAAGGAAGAAGTAGAATATGCTCTGAGGAAACTAGATGATGCAAAGTTTTATTCTAATGAAGGTGAGACCTCTTAAATTCGTGTCTGTGCTTAAAGACATGCTGATGGACTGTCTCCAATAAGTGGAGGATGATTGGGATCCTATCATGTCTAGCTAATTAAGATTGGGGGAGCAATGTGATGATACATATTGCTACACTGTTTTACCCTCATCCTGCGTTGTCTGAGTAGCGTTACGCCAACGAAAGACCCCGAGTCTTCACAACACAGTATAATGTCCCCATAGCCCTCTATACACAGTATAATATCACCAGTATCCCCTATACACAGTATAATGAGCCAGATATATAGTATGATGCTCCATAGCTCCCACATATACAGTATAATGCCCCTATAGCCACCATATACAGTTTAATGCCCCTCTTGCAGTGTCCCCATAGCACCCTAAATACAGTATAATGCCCCAAAAGCCCTCTATACACAGTATAATGCCCCACAGCTCCCTATACAAAATATAATGCCCCATAACCTCCAGTACACAGTATAATGCCCCCAATAGCCTTTCTGTGCACAGAATAATGCCCTCATATCCCCCTCTACACTGTATCCCCAACTAAAGTTTACTGCCCTATAGCCCCACTATACGCAGTATAATGCCTCCATAGTCCCAAAAAAACCTATGCACAGTACAATGCCCCCATATACAGTATAATGCCCCATAGACCCCTTATATAGGGTAAAATACTCTTATGCACGATATAATGTTCCCATAGTCTCCCTATACACAGTATAATGTCCTCATAGCCAGCTATACACAATGTCACCTAAAACCCCTATATAGAGTATAATTCCCACCTTATACAGTTTAATTCAAGCATGGCTCCCTTACACACAGTATAATGCCCCCATAGCCCCGTTATACACAGTATACTGCCCTCCTTATATGGAATAATTCCCTCAAAGCCCTTTTATAGACAGTATGTTGCCCCAATAGCCCCTTATACACAGTATAATGCCCCCCATAGTACATCTATACTCAGTAGTGGTGAGCGAGCATACTCGCAAGTACTCGGTACTCGCCCGAGCATCTCAGTACTCTAAATGCTCGGAGCTCGCCGAGTACTTGTGAGATGCTCGGGCGGATGCTCGGGTCCCCTCCCTACCTGTTTGGCGCTTTTTAGAGCTCCAATCAACATGCAGGGATTGCCTGCCACTCACTGTAATGCCGCAGCCATGTTGGTTGTGGCATTACAGTGATTGGCTGGCCGCACAGCATCATCAGGTCTTTATCAGACGTGGCGCCGCTGTGCTCATCAGTCTACTCCGCAATCAGGCAGTGTAGGGAGAGGTGCTGCTGAGCTAGGGAGAGATTTGGTTGTGTATTAGGTAGTGTAGGGAGAAAACAAGTACATTACACATATCCATCTCAACCAACAGTCCTTCTGAGAACTAATCCATCTGCAGAGATATCAGGCAGGCAGTGTATATAGGCAGGCAGTGTATATAACAATATAACAAACTGTAGTGCATATAGCCCAAGAGGCTCCATTCCAGTTCTGCCTTCTGCTGCTCTTAGACATTTCTAGACTAAGTCCCAGGTGTCAGGGGCCAGGAATAATTTTTTTGGGATCTTAATCCTCATTATTTGCTTAAAAGCAATCCAGAAAACACCGTTTTTCTGCGCCATTTGCTTGTTGGCACTGCAGAATACAGCCAGGTCCTTTCCGTATTACAGCGCTAAAAATCCAGCTATTTAAAACTGTGGTTTGTCCGTCACACGGATCACATATAATTGTGCTGAAAATTCTGTCATTTCCGGCCTCCATTCTAATTTTTTTTCATTGTGTCAGCAAAGTATTCGACACCGGTTTGCTTTTCAAAATAGTTACCTACAGGCCGGGTATGTAAAACTGTGATTTGTCCGTCACACGGATCACATATACGTTTTCTGAAAATTCTTCCATTTCTGGTCTCCATTCTAATTTTTTTTCAGTGTGTCAGCAAAGTTTTCGACACTGGTTTGCTTTTCAAAATAGTTATCTACAGGCCAGGTATTTAAAACTGTGGTTTCTCCATCACACGGATTACTTATAACTTTGCTCCAAATTCAGCCATTTGTAGTGAGCGTGGAAGATATTGTCCTCCATTTAAAATGGGCAAGGCGCGTGGCAAGGACCGGAGAACTAGACGAGATGGTGATGGTGCATGCAGAGGCCGAGGCCACGGGCAAGCTGAAATTGTGGCACAACAAACACCCACATCTTCTCGCCCGACTTTCCTGTCCCAATTCTTAGGGGACCGCAGCACACCACTATTTAACCCAGAGCAGTGTCAAAAGGTTGTTGGTTGGATAGCGGATAATGCTTCCAGTCACTTAGCCACCACCACCACCACCCTGTCTTCCACACGGTCAAGTCTCAGTAGCCATGAGTCTGGACTGTATATTCCTCACCCTGATCCTCCTTCCTCCCACCATGCCGAGTGCCCGGAGACAACTGATCCCACACTTGGACACTCCAAAGAGCTGTTCACTTTTCCATTTATAGATTCGGGCCTCTCGCCCGATCCACTTGAAGCAGAGCAAGAGGAGATCGCATGTAGCGATGCCCAAATATTTCAGCAGCCACGGTCACACGAAGGCGACGGTGGGAAAGTGTCACAAGAGGTGGACGATGATGAGACACAATTTCCAGAGAGTCAGGAGGAAGACCAGGGTATGGAAGTGGAAGACGAGGTGGTGGATGATATAGTAACTGACCCAACCTGGCAGGACGACATGCAGAGCGAGGACAGCAGCACACAGGGGGAGGGAGGCAGAGCACCCCAACAGGCAGGAAGAAGCAGTGTGGTGGTCGCAGACAGAAGGCAGGCAATTGTTCCCCGTAACACCAACATGAAGGAAGTTGCCAGTACAACTGTTAGGTCTTCCCGAGTCTAGTTGTTTTTTAAAGACTCTGCCGATAAACCCAAAAAGGCCATTTGCACCACCAGCCAGGCCAGCATCAGCGGTTGTGGCAAAACGACCAGCCTGACCACCACCAGCATAATCAGGCACATGGCAGCAAAGCACCCGACTTTATGGGACGAACCCCAGGGTCCAGGAACAGTGTCTGTGGGTGGCACTATTGCTTCTTCCGCTGTTGTGCATGCAAGCCAATCCCCTGTCCATGGTGCATGTGAAGATCCCTCCTGCCCTGCACCTGTCGGTGCACACTCTCAAGTAGCAGCATCAGGAAGCACGTCCACGTCCTTGTCCCGGTGCAGCGTTCAGTTGTCCATACTCCAGTCCTTGGAACTCAAGCGCAAATATGCAGCCAACACCCCACAGGCCATACTACTAAATTCCCACATTTCACGACTGCTTGCGCTCGAAATGTTGCCTTTCAGGCTCATGGAGACGGAAGCATTCCGCAAACTGATTGCGGCGGCCGTCCCTCGGTACTCAGTCCCCAGCCGCCACTATTTCTCCCGGTGTCTCGTCCCCTCATTACACAACCACGTGTCTCAAAACATTTGCCGGGCCCTCAACAACGCAGTTACCGGTAAAGTCCACCTAACCACGGACACGTGGACAATTGCTTGTGGGCAGGGACATCTCGCTGACGACACACTGGGTTAACATAGTGGAAGCCGGGACCCAGTCGAACCTTGGGATGGAACACGTCCTCCTGACGCCAAGGATTGCGTGCCCTAGGTCAATCAGGGTTGCCCCCACAGTCTACAGCTCCTGCACCTTATCCTCCTCAGCCTCCTCCTCCTCTTTAACCTACATCTTCAAAATGACCACATCAGTCACAAGCTGGAAGCACTGCAGCACTGCCTCTGCCAAGCAGCCACAGGCTGTGATGAAGCTAATATGCTTAGGTAACAAATTGCACAGTGCTGAAGAGTTGTGGACATCTTTCAGAGCTGTCCACGACAGATCTGTTGCTCAAATCGCTAAACCTACAGCCAGGCATCGTAGTGTGTGACAATGGTCGGAACCTGGTGGTGGCTTTGAGGTGAGGCAAGCTCACACACGTACCATGCCTGGCCCATGTGCTTAACCTCGTGGTTCAGCGGTTTCTCAAATTCTACATGGAGCTGCCGGATCTGCTTGTTAAAGTACGCCGCCTGTGTGCCCATTTTAGAAAATCACCTACAGCTTCCACCACCCTTGCCGTGTTTCAGCAGCGTTTGCAGCTTCCGGCTCACAGACTCTTGTGTGATGTCCCCACGCATTGGAAGTCTACACTGCAGATGGTGGGAAGGATTTGTGAGTAGAAGAGGGCAGTTGTTGAGTACCAGCATCAACAAGGCCGTCGGTATTCAGTTCAGACTCCACACATAAGATCTCAGGAGTGGACATGGATGTCAGACATATGTACCATCCTCCAAATCTTTGAGGACTCCACCAAGATGGTGAGTGGTGATGACGCCATAATTAGCATCACCATCCCGCTTCTCTGTCTTCTGAAATGCTCTCTGCTCACAATCAAAGAGGATGCATTGCAGGCGGAGCACGATGAGATGGAGCAAGGAACCATACAGGGTGATTACACACAGCCCAGCCTCATCTCATCCCAACGTGGGTTGGGTGACAATGAGGAGGAGGAGGAGGAAGAACAGGAGCTAGTTTCATGCGCTATAGACGGTACTACCTGCACAACTGTCATACCATCTGCTCAGCGTGGATGTCTAGAAGACAGAGAGGAGGAGGAGGAGAGCATGGTCAGTCATCCTCTTGGTGAGGACACGGAAGTCTTGCCTGTTAGCAGTCTGGCACGCATGGCTGAGTTTATGTTATGCTGCCTTTCCCATGACCCTCGCGTTCTCAAAATTTTGGGTGACAGTTATTACTGGTTGGTGAAACTTCTAGACCCATTCTACAAGGAGAACTTTATATCTCTTATTCCTGAGGCGGACAGGTCTACAAAAATGGGGCAGTACCAGAAGGCCCTCGTTGTGGAACTATTAAAAAAATTCCCATCTAAAAACGCTGGCGGCAGGGGTCACAGTTCGTTGGACAACCAAGGAGTACAGGCGAGAGAGACACAACTTCAATCCAGCAGAGGCAGGGGAACACTGTCAAAGTTCTGGAAGAATTTTCTCAGCCCCTCCCATCGCACAGGCCCTGAGGCACGGGGTACTCTCACAAGGAGTGCATAGTTGGGGAAGATGCTGAGGGAGTACCTTGCTGACCGTACCAACGTCCTCGATGATTCCTCTGTGCTTTATAATTATTGGGTATCTGTAAAGATCTGAGGTTGTGGGTTGTAAGTAATCACCTAGGCAGGTTAACGATGCAACAATATTTTATTGATCACAGCCATGGTAATAAAGAAATTCCAGGTATATGGCCAAAATACAGTTCTCTCAGTCCTCAAGTTCCCAATCTGGGTTCAGTAGTTCCACTGGCTTTGAATAAGGCCATACTCACTGTCTCTCAACTTTTGGTTGGCCCACAGATTTCGTATCTCCAGCCAGTATAGTCTGTAGCCACAGTCCATGATCCTCTAGACCAGGGTTCCCCAACTCCAGTCCTCAAGGCCCACCAACAGGTCATGTTTTCAGGATTTCCTTAGTATTACACAGGTGATAATTACATCACCTGCACAGGCAATAATTACATCACCTGTGCAATACTAAGGAAATCCTGAAAACATGACCTGTTGGTGGGCCTTGAGGATTGGAGTTGGGGAACCCTGCTCTAGACGGCAGATAAAATGATGAAAGCACAGGTATCCAGTAGCAGCAGTCCTTTTAAGAAAGTTTAAATCAAAACGACATAATCCATAATGGAAACATGTTTATCCATTCATCCTTCCAAGTCCACGGTCTCCAGCTTCTTCCTTCAATCCTTCCACACAACTCTGAATAAAATATGTCTGTCCTTTCTTTCGCTGGGATCAGTCCCATCCCAGGTCAGAAGTGATCACACCCTCCCCCTTAAACATTCACTGTTCGCTAAAACAATGAAGAATATTCTAGAAGCCTTCATTTGAGATTGCCTGTAAGACCCCCTGTGGTGACGGCTCCACTGTGTCTACAATCTACACTCAACTAATGAGATTATTGGCTGTTGAAACAATGGACTCCTGAGATAAAGATGAGATTAGTGGAATGCTGGACATTTTACAAGTGAATCTTACATACTAACAAGTAAGCAGAACTATAAAAAACATAACAGATAAATCACTAATAGCACACAATAATAATATTGACGAAAATGGTGGTCCATGCTGGAAAAGTATCATCGTCTTTAGTAAATGGGCAGCTCCTCACATACCTCCCCCACTTTTTCAGCATGGACACGAATGTAAGAGGTCTCGCCCTTATGAGAACGAAACTTGTATCATCCAGTTTCCTCAAAGCATATTCCATGTCGCCCTTGCGAATATACTCCATCGTCCCCATTCCTCCCTAATATACGTCAGTGTAATAGACATCTCCAGCTTCTCTCATATGGTCTTTCAGATCCTGACAACTTCCCAATGGGGGAAGCCCTGAGACGAGGACTCTGTATATAGTTCGCTGGATCAGGGGTCTGTCCCTTCCACGGGGTCCTCCATTTCTTCCCCCTGATACCCAATTTGTCCTGGGAAACGCCACACGTGCCCGATGAGAACAAACTTGTATCCATTGCGACCAACCCCAGAGTGCTGACACCCAGTTAGGGGGATGGTCACTTGGCGGTCTGGTAAAGGGAGCTCTGGGGGAACAGTATCTGGGTTGAACAGGGTGAGGGTAGATCCAGTGTCCTGAAGTCTCTGGGCCTCCTCCCTGATGTAATTTACCTCCCCCAGATTACATTCCTTCATTGTGACAGTCATTGCATTTTGTGTATTACTCACCACAGGTGGGGGGTTCGTCTGCAAATAGTGCCGCACCCTCTTGGCTGAAGCAGTGAGAAACGGTTTTTGCTTTGGGTGACGACTAGTGTTGAGCGAGCATGCTCGACACTGCTCGTTACTCGCCCGAGCATCTCACTACTCGGGATGTTCGGCGAGCACCAAGCATTTCTGGGTTACTCGGGCGGGAGCTCGGGTCTACGCCCTGCACGTTTGGAACTCTTTACAAAGCCAATGAACATGCAGGGATTGCCAGCCAGTCACTGTAATGCCGCAGCCATGTTGTTTGTGGGCATTACAGTGATTGGCTGGCCGCACAGCGTCACCTCGAGTATTTAAAACCGGGCGCCGCCATCTTGGACACAGTCGCTCTGGATCAGACAGTGTAGAGAGGGTGCTGCTGAGTAAGGGAGAGATATATAGTGCGAAATAGGTAGTGTAGGGTCTCTAAAGCCTGCCAAATCAAACAAACAGTCCTTCTCAGGACTACTATCCATCCCAGATATCAGGCAGGCAGGATAGGAGACGCAGAGGTTATACCAGCAAACGCTGCATTACAGTCCTGTGTGCTCCTGTTGGTCAAATTGCTAGACTTATTCCCTGGTCTCAGGGGCCAGGAAAAATCTTTTTTTTTTTCATCTAAATCCTGTATTTATTTATTTTTCCTCAGGAAGACAGTACAAATACGTGTCTTATTAACCTTTTGGTTAAAAAAAATTGAGTGTGTGACTGTTCAGACACCAATATATCTGTTTAAAAGAGTCTGGTGTAGGCCAGAAAAATAGAACTGTGGTTTTGCAGTTCCACGGGTCAAATCTCTGTATTATCCTGCTTTTGGCATTTTTTGCCGTAAAAAAAACTGTAATAGTGTCTCCCTGACTGGTCAGACACCAATATATCTGTTTAAAAGAGTCTGGTGTAGGCCAGAGAAATAGAACTGTGGTTTTCCTCTTCCACGGTTCTAATCTCCTTTTTATTACCCTTTTTCCATTGATAGTGCAAGTGTAAGTTATTTTACTTCATTTACAATGGGCAAGGCGCGTGGCAAGCGATGTCAAACTGGACGTTCTGGTGATGGTGCGTGTAGAGGACGGGGCCGTGGCCAAGATGAAAATGTGCCACAACCAACAGCCACATCTTCTCGCTCCCACTTCTTGACCGAATTACTAGGGAAGCACACTACAACATCACTATTGCGAACTGATCAGTGTGAACAGGTTATTAATTGGATAGCAGATAATACTTCCAGTTACCTGGGCACCACCACCTCCGGTCTGTCTTCCACACGGTCAAATCTTAGTAGCCGTGAGTCGCGACCGCATACTCCTCCTCACCCTGATGCTCCTTCCTCCCACCATGCCGAGTGTCGTCAGACAGCAACTGATCCCACACTTGGACACTCTGAAGAGCTGTTCACTGGTCCATTTCCATATTTGTGCCCCTCGCCTGCTCCACTTGAAGTGGTGGAAGAGGAGATCCCATGTACCGATCCCAAATATTTGAACAGCCACGGCCACAGGAAGTCGACGCTGGCAATTTGTCACAAGAGGTGGACGATGACGAGACACAATTGCCACGAAGTGAGGAGGAGGATCGTGGTGCACAAGTGGAAGAGGAGGAGGTGGTGGATGATCTAGTAACTGACCCAACGTGGCAGGAGGACACGCAGAGCGAGGCCAGCAGCACACAGGGGGAGGGAGGCAGAGTACCCCAACAGGCAGGAAGAAGCAGTGTGGTGCCCACACACAGAAGGTGGGCAACAGTTCCCCGTAACACCAACATGAGGGACGTTGCCAGTACAACCGGTAGGTCTTCTAGAGTCTGGAATTTTTTTAAAGACTCTGCTGATAAACCCAAAAAGGCCATTTGTACCACCTGCCATGCCAGCATCAGCAGGGGTGGCAAAACTACCAGCCTGACCACCACCAGCATGATCAGGCACATGTCAGCAAAGCACCCGACTTTGTGGGGCGAACCCCCGGGTCCATGACCAGTGTCAGCAGGTGTCACCACTGCTTCTTCCACTGTTGTGCGTGTAATAGAACCCCCTGTTGTGCGTGCAAGACAATCCCCTGTCCATACTGCAAGCAAAGATGCCCCCTCCTCTCAGTCTTCACTTGTTATGGCAGTTTCTCAAGAAACAGCTTCAATGTCCACGTCAATTGTCCATATCCCAGAGATTTGAACGAAAGCGCAAATTCGCAGCCAACGCCCCACAGGCCACAGTCCTAAATTCGCACATTTCACGACTGCTTGCATTGGAAATGCTGCCTTTTAGGCTGGTGGAGACGGAATCCTTTCGCAACCTTCTGGCGGTGGCCGTCCCTCGGTACTCGGTCCCCAGCCGACACTATTTTGCCCGGTGTGCCATCCCCGCACTTCACAAACACGAGTCCCAAAACATCTGCCATGCCCTCAACAGCGCAGTTACTGGGAGAGTCCACCTGACAACGGACACGTGGACAAGTGCTTGTGGCCAAAGATGGTACATCTCCCTGACGGCACACTGGGTAAACATAGTGGAAGCCGGGACCCAGTCGGACCTTGGGACGGAACACATCCTCCCCACACCGAGGATTGCGGGCCCTATGTCAATCAGAGTTGCCCCCACAGTGTACAGCTCCTGCGCATCATCCTCCTCCTCCTCCTCATGTTCAGCCTCCATCTCAGATATCACCACATCAGTTACAAGCTGGAAGCACTGCAGTGCTGCCTCAGCCAAGCGGCAACAGGCTGTGCTGAAACTCATAAGCTTATGTGATAAACCTCACACTGCTTGTGAGCTGTGGACAGCTGTGAAAGAGCAGGCAGATCTGTGGCTGAGACCGATGAACCTACATCCAGGCATGGTCGTGTGTGACAATGGCCATAACCTGGTGGCGGCTCTGAGGCGAGGCGAGATCACACACGTACCATGCCTGGCTCATGTGCTTAACCTCGTGGTTCAGCGGTTTCTTAAATCGTACCCCGAGTTGCCAGATCTGCTCATCAAAGTACGACGCCTGTCAGCTCATTTTCGGAAGTCAGCTACAGCTTCCGCCGCCCTTGCTGTGTTGCAGCAGCGTTTGCAGCTTCCATCACACCGACTGGTGTGTGATGTCCCCACACTTTGGAACTCTAACCTACACATGTTGCAAAGGATTTGTGAGCAGAAGCGAGCAGTTGTGGAGTACCAGCTGCAATAAGGCCGTCGATATTCAGGTCAGACTCCACACATAAGACCCCAGGAGTGGACCTGGAAGTCTGACATATGTACCATCCTGACAAACTTTGAGGAGTCCACCAAGATGGTGAGTGGCGATGGCGCCATCATTAGCATCAGCATCCCACTTGTTTGTCTTTTGCAACGCTCTCTGCAGAGAATTAAAGAGGAGGCATTGCAGCCAGAGTATGATGAGATGGATCAAGAACCCGTAATGGGCGATTACACACAGCCCTGCCTCATCTCATCCCAACGTGCATTGGGGGACAATGAGAGAGAGGAGGAGGAGGAGGAGGAAGAATAGGAGCTGGTATCATGCGCTGTAGACGGTAGTACCAGTACAACTGTCATACAGTTGGCTCAGTGTGGGTGGCCTGAGGACAGGGGGGAGGAGGAGGAGCAGGAGAGCATGGTCAGTCATCATCTTGGTGAGGACACGGAAGTCTTGCCCGTTACCAGTCTGGCATGCATGCCTGACTTTATGTTACGCTGCCTTAACCGTGACCCTCGCGTTGTCAAAATGTTGGATGACAGTCATTACTGGTTGGTGACACTTTTAGACCCCCGCTACAAAGAGAACTTTCACTCTCTTATTCCTGAGGTGGAGAGGTCTACAAAAATGGGGCAGTACCAGAAGGCCTTTGCTGCAGAACTGTTAAAAAAATTCCCATCTGAACACGCTAGCGGCAGCGGTCACAGTTCGTTGACCAACCAAGGTGTACATGCGAGAGTGACGCAACTCCAATCCAGCAGAGGCAGGGGAACCTGTCAACGTTCTGGGACAGTTTTCTCAGACCCTCCCTTCGGACAGACCCTGAGGCGCGGGGTACTCTCACAAGGAGTGGAAAGTTTCAAAAGATGGTGAGGAAGTACCTTGCTGACCGTACCAGCATCCTCCGTGATTCCTCTGTGCCTTTTAATTATTGGGTATCCAAGCTGGACACTTGGAATGAACTCGCTCTGTACTCCTTGGAGGTCCTGGCCTGTTCTGCCGCTAGCGTGTTATCGGAGCGTGTATTTAGTGCCGCTGGGGGAATTATAACTGATAAGCGCACTCGCCTGTCAACTGACAATGCTGACAAGCTGACCCTTATCAAAATGAACAAGGGCTGGATTGGGCCAGACTTCTCTTCACCACCAAATGAAGGCAGAGTAACGTAAAGTCAAATCCACTGTGTTATTTCGGGAGGTGTATTCCCATGCACCGCTTCACACCCACACATGGGTTTACGCTTCCTCATTTCGGCTGTATTTTCCTCTTCTCCTTATCCTCAGCCTCCACAACCACTATGCCACCAGGGTGACCATGGTCCGTGTTGCCAGCATTGCAAGTTCATCCGTCCTAATTTTTGGCAGCTTTTGCTTGGAAGGCATAGGCAAAACTATGGGAGACCCACTCCCCAATAATTGGAATAATGTTTTTAATATGCTGTACTGCATGGCTCTTGTAATGGGCATGAAAACCATCTTGTTAAGCTACTGCGACCTCCACCACTTTTCCCAGGGGAATTAAAACCGTCTTGTTAAGCTACTGCGACCTCCACCACTTTTCCCAGGGGCATTAAAACCGTCTTGTTAAGCTACTGCGACCTCCACCACTTTTCCCAGTGGCATTGATATTGTCTTTTTATTCCACTGCGACCTCCACGTCTCTTCCAAGGGGCATTAAAACCATCTTGTTAAGCTACTGTGACCGCCACCACTTTTCCCAGGTGCATTAAAACTGTCTTGTTAAGCTACTGCGACCTCAACCACTTTTCCCGGGGGTATTGATATTGTCTTTTTATTCCACTGCGACCTCCACGTCTCTTCCAAGGGGCATTAAAACCGTCTTGTTAACCAATGCAACCTCCACGTCTCTTCCAAGGGGCATTAAAATCGTCTTGTTAAGCTACTGCGACCTCCACCACGTTTCCAAAGGGCATTGATATTGTCTTTTTATTCCACAGCGACCTCCACCATTCTTCCAAGGGGCATTAAAACCATCTTGTTAAGCTACTGCAACCTCCACCACTTTTCCAAGGGGCATTAAAACCGTCTTGTTAAGCTACTGCGACCTCCACGTCACTTTCAAGTGGCATTAAAACCGTCTTGTTAAGCTACTGGGACCTCCACGTCTCTTCCAAGGGGCATTAAAACCGTCTTGTTAAGCTACTGCGACCTCCACCACTTTTTCAAGGGGCATTAATATTGTCTTTTTATTCCACTGCGACCTCCACCATTCTTCCAAGGGGCATTAAAACCGTCTTGTTAAGCTACTGCGACCTCCACCACTTTTCCAAGGGGAATTAAAACCGTCTTGTTAAGCTACTGCGACCTCCACGTCTCTTCCAAGGGGCATTAAAACCATCTTGTTAAGCTACTGCGACCTCCACGTCTCTTCCAAGGGGCATTAAAGCATCTTGTTAAGCTACTGCGACCTCCACCACTTTTCCAAGGGGCATTAAAACCATCTTGTTAAGCTACTGCGACCTCCACGTCTCTTCCAAGGGGCAATAAAACCATCTTGTTAAGCTACTGCGACCTCCGCTTTCTCTTCCAAGGGGCATTAAAACCGTCTTGTTAAGCTACTGCGACCTCCACCACTTTTCCAAGGGGCATTGATATTGTCTTTTTATTCCACTGCGACCTCCACCATTCTTCCAACGGGCATTGCATTTCCTCCTAATTTTAGTCAGCTTTTGCTTTTAAATGCATAGGCGAACACTAAGGGAGATCCACTCCCCAATAATGGGTAGAAGGTTTTTAGTATGCTGTAATCCACGTCTGTTTCATGGGGCATTGCAGTTCCTCATAATTTTTGGAAAGTCTTCCATTCACTGCTTAGGCCAACAGTGCACAGGAGACCCAGTTGCTATAAATGGAAAAAATGGTTTAGTTAAGGCCCTCTGACCTCCCTGACACTTCCAAGGGGCATTGGAGTGCCTCGAAATTTTTGGTAGGCATTGCACTCACTGCATTCCCTATAACTGTGTAGCCGAACCGCTCCTTTTGGTACAGAAACATATACTACAAGACATGTGCGGTTGACTGGCCTGATATTGATGTGAATGGTCCCTGTTCCTCCTGCTCTTTCTCCTTTGCCACCACCTCATTCATCATTCATCACCTGAAGCTTTGTTTTAACGGGAGTAATAGAACTGGGATAGTAGCAGGAAAACATCCAGCAATCCTCGGAGAAGGTAGGATATGCGCCAAAACGCTGACCACCTCAGGCCTAGTGGCTACTACATACATGCGCTTGCATTCCAAGAAAACAAAGATGCTAACTTCTATCATCATCATCATGCTCCTCACCTTGGCACTCTCAACTCCTCTGATGGAGAAGCCAGGGCCAACCGGAGGAGTCTGGTTCTCTGGTGGGCTTGTCCAATGCTGCCCTAAAGCAGGCCGGGCTAAGAAAAGTGTGGGGGGAACTTCCAAGGAGAAATAGGGGCGGATGGGGACCGTTTATGGACACCCAGTCGCCTCCAGGCGGCTGGGGACCGTGTGTGGACACCCGGCCGCGGGGCGGCTTGGGACCGAGTATGGACACTCGGCCACCCCCTGGCGGCTGGGGACCAAGCGTGGACACCTGGCCGCCGGGCGGCTGGGGACTGAGTATGGATACCTCGCTGCCAAAGCAGCCATGAGGTAGTGGCCAGCTTTGGCCTCCTCCAAACTAAAAGGCCCCAATAGCAGTATGGTATTGCAGCCTGGGGGTGGGTGGGTGGCAGGCTGCATACTTGTGCTTGCATTGCAAGGAATGGGGAGGTAAAATTGAACACTGCCCTGGGACAATGACTTGCACGGGGATAGTTTCAATTCTGCATCTTCTGATGCGGCAAGGATGACTTCTGATGGGCACACTTTTAGGCAGTAGCCTGGGTGTCAGAGATGCTTCCAGGGGACTTCCCCATGCTGTTCCCATGTCTTTTCAGCACTGTATGCATGTATCACACAGCACATGGCCAGATAAGGTTGTAAAATGTTAAAATGACATTTCCCGGTGAATGCATTTGTCACGGTTGAAAGCAATACAAAAGTGCAAAAATGCATAAAAAATGTTACTTGTGAACATAGACCAAGGTGTGGAGGAGTATTTTTGTTTTTGGTTATTTATTTTACCTTATACACAAGTCTTTACCTTGGAAAGGAAGTTCCTTAACATATTTCACAGGAAAACCGTTTCAGTTTCATTTTTTGAACGTTTTATTGTGAGCCCGCAAAAGTGGCTTAATACCTCTGACCACGTTGTTAACAGCAGTGACCTGGGGGTCAGAAATGCTTCTTGGGGGCGATGCCCATGCTGTCCCCATGTCTTTTGAGCACTGTCACTATCGTCTTGGGCACTTTTTAGGCTTTCTACAGACTGCCGGGGGTACCGCCACAAAAATGCTCCTGTCTCCCATAGACTAACATTGGGCTCGTTGCTCGGGTCGAGCACCCGAGTATCACGGTGAGCTCGGCCCGAGCTTCGAGCATCCGAGCATTTTAGTGCTCGCTCAACACTAGTTACGACATTGTCCCAGTGGCACACCAATCCTCGTCCTAGGTTGTGATGTGGGCTAGAACGTTCCCAGCATTCCCTGGCAAAATGCCCCATGTGGCCACAGTTATGGCAGTTTAGCCCTCCTCGCCCCAACACAGACCGAACTTGGGGGCTTGTGAAGTCCAAACTCCCTGCAGTTCTTTATCTGGCCAATCCATGGGTCTTGATGGCCTCCCTGTAAAATCCTGTTCCTGACTCACTGGTGCTGTACTTCCACGTTGCCCTGGTCGATTAGCAGACCAATCATCAGCCAATCTTGCAGCCTCATCCAGGCTGAGTGGTTTTCTATCTGCCACCCATTCTTTTAAATTACCTGGGAGCGTTGACATAAATTGTTCCAGCATAACTATATCCATCACATGTTCTGCTTCTCGAGCCCTTAGTCTTTCTATCCACCGAGTGCATGCCGTACATAGTAGTGTGTTAGCAAACTCCCGATGCGTGTGTGCAGCGAGCTTGTCAGTCTCCCTAAACTTCCTCCGGTAGGTTTCCAGCGTTATGGCTTACTTCTCTAGTAATGAACTGGGAATGGTAGAGTAACATCTCTGATCCCCAGAAGACAAGTTGTTAAAAGCTTCTCTTGCTTTTCCGGTCAGGCCAACGCTCATAAATCTGGGCCAGTCACTGACTGACACCTCATGCAGCAGGCAGAGGTTCTCAAATAACCGGAGATGTTCATCAATATCTGAGGTGTCCACATTAAACTGTGGTATGTCCTGGTACCTTAAAGATGCAAGCCACTCTCTCCTGTTATCCACTGTCATCTGCCCGCTCCATCTCCGTGGCCCGCTCTCCTAGCGCATCCAGCATCCTCCTCAACTCAGTCGGTCCATCCTCCATCATCTCTTCTGCCAAGTCACCACTCGGTAACTTTCCCCGGTATGCTCTCCAGAGATAAGTGATCCCACCGCTTGCCACCACTTCTAAAGATCTGAGGTTGTGGGTTGTAAGCAATCACCTACGCAGGTTAACGATGCAACAATATTTTATTGATCACAGCCATGGTGTAGCCACAGTCCATGATCCTCTAGAAGGCAGATAAAATGATGAAAGCACAGGTATCCAGTAGCAGCAGTCCTTTTAAGAAAGTTTAAATCCAAATGACATAATCCATAATGGTAATATGTTAATCCATTCATCCTTCCAAGTCCACGATCTCCATCCTCTTCCTTCAATCCTTCCACACAACTCTGACTAAAACATGTCTGTCCTTTCTTTCGCTGGGATCAGTCCCATCCCAGGTCAGAAGTGATCACACCCTCCCCCTTAAACATTCACTGTTCACTAAAACAATGAAGAATATTCTAGAAGCCTTCACCTGAGACTGACTGTAAGACCCCCTGTGGTGACGGCTCCTCTGTGTCTACAATCTACACTCACCTAATGAGATTATTGGCTGTTGAAACAATGGACTCCTGAGATAAAGATGAGATTAGTGGAATGCTAGACATTTTACAAGGGAATCTTACATACTGACAAGTAAGCAGAACTATAAAAAACATAACAAGTAAATCACTAATAGCACACAATAATAATATTGACGAAAATGGTGGTCCGTGCTGGAAAAGTATCATCGTCTTTAGTAAGTGGGCAGCTCCTCACAGTATCCAAGCTGGATACATGGAATGAACTGGCTCTCTACACCTTAGAGATCCTGGCCTGCCCTGCTGCCAACATTTTATCAGAGCGGGTTTTTAGTGCTGCTGGTGGAATTATAACTAATAAGCGCATCCGCCTGTCAACTGAAAATGCTAACAGGCTGACTCTTATAAAAATGAACAAGGGCTGGATAGGGCCAGACTTCTCAACACCACCAAATGATAGCAACGTAACATAAACTCAAATCCAGTGTCTTTTTTGGGAGGTGTATATCCATGCACCTCTTCACACCCACACATGGGTATACGTTTCCTGATTTTGGCTATTTGCTCTTGTCCGCCTCCTTCTCCTCATCCTCATCCTCCACCACCATATCACAAAGGTGACCGTGGTCTGTGATGCAACACCCACATAATATTTTTAAAGTGTGTTTATGATGCCCGTAAAAAAAAGTTTTTATACAGTATGTTCATGTATACCCCCCAGGGGTAAATGTTTGTCAGCCCATACACTTAGTGCATGGGCATTACAAGTATAGGAGGCCTGCTCCTTTCTAATGGGAAAATTTTTTATGAGGCCCTCCTCCATGTCTCTTCCAAGGGTCATTGGAGTGCCTCCCAATTTTTGGCAGCCCTTACATTCACTGCATAGGCCCACACTATGGGAGACCCACTTCCTAATAATAGGAACATTGTTTTCAGGAGGCCCTCTGACCTCCACGTCTCTTCCAATGGGCATTGGAATGCCTCCAAATTTTTGGCAACCCTTGCATTCACTGCATAGGAAAACACAATGGAAGACCCACTTCCTAATGGTGGGAACATTGTTTTCAGGAGGCCCTCTGACCTCCACGTCTCTTCCAAGGGGCATTGGTGTGCCTCCAAATTTTTGTCAACCCTTGTATTCACTGCATAGGCAAACACAATGGGAGACCTACTTCCTAAAAATGGGAACATTGTTTTCAGGAGGCCCTCCTCTAAGTCTCTTCAAAGGAGTATTGGGGTGCGTCCAAATTTTCAAAGTGGTATTGAGGTGCGCCAAATTTTGGGCAGCCCTGCCGCTCACCCACTCTTTAGTAATGGGAACAATAAAACATAGCCGGCTGATAGCTCTCTAAGAATAGTGACGGCCGACGGCTGGCCCTTTTAGATTAGTAAAGGCCGCCTGATGGCCCTATAAAAATAGGCATTGTGACTTTCAGAGTCCCTCCTTCATAAATGAAACACGATGTGTCTGAGGATATCACACACACCACATGGCCAGATAAGGTTGTAAAATGTTAAAATGACATGACAATTCATGGTTGAAAGCAATGCAAAAGTGCAAAAACGCATTAAAAACGCTAAGTGTGAACATAGCCCAAGGTGTGGAGGAGTATTTTTGTTTTTCGTTATTTATTTTGCTTTCTATACAAGTCATTACCCTGGAAAGGATGCTCCTTAACATATTTCCCAGGAAAATCCATTTTGGTTTCATTTTTGTATGTTTTATTGTGAGTCCGTAAAAGTGGCATAATACTCTGACAACGTTGTTGACAGAAGTGACCTGGGAGTCAAAAATGCTTCCAGGTGTCTTCCCCATGCTGTTCCCATGTCATTTGAGCACTGTTCCCATTGATTTTGGCAATTTTAGGCCCTCTGCAGACTGCCGAGGGGAGCCGCCTGAAAAATGCTCGAGTTTCCCATAGACTTACATTGGGCTTGTTGCTCAGGTCAAGCACCAGAATATTCCAATGTGCTCGACCCGAGCATCGAGCATCCGAGCATTTTAGTGCTCGCTCATCACTAATACTCAGAATAATGCATCCCTCTTACACAGGATAATGCCCCCCATAGCTCTATATAAAGTATAATGTCCCTGTATACAGTATAATGGCCCCATAGTCACCATATACCTAGTATAATGCCCCCATACACAGTATAATGCCCCATATCCCCTATACATGGCATAGTGCCCCTATAATCCCCTATACACAGTAGTAAGCCTCATATCACCCCTATGCACAGTAAAATGCCACCAAACCTACTTATATACAGTATAATGCACCCCCATACACAGTATAATGCATCCATAGCTCATCTAAACACAGTATAGTGTAATGCCCCCTTAGGCCCCTTATACACAGTATAATGCCCCCAATGCCAGCCTATTGCCAGTTTAATGGTCTCATGGCAGCCCTATAGACAGTGTATTACCCACATAACCACCTTATCCTATACACAGTATAATCCTGCCATATCCCCCATAAATAGTATAATGCCTTCCAAGGTCTCCCTATACGCAATATAATGTCCCCATAGCCTTCTTATACACACTATACTGCCTCCCATTGTCAGGCAAACATTACCTCCTCTGTTGCTCATCTCCTCAGTTGCTTGTAGCTGTTCTCAATTTGGTAAGACAGTGTCAGGCCCACTGTGTAATGTCTTCAGAAGATGCATCCACACATTGAATGCTGTGCACATTGCGTGCTGCACAGCCATGTCTGCTATTCTGTGATGCAGTCAGGCCGGCATGCCCACACGTTGAAAGACCAGCCCAGCCAATAAAGCAGTAGGTGTTCAAGCGGCCCTAAGCAGCTGCTAGAGGGCTGGACTGGTGGTAGCCTGTCATCTGGCCTAGCCTGCCCCTGCTCATATACTGTACCTGACTATAATTCTACAAAATCACTGCCTTTGTGGAAGTGTTCATAGAAGAATTGATGCCGTTTTGAAGGGAAAGGGTGGTCACGTCAAATAGTGATGTGATTTGGATTTCTCTTTTATTAATTCACTTTGCATTTTGTTAATTGATTCAAAATAAAGTATTAACACTACCAATTTTGAAAGCATTGCTAATTTGCGGCCTTTTTTTCCACACCTGCCTAAAACTTTTGCACAATGTTGTATGCTTCGAAAACCTCTTTAAGGTAAAAGCATTAATTATAATTTATTACAATGTGTAATGCAGGTGCCGGAATGCAACGCACAGAGACACAAGGCGAGAACAGTCAGAGATGAATATAAACAGTTTATATATATATATATGTTACTGTAAAAGTCAGAAGGCCGATAAAACCTAGGATTTACCGGTCAATCTGGACATTTACCGAGGCCGTCGGTAAAAGCTCAAAATGAAAAGTAAAATTGGACTTTTACCTGTGAAGTCTTGGTAAATGTTAACATTTACCATCGAGCGTGGTAAAAGTTAGAAATATCAGGTGTGAAGATGGAACATCTGACTTTAACCAAGCGCAGTTGGTAAATGTGCACATTTACCACAGCTTCTTGGTAAATGTAGCTGAGAAGGGTGTAAGCGCAGTTTTACCAACACATGCTGGTAGTTACTTTTACCAACACATGCTGGTAAATGTAAAGATTTACCAATTCGCCCAGGTAAAAGTCCAAAATCGTTCGTTTATATGGAATACATCTGACTTTTACCAACGCTGTTGAGAAATGTTAAGATTTACCAAGACTTCACCGGTAAAAGTCCAATTTTACTTTTCATTTTGAGCTTTTACCGACGGCCTCGGTAAATGTCCAGATTGACCGGTAAATCCTAGGTTTTACCGGCCTTCTGAGTTTTACAGTAACATATATAACAGGTATTCTGAACAAGGGATTGGCAACAAGGGTAATGAACAGTAATTTGAAATATTAGCAAGATACGGAGTCTCTCAAAGTAATGTGGTGCCCTCAGTCATGGAGACACCACGTGAGTTCTTTAACTCTGCATATGGCCCTAGCGGGGGTCACCGGTTATTCCCGCTAGGCCGAAAGTCTTTTCCAGACAAATTCAATTAGATCACGTTGAGCTCCTTTAACCCCAACCATTCCCCTCCCAACCTGAGTACCTAAACCCAATTGGCCCCGGTACCGTGAGTGAACAGTAGACGTGACGGCCCTGTTCACGTATGCAGCTCCTCTGCTTCCACTGGCGTGACTTTCCTGGCTCAGCAGTCACTCAACTCTCCTCTCTTCTTTGCTGTTGGAGGCAATCTCTCAAGCCTTGGGTAGGGGGGTCCAGACCTCGTCTGTCAGCGGGCGACGTCGGGTTCCGCGAACTCACTCAGCACCGCAAGCAGGCTCCGAGTCTCCTCAGCAGGCACAGCACTCAGGTCACATCTGTGAGGGATCTTGAGCTCTTCCACCGGCGCCCGGCTGTGGCACCTCACAGACCTCTGGCTTAGGCTTGCCACACGGGGCTTCTCAGCATGCAGAGAATGCGTCTCCTCCTCTCTGCTGCTTGGCGCCAAAAACTGCTCAGGCTTGGGGCGCTGGCCTCTTATCTCCACGAACTCCTTCCTGGAAGTCACCTGATCGGGTCCAGCATCTAAATCTGCTCTCTCTTCAACTTCTCTTGTGTATCTGGGTTCCGCTTGACTGTGTCTAGCCAGCAGGTGGCAGTCTCTCTCCATCTTTGAAGCATCATATAACAGTTCTCTTAAAGGCTCTCTCAGCTCTGCTACATATTAAACATAGAACATAAAAAAACGAATTGATAATATCATAATTAGTTGACTAAACGTGATTGTAACAAAGTCACCACGGAATTTGTGGGCTTTAGGCTGTGTGCCCACGATGCAGAAATGCTCCGGATTTTTCCTGAGCATTTCTGCATCTCCCTGGCAGAAAAAACGCATGCAGATTTTACATGCGTTTTTTCTGCCAGGGACAAGAGTATGTCACGCGTTTTGCACATGCGATTTCGCATGCGGGTTGTCAAGCGCTTTTCCAAGCGATTTTAGCATCACTTGGAAAGTGCTTGACAACTTGGTCACACTATATAAATCCATGCAACCGGCATGGATTTATATAGTGTGACCAAGTTAATAGTTACAAAAAGAATAAAAATGGTAAAAAATAAAAAAAAAACATTATACTCACCTTCCGATGGCCCCTGATCTCCTTCTCCGGTGCGACCTGGCTCCCTGGCGGCTCGCGATGTACACCGCGTGACCTGTCACATGACTAAATTATGTCATGGAAGGTCCTTTTACACCATCGCGAGCCACCGGGGAGCCAGGACGCACCAGAGAGAAGACTGCGGGCCATTAGAAGGTGAGTATATGTTTATTTTTTATTTTAAATTCTTTTTTTTTATAGGTACTATGGTACCCATGTCTGGAGGAGAGTCTCCTCTCCTCCAGACCCGGGTACCATCCGCACATTGAATCGCATAATATCCGCATGTGCACATGTAGTCATGCGGATATTATGCGTTTCAATGCAAGTAAATGACAGCGAAAATGCCGCCATTACGCAAAATTAATGGCAGTGCTGCGGATTTTTCCGCAATGATAATCCGCAGCGGAAATTCCCGCAGCATGTGCACAGAACTTGTGGATTATCATTGGGGAACATTGCAGACCTTCTACCAAGCGTTTTTTAAGCGTTTCCGTGGCGGAATTGCCGTTGCGGAAACGCTTAAAAAATGCATCGTGGGCACACAGCCTTAACAACAAAACTTCAGTGACTGGAACAGGTACAGTACAGACCAAAAGTTTGAACACACCTTCTCATTTAAAGATTTTTATGTATTTTCATTACTATGACAATTGTACATTCACACTGAAGGCATCAAAACTATGAATTAACACATGTGGAATTATATACTTAACAAAAAAGTGTGAAACAACTGAAAATATGTCTTATATTCTAGGTTCTTCAAAGTAGCCACCTTTTGCTTTGATGACTGCTTTGCACACTCTTGGCATTCTCTTGATTAGCTTCAAGAGGTAGTCATCGGAAATGGTTTTCACTTCACAGGTGTGCCCTGTCAGGTTTAATAAGTGGGATTTCTTGCCTTATAAATGGGGTTGGGACCATCAGTTGTGTTGTGCAGATGTCTGGTGGATACACAGCTGATAGTCCTACTGAATAGACTGTTCGAATATGTATTATGGCAAGAAAAAAGCAGCTAAGTAAAGAAAAATGAGTGGCCATCATTACTTTAAGAAATGAAGGTCAGTCAGTCCGAAAAATTGGGAAAACTTTGAAAGTGTCCCCAAGTCCAGTTGCAAAAACCATCAAGCGCAACAAAGAAACTGGCTCACATGAGGACCGCCCCAGGAAAGGAAGACCAAGAGTCACCTCTGCTTCTGAGGATAAGTTTATCCGAGTCACCAGCCTCAGAAATTGCAGGTTAACAGCAGCTCAGATTAGAGACCAGGTCAATGCCACACAGAGTTCTAGCAGCAGACACATCTCTACAACAACTGTTAAGAGGAGACTTTGTGCAGCAGGCCTTCATGGTAAAACAGCTGCTAGGAAACCACTGCTAAGGACAGGCAACAAGCAGAAGAGACTTGTTTGGGCTAAAGAACACAAGGAATGGACATTAGACCAGTGGAAATCTGTGCTTTGGTCTGATGAGTCCAAATTTGAGATCTTTGGTTCCAACCACCATGTCTTTGTGCAACGCAGAAAAGGTGAACGGATGGACTCTACATGCCTAGTTCCCACCGTGAAGCATGGAGGAGGAGGTGTGATGGTGTGGGGGTGCTTTGCTGGTGACACTGTTGGGGATTTATTCAAAATAGAAGGCATACTGAACCAGCATGGCTACCACAGCATCTTGCAGCGGCATGCTATTCCATCCGGTTTGCGTTTAGTTGGACCATCATTTATTTTTCAACAGGACAATGACCCCAAACACACCTCCAGGCTGTGTAAGGGTCATTTAACCAAGAAGGAGAGTGATGGGGTGCTACGCCAGATGACCTGGCCTCCACAGTCACCAGACCTGAAACCAATCGAAATGGTTTGGGGTGAGCTGGACCACAGAGTGAAGGCAAAAGGGCCAAGTGCTAAGCACCTCTGGGAACTCCTTCAAGATTGTTGGAAGGCCATTTCCGGTGACTACCTCTTGAAGCCAATCAACAGAATTCCAAGAGTGTGCAAAGCAGTCATCAAAGCAAAAGTTGGCTACTTTGAAGAACCTAGAAGATAAGACATATTTTCAGTTGTTTCACACTTTTTTGTTAAGTATATAATTCCACGTGTCAATTCATAGTTTTGATGCCTTCAGTGTGAATGTACAATTTTCATAGTCAAGAAAATACAGAAAAATCTTTAAATGAGAAGGTGTGTCCAAACTTTTGGTCTGTACTGTATGTTATTGATAGTAATAAAAGGCTAATGATTCTGTCATAGCATGTGCTAAAAAATTGCAAGATTTCAGTTTATTATGACCACAACCAACGCACACATTAGACCTGTGTGACTGCAGATATACGTAGGCAAATTGTAATGTGATTCCAAACAGTGTGGAACTGGCCTACCAGAGAACTAGTGGATTCTTTATTGGCACAGATTCTCACAAAGTAATGTACCATAAAAGTCCAACATCTGACCTAGAATCAATGAATTGCTTATGCAACCTCAGAATTATTTTCTTTCATAGGACAAAGTTTCCCCAATCCCAAACTGGTTGCTAGTGATGAGCGAACGTGCTTGGATAAGGGGTTAACCGAGCATGCTCGAGTCCTAATTGAGTATCTTCGGGCATGCTTGTATATTATGTTCCAGTTTCTGCATGATTTGTGGCTGTTAGACAGCCTCAACACATGTGAGGATTCCCTAACAAACAGGCAATCCCTGCATGTGTTGAGGCTGTCTAACAGCCCCAAATCATGCAGACACAGGGACTCGAACATAATATAGGAGCACGCCGAAGATACCCAGATAGGACTCGAGCATGTTCGGTTAACCCATTATCCAAGCATGTTCGAGCATCACTACGTGGTTGCACATCATGGCTTATAACTACTGTGTGCAATATTGTTGGCAAAATAACTTTTTTTCAAATTAGTGTGATCATTTCATCCACACTGTGTAATTCATTAAGTTATGGTGTCACCAAATGTCCAGTCGAACAAACATTTGTGAATATTGATGAATGATACCAAAATTTCGAACATTTTTATGCATGTTAGACAGCTAATATAGGAATACGAAAAATAAGTGCTAAGATTTAAGCATAATCTAATAGATAAAATATATAAAACGGGTTCTTCCATTATTAAAATGCGTTATATTACTGCTCCCATATGCTTCGTTAAAATACAAATGAAAATTATTATTTGTAAACAAAAATGTCAGCAATCAGCAATTTCTGCTCTGGATCTGCAAACTGTGGGTGGGCTGGCATTGGAAAAATAAGCTGTCCTTTTTTTTTTTAACAAACTGCCCTCCTCTAGCCAAGGGTTTGTGTCTGTTAAAGTATTTCATCATCATTCATTTGAACCAGGCATAGCAGCAATACTAGACACAAACCATGGGCAATAGTTGTGCTGTTTCTAAACAAAACAGAACCCTTAGTCCCAGATTATTAATTTAAATCCCAGGCACCCACGTAAGAATTGCTTTGTATGTCTTTTATGGCAACATGCGGCTGTTATGCTTACTTTTAGTCAGGCGGCAGTATAACATGGACGACAATCGCATCGCAATGCTTGGACTGACCATTGTCTCTCCTTACCCAAGCGTTACAGTATGTACAGCTGGTGAAATAAGTATTGAACACGTGAACAATTTTCTAAGTAAATATATTTCTAAAGGTGCTATTGACATGAAATTCTCAGATGTTGGTAGCATCCCATTCAATCCACTCAGGCAAAAAAATCAAACCACAGCTGTCCATAAATTAAGTTATGTGTAATAATGAGAAATGACACAGAGAAAAAGTATTCAACTTTATTTAATACTTCGTACAAATGCCTTTGTTGGTGATGACAGCTTCAAGACACCTCTTGCATGGAGAAACTAGAATCATGCATTATTCAGGTGTGATTTTGGCCCATTCTTCCACACAAACACTCTTCAAATCCTGAAGGTTCTGTGGGTTCCTTCTATGAACTCAGCTTTTGTTCCTTCCAAAAAATTTCTATTGGATTCAGGTCAGGTAATTGGCTGGGCTTTTCTAGCAGCTATATTTTCTTTCTCTGAAACCAATTGAGAGTTTCCTTGGCTGTGTGTTTGGGATCATTGTCTTGCTAAAATTTCCACCCCCATTTCATCGTCATCATCCTAATATATGGCAGCAGATTTTTATCAAGAACGTCTCGGTACATTTGTCCATTGATCCTTCCTTTAATCGTATGAAGTTTGCCAGTGCTGTATGCTTAAAAACAGCCCCACACCATGATGTATCCACCTCCAAACTTCGTTGTTGATTTGATATTTTTGGGCTGATTATACAGTGCCTTTTGGCCTCCAGACATTGTGAGTATTATGGCATCCAAAGAATTCAATTTTGGTCTCATCTGACCAGACTATATTCTCTCAGTCTTTCACAGGCTTAGCTAAATGTTGTTGAGCAAACTTTAAACACGCTTGAGAATGCTTTTTGTTCAGCAATCTTGAATGGTGAGAGTGTATACAGGCAATGGCGCATTACTTATAGTTTTCTTTGAAACAATTGTACCTGCTGATTCCGGGTTTTTCTGTGGCTCTCCACGTGTGGTCCTTGGCTCTTGGACACTTCTACTGATAATTATTTTCACTCCTGGTCATGATCGGTTTAAGGTGAAATGATGTTCTTTCTACTTCAGGCTCACTGGAACGTTTAGCAGTTTGGAAATTTTTATGTAACCAATGCCTGTCATGATCTGCAACATGTACTAAGGAAAGATAGCGGAAAGCTGTTCCTACAGTAAGACTAAGCGGAATCCCTACGATGTAGCGGGCTGCCTGTTCCTAGAGAACATATCGGCCTTAGTCCTCGGCTAGTCTGAATGAAGACCTATAGCATTAAGGGAGGGGTCCCTAAAAGAACTAAGGACTGAGACAAAAATGGGACACCTCTTAAACAGAGAAGTTGTTGCAGAACACAAAAAGACAAACTGACAAAAGATACTAGAGGTCCCAGAAGGACCAAGCAAAATGACAGAGAAAGGCCCCGAAGCACCAGGCTAGAGAAACAGTGAAACACTGAAGTCCAGCACAGCCAGAAGGGCGGAGCTGGAATATAAAGGCAGATGGTCACGTGACCGCAAAACACAAGATGGAAAAAACAAACAGGAGGGTTCTAACAATGCCATCAGTATGTTTTACAGCAATAAGGTTGCAAAGGTCTTGAGACAACTCACTGGTTTTAACCATCATGAGATATTTCTTGTGTGGCACTTAGGTAATGAGACACATTTTTATATGCCATCAGTTGAACCAACTGATATTATTTTTCTCTAAGTGGCAGAATTGCTTTCTAATTACTGCTTTCTTCATGTGTTGAATGCTTTTCCCTGTGTCATTTCTCATTATTATACATATGGACATCTATAGTTTGATTTCTTTGCTTGTGTGGATTGGATGGGTGGTTACCAAAATCTGGTGAGAATTTCATGTCAATGGCACCTTTATAAATATACTTACTTCAAAAATTGGTGATGTGTTCAATACTTATTTAACCCGCTGTATTTGAATTAAACTGGTATCTAAGGGGTAACATTTCTCCTTGCGGAGAGTAACATGTTAAGCATGTCAGATGAGGAGACTTTTAAAGCCGCAATGCTCCTCTGGGAAATATGCAAATTGTCTCTTCAGAGAGACGACTAGAGATGACTAGAACTCTAGTGCCACCTACAGGAAGTAGCAATCCTAAGAGGCAATAGTGACCCTTTATCAAGTCTTATCACCTGACTAAGGATATAAGCCAGAACCAGAAACTTAATTTGCAGACACTGTGTTTCGGGGTACTGCCCCTCGTCTGTGCAAAGTGTGAGTTCTGGTTTGGCTGGGTTAGAGGCATCAGACCGGTATCTATGGGGTAACATTTCTCCATGCGGAGAGCGACATGTTAAGCATGTCAAGTGAGGAGCTTTTTAAAGCTGCAATGCTCCTCTGGGAAATATGCAAATTGTCTCTTCAGAGAGGAAGAGGACTAGTTTCTGGTGCTGGCTTATATCCTTAGTCATGTGATAAGGCTCGTTAAAGGGTCACTATTGACTTTTAGGATTGCTACTTCCTGTAGGTGGCACTAAAGTTCTGGTCATCTTCCTCTCTGAAGAGACAATTTGTATTAAGTTGTCATGCTCGAATCAGAAGAGCCACCGGCCAGCCCAAGTATTGTGATCATTGTCCATATTATATGGCTGTCTGACTGCGCCCCTACAGTTACTAACTGGAAGGTTAGACTATTATTAGATTATTAGTAGATTATTTCAACATAAATCATGTCATTATTTTCTTTAATTTCACAATATATTTTACAAAGATACGGCAGTTTGGGGCAAAATTGAAATTTACAAAACGTGTTTTGTTTTAAAATGCCAGCAAAGTTAAAAAAATATAATGACACCCCAATTGTAGAGTATTTAGACATTGCGTGAATGCCATTGTTACATTTGTTCAAAAATGTAAATAGAGACGGTAAAATTCAATAATTGCTAACATACACTACAAAACTGAAGATAAAAGTAGATAAAAATATAAAACATACAATCTTTTTTTCTCTATCTTATATGGTCTTTTTTACGTACATTTCTTTCAGCAGTCTTTTCAAAGTTTATATGCTACCTGAGCTTTCATATTTCAGTTCACTCAGCTCAGTTATACAACCTTTTAACATGTTTTCACTTCGTTTCATCTTATATTATATTTCAAAGGCTAAATGAATGCTACAGAGAGACCATGGATATTCCAGTGAAGCTCCGTAGTGTACTGGTCAGGGTCATGTCAAGTTTGAAATATGAATAAGATTTCCAGATTATTGACTATACTGATTGGACAAGAAAATGACTACTGGCATTCAGTGAAATCCTATGAAGTGACAATAGACCTACTAAGTAAAGTGACTTTTTCTTCTACAAAAGAAGTAATTGTGCTCTAGATCACAAATGGTCAAACCATATATAAATACTAGTAGACATACAATACAGGAATAACTACAGGGGTTTTCACCAGTACTTCATAATTTGGTTTTGGTCTCTAATAGTGTTGAGCGAGCATGGTCGACACTGCTCGGTACTCGCCCAAGCATCACGCTACTCGGGATGTTCGGCGAGTGTGGCGCCCCTGAGGGTTCGGTCACCACAGGGGTACTGCATCTCTTCAATGAGGTGTGGTATCTCCTCTCCGAGGTAAGGATGGAGTGCCTTTCAGGACCTCACCTCTGCATTCAACACTACACCTCTCCCACCTGTAGAGGGGGCTAATATGCACCAGGGTGCTGCCCCAGCCGGGATAAGAGGAGATGAGGGAACCAAAAGATAGGGGGAACCATGTAGTGGGTGAGGGTGGAGTACACACTTAGAGGTGACACTTGCTAATTCATATTTAATCTTCAGCCATCTTGGGCTTATGGTCCTTTTGATTGTGATCTTCATCACTGAACGTGGCTTTCTGTGTGAACCTGCAGTTGATGGGGGCACGGTCCTCGTGTTCTGGCCTTGAGGCGAGGAGCGGGCGGGAGTTAACGGTTGTCTCTACCCTGTCAAGGTCCCTACCTAAGAAGGCCTGGAGGGGAGTAGGGGAGAAAAGCTCCACAGGCAAAAGGTTCCCTGGGGGATACGGACGGAGCGGCATACGTCACCTGTATTTCTTCACACTGGCCCGGCCAGAGGGACTCCTGCTGCAAAAGGGGTACCGGCCCCCGATAACTGACTCTGTCACTTTAAGTCTTAGTCGGAGAAGCTCGGAGGCTCAGTGGATCCCAACGGGTAACAGACGAAGCGGAGTCGCCACCCTTCCCCCTGTTCTGTGCATAGTCCAGAGGGAGACTCGGCCTTTCCACACACACACGGACAGGATAGGACCTAGTGGGACATTCTAGGAACACCTGGGTGCTTGAGGTCCTGATTAGCGCACCTGAATTATCCGGAGTGTGCTGAACCTTTTCCTGGTGGCCGCAGCGCACCGTGAGGAGCGGGGAGAAGCCTTGCAGCTGTGCAAACTACCGTGAGTAAAGCTTGGAAGACTACCCCTATGGTCTCCGATCCTTTATTGAAGCACGGCACTGCACTACACCGCACCTCATCTCCCACTACTACTCCCATCCTCCTTCTGTCCTGTCCTCTGCCCTGAGGCCCTGCTTCACCTGTGGGGAGTAGTACCACCTTCTGCTGCCACTACATCCCGCCTCAGAGGACTGAATGCAGCGCTGGTGGAAGATCACCAGAAACCACAGGTTGCGTAGTCGTTAATAACCACTCATCCATCCCGAAGCCCATATTTTTGGTGTGTGCGCCGTGGGCACGGACCGGGCCAAGGCCGCGACTGCATCCCCCCTTCCTTTTTCCACCGGCCCGTCGTCCGAGTACACCTTTCCCAGGGAGGGCTGACGTTATCTCAGTAGTGGGTCACACACGAGCACCGAGCATTTCCGGGTTACTCGGGCAGGAGCTCGGGTCTCCGCCCTGCATGTTTGGCGCTCTTTACAGAGCCAATGAACATGCAGGGATTGCCAGCCAGTCACTGTAATGCCGCAGCCATGTTGGTTGTGGGCATTACATTGATTGGCTGGCCGCACAGCGTCACCTCGAGTATTTAAAACCGGGCGCCACCATCTTGGACACAGACGGCTGGGATCAGACAGTGTAGGGACAGCGCTGCTGATTTAGGGAGAGATATATACTGCGAAATAGTTAGTGTAGGGTCTGTAAAGGCTGCCAGATCAAACAAACAGTCCTTCTCAGGACTAATATCCATCCCCGATATCAGGCAGGCAGGCAGGCTGTATAGGAAATGCAGTGGTTATACCAGCAAACGCTGCATTACAGTCCTGTGTGCTCCTGTTGCTGAAATTGGTGGACTTAGCTCCAGGTCTCGTGGGCCAGGAAAAATCCTTTTTTTTTCATCTAAATCCTCTTTTTTTTTTTCCTCCTTCACACTGTACAAATACCCGTCTTATTAACCTTTTGGTGTCCACCCCTCCCCCCCCCCCAAAAAAAAAGTGTGTCTCTAATTTTTCACAAATATATCTGTTGAAAATAGTCTGGTGTAGGCCCGAGAAATACAAGTGTGGTTTTGCAGTTCCATGGGTCAAATCTCTGTATTATCCTGCTTTTGCCATTTTTTGCCGTAAAGAAAAACTAATAGTGTCTCTCTGATTTTTCAGACACAAATATATCTGTTGAAAATAGTCTGGTGTAGGCCAGAGAAACAGAAGTGTGGTTTTGCAGTTCCACGGTTCAAACCTCTGTATTATCCACTTTTGGGCCATTTGTATCTAAAAAAAAACTGTTTGAGTGTGTCCCTCAGTGTTCAGACGCAAATATATCTATTTAAAATTGTCTGGTATACCCCAGTAAACAATAACTGTGGTTTTGCCATTCCACGGTAAAAAATCTCTGTTATTCAGCTTTTGGTATTTTTTCCGTAAAGAAAAACAGTAATAGTTTCTCCCTGATTGTTCAGATTGTTTAAAAGAGTCGGGTGTAGGCCAGAGAAATAGAACTGTGGTTTTCCTCTTCCACGGTTCTAATCTACTTATTATTACCCCTTTTCCATTGATAGTGCGAGTGTAAGCTATTTTACTTCCTTTACAATGGGCAAGGCATGTGGCAAGGGACATGGAACTGGACGTTCTGGTGATGGTGCATGCAGAGGACGGGGCAGTGGCCAAGGTGAAAATGTGCCTCAACCAACAGCCACATCTTCTCGCTCCCTCTTCTTGACCGAATTACTAAGGAAGCACAGAACAACACCAGTATTGCGAACTGATCAGTGTGAACAGGTTATTAATTGGATAGCAGATAATACTTCCAGTTACCTGGGCACCACCACCTCCGGTCTGTCTTCCACACGGTCAACTCGTAGTAGCCGTGAGTCTTGACAGCATACTCCTCCTCACCCTGATGCTCCTTCCTCCCACCATGCCGAGTGTCGTCAGACAGCAACTGATTCCACACTTGGACACTCTGAAGAGCTGTTCACTGGTCCATTTCCAGATTTGTGCCCCTCGCCTGCTCCGCTTGAAGTGGTGGAAGAGGAGATCCCATGTAGCGATGCCCAAATATTTGAACAGCCACAGGAAGTCGACGCTGGCAATTTGTCACAAGAGGTGGACGATGACGAGACCCAATTGCCAGGAAGTGAGGAGGAGGATCGTGGTGCGCAAGTGGAAGAGGAGGAGGTGGTGGATGATGTAGTAACTGACCCAATGTGGCAGGAGGACATGCAGAGTGAGGCCAGCAGCACACAGGGTGAGGGAGGCAGAGTACCCCAACAGGCAGGAAGAAGCAGTGTGGTGGCCGCACACAGAAGGCAGGCAACAGTTCCCCGTAACACCAACACGAGGGACGTTGCCAGTACAACCTGTAGGTCTTCCAGAGTCTGGTATTTTTTTAAAGACTCTGCTGATAACCCCAAAAAGGCCATTTGTACCACCTGTCATGCCAGCATCAGCAGGCGTGACAAAACTACCAGCCTGACCACCACCAGCATGATCAGGCACATGGCAGCAAAGCACTCAACTTTGTGGGGTGAACCCCAGGGTCCACGACCAGTGTCAGCGGGTGTCACCACTGCTTCTTCCGCTGTTGTGAGTGCAATAAAACCCCCTGTTGTGTGTGAAAGGCAATCCCCTGTCCATACTGCATGCAAAGATTCCCCCTCCTCTCAGTCTTCACTTGTTATGGCAGTTTCTCAAGAAACAGCATCAACGTCCACGTCCACGTCCCACCACAGTGTTCAATTGTCCATATCCCAGACCTTTGAACGAAAGTGGAAATTTGCAGCCAACGCCCCACAGGCCACAGTCCTAAATTCGCACATTTCACGACTGCTTGCATTGGAAATACGGCCTTTTAAGCTGGTGGAGACGGAATCCTTCCGCAACTTTATGGCGGTGGCCGTCCCTCGGTACTCGGTCCCCAGCCGACACTATTTTGCCCGGTGTGCCATCCCCGCACTACACAAGCAAGTGTCCCAAAACATCTGCCGTGCCCTCAACAATGCAGTTACTGGGTGAGTCCACCTGACAATGGACACGTGGACAAGTGCTTGTGGCCAGGGACGGTACATCTCCCTGACGGCACACTGAGTAAACATAGTGGAAGCCGGGACCCAGTCGGACCTTGGGAAGGAACACATCCTCCTCACACCGAGGATTGCGGGCCCTATGTCAGTCAGAGTTGCCCCCACAGTGTACAGCTCCTGCGCATCATCCTCCTCCTCCTCCTCATGTTCAGCCTCCATCTCAGATATCACCACATCAGTTACAAGCTGGAAGCACTGCAGTACTGCCTCCGCCAAGCGGCAACAGGCTGTGCTGAAACTCATAAGCTTAGGTGAGAAACCTCACACTGCTTGTGAGTTGTGGACAGCTGTGAAAGAGCAGGCAGATCTGTGGCTGAGACCGCTGAACCTACATCCAGACATGGTCATGTGTGACAATGTCCGTAACCTGGTGGCGGCTCTGAGGCGAGGCGAGATCACACACGTACCATGCCTGGCTCATGTGCTTAACCTCGTGGTTCAGCAGTTTCTTAAATCATACCTCGAGTTGCCAGATCTGCTCGTCAAAGTACGCCAGTCAACTCCTTTTCGCAAGTCGGCTACAGCTTCGGCTGCCCTTGCTGTGTTGCAGCAGCGTTTGCAGCTTCCGTCACACCGACTGGTGTGTGATGTCCCCACACGTTGGAACTCTACCCTCCACATGTTGCAAAGGATTTGTGAGCAGAAGAGAGCAGTTGTGGAGTACCAGCTGCAACAAGGCCGTCGATATTCAGGTCAGACTCCACACATAAGACCTCAGGAGTGGACCTGGATGTCTGACATATGTACCATCTTGACAAACTTTGAGGAGTCCACCAAGATGGTGAGTGGCGATGGCGCCATCATTAGCGTCAGAATTCCACTTCTCTGTCTTTTGCAACGCTCTCTGCAGAGAATTAAAGAGGAGGCATTGCAGCCAGAGTATGATGAGATGGATCAAGAAGCCATAGCAGTCGATTACACACAGCCCAGACTCATCTCATCCCAACGTGCATTGGGGGACAATGAGGGAGAGGAGGAGGAGGAGGAGGAAGAACAGGAGCTTGTATCATGCGCTGTAGTCAGTCGTACCTGTACAACTGTCATACCGTCGGTTCAGCGTGGGTGGCCTGAGGACAGGGGGGAGGAGGAGGAGGAGAGCATGGTCAGTCGTCATCTTGGTGAGGACACGGAAGTCTTGCCCGTTACCAGTCTGGCACGCATGGCTGACTTTATGTTATGCTGCCTTAACCGTGACCCTCGCGTTGTCAAAATGTTGGGTGACAGTCATTACTGGTTGGTGACACTTTTAGACCCCCACTACAAGGAGAACTTTGACTCTCTTATTCCTGAGGTGGAGAGGTCTACAAGAATGGGGCAGTACCAGAAGGCCCTTGCTGCAGAACTGTTAAAAAAATTCCCATCTGAACACGCTAGCGGCAGAGGTCACAGTTCGTTGACCAACATAGGCGTACATGCGAGAGAGACGCAACTCCAATCCAGCAGAGGCAGGGGAACACTGTCAACGTTCTGGGACAGTTTTCTCAGACCCTCCCTTCGGACAGACCCTGAGGCGCGGGGTGCTCTCACAAGGAGTGGAATGTTTCAAAAGATGGTGAAGGAGTACCTTGCCGACCGTACCAGCGTCCTCCGTGATTCCTCTGTGCCTTTTAATTTTTGGGTATCCAAACTGGACACTTGGAATGAACTCGCTCTGTACGCCTTGTAGGTCCTGGACTGCCCTGCCGCTAGCGTGTTATCAGAGCGTGTTTTGAGTGCCGCTGGGGGAATTATAATTGATAAGCGCACTCGCCTGTCAACTGACAATGCTGACAAGCTGACCCTTAACAAAATGAACAAGGGCTGGATTGGGCCAGACTTCTCATCACCACCAAATGACAGCAGAGTAACAGGAAGTCAAATCCACTGTGTTATTTCGGGAAGTGTATTCACATGCACCACTTCACACCCACATATGGGTATACGCTTCCTCATTTCGGCTGTTTTATGTTCTTCTCCTTAACCTCAGCCTCCACCACCACTATACCACCAGGGTGACCGTGGTCCGTGTTGCCATTATTGAAAGTTCCTCCATCCTTATTTCTGTCAGCTTTTGCTTGGAAGGCATAAGCAAAGACTGTGGGAGACCCACTCACCAATAATGGGAATAATATTTTTAAGATGCTGTACTGTATGGCTCTTCTAAGGGGCATTAAAACCGTCTTATTAAGCTACTGGGACCTCCACGTCTCTTCCAAGGGGCATTCAAACCGTCTTGTTAAGCTACTGGGACCTCCACGTCTCTTCCAAGGGGAATTCAAACCATCTTGTTAAGCTACTGGGACCTCCACGTCTCTTCCAAGGGGCATTCAAACCGTCTAGTTAAGCTACTGTGACCTTCACCACTTTTCCAAGGGGCATTCAAACCATCTTGTTAAGCTACTATGACCTCCACCACTTTTCCAAGGGGCATTAAAACCGTCTTGTTAAGCTACTGGGACCTCCACGTCTCTTCTGAGGGGAATTAAAAGCATCTTGTTAAACCACTCTGAACTCCACAGCTCTTCCAAGGGGCATTTAAATGTTGTTTTTAATTAACTCTAACCTCCACGACTCTTCGAACGGGCATTGCATTTCCTTCTAATTTTTGGCAGCTTTTGCTTGGAAGGCATAAGCAAAGACTATAGGAGACCCACTCCCCAATAATGGGAATAATGTTTGTAATATGCTCTTCTGCATGGCTCTTGTAAGGGGCTATGCAAGTTCCTCCGTCCTAATTTTTGGCAGCTTTTGCTTGGAAGGCATAAGCAAAGACTATGGGAGACCCACTCCCCAATAATAGGAATAATGTTTGTAATATGCTCTACTGCATGGCTCTTGTAAGGGGCATTGCAAGTTCCTCCGTCCTAATTTTTGGCAGCTTTTGCTTGGAAGGCATAAGCAAAGACTATGGGAGACCCACTCCCCAATAATGGGAATAATGTTTGTAATATGCTGTACGGCATGGCTCTTGCAAGGGGCATTGCAAGTTTCTCCGTCCTATTTTTTGGCAGCTTTTGCTTGAAAGGCATAAGCAAAGACTGTGGGAGACCCACTCCCCAATAATGGGAATAATATTTTTAAGATGCTGTACTGTATGGCTCTTGTAAGGGGCATTAAAACCGTCTTGTTAAGCTACTGTGACCTCCACCACTTTTCCAAGGGGCATTAAAAGTGTCTTGTTAAGCTACTGGGACCTCCACGTCTCTTCTGAGGGGAATTAAAAGCATCTTGTTAAACCACTCTCAACTCCACAGCTCTTCCAAGGGGCATTTAAATGTTGTCTTTAATTAACTCTAACCTCCACGACTCTTCGAACGGGCATTGCATTTCCTTCTAATTTTTGGCAGCTTTTGCTTGGAAGGCATAAGCAAAGACTATAGGAGACCCACTCCCCAATAATGGGAATAATGTTTGTAATATGCTCTTCTGCATGGCTCTTGTAAGGGGCTATGCAACTTCCTCCGTCCTAATTTTTGGCAGCTTTTGCTTGGAAGGCATAAGCAAAGACTATGGGAGACCCACTCCCCAATAATGGGAATAATGTTTGTAATATGCTCTACTGCATGGCTCTTGTAAGAGGCATTGCAAGTTCCTCCGTCCTAATTTTCGGCAGCTTTTGCTTGGAAGGCATAAGCAAAGACTATGGGAGACCCACTCCCCAATAATGGGAATAATGTTTGTAATATGCTGTACTGCATGGCTCTTGTAAGGGGCATTGCAAGTTCCTCCGTCCTAATTTTTGGCAACTTTTGCTTGGAAGGCATAAGCAAAGACTATGGGAGACCCACTCCCCAATAATGGGAATAATGTTTGTAATATGCTCTACTGCATGGCTCTTGTAAGGGGCATTGCAAATTCCTCCGTCCTAATTTTTGGCAGCTTTTGCTTGGAAGGCATAAGCAAAGACTATGGGAGACCCACTCCCCAATAATGGGAATAATGTTTGAAATATGCTGTACGGCATGGCTCTTGCAAGGGGCATTGCAAATTCCTCCGTCCTATTTTTTGGCAGCTTTTGCTTGAAAGGCATAAGCAAAGACTGTGGGAGACCCACTCCACAATAATGGGAATAATATTTTTAAGATGCTGTACTGTATGGCTCTTATAAGGGGCATTAAAACCGTCTTGTTAAGCTACTCTGACCTCCACCACTTTTCCAAGGGGCATTATAAGTGTCTTGTTAAGCTACTGGGACCTCCACGTCCCTTCTGAGGGGAATTAAAAGCGTCTTGTGAAGCTACTGTGACCTCCACCACTTTTCCGAGGGGCATTAAAACCGTCTTGTTAAGCTACTGTGACCTCCACCACTTTTCCAAGGGGCATTAAAACCGTCTTGTTAAGCTACTGGGACCTCCACGTCTCTTCTGAGGGGCATTAAAAGCATCTTGTTAAGCTACTGGCACCTCCACGTCTCTTCTGAGGGGCATTAAAAGCATCTTGTTAAGCTACTGCGACCTCCACCACTTTTCCGAGGGGCATTAAAACCGTCTTGCTATGCTACTGTGACCTCCACCACTTTTCCAAGGGGCATTAAAACCGTCTTGTAAAGCTACTGGGACCTCCACGTCTCTTCTGAGGGGCATTAAAAGCGTCTTGTTAAGCTACTGGGACCTCCACGTCTCTTCTGAGGGGCATTAAAAGCGTCTTGTTAAGCTACTGCGACCTCCACCACTATTCCGAGGGGCATTAAAACCGTCTTATTAAGCTACTGTGATCTCCACCACTTTTCCAAGGGGCATTAAGACTGTCTTGTTAAGCTATTGGGACCTCCACGTCTCTTCTGAGGGGCATTAAAAGTGTCTTGTTAAGCTACTGTGACCTCCACCACTTTTCCGAGGGGCATTAAAACCATCTTGTTAAGCTACTGGGACCTCCACGTCTCTTCCAAGGGGCATTCAAACCGTCTTGTTAAGCTACTGCAACCTCCACCACTTTTCCAAGGGGCATTCAAACCGTCTTGTTAAGCTACTGCGACCTCCACCACTTTTCCGAGGGGCATTAAAACAGTCTTGTTAAGCTACTCTGACCTCCACCACTTTTCCAAGGGGCATTAAAACCGTCTTGTTAAGCTACTGGGACCTCCACGTCTCTTCTGAGGGGCATTAAAAGCATCTTGTTAAGCTACTGCGACATCCACCACTTATCCGAGGGGCATTAAAACCATCTTGTTAAGCTACTAGGACCTCCACGTCTCTTCCATGGGGCATTCAAACCATCTTGTTAAGCTACTGTGACCTCCACCACTTTTCCAAGGGGAATTAAAACCATCTAGTTAAGCTACTGGGACCTCCACGTCTCTTCCGAGGGGCATTAAAACCGTCTTGTTAATCTACTGTGACCTCCACGTCTCTTCCAAGGGGCATTAAAAGCGTCTTCTTAAGCCACTCTGAACTCCCAGCTCTTCCAAGGGGCATTGAAATGTTGTTTTTAATTACCTCTAACCTCCACGACTCTTCCAACGGGCATTGCATTACCTCCTAATTTTAGTCAGCTTTTGCTTTTCAATGCAAAAGGCGAAAACTAAGGGAGACCCACTCCCCAATAACGGGTAGAAGGTTTTTAGTACGCTGTAATCCACGTCTGTTTCAAGGGGCATTGCAGTTCCTCATAATTTTTGGAAAGCCTTCCATTCACTGCTTAGGCCAACAGTGTACAGGCGACCCAGTTGCTATAAATGGAAAAAACAGTTTAGTTAAGGCCCTCTGACCTCCATGTCATTTCCAAAGGGCATTGGAGTGCCTCGAAATTTTTGGTAGG
Organism: Phyllobates terribilis; assembly: GCF_046119375.1. Classification (NCBI taxonomy): domain Eukaryota; kingdom Metazoa; phylum Chordata; class Amphibia; order Anura; family Dendrobatidae; genus Phyllobates; species Phyllobates terribilis. The sequence continues at coordinate 254,354,679 of NW_027362764.1, forward strand.
CATTGCACTCACTGTATGCCCTATAACTGTGTAGCCGAACCGCTCCTTTTGCTACAGAAACATATCCTACAAGACATATGTGGTTGACTGGCCTGATATTGATGTGAATGGTCCCTGTTCCTCCTGCTCTTTCTCCTTTAGCACCACCTCATCCATCATTTATCACCCGAAGCTTTGTTTTAACGGGAGTCATAGAACTGGGATAGTAGCAGGAAAACATCCAGCAATCCTCGGAGGAGGTAGGATATGCACCAAAACGCTGACCACCTCAAGCCTAGCCGCTACTACATACATGCGCTTGCATTCAAAGAAAACAAAGCAGATGTTTACTTCTATCATCATCATCATGCTCCTCACCTTGGCACTCTCAACTCCCCTGATGGAGAAGCCAGGGCCCACCGGAGGAGTCTGGTTCTCTGGTGGGCTGGTCCAATGCTGCCCTAAAGCAGGCCGGGCTAAGAAAAGTGTGTAGGGGGAAGTTGACAGGAGAAATAGGGGCGGCTGGGGACCGTTTATGGACACCCGGCTGCCCCCAGGCGGCTGGGGACCGAGTATGGACACCCCGCCGTCCCCTGGCGGCTGGGGACCGTGTGTGGACACCCCGCCTCGGGGCGGCTGGGGACTGAGTATGGACACCCGGCCGCCCCCTGGCGGCTGAGGACCGAGTGTGGACACCCGGCAGCCGGGCAGCTGGGGACTGAGTATGGATACCAGGCCGCCAACGCAGCCATGACGTGGTGGCCAGTTTCCACCTCCACATGCCAAAAAAGGCCCAATTTCAAATGCAAGCAAGCAGTATGGTATTGCAGCCTAGGGGTGGGTGGGTGTCAGGCTGCATACTTGCGCTTGCATTGCAAGGAATGGGAGAGGTACAATTGAACACTCCCCTGGGACAAGGACGTGAACGGGGATAGTTGCAAGTCTGCAACGACAGGTGCAGGGTGGGAGGCATCTTCGCATGTACCATGAACAGGGGTTTGGCATGCACACACTACAGCGGAATAGGCTGTCCTTCCCACTAAATGCACTGGGGAGGGCACAGATAATGTTTTGGTATGCACCCTTAATCTTATGTATAAGGCACACCAGGACAAATAGGGGCGACTGGGGACTGAGTATGGATACCTCGCTGCCGAAGCAGCCATGAGGTAGTGGCCAGCTTCGGCCTCCTCCAAACTAAAAGGCCCCATTTCAAGTGCAAGCTAGCAGTATGTTTTTGCAGCCTGGGGGTGGGTGGGTGGCAGGCTGCACACTTACGCTTGCTTTCCAAGAAAACAAAGCAGATGCTAACTTCTATCATCATCATCTATCTGAGTATGGATACCAGGCCGCCAACGCAGCCATGACGTGGTGGCCAGATTCCGCCTCCACATGCCTAAAAGGCCCAATTTCAAGTGCAAGCAAGCAGTATGGTATTGCAGCCTGGGGGTGGGTGGGTGGCAGGCTGCATACTTGCGCTTGCATTGCAAGGAATGGGGGAGGTACAATTGAACACTGCTCTGGGAGAAGGACTTGCACGGGGATAGTTGCAAGTCTGCATCTTCTGATGCGGCAAGCATCACTTCTGATGGGCACACTTTTAGGCAGTGACCTGGGTGTCAGAGATGCTTCCATGGGTCTTCCCCATGCTGTTCCCATGTCTTTTCAGCACTGTATGCATGTGTCACACAGCACATGGCCAGATAAGGTTGTAAAATGTTAAAATGACATTTCCCGGTGAATGCATTTGTCACGGTTGAAAGCAATACAAAAGTGCAAAAACGCATAAAAAATGCTACTTGTGAACAAAGCCCAAGGTGTGGAGGAGTATATTTTTTGGGGGTTATTTATTTTACCTTATACACAAGTCTTTACCCTGGAAAGGAACTTCCTTAACATATTTCACAGGAAAGCAGTTTCAGTTTCGTTTTTGAACGTTTTATTGTGAGCCCTTAAAAGTGGCTTAATACCTCTGACCACGTTGTTGACAGCAGTGACCTGGGGGTCAGAAATGCTTCCTGGGGCGACCCCCATGCTGTCCCCATGTCATTTGAGCACTGTCACTATAGTTTTGGGCACTTGTTAGGCTTTTAAAAGACTGCCAGGAGTGCCGCCGCAAAAATGCTCGGGTCTCCCATAGACTAACATTGGGCTCGTTGCTCGGGTCGAGGACCAGAGTATCACGGCGAGTGGGGCCCGAGCTTCGAGCACCCGAGCATTTTAGTGCTCGCTCAACACTAGTCTCTAATTTCTCATGACTTTGAGAAGCACACATAGCATGTGCGTTTTATGACAGAGTATCTCATATCATGCTTTCTTTAAAACTGCTAATCTTGCACTAGTCATTATAGGATAAGTTGAGCCAAGTGTAAAGGTAAGGAAAGATACATGCATGTTTCACACCTACATTGTACATTTTGCACATGATTTTGGGTGGAATACATAAAGCGATTTGTGATGACTATGGGGCATCAAAAAAGTTGTAAATTTTAAAGCATGTCATAATGGATTTTTTTACCTCATATATCATTACTTTTAATTACTCGTAAACAAGTATAATGACCCCCTTAAACCTCTAATATATATGCTAAGATTGAATATAGGAATTTTAAATTTCAGTGGTTTGTGAAAGTATTCACCCCCTTAGCATTTTTTTAGGTTTTGCTACCTTACAACCTGGAATTTCACTGTTTTTTTGAGGGTTTGCATCACTTCATATAAAGAACAAAACCCTATGATGTAATCTTATTACTACCTTCCAATCTATCATATAGCCTGTAGGGCTAGTAAATCAATAGAACTCAATAATATATGCTGTAAGAAATAGTGCCCTAACCAGATAATGCATAGAAAAAAGCTAGGAATAGAGTCATATCACCCATGAGAGACCATAGTTCAGGCTAACCCAGACACCCCACGCGTATTGCTGTGGATCACAGCTCCATCACTTTCTCTGATGAAAGTTGTAATCCACAGCAATAGATTTGATGGTAGTACTGAGATTACATCATAAGGTCTTGAATCAATCATGTGGCTATAGCCTTTCTCCACTTTTTCTAGTCCCTATTTTGCTATTATGCATCTAGTATTATATAGGACATATTGGATATGACAATCACCTCGTAAGGTAATCTTGTATCTTATTATGATCTGGCAAATATCATATTCACTATAATTGTATGACTTATTAGCTACAATGACGTACTTGTTAATGTTTTTTATGTGTTTTATTATCATCACATATATATCATGACATATATTGTTATCTCAATGTTTGGTGTATATTGTCGTGTATACACTTAAATGGTTATCGCTAGTGTTGAGCGAGCATGCTCGACACTGCTCGGTACTCGCCCGAGCATCTCACTACTCGGGATGCTCGGCGAGCACCGAGCATTTTCGGGTTACTCGGGCGGGAGCTCGGGTCTCTGCCCTGCATGTTTGGCGCTCTTTACAGAGCCAATGAACATGCAGGGATTGCCAGCCAGTCACTGTAATGCCGCAGCCATGTTGTTTGTGGGCATTACAGTGATTGGCTGGCCGCACAGCGTCACCTCGAGTATTTAAAACCGGGCGGCGCCATCTTGGACACAGTCGCTCCGAATCAGACAGTGTAGGGAGACTGCTGCTGAGCTAGAGAGAGATTTATACTGCAAAATAGGTAGTGTAGGGTCTCTAAAGTCTGCAAAATCAAACAAACAGTCCTTCTGAGGACTAATATCCATCCCAGATATCAGGCAGGCAGGCAGGCTGTATAGGAGACGCAGTGGTTATACCAACAAACACTGCATTACAGTCCTGTGTGCTGCTTCTCAAATTGCTGGACTTAGCCCCAGGTCTCAGGGGCCAGGAAAAATCTTTTTTTTTCATCTAAATACTCTTTTTTTTCTTTTTCCTCACTCAAACTGTACAAATACCCATGTTATTAACCTTTTGATATTTCCCCCCACAAATATATCTGTTTAAAAGAGTCTGGTTTCGGCCAGATAACTAGAACTGTGGTTTTGCAGTTCCACGGTTCAAATCTCTATATTATCCACTTTTTTGCCTTTTTTCCATAAAAAAAAACAGTTTGAGTGTCTCGCTGACTGTTCAGACACAAATATATCTGTTTAAAAGATTCTGGTGTAGGCCAGAGAAATAGAACTGTGGTTTTCCTCTTCCATGGTTCTAATCTCCTTTTTATTACCATTTTGCCATTGATAGTGCGAGTGTAAGCTATTTTACTTCATTTACAATGGGCAAAGTGCGTGGCAAGGGACGTGGAACTGGACATTCTGGTGATGGTGCGTGCAGAGGATGGGGCCGTGGCCAAGGTGAAAATGTGCCACAACCATCAGCCACATCTTCTCGCTCCCAGCTCTTGACCGAATTACTAGGGAAGCACACAACAACACCACTATTGCGAACTGATCAGTGTGAACAGGTTATTAATTGGATAGCAGATAATACTTCCAGTCACCTGGGCACCACCACCTCTGGTCTGTCTTCCACACGGTCAAGTGTTAGTAGCCATGAGTCTCGACCGCATACTCCTCCTCACCGTGATGCTCCTTCCTCGCACCATGCCGAGTGTTGTCAGACAGCAACTGATCCCACAGTTGGACACTCTGAAGAGCTGTTCACTGGTCCATTTCCATATTTGGACCCCTCGCCTGCTACGCTTGAAGTGGTGGAAGAGGAGATCCCATGTAGCGATGGCCAAATATTTGAACAGCCACGGCCACAGGAAGGCGACGCTGGCAATTTATCACAAGAGGTGGACGATGACGAGACACAATTGCCACGAAGTGAGGAGGAGGACTGTGGTGCGGAAGTGGAAGAGGAGGAGGTGGTGGATGATCTAGTAACTGACCCAACGTGGCAGGAGGACACGCAGAGCGAGGCCAGCAGCACACAGGGGGAGGGAGGCAGAGTACCCCAACAGGCAGGAAGAAGCAGTGTGGTAGCCGCAGACAGAAGGCAGGCAACTATTCCCCGTAACACTAACACGAGGGATGTTGCCAGTGTAACCAGTAGGTCTTCCAGAGTCTGGAATTTTTTTAAAGACTCTGCTGATAACTCCAAAAAGGCCATTTGTACCACCTGCCAGGCCAGCATCAGCAGGGGTGACAAAACTACCAGCCTGACCACCACCAGCATGATCAGGCACAAGGCAGCAAAGTACCCGACTTTGTGGGGCGAACCCCAGGGTCCATGACCAGTGTCAGCGGGTGTCACCACTGCTTCTTCCGCTGTTGTGCGTGTAAGAGAACTCCCTGCTGTGCGTGCAAGGCAATTGTGGCACACCAGGGGTCTGGTTTCCACAGTAATGTAGTGTTATGTCTGAGAGCAGGTGGGAGGTCCTTTGGTCAGGGATCCTGTGCATGCCACACCTCCTGCCCAGTCTTGGGAGGGGAAGGACTTCCCCTATAAAAACCTAGGGCTGAGGCAGGGTTAGTGAGTAGAGAAGAAGTAGAGACGAGAAACAGTCATAGGAAGAAACAGCAGAAGCTCAGTGGGAGCAATACTACTACGAGTCAGGGGCTGGCAGCTGCAGAGCTCGCCCTGACTGAGAAGCTTTCTTACCGGACCCGGCGTCTGAGGCTGTGGGGACTAACTCTTACCCAGCAGCAGAAGCCGACCGGCAGGGGATTTCAGGTCCTCAGGCCCAGAAACCCGAAGGCACGGTCACACGCGTGGGACCAGCACCGCCATCGTGGAGCGGAAGCCATTAGAAGGCCCCGAGTCACCGGCCATACGGGTGAGCACCACACGGTACACTCAGGGACGTGGGCTACTTATATCCGCTTCTAGCAAGGTAGCCAGAAGAGTACAGTCAGTTTGGGAGGCCTACAACTCCGTCTGGCCAGGGGAGATCCCATCTGCTCAAGGACTGACCAGGCCCCGTTCGCTAGCAAGTACTCCGGGAGGGTCTATCGTTGTTACCAGTAAAGACCCTGAATTACACCGCACCGTCTCTGAGTGGTTCCTGCTACCCCCATCTTCCACGTCGGCTGCCCTGAGGCCATACCCCTCCCGTTGGGGGTTATACTATCACGGTGCACAATTCTACACCGGCCTCAGCGGTCTGCCCTGCAGCGGCAGCTCCATAGCTGCAAATCAACGGGTGGCGTAGTCGACACTCAAATAACATCTATCAAGACTGCCACACACTGAGTTTGACTCCCTGGGCACGGACCGGGTCCCCGCCACTCGGAGACTACAACCCTCATCTGATCCGGTTCTGGGTAAGCCCCCGTGCGCGAGACGCTGCGCGACACAGCAGGCCCAGGGGCGCGTCAACTTTGGCATAGTCGGCAGGATTTCGTGCCCGCAACCACCGGGTACTGCGTGCCTGAAAAAGAGACTTTTAAAATTTACCATCCGTGAAGTTTTCCCGCCATCGGTGAAGATTCCCGCCATCCAGCGCCATCTTCAGCCTTCTTCCCGCCATCCGTGGAGTTTTCCCGCCGTTGGACGCCATCTTGAGGACGCCGCGCGGGAAGAAGAGGGGCGTGGACTCCGAAAAGCCCGCGAGAACTGAAGCCCCGCCTCACGTCCGGACGTTGCGTAAGGTCCTGGAAGGAGCCCAGCAGACGCCGACGTCACCGGAGCGCGACGGAAGGTCCTCAACCCTGACGATCCACTGCGGAGCCGCGGCCTACGGAAGAGGATCATCGCAAGGTAGGCCACGGTCCACTAGGGGGGAGAAGGATGTCGGATACGGAGGAGAGCTTCACCGCTTCAACCCCCGCCAGCGCCACCGCTGTCGCGGTCATGCCTTTCACCGTGCCCTATATCCCGGGGGCAGCCTGGCTACCCCAGTACTCAGGGGAGTCACATACCCTGCAGGACTTTACAGAAAGGCTGGATAGCCTCTTCCAGGTGTACCCCTCACAGAGGAGCAAAAAGTGAGCATCCTGGTGGCCCAATTAACCGGAGCAGCCCGAAGGGAGGTAAAGTCCTGGCCACCTGGGGGGAGGACTGTCGCAGGGATACTAACCCGGCTGAGGGACACCTTTGATACCCGCACCTCAGCCGAGATCAAGCTTAGATTCTACGGGTGCAAACAGCGGGCCCATGAGAGTATAAGGGACTATGCCCTGAACCTACAAGAGGCCCTGAGAGCCGTTAAGCAGACCGACCCTGACGGCGTGGGAGACGAGGACAGGCTGTTGACTGAACAATTTATAGAGGGTTTATATTGCAATGCCCACCGAACCCAGTTGCGGGCAATGGCCCTACAGGACCCTCATCTGGGATTTGCACAGTTCAAGGACAGAGCCATCCGGGTGCTCCGAGAACCGGCACCGGATGGCGTTGTGACCCACAGGCGCCCAGCTATCACTTACCACCAGGAGGCGGCGCCCTTGTCGGCAGGGCCTGTAGGGGCTGATGCGCAGGCTTTGAACAATGACCCGGCTCCAGACCTGTACCATCAGGTCCAAGAGCTAGCTAAAAGTGTTGCTGCGTTAACCCGAACTGTGCAGTCTTTACAGGCTTCCACTCCAGGGAAGATCCAGCTGGCATCCGGACCGGAGAACATCCCGTGGCGTCGACCAAGGAGGACCCCACCGGCCAGAGGAAGACCCAGTGACCGGTACAACGAGGACGGACGACCCATCTGCCGCCGCTGCAATCAACCCGGACATATGGCAAGGTACTGTCCTTTAAACTGGCACAACCTGGGGGTAGAGGGCCAACCCCCAGGAAAAAGATCACCAGGCCCATCGAACTGGCGCGACAAATATGTCGGAGGACGTCCAGTCTTGCCTGTGGTACTGGATGGCATCCCTATGAGTGCCCTACTAGACACTGGGTCACAGGTCACCACCATCCCGTACGTGCTCTTCAAGCAGTACTGGAATGACTCGGATATAACCCGCTACCCTGACGACGACTTGAGTATCATCGCCAGCAATGGTCAGCCCATGCCACAGATCGGATTTAAAGAGGCGACCATTAAAATTGGTAGAGTCGAACTAGCAGCACAGGGACTGATTATTGTAGACATTGACAAACACGAGAGTCACCCAAAGATAACGCTAGGAACTAATGTAATTGAAAATTGTCTTGCAGAGGTGATTTTCCTTTTACAACAGGTTGCCAAGAACGCCAGCTCCGGCGAGCAGCGGGTGCTCCAGAAAGAGATCCGGGCACTGATGCGACGGCAACAGGTGGAACTCTCCGGCGGTGAGATTGGTAGCGTAAGAATGTGTGACCCTTTTCCTATTGCCATGCCCCCAAAAAGTGAAATGATGATTTGGTGCCGGGCAGCTATTGGTCTGAGAGGTAGGGATTACCAGGCAATGGTAGAACCAGTTTACTCGGACAGTAGGCCCACCATTTTGACAGCACGGGGGGTGGTTGATGTACGCCATGGGAGGGTGCCCGTTCGCATAATAAATATCGGGGAGAGGGAAGTGTACCTGCCCCGGTATGCCACGCTAGCCAAATTATATACCATTAACCAAAATTCTATACAATCTGTGGAACCCTTGCCTCCATCTCACCCGGAGGAAGGTAACGGCTCTAAGAAAAACATGGAGGACTGGTGTCAGCAACTACATCTGGGTACTGACTCCACTCCCGCACACCAGAAACAAGGAGTCTATCGGGTGGTTCAAGAGTACGAGAGAGTGTTCAGTAAACACCCGTTAGACTTCGGACGAGTCAAGGGGGTAGAACACCACATCCCCACGGGAGACCATCCTCCTATAAAAGAGAGGTATCGACCCGTACCCCCTGCCCACTACCAACACGCCAAGGGGATGCTTAGAGACATGAAGGAGGCTGGGGTGATCAGGGATAGCTGTAGCCCCTGGGCAGCTCCATTAGTCTTAGTCAGAAAAAAAGACAACACCATGAGGATGTGTGTAGATTACCGGAAAATCAACCGTATCACACACAAGGATGCGTACCCCTTACCAAGGATAGAGGAGTCATTGGCTGCTTTAAGATTTGCTAACTTCTTCTCTACCTTGGATCTCACTAGCGGGTACTGGCAGGTTCCTGTAGCAGAGGCGGACCGGGAGAAGACCGCATTCACCACCCCGATGGGACTTAGCGAGTTCACCTGCATGCCGTTCGGACTCTGCAACGCACCAGGAACCTTCCAACGACTAATGGAGTGTTGTCTGGGCCACAGAAACTTCGAGACGGTCCTGTTGTACCTGGACGATGTCATCGTATATTCCAAGACGTATGAGGACCACCTGAAACACCTGGCGGAAGTGTTCGAAGCTCTGGCGAGTTACGGCCTAAAGGTGAAACCCTCCAAGTGTCACCTCCTGAAACCAAAGGTGCAGTACCTGGGACACGTGGTGAGCGCTGACGGAGTGGCTCCCGACCCTGATAAGATCACCGCAATTAAGGAATGGCCAAGCCCCTCCAGCGTAAAAGAAGTGCGGCAGTTCCTCGGGTTGGTAGGCTACTACCGAAGGTTTATTCCTGGTTTCACCAAAAAGGCAGCACCTATGCAGGACCTCCTGATAGGCCAGTCCCGGAAGGCCAAGAACCAGAAGCCGCCCTTCAAATGGGAGGAGCTGGAAGAAGAGTCCTTCCGCCAGCTGAAGATGGCCCTCACGGGGGACGAAATCCTGGCGTACCCGGATTATAGCCAGCCCTTTATTCTCTACACCGACGCCAGTAACATCGGGCTAGGAGCCGTACTGTCCCAGATCCAGCATGGTAAGGAACGAGTAATCGCCTACGCCAGCCGAAAACTGCGACCCACCAAAAGGAACCCCGAGAATTACAGCTCATTTAAGCTAGAGTTCCTGGCCGTAGTATGGGCAGTCACCGAGCGCTTTAAGCATTACCTCGCTTCTTCCCGGTTCACCGTGTACACGGATAACAACCCGTTGACACACCTGGACACGGCAAGACTCGGTGCCCTGGAGCAGAGGTGGATGGCCCGTCTGTCCAACTACGAGTTCACAATCAAATACCGGGCCGGACGCTCCAATACCAACGCGGACGCCCTGTCCAGGATGCCCAACCTGCCGGACGAAGGAGAAGATCCGGAGGGACTGGAAGAAGTTGAACTCCCTGCGTTCTACCGTCATGGGACTATCCAGTATTCCCACCGGGTAAGGAGTAAGCAGGCTGCTACGTTGAACCCCTTACCTCACTACAACTGGGCGGAAACGCAAGACAGCGACCCTGCCGTCCGACTGGTGAAGGAGATGCTGACTCGCCCGGAGGCTTGCCTTGAACCAGACGCTCCGGAGGAAGCCAAACAACTATGGGCAGAGAAGAGTCGACTGTTCCTTTACAAGGGGAAGTTGTGCCGCAGAATGGTTAACTCCCGGACGCATGAACTACTCTGGCAAGTAGTGGTGCCACGAAGAGACGCAGCCATGGTGATGGAGGCATACCACGACGGAGCTGGACACTTCGGGTGGAAGAAGCTGGAGTTCCTGCTGCGCGAGCGATTCCACTGGGTAGGCATGAGGGGAACCATTGAGAAGTGGTGCAGAGACTGTGGCCCGTGCAACCTGAGAAGGAAGGACCGTGCCAGCCAGAAGACTCCCCTGCAGTCCATCGTCACCCGGCAACCGTTGGAACTGGTAGCCTTGGATCATGTAAAACTGACCCCAAGCAGAAGTGGCTACGTCTACGCGTTAACCATCGTGGATCATTACTCCCGGTTCTTGGTTGTCGTCCCCGTCAAGGACTTAACGGCTCAAACAGCAGCTAGAGCCTTCCAGCAGCACTTCTGCCGTCCACACGGGTACCCGGACCAAGTGCTGACGGACCAGGGACCTGCCTTTGAAGCGGAGGTCTTCCAGGAATTCTGCAATCTGTATGGCTGCCGGAAGATAAGGACGACACCCTACCATCCGCAAACTAATGGACTTTGTGAGAAAATGAACCAGGTGGTAATGGATCTTCTAAAAACGTTGCCCCTGGAAGAACGCAGTCTGTGGCCTGAGAAGTTGCCCGATCTGGTGGACCTATACAACCACATCCCGGTAGGTTCCACCAACTGTACCCCGGCTTAGCTAATGAGGGCAAGACCTGGTAAGTTACCTGTTGACCTGGAAATGGGAGTCCTGACACCCGAGGACACTTCACCAGAAGCAGACTGGGACACAGAGAGGCAGCAGCAGTACCGGAGAGTACAGGAGAGCGTGGAGCGAAGTCTCTGTCAGGCTAGGGAAAGACAAGAGAAAACTTACAACCAGTATGCTCCCGCTGTTCCCCTGGTACCCGGAGAGCAGGTCTTGAAGAGGAAGAGACGGCTCCACAAGTTGGACGACCAGTGGGAGAAGGACCCGTACACCGTACTGCCCTCAAGCCACGAGAACCCGAAGGTTTGTACCATCAGTAAAGACGGAGGGGAAACCACAGCCATTGTATCCCGGGACCACCTGAAGAAGTGTCCCGAACAACTGAGGAACCCTGAAGAGGAACAAGAAGACCATCGACCCGTAGAGAAAAGGGAAGATATGGTTAGTACTGTGCTCGGGGACTTCCCTCGGTCTTGGACTCAAGTCAATGGTGCAGTTGTGGTACCCGTACTCACCTTCCTCCAACCAGCATCCCAAGCACCTACGGAGCAACAGGTAGAGCTGGAAGAACAGCCGGTCCAGGAGGCAGAAGACCCCACACTAGCAGACCAGGAGGATCAACCCTCTGCTTGCAGTGAGCCTGCCATATCCCTAGTGAGCCAAAGAGCCGGTAGACAGCTGCCCAGTTTACCCTTGACAGCTCCTACACCCTGTAGTTCAGGACTAGTCAGCTCCGTAGGTCCACTAGGGCCACTAGGGGCCAGTTACCCGCACGTTGGAGGATTTGAAGTGTATAAATTGTTTTATTTATGTTTACCTGTGTATTGTTGCTTGTGTATAATTTTGTGTTTCTAGTTCTTTGTAGGAGTCCTTGGTGGATTTACCGGGAATCCTTGTACATAGTTGGAGCGTAACCCAGGACGGACTAAAGACTGTTAAGGACTCGGGGCAGGACAAACCCCTACCTGGTTACGTCTCCCTGTTTTGGTGAAATGGACACCTTGCTTTTCTTCAAAGACTGCACCCGGTTACGGACATGCCGTAACCATCTTTATATGTTTTTCTTATTGTATTATTATTGTTTTTACCTTGTTATGTTTTTCTAAAATATGTTTAGTCCCGGAGTACTAAATTTCACTAGGGGGAATGTGGCACCCCAGGGGTCTGGTTTCCACAGTAATGTAGTGTTATGTCTGAGAGCAGGTGGGAGGTCCTTTGGTCAGGGATCCTGTGCATGCCACACCTCCTGCCCAGTCTTGGGAGGGGGAGGACTTCCCCTATAAAAACCTAGGGCTGAGGCAGGGTTAGTGAGTAGAGAAGAAGTAGAGACGAGAAACAGTCATAGGAAGAAACAGCAGAAGCTCAGTGGGAGCAATACTACTACGAGTCAGGGGCTGGCAGCTGCAGAGCTCGCCCTGACTGAGAAGCTTTCTTACCGGACCCGGCGTCCGAGGCTGTGGGGACTAACTCTTACCCAGCAGCAGAAGCCGACCGGCAGGGGATTTCAGGTCCTCAGGCCCAGAAACCCGAAGGCACGGTCACACGCGTGGGACCAGCACCGCCATCGTGGAGCGGAAGCCATTAGAAGGCCCCGAGTCACCGGCCATACGGGTGAGCACCACACGGTACACTCAGGGACGTGGGCTACTTATATCCGCTTCTAGCAAGGTAGCCAGAAGAGTACAGTCAGTTTGGGAGGCCTACAACTCCGCCTGGCCAGGGGAGATCCCATCTGCTCAAGGACTGACCAGGCCCCGTTCGCTAGCAAGTACTCCGGGAGGGTCTATCGTTGTTACCAGTAAAGACCCTGAATTACACCGCACCGTCTCTGAGTGGTTCCTGCTACCCCCATCTTCCACGTCGGCTGCCCTGAGGCCATACCCCTCCCGTTGGGGGTTATACTATCACGCTGCACAATTCTACACCAGCCTCAGCGGTCTGCCCTGCAGCGGCAGCTCCATAGCTGCAAATCAACGGGTGGCGTAGTCGACACTCAAATAACATCTATCAAGACTGCCACACACTGAGTTTGACTCCCTGGGCACGGACCGGGTCCCCGCCACTCGGAGACTACAACCCTCATCTGATCCGGTTCCGGGTAAGCCCCCGTGCGCGAGACGCTGCGCGACACAGCAGGCCCAGGGGCGCGTCACAATCCCCTGTCCATACTGTATGCAAAGATGCCCCCTCCTCTCAGTCTTCACTTGTTATGGCAGTTTCTCAAGAAACAGCATCAACGTCCACCTCCACGTCCCACAGCAGCGTTCAATTGTCCATATCCCAGACCTTTGAATGAAAGCGCAAATTCGCAGCCAACGCCCCACAGGCCACAGTCCTAAATTCGCACATTTCACGACTGCTTGCATTGGAAATGCTGCCTTTTAGGCTGGTGGAGACAGAATCCTTCTGCAACCTTATGGCGGTGGCCGTCCCTCGGTACTCGGTCCCCAGCCGACACTATTTTGCCCGGTGTGCCATCCCCGCACTACACAAGCACGTGTCCCAAAACATCTGCCGTGCCCTCAACAACGCAGTTACTGGGAGAGTCCACCTGACAACGGACACATGGACAAGTGTTTGTGGGGACGGTACATCTCCCTGACGGCACACTGAGTAAACATAGTGGAAGCCGGGACCCAGTCGGACCTTGGGACGGAACACATCCTCCCCACACCGAGGATTGCGGGCCCTATGTCAGTCAGAGTTGCCCCCACAGTGTACAGCTTCTGCGCATCATACTCCTCCTCCTCATGTTCAGCCTCCATCTCAGATATGACCACATCAGTTACAAGCTGGAAGCACTGCAGTACTGCCTCAGCCAAGCGACAACAGGCTGTGCTGAAAGTCATAAGCTTAGGTGATAAACCTCACACTGCTTGTGAGCTGTGGACAGCTGTGAAAGAGCAGGCAGATCTGTGGCTGAGACCGCTGAACCTACATCCAGGCATGGTCGTGTGTGACAATGGCCGTAACCTGGTGGCGGCTCTGAGGCGAGGCGAGATCACACACGTACCATGCCTGACTCATGTGCTTAACCTCATGGCTGAGCGGTTTCTTAAATCGTACCCCGAGTTGCCAGATCTGCTCGTCAAAGTACACCGCCTGTTAGCTCATTTTCGCAAGTCGGCTACAGCTTCTGCCGCCCTTTCTGTGTTGCAGCAGCATTTGCAGCTTCCGGCACACCGACTGATGTGTGATGTCCCCACACGTTGGAACTCTACCCTCCACATGTTGCAAAGGATTTGTGAGCAGAAGAGAGCAGTTGTGGAGTACCAGCTGCAACAAGGCCGTCCATATTCAGGTCAGACTCCACACATAAGACCTCAGGAGTGGACCTGGATGTCTGACATATGTACCATCCTGACAAACTTTGAGGAGTCCACCAAGATGGTGAGTGGCGATGATGCCATCATTAGCGTCAGCATCCCACTTGTCTGTCTTTTGCAACGCTCTCTGCAGAAAATTAAAGAGGAGGCCTTGCAGCCAGAGTACGATGAGATGGATCAAGAAGCCATAGCGGGTGATTACACACAGCCCAGCCTCATCTCATCCCAACGTGCATTGGGGGACAATGAGGGAGAGGAGGAGGAGGAAGAACAGGAGCTGTTATCATGCGCTGTAGAGGGTAGTACCTGAACAACTGTCATACCGTCGGTTCAGCGTGGGTGGACTGAGGACAGGGGGGAGGAGGAGGAGGAGGAGGAGAGCATGGTCAGTCGTCATCTTGGTAAGGACACGGAAGTCTTGCCCGTTACCAGTCTGGCATGCATGGCTGACTTTATGTTACGCTGCCTTAACCGTGACCCTCGCATTGCCAAAATGTTGGGTGACAGTCATTACTGGTTGGTGACACGTTTAGACCCCCGCTACAAGGAGAACTTTCACTCACTTATTCCTGAGGTTGAGAGGTCTACAAAAATGGGGCAGTACCAGAAGGCCCTTGCTGCAGAACACTTAAAAAAATTCCCATCTGAACACGCTAGCGGCAGAAGTCAAAGTTCATTGCCCAACCAAGGCGTACAGGTAAGAGAGACGCAACTCCAATCCAGCAGAGGCAGGGGAACACTGTCAACGTTCTGGGACAGTTTTCTGAGACCCGCCCAGATTACAGGCCCTGAGGCTCGGGGTACTCTCACAAGGAGTGGAAAATTTCAAAAGATGGTGATGGAGTACCTTGCCGACCGTACCAGCGTCCTCCGTGATTCCTCTGTGCCTTTCAATTATTGGGTATCCAAGCTGGACACTTGGAATGAACTCGCTCTGTATGCCTTGGAGGTCCTGGCCTGCCCTGCCGGTAGCGTGTTATCGGAGCGTGTTTTGAGTGCCGCTCGCCTGTCAACTGACAATGCTGACAAGCTAACCCTTATCAAAATGAACAAGGGCTGGATTGGGCCAGACTTCTCATCACCACCAAATGACAGCAGAGTAACATAAAGTCAAATCCACTGTGTTATTTAGGGAGGTGTATTCCCATGCACCGCTTCACACCCACACATGGGTATACGCTTCCTCATTTCGGCTGTTTTTTGCTCTTCTCCTTATCCTCAGCCTCTACCACCACTATACCACCAGGGTGACCGTGGTCCGTGTTGCCAGCATTGCAAGTTCCTCCGTCCTAATTTTTGGCAGCTTTTGCTTGGAAGGCATAGGCAAAGACTGTGGGAGACCCACTCCCAAATAATGGGAATAATGTTTGTAATATGCTGTACTGCATGGCTCTTGTAAGGGGCATTGCAAGTTCCTCCGTCCTAATTTTTGGCAGCTTTTGCTTGGAAGGCATAAGCAAAGACTATGGGAGACCCACTCCCCAATAATGGGAATAATGTTTGTAATATGCTGTACTGCATGGCTCTTGTAAGGGGCATTGCAAGTTCCTCCATCCTAATTTTTGGCAGCTTTTGCTTGGAAGGCATAGGCAAAGACTATGGGAGACCCACTCCCCAATAATGGGAATAACGTTTTTAATATGCTGTACTGTATGACTCTTGTAAGGGGCATTAAAATCGTCTTGTTAAGCTACTGTGACCTCCACGTCTCTTCCAAGGGTCATTGATATTGTCTTTTTATTCCACTGGGACCTCCACGTATCCTCCAAGGGGCATTAAAACCATCTTGTTAAGCTACTGTTACCTTAACGTCTCTTCCAAACGGCATTGAAACCGTCTTGTTAAACCACTCTGAACTCCACGTCTCTTCCAAGGGGCATTAAAATTGTCTTTTTAAGCTACTGTGACCTCCACGTCTCTTCCAAGGGGCATTGATATTGTCTTTTTATTCCACTGCGACCTCCACCACTCTTCCAAGGGGCATTGATATTGTCTTTTTATTCCACTGGGACCTCCACGTCGCTTCCAAGGGGCATTACAACCGTCTTGTTAAGCTACTGTGACCTTCACGTCTCTTCCAAATGGCATTAAAACCGTCTTGTTAAAGTACTCTGAACTCCACGTCTCTTCCAAGAAGCATTAAAATCGTCTTGTTAAGCTACTGTGACCTCTACGTCTCTTCCAAGGGACATTGATATTGTCTTTTTATTCCACTGGGACCTCCACCACTCTTCCAAGGGGCATTGATATTGTCTTTTTATTCCACTGGGACCTCCACGTCTCTTCTGAGGGGAATTAAAAGCATCTTGTTAAACCACTCTGAACTCCACAGCTCTTCCAAGGGGCAATGAAATGTTGTTTTTAATTACCTCTAACCTCCACGACTCTTCCAACGGGCATTGCATTTCTTCCTAATTTTAGTCAGCTTTTGCTTTTCAATGCATAGGCGAACATTAAGGGAGACCCACTCCCCAATAATTGGTAGAAGGTTTTTAGTACGCTTCAAGGGGCAATGCAGTTCCTCATAATTTTTGGAAAACCTTCCATTCACTGCTTAGGCCAACAGTGTACAGGAGACCCAGTTGCTATAAATGGAAAAAATGGTTTAGTTAAGCCCCTCTGACCTCCATGTCACTTCCAAGGGGCATTGGAGTGCCTCGAAATTTTTGGTAGGCATTGCACTCACTGTATGCCCTATAACTGTGTAGTCAAACAGCTCCTTTTGGAATAGAAACATATCATACAAGACATGTGTGGTTCACTGGCCTGATATTGATGTGAATGGTCCCTGTTCCTCCTGCTCTTTCTACTTTGCCACCACCTCATCAATCATTCATCACCTGAAGCTTTGTTTTAACGGGAGTCATAGAACTGGTATAGTAGCAGGATAACATCCAGCAATCCTCGGAGGAGGTAGGATATGCGCCAAAATGCTGACCACCTCAGGCCTACATACATGCGCTTGCATTCCAAGGAACAGAAAGCTAAGGAGATAGATGGCCTCATGATCATAAATAATTTACTCGTTGTGTAGGAGGCCGACCACTGCTGCTGTCTACCTTCTGAACTTTGTGTTGAAGCCTGATTGACCCAGGACCCGCAATCCTCTATGTCTGGAGGACGTGTTGCATCCCAGTGTCCAACTGTGTCCCGGCTTCCACAATATTAACCCAGTGTGAAGGCGTCAGTGAGATGGACCATCCCTGGCCACATTCACTTGTCCACGTGTTTGTGGTTAGGCTGTCCTTCCCACTAAATGCACTGTGGAGGGCACAGGTAATGTTTTGGTATGCGCGCTTGTGTATAAGGTGCACCGGGACAAATAGGGGCGGCTGGGGGCCGTTTATGGACACCTGGCCGCCCCCAGGCGGCTGGGGACGGTGTGTGGGCACCCGGCCGCGGGGCGGCTGGGGACCGAGTATGGACACCCGGCCATCCCCGGGCGGCTGGGAACCAAGCGTGGACACCCGGCCACCGGGCGGCTGGGGACTGAGAATGGATACCAGGCCGCCGATGCAGCCATGACGTGGAGGCCAGTTTCCGCCTCCACATGCCTAAAAGGCCCAATTTCAAGTGCAAGCAAGCAGTATGGTATTGCAGCCTGGGGGTGGGTGGGTGGCAGGCTGCATACTTGCGCTTGCATTGCAAGGAATGGGGAGGTACAATTGAACACTGCCCTGGGACAAGGACTTGCACGGGGATAGTTGCAAGTCTGCATCTTCTGATGCGGCAAGCATCACTTCTGATGGGCACACTTTTAGGCAGTGACCTGGGTGTCAGAGATGCTTCCAGGGGTCTTCGCCATGCTGTTCCCATGTCTTTTCAGCACTGTATGCATGTGTCACACAGCACATGGCCAGATAAGGTTGTAAAATGTTAAAATGACATGTCCCGGTGAATGCATTTGTCGCGGTTGAAAGCAATACAAAAGTGCAAAAATGCATAAAAAATGCTACTTGTGAACATAGCCCAAGGTGTGAAGGAGTATTTTTGTTTTTGGTTATTTATTATACCTAATACACAAGTCTTTACCCTGGAAAGGATGTTCCTTAACATATTTCCAAGGAAAACAGTTTCAGTTTCGTTTTTGAACGGTTTTTTTGTGAGCCCGTAAAAGTGGCTTAATACCTCTGACCACGTTGTTGACAGCAGTGACCTGGGGGTCAGAAATGCTTCCTGGGGCGATCCCCATGCTGTCCCCATGTAATTTGAGCACTGTCACTATCGTTTAGGGCACTTTTTAGGCTTTCTACAGACTGCCGAGGGTGCCGCCGCAAAAATGCTCCTGTCTCCCATAAACTAACATTGGGCTCGGTGCTTGGATCGAGCACCCGAGTATCACGGTGAGCTCGGCCCGAGCTTCGAGCACCCGAGCATTTTAGTGCTCGATCAACACTAGTTATCGCTAGAAGTTGTATTGTAAATGTATGATATACATATCATGTCATGATTAAATATTGACCATAATTGTGGCCCATGTTTGCTCTTTACCGTATAAGGTTCAGGTTTTTGTACTTGTTTTTAAGATTTTAATGAATTGAGTATTAATAAAATTTGTTTATTTAAGGTGTGTGCATCGCTACTGTATCTCTTTCCCTTTTTTGTAATTGACTCATACTGATATGACGCGCCCCCTGGGACATATTCCTTTTTGAGGGGAATACCCGGCACCGGATCAGATGGGGGGTTGTAGTCTCCGAGCGGCTGTGACCCGGCCCCGTGCCCAGGGCGTCAAGCTCAGTGTTATGTGGCAGTCCTACAGATGTTATTAAGAGTTCTTTTGTGTCGACTACGCCACCCGTTGTGATGCGGTCACTGTGGCCGCCGCTGCAGCAGGGTCCGCTGAGGCTGATGGTGGGTGCGCAGCTTGGTGGGATAACCCCCAACGGGAGGGGTATAGCCTCAGAGGGGACAGGCGCAGAGGATGGGGGTTGTGGTGGTGTAGTGCAGACGGCAGTGAAGACAGAGTCGGGTTGTGCAGTTAAGGGTGTTTACTTACTGCAGATGTTGTACTGGTCACTCCAGCTGCTAGTGACCACCCGAGCCGTGCTGCGTCCACCAGGTCCTGGATCCAGCCAACCCCCAAACAAGTCCGGAGCGTGGCCCTGAGCTCTCTTTCTGTCCCGTTCTCTGGCCGTCCCCACCAGTAATCCACCTAGGTCCAGCTCCCTCGGGCCTTCTGTTGGGACACCCTTGGCCCTGGGTTCCCTGACCCTTCATGTGGTGTGCCTTCGGGGTGGATGTGATGGGTGACCGTGGCAGACGCTGCCCACGGTCTCCGGTCTCTGGCTGGGGAATGTTTTTACCCCCACCAGCTTGGGTTCCGGTACCCTGATGCCGACTCTTCACCCGGTGCTTTGAGTTGGGATCTCAGAGTCCTTCTCTTCTGTGCTCTGGGTCTCTCTCTTTTCTCCTCTCTCACTCTGGGTCTTTGTCTTTCTTCTCTCCTCTGCTCCTGACTTGTTCTCTGCAGCTGACTGACTCTCTGCATCTGATCCTCTGCATCTGACCCTGTTCTTTGATGGTGCCCACCTTATATACACCCTCTATGTGTGAGCTCAGGTGACCAGCACCCAATGAGCTCCTATCTTTACCCAGGCTGCTCCCCCTATCTGCCCCTACACTACATGGGATGTACCACCCCCCTCCCACTCCAGCCAGGAACAGACTCGGTCGTACCTGCACATTTCTAAGTGGGAGTACCGTCGGCCTGTTCCTCGGAAATGGGATGTATGTAGTGCATGCAGCCTACCGAGCTCAGTTCCACACTCCATCCTTACCCGGGAGTGGAATATCACACCTCTGGGTTGAGGTGCAATACCCCTGTAGCAGCCGAATCCTCAGGGTGCTACAGATACATGATGACGTCCCTCTACGTACTGTTACTTACACACTACTAACTCAAGTTTCCCCCTCTCCACACTGTCCCCCAATTACTTCCCTCTTTCCATACTGCCAAAAAATTGTCTGGTGGCAAAGTGCAAAAAACCTCCTATACACGAGATGTCGGTATGAAATGGCCTGAACTTCTTGGCCCCTCAATCCCCTGACTCATTCCAGCTCAAGTGCTAGTGACCCTACCACCATGGTTGGCAGAGCCAGCAACACAGCTTGGCTTTAAAGTCTTGTCCTCTATTTCCTCCGGCCCCATTTCATCCAAATACAAAATGATGTTATGATGGAGGATGAAGTGGACTTCTCAGAACACTTACACAAGCTGATGGTGTCACTGTCAGAAGATAAATCATCCTGCTATGACTGAGAGGAGTTATTTTACATGTATTTCATCATGCCCTCCTTTTCCTCCCCTCTGATATGCTTCCCAGAGGAAAAGGTGGCCCAGTGTGACATGTTTGGTACGACCACTGCCGGGATGATTGCTGCCAGTAGCGCAGCTGGTGCTGCTGCAGTGGCTCTTAAATCTTTTGTTTTGCCATGTTTCTCTCATACTACTGTATATTGCCAGTGTAACATTTTGGTTAAATATACACTTTAAACACAAGAATAAAAAATGTTTTTTACCCCACTTAGGCAATTCTGGAAAAATGTGGAATTGACCAGAAATGCTAGCCAGGATTCATGTTACAGCCAAAAATGCTGTCTGTAATATCGGTGCGTCTTGTATGGGTCTCCAATTTGACAATTTAAATAGCTGTGCTAAAACAGATCTTCATTGTAAAATTTCTGTATATTGTGTAATAATTTGTTTGCAGATCTTTGGTGAAAGCACTAGAATTCATTCTGCCTAAAAAAGACTACATAATAACAAATGCCAGAAGCTGGGAACACAGCCTAAAAATGCAGCAATAGCCAACAGTGTTGTATCATTGCCAAGTTGGAATATTAACCCCTTCACAACATATGATGTACAGTTACATCATATGTCATGTACCTGACACTGAATCTTTCCTGGCTGAATTCATCCTGGCATCATGGCAGATTAAATATTCTGCCATCATCTGCCTCTAACAGCCACGGGCACAGCATCTGTGGCTGTTGTTAACCCGTTAAATGCTGTAATGAATCTCTGACAGAGGTATTTAACACGCAGCAGGGTGATGTGATCGCGGGGCGCAGATGGGTTGCCATGAAAGGCGGGGGTCTGATGCACTGCTATGTGACTCGCCCCCTGGGCCGTGGGGCACGCGGATCCGGGCGATAGGGGAACGATGGGGGTAGTAGTGGCGGCCCGGGCCCGCGGCTCAGGGTGGTCAGACCAATGGTAGTCTACTACTGTACTTTAGATAATGTCCGACTACGCCACCCGTGGATTGCGGTTATTAGGAACCGCCGCTGCAAGGCAGTCCGCTGGGGCTGATGATGTGTGCAGCTGGGATGGTGTGACTCCCCACGGGAAGAGTGCGGCCCCAGGGCAGTGTAGTGGATGGTGGGAGTGATGGTGATGAGAGTCCCAGTACCGGTAGTGCTGGAGGAGTGAAAGAGCACACAGACAACGTACTGCAGTCCAATGTCTTTTACTCACAGTTCAGGTACTCCAGGTCACTTCTGTACAGGTAGTGACCGCCCGAGCCGTGCTGCGTCCACCAGGTGTGGGGCTCGGTCAACTCCCAGGCAGTTCAGAAGTATGGCTCAGGACCCCCTTTTGTCCTTTCTCTGGCCTGCCTCACCAGTGACCCACTTTTGTCCAGCTGCCGCGGACTTGTGCGGTTAAACGTGGGCCCCGTCCTCCGCTGTCCTATATGGTGCCTTCCTAGCAGGTTTGATGAGGTGTCGCACCAATAAATGATCACGACGACCGGTCTTTGGCTGAGGGTAGTTTCTCCTCCACCAACTTGGGATCCGGTACCCTTAATCTGCCTGACCCTTCACCCTGGATTCTCGTGGGTTCTTAGGGTCCCTTCCACCTTCTTGTTCCTGAGCCCTTCTGTTTCTCTGTCTCTTCTTCTCCCTTTCCGTTCCTTCCTGTTCCTTTCTGTTCCGTTCTCTTGGAGCTGAGATGAGCCAAAATCTCAGCTCCCCTTCACCTCCTCCTCGGCCTCTCACTAGGCCCTCCTGGAGTAGAGCTCCTACAGAGCCTCTACTCACTGTCTTCTCCTCTCTGGACAGAACCTAGATCTAAGATGGTGCCCACCTTTTATACCTCCCTCTGACCATGAGCCCAGGTGACCAGCAACCAATGAGCTCCTTCCTACGCTCAGGAACCTACAGCACTGGGTGTTCCACCCCCTCTCCCCACTCCAGGCAGGGACATAGTTGGTCGTGCCTGCACTTCTGTCTAGTGGGAGCACCGTTGAGCTGTCCCTCGGAAATGTGGTGTGTGTGCTGTATGCAGCTAACTGAGCCCTGGTCCATACTCCATCCTTACCCGGGAGTGGAATATCACACCTCTGGTCTGAGGTGCAATACCCCTGTAGCGGCCGAACCCTCGGGGCGCTACATTCCCCCCTGGTAAAGCACAGCACGCCCTCGGGCTGGAAAAGAGCAAAAACAGTTAATTACAGGACATGCAAAACTTTTTCACATTTAGAAACAGACAACACAGCTCAATTCCCTTTATAGGACATACTTTTCTTTTCAATAGACATTATAGAAACATTTTCAGTACTTCCGGAACTCTTTTGTATAAAACATCTTATAAAACTCTTGCATTATCACCTAGCAGCATATAAAACTTTCTCATGTAAAACATTTTTAAGTAAAGCACATTCTTGGATTCTTGGATCATGGCCGCGGTGCAACTTGCGACCAGGTGTTCTTTCTTCTTCTAAGTGCAACAGTCCAGCAAATTTGCCTTGAGGTAGACGTTGCAGTCTTTTTATAAAACCAGTAGGGGGCGCTTTAGGAAGCGCAACTATTTACAGGGGGTGGCCGCTCTCAGTCCTCGGCCAGTTTTGGAAAGGGGAATGGCTGCTCCCAGTCCTCAGCCTGTTAGGGGATGTAGGGGATAACTTTCACACAGTCCTATATCAGTCCCAACGGGGACCACACTCAATTTGAAACAGTCCCAAACAGTTCCTTTGTACCCTGACGGGTAAATATGTACACAGGTACGTGGCTACTTGCTAGTAGCGGTGTCCTCCATATGCTCCTTCTTCCTCCTCATATGGTTCTTCAGACCCGTCCGGGTCCTCTTGGCTCTCCTCATAGCCGCGGTGTTGTAGTTCCTCCTCAGTGAGCCGATGAACATGTAGGGCGTACGGTCCTTTTGCGCCTACGTGGCGGGTAAAGGCGACCACATCACCAGGGTACAAGTCACGGCCACGGTGTCCCTCAGGTAGATGACTCTCAACGTCCCTGCGGGTCACAAAGACGTCGCCTGCGGTTTCTGGGCCCCTGATGAAACCCCAGCCGTTTTCCATGTGAAATTTGACTATGGTCCCGGTGATTCGGGGACCACGGGCTGCTCGGGGGTCTTGGCGGGCCTTACGTTTTTGTTCAGCGCTCTGGGCCTGGAGCTGTTCCTCTCTGACGCGCCTCTCTCGTCGCTCCCGCTCAAAGGTCGCCAGTTGCTGATGACAGGCCTCCACACGATGGACCGCGTCTGCCCGGGTCTCTTGAGAGAACCCCATCAAGTTCTCGCTGGTGGGGTCCCACGCAAATTGGACATCCTCCAGTGGGGGTAGGGTGACCTCTACGGGTTCTGGAGCCGGTATCAGAGGTTCGCGCGGGGGCTGGGCCTTCCATGGCTGACTGCCGGTCACTTCCGCCGGCCACTCCAGCGGCAGTCCATCCGGACCGGTATGATGTGCCAATAGGTCCACGCCCAGCGATGGTATAGTGGGGGGACCTGATCTGGGAGCAGCGCCCGGGGGCACTCGGCCTTGTGACCAGGCCGGGGGTCTTTTGGCTGCGCTAGGTGGCAGTCCCATCCGGGACAGGGGCGCAGGCTTAACGATGGCGCCCGGGTCATCCAGGCCTTGCGACCGGGCCGATGATGCTTCTTGCTTTACGGCGCCCGGGGTCACGGGGCGTGGCGCCGGGCGGGGCTTGGCCGCGGCGCTCGCCGCTTGAGGCCTAGCTGGGAGCAGTGGCGGCGCGACAACAGGTGCGGTGAGTGGGGCTTCGGGTGCCGCGACGGGAGGCTGGGGCAGGCTTGCGGTTGCTGGGCTTGGGGTGGTGACGTCCCCTTCACTTGCCTCAGTCCTCGTGGCTCCCTCCGCGGCGTCGCCTCCGGTTCTCTCTCCTCCTGCGCCGTCCTCAGAGGCAGGCAAACTCCGGGGTGCGGTTGAGGCCTGTCGCTGGTGGGTCTCGACCTGCCGGGCCAGTTCCTCTCTCCACTCAGTGAGTGCACCTCGCTGCGCCCGGGCCATCCTCCGCTCCAGGTCCTCCAGTGCAGCTTGCACATGCTCCGGGTCTCTGGGGAGCTGCGCTAGGACTTCTGCTAGGCTGCAGAGCGGTTCAGCCTGCAGCAGGCTTCGGGCCAGGAGGCTGATGCTGCTGAGGGCGTCCATTCCCGGGTGCGGTCTGTCTGGACTGATCCAGACCACCCCCTGCCCCGCAGTTTTCTTCTCTTTCCGCCCCCATGGGGGGTGCTCCTGGGGCATTCTGCTGACAATCACTCCCAGGGGCAGCCCCCCCACGTTGACGGACATTTCCACAGCCGTGCTCATGGTTGTTGGGGGCGGGCTTCCTCTTTGGCGCCATTCTGGGACCCGGCCCACGATGGGAGGCGGCCTCCTGTGGTCTTTTGGCGCGCACATTATGGCGCTCGTTCTTCTAGGGCGGGCGCCATCTTTAGTACAACGAAACAGTCTCTTTTCAGGCGCGCATTACCCGTTGTTAGCGGGCACGAAATCCTGCCGACTACGCCAAAGCTGACTCGCCCCCTGGGCCGTGGGGCACGCGGATCCGGGCGATAGGGGAACGATGGGGGTAGTAGTGGCGGCCCGGGCCCGCGGCTCAGGGTGGTCAGACCAATGGTAGTCTACTACTGTACTTTAGATAATGTCCGACTACGCCACCCGTGGATTGCGGTTATTAGGAACCGCCGCTGCAAGGCGGTCCACTGGGGCTGATGATGTGTGCAGCTGGGATGGTGTGACTCCCCACGGGAAGAGTGCGGCCCCAGGGCAGTGTAGTGGATGGTGGGAGTGATGGTGATGAGAGTCCCAGTACCGGTAGTGCTGGAGGAGCAAAAGAGCACACAGACAACGTACTGCAGTCCAATGTCTTTTACTCACAGTTCAGGTACTCCAGGTCACTTCTGTACAGGTAGTGACCGCCCGAGCCGTGCTGCGTCCACCAGGTGTGGGGCTCGGTCAACTCCCAGACAGTTCAGAAGTATGGCTCAGGACCCCCTTTTGTCCTTTCTCTGGCCTGCCTCACCAGTGACCCACTTTTGTCCAGCTGCCGCGGACTTGTGCGGTTAAACGTGGGCCCCGTCCTCCGCTGTCCTATATGGTGCCTTCCTAGCAGGTTTGATGAGGTGTCGCACCAATAAATGATCACGACGACCGGCCTTTGGCTGAGGGTAGTTTCTCCTCCACCAACTTGGGATCCGGTACCCTTAATCTGCCTGACCCTTCACCCTGGATTCTCGTGGGTTCTTAGGGTCCCTTCCACCTTCTTGTTCCTGAGCCCTTCTGTTTCTCTGTCTCTTCTTCTCCCTTTCCGTTCCTTCCTGTTCCTTTCTGTTCCGTTCTCTTGGAGCTGAGATGAGCCAAAATCTCAGCTCCCCTTCACCTCCTCCTCGGCCTCTCACTAGGCCCTCCTGGAGTAGAGCTCCTACAGAGCCTCTACTCACTGTCTTCTCCTCTCTGGACAGAACCTAGATCTAAGATGGTGCCCACCTTTTATACCTCCCTCTGACCATGAGCCCAGGTGACCAGCAACCAATGAGCTCCTTCCTACGCTCAGGAACCTACAGCACTGGGTGTTCCACCCCCCCTCCCCACTCCAGGCAGGGACATAGTCGGTCGTGTCTGCACTTCTGTCTAGTGGGAGCACCGTTGAGCTGTCCCTCGGAAATGGGGTGTGTGTGCTGTATGCAGCTAACTGAGCCCTGGTCCATACTCCATTCCTTACCCGGGAGTGGAATATCACACCTCTGGTCTGAGGTGCAATACCCCTGTAGCGGCCGAACCCTCGGGGCGCTATATATGCATAGTACAAGCGATTGGATGAGCACAGCTTCAAGTCCCCTAAGGGGACTAATAAATACAGTTAAAAGTGAATTTTTTTTATTAAAAACGATTGGTAAATGGCATAATGGGAAAGAAAATCAAATTGTCTGGATGCCGCAACATGGCAATAAAATGCCATAAGAGGCTATCAAAACATTGTTTCTACCCGAAAATGTTCTAGTAAAAAAGTCTGATCAGGACGAAAAAAAACCACAGCCCTACATCCCGAAAATGTAAAACATTATGGGTTATGAAAAATGGCGACATGAGCAAAAAATGTTTCTATATTTCCGAATTTTTTTCAACACATAAAAAAAACTATATATGTTTAGTATCTGTGTAATGATACTGACCTGAAGAATCATATTGTCAGATCAGTTTTGTCATATAGTGAACATGATAAATAAAAAAAAATATATATATATATACAATTGTAGAATTGCTATTTCAACACAGTTGGAATATTTTTCCTGCTTTCTAGTGCATCACATGATAAAATGAATTGTGTAATTCAAAAGTACAACTTGTCACCCCCAAAACAGCCCTCATACGATTATGTAGGCAGAAAAATAAAAATGTATGGCACTTGGAAGAAGATAAGGAAAAAATGAAAATGAAAAAACGGAAAACAGCTAGGTCATAAAGAGGTTAACACAGATATGTAAAAACAAAAGCATGTGTATAATGTTTTAATTTTTTTTTTTTTTTTTTTTAAATATCTACAGTATATTATCAGGGACCAAAAAATCCATAACCAACAATTCTACATTGTTTGTTATTTATATACATGGAAATAAACTTGTTAAAATGAACAAGTAAAACAGTTATGCAAAAAGTTAGCCTCTTTATTTTATAGATATTTTTTGTTTAAATCTTCTCCTACTTTTGAAAAAAATAATTAACAATAAAAAACAATGTCACTGAAAAGGTACAGGTATGGAAAGTAAGTTGCAGCAATAGCTAGAAGTATGGTTCTGGTGTGTAAACAATAGTAAAACAGTCATGCAAAAACTACATTGTCGTGGAGTGTATGGTTGCTAAATCAGATATTTAAAAATTAAAATGTGTCTCTTTTTAAAAGATTAAACAAAAAACACCACCCCAGGGTGTAGCTAGGTTTGCATACCAAAAGCAAGCACCTGCAACAGGCGGATATACTGTTGTGCTCAAAAGTTTACATACCCCGGCAGAATTTTTGCTTTCTTGGCCTTGTTTAAGAGAATATGAATGATAACAAAAAACTTTTTCTTCACTCATGTTTATTGGTTGGGTGAAGCCATTTATTGTCAAACTACTTTGTTTTCTCTTTTTATATCTTAATGACAACCAAAAACATCCAAGTGACGATCAAAAGTACACATACCCCAGTTCTTAATACTGTGTATTGCCCCCTCTAACATGAATGACTGCTTGAAGTCTTTTGTGGTAGTTGTGGATGAGGTTCTTTATTTTCTCAGATGGTAAAGCTGCCCATTCAACTTGGCAAAAAGTCTCCAGTTCCTGTAAATTCCTGTGCTGTCTAGCATGAACTGCACACTTAAGATCTCCCCAGAGTGGCTCAATGATATTGAGGTCAGGAGACTGAGATGGCCACTCCAGAACCTTCAATTTGTTCTGCTGTAGCCAATGACAGGTCGACTTGGCCTTGTGTTTTGGATCGTTGTCATGTTGGAACGTCCAAGTACATCCCATGCGCAGCTTCCGGGCTGATGAGTGCAAATTTGCCTCCAGTATTTGATGATAATGTGCTACATTCATCTTTCCTTCAACTTTCACCACGTTTCCTGTGCCTTTGTAGCTCACACATCCCCAAAACATCAGCGATCCACCTCCGTGATTTACTGTAGGAATGGTGTTTCTTTCATCATAGGTCTTGTTGACCTCTCTCCAAATGTAACGTTTATGGTTGTGGCCAAAAAGTAAAATTTTGATCTCATCACTCCAAATTGCCTTGTACCAGAAGTTTTGAGGCTTGTTTCTGTGCTGTTTGGCGTATTGTAGGCAAGATACTTTGTGGCATTTGCGCAGTAATGGCTTTCTTCTGGCGACTCAACCATGCAGTCCATTTTTCTTTAAGTGCCTACTTATTGTGCATCTTGAAACAGCCACACCGCTAGTTTTCAGAGAGTCCTGAATTTCAGCTAATGTTATTTGTGGGTTTTTGTTTTTTTTTTAAAAGTGATCAAAAATGTTATATGCCCCAAAATGGTACCAAAATAATCAGCAACTAATCCCACAAAAAATAAGCCCTCATACTGCTCAGTTGCCCCCCCAAAAAAGTTACAGCTCTCAGAATATGGCGATGAAAAAAACAGAAGAAAATGATCCAATGTTATTCTGAAAGCGATCAAAAAATATTATGAATCCCAAAATGTTACCGATAAAAACCTTAATTTATCCCTCACAAAACCAGCCTCCACTCAGGTCCATTTTCTGTCACTGGAACTATAGGGAGTTCCCACGTTACTGGCAGAACAAAGACTCTGGAAAAGCAACATGGCTTCCGCACCCTCAAATACTATCCAGTAAATTTTGCGCTCCCAAATACAAATGCCCCCCTCCTTCTGAGCCCCACTGTGCCTAAATCACAGTAAGCGGCCACATGTTTGGCATTCTTATAGTGCGGACAGAGCATTTAACAATTTACGGGGTGGTGTCACCAG
This sequence comes from Phyllobates terribilis, assembly GCF_046119375.1. Classification (NCBI taxonomy): domain Eukaryota; kingdom Metazoa; phylum Chordata; class Amphibia; order Anura; family Dendrobatidae; genus Phyllobates; species Phyllobates terribilis. The sequence goes on from NW_027362764.1 coordinate 254,383,727, forward strand.
AAGCACAAGCTGGACAGAGTATATGGGGTGCTACAAGATATGGGGGCTGTACACTTTATGGGGGCACAATGTATCGGCACTAAACTGGCATATTTGCAATTCTCCAGAAAAAAAGCCTGGCATGGATGTTACAAAATAGTCTCTGCAGCTGTAGATGAATTCATTGAGCGGTGCAATTTCTACAATGGGGTCACCTTTGCTTTTTTTCTGATGTTCTGACACCTTCGGGACTCCGCAAATGTCGCCAGTAAACTATTCTACCAAAATCGGTGCTCCAAAAGCCAAACGGCTCTCCTTCCTTCTCAGCATTGACGTGTGGCCTAACAGTAATTTCTGACAACATATGGGGCATCACCGCGTTCGGGAGAAGTTGCGTAATAGATTATGGGGTCCAGTTTCACCTATTAACCCTTATGTACCTGACGAATTTACAGCAAATACAAAAATTACATTTTTACCACTAACATGTCATATCTACATGTCTCAATGTTATAAAATTCTGTGAAGCACCCATGGGTTCAAATAGTCACTAGTCACTACACCCCTAGATGAATTACTTTGGCAGTAAAGTTTCCAATATGGGGTCACCTAAGGGGGTTTCTGCTGTTCTGGCACCTGAGCGGTTCCGCTAATGAAGCCCACAATCTATTCAAACGAAATCTGTGTTTTAAAATCCAAGTAGCGCTCCTTCCCATACGATCCCTGCTGTGTGCTCAAACAGTAGTATACAACCATATATGGGGTACCGTCACATTTGGGAGAAAGTGCATAACACATTGTGGGGTTCAATTTCTCCCATTACTCCTCGTGTAAATTCTAAATTTTGTGCTAAAACCGTATTTTAGTGGAAAGAATTTAATTTTTTGCTCTCACATCTAAATGTATAAAGTTTCATGAATTACTCGTAAGGTTAAAAATGCTCAGTACAGCCCTAGATGAATTCCTTGCAGGGTCTAGTTTCCAAAATGGGGTCACTTGTGGGTGCTTTCTGCTGTTTTGGCATGTCAGGGGCTCTCCAAATGTAACATGGCATTCACAATCTATTCCAAACAAAAAAGAGCTCTTTCCTAGCCCTGTCATGTGCCCAAACAGAAGTTTTTGATCTTATATGGGGTATCATCGCGTTCAGGAGAAATTGTGTAATAAATTATGGGGTCTGTTTTCACTTATTATCCATTGTTAAAATTACCAATTTGTGGCTAAAATAACATTTTTGTGAAAAAAATGAAAATTTTTAATATGACAACATAATGTTATCAAATTCTGTGCAGTACCTGTGGGTTCAAAATGCTCACTATACCCCTGGATAAAATCCTCAAGGAATGTATATAGATGTGTGGTGAGTACCTTGAACCCCAAGGGGCTTCATAGAAGTTGTTAAAGTAGAGCCATGAAAATCAAAAAAAATTTCCACAAAAACGTACTTTTAGTCTCAAAATTTTTATTTTCAAAAGGGTAACAGGAGAAAATTTGTTGTTCAATTTCTCCTGAGTACAATTATATCCCATATGTGAGGGAGAAGTACTGTTTGGACACATGGCAGGGCTCGGAAAGGAAGGAGTGACGTTTTGGAACTCAGACTTTGATGGAATGGTCTGCAGGCATCATGTCGCATATGGAGAGCCCTTGATGTGCCTAAACAGTGGAAAAAAACCACAAATGACCCATTTTGGAAACTAGTCCCCAGAAGGACGTTCCTTAACATATTTCCCAGGAAAATCCATTTTGGTTTCGTTTTTGTATGTTTTATTGTGAGTCCGTAAAAGAGGTGTAGTACTCTGACCATGTTGCTGACAGCAGTGATCTGGGAGTCAGAGATGCTTCCAGGGGTCTTCCCCATGCTGTTCCCATGTAATTTGAGCACTGTTCCCATCGATTTGGGCAATTTTTAGGCACTCTGCTGACCGCCGGGGGGAGCCGCCTGAAAAATGCTCGAGTTTCCCATAGACTTACATTGGGCTCATTGCTCGGGTCGAGCACCCGAGTATTCCAATTTGCTCGACCCGAGCAACGAGTACCGGAGCATTTTAGTGCTCGCTTATCACTATTCTTTTTATCTATTTTTAGGACTTTAGGAAAATCCTATGTAGTTTTAGGTCAAATTTATGCAAAAATATAGACAATTCTGAAATTACAATCTTTCAAACACCACTGTATTTTAGAAGTCCTAGGCTGGACTTTACTGTAATGTGGTTGCAATGGCACTAGTTTATGTTTCAGACTGGATTTTACTGAGTTATGGTCACAATACTGCTGATCTGAACTATAATTCGTAGAGATGATCAAATCTTTTTAAATTTGAATTTGCCAGATTTGCCAAATATTTACAGGGAGTTCGATTTTTGATTTGCGGCAAATCAGAAATACTAAATAACTCCTAATTTCCCTGAAAAATGTGTATGACATTATTCTCTTTTTCCTCACGCACTCATCTTTTTCACTGCTGTACTGTCACACACTATCTGTACAGTATCTTCAGTGTTTTATGGCTCTATGTTTACGGCTGTGACGTACTCTTAATATTCAGATTCACCACAAAATGGCTGCTGCATTTCCTGCTTCAGCTTTTATGCAGGTTATAATAGTTCCTCCTGATTGGCTGTGATATACCATATGATGTGATCACTGCAAAGCATTATGGAGAAATTCCAGGTTATGTAATCCTTTTCTGACTGATGCAATCTTTTGCAATGTGTAAAATGGCTGGAAATACATCAGGTTCTGCGAATGCCTAAAAATTCTACATGATCGATTCACCCATCATCAAACATTACCTCACAAAACAGTTTGATGATTTTACAGAAGTACTAGTTACGGTTCTATCTGAAAAATTCACAGTGTTGCCATTTTGGTCTGGATTATGTCATTGTCACAATAGTGCTGGTAATGGTTCTACCTCAATGATTTTACAATGGCGTTAGCTTGCATTTTCAAGCTATCTGTCAAAGGGTTTTGAGAACATTTTGACCCTACATGTGATTTCCAGGCAATTAACACACAAAGAAGAGTGAAAATTGCAATTATTTAACAGATTTGTGATTTCAGCCTATGTTTAGCCCAGCTTGTGTGACTGGACATACACAAAACATAATCATTTGATGCAAACTCTGATTTGGGAACTCTGCTTGGCTTAGAAAAGAAGAATCAATATTTGACACCACTTGTTTAAAGATTGGGGGCACAAAGAGAAATTAATGCACATAACATTTTACTTCACATTTTTGCAATAAATCTTGGCAAAATACCACAAAGAAACTGCAAAAGACCTTTCGCTATTGAAGGAGCTGTAGAGGTATTATCACAAAATATTCAAGTTAGTGACTGGAGTTGCAAAACCCCAGTGAGACAAAGTATGTGAGCATTTCTATATGTTTGACATATGTACCGTATTTGCGTAATCAGTCTGAGGCCTGCATTATTTTGGGGTGCTGTATTTTTAGGGGGTATGAAGTCTTTGTGCAGAAGACTGCATTAATTTAGAGAGCTGTAGTGGGGAGTCAATTCATTTGAGGGTGGTGATAGAAGCTGTGGAGAAGCGCTGGTGTCACTCACTGCTTCTATATATGCCCCCTGACAACATATTGTTTTACAGTTAGAAAATGTGGTGGCAGCGATAGAAGCAGAATGCTGGCGCTGCACTCACCTCTCCCGCAGCTTCTATAACCATGTATCCAGGACATCTTCAGAGGGCAGGGATGGAAGGAACTGTAATAAGTGACTGTAGCGCTGCCCCCTGATGATGTCCTGTTCCAAGAGGGGCGATAGACACTGCAGGGAAGTGAGAGCAGCCTCAGCCTTCTGGGACATCCTGTTTGAGATGCCTCTCAAACTAAATGTATCAGGAAGTGCAGTAAAAAAAAACACATTTAGAGATTAACTCGATGGGGGGATGTGTATGGTATTTTATAATATAGCTAATTACAAAAGTGGGATGGGTGTAAAGATATATATTTAGAAAGGACATTTTTGGTACTGGACCACCCCTTTAAGGGTCTGGTTTAGAGGTATGTTTTCATTTTTATATCTGTACTTATTTAGGGGTCTGGTCTGGAGTTTGGGGTTTATTCCGGTATCTGATTTTATTTTGGGGTCTGGTCTGGGGTCTGTGGTGTATTCTGGTTTCTGTTTTTATTTACTTAAGGGCAGTGGAATTTCTATTTTTTCCTAGGACCTGAATTTATTTTAGGGATTGGGCTTATTATGGGTCTATTTTTTTAGTTTGAGATTTAGCAGTGAGGTAATGTGTTTAGGGGCATGCTCTATGTAAATAACAGCCATATGTTAAACATATGTTACCGATGCTCATCACATCAATTCTTGAAAACTAGGAAGCTGAAAACACCATTCAAGACTAGCTGTCTATATTGCAGGATCTCTTCACTCTCAGATACATAGTAGTTGTACATCGGTGAGTGGGTCACCAGGTAGCACCAGAGGAGGTATATAAACCAGTAGTCACCAGTCCAGTTAGTTAATTTATAAATGTGACTCCCACCCATAATCGCATATGACGCGCCCCCTGGGCCGTGGGGTACTCGGTGCCGGGCCGGTCGTTGCTAGGGGAGATGTCACAGTGGCGGTGACCCGGTCCGTGATCCAGGGCGGTCAATAAAAGCAGATTATTAAAAGGGGATTTATCATTTTCATATACAGTTCGTGACGCCACCTGTGGTATGCGGCTAAAGGGGAGCCACCGCTGCGGAGCAGGTCCTCTGGAGCTGGTGTGAATGCAGCAGAGTTGGTTTAGCTCTCCACAGGTAGAGCTTAGCTCCAGGGCAGTGTAGATGTTAAAGATGTTGCTGTGTAGTGCAGGGGGTGATGGCGCAGCAATAATTTCACGGAGACAGTGGGATGCAGTCCTCAGGGTTTACTCACAGTTATTAAGTTCCTCAGGTTGCACTGTCTGGATTACAGCCTCCCACGTCACGCTGCATTCACCAGGCAGGGGTTCAACAAACTCCCAGGTGCTTCGAGAGTGCCTGACAGGACCCCGTTCTATATGCCCTTCTCAGCCATCTTCCTGCACTGGCCCTCACCGTTCTTGCCCTGCGCCTCACCAAACAATGTCCGAAGCCGGTATCCTCGGATCTTTCTGGGCAACCTGGAGTTCCCTGGATCTTATGTGGTTACCTTTTTGGTGACTTGAGTGCGGATGTGGCAACTGCACCCTGAAAGTACAGAAGCCTCCAGTTCCTAGTTGAACTTTGTAATTCTCGCTGATTAGGGCCCGCCCCCTCTGCGGCTCGATCCCTCCACCGCCTGGCAGATTCGGGCGTATGGGTGGCCTCCAGCACTGCCCGTACCCTTGGGATCCATTCTTCAATCCTGGAGCCTTCCTCCTGCTCCTCTCCTCCTCAGTCTGTCCTGGGCCTCTCTGGCTAGGCCCTCCTCCTCCTGAGCAGAGCTCCTGCTCCTAACTCCTTCTCTCACTGAAGAACCTCTCTAGAATGTCCCACCTCTTTTTATATCACTTCTTCCAATGCTCCCCTGATTTACTTCCTCCACCCACACCCACTACATGGTTCCCCCTCTCTTTGGTTCCCCCCACTCAAGCCAGGGACAGGGCACAGCAGGGAAGCGACGCACCTTGCCCCTCCTGCTGGTCTGGAGTAGTGTAGTGTTGGATGCAGGTGTTAGGGTCCCAGGCAGCACTCTATCCTTACATGAGAGTGAGATACTACACCTCTGGGTGAGATGCAGTACTTCTGTGGCGACTGAACCCGCAGGGGCGCCACACATATAAAGACCACCAATGATGTATCCAGCAACCTCAGCTCTACCAAAGATCCAGTCATTATCATTTTGTATGAATTTCATGGTTTGAAGATTTATTTAGGGGAGGATGCGGCAGGGGACATGAGCCACAATTTTCCTAAGTCAATAGGGCATCATATTGCCCTGACCTGGTCTTGTCTACAAATTCTAATAAAGGCATTAGACTATGGTTTTTTACCATGAGTTTCCACCCAGTGTATCATCTCTAAAATAACATTTTTACATGTATATGGGAATATACATTCAGCTTTTATATAAATGATTGGATTGGTGGCAATATAGAGAAAGTGTTAATGTACAATCATATTGTAAATGTATAGTAATCCAAATCAAAGAATAGATTCCAACATTCAAAGCACTGTATGTACAAAACAAACATGCAAAGGAATTTCGCTTCTAATGTTATCTAGTAGCCACCAGAGGACTAAATGAACAAATCACAGGAAACAAAAATGAATATACTGTACTTGCTTTCTGTGAGTAAAAAGAACAGTGTGAAGAGTAGATTAGATGTATGAGTATTTTCTGAACTCCCTTTTCTTCTTTGTTCTCTAGAAGGCAAACTGCTGCTTCATCTCCCTCCAGTCATTGATAATACGATTCAAAAACATCAGAGGGAATCTAACCCAAGATAGGTGCATCACTCGAGGGAGCTTGCTAGCCTTTGTTTTACAGTGTGGTTCCGCCTGGAATCATGGAGTATTTGCAAGCAACATCTTATTTCATGGCCCTGCTCCTTAATTTGAGAGATTAAATTTAATGCTGTCCAAAGGGCATTTCTATGACGGTGGTTAGCATAGTCATGTTGGCACGGAAAATCAATTAATGTACTGACACTACTTTGCACCACATGAAGGCCACACTTGTTTGGTTGTCGATATGTAATAATAAGTAAGTAATTAAAATGATTTCTTGCTTTTAATATTGTTTTAAATAAAACTATCTTTGTATTCCTTTTATTTCACAAAGTGCAAAATGTATCAAACACGCATACAATATTTAAATAAAGCTGATTCCTACTAGTGATAAGTGAGCATGCTCGCCACTATTTGATACTCTCAGTGCTTGAGATGCTCGGTGCTCGGCGAGTATTTTTGGGATGCTCGGGAGGGAGCTCAAGTCCCCGCTCCGCATGTTTGGAGCTGTTCACACAGCCAATTAACATGGAGGGATTGCCTGCCACTCACTGTAATGCCGCAGCCATGTTGGTTGTGGAATTACAGTGATTGGCTGGCCGCACAGCGTCATCAGGTCTATATAAGACCCAGGACCCTATGTGTTATGATCTGCTACAAGCACTAAGGAAAGACAGGAGATATGTCCCTACAATAGAACTAAGCTGGATCCCTACGATGTAACGGGGAACCTGATCCTGCGATCAGACCCGCTAAAGTCCTCGGCTAGTCTGAACGAAGACCTATAGATGTGAGGAAGGGATCCCTACAAGAACTAGGGACAGGGAGAAAGATGAACACCTCCTAGCAGAAATTGTAGCAGAAATAAGACAAACAAGCAACAAAGAACATAGAGGTCCGAAGACCTAGCAAAACTGACTGAGAAAGGTAACAGAGCACCAAGCTAGCTCAAGAGTAGAAATTACAATGAAGTCCAGCAAGGCCAGGAGGGCGGAGCAGGATTAAATAGGCAAAAACGGTCATGTGACCAGCAAACTAGGAAAAACCTAACAGGAGAGTTCTAACAGTACCCCCTCTTCTAAGAGGATCCTCCGGATCCCCTAGGCCCGGGCTTATCAGGAAACCTCCTGTGAAACGCTCTGACAAGTCTGGAAGCAGAAACATCATCCGCCCTCACCCATGAGTTATCCTCGGGTCCGAAAACCTTCCAAGCGACGAGATACTGCAAACTCCCTCGATACCGTCTAGAATTTAGGATGCGGGAAATTTCATATTCCCCGTCCTCCACCACCGGAGGAACAGTGGCAGAGGCGTCACCATCCGACACATCAGCTCTTTTCAACAGAGAAACCTGAAACACCGGATTAATCTTCCAGGAGGTAGGAACCTCCAACCTAACAGCAGATTGGTTAACTATCTGAAGCACTTTAAAGGGCCCTACAAACTTGGGACCCAATTTTTTAGAAGGAATCCTCAATTGCAGATTCTTAGAGGACAACCAAACCATGTCACCAATAGCAAACAAAACCTCTTGCCGCTTCCTATCAAAGTATCTCTTAGATTTTTTGTTAGCCTCCTGAAGATTACCACGCACATCGTCCAAACTCTCTCCAAATCACCGGAAAAACTCTCCTCCTCAGGCACAGCCGATATCAATTTGGAGAATGACCCAAAAGACGGATGTCTCCCTGAACAACAAAAAAATGGCGAACACCCAGCAGAAGAGGATGTATGGTTGTTAAGAGCAAATTCAGCAAGTGGCAGAAACTCAGACCACCCCTCTTGATTATCTGCCACAAAACAACGCAAGAACTGCTCAACATCCTGCTTCTTTCTTTCTGTCTGGCCATTAAACTCAGGATGATATCTGGATGAAAATGACAAATGAACTCCCAACCTGTCACAAAAGGCACGCCAAAAACGAGCCACGAACTGAGGTCCCCTATCTGAAACAATGTGAGTAGGAACGCCATGTAGTCTGACAATTTCCTTGACAAAGGCCTTAGTGAGTGTCTTAGCGCAGGGCAGTTTGATGAAGGGAACCAAGTGACACATCTTGCTAAAACGGTCCACGACCACCCAGATGACCGTGAAACCCTCAGAGGGGGGAAGGTCAGTAATAAAGTCCATAGCCAGATGTGTACAAGGTGCACTAGGAACCTCCAGAGGGCAAAGCAACCCCGCAGCAGGAGCATGCGAAGACTTAGATCTAGCACACACAGTACATTGATGCACCCACTTAATGACTTCCTTCTGCCATCCAGGCCACCAAAAACTGCGACCCACAAGTCTCTTGGTCTCAGAAATTCCTGGATGACCTGCCAACCGAGACTCATGACACTCAACAAACAAATCTCTCCTAAAGGTCCTAGGCACAAACAACCTCCCATGGGGAGTGTTAGATGGGGAATTCTCCTGCGCTTTAAGAATCTCATCCTCCAAAACGGAGTCCAAAGCAGCAATCACAACACCTTCTTGTAAAATGCTCTCCTCCTCCTCAGCACCGACCATGGGAGAAAAGCTGCGAGACAAAGCATCAGCTTTAACATTCTTGGTACCCGGGATGTAAGTAACGGAAAAATTAAACCGCGTGAAAAAAAGTGCCCACCTAGCCTGACGGGCATTCAATCGCTTGGCAGCATCAAGATAGATCAGATTTTTATGATCAGTGAAAACCTGAATGGGAAATTCAGCAACTTCCAAGAGATGACGCCAGTGTTCAAATGCGAGTTTAATAGCCAGCAATTCCCGATTACCAATATCGTAATTAAGTTCAGTCTCAGAAAATTTTTTTGAAAAAAAAGCACAGGGATGTACTCCATCCTTGTTTTCCTGAGACAACACCGCATCGACCCCCACAGAGGAAGCATCAACCTCAACCAAAAACGGCTTAGTCCCATTAGCCTGCATAAGGATGGGAGCAGAGGTGAACCTCTCCTTTAGAAACACAAAAGCTTCAATGGCCTCAGAAGTCCACTGAACCGTACTAGCACCTTTCCTGGTGAGATCGGTCAGTGGTTTGACAATAATAGAAAATTTTTTTATGAATTTTCTGTAATAATTGGCGAAACCCAAAAACCTCTGTATCGATTTCAAACCAATAGGCCTAGGCCATTCCTGCACAGCTTGAACTTTCACCGGGTCCATCTCAAAGCCCTCGCTGGAGATAATGTAGCCCAAAAAACGAATTCTCTGAACAGCGAACTCACACTTCTCCAGCTTAGCAAAAAGCGAATTGTCAATCAATAACTGCAATACCTCACGTACGCTCCGCCAATGAGACTCCAGATCAGGCGAATAAATCAAAATGTCATCCAAATACACAACCACATTTTTGCCGATCAAAGGTCTAAGGATGTCATTAATAAGATTCTGAAAAAATGCTGGAGCATTGGTGAGACCAAAAGGCATAACCAGATTCTCAAAATGACCCACAGGAGTGTTAAAAGCAGTCTTCCATTCATCACCCTCCTTCATACGCAACAAGTTGTATGCCCCCCGGAGATCAATTTTAGAGAACCACTTGGCCCCCACTAATTGGTTAAACAAATCAGGAATCAATGGCAGTGGGTAAGGATTGCGTACAATAAATTTATTAATCTCATGAAAGTCCAGACAAGGACGTAAGCCGTCGTCCTTTTTTTTAACAAAAAAAAATCCAACAGCCACAGGAGACTTGGAAGGCCTAATGTGACCGGCGGCCAAGCTTGTCTGTATGTATTCCTCCAAAGCCTTTCTCTCAGGAATAGTAAGATTAAATAAACGACTTTTAGGAAGAGTCGCTCCAGGGACAAATTCAATAGTACAATCATAGTCTCTATGGGGAGGCAAAATTTGCGATTCCTTCTCAGAAAAAACTTTCCAAAAATCATGAATAGGTACAGGTAATTCCCCTTTATCCACAGCAGCAATGCGACCGTTACAACACTTGTCATAACACTTAGGGCTCCAGGACTTAATTTCATTGGTAGACCAATCCAGTACAGGATTGTGCAATTTTAACCAGGGTAACCCCAACACTACTGGAGAAGGCAAATTATTTAATACTACCAAATCCAAATTCTCTTGGTGAATACCATTAATAGTGAGGGGAAATTCACAGACCTTGTGAGTAACACTCTTTAAGGGAGAGCCATCGACAGAAAACACGGCAATAGCGGATGACAAAGGTTTGGGTTTTAATTTAAGTTTTTCCAAGAATCCCCCATCAATCACATTCAGAGTAGAACCACAATCCACAAATACCCGAAAGTCAATTAATTCTTCCTGAGCAGTGGTAGTAGCAGAAAGAAGTACACCCTTAGTATTTAAACAGGCTATACGGGCGTAACTGACCTTTTTTTTTTCTTTGTTCATACGAAGCTCACAGTTCCTAATGAAATGGTCAGATCCACCGCAATAAAAGCACAAACCTTCAGAAAATCTGCGGTCTTTTTCCTGAGAGCGGGGTGACATCGCCCCAATCTCCATCGGCTCTCCAATGTCAGTACAGACCCTCTCAAGACTCGGAGCTGACATGACAGAGGATTTACTCTCATTAACCCTTGCACGCAGTCTCCTGTCCACCCGTATAGCTAATTGCATTGCCTCCTGCAAGTTTCCAGGTGAAGGATAAGCAATCAGCAGATCCTTAACCCTTTCACCTAGCCCCGCAAGAAACAAGCTTTTCAAAGCTGAATCATTCCACCCCACCTGAGCAGACCACCGAAGGAAGTGAGTACAATAATTTTCCACATTACCTGATTCCTGCCTCAAACATCTTAATTCAGACTCAGCAGATGAGACACGATCAGGATCATCATGCAACAACCCCAAAGCAGAAAAAAAACAATCCACTGATCTAAAGCACGGATCACTAGGTTGGAGAGAAAAGGCCCATCCCTGAGGTTCCTCGCGCAAAAGTGACATTATGAACCCTATGCGCTGTGATTCATCACCAGAGGATCTGGGCCTCAAATGAAAATACAGCAAACAAGCATTTTTAAAGGAAAAAAAATCTTGTTGTTCACCAAAATATAGATCAGGCAGACGTACCTTTGGCTCCACAAAATGCGCTCCAGAACAGCTACTCACGTGTTGTTGGAGCTCGGCCACCTCCAGAGAGAGTCCCTGCAAGCGTTGAGCCAAATCCTGAACCGAGACCATGATGGAAACTGGAGGTCTTTCCTTAGAGAATTCTTTTGGGCTGGACTTACTGTTATGATCTCCTACAAGCACTAAGGAAAGACAGGAGATCTGTCCCTACAATAGAACTAAGCTGGATCCCTACGATGTAACGGGGAACCTGATCTTGCGATCAGACCCGCTAAAGTCCTCGGCTAGTCTGAACGAAGACCTATAGATGTGAGGAAGGGATCCCTACAAGAACTAGGGACTGGGAGAAAGATGGACACCTCCTAGCAGAAATTGTAGCAGAAATAAGACAAACAAACAACAAAGAACATAGAGGTCCGAAGACCTAGCAAAACTGACTGAGAAAGGTAACAGAGCACCAAGCTAGCTCAAGAGTAGAAATTACAATGAAGTCCAGCAAGGCCAGGAGGGCGGAGCAGGATTAAATAGGCAAAAAAGGTCATGTGACCAGCAAACTGGAAAAAACCTAACAGGAGAGTTCTAACAGTATGCTCATCACAGTCTACCCGTCAGACAGACAGAGAGTAGGGAGAGGTGCTGCTGAGTGCGGGAGAGAATTGTTTATTCTAGTGAGGCATTCACACTATTATAAATCTACACTAACAGTCCTTCTAAGGACTACTTCTGATGTATATTAATCCTAGTGATAGCAGTAGTTAGGCAGGCAGAGTTTGTGGAGAGCGTACACAACAGAATAGGATACATTGCATGTTCTTTCTGCTGTTGTTACTCATATCCATAGCCCTAGATATCAGGGCTAATAATTAGTGATGAGCGAGCATGCTCGCTTCTGCTCTGTACTCGCCAGAGCATCTCACTGCTCGAGATGCTTGGCAAGTACTTCCAGGATGCTCGGGCGGGATCTTCAGTCCCCGCCCCCCCATGTTTGGCGCTGTTTTAACAGCGAATAAACATGCAGGGATTGCCTGCCACTCAGTTTAATGCCGCAGCCATGTTGGTTGTGGCATTATAGTGATTGGTTGGCCGCATAGCATCATCGGGTCTATATAAGACCCGGTGACCCTATGTTCATCACAGTCTACCCTTCAGATAGGTAGAGGAGTGAGAGGTGCAGTTTATTAGTGAGGTATTATGTATTCCACAGCTATATATACAGTATATACATCTGAACTAACAGTCCTTTTAAGCACTAATCCAGGTGCATATATTATTTCTGGTGATTGCAGGAGTTAGGCAGGCAGAGTGTGTGGAGACTGTATACAGCAGAATAGGGTCCATTGCATGTTCTGCCTGCTGCTGTTACAGATATCCATAGCCCTAGATATCAGGGCTAATTTTTTTTTTTGCTCTTAATCCTGATTATTTATATCTCTAACTCCACTGCCTAAAACCATGGTCATCAGACGTGATCCGATATTACTGCGGTAATAATCATCACATTTTTTGGAGCATGCTAAATATTACACTCAAGTTGAAGTTGAAGTTGTTTTTTGTTCAACCTATTTACACTTGATCGCTGACCAATACCACATCTATAAGGCCACTGCCTAAAACCGTGGTCATGAGACATGACCCGATATTACTGAGGTAAAAATCGTCAAATTTTTTTGGAGCGTGGCAAATATTACACTCCAGTTAAAGTCTGCCAGTTCTGTGTTGTTCAACCTATTCCCACTTGGTTGCTGACCAATACCACATCTATAAGGCCACTGCCTAAAACCGTGGTCATCAGACGTGATCCTATATTACTGCGGTAATAATCGTCACATTTTTTGGAGCATGCAAAAAATTACACTCCATTTAAAATGGGCAAGGCGCGTGGCAAGGGGAAGTGGACGTGATGCTGATGGTGCACGCAGAGGCCGAGGCCATGGGCAAGATGAAACTGTGCCTGCTGAGGGAGCACAACAAACACCCACATCATATCAAACTACCTTCCTGTCCCAATTTCTAGGGGGTAAGCAGAACACCACTCTTGAAGCCAGACCAGTGTGAAAAGGTTGTTGGTTGGATAGCAGATAATGCTTCCAGGCAGTTTGCCACCACCACCACCCTGTCTTCCACACGGCCCAGTCTCAGCAGCAGTGAGTCTGGACCACATATTCCTCACCCTGATCTTGTTTCCTCCCACCATGCCGAGTGCCTGGAGACAAATGATCCCACACTTGAACACTCTGAAGAGCTGTTCACTTTTCCATTTATAGATTCGGGCCTCTCGCCCGGCCAGCTTCAAGCAGGGCAAGAGAAGATCACATGAAGTGATGACTAAATATTTGAGCAGCTATGGTCACACGAAGGTGACAGTGGAAAGTGCAATTACTGTTGCAAGAGGTGAATGATGATGAGAAACAATTGCCAGAAAGTCAGGAGGAGGCCCAGGGCGCATACGTGGAAGACGATGTGGTGGACAATGAAGTCACTGACCCAACCTGGCAAGGTAACATGCATAGTGAGGACAGTAGGGAGAGCGAGGCATAGCACCACAATAGGCAGGAACAAGCAGTGGGGTGGCCACAGACACAAGGCAGGCAACTGTTTCCCGAAACACCAAAACACAGAGGAAGTTGGCAGTCCAACTGTTAGGTCTTTCAGAGTCTGGCTCCTTTTTAAAGTCTGTCCAGATAACCCCCAAAAGGTCATTTGCAACATCTGTCATGCCAGCATCAGCAGGGGCAGAAAAACTTCCAGCCTGACCACCACCAGCATGCTCAGGCACATGACAGCAAAGCACCTGTCACTGGTGTGTCAGAGGTGACGAACAGTCGCCCTGCAGTTGGTTGCAGGAGATCTCTACGTTTGGCATTACAGACATCTTCCTCATCTCTAGGACCCAGCGGCTACCTCCCTATGGCTAATTAGCTCCCCGGCCTAAGTGTATAAATACCTGGTGTGTCTGAGAGGGAGGTGCCGGCGATATTCGTTACTACTTGTTAGGCTTTAGCAAGAGCAGTACTTCGTCTTCTCTGGAGCTTGAGGCGCATTTGTTTGGAGTTGTCTAAAGCTAAGCAATTCCCCCCTGTTTGTCTACCCTTGTTGTCTATAGAGTTTAGTGGAGATCGACTAGTGCTCATCTACTTCCTTCCCTAGCCTTAGACATACTCCAGGGAAAGTCAGGGCGAGGCACGCCTGTGGCGATTAGTGAAGAGCCAATATAGGGACGGTAGTTGGGACTGGGTGACACTAGAGCAGACTAGGAGGTCTCCACTCCCCCCTTTCCCAAGTGTCTGGGCTCCCTTTCCCTCTTCCCTCTCTGTTGCACTAAGTCTTTTCCACACCTTGCGTGACAGCACCCGATTAGTTGGGCCGAATGCCAGGGTCCAGAAACAGTATCTGCGGGTGACACCACTGCCTGTACCGCTGTTATGTGTGCATGCCAATCACCTGTCCATGGCGCCCTGCACCTGTCGCTGCACACTTGCAACCACCACCATCAGTAACCACGTCCATGTCCTTGTCCCAGCGCAGCGTTCAGTTGTTCCTACCCTAGTCCTTTGAACGCAAGCGCAAATACGCAGCCAACCATCCACAGGCCACAGCACTAAACTGCCACATTTCTAGAATTCTTGCACTTGAAAGGTTGCCTTTTAGGCTCTCGGAGACAAAATCTCTCTGCAACCTCGGCGGCAGCCATCCCTTGGTACTCAGTCCCCAGCTGCCACTTGTGGCCCAGGATGGTACATTTCGCTGACGGCACACTGGATTAATATAGTGGAAACTGGGACCCAGTCGGACCCTGAGACGGAACATGTCCTCCCAATGCCGAGGAATGCCTGGCCCTGGGTCAATCATGGTTACCTCCACATTCTACAGCTCCTGCACCTCCTCCTCCTCTTCAGCCTCCATCTCCAAGATAACCACACCAGTCGGAAGCTGGAAGCACTGCAGCACTGCCTCGGACAAGCGGCAACAGGCTATGCTGAAGCTAATATGCTTAGGGGACAAACCACACACCGCTGCGGAGTTGTTGACAGCTGTAACAGAGCAGGCAGATCTCTGGATGTCACCGCTGAACCTACAGCCAGGCATGGTCATGTGTCCAAAGTTAGGCAAGCTCGCACATGTACCATGCCTGGCCCATGTGCTCAACTTAGTGGTTCAGCGGTTTCTCAAAACCTACCCAGATCTGCCTGAGCTGCTTGTGAAAGTACGCTGTGTGTGTGCCCATTTCTGAAAGTCATCTACATCTTCCATTACCCTCGCCGTGCTTCAGCAGTGTTTGCAGCTTTTAGCTCACTGACTGGTGTGCAATATCACCGTGCATTGGAACTCAACCTTGCATATGTTGGGAAGGATTTGTGAGCAGCAGAGGGCAGTTGTTGAGTACCAGCTTCAACACACCCGTCGGTATTCAGGTCAGTCTCCACACATCAGAGCTGATGAATGGGCATGGATGTCTGACATCTGTGCCATCCTCCAAAACTTTGAGGACTTCACCAAGATGGTAAGCGATGATGACGCCATAATTAGTATCACCATCCTGCTTCTCTGTCTACTGAAATGCTTGCTGCTCACAATTAAAGAGGATGCATTTCAGGTGGAGCACGATGAGATGGAGCAAGGAACCATACAGGGTGATGCCAGACAGGCCAGTCTCATCTTATCTCAATCCGGATTGGGTGATAATTATGAGGAGGAGGAAGAAGACGAAGAGGAGTAGGAACAGGAGATTGTTTCCTGCGCTACAGATGGCACTACCTACACAACAGTCATACCATCTATTCAGCGTGGATGGCCTGAGGAGAGGGAGAAAGAGGAGGAGGAGGAAGAAAGCATGGACAGTCGTCCTCTTATTGAGGAAAGGGAAGACTTGACTGTTGGCAGTCTGGCACATATGGCTGACTTTATGTTCCGCTGCCTTTCCCGTGACCCTCGGGTTGTACACATTTTGGCCAACAGTAATAACTGGTTGGTTACACTTCTCGACCCACACTACAAGGAGAACTTTCTATCTCCTTCCCGTGGCGGAGAGGTCTCATAAAATGTTGCAGTACCAGATGGCCCTTGTTGAAGAATTATTAAAAAAAATCCCAGCTGACAATGCTGGCGGCAGAGGTCACAGTTCCTTGGACAACCGAGAAGTACAGGCAAGGGAGACACAAACCAGATGCAACTGAGGCAGGGGAACACTGTCAAAGGTCTGAGACAGTTTTCTCAGACCCTCCCAGCACCCAGGTCCTGATTCACGGGGCACTCTGACAAGGAGGGAAAAGTTTTTAAGATGGCAAAGGACTACCTTGCCAATCGTACAAGTGTCCTCCATAATTCCTCTATGTCAGAGTGGGTTTTTAGCGCCACCGGGGGCATTATAACTGATAGGCACATCCACCTGTCAGCTGAAAATGCTGACAGGCTGACGCTTATCAAAATGAACAAGGGCTGGATTGAGCCAGACTTCTCAACACCAATGGATGATAGCAGCGGGACATAAAGTCAAATCCAGTGTTTTTTGGGGGGTGTATTCCCATGCACCCCTTCACACCCAGACATGGGTATACGCTTCATTTTTTTGTCTATTTTATGTCACGCTACTCCTTCTCCTCATCCTCCACCAACATATCAACATGGTGACTATCACGTAACACCCACCTAATTTTTTTTTTAAGGGTGTTTATGATGCCCATAGGAACTATTTTTAGAGGTATACCTCTAACATTCTATATCTTATACAGTATGTTCTTGTATACAGTATGCTCATGTATACCCCCAGAGGTAAATGTTTTTCAGCCCATGCATTTAGTGCATGGGCATTACCAGTATAGGAGACCCACTACTTAATAATGGGAAAACATCCTCTACATCTCTTCAAAGGGGTATTGGAGTGCGTCCTAATTTTTGGCAGCCCGTGCAGTCACCAAATGCGCAATAACAGTATAGGAGACCCACTCCTTAATAATTTTAAAAACAATTTTTATGAGACCCTTCACTACGTTTCTTCAATTTGGTATTTGACTGCGTCCTAATTTTTATCAGCCCTTGAACTTGCTGCATTTGCAATAACAGTATAGAATACCCACTTCTTAATAATGGAAAATACATTTATAACTGAGGCCCTACACTACGTCTCTTCAAATTGGTATTGGAGTGCATCCTAATTTTTGGCAGCCCTTGAACTCGCTGCATACGCAATAACAGTATAGGAAGCCCACTCCATAATAATGGAAAATTAATTTTTAACTGAGGCCCTCCACTACATCTCTTCAAATTGGTATTGGAGTACATCCTAATTTTTAGCAGCCCTTGAATTTGCTGCATATGCAATAACAGTATAGGCGACCCACTCCTATGTTGAACGTTGCAGTACCAGATGGCCCTTGTTGAAGAATTATTTAAAAAAATCCCATCTGAAAACGCTGGCGGCAGAGGTCACAGTTTCTTGGACAACCAAGGAGTACAGGTGAGGGAGAAACAAATCAGATGCAGCAGAGGCAGGGTAATGCTGTCAAAGGTCTGGGACAGTTTTCTCAGATCTTCCCAGTGCCCAGGCCCTGATGCGTGGGTTACACTGACAAGGAGAGAAAAGTTTTGAAAGAAGCTGAAGGACTACCTTGGCGACCGTACCAGCATCCGCCGTGATTCCTCTGTGCCTTACACTATTGGGTATCCAAGCTGGACACGTGGCATGGACATTCTCTCTACGCCTTGGAGGTCCTGGCCACTAGCGTTTTGTCAGAGATGGTTTTTAGTGCTACCGGGGGTATTATAACATATACGCAAATGATTCTATATTCTACAATATTACCTCTCTTATCTGAAATTCGTTTATGGGTGAGCTATCACAGTAAGTATAGCATATTACACCAGTCCAGACAGGTATTATTGTCTTATACTGCATACTGCTGCTGCAAAAAAAAAAAATTAAAAATCTATTCTATTCCCTATTGATACTGCTGTTAGCTGAATTTACAATAGGGACAGGTGCATGGTATCATCAGATGGAGATGAGTGTTGTTCATAGTCGTCGAATACATCTCTTCTACAGTGCATTACTTGATTGATATTTTCCATGCACTCGCTGACCGATTCATATTTTTTAACGGTGATCTTTACTCACAGATTAATGAAAGCAGGCAGGGTTGCTTGCGTCCCTTCACAGTTTTTTGCTGCCAAGTCCAGAAAAAACTTTTTGAGGCCAGTTAAAATCTATTTTTTATTGTACAATAATACATCTCTTCTCTGATATTCGTCTACGGGTGGCCTATAGTAGTAGAGATAGCGTCTTACAGGCATCTAGTCAGGGATTATTGTATTATGCTCTGATGCTGCAGACCACATGATAAAGGAGGGGGCAACACAGGTGCAAAATACTGATGGAGCAAGCACTCACAAACCTGCCATCATGGAGGGGGTGACTGCCTAGTATTATAAATACATACAGATGTGGCTAGCATAGAATACCAGTCCCACAGATACGTGTGATGCACAGTGTCTGGCTTACAGCCTATTGATGACGCCCATACTACTAGATCAGGAGGGCTGCCCAGCACTATATAATTGTACCCCACAAGGACAGACACCTCAAATCACCCAAACAAATAATTATGTGGGGCCTGGCTTCATACTGCATAAAAATTAAAAAATATGGCAGTCACTTTTCATATCCATGCTTACCAAAAACTGTCATGGAAAATTGCTTTGAATGATAAGTACTTCTCAAGATATGATCAATGTGGTTTACATCCAGTAACTGTATGGACATTATTTGCTCTATGATGCACTTTTTTTTTATTTAGCAAACCACTTTTTAAGTCCAGTCTTTTTTGCTATATGATCAGCAGACGAAACAAAATACAATGCTCAAAAAAATAAAGGGAACACTCAAATAACACATCCTAGATCTGAATGAATGAAATATTCTCATTGAATACTTTGTTCTGTACAAATTTGAATGTGCTGACAACAAAATCACACAAAAATCATCAATGGAAATAAAATTTATTAACCAATGGAGGCCTGGATTTGGAGTCACCCCCAAAATTAAAGTGGAAAAATACACTACAGGCTGATCCAACTTTGATGTAATGTCCTTAAAACAAGTAAAAATGAGGCTCAGTATTGTGTGTGGCCTCCACGTGCCTGTATGACCTCCCTACAATGCCTGGGCATGCTCCTGATGAGTAGTGTTGAGCCACCCCCGTAGTGTTCGAGTTCGATTCGGTTCGTCGAACACCCGTATGTTCGTCGAACTGTTCGTCGAACACCTTCGAATACCGTTAAAACCAATGGCAGGCAAACAAAAACACTTAGAAACACATAGAAAACACATAGAAAACACTTCAAAGGTGTCCAAAAACTGACAAACTGGTCAGAAGACACAACTAACACGTGGAAAAGTGACAAGTACATATAGTCATGCGAAAAGAAAAGAGGTGGAGGAGTAAAAGGAGGGGGAGACACAGATATAGGCATGTCATGCCCTTCTAAAACCAAAAAAGTGCGAAGCCGACACGGCCAGTCCGTTCCTGCCCGTGCGACCTCCGATCTTGGATCGAGCTTGGCGGTCCACCGCAAGGCGTCCTACTGCCAGTCCCAGCCCCTGTGCCTTGGGGTGCCTCCCCGATGCTCTTCACTGAGTGTCCCGGGGGCCCGAACCATTTCCTTTAAAAAAATTAAGTGTCCAAACTACAGGTGGTGTAGCTTGCTTAACAGCCGGGATAATCCGCTGACTAGCAGACACTGCTACTAGGCCCAAAGTATTTCTTGGGCTAGATGCAGTTAAAAATTTGTAATTAGATACTCTCGTTGGATGCTGAGAAAGCATTCCATAGAGTCTCCTGGCACGCCATATATTATTCTCTTAAAAAGCTTGGGGTAGGGGACCCTTTTATACCCCAAATCATGGCCCTGTATCGCAATCCGTCAGCTAGGCTGAAGATAAATGGAATATTATCATCACCTTTCATAATCACCAATGGGACAAGGCAGGGATGTCCTCTGTCCCCTCTCTTATACATCCTAGTGATGGAGCACCTGCTCTCATCAATTCACGATAACCCCAATATTAGGGGGATTGAGGTGGGAGGCACCGAGTACAAGTGCTCTGCATTTGCTGATGATGTCCTAGTATATATCACTCAACCACATATATCCATCACTGCTGTTATCGCTGAAATAGATCACTTTGGTACATGGTCAAATTTTAAAATCAATGCAGCGAAGTCTGAGGCCCTCGATGTCTCCCTCCCCAAATCCATACAGGATTCCATCCAGTCCAACTTTCCCTTTGCCTGGCCCTCACATGGTATCAAATACTTAGGAATTCGTATTCATAGAGACCTCTCCCGTCTATTTTATCTTAATTTTGGGCCCTTTATTGAACAACTCCATAGAGATAATAATAATGTTTATTTTTATAGCGCCAACATATTCCGCAGCACTTTACAAATTTTAGGGGGGACTTATACAGACAATACAAAATAAGCATATCTCATATCGAAAGGAGTGAGGGCCCTGCTCGCAAGCTTACAGTCTATGAGGAAATGGGGAGATCTTACTTCTTGGCCGGTGAAGGATTTTTCCTGGTTCGGCAGAATAAATATACTAAAAATGAACGTCCTACCTAAACTCTTATACCTCTTCCAAACCATTCCCGTGGTAATTCCCTCAAATTTTTGGAAAAGACTACGCAGTAGCTTTTGCAGATTTATCTGGGCAAGTGGGCGTCCACGCATTCGGGGGGACGTTCTGATCAGATACAAACAAAAGGGGGCCCTTAGCCTTCCGGATTGTAGAAGGTATTACATGGCAGCAGTACACTCTAGAATGCTGGACTTCTTCCATCATTCGGAGGGGAAATTGTGGGTCAAAATAGCTCAATCCATTTGTCGTAAAGCTCTTACCACTCTCCCATGGTGCGCCCATTTAATTGTCCCCTTTCTTGGCCTCATGTCATATAGTACTTATGCCACTGCTTTGGCTTTGAGATCCCAAAAAAAAAGCTTATCCTCAATCGACCCCCAGGGCCCCTTGCTCCTGATTTCAGATAATCCAGATTTCCCACCAGGACTAGCTGCAAATAGATTTCTCGGTTCAAATAAATCCCATCTGATATTATTTTCTCATGTCATCTCCAATACTTCGCTGCTCCCCCTCAATGACTTGTTACAGGGAAGAGCCACTTGCCCGAAGGCTAATTTTGAATATAGCCAGTTACAACGCTTCTATTCAACTGTGAAGAAGCGCACACATCTTCATAGAGATATCACAAACTTTGAAAAATTGAGCCTATCATTGTCACCCCCTACACACTCCATCTCCCTACTGTATAATCTCCTCATTGCCCAGGTAACTGACAATAGGCCAGGATTCTGCGGTGCATGGGAAAGGGAACTGGGGAAGTCCTTCTCTGACTCACAATGGGATAAATGTTTCTTCCTAACATATAAAACCTCAATAGGGTCCAAAGCTCAGGAAACCTCCTTCAAAATTATCTCTAGATGGTACCGGGTACCAGCAGTCCTTCATAGTGGTATCCAGTGGTCTCAGATAGATGTTGGAGATGTGGGGAGGGGGAGGGACAATGTCACACATATGGTGGGCATGCCCTATAATAAATGCATTTTGGGCAAAGGTGGTTCCCATGATTGAGAAAATAACTGGTTTGACTATCCCTAATACGCCAGAAGCCCTCCTTTTATCAATGTTACCAATAAGTAAACGTAGTTATAAAAGGTCATCAATAGGCTACCTAATACAGGCGGCTAAGAATGTCATTCCAAGACACTGGAAAAGCAGAGACCCACCCACTGTGGAGGAATGGTTTGCGGAGATCTCCCTCCTTAATAGGATGGAGCATCTGATTGCCATCTCACCGGCTGATGTTGATAGATACTGTGTGATTTGGAGGGATTGGATTGATTTGCAAAACTCTGACGCCTACCATCTAGCCCCCAACTAAAGTTATCCGTGATGTCGGCACAACAATGATCATATTCGCACTCTATTGATTGGTGGTCTGCCGTGGTCCGCTCCCTCTCTCTCTATCTTTCATATGGAAAAATACATTCTTGATCTGGATATTGATGGAAAACCCTCCCTGTACCCCCCCAATGTACTGTCGTTATGCATAGATTTATAGTTATACTACCCCTTTTACTATGTATATTGTATTTTCTTGTACTTTTTCAACACAAAAATAAAAAAAAACTTGTATTTGAAAAAAAAAATTGTAATTAGATCTACAGGCAGCGGTGGCTACTCCGCTGACTAGCAGACACTGAAGCTTTGGAGCAGACCTCTGATTCCCAGGCTATAGTTTGAGTAAACAGCTCTTCAGACTCAACCATCTGTGTTACCCCAAGCCATAGTGTATGTAGTTTCTTACGGTTAAAAGGGGGGGAGAGACCCGACCCACCTGGAATTGACGATGGCAACATCATGTAAAACACAGCAAGGGGACTCCAAAAAGAGTACCCATTTTTTCCCAAAATTGTGGCACAGACACCACTTAAGTGGCATCAATTGTCCCAGAGTTGCTTAAAATGGTTGGTGAGGTGATTTTCCAAAGTCCTCAAGCTTTTAGTTTTCCCAGAATGACTCAGGTGGGGCAGATGGTGGTTGTCCCGGCCCGCTAGGCCGCATTGTAGCACAGTGAGCTTCGCACTGCAACTTATGCTTCATATCCATGTGACGGTTCATGCATGAAGTACCCAAACTATGGATTCTTTGGCCTCTACTTAGCTTTTGGTGACAAATGTTACAGATAACACGAGTTGGGTCATCCTTATCGATCTGAAAAAATGCACAGGCTATGCAAGGTTTAGAGCCCATGCGACTCTGCTACTAGCAATACTATCAAATGATTGGCTGGGTTAGATGCAGAGCGTCTGGGTTTGGTTGGGGGTCCCCACAGTCTGCCAAGGCTAGATGCAGTTAAAAATTATTATTAGATACACAGGTGGTGCAGCTTGCTTTGCAGCTTGGCTAATACGCCCAAAGTATTGGTAGACTCTATATAAAATAAGGAAGGATTCACTGACTGTGGTGTCCCCTCCGTGGGCCGTGGCGATTGGTGGAGATTTGGTGGATGATTATAGGAGAAAGCTCCTTAATAGAGAAAGTTGGTGGATTTATACTTTAAATACACGTGTACCAGCGGGTTTAAACATCAGACATGATTTGATGTATCATTATGAATGATCATTTATAGATTATTATTATATATATGTTCCTTTTTTCTTCTTTTCTTTTTCTTTTGGATTATTTACATTTATATGCATTGTTTCTATGCTATACGATTTTGACATGGTATGTGTGTTTACATTTCTGATTAACTCAGCCTTGAACAGGTGCATAGCAGGACATGACATATAAATACCATTTCCTTGCTGTTTTTTTGCTATGCAATGATTAAGAATAGTGTTGAGCCACCCCCGTAGTGTTCGAGTTCGGTTCGGTTCGTCGAACACCCGTGTGTTCGCCGAACTGTTCGTCGAACTGTTCGTCGAACACCTTCGAACACCGTTAAAACCAATGGCAGGCAAACAAAAACACATAGAAACACATAGAAAACACCTTCAAAGGTGTCCAAAAGCTGACAAACTGCTCAGAAGACATAACTAACACATGGAAAAGTGACAAGTACATATAGTCATGCGAAAATAAAAGAGGTGGAGGAGTAAAAGGAGGGGGAGACACAGATATAGGCATGTCATGCCCTTCTAAAATCCAAAAAGTGAGAAGCCGACACGGCCAGTCCGCTCCTGCCCGTGCCACCTCCATGTCGCCGGGTTTGTGCCAGAGCCGCGGTGAACCCTGACGGCCAGCCCCCCTCTCCCAATACTGGTGCCTGTCCGCTGGTGGGTCGAGCGAGCCCCCCTGTGGTGGAGGCAGCTCTAAGCTTTTTAATTTAAATTGTCTCTCTAATTTGAATGAATACACTTTAAATCCATTTACAAGGATCTATTGGAGGGCAAGTCTCATGCCAGCAGCCGCGGTAATTCCAGCTCCAGTAGCGTCCACTAAAGCTGCTGCAGTTAAAAAGCTTTTATAAGGATCGAGCTCGGCTGTCCACCGCAAGGCATCCTACTGCCAGTCCCAGCCCCTATGCCTTGGTGTGCCTCCTGATGCTCTTCACTAAGTATCCCATGGTCCCGAAGCATTTCCTTTGAAAAAATTAAGTGTCTAAACTACAGGTGGTGCAGCTTGCTTAACAGCCGGGATAATCCGCTCACTAGCAGACACTGCTACTAGGCACAAAGTATTTCCTGGGCTAGATGCAGTTAAAAATTTGTAATTAGATACTCTCGTTGGATGCTGAGAAAGCATTCCATAGAGTCTCCTGGCACGCCATATATGATTCTCTTAAAAAGCTTGGGGTAGGGGTCTAGGGGACCCTTTAATAGCCAAAATCACGGCCCTGTATCGCAATACGTCACCTAGGCTGAAGATAAATGGAACTGTAGCACCCTGAGGGCTCGGTTGCTACAGACGTATTGCACCTCACCCAGAGGTGTGATATCTCACTCTCAGGTAAGGATGGAGTGTGGATCAGGACCCGACACCTGCATGCATTACACCACATTGCCGTGGGGCAGGGCGACCAATATGCCCCTGAGATGGGCACGACAGTCCCTGTCCCTGGCTGGAGTGGGGGGAGGGAACACTGAGGAAGGGGAACCCTGTAGTGCAGGAGCAGGGAGGAAGCAGTTCCTGGGTGCATTGAGAAGGGAGTATAAAAGGTGGGCACCATCTTAGTTCAGTGCAGAGAAGTCTGAGCAGAAGTGGCAGGGAGCAGGGGCTCTGCATGAGCTCTGCTCCGGAGGCGGGCCTAGTAACAGAGGCCCAGGCCTGGAAGAGGGAGAAGGAAGGAAGAGGAGCGGAGAAGGCTCCAGGAACGAGGAATGAAGGGATCCCAGGGGTGCGGACGGGTGAGTCGCCACCGCACGCCCGAATCCACCTGCGTGGAGGGGTCAGGCCAAAGGGGGAGACCGGTCCCCGAACTAGTGGAGGCAGGAAACGACCCTTAGCTAGAAACCGGAGGCTCTGACATTTTATGTGGCGCAGCCCCTCGCTACACCCGCTAGGAAGGCACCACATAGGGTCAGGGAAACTGGCGCCAAGTTTACCAAGAGGAGGCCCGAGGCAGCCGGGCAGAAGTGTTGGTAAGAAAGGCCAGACAAAGGACACACAAAGGGGGTCCTGTGAAGTGCTCCAAAGTTATCTGGGAGTTGTCTGAGCCCCTCACCTGGTGAGCACAGTACGACGTGGGCAGCCGTTACCTGCAGACGTGGTCTGGATAATAAGAACTGTGAGTAAAGGCCCTGAACTGCATCACTGACTCCGTGTCGTTACTGCTGCTGCCCTGCACCATCACCCCCATCCTCCGCATACACTGCCCTGAGGCTATACTCCTCCCGTGGGGAGTTATGCTACGCTCTGCTGCACCCACAACACCAGCCTCAGTGGTCTGCCCTGTAGCGGTGGTTCACTCTGACCGCAATCCACGGGTGGCGTAGTCGGACATTTAAACATGAAAACCACATAAATAGTTCCGCCACTGGTTTGACCGCCCTGAGCCACGGAACTGGGTCGCCGCCACGAAGACTACAACCACCAGCATCCACCAAAAAGGGTCCGGCTCCGGGTGTCCCAAGGCCCAGGGGGTGCGTCAGAACATTTTCATCACCTTTCACAATCACCAATGGGACAAGGCAGTGATGTCCTCTGTCCCCTCTCTTATACATCCTAGTGACGGAGCACCTGCTCTCATCAATTCGCCATAACCCCAATATTAGGTGGATTGAGGTGGGAGGCACCGAGTACAAGTGCTCTCTATTTGCTGATGATGTCCTAGTATATATCACTCAATCACATATATCCATCCATGCTGTTATGGCTGAAATAGATCACTTTGTTACATGGTAAAATTTTAAAATCAATGCAGCGAAGTCTGAGACCCTCGATGTCTCCCTCCCCAAATCCATATAGGATTCCATCCAGTCCAACTTTCCCTTTGCCTGGCCCTCACAGGGTATCAAATACTTAGGAATTCCTATTCATAGAGACCTCTCCCATCTATGTTATCTTAATTTTGGGCCCTTTATTGAACAACTCCATACAGTCCACGGTTGGCAAGTTAGAACTGTAAGATTCACTACGTGAACCACTGGTGTTTTGTGGAAAAGCACATGTACACTGCGTTCCAAATTATTATACAAAAAGTGTTTAGGAGTGATAAGGGAAGAATTTGTTTGTTTGTCAGTTAAACTCATTGATGGTGATGTGTGTCAGGGCTCTTTATATCACTGTAAGCAATTGCAGACACCTGTGCTAATTAGTTTGGCAGGTGTGTCCAATGAAAGGCAAGACTACTTAAGAAGGCTCTCTCACATTATTAAGCAGCCTACATTTTCTGCCAAAATGGGAAAGAAAAAGGATGTGTCGGCTGCTGAGAAGCAACAAATTGTGGAGTGTTTAGGTCAAGGCATGACTACAATCAACATTGTGCGATGATCAGGATGAAGTGTCTTGGCAATCAAGAAGTATGTAGCTGATTCACAGTACACACGTGTGCGTGCTGATAAGGGCAAATTGAGGACTCTTTCCTACAGGCAATTACGTCAGGTTGAAAGAGCAGCGGCAAAAAAGCCTTGTCATAGCAGCAGACAAGTTTTTGAAGCTGCTTGTGCCTCCAACGTCCCCCGAACAACAAGATGCAGGGTCCTTCAGAGGTTTGCAGCTGTGCATGCGCCATCCTGTCGACCTCCTCTATCCACTTCACACAAGCAGAAACGGCTCCAGTGGGCCAAACATTACATGAAGACTGATTTCAAAACTGTTTTGTTCACGGATGAGTGCCGTGCAGCGCTCGATGGTCCAGATGGATGGAGTGGAGGATGGCTGGTTGATGGACACCCCACGCAAACACGGCTACAGCGCCAACAAGGAGGAGGTGGAGTAATGTTTTGGGCTGGAATCATGGGGAGAGAGATTGTCGGCCCCTTTAGGATCCCTGAAGGCGCTAAAGATGAACTCCATAATGTATGTGGATTTTCTCAAACAGCACTTCTTCCTGCCATGGTTCAAGAAGAAGAACCGTGTATTTCACAGCAAGATCATTTTTCTGCATGATAATGCACCATCTCATGCTGCACATAAAACATCTGCATCTCTGGCTGATATGGGCATAAAAGGGGACAAACTTATGGTGTGACCCCCATGCTCCCCTGACCTCTACCCCATTCAGAACCTTTGGAGCATCATTAAAAGGAGTGTCTATGATGGCGGGAGGCAGTTCACATCTAAGCAACAGCTCTGGGAGGGTATTCTGTCCTCATGCAAAACAATTGAAGCAGAAACCATCCAAAACCTGACAAATTCAATGGACGAGAGAGTTCAGAAGCTCCTTTCGAACAAGGGGTCCTATGTGAAAATGTAACATCACCTAGAATAAAGTTTTGAGTTGAAAACTGTTTGATTTCAGTTTCTAACAACCTGCTAATGCTTATAATTTCAAAAATGACCATTTTTTTGGTCTTTATTAAAATGAAAAGGTTGATCGAAAAGTTTGGGGGATCTAAGAGTGTGGCAACCCAGTAGTCATGATTACTTCGAATTCTGACAATATGAGGGTCATGCTGCAGGTAGTGCAGCAAGAAGGCACTTATGTGCCTTGTGCATCTCGGAGCCCCAAAATTATTTTCCGGGCTAGATGCAGCTAAAAATTATTTTTAATTTTAAATCTGGTGAAGCTTTAGTATAGATGGCCTAATAGGATCAGTGCTGCACACTGCTACAAAGCCCAAATTATTTTCCAGTCAAGATACAGATAAACATGATTAGTAATTTGAAAGCTTAAAACGGTTGGTAGGGTGATTTTAACCAATCATCAAGCTTTTACTCTCCCCAGGATGACACAGGGGTAGAAAAGTCGTTTCGGATCCATGATTTGTTCATCTTTATGAACGTGAGTCTGTCTACATTATCAGTGGAGAGCCGCGTGCGCTTATCTGTCAGCACACCACCAGCAGCGCTGAACACACGTTCAGACAGAACGCTGGCTGCGGGGCATGACAAGATCTCCAAGGCGTAAGTGGCTAGCTCCGGCCATTTATCCAGATTGGAAGCCCAAAAAGAGCAAGGGTCCAGTGACACAGTCGTGGCTTCAATGTTTACTTGGAGATACTCCTGTACCATCGTCTCTAGGCGTTGACTATGTGTCAGACTTCTTGTCTCCTGTGGCCTTGCAAAGGATGGGCTAAAAAAGTGGTGAAATGATTCCGCAAAATTGATGTTACCAGCAGATACTGTGGTTCTGTTACGGTTTGAGTGCTGAACACTTGACGGTCCCACGGTTGGCAAGTTGG
The DNA here is from genome assembly GCF_046119375.1 of Phyllobates terribilis. Classification (NCBI taxonomy): domain Eukaryota; kingdom Metazoa; phylum Chordata; class Amphibia; order Anura; family Dendrobatidae; genus Phyllobates; species Phyllobates terribilis. The sequence continues at coordinate 254,412,534 of NW_027362764.1, forward strand.
AACTGTGAGATTCACTACGTGCACCACTGGTATTTTGTGGAAAAGCACATGTAAGATTCTGCAACAGTCTCTGCTGATACTCCTGCATGCGTGCATCCCTTTCTATGGCAGGAATAATTTCTGCAAATTTACTTTTGTACCGGGGATCTAACAGTGTGGCAACCCAGTAGTCAGGATTATTTCTAATTCTCACAATTCGAGGGTCATGTTGCAGGTAGTGCAGCAAGAAGGCACTCATGTGTGTTGCGCATCCAGGAGCACCAAGTCCCTGTTGTGTTGGTGGCGAGGTAACAATCATGCTTCCTTCCTCTGTCCTCTCCCCCCAACCTCGCACAACAGAAATGTGATCAAGGTCTCCCTCATCTGATGAGTCTTCCATCAGTTCGTCCTCCACTTCTTCCTGGGCTCCTGCACCTTCCTCACTAGTTTGGCTGCTACCATGCGCCCTGGTAAAACCATCTCCCCCACCCTCACATGCCTGCCGCCTTGGTGCTGCCGACCGTCTGGACCTTGCAGATGTTAGCCCTTCTGCATACAACTCCTCCTCCTCTACTTCCTCCACCTCCTCTTGTGCCACCACCTAACTCTGAATTCTGTTTAACATGTGCTCCAGCATGTAAATCACCGGAATAGTCATGCTGATAATGGCATCGTCAGCACTAAACATCTTCGTCGCCATTTCAAAACTGTGCAGAAGGGTGCATAGGTCCCTGATCTGAGACCACTCCTCCAGCGTGATTTGCCCCACCTCTGAATCTCGTTGGCCCAGGCTATACGTCAGAACGTATTGCACCAGGGCTTGTCGGTGCTGCCACAGTCGCTGCAACATGTGCAGAGTTGAATTCCACCGGGTAGGCACATCGCATTTTAGCCGGTGAAGTGGCAGGCCCAACGACTTCTGTAGAGATGTAAGTCGCTGAGCTGCGGGATGCGAACGGCGGAAGTGAGCACACAGCGACCGTGCCCTCTGCAGAAGGCCATCTAGTCTGGGATAGTGGGCTAAAAATTGCTGGACAACCAGGTTCAACACGTGAGCCATACAAGGCACGTGTGTGACATTGCCCCGGCGAAGGGCCGCACCCAGGTTTGCAGCATTGTCGCACATGGCCTTCCCTGGTTTCAGGTCCAGTGGAGACAACCATTCATGAAATTGGTTCTCCAGAGCTGACCACAACTCCTCAGCTGTGTGACTCACATTTCCCAGACATTTCAATGTAAAAACCGCCTGATGACGTTGAGCCCTACTGCCAGCATAGTAAGGAGGTGTTCAGGATCCCTTCTGCGCAGTTAGAAAGCTTGTGGCATGACCAGACAGGCTTTGGATGCAGGTGGAAGACCGAGAGGAGGTTGAGGAGGCAGAAGCAGTGGAGGAACTTTGACATAAAGAGGATTGACGCACAACTCGTGGGGACGGCAAGACTTGGACAGCAGCCCCTTGTCCTGCTGTCACCATAGTTACCCAGTGCCCAGTCAGCGACATGTAACGCCCCTGTCCATGCCTACTCGTCCAAGTGTCTGTGGTGAAATGCACCCTGTCACACACAGAGTTTCTCAAAGAAGCGGTGATGTTGTGTGCGACATGCTGGTGGAGCGCAGGCACACCTTTCTTTGAGAAGTAGTGCCGACTGGGCATCTGGTACTGGGGCACTGCGACGGACATAAGGTCTCGAAAATCCTCTGTGTCCACCAGGCGGAAAGGCAGCATTTCTGTAGCCAAGAGCTTGCAGATGGTGAAATTCAACCTCTTAGCTTTCTCATGGCTAGGAGGAAATGGTCTTTTACTTGTCCACATCTGAGGGACCGAGGGCTGGCTATTGTGCTTAGACGGGGTTGATAAGGGTGTCCCCGGCAAACTACCGGTCTGTGAGGAAGATGCAGGCGGACATGTTAGTTTGCCTTGATCCAAAGGTGGTGCTATCGATGTCGGACAGCGCTCAACACCAGCTGGTGTTACCACCTCCAAAGAAAATGATGACCTGCCAATCACGCTGGCTGTTGCGGGTAAAGAGGTGGCAGGTCTGCGCCCCAAAACAGGTGTGACTGCTGTCCCCCCAGTCACAGAGGATGAAGAGGCCGCGGATGCACAAGATATGGCAGACGGTGATTGGCCCGGCCGGCTAGGCCGCATTGTAGCACACTGAGCTTCCCACTGCAACTTATGCTTCATGTCCATGTGCCGGTTCATGCATGAAGTACTCAAACTATGTATTTTTTGGCCTCTACTTAGCTTTTGCTGACAAATGTTACAGATAACACGAGTTGGGTCATCTTTATCGATCTGAAAAAATGCCCAGGCTATGCAAGGCTTAGCACCCATGCGACCTGAAGAGCCACCACGACTTGTGGTGAGAGGCAGAGTTGTGTTTGAGGATGCAGTTGTTGACGTGCTTCCAGTACTACGTCTCTGTCCAGGAAGGCGCAACCTGACCTCGTCGTCACTAGCATCTTCCTCCACCTCCTCTGCTGACCTCATCTCTTGGCTGACTGTGGGTTGACAGTAAGTGGGATCTCCGACCTCATCATCATCACCCTGTGCGTTATCACACCCGTCGTCCTCAGAGCCAACCTGTTCCTGCCCTGACAAAAAACTAAAGTTGTCGCTCCAATCAGGTATTTGAGTCTTATCATCGTCTTCCTCATTGTCTCCACCAACAGGAGTTACAGTTTGGGAATGAGGGTCTACATTATGGTCAGAACCTTCTGCGTCTGGTCCTGGATCCGACTCATAAAGATTCTGGGCATCAGTGCAGATCATTTCCTCGTCTGGATTCACAGAAGCGCTGGAGTCGACCTCTGATTCCCAGGCTATAGTATGAGTAAACAGCTCTGCAGACTCAACCATCTGTTCTACCTCATACTCAGACGGGCAGCTGGAGATTTGGGAGCTGTGAGGAAGCAAGTGCGATTTGGGTGACACCTTTGAGGACTGGAGTATTTGTGATGTTGAAGTTGATGTGGAGGAGAGCCCACTTAAAGGAGCAGTTGATATCCGTTGAAGCACCTGCTGTTTTTGTGCCTCATCTGGAATTTGTAGCGATTGGCGTGGCCGTAAGAAAGGGATCTTATCACATTGTCCGCTAAAAGAAGTAGACATTTTAGTTTGGCTGGAAGATGGTCTTTCTTCTGCAGATGTTACTGTTGCTTTAACACCTACCCCACGGACACAACCTTTTTTCCCCTTCCCAACACGCCTATTCCCCTTTCCACCAGCAGCAGGCCTTTTTCCACTCATTTAGGTGGTTAACTAATTCACAACTCTGGAGTTGTTTGCACAAAAAAACAATGGATGGTAACCGAGCAGAGCTGAGTGGCCAAACTGTGGTATTAGGCCAAAACTATTGGCTGGGTTAGATGCAGAAAAAAATTATTTTGAATTTGCAACCTGATGGAGGTCAGTATAGATGGACTAATACAAATAGTCCCACACACTGCTAGAAGCCCAAATATTTTTTCAGAGGTACTGTAGATGCAGATAAAAATTATTTTTAATTTGCAACCTGATGGAGGTCAGTATAGATGGACTAACAGACCAAGTCCCACACACTGCTAGAAGCCCAAATATTTTTTCAGAGCTAGATGCAGAAAAAAATTATTTTTAATTTGCAACCTGATGGAGGTCAGTTTAGATGGACTAATAGACCAAGTCCCACACACCGCTAGAAGCCCAACTATTTTTTCAGAGCTAGATGCAGAAAAAAATTATATTCAATTTGCAACCTGCTGGAGGTCAGTATAGAAGGACTAATAGAACAAGTCCCACACACTGCTAGAAGCCCAAATATTTTTTCAGAGCTAGATGCAGAAAAAAATTATTTTTAATTTGCAACCTGATGGAGGTCAGTATAGATGGACTAATAGACCAAGTCCCACACACCGCTAGAAGTCCAAATATTTTTTCAGAGCTAGATGCAGAAAAAAATTATTTTTAATTTGCAACCTGATGGAGGTCAGTATAGATGGACTAATAGACCAAGTCCCACACACTGCTAGAAGCCCAAATATTTTTTCAGAGCTAGATGCAGAAAAAAAATATTTTTAATTTGCAACCTGATGGAGGTCAGTATAGATGGACTAATAGACCAAGTCCCACACACCGCTAGAAGCCCAAATATTTTTTCAGAGCTAGATGCAGAAAAAAAATATTTTTAATTTGCAACCTGATGGAGGTCAGTATAGATGGACTAATAGACCAAGTCCCACACACTGCTAGAAGCCCAAATATTTTTTCAGAGCTAGATGCAGAAAAAAATTATTTTTAATTTGCAACCTGATGGAGGTCAGTATAGATGGACTAATAGACCAAGTCCCACACACCGCTAGAAGCCCAACTATTTTTTCAGAGCTGGATGCAGAAAAAAATTATATTCAATTTGCAACCTGCTGGAGGTCAGTATAGAAGGACTAATAGAACAAGTCCCACACACTGCTAGAAGCCCAAATATTTTTTCAGAGCTAAATGAAGAAAAAAATTATTTTTAATTTGCAACCTGATGGAGGTCAGTATAGATGGACTAATAGACCAAGTCCCACACACTGCTAGAAGCCCAAATATTTTTTCAGAGCTAGATGCAGAAAAAAATTATTTTTAATTTGCAACCTGATGGAGGTCAGTATAGATGGACTAATAGACCAAGTCTCACACACCGCTAGAAGCCCAAATATTTTTTCAGAGCTAGATGCAGAAAAAAATTATTTTTAATTTGCAACCTGATGGAGGTCAGTATAGATGGACTAATAGACCAAGTCCCACACACTGCTAGAAGCCCAAATATTTTTTCAGAGCTAGATGCAGAAAAAAATTATTTTTAATTTGCAACCTGATGGAGGTCAGTATAGATGGACTAATAGACCAAGTCCCACACACCGCTAGAAGCCCAAATATTTTTTCAGAGCTAGATGCAGAAAAAAATTATTTTTAATTTGCAGCCTGATGGAGGTCAGTATAGATGGACTAATAGACCAAGTCCCACACACTGCTAGAAGCCCAAATATTTTTTCAGAGCTAGATGCAGAAAAAAATTATTTTTAATTTGCAACCTGATGGAGGTCAGTATAGATGGACTAATAGACCAAGTCCCACACACCGCTAGAAGCCCAACTATTTTTTCAGAGCTAGATGCAGAAAAAAATTATATTCAATTTGCAACCTGCTGGAGGTCAGTATAGAAGGACTAATAGAACAAGTCCCACACACTGCTAGAAGCCCAAATATTTTTTCAGAGCTAAATGAAGAAAAAAATTATTTTTAATTTGCAACCTGATGGAGGTCAGTATAGATGGACTAATAGACCAAGTCCCACACACTGCTAGAAGCCCAAATATTTTTTCAGAGCTAGATGCAGAAAAAAATTATTTTTAATTTGCAACCTGATGGAGGTCAGTATAGATGGACTAATAGACCAAGTCCCACACACTGCTAGAAGCCCAAATATTTTTTCAGAGCTAGATGCAGAAAAAAATTATTTTTAATTTGCAACCTGATGGAGGTCAGTATAGATGGACTAATAGACCAAGTCCCACACACCGCTAGAAGCCCAACTATTTTTTCAGAGCTAGATGCAGAAAAAAATTATATTCAATTTGCAACCTGCTGGAGGTCAGTATAGAAGGACTAATAGAACAAGTCCCACACACTGCTAGAAGCCCAAATATTTTTTCAGAGCTAAATGAAGAAAAAAAATATTTTTAATTTGCAACCTGATGGAGGTCAGTATAGATGGACTAATAGACCAAGTCCCACACACTGCTAGAAGCCCAAATATTTTTTCAGAGCTAGATGCAGAAAAAAATTATATTCAGTTTGCAACCTGATGGAGGTCAGTATAGATGGACTAATAGAATGATGCTATGCCCAAAAGATTTTACTTCACTAGGTGCAGTAAAAAAATTGGTATTCTATACACAGGTGTTATATCTTGCAACACAGATAGGCTACTCCACTGACTAACACACTCTGCAATAGGCCAAAAAGGATTAGCTTTGCTAGATTCAGCCAAATGCTGTGAAAAAAACTTGCACAGCACTGGCACAGACCTGCCTGGCAAAAACTGATAGGAACTCATGTAACCTAGTCCTGAAAAGGACTCCAATTACAATTAGTCTTTACTCCCACAACCTATCTATTTAAGAGCACAGACCTCCCTGATAAAAGTCGTAGGAAATGCTGTAACCTAGTCCTTAAAAGGACTGCAATCACAACTATTCCCTACTCCCAAGCTATCTGTATATTTGTGCGAAAATTGGCTTGAAATTAACAAGGTATAGCGCACACAGCAACAGCGGTGCCGTCTAACACGCAGCTGCAGCAGTGAGAAAATGGTGGCGACGGGGAAAATGGCTTGGTCTTATAGGGCAAGGACATGTGACATACACTGCCAATGACACATGCCCTTGCTTGTGTGAAAAAAAGCACTTCGCTCCGTGTGTGCGCTGCTGATAGGCTGACAGATTGCACCTCCCCACTGCAAATGCGGGAAAGAGAAAAAAAAATGGAGATCTTCATTGTTCCTGCAGAGATCCATCCCCTGCCCCTCCCCCCACCCCGCTGTACACTCAAACTGCGTATTAACATTAATTTTCATCATTACTGAGAAAAAATCCAGTTATGATTTTGGTGCACGAACAGTTATCGAACATAACCTCGAACAGCCGAATTTTTCTCAAATTGTTCGTGTTCGCCGAACGGCTCGAACACCGCCCAAAACAGCTCGAATTTGAGATTGGCGAACAGTTCGAGTAGAACAACGCTCATCTCTAATTAAGAACCTTTAGTTCAAACCGCGTTTGCTGTTCTTCTCCAAGGTGGACTTTTAAAATATTTTTTGTATGACCCAATAAAAAGTGGATTTTAGAAGATTTGTTCAGCTGGATCTTCCTGGTTCCTCATGTTCATCTGGTAGCACTCCTGGCTCCGCGCTGTTGATGTTCTAGGTGGGTGAGCTGATTTTTTCCTTTCTTTTTCTGCCATGTGGCGATTGGTTATCCACTTTCGCTGCCCCTTACTCAACGAATTCACAAACATCTCCCGTCGGTTTGGAGTCCCATTATGCCCAACCAAAAACATAGGCCCCACAACTAAAAAAGATCGTTCTTAGGCATCGAAATCGACACCACAGCAAGGTTGTTCCGCCTCCCATGGGAAAAAATACCAAAACATTACACATGATCTAGGTTTTTTGCGCAGTATGGAAAGTAAAACTACAGCAGATGCAAGTATTACTAGGTCTTCTCGTGTTTGCGAGCCGGGTGATGCCAGTCGGAAGGGTTTTTTCTCTTCATTTATCGCCCGCAACAAAAGGGGCATCTAAACCGAGTCATACAATCAGAATCAGCAGGCAGCTACGGGCGGACTTAGAGGTGTGGAAAACCTTGTTATAATCATTCAACGGTCACACGTTATTTATGTCTGCAGAACAGTCCAACATTCAACTAAGATTATTCACCGGGGCGGCAGAATCAGGTGGCTATGCAGCGATACTAAATAACCAATGGTGCACAAGCTTATGGCCTCCGTATTGGGCAGAACAAGTGCTGACAAAAAAACAGACAGTCCTGAAACTGTTTCCAATAGTGGTAGCAAAAGAAATATGGGGCGCACGCCTGGCTAACAAAAATATACTCTTCATAACAAAAAACACCAGCCTAGCGCACTTCATTAATAATATGGCATCATCGTCTCTCCCAGTGGTAGGCCTACTACGCCGTCTAGCATTCCTGTGCCTAAAACACAATGTATGGGTCCGCGCTAGCCACGATGCTGAGGGGTCTAATGCTGCTGCTAACGCTTTATCACAATTCAATTGGCAGATTTTCACAGAGCTCCTCGCCAACGCCCACCCATCGGGCAACAGTTGTCCAGCCTCCCTATGGGATCTAGTGGAGAATAGTTGATGCCATTAATCAGAGCGTCAGTTGCCCCGTCGATGTGGCAAGCATACGGTAAGGCATGGGAACAGTGGACACGACTAGTAGCAGGCAGACGGGTTGACCAATGTGAACAAGCCAGATTACAAGTCACCATAGAATTTCTCCACCAGCTAATGATGAGGGGCATATCAGGGGCGTCAGTGCAGCGGTGGCTGACCGGAGTAGCATTTCACTTCCAACTACTAAATTGGGGACATGTGACAAAGAGATTCATCATCAGACAATCCATAAAAGGGTGGATAAGGGGTCAGCCAAGTCAGGAGTGTAGACGTCCCGTCCCGTGTCACTAAAACTGATTTTTCACATCATATCCCTAACACCATTAACATGATACTCACAATTCGAAGCAACACTACTGTCTACTGTATTTGTGATCGCCTTCTTTGGGGCGCTATGCATAAGCGAATTAGTCCCTCAATCCAAAATTAACACCAGTGGTGGCTTATTACACCAGGACGTAGTCATAGCCAATAATGCAATACGTCTACGCATACGCAAATCGAAAACGGTTCCAGCGGGCAGGGGCACTTGGGTACTTCTACAACCCACAAATGGTAAAAACATAAATAACCATCAGATCACAAAGTAATTTCTTCCTATCACACATTGATGGAACGCCATTATCAAGATACCAGTTCCAAGCTATATTTAATAAATGCATAACATCGGCAGGGAACCACCCCAAAGATTATGGGACACACTCATTACGCATAGGCACGGCCACGGAAGCAGCAAGAGCAGGACTGTCACAAACGGAAGTTCAGAGGATAGGGAGATGGCGATCCACGTGTTTGGCGAGATACATAAGACCGGACTTGTTATCCTAACGTGGTTTGTTTCTTTTACAGGTGACGCTAAGCCAACAGTGTGGGTGATAGGCCACTCGTATACATATTGGGCAGAAAAAAGGGTGAAAGTCTGCCCAGGCGGGAGGAAATTAGAGTTTCATAACACATATTTGAACTGGAGAGGTATTAGAGGCCTGCAATGGCCACAGGTACTAATGGAGGTAATCAAGGTAGGGAGAGAGGCAAGAGGACCGGTCATCTTAGTTATACAGGCCGGGGGAAACAACCTAGGTTATCACAAGAGCGCCTAACTAATGGCAATAATGAAACTAGACACTGAGCGCTTCAGAGAATTTTTCACAAAAATAGTCAGAGATTGTGCCGAGCGCAGTATGGCAAGGTTGCCCGAGACATCACGGCCATTGAACGGACAAGTCGGCTAATAAATATTTGGATGCCAAAATTTATAAGAGACAGAGGCGGACAACTGGAAGGAGATAAAGCAGGCCTCATATGGCCCGACTGTGTTCACTTAATGGATATTGGACTGGACATATTCCTGTCAGGACTCCAGGACGGAGTGGAACAAGCGTTAAGAGTGATGGATGGGGGTCAGAGTCCTGCATACGAGTACGCAGGATCCTCCTTGGCCTGGAAATAGAAAGGACATGTTGGAGAGTTACACTTGTTGGCCAACTTGCCGTTGTGGAGACTAGAGACACAGTGCATGCTGCAACAAGCTGAATTATTTTAGAAATAAAGTGCCTTTCTAATGTAATGAGTATAAACAGTTAATAAAGCTGTGACCGATCCTCACCCATCCAGTTGTAACAGTTACATGATTGTATTGTCAATGAAAGGGGGGCGGTAGGGGGCTGAGCGTCTGGGTTTGGTTGGGGGTCACCACAGTCTGCCTAGGCTAGATGCAGTTAAAAATCATTATTAGATACACAGGCGGTGCAGCTTGCTTCGCAGCTGGGTTACTACGCTGACTAGCAGACACTGAAGCTTTGGAGCAGACCTCTGAGTAAACAGCTCTTCAGACTCAACCATCTGTGTTACCCCAAGTCATAGTGTATGTACTTTCTTATGGTTAAAAGGGGGGGGGGGAAGACCCAACCCACCTGTAATTGACGATGCCAACGTCAAGTAAAACACAGCAAGGGGACTCCAAAAAGAGTCTCCATTTTTTCCAAAAATTTGGGGCGCAGACACCACTTAAGTAGCATAAATTGCCCCAGAGTTGCTTAAAACGGTTGGTGAGGTGATTTTAACAAATCCTCAAGCTTTTACTCTCCCCAGGATGACCCAGGGGTAGAAAAGTCCTTGCGGATCCATGATTTGTTCATCTTTATGAACGTGAGTCTATCTACATTGTCAGTGGACAGCCGCGTGCGCTTATCTGTCAGCACACCACCAGCAGCGCTGAACACACGTTCAGAGAAAACAAAAATTATTATTAATTTGAAAGCTGGCGGAGCTTAGTATAGATGTCCTAATAGAATGAGTACCACACACTGCTACTATGCCAAAAATTATTTTCCAGACAAGATGCAGCTAAAAATTATTAGTAATTTGAAAGCTGGTGGAGCTTAGTATAGATGGCCTAAAAGAATGAGTACCACACACTGCTACAGGCCCAAAATTATTTTCCAGGCAAGAAGCAGCTAAAAATTATTACTAATTTGAAAGCTGGTGGAGCTTAGTATAGATGGCCTAATAAAATGAGTACCACACACTGCTACAGGCCCAAAATTATTTTCCAGGCAAGATGCAGCTAAAATTTATTAGCAATTTGAAAGCTGGTGGAGCTTAGTATAGATAGCCTAATAGAATGAGTACCACACACTGCTACAGGCCTAAAATTATTTTCCGGGCTAGATGCAGCTAAAAATTATTATTAATTTGAAAGCTTAAAACGGTTGGTGAGGTGATTTTAACTAATCCTCAAGCTTTTACTCTCCCCAGGAAGACACAGGGGTAGAAAAGTCCTTGCGGATCCATGATTTGTTCATCTTTATGAACGTGAGTCTGTCTACATTGTCAGTGGACAGCCGCGTGCGCTTATCTGTCAGCACACCACCAGCAGAGCTGAACACACGTTCAGAGAGAACGCTGGCTGCGGGGCATGACAAGATCTCCAAGGCGTGAGTGGCGAGCTCCGGCCATTTATCCAGATTGGAAGCCCAAAAAGAGCAAGGGTCCAGTGACACAGTCATGGCTTCGATGTTCACTTGGAGATACTCCTATACCATCGTCTCTAAGCGTTGACTATGTGTCTGACTTCTTGTCTCCTGTGGCCTTGCAAAGGATGGGCTAAAAAAGTGGTGAAAGGATTCCGCAAAATTGCTGTTACCAGCAGATACTGTGTTTCTGTTACGGTTTGAGTGATGAAGACTCGACAGTCCCACGGTTGGCAAGTTAGAACTGTGAGATTCACTACGTGCACCACTGGTGTTTTGTGGAAAAGCACATGTAAGATTCTGCAACAGTCTATGCTGATACTCCTGCATGCGTGAATCCCTTTCTATGGCAGGAATTATTTTGGCAAATTTACTTTTGTACCGGGGATCTAAGAGTGTGGCTACCCAGTAGTCAGGATTATTTCGAATTCTGACAATTCGAGGGTCATGTTGCAGGTAGTGCAGCAAGAAGGCACTCATGTGTCTTGCGCATCCAGGAGCACCAAGTCCCTGTTGTGTTGGTGGCGAGGTAAGAATCATGCTTCCTTCCTCTGCCCTCTCCCCCCAACCTCGCACAACAGAAATGTGATCAAGGTCTCCCTCATCTGATGAGTCTTCCATGCCCATCGCCAGTTCGTCCTCCACTTCTTCCTGGGCTCCTGCACCTTCCTCACTAGTTTGGCTGCTACCATGCGCCCTGGTTAATCCCTCTCCCCCACCCTCCCATGCCTACCGCCTTGGTGCTGCCGACCGTCTGGACCTTGCAGATGTTAGCCCTTCCGCATACAACTCCTCCTCCTCTACTTCCGCAACCTCCTTTTGTCCCTCCACCTGACTCCGAATTCTGTTTAACATGTGCTCCAGCATGTAAATCACCGGAATAGTCATGCTGATAATGGCATCGTCAGCACTAAACATCTTCGTCGCCATTTCAAAACTGTGCAGAAGGGTGCATAGGTCCCTGATCTGAGACCACTCCTCCAGCGTGATTTGCCCCACCTCTCGATCTCGTTGGCCCAGGCTATAAGTCAGAACGTATTGCACCAGGGCTTGTCGGTGCTGCCACAGTCACTGCAACATGTGCAGAGTTGAATTCCACCGTGTTGGCACATCGCATTTTAGCCGGTGAAGTGGCAGGCCCAACGACTTCTGTAGAGATGTAAGTCGCTGAGCTGCGGGATGCGAACGGTGGAAGTGAGCACACAGCGACTGTGCCCTCTGCAGAAGGCCATCTAGTCCGGGATAGTGGGCTAAAAATTGCTGGACAACCAGGTTCAACACGTGAGCCATACAAGGCACGTGTGTGACATTGCCCCGGCGAAGGGCCGCACCCAGGTTTGCAGCATTGTCGCACACTGCCTTCCCTGGTTGCAGGTCCAGTGGAGACAACCATTCATGAAACTGGTTCTCCAGAGCTGACCACAACTCCTCAGCTGTGTGACTCACATTTCCCAGACATTTCAAAGTAAAAACTGCCTGATGACGTTGAGCCCTGCTGCCAGCATAGTAAGGAGGTGTGCAGGATCCCTTCTGCGCAGTTAGAGAGCGGGTGGCATGACCAGACAGGCTTTGGGTGCAGGTGGAGGACCGAGAGGAGGTTGAGGAGGCAGAAGCAGTGGAGGAACTTCGAGATAAAGATGATTGACGCACAACTCGTGGGGACGGCAAGACTTGGACAGCAGCCCCTTGTCCTGCTGTCACCATAGTTACCCAGTGCCCAGTCAGCGACATGTAACGCCCCTCTCCATGCCTACTCGCCCAAGTGTCTGTGATGAAATGCATCCTGTCACACACAGAGTTTCTCAAAGAAGCGGTGATGTTGTGTGCGACATGCTGGTGGAGCGCAGGCACACCTTTCTTTGAGAAGTAGTGCCGACTGGGCATCTGGTACTGGGGCACTGCGACCGACATAAGGTTTCGAAAATCCTCTGTGTCCACCAGGCGGAAAGGCAGCATTTCTGTAGCCAAGAGCTTTCAGATGGGGAAATTCAGCCTCTTAGCTTTCTCATGGCTAGGAGGAAATGGTCTTTTACTTGTCCACATCTGAGGGACCGAGGGCTGGCTATTGTGCTTAGACGGGGTTGAATAGGGTGTCCCCGGCAAACTGACGGTCTGTGAGGAAGATGCAGGCGGAAAAGTTAGGTTGCCTTGATCCAAAGGTGGTGCTCTCGATGTCGGAGAGCGCTCAACACCAGCTGGTGTTTCCACTTCCAAATGAAATGATGACCAGCCAATCACACTAGCTGTTGCGGGTAAAGAGGTGGCAGGTCTGCGTCTCAAAACAGGTGTGACTGCTGTCCCCCCAGTCACAGAGGATAAAGAGGCCGCGGATGCACAAGATGGGGCAGATGGTGGTTGGCCCGGCACGCTAGGCCGCATTGTAGCACAGTGAGCTTCCCACTGCAACTTATGCTTCATATCCATGTTACGGTTCATGCATGCAGTACTCAAACTATGGATTTTTTGGCCTCTACTTTTGGTGACAAATGTTACAGATAACATGAGTTGGGTCATCCTTATTGATCTGAAAAAATGCCCAGGCTATCCAAGGCTTAGAACCCATGCGACCTGAAGAGCCACCACGACTTGTGGTCAGAGGCAGAGTTGTGGTTGAGGATGCAGTTGTTGACGTGCTTCCAGTACTACGCCTCTGTCCAGGAAGGCGCAACCTGACCTCGTCGTCACTAGCATCCTCCTCCACCTCCTCTGCTGACCTCATCGACTGGCTGACTGTGGGTTGACAGTAAGTGGTATCTGCAACCTCGTCATCATCACCCTGTGTGTTCTCACACCCGTCGTCCTCAGAGCCAACCTCTTCCTGCCCTGACAAAAAACTCAAATTGTCGCTCCAATCAGGTATTTGAGTCTCATCATCGTCTTCCTCATTGTCTCCACCAACAGGAGTTACAGTTTGGGAATGAGGGTCTACATTATGCTCAGAACCTTCTGCGTCTGGTCCTGGATCCGACTCATAAAGATTCTGGGCATCAGTGCAGATCATTTCCTCGTCTGGATTCACAGAAGCTCTGGAGCCGACCTCTGATTCCCAGGCTATAGTATGAGTAAACAGCTCTGCAGACTCAACCATCTGTTCTACCCCATACTCAGACGGGCAGCTGGAGACTTGGGAGCTGTGAGGAAGCAAGTGCGATTGGGGTGACACCTCTGAGGACTGGAGTATTTGTGATGTTGAAGTTGAGGTGGAGAGCCCACTTAAAGGAGCACTTGATATCCGTTGAAGCACCTGCTGTTTTTGTGCCTCATCTGGAATTTGTAGCGATGGGCATGGCCATAAGAAAGGGATCGTATCACATTGTCCACTAAAAGAAGTAGACATCTTAGTTTGGCTGGAAGATGGTCTTTCTTCTGCAGATGTTACTGTTGCTTTAACACCTACCCCACGGACACAACCTTTTTTTCCCTTCCCAACACACCTATTCCCCTTTCCACCAGCAGCAGGCCTTTTACCACTCATTTTGGTGGTTAACTAATTGACAACTCTGGAGTTGTTTGCACAAAAAATGATGGATGGAAACCGAGCAGAGCTGAGTGGCCAAATTGTGGTACTAGCCCAAAAGGATTGGCTGGGTTACAAGCAGTAAAACAATTTTATTAGATACACAGGTGGTGGAGCTTGGTATAGATGGCCTAATAGAATGAGTACCGAACACTGCTACAGGCCCAAAATTATTTTCCAGGCAAGATGCAGCTAAAAATTATTAGTAATTTAAAAGCTGGTGGAGCTTAGTATAGATGGCCTAATAGAATGAGTAACACACACTGCTAATATGCCCAAAATTATTTTACAGGCAAGATGCAGCTAAAAATTATTAGTAATTTGAAAGCTGGTGGAGCTTAGTATAGATGGCCTAATAGAATGAGTACCACACACTGCTAATATGCCCAAAATTATTTTACAGGCAAGATGCAGCTAAAAATTATTTGTAATTTGAAAGCTGGTGGAGCTTAGTATAGATGGCCTAATAGAATGAGTACCACACACTGCTAATATGCCCAAAATTATTTTACAATCAAGATGCAGCTAAAAATTATTAGTAATTTGAAAGCTGGTGGAGCTTAGTATAGATGGCCTAATAGAATAAGTACCACACACTGCTAATATGCCCAAAATTATTTTACAGGCAAGATGCAGCTAAAAATTATTAGTAATTTGAAAGCTGGTGGAGCTTAGTATAGATGGCCTAATAGAATGAGTACCACACACTACTAATATGCCCAAAATTATTTTACAGACAAGATGCAGCTAAAAATTATTATTAATTTCAAAGCTGGTAGAGCTTGGTATAGATGGCCTAATACAATGAGTACCACACACTGCTACTATGCCCAAACTTATTTTCCGGGCTAGATGCATCTAAAAATTATTATTAATTTCAAAGCTGGTGGAGCTTGGTATAGATGGCCTAATACAATGAGTACCACACACTGCTACTATTCCCAAAATTATTTTCCGGGCTAGATGCAGCTAAAACTTATTATTAATTTCAAAGCTGGTGGAGCTTGGTATAGATGGCCTAATACAATGAGTACCACACACTGCTACTATGCTCAAAAGGTTTTACTTGGCTAGGTGCAATAAAAAAATTGTATTACATACACAGGTGGTGTAGCTTGCAACACAGATACGCTACTCCACTGACTAACACACACTGCAAGAGGCCCAAAAGGATTTGCTTAGCTAGATTTAGCCAAATGCTGTGAAAAACACTTGCACAGCACTAAAACAGACCTGCCTGGCAAAAAGTGATAGGAACTGATGTAACCTAGCCCTCAAAAGGGCTGGAATTACAACTAGTCACTACTCCCAATCTATCTGTCTATTTAAGAGTACAGACCTGCCTGCTAAAAGTGCTAGGAACTGCTGTAACCTAGCCCTCAAAAGGGCTGCAATTACAAACTAGTTCCTACTCCCTAAACCTTTCTGTCTATTTAAGAGAAAATTTGCTTGCAATTCACTTACACAATATAGCGCTAACAGCAGCAGCTGTGCCGTCTAACACTCAGCTGCAGCAGTGAGAAAATGGTGGCGACGGGGAAAATGGCTGGGTCTTATAGGGCAAGGACATGTGACATACACAGCCAATGACACATGCCCTTGCTTGTGTGAAAAAAAGCACTTCGCTCCATGTGTGCACTGCTGATAGGCTGACAGACTGCACCTCCCCACTGTAAATGCGGGAAAAAAAATGGAGATCTTCATTATTTCTGCAGAGATCCATCCCATGCCCCTCCCCCCACCCCGATGTACGCTTAAACTGTGTATTAACATTGATTATCAGCATTACTGTGAAAAAATCCAGTTACGATTTTGGTGCACAAACAGTTATTGAACATAACCTCGAACAGCCGAATTTTTTTCAAATCGTTCGGGTTCGTCAAACAGCTCGAACACTGCCCAAAACAGCTCAAATTTGAAATTGGCGAACAGTTCGATTCGAACACCGCTCATCTCTACTGATGACGTTGCGGATGGTCTCCTGTGGGATCTCCTCCCAGACCTGGACTAAAGCATCCGCCAACTCCTGGACAGTCTGTGGTGCAACGTGACGCTGGTGGATGGAGCGGGACATGATGTCCCAGATGTGCTCAATCGGATTCAGGTCTGGGAAATGGGCTGGCCAGTCCATAACTTCAATGCCTTCATCTTGCAGGAACTGCTGACACACTCCAGCCACATGAGGTCTGGCATTGTCCTGCATTAGGAGGAACCCAGGGTCAGCCGCACAAGCATATGGTCTCACAAGGGGTCTGAGGGTCTCATTTCGGTACCTAATGGCAGTCAGTCTACCTCTGGCGAGCACATGAAGGGCTGTGTGGCCCTCCAAAGAAATGCCACCCCACACCATTACTGACCCACTGCCAAACCGGTCATGCTGAAGGATGTTGCAGGCAGCAGATCGCTCTCCACGGCGTCTCCAGACTCTGTCACGTCTGTCACATGTACTCAGTGTGAACCTGCTTTCATCTGTGAAGAGCACAGGGCGCCAGAGGCGACTTTGCCAATCCTGGTGTTCTGTGGCAAATGCAAAGCATCCTGCACAGTGTTGGGCTGTGAGCACAACCCCCATCTGTGGACGTCGGGCCCTCATACCACCCTCATGGAGTCGGTTTCTAACTGTTTGTGCAGACACATGCACATTTGTGGCCTGCTGGAGGTCATTTTGCAGGGCTCTGGCAGTGCTCCTCCTGTTCCTCCTTGCACAAAGGCGGAAGTAGCGGTCCTGCTGCTGGGTTGTTGCCCTCCTACAGCCCCCTCCACGTCTCCTGGTGTACTGGCCTGTCTCCTGGTAGCGCCTCCAGCCTCTGGACACTACACTGACAGACACCGCAAACCTTCTTGCCACAGCTCCCATTGATGTGCCATCCTGGATGAGCTCCACTACCTGAGCAACTTCTGTGGGTTGTACAGTCCATCTCATGCTAACACGAGTGTGAAAGCACAACCAACATTCAAAAGTGACCAAAACATCAGCCAGAAAGCATTGGTACTGAGATGTGGTCCGTGGTCCCCACCTGCAGAACCACTCCTTTATTGAGGGTGTCTTGATAATTGCCAATAATTTCCATCTACTGTCTATTCTATTTGCACAACAGCATGTGAAATTGATTGTCAATCAGTGTTGCTTCCTAAGTGGACAGTTTGATTTCACAGAAGTTTGATTCAATTGGAGTTATATTCTGTTGTTTAAATGTTCCCTTTATTTTTTTGAGCAGTGTATATAATCAGCCATACCCTAATAATAATAAATAATAATAATATGACACGCCTCCTGGGCTGTGGAGTACTCGATAGCCGGGCCGGTCGATGCTGGGTGATGTCACGGTGGCAATGCCCCAGTCCGTAACCCAGGCGGTCAATTAAAGGAAAAGGTAAAAGGGGAATAAAGTTTTTATAGATAATGTTCATGACGCCACCTGTGGTATGCGGCTATATGGGGTCGCCGCTGCCGTGCAGATCCTCTGGAGCTGATGGCGACGCAGCAGAGTTGGTTCAGCTCTCTACAGGCAGAGCTTAGCTCCAGGCCAGGATATAGTGATGCTATGAGGTAGATGTTGTTGGTGCGGTGTGTTGCAGGTGATGGCGCAGATAATGACCAGTCCACAGCTTAATGGCAGTTTCCTCTTATCCTTACTTGCGCTTGTTAAGCAGACCGGGGCACAGGTACTAGCTGGTAGCAGAGGTCCGGGCGGCCTGGGAGCAAGTTGGGGATCCACCTCTCCAGGTGAAGTTGTAGGCCTTCCCTCTGTGCTATTCTCTTTGGCCCTGCTGCTTGTAGCTATGATGTGGCCCTCGTCCTGCAGTCTCCTGCCCTCCGGATTCAGCTGCTGGCCTTCTGTGCCACACAACCTCTGACTCCGATGTCTGGTTCTTCTGCGCTTCTCTCCTCTGGGGTGAGCTTGTGCACAGCTCCCTTCCTCAGATCCTTCCTCGTCGCTGTCCTGTCTTCAACTCCTCTCAGCAAACTCTTAGTAACACTGCCTCCAGAATCCAGTTGCTAAGGGGAGGAGCTCCCCTTTCTGGTCTGGTGCCTGGAAAGTGTTGTATGCTGGTAAACTTGATTAGGAGACCCCTCCTTGCTTCCAGGCATGGCATCAACCCTTGTGAGGGAGGCAATGCCACTGTGGCAACCGGACCCCTGGGGTGCCACATTCCCCCCTAGTTAAATTCAGTACTCCCGGACTGTGGATACCTTTTTGAATTAAAAATTAACAACAATAACAATTCTCATTACCAACAATTTACAAAGTCTCAAACAGCAAAAATCGCAAAAACCCAACAAAAATTTGTAGCAGTCACTGCGGCGCTTAGTCTTTACGCCACCATCCGGGAATTGTCTTTTTCCGGATAACTGAAGTTTGGTTGGTGGGAACCGCCTGAACCCACTTCATGTATCGTCCCTGGGCATGGCTTCAGAGCACTCTGTCGGTGGGCCTGGTATTCGGCCACGCCTGCGGTTTATTTTCAAGGCCAACACTTGATTTTATTCAACATTGTCCTGATCACACCTAGTCCTGTGGTCCATTTGTCCATAAATGTAATAACTATATATACTCAGGATTACTTAACGGTTACAACTATATAACATATACTATTATTTTGCTACTTCTTAGTTCCTATAACGGGCAGGGAGCTGTCTTATGGTACTACGGGTTGATCTATGCAGTACATTTGTTGCCAATGACCTACCGGGGTCTCTAGTGTCTACCGCTGGTGTGGTAGGTTCAGTGTGGACTACACTACGGTTAGTCTTAGGTAACACCGGTAGGCTTGGTAGTCTTCTACAAACTCTTTGACTCACCATGGGTATGACAGATTCACCGCTAGCAGGAGGTGGATTCTCTTGTTCCACTGCTGATGAAGCATCTGTTTCTGGGGCCGACTGATCTCTCTGCTGTTCTAGAGTCTCTGCGGCTTCCGGTGAGGCTACTTGGGGAAAGGTTAGGAAAGGTACCACGATTCCTTGGTTCACCTGCGTCCAAGACCGGGGAAATTCTCCAAGGATGGTTTGAACCGTCTCTTCCACCTTTTCTGTGTTTTGGGGGCTGTTTTGATCTTCCTCTTTGTATCTCAACTGATCAGGGCATATCTTCAGCTGGTCTCTTGAGACTGCAGCTGAAGTCTCTCCTCCATCTTTACTGATGAGGCACACCTTGGTGTTGTCGAAATTTGAAGGTAAGACAGTGTATGGCTCAACTTCCCACTGATCATCTAATTTGTGAACCCGTCTTTTCCTTTTGAGTACCTGTTCTCCAGGTGACAAGGGAACTGCAGGTGCGTGCTGATTATAAGTTTTCTCCTGCCTCTGTCTTGCCTGGGACAAACTTCTCTCCACACATTCTTGCACCTTGAGGTATTGTTGCTGCCGCTCCGTATCCCAGTCTGCATCTGGTGATGTCATCTCAGGTGTTAAAACTCCCATGTCTAAGTCAATGGGTAACTTACCTTGCTCTCATCAGGTAAGCGGGTGTACAGTTGGTGGAGTTCACCGGGACGTGGTTATATAGGTCCACCAAATCTTGTAACTTCTCTGGCCACAGGCTACGTTCTTCAAGGGGCAACGTCTTCAACAGGTCTATTACTACCTGGTTCATTTTTTCACACAACCCGTTGGTCTGGGGATGATATGGCGTCATCCTTATTTTCTTGCAGCCGTACAAGTTACAGAATTCCTGAAACACTTCTGCTTCAAAGGCTGGACCTTGGTCGGTCAGCACTCATTCAGGGTAACTGTACAGGCGACAAAAGTGTTGTTGAAACGCTTTGGCTGCCATCTGAGCTGTCTGATCTTTCACTGGCACTGCTACCAAGAACTGGGAGTAGTGGTCTACTATGGTGAGAGCGTAGACATAGCCTGACCGGCTTGGGGCTAGCTTCAAGTGGTCCAAGGCTACCAGTACAAGTGGTTGCTTGGTGATTATGGGCTGCAGGGGAGCCCTCTAGCTGTCATGGTCTTTCCGTCTCAGGTTGCATGGACCACATTCTCGACACCATCTCTCAATTGCTTTCATCATACCAGCCCAGTAGAATCGCTCACGTAGCAGGGTTTATAACTTCTTCCACCCGAAGTGTCCTGCTCCATCGTGGTACGCTTCTAAGACCATTGGCGCATCCCGCCTCGGGACTACAACCTGCCAGACCAGTTTGTGTGTCCGGGAGTTGATGCTTCTTCGACACAGCTTTCCCTCGTAGATGAACAGCTTGCCCTTCTCCTTCCACAACTGGTGGGTCTCCTGTAGAGCATCGGAACCAGGGTGTGAGTCAGCTTGTGTCAGCAACTCCTTTACTAGGTGGACAGCAGGGTCGCTATCCTGCATCTCTGCCCATCCATGGTGGGGCAATGGGTTAAACATGGCCTCCTTGTTGGCGGAGCACTTGTTTCTCACACAGTGGGAGCACTGGGTCACCTCGTGACGATGGAAAGCGGGTATTTCTATCTCCTCCAGCTCTTCCGGGTCTTCTCCCCCATCTGGCAATTTGGGCATCCTGGACAGCGCATCAGCATTAGTGTTTTTATTCCCTGCCCGATACTTGATGGTAAACTCTTAGTTGGACAGTCGAGCCATCCATCGTTGTTCTAGGGCACCAAGCTTCGCAGTCTCCAGGTGCATCAGCGGGTTGTTGTCCGTGAAAACTGTAAATCTAGAGGAGGTGAGGTAGTGTTTGAAGTGCTCTGTTACAGTCCAGACTATGGCTAAAAACTCCAACTTAAAGGAACTATAGTTGTCGGGATTCCTTTCCATGGGGCGGACCTTCCTGCTGGCGTAGGCAATCACCCTCTCTCTGCCCTGCTGTACCTGGGACAGCACCGCTCCCAATCCCACGTTGCTGGCATCCGTATGGAGTATAAAGGGTTGGCCATAGTCGGGGTAGGCCAGGACTTCGTCTCCTGTAAGAGCCACTTTCAGTCGAGTGAAGGATTCTTCTTCTGTTTTACTCCACTTGAACGAAGGATTCAGGTTCTTGGCCTTCTTGGACTGGCCCACTAGGAGGTCCTGCATGGATGCCGCTATCTTGGCGAAACCTTTGATGAATCTACTGTAGTAGCCTACCAGCCTGAGGAACTGCCGCACTTCCGTGATAGTGGAGGGTCTTGGCCAGTCCTTGATCACGGTGACTTTTTCAGGGTCTGGTGCTACACCTTCGGCGCTTACCACATGACCTAGGTACTGCACCTTGGGCTTCAACAGGTGGCACTTTGACGGCTTTACTTTCAGGCCATAACCAGATAGGGCTTCGAACACATGGGCCACGTGCTCCAGGTGGTCTTCGTATGTCTTTGAGTAGACAATTACGTCATCAAGGTACAGCAGAACGGTTTTGAAGTTTTTGTGTCCTAGGCAACACTCCATTAACCGCTGGAAAGTTCCCAGGGCGTTACAGAGCCCAAATGGCATGCAGTTGAACTCGCAGAGGCCCATTGGTGTCGTAAACGCGGTTTTCTCTCTGTCCGCCTCTGCCATGGGAACCTGACAATACCCACTGGTGAGATCCAAAGTGGAGAACTAATTAGCGGATCTTAGTGCAGCTAATGATTCCTCAATTCTGGGTAATGGGTAAGCGTCCTTATGAGTAATACGGTTAATCTGCCTGCAATCAACACACATCCTCATTGTACCATCTTTCTTTCTAACAAGGACTAATGGAGCTGCCCAGGGGCTACAACTATCTCTGATCACCCCAGCCTCCTTTATCTCTGTAACATTCCTTTGGCACATTGATAGTGAGCTGGGGGTACAGGCCGGTACCTCTCTTTAATGGGCGGATGATCTCCTGTGGGGATATGATGTTGGACCCCTTTTACCTGCCCAAAGTCTAGTGGGTGTTTGCTAAAGACTCGCTCATATTCTTGGACCACCCGGTACACCCCATGCTTTTGGTGCGAAGGGGTGGAGTCTGTGCCTACTTGTAGCTTCTGACACCAATCCTCCATCTGCCCTTGGAGCCATTGTCTTCCGCCTGTTCGTACGGAGGCTAGGGTTCCACTGCCTTTATTGCGATGTTACTGACAGTGAACAGCTTAGCAAGGGTGGCATACTGGGGTAAATGAACCTCTTTCTCCCCACAATTCAGGATGCGTATCAGTACTCTCCCCTTGCGGACATCGACTACACCCCTGGCTGTCAAGAAGGTGGGTCTACTATCACACGGTACACGGGTTCTACCAGGACCTGATAATCTTGACCCATGAGACCTATTGCTGCCCGACACCATATTATCATTTCACTCCTAGGGGGCATTGCAATGGGGAATGGATCAGTCATTCTAACACTGCCGACTTCTCCTCCAGACAGCTCTACCTGTTGTCTTTGAATCTGGGCTCTGATCTCCTTCTGCAGAACTCGCTGCTGACTGGAACTGGCAGTCTCTGTGACCTGTTGCAACAAAACAATAATTTCCCCAAGACAATTCTCTATCACATTGGTGCCTATAGTTATCATAGGATGACTTTCTCGGCGATCAATATCAACAATAATCATTCCTTGTGATGGCAATTGTACTCGGACAACTTTTATGGTAACCTCTTTATACCCCACCTGAGGCAAGGGCTGACCATTGCTGGCATAGATGTTAAGATGTTCATCTGGACTGCGGGTAATGTCTGAATCAGACCAGTATCATTTGAAAAGGATATATGGCATCGTAGTCACCTGGGAACCAGTGTCCAGCAATGCATTCATCAGGATGCCATCAAGCACGACAGGTAGGACCGGTCGTCCTCCCACGTACTTGTCTCGCCAGCTTTGTTGGCCTGGTCGTCTTACTCCTGGGGGTTGGCTCTCAGCCCCAGGGGTTGCCCGTTTAAATTACAGAATCTTGCGAAGAGCCCCGCCATTTCACAGCGGCAGCAGATGGGTTGTCCGTCCTGGTCGTAGCGATCGCTGTTCCTCCCTTTGGTCGGTGGAATTCTTCTCTGCCATCGCCACAGGACATCATCTGGACTGGAAGCCAGCTGGATTCTTTCCTTTGGAGACACTTGCATGGCCTGCACGGTTTCGGTTAGCGCAGCCACACTTTTGGTCAGCTCCTGGACCTGAAGGCGTAGGTCTGCAGAGGGGTCATTATCTAGGGTCTGCGCATCAGCCTCCACAGGTGCCGGGGAAAAGGACGCCACCTCCTGGTGGTATGTGATAGCTGGGCGCCGGAGGGGTGCAGTGCCACTTGGGGTCGATTCTCGCAGCAGCCGGATGGCCCAGTCTTTAAATTGCACAA
This sequence comes from Phyllobates terribilis, assembly GCF_046119375.1. Classification (NCBI taxonomy): domain Eukaryota; kingdom Metazoa; phylum Chordata; class Amphibia; order Anura; family Dendrobatidae; genus Phyllobates; species Phyllobates terribilis. Next base: position 254,436,164 of record NW_027362764.1, read on the forward strand.
ACTCCAGATCAGGGTTTTGCAGAGCCATAAGGAGCAGTTGTGTCCAGTGAGCGTTAGACAGGAGCCCCTCAATAAACTGCTCAGTTAGCAATCTGTCCTTGTCCCGCACACTGTCGGGGTCTACCTGTTTAATGGCCAGCAGCGCCTCCTGCAGGTTTAGAGCATAGTCCCGCACACTGTCCTGCACCCTTTGTTTGCACCCATAGAACTTCATTTTAATCTCTGCTGGTGTGTGGGTGTCAAAGGTATCCTTTAACCGGGCCAGTATTTCCTTAACAGTGCCTTTGTCCCTGCCCGGCCAGGACTTCACCTCCCTCTGGGCTGCACCGATTAGCTGCCATATAAGGATGCTGACTTTCTGCTCCTCAGATAGGGGGTACACTTGGAACAAACTGTGCAGTCTCTCCTCAAAGTCGCTCAGGGTGTGCGACTCCCCTGAGTAATGGGGCAACCACGCCACCCCCGGTATATATGGCATTGATAACGGCATTACAGTGGCGGCTGCGCCTGCAGCTGAATCCTCTCCCAGGTTGGGCATCTTCCTCCCCCCTAGTGAACCTCAGCCAGATCCTGGGTTTCTGCTGACGTACCAGTATGCTGCTCTGCCGGCGAGAGGGATCACTTACCCAGCGGTTCCGGATCGGGGCCTCCTGCTTTTCCTCGGCTGAAGGCAAATGACGTGATGACACAGTTCAGTAAAGTCTATGGCACACAGTACCCAGTTATACCGCGCTTCGCATCCTGTTCGTGACGTCAAGTTTGACGCGCCCCCTGGGCCGTGGGGTGCTCGGTAGCCAGGCCGGTCGATGCTGGGGGATGTCACGGTGGCAAGTTTTTATATATAATGTTCATGACGCCACCTGTGGTATGCGGCTATATGGGGTCGCGGCTGCGGTGCAGATCCTCTGGAGCTGATGATGACACAGCAGAGTTGGTTCAGCTCTCCACAGGCAGAGCTTAGCTCTGGGCCAGGATATAGTGATGCTATGAGGTAGATGTTGTTGGTGCGGTGTAGTGCAGGTGATGGCGCAGATAATGACCAGTCCACAGCTTAATGGCAGTTTCCTCTTATCTTTACTTGCGCTTGTTAAGCAGACCGGGGCACGGGTACTAGCTGGTAGCAGAGTTCCGGGCGGCCTGGGAGCAAGTTGGGGATCCACCTCACCACGTGAAGTTGTAGGCCTTCCCTTTGTGCTATTCTCTTTGGCCCTGCTGCTTGTAGCTATGCTGTGGCCCTCGTCCCTGAGTAAAACGTCTTTGTGCTCCCCCGTATAGCAGGCAGTTCGGGCCTTCCTTAAGTGTCGCTCCCACATGGCGGTGCTGGGCCCTATGGTGCTGCTGTGTCGCCGAACGTCTGATGGGCCAGGAGACCTGCAGTCTCCTGCAGTCCAGATTCTGCTGCTGGGCCTTCAGTGCCCCACAACCTCGGACTCCGGTGTCCAGTTCTTCCGCGCTTCTCTCCTCTGGGGCGAGCTTGTGCACAGCTCCCTTCCTCAGGTCCTTCCTCGTCGCTGTCCTGTCTTCAACTCCTCTCAACTAACTCTTACTAACCCCGCCCCCAGATTCCAGTTGCTAAGGGGAGGAGCTCCCCTTTCTGGACTGGAGCCAGGAAAGTGTTGTATGCTGGTGAACCTGATTAGGGGACCCCGCCTTGCTTCCAGGCATGGCATCACCCCTTGTGAGGGAGGCAATGCCACTGTAGCAACCGGACCCCTGGGGTGCCACAAATACCCTATACTTTACTTATATCGTTATATTAATATATGTTTGCTTGCAGGAACTTTTTTGCATTGTCGATAAACTGTATTTTATATACAATTGCATTTTGTTTTTATTTACCTAAAGTTCTGTCTTCTTCATAACTATTAGTTGATAATTATTTTATACAAAAATATTTTTTTTTTTATATAAGATACGACTAATCCCTCCACATTTATTTTTGTTCTATTTAATTCTGGGGGGTTCTTTCTCTTGTTTTCCCTAATATTATCATATATCAGAAAAGATCCAAAATATTTAATTATTTATAATATGTTTAAAAATCGAAATTTATCTTATGTGTGGCCCTCAATTTGTGTGGTTTGTATATACTGAATCAATAAAAAACAATTCAAGAGTTATCATTTTTTATTCATTCTAGGTAAAAAAAAAGATGGAATAAAAGGTGTTCAAAAAGTTGTATTTACCCCAAAATGATTCCAGTGAAAACTACAGTTTGTCTCACAAAAAAACAAGCTCTTAAACAACTCTGTCTACAGAAAAATACAAAAGTTATGAGTTTAAGACTATGGGGACTGACAAAGTTTTTTTAGTGTTTTTTTGGGCAGAAGAAGTAAAAAAAACTTTATCAATTTGGTACCATCGTAATTGTACTGATCAGAATAAAGACTACATGTCAACTATCCCGAACTGTAATCAGTGTTTAAGAAGATGCATATTTATACTACAGAATTGCTGTTTTTTTCCTTCATTCCGCCTCCCAAAATGTGTAATACATTTTTTTAAAAGGTCATACATACCACAGAATGGTATTTATGAAAATTACATCTTGCTTTGAAAAAAATAAACTCTCACAGAGCCACACAGCCCTGTTAACAGGAAACTTTAAAATGAATGCCTATCAGAATAATACAAAATTAAAGAAGCACTTCCAGCAAAGCTTTTATCCTCTTAATATATTGCAGTCATCATATTATATAGCACTGTGCACTTACAATTGCTCATTTTGCCTTTCTAACTAGCTAATTCTTCTCTTTTCACTTCTCTATGTAGAAACAGGAAGTCTCTTGTCGCCGCATTTATCATTCTCATCTTCAACTCCTAACCCAACAGCTCCCTTTTCCTCACCCCTGCTATAGACTTCTGCAGTGACTCATAACTTGTGCAGAGAAAATTGACCTCCTGTTTCTACATAGAGCTTAGAAGGATTCAGCTAGACCTAATGGAAAAGAGAAGAATTAATTGGGTAGAAAGGCAAAATGAGCAATTGTAAGCACACAGTGCCATATAATATGACGACTGCAATATATTAAGAGGATAAAAACTTTGATTGGAGTGCTTCTTTAACTATATACATTATATTTATTAATCAAAATTAATAAGACATAAATAAAACAATATACAGTACATTCGGTATTGCCTTAATCTTACAGACCCAATAGTATGATGATAATTTATTTGTGTTGCACATTACATGGTGTTAAGTTCAAAATGTAAAAAAACAATGGTAGAATTGTTTTTTCTATGCTTTCCCAAAAAGTGTTAACCTCTACCCAGATTAGAACTGGGAAGGGGTTTGCATGTGTGGAGGGGACTTACCTCCACACTCAGGTGATGCCGGCATCAGTCTTTAACAGCCGCGTCTGGAGCTGATTTTCAGTTGTGTCAGTTAACCATTTAAACTCTGCTGTCAATCTCCACTAGCGGCAGTTAAATTAACTTGAGCTGGTGCTGTCATCTCAGTCCTCCTGTGAAGCTCAGCCGTAGCCATAGGCTGAGCTCCTTGGGGGATTGGGCTTTTCACTATATACTGCAATACTGTAATCGCTGGGTGAAAATCCCCAAAAGGGACTAAACAAGAATGTAAAAAATGAAAAACACTTAAAAATATTAAAAAAAAGAAAAAAAATTGAAATCACCCCTTTTTGCTTTGATAAATTTTCCCACTTTTTTTTTTACCATTCTTTAGTACATTATATGGTAAAATGAATGGTGTCATTCAAAACTGCAATTTTTCCTGCAAGAAACAAGTCCTCATATGTCTATGTTGACAGAAAAATAAAAAAAACGTATTAGCTCTTGGAAGAAAATGAACAACAGCAACAAAACTAACATTTTTCTGGTACTGAAAGAGTTAATAATAGCTAGTTATTAAAATTTATGTACCTAAAATGCTGCCACTGATAAATATAACTAATCTCACAAAAAAACAATAACGTTATGTTGAATGAAAATTAAAAATATTGCAGCTGTTTGAATGCAGCAGTAAAAAAGGAAAAAAAACTGCTGCACCCTGAAGACCCTAAACTGGTCAGTCCTGAAGTGGTTAAGGTATGTGATCGCCGCACACCACACTGCATCTCATCTTGAATGTCTTTATTTTTGCTATTTGTTTGAAGCAGTACAAATTTCATTTTAATACCAATATGTTTATAATTTTATCAAACACCAAAGAAATCAGAGCCTGAAGCTACATTTTTTGCCTGACAGATAAGATGATGGGATAGCCTAGAAATATCAATCTCTTTCTCAAGACAAATATACAAAACCAGTCCAGCACAGCAAATTTATCACCCAAAAAGAAGGATAGTGAACTCAGGAGCCTTCAGCTCATATCTCTTGTAAACATTTCATCATCCCCACCTCCAACCATCAACAGCCACTGCTCCGAGAAGCTGAAGACAAATTAATAACCAGTTTTCTAGAACTGGGTTAGCACAATTGTCTTCATTTGATTTATCCTGCTGAAAAGATGAATGAACAAAATCACAATGTTAATACATTTAGATCTATATACATGTATCATAATATCCATACAAATTCGAAACATGATTTCCACTTTTTTAGATATTATCCAGCAATGCTTGCCATAGTTTTAATTTCTGAGATACTGTGAGTGTATATACCGTATATACAGTAATAGTCAAAAGTTTGGACAGACCAGTTCATGCAATGGTTTTCAATGGTTCTTATTAAAATGTGCCCATTTTAAAGGAAACACATGTGGGAACAAGGAGTAAAGAAACATATGTAAAACAAGCCAGAATATATGTTACACCTTAGATTTTTCAAAGTAGCCTCTTATTAATGACAACTTTATACCCTCTTGGCATTTTCTCAAGCAGCTTTATAAGACCAAGTGTGACCAAGTTAATAGTTAAAAAAAGAAAAAAATGGTAAAAAAAAAACAAAAAAAACATTATACTCACTTTCTGATGGCCATCCGGTCTTCTCTCCGGTGCGTCCGGTCTCTTGTACTGCTTGCGGTGGTGTCAAAGGACCTTCCATGACATCATTTAGACCTGTCACATGACTAAATGATGTCATGGAAGGTCCTTTCACACCATCGCGAGCCACTGGGGAGCCAGGACGCACAATAGAGGAGACCGGGGGACATTGGAAGGTGAGTATAATGTATATTTTTAATTTTAAATTCTTTTTTTTAACAGGGTCTGGAGGAGAGTCTCCTCTTCTCCAAACCCGGGTACCATCCGCACATTGAATCGCTTAATATCCGCATGTGCACATGTAGTCATGCAGATATTAAGTGATTCAATGCAAGTCAATGGCGGCAACTACGCTGCGTGTCCGCAAAATTAATGAACATGCTGCTGATTTTTCCGCAATGATAATCAGCAGCGGAAATTTCCGCAGCATGTGCAAAGCACATGGGGATTATCATTGGGGACCATGGGGCACGTGTTTTTAAGCGTTTTTGCTGCTGAAATTCCTGGCAAAAACGCTTGAAAAACGCATAGTGGACATGCAGCCTTACAGAGACATTGTTGATACATAGCTGGGCCCTTTTCTACAATTATTATAACCCAGGATATGGCAAGAACCACTCAAATACGTAAAGAGAAATGACAGACTATCACTACTTTAAGATGTGGAATGTCAATCAGTCCAGAAAATTGTTAGAACCTTCAAGGTATCCTCAAGTACAATCATGAAAACCAACAATTGCTATGATGAAACTCTCATGAGGACCAACCCAGGAAAGGAAAACCAAGAATTACCTGTGCTGCAGAGGATAAGTTCAGTTTTTTTATGGGACAAATTGTAGTTTATAGCCTGATTGCTGAAAAGAAGCCACTACAGAGGACCACAAACCAGAATAGACTTGTTTGGATCAAGTAACCCAAGGACTGGACATTAGATCAGTGGAAATCTGAGAGATTGCAATACCACTGGTTCCACAAGTGATCCATTTTATACTGCAAGTGAGATGGGATTTCACTTACAAAGCCTAAGGTGTCAAACAGTGTTTACACTACACAAACTTGGTCTGTGGATGGGAACCAGGTAAAGGTGTTCCATTGACCACACAAAACAGCTCTCAAAGGCTATCATAATGCACTACAACATGAAAATGACAGCTAGAATGGAGGTTTATTCTTTTAGCGATGAGTCTCTTTTTGATCCTGATGCAAAGATAAACTGGAGATTAGTCTGGAAACCTTGTGGGACATGCCATGAAGAGGCCATCACGATGAAACATCACAATGGTCCCACTCCTTCGATTATGTTGTGGGGTGGCATAATGTACAGTAGCCGGACCTTACTAATATTCATTTCAGGTACACTAACAGTAGCAGCTTAATGCTACATTGATATGGTCCTGGAACCAGTGGTACGGCCATCTCTTCAAAGTATCCCACAAGATGTTTTCAACACGACAACGCCAGGCCAGATATTGTTCGTGCCGCTTTGAGCAGTTTGTGTGGTCCTAAACATTCTACAATGGCCTGCAGCATCTCTGGATTTGTCTCCCATATAGCACATCTGGGATGTTATTGGCTGTCAATTACAAAAAGAGCTGCCAGTAGTGGGTTTTAAAGGGGTTGTCCAGTTAAAAGTGATAAGTCTACAGTCACTCTGTGTGACTGCAGACTTATGAATCCCCCCAGCACACACACTGTGCACTGCGGGGATTCGCAGGTTTCATACCGGAGGGTATGTATAAGTTATACAGTGGGTACGGAAAGTATTCAGACCCCTTTAAATTTTTCACTTTTTCTTTAATTGCAGTCATTTGGTAAATTCCAAAAAGTTCCTTTTTTTCTCATTAAAGTACACTGCAGAATGTAGAAATTTTTGCAAATTTATTAAAAAAGAAAAACTGAAATATCACATTGTCATAAGTATTCAGACCCTTTGCTCAGACACTCATATTTAAGTCACATGCTGTCCATTTCCTTGTGATCCTCCTTGAGATGGTCCTACTTCATTGCAGTCCAGCTGTGTCTAATTAAACTGATAGGACTTGATTTGGAATGGCACACACCTGTCTATATAAGACCTCACAGCTCACAGTGCATGTCAGACCAAATGAAAATCATGAGCTCAAAGGAACTGCCCAAGGAGCTCAGAGACAGAATTGTGGCAAGGCACAGATCTGGCCAAGGTTACAAAATAATTTCTGCTTTACTCAAGGTTCCTAGGAGCACAGTGGCCTCCATAATCCTTAAATGGAAGAAGTTTGGGACCACCAGAAGTCTTCCTAGGCCTGGCCGTCCAGCCAAACTGAGCTATTGTGGGAGAAGAACCTTGGTGAGAGAGGTAACGAAGAACCCTAACATCACTGTGGCTGAGCTCCAGAGATGCAGTAGGGAGATGGGAGAAAGTTCCAAAAAGTCAAATATCACTGCAGCCCTCCACTAGTCAGGCCTTTTTGGCAGAGTGGCCAGTGGAAGCCTCTCCTCAGTGCAAGACATATGAAAGCCCACATAGAGTTTGCTCAAAAACACATGAAGGACTCCCAGACTATGAGAAATAAGATTCTCTGGTCTGATGAGACGAAGATAGAACTTTTTGGTGATAATTCTAAGCGGTATGTGTGGAGAAAACCAGGCACTGCTCATCATCTGCCCAATACAATCCCAACAGTGAAACATGATGGTGGCAGCATCATGCTATGAGGGTGTTTTTCAGCTGCAGGGACAGGATGACTTGTTGCAATTGAAGGAAGCATGAATACGACCAAGTACAGAGATATCCTGGATAAAAACCTCTTCCAAAGTGCTCTGGACCTCAGACTTGGCCGATGGTTCACCTTCCAACAAGACAATGACCCTAAGCACATAGATAAAATAACAAAGGAGTGGCTTCAGAACATCTCTGTGACCATTCTTGACTGGCCCAGCCAGAGCCCTGACCTAAACCCATTTGAGCATCTCTGGAGAGACATGAAAATGGCTGTCCACCAACGTTCACCATCCAACCTGACGGAACTGGAGAGGATCTGCAAGGAAGAATGGCAGAGGATGCCCAAATCCAAGTGTGAAAAACTTGTTGCATCATTCCCAAGAGGACTCATGGCTGTGCTAGCTCAAAAGGGTGCTTCTACTCAATACTGAGCAAAAGGGTCTGAATAATTATGACCATGTGATATTTCAGTTTTTCTTTTTTAATAAATTTTCAAAAATTTCTACATTTCTGTTTTTTTTCAGTCAAGATGGGATGCAGAGTGTACTTTAATGAGAAAAAAATGAACTTTTTAGAATTTACCAAATGGCTGCAATGAAACGAAGAGTGAAAAATTTAAAGGGGTCTGAATACTTTCCGTACCCACTGTACATTTCCCCAGCCAGTCGGCGCCGTCTTGCTCCATACACTTGTATGGAGCGAGGCCACTCTCCGTCTAGTGATACAGAGGGCCAGTGGGCGTGTCTGACTAGAAGGCCCCGCCTCGCTCAATACAAGTGTATTGTAATACAAGTATATAAGAATGAGGCCATGCCCACTGGCCGGGGGTATGTATAACACATACATACCCTCTGTTACCGGGTCTGAAACAGGCGAATCTCTGCAGCGCACAGTGCATGCGCGGGGGGGGGGGGCAATTCATAAGTCTGCAGTCATACAAAGTGACTGCAGACTTATCACTTTTGACTGGACAACCCCTTTAATGCTTTGTGTCTCCAAGTGTAGCTAGCCTGACAGAACATTCCTTAGACAACTATTAATAACCTCATTGATAACATCCCAAGGCGTGTAAATGTGTGTATTTCTGTGAAAGACACTTACAGAACATTTTTTTATACCCATAACATGAAAAATAAGGTTAATATAACTTTTGCTACAAAATCTTCAGTTTTCCTCAAATTAATTGATACAAAATGAATACATTCCACATCAAAAACTACTTCATCTAATATTTTGTATGACCTCCATGATTTTTAACCCCTCCATGCACTGGAAAGTATGAAAAATAATCCAAGTGCGTTAAATTGCAAAAATAAATGCCATTACAATTGCTTTTTAACTTTTGCTAGGTTTTTAATTTAACATGTTCATTATATGGTAAAACTGACTAGGTAATATTATTCTCCAGGTGATTATGAGTACACAAATACCAAACATGTTCAGTTATTTTTTTATTTAAGTGCTGAAAAAAAATCGGAAATTTGTAAGAAAAAAACATTTCACTTGCGTCACCATTTTCTGAGACCCGTAATGTTTTCTTTTTATAGGATATGGGGCTTGGGGAGGGCTTATTTTTTGTGCTCTGAGCTAATGTTTTTACTGATACTATTTAGGGTAGATAAAATGTTTTGATCACCTCTTATTGAATTTTATTGTAATGTTGCAACAGCCAAAATACATCATTCTGGAGTTATGATTTTTTTTTCTATTTACGCTGTTTACCAATTGGATTAATATATTTTAGATTTTGATAGATCAGACTTTTACAAATGTGGTGATACCAAATATGTTTACTTTTTTTTTATTGTTTTATTTTTAACAGGGCAAAAGGGGTTATTTGAATTTTTATGGGGTTTTTATATATTTTTAAAAACTTTTCTTTCTCGCTGTTTGCTGTATTTAATAGTCCCATTGGGGGACTTGAAGCTGCGATCGTCTGATTGCTTGAATTATTCATAGCAGTGCATCAGCACTTCTATGTATAGCTAAAATCACAAGCTCCTATGAACACCTGGCACGGGCTGCCTTTCACAGGTGGATCATAATGACAGTAACAGGGGTGTCTTCAGCAGCTGTCAACGGCTGTCACAGCAACCCTTCGGGGCCCAGAGATCTAATCACTAGAGTGCCAATGGGCTGGTGAAATGCTGTGCCCTTCTGCCGGCATGTGTTAAATGCCGCTTTCAGAGTTTGACAGTGGGATTTAACAGGTTAACAGCTGCTGCAGAGCTCTGATCCACTTGTGGTTGTTAAAGGCACATAATGGCTGATTAAATCAGCAGTCATGTACGGAGAAATATGTAGGCTCGGCGGGGACACGACTTTTGACCTACAAGTACATCACAGTTCATGAAGGGGTTGAGGAGAGCACCAAATCTTCTAGACATGGAATGAAAAAGTTGGCAACACTTGCAACATCTATCTTTTTCTATTGTTCAAGAATGACTTCTTTTAAAGCCCGGTGTATGCCGCTGATGAATTGCCGGCTTTTTTAAAGAGAAGGGTGCATGAAAATCGGAGGGCACTAGTGTGTTCCAAGTGCCCTGCTATATTTTTCATGCACCCTCCTATATACCCTGCCTGCCTGTCTGCCTATATATTCTGCCTGCCTGACTTTTAATTGAGCACTGTTCCCATCGATTTGGGCAATTTTTGACCTTTTGCAGACTGCCGGGGGGGGACCGCCAGAAAAATGCTCAAGTTTCCCATAGACTTACATTGGGCTCGTTGCTTGGGTCGAGCACCCGAGTATTCCAATGTGCTCGACCCGAGCTTCGAGCACCCGAGCATTTTAGTGCTCGCTCATAACTAATCATTATTTCTCCAGTTTTGTGAAGTAATTTCATATATTTTTAGCGGCCTTAGTATTTGCATCTTAAACTCTATATGTTTTGTGCCTTTTTTAAGCTGTCTTTTTTTCAAGACTTTTTTTACATTTTATTTAAGAAATTTGTAATGATTATATTTCAGGAAAACACTGTCCACTATTAAATAGGTTGATACACTGTGAATAGCAACAGCACTGCTAGCAATCATGCTGCAAGCACAAATGGGGGCAACTTTTTATAATGTCTGGTACCTATAGGTCCCTGAACAGAAATAGTGGATACTTCTTATAATTAGGTACTACAGTCTCTACTAACAACAAGACACATGCAACCTTAATTGGGACAATATAGCCTGACACTGTTAGCTGTAACAGAGCTCACCAATTTTCATAAAAACATAGAAAAAAATTTCTTTACTCATCTGTAAATGAATCATAACCTATATATGGCCTTCATCAAACTTGACAAAGTTCTTACACAGGTCAAAATGATGCTAGGATATACTACTTTGATGTAGAAAAAAACATGTTTATTTTAGACTATTTGTTATGAAAACTGGTGAGCGCTGTCACTCTTCTTTTTTTAATGTTGACTATACCAAATGGATTTTTTGGTCTGGTTACTGTTGTTCTCTTTTACTGGGAGTGTGCTGTGAGCATTTTATCCTTTTTTTATTATTATTATTATTAATTGTGTCGCTAGTAAACCAAACTCACTCTTAAGCCCTATTCACGCTTTTGGTATTTGGTCAGTATTTTACATCAGTATTTGTATGCCAAAACCAGAAGTGGGTGAAAATTCAGAAGTGGTGCACATGTTTCTATTATACTATTCCTCTGATTGTCAAAATTCCTGCTGTCCTTCTACAGTTTACCCACTAGTGGCTGCTATTGTTCTCCTTAATAATTGTGCTGCAATCCCACTCCTTACCACTGGAGGCTGCTGTTGTCTTCTGCAATTGCCCTTTACTAAGATGGCAGATTCTGAACCCGTGGGATCCGTCTTGTTTCCTGTTTGAACCTACTTAAAGCTGCATGGATCTCTCACTCATTGCTTGAGTATTGTGTCTAGCTGTAAGCCTAGTTTCAGGCTCCAGCTCCTGAACATTGTTACCCAGACAGTTCTCACCTATCTACGGATTGTTTCCTTCAACTCCTTTGATAAGTCCAAGAACTACTACTACTGCTTGCTGTTCCTGCTCATGCTCCTTCGGCCACTGGTTTCCAGTATTACTACGCCAGTATCATAACAGGATACTCAAGCCTTCATCATGGATGCCTATGAGGGAACTTTGGAGGTACGTGTAAATTAGATGAACTGTTTGCTTACCAACATCTATGCAGATATGCAAACACTAAAAACAAAATACAGGGCATTTGAAACTCAGACATCTCATATATTGATGAGCGAGCATGCTCTCTACTGCTCTGTACTCGCTTAAGCATCTCACTGTTCGAGATGCTCAGTGAGTACTTCCGGGATGCTCGGGCGGGAGCTTGAGTCCCCGCCCCACATATTTGGCGCTGTATAGACAGCGAATAAACATGCGGGATTGCCTGCCACTCACTGTAATGCCGCAGCCATGTTGGTTGTGGCATTACAGTGATTTGCTGGCCACATAGCATCATCGGGTCTATATCAGACCGGGTGACCCTATGCTCGTCACAGTCTACCTTTCAGACAGGCAGAGTAGGGAGAGGTGCTGCGGAGCTAGGGAGAGAATTGGTGGTTTATTAGTGAGGTATTGTTACGCACACGCATGGACTGACTGGCGTGAGCGTGTTTAGTGATCCCACTGGACCATGAACTGAGGAGTGCCTGGAGGGGCGTGACTAAGTATCAACTCGGTCCGACCAAGGTCGCACGGTGGCTCAGATGACTCCGTGAACCAGGGAGGAACTGAGCAGAGGGACCAGGTGCTACTCCAGGTCAGACCCCGGTCACACCGGGGAAAGCAGGAATGGGCAGGCACAGCTGGTATGCAGACAGGTGGGTACTGGCAGGCACGGCTGGTGTGCAGACAGGCGGGTACTGGCAGGCACAGCTGGTATGCAGACTGGCAGATACTGGCAGGTAGGAACGCAGGCTGGATAGGGATCAGTACAGACTGGGATACAGGAAAAGAGCCGCGGGTGCAGTGGACTAGCAGAGCGAAATCGCAGGTGCGGTGGACAAGCAGAGCAGAGCAAAACCGCAGGTGCGGTGGACAAGCAGAGCAGAGCAAAACCTCAGGTGCAGTGGACAAGCAGAGCAGAGCGAAACCGCAGGTGCGGTGTACAAGCAGAGCAGAGCGAAAGCGCAGGTGCGGTGGACTAGCAGAGCAGAGCGAAACCACAGGTGCGGTGGACAAGCAGAACCAGATACACACAAGGTACTTCCAATGAAGTAGCGAGTGGACACAAAACTCACAAACAGAAGTACAGAGACAACGAGTTGGAGTTAGGTGCAGGTTCAGACACTGCAGGAAAAGGGAAGGTTCGGACATAGAGACAAAACAGGTAACAGGCTAGGACACAGTTCAGATAGGAACTGAACCAGGAACAAGATACAGGAACGAGCCTGGGAACTCAGCCCCCAGGGTGGCGGAAACAAACTAGAAGTCACAGATACAGGTAACAGGCCTGGGTATACAGCCCCTCAGGGTGGCGGAACAGACTAGAAGTCACAGATACAGATAACGGGCCTGGGTATACAGCCCCAAGGGTGGCAGAGCAGACTAGAAGTCAAAGATACAGGTAGTAGGCCTGGGTATTCAGCCCCCAGGGTGGCGGAAACAGAGAAGATACAGGACAGGACCTGGCAACTCAGTTGCACAGAACACACTGAAAGAAAGTGTTGCTCAGGCACCTCCTACTGGGTGGAGGGGGTTTAAGTATCCAGTGACTCACAGCAATAGGCTGGGGACGCATTAGGAGTGCGCACACAGTAACTATAAGAATCAGGCAGTAACCGAGCCGCCGCCCTAAGCAATCAGACAAGAGACATGCACACAGCAGGTACTGGAGCAAAGTGTGCAGCCTGGACTGATAGGTAAGATAGTGGTTTTGCATGGTGGGAGGTGGTAAGCCATGCCATCATGCCGCCAGGGATGTTACAGGTATTAGGTATTCCACAGCAATATACAGTATATACATCTGAATTAACAGTCCTTCCAAGGACTAATCCAGCTGCACATATTATTCCTGGTGATTGCAGGAATTAGGCAGTCAGAGTTTGTGGAGAGTGCATAAAGCAGAAAAGGGTTCATTGCACGCTCTGTCTGCTAATGTTAGAGATATTCTTATCCCTAGATATCAGGGCTATTTTTTTTTTGCTCTTAATCCTGATTAGTTGCTTTAAAAGCAATATAGTGCACCCTTTTTCTTCTCCATTTGCTTGTTAACAGAATACAGCCAAATTTGGTTGATTTTATTCGCATTGCTGTATTGTGGGAGATGAGAAACTTGTCCATCATCAGACGTGATCCGATATTACTGTCGCAATAATCGTGACATTTTTTGGAGCGTGGCAAATATTACACACCAGTTAAAGTCTGTCAGTTGTGTGTTGTTCAACGTATTCACACTTGGTTCGCTGACCAATACCATATCTATAAGGCCACTGCCTTAAACCTTGGTCATAAGACGTGATCCGATATTACTGCCGTAATAATCGTGACATTTTTGGAGCGTGCCAAATATTACACTCCAGTTAAAATAGGTAAGGCGCATGGCAAAGGACGGGAAAGTGGACGTGATGGTGAAGGTGCACGCAGAGGCCGAAGCCGAAATTGTGCTTGCTGAGAGAGCACAACAAGCACCTACATCATGTCGCCATACTCTCCTGTCCCACTTTGTTGGGGGCTGCAGAACACCACTATTGAAGCCAGAGCAGTGTGAAAAGGTTGTTGGTTGGATAGAAGATAATGCTTCCAGTCAGTTTACCACCACCACCACCCTGTTATCCACATGGTTCAGTTTGAGAAGCCGTGAGGCTGGACCGCATATTCCTCACCCTGACCCTCCTTCCTCCCACTATGACGAGTGCCCAGAGAAAAGTGATACCACACTTGGACACTACAAAGAGCTAGTCACTTTTTCATTTATAGATTCAAGCCTCTCGCCCAGCCCGCTTGAAGCGGGGCATGAGGAGAACACCAACAAGAGGGAAGTTGCCAGTCCAACTGTTAGTATGGCTCTTTTTTAAAGACTGTCCAGTTAACCCCAAAAAAGACATTTGCAGCATCTGCCATGCCAGTATCAGCAGGATCAGCAAAACTACCAGCCTGACCACAACTAGCATGCTCAGGCACACGACAGCAAAGCACCCGACTAGTTGGGCCAAACTCCAGGGTCAAGAAACAGTGTCTGCGGGTGACACTACTGCCTGTTCCGCTGTTGTGCGTGCACGCCAATCCCCTGTCCATGGCGCAGACGAATATTCCTCCCGCCCTGCGCCTGTCATTGCACACTTGCAACCACCACCATCAGCAACCACGTCCATGTCTTTGTCCCAGCACAGCGTTCAGTTGTCCCTACCCCAGTCTTTTGAATACGCAGCCAACCACCCAAAGGCCACAGCACTAAACTGCCTTTTAGGCTCGTGGAGATGGAATCTTTTTGCAACTTCATGGCAGCGGCCGTCCCTTGGTACTCGGTCAACAGCCACCACTATTTCTCACCTTGCACAAGCACATGTCCCAGAACATTACCCGTGCCCTCAACAATGCAGTTACTGGGAAGGTCCACCTAACCATGGACACATGCTGTGGCCAGGGACGGTACATCTTGCTGACAGCGCACTGGGTTAATATAGTGGAAGCTGGGACCCAGTCAGACCCTGAGACGAAACACATCCTCCCGACGCTGAGGATTGCAGGACCTGGTTCAATCAGCGTCGCCCCCACATTCTACATCTCCTGCACCTTTTGCTCCTCCTCCTCTTCAGCCTCCATCTCCTAAATGACCACATCAGTGGGAATCTGGAAACACTGCAGCACTGCCTCGGCCAAGCAGCAACAGGCTGTGCTGAAGCTAATATGCTTAGGGGACAAACTGCACACCGCTGCAGAGTTGTTGACAGCTGTAACAAAGCAGGCAGATTTGTGGCTGTCACCGCTGAACCTACAGCCAGGCATGGTCGTATGTGACAGTGGCCAGAACCTGGTGGCGGATCTAAAGCTTGGCAACCTCGCACACGTACCATGCCTGGCCCATGTACTCAAGCTAGTGGTTCAGCGATTTCTCAAAACCTACCCGGATCTGCCTGAGCTGCTTGCAAAAGTATACCCCATGTGTGCCCATTTCACAAAGTCTCCTACAGCTTCCGTCACCCTCATCATGATTCAGCAGTGTTTGCAGCTTCCAGCTCACCGTCTGGTGTGCAATGTCACCACGCATTGGAACTCAACCTTTCATATTTTGGGAAGGATTTGAGAGCAGTTGTTGAGTACCAGCTTCAACACATCCATCAGTATTCAGGTCAGCCTTGGCACATAAGAGCTGATGAGTGAACATTGATGTCTGACATCTGTGCACTCCTCCACTTTGTGGACTCCACCAAGATGGTGAGCGGCGATGATGCCATAATTAGAATCACCATCCCGATTGTCTGTCTACTGAAACACTCGCTGCTCACAATTAAAGAGAGGCATTACAGATGGAGCATGATGAGATGGAGCAAGGAACTATGCAGGGTGATGCCACACAGCCCAACCTCAACTCATCTCAACGTGGATTGGGTGATAATGAGGAGGAGGAGGAACAGGAGCTGTTTTCCTACTCTACAGACGGTACTACCCACACAACAGTCATAGCATTTCTTCAGCGTGAATGGCCTGAAGAGAGGGAGAACGAGGAGGAGGACCAGGATGAGGAGGAGGAGGAGGTGGAGAGCATGGACAGTTGTCCTTTTGGTCAGGACAGGGAAGTCTTGGCTGTTGGCAGTCTGGCACACATGGCTGACTTTATGTTCTGCTGCCTTTCCCGTGACCCTTGCGTTGTATGCATTTTGGGCAACAGTAATTACTGGTTGGTCACACTTCTAGACGCTACAAGGAGAACTTTCTATCTCTCCTTCCCGTGGCAGAGAGGTCTAATAAAATATTGCAGTTCCAGAAGGCCATTGTTGCGAAATTATTAAAAAAATTCCCATCTGAAAGTGCTGGAGGCAGAGGTCACAGTTCGTTGACAACCAAGGCGTAGAGGCGAGGGAGACAAATACGATGCAGCAGAGGCAGAAGAACACTGTCAAAGGTGTGGGACAGTTTTCTCAGACCCTCCCAATGCACAGGCCCTGATGCGCAAGGTACTCTGACAAGGAGGGAAAAGTTTTGGAAGATGTTGAAGGAGTACCTTGCCGACCGTAACAATGACCTCCGTGATTCCTCTGTGCCTTATAACTATTGGGTATCCAAGCTGGACACATGTCATGAACTGGCTCTCTACGCCTTGGAGGTCCTGGCCTGCCCTGCCACTACCGTTTTGTCAAAGCGGGTTTTTAGTGCCGCCGGGGGCATTATAACTGATAGGTGCATCCGCCTGTCAGGCTGACTCTTATCAAAATGAACAAGGGCTGGATTGGGCCAGACTTCTCAACATCACCAGATGATAGCAGCGGAACATAAAGTCAAATCAAGTGGGTTTTTTGGGGGGGTCTATTCCCATGCACCCCTTCACACCTCCTCTATGTCTCTTCAAAGCGGTATTGGAGTGCGTCCTAATTTTTGGCAGTCCTTGTAGTCACTGCATATGCAATAACAGTATAGGCGTCCCACTCCTTAATAATAGGAACAACAAAGCATAGCCGGCTGATGGCCCTCTAACAACAGTGAGGGACGACTGCTGGCCCTCTAACAATAGTAAGGGCCTCCTGATGGCCTTGTAAAAATAGGCTTTGTGACTTTCAGAATCTCTCCTTCAGGATGTGTCTGGTCATGTCTCACACACCACATGGCCAGATAAGGTAGTACAATGGTAAAATTGAAATTACTGGTGAATGTATTTTTCACCATTGAAAGCAATTCAAAAGTGCAACGATGCATCAAAAACGCTACGTGTGAACATAGGCCAAGGTGTGGAGGAGCATTTTTGTTTTTAAATGGAGGGTAATACTTGGCACGCTCCAAAAAATTTCACGGTTATTACCGCAGTAATATCAGATCACGTCTGATGACCACGGTTTTAGGCAGTGGCCTTATAGATGTGGTATTGGTCAGCAACCAAGTGTGAATAGGATGAGCAACACAGAACTAGCAGACTTTAAATGGAGGGTAATATTTGGTATGTTCCATAAAATGTCACGATTATTACCGTAGTGATATCGGATCACGTCTGATGACCACGATTTTAGGCAGTGGCGTTATAGATATAAGTAACTAGGATTAAAAGCAAAAAATAATTAGCCCTGATATCTAGGGCTATAGATATCTGTAACAGCAGCAGACAGAATGTGCAATGGACCATATTCTTCTCTACACACTCTCCACAAACTCTGCCTGCCTAACTCCTGCTATCACCAAGAATAATATATGCAGCTGGATTAGTCCTTAGAAGGACTGTTAGTTCAGATGTATATAAATATATATATATATTGCTGTGGATGTGGAATACTTATACCTAACTAATAAACCGTCAATTCTCTCCCTAGCTCAGCAGCACCTCTCGATACTCTGCCTGTCTGAAGTGTAGACTGTGATGAGCATAGGGTCACCAGGTCTGATATAGACCTGATGACGCTATGCAGCCAGCTAATCACTGTAATGTCACAACCAACATGACTGCAGCATTACAGAGAGTGGCAGGAAATCCACACATATTTATTCGCTGTTAAAACAGCTCCAAACATGTGGGACGGGGACTTGAGCTCCTGCCCAAGCATCCCGGAAGTACTCGCCAAGCATCTCGAGCAGTGAGATGCTTGGACGAGTACAGAGCAGAATCGATTATGTACCTAAGTGGGGGCTTGTGGGATAAATTGAATTATTTATTGTAACATTTTGAGATACATAATTTTTTGATTGTTTCAGGATAAGGCTAAGATCATATTTTTGTACTGTACGCTGAGCACTTACGTTGGGGTTTCCATGTAAATTCCCAAAAGACACAATTCAGACGAAACCCCCAACAGAACAACTCACTATAATGAGGCAGATGGAGTCACTTTGGAGTCTGTTTGGAGTCTGTTCCTGTGATAAATGTTTTTTTTAGCAATGCACAAAACTGTGGTTGGCCACATTTTTGTTTGCTATAAAAAAGCCCAAAATGATTGGACACCACATGAACAGAGGCCAACCAGGTTCCAAAATAACTCCATCTACCTCATTATAGTGAGCGGTTCTGTTGGGGTTTCATCTGAATTTCTGTTTTTGGCAATTTCCACAGAACCTCCGAAGTAAGCGCTCAGCGTAGAGCGCAGGATAAATGTGAACTGAGCCTTCCAATTTTTGGGATGCAGAATGAACAAATAAACAGCAGTTCAAGAAGCGTTTTTATTGTTATTTTTACGCTATTTTCCACCATGCAGTATAAGTTACAAGATGGCATTATTCTTTGGGTCAGTATGATTGCAGCAATGTCAGATGTATTTTTTTATGTTTTACTGGTTTTACATGCTAAAAATGTTTTTTTTTTTTACAAAAATGTGTTCATTCTTCACTATTTTGAGAGATTTAACTTTTTATTTTTTGGCCAACGTTATCTCCCTTAGACAAGTCTGACAGCGTAGGCTCCTCTGTGATTCATCCCAACCCCCTTCTCAGAGCTGTGAGCGCGGGAAGCATCTTTCTGCTATCATACTCACTGATCTCACCCAGAGGAAGGGGTGAGACTCAATCACATGCTTCCATAGCAATCTGTTCTCTGCGCTGTCAGATGTATGAGGAAGATAATGTTGTGCACACGGGGGGGGTGAGGAGTTGGGGGTACCTCTTATGATGACAGGAACTGCACAACCTCGACCAGCTGATTTACCATTACAAGGACAGAATGGAATAATCATGCCAGAGGGCGCTAGGGAGCATACTTCAGAAGATAAAAGCTTGGTATTTATTGAATGAAGCATAATGTTTAATAAATGTAAATTACAAAACCATTTATTTCCACATTTTCTGCTTGATTAAAAGTATTCTTTATGGTGGCACAACCTCTTTAACTCTGCTACGCTGCTACTTGAAAGTCTCATGACCTACTCTGCCTTACTACACCATTAAGACTACTGTACTGTGCTCATATACCAACTATGCTTCATCGGTCTCTGTAGATTAAGTTTCTCTACCTCTTGCCCACTGTTACAGTCTTTATTACTTTAGACTGTCCACCTTTCGACATCCATGTTATCAGTCCATACTGTTTGAGAGTCAATCTTCCGGAATAGGGTTTTAAGAATCCACACCTGCACACACTTCCTGTCTCTGCTTCTATTACTAGTGACAACAACAGGCAGTATACAGCAAGTTGCAGAGTTGGGAGGCACATAGTGGGTGCCATTTAAGGGCATTTTAAGGCTATGTTCCCATGATGAACTTTTGGTGCATTTTTGACCAGGCGTAATACTGCTGCGTCAATAACGAAGCTTCTTACAGCTCCAGTAAAATGGTTGCGATTTATAGAAATCTCATGCCCACTGTGCTTTTATTTTACTCAAAGTAAACTGACCTGCAGTGCATGTTTGATCTCTGCAGCATGTCAATTTCTCTTGCAGGTATGAGTTTTCTGTGTGGATTTTCCCCACAGACTTGTATTATATGCGGAAAATCGCAGGTAAAAACACACTTGTTTTTAGTGCAATTCCACAGTGAAAACACTTAAAAAATGCATTTAATCCACACTTACATATGGGAAAATGGGAAACCCAAATACTGGGAAATGTCAAAAACAAAGCAGCTTTATTTAAAGTATGATACACTAAATAGAGAAAAAAACTGCAGCGTCAAAAATACGATAAAATAAATTTTAAAAAACACACACAAAAAGCTTTATGAAAAACCACAAATAACCTAATTTAAATAATAGTTGCAGAAATGGTGCAGAAATTCTGCAGCATCAAAAACTCACCAAAAGCTCATCGTGGGAAACAAAAGGACTAAGACCTCATTGAAATGTCCTTTTTATTTCTCATAGGTGAAAAAATTAATTGATTTCCATCAATGTGCTTGATAAGATTTTCATCAATGTCTGTCCAGTGTGTCTCACTGTTCTATAGCCAAATTAGTTCAGATATGAAAACAGTTGAACTTAAAGGGATATTCCCATCTCCCAGATCCTATCCCAATATGTAGTAGGTGTAATAATAATAATATTAGGAAATACCTACAATTAGAAATGTAGTATAGTATTTTTGATTTGCTATCTCTCTTTCCTCATGTGCAGGCATTGCAGGACCTTAGGTGTCCACGGTTGTGTCCACTGATAAAGTGACAGTTAGTTAGCTAGCTGCTAGTGGTCGTAACCATGGATACTTAAGGTCCTGTATTGCCTGCAAATGAGGTAAGTGGCATAGCGAATCAAAAATACTATACTACATTTCTAATTGGAGGTATTTGCCAATATTATTATTATTATTATTATTAAACCTACTACATATTGGGATAGGATCTTGGAGATGGGAATACCCCTTTAAATAATTTTGTGATGCTAAAACCAAATATGATGCTTAAATTTGCTGATTAGCTCTAATTTTTAAGATCCAGAGGAGGTTGTAATTGCTTATGACCCCCTTCATGCTGGCTTCTAGCAAAAATTGTGTATTTATTATTTCATCATCATTGTTGTATTGTTAGTAGTTAGTCTATTACATCTTCTATTTAGTCTATTGAGTATTCAGTATTCTATCATATTAGGATGACCCAATCAAAAAAACGTTAACTCAGCTTAGATAATTACAGTTGCATCACCTACTTTTATAAAGGCTCTCTGTGTAAGGTATACAGTTTTAGGATTTCTTAGTTTGGTTTCTTAGCATATTGACATGTTTCTATATGTTTTTTCAGATATGCCTTGTTCTTGCATTAACAAAGCAGGTAGTTTTTGCTACATATGCAAAGAAGTCACTTTTGCATCACAAAAGCGAAACTTGACCACTTTGATAAGGAAAGCCTTCAACCTGTATTTTGGAGGCAGAATAGGAGATCAGGACAAGATTTGGGCTCCACACATATGCTGCAATAGATGTGCATCACATCTTACCCAGTGGTTGCATGGGAAGAGACAATCTATGCCTTTTGCAGTCCCAATGGCCCGGAGAGAGCCAACCGATCACACTATCAATTGCTATTTCTGCATAATGCCCTCATTAGGAAAGGAGTTTCTAGGAAGAAGAAGTGGACTTTACAGTATCCAAACATTCCCTGTGCAATATACCCAGTAAAACATACAAAAGAACTGCCGATTCCAAAAGCACTAGTAACATTTTCAGTCGAATCAAGTGAGGGAGAAGAGAGCGTCATGAAGCATATTCCTATCACGCCCCAAACATTTTGTCAGCAACCGCAACTGAACCACAACTTATAATACAAATTGAACTGAACAGTTACAGATTTGGATCTGCCCAAGAGTAAGCTCTTAGGTTCCAGGCTACAGTTGTGGAATCTCATAGTGTCCGATGCTCGGATTTCTCTGTTCCACAACCGTGATAAAGATCTTGTCCAATACTTCTCCAAGGAAGGCAATCTTGTGGCATGCAACAACATCAATAGTTTAATGGAAGTTCTGAAGATAAGTCATAAGCCAGAGGAATGGAGGCTCTTCCTCAATTTGTCCAAAACAAACCTAAAAGCCATCTTGCTGCATAATGGTAATGCACTACCTTCAATCCCAATTGGTTATGCAGTCCACATGAAAGAAACCTATAACAACAACAGCTGTTGAGGTGCCTGAGCTATCACCAACATTTGTGGACCCTCTGGTGACTTAAAGGTGGTTGCCCTTTTACTTGTTCTCCATGGTGGATACACAAAGTACTGCTGCTTTCTGTGTGAGTGGGATAGTTGTACAAGAGAATATCGCTACAATAAAAGAGTCTGGCCTCTCCAACTTTCACTTCAGCCAAGGAGTAAAAATGTCCTGGATCCAACACTTGTTGGCCCACATAAGATTTTGTTACCACCATTGCATATCAGGTCGGGCCTTATGAAGAACTTTGTAAAGGCAATGGGTAAAAATGCAAAAGCATTCAAGTATCTCATTGATAAATTTACAATGTTGAGTGTAGCAAAGATAAAGGAAGGAGTCTTTACTGGACCTCAGATTCTTAAGGTTCTTCAAGGTGAGGAGTTTCTCTGTTTGTTACACGGCAAGGAAAAAAGCTGCATGGGTAGCATTTGTATTTTTGGTAACTCATTTTTTGAGAAATTCAGGAGCAGATAACTATGAAGAGTTGGTGGAAAATCTCCTCAAAACATATAAGGATGTTGTCAGTTACATATCCTTAAAGATTAATTTCTTACACTCTAGACTCTTTTCCACAAAACTGCGGACCAGTGAGCGACGAACACGGTGAGAGATTTCAGCAAGATACTGCAGCTATGGTGGAAAGATATCAAGGAAAATGGAATCCATCAATGCTTGCAGATTACTGTTAGATTACTGCAGGAGTACAAAAGACAAGCAAAAAAAAAGTTGTCACTGAATGAGGACCAAATTTTTTAGTGCAATTTCTGTAACTGTTTATAATTGGCAATAGTATTTAGACATGTTTTAGTTATTTGAATTGTTGCTTAGTTTCCTCTAAAGAAATATCATAAAATTGGCATAACAAAATATTATGCGTCTTTATATTTGCAAAAATAGTAAAGTTTCAAAGCATTGAAACTCTTATGCATTAATTATAAATATCAGTAAAAGGAAAACTCTGATATAGAAACAAGAACCAACTAAAAATATTCATTGTCAGATTTGAATTCAGGAAGTCAAAATCATTAAGAAATGGCTCATTGCATAATTGAACTGGACAACTTTTGAAAATATGTAAAACATGTTTTTAACATCGGTGATTTTCTCAGATGCAAAAAAGAAAAAATACAAAGCTTCTCTGCATTACAATTTAAAAAATGGACTGCAGACAAATGACATTTGTGTGCAATCGGCAATTTTCATGGACCTATAGGCTTGTTTAGGTGATTTTAATCCATGATTCAGATAAAAAATTTACATGTCTCCATGATGATTTGCCGACACATTGTCCACAAAAAACACGATGGAATGGACAACCCAATAGACAATAATGGGTATGTGTACTATCAATGAAAAACATGGATTGAACACATATATGGTCAAATGAATAAGTCCTAAGATAACCTTTTGTGTCAATAAAGAGATTCACAATTATTTTACTTTGAACACTGGCCATCAAATGAAGATAAGTTTTTTAAAATGACTGTGACCATTTAAAGTGTAATTGATGTTCCAAGTCAATGTGCAGCAGCATGTCTGAATTAGCCTCTGTCTCAAGCTTGTTTTTCTTCCTAACCCTCCAGTCTCTTTAGACATAGCAGCAACTGTATCTGATCCCTCAGTGAGTTGAAAATCCTTCTTCACTGAATAGAGATTTTATCAGAGAATTTAAAGTGCAGGGAAATTTTTTTTTTCTAACAACAAGGTAAGTTTTTTATCTTCACGTTTACTATTAATTATTCAAATAAAATTAACATGATGGTTACTCTGTTGAAATGTTTTTAATTTTGGAACTCTGTTGTTAGAAAGCTTCGTATGTAGCATTAATGAAGCAATTAATATATTAACTTGTGTCAGTTCTTGGTGTAAATTGTGACATAAAGAATTGTTGTAAAATGTTGTTTGCCAAAACTGCACAAGAATGCATCTGATTACACCACACTAGCCAAAATTAGAAATAGATAACTAAGAATGAACATTGTGCATTTTTTGAACTGACAGTCTAAAATGTATCAACATTCTAAGGAGGGACGGTATGTGCCTATTTTTTAAGATTGGTTTAACAGCAATTTTAGAAAACAAATATGAAGGTTTTTTCTTTTATTATCTAATCAGTTTGGAAAAAGGAAGAAGAAGCGATAGAATGTATTTTTAAAGTGTTTGATGGGGGTCTGCATGGAGATATTTTGTAGCTACAGCTGCAGCACCCAAGAGTACATTGAGTTGAACACAATTCAAAATATTCTTCTGCACTGTTTTTAAAAATTGGAAAAGTTTTCATGTAATATTAATTTGGAATAAAGCATTAATTTATTTTTTGGCTGCGTAACTCTGTGTTAAGAGTAGACCGGAAATCCTGTATTAGAAATCAACAGCTGCAGGTAAGATGTCTCAGTAAATTAGCCAGAAAATATCTGTTATCTCATGTGGGGATAACATGTCACAGATTGAGCAGACATGGACCACCTGGCCAATTGTAATCCCAAGTCATGTCTTTATGTTACCTACTAAAAGAGTTTGTTTTTGGACTGTTCAATGATTACACTTTAATCAAAAAAATAAACAAAATAAAATATGTATTTATAAAATTCTTTCCATTTGTTAAGTCAAATAGAGTTCACACAAGTATTATGATGAATTGGATTTTTTTTTTGTAGCAGCACTTTGGAAGCAAGCTTTGGCAATTGGATATGGTTTACATTTCAGGTGAAGGGATCGTGTATGCAGAAAAGGATGTCCAGTTTCACACATAACCTAATTAATGTTGTCATGCAGTAGATTGGCGAAGGAGGACAGATATTTTTTTGGCTGATTTGTATCCCAGCTGTTTAAAATGTAACATTCCTGAAGTGTGAAACTCTTTCCCCTAAGCAACAACAGCTTGGACAGCTCTTGCTCTCTTCATTTAGTTTCCCAAAGTTTATACATTCTTAAACAAAAAAAAAACACGACCGGCATCGAATAGTAGCAGTGTTCCACTAAGGTTTTCTTCCCTGATGCTCGTTCCATATTCAGTCTGTCAAGAAATACACTGCGTGCAACATGCATTATTTGCAGATAAAAATAGATTACATTTGTCACGCATTAGCTGTGAAAATATTTTTGCTGAACACTTGCTTATCTTTTACCAAGAAGAAAATGAATATAATAACAATAATTTATGAACTGTCTGAATGCGGACAAACATGAAGTGATGATTTCCTGGGTCTTCCATCATAGTAACACAGAGTTCCTTTTCATTATAAACGTGTCTTTTGTAACATAAGGTATCTGGTTCAGTCGACATGCACAGTTCTTGATGGACACGATCTGCACAGCGCATGGCCATCTGCTGCTATTTACTTTAAGAGGAAAACATTTAAGAGGTTTTCCTGCTCTTGCAAATCTTTTCATATTTAGTCCCCATTTATCATTTATCTATTTCCAAATTGCTTATTCTGTATATCAACAATATATTCTGCATCATTGTATACTAATCCCTGTTCTCTTTAGGGCTAACAGTCTAATTTTCCAATCTCTCACAAATACGAGAGCCAATTGCACACAAAGCCAATTAAGTTAACATATCTGAATGTTTTTGGAATGGAGGAGGAAATCAGAGTACCTGAAACAAATGCAAATAACAAGAACATAAAAAAATAAAAATGCAGTCACTATGCTGCTCATATTAGGCTATGTGCGCACGATCAGGATTTGAAGCAGAAATTTCCTGAGTGTTTCTGCATCTCCTTGGCAGGAAAAACGCTGCGGAAATTCCGCACGTTTTTGACGCGTTTTTTAAGTGTTTTTTTCAGCGTTTTTGAAGCATTTTTGTACATCAATGAATGCTTTTTGGAGCTAAATAAATAAATAAATAAAGTCATTTGGTGGGACATTGCTTAAACCCTTGGATTACTGTCAGAACTGGAGTGAGTATATTGGTTAATTTAAATGATTAAAGAATGTGTCTGTTGTATTTCAAATAAAGTGTTTGCTCTGTGTGTTTATTTAACTCTTTACTTTACTTTAACCCCTTTCCGACGATGTCAGTAATAGTGCATAGCTGCGCCCTGGGACTTATGGATCAGCTATTTACTATTACGCGTGCGGCGATCTCGCCCGCACACAAGTGGTGCGGGGCGATCGCCCCCGGGTGTCAGCTGATTGTCCCGCACCGCTCCCTGCACATTAACCCCCGCAATGCTGTGATCGAAGTCGATTGCAGCATTGCGGTTGCAAGGGGGGAGGTGATCGCTATACTCACCTCTCCTGCCGGCGTCTGCGGCTGCTTCCTGATGTTGTCATGATGACCCAATGTTGTCCTGACAACATCCGGGTCATCAGGAGGCAGGACATTACTGCAGTGCTTGACCAAAGTAATGTCTCCCCTGTGTGCAGCGCTGACAGGCTGCATGGCATAGGGAGCAGCTGCTCTCTATGCCATGCAGCCGATCAGGCTGCAAATAGTGAAAGTCCCAGAGTGGGACATAGTGTAAAAGTTAAAAATGTAGAAAAGTGAAAAAAAAATATTTAAAAAAAAATGAAAAAAATAATCCCCAAAAAATAAAAATATATTGAACCCATAATATTTATTTATTATGAAAAAAAAAAAGAAACCAATAAAAGTACACATAGTTGGTATCGCCGCGTCCAGAACGACCTGATCTATAAAACTGTCCCACTAGTTAACCCCTTTAGTGAACAGGGTAAAAAAAAAAAAAACGAAGCAAAAAACAATGCTTTATCATCATACCCCCAAACAAAAAATGGAATAACACGCGATCAAAAAGACGAATGTAAATAAAAATGGTACCGCTGAAAACGTCATCTTGTCCCGCAAAAAACAAGCTGCCAGACAGCTCCATAATCCGAAAAATACAAAAAATTATTTTTTCTAGAAAATAGTTTTTATTTTGTAAAAGCGCCAAACCATAAAAAAACTATATAAATGCGGTACCGATGTAAACATACTGACCCGAAGAATAAATCTGCCTTATCAATTTTACCACACGCGGAGCGGCAAAAAAACAAAACATAAAAACAATTCCGGATTTACTGTTTTTTGTTTATTTTGATTCCCAAAAATCAGAATAGAAAGAGATAAAAAAATGTCCCATGCCCGAAAATTGTACCAATAAAAACGTCAACTTGTCCCGCAAAAAACAAGCCATCACATGACTCTGTCAGCCAAAATATGGATAAATTATAGCTCACAAAATATGGCGATGCAAAAACTAGTCTTTGCAAAAAAAGTGTCTTTTAGTGTGTGACAGCTGTCAATCATAAAAACCCGATATGAATCTGGCATTGCTGTAATCGCACCGACCCGAAGAATAAAGTCGTCTAATCACTTATACCGCATGAGGAACAGTGTAAAAAAAATAAACTTTAGGGTTAGGGTTGTATTAGGGTTAGGGTTGTATTAGGGTTGGAGTTAGGGTTGTGCTAGGGTTAGGGTTAGGATTGGGCTAGGGTTAGGGTTGGGCTAGGGTTAGGCTGGGGCTATGTTTAGGGTTGGGTTAGGGTTGGGCTAGGGTTAGGGTTGGGCTAGGGTTAGGGTTGGGCTAGGGATGGGGATAGGGTAGGCTTGGGGATGAGGTTGGGGTTAGGGTTGGGGATGGGGTTAGGGTTGGGGATGGGGTTAGGGTTGGGCTAGGGTTAGGGTTGGGATTGGGGTAGGGTTGGGGTTGGGGTTGGGGTTAGGGTTTGGGTTAGGGTTGGAGTTGGGGTAGGGTTGGGGTTAGGGTTAGTGTTGGGTTTAGGGTTAGGGTAGGGGTTGGGTTAGGGTTGGGGTTGGGTTAGGGTTGGGGTTGGGTTAGGGTTGAGGTTGGGGTTAGGGTTGGGGTTGAGGTTAGGGTTGGGCTAGGGTTAGGGTGGGCTAGGGTTAGGTTTGGGCTAGGGTTAGGTTTGGGGTTAGGGTTGCATTAGGGTTGGGGTAGGGTTGGGGTTGGGGTTAAGGTTAGGGTTGGGGTTGGGGTTAAGGGTTGGTGTTAGGGTTAGGGTTGGGGTTGGGGTTAGGGTTAGGGTTGGGCTAGGGTTAGGGTTAGGTTTGGGCTAGGGTTAAGGTTGGGGTTAGGGTTGGGGTTGTATTAGAGTTGGGGTTAGGGTTGGGACTTTTTCAAAAGTAAAGAAAAAAAAATGATGACGATATGGTGACCAGTGTTGAGCGCAAATGCTCGCTACTTGAGTTTGCATCGGGTGCTCATGTATGCACTGAGTATCATGGGTGTTCGAGTGACATGCTCGAGTCTGTGCTCCATATGCTTCGCGGCCAAAAAAAATGTTGCTGAGATCGCCTGCCATGCACGAGCAATCCCCGCATGTTTTTTTTTGGGTGTCTAACAACCGTGAAACATGCGGGGCAGGGACTCAAGCATGTTACTCGAGCACCTGTGATACATGGTGCATACCCAAGTACCCGATGCAAACTCAAGTAGAGAGTACTTGCGCTCAAGACTAATGACAACTTATTCAATATGATGACCTAATGTTATCAAATTCTGTCGTACCTCTGGTTTCAAAATGTATGCTATATCCCTTGATGAAATCCTTGAGGGGTCTAGTTTCCAAAATGGAGTCAATTGTGGGGGGTTTCTACTATTTAGGCACATCAGGGGCTCCCAAAATGCGACATGGCGTCCGCTCTTGATTCCAGCCAATTTTGCGTTCATAAAGTCACACAGTGCTCCTTCCCTTCTCAACCCTGACGGCACCCAAGCAGTGTATTTTCCCCACATATGGGGTATTGGCGTACTCAGGATAAATTGCACAACAGTTTTTAGGTTCCAGTTTCTCCTGTTACCCTAAACTAAATAATTTGAGGCTAAAAAATTATTTTTGTGGAAAAAGTTAGATTTTTTTATTTACACAGCTTCATGTTATAAACTTCTGTGAAGCACCTGGGAGTTAAGGGTGCTCACCACACATCTAGATAAGTTCCCTGAGGGGTCTAGTTTCCAAAATCGTGTCACTTGTGAGGGGTTTCTACTGTTTAGGCACATCAGAGGCACATCCGCTAACTATTCAAGCGAATTTTACATTCAAAAAGTCAAATGGCACTCCTTCCCTTCCAAGCCCTGCTGTGCACCCAAGCAGTGGTTTTCCCCCACATATGGGGGATCGGCTTACTCAGGAGTGATTGCACAACAAGTTGCATGGTGGAATTTCTCCTGTTACCCTTATGAAAATGCAAAACTGGGGGCTGAAAAACATTTTTGTGGGAAAAATGTGAAAATTTTATTTTCGTGCCTCCATGTTATAAACTTCTGTGAAGCACCTGGGGGTTCAAGGTGCTCACCATACATCTAGATACGTTCCCTGAGGGGATTAGTTTACAAAATTGAGTCACTTGTGGGGGATTTCTACTGTTTAGGCACATCAGGGGCTCTCCAAATGCAACATGGTGTCCGCTAATTATTCAAGCAAATTTTACATTCAAAAAGTCAAATGGCGCTCCTTCCCTTCCAAACCCTGCCGTGCACCCAAGCAGTGGTTTTCCCCCACATATGGGGGATCGGCTTACTCAGGAGAGATTGCACAACAAGTTGCATGGTGCAATTTCTCCTGTTACCCTTATGAAAATTCAAAACTGGGGGCTGAAAAAGCATTTTTGTGGGAAAAATGTGAAAATTTTATTTTCATGGCTCCATGTTATAAACTTCTGTGAAGCACCTGGGGGTTCAAGGTGCTCACCACACATCTAGATAAGTTCCCTGAGGGGTCTAGTTTCCAAAATGGTATCACTTATGGGGGGTTTCCACTGTTTAAGCACATCAGGGGCTCTCTAAACACAACATGGCATCCGCTAATTATTCAAGCAAATTTTACATTCAAAAAGTCAAATGGCGCTCCTTCCCTTCTGAACCCTGCCGTAAGCCCAAGCAGTGGTTTTCCCCCACATATGTGGTATCGGCTTACTCAGGAGAGATTTAACAACAAGTTGCATGGTGCAATTTCTCCTGTTACCCTTATGAAAATGCAAAAATGGGGGCTGAAAAACATTTTTGTGGGAAAAATGTGAAAATTTTATTTTCACGGCTCCATGTTATAAACTTCTGTGGAGCACCTGGTGGTTTAAGGTGCTCACCATACATCTAGATAAGTTCCCTGAGGGGTCTAGTTTCCAAAATGGTGTCATTTGTGGGGGGTTTCTACTGTTTAGGCACATCAGGGGCTCTCCAAATGCAACATGGTGTCCGCTAATTATTCAAGCAAATTTTACATTCAAAAAGTCAAATGGCGCTCCTTCCTTTCTGAGAATGGCATGGGCTCCAGCATCATTTTTATAGCCAGCAGAGAGAAAGCCGACCACTGGGGGCTGATATTTGTAGCTGGGGAAGGGGCCATTAGCCAACAATGTTCCCTGGCTATTAATATCAGTCCACAGCTGTTTGTTTAGCCTTTGCTGGCTAGATTGCAGGGGGACCCCAGAAAAAAATTAACGTTTGGTCCCCCTATAAAATCTAACCAGCAAAGGCTAAATAGACAGCTGCGGGCTGATTTTAATAGCCAGGAAAGGGGCCATGAATAATCCTCTCCGCGGCTATTAATGTCACCTCTCAGTGGTCCCAGAAATGGCGCATCCATAAGATTCGCCAAATCTGGCACTTAGCCTCCGCTCTTCCCACTGACCTGTAGCGGTGGCGAGTGGAGTAATGGGGTTGGGGTTAACGTCAGTCTTGTATTGGCGGCTGACATGAAACCCAGGTTATTAATGGAGGGCGTTAGTAATGGATAAGACGCCTCCATTACTATCCGCGTGGTAAAATGGTCGCCACTTTTTCAATAAATACACGTCCAGAATAAAGTAATTTAATGAAATAAAAAACACGTTTTTTTTTAAAAAAAGTATTGTACAGGTCCGTGAAGCCACCGATCTTTTGAAAAAAATGTAAAATAACAGAAAAACATATCCCTCACCTGTCCACTGTCAACGACGTAGTCCACGTACTGCCAAAGATTGTCCCACGGCGATCCGGGTCACTTCTACAGCAGTGACATCAGCAATCACTGATGTCACTGCTGTAGAAGACAGCAGTGTATACTGACAGTGGTGTAAAATCACCCCTGTCAGTGTATATCGCTGTGCAGGAGGTCACTGGGGTTCATCAGCTGAAGATCAGCTGATCAGCCCCGGTGAGTTCTCACCACCATCACCTTGGGAATGTTCTTCAGAATTTTCCCAGGGTGAGGTCACGTGAGCGATCAGCTGATTGCTCACGTGACCGCAGGGCCTGGAAGCACGGTATACTGCGGATAGTAGAGCGCACTCCCCGCAGTATACCGCTGGCTGCCGGGAGGAGAGAATCGCCGGGACCAAGGACACTGTGGGCCGCCGGACAGGTGAGTATAAGAATTTTTTTCAATTTTTTTCTTTTTTTTTTCTTTTTTTCACTGCTAGTGGTTCCCGGCTCTGCTGAGGAGAACTACTGCTCCCCTTAGCAGCGCCACTCTCACTGTTATCAGCGGGAGCGGCAATCGGATGAGAGGAGTTGTAGTCTGCCTCTTCCGAATCGGGTACCACCCGCACCGCGTTTCCCGAGCGTTTCCCGCTCATTGGCTTTAATTGAAACTCAGCAAATCCACAGGTACAAATATTATACCTGTGGATTTTTTGAGTTTCAATTAAAGTCAATGGGTGGGAAACGCTCCGGAAAAGCTGGGCATAATGGTCATGCTGCTTTTTTTTCCGTAATGCTAATCCTGAGCGGAAATTTCTGCATCATATGCACAGCATATTAGGATTAGCATTGCTATAGCTGGCAGACCTATTAACAAGCATTTTTGCAGCGTTTCTGTGGCAGAAAAAACGCTGCGAAAGCACATCAAAAACGCTTCGTGTGCACATAGCCAAATGCAAACAAAAAAAAATTGCACATCATAAATAATCTTTTAAAATTAGCATATTGATTATAATGGTTGCCGGTATGTCAAATATGTACTTTTTTTTTCATGTTACATGTTTCTCTGTGCATTTTTGTGTTTTTATTCAAGTATTTTATACAAACAAGTAACAGAACAAAGAACAGAACTAAAACAGGATAAAAAAAAGTCTAAACAACCAAGCCAAAAAGAGAAAACTGCACTGAATATGAATAAAATATTGAAATATATATGATATGCTGACTAGAGATGAGCGGTGTTCGACTTGAACTGTTCGCCAATCTCAAATTCGAGCTGTTTTGGGCGGTGTTCGAGCCGTTCGGCGAACACGAACGATTTGAAAAAAATTCGGCTGTTCGAGGTTATGTTCGATAACTGTTCGTGCACCAAAATCATAACTGGATTTTTTCTCAGTAATGCTGAAAATTAATGTTAATACGCAGTTTGAGTGTACAGCGGGGCGGGGGGAGGGGCAGGGGATGGATCTCTGCAGGAATAATGAAGATCTCCATTTTTTTTTTCTCTTTCCCGCATTTACAGTGGGGAGGTACAATCTGTCAGCCTATCAGCAGCGCACACACAGAGCGAAGTGCTTTTTTTCACACAAGCAAGGGCATGTGTCATTGGCAGTGTATGTCACATGTCCTTGCTCTATAAGACCCAGCCGTTTTCCCTTTCGCCACCATTTTCTCACTGCTGCAGCTGCGTGTTAGACGGCACCGCTATTGCTGTGTGCGCTATACCTTGTTAATTTCAAGCTGATTTTCGCACAAATCTACAGATAGCTTGGGAGTAGGGAATAGTTGTGATTGCAGTCCTTTTAAGGACTAGGTTACAGCATTTCCTACGACTTTTATCAGGCAGGTCTGTGCTCTTAAATAGATAGGTTGTCGGAGTAAAGACTAATTGTAACTGCAGTCCTTTTCAGGACTAAGTTAGATCAGTTCCTATCAGTTTTTGCCAGGCAGGTCTGTGCCAGTGCTGTGCAAGTTTTTTTCACAGCATTTGGCTAAATCTAGCAAAGCTAATCCTTTTTGGCCTATTGCAGAGTGTGTTAGTCAGTGGAGTAGCCTATCTGTGTTGCAAGCTACACCACCTGTGTATAGAATACAATTTTTTTACTGCACCTAGTGAAGTAAAACCTTTTGGGCATAGCATCATTCTATTAGTCCATCTATACTGACCTCTATAAGGTTGCAAATTGAATAGAATTTTTTTCTGCATCTACCTCTGAAAAAATATTTGGGCTTCTAGCTGTGTGTGGGACTTGTTCTATTAGTCCATCTATACTGACCTCCATCAGGTTGCAAATTGAATATAATTTTTTTCTGCATCTAGCTCTGAAAAAATATTTGGCCTTCTAGCAGTGTGTGGGACTTGTTCTATTAGTCCATCTATACTGATCTCCATCAGGTTGCAAATTGAATATAATATTTTTCTGCATCTAGCTCTGAAAAAATATTTGGCCTTCTAGCAGTGTGTGGGACTTGTTCTATTAGTCCATCTATACTGACCTCCATCAGGTTGCAAATTGAATATAATTTTTTTCTGCATGTAGCTCTGAAAAAATATCTGGACTTCTAGCAGTGTGTGGGACTTGTTCTATTCGTCCATCTATACTGACCTCCATCAGGTTGCAAATTGAATATAATATTTTTCTGCATCTAGCTCTGAAAAAATATTTCGGCTTCTAGCAGTGTGTGGGACTTGTTCTATTAGTCCATCTATACTGACCTCCATCACGTTGCAAATTGAATATAATTTTTTTCTGCATCTAGCCCTGAAAAAATATTTGGGCTTCTAGCTGTGTGTGGGACTTGTTCTATTAGTCCATCTATACTGACCTCCATCAGGTTGCAAACTGAATAGAATTTTTTTCTGCATCTACCTCTGAAAAAATATTTTGGCTTCTAGCTGTGTGTGGGAACTGTTCTATTAGTCCATCTATACTGACCTCCATCAAGTTGCAAACTGAATATAATTTTTTCTGCATCTACCTCTGAAAAAATATTTGGGCTTCTAGCTGTGTGTGGGACTTGTTCTATTAGTCCATCTATACTGACCTCCATCAGGTTGCAAACTGAATATAATTTTTTTCTGCATCTACCTCTGAAAAAATATTTGGGCTTCTAGCTGTGTGTGGGAATTGTTCTATTAGTCCATCTATACTGACCTCCATCAGGTTGCAAGCTGAATATAATTTTTTTCTGCATCTACCTCTGAAAAAATATTTGGGCTTCTAGCTGTGTGTGGGACTTGTTCTATTAGTCCATCTATACTGACCTCCATCAGGTTGCAAATTGAATATACTATTTTTTTGCATCTAGCTCTGAAAAAATATTTGGCCTTCTAGCAGTGTGTGGGACTTGTTCTATTAGTCCATCTATACTGACCTACATCAGGTTGCAAATTGAATATAATTTTTTTCTGCATCTAGCTCTGAAAAAATATTTGGCCTTCTAGCAGTGTGTGGGACTTCTTCTATTAGTCCATCTATACTGACCTCCATCAGGTTGCAAATTGAATAGAATTTTTTTCTGCATCAACCTCTGAAAACATATTTGGGCTTCTAGCTGTGTGTGGGACTTGTTCTATTAGTCCATCTATACTGACCTCCATCAGGTTGCAAATTAAATATAATATTTTTCTGCATCTAGCTCTGAAAAAATATTTGGCCTTCTAGCAGTGTGTGGGACTTGTTCTATTAGTCCATCTATACTGACCTCCATCACATTGCAAATTGAATAGAATTTTTTTCTGCATCTAGCTCTGAAAAAATATTTGGGCTTCTAGCTGTGTGTGGGACTTGTTCTATTAGTCCATCTATACTGACCTCCATCATTTTGCAAATTGAATATAATATTTTTCTGCATCTAGCTCTGAAAAAATATTTGGCCTTCTAGCAGTGTGTGGGACTTGTTCTATTAGTCCATCTATACTGACCTCCATCAGGTTGCAATTTGAATATAATTTTTTTCTGCATCTAGCTCTGAAAAAATATTTGGCCTTCTAGCAGTGTGTGGGACTTGTTCTATTAGTCCATCTATAATGACCTCCATCAGGTTGCAAATTGAATATAATTTTTTTCTGCATCTAGCTCTGAAAAAATATTTGAGCTTCTAGCTGTGTGTGGGAATTGTTCTATTAGTCCATTTATACTGACCTCCATCAGGTTGCAAACTGAATATAATTTTTTTCTGCATCTAACCCAGACAATAGTTTTGGCCTAATACCACAGTTTGGCCACTCAGCTCTGCTCGGTTCCCATCCATTGTTTTTTTGTGCAAACAACTCCAGAGTTGTGAATTAGTTAACCATCAAAATGAGTGGAAAAAGGCCTGCTGCTGGTGGAAAGGGGAATAGGCGTGTTGGGAAGGGGAAAAATGGTTGTGTCCGTGGAGTAGGTATTAAAGCAACAGTAACATCTGCAGAAGAAAGACCATCTTCCAGCAAAACTAAAATGTCTACTTCTTTTAGCGGACAATGTGATAAGATCCCTTTCTTACGGCCACGCCAATCGCTACAAATTCCAGATGAGGCACAAAAACAGCAGGTGCTTCAACGGATATCAAGTGCTCCTTTAAGTGGGCTCTCCTCCACATCAACTTCAACATCACAAATACTCCAGTCCTCAGAGGTGTCACCCCAATCGCACTTGCTTCCTCACAGCTCCCAAATCTCCAGCTGCCCATCTGAGTATGAGGTAGAACAGATGGTTGAGTCTGCAGAGCTGTTTACTCATACTATAGCCTGGGAATCAGAGGTCGGCTCCAGCGCTTCTGTGAATCCAGACGAGGAAATGATCTGCACTGATGCCCAGAATCTTTATGAATCGGATCCAGGACCAGACGCAGAAGGTTCTGACCATAATGTAGACCCTCATTCCCAAACTGTAACTCCTGTTGGTGGAGACAATGAGGAAGACGATGATGAGACTCAAATACCTGATTGGAGCGACAACTTTAGTTTTTTGTCAGGGCAGGAACAGGTTGGCTCTGAGGACGACGGGTGTGATAACACACAGGGTGATGATGATGAGGTTGGAGATCCCACTTACTGTCAACCCACAGTCAGCCAAGAGATGAAGTCAGCAGAGGAGGTGGAGGAGGATGCTAATGACGACGAGGTCAGGTTGCGCCTTCTTGGACAGAGACATAGTACTGGAAGCACGTCAACAACTGCATCCTCAAACACAACTCTGCCTCTCACCACAAGTCGTGGTGGCTCTTCAGGTCGCATGGGTGATAAGCCTTGCATAGCCTGGGCATTTTTTCAGATCAATAAAGATGACCCAACTCGTGTTATCTGTAACATTTGTCAACAAAAGCTAAGTAGAGGCCAAAAATACATAGTTTGAGTTCTTCATGCATGAACCGGCACATGGACATGAAGCATAAGTTGAAGTGGGAAGCTCACTGTGCTACAATGCGGCCTAGCCGGCCGGGCCAACCACCGTCTGCCCCATCTTGTGCATCTGCGGCCTCTTCATTCTCTGTGACTGGGGGTACAGCAGTCACACCTATTTTGGGACGCAGACCTGCCACCTCTTTACCCGCAACAGCCAGCTGGTGTTGAGCGCTGTACGACATCGATAGCACCACCTTTGGATCAAGGCAACCTAACATGTCCGCCTGCATCTTCCTCACAGACCGTCAGTTTGCCGGGGACACCCTTATCAACCCCGTCTAAGCACAACAGCCAGC
The DNA here is from genome assembly GCF_046119375.1 of Phyllobates terribilis. NCBI lineage: Eukaryota > Metazoa > Chordata > Amphibia > Anura > Dendrobatidae > Phyllobates > Phyllobates terribilis. The sequence goes on from NW_027362764.1 coordinate 254,473,070, forward strand.
CCTCAGTACCTCAGATGTGGACAAGTAAAAGACCATTTCCTCCTAGCCATGAGAAAGCTAAGAGGTTGAATTTCACCATCTGCAAGCTCTTGGCTACAGAAATGCTGCCTTTCCGCCTGGTGGACACAGAGGATTTTCAAGACCTTATGTCCGTCGCATTGCCCCAGTACCAGATGCCCAGTCGGCACTACTTCGCAAGGAAAGGTGTGCCTGCTCTCCACCAGCATGTCGCACACAACATCACCGCTTCTTTGAGAAACTCTGTGTGTGACAGGGTGCATTTCACCACAGACACTTGGACGAGTAGGCATGGACAGGGGCGTTACATGTCGCTGACTGGGCACTGGGTAACTATGGTGACAGCAGGACAAGGGGCTGCTGTCCAAGTCTTGCCGTCCCCACGAGTTGTGCGTCAATCCTCTTTATGTCAAAGTTCCTCCACTGCTTCTGCCTCCTCAACCTCCTCTCGGTCCTCCACCTGCACCCAAAGCCTGTCTGGTCATGCCACAAGCTTTCTAACTGCGCAGAATGGATCTTGCACACCTCCTTACTATGCTGGCAGTAGGGCTCAACGTCATCAGGCGGTTTTTACTTTGAAATGTCTGGGAAATGTGAGTCACACAGCTGAGGAGTTGTGGTCAGCTCTGGAGAACCAATTTCATGAATGGTTGTCTCCACTGGACCTGAAACCAGGGAAGGCCGTGTGCGACAATGCTGCAAACCTGGGTGCGGCCCTTCACCGGGGCAATGTCACACACGTGCCTTATATGGCTCACGTGTTGAACCTGGTTGTCCAGCAATTTTTAGCCCACTATCCCGGACTAGATGGCCTTCTGCAGAGGGCACGGTGGCTGTGTGCTCACTTCCGCCGTTCGCATCCCGCCGCTCAGCGACTTACATCTCTACAGAAGTCGTTGGGCCTGCCACTTCACCGGCTAAAATGCGATGTGCCTACCCGGTGGAATTCAACTCTGCACATGTTGCAGCGACTGTGGCAGCACCGACAAGCCCTGGTGCAATACGTTCTGACGTATAGCCTGGGCCAACGGGATCCAGAGGTGGGGCAAATCACGCTGGAGGAGTGGTCTCAGATCAGGGACCTATGCACCCTTCTGCACAGTTTTGAAATGGCGACGAAGATGTTTAGTGCTGACGATGCCATTATCAGCATGACTATTCCGGTGATTTACATGCTGGAGCACATGTTAAACAGAATTCGGAGTCAGGTGGTGGCACAAGAGGAGGTGGAGGAAGTAGAGGAGGAGGAGTTGTATGCGGAAGGGCTAACATCTGCAAGGTCCAGACGGTCGGCAGCACCAAGGCGGCAGGCATGTGAGGGTGGGGGAGATGGTTTTACCAGGGCGCATGGTAGCAGCCAAACTAGTGAGGAAGGTGCAGGAGCCCAGGAAGAAGTGGAGGACGAACTGATGGAAGACTCATCAGATGAGGGAGACCTTGATCACATTTCTGTTGTGCGAGGTTGGGGGGAGAGGACAGAGGAAGGAAGCATGATTGTTAGCTCGCCACCAACACAACAGGTACTTGGTGCTCCTGGATGCGCAAGACACATGAGTGCCTTCTTGCTGCACTACCTGCAACATGACCCTCGAATTGGGAGAATTAGAAATAATCCTGACTACTGGGTTGCCACACTGTTAGATCCCCGGTACAAAAGTAAATTTGCAGAAATAATTCCTGCCATAGAAAGGGATGCACGCATGCAGGAGTATCAGCAGAGACTGTTGCAGAATCTTACATGTGCTTTTCCACAAAACACCAGTGGTGCACGTAGTGAATCTCACAGTTCCAACTTGCCAACCGTGGGACCGTCGAGGGTTCAGCACTCAAACCGTAACAGAAACACAGTATCTGCTGGTAACATCAATTTTGCGGAATCATTTCACCACTTTTTTAGCTCATCCTTTGCAAGGCCACAGGAGACAAGAAGTCTGACACATAGTCAACGCCTAGAGACGATGGTACAGGAGTATCTCCAAGTAAACATTGAAGCCATGACTGTGTCACTTGACCCTTACTCTTTTTGGGCTTCCAATCTGGATAAATGGCCGGAGCTCGCCACATACGCCTTGGAGATCTTGTCATGCCCCGCAGCCAGCGTTCTGTCTGAACGTGTGTTCAGCGCTGCTGGTGGTGTGCTGACAGATAAGCGCACGCGGCTCTCCACTGATAATGTAGAGAGACTCACGTTCATAAAGATAAACAAATCATGGATCCGAAACGACTTTTCTACCCCTGTGTCATCCTGGGGAGAGTAAAAGCTTGATGATTGGTTAAAATCACCTCACCAACCGTTTTAAGCTTTCAAATTACTAATCATGTTTATCTGTATCTTGGCTGGAAAATAATTTGGGCTTTGTAGCAGTGTGCAGTACTGATTCTATTAGGCCATCTATACTAAGCTCCACCAGATTTAAAATTAATAATAATTTTTAGCTGCATGTAGCCCGGAAAATAATTTTGGGGCTCCGAGATGCGCAAGACACATAAGTGCCTTCTTGCTGCACTACCTGCAACATGACCCTCAGATTCTCAGAATTCAAAGTAATCCTGACTACTGGGTTGCCACACTCTTAGATCCCCCACACTCTTCGATCAACCTTTTCATTTTAATAAAGACCAAAAAAATGGTCATTTTTGAAATTATAAGCATTAGCAGGTTATTAGAAACTGAAATCAAACAGTTTTCAACTCAAAACTTTTTTCTAGGTGATGTTACATTTGCACATAGGACCCCTTGTTCGAAAGGAACTTCTGAACTCTCTCGTCCATTGAATTTGTCAGGTTTTGGATGGTTTCTGGTTCAATTGTTTTGCATGAGGACAGAATACCCTCCAAGAGCTGTTGCTTAGATGTGAACTGCCTCCCGCCATCATAGACACTCCTTTTGATGATGCTCCAGAGGTTCTGAATGGGGTAGAGGTCAGGGGAGCATGGGGGTCACACCATAAGTTTGTCCCCTTTTATGCCCATATCAGCCAGAGATGCAGATGTGTTATGTGCAGCATGAGACGGTGCATTATCATGCATGAAAATGATCTTGCTGCAGAATACACTGTTCTTCTTCTTGAACCATGGCAGGAAGTGCTGTTTGAGAAACTCCACATACATTATGGAGTTCATCTTTACCCCTTCAGGGATCCTAAAGGGGCTGACAATCTCTCTCCCCATTATTCCAGCCCAAAACATTACTCCACCTCCTCCTTGTTGGCACTGTAGCCGTGTTTGCGTGGGGTGTCCATCAACCAGCCATCCTCCACTCCATCCAGTTTTGAAATCAGTCTTCATGTAATGTTTGGCCCACTGGAGCCGTTTCTGCTTGTGTGCAGTGGATAGAGGAGATCGACAGGATGGCGTACGCACAGCTGCAAACCTCTGAAGGACCCTGCATCTTGTTGTTCGGGGGACGTTGGAGGCACCAGCAGCTTCAAAAACTTGTCTGCTGCTATGACAAGGCTTTTTTGCCGCTGCTCTTTTAACCTGACGTAATTGCCTGTAGGAAAGAGTCCTCAATTTGCCCTTATCAGCACGCACACGTGTGTACTGTGAATCAGCTACATACTTCTTGATTGCCAAGACACTTCATCCTGATCATCACACAATGTTGATTGTAGTCATGCCTTGACCTAAACACTCCACAATTTGTTGCTTCTCAGCAGCCAACACATCCTTTTTCTTTCCCATTTTGGCAGAAAATGTAGGCTGCTTAATAATGTGGGACAGCCTTCTTAAGTAGTCTTGCCGTTCATTGGACACACCTGCCAAACTAATTAGCACAGGTGTCTGCAATTGCTTACCGTGATATAAAGAGCCCTGACACACATCACCATCAATGAGTTTAACTGACAAACAAACAAATTCTTCCCTTATCACTCTTAAACACTTTTTGCATAATAATTTGGAACACAGTGTACATGTGCTTTTCCACAAAACACCAGTGGTTCACGTAGTGAATCTTACAGTTCTAACTTGCCAACCGTGGTCTGTATGGAGTTGTTCAATAAAGGGCCAAAAATTAAGATAACATAGACGGGAGAGGTCTCTATGAATAGGAATTCCTAAGAATTTGATACCCTGTGAGGGCCAGGCAAAGGGAAAGTTGGACTGGATGGAATCCTGTATGGATTTGGGGAGGGAGACATCGAGGGCCTCAGACTTCGCTGTATTGATTTTAAAATTTGACCATGTAACAAAGTGATCTATTTCAGCCATAACAGCAGGGATGGATATATGTGATTGAGTGATATATACTAGGACATCATCAGCAAATAGAGAGCACTTGTACTCGGTGCCTCCCACCTCAATCCACCTAATATTGGGGTTATGGAGAATTGATGAGAGCAGGTGCTCCGTCACTAGGATGTATAAGAGAGGGGACAGAGGACATCCCTGCCTTGTCCCATTGGTGATTATGAAAGGTGATGAAAATGTTCTGACGCGCCCCCTGGGCCTTGGGACATCCAGAGCCGGACCCTTTTTGGAGGATGCTGGTGGTTGTAGTCTCCGTGGCGACGACCCGGTTCCGTGGCTCAGGGCGGTCAAACCAGTGGCGGAACTATTTATGTGGTTTTGATGTTTAAATGTCCGACTACGCCACCCGTGGATTGCGGTCAGAGTGAACCGCCGCTGCAGGGCAGACCGCTGAGGCTGGTGTTGTGGGTGCAGCAGAGCGTAGCATAACTCCCCATGGGAGGAGTATAGCCTCAGGGCAGTGTATGCGGAGGATGGGGGTGATGGTGCAGGGCAGCAGCAGTAACGACACGGAGTCAGTGATGCAGTCCAGGGCCTTTACTCACAGTTCTTATTATCCAGACCACGTCTGCAGGTAACGGCTGCCCACGTCGTACTGTGCTCACCAGGTGAGGGGCTCAGACAACTCCCAGATAACTTTGGAGCGCTTCACAGGACCCCCTTTGTGTGTCCTTTGTCTGGCCTTTCTTACCAATCCTTCTGTCTGGCTGCCTCGGGCCTCCTCTTGGTAAACTTGGCGCCAGTTTCCCTGACCCTATGTGCTGCCCTCCTAGCGGGTGTAGCGAGGGGCTGCGCCACATAAAATGTCACAGCCTCCGGTTTCTAGCTGAGGGTCGTTTCCCACCTCCACTAGTTTCGGGGACCGGTCTCCCCCTTTGGCCTGACCCTTCCACGCAGGTGGATTCGGGCGTGCGGTGGCGACTCGCCCGTCCACACCCCTGGGATCCCTTCGTTCCTCGTTCCTGGAGCCTTCTCCGCTCCTCTTCCTTCCTTCTCCCTCTTCCAGGCCTGGGCCTCTGTTACTAGGCCCGCCTCTGGAGCAGAGCTCATGCAGAGCCCCTGCTCCCTGTCACTTCTGCTCAGACTTCTCTGCACTGAACTAAGATGGTGCCCACCTTTTACACTCCCTTCTCAATGCACCCAGGAACTGCTTCCTCCCTGCTCCTGCACTACAGGGTTCCCCTTCCTCAGTGTTCCCTCCCCCCACTCCAGCCAGGGACAGGGACTGTCGTGCCCATCTCAGGGGCATATTGGTCGCCCTGCCCCACGGCAATGTGGTGTAATGCATGCAGGTGTCGGGGTCCTGATCCACACTCCATCCTTACCTGAGAGTGAGATATCACACCTCTGGGTGAGGTGCAATACCTCTGCAGCAACCGAGCCCTCGGGGTGCTACAGTTCCATTTATCTTCAGCCTAGGTGATGCATTGCGATACAGGGCCGTGATTTTGGCTATAAAAGGGTCCCCTAGACCCCTACCCCAAGCTTTTTAAGAGAATAATATATGGCATGCCAGGAGACTCTATGGAATGCTTTCTCAGCATCCAACGAGAGTATCCAATTCCAAATTTTTAACTGCATCTAGCCCAGGAAATACTTTGTGCCTAGTAGCAGTGTCTGCTAGTCAGCGGATTATCCCGGCTGTTAAGCAAGCTACACCACCTGTAGTTTGGACACTTAATTTTTTCTAAGGAAATGATTCGGGACCACGGGATACTCAGTGAAGAGCATCAGGAGGCACCCCAAGGCATAGGGGCTGGGACTGGCGGTAGGACTCCTTTCGGTGGACAGCCGAGCTCGATCCTTATAAAAGCTTTTTAACTGCAGCAGCTTTAGTGGACGCTACTGGAGCTGGAATTACGCGGCTGCTGGCATGAGACTTGCCCTTCAATAGATCCTTGTAAAAGGATTTAAAGTGTATTCATTCAATTTAGAGAGACAATTTAAATTAAAAAGCTTTGAGCTGCCTCCACCACAGGGGAGCTCGCTCGACCCACCAGCGGACAGGCACCAGTATTGGGAGAGGGGGGCTGGCCGTCAGGGTCCACCGCGGCTCTGGCACAAACGGAGGTGGCACGGGCAGGAACGGACTGGCCGTGTCGGCTTCTCACTTTTTGGATTTTAGAAGGGCATGACATACCTATATCTGTGTCTCCCCCTCCTTTTACTCCTCCACCTCTTTTCTTTTCGCATGACTATATGTACTTGTCACTTTTCCATGTGTTAGTTATGTCTTCTGAGCAGTTTGTCAGCTTTTGGACACCTTTGAAGGTGTTTTCTATGTGTTTCTATGTGTTTTTGTTTGCCAGCCATTGGTTTTAACGGTGTTCGACGAACAGTTCGACGAACAGTTCGGTGAACACAAGGGTGTTCGACGAACAGAACCGAACTCGAACACTACGGGGGTGGCTCAACACTAATGCTGACCCCACGGTGCACAGTCTCTGTACTGATGCGATCAGATGCAGAAAGATCACTACTAGAGCATGGCGTATAATAGTCCATGAGGTTAGGTTAAAAAAGGAACCCAAGATAATATGAAAGCAAATAAAGGGCTCTATCACATTAGCAAATATTAATGTTCATGAGTCCACCATAAGCAGGACACTGAACAACAATAGTGTGCATGGCAGGATTGTAAGAAAAAAGAGGCACTGTCCTCCAAAAAGAACATTGCTGTCCGTCTACAGTTTGCTAAAGATAACCTGGACAAGCCTATTAGAACAATGTTTTGTGGACTGATGAAAACAAAATAGAGCTTCTTGGTATAAATCAGAAGTAGAGATGAGCGTTGTTCTACTCGAACTGTTCGCCAATCTCAAATTCGAGCTGTTTTGGGCGGTGTTCGAGCCGTTCGGCGAACACGAACGATTTGAGAAAAATTCGGCTGTTCGAGGTTATGTTCGATAACTGTTCGTGCACCAAAATCATAACTGGATTTTTTCTCAGTAATGATGAAAATTAATGTTAATACGCAGTTTGAGTGTACAGCGGGGTGGGGGGAGGGGCAGGGGATGGATCTCTGCAGGAATAATGAAGATCTCCATTTTTTTTTCTCTTTCCCGCATTTACAGTGGGGAGGTGCAATCTGTCAGCCTATCAGCAGCGCACACACGGAGCGAAGTGCTTTTTTCACACAAGCAAGGGCATGTGTCATTGGCAGTGTATGTCACATGTCCTTGCCCTATAAGACCAAGCCATTTTCCCCGTCGCCACCATTTTGTCACTGCTGCAGCTGCGTGTTAGACGGCACCACTGTTGCTGTGTGCGCTATACCTTGTTAATTTCAAGCCAATTTTCGCACAAATCTACAGATAGCTTGGGAGTAGGGAATAGTTGTGATTGCAGTCCTTTTAAGGACTAGGTTACAGCATTTCCTACGACTTTTATCAGGCAGGTCTGTGCTCTTAAATAGATAGATTGTGGGAGTAAAGACTAATTGTAATTGCAGTCCTTTTCAGGACTAGGTTACATCAGTTCCTATCAGTTTTTGCCAGGCAGGTCTGTGCCAGTGCTGTGCAAGTTTTTTTCACAGCATTTGGCTGAATCTAGCAAAGCTAATCCTTTTTGGCCTATTGCAGAGTGTGTTAGTCAGTGGAGTAGCCTATCTGTGTTGCAAGATATACCACCTGTGTATAGAATACCAATTTTTTTACTGCACCTAGTGAAGTAAAATCTTTTCGGCATAGCATCATTCTATTAGTCCATCTATACTGACCTCCATCAGGTTGCAAATTGAATATAATTTTTTTCTGCATCTAGCTCTGAAAAAATATTTGGGCTTCTAGCAGTGTGTGGGACTTGTTCTATTAGTCCATCTATACTGACCTCCATCAGGTTGCAAACTGAATATAATTTTTTTCTGCATCTAGCTCTGAAAAAATATTTGGCCTTCTAGCAGTGTGTGGGACTTTCTCTATTAGTCCATCTATACTGACCTCCATCAGGTTGCAAACTGAATATATTTTTTTCTGCATCTACCTCTGAAAAAATATTGGGCTTCTAGCTGTGTGTGGGACTTGTTCTATTAATCCATCTATACAGACCTCTATCAGGTTGCAAACTGAATATAATTTTTTTCAGCATCTACCTCTGAAAAAATATTTGGGCTTCTAGCTGTGTGTGGGACTTGTTCTATTAGTCCATCTATACTGACCTCCATCAGGTTGCAAATTAAAAATAATTTTTATCTGCATCTACCTCTGAAAAAATATTTTGGCTTCTAGCTGTGTGTGGGACTTGTTCTATTAGTCCATCTATACTGACCTCCATCAGGTTGCAAATTAAAAATAATTTTTTGTCTGCATCTAGCTCTGAAAAAATATTTGGCCTTCTAGCAGTGTGTGGGACTTTCTCTATTAGTCCATCTATACTGACCTCCATCAGGTTGCAAATTAAAAATAATTTTTATCTGCATCCAGCTCTGAAAAATATTTGGCCTTCTAGCAGTGTGTGGGACTTTCTCTATTAGTCCATCTATACTGACCTCCATCAGGTTGCAAATTAAAAATAATTTTTTGTCTGCATCTAGCTCTGAAAAAATATTTGGCCTTCTAGCAGTGTGTGGGATTTTCTCTATTAGTCCATCTATACTGACCTCCATCAGGTTGCAAACTGAATATATTTTTTTTCTGCATCTACCTCTGAAAAAAAATTGGGCTTCTAGCTGTGTGTGGGACTTGTTCTATTAATCCATCTATACAGACCTACATCAGGTTGCAAACTGAATATAATTTTTTTCTGCATCTACCTCTGAAAAAATATTTGGGCTTCTAGCTGTGTGTGGGACTTGTTCTATTAGTCCATCTATACTGACCTCCATCAGGTTGCAAACTGAAGATAATTTTTTGTCTGCATCTAGCTCTGAAAAAATATTTGGCCTTCTAGCAGTGTGTGGGACTTTCTCTATTAGTCCATCTATACTGACCTCCATCAGGTTGCAAACTGAATATATTTTTTTTCTGCATCTACCTCTGAAAAAATATTTGGGCTTCTAGCTGTGTGTGGGACTTTCTCTATTAGTCCATTTATACTGACCTCCATCAGGTTGCATATTGAATATAATTTTTTTCTGCATCTAACCCAGCCAATAGTTTTGGCCTAATACCACAGTTTGGCCACTCAGCTCTGCTCGGTTCCCATCCATTGTTTTTTTGTGCAAACAACTCCAGAGTTGTGAATTAGTTAACCACCAAAATGAGTGGAAAAAGGCCTGCTGCTGGTGGAAAGGGGAATAGGCGTGTTGGGAAGGGGAAAAAAGGTTGTGTCCGTGGGGTAGGTGTTAAAGCAACAGTAACATCTGCAGAAGAAAGACCATCTTCCAGCCAAACTAAAATGTCTACTTCTTTTAGCAGACAATGTGATAAGATCCCTTTCTTACGGCCACGCCAATCGCTACAAATTCCAGATGAGGCACAAAAACAGCAGGTGCTTCAACGGATATCAAGTGCTCCTTTAAGTGGGCTCTCCTCCACATCAACTTCAACATCACAAATACTCCAGTCCTCAAAGGTGTCACCCCAATCGCACTTGCTTCCTCACAGCTCCCAAATCTCCAGCTGCCCGTCTGAGTATGAGGTAGAACAGATGGTTGAGTCTGCAGAGCTGTTTACTCATACTATAGCCTGGGAATCAGAGGTCGACTCCAGCGCTTCTGTGAATCCAGACGAGGAAATGATCTGCACTGATGCCCAGAATCTTTATGAATCGGATCCAGGACCAGACGCAGAAGGTTCTGACCATAATGTAGACCCTCATTCCCAAACTGTAACTCCTGTTGGTGGAGACAATGAGGAAGACGATGATGAGACTCAAATACCTGATTGGAGCGACAACTTTAGTTTTTTGTCAGGGCAGGAACAGGTTGGCTCTGAGGACGACGGGTGTGATAACGCACAGGGTGATGATGATGAGGTTGGAGATCCCACTTACTGTCAACCCACAGTCAGCCAAGAGATGAGGTCAGCAGAGGAGGTGGAGGAAGATGCTAGTGACGACGAGGTCAGGTTGCGTCTTCCTGGACAGAGACGTAGTACTGGAAGCACGTCAACAACTGCATCCTCAAACACAACTCTGCCTCTCACCACAAGTCGTGGTGGCTCTTCAGATTGCATGGGTGCTAAGCCATGCATAGCCTGGGCATTTTTTCAGATCGATAAAGATGACCCAACTCATGTTATCTGTAACATTTGTCAGCAAAAGCTAAGTAGAGGCCAAAAAATACATAGTTTGAGTACTTCATGCATGAACCGGCACATGGACATGAAGCATAAGTTGCAGTGGGAAGCTCACTGTGCTACAATGCGGCCTAGCCGGCCGGGCCAACCACCGTCTGCCATATCTTGTGCATCCGCGGCCTCTTTATCCTCTGTGACTGGGGGGACAGCAGTCACACCTGTTTTGGGGCGCAGACCTGCCACCTCTTTACCCGCAACAGCCAGCGTGATTGGCAGGTCATCATTTTCTTTGGAGATGGTAACACCAGCTGGTGTTGAGCGCTGTCCGACATCGATAGCACCACCTTTGGATCAAGGCAACCTAACATGTCCGCCTGCATCTTCCTCACAGACCGGCAGTTTGCCGGGGACACCCTTATCATCCCCGTCTAAGCACAATAGCCAGCCCTCGGTCCCTCAGATGTGGACAAGTAAAAGACCATTTCCTCCTAGCCATGAGAAAGCTAAGAGGTTGAATTACACCATCTGCAAGCTCTTGGCTACAGAAATGCTGCCTTTCCGCCTGGTGGACACAGAGGATTTTCGAGACCTTATGTCCGTCGCAGTGCCCCAGTACCAGATGCCCAGTCGGCACTACTTCTCAAAGAAAGGTGTGCCTGCGCTCCACCAGCATGTCGCACACAACATCACCGCTTCTTTGAGAAACTCTGTGTGTGACAGGGTGCATTTCACCACAGACACTTGGACGAGTAGGCATGGACAGGGGCGTTACATGTCGCTGACTGGGCACTGGGTAACTATGGTGACAGCAGGACAAGGGGCTGCTGTCCAAGTCTTGCCGTCCCCACGAGTTGTGCGTCAATCCTCTTTATGTCAAAGTTCCTCCACTGCTTCTGCCTCCTCAACCTCCTCTCGGTCTTCCACCTGCACCCAAAGCCTGTCTGGTCATGCCACAAGCTTTCTAACTGTGCAGAAGGGATCCTGCACACCTCCTTACTATGCTGGCAGTAGGGCTCAACGTCATCAGGCGGTTTTTACATTGAAATGTCTGGGAAATGTGAGTCACACAGCTGAGGAGTTGTGGTCAGCTCTGGAGAACCAATTTCATGAATGGTTGTCTCCACTGGACCTGAAACCAGGGAAGGCCGTGTGCGACAATGCTGCAAACCTGGGTGCGGCCCTTCGCCGGGGCAATGTCACACACGTGCCTTGTATGGCTCACGTGTTGAACCTGGTTGTCCAGCAATTTTTAGCCCACTATCCCAGACTAGATGGCCTTCTGCAGAAGGCACGGTCGCTGTGTGCTCACTTCCGCCGTTCGCATCCCGCAGCTCAGCGACTTACATCTCTACAGAAGTCGTTGGGCCTGCCACTTCACCGGCTAAAATGCGATGTGCCTACCTGGTGGAATTCAACTCTGCACATGTTGCAGCGACTGTGGCAGCACCGACAAGCCCTGGTGCAATATGTTCTGACGTATAGCCTGGGCCAACGAGATCCGGAGGTGGGGCAAATCACGCTGGAGGAGTGGTCTCAGATCAGGGACCTATGCACCCTTCTGCACAGTTTTGAAATGGCGACGAAGATGTTTAGTGCTGACAATGCCATTATCAGCATGACTATTCCGGTGATTTACATGCTGGAGCACATGTTAAACAGAATTCGGAGTCAGGTGGTGGCACAAGAGGAGGTGGAGGAAGTAGAGGAGGAGGAGTTGTATGCGGAAGGGCTAACATCTGCAAGGTCCAGACGGTCGGCAGCACCAAGGCGGCAGGCATGTGAGGGTGGGGGAGATGGTTTTACCAGGGCGCATGGTAGCAGCCAAACTAGTGAGGAAGGTGCAGGAGCCCAGGAAGAAGTGGAGGACGAACTGATGGAAGACTCATCAGATGAGGGAGACCTTGATCACATTTCTGTTGTGCGAGGTTGGGGGGAGAGGACAGAGGAAGGAAGCATGATTGTTACCTCGCCACCAACACAACAGGGACTTGGTGCTCCTGGATGCGCAACACACATGAGTGCCTTCTTGCTGCACTACCTGCAACATGACCCTCGAATTGTGAGAATTAGAAATAATCCTGACTACTGGGTTGCCACACTGTTAGATCCCCGGTACAAAAGTAAATTTGCAGAAATTATTCCTGCCATAGAAAGGGATGCACGCATGCAGGAGTATCAGCAGAGACTGTTGCAGAATCTTACATGTGCTTTTCCACAAAACACCAGTGGTGCACGTAGTGAATCTCACAGTTCCAACTTGCCAACCGTGGGACCGTCAAGTGTTCAGCACTCAAACCGTAACAGAACCACAGTATCTGCTGGTAACATCAATTTTGCGGAATCATTTCACCACTTTTTTAGCCCATCCTTTGCAAGGCCACAGAAGACAAGAAGTCTGACACATAGTCAACGCCTAGAGACGATGGTACAGGAGTATCTCCAAGTAAACATTGAAGCCATGACTGTGTCACTGGACCCTTGCTCTTTTTGGGCTTCCAATCTGGATAAATGGCCGGAGCTAGCCACTTACGCCTTGGAGATCTTGTCATGCCCCGCAGCCAGCGTTCTGTCTGAACGTGTGTTCAGCGCTGCTGGTGGTGTGCTGACAGATAAGCGCACGCGGCTCTCCACTGATAATGTAGACAGACTCACGTTCATAAAGATGAACAAATCATGGATCCGAAACGACTTTTCTACCCCTGTGTCATCCTGGGGAGAGTAAAAGCTTGATGATTGGTTAAAATCACCCTACCAACCGTTTTAAGCTTTCAAATTACTAATCATGTTTATCTGTATCTTGACTGGAAAATAATTTGGGCTTTGTAGCAGTGTGCAGCATTGATCCTATTAGCCCATCTATACTAAGCTCCACCAGATTTAAAATTAATAATAATTTGTAGCTGCATCTAGCCCGGAAAATAATTTTGGGGCTCCGAGATGCGCAAGACACATAAGTGCCTTCTTGCTGCACTACCTGCAACATGACCCTCATATTGTCAGAATTCAAAGTAATCATGACTACTGGGTTGCCACACTCTTAGATCCCCCAAACTTTTCGATCAACCTTTTCATTTTAATAAAGACCAAAAAAATGGTCATTTTTGAAATTATAAGCATTAGCAGGTTATTAGAAACTGAAATCAAACAGTTTTCAACTCAAAACTTTATTCTAGGTGATGTTACATTTTCACATAGGACCCATTGTTCGAAAGGAGCTTCTGAACTCTCTCGTCCATTGAATTTGTCAGGTTTTGGATGGTTTCTGCTTCAGTTGTTTTGCATGAGGACAGAATACCCTCCCAGAGCTGTTGCTTAGATGTGAACTGCCTCCTGCCATCATAGACACTCCTTTTGATGATGCTCCAGAGGTTCTGAATGGGGTAGAGGTCAGGAGAGCATGGGGGTCACACCATAAGTTTGTCCCCTTTTATGCCCATATCAGCCAGAGATGCAGATGTTTTATGTGCAGCATGAGATGGTGCATTATCATGCAAAAAAATGATCTTGCTGTGAAATACATGGTTCTTCTTCTTGAACCATGGCAGAAAGTGCTGTTTGAGAAAATCCACATACATTATGGAGTTCATCTTTAGCGCCTTCAGGGATCCTAAAGGGGCCGACAATCTCTCTCCCCATGATTCCAGCCCAAAACATTACTCCACCTCCTCCTTGTTGGCGCTGTAGCCGTGTTTGCGTGGAGTGTCCATCAACCAGCCATCCTCCACTCCATCCATCTGGACCATCGAGCGCTGCACGGCACTCATCCGTGAACAAAACAGTTTTGAAATCAGTCTTCATGTAATGTTTGGCCCACTGGAGCCGTTTCTGCTTGTGTGAAGTGGATAGAGGAGATCGACATGATGGCATATGCACAGCTGCAAACCTCTGAAGGACCCTGCATCTTGTTGTTCGGGGGACGTTGGAGGCACCAGCAGCTTCAAAAACTTGTCTGCTGCTATGACAAGGCTTTTTTGCCGCTGCTCTTTTAACCTGACGTAATTGCCTGTAGGAAAGAGTCCTCAATTTGCCCTTATCAGCACGCACACGTGTGTACTGTGAATCAGCTACATACTTCTTGATTGCCAAGACACTTCATCCTGATCATCGCACAATGTTGATTGTAGTCATGCCTTGACCTAAACACTCCACAATTTGTTGCTTCTTAGCAGCCGACACATCCTTTTTCTTTCCCATTTTGGCAGAAAATGTAGGCTGCTTAATAATGTGAGACAGCCTTCTTAAGTAGTCTTGCCTTTCATTGGACACACCTGCCAAACTAATTAGCACAGGTGTCTGCAATTGCTTACAGTGATATAAAGAGCCCTGACACACATCACCATCAATGAGTTTAACTGACAAACAAACAAATTCTTCCCTTATCACTCCGAAACACTTTTTGCATAATAATTTGGAACACAGTGTACATGTGCTTTTCCACAAAACACCAGTGGTTCACGTAGTGAATCTTACAGTTCTAATTTGCCAACCGTGGTCTGTATGGAGTTGTTCAATAAAGGGCCCAAAATTAAGATAACATAGATGGGAGAGGTCTCTATGAATAGGAATTCCTAAGTATTTGATACCCTGTGAGGGCCAGGCAAAGGGAAAGTTGGACTGGATGGAATCCTATATGGATTTGGGGAGGGAGACATTGAGGGCCTCAGACTTCGCTGCATTGATTTTAAAATTTGAGCATGTAACAAAGTGATCTATTTCAGCCATAACAGCATGGATGGATATATGTGATTGAGTGATATATACTAGTACATCATCAGCAAAAAGAGAGCACTTGTACTCGGTGCCTCCCACCTCAATCCACCTAATATTGGGGTTATGGCGAATTGATGAGAGCAGGTGCTCCGTCACTAGGATGTATAAGAGAGGGGACAGAGGACATCCCTGCCTTGTCCCATTGGTGATTGTGAAAGGTGATGAAAATGTTCTGATGCACCCCCTGGGCCTTGGGACACCTGGAGCCGGACCCTTTGTGGTGGATGCTGGTGGTTGTAGTCTTCGTGGCGGCGACCCGGTTCCGTGGCTCAGGGTGGTCAAACCAGTGGCGGAACTATTTATGTGGTTTTGATGTTTAAATGTCCGACTACGCCACCCGTGGATTGCGGTCAGAGTGAACCGCCGCTGCAGGGCAGACCGCTGAGGCTGGTGTTGTGGGTGCAGCAGAGCGTAGCATAATTCCCCACGGGAGGAGTATAGCCTCAGGGCAGTGTATGCGGAGGATGGGGGTGATGGAGCAGGGCAGCAGCAGTAACGACACGGAGTCAGTGATGCAGTCCAGGGCCTTTACTCACAGTTCTTATTATCCAGAACACGTCTGCAGGTAACGGCTGCCCACGTCGTACTGTGCTCACCAGGTGAGGGGCTCAGACAACTCCCAGATAACTTTGGAGCGCTTCACAGGACCCCCTTTGTGTGTCCTTTGTCTGGCCTTTCTTACCAACCCTTCTGTCCGGCTGCCTCGGGCCTCCTCTTGGTAAACTTGGCGCCAGTTTCCCTGACCCTATGTGCTGCCCTCCTAGCGGGTGTAGCGAGGGGCTGCGCCACATAAAATGTCACAGCCTCCGGTTTCTAGCTGAGGGTCGTTTCCTGCCTCCACTAGTTTCGGGGACCGGTCTCCCCCTTTGGCCTGACCCCTCCATGCAGGTGGATTCGGGCGTGCGGTGGCGACTCGCCCGTCCGCACCCCTGGGATCCCTTCGTTCCTCGTTCCTGGAGCCTTCTCCGCTCCTCTTCCTTCCTTCTCCCTCTTCCAGGCCTGGGCCTCTGTTACTAGGCCCGCCTCCGGAGCAGAGCTCATGCAGAGCCCCTGCTCCCTGCCACTTCTGCTCAGACTTCTCTGCACTGAACTAAGATGGTGCCCACCTTTTATTCTCCCTTCTCAATGCACCCAGGAACTGCTTCCTCCCTGCTCCTGCACTACAGGGTTCCCCTTCCTCAGTGTTCGCTCCCTCCACTCCAGCCAGGGACAGGGACTGTCGTGCCCATCTCAGGGGCATATTGGTCGCCCTGCCCCACGGCAATGTGGTGTAATGCATGCAGGTGTCGGGTCCTGATCCACACTCCATCCTTACCTGAGAGTGAGATATCACACCTCTGGGTGAGGTGCAATACCTCTGTAGCAACCGAGCCCTCAGGGTGCTACAGTTCCATTTATCTTCAGCCTAGGTGACGTATTGCGATACAGGGCCGTGATTTTGGCTATAAAAGGGTCCCCTAGACCCCTACCCCAAGCTTTTTAAGAGAATCATATATGGCGTGCCAGGAGACTCTATGGAATGCTTTCTCAGCATCCAACGAGAGTATCTAATTACAAATTTTTAACTGCATCTAGCCCAGGAAATACTTTGTGCCTAGTAGCAGTGTCTGCTAGTCAGCGGATTATCCCGGCTGTTAAGCAAGCTACACCACCTGTAGTTTGGACACTTAATTTTTTCAAAGGAAATGCTTCGGGACCACGGGATACTCAGTGAAGAGCATCAGGAGGCACCCCAAGGCATAGGGGCTGGGACTGGCAGTAGGATGCCTTGAGGTGGACAGCCGAGCTCGATCCTTATAAAAGCTTTTTAACTGCAGCAGCTTTAGTGGACGCTACTGGAGCTGGAATTACGCGGCTGCTGGCATGAGACTTGCCCTCCAATAGATCCTTGTAAATGGATTTAAAGTGTATTCATTCAAATTAGAGAGACAATTTAAATTAAAAAGCTTAGAGCTGCCTCCACCACAGGGGGGCTCGCTCGACCCACCAGCGGACAGGCACCAGTATTGGGAGAGGGGGGCTGGCCGTCAGGGTTCACCGCGGCTCTGGCACAAACCCGGCGACACGGAGGTGGCACGGGCAGGAGCGGACTGAACGTGTCGGCTGCTCACTTTTTGGATTTTAGAAGGGCATGACATGCCTATATCTGTGTCTCCCCCTCCTTTTACTCCTCCACCTCTTTTCTTTTCTCATGACTATATGTACTTGTCACTTTTCCATGTGTTAGTTGTATCTTCTGAGCAGTTTGTCAGCTTTTGGACACCTTTGAAGGTGTTTTCTATGTGTTTCTATGTGTTTTTGTTTGCCTGCCATTGGTTTTAACGGTGTTCGAAGGTGTTCGACGAACAGTTCGGCGATCACACGGGTGTTCGACGAACCAAACCGAACTCAAACACTACGGGGGTGGCTCAACACTAATCAGAAGCATTATATTTGGAGAATGAACACATCATTACAGCATGAAACCCTCATAATATCTGTGAAACATGGTGGTGGTAATATCATGATTTGGTCCTGGCCTGTTTTGGTGCATGGAGGCTAATACTGCTTGGCATCATTGATGGAACAAAGAATTCTTAATTATACCAGCAAATTATAAAGGAAAAAGTCTGTCTACTCCTGGTTTTGGCCTACAAACACTGAGATAAAAAACTCATCAAATACTCAACATGTGCACGTGGCCCTCACTAAATAGTCATAGTGGGAATGTAGCATTACAAGTTATAGCAAAGTAGAAGGGACTTAAATAAATCTTTTTGTTTTTTAATGCTGATTAAAATTAGAGATGACCGAACATGTTTGGAAAACATTTGTTTTTTTCAAATTCGTCATGAATGTTGCTCATTCAGATTCGTGTTCAGCTTCCGAGCCTTTTGTGCAAAAGTCGGCCAGAACATGAAAATCCCTGGTTTCCCATGCTGTCATCTGCTTGATAGCATTGTAAAACAGGGGCTGTGATCGGCAGTAACATCGTTACCGCCAGTAACAGCACTGCGGGATCATGTTGTCAGGTGTCAGCGTGATCCCGCAGCTATGACAGTACCCTCGGTAAAAAGCTTACCACGGGTCATAGGCGCCTGCTGATGGGACTACTACCCCCATCAGCCAGTGCCTGATAACACTGTTAGCAATGAGCGCAAGCACCGCTGATGGGAGGAGTAATCTCTCATCAGCCAGCGCTTGGGCAGTGAAAGTGAACGTAAAAAAAAAAGTTTAAATTAATAATTATTTAAATAAAAATAATAAACACATTATACTCACATACGCCTAATCTCCTATGTTCTCATCCCCTGTAAAAAATAAAAAATAAAAAAAATCATATACTCACTAGTGATGAGCAAGCACTAAAATGCTCGGGTGCTCGAAGCTCAGGTCGAGCACATTGGAATACTCGGGTGCTCAACCCGAGCAACGAGCCCAATGTAAGTCTATGGGAAACTCGAGCAATTTTCTGGCGGTCCCCCCGGCGGTCTGCAGAAGGTCAAAAATTGCCCAAATCGATGGGAACGGTGCTCAATTAAACATCAGGCAGGCAGAATATATAGGCAGACAGGCAGCCAGGGTATATAGGAGGGTGCATGAAAAACATAGCAGGGCAATTGGAACACATTAGTGCCCTACGATTTTCATGCACCCATCTCTTTAAAAAAGCCGGCAATTTATCAGCGGCATACACCGGTACCCGACAATTTAGAACAGAAAGAATAGAGCATCACACATAGATCAGATAGATAGAAACATGTCAGTCACATATATAATAAGTAGAGTGACAGTGTTGGTTACTGTACTTGTCATTTAGTGTTAAAATAAAGGATTTATAAAAAAAAAAATAATAGTGTTTTTGTCTCTTTAAAAAAGCCGGCCGGCAATTCATCAACGGCATACACCGGTACCAGACAATTTAGAACAGAAAGAATAGAGCATCACACATAGATTAGATAGATAGAAACATGTCAGTCACATATATAAGAAGTACAGTGATAGTGTTGATTACTGTACTTGTCATTTAGTGCTAAAATAAAGGATTTCTTAAAAAAAAAATTGGCGTGGGGTTCCCCATAATTTTAGTCTCTAGCGGAGGTTAAGCAGACAGCTGGGGCAGATGTTTGAAGCCTGGGAAGGGGGTAGTACCCACGGAGCTTCCCAGGCTACTAATATCAGCATCCAGCTGAATACCTAGCCTTTACTAGCTATTAAAATGGGGGACCAAAAAAAAAAAATGACGTTGGGTCCCCCCTATTTTAATAGCTAGCAAAGGCTAGGCAGACAGCTGGGGGCTGTTATTAATAGCCCAGGAAGGGTGCCATGAATATTGCCCCCCTCCCAGGCTAGAAACACCAGCTGTCAGCCGCCCCAGAAATGGCGCATCCATAGGATGCGCCAATTCTGGCACTTAGCTTCGCTCTTCCCACTGCCCTGTAGCGGTGGCAGTGGGGTAATAGGGCTGGGGTTGATGTCAGCTTATAATGCCAGCTGACATCAAGCCCAGGTTAGTAATGGAGAGGCGTCTATAAGACACCCCCATTACTAACCCCATAGTCAAAGTTAAAAAAAACACAAACACCCAGAATAAAGTCCTTTAATTGAAATAAACACACAATTCTTTATTGTTCTAAATTAAACCATACTTACCATCACACCCATTCCAGCTGAAGCCAACGATCTCCTGCAATAAAAATAAAATAATAAAGCAACCTCATCCTTACCTTTCCATGGTTCCCAGGACGGCTCCAGGTCTGCTACATTCACATGACAGGGGTTAGGGCCAGCTTGGTATTATCAGCTGGCCCTAAGCCCAAAATTCATGGGGTCATGCCAATATTAGACATGACCGCCATGAATTTCTAGTAAAGTATTTAAAAAAAACACAAACACCAAGAATAAAGTCCTTTAATTGAAATAAACACACAATTTTTTAATGTTCTAAATTAAACCATACTTACCATCACACCCATTCCAGCTGAAGCCAACGATCTCCTGCAATAAAAATAAAATAATAAAGCAACCTCATCCTTACCTTTCCATGGTTCCCAGGACGGCTCCAGGTCTGCTACATTCACATGACAGTCTGGATCATAGCAGAACGCTGCCATCCAGCTTGCCATGCCGCAGACACTGAGAAGCGCAGGCATGCTTGCGCTCCTCAGTGTCTGGCTGTGACGGCATCCAGATGAGCCGAGTTCATGTCCAATGAACTCAGCTAACCTCATGCACATCACTGACAGCGTGAGAGAATTATCCTGCGCATGCGGTGAGTGCAGGAGAATTCTCCCACGCTGTCAGTGACGTGCATGAGGTGAGCTCATGTCCAATGAACTCAGCTCACCTCATGCACGTCATTGACAGCGTGGGAGAATTCTTCCATGCTGGGATGGCATTGAGATGACAGGCTGGATCGCAGCTGAGCGCTGCCATCCACCATGCCATCCTTCATAGACACTGCAGAGCGCAGGCATGTCTCAGCGGATGGCAGCTTTCCGCGGCAATCCAGCCTGTCATGTGAATGTAGCAGAGCTGAAGCTGTCCTGGGGACCATGGAAAGGTAAGGATGAGGTTGCTTTATTATTTTACTTTTATTGCAGAACATATTGGCTTCAGCTGGAATGGGCGTGATGGTAAGTATGGTTTAATTTAGAACATTAAAAAATTGTGTGTTTATTTCAATTAAAGGACTTTATTCTTGGTGTTTGTGTTTTTTTTAAATACTTTACTAGAAATTCATGGCGGTCATGTCTAATATTGGCATGACCCCATGAATTTTGGGCTTAGGGCCAGCTGATAATACCAAGCTGGCCCTAACCCCTTTATTACCCAGTGAGCCACCGCACCAGGACCCTGGATGAGTTGGGTACAGCGCCAGAAGATGGCGCTTCTATGAACGCGCCATTTTCTGTGGTGGCTGCGGACTGCAATTTGCAGCGGGGGGGGGGGGGGGGGCAGAGAGCTTGGGCCTCCCTGTGCTGCGGATTCCAGCCCCCAGCTGCCTAGTTGTACCTGGCTGGACACAAAAATATTGCGAAGCCCCACATATTTTGAAATAATTAAAAAAAAATTGACGTGGGGCTTTGCCTATGTTTGTGTCCAGCCTGGTACAGCAGGCAGGAACGGGCTGCCCCCAACCACCAGCTGCCTATTTGTACCTGGCCAGACACAACAATATAGGGAAGCCCTTTTTTTTTTATTATTTCATGAAAAAGCCAGCCGGCAATTCATCAGTGGCATACATCGGTACCCGACAATTTAGAACATAAAGAATAGAGCATCACACATAGATTGGATAGATAGAAACATGTCAGTCACATACAGTACAGACCAAAAGTTTGGACACACCTTCTCATTTAAAGATTTTTCTGTATTTTCATGACTTTGAAAATTGTACATTCACACTGAAGGCATCAAAACTATGAATTAACACATGTGGAATTATATACTTAACAAAAAAGTGTGAAACAACTGAAAATATGTCTTATATTCTAGGTTCTTCAAAGTAGCCACCTTTTGCTTTGATGACTGCATTGCACACTCTTGGCATTCTCTTGATGAGCTTCAAGAGGTAGTCACCGGAAACGGTTTTCACTTCACAGGCGTGCCCTGTCAGGTTTAATAAGTGGGATTTCTTGCCTTATAAATGGGGTTGGGACCATCAGTTGTGTTGTGCAGAAGTCAGGTGGATACACAGCTGATAGTCCTACTGAATAGACTGTTAGAATTTGTATTATGGCAAGAAAAAAGCAGCTAAGTAAAGAAAAACGTGTGGCCATCATTACTTTAAGAAATGAAGGTCAGTCAGTCCCAAAAACTGGGCAAACTTTGAAAGTGTCCCCAAGTGCAGTTGCAAAAACCATCAAGCGCTACAAAGAAACTGGCTCACATGAGGACCGCCCCAGGAAACGAAGACCAAGAGTCACCTCTGCTTCTGAGGATAAGTTTATCCGAGTCACCAGCCTCAGAAATCACAGGTTAACAGCAGCTCAGATTAGAAACCAGATCAATGCCACACAGAGTTCTAGCAGCAGACACATCTCTACAACAACTGTTAAGAGGAGACTTTGTGCAGCCGGCCTTCATGGTAAAATAGCTGCTAGGAAACCACTGCTAAGGACAGGCAACAAGCAGAAGAGACTTGTTTGGGCTAAAGAACACAAGGAATGGACATTAGACCAGTGGAAATCTGTGCTTTGGTCTGATGAATCCAAATTTGAGATCTTTGGTTCCAACCACCGTGTCTTTGTGCAACGCAGAAAAGGTGAACGGATGGACTCTACATGCTTGGTTCCCACCGTGAAGCATGGAGGAGGAGGTGTGATGGTGTGGGGGTGCTTTGCTGGTGACACTGTTGGGGATTTATTCAAAATTGAAGGCATACTGAACCAGCATGGCTACCACAGCATCTTGCAGCGGCATGCTATTCTATCCGGTTGTCGTTTAGTTGGACCATCATTTATTTTTCAACAGGACAATGACCCCAAACACATCTCCAGGCTGTGTAAGGGCTATCTGACCAAGAAGAAGAGTGATGGGGTGCTACGCCAGATGACCTGGCCTCCACAGTCACCAGACCTGAACCCAATCGAGATGGTTTGGGGTGAGCTGGACCGCAGAGTGAAGGCAAAAGGGCCAACAAGTGCTAAGCATCTCTGGGAACTTCTTCAAGATTGTTGGAAGACCATTTCCGGTGACTACCTCTTGAAGCTCATCAAGAGAATGCCAAGAGTGTGCAAAGCAGTAATCAAAGCAATATGTGGCTACTTTGAAGAACCTAGGATATAAGACATATTTTCAGTTGTTTCACACTTTTTTGTTAAGTATATAATTCCACATGTGTTAATTCATAGTTTTGATGCCTTCAGTGTGAATGTACATTTTTCATGGTCATGAAAATACAGAAAAATCTTTAAATGAGATGGTGTGTCCAAACTTTTGGTCTGTACTGTATATAATAAGTACAGTGATAGTGTTGGTTACTGTACTTGTCATTTAGTGTTAAAATAAAGGATTTATTAAAAAAAAAAATTGGCGTAGGGTTCCCCGTAATTTTAGTCTCTAGCGGAGGTTAAGCAGATGGCTGGGGCAGACGTTTGGAGCCTGGGAAGGGGGTAATACCTACGGAGCATCCCAGGCTACTAATATCAGCCCCCAGCTGAATACCTAGCCTTTACCAGCTATTAAAATTAGCCCCCTATTTTAAAAGCTAGCAAAGGCTAGGCAGACAGCTGGGGGCTGATATTAATACCCCAAGAAGGGTGCCATGAATATTGGCACCCTCCCAGGCTAGAAACACCAGCCGTCAGCCGCCCCAGAAATGGCGCATCCATAGTCCAGAGAAAGGACACATGAAGCGGGTCCTGAAAAGCACTCCAAAGGTACCTGGGAGTTGGCCGAGCCCCTCACCTGGTGAGCACAGCACGACGTGGGCAGCCATTACCTGCAGAAGTGGCTTGGAGTGTAAAACTGTGAGTAAAGACCCTGGACTGCATCACGGGACTCTGAGTCATTATTGCTGCTCCCGCGCACCATCACCCCCACCATCTACACTCACTGCCCTGAGGCTATACTCCTCCTGTGGGGAGTTATACTACCCTCTGCTGCGCACACAACATCAGCCTCAGCAGTCTGCCCTGCAGCGGCGGTTCTCAGTGACCGCAATCCACGGGTGGCGTAGTCGGACATTTAAGCATTACAAAACCCAAATAAACAGATCCGCCACTGGTTTGACCACCCTGAGCCACGGGACCGGGTCGCCGGCATGGAGACTACAACCCCCAGCGTTGCACAGAGACTATGGGGTCAATGACAGGAGCGCGATCGCTCCCGCAGTGTATCGCTATGAGCTGCGTAAGAGAGGTCACACCAGTTCATCAGCTGGCGAGCTCATGCGACCTCACTTATTGCACTGCCATGTGAGAAAATTCTCACGCAGCAGTGGTGCCGTAAGTGAGGTCACCGGAGCTCTCAGATGATTGAACTCCAGTGACCTCACTCACTGCTGCTCAGCCTGTACACTGACACAGGAGTGATTACACTCCTGTCAGTGTACAGCCTGCTGTCTTGTAGAACAGTCACCTCAGTGACTACTGATATGACTGTCCTATAAATGATCTCTGTGGGACATTCGGGATTATGTCATCACTTTGGACAGGTGAGGAATATGGTTGTTTTTTATTTTTGGTTTCTTACAGGAGACGAGGGCATCCGGGATTAGGCATTAGGTGAGTATACAATGTTGTTTATTTTTTTAAAAATTATTAAAATCACGTGGACTTTTATTTAAAATAAAATACTTTATTCTTGCCGTGTGTTTATTTCAAAACCTTGACTATGGGGTTAGTAATGGGGGCGTCTTATAGACGCCTCTCCATTACTAACCTGGGCTTTATGTCAGTCTCCAATGCAAGGCTGACATGAACCCCAACCCTATTACCCCACTTGCCACCGCACCAGGGTTAGTGGGAAGAGCAGAGGCTAAGCGCCAGAATTGGCGCATTTTATGGATGCGCAATTTCTGGGGCCGCTGGGGGCTGTTATTATTAGCCTCAGAGGGGGCTAGGATACCTACGTAAATTTTTTTCTGGGGTCTCTTGTAATCTAGCCAGTAAAGGCTAAGCAAACAGCTGTGAACTGTTATTAATAGCCATGGAACATCTTTGGCTAATAGCCCCTTCCCTGGCTAGTAATATCAGCCCCTGGCGATCGGCTTTCCCTCTGCTGGTTATGAAAATGAAGCAGAAGACCTCGCCATTTTTTTTATTTAATTCTTAATGTTATTTCATTTATAAAAAATCAAAAGGGTCCACTGTGATTGTTTTTGATGCTGCGTAAACTCACCCACAGCATGTCAATTTCTGACTTGCGTCTCCGCTACAGATTTTGACTGATTGAAATGTCATAACATGCGGTGGATCCGCATATACTGACAAAACAAGTGCGGCATTAGAGCGCAGCGTTTTGGACACAGTGAAAATACTTACCCCGGGTCCGACGGTAATCCAAGAGTTAAAGCGATTTCCCACATTTCATTTTTCAAATATCTTAATTTAGCTCCCAAAAACATTCATTGCTGTACAAAAACGCATGCAGAAACGCACCAAACAGACAACTTTTCTGCAGCAAAGTGAATGAAAAACGTGAAGTGCACACTTTGAGTATTTTTGACTTGCAGATTTGGTGCAGAAAATAACCATCAGCATGTCAATTCTCTGTGCATTTTTGCAGCGATTTTGCTGTTTTTTTGCCTGTGATTTTTCCGCGATTTTTCTGCGTTTTTTGCTGTGATTTTGTCATGATTTTGCCACGTTTTTTGCCTGCGATTTTGCTGCTATTTTGCTGCATTTTTTGCCGGGATTCTGTTGTGATTTTATTGCCTTGATATTGCCGCAATTTTGCAACATATTTGCCCCAAATTTGCATAGTTTTTGCCTGCGTTTTTTATGTGATCTAGCAGCAATTTTGCTGCGTTTTATTGCCTGTGGGGTTTTCTTGTGATTTTGCCTGCGATCTTGCTTGTTTTTGCCTGTGTTTTTGTCATGATTTTGCTGCATTTTATTGCCTGAAATTTTGCCACGCTTTTGCCGCAATTTTGCCTGTGGTTTTGCTACATTTTTTACCTGCATTTTTGTTGCAACTTTGCCGAGATTTTGCTGCATTTTCTTGCTTGCTATTTTGCCTGCTTTTTTGCCATGATTTTGCTGTGTTTTATGCCTACGTTTTTGCCGTGATTTTGTTGCATTTTTTTCCTTCGTTTTTTCAGCAATTTTTCAGCGATTTTTGCCTTGATTTTGCCATGATTTTGCAGCGGTTTTTGCCTGCGTTTTTGTCGCAATTTTGCTGCGTGTTTTGTCGCGATTTTGCTTCATCTTATTTCCTGCGTTTTTGCCGCGATATTGCCTGCAATTTTGCCAGGATTCTGCTGTTGTTTTATTGCCTGTGATTTTGACGTAATTTTGATGCATTTTATTGCCTGCATTTTTTACGCCATTTTGCCACAACATGATCCCGCAGTGCTGTGACCCACGGTAATGATGTTACTGCCGATGACAGCCCCTGTATCCCACACTATCACGCAAGTGACAGCGTGGGAACCCACTGATGTTCAGGGCACCTGAGCCCGAACGCAAACCTTTTTTTGATGTTCGGATTTACTCGATGAAGCCGAACATCAAAAGGTTTGCTCATCTCTACTTAAAATGACCAGAGTGTTTGAAAATTCAAAAAATGTTAATTTATTTTCTAAAAATGACGATTTTGGATTTTCCTCATAGAGTTACCTTAAATGCGGAAAAAACACAGGTAAAAAATGCATATGCATTTTTAGTGCATTTCAGTTACAAATAATCCACAAGTAACTGTATCAACAAAGACTTGTCAAAACCAAATACCAGGCATGTAAAAAAATGTGAAAAAACACAATTAACCTATTTTACCTAATCAGTCCAGAAATGCTGCAGAAAATCAAAATCTCATTAAGTACTCATTGTGGGAACGCATCCTACAGCTAAATTTGAAAAATAGTTGGAACGTTTTTTGGAGATTTTCTGCAGCATTTCTGTACAAATTAGCTTAATTATGCTAATTGCTTTTTTTTATTGTATTTTTTGTGTGTTTTTTTCATGCCTTTTCATCGTGCTTGCATTGCTGCATATTTTGTCTTGTTTTAATGTCATGTTTTGAATAAAACTGGTATGATTTGGATACTTACTGTTACTTAACTTTGATTAAACTTTATTAAATGTGTTTTCAGTGCTTTTCCGCAGCGTGTTTAGTGTGCTTTTTATCTACGGATTTTGCTGGAACTGTAAGATGCTGTGTTTTTTTGCACAGCAAAAATAGGAAGCATCAAACAACCACCAAATACTCATCATGAAACTTAGCCTAAAAATTACCTTTAACATAAAAAGATTGATAACTCCCATTATGGGCTCGCTCACACCAGTGTATACATCGTCCTAGTGCTATGCAATGTTTTATCAAAAAGCACTCGGACCAATGTTATACTATGGGGCAATGCTGATTAGTGTTTTTTTTTCTGATGCCGATAATTCATGAGAAAAAAATTGTAGCATACTATGAGTTGCTGCGCCATTTGTATCACATTCACCCTTTCAAATCTATGGGTGTGTAGAAAACATCGGACTTCTCTGGATGACATCTGAGTGCAGTCCGATTTCCACACACAATGGAGATGATGGAGAAATCCGATGAGAATATGATCATACTAAAGTTGACACCCGGCCCAAACTCTGATCAGAGTTTTATCCGAGTGTCATTTACATAATCGATCCGATTCTCTCGCATGAGAGAATTTACTCTCGTGTGACCCTGGCTTTAATGTGAGGCTCCAAGCTTTAATTTCTTCAACCCAGGAAAAATCAACATCAACAAAAGCTAGCTTTCCCCTTGTTTTTTTCTTTTAACCCCTTAATGCCCAATTACAGACATAGCATGTCATGAGCGGGTGTCAATTCCTGCACCATGATGTGCTATGTCTATCAGTGACAACTGAGCGGCACAGGAAAAGATTCAGAGACCATGCCGTCGATCCCCGCACTCAGGGTCAATCTGACTGATCAATCACAGAATGATTGTGCAGGAGGTGCTGAAATATCAGCACCTCCTGCCCAATCACAGCAGGAGCCCAGCGATGCTAGTGGCCGAGCTGCCCCTGGCTATTTAAACCCCCTAAATGCAGCAATCGAGAGTTATTGCAACACTAAGGAGACAGGCAGAAAGAGGAAGCTCCCTCTGCCTTCAGATTGGCGCTCCTGTGATATCATAATGGGGGCCCGATCGTTTCCATGGTGACCCGGGGTCATCATAACAACCCCTGGGTCACCAAGCTATGGAAAGTTTCTGAGACCATGCGCAAAGCATGGTCTCAGAAGCTTTCTGTACGGGTATAATGCATTGCAATGCATTATACCTGCAATCAAAGTGGAAAAAAAAGGAAAAAAGTGAAAGTCCCATAGCGGGGCTAAGTAAAAAAGTTTAAAAAAAATTAAAAAATTTGAAAAAAAAAAAATACAAAATAATAATAATAATAATAAAAAATATATACAATATATTACACTAATACACATTTTTATGTAAAAAAATAAAAATATACAAAAAAGTGTAGTGTTTAGTATAGCAGCATTCGAAGCAACCCAATATATAAAAATGGCACACACACTAGATAACCCCTTCAGTGAACGCCGTAAAAAAAAAATGGCAAACATTGCTTTTTCATCATACCGCTAGACAAAAAGTGGAATAAAACGTGATCAAAAAGACAAATGTAAATATAAATATGGTATACCTGAAAGCGTCACCTTGCCCCACAAAAAACAGCATAAAAATTAAAAAGTTATAGCTCTCAGAATATAGCGATTCAAAAATAATTCTATTTTCTATAAAAGTTTTCATTGCGTAAAACCACCAAAACATAAAAAAATTACATAAATGAGGTACCGCTGTAATTGTACCTACTTGAAGAATGAAGCTGCCTTGTCAATTTTACCACATGCGAAATGCCTTTAAAAAAAAAAAAAATTCCTGAGTTGCTGGTTTTTGTTCATTCTGTCTCCCAAACATCGGAATCAAAAGCGATCAAAAACTTTTATGTGCTTGATAATGGTACCAATAAAAACATCAACTTGTCCCACAAAAAACAAGCCCTCACAAGACTTTGTCAGCAAAAATATAGAAAAATTGTAACTCTGAAAATATGGTGATGCAAAAACTAGTTTATGC
This sequence comes from Phyllobates terribilis, assembly GCF_046119375.1. Taxonomy (NCBI): domain Eukaryota; kingdom Metazoa; phylum Chordata; class Amphibia; order Anura; family Dendrobatidae; genus Phyllobates; species Phyllobates terribilis. The sequence goes on from NW_027362764.1 coordinate 254,502,010, forward strand.
AAAAAAAGGTGTCTTTGTGACAGCAGCCAAACAAAAAAAATATATATAAATCTGATATTGCTGTAATCACACCAACCCGAAGAATAAAGTTGTCTAGCCACTTATACCACACAAGAAACAGCGTAAAAATTTAATTAAACCAATTCTTCACCTGCTGTTGATTTTTTTCATTCTGTCTCCCAAAGATTGCAGTAAGGCTCTGCTCACATTTATCCTGCGCTCTGCGCTGAGCGCTTACACCGGGGTTTCCATGTAAATCTCTGAAATACGTGATTCAGACAGAAACCCTGGCTGACGATTCCCTACAATGAGACAGATGGAGGCACTCTGGATGCTGTCTGGTCTGTTATCCGGTGGTGTCCGTCTTTTTAGACATGCATAAAAGCGCAGTCGGCCACAATTTTGTGCACTTCTGAAAAGAAGGACACCACTGAACAGAGGCAAGATGGAGTCCAGAGTAACTCTGATGCCTAATTATAGTGAATGGATCCCTGTGGGGTTTCATCAGAATCATGTCACTCGGAGATTTAGAGGGAAACCCCATTGTAAGTGCTCATCATAGAGCGCATGATAAACGTGATCCAAAATGTTATGTAAAATGTTCCCAACAAAAGCTTCAACTTAATCCAAAAAAAAGCAAGTCCCTTCTCAGGTCCTCATCTGTCAATGAAAATATATGGGACTTCCATGTTACTGGTAGTACAAAGGCTCTGTAAAAAAAACTATGGCTCCTCACCCCCCAAAAGATATCCAACGAATTCTCCGCTCCCAAATTCAAATGCCCCTCTCCCTCATGAGCCTCACAGTGTGACTAAACCACATTTAGCATCCACATTTTTGGCAGGGGTATAATTTCCAAAATGGGGTCACTTGAGGTAGGATTCTGCTCTTCTAGCACTTAGGGGCTCTGAATATGGAGTCCGCAAACTATTCTAGGAAAATCTGCGCTTCTGGAGGCAAATAGCATTCCTTCTGTTCTGAGTCTCGTTGCGTGGGTAAGCAGTACTGTACTGCCACATATGGGGTATTTTCACATTCAGCAGAAATCGTGTGACAAATTTTGGTGCCATTTTTAACCATTTCCCTGTGTGAAAATGTAAAATCTGAGGCTAAAACAAAATTTTTGTGGTAAAAATGTAATTATTTTTTCTTCACTGCCCAATAGTATAAAATTATGTGACACACTCATGGTGCCAACATGCTCACTACACCCTTAGATGAATTCATTGAGAGGTGTAGTTTGTAAAATGAAGTCACTAATGAGGGGTTCTGCTGTTCTGGCACCTAAGGGGCTCTCCCAGTGGGTCATGGCACCCGCACACCATTACAGCAAAATGTGTACTATAATACAGCGCTCCTTCCCTTCTGAGCTTTGCACTGTGCCTTAAAAGTAGTTCCCAATTACATGTACGGTATTGGCTCAATCAAGAGAAATTTCACAACAAACTGTGAGGTCCATTTCTATTAGCCCTTATAAAAATGTAACTATTCTTTCTTCACTGCTCAATGGTATACATTTCTGTGAGGCACATGTGGTGTCAAGATGATCAGTGAACCCCTAGATGAATTCATTGAGAGGTGTAGTTTGTAAAATGATTTCACTTATGGGGGGTTTCTGCTGTTCTTGCATCTCAGGGGCTCTGCCAATGTGACATGACACCCTCAAACCATTCAAGCTAAATCAGAACTCCAATATGGCGCTCCTTCCCTTCTGAGCTTTGCACTGTGCCTCAAAAGTAGTTTTCGACTATATATGAGTATTGGCGCACTCAGGAGAAATTGCACAACAAATTTTGGGGTCCATTTTCTCCTGTTTCCCTTGTGAAAATAAAAAAATTGGGACTAAAAGAAAAATTTTGTGGGAAAAATTAGATTTTTAATTTTTACGGCTCTACGTTATAAATTTCTATGAGGCACCTTGGGGTTCAAGCTGCTTACCACACATTTAGATACATTTCTAGTTTCCAAAATGGGGTCACTTTTTTGGGGTTTCCACTGCTTAGAGACATCAGGGGCTCTCCAGCCACAATATGGCGTCTGCTTTCAATTCTGGCCATTTTTGCACTCAAAAAGTCAAATAGTGCTTCTTCCCACCCAAGCCCTGCCGTGCGCCCAAACAGTCTTTTTCCCCCACATATGGGGTATCGGCGTACTCATGAGAAACTGCACAAGTTTTGGGGTCCATTTTCTCCTGTTATCCATGTGAAAATCAAAAAATTTAAAGTAAAATTTTTGTGAAAAAAAGTTAATTGTTAATTTTTTCCTTCCACATTCTATTAATTCCTGTGAAGCACCTGAAGGGTTAATAAACTTCTTGAATGTGGTTATTAGTACTTTGAGGGGTGAAGTTTTAGAATGGTGTCAATTTTGGGCATTTTCTGTCATATAGGCCCCTTAAAGTCACTCTATATGTGATGTGGTCCCTAAAAAAAATGGTTTTGTAAATTTTGTTGGAAAAATGAGAAATTGCTGGTCAACTTTTAACCCTTCTAACTTCCTAACAAAAAAAAATATGTTTCAAAAATTGTTTTGATGTAAAGTAGACATGTGGGAAATCTTATTTATTAACCATTTTGTGTGACATAACTCTCTGGTTTAAGAGCATAAAAAATGAAAACTTGAAAATTGTAAAATTTAAAACATTTTCACCAAATTTCTGATTTTTTCACAAATAAACACAAGTTATATCGAACAAATCTCACCACTATCATAAAGTACAATATGTCACAAAAAAACAGTCTCAGGATCAGTGAGATCAGTGGGAACATTGAAGCATTACAGAGTTATTACCTCATAAAGTGACAGTGGTCAGATTTAAAAAATGAGGCTTGGTCATTAACGTAGAAAGTGGCTTAGTCCTTAAGGGGTTAAACAGATTTGAAACCATGAGCTCTTTCACATTTTGTGTTTTCCTAAGGGTTAGAGCAGACAGTGCTCCTGCCTATGTAACTGGAACTCTACCCACCTGCGGCATCCAAATAGTGCATGATTTTGTTTTCAAATCTTGCGGCCATTTCAGTGGGCACAGTTTTGGATATGAGCAGACAGCAGCACCATGCAATTTTACTCTAAAAATAAAATTTGGTTGTTTTTGTAGCAGCTGAAGCATAATTCTGATGTTGTACAGATGTTACCTGAAAATTAGTTATAAAGCGTGCAGAAGAGGTAAACCGAAAAAATTCGGCTAAAAGTCATTTTCTGAATTTTATACACAATTTTTTCATCTTTTTATTGCACATTTTTCCATTTTAGGCTGGATGCAGCCAGGCCCTATAGTTCTGATTGGGAGAATCGTGGTGTCTGTCCCTGTGAGGTGCACTTATATGGTGCTGGGCATAATAGTATGGGTGTCAACAATAGTCTGTAAGCAGGCCCGACGCCAGCACCCGGCGCACCCGGGCAAGTTCTGGGGCCCTGAGCAGGTGGGGGGTCCACTCGCCATCAGGCTCCCCGCCGCGCTATGGGACCCGTGAGCGGAGGAGAGCGGTGTCAGCACCCGCTCCCCCCCTGCTTGCTCAGGGCCCCGGCAGCCTGCACAATACTTACCCCTCCCTGTGCCTCCACAGCAGCTCGGATCTCTTCCACGTCCTCTGACTGTGACATCTCAGGTCAGAGAGCGTGATGGAAAGACGTCACCGCGCCCTCTCCTGAGCCATCACAGTGCAGAGCGGGAAGACGCCGGCGACGCTGGAGTCCAGAACAGCGGCAGCAGGTAAGAAGTGAGGTGAGTATTTGATTTTTTTTTTTAATGTATGGAGGCATGGGGCATTATATGGGGGGGGGTGATGACATCCTACATGGGGCATTAAAAGGAAGGGAGAGTGACATCCTGCATGGGGAAGTGACATCCTGCATGGGGCATTATATGGAGTGGGGAGTGACATCCTGCATGGGGCATTATAAGGGAGGGAGGTTGACATCCTGCATTAGGCATTATATGGGGGGGGGGTTGACATCCTGCATGGGGCATTATAAGGGAGGGAGTGACATCCTGCGTGGGGCATTATATGGGGGGGAAGTGACATCCTGCATGGGGCATTATAAAGGGGGGGGTGACATTCTGCATGGGGCATTATAAGGGGGGGTTACATCCTGCATGGGGCATTATAGGGGGAGGGTGACATCCTGCATGGGGCATTATTAGGGGGAGGGTGACATCCTACATGGGTCATTATAAAGGGGGGTGATATCCTGCATGGGGCATTATAAGGGGGAGTGACATCCTGCATGGGGCATTATATGGGGGGAACAGCCTGAATGGGGCATTATAAGGGGGAACAGCCTGCATGGGTCATTATAAGGGGGGAAAAGCCTGTGTGGGGCAGTATGTGGGGGGAACAGCCTGCATGGAGCATTATGTGGTGGCACAGTCTGCATGGAGCATTATATAGGGGCCAGTATCCTGTTTGGAGCATTTTATGGGGGCCAGTATTCTGTATGGAGCGATTCTGGTTTCTGAGCTATTGTGGAATTTACAATAGATATCGCTCATGTAATGTTAGAAGTGAAATCTTTGGCCTTGTACTATATATATATATATATATATATATATATATATATATATAGTACAAGGCCATATATATATATTTCTCTGCGGTATTTGTGCATCATGAGTCGTGGTATGTGTTAAAGGGGCCCACTGAGACTCTTTCGCCCAGGGCCCACAAAAACCTGGAGCCGGCCCTGTCTGTAAGCCAGACACTGCACGCTTTACGTATCCGTGTGACTGGCACCATATGCAAGCCTCATCTGTATGCATTTTTAATACTAGGCAACAACCCCTTCTATGACTTGATAGGTTTGTGAGTGGTTGTTTCATCAGTATTTTGCACCTGTGCCTTTATCATGGGGGTCTGCTGCATAATGCTAGTGCATTGGTAATCTAATCTGCTGTTTCTTTTTCTGTCATGTTTTTCCTAATGGTTAGAGCAGAGAGGTTTGCTGGCCATGCAATCTACACTCTACCCATCTGCGGCATCCAAATAGTGCATGATTTTGTTTTAAAATCTTGCAGCCATTGCAGTGAGCACAGTCTGTGACATGAGCAGACAGTAGCACCATGCAATTTAGCCATAAAAATAAACTTTGGTTGTTTTCGTAGCACCTAATGCATAATCCTGTTGCTGGACAGATGCTACCTGAAAATTAAATGTAAAGCCTACAGAAGAGGAAATCTGAAAAAAAATAGCTAAAAGTAATTTTCTGAAGTTACCCAGAATGGTAGATAATTTAGGCCTTTACAAACATTTTTGCAGCAATTTTATAGCAGTTTGGTGGCCTTGTAGAAATTAAAACATTGACTTGTGCTATCGTTTTTCAAATCCAATAGAGCATGTTACTTTTAAATCTATGTGTGTGGACTCTTCAGTATTTTCCTATGGATTTTAAAGTAACATCTTTCCACTTTGACCTTAAAATGCCATTAAAAATGCCACGAAACATACTGTACAACTTAGTGTGTAAATCTACCTATGACTGAATATACACATTCAGTTTTGGTCATGTTTTTGATGAAGATTTTGATAAAAAAAAGAGAAAAGTTATATTAGTCTTTCCTATGTTCTTCTCTAATTTTAGTCAACTCCTAGTTTTGGCTCAAAACACTGCATTGAGAATTGCACCAAAAACTACATGAGTGAATCCAACCTAGGGTACTGAAAACCACCAATCTTTTTGATATACAGATTTTGTTGTGAATTGCCACAATTTTGCTATGTGATTTTTGCCTGACTAGACTCAATATGTGTAGTTATGGGCAAGCACTAAAATGCTCAGGTGCTAGATGCTCGGGTTGAGCAAATTGGAATACTCGGGTGCTCGACCCAAGCAACGAGCCCAATGTAAGTCTATGGGAAACTCAAGCATTTTTCAGGCAGCTCCCCCTGGCGGTCTGCAGAGGGCCTAAAATTCCCCAAATCAATGGAAACAGTGCTCAAATAACCTGGAAACAGCATGGGGAAGACCCCTGGAAGAATTTCTAACTTCCAGGTCATTGCTGTCAACAACGTTGTCAGAGGTATTACGCAACTTTTACGGACTCACAATAAAACATACAAAAACTAAACCAAAATGGATTTTCCTGGGAAAAATGTTAAGGAACATCCTTTCCAGGGTAATGACTTGTATATAAGGCAAAATAAATAACCAAAAACAAAAATACTCCTCCACACCCTGGGCTATGTTCACACGTAGTGTTTTTGAAGCGTTTTTGCACTTTTGCATTGCTTTCAGCCGTGACAAATGCATTCACCGGGAAATGTCATTTTAACATTTTACAACCTTATCTGGCCATGTGGTGTGTGAGACATGATCAGACACATCCTGTTTCATTTATGAAGGAGGGACTCTGAAAGTCACAAAGCCTACTTTTAAAGAGCCATCAGGCGGCCGTTATTATTCTTAAAGGGCCAGCAGTCGGCCCTCACTATTCTTAGAGAGCCATCAGCCGTCTATGCTTTGTTGTTCCCATTACTAAAGAGTTGGTCTCCTATACTGTTATTGCGTATGCAGTGAGTGGCAGGGCTGCCCAAAATTTGGACGTACCCCAATACCCCTTTGAAAATTTGGATGCACCCCAATACCCCTTTGAAGAGACTTAGAGGAGGGCCTCATGAAAAAAATGTTCCCATTATTAGGAAGTGGGTCTCCCATAGTGTTGGCCTATGCAGTGAATGCAAGGGCTGCCAAAAATTGGGAGGCACTCCAATGCACCTTGGAAAAGACATGGAGGAGGGCCTCATAAAAAAATGTTCCCATTAGAAAGGAGCGGGTCTCCTATACTAATAATGCCCATGCACTAAGTGTATGGGCTGACAAACATTTACTCCTGGGTGGTATACATGAACATACTGTATAAAAATTTTTTTACGGGCATCATAAACATCATTTAAACAAATTATGTGGGTGTTGCAACACGGACCACGGTCACCCTGGTGATATGGTGGTGGAGGATGAGGATGAGGAGAAGGAGATGGACAAGAGCAAATAGCCAAAATCAGGAAGCATATACCCATGTGTGGGTGTGAAAAAGTGCATGGGAATACACCTCCCAAAAAAGACACTCTATTTGAGTTTATGTTACGCTGCTATCATTTGATGGTGTTGAGAAGTCTGGCTTAATCCAGCCCTTGTTCATTTTTCTAAGAATCAGCCTGTCAGCATTTTCAGTTGACAGACGGATGCCCTTATCAGTTATAATTCCACCAGCGGCACTAAAAACCCGCTCTGATAAAACACCAGTGGCAGGGCAGGCCAGGACCTCCAAGGCGTAGAGAGCCAGTTCATTCCACGTGTCCAGCTTGGATACCCAATAATTATAAGGCACAGAGGAATCAATGTTGGTACAGTCGGCAAGGTACTCCCTCAGCATCTTCCCAAACTTTGCACTCCTTGTGATAGTACCCCGCGCCTCAGGGCCTGTGCGATGGGAGGGGCTGAGAAAACTCTCCCAGAACTTTGACAGTGTTCCCCTGCCTCTGCTGGATTGGAGTTGTGTCTCTCTCACCTGTACTCCTTGATTGTCCAACGAACTGTGACCTCTGCCGCCAGCGTTTTCAGATGGGAATTTTTTTAATCGTTCCGCAACAAGGGCCTTCTGGTACTGCCCCATTTTTGTAGACCTGTCCGCTTCAGGAATAAGAGATATAAAGTTCTCCTTGTAGCATGGCTCTAGAAGTGTCCCCAACCATTAATGACTGTCACCCAAAATTTTGAGAATGCGAGGGTCACGGGAAAGGCAGCGTAACATAAACTCAGCCATGCGTGCCAGACTGCTAACAGGCAAGACTTCCGTGTCCTCACCAAGAGGACGACTGACCATGCTCTCCTCCTCCTCCTCCCTGTCCTCAGGCCATCCACACTGAAGAGACGGTATGACAGTTGTGCAGGTAGTACCATCTATAGCGCATGAAACTAGCTCCTGTTCTTCTTCCTCCTCCTTCTCTTCCTCATTGTCACCCAATCCACGTTGGGATGAGATGAGGCTGGGCTGTGTGTAATGGTTCCTTGCTCCATCTCATCGTGCTCCACCTGCAATGTATCCTCTTTGATTGTGAGCAGAAAGCATTTCAGAAGACAGAGAAGCGGGATGGTGAAGCTAATTATGGCGTCATCGCCGCTCACCATCTTGGTGTAGTCCTCAAAGTTTTGGAGGATGGTACATATGTCTGACATCCATGTCCACTCCTGAGGTCTTATATGTGAAGTCTGAACTGAATAATGATGGCCTTGTTTATGCTGGTAGTCAACAACTGCCCTCTTCTGCTCACAAATCCTTCCCAATATCTGCAGCGTAGAGTTGCAACGCGTGGGAACATCACACACCAGTCTGTGAGCCGGAAGCTGCAAACGCTGCTGAAGCATGGCAAGAGCGGTGGAAGCTGTAGCTGACTTTCTAAAATGGGTACACAGCTGGCGTACTTTGATAAGCAGATCCGGCAGCTCTGGGTAGGTTTTGAGAAACCACTGAACCACGAGGTTAAGCACATGGGCCAGGCATGGTAAATGTGTGAGCTCGCCTCGCCTCAGAGCCTCCACCAGGTTCCGGCCATTGTCACACATGACCATGCCTGGCTGTAGGTTCAGCGGTGAAAGCCACAGATCTGCCTGCTCTTTCAGAGCTGTTCACAACTCTTCAGCATTGTGCGGTTTGTCACATATTAGCTTCTGCACAGCCTGTTGCCGCTTGGCTGAGGCAGTGCTGCAGTGCTTCCAGCTTGTGACTTATGTGGTAATTTCGGAGATGGAAGCTGAAAAGGAGAAGGAGGCTGAGGAGGATGAGGTGCAGGAGCTGTAGACTGTGGGGTCAACCCTGATTGGCCTAGGGCCCCCAATCCTCTGTGGATGTGTTCCATCTTAAGGTCCGACTGGGTCCCGGCTTCCATTATGTTAACCCAGTGTGCCGTCCCTGCCCACAAGCTCTTGTCCACGTGTCCATGGTTAGGTGGACTTTCCCAGTTTTGCTGAGGGCACGGCTAATGTTGTGGGACACGTGCTTGTGTAATGCAGGGATGGCACACTGGGAGAAATAGTGGTGGCTGGGGACTGAGTACCAAGGGAAGGCCGCTGCCATAAGGATGCGGAAAGCTTCCATCTCCACGAGCCTAACAGGCAACATTTCGAGTGCAAGCAGTCGCGAAATGTGAAAATTTAGTAGTGTGGCCTGTGGGCTGTTGGCTGCATATTTGCGCTTGCATTCCAAGGACTGGGGTAATGACAACTCAACACTTAGTTTGGACAATGACGTGCTTGCTGATGGTGCTAGTTGAGAGTGTGCAATGACAGGTGCAGGGCAGGAGGCATCTTCGCATGCACCATGGACAGGGGATTGGCTTGCACGCACAACAGTGGAAGAAGCAGTGGTGTCACCCACAGACACTGTTCCTGGACCCTGAGGTTCGGCCCACAAAGTCGGGTGCTTTGCTGCCATGTGCCTGATCATGCTGGGGGTGGTCAGGCTGGTAGTTTTTCTACCCCTGCTGATGCTGGCCTGGCAGGTTGTGCAAATGGCCTTTTTAGCGTTATCTCCAGAGTCTTTAAAAAACAACCAGACTCGGGAAGACGTAACAGTTGTACTGGCAACTTCCGTCATGTTGGTGTTACGAGGAACGGTTGCCCACCTTCTGTCTGCGGCTACCACACTTCTTCTTCCTGCCTGTTGGGGTGCTCTGCCTCCCTCCCCCTGTGTGCTGCTGTCCTCGCTCTGCATTTCCTCCTGCCAGGTTGGGTCAGTTACTATATCATCCACCACCTCGTCTTTCACTTCCGCACCCTGGTCCTCCTCCTGACTTTCTGGCAATTGTATCTTATCATCATCCACCTCTTGTGACACTTTCCCACCGTCGCCTTCGTATGACAGTGGCTGCTCAAATATTTGGGCATCGATACATGCGATCTCCTCTTGCCCCTCTTCAAGTTGACCAGGTGAGAGGCCTGAATCTATAAATGGAAAAGTGAACAGCTCTTCAGAGTGTCCAAGTGTGGGATCAGTTGTCTCTGGGCACTCAGCATTGTGGGAGGAAGTAGGCTCAGGGTGAGGAATAAGCAGTCCAGACTCATGGCTACTGAGACTTGACCGTGTAGAAGACAGGGTGGTGGTGGCTAAGTGACTGGAAGCATTATCTGCTATCCAACCAATAACCTTTCACACTGCTCTGTGTTCAATAGTGGTGTTCTGTGGTCCCCTACTAATTGGGACAGGAAGGTCAAGCGAGAAGATGTGGGTGTTTGCTGTGGCACAATTTCAGCTCGTCCACGGCCTCGGCCTCTGCATGCACCATCATCATCACGTCCAGTTCCCCTTCTTTTGCCACGTGCCTTGCCTATTTTAAATGGAGGACAATATCTTCCACGCTCACTACAAATGGCTGAATTTGGAGCGAACTTATATGTGATCCATGTGACAGACAAACCACAGTTTTAAATAGCTAGCCTGTAGGTAACTATTTTTAACAGCAAACTGGTGTCAATAACTTCACTGACACAATGAAACAAAATTTTAATGGAGGCCAGAAATGGCAAAATTTTCAGGGCAATTATATGTGATCCGTGTGACGGACAAACCACAGTTTTAAATAGCTGGCCTGTAGGTAACTATTTTTAACAGTGCCAACCTCGTGTCAATAAGTTCGCTGACACACTGCAACAAAATTTCAATGGAGGCCAGAAATGGCAATATTTTCAGCGCAATTACATATGATCCGTGTGACGGACAAACCACAGTTTTAAATAGCTGGATTTATAGCGCTGTAATATGCAAAGGACCTGGCTGTATTCTGCAGTGCCAACAAGCAAATGGCACAGAAAAATGGTGTTCTCCGGATTGCTTTTTAAGCAAATAATCAGGATTAAGATAAAAAAAAAATATTCCTGGCCCCTGATACCTGGGGCTATTTCTACAAATATCTGTAAAAGTACCTGCAGATAGAACTGGAATGGACCCTCTTGCTATGTGCACTGAAGTCTGCTATATACACTGCCTGTGTTTTTAGCACTGATATCTCTGCAGCTAGATTAGTCCTCAGAAGAACTGTTAGTTGAGATGGATATGTAGAGAATCTTGTAGAATACCTACACTAACTGATAAACAACCAAATCTCTCCCTAGCTCAGCAGCACCTCTCCCTACACTGCCTGATTGCGCAGTAGACTGTGACGAGCACGGCGAGGCCAGGACCTGATGACGCTGTGAGGCCAGCCAATCACTGTAATGCCACAACCAACAGGGCTGTGGCATTACAGTGTGTGGCAGACAATCCCTGCATGTTGATTGGCGTCAAACATGCAGGGAGGGGACCTGAGCTCCCACTGAGCAACCCCGGAAATACTCGGCGAGCGCAAAGCATCTCGAGCAATGAGATACTCAGGCGAGCACCGAGCAGTAGCGAGCATGCTCGCTCATCACTAAATATGTGGTATATGGGGTCTGTTCATGGGTAACTTCAAAAAAAGAAAAGCTTCTGATATGGCATTCATTCATCTACATTTCGGGAAGCTATACATATTACCTAGGCTTGTATAGTATTATTTTTTTCTATTTAGCAATAATAAGCACTCTCAATAGTTAAAAGGAAGCATGCTTGACTAATTAGAGAGAAAAAAAGCAAATAAAGAAAAAGTCTACTAACTTCTAAAGGTGCAGAGTGATATCAAAAAGAAGGTCATGGTTCCTTGAATTTCTAACATGCAGAAAACATTCAGCAGTGCCATAGCACACAACCTGGAACAAACTGTTCGAACATATTTTGAAGAAGAATATAAAACAAATATTACCTCATGACATTTGATAAATGTACAAAATAACTACACAACAAAGTAATCCAAATAAGATGAAAAGGTACATTTGGAATGGATATTACACACTTTGTACAAAAGTTACAGAAGTTATTGAACTGGTTGCTGTAATGTCCAAAGTTGCGCTGAGCTTACATGTAGCAAAGCTCGGCAGTAGTATGCAGCGGCCATGTTGTAAAACAGAATTGTTTTTATGTGTTTCACCGCTACTGGCTATAAAACTGTGGAAAATCATGGTAAATCGGTTTTGCTTGGTACACAATCGATCTACTTCTGGTATGTGAACACCCAGGCTAACAAATAATCATATGCTTGCCATTAATCTTTTATCCAGCCTTTTTCATTTGAATTGCAAAGTCAAAAGCATTTAAATAATCTCCAGAATTTTTATTTATTTTTTTTTTAATTTATAATGAGCGGCCACCTAATTATGTATATAGTACACTTTCAATTCTTTGAGCTATGGATTTAAAAAGGTACTTATTCAGATACTGGTCAGTATAAGTCTGATAACATCATTCATATGCAAAGTACCTCTTCAGAGAAGGAGAGAACTTGAACTTCAGTGCCACTTATATAGGAAGTAGCAATTCTAAAAACCAATATTGATCCTTATTTAACTTCCCAGAGAAGCACTGCATAACCTATAAGTCTCCTTACATTGGCATGTCAGCCATGTCACTCTCCACAAGAAGAGACGTTACCCCTTAGAACCCAACATCATTCATTTCATGCTTATTTACAATCCCAATTTAAAAAAAAAAAGTTAAGAAATATGTACAAAACAGAAGAATGCAATGATTTAGAAATCACTTGTGGCCATATTTTATTCACAACAGAACATAAAACACATATCTGAAGTTGAAAAGTAGATATTTTTTCATTTAATTTGAAAAAAATTAACTCATTTAGAAAATGATGGCAGCGACACATCTCAAAAAAAGCTGGTGCAGGGTTAACAAAAGATTGGAAAAGTAAATGGTATTAATGAAAAACAGCTTGAGGGTCAATTTTCATATAAGCAACATGAATATGTACAAAAGGAGCATGTTAGAGAGGCAGAGTCTCTCAGAAACAGAGATGTTCAGAGGTTCACCAATCTGTGAACAACTGCATCTAAAAATTGTGGAACAATTTCAGAAAAAAATGTTCCTCAAAGTAAAATTGCAAAGACTTTGAATGTCCCACCATCCACAGTACATAATATCATCAAAAGATTTATAGATCCTGAAGGAATCCATATGCATTAGGAACAAGACCGACAGTCAATATTGGATGCTCATGATCTATGGGGGGTTCAGGTGACACTGCATTAAAACCACGCATGATTCGCCCATGCAAATCACTGCAACGGTGCAGAAATAATTACAGAAAGCATGGTGAACATAATTTGTTGTTCAATAAACAAATGAAAGTAAAAGGGGTTGTACATTTTATTTAATAGATCTTGAAATAATAATACGTTTCACAATTGGATGTGTTAAAAAATGTTCCTGTGCTCTGATAATGTATCAAATGTGCCCTTGCTGTGTACTGTGTAATGGCTGCATCTGAGCATGCAGAACTGCTCCAGTTCGTACCACAGTTCCTGGCCATTATAAGTCAATGGCCAGACGTCTGCTAGACTTGAATTATGATGAGTTCAGTGGGCTGGAGACATGGTAGAAACACTCAGTGTGTGATAAAACAGGCAGGGAAATGTGTTATCTTAGACAGCAGCAGCTGAGAGTCCCTACTGTTTTATCTGTATACTCACTTATCAAATGTAATTATGCTTCCTCCCCTGGCCAGGAGCTGTGGTATGTGTGCTGACCATGAACAGGAATAGCTTTGCATGGACAGACACAGCCAATAACTGTATATAGCAGGGGTACATTTATGATATTATTTCAGAACAGGAACATTTTTTAACATATCCAATTGTTAAAATTATTATTATTTGTATTTTGTTTTTGGGACAACCTCTTTAAAGGGAATCTGTCAGCAGGTTTTTGCCACCTCATCTGGGAGAAGCATAATGTAGAAAGAGAGAACCTGATTGCAACGATGTATCACTTAGCTTACTGCAGGGGCAGACACTGACTGCTTGGGGCCCCTGTGCAAGAAATGTGTCTGGGCCCCCCACCTTTTATGGCGACAAAGCTACAGATGTATATATAGCCACACACACATATATACTGTTACGGGTCCGGGTGGTGGAACCTCAGTGCTGCGGTGCAAGGAGGGACCCAGAGGGGCGTAACTAAGTATCAACTCGAACCGACCCTGGTCGGACGGCGGCTAACGACTCCGTGACCAGGGAGGATCCGAGCAGAGGGACCAGGTGCTACTCTGGGGACGACCTTGTAAGAGAGCAGGTGGCTCCCACTGGTCAGATGGCTGAGACTGACCGGTATAGCGGATGGACACAACAAGCAGGATGAAGTCTCTGGGTAGCTGATGGGTGGTCACGTTACGTGACGGCAGAGCAGGTAGAAATCTCTAGGCTAGCAGGCAGGTGGTCACGGCAAGTGACAGCAGAGCAGGTAGAAGTCTCTTGGCTAGCAGGCAGGTGGTCACAGCAAGTGACAGCAGAGCGGGTAGAAATCTCTTGGTTAGCAGGCGGGTAACAGACGAGTGCTCCCAGGTGAGCGGGCTAGCAGGCACGGCAGGTAGCAGACAGGTGACTGGCGGATGCTTCCTGGTAAGCAGGTGGTCTTGCCCATAGACAGACTGGCGGATGACCAGTGGCAGACTGTCGGGCTGGAGAGTAGTCAGACTGGCAGACTGGAACGGTAGTCAGGCTGGCAACGGGACCTGAGGGCTGAAGCAGAGGTAAGTATACTGTGCAACAACTAATGCACAGTATCAAAGCAAAAGGTGGCTACTTTGAAGAACCTAGAATATAAGACATATTTTCAGTTGTTTCATACTTTTTTGTTAAGTATATAATTTCACATGTGTTAATTCATAGTTTTGATGCCTTCAGTGTGAATGTACAATTTTCATAGTCATGAAAATGCAGAAAAATATTTAAATGAGAAGTTGTGTCCAAACTTTTGATCTGTACTGTACGTGGAAGGAGTTGGGAATCCCTAAGGTGGCTGGGAGCTTTAACTTGTAGGCCACTGGATTGATTTGTTTAAGGACTACAAATGGACCGATGAACCGAGGACACGAATTGTAGGAGGGTATTTTGAGCCGCACATGTTTGGAGGAGAGCCAAACCTTGTCCCCCGGACGGAATTGAGGCAGATCCAGACGTCTTTTGTCAGCAAATCTCTTCATCCGCTCGGAGGACTGAAGAAGTGCGGACCTAGCACTCTCCCAAATGGTAGAAAATTCGCTGACCAGAGACTCCGCGGCAGGGTTGTCCACAGAAGTGGAGACGGGAAACGGAATCCGGGGATGTTGGCCAAAGACTATAAAAAACGGCGACTTGAAAGTGGATTCGCTCTCATGGTTGTTATAAGAGAATTCGGCCCAGGGTAGGAGATCCACCCAATCAGTATGGTGGGCATTCACAAAGTGCCGGAGGTAGCTAGTAAGGATCTGGTTGATCCGCTCCACTTGACCATTGAACTGTGGGTGGTAAGCGGAGGAGAAATCCAGGGTGACATCCAGCAGCTTACAGGTAGCTCTCCAGAAGCGTGAGGTGAACTGAACCCATCGATCCGACACGATGTGGAGGGGTAGGCCATGGAGACGAAAGATATGGAGGAAAAAGTCCTTCGCTAGCTCTGATGCAGACGGGAGACCAGGCAGAGGAATGAAGTGGGCCATTTTAGAAAAGCGGTCAGCGACCACCCAGATGACTGTACAACCGGCAGAAACAGGGAGATCGGTGATAAAGTCCATAGCAATGTGTTGCCACGGGGCAGCAGGCACGGGAAGAGGCAGGAGATGACCGGTTGGAAGATGTCTGGGAACTTTGTTGCAGACACAAGACGAACAGGCTGAGACGAAGTCTACCACATCCTTGCGCAGGGTAGGCGACCAGTAATGCCGGGTGATGAGCAGGAAGGTTTTCTTTTGGCCAGCATGGCCGGCTAGTTTAGATGAATGACTCCAGCGAAGAACCTTCTCACGATCTGGTACTACTACAAACGTCTTACCGGGTGGAAGACAAGTTAGATCCAAGGGAGCCACCTTCATCACCTTGGAGGGGTCGATGATGTGCATAGGCTCCTCCTCTTGATCGGAGGACAGGAAGGATCGGGGCAAGGCATCGGCTTTGACATTCTTCTCCGTCGGGCGGAAATGCAGGACGAAGTCGAAGAGGGCGAAGAACAAAGACCACCGGGCCTGACGCGGATTGAGTCTTTGGGCATTTTGGAGATATGCCAGATTTTTGTGATCCGTATAGATGATCACCGGGTATAGAGCCCCTTCCAGCAGGTAGCGCCATTCCTCCAGTGCCAATTTAATGGCTAACAATTCTCGGTCTCCAATGGAGTAGTTGCGCTCAGACGCGGAGAAGAGTTTGGAGAAGAAGCCGCAAGTTACCATTCTCCCGGATGAAGACTTTTGGGTGAGCACCACTCCGGCTCCGGAGGAGGAAGCATCAACCTCCAGGTAGAATTGTTTGTTGCAGTCCGGACGGTGCAGTACCGGGGCGGAGGAGAAGGCTTGCTTTAAGGAGAGGAAGGCCTCCTCAGCTTCGGGCAACCATACCTTAGGATTTGCTCCCTTACGGGTGAGCGCAGATATGGGAGCAGTCCGGGAAGAGAAGTGCGGAATGAAGAGACGAAAGTAGTTAGCGAAGCCCAGGAATCACTGAATCTCTTTCAACCCGTCCAGACGGGGCCACTTTAGGACCGCAGAGAGCTTCTCAGGATCCATTCGTAAGCCTGTCTGGGAGATAACGTAGCCTAGGAATGGAAGAGAGGTCTGCTCGAAGAGGCACTTCTCGTATTTAGCATAGAGG
The DNA here is from genome assembly GCF_046119375.1 of Phyllobates terribilis. Classification (NCBI taxonomy): domain Eukaryota; kingdom Metazoa; phylum Chordata; class Amphibia; order Anura; family Dendrobatidae; genus Phyllobates; species Phyllobates terribilis. The sequence goes on from NW_027362764.1 coordinate 254,518,705, forward strand.
TGGTTCTGCCTGAGCCTAAGCAGGACCTGACGAACATCCCTCCAGTGTGTGGGAAGATCCGGAGAGAAGACCAAGATATCGTCCAGGTATACAACCACACAGGAGTAAAGAAGATCACGGAAGATGTCGTTGACCAATTCTTGGAAGACAGCGGGAGCATTGCAGAGACCGAAGGACATCACACGGTATTCATAGTGACCGTCCCGGGTATTGAATGCTGTCTTCCACTCGTCTCCTTGATGGATTCGGACCAGGTTATACGCTCCACGTAGATCCGGCTTGGAAAAGATCCTGGTGCCCTTAAGGGGATCAAACAACTCGGAGATGAGCGGTAGGGGATATTTGTTTTTTACCGTGATCAGATTGAGTCCTCTATAATCAATACAGGGGTGTAGCGAGCCATCCTTCTTCTTGACAAAGAAGAATCCGGCTCCAGCCAGGGAGGTAGACTTCCGGATGAATCCCCTAGCCAGATTCTCCTCAATGTACTCAGACATGGCCCGGGTTTCGGCCGCCGACAACGGGTAAATACGCCCACAGGGTGGAGTGGCGCCAGGTACCAGGTCGATCGGGCAATCATATGGCCTATGAGGTGGCAATGTCTCTGCTTCCTTTTTACCGAAGACATCCGCGTAGGACCAGTAAGGAGCCGGTAGACCGGGTAAATTAGCTGGGGTAGGTGGTGGACGAGTCGGGCGAACCGGAACCAGGCAAGTCCTATGGCAGTCCTGACCCCACCGGAGTACTTCACCAGATTGCCAGTTCAGCACGGGTTCATGTATCTGGAGCCAGGGTAGACCTAGCAATAGGGAGTGAGAGAGTCCGGATAGCACATGGAAGGAAATTTTCATAGAGTGCAGCATTCCCACCTGTAGGGTTATGGGTTCAGTGATGAGCAGGATGGTCACCGGAAGGAGTCTTCCATCCACGGAGGCAACTGACAATGGTTCAGCCAGAGGTTTGGTGGGAATTCGGTATCTCTCTACCAGGGACTGGGAAATGAGGTTTCCAGCAGCTCCAGAATCCAGGTGAGCGATTTCAAAATGACGGTTCTCTCCCCAGGAGATAGAGACAGACAAAGTCAGGGATGGAGAGGGCTTACTTTTGCCTAGGATGACCTCTCCGAGCGGTCCTAGACACTGGAGTTTCCCGGCTTCTCCGGGCAGGAACGGATCAGGTGCTTCTTACTGCCACAATAGAAACAGCTCCCCTCAGCTCGGCGTAACTCTTGACGAGATTTGACCATCTTAGTCTGGTTGATCTGCATGGATTCGGGCGAGTGCGCCCGGGGAGTGACTGGTTGAGAGGCAGGTCTCTGTAAAGTGGGAGCAAGGCGAGAAAACTTTCTCTCCCGAGTAGTCTCTTTGGTACGTTCTTGGAACTGGATGTCGATCCGGGTGGCTAGTGACACCAGGTCATCCACGGTGGTAGGAATGTCCCGACCGGCTAACTCGTCCTTAATCCGACCGGAAAGACCCTGCCAGAAGACAGACACCAGAGCCTCGTTCTCCCAGGTAAGCTGAGAAGCGAGGGTACGGAACCGTATGGCATATTGGCCCACGGTGAGACTCTCTTGGCGGAGAAGTAGCAGAGAGGAGGCAGAAGAGGTTTTCCGTCCCGGTTCATCGAAAACTTTCCGCAAAGCAGCGAGGAAAGACGACAGGTCGGACACCAGGGGATCCCCTCTCTCCCACAGGGGATTTAGCCATGCCAGTGCCTCCCCAGTGAGATAGGACATGATGAAGGCCACCTTGGCCCGGTCGGAGATGAACTGGTATGCCAAGAGTTCAAAGTGCAGGGTGCACTGGTTTATGAAACTTCGGGCTAAAGCGGGGTCACCAGCAAAACGTGGAGGTGCCAGGAGCCGAGGTCCATAGCCGGGTGCCATAATGGGACTGGATTGCGGTGCCGCAGGAACAGGCACCACTGGACCGGACAAAGACAGAGACGAGTCAGACAATGCGCCTAGGCAAGAGTTAACAGACCGTAGATAGGACAGGACCGATTCCTGTTGAGCTCTCTGACGTAAGACTTCCTGGTGCAGATCGGAGATCTGGGGGCCACTGGGTTCCATGGCCCGAGCAAACTGTTAGGGATCCGGGTGGTGGAACCTCAGTGCTGCGGTGCAAGGAGGGACCCAGAGGGGCGTAACTAAGTATCAACTCGAACCGACCCTGGTCGGACGGCGGCTAACGACTCCGTGACCAGGGAGGATTCGAGCAGAGGGACCAGGTGCTACTCTGGGGATGACCTTGTAAGAGAGCAGGTGGCTCCCACGGGTCAGGTGGCTGAGACTGACCAGTATAGCGGATGGACACAACAAGCAGGCAGAAGTCTCTGGGTAGCTGACGGGTGGTCACGGTACGTGACGGCAGAGCAGGTAGAAGTCTCTAGGCTAGCAGGCAGGTGGTCACGGCAAGTGACAGCAGAGCAGGTAGAAGTCTCTTGGCTAGCAGGCAGGTGGTCACAGCAAGTGACATCAGAGCGGGTAGAAATCTCTTGGCTAGCAGGCGGGTAACAGACGAGTGCTCCCAGGTGAGCGGGCTAGCAGGCACGGCAGGTAGCAGACAGGTGGCTGGCGGTAAGCAGGTGGTCTTGCCCATAGACAGACTGGCGGATGACCGGAGGCAGACTGTCGGGCTGGAGAGTAGTCAGACTGGCGGACTGGAATGGTAGTCAGGCTGGCAACAGGACCTGAGGGCTGAAGCAGAGGTAAGTATACTGTGCAACAACTAATGCTCGGGCACCTCCATTTTGGAGGAGGTGCCTTATATATGGGAGGTCCTCCGGCAATTGGCCGGAGACTCCTTAGTACGGCGCACACGGCCCCTTTAAGAGAGAGGGAGCGCGCGCGCCCTAAGCTCAGTGCCCGGGAAGCTGCGTGCGCCGGCAGGAGCAGGAAGAGGAGCGCGGGAGGACGCCGCCCGGGGAGAGGGGAGGTGAGAGGGACGGCGTCTCTGCCTGGCAGGGGGCAGAGACGCCAATGCTACATATACCTCTTACATAGCCTCCTTTATTATGTATATTGCCGTCCCTAATTACGCAGTGCCCTCTCTTGCTATGTGCAGCATTGTCCCTTACATATTGGATTATCTATAGCGCCTTGTTCTTTATTACATAGCTTCCTCTCTTGCTAGATATATAATGCAATGATGGCTGATGGAGCAAAGGAAAGCTTCTTTTCTGATGGAGGAGCTGATGGACTGGTCTTCTGGTCAGATGCTGCCCCATCAGCAGTCATTATATATCTAATAAGAGACGACTATTTAATAAAGAGAGGGCGCTGTGACTGAGAAAAATAACAAGAATACGCTATGTAAGGGACAGCACTGTACATAACAGCAGAGGAAGCTATATAATAAGAGATTGCACGATAAATAACGAGATGATGGTACGTTATAAAGGAGGGTGTTATACATAATAAAAGATGAAACTATATAACTAAGGATGGCACTATACATAATAATTGAGTACAGTATATACTAAGATACTGTGCTATACATAATAAGGCTACATTCCTGTATCTGTGTGCAGATACAGTGTCGGTGTGCGGCCCACTTTTACAGATGCATTGAGCATGTCCTATTCTGATCCTCAAAATCGGATCAGAACAGGACATTCTCTGACCCTCACAGATCTCATTCTCAGATCCGTGATTTTCATGGATGTGTGAATGGATCTATAAAACTCTATGAGTTTGTGGACCATCCCATAAAAAACCTGGCAGCACATGGACATTTCACACAAATGTGAGAATGCAGCCTAAGGGATTTTACAGATAATATTATCACTCCAAGTCACACAGTGCAGATACAGAATAATATTTACATCCAAGCACTTACTGCTGACGTTACATCTGATCAAGGTCGGTTTCTGCTGCTTCTTCTCCATCTGGTTAGACCTTCATGTCGACATCTCCCAACCACGACTTGTCTTGTCACGATGATCTCCAGCCTAGAAAATAACAAGGTCATATATATTGTATACATACATGTGTCTCACCCCGCACTGCGCCCCTGAATACAGATATGTACTTCTCCCCATTAATATACTATTAGCCACTTAGTAATCAAAGTATAAAGTGATAAGCACTGCAGCACTGTGCCCCCCATTAACTATAATCTCCACCGGGCAATAATATAAATTATTCAGTCTCTGTGACTCTCCCCAATTAACTGTAAGGCTATGTGCACATGGAAAATATACAAGACTATACAGTACAAGCAAAGTGAAACCCCCATCATTGCTCTCTCCCAGCACCCCCATCATTGCTCTCTCCCAGCCCCGGCATAATTTCTCTCCCAGCACCCCCATCATTGCTCTCTCCCAGCAACCCCCGTCATTGCTCTCCCCAGCCCCATCATTGCTCTCCCCATCTCCACCATCCTCATCATTGCTCTCCCCATCCCCACCACCCCATCACTGCTCTTTCCCAGCACCCCGTCATTAATCTCTCCCAGCTGCCAGAAACTTTCGCTCTTACCCAGGCGCGTGCTGCATTATGACGTCGTCAAGCAGCACGGGTTTGTGTCAGGGAGGAAGCGCCGGGCAGGAAGCAGAGGTGAGGATGGATCCCTCCAGCTCCGCTGCCATTTTACTCCTGTCAGCAGCAGAGCTGGAGCGATTTCTCCCTGCCTGCCTCATATGATGAGTGAAATCTTGCCATGGGCCCCCGGGAGCCTGAGGCTCCGAGAAGCAGGCCAAATTGCCCTCAATATTAACCACCCGGCAAGGGCCCCCGTGCACCGTCGGGCCTCTGGTGCAGTTACACCGGCTGCACCGGCAGTAGGTCCGCCCCTGGCTTAGTGGGTGCAGGAGTTGTGACACAATCAGAGTTCTTAGATATAGCATGTAGCAGAGTTGAGAAAGCTAACCCCGCCCACACCACAGCTTTTTGTGTACATTGTCTATTGACAGTGAGCTGTTTATCAGAACAGGGGGCATGATGGGACGATTTGGCATGAGACAGCTAGTCTGGGCAGTGATAATCACCAGGTGATAAAACATCCATTGTAAGCAAACAGTACACAGCCTGATAAGTGACACATTGCTGAATTCAGTGTTTTAACCCCCACTTCATGCTGTCCTAAGATTACATAACAAAATACATGCAAAGAAAATGTTATACTGTATATCAACACAATGCAGAAAAGCTGCTGTCTTCTCTGGGCCAAAGTTCATTTAAAATAAACTGAGGAAAAATGGAAGACTGTTCACTGGCCAGATTAATCAAAATTTTCAACTCTTTATGGAAACCAGAGATGCAGTGTCCTGTAGAATCAAGAGGAGATTGCGATCCAGTTTGTTATCAGCGCACAGTTCAAAAGCTTGCATCTGTTATGATATGGTGTTGCATCAGTCCTTATGGCATTAGGTAAGCTGACACATCTTGAAAGGACTACTAATATAAAGCTTTAAGAACAAAATGTGCTCCCATCCAGACGTTTATTTCAGGGAAGGCTGTGCATATTTCAGTAAGACAATGCTAAAGCACATACAGAATGGGTGATAAACTGGCCTGCTCTCTCTCTAGACTTCACCAATAGAAAACATTTGGTGCATTGTGAGCCAAAAAAAAGAAAATAAAATAAAAAAAAACCACACAAAAGCACAATGAAAAACCACAAGTAACCTTATTTAAGTAATTTGAAAGAACAAAGAAAATATTCAGCTCACCAGCAGAAGTAACACCTGTGCCAGGGAAAAGGAACCCTGCACAGAGCCACCCTGGTCAGGGCTGCAAACAGCAAGCGTGTAAAAGAAAATCTCAAGAAATTAATCCTTCGGTAAGCAAAAAGTTTTTTATTTTGAAAAAAGTTAAAAAAAAACAGAAATGGCAATAGTTATACCAGGCCAGACTTCAAAATGCCACAACCTACGCGTTTCAGCATGTAGCTTTAATCATAGTTGTGTACCATGATTAAGGCTACACGCCGAAACGCGTAGGTTGTGGCATTTTGAAGTCGGGCCTGCTATAGCTATTGCCATTTCTGTTTTTTAACTTTTTTCAAAATAAAAAACTTTTTACTTACCTAGCCATCGCTGGAGATTTTCTTCTACATAATTTAAGAAATAGGTGTAGAAATTGTGCAGAAAATCTACAGCGTCAAAAACTCACCAAAATCTCATCGTGGGAAAATAGCCTTAAAGACAGTTGTAAAAAGAAGAGGAGATGCTACACCATGGTAGACATGGCCTTTTCCCAACTTGTTTGAGATGTGTTGCTGCCATCAATTTATAAATGAGTTAATTTTTTTAAATGAAATGGAAAAATGTCTAACTTTCATCTTATGATCTGTGATCCATGTTCTATTGTGAATAGAATATAGCTAGAAGAGATTTCCAAATCATTAGTGTCCCAATTTCTGGTGAGTTGTATGTGATGCAGATTCAGGGCACATTCACATTTTGTTACAGAAAGGTACCTGACTTGCAGGAGTCCAAATACCAACTCTAGATGCAAACCAATTTCAAATACCTCATTGAAGAATTATTCATTAAGGGGTTATAGTAATCAATCACAATTGTACTCAGCCATTTCTATCAGTTCAATAGAAATCAAAGGAGTTGGCCACTACTTTTTATTATTGCCCCAATCGATGGACCCTGTGCCCCTAAGTGTTTTTCTAATTACCTCCTGCTGTTCTTCTTACCTGTGAGCAGCGCTACCGCTGGCCGCTCTCAGGCATCACGTGACCTGCCACTGATGTGGGCGGGGTTACCCCGTGCGTCACACCCAGCATCCACCGCGCGCTTTCCCATTGCATGGGGAGAGGGAGAGCGCACGGTGGATGCTGGATGTGACGCGTGGGGTAACCCCGCCCACAGCCCAGCATCCACCGTGGAACGCAGAAGTGAGTCACCGCCGGCTGCAGCCGGAACTTGACGTGACATCAGCGGATGTCAGAGCCGGCTGCGGCCGGGGGTCACGTGATGCCTGTGAGCGGCCAGTGACAGCGAAGGACAGCAGGAGGTAATAAGAAAAACACTTAGGGGCACAGGATCCATCGATTGGGGCAATCATAAAAAGTAGTGGCCAACTTCTTTAATGGAAAGGCAGCGGACATGCACAACTTCTACTCCATTCAAGCATAGGACATAGGACCCCCATTCTTGTGATCAGTGGAGGTCTCAGTATTGGCATCTCCAGCAATCAGACATTTATCATCTATACTGTGTTTAGCTGATAAGTTGCATTTGTCGGATAACTGTTTCAATAGAAGGGATTCCTCCAATCAAGATCCTTATTAATCAGACATAATGATGAGCAACTACAATATTGTGTCAGTCTCTCTGGAAACCCATTATATCCATGCCTCAAATCCACTGATTTTAAGGTTCACCGTGTATCACTCTATACAGAAATTGAACTTTTGTGGCCAGATGCTGAAAACATCACAGAACTCCCCATCATTGTAGGACTTGTGATCATCTTATCATTAGGATTTAAGTGGGTTGAAAATACCCTTTTTACAAAATTGACTCTAACCTTACATGTATCACTTTGTTATGTTCTGGACTGCTATATATTTAAACGGTTTCCATTGGTTTCTGTTAACCATGTTGTGGTGGAAATAACGTCTGCTTATCGAAGGTGTATTACTACTGTGACAAGTTCTACTTTTGAATGACGCCATTAATTTTATCATGTGATGCACTGGAAAGCGGGGAACAAAATTCAAGTGCATTGAAACTGCAAAAAATGTGCAATTCCACAATTGTTTTTTAATTTATCATGTTCACTATATGGTAAAACTGGTGTTATGATTCTCCAGGTCAGTACAAGTGCACAGATACCAAACATGTATAGTTTTTTTTTTATTTAAGTGGTGAAAAAAAATTCGGAATTTGTAAAAAACAAAAAATGCTGCTATTTTCCAAGACCCATAAATATACGGCTGTGTGAGGGCTTATTTTAGCACCCTGAGCTGACATTTTTACTGATACCATTTTTGGGTGGATACAATGTTTTGATCGCCTCTTATTGCATTTCATTGTACTGTTGCGGTGTCCAAAAAATACTAGTCTTTTTCTCATTATGCTGTTTAATGATCAGATTCATTTATTTTATATTTTGATAGATCGGACATTTAAGAACAGAGCTATACCAAATATGTGCATTTTTTAGGGTTTTTTTATTGTTTTCTCTTTAATGGGTCAAAAAGGGGTGATTTGAACTTTTTTTTTTCAAAAACATTTTTTGGAACTTTTTCTGTATTTAATGCACTAGCACTGTTATGTATAACAAAAATCACGGTGATGTCAAGCATGAACGTCTTCAGCGGATCTCCAGCTATCATGGGAACCCATCAGTGCACTGCACTCATGTCACAGAAGCACCAATTGGCACGTTGAATGAAGTGGCCCCCCTGCCGACGCATGTTAAATGCCACTGTCAGAGATTGACAGCGACATTTAACAGGTTAACAATGGTGTGTAAAAAACAAAGCTTTTCTGTACTATAAAAAAACACTTAAAAACGCTGTTTCAAATCTGCACCAAAAATGCACCAAATAAGAGGGAAAACACATAAAAGAAACGCAGCAAATACGCAATAATAATAGTATATTGTTATTGTGTCGTATGTATGGTTTACCTGCAGAAAAAAAGCAGTAGAAAAATACAGCATTTACACTAGGTGAACCTGTCATGAACATTACATTTAAAAATTTAAAAAATTTAAAAAAAAAATAATGGGTTCAATAGAGAAAAAAGTCTATCCTAAGATTTTATTCCATCATTTAATAATCACCATAAATAATTTCATCACTGTGTTGTAGAAGCATGGACCTGAGAAGCATAATTAACCTTTCAGCTCAGACAAAGAGCGGCGACACCCTTATATGCACTACTGCACATTAGACTACACAGAAAAAACCTGGGAGTCTGAACTGAAACGTAAATTGATGTGCATGCAAAATGTAAATGCATGTTCACATAAGGTCCATGCTTCTACTAAGGGTTCAGTCTCTCTGCCCTTATCCATATGTATGTCACTTGACAAATGGTAAGGTTTTAATATTAGAGTTAGGACTGTCCCATAAGGGTTGCCGTGACGTGGTGGTATGGCTTTTACATTATTTTGATCAAAATTTTTTGTTAACTAAATACCCTTTATTGTTTATCATTATTTCTATGCACTGTGCGATTTATTCATTTACTATTAGGTATTAGTGTATTTAGCTTTTGTCTTTGCTTTTTTTTATTGCTAAAAATAAGTGATGCGGAGATTGTTGCAATGTAATGGAGGTGCTGCTGAAGGAAGTGTCAGCAGACAGTTGCAAGTATAGCAATTGTGAAGCAATTTTTGCAAATTTCAACTGTCTCTTTTCAAAACAACCTGTTGCCACATGTGATGAGTGTTGAAACCATAAAGTTAATTGCATCCACTAAGTCCATGTATCACCAAGCTTGTTTCCTTCTTGTACCTCATTTCACTGCCACAATGTGATTGCAAGGTGCTAATAATTCCAAGGCAGCTGGAGATCAGCCAATGGCCTCTAATACTGCCATCCAGAGAAGCCTATAAGGCCTTGCTAGCATACTGACAAGTATAATGCTCTGTAGTAAGGAAGCATTGCAATGTATTATACAGACAATCAGATGACAGGATGTTTATTAGTGTAGCTAAGTAAAGAAGTGAAAAAAAGTTTTGTAAAAATAAGTAAATAGTTAAAAATATAAACATAAATTGCCCCATTTCCCTTAATATAGTAGTTTTTCAGTTCTAAAAAATGAAAAAAATATACAGTACATAATGGGTATCGCCACATCCGTAAGAACCTTAACTGTAAAATGAACAATAGGGAACATATTCATTAAGACTGGCTGCCATAGCTGTAATGGTAAAATGGACCAATATCAATATGTCTTGAGAGGGGGCATGTCATCCTCATATTGAGGATTGAAACATAGCTTCATCATAACTTGGAAAGGGAACAAGAATTAGCACTCTAAACATCTGACACTGGCTACTCTATGACCTCCTGCTGTGAACAGTTAATTGAAGTGGGTTATTTGCTGGAGAGCAGACACAAAGTCAAGACTCAGTGTATACAAGAGGCTGGGAGGCGACAAATTTATCGCCTGCGGAGATAACTCTTTCTATGTTCAAAAGAACTATAAATGGATTATTTGGAGCCAGATATTAATATCTCCTGTCTGAGACCTCCAGGTCGGCCGATATCCTGAAGATTGGAGATCCCCTAATTTTTGGGAACCTAGCCACATCCCATTGACCAGCAGATTTTGAATTATTATCACTGTTCAGTTCTGGGAGATACTGCTTGCTGTAGGATTGTTCTATATTTCAACCGGAGTGCTCTCCTCCCCTAAGATCTGAGCCATTTCCGTGATATCAGGTCTAGTACTTTCCTTTTGTTATCCCTTTTATTTTATGTGATTGCATATAGTGTATTGTTTTGTCCCCTTTTGTAATATCTTTTGTATATTTTTATAAACACTGTCTACTTTTCGGATTAAATATATAAAATTTAATAGCTTAGTTTCTCTTGCTCTTTCTGGCTGTGCTTTACCAGAAATTGTCCTGTATAAACTATTGGTGGTGGCAGCTAGTTTTTCTTTGGTTATTGAGAAGCTTGACAGTGACCATACCAAAGCATACATATTGTAACGGGTCTGGGAGGCGGAACCTCTGAGCAACTATACAAGGGGGCGGTCCTTGTAAGGAAGCGGGTGGCTCCCAGGGAAGACGGGCAGGTAGTCACGGCAAGTGACAGGGACAGTCTCTGGGTAGAAGGGCAGGTAGTCACGGCAAGTGACAGGGACAGTCTCTGAGTAGAAGGGCAGGTAGTCACGGCAAGTGACAGGGACAGTCTCTGAGTAGAAGGACGGGTACTCACGGCAAGTGACAGGGACAGTCTCTGGGTAGAAGGACAGCAGGCAGGTGGCTGGTGAGCACTCCCAGGTGAGCGGGCGAGAGTCTTTGGACAGGCAGGTGGTCACGGCAAGTGACGGCAGAGCCTCCAGGTAGGCTAGCAGGCAGGTAGCAGGTGAGCGCTCCCAGGTGAGCGGGCAAGAGTCTCTGGACGGGCAGGTGGTCACGGCAAGTGACGGCAGAGCCTCCAGGTAGGCTAGCAGACAGGTAGCAGGTGAGCGCTCCCAGGTGAGCAGGCAAGAGTCTCTGGACAGGCAGGTGGTCACGGCAAGTGATGGCAGAGCCTCCAGGTAGGCTAGCAGACAGGTAGCAAGTGAGCGCTCCCAGGTGAGCAGGCAAGAGTCTCTGGACAGACAGGTGGTCACGGCAAGTGACGGCGGAGCCTCCAGGTAGGCTAGCAGGCAGGTAGCAGATGAGCGCTCCCAGGTGAGCGGGCAGGCTGGTCCATAGACAGACTGACAGGTGTCGGAAGGCAGAGCGTCGGACCGCAGGCTAGCAAGCAGGTAAACGGATATCAGGCAGGTATCAAGCAGGAATCTGGCAGGTGACTGGCAGGTAACAAGCAGGAATCTGGCAGGCGACTGGCAGGTAACAGGCAGGAATCTGGCAGGTGACTGGCAGGTAACTGGTAACGGGACCTGAGGGCTGAAGCAGAGTGAAGGCTTTGCAAAAACATTGCTCGGGCACCTCCATTTTGGAGGAGGAGTCTTATATATGGTGAGGTCCTCCGGCCATTGGCCGGGGACTCCTTAGGACGGCGCGCGCGGCCCCTTTAAGAGAGAGGGAGCGCGCGCGCCCTAAGCACAGTGGCTGGGAAGCAGCGCGCGCTGCCAGAAGAGCGGGAGGAGGACGCCGGGCACGGAGTGGAGAGGTGAGGGGAACAGCGTCCCTGCCTAGCAGGAGGCAGGGACGCTGACTAGAGATGAGCGTTGTTCTACTCGAACTGTTCGCCAATCTCAAATTCGAGCTGTTTTGGGCGGTGTTCGAGCCGTTCGGCGAACACGAACAATTTGAGAAAAATTCGGCTGTTCGAGGTTATGTTCGATAACTGTTCGTGCACCAAAATCATAACTGGATTTTTTCTCAGTAATGATGAAAATTAATGTTAATACGCAGTTTGAGTGTACAGCGGGGTGGGGGGAGGGGCAGGGGATGGATCTCTGCAGGAACAATGAAGATCTCCATTTTTTTTTCTCTTTCCCGCATTTGCAGTGGGGAGGTGCAATCTGTCAGCCTATCAGCAGCGCACACACGGAGCAAAGTGCTTTTTTTCACACAAGCAAGGGCATGTGTCATTGGCAGTGTATGTCACATGTCCTTGCCCTATAAGACCAAGCCATTTTCCCCGTCGCCACCATTTTCTCACTGCTGCAGCTGCGTGTTAGACGGCACCGCTGTTGCTGTGTGCGCTATACCTTGTTAATTTCAAGCCAATTTTCGCACAAATATACAGATAGCTTGGGAGTAGGGAATAGTTGTGATTGCAGTCCTTTTAAGGACTAGGTTACAGCATTTCCTACGACTTTTATCAGGGAGGTCTGTGCTCTTAAATAGATAGGTTGTGGGAGTAAAGACTAATTGTAATTGGAGTCCTTTTCAGGACTAGGTTACATGAGTTCCTATCAGTTTTTGCCAGGCAGGTCTGTGCCAGTGCTGTGCAAGTTTTTTTCACAGCATTTGGCTGAATCTAGCAAAGCTAATCCTTTTTGGCCTATTGCAGAGTGTGTTAGTCAGTGGAGTAGCCTATCTGTGTTGCAAGATATAACACCTGTGTATAGAATACCAATTTTTTTACTGCACCTAGTGAAGTAAAATCTTTTGGGCATAGCATCATTCTATTAGTCCATCTATACTGACCTCCATCAGGTTGCAAACTGAATATAATTTTTTTCTGCATCTAGCTCTGAAAAAATATTTGGGCTTCTAGCAGTGTGTGGGACTTGGTCTATTAGTCCATCTATACTGACCTCCATCAGGTTGCAAATTAAAAATAATTTTTTTCTTCATTTAGCTCTGAAAAAATATTTGGGCTTCTAGCAGTGTGTGGGACTTGTTCTATTAGTCCTTCTATACTGACCTCCAGCAGGTTGCAAATTCAATATAATTTTTTTCTGCATCTAGCTCTGAAAAAATAGTTGGGCTTCTAGCGGTGTGTGGGACTTGGTCTATTAGTCCATCTATACTGACCTCCATCAGGTTGCAAATTAAAAATAATTTTTTTCTGCATCTAGCTCTGAAAAAATATTTGGGCCTCTAGCAGTGTGTGGGACTTGGTCTATTAGTCCATCTATACTGACCTCCATCAGGTTGCAAATTAAAAATAATTTTTTTCTGCATCTAGCTCTGAAAAAATATTTGGGCTTCTAGCAGTGTGTGGGACTTGGTCTATTAGTCCATCTATACTGACCTCCATCAGGTTGCAAATTAAAAATAATTTTTTTCTGCATCTAGCTCTGAAAAAATATTTGGGCTTCTAGCAGTGTGTGGGACTTGGTCTATTAGTCCATCTATACTGACCTCCATCAGGTTGCAAATTAAAAATAATTTTTTTCTTCATTTAGCTCTGAAAAAATATTTGGGCTTCTAGCAGTGTGTGGGACTTGTTCTATTAGTCCTTCTATACTGACCTCCAGCAGGTTGCAAATTGAATATAATTTTTTTCTGCATCTAGCTCTGAAAAAATAGTTGGGCTTCTAGCGGTGTGTGGGACTTGGTCTATTAGTCCATCTATACTGACCTCCATCAGGTTGCAAATTAAAAATAATTTTTTTCTGCATCTAGCTCTGAAAAAATATTAGGGCTTCTAGCGGTGTGTGGGACTTGGTCTATTAGTCCATCTATACTGACCTCCATCAGGTTGCAAATTAAAAATAATTTTTTTCTGCATCTAGCTCTGAAAAAATATTTGGGCTTCTAGCGGTGTGTGGGACTTGGTCTATTAGTCCATCTATACTGACCTCCATCAGGTTGCAAATTAAAAATAATTTTTTTCTGCATCTAGCTCTGAAAAAATATTTGGGCTTCTAGCGGTGTGTGGGACTTGGTCTATTAGTCCATCTATACTGACCTCCATCAGGTTGCAAATTAAAAATAATTTTTTTCTGCATCTATCTCTGAAAAAATATTTGGGCTTCTAGCAGTGTGTGGGACTTGGTCTATTAGTCCATCTATACTGACCTCCATCAGGTTGCAAATTAAAAATAATTTTTTTCTTCATTTAGCTCTGAAAAAATATTTGGGCTTCTAGCAGTGTGTGGGACTTGTTCTATTAGTCCTTCTATACTGACCTCCAGCAGGTTGCAAATTGAATATAATTTTTTTCTGCATCTAGCTCTGAAAAAATATTTGGGCTTCTAGCGGTGTGTGGGACTTGGTCTATTAGTCCATCTATACTGACCTCCATCAGGTTGCAAATTAAAAATAATTTTTTTCTGCATCTAGCTCTGAAAAAATATTTGGCCTTCTAGTAGTGTGTCGGACTTTCTCTATTAGTCCATCTATACTGACCTCCATCAGGTTGCAAATTAAAACTAATTTTTATCTGCATCTACAGTACCTCTGAAAAAATATTTGGGCTTCTAGCTGTGTGTGGGACTATTTGTATTAGTCCATCTATACTGACCTCCATCAGGTTGCAAATTCAAAATAATTTTTTTCTGCATCTAACCCAGCCAATAGTTTTGGCCTAATACCACAGTTTGGCCACTCAGCTCTGCTCGGTTACCATCCATTGTTTTTTTGTGCAAACATTTCCAGAGTTGTGAATTAGTTAACCACCAAAATGAGTGGAAAAAGGCCTGCTGCTGGTGGAAAGGGGAATAGGCGTGTTGGGAAGGGGAAAAAAGGTTGTGTCCGTGGGGTAGGTGTTAAAGCAACAGTAACATCTGCAGAAGAAAGACCATCTTCCAGCCAAACTAAAATGTCTACTTCTTTTAGCGGACAATGTGATAAGATCCCTTTCTTACGGCCACGCCAATCGCTACAAATTCCAGATGAGGCACAAAAACAGCAGGTGCTTCAACGGATATCAAGTGCTCCTTTAAGTGGGCTCTCCTCCACATCAACTTCAACATCACAAATACTCCAGTCCTCAAAGGTGTCACCCAAATCGCACTTGCTTCCTCACAGCTCCCAAATCTCCAGCTGCCCGTCTGAGTATGAGGTAGAACAGATGGTTGAGTCTGCAGAGCTGTTTACTCATACTATAGCCTGGGAATCAGAGGTCGACTCCAGCGCTTCTGTGAATCCAGACGAGGAAATGATCTGCACTGATGCCCAGAATCTTTATGAGTCGGATCCAGGACCAGACGCAGAAGGTTCTGACCATAATGTAGACCCTCATTCCCAAACTGTAACTCCTGTTGGTGGAGACAATGAGGAAGACGATGATAAGACTCAAATACCTGATTGGAGCGACAACTTTAGTTTTTTGTCAGGGCAGGAACAGGTTGGCTCTGAGGACGACGGGTGTGATAACGCACAGGGTGATGATGATGAGGTCGGAGATCCCACTTACTGTCAACCCACAGTCAGCCAAGAGATGAGGTCAGCAGAGGAGGTGGAGGAAGATGCTAGTGACGACGAGGTCAGGTTGCGCCTTCCTGGACAGAGACGTAGTACTGGAAGCACGTCAACAACTGCATCCTCAAACACAACTCTGCCTCTCACCACAAGTCGTGGTGGCTCTTCAGGTCGCATGGGTGCTATGCCTTGCATAGCCTGGGCTTTTTTTCAGATCGATAAAGATGACCCAACTCGTGTTATCTGTAACATTTGTCAGCAAAAGCTAAGTAGAGGCCAAAAAATACATAGTTTGAGTACTTCATGCATGAACCGGCACATGGACATGAAGCATAAGTTGCAGTGGGAAGCTCAGTGTGCTACAATGCGGCCTAGCCGGCCGGGCCAATCACCGTCTGCCATATCTTGTGCATCCGCGGCCTCTTCATCCTCTGTGACTGGGGGGACAGCAGTCACACCTGTTTTGGGGCGCAGACCTGCCACCTCTTTACCCGCAACAGCCAGCGTGATTGGCAGGTCATCATTTTCTTTGGAGGTGGTAACACCAGCTGGTGTTGAGCGCTGTCCGACATCGATAGCACCACCTTTGGATCAAGGCAACCTAACATGTCCGCCTGCATCTTCCTCACAGACCGGCAGTTTGCCGGGGACACCCTTATCAACCCCGTCTAAGCACAATAGCCAGCCCTCGGTCCCTCAGATGTGGACAAGTAAAAGACCATTTCCTCCTAGCCATGAGAAAGCTAAGAGGTTGAATTTCACCATCTGCAAGCTCTTGGCTACAGAAATGCTGCCTTTCCGCCTGGTGGACACAGAGGATTTTCGAGACCTTATGTCCGTCGCAGTGCCCCAGTACCAGATGCCCAGTCGGCACTACTTCTCAAAGAAAGGTGTGCCTGCGCTCCACCAGCATGTCGCACACAACATCACCGCTTCTTTGAGAAACTCTGTGTGTGACAGGGTGCATTTCACCACAGACACTTGGACGAGTAGGCATGGACAGGGGCGTTACATGTCGCTGACTGGGCACTGGGTAACTATGGTGACAGCAGGACAAGGGGCTGCTGTCCAAGTCTTGCCGTCCCCACGAGTTGTGCGTCAATCCTCTTTATGTCAAAGTTCCTCCACTGCTTCTGCCTCCTCAACCTCCTCTCGGTCTTCCACCTGCACCCAAAGCCTGTCTGGTCATGCCACAAGCTTTCTAACTGCGCAGAAGGGATCCTGCACACCTCCTTACAATGCTGGCAGTAGGGCTCAACGTCATCAGGCGGTTTTTACATTGAAATGTCTGGGAAATGTGAGTCACACAGCTGAGGAGTTGTGGTCAGCTCTGGAGAACCAATTTCATGAATGGTTGTCTCCACTGGACCTGAAACCAGGGAAGGCCGTGTGCGACAATGCTGCAAACCTGGGTGCGGCCCTTCGCCGGGGCAATGTCACACACGTGCCTTGTATGGCTCACGTGTTGAACCTGGTTGTCCAGCAATTTTTAGCCCACTATCCCAGACTAGATGGCCTTCTGCAGAGGGCACGGTCGCTGTGTGCTCACTTCGGCCGTTCGCATCCCGCAGCTCAGCGACTTACATCTCTACAGAAGTCGTTGGGCCTGCCACTTCACCGGCAAAAATGCGATGTGCCTACCCGGTGGAATTCAACTCTGCACATGTTGCAGCGACTGTGGCAGCACCGACAAGCCCTGGTGCAATACGTTCTGACGTATAGCCTGGGCCAACGAGATTCAGAGGTGGGGCAAATCACGCTGGAGGAGTGGTCTCAGATCAGGGACCTATGCACCCTTCTGCACAGTTTTGAAATGGCGACGAAGATGTTTAGTGCTGACGATGCCATTATCAGCATGACTATTCCAGTGATTTACATGCTGGAGCACATGTTAAACAGAATTCGGAGTCAGGTGGTGGCACAAGAGGAGGTGGAGGAAGTAGAGGAGGAGGAGTTGTATGCGGAAGGGCTAACATCTGCAAGGTCCAGACGGTCGGCAGCACCAAGGCGGCAGGCATGTGAGGGTGGGGGAGATGGTTTTACCAGGGCGCATGGTAGCAGCCAAACTAGTGAGGAAGGTGCAGGAGCCCAGGAAGAAGTGGAGGACGAACTGATGGAAGACTCATCAGATGAGGGAGACCTTGATCATATTTCTGTTGTGCGAGGTTGGGGGGAGAGGACAGAGGAAGGAAGCATGATTGTTACCTCGCCACCAACACAACAGGGACTTGGTGCTCCTGGATGCGCAACACACATGAGTGCCTTCTTGCTGCACTACCTGCAACATGACCCTCGAATTGTGAGAATTAGAAATAATCCTGACTACTGGGTTGCCACACTGTTAGATCCCTGGTACAAAAGTAAATTTGCAGAAATTATTCCTGCCATAGAAAGGGATGCACGCATGCAGGAGTATCAGCAGAGACTGTTGCAGAATCTTACATGTGCTTTTCCACAAAATACCAGTGGTGCACGTAGTGAATCTCACAGTTCCAACTTGCCAACCGTGGGACCGTCAAGTGTTCAGCACTCAAACCGTAACAGAACCACAGTATCTGCTGGTAACATCAATTTTGCGGAATCATTTCACCACTTTTTTAGCCCATCCTTTGCAAGGCCACAGGAGACAAGAAGTCTGACACATAGTCAACGCCTAGAGACGATGGTACAGGAGTATCTCCAAGTAAACATTGAAGCCACGACTGTGTCACTGGACCCTTGCTCTTTTTGGGCTTCCAATCTGGATAAATGGTTGGAGCTAGCCACTTACGCCTTGGAGATCTTGTCATGCCCCGCAGCCAGCGTTCTGTCTGAACGTGTGTTCAGCGCTGCTGGTGGTGTGCTGACAGATAAGCGCACGCGGCTCTCCACTGATAATGTAGACAGACTCACGTTCATAAAGATGAACAAATCATGGATCCAAAACGACTTTTCTACCCCTGTGTCATCCTGGGGAGAGTAAAAGCTTGATGATTGGTTAAAATCACCCTACCAACCGTTTTAAGCTTTCAAATTACTAATCATGTTTATCTGTATCTTGACTGGAAAATAATTTGGGCTTTCTAGCAGTGTGCAGCACTGATCCTATTAGGCCATCTATACTAAAGCTTCACCAGATTTAAAATTAAAAATAATTTTTAGCTGCATCTAGCCCGGAAAATAATTTTGGGGCTCCGAGATGCGCAAGGCACATAAGTGCCTTCTTGCTGCACTACCTGCAGCATGACCCTCATATTGTCAGAATTCGAAGTAATCATGACTACTGGGTTGCCACACTCTTAGATCCCCCAAACTTTTCGATCAACCTTTTCATTTTAATAAAGACCAAAAAAATGGTCATTTTTGAAATTATAAGCATTAGCAGGTTGTTAGAAACTGAAATCAAACAGTTTTCAACTCAAAACTTTATTCTAGGTGATGTTACATTTTCACATAGGACCCCTTGTTCGAAAGGAGCTTCTGAACTCTCTCGTCCATTGAATTTGTCAGGTTTTGGATGGTTTCTGCTTCAATTGTTTTGCATGAGGACAGAATACCCTCCCAGAGCTGTTGCTTAGATGTGAACTGCCTCCCGCCATCATAGACACTCCTTTTAATGATGCTCCAAAGGTTCTGAATGGGGTAGAGGTCAGGGGAGCATGGGGGTCACACCATAAGTTTGTCCCCTTTTATGCCCATATCAGCCAGAGATGCAGATGTTTTATGTGCAGCATGAGATGGTGCATTATCATGCAGAAAAATGATCTTGCTGTGAAATACACGGTTCTTCTTCTTGAACCATGGCAGGAAGTGCTGTTTGAGAAAATCCACATACATTATGGAGTTCATCTGTAGCGCCTTCAGGGATCCTAAAGGGGCCGACAATCTCTCTCCCCATGATTCCAGCCCAAAACATTACTCCACCTCCTCCTTGTTGGCGCTGTAGCCGTGTTTGCGTGGGGTGTCCATCAACCAGCCATCCTCCACTCCATCCATCTGGACCATCGAGCGCTGCACGGCACTCATCCGTGAACAAAACAGTTTTGAAATCAGTCTTCATGTAATGTTTGGCCCACTGGAGCCGTTTCTGCTTGTGTGAAGTGGATAGAGGAGGTCGACAGGATGGCGCATGCACAGCTGCAAACCTCTGAAGGACCCTGCATCTTGTTGTTCGGGGGACGTTGGAGGCACAAGCAGCTTCAAAAACTTGTCTGCTGCTATGACAAGGCTTTTTTGCCGCTGCTCTTTCAACCTGACGTAATTGCCTGTAGGAAAGAGTCCTCAATTTGCCCTTATCAGCACGCACACGTGTGTACTGCGAATCAGCTACATACTTCTTGATTGCCAAGACACTTCATCCTGATCATCGCACAATGTTGATTGTAGTCATGCCTTGACCTAAACACTCCACAATTTGTTGCTTCTCAGCAGCCGACACATCCTTTTTCTTTCCCATTTTGGCAGAAAATGTAGGCTGCTTAATAATGTGAGAGAGCCTTCTTAAGTAGTCTTGCCTTTCATTGGACACACCTGCCAAACTAATTAGCACAGGTGTCTGCAATTGCTTACAGTGATATAAAGAGCCCTGACACACATCACCATCAATGAGTTTAACTGACAAACAAACAAATTCTTCCCTTATCACTCCTAAACACTTTTTGTATAATAATTTGGAACGCAGTGTACATGTGCTTTTCCACAAAACACCAGTGGTTCACGTAGTGAATCTTACAGTTCTAACTTGCCAACCGTGGTCTGTATGGAGTTGTTCAATAAAGGGCCCAAAATTAAGATAACATAGATGGGAGAGGTCTCTATGAATAGGAATTCCTAAGTATTTGATACCCTGTGAGGGCCAGGCAAAGGGAAAGTTGGACTGGATGGAATCCTATATGGATTTGGGGAGGGAGACATCGAGGGCCTCAGACTTCGCTGCATTGATTTTAAAATTTTACCATGTAACAAAGTGATCTATTTCAGCCATAACAGCATGGATGGATATATGTGATTGAGTGATATATACTAGGACATCATCAGCAAATAGAGAGCACTTGTACTCGGTGCCTCCCACCTCAATCCACCTAATATTGGGGTTATGGCGAATTGATGAGAGCAGGTGCTCCGTCACTAGGATGTATAAGAGAGGGGACAGAGGACATCACTGCCTTGTCCCATTGGTGATTGTGAAAGGTGATGAAAATGTTCTGACGCACCCCCTGGGCCTTGGGACACCCGGAGCCGGACCCTTTTTGGTGGATGCTGGTGGTTGTAGTCTTCGTGGCGGCGACCCGGTTCCGTGGCTCAGGGCGGTCAAACCAGTGGCGGAACTATTTATGTGGTTTTCATGTTTAAATGTCCGACTACGCCACCCGTGGATTGCGGTCAGAGTGAACCGCCGCTACAGGGCAGACCACTGAGGCTGGTGTTGTGGGTGCAGCAGAGCGTAGCATAACTCCCCACGGGAGGAGTATAGCCTCAGGGCAGTGTATGTGGAGGATGGGGGTGATGGTGCAGGGCAGCAGCAGTAACGACACGGAGTCAGTGATGCAGTTCAGGGCCTTTACTCACAGTTCTTATTATCCAGACCACGTCTGCAGGTAACGGCTGCCCACGTCGTACTGTGCTCACCAGGTGGGGGGCTCAGACAACTCCCAGATAACTTTGGAGCACTTCACAGGACCCCCTTTGTGTGTCCTTTGTCTGGCCTTTCTTACCAACACTTCTGTCCGGCTGCCTCGGGCCTCCTCTTGGTAAACTTGGCGCCAGTTTCCCTGACCCTATGTGGTGCCTTCCTAGCGGGTGTAGCGAGGGGCTGCGCCACATAAAATGTCAGAGCCTCCGGTTTCTAGCTGAGGGTCGTTTCCTGCCTCCACTAGTTCGGGGACCGGTCTCCCCCTTTGGCCTGACCCCTCCACGCAGGTGGATTCGGGCGTGCGGTGGCGACTCGCCCGTCCGCACCCCTGGGATCCCTTCATTCCTCGTTCCTGGAGCCTTCTCCGCTCCTCTTCCTTCCTTCTCCCTCTTCCAGGCCTGGGCCTCTGTTACTAGGCCCGCCTCCGGAGCAGAGCTCATGCAGAGCCCCTGCTCCCTGCCTCTTCTGCTCAGACTTCTCTGCACTGAACTAAGATGGTGCCCACCTTTTATACTCCCTTCTCAATGCACCCAGGAACTGCTTCCTCTCTGCTCCTGCACTACAGGGTTCCCCTTCCTCAGTGTTCCCTCCCCCCACTCCAGCCAGGGACAGGGACTGTCGTGCCCATCTCAGGGGCATATTGGTCGCCCTGCCCCACGGCAATGTGGTGTAATGCATGCAGGTGTCGGGTCCTGATCCACACTCCATCCTTACCTGAGAGTGAGATATCACACCTCTGGGTGAGGTGCAATACGTCTGTAGCAACCGAGCCCTCAGGGTGCTACAGTTCCATTTATCTTCAGCCTAGGTGACGTATTGCGATACAGGGCCGTGATTTTGGCTATAAAAGGGTCCCCTAGACCCCTACCCCAAGCTTTTTAAGAGAATCATATATGGCGTGCCAGGAGACTCTATGGAATGCTTTCTCAGCATCCAACGAGAGTATCTAATTACAAATTTTTAACTGCATCTAGCCCAGGAAATACTTTGTGCCTAGTAGCAGTGTCTGCTAGTGAGCGGATTATCCCGGCTGTTAAGCAAGCTGCACCACCTGTAGTTTAGACACTTAATTTTTTCAAAGGAAATGCTTCGGGACCATGGGATACTTAGTGAAGAGCATCAGGAGGCACCCCAAGGCATAGGGGCTGGGACTGGCAGTAGGATGCCTTGCGGTGGACAGCCGAGCTCGATCCTTATAAAAGCTTTTTAACTGCAGCAGCTTTAGTGGACGCTACTGGAGCTGGAATTACCGCGGCTGCTGGCATGAGACTTGCCCTCCAATAGATCCTTGTAAATGGATTTAAAGTGTATTCATTCAAATTAGAGAGACAATTTAAATTAAAAAGCTTAGAGCTGCCTCCACCACAGGGGGGCTCGCTCGACCCACCAGCGGACAGGCACCAGTATTGGGAGAGGGGGGCTGGCCGTCAGGGTTCACCGCGGCTCTGGCACAAACCCGGCGACACGGAGGTGGCACGGGCAGGAGCGGACTGGCCGTGTCGGCTTCTCACTTTTTGGATTTTAGAAGGGCATGACATGCCTATATCTGTGTCTCCCCCTCCTTTTACTCCTCCACCTCTTTTATTTTCGCATGACTATATGTACTTGTCACTTTTCCATGTGTTAGTATGTCTTCTGAGCAGTTTGTCAGCTTTTGGACACCTTTGAAGGTGTTTTCTATGTGTTTCTATGTGTTTTTGTTTGCCTGCCATTGGTTTTAACGGTGTTCGAAGGTGTTCGACGAACAGTTCGACGAACAGTTCGGCGAACACACGGGTGTTCGACGAACCGAACCGAACTCGAACACTACGGGGGTGGCTCAACACTAACGCTGACGCTACACATATATTGTCCATGCATTGGAATAGGATGTGTATATACTATACGTTCACTGGGAAGTGCACAATAACCTGCCTAATAGTGAAAGCAGCTGTGGCCTTATCCATCAATCGTCAGTCAATTGTGTCATTGTCCTGACGATTGGAAGCAGCAGAGTGCTGGTTTGTGACACTGGCATTTTGCACACAAGTCTTAATGAGTGGGACCACTGGAGGACCACTTAATGAGCGGGAACACTAATTCATTAAAAGGTGCATACCACTTAATAAATTAGCCGTACAATACAACTGGCGTTCATCAGATATGTTACTTCAGTCTCCATTAGATATGCTACTGAGCATATCCAGCTAAATTTACAACACTATATTGAACCTTTAACATAAAAGTTACACCACTTTTGCAAAGCTGGCCACTGGTCAGGACTAGAGTAAATAGGCCAAAAGTTGCTAATGTGTTTCCACATCTTCGAGTTGGGCACCAATTTTTCAACGTTTAAAGGTGTTTTAAGCCAGAAAACTGATATAAACGCCTTAATGAATCAGGTCCTATTTTAATCCAACTTGACATAATTGCTGTTTTTATGTCTCCTCTCCTCCAAAGAAGTGGAAATAAGAGCAATCAAACGACCACCCAAACTGTCAATATAGTGCCATTACAATTTACTGTTCGTCCTGCAAAAAACAAGCTTTTCCAAAGCTATGTCGAAAAAAGTGCAAAAGTTCAGAAGTAGTAAAACATAAAAAACTGTAAAAATATATCAAAGTAAGGTTGTCAAACATTCAGAACAATGTAAGCACATACTTTATACTGTGTGGAAATTTCTATGGCTGGTTCGTGTCTACTGACACTTCTAGAGGCCTGTAGAAGTGTTAGTAGGCACAAAACGGCCATAGCCTGCTGTTTTTTTGCCTGTATTCTCCCCACCTGTTTTTTATTGCTTACTCTGAGATGATAAAGAAGATTTTTCCATTATGTGGTGAGTGTTGTCATCTTCACTTCTACTACTTTGGACAAACACAGCTCTAGTAATGTCAAAGTGATCTCAGCATAGAAACGTATGGTAAACCAGTAGTAACCAACAGCCCATTTAAAGGGAATCTGTCACCCCTGGCACTTATCTGACCTCTAATATGGGCATACAGGTGATAGAAATGTAAATCTATTCATACTTGTATGCCTTATATTAGAGGTCTTGTTGCTGTGAAATTTGTTTTTATTCAATCAGGTTTCTGATGCTTGCGAGCCGGGGGACTGGAAGAAATCCCCGCCTCCTCCATTAATTAGAATGTTTACCCCCTCCTCTGTCACTATGCCTGGTTTTGGCTGCTGAAACTGCACATCACAGGGCACTGTAACATGCAGGGGAGGGGAGAAACCTTGTAATTCATACAGGAGGCGGGGATTTCTTCCAGTCTCCGGGACTGGAACACATCAGAAACCTGACTGAATAAAAACAAATTTCACAGCAACAAGACATCTAATATGAAGCATAAAGGTATCAATAGATTTACATTTCTATCACCTATATGCCCATATTAGAGATCAGATAAGTGCCAGGGGGTGACTGCATGTTGACATACTTTTCATGTTTTTTTAATTTAAAAAAAAAATCCCAAGTTATTCATCTGAGTCATTTGTCATTGACTCAAACTAAGGGTGTCACTGTCAGAAGAAACATCATCCTGCTCTGACTGAGACAAGTGATGTGCCATATATTCCTTATCTCCCTCTACTTCTCTCCTAATATGCTTGAAAGGGCAAAGGGGGACAATTATGAACAGCGTTTCACACTGCTACTGCCAGGGAGGCTGATGCCAGTGGTGGAGGTGGTGCTTCAGCTGCTGCTACTGGCTACCACATTCTTAGCCATGGTATGCGGGCCGCAGTCTTGGTGTAGATTGTACAGTTGTCAGATTTGGACTGAAAAAATAAGGGTGCAAATCAGACATGCACAGTTAAATGTCTACATTTTGTTAAATATTTTTCCTTTTTTCAACAACCTTCTTCCAAAAGGTGATATCACAAGGAATGCTAGGTAAGTACATTTCCAAAAAGCAAACAGGGCAATGAATTGGGGTGGTATATACAGATGTAAAATTGGAGTGGCAAATCAGATGTGCGAAACAATTGTTTGCGACACAAACGCTTTGTGAGGTAGACAGTTGCAGTTAATTGTCTGGATTTTGAGTTTGTTTTCTTTTGCATTTTTTAAAAACAATTACTCCTTGCCCTCACAAAAAGAATTGCAGAATGAAAATTAAAATGTAGTGTGCTGCCTTGCTGCTGCTTTCTAGTGCAGTAAGAAAAAAATAATGCGTAACTGTAATTCAAAAGCACCAGGACAAATATGGAAAAACAAAATTCATCAGCTGACCACTTCAAGGTAACAATAGTAGCTTGTTCGGTGCAGTTCAAGGACAAAGGTGTGGACCGGTTTCCAGGATGTGAACAAGGTAAAGTGTATAATTCCAGCATCCACGGATTCTGGAATTATCCACTTTACCAGGACAAATGCCAGTTAGGCAGCTACACTACATCACTAATAGGGATGAGTGGACCCCAACGTTCAGTTCCAGTACCAGAACTGTACTGAACTTGAACCTAGACTTGAACCCCATTGAAATCAATGGGGACACAAACTTTGTAGATGGAAAATCTCTCTACCTCCTCCAGAACTGTAAAACGGACTTCCACGAGAAGTTCGTGTTCGGAGTTCAGCACCGAACACTTAATGTCCGGTACAAACCCCAAACTTTACAGTTCGGGTTTGCTCATCCATTCTCTAATCACTAATGATTCAGACTGGTATTGCTGCTGCTAGTGACTCGCCCCCTGGGCCTTGGGGCACTCGGAACCGGGCTTCAGTGTAATGATGGGGGTAGCAGTGGCGACCCGGTCCCGTGGCTCAGGGTGGTCAGACCAGAGGTAGTCTACTATGTGCTTTGCAATGTCCGACTACGCCACCCGTGGATTGAGGTCAGGGCTAACCGCCGCTGCAGTGCAGACCGCTGAGGCTGGTGTTGTGGGTGCAGCAGGGAATAGTACGACTCCCCACGGGAGGAGTGTAGCCTCAGGGCAGCGAGGTGTAGATGGTGGGGGTGAGGGTGCAGGGAGTCCCAGTACCGTTAGTGCTGGCGAAGTAAGAAGCACAAAGACAACGTGTTGCAGTCCAGGGTCTTTTACTCACAGTTCGTATACTCGCAGCCACTTCTGTACAGGTAGTGACTGCCCAAGCCGTGCTGCGTCCACCAGGTGAGGGGCTCGGTCAACCCCCAGGCAATTCAGGAGTATGGCACAGGACTCCCTTCTATCCTTCCTCTGGCTCGTGCCCCACCAGTGACCAAGCTTTTGTCCAGCTGCCGCGGATCTATGCGGGTAAATGTGGGCCCCGTTTCCCGCTATCCTATATGGTGCCTTCCTAGCAAGGTTTAGCAGAGGGTCGCACCAAGTGATGATCACGACCTCCGGTTCTTGGCTGAGGGATAATTTACCTCCACCAATTTGGGATCCGGTACCCTTTTCTTGCCTGACCCGTCACCCGATTTCACGTTGGTCCTTAGGGTCCCCTCTGCCTTCTTGTTTCTGAGCCCTTCTGTTTTTCTGTCACTTCTTCTCCTTTCCTGTTCCTTCTTCTCCTCCTTCCCTCGGCCTCTTCTCCAGGCCTACTTCTCCTTCTCCTCCCAGGCTCCGGCCTTCACCCTAGGCCTGCCTCTGAGCAGAGCTCCTACAGAGCCTCCACTCCCTGTCTTCTCCTCTCACTCTGAACTGAACACTGTCCTAAGATGGTGCCCACCTTTTATACCTCGCCTCTGAGTGTGAGCTCAGGTGACCAGCACCCAATGAGCTCCTACCTATGCTCAGAAACCGTCCCCTTCTGCTCCTACATCACTAGGTTTTCCTCCCCCCTCCCCACTCCAGCCAGGGACATAGTCTGTCGTGCCTGCATTACTGTATAAATGGGAGCACCGTTGAGCTGTCCCCCGGAAATGGGGTGTGTGTGATGCATGCAGCTAACTGAGCCCTGGTCCATACTCCATCCTTACCCGGGAGTGGAATATCACACCTCTGGCAGAGATGCAATACCCCTGTAGCGGCCGAACCCTCCGGGCGCTACACTAGCAACTGTCCTATCTCTCCCCATATCAATTGAATCTCTATTATTCACACGCTACTTCAATCATATTTTTCATGCTGCAGCTGTAGAACACAATACTTTCTATGGAATTTCTCCATTGTTTTAGGACTTTCTCTTCCTATCTACATTGTTGAACTGTGGGCATTGATGACTTTTTATTATCTTGAATTACTGTAAGGTGGCTGATGCATTTCCTACCTAGGCTTTTATGCAGGCTTTCATAGTTTCTCTGGATTGGTTGAGCTATAGCATGTGATGTGATAGCTGCAAGGTGTTGGGTAAGCCCATGAGGTCACATCTGAAGTCATGTGAGCCTTCTGTGGCTGATGCAATCTTCTTCATTGTGTCAAAAGGTGGTGGGTCTTTTATTTCCAATTAGTTTGAATTGTATCTCAAATTGTTTGAATTTTCTGAAACCTGTGAATTTCATAAAATTTGACTCAAACTTCATATCGAGTTGATTTGCTCATCTCTGCTAACTACGGCTATTTTTACATCACATTTGTAAACTATGTTACCCCTACACATTGTTTTTCTTTTCAGAAAATAAAATCTATATTGCAAACAAACAAAAGCAACTGTGTACAAACAGATGTGACCCACCTGTCAAATACAGTATATCCATAAAAAACACTTTAGATATACAGTTGAGTTTGGATGCAATTTATTTAATACATCCACCACACAGTTAATACAATTAAACCTGTCATACGTATGGCAAAAGAACTGTGGATATAAGAGAAAATGATCAGGAAAATATAGGAAACAGGTACAGTTGAAATAAAAATTATTCACACTTATTGCAAATTAGGTTAATTAGCAAAATGAACAAATTTTGTTTCATTTGCAATAAACCAATCAAACAAGAACAGAACCTGTCATGTCCCCAAACACTATTATTCTGCAGATATGGGGTTAGTCTAAAGGTTAATAGCGTTTTAAAGTTGTGCTGCTGCTGCATTGAACGGCTACTGGGAGGAAATGAACTTTCAGTCGCTGCAACCATGTATCAGTGCAGAGCTGGCTGTCAATCAGTGGCAGGATGTGGTTGCAGTAGCCGCTCACTATGCCCTGAGCGATGGCTGAAACCACGTTGGCCACGCCTCTATGACTGAAAGCCAGAGGCTGCCAGAAGGAATAAAGTTGATTTCCTTCTGGTAGCCAGGCTTTCAGTGCAGCAGCTGCACAGCTTTAGAACAGCATTTACCTGCAGATTAACTCCATATCTGCAGGTTAATATAATTTTTTCACATGACAGGTTCCCCTTAAGTAACTCAACACAACTAAGATAACAAGTGGTTTGTCCAAATTCAGTACAAAATGCTACTTTTATTGACTACTGCACTGAATTATTCAAGAACTTCTTTCCATAAATGGCTGCTGGTAGAGGAACATATGACCAGACAAGTCCCTCAGCCTCTTCCAGTTGTGAAACACCTCACTGAGTATAGCTGTTTTTCTTTTTGACGAGGCTAATGGACAGTTCTAGTCACATGCTCCTCTACCAGCAGCTATTTTATGGACAGAAGTGCTGGATAGCTTGTGAAGAAAGCTGAGCTAACAAGGTAAGGTGGCAGACCTCTTTAAACGGGAATCAATCAGTCAGCTCATTCTGACAGTCAACACAGGGGTGCACAACTCCAGTCCTCAAGGCCTACCAACAGTCCATGTTTTCGGGATTTCTTTAGTATTGCACAGGTGATAATTTAATCACCTGATCAGGTGATGATTCCAACAACTTGTGCAATGGTAAGGATATCCTGAAATCATACACTGTTGGTGGCCATTGAGGACTGGAGTTGTGCATCTCTGGTCAAACAGGAAAGTTTGTAACTCTTCTTTATTTGTCTTTTTCTGAGCTCCTTTTGATCGATTTATGGCCACAGACTACATTAAAGTTAAATGACGAAACAATTAGCCCGTAAAAGCCAAATGGTGCAAAATTTGTAATGAAACACAATTTCAAAAATGATTTTTAGCCCAAAATACATCTATTTAAGTAAAACAAATTCTCCCAAATGTGGCCAAACCCTTAATAAAGCATCATTTCACTGTTTTGACCTTCTGCAAATGTGATCCATAGCTAGCAGGGATGAGCGAACTCGAACTGTAAAGTTTGGGGTCTGTACCAGACAGCTAGTATCTGATTAGTGTAGGGGTAGGGACAGGATGCAGCTGGAGTGAAGGACAGTGTTAGGTTGCGACTCTGCAAAAAAGCTGCTGTGTGTACTCTGCATGTGTCTCAGTGGTAGAACTGTGCCAAAAAGCCGCTGTGTGAACTCTGCCCCCATATCTATGGGAGTACTGTGCCAAAAAGCCGCTGTGTGCACTCTGCTTCCCCTGAATGTGGCAGTACTGTGCTTTTAAGCCGCTGTGTGTACTTTGCAACCCCGTCTGTGGGAGTACTGTGCCAAAAAGCTACTGTGTGTATTCTGTACCCATATCTGTGGGAGTACTGTGCCAAAAAGCCATTGTGTGTACTATGCTAGCTGCCTGTGGGATTACCGTGCCTTTAGGCCTCTGTGCGTACTCTGCATTTCTGCCTGGGGGAGTACTGTGCCAAAAAGACTCTGTCTGTACTCTGCTTCCCCGCTTGTGGGAGTACTGTGACAAAAAGCCTCTGTGTGTACTCTGCAACCTCACCTGTGGGAGTACTGTACCAAACAGCCCCTGTGTATTCTGCAGCCATGTCTGTACAAGTAGTGTGCCTAAAAACTAAAACTACTCTGTAGCCATCTGTTTACCATTTGCAGGCCAAAAAAAGTTATTCTACTCTGCAGCCGTTTCTTTGCCATTTTAGGCCAAACAAATAATTTTACTGTACCGCTGTGTCTATACGAGTAGTGCGGCAAAAATATTATTCTACTCTGCAGTCGTGTCTTGCCATTTTTGATACAAAAAGATTATCCTACTCTGGAGCCATCTCTTTGCCATTTGTAGGCCAACTACTGTACAGCTGTGTCTATGTGAGTAGTGTGGCAAAAAAATAAATCTACTCTGCCGCCATCTCTGTTCGAGTAGTGTGATGAAAAACCACTTCCAAAAATGAGGAGAGCATCAAATAGGGGACGTGGATGTAGCTGTGCTGATGCTAGTGTAGCTGTTGCTGGTGTCAATGCTGCTTCTGCAGGGAGAGGATGTGGTTGTTCTGTGCCTGCTAGATGCCCAAATACAACACCTTCCTGTAGTGCACGTGGGCGACAGGACATTATGCGTCCTTTTGTAAGAGGGTGACCAGGACCTGGTCATGCACTTTTTCTTTGTGTGTGCACATAATGTTATATCCTGTTTTAAATGTGAACATGTGTTATGACCAACTGTCTGATGTGTCAGTTAAGAAAGAGTTAGAGAGGTTAGGAGCTGCTCAGTGTGGGAGGAGCAGGTTCAGTGAAGAACTGAGAGACTTCCTGATTGCAGGGAGTTCTAGAGAGGAAGTGAGAGAGATGAGATAAGAGAGGAGTTGGCGGTCCTGGGGGCACCGGTGACGCGGTCTGTCCAGCAGCAAAGAACCCGTATTCAGATACTCTGAATCAGATATTTCCTAAACGTTCGGGATCTACGGCCCACAGGATCCACAGAGAAGTGTGTGTCCAAAAGCCTTCACTGAAGGGGAAGTCGGACGGGAAATAAACAGTACGGGATTCTTAAAGCTGTGAGGGTCTCATAGGCCAAGAGGCTCCGCTTTGGAAGGGACATCTCAGGACAAACGGACAGTGAACATCAATACGTGCTGTGTATCGGACGGTAACCCTGGAAAAGTATGTGATCAATGCTGCATGCTGTATGAAGTTGATTTCAAGTGTTCCAGTAAAGTTTTTTATAAAATGGAGTGGAGGTCCCTAAATGTGTGTGTGGCGGTTCCTGAGGTGAAAGAACCGAAGACAGCAGAGATCTGCAATCAAACTGTGAGTGCTCTGCACCATACGTACAACACAGGAGAATTGGGACATTTGTCTTTGTCAGGGGGCCAGGGTATGGGAACACGTCAGCCTCTCGCCACAACTACCACAACTACCAACAACCACCTTACACTTTTGTAGGGCCAAGTACCGCTGCATGAATGTTGAGGCCACAAGATATTGAAAAGGTGTTAGACTGGATGGCTGAGAGAGCCTCCAGTTCCTTTGCATTATCTTCCACCTGTTCCACTGCAGAAAGTGCAGTGTTGGCATCTGAAGACCATGGTCATCCAGCTTCCACCTCACCCCCTTGCAAATCAGCCAAGCAGTCTGAGCCCCAAGTCATGCAGCAGTCTCTTCTGCTTTTTGATGACTCCACTGGCTGGAGTTCCATGGCCCATCAACTTGGCCCTGCCCCAGAAGTGGAAGAGACTGGGAGCACTGATGCCCAACCACTTAGTTTGGAGGATGAGTACGTGGGAGGGCTAGTGCACACGGTCAGTGGACCACCACAGCACATTTCAGAGGATGAGGAAACACAGTTGCCAACTGCATCGTCTTTCTGCAGTCTACAGACCGGCAAAGAGGACAGGGGTGAGGAGTGGGTGGAAGTTGATGCGGATAATGATGAGGTCCTAGACCCCACATGGAGCGAAGACCATCCTAGTGACGTGTGCAGCTCGGAAGAAGAAGGGGTGGCCACGGTACCCCAGCAGCACAGCAAAAGAGGGAACAGGGTGCAAAGGCACATCGGGTGGCCCATAGCCAGTACATCGGCTGCTACTGCCAACCACGCCACTAAAATCAGCACACCAAAGCCATATCACAAGAACTCCGCGGTGTGGCATTTCTTCACGGAATGTGCTGCCGACAAGCAATGGGTGGTTTGCACACTGTGCCATCATAGCCTGAAGTGAGGCATACATCTTCTGAAACTGAGCACCACCTCATGACAGCATTTCCAAATTACTGGCCTTTGAAATGCTGCCATTCCGGCTGGTGGAGACGGATGGTTTCAAACAACTGATGGCTATGGCTGTCCCACATTACGTTCTTCCTAGCCGCCACTACTTTTCCAGGCAGGCCATCCCTGATCTGAACACACATGTTGCAGACAAAATAAGGTGTGCAGTGTGCAAACACCATCAGCGGCAAGGTTCACATAACCACCGATACGTGGACCAGTAAGAATGGCTAGGGACATTGCATCTTCCTAACTGCCCACTGGGTAAATGTAGTGGTGGCTGGGACAGAGGTGGAAAGCGTTCTCGCTCAGGTCCTACCACCACTAAGGATTGTTGGATATTTCTCTGTCCAGGCTGCCTCCTCCTACTCCGTTTCCTCCACTGCCTGATCATCCGGTCACAGTAAGACCTGCACCACCAACTTAAGCACAGCCAGGGGGAAATGACTGCAGACTGTTCTTAAACTCCTCTGTTTGGGGAACAAATCCCACACTGCGCAGGAGCTGTGGTCAGGAATGAAACAGCTGACAGATGAGTGGTTGGTGCCAGTGAACTTCAAGCTGGGCCTGGTGGTGTGCGATAACGGGCGAAATCTCGTAGCAGCTCTGGGCCTAGTCGGTTTGACGCACAACACTTCCTGATGCATGTGCTGAACTTGATGGTGCAGAGCTTCCTGAAAAACTACCCACATATGTCAGAGCTGCCGCTGAAAGTGCGAGCAGTGTGTGCGCGCTTTCGGCATGCTCAGTCTACTACTGCTCGCCGGTCTGTGCTGCAGCATCACTTCTGCCTTCCCAACTTATATTTGATGTACCAACAAGGTGGAACTCCACCTTGCATATGCTCGAGAGACTGTGCAAGTGACTCGCCCCCTGGGCCGTGGGGCACCCAGAACCGGGCTTCAGGGCAATGCTGGGAGTAGCAGTGGCAACCTGGTCCGTGGCTCAGGGTGGTCAGACCAGTGGCAGTCTTCTATATGTTTTGCAATGTCCGACTACGCCACCCGTGGATTGCGGTCAGAGTGAACCGCCGCTGCAGAGCAGACCGCTGAGGCTGGTGTTGTGGGTGCAGCAGGGAATAGTACAACTCCCCACGGGAGGAGTGTAGCCACAGGGCAGTGAGCGTAAATGGTGGGGGGTTGTAGTGCAGGGCGTCCCAGTACCGTTAGTGCTGGCGCGGTAAGAAGCACAACGACAACGTGTTGCAGACCAGGGTCTTTTACTCACAGTTCGTATACTCCAAGTCACTTCTGTACAGGTAATGACTGCCCAAGCCGTGCTGCGTCCACCAGGTGAGGGGCTCGGTCAACCCCCAGGCAATTCAGGAGTATGGCACAGGACTCCCTTCTATCCTTTCTCTGGCTCATGCCCCACCAGTGACCAAACTTCTGTCCAGCTGCCGCGGATCTATGCGGGTAAACGTGGGCCCCATTTCCCGCTATCCTTTATGGTGCCTTCCTAGCAGGTTTGGCGGGGGGGTCGCACCAATAGATGATCACGACCTCCGGTCTTTGGCTGAGGGATAATTTTCCTCCACTAACTTGGGAATCCAGTACCCTTATTCTGCCTGACTATTCACCCGTTATCTCGTGGGTTCTTAGGGTCCCTTCTTCCTTCTTGTTTCTGAGCCTTTCTACTCCTCTGTCTTTTCTCCTTCTTTCCTGTTCCTTCTTCTCCCCCTTCCTCGGCCTCTTCTCTAGGCCTACTTCTCCTTCCTTCCTCCTCTCTGGCCCCGGCCTTTTCTCTAGGCCTGCCTTCTGAGCAGAGCTCCTACAGAGCCTCTGCTCCCTGTCTTCTCCTCTCACTCTGAGCTTCTCTTCTTCTCTCTCAAACTAAGATGGTGACCGCCTTATATACCTCCTCCTCTGTGTGTGAGCTCAGGTGACCAGCACCCAATGAGCTCCTACCTATGCTCCAGAAACCGTCCCCTTCTGCTCCTACATCACTGGGTTTTCCTCCCCCCTTCCCACTCCAGCCAGGGACATGGTCAGATGTGCCTGCATAACTATATAAATGGGAGCACTGTAGAGCTGTCCCCCGGAAATGGGGTGTGTGTGATACATGCAGCTACCTGAGCCCTGGTCCATACTCCATCCTTACCCGGGAGTGGAATATCACACCTCTGGTTGAGGTGCAATACCCCTGTAGCGGCCGAACCCTCGGGGCGCTACACAAGCATCAGGCAACATTGGAGTTTCAGCTGCAGCACGCATGGTTGAGTCGCTCTGCAGAACGACAGCACTTCACCACCAATGAGTGGGCCTCCATCCGGGATGTGTGTTGCGCTGCTTTGAGTACTTCACCAATATGGGCAGCACTGATGACGCCATCATCAGCATTACTATACCACTTATATCACAATAGACACTTAGGGAAAACCACACCAATGGGAATATATCATAGAGACACGTCGGTCAATATGAAAACCCCCCCAAAAATTTTTTTAGATGTATATGCTGTGTGTGGACACAATAAATGGCAGACCATTCGGATGGGAACACAGGAAGAAAGGAGAACCACCGAATGTCCAGTCCAATATTCATGATACATAAACTAACATATGTATAAAAGACCTTTATTGAAAAAATTGGTCAAAGTGGTGCTACAAACACATAAAAATCCGCAAACAACTAAAATGTATATGCAACATCTGTGTGACAAATTAAATTATATATCGTCCAATTCAGTCACAATGAATATATACCAGTTGCAATGGACATAATCCATTAGAATCCCACAATATATTGATGTGCCAAATTGGTAATAGGTATGTCAGGGACAGCAATTACCCACATAGATGATAGTAATTAAATGGCAAATAGTACAATAGTGGTTCCATTATAATATGGAGATTGCTTAGGGCATACTGCTGATACTAACTGGCATACAAGATGTTTGAAATAAATCGGTACTATGTGCAACCTACTATGATGTATGCAATTAGTTCAAAAAAATTGTACACAAAACAGAGGGAACCATAGGGCTGACATACCTGAATGTGGGGTACCAATGGAGGGATCGCGGCTGAGCCCCGATGCGCGTTTCGGACTGCAGCGTCCTTCGTCAGGGGGTCCCTGACCCTGAAGGACACTCCAGTCTGAAACGTGCGTCGGGGCTCAGCCGCGATCCCTCCATTGGTACCCCACATTCAGGTATGTCAGCCCTATGGTATGCCAGTTAGTATCAGCAATATGCCCTAAGCAATCTCCATATTATAATGGAACCACTATTGTACTATTTGCCATTTAATTACTATCATCTATGTGGGTAATTGCTGTCCCTGACATACCTATTACCAATTTGGCACATCAATATATTGTGGGATTCTAATGGATTATGTCCATTGCAACTGGTATATATTCGTTGTGACTGAATTGGACGATATATAATTTAATTTGTCACACAGATGTTGCATGTACATTTTTGGTGTTTGCAGATTTTTATGTGTTTGTAGCACCACTTTGACCAATTTTTTCAATAAAGGTCTTTTATACATATGTTAGTTTATGTCTCATGAATATTGCACTGGACATTCGGTGATTCTCCTTTCTTCCTATACCACTTATATGTCTGATGGAAAAAACAATTCAGGCAATGATGGATGGTGGTGGCTCAGGAGGAAGAGGAGCAGTAGGGGCAGGGCCAATTCACACTGTTGTCAGGCCTGCCATCCATACATGGCTCGGAGTGTGGGTTACTGTCCCAACAGCGTCCAGGTACAGAAAGGGGACCGTTTGGGAGGATGAGAAGGAGTAGGATGAGGAGGAGGAGGAACAACTGTATTCACAGCAGGGGGCACTCAGAGCAGCTCATGGGCATCACTGGAGTGTGGCTGGGGGGTACAGAGTACTCAGACAGTACACCTCCCACTGAGAACAGCTGGTCGTTGCCTCTGAGCAAAAAGTTCTGGAATATTCTAGAGTGGCTGTCTCATTTACCTGTCTTAACATTATAGAAATCTCTGGGTGTTAAGGGTGTACTGTTTTATGAAATTTGACCGCTATTAATAGGGCTCTTAATAAGGCTTCGAAGGGCAGACTTTGTGCAAGCCACTCAATCTAGAAGGTCCCAATAGTACCCTACATTCACCCTTTAACCCAAATACATGGATCTAGACTTATAACAGGAACCTCTAGATTGTGTCCACAGTGTAGATGCTGGCTGGTGGAGTGAGCTGGAAGAGGAAAGTTGACTAGTTGGATCAAAACCAGAAAGGGAAGGTACAAGACAAAAATCAGGAGTCAGTGGCTAAGCCAGAAAGTAGCTGAGGTCAGTACCAGGAGGACATAGTCAGAGGCAGAATCATAAGGCAAAAGGAAGATTAATTTGGTCCAGGGTGAGCAAAGGGTATCAAATAAGTCAGGTCAGGTAGCAAGGTATCACAGAACTATGCTGGGAGTTTAAGTAGGGTGTGGTACCACCACTTTGGCCACAGCACGGAGGTAATTACACATTTTGAGCTGCTGGGCTAACAAACTGGGTGGCACCACAGGTTCCAGACACACCAGTATCTTTGGCCACACAGTGACACCTGTATCTTTGGCCACACAGTGCCTGCACCACACAGAGCTTTTGGCCACAACATCTCCTCTATAACCAGTGCAGTTCGCAGAATGAAAACGATGGCACTTGGCGACAGACGCAAATGTCTCTAGAGCAGGTTCATATAGGTCTATGACAGATGGGATTTGAAGAAGTCGGTTGCACCACACAAACCCAAGAATATTTGTGAACTGGAGGATATTGTAGATGAGGAATTGAGTAAGATTCTTTAGGAAAAAGACAAGAAGCTGGTTTTGGCTATGTGCCATGTTTGCAGCAGATCATACATGCCAAAGAATGCTCTACTAAGTACTAAAGATTCTTGTCATGAAAGGTTTAAATAAGTCAGAGACTGCAGTAGTCATTAAAAGTGGCATTTTATGATTAACTTGGAGAAACCACTTGTTACATTGTAGAATAAATATCATCCAAACCGATAACAAGATATATTCAGAAATATCAAAAAAGCCATTTGCCAAAAGAAAGGCCTTAATTAGTTATCAACATGGACACTATGAACAAGAAAAATCCTACATAAAGATGGAGTCAATTGTCCAATTCAAAAGTTTATTATGTTGTACAGAAAAGTGGCAAAAAACATACATAAAAATAAAGATGAAAAGTCAACAGCAAAGACTCAGGCATTTGTTGCATGTGGTCCACACATAAAAAGTGGGGAGTTGAAGAGTAGCTCTTATATGCATGTAATTAATAGCATAAAGTGCCAGTGCATATACAATATTGTAACATCAAAGCCTAAATTTAATGCAGATAATGTAGGTTTGACCAAGTAATAAAATCACTTAGCACACAATACAAACATCACCAGAAATACTGCATTCCTAATCATTGCACCAATAGTGGTGTAGTACATATGAAACTGAGCAAACATCTGCAAATGCTATATACAAGAAGAGAATCCTTTCTTTCCCATGTCGAAATGTGTGTTGAGGTTGGAGGCACGGTGTTTCACATAGGAAGGCATGGGTAAGAGATGATTCTCTTCTTGGATATAGCATTTGCAGATATTTGCACAGTTTCATATGTTCTACACTACTATTGGTACAATGATTAGGAATGCAGTATTTGTGGTGATGTTTGTACTGGGCACTAAGTGATGTTCTTACTTGTCAGACCTACATTATTTGCATTAACTTCATGCTGTGATGTTACAATATTGTATATGCACTGGCACTTTATGTTATTAATTATATGCATATAGGATCTACACTGCCCCTCCCCACTATTTATGTGTGGATTACATGACACAAATACCTGAGCCTTTGCTGTTGACTTTTTATCTTTATTTTTATGCATTTTTTGCCACTTTTCTGTACAATATAATAAGCTTTTAAATGATCTATTTGGTGGACAATTGACTCCATGTTCACTTGTTATATTGTGTTGATGTATTTGATTTGTTCATATTTGATTGGTTCATTGAATTTGTAGCAGAAAGATTGTAAATTTTGCTAGTAAACCTAATTTGCAATGGGGGTTGATTAATTCTTATTGTAACTATACTTAGAATAACAAAAATTTTTCAAATTTAAAGAACCACCCAAAGAAGATCTAGAAGAGTTTCTTACTCCAATATGTTTCTAGAGTGTTGGATGAAAACCACAGAAACATATCGATAATATAAAAACTCTATGCAGATGTTGTTCTTAGTCAAATTTAAACACAGGACCCCGGTGAGCTGCTGTCCTTGATATTTCCTTGATTGATGTATTTTTTTTCTGCCATGAGCTTTGTAGTTATTGTTCAGTATGTATGTACAGTGGTGGCCTGCTTCACAACATTCATGGCATCTTTCCATAAAAGTCCACAAATAAGTTATGAGTCATTAACCCTATCTTGTTTCAGAGGTAAATATACACTTTAGTAAAAAATAAATAAATGAATGGGCCAAAATGTATACCATTCTCGGTTTATCAAAAACTCCAGAGTTTGACATTATCTCTTCCTCCAGGAAGTAAAAAGTAATTGGGGTCAAGATGAGATTCATCTTGGTAAGTTACAGGAAATTTACCAGCCAAAATATTATTTAATATCCCTGCGATACAACGACCTTACAGGAGTTTTGACATTAAAATTGTCATAGTTAAAAAGAACAATACTATAGCTTGCGGAAATAAAACATAAACCCAATGGAAAACCAAGTAAACACAAAGATTCATACATTTTCTATATATGCACTATTATTAAATAAACACATTAGCAGTAAAACATTAAAAGCATAAAGTGCTTTAAATAAAGGGACATGAGCCTGATCAAATATAAAGGTATGCAAATAGACAAAGGCAAAACACGTGTTGGGGTGGAGGGACACAGTGCCTAACATACAGCGGTAGTGGCAGATTTAACCTGAAAAAAAATTGCAAATAACAGATTTTTTCCATTTTTAAGATATTTTCTTAGCTTTATCCACATGTCTGGCTCTTCTCTTTTCTTGTTTATATTATCTCAACTGTAGTCTGCACATGCTCAGTGCATCATCCCTCATCTCTCTTCTGCTCAAGTGACTGTGTTAGCAACAGATGCACATTGCTAAATGCAAAACAATAGTTCTATAAGATTTATTAATGCATTTTAGGCATATTATAGTGGCACCTGCCACTCACGCAAGTTTACTGGGGGGCAGATCGTAACTCTAAAGTGCACTGTGGTCTCTGTATTGAGCACTCCTCAACCTCACTCCCTCTCCCACTTAATAATTGACAGATATGGCTGGACTAGCTATCTGGCAATTCTGAGTCGTATACATTGATCACAATACTTTTACCAGTCCTGGACCTCAGGAACTCAGGACACGGATACTGTTACCAACTGTATCAGAGGAGAGAGCCAGCAACTCCCTACTCAGTCACTTATACAAGCAGGCTGTTTCCAACTTGAGGCTAGCACCATGCAGGCAACGTTGGGCGGTGCGATGATATTACTATGCGTTGACCCTGAGACTGAAAACTGAGATTGAGGAGGAGCTCACCCCCCGCTTGGCATCAGAGCGGGGTGAGGTGAATAATAATTTATTTTGCTCTTTGACAGTCACACAGGGTCTATATTATCACTATAAAGAAGCAGAATGTGATAAATTACAATAAGGAGATGCAATGGAGGGAGCCCTTATTATAAAGAGGTACAATGAGTGGCATTATAATAATGAAGCACGATGGAGTGCATATTTATAAAGCACAATGGGGGGCATTATTACAATAAATTATTCTTGTTTCAATTAAGAGGCACAGGGGGACATTATTATAAGGAGATGCAATGGGGGGAATTATTATACAAAGGTATGATTGCCATTATTTTTATAAGGAGGCACAAGAGGACATTATCATTATAAGGAAACACAGGGGGTGTAATTATAATAAAGAGGTACAGGAATAATTATTATTAGAAAGGACATGGGGAGATTATTATTATTATAAGGATGCATAGTAGGGATTATTATAAGGAGACACAGGAAGACATTATTATTATAGAGGGCTGTATATCTATAAGGAGGATTATTATGAGGAGCTATAGAGGGGGGCATAATTACTATGTGAAGGCTCAGATCAAACAATATTACTGTATAGTTGTGAAGGGGCACAGAGGGGGAACTATTACTGTGTGGGCACAAAAGGAAATTCTATTACTGTGTAGGACCCAAAGGTGGCATTATTAATGTCTATATCACTGGTTATAGCACCATATGGTTTGTGTAGAAGTGGGGGAATGTGAGGAGGGAGCGAGAAGCCAAATGTCATGGATGGAAAAAGTGGTCATGGCAGTCTGGTCTTAATGGTAAAGAAAAGGGAAAATTAATCGCTACGATCATCAAGAACTTCACAGAGCATTGATGTAGAGCTAATATTTCTATTATATGATCAGTCTATGACTGTATTATGAGTCTTAGTACATTGATTTTATTAAGTATCAGTGATATTATCACTACTGTGTATTCTGGTAATATCTAGTTATGGTCTGGCAGTATTATTTGTATTGATGCTAATATCATGTTTGTGAATGTGTTTGTACATTCCTTAATAAATTTTATTTCTAGCAATGTGTAATATTCACTGCTTGTTGTTCTATTGAGCAAAGCAGCTGAGACTCTTGTTGTCACTTGTCTTGTAAATCACATACTTGTGGTCATTTGATGACCATTGGCACCAGCAAGCTGAGCCAAATCTTGACATTGTGTACATAACCACAATTAGAATTCGGCAAGCTGGACTCCTTGCCAAAAATTTACATGGTGGTGGAACCCTTTTATTTATCAGTATGATGGTATTATTCTGTCACTGTGTGGTAGTACAGTATTAAGTACTCATAGAGTAACGGTATTATTTAATAGTATTTAGCAGTTTTATTGTAATAATTAATTTTGCAGTAAATCTTTATTTCCTCAAACAGGGTAATATTTGTAATCGGGTCCATCATCTGGTATGTGGGTGGTAGCGCTGCATGGGTGTGTGTGCTTTCAAATTTCAGGGCTGAATTTCAGTGTCCTTCTGTCCCTGTTGATTGCTGAGATGTCCAACTAGGACCTGACTACAGCTGCCATCAGTCAAGCCAGAAGAGGGGGTGTTGATGCTGAGTGCAAAAAAATGGAGTGTACTTTCAGGAGTGGCAAGCGCTGAATGCAAACAAATTATAGTGATAATTTTTTTGCGACAAGTTAATGGTTGTCCTTAAATTTGTGCGTATAAGTATTGTAGCAATTCTTTGATAGAATATATGCACAAAAATGTTAGTTTGCTAAACAATTGTTGATAATTTTTGTTAAAGATTTTTCTATTTAGTCCAATAAAAAAAACAATATTTCCATGGCCAATTATTTTTACTTTGATTCATGTATAACAATACAGTAATATGTCATAGAGAAAATATACCAATGGTGTCCTAACTATAAGAAATATACATACATGTTTTTGCCTCAGAGTGCCTGGCAGCCTTTTGGTAGCATTATAATAATTGAAATTCCTCAAGGCTTCGCCACTTTTCAGTCTGATTTTGACAGCTCTGATTCAGCATTCCCTTCTGTTTTTTTTTGTACAGACTCTTTTAGAATTGTGATGTCTCAAAAGTTATCTAATCAAGCAGACACAAAAAATCTATCCGGGAATTGGAATTATATGTGACATCAATTGAATCGAGCACAGGTGCTTTTTTTTTTCTTTGAAGTGAAAGTTTTATTCACTCAATAGAGACATTCATGTTGTGCATGAATAATCATTTCTAGTTTAGCGTTAAGCAAAAAGGAATTTTCGGCACTGTTTTTTCACGTCTTCCCTCTTTGCATGCGAGCATGAAGCCTGGATTAAATACTTACAGATGTTCTTTTCACTCTAAGAAAAACTTTCACATAACCTCACTCCTGTCTGTTGCATAATTTGTACTCATTGGTTTGGCGATTATATAGAAGTGGCCTTTTCATATTTCCAAGAGTAGATTTAAAGTCCAGAGAGTTTAGTGTGGGAAGATAAACATTTCCTGATAATAGGTTCGAGGTTGATTAGGTTGTTTACTTTAAAAGTGGTATTTAAAAAATAGGAAACATATGCTTTCTGTTAATAGAGTTATGTTCAAACATAATGTCGTTGTGCTTATTTCTTCCATTTATACATTCTGTAACTTTTTATTGAAGAAAAACTCACTCTATTAAATTGCATCATATCATTGTTATTTTTTTCATATATACAGTGAAGGAAATAATTATTTGATCCCTTGCTGTTTTTGTAAGTTTGCCCACTGACAAAGACATGAACAGTCTATATTTTTAAGGTTAGGTTAATTTTAACATTGAGAGATAGAATATCCAAAAGAAAATCCCATTGTATAAATTAGATAAATTTATTTGCATTTTGCAGTGAGAAATAAGTATTTGATTTCTCTGGCAAACAACACTTAATACTTGGTGGCAAAACCCTTTTTATCAAGCACAGCAGTCAGACTTTTTTTTGTAGTTGATGAGGGTTGCACACATGTCAGGAGGAATTTTGGTCCACTCCTCATTGCAGATCATCTCTAAATCATTCAGATTTTGAGGCTGTCCCTTGGCAACTCAGAGCTTCAACTCCCTCCATAAGTTTTCTATGGGATCAAGGTCTGGAGACTGGGTAGGCCACTCCATGACCTTAATGTGCTTCTTTTTGAGCCACTCCTTTGTTGCCTTGGCTGTATGTTTTGGGTCATTGTCTTGCTGGAAAACCCAGCCACAACCCATTTTTATTGTCCTGGCGGAAGGAAGGAGGTTGTCACTCAGGATTTTAAGGTACATGGCTCCATCCATTCTCCCATTGATGCGGTGAAGTAGTCCTGTGCCCTTAGCAGAGAAACACCCCCAAAACAAAATGTTTCCACCTCCATGC
Organism: Phyllobates terribilis; assembly: GCF_046119375.1. NCBI lineage: Eukaryota > Metazoa > Chordata > Amphibia > Anura > Dendrobatidae > Phyllobates > Phyllobates terribilis. The sequence continues at coordinate 254,561,475 of NW_027362764.1, forward strand.
TTGACAGTGGGGACAATGTTCTTTGGGTCATAGAGAGCATTTCTCTTCCTCCAAACACGGCGAGTTGAGTTAATGCCAAAGAGCTCAATTTTTGTCTCATCTGACCACAGCACCTTCTCCCAATAACTCACAGAATCATCCAGGTGTTCATTGGCAAACTTCAGATGGGCCTGCACATGTGCCTTCTTGAGCAGGGGGACCTTGTGGGCACTGCAGGTTTTTAAACCTTTAAGGCGTAATGTGTTACCAATGGTTTTCTTGGCGACTGTGGTCCCAGCAACCTGGAGATCATTAACAAGTTCCCCCGTGTAGTTTTAGGCTGATCAAGGACACCCCACGAGGTGAGATTTTGCATGGTGCCCCAGATCGATGTTGATTGACAGTCATTTTGTATTTCTTCCATTTTCTTACTATTGAACCATCAGTTGTCTCCTTCTCACCCAGCATCTTACTTATGGTTTTGTATCCCATTCCAGCTTTGTGCAGGTCTATGATCTTGACCCTGACATCCTTAGAAAGCTCTTTGGTCTCGCCCATGTTGTAGAAGTTAGAGTCTGACTGATTAATTGAGTCTGTGGACAGGAGTCTTTTATACAGGTGACTATGTAAGACAGCTGTCTTTAATGCAGGTAACGAGTTGATTAGGAACATCTAACTGGTCTGTAGGAGCCAGAACTCATAATGGTTTGTAGGTGATCAAATACTTATGCCTCACTGCAAAATGAAAATTAATTTATCTAATTTATACAATGTGATTTTATAGATTTTTTTCGGATATTCTATCTCTCAATGTTAAAATTAACCCACCCTTAAAATTATAGACTGTTCATGTCTTTGTCAGTGGGCAAGCTTACAAAAACAGCAAGGGATCAAGTAATCATTTCCTTCACTGTATATATATATATATATATATATATATATATATATATATATATATATAATAAGCACTTAGTATGTCTATGGGGTCAACACATAACATTGTGGGTTATAGTTAAATTAGTGACAAAATGTACAATTGGTGGAGAAAGGTTGAACTTGATGGACCTAGGTCTTTATTCAACCTATGTAACTATGTAAGTACAGTTGAAACCAAAAGTTTACATTATATAAAAAGACACAAATGCATGTTTTTCTCAATATCTGACATGAAATCAGAATAAACCTTTCCCGTTTTAGGTCAATTTGGATTAATGTAAACTTCTGGTTTCAACTGTATATATCATCAGCAAATGATTACTTCTTGGTTAACTATGACCATCACAAAGTAATGGGTTATAGTCAAAATAATGTAAGCACAGATAGTACAGCATCTTTGTCTCTCCATGTAAATGATACAGGCACACACAACACACACACTTACTCTCTCACTGTGCAAATAATAACATAAATACGATCCCAATTCCAAAAATGTTAGAACGCTACGTAAAATGTAAAGAAAACAAGAAAGCAATCATTTGGAAATATTTTATAGCCATATTTTACTCACAACAGAACATGGAACGCAGATCAGAAGACGAAAGTTAGACATTTTTCCATTTCATTTGAAAACATTAACTCATTTAGAAACTGATGGCAGCAACACATCAAATACAAGGCCATGTCTACCATTGTGTAGCATCACCTCTTGTTTTTACAACAGTCTGTGGGAAGTGAAGAGACCAATTGCTGGAGTTATGGAAGAGGAATATTGTGATATTCTTGTCTGATGTAGGATTCTAATAGTTCAATAGTCCTGGGTCTACTCTGACGCATAGTTTGTTTTATAATGCACCAAATTTTTCTACTGGTGAAAGGTTGGTACTGCAGGCAGCCACTTCATCACCCAAATGCTTCTTCTGCCAAAGTTGTGATAGATGCAGCATGTGGTTTAGCATTGTCTTGCTGAAATATGCAAGGCATTCCCTGAAATAGACAATGTCTGAATGGAGTATATGTTGTTTTGAAACCTCTGTATAATGCTTAAAATTGATAAGCACTAATACAAACTTATACCATCAGAGATGCAGGATTTTGAACTGAGCACTGATAAAAAGCTGGATGGTCCCTCTCCTCCTTACACGGCATCCGAGGTTTCCATAAAGAAATTCAAATTTTGATTCATATGGCCACACAATAATTTTTCATCTTACCTCAGTCCGTTTTAAATTAGCTGTGGCCAAAAGAAGATGTCAGGGTTTCTGAATTGTGTTGATATATGGCTTCTTCTTTACATGTTAGAGCTTTCACTTGCAATTTTGGATTGCATGACAACTCTGTTCGCAGACAATGATTTCGGGAAGTATTCCTGAGCAGATGCAGGGATTTGTACAACTGAATTATACCTATTTTTAACACAGTGCCACCTGAGGGTTTGTAGCATCCAATACTGACTGTTGGCATTGTCCCTTGTGCACATGGATTTCTTCAGATTCTCTGAATCTTTTGATGATATTATGTACTGTAGATAGTGGATTATTTAAAGTCTTTATAATTTTATGTTCTGAAACATTTTTCTGGAATTTTTCCACAATATGTAAATTGTAAGTTGTTGAGAGATTGGTGATCCTCTCACCATATTTGCTTCTGAGAGACTCTGCCTTCTAACATGCTCTTTTAAACACAGTTATGTGACATTGTTGAAAATTGACCCTCCAGCTGTTTTTCTTTAGTACCGCTTATTTTTCCAATCTTATGTTAACCTCGTAGTGTGTAAACAGGACTTGCGCTGTTGAGAACAATGGCAGCATATGCAAACTAAATAATCTATTACAGATCATTCAGTGCATATCTGAAATGCCATCTGCCTGTGTAATCTGGTTATTAAAGGACCACCAACTGAACACCTCTTGCAGTGTAAACACATCTTTACATTCAAGCAGCCAATCAGCAGCAGCTCAAATGTAGTTGGCTGTTCTTTACACTCAGAGAATCAGTACTAGTTTCCACAGACCCACAATTCCCAGTTACCACAGACAATAACTGAGAAATATGCGTCAGGGCTTTGGCGAGTCACCCAGTCTGTGTCACATTAATGGGTAAGCCATATCTACCTTGATTATTATTCTGCCTCTCTGGATTCCTTTTATATCCCTACTATGGGAATTACCCTTATTCTAGGGCATTTGGTGGTATTCTGGAGTTAGGACAGAGGGTTGATTTATGTATTTTTCCTTCTTCCCATCTTTTTACTTGTGTGGGGAGTGATTACAAGTCTTTGAACATGTGCCCTATTTAAAGGCACCTATATACATATAGGCCTTTCCTTCACCTTCTTTTGTATATGTACACAGGACCGAAGTGACTGCCTCACGGTTGCACCTTGCCCGCCTGTATATTCTGCACATCGTTTTTAATCTATTCATTTTAATCCCCTTTAATACCTGTTTAAATAAAGCTTTTGCATTTTCCATTATACAATGTGTATGAAATTTATTCTATGTTAAACATTCTGGGCATGATTGCCTCCTTGTTCTTGATTGATTGATTTATGGTGGTGGGAGTGCCCCATTTTTCTGGACCATATCCTATATTCTATCCATAATTCCCACTATGGTTATATAATAACTGAGGTCTTCAGTCAGGTCAGATGTATTGCACTTTGATGTCAAGAACTCGAAAAAACAGGATGTTATGAACTGACCTGAGTTGGAGTAGTAGTATTGCAACCACTAGGGAAAGCACCCCGGCAGGTAGCGTAGTCAGGAATTAGCCAGAGGTTGGTGTAGCACCCTGAGGATTCGGCTGCTACAGGGGTATTGCACCTCAAGCCAGAGGTGTGGTATTCCACTCCCGGGTAAGGATGGAGTGTGGAACTGAGCTCAGTAGGCTGCATGCACTACACACATCCCATTTCCGGGGGACAGACCAATGGTACTCCCACTAGAGAAATGTGCAGGTACGACAGTGTCTGTCCCTGGCTGGAGTGGGAGGGGGGTGGAACATCCCAGTAGTGTAGGGGCAGATAGGGGGAGCAGTCTGGGTAATGCTAGGAGCTCATTGGGTGCTGGTCACCTGAGCTCACACATAGAGGGAGTATATAAGGTGGGAACCATCTTAGAACAGGGTCTTTTGTAGAGGTTTGGGCAGACAAGCAGAGCAGCTCAGCCAGCTCCAAGGCCAAGAGAGAGAGGAGAAAGAAGGACCCAGAGGGGGAGAAGAGGGAACTCCAAGAACCCAAAATTAGACCAGAGGGTGAAGAGTTTGGCACAAGGGTACCGGATCCCAAGCTGGTGGAGGGCCCTAATCCTTAGCCAGAGACCGGAGGTCGTGGGCAGGATCTGCCACGACCACCCACTAAATCCACCCGGAAGGCAAACCGTGCATAGGGTCAGGGAACCCAGAGACAAGGGTTTTACCAACAAGAGGCCCGAGGGAGCCGGACTTAGGTGGATCCCTGGTGGGGAAGGCCAGAGAGAAGGACAAGTCAGAAAGGGAGCTCAGGACCACGCTCCAGAATCACCTGGGGGTTGGCCGAGTCCAGGACCTGGTGGACGCAGCACGGCTCGGGTGGTCACTCAAGGCCGGAGTGACCAGAACAACAGCAGTAAGTAAAAACCCTGAACTGCACAGCCCGACTCTGAGTCTCATTACCATCCTCACTGCACCTCCACAACCACCATCCTCTACACCTGACCCCCTGAGGCTATACCCCTTCCGTTGGGGGTTATACTACCTGAGCTGCACACACATCACCAGCCTCAGCGGACCCTGCTGCAGCGGCGGCCGTAGTGACCGCAAATCAACGGGTGGCGTAGTCGACACTAAAAAAACATCCAGTAACATCTGTAGGACTGCCACACACTGAGCTTGACACCCTGGGCACGGACCGGGTCCCGCCACTCGGAGACTACAACCCCCATCTGATCCGGCTCCGGGTATCCCTCAAACAACACTGGCCCAGGGGGCGCGTCAACTTTGGCGTAGTCGGCAGGATTACGTGCCCGCAACAACCGGGTACTGCGTGCCTGAAGAGAAGTTCACCGTTACCTTAAAAAGAAGTCTCCCGCCGGTTCCGGAGGGTCCCCGCCAACGGACCCCATCACAGGTCGTTTCCCGCCGGTTGTCCGCCATTTGCAGCTTTTTCCCGCCATCCATGGAGTTTCCCGCCACTGGGAGACGATTCCCGCCATTTCCAAAGATTTCCCGCCTTGGAAGAGCGGACGCCATTATGGGCGTGCCAGAGGGTGGCAAGAGGCCACCTCCCATCGTGGGCCAGGTCGAAGAATGGCGCCAAAAGCGGAAACCGCGCCCACCAACAGAGACTGTGATGCTGGAAGTGTCCATCAGCGTGAGAGAACTGCCCCTGGAACTGAAGTTGCCCCGGGACCACCCTCAATGTGGGCGGAGACAGAACAAGAGAGCAAAGATGGGTGTCGCCTGGAGCAGTCTGGAGAGAGCGCACCCGGAGACAAGAAGTCTGGAGAGGAGTCCAGAGAAAGCCTACCCGGAGATGGAGGGAGAGTCAGGCAGCACCGACCCAGTGGTCAGGAGCCTGCTGCAAGCAACAACCCCACTAGGCTTAGTGGAGATCCTGGCACAGCTCCCCCGAGACCGGGAGTGTGCGCAGACCGCGCTGGAGCGCCTCGCATGGAGGATGGCCCGGGTACAGCGAGAGACGTTGGCGGAGTGGAGCCGAGAGATGGCCCAGCAGACCGAAACCCGTCAGCGGAGCACGCCACCCGAGACGAGGAGACAGACCGCCTCTGAGGATGGTGCAGGAGGACTGAAGGCCGGAGACGGCGCCGAGAAGGGAGCTGAACGGACGGAGGCAGGTAAAGGGGACGTCTCTACCCTGAGCCGGGAAACCGCGTGCCTGCCCCAGCTCCCCGTCGCAGAGCCCGAAATTCCCCCTTCCGTGCCCGTCGCTGCATCGTCACCGCCGCCGACTAGGCCTCAACCGGAAACCGCGGCCGCGACCCATGTGACGTCACGCGCCTCAACCCTGAGCGCGGCAAAGCAGGAAATACCATCGGCCTGGTCGCAGGGCCTAGTACACCCGGGCGCCGCCATTCCAACAGCGCCCCCTACCTCCGCGGAGCCACCAGCCTGGTCGCAGGGCCGAGTAACCCAGGGCGCCGCCGTTCTTACGGTGCCCTTTGCCTTTAGGGTGCCCCAAGCCTGGTCGCAAGGCCTGGTCAACCCGGGCGCCGCTACCATCAACGCGCCCTCAACATCTAGAGTGCCGCACCTGGGTGAAAATCTATTTGCCCAGCATACGTGCCCGGATGGGCAGCCCTTTGTATGGCCCCAGGAGTACATTCAGCTGGAACTCCAGAGAGCAAGGCCCATGTGCGAGCCCCTAATTCCGGCTCCGAAGCCTGTAAAGAGGACCTCACCCCCGCTGGAGGAGGCACAGTTTGAGTGGGACCCCACCGGAGAAGACCTCATGGGGTTCACTCAGGAGACTCGGGCGGCCGCAGCGGAGCGTGCAGAGTGCTGCCGCCAGCAGCTCGAAGTCTTCGAGAAGGAGCGGAGAGAGAGGCGGGTCCGGGAACAGCAAGCACAGATAAGGAGCGCGGAGCAGAAGAGCCGGACCAGGAGGAATCCCCGTGCAGCTCATGGTCCCCCTTCCACCGGGACTGTGATAAAATTCAACATGCAGCATGGGTGGGGCTTCATTAGAGACCATCATACCCCCGGCGACGTCTTTGTGACCCGCAGAGACGTAGAAAGCCATCTGCCGGAGGGACACAGAGGTCGTGACCTGTATGTAGGGGACGAGGTCACCTTCACCCGGCACAAGTGTGCCAAAGGACCCTACGCCCTCCATGTGCATCGCCTGACGGAGGAGGAGCTGCGGTGTGAGGAGGAGCAAGAGGACCCGGACGGGTCTGAAACTGAAACCAACCAACAAGAAAGAGCAGGAGGACGCCGTCGTTGAAGTACGGTAGAGAGAGACTGTATAAAGTTGCCCGTCGGGGTACCAAGAACTGTTACTTATTTAAAATATGTTCCCCGTTGGGACAAAGTGTGAACTGATGCCCGTGTGTCCCTAGTTCCTAATACCTGGCCGAGGACTGAGAGCGGCCATATCCCCTTTGTATATAGTTGCGCTTCCTAAAGCGCCCCCTACTGGTTTTATGGGAAAACCATTTTTCTTCAAGAGACTGTCGCACTTTACCCGGTCACAAGTTGCACCGTGACCGGAGGAACCAGAGACAGGAATGTTTACAAGAATGTTATTTATGAAAACGTTTTATTGCTGATATATATATGATGTTTTATATGTTTATATGTTGATGTTTATGAAAAATAATTGTATGTTTTGGATGTTTTTATATCTTACAGCCCGAGGACGTGCTGTGATTTACCAGGGGGGAATGTAGCACCCTGAGGATTCGGCTGCCACAGGGGTATTGCACCTCAAGCCAGAGGTGTGGTATTCCACTCCCGGGTAAGGATGGAGTGTGGAACTGAGCTCAGTAGGCTGCATGCACTACACACATCCCATTTCCGGGGGACAGACCAATGGTACTCCCACTAGAGAAATGTGCAGGTACGACAGTGTCTGTCCCTGGCTGGAGTGGGAAGGGGGTGGAACATCCCAGTAGTGTAGGGGCAGATAGGGGGAGCAGTCTGGGTAATGCTAGGAGCTCATTGGGTGCTGGTCACCTGAGCTCACACATAGAGGGAGTATATAAGGTGGGAACCATTTTAGAACAGGGTCTTTTGTAGAGGTTTGGGCAGACAAGCAGAGCAGCTCAGCCAGCTCCAAGGCCAAGAGAGAGAGGAGAAAGAAGGACCCAGAGGGGGAGAAGAGGGAACTCCAAGAACCCAAAATTAGACCAGAGGGTGAAGAGTTGGCACAAGGGTACCGGATCCCAAGCTGGTGGAGGGCCCTAATCCTTAGCCAGAGACCGGAGGTCGTGGGCAGGATCTGCCACGACCACCCACTAAATCCACCCGGAAGGCAAACCGTGCATAGGGTCAGGGAACCCAGAGACAAGGGTTTTACCAACAAGAGGCCCGAGGGAGCCGGACTTAGGTGGATCCCTGGTGGGGAAGGCCAGAGAGAAGGACAAGTCAGAAAGGGAGCTCAGGACCACGCTCCAGAATCACCTGGGGGTTGGCCGAGTCCAGGACCTGGTGGACGCAGCACGGCTCGGGTGGTCACTCAAGGCCGGAGTGACCAGAACAACAGCAGTAAGTAAAAACCCTGAACTGCACAGCCCGACTCTGAGTCTCATTACCATCCTCACTGCACCTCCACAACCACCATCCTCTACACCTGACCCCCTGAGGCTATACCCCTCCCATTGGGGGTTATACTACCTGAGCTGCACACACATCACCAGCCTCAGCGGACCCTGCTGCAGCGGCGGCCGTAGTGACCGCAAATCAACGGGTGGCGTAGTCGACACTAAAAGAACATCCAGTAACATCTGTAGGACTGCCACACACTGAGCTTGACACCCTGGGCACGGACCGGGTCCCGCCACTCGGAGACTACAACCCCCATCTGATCCGGCTCCGGGTATCCCTCAAACAACACTGGCCCAGGGGGCGCGTCATTGGTACATAGGGGCAGCAGTATAGTTTGAAGGTTAAGAAGGTTGCATAGTCAGGAATCACCCAGAGGTCGGTACACGTGAGCAGCAGTAAGGTTTTGAACAAGGCAGCAGGTGAAAGGAGAGCTTGACTAAAAGCTGGGAGCTCAATAATCTCACAAGGAAGGAAGTGCAATGCCAGCTTTAAGTAGGGTGTTCAATCAGGGACTTACAGGGTGGAGGCAATCAGGAACAACACAGGTACTAGTATTTGAGTTAGCAAGGAACTGTCCAGCAAGCTGAATAGCTCAAAGGGAACAGCTACCACCTGGTGCACAAGAGCTGCTGGGTTTGAGTCCTGACACAGGACAACTTACACTTGAAAAATTATTTTAAATTATTGAACATTTTTTGGACTTCCAATATTAATACAGCAAAATGGGATTTCCTAATTAAAACTTGTAATCTGTCCAAAGTATTTATCATTATTTTTTATTATGTGTATTATATGTACACAAAAAATGTAATGCTGAGCTGTGGTTGTGGATATTTTCAATATAGAAAACATGACATATAGCATAAACCAAAGACACGCTATGATTGGAGGAATGCTTGCTCCTGCTCAATAAAATTATTAATTCAAAATTTCATTAAATTTATAATTATTCATGAATTTCCTTAAAATAGCTAATACAAAATTTAAAGACAAGAAAATTCTGGGATAATTTAAGACAGATTTTGAAGCTTTATAAAACTATATTCAATGGGAAGGAATGGGTAAATAAAAATAAAAACCTTTACCCCCCTCTTCAATCACCACTGCCACTTCCAATCTTTTCTAACGTCCTATAGCACCTCACATCATTCACGTGACTGCTGCAGTCAATCACTAACCTCACGGCTTACATGCTTTAAATCCCCAAATCACTGCATAAGTAATGTATAGCGTGCGATCACTGCAGGAAGTATGCATAATGCAGTCTTTTTTATACATATCAATTATCAAAATTATAAATTCAAAAGCCTTAAAACTCTGGAACTGAGGAGTTATAAAGGATGGTGCTGGACTAAAGTCATATTTTGCGAAACAAAAAAAAAGAAAAATGGAGTTACCATAAACCACCAATAAATATAAAAATTCCTAATTTATTGAAACAATTTTTTTTAAATAATCACCATAAGTACATACATATGTCAAATAAGAAGGAGAACAACAAGTAGAACCAACATTACGAACTGCACTTGAATGTGCAATGCACCTACACAGTCAGTCTCAACATGACATATAAAGTAGAAGGCAGAATAGCCATAAACGTAGAATGAGACAGAAGGAGTAGGTGATAGATAATGTAGCTTACCCATGATGAGGGTGGATCAGTATTGGGCCTGCCGGAACTATCCCGATGCACGTTTCGCATGTAGCTTTCTCAGGGGAGGTGTCAGAATGGTAGTGTCCTATCATATATTTACACTGGGTCCACAGGTGCCATGAAATTGGGTGCATGGGAGCTGTTGTTTGTGCCATCTATACCGCTGCCGCCCGCAGCCATCACATTGGCGCATGCGTGTAGGCCAAAAATGCCATGTGACATCATTTACACACGCGCGTTTCCCAATAGATGGCCGAACGGAGTGGTGAGGCAGCAGAACACAGAGCACATGTGCACCCTGGTGGCCATTTTTAAGAAGTTCATAGTAAGTTGACATTTGTATGATCGTCAATTAAACAAGGGAGGAGGATGGAGAATCATGATAAGGGGACTGTGGGACAAAGAGAAACATAGTAAGGAGTCAGGACAATGTAGGGTGTATCAAATATGGATACCATAATAAAGTGATGAGTGCATGTGATAAAGAGTAAAGTGACAAGTGCAGATATATTGCATATGTGAAGCGAAAAAGGACATGACAGGAAATCAGAATAATATAAGATGCATCAAGTATGAATACAATGATGAAGTGATGAGTGCGTAAAAATAGAAATAAAGTGACAAGTGCATACAGTACAGACCAAAAGTTTGGACACACCTTCTCATTTAAAGATATTTCTGTATTTTCATGACTATGAAAATTGTACATTCACACTGAAGTCATCAAAACTATGAATTAACACATGTGGAATTATATACTTAACAAAAAAGTGTGAAACAACTGAAAATATGTCTTATATTCTAGATTCTTCAAAGTAGCCACCTTTTGCTTTGATGACTGCTTTGCACACTCTTGGCATTCTTCAAGAGGTAGTCACTGGAAATGGTTTTCACTTCACATGTGTGCCCTGTCAGGTTTAATAAGTGGGATTTCTTGCTTTATTAATGGGGTTGGGGCCATCAGTTGTGTTGTGCAGAAGTCTGGTGGATAGACTGAATAGACTGTTAGAATGTGTATTATGGTAAGAAAAAAGCAGCTAAGTAGAGAAAAATGAGTGGCCATCATTACTTTAAGAAATGAGGGTCAGTCAGTGTGAAAAATTAGGAAAACTTTGAAAGTGTCCCCAAGTGCAGTTGCAAAAACCATCAAGCGCTACAGAGAAACTGGCTCACATGAGGACCGCCCCAGGAAAGGAAGACTAAGAGTCACCTCTGCTTCTGAGGATAAGTTTATTCAAGTCACCAGCCTCAGAAATCGCAGCTCAGATTAGAGACCAGGTCAATGCCACACAGAGTTCTAGCAGCAGACACATCTCTACAACAACTGTTAAGAGAAGACTTTGTGCAGCAGGCCTTCATGGTAAAATAGCTGCTAGGAAACCACTTCTAAGGACAGGCAACAAGCAGAAGAGACTTGTTTGGGCTAAAGAACACAAGGAATGGACATTAGACCAGTGGAAATCTGTGCTTTGGTCTGATGAGTCCAAATTTGAGATCTTTGGTTCCAACCACCGTGTTTTGTGCGACGCAGAAAAGGTGAACAGATGGACTCTACATGCCTGGTTCCCACTGTGAAGCATGGAGGAGGAGGTGTGATGGTGTGAGGGTGCTTTCCACCAGAGGGAGCTAGTATGCACTAGGTGCTGCTCCCCTGGTTACAGCGAGACTGGGGAACACAGAGTGGTAGGAACCAGTTAGTGGGTGTGGGTGGAGGAACAACTAGATAGTGACACTTTAGATTTCATATTTAATAGAACGCCATCTTTGATCTTGGTCTTCTGCTGGTTCTTTTTAGTCTAGCCTTCGCTAGTCTGTCGGCTGTCACTGTGCTGTCAAAATTCTGTGTGTAATGTGACTTCCCTCCGCGAGCGCAGATCCTGTGTGGGCCTGCACTGGCATGGGACACAGCCCTCGTACCCCGATCTTTGGGACGAGAGGTAGGTTGCAGACAAGGAATGTCTCAACCCGGCCGAGGACCAGGATCAAGAAGGCCCGGGAGCTTTAGAGTGTGGCTCCCTAGCAAATGGGTCCCGGGGAGGATGCAGACGGAGCGGAGCACGCCACCTGTCCTCGCCTACCTGATCTATTCAGAGGGATTCCGGCCGCAAGAGGGGTACCGGCCCCCGACACCTCGTACTCTACGTCCAGGACAGGAAAGCCCGGTTAGGACCTGAGGATCCCGCCGGGCGTCGGATGGAGAGGAATTGCCACCCGAGCCCTACACCTGAAAGGAGCTCAGAGGGAGACCCGGCCTATCCACACACGCACAGACGGGAAAGGGTGAAGTCTGTAGTGCAGGAACACTCTGGTGCAGGGTCACTACCAAACACTTGACTTCCTCGGAGGTAGTCGGACCCCCGTCCCTGGTGGCCGCAGGACTCCGCGGGGAGCAGGGAGTCGCCTTCCCGCTAACATCTCTGAGTCAGTAAAGCTTTGGAAGTTCACCCCTATGGCCTCCGGACTGTTCATTACGCGACATACCACGCGACGCGGTGCCCGTACTCTCCCACGCTACTGCTACCCCCCTTCATCCTGTTTGCCTGCCCTGAGGCCTTGCTCCACCTGTGGGGAGCAGTAAGAACTTTAGCCGCCACGAAACCGGGCCTCAGCGGACTGCTAGCGGCGCTGGTGGCCCTTCACCAGACACCACAGGTGGCGTAGTCGTTAATCAGCCACTCAACCCGGACAAGCCCACACCATTTCTTTCTAATGTGATGGCCCTGAGCACGGGTCGGGCCCGGGCCACGGCTGCATCCCATCTCTTCAACACAGGGCCCGACACCGAGTCCCCCAACACCCAGGGTAAAACACGGGCTTTCTGAGTAGAGGCGTCACACAATGATATACATAAAAATAGATCCCCCATACAGAACCTCCCTCCAAAACAATAATAACCATCTCCGCACACAGCAAAAGACAGAGATTATTCCAAGGTTGATGACTAGTATAACTAAAAAATAATATCTCTGGTGTTCAAACTTTAAATTGGAAATGATGTACACGATTAGCTGTAGAAGTTAGATAAGTGGAAGATGGCATTATATGCTGTAGATGGAATAGCAGACATGGACCAAGTGAATACTGAAATGGTAATACTAAAATGAAAAAGACACAAAATTACTAAAAGATAGAAATTGCAAGGAGACTAATTCTCACAGAACAAGAAATGCTCTATAAGAATGGGGTAAAGCTAATCTTCTCATTTAGGCCTTTCGGTGTCAGTGTATCCAATAAAGAGATCCAGCGGCATTCCAACTGTGCATGTATCCGCTTGGTATTTCCCCCTCTAATGGCACAGTTGACTCTGTAAATACCCTGTACTCTCAACTCCCGGGGGTCACATCCATGGAACAACTTAAAATGTTTGGGCAGGGTTTTTAAGAGGGACAGATCCGACACCCCTTTTGCAGCCACAATGTCTCTAACATGCTCTCATATTTGGATTTTTAACTCTCTTGAAGTTAACCCCACGTATATCTTCTTGCAGGGGGAAGTGGCATAATATACCACAAAGGCGGTATTGCAGGTGATGTGGTCTGTTTAATCCAGTATTCCTGACTCTCATCACAAGAGAGAAAATACATAGATCGTACCATGTTGGGACAAGCCACACAATGACGGCAGGGATAGAAGCCCAAAATAGGACCCCTGGTACCAAAAGGATTGAGGGTTTTAGCCACATAATGGCTGTGTACCAGATAGTCCTTAAGGTTTCTATACCTGTGGGGTGTCATCCTCGGTGTTGATGGTAGATTTTTAGCCAGCTCGCTATCCGTATGGAGAATCAGCCAATGTTTTGTTAGGATAGCGCGAATAGATTCCCAATGACAGTTAGAGGTGGAGATAAAACTAATATCCACATTCTTTTTGTCATTTTTTCATGAGTGGCAAAGTAGATCATTACGTGTTATTGCCTTCGCTTTTCTATATCCGAGTCTGATGTTTCTCCTACTATACCCTCTATGTTCAAACCTCTCCTTTCGAATGGAGGACTGATATTCAAATCTAGCATCGGTCAAACAAATACATTGGGCCCTTGGGAATTGACCAACTGGGATGGCTCTTATTACTGCATGAAAATGTACCGATGAGGCATGGAGCAAAGAGTTCACAGATGTTTCCTTGCAAAATAAATCAGTCTGTATCAGACCATCCTTATTGACGCATAGTTGTATGTCAAGGAAATGAATCCTCGATTTGTGCCAATTATAAGTGAATTCAAGATTAAATTCATTGACATTCAGAATATGCATAAACTGTGTGAGTTCATCTTCTGAGCCTTGCCAGATCATCAGGACATCGTCTATGTAACGGAACCAGCCTTGTATTGGGTCAGCGGCGTGCGCTCCGTCGCCGTGGAAAACCTGCCTCTCCCAAAACTCGAGAAACAGGTTTGCATACGACGGAGCACACGCCGCTCCCATGGCAGTTCCCTGTTTCTGTAGATAGAACCTGTCCTTGAACACAAAAAAATTTTACACACTCATCACTTTATTATTGTATTCATACTTGATGCATGTTATATTATTCTGATTTCCTATCATGTCCTTTTTTGCTTCACATATGCAATATATCTGCACTTGTCACTTTACTCTTTATCACATGCACTCATCACTTTATTATGGTATCCATATTTGATACACCCTACATTGTCCTGACTCCTTACTATGTCTCTTTTGTCCCACAGTCCCCTTATCATGATTCTCCGTCCTCCTCCCTTGTTTAATTGATGATCATACAAATGTTTGCTTACTATGGACTTCTTAAATATGGCCGCCGGAGTTCGCATGCGCTCTGCTGCCTCACCGCTCTATCCGGTCATCAATTGGTTGACGCGTGAGTGTAAATTATGTCACACAGCATTTTTGGCCTACACGCATGCGCTGTTGGAAAACAGTTCCAATTTACTGGTACCTGTGGACAAAGTATAAATATATGATAGGACACTACCATTCTGACACCTCCCCTTGAGAAAGCTACACGCAAAATGCGCATTGGGGTAGTGCTGGCGGGCCCAATATTGATACTCCCTCATCATGGGTAAGCTAAATTATCTATAACCTACTCCTTCTGTCTCATTCTACGTTTATGGCTATTCTGTCTTCTACTTTATATGTCATGTTGAGACTGACTGTATAGGTGCATTGCACATTCTAGTGCAGTTTGTAATGTTGGATCTACTTGTTGCTCTCCACTGTTTTTTCCTCCTTATTTGACATATATATGTACTGATGGTGATTTTTTTTTTTACATTTCATTCAATAAATGATGAATTTTTATATTTATTGGTGGTTTATGGTTACTGCATTTTTCTTTTCTTTATTTTGCTCATTATGTTTGGAGTACTCCACCACTTGATAATGCAGTATTAATTTACTGTGTGGTAGGACATTAAACTCTAGTCCCTGACCTGATTAATGATTCTGTGCTATATGAATTTTCCCTTATTTGAAGTCATATTTTGCTTATTGACCACACAGAAAAATTTGACGAAGCTGAGAAGTGAGAAGCTTGCTCAAAGGGTATAACAAATTGGACAACAGATTTCAGAACAGATAAGTTCATTGTTAAATCTTTTTCTCAATACCTTTTATTTGAAAGACAATTTCTATTAACAGAATCATGGCCGTGACATTTTTTTTTCATTATATTTCATTGTGTCAACCTTTACCTGGAAATATGTAAAAAGAATACAATTTCAGTAACTTATAGAAATAATTAAAACGATAATAGATTTCCTAAAGGAGAAAAAACATGGCACTATCTAAGCGTAGTAAGATTTGATCAATTAAAAGGGTGAGTATCTATAGGAAATTGCTCACCTGATGGGGTTGTGCATGCCGAGGCTCAACTCCCGCTTGTAGTATGGATGAATTTGCAAAAGACTGCGGCCGACCTGGTGAGGTGGGATTGAATCCTGAGACAGGAGTATCCCACAACGAGGATGCCAAAAGGAAGAACTAGGTGATGGCGCTGTCTTTGCCACCAAGTGAGATCAAGGTGCAGGAACTTCAGGCTGCTCGTAAGTAAAAGAATTTTTTTTATTATTCACACTAATATAAAGCAATAAAACCTATATACACAACGCGTTTCGGCTTTTACTTACGAGCAACCTGAAGTTCCTGCACCTTGATCTCACTTGGTGGCAAAGACAGCGCCATCACCTGGTTCTTCCTTTTGGCATTATAGACATAATTAATGAGTGATATTCCAGTTACAGCAAATAAACATTATTTTTAAGTATAATGAACATTATAAAATTTACTAATATACTTTATGATTCCTCAGTTTTTAAGATCTTTGCTTGCAGGAACTTCCTTTAGTTCAGATACAAATCTGTCATAGTCATGCGAAGATCAAATGGGTACAAAACCTATTTGGTCATATAGGTACAAGACCCATAAAGGTTCTCATTGAATAAGAGGAAGCAGAGAATTTGAAAACCTAGAGTAATTAATACAAAAAGAATATTATTAAATTGTATAACTTGTAAAGTTGTTGTAAACATAATACCTGTTTAAGGCTTAAGGTTTCACTGAACGTTTTCACTGTTATAAAAGACCACCCTTTATTTAAGACTTTCTTAAAGAGTCAGTCACAGTTTCTTAAGTCTCAATCAAAAACGCTATTTAATACAGGTGATTCATTCTTCAGACTCAAGAAAAAACAGGAAACATATATTTAAGAGAAAATTATACAGGAGCTTGAACAACTAAACATAATGTCAAATTTTTAGTATTTCATTTTCCTACGTAGTATCTTTATTCCATCTTCTATTCTTTTTGCAAGGCGCTTTCATTTTTAGAGATGTCAGCAGGGATATATTCCTTACTTCTATAAAAGCTGAAAAGTTTAGTCTATCAAGTTGGTTGTGAATCCTGCTTCTCACAATGCCCCCTTAGATCCAAAACACATTGTTGTGACCTGGGCTCTAAAGTGGACAGTCTACTGTTCTCTGCACAATGGCAGATTCTTTGTTTGATGAGTGTGGTGTGTTTTTTAAAGCCATTTTCTAGAGGTTATTATCCTTCCCAAGAGTACTATATGATATATAATATTCATGATGTTTTCAATGAACTATAAATCCCCTAACCTATGCCAATTCTCCACTATGACTGACTGATGGGTGTAGACATGGTTTGAAGAGTCTTTTATTGCTTTGGCTGAGTACATGTTGTCTTTTGCTACCTCCAAAGGTATCAAATTTATATCTATCTGTCCAAAAAATCTTCTCCCACATCACAGATTTTCTTTTATTTTGTCTATTACTTTTCCCAGTGCACACTGACTAAGATTTGGGCTACCAGGTCATGTAGACTAACGTTTGCATGACTGGATACCTCTTGCCTTCCTGACACAGATTCCAGTTGTGGAGATAGACTTTGAGTAGTTAATTATTTAATTGCTGGTAGTTATTTCATTAACCCCTTCGCAACCCTGGGATTTTCCGTTTTTGCATTTTCGTTTTTTGCTCCCCTTGCTCCCAGAGCCATAGCGTTTTTATTTTTTGGTCAATATGGCCGTGTGAGGGCTTATTTTTTGCAGGATGAGTTGTACTTTTGAACGACATTACTGGTTTTACCATATCGTGTACGGGAAAAAAGGGAAAAAAATCCAAGTGCGTTGAAATTGCAAAAAAAGTGCAATACCACAGATTTTTTTTTTTTACCACTTTCATTGAATGTTAAAACTGACCTGCCATTATTATTCGCCAGGTCATTACAAGTTCGTAGACACCAAACATGTATAGGTTCTTTTTTATTTAAGTGGTGAAAAAAAATCCAAAGTTTGCTAAAAAAAAAATGGCGCCATTTTCCAAGACCCGTAGCGTCTCCATTTTTTGGGATCTGGGGCCAGGTGAGGGCTTATTTTTTGCGTGCCGAGCTGAAGTTTTTATTGATACCATTTTTGGGTAGATCCAATGTTTTGATCGCCCGTTATTGCATTTTATTGCAATGTTGCGGCGACCAAAAAGCGTAATTCTGGAGTTTAGAATTTTTTTCTCGTTACGCCATTTACCAATCAGATTAATTAATTTTTTATATTGATAGATCGGGCAATTCTGAACGCGGTGATACCAAATATATGTATGTGGTTTTTTTTTTATTATTACTTTATTTTGAGTGGGGCGAAAGGGGGATGATTTAAACTTTTAAAATTTTTACATTTTTTAAATATTTTTAAAAACATTTTTTTTTCACTTTTTGCTTGGTTCTATAGTCTCCATCGGAGACTAGAAGCAGCACTTGTCTGATCGCCTCTGCTACATAGAGGTGATCAGCGGATTACCTCTATGTAGCAGAAATGGTCCTGTGCTATGAGCACCAACCACTAGGTAGCGCTCATAGCGACCAGCTCATGACAGCCACTAGAGTCTGCTGCAGACCCACAGTTGACATGCCCACGCATCGGAGACCCGCGATCACGTGATGGGTAAATTAAGTTACTGTTGGTGTCTCAGGCTAGAATTAGTACAATGGTGTTTAGCATGCGAGACTTATTGGTATGACGTCACTCCCAGATGGCTTTACTGAAGCATGTGTTGGTTCTATTGGTCACCCATACTGTTGGTACACACAATATGTATATGTACTCTTTGGCACTTTGTGTTCTATACGCTTAGTGAAATTAATTTAGCAATTGTTAACTTTAATTGTTGACAGCAATGTGTGTATATATAGTATATGGTCATTTACTTTGTTGCACATTTCTCTTTAATGTTTGATTCCCACCTAATAGATATATTTTAAAATATATAAAAAAGTTAAAAATCTACAAAAGTTTAAATCACCCGTTTCCCCATTTAAAACGAAAGAAATTTAAACAGAAAAAAATAACCTATTTGGCATCTATGTGTTTAAAAAGTCAGATCTATCAAAATATAAAATTAATTAAACAATATGTGAAATATATAAAAGAAAGAAAAAATCAAATGCCAGAATTGCCAGTTTTTGGTTACTCCACTTCCCTCCCACCGCACCCCATAAATTATATAAAATATCAAAAAGATGTATGTACCTTACAATGGCAATAATAATAACTTCAGCTCAATATATTATATGGCAAAATGAATGGGGTTATTCAAAACTACAACTCATTCAAACAGACAAACCCACATGGCCTACAAGTTTCCCTACGCCAAACTTGGCACTCTACACAAGGAGAAACTTTACCGTTTAAGTCTTCTGTCTGAAGACAGAGGGCTAGGTGAACTTGGTGATGCGCCCAGGGGATGGGGAAGACTCAGTACCCGGGCCTTTGCCTGGTTTTGGGGGTGTCGTGGTGGTCGGCTCTCAGGCCCGTACCCTGGGGTCACTCTTGAAAAAGGGGATTGGAACTTGGATAGAAAATAAAAATAAAGTAAATAGTTTGTGATGCCACCTGTGGTATCTGGTAAGGATTACCAGTGCTGCTGCAGACCTCCGGGGGGTGATGGGATGGCAGCTGGGATGTTTCTGCTCCCCACAGGTGGAGCGGGCCCCCGAGGCAGTGTGGAGTTTGATGGTGGGTGGTGATGCTGGGGCTTGTAGTGCAGGCGGGATGGATGGCGCAGCTGAAATAATTGACTGAGGGAGTACAGTGCAGTCATCCGAGTTTTACTCACAGTTCTTGTACAAGGTTCTCAGGTACACTGTACGGGTGTCCGCCTCTGCGTCGCACTGCGTCTACCAGTCCAGCGGTTCAGCTCTTCCTCAGATATGTCAGGAGCGCTTGACGGAACCCCGCTTTCTTTATGCTCCTAACTAGATCAACTTCCCGCTCTGGGTCTTCTCCCTCCTGCCCTGCGCTTCACACACTCAGTCCCGATCGGGTGCTCTGAAGTCCATCTGGGCAACCTGGAGTTCCCGGACCTGCTTGACCCTCACGGTGACTAGGATGAGACTGTGGCGACTGCACCATGGAAGTGCAGAAGCCTCCTGTTTATCCAGCCGAGACCTGGAGTAACACAGCTGGGCCAGGGACCGGTCCCTTCTTGCGGCCTGATCCCTCTGACACCGGGCAGATTCGGGGCGTACGGGTGCCGTCCTGCACTCACCGTACCCCCGGGGATCCCTTCTGTAGAATGGAGCCTTTCTCCTCTGCTCCCCTCCTGGGCCTCTGTCACTAGGCCCCACTTGTGGAGCAGAGCTCCTAACGAGACTCTGCTCTCTGACTGACTGTCCTCACTCACTCCTCTTACTGACCTGACCTGCCACCCTAAGATGGCTTCCCTTTATATACCTCCTACAATGGTGCTCCCCTACTCTACATACTCCATCCACACCCACTACTGGTTCCCCATACCTTTGGTTCCCCCCACTCCAGCCAGGGACAGGGCTCAGCAGGAAACACATTGCATCTTGCCCTTCCAGCCGGCCTGGAGTAGTGTAGTGTTGAATGTGGGTGTTGGGGTTACGGGCAGCACTCCCTCCTTAACTGAGAGAAGGAGACAACACACACCTCTGGGTGAGGTGCAGTACCTCTGTGGCGACTGAACCCTCAGGGGCGCCACATTGGCATTTTCTGCAAAGAGAAATGTAGCCCTTAGGCCTCATATCAGAGGCCTCTTGCTCTACCAAACCAGTTCTCCTCCTTTCCACTGATAAAGGGAAAACATCACCAAATACATGTCTACAAATGGAGTTTCTGGTTTGCCATTTTATCCTAAGTTACGTGACAAAGGCCCCTTAAGAGGTCAGTATTGACGTTTAGGATTTCTATTTCCAAATGGAAGCCCTCATATGACTATTTCAACAGAAAAATAAATAAAGTTATGGACCTTGAAAAAAAAGGAGGTAAAAAGGAAAGCACAAAAATGAAAAATATCCAGGGCCTTAAAGAGTTAAAATCACTGACAAGTGAAGTAAATAACATTGATTATTTGGTATAATACCTCCTGTCAATGGGTGGGATATATTATGGTAAGGCCACATTCACATGGCAATATTTTGTTCAGTATTTCACATCGGTATTTATAATGCCAAAACCAGGAGGGAAACAATCAGAGGAAAAGTATAATAGAAACACGTCACCACTTCTGCATTTTTTACCCACTCCTGGTTTTGGCTTACAAATACTGATGTGAAATACTGACCAAATACTGAATGTGTGAACGTGGCCTAAGGCTAATTGTGGTGTTTGTGTCATGGCTGTGATGCAGGCACGATGCAGCTGAGTAGAGCAGTTGCCAAATACCGATGGAAGTTTCAAATTGTCTATTAAATAATTATTTCATTTCGTAGAGAGCAGCTGCGTCACTTCCAAAGCCACACGGCTGATTGTAATGCCACATTTGGCTTTACCCCTAGATAGTAAATAATATAGGCTAAATTGTGTTGACTGGACAACTGGGTAAAATTATCTCTCCTACAGAGGGTCTTTTGAGGTATTCTCAGTTTGCTGTGGGTAGTACCTACCAAAAGTGGTTCAAAGAAGCAGTGACCCGGTAACAGGGTCACAGGAGAAGAATGCACATTGATATTGTTATGCTAGAATAGCAACTCACTCGGGATAATAGGTAAAGCTAAAAACTGCAACTGACCCTGCCGATTCCTGTACAGACGACAGTTCCTAACCCAACAGTCCCTAGTGGTTCCTGCGTGAGCTGAGATAGCTCTAACCACAAACTAGAAGATGGCAACTCGGACCTGTGCTGCTTGAAAGGCAGTCGAGTGCTTCACATTCCTCCTAAAGAACCGGAGGTCAGAGAAGAGTGTGAATTACCTACTAAAGGGAAAGTGTGCTGAAAAAGAAGAGATCCCAGAGTGAGTAAAGTAAACCATGCAATAAAAAATAAATGATAAAGTATTGTGGTAAAGCGTCTTGCTCGGTTCTCACAGAGGTAGACACAGGAAACAAGTCTCGGGTTAACTTCCTGCAAGTTTATTGATATATGACAGAAACCTCGGCAGGGTTCCACTTAGTAAACACGTCCTCTCCGGGATAACGAAAAACAAAAAGATAAAGTATAGTACAGTCCATAGGCAAGCAAAGTTTCGCCTGCTCTGGGTAGCACATTAAGGTTTCACCACCAAGTCCTTCTGTGGAGCTCTCTGGCTTCCACACACACAGTCTGGAGATTTTCTTCTCCAGACCACACCAGAGAAAAAAAAACAGTGACTGAGCTTTTAACTTGCCCAGCCAGACCCTGAGGTGCAGATATGGTGAACGACTTCCCACCCTTCTCAATGTAATTCACAAAAAAACACTCCCTTTTAAAATGGTGGTTTAACCTGCAACACATAACATGTTGGAGGAAATGTGTAGGTTTAGTTCACTGAAGCTAGTAGCCGCAGTGAAACATATCTCCCCTCACATATATCACCAGTGACTCTGACACAGTACATACTGTTAGATTAAAAAGAAACAGAAGATGGGGCAGAATACAGAACAAAAACAGAAAAGAGATGAACCCTTGCTGGAATTTCACTGACTGGTTTAACTACAGCAGAATGGCTGAACATCTAAAAGAGACTAACACCAGAAGGAATGCCAGAAGGGGGAAAGAATATAAAGCCTGAAAGGTGATAGGGCAGACAAATGAAAACACCTGTGTTATGCTAAACAGACTGCAGCCAGAAATACAAAAGCTAAACACCCAGAGAAAGGGTGTGTCTGCTGTGGCTCTGTTGACAGAGAAGCTGACCACAAAAGACAGATTTCTGTGGAGAATGAAGGTAATATCTGGTCTGATCCCATAAAAACCTACTGTAGCACAAACTACAACTTGGAAGACTTTTAGGAATTTCTGCTCAAGTCTGAGCACCTTCAAAGGTCTTGTAAAATAACTCAATGGGTTACAGCTATTTTAGTAACGTGGTAAAGGAAGGGGAGGTGGGGTAGCAGCTAGTGGTTTTAGTGCTATGGCTGATATGAATATTTTTTAAACCAAGATTTTTCTTTTTTTTTCGCGTATACTGCTGTGCATAAAACAATACTTTAGTGTCATCTCAGTAATATTCCCCAGAAATAATAATTGTGCCAGTCCAAATCCAATATATTTTGTTATAGATTAAATCTTACAGACAATCATTTCTATGTTCATGAGTTAGTCATGTTTTAAATATTGAAAAAAAATGCTTGAGAGTTCATTATCATGAAAGAAATACTTATGTGGGAATGTATCCCCAAAGCCTAATTTTCTATTGACCAAAACCCATTGCTAGTAACGCTGAGAAAAAAAATCCATCTCATCCATCAAGTTCAACTGTGAGCTGGAATTTCGACTGGGAAACAGCCAAAGAGCCCATCATGATGATGGAGTATTAAAAACATGTGCATCAATTTCACGTTACCACAAGAATATTTTACAACAGTGCATTTAACTAAAATAAAACACATTATAAAAAAAAGTCCAGGGATAATAGTAATTAGAAAATCCAAGACTTCCATCTGGTATAAAATGAAACTATGTAAGCAATATAATGTTCACATATTTAACGTGCAGGATAACATATTTATTCTATTATAGAGACAAATAAAACAAAAGGAATTCCCAAACTGCTCAGTTTTAATAGGAAATGTACCTACTCACTATGGATAATTTCATTCAAAATTTCCTCCCACATATTTGTATTCACTAGAGATGCAATAAACTGGAAAAATCTAGCAGTATTACCCATTTTCTAGAAACAATCTCTATCATTTGGATTGTGGAGCTTCAAAACTGCCAGAATAACAAAAAAAAGTATACCTCAACTTCTCCAAGTAAATCCGAGCCTTGGAGCAATTTTAATCTAAATGGTGAAATTGCTAACCAAACGTTAACACAATCTGACAGACAGCTATTTCAAATGTATTGCTGGATTAATTTATATTTCAAATTACTTCCAAATCTCTCGACTTGGTACTACCATTTTCCCTGTTAAAGGGGTTGTCCAGGCTTTGTGACCGCAGACTTGTGAATCCTCACAGTGCGCACAGTGCACGCAGTCTGGATTTTCTGGTGCCAGGAGCAGGCAGTCATCTGACTGCAAGTATGTGATTTGCATATTTCCGGCCACATACTGACTAGACGTGTCCGGCTTCACTCGATTGACTTGTATTGAGTGAGGTTGTGCATATCTAGTCAGCATGTCACCGCATATATGCAAATTGCATACTTGTGGTCATACGTCTGCCCGTTCCTAGCACCAACACTGGATGCGTTGTGAGGATTCACAAGTCTGTAGTCACATAGAGTGACTCCAAACTTGAGCCTCAAGTCTGGATAAACCCTTTAAGATGGTGTGTGTCTACACAGTTCAGCACTGGCAACACTGACTGGACAGCATGGGACTGTGTAGGACCATATTTTCAACTAGTACTCCTAGTTAATTTATTTATACAGTTCTAGGTGGAATATCAGTGGAAGAGCACAATGCAGAGTTTTAAGAAAAGATGCTACAATAGTGTCATGTTAAGAGGAATGCAAGTATTTACAGACATGTCAACAGAGATGACAGGTCCCCTTTAACCATTTGTAAAATGAAGGGTGACTGTGTGTTTCCCAACTGGATGCCATTGAAACCCCACAGGGGTGTAATTTTTTAAAATATTAAGTGGTCACCATGTAAAGTATTTATTTCTGTAATATCAAGGCAAAGTGTATTATAATATTTTTGGGGCACAATGTCTTTTATTCAGGGTGTGGAGGGTGTTTTTGAACATTCATGGGGCACAGTGTATATTTGTTACATTCACGGTGCATATTATGCTATTTTATATTCAGGGGTCACAGCATATGTTTTTTAGAAATTCCTAAAAAGATATTTGGAATGAGTGCTCCTAGATTAAATGTTGTTTTTTTTCATTAAATGAACCTAACAATATAATTGTGATCTACTGTCAATCTAATGTGCATAGAGGAATTCTGATAGCCCATCAGAAGAATGTATGATTTAAAAATATAGTAAGCCCAAAGCTCAACTCCCTCATTAGTTCTTGTGTCAATTTGACAGAGTTGACCAATATGAAGGTACAGTGTCCATTTTAGGGCATGATCAGATATCAAAATCAAACATCAGAATGATGTCAGTTTGAGGCTAAATACCCTGTCTGAGAACTGATTTTGATAAGTGATTCTGAGAACTGATTTTGATAAGTGATTCTGATAAGTGATTTTGATGAGTGATTCTGACAAGTGATTTTGATGAGTGATTCTGACAAGTGATTTTGACAAGTGATTTTGATGAGTGATTCTGATAAGTGATTTTGATGAGTGATTCTGACAAGTGATTCTGACAAGTGACTTTTACAACTGTAATAATAAAAAAAAAAACTGTTCGCTGATGGGACCTGAACCCAAAACTCTATTTCCCAAAGCCAGTGCACTAACCACTGAGCTATAAACTCAATTGTAAATTACCTATGAGTAATATTTAGTTATATGATTTTCAGTGCAAACTTGTCTAAAATTCATTGGGACTTATGCACAGACTGCAAGCAAGCCAAATTCAAATGATGTTTGATTTTGATGGGTGAATCTGATTTGTGACTTTCTTCAAACATCAGAATCACAATGACTTTTTGACTTTTAGTCACCCTTAGTATTTTCCTGGTTGATCTCATAGGACAAGAAAACCTAGCAGTTAGTATCACTTGATTGGATAGTGCAATGGTAAGGCATCAGCCTCTGAAGCTACAGTGTTTAGAGTTCAAATCCCAGTAGGATTTATTTTTTTTATTTCTAATTTGACTGTTTAGCACACAAACTACAGGGGTGTTTTACTTTTAATATCTGACACTCTGATTGTCATCCTGATGTGTTAAGAGTTTCAGACACACTGTCTATTTGCATGGTAAATTACATAGCCAAAGTAAATTGGGAGGCAATAATTTACTACATATCTATTTCCAAGTGACTTTATATTTGCATAATTTCTTAAAGGGGTCTAATGATAAAATGTCTTTATTGTACATTTTTATTTCCATCCACCCAAGTACTGGCTGCAAACTCCCAATTTACTTTTGCTATGTAATTTATCAGAATGTCAGATATTAAAAGTAAAACACACCTGTAGTTTGTGTGCTTAATAGAGATGAGCGGTGTTCGAGTCAAACTGTTCGCCAATCTCAAATTCGAGCTGTTTTGGGCGGTGTTCGAGCCGTTCGGCGAACACGAACAATTTGAAAAAAATTCGGCTGTTCGATAACTGTTCGTGCACCAAAATCATAACTGGATTTTTTCTCAGTAATGCTGAAAATTAATGTTAATACGCAGTTTGAGTGTACAGCGGGGCAGGGGATGGATCTCTGCATAAATAATGAAGATCTCCATTTTTTTTTCTCTTTCCCGCATTTACAGTGGGGAGGTGCAATCTGTCAGCCTATCAGCAGCGCACACACGGAGCGAACTGCTTTTTTTCACACAAGCAAGGGCATGTGTCATTGGCAGTGTATGTCACATGTCCTTGCCCTACAAGACCCAGCCATTTTCCCCATCACCACCATTTTCTCACTGCTGCAGCTGCGTGTTAGATGGCACCGCTGTTGCTGTGTGCGCTATACTTTGTTAATTTCAATCCAATTTTCGCACAAATCTACAGATAGCTTTGGAGTAGGGAATAGTTGTGATTGCAGTCCTTTTGAGGACTAGGTTACATCATTTCCTACAACTTTTATCAGGCAGGTCTGTGCTCTTAAATAGATAGGTTGGGAGTAAAGACTAATTGTAATTGCAGTCCTTTTGAGGGCTAGGTTACATCAGTTCCTATCACTTTTTGCCAGGCAGGTCTGTGTCAGTGCTGTGCAAGTTTTTTTCACAGCATTTGGCTAAATCTAGCAAAGGAAATCCTTTTTGGCCTCTTGCAGTGTGTGTTAGTCAGTGGAGTAGCCTGTGTTGCAAGCTACACCACCTGTGTATAGAATACTATTTTTTTTTACTGCACCTAGTGGAGTAAAACCTTTTGGGCATAGCATCATTCTATTAGTCCATCAATACTAACCTCCACCAGGTTGCAAATTCAATATAATTTTTATCTGCATCTAGCTCTGAAAAAATATTTCGGCTTGTAGCAGTGTGTGGGACTTGTTCTATTAGTCTATCTATACTAACCTCCACCAGGTTGCAAATTCAATATAATTTTTATCTGCATCTAGCTCTGAAAAAATATTTTGGCTTGTAGCAGTGTGTGGGACTTGTTCTATTAGTCCATCTATACTAACCTCCACCAGGTTTCAAATTCAATATAATTTTTATCTGCATCTAGCTCTGAAAAATATTTCGGCTTGTAGCAGTGTGTGGGACTTGTTCTATTAGTCCATCTATACTAACCTCCACCAGGTTGCAAATTCAATATAATTTTTATCTGCATCTAGCTCTGAAAAAATATTTTGGCTTGTAGCAGTGTGTGGGACTTGTTCTATTAGTCCATCTATACTAACCTCCACCAGGTTTCAAATTCAATATAATTTTTATCTGCATCTAGCTCTGAAAAATATTTCGGCTTGTAGCAGTGTGTGGGACTTGTTCTATTAGTCCATCTATACTAACCTCCACCAGGTTGAAAATTCAAAATAATTTTTATCTGCATCTAACCTAGCCAATACTTTTGGGCTAATACCACAGTTTGGCCACTCAGCTCTGCTCGGTTCCCATCCATTGTTTTTTGTGCAAACAACTCCAGAGTTGTCAATTAGTTAACCACCAAAATGAGTGGAAAAAGGCCTGCTGCTGGTGGAAAGGGGAATAGGCGTGTTGGGAAGGGAAAAAAAGGTTGTGTCCGTGGGGTAGGTGTTAAAGCAACAGTAACATCAGCAGAAGAAAGACCATCTTCCAGCCAAACTAAGATATCTACTTCTTTTAGCGGACAATGTGATAAGATCCCTTTCTTACGGCCACGCCAATCGCTACAAATTCCAGATGAGACACAAAAACAGCAGGTGCTTCAACGGATATCAAGTGCTCCTTTAAGTGGGCTCTCCTCCACCTCAACTTCAACATCACAAATACTCCAGTCCTCAGAGGTGTAACCCCAATAGCACTTGCTTCCTCACAGCTCCCAAGTCTCCAGCTGCCCATCAGAGTATGGGGTAGAACAGATGGTTGAGTCTGCAGAGATGTTTACTCATACTATAGCCTGGGAATCAGAGGTCGGCTCCAGAGCTTCTGTGAATCCAGATGAGGAAATGATCTGCACTGATGCCCAGAATCTTTATGAGTCGGATCCAGAACCAGACGCAGAAGGTTCTGACCATAATGTAGACCCCCGTTCCCAAACTGTAGCTCCTGTTGGTGGAGACAATGAGGAAGACGATGATGAGACTCAAATACCTGATTGGAGCGACAACTTGAGTTTTTTGTCAGGGCAGGAAGAGGTTGGCTCTGAGGACGACGGGTGTGATAACACACAGGGTGATGATGACGAGGTTGGAGATCCCACTTACTGTCAACCCACAGTCAGCCAAAAGATGAGGTCAGCAGAGGAGGTAGAGGAGGATGCTAGTGACGACGAGGTCAGGTTGCGCCTTCCTGGACAGAGACGTAGTACTGGAAGCACGTCAACAACTGCATCCTCAAACACAACTCTGCCTCTGACCACAAGTCGTGGTGGCTCTTCAGGTCGCATGGGTACTAAGCGTTGCATAGCCTGGGCATTTTTTCAGATCGATAAGGATGACCCAACTCGTGTTATCTGTAACATTTGTCAGCAAAAGCTAAGTAGAGGCCAAAAAATCCATAGTTTGAGTACTTCATGCATGAACCGGCACATGGATATGAAGCATAAGTTGCAGTGGGAAGTTTCTGTGCTACAATGCGGCCTAGCCGGCCGGGCCAACAACCGTCTGCCACATCTTGTGCATCAGCGGCCTCTTCATCCTCTGTTTTGGGACGCAGACCTGCCACCTCTTTACCCGCAACAGCCAGCGTGATTGGCAGGTCATCATTTTCTTGGCGGTGGAAACACCAGCTGGTGTTGAGCGCTGTCTGACATCGATAGCACCACCTTTAGATCAAGGCAACCTAACATGTCCGCCTGCATCTTCCTCACAGACCGGCAGTTTGCCGGGGACACCCTTCTCAACCTCGTCTAAGCACAACAGCCAGCCCTCGGTCCCTCAGATGTGGACAAGTAAAAGACCATTTCCTCCTAGCCATGAGAAAGCTAAGAGCTTGAATTTCACCATCTGCAAGCTCTTGGCTACAGAAATGCTTCCTTTCTGCCTGGTGGACACAGAGGATTTTCGAGACCTTATGTTCGTCGCAGTGCCCCAGTAGCAGATGCCCAGTCGGCACTACTTCTCAAAGAAAGGTGTGCCTGCGCTCCACCAGCATGTCGCACACAACATCACCGCTTCTTTGAGAAACTCTGTGTGTGACAGGGTGCATTTCACCACAGACACTTGGACGAGTAGGCATAGACAGGGGCATTACATGTCGCTAACTGGGCACTGGTTAACTATGGTGACAGCAGGACAAGGGGCTGCTGTCCAAGTCTTGCCGTCCTCATGCGTTGTGCGTCAATCCTCTTTATCTCAAAGTTCCTCCACTGCTTCTGCCTCCTCAACCTCCTCTCGGTCCTCCACCTGCACCCAAAGCCTGTCTGGTCATGCCACAAGCTTTCTAACTGCGCAGAAGGGATCCTGCACACCTCCTTACTATACTGGCAGCAGGGCTCAACGTCATCAGGCGGTTTTTACTTTGAAATGTCTGGGAAATGTGAGTCACACAGCTGAGGAGTGTGGTCAGCTCTGGAGAACCAGTTTCATGAATGGTTGTCTCCACTGGACCTGAAACCAGGGAAGGCCATGTGCGACAATGCTGCAAACCTGGGTACGGCCCTTCGCCGGGGCAATGTCACGCACGTGCCTTGTATGGCTCATGTGTTGAACCTGGTTGTCCAGCAATTTTTAGCCCACTATCCCGGACTAGATGGCCTTCTGCAGAGGGCACGGTCGCTGTGTGCTCACTTCCGCCGTTCGCATCACGCAGCTCAGCGACTTACATCTCTACTGAAGTCATTGGGCCTGCCACTTCACCGGCTAAAATGCAATTTGCCTACCCGGTGGAATTCAACTCTGCACATGTTGCAGCGACTGTGGCAGCACCGACAAGCCCTGGTGCAATACGTTCTGACATATAGCCTGGGCCAGCGAGATCCAGAGGTGGGGCAAATCACGCTGGAGGAGTGGTCTCAGATCAGGAACCTATGCACCCTTCTGCTCAGTTTTGAAATGGCGACGAAGATGTTTAGTGCTGACGATGCCATTATCAGCATGACTATTCCGGTGATTTACATGCTGGAGCACATGTTAAACAGAATTCGGAGTCAGGTGGTGGCACAAGAGGAGGTGGAGGAAGTAGAGGAGGAGATGTATGCGGAAGGGCTAACATCTGCAAGGTCCAGACGATCAGCAGCACCAAGGCGGCAGGCATGTGAGGGTGGGGGAGATGGATTTACCAGGGCACATGGTAGCAGCCAAACTAGTGAGGAAGGTGCAGGAGCCCAGGAAGAAGTGGAGGACGAACTGATGGAAGACTCATCAGATGAGGGAGACCTTGATCACATTTCTGTTGTGCGAGGTTGGGGGGAGAGGGCAGAGGAAGGAAGCATGATTGTTACCTCGCCACCAACACAACAAGGACTTGGTGCTCCTGGATGCGCAAGACACATGAGTGCCTTCTTGCTGCACTACCTGCAACATGACCCTCGAATTGTGAGAATTAGAAATAATCCTGACTACTGGGTTGCCACACTGTTAGATCCCCGGTACAAAAGTAAATTTGCAGAAATTATTCCTGCCATAGAAAGAGATGCATGCATGCAGGAGTATCAGCAGAGACTGTTGCAGAATCTTACATGTGCTTTTCCCAAAACACTAGTGGTGCACGTAGTGAATCTCACAGTTCCAACTTGCCAACCGTGGGACCGTCGAGTGTTCAGCACTCAAAACGTAACAGAAACACAGTATCTGCTGGTAACATCAATTTTGCGGAATTATTTCACCACTTTTTTAGCCCATCCTTTGCAATGCCACAGGAGACAAGAAGTCTGACACATAGTCAACGCCTAGAGACGATGGTACAGGAGTATCTCCAAGTAAACATTAAAGCCATGACTGTGTCACTGAACCCTTACTCTTTTTGGGCTTCCAATCTGGATAAATGGCCGGAGCTCGCCACTTAAGCCTTGGAGATCTTGTCATGCCCCGCAGCCAGCGTTCTGTCTGAACGTGTGTTCAGCGCTGCTGATGGTGTGCTGACAGATAAGCGCACGCGGCTCTCCACTGATAATGTAGACAGACTCACGTTCATAAAGATGAACAAATCATGGATCCGAAACGACTTTTCTACCCCTGTGTCATCCTGGGGAGAGTAAAAGCTTGATGATTTCTTAAAATCACCTCACCAACCGTTTTAAGCTTTCAAATTACTAATCATGTTTATCTGTATGTTGGTTGGAAAATAATTTGGGCCTTGTAGCAGTGTGCAGTACTGATTCTATTAGGCCATCTATACTAAACTCCACCAGATTTAAAATTACTAATCATGTTTATCTGTATCTTGGCTGGAAAATAATTTGGGCCTTGTAGCAGTTTGCAGTACTGATTCTATTAGGCCATCTATACTAAACTCCACCAGATTTAAAATTACTAATCATGTTTATCTGTATCTTGGCTGGAAATAATTTGGGCCTTGTAGCAGTGTGCAGTACTGATTCTATTAGGCCATCTATACTAAACTCCACCAGATTTAAAATTACTAATCATGTTTTTCTGTATCTTGGCTGGAAAATAATTTGGGCCTTGTAGCAGTTTGCAGTACTGATTCTATTAGGCCATCTATACTAAACTCCACCAGATTTAAAATTACTAATCATGTTTATCTGTATCTTGGCTGGAAATAATTTGGGCCTTGCAGCAGTTTGCAGTACTGATTCTATTAGGCCATCTATACTAAACTCCACCAGATTTAAAATTACTAATCATGTTTATCTGTATCTTGGCTGGAAAATAATTTGGGCCTTGTAGCAGTTTGCAGTACTGATTCTATTAGGCCATCTATACTAAACTCCACCAGATTTAAAATTACTAATCATGTTTATCTGTATCTTGGCTGGAAAATAATTTGGGCCTTGTAGCAGTGTGCAGTACTGATTCTATTAGGCCATCTATACTAAACTCCACCAGATTTAAAATTACTAATCATGTTTATCTGTATCTTGGCTGGAAAATAATTTGGGCCTTGTAGCAGTTTGCAGTACTGATTCTATTAGGCCATCTATACTAAACTCCACCAGATTTAAAATTACTAATCATGTTTATCTGTATCTTGGCTGGAAAATAATTTGGGCCTTGCAGCAGTTTGCAGTACTGATTCTATTAGGCCATCTATATTAAGCTCCCCCAGCTTTCAAATTAATAATAATTTTTAGCTGCATCTAGCCCGGAAAATAATTTTGGGGCTCCTAGATGCGCAAGACACATGAGTGCCTTCTTGCTACACTACCTGCAACATGACCCTCAGATTGTCAGGATTCAAAATAATCCTGACTACTGGGTAGCCACACTCTTAGATCCCCAACACTCTTCAATCAACCTTTTAATTTTAATAAAGAACAAAAAAATGGTCATTTTTGAAATGATAAGCATTAGCAGGTTATTAAAAACTGAAATCAAACAGTTTTCAACTCAAAACTTTATTCTAGGTGATGTTACATTTGCACATAGGACCCCTTGTTCGAAAGGAGCTTCTGAACTCTCTGGTCCATTGAATTTGTCAGGTTTTGGATGGTTTCTGCTTCAATTGTTTTGCATGAGGACAGAATACCCTCCCAGAGCTGTTGCTTAGATGTGAATTGCCTCCCGCCATCATAGACACTCCTTTTGATGATGCTCCAGAGGTTCTCAATGGGGTTGAGGTCAGGGGAGCATGGGGGTCACACCATAAGTTTGTCCCCTTTTATGCCCATATCAGCCAGAGATGCAGATGTGTTATGTGCAGCATGAGACGGTGCATTATCATGCATGAAAATGATCTTGCTGCGGAATACACGGTTCTTCTTCTTGAAGCATGATAGGCAGTGCTGTTTGAAAAACTCCACATACATTATGGAGTTCATCTTTACCCCTTCAGGGATCCTAAAGGGGCCGACAATCTCTCTCCCCATGATTCCAGCCCAAAACATTACTCCACCTCCTCCTTGTTGGCGCCGTAGCCGTGTTTGCATGGGGTGTCCATCAACCAGCCATCCTCCACTCCATCCATCTGGACCATCGAGCGTTGCACGGCACTCATCCGTGAACAAAACAGTTTTGAAGTCAGTCTTCATGTATTGTTTGGCCCACTGGAGCCGTTTCTGCTTGTGTACAGTGGATAGAGGAGGTCGACAGGATGGCTTATGCACAGCTGCAAACCTCTGAAGGACCCTGCATCTTGTTGTTCGGGGGACGTTGGAGGCACCAGCAGCTTCAAAAACTTGTCTGCTGCTATGACAAGCCTTTTTTGCCGCTGCTCTTTTAACCTGTCGTAATTGCCTGTAGGAAAGAGTCCTCAATTTTCCCTTATCAGCACGCACACGTGTGTACTGTGAATCAGCTACATACTTCTTGATTGTGCGATGATCAGGATGAAGTGTCTTGGCAATGTTGATTGTAGTCATGCCTTGACCTAAACACTCCATAATTTGTTGCTTCTCAGCAGCCGACACATCCTTTTTCTTTCCCATTTTGGCAGAAAATGTAGGCTGCTTAATAATGTGGGACAGCCTTCTTAAGTAGTCTTGCCTTTCATTGGACACACCTGCCAAACTAATTAGCACAGGTGTCTGCAATTGCTTACAGTGATATAAAGAGCCCTGACACATATCACCATCAATGAGTTTAACTGACAAATAAGAAAATATTCTTACCTTATCACTCCTAAACATTTTTTGCATAATAATTTGGAACATAGTGTACATGTGCTTTTCCACAAAACACCAGTGGTTCACGTAGTGAATCTTACAGTTCTAACTTGCCAACCGTGGTCTGTATGGAGTTGTTCAATAAAGGGCCCAAAATTAAGATAACATAGACGGGAGAGGTCTCTATGAATACGAATTCCTAAGTATTTGATACCCTGTGAGGGCCAGGCAAAGTGAAAGTTGGACTGGATGGAATCCTGTATGGATTTGGGGAGGGAGACATCGAGGGCCTCAGACTTCGCTGCATTGATTTTAAAATTTGACCATGTAACAAAGTGATCTATTTCAGCCATAACAGCAGGGATGGATATATGTGATTGAGTGATATATACTAGGACATCAGCAGCAAATGCAGAGCACTTGTACTCGGTGCCTCCCACCTCAATCCACCTAATACTGGGGTTATGGCGAATTGATAAGAGCAGGTGCTCCGTCACTAGGATGTATAAGAGAGGGGACAGAGGACATCCCTGCCTTGTCCCATTGGTGATTATGAAAGGTGATAAAATGTTCCATTTATCTTCAGCCTAGGTGACGTATTGGGATACAGGGCCGTGATTTTGCCTATAAAAGGGTCCCCTAGACCCCTACCCCAAGCTTTTTAAGAGAATAATATATGGCGTGCAAGGAGACTCTATGGAATGCTTTCTCAGCATCCAACGAGAGTATCTAATTACAAATTTTTAACTGCATCTAGCCCAGGAAATACTTTGTGCCTAGTAGCAGTGTCTGCTAGTCAGCGGATTATCCCAGCTGTTAAGCAAGCTACACCACCTGTAGTTTGGACACTTAATTTTTTCAAAGGAAATGGTTCGGGCCCCAGGGACACTCAGTGAAGAGCATCGGGGAGGCACCCCAAGGCACAGGAGCTGGGACTGGCGGTAGGACGCCTTGCGGTGGACCGCCAAGCTCGATCCTTATAAAAGCTTTTTAACTGCAGCAGCTTTAGTGGACGCTACTGGAGCTAGAATTACCGCGGCTGCTGGCATGAGACTTGTCCTCCAATAGATCCTTGTAAAATGATTTAAAGTGTACTCATTCAAATTAGAGAGACAATTTAAATTAAAAAGATTAGACCTGCCTCCACCGCAGGGGGGCTCGCTCGACCCACCAGCGGACAGGCACCAGTATTGGGAGAGGGGGGCTGGCCGTCAGGGTCCACCGCGGCTCTGGCACAAACCCGGCGACACGGAGCGCACGGGTAGGAACGGACTGGCCGTGTCGGCTTCGCACTTTTTTGGTTTTAGAAGGGCATGACATGCCTATATCTTTGTCTCCCCCTCCTTTTACTCCTCCACCTCTTTTCTTTTCGCATGACTATATGTACTTGTCACTTTTTCATGTGTTAGTTGTGTCTTCTGAGCAGTTTGTCAGCTTTTGGACACCTTTGAAGGTGTTTTCTATGTGTTTCTATGTGTTTTTGTTTGCCGGCCATTGGTTTTAACGGTGTTCGACGAACAGTTCGGCGAACATACGGGTGTTCAACGAACCGAACCGAACTCGAACACTACGGGGGTGGCTCAACACTAGTGCTTAAAAGCCATTATAAAAAAAAAACTTACTCCTACCAGGATTTGAACTCTAACACTGTAGTTTCAGCTTATCTTGTCTTATGATAAACCATGAAAATACTCAGGGTGACTAAAAGTCATTGTGCTAAAAGTCATTGTGATTCTGATTCTGATGTTTGAAGAAAGTCACACATCAGACTCACACATCAAAATCAAACATCATTTGAATTTGGCTTGCTTGCAGTCTGTGTCCCAATGAGTTTTAGACAAGTTTGCACTGAAAATCATATAATCAAATAGTACTCCTAGGTTTTTCAAATTGAGTTTATAGCTCAGTGGTTAGTGCACTGGCTTTGGGACATAGAGTTTTGGGTTTAAGTCCCATTAGCGAACAGTTTTTGTTTTTTTTATTATTACAGTTGTAAAAGTCACTTGTCAGAATCTCTTGTCAGAATCACTCATCAAAATCACTTGTCAAAATCACTTGTCAGAATCACTTGTCAAAATCACTTCTCAGAATCACTCATCAAAATCACTTGTCAGAATCATTTGTCAAAATCACTTGTCAGAATCACTTGTCAGAATCACTCATCAAAATCACTTGTCAGAATCACTTGTCAGAATTAGAGATGAGCGTTGTTCGACTCGAACTGTTCGCCAATCTCAAATTCGAGCTGTTTTGGCCGGTGTTCGAGCCGTTCGGCGAACACGAACGATTTGAGAAAAATTCGGCTGTTCGAGGTTATGTTCGATAACTGTTCGTGCACCAAAATCATAACTGGATTTTTTCTCAGTAATGATGAAAATGAATGTTAATACGCAGTTTGAGTGTACAGCGGGGTGGGGGGAGGGGCAGGGGATGGATCTCTGCAGGAATAATGAAGATCTCCATTTTTTTTTCTCTTTCCCGCATTTACAGTGGGGAGGTGCAATCTGTCAGCCTATCAGCAGCGCACACACGGAGCGAAGTGCTTTTTTTCACACAAGCAAGGGCATGTGTCATTGGCAGTGTATGTCACATGTCCTTGCCCTATAAGACCAAGCCATTTTCCCCGTTGCCACCATTTTCTCACTGCTGCAGCTGCGTGTTAGATGGCACCGCTGTTGCTGTGTGCGCTATACCTTGTTAATTTCAAGCCAATTTTCGCACAAATCTACAGATAGCTTTGGAGTAGGGAATAGTTGTGATTGCAGTCCTTTTAAGGACTAGGTTACAGAATTTCATATGACTTTTATCAGGCAGGTCTGTGCTCTTAAATAGATAGATTGTGGGAGTAAAGACTAATTGTAATTGCAGTCCTTTTCAGGACTAGGTTACATCAGTTCCTATCAGTTTTTGCCAGGCAGGTCTGTGCCAGTGCTGTGCAAGTTTTTTTCACAGCATTTGGCTGAATCTAGCAAAGCTAATCCTTTTTGGCCTATTGCAGAGTGTGTTAGTCAGTGGAATAGCCTATCTGTGTTGCAAGATATACCACCTGTGTATAGAATACCAATTTTTTTACTGCACCTAGTGAAGTAAAATCTTTTGGGCATAGCATCATTCTATTAGTCCATCTATACTGACCTCCATCAGGTTGCAAATTGAATATAATTTTTTTCGGCATCTAGCTCTGAAAAAATATTTGGGCTTCTAGCAGTGTGTGGGACTTGTTCTATTAGTCCATCTATACTGACCTCCATCAGGTTGCAAACTGAATATAATTTTTTTCTGCATCTAGCTCTGAAAAAATGTTTGGGCTTCTAGCACTGTGTGGGACTTGTTCTATTAGTCCATCTATACTGACCTCCATCAGGTTGCAAACTGAATATAATTTTTTTCTGCATCTAGCTCTGAAAAAATATTTGGCCTTCTAGCAGTGTGTGGGACTTGTTCTATTAGTCCATCTATACTGACCTCCATCACGCTGCAAATTCAAAATAATTTATAGTCTGCATCGAGCTCTGAAAAAAAATATTTGGCCTTCTAGCAGTGTGTGGGACTTTCTCTATTAGTCCATCTATACTGACCTCCATCAGGTTGCAAATTAAAAATCATTTTTATCTGCATCTACCTCTGAAAAAATATTTGGGCTTCTAGCTGTGTGTGGGACTTGTTCTATTAGTCCATCTATACTGACCTCCATCAGGTTGCAAACTGAATATAATTTTTTTCTGCATCTAGCTCTGAAAAAATATTTGGCCTTCTAGCAGTGTGTGGGACTTTCTCTATTAGTCCATCTATACTGACCTCCATCAGGTTGCAAATTAAAAATAATTTTTATCTGCATCTAGCTCTGAAAAAATATTTGGCCTTCTAGCAGTGTGTGGGACTTTCTCTATTAGTCCATCTATACTGACCTCCATCAGGTTGCAAATTAAAAATAATTTTTTGTCTGCATCTAGCTCTGAAAAAATATTTGGCCTTCTAGCAGTGTGTGGGACTTTCTCTATTAGTCCATCTATACTGACCTTCATCAGGTTGCAAATTCAAAATAATTTTTTGTCTGCATCTAGCTCTGAAAAAATATTTGGCCTTCTAGCAGTGTGTGGGACTTTCTCTATTAGTCCATCTATACTGACCTCCATCAGGCTGCAAATTCAAAATAATTTTTATCTGCATCTACCTCTGAAAAATATTTGGCCTTCTAGCTGTGTGTGGGACTTGTTCTATTAGTCCATCTATACTGACCTCCATCAGGTTGCAAACTGAATATATTTTTTTTCTGCATCTAGCTCTGAAAAAATATTTGGCCTTCTAGCAGTGTGTGGGACTTTCTCTATTAGTCCATCTATACTGACCTCCATCAGGTTGCAAATTAAAAATAATTTATATCTGCATCTAGCTCTGAAAAAATATTTGGCCTTCTAGCAGTGTGTGGGACTTTCTCTATTAGTCCATCTATACTGACCCCCATCAGGTTGCAAATTAAAAATAATTTTTTGTCTGCATCTAGCTCTGAAAAAATATTTGGCCTTCTAGCAGTGTGTGGGACTTTCTCTATTAGTCCATCTATACTGACCTCCATCAGGTTGCAAACTGAATATATTTTTTTTCTGCATCTACCTCTGAAAAAATATTGGGCTTCTAGCTGTGTGTGGGACTTGTTCTATTAATCCATCTATACAGACCTCCATCAGGTTGCAAACTGAATATAATTTTTTTCTGCATCTCCCTGTGAAAAAATATTTGGGCTTCTAGCTGTGTGTGGGACTTGTTCTATTAGTCGGTCTATACTGACCTCCATCAGGTTGCAAACTGAATATCATTTTTTTCTGCATCTAGCTCTGAAAAAATATTTGGCCTTCTAGCAGTGTGTGGGACTTTCTCTATTAGTCCATCTATACTGACCTCCATCAGGTTGCAAATTAAAAATAATTTATATCTGCATCTAGCTCTGAAAAAATATTTGGCCTTCTAGCAGTGTGTGGGACTTTCTCTATTAGTCCATCTATACTGACCTCCATCAGGTTGCAAATTAAAAATAATTTTTTGTCTGCATCTAGCTCTGAAAAAATATTTGGCCTTCTAGCAGTGTGTGGGACTTTCTCTATTAGTTCATCTATACTGACCTCCATCAGGCTGCAAATTAAAAATAATTTTTATCTGCATCTACCTCTGAAAAAATATTTGGCCTTCTAGCTGTGTGTGGGACTTGTTCTATTAGTCCATCTATACTGACCTCCATCAGGTTGCAAACTGAATATAATTTTTTTCTGCATCTAGCTCTGAAAAAATATTTGGCCTTCTAGCAGTGTGTGGGACTTTCTCTATTAGTCCATCTATACTGACCTCCATCAGGTTGCAAATTAAAAATAATTTATATCTGCATCTAGCTCTGAAAAAATATTTGGCCTTCTAGCAGTGTGTGGGACTTTCTCTATTAGTCCATCTATACTGACCTCCATCAGGTTGCAAATTAAAAATAATTTTTTGTCTGCATCTAGCTCTGAAAAAATATTTGGCCTTCTAGCAGTGTGTGGGACTTTCTCTATTAGTCCATCTATACTGACCTCCATCAGGTTGCAAACTGAATATATTTTTTTTCTGCATCTACCTCTGAAAAAATATTTTGGCTTCTAGCTGTGTGTAGGACTTGTTCTATTAGTCCATCTATACTGACCTCCATCAGGTTGCAAACTGAATATAATTTTTTTCTGCATCTAGCTCTGAAAAAATATTTGGCCTTCTAGCAGTGTGTGGGACTTTCTCTATTAGTCCATCTATACTGACCTCCATCAGGTTGCAAATTAAAAATAATTTATATCTGCATCTAGCTCTGAAAAAATATTTGGCCTTCTAGCAGTGTGTGGGACTTTCTCTATTAGTCCATCTATACTGACCTCCATCAGGTTGCAAATTAAAAATAATTTTTTGTCTGCATCTAGCTCTGAAAAAATATTTGGCCTTCTAGCAGTGTGTGGGACTTTCTCTATTAGTCCATCTATACTGACCTCCATCAGGTTGCAAACTGAATATATTTTTTTTCTGCATCTACCTCTGAAAAAATATTTTGGCTTCTAGCTGTGTGTAAGACTTGTTCTATTAGTCCATCTATACTGACCTCCATCAGGTTGCAAACTGAATACAATTTTTTTCTGCATCTACCTCTGAAAAAATATTTGGGCTTCTAGCTGTGTGTGGGACTTGTTCTATTAGTCCATCTATACTGACCTCCATCAGGTTGCAAATTGAATATAATTTTTTTCTGCATCTAACCCAGCCAATAGTTTTGGCCTAATACCACAGTTTGGCCACTCAGCTCTGCTCGGTTCCCATCCATTGTTTTTTTGTGCAAACAACTCCAGAGTTGTGAATTAGTTAACCACCAAAATGAGTGGAAAAAGGCCTGCTGCTGGTGGAAAGGGGAATAGGCGTGTTGGGAAGGGGAAAAAAGGTTGTGTCCGTGGGGTAGGTGTTAAAGCAACAGTAACATCTGCAGAAGAAAGACCATCTTCCAGCCAAACTAAAATGTCTACTTCTTTTAGCGGACAATGTGATAAGATCCCTTTCTTACGGCCACGCCAATCGCTACAAATTCCAGATGAGGCACAAAAACAGCAGGTGCTTCAACGGATATCAAGTGCTCCTTTAAGTGGGCTCTCCTCCACATCAACTTCAACATCACAAATACTCCAGTCCTCAAAGGTGTCACCCCAATCGCACTTGCTTCCTCACAGCTCCCAAA
Source organism: Phyllobates terribilis (assembly GCF_046119375.1). Taxonomy (NCBI): domain Eukaryota; kingdom Metazoa; phylum Chordata; class Amphibia; order Anura; family Dendrobatidae; genus Phyllobates; species Phyllobates terribilis. The sequence continues at coordinate 254,601,850 of NW_027362764.1, forward strand.
TCTCCAGCTGCCCGTCTGAGTATGAGGTAGAACAGATGGTTGAGTCTGCAGAGCAGTTTACTCATACTATAGCCTGGGAATCAGAGGTCGACTCCAGCGCTTCTGTGAATCCAGACGAGGAAATGATCTGCACTGATGCCCAGAATCTTTATGAGTCGGATCCAGGACCAGACGCAGAAGGTTCTGACCATAATGTAGACCCTCATTCCCAAACTGTAACTCCTGTTGGTGGAGACAATGAGGAAGACGATGATGAGACTCAAATACCTGATTGGAGCGACAACTTTAGTTTTTTGTCAGGGCAGGAACAGGTTGGCTCTGAGGAAGACGGGTGTGATAACGCACAGGGTGATGATGATGAGGTTGGAGATCCCACTTACTGTCAACCCACAGTCAGCCAAGAGATGAGGTCAGCAGAGGAGGTGGAGGAAGATGCTAGTGACGACGAGGTCAGGTTGCGCCTTCCTGGACAGAGACGTAGTACTGGAAGCACGTCAACAACTGCATCCTCAAACACAACTCTGCCTCTCACCACAAGTCGTGGTGGCTCTTCAGGTCGCAGGGGTGCTAAGCCTTGCATAGCCTGGGCATTTTTTCAGATCGATAAAGATGACCCAACTCGTGTTATCTGTAACATTTGTCAGCAAAAGCTAAGTAGAGGCCAAAAAATACATAGTTTGAGTACTTCATGCATGAACCGGCACATGGACATGAAGCATAAGTTGCAGTGGGAAGCTCAGTGTGCTACAATGCGGCCTAGCCGGCCGGGCCAACCACCGTCTGCCATATCTTGTGCATCCGCGACCTTTTCATCCTCTGTGACTGGGGGGACAGCAGTCACACCTGTTTTGGGGCGCAGACCTGCCACCTCTTTACCCGCAACAGCCAGCGTGATTGGCAGGTCATCATTTTCTTTGGAGGTGGTAACACCAGCTGGTGTTGAGCGCTGTCCGACATCGATAGCACCACCTTTGGATCAAGGCAACCTAACATGTCCACCTGCATCTTCCTCACAGACCGGCAGTTTGCCGGGGACACCCTTATCAACCCCGTCTAAGCACAATAGCCAGCCCTCGGTCCCTCAGATGTGGACAAGTAAAAGACCATTTCCTCCTAGCCATGAGAAAGCCAAGAGGTTGAATTTCACCATCTGCAAGCTCTTGGCTACAGAAATGCTGCCTTTCCGCCTGGTGGACACAGAGGATTTTCGAGACCTTATGTCCGTCGCAGTGCCCCAGTACCAGATGCCCAGTCGGCACTACTTCTCAAAGAAAGGTGTGCCTGCGCTCCACCAGCATGTCGCACACAACATCACCGCTTCTTTGAGAAACTCTGTGTGTGACAGGGTGCATTTCACCACAGACACTTGGACGAGTAGGCATGGACAGGGGCGTTACATGTCGCTGACTGGGCACTGGGTAACTATGGTGACAGCAGGACAAGGGGCTGCTGTCCAAGTCTTGCCGTCCCCACGAGTTGTGCGTCAATCCTCTTTATGTCAAAGTTCCTCCACTGCTTCTGCCTCCTCAACCTCCTCTCGGTCTTCCACCTGCACCCAAAGCCTGTCTGGTCATGCCACAAGCTTTCTAACTGCGCAGAAGGGATCCTGCACACCTCCTTACTATGCTGGCAGTAGGGCTCAACGTCATCAGGCGGTTTTTACTTTGAAATGTCTGGGAAATGTGAGTCACACAGCTGAGGAGTTGTGGTCAGCTCTGGAGAACCAATTTCATGAATGGTTGTCTCCACTGGACCTGAAACCAGGGAAGGCCGTGTGCGACAATGCTGCAAACCTGGGTGCGGCCCTTCGCCGGGGCAATGTCGCACACATGCCTTGTATGGCTCACGTGTTGAACCTGGTTGTCCAGCAATTTTTATCCCACTATCCCAGACTAGATGGCCTTCTGCAGAGGGCACGGTCGCTGTGTGCTCACTTCCGCCGTTCGCATTCCGCAGCTCAGGGACTTACATCTCTACAGAAGTCGTTGGGCCTGCCACTTCACCGGCTAAAATGCGATGTGCCTACCCGGTGGAATTCAACTCTGCACATGGTTGTCTCCACTGGACCTGAAACCAGGGAAGGCCGTGTGCGACAATGCTGCAAACCTGGGTGCGGCCCTTCACCGGGGCAATGTCACACACATGCCTTGTATGGCTCACGTGTTGAACCTGGTTGTCCAGCAATTTTTAGCCCACTATCCCAGACTAGATGACCTTCTGCAGAGGGCACGGTCGCTATGTGCTCACTTCCGCCGTTCGCATCCCGCAGCTCAGCGACTTACATCTCTACAGAAGTCGTTGGGCCTGCCACTTCACCGGCTAAAATGCGATGTGCCTACCCGGTGGAATTCAACTCTGCACATGTTGCAGCGACTGTGGCAGCACCGACAAGCCCTCGTGCAATACGTTCTGACGTATAGCCTGGGCCAACGAGATCCAGAGGTGGGGCAAATCACGCTGGAGGAGTGGTCTCAGATCAGGGACGTATGCACCCTTCTGCACAGTTTTGAAACGGCGACGAAGATGTTTAGTGCTGACGATGCCATTATCAGCATGACTATTCCGGTGATTTACATGCTGGAGCACATGTTAAACAGAATTCGGAGTCAGGTGGTGGCATAAGAGGAGGTGGAGGAAGTAGAGGAGGAGGAGTTGTATGCGGAAGGGCTAACATCTGCAAGGTCCAGACGGTCGGCAGCACCAAGGCGGCAGGCATGTGAGGGTGGGGGAGATGGTTTTACCAGGGCGCATGGTAGCAGCCAAACTAGTGAGGAAGGTGCAGGAGCCCAGGAAGAAGTGGAGGACGAACTGATGGAAGACTCATCAGATGAGGGAGACCTTGATCACATTTCTGTTGTGCGAGGTTGGGGGGAGAGGACAGAGGAAGGGAGCATGATTGTTACCTCGCCACCAACACAACAGGGACTTGGTGCTCCTGGATGCGCAACACACATGAGTGCCTTCTTGCTGCACTCCCTGCAACATGACCCTCGAATTGTGAGAATTAGAAATAATCCTGACTACTGGGTTGCCACACTGTTAGATCCCTGGTACAAAAGTAAATTTGCAGAAATTATTCCTGCCATAGAAAGGGATGCACGCATGCAGGAGTATCAGCAGAGACTGTTGCAGAATCTTACATGTGCTTTTCCACAAAACACCAGTGGTACACGTAGTGAATCTCACAGTTCCAACTTGCCAACCGTGGGACCGTCAAGTGTTCAGCACTCAAACCGTAACAGAACCACAGTATCTGCTGGTAACATCAATTTTGCGGAATCATTTCACCACTTTTTTAGCCCATCCTTTGCAAGGCCACAGGAGACAAGAAGTCTGACACATAGTCAATGCCTAGAGACGATGGTACAGGAGTATCTCCAAGTAAACATTGAAGCCATGACTGTGTCACTGGACCCTTGCTCTTTTTGGGCTTCCAATCTGGATAAATGGCCGGAGCTAGCCACTTACGCCTTGGAGATCTTGTCATGCCCCGCAGCCAGCGTTCTGTCTGAATGTGTGTTCAGCGCTGCTGGTGGTGTGCTGACAGATAAGCGCACGCGGCTCTCCACTGATAATGTAGACAGACTCACATTCATAAAGATGAACAAATCATGGATCCGAAACGACTTTTCTACCCCTGTGTCATCCTGGGGAGAGTAAAAGCTTGATGATTGCTTAAAATCACCCTACCAACCGTTTTAAGCTTTCAAATTACTAATCATGTTTATCTGTATCTTGGCTGGAAAATAATTTGGGCTTTGTAGCAGTGTGCAGCACTGATTCTATTAGGCCATCTATAATAAGCTCCACCAGATTTAAAATTACTAATCATGTTTATCTGTATCTTGACTGGAAAATAATTTGGGCTTTGTAGCAGTGTGCAGCACTGATCCTATTAGGCCATCTATACTAAGCTCCACCAGATATAAAATTAATAATAATTTTTAGCTGCATCTAGCCCGGAAAATAATTTTGGGGCTCCGAGATGCGCAAGACACATAAGTGCCTTCTTGCTGCACTACCTGCAACATGACCCTCATATTGTCAGAATTCGAAAGTAATCATGACTACTGGGTTGCCACACTCTTAGATCCCCCAAACTTTTCGATCAACCTTTTAATTTTAATAAAGACCAAAAAAATGGTCATTTTTGAAATTATAAGCATTAGCAGGTTATTAGAAACTGAAATCAAACAGTTTTCAACTCAAAACTTTATTCTAGGTGATGTTACATTTTCACATAGGACCCCTTGTTCGAAAGGAGCTTCTGAACTCTCTCGTCCATTGAATTTGTCAGGTTTTGGATGGTTTCTGCTTCAATTGTTTTGCATGAGGACAGAATACCCTCCCAGATCTGTTGCTTAGATGTGAACTGCCTCCCGCCATCATAGACACTCCTTTTGATGATGCTCCAGAGGTTCTGAGTGGGGTAGAGGTCAGGGGAGCATGGGGGTCACACCATAAGTTTGTCCCCTTTTATGCCCATATCAGCCAGAGATGCAGATGTTTTATGTGCAGCATGAGATGGTGCATTATCATGCAAAAAAATTATCTTGCTGTGAAATACACGGTTATTCTTCTTGAACCATGGCAGGAAGTGCTGTTTGAGAAAATCCACATACATTATGGAGTTCATCTTTAGCGCCTTCAGGGATCCTAAAGGGGCAAACAATCTCTCTCCCCATGATTCCAGCCCAAAACATTACTCCACCTCCTCCTTGTTGGCGCTGTAGCCGTGTTTGCGTGGGGTGTCCATCAACCAGCCATCCTCCACTCCATCCATCTGGACCATCGAGCGCTGCACGGCACTCATCCGTGAACAAAACAGTTTTGAAATCAGTCTTCATGTAATGTTTGGCCCACTGGAGTCGTTTCTGCTTGTGTGAAGTGGATAGAGGAGGTCGACAGGATGGCGTATGCACAGCTGCAAACCTCTGAAGGACCCTGCATCTTGTTGTTCGGGGGACGTTGGAGGCACCAGCAGCTTCAAAAACTTGTCTGCTGCTATGACAAGGCTTTTTTGCCGCTGCTCTTTTAACCTGATGTAATTGCCTGTAGGAAAGAGTCCTCAATTTGCCCTTATCAGCACGCACACGTGTGTACTGTGAATCAGCTACATACTTCTTGATTGCCAAGACACTTCATCCTGATCATCGCACAATGTTGATTGTAGTCATGCCTTGACCTAAACACTCCACAATTTGTTGCTTCTCAGCAGCCGACACATCCTTTTTCTTTCCCATTTTGGCAGAAAATGTAGGCTGCTTAATAATGTGAGACAGCCTTCTTAAGTAGTCTTGCCTTTCATTGGACACACCTGCCAAACTAATTAGCACAGGTGTCTGCAATTGCTTACAGTGATATAAAGAGCCCTGACACACATCACCATCAATGAGTTTAACTGACAAACAAACAAATTCTTCCCTTATCACTCCTAAACACTTTTTGCATAATAATTTGGAACACAGTGTACATGTGCTTTTCCACAAAACACCAGTGGTTCACGTAGTGAATCTTACAGTTCTAACTTGCCAACCGTGGTCTGTATGGAGTTGTTCAATAAAGGGCCCAAAATTAAGATAACATAGATGGGAGAGGTCTCTATGAATAGGAATTCCTAAGTATTTGATACCCTGTGAGGGCCAGGCAAAGGGAAAGTTGGACTGGATGGAATCCTATATGGATTTGGGGAGGGAGACATCGAGGGCCTCAGACTTCGCTGCATTGATTTTAAAATTTGACCATGTAACAAAGTGATCTATTTCAGCCATAACAGCATGGATGGATATATGTGATTGAGTGATATATACTAGGACATCATCAGCAAATAGAGAGCACTTGTACTCGGTGCCTCCCACCTCAATCCACCTAATATTGGGGTTATGGCGAATTGATGAGAGCAGGTGCTCCGTCACTAGGATGTATAAGAGAGGGGACAGAGGACATCCCTGCCTTGTCCCATTGGTGATTGTGAAAGGTGATGAAAATGTTCTGATGCACCCCCTGGGCCTTGGGACACCCGGAGCCGGACCCTTTTTGATGGATGCTGGTGGTTGTAGTCTTCGTGGCGGCGACCCGGTTCCGTGGCTCAGGGTGGTCAAACCAGTGGCGGAACTATTTATGTGGTTTTGATGTTTAAATGTCCGACTACGCCACCCGTGGATTGCGGTCAGAGTGAACCGCCGCTGCAGGGCAGACCGCTGAGGCTGGTGTTGTGGGTGCAGCAGAGCGTAGCATAACTCCCCACGGGAGGAGTATAGCCTCAGGGCAGTGTATGCGGAGGATGGGGGTGATGGTGCAGGGCAGCAGCAGTAACGACACGGAGTCAGTGATGCAGTCCAGGGCCTTTACTCACAGTTCTTATTATCCAGACCACGTCTGCAGGTAACGGCTGCCCACGTCGTACTGTGCTCACCAGGTGAGGGGCTCAGACAACTCCCAGATAACTTTGGAGCGCTTCACAGGACCCCCTTTGTGTGTCCTTTGTCTGGCCTTTCTTACCAACCCTTCTGTCCAGCTGCCTCGGGCCTCCTCTTGGTAAACTTGGCGCCAGTTTCCCTGACCCTATGTGGTGCCTTCCTAGCGGGTGTAGCAAGGGGCTGCGCCACATAAAATGTCACAGCCTCCGGTTTCTAGCTGAGGGTCGTTTCCTGCCTCCACTAGTTTCGGGGACCGGTCTCCCCCTTTGGCCTGACCCCTCCACGCAGGTGGAATCGGGCGTGCGGTGGCGACTCGCCCGTCCGCACCCCTGGGATCCCTTCATTCCTCGTTCCTGGAGCCTTCTCCGCTCCTCTTCCTTCCTTCTCCCTCTTCCAGGCCTGGGCCTCTGTTACTAGGCCCGCCTCCGGAGCAGAGCTCATGCAGAGCCCCTGCTCCCTGCCACTTCTGCTCAGACTTCTCTGCACTGAACTAAGATGGTGCCCACCTTTTATACTCCCTTCTCAATGCACCCAGGAACTGCTTCCTCCCTGCTCCTGCACTACAGGGTTCCCCTTCCTCAGTGTTCCCTCCCCCCACTCCAGCCAGGGACAGGGACTGTCGTGCCGATCTCAGAGGCATATTGGTCGCCCTGCCCCACGGCAATGTGGTGTAATGCATGCAGGTGTCGGGTCCTGATCCACACTCCATCCTTACCTGAGAGTGAGATATCACACCTCTGGGTGAGGTGCAATACCTCTGTAGCAACCGAGCCCTCAGGGTGCTACAGTTCCATTTATCTTCAGCCTAGGTGACGTATTGTGATACAGGGCCGTGATTTTGGCTATAAAAGGGTCCCCTAGACCCCTACCCCAAGCTTTTTAAGAGAATCATATATGGCGTGCCAGGAGACTCTATGGAATGCTTTCTCAGCATCCAATGAGAGTATCTAATTACAAATTTTTAACTGCATCTAGCCCAGGAAATACTTTGTGCCTAGTAGCAGTGTCTGCTAGTCAGCGGATTATCCCGGCTGTTAAGCAAGCTACACTACCTGTAGTTTGGACACTTAATTTTTTCAAAGGAAATGCTTCGGGACCACGGGATACTCAGTGAAGAGCATCAGGAGGCACCCCAAGGCATAGGGGCTGGGACTGGCAGTAGGATGCCTTGCGGTGGACAGCCGAGCTCGATCCTTATAAAAGCTTTTTAACTGCAGGAGCTTTAGTGGACGCTACTGGAGCTGGAATTACGCGGCTGCTGGCATGAGACTTGCCCTCCAATTGATCCTTGTAAATGGATTTAAAGTGTATTCATTCAAATTAGAGAGACAATTTAAATTAAAAAGCTTAGAGCTGCCTCCACCACAGGGGGGCTCGCTCGACCCACCAGCGGACAGGCACCAGTATTGGGAGAGGGGGGCTGGCCGTCAGGGTTCACCGCGGCTCTGGCACAAACCCGGCGACACGGAGGTGGCACGGGCAGGAGCGGACTGAACGTGTCGGCTTCTCACTTTTTGGATTTTAGAAGGGCATGACATGCCTATATCTGTGTCTCCCCCTCCTTTTACTCCTCCACCTCTTTTCTTTTCGCATGACTATATGTACTTGTCACTTTTCCATGTGTTAGTTGTGTCTTCTGAGCAGTTTGTCAGCTTTTGGACACCTTTGAAGGTGTTTTCTATGTGTTTCTATGTGTTTTTGTTTGCCTGCCATTGGTTTTAACGGTGTTCGAAGGTGTTCGACGAACAGTTCGACGAACAGTTCGGCGAACACACGGGTGTTCGACGAACCGAACCGAACTCGAACACTACGGGGGTGGCTCAACACTAGTCAGAATCACTCGTCAGAATCACTTGTCAGAATCACTTGTCAGAATCACTCATCAAAATCACTTGTCAGAATCACTTATCCAAATCAGTTCTCAGACAGGGTATTTAGCCTCAAACTGACATCATTCTGATGTTTGATTTTGATATCTGATCATGTCCTAAAATGGACACTGTACCTTCATATTGGTCACCTCTCATCAAAATCACTTGTCAAAATCACTAGTCAAAATCACCTTGTCAGAATCACTCGTCAGAATCACTCGTCAGAATCACTCATCAAAATCACTCGTCAAAATCACTCGTCAGAATCACTTGTCAGAATCACTTATCCAAATCAGTTCTCAGTCAGGGTATTTAGCCTCAAACTGACATCATTCTGATGTTTGATTTTGATATCTGATCATGTCCTAAAATGGACACTGTATGAAGGGCTGTTCTCAAGTTCTTTAATGGGTAAAAAATTGCAAAGTGTTAGTAAAAATTCTCTCTTTTCACAAGAACAGAGATTTTTTTAAATTCTATTGTTTACTGGTAATTGCTTAGGCAACTGATTGGTATATACTTCCCATTCATCTGCTGTATTTTAAACCTTCTGAAGTCTGCATTGCATCTTCATGCCTGTATTGCTCTGCAACTGAGTGATATATACTTCTCATTCATCTCCCATTTTTAAGCCATGATGCTTTAAGGTCATCACACTTACTTGACCAAGTTTCATGATCCATGTTGATCTGCTAGTCTGTTTTGTTTCATTTTTTTCTGCAGTTTTATTGTCTCCTGTTGTCTTAAGCTAGTTGAGTGATTGCTAATGAGTTAAATCTGTGTTAGATCTATGCCCATACTTCCCTATATATTGAGACATAGTTAAGGGGCAGCATTTATGCAGGGGCATTTATGCATATAGCATTTATGCATAGTTTTTCGAAGTCCCATTGGTTTTCAAAGTCCCGCCACAGTTAGACATGGCAGTTGGACAGGGCAGGAGACAGGTAAGACATGCAAGACAATTAAACAAACTTGCTGCCAGACCATCAGTTTTGCAAACAGTGCTCACCATTTGTATTTGTGCCATTTATATTCTGGCTGCTACAATCTTTCACATTCACCATTCTCCCACATACTCGGTACACTTCATCCATATTAACCCCTCTCTCCTCTCTTCTCCTATGTACAGCTGTCATGCTCTCTTCACAATGTTATACCGCACAGACCCATTCACTCCCACCATACAACAAAAGAAACGCTCTCACAAATCACTCAACCATCTGCTCACTCTCTCTATCTTCCTCCTCTTAGTCACAGGTGATATTTCTCCTAATTCAGGACCTTCTTGTAATAATAACACTAACTCTTTCTCTGCTACATTCAGAAACCCTGCCAATCTCATTAATATTCTCTGCATATCTTCTGTCTCATTCAACTGTACCCTTTGGAACGTGCGGTCAGCATGTAATAAACTCTCCTACATCCATGATTTCTTCCTCTCAAATTCCCTTAACATTCTGGCTCTCACTGAAACCTGGATCCAGCAGTCGGACACCACCTCCGCTGCTGCTCTCTCATATGGTGGCCTACACTTCTCTCATACCCCTAGATCTGACAACAGATCAGGTGGAGGTGTTGGTCTGCTCCTTTCAACAAAATGTACTTTTCAGTTTATCCCACCAGTTCCCTCACTTATCTTCCCTTCTTTTGACCACACAGTCAGACTCTTCCGACCTTTCTCCATGCGAGTGGCAGTTGTGTATCGCCCTCTTGGCCCCTCCCGTCAGTTTCTGGTTCACTTTGCCACTTGGCTTCCAAACTTTCTATTCTGTGACATCCCCGCTCTCATAATGGGGGACTTTAACATCCCAATTGGCGATCCCCTCTCTTCATCTGCAGCTCATCTTTTATCACTAACTTCCTCCTTCGGCCGTTCACAGCTTACTAACTCTCCTACACATGAAGATGGAAATACTCTTGACCTGATCTTTTCCCAGCTCTGTTCAATACATGACTTTACTAACTTTTCTCTTCCTCTCTCTGACAACAACCTTCTTTCTTTCTCTGTCAAGAACTGTCTCATTGCTCAAGACACCCCCACTTTCCACACCTATAGAAATATACGTGCCATTGACACCCAAAAATTTATGAAAACGTTGCAATCATCATTGGCCTCGATCTCCTACCTCTCATGTCCTGACTCTGCACTGAAGCTTTATTACATTGCAATGCATGCTGGATGAAGCCGCACCTCCTACACAGAGAACATTTTGTCAAAGACAGCGACAACCCTGACACAACCCTGACTTCAAACACGTTTTCTCTAGCGGTGCTCTAGGTGTGCCGAAAGGCTGTGGAGAAAATCTAATCTTGCCGAAGATTTCCTCCATTAAATTTATGCTTGAAATTTATAACTCCGCCCTTCACCTCACGAAACAAACCTACTTTAACAACCTCATCATCTCACTGTCCAATAATCCTAAACACCTCTTCGACACTTTCACTCTCTCCTTAATCAAACAGCAGAGGCACCGACCTCAGCGCTGATGATCTAGCCAACAGGAAATTTTCTCCCAATCCCCAAATGTTATTCATGCTCCTCCCTCCCACAGTGCATCTTGCTTACTTTCTGACTTCGAACCAGTCATGGAAGAAGAAGTGACCAGGCTCCTTGCTTCCTCTCGCCCTACCACCTGCACCAGTGACCCTATTCCCTCACATCTCCTTAAGTCCCTTTCTCCAGCTGTCACCACTCACCTAACTAAAATATTCAACCTCTCCCTCTCATCCGGTATCTTTCCCTCCTCTTTTAAACACGCCAGCATACATCCATTACTTAAAAAAACATCCCTCGACCAGAACTGTGCTGCTAACTACAGACTTGTTTCCAATCCTCCCTTTATCTCTAAATTTCTGGAACGCCTGGTTCACTCCCGTCTAATCCGCTATCTCTCAGATAATTCTCTTCTTGACCCTTTACAATCTGGTTTCTGCTCTTCACATTCTACTGAAACTGCCCTCACCAAAGTCTCTAATGATCTACTAACAGCTAAATCTAATGGTCACTACTCCCTGCTGATTGTTCTAGATCTACCTGCTGCATTTGACACTGTGGATCCCCAGCTCCTGCTCACTATGCTTCACTCTATTGGCCTCAAGGACACTGTTCTATCCTGGTTCTCCTCCTACCTCTCTGACCGCTCCTTCACTGTGTCTTTTGCCAGCTCCTCTTCCTCTCCCCTTCCCCTTATTGTCGGGGTCCCTCAAGGATCAATCCTAGGCCCCCTTCTTTTCTCCTTATACCCTGCTTCTATTGGACAAACAATCAGCAGATTCGGTTTTCAGTACCATCTCTAAGCTGATGACACCCAATTATACACCTCTTCTCCAGACATCACCCCTACATTATTACAAAACACCAGCAATTTTCTTTCCGCTGTCTCTAACATTATGTCCTCCCTCTATCTAAAATTGAATCTGTGAAAAACTGAACTACTTGTATTTCCTCCCTCCACTAACCTACCTCTGCCCGATATTGCCCGATATGGCTACACCATTACTCCCCAGCAACAAGCCCGCTGTCTTGGGGTCATACTCGATTCAGATCTTTCCTTCACTCCTCACATCAAATCACTCACTCGCTCGTGTCATCTACACCTCAAAAACATCTCTAGAATCAGAACTTTTCTTACCTTTGACTCGGCAAAAACTCTTACTGTAGCTCTTATTCATTCTCGTCTGGACTATTGCAATTCTTTACTAATCGGGCTCCCTCTTTCTAAACTTTCTCCTCTCCAATCCATCCTGAATGCAGCAGCCAGGATCATTTTCCTCTCCAACCGATACACCGATGCCTCTTCCCTGTGCCAGTCATTGCACTGGTTGCCCATCCAATACAGAGTTCAATATAAACTTTTCAGTCTTACACACAAAGCTCTCCACGATTCAACACCACTTTACATGTGCTCTATCAGCTCAGTCTACCACCCTTCCAGTGCCCTCCGTTCTGCTAATGACTTAAAATGAAAATCCTCCTTCATTCAATCCTCCCACTCCCATCTCCAAGATTTCTCACATGCTGCACCAATTCTTTGGAATGCACTACCCAGGACAATTCGATTAATTCCCAATAACCACAGCTTCAAGCATGCCCTAAAAACTCATTTTTTTAGACTGGCCTATCGCTTTAACACACTTGTCTAACTGTCCCAGTTTCGCCCATATCAAAATTTTCTTCAAAATCATGTTCATACCATCCATGCCCTGATTAGCCTCTGTCTGTACTGTACACATACTGACTAGTGACCAGTTCATGTAGTGCTATGTACTTACCCTATTTAGCATATTATGGCTGTATTATACAATATTTGTACATTTTACCTTTTGTGTCTCCCCCTATTTCCTCATAGACTGTAAGCTTGTGAGCAGGGCCCTCACTCCTTTTAATATCTGAGGTATGCTTATTTGGTAATATCTTTTTGTCTGTTCAAGCCTCCCCCTAAAATTCTAAAGTGCTGCAGAATATGTTGGCGCTATAAAACTAAAAATTATTATTATTATTATTAATATTATTAGGTTACTGGCCACCTCTGCAGTCTATCAGTGGTGAACAGTCTCTACGGTAAGGAGTGCAGCGCTTACAAGCTCTTTCCAATACAGCTTGTAAGTGCCGCAATGAAGCAAGCCGGATCACTGGATCCCGGCGTTATAGAAGCAAAGCAGCTTCTATTTGCATGACATCATAGAGTGCACAGTTTGGGTTAGCGGAACAACAACACCACTGGTCTGAACTGTCAAGCACACCCAGCCCCATGGCAAGCAGGGAGGCGAGAAGTGATGCAATAAAAAAAAAAGCTAACTTGGACCCGTTGAAGCGTCATTGGTATGCGAAATGGCCGTCGTCCACACGGTGACCTTCTCTACCTGCATCCATGTTTTAAAATTTGTTTAAATAAAGAAGAGTTTTTACTGTACACCAAGTGCACTCATTCATCTTTCTACCAGGATTTCCTAACTTGAGAAAGCCCTTTTGAGAATTTATATTTAGGTCAGTTTTAATAGGCACATTATAAAAGGCTATTGCAAATACCTGGCGATAGACAGGTAATAACAAATAGGAAAGAGGTAGCAAAAATGTTGAATCATCTGTAGCTGCATGATATAACCAAATGTCAAAGGTGTCTAGCAAAGCCACCCCTGGCCCCATCCTCATTGAAAGAAACATTCATGCTTGACTGATACTTGCAGCACATTTATGTTGGGACTATGTTTAACATGCATAAAAAGTTGCAATTTGTACAAAATTCTACCTTACCATGTTACATTTGACACATTGGTCTTGCACTCTTTCTAACATTGGAAAGTGTATTAATTAACATACATAAAAAGTTGAAATTTGCCCAAAACTTTTGAATTGAGTTGCAACATTTGACACATTGGTCTAAGGCTCATACCGAACATGCTGAAAAGGAATCTGTCAGATCAACCACCCTAAGCTATCTATATGGGCATAGAGGTCATAGAAAGTTGACTAAATTAATAGCTTGATACCTGCAATCCAATATCTTATTCCAGATGACATTGCAATCATCATATTATTGTCATCCATCTGGGTTCAAACCCTTGAACCTGTGCTTTTTGGTCGGCTTCTATGTCTGCCGAGCCACAGCAGATACACCTTTTCTCTGGGTGTTTAGTTTCTGTTATCTGTGCTTTTTAGGGTAACAGGTGTTTCCATTAACACATTTGTCTGCACAATCACCTTTTGGGTGCAGCTTTATATACTTCCCCCCTGCTGGTATTTCCTGCTGGTGATAGTCTCATTTTGTTGTCCATACTGCTGTAGTTTAAGCCAGTCAGTGAAAGACCAGCTAAGGTTTATCTCTTTGCTGTTTATGTTCTTTACTCTACACCTATTTTCTATTTTTTTAGGAAGTAGGCGTCATATTTTCTTACAGTACGTACTTAACCATTTATTTTGTATTTCATGGTTTGTTTTACCCACTATGGGATCTTTTTCTGTGTCAGCACACTTTCCCATCTATAGGTAATTTACACTCAGTTCTGCCTTCCAGTTCTTTAGGAGGAACGAGTTGTGCTCGATGACCTTTCAGGCAGCATAGGTCTGAGCTCCCATAATCTAATCTGTGGTTAAGGCTATCTCAGCTCAAGCAGAAACTACTGCGGGGTCAGGATCTCTAGTCTGTACAAGAACAAGCAGGGTTAGTTGCAGTTTTTAGTGTGCTACCTATTTACCCGAGTGCGTTGCTACATAGTCATAACAATTATAGAGCACTATGTGCTTACAATTGCTCATTTTGCCTTTCTACCCAAATAATTCTTCTCTTTTCTCTGCTCTATGTAGAAATAGGAAGTCTCTTGTCCCTGCATTTATCATACCCCTCTTCAACTCCTGACCCAACTGCTCTGCTCCCCCCCCCCGACAGGGAGTTTTGCAGTGACATATTACTCATACAGGGAAAATTTACCTTTTATATCTACATAGAGCTTAGAAGGATTCCGCTAGTCAGTTTTTAATCGCGTGATGTCATAGAACTAATGGAAAAGAGAATAATTATCTGGGTAGAAAGGCAAAGTTAGAAATTGTAAATACACAGTGCTAATATGATGATTGCAATATTTTAAGAGAATAAAAATTTTGATGGGGGTGTTTCTTTAAGATAAGCTCTGGAGGCAAATTCTCAAGGAGATCTATGTCCGACTCATGAGTCTTAACAGCACATTTACATATTAAAAAAAATGTGGATGACTCTGAAATAAGACATCAGATCATAGATATCAATTTTCTTAAACTTGCTATTATCTATATGCCCATATAGATGGCTTAGGCGTGTTGATCCTACTTTCAGATTCCGTGAAGGTGGAGCGCTGCAGTATATCACAGATCAATAAATTCACAGTCAATTATCCAGAATCTCCCTATCACTTCAGTCACTGTATTATTATTGAGAGACCTAGACTACCTTTCCCATTTTCAATGTTTTTCAGTGATTCTGTAATACACCACAATTAGATTTGGGTCTTTATATCACCTATCTGTAATGAGTTGTCTGCTTTGACTTCCTATTCCTAAGCTGAAAAACCTTAAAATGGCAGGTTCTTTCCCTGCCCTCATCTTTAATAGTACCTTTGATTGTCTTAATTGATTTGTTTTGCTAGACCATTTGATGTGATATCTACAAGGAAATATGGGAAAGTTCCTCTAACCTCGCCTGGCATCATAAGCCCACTCTCTGGCTGATGCAATCTTTAACAGTTTGTAAAATAGTGTCAGACATTGTCTTTTATGATAAAAACAAAGACAGAAACATAATATGGGCAGCATGGTGGCTCAGTGGTTAGCACTGCAGCTTTGCAGCGCTCCTGTCCAGGGTTCAAAAATTGTATGTTCTCCCCGTGTTTGCATGAGTTTCTTCCAGGGGGCTCCGGAGATTGTGAGCTCCGACCGACAGGGACAGTGCTCATAATGTCTGTAAAGCGCTGTGGAAGTAATGGTGCTATATAAGTTAGTAAAGCAAAACAAACAAATAATATGCAAATACCCTGCAATAAATAAATAAACAGCAATAGTGCATGAAAATAATATAGGGTACTTAGTTAACATAACTTTGATCAAAATAATGCAAAAGCTATCCCACCTTGTCATGGTGACCCTATTTGGGACAGTCCTAACTCTAATATTTAAAACCTTACCGTTTGTCAAGTGACTTGCATGAGGATAAGGGCTGAGAGACTGAGCCCAGCTAGCAGACACATAGACATGGGAAGCGAGATGAATAGACTTCCATTTCAAGGAAAAGGCAAGTCACACCTTCATATGCACTTTTGCACACTAAAATGAAAAAACATAAAGAAATGAACTGGAATTGACCAACATATAGAGTACATTTTTTTTAAAATGACCAATAATACCACATGCAAGGAACAAATACTGTCACACTCTGGCCGGACCACATATTACCACCACATAGTGACCGAATAATACCACATGCAGGGGACAAATACCATCACACCATGACAAGACCACATATTACCTCGACATAGTGACCGAATAATACCACATGCAGGGGACAAATACCGTCACACCATGACCAGACCACATATTTCCACCACATAGTGACCGAATAATATCACATACAAGGAACAAATATCACCACACCATGACCAGACCACATATTACCACCACATAGTGACTGAATACCACATACAAGAGACAAATACCACAACAGCATGACCAGACCACATATTACCACCATATAGTACCTGAATTATACAACATACAAGAGAAATACTGCCACACCATGACCAGACCACATATTACCATCACATAGTGACTGAATAGTACAATACTGATCATTAATAGAAAAAAACACAATGCTAATATTACCATAAGTGCCATTATACATAGGAGTTCTGTACATAGTATACAGTGTATAGGGTAAGTGTACAGGTAATACAGGGATTCACCAATGACATTATACACAGGAACTCTGTATATAGTGTATAGCATACAGGTGATACAGTGATCATCAGTGACATTATACACAGGAGCTCCTTATATAGTGTATAGTGTACGCGTAATACAGGGACTCACCAATTACATTATACACAGGAGTTCTGTATATAGTGTCAGTGTACAGGTAATGCAGTGATTCCCTGTGACATTATACACAGGAGCTCTGTATATAGTGTACAGTGTACAGGTAATACTGTGATCACCAGTGACATTATATGCTGGAGCTCTCTACATAGTATATGGTGTACAGGTAATACAGTGATAACCAGAGACATTATACACAGGAGCTCTGTATATAGTATACAGTGTAAAGGTAATATAGTGATCACCAGTGACATACACAGCAGCTCTGTATATAGTATACAGGTAATAAAGTGATCACCAGTGACTTTATACACAGGAGCTCAGTATATAGTGTATAGTGTATATATAATACAAGGACTCACCAGTGACATTATACACAGGAGCTCTGTATATAGTGTTAGTGTACAGGTATTAAAGGGGTCAACAATGACAATATACACAGGAGCTCTGTATATAGTATATAGTGTACAGGTAACACAGTGATCACCAGTGACATTATACACAGAAGCTCTGTATATATTGTCAGTGTACAGGTAATACAGCGATCACCAGTGACATTATACACAGGAGCTCTGTATCTAGTGTATAGTGTACAGGTAATACCGTGATCACCAGTGACATTACACACAGGAGCTATGTATATAGTATACAGTGTACTGGTAATACAGTGATCACCGATGACATTATACACAGGAGCTCTGTATATAGTCTATAGTGTACAGGTAATACAATCATCATCAATGACATTATACAGAGGAGTTCTGTATATAGTATATAGATTACAAGTAATACAGTGATCACCAGTGAAATTATACACAGGAGCTCTGTATATGCCATATAGTGAATAGCGTAAGTGTACAGGTAACACACAGGCTCACCGGTGACGTCGCTAGTTGAAGTACTTCATCTTCACTTTTCTTTTTCATCCAGCACAGACCGCCATCACTTATTCCAGCCAGGACTAAACTCTGCAGAAAATAACACACAGTTATCTAGAGTACCGTTTCCAGAGCACATTCCCCACTTTTTCCCCAACTTCTATGCTACGCAACTGAATACAGATTTGCACCCACCATTAATATATAATTAGTTATTATGCAACCCACCATTCCAAATATAAATTGTAATCCACCACTGTGCCCCCACTAACTATAAATAGCCACTTTCCCCACCCATTAAATATATAAATTAATTAACACCTGTACTTTTCCCCCAATTCAATATCAGTCACACTCCTGCATCCCAAATGCCCCCACTCTGTACATCCCGCCCCCCGATCATTATATTTACATGTTCCCCTCTGCCCCAATTCTTTGTCATGTCCTCTCTCTCTCCCACCCCTACCTTCTATTCATTATCAACTGCTCTCCCCCACCATCAATACATCATTTGCTTTCCCCCGTCCACGACCATCAATTCATCATTTGCTCTCCGCCACCCCAAATTCATCATTATTTGTGCTCCCCCACCTCAATACATCATCATTTGCTGTCCCCTGTCCCTCCACCTTCAATACATCATTTGCTGTCCCCCACCCACAATTCAACATCATTTGCTCCCCCCCACACCCCATTTAGTTCATTTTTTTTTAAAAAAAAAAGTTTTTCCTTCTAACCTGTCATACGATCCCCTGAAGCTCCACTTCTGGACTGATATCCTGGCGCGCATACATGCTGTTGCCTACGCGATGACGTCATCGCGTAGGCGCCATCATCAGCACGTCACAGAAGATGCAGAGGGAGCTCCACTGAAGCTGTGCGGCCATTCTGTTTTGATGGCTGTGGAACTCAGGGAAAGCTCCCAATGCACAATGCATTATTATACCCTGAGGCCTTGTGAGCAGAAGTAAAAAGGGAGGGGCCCGGGCTCCCCTTCTTTGCTTCTGCTTACCAGGCCCCATACACCAGTAAGGGCAGTAATGTCTGTCTGTGGTACAACGGAAGCTACAAACACCTGACAGATCCTATTTCAATAAAATGTAGTCTAATGGGTTCCATCATGGTGTCTGTCATTTTTAAGGTAAATTTCATCCTGTAGAGCTAATTTTCTGTTAAATCTGTTACCATTTGTAATTTCCAATTGTTTTCTAAGTCTATATCTGTGTCATTAGATATAAATGTGTATAGTATTCCTAGCATTACAGAAATATATAGACAACAAGAATATTAAAATACTGTGTGTATCACTGGGGAACTTGAATGTGTAGAAAAAACCTTAACAATAGACGCAATCTGTTGTCTGTCTTCGGGAATTTCAGATAAACACAAGAGCTGGTGGAAGAAGCATAACATGCTTATAGTTTCATAATACAAATAATTCCCCTTTGGAGTTCACTCATCTGTGCGAGGAACTATCCTAGCTCTTCTGACAGCAAAAATCATCAAGGAGGGTGGATGCCCAGGGATGAATGTAGCCTCGAGATACATTGTTTCACATAGTTGGTGCACAATACATTGTTGGACTGCAATAAGACTGATGAAGGTAAAAGGAAGAACTGAGAAGACATTAGTATTTCTAGGAGGTTACTTGTTTCAGACAAATGTTTTATAGGTTTACCACTATTAGCTATTATACTATTGTCAGTAGTAGCAGTAGAAGACATTGTAATACTTTTTCCAAATCATAGTTTTATTGAGATTGTAATGATTCAATTGTGCAATGTGTTATAAATATTATACAAAAAAAGCAATGGTAAAATAGTTGGAGGAAAGGAAGGAAAGAAAGTGTCAGGAGTAAAGATGAATGGATCGCTTTGCGCAATCCCGGTTCACAGTATACCACAGTCAAGGTCAGTGTTCTCTGGTCGTGTACAGGAGCTGCACAAATTTCCTGACCTTCCAGGATTCTCTGCTTGCCTTATGATTTGCTGGGCTGGAGTGTCATCACCTATGCGCCACAAATCAAACACTGCACTAAAGAACCCAGAAAGTCAGGAAATTTGAGCAGCACCTATCAACAGCCAGAGAGCACTGACCTGAAGCGTGGACCAGGATTGTGCAAAAGCGATCTGCTCATCTATAGTCGGAAGCATACCGAAAGGAAAACAATTGTTATCACAAAGTCATTGTAAGTATAGAGTCATATAGAAGACTTATGTGTGGTTGAATGTATGATAAAAGAAAAAAAATATATATATAAATATACATATCTTATATCAAACGTAGCTAATAAAAAATATAGTCACCATTACAGGTCAGTCCTACATAAGATGCTGCAAAAAGGAAGGGGTCACAAACAATAAACACGCAGAGCATGACTTCTCGTAGCTGTGACCATGAGCCACTATAAACTAAAGGTATTGATGCTATGCGGTTATTAAGTTATTATTAATGAGAAATAGCCATATGTAAAGTTCATGAAAGCCAGGATGAGGTTCTTGAATTTGATCCTGAGTACCTATATTGGAAAAGTTGTCTTATTTGTTCCATAAAGGAAACCAAGAGAATATTGGAGGGTGAATATGGTAATTTCCAAATTTTAGTTTGGATAGCTGATTGCATTTTGTAATCAATATTATTGCCAATCTGTGTGGTAACAGAAAGACTGTTGTTAGAAGGTAAATACAACATGTGATCAAATAAAAATGCCCACTAGTACTTTTGCTTAATGTAAGATGTCAAGTTATGATAAGAAAACATAAGAAATATCTAAAAGTACTAGAAGACAATAAAAGTAAAAGAGTTTACAAATGGACATACAAGAAAAACAGTTCAGAGAATGCAGCTCCAGATGCAAATACTATAAAAGAACAAGTTATTGAACGTAAGGGCGAAAAAATTTATCAGGAGTTTAAGATGCAGGATATGTACAGGAATATGCCAAAAGAAAAAAGGTTTCTTCATGATGTACAGTATGTGAGAATTTCAGCGCTCATTCCCATATAGATCAAGGTATGAATCTGGTTACTACAGACCAAAGAGAAATATGCAGAGAAACACATTTAAAAATCATTTTAATAATCGATATAGGCTCCATATTTCTCGGCATGATTGTTATCAATCAGATAATATTCCTGTTAGGAAACGTTTTACACCACCGCACAAACGGGACTTAAGTCGGGAAGGGGTTAGATCATTTAACCTTGGAAGAGAACAAAGTAATTGAAGATCTGAAAGAAAACAAAAACCTAGTGATAATGGAGGAGTTGTGGTAGTTATGAACTGGTCCGATTATAATTCTGAAATGCTAGGGTTATTAAAAGAAAGCTTTACATATAAGGCATTAAAAAGGGATCCTACTAGCGAATTTATAAAGGAATTCAATTGCTTTGTAGGAAAACCACTGGTGTTTTAAATCATAAGAACTTGATTTTTTAAATATTAAAAACTCTAAATTTTAAGTTACAGTGCTGAGGAAAAATGAGTACACCCCCTTTGAAAAATAAGATTTTAATCAATATCTCACTGAACACAAGAACAATTTCCAAAATTTTGATAAAACTGAGTTTCATAGATCATAGTTTAAGCCATAACATAAAAGTAAGATTTATAATATAACTTTCATTACAAAATCTTCTATTTTCTTCAAATTAGTTGATGCAAACACCCACATCAAAAAATAATATATCTAGTATTTTGCATGACTTCCATGATTTTTAAGGACAGCACCAATGTAATGAACAAGTTGGCGACATATTGCAACAGATATGTTTTTCCATTCTTCAAGAACGACCTCTTTTAGAGCCTGGATGCTGGATGGAGAGTGATGACAACTTGTCTCTTCAGAATTTCCCATAGGTGTTCGATTGGGTTCATATCAGGAGACACTTGGCCACTGAATCACTTTCACCCTGATCTTCTTCAGAAATTTAACAGTTGCCTTAGATGTGTGTTTTGAATCATTGCCATGTTGGAAAAGTGCATGTCTACAAAGGGCATGGAGTGATGGTAGAATCTTTTCTTTCAATATAGAGCAGTACATTTGTGAATTGTGGAACAGAACAGTACAGCTTCATCCAACCTTCAGATCAAAATTGGACATGTTTCTGCGATTTTCATGCGAATCAAAATGGCCACAAAGACTATCACAGGTACAGGTAAAATACACGGATAGCACTCGCATGTGAAAATCACATGTCCGAATGAACCCTTAGCCAGCAACACAGGACTGGTCACTGGTGAGATTTATTCAGCACCTCAGCAACTCAACACCAGTTGCACATAGTAAAACAACACACTAGGCGGTGACTCCTAATATAATGAAAGTAAAAAATAAATAAATAAATAATGAGAAAGAAAAAGCACAAACTTAAAGTGATGAAAAAAATACTTGCTGTCACCCACCTGGGATGCTTATCCAAAGGACAGGTGATAAGTTACTGATCGTTGGGTGTCTGACTTCTGGAAATCACACCAATCATCAGAATGGGGAACGTCGGACTGTCAATCCATTTATTCTTTATGAAGCTATCGGTAGCACTGTAGGAAATGAATGGAGTGTAGGTCGCAAATGTGCACCCATGCTTCATTCCAATGGGAATAAAAGTTCCCTATTCTGCCGATCCACTTTATTTGAGAATTTGAAAATCTGTTATAAAAGCATCATGGAGGAAAAGAAAAGCAATGTGTTTCGAACACGTTCTTTCTCAAAGCTTTTCCGCTAAACTGCTATTGTACATAATGGATTTTAAAATTCTCAAATAAAGTGGAATTTTTAACCAAGAGCTGGAACAAAACCCTTTTTTATATTTTCTCACGACTGGTCAGATCGTTGTTACGAGCATACAGAACTTTATTCATTTTCAAACGGTGAGCTGGCAAACTACTTTTTTCATTTTTGTAATTTTTGAAACTCCAAGGTCTGCATTGCTAGAATTGCCAATGGAAGTATTTTTTTACTGATATGTTTCTATTGGTGATAAGCTAACGTGCTAGCCACTATTCGGTACTCGCCCGAGCATCACTGTGCTCAACAAGCTCGGTGAGTATTTCCAGGTTGCTCGGGCGGGAACTTGGATCCCCGCCCTGCATGTTTGGCGCTCTTTAGAGTGCCAATGAACATGCAGGGAATGCTTGCCACACACTGTAATGCTGTAGCTATGTTGGTTGTGGGCATTACAGTGATTGGCTGGACGCATAGGGTCATCAGGTCTATATAAGACCTGGCGCCGCTATGTTCGTCACAGTCCACCCCGGAAATAGGCAGAGTAGGGAGAGGTGCTGCTGAGTCAGGGAGAGATTTGCTTGTTTAGAGTTAGTATAGGTATTCGACAACATATATATACACTGCTCAAAAAAATAAAGGGAGCACTCAAATAACACCTCCTAGATCTGAATGAATGAAATATTCTCATTGAATACTTTGTTCTGTACAAAGTTGAATGTGCTGACAGCAAAATCACACAAAAATCATCAATGGAAATCAAATTTATTAACCAATGGAGGCCTGGATTTGGAGTCACCCCCAAAATTAAAGTGGAAAAACAAACTACAGGCTGATCCAACTTTCATGTAATGTCCTTAAAACAAGTCAAAATGAGGTTCAGTATTGTGTGTGGCCTCCACTTGCCTGTATGACCTCCCTACAACGCCTGGACATGCTCTTGATGAGGTTGCGGATGGTCTACTGTGGGATCTCCTCCCAGCCCTGGACTATAGCATCCGCCAACTCCTGGACAGTCTGTGATATAACGTGACGTTGGTGGATGGAGCGAGACATGATGTCCCAGATGTGCTCAATCAGATTCAGGTCTGGGGAACGGGCGGACCAGTCCATAGTTTCAATGCCTTCATCTTGCAGGAACTGCTGACACACTCCAGCCACATGAGGTCTGGAATTGTCCTGCATTAGGAGGAACCCAGGGCCAACCGCACCAGCATATGGTCTCACAAGGGGTCTGAGGATCTCATCTCGGTACCTAATGGCAGTCAGGCTACCTCTGGCGAGCACATGGAGGGCTGTGCGGCCCTCCAAAGAAATGCCACCCCACACCATTACTGACCCACTGCCAAACCGGTCATGCTGAAGGATGTTGCAGGCAGCAGATCACTCTCCATGGCATCTCCAGACTCTGTCACGTCTGTCACATGAGCTCAGTGTGAACCGGCTGTCATCTGTGAAGAGCACAGGGCGCAAGTAGCGACTTTGCCAAACCTGGTGTTCTATGGCAAATGCCAAGCGTCCTGCACGGTGTTGGGCTGTGAGCACAACCCCCATCTGTGGACGTCGGGCCCTCATACCACCCTCATGGAGTCGGTTTCTAACTGTTTGTGCAGACACATGCACATTTGTGGCCTGCTGAAGGTCATTTTGCAGGGCTCTGGCAGTGCTCCTCCTGTTCCTCCTTGCACAAAGGCAGAGGTAACGGTCCTGCTGCTGAGTTGTTGCCCTCCTACAGCCCCCTCCACATCTCCTGGTGTACTGGCCTGTCTACTAGTAGCGCCTCTAGCCTCTGGACACTATGCTGACAGACACAGCAAACCTTGTTGCCACAGCTTGCATTGATGTGCCATCCTGGATGAGCTGCACTACCTGAGCAAATTCTGTGGGTTGTAGAGTCCGTCTCATGCTACCACGAGTGTGAAAGCACAACCAACATTCAAAAGTGACCAAAACATCACCCCAAAAACATTGGTACTGAGATGTGGTCTGTGGTCCCCACCTGCAGAACCACTCCTTTATTGAGGGTGTCTTGATAATTGCCAATAATTTCCATCTATTGTCTATTCCATTTGCACAACAGCATGTGAAATTGATTGTCAATCAGTGTTGCTTCGTAAGTGGACAGTTTGATTTCACAGAAGTTTGATTTACTTGGAGTTATATTCTGTTGATTAAGTGTTCCTTTATTTTTTTGAGCAGTGTATATCCATCTGAAGCAACAGTCTTTCTGAGGACTAATCCAGCCGCATATATTCAGTGATGATAGCAGGAGTTAGGTAGGCAGGCAGGGTATGTGACAGACTGCAGTGCATGATACAGCACAAGAGGGTCCGTTGCATGTTCAACTTCTGACTTATCCTGCTGTGACAAATATTTGTAGACATAGCTCCAGATATCATCGACCAGGGCTAATTTTTTTTTATCTTAATCCTGATTATTTGCTTAAAAAGCAATCCAGAGTACACCACTTTTCTGTTCCATTTGCTTGTTAGCACTGCAGAATACAGCCAGATCTTTTCCATATTACAGCGATAAAAATCCAGAAATTTGAACTGAAAGTGGGAAAATATTGGCCTCCATTTTCATTTTGTTGCAGTGTGTCGGCGAAGCTATTCACACATGGTCTCTGTGAAGAATAGTATTAGTAAACTACAGGCCTGCTATTTAAAACTGTGGTTCTCTGTCAGACGTATCACATATAACTGCATTCCAAAATCAGCCATTTCTGGCTTCCATTTTCATTTTGTTGCAGTGTGTCGGTCAAGCTATTCACACTAGGTGTCTGTGAAGAATAGTATTAGTAAATTACAGGCTTGCTATAAAAAACCGTGGTTCTCTGTCAGACGTATCACATATAACTGCGTTCCAAAATCAGCCATAGTGAACGTGGAAAATATTATCCTCCATTTAAAATAGGCAAGGTGCGTGGCAAGGGATGGGGAAGTGGACGTGATGGTGCATGCAGAGGTCGAGGCCTTGGCCGTGGGCAAGCTGAAATTGTGCCACAACAAACACTCACATCTTGTCGCTCGACCTTCCTGTCCCAATTACTAGGGGACTGCACAACACCACTATTGAACACAGACCAGTGTCAAAAGGTAGTTGGTTGGATAGTAGATAATGCTTCCAGTCACTTTGCCACCACCACCACCACCCTGTGTTCCACATGGTCAAGTCTCAGTAGCCGTGAGTCTGGACCGCATATTCCTCACCCTGATCCTCCTTCCTCCCACCATGACAAAAGCCCGGAGACAACTGATCCCACGATTGGACCCTCAGAAGAGCTGTTCACTTTTCCATTTGTAGATTCGGGCCTTTCGCCCGGCCAGCTTCAAGCGAGTCAAGAGGAGAACGCGTGTAACGATGCCCAAATATTTGACCAGCAATCATGGGAAGTGCAATTACTATTGCAAGAGGTGGATGATGATGATGAGACACAATTGCCAGAAGTTCAGGAGGAGGACCATGGTGCGGAAGTTGAAGACGAGGTGGTGGATGATATAGTATCTGACTCAACCTGGCAGAGGGACATGCAGAGTGAGGACAGCAGCACACAGGGGGAGGGAGGCATAGCACAACAACAGGCAGGAAGAAGCAGTGTGGTGGCCCCAGACACAAGGCGCGAAATCGTTTCCCGTAACACCAGCACGACGGAAGTTGCCAGTACAACTGTTAGGTCTTCCCGAGTTTGGTTGTTTTTTAAACACTTTGCAGATAACCCCAAAAGGCCATTTGCATCATCTGCCAGAACAGCATCAGCAGGGGTAGCAAAACTAGCAGTCTGACCACCACCAGCATGATCAGGCACATGGCAGCAAAGCACCCGACTAAGTGGGCCGAACCCCAGGGTCCAGAAACAGTGCCTGCAGGTGACACCACTGCTTCTTCCGCTGCATTCAGTTGTCCATTCCTCAGTCCTTGGAATGCATGCGCAAATATGCAGCCAACGCCCCCCCACAGGCCACACTACTAAATTCACACATTTTGCGAATGCTTGTGCTCGAAATGTTGCCTTTTAGGCTCGTGGAGACGGAAGCTTTCCGCAACCTGATGGCGGCGGCCATCCCTCTGTACTCGGTCCCAAGCCGCCACTATTTCTCCAGGAGTACCATCCCTGCATTACACGATCACGTGTCCCATAACATTAGTCGTGCCCTCAACAACGCAGTTACTGGGAAAGTCCACCTAACCATGGACACGTAGACAAGTGCTTGTGGGCAGGGATGGTGCACTGGGTTAATATAGTGAAAGCCGGGACCCAGTCGGACCTTGGAACTTCCTTCTAAAGGGAACATGTTGTTACTGAGGCCCACCTCTATGTGTCTTTTAATTGGTATTGGGGTTTTTCCTAAATTTTGGCAGCCATTGGACTCACTGCATACCCTATAACTGGATAGCAGACCCGCTCCTTTCTAATGGGAACATGTCGTTACTGAGGTCCAGCTCTATGTGTCTTTAAATTGGTATTGGGATTTTTCCTACATTTTGGCAACCGTTGGACTCACTGCATACCCTATAACTGGATGGCAGACCCGCTCCTTTCTAATGGGAACATGTCGTACTGATTACTGAGGCCCACCTCTATGTGTCTTTAAATTGTTATTGGGGTTTTTCCAAAATTTTGGCAGCCCTTGCAGTCACTGCATGAGCATTACCACTATAGGAGGCACACTCTTTAATAATGGGAACAACAAAGCATAGCCGACTGCTGGCCCTTTAAGAATAGTAAGGGCCACCTGATGACCCTATAAAAATAGACTTTGTGACTTTCAGAGTCCCTCCTTCATAAATGAAACAGGATGTGTGTGATGATGTCTTACACACCACATGGCCAGATAAGGTAATAAAATGTTAAAATGGCATTTACCGGTTAATGTATGTTTCACTGTTGAAAGCAATGCAAAAGTGTAAAAACGCATCAAAAATGCTACGTGTGAACATTGCCCAAGGTGTGGAGGAGCATTTTTGGTTTTGATTATTTATTTTGCCTTATATACAAGTCATTACCCTGGAAAGGATGTTCCTTTACATTTTTCCCAGGAAAATCCACTTTGGTTTCGTTTTTGTATGTTTTATTGTGAGTCCGTAAAAGTGGCGTAATACCTGTGACAACATTGTTGATAGCAGTGACCTTGGAGTTAGAAATGCTTCCAGGGGTCTTCCCATGCTGTTCCCATGTAATTTGAGTACTGTTTCCATTGATTTGGGCCCTCTGCAGATCGCCAGGGAGAGACCGCCGGAAAAATGCTTGAGTTTCCCATAGACTTGGGCTCGTTAATCTGACCGAGCACTCGAGCTTTCCAATTTGCTCGACCCGAGCAATGCGTACCCGAGCATTTTAGTGCTCGCTTATCACTAGTCTCTATATGCCAGAACGGTATTACAGGGTTTTGGTATATAGTGGCTGAGTGGACCTTTGTATATATTTATCCTTTGAACTGTGTCATTGAATCTATTTTACACACTGCAATTGGGATCAATAGGGTACTTTTAGGGGAAGCCATGTATATGAGTAGGAGATGTTGATAACTTTGACAAAATCTAGTCCCTTGGCTAGATCAGGAGGCCAACAATGTATAATATGTGATACTGTACAAATGTCATACACATTCTTTGGTATAACTCCTATTTGAATGATGCTGATGGAATAATTTAGTGACTTGAATTACAAAATAATTAAATGATTTATTTGGGGGGAGGGTGGGACAAGTAAATAATATACAGTACAGACTAAAAGTTTGGACACACCTTCTCATTTAAAGATTTTTCTGTATTTTCATGACTATGAAAATTGTAGATTCACACTGAAGGCATAAAAACTATGAATTAACACATGTGGAATTATATACTTAACAAAAAAGTGTGAAACAACTGAAAATATGTCTTATATTCTAGGTTCTTCAAAGTAGCCACCTTTTGACATATTTTCAGCTGTTTCACACTTTTTTGTTAAGTATATAATTCCACATGTGTTAATTCATAGTTTTGATGCCTTCAGTGTGAATGTACAATTTTCATAGTCATGAAAATACAGAAAAATCTTTAAATGAGAAGGTGTGTCCAAACTTTTGGTCTGTACTGTATATCTGTATAGTGGTGAAATGCGATGTTTTACGTCATTTACCGATAACAGTAAATAATTACAGTAAATAATCAGATCGCTGTGTTGTGCTGGTCGTTACAATTACAGGGACATCAAATGTGTCTGTTATTTGCTGATTTATTATGTTTTTTATTTTTTAAAAAAGCGCATTAAAAATGACATTATTGTAACTGTTGAAGAAAAAAAAATCTTTCTTTTATTTTTCCTCTAGAATACAGGGACATAGAAATACACTGCTATGTACAGATATATCTCTATGCACCAGTAATATCTGCCTGTGAGTTCACAGCCTGCAATGCAGATTCAAGTTTAGAAAAATCTCTCTTATGGGTCAGTGCAAGCCGTGGCTCGTTACTTTAGCTGCTGCCTGCAAAGACAGAGGTGGTGGGTTTGATTCCCATTGGAGACCAGATCACAAAAAAATATTTGTTTATTTGATTCATGTAAGCGTGTGCAGAGAGACGCCATCCCCGCCCCTCAAGGAGGACCTAAGAAGTGATGAAGAGAAGAAAAAAGTGAGAGGAATTCGTGACAAAGCCCTGACATGCCAAACAGCATGACTGACCACTCAAATCGGGACATACTTGCTGAATACGGAATGGTTGGGAGCTATGTCAACCTGAAACTCTAATTCTAATGGGTCACTTACTGGGCTTCTTGCTGCAGCTTTGATAAAGTAATGTTTTATCTGCTGCAGTTCTACTAGTCCCTTCAATGATGAGCTCCTGGTATGTAGTCTTTGATATTCATAAGAGGCGGTTATCACACCCCTTCCTAGCGATTGATCGCCTTCTGCATATGCACAGCATAGACAGAAAGCTGTAAATCAAAATTGGGTAGTAGGGCTAGACTGAGCTAATTTTTTAAAGAATTAGCAGAGCTGCAGTAGATGACAGTGGTTTTATCAAAACCATACCAAGAACCCCGTTAAGTGACACACCATTGGAATCAGGGACTCTGACCCTATTTTATGCAAATATCTTTTAACCCCTCTGAAACCCCCTATGGCTGAAAATGGCAGTTCTGGAGTCTCTTATTTAAATTTTTTTTTCTTGTTTATCATATAGGTTAATTTTATACTTTCAAAGACGGGCCCAGTTCATAAACACTGGTGTTTTTTATGTCAGGCTTAAATACCAGTGTTTGATGCAGTAAAATTTGCCTAATTCATTGAGACATGTATGCCTCTTAATAAATTTGGAGTATCTTTAAACTACTATGCACCACCACAGTTTTGATTTGTTTTATGCCATTTTGGAGAATTAACAGGTACAAATGCTTATCTTAATAACAGTATACAGATTGTAGGCACGACTCGATTTAACGGCTGGCAAAACCATTGGTTCTCAATAAAAACATTGACACTCCACGATTGCACACCTGACAGAACCATTTAAATGAATGCTGCTGTCAGTGAGTGGTTAAACAATAGTGATCAGATCTAGCTGCAGTGGGTGATTTAAGAGGCAGATGCCAGCTGTATAACAAAGCCGGCACCCACTCTCTATGTAGCAGACTCAACTCATGAGCTCGTTCCATACACCCGCACCGAATGCTGGATATACGTGTATATCCTTTATTGAGAATGCGTTAATTTACATTATTCAAAAATTAATAACTAAAGTCAGTTATGTCCACCCTTAGCTTTTCTTGAAACAGTTCAACACAAAATACAAAATACTAGCAAACATCTTGACAGATTGCAATACAAATCATAACCACTGGGTGGCCATACTCAGACATACACGGTCATGGGCAAAAGTTTTGAGTTTGACACAAATTTGGATTTTTACAAAGTTTGCTGCTTCAGTTTTTATAGTGGCAATCTGTACTAACTTTAGATTAATATGAGGAGTGATCAGATGAATTGCAAAAAATTCCAAATTCATCACTTGCCATGAAAATTAAAGGGGCAAGTCACTACTTTTTGATAGCCTATTCTTTCTCCTGATCTACTCAGAAGATAACTGAAGTTGTCATTTTAAGGCAGTGCTGAAATTCACTGGAAATGTTTTTTTAATTATGTTAAATAGGTTGGCCACTACTTTTTTATTGATAGCCTAACCTCAGGATAGGCCATCAACATGTGTGGGATGCACCAATCCGCTCTTACCGGCAGCAGTCGGAAGTTCTCAGTTGCTGCCGGAACACAGCAGCTCTGTCATTTCCATGCTATAATGATCGAATCTGGGTACTGCAGATAGGGGGTGGGTCTGTAGTACCCGTCCACGTTCACTTTAAAAATGTGGGAGCTGCTGTGTTCTGGCACATCTGAGGACTTTCAGTCATTGTCCCCATGGAAGAGATATTGATAGCTAATCCTAAGGCCAGGCTATCAATAAATAAGTAGTGGCCAACCTTTTTAACATAATCCTAAAAAATGACCTGCTTACATAATTTCAGTGATCTTCTGGGTAGCTCCGGAGAAAGTGTTAATGAGGAGAAGGCATCTGATATGGCTCTATCATGCTGATTGAAATATAAGAGAAGACTGGTTGCTTTAAAAAGGGCTGGTGCTTGAAATCATTGTCTTCATCTGTTAACAATGGTAACCTCCAAGGAGGCGTGCAGTCATCATTGCTTTGCATCAAAAAGGATTTACAGGCATGGACATTGTTGCTTGTAAGAGTGCCCCTAAAATAACAAGTTATTGGATCAAGGACTTCAAATACAGAGGTTCAATTGTTGTGGTAAAGGCTTCAGTGGGGTAAAGAAAGTCCAGCAAGTGTCTGGACCATTTTATAAAGAGGATTCCATTTCGGGATCAGTTCAATACCATTGCAGAGCTTGCTCAGGAATTGCAGAAGGCAGGTGTCAGTGAATCTGCATGCAAGGGTGGCAAAGGCTTTTGGAGGGTGACTTGGTGTCAAGAAGATCAATGAAAAAAGCCAAGAAAAATCTCAAGTACAGACTAACATTCTGCAGGAAGTACAGGAATTGTACTGCAGAAGACTGGGGTAACGTTTTTTTCTCCAATGAAGCCCCCTTCAGACTGATTGGGACATCTGGAAGTATGATTATCCGGAGAAGAAAAGGTGACAATAAGTCCTGTGTTATGCCAACAATAAAGCATCCTGAGAAAATTAATGTGTGTGATTGCTTTTCATCCATTGGAGAAGACTCACTCACCATTCTGCCATGTGTAAAGAATGGTATTTAAACATCCTCCAAGAGTAACTTCTCGCAATGATCCAGGAGCCATTTTGTGATGAATAATGCTTTTTTCCAGCATGTTGTTATAAGGCAAAAGTGATAACCTCATTGAACAAAATATTGAAATATTGGGTCACTGGACAGGAAACCTCGAAATGCCCAGATTTCAATCCTATTGATGGATAAACAAAAACACAGAAAGTGTGATAAACTCTAAGCACTGATTAGGCAAGAATGGGTTACCATCAGTCAGAATTTGGCAGAGAAACTGATATCCAGTATGCCAAGGGTGAATT
Source organism: Phyllobates terribilis (assembly GCF_046119375.1). NCBI lineage: Eukaryota > Metazoa > Chordata > Amphibia > Anura > Dendrobatidae > Phyllobates > Phyllobates terribilis. The sequence goes on from NW_027362764.1 coordinate 254,633,856, forward strand.
AAAGAAGCCTTGAAAAATTACGGTCAAAACAGTAAATACTGTGACTTTGTATAAACTTTATGAATTTGTCAATAAAAGTAATTGTACTAAAAGATTTTAAAACACTGAAGTAGAAAACTTTGTGAAAACCAAAATTTGTGTCAGTCTCAAAACTTTTGGCCATGACTGTATAGCATACTATTTTGACAGAGTACCACAAAATATTGATGTTAGATATCTCAAGATACACATCTCGAGATACGTTGAGCCAGGAAAGTATGAAAGGACACATAAGAGTTTACATTAGACAGAAATTCAGCACTTTCATGAAGGATGAACCCTATGTTTTATGCTTTCCTTTATTTTGGGGATAACTGTCAAATTATGTTTGTAAGGTATGACTGTAGCTATCATTTAAAACACAGAAGAAGAACAAAGAAGAAAGTTTTACACTACAGACATAGTGGACGTTTGTATTCAAGTAGCAAATAGATTTTGGGTATTAATAGCTACCCTGGAAACCAAAATGGATCATCAAGTTTTCACTGTTAAATGTCATGTGCAAGTTGTGTGAAAATATTGAAATTCACACAAATAATACTATGTAAAAAAATGTCAACATACCAAACTGAGGTAGATACAGGTAGAAACAATATGTTGTTGCTTCATTCATCTACAATTAGGTCTACGGAAGTCCTCTACCACAGCAAATTAGGAAATGCAACACACTGTGAACTGATTATCTTTTCTTGTTTCCACAAGTTGTTCCAAAATAGGTATGAAAAACTACACAGGTTTTGCACACGACCTTAGAGGCAAGTGGAAGAAATTCTTTAGCTGTAAGAGGGATGTAAATGGGATTTAGAGGCAATAGAAGAAGGGTCCTTTGGGGAAGGCTGTTGTTTCTCTTTGTGGCGAATAATGAATACACTGAAATAAAGCTGAAAGATCTCAATGACCTTCCACAACAGAAGGTCTTCTTTAAGAGTTCTTGGGTGCCCTGCACTTAGGTAGAGTTTTTATTGTTTGTGTGTGTGAAAATATTTTTAAAAATGAATGCGAAATTTTAAATGCTGGCCCTCCCTATTTTCAATTATAATTGTGGAACTTCTCTTCTGAACCCTTTTCAACAAGCAATGTTTATTCATTATATTTTCACTAGCATCTACTAGACATAAACAATAAAGTAAGTACATGCCACGCAATGTGTGTGTGTGTATATATATATATATATATATATATATATATACAGCACAGACCAAAAGTTTGGACACACCTTCTCATTTAAAGATTTTTCTGTATTTTCTTGACTATGAAAATTGTACATTCACACTGAAGGCATCAAAAGTATGAATTAACACATTTGGAATTAAATAGTTAACAAAAAAGTGTGAATCAACTGAAAATATGTCTTATATTCTAGGTTCTTCAAAGTAGCCACCTTTTGCTTTGATGACTGCTTTGCACACTCTTGGCATTCTCTTGATGAGCTTCAACAGGTAGTCACCGGAAATGGTCTTCCAACAATCTTGAAGGAGTTCCCACAGATGCTTAGCACTTGTTGGCCCTTTTGCCTTCACTCTGCGGTCCAGCTCACCCCAAACCACCTCGATTGGGTTCAGGTCTGGTGACTGTGGAGGCCAGGTCATCTGGCATAGCACCCCATCACTCTCCCTCTTGGTCAAATAGCCCTTACACAGCCTGGAGGTGTGTTTGGGGTCATTGTAGGTGGCTACTTTGAAGAACCTAGAATATAAGACATATATTCAGTTGTTTCACACTTTTTTGTTAAGTATATAATTCCACATGTGTTAATTCATAGTTATGATGCCTTTAGTGTGTACAATTTTCACAGTCATGAAAATACAGAAAAATCTTTAAATGAGAAGGTGTGTCCAAACTTTTGGTCTGTACTGTATATATACAGAGTGGTCCAAAAGTAGGTGGCCTGAAAATAATAACATGTATTTTGATTTATATATAAAATTATATTTACTAACACAAGCATAACAATTAAATTTTATTCTGAACAATAATACAAAAGCCCTTACATTTTATCAACGCAGGTGCTCAAACTGTTAGAACCTTGCTGTTAGGTTTTTTTTCCTTTGCTGGTCACATGACTTTGTTGGCCTATTTAATCCTGCTCCGCCCTTCTGGCTTTGCTGGACTTCATTGTATATCTACTTTCTAGCTAGCCTGTGCTCTGTATCTAACTCTGTTAGTTTGCTTGGTCTACGGACCTCTATGTTCTATCTATTTTGTTTGTTCGTCTGTCTGCTACTATTTCTGTTAGGAGGTGTCCCATATTCCTCCCAGTCCTTAGTACTTGTAGGGATTCCCTCCCCACATCTATAGGTCTTCGTACAGACTAGATTAGGACTTTAGCAGGTCTGATCGCAGGATCAGGTTCCCTGTTACATCGTAGGGATTCAGCTGAGTCTTATAGTAGGGACAGATCTCCTCTCTTTCCTTAGCTTTGGTAGCAGAACATAACAGTAAGTCCAGCCAGCAAATTCTCTAAGGAAAGATTTTTCTGTTCCATCATGGTGTCGGTTCAGGATTTGGCTCATCGCCTGCAGGGACTCTCTCTGGAGGTGGCCGAACTCCGTCAGCACGTGAGTAACTGTCCTGGAGCACATTTCTTGGAGCCTAAGGTATGTTTGCCGGATTTATTTTTTGGTGAACACCGAGAATTTTTTTCATTTAAAAATGCTTGCTTATTGTATTTTCGTTTGAGACCTAAGTCCTCTGGGGATGAATCCCAGCGCGTAGGGTTCATAATGTCACTTTTGCGCAAAGAGCCTCAGGAGTGGGCCTTTTCTTTGCAACCTAGTGATTCATGCTTCAGATCAGTGGATAGTTTTTTTTCTGCTTTGGGACTATTATATGATGATCCTGACCGTGTCGCATCAGCTGAGACTGAGTTGAGACGTCTAAAACAAGGATCGGGTAATGTGGAAAAATATTGTACACATTTTCGTCGTTGGTCCACTCAAACAGGGTGGAACGATTCTGCTCTGAAAAGTCTATTTCTTGCTGGGCTCAGTGAAAGGGTTAAAGACCTGCTAATTGCTTATCCTACACCTGAGGATTTGCAACAGGCTATGCAATTAGCTATACGGGTGGATAGAAGACTGCGTGCTAGGGTTAATGAGAGCAAATCCTCTGCTATGTCAGTTTCTGGTTATGATAATGTGTGTACTAACAGTGGTGAACCGATGGAGATTGGATCGGTGGCACCTCGCTCTCAAGAAAAAGACCGTCGTTTTTCGGAAGGCTTGTGCTTCTATTGTGGAAAATCTGGTCATTTGATTAAAGGCTGTGAGCTTCGGATGAAGAAAGAAAAAAAAATGGTCAGTCACGCCCGTATTGCCTGTTTAAATTCCAAGGGTATATTTTTAGCTGCTTCCACGATTGCTCAGAAAAAATTAATGGAATTTCGGGTGTTTGTTGATTGCGGGTCTACACTGAATGTAATTGATGGGGGATTCGTGGAAAAACTCAATTTAAAACCTGAACCTTTATCATCCCCCATTGCTGTGGTTTCTGTGGATGGCTCCCCTTTGAAGAATATTACTCTCAAGGTCAGTGAATTTCCTCTCACTATTAATGGTGTTCACCATGAGAAATTGGATTTGGTAGTGTTGAATAACTTGCCTTCTCCAGTAATATTGGGTTTGCCCTGGTTAAAATTTCACAATCCTGTACTGGATTGGTCTACCAGTGAAATTAAATCCTGGAGCCATAAATGTTATGACAAGTGTTGTAATGGGCGTATTGCAGCTTTGGATAGGGGAGAATTGCCTGTTCCTATTCAGGATTTTTGGAGAGTTTTTTCTGAGAAGGAATCGCAGGTTTTGCCTCCCCATAGAGACTATGATTGTTCTATTGAATTTGTCCCTGGAGCGACTCTTCCTAAAAGTCGTTTATTTAACCTTACTATTCCTGAGAGGAAGGCTTTGGAGGAATACATACAGACAAGTTTGGCCGCCGGTCACATTAGGCCCTCTAAGTCTCCTGTGGCGGTTGGATTTTTTTTTGTAAAAAAAAAGGACGGCGGTTTACGTCCTTGTCTGGATTTTCGTGAGATTAACAAAATTACGGTACGCAATCCTTACCCACTGCCATTGATTCCTGATCTGTTTAACCAGTTATTGGGGGCCAAGTGGTTCTCTAAAATTGACCTTAAGGGGGCATACAATCTGTTGCGCATGAAGGAGGGTGATGAATGGAAGACTGCTTTTAACACTCCTGTGGGTCATTTTGAGAATCTGGTTATGCCTTTTGGTCTTACTAATGCTCCTGCATTTTTTCAGAATCTGATTAATGACATCCTTAGACCTTTGATCGGTAAAAATGTGGTTGTGTATTTGGATGACATTTTGATTTATTCGCCAGATCTGGAGTCTCATTGGCGGAGCGTGCGTGAGGTATTACAGTTATTAATGGACAATTCGCTTTTTGCTAAGCTGGAGAAATGTGAGTTCGCGGTACAGAGAATTAGTTTTTTGGGCTACATTATCTCCAGCAAAGGTTTTGAGATGGATCCGGTTAAGGTTCAGGCTGTGCAGGAATGGCCTAGGCCTATTGGTTTGAAATCGATACAGAGGTTTTTGGGTTTCGCCAATTACTACAGAAAATTCATAAAAAATTTTTCTAGTATTGTCAAACCTCTGACTGATCTCACCAGGAAAGGTGCTGATGCGGTTCAGTGGTCTTCTGAGGCCATTGAAGCTTTTGTGTATCTCAAGGAGAGGTTCACCTCTGCTCCCATCCTTATGCAGCCTGATGTTACTAGGCCGTTTTTGGTTGAGGTTGATGCTTCCTCTGTGGGGGTTGGCGCAGTATTGTCTCAGGATAACGGGGATGGATTACATCCCTGTGCCTTTTTTTCAAAAAAATTTTTCGGAGACTGAACTGAATTACGATATTGGTAATCGGGAATTATTGGCTATTAAACTCGCATTTGAACACTGGCGCCACTTCTTGGAAGGTGCGGAATTTCCCGTTCAGGTTCTTACGGATCATAAAAATCTGATATATCTTGATGCTGCCAAGCGCCTGAATGCCCGTCAGGCTAGGTGGGCACTGTTTTTCTCGCGGTTTAATTTCTCCGTTACTTACATCCCTGGTACTAAGAATGTTAAGGCGGATGCCTTATCTCGCAGTTTTTCTCCCATAGTCGGTGCTGAGAAAGAGGAAAACATTTTACAAGAAGGTGTTGTGATAGCTGCTTTAGACTCCGTTTTGGAAGATGAGATTCTTAAAGCTCAGGAGAATGCCCCATCTAACACTCCTCATGGGAGGTTGTTTGTGCCTGGGACCTTTAGGAGAGATTTGTTTGTTGAGTGTCACGAATCTCAGTTGGCAGGTCATCCCGGAATCTCTGAGACCAAGAGACTGGTGGGTCGCAGTTTTTGGTGGCCTGGATGGCAGAAGGAAGTCATTAAGTGGGTGCGCCAATGTACTATATGTGCTAGATCTAAGTCCTCACATACTCCTGCTGCGGGGTTGCTTTGTCCTTTGGAGGTCCCCAGTGCTCCTTGGACACATTTGGCTATGGACTTTATAACTGACCTTCCCCCCTCTGAGGGTTTTACTGTCATCTGGGTGGTCGTGGACCGTTTTAGCAAGATGTGTCACTTGGTTCCCTTCGTCAAACTGCCCTGCGCTAAAACTCTCGCTAAGGCCTTTGTCAAGGAAATTGTCAGACTTCATGGCGTTCCTACTGACATTGTTTCTGATAGGGGTCCTCAGTTCGTGGCTCGTTTTTGGCGTGCCTTTTGTGACAGGTTGGGAATTCATTTGTCGTTTTCGTCCGGATATCATCCTGAATCTAATGGCCAGACAGAAAGGAAAAACCAGGATGTTGAGCAGTTCTTGCGTTGTTTTGTGGCAGACAATCAAGAGGGGTGGTCTGAGTTTCTGCCACTTGCCGAATTTGCTCTGAACAATCATACATCTTCTTCTGCTGGTTGTTCGCCTTTTTTTTGTTGTTCTGGGAGACATCCGTCGTTTGGGTCGTTCTCCAAGTTGGGATCTGCCGTGCCTGAGGAGGAGAATTTTTCCGGTGATTTGGAAAGAGTTTGGACGGATGTGCGTGGTAATCTTCAGGAGGCCAACAGAAAATCTAAAGACTACTTTGATAGGAAACGACAGGAGGTTTTGTTCGCTGTTGGTGACATGGTTTGGTTGTCCTCTAGGAATCTGCGGTTGAGGATTCCTTCTAAGAAATTAGGTCCCAAGTTTGTAGGGCCCTTTAAGGTGCTTCAGGTTGTCAACCAATCTGCTGTTAGGTTGGAGGTTCCTACCTCCTGGAGAATTAATCCGGTCTTTCATGTCTCTCTGTTAAAAAAAGCTGTTGTGTCGGATGGTGACGCCTCTGCCTCTGTTCCTCCGGTGGTGGAGGACGGGGAATATGAAATTTCTCGCATCCTTGACTCTAGACGGTATAGAGGTAGTTTGCAGTATCTTGTGGCCTGGAAAGGTTTCGGACCCGAGGATAACTCTTGGGTGAGGTCAGATGATGTTTCCGCGTCCAGACTTATCAGAGCGTTTCACAGGAGATTTCCTGATAAGCCTGGTCCTAGGGGATCCGGAGGATCCTCTTAGAAGGGGGGGTACTGTTAGAACCTTGCTGTTAGGTTTTTTTTCCTTTGCTGGTCACATGACTTTGTTGGCCTATTTAATCCTGCTCCGCCCTTCTGGCTTTGCTGGACTTCATTGTATATCTACTTTCTAGCTAGCCTGTGCTCTGTATCTAACTCTGTTAGTTTGCTTGGTCTACGGACCTCTATGTTCTATCTATTTTGTTTGTTCGTCTGTTTGCTACTATTTCTGTTAGGAGGTGTCCCATATTCCTCCCAGTCCTTAGTACTTGTAGGGATTCCCTCCCCACATCTATAGGTCTTCGTACAGACTAGATTAGGACTTTAGCAGGTCTGATCGCAGGATCAGGTTCCCTGTTACATCGTAGGGATTCAGCTGAGTCTTATAGTAGGGACAGATCTCCTCTCTTTCCTTAGCTTTGGTAGCAGAACATAACACAAACTGTTTTCCATTACAATTTGCACAGCTTTGAAGTCGGCCTCTTACGCTTTGATAAACTTTTTTGCACAAGTCTCTTTGGGTATTAATTTCCTGAAATGCATCTCCTATGTAATTTTTCAAATCACTGACACTTTTTGGTTTTCGACTATAAACTTTGTCCTTGAGTACTCCCCAAAAGAAAAAATCCATTGGGGTCAAGTCTGATGAACGTGCCGGCCAATCCATTTATTAGGAAATGTTTCATCAAGATACTCGTGGACTACTCTTGAATAATGTGGAGGGGCCCCATTTTGTTGGAAATAAAGGTAATTTGAATTAGGCTGTTGCTGTAACTGGGGAACAATTTGATTCATTAGAATTTTGAGATACTTATCTCTTGTGACTGTTCCATAACCTTCATAACCTTATTACACTTTCTGTCCACCTACTTTTGGACCGCCCTGTATATATATATATATATATATATATATATATATATATATATACACATTCACTGCTCAAAAAAATAAAGGGAACACTCAAATAACACATCCTAGATCTGAATGAATGAAATATTCTCATTGAATACTTTGTTCTGTACAAAGTTGAAAGTGCTGACAACAAAATCACACAAAAATCATCAAGGAAATCAAATTTATTAACCAATAGAGGCCTGGATTTGGAGTCAAAATGAAAGTGGAAAAACACACTACTGGCTGATCCAACTTTGATGTAATGTCCTTAAAACAAGTCAAAATGAGGCTCAGTATTGTGTGTGGACTCCACGTGCCCGCATGACCTTCCTATAACGCCTGGGCATGCTCCTGATGAGGTTGCGGATGGTCTCCTGTGGGATCTCCTCCCAGACCTGGACTAAAGTATCTGCTAACTCCTGAACAGTCTGTGGTGCAACGTGACGTTGGTGGATGGAGCGAGACATGATGTCCCAGATGTGCTCAATCGGATTCAGGTCTGGTGAACGGGCGGGCCAGTCCATAGCTTCAATGCCTTCATCTTGCAGGAACTGCTGACACACTCCAGCCACATGAGGTCTGGCACTGTCCTGCATTAGGAGGAATCCAGGGCCAACTGCACCAGCATGTGGTTTCACAAGGGGTCTGAGGATCTCATCTCGGTACCTAATGGCAGTCAGGCTACCTCTGGCAAGCACATGAAGGGCTGTGCGGCCCTCCAAAGAAATGCCACCCCACACCATTACTGACCCACTGCCAAATCGGTCATGCTGACGGATGTTGCTGGCAGCAGATCGCTCTCCACGGTGTCTCCAGACTCTGTCACGTCTGTCACATGAGCTCAGTGTGAACCTTTCATCTGTGAAGAGCACAGGGCGCCAGTGGCGACTTTGCCAATCCTGGTGTTCTGTGGAAAATGCCAAGCGTCCTGCACGGTGTTGGGCTGTGAGCACAACCCCCATCTGTGGACATCGGGCCCTCATACCACCCTCATTGAGTCGGTTTCTAACCATTTGTGCAGACACATGCACATTTGTGGCCTGCTGGAGGTCATTTTGCAGGGCTCTGGCAGTGCTCTTCCTGTTCCTCCTTGCACAGAGGCGGAGGTAACGGTCCTGCTGCTGGGTTGTTGCCCTCCTACGGCCCCCTCCACGTCTCCTGGTGTACTGGCCTGCCTCCTGGTAGTGGGTCCAGCCTCTGGACACTACGCTGACAGACACAGCAAACCTTCTTGCCACAGCTCGCATTGATGTGCCATCCTGGATAAGCTGCACTACCTGAGCAACTTCTGTGGGTTGTAGAGTCCGTCTCATGCTACCATGAGTGTGAAAGCACAACCAACACTCAAAAGTGACCAAAACATCAGCCAGAAAGCATTGGTACTGAGATGTGGTCTGTGGTCCCCACCTGCAGAACCATACCTTTATTGAGTGTGTCTTGATAATTGCCAATGGGACATCATGTCTCGCTCCATCCGCCAACGTCACGTTGCACCGCAGACTGTCCTGGAGTTGGTGGATACTTTAGTCCAGGTCTGGGAGGAGATCCCACAGGAGACCATCTGCAACCTCATCAGGAGCGAGCATGTCCAGGCGTTGTAGGGAGGTCATGCAGGCACGTGGAGTCCACACACAATCCTGAGCCTCATTTTGACTTGTTTTAAGGACATTACATCAAAGTTGGATCAGCCTGTAGTGTGTTTTTCCACTTAATTTTGGGGGTGACTCCAAATCCAGGCCTCTATTGGTTAATAAATTTGATTTCCATTGATGATTTTTGTGTGATTTTGTTGTCAGCACATTCAACTTTGTACAGAGCAAAGTATTCAATGAGAATATTTCATTCATTCAGATCTAGGATGTGTTATTTGAGTGTTCCCTTTATTTTTTTGAGCAGTGTATATACACTGTGTGCAAGTTGTATTTTAGAGGATTATTTTATTATTGATCAACAACTATGTTCTCAATCAACCCAAAAGACTCATAAATATCCAAGCTTAATATTTTTGGAAGTTGGAGTGTTTTTTTTTTTAGATTTGGCTATCTTATGAGGATATCTGTTTGTGCAGGTAACTATTACTGTGCCGAATTATTAGGCAACTTAATAAAAAACAAATATAATCCCATCTCACTTGCTTATTTTCACCAGGTAAACCAATATCAGTGCACAAAATTTATAAATAAACATTTCTGACATGTAAAAAAAAAAAATAAAAAATAGTGATCAATATAGCCACCTTTCTTTATGATGACACTCAACTGCCTTCCATCCATAGATTCTCTCAGTTGCTTGATCTGTTTTCGATCAACATTGCGTGCAGCAGCCACCACAGCCTCCCAGACACTGTTCCGAGAGGTGTACTGTTTTCCCTCCCTGTAGAACTCACATTTTATGATGGACCACAGGTTCTCTATGGGGTTCAGATCAGGTGAACAAGGGGGCCATGTCATTATTTTTTCTTCTTTTAGACCTTTACTGGCCAGCCACGCTGTGGAGTAGTTGGATGCATGTGATAGAGCATTGTCCTGCATGAAAATCATGTTTTTCTTGAACGATACCGACTTCTTCCTGTACCACTGCTTGAAGAAGTTGTCTTCCAGAAACTGGCAGTAGGTCTGGGAGTTGAGCTTCACTCCATCCTCAACCTGAAAAGGTCCCACAAGTTCATCTTTGATGATACCAGCCCATACCAGTACCCCACCTCCACCTTGCTGGCGTCTGAGTCGGAGTGGAGCTCTCTGCCTTTAACAGATCCAGCCTCTGGCCCATCCATCTGGCCCATCAAGAGTCACTCTCATTTTATCACTCTATAAAACCTTTGAAAAATCAGTCTTAAGATATTTCTTGGCCCATTCTTGACGTTTTATCTTATGTTACTTGTTCAAAGGTGGTCGTTTTTCAGCCTTCCTTACCTTGGCCATGTCCCTGAGTATCACACACCTTGTGCTTTTTGATACTCCAGTAACGTTGCAGCTCTGACATATGGCAAAACTGGTGGCGAATGGCATCTTGGCAGCTTCACGCTTGATTTTCCTCAATTCATGGGCAGTTATTTTGCGCCTTTTTTGCGACCCTGTTGGCTATTTGCCATGAAACGCTTGATTGTTCGGTGATCACGCTTCAAAAGTTTGGAAATTTCAAGACTGCTGCATCCCTCTGCAAGACATCTCACAATTTTGGACTTTTCAGAGCCCGTCAAATCTCTCTTCTGACCCATTTTGCCAAAGGAAAGTAAGTTGCCTAATAATTAAGCACACCTTATATAAGGTGTTGATGTCATTAGTCAACACCCCTCCTTATTACAGAGATGCACATCACCAGATTTACTTAATTGGTAGTTGGCTCTCAAGCCTATGCAGCTTAGAGTAGGACAACATGTATAAAAAGTATCATGTGATCGAAATACTCATTTGTCTAATAATTCGGCACACAGTGTATATATATATATATATATATATATATATATATATATATACATACAGTGGTGTGGAAACGTGTTTGCTCCCTTCCTGATTTCTTATTCTTTTGCATGTTTGTCACACTTAGATATTTCAGATTACAAAACAAATTTAAATATTAGACAAAGATAACACAAGTAAATACAAAATGCAGTTTTTAAAAGAAGGTCTTAATTATTAAGGGAAAAAGAAATCCAAACCTACAGGGCCCTGTGTGAGAAAGTGATTGCCCCCTAAACCTAATAACTGATTGGGCCACCTTTAGCAGCAACAACTGCAATCAAGTGTTTTCAATAACTGGCAATGAGTCTTTTACATCGCTCTGGAGGAATTTTGGCCCGCTCATCTTTGCAAAATTGTTGTAATTCAGCCACATTGGAAGGTTTCCGAGCATGAACCGCCTTTTTAAAGTCATGCCACAGCATCTCAATCAGATTAAGGTAAGGACTTTGACTAACTAGGCCAGTCCAAAGTCTTAATTTTGTTTTTCTTAAGCCATTCAAAGGTGGACTTGCTGGTGTGTTTTGCATCATTGTCCTGCTGCATAACCCAAGTGTGCTTCAGCTTAAGGTCATGAACAGATGGCCGGACATTCTCCTTCAAGATTTTTTGGTAAATAGCAGAATTCATGGTTACATTTACCACAGCAAGTCATCCAGGTCATGAAGAAGCAAAACAGCCCCAGACCATCACACTACCACCACTATATTTTACTGTTGGTATGATGTTCCCTTTCTGAAATGCTGTGTTACTTCTACGGCAGATGTAATGGGACATACCTTCCAAAAAGTTAAACTTTTGTCTCGTCAGTCCACAGAGTGTTCTCCCAAAAGTCTTGGCGATCATCAAGATGTGACAAAACTGAGACGAGCCTTTATTTTCTTTTTGATCAGCAGTGGTTTTTATCTTGGAACTCTGCCATGCATGCCATTTTTTGCCCAGTCTCTTTCTTATGGTGGAGTCATAAACACTGACCTTAACCGAGGCAAGTAAGGCCTGCAGTTCATTGCATGTTCTTGTGGGGTCTATTTTGACCTCTTGGATGAGTCGTCGCTGCGCTCTTGGGTAATTTTGGTCAGCCAGCCACTCCAGTGAAGGTTCGCCACTGTTCCCTGTTTTCGCCATTTGTGGATAATGGCTCTCACTGTGGATAACTGAAGTCTCAAAGCTTTAGAAATGGCTTTATATCCTTTCCCAGACTGATAGATCTCAAGTACTTTGTTTCTCATTTCTTCCTGAATTTCTTTGGATCGCAGCATGATATCTAGCTTTTGAGGATTTTTTTGTCTACTTCACTCTGTCAGGCAGGTCCTATTTAAGTGATTTCTTGTTTGAGAAGCGGTGTGGCAGTAATCTGGTCTGTTTGTGGCTAGGGAAATTGAACTCAGCTTCCCAAAAATGTGATAAACCACAGTTAATTTGTGTTTTAAGGTGGGGGGCAATCAGCCCTGTAGGTTTGGATTTCTTTTTCCCTTTATAATAAAGACCTCTTTCATTTAAAAACTGAATATTTAAATTTGTTTTGTGATCTGAAGCATTTAAGTGTGACAAACATGCAAAACAATAAGAAATCAGGAAGGGGGCAAACACTTTTTCACACCACTGTGTGTAAATATATATATCTATAATATAATGGTAGATGTGTCTGTCTGTCCGAAGCCTCTATAGACTGATCAAGCGCGATGCGCCTGTGCAGTCCGGCCAGAGACAGAAGAAAATATCAGCCGTTATAGGTGAGAGGGAGGAGGACAAGGATGAAGGACTGTGGTGCTGGAGATCGCGGTATGCTGAAGCGCTGACCGCATACCGCTATCTCCGGCACCATTAGGACCTCGATCTCCAGCGGGTCTGGAGGAGGAGTGTGGCGCCGGAGTTCGCGCTTGCGCATTTGTTGAAGACAAATTAGCGTGAACTCTGGCACCACACTCCTCCTCCAGACTCGCCGGAGATCGAGGACGCGCTGCAAGGGAGAGGGGAAAAAGGTGTTGTTTTTTTTTTCTTTTGTATGGATGGGGGCAGCACATAACAGGATGGGGGAGCACAAATACCAGGATGGGGGAGCACAAATACGAGGATGGGGACACAAATACCAGGATGGAGGAGCACAAATACCAGGATGGGGGACCAGGGCGGGGGCACAAATACCAGGATGGGGGACCAGGATGGGGGCACAAATACCAGGATGGTGGAGCACAAATACCATGATGGGGGCGCAGGATGGGCACAGCACATAACAGGAAGGGGGCGCAAGATGGGGGCTGCACAAAACAGGATGGGGGACCAGGATGGGGGAGCAGGATGGGAGCAGCACAAAACAGGATGGGGGTGCAGGATAGGGGCAGCACATAACAGGATGGGGGACCAGGATGGGGGCAGCACATAACAGGTTGAGCAGGATGGGGCAGCACAGAACAGGATGGGGGAGCAGGAAGGGGACAGCACATAACAGGATGAGGGAGCAGGATGGGGGCAGCACATAACAGGAGTGGAGCAGCACATAACAGGATGGGGGAGCAGGATGGGGCAACACATAACAGGATGGAGGCGTACATAACAGGATGGAGCAGCACATAACAGGATGGGGGTGCACATAAAAGGATGGGGGCAGCACATAACAAGATGAGGGAGAAGAATAGGGGAGTGCAAAACAGGATGGGGGAGCACATAACAGGATGGGGGCACAGGAGGGGGGCAGCACATAACACGATGGGGTGCAGGATGGGGCAGCACATAACAGGATGGGGGCACAGGATGGGGCAGCACATAACAGGATTGGGGCAGCACATAACAGGATGGGGGAGCATAATGGGGACAACACATAACAGGATGGAGGCGCACATAACAGCATGGGGCAGCACAAAGCAGGATGGGGGTGGACATAACAGGATGGGGCAGCACATAGTAGGATGGGGAGAAGAACGGGAAAGCACAAAAAAAGATGGGGGAGCACATAACAGGATGGGAGAGCAGGATGGGGCAACACATAACAGGATGGAGGCGCACATAACAGGATGGGGCAGCACATAAAAGGATGGGGGTATACATAACAGGATGGGGCATCACATAAAAGGAGGGGGAGAAGAATGGGGGAGCAGAAAACAGGATGGGGGAGCACATAACAGGATGGGGGCACAGGATGGGGCAGCACATAACAGGATGAGGGTAAAGGATGGGGCAGAAGATAACAGGATGGGGAGAACATAACAGGAAGGGGGGAGCACATAACAGAATGGGGACCCAGGATGGGGGAGAACATAACAGGATTTTTTTTTTAAGCTTTTTTCACTGTTTCCAGAACATTAACAGTAAGAACATGGAAGAGTCCAGGAGCCATTTGGTGAGCTGCATATCCTGCTACATGTTCACAGACTTGCCAGTGGAAAAGCCAAACTTCACATGCCAGAAATGCAAGCTTGTGTCCCTGTTGGAGGAAAAGTTGCGAAATCTAGAAGAGAGGTTAACTACCTTGAAAATCATTAAGGAAGGTGAAGAGTTCTTAGACAGAGCAGAATTATCTCTTCATAATTCAGAAAGAGAAGAAATTCGAACTGCACCTGACGAAACAGAAGAATGGAAGCATGTGAACCACAGAAGCAGGAGGATCGAGAGGCAGTCAGCACCCATACTGCTCAGGAACCAGTACCAGGCTCTCACGCAGGAGAACCATGAAGAAATACAGCAAAATAAGACTTTGCCAGCAATGAATAACCTTGTAAGCCCTCAGAATCCTCCTGGATGGAGAAAGAAGAATGTTGTGAAGAAAAAACGGAGAGTGGTGGTCATGGGGGATTCCCTGTTAAGAGGAACAGAGGCCGCTATCTGCAGACCAGACATAACCTCAAGAGAAATGTGCTGTCTTCCAGGAGCAAAAATTAAAGATGTGTATGACAGGATATCAAGACTCTTCAGACCTACAGATCACTACCCATTCCTGCTAATACATGTGGGGACAAATGACACCGCAAGAAAGGACCTGGTAACCATCTGCAGTGACTTTGAAGACTTAGGCAAGAAAGTGAAAGAATTGGGAGCGCAGGTGGTCTTCTCATCCATCCTCCCAGTGGATGGCCATGGAACAATGAGGTGGAATAAGATTCTACAGGTGAACAACTGGCTACGTCGATGGTGCTGTCAACAAGGATTTGGATTTCTGGATCACGGAATGAATTACCTATACGATGGACTACTTGCTAGAGATGGGGTGCACCTTACGAAGACTGGAAAACATGTATTTGGAAGTCGCCTTGCTACACTCATCAGGAGAGCTTTAAACTAGAACAATGTGGGAAGGGAAGCAAAAGGCCAGAAAAAGCCATACAACTGACAAATACTATTGAGATCTCTGCTACTGGAAGTGGAAAGAAAGAACAAAGACAAAACAATTTAAATAATAAAAATATGGGAGGAAGAGAAACCAATCACAAACTAAAATGTTTTTATACAAATGCACAAAGCATGGGCAACAAACAAGGAGAATTGGAACTACTAATGCAGGAAAAGAAATATGATGTCATTGGAATCACTGAAACTTGGTGGGACGATACACATGATTGGAATAAAAGGCTAAAAGGATACAACTTATTTGCAAGAAACAGACTTGATAAACGAGGAGGAGGTGTCGCATTGTATGTTAGAAAAGCGTATATCTGCACAGAGATTGAAGCTTCAGAGACTGGGAGTTCTGTGGAAACTGTTTGGGTAAGAATACAAGGAGAGAACAACGGAAAGGACACCATTGTAGGCATTTACTACAGGCCACCTGGGCAAGCTGAAGATATGGATGAACTCTTTATGTATCAAATGACCAAGTTCTCCAAAAAATATGACGTAGTGGTCATGGGAGATTTCAACTATCCAGACATTTGTTGGGAATCTCTCTCAAGTAAAACTAACAGGTCAAGCAAATTCTTATCCTCTCTTGCTGACAACTTTATCTTCCAAAAGGTAGGGGAGAAAACAAGGGGATCTGCTACTTTGGATCTAATCCTTATAAACAGGGAGGAAATGGTTGAGGAGGTAAAGGTGGCTGGGACCCTAGGAGGCAGCGATCATGCTATTATAGAATTTTGGATAACTAGAGGAGGAAGACATGTGAAGACTCAAACTTCAAGGTTAGATTTTAGAAAGGCAGATTTTAAGAGACTCAGAAAGAGAATAGGAGGGATCCAATGGCTGGATGTCCTTAAGGACAAAAATGTCCAGGAAGGATGGGAAATTTTTAAAAATGAGATTCTCAAAGCACAATCGTTAACAATACCGAAAAGTAGGAAGAATGGGAAGCATTTAAGGAAACCAGGATGGATGAACACAGAACTTAAACACATGCTGAAAAGAAAGAAAGAAATGTTTATTAAATGGAAAGATGGAGGCATATCTAAAGAAGATTATAATGATGTCTGCAGATCCTGCAGGGCACGTATCAGGATAGCTAAAGCTGACAATGAATTAAGGCTTGCAAGAGATGTCAAAAGCAATAAAAAAGGATTTTGGGGGTATGTCAAAAGTAAAAGAAAAGTCAAAGATGCTATAGGATTTTTACAGGATGAAAATGGAGAAATGGTAAGAGAGGATGTTGAGAAGGCCGAACTTTTTAATTCCTATTTTGCATCTGTTTTCTCTCAGAAAAAAAATGTAACATCAACTGATCTTCACTGTCCTTTTAAAGGAATAGAGGAATCCAAGTGATCTGTAAACAGAAAGATTGTGAGGGAATATTTAGCTAACATAAATGAGTTCAAGTCTCCAGGTCCAGATGAATTACACCCCAGAGTACTGAAGGAGATCGTAGAAGAAATTTTAGAACCACTCTCCATAATCTTTGAAAATTCTTGGAGAACAGGAGAAGTCCCAGAAGACTGGAGAAGAGCAAATGTTGTTCCTATCTTCAAAAAGGGGAAGAAGGTGGACCCAGGGAACTATAGGCCGGTGAGTCTGACTTCTATACCAGGAAAGATCTTTGAACAAATTATTAAACAACATGTATGTAAGTACATGGATAAGAATGAAGTGATTAACCAGAGTCAGCATGGGTTTGTAACTAACAAGTCATGTCAGACTAACTTAATTTCCTTCTATGACAGAATAACTGACTGGGTGGATCAGGGAAATGCTGTAGATATAGTATATCTTGACTTCAGCAAAGCATTTGACAAAGTATCTCACACCATCCTTATTGAAAAAATGACCAAGTATGCAATGGACCAGGCAACTGTTAGGTGGATTCATAACTGGCTTAGTGATCGGACTCAAAGGGTGGTTGTAAATGGCTTCACATCCAGCTGGATGAATGTCTCAAGTGGGGTACCACAGGGCTCAGTCCTGGGACCTGTATTGTTCAACATCTTTATCAATGATTTAGATGAAGGAATTGAGGGTAAACTGATTAAATTTGCTGATGACACAAAGCTAGGAGGGATAGCTAATACTAGAGAAGAGAGAGAGAGGATTCAAAAAGACCTAAATAAACTGGAGCAGTGGGCAGCAACCAACAGAATGGTTTTTAACAGGGAAAAATGCAAAGTACTACATCTGGGCAATAAAAATGAAAAAAGCATATACAGAATGGGAGGAATAGAGCTAAGCAACAGTACATGTGAAAAAGACTTAGGTATACTAATAGATCATAGACTGAACATGAGTCAACAGTGTGATGCAGCAGCAAAAAAGGCAAATACAATTCTGGGATGTATTAACAGAAGCATACAGTCTAGATCACGTGAAGTCATTATCGGTCTTTACTCCTCTTTGGTAAGACCTCATCTGGAATACTGTGTACAGTTTTGGGCACCACATTTTAAAAAAGACATAGACAAACTGGAGCAAGTTCAGAGAAGAGCGACCAGAATGGTCACTGGTCTGCAAACCATGTCCTATGAGGAACGGTTGCAGGATTTGGGAATGTTTAGCTTGCAAAAAAGAAGACTGAGAGGAGACTTAATAGCTGTCTACAAATATGTCAAGGGCTGTCACATTGTAGAAGGATCATATTTATTCTCATTTGCACAAGGAAAGACTAGAAGCAATGGGATGAAACTAAATGGGAGGAGACACAGATTAGATATTAGAAAAAACTTTTTGACAGTTAGGGTGATTAATGAGTGGAACAGGCTGCCACGAGAGGTGGTGAGTTCCCCTTCAATGGACGTCTTCAAACAGAGGCTGGACAGACATCTGTCTGAGATGATTTAGTGAATCCTGCTTTGAGCAGGGGGTTGGACCAGATGACCCAGGAGGTCCCCTCCAACTCTACCATTCTATGATTCTATGATTCTATGATTCTATGAGGATGGGGGTGCAGGATGGGGGCAGCACATAACAGAATGAGGTCACAGGATGGGGGCAGCACATAACAGGATTGGGGCAGCACATAACAGGATGAGGGAGCAGGATGGGGACAACACATAACAGGATGGAGACGCACATAACAGGATGGGGCAGCACATAGCAGGATGGGGGAGCACATAACAGGATGGGGGAGCACATAACAGAATGGTGGCCAAGGATGGGGGAGCACATAACAGGATGGGGTGCAGGATGGGGGCAGCACATAACAGTATGGGGCAGCATATAACAGGATGGGGGCACAGGATGGGGCAGAACATAACAGGATTGGGGCAGCACATAACAGGATGGGGTCACAGGATGGGGGCAGCACATAACAGGATTTGGGCAGCACATAACAGGATGAGGGAGCAGGATGGGAACAACACATAACAGGATGGAGGCGCACATAACAGGATGGGGCAGCACATAACAGGATGGGGGAGCAGGATGGGGCAGCACATAGCAGGATGGGGGAGCACATAACAGGATGGGGGAGCACATAACAGAATAGTGGCCAAGGATGGGGGAGTACATAACAGGATGGGGTGCAGGATGGGGGCAGCACATAACAGGATGGGGCAGCATATAACAGAATGGGGGCACAGGATGGGGCAGAACATAACAGGATTGGGGCAGCACATAACAGGATGGGGGCAACACATAACAGGATGGAGGTGCACATAACAGGATGGGTCACCACATAACAGGATGGGGATGCACATAACAGGATGGGGGCAGCACATAACAGGATGGGGGAGAAGAATGGGGGAGCACAAAACAGGATGGGGGAGCACATAACAGGATGGGGGCACAGGATGGGGGAGAACATAACAGGATGGGGTGCAGGATGGGGGCAGCACATAACAGGATGTGGGCGCAGGATGGGGACAACACATAACAGGATGGGGTCACAGGATGGGGGCAGCACATAACAGGATTGGGGCAGCACATAACAGGATGAGGGAGCAGGATGGGGACAACACATAACAGGATGGAGGCGCACATAACAGGATGGGGCAGCACATAACAGGATGGGGGAGCAGGATGAGGGAGCACATAACAGGATGGGGGCACAGGATGGGCAGCACATAGCAGTATGGGGTGCAGGATGGGGGCAGCACATAACAGGATGGGGCAGCATATAACAGGATGGGGGCACAGGATGGGGCAGCACATAGCAGTATGGGGTGCAGGATGGGGGCAGCACATAACAGGATGGGTCAGCACATAACAGGATGGGGGTGCACATAACAGGATGGGGGCAGCACATAACAGGATGGGGGAGAAGAATGGGGGAGCACAAAACAGGATGGGGGAGCACATAACAGGATGGGGGCACAGTATGGGGGAGCAGGATGGGGCAGCACAGAACAGGACAGGGGAGCAGGATGGGGGCAGAACATAACAGGATGGGGTGCAGGATGGGGGCAGCACATAACAGGATGTGGGCGCAGGATGGGGACAACACATAACAGGATGGGGTCACAGGATGGGGGCAGCACATAACAGGATTGGGGCAGCACATAACAGGATGAGGGAGCAGGATGGGGACAACACATAACAGGATGGAGGCGCACATAACAGGATGGGGCAGCACATAACAGGATGGGGGAGCAGGATGAGGGAGCACATAACAGGATGGGGGCACAGGATGGGGCAGCACATAGCAGTATGGGGTGCAGGATGGGGGCAGCACATAACAGGATGGGGCAGCATATAACAGGATGGGGGCACAGGATGGGGCAGCACATAGCAGTATGGGGTGCAGGATGGGGGCAGCACATAACAGGATGGGTCAGCACATAACAGGATGGGGGTGCACATAACAGGATGGGGGCAGCACATAACAGGATGGGGGAGAAGAATGGGGGAGCACAAAACAGGATGGGGGAGCACATAACAGGATGGGGGCACAGTATGGGGGAGCAGGATGGGGCAGCACAGAACAGGACAGGGGAGCAGGATGGGGGCAGAACATAACAGGATGAGGGAGCAGGATGGGGGCAGCACATAACAGGAGTGGGGCAGCACATAACAGGATGGGGGAGCAGGATGGGGCAACACATAACAGGATGGAGGCGTACATAACAGGATGGAGCAGCACACAACAGGATGGGGGTGCACATAAAAGGATGGGGGCAGCACATAACAGGATGAGGGAGAAGAATAGGGGAGTGCAAAACAGGATGGGGGAGCACATAACAGGATGGGGGCACAGGATGGGGGCAGCACATAACACGATGGGGTGCAGGATGGGGCAGCACATAACAGGATGGGGGCACAGGATGCGGCAGCACATAACAGGATTGGGGCAGCACATAACAGGATGGGGGAGCAGAATGGGGACAACACATAAAAGGATGGAGGAGCACATAACAGGATGGGGCAGCACAAAGCACGATGGGGGTGCACATAACAGGATGGGGGCAGCACATAGTAGGATGGGGATAAGAACGGGGAAGCACAAAAAAAGATGGGGGAGCACATAACAGGATGGGAGAGCAGGATGGGGCAACACATAACAGGATGGAGGCGCACATAACAGGATGGGGCAGCACATAAAAGGATGGGGGAGAAGAATGGGGGAGCACAAAACAGGATGGGGGAGCACATAACAGGATGGGGGCACAGGATGGGGCAGCACATAACAGGATGAGGGTAAAGGATGGGGCAGAAGAAAACAGGATGGGGGAGAACATAACAGGATGGGGGGAGCACATAACAGGATGGTGGAGCACAGAACAGAATGGGGGCCCAGGATGGGGGATAACATAACAGGATAGGGGTGCAGGATGGGGGCAGCACATAACAGAATGAGGTCACAGGATGGGGGCAGCACATAACAGGATTGGGGCAGCACATAACAGGATGAGGGAACAGGATGGGGATAACACATAACAGGATGGAGGCGCACATAAAAGGATGGGGCAGCACATAGCAGGATGGGGGAGCACATAACAGGATGGGGGAGCACATAACAGAATGGTGGCCAAGGATGGGGGAGCACATAACAGGATGGGGTGCAGGATGGGGGCAGCACATAACAGGGTGGGGCAGCATATAACAGGATGGGGGCACAGGATGGGGCAGAACATAACAGGATTGGGGCAGCATATAACAGGATGGGGTCAGAGGATGGGGGCAGCACATAACAGGATTGGGGCAGCACATAACAGGATGAGGGAGCAGGATGGGAACAACACATAACAGGATGGAGGCGCACATAACAGGATGGGGCAGCACATAACAGGATGGGGGAGCAGTATGGGGCAGCACATAGCAGGATGGGGGAGCACATAACAGGATGGGAGAGCACATAACAGAATGGTGGCCAAGGATGGGGGAGTACATAACAGGATGGGGTGCAGGATGGGGGCAGCACATAACAGGATGGGGCAGCATATAACAGGATGGGGGCACAGGATGGGGCAGAACATAACAGGATTGGGGCAGCACATAACAGGATGGGGGCAACACATAACAGGATGGAGGTGCACATAACAGGATGGGTCAGCACATAACAGGATGGGGATGCACATAACAGGATGGGGGCAGCACATAACAGGATGGGGGAGAAGAATGGGGAGCACAAAACAGGATGGGGGAGCACATAACAGGATGGGGGCACAGGATGGGGGAGAACATAACAGGATGGGGTGCAGGATGGGGGCAGCACATAACAGGATGTGGGCGCAGGATGGGGGCAACACATAACAGGATGGGGTCACAGGATGGGGCAGCACATAACAGGATTGGGGCAGCACATAACAGGATGAGGGAGCAGGATGGGGGAGCACAAAACAGGATGGGGGAGCACATAACAGGATTGGGGCACAGGATGGGGCAGCACATAACAGGATGAGGGTAAAGGATGGGGCAGAAGATAACAGGATGGGGGAGAATATAACAGGATGGGGGGAGCACATAACAGGATGGTGGAGCACAGACCAGAATGGGGGCCCAGGATGGGGGAGAACATAACAGGATGGGGGTGCAGGATGGGGGCAGCACATAACAGAATGGGGTCACAGGATGGGGGCAGCACATAACAGGATTGGGGCAGCACATAACAGGATGAGGGAACAGGATGGGGACAACACATAACAGGATGGAGGCGCACATAACAGGATGGGGCAGCACATAGCAGGATGGGGGAGCACATAACAGGATGGGGGAGCACATAACAGAATGGTGGCCAAGGATGGGGGAGCACATAACAGGATGGGGTGCAGGATGGGGGCAGCACATAACAGGGTGGGGCAGCATATAACAGGATGGGGGCACAGGATGGGGCAGAACATAAAAGGATTGGGGCAGCATATAACAGGATGGGGTCACAGGATGGGGGCAGCAAATAACAGGATTGGGGCAGCACATAACAGGATGAGGGAGCAGGATGGGAACAACACATAACAGGATGGAGGCGCACATAACAGGATGGGGCAGCACATAACAGGATGGGGGAGCAGTATGGGGCAGCACATAGCAGGATGGGGGAGCACATAACAAGATGGGGGAGCACATAACAGAATGGTGGCCAAGGATGGGGGAGTACATAACAGGATGGGGTGCAGGATGGGGCAGCATATAACAGGA
Organism: Phyllobates terribilis; assembly: GCF_046119375.1. Lineage (NCBI taxonomy): Eukaryota > Metazoa > Chordata > Amphibia > Anura > Dendrobatidae > Phyllobates > Phyllobates terribilis. The sequence goes on from NW_027362764.1 coordinate 254,656,717, forward strand.
TGGGGGCACAGGATGGGGCAGAACATAACAGGATTGGGGCAGCACATAACAGGATGGGGGCAACACATAACAGGATGGAGGTGCACATAACAGGATGGGTCAGCACATAACAGGATGGGGATGCACATAACAGGATGGGGGCAGCACATAACAGGATGGGGGAGAAGAATGGGGGAGCACAAAACAGGATGGGTGAGCACATAACAGGATGGGGGCACAGGATGGGGGCAACACATAATAGGATGGGGTCACAGGATGGGGGTAGCACATAACAGGATTGGGGCAGCACATAACAGGATGAGGGAGCAGGATGGGGACAACACATAACAGGATGGAGGTGCACATAACAGGATGGGTCAGCACATAACAGGATGGGGATGCACATAACAGGATGGGGGCAGCACATAACAGGATGGGGGAGAAGAATGGGGGAGCACAAAACAGGATGGGTGAGCACATAACAGGATGGGGGCACAGGATCGGGGAGAACATAACAGGATGGGGTGCAGGATGGGGGCAGCACATAACAGGATGTGGGCGCAGGATGGGGGCAACACATAATAGGATGGGGTCACAGGATGGGGGTAGCACATAACAGGATTGGGGCAGCACATAACAGGATGAGGGAGCAGGATGGGGACAACACATAACAGGATGGAGGCGCACATAACAGGATGGAGCAGCACATAACAGGATGGGGGAGCAGGATGGGGGAGCACATAACAGGATGGGGGAGCAGGATGGGACAGCACATAGCAGTATGGGGGAGCACATAACAGGATGGGGGAGTACATAACAGAATGGTGGCCAAGGATGGGGGAGCACATAACTGGATGGGGTGCAGGATGGGGGAAGCACATAACAGGATGGGGCAGCATATAACAGGATGGGGGCACAGGAGGGGGCAGAACAAAACAGGATTGGGGCAGCACATAACAGGATGGGGAGCAGTATGGGGGCAACACATAACAGGATGGAGGCGCACATAACAGGATGGGTCAGTACATAACAGGATGGGGGTGCACATAACAGGATGGGGGCAGCACATAACAGGATGGGGAGAAGAAAGGGGGAGCATAAAACAGGATGGGGGAGCACATAACAGGATGGGGGCACAGTATGGGGGAGCAGGATGGGGCAGCACAGAACAGGACGTGGGAGCAGGATGGGGGCAGAACATAACAGGATGATGGAGCAGGATAGTGGGCAGCACATAATAGGATGGGGGCACAGGATGGAGGAGTAGGATGGGGGCAGCACATAACAGGACTGGGGCAGCACATAACAGGATGGGGGAGCAGGATGGGGGCAACACATAAGAGGATGGAAGCACACAACAAAGGATGGGGCAGCACATAACAGGATGAGGGTGCACATAACAGGATGGGGGCAGCACATAACAGGATGGGGAGCACATAACAGGATGGGGGCACAGGATGGGGGAGCACAAAGCAGGATGGGGTCAGCACATAACAGGATGGGGGCAGCACAAAACAGGATTGGGGCAAAGGATGGGCGCAGCACATAACAGGATGGGGGGGGGGCGCAAGATGGGGGCTGCACAAAACAGGATGGGGGACCAGTATGGGGGAGCAGGATGGGAGAAGCACAAAACAGGATGGGGGTGCAGGATGGGGGCAGAACATAACATGATGGGGGAGCAGGATGGGGGCAGCACATAACAGGTTGAGGGAGCAGCATGGAGCAGCATAGAACAGGATGGGGGAGCAGGATGGGGCAGCACATAACAGGATGAGGGAGCAGGATGGGGGCAGCACAAAACAGGATTGGGGCAGCACATAACAGGATGGGGAGCAGGATGGGGCAACACATAACAGGATGGAGGCGCACATAACAGGATGGGGCAGAACATAACAGGATGGGGGTGCACATAACAGGATGGGGGCAGCACATAACAGGATGGGGGAGAAGAATGGGGGAGCACAAAACAGGATGGGGGAGCACATACCAGGATGGGGGCACAGGATGGGGGCAGCACATAACACGATGGGGGCGCAGGATGGGGGAGCACATAACAGGATGGGGGCAAAGGATGGGTCAGCAGATAACAGGATGGGGAAGAACATAACAGGATGGGGGGGCGCACATAACAAGATGGGGCAGCACATAAAATGATGGGGGAGCACATAACAGGATGGGGGCACAGGATGGGGGCAGCACATAACACGATGCGGGCGCAGGATGGGGGAGCACATAACAGGATGGGGCCCAAGGATGGGTCAGCAGATAACAGGATGGGGGAGAACATAATAGGATGGGGGGAGCACATAACAAGATGGGGCAGCACAAAACAGGATGGGGGAGCACAAAACAGGATGGGGGTGCAGGATGGGGCAGCACATAACAGGATGAGGGAGCAGGATGGAGGCAGCACATAACAGGATTGGTGCAGCACATAACAGGATGGGAGAGCAGGATGGGGCAACACATAACAGGATGAAGGCGCACATAACAGGATGAGGCAGAACATAACAGGATGGGGGTGCACATAACAGGATGGTGGCAGCACATAACAGGATGGGGGAGAAGAATGGGGGAGCACAAAACAGGATGGGGGAGCACGTAACAGGATGAGGGCACTGGATGGGGCAGCACATAACACGATGGGGGCGCAGAATGGGGGAGCACATAACAGGATGGGTTCAAAGGATGGGTTAGCAGAACATAACAGGATGGGGGGAGCACATAACAAGATGGGGCAGTACATAACAGGATGGGGGAGCACATAACAGGACGGGGGAGCACAGAACAGAATGGGGGCCCAGGAAGGGGGAGCACATAACAGGATAGGAGTGCAGGATGGGGGCAGCACATAACAGGATGGGGGAGAAGAATGGGGGAGCACAAAACAGGATGGGGGAGCACGTAACATAAAAAATAAATTTTTTTCGTCAACTTTCACAAAGGAAAAAGAACTAACAGGCGAAATGAGAAGTGACAAGCTTAATCCTCCACTAAGTATGACAAATCTAACCCAAGCTGGGGTACAGAAACGCCTCAGTAACATTAAAATAAACAAATCACCAGGACCTGATGGCATACATCACGGGTACTAAGGGAACTAAGTAATGTGATAGACAGACCGTTATATCTTATATTTAAGGACTCTGTTGAGACTGGGTCTGTACCACTTGATTGGCGACAGGCGAATGTAGTGCCAATATTCAAAAAGGGAGCAAAAAGTGACGCCGGAAACTATCGGCCGGTGAGTCTGACGTCCGTTGTGGGCAAAATTTTTGAAGGCTTTATTAATGAGGCAATCATGGAGCATCTTGACGCTAATAATCTATTAACCCCGAACCAACATGGATTCATGAGGAATCGCTCCTGCCAAACAAACCTGATTGACTTCTACGAGGAGGTTAGCTCTCGAGTAGATCAGGGGGAACCAGTGGATGTCGTGTATCTCGACTTCTCAAAAGCGTTCGATAGCGTGCCACATAATAGGTTGGTATACAAAATGAGAATGATGGGGCTGGGGGAAAATGTCTGCAAGTGGGTAGCTAACTGGCTAAAGGATAGAAGGCAGAGGGTGGTTATAAATGGAATATACTCAGATTGGGTAAGCGTCACTAGTGGGGTACCACAGGGGTCTGTACTAGGCCCAATGTTATTTAATATCTTTATTAACGACATAGTCAACGGGATAAATAGTAAAATATCAATATTTGCAGATGACACAAAGTTATGTAAAACAATTAATACAAAAGAGGATAGTGAAGACCTTCAGAGGGATTTGGATAAGCTGGGTAGGTGGAGCATTAAATGGCAAATGAGGTTTAACGAGGAGAAATGTAAGGTCATACATATGGGAAGGAAAAATGGAAGTCACCAGTACTCACTGAATGGGAAATCATTGGGGAATTCAGAGATGGAGAAGGACTTGGGCATCTTGATTGATAGCAAACTAAATTGGAGTGCCCAAAGTCAGGCCGCTGCTGTAAGGGCAAACAGGGTAATGGGATGTATCAGAAGAGGTATAGCTGCAAAGGATGAGAACATTGTTCTTCCACTGTACAAAGCACTGGTCAGACCACACTTGGAATACTGTGCTCAGTTATGGGCCCCAATATATAGAAAGGATATAAATGAGCTTGAAAAGGTACAAAGGAGGGCAACAAAATTAATAAAGGGAATGGAGGGACTGCAATACCCAGAGAGGTTGGCAAAACTAGGACTATTCAGCCTGGAAAAGAGAAGGTTGAGGGGGGACATAATAAATGTGTACAAATATGTTAGGGGACAGTATAGAGACCTTGCCCGGGATTTGTTCAAAAGGAGGGATATTACGGTAACAAGAGGGCACTCACTAAGACTGGAAGAGAAAAGGTTTCAGCACCAGCATAGGAAGGGGTTCTTTACGGTAAGAGCAGTGAGAATATGGAATTCACTGAGTGAGGAGACGGTAATGTCGGATTCACTACACCAGTTCAAGCGGGGACTGGATGCTTTTCTAGATACCAGGCAGATTTCTGCATATACTTAAAAATAGAATAAAATAGTAGGTTGATACAGGGATTTATTCTGACTGCTGGTTTCAGAGTCGGGAGGGAATTTTTCCTGAGGTGAAGATTGGCTAAATCATTTGGGGTTTTTGCCCTCCTCTGGATCAACTTTAGCAACTACAGAACTTAAAAGTCGAACTTGATGGACGCAAGTCTTTATTCGGCTTTACAAACTATGTATGTGACGCAGGATGGGGGCAGCACATAACAGGATGGGGGAACAGGATGGGAGCAGCACATAACAGGATTGGGGCAGCACATAACAGGATGGAGGTGCACATAACAGGATGGGGGCAGCACATAACATGATGGGGGAGAAGAATGGGGGCAGAACATAACATGATGGGGGCGCAGGATGGGGAGCACATAACAGGATGGGATCAAAGGATGGGGCAGCGGATAACAGGATGGGGGGAGAACATAACAGGATGGGGGGAGCACATAACAAGATGGTGCAGTACATAACAGGATGGGGGAGCACATAACAGGATGGGGGAGCACAGAACAGAATGGGGGCCAGGATGGGGGAGCACATAACAGGATGGGGTGCAGGATGGGGGCAGCACATAACAGGATGGGGATGCAGGATTGGGGCAGCACATAACAGGATTGGGGCAGCACATAACAGGATGGGGTAGCACAGAACAGAATGGGGGCCCAGGATGGGGGAGCACATAACAGGATGGGGGTGCAGGATGGCGGCAGAACATAACAGGATGGGGGCGCAGGATGGGGGCAGCACATAACAGGATGGGGGCACAGGATGGGGGCAGCACATAACAGGATTGGGGCGGCACATAACAGGATAGGGGTGCAGGATGGGGACAACACATAACAGGATGGAGTCGCACATAACAGGATGGGGCAGCATATACCAGGATGGGGGTGCACATAACAGGATGGGGGCAGCACATAAAAGGATGGGGAGAAGAATGGGGGAGCACAAAATAGGATGGGGGAGCACATAACAGGATGGGGGAGCAGGATGGGGCAACACATTACAGGATGGAGGCGCACATAACAGGATGGGGCAGCACATAACAGGATGGTGGTGCACATAACAGGATGGGGGCAGCACATAACATGATGGGGGAGAAGAATGGGAGCAGCACATAACACAATGGGGGCGCAGGATGGGGAGCACATAACAGGATGGGGCAAAGGATGGGGCAGCGGATAACAGGATGGGGCAGAACATAACAGGATAGGGGGAGCACATAACAAGATGGGGGTGCAGTATGGGGGCAGCACATAACCGGATGGGGGAGCACAGAACAGAATGTGGGCCCAGGATGGGGGAGCACATAACAGGATGGGGGTGCAGTATGGGGGCAGCACATAACAGGATGGGGTGCAGGATGGGGGCAGCACATAACAGGATTGGGGCAGCACATAACAGGATGGGGGAGCAAGATGGGTACAACACATAACAGGATGGAGGCGCACATAACAGGATGGGGCAGCACATAGCATGATGAGGGTGCACATAACAGGATGGGGGCAGCACATAACAGGATGGGGAGAAGAATGGGGGAGAACAAAACAGGATGGGGGAGCACATAACAGGATGGGGGCACAGGATGGGGGCAGCACATAACAAGATGGCGGTGCAGTAATGGGGGAGCACATAACAGGATGGGGGCACAGGATTGGTCAGCACATAGCAGGATGGGGAAGCACATAACAGGATGGGGGAGCAAATAACAGAATGGCGGCCCAGGATGGGGGAGCACATAACAGGATGGGGGTGCAGGATGCGGTCAGCATATAACAGGATGGGGGCGCAGGATGGGGCAGCACATAACAGGATTGGAGCAGCACATAACAGGATGGGGGAGTAGGATGGGGGAACACATAACAGGATGGAGGCGCACATAACAGGATGGGGGCACAGGATGGGGGCAGCACATAACAGGATGGGGGCGCAGGATGGGGCAGCACAGAACAGGATGGGGGAGCAGGATGGTGGGCAGCACATAACAGGATTGGGGCAGCACATAACAGGATGGGGGCAGCATATAATAGGATTGGGGTAGCACATAACAGGATGGGGGAGCAGGATGGGGGCAACACATAACAATATGGAAGCGCACATAAAAGGATGGGGCAGCATATAACAGGTTGAGGGTGCACATAACAGGATGGGGGCAGCACATAACAGGATGAGGGAGCACAAAACAAGATGGGGAGCTCATAACAGGATGGGCCACAGGATGGGGGCAGCACATAACAGGATGGGGCAGCACATAACAGGATGGGGAGAAGAAAGAGGGAGCACATAACCGGTTGGGGAGCACATAACAGAATGGGGGCGCAGGATGGGGCAGCACAGAACAGGACAGGGGAGCAGGATGGGGTCAGCACATAAAAGGATGGGGAAGCAGGATGGTGGGCAGCACATAACAGGATGGGGGCACAGGATGGGGGCAGCACATAACAGGATTGGGGCAACACATAACAGGATGGGGGAGCAGGATGGGGGCAACACATAACAGGATGGAAACGCACATAAAAGGATGGGGGCGCAGGATGGGGCAGCACAGAACACGACGGGGGAGCAGGATGGGGGCAGAACATAACAGGACGGAGGAGCAGGATGGTAGGCAGCACATAACAGGATGGGGCACAGGATGGGGGCAGCACATAACAGGATTGGGGCAGCACATAACAGGATGGGGGAGCAGGATGGGGGCAACACATAACAGGATGGAATTGCACATTAAAAGGATGGGGCAGCACATAACAGGATGGGGGTGCACATGACAGGATGGGGGCAGCACATAACAGGATGGGGAGCACATAACAGGATGGGGCACAGGATGGGGGCAGCACATAACAGGATTGGGGCGCAGGATGGGGGAGCACAAAGCAGGATGGGGGCACATAATGGAGCAGCACATAACAGGATGTGGGAGCACATCACAGGATGGGGGCAGCACATAACAGGATGGGGCAGCACATAACAGGATGGGGGAGCACATAACAGGATGGGGGAGCACATAACAGAATGTAGGCCCAGGATGGGGGAGCACATAACAGGATGGGGGTGCAGGATGGGGGCAACACATAACAGGATGGAAGCACACATAAAAGGATGAGGCAGCACATAACAGGATGAGGGTGCACAAAACAGGATGAGGGCAGCACATAACATGATGGGGAGCACAAAATAGGATGGGGAGCACATAACAGGATGGGGCCACAGGATGGGGAGCATAAAGCAGGATGGGGGCAGCACATAACTGGATGGGGGCAGCACAAAACAGGATGGGGCGCAGGATGGGCGCAGCACATAACAGGATGGGGGGGCGCAAGATGGGGGCTGCACAAAACAGGATGGGGGACCAGGATGGGGGAGCAGGATGGGAGAAGCACAAAACAGGATGGGGGTGCAGGATGGGGGCAGAACATAACATGATGGGGGAGCAGGATGGGGGCAGCACATAACAGGTTGAGGGAGCAGGATGGGGCAGCATAGAACAGGATGGGGGAGCAGGATGGGGCAGCACATAACAGGATGAGGGAGCAGGATGGGGGCAGCACAAAACAGGATTGGGGCAGCACATAACAGGATGGGGAGCAGGATGGGGCAACAAATAACAGGATGGAGGCGCACATAACAGGATTGGGGCAGCACATAACAGGATGGGGGTGCACATAACAGGATGGGGGCAGCACATAACAGGATGGGGGAGAAGAATGGGGGAGCATAAAACAGGATGGGGGAGCACATACCAGGATGGGGGCACAGGATGGGGGCAGCACATAACACGATGGGGGCGCAGGATGGGGGAGCACATAACAGGATGGGGGCAAAGGATGGGTCAGCAGATATCAGGATGGGGAAGAGCATAACAGGATGGGGGGCGCACATAACAAGATGGGGCAGCACATAAAATGATGGGGGAGCACATAACAGGATGGGGCACAGGATGGGGGCAGCACATAACACGATGCGGGCGCAGGATGGGGGAGCACATAACAGGATGGGGCCCAAGGATGGGTCAGCAGATAACAGGATGGGGGAGAACATAATAGGATGGGGGGAGCACATAACAAGATGGGGCAGCACATAACTGGATGGGGGAGCACAAAACAGGATGGGGGTGCAGGATGGGGGCAGCACATAACAGGTTGAGGGAGCAGGATGGAGGCAGCACATAACAGGATTGGTGCAGCACATAACAGGATGGGAGAGCAGGATGGGGGCAACACATAACAGGATGGAATCGCACATTAAAAGGATGGGGCAGCACACAACAGGATGGGGGTGCACATGACAGGATGGGGGCAGCACATAACAGGATGGGGAGCACATAACAGGATGGGGCACAGGATGGGGGCAGCACATAACAGGATGGGGGCGCAGGATGGGGGAGCACAAAGCAGGATGGGGGCACATAATGGAGCAGCACATAACAGGATGGGGGAGCACATCACAGGATGGGGGCAGCACATAACAGGATGGGGCAGCACATAACAGGATGGGGGAGCACATAACAGGATGGGGGTGCACATAACAGAATGTAGGCCCAGGATGGGGGAGCACATAACAGGATGGAGGTGCAGGATGGGGGCAACACATAACAGGATGGAAGCACACATAAAAGGATGAGGCAGCACATAACAGGATGAGGGTGCACAAAACAGGATGGGGGCAGCACATAACATGATGGGGAGCACAAAATAGGATGGGGAGCACATAACAGGATGGGGGCACAGGTTGGGGGAGCACAAAGCAGGATGGGGGCAGCACATAACTGGATGGGGGCAGCACAAAACAGGATGGGGGCGCAGGATAGGCGCAGCACATAACAGGATGGGGGGCGCAAGATGGGGGCTGCACAAAACAGGATGAGGGACCAGGATGGGGGAGCAGGATGGGAGAAGCACAAAACAGGATGGGGGTGCAGGATGGGGGCAGAACATAACATGATGGGGGAGCAGGATGGGGGCAGCACATAACAGGTTGAGGGAGCAGGATGGGGCAGAATAGAACAGGATGGGGGAGCAGGATGGGGCAGCACATAACAGGATGAGGGAGCAGGATGGGGGCAGCACAAAACAGGATTGGGGCAGCACATAACAGGATGGGGAGCAGGATGGGGCAACAAATAACAGGATGGAGGCGCAAATAACAGGATGGGGCAGAACATAACAGGATGGGGGTGCACATAACAGGATAGGGGCAGCACATAACAGGATGGGGGAGAAGAATGGGGGAGCATAAAACAGGATGGGGGAGCACATACCAGGATGGGGGCACAGGATGGGGGCAGCACATAACACGATGGGGACGCAGGATGGGGGAGCACATAACAGGATGGGGGCAAAGGATGGGTCAGCAGATAACAGGATGGGGAAGAGCATAACAGGATGGGGGGGCGCACATAACAAGATGGGGCAGCACATAAAATGATGGGGGAGCACATAACAGGATGGGGGCACAGGATGGGGGCAGCACATAACACGATGCGGGCGCAGGATGGGGGAGCACATAACAGGATGGGGCCCAAGGATGGGTCAGCAGATAACAGGATGGGGGAGAACATAATAGGATGGGGGGAGCACATAACAAGATGGGGCAGCACATAACAGGATGGGGGAGCACAAAACAGGATGGGGGTGCAGGATGGGGGCAGCACATAACAGGTTGAGGGAGCAGGATGGAGGCAGCACATAACAGGATTGGTGCAGCACATAACAGGATGGGAGAGCAGGATGGGGCAACACATAACAGGATGAAGGCGCACATAATAGGATGGGGCAGAACATAACAGGATGGGGGTGCACATAACAGGATGGTGGCAGCACATAACAGGATGGGGGAGAAGAATGGGGGAGCACAAAACAGGATGGGGGAGCATGTAACAGGATGGGGGCACTGGATGGGGCAGCACATAACACGATGGGGGCGCAGAATGGGGGAGCACATAACAGGATGGGGTCAAAGGATGGGTTAGCAGAACATAACAGGATGGGGGGAGCACATAACAAGATGGGGCAGTACATAACAGGATGGGGGAGCACATAACAGGACGGGGGAGCACAGAACAGAATGGGGGCCCAGGATGGGGGAGCTCATAACAGGATAGGAGTGCAGGATGGGGGCAGCACATAACAGGATGGGGACGCAGGATGGGGGCAGCACATAATAGGATGGGGGCACAGGATGGGAGCAGCACATAACAGGATTGATGCAGCACATAACAGGATGGAGGTACACATAACAGGATGGGGGCAGCACATAACATGATGGGGGAGAAGAATGGGGACAGCACATAACACGATGGGGGCGCAGGATGGGGAGCACATAACAGGATGGGATCAAAGGATGGGGCAGCGGATAACAGGATGGGGGAGAACATAACAGGATGGGGGGAGCACATAACAAGATGGTGCAGTACATAACAGGATGGGGGAGCAGATAACAGGATGGGGGAGCACAGAACAGAATGGGGGTGCAGGATGGGGGCATCACATAACAGGATTGGGGCACAGGATGGGGGCAGCACATAACAGGATTGGGGCAGCACATAAAAGGATAGGGGTGCAGGATGGGGACAACACATAACAGGATGGAGGTGCACATAACAGGATGGGGCAGCATATAGCAGGATAGAGGTGCACATAACAGGATGGGGGCAGCACATAAAAGGATGGGGAGAAGAATGGGGGAGCACAAAACAGGATGGGGGAGCACATAACAGGATGGGGGAGCAGGATGGGGCAACACATTACAGGATGGAGACGCACATAACAGGATGGGGCAGCACATAACAGGATGGAGGTGCACATAACAGGATGGGGGCAGCACATAACATGATGGGGGAGAAGAATGGGAGCAGCACATAACACGATGGGGGCGCAGGATGCGGAGCACATAACAGGATGGGGCAAAGGATGGGGCCGCGGATAACAGGATGGGGGAGAACATAACAGGATAGGGGGAGCACATAACAAGATGGGGGTGCAGTATGGGGGCAGCACATAACAGGATGGGGGAGCACAGAACAGAATGTGGGCCCAGGATGGGGGAGCACATAACAAGATGGGGGTGCAGTATGGGGGCAGCACATAATAGGATGGGGCGCAGGATGGGGGCAGCAAATAAGAGGATGGGGGCACAGGATGGGGGGCAGCACATAACAGGATTAGGGCAGCACATAACAGGATGGGGGAGCAAGATGGGTACAACACATAACAGGATGGAGGCGCACATAACAGGATGGGGCAGCACATAGCATGATGAGGGTGCACATAACAGGATGGGGGCAGCACATAACAGAATGGGGAGAAGAATGGGGGAGAACAAAACAGGATGGGGGAGCACATAACAGGATGGGGGAGCAGGATGGGGGCAACACATAACAGGATGGAAACGCACATAAAAGGATGGGGGCGCAGGATGGGGCAGCACAGAACATGACGGGGGAGCAGGATGGGGGCAGAACATAACAGGACGGAGGAGCAAGATGGTAGGCAGCACATAACAGGATGGGACACAGGATGGGCGCAGCACATAACAGGAGTGGGGCAGCACATAACAGGATGGGGGCGCAGGATGGGGCAGCACATTACAGGAGTGGGGCAGCACATAACAGGATGGGGGAGCAGGATGGGGCAACACATAACAGGATGGAATCGCACATTAAAAGGATGGGGCAGCACATAACAGGATGGGGGTGCACATATCAGGATGGGGGCAGCACATAACAGGATGGGGAGCACATAACAGGATGGGGGCACAGGATGGAGGCAGCACATAACAGGATGGGGGCGCAGGATGGGGGAGTACAAAGCAGGATGGGGGCACATAATGGAGCAGCACATAACAGGATGGGGGAGCACATAACAGGATGGGGGCAGCACATTACAGGATGGGGCAGCACATAACAGGATGGGGGAGCACATAACAGGATGGGGGAGCACATAACAGAATGTAGGCCGAGGATGGGGGAGCACATAACAGGATGGGGTGCAGGATGGGGGCAGCACATAACAGGATGGGTGCGCAGGATGAGGGCAGGACATAACAGAATGGGGACGCAGGATGGAGAAGCACATAACAGGTTGGGGGCGCACATAACAGAATGGGGGCGCAGGATGGGGCAGCACATAACAAGATGGGGGCAGCACATAACAGGATGGGGGCGCAGGACGGGGGAAGCACATAATAGGATGGGGAACAGGATGGGGGCAGCACATAAAAGGATGGGGGAGCAGGATGGAAGCAACACATAACAGGACGGGTGAGCAGGATGGGGGCAGCAAGTAACAGGATGGGGGCACAGGAGGGGGGCAGCACATAACAGGATTGGGGCAGCACATAACAGGATGGGTGGCAGCACATAACAGGATGGAGGTGCACATAACAGGATGGGGCAGCACATAACAGGATGGGGAGAAGAAAGAGGGAGCACAGGATGGGGGCACAGGATGGGGGCAACACATAACAGGATTGGGGCAACACATAACAGGATGGGGGAGCAGGATGGGGGCAACACATAACAGGATGGAAACGCACATAAAAGGATGGGGGCGCAGGATGGGGCAGCACAGAACATGACGGGGGAGCAGGATGGGGCAGAACATAACAGGACGGAGGAGCAGGATGGTAGGCAGCACATAACAGGATGGGGCACAGGATGGGGGCAGCACATAACAGGATTGGGGCAGCACATAACAGGATGGGGGAGCAGGATGGGGGCAACACATAACAGGATGGAATCGCACATTAAAAGGATGGGGCAGCACATAACAGGATGGGGGTGCACATAACAGGATGGGGGCAGCACATAACAGGATGGGGCACAGGATGGGGGCAGCACATAACAGGATGGGGGCGCAGGATGGGGGAGCACAAAGCAGGATGGGGGCACATAATGGAGCAGCACATAACAGGATGGGGGAGCACATAACAGGATGGGGGCAGCACATAACAGGATGGGGCAGCACATAACAGGATGGGGGAGCACATAACAGGATGGGGGAGCACATAACAGAATGTAGGCCCAGGATGGGGGAGCACATAACAGGATGGGGGTGCAGGATGGGGGCAGCACATAACAGGATGGGGGCGCAGGATGGGGGCAGGACATAACAGAATGGGGATGCAGGATGGAGAAGCACATAACAGGTTAGGGGCGCACATATCAGAATGGGGGAGCAGGATGGGGCAGCACATATCAAGATGGGGGCAGTACACAACATACACAACAGGATGGGGGCGCAGGACGGGGGCAGCACATAACAGGATGGGGGAACTGGATGGGGGCACCACATAAAAGGATGGGGGAGCAGGATGGGGGCAGCAAGTAACAGGATGGGGGCACAGGATGGGGGCAGCACATAACAGGATAGCGGCGCAGTAATGGGGGAGCACATAACAGGATGGGGGCACAGGATGGATCAGCACATAGCAGGATGGGGGAGCACATAACAGGATGGGGGAGCACATAGCAGAATGGCGGCCCAGGATGGGGGAGCACATAACAGGATGGGGGTGCAGGATGGGGCAGCACATAACAGGATTGGGGCAGCACATAACAGGATGGGGGAGCAGGATGGGGGAAACACATAACAGGATGGAGGCACACATAACAGGATGGGGGCACAGGATAGGGGCCGCACATAACAGGATGGGGGCGCAGGATGGGGCAGCACAGAACAGGACGGGGGAGCAGGATGGTAGGCAGCACATAACAGGATTGGGGCAGCACATAACAGGATGGGGAGCAGGATGGGGGCAGCACATAATAGGATTGGGGCAGCACATAACAGGATGGGGGAGCAGGATGGGAGCAACACATAACAATATGGAAGCGCACATAAAAGGATGGGGCAGCACATAACAGGTTGAGTGTGCACATAACAGGATGGGGGCAGCACATAACAGGATGAGGGAGCACAAAACAGGATGGGGAGCACATAACAGGATGGGCCACAGGATGGGGGCAGCACATAACAGGATGGGGCAGCACATAACAGGATGGGGAGAAGAAAGAGGGAGCACATAACAGGTTGGGGAGCACATAACAGAATGGTGGAGCAGGATGGGGCAGCACAGAACAGGACAGGGGAGCAGGATGGGGGCAGCACATAACAGGATGGGGGAGCAGGATGGTGGGCAGCACATAACAGGATGGGGGCACAGGATGGGGGCAGCACATAACAGGATTGGGGCAACACATAACAGGATGGGGGAGCAGGATGGGGGCAACACATAACAGGATGGAAACGCACATAAAAGGATGGGGGCGCAGGATGGGGCAGCACAGAACATGACGGGGGAGCAGGATGGGGGCAGAACATAACAGGACGGAGGAGCAAGATGGTAGGCAGCACATAACAGGATGGGACACAGGATGGGCGCAGCACATAACAGGAGTGGGGCAGCACATAACAGGATGGGGGAGCAGGATGGGGCAACACATAACAGGATGGAATCACACATTAAAAGGATGGGGCAGCACATAACAGGATGGGGGTGCACATATCAGGATGGGGGCAGCACATAACAGGATGGGGAGCACATAACAGGATGGGGGCACAGGATGGAGGCAGCACATAACAGGATGGGGGCGCAGGATGGGGGAGCACAAAACAGGATGGGGGCACATAATGGAGCAGCACATAACAGGATGGGGGAGCACATAACAGGATGGGGGCAGCACATTACAGGATGGGGGAGCACATAACAGGATGGGGGAGCACATAACAGAATGTAGGCCGAGGATGGGGGAGCACATAACAGGATGGGGGTGCAGGATGGGGGCAGCACATAACAGGATGGGTGCGCAGGATGGGGGCAGGACATAACAGAATGGGGACGCAGGATGGAGAAGCACATAACAGGTTGGGGGCGCACATAACAGAATGGGGGCGCAGGATGGGGCAGCACATAACAAGATGGGGGCAGCACATAACAGGATGGGGGCGCAGGACGGGGGCAGCACATAATAGGATGGGGAACAGGATGGGGCAGCACATAAAAGGATGGGGGAGCAGGATGGAAGCAACACATAACAGGACGAGTGAGCAGGATGGGGGCAGCAAGTAACAGGATGGGGGCACAGGATGGGGGCAGCACATAACAGGATTGGGGCAGCACATAACAGAATGGGTGGCAGCACATAACAGGATGGAGGTGCACATAACAGGATGGGGCAGCACATAACAGGATGGGGAGAAGAAAGAAGGAGCACATAACAGGTTGGGGAGCACATAACAGAATGGGGGCGCAGGATGGGGCAGAACTGAACAGGACAGGGGAGCAGGATGGGGGCAGCACATAACAGGATGGGGGAGCAGGATGGTGGGCAGCACATAACAGGATGGGGGCACAGGATGGGGGCAGCACATAACAGGATTGGGGCAACACATAACAGGATGGGGGAGCAGGATGGGGGCAACACATAACAGGATGGAAACGCACATAAAAGGATGGGGGCGCAGGATGGGGCAGCACAGAACATGACGGGGGAGCAGGATGGGGGCAGAACATAACAGGACGGAGGAGCAGGATGGTAGGCAGCACATAACAGGATGGGGCACAGGATGGGGGCAGCACATAACAGGATTGGGGCAGCACATAACAGGATGGGGGAGCAGGAAGGGGGCAACACATAACAGGATGGAATCGCACATTAAAAGGATGGGGCAGCACATAACAGGATGGGGAGCACATAACAGGATGGGGCACAGGATGGGGGCAGCACATGACAGGATGGGGGCGCAGGATGGGGGAGCACAAAGCAGGATGGGGGCACATAATGGAGCAGCACATAACAGGATGGGGGAGCACATAACAGGATGGGGGCAGCACATAACAGGATGGGGCAGCACATAACAGGATGGTGGAGCACATAACAGGATGGGGGAGCACATAACAGAATGTAGGCCCAGGATGGGGGAGCACATAACAGGATGGGGGTGCAGGATGGGGGCAGCAAATAACAGGATGGGGGCGCAGGATGGGGGCAGGACATAACAGAATGGGGACGCAGGATGGAGAAGCACATAACAGGTTGGGGGCGCACATATCAGAATGGGGGCGCAGGATGGGGCAGCACATATCAAGATGGGGGCAGTACACAACATACACAACAGGATGGGGGCGCAGGACGGGGGCAGCACATAACAGGATGGGGGAACTGGATGGGGGCACCACATAAAAGGATGGGGGAGCAGGATGGGGGCAGCAAGTAACAGGATGGGGGCACAGGATGGGGGCAGCACATAACAGGATGGGGGAGCAGGATGGGGGCAGCACATAACAGGATTGGGCAGCAGCCGCAGCACATAACAGGATGGAGGTGCACATAACAGGATGGGGAGAAGAATTGGGGAGCACAAAACTGGATGGGGAAGCACATAACAGGATGGGGGCACAGGATGGGGGAGCACATAACAGAATGGGGCAGCACATAGGATGGGGGAGCACATAACAGGTTGGGGAGCACATAACAGAATGGGGGCGCAGGATGGGGGAGCACATCACATGATGGGGGCACAGGATGGAGGAAGCACATAACAGGATGGGGAGCACATAGCAGGATGAGGCCGCAGGATGGGGGCTGCACATAACAGGATGGGGGCGCAGGATGGGGGTTGCACATAACAGGATGGGGGCAGCATATAACAGGATGGGGGCGCACATAACAGGATGGGGTCGCAGGATGGGGGCAGCACATAACAGGATGGGGGCAGCATATAACAGGATGGGGGTGCAGGATGGGAGCAGCACATAACAGGTTGGGGGAGCAGAATGGGGAGCATATGCCAGGATGGGAGACCATATACCAGTAAAAATGATCGCCACCCAGGCGTAGAATGGGTTCAATAGGTAGTATATATATATATATATATATTTATATACAGTGGGGAACAAAAGTATTTAGTCAGCCACCAATTGTGCAAGTTTTCCCACTTAAAAATATGAGAGAGCCCAGTAATTGACATCATAGGTAGACCTCAACTATGAGAGACAAAATGAGAAAACAAATCCTGAAAATCACATTGTCTGATTTGGAAGGAAAATTTTTTCAAATTTTGGTGGAAAATAAGTATTTGGTCAATTGCAAAAATTCATCTCAATACTTTGTTATACATCCTTTGTTGGCAATGACAGAGGTCAAACATTTTCTGTAAGTCTTCAGAAGGTTGGCACACACTGTTGCTGGTATGTTGGCCCAGTCCTCCATGCAGATCTCGTCTAGAGCAGTGATGTTTTGGGGCTGTTGCTGGGCAACACGGACTTTCAACTCCCTCCAAAGGTTTTCTATAGGGTTTAGATCTGGAGACTGGCTAGGCCACTCCAGGACCTTGAAATGCTTCTTAAGAAGCCACTCCTTCATTGCCCTGGCAGTGTGCTTGGAATCATTGTCATGTTGAAAGACCCAGACACATTTCATCTTCAATGGTCTTGCTGATGGAAGGAGATTTGTACTCAAAATCTCATGATACATGGCCCCATTCATTCTTTCATGTACAAGAATCAGTCATCCTGGTCCCTTGGCAGAGAAACAGCCCCAAAGAATGATGTTGCTACCCCGATGCTTCACAGTAGGTATGGTGTTCTTTGGATGCATCTCAGCATTCTTTCTCCTCCAAACACGACGAGTTGTGTTTATACCAAACAGTTCTACTTTGGTTTCATCTGACCATATGACATTCTCTCAAAACTCTTCTGGATCATCCAAATGCTCTCTAGCAAACTTCAGACGGGCCCAGACATGTAATAGCTTAACCAGGGGGACACGGCTGGCACTGCAGGATCTGAGTCCCTGGCGGTTTAGTGTGTTACTGATGGTAGCCTGTGTAATGTTGGTCCCAGCTCTCTGCAGGTCATTCACTAGGTCCCTACGTGTGGCTCTGGGATTTTTGCTCACCGTTCTTGAGATCATTTTGACCCCACGGGGTGAGATCTTGTATGGAGCCCAAGATCGAGGGAGATTATCAATGGTCTTGTATGTCTTCCGTTTTCTAATTATTGCTCCCACAGTTGATTTCTTCACACCAAGCTGCTTGCCTATTGCATATTCAGTCTTCCCAGCATGGTGCAGGGCTACCATTTTGTTTCTGGTGTCCTTCGACAGCTCTTTGGTCTTCACCATAGTGGAGTTTGGAGTGTGACTGTTTGAGGTTGCGGACGGTGTCTTTTATACTGATAACAAGTTCAAACAGGTGCCAGTACTACAGACAATGAGTGGAGGACAGAGGAGCCTCTTAAAGAAGAAGTTACAGGTCTGTGAGAGCCAGAAATCTTGCTTGTTTTTAACTTACCAAATACTTATTTTCCACCAAAATTTGAAAAAAAATTCTTTCCAAATCAGACAATGATTTTCAGGATTTGTTTTCTCATTTTGTCTCTCATAGTTGAGGTCTACCTATGATGTCAATTACAGGCCTCTCTCATCTTTTTAAGTGGGAGAACTTGCACAATTGGTGGCTGACTAAATACTTTTTTTCCCCACTGTATATACAGTATATACATTGCTCAAAAAAATAAAGGGAACACTTAAACAACACAATGTAACTCCAAATCAATCACACTTCTGTGAAATCAACCTGTCCAATTATGAAGCAACACTGATTGTGAATCAATTTCTCCTGCTGTTGTGCAAATGGAACAGACAACAGGTAGAAATGATAGGCAATTAGCAAGACACCCCCTATAAAAGAGTGGTTATGCAAGTGGTGACCACAGACCATTACTCTGTTCTCATCCTTTTTGGATGTTGTTTTCGTCACTCTTGCATTTTGTCATTGCTCTTACTGTTAGAGGAACAAGTAGCATGAGGCGGTGTCTACAACCCACAGAAGTTGCTCAGGCAGTCCAGCTCATCCAGGATGACATATCACTGAGTGCTGTGGCAAGAAGGGTAGCTATGTCTGTCAGCACAGTGTCCAGAGCATGGGGCAGATACTGTACCAGGAGACAGGCCAGTACACCAGGAGACATGGAGGAGGTCGTAGGAGGGTAACAACCCAGCATCAGGACCTCTACATCCTCCTTTGTGCAAGAAGGAACAGAAGGACCTGTGCCAGAGACCTGCAAAATAACCTCCAGCAGGCCACTAACATCCATGTGTCTGTTCAAACTGTCACAAACGGACACCATGAGGGTGGTATGAGGCCCTGACATCCACAAGTGGATGTTGAGCTTACAGCCCAACGCTGAGCAGGACGATTGGAGTTTGCCAGAGAACACCAAGATTGGCAGATTCCACATTGGCGCCCTGTGCTCTTCACGGATGAGAGCAGGTTCACACTGAGCACATGTGATAGAGTCTGGAGACGCCGTGGAGAACGTTCTACTGCCTGCAACATCCTCCAGCATGACCGGTTTGGTAGTGGGTCAGTAATGGTGTGGGGAAGCATTTCTTTGGAGGGCCGCGCAGCCCTCCATGTGCTAGCCAGAGGTACCCTGACTGCCATTAGGTACCGGGATAAGATCCTCAGACCCATTGTGAGACCATATGCAGAAGCAGTCGGCCCTGGGTTCCTTCTGATGCATGACAATCCTAGGCCTCATGTGGCTGAAGTGTGTCAGTAGTTCCTGCATGATGAAGGTATTGATGCTTTGGACTGGCCTGCCCGCTCCCCAGACCTGAATCCATCGAGCACATCTGGGACATCATGTCTCTTTCCATCCACCAACACCACGTTGCACTATAGACTGTCCAAGAGTTGACTGATGCTTTAATCCAGGTCTGGCAAGAGATCCCTCAGGAGAACATCTGCCGCCTCATCAGGAGCATGCCTAGGCATTGTAGGGAGGTCATACAGGCATGTGGAGGCCACACACACTACTGAGCATCATTTCCTTGTCTTGAGGCATTTCCACTGAAGTTGGATCAGCCTGTGATTTGATTTTTGACTTTGATTTTGAGTATCATTCCAAATCCAGACCTCCAAGAGATATTAATTTTGATTTACATTGATCATTTTTCATTGTTCTCAGCGCATATGTAATGAATAAAGATTTGCAACTGGAATATTTCATTCAGTGAAATCTAGGATGTGGTATTTTACTGCTCCCCTTATTTTTTTGAGCAGTGTATATAATAACCATAATCCCACCCATATTTTGTCTAAAGCTAGATTTCATATAAACTCATTGATGAATATTTTTGTTTTCATGAAATATTTTGTTAAAAAATGTATATAAAAATGTAATTAATCACAAAAATTATGGGGTTATCTGTCAGTAGGATCAACTCTCCTAAGCCATCTATATGGGCATGTAGGTGTAGGTCATAGGAAGCTAAATAAAATAATACCTTGATATCTGATGTCTTATTCCAGAGAAATCCTCATTTTCCTTATATGTAAATTACCTCTTCCAGGCTATGGGGAGGACACTGCCTGGAAGATAACGCTGCCTCCGGAGATTATTATACATGGAGAGGGAGTTACCAGATTGAGACATGTAACTAACAGAACAGGAGGAATGCAATTTATAGTGATGAGCAAAAGGGTAACAATGTTTTGAACTTTTGAGTTTCAGGCTCCATATCTCACCATCCACTACTGCTTTTAACGTGAGACTACCATCATATTATAGACCTTCATGTTGGCTATCTCATACATAAATTTAGCATATGATTAGTTATGCAGATTCTTGTCATGTCACTGCATTGTTACTGTTTTGCTCCTGATGGTGTAAAAATCTTTTTCTTCATGTATACTACAAAATACAACCTATTCTCACATTCCTTAATAGCTCAGTGTGTTATTAGGTGGATTCCCAAGGGAAATGTCATTATTTTGTATCGAGGAGCAACGATGAAGAAAATTTCCCAAGAAAAGAGAAACAGCATCATCCAGCTCATCAATAGCTGTCTCTCGGCCAAGAAAGTTGCCAAACTGCATCATGTGAGTGCCATGACAGTGGGAAGAATATGAAATGAAGTCCGTTCATCCATTCAAAAGCCAAGAGGTGGACGTCTAGGCAAAATATCGGAGTCAACAAGTTGGCTCATCACAAGGTCTATTAGTTCTGGTGCGACAAACTCGGTAGTGGAGGTGACTTGTATGCTTCATAATAGTGAGATCACAGACATCCATGCAAGCACGTGCAATGCATGTTACACAAGTCTTGAATGGTGACTCAAAAAAAGGTAAAGAAGCTTTAAATTCAATATCGTCATATGAAGCGTCGGCTCAAGTTTTCAAAAAAGTACAAAAAGTGAACAGTTGAAGATTGGAAACAGGTGATTTGGAGCGATGATACAAAAGTCAATAGTCTAGGCTCTTATGGGTGCAAATGGGTCTGGAAAAAAAACAAGGAAAAAGGGGCTAAAGGATGGAGAAATTGAAGGAACTGTCAAGTTTGGTAAAGGAAACCTGATGATATGGGGCTGTTTCACAGCCAAAGGAGTTGGATACTTGACCAGAATCAATGGTAGTTTTAATGCTGAGCTACAGTGGGTATGGAAAGTATTCACACCCCTTTAAATTTTTCACTCTTTGTTTCATTGCAGCCATTTGGTAAATTCTAAAAAGTTAATTTTTTTTCTCATTAAAGTACACTCTGCACCCCATCTTGACTGAAAAAAACAGAAATGTAGAAATTTTTGCAAATTTATTAAAAAAGAAAAACTGAAATATCACATGGTCATAAGTATTCAGACCCTTTGCTCAGTATTGAGTAGAAGCACCCTTTTGAGCTAAACAGAGCTTAGTATTCAGACAACTGGTGGATCTGGAGAAGATAAAACTGTTTTTAATCAAAACCACAGCACCCAGCAAAGTAAGTGATGCATAACTCGAATCAGGGTCTCTGCCCCTACATCATGATACTTTCAGATAAGTTAGCAAAAACCTTGGGACATATTTCCTTCAATAACCAAATTTTATTTATTTTCAATTGCATGATGCATACATTTCCATGCTTTGAGACATACAGTCATGGCTGAAAGTGTTGGCATCCTTGAAATTGTTCCAGAAAATGAAGTATTTCTCCCAGAAAAGTATTGCAATTACACGTTTTGTTATACACATGTTTATTTCCTTTGAGTGTATTTGAACACAAAAAAACTGAAAACAAAATGCAAACAACTTTGTTTAAAGGATGTGATGCTCGTTCAAACTCACCTGTGGCAAGCAACAGGTGTGGACAATATGAAGATCACACCTGAAACCAGATAAAAAGAGAAGTTGACTCAATGTTTGCATTGTGTGTATGTGTGTGCCACACTAAGCATGGAGAGCAGAAAGAAAAGAGAACTGTCTAAGGACTTGAGATCCAAAATTGTTGAAAAATATCAACAATCTCAAGGTTACGAGCCAATCTCCAGAGATCTTGATGTTCCTTTGTCCATGGTGCGCAACATAATCAAGAAGTTTACAACCCATGGCACTGTAGCTAATCTCACTGGACGTGAATGGCAAAGAAAAATTGATGAAAGGTTGCAACACAGGATAATCCGGACGGTGGATAAGCAGCCCCAATCAAGTTTCAAAGAAATTCAAGCTGTCCTACAGGCTCAGGGTGAATAAGTATCAGCGCAAACAATCCGTCGATATTTGAATGAAATGAAACACTATGGCAGGAGACCCAGGAGACATAAAAAAGCTAGACAGCAGTTTGCCAAAATGTACGTGAGTAAGCCAAAATCCTTCTGGGAAAGCATCTTGTGGACAGAAGAGAACAAGGTAGAGATTTTTGGTAAAGCACATCATTCTACTGTTTACCATAAACGGAATGAGGCCTACAAAGAAAAGAACACAGTACCTACAGTTTAATATGGTGGAGGTTCAAATATGTTTTTGTGTTGTTTCGCTGCCTTTGCCACTGGATACCTTGACTGTGTGCAAAGCATCCTAGGTCATGCATCTTCCAGCAGAACAATGACCCCAAACATACATCAAGAAGCACCCAGAAATGGATGGAAACAAAGCGCTGGAGAATTCTGAAGTGGGCAGCAATGAGTCCCGATCTAAATCACTTTGAACACCTGTGGAGAGATTTTAAAATTGCTGTTGGGAGAAGGCGCCTTCAAATATGAGAGACCTGGAGCAGTGGTCCAAAATTCCAGTTGAGAGGTGTAAGAAGCTTGTTGATAGTTAAAGAAAGCGATTGACTGCAGTTATTTATTCCAAAGGGTGTGCAAAGAAATATTAAATTGAGGGTGCCAACAATTTTGTCCACCCCATTCTTGGGGTTTTGTGTGAAAAAATGGCCAATTTGCCATTTTTCTCTCTGTTTTTTTGGGTGTGTTGTTCCAATGCACACAAAGGAAATAAATATGTTTATTACAAAATATGTGTAATTGCAAACATTTTCTGGGAGAAATACTTCATTTACTGGAACATTTTCAAGGGTGCTAACAATTTCAGCCATGATTGTACAGAACTTTATTTCTAGTATTTTGTTTTTAAGATTCTCAGACATGAAGAAGACAAACTAGTAAAAACTTAGAACAGCATGCATCTTAAAATATTGTGGGCAAGACTTAGGTTTATTTTTGTTTATAAAATGTGCATTTCAAGGTTTTGTGGTTTGTGGTAGAGTTACAAATACAGTTAGCTCGGTCAATACATTTTTAAAGCTGCTATTATTAAAGGGAACCTGTCATCAGGTTTTCCCAAGATAAAGTACGGCCACCACCTTTAAGGCGTAACCTCTTTTACAGTATTCAAGTAACCAGTACAGAAGATCCCAATCCTCTCTGCAAGGTGCAAAAAACGAGTTTTATTATATCCCATATGGTGCGTTTTGTAAGATGGGCGGCGATGTTCTTCCTTCGGTGCCTTCTCTCTTGTTGCAAGTGCCGTCCACCTGCCCTGCTTCATGTGGTTGACACATCCAATGTTATCCACACAGTGTCCCCCACTCGCGCTCCTGTGCAAGAGTACTTCACTCTGCACTGCTGAGGGAATTGCAAACTGCTGTAATGCACATGTGTGGGGAGAGGCCAAAGAGCGCCAATGGCGTAGAAGTAAAACCAGTTCATGCATATTGCAGTACTTTGTTCTGCGTCAGTAAGGCAGAGCAAAGTATGCCTGCACAGGACCCCAATTGGGAGATACTGTGTGGATGATGTAGGATGCGTAAACCAAATGAAGCCAGGCAGGAGGTTATGCCCTTGCGACGAGAGAGGAGGTGCGAAGAAAGAACAGCAATGCCCATTGGACCGGACCATATGGGGGCATAATAAAAGTCATTTTTTGTACTATGTAGAGGATATTGGGGACTATCTATCTATGTGCAAAAGTGGCAGGCAACACACTATATAGGTAACAAAAGTATGAACAAACTTTTAATTTGCCATGTGTGCAAAAAAGCAAAGTTTCGGCTCCAATGAGCCTTTGTCATTATTTACAAAGCTTTATCATTCCTAAAAACAGAGAAAATATGTTGAAAATACCTACTAATACTAGAAGACAGTTAGATATAGAGCAAAAAATCACTGCTACAAATACAATAACTCTATAGTACAAGGTGACACAGTGACACAGTAGATAGATAGATAGATAGATAGATAGATAGATAGATAGAGGGATAGATAGATAGATAGATAGATAGATAGATAGATAGATAGATAGATAGATAGATAGATAGATAGAAAAGACAAAAAGTGAGGGAGATAAAAGCGATCCAGCTCACAAGTTATAGCCCAGTAAAATATACAAGTGCAAAAATGGCAATACACTATATAGTTATCAAAAGTATGAAAAAACTTTTCATTTGCAATGTTTGCAAAAAAGCAACATTTTGGCTACAAAGAGCCTTTCTCAAGCTTGGGGTACTACACAAATAATACCAGTTTGGAGAGTTTAAAGGTCTTTTTTTCTTTGCTAAATGAAGAATCAAAAGTTTTTTTCATAAGGTGTCCAAATATTACCCCTTTATTTAAAGAGCAAAAATAGGTGTGGAACAAATGGCTTATCAACTAGTAGTAAAAAAAAATATCCCTTTTTCGCATCCACAACAGATTTGCTATTCTGAAAATGAGTAAAGAATTGCAAATACTTTTTATCAAGCATTCCAAAGGCTTTTTTTCGAAGCAGAAAAGGGTCAATTGCTTTCAAAGTGAAGAGATAATGAAACAAAAAATTGCCCTATTATGTGAGCTCTTTGATGTTTATGTACCCCCAGCAGTGCAGTCTATCACTATAATACACATTATGCAGCTAGGAGATGTGTGGCTGGCAAGGCTGTGCAGTGGCAGTGGCACAAGTCCCACTCTAAAACATAGTGGGCAAGGAGCTGGAAGATGTGTGGCTGGTGTGATAGTGGCAGTGGCAGAAGCCAAATGGTACAGAAATAGGATGGGGCAGGCAAAGAGATATCTGGCAGTGTAGGGCCAACAATGGTCCCAGCTTCAGCAGTACTGAATGTATGGATGACAATATGAACAGGGAGTAGATGTTTTTCTGAGCCACATTTGAGAGCGACAAAGCCTCTGGCCAAGCTGAATCCCCTCTCTGACATTACACTGGAGGCTGGACATGACAATATGCCAATGGTAAACTCGACAAGTTCTTGCCACTAGTCCAATCTGCTAATCTAGAAGTTCATGGGATCGCCACTCTTGCTATCCAAGAAAGGACACAGTCTAAGTATAACTGAACCTGGCAGTTTAGTCGACACATCTCTAATAAAGTGCCTTGGGAACTTTTTGTAGGCCTCATACTGGCACAGGCTCGGCAGCTTTGGGTCTGCTGGGATCAGAAGTGTCTGCTGGTAAGTCATGCAGTCAGCAGGAGTCCACTTGGCAAAATCTTTGCAGGGCAGGTAATACAGCTTAACCTGATATTAAGGCAATTGGATTCCTTTTCAGAAGATGGAAACAAATCCTCCATTTTGCTTTAATAACAAGAGTTTAAAAGCATGACTATCGCATAGTGATCCTTTTGGTTGATGGTAACAATACACCTGTCATCCCACAAGAATTCTGGAGTACAACTTGCCTTGTTCACAAGCAGGACAAAGGACCCTGTTTGTTCATTTTCATCACCCCACTGCAATGATTGGTTGTCATGGCCAATTTCATCATTGTCACCTTCACTCACATGTTTTCATTGTCTGTCAGTCTCCTCCTCTGCCCCTTCAACATCACCTGCTGCTGCTCATCCTTCTTCTCTTCCTAATCAAAATCCTGCTGCATGTAACATTGGGCATTGAGGGTCTCCAACAGACACTGAACAACGATGAACATGTGTAAGTTGATGTCCTTCCGACCATCTCCTCATAAATATTTTTTTTTCTAGGATAAATATGAGGGGGGGTGGCATCATTGATTCCACATATGTCCCTATTGACAAATTTGTCCACCTTTTTGAAATGCTTCAGTAAGCAACACACATGCCTCATCAGCTACTAATGGTGGATCTCAAAATAACTCATGCTCTAGCTTGGCTGCTGCATGATATAATCCATCACTTGTTTATTATGTTCATAGAGACATTTAAACATATGCATTCCAGTAGACTGCGACTACACAAATGGCAGAAGGGTCAATTTTTGTAAAGCAAAGGGGACATGCTTTGCCATGTAGGAACAGCTGATGTGAGCTGACACTTTCCTGGCTATTGCCACCACCAACTCTCATGAAGTATATATATTTGTGAACGAAATGTTGAGCTTTAAAATTCAGGATGTAGTCCATGCAAGAAGCATGAGTTACTTTGCCTGAAATTTATGCAGCCA
Organism: Phyllobates terribilis; assembly: GCF_046119375.1. NCBI lineage: Eukaryota > Metazoa > Chordata > Amphibia > Anura > Dendrobatidae > Phyllobates > Phyllobates terribilis. Next base: position 254,683,906 of record NW_027362764.1, read on the forward strand.
GAAAGGTCTGGGGAATTTTTGTTCATGACAATTCCCCGCTGCATGTTCATGGGAAGCCAGCCAGTGTGCGAGTTGCCACTTTATGCACAGCAGCAACGCATCTGCTATATAGCTTTTGTCTCCCATACTTTGAAAGCTGTAAAACTGCTTAGCAGCACTCTACAATGCATGAGTGAAATGAGTGAGGTCAGTGTGTGGAATCAATGCTATAACCTGTGGTTGTTGGGGATGGGGTGATCCCTGTTAAGTAAGTTTCAGAGGAGGTGTAGGTGGAGACAGATGACAGTTGCCCGGTGGTGGAAACAGACATAGATCCTAGCTGCAAGGGTTTCACCACCTGTTCCAGTTACAATGGTGTTTTACTGCTGCTACAAAACTTCACCCAGTAGGCCATGAAACTGAAGTATTGTTCATGCTGATAGTTGCTTCTCCAAGTATCTACTGTGCATTGGACTTTGGAGTTCAAAGACAAATATAGAGAGTAGTCCATGTTCTCCATGTGAAAGCAGAGAGCCAGGACCCCTTTCTGAAATAAATAATGATTAGTGATGGGCAAGCACTAAAATGCTCGGGTGCGCGATGCTGGGGTCGAGCAAATTTGAAAGCTCGGGTGCTCGACCCAAGCAACGAGCCCAATGTACTGTAAGTCTATGGGAAACTCAAGCATTTTTCAGGCAGCTCCCCCCAGTGGTCTGCAGAGGGCCTAAAAATTGCCCAGATCGATGGGAACAGTGCTCAAATGACATGGGAACAGCATGGGGAAGACCCCTGGAAGCATTTCTGACTCCCAGGTCACTGCTGTCACCAACATTGTCAGAGGTATTATGCCACATTTATGGACTCACAATGAAACATACAAAAACTAAACAAAAATGGATTTTCCTGAGAAATATGTAAAGGAATATCCTTTCCAGGGTAATGACTTGTATATAAGGTAAAATAAATAACCAAAACAAAAAATACTCCTCCACACCTTGGACTATGTTCACACATAGCGTTTTTGATGCGTTTTTGCACTTTTGCATTGCTTTCAACCAAGACAAATGCATTCACTGGGAAATGTCATTTTAACATTTTACAGCCTTATCTGGCCATGTGGTGTGTGACACATCATCAGACACATGAATTCAGTGCTGAAAAGACATGGGAACAGCATGGCGAAGACCCCTGGAAGCATCTCTGACTCCCAGGTCACTGACTAAAAGTGTGATCATCATAAGTGATCCTTGGCGCATGCGAAGATGCCTCCCGCCATGCACCTGTCATTGCAGACTTGCAACTATAACCGTCCACGTCCTTGTCCCAGTGCAGCATTCAGTTGTCCCTACCCCATTCCTTGGAATGCAAGCGCAAGTATGCAGCCAGCCACCCACCCACGCACAAGCTGCAACACTATACTGATAAATTTTTGACAACTGCTTGCACTTGAAATGTGGCCTTTTAGGCTCGTGGAGGCGGAAGCTGTGCACAACCTTATGGCGGCGGCGACCGGGTATCCATACTCGGTCCCCAGCCGCCACTATTTCTTCCGGTATCGTGTCTGCCTTCCACAAGCACGGGTCGCACAACATTACCCATGCCCTCCCCAGTGCACTTACTGGGAAGGACCGCCTAACCACAAACACGTGGACAGGTGAATGTGGCCAGGGATGGTATAGAGCCAGTCCACATTAAAAATGGAGCCATAGAGTGTCCGGGAACCTTCCCACACACTTTTCTTAGCCAGGGCAGCTTCTTGTCAGGGTTGCACAGGTCCACCAGAGAACCGGAGACTCCTTCGGTGGGCCCTGACTTCTCCTTCAGTAGAGTTCATAGTGCTGAGGTGAGGCCATGATGATGATAGAGGCCACCATTTGCTTAGTTTTCTGTTACTTGGAATGCAAGCGCAAGTATGCAGCCAGCCACCCACCCACCTACAGGCCGCAATACTAAACTGATAGATTTCTGGGCAGCTGCTTGAACTTGAAATGTGGTCTTTTAGGCTTGTGGAGGCGGAAGCTTTTCACAACCTCATGCCGTTGGCGGCCGGGTGTCCATACTCGGTCCCCAGCCGCCACTATTTCTCCCGGTATTGTCTCCGCCTTCTTCAAGCGCAGGTCCCTGAAGATTACTGCTGGTACTTTTTCTGTGGGAATCTGCTTGCCTCCTACCAGCCTGGAATATTTACAGTAAAAGGAGCTGAAGATAGAGTGGCAGTAGGTGCAAGTTTCTCCAGCCTGTTTGATATCAGAGGGTGAATGGCAGCACATTGGATCAGTGGTTAGCACTGAAGCCTTGCAGCACTGGGATCCCGGGTTCAAATCCCAGCAAGGACAACATCTGCAAGGATTTTGTATGTTCTCCCCATGTTTGCGTGGGTTTCCACCTCAGTAAAAAAGCAGCCATAGAGTGTCTGGGAACCTTCCCACACACTTTTCTTAGCCAGGACTGCTTCTCGGCAGTGTTGGAAAGTTCCCCTAGAGAATCCTCTGGTGTGCCCTAGCTTCTACATCAGGAGAGTTCATGATAGCGCTTACTTTGCAGCTGCTATGGGGCTCTTGAGCCCTCAGAATCAAATCCTGTGGTGGGCCCAATATTTTTCAATCTGAAACAGCTTCTCAGTGGGAGTTGTATTTCACCACATATTCTTTAGCTTAGTGAAAGGACTGGCATAGACGGACACCGTATCTACTCTGGCTGTCATTTCTCCGTCACCAGGTTCCGCCCATTGTCACACACGACCATGCCTGGCTGTATCTTCAGCAGTGAGAGACACAGATCAAGCTGCTGTGTTACAGCTTTCAACAACTTTGCAGCGCTGGGCGGTTTGTCACCTAAGCATTAAGCATGTTATCTTCACCACAGCCTATTGCCACTTGGCCAAGGCCATTCTGCAGTGCTTTCAGCTTGTGACTGATGTGGTCATTTCGGAGATGGAGAAGGAGGTGCAGGAGCTGAACAATATGATTACATTGAGGTTACATTGGCGACTCTGTTTTTTATACTAAAGAAAGATCCTTCTGTTTTTTTTTTACGTTATTTTTTAAGACAAATGCATTCACTGAGAAATGTCATTTTAACATTTTACAACTTTATCTGGCCATGTGGTGTGTGACACATCATCAGACACATCCTGTTTTATTTATGATGGAGGGACTCTGAAAGTCATAAAGCCTATTTTTACAGGGCCATCAGGAGGCCCTTACTATTTTTAAAAGGCCAGTAGTCGGCCCTTGCTATTGTTAGAGAGCCATCAGCAGGCTATGCATTGTTGTTTCCATTATTAACGAGTGGGTCTCCTATACTGTTATTGCGTATGCAGTGACTGTAAGGGCTGCCAAAAATTCGGACGCAACCCAATACCCCTTTGAATAGACATAGAGGAGGGTATCAGTAAAAGAAATGTTCCCATTAGAAAGGAGTGGGTCTCCTATAGTGGTAATGTCCATGCTGTGACTGAAAGGGCTGCCAAAATTTGGGAAAAGCCCCACTAACAATTTAAAGACACATAGAGCAGGGCCACAGTAATGACATGTTTCCATTATAAAGGAGCGGGAGTGCTATACAATTATAGGGTATGCAGTGATTCCAATGGCTGACAAAATTTAGGAAAAACCCCACTAACAATTTAAAGACACATAGAGCAGGGCCACAGTAATGAGTACGACATGTTCCCATTAGAAAGGAGAGGGTCTGCTATACAGTTATAGGGTATGCAGTGAGTCCAACGGCTGACAAAATTTAGGAAAAACCCCACTAAGAATTTAAAGACACATAGAGCAGGGCCACAGTAACGAGTATGACATGTTCCCATTAGAAAGGAGAGGGCCTGCTATACAGTTATAGGGTATGCAATGAGTCCAACGGCTGACCAAATTTAGGAAAAACCCCACGAACAATTTAAAGACACATAGAGCAGGGCCACAGTAACGAGTACGACATGTTCACATTAGAAAGGAGAGGGTCTGCTATACAGTTATAGGGTATGCAGTGAGTCCAACGGCTTGCAAAATTTAGGAAAAAAAACCCTAAGAATTTAAAGACACATAGAGCAGGTCCACAGTAATGACAAATTCCCATTAGAAAGGAGAGGGTCTCCCATAGTGTTGGCCTATGCAGTGAATGCAAGGCTGGCCAAAAATTGGGAGGCACCCCAATGCCCCTTGGAAGAGACTTAGAGGGCCTCATAGAAAAATGTTCCCATTAGAAAGGAGCGGGTTTCCAATACTTGTAATGCCCATGCACTAAGTGTATCGGCTGACAAACATTTACCCCTGGGGGGTATACATGAACATACTGTATAAAATTTTTTTTTTTACGGCCATCATAATCACCCTTTAAAAAAATGATGTGGGTGTTGCATCACGGACCTCGGTCACCCTGGTGGTATGGTGGTGGAGGATGAGGATGAGGAGAAGGAGGAGGACGAGAGCAAATAGCCAAATTCATTAAGCGTATACCCATGTGTGGGTGTGGAAAAGTGCATAGGAATACATCTCCCTAAAAAAGACACTGGATTTGAGTTTATGTTACGCTGCTTTCATTCGGTGGTGTTGAGAAATCTGGCCCAATCCCGCCCTTGTTCATTTTTATAAGAGTCAGCCTGTCAGCATTTTCAGTTGACAGGCAGATGCGCTTATCAGTTATAATTCCACCAGCGGCACTAAAAACCCGCTCTGATAAAATGCTAGCGGCAGGGCAGGCCAGGACCTCCAAGGCGTAGAGAGCCAGTTCATTCCATGTATCCACCTTGGAAACCCAATAATTATAAGGCACAGAGGAATCACGGATGATGTTGGTACGGTCGGCAAGGTACTCCCTCAGCATCTTCCCAAACTTCGCACTCCTTGTGAGAGTACCCTGCGCCCCAGGGCCTGTGCGATGGAAGGGGCTGAGAAAATTATCCCAGAACTTTGACAGTGTTCCCCTGCCTCTGCTGGATTGGAGTTGTGTCTCTTTCGCATGTAGACCTTGGTTGTCCAATGAACTATGACCTCTGCTGCCAGCATTTTCAGATGGGAATTTTTTTAATACTTCCGCAACAAGGGCCTTCTGGTACTGCCCCATTTTTGTAGACCTGTCTGCCTCAGGAATAAGAGATATAAAGTTCTCCTTGTAGCGTGGGTCCAGAAGTGTCACCAACGAGTAATGTCTGTCACCCAAAATTTTGAGAACGCGAGGGTCATGGGAAAGGCAGCGTAACATAAACTCAGCCATGCATGCCAGACTGCTAACAAGCAAGACTTCCGTGTCCTCACCAAGAGGACGAGTGACAATGCTCTCCTCCTCCTCTCTGTCGTCAGGCCATCCACGCTGAACAGACTGTATGACAGTTATGCAGGGAGTACCGTCTTTAGCACATGAAACTAGCTCCTGTTCTTCCTCCTCCTCTTCCTCATTGTCACCCAATCCACATTGGGATGAGATGAGGCTGGGCTGTGTGTAATCACCCTTTATGGATTCTTGCTACATCTCATCGTGCTCCGCCTGCAATGCATTCTCTTTGATTGTGAGCAGAGAGAATTTCAGAAGACAGAGAAGCGGGATGGTGACACTAATTATGGCGTCATCGTCGGTCACCATCTTGGTGGAGTCCTCAAAGTTTTGAAGAATGGTACATACAGTATGTCTGACATCCATGTCCACTCCTGAGGTCTTATGTGTGGAGTCTGAACGGAATACCAACGGCCTTGTTGATGCTGGTACTCAACAATTGCCCCCTTCTGCTCACAAATCCTTCCCAACATCTTCAGCCTAGAGTTCCAACACGTGGGGACATCACATACCAGTCTGTAAGCCAGAAGCTGCAAACCTGCTGAAACATGGCAAGGGCGGCGGAATCTGTAGGTGACTTTCTAAAATGGGCACACAGGCGGCATAATTTAACAAGCAGATAAGGCAGCTCCGGGTAGAATTTGAGAAATCACTGAACAATGAGGTGAAGCACATGGGTCAGGCATGGTATGTGTGTGAGCTCGCCTCGCTTCAAAGCCACCACCAGGTTCCGGCCATTGTCACACACGACCATGCGTGGCTGTAGGTTCAGCGGTGTGAGCCACAGATCTGCCTGCTTTTTCAGAGCTGTCCACAACTCTTCAGCATTGTGCGGTTTGTCACCTAAGCATATTAGCTTCAACACAGCTTGTTGCCGCTTGGCCGAGGCAGTGCTTCCAGCTTGTGACTGATGTGGTCATTTCAGAGAAGGAGGCTGAAGAGGAGGAGGAGGCTGAAGAGGATGAGGTGCAGGAGCTGTAGACTGTGGAGGCAACCCTGATTGACCTAGGGCCTGCGATCCTTAGCGTCAGGAGGACGTGTTCCCTCCCAAGGTCCGACTGGGTCCCGGCTTCGACTATGTTAACCCAGTGTACCATCAGCGAGATGTACCGTCCCTGCCCACAAGCACTTGTCCACGTGTCCGTGGTTAGTTGGACTTTCTGCGTTGTTGAGGGCACGGCTAATGTTTTGTGACACGTGCTTGGGTAATGCAGAGACGTCACAGAGGGAGAAATAGTGGCGGCTGGGGACCGAGTTCCACGGAACGGCCGCCACCATCAGGTTGCAGAATGCTTCCGTCTCCACGAGCCTAAAAGGCAACATTTCGAGCACAAGCAGTCGCGAAATGTGGGAATTTAGTAGTGTGGCCTGTGGGGCATTGGCTGCGTATCTGCGCTTGCGTTCCAAGGACTGGGGTATGGACAACTGAACGCTGTGCTGGGTCAAGGACGTGGACGTGCTTCCTGATGCTGCTACTTTAGAGTGTGCAATGACAGCTGCAGGGCAGGAGGCATCTTCGCATACACCATGGACAGGGGATTGGCTTGCATGCACAACAGCGGAAGAAGCCGTGGTGCCACCTGCAGACACAATTCCTGGACCTTGGGGTTCGGCCTACAAAGTTGGGTGCTTTGCTGCCATGTGCCTGATCATGCTGGTGGTAGTCAGGCTGGTCGTTTTGCCACCCCTGCTGATGCTGGCCTGGCAGGTGGTGCAAATGGCCTTTTTGGGGTTATCGTCAGTCTTTAAAAAACAACCAGACTCAGGAAGACCTAACAGTTGTACTGGCAACTTCCTTCGTGTTGGTGTTACGGGGAATGGTTGCCTGCCTTCTGTCTGCGGCCACCACACTGCTTCTTCCTGCCTGTTGGGGTGCTCTGCCTCCCTCTCCCTGTGTGCTGCTCTCCTTGCTCTGCATGTTCTCCTGCCAGGTTGGGTCAGTTACTATATCATCCACCACTTCGTCTTCCAATTCCACACTCTGGTCCTCCTCCTGACTTTCTGGCAATTGTGTCTCATCATTGTCCACCTCTTGTGACACTTTGCCACTGCCGCCTTCGTGTGACCGTGGCTGCTCAAATATTTGGGCATCGCTACGTGCGATCTCCTCTTGCCCCGCTTCAAGTGGACAGGGCGAGAGGCCCGAATCTATGAATGGAAAAGTGAGCAGCTCTTCGGAGTGTCCAAGTGTGGGATCAGTTGTCTCTGGGTACTCGGCATGGTGGTAGAAAGGAGGTTCAGGGTGAGGAATATGCGGTCCACATTCACAGCTACTGCGACTTGACCGTGTGGAAGACAAGATGGTGGTGGCTAAGTGACTGGAAGCATTATCTGCTATCCAGCCAATAACCTTTTCACACTGCTCTGTGTTCAATAGTGGTGTTTTGCGGTCCCCTACTAATTGGGACAGGAAGGTCGAGAGAGAAGATGTGGGTGTTTGTTGTAGCACAATTTCAGCTTGCCCATGGCCTCGGCCTCTGCATGCACCATCACCATCACGTCAAGTTTCCTGTCCGTTGCCACGTGCCTTGCTCATTTTAAATGGAGAAAAATATCTTCCACGCTCACTACAAATGACTGAATTTGGAGCGAACTTATATGTGATCGTGTGACGGACAAACCACAGTTTTAAATACCTGGCCTGTAGGTAACTATTTTGAACAGCAAACTGGTGTCCATAGCTTCACTGACACACTGAAACTAATTTTTAATGAAGGCCAGAAATGGCAGCATTTTCAGTGCAATTATATGTGATCCATGTGACGGACAAACCACAGTTTTAAATAGCTGGATTTTTAGCCCTGTAATATGGAAAGAACCTGGCTGCATTCTGCAGTGCCAACAAGCAAATAGAGCAGAAAAACTGTGCTCTCTGGATTGCTTTTTAAGCAAATAATGAGGATTAAGATCCCCAAAAAATTATTCCGGGCCCCTGAGACCTGGGCCTATTTCTAGAAATATCCAACAGCAGCAGCAAACAAAACTGGAATGGAGCCTCTTGTGCTATATGCACTGCAGTCTGCTATATACCCTGCCTGCCTATATACACTGCCTGCCTGGTATCTCTGCAGATGGATTGGTCCTCAAAAGGACTGTTTGTTGAGATGGATATGTGTCTCTAATATAGTTTGGTACACCTACATTAACTAGAAACAAGCAAATCTCTCCCTAGCTCAGCAGCACCTCTCCCTACACTGTCTGATTCCGGAGTGACTGTAACGAGCATGGCGGCGCCAGGTCTGATATAGGCCTGATAACGCTGTGCAGCCAGCCAATCACTGTAATACCACAACCAACATGGCTGTGGCATTACAGTGAGTGGCAGACAATCCCTGCATGTTCATTGGCTCTGTAAAGAGCGCCAAACATGCAAGGAGGGGACCAGAGCTCCAGCCAAGCAACCCCGGAAATACTCGGCGAGCGCCAAGCATCTCGAGCACACTAAACGACACTTTTTATTGCAAAATTTTCATAATTATCTGCTGACAGAGTCAGTCTGTTTTTTGCGGGACGAGCTGACGTTTTTATTTGTACCATTTTCGGGCACGTGACATTTTTTGATTGCTTTCTTTTCCGATTTTTAGGAGGCAGAATTAATAAAATCCAGCATTCAGGATTTTTTTTTATGCTGTTCACCGTGTGATAAAATTGATAAGGCAGCTTTATTCTTCAGGTCGGTATGATTACTGAGATACCACATTTATATAATTTTTTTATGTTTTATTCGCTTTTACACAATAAAAACTATTTTATGAAAAAAATAATTATTGCTATATTCTGAGAGCTCTAACTTTTTTTCCCCTGCTGACGGAGCTGTATGGCGGCTTGTTTTTTGCGGGACAAGATGACGTTTTCAGCAATAACATTTTTATTTACATTGGTCTTTTTGATCGCGTTTTATTTCACTTTTTGTTTGGCGGTATGATCAAAAAGCATAGTTTTTTGCTACGTATTTTCTTTATTTTTTTTACGGTGTTCACTGAAGGGGTTAACTAGTATGACAGTTTTATAGGTCGAGTTGTTTCGGATGCGGTGATACCAAATATGTGTACTTCTTTTGTTTAGTTTTTTTAACATAAATATGAGTATTTATTGATATTGATTTTTTAAAATATTTTTAAAAAATGTTTTGCCTTTTTTCTTTACTTAGTCCCTCTATGGGATTTTAACTTTTTTTTTACACTGATCGCTGGTATAATGCATTATAATGCCCTAGCACTGCAATGCATTATACCTCTCATTGCTGCACTGCCAGAAGCCTCTTAGACCATGCTCTGAGCATGGTCTAACAGGCTTGCCATAGCTGGGTGACCCGGATGTCATCATGATGACCTTGGGTTGCCATGGCAACGATCGGGACCTTGTGATGACATTGTGGGGGTGCCGATTGGGTAGGAGAGGGAGCCCCCTCCCTCTTCCAGCCTTCTAAATGCTGCAATTGATATCGATCGTGGCATTTAGAGGGGTTAAAATGTCTGGGGCATTTTACATCAGAAATGAGAATTTTGGCAGAGAAAGAAGCAGATAAGATATATTACAAAGCTACTACTGATTTATTAAATAAAAATTGAAACAGCGGTTACTCTTTTTTAAGTGATGTAATTCCAGTCATGTGCTCATTCTGGCACTTATTGCCCAATGATGGGCTGCCATGGCAGTCGAGGCCCCCCCTCTCCACCCATCACAGCCATCTTTCTGCTCCTTTGAAGTCTATCCAGTTGCTGGATAGGGGATAAATTCAATATATACTTCAATACTTATCGCAGGTAAAGTAAGAAAAATATAAAAAAAAGAACAGTTTTAAAAAATGTAAAAAATCAAAACAGACCAATCTGAATCACTGCCCTTTTGACTAGTTCAAAATAAAAAATGAAAGAAATAAACATATTCATTATCGTCACATCCGCAAAAGTCAAATCTATCAACACATAACATTATGTAACCAATATTTTAAACGCCGAAAAGAAAAAGAAGTCGAAATCCCACAATCAACATTTTTCGCTCAGCAAACCTACAGGTCCCCCAAAGATACTGCAATAAAAAACAATCAAAACATCTTCTGCGCCACAAAAAAACCCAGATTACCAATGTAAATCGCAGATCGCCATGCAAAAATAAACCAATCATCAACAGGAAAAAAAAAGTTACAGATCTCCGAAAATGGCAACGCAAAGTATTTTTTTCTAGAATTTTTTTAACCTCCTACATATTTTTTAAAAATCATATTACCGGGTTATTTTTATTACACACTGAACACTGTAAATTGTGGGGTTTTCACTATTTAGCCGTATTTTTCCCCATATTTTCCGGTACGTTATATGGCCATTGAAATCTACAATTCACCCGATAGCAATGGAGAAATAAAAATAAAAAGTTGTGACTCTTGGTAGAAAAGTGCAAAAATGAAAATGATCTGCAGCCAGAAAGGGTTAAGAGTCCCAGTGGGGGCAGTTTTTGGGGACATGGTTGTTTCTCCCGCTGGCAGAGAGCTGCACAGCCGCCGCTCATGTGCCTCGGCCACATTTGCACTGTGCTGCGGCTGCCAACTGCTCGTTGCTGCTGTGTTTTCCCTCCTTCCCACTTTATCCCTCCCCGCCTGGCTGCGGTGGGAGGGTCCGCTCAGAGGTTGAACACTGAGTGGGAGCTGGAATGCCCGGGAGGAGAGGGGTGGTACCACACGTGTGTGTGTGTGTCCCCCCCGCTCCGAGCCGTGCAGTCACTCTCTCCTCTGTGTCTTCTCCAACTTATGCCACTCCCTCCTGTATCTCCTCCGCTGGATTCATTTATTAAGGAGATGGAGGGGGGGAAATAAATGAAGCGGGGGGGAAAAAATGTCCTAAATCCCACAAACTACTAGTGCAAAGCCCTGTAAAGACCCCAGTGCACAGTCCTGGAGAGGAGCGCTGCAACGGCTGGACAAGTTGGGAGAGAAGCAACATCTGTAAAACTTAGGACACCAGAAGGAGGAGGGAAAGAAGAAGAGGAGGACGGGGAGGAAGAAGGAGGAAAATGCCAGTGTGAGACTCGGCGAGCCCGGCACACAAACTTGGAGCCCCCACATGTGAGTATGCCCTGCATGTGCTGTCAGCGTGCACACAGTGAGATCGGGGTGCTGCATTGTGCAGCCCAGGGCTCCTCTAGGAGAGGAAGGATCACCTTACCAGATCCCTCAGACTGATGAGGAGAAGGAGAAAGCCAAGGCTGCCAGGGGCACCTCTACTCTCTTCTCCACACTGGGGGTTTGGGCAGCCCCATGCCAGAGGTAGGGAGGAGGAAAGCTTGGCTGCAAGGTAGGAGTTTGCTACAAGGGTGACTGTGTGTGTCTTTGTTTTATAAGGAAGGAAAGGAGGGGAGAGATATGGGATTCTTGGACTTGCCAGAAGTTGCTCACTTTGTCTTGGTGAGAAGTTGTAGGAAGTTCCTAAACTTTGAGGAGTTTCTGGGAGCAGAGAGGAGCTGCTAACAGCAATTACATCCATTTACATTGGTTTCTTGAGGTTTGCAGATACAGTGCTAACTATGGGGCAGACATTTTTTTGGACTTCCTGTCTGTCATCCCATTGATGAATCTTGTTAGAACTTTAAAGGCTGATAACAGGGAGCTGTGGGTCCACCTCTGTCATGTAGATACATTAAATATCTAATATGTTACCTTCATTGGTGATAAAGAAATGTGTCTTCCCATAAGTGTGTATGGGATACCATGCTGTAAGATAGGACTGAGGGCGCGAAGATATCATTTTGAAGAACATTGTATAGTTCCTCACCCCCTCCCCTTTTTCTTTGGACAGTGCTGAGCTTAACTTCCACACTGCATTTCTTGGCTGGGGTTCAAATTGTCCCGAGTCCTAAAGTTGAGCCTCATGCCAGCCTTCTAATGCTGGCTGTAACTTTGTATCTGTAACACAGCGCTCTCACATCTGGACGCAGAGGGAGGGAACGCACATGCACCGCTGCTCCTTGCTGAGGGCTTACAATTCTTGGTATAATATTAGTCCAGATTCCAGCTGTATAGTTGACGTGATTGAAAATGAACACAAAGAACTTTGAAACTTGAGTTCTAAGTTCTTACTTTACAGGACTGCGTTAAGTTGCTCAAGAGGTGCAGACATGGAAAAGAATTGAATGTATATATATATATATATATATATATATATAAACCCACACACATATATCTCTATCTATCTATCTATCTATCTATCTATCTATCTATCTATCTATCTACTGTATCTATCTATCTAAATTAGGTTAGAATAAGTAGATTCAACTTTTAAGATCTTGCTATGTATGGTTTCCCAAAGTGTGTAGGATTTTGTTTCCACTAAAATTGATGTATATTTTTCGCTCTTGTGGTTTTTCCAATTCTAAAAATGACGCGTCCCATTCAGAATAGTTTAATTCTGTGGCTGGAGGGCCAGATTCTACGCAGAAGGGGCAAACAAGGACTCTGGTCAAAGTGAATCATGCCAGACACTCACTTTCTCCAAGAGGAGAGAGAAAGGGAAGAGTAAGAGGTAAAGTAAATAGACAGAACACCACAAACCAGACTGGATTAACTGATCTACACCTTTTAAATAAATAGCTGGGAGAGACAGAAAAGGAGTGGAGCAGATGCTGAGGTTTTGGTGGCATATGTACTTACTTTGTTTACTAACATGCTCTTTTCAGACTCCAGAGGAGAACAAATGCAGTTCAATGTGGAGAGACTAAAAGTTCACACAAGAAGAGGCATGAAGTTTAGCAGCCTTTGTCAGAGGAGGATCAGCATTATACTGGGAGCGTAGGATTAGTGAATCCAGACCAGATAACTAATTGAGTCATAGATTTAAAAAAATAAATAAATAAAACATTTATCTTCTACAATGTTACTACACACAGCTTTGTTTTCCAAACCTTAGGAATCTCAGCTATGCATTAAACCCATTAAAAGTATGACACATGTTATGTGTATGTAATAATGGCCTACGAGGAAATATGTACTAAAATGGTAACAAAGTAACAATAACTTTTGGGATGAGATATAATTTCAAAAATGTTCTTACTGCCTATACCTATTTATAATAAGGTCATTCTCGCAGTTGTGCCCTAAAAGGTTAAAAAAAAGTGACATACATATTAAAGAGGACACCAGTTTTGTAATATATTTGATTCCTTTCTATAGTCAGTATTGGAAAAGTATTAATGTTTTGTTGCCTATTTGGACATTAATAATTGGGTTATAAAAAGAAAGCAAAACAACAATCCACAAACCCATAATACTCATTTCCAGATTTTCTTAACATAATTGCTTTATAATTCAGAAAAGTGCCGCGTTGATTAATTCTATAATTCTATAGATTCTATAATTATTTCAGTTAGGTGCTTTATTAAAAATTAACAGTCGCCTTTCAATTTCTAAATGAGAGTTGTCCAGATTATTTTATTGGAGGCGACGGGTACTCTGAAAACCCTGAAAACATTACTAAAAAAATGCCCCCAAAGACCTAAAAAACATTTTTTTATTTTAATAATAAAAAACTGCGCTCTGTGTGGTAAAGTTGTATATCAAACCTTGGCTGATATCTGTAGACAACTATTGGATAATATTGTCAGTGTTCTAGATTTATTTTAATTTTAAATAAGTAGTTTAATAATTATTAGGGTCTATAATGTTTAATTGATATTTACCGTATATTATGGAAAAACAACAGCTGTAACTATAGGACACTTGAAAGATTGCAGAAAGTATTTGTTTTTTATATATATATATATATTTCTATTTTGTATTTATTGCTTTGTGTAACATTTTAAAATGTTTACATAAAAGTAAAACAAATGGACTGAAGTCTCTTATTTCAGCCTTCATAATAGATTTCCATTACGTTCCAGTCACCCGGGAAGCTATAAACCTAATAACAGGCAGGACACAATGTCATTTTTATAAAGAAACATGTGTTTTATGCGGTCAGTAACTTTCGTGGTCTGGCCTCTTATTTTGATTTTATTGCCAGTTTCCATGCTAGTTGGTGAGGGGTCAAGCAGTAGTTAAGTAGTGAAAAAAAAATATCCTTATGTTTTTCAGTTCGTGCCGCTGTACATTTTTCTTATAGTTTTGCCACTAAACTCCACTAAACTTGGGAAATGTTTGGGAGAGATGTCTTGTAAAGAGAACTTAAATCTGGATTAAGTAGAGAATGAGAATGTTACCCACTCTGTATTGACATATGGAGCTGATGAAGTCCTGTTCAGCAGCCGAGGGGTTAAATGTGTCCATTCTTTGGACTGTCAACCTCTCCCTTATACTACAGTGTTATATACATGACAGGATGGCTAATCCTAGGCCATGTTTAAAGCAGACGAAGTAATGTGTTGCGCGGACTTGCGGTACAGTTGGGTTTAATCAGTTTGCATGTTGAAAGCAAAGAGAAACTTCAATGTTTTTGGAACCCCTGCAGCACTAAAGAGGTTAATCAGGCGGAGAGGTCCTTTGCAGGCTCACTCCCCTGCTGTCAAGGCCCACAAGACATCACCCAAGAGCCTTAATACTTCCTCATGCCCATTAAGGCTCTGAAATCTGAAAGAAAGCAACACAACAATACCCTTTACCCTCCATGCATGAGAATTAGCTTGCTGTGCTTTAAACCTATATACAATAGGCAAGGGGGGGGAAGCATAAACCAACAGGGTGCCCAATATAAACTTTCCAAATACTTCCAGCAGTCTTATCATCTCTCAACTTTCTTCAGGTATTTGAATGGGTCTAAGGAAGAAAAAAAAGTGTTATGTAGCCAAGCAAGGACTTTCAATGAAATTTCACACTTTGATGATCCCCCCCCCCCTTTCTTCTTTTCCTGCGTCTAACTTTGATATATTGACAGCAGAAGGAGCTGGCAAAGCTTTTATATAGCCTGAGCGGCAATGCTAAGCAGCAGTCAAATGTCTCCATGCATTTGTGTTTAAGTGCAGAAGAAATAGCATGTCTGTGGGCAGCTGAGGTTCTTATCAACTCCCTAATCCCAAGTCCCTGAAAACCTTGAGGGCATGCCTTAGATCTCGGTGAAATCATTGTAGACTTGCACAGTTTGCAGATTAAATATGCTATGTGTTCCTGGCCCCAACAACAGTTTTATGAGCCCACTAAGCTTCCGACTTTAAGATCCCTTTCTGAAGCTGCTATAGGCAGTGATGTCTGCAATAAGTGGCCTCTGTTAATTTCAGACGCTTTGGATAGATCGCTCCTGACAGAGAGGGACCTGACAAAGTAGAAGTTTTCAAATTGGATTTCTTCTTATGCAAAGGCAAACATAAAACACAAAGCCTTGATGGATTTGATGCCTCTATTACAAGTTTGTAGAGGAGCTCCGCCGCCCCATGTGCTCTTCTTCACAGATGATTACTGTTACTATCAGTTTAAAAATTAAAGGACCCCAAGAAGAGATATCACAACTCTATAGTATAGGCTATAGGACATTTGAGCGGCCAAACTTCCGCCTCCGGTAGCCCTGTGTTTTACCATGTGACTAGGGAATATACATTTTATATCCGGTAAGCATGAACTCATTGCAGTCCTGTAAGTGATAACAGAGAATAATATGAAGCTGTGACATTAAATTTAAACTTATACATTACAATCTACTGGAGTTTAGTCATTGGCACATGCATATTAGTTTTTGGGAAAGGGGAGAAAATATCTTGCAGTAGAAGAGAGTTTCCAATATTTTTAAAATATCAAACAACTTTTACATTTCTAAAAATGAAATCCATTAGGCTCAGTTCACACTAGAGTCATGCCTTCTGTTTAGTCTTGAGTCTCAAGTTATGACAGCTAAGCCAGATCTATTATCAAACAGGTCCAGACAAATCCTGATGCTAATAACAGCAGCCGTCATACTTCAGCAACAAGAATAACGCAGCAGAGAACTCTGTACCTGTCAAAAATAACGGAAAACTTGACACAGAAGGCAAGTGTGAACAGAGCCGCATTTGGATGTATGTTGCCGTTATTGCTGTTGCTAATATTATGCACTCCGGTTTGATAAAAGAACGGGGTTGCCGGGTTAAAACGAATGCATTTAGATAGAAAATCTACACGTTTGTTCATTCATTCAGCTATTTGCCCTCCTTTGCCTTTTCCTTGGAGTAGCATTGGAAGGCATTGTATAGACGGATCAAAGTTAGGAAGTTAATCACATTCAGTATGACTGCTCCAGGTCAGTATATCAGAGGAGAACCAGATTTTTAGAATGTCATGCTAAATAAGCCTTCCTAGCATAGGAGGAAACATTTGCCTTGTGTGTTCAGTTTTACATTGCTGACAATATAATCTGGCATCATCATTTTAATTCTTTTTTTTGGGGGGGTTATTGTTAATTAATCACATTGTATGTATTCTAGGAGGTTGGCATCCGAAATCTTATGCATCCATTTTTCTGTCATGTGAACGCTATTGGCACTGGTACTGTTGTATGTGCCTAGATACAACTATGGAAAATCCACTACAACCCTCCTAGCATCAATAAATTCTAGTAAATGCGACTAAGTTGATTTACTCCTATCCCATGAAAAAGAGCGGAAGCCTCTTAATCACCCTCAAGTAAATTATCTTAGTAAATCTACCCCCTTGTCTAATCACAGGATAATCATGCTGGTGCTTGACATGGCAGCCCCTCCTCTTATAAATGTGGTGTGAGTCCATTAATTAGAAGCGAGAAAAAAAGTCATATCCTATTTCTAAACAATAACATGTGTCAGCTCATTACCCACGAGACCCAGGCCAATATTGTGCTCAAAGGTTGTTTAATGAATGGAAATGTGAAAGTCCATTTGTCAAGGTAGTGCAAGGTTCCTGTTAGTTTTCAACCCCCAAATTCATTGTCTGCACGGCCTAGTCATTAGTCATCTCTGTATTAGTACTGCCCTCGGGCAGTCCAGCCCGCACTACTTCACACCAGCATGACTTTGAGAGCGTACTGTACCGACTTGTAGAATTACTGCTGTTATTTCCGCCTAACTGGGTCCTAGGTAAGTCCCCTCCCCACCTCATCACTCAACCTAATCCTTCTTTTCTATTTAGCTGCTCCCTACAACTTTAAGAGCCCTTTCATCTGTATCCCATGCACCAAGTCAGGCATTAATATTAAAACTCCCTAAAATAATGCAACGCAAAGGAATATTTCATTATAGATATGCAATACCACTTGACTAGTGTCTATTGCAATATACGTCATGGAATTGTTGCAGAAGGAGTTAACCTAGAGTGGACTGCTATGGAATTGCTTTTGGTTTTCTCCTATGTAATATGTGCCCGTGCGTCTTATGTAACGTGTTCTGTATTTCAAGAAACAGACAATTTGTTATCATGTGGATTACATCCTTGTTTGGCTCCTCTGGAAGCACTACGAGGAGTGGAGGTAACTTAGAAAACATATGGCTTAAGACTTTTGACAGTTTTCAACCACAAATGTTTATAAATGACATATTTTTGGATAAGAGTGCACTGAAAGTGTGAACTGCCATTTACTTCACTATCTGGACACGCGGTTGTCATTTCCATTTACTGTTTTGGTAATAAAGTCCAGCGTAGTTGGAAAGCCCCCGGTTATATTCTATACTTCTGGTTTTAGTATTTTAAAGGCAAATCTGCTTTATCGGACAAACATTAGACACAGCCATATTTAGTAGAAAGCAATGGAAGAAGGGGCTGCTTTTTAACACACTTGTACAAGGTCTGTGTCTCCTATTGTAGGTTAGTCCTTTTCACGAAATTTGGGCATTGGTCACAAATATCTAGACATATTGGCTACCTGACTACTGAGATCAACCCAGGTTTGCTATAGGTGTATTTTAGATATTTCATTTTGGGGGGTTAGGTATAATTAATTGGCTTGTCTCAAAAGTGCTAGTAGCACAATAATAATCAATTATTTTTCACTTACCTAAGCAAAGCTTATGATGTCCGGTACCCCCTGCATTCTGCAAATACATAGAGGGTATTGTCCGGTACCCCCTGCATTTTGCAAATACATAGAGGGTATTGTCCGGTACCCCCTGCATTCTGCAAATACATAGAGGGTATTGTCCGGTACCCCCTGCATTCTGCAAATACATAGAGGGCATTGTCGAACGACAGAATTTTCATGCGGGTATCGGTATATATTCCACTTCAGAATCTGCATGAAATCTGCATTCTGTGGGAAATCTATGTTGTGTTTAGCACAGTTTGAAATCCACATTTTGTAAAAATAATAGGTGTCACGTTACTTGTAAAAGCGACTTCTGTGCAGAAGCTGCAGTAGGTTATCGACATGTGCATAAGCCCCACTGAATGGGCAAATCCATCCATGGCATATCAAACGGCAAATCTGTAGCAGAAACTAAAGGGTCACCTTGGGTTTTGGCAGTGAGTTTTCTTGCATATCCACATGAGTTTTCTATACCTGAAAATCTGACATATCAACATAGCCTTAAAGGGGTTGTCCAGTCAAAACCGATAAGTCTGCAATCACTCTGTGTGACTGCAGATTTATGGATCTCCCCAGCGCAGGCACTCTGTGCTGTGAGGATTTGCAGGTTTCAGACCGGGTAACAGAAGGTATGTATGAGTTATACATACTCCTGGCCGGTGGGCGCAGCCTCACTCTGTACACTTGTATTGAGCGAGGTTTCGCCCACTGGCCGGGAGTATGTGTAACTCATACATACCCTCCGTTACCCGGTCTGAGACCGGCCAATCCCCGCAGTGCATAGTGCCTGCGCTGGGGGGATTTATAAGTCTGCAGTCACACAGAGTGACTGCAGACTTATCGGTTTTGACCGGACAACACCTTTAAGGCAGTTATACACAGTAGATGGCTGTCAGGCCGAACCATTGTTTGACCGCCAGCTATCTTGGCCGGATCTTGGTGTCATTCAGCTGAGCACTTCTGTTCTCTCTGTGAGTGAGCAATCCCCAGACATGTCTAGTAATGTCTTATCTCCGGGGAAAACAGAGCGATCGGTAGTCCGAAATCGCAAATGCCCATTTGACATCTTACCCGAGAATCAGTTCTCCATGGCCCCTATAAACATTAGACTATTTGCCAAACTCATGAATATCGGTGAGATTGGACAAAATTAGTTTAATGTGTATGGGGGCTTTAGAGTAAGATTGTCCATAGACTGTAAAATAATGGTGGCCAAACCTGATGATTCATCGGCTGACCATCGAATTTGCATGTAGGTGTCCTGTCTTTTCCCCAGCATTGATATTAGAGGAAAAATGCCGGGGCATGTTAAATCTCAACATGTCCATTCCTTTTTTTTCTTATGGGGGATTAGCTGCCACCAGAGTTGTTTAGCGGCAGATCATTTCTGTCTTCTAGACTTTTTGTCAATAAAGTAAGTCGTACAATGTTTGAGAGTGTATTATTGATGTAGCAGAGTTGTGCATTACAGAACACTGACAATAACGACACGACACAGATATTAACAAACTATGATTTTATATTAGGGGAGCATGAAATGTTGACAGCAGTCTAGTTTAAAAATGTTATAAAAGTGATAAAAATGTTTCCTTACCTACTTAAAAAAAACTAAATCCCCTGATAGGGACTGCGTGCTATTTTATTAAATGTTTTTCTCACACCCACTGTGCATTTCATTCCAAGGAGGCTTAACTCACTGGCCTGATTCGTGAGCCAAAGTCTACGACTTCAGAGGGACAAGCCCTTGGAAACAAAACTGTTTGAATTTGAATGTTTTGTTCCAAGACAAAGTCACATCATTGGACGGAGCCGAGTTATGTAAAGATGGAGGATGACTTACTGATTGAGAACTGTGAAGCTCAAGTTATCATACACAACATATATTATTACTGTATGTGTAATGCTCTCCTCCCCTGCCTACTTACATTACCTGGATACTAGCTGTTGTGCCACAGATGTATGATAGTTTCTTACTTGTACTATCTTCCCTAAACAAGGACAGCATACTTTAATGTACATTATTGCACAAATGCCTCACATTGCCTACAGAAGAATGAAAAGATTCAGTGCTGATCCTCAGCGATCCCCTGCAGGTCCAGTATAGACACTTACCCAATCTGTGCTTGTCTCATTCTTGACATAGCGAAAATGGCAGAGATGCCCACTCTGCCAATTATGAGGTTGTCATCTTTGTAATGATTGATTACATAGTCATATAAGGTGAAAAAGACTTGGGTCCATCAAGTTCAGCCTTTCTCCACCAGTTATACATTTTGTATCACTAGATTATTTATATCCTACAATGCCATTTGTTATAGTGTCTGCCATTACTACTTCTTGTGGTCGGCATTCCACAGTCTGACTGCTCTGACTGTAAAGAATCCTTTCCTGTTTAGCTGCCGGAATCGCCTTTCTTCCACCCATAATGAGCGCCCCCTGGTCCTTAGTATAGTCTTTGGAAGGAATAAGTCATGTGCTAGTCCTTTGTATTGACCACCCATATATTTATACATGTAAATGAGATCTCTGATGCGTCTTTTTTCTAAGCTAAAGAAGATCAACTTTTCTAACGTCTCATAGGAGAAACCTTCCATCCCATGTAATAATCCAGTTGCCCGTCTTTGAACTGGTTCTAATATCCTTTTTAAAGGTTGAGCAGCAATTTCTGTTGTGTTAAATACAGGATGAGGATCAGGAGGCCGGCAGGAGTAGGGTCAGCAGATTGCAGAAGATGGGTATTAATTCCTTTTTTTTAGACATCATGGAACATTTAAGCAATAATTTATATTCCCTGGACAACCATGTAAAGTCTTTGGTGGCCTTATCCACCCAACAAGACATAGTAGAGCAAGCATTGGATGATTTGGTTGCATGCCAGCCTACTTCTGTTTTGTCGCTTCTTCTCCCCAAGAATAGAGAGCAGATCCATGGAAGTAGTATGTAAGGATAACATCAGAGGAAGAACCGGATTCATTTGGTTACTCCAATCTGTATTTTCTGATTACATTTCAGACATTTAAAATGGCATTGTGTTTGTAGATTTCTCAACGGTGTGAGGCTCAGAGCTAAAGATGGGTTTTTATGAGGATTGCAAATATCTTGTAACCTCATTTCCTTCATCCGATATAGCGATAATAGTATATAGTATTCTTTACCACTGGGATTCATAGAACATAATCCTACTCTGATTAACGGAAACTTTTCTCACATATGCTGAAAGACAATCTGTTGCCGCAGATCCATTTTAATTAGGGTGTTAATTAGATGGATGCTGTAATAATGGTAAGCTGGCTGATGGATAATGGTACTGAGGAGCTGCTCGTCTATGTATGTGATCTCACACGGCAGCTAGGTGGCATTGTGTCCTATGAAGAATGTGCCCCGGACTGGAAATTTGTGGGGTCTTTCAGTTGGTTTTCTGTAATTTTTAGGATAAAACTTCATAATGGGCAATATATGAGGCCAGTCTCACAAACATATTTCCATGTGAATACTTCAGTGAATGGATAACTACTACCTAGAAACCTGGTGGGAATGGAATATAATGGCTGATCTGATCATTTTATTCAGTGGGACTGGTAATGAAGAAGTGGCTGGGAAGAGCCGCTGATTATTGTGTACTAGTACTGCGAGCTGATCCCGCTTTCTATCTAATGAACACAAGTATATGTAAATGTGTGCCTTGGTGTGTGGAGCGATGATATTGATTACCATGAATTGATGGATAGATGTATTTCGAAAAAATACCAGGAATAGTGATTGCCACTGAGGGACGCTTATAGAGCAAAGCTGAATATTGACAAAATTATTCATCATGACTGGTCAGATTCAATGGCACTTACAATGGTTTGGTGTCTTATGCCATGTACATACCATATGTGATATTAGCGGATCTGTACATACTAATTGAAATAAATCTTAAGAAAACTTATTTATTACAATGGGATAATGTAATGTAAAAAATTTTTTTAAAATGATAATATTTTTGTATTTAGGAGATCAGTTCTTTCATTCAATTCCATGGCTTGTATGAGATGCTTAAATAGCAAATGCTGTTATCACACTAATAGGAGCAGTTGTAACATTATATTGGGCTATGACTATGCATTTACCATCAAGTAAAGTACCATCAAGGGCCAATATATGATCACAGATGATTTAGTGGGAATTTTACTAAAGGGTCATCTGCTTCCTCTAAAAGTATGCACACCTGTCTGCTACTTCACAAGGGTGAGATTTTCTCAAATGTTACAGGTAACATGAGCTTCTATGTTTGCTTTCTTAAACAGTTCACTTTTCATTAAAACTGCAAAGTGTTACCTTGATTCATGCCTTTCTTATATTTACTTCTTTTCGTTTTTAAAAAGTAGTAAAAATCCATTATAATAATATAAAATGGTTTTAGGGTTTATGAGTGCAACCAACAAAAGTGTCTTGTGGGGAAAAAAAAGCTTTGTTAAAGAGAACCTGTCGCCAGGTGAAAAGTGACCAGCTTTTGCTCTTATTTTATTCTCTTCTGGGTATTCCGTTTTTTTCTTTTCTTTTTTTTTATTATTTAAATCTGCCAAATGGTTCCAGAGATATGGGACTTTTTATTTTGTGCTAATTTCTATTGTTTTTTTTACCAAAGGGGCATTGCTTTAAGCTGTTCTGCATAATTACCCTGTGAGCTACACCCCTTTGGTAAAGAGCATAAAAATTAGCACCAAATATAAAGACCCAAATCTCTGTAGGAATTTGGCTGATTTAAAAAGAAAACAAACGAAATCCTCTTGGGCATAGCTTTAATAAAATAAGAGTAAAACTGGACACTTTTGACCTCGTGACAGGTTCTCTTTAAGGAACTTTTTATGGATCACTGAGGCTAATGTTATGTGGCACATATATTGGTTGTATGATATGCTATGTTTCATTGAGGTTGGTTATATATCTATCTACTGTATATGCATATATACATAGAGTAGATATGTCATAGAGAAAAATTGTAAAATCCACAAAGACATCTCCAGAGAGGTGACATATTACCCACACATTGAACATATGGGGATTATTTATAACTGAGGAAGTGAGAAAGAGCGGACACTCAACCTCCATTGAAGTAGAACCTCCTGCCGTAAGCAGGTAATTACCACAAGGGATCTGATGAGAACTAGCCAACAAGTATAGGATTTGTATACTCAGAGTCGGAGAAGTACAGGTACTTCTCTGGAGTCAGTGGTCAGTGATAAATATTGGGCTTTGCATCAATCCGATATTTATGGGAGATATATTATAGGCATTGTAGCGAAGGGACAAATATAACGCATTCCCTCACATCACCGTAAGACTGGCTTAACACCTACAACCTAATATCAATTAGATGGATGTTACTACCCATTCCATGTTTTATCTCTATTGAAAGGTAAAATCGTGATAAGAAACATGACAACGATATCTCCCGTGTGGGACCTCCAGGGGCGAAGATATCCTGGAAGTTGGAGATCTCATTAACTTCTAAAACACCTAGCACATCCCACAGCTAGCCCCCCTTATAAGCTCACCAAGAGGAGTTATGTGGGTGTAACCTTGATCTAATAAACATCAGAATTTGGGTCTCTGTCATTTGTCAGTTCTGGAAGGTACAGCTTGCTGTGGTTCTGTCTGTTGCTCTAAAGAGTTTTCCTAAAAGGACTACCTCCCTCCGCTAAGCTCTGAGCCACTCCTACGACTACAGGTTTAGTTATTTTCTTTTGTCATTCCTTTTATGATATGTGATTGTATATACTGTATTGTTTTGTTCCCATTTTGTAACATCTTTGAATATTTTTTCTAATCACTGCCTATCTTTCCGGATTAAATATATAAAATGTAATAGCTCCGTTCCTCTTGCTCTGTAAACCGCACCCCTGAAGCCATAACGTGCCTGTAACAGGTGTCCAATCAGCCTGTATAAACGATTGGTGGTGGCAGCAAGTAGTTCCTGTTGTTTTTGTGGAGTTGGCAGTGATCGTATCGGGGTGTATATATATATCTGTAATATAACCGGGGATGCGTCCCTCTGTCTGAAGCCTTTATAGACTGCGCATGCGCGACGCACAGTCTGGCTCCAGACAGAAGAACGCATGGAGCCGTTACAGGTAAGAGGAGTGTATGGCGCCGGAGATCGCGGTATGCGTAGACACTGAACGCATACCGCGATCTCCGGCGCCATACTTACATACTTACCTGACCGGGAGGAGCGTTGCCGCGGCGCCTCTCTTCGCCGGAGACCGGGGCAGGAGTGAGGCATCGGATCGGCGCATGCGCATTGCGCTATCCGGCGCCATTTTACTGAAGACACATTTGCAAATGGCGCCGGACAGCGCGGTGCTCCGGCGCCACACTCCTCCCCTGGCCTCCGGCAGAACAGGACGCAGCAGCACTGGAGCACAGAGAAGAAAGGTGAGTATAAGTGTTTATTTTTTTGGGATGTGTGTACAGCGTGAAAAGGATGCGGGGGCTACACATACCAGGATTGGGGGGATGAGGGGTACCACACATACCAGGATTGGGGGGATGAGGGGTACCACACATACCAGGATTGGGGGGATGAGGGGTACCACACATACCAGGATTGGGGGGGGGATGAGAGGTACCACACATACCAGGATTGGGATGAGGGATACCACGCATACCAGGATTGGGGGGTGAGGGGTACCACGCATACCAGGATTGGGGGGTGAGGGGTACCACGCATACCAGGATTGGAGGGGTGAGGGGTGCCACGCATACCAGGATTGGGGGGATGAGGGGTGCCATGCATACCAGGATTAGGGGGATGAGGGGTGCCACGCATACCAGGATTGGGGGGATGAGGGGTGCCACGCATACCAGGATTGGGGGGATGAGGGGGTGCCACGCATACCAGGATTGGGGGGATGAGGGGTGTCACGCATACCAGGATTGGGGATGAGGGGTGCCACGCATACCAGGATTGGAGATGAGGGGTGCCACGCATACCGGGATTGGGCATGAGGGGTGCCACGCATACCAGGATTGGGGATGAGGGGTGCCACGCATACCGGGATTGGGGATGAAGGGTGCCACACATACTGGGATTGGGGATGAGGGGTGCCACGCATACCGGAATTGGGGATGAGGGGTGCCACGCATACCGGGATTGGGGATGAGGGGTGCCACGCATACCGGGATTGGGGATGAGGGGGACCATGCATGCCAGGATGAGGGATACCATACATACCAGGATAGGGATGAGGGATGTCGTGCCATGAATACCAGGATAGGGATGAGGGATGGAGTACCATGCATACTAGGATTGGGGTTGAGAGGTGCCATGTATACCAGGATTGGGGGGTGAGGGGTGCCATGCATACCAGGATTGGGGTTGAGGCGTGCCATGCATACCGGGATTGGGGACGAAGGGTGCCATGCATACCGGGATTGGGGATGAGGGGTGCCATGCATACCGGGATTGGGGATGAGGGGTGCCATGCATACCGGGATTGGGGATGAGGGATGCCATGCATACCGGGATTGGGGATGAGGGGTGCCATGCATACCGGGATGAGGGATACCATACATACCAAGATAGGGATGAGGGATGGAGTACCATGCATACCAGCATAGGAATGAGGGATAGGGTACCATGCATACCAGGATTGGGGTTGAGGGGTATCATGCATACCAGGTTTCTGGGATGAGGAGGCCATACATACCAAAATTGGGATGAGAGGTGCCATGCATACCAGGATTGGGGGTGAGGGGTGCCATGCATACCAGGACAGGGATGAGGGGTGCCATGCATATCAGGATTAAGGGTGAGGGTGCCATTCATAGCAGAATTGGGGGTGAGCGATGCCATGCATACCAGGATTGGGGGTGAGGGGTGCCATGCATACCAGGATTGGGGGTGAGGGGTGCCATGCATACCAGGATTGGGGGTGAGGGGTGCCATGCATACCAGGATTAGGGGTGAGGGGTGCCATGCATACCAGGATGGGGATGAGAGGTGCAATGCATACCAGGATGGGGATGAGGGGTGCAATGCATACCAGGATAGGGATGAGGGGTGCCATGCATACCAGGATTAGGGGTGAGGGGTGCCATGCATACCAGAATTGGGGGTGAGCGGTGCCATGCATACCAGGATTGGGGGTGAGGGGTGTCATGCATACCAGGATAGGGATGAGGGGTTCCATGCATACCAGGATTAGGGGTGAGAGGTGCCATGCATACTAGAATTGGGGGTGAGCGGTGCCATGCATGCCAGGATTGGGGGTGAGGGGTGTCATGCATACCAGGATTGGGGACGAGGGGTGCCATGCATACCAGGATTAGGGGTGAGGGGTGCCATGCATACCAGGATGGGGATGAGGGGTGCAATGCATACCAGGATGTGGATGGTGGGGACAGGATGGGGGTAGCACAAATACCAGGAGGGGGGCAGCACATACCAGCATGGGAGACCATATACCAATAAAAATGCTCGCCAACCGGGCGTAGAAAGGGTTCAATAACTAGTATATATATATATATATATATATATATATATATATATATATATATATATATATACACTGCTCAAAAAAATAAAGAGAACACTCAAATAACACATCCTAGATCTGAATGAACGAAATATTCTCATTGAATACTTTGTTCTGTACAAAGTTGAATCTGCTGACAACAAAATCACACAAAAATCATCAATGGAAATCAAATTTATTAACCAATGGAGGCCTGGATTTGGAGTCACCCCCAAAATTAAAGTGGGAAAACACACTACAGGCTGATCCAACTGTGATGTAATGTCCTTAAAACAAGTCAAAATGAGGCTCAGTATTGTGTGTGGCCTCCACGTGCCTGTATGACCTCCCTACAATGCCTGGCCATGCTCCTGATGAGGTTGAGGATGGCCTCCTGTGGGATCTCCTCCCAGACCTGGACTAAAGCATCCGCTTACTCCTGGACAGTCTGTGGTACAACGTGATGTTGGTGGATGGAGTGAGACATGATGTCCCAGATGTGCTCAATCGGATTCAGGTCTGGGGAACGGGCGGGCCAGTCCATAGCTTCAATGCCTTCATCTTGCAGGAACTGCTGACACACTCCAGGCACATGACGTCTGGCATTGTCCTGCATTAGGAGGGACCCAGGGAAAACCGCACCATCATATGGTCTCACAAGGGGTCTGAGGATCTCATCTCGGTACCTAATGGCAGTCAGGCTACCTCTGGCGAGCACATGGAGGGCTGTGCGGCCCTCCAAAGAAATGCCACCCCACACTATTACTGACCCACTGCCAAATCGGTCATGCTGAAGGATGTTGCAGGCAGCAGATCACTCTCCACGGCGTCTCCAGACTCTCTCACGTCTGTCACATATGCTCAGTGTGAACCTGTTTTCATCTGTGAAGAGCACAGGGCGCCAGTGGCGACTTTGCCAATCCTGGTGTTCTGTGGCAAATGCCAAGCGTCCTGCACGGTGTTGAGCTGTGAGCACAACCCCTATCTTTGGACGTCGGGCCCTCATACCACCCTCATGGAGTCGGTTTCTAACCGTTTGTGCAGACACATGCACATTTGTGGCCAGGTGGAGGTCATTTTGCAGGGCTCGGGCAGTGCTCCTCCTGTTCTTCCTTGCACAAAGGCGGAGGTAGCGGTCCTGCTGCTGGATTGTTGCCCTCCTACAGCCCCCTCCACGTCTCCTGGTGTACTGGCCTGTCTCCTGGTAGCGCCTCCAGCCTCTAGACACTATGCTGACAGACACAGCAAACCTTCTTGCCACAGCTCGCATTGATGTGCCATCCTGGATGAGCTGCACTACCTGATCAACTTCTGTGGGTTGTAGAGTCCGTCTCATGCTACCACAAGTGTGAAAGCACAACCAACATTCAAAAGTGACCAAAACATCAGCCAGAAAGCATTGGTACTGAGATGTGGTCTGTGGTCCCCACCTGCAGAACCACTCCTTTATTGAGGGTGTCTTGATAATTGCCAATAATTTCCATCTATTGTCTATTTCATTTGCACAACAGCATGTGAAATTGATTGTCAATCAGTGTTGCTTCCTAAGTGGACAGTTTGATTTCACAGAAGTTTGATTTACTTGGAGTTATATTCTGTTGTTTAAGTGTTCCCTTTATTTTTTTGAGCAGTGTATATGTATATATATATTCCATGCGTTGTAATCAGAGGTGTATATACCACATTCTCACTGTGAGTTCCCCTATAACCGGCCTGGTAGTGGAAACAGCCACGACCTCAACCATCACTTCTCAGTCGATTGCGTAACTGTCCTTATGATTGGAGGCAGCGGAGTTGCGTCCCCCTGAGGAGCTCTGGGATCTGCGTG
Source organism: Phyllobates terribilis (assembly GCF_046119375.1). Lineage (NCBI taxonomy): Eukaryota > Metazoa > Chordata > Amphibia > Anura > Dendrobatidae > Phyllobates > Phyllobates terribilis. Next base: position 254,712,429 of record NW_027362764.1, read on the forward strand.
ATCTCTCCGGTGTTCTCTGTGATACATATATATATATATATATATATATATATATATATATATATATACATCTATAATCTTTAAGTATATACTTTGTATATACTATATGTCCTGTGGAATGTACTTTGTGCTCCGATTTCCCAGTATTATAAGAACTCTACTTGCTGTAAGTGAATATTAACACTCTAATTTCCATTCAGTGTGCACTCCTGTCCTCACCATGTCCTAAGGACCCATCCGCACAGCTTGTTAGGTTTTGTCTTCTTCCTCTGAAGAAGCCAAAATGCGAAACGTGCATTAGGGGTGTTCTTCTGACCATTGGCCATGACCTTGGGTAATTATGTCATCATAAGATTGTCTATATGTTATTGCTCACATGCCTCTGATAGAACTTAACTGAGAATGATTTATTTGATTCTATATCAACCAGGTGGATTCTGGGTGAATAAATGCATCTGTGACACCATGTAGTATTCATAGCAAGGTGCATGATATTTTTTGGATATTATACTTTATTATATCTTGAAAACCATCTCCTTGTAGGACTTGTCTATCCACATGTGACTTACACGTTTGATGGTCCTTTGTACCCTGCTCAGTATGCTTCTTTGCATGTTTTATTTGAGCTAAATATATGCACACAAGCAACATTTACCTTTAGTTTCATTTACTGTGTGATAATGGTTCATAGATTTTTGGAATATAACTTGTCTATATGTGTATTCCCTTGGTCAGGATTTTTTATGGTACATCTTCTCCTTTTCTATCTTTTTTTTAAGTGTGTATTTTTACTCTGATCAATAAAATGTATTATATTTTACTGTTGGCTTTATGCGCCTGGTGTTCTATATAGGGTTTATTTATATTTTTGTAGGAGAGCCTTTGACTTTATAGTTCTAACATAGGTATTGTCCTTGCAGATGTTGTCCTTGGTGGGATTTGAACCCAGGATGTATATAGGGTTTTCTACACTTGTCCTTTGCAGTATAGCACTTTATTGCCATTTATTGTAAATAATCACTATATGTGGTAGGCAACTATGGTGTGTTTTTATGTGTGAATTATTTGTTATTCCCATATGGATATAAACTCTGTCCTTCCCTGCTGGGAGAGCCTCTATTAGGAGGGTGGACACGATGGTATAGGGTCTCCTAGGGTGAGGCCACATTGAGCGGGGATACCAATATTGCGTTTCATTTAGAATGCCAACCTCCACGGTCAGGTAGGGTGTTTATTTAGGGTTTTCATTTGCGGGAAAGTTTGTTCCCCCTCCTTCCCCCAATCACCTTCTGCCTTTGTCGCCCTGCACAAAACCAGTGAACATCAATTGTGGCCATTCTGTTGTCAACCACAAATTTTCTTTTCCTCACCCTTTCCTTTTGTTTTCTTTTTTAGGGATATGGTTATCATTTTTTAACTTTTAAATAAGTATTAATAAAAATTATTTTTATTAGGGTTTTTTTGTTATGTGAGATACTTTGAAATCCTCCAGGTACCGTATATTCCGGCGTATAAGACGACCTGGTGTATAAGACGACCCCCCTACTTTCCTGTTAAAATATAGAGTTTAGGATATATTCACCGTATAAGACTACCCCTTTTCCAACGCATACCAAACACCGGTAAAAATTTAAAAAAAACAGATTTGAATTTAACATGGTCCTTTTTTAATTTAAATTCTTATGACATGCAGGTATATAGCAGGAAAACTGTCACTCATAAACATATTAAAATAGGGGGGACCCCACGTCATTTTTTGGGGGGGTCCCCCATTCTAATAGCTAGTAAAGGCTAGGTATTCAGCTGGGGGCTGATATTAGTAGCCTGGGAAGCTCCGTGGGTATTACCCCCTTCCCAGGCTTCAAACATCTGCCCCAGCCGTCTGCTTAACCTCCGCTAGAGACTATAATGATGGTGGATCCCACGCCAATTTTCTTTTTAAAAAATCCTTTATTTTAACACTAAATGACAATTGAGGGGTTAATAAAGATGCAGTCCCTAAATTATTATTAATTTTGTAATTAATTTTTCCCAAAAATGTTGACGTGGGCTTCGCCATATTTTTGTGTCCAGCCAGGTACAGCAGGCAGGAACGGGCTGCCCCCAACCACCAGCTGCCTATTTGTACCTGGCCGGACACAACAATATAGGGAAGCCCTTTTTTTTTTAATTATTTCATGAAATAATTAAAAAAAAAAAGACGTGGGGCTTCGCCCTATTTTTGTGTCCAGCCAGGTACAACTAGGCAGCTGGGGGCTGGAATCCGCAGCGCAGGGAGACTCAAGCTTTCTGGCCCCCCCCCCGCTGCAAATTGCAGTCCGCAGCCACCCCGGAAAATGGCGCGTTCATAGAAGCGCCATCTTCTGGCGCTGTACCCAACTCATCCAGGGCCCTGGTGCGGTGGCTCACTGGGTAATAAAGGGGTTAAGGCCAGCTTGGCATTATCAGCTGGCCCTAAGCCCGAAATTCATGGGGTCACGCCAATATTAGACATGACCGCCATGAATTTCTAGTAAAGTAATTAAAAAAAACACAAACACCAAGAATAAAGTCCTTTAATTGAAATAAAGACACAATCCTTTATTGTTCTAAATTAAACCATACTTACCATCACGCCCATTCCAGCTGAAGCCAACGATCTCCTGCAATAAAAGTAAAATAATAAAGCAACCTCATCCTTACCTCTCCATGGTTCCCAGGACCGGTCCAGCTCTGCTACATTCACATGACAGGCTGCACCGCAGCAGAACGCTGCCATTCAGCTTGCCATGCGACAGACACTGAGAAGCGCAGGCATGCTTGAGCTCCTCAGTGTCTGACTGTGACGGCATCCAGATGAGCCGAGATCATGTCCAATGAACTCGGCTCACCTCATGCACGTCACTGACAGCGTGGGAAAATTCTCCTGCTCCCCGCATGCGCAGTAGAAGTTTCCCACGCTGTCAGTGACGGACGTCCAGGAGGTGAGCTGAGTTCATTGTCGGCTCATCTGGATGCCGTCACAGCGAGACACTGAGGAGCGCAAGCATGCCTGCGCTTCTCAGTGTCTGCGGGATGACAGGCTGGATGGCAGCGTTCTGCTGCGGTCCAGCCTGTCATCTCGATGTAGCAGAGCTGGAGCTGTCCTGGGAACCATGGAAAGGTAAGGATGAGGTTGCTTTATTATTTTACTTTTATTGCAGGAGATCGTTGGCTTCAGCTGGAATGGGCGTGATGGTAAGTATGGTTTAATTTAGAACAATAAAGAATTGTGTGTTTATTTCAATTAAAGGACTTTATTCTGGGTGTTTGTGTTTTTTTTAACTTTTACTATGGGGTTAGTAATGGGGGTGTCTTATAGACGCCTCTCCATTACTAACCTGGGCTTGATGTCAGCTGGCATTATAAGCTGACATCAACCCTAGCCCTATTACCCACTGCCACCGCACCAGGGCAGCGTGGAAGAGCGAGGCTAAGTGCCAGAATTGGCGCATCCTATGAATGCGCCATTTCTGGGGCGGCTGACGGCTGGTGTTTCTAGCCTGGGAGGGGGCCAATATTCATGGCTCCCTTCCTGGGCTATTAATATCAGCCCCCAGCTGTCTGCCTTGCCTTTGCTAGCTATTAAATTAGGGGGGACCCCACGTCATTTTTTTGGGGGGTCCCCCATTTTAATAGCTAGTAAAGGCTATGTATTCAGCTGGGGGCTGATATTAGTAGCCTGGGAAGCTCCGTGGGTATTACCCCCTTCCCAGGCTTCAAACATCTGCCCTAGCCGTCTGCTTAACCTCCGCTAGAGACTAAAATTAAGGGGAACCCCACGCCAATTTTTTTTAAAATAAATCCGTTATTTTAACACTAGATGACAAGTACAGTAACCAGCACTGTCACTGTACTTCATATATATGTGACTGACATGTTTCTATCTATCTAATCTATGTGTGATGCTCTATCTTTCTGTTATAAATTGTCGGGTACAGATGCTGAAATGACGGCCGGCTTTTTTAAAGAGACGGTGCATGAAAACACTATTATTTGTTTTAATAAATCCTTTACACTAAATGACAAGTACAGTAAGCAATACTGTCACTGTACTTCATATATATGTGACTGACATGTTTCTATCTATCTAATCTATGTGTGAAGCTCTATTCTTTCTATTCTAAATTGTCGGGTGCCGGCTTATGCCGCTGCTGAATTGCCGGCTTTTCATATATTGTCACAGAAGCGATGCGAACTTCCCTGCTCCGGACACAGCGCAGCGCTTCTGTGACAAGTGAAAGCTGTCGGCACAGAAGCCCTGCGCTGTGTCCGGAGCTGGGAATACGCAGCGATGTGTCAGTTTCAGCACAGAAGCGCTGACTGTCTGGACCTACCGCCGCCGTATTTTAACTCCCTCCACCTTATATTAACTCCGACATGGCAGGGATACGGCCACGGCAGCTTATTAACACCCCCAGAGTATCCCCGCATGTCAATTTCTGAAAGTTCAAAAGCATTACCGGCGTATAAGACGACCCCAGACTAGACAGAAGATTTTTCAGTCTTCAAAAGTCGTCTTATACGCCGGAATATACGGTATATATATATATTTTTTTTTTCTAATCAACCCATACGTTCTAACACTAGCATCCAAGGTATTTGGGATTTGTAGGGCTGTTTGTATTCACTTCTGAGGTGTTTCTATCTAGGGTATTTATATTTATTGGTTATATAAGATTTAAATATTACAAAGGAAACAGTTATTTTTCTTTTTGTTTGAGGTTTATAACGTAATTGTCTGCAATCTGTTAGAATTTTATAGAGGCTTAGTGGTTAGCACTGTTGCTTTGCGGACCTGGGTTAAAATCCCACTAAGGACAACATCTGCAAGGAGTTTGCATGTTCTCCCCGTGTTTACGCGGGTTTCCTCCAACACTCCAAAGGCATGTTGATAGAGAATTTAGATTGTGAGCCCCAATGGGGACAGTGCCGATAAAGTCTGTAAAGTGCTGCGGAATATGTTGGTACATGAGCAAGCAAAGTAATAATCTTACTAACAGGTTTACGTATAGCACCTCCTTAGTAGTCAGGTGAAATTAATGTACTTGATAGCTCCCAAGATGGCTGCAGTGTTGAGGACTGTAATGGGAAGGCTGTTGTGGAAATACAAGAGTTAGCCCTGGAGCATTAGGAGAGGACAAGTACTATGACTGATAGGAATGTTTTTCTCCTGCACTTTGACTGTTATACCAATAGTTTTCCTGTAGTTGGAGGGATGGAGGAGGTGTTCTTAATAACAAAAGTTTAGTGTTCCTTTGGATGGGGATTGAGATACAGTTGATAGTAAGTGTAGGCAATTTGTTGTTGCTTCACGGGAACTTAGAGTCTATAGTATGAGACTTAGTGACCTTTTGATGTGTTTTTATCTGTTCTGAGTTGTTATTTTTTATAGATCTAGATTCATTGTAATTGGTCTTTTAATTCTGCAGTTTTAGAATTCAGGAAAATTAATTTATGTGTTTGATTAAAATTGTGTATGGTAAAATTGTATTATAGTACAAGATCTCACGTTCTTTGTTTAATTTTTACATTTTTCCCCTCAAAACTAGAGATGAGCGAAAAGATTTGCAGGATCCTGGTCCAGTGGCCATATCAGTCAGAGCCCTGTGAAAATCCTCCTGTCTGTCGGCAACCCCTGCACCTTGACTGCAGTATTGTAGAGGCTTCTCTCCATTTGTCCCCTTTATAAGTGCCCCACCATCTCACAACACCATCCAGCTTTCACGGAACCTCCCCCAAATGACCACTTGTAACACCTTTTTTCTTTGGATAAATTGGCCAAATCGACCTTTTATTAAAGAAACATTACAATAAATAACCTTTTAGTAAGGAGGTTCTTGGAGCTCCAAAACCTGGCGGAAACCATAAATATTAATTAACCATCCAGCATTTCCTCCAGCCGCGACCACAGGCTCGGAAGGCCATTTGTTGCCGGAAAACCTTTTCCATAAAACCGACTCCCAGGAACCCCACCCTGAAAAGTCCCAAAATCCGCCAGGCAATTAACCAAAATCCAAACATAAAAGGGGAGGTTACCATCCACCCCATGTACAACCCCCCACCACAATTTTGCCAGCAACTCCAAGAACCCCCTCACCACTGCTTGCTGAAATGACCCAATAACATCAACATCCAACATTTTGATAATTAACCTTAATTGAACCCTCAAGCAAAAGAGGGGCAGGAGGGCGGGACCTTTGCTCTTGGTGCCTTGTGCCGATTGCTAGCCCCCACCCCTTCCTAGACAATATACTGTGCTCTATTGTAAACATCCCCCCTATCTGATCCATCTCTCTAAACTTTTGACCCCACAAAGCCCGGCTTCTATCCATATCTATTTTAACCCTTGCTTGCCCTACAAACTAAGTCATGGATCACTGCGCCTATGGCTTCTCTGAGGGCTGCGTTTTTCCTCTCTGATTAATAAGCCTGGCGTCTTTGTTGGAGTATGGTGCAAACTATTACGTCATGCCTACTAATCAGAAGAGACGCTGGGATTGACAGCAGGTAGGAATAGGTTTGAAGGGGTCTGGTTCACCACCCATAGACTAGATGAGATAGTCTACAGCTCCTATGCAGACTGTGTGTCTCCATGGTAACAGACATCAAACAAACTGTGTAGTCTGAACCTGCAGCCATACGTCCTGCTATTTCTCCTGGCCAACCACATGCACGATAGCATAAAAATCTGGGACAAAAGTATGAAAGTAATAGGCTGCAAGATCACACTGCACAGATTTTGTTTGATTTCTATGACTATGGAGGTGCATAGTCTGCGTAGGAGCTGTAGAAACAAAACGTTTGACTTTTGACGAATACAACTTGTATACTGCAAGATGATTGTGATCCTCTGCTTCTAATAATCTATATGTAGAAGTTGGTAATTTCTCTGTATAGTAGTGTGTATGGTCTTCCGCACTTATTGATCTGTATCTCCTTTGAAGAGTAGAATATGATAAGTCCGTTTTTATGATATACAGAACCTCAATTTGAAGTCTAATGCTCAGAAATGTATTTTAGTCCACCATTTGCTTAAGTGGTCTTTGTTTCAGTTCTTTGTTATTCATAAGAATATTCTATAGTGTGAAAGCCTGACGTCTTCAGGATGAGGAAACCTTATAGTGATAAGGAGCCCATCTTCTCTTCAGGTCTTATCTGCTCACACGTGCTCCACATGCAGAATGCTTTTACCTACTAGGATTCTCTACTTTTTAATTTTTGGAGAGCACAGACAGCAAAGCACAGCTTAGTACTGAGGGAGGTCATCCATTGTAATCAATAAAATGTGCTCATAATTTTATAACTCGACATTCTCAATTATACTTTTTTAAATGTTTTATTAACAATTATCAAACTCACATTTAAGTGTATAAAACTATGGGATATCAGTTCTGACACTTGCCTAATACAATCTTTATCATAGCTATATTATTTTCAATTCTTTGAAAAAAATCCCTTAAAGGGGTTGACCGATGAAAACAAATGATCACCTATCCATGGGGTAGGTCTGTCTGTAGTGACCTGCACCGATCTGCAGAGCAGATTAATTTTATCAATGTGCATCATTGACTGACACTCCATTCATTCCCTATGGGGATACCGAGCATTTCGCTCAGCTTTTTCCATCAGCCCCAGAGAGAATGAATGAAGCAGCAGTGGAGCATCTGACCTGTCACTCCATTTAGTAACAGGGATATAAGTGCCCCATTGGGATTAAAAATTCCCTGCTTGCTGATCGGTGTGGGTCCCAGCAGTCGGACCCCATCCGATCAGTAAATTATCACTTATCCTGCGCATAGGTAATAACTTGTTTTCACTGAAAAACACCTTTACGCGCCAGTTACATTATTGCAAATTTTGTTGAGGGCTATGTTGTGAACGTGCTTTTCTCCATGCCTTGCTATGCCACAATATTAGTGCTTTGCAGTTCCTATTTTATGGCCAGTCACTAAAATGCTATAAAATTTTATAGGAATCATCTAGCCTTAAAGGGATTGAGCTTTACTTAGACATTGATGACTTATTTTAAGTATAAAATTAGGTATAAGATCTATGATTGGGCCCACCAACCAACACCCCTTGAAACCAGTTGTTTGCAGCGCCGCCTTTGTGAACAGTGTAGGCAGAACTGCACAGTTCTGTATATTGTGTGGTAGTTGTTTTCAGGTACTGCAGCCCAGCTACTTTTCATTTCAATATAATCTGAGGTGCAGTTCCTTAGAATGGCCACTAAGTGTAAGGCGGCATGCTATTCTGGCTCTGTACACTGTACAGTACAGCTGACTGCTGCTGGAGCTGCAGACAGCTGACTGGTGGGGGTGCTGAGTGTTGGACACCCACAGATTTGATATTGATTAGATAGATCATCAAAAATATAATTATTGGACAAGTCCAAGTTGTGAAGTAGTAGGTAATAAAATAAATAAAAAAACAATGCTTACCTTTGGATTTTACCAACATGACAGTGCTCTGGTTGTCCTCACCGGTCTGGCCGTGATTACTCCCGATCCATCAGGACTGGAGCGGAAACTCTGTTGACCAACTTGATACATTAGAATACTACATATTGCTCACTCTTGTCTTCCAAAGGGTTGCGCTTTTCTTGGGAAATGATCTCCATGTTAGAATTTGTTTCTACATGTAAATATGTCAAAGCTGAGTACGAGACAGTCTCCTTGAGTCCAGGGTTGCCGCTAAACACCATGGCTGCGCAGATCTTTGCTCTAGAGTAGTATGCTATATTACATTGCCACATGATACTGATGACACATCTTGCAGTACACTGCAGTGACCAGTCGGTAATAGTTTCCACTTTGGTATAACAGTGCAAAACTTATTTGTCATCCACAGCGCTATAAACTGGGAGGTTGTAAGTGATGAGAAGACAACATGGAGACACAGTCTCACAACACTACCATGAGTGAAAAGAAAAAAGCAGAGAACTCCATATTGAAAGCTCACACTAGGACAGACGTGAGTGAGAAGGCCGTTGCTTCCAGTACTACCTCCAATGGTAAGTGGGAAATCCAGAGTCTGGTTATTTGTCTGTGTAAGTGTTAGCTATGTCTGTGTATATATGTGGGAAATTAACTTCTTTAACAGTCTGAGCTGTTCAGATTCATGCATGTATTGCTAGAAAGGAAATTCAGTTCTACAGTTATAATTTTGACGCTGTGACCATTTCTTGCTCTTTACTAATATTTCTTTTTATTTTCGGCCCTTTTTTAATGCATTTTCCCAAATAAAATGTGCACATTCCGCTGAAAAGGAGGTGCAGTCAGCCATATAACACTCCGTCTATAGTTAACTATTTATGTTTTTCTCAACTTAAGTTAAAAAGCTGGCAATAGTATGAATCTAGGATCGTGTGGATAGATGATACCTTGCCCAGTTGGAAATCACCATTTAAGCTTGTGTCTGTTACAACTAAGGATGGCTTGTGACTCATTTTGCTGTGATTACTAATGTAAAATAATCTGCCATTGCTGAACAGTTGGCAGGTGCCCATACACATGAAATCGATGTTGATAGTGGATTTTACTAACACACAGTGTGTTGGTTTCTCACAGCTTTTAAGAGAATCCAGCCGGCTGCACCATGGTGACCTATTTGTACAAGTCTCACCAGCATATGCAGTGAATATGAGGAATATATCCAGATCTCTACAATAGTGTAGAGACCAGAATGTGTCACCTGGCTGCAACATACATTGTGAACCAGCTGATAAATATTATACCTGTAAATGAGCTACCGTATTTTTCAGATTATAAGACGCACTTTTTTCCTCCAAAATTTTGGAGGAAAGTGGGGGGTGCGTCTTATAGTCCGAATACTAGCTCCCTGTATATACTGTGGCTCTGCGTGGTAGGAGGTCTGGGGGAGCAGCAGAGGGGGATCAGCGGGGCACAGAAGGCAGCAGCCAACTGCCGCAGCCTGCGCTGTGCCCGCTACTAAAGAAAATGAATACTCCCTGCTCCCCATGCCCATGGGCGTGGGGAGCAGGGAATATTCATTTTCCTTAATAGCCGGCACACTGTACAGCAGCGCGGCTCCTGCTGCGCTCTGCGGTCTGTGTGCCCGCTATTAAAGCTCATGAATATTCCCTACAACCCACTCCCATGGGTTGTAGTGAATATCCATGGTCTTTAATAGCAGGCACACTGACCGCAGAGCGGCAGCAGGAGCCGTGCTGCGGTACAGTGTGCGCGCTCTCACACTGTGTGAGGGCGCATGGCAGGGACGCCATGCGTGCCTTGTCATGCGCGACTTACACAGTGAGAGTGTCAGCAGCAGAGCGGGACAGCGCTGGAGGAGAGAGGAGGTGAGTATGAGTGTTTATTTTTTTTTTGTGGGCAGCAGGATGGGGGCTCAAGTGGTGCCAAGCATACCAGGATGGGGGATGAAGGGGTGCCAAGCATACCAGGATGGGGGCTCAAGGGGTGCCTTGCATACCATGATGGGGGCTCAAGGGGTGCCATACATGCCAGGATGGGTGATCAAGGGGTGCCAAGCATACCAGTATGGGGGCTCAAGGGGTGCCATGCATACCAGGATGGGTGATCAAGGGGTGCCATGCATACCAGGATGGGGATGAAGGGTGTCATACATATCAGGATATGTGATCAAGGGGTGCCATGCATACCTGGATGGGGGCTCAAGGGGTGCCATACATACCAGAATGGGGGATTAAGGGGTGCCATGCATACCAGGATCGGTGATCAAGGGGTGCCATGCATACCAGGATGGGGGATCAAGGGGTGCCATGCATACCAAGATGGGTTATCAAGGGGTGCCATGAATACCAGGATGGGGGATCAAGGGGTGCCATGCATTCCAGGATGGAGATGAGGGCCATGTATACCAAGATGGGATGGGGGCCACGTATACCAGGAAGGAGGGGCCATACATACCAGGATGGAGGATATTAACAGAATTGAGGTATATTACCCCAGTACCAGTGTCAGCAGCAGACTCCCTCCCCTATAACAGGGCATCATGACCACATTTTTTGCCTAAATATTTTTTTTTCCTATTTCCCCCCTCTAAAACCTAGGTACGTCTTATGGTCTGGTTCGTCTTATAGTCCGAAAAATACGGTATATTGTTTATCCATATACAACCCCAATTCCCAAAAATTTTGGATGCTGCGTAAAATATAAAGAAAACAAGAATGCAATGATTTAGAAATCACTTATAGCCATATTTTATTCACAACAGAACATAGGACACATCCCATTTGAAAAAATTAACTCATTTAGAAATTGATGGCACATTTCATAAAAAATGGGACAATGTTAACAAAAGCCTGGTACTAATGAAAAACAGCTAGAGGGTCAATTTTCAACTAAGTCATATGACTGTTTATTAAAAAAGCATGTTAGAGAGGCAGAGTCTCTCAGGAAACAATATGGTCAGAGGTTCACCAATCTGGACAACTGGGTTTAAGAATTGTGGAACAATTTCTGAATGTAAAATGTTTAATATTTAAATATCTCTCCATGTACACAAAATCATGAAATGATTCAGAGATTCTGGAGAAATTGACGGCCTCTTAGGTGATACTACATTATAAACAGGCATGATTCGATAGTTCATATAACTGCATAGGCTCAGGAATACTTCCAGAAATCATTGTCAACACAGACCATTGTGCAATCCACAAGTGCTAGTTAAAGCTCTATCATTCTCTGGCCCAAAGGCCATGTATAATGGACTGAGGCAAAATGGAAAAGTGTTCTGTGGTCAGATGAACTTCTTTATGGAAACCGGATGCTGTGTTCTGGACTCAGAAGGACCATCCAGCTTGTTATCAGTGCACAGTTCAAAAGCCTGCATCTATGATGGCATGGTGTTACATTAGTACCTATGACATTGGTCGTACATCTTGAAAGGCACTGTGTTTGCTGAGCATTATATTTCAGCGAGAAGGCCTTGGATATTTCAGCAAGACAATGCTAAACCACATACTGCATCCGTCACAATAGCATGGCTTCTCTGAAGAGTTTGGGTGATGAACTGACCACCTGCAGTCCAGACCTTTCACCAATAGAAAAAATTTAGCACATTTTGAAATAAAAAATGCAGCCAAGAAGATCTAGTAGTGTTGGGCAGCGAGAAACCTATATCAGACAAGAATGGGACAACATTCCTTTGCTAAAACTCCAGAAATTGGTCTCCTCACTTAACAGACGTTTTCAGACTGTGGAAATACTACACAATGGTAGACATGGCCTTGTCTTAACTTTTTTAAATGTGTTGTTGCCATCAATATTTTAATTTGGTCATTTGGAAAATGTCTAACTTTCAGCTTCTGTTATGTGTTGTGTTGTAAATAAAATATGGCTACAAGAGATTTCCAAATCATTGCATTATTGTTTCCTTTACATTTTACACAGCATCTAATTTTTTTTCGAAATGGGGTTTTACATTACATTTTTAGATTTTTTTTATAAATCAGACATCCATGGTATAATTTAGATTTCATGGACGGGTTTCTTCTTTCTGCTTCTGTGCGATTAATAGTTCTGCACTTTAAAAACATACCTGCAATTTTTAAAGAACAATTCAATGGCGTCTTTAAACACACACTGACCATGAGTTTTCATGAAATAGCGTTCACTTTGCTAGAAAGGTTAGGCTACGTTCCCATGATGAGCTTTTGGTGAGTTTTTAATGCTGCAAAATTTCTGGACCATTTTTGCACCTATTACTTAAATTAGGTTACTTGAGGTTATTCACTCTATTTTTGTGTGCTTTTTTTTAAAGATGCGTTTTTATCATGTTTTTTACTGCATTTTTTGTGTCTCTTTTTGGTGTGTCATGCTTTAAATAAAGCTGCTTTGTTTTTGATACTTCATAGTATTTGGCTTTGATAAAACTTTATTGATATTCTTAGGTGCGGATTACATGCGCATGTGCGTTTTTCACCTGTGGATTTTCCACATCTAATGCAAGTCTATGGTGAAAATCTGCACATAAAACTTGGCGTATCCGCAAGAGAAATTGACATGCTGCGAACTTGAAACGTGCACCGCAGGTCAGTTTACACTGAGTAAACAAAAGGACAGTGGGTAGGAGATTTCTTTAAATCCCATGCAGTTTGCAGGAACTGTAAGATGCAGGGTATTTGATGCAGCAAAAATATGCAGCGTCAAAAACCAGGGCTGTGGAGTTGGTGTCCATTTTGGTGCAGTTGGTATAAACTGGACCGACTCCGACTTCTAAAATATATAATAAATTGAGAACGATAGTACAATGCAGGTTGTGCTATAAATGTTTTCATAAGAATTTGGGAAAGTTCTGAAATGTCCTATAAATGTCTGTTCTGTTCCTGATCTAAGCTTTTAGTTGAGATGAATCTGTGCTGCACTTTATGTACATGCTCAGTAGTGAGGTAGTGCTGTGGAGTCGGAAGTAAGGGAAATTGAGGAGTCGGAGGTTTGGCTTACTAATCCACAGCCCTGGAAAAACGGACCAAAAGCTCATTGTGGGAACATAGCCTTAAAGTGGATTTTCTGCATAAAATAAAAATATATTGGAAAAAAACATGGCTTTACAATAATAAGATGGAATAAAGTATATTCTTCTTATAGAATATAAAGTGATGTTTTAAAGAATATAAAGCATCTACTGAGTTTATAATCAATACAGTTTATTGAGAGTAAAGCAGGAATAGATGTAATCCTTCCCTATAGCCTTAACAATTGCAGAAGGGAATTAGGATAACACCGTAGGTCATCTCCTAATGTTTTCCAGGTCTTATATAGAAGTTGCGATATAGGGTTGACATGCGGCATACCTGTGTATATTAAATATCACCTTGACTGTTCAACCGTGTAAAGAAAGAAAGTGGAGTTTTCAGTGAGCAAACCGGCATTTCATTTTGGGTCATTTCTTTGAGATCCAGGTGTGCCTCTTTGTCTGCCTTTCAACCTAACTTTGTGGAATTGTAACTCAATATTTCTCATTTTCATACATCACTGCCATTACAATGCATCCATTCTAATGACTTGACGGCTGGAATCTGTCTGCATGAAATCACGACAGGCAACCTAATATCAGCTCTGTGGCATATTTTGGTGGATAAGTTGTAGTTTTGTGGAACTTATGTTTTTTTTTTGAAGAGTGATACAAATTCTGTAAGCAGGATCCTTTGCCTCCCCTTGACACTGATTGACAGCTTTCCCCCCATGCATAGTTAGGGTCTGTGCACATGTTACGTATTTGGTGTCGAAATGTTTGCATCTCTTGCCTGGAAAAACACAATGTTAAATTGGTGCATTTTTGATGCGTTTTTGTCAGATTTTTCCCACTCATTAGTATGGGTTAAATCTGCAGCAAAGTCGCTGAAAAAATTGACCTGCTGTAGATTTAAATCTGCAAGGAAAAAATAAGCAACGTTTGCATGAGTATTCAGGATTCTCATTTGCTTTGCTGGCAGGAAACATTCAAAGTTTTGTGCCAGAAAAAAATGAGACAAAAACGTAACAAATCTGCAACGTGTGCACAGGTCCTATTATGGAAAAAGCTGTTAATCAGCAACAGGGGGAGCCCACAGCTCATGAATATGCCGGACTCCTAGTTTCCAGTACTTGCTTAACGCTGCAATTAATAAATGTTAAGTTTCCAAAAACTGCAACATATTTACAGATAAATGACGCCAATCTAACATCAGGGCAACTTTGATTACTAGGCAGCATGAAGGCAGGGTGATGGGTTCCCTTTAAAGCATCATTGCTCCTGTAACATCCGGGATGTGAGAAGCTAATGCTGGATTCTTCTTCAGTATAACAAATATGGGTCAGTGGGAGACTTTCTTTTTTTTTACTGCCTTTGTTATAAGCAAACTTGTTTTGAGAAGACATAGTAATGGGTTTCAGACTTCTCTCCAGTCATTGGCTACAGGATGTCATCCTTTCATGGTATCCCCTGGTGTATTGTGGCATACATGCTTTATTATCTCCAATCAGTGTTGTGTACAGACATTTCCTGCAAAAGAAAATTCCTTCACACTGCAGCCTCCCACAAGACACTACTAGCAAAGAGCAGCGAACAGATGACTGCCTACGTCCTGAAGATAAAATAATAGCCATAAATAATCAGAATAAAACAAAATAAACAGTCATGAGTTTCTAAAATGATGCACATTCTTTAAGAACCCTATTGTTGTCTTAAATAACCTGAAGATGAGGCCCATAGAACCCTATAGGCTTATACTATGCCTGCTTGTGTGATTTCATACTGTATTACAGAGGCATTCAAACCCTAGGAATACAGAACACGATGACGGAGCTATGCAGAGACTCGCCTATGGGTACATGGATAAGGAGTCAGTGTCGCAGAATTGTTGTGTTCATGAGACCTAATGGTTCTAGATGGATAGTGTTAGTGGATGGGAATGTGTCATTTCTCACGCATACATTGAAGTTTTTCAGACTATTTGCTTTCTCCTTCTTTTTAGACAACATGCTTAACATGAGAATTTTAGTGGCATTTTTTCGGACTGATGTAAGGGAAATGACATCATATACACACTAAGCATTCTGTTTTGCTGTTGCATTTTAGGAACAGAAAAATAGAATTCAAGGGGATCAATCGCATGGTGACATCAAGGGTTTCCATCATTGTGTCTGTCCTTTTACTGGAATAAAAATAGAGCTAATTTTTTTAGGCCATTTATGAAGGAATCTGTGACAAAGCCTCCAATGCATATTTTAAACCAGCCCATAAACCATATGTATTTTTTTGTGTTTTTCTATTTTTTTTTATTTAGTTGGTAATTTGCTGAAGAATCGCCAGATTTTCACCCGGTGGCCTTACATTTACAGTCTTATACTGTGCTGTGTGTACTTTGGTAAAGAGGCACTTCATACACATTTTCGCTTGTACAAATATGGCATTAAAAGAGAAACCCATAGTTAGAGTCTCCTGCTATACCATCTCAATGTTTAGTGCGTAAAAGTGGAGGTATTTGTGGATCAGCCTTAATTCTTGTACGTTTTTAAGTCTCACGATGAAATAGTATTTGCTTTTTCTGGAAATAAATATACATAATTGGGCAATCATCTTTCTGCATGAATTTAGCATGTACCAACTTTATTAAATAATAAAGAAAAGCACATTAAATATACATCTGCAAATTGCCTCTTCAGAGAAGAAGAGGACTAGAACTCCAGTGCCACCTATTGGGGATAGCAATCCTACAAGTCATTATCGACCCTTTAATGAGCTTTGTCATTTCACTTAGGATAAAAGCCAGACCAGAATCTCAGTTTTCAAACACAGTGTTTCGGTTTGTTGCCCTTGTCAGTGCAAAGCATGAGATCTGATTTGGCTAGGTGAGAGGCTTAAGACTGGAATCTAAGGGGTAACCTTTCTTCGTGTGCAGATTGACATGCCTGGCCTGGCATGTCAGAGTGAGGAGACATGTGCCATGCATGCTTCTCTGTGAAATTAAACATAGTACAAGCTATTCTAAGTAGCAATCCTAAAAGTCACTATTGACCCTTTAACGAGCCTTGCCATTTGACTTAGGATAAAAGCCAAACCAGAATCTCAGTTTGCAGACACGGTGTTTTGAGGTATTGCCCCTCGTCAATGCGAACTAAGAGATCTGATTTGGCTAGATGAGAGGCTTAAGACTGGGATCTAAGGGGTCTAGCTTGTCACTCTCCACAAGGAGAAACGTTACCCTTAGATGCCAGTCTTAAGTCTCTCACCTAGCCAAATCAGATCTCATACTTTGCACTGACGAGGGGCAATACCTCAAAACACTGTGTGCAAACTGAGACTCTGGTTTGGCTTTTGTCCTAAGTCAAATGGCAAGACTCGTTAAAGGGTCGATAGTGACTTTTAGGATTGCTACTTCCAATAGGTGGCACTAGAGTTCAAGTTGTCTTCCTCTCTGAAGAGGCAATTTGCATATTTAATTTCATAGAGGAGCATGCATGGCACATGTCTCCTCACTCTGACATGCCAGGCCAGGCATGTCACTCTGCACAAGGAGAAACGTTACTCCTTACATTAAATACAGGTATTTTTCCTCTACCTGAATATAATGTTGCTGACTTTCCCTCTCCGTTGTCTATAGTGGGAGCAACGAGTAGAGATAAAACATAATTTTAACATTCTTAATAATTTTGCGGATGATGTGACTACCTTTTTTGCAGTTTACTTTATTGCTTACATGGAAAAGCTATCCCATTGTCTCCCATATCCTCTGTGTATTTACACCTGCACCATCACAGTTTACCAGAAAATAATTACCTGTTAGATGACATGATGTATTGTTTGAGGAAAACACTGCGAAATGTCCCAGATTTATCATTTACGATTTTGTAATTAAAGACAGATTCCATAACGAGAGTAGATGGACAACTCATTTTGCACACGTTAATGACATTATTTTTAATGAGTTACAGACCATTATGCACAGGAATGAAAATACATTCAGTTCTGGGGTAATGTTAGCAATAGCTTTGTAAATTACCGTGTACTGTATTTAGTATTTTATTTAAGGATGAACTAAGGATCATTGCTTTTTTATAGCTGCAAATTTTTGGTTCATTGGTGCGAATAGTCCGTGTTTCCTTTTCCTCACAGAGCCATAAATGACGACTAAAACAGTCGCTAGAGTGAGCTAAAAATTATTGGCACCTAAATTTATTGTTTTAAGAATTAAAGCCGGTGTTGTGCTGCTGAGAATATGCAAACTTTGTTGGGACAAGCCATGATGGTAACGATCGATTGTCCTCATACAATTTGCACATACACATGATTGCCACATGTCAATGAAATTGTAGTGAGCTCCAGTCAACCAGCTAGGTAATCCGATCAGCACACGTTATCTGCCTGTGTATTAGGGTCTTTACCTGTAGGCCCAGTTACACTGGCCAATTAGCCGGACTAATTCCTAGTTTTAGTGACCTAATTGGTGTGAGTAAAATGAAATGATGCCATAAAAATGAGTATCTGCTATGATCGCTACATGTAAATGCCACTCATTCACATTTATAATAGACATTGATGCTGCTCAGACAGGATCGGCCTGACGAGAATGACCTTGAGATCATCACCATGGATTGTTTCTAATTTCATGAACAAAAAGCCTTTAACTGAAAACTTTGGACTTCAAATAAATATTTTGTTTAGATTTTAAGTTCATTATATGAATCAAGGAAAGATTATTCACTGCCAGATCTAAAATAAAGGAGGGTGGCTAGGCTGTGGAGTTGGTCAGCCAAACCTCCGACTCCTCAATTTCCATGACACCGACTCCACGACTCCCTCACACATGGCTCATGTTTAAGTGATAAATTTACTGCAACACAGATTCATCTCAGCTAAAAGTCAAGACCCTGAGATCAGGAATAGGACAGACATTTATAGGACAGTTCATAACTTTCCCAAATTCTTACGAAAAAATATTCCCCACAAACTGCATTGAACCTTTGTACCCAATTTATTATGTATTTTAGAAGTCGGAGTTGGTCCATTTTATTCCGACTCTACCAAAATGGGCTTCAACTTCGACTGCCACTCCACGACTCCGACTCCACAGCCCTGATGTCCAAACCCTCTCCCAACGTAAAATGTGGAGGGAAAGAAGCATCGGGCATAGTTTGATTTCAACATGGCTGATCCTTCTCCCCTCAGCCAAGCCACAAGTGTATATGTGTGGTGTGGGGGGAGCGAGAAGAGGAGGGGTTGTTAAAAAGAAGTAATTAATGTTTACTCATAATCTACTTTATATGGTGTAAGCCCAACAGCTCCAATACATTTTCTCTTAAGAAATATAAGGATTGGGCATTTTAATTTAAACATGCCCAGTTTATTGTCCAGGCCAATAAGCGCTGCCCATGGTATCTAGCTGCAGCTCATCTCTCTCTTCCTGTTGAAATTAACACATATTTTTATGGGAGTGATGGGGAAGCCTCGTTTATCCATTGATGCTTTACAATTTGTAGTATAACATTTCTTTTAACCCTTTCCCAAGATATTAATATCATTCGTCGCGTCCCCTTCTTTATTGCAAGCTCAGGCACTGAGCTTGCATCATTGCCGGCTATGTTATTGCTGGCTATGTTATTCAGCCATTATGTGTCTTTAACAACAGTGGTTGGAGTTGAGCTCCGCCGACTGGTATAAACCCTTTATATGCCACTGTCAATCTCTGACAGCAGCATTTAATGCATGCAGTCTTGGGGGTGTGGCATTCCACGCAACCATCAACTTTCACCTTGACGCTATCACAGGGTGCCCTTGGATTACTTTTGCAGCTGGAGGTCTCCTGAAGACCACCATGCCTGCCATTACAGAACTTCTATGAAGACCAGCTACACATTTGGGCTTCATAATAGGCCAGTTATCAGGGGATCGCATATTCAAGTACCAAAAAATAGAAAAGAAAAAAAGTTTTTTAAAATACAACTAAGAAAATGTAAAAACTTTGAATCACCCTCTTTTTCCCCCTCATTCAAAAGGAAGAAATAATAAAAATAATAATAAAAAATAATGCAATATTGCTGGTTTTGTAAATCTTTGAGTGATCAACATATAAAATTAGTTTTTGCTG
Organism: Phyllobates terribilis; assembly: GCF_046119375.1. Taxonomy (NCBI): domain Eukaryota; kingdom Metazoa; phylum Chordata; class Amphibia; order Anura; family Dendrobatidae; genus Phyllobates; species Phyllobates terribilis. Next base: position 254,732,023 of record NW_027362764.1, read on the forward strand.
ACCTGTAAACACCTTACAGAGAAAAAAAAACGCCAGAAGTTTTTTGGGTCGATGTAACAAAATGCAATAAAAAGCGATCAAAGTATTGTATCTACCCAAAATGGTATTAATAAAAACATCAGCTCGCTACACAAACAAGCCCACTTACAGCTCCATTTATGGGAAAATTAAAATGTTACTGGTCTTAGGAGATGGTGACGTAACAAAAAATTTTTTATGAATTTCCTTTTCACCACTTAAAAAATACTTTTTTGATATCGCTATAATTGTACTGAGCTGGAGAATCATGCTGCCAGGTCATTTTTATTGCACAATGTATGCCATGAAAACAAAACCCAAAAATCAATTGCAGAATTGCATTTTTTGTGCAATTTCACTGCACTTGAATTTTTTTTCCTGTTTTCAAGTACATTGAATGGCAAAATGAATGGTGTCATTCAAAACTACAACTCGGCCCTAATACTGCTATGTAAATGGAAAAAGAAAAAAATTATGGCTTTTGGAAAAAAAGGAGTAAAAAAACGAAAACACAAAAATGGAAATTCGCCGTGTTGAGAAAGTGTTAAAGCTGTATGCCAAGTCTGCATGCAAAGTTGCAACCCTATAGGATGCTGCTAACTAAGATTTATCCTGATAGAAGTGTTTTTAGAGCCTTTAGCTTCATCTTCCTCAATGGAACCGCTATACAATGGGATACTGTGGGATCAATATCCTATTGTCAGGCCAAATCCACATAAGATGGTGAATAATTTATAAATTCATCTATGGATACATTTGACAATTTCAGAAACATTTGTCTCAGTGGAGTATGTTATGCTTGTTTATATAGTGCCATCATCACTGTCCCCATTGGGGCTAACTATCTTAATTCTCGATCAGTATGTCTTTGGGATGTGGAAGGAAACCCACACAAACACAAGCAGAACATACAAACTCCTTGCAGATGTTGTCCTTGGTGGGGTTTGAACCCAGGAGTCAAGTGCTGCAAAGCAACAGTGCTAACCACCGAGCCACCGTCCTGACCAAGTTTGTAGAGTTGCTCATATTATCCAAATACTCCTTCGAATTCAACGTTTCCATCTTTCCCACTGATATAATCATAAATGTATTACCGTATACTTGTATAGCTTTGTCATGGAAGAACTTTGTATTGCATGTAAAGTTTTTTGTTTTCTTATGAAACAAGATATCTGATTGATAGCTGGAGACACCAACAGTCTAAACAACCCCCATACCCTTACCATTACAAACATAGAGGCATAGTTGTAGTACTGAGATACAGAATATACGAAAAAGTAGAAACGTAACACTTGTATTAGGTCGGTGTAGAAGAACTAGCAAACAATAAAATGTAGAAGTTCATATATTGGGCTTACTATGTAGTTATTGATTAGTTAGTATTGGTATCGTTTAGCCATAACATGCTACACCAGTGCATTGCAGACCTCTTGTAATTAATTTATCCTTTGTACTTTATGCGGAGCTGGATTTTGCCAAGACGTCTTCCGAAGGCCTGATACCATTTTCTTAAGACATGGAAAAGTTAAGTTTGAGTCCAATTATTAAATCTTTGGAGACCATTCCCACATGGTTGTGTAAATGGTAGCTTCATCCTGCGTTCTTTCATCTCTTTCCCTGCTCTCCTGGCTTGACAGTTGAAAAGCTCTGACTGTGCCACACAATGGTTTGATTGGTTTCTCTGGGGGAGGCTTTTCCCTGCCTCATCATTCGCCAGGCAGGTGGACCAGAAAAGTCTCTTGATTCTTTTGTTGCTTCTCAAAGTCCGGGGGTCTTTGACTGAATAAATCCGCCGTCATGGGATAATTTGCTAAAAGGAGACTGAAAGATTTGAGAGAAAAGCCTCACTACTTGGGTGCTGAATTAATGAAATAACTTGGGCCCTGGAGTTTGCAATTGAAAAATCACTAGGAATGCAATGAGGGGCGGAGACCAACTTCAGAATGCAAGTCTTTTATTCCCCATAATAAGCTATAAAGGCTTTCAGTGATGTAGCTAAGTAAGGTGGCTTGTCTGGCCTCTGGTTATTTGCATTTTAACACCGTAGGAAGGGAAGCCCTTTGCGAGAATAAAAGCCGCTCGCATGCAGCGTCTACTTACTCATTAGATTATTGCAAGTGGATAGAAAGAATCACACATGACAGAACTTAAGGCTGAGTTAACCCTGGATGAAAAGTAATTTACAGATAGTCTGTCCTTAGCCATATTTGTAGCCCCGATAAGGTTTCATTTCAGAATGGATAGGCGACATTTCCCCTAACGGACCCATTCTGCGACACCTGTGATAACAGCTCTCAGATCCTAATTGAAATTGGTTTCAAAATGGATTTTCACTTTCCTCTGTCTGAGAAAAATATTGAATGGGCTCCAAGCTGCCACGGAGAATCTTAGACCTTGGCGTTAGGAGCAGGAAGCCGGGATCATCTTTCAAAACAGTGTCGATGACATGTCAGTGTGGTTATAGGTCTTATTAATGAACTCATTGATCATTTGATGAGGGCGATAATACACAGGATCCTTCCGCTATTTCAAAATTAGATCTCCGCAAACCGTTTAAGTGGGAAAGCAAGGGACGATTAGAAAGAAAAAAACGGACAGGAGCTTGTACTGAGGGGACCAGCTCCTTATAAAACTGAAAAGTGATTGCAAGATAATGATGAAGGTAATGGCTATTATTATTATTATTATTATCATTATCATCATCATATAATTAGCTCACAAACTCTCTCTTGTCCCGAAGTTCCGGAATGCGGCTTTTTTTTCACGTAGGGATAGGTTTTCATAGGGTTTTCATAAGGGAAATGTTACGGGCTTCTCATATTTCACTTTGAATTGTCTCTTAGGTGTTTCGCCATTCTCTGTGCTAGCGTGGGTCAATTCATCCCCTATTCAGTGCTTGAAAGAAGATCTGTGATCAAAGGCTTTAGTGATGTCACTGATCTCTGGTGATTGATTGGGAACAGAAGTTTTGCAGCATTTCGCATGTCTTCTTTCTTATCACATCAAATCCATTAGCATCTCATTTTCGAGCTCTCCCAAATTTAAGTTGCGTATGCTTCATATTTTAGTCTTTTAATGTTAAAGTCAACTACAAATACAAGGACTTAAGAGGATTTATCTAATTCAGCTTTTCACAAAGTATAATTTATTAGCTTGCACATTTGTGCATTACATATAAATATATATATATTTTTTTAATATCATTCAGTTTTATTAAACTTCTAGATATACTGGTGATTAATCTATAAATGTATATCTCTTCACACTATGCTTTATCTATTTTTTTTATATATCTCATCAAGTTCTTTTGTCTGTATTACATTTATTTTTTAGATTAGTACCTCTTATTTAATTCTATCTATATGAAGAATATTGAACTTATAATAGAAAAAATATCCATAATATCATTAAAGGGTATTATAGGGAGACAAAGCTAGTCTGATACAGTACCCGCCCTGCTCCTGTTGATTGACAGGTCTCTCCTTTGGTTCACATATGGGAGTGACCTGTCAACCAATGAGCTGAGCAGGGAGAAGCTGGCCATTGACTGTACAGGTCTACTCAGGTCTCTTCCTCTAGTTTCCACATGTTTTTTCAATCTATGTTTTTACTGAAATTAGTCTGCATTTCGAAATGCAGCTACGCTGCGATTCACTCCAGAACGCAATTTCTGTGGAGTTAGATCTGACACTTATTTTCGACTAACTTTTAGCTTCTGAATCCAACAGTGACCCCGGTTTTTCTCTATCACAACCACTTTTTCAGCTACAGGATACCCTCCCTAATGCTGTCTGTGTGTCCACAGCATGAAGCTATTCATTTATTTTCCTTAGTTGAGGAAGGTTTTTGAATTTAGTAGTTATTATTAACCAAGAGTGAGCCAAGGATGGACAACCAGCGAACTGAACTGGGAAATATAGTCCTTCTTCTCTGACTGTACAGAACACAATGGGCTGCTATGCTCCTAGCCATTCACTGCCAAGAGGGCCATTAAAGGGGTATTCCCATCTTCAAGATCCTATCCCAATATGTAGTAGATGTAATATTATTATTATTATTATTATCATTATTATTATTAGCAAATACCTCCAATTAGAAATTCAGTATAGTATGGATACCTAAGGTCCTGTATTGCCTGCACATGAGGAAAGAGACTTAGCGAATCAGAAAAACTATACTATATTTCTAATTGGAAGTATTTGCTAGTATTATTATTACTACACCTACTACATATTGGGATAGGATCTTGGGAGATGGGAATATCCCTTTAATGGTTCGCATGAGCATCAGACCTGGAGTATGGAGCAATGTGGTATGAGATTACCTGGTATGACTGCATGTCCATCACTTACCTGTGGAATAGATGGCACCAGGAGTCACAATAAGAAGGAAACAAACCAGTGGAAGCAGAGTGATGCTCTGGGCAATGTTCTGCTAGGAAACTGGCATTCATGTGAATATTACTGTGACATATATCACCCAGCTTCACATTGTTGCACACTAAGTCTACCCCTTCATGGCAAAGGTATTATCTAATGGCATGGGTATCTTTCAGCAGGATAATGCATCCTGCCATACTGCAAAAAATATTCAGAAATGGTTTGAGGCACATTCAAGGTGTCTTTATATTAACACTTCACTTTTTTAGTACAAAATAACAATATATTGACAGAATATCATACCCTATTAGCATTTATCATTCAGTCGGAATTCTATGCACTCATAATGGGGTGTGAATAATACATTGGCCCCCCTGGGTGTCACTCTCAGCTAGTGGTTGTTCTTCAGATTCTGTATAATTGATACATAAGGTCAAATTTAACTATGACATGTAACTGCCTAATAAATACTTAACTCTATACCCAAAACGACTGTAGGGGCATGTTTTTCTGTGCATTTCATCCATACAAATAGCTATGTGAACTGAGTATATTAGATACTAAGTTGTACAATGAGAACACCGTAAAGGATTATTATTATTATTATTTATTATCATAGCGCCATTTATTCCATGGCGCTTTACATGTGAAAAAGGGGTATAATACAAGAACAATTACAATAATCTTGAACACAATGTGACAGCGACTGGTACAGGAGGAGCGAGGACCCTGCCCGCGAGGGCTCACAATCTACGAGGGATGGGTGAGGATACAGTAGGTGAGAGTACAGCTGGTCGTGCAGCGGTATGGTGGAGCAAGGGTTACCGCAGGTTGTAGGCTTGTCGGAAGAGGTGGGTCTTCAGGTTCCTTTTGAAGGTTTCCACGGTAGGCGAGAGTCTGATGTGTTGGAGTAGAGAGTTCCAGAGTAGGGCGGAAGCACGGGGGAAATCTTGTATACGGTTGTGGGAGGAGGAGATAAGAGGGGAGTAGAGCAGGAGATCTTGTGAGGATCGTAGGTTGCGTGCAGGTATGTAACGGGAGACTAGGTTGGAGATATATGGAGGAGACAGGTTGTGAATGGCTTTGTATGTCATGGTTAGGGTTTTGAACTGGAGTCTCTGGGCAATGGGGAGCCAGTGAAGAGATTGACAGAGAGGAGAGGCCGGGGAATAGCGGGGGGACAGGTTGATTAGTCGAGCAGCAGAGTTTAGGATAGATTGGAGGGGTGCGAGAGTGTTAGAGGGGAGGCCACAGAGCAGGAGGTTGCAGTAGTCAAGGCGGGAGATGATGAGGGCGTACACTAGTGTTTTTGCAGATTCATGGTTTAGGAATGTGCGGATCCGGGAGATATTTTTGAGTTGGAGTCGGCAGGAAGTGGAAAGGGCTTGGATATGTGGTTTGAAGGAGAGTTCCGAGTCCAGGGTTACCCCAAGGCAGCGAGCTTGAGGGACTGGGGAGAGTGGGGAGAGTGGGCAGCCATTGACGTTGATAGATAGGTCAGTTGGGAGGGTTGAATGAGATGGCGGAAAGATGATGAATTCTGTTTTGTCCATGTTAAGTTTTAGAAATCTGGCAGAGAAGAATCCTGAAATAGCAGACAGACATTGTGGGATTTTGGTTAATAAGGAGGTGATATCGGGTCCAGGGAGGTAGATTTGTGTGTCATCAGCATAGAGGTGATAATGAAAGCCATGAGACTCTATGAGCTGTCCCAGGCCTAAGGTGTAGAAGGAGAAGAGCAGGGGCCCTAGAACTAAACCTTGGGGGACATTTACAGATAGGGGGCGAGATGAAGAGGTGGTGTGTGAGTGGGAGACACTGAATGTCCGGTCTGTTAGGTACATATTATTATTATTATTTATTATTATAGCGCCATTTATTCCATGGCGCTTTACATGTGAAAAAGGGGTATACACAGCAAAACAATTACAATAATCTTGAACAAAACGTGACGGCGACTGGTACAGGAGGAGTGAGGACCCTGCCCGCGAGGGCTCAGTCTACAAAGTATGGACTGGTACATGCAAGTTGCGGCAGTCCCCAGAAACAGTGCTCAGGACAGTTTTATATGTAGTCATTTTATTAGTAATTGTTTTGATTTTTAGGAGAAATGTTGTTCAATTCCACAGCATGAGACATAAATGTAACAAAAATATTATTCAGAGGCGCAAAAAGTGTCACTAATGGAAAGGTTCTCTATAATAATGACCCCAAAGTAGCAAAGCTTGAAAATTGCATTTGAATTGACTTGATTGTTACATATGTGCTCCATAAATGGTGGTAAAACAAGGTAAAAGTAAACCAACAATAAACATAATACCGTAATAACTATTTGTTGCACTTTTATGATCTTTATATTTTTTCTTCATTTAATGTTACAAAATGAGCAAAATAATTTTGGGGGTGTAAAGTTAAATGGGAAAAGAAATTTACGTTTTTGTTAGATAATATTTCACAAATGACTCCTGCCTTCCATTATCACATATTCCTAGGTATATATATACTTACAATAATTAACCATTGGTAATCATATTTTATAAAGGAAGGCCAGAATGCATACGTACAGAATGGCAATAACACAAGCAGGAGGCGGGAGTGATTTTTTATGCTCACCATGAATTCAGCATCTAAATTGAATCAGATACACCTTAGAATAGTGTGGAGTGATTGCATCTTGAATGGAAAATGAGAACATCTGCAGAATTCCAGTTCGATGGAACAGGAGCTGTAGAAGGAAAAGTTTGATGCAAACCAGAGCAGAACTATTAATCATGAGCAGAGTTACTTCCTAAGGGCTGCCACTGACTGTCAGAGGAGATTGCCGCAGGCTTGTTTATTGCTGATTCCCTCTAGAGAAAACTTCAATTTGTGGGCTGGTCTCTGAATGGGATTGATAACTCTGTTTATGGACCAGGATGAGCATCTATAGATAACAGATAATGCAAATTAGTCTACAGTCTGTGATAAGCCTGTAAAGTAATTATTGTTGGAGATTGATTGAATGATTTTGGAGTGATACTTTTTGGTTGCCGCTAAAGGACACAAAGTCACAATGTAGAGCCTGCGGAAATATGTAGATTGAATAATCTCTTTTTACTTGCTCACTAATTTATTTTTGGAGAATGCGTTTATGCTGTATGCTTTTACCATGCTTTTCTTACTATGTATGGCTTCACAATTGGATATACATAAAGTATATATCAAATAAAATATAAATATGTCAGAAATTTGTAGTAAAGTGTAAAGTATCAGCCTCATTTTGCAGCATATACGTTGTTGGCCTTGTGATCTCATAATGACTTAGAATAATTAGATAATTTGACATAAGAACTAAAAAGACATTGACAGGAAAAAGAACCCTTTTTTATGATGAAAGTGAAAATTGTGATAGGAGGGGAATTGGCTTTTATGAAATGCTCATAGGTCTCCCATCAAGAGACCAAGGTTTTCATGTCCCTCATCCACAGTAGTGGACAAGTAATTTGTGTTCTTTGTCTTTTTCTCTGAGAACCATCTAAATTGGTGCCCAGATTAATCATTGTGTTTGCGCCTATTTTTGGTCTAGTTTTGTGTGTTTTGCACCTTTTTTGTTCATTATTCTATTTGAGTCTTTTTTTTAAGTCAAACCAAGTAGGATCCCAGCACTCACATGTGAAATAATTAGCCGTGTACTGTCGTCTCAACATAATGAAAATTTCTCAATAATAAAGACTCCAAAGTAGCAAAGCTTGAAAATTGCATTTGAATTGACTTGATTGTTACATATGCGTTCAAAAATGGTAATTTCTTCTACCTTCAACTGGTTTTACAACTTTTTTCTTCCAAAGTTGCACGTTTCATAAAATGGTGCAAAATTTGCACCAAAATACTGGCAAAAAAAATACACCAGTGGGGGACTGGAGTGGAGTTGCTCCAAATTGTGCGACTTTTTAAAAACTAAATTCCACCCACAGAGCTGAAAGCAAAATAAAACAGGTAAGCACATATAAAATAAAAAATGGTGCAAATAGAATAATGAATTGGGTGCAAATATAAGAAAGGCATTAAGCACACAAAGCTAGACCAAAAACAGTCACATTGGCAATAATGTATCGGGCCTTATTGTTTTAGTGTTAGCCGATATTTTTAGGGTTTCTAGTTATCTACCATACTCTCTTGAAAATCAAGTAGTGCACCGTTTCCTTCCTATAGCCTCTGCGCTCCACTGTTTATTGCTGGTTACGAAATAAGCTCACTGAATCCATCAGTGAGCTCGTTCTAATGGTCTGATACGGAGTTTCTAACTCTTTTATCTGTATTTTTCTGAGCTCTTAGCTTATTTATGACTACAAACAACATCAAGGTTAAATGTTCAGCAAAACAAAGAGCTTGTTAAAGCCAAGTAGTACAAAACTCTTAATAAAACCCAATTGCAACAATTTTTTTGCCTCTTATAAATGCATTTCAGTAAAGAAAATTTTACCACAAAGGTGTCCCCTTTAATCACTATGATATTTTATGAAAAATAAGAGTTCAGAAAGTTGTAAAAATTATAAAAGGGTTGTCCCCTACTTTTAAAGTTGAACTTATTGTGTCCTCTACCGTTCTCCTGGCATCAACATTCAGTGAGGGCATGATGTGACCCCTGCAGCCTTCACATTTCATCTGAACTAAAAAAAACATATCTTTTCCTGTTCAAGCAAAATGTGAAGATGGCAGATGATCAGCGGCTGGTGATTGGCTCAGTGGTCACATAATGCCCCACTGGATATTCATGCAAGGAGACTGATGAGAGAAATAGCATTGAGTATGGAGTAAAGTTGCCAGTCTGGAAGTTGAATATAGTGTTTTTATTTCCTAATGTGTCCTTGAATCATTAAAAGGAGCCTGTTGCCTACAGAAATGCTATTTATCTGCAGGTAACTAGCGTCTAAATCAGGTCCGGCTGGCTTACTGGAACAGTGGCTATGGGGAGAAAGTGAAGTTGTATTCTCCCAGCAGCCGCTCACTTCCAGTCAGCAGGATGATGCCGGGAGCAGATGCAGTCACCGGAACAGTGACTGCACTGTAATCACTCTCCGGCACATTGATTGAAAGCCTGCTCTAGAGGCAGTATGTGTGTGCTGAGCAGGCGGTCAGTCAATGTACATGGGAATGACTGCTACAGTCCCATGTAACAACCCAATGAATGGAAGCGAGCAACTACAGAGATGATTTAAATGCTATTCACCTGCAGGTTACCACTATATCTGCAGGTAAATACTGTTTCTGGAGGTGACAGATTCCCTTTATAGAGGTATTCTCAGGTTGTCTCTTGAGACACTCACAACTCTGCAGTCTCCTTACTTCCTGGTTTCTGGCAGGATGGACTCTCCTCTATGAGTGACAGCTCTGGTGAATAGTAGAACTGAAGCATTAGTAGAACACATTCAGCTATCAGTGGATTGTTCTGGAGCGTACTCTGCAGTCTTACTGTATTTACAAATAGAAATATCAAACATTGAAACAAGCACACTGCTTGGGACAGTGATTACTGTGATGCTGGATGCCAGGAAGGCTGTGGATTGTGATTGCATAAGACTGATAAGAGCAGCTTGTCAGGAACTGAGGGAAAGAGAGGGCGAGTGAAGAGCAGCTAACTGCCGTATAGAAACCAATGGGCTAGAGAGAGGTGGCTGGAATTTTAGGAGTTAAATAATTTCCTGTAATGTAACTACTGTACACATGCCAGCCACTAGGCAGGTTCTGGTGGTCTATCTCCTTGGAAACTAAAGCCCCCATCTCACATAGCGAGATCGCTAGCGAGATCGCTGCTGTGTCACGGTTTTGGTGACGCAACAGCGACCTGACCAGCGATGTCGCTATGTGTGACACTTTGCAACGATCAGGCCCCTGCTGTGAGGTCGCTGATCACTGCAAAGTGTCCTGGACCATTTTTTGGTCGTTGCTCTCCCGCTGGTCAGCACACATTGCTGTGTGTGACCAGCGGGAGCAGTGATCAGGCTGGTAACTATGGTAAACATCGGGTTACTAGGGGCACACGCGCACCTAGTAACCCAATGTTTATCATGGTTACCAGCCTGCTGGGTTTCACGGCCTATTTCCTTGGTCTCTTCCAGTGCAGACTGCACATAAATGCAGTCATCATGGGCCGGAGTGGTAATCAAGGAGCTCGGGTCCCCAGGTATAGCAAGGAATCGGTAGGGTAGGATGTCATTTTTATATCTACTTACTGACAGTCTCCCCATCCGGCAACAGTGTCAGTGTGCCAACAAAATTCGGAGTCGTCTGATTAATATGTGTACATGTAGAAGTCCTCAATATGCATTTGTATACAGCGTACAGACCTTTTGTGGGCTGATATTGGGGGAATGTTAGCAAGTACAGAAGTAAAAATTACATAAAAAAAACAAATTGTGTATAATCTATGCATCAATAACAGCCATTTGCTGGAGTTTAACATGGTGTCAGAATGCCTTTAATCGTAATCCATTATTAACCTTTAATGTTTAACATTGTACCGTCATCAGCCTCTCATACTTAAAGCGAAGTTGTCACTAGATCTCACACTACAAGCTGCAAACAATAGATCTCTCAGAATTGATGAGGCTGGTGTGCTCACTTTGAAACTTTATGTCAGAATGGCAGCGGAATCTTGAAAGTGAAATAAGCATTTTATGAGTCCAGCTTCAGATGATTATTTTAGGCAGTGAAACTTTCAAAGAGGATTATACAGCCATTCTGAGATGTATTTTTGAAATAAGTACACCAGCCTCGTCAGGTCTAAGAGATTTGTTAAATAATTTATGCAGATCTGTTGACTGATCTACTTTAATCTTGAACAATCATATGTATAACCTCCTGCCATCCTCCACTCTATATTTAACCTTGAACTATGTCAGCCTTTGATGTTTAAGCTTGCACCCTCGAGGGGGCAACACATCATGCTTAACCTTGCATCACCCTCATTTCTTTACCTTTAACCTTTTGCCCTCCTGAACCTCTCATGTATAACCCTGTAACATCCTTTCATGTCTAAAAAGTCCCATGATGGACCGGAGCTGAAGGTGAGTATGCCAGTACCATGTAAATTCTGCTGCAACAAAAGCAATATACTACCTCTTTAAAGTCTACATAAATCAAACCTTTCACCTCTGGCTTTTTCTAAAGTGAATGTGTGAAGATGCTTTTGTGCCGCACTTTATTGTGTCTTGCCATTTAAATGTAGATTCTTTTTTCCCCCCTTTTTCTCCGATATGCTGCGCATCTTCTGCAAAGAAATGTTAATCAGACTGTCTATTGTAGCGGCGTGCTTGTGAGATAAAATATTTATTGCTGTTGTAAGACATAGTTTGTGTTCTGGTAATAGGTTGGTAGATGCTGTACATAAAAGATTGTCTAGGGAAGTGGTGGGAAAAAAATGCTGTTTTTCTTAAAGATGTGGGGGGAATGTGTGCTCTATAAAAGTAATCTAACCAGGTGGGTGAAGGAAATCTTTCCAGAACAATCGTCAGATGTGTGACTATAAGGCAGTGGAGTGCCACTACGGCACACAATTTCTGCAAACACTTTCTTACCAAAATATGATGAATGCAAGGCTCTGTTCAGATCACGTTTTATATCTACATTTGGCACGTACGGTAAAATCTACGATGTAAGCCTGAATGTACACCCCCGATGTATTCAGCTGTATGACATACAGATGCATTCAGAATCAGACAGGGCCTTAAAGCAGCACTCCAGCGAGGTTTTGATTTCACCGCTGGAGTGGTGCCACTAACGTAAGTTTCCTGAAGTTAGTCTCATACTCACCAGCTGCTGTCTTCTTCTGTTCTCAGTGCCACTCCTGTCCGTCTCCAGGAGGTTGTGACCTGCCGGATCGCTCCTGTGTTTGTTACTACTCAATGTAAGTCTATGAGAGCCAGAACGAGGCCAGAACGAGGCTTCATAGACTCACACTGAGAGCTTGTGGCCATTACCCAAGACTTCCAGTCAGTCAGACGTTACAGTCACAAGCTGGGGGTGTAGGACCGAAATGGCACAGGGAAGAACTGAAGACAGCGGCCGGTGACTATAATACTAGGGTCAGGGAACTTACACCAGTGACACCACTCCAGTGCTGAAATAAGAAAAAAACTATGGAGTGGTGCTTTAATGACTGGCCTTTTTTTTTTTTGCCTCTCTGCATTTTAGCAACCATAACCTTTTCAACTTTTCACTGATGTGGCTTTATGAGGCTTTGTTTTATACGTGACAAATTTTGTTTATTTTGTAGTGCTGGTTTGGGGTACATAATATACATTGCCGGAATTGTAGAGTAACAATTTTTCCTCCAGTTTAACATTGCTAGTTTAAGATTGCCTGCATTTGTATAAAGATTAGCATATATATATACATATACACTGCTCAAAAAAATAAAGGGAACACTCAAATAACACATCCTAGATCTGACTGAATGAATGAAATATTCTCATTGAATACTTTGTTCTGTACAAAGTTGAATGAGCTGACAACAAAATCACACAAAAATCATCAATGGAAATCAAATTTATTAACCAATGGAGGCCTGGATTTGGAGTCACCCACAAAATTAAAGTGGAAAAACACACTACAGGCTGATCCAACATTGATGTAATGTCCTTAAAACAAGTCAAAATGAGTCTCAGTATTGTGTGTGGCCTCCACGTGCCTGTATGACCTCCCTACAATGCCTGGGCATGCTCCTGATGAGGTTGCGGATGGTCTCCTGTGGGATCTCCTCCCAGACCTGGACTAAAGCATCCGCCACCTCCTGGACAGTCTGTGGTGCAACGTGACGGTGGATGGAGCGAGACATGATGTCCCACATGTGCTCAATCGGATTCAGGTCTGGGGAACGGGTGGGCCAGTCCATAGCTTCAATGCCTTCATCTTGTCCTGCATTAGGAGGAACCGAGGGCCAACCGCACCAGCATATGGTCTCACAAGGGGTCTGAGGATCTCATCTCGGTACCTAATGGCAGTCAGGCTACCTCTGGCGAGCACATGGAGGGCTGTGCGGTCCCCCAAAGAAATGCCACCCCACACCATTACTGACCCACTGCCAAACCGGTCACGCTGAAGGATTTTGTAGGCAGCAGATCGCTCTCCACGGCGTCTCCAGACTCTGTCACGTCTGTCACATGTGCTCAGTGTGAACCTGGTTTCATCTGTGAAGAGCACAGGGTGCCAGTGGCGACTTTGCCAATCCTGGTGTTCTGTGGCAAATGCCAAGCGTCCTGCACGGTGTTGGGCTGTGAGCACAACCCCCATCTGTGGACGTCGGGCCCTCATACCACCCTCATGGAGTCGGTTTCTAACCGTTTGTGCAGACATATGCACATTTGTGGCCTGCTGGAGGTCATTTTGCAGGGCTCTGGCAGTGCTCCTCCTGTTCCTCCTTGCACAAAGGCGGAGGTAGCGGTCCTGCTGCTGGGTTGTTGCCCTCCTACAGCCCCCTCCACGTCTCCTGTTTTCACCTCCAGCCTCTGGACACTATGCTGACAGACACAGCAAACCTTCTTGCCACAGCTCGCATTGATGTGCCATCCTGGATGAGCTGCACTACCTGAGCAACTTCTGTGGGTTGTAGAGTTCGTCTCATGCTACCACGAGTGTGAAAGCACAACCAACATTCAAAAGTGACCAAAACATCAGCCAGAAAGCATTGGTACTGAGATGTTGTCTGTGGTCCCCACCTGCAGAACCACTCCTTTATTGAGGGTGTCTTGATAATTGCCAATAATTTCCATCTATTGTCTATTCCATTTGCACAACAGCATGTGAAATTGATTGTCAATCAGTCTTGCTTCCTACGTGGACAGTTTGATTTCACAGAAGTTTATTTACTTGTAGTTTTATTCTGTTGTTTAAGTGTTCCCTTTATTTTTTTGAGCAGTGTATATACTGTATATATTAACATTAATGACATATAGACTGTCCTTAGAAAATGAAAGTACTTAGTGTACAATTAGACCAAAATCATACTGTATGTGCCCAGCAGCACTGACAAGGGAGGTGTACCTGATGGAACCCTAGCCATTTCTATCAGACATGCCTCTCCTGGGCCAAAACCATACAAATTTAAAGGGAAGGTAATATCCAGTAGTAATTAAAAACAGCCTTATGCTATGTGTGCAAAACATTTTTGAGGACTCGCTCGCTGACGAGTGCTATCCGATGTTTTATCGGATAGCACTCGGACAAATGATATGTGATGGGGCAATGCTGATCAACATTATTTTTCTCTGTACTTTAAAATAGAAATCATTGGAAAAGCTGAAAAGATTCTTGTAAGATGCTAAGGTGTTTTTTAAAGCGTTTTGCCATCAATTTTGCTTAAAAAAACGCTAACAATTTCTTCACTGTTCAATGGAGTGAAATAAAACGACCAGAAAACTGCAGAAAAAAGTTGTCACAAAAACCATGGGAAACCCTTCCAGAAAAATGTCGGTGGCCAAAACCGTAGGTAAAATACTCATGAAATGACCTGAAAAAAAATGACCCAAAAGACTCTTTGACTCTTTAGGGGAAAAAAACATCAGTTTCCTGAAGCATTTTTTGCTTGAAAAACTCAGCGGCTTCACCTGAGTTTAAAAGGCGTTGTGTGCATATAGGCTTGGATCGATACGAGTGATCAGTCAGATATGGAGCCAGTCATCATTTCCAATTGTACACTGCAAAAAACAACTGACCAGCACATCCGAACACAATGAAACAAATGTGAACAGGTGCAAACTGCTGTGACTGTATTATATACAAACCAAATAGTTTAGCAACAAACTGTATGTGCTAAGATCCATGCAGACAGTGAATAAATTATTATTTTAAATAGCGTTATTGCCAAATAGATTATATTTGAGGTACTTAGTGTGTACGGTGAAATATATGCAAACATTAAGAGGTATGATTGCTAAAAAAAATGTAGGGTTCAAGTAAAGAAAGGTACATCTAGGGCAGGCCTGCACAACATACGGCCACGGGTGCATGCGGCCTGCTGGAGGATGTTGTGCGGCCCGCAGATCTGTCTTGAAGACGCCACTCCCATCTTCCTATATTCAAATATATTTTCATCTTTTAGACACAAATACATTTGAACACTGTGGTGCTGGGACAAGGGCAGAGGAGCACTCGTCAGCCCCCGCCCCGACATGCAGCGGCGTAATGAGGTCAGTACACTGCTGATGTCATCACATTGCTGCCGGTTCCGCACAGGCAGCGGACACGTCGCGAATCAATAAGGAGGAGCTGAAGATTAAATGTACAATTATTTTAGATGGAGGGAGGGGAAAGTTGTGATACTATGAGTGCACGTAATGGGGAAATGGTAGACATTATGGCGCGATTAAAGGGGGATTATGAAAGGGGGCATAGTCAGTGAGGTGGGGGGACTTTCTGCAGAGAGTCAGTGTGGGGGAGATATGGAAAGGGACAGTTTGGGGGAATATCTTGGAGAGGCAGTGTGGGGGATATTATAGCAAAGGGCAATGTGGGGGGATATATGGAAAGAGGCAGTATGTGGAGGGGTGACATTATGGAGAGAGGCAGCGTGGGGGATATTATGGAGAGGGAGTGTGGGGGGTACATATGGAGAGGGACAGTGGGGGGACATTACGGGGGCAATGTGAGGGAACATTATGGAGAGGGGCAATGTGAGGGAACATTATGGAGAGAGGCAGTGTGGTGGGATATTGTGTGGAGTGGCAGCATTGGGGGAGATTTTGGAGTGGGGCAGTGTGGGGGGACATTATGGAGAGAAGTTTAGGGAGATATTATGGTGAGGGGCTGTCGGGGGAAACATTATGGAGAGGGGCAGTGTGGGGGGATATTATGGAGAGGGTCAGTGTGGGGAGGCATTATGATGGGGGGCAGTGTAGAGGGGACATTATGGAGTGGGGCAGTATAGGCGGTCGACATTATGGAGAGGGGCAGTGTTGGGGGATATATGGAAAGAGGCAGTATGTGGGGGGGCAACATTATGAAGAGAGGCAGTGTGGGGGATATAGAGAGGAACAGTGTGAGGGGCCATATGGGGAGGGGCAGTATGGGGGGACATTATGGAGAGGGTCAGTGTGAGAGGACATTAGGAGAGAGGCCGTGTGTGGGGATATTATAGGGAGGGGCAGTGTGGGGGAGACATTATGGAGAAGGGCAGTGTGGGGGAGATATTATGGAGAGGGGCAGTGTGGGGGATATTGTTGAGAGGGGCAGTGTGGGGGGACATTATGAAGAGGGGCAGTGTAGAATGGAGATTATGGAGCGGGGCAGTATGAGAGTATGTGGGGGGACATTATGAAGAAGAGAGGGGCAGTTTGGGGGGGAACATTATAGAGAGGGGCAGATATTTTATGCAGGAAGCAAAGTGAGGGTCAATTATTTATTCAGTGGTTAGGCATGGAATATATATTTATGGAGCAGTATAATGATACTTTTATTTTTAAGGCCACTGTGTCTGGAAGTGCTGCTGAAGACAGACAAGATGGAAGTCTGGAGAAACGAGCTGTGGACATGAAATCTCATTATGGCACCTTTGCTACATAGAGACAAAAGGATGGAAACTATTCCAATCAGATATGTCACCTATAAGGTCCCTGGATGTAAATGTGTATTTGTAATACTGACTGTCTCATCAGTACTGTGGTTCCTGTATAGTCTGTAGTCTGATGATGGCTGGTAGCAACAACTCCCAGTATCTCCTTATCATTGTCAAAGACTTACTGGGAATTGTAGGTTCATGTAATACAATTATATATGGGGCTGACCTGACATTACAATTCATCCCTGTATGAAGCTTGGTGCTGTATACATGTATTGACTGTGGTTCTTGTGCTGTGTTCATTTACTGATGGTGTTTCTGATGCTGCATTCATATACTGATGGTGGTTCTGGCACTGCAGTCATGTACTGACGGTGTTTCTGGTGCTACACTCATGTGCTGATGGTGTTTCTGGCGTTGCATTCATGTACTGATGGTGTTTCTGGCACTGCATTCATGTACTGACAATGGTTCTGGTGCTGCATCCATGTATTGACGGTGGTTCTGGCTCTACATTCATGTACTGATGGTGGTTTTGGTGATATAATCATGAACTGGCGGTGGATCTGGTGCTTCATTAATGTACTGACAGGGGTTGTGGTATTGCACTCATGTACTAATGGTGGTTCAGGTGCTGGATTCATGTACTGATGGTGATTATAGCACCGCACTTATGTGCCGATGGTGGTTCTGAGCTTGTAGACATGTAGCAATCCATAACATGCTTTTTGGCTATGTTAAAACTTAAAAACGGTCAATGACCAGCACTGGGAACAACAGACAGTTAGTTGCCTCTGTTAGTAACTACATAGCTATTAGTACTTAGGCACATTTCTTTTTTAAGTCCCGGATATCTCCTTAAGCTTTATTCACACATCAGTATATTTATTTCATCAGTATTTTCTCAGTATTTGTATACCAAAACCAGGAGTGTCCTCAAAATACAGAACAGGTGTTAATCTTTCAATTATAGTTTTTCTCTTTGAATTGAACTCCTAATTTTGGCATACCAGGAGGTGAAGTTACAAGAGGGGTATGTCTGATATTAATGGTTTGGGTCCCATCAAAGAAAGCTCACCTTCTCAGGGCTAGTGCACACATAACGAATTCGCTACTTTTTGCATCAAGTACTTCAATTTTATAATTATAGTCTACTTGTCATTAAGGCCATATAAAATAATTAATATATTCAATATTTGCATATATCTTGGCGTAGTAGTGCTGCTGCACATTTTCTTCATTCTTTTAGGAGGCCCGGTCAGTGTTTGTTCATATATACTTATACAGTTACATAGTTACATAGTTTATAAGGCCGAAAAAAGACAAGCGTCCATTCAGTTCAGCCTATTTCTTGTGCACTGCAGCTATTCCGCAGCGTTGATCCAGGGGAAGGCAACAAAAAACCATGAGGTATAGGCCAATTTACATCACTGAGGAAAAATTCACTTCCCGACACCAATCTGGCAGTAAGATTAAATCCCTGGATTAATTAACTAAGCATAAGATGTAATTTTATTGTTCTCAAGAAAGGCGTCCAGGCCTCTCTTGAACTCTTTAAGTGAGTTGGACATCACCACTTCCTCTCCCAGAGAGTTCCAGAGTCTCACGGCTCTGACCGTAAAGAATCCCCTTCTATGCTGGTGCAGGAACCTCCTTTCCTCCAGACGCATAGTGTGCCCCCTCGTCTTTGTCACCATCCTTGGTATAAACAGGTCATGGGAGAGATCTCTGTACTGCCCCCTGATGTATTTATACATGTTTATGAGGTCTCCCCTAAGCCTTCTCTTTTCCAATGTAAATAGGCCTAATTTTGACAACCTCTCTGGGTATTCTAGTCCCTCCATTCCCTTTATTACCTTAGTCGCCCTCCTTTGTACCCTCTCTAGCTCCAATATGTCTTTCCTGAGCACCGGAGCCCAGAACTGTGCACAATATTCTAAGTGCGGCCTTACCAGCGCTTTATACAGAGGAAGAACAATGTTCTCATCATATGCCCCTATTCCTCTTCTGATGCATGCCATGACTCTATTTGCCTTCGCAGCTGCTGCCTGACACTGGGCACTCCAATTTAATTTGCTGTTAACCAAGACGCCCAGGTCCTTCTCCATGTCAGATTTCCCCAACGGTTTCCCATTTAATATGTATGGGTGACTGCTGTTTTTCTTTCCCATGTGCATGACCTTACATTTATCGGCATTGAACCCCATTTGACATTTTTTGGCCCAACTCCCCAATTTATCTAAATCCTCCTGTAGCTGTGCCCTGTCCTCATCTGTATTAACTACTTTACAAAGTTTAGTATCATCTGCAAATATTGCTATTTTACTATGCAACCCTTCCACTAGATCATTAATAAATATATTAAATAATATAGGGCCCAAGACAGACCCTTGAGGCACCCCGCTAGTAACCCTGACACACCCTGAGCTTACTCCATTGATAACCACCCTCTGCTTTCTATCACTCAGCCAGCTATTTACCCACTTGCACACATTATCCCCCAGACCAAGCATTCTCATTTTATATACCAACCTTTTGTGTGGCACGGTATCAAACGCTTTGGAGAAGTCAAGGTATACAACATCCACTGACTCTCCCCGGTCCAGCTGTGAGCTCACCTCCTCGTAGAAGGCGATCAGGTTTGTTTGGCAGGAGCGATCCCTCATGAATCCATGTTGATATGGAGTTAGACAGTTATTATCATTAAGATATTCTACAATAGCATCTCTAAGAAATCCTTCAAACAATTTACCCACAACAGACGTTAAGCTGACTGGTCTATAGTTCCCAGGGTCACTTTTAGACCCCTTTTTGAATATTGGTACCACATTTGCTTGGCGCCAGTCTAGTGGGACAGTCCCTGTCCATAAAGAGTGCTTGAATATAAGATACAGCGGTCTGTCTATCACATTACTTAATTCTTTTAGTACCCGGGGGTGTATGTCATCTGGGCCTGGTGACTTGTCTATTTTGATATTATTTAGGCGTTTCTGAACTTCCCCCTGGGTTAGGTGGGTGATATTTAGCGGAGGATTTACTTTATCACTCTGCATTTCTTCCGATAAATTGTTTTCTTTTGTGAAAACAGTGGAGAAGAAGCTATTGAGTAGGTTTGCTTTACCCTCATCGCCCTCTATGATTTTACCCAGGTTATTTTTCAATGGGCCAACGCCATCAGTTTTAATCCTTTTACTGTTTATATAGTTAAAGAACAGTTTGGGATTCGTTTTACTTTCCTTGGCAATTAGTCTCTCTGTCTCCTCTTTTGCTATTCTTATTTGTTTCTTACAGATTTTGTTTTTTTCCCTATAAGATATTAGCGCTTCCTCGCTGCCTTCTTGTTTAAGTTTACCGAAAGCCCTTTTTTTGTTTTTCATTGCCCTCTTGACTTCCTTATTTAGCCACATTGGCTTCCTCCTATTCCTAGCCCTTTTATTCCCATAAGGTATGTACCTTCTACAGTGACTATGTAGGACTGTTTTGAAAATGTCCCATTTTCTATCCGTGCTCCTATTACTAAAGATACTATCCCAGTCTATAAGGTGAAGGGCATCTCTTAGCTGATCAAACTTTGCCCTCCTAAAGTTCAGTGTTTTTTGTGACTCCCTTGCTGGGCACCCTACTGACGCACATGTGGAATTGTATAATGTTGTGGTCACTATTTCCCAGGTGCCCCCCGACCTGCACCTCAGTTATTCTGTCTGGCCTGTTAGTTAATATTAAGTCTAAAAGGGCCGTCCCTCTAGTTGGTTCCTGCACAAGTTGTGACAAATAATTGTCTTTGATAATTGACAGAAACCTGTTTCCTTTCTGAGATCTACAGCTTTCGGTTTCCCAGTCTATATCGGGGTAGTTGAAGTCCCCCATAATAAGCACCTCATTATTTTTTGCTACTTCGTCTATTTGTCTCATTAATAGACTTTCCGTGGCTTCTGCTATATTTGGTGGTTTATAACAGACTCCTATGATAATTTTATTATTGTTTTTTGCCCCTTGTATCTCCACCCATAAGGACTCGACCTCCTCATTTCCCTCCCACACATCCTCCCGTATTGTAGGCTTTAGACCGTCTTTACATATAGACAGACTCCACCCCCTTTCCGACTTCTTCGATCCCTTCTAAACAGACTGTAACCCTGTAAGTTAACTGCCCAGTCATAGCTTTCATCTAACCATGTCTCGGTTATTCCCACTATGTCATAGTTACCTGTAGATATTTCTGCTTCCAGTTCATCCATCTTGTTTGTCAGGCTCCTGGCATTTGCTAGCATGCAGTTTACACGATTTTGTTTTGTTCCAATCTTCTCCCTGTGGATTGTATTAGAAATTTTCTTACCTCCCTTCCAAGTATCTTGTCTTGGACCTTCTTTGTCGCACTTCATATCTTTCATTAGTATGTTCTCTGGTTGCATGATCGTGTCCGGCGTTTTTCTTCCCATCCCCTCTTCTTCTAGTTTAACGCCCTCCTGATGAGTGTTGCGAGTCTCCTGGCGAATGTGTGTTTCCCGGGTTTGTTGAGGTGTAGTCCGTCTCTGGCAAGGAGTCCGTCATAGAGGTAATTCACACCGTGGTCCAGGAATCCAAATCCTTGTTGTCTGCACCATCGTCTCAGCCAGTTGTTCACCTCAAGGATCCTGTTCCATCTCCTGACGCCATGCCCGTCTACTGGAAGGATAGAAGAAAAAACTACCTGCGCATCCAGTTCTTTTACTTTCTTCCCCAATGCTTCAAAGTCCTTGCAGATTGTCGGTAGGTCCTTCTTTGCCGTGTCATTGGTGCCAACATGTATCAGAAGAAATGGGTGGACATCCTTGGAACTGATGAGCTTCGGTATCCTATCGGTAACATCCTTGATCTTCGCCCCTGGGAGGCAGCATACTTCTCTTGCGGTTATGTCCGGTCTGCAGATAGCTGCTTCTGTTCCTCTCAGTAGTGAGTCTCCCACCACCACCACTCTTCTTCCCTTCTTGGCTGTCCTTTTTCTTGTCGCTTCTGGGTGTTTCTGGGTGCTCTTTCCTTTTTTGCTTGCTGGTAGTTCCTCATCCTTAGGTGTGCCATCTTCGTCCTCCACTAGTCCTTGGAATCTGTTTCTCAGTTGTGTGGTTGGTGGTGTCTCCATGGTCTTCTTGCTTCTTTTGGTCACTTGCCTCCACTTGTCTGCCTCTGGAGGTTCTCTGATGCTTCCTTGACTTTCCGTGACCAGTAGTGACGCTTCTGTTCTGTCCAGGAAGTCTTCATTTTCCTTTATGAGTTTTAATGTCGCAATTCTTTCTTCCAGTCCCCGCACCTTTTCTTCTAAAAGAGCCAGTAGTCTACACTTCTGGCAGGTGAAGTTGGTTTCAGCTTCTGGTCGATCTGTGAACATGTAGCACATGTTGCAGCTCACCATGTAGGTTGTCACATCTGCCATGCTGCTCCTTGTCCCTGCTGACTTGATGTCTGTCTTCTTTCTTGTGATACCCTAGGACAAACAAATTAAACAAATTCGCGCGCCGTTAGGCGTGCGGTTTGGCGATGCTTTCCAAGCAGCTGGTCCCGGCTGTACCCAACGATCTTCTAGCTGAAGGAGACTCTTCGCTTTTCCCAGAAGGCACCTGGAATATGCAAATTGTCCTCTTCAAGCTTCAATCCCTGGTTTGGCGATGCTTTCCAAGCAGCTGGTCCCGGCTGTACCCAACGATCTTCTAGCTGAAGGAGACTCTTCGCTTTACCCAGAAGGCACCTGGAATATGCAAATTGTCCTCTTCAAGCTTCAATCCCTGGTTTGGCGATGCTTTCCAAGCAGCTGGTCCCGGCTGTACCCAACGATCTTCTAGCTGAAGGAGACTCTTCGCTTTTCCCAGAAGGCACCTGGAATATGCAAATTGTCCTCTTCAAGCTTCAATCCCTGGTTTAGTGGCTTGCAAAAATATTCACCCCCTTGGCTTTTTACGTATTTTGTTACATTACAACCTGTGTTTAAATATTTTTGTAATCTGATTTGCTTGTGATGCATCAGCACTAAATAGTCTCAGTTGGTGAAGTGAAGTGAGAAAAATATAGGCATAAATTAAATTTATGGGATTAAATAACTAAAAATTGACATGTGCATATGTAATCCCTCCTTTTGCGATGAAGCCCCTAAAAATTTCGGGTGCAAGCAATAACCTTCATAAGTCACATGCTTAGTGAAAAGAAGTCCATCTGTGTGCAATCTAAGTGTCACATGGCCTGTCAGTATACACACACCTTTTCTGAAAGGCCACAGAGGCTGCAACGCAATTAAGCAAGAGGCACCACTATCCAAACAGCACCATGAAGACCAAGGAGGTCTCCCAACACATCAGGGACAAAGTTGTTGGGAAATACAAGTCAGGGTTGGCTTATAAAAAAATATCCCAATCTGATCCCCAGAAGCACCATCAAATCTATTTTCATAAAATGGAAAGAACATGGTACCACAACAAACCTGCCAAGAGAGGGCCGCCCACCAAAACTCACAGCTGGTGCAAGGAAGGTATTAATCAGTGAGGCAGCACAGAGACCAAAGGTAACCCTGAAGGAGATGCAGAGTTCCCAATCAGAGACTGAAGTATCTGTCCATAAGACCACAATAAGCCATACACTCCATAGAGATAGCCTTTGAAGAGCGGGCAGAAAAAAGCTTTTACTTACACACAAAAATTGTAAAGCTCATTTTGAGTTTGCCAAAAGACATGTGGGAGACTATTCAAATGTATGGAGGAAGGTGCTATAGTCAGTTGAGACCGAAATTGAACTTTTTGGCCACCAAGGTAAATGCTATGTTTGCTGTCAAACCAACACAGCTCATCACCCAAAGAACATCATCCTCACAGTGAAACATGGTGGTGGCAGCATCATGCTGTGGGAATGTTTTTTGGCAGCAAGGACAACGAAATTGTCTGAGTCAAGGAGAAGATGGATGGTGCGAAATACAGGGATATTCTTGAGCAAAACCTATTTCAGTCTGTCAGTGATTTAAGACTGGGATGGAGGATCACCTTCCAACAAGATAATGACCCAAAGCATACTGCTAAAGCAACACTCGAGTGGTTTAAGTGGAAACGTGTAAATGTTTTTGAGTGGTCTAATCAAAGCCAATACCTTAAACCAATTGAGAATCAGTGGTCAGACTTGAAGATTGCTGTTTACCGGAGGAAACCATCTAACTTGAAGGAGTTGGAGCAGTTTTGCCTTGAGGAATGGGCAAAAATCCCAGTAGTAAGATGTGGAAAGCTCATAGAGACTTACCCAAAGCGACTTGCAGCTGTAATCGCCGCAAAAGGAGGCTCTACAGCGTACTGACTTTTGGAGGGTGAATAGTTATGCACACTGAAGTTTTCAGTTATTTTTTTCTATTTGTTGTTTGCTTCACAAAAAAAGAAAACTAGAGGTTCACAATTATAGTTATGTTTTTACATGAACTGATGCAAATCCTTGAAAAAAACAGTGAAATTCCAAGTTGTAAGGTATCAAAACATGAAAAATGCCAAGGGGGTGAATACTATCGCAAGCCACTGTACATTGCAGAAAAATGCACAAAAAAGAAAAAGAAACTATGTATCAAAAAATTATATATAATTATGTATAATATATAACTACATATAATTCTATGTATATATAATTATATATATTTTTTGATACATAGTTTCTTTTTCTTTATTGTATATTTTTCCTGGTTTAAAGATTCATCCATACGTCAGTTTTTGTTGTGGTAAAAAAAACATAGATAGAAATATATATTATAGTCTACAGAGCTGTTCACATGTCCATGTATTTTTGCAGGCTGAGTGGTCCGCACAGAATCATGGAGACATGTCCAATTTTCATCAGTCTCAAATCAAACTCACCAATAAAAGTCTATTGGTCCGTGAAAAAATAAAACAACAATCGAAAGCCATGTGTGTGCTGTCCATTTTTATGGACTGTTTGTTCTCAGTAATTGGAGCAACTTCCATAATTGTTTTTTCATCGTAGAAAAACTGATGAAGCTCTGATGTTAACAACTGACACACTGATCAAACTCTGATGAAACTCCGATAAAAAATACTGCTGAAACTGAGACCACTTTTTGTCTAGAAAAATCACTAACATCTGAATGAGCCTTAACTGGGCCTTCCATGTGTGCATCAATTATAGGGGAAGTCAGAGCACTAGAGTGTCAGACGTCAGTTACATAGAAATCAAACTTTGAAGGCCTACTTTTGTAAAGGGGTTGTACAGGATTTTCCTCAAAGCCTGGAATGTGATAATATAAATTAAACTCACGTGGTAGTTCCCCTTCAAGGCCTTGTAATAAGATGGCAGCCCTGTCTTGACTATTACAGCAATGTATTGGCTCCCCGCATTGCTTTGTGGGGGGGCTGATGATGTGACAAAGTGGCCCTCTCCCCCTGTCTAACTATTTTGATACCTCTGTCTGCTGTAATATACACTATAACTGACACTCGATGTCGATGTAGCCTGGTCAGCTCCTGGGCCGTCATCATCATAATGATATCCATATGCATTGAGTTGTGCAAAACCCTTGGCAGCAGCATATTTGATTCATATTGTCAAACCATTACATTGATTTTCACAAGACGGATACTTTGTAGCCTGTATTAAGATAGGTGAAATTCATGAGTGGACAACCCCTTGGACCATAGCGATCTGCAGTATAAGCAATCACTTGGATGGGGTTGAGATGGACTGTAAGGCACGGCCCTTTGTACGGATGCCCTGATGTGCCTGAGTAAACACCGAAGAAAACATAGGCATACATTTAATTAAAGGGGTTGTCCCATAAATAAAGTAGACTTTAATTAATAGAGATCCCATGCTGTAATGTCTGTATCCTCTTTTGCTTCCTCCCCTGCCCAGTAGATGTGGCATGATGAGACCATGTTCCTGTACGGTCAGACACGGCCATTACACAGTACACAGCAGGGGCACATTTATAAGATTATCTCAGCACAGGAACATTTTATTTAATGTACTTTATTTGTGGGAAAACACCTTTAACTTTTATAGGTTCGAAAATGTAGTAGTGAAAATCTTGTGTATACACTCAAACATACTTGTGTAATATGGCTATTTATACAATTGAAATCTTTTCCGTTATGTACTAATCTAAGCAAGCAAGGTAAGATGAGTAATCAATGGATAATGTAATTTGGTCAGGAACATAGAATAGCTGAAAGGGACATATGCCACATGAGCAGATACCATTATTATAATTGGGCCCGGTTGCAGATTGTGCATTTGAGCCTAGGAGGTATGCCTTTTATGTAGTATAAAAAACCAGACAATGTGAACTGAGGTCTAAGATGGCAGACATACAAGAAACAGAGGCATGTTCACACTAGCAAAAAAGAAGCAAGACAAAAATATATCTCATACCCTACCATAATTATATATAAATGTAAAGCAAAGTTGCATAATAAATATAGGGTACTTAGTGAACTATTTTTGATCAAAAAAAGTATACAAGCCGTCCCACCAGCGGCAAGGTGACCCCAAATTGGGACGGTACCTATACTGCCTATATTAAAAACCTTACTGTATATCAAAGTTGAAGTAATGCATATAAAAGGGTAGACAAATAGGACCGGGTCCCAACTCCAGACCACCTAGGCCCGTGGTAAGCTACATATATACCAATCAGCTCAACAAAGGGCATGCCACACCCTTAAATTGCACAGAATGCAAACAAGTCAAAAAACCAGACAATGTGAACTGAGGTCTAAGATGGCAGACATACAAGAAACAGAGGCATGTTCACACTAGCAAAAAAGAAGCAAGACAAAAATATATCTCATACCCTACCATAATTATATATAAATGTAAAGCAAAGTTGCATAATAAATATAGGGTACTTAGTGAACTATTTTTGATCAAAAAAAGTATACAAGCCGTCCCACCAGCGGCAAGGTGACCCCAAATTGGGACGGTACCTATACTGCCTATATTAAAAACCTTACTGTATATCAAAGTTGAAGTAATGCATATAAAAGGGTAGACAAATAGGACCGGGTCCCAACTCCAGACCACCTAGGCCCGTGGTAAGCTACATATATACCAATCAGCTCAACTTTGATATACAGTAAGGTTTTTAATATAGGCAGTATAGGTACCGTCCCAATTTGGGATCACCTTGCCGCTGGTGGGACGGCTTGTATACTTTTTTTGATCAAAAATAGTTCACTAAGTACCCTATATTTATTATGCAACTTTGCTTTACATTTATATATAATTATGGTAGGGTATGAGATATATTTTTGTCTTGCTTCTTTTTTGCTAGTGTGAACATGCCTCTGTTTCTTGTATGTCTGCCATCTTAGACCTCAGTTCACATTGTCTGGTTTTTTGACTTGTTTGCATTCTGTGCAATTTAAGGGTGTGGCATGCCCTTTGTTGAGCTGATTGGTATATATGTAGCTTACCACGGGCCTAGGTGGTCTGGAGTTGGGATTCGGTCCTATTTGTCTACCCTTTTATATGCATTACTTCAACTTTGATATACAGTAAGGTTTTTAATATAGGCAGTATAGGTACCGTCCCAATTTGGGGTCACCTTGCCGCTGGTGGGACGGCTTGTATACTTTTTTTGATCAAAAATAGTTCACTAAGTACCCTATATTTATTATGCAACTTTGCTTTACATTTATATATAATTATGGTAGGGTATGCGATATATTTTTGTCTTGCTTCTTTTTTGCTAGTGTGAACATGCCTCTGTTTCTTGTATGTCTGCCATCTTAGACCTCAGTTCACATTGTCTGGTTTTTTGACTTGTTTGCATTCTGTGCAGTTTAAGGGTGTGGCATGCCCTTTGTTGAGCTGATTGGTATATATGTAGCTTACCACGGGCCTAGGTGGTCTGGAGTTGGGACCTGGTCCTATTTGTCTACCCTTTTATATGCATTACTTCAACTTTGATATACAGTAAGGTTTTTAATATAGACAGTATAGGTACCGTCCCAATTTGGGGTCACCTTGCCGCTGGTGGGACGGCTTGTATACTTTTTTTGATCAAAAATAGTTCACTAAGTACCCTATATTTATTATGCAACTTTGCTTTACATTTATATATAATTATGGTAGGGTATGAGATATATTTTTGTCTTGCTTCTTTTTTGCTAGTGTGAACATGCCTCTGTTTCTTGTATGTCTGCCATCTTAGACCTCAGTTCACATTGTCTGGTTTTTTGACTTGTTTGCATTCTGTGCAATTTAAGGGTGTGGCATGCCCTTTGTTGAGCTGATTGGTATATATGTAGCTTACCACGGGCCTAGGTGGTCTGGAGTTGGGACCCGGTCCTATTTGTCTACCCTTTTATATGCATTACTTCAACTTTGATATACAGTAAGGTTTTTAATATAGGCAGTATAGGTACCGTCCCAATTTGGGGTCACCTTGCCGCTGGTGGGACGGCTTGTATACTTTTTTTGATCAAAAATAGTTCACTAAGTACCCTATATTTATTATGCAACTTTGCTTTACATTTATATATAATTATGGTAGGGTATGAGATATATTTTTGTCTTGCTTCTTTTTTGCTAGTGTGAACATGCCTCTGTTTCTTGTATGTCTGCCATCTTAGACCTCAGTTCACATTGTCTGGTTTTTTGACTTGTTTGCATTCTGTGCAATTTAAGGGTGTGGCATGCCCTTTGTTGAGCTGATTGGTATATATGTAGCTTACCACGGGCCTAGGTGGTCTGGAGTTGGGACCCGGTCCTATTTGTCTACCCTTTTATATGCATTACTTCAACTTTGATATACAGTAAGGTTTTTAATATAGGCAGTGTAGGTACCGTCCCAATTTGGGGTCACCTTGCCGCTGGTGGGACGGCTTGTATACTTTTTTTGATCAAAAATAGTTCACTAAGTACCCTATATTTATTATGCAACTTTGCTTTACATTTATATATAATTATGGTAGGGTATGAGATATATTTTTGTCTTGCTTCTTTTTTGCTTTTATGTAGTATATAGTAACATTCTCAGATAATGAAGTAGTTTATATAGTGAATGCTGAATATTAAAGTGATACAGTAACTCTTTCCCATAAAATAAATTGTAATCATGTATAAATCTAGCATTTCTGATATTATTTAGCTCGGTGGTACACACAGACTTGATAGATGTTACTGCCTTAAATTGTCTTAATTGCTTTTTAGAGCATAATAAAAAAACAAAGCTCCTTAACTTGTCAAATTGGCAATCTCCATAACGGAGATTTAACAGGTGTCGCAGCCCTCACCCACAATTGCTCTGGGCTCTTCCGGCGAAAATATGGGAATAAAATAGTCTTCGTGCACAAAGATTTAATAAACAAGCAGCCTGCTGGCACATGCCAAGCATCTGTGCCAACACACACATGTTGCAGCTGCTCATTCATTGGATGGTTGGTTCCAGTTTACATGCAGTACAGATTACAGTGCCTATGGTGGTACACACTGCCTTCAGATATAGAAATCGGCATATATATAATACTTACATTGTGCTCAATCTGCTCTCAGCCTCAATCATACAGATGTAGTTACTTATAGCACATTTAAACATACATTTAGCATCTTTCTGAGGGTTTTGTGCCAAGTTCTGAAATTATGATCTATCATTTGGATAAGAAATAACTTCCTGACTGATGAAGGTCTGGCCGGTGGGACCTCCACCTATGCTAAGAAAGGGGCTCTTCAGAATGGAGTATTCTCTATGGAACTGCTGAGTACAGCGCTTGGCTATCTCCGTCAGTCCCATAGAGAGTGATTGGAGCAGTGGTGGCATGCTCAACGCCCGCTTCATTCAGGTCGAGCCTGATCAGCCCAGCGTTCAGACTCTCATTGTTCTGGAAGTTATCCCTATCCAAAGGATAAGAGATAACTTCGGAATTTGTAACAAACCCCTCAAAAAAAAAAAATGGTACCTGTGTCATCAGTGTTTTGGATCAGTGTTTCATCAGTGTGTCCTTTTTTACCATCAATGTCATCAGTGTTTTTCACAGATGAATTCATGAATAAATAAATTACAAAGCTTCTCCTATGCTTTGCAATGTTAAATACAGACAGTACACGGATGTCATCCATGTGCTATACGTGTTTTTCACGGACACGTAGACTTGTATTGGTAGTTTTCATCTGTGATAACGGAAAAAAACAGCATGTTTCCATGATTTTTGCACAGACACACGGTCCGTGAAAAAACACAGACATGTGAATAGCAACAGAGATTATAATGCATACATGTTCTATCCGGGATAAAAAAGGATAGAACACGTACATGCAACACGGACATCTGAATGTAGTGTAGTTTGTAATATATACTCGACATGCTTATGTAGATATTGGGATCTTTGGGGGTCCAGGAGTCAGACCCCCTGTGATCAATATGTTATCCCTTATTCTTTCAATTGGGGATCACTTATTAACTTGGTACAAACCCTTTAAAGGTACACTTACATGGACCGACCAACTGCACGATATGACCACTATAAAGCAAACGATGTGCACTTAGTGATTTATACTAGATCCCTCAGTACGCATAGGCTGCCATGGTTCTCGCCAGTACGAGATGCACTGCCAAGAACAATGATCTTTTATGCTAAACAAAAGATCATTTCACCCGAGGATCAAGCGTTTTGCAAGTTCACCAGATGATCGGCAGCCTGTTTACATAATATAGTTGTGAAACATGCTTTTTTAACAATGGTCGTTCAAGATTATCTTGCATTGTAAATGTCCCTTAAGCCTGCCATAAGAGCTTTTAAAGGTAATCTGTTACCAGGTTTTTTCTATCCCATCTAAAAGCAGCATAATATAGGGGCAGAGACTCTGATCCCAGTGATCTGTCACTTACTGGGCTCCTTGCTGTCATTTTGATAAAATCACTTTTATCTGCTGCTGATCTAGCAGTTCTCTGAATGCTGAGCTTTGTATAACTCCACCCACATCACTGGTAGGCAGCTCTCTGCCCATGTACACGGAAAGCTGCCAATCAGTGCTGGGGATGGGGTTATACAAAGCTCGTGAATATGCTTGACTACATGGCAGCAGGTTTACTAGTCCTCTAGTGATAATCTCATGCTGATAAAACTGTAATTTTATCAAACTACACTAAGTAGCCCAGTAAGTGACACATCACTGGAATCAGGGACTCTACATTATTCGATAATGTATGTGAAGCGCTGCGGAATATGTTAGCACTATATAAAAAATAAAGATTATTATTATTATTATTATTCTACTCTCAGATTAGTTGGCACAAAAATGGTGACAGGTTCCCTTTAAAAGCCTACAAATGTTCCACAGCATCAGACTACAGTAGGCACCTTTGACACCTAAATCAAATTATCACAGCAGACTAAGAAATTGTTTATAAGAGCCTGTTGACCGACTTCTGGCAGCATTAACTCTAGACTCTGGGCTGACTGAGAAGTTTTCATTATATGTTAAACCTAATAATAACATTGCATGCAGTAAGCATGATGCAAGTAGATGTGGATGCAGGCTGACGAATGTTTTGCATCTATGTCTATGCAGCAGGGCTCAGGCTACAAAAAAAAAATCACCTGCACTTCTTTGGCTTTCAAGTTTAAATATTTAAGGGCAAAAATAATAGAATTGGTCATGTTGACTATTTTAATTAACCCTTTACAGCCTGTGACGTATTAGTACGCACAGGCTGTAATCCCCCAGTTCAGTGAGGGCTCCGGCGCTGAGCCCGCACTGAACCGAGCACATGTCAGCTGATTATTACAGCTGACATGTGCCCGCAACAGCCGCGGGTGGAATCGCGATCCACCCCTGGCTGTTAACATGTTAAATGCCGCTGTCAATCTCCGACAGCGGCAGTTAACGCGTGCTTCCGGGAAGCGCGTCCTAAGCCCCACCCATCGGCGACCCCCGTCACGTGATCGCGGGTCACCGATGGGCGGGCATGACCACCCAGGGTCTGCAGCAGACGCCTGCGGTTGTCATGAGCTGGTCGCTATGAGCGCCACCTAGTGGTCGGCGCTCATAGCACAGGACCATTTCTGCTGCATACAGGGGATCTGCTGTTCCCCTGTATGTAGCAGAGGCGATCGGACAGTTGCTGCTTCTAGTCTCCTATAGAGACTATAGAAGCAAACAAAAAGTGAAAAAAAAGTTTTTAAAAATATAAAAAAAATATAAAAGTTTAAATCACCCCCCTTTCGCCCCATTCAAAATAAAATAATAATAAAAAACCCTACATAGACATATTTGGTATCGCCGCATTCAGAATTGCCTGATCTATCAATATGAAAAAAAATTAATCCGATCGGTAAACGGCGTAATGAGAAAAAAATTCTAAACGCCAGAATTACGTTTTTGGGTCGCCGCAAAATTGCAATAAAATGCAATAACGGGTGATTAAAACATCGGATCTACCCCAAAATGTTATCAATAAAAACGTCAGCCCGGCGCACAAAAAATAAGCCCTCACCCTGCCCCAGATCCCGAAAAATGGAGACGCTACGGGTCTCGGAAAATCGTGCTATTTTTTTTTTTTTTACCAAATTTTGGAATTTTTTTTCACCACTTAAATAAAAAAGAACCTATATATGTCTGGTATCTACGAATTTGTAATGACCTGGAGAATAAGAATGGCAGGTCAGTTTCGGCATTCAGTAAACGTGGTAAAAAAAAAAGAAAGAAAAACAACTGTGGCATTGCACTTTTTTGCAATTTCACCGCACTTGGAATTTTTTTCCCGTACACAATATAGTAAAACTAGTAATGGCGTTGAAAAGTACAACTCATCTCGCAAAAAATAAGCCCTCACATAGCCATATTGACCAACAAATAAAAATGCTATGGCTCTCGGAACAAGGGGAACAAAAAACGAAAATGCAAATATGACAAATCCCAAGGTTGCGAAAGGGTTAACCCTGAGTCCTGTTTGGGGGGGGTGTACTGTTATGAATAAAGAACATTTAAGATATCTTACTTTGTATCCAATATTAGGACAGTAGTGATGAGTGAGCATGCTCGTATATTAAGTTCGAGACCCTGCGTTTGCATGATTTATGACTGGTAGTCAGCCTCAACACATGTGAGGATTCCCTAACAAACAGGCAATCTCTGCATGTGTTGAGGCTGACTAACAGCCATAAATCATGCAGACGCAGGGGCTCGAACGTAATAAACGAGCACGCCAAAGATACTCGGAAAGCCCCCAAGCGTGCTCGATGAAAGGGTTAAACGAGCATGCTTGCTCATCACTATAGGACAGTTTTCCAACAAATGTGGTCCACCCCTAGTAATTATATATCTAACAGCTAAGCTTCTACATCGCTGTCTGTCATACCTAAGTTTGACATATAATATAATGGCAAAGTTGCACTAGATAAAAATGAAGTACGTCCAAAAGACAAAAGTAAATTTTACCTGCCAGGGATTTGTCTTCTTCCACCTGGACTGAATCACCAGATTTGATGCATTTATGGATTTGTGGACACACAATAGTGGCTTGAGGTATGAGGCTGGTTATTGTATGATATTCTATCCAAGTGTTATTTATTACTGAGGCACAGACAGCTAATATTATAATAGTAATTGTATTATGTAAGGGCAAATATAGAACTCTCTCCTGTGAGACAGGCATGCTCATTCTTGTCCAGGGATGAACCTCCCTGGATGAATAAGTCAAGCATTGGCATCATGGATCATGTTGCCAAAATGCGTGTGTGAGCTAGAATTTCATTGAGAAAGGCTCTGCTTATCCTGAATTTTTCCAAGAAATATTTGTTAATACGTCATTCTTAGTTAGCTTTTGTGCAGCTTTTGTACTCTCTTACATTATATACAGTGGTGTGAAAAAGTGTTTGCTCCATTCCTGATTTCTTATTCTTTTGCATGTTTGTCACAGTTAAATGTTTCAGATCACAAAACAAATTTAAATGTTAGACAAAGATAACACAGGTAACCACAAAATGCTGTTTTTAAATGAAGGTCTTTATTATTAAGGGAAAAAGAAATCCAAACCTACAGGACCCTGTGTCAAAAAGTGATTGCCCCCTAATCCCAATAACTGGTGGGCCTCCCTTAGTAGCAACAACTGCAATCAAGTGTTTGTAATAACTGGCAATGAGTCTTTTACAACGCTCTGGAGGATTTTTGGTCCATTCATCTCTGCAAAATAGTTTTTCACACAGGGCCCTGTAGGTTTAGTTTTCTTTTTCCCTTAATAATAAAGACCTCTATTTAACAACTACATTTCTTGTTTACTTGTGTTATCTTTGTCTGATATTTAAATTTGTCTTGTGATCTGAAATATTTAAGTGTAAAAAAATGCAAAAGAATAAGAAATCAGGAAGGGGGCAAACACTTTTTCAAACCACTATAGTATACAGCAGACTAGTAAGTAAGGCTGGACCACAAGCATATAAGCTATCTTCTATATATAAGCCCTTATATAATACACAATAGTTCTGTCTTCTTCATATAACACCTTATGTGCTGTAGTCACAATTGGGCCTTTGAATGCCTCATCCTTGGCAATAGAAGTGGAGAGCATATTTATTCAAAAAGGGCCCAAATATCCAGTGGTCCCTGGCAATTATCCTGGTGTGAATGCCAGCCCTGCCAAGAATCATAGGTTGCAATAATGGTGACCAGAATTGTATACTCTGTGTATAGGACGCAGAACTTTAATATAACTTCTATTTATTATCAGAATCAGACGTAGTCTGTATTACTAGGTTTCATCCTGAATCATTTCTATCCACGGTATTATAAAGGCCAACCCTAAGTTGTAAAGAACATGAGTCAGATATACCAGGAGGACCTTTTTCTTCAAGCAGCCAGTTTTTTGTCTGTACTGCTGCCCCATCTAGAATAGAGCAGAGATGCACATGGTAGACATCTTCTCCATTCATTGTCTATGTTACTGCCAGAGAAAGCCGAGCAACTAATTGTGGGTTAGAATGCTGGGATCCCCTGTTATCTCGAGAACAAGACTCTGGGAACTGCCATAGAAACTGCTTGGCTCTACTATCTCCAATGGTCCCATTGACAATGAAAGGAGCAGAGGTTGAGCATTTGCACATCCATTTCTTTCAGATAACTATTTTGCAGATCACTGGGGAATCTCAGCTGTAGGACCCCAGCGATCGGCAACTTTCACCTATCCTAGTGAATGGGGATAACTTACAACCTTGGGGATAACCATTTAATTGTAAGACATTATAAAAGTACATTCACACAAAGTTTTTCTCGTGTGGATTTTCGAAATTCTCCCTTATGCCACTCTTAATTGCATTACATGAGAAATCCGCTTTTCCATTTATACAGCTGCTGATATTTCTGCAAGTGAAAACCACTTCAGTAAGAGATAGGACACTTATTACAGCGTAAAATAAACTGTGTGATCATACCCCAAGTGATACAGAGCAAATGGTATACAGCACCAAGTATAACAACAGTTGTCAAGTCATGGGAAGGTCACTTATCCATCTTTTGTGTTTAGTGATCTTTTGAGTCAAACAATTTGCATGCAAAATATACGCTAATGCATCATTTTCCTCTTAAGATAAGGACAGAAAAAATTGAATATAATGACATATTTACAACATTCCAGTGGTCAAGTCGCACAGAATTTTGCCGAGATGAACCAATATTCTGTATTTAAAAGGGTTTTCACGCTTGACTGTTGTAGTTAAACTGCTTATTGCAGAGCTAATTATCGGGTTTAAGCAGCTTGAGCAGGTTTTAGTCCTAGGTAAAAAAAAAAAAAAGTCCAACAGCCTCCCTTGCGTTAACCCTTTTTGTGCCACCGTGGTTATTTCCATACTTTCGCAGAGTTAGACCCAGAAGGGCTTAGACTCATCCATTTTCCCGGTAGGTTTGAAATACCCTATATGATGAGTCTAACTGTTACTCAGTGATAAGAACAACTGCATGGATAAGAATGGCATGTTGTAAACCCTGCGGGACATGTTTCTTTCTTCCTATGTTATTTATTTATACTTTGGATAACCCCTTTTGATGTGGTTAATTAGCTGCTGGAAATAAATGGTGACTAGTAGTCTTAATGGAAGCTCTGTGAAATGCTTAAACAAAGCCCCTATGTAAACTGATGAAAAAGAGAAAAAAGGACACCTACACTACTCATCATACAGCTGTCCAGAAATGAAGACCTCCTGTTAGGTATCAACATATTCATGAAATCTACAGGATGTCAGATAGTGCTGTAGGACATGTGCATGCTCACTTTTTACTTTTGTAAGACCTCAGTCAGAAGCCTGTAATGTGGGCATATTTTAGCGTCAGTGTTATGGTCAAAATTCCTGTCCTACCCATGTGCTTATGACTATACTAGTATTATAGGGATCTATGATGAATGATGCCTGATGGGGTCAATAGACTAGCATTCACACTAAGACTTGCGGCCACAATGCAGATGATAACGTGCGCTCACATTGTTGTAGCCACTGAGCACCTTCATATATAAATTCTCCATGAGATATATTCCTAGCTATATTTTGTATATTATGACTGAAGCCTTCAATTTCCTTGGTTTGTTCCCATATTTCTCTTATAATATAAATACACTTGTCAACATTGAAATTTCAACTCCAAGAAGGAAATATTGTAGATTTATGGAAATCACAGGATGGATAAATGTTCTGCCATGCTGAATGCAAATCATCAAGCTCTGCTACTAAAAGCTCACTGCAGCTGCAGACCAATGGGATCCCAGATGTGCTCGATGGGAGACAAGTCCGGAGATCCTGCAGACAATGATAGCACATTTAGGCTACGCTGGACTCACGGAAGCACAAGCAACACGGGGCCCGGTGTTGTCCTGTTGAAAAATATCTGATGAACAGCTTGAAGAAATTTCTGTACCGCTGGTTCCACCATCAAATCAATATAACACTGAGATGTTAGTGTACCTGAGATGAAGATTAGAGAGTCTGGCTACCATACATTATGACACTCCACACCATAATCCCGAGGGAAGGGCTGGTGTGACGTCCCTCGTGAAGGCATCTTCATGACGTTGCCCACCTGGTCTCCAGATGGAGACTAGAAGCTGCAATTCTCTTCAGCGATGAGTCCTGATTTTGTCTTGGATGCAATGATAGCCGGAGATTGGTCATAATTGCACAATTTCTCCTTCATGGTCAAGGAGTTCATATTGTGGCCCCGATTGATCAAGACTTCTGGTGTGCACGCTAGTCAGGATGAAGGTTGTGCTTTAATAAGTGTCAAATTATTTAAGAGGCCACACCGCCTCTCTGCCGAGCTCTACCCACTTTGCATGTTGCAAATATTTTACGCAGCTATTACATTTCAGTTTTATTAGTTTGTTGCATATAACAATAAGGGTAGATTCACTTGTGGCAAATTTTGTTGCAAAAACTTCTGTGACAAAATCCATATGTCTGAATTTGGTTGATTTGGTAGAAAACACGTTGATTTCTACAAGTTTCATTCAGATGAAGGGAACAATAGTAGAATATTCTTCAACAGAATCTTGATAAAAGTAAACTTAGATTTCCAGTATTGGGGCTCATTCACATGAGTGTTTTATACAGATGTGTTCTGTCTGAGTAAAAATTGGGTCAGCACACTGACTAATGTAATTTAATTTGGCAGTCCAGATGATAATTTTTTTTATACAGACACTTGGTCCTTGTGCAAAAATCCGCATCTCGGCTGACACCATATACGTTTATGAATGCGCAAACAAATTGGATCCTATTCGCTTCATCTGCATAGCGTCCGTTTTTTACGGATACATTACCAGTATTAGCCTAGGAAGCTATTTGATCATGTTCATTTTAAAATGTTGAAGTGTAAATACAGATGCCACATGAATGTAAAATACAGACACATGGATGGCCGCGGATGACAATATGCATGAATATTTTTCATACGCTTGTCTGGCCCCAGCCTTATGGTGATAGCAAGTGAACATTGGAATACATCAAGAATAGTACACTTTGAATTATTGGATTATTACAGGTACGAGATCGTTTTTATAATAGTAATGTATAAAATTACAGATGCCATTTTCATGTAATTATATTCTATTTTTAAAAAAATTGGATATGTTTTACAGTAATTTCAGATAGTGCACAGAATTTGATCCAAAATAAAATCAGTTTAGTGTTATCAGTTGAAGAAATCATGACATGGAAAGACCTGAGATGTTTATGCCCAGAGTTTATGGAAGCCAGATGTTAGCGCAGGAAGAACTGCTACTTTCAGAAAGAACAGATGGGTGTGTTGATAAATGTAAAAATACAATATTGGAAAAAAAAAAAACCTTATTCACTAAAAATTCTCTTTTAAAAATGTTGTTCTTACCTTTAACAGATGTTATATGGTAACGGGAACATCTTTAGCCTTTAACCTTTTTAATGTGATTTTGCATCTGAAACGCTAGTCTTACATCATTTTAATCAATATAACATGTAATGTGGTATCTAAAGCCAGGTTCAAAGTGAATGTTTCTTTATAAGACATTGATATTTATAGGTTTTAAGATGATTCATTTTTAAAGATATCTCACTATTGCTATTTTTTTTACAAACAAGAACACACTGAAGATATATGTTAAAGATTAAAATAGCAAATAAAAAGATATACCGGTATATAGGAAAAAGCCACTGACCCAATAATCTCATTAATCAATGATCGGCAAACTCACAGAACTCCTAATAGCAAAAATAGAGATATCCAATACTCATAAATCGGGATAACATCCAGCAGACCCTTGACGTGGTTCCTTAGGCAGAAGAGCTTGTTGAATGTGTTCAGGTTGGACCAGTATCAATGTTGCTTTTTTGTGAAAACTGTTCACTTGTATGTAAAATAACTTGGTACTATTTAAAAGGGTTCTTCTCACCAAAGCATTACAACTTTTTCTTAATAATAGGAAGCGAGTAAAGTTACGAAATGTATTATTGTTGAACTTCACTTGGGGTTAAATGGGGTTTTCCAAGTAAGGGGAAAAAAATATATGTGTATATATATATATATATATATATATATATATATATGTGTGTGTGTGTGCACTGCTCAAAAAAATAAAGGGAACACTTAAACAACAGAATATAACTCCAAGTAAATCAAACTTCTGTGAAATCAAACTGTTCACTTAGGAAGCAACACTGATTGACAATCAATTTCACATGCTGTTGTGCAAATGGAATAGACAATAGATGGAAATTATTGCCAATTATCACGATACCCTCAATAAAGGAGTGGTTCTGCAGTTGGGGACCACAGACCACATCTCAGTACCAATGCTTTCTGGCTGATGTTTTGGCCACTTTTGAATGTTGGTTGTGGTTTCACACTCGTGGTAGCATGAGACGGACTCTACAACCCACAGAAGTTGCTCAGGTAATGTAGCTCATCCAGGATGGCACATCAATGCGAGCTCTGGCAAGAAGGTTTACTGTGTCTGTCAGCGTAGTGGCTGGAGGCGCTACCAGGAGAGAGGCCAGTGCACCAGGAGAGGTGGAGGGGGCTGTAGGAGGGCAACAACCCAGCAGCATGATCGCTACCTCCGCCTTTGTGCAAGGAGGAACAGGAGGAGCACTGCCAGAGCCCTACAAAATGACCTCCAGCAGGCCACAAATGTGCATTTGTCTGCACAAACGGTTAGAAACCGACTCCATGAGGGTGGTATGAGGGCCCGATGTCCACAGATGGTGGTTGTGCTCACAGCCCAACACCGTGCAGGACGCTTGGCATTTGCCACAGAACACCAGGATTGGCAAAGTCGCCACTGGCGCCCTGTGCTCTTCACAGATGAAAGCAGGTTCACACTGAGCACATGTGACAAACATGACAGAGTCTGGAGACGCCGTGGAGAGCGATGACTATGACTATGAAAATTGTACATTCACACTGAAGGCATCAAAACTATGAATTATCACATGTGAAATTATATACTTAACAAAAAAGTGTGAAACAACTGAAAATATGTCTTATATTCTAGGTTCTTCAAAGTAGCCACTTTTTGCTTTGATGACTGCTTTGCACACTCACAAACGGTGAGAAACTGACTCCATGAGGGTGGTATGAGGGCCCATCTGTGGACGTCGGGCCCTCATGGAGTCAGTTTCTCACCGTTTGTGCAGATACATGCACATTTGTTGCCTGCTGGAGGTCATTTTGCAGGGCTCTGGCAGTGCTCCTTCTGTTCCTCCTTGCACAAAGGTGGAGGTAGCGGTCCTGCTGCTGGATTGTTGCCCTCCTACAGCCCCCTCCACCTCTCCTGGTGTACTGGCCTGTCTCCTGGTAGCGCCTCCAGCCTCTGGACACTACGCTGACAGACACAGCAACCCTCTTGTTACAGCTCGCATTGATGTGCCATTCTGGATGAGATGCACTAACTGAGCAACTTCTGTGGGTTGTAGAGTTCGTCTCATGCTACCACGAGTGTGAAAGCACAACCAACATTCAAAAGTGACCAAAACATCAGCCAGAAAGCATTGGTACTGAGATGTTGTCTGTGGTCCCCACCTGCAGAACCACTCCTTTATTGAGTGTGCCTTGATAATTGCCAATAATTTCCATCTATTGTCTATTCCATTTGCACAACAGCATGTGAAATTGATTGTCAATCAGTGTTGCTTCCTAAGTGGACAGTTTGATTTCACAGAAGTTTGATTTACTTGGAGTTATATTCTGTTGTTTAAGTGTTCCTTTTATTTTTTTGAGCAGTGTATATATATATAAATGTATACATATATATACAGCTCTGGCAAAAATTAAGAGACCACTGCACAGTTTTCTAAAAATCCCCATCTCTACATGTCTGACAGCCATTCCATTCCAGTGTCAGTTGAATTCCAACCAAAGTACACCTCATTCTACTCAATGTGCTTCTGATTAGGTGATCACCTGAACCAAATCTTATGTAACAAGGGAAAGTATAAAAAACACTGCTGTGGTCTTCACAATCCTCTTGCAATAGGACAAGCTGGATGGCAAAACAAGTGCTGTAATAGCCCAAAAGTAATTTGAATGAAAAAATAACTTTTAACCATGCCAAAGGAGTTGAAAAGAAAAGTCTTGAGTGAGGAAAAGAAGGGCTCAATTCTGGCTTTACTAGCAGAGGGATACAGTGAGCGTCATGTTGCCTCCATCCTTAAAATTTCGAAGATGGCAGTTCATTATAGCAAGCTCAAGCAGCAGACATTGGGGACAACAAAGCTACAGACCGGCAGAGGGCGAAAGCGACTCTCCACTTACCGGGATGACCGTCATCTCATTCGAATGTCACTCAGCAACCGCAGGATGACATCAAGTGACCTACAAAAGGAATGGCAAATGGCAGCTGTGGTGAAGTGCACGACAAGAACAGTTCGTAACAGGCTCCTAGAGGCAGTCCTCAAGTCATGTAAAGCCAGAAAAAAGCCTTTCATCAATGAGAAGCAAAGGAGAGCCAGGCTGAAGTTTGCCAAAGACCATAAGGATTGGACCATAGAGGACTGGAGTAAGGTAATCTTCTCTGATGAGTCTAATTTTCAGCTTTGTCCAACACCTGGTCATCTAATGGTTAGATGGAGACCTGGAGAGGCATACAATCCACAGTGTCTTGCACCCACTGTGAAATTTGGTGGAGGATCGGTGATGATCTGGGGATGCTTCAGCAAGGTTGGAATTGCGCAGGTAAATCTTTGCGAAGGACGTATGAATCAAGCCACATACAAGGTTAGCCTTGAAAAACATTTGCTTCCATCTGCTCAGGCAATGTTCCCCAAATCTGAGGACTGTTTTTTCCAGCAAGACAATGCCCCATGCCACACAGCTAGGTCAATCAATGTGTGGATGAAGGAGCACCACATCAAGACCCTGTCATGGCCAGCCCAATCTTCAGACCTGAACCCCATTGAAAACCTCTGAAATGTAATCAAGACGAAGATGGATAGTCACAAGCCATCAAACAAAGAAGAACTGCTTAAATTTTTGTGCCAGGAGTGGCATAAGGTCACCAAAAAGCAGTGTGAAAGCCTGGTGGAAAGCAGCCAAGACGCACGAAAGCTGTGATTAAAAATCATGGTTATTTCACCAAATATTGATTTCTGAACTCTTCCTGAGTTAAAACATGAGTATTGTTGTTTGTAAATGAATAAGAACTTGTTTTCTTTGCATTATTTGAGATCTGAAAGCACTGCTTCTTTTTTATTATTTTGACGATTTCTCATTTGCTGCAAATAAATACAAAATTTTTAGCTTTGAATTTCGCAGACATGTCAGTAGTTTATAAAAGAAAACAACAATGTACATTTTACTCAAAAATATACCTATAAAGAGAAAAATCAAGAGAGAATGAAAATTTTGCAGTGGTCTCTTAATTTTTGCCAGAGCTGTACACTGTGTTCCAAATTATTATGCAAATAATATTTTCTCAGATTTTCCCAAATTACCTATATGAATTGCAGTCATTGTAATTTTCCAGTCAAATGACTATTAGAGTACAATTGAAAGGTTTTTGTACAAACTGCCTATGATAACAGTATATTTAAAAAAAAAAACAAAACTCAAACTGCACTCAAAATGCATGTTCCAAATTATTATGCACAGCAGAGTTTTCAACCTTTTCATTTTAATAAAGAACAAAAAAATGGTCATTTTTGAAATTATAAGCATTAGCAGGTTATTACAAACTGAAATCAAACAGTTTTCAACTCAAAATTTTATTCTAGGTGATGTTACATTTGCACATAGGACCCCTTGATTGAAAGGAGCTCCTGAACTCTCTCGTCCATTGAATTTGTCAGGTTTTGGATGGTTTCTGCTTTAATTGTTTTGCATGAGGACAGAATACCCTCCCAGAGCTGTTGCTTAGATGTGAACTGCCTCCCGCCATCATAGACACTCCTTTTGATGATGCTCCAGAGGTTCTCAATGGGGTTGAGGTCAGGGGAGCATGGGTGCCACACCATAAGTTTGTCCCCTTTTATGCCCATAGCAGCCAGAGATGCAGATGTGTTATGTGCAGCATGAGACGGGGCATTATCATGCATGAAAATGATCTTGCTGCGGAATGCACGGTTCTTCTACTTGAACCATGGAAGGAAGTGCTGTTTGAGAAACTCAACATACATTATTGAGTTCATCTTTACCCCTTCAGGGATACTAAAAGGGCCGACAATCTCTCTCCCCATGATTCCAGCCCAAAACATTACTCCACCTCCTCCTTGTTAGCGCCGTAGCCGTGTTTGCATGGGGTGTACATCAACCAGCCATCCTCCACTCCATCCATCTGGACCATCGAGATCATTTCATGCATGATAATGCCCCGTCTCATGCTGCACATAACACATCTGCATCTCTGGCTGCTATGGGCATAAAAGGGGTCAAACTTATGGTGTGGCACCCATGCTCCCCTGACGTCCACCCCATTGAGAACCTCTGCAGCATCATCAAAAGAGTGTCTATGATGGCGGGAGGCAGTTCACATCTAAGCAACAGCTCTGGGAGGGTATTCTGTCCTCATGCAAATCAATTAAAGCAGAAACCATCCAAAACCTGACAAATTCAATGGACGAGAGAGTTCAGAAGCTCCTTTCGAACAAGGGGTCCTATGTGCAAATGTAACATCACCTAGAATAAAGTTTTGAGTTGAAAACTGTTTGATTTCAGTTTGTAATAACCTGCTAATGCTTATAATTTCAAAAATGACCATTTTTTTGTTCTTTATTAAAATGAAAAGGTTGAAAACTCTGCTGTGCATAATAATTTGGAACATGTATTTTGAGTGCAGTTTGAGTTTTTTATTTTTTTAAAAATATACTGTTATCATAGGCAGTTTGTACAAAAACCTTTCAATTGTACTCTAATAGTTATTTGACTGGAAAATTACAATGACTGCAATTCATATAGGTAATTTGGGAAAATCTGAGAAAATATTATTTGCATAATAATTTGGAACACAGTGTATATATAGATATCTCCGTTGGTCCTGGGTTTTAGTCCTGAGTTTAACAAGAGTGAGAGCTTCTTGTGTCGGCAAGCCATCAATGCGCTGTGTGAAGTGGGCTGGCTGAGTGCTCTTTTAATTAACTAAACCAGCTGTAATGGCCAATGCATAGATAAAGAAAGGCTGACATAGCTATTGACATGAGACAGTCACCCAGCCTCCTTGACACAGTACTAGTCACCTGTCGACACAGGAAATGCTGTTCTCTGTTGAGCACATGGCTGAAAGTGGAGCAGCCTAACCAGGACAGAAGGGGATAGGAAAACTGGGAACCTGTGATGAAGCACATTAGTAAGTTGTAGAACTTCTGGTGCCGGTGTACCAGGAGCTGCTACAGATAAAAATCCAAGTATCAAAGCACTTGTTGACAGGTCCTTCAGTCTGTAGGAGTGGA
Source organism: Phyllobates terribilis (assembly GCF_046119375.1). NCBI lineage: Eukaryota > Metazoa > Chordata > Amphibia > Anura > Dendrobatidae > Phyllobates > Phyllobates terribilis. The sequence goes on from NW_027362764.1 coordinate 254,776,302, forward strand.
TAAGCCCCTGCTGTCAGCCTGGAGGAGAGGGGTGGCAAAAGATCATTGCCTAATGCATCGTCTCCCCATGCTCTGGACATGGTAAAAATAATGAACAGTACTTTTTACTCTCCACATTGATTCTTGAATTGAAAAAACATATTGCTATAACATGTCCAGTAAACAAAACTTTTCTTTCAGTTGCATAAAACTTTGAGACAGAATAATTAGATAGATATCCATTTATAAAGATATTTCCGAGCCCCTGAGCACCACTTGGTGGTAGATATGTCTTCTCCCATTTGCACAGTGTCATACATGCAGTGGCTGCATTGGCAAGCATGGGCAAGCTGCTACTTTTCTGGGATAGACTCATACACTGACTTCAGTGGTTGTGATTTAATGATGGAGACGAGTTTCCTTAGTAAACCAAATTTAGAGTACTGGAATGCTTATCTTATATCCAGACCCTGAACATAAAAGGCATTTTATACCAGCAATTGTTCATTTAATGAGCAATTGCAGAGTACAGGACGGCTAAGGGATTGAGCTACACGCACCATTATTGCAAGAAGTATTTCGAAATACCAGAAATAGGACGTAAGCTCTGATCAGGGAGAGTGTGAGCACAATTACCTTCTTTTCAAATCCTTCTGTGACACTGCGGGAGGAAAAAGGACTTTGAAACTTGAAAGGAAAGAGCTTGCTTTCAACCTCAAAAGCTAGGAGGAAAGGGCTCTGAAATTTGCTCAGTATTCCCAATTCACCATTAGCCTGTTTCTTCCTTTAGCCTCAAGGCATTCTCCGCTTTTTGAAAAGATGTTAAGAAATTCAGTCACAATAGAGAGCCTAGTTTTGAACATGTTTCACTCGGTCCATTGAGGTCTGGTCTTCAGCCTTTGTGTGGGGTGAATTGAGCTGAGCAGCTCTCTGGCTGGGGAGAGGTGAATGAGCAGTCTCTGTGCAGTCGCAAATTTGGCAAAGAATAGATTCCCCTACCTCTGTATGATGATATGCATTCCTGCACAGACCCTCTACCGGCAGGGTATGCATGCAACTCGAGCTAAGGTAATGTCAAAATGTTGCTTCATAGCAACGATTGTCAAGTTTGCCTTGTAGTTGAAGTTGCTGTTGACCCTTCATCAAAATGTTGCAGTTGACCTCCTACAGAATAATGCAATAAAAAAGGACACAAAGCCATTATTGATTTAACTTAAGCCAAAATAATAAACCTTGCTCTAACCAAGCCATTGAAACTGAAGGGCACTAGTTTGATTTAACGATAGCCGACTGACCCCAAAAAATAAGGAAGTATTGTTGAAGAGGGAGAGTTCACTAGCGGGAACTCCCCAGGAATACTAATGAGCTTGTTAAATTTAGCATGGTACCAAACTCTTAATTCATCTAATAGGGCAGAGAGAGAAAGGGGTAGAGCCTGAGAAAGGACTGCATATCTGCACAAGTAGGACATGTCTTTGAAAGAATTAACCCGTACTGAGAGCCACGCTGATTTTCCCTGTGATTGTGAGTATTCTCTATTATTCTGGTCTAGACTTTACCAGTTTCCAAGTATCGTAAAATAATATTAGGAGCCACAGGTATTGATGCTAACCTGTAGCATGCCTATGCTATATACATCATTAATAATATTATTATTATGCATTTATTACACACCTTTACTATAACTATAGTGTTAGCACATTGGTATTGCTTTGATGCTGCTTTAAGGAAATTTAGGGCTATGCCAAGGACCATAAGGATCATTGAAGTTTTACGTATGAATTGTTAGTAACTTTAGACGTAACTTTTATGTGTGGTTTTTTATACTTGTTTTAGTTGTTTTTATGTTTTAAAAGTTCACAAAACGCTTGAAAAATTCAGGTAAATTAAATTAAGAAAATCTATCATTTCCATCTGAAATTTGGTTTGAGAACAAAGTGAGAAAACTTAACACACCGTGCTTCTGAGAGTTTCACAATGTATTCATTCCAAAAAGCACGTGTGTAGGAAAGTAGGAAATATGCTGAAGGGAAAAAAAAAAGGAATGTCTTTCTTAAACTGTGAAGCATTCATCTGGGAAGAACATTTTAGCTGATCGGATGTTGCCTTTGCCTCTAAAGCTGTCTGCTGAAAAACCTGGACAAGCAGTAACAGTTGTCTTGTGTTTGGCTGTCGAAATCTTTTGGCACTTACTGCCGGAGAAGTGGGCTGTTTGCTTACATTTTTGCAATAGACTCCCACTTGTTGCCATGGCGGACAGTATGTTTCTGTCAATAATTTGGCTTGGCGCAGCCTGTCTACACATCCTCTTAAAAATCTTATTGAACAATTCAGTTCAGCAGAACAAGATTAGGCAGCTTTTGTCTTTGGCCAGCTGAAGTGCCTGCTATACTTACAGCAGGCAGAATTATTGCTGGAGAAGTTTCTTCTCACTGCTATTGCAAATCCCTCAGCTATTTGTATTCTGGAGTGCGTGCACTGTCAAGTTTATATCTGCCTCTTTCAAAGGCAACTGTGTGATGTGGGGCACGAGGTAAACTCTTAGCATAATCTTTGCCTGATGGAATTCCATGTCAGTTTGAAGAAGTCTGCAGAACAGGGAAGCTAAGCAAATCCTCCTCATCATTACTAGGTAGTTATCAAAATTGCATCATCTGGATATTATATGACTAGACAGTAGAAGGCATTCTTTTGTCTTTTTTTTTTTCCAGTTGGTTTTGGAAATTGTCGAAATGATTTCGGATGTTTTTCTCGAATGAAAGGTTGTGAAGTTGAAGGATGGTTCATGAAGAACTCTGTGATTAATTGGTTAAGATTTTACAAACTGCAGTAATGTTACATATTATATTTTGCTAAAGTTTAGAATAAATTAATTCCATTTTTTTTAATCTACCATATATGTGTTTTCTCGAGTGATGAACAAACTTGCCTGACAACATATGTGCCAGAAAGAATGGTGCACATGATTAATTGCCCATTTGCCCCAGACTAAGTGCACACTATTAATATCACATAATGTTTTCACGAGCAGGTTTTTCATGATATGTTATAAATATTATAATCTTTATCTCTAGGTTATCTGTATCTTTACCATAACAATAAAGTCTCTTATACCCTATGGAGTCTGCATGTATGGAGAGCCTTAGGCCACGTTCATACGTTCAGTATTTGGTCAGTATTTTACATCAGTGTTTGTAATCCAAAACCAGGAGTGGGTGATAAATCCAGAAGTGGTGACATGTTTCTATTATACTTTTCCTATGATTGTTCCACTCCTTAATTTGGCTTATAAATACTGATGTATAATACTGACCAAATACTGAATGTGTGAACGTGACCTTAGGCGCTATGCTTGCTGCGTACGTGGCTTATACTGGCTGGGTTACACTGCTGGCATGTAACTCAAACAGCAGTGAACTGAGCTAGTTCCAATCGCTGCTGTTTAACTGTCTCTGAGCTTTTTAATTGAACAGTTGCAAGTACTCCTATTGGCCCCCTGTGACACGATCATGGGATGCCATTGGGTTACCATGGAGCTGAGGGCCTGCTGAAAGACCCATGGTTGCCATTTTTGATCCTGTGAAGCCTTGCCACAGGCTGAACTTTAAAGGAGACCATGATTTACAGTATATAATAAAATACTGTGTTATTGCAGTATATAGTTCAAGCAATCGAAGGATGGCAGGTTCAAGTTCCCAAAGGGAGTTTAAGAAATAAAATAACAAAAAAAAAAAAATTATAATAATAATAATAAGAAAAAAAAGATATATATATAATTAAAAATGTAAAGAAATTAAAAAAAAGTATAAAAAATTGAAGTACCTTACTTTTCCACCATTTCAAATAAAGAAACAGAAAATAAACATAATCAGTATCATTGCGTTTGTGAAAGTCCAGTCAATCAGCATATAAAATTAATTAACCCATACAGTAAATGCTGTAAAGAGCAGAAAAATCAAGCATTGTATGTTTTCCAAATTATTATTAAAGCTGTCAGCTCCCCATGCAAAGCCATCACACAGTTCCATCAATGAAAAAATAAAAATGAAAAAAAAAGTCTTGTAAAATGGCGACAAAAAAACATATTTTTTTATTATGAATTTTTTAACCACTTAAAAAGAAAATTGTCATTTTATAATCACTGCAATCATACTGACCTGGATTAAAATATTTCCAGGTGTTTTTTAATACACAATGAGCACAGTAAAAACATAACCCAAGCAACAATTTGGAAATTGCATTTTTTTCACCAATTTTGTTCCCATTTTTCAGTGTTCTGAATGGTAAAATAAGTAGTAGCATTTAAAACTACTTCTCACCCTCCTAAAAAAATTAGCCTTAGACAGCTATGTCAAAGAAAAAAGTTATGGCTCTTGGAAAAAGGGGAAGAAAAACGAACGATCAAAGATAAAAAAAATCGCTCAGGAGGGAAGGGGTTAAACAGATTTGCATGGTAATGGTCAATTTATAAAGTAATTGAAAACAATGGATTATATCTGCACAAAAAAATGACCACTTTGGAACATACCAAGAACTCGAAATATAATTAGATTGATTTTCCCGTGTTGCCTAAAGTTATTGGCCTGGCTTTTAAAGGTGTAACGCAAATTAAAACATTAAAGAAGGGACTGATGTCACAGTTGAGCTCACATGGACCTGCTGTGCTGCGAACAGCAACACAGTCCTTTTCAGGGTTGTATTTTCTTGCAGAGTGGCCACAAGGAGCCATAGCACTAAGGATTGACGGAGGCCAGTTGAACACCTACCAATTAGGAAGCGATGGCAAACTCTAAGGCTATGTGCCCACGATGCATTTTTTAAGCGGTTCCACAGCGGCAATTCCGCTGCAGAAACGCTTAAAAAACGCATGGTAGAAGGCCTGCCCTGTTCCCCAATGATAATCCGCATGTGCTGTGCACATGCTGCGGAAATTTCCGCTGCGGATTATCATTGCGGAAAAAAACGCAGCACTACCAATTATTTTGAGGAAGTGCTGCGTTTTCGTCGCCATTGACTTGCATTGGAACACATGTAATCCGCATCACTGGATCTGTACATGCGGAATCCATGCGTTTCAATGTGCGGATGGTACCCAGGTGTGGAGGACAGGAGACTCTCCTCCGGACCCGGGTACCATAGAACCTGTAAACAAAAGAATAAAATAAAAAACAAATATTATATTTACCTTCTGATGGCCCGCGGTGCGCTTGTCTTTGCTTGCCGGCAGATCGCGGTGGACTGAAGGACCTGCCATGACATCATTTAGTCATGTGACGGCAGGTCCTTCAGTGTACCGCGTGCTGCCGGAAAGCCAGAACGGATTGAATAAAGACTCTGGGGGCCATCGCAAGGTAAGTATAGATTTATTTTTTACCATTATTTTAAGGTCACAGTATATAAATCCATGCCTTTTGCATGGATTTATATAGTGTGACCAAGTTGTCAAGCACTTTCCAGGTGATGCTAAAATCGCTTGGAAAGTGCTTCTCAACCCGCATGCGGAAATGCATGTGAAGAACGCTTCACATCCGCATGTCCCTGGCAGGAAAAACGCATGTACAATCCGCATGTACAATCCGCATGCGTTTTTTCTACCAGGGAGATGCCGAAACGCTCAGGAAAAAATCCGGAGCATTTCTGCATCGTGGGCACATAGCCTAATGCTAAGTTCCAACTCTCATTCATTCAGAAAACTCAGACCTAGTTCTGGAGCTGTTTTAAAAACGAAAGCTGACCACAGATTGGTTGCTATGGACAACAAAGACAATTTTACTATTAGTAAATGAGCCACACGGAGTTCCACCTTGAGAGGACAACCGATACAGGTGCCACAGAACAGAATGGCGCCTGCCAGGAAACATTTATCTTCTGGTCTTTTGTCTGGTACACTGTGCATACCTAGCCGGAAGTTTTTCCAAATCACTTATGATGCAGGCCACGTAGCAATTTTAGATAAAAGTGAAAAGTATGAAACTTTCAGAATACATTATGAACATTATTTTACTGACCTTGCAATCGTGCTAACTCATAGCCTTGATCACAGTGGGTTCACCAGTTATGGACTTAGTGCGGATTTTTCTTCAGCAGAGTTAGGGCTTGTTTGTAGGGATGAGCAGATTTGTCGGTTCTGGTACCTGACCCGAACTTTAGTCCAAAGTTCAGTTTGGGTACTAGAACTGTACCCGAACTTGAACCAGAGCCCGAACCCTATTGAAAACAATGGAGGCCCGAAATTTGGATTTGGAAAAAAATCTCTCTGCAACGAACTTCCCCCGGAACTCTAAACATTGCTATGGAGTTCCGCGAGAAGTCAGTGTTTAGCGCCAGACGCTAACTGTTCGTTACGAACCCCCAAACTTTTAAGTTCGGGTTCGCTCATCTGTATTTGTTTGCTCTTTGCATTTTTGGTGTGTTTTTTTCCTGCAAATTTTGACAGTTAAAAAAACGCAACGTTTTACTGTCCCTGCAAATCTAATGAGATTTCTGAAATCTCATAGACATGATGCTTATTTTTTCCTTGAGGATTTGAAGCAATTTCATGCCTGAAACATGTCAATTCTTTCAGTGTCTTAGCTGCGTTTTTCACTCATTCACATGAATGGGAAAAACGCTTGCAAAAATATACATATTTTATGCAGCCTTCATCCTGCCAAGAGACACGTTTTTGTGTAGAAATGTCTGCTGCATATACAGTGCTGGCCAAAAGTATTGGCACCCCTGCAATTCTGTCAGATAATACTCAGTTTCTTCCTGAAAATGATTGCAATCACAAATTCTTTGGTATTATTCTCTTCATTTAATTTGCTTGCAAGGAAAAAACACAAAAGAGAATGAAGCAAAAATCAAATCATTGATCATTTCACACAAAACTCCAAAAAAGGGCAGGACAAAAGTATTGGCACCCTCAGCCTAATACTTGGTTGCACAACCTTTAGCCAAAATAACTGCGACCAACCGCTTCCGGCAACCATCAATGAGTTTCTTACAATGCTCTGCTGGAATTGTAGACCATTCTTCTTTGGCAAACTGCTCCAGGTCCCTGATATTTGAAGGGTGCCTTCTCCAAACTGCCATTTTGAGATCTCTCCACAGGTGTTCTATGGGTTCTAGGTCTGGACTCATTGCTGGCCACCTTTGAAGTCTCCAGTGCTTTCTCTAAAACCATTTTATAGTGCTTTTGGAAGTGTTTTTTGGGTCATTGTCCTGCTGGAAGACCCATGACCTCTGAGGGAGACCCAGCTTTCTCACACTGGGCCCTACATTATGCTGCAAAATTTGTTGGTAGTCTTCAGACTTCATAATGCCATGCACACGGTCAAGCAGTCCAGTGCCAGAGGCAGCAAAGCAACCCCCCAAAACATCAGGGAACCTCCGCCATGTTTGACTGTAGGGACCGTGTTCTTTTCTTTGAATGCCTCTTTTTTTTTCCTGTACACTCTATGTTGATGCTTTTTCCCAAAAAGCTCTACTTTTGTCTCATCTGACCAGAGAACATTCTTCCAAAACGTTTTAGGCTTTCTCAGGTAAGTTTTGGCAAACTCCAGCCTGGCTTTTTTATGTCTTGGGGTAAGAAATGGGGTCTTCCTCGGTATCCTACCTTACAGTCCCTTTTCATTCAGACGTCGACGGATAGTACGGGTTGACACTGTTGTACCCTCGGACTACAGGGCAGCTTGAACTTGTTTGGATGTTAGTCGAGGTTCTTTATCCACCATCCGCACAATCTTGCGTTGAAATCTCTCGTCAATTTTTCTTTTCCGTCCACATCTAGGGAGGTTAGCCACAGTGCCATGGGCTTTAAACTTCTTGATGACACTGCGCACGGAAGACACAGGAACATTCAGGTCTTTGGAGATGGACTTGTAGCCTTGAGATTGCTCATGCTTTCTCACAATTTGGTTTCTCAAGTCCTCAGACAGTTCTTTGGTCTTCTTTCTTTTCTCCATGCTCAATGTGGTACACACAAGGACACAGGACAGAGGTTGAGTCAACTTTAATCCATATTAACTGGCTGCAAGTGTGATTTAGTTATTGCCAACACCTGTTAGGTGCCACAGGTAAGTTACAGGTGCTGTTAATTACACGAATTAGAGAAGCATCACATGATTTTTCAAAGGGTGCCAATACTTTTGTCCACCCCCTTTTTTAGGTTTGGTGTGGAATTATATCCAATTTGGCTTTAGGACAATTCTTTTTGTGTTTTTTTTCATTGAAGACAAATTAAATGAAGACAATAATACCAAAGAATTTGTGATTGCAATCATTTTCAGGAAGAAACTGAGTATTATGTGACAGAATTGCAGGGGTGCCAATACTTTTGGCCCGCACTGTACTTATTTTGTGCACACACCCTTGAAATCAGATTTGACTGTGGTTCTCATTGCAGATTTGATGCAGATTTTAACCTTTCCATTCTAACGAGTAAAATCCAAACAGATAGTGTGCAAAGAATTAAAATGCTGCAGACTTAAAAATGTGACAAAAATCAATATCCATTCGGATTGCACACAAAAACAACTCAGCATGTGGATAAGAGGGTGAATTCCAATGTTACTAATTTTGCTGCATAAATTTCTGTGAATTAAATTTGGTTCTGATTCTTCTGAGTGGGTTGTCTTTGAAGAATAGGACAAGTCCATAACTTTCCGCAGCAAAACTGAAACGTGTGAATATATCATTAGTTAAAACTCATACACTTTGTTGGTATTGTAAAATGCTGTAGATTTTACATGTAGAATATTTGCGCATATATGGTAATCTGAACCAAATACTTGATGTGTGAACCTAACTTAAATCAAGCAATGTGTAGTAGTAAAATATATGATGAAATAACTGTTATTATAGGAGCCCAGGTAAGTTGTTGGGGTTGAATTTGATAACAAGCTCATCATTAATGATCTGGTGGTCTGGGATATTATATATTTGTTTAAGACCTTGGTGGGATCCTACTGTATAATTCTCCATATGCATGATCTAATTGTAGCGTGGGCCAGATCCAAGAATAATGTTTGATACAATTTGGCAATGGGTTTTAGAAGGATAAATGATAACAAATAAAAGGGAAGTTTTTGGAGCATGCATGGGATATCACATTTCATAAAAATAGCTATAAAAATTTTAAAGCATTGTCATACATAGACACAAAGTTTAAAACTCCATGAAAAAGGTTCAGACTCCAAAAATCTATATTACATTCTCATTAACCGTGAACCATTGCTCACATAATCTAATTTTTCATCATATACACAACTTCTTAAACATTACCAAGTTAATCCTGGCCATTTTTGGGGGATAATAAAATGATTTCACTATTTGAGAACATGTGTTAGCATTGTAAGTCTTGTTTAAGAGAGGTTTAGCGCAGCCAAATACATCAACATAATTGCTAAAATGAGTCCAAGTATAGCTGTTAATTTCAGAAGAAACCTGGATTTCATTTCCATGATTTCAGCCACAATTAAGGGATGTTATTTGTGATGTTATGATAAAACAGAACAGGACTTAATTACATCTTTCAATCAATGCGCTCAACATGAATTAATCACAGTTTATTGAATCATGGTTTTTACCAAAAACAGCCTTGAAAGAGGTTAAGGCTGTAGGATATAAAAAGCAGAACTACCACAATCATCAAATTAAAACGTCTTCACTATACGTTAGGAAATGTGGAAAGCATTTTCACACAAGACCTAGAGCTTTTCTGCTCCAGTGTCCCTATAACAACACTTCCTGTACAGCAATGCCGTACATGAACCATCTCTATCAATGTTCATGGGGTAACTAGCTTAAATAACAATATTAAAGCCTCTCTACACAGATTAATGTAGCACGAATCTGCTGATATCGACAGGATTGGCTTATAATCGAATGTGGGCCTCCAACTGAGATGATGTCAGGGGAGAGAAGAATCCGGCATGATGAATTTCAGGGCTGATCTTTTTTTCCTTCCTGGAGAGAAGCCGCTGCCAGAGCTGTCCTGGCGGCAGCTTTCTCATAGAGGACAGAGGAGTGTCCGGCCAAGAGTTCCTCTGTATGGCGCAGTCAAGAGCGAAAGCTGTCGGCCGAATGATCCTTCACTTGACAGCTAACTAATGTGTATGAGGGCCTATAGGTTAATGTGAACACAGGGCTGATCTTTTTTTCCTTCCTGGAGAGAAGCCGCTGCCAGAGCTGTCCTGGCGGCAGCTTTCTCATAGAGGACAGAGGAGTGTCCGGCCAAGAGTTCCTCTGTATGGCGCAGTCAAGAGCGAAAGCTGTCGGCCGAATGATCCTTCACTTGACAGCTAACTAATGTGTATGAGGGCCTATAGGTTAATGTGAACACAGGGCTGATCTTTTTTTCCTTCCTGGAGAGAAGCCGCTGCCAGAGCTGTCCTGGCGGCAGCTTTCTCATAGAGGACAGAGGAGTGTCCGGCCAAGAGTTCCTCTGTATGGCGCAGTCAAGAGCGAAAGCTGTCGGCCGAATGATCCTTCACTTGACAGCTAGCTAATGTGTATGAGGGCCTATAGGTTAATGTGAACACAAAATCTAATGAGGCCGATAGAAATATGGAATCATGTTCATGAAGCTTCTGCGCTTATTTTACAGACACAGACAGGGCTTCAGAGATGCCCCAAGCACTTATTTAAGGTTTATCACTCATTTCTAGCTAGAAAGTAGTAAAAAACACACAGAAAATGTCTTATGTCCATTGATAAATCTGCAGCATGCTTCACATTACAAAATGACTACATTTTCCTCCTTTTATAACACTACAGTGTCACTACACAGAACGGGAAGTTTGGGCATGGAGTCATCGAAAAGTTGCAGGCTATGACAGAGATTTTATTAATAGTTTTTCATTACATGTGTGTATGATATTACATAGAAGCCATGGGACTTAATTAAAACTCTAAGCCAGTTTCGATCCAGGGTGCACTGAAGTAAGATGTGCCTCTTAAATCACAAGTCTGGCATGTTTTTTCATTTCAGCACTGGAGTGGTGGCACTAATCTAAGTTCTAGTAATATACTGAGCAGCCGCCGTCTTCTGCTCTTCCTGGCGCCGCGTCGGTCCTGTGCCACCATCTTGTGACCGCAGCTTCTGACTGAACGAAGTGAGAGGTAACGGGCACAAGCTCTCGGTGTAAGGGCTCACTCCCACTAGCGTATAAATCGGACAAGTGCAATGCAAGAAAAAAAGGGATTGCACTCGGACCAATGTTATTCAGTGAGGCAGAGCAGATCTGTGTATTTTTCTCAGCTGTATTCGGCATGAGAAAAAAATCACAGCATGCTGCAATTTCACTCCGAAATCTGATGGGTGTGAGAAAAAAATTGGATGTCATAGGGACCATCAGGATGGCATCAGATATTTACTGATACATTACAATTCTGTAAGATGGGAAACTGTAAATGGTTCTGTAAAATGATTAATAGCTGCTGAGTAAAAAAACGAATTGTATACGAATGACAAGTGAGAAAAAAAACATCCCACTCTCCTGGATGAGACGAGAATGGGACCGATTATTTTATATGCTAGTGTGAGCGTACCCTAAGTCTATGAGAGGCTCGTTCTGGTCTTGTTCTGACTATCATAGACTTACGTCGAGTAGTGACTTCTGGCTTGCCCAGCAAACACTGGATCGAAACAACCTGTAGATGAATGGAGAAGACCAACGGTGGCTCTTAAGTACTTTGCTAGGTTCAGGGAACTTAATTAGTGGCATCACTCTTATGGTGAAATAAAAAAAAATGTCTGGAGTGTTGCTTTAATGAATTTGGCACATTTTTCAGCTGCCATGTGTCAGCCACAGAAATGACTGGATTATATTTCTGACTTTATTAATGTCACTTTTATGGCATCAATTATGATGAATTTAATGGTCTGCATTCAGCCATGCCCCCAGCCACTAAGCTACAATAACTTTTTAAAAAGTTACACAATTTTGAAGCTGCGAGTTGCAGAAAAATGTCTCAACATTTGAAACAATTTTTGGGCGCAAACTGTTTTATGAATTAGCTCCTAAGTTTTTTTTTTATTAGTTCTAATGCTGAGGTCTGGTCATTAAAATATAAGTGGGAAAAGGTTTACTGCAAGAGTCAGCGCTGAGACTTTGTGAAGATTGTCTGTCTTTCCTCACTGCTCTTGTATCTGATATGTATACATCTAGTCTCCTTTATAGAACCGAAACGAGAAATAAGTCAGTACCTACGTGTAAAAGTTCCGTGTGATTTATCCTTTCCCTCGCATTCTGATGTCACAGCTGTTAATACTTACTGTTTGCAGTGACATCTCCTGGGAATTCTCTGTTCTTTTTCTGCCAGAGGTATAAACTATTTACATAACGCTGAGCACCAAAGTACAGATTTATCCTTTCAGATGCTGTATATGTGCTCTCCATACTCTATATTTCACATGTTGCTCTAGACTGGTATGTCTCCTGTAGTTTATTTTGTTTTGTAATAAAGGAAAAGTTAGTAGGGCTATTTATTGTATAGTGAAAGTGTTTCTGGGGAAGGATATAGTAGTGGTTTGCTGCTTGTCTGTCATTTATTTTCCCCTGTTTATTTACAGCTGGGATATCCTGACATGAAGCAATACCATCTAATGCTGGCCTAGGATGCACTCACTTCTGAATTTCAGCCATGAAAATGCAGAGACCCATTGTATGATTTTCTGATAATAAAACATCTGCATCATATTTATTGGGTAGTGGATTATATTACAGATTTTTTAAAGAGGACCTGTCACCACTCCCGACATGTACTTTTTGAACGTATTTGTATTCCCTATGAAATAAGAATTCTGTAGCATCTTTTCTTATAACTCCATGTCGTGCTGTTCTTCTATCATTCTTCCCAAAAAAGGTTCTGAGTAATTTGACAACTGAGTGTAAGGACTCTTTCACACGTCAGTGTCTCCGGTACACTTTTCCACACGTACCGGGGACACTGACACATGCAGCCCCATTAAAATCAATGGGTCTGTGCACATATCAGTGTGCTTCCACGGACCATGTGTCCATGTGCTCCACGCGGAGACAAGTCAGTTTTTTTGCGGATACACGGTCCACAAAACTTACCACACGGATGACACCCGTGTGTCATCCATGTGACAAGTACCGGCGCCTGGGAATCAGCGCTACAGTTAGCGCTGTTCCCAAGTGTCGGGTGCTGAACACTGCCCTCATCATGGTTCCCTGCCGGCGCTGCGATCAGCACCAGCAGGGACCATGATGAGGGTAGTAGTAGTCTTCCCCCAGTGTCCACCAGTGTAAAAATAAGAATAAATAATAAAATCCATGTACTCACCTCTTCTAGGTCTCCCCCGCTGTAATCCATGTGACTTCTGCTGCCGAGGAGTTGGGGAGAATGAGCCGCTCCGGAGCGGCGCTCAGTGAGTGACAGGACACCACTCCTGAGCTGCAGCTCCGGAGCGGCTCATTCTGCCCGGCTCCTCTGCAGCAGCGGTCGCATGGATTACAGTGGGGGACATCTAGGAGAGGTGAGTATATGGATTTTATTATTTCATTTTTATCTTATTTTTACAGATGGGGACACCGTGAGCAGACTACTACTACCCTCATCATTGTCCCTGCTGTTGCTGATCACAACGCCGGCAGGGAACCATGATGAGGGCAGTGTTCAGCACTGGCGCTTGGGAACAGCGCTAAATGTAGTGCTGATTCCCAGGTGCCTCTCCGTGTGATCCTGATGCGGCACACGGGTGGCACACGTGTGACACACACAGACACACGACACACGGATATCTCCGGTACCGTTTTTTCCGGTACCGGAGATATGCGGACGTGTGAAACCAGCTTACTATTTTCCCCCACCCACTTGTCAAAGGGGTGTGTCCCAAACACAGTCTGGCGCTATGAGCACTGATTGGACAGTGTCAGAGTAAGCAGAGACACATCCCCAACCACTAACAGCCAGTGGTGAGTTTATAGCCATTTGACAAACAAAAGCTCTGACTGTGTGACCTATTCTGACCATGTATTACTTGGACTTTCATTCTAATGGTTAGCATGTAAGAATACATTTTTGCCACTGCAGGGGTGATGTATATCCAACTCAAAGTTGTATGCTCATATAAACTATTCAAATTGGCAAGTTGGACCCTGAAAGCCAGATTAGCTTCATTAAAAAAATTATGATTTTGATGATACAACCCACTTAAAAGCAGCACTCCAGCATTTTTCTTTTAACTTTACCTCTGGAGTGTTATCACTAATCTAAGATCCCTACCCCTAGTCTTATACTCACCAGCCGCCATCTTCATCTGTTATCAGTGCTGTACCGGTCAGTCTTCTGCTGGATGTGACCTGCCGGGTCTCTCCAGTGTTTGCTACTACTCAATGTAAGTCTATGAGAGTCAGAACGAAGCTCTCATAGACTTACACTGAGAGCTTATGACCGCTATCTCTGACTTCCGGTCAGTCTCCGGTCAGTCAGAGGCTGAGGTCACCAGATGGCGGCGCAGAACCAGAGTTGTGAAAACAGTTGGAGACAGCGGCTGGTGAGTATAATACTAGGGGCAGGGAACTTATATTAGTGACACCACTCCAGCACTGAAATAAAAAAAAACTCTGGAGTGGATCTTTAAGGCATCTTTGAACAGTAGGTTTAATACTACTTGTTTATACCCTGCTCGTCTATACAGATCATTTTATGATTACCCTGATGCCGAGTCATTTTTCTCTCATCCAAGTATGGAGATCACATATGAGCCATGCCAGACGTTGTAATCATGTAGTGTATCGCTATTACCTTTACGTATGTCCAATATATACCCCAGTTTGAGAAAATGCCTAATAGTTAAAGCATTTTTTATGTTTGTCTTTTAATGGGAAGCGTTTGGTATAATCTGTTATTGACTGTAACGTTCTCTCTTCTGTACTAAAGAGAACACTTTTTCTAGCGTTAGTTGGCCACTTTAGTTTATCACAGTACAGCAATTAAAAAAATGACGTCACGTATTTGCAGTTGTCTCCGTTTGTAACAACACAAGTGTGAAGTTTTGCAGAGCGGGAGCATTGTTTTTTACTTTAGTGCAGTTTCATAGATCAGCAGCCTGGCTAATACTGATGGATGGCTATATACAGATAGGGAAATAAGATGCGTAACATGATGGCATTGCTGTTTGGTAGGATACCCACAGAAAATCCACCCAGGTTTCCTTTTTGCTATAGAAATATACATTAACAGACAAATAACATACTGATGCACAAATTAGTAAAGTCATTATTTGTGTTCCTTTTTTGTGATTCCTATGATGGTGTAAGTTGTATAGGGCATTTTACATTACTGTGTATTTGCCATCATAAAGACATGATGGGAATATTTTGCCTATGTTTATTTGTGATAATTTTTACACAGTTTAATTTAATGATTCATACTTTGTTTTACAGAGGATGAACGCCCTGGACAGACCTTTCACAGAGAACGAAGGAACGCAATTGCCATGCAGCCACAAGGAGGACAAAGCCTTGGTAAAATCAGTGAGGAGCCTTCTACATCGAGCGAGGAGAGGACCTCTTTAATAAAGAAAGAGATTCATGGATCTATTACACACCTGCCGGAACCCACCGTTCCTTACCGGGGCACCGTATTTGCAATGGACCCACGAAATGGTTACCTTGAGCCACATTATCGTAAGTACTGCATAGAATCATGTAAACTGGGAATGTATAAGTCATGTAAAGGGTTGGTAACATTTTGACATTATTGCTGTCTGTGCAATTTTCTGAGAAGCTCTGACAATTTTCTAGTTGATCTCAACAGCACCAGTGATCTTCATCTCATAAAGGGTCAACGGTAAAATGGAATCCACTCCAGACCACTGCAGAATGCCATGGCTATATCGCATACATTACTACTTACAGAGCAATCCACTAGTCACAGAGCCCTATTTATTGTATCTTGTCAGCTAAAACCCACACCCCATGTTGGTGTCTATTGTATAGTAATCAGGCCGGGTTCACACAAGCCCATAAAAAATTATTTCATCTGTTAAAAAAAAACAAATGCTATACGGATATTACTTATGGGATCCATTTTTTTCTGTACACCCATAAACGTAAATGGGCGAGTCTCATCCAACACATGTAAGAAACTACGGCTTGCTGCAGTTTTTTTCCCACTCAGATTTGGTCAGTGAAACATATCACTCATCTGCACTGTCTCATTGAATAACATTGGTCCTAGTGTTTTCCGCTTCCTTCACGGACAACACTTGGACCGAAAATACAGTTTTGTGAACATACCCTTAAACTCAGAAGGCTATATGGGTAACTTACACTACATATATCTGGAGGGACAACATACTGATGAGAGTTGCTGTTCTTTGTAGCAAAAATTAGGAAAAATATAATACAATCTCCCCACAAAAAAATGCAGGGCCACTCTTTATAATGACTCTTAGTTCTTTCTACTCAGAGCAAGTGACCCTCATCTATGTCATTATTTTTCCCTAATAGAGCATGTGAATAACCTCTTTTAATGTTGCTAATTTATAGGCCCAATATAGAATTATCTTCATGTATATGTGGCCAAATTAGGCTTCCATCTGCTCTTACTTAATGGCCCGATAAAATGAAGGGTAAGGATTAGGGTTGCCAACAGTCCAGAAATTCCTGGACAATCCATAAAAATATGGCACTTTTTTCCCATCTGTAAAAAAACAATTTTGTTGTGTCCGTGATTATTTTTGAAGGTGGAGAAACAGGTTTTTATTACTGGATTTATCAGCCTTTTACAGTTCACAGTGAATGCAGCTAATGCCTTTATATATGATTTATAGTCTGTAGACACGTATCACTTATAATCTTAATGATTTTTTATGGTCATCTAATGTGTCCGTATAAAAAGTGATCTGTGCAGAAACTGTCAATAAAAAATAAAGTATAAACTTGGCAACCCTGGTGTAACATACCTGGCGGCGTCCTTGCATAGTGGTTCATCTCCCACTATGCAAGAGCGCGCACTTGATTTCCAGTCCAGACTGCCACTCTGGCTTCTTTCCATACTGTCTGCTTTGCTCTGCTCTGGCTGCTTAGGGCGACACCCGCCGAGCTTCCTGTTTCTTGTAGCTGCTGCAGACACACCCCTAATGCGTCCTCAACCTATTGCTGTCTGTCACCTGGTATTTAAACCAGCTCCTCCTTGGAATCCTTGCCTGAGCATCTTGTTCTGTCAGTTGGCTTCTTGTCACTGATGTGCCAGGTCCTGTCTATGTTTCCTGCCTTACGGTATCAGCTCCCGTGTCTGAACTGTGTCCTGCCTGTGCGCTCTAGCCAGCTGTCTGTCTGCCTTCCTGGAGGCTGTATTTCCAGGCCTGTCTGAACACGCTCCTAGCCTGTTCGTCCCGTCCTCTGAAGGCCGCATACCCAGACTCGCTCCTGTATTTGTTGCAGTACAGTTCCTGTCTGAACTGTCTCCTAACCTGCTTCCTGTTTCTCTCTATGTCTGTACCTTCCCTTTCTCCTGCATTGTCTGAACCAGCACTTGGCTTTACCCTGGCTCGTTCCTGTATTTGTTGCAGTAACAGTTCCTGTCTGAACTGTCTCCTACCTGTCTCCTGTTTTTCTCTATGTCCGTACCTTCCCTTTTTCTGCAGAGTCTGAACCTGCACCTAACTCCTACTCGTTGTCGCTGTACTTCCGTTTGTGGGTTTAGAGTCCACTCGCTACTTCATTGCAAGTTTCTTGTGTGTATCTGGTTCTGCCTTTCCCTTCCAGTCTGTTCCGTGTGAAAAGAGCCCTGTCCCCTCTGCCCTGCCTTGCTCGCCGCTGCGGCGGTTTCTGCCCGCTCTGTCTTGTTCACCGCTCCGGCGGTTTCTGCCCGCTCTGCCTTGCTCACCGCTCCGGCGGTTCTAGCCTGCTCTGCCTTGCTCACCGCTCCTGCGGTTTTCACTCTGCTCTGCCCTGCTCACCGCTCCTGCGGTTTCCGCTCTGCTCTGCCTTGCTCACCGCTCCTGCGGATTCCGCTCTGCTCTGCCTTGCTCACCGCTCCTGCGGTTTCCGCTCTGCTCTGCTTTGCTCACTGCTCTGGCAGTCTCGCTCTGCTCTGACCCTTTGCTCACTGCTCCGGCAGTCTCGCTCTGCTCTGACCCTTTGCTCACTGCTCCGGCAGTCTCGCTCTGCTCTGACCCTTTGCTCACTGCTCCGGCAGTCTCGCTCTGCTCTGACCCTTTGCTCACTGCTCCGGCAGTCTCGCTCTGCTCTGACCCTTTGCTCACTGCTCCGGCAGTCTCGCTCTGCTCTGACCCTTTTCTCACTGCTCCGGCAGTCTCGTCCTGCTCCACTCTTGCTCACCGCTCCAGGTGGCCTCGTCCTGCTCTACTCTCGCTGACCGCTCCTGGCGGTCTCATCTTGCTCTGCTCTTGCTTGCCGCTCTGGGCGGCCTCACTCTGCTGTGTTTGTCCACCGCATCTGCGGTTCTGTTCCTGAGTCCCAGTCTGTACTGGGTCCTATCCACTCTGTGCTCCAACCTGTCGTACCTGCCAGTACCTCCCTGCCTGCATACCAGTCGTGCTTACCAGCATCCACCTGCCTGCATACCGGCCGTACCTGCCAGTACCTCCCTGTTTGCATACCAGTCGTGCCTGCCAACATCCACCCGTCTGCATACGAGCCGTGTCTGCCTATACCCACCAGTCTGTGTGCCAGCCTAACCTGCCTGTTCCTGTATTCCCCGGTGTGGGTCAACAGCCGAGTCCGGGGTCTGACCTGGAGTAGCACCTGGTCCCTCTGCTCGGTTCCTCCTTGGTGCACTGGCGTCGTATGCCGTCGTGCGACCTTGGTCGGATCGGGTGGATACTTAGTTACGCCCCTCCAGGCATTCATTCTCCGGTACGGTCCAGTGGAATCACTACATATACACGCACACGCCAGTCAGTCCGGGCGCGTGCATTACACCTGGTAAAGATATGTTGCGTGCTGGCTTCCTCAGAAGCTTCAAGGGATACTCCAGGAATGACAAATCATTACCTATCTATAAGGTTGCTGATAACTGCTAGACTGAACTGTAAATGGCCATTTAGACCAGTCACTAATAATTTCCCAACAATTAACTAATTTAAAACGGCCTGCAAACACATAATTCATTGGGTACAATAGTTTTTATGCATGCAGAAAAAGCATCGCTATGGGCAATACATTGTCTCATCTATTCAGGATGACATGGTATAGCATAGGGAGGGACTAAAGATCATATTAGCGATTGTTCTTGTTCTGTCCACATCACTGTTTTGTCAGCCTCTATTAAGCCAGTAAATGACCATTTGTGATTAGTGGTCGTGTAACGGCCTGGATCGACTTGTCTAAATGGGCGATCGGTATTTGGCTGTCTCCTAGAGATTGGATGCCGTGGGATTGCTACATAGGATCACCTGTTTTTGGCAATCTGTGGGGTTCTCAGCGGTCAGACCTCTTTTGCTCTAGTAAATGGGTAGGTGATGGATTGTTATTGCCGGAATACCTCTTTAAGAATTCATCTTTTATAGATACTCATGGCCTCAGCGGCACATGCTTTACTTGTAAATGTCCAGTATTTAATAGCGGTTGTATCTCCGAGTGCTTAGAACCACAATTTAGATTCAGGAGTATGCCTGGGTTTTTTTACATTCAATAAAAAATGTTCCTTAAAAAATAAAAGACACAATATATTTTTCTTTCAATTCACAATAATGTGGGAACCAGAATCAGGTGAAAAACAAACAATCGTTGGTAATAAAGTGCCTCTGGAGGTGTCGGAGCTTGCGCCTTCCTATTACAGATTTATCGCCTAGGCAGGATATGACTTTGCTGTTTAACCTTTTGGTCTCCAAATCCAGATGACACTTGGCGACCTAAGAAATGGGCCCCAGTCTGTTCCCTCAGCTTCAATAGTGTTCAGCAGAGTTTAAGGTTTATGTTAAAAGGTCATTGACCAGATGACTGATTAGCAGGGACAGCTGATTAGTGCACAGGTTCTGCTGGAAGAGAAGTGGCAAGGATAAAAGCTAGCGTTATCCCTTCATTAGTTGGTAAGCAGCATAAAACAAGAAATGCTCACTCATTGGGGAACAGATCAAAGTGCTTCACAACTTTAATAATTTTCACCAGCAAGTCTTTATTTTTCAGCGGTTTACAATAATGAGACAACACATGTGTTTTTTACTTAGAACCCCCACCCTAAAAGATATTTATGAGCGATAGGCATCTTTAATGTTTTCTGAGGAATCCAGTCGATGTAATTTTTTTAAGATGTTGAACCCTGGTGTGAATTAGGAACCGTTTAATATAAACTTAAGTATGGATTTATACTGTGTAACATTTTGTAGAATGTGACTTGCAAGAAGCAAAAAAAAGTTATTAAAGTAATTAAAAGTAATGCACTTATAACCTGCATTTATAGGAAAAAAAAAGATCTTCAATAATAGATCAGGCGGGGATATGACTATGGACACCCCCACGATCAGCTGACTTGAGCATGTGGCAATGCTCTGCGAGTGGCACAGCTCAGTACATTGAGTAGTGGGCATTATTGGTACTGCAAGTGAACAGGAGAGCACATGCAGCGCTAGTCATAGCCACTACACTTTGTATGGAGTTGGTGTGTATTGATTTGCCAGTTCCATTCCATCGGTCACGGCAGTGGTCTTTGTTCACTGGACAGGAGCTGGAGGATGGCCTCTTATATGAAGGCATCTTCTTTTGGGTAGCCAACCTGATGTGACGACACATGTGGGTTGATGTGGGAATTTAAACTGTCAATATTGTCAAGTAGATCTGTATGTAGGAGTGTTGCTAGTAGTATTTTATAGCGTCCATACATAGAGGAATCAAAATTAAAACATACCAAAATCTGTTACGAAAGCTGCATGTTTTACATGTGGATTTTGGTGCTGATATGCAATGGTTATTTGCTAAACTTTTGTAATTGGTAAAATCCGTTTTAGGCTATGTGCCCACAATGAGTTTTTGATGTTGCAGATTTTCTGCACCATTTCTGCACCCATTAAGTAAATTAAAGGGATTTTCCCACAAACAAAAGTTTATTTTAATCAATAGATCATGGAATAATAATAATTTCCACAATTGGATGTGTTTAAATAAAATGTTCCTGTGCTGAGATAATCTTATAAATGTTCCCCTGTGTAATGGCTGTGTCTGACCGTACAGGAACATGGTCTGATCATACCACAGCTCCTGGTGAGGGGAGGAAGCAAAAGAGTATACAGACATTTCAGGGGATCACAGCTGATTCTTTCTGTGAGGTAAAACATTTCTCTGCCTGTTTTTAAACAATGTTTTATTTCAAAGAAAGAATCAGCTGTGATCCCCTGCTGTAATGTCTTGTTTTGCTTCCTCCCCTGCCCAGGAGCTGTGGTATGATCAGACCATGTCCCTGTACGGTCAGACACAGCCATTACACAGTACACAGCAGGGGCACATTTATAAGATTATCTCAGCACAGGAACATTTTATTTAAACACATCCAATTGTGGAAGCTATTATTATTATTCCAAGATCTATTGATTAAACTGTACTTTTGTTGGTGGGGAAACCCTTTTAAGTTATGTGTGTTTTTTTCATTGCGCCTTTGCTTTATTTTTGCATGCGCTTTTATCACTTTTTCAATGCTGTAGACTTTATCTCTCCTTGATTTGTCATGTTTTAAATTAAGCTGCTTTGTTTTCGATACTTCTTGGTATTAACTTTGACAAAAATTTAGTAATACAGAAATTTGTGGTTTACATGCTTTTTTATTGTATTTTTGGTGCTGCTTTTTTGTCTCTTTTTGGTATGTGATATTTTAAATAAAGCTGCTTTTTTTTGGTACTTGCTGGTATTTGGCTTTGACTAAACATTGATTCAGTCATGTGAGGATTACTTGCGTTTTTAGTGAAGTTCCCAGTAGAAAAACACTAAAAGCTTAATTTTTCACATCTAATGCAAGTCTATGGGGAAAATCTGCACACAAAACTCAGTCTATCCCCAAGAGAAATTGACATATAGCAGATTTAAAAAATGCACTGCAGGTCAGTTTACCCTGCATAAAAAAAACACAGCTTAAAAAATACAAATTGCACCAAAATGACATCCATAAAAGTGCTCTATGGACTAGAATACAATTGTTACGTTTGCAACTTTTTGAATAGTTGCAAATGATGAATCAGCCGAAAAGCCCTGGAAACCCTAAACTTCACATTCACTGGTGAACATAAAAAAGATGTTAACACATATAAAATTGACTTTAAAAAAAGCCTCAAAAGATAATAAGGCACAACAAATTAAAAACAAGCTAAAACACTAAAATCTAGACCAAAAATCAGGGGCTAATGCAGTAATGAATTGGGCCCAGAACAGCAGTGTGTGAAAAACTGTTGTCTAAAGGAATCTTGTTCTTTGGCATGATTGTTATTGCATTCAGGATTAAATTCCTTAAATCCAAGCAATGCAAATATTTCTAAAATTCCACTGTTTCCAATATATACCTACAACAGATGGCAATGATATGTACCAGTGTATAGTTATACCAAATAGTACACTGGCATCAATGTGTCAAAAATTTGTGCAGTACACTTTTTTTTGCGGCATGGTTCGGTATTAGTGAAACTCTGCACTTTCTTATACAGTAAAAAAAATTGTACACTGACAAGTCCCAGCCTGACGGAGGTCAGAAGGACACAGTCTTAGCCTTTGTTGCACTAATGGGCCTATAGCTAGGCATTGGGATCTTTCCCCAAACATGCAGAAATGTGCACTGCAGATGCATTTTAGACAATCACAATCAGTGGAGTTTAATTTGTAGGAAAAAAAAATGACCCTGGTTGCTAAATTGTGTGAAAAACTCTTATCCACTACAAACCCAATGTGAAGTTGCCTAGAGTAGAAGACCATCCACTGCTCCACTTTGCTTAACCACCAGTATTACCTATGAAAATGCAGGATTCAGTATAACCACCCTCTTGAGGTTCTGCTTTTTTGGGAATTGCTATATAACACAGGATATTAATTTACATTTGTGGCTTTTGGAATGTTGGTTAAATGTTTCACGAAGTCGAAATGAAGTGAAGAATTGGCCATATTTCAGAGTTTACTATTTGACTTTATGCGTGAAAAAAACTGGGGAAAGTGATGAAGCTGAAGACTGTAGGTGTTAGTTGGGTTCATTTAAAGCTGGTGAGATCACTTGGACTGCTTTTCATTAACCTATAAAACTCTAGACTGAGGCTCTTACATTCCACAGTATTTTCAGAGAGCCATGGGGGTTTATACAAGCAAATGATCTAATTTCAGAGCTCTGCAGCTGAATGTGCAAAGAAAACATGGGTGATGACAAATGCCACTTTGACCCCCTCCACCTCAGCCCTAAATGTCACCTCTTAAATGTGTCACAGGTGCCAGTGATAGCATTTGGCATAATGCAGAGTCGGCAGAGAACTTTCTCAGTATCCCCAAAGGGTCAGGCTTCTGTGTCCACTGTAGTCATTGCTAAAAAAACAACAAAAAAAAAAGCGACAGCACCTGGACTGTGCAGCACCTGGCAGGGCTGATATAGTACATGCCATGCTTTCGGTCTGTGTTGGTGACATCCACAGATTAACTCCATGGTTTTATCTTAGAGTAAAAGTCACCACATTGTTCTAACTTTTATTTCCTTTTAAAATAAATGTTCATATTCTGTTTGTCAGTCGTTATTGTAATGTTGGAAAATGGAATTTACCTTGGGATCATTGATCACTTTGGTTTCTTATTGTTTTCCCGTGACACATTTCATGTGCATCACAATGAATTATTTTTTTATATATATTTTAGGTCAATATTTGCAATCAGAAAGGTTTGTTTTATCAGGCTCTGTTCCCATGATGTGTATTTGATGAGTTTATGATGTTACAAAGTTTCTGCACCTATTATCTAAATTAGGTTACTTATGTTTTTTCATTGCGTTTTCTTACATGCGTTTGTATCATGTTTTTGAAGCTGCGGTTTTTGTCTCTACTTGGTATGCCATGTTTTAAATAAAGCTGCTTTGTTTTGATGCTTTCTGATATTGGGCTTTGACAAAACCTTATTAATACAGTCATGTTGGACTTACATGTGTTTTTACTGCGTTTCTGTAACGGTAAAGGCACAAAACCACATATCATTTTTTACCTCTGGATTTTCCACGTCCAATGCAATTCTGTGATGAAAACCTGCACATAAAATTCAACATACATGGAAGAGATATTGGCATCTTGCGGATTTCAAACACGCACCAAAGGTCAGTTTACGCTGCTTTAAAAAGTACAGTGGGCATGAGGTTTCTATAAATCCATCCACTTTGCTAGAACTGTACGGCTACGTTCCCGCGATGAGCTTTTGGTTAGTTTTTGATGTTGCAGATTTTCTCCCCTTTTTTTAACTTGTATTTGTATTTTATTTGCATTTCTGCGTTTTTGTCTCTTCTTGGTATGTCATGTTCTAAATAAAGCTGCTTTGTTTTTGATACTTCCTGGTATTTGGCGTTGAGAAAACTTTATTGATACAGTCATATGCTGAGTAAAAAAGAAGCACAGTGTCCTGATTCCACATATCAGTGTGTCTGGATGCAGTGAATGACAGTTCTGCTGTCCAATCTAGATGATGTCCATCGTCAGTATGGTGATGTACTGCTCAGCCGTCCAATTGGATGCTGGCTTGTGCTGAGCTGTCAGTGTCTTGAGTGACAGTCTAGCCATTCAATCAAGGCTGGGACGTGCCGGGGCTTCATCCATCTGTCTCCTGTTCGAGTAATTACCTGGCTATTTAGCCAGCTCTCTGCATTAGATTACTGCCAATTATAGCTTTGCTCAAGAGGTGTGTGTGTGTGCGCGCTCTGTGCTCCTAGTCTTATGTTCTAATCTTTGCTGCTCGACCTTAGATTTTCCTTTGACCTTCCGTTTGGTCGACAGACACTATTGGGGCCTTTAATAAATTGAAAGAGTGTTTCATGCCAGCTCCAGTTTTAATCCAGTCAGATCTCCAGAAACTGTTAATTAGCGAGATGGAGGCTTCAGGGGTCAGGGTAGGTGCTGTATTATCTCAAGGTTCCAAAACTCTGACCAACTTGCGGCCATGTGCGTTTTTCTTGGTAATTTTCGTTGAGAGAAATTATGATGTTGGGAATCACGAGCTGCTTGCTATCAAATTAGCTTTTGAAGATTGGAAACATTTTTTAAGAGGAAGCTATTCATAAGGTCACTGTGGTGATGGATCATAAAAATTTAGTTTATATTGAATTAGCTATACGAATAACTCCAAGACAGGCCAGATGGACCTTATTTTTTCCTAGATTCAATGTTTCTTTCATGTTCAAGATTGTGAAGGCTAATGCCTTATCACACAGCCTTGATTCAGTTTCTCCTCCAGAACCTCCATCCTATATTCTTCCTCAGCATATTGTGGTTTCTGTGGTATCCTTAGAGTTGGAAGTAGAGATCCATAGAGTCTAGTCATTGACTCCTTCCACTACTCCAGGGTCCAAATTGTCTGTACCTGTGTACTTAAGATTACATCTGTTGCAAGAGTTTTATTATTCTGTCGAGTGGTCTTCCTGGGGTTGCAGCTACAAAGAAAGCTATTGCTAGACTCTTTTCGTGGTCATGTTTGCTTAATGATGTTAAAGATTTTCTATATGTTTGTGAAGTTTGCGCACGCAACTTCTATCATAACCGGCCTGGGAATTGGCTCCATTGCCAATTCCAGAAAGACTGACGGCTCAATTGTCCACGGATTTCATCACGGATTTGCCTTTGTCTGGAGGGAAAATTGTTATTTGGGTGGTAGTTGACTGATTCAGTAAGCAGGCTCATTTTGTTCTGTTATCGGGGTTACCAAGTGCTGAAACACATGGAACATGGAATCCCTCTGATCATTGTATCTGATAGTGGGGTGAAATTTGTGTCCAAATTCTGGAGAGTGTATTGTAGGAAATTGAGGATTGATTTGTCATTTTCATCGGTTTACCTCCCTGAAACCAACGGTCAGATATGGACAAATCAATTGTTGGAACAAATTTTAAGGTGCTTCGTTGCTGCTCAGCAGGAGGACTGTTCCTCATTTTACCTCTTGCTGAGTTCGCCATTAAGGCCACGTTCACTCGTTTAGTATTTGGCCATTATTTTTCCTCAGCATTTTTAAGCCAAAATCGGGAGTGGGTGAAAAATACATAAGTGGTGCACATGTTTCTTTTATACTTTTCCTCTGATTGTTCCACTCCTGATTTTGACTTACAAATGCTGAGGTAAAATACTGACCGAATACTGAATTTGTGATCGTGGCCTAACAGTCAATCAGTCCACTGGAACCTCGCCTTTTTTTTTTTTGCAATTATGGGTTTTCATACCCATTTTGATGAACTTTTTAGGATGAGTTCTGGGTGTCCTGGAGTAGACTTTGCCATACATGTTGATATCTGGAGGGAGGTTCACAAGAATATTGGGGTGGCTCAGCTTCTCCAAAAACGGAAGGCCAATAATAAAACGTTCGACAGGTCCTATCTTCAATGTAGGTGATAAGGTTTGGTTATCATCCAAAAACATTAAGTTGAAAGTACCGTCAACGAAGTTGGGTCCTAAATTTATTGGCCCATATGAGATTCTGGTGGCGGTTAATCCAGTGGCCATTAGATTAAGACTTCCTCTGACGCTTTACATCCCAAATGTGTTCCGCAAATCCCTGTTAAAGGAGTTTGTCCCGTCAGTGTAGTCTGCCTTGTCTCCGCCTCTTCCGGTTTCAGTTGATGGAGATTTGGAGTACAAGGTGCAGAGGATTGTGGATTCTTGGAGGGTCCAAAATTCTCTCCAATATCTCCTTCATTGGAGGGGATATAGACCCGAGGAAAGATCCTGGGTTGCAGCTCGTTCTGTGAAGGCTCATAGTCTGGTCAGGGCCTGGGAAACCCAGGGGTCCGGCGGCCCCCCCTAGAAGAAGGGGTACAGTCACGATTCCGCCTATCAGTGTGTCTGAACACAGTGAATGATAATTCTGTTGTCCAATCTCTTTCAGGGGTGTGCTGAGCTGTCAGTATGGTGATGGACAGCTCAGCTGTCCAATTGAATGCTAGGGCGTGCTGAGCTGTCAGTGTCTTGAGTAACAGTCCAGCAGTCCAATCAGGGCTAGGGTGTTCTGGGACTTCATCTTTCTGTCTCCTGTTCGAAGACAGCTTTGCTCAATAGGTATGTGTGTGCTCTGAGCTCCTAGTCCTGTATCCTGATTTTCGTTGCTCAACCCTGGATTTGCCTTGACCTTCCTTTTGCCTAGCCCTTTTGTCGTGAGCCACTACTTTCTTGGAATTCTGACCCTGAATGGACTGTGACCTGACTACTCCTTTGTGTTATCCCTCTGTCTATGACATACAATCCTGGTTTTTGACCTTGGATCTTTTGACTACCCAGCCTCGTTGTCCATGAGTAGTGACTCGCATTACACACCGTGGGCATGAGATTTCTATAAATCCCATCCACTTTGCTGGAACTGTAGTGCACTTAGTTTTTGACAGTGTGAAAATATGCAGCGTCACAAACTCACCAAAAACTCATTATGGAAACTTAACCTTAAGCCCCCGTCTCACATAGCGAGATCGCTAGCGAGATCGCTGCTGTGTCACGGTTTTGGTGACGCAACAGCGACCTCACCAGCGATGTCGCTATGTGTGACACTTTGCAGCGATCAGGCGCCTGCTGTGAGGTCGCTGATCGCTGCAGAATGTCCTGGACCTTTTTTTGGTCGTTGCCCTCCCGCTGGTCAGCACACATCGCTGTGTGTGACCAGCGGGAGCAGCGATCAGGCTGGTAACCATGATAAACATCGGGTTACTAGGGGCACACGCGCACTTAGTAACCCGCTGTTTATCATGGTTACGAGCCTGCTAAAGTGAGCGGTAACCTCCCGCTCACCGTAGCAGAGTGGTAACCATGATAAACAACGGGTTACTAGGTGCGCGTGTACCCCTAGTAACCCGATGTTTATCATGGTTACCAGCCTGCTCCTGCTTCAGCAGGCTGGTAACCAGGAGCAGGACATCGTGGAAAGATTCTTTCCACGATGTCGCTGCTCCCCTGATCGTTGGTGAGCCTGCCTGTTTGACAGCTCACCAGCGACCACATAGCGACGCAGCAACGATCCCTGACAGGTCGTATCGTTGTCGGGATCGTTGCAGCGTCGCTAAGTGTGACGGGGCTTTTAGAGTCTGCCTTGCCTACACCAACAGAATGCATAATAGCTGAAGTTACACAGATCCTCTGTGTAAACTAATTGCATATTACCATTGGTGGCACACATCTGCAGTGTCTCTAGTTTACTTATTTGTCCAGTTGTGGCCTTTTATTAGCATCTTGACCAGTTTGTGCTAAATTGCAAAAGCAAAAGAGGTTCGTCAGTTGGTAAAAGTTATAATACACACTCTCTATTCCTGATGTGTGGTTTTATATTGTACTATATAATTACTACTGTTGCGTTTTGGACATGCAGAATGTTTGGTTCCTTTTTTTTTCATATTTTCTACACTTAAAAAGTAAAATGATAATATATTGAACTATATTGAAACTATACTTTCTGCTTAAATCTATGTATGATACTACTTGTAAGAAGGCTGTAAAGTAGATGAATGTTAAAAGTTTGATTTTGTGCTAAAATACATTCCATGGTTATTTGTTTTTTGGGAATTGTGACGAACAGAACCTCAGAACATCCGTTTGTGGTGGAAAATTTCTTAATTTGCATTACTTTCTAGAAAAAAGTAAGTTGGCAGAAAGTTGAATAGTCTATGGCTGTCATTGTTTAGCCAGGCAGGATGGACATGGGTCATAAAAAAGGAGCTACAAGCTAAGCAGAGCTGAGTCATATATAATGGACCCAAGGTTGAATGTTTTTGATTTCTTAAAAGGAACCTGACGGGAGATTCATGTTGGCCAAACCATGGGCCAGTTTAATCACACACTGGCTATGTTATTGTTGTCCTGTATGTTTTACTGTGAAACAATGTGGCATTTCAGAGAAAATTTACTTTGAAAAGCCAGTTAGGAAGCAAGTGTCTTAGGCTGCGTGCCCACGAAGCATTTTCCAAGCGTTTATGCTGCGGAATTTACGCAGCGTAAACGCTTGGGAAACGCTTGGTAATCCGTCCCCCATGGTCCCCAATGACAAGCGTAATCACCGCCATTGACTTGCATTGGACCGCGTGACATCCGCATCACTATATGTGGATAAGCGGATATCACACGGTTCAATGTGCGGATGGTACCATAGAAACTGTAAAAAAAAGAATTTTAAATAAAAATAAAGATTATACTTAACTTCCGATGTCCTCGCGGTGTTTTGTCCGCTCCGTCCCGTCTTTTGCACTGCTCGCGCTGTTGTGAAGGACCTGCCATGACGTCATTGAGTCATGTGACCTGACACATGACTGAATGACGTCACCACAGGTCCTTCACACAACCGCGAGCAGTGCAAGACACCGGACGCAGCAGAGAAACATCAGAAGGTAAGCATAATCTTTTTTTTTTATTTTTTACCATTCTTATTCTTTTTTTTTTAACTAACTTGGTCACACTACTAAAAATCCATGCCTGTTGCATGGATTTATATAGTGTGAACAAGTTGTGAAGCACTTTTCCAAGTGACGCTAAAATCACTTGGAAAAGCGCTTGATAACCTACATGCAGAAATGCATGCAAAAACGCTTGACAAACGCTTCTACCTGGCGGGAAAAACGCATGTAAAATCCGTATGCAATTTTCCTGCCAGGGAGAAGCGTAAAAAATATGCAGCATTTCTGCATCGTGGGCACATAGCCTTAGATGGTTAAACCGAGGCAGGTATACAGTGTCTTCTCCACTCCTCTTCTGCCCTAGACTGACAGGTCCCTCTCCCTGTACACACACATAATGTGATACCTGTCAATCATTTCAGAATAAGAGGTCATTCACACATTCGTTTTTTTAAGTGCTACCTGTGTTTTTCATACCTATAAATAATGAATGGGGTCATTCACATGTCCATGATTTCATGCCTACCGAGCAAAATCACAGGGACTTGTCCGATTTTGATCCGAGTGTTTGATCAAAATCAGCACTGTAAGTCTGTTAGATAGGAGAAGGTACAGAAACTTTTTTTTTCACGTATGAGAAAAACTGATGAAACTCAGACTAAACTCGTACCAAACTGATAAAACTCGGATGAAACTCTGACCAAAACACTGGTGAAAGTAAGTTTTACTCATATGTGAAAAAAACTGACATGTGAATGAGCCTAAAAAATAAACAGCTGCAATAATGCGGCCAGCATCTGATTCATGCTGCCCATAGATCGGGCTGAATGAATCTTCAGTTTCCTCTTAAATGATGGTCTAGGAGAAAGAAGAGATAATGCACTTAGTTTTAGTGATATTGTCTCTATGTACAAAAGTACTTTGCTGATATTAAAACTATATAAGAACCTTTTATACATATACAAAGACCAATCAGATTGAGTGTTTAGCTGCCCTGGAAAAATGTAATACGGATTATATTTATGGAAAACAACGCCACCTTTGTTGCTTTAATTTTCGTGCATTTGTATGAACCAATCAGATGTGCTTGGCAGAAATTCCTTGAAAGATGAAAGGTAGTAGGTATCATCTGTTATTTGCTCTAGCATCAGCTGGATAGAAATACTTTGCACAGAATTGCTGAGTTCAGCTCTAGTGAAAGTGTAGCGGCCATTGCTGGCTACTTCAGCACAGGTTTTATTCAAGAGAATAGGAGCTGTACTGCAGTAACTTGCAGCGGCTGCTACACTTCAAATACATCTATGCCTAGCAGCTCTATTCATAGGACCTGGTTCATCAAAGCTTTTACTCTAGTATACTAGCGTAAAAAGCTTAGAAAAATTGCATAATTTTGGTGCAGCTGGCAGCTGAGCTACAATTCTGGGGATTTTGGCGTTATCATGCAATTTTTACCCATCTTCGACAAAGACAGCATTGCTGTGGCAGGACAGTGGCGAGCGGCGGCATTAGCTATGTCACAGATCCTACTCCAGCAGGAACTGGAGTAAGATTTGTGGCAAGGCGCACACAGAGGTGTACAGCATGCGTCCGGCTCTCCTAATTCCTGAAGAGGTGTATGCACATCTCCTCATGAAGGCCGGCGCTAACATCGCCGGTCTTGACGGATCGAGCCTGAAGTGTTTACATATATCTGCAAAAAACAGCTGATAGGTGGGTGCGCCGGGTGTTAGATCTCTATGGATCTGGTAATAATGACCTATCCTTTAAATAGATCATTAACAACCTATGCCTGGACAAACCCTTTAAAATAGCGTCCTGATTGTCTGTTTTGCTCAACTCCTTGATTTCATTTTTTTTTCACAATTTTGATAGAATCTCCCCAATCATGGTTTTAGATTTATTTTTAATGTTGCATCTATTGCTGCATCGTATCTTGTCTCCACAGCCTTATAAAATCTTTATTGTTAATCCACAAATTCCTCCTGACTGCTCAGTATTTGGAGCCTCACCCCCTCTTGTCCGGCTCAGGTCTCTGTCTGCAAACATGTATTCTCATAGCGCTCAAATTGTGTAGTACGAAAAATGTGCCCTGGAGTAATGTATTCTTTAAGGTTAGCAGTTATGATTTATGAATGTTTTGTGTTCCATAGAAAAAGGGTCAGCTTCCTGAAGCACAGAAGAGAAGAAAATGATTTTTGAAAGGCATGTGTATGCTTCTCATTGTGAAAACTGCTGCCGTGGTGATGATTTTTTTTTTTCTAAAAAGAGTGTGCCTGTGGAATGTTGTGTTCTCTTAGGGAGTTCCACTTATCAGGCAGAACTGAAAGACTTTCATTGCAGACGGATGGTAACTATTACTTCAAACATCTATAACATATGTGTGGAATAAAAACATGGCAGGGGGGATGTGATCCCTTGCCGAGAGTAGCTCGGGGATGAGCTCGAGCCCGTCTGGATTTCTGAATAAACGTAACTTAAACCCCTTGACAACCCTACTAAATATTTGTGATAGTGGTTTAGTACCATCACAACAAAAAAAATGAAAACGAGCCAACATGTGCTGCCCATGAGTTGCCCAAAAGAATGTTTACCACGCCATTGTTTTTCCTATCCTACTATCTGGTCACTACCCTTAATGTATGTGTGTGCAATTCAGAAACCTATCGGTCGCTGTCTTCTGCCGTTTCCAGCACTGCTCCGGTCCCCTGCTGCATCATGTAGCTGCAGCATTTGCTGTGTGACCGGAAGTCACTTTCTCCATGTGAGTGTATGAAACTCAGAACAAGGCTCTCATAGAACAATGTATAAGCATCTACTCCCCATCCAACCTCCAACTAGCTGTCATTTACCGCCCCCCAGGATCAACCACCACTTTCTTTGACCACTTCACCACCTGGCTACTTCATTTCCTCTCCGTTGACATCCCCACTATCCTCGGGCGACTTTAACATCCCCATTGACACTTCCCTCTCAGCTGCCTCTAAGCTTCTATCCCTCACTTCATCCTTTGATCTTACCCAGTGGTCTTCCACACCCACCCACAAAGACGGCCACACGCTGGACCTCATCTTCACCCGCCTCTGTTCCCTATCTAACCTCTCTAACTCACCTCTCCCTCTTTCTGACCACAACCTACTCACATTCTCTTCTCTCTCCTCCCCGGGGCAACAATCCCCACTCCACAAACTTGCATACCCTCGTAGAAATCTCAAACACCTTGACCTACACTCTCTCTCTGAATCCCTCCTCCCTCTTACAGACATTAGTTCCTTACATGATGCAGATGCTGCTGCCACTTTATACAACACCACAACAGCTGCAGCTCTCGATTCGGTCGCCCCCCTCACGCATACCAAGGCTCGCACAATTAACAGACAACCCTGGCACACCAGCCTAACTAAAGAACTGCGACGGGCCTCCAGGGTTGCTGAACGTAGATGGAAAAGGTCCCACTCCCATGAGCACTTCATCGCATTCAAACAGTCCCTCACTACCTTCAAGTCCACACTCACTGCAGCAAAACAAACATACTTTGCATCTCTCATATCCTCCCTGTCTCACAACCCTAAACAACTATTCAACACCTTCAATTCTCTCCTCCGTCCCCCAGTGCCTCCTCCCTCTCCTCTTATTTCAACTGAAGACTTTGCCTCATTCTTCAAGCAGAAGATTGACACCATCAATTTTTTGCCTAAAGTTTTTGCCTAAAGCCCCCACCGCCCCTCCCCACACCTACTCAACCCTCCTCCTCCAAAACTACATTCTCCACCATTTCTGAAGATCAACTTTCCTCCTTACTCTCCAAATCACACCTCACCACCTGTAAACTTGACCCAATCCCGTCCCACCTCATCCCAAACCTTACCACTATCTTCATCCCAGCCCTAGCCCCCCTCTTCAACCTGTCACTAACAACTGGTGTCTTCCCCTCATGCTTCAAACATGCCTCAATCACACCCATCCTCAAAAAGCCCTCCCTTGACCCATCCTCCGTGTCTAGCTATCGCCCCATATCACTTCTCCCCTATGCCTCAAAACTACTGGAACAACATTCTGAACTGTCCTCCCACCTCTCCTCCTGCTCCCTCTTTGACCGTCTACAATCTGGTTTCCGACCGCACCATTCTACTGAAACTGCACTGACTAAAGTCACAAACGACCTACTAACCGCCAAATCTAATCGACACTACTCTGTCCTCCTCCTCCTTGACCTGTCATCTGCCTTTCACACAGTGGACCATTCCCTCTTACTCCAGACTCTCTCATCTCTCGGCATCACAGACTTGGCCCTATCCTGGATCTCCTCATACCTAACAGACCGGACATTCAGTGTCTCCCACTCACAGACCACTTCCGAATCTCGCCCCCTATCTGTCGGTGTCCCCCAAGGTTCAGTTCTAGGACCCCTGCTTTTCTCCATCTACACCTTAGGCCTGGGACAGCTCATAGAGTCTCATGGGTTTCATTATCACCTCTATGCTGATGACACACAGATCTACCTCTCTGGACCCGATATCACCTCCTTATTAACCAAAATCCCACAATGTCTGTCTGCTCTTTCAGCCTTCTTCTCTACCAGATTTCTAAAACTTAACATGTACAAAACAGAATTCATCATCTTTCCGCCATCTCATTCAACCCTCCCAACTGACCTATCTATCAACGTCAACGGCTGCCCACTCTCCCCAGTCCCTCAAGCTCGCTGCCTTGGGGTAACCCTGGACTCGGAACTCTCCTTCAAACCACATATCCAAGCCCTTTCCACTTCCTGCCGACTCCAACTCAAAAATATCTCCCGGATCCGCACATTCCTAAACCATGAATCTGCAAAAACACTAGTGCACGCCCTCATCATCTCCCGCCTTGACTACTGCAACCTCCTGCTCTGTGGCCTCCCCTCTAACACTCTCGCACCCCTCCAATCTATCCTAAACTCTGCTGCTCGACTAATCAACCTGTCCCCCCGCTATTCCCTGGCCTCTCCTCTCTGTCAATCTCTTCACTGGCTCCCCATTGCTCAGACGCTCCAGTTCAAAACCCTAACCATGACATACAAAGCCA
Organism: Phyllobates terribilis; assembly: GCF_046119375.1. NCBI lineage: Eukaryota > Metazoa > Chordata > Amphibia > Anura > Dendrobatidae > Phyllobates > Phyllobates terribilis. The sequence goes on from NW_027362764.1 coordinate 254,810,829, forward strand.
TTCACAACCTGTCTCCTCCATATATCTCCGACCTAGTCTCCCGTTACATACCTGCACCAACCTCCGATCCTCACAAGATCTCCTGCTCTACTCCCCTCTTATCTCCTGCTCCCACAACCGTATACAAGATTTCTCCCGTGCTTCCGCCCTACTCTGGAACTCTCTACCCCAGCGTATCAGACTTTCGCCTACCGTGGAAACCTTCAAAAGGAACCTGAAGACCCACCTCTTCCGACAAGCCTACAACCTGCAGTAACCACCGCTCCACCATACCGCTGCACGACCTGCTCTACCCTCACCTACTGTATCCTCACCCATCCCTCGTAGATTGTGAGCCCTCGCGGGCAGGGTCCTTGCTCCTCCTGTACCAGTCGCTGTCACATTGTGTTCAAGATTATTGTAATTGTTCTTGTATTATACCCCTTTTTCACATGTAAAGCGCCATGGAATAAATGGCGCTATAATAATAAATAATAATATTATAATAATAATAATAAGAAGAAAAAGATCAGCTCACCCAGATATGAAGAGTCAATGCAGTGAAACCTGCTGTGCTGCAAGAGAATCAAGTCGAAAAGGAAAGGGATTCCACCATCAGAATCTTCGATAAAAACACTCTTTATTACAAAAATAGAATACAAAAGTCATAATTCCAAAGCCGACTATGGCTAGCAAACACGTTTCAGACAGATGTCTTTAGTCATTGCATAGAAAACTGTGAACAGGTAAGCAACTTATGTCATAACCTATGGAGCACATGATCCCTCAGAACCAATCCCAGAGAGTAAGGGTCACGATAGATAAACAATAAGAAATAAAAACATAAAAAGGCAAAATTCAAGAAACAGATCCAACGTAAAAATGTACCGTATATAGTGTGCATGTGTAGACAAACAAACTAGGAAAAATTCATTCATAGTGGTAAATGATATTTTGTCGGATATTCACACCTGCCGGAGACGTGCAGGATGTGAGATAAGATGAGTACCTGTTCACAGTTTTATGTGTAGTGTTTTTATCCAGGGCTCTCATAGACTTACATCAAAGTAGGTAGCAATGGTCCACGGTGAGATCCGGTAGGAAAGAGTTGTGGTCACATGATGGAGGAGAGGGACTGGAACCTGTATATATACCTATATGGAGCTTTTTCGGGGCTGTTTGAGTAAACTGTTAAATAGTGACAGTTGCAATATATCTTGAGTCCTTAAAGGGGTAGTCCACCTTTTGGGACATTTTTGATTAAGAACTTTATAGAAATGCATATATTTGGGGCAAAAAATAATTTTTACAATTGAAATTCATTAAGCCACCATTTGCATTCTAAAACCTCTGTGTTTCACTGTCTTTTGTTGGCTGTAGAATGAGTAACCTGAGAATTTGTCAGTGAGCTCATTCTGACAGTCTGATGGGAGAGTTAGTCTTATTTTGACCTGTTCTTAGTCAATTTATGGCCACAGACCATATCAAAATTGAACGAGTAAGGAAACAAAAGAGCCTGTAAAAACTAACTGGTACAGAATTTTTAATGAAACCCAATTGCAAAAAAATTATTTTTAACTACAAATTCATACATTGAAATAAAAAAAAATGTTTTCAAAAGTGGACAATCATTTTAAACTTGGCTGTCTACTATTATTATTATTATTATCATTCATTTTTAGTCCTTCAAATGAATTGTTCATAATAGATTTACTTTGTGTCCTCTTAGTATTCTGTAGTAACATCTCATGAATGTGTGCAATGTTTTCCTATGAATCTCCCTGGTCAATGACAGATCACATGTAGAAATGTCAGGCGTTTAGATTGCCTGGTATTGTCCATAGCAGCCGGTGTTCTGTCAGCAGACTGCTCATAGAGACTATTGGTGATGGGTGTTATAATAACCCATGTCTGCAGCAGTTTGACAGAATGCAGACTGTTGTAAGTGAAGCTTGTTTTTTGCTGGCCGTCCTTAATTAAGGGCATTGTCTGGGAATTTGAATTCCTTGCAATCCATTTTGGTTATTATTGGATTAATTTCTCTTGCACTGGGGAAACTTGGATTAAAAAATTGGGGGCTTAAACTGAATGAATACAGTGCAAGCCGCAAAATTAAATTTATTGGCGCAGCATTTAGATGTAGTATTAGTAAATATTTTCTATTATTTTGACTTGTTACATATTCACAAAGTGGATTCAATCTTTAAAATAGGCATGATCTGTATTAATTAAAAGAGAGGTGCTGATTTAAGGGAATCTGTCAGTAGGATCCACCCTCCTAAGCCGTCTATATGGGCGTGTAGGTAATAGAAAGCTGTATAAAATGATACTTTGATATCTGTGATCCAGTGTCTTATTCCAGAGAAATCCATTTTTTCTTAATATGTACGGTAAATGAGCTGTTAAGATCTATGGGCCGGATTTAGATCTCCTGGAGAATCTGCCTCCATATTTTATTTTAAATGAAAGTGGGCATTACCAGTGTGAGACATGTAACGACTGAGTCTTCTCACCTGATCTACATGTCTCACACTGGAAACTCCCCCTTTTATTTAAAATATAAATCTGGAAGCAGATTCTCAGGGAGATCTATGTATGGCCCATAGATCTTAACAGCTCATTTACATATTTAGAAAAATGTAGATATCTCTGGAATAAGACATCAAATCGCAGATGTCAAGGTGTCCTTTTATTCAGCTTCTTATGACCTACATGACCATAGAGACAGCCTAGGAGGGTTGATCCTACTGACAGTCCATTTAGACTACGTGGTAGAAGTATCTAGCCACAAGCCTTCTGCTTTGGTGGGATGGACAGAGGGTCCCCCCACCTTAGTCATTCTAGTTTATCACATTAGAGCCATCATGTTGATGCCCATATTTTATGACAGGTGCACTTTAAGAGCAGAAGAGGAAAACCTGATTCTGTTCATCATAAATATTGGGAAAGGAGCTCCTGCTGTTATGGAAGGTAGCAAAATGCCTACCGCATGCAGTTTACAATCTACATTATCGCCACACTTCCACATGATTAAAGAAAGTTAGAAAGCCTGAAAGAAAAAGCAAACTCTGAAAACACACATTGAGATTTATGCTTTGAAAAAGGTTAAAAAGGACATTTCTCTAGTGGTTGAACCACAAAGCTGAGAATGAGAGTTGTGTAAAATCTGCTCTTATCTGTGTCAAAACATATGTAAGATTTAATTGAAAAGTCAGAGTAATGTTAATATTTATTATCTTGCCTTCCCTTTTTTTCTTTTTTGAAATGTCACTCAGGTTTCAAGCAGGCCATACAGCCCCAAAGGCGGCTGCAGGCACATTATGTTCATGAATTATTAGCACAGTAGAAAAGCATTGTTATCCATAGCGGCGAAGAAAAAGGCAACTTATTGCTTCTAAGGAACAAAATAGCAAGTCCACAAGAGACTGTAAAAGATCTTTCTTTGAGTTATTATTCAAAGTGGGGGTTACCCTTCTTCCTCTACTTCATTTCCCAATGTGCACTCCTACACACAGCACTGGTGATTAATTAACATTTTATGATCAAGAGGCTGCACTCGAACACAAAGCATGGCTTTTATATCAGCAGCACTCCGATATTACATAGGAACCTTTACTGGTGTAAGGCCAGACTTCTACTAGCCTACATATGGGCGTACTATATTACCTATTATACAGATGTAGCACATGCCTACTTGACATCTGTGGTTCTAGGTTAAAGGGGTTGTCCATTTGTGGACAACCCGTTATTTATGGCTTTTCTCTGTTGGAAATATAAAAAAAGTCCACTTACCTCCCGGAGTGGTGCCACTCCTCGCTCTGAGCACTTTGTTCGCCATCGGTCTTGTGACATGAACAATCAATAGCCACTAATCTTGCAGTCTTCACAATTCCATATGAGAGAAAGAATAACCACTTTGTTAAAATAAATATTTCACATGATAATCCCAAAGCTGTGACCCTAACTGATCTTTGGAGGAAATTATATTGCAAGGGTTAAGTTCTCCTGTAGCTCTACCATAAATGAAATAAAGAACTACTTGGTTCCTGTTAAAATTAATGAGTTGTATGTGTAAAGCACAAATGTTCTTCATTGGGAGAGAAGAACTTTGCTCTGGATAAGATGATGGCTCTAAAGCAGGGTTCCCCAACTCAAGGCCCACCAACAGGTCATGTGTTCAGGATCTCCTTAGTATTGCTCAGACAATAATTCCATCACCTGTGCAATAGTAAGGAAATCCTGAAAACATGACCTGTTGGTGGGCCTTGAGGACTGGAGTTGGGGAGCACTGCTTTAAAGAGCCACTCCCTTTAAATAGCACAAAACTCCTTAAAACAGCATCTGAAATAGGGTCTTCTAAATGACACAAGCCCTTTAGGATCATCATAGGCAACAGTTTTCAAATATATTTTTGGATTCTTCACCAGGTTTAAAATGTGGGCCTACTTCCGGTAACCTTAGTAAAACCCCTGGTTTTGCTGGGGAAACTGTGGCCAGCCAGGCTCTGTATGAGAACTGTAGTGTTACACAGGATCAGGTGAATTCCCCCTAATAATACATTTCTCAACCTAGAAATTGCAAAACCAAGAATGAAAAGCTGTGTAATTCTGGCAATCACAGGATGGATAGACATGACAATGATATGCAAATTATGTAAAAATGGAAACATAATTTAAAAAACATCTGGCTTTTTTCAGTGTTGAGTATGAGCATCATGTGCAGAAATACATGCACTTACACGCCTTGGCATGTTATCACTGAGGCTAATAATGGTTGACTGACGAATGCTCTGCCACACAGAATGGTCTTGGGGACGCAAATTATCAAGATCCGCTGTTGGCAGCTGCCTTTCACATTGTCGACCAATGTTGTGCCAGATATTCTCAATGGGAGACCAGACCAGAGATGCTGCAGGCTGTGGTAGGATGTTTAGGCCATACAGGCTGCTTATAGAATCACAAGCAAACTGTAGCCTAGTATTGTTGTGTTGAAAAATAACTTCTAGAACACTATTTTGAGAAATTGCCATACCACTGGTTCTTTGGTTTATCCATTCTGTGCTCTAAGGGGAACTGAACGTCACATATCAAGTCTAAGCATCAAACAGTGTCTACACAAACCATCAGCTGACGTTTACATGATATTGGGCTATAAGCCAGTCGTCCAGGCACTGATGCTCCATTTACCTCATTCCACCACTCTCAAACGCTATTGTGGTGCAGAGCTAGACGGCAATGGAGGCTGGAATGGAGGTCTATGCTTGACAACGATGAGCCCCATTTTTGTCTTGGATGCAATCATAGCTGGACATTGGTCTGGAGACCACCTAGGCAACGCCATGAGGAGATCTTCAAGAGGGAACGTCACACCAATCCTACTCCTGGAATTATGGTCTTGGATGGCATAATGTACAGTAGTCATACCCCTCTAGTTTTCATTCCAGGTACATTAACAGCTCATCATTATATTGGTTTAGTTGTGGATCCAGTGCTACGGCATTTCTCCAAAGTGTCCCAGGATCCATTTTTTTACACGGCCATGCCAGGCCACATGTTACTGGTGCTCCTGAGAGCAGCCCACATGGCCTCAACTTGTTACCATGGCCTGTAGTGTCATTGGACTTGTCTCCCATCGAACACGTAGTGGACATCATTGGTCGGCAATTGTAAAGAGAGCTGCGAGCAGCAGATCTTGATGATTTACGTGCCCAAGTGCATTCAGCGTGGTAAAATATCCATTTATAACTTCATTGAATTGATAACAATCAAGGTGTGTAAGTGTATTTCTGCACATGGCTCTCATACTTGATACTGAATAAATCAAGATGTTTTGAACATTTTGTTTCTATTTTTCATGATTTGATTATCATTAATATATCAAACCTGTGATTTCCATGACTTTCCCTTCTTGGTATTGTAATTTTAATGTAGAGGAGTGTATAAGGATGACTAAAGCTTACAAGAACTGCAACTTCTCATATTATCAGTTCTGCCTCATAGAGGGAAGGTACCGAGTGGAGGCACCCCCTTTATAATCTCTATATGCTATATCGAGAAAATGGACAGGAGTTGTCTCCATGAGACAGTCCCTTATTATATCTTGCCTATATTACTTACTCTTGTTACATCCATGGAACTCTGAGATCTTGTGTGAAAGCTTTGTGTCTCATCATGTATTCTATTAGGCTAATAGAGTAGCTGTACAGGATTAAAACACTCACAATTGTGCTCAAAAGTTTACATACCCCGGCAAATTGCCTCTTCAGAGAAAAAGAGGACTTGTACTCTATAGCTCCACCTATTGGAAGTAGCAATTCTACAAGTCACAATCAACCCTTTAACGAGTCGTGCAATATGAGTTAGGATAAAAGCCAAATCAGAATCTCAATTTGCAGACACGGTGTTTTGGGCTGTTGGCCCTCGTCAGTGCAAAGCATGAGAACTGATTTGGCTAGGTGAGAGGCTCTGGACTGAGGTCCAATAGGTGGCCCTATAGAGTACAAGTCGTCTTTTTCTCTGAAGAGGCAATTTGCATATTAAATTTCCCAAAGGAGCATTGCATGGCGAATAAGCCTCCTTACCTTAACGTGCCAGAGCTGGTGTGTCACTCTCCATAAGGAGAAACGCTACCCCTTAGACCAGGGGTCTCAAACACGCGGCCCGCGGGCCGCATGCGGCCCCTGAGGCTGCTTTATGCGGCCCGCAGGCACAGACCCCTTGATGATCCCGACCTGGTCCAGGAGGAGCCGCCGACAGCAGCGCTGAATTGCCACACAGAGACTGTTTCCCAGCACTGCATTTCCAATGTCAGCCGCCGGCCAATCAGAGGCCAGCAGCTGATATCTGCGTGTCGGCGCAGCGAGTATGACGTCATTGCCATATGCAGATGTCAGCTGCTGGCCTCTGATTGGCCGGCGGCTGACATTGGAAATGCAGTGCTGGGAGACGGTCTCTGTGCGGCAATGCAGCGCTGCTGTCGGCGGCTCCTCCTGGACCAGGTCGGGATCGTCAAGCGGTCGGACTCTGTGGTGCCTGCGGGCCACATCTGCAGGAAGGCCGCCGAGGGAACGGAGGACAGGTGAGAATCATCTTCTTTTTTTTTCTATTTTATGTGTGTGAAGAACAGCACAGGGGGCACATAGCCACAAGAGGGGACCTGGATGGGGCACATAGCCACAGGACGGGGACCTGGATGGGGCACATAGCCACAAGAGGGGACCTGGATGGGGCACATAGCCACAGGATGGGGACCTGGATGAGGCACATAGCCACAAGAGGGGACCTGGATGGGGCACATAGCCACAGGACGGGGACCTGGATGGGGCACATAGCCACAGGACGGGGACCTGGATGGGGCACATAGCCACAAGATGGGGACCTGGATGAGGCACATAGCCACAAGAGGGGACCTGGATGGGGCACATAGCCACAGGACGGGGACCTGGATGGGGCACATAGCCACAGGATGGGGACCTGGATGAGGCACATTAGTACAAGATGGGCGCCAGGATGGGGAACGTTGCCACAGGATGGGGACCTGGATGGGGCACATTAGTACAAGATGGGGACTTGGATGGGGAACATTACTACAAGATGTTTTCCATTATTACTATATGATGCTAATTGTAAGACAATATTACTGTATGTGGCCAATTGGGGGAAATAAAATAGTAAAAAAAATAAAAAATAAAATAAAGCATGAAAAAATATTGGGCACTAAAAATGCTGTTTTATATGTAAACTAAAGTAAACACAAAAAAGTGCACGTTTATTATTGCCACATCCATAACGACCCAAGCCATAAAAAAATAAACACGGCAAAAATGTTCAAAAGGTGTATACAAAAAAAATGGTATCACTAAAAATGTCACATTGAACAAAGAATGCGGCCCCCCAAATTCAAATTTTTTCCATGTGCGGCCCATATACCCAGCCGAGTTTGAGACCCCTGCCTTAGACCTTAGTCCAGAGCCTCTCATCTAGCCAAATCAGTTCTCATTCTTTGCACTGATGAGGGTCAACAGCTCGAAACACCGTGTCTGCAAATTGAGATTTTGATTTGGCTTTTATCCTAAGTCATATTGCACGACTCGTTAAAGGGTTGATTGTGACTTGTAGGATTGCTACTTCCAATAGGGGACGCTATAGAGTACAAGTCCTCTTTTTCTCTGAAGAGGCAATTTGCATATTAAATTTCCCAGAGGAGCATTGCATGGTGAATAAGCCTCCTTACCTTGACGTGCCAGAGCTGGTGTGTCACTCTCCATAACCATACCCCGGCAGATTTTTTCCTTTCTTCGCCTTGTTTCAGAGAATATGAATGATAACAAAAAAACTTTTTCTCGACTCACGGTTATTGGTGCAGTGAAGCCATTTATTGTCAAACTACTGTGTTTTTTCTTTTTAAATCTTAATGACAACCAAAAACATCCAAATAACCCTTATCAAAAGTTCACATACCCCAGTTCTTAATACTGTGCATTGCCCCCTCTAACATGACAGCTTGAAGTCTTTTGTGGTATTTGTAGGTGAGGTTCTTTAATTTCTCAGATAGTAAAGCTGCCCATTCTTCTTGGCCTCCAGTTCCTGTAAATTCCTGGGCTGTCTAGCATGAACTGCGCGCTTGAGATCTCCCCAGAGTGGTTCAATGATATTGAGGTCAGGAGATTGAGATGACCACTCCAGAACCTTCACTTTATTCTGCTGTAGCCAATGACAGGTCGACTTGGCCTTGTGTTTTGGATCGTTGTCATGTTGGAACGTCCAAGTACGTCCCATGCGCTGCTTCCGGGCTGATGAGTGCAAATTTGCCTCCAGTAATTGCTGATAACGTGCTGCATACATCATTCTTTCAAATCTCACCAAGTTTCCTTTGCCTTTGTAGCTCACACATCCTCAAAACATCAGCGATCCACCTCCATGCTTTACTGTAGGAATGGTGTTCCTTTCATCATAGGCCTTGTTGACCTCTCTCCAAATGTAACGTTTATGGTTGTGGCTAAAAAGTAAAATTTTGGTATCATCACTCCAAATTACCTTGTTCTAGAAGTTTTTAGGCTTGTCTCTGTGCTGTTTGGTGTATTGTAGGCGAGATACTTTGTGGCATTTGCGCAGTAATGGCTTTCTTGTGGCGACTCGACCATGTAGCCCATTTTTCTTCAAGTGTCTCCTTATAGTGCATGTTGAAATAGCCACACCGCTCGTTTTCAGAGAGTCCTGAATTTCAGCTGATGTTATTTGTGGGTTTTTCTTTGCATCCCGAACAATTTTCCTGGCAGTTGTGGTCGAAATTTTTGTTGGTCTACCTGATCATTGTTTGGATTTTGCAAAGCCCCTGATTTTCCATTTGTTAATCAGAGTTTGAACGCTGCTGACTGGCATTATCAATTCCTTGGATATTTTTTTGTCTCCCTTTCCTGTGTTATACAGTTCAACTATCTTTTCCCGTAGATCCGTTGACAATTCTTTTGCTTTCCCCATGACTCACAATCCAGAAACGTCAGTGGCTGGATGAAAGATGCAAGAGTCTGTCTGGATCCCCGAAACTCACTCAGCTTTTATGCACACACACTGACTACAAGCAAACAGGTCACAGGTGAGGATGTTAACTTTAGTAGCCATTCAAACCTATTTGTGTCAAATTCTGTGCATGTTATCAGGCCAAAATCACCAGGGTATGTGAAATTTTTATCAGGGTAATTTGGATGTTTTTGGTTGTCATTATGATTTAAAAAGAGAAAACACAGTAGTTTGACAATAAATGGCTTCACCCAACCAATAACCATGAGTGGAGAAAAAGTTTTTTTGTTATCATTCATATTCTCTGAAACAAGGCCAAGAAAGGAAAAATTCTGCCGGGGTATGTGAACTTTTGAGCACAACTGTATACTGTCCCATAAATGTGTACACAGATACATTGATATGTCATGCATTTTATTGCCAATAGGTTATATGTACCAATAATGTATTATTGAGACGTGTGTATCATTCTGCAAGGAACTGGCAAATGTTAGACAAGGTTACTGTTTACAAAAGAAATAGCATTTTTCCCATACGTGTTTATTATAGGGCTTTACACTGTTAAGCTATCTCTGATATGCAGCTTTCATATTCTGGCTTTCAGTTAATAGGACTCTGCTTGCAAAGCCCCTTCTCACAGCAGACATCTAGTTCTAACTTGAAAATAAGAGGCTTGTCTCGTGAGGACAGCCCCCATATTCTGGGGTGGAGTATAATCTAATCCTTAGCATTGTTTTTTTTCCTGTCTCTATTTCCAAATAGCTGGGGACAAAATGAGTCAAGAGGGAGAACATTCTTTGTTTCATGTACTGTGCATTGCAAGGGTAAAAATGTAACTGAGCCGAAAATGAAGAAAGACATAAAAGGATCCCAGCTCAAGGAGGTCAGATCCATCACAGGCTTAGCATTGCCTTCAAAGATGCCGGGACAGGTGGCAGTTCAAGACAATCAGAGGAGAAGCATCCGCTTGCTCTGAGATAAGGGATTCGTGCAGAATCCTGCTATCAGGTCCCAGTTTGCTTTGATGTATAGTATGCCAGGCAAGACTACTGGGAGCAGGTTGTAGCCTCCCTCAGTGACGGGCTTCTGATTTTTCACTTTTAAAGGTTTGATTGCAATGGTCCTTAAGGATTAATTCTTGTCTGAGGTTTACACAGAGGTATTGCCTTGCCAGAGACCTTGGCACCACCTATACTAATCTCTTTTGGACAAATATGGATTTTACACCATTTTATTTTTTCATTTTTTTTTTATCTCTCTGTATAGCAAAGTGGTAAAAGGCATGTTTGTGGCTTAACCAGTCTCACTGTGTGGGTTGGAGATAAAATTGTAAAAAATATAGGAATGATGATGGGTTTACTTAGGATTGGATTTAAAATGTAATGTCTGTTTTGTTTTGTCTATCAGAAATGTTCACTGCTTTATTTTGTGTTCTCTTGGGATAATTTAATGATCAGTGGGGGTCTGACCACTGAGGCTTGCACCGATCAGCAAAGCAGGACGTTTTTATCAACATTAGGCTATGTTCACACGTTGCGTTTTTGCTGCGTTTTTTTTTTCGTGCAGGAAAACCTGCTCTCTTGGCACAAAAGAAGCATCATGAAAAACACAGGTTTTGGTGCGTTTTTAGTGCGTTTTTCAGTATCCTAAAGTTTAGCTTTGCTTCCACCATAGAAGCTGGAATACAGGTCACCAATGGCCGTGCATTGAGTTTGTAGGACACTGTCTACTTTCACACTTTGGTTGGCCATTGAGTTGCTCAGGTATTGTTCAATTTCACACCTTGGTAGGCCACAGGTATTATTCAATCTCACACCTTTGTCGGCCAATATTTACTTTGTACGCATCACTAATTTAATTAAACTGTACTAATCCAAACTGCCATCAGGTGACCAAGACAAGATGGTAAACTTGGGAAAATCACAAAAATAAATAGGTTTCACAAACTGCTGTACTTTCTTTTTTTTCAATAAAAACACAGCAAAACCTGATACCCAAGGTTTTGCACGAAATACTGAGGACATAAAAGCCAAGTTGTGTGCATGAGATTTCTGAAATCTCATAAACTTTGCTGGTTTGTAAAAGGGAGGTGAAAATATGCATAAAAAACGCTGAAAAAACTCAAGGTGTGAATATAGCCTTGGATTGGAGCAGCAGTGTGAATGCCGGGCTGCCACTTTATTTAATCTCTGTGGGAATGATGAAAAAAGCCAAACACAGCCCCAAAGGGAATTAATGATGCCCCATAAGGAAAAAAATGTACATTCTTAGGACACGTTCAGAATTTGGTCAGTATTTTACATGAAGCCAAAACCAGGAGTGGGTGAAAATGCAGAAGTGGTGAGGTGTTTCTATTATACATTTCCTCTGATTGTCCCACTTCTGATTTTGGCTTACAAATACATTAAGTAATATGACCAAATATTGAACGTGTTAACGTGGCCTAACGGTGATAAATGCCCTCTTCTGCCAATCGGTGCAGGTCCCATAGGTTGGAATTGCACCAATCTATAAGTTATCAGCTATCCTTTAGATAGGTGATAACTTGTTTTCACTGGACAAGTACATAAAAGTGAGGCTAGTTGTTAATGGGAATTGTTAGTATGCTAGTATTATGTCACAATGTTATGGCACGCATCATATGCCATAACATTGTGATAGATGTTGGTCCTCCATAACCCCACCCAACCACAAGATTAAAAGGAATGAAGTCAATAGGCTTAAATAGTCCCTTATTTATATTTTTTTGTTTTATTTTTATCAGTCATTTTTTGTCTCACTGTTCACATCTTTCTATAAATCTGTCTCCAATGAGGTATCAAATTACACCTGCTGCCTATAAAAGTCCATGGAGCGAAAAGGGGAAAAATGCAGTAGGGAAACAAAAGCATAAAGGCAAAAGGAGAAACCTCTGAGGCTTCTAGTGTAGAAGGAAACTGCTAAAATGTGGGATGTACGTCACATAATGACCAGAGAAAGTGTTTTTATTCAGGTACACATGACAACGTAACCTGATCTTATGCCGAAACTTTACCTAAAAGTGCTATTATACTTTAAACCCTGTCCCAAAGTGCAGTTTGTTTAAAAAAATTGCACTTTACTCATTCTCCAGGGGTCAGTGCTGCTGTCTGTAATTGTCTCCACCGATGCTCCCAGTGTCTGTTATTTGCTGCAGCGCTGATGTTACATTGATAGTGCTGCAGCCAATCAGTGAGCTCAGCGGCTTTGAGCGGATTGTGCCATCTACTAAGGCAAAGCTGCGGAGCTCACTGATTGGCTGCAGCACTGCTGACACAATGTCAGCGCTGCAGACAATAATACACTGGGAGCAGCAGTGGAGACCCAGCACTGGACCTGGGGACAGTGAATAAGGAAAAGTTTATTTCTTTTAACAAATTGCAGCCAAGGGACGGGTGGAACCTAGACTTTGCCTCTTTTTTGGAGGTTTTGCTATGGTTTTCTTTTTGTGTTAGGCTCTTTGCCCTGAATGAGCTTTTGGTGAGTTTTTAATGTTGCAGATTTTCTGAACCCATTAAGTAAAAGAGATGACTTGCATTTTTTTTGAAAATACGCAGATTAAAAAACTCATAATAGAAATGGAGCCTTATCAGTGCAGACTTCTAAGGCCACGTTCACATGTTGAGTATTTATTGAGTTTTTTACCTCAGTATTTGTAAGCCAAAACCAGGAGTGAAAAAGTCTAATAGAAACTCGTCACCACTTCTGTATTTATCACCCACTCCTGGGTTTGGCTGCAAATACTGAGGTAAAAAAACTCACCCAATACTCAATGTGTGAATGTGGCCTCACACTACAATCAATCTACTGTCACCTTGACTCGGTTATTAGTGTGAACATGAAGAGTCCAGTGTGTTCATATTCCTTCACTTAACTTTATGATAAAAATATCTTTCTGAAGATGATTGTCATAGTAAGTTTAAATGTAATACCTACATCTAATGACATAAATCATGTCACAATACTAATTTCCCCTCGCCCGTCAGACATTGCTACTCAGTGGTGAAGAACGCGTCTAAGTTGTCCTGACCAGTTTCAGCACAAAGGACAAGCTGCTGTACAGCCCTTTCACATTGACCGGACTGGAGTTGCTTTATGGCCCCTCACATCTGGTGCCTCAGGCCACACCTTTAATGAAGGGGGTTAACGGTAAATCTCCAGGGTTTAAAGGTTAATGGGTATGATTTTAGTAGGAATTAGAAGATTATGGCAGAGAGAGTCGGAGATAGGAGGAGGGGTTTGTGGTAAACTGAGGGTCTCCAGACTGACACCTGGCACTGTGAGGATCTCATGTCTAGTTGATGATGGCATGCGGCGTTATTCGAATATCCCTATTTATTATTTTGATGGCTGGACCTTACACGACGAGCACTTTGTTACCTTTTCTGTCCCCCTATTTCCTCCCAGAGCTTGCAATCAGCTCATGGTAATTGTCGAATTATGCATTGTAAAATCTGTTATTGCTGCTGAATATGCTTTATAAAGAAAGATTATTATTATTATTGGCAGACATTATAAATAATCCGGCTATCTACACTGGTGATAGGAACCATGGTCAATTTCTAATGATCCAATCATAACATTTCCCTTTCATAAACTTCCCTTTGTATTTCATCATCTTTAAAATTGTTACTGATTTCTTTTTTTTTTTATTCTGAGAATTTCCCCAAAAATTGAAAAGTGTTTATTAATATTTGAAAATTCCCCGCTGAAACGTCTGCTACAAATATCTCTGACAGCTACACATTCAGCACATCAAACAAAACACAGAGACGTCCACTTCAAAGAAGCCATAAATCAATTTTTCAGACAAAAAAAAGGGCCTGTTTTCAGAGAAGAGCTGCGAATAAAGTATTTTACATTTTTCCTAATTTTAAGCAGTGGTGTTGATGGCTACAGCCTAGTTACTTACCCAGTTTCAAAGACTTGTTTGTTTCGCTTTTTTTCCCTTATACGATTACAAGGGCATAAAAGGGTAGCCCGACCTTTTTTATCATATAACAAAAAGCTTACATCATTTCAAAGCTTTGCCACTTATGGAAACCAATTTTATATATTGATCAGTTCCATTTACAGCACTGAATCACTTTTTATGTGGTACAAGATAAAATCATATGAACCTCCGTACATCTCTGAACCAAGGCCTCCTTCTCTCCTCCACACTTATTTGTTCCTCACCCAATGGACTCCAAGATTTCTCCAGAATATCCCCCATCCTCTGGAATTCTGTGCCCCAACATGTCCGAATATCCACCACACTCGGATCCTTCAGATTTGAACATGAAAGCCTACAGCCTGCCATGACCCCGCTGCCTCCTCAACACCACCGGAGCTGCTGCCTTACCAACACCGGACCTGCGCCTCACCAACACCGGAGCTGCTGCAATCGCCCACCTACTGTCTCCTTCCCATTCCTGTAGAATGTAAGCCTGCAAGGGCAGGGTCCTTTTCCCTCTGTACCAGTCCATTGTTAGTTTGTTTACTGTAAGTGATATCTGTATTTTGTATGTAACCCCTTCTCATGTACAGCACCATGGAATCAATGGTGCTATATAAATAAATAATAATAATAACTAAGGTTATCCAACTTTCAAACATATTAAAGGAGTTGTCCAGTCTATTTGTGAAAGTCTGCAGTCACTTTATGTCACTGCAGACTTCTGAATCCTCACAGCACGTGCAATGCACGCTATCAGGATTCTCCGGTATCAATTCTGACACGGAGCAGTCACGTGACCGCAAGTATGTGATTTCCATACATGCAGTTACGTGTCGACAAGACATGCTGAGCCTTGCACAATTCACTTGAGCACGTCTAGTCGGAATGTGGCCAGATATGCAAATCACATATTTCCAGTCACATGACCTCACGGTCTCTGCAGCCACACCGGAGGGTCCTGACAGCATGCAGGGCATGTGCTGTGAGGATACAGGAGTCTGCAATCACATAGAATGATTGCAGACTTTCACCACAAGACTGGACAGCCCTTTAAGAAATAGCTACAACTGATGTAAGATAGCAAAATAAACAATAGTAGACGCTTCTGTTGCCCGCTGATTCAGCGCAGATGCTTCGGTGGTCCTCACTTTCCTTGTTTGCAATGCATCAGCATGTGGACGCTGTAAACAATGACATGTGCCTTACAACCTGTGTCATGGCTCCCATCCTGGCTTGGACTGGCCCACAGGAGAACAGGAGAATCCTCCGGTGGGCCCCTGTGCAGAGTGGGCCACCAGCCACTTATATGAGCAGTACTTGGCACTATATACTTGATTCACTATGTACAGACAAAGGCGGCATCTTATTCATTTAACAATCTACCAAGTTTATTGTTATAGAAATTTGTGATTGAGGATAATGTCACATTTGCATGTAGCTGAAAAGTGGGGCCCTGGAGCTGATGTTATGGTGGGCTCCCATCACTAAGAGGTGATTCCAGTAGTGACCACTGCCTCCACTGGCTTGCTTGCATGCAGTTAGCAAATTCTGATGGATTATAAACCAAGGCCTAAGGCCTCATTCAGACATCACTTTTTTGATGTACAAGAAAAGAGTTTCATCAGTGATTTTCATCAGAATTTCATTACATTTTCATCACAGCGTCATCAGAATTTCATCAAAGTTTGGCAAGGGTTTCATCAGTTTTTTTCACTGATGAAAAAAAAAGTTTCTCCAACTTCTCCTATCAGTCAAAAACAGACAGCAAAAGCATGGCATCCAAGTTCTGTCCATTTTTTTCACGGACCTATAGACTTGCTTTGCTGATTTTTAGGCGACACTCTGATCAACATCGAACATGTCTCCGCGATATTGCACGGATCATTCAGTCCTCAAAAATTTACTGACATGTGAACAGCGTCAAAGACTATCACAGGTATGAGTGCTATCCTTGAATTACACGGACAGCACTCGTACTTGTAAAACTGACGTGTGAATGAGCTCTGGAGCATTTGCACTGGTTTTCCGGAGAAAGAATAGGTTCATTTATTTTGATATTATATATAATTTGCAGCTGTTTTTTATATTTTTATTCAAAGTTCTATAACCCCTTTCAATGTTCTGCCAGGTATGCTGCTGACTTTATGCAGTATATAGTGCCAAATAATGCTTTCTATTGAATTTTAACTGTCATATGTCATTAATTATTTTTAAATATGTTACCTGAATAGCTATTTAAGGTTATTAATGGGTAACACACCAGTTCGTTCTATAATACGTAATATTTTATGTGGCTTATTTTTATCTAAAGCAGCACGTGCAATTCTCCAAGCTGCAAAAAACAAGTCTCTCATGCATGTAAACAAAATTACTAAAAACTAACCAATTCTAATATACAGTATATTATATATGGTAGAACTCTGAACTTGGGCAGTATATTTGCAAACTTTCTCAACTTTACTCCAAAATTGTATTGGGGTGCTGGTGGTATCTTTTAATTCATATTGATTCATATAATATAGTGAACCTGAACATCTGGAGCTGTGAAACATCAATTTCATTTGAATGTAAGCTATATATTGTTTTAGATCAGGGGAGCACAACCTGAAACTCGGGGACCAAATGGGGACCCTGCTGCCATTTTGTGCGGCCCCAGCCATCATTGACTCCTCTGTGTTGAACAACTCTCATAAACTGTGGACATAGCTGCATTCATTGAATGGTTATCTTGACTGTTTTTTCAGGAATGCTAAAAAGGGGAGCAGAGAACCCTTTTTGTCTATTGTAGTGGCATGAAGGACTTATTACAGAGTGCCAAGCTGGAGAGCTCAAACTTGGGATTGCTACTCAATACAAAGAAGACATAGATATTGGCTACTGCCAGGTACGACAGGGACACATTTGAGATGAATGGCGATGAACTGGAAGTTGTAAAAGACTTAAACTAACTCTGATCATGATCACTCAAGATGCAGTGAAGACATCAGAAGTCAATAGGAGAATAACTATGCACAAATCAATAATGAAGTCACTACACCAGGTCTTCAAATCGAGGAACATTTCACTTGTGACGAAGACCTGGTTCGTACATAGTTTGGTCTTTGCAAAAACTGGACGATAAAGAAACAAGACGGAAGAAGAATTGACACCTTCAAAATGTGGTGTGGGAGAAGGATGTTATCAATACCATAGACGGCAAGAAGAAAAAACAAATCAATTTTGGAACAAGTCAAGCCAGACATGTCACTCAAAGCAAGGATCACCAAGCTACGACTTGCATACTTTGGACACATCATCACAAAGAGAGCAATAACTGCAGAAGAACATCATGGTCGGAAGAATATAAGGAACGAGATGAAGAGTAAAACCAGTAACTCGATTGCTTGATACAATCAAAATAACAGCTTAGAAAACGCTGGTGGACCTATCTAGAGATCGATCTTCCTATAGATTGTTCATCCATCAAATCGACATGGCCTGGGATTGAGCCAAAGGTTGTTAAAAAATAAAAGAAATTATGAAACTCCCATTTATTAGATTATGGCATATTTAGTACTCTCAGTTTATACCTCAGATCAAAATACCTCTTTAAATATTATGTTGAAATTTGGAGTGGTACAATCACAAAATTTGGCACTCGGACCCCAAAAGGTTGTGCACCTCTGTTTTAAATAACATGTTAATTCATGCCATTCCCTGTCCTAAAATATACAGTCAGACTTTGTAGTTACGGTACACCTTTGCCTGATGGGAAGTCTTTGCCATATAGCCGGAGACCTTAGTACCCCAAAGTAAAGCTCCCCATCATTGATATTTGTAGCATGTTAGGGAATTGCATTACTTTTGACTTACATTTAATACTTATTTGCTATACAGTACATCCATAATGAAGCACTTTGCTCTCAGCATCTGTAGCCTAGGAATATAATAACCAGTTTGGTGTTTGGTAGGAATTCATGATGTATCCCGCTGACATATTGAAATAAACAAATTTATTGGGTTTGATACAAGAATGTAAATACATTCAGATACATGCTAGCTTTTGAAAGGGGTAAGGCTTATAAATCTTTGCGTAAACTTATCCCAGCTGGGAACTAGCTTCTGCATTCTAGAGTTGGAGCTTTGTTCTAATGTTTGACTGTCTGCAATAATTCAGCCACATATTAGATAGATTGCTGGTCCCAGAAGTCATAATGAAATAACCTTCATTCCCAGCCGTAGGGAAATAAGCGCACAATCAAGGGTTTGGGCAGATCTCTCGATTAAACAAAGGACTAACTGTGTGCAAATTGCTCCATAACAATTTGTAAAGAGCCCACTTTATACAGATGCAGATGTAATAGCTGATATTTTTAATCACAGCAGCAGGACTGTAAATGCCTTCAGCACACGGCCCTGGCTGTGTAATTAGCTGCTACAAACTATTTTGATTTGAAATTGCCTTGATAAGTGTTCCCTGGACTAATTGGCATGGGACAGTGTTAAAAATCAACTTACGCTCACTACTTTTTTTTTTTCATCCAGACACAATGTATATGATGAAATTCTCCTGTAGTAACGAATTCTGGAGAAATTGTTTTTAAAAACATGATTTTTTAAAACTTCAGATGATACCTATAACACTCCTTAGGTGTTAGCTGTACCGGATGAAATCCACTTTGAGATATTCAGCAGCTTGATTGATCAGGAAGGACACTTCAAACAGGCAGAGTGTTCCATGTACTGATGAGCTGATGCATTGCTGGGGTAAGGGACCCATTATTCCGTAGGTGGAAAATTGGTAGTTGAGCTTTATATTTTCCACAAAAGTAGAAACCAGATCTGCCTTGAAAGTATTAACATAAAGTACATAAGGAATATGCAGAAATGTTATCAGGTTGTGTACCTGGCACACAGAGGTACGACTACCTGACCTTGATGCAAAAACTGTAAATCGTTCAGAGTTTCATCCATAAAACTCGGACAATTTTTCTCTCATCTGTATACAATCTGCTTTTTACAGCAACAGGTATTAGTAATTTACAGACCCATTTACAGTTTCCTACGTTACAAAATTGCAATGTATGCATAAAAATCGGATGTTGTATATACTGTGGCATCTTATTTTTTTGTGCACCCTTAGGCTGTGTGCCCACATTGCGTTTTTCAAGCGTTTTTGATGCGGAATTTCCGCACCAGAAATGCTTTAAAAACGCTTGGTAATCCGTGCCCCATGATCCCCAATGAAAATCTCCATGTTCTGTGCCCATGCTGCGGATTTTTCCGTAGCAGATTTTCCTTGTGTAAAAATCCGCAGCATGTCCATTATTTGTGCATTTCTGCATGCGGATTTGAGGTCCCAATGGACTTAAAAAACGCAAGTCAAATCTGCATGTAAAAACGCTGCAAAAACGCGTCAAAAACGCGTGTAAAATCCGCAAGCGTTTTTGACTGCCAAGACCATGCAGAAACGCTACAGAAATTTTCTACTTCATTTCTGCATCGTGGGCACATAGCCTTAAACTTGCAATTTTTTCACACGCAGATTCGGTCAGTGAAAAATTGCGCAACCCCATTACATAACATTAGACCGAGTGTTGTCTGTTTTTTCCACAGATAGCATTTGGACAGCTGTGTGAATGAGCCCTTAGGCTGTGTTCCCACAATGAGTTTTTGACACTTTGTATTTTAGCTACACAAAAACGCAGCGTCTTACAGTTCCATTTAAGGGAATGGGATAGACATCTTTGCTCATTGTGCGAAGTGTTTTTGATATCTACAACATGTCAATTATTCTTGCAATAATTATGCTTTTTATTTGCAGATTTTCCCCATAGGCTTGAATGAGATGAGGAAAATCCGCATAAATAAAATACATATGCTTTTTTAGTGTATTTCCACTGCACGTAACACATGTAATCCACTCATAACTTTTATCAAGAAAATGAATTACCGTAATTTTATCAATCAAGACTCAGTACCAGGAAGTTTCAAAAACAAAGTAGTTATATTTAAAACATCGCATACCAAAAGGAGGCAAAAACCGCGGCAGAAAAAAGCACAATAAATACACATGTAAAAAAAATGCGCTCAAAAACACAACAAAAATAGGCAAGTAGCCGAAGGCTGTGTTCCCACGATGATGAGCTTTTGGTGAGTTTTTGGTGTTGCAGATTTTCTGCACCCATTAAGTAAAATAGGTTGCTTGCATTTTTTCAAAAATACGCAGCGTAAGAAACTCCCCAAATACTCATTGTGGGAACATAGCCTAATTTAGCTAATAGGTGCAAAAACTGTGCAGCATCAAACACTCACCAGATACCCATTGTAGGAACATGGCCTTAGGATTGGAATTTCCATTGTAAAAATGTGACCATTGGATTCTGCCTCAGATTTACAGTTTGAGCAGTCATTCAGTGGAGCTGATCCTAGTCTTTCCAGTGCTTAATCTGCCCTCAAATAAGTGAATGCTGCTTCTTTCAGTGGCTGATTTTTTTCCACAATGGCGCCAGTTTTCTGTTGCATGTCAGTGGCGTTACAGAAAACCTATCCTCATGAATGGGATACTCAGTGTCATTAAATTTTGAGCTGATTTTGGAGAGGATGTCAGTCCTCAATCAATTTCAAAACTGATCTGTATTGATATAGCCTAACAGAACCTCCAACCATTTATAATACCAGTGTCATCGTATTGGCCTTTGGGTATTAGGGGCATACTCATAGTCAGTATTTTGTTCCGTTCTTGACAAAAATGACAGCCGATTCCATTGTTTTCAATGGCTCTAACTTACGTCAGTAAAAACACACTAGACAACTTTAGTACATGACTAAAATACAACTAGAAGGCATCTGTGGCAGATTTTGATGCAATTTTTTGAGCATAAGCTAGAAAGTGGATCCAGCTGTAAGGAGCACTATGAGTCATTTTTTCATTTCCATTCCTTTTCAATCCACTTCTGGCTTTGGCAAAAACAACTGTGTGAAAAAGTACCAAATATGACGTGTGATTCCCACCTTGCTTTTTTTTTAGATAACACTTTACCCTTATCCTTGTGAATATGATTTGATTGCAGCACTAGACACACCCTAAAGGCATAAATCCCTTGTAGGAGGCATCTTCACATACTTCAAGAACTAGGTCTTCTTCATGTTAATGTGGTCAGTGCTGGTTTGCAAACATTTTTAATGGACATCTTCTCAAAATATCACCAATGGACAACTTTTTTTACGTACAAATTTAATGACCATACTAAATCATAACGATTATAAGTGATACGGGTCTACAGGCCATAAATCCTTTATGAAGGCATTAGCTGTATTCACTGTCAACTGTAAAGGGTGATAAATACAGTCATAAAAATCTGTATAAGTCTCTCCAGTTTCAAAAAAAATCACGGACTCATCAAATTTTATTTTCCAGATGGGAAAAATATGCCTTATTTTATAGATTGACCAGGAATTTCTGGACGATTGGTAACCCAGGGTCAGTGATGGACCTGACACGTAAAAAAGGAAACCAATATAAACTAGAAAAACATCCATTTGGTCTCAATAACTTGTTCTTCTGACAGTTGAGGGTGCCAGAGGAACTCCAACCTATTATATATTTATGACACATTTTGTGGCTTATAGGTTGCTTTTGAAAATTATATTTGATATTGGTTTACACAGTAAAGCTCCTAGTTAGGGATGAGCGGACCCTTAGAAGTTCGTGTTCTGGTACCTAACCAAAGTTTGGTTCTGATAACAGAACTGTACCCAAACTTGAACCAGAACCCAAACCCCATTGAAAACAATGGTGACCCGAACTTTTATGCTGGAAAATATCTCTCTCTCCTCCTGGACTTCCTCTGGAACTCCAAGAGAAGTCCGTTTTCGACATTTAGCACTGGACACTGTCCGGTAAGAGCCCCGAACTTTTAAGGTTCAGAAATCTTCATATTTTTTTTTCATCTGAGAAAAACTGATGAAACTGATCAAACTATGATGGTAAACACTGACAAACTAAATTAAACTCATAAATAATCTTAAGATTTGAGAGTCCTCAGTGGTTGATACTTTTTAATGGCTAACTGAAAAGATGGTAACAAATTGCAAGCTTTCAAGACTACTCAGCTCTCCTATGTCTGATGAAAAGACCCTAGTAGTCTCAAAAGCTTGCAATTTGTTTCCCTCTTTTCATTTAGGCCATGGCCACACTATCAGTATTTGGTCAGTATTTTTCCTCAGGAGTGGGAGCCAAGACCAGGAGTGGGTGATAAATGCTGAATTGGTGACTTGTTTCCATTATACCTTTTCTCTGATTGTTCCTCACCTGGCTTTGGCTCCCACTCCTGAGAAAAAGTACTGACCGAATACTGACCAAATACTGATAGTGGGACCGTGGACTTAGCCATTAAAAGGTATCAACCACTGAGGACTCTCAGATCTTGATATTTTTCTGTCTACTGGCTAACACAGTACAAAGATATATATTTTTCCTGTTTAAATAGCGGCAGAGAATGTATAATTGGGGGGAAAGGTTGTACATCTTCTTTTCAACCAATTTTACTATGTAACTCAGAGGAAACTTTGATAGAAAACACTGTTGTAACTTGAACCGATCTTTTGCATACAAGAAAAATCACTGATGGCTGAATGAGCCCTGACTGTGTGCACTCCACGTACTGGGCAGAAAAGGAGGAATTATCACTAATTATAACAGCCCGAGCATTGTGTTGCTCATTGCAATACTCTTTGTCAGCACAGTGGAGGGTATGTATAAAACATTGATGGACAGATCTCTTTACGTCTATCACTTTTGTATGTATTCTGTGCTCTATCAAGGACTTCATGGACAACTGGATTCAGATTCCTCCTGCGATTACTCCCCCACTCAGCGGCATTACTGGAAATGGATTGGCCTGAGGGGCCAAGTTGTCAAATTATGCCCAGTATAGACAACCTTATTTTAGGATTCAGCCGTCCAAATTATAGGATTATCCCGTGCAGATAAGGGGAGGATTAAGCTGTCTGATGAAAGCGTTTGCATTGCTCAATGCAGCATAGCAATACTCTTCAGACAATTAGTAGGGAGTCAATAAACAATTGTTCACATATTATGGCCTAGCTCGTAGGAAGCTAGTATATTTGGGATGGATGGAGGAAACAGGAGCACACTCCAAATTAACATAGTTTATTCAGGTCTCTGCGTATTTCAGTAAGGTTAGGAAAATGCTTATGCGATGTTCCTGTTTGTCTTACATTCTGGCTGTAGCACAGAGCTTGATCTTCGGAAAAGACTTCTACCATCCCCTTCAGAGGAACATCAATGATATAAATTGGACGTCTATTGTAAATGAACATGCATGAGCTGTGAGATCATAGGCTGCTAATGTAACCTGGCAGCTACGAGCCAGTAACATCATTTCTTCCATTCAGCAGCAGAACCAGACCCCGAGCGATTCAAACAAGTCACAACCCTTATGCCATAATAAGAGCCATCCTTGTTTGTGTTTCCAGTTGCCCTGCGTGCAGTAACTATTACTTTTCCAGCTGAACGAATGGAGGAACCAATGCTTGTATCATAGGGACAGGCAGTGTACGGCACCAGAGTCTGGGAACTGCTGAGACTGAATAGTCTGCATCAATGCTCATCCCAAGCACTTGTCAGAGGGAAGCCTTCCTCTTTAAACTGATACATTAAAGCTTCCATACTCCCTGCTACTATGAAAATGCCAGCTGGAGGAATGGATCCAAAAGATTTTTGCATTGCCATTGATGCAAGAAGCTGAGATAAAAGGGAACTTACGCATGAACTCGGTTTCATACAAAGATAATATTTCTGCTTTTTTTTTAAAATCTGAGGCAGTCTCATCCATGCCATGAATCTGCTGCCTTCGGATATTGTTCTGCAAAAGCATAGTGGCTTTTATGTCATGTTTTATGTAATGTATTGCAGTGCGGTCTGTTTCTTTAAAGTTTCATTAATATCTTTTCACTTTGTGTTTACCAGATGACGTAAACTTTTCCCTTCCAATAGATGTGCGCCTGGCAAATTCTGATTAATAATGCAGCCGGAATTGGAGTCATGCATGGACTGACTCTATCCAGACTGGGCTTCACCTTCTCTGCTGTCTTGCTTGAGTAGATCAGAGTCACGTCAGACAATATGGTTGTGAGGAGTGCACTTTCTAAGGCCTTTCCATGAGGTTGTCACCCAACAGCTGATTCATGATACCGGAACCACGGGCAGCATGAATGAGAGCCTTGCTTAACGATTGAGACAAGTCTAGTCCAGCGCCGCCCCCGGACGACTTCTCCCAGAGCCACTCCTGGTGATTGACAGGAATCTTGCTATGGGAAAGACCTGTTAATCACCTCTAGCAGTCGGTTTGAGGCAACACTGGTCTAGTTTCATTTCCAGTCATGGCTTCTGGACGGATCTTATACCTTTAAGTTCTTTGAACCACCGCAGCGATTCAGAGAAATATATACCTGGCTGCAACCAAGCAGCCGGGGTCTAATTCATGCCGCCCAATGTAAAAGATTCCCTATAACAAATGACTGTAATTTTAGTCAAAATTCCTGTTATAGTCGCTCAACCTGCCCATACATGTTCAGTGAAACTGGGCAAGGAACGAACAATCTTTCTGGGAATATTCTTTAAACGAAAGATCGTCCATAAATGAAACAATCTTTCTGTGATCGAAAGATCTTTCATCCAACTTTCAGTAAAAAAAAAAATCCACTGTAGCCAACCTTATTTTACACGATGGCGGGCTGTCATCAATCAGCTAATGCTATGGTTTGTTCTTAAGTTTTTACCTGAAGAAAGATGGTTTTGGTAGAAATCATTGATTTTCATCATCCTTAATCTAATATGTATGGGGGCGTTTAGAATAATGAATGAGTGAAGCGGCTTATCAGGACCAAAACTGCCTTTTCTCTCTAACTGCCTTAATGACCCTATCATAAACAGTTTGTGTTCCTCCCTGTCTTCAAGATCACACTACTCCTCTGCCTCCCGGATTCCTGAGTGCTGGGGAAGGGCAACATGCTCTTGGTGACCCACAGTTCAGAGGTGGCCGGTCACTAGGCAACAAGCAGTAAACGAGAATTAAAAATACCTCCTTACTAGAGAACGGAGAGGATTTTTACTAAGAAGTAAATTGCTAAGTTACTTGTTTTGACAAGCACTTTGCAATGTTACCCTTTATGATGAAAAAGTCCCTTTAACTAACTTTTTATAGCCATAATTAACATTTATTTATTCTTGCTTATCTACCGCCATCATATTCCACAGCCCTTTACAGACTAACTGTCCTCATTGGGGCTCACATCCTAAATTTCCTATCATGTCTTGGAGCAGAAGCTTATGTTCAGCTGTGAAAACATTGAATATTTTAATATATTACAATTGATGCTATTAATCATTATGGATGCGTTACATTTTTTGTTTTCAGGCGCACATACCAGAGTTTGAAGTATTTCAGTTAATAATGTTAAAAGGACAATCTGTTTTTTGTAATTCTTGGGCCTGACCTTAAAATAGACATCTTACATACCTTTATCATATGTGACCCACACAAGCATTAGTAAGTGCCCCGACAGGCCCCTCTAATCCTTAAACTGTAAGTAAGGGATATAAATCTTTTCAAATGAATTGAAAGCCTAGATTTAACAATTGATCTATGAGCACAAGATATGGATGTGCAATAGAAAACCACATATTAGTCAGGATGGTACTACAAGCAGCAAAGCAAATATCAAAGAGCTAAAAGTTTAGAAATGTGATAAATCTTGCTGAGGAATGCAGATTGCAGGGGTTCTCACCTCCAACTCCATTTATATTTCAGATATATGGGAAAATACCACATGCTTGCGTTGTGTATGCCCAGAATCTAGGCTAGGGATTTCTTATAAAATGTACCGCTTCCTTACCCCCCACATTTGCTTCTGATATTTATAGCAGCAAAGATAAGCAGAAAAGTTCCACCACATGGGATGCCTTAGCCATATGATGTTTGCAGAATGGATTTACATTTGCATTACATTTATTTAATTTGTAATAGAAAGACCTTCTTGTGTCATATACCGATTCCAAATACTGATACCATTGCCCTGGGAACTTCAGTTCTATCATGACTCCAATTCTCACCATTTATGGTGCCATAGCTTCTCAAATGAATTACGAGTCTTAACAGGGTTGTCCTTTCTAGAAAACTTTCCTCCAAATGCTGACCTAGGTATAAAGAAAAATAAATGAATTATTATTTACCCTGCCTGGATCCAGCGCCAGTTCTCCAACGCTGCCCCGTTCTCTATTATTGTCTGCAGTGGAGACTTCTTGTCAGTAGCGCTGCAGCTAATCACTAAGCTTGGAGGCTTATACCTTCTACACAGGCAGAGCCACTAAGCTCAGTGATTGGCTGCAGCATTGTTGACTTTATACCAACACTGTACTGTAGCCAAACAACTGAGATCAAGGCAGTGCATGGAAAAAAGTTATCTAAAAGAGAATGAACCCTGTAAGGACAAGTGTAGTGAAATTGGATGTGTAGTATCAAAATATGTGAAACTAATATTAAAAGAACTGGGTGATGTGTTTGATAAAGGCAAAGCTCAATGAGATTCCATTGTTTGTCCTTAGATATCCCTTTTTTTTGTAAAATGTATTTTATTTGGTCATACAATAAATAAAAAGAAACATTTTAATAGCCGCTCCCTAACAAGGGAATAAACCGTGGACATCCCTCTTAGCATACTTTTGGATATATTGTTGCTCTTTTGTGAAGTCCGTACTGTTTTATTTTTGATCTGTCTAATATCTTTAAGTTTATGGATAGAGGAACCTCAGTATAGCATGGGTGAGGTATTACTAAACTAAGGCGAGTCCTCTTCAATTGTAGACTAAATTTGAATAATGGAATTTAGTCCTATTGAAATTAGCAGAGCAAAAGTGTTAGTTTCTACCTATGGATGGTAATTGTCAATTGATTTGCACACAGTGTTAGGCTATACTATTATTAGCCATAATAAGAGACAATTTGACCTTTTGACATTAGGCCAGCTTGGGATAATGTGGATCCACTGGACGGAGCTCGATATAGGATAACCTAGGGGATCTGGTCTTGTTAACCACAAAATAGTTTGTGTTAGCAACAGCCTCTGTAATAATGGTTTGGGGCCTCCAAATCACATTACCAAGGCTGCAAGCGGAAAACGTGGTGAGACGTGTCAGGGCCAAGGCAGACAGAGTTCTCTCGCAATGGTAGATAGATTGATGAGGCAGATACTAACTGGTAGATTCGTCTAACGATACAGCATAGAGCTCTAAACACAAGAACTTTACTGCTCATAGTTCCATATAAACAGCAAAGCATTGCAACGCAGGAGGAGACCACCGGCCACTTTATAGAAAGCTGTAGTGGTCTGTTGGATGAGTTGCCACTACTGTACTTGCTGAGCCCTAGGTTTACTTAAGTTTATCCTTTCCTCTTATGTTTGGGCACTTGTTTGGAGGATGCATCTTATATGTGATACTCCTTATATTTATCATAGCTTGATATTTCTATTAGCTTATTTGTTTAGACTCTCATGATTGCACTTGTTGCACTTTATTACATACTCTATATGGAGCTCACAGGGTCAGTTTTCTGTTTGTTGTTATGTGGATACTATGACCATCGATCCATAAGAGGCAGAGCTTATGGGTCACTGGCATATCATAGCAATACTCATCGTATGAATTGTCCTTGAAGGTACTCTTACATGCTTTTAATGTACTCTACTTGTCACTGTGGCTGAACTTTACAAATAAAAATATTTTTGCTGAATTGTCACAATAATACATTTCATTTTTCACCTTATTTATTGCTTGTCTTTTTTAGTCTATGTGAATTGATTCTTTCATTATACTTGGCAGTGCCCACTTTTTTTCTGCTATTTAGTGGCTAGGAGAAGACTTCTGGCCAGCAGAAGAGAAGTGTCGCACCTTTACTATGGTCTAGCTTTAAGAGCTGTTGTAAATAATAGAAGAAAAAATTGGAGTTTGTTACATCCTCAGCTTAGAATGAATTGAAATGCTTTATAGAGTCTTGAAGTCATGCAGAGAGAAGGGTAACATTTGGCAATGAAGACACAAGTTTTGTACTGTCATAGAACACTTATTAACGCATTATATAAAGATTCTTTGCACTTAATATTAGAATCATGATGATAAATGTTATTAAAGGGATTGGACCAGGGAGAGAAACACTTGGCTGCTGCCAGCTTACCCCATTACACCTTCGGCCTGGGACAGCTCATAGAATCTCACGGCCTTCAGTATCACCTCTATGCTGATGACACACAGATCTACCCATCTGGACATGATATCTCCTCCCTTCTAACCAAAATCCCACAATGTCTGTCCGCTATTTCATCCTTCTTCTCTGCTAGATTTCTAAAACTTAAGATGGATAAAAGAGAATTCATCATCTTTCCACCATCTCATTCAACCCCCCCAACTGACCTATCTATCAACGTCAATGGCTGCCCCCTCTCCCCAGTCCCTCAAGCTCGCTGCCTTGGGGTAACCCTGCACTCTAATCTCTCCTTCAAACCACATATCCAAGCCCTTCCCACTTCCTGCCGACTCCAACTCAAAAATATCTCCCGATCCGCACATTACTCAACCACAAATCTGCAATAACACTAATGCACGTCCTCATCATCTCCCGCCTCGACTACTGAAACCTCCTGCTCTGTGACTTCCATTCTAACACTCTTGTACCCCTACAATCTATCCTGAACTCTGCTGCCTGACTAATCCACCTGTCCCCCCGCTATTCCCCGGCCTCTCCTCTCTGTAAATCCCTTCATTGGCTTCCCATTGCCCAGAGACTCCAGTTCAAAACCCTAACAACGGCATATAAAGCCATCTACAACCTGTCTCCTCCATATATCTGTGACCTAGTCTCCCGGTACATACCTGCACGCAATCTCCGATCCTCATGAGAACTCCTTCTCTACTCCCCTCTTATCTCCTTGTCCCACAATCGCATACAAGATTTCTTCCGAGCATCTCCCCTACTCTGGAACTCTCTACTCCAATATATCAGACTCTCGCCTACCATGGAAATTTTCAAAAAGAACCTGAAGACCCACCTCTTCCGACAAGCCTACAACCTGCAGTAACCCTCGCTCCATCATACCTCTCCACGACCAGCTCTACTCCCATCTACTGTATCCTCACCCATCCCTTGTAGACTGAGCCCTTGCGGGCAGGGTCCTCTCTCCTCCTGTACCAGTCGCCGTCACGTTTTGTTCAAGATTATTGTAATTGTTTTTGTATGTATACCCCTTTCACATGTAAAGCGCCATGGAATAAATGGCGCTATAATAATAAATAATAATAAATAACTTCAATAGACCAGACACAACCCATTGACAAGATGATATTTTTGTGAAGAAAGCAGGCATGGTTTTCTAAATCTAGACCGTCTACTGAAGTAATCATTTTGGGGAACTCATAGAAATAAAAGCATGTAATTCCCTTCCAGTTGTTGGACGAAGAGTGTCGCAGGAGGTTTAGCCTTCAGTTTTGGATTATTTTAGGGTGGCAGTGAATGATTTGGGATTTTACATATGGAAGCTATTTCTTGTGTTGCAGAATAATTTAGAGTTCCCGCTGCCCTTTTAGCTATAAAGTAATCAAACTTAAAAGTCAATTATAAGAGGAAACCGGGTCTGATAACCTTAGCGGATTATCATTATGTCACATGTTGGGGCCAAGTGAAGTGTAAGCAAACAGACCTTTGAAGAACGCTTTAACATGTTTGGTGTGGGGCGCTAAGGACTGGAGACTGTTTACATAGCACAAAAGGCTTCCCGGCCTGCCTCCCTCTTCTGAAGCGCTTGTATTCTGCTGCTTGCAGTTTGCCTTTCTAATGACACCAAGCTGTTTGTTTGAAATATGTCGCAGAGCATATATAAAGAGCGTCTACTTTAAACATTGATCTCATTCAAATAAACCATGTGCATGAGCTGTGAGAAGTGGAGGAAAGCTTGTTGGCCCGGCATTACCTTCAGAGAGTGGATGCACACGACCAAAGTGAGAGCAAGCCATATCAGTTGGTTTATGTATACCCTACAATTAGACCATTTGGCGCTCCTAGTTAAATCATAGGCAACGTTGTTAGGTTCCGCCAATACTTTGGTCTTTCTTGCATTTGAAGGCGCACTACTTCACTGCACATACCTTTATTCTCACATCGTCGTATTGTTAGAAGAGCGAAATTTCCTTTTTTTTAAGTAGAACTCTGACAAGTATTTTACTCTGAAGGAGGAAAAAAAAAGAAAGAAATGTATAAAGAATGCAGAGGCTGGGATCTGCTTAATGTCCTGTCAGATAGGGGATTAAGAATATGAAGGAAGGAATTTATCCTGAAAGAATAGAGGGAGTTTGAGGTGCAGCTGCCAAGAAGAAAGTCGTGTGAGAAAGATGGAAGAAAATACAATAATTAACTATTTAATTTCCATAAGACACGTGAAAGAGCATTTTTCAAGAGCTTCTTTACCTCTATAACTTGCATGTACTTCTCCCGCTAAAGTGAGAGGCGTGAAAAGCAACCACAGCCCGAAAAGAGGGAAAGAAGAGTAAATGAATAAACGCCTTCACATGCATGGTCGCTAGGAAAAAAGTTGTATTTATGGCATTTTTAAGAGATTAGTCGAATACTATGCCCGATGAAGAGACCTGAGTAGTCTCGAAAGCTTGCAATTTGTTACCATCTTTTCAGTTAGCCATTAAAAGGTATCAACCACTGAGGACTCTCAAATCTAAATATTTTTCTATCTACTGGCTAACACGGTACAAGAATATATATTTTCCCTATTATAAATTCTAGAATCTTTATAATATACAGTACACACCAAAAGTTTGGACACACCTTCTCATTTAAAGATTTTTCTGTATTTTCTTGACTATGGAAATTGTACATTCACACTGAAGGCATCAAAACTATGAATTAACACATGTGGAATTATATACTTAACAAAAAAGTGTGAAACGACTGAAAATATGTCTTATATTCTAGGTTCTTCAAAGTAGCCACCTTTTGCTTTGATGACTTCTTTGCACACTCTTGGCATTCTCTTGATGAGCTTCAAGAGGTAGTCACCAGAAATGGTTTTCACCTGTGCCCCGTCAGGTTTAATAAGTGGGATTTCTTGCCTTATAAATGGGGTTGGAACCATCAGTTGTGTTGTGCAGAAGTCTGGTGGATACACAGCTGATAGTCCTACAGAATAGACTGTTAGAATTTGTATTATGGCAAGAAAAAAGCAGCTAAGTAAAGAAAAATGAGTGGCCATCATTACTTTAAGAAAAGAAGGCCAGCCAGTGCGAAAAATTGGGAAAACTTTGAAAGTGTCCCCAAGTGCAGTTGCAAAAACCATCAAGCGCTACAAAGAAACTGGCTCACATGAGGACCGCTCCAGGAAAGGAAGACTAAGAGTCACCTCTGCTTCTGAGGATAAGTTTATCCGAGTCACCAGCCTCAGAAATCGCAGGTTAACAGCAGCTCAGATTAGAGACCAGGTCAGTGCCACACAGAGTTCTAGCAGCAGACACATCTCTTCAACAACTGGTAAGAGGAGACTTTGTGCAGCAGGCCTTCATGGTAAAATAGCTGCTAGGAAACCACTGCTAAGGACAGACAACAAGCAGAAGAGACTTGTTTGGGCTAAAGAACACAAGGAATGGACATTAGACCAGTGGAAATCTGTGCTTTGGTCTGATGAGTCCAAATTTGAGATCTTTGGTTCCAACCACCGTGTCTTTGTGCAACGCAGAAAACGTGAACGGATGGACTCTACATGCCTGGTTCCCACCGTGAAGCATGGAGGAGGAGGTGTGATGGTGTGGGGGTGCTTTGCTGGTGACACTGTTGGGGATTTATTCAAAATTGAAGGCATACTGAACCAGCATGGCTACCACAGCATCTTGCAGCGGCATGCTATTCCATCCGGTTTGCGTTTAGTTGGACCATCATTTATTTTTCAACAGGACAATGATCCCAAACACACCTCCAGGCTGTGTAAGGGCTATTTGACCAAGAAGGAGAGTGATGGGGTGCTACGCCAGATGACCTGGCCTCCACAGTCACCTGACCTGAACCCAATCGAGATGGTTTGGGGTGAGCTGGACCGCAGAGTGAAGGCAAAAGGGCCAACAAGTGCTAAGCATCTCGGGGAACTCCTTCAAGATTGTTGGAAGACCATTTCCGGGGACTACCTCTTGAAACTCATCAAGAGAATGCCAAGAGTGTGCAAAGCAGTCATCAAAGCAAAAGGTGGCTACTTTGAAGAACCTAGAATATAAGACATATTTTCAGTTGTTTCACACTTTCTTGTTAAGTATATAATTCCACATGTGTTAATTCATAGTTTTGATGCCTTCAGTGTGAATGTACAATTTCCATAGTCAAGAAAATACAGAAAAATCTTTAAATGAGAAGGTGTGTCCAAACTTTTGGTCTGTACTGTATATTACTTTATTTCTAAACCTTCAGCATGATTGATTTAGAGAGTTTTCCTTACAGATTTGAAAATAATATGATGCTTCGTTTCTAAAAAGGGTTGTCCCATTAAGATTTCTCAGATTGACATGCTGTACATGTGGACATCATAGAGAAGGGGTTTCCCTGTTCAGAAGACCGCTTATGAGTAAGCGGGGGAGGGCTGTAAATGACAGTGATTCCTGCTCTGGTAAACTTAGTATTACCTAGCATTAAATACTTGCACTAATACTACAAGGCCAGACGATAGTACCTCAAGCAATAACAACTGATCCCAGGAAAGTGCCTATGATAATCGGCTGATTGCTAGGATAGCTAATTTTGGAATGAGGTTGCCCTTATGAGATCACCCCTTTAAATATAGCGCACCTTAAAAATATGCTTGCAATATCTGCCTGTAACCAACAATGGGGTCCAGTACAGCTGCGTATGGTCATCTTGACTTTAGTTGAAAGACAGAAGAGTCACATGTACAGTTTGTTTGAGGCGGAACAACTTGCAAGCCATGAAATTGAGAACTACAGACAAGTAAACTCTTAACTTTCCTTTAATTTGGTTAATGACTTCAATTTCTCAACATACAAATTCAATACAATATCATAAAAAGTCAACGAAAGAATCTACAGACAACAATTCATTTCACAGCCATTGGCTGGACACATGGCATACACAGTTGATCTCCCAACACAGTATTGCAAAATCATGTTTTTTTTCTAGAGCTGGTCATCTCACGATTATGTTGATGAACGGGAAAAGAAGGACACATTTTGCTTAGTTTATTAGGGGCAGAAAATTCTGCAAATCATTTACATTGTACATTAGTGGGGGTCTCGGCTAGACTCTTATTCATATTTACGTTATTTGACATACAGTAAGGTTTTAATACTAGTGGTTTGGACCATCCCGAATAGGGTCACCTTGACATGGTGGGATGGCTTTTATGTTTTTTTTCCCCAAAATTATGTTAGCTAAGTACCCTATGTTATTTTCATGCACTATTGCTATTTATTCACTGCCGGGTTTTTGCTCATTTTGTTTTTATTTTAGGTTAAATCTTTTATATTGCACTTTCTAAAAACAAATTAATGAAAAATAAATAAATAGATTGGCAGGACTACTTTTTCGGCACTCAATGCTGCATGGTTTTCCATGAACACATATGCTTTTTCACCATTGGACAGAATAAATTAATATTTTCTCATTGATTAAGGATGTTGTCCAGGACATATATAAATTTAACTAGGAACTATAAAACAAAGCGGAATCCTAAAAATGAGTAAATTACTAGTTAGCATTCAGCATGTTTGAGTCCCTTGCAAATTCAATACATGAAAAACCCCGAAAACATCTTGGAAAAGTAAAGCAAAAACCAAGATTACGATTATTTACAGACCTATAATTGCAGCCAGAATGCAGTTTATTTATGAACACAATGATTTTTTTTTCCAATAACTCTAAAATGCTTTGTATTTCCTACGTGGCTTCTGAGAATACTCTAGCTGGCATGAGGGGGAAAGCTGTGCATTGGATTATGAGGGGCTCGCTGTTGGTTTGCTTCTTCCAGTACATTATGCAGTGCTTAGCAGCTGTTTTTTGGAACATCAGTCAGGAAATTGTATGATAAATTGGAGGTAGCCGGGTCCGCAGGCACTTCACTCTGCTTCAGCAGTTTTAGCTTGACTTTAGAGAGGCTGTCGTGTGATATTCTGTCAAGGGGGTAACATCAGGAGATTGATCACATACACTAACATTTTTCACATGTATTTGAGATATGACGGGCAGCAGCTGTTCTATTCATGTGTAAATAATAAGCCATGAGCAGGATAATTGTATCAGATGCCCAATGTTTTATGCAGCAGTGTATTAGGCCTGCAGAGATAGCTGCCTCTGAATGATTTACCCTTTCTGCAAAGACTAATAAAACTAGTGTTGTATATCTGTATACAGCAGAACTTTCAGACTTGTAATCCTGCCCACCACTCAAGTGGGATCCTTTCTTATCAATGCCACAATATTGATTAGCAGATATAAGGAGATAAATGTATATATTACTCCAGTTTTGCCATTAATGTCACTAGTGACGTAACTTGAAGTCTGTGGGCCCCAATGTAGAATTTCCAACAGGGCCCCAACTATCAGACGTCCATGAAAGGAACATGACATCAGGATTTACCCATAGAAGGTACAAGAAACTCTTCATCTGCCTCCTGTTACCCTTTTTAATCTCCCTAAATGCTAAATGAATGTGTTTAACCCCTTCATTTCATGGCCATTTTCCGTTTTGCTTTTTTTTTTCGTTTTTTTCATAACTTTTTTATATTTCCAGCAATATAGCCGAAGGCTTCTTTTTTGTGTGTCGAGTTATGTTTTTGATTTTCATCATTGATTTTACCATATAGGGTACTGGAAAATGGGAAAAAAATTCCAAGTGGGGTGATATTGCAAACAAAAAAAGTGCAATTCCACAATTGTTTTTTTTTTATTATTTACCATGTACACTATATGGTAAAACTAACCAGGCAATATGATTCCCCAGGTCAGTACGAGCACGCAGATACCAAACATGTATAGATTATTTTTTATTTAAGGGATAAAAAAAAATAATTCTGAAGTGTGTATGAAAAAAAAGTTTTTGCTGTCATTTTCCGAGACCTGTAGCGTTTCCATTTGGGACTGTGTGAACCCATATCAAAGGCAGGGACACGACATATCACGTAAATATACATCATATGCCATGAAGGGGTGAAGGGCAGGTGCAGACAAGCGTATGTTAGGTCCGAGTGTGATCCAACAAAACATCGAATCGCACTCGGACCAATTGTTAGTCTGTGGGGCCATATGTAGCACCCTGAGGATTCGGCTGCTACAGGAGTATTGCACCTCAACCCAGAGGTGTGATATTCCACTCCCGGGTAAGGAAGGAGTGTGGAACTGAGCTCAGATAGACTGCATGCACTACATACATCCCATTCCAGAGGAGCAGGCCGACGGCACTCCCACTTAGAAATGTGCAGGTGCGACCGAGCCTGTTCCTGGCTGGAGTGGGAGGGGGGAGGAACATCCCATGTAGTGTAGGGGCAGATAGGGGGAGCAGTCTGGGTAGTGGTAGGAGCTCATTGGGTGCTGGTCACCTGAGCTCACACATAGAGGGATATATAAGGTGGGCACCATCAAAGATCAGGGTCAGACGCAGAGAGGAAGTCAGATGCAGAGGACAAGCCTGCAGCAAGAGAGAGAAAGAAACAACAGCCCTGGAGAGAGAGTGGAGTACAGAAAGACCCAGAGGGGGACAAAGAAGGGACCCAAGAACCCAAATCAGATCACCGGGTGAGGAGTCAGCACAAGGGTACCGGAACCCAAACTGGTGGGGGCAGAAAACACATCCCTAGCCAGAGACCGGAGGCTGTGGGCAGCATCTGCCACGGCCACCCACTACATCCACCCTGAAGGCTTACCACATGAAGGGTCAGGGAACCTGAGGCCAAAGGTTGCCCCACAGAAGGCCCGAGGGAGCTGGACCTAGGCGGATCACTGGTGGGGACGGCTGAAGGAAGGACAGAGGGAGAGCTCAGGGCCACGCTCCGGACTTGTTTGGGGGTTGGCCGGATCCAGGACCTGGTGGACGCAGCACGGCTCGGGAGGTCACTTGGAGCTAGAGTGACCAGGAACATCTGCAGTAAGTAAAGACCCTTAACTGCACTACCCGAGTCTGTCATCATTACCGGCTGCACTGCACCACCACAACCCCCATCCTCTGCGCCTGTCCCCTCTGAGGCTATACCCCTCCCGTTGGGGGTTATCCCACCAGGCTGCGCACCCACCATTAGCCTCAGCGGACCCTGCAGCAGCGGCGGCCACAGTGACCGCATCACAACGGGTGGCGTAGTCGACAAAACGAACTTTAATAACATCAGTAAAGACTGCCACATAACACTTAGCTTGACGCCCTGGGCACGGGACCGGGTCACAGCCGCTCGGAGACTACAACCCCCATCTGATCCGGTGCCGGGTATTCCCCTCAAAAAGGAATATGTCCCAGGGGGTGCGTCAACTTTGGCGTAGTCGGCAGGATTACGTGCCCGCAACACCCGGGTACTGCGTGCCTGAAGAAAAGTGCAAGTTTACCTTAGAAAGAAGACTCCTGCCGGTTCCGGAGGGTCCACGCCATCGGACTCCATCACCAGTCGTTTCCCGCCGATTGTCCGCCATTTCCAGCTTGTTCCCGCCATCTGCAGAGTTTCCCGCCACTGGGCGACGATTCCCGCCAAAACCGCAGATTTCCCGCCTTGGAAGAGCAGCGGACGCCATTATGGGCGTGCCAAAGGAGGGCAAGAGGCCACCTCCCATCGTGGGCCAGGACAGAAAATGGCGCCAAAAGTGGAAACCGCCCCCACCAACAGAGACTGTGATGCTGGAGGTGTCTGTCAGCGTGAAAGAACTCCCCCTGGAGCTGACAGTCACCGAGTTGCCCCGGGACCGCCCTCGAAGTGGGAGGAGACGAAAGAAAAGAGCAAAGATGGGTGTCGCCTGGAGCAGTGTAGAACGAGCGCACCCGGAGGCAAGAGGTCTAATGAGGAGTAGCGGAGAAGCTCACCCGGAGTCGAGGAGAGAAAGAGTGGACCCGGGAATGGAGCGGCAGCAGAGCAGCACCGGCCCGCTGGCCAGGAGCCTGCTGGAGGAAGAAGGAGGAGAGCAGAGCAGCACCGGCCCGCTGGCCAGGAGCCTGCCGGAAGCAGAGCAGAGCAGCACCGACCCGATGGTCAGGAGCCTGCTGGAGTCAACAACCCCGCTAGGCTTAGCGGAGATCCTGGCGCAGCTTCCCCGAGATCGGGAGTGCGCGCGGAGTGCCCTGGAGGGCCTCGCGGGAAGGATGGCCCGAGTGCAGAGGGAGATCCTGGCGGAGTGGGGCCGGGAGATGGCCCAGCAAGCTGGAACCTGTCCACCTAACCCGCTCCCTTGGAAGAAGACATCGACTGCCTCTGCGGATGACGCGGGAGGACCCAAGGCCGGAGACGGCGCAGAAGAGGGAGCGAGACGCATGGCAGCAGGTAAGGGGGATGCCTATACCCCATACCGGAAGACCGCTTACCTGCCCCAGCTCCCCGTCGCAGAGCCCGAAGGTCCCCCGGCCGTACCCGAGACCGCCATGACACCGCCATCGACTAGGCCCCGACCGGAAGCCGCCGTCGCGACCCCGATGACGTCACGCATCGTGACCCGGAGCGTGGCGCCGGAAGAGGAGCCTCCGGCCTGGTCACAGGGCCTAGCATTTCCGGGCGCCGCATCCAAAGCAGAGCCATCTACCTCCGCGGAGCCTCCGGCCTGGTCGCAAGGCCAGGTAACCCAGGGCGCCGCCGTCCTAACGGTGCCCTTCACCTTCCAGGTGCCCCAGGCCTGGCCGCAAGGCCTGGGCAACCCGGGCGCCACCACCACCGCGCCCGCGCCCGTAATACCAAGGGTGCCACACCTGGGGGAGGACCTCTTCGGCCAGCTCACATGGCCGGACGGGCGGCCCTTCATCTGGCCCGAAGGGTACCCTGAGCTAGAGCGGCAGCAAAGACTAGGGCCCTTGTGTGAGCCCCTGATCCCGGCTCCAAAGCCCGTGACTCGGGTCTCGCCTCCACTCGAGGAAGCCCAGTTCGTGTGGGACCCCACGGGAGAAGATTTGATGGGGTTCACCGGAGAGACTCGGGCAGCTGCAGCAGCGCGCACAGAGTGTTGCCGTCAACAGCTGGCAGAGTTCAAGAGAGAGCGGGAGGAGAGGCAGGCCAAAGAGCAATGGGCCCAGACCCGCAGCGCGGAGCAAAAGAGTCGGACCAGAAGGGACCCCCGTGCAGCAGATCGTCCCCGTACCATCGGGACGGTAATAAAGTTTAATGCGCAGCATGGGTGGGGCTTCATAAGGGACCGGAACACCATGGGTGACGTCTTCGTTACACGACGGGACGTCGAGTCCCACCTGCCAGAGGGTCACAAAGGCCGTGACCTCTACGTCGGTGACGAGGTAACGTTCACCCGGCACAAGTGTGCCAAGGGACCTTACGCCCTCCACGTGCATCGCTTGACGGAGGAGGAGTTGCGGTGCGAGGAGGAGGAGCAAGAGGACCCGGACGGGTCTGAAGAAACCACCAGCCGTAAGATAAGAGCAGGAGGCAGACGCCGTTGAGTGCGGCAGAGCAGGAGACTGTATATAGTTGCCTGTCGGGGCACAGTGAATCGGAACTGAAACTGAAACTGGAACTGTTGTTGCTGCTAAAATAGTCCCCGTTGGGACCAGCGAACTGTTACCTGTAACCCTTTCCATACCAGGCTGAGGACTGTGAGCAGCCATCCCTTTCCCTTTACCTGGCCGGGGACTGAGAACGGCCAAAATTTCCCTGTACATAGTTGCGCTTGCTAAAGCGCCCCCTACCGGTTTTATAGGAAAAACCATTTTTCTAAAAGACTGTCGCACTCTACCTGGTCACGAGTTGCACGGTGACCAGAGGAACAGAAGAGAGAAAAAGACGACGAGAAAGTTTTATATATATAATATTTAATATGTTTTACATGTTTATAAAAATGTTGTATGTTTTGGTGTTTTTTGTCTTTGCAGCCCGAGGACGTGCTGTGATTTACCAGGGGGGAATGTAGCACCCTGAGGATTCGGCTGCTACAGGAGTATTGCACCTCAACCCAGAGGTGTGATATTCCACTCCCGGGTAAGGAAGGAGTGTGGAACTGAGCTCAGATAGACTGCATGCACTACATACATCCCATTCCAGAGGAGCAGGCCGACGGCACTCCCACTTAGAAATGTGCAGGTGCGACCGAGCCTGTTCCTGGCTGGAGTGGGAGGGGGGAGGAACATCCCATGTAGTGTAGGGGCAGATAGGGGGAGCAGTCTGGGTAGTGGTAGGAGCTCATTGGGTGCTGGTCACCTGAGCTCACACATAGAGGGATATATAAGGTGGGCACCATCAAAGATCAGGGTCAGACGCAGAGAGGAAGTCAGATGCAGAGGACAAGCCTGCAGCAAGAGAGAGAAAGAAACAACAGCCCTGGAGAGAGAGTGGAGTACAGAAAGACCCAGAGGGGGACAAAGAAGGGACCCAAGAACCCAAATCAGATCACCGGGTGAGGAGTCAGCACAAGGGTACCGGAACCCAAACTGGTGGGGGCAGAAAACACATCCCTAGCCAGAGACCGGAGGCTGTGGGCAGCATCTGCCACGGCCACCCACTACATCCACCCTGAAGGCTTACCACATGAAGGGTCAGGGAACCTGAGGCCAAAGGTTGCCCCACAGAAGGCCCGAGGGAGCTGGACCTAGGCGGATCACTGGTGGGGACGGCTGAAGGAAGGACAGAGGGAGAGCTCAGGGCCACGCTCCGGACTTGTTTGGGGGTTGGCCGGATCCAGGACCTGGTGGACGCAGCACGGCTCGGGAGGTCACTTGGAGCTAGAGTGACCAGGAACATCTGCAGTAAGTAAAGACCCTTAACTGCACTACCCGAGTCTGTCATCATTACCGGCTGCACTGCACCACCACAACCCCCATCCTCTGCGCCTGTCCCCTCTGAGGCTATACCCCTCCCGTTGGGGGTTATCCCACCAGGCTGCGCACCCACCATCAGCCTCAGCGGACCCTGCAGCAGCGGCGGCCACAGTGACCGCATCACAACGGGTGGCGTAGTCGACAAAACGAACTTTAATAACATCAGTAAAGACTGCCACATAACACTTAGCTTGACGCCCTGGGCACGGGACCGGGTCACAGCCGCTCGGAGACTACAACCCCCATCTGATCCGGTGCCGGGTATTCCCCTCAAAAAGGAATATGTCCCAGGGGGTGCGTCACATACACATGTCAGAACTTTCCCTTGGACTCAATGAGTCCGTGGAAACCATCGGATTGCACTCAGATGACATCTGAGTGCAGTCCTATTTTCATAGACTGACAGAAATGGAGAAGATTGAGAATTTTTTTTTACATTTTCTCTTCATCCGAGGGACTTGGATCACACTATGAGAAGACCCAGTGTACAGTTTGATCAGAGTGTGATTTGCATAATCGGCCCGATTCTCTCGGATGAAAGAATACACGCTCGTCTACACTTGCCTTAAAGCGAACCGGTCAGCACCATTTTTTTAATGTAAAGACATGGCTGTAATGATGCTGTAATACTGATTACATTGAGACCTTTGGTTAAGAAACCTGCTTTGTGGTTCTTCTGTAATCACCAATTGAAGTTTTCTGCTAATTAGATTTTGGTGCACAGGGGCCGGACTGTATACTGGGTCTTCTCCTCCCTGTCTGTGATTCCCCAACCCCTCCACCTGCCTCCAGTCTATGAAACATAGGAGGCAGGTCATTCACAGAGCGGAGGCAGGTGGAGAGGCCGGGGAATCACATAGGCAGAGAGGCCGGGGAATCACATAGGCAGAGAGGCCGGGGAATCACATAGGCGGAGAGGCCGTGGAATCACATAGGCGGAGAGGCCGGGGAATCACATAGGCGGAGAGGCCGGGGAAACACATAGGTGGAGAGGCCGGGGAATCACATAGGCGGAGAGGCCGGGAAATCACATAGGCGGAGAGGCCGGGAAATCACATAGGCGGAGAGGCCGGGGAATCACATAGGCGGAGAGGCCGGGGAATCACATAGGCGGAGAGGCCGGGGAATCACATAGGCGGAGAGGCCGGGAAATCACATAGGCGGAGAGGCCGGGGAATCACATAGGCGGAGAGGCCGGGGAATCACATAGGCGGAGAGGCCGGGGAATCACATAGGCGGAGAGGCTGGGGAATCACATAGGCGGAGAGGCCGGGGAATCACATAGGCGGAGAGGCCGGGGAATCACATAGGCGGAGAGGCCGGGGAATCACATAGGCGGAGAGGCCGGGAAATCACATAGGCGGAGAGGCCGGGGAATCACATAGGCGGAGAGGCCGGGGAATCACATAGGCGGAGAGGCCGGGGAAACACATAGGTGGAGAGGCCGGGGAATCACATAGGCGGAGAGGCCGGGAAATCACATAGGCGGAGAGGCCGGGAAATCACATAGGCGGAGAGGCCGGGGAATCACATAGGCGGAGAGGCCGGGGAATCACATAGGCGGAGAGGCCGGGGAATCACATAGGCGGAGAGGCCGGGAAATCACATAGGCGGAGAGGCCGGGGAATCACATAGGCGGAGAGGCCGGGGAATCACATAGGCGGAGAGGCCGGGGAATCACATAGGCGGAGAGGCTGGGGAATCACATAGGCGGAGAGGCCGGGGAATCACATAGGCGGAGAGGCCGGGGAATCACATAGGCGGAGAGGCCGGGGAATCACATAGGCGGAGAGGCCGGGAAATCACATAGGCGGAGAGGCCGGGGAATCACATAGGCGGAGAGGCCGGGGAATCACATAGGCGGAGAGGCCGGGGAATCACAGACTGGGAGGAGAAGACCCTGTGCACAGTCCGGCCCCTGTGAACCAAAATCTAATTAGCAGAAAACTT
The DNA here is from genome assembly GCF_046119375.1 of Phyllobates terribilis. Lineage (NCBI taxonomy): Eukaryota > Metazoa > Chordata > Amphibia > Anura > Dendrobatidae > Phyllobates > Phyllobates terribilis. The sequence continues at coordinate 254,853,291 of NW_027362764.1, forward strand.
GAAATGGTGATTACAGAAGAACCACAAAGTGTATTTCTTCACCAGTAGGTATCATTTTAATCACTGTTACCGCTCTATTATCTTTACTTTACATTACAAAATTGTACTGACAGGTTCTCTTTAAAAACACTGATTAACCATCCATGCTCTATCTGCCTGCGGGCAGCCGACATGTTCGAGACCGCTGTCGATCCACGCCCACAGCAGCATGACTGACATCCCAGTACATGCAACGAGCAGGTAGGAGGAGGAGAAGCAGCCATCATACAAATGAACACATATAGCGTTTATGGATGATATAGACATAACAAAGGCCTCTTTCAGATGTCCAGGATTTTTCACACACACAAACAATGATCCTGAGTGTCATCGGTGTTTTTGATCTGATTCTCATCAGTGTTTGGTCAGTGCGTCAGTTTTACCTTCAGTATTTCACCCGTGATTTTCACTTATGAAAAAAAAATTGTAAAGCTTCTCCTATTCATTGAAAGTTAGTCACTGAGAGCACCAGCGTGCTATCCGTAGGCTGTCCATTAGTCACAGACTTCTTTGGTCGCTTTTCATACATGATGCTGATAGAAATGAGGATGTGTCTTTGATTTTTTTTGCTGGCGCACGGTCCACAAGAAAAGCATTTACCTGTGAATAGCACCATAGACTATAAAAAGTACATGTTCCGTCTATGAATACCATGGATAGAACACGTAACTGAAAAAAGTATGTCTGAACAAGGCCTTACTCTGTGATCATCAGCGGCGCAGAGAGCATTGGTAGAAAGGTAAACAGAGATGAGGGAGGGGATGTACGGTGGGGTAGCACTTTGGAGGCCTTTTTGGTGACAGAAATAAGTTTGTATTGTACTTTGCAGCACATGCGCAACCAGTGCAATGATTGGCTCAGAGAGAAGCAATCAGTGTAGCTGCTGGACAGAAATATGAGCCTCTCTGCAGCATTCAGAATGGATTGGCGAGGGGAGAGAATAGTGAGGGAAAGACAGATTAGTAGTGAGTTGCAGGGTAACTGAGCATTGCTTTTCACCCAGATTGCAGCTGATGTGGGGTTTTGTAGCAGTTAGATGCCCTGTATTCATATTATCAGAGGAACATATCTGGCTCCTACAATTGGGTAACTTTTACATCTTGATATTCCATCCTTATAGTAAACTTTTTCATACTCCCTATTTATTGTAGTAAAAGCCTAGTAGGGTGGTACTGCGACCCTTGCTATTACAATGGCTAGAAGAAAACGTTTCCATGTAGAAGCATACAAGGAATTTTTTTTGCACATTCAAGGTCTGTCATTATATTTGTCTTTTAATCACATTATTATTTGATTATAACATAGCTGATGTGATGTTTTCTTCTTTATAGATCCTCCTCATCTGTTCCCTGCTTTTCACCCCCCTGTACCAATTGATGCGAGACATCATGAAGGACGTTATCACTATGAACCTTCTCCTATTCCCCCACTACACGTGTAAGTACATTCACAGAGACATATATGACAATGTTACAATGTATATTTTAATGAGTATTCTTCAGATGACAGGCAGTCTTCAGATGACCAACTTCTGTACCCGTGATCACTTCCATTCTGGTAAAGGCTGTTGTTCCAATATAAGCATTTGTGTTACTTACAGGCATCAGCAGATACAGTCTTACAATCTAACAGATCACTAGGACCCCATTGCACTTGACTCTCTTATCAGTAATTTCAATTAAAAAATATATATATTTTTTATAAATCTAAAAAATATGTCTTCAGTCTTGACATCTAATCTATACTTAGGGCACCAAGGTGTCTTAGTGGTCAGTGCTGCTGTCTGGCAGCATTGGGGTCCCATGGGCAACATCTGTATGGAATTTCCATATTCTCCCCCATGTTGGCATGGGATTCCTCCCACACTTCAAAGAAATATGGTTTGAAAATACAGATTATGAGCCCCACTGGGGACCATGATGACAATCTGCAGACTTTCAAGTAAAAACAGACTTGAAGAAGTTTATATATTTTGCTCACTTATATAGCACTTTACAGACATTATCATCACTGTCCCCATTGGGGCTCACAATCTTGATTCCCTATCAGTATGTCTTTGGAGTCTGAGCGGAAACCAGAGAACCCGGAGGAAACCTCAAGTAAACACGGGGAGAACATACAAACTCCTTGCAGATGTTGTCCTTGGTGGGAGTGGAATCCAGGACCTCAGTGCTGCAAAAAACAGTGCTAACCACTGAGCCACCGTGCTGCCAAGCTGACCAACACATCAAAAATAACCCATTAAGTCAGCTATTGCTTACATATAAGGAATAAGAGCGACTTTCTGTAGCAGACTCCTCTCTGCAGCATCTCTTCCCCACGGTCCTTATATTCTATATAAAATCATGTGAGTGGGCTGCTCTGAAGACTGGCAAAGGGCCAAGGACTACTTGTATCCTAATGGAGCTTATAGACAGAATTTGCTCAGTTATGACATCCTCTAAATGTAAATATGTATTGATTATTCTTCAACCTATTTTACAAGGAGTCAGTAAAAGTTGTGCATCTATTGACATCAACAGTCATTTCCCCCAGTCATTCCTTCCTTACACATGGCTAGCAGGCTCCGGGGATTTGTTCTTGTTGTTGTATTCCATCATTGCAGCCTTTACTCACTCTGTAATTATGTCTGCGAAGAAGATGAATGAGGTTCTTTCTAAACAAGTCCTCCTCTGTGAGTAGAATTAATTGATATTAACACTCCTAACTACCGCTGAAGTACACATCTAACGATGTTTGCTCTAGTCTCGCCATCACCCAATAGCAGAGTAAATTTGCCAGAAGGAAAGTAATAGATCTGTGTTATCATTTCCTTTTTATTGTGTTCTCCACACTGTGTGTAGTGTATAATAACTGGAAAGCTATTGTATGTGGAGGCGAGCGGAACACAGTGACCATTTATATAAATTGTCTTGTAAACCTGTGAAAAATTTAATTGATATCTGATAACTGATACATGATAACTGATGTTGAGAATAGAAAAATGTAATTTAAAATCTTAATAAATGAAGAGACTGATGTATTTAAAGGGCTTGTCCACATCTTGGACAACCCCTTCTCGATCTGAATGTTTGGTGGCGATAAAATAAATACACTTATGCTCACCTCCCGTGCCGGCGCCGTTCCAGCGGTGTTGGCACTTGCGTTAACGGGACTCACGTGTGATTGTTATGACACATGAGTTCTGCAACCAATCAGTGCTGGCGTCACTGTCTCCACCTTCAGAAATAGTGAACATTAACAAAAAGACCGGGCTGCTTCTGCTCTCTGACTTCTTCTTGATATTCGATTTGCCCGAAGGTGAAGACATTGACGCCAGCACTGATTGGTCACAGAGCTCACGTGTCTTAACAACCGCACGAGGGAATGTGAGTGCCGACACCGCTGGAACGGCGCTGGCACGGGAGGTCAGTATTAGTGTATTTATTTTATTGGTGTCAAACATTCAGATCGAGAAGGGGATGTCCTAATAATGGACAACCCCTTTAAGCTCTTATATACTTTAGTAGTATACATTTAAATGGAACCTGTCTCATTACTTAATGCCGCCAAAACCACGGGCCGCATAAATCAAAGACTAGCTCCCTCATTAGGAATATTTATGTAGTTTCATAGAAAAACAACTGCTCCTACATCATGCTGCTCTCAGAGTGGTTAGCAAAAACCTAGTGGCCGATTACATTCCCTTTAGTAGCCGCTATAAAACTGTAAATCTAACGTGTTTTTTAATACTTCCAGCATGCAAGGATCTTATTGGACAATAGTTGAAATATGAATTTTACTGCATATCTTGTACAACTATGAACTAGGAGCCTGTTGGCGCAGAACTTTCCTAGTCGAATAAAGGTTGATTTGAGTATTGTGAAGAATGGCGATTTCTCATTTGTTTTTCATTATTAAATTCTCCCTGCATGATGCGGCTGTGCTCCAACCGCTGCTCTTAGACTACCAAGCACGTATTAAGACTTCATCACAAAAGAGTAGATTAAATTAAAATCTCATAACATGAAATATGCTCCATATTAACTGGATGACAACTCATTTGCTTCTGAATGTGCAGGGAAATCACAAATTAACCTGCCTTTGTTTTCCAGCCTTAGCAGTTGAATAGTCTGATAATTTCAATTATATAGTTGATAATAAGCCCTAATCCATAGAAATGTAGAATGTGACATAAAAATAAAAGGGACGAGAGATTATTTTTGTAGCGCAGTTTGCTTTGGAATGCCAATGACAGAGATGGCTCATACTGCCTGACTCCAGCCTGTAATGAACCATGCTTTATGCTTTACGATTGCACATATATGCATGGTACTGGCAGGTACTGATACTAGCTGAATATGGGGGGTCTGCAATACCAAGACAGGTTATTACACTTGGGGTTATTTACTGTGGAAAAAAGAAGGCTTAGGGGTGATCTTATTACTATGTACAAGTATATGAGGGGACAGTACAAAGACCTTTCTACTGATCTTTTTACTCTGAGGCCAGAGACGGGGACAAGGGGGCATCTTCTATGTCTGGAGGAAAGAAGGATTAATCATAATCACAGACGGGGATTCTTTACTGTAAGAGCAGTGAGACTATGGAACTCTCTGCCGCATGATGTTGTAATGAGTGATTCACTACTAACATTTAAGAAGGGCATGGATGCCTTTCTTGAAAAGTATAATATTACAGGTTATATATACTAGATTCCTTGATAGGGCGGTGATCCAGGGAACTAGTCTTATTGTCGTATGGAGTCGGGAAGGAATTTCCCCAATGTGGAGCTTGGTGTTTGCCACATGGGTTTTTTTTTTGCCTTCCTCTGGATCAACATGTTAGGCTATGGGTTGGACTAGATGGACTTAAGGCCCCGTCACACTAAGCGAGATCGCTAGCGAGATCGCTGCTGAGTCACAAGTTTTGTGACGCAACAGCGACCTCAGTAGCGATCTCGTTACATTTGACACTTAGCAGCGACCAGGCCCCTGCTGTGAGATCGCTGGTCGTGTCAGAATGGTCTGGACATTTCTTTGATCGTTGAGGTTCCGCTGGGTAGCATGCACCGGTGTGTTTGACACCTTACCAACGACCTTGTTGATGACTCAGACACAGAAACACATAGGCGTGCATCGTTACACAGATCGTTACGGGTCGCCGCATCGTTGCTGCGTCGTTGGGAAGATCTGACTGTTTGACATCTCCCCAGCGACCACATAGTGACGCAGCAACGATTCCTGACAGGTCGTATCGTTGTCGGGATCGCTGTAGCGTCGCTTAGTGTGACAGGGTCTTTAGTCTTCCTTCAACCTTAAAAACTATGTTGCTTTGTTACTATGGTGTTAAAGTGCATAGTAATATGTTGGTGACCGATCATCTGCTGAACCTCACACTTTTTCTTCCGGTTTGGCTGTTACAGCTCTTGTGACTGTCTGAAATGTTCAGTGGCGCTGACCAAAGGACAAGCAATCTTTCTAGGAACGCTCTTTTCAAGATGTTTTATTGCAAATTTTAAATTTCCCTAAATTTACTTGGCATTGATGTTTTCAGTCTTGAAGTAAAGTTCAAATTAAAAAAAGTGTAATCTTTATATAAAAAGAATGTCACCACGCAATGACTGTTCATACCAAGCACAACAATGTGTAAAAGTTTCTTTAGTGTCCTAACTCTTGTTTGCCAGATATTGTTTTTTTTCTTCAAATATTTTAATGAGAGACTCGAGGAACCCTGGACTTGGCCAAGTAGGTCAGTGCACCTTCCCACCACTTTTTTCATCTATGTCCCGCTCTTCCTTTATTGACAGGTTTGAATAGGATCATGGAATCTTCGTTGCCAATAAAGTTCCCCCATTTCCAATCTCCTGGTTACCTTGTCTCCCTTGGACTCAGTAGTGCCCGGAAACACTGCGTCTTTCGATTGTTATTTCCTATTGATTGACAGCTTTGGCTTTCCAGGCGCCAGAGGAAGGGTGCACAGAACTCCTCTGCCATGCCAATGATGCACCGATCCCCTGATTAGCAGATTTGAGCAATGAACAATATCTGTCAAACACAGGACCGGATTTAGACTCTAAAGGTTGCGATTCTTATTAGGGCTATTTCTTGTACAAGACGCTGTGCTTGCTTTGAACAGTAAGTTTGGGCTGACAAACGTCCTTTAAAAGGGCGGCCTCAACAGAACATCCTTTTCTCAAAAGTAAGGCTGTGTTCACACATCTTGGTTTTTCAGCGTTTTTTGATGCGATTTTTTATGCAAATTTTCAGCTGTGTTTTACAGTACAAGCAAAGTCTATGAGATTCCAGAAATCTCATGCACACATCTTGTTTTTTTTCGTTCAGGATTTTGTGCTTTGCATGTTTTGTTTTTTTTTACAAAATAGAGCATGTCACTTCTTTCAGCGTTTTTTCAGCGTTTTTTTCACCCATTGGAAGTAATGGGTGGTGGAAAAAACGCTGAAAAAACGCACCAAAAATGCAGGTGTCAGTTTTTTCAGAGTTTTTTATTTCAAAACCAGAATGATGTTTTTTTTTTTCACTGAACTTTATGTACTTTAAACTTTAAAGAAACTAAAGGACAGTGAAAAGAAAACGCAGCAAAAACACACCAAAAACAAGCAAAAAAGCAAGAAAAATCCTAAACAAACCTCCTGGCAAGAGATCAGGTTTTGCCGCTGGAAAAAGCAAAAACGCAATGTGTGAACATAGCCTTAGACAACACAATAAAAACAACCAATAAAGTCATTTACTGCTTGCAGCTGCCATATACACAGCTATGTAATGCATGGTTTTGCCAAATCAGCCACTTTTCCCCTTTGCAGCAGCTTTACCCCACTATCTTTATGTTTTGCTGGAAACTGATCCAGAGCTCGCCCACCATGACTACTTGTACCCTAATAGAGTATATAGACAGAGTTTGGTAGGTTAGAACATTCTCTAAATGTAAATACGTATTGATTATTCATCAATTTATTCATTTTATAATTCTAGAAACCTTTATGGTTTTATAAGGAGTCAGTACAAGATATGCATCCATTGACATTAACAAATTGCCTCTTCAGAGAGGAAGAGGACTTAAACTGTAGTGCCACCCAATCCTAAAATCACAATCAGCCCTGGACGATTTGAATATTTAATTTCCCAGAAGAGCATTGCAAGACTTATAAGCCTCCTCACCCTGGCATGCCAGGCTATGCATGTTACTCTCCACAAGTGGAAACATTATCCCTTACATTAACATTAGCATAATTTTTTTTTGGCAAAAGATCTTTCGTACAACTATTGGACAAAAAACTCTTAACAGCGGACTTGTTCCATACGATGATAGTGTGCCATCGGTCAGCTAAAAGGATTATATGTTTTTCTATATCACCGAAGAAATAATCATTTTCATTGATTTTTGTCAATGTTTATGGGCACCATAAGTTTTAATTAAATAGATTATTTCCTTTAGACAATGACTTATTCTTAGATGGCCGACGAGCTGTCTGAGTGGGGAAAATCAGCAGGTGTCCAATTCCCCTATAGCACCACTGTAGGGTACATAAAGCATTAATAGCCCTACAGCAATCTCTGGGGTGTCTGGGTACATGCACGAGACACTATTTGTAGCCGGTCCGGCTGATACTTGAGCATTGTAGAATAGCGCCCTCTTCTAATAAATGACATAACCTCAAGGAATATCCGTGTCTGGAATCTTGAATTTCAGAGTCCCCCAAAAAAACAGTTGTTGAACAAAACCTGACTTTAAATCTACTGAATTATTGAATCTGATAAAACCACCTGCCATATTGTATATTTTAAGGACAATAATTAATTTGTGAAAAACTGCTGAAATTGTTCTGAGATGTCTAATTAATCATAAGAAATGCAGAATGCAAACTCTTGATATAATGTACATTGGGGGTTTTGCTCCGAACGCCTTGTAAAAAAAAAGTCTGTGTTCTTTGTGCAGCAGTCAGCAGTATTAGAAATGAACTCATGTATTCACAAGCAGTGAACCTGAAGCAGGCGGCTTCTATAGACGGCTGTCAGACCTGTTGCAATGGCCGATGATGCACTGAACTGTAACAAAGTTTTCCCCAGCACAAAGCTGCCTCTCATGATCAGTCCAGTCTCTAAATGACAAGCATTCATACTATATTCATACTGTACTTTATATCATATTATATCCTACTTTACCTCCAACTATGCTTTATATGTAGCCATACTATATTGTACTTCATACTGAATTCATTACATGTACTTTATTCATTACTAAATTCTAGTCATCTTACATTCTACTTTATGCTGTAAACATTCAGTACTTAAAGGGAATCCGTCAGCAGGTTTTTGCTATTTAATTAGCAGCATAAGGTAGGGACAGAGAGCCTGATTCCAGGGATTTGTCACTTATTAGGCTGTGTGCTGTAGTTGCAATACAAACATACTTTATTTATTCTGTACTTTATTCTAGATTCAAAATTTACTGTTCTTCATACTGTATTCATTCTGAAATAAATTCTGTAGTCATACTTTACTAGATTTCTTCCTGCATTTATACTTTGTTTTGCCATACTGTATACATGCCGTACTACATTCTATACTGTAGTTCATTCTATAGTCATACTTTACTATACTTCATACTGTATTCATTCTGTACTTTATTCTATATTCACACTTTAATGTTCTTCATACTGTATTTATACTTTACGTCATGCTGTACTTTATTCTAAATTCGCACTTTACTTTATACTATATTCATTCTATACTTTATTCTGTATTCACACTTTACTGTAACTCATACTGTATTCATTCTGTACTCCATTCAATATTTCACACTTTACTATTCTTCATACTGTATTAATTCAGTACTACATTCTGTATTCATACTTTACTGTATTTCATACTGTATTTATACTTTACATCATACTGTATTCATACTGTACATCATTTTATACTCATACTTTACTATATTTCATACTGTATTTATACTTTACATCATACTGTATTCATACTGTACATTTTTCTAAATTCACACCTTACTTTACACTGTATTCATTCAGTACTTCATTCTATACTCACACTTTCCTATACTTAATACTGTATTAATTCTGTACGTTATATTGTATTCATACTGTGCCTCATTCTATATTCACACTACTGTACTTGATACTGCATTCATTCTGTACTTCATTTTATATTCACACTTTACTGAATTTCATACTGAATGTAAACTTTACATAATACTGGATTCTTACTGTACTTCATTTTATAGTCATGCTTTACTAGACTTCATCCTGTATTTATAATTTCCGCCGTACTGTATTCATACGGTACATCATTTTATTTTTATACTTTGTAAAGCTGGAGAAAAATGGAGGTAAATCAGCGCTGCCAAATGTATAAGATGCAGTAGGAGACCGTGGAGATGTAAATGCGGTTTTAAATTATAATTAAACTGATTATTGTGGTTTGTCCTGAGGAAGAAGCAAGTGTGCTTCAAAACGCGTTGATAAATAAAAAAACGCATTTACATCTCCGCGGTCTCCTATTGCATCTTATACTTTTGGCAGCGCTGATTTACCTTCACCTTTCTCCAGTTTTACATGGTATACCGATTTGTGGATCTGCAGCAGCCAAGTTCTCCAAGCTAACATACGTAAGTTGTGACTTCCACAACCTTTGCAGGTGAGCATTTTCTCTGCCTCTGTTTCTTATTTTACCCCAGATAAGACCCCATTGTGCTCATTATCTTTATCATTATTATACTTTACTATACTTCATACTTTATTATGACTTTATGTCATACTGTATTCATACAGACTTCATTTTATATTAATACTTTACTACACTTACGTCATACTGTTTTTATACTTTATTTCATAATGTATTTCATATTTTTTTCATACTTAATCATACTGCACTCAGATTAGGTTGTATATCTAGATGCACCCAATCACTGGATTATATACGAGTAGCTTCTGTTTTATGATATTATTAGAATAGCCTTAAATATAGAACAGAATATACCGCTGCTGTTCACCAACTTTTTGGGGAATTTTCTGCTGAGGAATATAACTGTTGCTTATGCTTACCGAAAAACTTAAGTTTGCATCTGGACTTGTGAAAGTGGCTCCTAAGGTTTGCAGTTTTTTTTCATGCCTTCATTATTTAATTTTAATCTTTTTAGAGAAAGGTCTGGATTTTTTTCTCGATTGATACATGAAAGTAAAAGTGTTGGAAGCATTAGGTCAGCAGCAGGGGTGACTTTTTCTGCGGAGGGCTTTCATGAAAGTTGCAGTCAATTTTTCAACTATTTTTTCTTTTTTACAAAAAGATTTTCTTAGTCATATTCTCCTACATTTCAAGGGATTATTTAAGCACCTGATAGTCCAGAATAATATGTAAAATTATCGCTAAATATTGTTTGGTACAATTTAGTTATAAAAATTGCAATAATTGCATATGTTAATAATGTTGTAAAATGTGAATGACCGTGTGTTAATACATTATTGGCTATTCTAAAATGTGTATAAATCAAAGCCAATACTTGGGCTCATGATTACCAGCGGTAGTCCAAGAAATAGTGTAGGAGTCAGTTAGAGAGAAAGAAGACGGGGTTGGACATTGCTGTCTTGAAGAAAATTTACTTCTGTGAAGGGTGTCCTTTGTTTAGGCTTTTGTGAACTGTGCTCACAGTAAAGTTCCAGTGCACTCAAGTGTTTGGAGGGCTATTGTTAGAGGGGTCTTTGTTTCCTTTGTAGAAATGTTTATTTTGTCTTTCTTCCCATAGGGATCCCTGGTCTCTTTCTTCCTACATCCCCCCTCCTTTCCATCTGATTTTCTGCTTGACTGACATTCCTTTGGGCGCCAACCCCAACGTTCTTGTAAAGGGATTGATTTCTGAATCTTTTTATTAGTCCCCACTTACAGCTGCCCTGGACTAGTAAACTGTTTTTGAAGTACTCCCAGTGTATGGCTCATACTGTATTACTAGCTTTTGTAGACCATCTAAATGACTTCCGCAGGAAGGAACCACAGTGTACTCATCCTTTGCTTTCTCCAGGTTACTATTATCTTTCGCGTTGGGTACAAAAAAGTAAAGTTAGGTCTATGAAAACCGTCATAGAGCATTTAAAATAGCATAAATTTTTGTTTGTAAAGTCTTAGGGTTCATTCCCTCGAGCAGATAATCGTTTACATGATGAATGATGCGATTGTAACTCACGACAAGCGTTTATACAGGACGAGAATCGTTAGTGAAATGGGTGAACGTTATATTGTAACATAGGACATTGTGCATATGTTCTCACCGACAGATAACCTTACTAATGTTCAAACCCCGTAAGTGATACTATTTATCTCAAATACATGAATTCATAAAGTATTGTATGAACATTTCTGTTGATCCCATACAAAGAAATTGTAATCGAATTAGTGATAAAATGTTTGATAATCAATTTCACGGTTTTATATGAACAGTAGTATTTTCAATTATTAATATGACACGCATATGTGCTCGCTCCAATGCCCCAGCTGCTACTGAACATTTGCCTCTGAACACCACCAACCAATCACTCAGAGTAGTCCCTATTTAGGACTCGAGTTTCCACTCCTATTTTTTGCTGGTCTAATCGTTGAACAGTCTCCATTTACATTACACAATTTTTCAAGGGTAATCAGGAATTTTTTCGTTCATATAAACAATTTCATGTATGATGAACGAGCATTTGTGGGACACATCCAGTCGCTGAACCCGCTTACATTACATGATGTAAACAATGGATCGTTAATGATAGACTCTGAAGGATTATTGGCCGGTGTAAATGCCGCTTTAGGCTATGTTCAAACATGTTGGGTTTTTCAGCGTCACAAAATCTGCAGCAAAACCTAATCTCTAGCAGGAAATCAGCTGTGTCAAAAACACAAGTTTTGCTGCGTTTTTTGATGCGTTTTTTGTGTTTTTTTTCAACGTTTTTTTCACTGTCCTTCTGTCACTGTTTATACATGTACATAAAGTTCTGTGAAAAAAAAGAACCCTATTCTATTTTGCCATGAAAAACGCTGAAAAACCACTGATGCTAATTTTGGTGCGTTTTTGATGCGTTTTTCAGCATTTTTTTTCATCACCCATTACTTCCTATGGGTGAAAAAACGCTGAAAGAAGTGACATGCCTTTCCAAAAACCTAACCCAGGCACAAAATACGCAGCAACAACAAAAAACATTATGTGTGAACAGAGAATTCTGGTTTCTCATAGACTTTGCTGGTACTGCAAAACACATCTGAAAATCTGCATAAAAATCTGCAGCAAAAAACGCTGAAAAACCCAACATGTGTGAACAGAGAATTCTGGTTTCTCATAGACTTTGCTGGTACTGCAAAAGGCAGCTGAAAATTTGCATAAAAATCTGCAGCAAAAAACGCTGAAAAACCCAACATGTGTGAACCGAGAATTCTGGTTTCTCATAGACTTCGCTGGTACTGCAAAAGGCAGCTGAAAATTTGCATAAAAATCTGCAGCAAAAAACGCTGAAAAACCCAACATGTGTGAACATAGCCTAAGTCTTTTCCTTACAGTAGTAGCTTTAACTAGGCCTCAAATGCCCTCTTCACTTGGGGACTGCCCATAAAAAAAGATAAATGTAAAAAGTAGCGATTATATACATTAGTAATATCATGAATTGCTTTTCTTTTGCTTCGGGGTAAGGTATTAAAAAGTCGTTTCAACAATTTTTTTTTTCAGAATGCATGTTACGCCGCTAAAGATGACTAATTTTGACAATATAAGTCAATCTTTTTTTTTAAGGCATAATGGGTCTGGGATCAGCTAATAGGTAATGCATAAGCAAACAGAGTCATCCATCTAAAGATAGCCATTCCTGGCCACCTTCTTTATTTTTACTGATTATACTACACACCACTGATAGATACTGTGGCCACTCTCCGACTGGTCCAGAGTCATTAGGAGGTTATCGGACTGGGAGCAACTGTCCAACTCTTCTTCAATAGAAAAGAATAATCAGAGGTTATGAGGTTAAGCATAGAGATGGAGAAGAAAGAGAAAAAAGTGCAGGTTACATGCAATGTTTGCCTGGCGTCGTACAGCCGTACTAAGCACATCCACTCTGTGGCTGAGACTTCATGATTAATGGTGTTTATTCTTGACAGAAGCCTCCTCTATTTATCTGCAATACAGTTTAGTGATTTTATCAGTCACCTGAATGAGAAATATTCAGTCATACCAATATTGCAGTGTAAATTGAGTAGAGTCACTTTTTATTATATCTCACAGCCTTATCATCCTCACAGTAATTTTCTCGCGGTGGTTTGATACGGAAAGGCTGGATTTAGCTGTACTTGACACAAAGCCTCTTCAATTCCACTGAAAGTTCAGACTGCTCTTAGAAATGCAAAAGAAAAAAAATACCTCACTCTTATCCAAGCAATTTCAGGATTTGAAAGAATACAGATAAAGAAGCTGAGACCTGGATGGGGAAAACGATGTAAATGTGGAATCGTCTAATAGCAGTAAAGTGACTTGTGAAAAGGTCCTTCAGTATTAGAACTTTGAGGCTCAATTTAAAGCATTTTGCCTTGATATCTAGCTCTGTTTGTTCTAATCAATGACGACCGGGCTTTGGTCCGAGGGAGACCCTATCTTCATCTAACTGATTACAGACTCGACTGTTTGGAAATTTCCATGCAGTATTTAGAGCCTTATGAAATGAACCTCAAAGGAAAGTGCACATGTTTAATAATACAAGCATTCAGCTAATATCCTTGGGAGCGTTCGCAAACCATAATTGCCTAACAAAAGATACTACCTTAAAGATACAATACCTGGCTCTTCAGCTGGATTTCAAAAGAAAGTTGTTTGTCAGCTTTTCGTTAAGTTTTTTTTTAAGTTTTAAAATACTCTAATTGGCAAAGTTAAAAGGATTATCTCACAATAAAAACATTTTTGAATGTTCTAAAAAAATACATGTGCATCATAAAAAGGGCATCAAGTGGTTGTTTATAAAATTGCAAGAATGAAACGGCAGATAGTCCCTATTACAGTGGTTGTTTCCTTTGACAGCCTTTGAGCTCAGTGACATATAAAATATCAAACTTAGCTTTTCTCACCATACCTGGGTCTAGCGCTGCCTCACCGCCACGGCTTGATCTCCATTAATCGGCTTCAACGGTGACTTCATGTCAACAGCGCCGTAGCCCATCACTCAGGTCACCATCTTTTCTGATGCAACGATTGAACGTTGCAGTCACCACTGCAGTTGATCAACAAAGACTGGAGCAATGGCGGAGAGGTTGCTCTATGGTGCTGTTAACATGTCCATGTTTTTTTAGATTGTGTGTGATTTTTCATCCGAGTCAGGGTTCAAAATTACCTATACAAGTGTGTGGGTCTGTGATAAATCACTGACGGCACACATTGCCATCCATGTGCAGTCCATTTGTTGTCTGTGATTAACATTGCAATGTGTAGGAAAATCATGCATATTATTTATTTGTTTTTTTATACAAGAAAATCATTGGTAAAAAACTGACGCACTGACCAAACAATGATGAAAGTCTGATCGAAAACACTGATGAAAAAAAATTACTGCTATCTGAATGAGGCCTTAATTATAATCAATATTCTGCCCAATGAATAGTGATAATGAGATAATAAATATAGCCAAGGCTATCATAAAGTGAAGTAGTAATTTAACTATGCATATTTGGCTTCCTATTTGGCATTTGTAATGAACTCTGCAATCATGTTGTCACGGGGATACCGCGACAGAAGGACCAGAAGATTGCGGCATCTGGTTACCCAAACTCCTGCACTGGTTAGAGCAGGGCACCATCATACTAATGCTCTGGCATTGCTAGGGTTAATCAGTTCAGCTGATCTCCTGGAGCTCTCCATCCTGAATTGCCTCTCCTGTTCTGTGTTGGACACTCCCCTCTGCCATATATGCTTGCCATTTGGGAGTTGCTAATGATAGTTCATTCTGCCTGGTTTGGAGTTGGAGGAGATGTTCGGTGTCTGGAGTTGGCGGTTGGCGAGTTGTTCAGGAGATTTCTGTGTGGAGTTTGTTTGCGTGTTCATCCTCATCCTTTCCTATTTGGTGTCACCTACCTTACCCTCCCCTGTGTACCTCTCTGTTGTTTGGAGAGTGTATTTTGAATGATTGCAGTTTTCATTTATCCTTGTCTGTCTGGTTAGTGTAATCCTATACACTTCGACCTTACACCTTCCTGAGTGAGGGAGGTAAGACATGAGCATAAGCAAGGCACGTGACCCGGTGACTTCACCTTCTGGGGTAATTCGGGGGACAAGGATAGACTAGGGCGCCCTTCTAGCGTGAAGGATAGGGAAGGAGCCCTTTGCCCCGAGAAATCCTGCAAAATCCTAAGAAGCTATGGGAGAATTGCATTTTTTTTCACCTTTTCTCCTCATGTTTTTATATTTTCTCAATACATTATACGGTAAAATGAATGGTTTCAATCAAAACTGTAACTCCTCTCACAAAAGACAAACCTGTATATGGCTACGTTGACTGAAGTATAAAAAAGTTATTGCCTTTTGGAGAAGGGTAGAAGAAAACAAAAGAGCAAAAACAAAAATTATCTGCATCTTTAAAGGGGTTATCTGGGGCTATTTAACTTTTTTCTCATGGGGCTGACAGGCAGGTAGTTGCTAACTACCTGCTTGTTTTGCCAAGCGGCGTCTGAAAGCGATCACAAACTGCTGCTTCACGTTCGCGGAGCAGCTCTTCCTCTTCTGGGGCGGCTTTGTCCATGGGGCGTGACTGCTGACATCATTCTGATTGACAACCGGCTCCCCACAGATTATGCAGTGGGAGCAAGCTGTCAATCAGCATGACATTGGCAGTAACACCTCATCAACAGAGCAGAAGAGAAGCAGCAGCTTTGTCAACTTGACCTCATCGGAAGCCGCAGAATTGAACTCCCCAGAATACTATGCAAAGGGGACACATGGCTGTATGAGCGGGGGGACCCTCAACTCCTGCAGTTTTTATTATCTATATTTATATTGATTGAAATAGGCTGGATGTTTCCCCTTTTAGAAACAGGAGTCCGTTTGTGTGCCGAGTTTTTTATTACTGTTGGGAAGGAGGAGTTTAGGAAAAATACAACTTATTGTCTCACTGTCTCTTCCTCTTTCTCCTACCAGAAGAGATGGCAAAAGCATTTGCCGCCAAACTGCTCCTTTTTTCTTTGTTTTACTGTGCAATTGTATATTTGATATTTTACTTGACTGCAGTCTTACCCTTTTTGGTTAACTTTATGTGTTATTGCATCTTTTATCTGTAACTTTCCTTTGTACATGTTATCATATAATTAAAAAAAAAACGTTGTTTGTCATTTTTGGCATTAACCTTCTAAGCCCAATGGAGGAGGACAATCCTTCAGTCATAGTTCTATAGAGGTTCCCTCCACAGGGGGTTCCTCTCCTCCTGAGTTGAGGGTTTGGGTGTCTTAGCTTTGGTGGCCAGCCTGAAGGATCTGATAATGGTAACATCATCCAGGGGCAGCTTAACTGCTAAACACAGGAATGGGGATCTTTGGTAGGGTCATTGGAGTCCTTGAAGTGGACTGGCTTTGCTACTGTGGCAAGTGAGAGCGTGCCGCCTCTGGATTGCTGCCTGCCAATTGCTGTATGGCAGGCAGCTTGGGGCTGTCACAGTTCCCATGAATCTCAGAATATACTTACCTAGCATTTCACCTGACTCTTACTGTATTCATGTGATATTAAATAAAAGCTATGTATGACCTTTTTGACACCAAAAACAACATGTTTATTTTATTTTATTGGGGTGTGTAGTTTGTGTCATGTGCTAATAAATAAGGGTCCATCCCATATCCAGAAGTTATACCTGCAGGAGCAGTCTATGACTGCTTTGAGCCGGCAGAGATCGGCGCCAGACACAACAGGCAGGTAATCAACAACTACCTGTTATGATCTGCTACAAGAACTAAGGAAAGATAGGAAAACTGTCCCTACAATAGGACTAAGCTGATTCCCTACGATGCAGCGGGCAACCCTGTTCCTTGTGAACAGACCCGCCTTCGTCCTCAGCTAGTCTGAACGCAGACCTATAGATATAAGGGAGGGGTCCCTAAAAGTACTAAGGACTGGGACAAAATTGGACACCTCCTAGCAGACGTTGTAGCGGAGCAAAAAGACAAACAGACAAAAATACTTAGAGGTCCAAGGACCAAGCAAACTATAGAGATAGGTACAAAGCACCTGGCTAGATTAAGAGTCAAAGTAACACTGAAGTCCAGCAAAGCCAGAAGGGCGGAGCTGGAATAAATAGGCAGCAGGTCACATGACCACAAAATAGAAAAAAACTAACAGGAGAGTTCTAACACTACCTGCCTGTAAGTTCTTAAGCCAATAAGAAAAAAAGTAAAATAGTCCCTGATATCCCCTTTAGGAAGCTAAATATAATGCCCTCCTGGCAATAACATGCATGCAATCAAATTCAATATTCGCTGCTTTGTTCTGTTAGGTCTCATGCTTATTCTCTCATTGTTTTGTGGTAGTATGTATGCCACTTATCTGTCTAATTTACAATTGAATTGGAGACACTGACTTTATATCTTAAACTAGGTTCATACGACCATTTTTCTATCATCTGAGAAAATTAGTCCGATTATGCAAATAAAACTCTAATCAGACAGATGTCATCCGAGTGCGGTTTGATATTTTCCATGGATCCATAGAGTTGAATGGGTGAGTGCATCAGATTCTCTGAGAAAAAATCGTGCATGCTGCAATTTTTTCGTGGTGCCAACGTGGTCCAAGGAAAAAATCGGACATGTGCACAGTCCCACAGAAAAACATGGAGCCAAGTGCTGTCTGTCAAAACGAACAATGATTTTTAAATGGATTTTCCACTTTCGGGAAGATGGACACCAAAGGCTGTAAATAAAATATCAAACAGAGCTGGTACTCACCTCTGCGGGTTCTCCGCCATTGCTCAGGTCTTGCAGTTTTGGCTGCAGAGTTGACGGTATTTTGACAGTGCGCAGTACTGCAGCTGCTCGTACATAGCTGGGGGTTGGTGAATACCTGATCTGTTTGTTATTTTAAGTATTGTACTGTGTTTAGGGTCTACTTTCCTGAATGTGGAAAACCCCTTTAAGCAAGCTTAAAAATTATTTCACCTAGTGAAGGAACATTTGCTCATTCGTCAGGTGATTGGCAGCCTGATTTTACTGGCCAATTATCCTAAGAATGCTCATTTCCTGATAATAAACTAGTGTAAATTCACTATTAGGGCTCATTCATTCAGATATCAGTTTTTCGTGCATGAGTGATATCCGTGTTTTTCACAAATAACACTTGTACCTATGACAGTCTATGGGGCTGTTCACATGTCCATAATTTTTTGTGGACCGAGTGATCCATGCAGAATTGCGGAGACATGTCCGATATTGATCTGGGTGTAGGATCAAACTCGGCAATGTAAGTCTATAGGTCTATGAAAAAATCTGACACATAGACAGGCATCCAAGTGGCATCCAAGTGCAGTCAGTTTTTCATGGATTGCTACTGTTGAGAGCAATTTACAGGAGAAGGTGGAGAAATTTTTTGTTTTCTCATCTGAGAAAAACTGCTGAAACTTGGACCAAACTGTAATGATAATCACTGATGAAACACGGTCCGTTTTTCTCATTCGTGGAAAAAAATGGATGTCTCAGTGAGCCCTTACACGTCAGGGTTTTTCGTATAAGTATCTGGTTAGCCCCAGTTCATCAGCACCGATAAACTCCCTTGTGTTGTACACTGATGCTAAGCTAAGTCGCTCCACTTGGTCATTATGGGGCAGGAAGCACTGTTAAGTTTGCAGTAGTATGGATTTATAAGACTGCAGGTGTGAGATTCCCAAAGGCTGTTTGACAAATTAATTGCTTCCTGAGCTGTGTGTTCTCACATGACATGCCCTCTTTTTTGAATAGCCCAGATTCTTCAGACCATTGCAGTATCTATTAGTAATGGAGCTAGAGACACAGAAGTTCATTCTCCTAATAGCCTAACTATTTCTTTGTCACATCATTAGATAATTGAAAACAGACTGTTTCTCATTTACTTCATTTACTATTCCGGTAAAGTAGCCCAAAGTGTTATGCGTTTAAAATATACGCAGCATATTATATTACCATATCTTTAAATATTATTAATTATAGTTTCATCTTATAATAATTAAAAGATCAATGACTGATCCTCATCTTAAGATATAAAACTGCTCCACTAGTGTCTCTAAAGTTCCTCCCAAGTAACATGAGCATTGTATGTCGACACAGCTGTCCTGCACTATTAGGGCTCATGTAGATGACTGTGGATTTCAGTCGATATCGGACCACAACGCACGACCTGGCTGTCAGTCTCCCAAGCGTGACAGCCTCATAGAAATATATGAACCTGTCACACTTGGTCGGGAGAGCCATGGCACGTCCGTGCTTTAGTGGTCCGTGCTCAGACCGATTGCCACGGATATCTAAATGAGCCCTTAGAAACAATAGGTGGCATATCTAACAAGCAGCAGATGTCGGCAGGAGCAGTCGACCATCTGATGTGTGTCAGTACTCGTGATTCTCCCTCGGAGATGATTTTTCTCAAGGGAAAGAGCAAGCAATATACAATTAAAGAAAGTGTCATCAGAAAATGACCTATTATTTAAATCAGGTTTTTGTGTTGTTATTTTTTTTATTTATTGCGCAATGTTTATTTTTACCCCATATCACAATTTTCAAATTAGAAATATTGCAATTTTCACACCCAATCTTTTCTATTGAAGCACCCAATGAGCATGTGTAAAGGGAGGGGAGGAGCAGGGTTAGCAGTGACATCACCTTTTGTGATTGGTGGATCTTGAGTTATCACCTGTATATAGAGTCATTGTACACCTATGATGATATTGTAACTGCTGTAAAGTCATCCGGAAAGGAAAGGAAGCATAAGTCTAAAATAAGCCAAGTGGCCAGTGTGAAAATGACAAGATTGATAATTTTGTTTTTAAAGGGAAGCTGTCATGTGGTTCATCCTGCCTGAACAATCCAATCTATCCTAAACTCTGTTGCCCGGCTTACCTACATGCAACCTCCGATCCTCACAAGATCTCCTTCTCTACTCCCCTCTTATCTCCTCTTCCCACAATCGCATACAAGATTTCTCCTGTGCATCCCCCCTTCTCTGGAACTCTCTACCCCAACACATCAGACTCTCGCCTACCGTTGAAACCTTCAAAAGGAACCTGAAGACCCACCTCTCCCGACAAGCCTACAACCTGCGGTAACCCTCGCTCTACCACACCTCTGCACGACCAGCTCTACCCTCACCTACTGTACCTTCACCCATCCCTTGTAGACTAAGAGCCCTTGCGGGCAGGTTCCTCTCTCCTCCTGTACCAGTCGCTGACTTTTATTGTTCAAGATTATTGTAATTGTTTTTGTATGTATACCACCTTTCACATGTAAAGCGCCATGGAATGAATGGCGCTATAATAATAAATAATAATAACTATTGACAGCATGAATCAGAGCCTGGCTGTGCAATTTCAGCCAGGCATGTTTTACTCTGAAACACTGGGGTTTTTCATAGATAAACTTTAAAAAAACAAGCTGCGAGCTATGTACATTTCATGATTAGTCCCAAGCCGACTTTTTCCAGCCTCTATCCCTTTGACTGACAGGTCTCTCCTTCAACAGGGAGAAGCTGCCCGGAGACCACATTGGACTAGTTGGCTTTTCAAAGTATGTTCTCTGAAATGCTGCAATGTTTCAGAGTAAAATGTACCTGGCTGCACTCGCACAGCCAAACTCTTTAATTCAGACAGCATGAATCACATGACATGTTCCCTTTAATAAAGCTTGCAAAATGTGAAAAAAAACTGCCCAAAAATTAAAAAAAATATCTGTAGCACAAAAACTTGATTTAAACAATAGGTCATATTCTCACACATTCCCTTTAAATGCCTAATGCTTTTGTTTTCGAGGTAGAAGTGTCTGGCAGAAGCTTTTTTACCCCTTCACATTAAAAAAACATAAAGGCAAAACCATTGCTGAGCATTCATGAGTATGTGGGAGTCAGGAGAGATAGCTGTCAGATAGCTCTGACCACTCTCGATTCAGTCTCTACATTTGGCCACAAAGAAAAGCTCTCAATATATGAAGCAAAGAATTTCCATTGCGCTCCATTTACATAAACAGGTCCTTTTTGCCTCAACCAGGCCAGTGGACGTTGGTATACTTTTTTTTCTAATATATGTATTATGCAGAAGGCCATCATGGATATGCTTTGTAGGCATTGAAAAACAAGTGTGGCCTTCTGTCATGTAAAAAGCTATGAGGGGACAAATGGGTCCAGTCTTACCTTTTATTCTAATTTGGTTAAGAACTTCATTTTCTCACTCGACAAATTTAATATAAATCACCAGGCTGCAATTAGCATCACAACCACACATAGACACATACAGCATAATAATCTTGTGACAGAGTATCAGGAAATCATGTTTTTTTTTTCCAAAGTTGGTCATCTCTCATCACACAGATAATCTCTCGTCACACATCCTAGAATATGATCAGTGATCAGCCGGAAGCAAAGGTTAAAGAAGGGCAGATCTGTTGGTGTTTTTTCTTTTTTTATTTAGGAGGACGAGGAGGGCAACATTTCCATGACAACAACCACTACAGTGGGCATCCACATATCTGAATTATCACAAGATGCAGTTAAAAGGAAAAGGGACAGTTTGGGGTAGAGATTTTTTTTAACCAAATTTACATGTTAGTATGTCCCCTCCAGTAGACAGAACGGAGGAGCTTGTTACTTTACACAATGTAGTTTCTTTCCTTTTCAATTCTGAGAGACCATATTACCAAAACTTTATCAATGGAGGTTTGAAACGGAGGATAAGTGGGGGGGAGAAGGAGGTCTAAGGATGAACAGTAGTGTCTGCCCATGTGTGTTAGATGCATATTATCACTTTTACTAACAGACAAATCATCCTGTATATGGTATAACTGGTTCACAAATAAAAGGACCAGAGATTACAATCTAACATTTTCTGTAATTATTTTCACAGCATTTTTATTTGTATAGCGATGCAGTCTTTGATGCTTCTGCCCACTCCTTTGTACGTTGATCTTTCATGTTTGACTATTTGCCCTCAACTGTTGGCCTTTAAGAAAATCTCGTGAGAGGACTTTAATTCCTAAGGGCAAAGAAATATGAAGGAGAATAGTTTCTATTATAGTGTCTTATAATATACATGACACAGTAGCATCATTTCCATGCAACACAGCACTAACCAAACAGTGAGCTGGTATTCCAGTCTAGAGTTTTATTCTGTAGTCTAATGTGAAGGAACTTAGGGCTGTTTTCTTCAAGTCTGATGGACTTTTCAGGACATTGCGTAAGGTGTCATCAATCTCATGACAAAATTCATAAGCCAATGGTGCAGAATGATTGGCACTCACTACACAGCGTTTTATTACTGGACCTCAAGAACTAAACAATTTTTGGAAATAGTGGTGCTCTGCAAAGTATTCTGTATTCTGGAGCCTCAGGGACCTCGTGTGCTGCTCTACTGGATGCTGTATGTAGGAGATACTTTCCCCAAGGTGCAATGCATTTGCTGAACTGTAGCATAGTAACAAAATGATAACGGCTGGACCATACCAAAACAAATTTCTGTTGTATACCTCTAAATGGTCTTAGGTTCAATAAAGTCTTCGAACAATAATATTGGTCTAAACAGGAAGGATAATTTTCATAGAAAACTGGATTTGTCCTCTTAGCCTACTCATGCCGTTTTTGGGAGGGTTTTACTGTTTTTTCACAGATGAAGAATAGAAAGTGCTGAACCTTTTCTTATGTCTGTATATTTTAGTGTGCAACGATTTTAATTTCTGCTGAGAATAAGACAAAGTTTTCCAAGTTCCAGATGCTGTAGATAGGAGAGGAATGAGGGAGACAAGACAAGTATCACATCCACCATAGTTAGTTTCATTGGCTCTGGAGCTCTCCCGGGAATTGCTTTGATCAGTGATTAAGATATCTTTCTGTCTAGCCTGGAAGACATGGCAGAACTGCCTCTAACATTAGATTACAGTCTGCTTTGGTGACATCTGCCAATAGCAGCTCTCACCATTATCACAACACATCTTCTTCTGTATTCAGGAGCCCTCTGTCTTCTCGCTACATGTTGCTTAATTAGACTCTCTGTCTTTTGTCTTCTTCAAGAGTTTTTCTCTGTTTTGGTAAAGTGATAAAATAATATTAATAATGTACGTAATAGACACCGCCATTAACAAAATACTGTATGTTTCCATCATTTTTAGCATTTATAGGTGACCCTCCGAAAACATTTTTATGGATAGATAGTGTGATGAAAGCCGGCCGGTGGGTGCAGCTCTCTGGCGCCCCCTTACCTCTCAGGTCAGTCAAGGTACTGCACCTAGAGAAAGTAGTGCCAGGAAGCTGCAACCAGCGCAGGGAACACGGTAGTGTGTTATCCCTTCAACGTCACTAAACCGTAACGTCACTACACAGCACAACTCGCTAGCGCCCTCTTAGCCTCAGGTCAGTCAAGGAACTGCACCTAGGATAAGCGGTCGCCAGGGAGACTGTCCTGTAACCTACTGGGTATCGGGGCCCTCTGTAGTGAGGGCGGTATATATATCTTCCTTGGCCGCGCCAGGAATATATATATCTGAACCTCCGACCGTCACTACCAGCCTTCCCCAATCCCCAGTTGGTATGCTGCCACCAGTCCCTATTTTAGATATACGCCCAGTCCGTGAATGGGCCTATATCGGGTCAGGAACCAACCCTGGGTAGCGTTTTTGGCTTGAGCCGAGCTCACACGGACGTGCGTTCGTTATGCAGAATAAAAGGCAGGCCCACAATTACTTGAGGTAATTGATTATAATAATACACTAGATACACGATATACAACTAAATATACACAGGTATAAGGTCAGGCTAAACTATACAACAATGGAATACAACACACAGAATCACCACAGCATATCAGTTACCGGTTTCTTGATTTTCTTGTGACGCAGGGAGAGGATTCTGCGGTCGCAGGCACGGTTCTTTGTTACAGGCTGAGGCCTACCACCGCATGGTCAAACTGCTCCTCCCCTTGGTGGCCTCAGCTGGTGCTCAGATGTTCAGCACACCACTCTTGGGTCAAGACTGACTTGTCTCTTGTCTGTCCTGCTATCTTACCTGCCCCGTCCTGCCCACTGCTGGTGAGGTCAGCTGGCTCAGTCTCCACCCTCAGGTCTAACTTCGATCAGAAGCCCAAATTCTATGGAACCCAATAACTTCTTCTGGGATGGTCTCATGATACCCCCAGGGGTTCCCATGGATTCGGGCCGCCGTAACCGACCTTTTGATATCAATTATGATACCATACGGTCCTCAGGAATGGCTCCGCGCTATATCTTGGCTTCCAGAGCACGTACAAACGTCTACCGCGGAGGCTTGTGTGCGCAATGGCTCCGGGACGCCGTGATATTTTTTTATTGGCCCATCCCACGCAACATGCGTGTACTATTCATGTTTCTATATCTTATGCCTCCATGCTTGTGACAGACAAAGAAACTAGTCCTATGGGACAAATGGTCAGGTACAGATAGACGAAGCACCCCCCCCTGCTGGCTGTGTTTCCTCTCGAAGTCTTTGAAGCTCCTAGCATTCAAGTGTTAAGTAGGCTTCTTATCTTACAGGAGCCTGGATGGGGGGAAACTATCTAGTTGACGTTTTAACAGAAGGTCCCAAGGGTGGGGGCTGCTGAAGTGTGGCCATCCCTGGATATGATTTATCATTACCAAGATGGCGGCTACAGGTTCATCACAGATAGATTGATAAAAAGTCAGTAAATGGAAATGGAGTGGAAATGAGGAACAGTATATTTTTTTTCTGCAAACAGCACCACTCTTGTTTGTGGGCTGTGTTTGGTATTGCAGCTCGGCATCTCACCCTTGAATGAACAAGAACAGCACTGTTTCTAGAAGAAAAAAAACAGACCTGTTTTCTAATCATGTACAACCTTGGTTAGGGCATGGAATTACTATAAAGTCAAGTGTGTTTGATGTGAGTTAATAAGTTGATATAGAAATAGCTGCTTTTCTTGAACATTGACAATGTGGACCACGTTTCCTAGATCCCTTGCTTCTGCCAAGTTAGTGTAGCACTGGGTAATGCCCGTTCTAAAGAAGAAAGTAAAACGCGTGGACTGGGTCATGGTTGTTGTCAGACAATTTATGGTCTTAGCTACTATACATTACGCCAATGTCTGGATTACAAATATAGACCTTGCTTTAATATCAAATATGAGTCCATTGGTTCACAAGTGAAGTTTTCATACTACCCATTTTGTTCTTTTCCAGGCCTTCTGCATTAGCAAGCAGCCCAACATATCCAGATCTTCCATTCATACGGATATCACCACACAGGAACCCTGCAACCGCTTCAGACTCCCCTTTTAGCCCTCCTCATCCGTACATCAACCCCTACATGGACTATATCAGATCTTTGCACAGTAGCCCCTCACTTTCCATGATATCGGCAGCTCGGGGGCTCAGCCCCACTGATGGTGAGTATGTATGGCAACTAAATGGAAATATCCATACGGGTAGTGGTATAATGTGTGTGGTCATTGCTGCTGCTTTGTCTACCCTACTTTACCAGATGGCTTTGGGTAATAAAATAAAATCATCTCTCTTCCTATCACTTTCCTTTTCCAAGTTTCATACAGTAAAATGATATGTAATTTACTCCTCACAAGCCTTCAGCAAAGGACCAAACCTGAACTAGAGAACCTTGGATTTTAGCTTTTGCTAACTTAATCATAGTCACTGTCAGTCTGATCAGATTGTAATCCTAGCTGAATGTTAAGATTTCACATTGGAACCGCTTGGATTTTAGATGACTATCAAATGCATAGACTCAGTCTCAGTGCCAGGTATGATAGGTATGATCAACATTGTGTAAAATGAGTCACTATTAAACGCAAATCCATTCCTGTTCAGCATGTGAAAGGCATCCCCAGCCGTTACTGAGCTGACTGCAGGACAGCAAAGGACATGTCTTATCTATTAGACACCTTAATAAATTATAGAAGATAAGGCGGGATGGTAGGAAATTGCTAACATTTCCTCTTTCACTAAACATCTTGCTTTCTGTCCTCTCGCACCAAATGCTGCTGTTGACGAGAGCCTGAAGTGCAAGAAATCTTCTTTTCTGCCTAAATGTGTTTATAGGATCAGTAATTCTGGAATATAACTATATATTCGTTTTTTTCATCATCTTTGAAGGCTGCATTAACATATTAAAGAGGACATGTCACAGGTCAATTTTTTATCTTAATTTATTTCCACTGCTTTTCTGAATTTTCCGTTTTTTTGTTTT
This sequence comes from Phyllobates terribilis, assembly GCF_046119375.1. Lineage (NCBI taxonomy): Eukaryota > Metazoa > Chordata > Amphibia > Anura > Dendrobatidae > Phyllobates > Phyllobates terribilis. The sequence continues at coordinate 254,879,733 of NW_027362764.1, forward strand.
CTGAAATTCAAAATATGGCTCCAGAGATGTGGGCTTTTTTATTTAGTGCTAATTTTTATAGTCTTTTCAAGGGGGTGTTGCTCATAGGGTAATAATTCAGAGCAGCCTAAAGACTCGCCCCCAGGGAATCCTGTGTTACACCCTTTTTGGTAAGGACCATACAAATTAACGCTAAATAAAAAGACCTATACCTTTAAGTGTATAGAAGAGTTAAAAAAAGCAGAATACTCAAGGGAGCAATGGGAATAAAATAAGGGCAAAATCTGGACACTTTTGACCCGATGACAGGTCCTCTTTAAAGAAAGATCAAGTGAAGGACAGCAAGACATATACACTTCTAACAAAGTTGACAGATTTTCAGCCAGTTAAATCAGATCGCCCAAATGTAACATGTATGATGAAATAAAAAATTAATAAGCTGGCATCTATATATTCCCCAATGATTAAATATTATATGTTATAGATCGTACAAAGGTGTACAAAATTTACTTGGAAGAATAGAGAGCCTTCAGGAAGAGGATTGCACAGACTAGGTCCACGTCTTTGCTATAAGGAGTGTAACAGTAGGTCTGTGGAGTTTTCAACCTCTAAATGTAACCAGCCATTCTAAATGTAATGCTTCCCATTCACTGACAGCAAGTAGAGCTCTTAATAAAGTTAGTAATTGAAAGCTCAAGGATGTGAGAAAATGGTATTTTTATTCTACTAAGATTAAGTGGTGAGGATGATGCCATGATGGCAAATATGCTTTGCATATTAGCTTTCTTTCAAAAACAGGAAAATATGTCTCTATATGTAGCTGTAAGTCAATGACCGACCCATTTAAAACCCCAGAGGTATCAGCCAAACTAGAATGGGACCCTTATGTAGACAACTGATGCAGTTCTTGGATGATATTGATTCCTCTAGTGGCAATGCAGCCTGGTTTAGGGAGTATTATAGGCAATGCTTCTTGGGGGAAAAATTGCTAATTAGTTTTCCTCCATAATTAAGAAAATGATTTTTCTATTGCCACCAAGTGGCTGCCCTTTAAATCAATGTCTGACCCATTAAAGAGCCTTGAAACTTAACTAAATATATCAGTCAAACCAGAGTGACACCATTCTGTGAACCTCTGTTTCAGAGCGTTTGCTCCTCATCAGTAGAAAGTAGGATACTTGTTAGCTGAGTAAGATGTGTTTGATGCATCTCTTTCTTCTTATAGAAATCAAGTCTCATTTAGTGAGTCTTAAAGGTTCTGTTTATTTAGAAAAAGTATGCAAGTTAACTCTCTTCCAGAAGGAAGAAAACTGTGTCTCTAGTGCCACCTGCATACACTCTTCAAAAAGTTAAGTGAACACTTAAATCACACGTTGGATCTTGATGAACAAAAGATTTACAATTTTGTCCTCAACTAATTTACACAATCTAAATTGTGTAATTAGTTGAGGACAATATGATACCGGCCAAAGGACACCAGAATCATCGACCAATTGAGGGCTGGATTCCAAATCATCCCTAAAATCAAAGTAAAAACTTGACATCAAAGGTGGATACAATGTGCAAGAATTTCATAACTTAAACTCATAATGTGACTCAATAGTGTTTACGGCCCCAACGTGCCTGTTTGCTCTCCCAACAATATTTAGGCATACTCCCGATTAAATGGCAGATGGTGTCCTGGAGATCTCCTTTCACACCCTGGATCAGGGCATCAGTGAGCTCCTAAATAATCTGTGGCACTACTTGACAGGTTCTGATGTACTAATACATAATGTCTTAGAGATTTTCCATTAGATTCAGCTCTGAAGAATGTGAGGACCAGTCAATGGCATCAATACCTTCATCATCTAGTAACTGCCTACACACTCTGGTCACTTGAAGCTGGGCACCTCCTGCACTAGGAGGAATCCAGGGCCCATTGCACCTGCTTAAGGTCTGAGAATTTCACCTTGTACAACAGCAGTCAGGTTATCGTTGTCTGTGCCACAACCCAAAAATATTCCTCCCTTGACCGTCATTGACTCACTGCCAAATCAGTCATGCTGGAGAATGTTGCAGGTAGCATAATGTTCACCATGGTATCTTCTTTCACACCTGTCACATGCGCTCAGCGTGAATTTTTTCTCATCTGTGAAGAAAACGGGGAACAATAGTGAACCTGCCAATTCTAGTGTTTTCTGGCACATGTCAATTCAGTTGCATGCAGATGGGCTGTGAAGAGTCTGATACCATGAACATCTGGCCCATTGTCCATTTGGCCCTTATACAGTTGCTCTCATGCCACCTCAAAGAGTCTGTTTCTAACAGCTTGGTCAGAAGCTTACAACGCAGGTAGCTTGCTGGAGACCATTTTTTAGTGCTCTGGCAGTGCTCTTCTGTTCGTCCTCGGACAAAGGAATAAATACTGACCCTGTCCTGCTCTTTTCATGTAACAACCCGGCTACTGGTTACTTGTCCATGTTTTTGAGACTGCGCTGGGAGACACAGAAAACTTTCTTGAGCTGCACTACCTGTTCAACCTGGATGGGCTGCAGGTTACACTTCATTCTACCATTTGTAAACTACCAAAAGGAAAAACTTTGGAAGAATCAGTCTGGAAGAACAAGAAGAGAGTGGTAGTCTGTGGCCACCACCAAAACCAGCAAAACTTCCCTGTTTACGTGTTTTCATGCTGTTGCCTCTCCACTGCATCTGATGTCACTTTCATTAGCACAAAAGCAGGCAAAATTGATTCACGGTCGCTGTTGCTTCCTAACTGGACAGATTGGTATCCCTGAAGTTTAATTGTCTTGGGGTTATATTAACATGTGCTAGTATTAGCCTAATTTTTTTTGAGCTGTCTAGGTATCATGCTTAAAAAACATCTTGATGCTTATGGTGTAGAACATTAAAGCTTGTGGTCCGATACCTGTCAATTGTATCTTGCAGTTCCCCATGCCAGTGTGAGCCCTGCTGAATATTACCAACATATGGCCCTGCTTGCAGGACAGCGTAGTCCATATGCCGACATCATCACTTCCCCAGCAACTCCAGGTGCTGGAGCCGCGGCCCTTCATATGGAGTATCTTCATGCTATGGAAAGTAAGTAATGCAATAGTTTCATCCTTGATTTTTGTTTTTCGCATGCAAAATATTTTAGTCCATAATGTTATGTAAAATATGTAATTTAGTTCCCAGCGTATTGTGGGCACTATTGTGCTTCTGAGGAAGAATATGGTTCGGAAAATGGCATATGAAAATATGGTATTATGTGATCTCAGAAATGTGTCAAGGCCAGACTCAGAATCTGCTTGACATGAATCCCAAAGACGTTAGAGTGCATGACTCTTAGTAGAATATTTTTAATTTAACTTTAATGTTTTTTTTTCTTCTTTTGTGTGGTATTAAAATGGAGATATAAAGTCATCACAAACTTTTTACTATAAAGTTGCCGAGATATTTTCTGGGATTAGGTCCAACAGCAAACAAGTTCTTGAGTAGACCTTGTAAGAGCATCAAAGACAGACTGGAAATTTTCAAAAATGCTTTCTTGTGCTCCTCTTAGTAGACATTTCCAGCTAAGAAATTTATCTTGTAGCACTGGCAAGCACAGGAAAATATTGTGTTCAATCTTAAATTCTTTTGGCTTGAGCAAATAGCAGCCTGGCACGGATTCAGTTACCATATGTACTGCACTAGGAAATATACAAGTGCTTCTCAATAAATTAGAACATCATCAAAAAGTTAATTTATTTCAGTTCTTCAATACAATAAGTGAAACTCGTATATTATATAGAGACATTACAAACAGAATGATCTATTTCAAGTGTTTATTTCTGTTAATGTTCTGTTAAAAAACACTTGAAATAGATCACTCTGTTTGTAATGTCTCTATATAATATACGAGTTTCACTTTTTGTATTGAAGAACAGAAATAAATTAACTTTTTGATGATATTCTAATTTCTTGAGAAGCACCTGTATGTCATGTTTATACTTCCTTTGGTCTATGGAGCAGCAAACATATGGAAATTAGAGCGGCATATAATGATACATGACCAATCCTCAACTTTTTTCTGTTTTATAGATAGGTTTAAAACATAAAAGAATACAGGTTCCATAACATGTCCAGAGAACGAGAGAGCTGAATTCAGCGCTGATTGGGAGATATGAAAGTGTGAAAAATAATTGTGAAAAAACATGAAAGAAACTATTATGATAATATTATTCACATTTATAATAACAATCTTAATTTAACCAAATTGTAATTCATGTTTTATATTCTTGAGCTATGTATAAAGTGTATGATTAACTAAAAGATTTTGTTATATACTATATAAACAGCCAGTAGAATTATATAGAGAGAGAGAGAGAGAGAGAGAGAGAGAGAGAGAGAGAGAGAGAGAGAGAGAGAGACATGTGGTACATGTACCATATGGATTGTTTCATTTCTTTTGCTCCAAATTAGTGCAACGTTCCCTATAAACAGAAGAGTTCATGTATGGCCGCTATTTCCCTTAGTACAACTCTAATGCTTACAGTTAATGGGTCAACTTTCGAGGAAGCTCATTAAAGAAGGGATTATTGAATAAATGTTAGACTAAACTATTCAACAAAGCAGACAAAGAATGCCAGACTGGAGCAGACAGGAATCAAATGTCCAGCCAAAAAGTTTTTTTGCTCTTTCTCTCTCTCTAGTTGAACTAATATTATATTATATGATGACAAAATGTACGTTTTAACAAATGTACATGCTTATTTCTGAAGAGAGTTAGCAATTCTGGAATCCCTACTCATGATTAATGAGATAGTGCAATAGTGGTATCGAGGAACCACTTTGATATTGTAAAGTTTTGATTTCCATGACTTACACATATGCTAATTTAATTTATTTAGTAAAATCCACATATAATAGCAACAATAGAGTAAGGTCAAATAGCCTTGCCTTGTTGTAATCCCAACAAGGACAACATCTACAAGGAATTAATATGTTGTCCATGTTTGCGTGGGTTTCCACCGGGCACTGCGGTTTCCTTCTACACTCTAAAGACTGATAGGGAATTTAGATTCTGAGTCCCAATGAGGACAGTGATGATGATGTCTGTTAAGAGCTGCGGAATATGATGGCGCTACATAAGTAAGCATAAAAATAAAATATAATGTTACAGTTGTGTAACTGGAAGACCACAATGTTCCTGCAGAACTGAAACTTAATATACTGCCATACTGAGCTATTATGAAAAAAATGTTCTCCCCACAAACATTGTTTCTAGAGAAGAATGACTGCATTATCCCATAAATCATTTTCTCTCTGTGCAGTATTTGTCAGAAAATACATTTCAAGCTGATCTAAAGGTGGCTCTATATGTTACATGAACGGTGGTCAAAATGGCCAATTTTCAACAGTACCCATTGACCATTTAAACCACCACTCCAGCGTTTTTTTTATTGCAGCGCTGGAGTGGTGCTACTAATGTAAGGCCCCTGCATTTAGTCTTATACTTACCATCCGCCGTCTTCACCTTTTATACACCCCACTCCCCGGCGGTCTCCAGCAGTTTGTGACCTGCAGGATCGTTCCATTGTTTGCTGGAGTGAGCCCTAATGGTTCTCATAGACTTGCATTGAGAGCTTGTGACCGTTACCTCTGTCTTCCGGTCAGTCAGAAGTTACGGTTTAAAAATGGCAGCCGAGGAGCACCGGGAAAAGCTGAAGACGGCGGGTGGTGAGTATAGTGTTTGTTGCAGGGATTTTACGTTAGTGGCACCACTCCAGCGCTGAAACAAAGAAACGCTGGAGTGGTGCTTTAATATGCTTGGCAGTGTCCTGAATTGCCCTCCATGGTCCATTAGCGGGAGAAAGGAGAATGGGTTAAGTTGCAGCACGTGAACCTTTATTCTCACGAGAGAGTCACTGGAGGAGTCTACCGGCAGCTTATTCCACACTTTGTAGAGAACACTACGTACTATTATCATAATAATTGACAAAGCTGACCATACTTTTGTATGCACATATATATTTTTTCTGGTTAGCCAATAAAGGTATCACTCCGAGAATACTTTTGTAATTTTTGGGCATAAAAGTATTTACATTGTATGCACTTAAAAAAGGGGGCAGTTCATAGTTACTGGTACCATTTTTATATTTATTTAGCTGGATGATCTGAAAGGTAGAAAAATCTAAATGTAAAAGAATAAGAAAAATAAATCTATACAAACTTGTTTCCCATAACGTTTTCACTGCTTGAATTTTGCAAAGTATTGAATTGGTAGAAGGAAAGTAGTATGAATGAATGTGCCCTGTACACTACAGTACTAAAAAGTCATTAAATTCAGTGCTTTCCATTTTAACGATGCTGCTTAGTGACTCTCTTTTGTGACTTATTAATATTTCTTTTTTTAATTTGTTATCTTTTTGCCAGGATTGTATTGTGTAACTGTACTGCACTCAATCTCCACTAATGCTAATTACTTGCCGGAACTGTGCTAATGACTAGAAAGACAAATTAAGTTGAAACGCTAAGAAAAACAAAGGCGGTTGACACAGTCTCCTTTTCTTTACATGACGGGAATGTGTGTAGTCAGGTAATGGATGATGGGTGTTTTTATTTAGACAAAGGCTAGTGGGAAAACCAATTAAAATAATTTCCCTGGTCTGTAAATTAATTGTCATTAAGGTGGGCTTTGAATGTCCTATCATTTATCACTTGAGGAAATGAAACCTTTTCCAGTCAGACTTAAAGATCACAGTTGACCTCAATAATACAGGCGAGTACAAATAATGTGTCTGTATACCTAGTGTTCATGGACAAATAGTACAGAAAAATACCTGTCGCTTTAAAAGAAGAATCTGCAGAATTTATCATTATACTAGAAATACAAACTTTAATAGCACTGCATGATATCAATAAGCTTGACATGCTTTATTTTTCGGACTATAGTATGCACCTTACTATAAGACGCACCCCAGGATTAGAGCGCAGAAGTTAGGAAAAGCATTTTTCCTATTAATTAAACTTCCCTGACGGTGTAAAGAAGTGCAGTGTCAATATCACTAATATTAATGGTAGAATAAGCAGAATTCTACGATGTGTCACTTATCAAGCTGTGTGCTGATGTTGACTTACAGTGAAGGTACTATCACTAGGAGATTGTCATTGCCAGGTCTGATGTGCATGTGACTGCTAGCCTGACTCCACCCCCTCCTGTGATAAGCAGCTCACTGTCTATAGCCAATGTACACAGAGAGCCTGGTGTGGGCGGGGTTAGCTGTGGTGTGGGCGGGGTTAGCTTCCTCAGCTCTGCTGCATTGCTAAATCTAAAAACTCTGGGCTGCACCCAGTAATCTAAGTGATTGGATTCAGGGTGTCTTTGCCTACATCATTCTGCACTCCGAAGAGGCAGCAAAAACCTGCTGACAGATTCTCTTTACGAAGTGCCGCATATATCAAAACCCACACAAAAAAACTTATTCTGAGTAGATAACTTCATATTAGCCTACTGACGCTCACTAAACAGTGTATGACAGCTTTATTAATCCCTTCATGACCTTGCGATTTTCTGTTTTTGCGCTTTTGTTTTTTCCTTCCCTTATTCCAAAAGCCATAACTTTTTTTATTTTTCCATCCCCATAGCCATATCAGGGCTTGTTTTTTGCGGGACATGCTGTACTTTTTAATGGCAGCATTAATTTTATCTTGTGATGCACTGGAAAGCGGGAAAAAAATTCCAAGTGCGTTGAAATTAGTTTTTTTATTTGCTAGTTCACTGTATGGTAAAACTGATCTGTCAGTATCATTCTCCAGGTCAATACGAGTACGCAGATACCAAAAATGTATATATTTTTTTTTTATTTAAGTGGTGAAAGAAAAATGTAGAAATTTGATAGAAAAAGTTTTTTTGCTTATTTCACCATTTTCCAAGACACGTAACGTCTTAATTTTTCTGGTTTTGCGGCTGATTTTAATTTTTGCACCCTGAGCTGACATTTTTATTGATACCATTTTGGGGTAGATACGATGTTTTGATCGTCTCTTATTTCATTTTATTGCAATGTTGCGGAGGCCAAAAAACGTAATTCTGGCGTTTTGATTTTCTTCTCTTTTTGCCATTTACCAATCAGATTAATTTATTTTATATTTTGATCGGACTTTTACGAATGCAGCGATACCAAATATGTGTATTTTTTTATTATCTTTATTGTTAATGGGCAAAAGGGGGGTGAGTTGAACTTTTTTTTTTTTTTTTCATATTTTGAAAAAATTTTTTTTTTTTACTTTGAATTCAAAAGTCCCTTTAGGAGACTTGAAGCTGGGACTGTCCAATGGCCTGTGCTATACATAGCAGGGCTTCAGCTATGTGATTGGAGTTGTGACCGGCCAAATCACACAGTGGTTGCTGTGGGAAGCGGAGGTCACTTTTTTAAAATCTCATGCAAGTCTATGGAAATTCAGAATGAGGCGCTGTAGCCTCTGAGTCCCATAGACTTGTATTCAGAAAAGTGACTTCCGAAACACGCAGTGATCCAAAGTCGGATCCCATTCAGACCAACTGTATAGCATTCAATTTTTATGGATACATTTATGGATACATCGCAATTCTTAAAATAGGAAACTGTATTTGGATGAATGCCATGCAGATGAACAAACTGACATATGGGTGATATACGGATGAAAATCCATTGAATTTTTTAGTGAATTTAGCCTAAAGGGAAAATTTCGCGATTTTTGTATCCACTTCTGTGTCTGTGGCTCAAAAAACATCAACAGCTGAATCTATGATTCCAACCTGGAAGGGCAATTCTGTTTTGTAAAAAAAAAATAAATAATTAATAATTCAATGGTAGAATTACTGAAAACGCAACCGAAGCGTCACGTGATCTGCTTTCTTCTACCTACTGCAGTGGGTCTAACTGGAAAAACATTTAGAGCGGATAATTACCGGTATCTCTGGGCATAAAATAAATCCTCCCGTGTTTGTGTTTATAATGAGAGCCAAAGGCTTTATTTAAACAGCAGATAAATTGTATTCACGGTGGATAACTTATGTTAATCTCCTCCGTAGCAGGAAGATGTTAATAGGGTTACATGCCATGAGTCGATGGAAACTGATGCTGCCCTGTCATGTCATCCTCGCTTTAACAAGACATAGTTACAGCTTGGACACTTGGTTTCGCAAAAACTGAATTCATTTATGTGGACGTGATATGTAGTGGCATTGAGAATTCATGATACTGGACAAATCCAAGGACCATAACACCTAAAACTTTTTTTTTTTTGAGTCAGTAAAAAGGAAAGAAAATTATTGTCTACTAGTTTGGTCTAATTGTAGTCTAAGCTCTTAAAGGGAACCTGTCACGGGTTTTTTCCATGGCCACCACCTTTCATGCCTCTTCTACAACAGTTTATTAAGCCGTACATATATCCACAACCCCCTCTGCAGATCCTATAAAATATCTTTTATAATCCACTCCCATTCGGAGCAGTCTGGATTATGAAAGGTATTTTATGGGATCTGCAGAGCATGTTGTGGACTTATATACGACTTACTAGACTGCTGCAAAAAAAAGGCATTAAAAGTGGTGGCCGTAGTTTATATTGAGAAAATCGGGTGACAAGTTCCCTTTAAAGGGAATCTGTCAGCAGGTTTTTGTTATGTAATCTGAAAGCAGCTGCCCCTGATATAGGAGCAGATGCCCTGATTCCAACGATGTGTCACTTAAACGTGTTGTCCCATGAACAAAGTACATTGGAATTCATAGATCTTGGTATAATAATAATTTCCACAATTGGATGTGTGAAAAAAATGTTCCTGTGCTGAGATAATCTTATAAATGTGCCCCTGCTGTGTACTGTGTAATGGATGTGTCTGACCGTACAGGAACATGGTCTGATCATACCACAGCTCCTGGGCAGGGGGGAAGCAAAAGAGTATACAGACATTACAGCAGAGGATCACAGCTGATTCTTTCTGTGAGGTAAAACATTTCCCTGCCTGTTTAAAAACCATGTTTTATCTCAGAGAAAAAATGTTTTACCTTACAGAAAAGATTACCTCAGCACAGGAACATTTTTTTAACACATCCAATTGTGTAACTTATCATTATTTAACCCCTTTACTACCTTGGATTTTTCCGTGTTTGCGTTTTCATTTCTTTGCTCCCCTTCTTCCCAGAGCCATAACTTTTTTATTTTTCTGTCAATATGGCCATGTGAGGGCTTGTTTAATTGCAGGACAGCACTATTGATTTTACCATGTAGTGTACTGGAAAATGGGAAAAAAATTCCAAGTGTTGTGAAATTGCAAAAAAAGTGCAATTCCACAATTATTATTATTATTATTTTTTTTACCGTGTTCACTATGTGCTAAAACTCACCGCCCATTATTATTCTCCAGGTCATTACGAGTTTGTAGATACCAAACAGGTATAGTTTCTTTGGTGAAAAAAAATTTTGTCCAAAAAAAATGGCGACAATTTCTGAGACCCGTAGCGTCTCCATTTTTCGGGATCTGGGGCTGGGTGAAGGCTTATTTTTTGCGCACTGAGCTGACGTTTTTATTGATACCATGTTCTTATCACCTGTTATTGCATTTCATTGCAATGTTGCGTCGACAAAAAAACGTAATTCTGACGTTTTACCGATTGGATTATTACTTTTTATATTTATATATTGATAGATCGGGCGATTCTGAACGCGGCGATATGAAATATGTGTTTTTTTTTATTTTTAATAATTTTATTTTATATGAGGCAAATGAGGGTGATTTGATTTTTTTTTTTTTTTTTATATTTTTAAAATATTTTTTTTTACTTGTTTCAATAGTCTCCATGGGAGACTAGAAGCTGCGATCATCCGATTTCTTATGTTACACATAGAAGATCGGCAATGACAACCATAGGGGTCTCCTGCAGATGCCGTGTTGTCATGCCAACCCATCGGTACCTCGCGATCATGTGACGGACGCGCCGATGAGTGGTTCTTATGACACGCTTCCGGTGTGGCCATGTTAAATCCTGCTGTCGGAGTTTGAGAGCGGCATTTAACATGTTAACAGCCGCAGGTGGATAACGATCAGATCAGCTGTCATGTGACGGGAAAGATGCGGGCTCAGCTCCGGGGCCCACATCAAAGGGAGGGAGGCGACTTTGGACGTACCTATATGTCCAAGGTCGTAAAGGTGTTAAATATCTTTTGATTAAAATTAACTTTGTGAGACAACGCCTTTATTTGGCTGTGTATTTCTGTTTTAGTAAAATCAGTGTTTTATGAGCAGGAGATTATCACTAGAGGGTTAGGTGTTGCGTGCCTCATGGTCAAACCCCATCCTCACCACTGGCAACTTTCTGTGTACACTGTATATTGACAGAAAGCTGATAACCAGTGGTGTGGGCGGGGTTACACAGGGCTCAACATTCCGAGCTCTGCTAGATGTGCAATAGAGAAAACTGGGATTCTCTTACAACTGCTGCACCCAGTTAACTAAGTGATACAGTGTTGGAATCAGGGTCTCTGTTCCCACTATGCTGCTATCAGATTGCATAGCAAAAGCCTGCTGTGTATATAATTTATATCAAACTACTATACTATTTTTAACATATTTATTGATACTACAATCCTAAAAAAATGTGTTTGCATCATGATGTTAAGGAATATACCTCAATGGGACCCTCACTTTATATTCAGCTCTAATAAAAATAAGTGCGGGTTGTTGGTAGCTCAGACCCGAGCAGCAGCGGCGGCGGCAGCATCTCATCGCTTTTGGTGAATTAATGAATGGAATGTCGTCGCAGCCGTCAGATTCATAAATCACCAGAAATGAGAGGGCTAATACAGAGAAGTCTTATCCTTTTGTTTAGCAATTTATCATGCGCTTGCACATTAATAAACAACGCTCCCTTGAGGGAAGCTTTGGGAAGATACATTTTTCTTCCTAATTTTCCTCAATTGTAGCCAGTAGATCACAGGTGGAAAGTGAAGGCGCTTGTCAAAACTACTCGCTGTTTCGACCCACAAAAGGGTCTGCAGTGTAATAATGCTATCATGTATTTACACATCACCTCTTACATCTAAGCTTTATGGGGAAATAGATCTGTACGACCCAGTTTTTTTTACAGTAACACATTTGGTTCAGTGCTTGAGGCAAAAAGTTTACTAAATTGCTTTGACTATTCGTTATGTGCCGAATGCATCTGGATCCACTCCGACAGACAGAAATAATGTGCAGCCGTATTGAGCCATAGCCAGTGGTAACCTCTACTCTTCCTTTCAGGTGCAAGGTTTCCCAGCCCGAGGCTCGCAGCCCGCCCGAGCAGGAAACGGACGCTGCCAATATCCCCACTCTCTGATCACAGCTTTGACCTTCAGACCATGATCAGAACATCTCCAAACTCTCTAGTTACCATTCTCAACAACTCGCGGAGCAGCTCTTCAGCCAGTGGCTCTTACGGACATTTATCAGCAAGTGCACTAAGGTAACATTTCTCTTTTCAAAGCTTCCTCGCCCTGCTCTTGAATCTTAAAAAGATTAGAAGTAAAAGTTATTATAAATGCCGTATGAACCATATTTGATATAAATAATTTTAGGTGGAGAGCCTTTTAACTGCGACTGTAGGGCTCAAGCTTACAAATAGTGGTACTTACAAAAATCATTTAGTATTAGGTGCAATCCAGTTTTTGAAGATGTACACTTATATAAAAATGCCTTGATAGAAGTTGGAATTTTAGCAATGGTGTACACTTATATAAAAATTCCTTGATAGAAGTTGGAATTTTAGCAGTGGTGTACACTTATATAAAAATGCCTTCATAGAAGTTGGAATTTTAGCAATGGTGCACACTTATAAAAAAATGCCTTGATAGAAGTTGGAATTTTAACAATGGTTTTGGGAGGTTATCAACTCATCGTACTGTACTGTAAAACTATATAGCAGGTTAACACCGGTGTTAAAAAGTGTCTATTTTTACATATTTTTGCAGCTAAGTATTTCGGTTTGTCAATTATACACCTACAAACATAGAGGGTGTTTATGTCAGTTTTCAGGTATATAAAAGTCAGAAATCTTAGCACAACCTTTAGTTGGGAAAAAATGTTGGTACTTTTGCTTATTAACACCACCCTCAAAAGCTTTTTTTTTTAAAGTGGGTAGGGCTGTACTGGAGGAGACATGGCCTATCATGGTTTGATTGACTAACTATAGTTTATACCATAAATTGGTGTAAATCTAAGCGGAAACCTTTTCCAACTCAAAGCTGGTGTAGATATTTGTGTGTGGTGCACAGAGAGCCCAAAGATGCACCAAATTTATTAATAAATTGAGGGTGTCTTACTCCAGTGGGATTTGATAAAATGTACTAGTCTTAACATACATAGTAACATAGTTTTTAAGGTTGAAGGAAGACTAAGACTAAGTCCATCTATTTCAACCCATACCCTAACATGTTGATCCAGAGGAAGGCAAAAAAAAACCCATGTGGCAAACACTAAGCTCCACATTGGGGAAAAAAAATTCCTTCCTGACTCCATACGACAATCAGACTAGTTCCCTGGATCACCGCCCTATCAAGGAATCTAGTATATATAACCTGTAATATTATACTTTTCAAGAAAGGCATCCATGCCCTTCTTAAATTTTAGTAGTGAATCACTCATTACAACATCATGTGGCAGAGAGTTCCATAGTCTCACTGCTCTTACAGTAAAGAATCCGCATCTGTGATTATGATTAAACCTTCTTTCCTCCAGACATAGAAGATGCCCCCTTGTCCCCGTCTCAGGCCTCAGAGTAAAAAGATCAGTAGAAAGGTCTTTGTACTGTCCCCTCATATACTTGTACATAGTAATAAGATCACCCCTAAGCCTTCTTTTTTCCACAGTAAATAACCCCAAGTGTAATAACCTGTCTTGGTATTGCAGCCCCCCCAGTCCTCTTATAACCTTGGTAGCTCTTCTCTGCACCCTCTCTAGTTCAGCTATGTCTTTCTTATACACCGGAGACCAGAACTGTACACAGTATTCTAAGTGTGGTCGCACTAATGACTTGTATAGAGGTAAAATTATGTTCTCCTCATTGTTCCCATTTTATGTAACAACCTTTTGTGTGGAACCTTGTGAAAGCTTTTGAAAAGTCCATATACACAACATCCACTGCATTTCCTTGGTCCAGTCCGGAACTTACATCTTCATAAAAGCTGATCAGATTAGTCTTGATGAATTTTCCCAAAAATCTTTAAATGATCATTTAATCCATTGAAAGAAACACATTTTAAAAAATGAATGTAAGTGTCTTCTATAACCCTACTTTTCCCCAGTTTATTTGCCTGCCCTTAGCTGCATTTATATCGGAATCTTCTGAATTAGAGAACAGATGATGGCAGTGAAATGGCCAGCTCAGCACCGGTGTCTCACTATCAGATAAGTACAATACTCAGAGGAAGAGGCAGGTGTTGACCGTTTAACTGCCATCATCTGTACTCCAGGTGAGTATGTTCTGATATCAATGCAAGGATTTGGAAGGGTCCGACATGCTTTGTTTTTGCAGGGATGAAGACAAATCCTATAATAAAAGTGATTTACAAAGTTCTTGCTGGATAATATTATTTAAAAAAATGAAAGTTTAGTTACTCTTTAAACTTAAATGATTGCAAAATTAAGATTTTTCTGAAATAAAGGTTTAAGGTGGATATGTCACCATAATTTACTGCCTTATTTAAGGTCATGGTCCATTTGTTTTTTTAGCCCAAAAAGCACAAAAATATTGTATAGCAGCTGCAGAATACAGTGGACTCATAGTTATTAGTGTTTATGTAAGGGCACATTTCCATAACAAACAAATATTTGGACTCCTGTATTTCTTCATCATTTGAGTGTGTTGACATAAAAACACAAGTTACATGAGCCCCAAAGTTCACTAAAGAAATCCAGACAATTATGGTACGTTCAGCCCCAGCTGTTTCTGGGTAAATTCCACAGCTGTGACCGGTATCACCATTGCCACAAAGTTTGGTTTTCATTACAGGGTCTGTAATGTTTCGTTTTATTATTATTCTAAGTTAGTTAAGCTAGCTATTCGAGACTCCACATCTTAATAAAATTACAATGCAGTTCATTGACCCACATGAAAAAAAATCTTTCCATACCGGAGCCTAGAATGTTTCAAGCACAAAAGACTTGTCTTTGTCTTGTTCCCTGCATGCAGCGATATTCTTTTCTGTTGCATATTCGTCATGTACATGCAGCTAGTCCTCTACCCCCGGACCTAATAAGGAATAGGGCTATGACTCACTTTACATCACACTGGCAATAAAACTCTATAAAAGGCAAATAGCAGATTGACAGCACTTGAGACTTCCAGGCGGCCCGATCTGCCAAATATAGGAAGAAACTACTGTCTTTGTTGAAATGTACACCAAGAAATAAATGTATTATTTAACTCTGAGTCTGAGGCTGTTGAAGTAGTATTATGGCATCTCTATGGTACATAAAAGGTGTTATTTATGGAAGAAAGCGTTTGTGAGAAGATATGACATTCAGAATGGGCACCATATTTGTCGTAATACTTGGCGAAACGTAATAATTGTAATGCACCAGAATGCTATCACAGCAAAATACATGTGCGTGTCAGTATCTTGGATACTTTTTACACCTATCTCAACCATGGTGTCATCACAAGTAAAATGAAAAAGTTGTGAAAAGAACAATATTAATAAATAACAAGCAGAATTTAAAGTTTGGAAGTCATCCCCTATCTATTAGATAGCGGGTAACTTCCCAATTGATGGGAGTCTGACCGCTGGGACCCCTACCAATGATGAGAATCATGTGTGAAAGAAGCAGTGGTCGATCATGTGGACCCCTGTTCCATTCATTTTTTATGGGACTGACGGTGATAGCTGAACGCTACACTCGGATGGTCTGCGTGATTCACATAAGATTGAATGGAGCGGCAGTGCACATGATCGACCGCTGCTTCATTCACACAGGGCTCTTCAGAGCTCCGGTTCTTGACATCATTGTAGGCCCCAGCAGTCTAACCTAGATCAATCTGGAGGATATCCCCTTTTCCATGAATAGGGGATAACTTCCAAAGTTACAAAATACCCATTTAAGGGCTATATTAGTTGTAATCTGTGCAATTATCAAAAAAGTTTTATTTATATAAATGTTTACATTATTAAGTCAGTTGACTTTAAGTGATCAAAACGTGTTCTATTGCTCATATCAAGGTATAGGACTTCTTCTTATACAATTCTTGCATTTAATCTCTATTGGAAAAAATATATGAACAGGAGCTGGATAATAATTGGTAGAGTGGGAACAGTTTTCCTATGTTTGCAGATATGTTTTAGTGATTGTAGTGCATAGTATAAGAACCCCCATACAGAATAAATAGCTGTTGGCCGACTGTTGTCTCTCTGGACTCTCCCATACACATGAACGCTCGGCTTAGCTGAGCGCTCCTGTGCTGTCTGTGAGAGAGTTGCTGGCTGTGGCTTAGTTCAAGGAGAACAAGAGAATCAGAATTCCAATAATGGACATGCTGGATCCTTCTCTCACTGACAGATGATAATCTGCTGGGGGAGAATCTCACAAAATTAGAATATCATCAAAAAGTTTATTTATTTCAGTTCTTCAATACAAAAAGTGATACTCATATATTATATAGAGTCATTACAAACAGAGTGATCTATTTCAAGTGTTTATTTCTGTTAATTCTGATGATTATGGCTTAGAGCCAATGAAAACACAAAAGTCATTATCTCAGTAAATTAGAATAATTTATAACAACAGCTTGAAAATGTTTTTAAAATCCAAAATGTTGGCCTACTGAAATGTATGTTCAGTAAATGCACTCAATACTTGGTCGGGGCTCCTTTTGCATCAATTACTGCATCAATGCGGCGTGGCATGGAGGCGATCAGCCTGTGGCACTGCTGAGGTGTTATGGAAGCCCAGGTTGCTTTGATAGCAGCCTTCAGCTCGTCTGCATTGTTGGGTCTGGTGTCTCTCATCTTCCTCTTGACAATACCCCATAGAGAATCTTAAGGTCAGATGAGTTTGCTGGCCAATGAAGCACAGTTATACTGTTGTTTTTAAAAAAGGTATTGGTACTTTTGGCAGTGTGGACAGGTGCCAAGTCCTGCTGAAGTATGAAATTTCCATCTCCAAAAAGCTTGTCGGCAGAGGGAAGCATGAAGTGCTCTAAATTTCCTGGTAGACGGCTGCGCTGACTTTATTCTTGATAAAATACAGTGGACCTACACCAGCAGATGACATGGCTCCCCAAATCACTGATTGTGGAAACTTCACACTAGACCTCCAGCAGCTTGGATTGTGGCCTCTCCACTCTTCCTCCAGACTCTGGGACCTTGATTTCCAAATGAAATGCAAAATTTACTTTCATCTGAAAACAACATCTTGGACCACTGAGCAACAGTCCAGGTCTTTTTCTCCTTGGCTCAGATAAGACGCTTCTGGCATTGTCTATTGGTCATGAGTGGCTTGACACAAGGAATGCGACACTTGTAGCCCATGTCATGGATACGTCTGTGTGTGGTTCCTCTTGAAGCAATGACTCCAGCAGCAGTCCACTACTTGTGAATCTCCCCCAAATTTGTGAATGACCTTTTGTTAATAATCCTTTCAAGGCTGCGGTTATCCCAGTTGCTTGTGCACCTTTTTCTACCACACTTTTTCCTTCCACTCAACTGTCCATTAATATGCTTGGATACAGCACTCTGAACAGCCAGCTTCTTTAGCAATGACCTTTTGTGGCTTACCCTCCTTGTGGAGTGTGTCAGTGACTACCTTCTGGACATCTGTCAAGTCAGCAGTCTTCCCCATGATTGTGGAGTCTACTGAAACTGACTAAGGGACCTTTTTAAACGCTTAGAAAGCCTTTGAAGGTGTTTTTTGTTAAGTATTCTAATTTACTGAGATAATGACTTTTGTGTTTTCATTGGCTGTAAGCCATAATCATCAACATTAACAGAAATAAACGCTTGAAATAGATCGCTCTGATTGTAATGACTCTATATAATATATGAGTTTCACTTTTAGTATTGAAGAACTGAAATAAATTAACTTTTTGATGATATTTTAATTTAGGGAGATGCACCTGTATTAGAATGTTGACCGTACTCAACAATATTAGTGTGTTCGGTCCCCGTTAGTATAATGTGTATGGAGCCTGAAGGGCCAGTTTAGCACAGTTGACTGTAGCCATTAAATGACTACTAATCTGCTAGATGAACCAATTGGTGGTCATTTACTGGCGTGCGTACGCTTACACAGGCTCCCAGAATTGCATACGCACAGAATGATCATTAATACAGTAGGATCGTTCTGTTTGTATAGAATATTATCTTTACCGGTAGTACACCTCTTATTTACGTAGAACAGTGTGCTGCTGACAATGATTTTAATGCTGGTGAACATTCTAATCATCTGAAGAACGAGCATTTTGCTTCTTCGTTGGGTGATTGGTGGGATGTTTTCAGAAGCTGATAATTGGTGAACGAATAATCTAACAAACGTTTGTTCATCTAAATGAAGGAAACCTGCCAACCAATTCAATTTGCCAGAACCACGGGCAGCATGAATCGTACACTAGCTGACTATGCGTCTTGGATGACTAGTCCATGGTCAATCCCTGGTGGCTTCTGCCTGTCCCACTCCTCACTCCCCTAGGTTGACAGGTCTCTCTGTATACTCACACATAGGGAGAGACCTGTCAGTCTATGGGAGCAGAGCGTTGAGAAGCACCCACCTCGGATTAGTCGTCTTAGACACATTGTCTCTGGCCAGCTATTCAGAGTATGTTTTCTTTGATGCGCTAAAAAACTAAAAAATGTAAGACTAAAACATATTCAGCTGCAATAATGCACCCGTTGTTCTTTTTAAAGGACACTGAGCCCAATGTTTATTGTATCAGTTTTTCATATCACTCCATTACATCTCTTATTCTGTGGACTTGCAGAAAACTTTACAACAGCTAATATATATGCAACTTACATACTGTATATATTTCACATATAATAACTACCTATTTGTATAAGTTGCTTGATCAGAGCTGAGGTTGATTCAGGTTTATATTGTTTCTGATACGGTCAGATTTAGATTAAGATATATGGGATTGTTATAATGTCATCAGAATACATCACACAACAGAAAATACAAATCAGAATTTCAGCATTATAAAAAGCAATGTCAGGTTTCTATGAACTTTACTGGTGCTTTCCTTTCGCTTTAGTGATATATACTAGTCTCTGTCCATTTATATTGTAACTTGGAATAACAGAATTTTAATTTCAATATAAATGTGTAACAAAGGGTTAATAGCCGCCGACTACGACATAGCAGAGTGTGAATTGTGTACATTTTGTATAGAATTAGATTGAGATGATGAATTCTCCGGATCTGTAGCTGTCAGTAAGAGGGGAATGAGCTGCCGCCATTGTCTGCACAGAAGCTTGCTAAGTCTTACCTCTTTCTCATGTTTCTTCTCTTTCTCCCATATAAGTATTTGCCTTTCCTTAATGAAACTAAAGACTAACAAAAGCAGCTATCCAATGTTCTTCTGCTAACATTTTTGGTTAGGTTTAGAAATCTCTATTTCAGCCATTAAAACACGTCAGCGCTGCCAACATCATTCTATGAGGCATATACTAAAAAACAAGCTTAGTCTTATTCATAGTCAGAATCATTTTTGGATAGTTATTGCAGTAATTCAGGGTGCATTATCCTGCCAAAAGAGGGTATGCCCATTAGGGAATACCATACATGTATAGGTAGGTAGTATGTGTTAGGGCTCGCTTACACGAGCGCATAACACGGCCGAGTGCTCTATGATGTTTTATCGGATAGCACTCGGACCAATGTTATACTATGGGGCATGCTGCTAGTGCATCTGATAATCGTATCGCACTCACCCATACAAGTCTATAAGTGCGTGTGAAACAGTGGACAGCACTCGGATATCATCTGAGTGCAGTCCGATTACCGCGAACACAGACTATGGAGAAGATGGAGATATTAAGTTCTACTTCTTCTCCGCACCTGTGCTCATGTGAGAGAAATGGATCACACTAAGGTGGCACTCTGATCAATCTCTGACTCAGTTTGATCTGAGTGACTTTAACACAATCGACCAATTCGATGAGAGAATCGACGGCTGTGTGACCCCAGCCTTAAAGTAAAATCCACAAGAATTTCAGGACTCGAGATTTTACAGCAGAAAATTGCTGAAACTATCACAATACCTCCGCTGACTTGTGCATTCGGGTGCCATCATTTCCCCAATTAAAACATGCAAGCCCGACTGTCCATATGATGTTCAATAAAAAATGACCCCTCATACCAAGTTGCTCCAAGAATGATATATATGCACCAATTGTAGGTGCTTTCTGCAATAGACAAACCCCTGCATCTCCTGTCTATATATCTGCCTTCAGCTGCTTTGTTATCACAACATACACATTAGGAGTACAGATGATGGCAGTGATGGGTCAGCACTAGTGATGAGCGAGCATGCTCGTTACTTGAGATTTACAAGCATGCTCGGGTGTTTTTTGAGTATCTTCAGCGTGCTCGGGTGTTATGTTTGAGTCATGCGTGCGCATGATTTGGGATTATTTGACAGCTTTAATACTTGTGAGGAATGCCTGTTTCTTAGGCATTCCTCACATGTATTAAAGCTGTCAAACAGTCGCAAATCATGAGCATGGAGTAACGAAACATAACACCCGAGCACGCTGAAGATGCTCAGCGAGCACCCAAGCATGCTCGCCGAAAGGGTTAACAGAACATACTCGCTCATCACTAGTCAGCACCTGTCTCCTCCTCTGAGTACTGTGCTTATCAGAACAATCTCCTGCAGCAGTTTATCACCCAAGTTAGTGAAACACAGCTGCTGATCCTTCCACTGCCATCATCTGTACTCTAAATGAATGCGATCTGATATCAATGCAGCTAAAGGCAATCTGGGGACAATCAGGGGTTTTGGAAGCCACTTTTGTGCCATTTTTTCTTACAGATTTGAAGACAAATCCCCTAATAAATTGATTTGTAATGTTTTATAATATGTCATACTGGACACAATTATTAAAAAGTAATAAGTTATAAGAGCTGTAAGTTTTATATAGCTTTTACACCTACTCAGAAGCATGTTAGTGCTCCTGGTGTCAGTGGCTGGATAGATAATGACTGTACATGAATTCTCAGCACAGGACTGATTACCTACAGAATACAGAGCTGAAGGTTATTGGGGAAACAATGTAACTGATAGCATTCAAGTCCACCCAAAATGGCAATGAATTGTTGCATCAGCTGGGTTATTTATGGTAAATTGGGAAAGTGAAATATTCTGGATATAAATACTAAGCTGTACTGTTTCAGTGAAGGACTCAGTATTTTTCGGCTTACATTCGTTCTCTATCAATGCAGAATGATCTTCTAAATCCACACATGACATTGTTTTCCTGCGTTTTAATGAACAGAACAGGGTAGTTACACTTTGTAATATATGTTCACTGAAAGGAAGAGGGAGCATTAAATCATTGTGCCGTGTGATGAATGGTTTGTACTGTACATTGAAGAATAAATTGAACAAACTGGCAGAGAAGTCAGTGAACATGAAATCAGCTATTAGAAGGGAGCTTGTGAACAAATTCTGAAGCTGATATGCATCTTTTGATTAATGCCCTATCAATCATCCATAGTGGTTACCTTAGCAAAGTCAGCCTGTAATCATTCATAGTTCCTTTCAGGAACACTGGCAGGGACTATGGGCTTGTAATAACTGAACATTATTACTGATTTCCTTCTGACTCTTGCAGAGAACAATTACCGTGTTCCCCATGTTTGGGCTTTGCATTATGAAGGGAAAAAAAAAAGTAGCGCAGAATAAAATGAAAAGAGTTCTCTCCGAATCCTGCCAACATTCTCTGAGGGTATTTCTAATGATATTCTGTCCTAAACGGCAAAAAGCTCCTGCAAGTCATAATAATAGCAATATAATTACTCGGAATAAGTCCTGTTTTGGGCTGTGCTTTATCAAGGAGGCATAATAATGAAAATCATTGGGATTATTCGCTTTAATGAGTTAATTTGCCTGTAATTATAAGATGTGTGTTTTTTAATCTAATGTGGCTGAATGTGAGATGTGTTCATTTATCATGAAAGTAGCAGCTAATGTGGAGGAGAAAAGCCAAGCATTGCCATGTCGGTGCACTGTACTGACCATTCACTATGTTATATGCCAGGCAGGAAAGAAGCCGGGCATATTTCACTCTACGTTTCTTACAGTATGAATGTATCAGTTATATTATTTTTAATGACTAAAACCAGATAACGGTACATATTCTTTTTTTTTTTTAATGTGTTACTTTTTTATTCTTTTTACTGTAGACGGTTGTGGGGATAGCCATAGTGCGTTTAGCAGCATTTAGGCCAGGGGTGGGGAACCTCAGAAAAAAGATTCCTCACCCCTGATTTAGGCACCTACTTTACAGCAGCCTTGTCTACTATAGAATGCAATAGTCTGTTTAGGCTGAAGCAGCACTTTTCTTTTTATTTCAGCTCTGAAGTGGTGCCACTATGTAAGGTCCCTGACTTTACTATTATACTTATCAGTCGCCGCCTTTAGATGATCTCGGTGCTGCTCTGGTCCCGTGCCTCCATCTTGTGACTGTAACTTCTGACTGACCGGAAGTCAGAGGTAATGGTCACAAGTTCTCATTATAAGTCTATGAAGCCTCATTCTGTCCTCGTTCTGGCTCTCATAGACTTACATGGAGTAATGACTCCCAGATCGCCCAGCAAACAGTGGACAGATGTGTCAGGTCACGACCGGAACTGCACTGAGAACAGATGAAGACAGCGCCAGGTAAGTATAAAATTAGGGTCATGGAACTTAGATTAGTAGCACCACTCCAGCGGAACAATAAAAATATCTGGAGTGCTGCTTTAATTGATTTCTATGGGAGAGTTTTCTAGGCATGTTCTGTTATCTGTGCAGAAGTCATTGTGCAGGGAGGGAGGAAGTAATCTGTGATCATTACTTACAGAGAATGGTGGATTCCATATTACCTACAGTATATATAGGTGATGCATTTATTGTATTTCTGACTGTAATGATAGTGAGACAACTACTGAATGCCTACTGATGCCTACAGAACAGATGTATGATGACAGATGATGACATATGCTAAGAAAAGTTAATAATATCAGATCAATGTACTGAGCTGCCATTACCAAGAGTTGTCACTAAACAGTCCATAGTTGTGGTATTGCACATCATATACTGTTTACATCTGCCGGACCTGGTATCAGCTGTTTGGTGGGAGTGCTGGGTGCCGGACCACCATCAATGTAATACTGAACTGAGGATAAGTCATCAATATTATAGTAGAATATAACTCTTTTAAGATCAGTGGCCGATGGGAAAGCTGCAGGCTTTTCAATATTTTAATTTTTTTTCAAGGAGAATAAATACAGTATATATATATATATATATATATATATATATATATATATACTGTATTTATTCTATACATATATATAGTCATTTTGTAATGACACGTGCCTGCCTTTCTTCTAGGCCACACCAGTGTAGTAGAGCATAAGCAAGCATTGATTCTCTTGTAGCAGCGATGCCAACATTGTGTTTTATTGCTCTATAGTAAATATGAATAATTTTTTTATACATCAAAAACTGTTTCTTTCTTAAATGCAGCCTATCTCATGTTCTTACCCGCAGACAATTAAAATAAAAATCCTAGAAAAAAAATAAAAGGCTGAGCTCTGTGAACTTTTCCAACCCCTATATGTAATTATTCACACTTTCATGAAGACTCATTAATGAGGAAAACTTTAAAAAGTTACCATGTGAACAATACAAAGAAGTACAAAAAAAATTAAAATACAGATTTGTCAAATCCTTTTTTTAGGCAAAAGGGTAACTTATCATGGAAGAAACAATAAGAAATCATCCAGATGCAGACATCCAGTAAGAAGGCTAAGAGTTGTATAAAAAAAAGAAAAAGTGAGAATTAAAAATAGCTTTCCCTTATCGTCCATTAACGATTGGAGTGTATCACTGGGAACAATTTACTTGAGGAGCATGCAATAAAGAGTGGTTTGGCAATGCCTTCTTGCAGAGTGAAGTCTTTATGCTGTAATATAATTTTCCTCCGAATTGAACCGTAGGCTCAGGAACACAGAGGAGTAATGAAGTGATGACAGGTATTAGCATGCATAATGGGCTTTAATAGACATTTAATGATGTTAAACTGAAAGAGAGAGACGGGATCTCCCATCGGAATATCCCCACACTGAAACGCATTGATCAGAAGTCTTACAGCAGATTTTAATGCGGGCAGCACTGACGGAAATTCTTTTTAGGTGACATTCTGGCTGAGCAGAACCTTCCATCGCTTTTTTTCTGAATGACTGATATGACAAGCGCTGTGTACAAGACACATTTACCAATTGATTTTCTTTCCTGATAATGTGATTTGAAGACTTATGTTGCAGTTTTCACCTTTTAAGATTTAAGATCTAAAGGATCTCTCCTTACACGAGGAGTCTTAGAAAATACTCTGACATATTTTTACTGCTCCATACAACATTTTAATAGGTCACGTTGTTTTCAGTCTTATCAAGTATTGAACTTAATGATATTCATAGATGATAAGTACATATGTAAAATTGTTCATGAATGAGTTCCTGTAGTTTCTGTTAAATTCTCTTTTTTGTCTTTTGTTTGCAGCCCAGCCCTGAGCTTTACGTATCCACCGACTCCTGTGTCTTTGCAACAGATGCATCAGCATATAATAAATCGCCAGCATAGTATAGGCTCAGCGTTTGGACACAGCCCCCCACTTATACACCCAGCACCCACATTTCCCAGTCAGAGAGCCATTCCAGGAATTCCCAGTGTCTTGAATCCCATCCAGGTTAGCGTGGGTCCATCAGAGGTCATACAGGTGAGATGCTTTCCATAATGCATTTTTATTATTTTATGACATATACAGTATATACTGTAAATACAGTCTTCTAAATGCTTTTCTCTTCCGATTAATTTTTTTTTTAATTTTATTGCCTTCCTCAAATTTAAAATGGTAGATGTAGAAGGAAAAAGACCAGCTCACCCTTTGGGGGAACAATTGTCACGGAAGCCCATGATCGACGCCACTGCTCAGTGCCCAGTATATGCAGGAGAAGAAGGAAGGATCCAGCTTCCAATCCAGGTATATATATAAAACAAATTCATTTATTAACAAAAATAATTTTTTGCTAATAAAGGAATTTGTTTTACCGTATATATACCTGCATCGGAAACTGGATCCTTCCTTCTTCTCCTGAAAATGGTAGATGGATCTTTCTCATGTGTTAGTTAAATGCATGCCCAAAGGCAATCCTATTCCTTTCCACCTACAAAAATCCAAATAAAAGTCACAGTAGTTTTTTTTTTCCTTGTTCTTATGGAGACCAGTGTACCACATAAAAAAAATCTTATGTATGAATATGCCATGAATGCAAATATGATCTGGCTTATACATATTTAAAGGATAATAGAATACTTGTTCGGTTGGATTTGCAGATTTACCTTCTGGAAGACGTTTTCAAGCAAAGTTTCTGAAATATTTGTTATGGTTACACATCAATGGATTTTTTTTTTAATATGAAAATGTGTTTGCACTCATGTATCAAAGTCATTTTGCCTGTCCATCCTAGGCTATCACTTCAAAGCGCTAGGATGGATTGTAGAGGAGTTATGTGGAGCATACATTATACTCACATACATCATTCCTGTCTGGCCTATTGTTTTTCTTGTATATTTTCCCATGTTCTGTACGTCTTACATTATGCACATCATTATATTAACATGTGATTCGACTGGGCTCCTAATTAACTGTCAATGTAGCCTTCTGCCTCTTGTCTTCATTTGTAATGAACAGCTGTAGGCACCAATCCCATCTCTGACCATACAAGTCAATGTGATGTATTTCCAGGGGACAAATGTAGGCATATATACACCTCTCATCCCACCCTGCAGTCCCCAGATTCTAGGCACCGTAAAAAATAATAAGGCCATTGTACCAACTATAAACCCTGTAGACCAGCAACGCACCGTACAGAAGTACACATCTACCTATGAAGACAAAAAACAAAAATGGAGGCAGCAATCACAGGGTCCAAGTGAAAAAAGTGTGAAGTTTTATTCACCCATCAAAGGTGACTTTGAAGACAGTGGTATAGATAAGATTATGGGACACAATAGATCTGGCTACCCTGGCAGATAAAGCATTTCCATTGTTTAATGTTTGAACCTGATTGGTGCAAAATAAAAAAGGCAGCCCCGACATAGCCAACGGAAAGTCTAGGAGTCCAATGTTTTCTTTGTTCACCCTTGCGATTGCTGTTTGAAGTGTCCATGCACATAGACCATACAGTACTTTTATATGGTTTTTAAGGGAATGTTCACTTTTGCATTTGACTTGTTATTGCTCCTGTGCATCTGAAATAAAAATAGTTTGTCTAGGGCAATATATTAGGGTTGATTCTTCTCTAGACCTCACACAGTTGGTGTGTAAATGTATGCAAAATAGTTTTCACACTGCTATGTTTATTTTGTATTTTTTAAGCTTGTTTTAAATGGAAAAAATGGTTTGAAATAATGTGTCAATTTCATTCATTTCTGTAGGATACAAACTGATGCTAAAATGTAGAGATGGCGCAAATCGATTCTCAGGACTTGGTCCACCGGCCACGTCACTGATATGTGGCTACTGGATAGAAGCCCTAAGAACCGCTTCTTACCTGACTTCTTCCCTGACTCCTCTTTTGATTAGCCTGCTTGTCGTGATGTCATCATTGTGGCCAGTTGCAGATGTGACATCATACCAGCTAATCAAAAGAAAAGTTCCAGATGATGGCAAGAAGGAGACGGTTCTCAGGGCTTCTGTTCAATGGCCACAGGCTACAGACGTGGCCGGTGGACCAAGTCCTGCGAATCGATTTGCGCCATATCTACATTTTAAAATCAGTTTGTATCCTACAGAAATGAATTTTTTTTATTATAGTAGAAAGCGAAGCAAACTGGAATCTAGTCTTCAGTGGTCCTTACTGTTTAGATCTGCCCATAATGCTTAGATCTGTTATTTGAAGGGTTATCTGACTTACAGATGTTTTAAAAACAGCTGATGAGATCTGAAATAAGAAAAATACACTACTCACCTTTTCTTTTCCCTGGTGATCCAGCCTTAACCCTATGGCAGTGCTCCCAGTCTTTGGCTGCCGCAGTCACACGTGCAGCTATATTTTAGAAAATGAAAACGTCTGATAATCCCTTTAGGCAAAAAGTCTATAGACGTTTTACCTAAATTGTACAAACCTTTATTACCTTGTTTGCTCAGCAGAACAAGCCAACGAGTGAGTCTGCAGTGAGCAGCACAGGGGATCCAATGCACAATAAGCGATCCAAAATCAAGCCGGAGGACGAGCTGCCAAGTCCTGTTGCAGGGAGCATACAGGTAACATCTCTACTTTTCTTCATAATCTTCATGTTTCAAGATACATAACTGTGATGTCTTTCATTTTTCTGTAACTAAGCTCCAAATATCCAGTGTCTCTCCGAATAGCCATAGATTTAAAAGATTTGACCTATGTGAATATTCTCTTCCCATATGTCCTATTTGGATATAAGGACATCATAGACAAGAGTCTCTCACCTAAGAAACCTCTTCAATTAATTAGATGTGAAGAACTGTTCTAAAGAGGGAAAAGTATGTGTGTGAAGGGGGGGGGGGGGTGTTATGCTTCATGCATGTTTTATTTCCCTATGAAAAACTTTAATTAAAATTATCTGTATAAAAAAAGTCCTTTGCTCTGGCCGCGAATTACAAGGATGGCCGTTCATTGTAATGCAGTGGAAATAAGGGGCTGCGTGGCTTCCACCAGTGATGTTCTTCTTCCTACAGCCATTGCTAGGCGAGCCTGGGATCTGACTGAAAAATGTATTTATTTTCAATAGGAGCTGTGTAATTTCACCTGTGGAATTCTCCCCCTAGTGCAGTGTCATTCTCTACAGCCCCCCAACCATCTGAACAGTGTAATGATGGCATATGTATGGCTGTTTATATATAAATTCTGTGCCAGTGAAGTCTATAAACAGGGAGAACCTCAGGGTTCCCGATTCATCGGGAGAATCAGACTTTTATCCATATCCTTTTGATGTGATATAAATGACCGAGACCCCTTTAAACTCTATTGTATTCGTAAAAAGCAGATCAATGACAGTTTGGCCCTCCGACTAGAAACGGTTTTGCACCCCTGCCCTAGTGGCATCTGACTGCAGCCAGAATGTCCGCATGAAGATAACAAGAGTTCTCCGTAGTAAGAAAAAAATAAAGCTTCCACCCCCTATTAATGGGGTTTGTTCATGGTTGCTCTTCTGGAGCGCACCACTCCTCTGCTTCCTGGTTTCCTGGATGCCCGGGGCAGGGCGCTCTTGAAGATGGTCACAGCGCTGTTCTGATCTGAGCGTTCTCCAAGGCTGCTAGATGAGGCTGAATGGGAAATGAAGCTGGCCACCACCAGAGATCCGGGCAGCTACAGAGTGGCACAGGCTCCTTGCCTATGTAACCAGCCACTCTGAGGGCAGCGTGCCCAGCAGGGCTATGGAGTCAGTGCCCATTTTGGTGGAGTCAGAGTCGGTATAAAATGGACCGACTCCAACTCCTAAAATATATAATAAATTGGGTACAAGGGTTCAATGCAGGATGTGGGGAATATTTTTTCATAAGAATTTGGGAAAGCTATGAAATGTCCTATAAATGTCTGTCCTATTCCTGATCTAAGGGTCTAGACTTTTAGCTGAGATGAATCTGTGCTACAGTAAATTTATCACTTAAACATGAGCCATGTGTGAGGGAGTCGGAGTTGGAGTCGGTGTCATGGAAATTGAGGAGTCGGAGGTTTGGCTTACCGACTCCACAGCCCTGGTGCCCAGTAGCCTTGGCTTAACATTAAAAATCCCTCCGTAAATTACAAAGTTGTTTGTTTTTAGCACTTTGCAATTTTAACCATTTAAGAACTTGAGGCAACACTTTTCAGATAAATCATCAGTTGTAGACTATTCTGGATGTCCTGTCCCATAGGCTAATGGATCTGTCTATTGTTTTCTACCTATTGTTACATTCATACTGCCATAAATATATATTGTAACATAAAGGGTCCACGTGTATGTTTCCTGTGAAAAACTCAATTTTTTTGCTATATTCTACATCTAGATCACTGCTGGCTTACTAAAAAGCAAACTGAGTATTTGGAGCAATTAGGCAGATCGCTGTCTCTCCATCTCACCCCCCTTGTTATTTAACATTCCCATCTTTTAACTCTGTGTCTAGGATCAGCCAGATGGAATGACTCTGGTGAAAGAAGAGGGGGACAAAGATGAAAGTAAGCAAGAGCCTGAAGTCGTCTACGAGACAAACTGCCATTGGGAAGCTTGCTCCAGAGAGTTTGACACACAAGAACAGCTAGTGCATGTAAGTTAATGGAATTCAGGAACTGGGGTTTGAAAGCTATGTGACCTTTCTCCACAGAGGTCAGGCTCTTTGACCCCGTGTTGAGTCAAGTTTCTTAGCCAGCAGCATTGCATGCCGGAGAGGACTTCATGAGTTTCAAAGAATAAAGGGAAGTCTTAGCTGTGGTGCTTGACCTGTTCAGTCAGCTAAAGCTTACTGCAAAATTCAATAAAGTCTTCAGCAGAGAGTGTAATGGCTCTGATCTTGTAAGCCAGCAAACATTATTTTTTTCTGTAGGAGACTTTGATATTTATTGAGTAATAGTAAGCTGAACATGAATTAATACTAACCTGAAGCCAGGACTCCTTCTATAAACCAAAGCGTCTTTTCTCTTCTTCACAAATGTAATACCTTATTAGTTTTGTTAAAAGGAGACTGTGTGCTTCAGGCTGAAAATGATTGTTGACCCTCACATCCTTTGGACCACCGCTCAGCTCAATGCCGTAGAGCCTTCTTCATCCTCCAGCACAGGGGAGGGAGACTTACCTCTAATATTCATTGGGAAATTATGCAAAGGAAGAAATGCAAACATATTACATAGAATACTTAGCTTAGTGCCGCATGTGATGATGATAATAATATATTGGTAGTTATTACAATGTTTAATTGAAGGGAATCAGACACCAGGATTTTGACACTTAATCTGAGAGCATCATAATGTAGAGAAAGAGAACCTGATTCTAGTAATGTATCACTAACTGGGCTGCTTGCTGTAGTTGATAAAATCCTAGTTTTATCAGAAGGAGATTACCACTGGTGTTCTGGTAAACTTGCTGCCAGGCAGTCCTCCATGTTCATCAGCTCTGCATAACTCCAACCCCACCACTGATTGGCCGCTTTCTGCCTATGCATAATGTACAGAAAGCTGCCGATCAGCGGTATGGGTGGGATTATACAGAGCTCAGCATTCAGAGAACTAGTAGATATGCAGCACATAAAACTGTGATTTTATCAAAACTGCAGCAAGCGGCCCAGTAAGTGATACATTTCTAGAATCAGGATCTCTGGACCTATATCATGCTGCTTTCTGATGGGGTAGCAAAATCATTGTGACAGATTCCTCTTAAAGGGGTTGTTTAAATTTTTCTTTCAGAGGGCAAGGAAAGTAATAAAGTAATAAAACAAGATATGCTCACCAGCTCTGAAACCCACTAATCCAGCATCGGCTGCTCCATTAGTCTTCAAGGGGATATGAGGCAATGATGTCTCACTCCACAGTTACCTCACCTGTGATTGGCCCCAGCGGTCAGGTGACTGGAATGGGATATCATCAGAGTTAACTTGTGGACCTGTCACAGGTTAAATGTGGGCAGTTCTGGCTCATATATTATTCCCGCTGCTCCCCCGAGTATAATGTTTTTTATTTCTTTTTAAATCCGCCATATGGTTTCAGAGATATGGGCCTTTTTATTTGGTGCCAATTTTATGGTGTTTGTCAAGGGGGCGTGACTTACTAGATTCTCGTGGGCGTGTGTTTATCCTGCTCTGCATTATTGCCCTGTGAGCAATGCATCTTGCTAAAGACCATAAATATTAGCACTAATATAATTTATAATAATAAATTTAGAAAAAAATAAACTGAATACTCGGAGGAGGAGCAGGAATAAAATAAGAATGAAAAACTGTCCACTTTTGACCTGGTGACGGCTCATTTTTAAAAAATATTTCCAGTTTTCCGCAAAACCAGGATTGTCTATTTTTCCAGAAATGGCGCCACTCCTGTCTGTGGGCAGTGTGTGATATTGCAGCTCAGCCTTGTTAATATGGATATGGCTGAGATATAATATTAGACACAGCCTATGGACAGGTGTGTCACTGTTTCTAGAAAGGCAAACCTTTTTTTTTTATTTCAGAACAATCCTTTAAAGCTTTTAATGTGGATGTAATGCTAGGATGTGTATGATTATTGTATTTGTGGTTTACGTCTTCTCATTACATAATGGGATAAATCACCATAGCAGTACCACCATCATAAATTCATATCTGAGTGCCTGAATTAATAGGACGGTTATGTCACTTGGTGTGAACAGGGCAACCTCGTTTAATACTGCAGGTTAGGTATTGACATGCTATTTTTATTGAAGCCACCTTACAAAGGGACATCTCAGACCAAAATTGAAAAATACCTTTCAACTGTTAATATAGCAAAGCTTTCATGATACATTAATCGGCAGACAAGATGTTTTAAACCATCCTTCCTCCCTGTCTTATTTACAGCCTATCCATCGTCACTACCACATCCAGTTAATAGCAGGATTCATGATTCTCCATGGTTGTCTATCTAGTGTGTGACAGTACAGGCTTCCTGCTATAGCAAGTCACTATCTATAATTGATATCCTTCCATGGAAGGGGGCAGCAGAGTTTTACTGAGCAGTTTTAAATCCTGCCTCTTGTCCTGACTTGGATGTGAAACGAGAGGCAGAAATCGGAGGCTTCGTTTTATTAACCTGGTGAAGACACACACTGTTTAGTATAACCACCAAGGAATCGTCATTGTGCAAATATATGACAGACAATGCAGGAGCGGACACAGTCAGGAGAGGGCCCTTGTGCAAAATTAGTATATGGGATGCTTGTAGTCTAATATTTCATCATACTGCACCCCTTTATGTGTCAGTGACAGAAGCTGCTAACAGCTGAAGAAATGGCAGTGGGCCCCTTTACCTGTTGGGCACCTTAACTGTTACATTATTGGTATGTCCGCCTTAGACAAAGCTTGCTACCCTCCTGTCTACCAACACATGCCATTTCTCAGTAATCTCTTCAGAGCAGAAGAGGACTTAAACTCTAGTGCCACCTTTTTAGGGTTGCTACTGTATAGTGGCCAGGAGCTGTAGTCATAAGCGCCGGGCTGCTGTCTGGTTGCACTCTGGCATTTTGCAAGAAAACAGTGTCCCAGTCCAGTGTGCTGTCAGGTGTGGGGTGCATCGCACTAACTTGTAGGCCGCAGGCCTCCTCTGTCTCCAGGCCCCCATCCTCACGAGCCGCCGCACACAATTCAAGGGACCAAAGGGCACAACACTTCATATTTTTTACTTCCTCAGTACAACACATCATCAGCTCTACCACTCATTCTTCCTGGACTATTTCCAACCCGCTGACTCTGTTAGCCTCAGGGGTTTCCTGTCCACTTCAACAGTGCACCCGGGATTCACTACCTTCTCTCTGCACAGGTCCCTGTCCATCCATCTTCCATTGTACGCTAGAGGACACAATGTGCCCGGCAGCCACTGTGCCAGACCTTGGGCTCCAGACGTGACAGGAGTATCCTTCCAGAATTCCAGTATGGCTTTCCAGTGCTTTGAATGTCTGGTACATGCTGGCCCTAGCAGCCCACTGTTCTTGAATTTGATCTTGTCACGGTTCTTCCCTATCTCTCTAACTAACAGGAAGTGCCCTCCCCCTTTTACCAACACTAGTCCCAAACTACTGTGGGCTAGTCCTACACATTAAGTGTATCTTATCCCTCTAACATAAACTAACTTTGTGTGGGTTTCCTCCGGTTTCCTCCCACACTCCAAAGACATACTGATAGGGAATGTAGATTGTGAGCCCCAATGGGGACATTGCCCATAATGTCTGAAAATTGTAAAGTGCTGCGGAATATGTTGGTGCTGCATAAATAAAAAGATTATTATTATTATAACTCACATTGCACATTAACACTTTACATTACTTATACGATGTTCATTACCATAACACAGTATAAGAGAAACACATCACTATTCACATTACTTGTAAAACCACATGACACTGCACACATGGCGCGATTGTTGCCTTCAGGGGCAGAACCGCAGCAGAACAGTCCACCACTCTTACACTATTTCCAATAGGTGGCACTAGAGTTCTAGTCCTCTTCTCTCTAAAGAGGCAATTTGCATATTTAATTTCCCAGAGGAGCATGCATGGCGTATAAGTCTCCTCACTCTGATATGCTAGGCCTTGCAAGTCACTCTCAACAAGGAGAAACGTTACTCCTTATTTCACAGTAATCCAAACACTAATTCATTTATTGATTTTGTTAGATGGAAGGAATTAATTTCATGATAGAAATATGTATTGATTAGAATTATCCTGGCTTGTTACTTCATAAAGGCCATTGCTTAGTGGACATACCAGGAATGACTAAGGAAGCAGTAAAAAGCCCCCAATCAGAAAGGCAGTGCTGTGTGTAGTCTTACTGGAAGACTCTCCAGATACTTGTTACCATTCCTGGGGCGTTTAATTGATGGCGTGTTGGCCATACTTTGACTTTCTCCTGGCTTTGAAACAAGGTCAAAAGACAGTTGGGCTCAATTAATCTTCCTCTTGTTTTCTGGACATGTTTACTGTGTTGTGTTAATTCAGCCTCGTTATTACATAGAATTGTTATTTGGCTGTTTCCTTCACTGAGAGGACCTGTATATAATTATCTAAAGTCATCTGTAAAAGTTTATGTTCTCAGGCAGTTGCCCCATGTTAGCCCCAATGTTTTTTTTACTAGGAAGGAAGCAGAATGTTTCCACTGCTCAATCTTCTTTTTTAAGAGATTTCTCTGTTTCAAAAGCGAAACCTTCTAATCTGAGCACAATATCGGTTACAGAGCTGGGGTGCATGAGGCGATTACCTCCGCTTGCCTCCTAATTCATATTGAAGTTTAAAGACTGAGGTTTTTTATATGGGATTCTATACAGATATAAAAAAGAAAATGTGGAAAGCTTAAACAGGCTCCATATGTACAGTGAAGAGGTATCCTTTCTTAGAAGTACTGTTTTTACGTGAGAGTGGGGGCGATTCATTAAAGTGCTTACACCTTACACAGGACAGCAGAGTGGCTGAGTGGTTAGCACTGCAGCCTTGCAGCGCTGGGGTCCTGGGTTCAAATCCCACCAAGACAACATCTGGAAGGAGCTTGCATGTTCTCCACGTGTTTGCATGGGTTTCCTCAGGGTTTTCTGGTTTCTTCCCACACTTCAAAGACATACTGAAAGGAAACTTAGATGGTGAGCCCCAACAGTGACATTGCTGGTAATGTCTGTAAAATTGTCTGAATTGTAAAGCTCTGCGGAATATGTTGTCACTATATAATTAAAAAGATTATTATTACACCATAAATCTTGAGTAAACACCTTAGGAAGTTGCAAAACTTTTACGCAACTTGACAGTTGCACAAAAATATTGCGACTTTTGGTGTTCACACACCAGTCCCGGACGGCTAAGTCAACATGGGCACGACATGAGCAGGACAGGTTTGATCACGCCCGACCATCAAATTCATCATAAGACTTTTCAACTACCTAGAGGAGCTTCAAAAAGTGGATCTTTAAAGCGCACCTGTCAGCAGGATTGTGCTCAATAAATTACATATACTGTCAGGTGGGCAACATTACACTGATTAATATGATACCTTGGTTGATGAACCACTACTAGATGCATTATATAAAATAGGAGGCAGGTCAGTGAAGGCACAGTGACCTGTCATAAGAGCATACAGAATAAGTAAGCAGAGCACCTGATAGAGCGCCCCCCACAGGCCGCCCCGGAGCACGAGCATATCATTATCTCCAAACTGAAAGTAAAGATTACACTAGAACCACAGGACGGATTTCATCATCAAAGGTATCATTTTAATCAGTGTAATGTCACCCACCTGACAGTGTATGTAATTTACTCAGCACAATACTGCTGACAGGTGCGCTTTAAAGCATATCTTATCTTTATATCTAAATATACCCGACTGCAATCGTGCAGCGAGGCTCTGATTCATGTAGCCAATGATTTGGTCAGCATAAATTTGGTGACAGGTTCCCTTTAAAGAGAGCCTGAATTACTTGTATTCCCCATCAAATAACAAATCATGACTATGTGTTCTCAGAACTCTTTGTCTTGTTATTCCACTGGTAATCCTCCAAGAAATGTAGAAATAAGTTGACAAGTGGGCGGTGCCATTTTATTTGTGAAATAGGTATTTTGTTACACAGGCTGACTGTTTTAGCTTGAGTGTATGTAGGGACACTTTCCCTACTTGTAACCAGAGCTGTGGAGTTGGTAAACCAAACCTCCGACTCCTCAATTTCCCTGACTTCCGACTCCACAACTCCGACTCCACAGCACTGGCCACTACTGAGCATGTACAGTACAGACCAAAAGTTTGGACACACCTTCTCATTTAAAGACTTTTCTGTATTTTCCGGACTATGAAAATTGTACATTCACACTGAAGGCATCAAAACTATGAATTAACACATGTGGAATTATATACTTAACAAAAAAGTGTGAAACAACTGAAAATATGTCTTATATTCTAGGTTCTTCAAAGTAGCCACGTTTTGCTTTGATGACTGCTTTGCACACTCTTGGCATTCTCTTGATGAGCTTCAAGAGGTAGTCACCGGAAATGGTCTTCCAACAATCTTGAAGGAGATCCCAGAGATGCTTAGCACTTGTTGGCCCTTTTGCCTTCACTCTGCTGTCCAGCTCACCCCAAACCATCTCGATTGGGTTCAGGTCTGGTGACTTTGGAGGCCAGGTCATCTGGCGTAGCACCCCATCACTCTCCTTCTTGGTCAAATAGCCCTTACACAGCCTGGAGGTGTGTTTGGGGTCATTGTCCTGTTGAAAAATAAATGATGGTCCAACTAAACGCAAACCGAATGGAATAGCATGCCGCTGCAAGATGCTGTGGTAGACATGCTGGTTCAGTAAGCCTTCAATTTTGAATAAATCCCCAACAGTGTCACCAGCAAAGCACCCCCACACCATCACACCTCCTCCTCCATGCTTCACGGTGGGAACCAGGCATGTAGAGTCCATCCGTTCACCTTTTCTGCGTCGCTCAAAGACACGGTGGTTGGAACCAAAGATCTCAAATTTGGACTCATCAGACCAAAGCACAGATTTCCACTGGTCTAATGTCCATTCCTTGTGTTCTTTAGCCCAAACAAGTCTCTTCTGCTTGTTGCCAGTCCTTAGCAGTGGTTTCCTAGCAGCTATTTTACCAGGAAGGCCTGCTGCACAAAGTCTCCTCTTAACAGTTGTTGTAGAGATGTGTCTGCTGCTAGAACTCTGTGTGGCATTGACCTGGTCTCTAATCTGAGCTGCTGTTAACCTGCGATTTCTGAAGCTGGTGACTCGGATAAACTTATCCTCAGAAGCAGAGGTGACTCTTGGTCTTTCTTTTCTGGGGCGGTCCTCATGTGAGCCAGTTTCCTTGTAGCGCTTGATGGTTTTTGCAACTGTACTTGGGGACACTTTCAAAGTTTTCCCAATTTTTCGGACTGACTGACCTTCATTTCTTAAAGCAATGATGGCCACTCGTTTTTCTTTATTTAGCTGCTTTTTTCTTGCCATAATGCAAATTCTAACAGTCTATTCAGTAGAACTATCAGCTGTGTATCCACCAGACTTCTGCACAACACAACTGATGGTCCCAACCCCATTTATAAGGCAAGAAATCCCACTTATTAAACCTGACAGGGCACACCTGTGAAGTGAAAACCATTTCTGGTGACTACCTCTTGAAGCTCATCAAGAGAATGCCAAGAGTGTGCAAAGCAGTCATCAACGCAAAAGGTGGCTACTTTGAAGAACCGAGAATATAAGACATATTTTCAGTTGTTTCACACTTTTTTGTTAAGTATATAATTCCACATGTGTTAATTCATAGTTTTGATGCCTTCAGTGTGAATGTACAATTTTCATAGTCAGGAAAATACAGAAAAATCTTTAAATGAGAAGGTGTGTCCAAACTTTTGGTCTGTACTGTATATAAAGTGAAGCACAGATTCATCTCAACTATAAACCTAGATCCTTAGATCAGGAACAGAACAGACATTTATAGGACATTTCATAAGTTTCCCAAATTCTTATGAAAACATTTACTGCACATCCTGCATTGTACTACTCTACCCAATTTATTAGTATATATTCTAGGAGTCGGAGTCGGTCCATTTTATTCCGACTCCACCAAAATGGACACTTACTCCGACTCCACAGCCCTGGACTCCACAGCCCTGCTTGTAACACCCATGTGCCAATTTACTCCTATATTTCTTGAAGGAATAATAGAAGAATGATACCACACCAAGTGCTAAGTAAATACGCTGCAGAATTGTCCTTTCATGAGGATTAAAATTAATTGTTGACACTGACATTTCAGGAGATCTGATAGGTCCACTTTAGTCTTTGTGAAAAGAATATATTTGGAAGCTTCACTTTCTATTAAAATACCTTGTAATCAATAAGGTACGTCACACACAAGTCAGAACTTATTGAGATGAAAAAAAGAAACAGTTACACTTTGGTATACAATATTTGTACTAATTTTTTGTACTGGTAAAATAATGTCATTTATTAAGTATGTGTTATAATGACTCAAAGGGAAACTGTCAGTCCAAACCGACAGTATGAACTAAGACCTTGTAGTGGATATAGCCTCTCCAATAATTGCACCATTAGTGTTCTAATCACCGCCTCCATTCTGCAAAAACTGAAGTGTAATCAAATATGCTAATCTGGGTGCTTGGTGTGGCCAAGAGGCTCAGTGCACTTTTCCTCCCACTGGTTCTGCACACCCTTACCTTCCTCACTGGTGATTGCTAGTGCTGACTTACCTAAATTTTCTCTGCAGCTAGTGCTCACTCCAGTCAAGCCAGCACTGTCAATCACAAGTGAGGGAGGCAGGAGTATGCAAAACCTGTGGGTGGAACAGTGCACTGAACCTCTTGGCCACACTAAGGGTGCACCAAGCACCCTGATTAGCATATTTGATGAAACCAAAGTTTCTTTAGAATGGAGGCAGTGATTAGAATACTAAGGGCAAAAACAGACTGCTGTATAACTCGTGTGCGGATGGCATCATAAATCTTGTACTGGCTCTCTGGTCTTCTGACCTGAGCTTGACAACTGCATAGAAAAACATCACACTGTCATGCTCAGGTCAGTTGAGGTGCTGGCCAGTACATGCAGTGCGATGTGATCATCACATGAGTTATACAGAAGTTTGTCTCTGCCCTAAAGGTGAAATTGTTATATTGGCTATACCACCTAGAAAGCTATGACCTTAGTTTATACTGTCAGTTTGGGATGATGGACTCCCTTTAACAATTATTTAACCGGTCATTATTAGGGAAGAGTCAGGCAGCCATATAACTTGGATGAGGGACAATCCCAATGCACTGGCCGTCGGCTTTCCCAATTTGAGCATGACAGCAAGTATTTCTATGCAGCTGTCATGCACGGGTCAGTAGAGCCGCAAGCCAGTCCGAGCATTGCGTTATGATCATTGTCCGAGTTATACGGCCGTCTGACTCTTCCCTTAAAGTAGATTTTGTGGTTTGGGTGCGGCCAGAGAACTTTTCTTCCTTGCAGAATTATTAGAATGCTCTCTCAGTAACATTGCTGTGTAGAAGTCGCGCAGACAAAAAAACGCTTCATAAAACTGTAAAAACCTATGTAAAAACATGGGTGCCAAAAAGACAATGCCATTTGCCACGTGTAAAGGCACCCTTACCAATTCTGCTGCAAGGAAGAAGCCTAGAACTCTGTAGACTACCTCTGTGTATTTTGTGTTATTATTTGAGCCATTTGTACATAGTTCAGGTGTCTGCGTATCTGATCTGCACAATATATGGTTGGTGTGTCTGCATTTTCCGTCAAATAGTCAGCTGTGGTGTAGGTATGGGACGAGCGTATCACCAGGCCTAGACGTTGCAGTTCTTAAAGAAAGATAAGTATTCAAGCTGAAAATGAAACAAAGCTCTGACTGTATTCCTCCTTGTGTTTAGCAGAGATAAACTTCACTGGAGTCTCAGTGCTGCTCCTGGCAGAAGCTTTAATTGGTAAAATGCAGATTTTTTTTTTGATCAGGAGAGGATTACTCTTCTTATCAGTATAAAGCATCTTATTTGAAGATGAAAAGGCTTCGCTGAATCACAGATGCCAACATTGTTGCAAGGCGCTGTGGCGACTGACATCTCAAATGAAACTGTGATTTATTAGTCTGTATTGGCTGGCCTAGCCTAAGTAATCTAGTAAAGGTCCTGCTGATTTGCAAATTTTTCTAAGCGAAATGCTTTTTATATACAATTCCCTGGTAATATTTCCTAAACTGACAGCATTTAGAATAAATAATACTAAGAGACGCAGAGAATTGAAAAGTGTACTGAGAATTGCTAAGCCGATTTTTAGGATGTGAGCGCCAGTCAGTGCTTCTTCAAACCTATCTTGGTGGTTCTTTTTACGTGTTGTCTGATAAGCTGGCGAGGGAAAGATTAATAACAGTGCCTTGTTACTATCAGTAGCGTCTTGTCGATTCCCTGTAAGAGGCCTGTCTGCTCAGCATGGAAATTATTGATTAAATAAGAAGTGTCATTAGGTTGTGAGTAGATCCATAATCACAAAAAGCAGCGGACAGTAAGATGCGCTGCCATGAATCAAAGCTTCTGCCGAACTCGTTTATATTGCTGTGACATCCACACCTATTAGGGACATCCATTTCGTATATACGTGCCAGCCAGGCAAGAACAACACTCCAACTAAGAGCAGCAATATATGACAGAGACAAAGCCACATCCGGGAAGAAGGACAGAGGGTGGCAGTAATTTGTTTGGAGGATTGCCCACTAAGAAAGGGCTATATTGATCACAGAGGAAACTAGATAGCTCTGACTCTTGTAGTCCCTTTTTTTTTAATTGGTCTCACTTCACTTGTGATGGGGAGGAGAACACATATCATATTTTGTAAGGAAACAATGTTGTGGTATTTGTGAGCATGCTCGGGTCAGGATTCCAGCTGAGCAAGTCATCTCGGCATGTAAAACGGAATGCAGGGTTTAAAAATAACTAAGAAAAAGTGGTGTTCTGCTTCTACTTAGCGGGTACTCCGTGTAACAGAACCCTGACTGGGAAGTTTAGCAATAAAATGCATGACATGTCTCATAACTTCAGCAGAAAGCCCCATCTACAAATGCTGAAAAACATCATGAATCTCAGCTTTTACATATAGCCAGTGGAGATGAAAAGCATTGTCTATAACCCAAAATGCAGTTTTTGTTGTGGGATAGGCCAATGTCTTACTTTCTCACAATATTACTGAAATAGGATGCGACAGTGATGATGAGATATTCACTGCACGGCAGGGGTGCACAACCTTTTCTGGTCCACGGTTCACGTTGTTATATTGAACGACTTCCAAGGGTTGCAGTAAATAGGGGTATTACCCTTTCAGAAGTTTATGGCATATCAAAAGAAGCAGAGAATCAAGAGAAGCAGGTCCACTGCCAGGACTCCCGCATATCTGGAGAACGAGGGTGCTCTTTTGCCCCAGTTAGTACTCTGAGGAGGGCCCCCCCTTCACACAAGTCATGAAGACAATGAAGTCATGTAGCTGGCTGCATATCACAGTTCACAGTTCTCTTAAAGTGATTGTTCGGTCTTCTGAATTCTTACAGCTTGTGCACCGCATGATGTCAGGATTCCCCAGTGTTGCTGGTGAGAGCAGAAGGTTATGTGACCACAAGTATGCAATTTGCATACATTCAGTCACATACCAACTAGACTAATACAAGTGAATTGAGTGAGGCCAAGCACGTCTAGTCGAAATGTGGCCAGAAGAGCGCAAATCACATACGTGCAGTCAAGTGACCGACCTCTTTCTCCTGCACCTCTGGAGAATCCTGACAGCATGTGGTGTACACGCTGTAAGAATTCAGAAGTCTGCAGTCACATGCAGTGACTGCAGACTTTTACCTGCATCCCCTAATTGAATAGTAAGAGTTGCACTCTTTTCAGCCACTACTTTACCTAACATATGCCTTTTTGGAGTGCTAAACAGGGGGCAAGGAACCTTAGTCTCTTGATGTATGGGGGACCAAGATATGGTTACACATTGCTCTGTTCATACTTGCCCATTCCTTTTCCTGAGCAATCTGCTACTCCGCTTTCCTTAGACATGGAAACAACTGTATACAGAAGGTCGGGGGTAGCACAAAATGGCATGACTGGCCGCATGTCACCTCTTGACCGCATGCGGTGCACCCCTGCTTTACAGCCTGCAGTAAATGGTTAGAGCCCTTTATGAGCCACAAATACTTGTCTCAATTGGTGTCATAACTACTTGATCATGAAGTCCTCCCCCTGCTGGTAAGAAATAGCAGAAACTCTCTAAAAGATAATCAGGCAGTCGGAGCTCAACTCAATGCATCTGCTAATGACAATGCTGAGAGGAGCAAAAATTTCATTTTTAATTATTCCCTTCAAACTTCTAGAACATCCTGACAATGGCCTAATGGAATCAAGGAGTTGCAGATACAGATTTCTGAGCCATCATCACTGGGCCTGTATAAAGTTTGTTCTTAGCATCTGTAGTGTACTAAAGCACTTTAGAAAGGTATTCTGAGATACTGTATGCTCTTAGACACAGATTTATAAACCTATTTCAAAATGTATTAACCTGGATTGCAATGGTTACAATTAAGTGTTGGAACTGTGTTGTAAAATTTACTTGTAAAAATGTTATTTTTTAAACAAAAATTATGTTTTTATTTGATCAAAAGTTCTCATTAAAGGGCTACGATGAGCAGCCGGATCGTTTTACTTTAAGAATTGGCAAAGACTATATTGT
This sequence comes from Phyllobates terribilis, assembly GCF_046119375.1. NCBI lineage: Eukaryota > Metazoa > Chordata > Amphibia > Anura > Dendrobatidae > Phyllobates > Phyllobates terribilis. The sequence goes on from NW_027362764.1 coordinate 254,921,882, forward strand.
TGACTGAATAAAAGGAAATGTAACTTCCAAAAAACTTTCAACAGATAATCCTACAGTTTGATACTGGTCATCAAGCTGTTTGGATGTTTGGCAGCAGATGACACAGGCTACATGGAAAACTGTAGTTGTACATGCTTCAAATGTCAGAGGGGGATACAATAGTGTGAGCAAAAAGTAAGAAGGAAGTTCAAACAAAGGTCCATCCAAAAAAGAAAAAAGGGAATGTGAAATCTGAAAATGGCCTATTGTTTAAATTAGGTTTTTACATTAACTATATTTTTTTAACTGTTTTGATATCGTTTTTTTTCTACATATTAGAAATCTAGTAATATTTAGTCTGACCTCCAGGCCTCATAGTAGATTCTGTTTTGTACAGATGGTTTTCACCAGTCTCATTATCAGCCCAGACAGGATGATGCAAGGTAACTCCTTTATATGTCTACATACAGTAACTAAAAATATATCCACCATTTACAATAGATGATCTCACAGCTCACCTCCTCCCCCTGTCTTCATAATGACCTTTGTCCAGATTAGAGTATACTCAGTTAAATCTTCTACATAAAAAAAGGATCTGAGTCAGTCTAATTCTGCTAATGTCCATGTAGCTGCTGAGACTAATATTAGGCCTAGTATTTATTTAGTTCAAATAAACCTGATTTAAACAATGTAATTTTTTGATCAACACCCCCTTTTTATTTGCTTGTCAAAGAAATCTTAAAATAAAGTACACAGTCTTACTCATACTCACTGCAATATTAATAAACCAAGAGGGTTTTTTCAACTTGTCATATGCATGTTATTATTATTATTATTTATTATTATAGCGCCATTTATTCCATGGCGCTTTACATGTGAAAAGGTGTACACAGTGGTGTTAAAAAGTGTTTGCCCCTTTCCTGATTTCTTATTCTTTTACATGAATGTCATAATTAAATGTTTCAGATCACAAAACAAATTTAAATATTAGACAAAGAGAACAGAAGTAAACACAAAATGCAGTTTTTAAATGAAGGTCTTTATTATTAAGGGAAAAGAAATCCAAACCTACAGGGCCCTGGGTGAAAAGGTGATTGCCCTCACCCTCCCTTAAAACATAAATTAACTGGGGTTTATCACATCTTTGGGAAACTGAGTTAAATTTCCCTAGTCACACACAGGCAGAAGCGCACTTGGGTTATGCAGCTGAACAATGATCCAAAACACACCAGCAAGTCCACCTCTGTATGGCTTAAGAAAAACAAAATGAAGACTTTGGAGTGGCCTAGTCAAAGTCCTGACCTTAATCCAATTGAGATGCTGTGGTACGACCTTATAAAGGCGGTTCATGCTCAGAAACTCTCCAATGTGGCAGAATTATAACAATTTTGCAAAGGTGAGAGGGCCAAAATTCCTCCAGAGCATTGTAAAAGACTCATTGCTAGTTATTGCAAGTGCTTGATTGCAGTTGTTGCTGCTAAGGGTGGTCCAACCAGTTATTAGGTTTAGGGGTCAATCACTTTTTCACACAGGGTCCTGTAGGTTTGGATTTCTTTTCCCTTAATAATAAAGACCTTAATTTAAAAACTGCATTTTGTGTTTCCTTGTGTTATCTTTGTCTAATATTGAAATTTGTTTTGTGATCTGAAACATTTAAGTGTGACAAACATGCAAAAGAATAAAAAATCAGGAAGGGGGCAAACACTTTTTCACACCACTGTACATAATAAAAAATAAGTACAATAATCTTGAACGACTGGTAGAGGAGGAGAGAGGACCCTGCACGTGAGGGCTCAGAGTCTACAAGGTGAGGATACAGGATTTGTTCACATGGCATTACCCTTATGGTACATTAGTGTACTAGGTGCAAATCTAGTGGCCATGCGGATTTCCTCTGTGTACTAGTCTAGAGTATGAGATAAGGAAAGTAGATTATGAATATACAATATTTTTCGGACTATAAGACGCACCGGACCATAAGACGCACCTAGGTTTTAGAGGAGGAAAAAAAAAATGTAAGCAAAAAATGTGTTCATGATGCTCTTTTAAGGGGGGGGTCTTCTGCTGACACTGGTATAGGGGTACTGTCCCCCAATTCTGACAATATCCCCCATCCTGGTATATATGCCCCCTTCCTTTTATACGTGGTCCCCATCCCCATCCTGGTATGCATGGCACCTCTCATCCTTATCCTGGTATGCATGGCAACCCTCATCCCCAATCCTGGTATGCATGGCACCCCTCGTTCCTGTCCTGGTATGCATGGCACCCCTCATCCCTATCCTGGTATGCATGGCGCCCCTCATCCCTGTCCTGGTAGGCATGGCTCCCCTCATCCCCATCCTGGTATGCATGGCACCTCTCATCCTTATCCTGGTATGCATGGCACCCCTCATCCCCAATCCTGGTATGCATGGCACCCCTCATTCCTGTCCCGGTATGCATGGCACCCCTCATCCCTATCCTGGTATGCATGGCGCCCCTCATCCCTGTCCTGGTATGCATGGCACCCCTAATCCCTATCCTGGTATGCATGGCACCCCTAATCCCTATCCTGGTATACATGGCACCCCTCATCTCTGTCCTGGTATGCATGGCACCCCTCATCCCTATCCTGGTATGCATGGCACCCCTCACCCCTGTCCTGGTATGCATGGCACCCCTCATCCCTATCCTGGTTTGCATGGCACCCCTCATCCTTATCCTGGTATGCATGGCACCCCTCATCCTTATCCTGGTATATATGGCCCCTCATCCTTATCCTGGTAAATATGGCCCCCTCAGCGTTATCCTGGTATGTATGGCCCCCTCATCTTTATCCTGGTATGTACGGCCCCCTCATCTTTATCCTGGTATGCATGGTCCCCCTAATCCACATCATGCTGCACATAAAAAAAAAAACAACCACTCCTACTCACCTTTCTTCTCTCCTCCAGCGCTGCGTCCTGTCTGCCCGCACTGTTCTCTCCATGTGAGCCGCGCATGACGTCGCTGCCATGCGCGGCTCACAAGGAGAGATCAGCTGCCGGAAGTCACTGCTCCCCAAGCCGGAACTGTGTGCGCGGGGAGCAGTGACTTCATGCTCCTTCATAGCCGGCACACAGCGTAGCCGCGCTGCGGCTCCTGCTGCTGCCGGGCTATCGCGTGTGCCCGCTTATTAAAGGGCATGAATATTCACCCCCTCCCCACGTCCATGGGCATGGAGAGAGGTTGAATATTCATGCCCTTTAATAGCGGGCACAGGCGATTCCGGCAATAGCAGGAGCCGCGCTGCGGCTACACTGAGTGCCGCTATTAAGGAGCATGAATATTAATTTTCTTTAGCAGCGGGGACAGTGTAGGCTGCAGCAGGCAGCTGCTGCATCCTGTGCCCGCTCCTCAACTGCTACCGCTCCCCCCACACCCCACACAGCATATATATATACCCCCCAACATTCAGACTATAAGACGCACCCCCCATTTTCCTCCAAAATTTTGGAGGAAAAAAGTGCGTCTTATAGTCCAAAAAATACGGTAGTCCAGTTTGAAGTCTGAAATATACCGTAATGCTTCTGAAGATAGGTAATTAAGTGATATTCTTTTCAATTACTGTACATTAATGATGAATTTCCAATGTTATTTGGAGAAAGTTCCACTTCAATAAAAAGTCCCTGAAAATATAATAAATAAATTAACTTTATACTTTTTTTTTCACCTTAAGTGTAGGGTCAAAACCGTTTTCCCCACATCCGAGAAAAAGAGTCCTATAATTCTGATCAGACTTTGATCAGAGTTAGAGCAGAGTGTCATCAGTTTTTCTCGGATGTGGAGAAAATAAGAAAAAAGTTTCTCCACCTTCTTCGAGAAAATAGGACCACACTTGGATGTCATCCGAGTGCAGTCTGAAATTGGTCCAAAGAGGAGTGCTATCCCTGAAAACCACTCGGAAAATCCATCGTGTGCATGAGCCCTAAGACAAACACATTTTCTCCACTCCCACATTCTTTCCATTCAGCATATTTCCATCAACATATCTATTTCTTTCTTCTGTTCCTCTCTTGTTGTCATGTTGTCCCCGCGCTTGCCTAAAAACCGTTATGATTTCATCCGCCTCCCAGACTCATTATCCATGGTTTATCACTTACAAAGCATATCAAGAAATTATTACTTTGTGACTTAAGATGTTTCCAAGATTTTAATCCACTCACTCATCACATCTCAGCTAGATGTGGCTGCCTCCGCCAAACTGGCATCATATTAAGCTGTCTGTCCCATCTTCAATCCACTAAAAATGGGATTGTAAGACATGCCAAGTTCACTCCGCATACTTCATAGTGCTCTCTGGAGTAAAGGCTTCTCCAGTGTTTTATTTCTATACAAACCCAAGGAGCCATTTACAAATACAATGTCTATGGTGACTTTATGCAGTTAGGATTTCGGATCATTTAACTGTATGAATTGTGGTTTTAAAAGTAGATTTTTTTTCCATATTAAAATAGCACAACTTTTACTTTTGAATATTTTTTAAAAGCTAATGTCAAAAAATACAGTAGGGTTGGGCAAACTCCTTTAGCACACTTTCCATAATGTTTCCATAAAATTATTGTGCTAACAAAGTTTCAATAATTTTCCTGTGATTTGTTTTTTCTAGTACTAAAGCATCATTAGATTTTGTAGAATTGTTCCTGGTGGAACAAAATTTGGGAGGCCCTCATCCATGAAATGGATGCCCACAAGAATACGAGATAACTATAGAGCCCCGGGTATGATGAACAAATACCTTTAGAAGTAGGAGACCATAACTTTAGTGGGCTGTCGTGAGTGTGATCTGGACATGAAAGGGTTTTTATTGAAATCATAAATTCATAAAATTGCAAAATGCTTGTAAAAGCAAGTAACCTTACAATTTACCTCTTAAATTTACCTCTTTCCAGTGTCAAGAACAGTTGGATTTTTAATTCTAATTTTTATCTTTATTGTGTACTGCTTGTGGCCTAGGTTATTAGCTACTTTTTCAGCATATGAAAAATAGACCGTCTCCTAGACAGTGAATGCGCACTTTCAAGCGCCTTGCTATAGAGATCCTGACAGCTTCAAAGCCTTTTTGCTTCTCCAATGCTGCAGAGGCAACGTTACCTCTGCATGCAGCATAGGAGAGTGCACCATTTGGGCCATCAGCCCAGCAATGCTGCTAACCTGAACTGTCAGTCTTTTGCTAATGAAGAGAGAATGACCCTTTAATCGGGTGGTGGAGTAGGGTGGCGACCCTGTGCCTGCAGGCTTAAAACAAACTGTTTATTTTTCAAATAAAATATTTATATTTTCCTTTTTTAAACTCCAATCCCTAAAGTAGGCAGCTTCAAAGTGAACTATAGAAAATCTGCTCAGACTTAGGCCTCATTCTCTTTTTCTCACGTCCTAGAAAGACAGGAGGACTATTTTCATCAGACTTTGATTACAGTGTGGTCCGAGTATCTTCCATCTTTCTTGTACATAAAAAAACATATCCTCCACATTCTCCTTTCTGACTGTCCGTGAAAATTGGACAACACTTGAATGTCATCCAAGTGCGGTCCGATTTTTTTAACGGACCCATTGACTTGCATTTCTGACTTTGATCCCACCCTCGAATTAAAATTGGACATGTCCCCAAGATTTTTTGCGGACTGCTCAGTTCTTAAAAATCACGGACATGTGAATGGGCCCATAGACTATCACAGGTACGAGTTCTATCTATGAAAACCATGGCTACAGATAGCCTTCGTACAAGAATATCGGATGTCTGAATGAGGCCTTAGAATTAGTTAGAGCATGTGCACACTTCAAGTATTTTCTGTGTTTTTTGTGTTTTTGTTGCGCGCCGTTTTGCCACAAAAACTGAAGTATTTCCTAGTGCCGGCAAAGTGAATGAGATTTCTGAAACCTCATGCACATGTTGCTTATTTTTTCCTTGCGGATTTGAAGCAGTGTGTCAATTCTTTCAGCTTTTTTGCAGTATTTCCTGCCCTCTAATGACGGGAAAAAAACGCATCAATAATGCAAGTAAAAACTCCACAAAAGCAAGTGTATTTTACACTGTTTCTCCTGCCAAGAGGCTCGTTTGTGGTGCAGAAATGTCTGCGGCAAATACTTAATTTGCACATACCCTTACTGTTGTAACCAAAACTGTAGAGCATTTAACTGCTTGGTGCTTGATTTCCATTCCAGTGAAATTCTCTTTTGTGCAAACATTTCTTGCTTCCCCCTGTAGTATATCAGCCCTTATCTTTTTTTCCTTTACTGATGACTGACACCTCTTCTTCCTACTCATCGCCTCCACACCGTCCTCTCCCACAGTAAATATTTGCTATGCCCATGTACATACTTGCCTGCTTATTTAGGCTCCACGCGCTACAACAAACAGCCCGCATTCTGGCCCCGGCATTGTATATGGGATTGGTTTGTATCAATGACTTTCTTTTAGCCAGCATTGATCAGTGAATATGGAGAGATATTTAGCTGCTGAGTTTCACTCATAATACTAATCGCCCGGAACTAATGCTTTAGGGCCTTTTAAGCTTTTTTCCACCTTCAGACAACTGAAGTAAGATTCCTTTTTTCTTTTTATTTCTTCTACTCTTTATTTGATTAAACTTCCATGTACTAATGTGCTACTTCCAGAATCTTGCTGGAATAGTAAAGCATCGTAAGGCTCATGTGGAGATGCTGGCATTGTAAAAAGAAGAAGAAAGCGCAGTGCTGGCCGAAAAAAGATCATCCTTACAGATGTTTTTTGTTTGTTCAGCTTCATGTTCTTTTTTCCCTCCCTTGGACTTGGAGTTTTAAATGATAGTTATGTTATGTCTAGTGTTGAGCCACCCCCGTAGTGTTCGAGTTCGGTTCGGTTCGTCGAACACCCGTGTGTTCGCCGAACTGTTCGTCGAACTGTTCGTCGAACACCTTCGAACACCGTTAAAACCATTGGCAGGCAAACAAAAACACATAGAAACACATAGAAAACACCTTCAAAGGTGTCCAAAAGCTGACAAACTGCTCAGAAGACACAACTAACACATGGAAAAGTGACAAGTACATATAGTCATGCGAAAAGAAAAGAGGTGGAGGAGTAAAAGGAGGGGGAGACACAGATATAGGCATGTCATGCCCTTCTAAAATCCAAAAAGTGAGAAGCCGAGACGGCCAGTCGCTCCTGCCCGTGCCACCTCCGTGTCGCCGGGTTTGTGCCAGAGCCGCGGTGAACCCTGACGGCCAGCCCCCCTCTCCCAATACTGGTGCCTGTCCGCTGGTGGGTCGAGAGAGCCCCCCTGTGGTGGAGGCAGCTCTAAGCTTTTTAATTTAAATTGTCCCTCTAATTTGAATGAATACACTTTAAATCCATTTACAAGGATCTATTGGAGGGCAAGTCTCATGCCAGCAGCCGCGTAATTCCAGCTCCAGTAGCGTCCACTAAAGCTGCTGCAGTTAAAAAGCTTTTATAAGGATCGAGCTCGGCTGTCCACCGCAAGGCATCCTAGTGCCAGTCCCAGCCCCTATGCCTTGGGGTGCCTCCTGATGCTCTTCACTAAGTATCCCGTGGTCCCGAAGCATTTCCTTTGAAAAAATTAAGTGTCCAAACTACAGGTGGTGTAGCTTGCTTAACAGCCGGGATAATCCGCTGACTAGCAGACACTGCTACTAGGCACAAAGTATTTCCTGGGCTAGATGCAGTTAAAAATTTGTAAGTAGATACTCTCGTTGGATGCTGAGAAAGCATTCCATAGAGTCTCCTGGCACGCCATATATGATTCTCTTAAAAAGCTTGGGGTAGGGGTCTAGGGGACCCTTTTATAGCCAAAATCACGGCCCTGTATCACAATACGTCACCTAGGCTGAAGATAAATGGAACTGTAGCACCGAGGGCTCGGTTGCTACAGACGTATTGCACCTCACCCAGAGGTGTGATATCTCACTCTCAGATAAGGATGGAGTGTGGATCAGGACCCGACACCTGCATGCATTACACCACATTGCCGTGGGGCAGGGCGACCAATATGCCCCTGAGATGGGCACGACAGTCCCTGTCCCTGGCTGGAGTGGGGGGAGGGAACACTGAGGAAGGGGAACCCTGCAGTGCAGGAGCAGGGAGGAAGCAGTTCCTGGGTGCATTGAGAAGGGAGTATAAAAGGTGGGCACCATCTTAGTTCAGTGCAGAGAAGTCTGAGCAGAAGTGGCAGGGAGCAGGGGCTCTGCATGAGCTCTGCTCCGGAGGCGGGCCTAGTAACAGAGGCCCAAGCCTGCAAGAGGGAGAAGGAAGGAAGAGGAGCGGAGAAGGCTCCAGGAACGAGGAATGAAGGGATCCCAGGGGTGCGGACGGGCGAGTCGCCACCGCACGCCCGAATCCACCTGCGTGGAGGGGTCAGGCCAAAGGGGGAGACCGGTCCCCGAACTAGTGGAGGCAGGAAACGACCCTCAGCTAGAAACCGGAGGCTCTGACATTTTATGTGGCGCAGCCCCTTGCTCCACCCGCTAGGAAGGCACCACATAGGGTCAGGGAAACTGGCGCCAAGTTTACCAAGAGGAGGCCCGAGGCAGCCGGACAGAAGTGTTGGTAAGAAAGGCCAGACAAAGGACACACAAAGGGGGTCCTGTGAAGCGCTCCAAAGTTATCTGGGAGTTGTCTGAGCCCCTCACCTGGTGAGCACAGTACGACGTGGGCAGCCGTTACCTGCAGACGTGGTCTGGATAATAAGAACTGTGAGTAAAGGCCCTGAACTGCATCACTGACTCCGTGTCGTTACTGCTGCTGCCCTGCACCATCACCCCCATCCTCCGCATACACTGCCCTGAGGCTATACTCCTCCCGTGGGGAGTTATGCTACGCTCTGCTGCACCCACAACACCAGCCTTAGCGGTCTGCCCTGTAGCGGCGGTTCACTCTGACCGCAATCCACGGGTGGCGTAGTCGGACATTTAAACATCAAAACCACATAAATAGTTCCGCCACTGGTTTGACCGCCCTGAGCCACGGAACCGGATCGCCGCCACGAAGACTACAACCACCAGCATCCACCAAAAAGGGTCCGGCTCCGGGTGTCCCAAGGCCCAGGGGGTGCGTCAGAACATTTTCATCACCTTTCACAATCACCAATGGGACAAGGCAGGGATGTCCTCTGTCCCCTCTCTTATACATCCTAGTGACGGAGCACCTGCTCTCATCAATTCGCCATAACCCCAATATTAGGTGGATTGAGGTGGGAGGCACCGAGTACAAGTGCTCTCTATTTGCTGATGATGTCCTAGTATATATCACTCAATCACATATATCCATCCCTGCTGTTATGGCTGAAATAGATCACTTTGTTACATGGTAAAATTTTAAAATCAATGCAGCGAAGTCTGAGGCCCTCGATGTCTCCCTCCCTAAATCCATATAGGATTCCATCCAGTCCAACTTTCCCTTTGCCTGGCCCTCACAGGGTATCAAATACTTAGGAATTCCTATTCATAGAGACCTCTCCCATCTATGTTATCTTAATTTTGGGCCCTTTATTGAACAATTCCATACAGACCACGGTTGGCAAGTTAGAACTGTAAGATTCACTACGTGAACCACTGGTGTTTTGTGGAAAAGCACATGTACACCGCGTTCCAAATTATTATGCAAAAAGTGTTTAGGAGTGATAAGGGAAGAATTTGTTTGTTTGTCAGTTAAACTCATTGATGGTGATGTGTGTCAGGGCTCTTTATATCACTGTAAGCAATTGCAGACACCTGTGCTAATTAGTTTGGCAGGTGTGTCCAATGAAAGGCAAGACTACTTAAGAAGGCTCTCTCACATTATTAAGCAGCCTACATTTTCTGCCAAAATGGGAAAGAAAAAGGATGTGTCGGCTGCTGAGAAGCAACAAATTGTGGAGTGTTTAGGTCAAGGCATGACTACAATCAACATTGTGCGATGATCAGGATGAAGTGTCTTGGCAATCAAGAAGTATGTAGCTGATTCACAGTACACACGTGTGCGTGCTGATAAGGGCAAATTGAGGACTCTTTCCTACAGGCAATTACGTCAGGTTGAAACAGCAGCGGCAAAAAAGCCTTGTCATAGCAGCAGACAAGTTTTTGAAGCTGCTTGTGCCTCCAACGTCCCCCGAACAACAAGATGCAGGGTCCTTCAGAGGTTTGCAGCTGTGCATATGCCATCCTGTCGACCTCCTCTATCCACTTCACACAAGCAGAAACGGCTCCAGTGGGCCAAACATTACATGAAGACTGATTTCAAAACTGTTTTGTTCACGGATGAGTGCCGTGCAGCGCTCGATGGTCCAGATGAATGGAGTGGAGGATGGCTGGTTGATGGACACCCCACGCAAACACGGCTACAGCGCCAACAAGGAGGAGGTGGAGTAATGTTTTGGGCTGGAATCATGGGGAGAGAGATTGTCGGCCCCTTTAGGATCCCTGAAGGCGCTAAAGATGAACTCCATAATGTATGTGGATTTTCTCAAACAGCACTTCCTGCCATGGTTCAAGAAGAAGAACCGTGTATTTCACAGCAAGATCATTTTTCTGCATGATAATGCACCATCTCATGCTGCACATAAAACATCTGCATCTCTGGCTGATATGGGCATAAAAGGGGACAAACTTATGGTGTGACCCCCATGCTCCCCTGACCTCTACCCCATTCAGAACCTTTGGAGCATCATTAAAAGGAGTGTCTATGATGGCGGGAGGCAGTTCACATCTAAGCAACAGCTCTGGGAGGGTATTCTGTCCTCATGCAAAACAATTGAAGCAGAAACCATCCAAAACCTGACAAATTCAATGGACGAGAGAGTTCAGAAGCTCCTTTCGAACAAGGGGTCCTATGTGAAAATGTAACATCACCTAGAATAAAGTTTTGAGTTGAAAACTGTTTGATTTCAGTTTCTAACAACCTGCTAATGCTTATAATTTCAAAAATGACCATTTTTTTGGTCTTTATTAAAATGAAAAGGTTGATCGAAAAGTTTGGGGGATCTAAGAGTGTGGCAACCCAGTAGTCATGATTACTTCGAATTCTGACAATATGAGGGTCATGCTGCAGGTAGTGCAGCAAGAAGGCACTTATGTGTCTTGCGCATCTCGGAGCCCCAAAATTATTTTCCGGGCTAGATGCAGCTAAAAATTATTTTTAATTTTAAATCTGGTGAAGCTTATTATAGATGGCCTAATAGGATCAGTGCTGCACACTGCTACAAAGCCCAAATTATTTTCCAGTCAAGATACAGATAAACATGATTAGTAATTTGAAAGCTTAAAACGGTTGGTAGGGTGATTTTAACCAATCATCAAGCTTTTACTCTCCCCAGGATGACACAGGGGTAGAAAAGTCGTTTCGGATCCATGATTTGTTCATCTTTATGAACGTGAGTCTGTCTACATTATCAGTGGAGAGCCGCGTGCGCTTATCTGTCAGCACACCACCAGCAGCGCTGAACACACGTTCAGACAGAACGCTGGCTGCGGGGCATGACAAGATCTCCAAGGCGTAAGTGGCTAGCTCCGGCCATTTATCCAGATTGGAAGCCCAAAAAGAGCAAGGGTCCAGTGACACAGTCGTGGCTTCAATGTTTACTTGGAGATACTCCTGTACCATCGTCTCTAGGCGTTGACTATGTGTCAGACTTCTTGTCTCCTGTGGCCTTGCAAAGGATGGGCTAAAAAAGTGGTGAAATGATTCCGCAAAATTGATGTTACCAGCAGATACTGTGGTTCTGTTACGGTTTGAGTGCTGAACACTTGACGGTCCCACGGTTGGCAAGTTGGAACTGTGAGATTCACTACGTGCACCACTGGTATTTTGTGGAAAAGCACATGTAAGATTCTGCAACAGTCTCTGCTGATACTCCTGCATGCGTGCATCCCTTTCTATGGCAGGAATAATTTCTGCAAATTTACTTTTGTACCGGGGATCTAACAGTGTGGCAACCCAGTAGTCAGGATTATTTCTAATTCTCACAATTCGAGGGTCATGTTGCAGGTAGTGCAGCAAGAAGGCACTCATGTGTGTTGCGCATCCAGGAGCACCAAGTCCCTGTTGTGTTGGTGGCGAGGTAACAATCATGCTTCCTTCCTCTGTCCTCTCCCCCCAACCTCGCACAACAGAAATGTGATCAAGGTCTCCCTCATCTGATGAGTCTTCCATCAGTTCGTCCTCCACTTCTTCCTGGGCTCCTGCACCTTCCTCACTAGTTTGGCTGCTACCATGCGCCCTGGTAAAACCATCTCCCCCACCCTCACATGCCTGCCGCCTTGGTGCTGCCGACCGTCTGGACCTTGCAGATGTTAGCCCTTCCGCATACAACTCCTCCTCCTCTACTTCCTCCACCTCCTCTTGTGCCACCACCTGACTCTGAATTCTGTTTAACATGTGCTCCAGCATGTAAATCACCGGAATAGTCATGCTGATAATGGCATCGTCAGCACTAAACATCTTCGTCGCCATTTCAAAACTGTGCAGAAGGGTGCATAGGTCCCTGATCTGAGACCACTCCTCCAGCGTGATTTGCCCCACCTCTGAATCTCGTTGGCCCAGGCTATACGTCAGAACGTATTGCACCAGGGCTTGTCGGTGCTGCCACAGTCGCTGCAACATGTGCAGAGTTGAATTCCACCGGGTAGGCACATCGCATTTTAGCCGGTGAAGTGGCAGGCCCAACGACTTCTGTAGAGATGTAAGTCGCTGAGCTGCGGGATGCGAACGGCGGAAGTGAGCACACAGCGACCGTGCCCTCTGCAGAAGGCCATCTAGTCTGGGATAGTGGGCTAAAAATTGCTGGACAACCAGGTTCAACACGTGAGCCATACAAGGCACGTGTGTGACATTGCCCCGGCGAAGGGCCGCACCCAGGTTTGCAGCATTGTCGCACACGGCCTTCCCTGGTTTCAGGTCCAGTGGAGACAACCATTCATGAAATTGGTTCTCCAGAGCTGACCACAACTCCTCAGCTGTGTGACTCACATTTCCCAGACATTTCAATGTAAAAACCGCCTGATGACGTTGAGCCCTACTGCCAGCATAGTAAGGAGGTGTGCAGGATCCCTTCTGCGCAGTTAGAAAGCTTGTGGCATGACCAGACAGGCTTTGGGTGCAGGTGGAAGACCGAGAGGAGGTTGAGGAGGCAGAAGCAGTGGAGGAACTTTGACATAAAGAGGATTGACGCACAACTCGTGGGGACGGCAAGACTTGGACAGCAGCCCCTTGTCCTGCTGTCACCATAGTTACCCAGTGCCCAGTCAGCGACATGTAACGCCCCTGTCCATGCCTACTCGTCCAAGTGTCTGTGGTGAAATGCACCCTGTCACACACAGAGTTTCTCAAAGAAGCGGTGATGTTGTGTGCGACATGCTGGTGGAGCGCAGGCACACCTTTCTTTGAGAAGTAGTGCCGACTGGGCATCTGGTACTGGGGCACTGCGACGGACATAAGGTCTCGAAAATCCTCTGTGTCCACCAGGCGGAAAGGCAGCATTTCTGTAGCCAAGAGCTTGCAGATGGTGAAATTCAACCTCTTAGCTTTCTCATGGCTAGGAGGAAATGGTCTTTTACTTGTCCACATCTGAGGGACCGAGGGCTGGCTATTGTGCTTAGACGGGGTTGATAAGGGTGTCCCCGGCAAACTGCCGGTCTGTGAGGAAGATGCAGGCGGACATGTTAGGTTGCCTTGATCCAAAGGTGGTGCTATCGATGTCGGACAGCGCTCAACACCAGCTGGTGTTACCACCTCCAAAGAAAATGATGACCTGCCAATCACGCTGGCTGTTGCGGGTAAAGAGGTGGCAGGTCTGCGCCCCAAAACAGGTGTGACTGCTGTCCCCCCAGTCACAGAGGATGAAGAGGCCGCGGATGCACAAGATATGGCAGACGGTGATTGGCCCGGCCGGCTAGGCCGCATTGTAGCACACTGAGCTTCCCACTGCAACTTATGCTTCATGTCCATGTGCCGGTTCATGCATGAAGTACTCAAACTATGTATTTTTTGGCCTCTACTTAGCTTTTGCTGACAAATGTTACAGATAACACGAGTTGGGTCATCTTTATCGATCTGAAAAAATGCCCAGGCTATGCAAGGCTTAGCACCCATGCGACCTGAAGAGCCACCACGACTTGTGGTGAGAGGCAGAGTTGTGTTTGAGGATGCAGTTGTTGACGTGCTTCCAGTACTACGTCTCTGTCCAGGAAGGCGCAACCTGACCTCGTCGTCACTAGCATCTTCCTCCACCTCCTCTGCTGACCTCATCTCTTGGCTGACTGTGGGTTGACAGTAAGTGGGATCTCCGACCTCATCATCATCACCCTGTGCGTTATCACACCCGTCGTCCTCAGAGCCAACCTGTTCCTGCCCTGACAAAAAACTAAAGTTGTCGCTCCAATCAGGTATTTGAGTCTTATCATCGTCTTCCTCATTGTCTCCACCAACAGGAGTTACAGTTTGGGAATGAGGGTCTACATTATGGTCAGAACCTTCTGCGTCTGGTCCTGGATCCGACTCATAAAGATTCTGGGCATCAGTGCAGATCATTTCCTCGTCTGGATTCACACAAGCGCTGGAGTCGACCTCTGATTCCCAGGCTATAGTATGAGTAAACAGCTCTGCAGACTCAACCATCTGTTCTACCTCATACTCAGACGGGCAGCTGGAGATTTGGGAGCTGTGAGGAAGCAAGTGCGATTTGGGTGACACCTTTGAGGGCTGGAGTATTTGTGATGTTGAAGTTGATGTGGAGGAGAGCCCACTTAAAGGAGCACTTGATATCCGTTGAAGCACCTGCTGTTTTTGTGCCTCATCTGGAATTTGTAGCGATTGGCGTGGCCGTAAGAAAGGGATCTTATCACATTGTCCGCTAAAAGAAGTAGACATTTTAGTTTGGCTGGAAGATGGTCTTTCTTCTGCAGATGTTACTGTTGCTTTAACACCTACCCCACGGACACAACCTTTTTTCCCCTTCCCAACACGCCTATTCCCCTTTCCACCAGCAGCAGGCCTTTTTCCACTGATTTTGGTGGTTAACTAATTCACAACTCTGGAGTTGTTTGCACAAAAAAACAATGGATGGTAACCGAGCAGAGCTGAGTGGCCAAACTGTGGTATTAGGCCAAAACTATTGGCTGGGTTAGATGCAGAAAAAAATTATTTTGAATTTGCAACCTGATGGAGGTCAGTATAGATGGACTAATACAAATAGTCCCACACACTGCTAGAAGCCCAAATATTTTTTCAGAGGTACTGTAGATGCAGATAAAAATTATTTTTAATTTGCAACCTGATGGAGGTCAGTATAGATGGACTAATAGACCAAGTCCCACACACTGCTAGAAGCCCAAATATTTTTTCAGAGCTAGATGCAGAAAAAAATTATTTTTAATTTGCAACCTGATGGAGGTCAGTATAGATGGACTAATAGACCAAGTCCCACACACCGCTAGAAGCCCAACTATTTTTTCAGAGCTAGATGCAGAAAAAAATTATATTCAATTTGCAACCTGATGGAGGTCAGTATAGATGGACTAATAGACCAAGTCCCACACACTGCTAGAAGCCCAAATATTTTTTCAGAGCTAGATGCAGAAAAAAATTATTTTTAATTTGCAACCTGATGGAGGTCAGTATAGATGGACTAATAGACCAAGTCCCACACACCGCTAGAAGCCCAAATATTTTTTCAGAGCTAGATGCAGAAAAAAATTATTTTTAATTTGCAACCTGATGGAGGTCAGTATAGATGGACTAATAGACCAAGTCCCACACACTGCTAGAAGCCCAAATATTTTTTCAGAGCTAGATGCAGAAAAAAATTATTTTTAATTTGCAACCTGATGGAGGTCAGTATAGATGGACTAATAGACCAAGTCCCACACACCGCTAGAAGCCCAACTATTTTTTCAGAGCTAGATGCAGAAAAAAATTATATTCAATTTGCAACCTGATGGAGGTCAGTATAGATGGACTAATAGACCAAGTCCCACACACTGCTAGAAGCCCAAATATTTTTTCAGAGCTAGATGCAGAAAAAAATTATTTTTAATTTGCAACCTGATGGAGGTCAGTATAGATGGACTAATAGACCAAGTCCCACACACAGCTAGAAGCCCAAATATTTTTTCAGAGCTAGATGCAGAAAAAAATTATATTCAATTTGCAACCTGCTGGAGGTCAGTATAGAAGGACTAATAGAACAAGTCCCACACACTGCTAGAAGCCCAAATATTTTTTCAGAGCTAAATGAAGAAAAAAATTATTTTTAATTTGCAACCTGATGGAGGTCAGTATAGATGGACTAATAGACCAAGTCCCACACACTGCTAGAAGCCCAAATATTTTTTCAGAGCTAGATGCAGAAAAAAATTATATTCAGTTTGCAACCTGATGGAGGTCAGTATAGATGGACTAATAGAATGATGCTATGCCCAAAAGATTTTACTTCACTAGGTGCAGTAAAAAAATTGGTATTCTATACACAGGTGTTATATCTTGCAACACAGATAGGCTACTCCACTGACTAACACACTCTGCAATAGGCCAAAAAGGATTAGCTTTGCTAGATTCAGCCAAATGCTGTGAAAAAAACTTGCACAGCACTGGCACAGACCTGCCTGGCAAAAACTGATAGGAACTCATGTAACCTAGTCCTGAAAAGGACTCCAATTACAATTAGTCTTTACTCCCACAACCTATCTATTTAAGAGCACAGACCTCCCTGATAAAAGTCGTAGGAAATGCTGTAACCTAGTCCTTAAAAGGACTGCAATCACAACTATTCCCTACTCCCAAGCTATCTGTATATTTGTGCGAAAATTGGCTTGAAATTAACAAGGTATAGCGCACACAGCAACAGCGGTGCCGTCTAACACGCAGCTGCAGCAGTGAGAAAATGGTGGCGACGGGGAAAATGGCTTGGTCTTATAGGGCAAGGACATGTGACATACACTGCCAATGACACATGCCCTTGCTTGTGTGAAAAAAAGCACTTCGCTCCGTGTGTGCGCTGCTGATAGGCTGACAGATTGCACCTCCCCACTGCAAATGCGGGAAAGAGAAAAAAAAATGGAGATCTTCATTGTTCCTGCAGAGATCCATCCCCTGCCCCTCCCCCCGCCCCGCTGTACACTCAAACTGCGTATTAACATTAATTTTCATCATTACTGAGAAAAAATCCAGTTATGATTTTGGTGCACGAACAGTTATCGAACATAACCTCGAACAGCCGAATTTTTCTCAAATTGTTCGTGTTCGCCGTCCGGCTCGAACACCGCCCAAAACAGCTCGAATTTGAGATTGGCGAACAGTTCGAGTAGAACAACGCTCATCTCTAGTTATGTCGCATGTTGGGGACATTAGAGCTTGGAGTTGGATGTGTTTAATTACCGTCAGTTATCTCCTACTTTCCATAGTAACATTTAAATGTCATTGGATTTTTTTCCTTGTGAAATTTAATTTCCAATGCTGACCTGTGCAGTACCCGTTATTTATGGTGCAGTCTGATGTCGTTTATTAGCATGACTAAGTGAATCCTGGACTTCACCGCAGAGAAAGTTCATAGATAGTCTGCCAAGTGGAAATGGTGCCAAGTTGATGAGACTCTGCAGACCAGCTCTTTTGATTCCTATAATAATTTTAGTGAATTCCTCCATGTTGGAAATGAGCAATAAAAACCCACAATGTGCTACGTGTTTAATACCAGGCTAGGTAAACCTGCTCTAGACCTGGCTGATCTCCCTAACGGTATCCTGTCTGCCTTCTTCAGGAAACAGGCTCAGCTTCCTCCAAGGCTCATGTGGCCAGAACTTAGGTTGGGATTTATGGCCACGTGTACCTCTCTTTATGCACAAAATATAAAATCTGACATTAACGGCAATTTTAATGCACCATTTAAAATAATTTAAGAATTTATTAACCTATTTTTTTTCCTTTTAAATTTTTGTAGTTAAATGGAATCTGTCAGCGGTTTTTGCTATGGAATCTGAGAGCTGTGTGATGAAGGGACGGAGAGCCTGATTCAAGAGAATTATCACTTACTGGGCTGCTTGGCTTGTGGGGTTACACAGATTAGCTGGACTGTCTTGCACGTGACACCTTGTCCTACGGTGATAATCTCCTGCTGATAGAACACTGATTGTATTGAAGCTACTGCACACAGCCTAGTAAGTGACGCATCCCTGGAATCAGGCTCTCTACCCCTACATTAAACTTCTCAAAAACCTGCTGCAAGATTCCTTTAAGATTTTATTTTTGGAAGACCTTATTTTGATTTTTCTTGGCATCTATCTTATGCAATAAACTGCATTTGTTTGCATCTTGCATACATGTTAGCATCAGGGACACTTTCCTTTTTCGGACATACTTTGTTCAGCGTGAATGACTGCTGCCCAGAAGAGGACCTCCTGTTCCTCTAATGTGAGGGTTTAGTTTGCAATTAAATAAGATCTGTAGAATAACAAACAAATGTATTCTGCAGCTATTTTCTTTCTACAGTAAACGCCTTCTATGTTTTGTGTGACAAAAAATATGCAGATACACTTTTGAAATGATTTGGGTATAGATGATTTACCTAATTAAATAATCATGACAATCTTGGTCAGAATATTTAAAGAAGAAGCAAATCGAAATTAAAGTATGCAAAGTATAATAAAAAACAAAGCAGATTAAATATAACTTGATTTTTCTTGCTCTGTTTGGGTTTAGGAGTCCAAGAGGCGGTCCTAATCTGCTAACTTTATATGTTACCTTATACAAATCAGGTGGTCAATCACTGATTAGGACCACCCCCTTGAATGACAAGCGGAGAATGAGCAGGGATTTCATTAAAAAAACGCAGTTTACAGATTTTTCTTTCCCACAAACCTGTATATGAATCTGTTCAACAGTTCCTGCTCTATAACTTGGTGCCCATAGATTGTTCAGTATTACTAAGGTGACATGTTCCCTTTAGCAGAAGAGGAAACCCAAGGACAGGAGGATAGTTACAAGGGGTGCAAAGGAAGCAGTGACATCCAGTGTCATATGCAAAGGCCCCCTTACCACATTGACTAAAAATAAACAGTATTTTAATTGTCATCTGGTATATAACAGGACTTGTTACACATTTTGTATTGGTTTTCATAAGCTTTAAAGATTTTTCACAGGATTAGAGTTTTTTTTTTTTTTACATAAACTCACCATACCTGTCTATGGCCTTATATATAAAATGGTTTTCCAGTTACCAACTGACTATAAAATGGTAAAAATCTAAATATTGAAATTTCTTAAAAAAGTTGTTTGTAACTGGTGATGAGCGGGCGTGCTCATTTAACCCTTTAACCAAGCAAGCTCGGGCGCTTGCCGAGTATCTTCGGTGTGCTCGTATATTATGTTTGAGTCCCTGCATCTGCATGATTTACAGCTGTAAGACAGCCTCAACACGTGAGGATTCCCTAACAAACAAGCAATCATGCAGATACAGGGACTCGAACATAATATACGGACACGTCGAAGATACTCGGCAAGCACCCGAGCGTGCTCGGTTAAAGGGTTAAATGAGCATGCTCACTCATCACTATTTGTAACTGATCAATTGATGACTTATGAGATCAGTGGGCTCTGAGGACTGGCACCCTCACCATTCAGCCGAAGTCTGCTCTAGCAATGGTCTGATATAAGCAATGTACAGGGAAGAACTCCGCAGTCCCGTACATTGCTTAGTGGCTGCTGCAATTTATCTCCCTTTTACTTGATTGGGAGATAAACAGCAGTACTGGAGCAGCCACTAAGCTCTGCACAGTGCTGCTGTGTTCAGCCTCGTACATCGCTTACATTGCTCTGGATTTCTGCTGATATGTGGGGGTGTCGGATGCCCACTAACCTCATAATAATGACCTTTCTTATGTAAAGGTCATCAAATATTAAGTCCTAGACAACCCCTTTAACCATTGAAATTCCAAGCCCCTTAAGCTCTTATAGTGCCATGGTCTCCCAATCGTCTTGATTAAGTTTTATCCTTAGCCCTGACTTACTATTCATACTGATGTCACTACTGCTGCCAGCAATTGGTGTTCCAGCACGGGGACAGAGTTGAATCCATACGGTAAGTATATTACTATTTCTTATTTTTAGCCATGTGAAGGCTAAAATAAGCTTAGATGTCCAGTCGTCACTCTGAATTTCAGTTTGTATTCTAGAATCCTAATGAACAGAATACCACAATCAGAATCAGAGGTAGAAAGATTTCTCATCTCAAAAGACTACATTATAGGGATTATCCAGGACTATTTAATTTTATTACTACCGGCATAAAAACTAACAGGCAGGTAGATGGTAACTAGCTGCCTGTTCTGCCCTGCACCAATCTCTGCTGGCACAGAGCCGTCACAGACCACTCCTGCCAGCTATACACTGGCTTCCGCTGATGTCGCGTCGACAGAGCAGTGGCTTCTCTTCTGCACTGTTCTGTTGACGGGGTGTGACTGCTGATGTCATGCTGATTGACAGTTGGCTCCCTGTTGCCTTACTGCGGGGTGCCGGCTGTCAATCTATATGATGTCACCAGTCACACCCCGTCAACAGAGCAGCCTGGAAGAGAAAAAGCTGCTCTATTCACTTGGAATAGCTGAATTGCTGGCAGAAGTGGTCTGTGACCGCTCTGAGCCAGCGCCGAGTAGAACAGGCAGGTAGTTACCTCTATTAACGTTGTAGTGTTTAGGCCCATAGTTAAAAAAAATAAAATAGTCCAGGACAGCCCTTTAACCTATTGATTAGCCCAACAGTGGTTACAGAATAAAAAGTGTTGAAGCATAAATTTGTCTCCCAATTTCGATGTTCTTGCCATAAACATGTGAAAACACTAAATTGGCAATAGAATTTCATAATGTGTGGAAATAATTATGCGCGCCTTGGACCAATGCAAATGCTTTATAAAAATGTCAGCACCGTGTGGAAGAGATTGGCAAGGCTCAGCCTGTGAGCCAGTCTAGAGGTGTTATAGAAGAAGGTTTTTTTTTCCATAACACCAGAATGAACCATATTAAGCTATTAACTTTCCAGCTATCAATACCTGAATTAAGCTGGGATTTATTTTTAATACATTATGAGAAAATTCACAGCCCCCATAAAAATGTGTTTCTCGCAAATAGAAAAAATATGTCGAATGTCTCTCTATTACAGCTGCATATTTCTTTCCTTCTCTTGATCCTAAAATTGCCTTACATTTATATGGAAAAAGGGCAATATCTTCCTGCGCCGTGTATTTACCCAGTAAAACCAACGCAGATTGTATATAAGGTAATTTGGCGCTGGTCCTTTTTGGTAGAGATTTCATTATTTTGCCTATATTATGAGTTGTGTAGCCTTGCAGATGTGTGCTTGGAAAACACCTGATGTCGGAATGAAACACTTCCCTTTATCCCACTTTCTTTGCTGAGATGTTTAATAGGAAACTGAAGCTCACTGAGCAATAAACCGTCTGCGCCAAGGTAACACTTATTTAATGAGTGAACACAGAAGGGAATTGTGTCAACATGACGCTGCGCTACTATATGGGTGCGATAGAAATGGAGCTGGCAAGAGAGATCACAAAGCCGCTGCACAACAGTGACAAAGCTCTTTTCATTAAGGCAACCATGTGGCCATATTTAAAGGGATTGTTCAGGTGTAGAAAAAAAGGTTTACTTTTCTCTACAAACAGTCCCACTCTTGTCCATAGGAATAGCAACTGAAATTTACAACCGATGCATGAGTGGTGCATTTTGTGGGAAAGAAATTTTTTTGAACCTTGACAACCCTGTTGAAAAAATGCATACAATAATGAAGCTGACTTAATGTGTAGCTATACCTTAGAACCACACTTTTCACCAGTTATTAGGGAAATTATCTTGCTATATGATATCATTGAGCTTCAGGGTCATAAATACCCTGTATGTGCTCATTACAGGGTGCAACTCAAACAGTGGGTCAATGACTGCATTAAAGTGTAACTAAAATAAAAAAAAAAAACTTTTGACATCTCATAAAGTTGTGTTCAAAATTTTGCTCAGAAGAGGTCCAGGTCTGAAGATCTACACGGTTCATTAAAATGAAGACGCTGAACAGTGAACAGCAGACAGATTCAATACGTTGTCAAGAGGGAGGGCGGTATCAGCGTCAGGGGAGAACAGCGCTAGACAGAGCACTTCTCCTTTAATTTAGCAATTGGTGAGGATCTAGGCATCAAAACTTCCGACATGTCTGTGTGACAAGTCAAAAGTTTATTAAAGGGGTTGTGCAGCATTAGGTTACAAGACTGCAGTCACTCTGCAGTTGCGCTCCCTGTGCACTATGGGACTTTCCGGTACCGGGAGCGGGCAGTCATGTGACCCCAAGTATGTGATTTGCATACTTCCAGCCACATTCCGACTAGACTTGTCAGCACTCGACTGCATGTTTGCAAATAGAATAATTGCGTTCACATGACCACCCGCTCCCGACATCGGTGAATCCTCAGAGTGCACAGTTTTTGA
Source organism: Phyllobates terribilis (assembly GCF_046119375.1). NCBI lineage: Eukaryota > Metazoa > Chordata > Amphibia > Anura > Dendrobatidae > Phyllobates > Phyllobates terribilis. The sequence continues at coordinate 254,944,328 of NW_027362764.1, forward strand.
CTGCAGACTTGTACCACAAGGCTAGAAAACACCTTTAAAATATCAATACAGTTTATTAAAGAATTGCAAAAAGTAATTTTTTATAACAAATTAAAAGTATAATTCTGAAGGAGAGTAGCATTTACAATATCCTCACTGAACAAATTCCTCCAGTTCCAATGCTGCTACAGTTCTTTATTTATAAAGAAAAAAACGAAACACATCATTCAGAGCTGCTCTACAGTCCACGGAGACTACCTGGGCCAAGAAAGTGCAGATCTCAAGGGAAGAATGTCACATCATAAATACCACCTCCTTAACTAGCTTCCTGTTGGATTCCATTTCTTCAGGCAGAGCACAGGATGGTCATGGAACGTGAAACAGCATCACATTGCTACAGGCTTCCACAGCCGTGTTGACAGAGTCTAAAAGACAAACCCAGCAACACCGCTATGAAAGCCAGCACTGTAAATCCAAGACTCAGAGCACTGTTAACCACTAACTTGCTTAGGAAGAATGCACATTGCTGCATCACTCATTTTTTATGAATTAGAAAGGATATGGCCGAACATTCCTCAGACCACCATTAATAACATCATTGATAGCAGCCAAGGAGTGTGAGTGCATTTCTGCACGTGGCACTCATACTCAATGCTGAATAAATCGAGATGCTTTGAAAAATGACTCCAATTTTGTGATTTTCTTTCTTCGGCTTTTTCTTCTTTCTTCTTGGTGTTCCAATGTAAATCTTGAAGAATATAGGAATGAATATACATATGTATATATATGTATATTTATATGATTTTCAGCATATAAATATATATATATTTATATGATGAAAATCTGGAAGCAAAAGTTTCAAAATCTCCCAATTTATTAATTATCAAGTATGAATGCTATACACAGAATTACACCCAGTTACACACCTTGGCAGACTATCAACAAGGTTATTAATGGTTGTCTGAGGAATGTTATTTTACATTAAATGCAATTGGGCCCACAAATCATCAAGATCCACTGTTGGCAGTTCTCTTTGCAATTGAGGACCAATGATGTTCCAAATGTGCCCAATGTACAGAAGTTCAGAGATGCTGCAAGCCATGGTAGCATGGTTAGTCCACAGGATGCTCATAGTAGCATGAACAACATGTGGCCTGAAGTTGTCGTTTTAAAAAAAAATAGCTCCTTTAAGGGGAATCTGTCACCACTTTGGAGTTATCAGACCTCTACTATGGCCATACAGGTTATAGAAAAGTAAATCTATACATACCTGTATGGCCCATAGTAGAGGTTTGATTGCAGAGAAAAGCACTTTAATCAATTCTATTTTGTACAGGCTTGGCGTCCAGGAGCAATCCCCGTCAATTTGCTTATTATTCCCCCAAATCCCCGCCTATATGCTTAATTATCACATTCCCCCCCTCCTCTGCACGTTACAGGGTCCTGTGACAGGCCCTGTGACGTGCACTGTGCTCCCTGACTTCCTGGGCATGCTCAAAGCACCGCTCACATAGAGCGCGCTTTGCTTCATCCTGGCCCGTCTGCCTATGCTCTGCGCCGCAGGTTTTTATTGTGCAGGCGCCGAGGAGTCACTGTCACTTCCCGGCGCCTGTGCACAGGCTGATGGGGCTGGGATGAAGCAAAGCTCGCTCTATGTGAGTGGCGCTTTGTGCATGCCTGGAAAGTCAGGGAGCATAGTGCACATCACTGGGCCCTGTGACGTGCAGGGGAGGGGGATATGTGATAATTAAGCATATAGGCGGGGATTTGGGGGAATAATAAGCACATAAAACTCTTTAGACATCATCATCCTTGGCCTTTTAATGCCAGCTCAGTAAGAGGTCAGGTATTAAAGGTGCTTGGATATTAAAGGTATTAAGTAGCATTGTTCACAGTTTTTCACAGTTGCCCCAAGTTTGTCATGGAATTTCGTCTACTTGACTCAGCTCAGCTACTTCTAGGTGTCTACCTTTGCCTCTGCTGCGCCTGACTTCCATGCTACAGGCAGAGTTATTTCCCCACTCACTCCAGCTTACTAGGTCTTGTCCACACAACTAACTCCTCAAAAATGTTATAGGTCCTATTCAAACCTGGCCTGTGCAATCTAGGTAAGGCGTCTCTTCATGCCAGTCTCCAGCTTGACTATCCTTTACTGTTTCCCAGTTGTTAACCATTTCCTTGCTACAAGTCTCTGTTTGCATATATCATTGCTATTAACCATTTACTAGCTGGAAGATATCAGACTGTATTTACTCCTGTGTTTAACCATTGCCCTGCTGGAAGATACAGACTACGTTTCTTTAACTACTTCCTTGTTGGAAAATACCAGTTTCCTATACAGTTACTATTCCCTTGTGAGTCCGCATACCTTCTTTATCTGTGCTACCTGCTCTGCTTTTTTCTCTGCCTTTCTGTATACCCTGCTGGCCTTGTTTTTGCTGACTCACATGTTGTCCTTCAAGACCCATTCCGCTGCACCATTGCCTCCGGTCTGTGCTGCTTACCTAGACTTACAGCTTAGAGAATCTGCTTCACCTGGTGAGTCTGGATGCGTGATTGTAGCAAGATATGTTTTATTCTGAAATGCAGCATTTCAGAGTAAACATACTTTGATAAACTAGCAGAGGACTATGTGTCTCAGAATACTAGTCTCATGTGGTCCCCGACCATCTTTTCCCCTCCCCGCTTTCCATGACTATGTACACACATAGGAAGATACCTGTCAGTCATCTGCAGCGGAGCAGTGAGAAGCTGAGACACAAAGTCTCTGGCCAACTTTTCAATTTATATTTATGAAATGGTACAGTGTTTCAGAGTAAACCATACCTGGCTGCAATCAAGCAGCCAGTGTCTGGTTAATACTGTCAATGGTTCAAGCAGCATGAAACGGATCACAGGTTCCCTTTAAACTACCTGTCTTATAATGTTTAGGTGGCCGCTGGTCCCTGACACTTAGCAGCAGATACTCGCCAAGGCCATATTTCATATAACTGTTTTCACCAGAATTCCAGTGCACATCTATTTAGATAGTTGTAATTTTTTTTGCTTCTTTTGGTATTTTTAAGCTCTAGTCTCCAAACGCCGCTTTCTAAAAATTAGGAAGAACTAAGGAGGGAAGAGTGTGACCAACGTAATCAAAGAATTAATCAGCTCACCCTTTGTTGAAATCCCATACATTCATAACGGGAAGTACGGATAGTGTCCCTGCCAGACACGATGCACACATGTGACACACTGGACGCGTTTCGAGCACCCTACGTGCTGAGTCTAAGAGCATGTAGGGTGCTCGAAACGCGTCCAGTGTGTTTTTTGCTTTTTTTCTTCCCCTCATACCTCCCCTTGTGGTTCTACCTATATCCTGTGTTTTAATGGACTAAATAAAGGACGAAAAAGTTTTATTCCGTGAAAGGTGGATTTTTTCTTATTCAAGAGTGTGACCAAGCATAGCCGACAAGTACATTATCATTAATACCACAAAACTCCCTGACTGGAGAACATTTTTTTACTCTGGTGCTTTGCAGCCTAAAGATGCATCATAAGAGGCCCTGGCCATCTTGCTCCAACAGTCTCTTCAACAAGACTGCAAAAAGCCAGTCTTGATGAATCAGGGCCTAATCTCTCTCAATAGCTTTGAGATGTTCTTAAGAAGCTGCGAGCACACATCCACAGGTCACTAACTTTAATTGCTCCATGGTCCAGTTTTGATGCTGACCTGCCAATGATAGGTGCTTTGGCAGTTGGAAAGAGGTCAGCACGGGCACCCCAGGGGCATGGGTATGGAGCTGCATAACAAGCAAGCTGTGATGCACTACATGCTCTAATATTCTGGCGCATGTCTTCTATATCATTAACATTTTTCGCAATTAATGCCACTGTAGTTCTTTTGTGGATCAGACCAAACATACTAATTCATACTTCCCACGTGCATAAATGAGCTTGGTGTGCTGTTCTCTTTTATTTTGGGAATCTTCCTACCTAACGAGTTAATTCTTGTCTACAGACTATTAACTTTCCTAGAAACCAGAATGTTTGATAATTGATAATAATAATTGATAACCAAAATTAAATTAATTAAAATTAAATAATAATTGATAATTAAACTTACTTGATAATCAAGCAATTAAAGGCAGAATTTTCCTGTATTTTCATATGTTGGTTTTCTTAATGCTTCAAGAATTCAACGTCTATACAAGAATATACAAAATATAACTCAGCATAAATATAAAAAAAGTAAAAAAAAAAAAAAGAAGAATGGAACAGACATGTATTTCTGTTTTGCTGTTACTCCTTGATAGTAAATTTCTGTAGGGTTAATTCCAGACTGATGGACAGTACAATTTTGATAATTTATTGGCAATTTATTAAATCAGTTTGATCTGTATAATATTAGTTGTTCAGTGATCTGTACAAGCCTTTAGAACATGTTGGCGCTGTGTTTCCTGGCCAATGTTAAATTCATTGGAACCGTCTTTTATTGTTCACATTGCACTATTGTAATATTGAATGTCTTGTAGCAAGAAGGGGAGCCTTGCATTATGGATAAGTGTATTTTTCTGAATAGATACCTTCTGAACAAGTCCCTGCGGGGGCATATCTTCTTCTTGGGGTCAGGAATGTTATAAGGTAGATTTGACTTCTCCAGGATATTGTGTCTGTCTCTGTACATTTAAATTGCCACAGAAAGCTCTTTGGAGCAAAGTACTATGTTTTCTTTGTACGAGAGCCAGGGATTTTCTTCCCTTTTGGGAATTCTCAGTCTCGTATTTAAACATACAAACGGAGCATGTTTAACCTATTGACTGTTATGTGCGGGCAGCTGCAAAACCACTGGATAAAAATGAAAGTCAAGCTATATTATGAAATGAGGGCAGGAGTATAAACTACCCTGGTAACACAGCTTCACTTTATCTCAGGGATTCAGGAGGTTGACAGGTAGAATGATAGGAGACCCTGCAAAATCTGGCAATACACACAATTGTATCTTCTTCCAATAACTCTTTTTTCCAGTTTTTATCCGTTTTTTTCCGATACCCCCTCCGTTACCTTTATTATACACCACTGTTCTGCGTGCACAAGACTTTATACTGTATAGTATGAATGACATATTTCATGACTATGTATAATGTGTAGCAGTAAGGCCTAGGCAACATGATGGGTTGTAATATTCAGTTCTACCCTATGGTGGGGTGTGATGATGTTACTTGTGTACCCTTCCATTGTGGTTAATTGGCACCTATACAATAGATAGGAGGCTACAGGTGATTTTATTAGCACTACTAGACATTGCTTGTGTAGCTGGAAGTAATTGCTAGTTTCTTGTTTTGCTTCTTTGTAGTTCTGGTCTGTTGCAGGCTCGTTACTGCTGATTTGAGCTGACAACAGAGTGCGCTGTCATTGTGCACAGCGCGCAGGCCAGGGACTAGCCCAGCCCCTGAGAGGAGCGTCACTGATGACGCTTTGTTTCAAGGAGGGGGAAGAAGCTGCGGCAGTGACTGCAGCCTCTAGCCCCTGATGACGCTTCATTTGAGTATCTGAGCATGCACTGGGATTCTCAAACAAAGCATCATCAGAAAGGAAGTAGAAAAAAATAGAATAGCTGTTAAATAGTGTAATTAGGGAAGGATAGGGAGATTTTAATACAAGTGTATCAGAAAATAGTTTAGCTTATGGAACTAAATAGACAGGGATTTAGAATGAAAATTACTTAGCCATAAGACCACCCCTTTAAGCCTCAAGTCAGGGAGAGTGTGCCATTGGATTTTTCTCTAATGGCGTTCTCTTCTAGTCACCTGACCCCTGCTGCCAATTACAGACTTCCATACGGGGTAGATAATTGTTTCCAGAGCTAGCAGAACAAGTTGAGTATGCCTCTCTTTATTATTTTTAATCAATCCATAGATAAAAAACAATGTAGTTTACTATTGGACCACCCCTTTAACAGCTGCAGTTAATAAAGTTGCACTAAGTTTCAGTCTGCAATCTTCACTCCTTCGTTTTTAGATCCCAATATGCAGTTCTCAGTCTGAGGAGTGTCTCTCCCAGTAATATAGGTTGAAAGTGAGCTCTGCAGGGCTGCAGTCTTAATTTGTTTTAATGTATCAAAATATATACTGTATTAAAGGGGTTGTCACATCAGGGCAACCCTTGCCATTATGTCCTATTAGGGGGGATCCTAAACCCACTTTTCAGAGTAATAGTGATGAGGAGCTGGGGCTGAGGCCATTTATCAGCTATAATGCTACATCTCCCCTCATCATATAGGGGATATCTGTAATGAGAATCCATATTTTCTTTATTTGAAAACAAAACCATTGTAATGCAATGATGTGCTGAAACGGCATTGACCTGTCACACAGAACAGCGATTCTGCTGCCAATCTGCCTTTCTGACATGGCCCCGAGTCAACTAGAGAATATATTAAAACATTAATTACCAACCAGGTGAATGTTACTCCAGGTAAAAAAAAATCAGATGCTTCATTTCATAGAAAGCCCTGGGCTGATTTTGAACTTGAGTTACAAGTGTTGTATTATGTGCCTGTCTTTGTCTTAAAGAGCTTTTTGAGTTTTGGTTTTACAGGATATGTACCCCAGGCAGCAGTCAAATTAAAATATTATACTTATCCCTGTCAAGGTTTTGATTTCATGTAATTAGTGTTTTTGCAACATGTGAATGTGTCTGTACAAAGTAAAGTCACTCCAGGCAAAATATTGTATGTATATTGTTATTGTAATAGGGAAAAACCACTGTGTCGTTATGGAACATATTGGTGCATTGCTCCACCTAGAGGTAATCTGGAAGAATTACTACTACTTAAATTTGTAGAAATGTGTTGCTAACGATAGTTTAAGCTTTTAAAGGGAATCTGTCACCAGGTTTTTGTCATCTAATCTGAGAGCAGCATAATGTAAAGGAAGAGGCCTCAATTACAGCAATGTATCACTTACTGGGCTTCTCACTGTAATTTTGATAAAAATCTAGTTTTATCAGCAGAAGAGTATCACACCTACTGCCATGTAGTCCTCCATATTCATGAGCTCTGTATAACCCTGACTCACCGCTGATTGGTAGCTTCCTGCCTATACACAGTGTACACAGAAAGCTGCCAATCAGTGGTGTGGGCAGGTTATACCGAGCTCAGCATTCAGAGATCTGCAAGTTTTATCAAAACTGCAGCAAGCAGCCCAGTAAGTGATTAATTCCTGGAATCAGAGTCTCTGCCCTGATATCATGCTGCTCTCAGATCGGGTAGCAAAAACCTGCTGATGGATTCCTTCTAACTATATACACATCAAGTCCCAATTATTATTTTCAAAATATTTGTGTATATTAAGCTAAGTTGATGCTTAAGAAAAGAAGACTGCGTCATAGTCAATTATAGCTTTTATTTTTTTTAACATAATTGATCTGTAACATAATATTTGAAAACAGTTTGACAAATTAATGCTGCATTTGAATAGACATATATTGTACATCTTTAACATTATACCTATAACCTACTTTGGTCTTATACTCCTTATCGTGGAGGTATTACCTCCATAAAACATTGCTGAGAAAGCTGATACACATAAATGGACCATATAGAAGAAATAGTGTGGGTCTATAAAATAGACCTGAAAAAATAGTAATCTTATCCAGCACTCAATCTCCAAATTTTCAGATAAAAAGAGATTTATTAATCCACTAGTACGAAAAACACACAAGTTTAAAAACAGGACTTCCCGAGAAAAAAATCCTACGCGTTTCGACCCTGTAAATAAAAACGGTCCTTAGTCAAGGTTCTGTCACCCGTGTAAATGATGTCTAAGGATAATAGAGAGCTCAAAGATCCTTTTAGTCGAGAAAAGTCCTAATTGATCAAACAAGAGGACTTCCTGATAGTTCCCTTATTAGGGAGTGTTTAGCGGAAGTGAATGCGCCCAGCTTGGTTTTGTAAGTGCCTCCTTAACCTGTTCTGAGGTTGCGTCTGCTGAAAGCTTTGGACTTTGCAATGGTCCCTTTAGGCTTTTCTGAAATGTCATCAACTCTAATTGCTGCTTGACCCATTCCTCTCTCGCAAGGAAACAAGGTTTATGTGTCTTTGTCTGTACAACGCCTGCTGTCATTTCACCGGAATCAGTACAGCTGGAATAGTTACAAAGATTAGTCCCTGTGGCTTTCTAAACATAACGCTGCCTGACAACCCTGACCTCAACGGTTTTTGACACAGTTATACTAGTTTAGAGGTTTACTGTGTCTTGTAGAAAGGTGCGAGATGAAATACAGTAACCCCTTGGTGAATGGAGATCTCAGCATTATACAGTACGCATGGCAGTCTATGATATTTTATTATAAAAAGTGACTGACTACACAGCCCCAAAAGATCTTCCAAGGAATGAACTGTCAAGCTTATAAATACTTCTGTAAAGAATTGGTCTGAAATTTAGAAAACTGCTTGTCCTAAATAATCTATTTGATAAAATATTTGGTTTAAGCTAATGTACAGAAAGCTGAGATCTCCAAAGTACTTCTACTTTTTTATACTTTTGTATATTTGATAGTTTGGTTAGATATTTGTAATTATCATTGTTCTTTTTTTTAATGTTCTTTTTTTAATCTTATTTATAGCATATAAACAATGATCACATACATGGAGAAAAAAAAGAATTTGTATGTCGATGGTTGGACTGTTCAAGAGAGCAAAAGCCATTCAAGGCTCAGTACATGCTGGTGGTCCACATGAGGCGACACACAGGGGAGAAGCCACACAAATGCACTGTAAGTAATAGTGATATCTCACACTAAGGCCATGGTCAGTATTTGCTCAGTATTTTTTATCAGGAGTGGGTGATAAATACAGGAGTAGTGCACGAGTTTCTATAATACTTTTCCTGATTGTTCCACTCCTGGTTTTGGCTTACAAATACTGATGTAATATACTGACCAAGTACTGAACATGTGAACGTGACCTAATACATATTTATCAAGTTGCCTAATAAGAAAGATTTTCACTAAATATTTTTTCACCGCTGCAGAAAATAACACAGTTCTTTAGAAAGTCTCAAATTAAATTTATCTTTTACAAAAATCCAATTGATAATGCAGCCTGAACTGAAGAAAAAAGGAGGTTAATGAGTCTTGACAGAACTTAACCCAGTTCTTTTTCTAGTACCTTTTAATATTGGCATATCTACTTGCTTGTTAGGAGATGTGACTATGCAATACTGAGGAAATCACTGAATTAGCCAGGGAAAAAATGTGGCTTCCTCAAAGGCCCCTTTCACATGTCCGTATAATACCGGTACCAGAAAAAACGGTACCGGTGTCATCAGAGTTTTGGATCAGTGTGTCATCTGTGTGTCATCAGTGAGCCATCAGTGTGCCATCAGTGTTTTGGATCAGTGTGTCATCTGTGTGTCATCAGTGAGCCATCAGTGTTTTGGATCAGTGTGTCATCTGTCTGTCATCAGTGAGCCATCAGTGTGCCATCAGTGAGCCATCAGTGAGCCATCTGTGTGTCATCAGTGTGTCATCAGTGAGCCATCTGTGTGTCATCAGTGTGTCATCAGTGTGCCATCAGTGTGTCATCAGTATGCCATCAGTGTGTCATCTGTGTGTCATCAGTATGCCATCGTTTTTTTTTACGGTATGGCTTAAGAAAAATCTATTTCAAAACTTCTCCTATACTTTCCAATGTCAAACATATACAGCACACAGATGGCACACTGATGACACATGGATGCCATCCTTGTGCTGTACGTGTTTTACACGGACCCATAGACATATATCCATGCAGCCGGAAAAAACTCATGTCTCCATGTGCTTCACACGGTCCGCGTGAAAGCACAGACATGTGAAGATCACCATAGGTTTAGTAGGTACGTGTGGATACGTGTCTCCGGTATGTGTGAAACCGGATGCCACATGTACCAAAAACACATACGTGTGCAACGGGTCCAAGGTGAACTAACAAAGACCATTACTTACTATATATTAAAATTGACGCCATGTAATACCACATGTGTATCTGCTTGCCAGTTTGATAAATGTTGATCAACAACGAGGCCTCATTTAGAGAAGAGATTAACTAGATGGTACAACCATCTTTAACCAACACAGGACATGGCATTTTCCTCCATCCTGAAAAGGCACATTTTATGTTTTTTTTATTTTTTTCTGGTGGGTATTTTAACATGTTAATGCATTATTTTTATTGCTGATTTCACCTGTAACCGGGGCAGGTATATTAGCCCCAGTTGCAGAGGAAATTCAGCCCTTTGTCTGCATAGTAGAGCTGACTAGGTCACCTACAATCCAACAGCCTTGCTCTATCCCTACACCCATCGATTACATGATATTGAGAATTGGATTGGTAAGCACTGACAGCGCTTCCTATACTGTGTACACAGCGCTTGTTTAGTGTTGTATATACAGTGATCCAGAAGGCAGGGATGGTTCCGAACCATCTCATACGTTTATTATCATCTCTGCTTTCTCGATGGGGAGTTTGGCATCTGCAGTTGCACGACCATGTGCAAGCAGCTTACTTTACAATGACGTTTTAGAACACGGACATTTAAAATCTATGGGTGTTCCGGAACTGGTTAGCAATATTTTGGTAACTATGCATTCAAATGGGAAACCTCTTATGAAATATTTACAATCCTTACAAAATGATTCTAAACTTTCTTCTCTTGTAGTTTGAAGGGTGTTCAAAGGCTTACTCCAGATTAGAAAACTTGAAAACGCACTTGCGATCTCACACTGGAGAGAAACCATATGTCTGTGAGCATGAAGGCTGCAACAAGGCTTTCTCCAATGCATCGGACAGAGCGAAGCACCAAAACCGCACTCATTCCAACGAGGTAAGTGCCAACAACCATAACATTTGTGGCCCATTTAGATGGGCAGGTTTCTGCCCATAAGCAAATACCAATCGACTAATATACAAGTCGGTCAGCACTTGTCTATGGCCTCTTTAACATGGATGATTGTTAATGCAACTGTTCTGTCCCCATACAGTGTTCTTGTCGGCTTTTCGTCCCCTGTTTACATGGGGTGATGTGTTGCTGACAACAGTAACTTAATTGTTGGCATAAATGATGCAATCAGCAGATGAAACCCTATTTTTTTCTTGTTCGTTGGCTGATCAGCTGCGTGTTTGTACAGGCTGAAGTTCAAATCATTCTTATAAAAGATTGTTTGCCAGTAAATACGCCTTGATACATCATACTATATCTTTACTATGTTTTAAGCACACAAGCCATCAGGGATTTTATTTCATGAGCCTCCACCTTTGTATTCTGGACCACCAGTTTTCTAATTGAATATATACAAGTGCTAATAGCAATTGTCTTGGGGATATTTCACCAGAGTAATCTTTGAATTGTGTGATTTTTTTACCTTCAAACGTTGCTTGGAATGTGATCTATTAGGGTCAACTCTCCAGTTTTTTCTGGATTATGGAATTTTAAGTGCCCATTAATATAAAGTATTGAAGGTTTAAATAAATATGTCTTCATATTTCTAGATGTTTTTATTTTCTTATGTATCAAACAGTTTTAAATTTAGTGAAAGATGTTTCTCCAGGAAGTAGAAATTATAGCAACACTGATACATGCCCAAAAATGTTCTTCCTCTGCTAGTTTGCACAATAATTTTTGTTGAACCTGCTGCTTGTGCTTCAGAGCTGTACTTCCTACTGTAATTAGGGACAAGAAGGAGCATTTGGACGTTTGAAATAACAAACTGCATCCGTCAGTAATATGTTATTCTCAAGTGCAATTTTTGCATGCTCGGTGAAAAACTTTCATCAAAGTGTAACCACTGTTTAATTTTTGTCATAAATGAATCGTACACATGAAAATAAGAAACTTTATAATAAGATTCTAAACTGGTCATTCATTCTCAAGCTTCTCAGTTCAGGGCTAAAATCTGTCTTCAGTAAATACAGATTTTCCCATTACTTAGATAAAGGATGGCAGTGATCATCAAGTTCTGTGGAGAACTGTAACTGTCATTTGACTAGAATTTCCAGCAGAATGTCTGTGTCCGCCTCTAGCGCCTCCCCCTCTCCTCTATATAGAATTTTAAAAGCACCAACTGTCATCTCCTGTTTCAGGAATAATAAAATCTGTCTTCACCGAATACGGATTGTACCTGTGAATTGAGAGCGAATGATCAATATAGGAGTGTACTTCTTCCTTTGCATGAGGTTGCCCAATCATAAGCAGGCAGCGTCATACAGGGGAGAAAAGAACATGCCCTACTCACTGATCTCTGCTGCTACAGTGTAGAGATACATCAGATCTGAGTTATGTATCATTACAAACCTATTCAGATCTCATCTGGAAGTGTTTGTAAAGATACATAACTCAGCTCTGCTGCATCTGTACACAATAGCTCCAGAGTTATGTATCATTTTAAACATTTCCATATCTCATCTCATATCATTATAAACATTTCCATAACTCATCTCACATTGCTGTCAGCTTTCACCCTACCCTCACACTGACTGCCATGAGATCTGGAAGTGTTTGTAATGATATGTAATTCAGCTTTGCGTTAATTCCTTACACAGTAGCTGCAGAGGTTAGAAATGAGAGGAGGGTGTGTTCTTTTCTCCCTGCATGATGCTGCCAGCTTCTGTTTGGTCAACCTCATGCAGGGGAAGAAATACATGCCCCAGAGCCAAATCTCTGGTAATGCCAAGTTGAACAATAACATAAATTGTAGGCTAAAAGAGAGAGGGGAAAAATAAAAACTACAGTTTACTCAGCTCTGCAGACACTTTTCCATTATATGGCCAATATAATATGAAAGGTCTAAATTTAATTGGGAGTTAGAAATGAAAGCTGCTTGTTTTGGATTTTGAATTTATTTCAATTGAAAGATTAAAGATTGAGACTGATATGTTAGCATGCAAATTTAATGTAAGAAACTGAGTTATGTAATGGTTAACCCTGATTATTGTGGGAACCTTTTATTGGAGTTCATATAGAAGTATAGTATACATATAGTTTTCTATGAAAGTAGTCAGGACATAATTATAGGAACACTAGATATTATAATTAATGAAGCCCTCATTTAATGTAGAGTGAGTGAATTAATATACACACATACTTCTGTGTTCTCCGGTGTCCAGCGCCGTTCTGCTCCTCTTCTCAATGATATCACCGCAATTGCAACGAGCTGGGTCACTCTATGCCCTATTTGTGAGCCAGAAGTCTTACATTGTAAGCCTATGGAGTCTTATTCTGATGCCCCATAGGCTTACACTGTAAGGGCTCGCTCTCACTTGCGATTAAATCGGATGAATGCAATCCGATTAAAAATCGGAATGCATTCGTACCAATTTAATCCTATGTTTGTGTTCTCAATGGCGTTTTTGTCCCTGCTCCAATTGGATCGCGATCGGACTGAAAAAAAAAAACGCAGCTTGCGGAATTCAGATTGCACACACCCATATAAGTGAATGGGTGGATGTGAAACATCACACTGCACTAGGATATCACCCGAGTGCAGTGCGATTCCCGCCAACACCAGCAACAGAGGAGATGGAGAAATTAATTTCTCCGTCTCCTCCTCAGTTGTGCTGTGATTCTCTCATGTGAGAGGATCGGAGCACAAAGCACTGACACTCGGCTCTCGCTCACAGCAGAGCAGGAGCCAAGTGTCATTAGGATATTGCATCCAATGCTCTCACATCGGATGCCATACACTGGTATGACTCCGGCCTAAAAAACACTTTCCGGGTCATGGAGAGCGCAGTGTAACCGGAAGAGTCTGCAGAATGGTGACATCACTGAGAAGAGGAGCAGAATGGCGCTGGACACCGTAGAGAGCAGCGGTAGGTGAGTATATTAATACACTCACATTACATTACAAGCCCATGTACACACATTTAATGAATTAAAAACTTAATGGCAGGGCTTCTTTAAAGCTGAAACAGAATGGATCTAATACTAGTTTCTATTAGTTCTGTACTGTGACTCAGACTTTCAACTTTGACTTGTTACAATAAAGTGTGTTTTTCTGCAATTCCACAATATGTTTTGGGTTTCTCCATGACTTTCCATGTTAATTCTAATTCACAGTATCACAGCCTCAGTCTAGGCGAGTCTGACTGTGTGCGCCTTAGTTTTGTGTGTATGTTCCAGTTTCACAAATATCTTGCCCATTAATCAGGTTACAGAAATTTTCATTCCATCTCTCATTTTTCTTCAAATGTATCTCTTCCCCTGTATGACAGTATTTATGCAAAATCTGATGATAAAACTGTTTCATGGGTCCCCTATGTTAAGGCGGCAGCCAGTTTATTCAGGATGTCATATGAGAAGTGGGTCACTATGCCAAATTAATATCAGTCTTTTATCATCTACATAGAGATTAGGTAGGCTCAAGCCAGACTAATGCAGCGTGCTGTTAGTCGTAGCTGTTAGAATCCTTGAAAATATCGCCATCTAGTGATTCAGACACATAATGCATCAGTTATGCCACTCACTATTGCTTATGGCGTGTTTGCGATATAGATATAATTTGCTGGTATACGTTACATTTATTTACTTAGAGATTGAGGGTTGAATTAAAATAATGGCACCATGTGCGTTTGCAAACTTTACGGAACTACATCATCCTATACAGCAATCAGTATAATAATTTTTTATCATTTTTTCCCGAAGAAACCGTATGTGTGCAAGATCCCTGGCTGTACTAAACGTTACACAGATCCCAGCTCTCTGAGAAAACATGTAAAAACAGTACATGGTCCTGAGGCACACGTAACGAAGAAACAGCGGGGAGACATCCACCCAAGACCTCCACCACCCCGAGAACCTGGAAGCCATTCACAGTCCCGATCACCAGGTCACCCCATTCAGGGTGCTCATGGCGAGCACAAGGACCTCAATAACACTACCTCAAAGCATGAAGAATGCCTCCACGTAAAATCAGTAAAGACTGAAAAGCCAATGGTATGTAGACAACAGTTTACATTTTCATTCTCTGTCCCTTCCATGTCATGTAAAGAACATATTGAGCAACTTACATTTTTAATTCAGGCTTCAGAAATTGTCAACAATCTCTACCTTGCATTACTAAGTAATGGCATATACATACAGTGGCTTGCAAAAGTATTCACCCCCTTGGCTTTTTACCTATTTTGTTACATTACAACATGTGTTAAAATATTTTTGTAATCTGATTTGTGTTTGTTGCATCAGCATTAAATAGTCTAAGATGGTGAAGTGAAGTGAGAAAAATATAGGCATTAATTAAATTTATGGTATCAAATAATTAAAAATTGCCATGTGCATATGTATTCACCCCTTTTGCTATGAAGCCCCTAAGAATTTCTGGTGCAAGCCATTACCTTCATAAGTCACATGCTTAGTGAGAGGACGTCCACCTGTGTGCAATCTAAGTGTCACATGGTCTGTCAGTATATACACACCTTTTCTGAAAGGCCACAGAGGCTGCAACACCATTAAGCAAGAGGCACCACTAACCTAACACCACCATGAAGACTAAGGAGTTCTCCAAATAAGTCAGGGACAAAATTATTGAGAAGTACAAGTCAGGGATGGGTTCTAAAAAAATATCCCAATCTCTGATGATCTTCCGAAGCACCATCAAATCCATTATCATCAAATGGAGAGAACATGGTACCACAACAAACCTGCCAAGAGAGGGCCGCCCACCAAAACTCTCAGCCCGGGCAAGAAGGGCATTAATCAGAGAGGCAGCACAGTGTAGCATCGGCGTCTCTGCCCCCTGCCAGGCAGAGACGCCGTCCCTCTCACCGCTGCGCTCCCCGCCCGGCGTCCACCAGCGCTCCTCTTCCTGCTTCTGCCGGCGTGTGCGGCTTCCCGGGCACTGTGCTTAGGGCGCGCGCGCACTCCCTCCCTCTTAAAGGGGCCGCGCGCGCCGCCCTAAGGAGTCCCCGGCCAATTGCCGGAGGTCCTCCCATATATAAAGCACCTCCTCCAATATGGAGGTGCCCGAGCAATAGTTGATGCACAGTGTACTTACCTCTGCTTCAGCCCTCAGGTCCCGCTGCTAGCCTGACTACTAGTCCTGCCCGCCAGCCTGACTATCAGTCCAGTCCGCCAGCCTGACTACTCTCCAGCCCGACAGTCTGTCTTCTGTTCAGTCCGCCAGTCTGTCTATGGGCTTGGTCCGCCTGCTTACCTGAAAGCACCTGCCTGTTACCTGTCAGCCTACCTTGAGGCTCCTGCCCGTCACTTGCCGTGACCACCTGTCTGCCTACCTGGAGGCTCCTGCTCGTCACTTGCCGTGACCACCTGACAGCCTACCTAGAGGCTCCCGCCTGTCACTTGCCGTGACCACCTGACAGCCTACCTAGAGGCTCCTGCCTGTCACTTGCCGTGACCACCTGACAGCCTACCTAGAGGCTCCTGCCTGTCACTTGCCATAACCACCTGTCAGCCTACCTGGAGGCTCCTTCCCGTCACTTGCCGTGACCAACTGACAGCCTACCTAGAGGCTCCCGCCTTTCGCCTGCTGTCTCTGCCAGTTCATCTACCCGGATCTCTCGTCAGCCTGCCTGCTGTGCCCATCTGCAGTATCGGTCAGTCACAGCCATCTGACCCGTGGGAGTCACCAGCTCTCTTAAAAGGTCGTCCCCAGAGTAGCACCTCGTCTCTCTGCTCGGTCCCTCCCAGGTCACGGAGTCGTTAGCCGCCGTACGACCTGGGTCGGTCCGAGTTGATACTTAGTTACTCCCCTCTGGGTCCCTCCTTGCACCGTAGCACAGAGGTTCCACCACCCGGATCCGTAACAGACGGAGACCAAGGTAGCCCTGAAGGAGCTGCAGAGTTCCCAAGCAGAGACTGGAGTATCTATCCATATGATGTACTCTCCATAGACGTGGTCTTGATAGGAGAGTGGCCAGAAAAAATCCTTTATTTACACACAAAAATTGTAAGGCTCATTTTGAGTTTGCCTAAAAACATGTGGGAGACTCGCCAAATGTATGGAGGAAGGTGCTGTAGTCAGATGAGACAAAAATTGACTTGGACGGAGGTTCACCTTCCGACAATGACCCAAAGCATTCGAGTGGTTTTAGGGGTAAACGTTTTAATGTTTTGGAGTGCCCTAGTCAAAGCTCAAACCTTAATCCAATTGAGAATCTGTGGTCAGAATCAATCAGAATATTGCGGAAACCATCTAACTTGAAGGAGTTGGAGCAGTTTTGCCTTGAGGAATGGGAAAAAATCCCAGTGGACAGATGTTGGAAGCTCATAGAGACTTTCCCAAAGTGACTTGCAGCTGTAATTGCCACAAAAGGAGGCTCTACAGCGTACTGACTTTAGGGGGTGAATAGTTATGCACATTGAAGTTTTACGTTAATTTGTCCTATTTGTTCTTTGCTTCACAATAAAAAGAAAACCAAATGTTCACAGTTGTAGGCATGTTCTTTCTTTACAAGAACTGCTGCAAACCCTAAAAAAAAAACCTGTGAAATTCCAGATTGTGAGGTAGCAAAACACAAAAAATGCCAAGCAGGTGAATACTTTTGCAAGCCACTGTATGTTCTAAGCTATGACAAATGTGTATAATAAAGCCTTAATTTGCATATAATCTTTTTACACAGATATAAATAAATTAATACAACTATTTCTGCTGAGGGTTGACACATACTGGGGTGTCACATATCATCTTGGGGTCCTTCTGATTTTAAGCAGATATATTTTCTAGTACACGGCCTGAGGGAGTGCACTAAGGAACCTAGCGTCACTTTACACCCCATGAAGCCATGTAGTAGGTATTCTACAGGCATCAGTCTTGCCCAGGATGTGCCTTTAAACGGACATGTAATAATGCATCATCATTTTCAGTAATTGATTTGTAGGATATGCTCAGCTTCATGAAAGTGAAAAGACATTAGCTGTAGCTCCTCACATTCTGTACGGTCTCCAAGCTTGAGACACAATGTACTGTATAAGGTTGACTTGACATGATGTTACTTACATCTACAACATCACAAAGAAACTGAGTATTTGCAGCAGGTTTTTCTGTACCAAAAACTAGAGGGTTTGCAGGAAATACAATGTGTAAAACATTTGCATTTTTACTTGCGTTTTTTTCCTCATTCATTTGTATTGGTGAAAAACATTTAAAGGGAATCTGTCACCACTTTGGAGTTATCAGACCTCTACTATGGCCATACAGGTTATAGAAAAGTAAATATATACATACCTGTATGGCCCATAGCACAAGTTTGATTGCAGAGAAAAGCGCTTTAATCAATTCTGTTTTGTACAGGCTTGGCGTTCGGTGGACGCCAAGCAATCCCCGCCTATGTGCTGATTATTCCCCAAAATCACCTCCTATATGCTTAATTATCATATCCCCCCTCCTCCCCTGCAGGTCACAGGGCCTTGTGACATTCCCTGTGACGTGCACTGTGCTCCCTGACTTCCCGGGCGTGTGCAAAGTGCTGCTCACATAAAGCACGCTTTGCTTCATTCCGGCCCCGTCTCTCCGTGCACTGCGCCGCAGGTTTCTATTGCGCAGGCGCCGAGGAGTCACTGGCAGACGGGGCCGAGATGAAACAAAGCTCGGTCCATGTGATCGGCACTTTGCACATGCCCAGGAAGTCAGGGAGCACAGTGCACGTTACTGAGCCCTGTGACATGCAGTAGAGGGGGGAATATGATAATTAAACAGAGGCGGGGATTTAGGGAAATAATAAGCACATTGCTTGGCATCCCCCGGGCGCTAAACCTGTATAAAATAGAATTGATTAAAGTGCTTTTCTCTGCAATCAGACCTCTACTATGGGCCATACAGGTATGTATAGATTTACTTTTCTATCACCTGTATGGCCATAGTAGAGGTCTGATATCTCCCAGGGGGTGACAGATTCCCTTTAAATTACACTGAAAGGATTCACATGCTTTAGCTATAAAAAATAACGCTTTGATGTTTGATGGTTCAAATTTGCAAGGAGAAAATAAGCAGCAGGTTGATGAGATTTCAGAAATCTCATTTACTTTGCTAGTATTCTGAAGTGCAGTGTTTTTTTTTCTTTGAAAAACGTATGGAAAAAATACGGCAAAAATGCAAAGTGTGAAGAAATCCTAAAAGAACAATATTAATATAAAACATGTACGGTAATCAAAAACAAACAGGTAGATACCAAGCTCTTGGGTAAATCCCCATGCTGTACATTCTGATGCAGACATTTCTGCAACTAAAAATCAGTTTTTCATCTACTGAATGGGGCAGTTGCAGAATTTTCCATAACAAAATCTGTCGCAAATGCACAATGTTTAAACATACCCTTATACACAGCGGTAAACAGATTATAGAATTTGGTTAGTCAATAGTTTTAAATTAAAAGACATCTGGTTGATTTTTTTTCTGTCTTATAAAATCCAATGTGTTTAGGGCTTACTGCAAATCTGCATTATTTCCTTTCTGGTTATACTTCACATGGTCAGACTTTGTAACCTAAATATATGTTACCTTTAGATAATGCATGCAAAGTACAACGATGATGTCTTTGTGACTACTAATATGTAACAATCTTGTAGCTTGAATTTACTAATTTAATGTTTTTTTCTGTTTGATATTATTAAATGTCTTTCTCAAACTTTCTAAGGACAGTGGGTAATAAGGTGAGGGCTAATACTATTTTCTGTATATTTGGATCAGTAATACCATTTCCTCATTTTCACAGTGTTAACTAGAATAGTTTTGAAACATGATTTGTCTCATTTCCTTCAGATTAGCTTTTATTATTTCATATATAGTTGACCTTTGTTTTATGTTGTTTGCATTGTTTGTTTCAGTGCTTGTTAGTCATGTAATATCGTCTATGTTTTTACTACTTTTGTTCTAAAAATGATCAAAGTGTGTAAATATGAAGAATATTTAAGGCTTGAAATGCAGAAAGATAAAAGGCATGTAAACTGCTTGTATTATATCTATGGAAAACACATCTTGCCTTTACATCACGCTACATATTCTTTATATGTTGGTAACTGTGAAGACCCGACATCTTCCATGGGCGTAATGCTACTCAGACAACATAGGGTGAGGGTAAAACAGCGTTGCAATACTTTATTGAACCACAAAGAGGACAATAAACACAAAGAACAGGCCCAGCAAATACCCAAGATGGTACAACATTAAACAATCTCACCCTTTCGCTCCGCCCGCCTTGGATAGAACAGCTGCTACTTTAGAGACTTCCAGGGCCGACTACCTCAACCAGTGCCCCCCCCCCTTTCTGGCGGGCCCCCACAGAGAGAAGGTAGTGGCAAGCTTAGGAAGCTAGCAGTCCATCAAGGTACAAGGCCAGAAGACCCATGGGTCCCAACCTGGTCTCTCTGAGTGTTTCCATGGGGCCAGATGACTGATGGGTCCCAATCTGGCTTCTCTGAATGTCTTCGTGGGTTGCAGGCAACCGGTGGGTCGCTCCTGGCAACCCCAAACAACATATCCATGGTCTCTCTGATGGTCAAATGGAGCAAATCCGTATCTTTCCCGTCATGGCCGATACCCTTAGGCTAGAATCATGTAGAATACAAATCTGTGTCTCTTTGGATGCCATGCTATTAGGGATGAGCGAGTATACTCTTTACTATTCAGTACTCGCCGAATAGTACGGTACTCGGGATACTCGTTACTCCCCGAGTTTCCTTGTGATTACTCGCTAGGAGTAACAAGTACAATGTAAGTCTATGGGAAACTCGAGCATTTTTCTGGCAGTCCCCCCCCCCCCCCGGTGGTCTGCAGAAGGTCAAAAATTGCCCAAATCGATGGGAACAGTGCTCAATTAAATGTCAGGCAGGCAGAATATATATGCAGACAGGCAGGCAGGGTATATAGGAGGGTGCATGAAAAACATAGCTGGGCACTTGGAACACACTAGTGCCCTCCGATTTTCATGCCCCCATTTCGTTAAAAAAGCCGGCCGCCGGCAATTCATCAGCGGCATACGCCGGTACCCGACGATTTAGAACAGAAAGAATAGAGCATCACACATAGATTAGATAGATAGATAGAAACATGTCAGTTACATATATAATAAGTACAGTGACAGTGTTGGTTACTGTGCTTGTCATTTAGTGTTAAAATAAAGGATTTATTAAAAAAAACATTGGCGTGGGGTTCCCTGTAATTTTAGACTCTAGCGGAGGTTAACCACTTCGCACCAGAGCCTGTTTTTGCATTTGTGACCAGGCCAATTTTTTCAATTCTGACCACTGTCACTTTATGAAGTAATTACTCTGGAATGCTTCAACGGATTCCCCTGATTCTGAGACTGTTTTTTTGTGACATATTGTACTTCATGATAGTGGTAAAATTTCTTCGATAGCAATTGCGTTTATTTGTGAAAAAATCGGAAATTTTGCGAAAATTTTGAAAATTTTGCAATTTTCTAACTTTGAATTTTCATGCCCTTAAATTAGAGAGATATGTCACACAAAATACTTAATACATAAATTTCCCACATGTCTACTTTACATCAGCACAATTTTGGAACAACATTTTTTTTTGTTAGGAAGCTATAAGGGTTAAAAGTTGACCAGCGATTTCTCATTTTTCCAACAAAATTTACAAAAACATTTTTTTAGGGACCACATCTTATTTGAAGTGACTTTGAGGGGCCTTTATGACAGAAAATACCCAAAAGTGACACCATTATAAAAACTGCACCCCTCATTCAAGAAGTTTATTAACCCTTCTGGTGTTTCACGGGAATTTATGGAATGTGTTTCACGGGAATTTATGGAATGTGGAAGAAAACAATGAACATTTAACTTTTTTTCACAAAAATGTTTCTTTAGACCCAATTTTTTTATTTTCACAAGAGTAACAGGAAAAAATGGACCACACAATTTGTAGTGCAATTTCTCATGAGCACACTGATACCTCATATGTGAGGGAAAAACACTGTTTGGGCGCACTGCAGGGTTCGGAAGGGAAGGAGCGCCATTAGACCTTTTGAATGTAAAATTTGTTTGAATAATTAGCGGACGCCATGTTGCGTTTGGAGAGCTCCTGATGTGCCTAAACAGTGGAAACCCCCCACAAGTGACACCATTTTGGAAACTAGACCCCTTAGGGAACTTATCTAGATGTGTGGTGAGCACCTTTCACCCCCAGGTGTGACGCACCCCCTGGGCCATGTGCAAGAGATACCCGGAGCCGGATCTGGATAGGGGTAGTAGTCCTTGTGGCGGTGACCCGGTCCGTGCCCAGGGTGTCAAACTAAGTGGCAGTCTATGGCAGTAGATGTTAACTTGATTGTCGACTACGCCACCCGTTGAGTGCGGCTTTGACGCCGCCGCTGCAGAGCAGTCCGCTGAGGCCGGTGGTATATGTGCAGCAGTGATGGTATAACCCCCAACGGGAGGGGTATGGCCTCAGGGCAGCAGGTGTGGATGATGGGGGTTGTTGTGGTGTAGAAAGGAGACTCTGAGACGGGAGGTGCAGTTCAGGGTTTTTACTTACTGATGTTCTTTTGGTCACTCTGGCCTTGAGTGACCACCCGAGCCGCGCTGCGTCCACCAGGTCCTGGACTCGGCCAACCCCCAGGCAATTCTGGAGCGTGGTCCTGAGCTCCTTTCTGACTTTCCCTTTCTACTGGCCGTTCCCACCAGGGATCCACTTATGTCCGGCTCCCTCGGGTCTCTTGTTGGTTGCACCTTTTCTGGGTTCCCTGACCCTATGCTTGGTGTGCCTTTCTAGTGGACTTGGTGAGGGTCGTGGCAGATCCTGACCACGACCTCCGGTTCCTGGCTAAGGTGTGCTTTGGCCTCTGCCAGCTTGGGTTCCGGTACCCTGGTCCGCCAACCCTTCACCCTTCTGTCTGTATTCTGGGGTCTTGGGGTTCTTTCTTCTTTCCTCTCTGGGTCCTTCTGACTCCTCTCTCTCTCTCTCTCAGCAGGCCTTGCTCTGGAGCTGGGCCCAGCCGGAGCCACAGCTCCCTGTCAGCCCTTCTGGCTGAGCTCCTCTGCTCTGCTCCTCAGGCTAAACTCTGACTGACTGACCCTGTTCTAAGATGGTGCCCACCTTATATACTCCCTCTATGTGTGAGCTCAGGTGACCAGCACCCAATGAGCTCCTATCTTTACCCAGACTACTCCCCCTATCTGCCCCTACACTACTGGGATGTTCCACCCCCCTCCCACTCCAGCCAGGGACAGACGCTGTCGTACCTGCACATAAACTGGTGGGAGTACCGTCGTTCTGTCTCCCGGAAATGGGATGTATGTAGTGCATGCAGCCTACTGAGCTCAGTCCCACACTCCATCCTTACCCGGGAGTGGAATACCACACCTCTGGCTTGAGGTGTAATACCCCTGTAGCAGCCGAATCCTCAGGGTGCTACATTCCCCCCTGGTAAATCACAGCACGTCCTCGGGCTGTAAAAGAATAAAAACATCCACAAACATACAAACTTTTTTCAAAAACATCATAAACATATAAAACATTATATATATATCATCAGCATAAAACTTTTCATATAAAACTTTTCATAGTAAACATTCTTGTTCCTCCGGCCACGGTGCAACTTGTGACCGGGTAAAGTGCAACAGTCTCTTCAAGAAAAACAGTTTTCCCATAAAACCAGTAGGGGGCGCCTTAGAAAGCGCAACTATATACAAGGAAAATGGCCGCTCTCAGTCCTCGGCCAGATATTAGGAAAGGATGACCGCTCTCAGTCCTCGGTCAGTGGGAATAAGGAATATACGGGTAACAGTTTACACTTGTCCCAACGGGGAACATATTTTAAACGGCAGCAGTTCTTGTACCCCGACGGGTAACTATTTTACAGTTTCACTATACCGTACTCTAATGACGGCGTCCTCCTGCTCCTTCTCGCAAGTAGGCTTCAGACCCGTCCGGGTCCTCTTGCTCCTCCTCACACCGCAGCTCCTCCTCCGTCAGCCGGTGTACATGGAGGGCGTAGGGTCCTTTGGCACATTGGTGCCGGGTGAAGGTGACCTCATCCCCTACGTATAGGTCACGACCTCTGTGTCCCTCCGGTAGGTGGGACTCGACGTCTCTTCTGGTCACGAAGACGTCGCCGGGGGTGTGGTGATCTCTTATGAAGCCCCACCCGTGCTGCATTTGGAATTTAATCACAGTCCCGGTGGCATGGGGACCATGAGCTGCACGGGGGTTCCTCCGGGTCCGGCTCTTCTGCTCTGCGCTCTGTATCTGCAGCCGCTGCTCACGGACCCGCCTCTCTCTCCGTTCCCGGTCGAAGACCTCTAATTGCTGCCGGCAGCACTCCGCACGCTCAGCTGCGGCCGCCCGAGTTTCTTGGGTGAACCCCATGAGATCTCCTCCAGTGGGGTCCCACTCAAACTGTGTCTCCTCCAATGAGAGCGGGGTCCTCTTGACGGGCTTCGGAGCCGGAATCAGGGGCTCGCATAGGGGCCTTTCCTTTTGGGGCTCAAGTTGGTAATACTCCGGTGGCCATATAAAGGGCTGCCCATCCGGGCAAGTGTGCTGGGCAAACAAGTCTTCACCCAGGTGCGGCACTCTAGATGTTGAGGGCACGGTGGTGGAAGCGGCGCCCGGATTGACCAGGCCTTGCGACCAGGCCTGGGGCACCCTAAAAGTCAAGGGCACTGTAAGAACGGCGGCGCCCGGGGTTACTCGGCCCTGCGACCAGGCCGGTGGCTCAGTGGAGGTAGAGGGCGCTGTTGGCACTGCGGCGCCCGGGGGTACTCGGCCTTGCGACCAGGCCGATGGCGCTTCCTGTTTGGTCGCACTCTGATTTGAGGCGCGTGACGTCACGGGAAGCGCGGCCGCGGCTTCTGTTTGAGGCCTAGTCTGGAGCGGTGACGGTGCAGCGACGGGCACGGCAGGGGGAATTTCGGGCTCTGCGACGGGAAGCTGGGGCAGGCACGCGGTTCCTCGGCTCGGGGTAGTAGCGTCCCCTTTACCTGCCTCCGTCTCTCCAGCTCCCTCCTCGGCGTCGTCTCCGGCCTTCACTCCTCCTGCACCATCCTCAGAGGCGGTCTGTCTCCTCGTCTCGGGTGGCGTGCTTCGCTGGCGGGTTCCAGCCTGCTGGGCCATCTCTCTGCTCCACTCCGCCAGCGTTTCTCGCTGCACCTGGGCCATCCTCCGTGCGAGGCCCTCCAGCGCCGTCTGCGCACACTCCCGGTCTCGGGGGAGCTGTGCCAGGATCTCCACCAGGCCTAGTGGGGTTGTCGCTTGCAACAGGCTCCTGACCACTGGGTCGGTGCTGCCTGCCTCTCCCTCCATCTCCGGGTACGGCTTCTCCAGACTCCTCCAGGCTGCTCCCATCTTCTCTCTTTTGTTCTGTCTCCGCCCACATTGAGGGTGGTCCCGGGGCAACTTTGTGATTGTCAGTTCCAGGGGCAGTTCCCTCACTCTGATGGACACTCCTATCATCACAGTCTCTGCTGGTGGGGGCGGTTTCCACTTTTGGCGCCATTCCTTGACCTGGCCCACGATGGGAGGTGGCCTCTTGCCACCCTCTGGCACGCCCATAATGGCGTCTGCTCTTCCAAGGCGGGAAATCTT
This sequence comes from Phyllobates terribilis, assembly GCF_046119375.1. NCBI lineage: Eukaryota > Metazoa > Chordata > Amphibia > Anura > Dendrobatidae > Phyllobates > Phyllobates terribilis. Next base: position 254,969,825 of record NW_027362764.1, read on the forward strand.
CTCAAAATGGCGGGAATCGTCTCCCAGTGGCGGGAAACTCTGTGGATGGCGGGAAAAGACTGCAGATGTCGGGCAAATGGCGGGAAACGATCCGAGATGGCGTCCGATGGCGGGGACCTTCCGGAATTGGCGGGAGACTTCTTTTTGAGGTAAATGTGAACTTTTCTTCAGGCACGCAGTACCCGGTGGTTGCGGGCACGTGATCCTGCTGACTACGCCAAAGTTGACGCACCCCCTGGGCCATGTGCAAGGGATACCCGGAGCCGGATCTGGATAGGGGTAGTAGTCCTTGTGGCGGTGACCCGGTCCTTGCCCAGGGTGTCAAACTAAGTGGCAGTCTATGGCAGTAGATGTTAACTTGATTGTCGACTACGCCACCCGTTGAGTGCGGCTTTGACGCCGCCGCTGCAGAGCAGTCCGCTGAGGCCGGTGGTATATGTGCAGCAGTGATGGTATAACCCCCAACGGGAGGGGTATGGCCTCAGGGCAGCAGGTGTGGATGATGGGGGTTGTTGTGGTGTAGAAAGGAGACTCTGAGACGGGAGGTGCAGTTCAGGGTTTTTACTTACTGATGTTCTTTTGGTCACTCTGGCCTTGAGTGACCACCCGAGCCGTGCTGCGTCCACCAGGTCCTGGACTCGGCCAACCCCCAGGCAATTCTGGAGCGTGGTCCTGAGCTCCTTTCTGACTTTCCCTTTCTACTGGCCGTTCCCACCAGGGATCCACTTATGTCCGGCTCCCTCGGGTCTCTTGTTGGTTGCACCTTTTCTGGGTTCCCTGACCCTATGCTTGGTGTGCCTTTCTAGTGGACTTGGTGAGGGTCGTGGCAGATCCTGACCACGACCTCCGGTTCCTGGCTAAGGTGTGCTTTGGCCTCTGCCAGCTTGGGTTCCGGTACCCTGGTCCGCCAACCCTTCACCCTTCTGTCTGTATTCTGGGGTCTTGGGGTTCTTTCTTCTTTCCTCTCTGGGTCCTTCTGACTCCTCTCTCTCTCTCTCAGCAGGCCTTGCTCTGGAGCTGGGCCCAGCCGGAGCCACAGCTCCCTGTCAGCCCTTCTGGCTGAGCTCCTCTGCTCTGCTCCTCAGGCTAAACTCTGACTGACTGACCCTGTTCTAAGATGGTGCCCACCTTATATACTCCCTCTATGTGTGAGCTCAGGTGACCAGCACCCAATGAGCTCCTATCTTTACCCAGACTACTCCCCCTATCTGCCCCTACACTACTGGGATGTTCCACCCCCCTCCCACTCCAGCCAGGGACAGACGCTGTCGTACCTGCACATAAACTGGTGGGAGTACCGTCGTTCTGTCCCCCGGAAATGGGATGTATGTAGTGCATGCAGCCTACTGAGCTCAGTCCCACACTCCATCCTTACCCGGGAGTGGAATACCACACCTCTGGCTTGAGGTGTAATACCCCTGTAGCAGCCGAATCCTCAGGGTGCTACAGGTGCTTCACAGAAGTTTATAATATTGAGCCGTAAAAATAAAATTTTCACTTTTTTCCCACAAAAAATGTTTTTCATCCCCCAATTTTGCATTATCATAAGGGTAACAGGAGAAATTTCACCATGAAATTTGCTGTGCAATTTCTCCTGAGTATGCCGATACCCCATATGTGGGGGAAAACCACTATTTGGGTACACTGCAGGGTTCGGAAGGGAAGGAGCGCCATTTGACTTTTTGAATGTAAAATTTGTTTGAATAATTAGCGGACGCCATGTTGCGTTTGGAGAGCTCCTGATGTGCCTAAACAGTGGAAACCCCCCACAAGTGACACCATTTTGGAAACTAGACCCCTTAGGGAACTTATCTAGATGTGTGGTGAGCACCTTGAACCCCAAGGTGCTTCACAGAAGTTTATAATATTGAGCTGTAAAAATAACATTTTCACATTTTTCCCACAAAAACGTTTTTCATCCCTTAATTTTGCATTATGATAAGGGTAATAGGAGAAATTGCACCATGAAATTTGTTTTGCAATTTCTCCTGAAAACGCTGAAACCCCATATGTGGAGGAAAACCACTGTTTGGGCACACGGCAGGGTTTGGAAGGGAAGGAGCGCCATTTGACTTTTTGAATGTAAAATTTGTTTGAATAATTAGCGGACGCAGTGTCGCATTTGGGGAGCCCCTAATGTGCCTAAACAGTGGAAACCCCCCACAAGTGACACCATTTTGGAAACTAGACCCCTTAGGGAACTTATCTAGATGTGTGGTGAGCACCTTGCACCCCCAGGTGCTTCACAGAAGTTTATAATATTGAGCCGTAAAAATAAAATTTTCAAATTTTTCCCACAAAAAATGTTTTTCATCCCCTAATTTTGCATTATCATAAGGATAACAGGAGAAATTGCACCATGAAATTTATTGTGCAATTTCTCCTGAGTACGCCGATACCCCATATGTGGGGGAAAACCACTGCTTTGGTGTACTGGAGGGTTCAGAAGGAAAGGAGCGCTATGTTGGCTGGGATAGCTTGCAGACACCATGTCACATTTGAAGAGTCGCTGACATGCCGAAACAGCAGAAACCCCCACAAGTGACCCCATTTTGTAAACTACACCTCTCAAGGAATTCATCTAGGGAAGTAGTGAGTATTTTTTAATTTTTAAATTTATACCATTGGGCAGTGAAGAAAACATAATTATATTTTTACCACAAAAAAATGTTTTACCCTCAGATTTTACATTTTCACACAGGGCAATGGGTAAAAATGGTGCCGAAATGTGTCACACAACTTCTTCTAAAAGTGGCAATACCCCATATGTGGCTGTATCGTACCGCTTAGTCATACGGCGAGATCTGGGAGGGACGGAGCGCTGTTTGACAATTGGAGAACAAATTATTGTAGAATAGGCATTTGGATTTGGGAGCACAAAATTTTCTGATTTTCTTTTGGGGGGCAAGGGCCATTTCGCTTTTCCAGAGCCTTTCTGCTACCAGTAACTTGGAAGTCCCTTATATTTTTAACAGATAATGGACCTGAGTGGGGACTAGCTTTTTTTGAGGACTGAGCTTTTATTGGGAACATTTTACGTAACATTTATCCGACGCTCTATGCTGAGCAATTACATCAGGGTTTCCATCTAAATTTCCAACTGATGTAATTCAGATGAAACCCCTGCGGCATCCATTCACTGTAATGAGGCAGCAGAGTTACTCTGGACTCTGTCTGGCCTCTGTTTAGTGGTGTCCTTTTTTTCAGAATTGCACAAAACTGTGGCCAACCGCACTTTTATGCACGCCTTAAAAAACTGACACCGTGGGATCACAGGCCAGACGGCATCCACAGTGGCCTATATCTGCCTCATTACAGGGAATCTTCCGTCATGGGTTCCGTCTGAATCACGTATTTCTGAGATTTACACGGAAACTCTGGTGTAAGTGCTCAGCGCAGAGCGCAGGATAAATGTGAGCAGAGCCTTACTGCGATCTTTAGGAGACATAATAAACAAATCAGTAGCAGGTGAAAAATTGGTTTTATTTATTTTTGACGCCGTTCCTCGTGTGATGTAACTGATTAGATTACTTTATTCTTCGGGTTGGTGCGATTACAGAGATACCAGATTTATATCGGGTTTCTATGACTGACAGCTGTCACACACTAAAGGACGCTTTTTTTGCAAAATCTAGTTTTTGCATCGCCATATTTTGAGAGCTAGAATTTTTCCATATTTTGGCCGACAGAGTCATGTGATGGCTTGATGTCAGCTGGCATTATAAGCTGACATGTCAATGTAGTAGAGCTGAAGCCGTCCTGGGAACCATGGAAAGGTAAGGGTTGGTTTATTATTTTACTTTTATTGCAGAAGACATTGGCTTTAGCTGGAATGGGCGATACGCTAAGTAGAGTTTAATTTAGAACATTAAAGGAATGTGTGTTTATTTCAATTTAAGGATTTTATTCTGGGTGTTGGTGTTTTTTTTAACTTTCACTATGGGGTTAGTAATGGGGATGTCTTATAGACGCCTCCCCATTACTAACCTGGGCATGATGTCAGCTGGCATTATAAGCTGACATCAACCCCAGCCCTATTACCCCACTGCCACCGCCACAGGGCAGTGGGAAGAGCAAGGCTAAGTGCCAGAATTGGCACATCCTATGGATGCGCCATTTCTGGGGCGGCTGAGGGCTGGTAGGGCTGGTGTTTCTAGCCTGGGAGGGGGGCGAATATTCATGGCACCCTTCCTAGGCTATTAATATCATCCCTCAGTTGTCTGCCTAGCCTTTGTTAGCTATTAAAATAGGGGGAACCCACGTCATTTTTTTTTTGGGTCCCCCATTTTAATACCCAGCAAAGTCTAGGTATTCAGCTGGGGGCTGATATTAGTAGCCTGGGAAGCTCCGTGGGTATTACCCCTTCCCAGGCTTCAAACATCTGCCCCAGCCGTCTGCTTATCCTCCGTTAGAGTCTAAAATTACCTGGAACCCCACGCCAATTTTTTTTTTAATAAATCCTTTATTTTAACACTAAATGACAAGCACAGTAACCAACACTGTCACTGTACTTATTATATATGTGAATGACATGTTTCTATCTATCTAATCTGTGTGTGATGCTCTATTCTTTCTGTTCTAAATTGTCGGGTACCGGTGTATGCCGCTGATCAATTGCCGGCCGGCTTTTTTAAAGAGACGGGTGCATGAAAATCGGAGGGCACTAGTGTGTTTCAAGTGCCCTGCTATGTTTTTCATGCACCCTCCTATATACCCTGCCTGCCTGTCTGCCTATATATTCTGCCTGCCTGACATTTAATTGAGCACTGTTCCCATCGATTTGGGCAATTTTTGACCTTCTGCAGACCACCGGGGGGTGACTGCCAGAAAAATGCTTGAGTTTCCCATAGACTTACATTGGGCTCGTTGCTCGGGTCGAGCACCCGAGTATTCCAATGTGCTCAACCCGAGCTTCGAGCACCCGAGCATTTTAGTGCTCGCTCATCACTACTGTGCGGCCGTGGGAAAGTTGATGTAATTTCATGCATTCAAGCATGAACTCACATGAACCCTCTGAGGGCACTGCAGCTACTTCAAATGAAGAGCTGATCAGCATCAGCTGATACCTCAGTTGTTCATTTGAAATAACCGGCCGGAAAGCCGGCAGTGAAAAAACTTCACCGCCGGCTTTCCCGTTCGGTGCTGCGCTCCCCACTCTCTGATGTACACTCCCCGCTCCCCCGCCGCCTCCCATCCCAATCCTAAGTTAGGGCCGGACGGGGAGCGAAGCGCCAGGGTGCGGGGAGCGTGCGTCAGGGAGCGGGGAGCGCAGCACCGAACGGGAAAGCCGGCGGTGAAGTCTTTTCACTGCCCGCTTCCCCGCCCGGGTCCTTCGCTCCCCGCTCCCTGGTGCTGCGCTCCCCGTCCGGTCCTAACTTAGGATCGGGATGGGAGGTGGTGGGGGAGCGGAGGATCGGGATGGGAGTCTGTGGGGAAGCGAGTATGGGGCTGAGTGATAGTTTAAAAGCCGGCGGCTATTTACCGCCGGCTTTTAAACCATCATGCACCCATTTCAGCCTTCTCCTCAACCCCCAGACCGCTTTATAGGCTCCAGCAGACAATTACTTGGCTTACTCACTTTTCTCATTGACTTATATAGGACTTGTAATGAGTACCCGAGTACTGGGACCTACTCGTTACGAGTATAGCGAGTCCGATTATTTCACTACTCGCTCATCCCTACATGCTATCCATCTACTTTCCTGAAGGATGTCTCTCATTCTCCTTGTAAAGTCTTACTCCAATCTTTTTCAAGACTCACAGCTACAGAAGCACATTTCCTTTCTGCTTCTCTGGGCTCAGCCCCTTGAATGGGCAGAACTGCCCCCCCCCCCCAAAGCTTAGTGTGCATTAGTAGAGGTATCTTTCTCAGGTCGACCTCATCATCTGGGTCTACAGTGGGTACGGAAAGTATTCAGACCCCTTTAAATTTTTCACTCTTTGTTTCATTGCAGCCATTTGGTAAATTCTAAAAAGTTATTTTTTTCTCATTAAAGTACACTCTGCACCCCATCCTGACTGAAAAAAAACTGAAATGTTGAAATTTTTGCAAATTTATTAAAACAGAAAAACTGAAATATCACATGGTCATAAGTATTCAGACCCTTTGCTCAGTATTGAGTAGAAGCACCCTTTTGAGCTAGTACAGCCATGAGTCTTCTTGGGAATGATGCAACAAGTTTTTCTCACCTGGATTTGGGGATCCTCTGCCATTCTTCCTTGCAGATCCTCTCCAGTTCCATCCGGTTGGATGGTGAACGTTGGTGGACAGCCATTTTCAGGTCTCTCCAGAGATGCTCAATTGGGTTTAGGTCAGGGCTCTGGCTGGGCCAGTCATGAATGGTCACAGAGTTGTTCTGAAGCCACTCCTTTGTTATTTTAGCTGTGTGCTTAGGGTCATTGTCTTGTTGGAAGGTGAACCTTCGGCCAAGTCTGAGGTCCAGAGCACTCTGGAAGAGGGTTTCATCCAGGATATCTCTGTACTTGGCCGCATTCATGTTTCCTTCAATTGCAACCAGTTGTCCTGTCCCCGCAGCTGAAAAACACCCCCATAGCATGATGCTGCCACCACCATGTTTCACTGTTGGGACTGTATTGGGCAGGTGATGAGCCACACATACCGCTTAGAATTATCACCAGAAAGTTCTATCTTCGTCTTATCAGACCAGAGAATCTTATATCTCATAGTCTGGGAGTCCTTCATGAGTTTTGAGCAAACTGTATGCGGGCTTTCATATGTCTTGCACTAAGGTGAGGCTTCCGTCGGGCCACTCTGCCATAAAGGCCCGACTGGCTGCAGTGATAGTTGACTTTGTGGAACTTTCTCCCATCTCCCTACTGCATCTCTGGAGCTCAGCCACAGTGATCTTGGGGTTCTTCTTTACCTCTCTCTCCATGGCTCATCTCCCACAATTGCTCAGTTTGGCTGGACAGCCAGGTCTAGGAAGACTTCTAGTGGTCCCAAACTTCTTCCATTTAAGGATTATGGAGGCCATTGTGCTCTTAGGAACCATGAGTAATGCAGAAATTCTTTTTTAACCTTTGCCAGATCTGTGCCTTGCCATAATTCTGTCTCTGAGCTCCTAGGGCAGTTCCTTTGAGCTCATGATTCTCATTTGGTCTGACATGCACTGTGAGCTGTGAGGTCTTATATAGACAGGTGTGTACCTTTCCAAATCAAGTCAGTTTAATTAAACACAGCTGGACTCCAATGAAGGAGTAGAACGATCTTAAGGAGGATCACAAGGAAATGGACAGCATGTGACTTAAATATGAGTGTCTGAGCAAAGGGTCTGAATACTTATGACCATGTGATATTTCAGTTTTTCTTTTTAATAAATTTGCAAAAATTTCTATATTTCTGTTTTTTTTTCAGTCAAGATGGGATGCAGAGTGTACTTTAATGAGAAAAGAAAAATTAACTTTTTAGAATTTACCAAATGGCTGCAATGAAACAAAGAGTGAAACATTTAAAGGGGTCTGAATACTTTCCGTACCCACCGTACATGGGAGACTCCCTGTGGTGAAGGCTCCGCCGGATCTTCTTTCAACACTTACACAATGAGCACCAATAAGTCATACAGACTAAAAATCAGTAAACTACACCAATAGAAATAAGGCAAACAAACAACCACACAGCCCAGGTTGAAAATTGCCAAAGCTTTAATAATAACACATAAAAGCAAATACACACAACAATAATAAAAGCAAAGACACACCACAGATGGAAAAAGTGGAGTGCCTGGACTAAATAGTATAAAGGAAGACATTATAATCTAACATAGAGCTCCCACAGGTAATATGTAATAATAATATAAAACCAAGGGCATAAAATACAAAAGGCAGCAAAAAATAATACTTGCATGGAAAATAATGAAGTTACCAAACAGATATTTCATATATATATAAATATATTAATATCACAAATGGCAGTACACATATTGCTAATAAAATCAAAGTATCAATATATGCAGTGACTCTGCCTCAAAGATAAGTACACAGATATATAAGTATATATGAACCGCTAGATAACCTCAACAAATACCTTATCCTAGTATAGCTGCATATATAAGTGACCAGTGTCAATAAAAGTAGCCCAAAAATGGTTTACAAAATAGCCATAATTACCCAAATAACACAGATCAACAGTCCAGGCACCCACCACGCACCCGACTCGCGTTTCGCATAGGAAATGCTTCGTCCAGCTTCCTATGCGAAACGCGAGTCGGGTGCGTGGTGGGTGCCTGGACTGTTGATCTGTGTTATTTGGGTAATTATGGCTATTTTGTAAACCATTTTTGGGCTACTTTTATTGACACTGGTCACTTATATATGCAGCTATACTAGGATAAGGTATTTGTTGAGGTTATCTAGCGGTTCATATATACTTATATATCTGTGTACGTATCTTTGAGGCAGAGTCACTGCATATATTGATTCTTTGATTTTATTAGCAATATGTGTACTGCCATTTGTGATATTAATATATTTATATATATATGAAATATCTGTTTGGTAACTTCATTATTTTCCATGCAAGTATTATTTTTTGCTGCCTTTTGTATTTTATGCCCTTGGTTTTATATTATTATTACATATTACCTGTGGGAGCTCTATGTTAGATTATAATGTCTTCCTTTATACTATTTAGTCCAGGCACTCCACTTTTTCCATCTGTGGTGTGTCTTTGATTTTATTATTGTTGTGTGTATTTGCTTTTATGTGTTATTATTAAAGCTTTGGCAATTTTCAACCTGGGCTGTGTGGTTGTTTGTTTGCCTTATTTCTATTGGTGTAGAACACTTACACAATGAGCCTAGACGATTTTTGAACAATGGTTAGAGGCTCCCGAGATACTAATGAGATTAGTGGAATGCTGGACACTTTACAAGTTAAAGTAGTGTACATAAACTGACGAGCAAGCAGAACATTAATAAAACACAGCCAGCAATCTCTAATAAAACACAATAAGGTATTTCTCTTGGATTAACACATCTAATTGTCTGGGTAATTAAGATTTTAAGTTGTATTGTCACAGTAACTTATTAGTATTTGTTTTTTTTTATGTCAAGCAGACATCTCAGCCAAGCCCTGGTGGTAAGTCTTCATGCAGCAGCGAGCAGTCCCCCATCAGCAACTATACCCACAGTGGGATCGAGCTTACTCTGAACAATGGAGGCAGCATAGGAGACCTCAGCACCCTGGACGATACCCCAATCATGGACTCTACCATTTCCACAGCAACCACAGGACTTGGTTTACAAGGCAGGAGGATCATGACAGGAACCAAATGGATGGAACAAGTCAAAGTAGAAAGAATAAAGCAGATTAATGGAGTGCTTCCAAGACTGAACCCAGTTCCACCTTCAAGAACACCATGTCTACCACCAATCACTGGAAATGGTATAGTATTATTTTCTTTCACTTATTAACAAACAAATGGATCAAAGGCTCGCTGGAGTAATATGTGTAACATTCATTAAGATCCGTACACCTGTTGATGAATTTAGTTTATCTCTCAGCTGCTGTGTGCCACTGCAAAAAAAATGCACTCCCAAGACTTTTTGTGGCAAAAATTAAGATGATTATGTTGGCCGTGTTCAGCCATGACCTGTCCCAGTAAAGCTCCACCCACTTTAGAAGAAGTTGGAGGAACTGGTGTAAGAATGCCAAAAGTCTCAACATTTTGCAACAGTTTTATGCCAGAATTCTGGATAATTGAGACAAGAACTTGGGAGCCAATTTAAGATGCAAATTAGAGTTCTTTCTTAGAAAATGCAATCCGCATCAAAGTATTACATTTCGGTCAAGACTCTGACCTTCATCAGATTCATGAATTGCAGAGAAACTTGGTGAAAATTTCGTTAGAGAAAAGCAGTCTGTGTAAAGCAGAGAACCCACTGTGAGGATAGCGCCAGTGCAGTGTGTCAGTGTGGCGCCATTCTCGCAGCGTGTCTCTGCTTTACACAGACCACTTTTCTCCAGCAATATTTTCACAGTACTCACCAAATTCCTCCGCAATCTGTATATGTGATGAAGGTGATAGTCTTGACTGAAACTAAATATTTTGATGTGGATTGCAATTATTAATAAAGACCTCTAATTTTCATCTTAAATTGAGTGCCAAGTTCTTTCCATAATTCTGCATAAGGTGTAGGACCCTCCTTGAACACCATCCTTTCAGGAGTGCTGTGTTCTACTTAAGAATTCTGGAAAATCTGTTTGATGAATTTGAGCCAAAAACTCAATGCTTACTTATTTGTATTCCTTTGCAATGCCCTACACTGTGTTTACATTCCTTTTTTAAAAAAAAAATGAAGGTGAAACTTATCATGTATCTTCATTGCTTCTAGGTTTGCAGTTGGGCAGCAACATAAATTTGGGAGGATCCGTGGCTGCACTTCCAAACAGAAATGAACTTTCTAGCACGGACATCACAGTATTGAATATTTTGAACAACAGGAGGGATAGCACTACAAGCACAATTAGTTCTGCATACTTAAGTAGTCGAAGGTCTTCTGGAATCTCACCATGCTTTTCTAGCCGAAGATCCAGTGAAGCTTCCCAGGCAGAAGGAAGACTTCAGAATATAAGTGTTGCAGATTCCTATGATCCCATATCAACTGATGCCTCAAGGAGATCTAGTGAATCCAGCCAGTGTGATGGGTTACCAAGCCTCCTCAGTCTCACTCCTGCACAACAATATAGGTTAAAAGCAAAATACGCTGCTGCTACAGGTGGTCCTCCACCAACACCACTGCCAAACATGGATATGATAAGTCTGAAGACTAGAATGGCATTGCTGGGAGATACTAGAGATAGTAGATTATCTCCTCTTTCTTCATCAAATGTTCCTAGAAGGTGTAGTGATGGTGGGGTAGGCACTTTTGGAAGAAGACATTTTATTTCCAATGAGCTACAGGGGAATGCTATGCGCAGGGCAAGTGACCCCATAAAAATGGTTTCTGCTAACTTGTCTACTGGTAGAGTTCAGCGGTTCAACAGCCTAAACAGCATCAGCACTCACGATGTGGCTCCGCCTATGGAAAGGCGCAATTTAGCCCTGCAAAACTATACCCGCAGTGTGTATTCTCCATGTCCTCCCAGCATAAGTGAAAATGTTGCCTTGGAGGCCATGATCATGGAAGCAGAAGGGAATTTGGATGATGAAGATTTCTTACCTGATGATATGGTTCAATACCTTAATTTGCGAAACCAAAGCCTGTATGAAAATTCACAAAATACTGAGTTGGACAAACCCCAAAATAATGCAGCAAGAAATAACTATGAGCAATCCCAAATGAATAATAACTCGTATAATCAAACCTTCCAAAATGTGGAGCAGACAGACCAAGTAAATAATAAAAATGACCTTCCTATACAATGGAATGAAGTTACCTCAGGAAGTGCCGAGCACTCCCCTTCCAGAGTTAGGTATGGACATCGCCTAAATACACAACCGAATAGAGCTTTTGGAACATACAATAATATGATGGTCCAGCAGCAAATCATGTCAAAAAGTGGACAATCACAGCAAAGAGGATATCAAGGTATGCCGAACAATCCTCAAGCATTACAGCAAAACCTTAACCTGTACAATAATTCATTTTCTGTGAAAGATCAACAGTATCCAGTAACAGGCAGTTCCTATAATCCAGCCATTCGGGGGCAGAAATTTACAGGCAACAATCAAAGTAACACTGTTCAACAGAGCATTATACCATCCATGCACTACACCGAGCAGTCACCTAATGTGGCTGACATAATCCAGAATCAGAACCTCCTAAACCAGGAATATCTACAGCAATTTGCAACTGAACATATGATTAATGGCATGTATTTCCTAGAAGTGAATCGACCTAATCAGGCTTCTGGAGGTCAAAACAATCACAGTATGGAAGGTACACAGACCTTCCTGCCAACCTCACAGCCCATCGTTAATCAACAGGTCCGAAATTACCAGTCATGTGCAAGCAACCAACAAATTTATAAAGCAAATGTTATTAAATTAGAAATGCAGCCACAGCAACATTGTGCCAATCTGCAGAATTATTCAGGTCAGTTCTATGACCAGACTTTGGGATACATTCAACAGCGGGTCAAACCAGGCTCTCACACAGAAGCCAACTGTCTCCTAGAAGAAAGCAGTAATACCAATGCATCTGAGCTTCTTTCACCAGGAGCTAATCAAGTGACCAGCACAGTAAATAATATTGAAGCCAGTAGCCTAGATGGAGTCCAAATTGATTTTGATGCCATTATAGATGATGGGGATCATGCCAGCCTAATTTCAGGAGCTCTTAGTCCTAGCATCATCCAAAATCTGTCACGGAATTCGTCACGTCTTACCACACCTCGAGCGTCTCTTACATTTCCAACCATGCCAGTGAGCACCAGTAATATGGCAATTGGGGACATGAGTTCTTTGCTAACATCACTTGCAGAAGAAAGCAAGTTTCTTGCTGTTATGCAATAGACTGGAGTCTAGAACAAACTTATATCAACAAAAAAAGCAACTCATTTTATATGTATGTACTTATTTTAGCAATTTTATCCCAAATAAATGGGATACATTCCAAGTATGTTCCATTTATGGAATAAAGACTCAAACCCTAAAGTATTGTAGGGAGAAATAGTCTTCCACTTCAAGTTTGGATCAGTATTGCCAACACAAAACATTGTTTTTTTTTGTTTTGTTTTTTACTTTTAATTCTTTTTCTCCAAATGGGTCTATATACACTTTTTCCTTAGTGTACGACAACATAACTGTGTAATGTCTGCATGTTTGACATGTGAAAAAAAGTCTTAATTATGTTGAATTGTTCTGTTTAGTCAATTAGAAAAATTGGTATTGTGTAAAGTATATTGTGTTTGGAAAATCACAACCTAGTTGCTGTCAATCTCATCCCTATCAATGGTGACTATATTGCCCGCATCTTGTGATCATATCGCATACTGTATGTCCTCACCTTCTTACTAAAGTTAAAACTTCTCATTCTGCACAGCTACTATCAAACTCAACTTTTGTGTGAGTATTATTGGAGGTTGCATGGAAATCGGATATATGGACAACACATCCCAGACGCTTTTTGTAATATGTTGATTTCTGTTTATTTTGTATGACGTGTCTTTTTTAACCGATACTTTAACCCAGAAATTATCCATTTTCAATAGATAGAGAGGAACGTTCCTTTATGTTAATCAGTTTGTGTTGTCATGCCAGTTTTTCATTGGGTTATAGTTATGATTTTTGTCATACTTGATACAGGGCACACACCTTTACCAATATGAACCTGATATTTCTGCTTACGCCTTGAATCGTGAAGAAGCAATCTTTTTGTAGAAAGGGAAGTATCCACTTTTAATTAGAATTGTTGTTACGTACATAATTATGGTATTCTTGCATATGGTGAAACGGTACTTGACTTCAAGTAGCACTGTGGACTTTATTTCCCAAAGAGACTTGGTTTGCATTTTGTTAGTGCTTTTTAAAAGGTACTACATTTCCTTTTACATTATTTTGTATTATTTTGTATTTTGTCTTTAGCATATTATGTTGTCCGTAACATATCAGCATTTTAGTACATTCTTGAAATGTATGTGCCTTATGTTTGTGTTTTGCTGTTGTTATTTTTCTTTTTTTTTATGGGGACCAAGAACATTGCCAAACTTGTCATCCTACTACAGTTTTCAGTCAATAGCATGCCAATCTTTTCATATTCTAATCTTTTTCTTTTCCTGACTGCTTATTTTGAGACTTTATAGAATGGCCTTTGTATGGTGCATCCTGAAAATAATGTATGATAGATATAAGTACTTTTTATTTGTCACCTTTTTCGTTTTTTTACAAATGTTTTTGTATTGAAATGTGTACTCTTCTTTTTTTTTCCTTTTTTTTTTTACTGTGTAAATATATGAAAACGCTTTAGAGATAGGAGTATGAATTTATAGGCCCGCTAGCCATAGTTCAATACAGACATTCAACAGCTCTGGATCCAATAGTCTCAAGCCTTGGACCAGTTGGATGGATCTGTAGCACTATGTACACAATAAATGTACTTTTTGCTGTCAGAACCACTTAGCTTTTTTGTAACAAAAATAAAAAATGAAACAAAAAAAAATTCTTACATTAATAAAAAGAACTTTGTAATTATCCATGGTTTTTACTGTCTCTTTACTAATTCTATACATATAATGTACATGTGTTTAAGAGTATTTGTTACACATGACAAGCAGTAGAACCTACAAAACCATACAGTTCTCTTATGTTTAGGCTTGTATTGTACATTACATATAATTCTTCTGAAGGCTTTAAATGATCCTCAACTGATTGCCAGAATCTTATTATCCAACCAGTCAAATCATATTACCTTAGAAAAAGTTTGTAAGAAAGTCTTATAAATCTTATTGTGTCTCTACTTAGCCGTCTCTCAATGACTAGGAAATCCATAAATATCCTAGTATTCAAATTCCAGACCAAAAATACAGGACACCCATCCAATTTATTCCTCATCTGCATATGGCTTCTGCTTGGTTTATTGAATTCTTTTAAAGGTTTCTGTCATTTACTAAGGCAAGAACAGCTCGTCATGCAACAAAATCCATTGTAATGCAGTGGGAAAAGCCATTTAGCCCCATAAGTCACACAAAATCTACTTGGATATATAAGTAACTTAGCTATCGAAAGAATTATAATAATATTCTCCAAAACCCCAGGAAAATAGTCAAGATGGTCACAATGTCCATTAGTGAGTATGAAGATGTTGTCTCTTAAATTCCTCTTCTTAACGCCTCACAATGTTTACCCTAAGGGTCTGTTTGCACCAATTTTTTCATATCAAAATCTTTGCAAAAATCTATATACGTTACATGAAGATTTGTCACATATTTTGATTCAGATTTTGTTAGGGAATTTTAACCCATGCACGAAATGCCTGAAATCTGGAGTAAAAACATGCAACATAAGTTTACATGCTCTTTGATTTTAAAATCCACTTCAATTTTTTGTGTATTGTGTGGAAGAGATTTGGTAAATTCACTTTATAAAGCCTCATCAATCCAAACCTTTTTTGACAGTAAGAATATGCTAGCTCATGAGGAATTGCCTGGCATTAGATATTAATAAATGACAGTGGTTAAACCAGCTCTTAATACACAATAGCAGTAATGAACTTGCTGAGCCACGACTGATATGGAAACAAGGCAAACAATATGGACATCCATCTCTATATGTAAGGAGCATGCGACTGTCCTACTGGGCTAAAGATTAATTATCGGTAGAGATACATGATCCTATGGCATAAAAAGATGTTTCACTACGGTTTTAAGGTATGTTCTCAAAGGAAGGTCAGAGAGAAGTAATAAGAATAAAGCTTCAGTCTGGCTTTGTGGAATATCTAAGACCTCAAAGATCACTATAGGTACCTTCTTTCAGAATTCCAGAAGGTGAATTCCAAATTATAAATATATAATTGTGTGTCCTCTACTGAGCCACAGAGATGACATAGAGGGGAGCCTACTTGGTGAATCCTGTGTAGTTTGCAGGGGACATGATACTATCTATATAATGATTTGTTTCCTGCGTCTTGATATTTACTGCCAATCTAGGATTTGTGGGTAAATACATTTTGACTGAGTGGAGCAGAAGGTAAAAAGGTTTATTTTATCTAGTTTTCCACTTGTTCGGAAAAATGGTTTAAAATCATAACTCCGGTAAATTAGTAAAGAGTAAAATCCTGATTGTGATAAACCCACTATAAGATCGCTCAGATGAAGTCAAGGGATCTAATGAAGTATAAGGCAAACAGGCATACTCTCCACCTTACTCACAAGATCCTAAACCTAGAAATTTCTAGCATTGCTTTCATGGTGTCATTTAGGAAGGGTTTAGTCTTAAAACTGTAAAATAAGAGGCGTGATTACATTCCTTTATGTTGTATACACTGACGAACGAAAAGGTAACAATGTTTTCAACTTTTGACTTTCAGGCTCTATATCTCACCATCCACTACAACTTCAAATGTGAGACTACCATCATTTTAGAGATAATCATCTTGGCTATCTCATACATAAATTTGACTTGCAACTATTTAGCATATGATTAGTTATGCAAATTATTGTCATGTCATTGCATTGTTACTGTTTTGCTCCTGAATACTACAAATTACAACCTGTTCTCACATTTCCTAATAGCTCAGTGTGTTATTAGGTTGATTCCCAAGCGAAAGGTCACTGGTTCGAATCGAGGAGCAGCCATGAGGACGATTTCCCAAGAAAAGAGAAACAGCATCATCTAGCTCATCATTAGAGGTCTCTTGGCCAAGAATATTGCCAAACTGCATCATGTGAGTACCATAACAGTTGGAAGAATATGAAATGAAGTCCAACCATCCATTCAAAAGCCAAGAGGTGGAAATATCAGAGTCAACAAATTGGATCATCACAAGGGCTATCAGTTCTGGCATGACAAACATGGCAGAGGAGGTGGCTTATATGCTTTGTAATAGTGAGATCACAGACGTCCATGCAAGCAACATGAGACTCATGTTACACAAGTCTGGAAGGGTGGCCCGAAAAAAGGTGAAGAAGCCTTAACTTCAATATTGTCATAAGTAGAGTTTGCAAAAAAGTATGAAAGTGGACAGTAGAAGATTGGAAACAAGTGATTTGGAACAATGAGATGAAAGTCAATAGACTAGGCTCTGATTGGTGCAAATGGGTCTGGAAGAAACAAGGTAAAAAGGGGCTAACGGATTGAGAAATTGAAGGAACTCTCAAGTCTGGGGGAGGAAGCCTGATAATATGGGGATGTTTCACAGCCAAAGGCGTTGAATATTTGACTAGGATCGAATGTGGTCTCAATGCTGAGCTATATGTGAATATCATACAATGTGAGTTATGACAGTATACGAAAAAGGACGACAGTGTTCCAGCAGGACAATGACCTGAAGCATATGTCGAGATTGGTGAAGAAACAGTTCAATGATAATAAAGTAGAGGTACTGGATTGGCCCCCACAGTTTCCAGACCTCAACCCAATTGAACTGTTGGGGTTAGAGGCATAGAAATTCGCTTCTCTCTCTTTTGTAGACTGGTCATTCATTCTCAAAATTCTCAATTCACGGGTAAAATCTATTCCGTGAAGACAGATTACAACATTACTGAGATAGAAGGTGGCAGTTGCTACTCATATGATTATATTAGAACCAACAAAAATCTGAGCACATTGATCACAAAAATATAAATGTCTGAGACGCACCTATATAAATTTTGCCAACAACAAACAACTTAATGGTGCATTATTATCTCTTGAAACAAAATCCTTTATTGGAATAAATAAATTATATGAGCAGAATAAATAACATTAAAAAGCAGAGTAACACAATGGATGGCCACATATGCATAGAAGATAGTAAAACTAGTAGATTTTTTATTAATCTTTCCAATACCTATAATATGTTAAATGGTGCCAGGGCCACACAGTGATCAGACCTTTCCATCATCACATGATGTAAGTGCTCCTATTTATACATTGTGTGTTTATAATTTTCACTGTGACATATATTGCAGACATTAGGAAACACACCTAACACCATACAATTGTTAATGCGTATTTAACATATTATAGATGTTGGAATAACATATAAAGGATTTTGTTTACATTTTTCAATTCTGACCAGCGTCAGGTAATAACTCTGGAACACTTCAATGTGTCGCAGTGATTCTGAGATTGTTTTTGCGTGACACATTGTACTTTATCGTTGCGATATACAGTGGTGTGAAAAAGTGTTTGCCCCCTTCCTGATTTCTTATTCTTTTGCATGTTTGACACTTAAATGTTTCAGATCACAAAACCAATTTATATATAAGACAAAGATAACACAAGTAACCACAAAATGCAGTTGTTTAAATGAAGGTTTTAATTATTAAGGGAAAAAGAAATTCAAACCTGCCGGGCCCTGTGTGAAAAAGTGATTGCCCCCCCTTAATTTATGTTTTAACTGTGGTTTATCACATCTTTGGGAAGCTGATTTCAATTTACCTAACCACACACAGGCCTGATTACTGCTACACCTGTTCTCAATCAAGAAATCACTTAAATAGGACCTGTCTGACAAAGTGAAGTAGGCCAAAAAATCCTCAATAGCTAGACATCATGCTGCGATCCAAAGAAATTCAGGAACAAATGAGAAACAAAGTAATTGAGATCTATCTGTCTGGAAAACGCTATAAAACCATTTATAAAGCTTTGGGACTTCAGTGAACCACAGTGAGAGCCATTATCCACAAATGGCGAAAATATGGAACAGTGATAAACCTATCCAGGAGTGGCCGGCTGACCAAAATTACGCCAAGAGTTCACAAAAGACCCCACAACAGCATAAAAAGAGCTGCCGGCCTCACTTGGCTCAGTTAAGGTCAGTGTTCATGACTCCACCATAAGAAAGAAACTGAGCAAAAATGACAAGAATGGGAGAGTTCCAAGACAAAAACCACTGCTGAGCAAAAAAAACATAAGTGCTCATTTAAGTTTTGCCAGAAAACAACTTGATGTTTGCCAAAACTTTTGGGAAAATACTCTGTGGACTGACGAGACAAAAGTTGAACTTTTTACACTTTTAATTTTTATACCCTTAAACCAGAGAGTCATATCCCACAAAATAGTTAATAAATAACATATGCCACATGTCTACTTTACATCACCATAATTTTTGAAAAATATTTTTTTTGTTACGAAGTTAGAAGGTTTAAAGGTTTATCAGCAATTTCTAATTTTTCCTACAAAATTTACAAAATCATTTTTTCTAGGGACAACATCCTGATTTAGTTTTAGGATACTGTTAGGATTCGGCTGTTTTCACACCCTCTACACTCGTCAAATTATAACTTGCCTACTTAAAATCACGTGCCATCTCCTTTCTCTTCTGTGTTTCTCAATTGAAAGAATGAGAGAAGCAAAAGAGAAAGCAGGTGGCATGTGATTGTTTTTATGCAAATTGCATATGGACCATGTCAGGGTATCACAGTGACAACATCGAGGAGATCACACAATATCTCACTGTGCCGTCACTTTGTCAGGATTTCGTCAGAGATTCACGAGCGCACGATCTCGACTACTCACTACGTAGGTATCGGCAAGCGACCAGAGAGCGCATGACGATTCCAACGCATGGAATATGTGTATATACCCCGTACGGTCACTGTCAGCTTCACGATAGCCCAATTATTATTAGCCGCTACACCCACCCCAGTTTGAAATATAATACAGGCCTGGCCGGACGCCTGCGTTCTGGTAGCATATGTCTTCGGGGGCGGGAACAATTACTGAGCAAAAGAAACAGAACTATTAAATTTTATATTTAATCCAAAAGGAAGGCAGTGTTATGGAAAATATACAAAGATTTTACAAAGGAGACAATACAGTACAGAATATACAGTTACACAAAATAAACAGGATTAAAGAAGAAACTCACTATACAGTTTGCAGGGACGACTCAGTATAGGTGGAGGGAAGCACTCCGATGCCTGTCAGCGAATCTGACCCATGCTACACAAAATATGTAACTTCCAACATGAGTCCTGATCCATCCTCCGTGGATTCTTTAATGCCTAAAGGAAGACCTGCCCACACACCCCCTGTGATGTCATCATGGGGACTGGTCTCCAGCCTTCATATTTTTATTAGATATCTGTTTTTTGCTATAACTTATCGTGGGTTAATCGTAGAGGCCCGAAAGTGATACCATATTTTCCATTATGATTTTACCTTTCTCCAAAGACCACACACGGCATAGCTGCCGTCTGCTCTTTTTTTACTTTTCTGCCACCGCCCCCCGGAGGGGCTTACAGCGATTGGAAAATATCCGTATTGTTCCCTAGCTGACCCTGTCACTAAAAATATAGGTCCCATTATTATCGGAATTATGGAACTTACAATATTCAATATTTCGTGTTGGTGCCCAAAGGTCTGGAGACCTCTATTAGATTCCCTTTGACATCCTGGAAATAGAACTTCCTCAGCTGCATGTAAATTGTCGCAAGCCTGTGTCTAATTATCCCCTGCCTCGGCCAGGGGAAAATACACTCGCATTTTTATTGGGTTGTAGAACCTCTTGGCTGACATTTGTTTACAAGTCACTACTGCTGTGTGTGTCAATTTGCATAGGAGCAGATGGTCCAAGTGTTAGCTCTTGGTCCTTTGACAATTACTATAGGGGAGGGGCAATGAGGGGTTTGGGAGAAATTGTTATTACTTTCTTAATATCTCCATGACATCTCCCCCTCTTTGAGGTAGTGTAGGGGCTGATTTACAGATCACCCCTTAAGCCAACTTCCTGACCCACCCTTCCTGCTGATACGACAAGCCGTGGACCCAACTCGCCCATTACTCTGACCAACTGGGTATCCAGCTTTCCGATCACGCTGACCGGTTCGGGATACATTTTCCTCACATCTCTGACAGGCTATGGGTACCTTCCTCTGGGATGCTTTGGTGGCCTCCTTTGGCTCCTGATCCAGCACAAACTGTCTCACTTCCACAGGGCAAAGATGAAGAAACTGGTCCTTCACCATCAGATCCTTCAGTTCCTCGAAGGCAGTGACTGACAGTCCTTGGACCCACTGCTCAAAGTTGGTCCTGAGCCCATCCACTACGTCACTGTAGCTGTCATGTGGTCCACGTTGGAGGGCTCTGAACTTTTCCAGTAAACCTCCGGAGTCAGCTGGTACTTTTTTATCAGGGCCTGCTTGACGGCCTAATAGTCTCCATTTTGTTCTTGAGGGAGAGAAGCAAACACCTCCAGAGCTTTTCCTCTGAGCCCTGGAGTTAAATACCAGGCCCACTGGTCCACGGGCAGCTGGTACTGCCTGCTGTCTTTTTCAAACCCTCGCAGAAATATTTCCAAGTCCCCATCTTTCTCCATTTCAGGAAAATGCTCAGGACGGGGTTTAAAGTCGTCAGTGCTGCTGGACTCACTGCTCAATGGGGTGGTACTCGGCAGCTGGATTCGGGCTAACTCCAGCTGGTACCGATGCTCATCTTGCCACTTTCGCTCAGGAGCCTCCCGGTCAGCTTGGGCCTGGCGCTCAGCAGTC
The DNA here is from genome assembly GCF_046119375.1 of Phyllobates terribilis. Classification (NCBI taxonomy): domain Eukaryota; kingdom Metazoa; phylum Chordata; class Amphibia; order Anura; family Dendrobatidae; genus Phyllobates; species Phyllobates terribilis. The sequence goes on from NW_027362764.1 coordinate 254,990,918, forward strand.
TCTCGATCAGCTTGGGCCTGGCACTCAGCAGTCTCTTGGGCAGCTTGGGCCTAGCACTCAGTAGCCTCAGCCTAGGCCTGTCGCTCTTCTCGGTCAGCTTTGGCCCATTGCTCTGCTCGCTCCTGGAATTTCAGGATCAGCTGCAGTTGTCCGTCACGGTCGTCTGCAGAGAGCTGCTCCAAGGCCATCTGCAGGTAGGGGTCCACACTACCCTGGTTGCGGGTCTGGCTGGCAATCACAGGTGGGACCCCTGCAGCAACGCTATCCGGGCCTTGGCTGGCCGCTCCATCATCAGGGCTCTGCTGTTGGACAGGCTCTGCAGCACCTTGCAGCAGTTCAGAAATCATTTGGATCTTGGTTTTGCCCGTGGGGTCAATCTGCCTCAGCTCATAGAGGGCAGTGATAGTGTCCTCTGACTGCTGGTGATACCATGGCTCTCCACGCATAGCCATCATTGCCAAATAAAAGATAGGACAGAAAAACAAGAGAAGGGAGGGGATGCAACTGCTACACGTACAGTAATGTCCCAGATAAAAAATATTAAAACACTGAGTATTAAAACTCTGCACAGAATTCTCGCAAGAACCGTGCAAGCTCCTGAACCCGCTCCATACAAGCACATCGCTATAGTGACATAGCTAAGTCAAGGTTCTCAAAGGGATTCATTTCACTTGCCTGTTCATAAACTTGGAAAGACAAATGGAATTCCCTAACCCAGATATGACAGAGCCCTTATAGATTTAGTAAATGTGTTCCAAACATATGAATGTTTTTACACACCCCAATACAATATTACATACAAGCATCTTACAAAAATGCATACCATTCCAGATACACAGAAACATATGCAGACCTCCACACATACAGTACATAGACATGCACACACAAGCAAATATCAGTACATGAATACATCACCTGAAGCATAATCAGTACATGGTACATGAATTGTAATGTCAGGTCAGCCCAAAATACACTTCTGTTGCATGAACCTACAACGCCCAGTATGTTCTTCACAATGGTAAGGAGATGCTGGAAGTTGTTATCAGTCATCTTCAGACTGCGGACCATAAAGGAACCATAGTACTGATGCGACGCAGGATGTATCACAAATAAACATTTACATCCAGGTACCTTATAGATGACATCTTCCCTGATTGGAGTTGTTCTTTTTCTTTTCTTCTCCATCTTGTTCAGACGCCATGATGACTTTTCATATCCACACCGCATCACTGCTGACTCTCCTCTACTCCAGTTGTTAGAACCTTGCTCTTAGGTTTTTTTTTCCTTTGCTGGTCACATGACCTTGTTGGCCTATTTAATCCTGCTCCGCCCTTCTGGCTTTGCTGGACTTCATTGTATATCTACTTTCTAGCTAGCCTGTGCTCTGTGTCTTGCTCTGTTAGTTTGCTTGGTCTACTGACCTCTATGTTCTATATATTTTGTTTGTTCGTCTGTCTGCTACTATTTCTGTTAGGAGGTGTCCCATATTCCTCCCAGTCCTTAGTACTTGTAGGGATTCCTTCCCCACATCTATAGGTCTCCGTACAGACTAGCTTAGGACTTTAGCAGGTCTGATCGCAGGATCAGGTTCCCTGTTACATCGTAGGGATTAAGCTGAGTTCTATCGTAGGGACAGATCTCCTCTCTTTCCTTAGCTCTGGTAGCAGAACATAACAGTAAGTCCAGCCAGCAAATTCTCTAAGGAAAGATTTTTCTGTTCCATCATGGTGTCGGTTCAGGATTTGGTTCATCGCCTGCAGGGACTCTCTCTGGAGGTGGCCGAGCTCCGTCAGCACGTGAGTAACTGTCCTGGAGCACATTTCTTGGAGCCTAAGGTATGTTTGCCGGATTTATTTTTTGGTGAACACCAAGAATTTTTTTCATTCAAAAATGCTTGCTTATTGTATTTTCGTTTGAGACCTAAGTCCTCTGGGGATGAATCCCAGCGCGTAGGGTTCATAATGTCACTTTTGCGCAAAGAGCCTCAGGAGTGGGCCTTTTCTTTGCAACCTAGTGATACATGCTTCAGATCAGTGGATAGTTTTTTTTCTGCTTTGGGACTATTATATGATGATCCTGACCGTGTCGCATCAGCTGAGACTGAGTTGAGACGTTTAAAACAGGGATCAGGTAATGTGGAAAAATATTGTACTCATTTCCGTCGTTGGTCTACTCAAACAGGGTGGAACGATTCTGCTCTGAAAAGTCTATTTCTTGCTGGGCTCAGTGTAAGGGTTAAAGACCTGCTAATTGCTTATCCTACACCTGAAGATTTGCAACAGGCTATGCAATTAGCTATACGGGTGGATAGAAGACTGCGTGCAAGGGTTAATGAGAGCAAATCCTCTGCTATGTCAGTTTCTGGTTATGAGAATGTGTGTACTAACAGTGGTGAACCGATGGAGATTGGATCGGTGGCACCTCGCTCTCAAGAAAAAGACCGTCGATTTTTTGAAGGCTTGTGTTTCTATTGCGGAAAATCTGGTCATTTGATTAAAGGCTGTGAGCTTCGTATGAAGAAAGAAAAAAAAATGGTCAGTCATGCCCGTATTGCCTGTTTAAATTCCAAGGGTGTATTTTTAGCTGCTTCCACGATTGCTCAGGAAAAATTAATGGAATTTCGGGTGTTTGTCGATTGTGGGTCTACTCTGAATGTTATTGATGGGGGATTCGTGGAAAGACTCAATTTAAAACCTGAACCTTTATCATCCCCCATTGCTGTGGTTTCTGTGGATGGTTCCCCTTTGAAGAATATTACTCTCAAGGTCTGTGAATTTCCTCTCACTATTAATGGTGTTCACCATGAGAAATTGGATTTGGTAGTGTTGAATAACTTGCCTTCTCCAGTAATATTGGGATTGCCCTGGTTAAAATTTCACAATCCTGTACTGGATTGGTCTACCAGTGAATTTAAATCCTGGAGCCATAAATGTTATGACAAGTGTTGTAACGGGCGTATTGCAGCTTTGGATAGGGGAGAATTGCCTGTTCCTATTCAGGATTTTTGGAGAGTTTTTTCTGAGAAGGAATCACAGGTTTTGCCTCCCCATAGAGACTATGATTGTTCTATTGAATTTGTCCCTGGAGCAACTCTTCCTAAAAGTTGTTTATTTAACCTTACTATTCCTGAGAGGAAGGCTTTGGAGGAATACATACAGACAAGTTTGGCCGCCGGTCACATTAGGCCCTCTAAGTCTCCTGTGGCGGTTGGATTTTTTTTTGTAAAAAAAAAGGACGGCGGTTTACGTCCTTGTCTGGATTTTCGTGAGATTAACAAAATTACTGTACGCAATCCTTACCCACTGCCATTGATTCCTGATCTGTTTAACCAGTTAATGGGGGCCAAGTGGTTCTCTAAAATTGACCTTAAGGGGGCATACAATCTGTTGCGCATGAAGGAGGGTGACGAATGGAAGACTGCTTTTAACACTCCTGTGGGTCATTTTGAGAATCTGGTTATGCCTTTTGGTCTTACTAATGCTCCTGCATTTTTTCAGAATCTGATTAATGACATCCTTAGATCTTTGATCGGTAAAAATGTGGTTGTGTATTTGGATGACATTTTGATTTATTCGCCGGATCTGGAGTCTCATTGGCGGAGCGTGCGTGAGGTATTGCAGTTATTAATGGACAATTCGCTTTTTGCTAAGCTGGAGAAATGTGAGTTCGCTGTACAGAGAATTAGTTTTTTGGGCTACATTATCTCCAGCAAAGGTTTCGAGATGGATCCGGTTAAGGTTCAGGCTGTGCAGGAATGGCCTAGGCCTATTGGTTTGAAATCGATACAGAGGTTTTTGGGTTTCGCCAATTACTATAGAAAATTCATAAAAAATTTTTCTAGTATTGTCAAACCTCTGACTGATCTCACCAGGAAAGGTGCTGATGCGGTTCAGTGGTCTTCTGAGGCCATTGAAGCTTTTGTGTATCTCAAGGAGAGGTTCACCTCTGCTCCCATCCTTATGCAGCCTGATGTTACTAGGCCGTTTTTGGTTGAGGTTGATGCTTCCTCTGTGGGGATTGGCGCAGTATTGTCTCAGGATAACGGGGATGGATTACATCCCTGTGCCTTTTTTTCAAAAAAAATTTCGGAGACTGAACTGAATTACGATATTGGTAATCGGGAATTATTGGCTATTAAACTCGCATTTGAACACTGGCGCCACTTCTTGGAAGGTGCGGAATTTCCCGTTCAGGTTCTTACGGATCATAAAAATCTGATATATCTTGATGCTGCCAAGCGCCTGAATGCCCGTCAGGCTAGGTGGGCACTGTTTTTCTCGCGGTTTAATTTCTCCGTTACTTACATCCCTGGTACTAAGAATGTTAAGGCGGATGCCTTGTCTCGCAGTTTTTCTCCCATAGTCGGTGCTGAGAAAGAGGAGAACATTTTACAAGAAGGTGTTGTGATAGCTGCTTTGGACTCCGTTTTGGAAAATGAGATTCTTAAAGCACAGGAGAATGCCCCTTCTAACACTCCTCATGGGAGGTTGTTTGTGCCTGGGACCTTTAGGAGAGATTTGTTTGTTGAGTGTCACGAATCTCGGTTGGCAGGTCATCCCGGAATCTCTGAGACCAAGAGACTGGTGGGTCGCAGTTTTTGGTGGCCTGGATGGCAGAAGGAAGTCATTAAGTGGGTGCGTCAATGTACTATATGTGCTAGATCTAAGTCCTCACATACTCCTGCTGCGGGGTTGCTTTGTCCTTTGGAGGTTCCCAGTGCTCCTTGGACACATTTGGCTATGGACTTTATAACTGACCTTCCCCCCTCTGATTGTTTTACTGTCATCTGGGTGGTCGTGGACCGTTTTAGCAAGATGTGTCACTTGGTTCCTTTCGTCAAACTGCCCTGCGCTAAAACTCTCGCTAAGGCCTTTGTCAAGGAAATTGTCAGACTTCATGGCGTTCCTACTGACATTGTTTCTGATAGGGGTCCTCAGTTCGTGGCTCGTTTTTGGCGTGCCTTTTGTGATAGGTTGGGAGTTCATTTGTCGTTCTCGTCCGGATATCATCCTGAATCTAATGGCCAGACAGAAAGGAAAAACCAGGATGTTGAGCAGTTCTTGCGTTGTTTTGTGGCAGACAATCAAGAGGGGTGGTCTGAGTTTCTGCCACTTGCTGAATTTGCTCTGAACAATCATACATCTTCTTCTGCTGGTTGTTCGCCTTTTTTTTGTTGTTCTGGGAGACATCCGTCGTTTGGGTCGTTCTCCAAGTTGGGATCTGCCGTGCCTGAGGAGGAGAATTTTTCCGGTGATTTGGAGAGAGTTTGGACGGATGTGCGTGGTAATCTTCAGGAGGCCAACAGAAAATCTAAAGACTACTTTGATAGGAAACGACAGGAGGTTTTGTTCGCTGTTGGTGACATGGTTTGGTTGTCCTCAAGGAATCTGCGGTTGAGGATTCCTTCAAAGAAATTGGGTCCCAAGTTTGTAGGGCCCTTTAAGGTGCTTCAGGTTGTCAACCAATCTGCTGTTAGGTTGGAGGTTCCTACCTCCTGGAGAATTAATCCGGTATTTCATGTCTCTCTGTTGAAAAAAGCTGTTGGATCGGATTGTGACGCCTCTGCCTCTGTTCCTTCGGTGGTGGAGGACGGGGAATATGAAATTTCTCGCATCCTTAACTCTAGACGGTATAGAGGTAGTTTGCAGTATCTTGTGGCCTGGAAAGGTTTCGGTCCCGAGGATAACTCTTGGGTGAGGTCGGATGATGTTTCCGCGTCCAGACTTATCAGAGCGTTTCACAGGAGATTTCCTGATAAGCCTGGTCCTAGGGGATCCGGAGGATCCTCTTAGAAGGGGGGGTACTGTTAGAACCTTGCTCTTAGGTTTTTTTTTCCTTTGCTGGTCACATGACCTTGTTGGCCTATTTAATCCTGCTCCGCCCTTCTGGCTTTGCTGGACTTCATTGTATATCTACTTTCTAGCTAGCCTGTGCTCTGTGTCTTGCTCTGTTAGTTTGCTTGGTCTACTGACCTCTATGTTCTATATATTTTGTTTGTTCGTCTGTCTGCTACTATTTCTGTTAGGAGGTGTCCCATATTCCTCCCAGTCCTTAGTACTTGTAGGGATTCCTTCCCCACATCTATAGGTCTCCGTACAGACTAGCTTAGGACTTTAGCAGGTCTGATCGCAGGATCAGGTTCCCTGTTACATAGTAGGGATTAAGCTGAGTTCTATCGTAGGGACAGATCTCCTCTCTTTCCTTAGCTCTGGTAGCAGAACATAACACCAGTCTTTTGCAGCACATTCCGACATGGTGCCCTTAAAAATAACAGTGTCATTATAATGCTCCTCAAAAAATATATTTGCCGTACACTGAGCCCTTGAATAAATTGTTGCCTCCCATTGTGTTCCCTGCACAAAATATGACCCCCACACTGTCCCTCTTATGGTACATGCCCTCCACACTGTCCTTTCCTTTCCATACTGGGCCCCCTCTTCACACTGTCCTCTCACACTGTGCCCCCTGTATACTACCAAGTCTCTATGCTGTGCCCCCTCATCAGACCCCCCTCCTCAGCATACTGTCCCCTCCTTGCTGTGCTCTCACACTGACCCCAATGCTATCCACTCTCTATACCGCCCCCCCTACACTACCCAGTCTCTGTTCTGTGCCCCCACACACTTTTCTCCCTCCATACTGTCTCCTCACACCATTCACTTCAATATTGTCTCCTCATCCATTCATCCACTCCTCATACTGTTTCCTCACAAGTCCCCCTCACTCATCATACTGTCTCTTCACACATTCCCCTCCTCATTCTCCATACTGTCTCCTCATACATCCCCCTCCCCATACAGTGTGTGCACCCATTCACCCCTCTCTCACCATAGCGTTTACTCACATTTCTCCCCCTATCTCCTTAATTATAATGCGTTTATAACGCACGCACCCATATGTAGACACAGACAGGCAGATGTGTGCAGAAAGACAAGCACGCACATACCTAGACACACAGGCATGCATGTAGCCAAACGCACAGACATGCTCAAAGATGCAAATAAAGACACGCATGCACACCTACTTAGACACACAGACATGCACAAATATACACACATGCAGGTATATAAATATTTAAAGACATATATCCAAAAATTCATAGAAACAGACATATATATATAAATAAACATAGACATACACATACATTAGGGGTGTTTTTACCTTCCCCCAGCTTGTCTCCCATCTGGCCCACACACTTCTTTGAAGCTCCTCACTGACGGGAAGTGGTATTGCAGGGCATGCTGCGTGACGTCACTTTATCAGACACAACCTCGCACAGGGCCGTGTCTGCTAGCTGTGACACTGTAGTGCCGACACAAAAACAAGACTAAAGTTGCAGTGCCGACCCGGCCAAAGAAGAAGCGGGCAGTCCTGCTGGGGAAGTGGCCCAATGAGGCATATGCACTTCTTTCACCTGGCCTAGGCCGTCCCTGCTGAGAATAAATTACACACAGTTGGACACAGTTTACAAATTATTAGTGATGAGCAAGCATGCTCGCTACTGCTCGGTGCTCGCCCGAGCATCTCACTGCTCGAGATGCTCGGTGTTTGCTGAGTATTTCTGGGGTTGCTTGGCGGGAACTCGGGTCCACTCCCTGCATCTTTGGCGCTCTTTGTAATGCCTCAGCCATGTTGGTTGTGGCATTACAATGATTGGATGGCCGCACAGCGTCATCAGGTCTATATCAGACCTGGCGCCGCTGTGCTCATCACAGTCACTCCAGAATCAGGGAGAGATTTGCTTGTGTATTAGGTAGTGTAGGGAGAAAAACCGTACATTACACATATCCATATTAACAAACAGTCCTTTTGAGGACTAACCCATCTGCAGAGATATCAGGCAGGTAGGGAATATAGGCAGGCAGTGTATATAGCAGACTGCAGTGCATATAGCCCAAGAGGCTCCATTCGAATTCTGCCTTCTGGTGCTGTTAGATATTTCTATACAAAGGCCAAGGTCTCAGGGGCCCGGAATGCTTTTTTTTGGATCTTAATCCTCATTATTTGCTTAAAAAGCGATCCAGAGGACACCGTTTTACTGCGCCATTTGCTTGTTGGCACTGCAGAATACAGCCAGGTCCTTTCCATATTACAGCGCTAGAAATCCAGCTATTTAAAACTGTTTTCTCCATCACACGGATCACATATACGTTTTCAGAAAATACTGCCATTTTTGGCCTCCATTCCAATTTTTTTCACAGTGTCAGCGAAGTTTTTGACACCGGTTTGCTGTTCAAACTAGTTACCTACAGGCCAGGTATTTAAAACTCTGTTTTCTCCGTCACACGGATCACATATAAGTTCACTCCAAACTCAGTCATTTGCAGTGAGCGTGGAAGATACTGTCCTCCATTTAAAATGGGTAAGGCACGTGGCAATCGACGGGGAACTGGACGTGATGGTGATGGTGCATGCAGAGGTCGTGGGCAAGCTGAAACACCCACATCTTTTCGCCCGATCTTCCTGTCCCAATTCCTAGGGGACCGCAGCACACCACTATTGAACCCAGAGCAGTGTCAAAAGGTTGTCGGTTGGATAGCGGATAAAGCTTCCAGTCACTTAGCCACCACCACCCTGTCTTCCACATGGTCAAGTCTCGGTAGCCGTGAGTCTGGACCGCATATTCCTCACCCTGATCCTCCTTCCTCCCACCTTGCCGAGTGCCCGGAGACAACTGATCCTAAACTTGGACACTCTGAAGAGCTGTTTTCTTTTCCATTTATAGATTCGGGCCTCTCGCCCGGTCCACTTGAAGCGGGGCAAGAGGAGATCGCGTGTAGCGATGCCCAAATATTTGAGCAGCCACGGTCACAAGAAGGTGACGGTGGGAAAGTGTCACAAGAGGTGGACGATGATGAGACACAATTGTCAGAAAGTCAGGAGGAGGACCAGGGTGCGGAAGTGGAAGACGAGGTGGTGGATGATATAGTAACTGACCCAACCTGGCAGGAGGACATGCAGAGCGAGGACAGCAGCACACAGGGGGAGGGAGGCAGAGTCCCCAACAGGCAGGAAGAAGCAGTGTGGTGGCCGCAGACAGAAGTCAGGCAACCGTTCCCCGTAACACCAACACGAAGGAAGTTGCCAGTACAACTGTTAGGTGTTCCCTAGTCTGGTTGTTTTTTAAAGACTCTGCTGATAACCCCAAAAAGGCCATTTGCACCACCTGCCAGGCCAGCATCAGCAGGGGTGGCAAAATGACCAGCCTGACCACCACCAGCATGATCAGGCCGAACGCCAGGGTCCAGGAACAGTGTCTGCAGGTGGCACCATTGCTTCTTCCGCTGTTGTGCATGCACGCCAATCCCCTGTCCATGGTGCATGCAAAGATGCCTCCTGCCCTGCACCTGTCGTTGCGCACTCTCAAGTAGCAGCATCAGGAAGCACGTCCATGTCCTTGGCCCAGCACAGCGTTCAGTTGTCCATACCCCAGTCCTTGGAACGCAAGCGCAAATATGCAGCCAACGCCTAACAGGCCACACTGCTAAATTCTCACATTTCACGACTGCTTGCGCTCGAAATGTTGCCTTTTAGGCTCATGGAGATGGAAACATTATGCAACCTGATGGCGGCGGCCATCCCTCAATACTCAGTCCCCACTATTTCTCCCGGTGTGCCATCCCCGCATTACACAAACACGTGCCCCAAAACATTAGCCGTGCCCTCAACAATGCAGTGACTGGGAAAGTCCACCTAACCAAACTGAAGATTTCCTACAACCATGTGTACTACTCCCTTCAGAGGAGAGCACAAACAGGCTCTAACCAGAGTAGAAAGAGAAGTGGGAGGCCCCGCTGCACAACTGAGCAACAAGACAAGTACATTAGAGTCTCTAGTTTGAGAAATCGACGCCTCATAGCTCCTCAACTGGCAGCTTCATTAAATAGTACACGCAAAACGCCAGTGTCAACATCTAGAGTGAAGAGGTGACTCCGGGATGCTGGCCTTCATGGCAAAGTGGCAAAGAAAAAGTCATATCTGAGACTGGCTAATAAAAGGAAAAGATTAATATGGGCAAAAGAACACAGACATTGTACAGAGGAAGATTGGAAAAAAGTTTTATGGACAGACGAATCAAAGTTTGAGGTGTTTGGATTACACAGAAGAACATTTGTGAGACACAGAACAACTGACAAGATGCTGGAAGAGTGCCTGACGCCAACTGTCAAGCATGGTGGAGGTAATGTGATGATCTGGGGTTGCTTTGGTACTGGTAAAGTGGGAGATTTGTACAAGGTAAATAGGATTTTGAATAAGGAAGGCTATCACTACATTTTGAAGCGCCATGCCATACCCTGTGGACAGCGCTTGATTGGAGCCAATTTCATCCTACAACAGGACAATGACCGAAAGCACACCTCCAAATTATGCATGAACTATTTAGGGAAGAAGCAGGAAGCTGGTATTCTATCTGTAATGGAGTGGCCAGTGCAGTCACCAGATCTCAACCCCATTGAGCTGTTGTGGGAGCAGCTTGACCGTATGGTACGCAAAAAGTGCCCATCAAGCCAATCCAACTTGTGGGAGGGGCTTCAGGAAGCATAGGGTGAAATCTCTCAAGATTACCTCAGCAAATTAACAGTTAGAATGACAAAGGTCTGCAATGCTGTAATTGCTGCAAAGGGATCATTATTTGACGAAAGCAAAGTTTGAAGGAGAAAATTATTCTTTCAAATAAAAATCATTATTTCTAACCTTGTCATTGTCTGGACTATATTTTCTATTCATTTTGCAACTCATTTGATAAATAAAAGTATGAGTTTTCATGGAAAACACAAAATTGTCTGGGTGTCTCCAAATTTTTGAACGGTAGTGTATGTACCATCCTTCAAAACTTTGAGGACTCCACCAAGATGGTGAGCGGCGATGACGCCAAAATTAGCATCATCATCCCGCTTCTCTGTCTTCTGAAACACTCTCTGCTCACAATCAAAGAGGATGCATTGCAGGCGGAGCACGATGAGATGGAGCAAGGAACCATACAGGGTGATTACACACAGCCCAGCCTCATCTCATGCCAACGTGGATTGGGTGACAATGAGGAAGAGGAGGAGGAGGAGGAAGGACAGGAGCTAGTTTCATGCCCTATAGACGGTACTACCTGCACAGCTGTCATACCGTCTGTTCAGCGTGGATGGCCAGAGGACAGAGAGGAGGAAGAGGAGGAGGAGAGCATGGTCAGTCATCCTCTTGGTGAGGAACAAATAAAGTAGCACACTGTAACACTGAGTATATAGATGTGAAATATGAAATATGAATAGCATAACTGCTGTAAAAAATAGAAATAAATGAAAAAATGTTTTTAAATTTTTTTTTAGCGCATGAAATATGAAGTATGGAAAATGAATAGCATTACTGCTGTAAATAAATGAGAAATCTTAGCGCATAAATTGGCCAATTCATGTGTACCTGACAGCCGCGGTAAGGCGTTTCTCGATGTCAGGACCTACCAATGTGAATACCTCTCTAAGAGACCTCCGTCTGCTTATGTGTGGGAAAGACAGATCCTGATGCATTTAAAACCACCTGCGGCATGGGGGTGGGGGTGGAGTGCTCAGTCAACGCTAAATCTAGTAACAAAGAAAATGACGGCACTTCCACTACAAAAACTAGGTGTGAACAGGTGCTTACTAAGAGCAGCTACCTCCATATATAATGAACAAATAAAGTAGCACACTGTAACACTGAGTATATAGATGTGAAATATGAAATATGAATAGCATAACTGCTGTAAAAAATAGAAATAAATGAAAAATTTTTTGAAAAATTTCTTTTAGCGCATGAAATTCATTTTCCATACTTCATATTTCATGCGCTAAAAATTTTTTTTCAAAAAAAACATAACATAAAATCAAATCCAGTGTCTTTTCTTGGGAGGTGTATTCCCATGCACCTTTTCACACCCAGACATGGGTATATGCTTCCTGATTTTGGCTATTTGCTCTTGTCCTCCTACTTCTCCTCATCATCCTCCGCCATATTACCAGGGTGACCGTGGTCCGTGATGCAACACCCACATAATTTGTTTAAAGGGTGTTTATGATGCCCGTAAAAAAAAAATTTTATACAGTATGTTCATGTATACCCCCCAGGGGTAAATATTTGTCAGCCCATACACTTAGTGCATGGGCATTACAAGTATAGGAGGCCCGCTCCTTTCTAATGGAAACATTTTTTTATGAGGCCCTCCTCCACGTCTCTTCCAAGGGGCATTGGAGTGCCTCCAAATTTTTGGCAACCCTTGCATTCACTGCATAGGCCAACACTATGGGAGACCCACTTCCTAATAATGGGAACATTGTTTTGAGGAGGCCCTCTGACCTCCATATCTCTTCCAAGGGGCATTGGAGTGCCTCCAAATTTTTGGCAACCCTTGCATTCACTGCATAGGCCAACACTATTGGAGACTCTCTCCTTTCTAATGGGAATTTGTCGCTACTGTGGCCCTGCTCTATGTGTCTTTAACCCCTTTACAGCCCGTGACGTATTAATACACGTCAGTGCCCTGGGCTTTAAGACCCTGACCAGTATTAGTACGTCATCGCGATCGCGTACGCACAAAGGCTGTGCGGGCGCGATCGCCGCCGGGTGTAAGCTGATTGTCACAGCTGACACCCGGTACTATGTGCAGGGAGCGGTCCCGCACCGCTCCTGGCACATTAACCCCCGCAATGCTGCGATCGAAGTCGATCGCAGCATTGCGGTGGCAAGGGGAGGTGATCGGTATACTCACCTCCTCTTCTGGCCTCCAGCGCTGTCTGCCGCGGCTTCCCGGATGTTGTCGTCATGACAACATCCGGGTCACCAGGCAGCAGGAACATTGTTTGGTCATGCGCAGTGCACGACCACACAATGTTCTCACTGTGCAGCGCTGACTGCCTGCATAGCACAGGGATGGTGCTCCATCCCTATGCTGTGCAGGCGATCAGAATAAGAAAAGTTAAAGTCCCAGAGTGGGACAAAGTAAAAAAGTGTAAAAACTCTCAGAAAGTGAAAAAAAAAAAAAATTGTAAAAATATTTAAAAAAAATAAAAAAAATAATTCACCAAAAATAAAAATATAATGCCCCCCCAAGGCACCTATATAGATGCATAGTGAGCACTTGGAACCCCCAGGTGCTTCACAAATTGATTGGTAAAAATTAAAAACTGGAAAATAAAATCTTTTGCATTTTTACGGATTAATTTGTGAAGCACCTGGGGGCTCAAAATGCTCACCACCCATCTAGATAAGTTCCCAGGGGGGGTCTAGTTTCCAAAATGGGGTCACTTGTGGGGTGTTTCCACTGTTTAGGCACATCAGGGGCTCTCCAAACGCAACATGCGTCCGCTAACTATTCAAGCAAATTTTACAATTGAAAATTCAAATGACGCTCCTTCCCATCCGAGCCCTGCCGTGCGCCCAAACAGTGGTTTTTCTCCACATATGGGGTATCTGCGTGCCCAGGGGAAATTGAACAACAAATTTTGGGGTCCATTTTTTCCTGTTACCCCTGAGAAAATAAAAAAAAATTGGGTCTAAAGTAACATTTATGTGAAAAAAGTTAAATGTTCATTTTTTTCTTACACATTCCAAAAATTCCTGTGAAGCACCTGAAGGGTTAATAAAGTTCTTGAATGTGGTTTTGAGCACCTTGAGGGGTGCAGTTTTTAGAATGGTGTCACTTTTGGGTATTTTCTGACATAAAGACCTCTCAAAGTGACTTCAAATGTGATGTGGTCCCTAGAAAAATGGTTTTGTAAATTTTGTTGGAAAAATGAGAAATCGTTGGTCAACTTTTAACCCTTATAGCTCCATTGCAAAAAAAAAATTTGGTCCCAAAATTGTGCTGATGTAAAGTAAACATGTGGGAAATGTTATTTATTAACTATTTTGTGTGACATATCTCTCTGATTTAAGGGCATAAAAATTAAAATTTTGAAAATTGCAAAATGTTCAAAATTTTCGCCAAATTTCCGTTTTTTTCACAAATAAACGCAAGTGATATCGAAGAAATTTTACCACTATCATGAAGTACAATATGTCACGAAAAAATATTCTCTGAATCAGGGGGATCCGTTGAAGCATTCCAGAGTAATTACCTCATAAAGTGACAGTGGTCAGAATTGTAAAAATTGGCCTGGTCATTAACGTGCAAACCACCTTGGGTTGTAAAGGGGTTAATTTCTTAGTGGGATTTTTCCTAAATTTGGTCAGCCGTTGGACTCACTGCATACCCTATAACTGTATATCAGACTCCTTTCTAATGGGAATTTGTCGTTACTGTGGCCCTGCTCTATGTGTCTTTAAATTCTTAGGGGGGTTTTTCCTAAATTTGGTCAGCCGTTGGACTCACTGCATACCCTATAATTGTATAGCAGACTCTCTCCTTACTTATGGGAACATGTCGTACTCGTTACTGTGGCCCTGCTCTATGTGTCTTTCAGAGTCCCTCCATCATCAATGAAACAGGATGTGTCTGATGATGTGTCACACACCACATTGCCAGATAAGGTTGTAAAATGTTAAAATGACATTTCCCGGTGAATGCATTTGCCTTAAAAAATAACGTAAAAAAAAAAACAGTAGGATCTTTCTTTAGTATAAAAACAGAGTCACCAATGTAACCTGAATGTAATCACATTGTTCAGCTCCTGCACCTCCTCCTCCATCTCCGAAATGACCACATCAGTCACAAGCTGAAAGCACTGCAGCACCCCCTTGGCGAAGCGGCAACAGGCTGTGCTGAAGATAACAACATGCTTAGGTGACAAACCGCCCAGTACTGCAGAGTTGTTGAAAGCTGTAACACAGCAGCTCGATCTGTGGCTCTCACCGCTGAACATACAGCCTGGCATGGTCGTGTGTGACAATGGGCGGAACCTGGTGACGGAGAAATGAAAGCCGGAGTAGATATGGTTTCCCTCTATGCCAGTCCTTTCACCGAGCTAAAGAATATGGCTGTGGTGAAATACAACTCCCACTAAGTAGCTGTTTCAGATTGAAAAACATTGTGCCCACCAGAGGAATTGATTCTGAGGGCTCACCTTTCTCCCCCACTCAAGAGCCCCATAGCAGCTGCAAAGTTAGCGCTATCATGAACTCTCCTGATTTAGAAGCCAGAGCACACCAGAGGATTCTCTGGTGGGACCGTCCAACCCTGCCGAGAAGCAGTCCTGGATAAGAAAAGTGTGTGGGAAGGTTCCCGGACACTCTATGGCTGCTTTTTTACTGAGGTGGAAACCCACTCAAACATGGGGAGAATATACAAAGTCCTTGCAGATGTTGTCCTTGCTGGGATTTGAACCCAGGATCCCAGCGCTTCAAGGCTTCAGTGCTAACCACTGATCCAATGTGCTGACGTTCACCCTCTCAAAATCTAACAGGCTGGAGAAACTTGCACCTACTGCCACTCTATCTTCAGCTCCTTTGTGAGAAACTAATGTATTTGGGCAGCCACTCAGTCTACCAAATAAAATTCCTGAGAAGGAAATTGGGGATGGCTTCGCTACTGTTACTGGGGGCAGTGCTAATACCATGGCGTCGTACCATAGTTTACTGGAAATATTCCAGGCTGGTAGGAGGCAAGCAAATTCCCACAGAAAAGTGCCAGCAGTAATGTTCAGGGACCCACACTTCTAGAAGGCGGAGACAACACCGGGAGAAATAGTCACGGCTGGGGACCGAGTATGGACACGAGGCATGAGGCATGAGGTTGTGAACAGCTTCTGCCTCCACAAGCCTAAAAGGCCACATTTCAAGGGCAAGCAGCTGCCCAGAAATCTGGCAGTTTAGTATTGCAGCCTGTGGGTGGGTGGCTGGCTGCATACTTGCGCTTGCATTCCAAGTAACAGAAAACTAAGCAGATGGTGGCCTCTGTCATCATCATGGCCTCACCTCGGCACTATTAACTCTCCTGAAGGAGAAGCCAGGGACCACCGGAGGAGTCTCCAGTTTTCTGGTGGGTCCGTCCAACCCTGCCGAGAAGCAGCCCTGGCTAAGAAAAGTGTGGGGAAAGGTTCCCGGACAGTCTATTTTTTTTTTTTTTAATGTGGATTGGACGTGCTTATGCATGTTATTTCTCAAACCGGATTGCAGATCAGGCCACTGCCCAACTCTGTAGTCATGAAATTAAATGCGCAAAGAAAAATGTTTGCGTGTCAAAGCACCACCGAGAAGTGCGAGTTGATGTTGGACAGGCTGCCATTGCTTCTGCAAAAGCTGCTTTAGAGGACTTCCTGGGAGAAATGACACCCAGAGTAGATACGGTTTCCCTCTATGCCAGTCCTTTCACAGAGCTAAAGAATATGGCTGTGGTGAAATACAACTCTCAGCAAAAAAAAGCTGTGGACTGACTCCGTACCATCCCTGGCCACATTCACCTGTCCACATGTTTGTGGTTAGGCTGTCCTTCCCAGTAAGTGCACTGGGGAGGGCACGGGTAATGTTGTGGGACCCGCGCTTGTGGAAGGGGGAGACGACACCGGGACAAATAGTGGCGGCTGGGGACCGAGTATAGATACCTGGTCGCCGCCACCATAAGATTGTGGACAGCTTCCGCCTCCACGAGCCTAAAAGGCCACATTTCAAGTGCAAGCAACTGTCAAAAATTTGGCAGTATAGTGTTGCAGCCTGTGGGTTGGTGGGTGGCTGACTGTATACTTGCGTTTGCATTCCAAGGAATGGGGTAGGGACAGCTGAATGCTGCACTGGGACAAGGATGTGGACGCTGATTGTTGCAAGTCTGCAACGACAGGTGCATGGCTGGAGGCATCTTCGCATGCGCCAAGGATCACTTATGATGGGCACACTTTTAGGCAGTGACCTGGTGTAAGGGGGATGGACGCCACCACCCCTTTAGAAGGACTTTTCCCTGTTATTATTCCCACGTGCAGCAGTAGTTGTCCCCGTGTGAGTGTAATGTCTAATGTAATGTTGATGCTTTTATGTGTTCTCCCTGTATCGTACAGTGCAGTAGTTGCCTAGTTACAGCAGCATGGCAGAGCTGACCAGGGGGAGGAGCGTAGCAGGGAGGATCAGAGGCAGTGAGCTTAGAGACAGGAGACAGGAAGTCAAGGGGCAGTGTCCGGGCGGACATGCCCAGGACAAGGTGTCAGAGAAGAGCTCCTGAGAAAGGGAGCTTGTGTGAAGACGGGGGTGTCCCGCAAAGAAGGAGTCGAGGCAGTGGGGGCCGTAAGCCCACGAGTGAGGACCTGCTCGTGACAGGTCGGGACCGAGAACAGGTCGAAGCAGTGGGGCCGTAAGCCCATGAGTAAGGACCAGTGATGGTGTAAATGCACTCAGAGAAGAGGCCAGTACACAAGACATCAAGGGTCCATGTGAGCACCAGAGAGTTCGGCCGCCAGAGATCTGAGCCAGGGTTAGAAGGTGCGCAGATCCGAGGACAGAGACTAGGCACTAAACAGAGTCCGGCAGCCATAGACCTAGGCCAGGGTTAGAAGGTGCGCGGGAGAGAGAGTGCCGACAGCCCTCAGCAGGATCTGAGGACTGAACAGAGGCTGTGGAAAAGGGATGTACATATATATATCTATGTCCGAGTAGCAGCGTGAGAGAGAACAGGGACTGTGGAAAAGGGATAGGAGCCTTATCTGAATAGCACAGTTTCCCTAGGACAAGCAGCAGCCAGGACAGAGGATGTGCTGAAGGTGAAAGTCTTCCTGCTGTGATAAACTGAGTTGGAAGGTAGAGAAACGGCTTATTGTCCCTGCATAAGACCTGGGTCTGAGAATATCTGCTGCACCTGCCTGTACACTGCAATCTGTCAGTAAAGTTGGTTTTATTTAAAAGCACTGACTCTATCCGTTTATTCATGCAAGAGGTGCTGGGGTGCTCCTTGAAGGTTGCTCAGTAGACTCACCCACGACTACCACCCCGTGCCACCTCGTTACACTGGGAGTCAGAGATGCTTCCAGGGGTCTTCCCCATGCTGTTCCCATGACTTTTCAGCACTGTATGCATGTGTCACACAGCACATGGCCAGATAAGGTTGTAAAATGTTAAAATGACATTTCCCGGTGAATGCATTTGTCTTGGTTGAAAGCAATGCAAAAGTGCAAAAACGCATCAAAAATGCTACGTGTGAACATAGCCCAAGGTGTGGGGGAGTATTTTTGTTTTTGGTTATTTATTTTGCCTTATAAACAAGTCATTACCCTGGAAAGGAAGTTCCTTAACATATTTCCCAGCAAAATACTCAACTTTGTTGACAGCAGTGATCTGTGAGTCAGAAACGCTTCCAGGGGTCTTCCCCATGCTGTTCCCATGTCATTTGAGCACTGTTCCCATCGATTTGGGCAATTTTTAGGCCCTCTGCAGACCGCTGGGGGGGTGCCTGAAAAATGCTTGAGTTTCCCATAGACTTACATTGGGCTCGTTGCTCAGGTCAAGCACCCGAGTATTCCAATTTGCTCGACCCGAGCAACGAGTACCCGAGCATTTTAGTGCTCGCTCATCACTACTAATTATCTGACTTCTGGAGGCAATTGAATGCAATTTTATTTACGTGTACCACACTATTGGGAACTGAATACAAATGCACATAATTTTCAGATTTATATTTTTGACATAATTAGAAAACCATGTATTATTGTTTTTACACTTCACAAACACTTGTTACTTTGTGTTGGTATATCACATAAAATCCCAATAAAATACATTTGCGTTTGTGGGTGTAACGTGAAAAAATGTGGAAAAGTTCATGGGTTATGAGTACTTTTTCAAGGCACTGCATATATATATATTTATATACAAAAAAACTACTGTACATGTATGTGTTCTTTTTTTTGTTCCTCATCTTTTCCTGTTTTTATACAGAATTAAAAAGGTGGGATGGGATAGAGGTGCAAGGTGGGTTCTAATTATGACAACTGTGTTATATATTGTTTTATGCATTTTTGTCTTAATTTTTAGGTGTTTTGTTACTGATAATTAATATGGAATTGTAGAATTTTAAAGTGAAATAAAGTCAAATTAAGAATGAAAAATAAACATCTGAAATTGGATGAGTTCTACTAAATGAGAAGTAAAATTCTAATGACAATTTAGTCAATGAGGATATGTGATAAGATTTAAGTGGTCTTTACTAGAGATGAGCGGTGTTCGACTTGAACTGTTCGCCAATCTCAAATTCGAGCTGTTTTGGGCGGTGTTCGAGCCGTTCGGCGAACACGAACAATTTGAAAAAAATTCGGCTGTTCGAGGTTATGTTCGATAACTGTTCGTGCACCAAAATCATAACTGGATTTTTTCTCAGTAATGCTGAAAATTAATGTTAATACGCAGTTCGAGTGTACAGCGGGGCGGGGGATGGATCTCTGCATAAGATCTCCATTTTTTTTTCTCTTTCCCGCATTTACAGTGGGGAGGTGCAATCTGTCAGCCTATCAGCAGTGCACACACGGAGCGAACTGCTTTTTTTCACACAAGCAAGGGCATGTGTCATTGGCAGTGTATGTCACATGTCCTTGCCCTATAAGACCCAGCCATTTTCCCCGTCACCACCATTTTCTCACTGCTGCAGCTGCGTGTTAGACGGCACTGCTGTTGCTGTGTGCACTATACTTTGTTAATTTCAAGCCAATTTTCGCACAAATCTACAGATAGCTTGGGAGTAGGGAATAGTTGTGATTGCAGTCCTTTTAAGGACTAGGTTACATCATTTCCTACGACTTTTATCAGGCAGGTCTGTGCTCTTAAATAGATAGGTTGGGAGTAAAGACTAATTGTAATTGCAGTCCTTTTGAGGGCTAGGTTACATCAGTTCCTATCACTTTTTGCCAGGCAGGTCTGTTTTAGTGCTGTGCAAGTTTTTTTCACAGCATTTGGCTAAATCTAGCAAAGCAAATCCTTTTTGGCCTCTTGCAGTGTGTGTTAGTCAGTGGAGTAGCCTATCTGTGTTGCAAGCTACACCACCTGTGTATAGAATGCCAATTTTTTTACTGCACCTAGTGAAGTAAAACCTTTTGGGCATAGCATCATTCTATTAGTCCATCTATACTAACCTCCACCAGGTTGCAAATTCAAAATAATTTGTATCTGCATCTAGCTATGAATAAATATTTGGGCTTGTAGCAGTGTGTGGGACTTGTTCTATTAGTCCATCTATACTAACCTCCACCAGATTGCAAATTCAAAATAATTTTTATCTGCAACTAGCTCTGAAAAAATATTTGGGTTTTGGCTTATAGCAGTGTGAGGGACTTGTTCGATTAGTCCATCTATACTAACCTCCACCAGATTGCAAATTCAAAATAATTTTTATCTGCATCTAGCTCCGAAAAAATATTTGGGCTTGGGCTTGTAGCAGTGTGTGGGACTTGTTCTATTAGTCCATCTATACTAACCTCCACCAGGTTGCAAATTCAAAATAATTTTTATCTGCATCTAGCTATGAATAAATATTTGGGCTTAAGCTTGTAGCAGAGTGTGGGACTTGTTCTATTAGTCCATCTATACTACCCTCCACCAGGTTGCAAATTCAAAATAATTTTTGTCTGCATCTAGCTATGAATAAATATTTGGGCTTGAGCTTGTAGCAGTGTGTGGGACTTGTTCTATTAGTCCATCTATACTAACCTCCACCAGGTTGCAAATTCAAAATAATTTTTATCTGCATCTAGCTCTGAAAAAATATTTGGGCTTCGGCATGTAGCCGTGTGTGGGACTTGTTCTATTACTCCATCTATACTAACCTCCACCGGGTTGCAAATTCAAAATAATTTTTATCTGCATCTAGCTATGAATAAATATTTGGGCTTGGGCTTATAGCAGTGTGTGGGACTTGTTCTATTAGTCCATCTATACTAACCTCCACCAGGTTGCAAATTCAGAATAATTTTTATCTGCATCTAGCTCCGAAAAAATATTTGGGCTTTTGCTTGTAGCAGTGTGAGGGACTTGTTCGATTAGTCCATCTATACTAACCTCCACCAGATTGCAAATTCAAAATAATTTTTATCTGCATCTAGCTATGAATAAATATTTGGGCTTGAGCTTGTAGCAGAGTGTGGGACTTGTTCTATTAGTCCATCTCTACTACCCTCAACCAGGCTGCAAATTCAAAATAATTTTTATCTGCATCTAGCTCTGAAAAAATATTTGGGCTTCGGCTTGTAGCATTGTGTAGGATTTGTTCTATTAGTCCATCTATACTAACCTCCACCAGGTTGCAAATTCAAAATAATTTTTATCTGCATCTACCTCTGAAAAAATATTTGGGCTTTGGCTTGTAGCAGTGTGTGGAACTTGTTCTATTAGTCCATCTATACTAACCTCCACCAGGTTGCAAATTCAAAATAATTTCTCTCTGCATCTAGCTATGAATAAATATTTGGGCTTCGGCTTGTAGCAGTGTGTGGGACTTGTTCTATTAGTCCATCTATACTAACCTCCACCGGGTTGCAAATTCAAAATAATTTTTATCTGCATCTAGCTCTGAAAAAATATTTGGGCTTCGGCTTGTAGCAGTGTGTGGGACTTGTTCTATTAGTCCATCTATACTAACCTCCACCAGGTTGCAAATTCAAAATAATTTGTATCTGCATCTAGCTATGAATAAATATTTGGGCTTCGGCTTGTAGCAGTGTGTGGGACTTGTTCTATTAGTCCATCTATACTAACATCCACCAGGTTGCAAATTCAAAATAATTTTTATCTGCATCTAGCTCTGAAAAAATATTTGGGCTTCGGCTTGTAGCAGTGTGTGGAACTTGTTCTATTAGTCCATCTATACTAACCTCCACCAGGTTGCAAATTCAAAATAATTTGTATCTGCATCTAGCTATGAATAAATATTTGGGCTTCGGCTTGCTGCAGTGTGTGGGACTTGTTCTATTAGTCCATCTATACTAACCTCCACCAGGTTGCAAATTCAAAATAATTTTTATCTGCATCTAGCTCTGAAAAAATATTTGGGCTTCGGCTTGTAGCAGTGTGTGGGACTTGTTCTATTAGTCCATCTATACTAACCTCCACCAGGTTGCAAATTCAAAATAATTTTTATCTGCATCTAGCTCTGAAAAAATATTTGGGCTTCGGCTTGTAGCAGTGTGTGGGACTTGTTCTATTAGTCCATTTATACTACCCTCCACCAGGTTGCAAATTCAAAATAATTTTTGTCTGCATCTAGCTCTGAAAAAATATTTGGGCTTCGGATTGTAGCAGTGTGTAAGATTTGTTCTATTAGTCCATCTAAACTAACCTCCACCAGGTTGCAAATTCAAAATAATTTTTAGCTGCATCTAGCTATGAATAAATATTTGGGCTTGAGCTTGTAGCAGTGTGTGGGACTTGTTCTATTAGTCCATCTATACTAACCTCCACCAGGTTGCAAATTCAAAATAATTTTTATCTGCATCTAGCTCTGAAAAAATATTTGGGCTTCGGCATGTAGCCGTGTGTGGGACTTGTTCTATTACTCCATCTATACTAACCTCCACCGGGTTGCAAATTCAATATAATTTTTATCTGCATCTAGCTATGAATAAATATTTGGGCTTGTGCTTGTAGCAGTGTGTGGGACTTGTTCTATTAGTCCATCTATACTAACCTCCACCAGGTTGCAAATTCAGAATAATTTTTATCTGCATCTAGCTCCGAAAAAATATTTGGGCTTGGGCTTGTAGCAGTGTGAGGGACTTGTTCGATTAGTCCATCTATACTAACCTCCACCAGATTGCAAATTCAAAATAATTTTTATCTGCATCTAGCTATGAATAAATATTTGGGCTTGAGCTTGTAGCAGAGTGTGGGACTTGTTCTATTAGTCCATCTCTACTACCCTCAACCAGGCTGCAAATTCAAAATAATTTTTATCTGCATCTAGCTCTGAAAAAATATTTGGGCTTCGGCTTGTAGCAGTGTGTAGGGTTTGTTCTATTAGTCCATCTATACTAACCTCCACCAGGTTGCAAATTCAGAATAATTTTTATCTGCATCTAGCTCCGAAAAAATATTTGGGCTTGGGCTTGTAGCAGTGTGAGGGACTTGTTCGATTAGTCCATCTATACTAACCTCCACCAGGTTGCAAATTCAAAATAATTTTTATCTGCATCTAGCTATGAATAAATATTTGGGCTTGAGCTTGTAGCAGAGTGTGGGACTTGTTCTATTAGTCCATCTATACTACCCTCAACCAGGCTGCAAATTCAAAATAATTTTTATCTGCATCTAACTCTGAAAAAATATTTGGGCTTCGGCTTGTAGCAGTGTGTGGGACTTGTTCTATTACTCCATCTATACTAACCTCCACCGGGTTGCAAATTCAAAATAATTTTTATCTGCATCTAGCTATGAATAAATATTTGGGCTTGGGCTTGTAGCAGTGTGTGGGACTTTTTCTATTAGTCCATCTATACTAACCTCCACCAGGTTGCAAATTCAGAATAATTTTTATCTGCATCTAGCTCCGAAAAAATATTTGGGCTTGGGCTTGTAGCAGTGTGAGGGACTTGTTCGATTAGTCCATCTATACTAACCTCCACCAGGTTGCAAATTCAAAATTATTTTTATCTGCATCTAGCTATGAATAAATATTTGGGCTTCGGCTTGTAGCAGTGTGTGGGACTTGTTCTATTAGTCCATCTATACTAACATCCACCAGGTTGCAAATTCAAAATAATTTGTATCTGCATCTAGCTATGAATAAATATTTGGGCTTCGGCTTGTAGCAGTGTGTGGGACTTGTTCTATTAGTCCATCTATACTAACATCCACCATGTTGCAAATTCAAAATAATTTTTATCTGCATCTAGCTCTGAAAAAATATTTGGGCTTCGGCTTGTAGCAGTGTGTGGAACTTGTTCTATTAGTCCATCTATACTAACTTCCACCAGGTTGCAAATTCAAAATAATTTGTATCTGCATCTAGCTATGAATAAATATTTGGGCTTCGGCTTGTAGCAGTGTGTGGGACTTGTTCTATTAGTCCATCTATACTAACATCCACCAGGTTGCAAATTCAAAATCATTTTTATCTGCATCTAGCTCTGAAAAAATATTTGGGCTTCGGCTTGTAGCAGTGTGTGGAACTTGTTCTATTAGTCCATCTATACTAACCTCCACCAGGTTGCAAATTCAAAATAATTTTTATCTGCATCTAGCTATGAATAAATATTTGGGCTTGAGCTTGTAGCAGAGTGTGGGACTTGTTCTATTAGTCCATCTATATTACCCTCAACCAGGCTGCAAATTCAAAATAATTTTTATCTGCATCTAGCTCTGAAAAAATATTTGGGCTTCGGCTTGTAGCAGTGTGTGGGACTTGTTCTATTACTCCATCTATACTAACCTCCACCGGGTTGCAAATTCAAAATATTTTTTATCTGCATCTAGCTATGAATAAATATTTGGGCTTGGGCTTGTAGCAGTGTGTGGGACTTTTTCTATTAGTCCATCTATACTAACCTCCACCAGGTTGCAAATTCAGAATAATTTTCATCTGCATCTAGCTCCGAAAAAATATTTGGGCTTGGGCTTGTAGCAGTGTGAGGGACTTGTTCGATTAGTCCATCTATACTAACCTCCACCAGGTTGCAAATTCAAAATTATTTTTATCTGCATCTAGCTATGAATAAATATTTGGGCTTCGGCTTGTAGCAGTGTGTGGGACTTGTTCTATTAGTCCATCTATACTAACATCCACCAGGTTGCAAATTCAAAATAATTTGTATCTGCATCTAGCTATGAATAAATATTTGGGCTTCGGCTTGTAGCAGTGTGTGGGACTTGTTCTATTAGTCCATCTATACTAACATCCACCAGTTTGCAAATTCAAAATAATTTTTATCTGCATCTAGCTCTGAAAAAATATTTGGGCTTCGGCTTGTAGCAGTGTGTGGAACTTGTTCTATTAGTCCATCTATACTAACCTCCACCAGATTGCAAATTCAAAATAATTTGTATCTGCATATAGCTATGAATAAATATTTGGGCTTCGGCTTGTAGCAGTGTGTGGGACTTGTTCTATTAGTCCATCTATACTAACATCCACCAGGTTGCAAATTCAAAATAATTTTTATCTGCATCTAGCTCTGAAAAAATATTTGGGCTTCGGCTTGTAGCAGTGTGTGGAATTTGTTCTATTAGTCCATCTATACTAACCTCCACCAGGTTGCAAATTCAAAATAATTTGTATCTGCATCTAGCTATGAATAAATATTTGGGCTTCGGCTTGCTGCAGTGTGTGGGACTTGTTCTATTAGTCCATCTATACTAACCTCCACCAGGTTGCAAATTCAAAATAATTTTTATCTGCATCTAGCTCTGAAAAAATATTTGGGCTTCGGCTTGTAGCAATGTGTGGGACTTGTTCTATTAGTCCATCTATACTAACCTCCACCAGGTTGCAAATTCAAAATAATTTTTATCTGCATCTAGCTCTGAAAAAATATTTGGGCTTCGGCTTGTAGCAGTGTGTGGGACTTGTTCTATTAGTCCATCTATACTACCCTCCACCAGGTTGCAAATTCAAAATAATTTTTGTCTGCATCTAGCTCTGAAAAAATATTTGGGCTTCGGCTAGTAGCAGTGTGTAAGATTTGTTCTATTAGTCCATCTAAACTAACCTCCACCAGGTTGCAAATTCAAAATAATTTTTAGCTGCATCTTGCCTGTAAACTAATTTTGGGCATATTAGCTGTGTGTGGTACTCATTCTATTAGGCCATCTATACTAAGCTCCACCAGCTTTCAAATTACTAATAATTTTTAGCTGCATCTTGCCTGGAAAATAATTTTGGGCATAGTAGCAGTGTGTGGTACTCATTGTATTAGGCCATCTTTACCAAGCTCCGCCAGCTTTGAAATGAATAATAATTTTTAGCTGCATCTAGCCCTGAAAAAAAATTTTCTTCCCAATAGTGGTAGCAATAGAAATATGGGGCGCACTCCTGGCTAACAAAAATATACTCTTCATAACAAAAAACACCAGCCTAGCACACTGCATTAATAAGATGGCATCATCGTCTCTCCCGTCTACGCCGGCTAGCATTCCTGTGCCTAAAACACAATGCATGGGTCTGCACTAGCCACGATGCTGAGGGGTCTAAAGCTGCTGCTAACGCTTTATGACAATTCAATTGGCAGATTTTCACAGAGCTCCTCCCCAACGCCCACCCATCGGGCAACAGTTGCCCACCCTCCCTATGGGATCTAGTGGCGAATAGTTGATGCCATTAATCAGAGCGTCAGTTGCCCCGTCGACGTGGCGAGCATACGGTAAGGCATGGGAAGAGTGGACACGACTAGTAGCAGGCAGACGGGTTGACCAATGTGAACAAGCCAGATTACAAGTCACCATAGAATTTCTCCACCAGCTAATGATGAGGGGCATATCAGGGGCGTCAGCGCAGCGGTGTCTGACCGGAGTAGCATTTCACTTCCAACTACTGAATTGGGGAGATGTGACAAAGAGATTCATCATCAGACAATCCATAAAAGGGTGGAAAAGGGGTCAGCCAAATCAGGAGT
Source organism: Phyllobates terribilis (assembly GCF_046119375.1). Lineage (NCBI taxonomy): Eukaryota > Metazoa > Chordata > Amphibia > Anura > Dendrobatidae > Phyllobates > Phyllobates terribilis. The sequence continues at coordinate 255,017,383 of NW_027362764.1, forward strand.
GTAGACGTCCCATCCCATGTCACTAAAATTGATTTCTCACATCATATCCCTAACACCATTAACACGACACTCACAATTTGAAGCAACACTACTGTCTACTGCATTTGCGATCGCCTTCTTCGGGGCGCTATGCATAAGCGAATTAGTCCCTCAATCCAAAATTACCACCAGTGGAGGCTTATTACACCAGGACGTAGTCATAGCCAATAATGCAATAATTCTACGCATCGAAAATGGTTCCAGCGGGCAGGGGCACTTGGGTACTTCTACTACCCACAAACGGTACACTGAGTCGGGTAACAATAGTAAAAACATATATAACCATCAGATCACAAAGTAATTTCTTCCTATCACACATTGATGGAACGCCATTATCAAGATACCAGTTCCAAGCTATATTTAATAAATGCATAACATCGGCAGGGAACCACCCCAAAGATTATGGGACACACTCATTCCGCATAGGCGCGGCCACGGAAGCAGCAAGAGCAGGTCTGTCAGAAACGGAAGTTCAGAGGATAGGGAGAAGGCGATCCACATGTTTGGCGAGATACATAAGACCGGACTTGTTATCCTAACGTGGTTTGTTTCTTTTACAGGTGACGCTAAGCCAACAGTGTGGGTGATAGGCCACTCACATATATATTGGGCAGAAAAAAGGGCGAAAGTCCGCCCAGGCGGGAGGAAATTAGAGTTTCATAACACATATTTCAACTGGAGAGGTATTAGAGGCCTGCTATGGCCACAGGTACTAATGGAGGTAATCAAGGTAGGGAGAGAGGCAAGAGGTCCGGTCATCTTAGTTATACAGGCCCGGGGAAACAACCTAGGTCATCACAAGAGCGCATAACTAATGGCAATAATGAAACTAGACACTGAGCGCTTCAGATAATTTTTCACAAAACTAACTATAGTATGGTCAGAGATTGTGCCGATAGCGGTATACCAAGGTGCGCGAGACATCACGGCCATCGAATGGACAAGGCGGGTAATAAATATTCGGATGGCAAAATTTAGAAGAGACAGAGGCGGTGTAGTGATACAACACCGACAACTGGAAGAAGATAAAGCAGGCCTCATACAGCCCGACGGTGTTCACTTAATGGATATTGGACTGGACATATTCCTGTCAGGACTCCAGGACGGAGTGGAACAAGCGTTAAGAGTGATGGATGGGGGTCAGAGTCCTGCATACGAGTACGCAGGATCCTCCGTGGCCTGGAAATAGAAAGGACATGTTGGAGAGTTACACTTGCTGACCAACTTGCTGGTGTGGAGACCCAGGGCATGCTGCAACAAGCTGAATTATTTTAAAAATAAATGCCTTTCTAATGGAATGAGTATAAAGAGTTAATAAAGCTGTGACCGATCCTCACCCATCCAGTTGTAAGAGTTACATTATTGTATTGTCAAGGAAAGGGGGGCGGTAGGGGGGTTGAGCGTCTGGGTTTGGTTGGGGGTCCCCACAGTCTGCCTAGGCTAGATGCATTTAAAAATTCTTATTAAATACACAGGCGGTGCAGCTTGCTTCGCAGCTGAGCTACTACGCCCAAAGTATTGCCTAGGCTAGATGCAGTTAAAAATTCTACGCTGACTAGCAGACACTGAAGCTTTGGAGCAGACCTCTGAGTAAACAGCTCTACATACTCAACCATCTGTGTTACCCCAAGCCATAGTGTATGTAGTTTTTTACAGTTAAAAGGAGGGGGGAGCGACCCAACCCCCCTGGAATTGACGATGCCAACGTCACGTAAAACACAGCAAGGGGACTCCAAAAAGAGTCTCCATTTTTTCCAAAAATTGTGGCACTGACACCACTTAAGTGGCATCAATTGCCCCAGAGTTGCTTAAAACGGTTAGTGAGGTGATTTTACCAAATCCTCAAGCTTTTAGTCTCCCCAGGATGACACAGGGGTAGAAAAGTCCTTGCGGATCCATGATTTGTTCATCTTTATGAACGTGAGTCTGTCTACATTCTCAGTGGACAGCTGCGTGCGCTTATCTGTCAGCACACCACCAGCAGCGCTGAACACACGTTCAGAGAGAACGCTGGCTGCAGGGCATGACAAGATATCCAAGGCGTGAGTGGCGAGCTCCGGCCATTTTTCCAGATTGGAAGCCCAAAATGAGCAAGGGTCCAGTAACACAGTCATAGCTTCGATGTTCACTTGGAGATACTCTCTAGGCGTTGACTATGTGTCAGATTTCTTGTCTCCTGTGGCCTTGCAAAGGATGGTCTAAAAAAGTGGTGAAACGATTCCACAAAATTGCTGTTACCAGCAGATACTGTGTTACTGTTACGGTTTGAGTGATGAAGACTCGACAGTCCCACGGTTTGCAAGTTAGAACTGTGAGATTCACTACGTGCACCACTGGTGTTTTGTGGAAAACACCAGTGGTGCACATAGTGTTTTGTGGAAAAGCACATGTAAGATTCTGCAACAGCCTCTGCAGATACTCCTGCATGCGTGAATCCCTTTCTAAGGCAGGAATTATTTCAGCAAATTTACTTTTGTACCGGGGATCTAAGAGTGTGGCAACCCAGTAGTCGGGATTAGTTCGAATTCTGACAATCCGAGGGTCATGTTGCAGGTAGTGCAGCAAGAAGGCACTCATGTGTGTTGCGCATCCAGGAGGACCAAGTCCTTGTTGTGTTGGTAGCGAGGTAAGAATCATGCTTCCTTCCTCTGCCCTCTCCCCCCAGCCTCGCACAACAGAAATGTGATCAAGGTCTCCCTCATCTGATGAGTCTTACATGCCCATCGCTAGTTCGTCCTCCACTTCTTCCTCGGCTCCTGCACCTTCCTCAACAGTTTGGCTGCTGCCATGCGCCCTTTGTTAATCCCTCTCCCCCACCCTCCCATGCCTGCCGCCTTGGTGCTGCCGACCGTCTGGACCTTGGAGATGTTATCCCATCCGCATACGACTCCTCCTCTACTTCCTCCACCTCCTCTTGTCCCACCACCTGACTCTGAATTTTGTTTAATGTGTGCTCCAGCATGTAAATCACAAGAATAGTCATGCTGATAATGGCATCGTCGTCAGCACTAAACATCTTCGTCGCCATTTCAAAACTGTGCAGAAGGGTGTGTGGCGCCCCTGAGGGTTCAGTCACCACAGAGGTACTGCATCTTACCCAGAGGTGTGGTATCTCACCCTCAGGTAAGGAAGGAGTATGGCTCGGGACCCTAACACCTGCATCCAACACATACCCGCAGTGGGGCTAGGGCGAGATTGCTCCTAAGGGAGAGCACAGTCCCAGGTCCCTAGCTGGTGGGAGGGTCCTATGTAGTGGGTGTGGGTGGAGAAAGCAGCTTAGGGGAGCACATGACAGGGAGAGTATAAATAGGAAGCCATCTTAGAAAGAGCAAGCCAGTCAGAGGAGGAGAAGTGACAGGAGCAGAGGCTCTGCATGAGCTCTGCTCCGGAGGCGGGCCTAGCCTGGGAGGCCCAGGACTGAAGGAGAGAAGAGAGGAGTGGGAGCAGGAAGGCTCCAGGAACCGAAGGGACCCTAGGGGTACGGGCCATGCAGAAGGCCACCCGTACGCCCGCTGCTACCAGGAGGTAGAGGGGTCAGGCCAGATAAGGGGAACCGGCCCCTCAACTAGCGGAGAAACAGCAAGGCTCAACTAGAAACCGGAGGCTGCAGCATTTCATGTACTGCAGGTCAAAGTCCACACCAGTCTCACTAAGAAGGTAGCCATATAGGACCCAGGGGACGGAACACACGTCGCACGCCAAGGCCCGAGGATACCGGATAGAAGTGTCACTGGGTGTGAGGTGCAGGGAGAAGGCCAGAGAAAGGACACACAGAAGGGGGTCCTGCTAAGTACTCCGGAGCTATCTGGGGGTGGACTGAGCCCCTCACTGAGTACGCACAGCACGACGGGGGAGATTGCTCTGGTACCTGTAATCTGGACTGCAACAACTGTGAGTAAAGATCTTGGGACTGCATCACACGGACTCTGTGTTCATTACTGACTCCCTGCAATACAACCACCATCATCCACCCACACTGCCCTGAAGCTACACTCTTCCTGTGGGGAGTAATAATACCATTGCTGCAAAACCACCAGCTTCAGAGGACTGTTCCACAGCGGCGGCCCCTTTGGCCGCACTCCACAGGTGGCGTAGTCGGACATTATAAAACCCATATATACAAATTACCCTTGGATTGACTGCCCTGGGTCATGGACCGGGTCGCCGCCACAGTGACTACAACCCCCAGCGTCTACCGGCCCGGCTCCGGGTACCCCACGGCCCAGGGGGCGCGTCAACTTCATAGGTCCCTGATCTGAGACCACTCCTGCAGTGTGATTTGCCCCACCTCTGGATCTCGTTGGCCCAGGCTATATGTCAGAATGTATTGCACCAGGGCTTGTCGAGCGCTGCCACAGTCGCTGCAACATGTGCAGAGTTGAATTCCACCGTGTCGGCACATCGCATTTCAGCCGGTGAACTGGCAGGCCCAACGACTTCTGTAGAGATGTAAGTCGTTGAGCTGCGGGATGCGAACGGCGGAAGTGAGCACACAGCGACCGTGCCCTCTGCAGAAGGCCATCTAGTACGGGATAGTGGGCTAAAAATTGCTGGACAACCAGGTTCAACACATGAGCCATACAAGGCACTTGTGTGACATTGCCCGACGAAGGGCCGCACCCAGGTTTGCAGCATTGTCGCACACGGCCTTCCCTGGCTGCAGGTCCAGTGGAGACAACCATTCATGAAACTGGGTCTCCAGAGCTGACCACAACTTCTCAGCTGTGTGACTCACATTTCCCAGACATTTCAAAGTAAACACCGCCTGATGCCGTTGAGCCCTGCTGCCAGCATAGTAAGGAGGTGTGCAGGATTCCTTCTGCGCAGTTAGAAAGCGGGTTGCATTACCAGACAGGCTTTGGGTGTAGGTGAAGGACCGAGAAGAGGTTGAGGAGGCAGAAGCAGTGGAGGAACTTCTAGATAAAGAGGACTGACGTACAACTCGTGGGGACGGCGAGACTTGGACCCCTTGTCCTGCTGTCACCATAGTTACCCAGTGCCCAGTCAGCGACATGTAACGCCCCTGTCCATGCTTACTCGCCCAAGTGTCTGTGGTGAAATGCACCCTGTCACACACAGAATTTCTCAAAGAAGCGGTGATGTTGTGTGCGACATGCTGGTGGAGCGCAGGCACACCTTTCTTTGAGAAGTAGTGCCGACTGGGCATCTGGTACTGGGGCACTGCGACGGACATAAGGTCTCGAAAATCCTCTGTGTCCACCAGGCGGAAAGGCAGCATTTCTGTAGCCAACAGCTTGCAGATGGTGAAATTCAACCTCTTAGCTTTGTCATGGCTAGGAGGAAATGGTCTTTTACTTGTCCACATGTGAGGGACCGTGGGCTGGAGGTTGTGCTTAGATGGGGTTGAGTAGGATGTCCCCGGCAAACTTACTGGTCTGTGAGGAAGATGCAGGCGGGAAAGTTAGGTTGCCTTGATCCAAAGGTGGTGCTCTCAATGTCGGAGAAAGCTCAACACCAGCTGGTGTTTCCACTTCCAAATGAAATGATGACCTGCCAATCACACTGGCTGTTGCGGGTAAAGAGGTGGCAGGTCTGCTTCCAAAAACATGTGTGACTGCTGTCCCCCCAGTCACAGTGGATGAAGAGGCCACGGATGCACAAGATGGGGCAGACGGTGGTTTGCACGGCCCACTAGGCCGCATTGTAGTACAGAGAGCTTCCCACTGCAACTTATGCTTCATATCCATGTGACGGTTCATGCATGAAGTACTCAAACTATGGATTTTTTGGCCTCTACTTAGCTTTTGGTGACAAATATTACAGATAACACGAGTTGGGTCATCCTTATCGATCTGAAAAAATACCCAGGCTATGCAAGGCTTAGAGCCCATGCGACCTGAAGAGCCACTACGACTTGTGGTCAGAGGCAGAGTTGTGGTTGTGGATGCAGTTGTTGACATGCTTCCAGTACTCCGTCTGTCCAGGAAGGCGCAACCTAACCTTGTCGTCAATAGCATCTGTGACGCCCAGCTGCGCTTGGTATCACAGATCCTAGAAGAGTGCATTGATGGAATCCTCCACAAGAGGCCCCCATAAACATTCACACATCTCCACCTTCCACCTCAGGCCAGCAGAGGGAGCCCGTTAGGGATATAAATAGGGAAGGTGGAGCTAGGCAGTTCAGTTCCTCTGAAGAGTTCCTACAGTAGAGAAGCCTAAGAGAGGTCAGTCTGCAGTGGAGCTCAGTCTAGTCTAGAGAACTCAGTTAATAGTTCAGCAGTGGAGCACGAGGCTCCTGTTAGCTAGATTCAGGGAGCCCTGTTAGAGCTTAAGGTGTGCCGGCGCCATAAGATCGGTGAAGCGCGGCAAGTTGCTGTTAGTGTTTATAGCCTAGTGAGGGCCCGAGTAGGCCGAAGGTGAGTGGAGAGTTAGTACATAGGGGGCAGAGGAGCTTAACCAGTTCACACCGAAGCATTTACCGGACATCGGATCCGAGCTTACCGGGATCTCTATGACCCAGTAAGGCATAACCTGAATCCCTGGAGAACTACAAGTCCCAGGATCGCTAAGGTGCTGATACGTAACAGAGCCAGGAGACGCTTAGGCCCCGCATACTGGGAGCGTGAACTCTAAGACCACAAGGTCAGTCAGCGCAGGACAGAGACAAAGTTAGGCATAGCTCCAGGCAGGTCAGAAACTTACTACGCAGAGGCAAGAAACAGGAGGCCCTACACCCGCTCATTGGGGAGGATCCTGATATGCACCCTTCACCCTACAGTGCTCCGGGATGTGCCTGAATTTCCACAAGTAAAAGGTACTGAAGTGACTAACGTGTCCGTTCCCGTTCTTGCTCTGACCCAACTGGGTCTCGCCTGTCCTGCATTCCCCCTGCATACGCTGCCCTGAGGCCTAGCTCCACCTGTGGGGAGCTATACCATCGAGCTGCCTTATCACCGGCCTCAGTGGACTACTGCAGCGCTAGTGCTTCTCACCAGATACCACAGGTGGCGTCACGAACTCTTATAAAATTAACAATTATCCACCCTTTTAAAGACTGACCCCAGGGTACGGGCCCGGGAGCCGACCACTGCGACATCCCAAAGGCCAGGCAAAGGCCCGGGTACCGAGTCATCCCCATCCCCTGGGCTAGTCACATCCTCCTCCACCTCCTCTGCTGACCTCATCGACTGGCTGACTGTGGGTTGACAGTAAGTGGGATCTCCAACCTCGTCATCATCACCCTGTGTGTTCTCACACCCGTCGTCCTCAGAGCCAACCTCTTCCTGCCCTGACCGAAAAGTCAAGTTGTCGCTCCAATCAGGTATTTGAGTCTCATCATCGTCTTCATCATTGTCTCCACCAACAGGAGTTACAGTTTGGGAACGAGGGTCTACATTATGCTCAGAACCTTCTTCATCTGGTCCTGGATCCGACTCATAAAGATTCTGGGCATCAGTGTGATCATTTCCTCGTCTGGATTTACAGAAGCTCTGGAGCAGACCTCCGTTTCCCAGGCTATAATATGAGTAAACAGCTGTGCAGACTCAACCATCTGTGTTACCCCATACTCAGATGGGCAGCTGGAGACTTGGGAGTTGTGAGGAAGCAAGTGCGATTGGGGTGACACCTCTGAGGACTGTAGTATTTGTGATGTTGAAGTTGAGGTGGAGGAGAGCCCACTTGAAGGAGCACTTGATATACGTTGAATTACCTGCTGTTTTTGTGCCTCATCTGGAATTTGTAGCGATGGGCGTGTCCGTAAGAAAGGGATCGTATCACTTTGTCCACGAAAAGAAGTAGACATCTTAGTTTGGCTGGAAGATGGTCTTTCTTCTGCAGATGTTACTCCCCCCCCCACCGTGGGGGGGCTCGACCCACCAGCGGACAGGCACCAGTATTGAGAGAGGGGAGCTGGTCGTCAGGGTCCACCGCAGCTCTGGCACAAACCCGGCGACACGGAGGTCACACGGGCAGGAACGGACTGGTCGTGTCGGCTTCGCACTTTTTTGGTTTTAGAAGGGCATGACATGCCTATATCTGTGTCTCCCCCTCCTTTTACTCCTCCACCTCTTTTCTTTTCGCATGACTATATGTACTTGTCACTTTTCCATGTGTTAGTTGTGTCTTCTGAGCAGTTTGTCAGTTTTTGGACACCTTTTGAAGGTGTTTTCTATGTGTTGTCTATCTGTTTCTATGTGTTTTTGTTTGCCTGCCATTGGTTTTAACGGTGTTCGACGGTGTTCGACGAACAGTTCGGCGAACATACGGGTGTTTGACGAACCGAACCGAACTCGATCACTACTGGGGTGGCTCAACACTAGTCTTTACTTCCACAGTAGATCCAGGGTTCCACAGAGAGTCACATTTGTCTGTATCATAGAAAGCACAGTCTTTGATATAAGTTTATATTACTGGATACGTTATCTATTACGGTTTATAATCCGTCAGATTATGTGTCTCTCATCTCAATGATTCAATGCTCATAAAACAAGATGACCTGAATTTATTTTCTGTAAGTGAGACAGCTTTCTATATCATACAATCAACATAAATGTAATTAATCTGATCGTTTGAAAATGACATGTTCAATTCAAGGCAGTTTTGGCCTTAAGGCTATGTTCACACGTTCCATTTTTGTAGCTTTTTTTGCGCAAATTTTCAACTGCGTTTTACAGTAATAGTAAAGTTTCATATTTCAAAAATCTCATGCACACACCTTGTTTTTTTCCCTGACTGTTTTGTCAAAGAGCTGCCTTTTTACAAAATGCAGCATGTCACTTCTTTCAGCGTTTTTTTTCCACAGTTTTTTCACTGTTTTCACCCATAGAAAGCAATGGGAAAAATGCAAAACGCATGTATCAAGTTTTGCTGCGTTTTTGGTGCCAAAACCTGAGGAAGTTGAATCAGGTTATTTTTTATGCACTAAACTTTATTAGCATGCACAAGAGACAAATGTACCTAACACAAATGTAGTAGAAAAACACAGCAAAAACTCATCAAAACTTGCTTTTTTGACGTTGCTTCTTTACTGCCAAGAGAGCAGGTTTTGCCTGCGGAAATATCACAACAAAAACGCAACATGTGAACATAGCCTAATAACCAAATTACGTTTTTATTTTTTACCTTATCGCACATCATCCATAACATTGTTATGTCTGCAGATATGTTCAAGGACTGTTTTCATGCAGAACACATTGCAGGTCTCAGTCATCTCCATTTACGTGTAAATTGATGTTAAATTTGTAAAAATACATTTTATAATGGTCAAATACATGAAAAAATCTATTCCACCATAATTTTTTTCATAAACCAATTTAACTGAATTGACAAAAAACTGTAGGCTATGTTCACACGTGGCAGCCACTGTGCTTTTTTCTTTTCACAACTATGGTAACTATACAGCACCTTTACTGCGCTGTTTGAAAATTGAGGGAGAATGGTGGAAAACAGCAAAAAATTAAAATAAAAAATGTACTCTAATGTCAATGTACAGTATGAACGCTGCGTTATGGGGTCATTATGGGTCTGAGGAAAACTAACATGCGTGTATATATATATTTAAAATATAACCCCATAACATGTATTGATAAATATATGCATGATATAATATAAGCGCTCCATGACTTAACGTATATATATAGGTACTTCACCGGCACCCGCTGATTTACGTAGCAATGCCCCCACTAAAACTGAGGGGATTGGTAAAAACACTGATCCCTACAATTTAACAGTTTACATGCCACAGTCAATAGCGACTGCATCATCATATAGATCTATTCAGAAGTCAATATATAGAACTGTAACATTTCTCAATATTGAAATTGCAACACCAAGAAAGAAAAGTCTTGGAATTATGGAAATCACGGGACTGATAGATATGTTAATGATTTACAAATGATGAGAAAATGGAAACAAAATGTTAAAAACATCTTGACCTATATGCCTAGTGTAAATGTGCTACTATGAGATTGCCTCCCATTGAGCACATCTGAAATGTCATTGGCAGCGGATCTTGATGATTTGAGTGCCCAAGTGCATTTTGCCTGGCCGAACATTCCTCAGACAGCCATTAATAACTTCATTAAAATAATGCCAAGGCATGAAAGTGCATGTATTTCTGTGTGTGGCGCTCATACTTGATTCTGAATAAATTGAGATATTTTGAACATTTTTTGCATCATTTGCATATGCTTAACATATTTATCCATCCTGTGACTCCAACAATTCAAAGACTTTTCCTTCTTGGTATTGAAATTTCAATGTTGATCAGTGTGCGATGGTTTTATTATTGTCATTCCTCTGTTTAGTGAAGAGCAGCCAATAGATATAGCTTTCTTCCCTTCTTGCCACTTCTTCTGGCAGCCTAGCACTGAGCAAAATAAGGTATGCTGACATTCCCCTATATACCATATGAGATCACACACAGTCCCCTACATACAGTAGGAGCCCCCACATAGCCCATTTATATACGGTATGAGACACCACATAAACCCCTATATACAGCATGAGACTTCACATAGTCCCCTATAAAGAATGTAAGCCCTCACATAGCCTCTCTATATACAATATGAGCCTTCACATAGCCTCTCTATTTACAGTATTAGCCCCCACATAGCCCCTAATATACAGTATTAGCCCCTATATACAATATGAGCCCCCCACATAGCCCCCTATATACAATATTATCCCCTATATACAGTATGGACCCCCACATAGCCTCTCTATATACAATACTACATACAATATGAGATCTCAAGTAGCCCTCTATATACAGTATGAGCCCCCACATAGCCCCCTATAAACAGTATAAGCCCTCACATAGCCTCTATATATACAGCATGAACCCCACATAGTCTCTCTATATACAGTATGTGTGCCCTATGGACAGTATGAGCCCCCACATAGCCCCTTTATACAGTAAGAGCCCCCACATTGCCTCCTAAATACAGTGTGAGCCCCCATGTAGCCTCCTAAATACAGTATGAGCAGACACATATGAAAAAAAACACAAAACACATAGTAAACTCGCTCCTGTTCCCCCAGTGCTTTGCTTCTGTCTCTGGTGCAATGGCTCTCTGCACGGCAGACGTGATGAGGTGACGTCATCACAACTGCGGTCTCACACGCTGACTGGTTGAAAAAGGAGTCGGCGTCTCTGTCCTCTACCAATGTCTTCACCTGTGTCTACATTGGGTCTGCATTTTGAGGATGTGGATAACTGTGACAGTGGGTGGTGGCAGCGGACAGATGGTGGATGAGGGCATGGTACAGCCCGTGGGCCACTTATTTCAGCCCTTCGGCTGTCTCGGTCCGTGGTCCAGAATGGAATAGCCAGAAGGTCAGATGTGGCCCTCGAGACGCACTTTGCCCAGCTCTGACTAAGGGCTCATTCAGAAGTCAGGGATTTTTCAACCGTATTTGTATGCCAAAGCCCGGAGTGTCTCTAAAACATAGAACAGGTGTCAATCTTTTAATTATAGTTTTTCTCTTTATGCTCCTCTCCTAGTTTTGGCATACAAACACTGATGAAAAATCACGTCTGATTGAGCCCTTAGGAATCCAGAAGGAAATGCAATATAACAAAACAAGAAGCAGCACATAATCCTGATGTATATTCTCTTTGGAATAATAATGGATCATCTTTTTTCCACTTCTGAGTTGTTTCTTTTTTTTAATTATTATGTTTGTTTTGTTTATGTCATTGTTTAACTATATATACTTAAAAAGAATGGGACTCTTCAAAACTAAAGCAACTGCACCATCTGGTGGTAAAAAGTGTGTAATACATGTTTTATCACGTAACAAGCCTCAGAAAGGCTGTGGGAAATTTATTAAGAAAAGTCTATGACGCACCCCCTGGGCCATATTCTTTAGGGGGAATATCCGGAGCCGGATCAGATGGGAGTTGTAGTCTTCCGAGTGGCTGTGACCCGGTCCGTGCCCAGGGTGTCAAACTCAGTTGTATGTGGCAGTCCTACAGATGTTATTAAGTTCTTTATTGTCGACTACGCCACCCGTTGTATTGCGGTCACTATGGCCGCCGCTGCAGCAGGGTCCGCTGAGGCTGATGGTGTAGGTGCAGCTTTTGGTGGTATAACCCCCAACGGGTGGGGTATAGCCTCAGGGGGTCAGGTGCAGAGGATGGGGGTTGTGGTGGTGCAGCATAGATGTTAAAGGAAGACAGAGTCGGGTTGTGCAGTTTAGGGTATTTACTCACTGCTGATGTTCCGGTCACTCCAGCTTCAAGTGACCTCCCGAGCCGTGCTGCGTCCACCAGGTCCTGGATCCAGCCAACCCCCAAGCGAGTCCGGAGCGTGACCCTGAGCTCTCCTTCTGTCCTTTCTCTGGCCGTCCCCACTATTGATCCACCCAGGTCCAGCTCCCTCGGGCCTTCTGTTGGGAGACCCTTGGCCTTGGGTTCCCTGACCCTCCACGTGGTATGCCTTCGGGGTGGATGTGGTGGGTGGCCGTGGCAGACGCTGCCCACGGCCTCCGGTCTCTGGCTAGGGTGTGTTTTTGCCCCCACCAGCTTGGGTTCCGGTACCCTAATGCCAACTCTTCACCCGCTGATGGACTTTGGGTTCTCAGAGTTCCTTTCTTTGTCTCCTCTGGGTCTTTCTTCTCTGCTCCACTCTCTCTCTGCAGGCTCATCTGGACCTCTGCTTCTTACTCTGACAGACTGACCCTGTTCTTTGATGGTGCCCACCTTATATACACCCTCTATGTGTGAGCTCAGGCGACCAGCACCCAATGAGCTCCTATCTTTACCCAGGCTGCTCCCCCTATCTGCCCCTACACTACTTGGGATGTACCACCCCCCTCCCACTCCAGCCAGGAACAGACTCGGTCGTACCTGCACATTTCTAAGTGGGAGTACCGTCGGTCTGCTCCTCGGAAATGGGATGTGTGTAGTGCATGCAGCCTACCGAGCTCAGGTCCACACTCCATCCTTACCCGGGAGTGGAATATCACACCTCTGGGTTGAGGTGCAATACCCCTGTAGCAGCCGAATCCTCAGGGTGCTACATTCCCCCCTGGTAAATCACAGCACGTCCTCGGGCTGTAAGACATAACACCAAAAACATACAAATTTTTGCATAAACATATAAAACATATTAAACAACATATATTAGCAGCATAACTCTTCATATAAAACATTCTCGTCGCCTCTGGCTCCTCCTCCGGTCACTGTGCAACGTGTGACCGGGTAAAGTGCGACAGTCTCTCTAGAAAACTGGTTTTCCTATAAAACCGGTAGGGGGCGCTTTAGGACGCGCAACTATTTACAGGGGTAGTGGCCGCTCTCAGTCCTCGGCCAGGTATTAGGGAGGAATGACCGCTCTCAGTCCTCGGTCAGTGGGATTTAGGGAATTACGGATAACAGTTCACACATGCTGGTCCCAACGGGGACTACATTAGCAACAGTAACAGTTTCAGTTTCAGTTTACTGTGCCCCGACGGGCAACTATATACAGCTTCTGCTTCGCTGTACTTAGCGACGGCGTCCTCCTGCTCTTTCTTTATGGTTACCTCTAACTCTAGTTTCAGACCCGTCCGGGTCCTCTTGTTCTTCCTCCTCACACCGCAGCTCTTCCTCCGTCAGGCGATGCACATGGAGGGCGTAGGGTCCTTTGGCACACTTGTGCCGGGTGAAGGTGACCTCGTCCCCGATGTAAAGGTCACGACCTCTGTGTCCCTCCGGTAGGTGGGACTCAACGTCTCTCCTGGTCACGAAGACGTCGCCTAGGGTGCGGTGGTCTCGGATGAAGCCCCACCCATGCTGCATGTTAAACTTTATCACAGTCCCGGTGGTGCGGGGACTATGCGCTGCACGGGGGTCTCTCCTGGCCCGGCTCTTCTGCTCCACGCTCCTTATTTGAGCTTGCTGTTCCCGGACCCGCCTCTCTCTCCGCTCCCTCTCAAAGTCCTCGAGCTGTTGGCGGCAGCACTCAGCACGCTCCGCTGCAGCTGCCTGAGTCTCTTGAGTGAACCCCATGAGATCTTCTCCGGTGGGGTCCCACTCGAACTGCGCTTCTGCTAGCGGGGGCGAGATCCTCTTTACGGGCTTTGGAGCCGGGATCAGGGGTTCATCCAGGGGTCTCTCTCTCCGGAGTCGGGGATGGTGAAACTCCGGTGGCCATATAAATGGCTGCCCATCCGGGCACGTATGCTGGGCGTACAGGTCCTCTCCCAGATGCGGCACTCTTGGTCTTATGGGCGCGGTGGTGTTAGCGCCCGGGTTGCCCGGGCCTTGCGGCCAGGCCTGGGGTATCTGGAAGGTAAAGGGCACCGTAAGGACGGCGGCGCCCTGGGCTACTTGGCCCTGCGACCAGGCCGGGGGCTCCGCGGAGGTAGCGGGCGCTGTTGGTATTGCGGCGCCCGGGGGTACTAGGCCTTGCGACCAGGCTGGTGGTACTTCCTGCTTGGTCACGCCCGGGGTCGAGGCGTGTGACGTCACAGGGGTCGCGGCTCCCGTTTGAGGCCTAGTCTGCGGCGGTGACGTTGCAGCGACGGGCACGGCAGGATAGACTTCGGGCTCTGCGACGGGGAGCTGGGGCAGGTACGCGGTTTCCCGGTTTGGGGTATAGACGTCCCCTTTACCTGCCTCCACTCGTTCGGCTCCCTTCTCGGCGCCGTCTCCGGCCTTCAGTCCTCCCGCGCCATCCTCAGAGGCGGTCTGTCTCCTCATCTTGGGTGGCGTGCTCCGCTGACAGGTCTCGGTCTGCTGGGCCATCTCTCGGCTCCACTCCGCCAACGTCTCTCGCTGCACCCGGGCCATCCTCCTTGCGAGGCCCTCCAGAGCGGTCTGTGCACACTCCCGGTCTCGGGGGAGCTGTGCTAGGACCTCCACTAGGCCTAGTGGGGTCGTTGTTTCCAGCAGGCTCCTGACCAACGGGTCGGTGCTGCTCTGCTCTCCTTCAGTTGTCTCCAGCAGGCTCCTGGCCAGCGGGCCGGTGCTGCTCTGCTCTCCCTCCTCTGTTTCTAGCAGGCTCCTGGCCAACGGGCCGGTGCTGCTCTGCTTTCTCGCCATCTCCGGGTAAGCTCCTCCGATATTCTTCTCCAGGCTTCTTGCCTCCGGGTGCGCTCGCTCCAGACTGCTCCAAGCGACACCCATCTTTGCTCTCTCCTTTCGTCTCCTCCCACCTCGAGGGCGGTCCCGGGGCCACTTGGTGATTGTCAGCTCCAGGGGCTGTTCTTTCACGCTGACAGACACCTCTAGCATCACAGTCTCTGTTGGTGGGGGCGGTTTCCACTTTTGGCGCCATTTTCGGTCCTGGCCCACGATGGGAGGTGGCCTCTCGCCACCCTCTGGCACGCCCATAATGGCGTCCGCTCTGGCAAGGCGGGAAACCTTTGGAAATGGCGGGAATCGTCTCCCAGTGGCGGGAAACTCTGCAGATGGCGGGAAAAAGCTGTTAATGGCGGACAACCGGCGGGAGTCGACCTGTGATGGAGTCCGATGGCGGGGACCCTCCGGAACCGGCAGGAGACTTCTTTTTGAGGTAAACTCGCACTTTTCTTCAGGCACGCAGTACCCGGTTGTTGTGGGCACGTAATCCTGCCGACTACGCCAAAGTTGACGCACCCCCTGGGCCATATTCTTTAGGGGGAATATCCGGAGCCGGATCAGATGGGAGTTGTAGTCTTCCGAGTGGCTGTGACCCGGTCCGTGCCCAGGGTGTCAAACTCAGTTGTATGTGGCAGTCCTACAGATGTTATTAAGTTCTTTATTGTCGACTACGCCACCCGTTGTATTGCGGTCACTATGGCCGCCGCTGCAGCAGGGTCCGCTGAGGCTGATGGTGTAGGTGCAGCTTTTGGTGGTATAACCCCCAACGGGTGGGGTATAGCCTCAGGGGGTCAGGTGCAGAGGATGGGGGTTGTGGTGGTGCAGCATAGATGTTAAAGGAAGACAGAGTCGGGTTGTGCAGTTTAGGGTATTTACTCACTGCTGATGTTCCGGTCACTCCAGCTTCAAGTGACCTCCCGAGCCGTGCTGCGTCCACCAGGTCCTGGATCCAGCCAACCCCCAAGCGAGTCCGGAGCGTGACCCTGAGCTCTCCTTCTGTCCTTTCTCTGGCCGTCCCCACTATTGATCCACCCAGGTCCAGCTCCCTCGGGCCTTCTGTTGGGAGACCCTTGGCCTTGGGTTCCCTGACCCTCCACGTGGTATGCCTTCGGGGTGGATGTGGTGGGTGGCCGTGGCAGACGCTGCCCACGGCCTCCGGTCTCTGGCTAGGGTGTGTTTTTGCCCCCACCAGCTTGGGTTCCGGTACCCTAATGCCAACTCTTCACCCGCTGATGGACTTTGGGTTCTCAGAGTTCCTTTCTTTGTCTCCTCTGGGTCTTTCTTCTCTGCTCCACTCTCTCTCTGCAGGCTCATCTGGACCTCTGCTTCTTACTCTGACAGACTGACCCTGTTCTTTGATGGTGCCCACCTTATATACACCCTCTATGTGTGAGCTCAGGCGACCAGCACCCAATGAGCTCCTATCTTTACCCAGGCTGCTCCCCCTATCTGCCCCTACACTACTTGGGATGTACCACCCCCCTCCCACTCCAGCCAGGAACAGACTCGGTCGTACCTGCACATTTCTAAGTGGGAGTACCGTCGGTCTGCTCCTCGGAAATGGGATGTGTGTAGTGCATGCAGCCTACCGAGCTCAGGTCCACACTCCATCCTTACCCGGGAGTGGAATATCACACCTCTGGGTTGAGGTGCAATACCCCTGTAGCAGCCGAATCCTCAGGGTGCTACATCTACAAAAACAAAGCTTTGCAGAAAGCATTTGTAGGGATGGCGAGTGGGATTTACTTAGTGTAAAATATTAGTATAAAGTAGGCTTGCCAAGATATGACTGGAAATATTAATTATATTAATTATACAGCATGTTGCACTATGATAAACTTTCCTGCAGTTTCTGCCCATTTTATCTATTTTGTCTAAAATGAAGACAATAATAATAAATCTACTCCAGTAGATTTACTCACATATAGCAATGAAGGGATTTTACAACATCATAATATACATTTATTGAAATACAAAATGAACAGGTTAATAATAGTCAGAAAAAAGTAAAAAAAAAAAGAAAAGACACAGGAGTTTAGAACTTCTGGGCCACTATAGTCTGATGGGCATGGGGGACGTATACCCAAGAAGTATAGAAAATAATATATAGAAGGTTTGTGACAATCAACATGTGTGGTAACACAGACCACTAATATCAATGATGGCCTGACAAGTATATAAATATAGAAGAATGCATAATTTATAGTCTTATATCAAGGTACAGTACCATCATTCATCTTATCATAAGCCGGCCAACTGACAAAATAAGAAAATAAAGTACGTGTGCCTAATGTCTGTATCTAGAAATGATCCAGATCGGACAGATTGGGTTGAATAAACATCACATGAATATTACGTGTAAACCTGAGAAAGGTGGTATGTATCAGCACACACGCAGAAAATCACATAATATAATGAAAAAGAACACAATCACAGAAGGGAAGACACCTTACTCATCCTATACCCGTGTGCAGCAGCAATAGAAGCAGCCCTTGGAACTGAGTGACAGCGTGAGCCCGCAGCTGCGACTGTGACCGGCGGCTAAAAGTTTACCACTGGTCACAGGCGTTGCCTGAAGAGAGAGTACTACTACTACTCGCTGATAACAGTGAGAGCAGGCACCGCTGATGGGAGTAGTCATCAGCCGGTGCCTGAACTCCAAGTAAAGAAAAAAAAAGTTAAAATGAATAAATAAATATTGAAATAAAAACAGTTATATTCACCATAGCAACTAATCCCCGAAGCCCTTGTGCCCTGTAAAAGATCAAAAATAAAAAACACCATAATACCTTAACGCCTAATCCCCAATGCCCTTTTCACCTGTGAAAGAGAAAAAATAATAAACCAACATAATACTCACATATATGTCGTAATCCATAGTGAATCCGGATCACTTGTAGAGCAGTCACATCAGCTGATGTGACTGCTCTCCCAGGCAGCTGGCTACAAACTGATACAGG
The DNA here is from genome assembly GCF_046119375.1 of Phyllobates terribilis. Taxonomy (NCBI): domain Eukaryota; kingdom Metazoa; phylum Chordata; class Amphibia; order Anura; family Dendrobatidae; genus Phyllobates; species Phyllobates terribilis. Next base: position 255,035,413 of record NW_027362764.1, read on the forward strand.
TAGTGTATGGCGCTGAGCTGCCATAAGAAAGTTCACAGGAGGTCATCAACTGATGAACTCCGGTGATCTCACGGCACTGCCGCTGCGAGAGAAAGTTCTCACGCAGCGGAGGTGCCATATATGAGGTCACTGGGGTTCATCAGCTGATGATCTCCTGTGAATTTTCTCACCGCAGCTCTGCGCTACACACTGCCTGTGTCAATGTGTAGCCGGCTGTCGTGCATTTTTATTTCAATACTTATTTATTAATTTTAACTTTTTTTTTTCTTTTACTTGGAGTACTGCTGATGACTACTCCCATCAGTGGTGCCTGCTCTCACTGTTATCAGCGACAGCAGGTATAGGCTGATGACAGTAGTACTCTCTTATTAGCAGGGCTGGTGTTAGGGCAGGGTAGACTAGGCATCTGCCTAGGGTCCCCACCCCCTTGGGGGCCGCCAGCGGCTACAGCAAGAGCTTCACTGATAATAGCATTATCAGTGAAGCTTCTGATGTAGAGACTGATTGAGGACCTGTAGTGACATCACGATCATGTGACCATGATGTCACTGCAGGCCTTGCAGTCTGAAGAGCTTCAGGACTTTTGGTGAAGGTGTTGCATTGAAAGATGAGCCTGAAGTGAAGGACAAGAGCACCGGCCACTGAACCTCCCCCATCAGAGTGAGAGAAGTGCTCATTCGCCAGTGCTCCTGTCCTTCTGCACAGGGCCTGAGGGGAGGGAGAGCCAGAGACCCGGCACCTACCAAGCTCAGCTGCTAGATAAGTTCTCCCGTGTCCACCTGAGTGCTGTGCTGCTTCTGTCAGCCTCCTCCTGCTCCTGTCAGCCTCCTCCACCTCTTCCTGCTCCTGCCAGCCTCCTCCTGCTCCTGTCGGCCTCTTCCTTCTCCTGTCGGCCTCTTCCTGCCCCTGCCAGCCTCCTCCTGCTGACCTCCTCTTGCTCCTGCCAGCCTCCTCCTGCTCCTGTCAGCCTCCTCCTGCCAACCTCCTCCTGCTCCTGCCAGTCTCCACCTGCTCCTGCCAGTCTCCTCCTGCCAACCTCCTCCTGCTCCTGCCAGTCTCCACCTGCTCCTGCCAGTCTCCTCCTGCTCCTGTCAGCCTCCTCCTGCCAACCTCCTCCTGCTCCTGCCAGTCTCCACCTGCTCCTGCCAGTCTCCTCCTGACAACCTCCTCCTGCTCCTGCCAGTCTCCACCTGCTCCTGCCAGTCTCCACCTGCTCCTGTCAGCCTCCTCCTGCCAACCTCCTCCTGCTCCTGCCAGTCTCCACCTGCTCCTGCCAGCCTCCTCCTGCTCCTGTCAGCTGCTTCCTGCTCCTGCCAGCCTCCCCTTGCTCCTGCCAGCCTCCCCTTGCTCCTGCCAGCTTCCCCTTGCTCCTGCCAGCCTCCTCCTGCCAGCTTCCTCCTGTCAGCCTGCTCCTGCCAGCCTCCTCCGCCTCCTCCTGCCACCCTCCGCCTGCACCTGCCAGCCTCCTCCGTCTCCTCCTGCCAGCCTCCTCGGTCTCCTCCTGCCTGCCTACTCTGCCTCCTCCTGCCAGCCTCCTCCGCCTGCTCCTGTCAGCCTCCTCCACCTCTTCCTGCTCCTGCCAGCCTCCTCCTGCTCCTGCCAGCCTCCTCCTGCTCCTGTCAGCCTCCTCCTGCTCCTGCCAGCCTCCTACCAGGCTCCTCCTGCTCTTGTCAGCCTCCTCCTGCTCCTGTCCGCAGTCCCAGCAGAGTAGAGGGCAGGGAGATGGAGATGTTTGCTGGGACAGCGCTGCTGTGAGCAGGAGAAGCTGCAGCTCATAGTGAGGAACATCTTCATTCCCTTCAGCATCAAGCAGTGTGTGTATGTGAGGTGTGTGAAGTGTTTGCTGTCTGTGAGAGATTTGTATGTGTTTATATGAATGTTTGTTGTCCTGCATACATATGCTGTGTGTAAAGTTTGTATCTACTGAGCATTTGTTTTGCAGCAAGTGTGGGCTGTGTACAAGTGTGTGATGTGTGTGCTGTGTACATGTGTGTACTGTGTGCATAAATGTGTGCCTTGTACATGTGTGTATGTTTATATATTTTTTTATTTCAATATTCTAACTTGTATATATGTTAATAGTATATGTACATGGTTGGGTGCAGATACACAGTGTATGTGTGTGTGCGTGTGTGATCCACATTTATAAATCTCAGTAATGTGCCCATCATTCTTCCTCAACCGGTGTAAAGAGGCCAGGAAACAAGCGCCAAATGACTTCAATATTATCGATCACGCTCATTCAACGGCCTGAACTCAGTGCATATAAATACAGCCGAAATGTTTGAGTGTGATGGTGCAGAATATCAGCATTTAGGGCCCCACATTAAACTTTTGCCTAGGGCCCTACTTTGACTAAAACCGGCCCTGCTTATTAGCTGACACCTGTGACCAGCGGTAATCTTTTCATCTGACAGAGTGAGCCTGCAGCACTCTGACCGGCGGTAACGATCTTACCGCTGATCAGAGCCCGTGTTTCCCGCACTGTCTCACAGATGACAGAGCAGGAAACACCCGATGTTCGGGGTGCCTAACCCGAACAGTAACATGTTCTTCCTGAGGACGTCTGTGTTCGGGGTCTGTGCCTGAACACCAGGTGTTCGGTACGGACCACAAACTTTACTGTTTGGAATCACCCATCTCTAATAACAAGTAAATGAACATATTGAAAAATTATAAAATATAATAACTTTATTGATTATTTTCCTTATTATTTAATGAGGGAAAGAAGCTGTTGAAACCAAGGACATACAGTACATTAAAATCATGGGGCCCCATAGCAAAAGTCCAAATTGGGTCTCCCCTCTCCCTCCACAAATACTCGTGTTTTTTTCAGGCTACACATTGAAGTCTATAGAGAAAAAAATGCACCAATACTGCACAGTCCAACAGCGTCTTTAGACGCACTGAGTGCGCAGTTATCATGAAATCACATCCACTTTGCTTGGACATTTAAGCCGTGTTCACATGTAGTGTAAATGCTACATTTTTTTCTGATATTTTTTTTTGTACAGAAATTCTGCTGTGTTTAACTGTCCAAGTAAGAGAATGTGATTTCATGAAAACTGCGCCCACTGTGCGTCTAAAGATGCCTATGAACTGTGTGGTTTTGGTGTTTTTTTCTCTAGAGGCTTCTATGTGGAGCTTTCGGCTCTGACAGTGAGAGCAGGAGGTCATGTAACTGCAAGTCCGTGACGCATACATGTGCGCTACCTCTCTCAATTCACTTGTACTGAGTGAGGCCACGCACTTCCTAGTTGGAATATGGCCAGAAGTATGCAAATCGTATACTTACAGTCACATGACCTCCCAGACTTGCCGCTGGCATCGGAGGGGGAATCCCGACAGCGTGCATTGTGCATGCTGTGAGGTTCCAGAAGTCTACATTCACATAGATTAACTGCAGACTTTTATAACAAACCTGGACAACTCTTTGGGTATGTGCCCACGATGCAGAAATGCTCAGGATTTTTTCTTGAGCGTTTCTGCATCTCCCCTGGCAGAAAAAACGCATGTGGATTGTACATGCGGATTGTACATGCGTTTTTCCTGCCAGGGACATGCGGATGTGAAGCATTCTTCACATGCATTTCCGCATGCGGGTTGACAAGTGCTTTCCAGGCGATTTTAGCATCACTTGGAAAGTGCTTGACAACTTGGTCACACTATATAAATCCATGCAAATGGCATGGATTTATATACTGTGACCCGTGAGAATGTCAAAAAATAAAAAAATATATACTTACCCTCTGATGGCCCCCCGTGTCCTGCTTTTCCTCTGTTCTCCCTTGCCGGCAGCGGTACACTGCACTGAAGGACCTGCCGACGTCAGCGTTGAGTGACCTGTCACATGACTATGATGTCAGCGCAGGTCCTTCAGTCCATCGCGAACTGCCGGCATGAAAGGACGAGTGCAGCGGGGGCCGTCAGAAGATAAGTATATATTTATTTTTTATTTTATTCTTTTTTTTTACAGTTTTCTATGGTACCCGGGTCCGGAGGAGAGTCTCCTCTCCTCCACACCCAGGTACCATAAGCACATTAGAACGCATGGAATGCGCATCTACATATACAGTGATGCGTAACCCATGCGATCTAATGCAAGTCAATGGCGGCGAAAACGCAGCACTTCCGCAAAATAATTTGTAGTGCTGCGTTTTTTTCCACAATTACCTTCTACCATGCGTTTTTTAAGCGTTTCTGCAGCGTTTTTGCCTCTGCGGAAACGCTTAAAAAATGCATCGTAGGCACACAGCCTTTAATTATAAAATGAAGCACTGTAGCATACCCAATCTTAATAGCGTATAATACACTGACTTTCACTATTTGGTTTTGGTTGATGGTTCCAACAGTCATCACCTGACTATGAGTCATATGCATTTTCCATACTTACTGTCACGTGCTGCTGACTAGCTTCTCTCAATAAAGCAGGGGCTGTAGTATTTCACTGAACGAGACAATTAGGAAGAGCAGCTTGTCCATATGTGACTGTAAGTATGCAAATCACATATGAGCGATCACATAACGACTATTCAAACCGCTTAAGCTATAAATAGGAGGAGGAGCCAAACTGAATCCTTGCCTCGGGTGTTGGAAAACCTTCATGCGCCTCTGCATAAGCACTGACATTAAAAAAAGGCGAAAAAAATCTGCCTGACCTAATTCCTCCAACGTGCTGCTCAGGTCTGTGCAGTGTGAGGACTGAGGCTCCACACAGCAGGCGTGATGTAGTGACGTCATCACATCTGCAGTGCACTGAGTCTCAGACTCACAGACGCAGGCTGAATATGTGGGTCAGTGACCCGAATCTGCATCCTGAGGCTCATGATGATCGCATGGTCTACTGGTATTTGGGAGGCTTGTCTGCAGGGTGCTAGGTTTAGTATGGTTTGGTATGTTTATTAGTCCCAAAGCATGGCGGAGTCATGTTTTAGGTAAATTCTAGGCCACTGCTTTTTCCAAGATTGATGTATTCAGTGGTCCTATCCTCTCAAAACATGCACCTAACTTATAGACAGATCTCTATCCTCACACCATAGCGCTGGTATGTGTTGTTTTACACCTTTTAGAGTTGACTTATCCTTACACATCCATAATAATTTTGGTACACTTAGTGGTTCATCGTTAATACCTACCATTTATTTGCACATTTATATACCTGCAGCATTTCTTTTACTGTATCCTGCTGCCCCCTTATGTATGCCCTACATAGTGAAGCATATAGGAAATTCAGGCTGTCCAACCCTGTCTTATATCTTCTAGTGATAGTTTTAATTCCATGAGTGTTTTATCTAAAACTGACATTTATATAATAAATCTTGTATTTAATTCCAGTTTCCTATTAGCCTTGCATTTTGCTTACGTTATGGTATGTGTTTCTGTGTACTGTATATAATGCAATGAGGCTTTGATTTTATTAGTGGTATGAGGGAAGATGTGCAACTTTTAACTTTATTTCTATTACAAATAAAATAATGTGCACTATTTTCACTTTCATTTCAACTTAAATATGCAATAGTATAAATAAATGTACAAGGAGTTTGTATGTTCTCCCTGTGTTTGTGTGGGTTTCCTCCGGGTTCTCCGATTTCCTTCCACACTCCAAAGACATACTGATAGGGAATCTAGATTGTGAGCCCCAATGGGGACAGTGATGATAATGTCTGTAAAGCGCTGTGGAATTAATGACGCTATATAAGTCAGTAAAACAAATAAATAAATAAATAAAACAGTATTCTTACATGATAGGATGCAAAAAGAAAATGAAGAATCTGCACCATCTAGTGGTAAAATAATTATATTGTGTGGTTAAACCTCTATTATTCTTTATATTGAATGTATTACAATTTGTACCATGAATTATCATTATTTTAAGGAGTATTGCAGTAAAAACAGTAGTTCAGAAATTTCACTTTCTTGCAATCTGATGGGCGAATGTAGGTTTTGCAGAAAAATAGATAAGACCTCCCACTAGCATACATAATAGCTACTTTATATTTGGAAGTGGAGGGATAAAAGGTATGAGGCTCATTTTCAGAGATTTCGCTACTCCTCTTTTTCCAGTAAAGAACAATGATAGTACTACAGTTTCAAAGACATTTTCAATGAGTTAATGGTTTTGACATTGATAGCAACAATTTGGGTAAATAATTTGTTCTGGCATGACTGTGCCCCTGTTAACAAAGTGTGGTCTATAAAGATATGCAAAAGAAAAACAGAAAAGAGGCGCTCCCTGTGTAAAAATGTAGATTGATTGTGAAAAGAATGAGAGTCTCTCAACTGGCTGAGTTGCGTGTGGCACAACTCCGTTATCGGTTTGGAACCAAACACTGGATGGCTGCTGCTCCAGCTGCTGCACTTACATCCGCCTGGGTGGAGGGGATAATACAGAGTATAGGAGAAAGATTGGTGGTGGTGTTCGGGCACTGCTAACAATGCCAACAATGTTACAGGTATTGAATGAAAACAATTTATTAAAACAAAGAGTTGGTTTAACTCCTTCCTCAGGTACTTACTGGATGACTGCTGCTCCAGCCGATGCACTCACACCGGACAATGCTAATGATGCCGAAACTTGTTTTAATAAATTGCTTTCATCCAATACTTGTGACATTGTTCGCATTGTTAGCAGTGCCTGGATACCACCGCTGATCCTTCTCCTGTACCCTGACTACAAAGATGGTTTAATGAAATTGATGTGGAGGTGTGGCGCCCTGCTGCGCATTGGTGCCACAGAACCCAGAAGGGTACATGGATGGACGTCTCCACAAGAGGCCCTCACACATTCACACACCTCCACCCTACCACCTCAGACCAGCAGAGGGAACCCTGATAGGGATATATATAGGGAGGGTGGAGTTAGGCAGTTCAGTTCCTGCTCAGAAACAGAGAGGGACAGAGCTCAGAGTGAGCTGAGAGCGTGCTGACACTCAGAGAGCAGCGAAGAGGCAGCATGCTGGCTGCTGTGCTTAGGCGAGCCAAGGCCTGCAGCACGTGTGAAGACCTAGTGAGGGCCTTGAGTGGGTTGAAGGTGAGAGGAGAAGGAAGAAGTAGCAAGGGGGCAGAGGAGCATACCAGGCTCACCCCGAGATATATACCGGACACCGGGTCCGCGCCTACAGGGACTCTTTACACCCAGTAGGGACTACCGGAACCCCTGGAGGACTACAGGTCCCAGGATTGCCAAACGATGACTACAGTACAAGGGCTAGGAGTCACGGAGGCCCCAGCGTCCAGGGAGAGTGATCTCCAAAGAGAAGGCCCTACCACCAGGTCAGCAGGCGCAAGGGAGAGAGAGAGACAGTAACCAAGCTAGGCCTAGTTCCAGGCAGGCCAGAAGCTTAACAAGAAAAGCAACGGATCAGGAGGCCCTATACCCGCTCACTGGGGAGAGTCCAAAAGTGCACCCTTCGCCCGGAGTACCCTGGACCGTGCCTGCAGCATCGCCAGTAAAGGTACTGAAGCTTACCCCCGTGTGAGTGTCCGTCTTTCCTCCGGAACCGTCCTGCCGTCTCTCCCCAGCATCCTCCATTACACTCCACGCTGCCCTGGAGCTAGCTCTACCTGTGGAGGGCCACACCATTCCTGCTGCCGTAACACCCGCTCCAGAGGACTGCTCCGCAGCGGTCGCACCCCTTTTGCCGCATTCCACAGGTGGCGTCACGAACTTTCCAAATCCCCTATAAATTCCCCTTTTTACTGACCGCTTTGGGTCACGGACCGGGCCAGCCACCATGATATCCCCCACCGGCATACGCAGAGGCCCGGCTGCCGAGTACTCCCCCGGCCCAGGGGGCGCATCAGAGGAACTTAGCTGGGCCTCAGGAGGCATAGCAGTACTCAAAATGGCTGTCGCTTGTAATGCTCACTATTTTCCTTCCATATTGCACATGTTAAAGGATGTTCAATAAAGAGTGAAAGAGTTTGAACCATCAGTGAGTCCAGGTTGGGGGACCATATATCCACCCCTGAGCCCCTGAACATAGAGCCTAGGACATGTGGGCCCAGTCAGTGTCACTGCTAGTTTCAGCTGGATGTGCATACGAAGATGCACATCCACTTGAAGAGTATTGCAGAGAAGAGAATCTTCTCCCCGCCCCACAAAATCTGAACATGCTGTTGGTCTGTTAGAGTCTGGTAGAAGCAGGTGACATATAAGACGGTGCAAATTATAATAAGTGGGGGCCTAAGAGGAGAACATTATACTAAATGAGGGCTCAAGAGGGGGTCATTATACTAAATGGAGATCCAAGAGAGTGAGATTATTTTGGTGGTCAAAAAAGGGAGCATTATGCTAAATGTGGGCCAAAGAAGGGATAATTATCCTAAATGGAGGCTAAAGAAGGGGACATTGTACTAAACAGAGGCCCAAGAGGGGAACATTATGCTTAATGGGAGCCACAGACATGGACATTATACTATATGGGGGCCATAGAGGCGGACATTATCCAGTATTGGGTTCAAAGTGGGGGACATTTTACTCTGTAAGGGCCAAAGAGGGGGACTTTATACTATATATCAGGGCAAAATAAGGGTACATTATAAAGTTTTGCGGGCAGAATGGGGGACATTATACTGTATGGATGGACTTTATTAATGTATGGGGCCACAATGGGTGATATTAACATTGCTCCCATTGTGGCCCCATACATTCACAATGCCCTACTCGTGGCTTCACACATTATTGGTTTGTGGGGCAACAATTTCGAAGTGCCAACTATCAAAACCATAAAAGGTGTACTCTATTACTGTTTGGATGCCACTATGAAAAGGGGCATTACTTTTGTATTTGAGCATAAAGATGGATATTACTACTAGAGATGAGCGTTGTTCTACTCGAACTGTTCGCCAATCTCAAATTCGAGCTGTTTTGGGCGGTGTTCGAGCCGGTCGGCGAACACGAACAATTTGAGAAAAATTCGGCTGTTCGAGGTTATGTTCGATAACTGTTCGTGCACCAAAATCATAACTGGATTTTTTCTCAGTAATGATGAAAATTAATGTTAATACGCAGTTTGAGTGTACAGCGGGGCGGGGGGAGGGGCAGGGGATGGATCTCTGCAGGAACAATGAAGATCTCCATTTTTTTTTCTCTTTCCCGCATTTGCAGTGGGGAGGTGCAATCTGTCAGCCTATCAGCAGCGCACACACGGAGCGAAGTGCTTTTTTTCACACAAGCAAGGGCATGTGTCATTGGCAGTGTATGTCACATGTCCTTGCCCTATAAGACCAAGCCATTTTCCCCGTCGCCACCATTTTCTCACTGCTGCAGCTGCGTGTTAGACGGCACCGCTGTTGCTGTGTGCGCTATACCTTGTTAATTTCAAGCCAATTTTCGCACAAATATACAGATAGCTTGGGAGTAGGGAATAGTTGTGATTGCAGTCCTTTTAAGGACTAGGTTACAGCATTTCCTACGACTTTTATCAGGCAGGTCTGTGCTCTTAAATAGATAGATTGTGGGAGTAAAGACTAATTGTAATTGGAGTCCTTTTCAGGACTAGGTTACATCAGTTCCTATCAGTTTTTGCCAGGCAGGTCTGTGCCAGTGCTGTGCAAGTTTTTTTCACAGAATTTGGCTGAATCTAGCAAAGCTAATCCTTTTTGGCCTATTGCAGAGTGTGTTAGTCAGTGGAGTAGCCTATCTGTGTTGCAAGATATACCACCTGTGTATAGAATACCAATTTTTTTACTGCACCTAGTGAAGTAAAATCTTTTGGGCATAGCATCATTCTATTAGTCCATCTATACTGACCTCCATCAGGTTGCAAACTGAATATAATTTTTTTCTGCATCTAACTCTGAAAAAATATTTGGGCTTCTAGCGGTGTGTGGGACTTGGTCTATTAGTCCATCTATACTGACCTCCATCAAGTTGCAAATTAAAAATAATTTTTTTCTGCATCTAGCTCTGAAAAAATATTTGGGCTTCTAGCAGTGTGTGGGACTTGGTCTATTAGTCCATCTATACTGACCTCCATCAGGTTGCAAATTAAAAATAATTTTTTTCTGCATCTAGCTCTGAAAAAATATTTGGGCTTCTAGCAGTGTGTGGGACTTGGTCTATTAGTCCATCTATACTGACCTCCATCAGGTTGCAAATTAAAAATAATTTTTTTCTTCATTTATCTCTGAAAAAATATTTGGGCTTCTAGCAGCGTGTGGGACTTGTTCTATTAGTCCATCTATACTGACCTCCATCAGGTTGCAAATTAAAAATAATTTTTTTCTGCATCTAGCTCTGAAAAAATATTTGGGCTTCTAGCAGTGTGTGGGACTTGGTCTATTAGTCCATCTATACTGACCTCCATCAGGTTGCAAATTAAAAATAATTTTTTTCTTCATTTATCTCTGAAAAAATATTTGGGCTTCTAGCAGCGTGTGGGACTTGTTCTATTAGTCCATCTATACTGACCTCCATCAGGTTGCAAATTAAAAATAATTTTTTTCTGCATCTAGCTCTGAAAAAATATTTGGGCTTCTAGCAGTGTGTGGGACTTGGTCTATTAGTCCATCTATACTGACCTCCATCAGGTTGCAAATTAAAAATAATTTTTTTCTGCATCTAGCTCTGAAAAAATATTTGGGCTTCTAGCAGTGTGTGGGACTTGGTCTATTAGTCCATCTATACTGACCTCCATCAGGTTGCAAATTAAAAATAATTTTTTTCTTCATTTATCTCTGAAAAAATATTTGGGCTTCTAGCAGCGTGTGGGACTTGTTCTATTAGTCCATCTATACTGACCTCCATCAGGTTGCAAATTAAAAATAATTTTTTTCTGCATCTAGCTCTGAAAAAATATTTGGGCTTCTAGCAGTGTGTGGGACTTGGTCTATTAGTCCATCTATACTGACCTCCATCAGGTTGCAAATTAAAAATAATTTTTTTCTGCATCTAGCTCTGAAAAAATATTTGGGCTTCTAGCAGTGTGTGGGACTTGGTCTATTAGTCCATCTATACTGACCTCCATCAGGTTGCAAATTGAATAAAAAAACTTTCTGCATCTAGCTCTGAAAAAATATTTGGGCTTCTAGCGGTGTGTGGGACTTGGTCTATTAGTCCATCTACACTGACCTCCCTCAGGTTGCAAATTAAAAATAATTTTTTTCTGCATCTAACCCAGCCAATAGTTTTGGCCTAATACCACAGTTTGGCCACTCAGCTCTGCTCGGTTACCATCCATTGTTTTTTTGTGCAAACAACTCCAGAGTTGTGAATTAGTTAACCACCAAAATGAGTGGAAAAAGGCCTGCTGCTGGTGGAAAGGGGAATAGGCGTGTTGGGAAGGGGAAAAAAGGTTGTGTCCGTGGGGTAGGTGCAGAAGAAAGACCATCTTCCAGCCAAACTAAAATGTCTACTTCTTTTAGCGGACAATGTGATAAGATCCCTTTCTTACGGCCACGCCAATCGCTACAAATTCCAGATGAGGCACAAAAACAGCAGGTGCTTCAACGGATATCAAGTGCTCCTTTAAGTGGGCTCTCCTCCACATCAACTTCAACATCACAAATACTCCAGTCCTCAAAGGTGTCACCCAAATCGCACTTGCTTCCTCACAGCTCCCAAATCTCCAGCTGCCCGTCTGAGTATGAGGTAGAACAGATGGTTGAGTCTGCAGAGCTGTTTACTCATACTATAGCCTGGGAATCAGAGGTCGACTCCAGCGCTTGTGTGAATCCAGACGAGGAAATGATCTGCACTGATGCCCAGAATCTTTATGAGTCGGATCCAGGACCAGACGCAGAAGGTTCTGACCATAATGTAGACCCTCATTCCCAAACTGTAACTCCTGTTGGTGGAGACAATGAGGAAGACGATGATAAGACTCAAATACCTGATTGGAGCGACAACTTTAGTTTTTTGTCAGGGCAGGAACAGGTTGGCTCTGAGGACGACGGGTGTGATAACGCACAGGGTGATGATGATGAGGTCGGAGATCCCACTTACTGTCAACCCACAGTCAGCCAAGAGATGAGGTCAGCAGAGGAGGTGGAGGAAGATGCTAGTGACGACGAGGTCAGGTTGCGCCTTCCTGGACAGAGACGTAGTACTGGAAGCACGTCAACAACTGCATCCTCAAACACAACTCTGCCTCTCACCACAAGTCGTGGTGGCTCTTCAGGTCGCATGGGTGCTAAGCCTTGCATAGCCTGGGCATTTTTTCAGATCGATAAAGATGACCCAACTCGTGTTATCTGTAACATTTGTCAGCAAAAGCTAAGTAGAGGCCAAAAAATACATAGTTTGAGTACTTCATGCATGAACCGGCACATGGACATGAAGCATAAGTTGCAGTGGGAAGCTCAGTGTGCTACAATGCGGCCTAGCTGGCCGGGCCAATCACCGTCTGCCATATCTTGTGCATCCGCGGCCTCTTCATCCTCTGTGACTGGGGGGACAGCAGTCACACCTGTTTTGGGGCGCAGACCTGCCACCTCTTTACCCGCAACAGCCAGCGTGATTGGCAGGTCATCATTTTCTTTGGAGGTGGTAACACCAGCTGGTGTTGAGCGCTGTCCGACATCGATAGCACCACCTTTGGATCAAGGCAACCTAACATGTCCGCCTGCATCTTCCTCACAGACCGGCAGTTTGCCGGGGACACCCTTATCAACCCCGTCTAAGCACAATAGCCAGCCCTCGGTCCCTCAGATGTGGACAAGTAAAAGACCATTTCCTCCTAGCCATGAGAAAGCTAAGAGGTTGAATTTCACCATCTGCAAGCTCTTGGCTACAGAAATGCTGCCTTTCCGCCTGGTGGACACAGAGGATTTTCGAGACCTTATGTCCGTCGCAGTGCCCCAGTACCAGATGCCCAGTCGGCACTACTTCTCAAAGAAAGGTGTGCCTGCGCTCCACCAGCATGTCGCACACAACATCACCGCTTCTTTGATAAACTCTGTGTGTGACAGGGTGCATTTCACTACAGACACTTGGACGAGTAGGCATGGACAGGGGCGTTACATGTCGCTGACTGGGCACTGGGTAACTATGGTGACAGCAGGACAAGGGGCTGCTGTCCAAGTCTTGCCGTCCCCACGAGTTGTGCGTCAATCCTCTTTATGTCAAAGTTCCTCCACTGCTTCTGCCTCCTCAACCTCCTCTCGGTCTTCCACCTGCACCCAAAGCCTGTCTGGTCATGCCACAAGCTTTCTATCTGCGCAGAAGGGATCCTGCACACCTCCTTACTATGCTGGCAGTAGGGCTCAACGTCATCAGGCAGTTTTTACATTGAAATGTCTGGGAAATGTGAGTCACACAGCTGAGGAGTTGTGGTCAGCTCTGGAGAACCAATTTCATGAATGGTTGTCTCCACTGGACCTGAAACCAGGGAAGGCCGTGTGCGACAGTGCTGCAAACCTGGGTGCGGCCCTTCGCCGGGGCAATGTCACACACGTGCCTTGTATGGCTCACGTGTTGAACCTGGTTGTCCAGCAATTTTTAGCCCACTATCCCAGACTAGATGGCCTTCTGCAGAGGGCACGGTCGCTGTGTGCTCACTTCCGCCGTTCGCATCCCACAGCTCAGCGACTTACATCTCTACAGAAGTCGTTGGGCCTGCCACTTCACCGGCTAAAATGCGATGTGCCTACCCGGTGGAATTCAACTCTGCACATGTTGCAGCGACTGTGGCAGCACCGACAAGCCCTGGTGCAATACGTTCTGATGTATAGCCTGGGCCAACGAGATTCAGAGGTGGGGCAAATCACGCTGGAGGAGTGGTCTCAGATCAGGAACCTATGCACCCTTCTGCACAGTTTTGAAATGGCGACGAAGATGTTTAGTGCTGACGATGCCATTATCAGCATGACTATTCCGGTGATTTACATGCTGGAGCACATGTTAAACAGAATTCGGAGTCAGGTGGTGGCACAAGAGGAGGTGGAGGAAGTAGAGGAGGAGGAGTTGTATGCGGAAGGGCTAACATCTGCAAGGTCCAGACGGTCGGCAGCACCAAGGCGGCAGGCATGTGAGGGTGGGGGAGATGGTTTTACCAGGGCGCATGGTAGCAGCCAAACTAGTGAGGAAGGTGCAGGAGCCCAGGAAGAAGTGGAGGACGAACTGATGGAAGACTCATCAGATGAGGGAGACCTTGATCACATTTCTGTTGTGCGAGGTTGGGGGGAGAGGACAGAGGAAGGAAGCATGATTGTTACCTCGCCACCAACACAACAGGGACTTGGTGCTCCTGGATGCGCAACACACATGAGTGCCTTCTTGCTGCACTACCTGCAACATGACCCTCGAATTGTGAGAATTAGAAATAATCCTGACTACTGGGTTGCCACACTGTTAGATCCCCGGTACAAAAGTAAATTTGCAGAAATTATTCCTGCCATAGAAAGGGATGCACGCATGCAGGAGTATCAGCAGAGACAGTTGCAGAATCTTACATGTGCTTTTCCACAAAATACCAGTGGTGCACGTAGTGAATCTCACAGTTCCAACTTGCCAACCGTGGGACCGTCAAGTGTTCAGCACTCAAACCGTAACAGAACCACAGTATCTGCTGGTAACATCAATTTTGCGGAATCATTTCACCACTTTTTTAGCCCATCCTTTGCAAGGCCACAGGAGACAAGAAGTCTGACACATAGTCAACGCCTAGAGACGATGGTACAGGAGTATCTCCAAGTAAACATTGAAGCCACGACTGTGTCACTGGACCCTTGCTCTTTTTGGGCTTCCAATCTGGATAAATGGCCGGAGCTAGCCACTTACGCCTTGGAGATCTTGTCATGCCCCGCAGCCAGCGTTCTGTCTGAACGTGTGTTCAGCGCTGCTGGTGGTGTGCTGACAGATAAGCGCACGCGGCTCTCCACTGATAATGTAGACAGACTCACGTTCATAATGATGAACAAATCATGGATCCGAAACGACTTTTCTACCCCTGTGTCATCCTGGGGAGAGTAAAAGCTTGATGATTGGTTAAAATCACCCTACCAACCGTTTTAAGCTTTCAAATTACTAATCATGTTTATCTGTATCTTGACTGGAAAATAATTTGGGCTTTGTAGCAGTGTGCAGCACTGATCCTATTAGGCCATCTATAATAAGCTTCACCAGATTTAAAATTAAAAATAATTTTTAGCTGCATCTAGCCCGGAAAATAATTTTGGGGCTCCGAGATGCGCAAGACACATGTCACACTGTCACAGAATACTGGAGGTAGGGGGCCTAAGCTGACCCTAAGCTGGGGCCCTGACTAATCCCTCAACCTGGAGGTACTGTTAAAGGTACAGAGGTCCAGGCCGCCAGCGTAACCCCTACCTCCTGAGGATCCCTGCACCTCAGTAATCTAGTCCTGAGAAGGACCCCGATCACAACAATTGGGAACCAGAAATAATATGCCCACACACAGTATTTAGACGAACGAGACAGTACAAGGGAAAAACCAAAACCACCTTGCATACAACTTCTACACAACTACAACAGAGGGAACACCAACGGGAAAGGAGATAAATGATAAAGCGAGGAAAGGGAAAAAACACTTCCAAATACACTTATCTCAGCAACTCCAAACACCACGATCCGCTCTGTAAGTCTGAATGAAAAGCTTTCACCGACACCTCCCAAACAGACCTGCAGGAATATGAAGGAGTCTCACTAAAGAAGCATTGATTGCAGCTGGGCGAGGCTGGACCTCAGCTAGCCCAGAGAGAGAGAGAATTAACTCCTTCACTGCCGAAAAAATACAAAGCACCAACAAGTCAGCTGCGAGAAGTCAGGCTGTGTACTCGTGACGATCTTCGTGGCAACACACCCGTGACAGTACCCCCCCTTCTACGAGGGGCCTCCGGACCCTCAGGGCCAGGTTTATTCGGGTGAGTCGTGTGGAAGGCCCGAACTAATCGGTCTGCGTTAATATCCGACGCAGGAACCCACATCCTCTCCTCAGGACCATACCCCTTCCAATGAACCAAGTACTGAAGGGACCGGCGATTAAAGCGTGAATCAATGACCCTCGATACCTGGAACTCCAAGTTACCATTGACAACCACAGGAGGGGGAGGTAAAGGTGACGGTACCACCGGCGCCACATACCTCTTAAGCAATGATCTGTGAAACACGTTGTGAATTTTAAACGTAGGGGGGAGGTCAAGACGGAATGCCACCGGATTAATAACAGAACTGATTCTGTACGGCCCGATGAACCTGGGACCCAGTTTCCAGGAGGGAACCTTAAGTTTAATATTCCTGGTAGACAACCATACCTGATCGTTCACACTTAGGTCCGGACCAGACACTCTCCTCCTATCAGCCATACGTTTGTATCGGTTCCCCATAGTATTCAGATTCTTCAGCACCCCTCTCCATACTGAAGCGAGAGATGAGGAAAATCGTTCCTCCTCCGGAACCCCCGAAGAGCCCCCCCTACTGAAAGTACAAAACTGGGGGTGAAAACCATATGCCCCAAAAAACGGGGACTTACCAGTGGACTCGCTCCGCCTATTATTGAGAGCAAACTCTGCCAGAGGTAGGAAAGAAGCCCAGTCCTCCTGGTTCTCTGACACAAAACACCGAAGATATGTCTCCAAGCTCTGGTTCATACGTTCCGTCTGACCATTGGTCTGAGGATGAAAAGCCGACGAGAATGACAAATGCATCCCCCGCCGTGCACAAAACGCCTTCCAGAACTTGGACACAAACTGAGACCCCCGATCAGACACCACCTCGGAGGGTACCCCGTGAAGCCTCACAATCTCCCCAATGAACACCTGCGCAAGAGTTTTAGCATTAGGGAGAGCCGGAAGAGCGATAAAATGTGCCATCTTGCTGAACCTGTCCACTACAACGAGTATGACCGTTTTACCCGAAGACGGAGGGAGGTCCGTAATAAAGTCCATAGACAGATGAGTCCAAGGACGCTCCGGGATCTTCAAAGGTAAAAGGGCCCCAGACGGACGGGTATGTGAGGTCTTAGAGCGCGCACAAACCCCACAGGACGCGACAAAAGTTACCACCTCTTTATGTAAGTTAGGCCACCAAAACCGACGCGAGAGGAGATCCACAGTTGCTTTACTCCCCGGGTGTCCTGCAAAAACTGAGTTATGGTGTGCCTCGATCACCTTTTGTCGCAACTGATCTGGAACGAACAGTCTCCCCGGAGGTCCAACAGGGGCGTCCCCCTGAGCCTCCAATATCTCCTCCTCCAGCTCAGAGCATACTGCCGAAACCACCACCCCCTCCTGAAGGATAGGAATCGGGTCGTCCGTATTCCCGGCCCCAGGGAAACTACGAGATAAGGCATCCGCCTTTACATTTTTAGACCCAGGACGATATGTAACGACGAAATTAAACCTGGTAAAAAACAATGACCACCTAGCTTGTCTGGGATTCAGACGTTTAGCGGACTCCAGATATAGCAGGTTCTTGTGATCGGTGATGACGGTGACCGGATGAACTGCCCCCTCCAAAAAAATGACGCCACTCCTCAAAAGCTAACTTAATGGCCAAGAGTTCCCTATTGCCGACATCGTAATTCCTCTCAGCGGACGACAATTTTTTAGAGAAAAAGGCGCACGGATGCCACTTACCAGGGGACGAACCCTGTGACAATACTGCTCCCACCCCTACCTCGGAAGCGTCTACCTCTACAAAGAATGGCTGAGACGCATCAGGTTGAATGAGTATGGGTGCCGAGGCAAAACATTTTTTCAAGGAGGAGAATGCTTGACAAGCCTTGTCAGACCACCTAGAAAAATCCGTCCCCTTTTTAGTCATGTCTGTGAGAGGCTTAACCATGGACGAGAAATTACGAATGAACTTCCGGTAATAGTTAGCAAACCCCAGGAAACGTTGTAGTGCCTTAAGATTCTCCGGCCGATCCCACTCAAGAACTGCCCGCACTTTCCCAGGGTCCATACGAAAACCGGACGCTGAAACCAGGAAGCCTAAAAACTGGAGTTCCTGTACGGCGAACACACACTTTTCCCACTTGGCATACAGTTTATTATCCCGCAAGATCTGTAACACCTGCCTAACGTGCTCCTGATGAGACACCAGATCCGGCGAGTAAATTAAGATATCATCCAGATATATGACAACAAACTGTCCCACCAGGTGGCGAAAAATATCATTAACAAAGTGTTGAAACACCGCCGGGGCATTAGTCAGACCGAATGGCATGACAAGGTTCTCATAATGCCCCTCCGGAGTGTTAAAAGCCGTCTTCCACTCATCCCCCTCCTTCATCCTAATCAGATTGTACGCCCCCCTGAGATCCAACTTAGAGAACCATTTGGCGCCCACGATCTGATTAAAGAGATCGGGAATAAGTGGGAGCGGATACGGATCTCGGACCGTAATCCGATTAAGTTCACGGAAATCCAGGCAAGGGCGTAGGCCTCCATCTTTCTTCTTAACAAAGAAGAACCCCGCGGCCACCGGTGAAGATGAAGGTCTAATATGCCCCTTAGCCAGACTTTCAGAAATATAATCCTTCATGGCCTGCCTCTCAGGACCAGAAAGGTTATACAACCTAGCTTTAGGTAACTTGGCCTCAGGGAGCAGTTTTACAGAACAGTCATACTCGCGATGAGGAGGTAGTTCCTGACACCCATTCTCCGAGAATACATCCTCAAAGTCCGCCAGAAATGGAGGTAAGACCCAAGGAGTAACCGCACCGATGACCGTGTTCATGCAGTTTTTATTACAGAATTTACTCCATTGGCTTATCTCTCTGGTTTGCCAATTAATAACCGGGTTATGCTTAGCTAACCAAGGAAGGCCCAACACTATAGGAGTGGGAAGACCCTCCAACACGTAGCAAGACAACAGTTCTTTATGTATTGCCCCCACTTGAAGTTTTACGCCATGCACAGCTTGCAAAAAACTTCCCTGACCGAGAGGCCTGGCATCGATCGAGAATATGGGGATGGGTTTAGCCAACTCACTCAATCGCATACCTTGAACCCGGGCAAACCGAGCATCAACCAGATTAGCCCCGGCCCCACTATCCAGAAGAACAGATATCCTCTCAGTTCTCGCACCCACCACCACCTCCGCCGGTACGAGAAACTGAGACGAACCTAGGGACGAAATACCTACTCCCAGATTGCCGTCCACCACACAACCTGGGATCAACAGTTTTTTCGATGACTCTTTACTCTGCAAGGGACGGGATGGACACCCCCCAATAAAATGTCCCTTTTTCCCGCAGAGGAAACACCTTCCTGTCTTATGGCGCTCCACCGGTCCCCTTCCCCGAAATGATGTCCCTCCTAATTGCATAGGCTCCTCCGGACTGACCAGGGGAACCACCATATGAGGGGACCTTGTAGGAGGTGGAGACATTACAGGGGGTAGAGTTATCCCGCACCTCTCCCGAAGCCGTCTGTCAACGCGAATGGCAAGGGCCATAGCGGCTTCCAGTGACGCGGGAGAGTCATACTGTGCCAACACATCCTGTAATTTGTCGGATAAACCATGACAAAACTGGCTCCTAAGAGCCGGGTCATTCCACTGGGTGTCCGTGGCCCACCTACGGAACTCCGAACAGAATTCCTCCGCCGGACGATCTCCCTGCTGAATCCTACGTAACTTAGACTCAGCAAGGGAGATCCGATCTGGGTCATCATATACGAGTCCCAGAGCAGCGAAAAACCTATCCACTGACTGGAGAACCGGGGAGCTTGGGGGAAAGAGAACGCCCAAGATTGTGGGTCCCCTTGTAGGAGCGAGATGACGATTCCCACCCTTTGTTCTTCGCTGCCCGATAACCGAGGCCGCAGCCGAAAGTACAATTTGCATGCCTCCCGGAAAACAAAAAACTTGTCCCGCCCCCCAGTGAACCTGTCAGGGAGAGCTACTTTAGGTTCTGGTCCGGCTTGCTCCAGAGGATGCAAAACCTTGGACCTAACGTCCGCCAGCCCCATGGACAAACTCTGCAACTGCCGAGCTAGACCGGCTACTGGATCCATGGTAGCTGGAGAAAAACTAAGTTGGTCGGTGAAAATGTCACACTGTCACAGAATACTGGAGGTAGGGGGCCTAAGCTGACCCTAAGCTGGGGCCCTGACTAATCCCTCAACCTGGAGGTACTGTTAAAGGTACAGAGGTCCAGGCCGCCAGCGTAACCCCTACCTCCTGAGGATCCCTGCACCTCAGTAATCTAGTCCTGAGAAGGACCCCGATCACAACAATTGGGAACCAGAAATAATATGCCCACACACAGTATTTAGACGAACGAGACAGTACAAGGGAAAAACCAAAACCACCTTGCATACAACTTCTACTCAACTACAACAGAGGGAACACCAACGGGAAAGGAGATAAATGATAAAGCGAGGAAAGGGAAAAAACACTTCCAAATACACTTATCTCAGCAACTCCAAACACCACGATCCGCTCTGTAAGTCTGAATGAAAAGCTTTCACCGACACCTCCCAAACAGACCTGCAGGAATATGAAGGAGTCTCACTAAAGAAGCATTGATTGCAGCTGGGCGAGGCTGGACCTCAGCTAGCCCAGAGAGAGAGAGAATTAACTCCTTCACTGCCGAAAAAACACAAAGCACCAACAAGTCAGCTGCGAGAAGTCAGGCTGTGTACTCGTGACGATCTTCGTGGCAACACACCCGTGACAACACATAAGTGCCTTCTTGCTGCACTACCTGCAGCATGACCCTCATATTGTCAGAATTCGAAGTAATCATGACTACTGGGTTGCCACACTCTTAGATCCCCCAAACTTTTCGATCAACCTTTTCATTTTAATAAAGACCAAAAAAATGGTCATTTTTGAAATTATAAGCATTAGCAGGTTGTTAGAAACTGAAATCAAACAGTTTTCAACTCAAAACTTTATTCTAGGTGATGTTACATTTTCACATAGGACCCCTTGTTCGAAAGGAGCTTCTGAACTCTCTCGTCCATTGAATTTGTCAGGTTTTGGATGGTTTCTGCTTCAATTGTTTTGCATGAGGACAGAATACCCTCCCAGAGCTGTTGCTTAGATGTGAACTGCCTCCCGCCATCATAGACACTCCTTTTAATGATGCTCCAAAGGTTCTGAATGGGGTAGAGGTCAGGGGAGCATGGGGGTCACACTATAAGTTTGTCCCCTTTTATGCCCATATCAGCCAGAGATGCAGATGTTTTATGTGCAGCATGAGATGGTGCATTATCATGCAGAAAAATGATCTTGCTGTGAAATACACGGTTCTTCTTCTTGAACCATGGCAGGAAGTGCTGTTTGAGAAAATCCACATACATTATGGAGTTCATCTTTAGCGCCTTCAGGGATCCTAAAGGGGTCGACAATCTCTCTCCCCATGATTCCAGCCCAAAACATTACTCCACCTCCTCCTTGTTGGCGCTGTAGCCGTGTTTGCGTGGGGTGTCCATCAACCAGCCATCCTCCACTCCATTCATCTGGACCATCGAGCGCTGCACGGCACTCATCCGTGAACAAAACAGTTTTGAAATCAGTCTTCATGTAATGTTTGGCCCACTGGAGCCGTTTCTGCTTGTGTGAAGTGGATAGAGGAGGTCGACAGGATGGCATATGCACAGCTGCAAACCTCTGAAGGACCCTGCATCTTGTTGTTCGGGGGACGTTGGAGGCACAAGCAGCTTCAAAAACTTGTCTGCTGCTATGACAAGGCTTTTTTGCCGCTGCTGTTTCAACCTGACGTAATTGCCTGTAGGAAAGAGTCCTCAATTTGCCCTTATCAGCACGCACACGTGTGTACTGTGAATCAGCTACATACTTCTTGATTGCCAAGACACTTCATCCTGATCATCGCACAATGTTGATTGTAGTCATGCCTTGACCTAAACACTCCACAATTTGTTGCTTCTCAGCAGCCGACACATCCTTTTTCTTTCCCATTTTGGCAGAAAATGTAGGCTGCTTAATAATGTGAGAGAGCCTTCTTAAGTAGTCTTGCCTTTCATTGGACACACCTGCCAAACTAATTAGCACAGGTGTCTGCAATTGCTTACAGTGATATAAAGAGCCCTGACACACATCACCATCAATGAGTTTAACTGACAAACAAACAAATTCTTCCCTTATCACTCCTAAACACTTTTTGCATAATAATTTGGAACGCGGTGTACATGTGCTTTTCCACAAAACACCAGTGGTTCACGTAGTGAATCTTACAGTTCTAACTTGCCAACCGTGGTCTGTATGGAATTGTTCAATAAAGGGCCCAAAATTAAGATAACATAGATGGGAGAGGTCTCTATGAATAGGAATTCCTAAGTATTTGATACCCTGTGAGGGCCAGGCAAAGGGAAAGTTGGACTGGATGGAATCCTATATGGATTTAGGGAGGGAGACATCGAGGGCCTCAGACTTCGCTGCATTGATTTTAAAATTTTACCATGTAACAAAGTGATCTATTTCAGCCATAACAGCAGGGATGGATATATGTGATTGAGTGATATATACTAGGACATCATCAGCAAATAGAGAGCACTTGTACTCGGTGCCTCCCACCTCAAACCACCTAATATTGGGGTTATGGCGAATTGATGAGAGCAGGTGCTCCGTCACTAGGATGTATAAGAGAGGGGACAGAGGACATCCCTGCCTTGTCCCATTGGTGATTGTGAAAGGTGATGAAAATGTTCTGACGCACCCCCTGGGCCTTGGGACACCCGGAGCCGGACACTTTTTGGTGGATGCTGGTGGTTGTAGTCTTCGTGGCGGCGATCCGGTTCCGTGGCTCAGGGCGGTCAAACCAGTGGCGGAACTATTTATGTGGTTTTGATGTTTAAATGTCCGACTACGCCACCCGTGGATTGCGGTCAGAGTGAACCGCCGCTACAGGGCAGACCGCTAAGGCTGGTGTTGTGGGTGCAGCAGAGCGTAGCATAACTCCCCACGGGAGGAGTATAGCCTCAGGGCAGTGTATGCGGAGGATGGGGGTGATGGTGCAGGGCAGCAGCAGTAACGACACGGAGTCAGTGATGCAGTTCAGGGCCTTTACTCACAGTTCTTATTATCCAGACCACGTCTGCAGGTAACGGCTACCCATGTCGTACTGTGCTCACCAGGTGAGGGGCTCAGACAACTCCCAGATAACTTTGGAGCGCTTCACAGGACCCCCTTTGTGTGTCCTTTGTCTGGCCTTTCTTACCAACACTTCTGTCCGGCTGCCTCGGGCCTCCTCTTGGTAAACTTGGCGCCAGTTTCCCTGACCCTATGTGGTGCCTTCCTAGCGGGTGGAGCAAGGGGCTGCGCCACATAAAATGTCAGAGCCTCCGGTTTCTAGCTGAGGGTCGTTTCCTGCCTCCACTAGTTCGGGGACCGGTCTCCCCCTTTGGCCTGACCCCTCCACGCAGGTGGATTCGGGCGTGCGGTGGCGACTCGCCCGTCCGCACCCCTGGGATCCCTTCATTCCTCGTTCCTGGAGCCTTCTCCGCTCCTCTTCCTTCCTTCTCCCTCTTGCAGGCCTGGGCCTCTGTTACTAGGCCCGCCTCCGGAGCAGAGCTCATGCAGAGCCCCTGCTCCCTGCCACTTCTGCTCAGACTTCTCTGCACTGAACTAAGATGGTGCCCACCTTTTATACTCCCTTCTCAATGCACCCAGGAACTGCTTCCTCCCTGCTCCTGCACTGCAGGGTTCCCCTTCCTCAGTGTTCCCTCCCCCCACTCCAGCCAGGGACAGGGACTGTCGTGCCCATCTCAGGGGCATATTGGTCGCCCTGCCCCACGGCAATGTGGTGTAATGCATGCAGGTGTCGGGTCCTGATCCACACTCCATCCTTATCTGAGAGTGAGATATCACACCTCTGGGTGAGGTGCAATACGTCTGTAGCAACCGAGCCCTCGGTGCTACAGTTCCATTTATCTTCAGCCTAGGTGACGTATTGTGATACAGGGCCATGATTTTGGCTATAAAAGGGTCCCCTAGACCCCTACCCCAAGCTTTTTAAGAGAATCATATATGGCGTGCCAGGAGACTCTATGGAATGCTTTCTCAGCATCCAACGAGAGTATCTACTTACAAATTTTTAACTGCATCTAGCCCAGGAAATACTTTGTGCCTAGTAGCAGTGTCTGCTAGTCAGCGGATTATCCCGGCTGTTAAGCAAGCTACACCACCTGTAGTTTGGACACTTAATTTTTTCAAAGGAAATGCTTCGGGACCACGGGATACTTAGTGAAGAGCATCAGGAGGCACCCCAAGGCATAGGGGCTGGGACTGGCACTAGGATGCCTTGCGGTGGACAGCCGAGCTCGATCCTTATAAAAGCTTTTTAACTGCAGCAGCTTTAGTGGACGCTACTGGAGCTGGAATTACGCGGCTGCTGGCATGAGACTTGCCCTCCAATAGATCCTTGTAAATGGATTTAAAGTGTATTCATTCAAATTAGAGGGACAATTTAAATTAAAAAGCTTAGAGCTGCCTCCACCACAGGGGGGCTCTCTCGACCCACCAGCGGACAGGCACCAGTATTGGGAGAGGGGGGCTGGCCGTCAGGGTTCACCGCGGCTCTGGCACAAACCCGGCAACACGGAGGTGGCACGGGCAGGAGCGGACTGGCCGTCTCGGCTTCTCACTTTTTGGATTTTAGAAGGGCATGACATGCCTATATCTGTGTCTCCCCCTCCTTTTACTCCTCCACCTCTTTTCTTTTCGCATGACTATATGTACTTGTCACTTTTCCATGTGTTAGTTGTGTCTTCTGAGCAGTTTGTCAGCTTTTGGACACCTTTGAAGGTGTTTTCTATGTGTTTCTATGTGTTTTTGTTTGCCTGCCATTGGTTTTAACGGTGTTCGAAGGTGTTCGACGAACAGTTCGACGAACAGTTCAGCGAACACACGGGTGTTCGACGAACCGAACCGAACTCGAACACTACGGGGGTGGCTCAACACTAATTACTACTATATGGGAGCACTGAGGAATCTGAGCATTGTACAGGAGCACAAAAGGGTACATTTGCATTAATACTATATGGGGCAATGAAAGGAGGGTGTTTTTTCCACTGTCAGAGGGTCACAAAGGACATCACTACTGTAAAATATTTTAATCTAAGATGTGGAGAAGAAATTCGGGATGAAGATTTTTCCCCTTACCCCCCCCCAGCCTCTCTGCCCCTAGGAAGAATGCTTGGTCTTCCTTTCCCGTGGAACTCATAACTTGTATGGACTGACGACGGACTATTGGTCCCCCTTCCCATTCCCCCTTTCCTGTCCGGTCTTGGCCCCCTACTCCCTACATCCCTATTTATCCCAGGTTGTTTATAGCACTTTTGCACTTTTTGTACCCCAGGGTTTAGTAATATGCATCATATGCATTTGTACTTTTTATTTTTTGTTTAGGCGAATTTTCGCAGTATCCTCCTTATTTTTTTTTTTTTTGGAGGCTTAAGAAGCACCTTAAAAAATGCACTGGGCACTTTTGATGTTTTTAATATGCTCCCCTTAATAAATATATTTCAGCTACACGTCCCTTCTGTATCTTTCTTTCTTCATAGGCACGTTGCACTTTAGTAGTTTTCACTACTATCCGCGACCCTTGCACATCACACCCCATGATATGATGTTTATTGCATTATATGCTTGCCTGGATGTATCATTTACATTTAATTGTTATATTCAGGGTCCATATTAACAGAGGTCCCTGTTTTTGTGTTTTGTTTTTTGTTTTTGTTTTTATTAACATAATTTATTATTGAATATTTATGTCTGGTTTTTATGCCCCCTAGACAGTACATCATATTAATTAACATATGCTATTTCCATGTGAATTGTCTATATGGCACGTGGGCACCTATTTCTGGCCAAGTGTATTTCATCTTATTATGATTAACTTTGCACTGCACGACATTATCCCCTTCTTCTCATGTATACACTTAGTCTAGTGCCCGCACTCATTATGTGCAATTACAGGCTATATTTGGGGTTCTTGCCTCCCGTTGCGCGTCTTTTTTCCGTGACACTTTCATCTTTTCAGCTTGTCCAGCGTTAGCACGCATGCGCTGGGTCCGAATCCTCCGCGACTTCCGGAAGTGCTTGATCACGTGACCGCTGTGCGTTCCACATGTGGTTCACGGAGCGCGATTCCGGAAGTCCCTTTCGCTGGGAGGAGGGACAGGGCTGCACGACGTCAACGATGACGCTGGATAATGATACACATGCTCCCGTCCCTTGTAGGATCTCATTGGCCAGATGGGTGGGCTTTTTCTCGATCCCCATGGGCTATATCACGGCATTTATACCCCACACACCCTCCACTGGTATGACACGCCCCGGAAGAAGCGACATTGCGAAACGGCGTCCGTCGGGTGTAGGGGGAGGACACGTTGGTCTCTGCTTGTCAGGATCCACTTCCTGAATCAGGTAATCATGTTTTCTTACTGGGTTCCTGCGTTACTTCAGTATTTTTGCTGTGGCTTTACAGTCTGGACCTATGATAAGTTTGCTGTTGCTTTGATCTATTTAAACCTTATGGAGATTTGAGATGCATTTAGTAATGACTACTTCCCTTGTCGCACATGCGCTATACTAGGACACTGTAGTCCTCTTATAAGTATATCTCTTTATTGCCTGGATTCTACCACATGAGGTGTGTTATCCTGTAAACATATTCATGTATTACATTTGCTAGCAGTGGACCTTTCAGTGTTTTCCATTCCCCCATTTTTTGGAGGTTTTCCTTTGTCTAATTTTAATGTATCTTTTATTTTTGAACTGAATAAATAATGGTTTTATTTTTCACATCTTGTCAGAATCTCTTCTTGTCTGGCGGTTATGTGCTGCGGCAGACCTCTTTTGTGTTATTATAGTTTGGAAGCTGTCTGACCTCATGGTTTGGGACTACATTTGAATTAAATATTTTATGGGTGGCACTATAGCACCTTTTTTCTTCATCTGTTTTATAAGTGGGGGAAAAAAGTAGGGAAGGTACTCCAGAAGCGATCAGCCATAGATGTCTAAGTGTTTCATTCTGCAGTGACAAGTCATGGCTGAAAGAAGTTATAGCAGTCTGAGCCGGATGAAGAAGAAAAACAAAAATAAATTACTTCAATTGGACACATGACTGGTAAGTCACTGGATTTACCTGTATACTTACATTATACACTATCTACAGAACACCTGTGTATAATGTCATTGGTGATCACTGTATTAATTGTTTATTATATACTATCTGTAGCACTCCTCTGTATAATGTCACTGGTGATCATTGTATTATCTGTACACTGACACTATATACAGAGCTCTTGTGCATAATGTCAACAATGATCACTATATTATTTGTATACTTACACTATACACTATATACTATATTCAGAGCTTCTGTGTATAATTTCACCAGTGACTCCTTGGATTACCTGTACACTTACACTGTACATGATCTATAGAGCTCCTGTGTATAATTGTCACTGGTATGAGGCAGTGAGGGGGATCATATACGAGGGACGGTATGTATCCCCCAGGATGCGCATAGAGAATTATTGAACCCCCTGGAGTGCATTGCAATCACAGACACAGCTGTGTTGCAGGGCAAAATAAAAGTAAGCTTGGACTTGGTCAAGCTATTTGACCAAGTTGAATTTAAGAAATCTCAGCATGGGCTTGTATTTTTGGAGTGATCTACAGGATGGCAGTGGGGCGGATCACTCACTCCACTCTGGGTCTTACGAGTGGCTCATGTCCACAGTTTTCCATTCAATCCTGAACAAAGGTTTGGGTGTGCCAGTGTTTTGTTGGTAAGCTGCAGAGCAGGAGGCTCTGTGCACTGCAAGCCTGTGTGATAACGCAGGCCTGTGAAGGCAACGTAACTGCCGTTGCCAACTGCAACCAGTTTATACAGACTGTTTGGACCACCCGGCTGTGATCCGGAGGACATCATTTGCATTTAAATTGTGAGTTTTTGCAAATAAAATACATTTACGTTGAACTGTCCTTGGGTCACTGCCTCATTACCGAACAGTGGGAACACCGCTGCACTACAATATGGTGGAGAATGCGAGCAGTGTGAGCTGAGGCATACCTCGATAGCTGCATGCCCATGATCAAGCCTGCAAATCTACAACTCAGGCCTGCCGACATCATGTAGGAGCTACTAAAGCAGTTGGTACTCACTCAGCAGCAACAGCTGCAGTTTCAGCAGGAGCAGCACCAGCATCTCCAGCGGCAACAGCAGGAGCAGCATCAATTGCAGCAGCAGTACAATCAGCAACAGCAGCTACTGTACCAGCAGCAGCAGAAGACTAACAATCTTATTCTGCAACAGATTGCAGCTCTGCGGGAGACACCCCCACCACCGAACCCAGTTTGTCATGAGGCCCGGGACAAAGTAAGGACAGCGTTGAGGAAAATGAGTCCTGAGGATGACATGGAAGCCTTCCTCACAGTCTTCGAACGCACTGCAGAGTGGGAGTGCCTGCCAGCCGATCAATGTGCTGAAGTAGTGGCTCCATTTGTGATGGGAGACACTCAGAAGGCCTACTTTGACCTCAGTCAGGAGGATGCCCAGGACCATGGGAAGCTAAAAGGTGAGATCCTTGCCCAACTGGGGGTTAATACATATGTGCGAGCCCAATGTGTGTTTAAGTGGACCTTTGTGGAGGCCCGACCCACCAGGTCTCAGGCGCATGACTTGCTGCAGCTTGCCAAAAGATGGCTCCAGCCTGAGACCTTGACTCTATCCCAGATGGTAGAGAGGGTGGTGGTCGACCGGCTTGTAAGAACTCTGCCAGCCGCTATATGACGTTGGGTGGGTCAAGCGGACCCGGGCACTATAGACCAGGTGGTTAGCCTGATTGAGCGGTATACGGCCACTCAGGACTTCATACGGGACTCTGGCCCATTGCAGCTATCACGCCGGCCTCTGCAAGCCCAGGAAACTGGGAAGGGGACATGACACTCTGCTGGGGTCAGTCAGGACCGAACCCATTCTGAGGGTGTACTCCGGAGTGAGGGTGGCAGGAGACCAGTTTCCCCTAAATCGGTCTCGAGGACTAGTGGTGCCACCACTATTAGGAGCTGGTGATGCCAAGGCCCAGAACATATGGCTGCCAACTGCCCCCTGACTGCTGAACCCATGGACTGCGGGTTTACATGCCGGTTGTCAATGTATCCTTGGACCGTCTACACCGCGGATTCCGGTCCAACAGGCGAACCCCATCTGTGCCAGGTACGCGTCCATGGACATAGAGTGGAGGCTCTCTTGGACTCAGGGAGTCTAGTGACCCTCGTCCATGGGTCATTGATCTCTCAGTTAGAACCCACTGGAGGTAAAGTTGGGGTCGTATGCATACATGGCGAAATCCGCGAGTGTCCGATGGTGGAGGTTACCTTTTCCACTCTGTGTAGAGAGGTCAAACATGGGGTGGGAGTGGTAAAGACCCTTTCTTACGGGACTGTGCTGGGAAGAGACTTGCCCCTGTTTTGGTCCTTGTGGGAGAGTAAGATTAAACCTCCCAGTATAAAGATATGTCCGGGTGCAAAACCCAAAGATCCCGAGTCAGGGATACATACCATAGGGGTCACCAACCTAGGTACAGAGTGTAAACTCAATAGGTTTCCCCTAGAGATATTGGCAGGGGAGGTCGATGAGACCCCATCAATCCCAGAGGTGGAAATGTCCTGGGGAACGTTTGGGAAAGCTCAGCTACTGGATCCTACTCTGACCCGGGCATGGGAAAGGGTGATAGAGGTAAATGGGGTGGCTCAGCAACCGGGTGCAGAGGTGGTTTTCCCACGCATGGCGCTCAACCAGGATTTATTATATAAGGTTGATAAAATCCAGGATGAAGTGGTGGAACAGCTGGTAGTGCCCCAGTCATACTGTGGGGCGGTGCTAGAGATGGCTCACACACACATGCTGAGTGGACACCTAGGAGTAAAAAAGTTGCAAGAACTTATTTTGCAGTGGTTCTTTTGGCCCAGGATTTATGCCGTAGTGCAGAGGTATTGTGAATCGTGTCCCGAGTGTCAACTTACCACACCTACTGCATATTTCCATAATCCATTGGTACCGCTGCCCATTATAGAGGTACCTTTTGAGAGGATTGCTATGGATCTGGTGGGGCCTATAGTAAAATCCGTCCATGGCCACCAACATATTTTGGTGGTAGTAGATTATGCCACACGCTACCTGCAGGAAATACCACTTCACCACACTTCGGCAAAACTTATCACCCGGGAGATGTTTGCCATGTTCTGCTGCCTTGGGCTACCTAAGGAGATCATTACGGATCAGGGGACTCCTTTTATGTCCAAGTTGACAAAGAAACTGTGTAATCTGCTCCGGATAAAACAGTTGCGCACATCGGTGTACCACTCACAGACTGAAGGATTAGTCAAACGGTTTAATAAAACCCTCAAATTCATGTTAAAAAGTGGTTTCCAAGGATGGGAGGGATTAGGACATGTTACTGCCCTATTTAATGTTCGGTGTCCGTGAGGTACCACAGACTTCCATGGGGTTCTCACCCTTTGAGCTATTGTACAGCAGGCATCCTAGGATCCATTGGGGGCTGCTGGACATAGCCAAAGAGACGTGGGAACAGTAGCCTACTCCACATAAAAGTGTAATTGAGCACGTGGCAAGTATGCAGGATCAGATCACAGCGGTCATGCCTATAGCAAAAGAGCATCTACTGGATGCCCAGGCAGCGCAGAGCCGAACGTATAATAAAAAAGCCACGGTCAGGTCCTTTAAAGAAGGGGATCAGGTGTTAGTGTTAGTGCCCACCGCAGAGAGTAAGCTCATGGCCAAGTGGCAAGGGCCATATGAAGTACAGGAAAAGGTGGGGGAGGTGAATTACAGAGTGTATCAGCCCGGAAAGAGAAAACAGGAACAACTGTATTATGTGAACCTACTAAAAGCATAGAAAGACCGGGAGTGTATGGTTACGGATGCGACTCCGGTCGTATCGTCTGGGGACCCGTTGACACTGGCCAGGGACGAGGCCGGGAGTGAGGTTAAAATAAGCGATGCTCTCTCTAAACAACATCGATGGGAGGCTCGGCATTTGGTTCAGCAGAATACGGACGTATTTTCAGAACTGCCAGGCTGGACCTCTGTGATCCGACACGACATTGCCTCAGGTAATGGTACGAATGAAACCGTACCATATACCAGAAGCCCAGAGGCAAGCCATTGCGGTGGAGGTAAAACAAATGCTCAAACTAGGAGTAATTGTGGAATCTAGAAGTGAGTGGACTAGTCCCATTGTGCTGATTCCGAAGCCTGATGGATCGCTACAATTTTATAACAACTTCCGAAAATTGAATAAGGTGTCAAAGTTTGACTTTAATCCAAAGCCCTGGGTGGATGAGCTGATTGAGAGACTTGGGCAGGCCCAGTAATTCATGACGCTTGATCTGACCAAGGGGTACTGGCAGGTGCCTCCGACAGAATTGGCGAAAGAAAAGACTGCCTTTATAACACCGGAGGGCCTCTATCACTATGTCGTCCTGCCTTTTGGGTTACATGGGGCCCCGGCTACATTCCAGAGGCTGATGGACATAGTGTTGGAGCCCCATCAAAGTATGCGTCCACGTATTTGGATGATATTATCATCTTTAGTATTGATTGAAATACCCACTTGTCCCAGGTACAAGCAGTAGTGGATTCGCTCAGAGCAGCGGGCCTGACAGCAAACCCGAAAAAAAGGGCGATAGGTCTCGAGGAAGCCCGGTACTTGGGGTATGTGATTGGCCACGGGGTTATGAAACCCCAAATAAAAAAGATTGAGACCATTCAAAACTAGCCTCAGCCTCTTGCTACTAAACAGATAAGAGCATTGCTCGGCATTATTGGGTATTACCGATGGTTTATACCTAATTTTGTTGAGAGATGGGCACCGCTGGCCAATCTGTTAAAGGGTAAGAAGTCGGTTATGGTTCGGTGGAACCAACCCTCAGGTGGAGGAAGCGTTCCAGTCCATGAAGTTGACATTATGCGGACAGGCAGTCCTCACCAGCCCCAACTTCAAGAAAGGCTTTATAGTGCAAACGGATGCCTCTGAGTTAGGCCTAGGAGTGGTACTGTCACAAG
The DNA here is from genome assembly GCF_046119375.1 of Phyllobates terribilis. Lineage (NCBI taxonomy): Eukaryota > Metazoa > Chordata > Amphibia > Anura > Dendrobatidae > Phyllobates > Phyllobates terribilis. The sequence goes on from NW_027362764.1 coordinate 255,067,386, forward strand.
AGGTGAACGGAGAAGAATATTCGGTCACCTATTTGAGCAGGAAACTTACCCTGACAGAGAAAAATTATAGCGTAGTGGAAAAGGAGTGCCTGGTAGTGTTGAGCCACCCCCGTAGTGTTCGAGTTCGGTTCGGTTCGTCGAACACCCGTGTGTTCGCCGAACTGTTCGTCGAACTGTTCGTCGAACACCTTCGAACACCGTTAAAACCAATGGCAGGCAAACAAAAACACATAGAAACACATAGAAAACACCTTCAAAGGTGTCCAAAAGCTGACAAACTGCTCAGAAGACACAACTAACACATGGAAAAGTGACAAGTACATATAGTCATGCGAAAATAAAAGAGGTGGAGGAGTAAAAGGAGGGGGAGACACAGATATAGGCATGTCATGCCCTTCTAAAATCCAAAAAGTGAGAAGCCGACACGGCCAGTCCGCTCCTGCCCGTGCCACCTCCGTGTCGCCGGGTTTGTGCCAGAGCCGCGGTGAACCCTGATGGCCAGCCCCCCTTTCCCAATACTGGTGCCTGTCCGCTGGTGGGTCGAGCGAGCCCCCCTGTGGTGGAGGCAGCTCTAAGCTTTTTAATTTAAATTGTCTCTCTAATTTGAATGAATACACTTTAAATCCATTTACAAGGATCTATTGGAGGGCAAGTCTCATGCCAGCAGCCGCGTAATTCCAGCTCCAGTAGCGTCCACTAAAGCTGCTGCAGTTAAAAAGCTTTTATAAGGATCGAGCTCGGCTGTCCACCGCAAGGCATCCTACTGCCAGTCCCAGCCCCTATGCCTTGGGGTGCCTCCCGATGCTCTTCACTGAGTATCCCATGGTCCCGAAGCATTTCCTTTGAAAAAATTAATTGTCTAAACTACAGGTGGTGTAGCTTGCTTAACAGCCGGGATAATCCGCTGACTAGCAGACACTGCTACTAGGCACAAAGTATTTCCTGGGCTAGATGCAGTTAAAAATTTGTAAGTAGATACTCTCGTTGGATGCTGAGAAAGCATTCCATAGAGTCTCCTGGCACGCCATATATGATTCTCTTAAAAAGCTTGGGGTAGGGGTCTAGGGGACCCTTTTATAGCCAAAATCACGGCCCTGTATCACAATACGTCACCTAGGCTGAAGATAAATGGAACTGTAGCACCGAGGGCTCGGTTGCTACAGACGTATTGCACCTCACCCAGAGGTGTGATATCTCACTCTCAGATAAGGATGGAGTGTGGATCAGGACCCGACACCTGCATGCATTACACCACATTGCCGTGGGGCAGGGCGACCAATATGCCCCTGAGATGGGCACGGAACCGGATCGCCGCCACGAAGACTACAACCACCAGCATCCACCAAAAAGGGTCCGGCTCCGGGTGTCCCAAGGCCCAGGGGGTGCGTCAGAACATTTTCATCACCTTTCACAATCACCAATGGGACAAGGCAGGGATGTCCTCTGTCCCCTCTCTTATACATCCTAGTGACGGAGCACCTGCTCTCATCAATTCGCCATAACCCCAATATTAGGTGGATTGAGGTGGGAGGCACCGAGTACAAGTGCTCTCTATTTGCTGATGATGTCCTAGTATATATCACTCAATCACATATATCCATCCCTGCTGTTATGGCTGAAATAGATCATTTTGTTACATGGTAAAATTTTAAAATCAATGCAGCGAAGTCTGAGGCCCTCGATGTCTCCCTCCTTAAATCCATATAGGATTCCATCCAGTCCAACTTTCCCTTTGCCTGGCCCTCACAGGGTATCAAATACTTAGGAATTCCTATTCATAGAGACCTCTCCCATCTATGTTATCTTAATTTTGGGCCCTTTATTGAACAATTCCATACAGACCACGGTTGGCAAGTTGGAACTGTGAGATTCACTACGTGCACCACTGGTATTTTGTGGAAAAGCACATGTAAGATTCTGCAACAGTCTCTGCTGATACTCCTGCATGCGTGCATCCCTTTCTATGGCAGGAATAATTTCTGCAAATTTACTTTTGTACCGGGGATCTAACAGTGTGGCAACCCAGTAGTCAGGATTATTTCTAATTCTCACAATTCGAGGGTCATGTTGCAGGTAGTGCAGCAAGAAGGCACTCATGTGTGTTGCGCATCCAGGAGCACCAAGTCCCTGTTGTGTTGGTGGCGAGGTAACAATCATGCTTCCTTCCTCTGTCCTCTCCCCCCAACCTCGCACAACAGAAATGTGATCAAGGTCTCCCTCATCTGATGAGTCTTCCATCAGTTCGTCCTCCACTTCTTCCTGGGTTCCTGCACCTTCCTCACTAGTTTGGCTGCTACCATGCGCCCTGGTAAAATCATCTCCCCCACCCTCACATGCCTGCCGCCCTGGTGCTGCCGACCGTCTGGACCTTGCAGATGTTAGCCCTTCCGCATACAACTCCTCCTCCTCTACTTCCTCCACCTTCTCTTGTGCCACCACCTGACTCCGAATTCTGTTTAACATGTGCTCCAGCATGTAAATCACCGGAATAGTCATGCTGATAATGGCATCGTCAGCACTAAACATCTTCGTCGCCATTTCAAAACTGTGCAGAAGGGTGCATAGGTCCCTGATCTGAGACCACTCCTCCAGCGTGATTTGCCCCACCTCTGAATCTCATTGGCCCAGGCTATACGTCAGAACGTATTGCACCAGGGCTTGTCGGTGCTGCCACAGTCGCTGCAACATGTGCAGAGTTGAATTCCACCGGGTAGGCACATCGCATTTTAGCCGGTGAAGTGGCAGGCCCAACGACTTCTGTAGAGATGTAAGTCGCTGAGCTGCGGGATGCGAACGGCGGAAGTGAGCACACAGCGACCGTGCCCTCTGCAGAAGGCCATCTAGTCTGGGATAGTGGGCTAAAAATTGCTGGACAACCAGGTTCAACACGTGAGCCATACAAGGCACGTGTGTGACATTGCCCCGGCGAAGGGCCGCACCCAGGTTTGCAGCATTGTCGCACACGGCCTTCCCTGGTTTCAGGTCCAGTGGAGACAACCATTCATGAAATTGGTTCTCCAGAGCTGACCACAACTCCTCAGCTGTGTGTCTCACATTTCCCAGACATTTCAATGTAAAAACCGCCTGATGACGTTGAGCCCTACTGCCAGCATAGTAAGGAGGTGTGCAGGATCCCTTCTGCGCAGTTAGAAAGCTTGTGGCATGACCAGACAGGCTTTGGGTGCAGGTGGAAGACCGAGAGGAGGTTGAGGAGGCAGAAGCAGTGGTGGAACTTTGACATAAAGAGGATTGACGCACAACTCGTGGGGACGGCAAGACTTGGACAGCAGCCCCTTGTCCTGCTGTCACCATAGTTACCCAGTGCCCAGTCAGCGACATGTAACGCCCCTGTCCATGCCTACTCGTCCAAGTGTCTGTGGTGAAATGCACCCTGTCACACACAGAGTTTCTCAAAGAAGCGGTGATGTTGTGTGTGACATGCTGGTGGAGCGCAGGCACACCTTTCTTTGAGAAGTAGTGCCGACTGGGCATCTGGTACTGGGGCACTGCGACGGACATAAGGTCTCGAAAATCCTCTGTGTCCACCAGGCGGAAAGGCAGCATTTCTGTAGCCAAGAGCTTGCAGATGGTGAAATTCAACCTCTTAGCTTTCTCATGGCTAGGAGGAAATGGTCTTTTACTTGTCCACATCTGAGGGACCGAGGGCTGGCTATTGTGCTTAGACGGGGTTGATAAGGGTGTCCCCGGCAAACTGCCGGTCTGTGAGGAAGATGCAGGCGGACATGTTAGGTTGCCTTGATCCAAAGGTGGTGCTATCGATGTCGGACAGCGCTCAAGACCAGCTGGTGTTACCACCTCCAAAGAAAATGATGACCTGCCAATCACGCTGGCTGTTGCGGGTAAAGAGGTGGCAGGTCTGCGCCCCAAAACAGGTGTGACTGCTGTCCCCCCAGTCACAGAGGATGAAGAGGCCGCGGATGCACAAGATATGGCAGACGGTGGTTGGCCCGGCCGGCTAGACCGCATTGTAGCACACTGAGCTTCCCACTGCAACTTATGCTTCATGTCCATGTGCCGGTTCATGCATGAAGTACTCAAACTATGTATTTTTTGGCCTCTACTTAGCTTTTGCTGACAAATGTTACAGATAACACGAGTTGGGTCATCTTTATCGATCTGAAAAAATGCCCAGGCTATGCAAGGCTTAGCACCCATGCGACCTGAAGAGCCACCACGACTTGTGGTGAGAGGCAGAGTTGTGTTTGAGGATGCAGTTGTTGACGTGCTTCCAGTACTACGTCTCTGTCCAGGAAGGCGCAACCTGACCTCGTCGTCACTAGCATCTTCCTCCACCTCCTCTGCTGACCTCATCTCTTGGCTGACTGTGGGTTGACAGTAAGTGGGATCTCCGACCTCATCATCATCACCCTGTGCGTTATCACACCCGTCGTCCTCAGAGCCAACCTGTTCCTGCCCTGACAAAAAACTAAAGTTGTCGCTCCAATCAGGTATTTGAGTCTTATCATCGTCTTCCTCATTGTCTCCACCAACAGGAGTTACAGTTTGGGAATGAGGGTCTACATTATGGTCAGAACCTTCTGCGTCTGGTCCTGGATCCGACTCATAAAGATTCTGGGCATCAGTGCAGATCATTTCCTCGTCTGGATTCACAGAAGCGCTGGAGTCGACCTCTGATTCCCAGGCTATAGTATGAGTAAACAGCTCTGCAGACTCAACCATCTGTTCTACCTCATACTCAGACGGGCAGCTGGAGATTTGGGAGCTGTGAGGAAGCAAGTGCGATTTGGGTGACACCTTTGAGGACTGGAGTATTTGTGATGTTGAAGTTGATGTGGAGGAGAGCCCACTTAAAGGAGCACTTGATATCCGTTGAAGCACCTGCTGTTTTTGTGCCTCATCTGGAATTTGTAGCGATTGGCGTGGCCGTAAGAAAGGGATCTTATCACATTGTCCGCTAAAAGAAGTAGACATTTTAGTTTGGCTGGAAGATGGTCTTTCTTCTGCACCTACCCCACGGACACAACCTTTTTTCCCCTTCCCAACACGCCTATTCCCCTTTCCACCAGCAGCAGGCCTTTTTCCACTCATTTTGGTGGTTAACTAATTCACAACTCTGGAGTTGTTTGCACAAAAAAACAATGGATGGTAACCGAGCAGAGCTGAGTGGCCAAACTGTGGTATTAGGCCAAAACTATTGGCTGGGTTAGATGCAGAAAAAAATTATTTTTAATTTGCAACCTGATGGAGGTCAGTATAGATGGACTAATAGACCAAGTCCCACACACCGCTAGAAGCCCAAATATTTTTTCAGAGCTAGATGCAGAAAATTTTTTTATTCAATTTGCAACCTGATGGAGGTCAGTATAGATGGACTAATAGACCAAGTCCCACACACTGCTAGAAGCCCAAATATTTTTTCAGAGCTAGATGCAGAAAAAAATTATTTTTAATTTGCAACCTGATGGAGGTCAGTATAGATGGACTAATAGACCAAGTCCCACACACTGCTAGAAGCCCAAATATTTTTTCAGAGCTAGATGCAGAAAAAAATTATTTTTAATTTGCAACCTGATGGAGGTCAGTATAGATGGACTAATAGAACAAGTCCCACACGCTGCTAGAAGCCCAAATATTTTTTCAGAGATAAATGAAGAAAAAAATTATTTTTAATTTGCAACCTGATGGAGGTCAGTATAGATGGACTAATAGACCAAGTCCCACACACTGCTAGAAGCCCAAATATTTTTTCAGAGCTAGATGCAGAAAAAAATTATTTTTAATTTGCAACCTGATGGAGGTCAGTATAGATGGACTAATAGACCAAGTCCCACACACCGCTAGAAGCCCAAATATTTTTTCAGAGCTAGATGCAGAAAAAAATTATATTCAATTTGCAACCTGCTGGAGGTCAGTATAGAAGGACTAATAGAACAAGTCCCACACACTGCTAGAAGCCCAAATATTTTTTCAGAGCTAAATGAAGAAAAAAATTATTTTTAATTTGCAACCTGATGGAGGTCAGTATAGATGGACTAATAGACCAAGTCCCACACACCGCTAGAAGCCCAAATATTTTTTCAGAGCTAGATGCAGAAATTTTTTTTATCCAATTTGCAACCTGATGGAGGTCAGTATAGATGGACTAATAGACCAAGTCCCACACACTGCTAGAAGCCCAAATATTTTTTCAGAGCTAGATGCAGAAAAAAATTATTTTTAATTTGCAACCTGATGGAGGTCAGTATAGATGGACTAATAGACCAAGTCCCACACACTGCTAGAAGCCCAAATATTTTTTCAGAGCTAGATGCAGAAAAAAATTATTTTTAATTTGCAACCTGATGGAGGTCAGTATAGATGGACTAATAGAACAAGTCCCACACGCTGCTAGAAGCCCAAATATTTTTTCAGAGATAAATGAAGAAAAAAATTATTTTTAATTTGCAACCTGATGGAGGTCAGTATAGATGGACTAATAGACCAAGTCCCACACACTGCTAGAAGCCCAAATATTTTTTCAGAGCTAGATGCAGAAAAAAATTATTTTTAATTTGCAACCTGATGGAGGTCAGTATAGATGGACTAATAGACCAAGTCCCACACACCGCTAGAAGCCCAAATATTTTTTCAGAGCTAGATGCAGAAAAAAATTATATTCAATTTGCAACCTGCTGGAGGTCAGTATAGAAGGACTAATAGAACAAGTCCCACACACTGCTAGAAGCCCAAATATTTTTTCAGAGCTAAATGAAGAAAAAAATTATTTTTAATTTGCAACCTGATGGAGGTCAGTATAGATGGACTAATAGACCAAGTCCCACACACCGCTAGAAGCCCAAATATTTTTTCAGAGCTAGATGCAGAAAATTTTTTTATTCAATTTGCAACCTGATGGAGGTCAGTATAGATGGACTAATAGACCAAGTCCCACACACTGCTAGAAGCCCAAATATTTTTTCAGAGCTAGATGCAGAAAAAAATTATTTTTAATTTGCAACCTGATGGAGGTCAGTATAGATGGACTAATAGACCAAGTCCCACACACTGCTAGAAGCCCAAATATTTTTTCAGAGCTAGATGCAGAAAAAAATTATTTTTAATTTGCAACCTGATGGAGGTCAGTATAGATGGACTAATAGACCAAGTCCCACACACTGCTAGAAGCCCAAATATTTTTTCAGAGCTAGATGCAGAAAAAAATTATTTTTAATTTGCAACCTGATGGAGGTCAGTATAGATGGACTAATAGAACAAGTCCCACACGCTGCTAGAAGCCCAAATATTTTTTCAGAGATAAATGAAGAAAAAAATTATTTTTAATTTGCAACCTGATGGAGGTCAGTATAGATGGACTAATAGACCAAGTCCCACACACTGCTAGAAGCCCAAATATTTTTTCAGAGCTAGATGCAGAAAAAAATTATTTTTAATTTGCAACCTGATGGAGGTCAGTATAGATGGACTAATAGACCAAGTCCCACACACCGCTAGAAGCCCAAATATTTTTTCAGAGCTAGATGCAGAAAAAAATTGTATTCAATTTGCAACCTGCTGGAGGTCAGTATAGAAGGACTAATAGAACAAGTCCCACACACTGCTAGAAGCCCAAATATTTTTTCAGAGCTAAATGAAGAAAAAAAATATTTTTAATTTGCAACCTGATGGAGGTCAGTATAGATGGACTAATAGACCAAGTCCCACACACTGCTAGAAGCCCAAATATTTTTTCAGAGCTAGATGCAGAAAAAAATTATATTCAGTTTGCAACCTGATGGAGGTCAGTATAGATGGACTAATAGAATGATGCTATGCCCAAAAGATTTTACTTCACTAGGTGCAGTAAAAAAATTGGTATTCTATACACTGGTGGTATATCTTGCAACACAGATAGGCTACTCCACTGACTAACACACTCTGCAATAGGCCAAAAAGGATTAGCTTTGCTAGATTCAGCCAAATGCTGTGAAAAAAACTTGCACAGCACTGGCACAGACCTGCCTGGCAAAAACTGATAGGAACTCATGTAACCTAGTCCTGAAAAGGACTGCAATTACAATTAGTCTTTACTCCCACAACCGATCTATTTAAGAGCACAGACCTGCCTGATAAAAGTCGTAGGAAATGCTGTAACCTAGTCCTTAAAAGGACTGCAATCACAACTATTCCCTACTCCCAAGCTATCTGTATATTTGTGCGAAAATTGGCTTGAAATTAACAAGGTATAGCGCACACAGCAACAGCGGTGCCGTCTAACACGCAGCTGCAGCAGTGAGAAAATGGTGGCGACGGGGAAAATGGCTTGGTCTTATAGGGCAAGGACATGTGACATACACTGCCAATCACACATGCCCTTGCTTGTGTGAAAAAAAGCATCATTACTGAGAAAAAATCCATAACCTCGAACAGCCGAATTTTTCTCAAATTGTTCGTGTTCGCCGACCGGCTCGAACACCGCCCAAAACAGCTCGAATTTGAGATTGGCGAACAGTTCGAGTAGAACAACGCTCATCTCTAGTAGGGACTCCAAGGCCCACTTAATGGCCAGGCACTAGAGATGAGCGTTGTTCTACTCGAACTGTTCGCCAATCTCAAATTCGAGCTGTTTTGGGCGGTGTTCGAGCCGGTCGGCGAACACGAACAATTTGAGAAAAATTCGGCTGTTCGAGGTTATGTTCGATAACTGTTCGTGCACCAAAATCATAACTGGATTTTTTCTCAGTAATGATGAAAATTAATGTTAATACGCAGTTTGAGTGTACAGCGGGGCGGGGGGAGGGGCAGGGGATGGATCTCTGCAGGAACAATGAAGATCTCCATTTTTTTTTCTCTTTCCCGCATTTGCAGTGGGGAGGTGCAATCTGTCAGCCTATCAGCAGCGCACACACGGAGCGAAGTGCTTTTTTTCACACAAGCAAGGGCATGTGTGATTGGCAGTGTATGTCACATGTCCTTGCCCTATAAGACCAAGCCATTTTCCCCGTCGCCACCATTTTCTCACTGCTGCAGCTGCGTGTTAGACGGCACCGCTGTTGCTGTGTGCGCTATACCTTGTTAATTTCAAGCCAATTTTCGCACAAATATACAGATAGCTTGGGAGTAGGGAATAGTTGTGATTGCAGTCCTTTTAAGGACTAGGTTAAAGCATTTCCTACGACTTTTATCAGGCAGGTCTGTGCTCTTAAATAGATCGGTTGTGGGAGTAAAGACTAATTGTAATTGCAGTCCTTTTCAGGACTAGGTTACATGAGTTCCTATCAGTTTTTGCCAGGCAGGTCTGTGCCAGTGCTGTGCAAGTTTTTTTCACAGCATTTGGCTGAATCTAGCAAAGCTAATCCTTTTTGGCCTATTGCAGAGTGTGTTAGTCAGTGGAGTAGCCTATCTGTGTTGCAAGATATACCACCAGTGTATAGAATACCAATTTTTTTACTGCACCTAGTGAAGTAAAATCTTTTGGGCATAGCATCATTCTATTAGTCCATCTATACTGACCTCCATCAGGTTGCAAACTGAATATAATTTTTTTCTGCATCTAGCTCTGAAAAAATATTTGGGCTTCTAGCAGTGTGTGGGACTTGGTCTATTAGTCCATCTATACTGACCTCCATCAGGTTGCAAATTAAAAATATTTTTTTTCTTCATTTAGCTCTGAAAAAATATTTGGGCTTCTAGCAGTGTGTGGGACTTGTTCTATTAGTCCTTCTATACTGACCTCCAGCAGGTTGCAAATTGAATACAATTTTTTTCTGCATCTAGCTCTGAAAAAATATTTGGGCTTCTAGCGGTGTGTGGGACTTGGTCTATTAGTCCATCTATACTGACCTCCATCAGGTTGCAAATTAAAAATAATTTTTTTCTGCATCTAGCTCTGAAAAAATATTTGGGCTTCTAGCAGTGTGTGGGACTTGGTCTATTAGTCCATCTATACTGACCTCCATCAGGTTGCAAATTAAAAATAATTTTTTTCTTCATTTATCTCTGAAAAAATATTTGGGCTTCTAGCAGCGTGTGGGACTTGTTCTATTAGTTCATCTATACTGACCTCCATCAGGTTGCAAATTAAAAATAATTTTTTTCTGCATCTAGCTCTGAAAAAATATTTGGGCTTCTAGCAGTGTGTGGGACTTGGTCTATTAGTCCATCTATACTGACCTCCATCAGGTTGCAAATTAAAAATAATTTTTTTCTGCATCTAGCTCTGAAAAAATATTTGGGCTTCTAGCAGTGTGTGGGACTTGGTCTATTAGTCCATCTATACTGACCTCCATCAGGTTGCAAATGGAATAAAAAAATTTTCTGCATCTAGCTCTGAAAAAATATTTGGGCTTCTAGCGGTGTGTGGGACTTGGTCTATTAGTCCATCTATACTGACCTCCATCAGGTTGCAAATTAAAAATAATTTTTTTCTTCATTTAGCTCTGAAAAAATATTTGGGCTTCTAGCAGTGTGTGGGACTTGTTCTATTAGTCCTTCTATACTGACCTCCAGCAGGTTGCAAATTGAATATAATTTTTTTCTGCATCTAGCTCTGAAAAAATATTTGGGCTTCTAGCGGTGTGTGGGACTTGGTCTATTAGTCCATCTATACTGACCTCCATCAGGTTGCAAATTAAAAATAATTTTTTTCTGCATCTAGCTCTGAAAAAATATTTGGGCTTCTAGCAGTGTGTGGGACTTGGTCTATTAGTCCATCTATACTGACCTCCATCAGGTTGCAAATTAAAAATAATTTTTTTCTTCATTTATCTCTGAAAAAATATTTGGGCTTCTAGCAGCGTGTGGGACTTGTTCTATTAGTCCTTCTATACTGACCTCCAGCAGGTTGCAAACTGAATATAATTTTTTTCTGCATCTAGCTCTGAAAAAATATTTGGGCTTCTAGCAGTGTGTGGGACTTGGTCTATTAGTCCATCTATACTGACCTCCATCAGGTTGCAAATTAAAAATAATTTTTTTCTTCATTTAGCTCTGAAAAAATATTTGGGCTTCTAGCAGTGTGTGGGACTTGTTCTATTAGTCCTTCTATACTGACCTCCAGCAGGTTGCAAATTGAATATCATTTTTTTCTGCATCTAGCTCTGAAAAAATATTTGGGCTTCTAGCGGTGTGTGGGACTTGGTCTATTAGTCCATCTATACTGACCTCCATCAGGTTGCAAATTAAAAATAATTTTTTTCTGCATCTAGCTCTGAAAAAATATTTGGGCTTCTAGCAGTGTGTGGGACTTGGTCTATTAGTCCATCTATACTGACCTCCATCAGGTTGCAAATTAAAAATAATTTTTTTCTTCATTTATCTCTGAAAAAATATTTGGGCTTCTAGCAGCGTGTGGGACTTGTTCTATTAGTCCATCTATACTGACCTCCATCAGGTTGCAAATTAAAAATAATTTTTTTCTGCATCTAGCTCTGAAAAAATATTTGGGCTTCTAGCAGTGTGTGGGACTTGGTCTATTAGTCCATCTATACTGACCTCCATCAGGTTGCAAATTAAAAATAATTTTTTTCTGCATCTAGCTCTGAAAAAATATTTGGGCTTCTAGCAGTGTGTGGGACTTGGTCTATTAGTCCATCTATACTGACCTCCATCAGGTTGCAAATTGAATAAAAAAATTTTCTGCATCTAGCTCTGAAAAAATATTTGGGCTTCTAGCGGTGTGTGGGACTTGGTCTATTAGTCCATCTATACTGACCTCCATCAGGTTGCAAATTAAAAATAATTTTTTTCTTCATTTAGCTCTGAAAAAATATTTGGGCTTCTAGCAGTGTGTGGGACTTGTTCTATTAGTCCTTCTATACTGACCTCCAGCAGGTTGCAAATTGAATATAATTTTTTTCTGCATCTAGCTCTGAAAAAATATTTGGGCTTCTAGCGGTGTGTGGGACTTGGTCTATTAGTCCATCTATACTGACCTCCATCAGGTTGCAAATTAAAAATAATTTTTTTCTGCATCTAGCTCTGAAAAAATATTTGGGCTTCTAGCAGTGTGTGGGACTTGGTCTATTAGTCCATCTATACTGACCTCCATCAGGTTGCAAATTAAAAATAATTTTTTTCTTCATTTATCTCTGAAAAAATATTTGGGCTTCTAGCAGCGTGTGGGACTTGTTCTATTAGTCCATCTATACTGACCTCCATCAGGTTGCAAATTAAAAATAATTTTTTTCTGCATCTAGCTCTGAAAAAATATTTGGGCTTCTAGCAGTGTGTGGGACTTGGTCTATTAGTCCATCTATACTGACCTCCATCAGGTTGCAAATTAAAAATAATTTTTTTCTGCATCTAGCTCTGAAAAAATATTTGGGCTTCTAGCAGTGTGTGGGACTTGGTCTATTAGTCCATCTATACTGACCTCCATCAGGTTGCAAATTGAATAAAAAAAATTTCTGCATCTAGCTCTGAAAAAATATTTGGGCTTCTAGCGGTGTGTGGGACTTGGTCTATTAGTCCATCTACACTGACCTCCCTCAGGTTGCAAATTAAAAATAATTTTTTTCTGCATCTAACCCAGCCAATAGTTTTGGCCTAATACCACAGTTTGGCCACTCAGCTCTGCTCGGTTACCATCCATTGTTTTTTTGTGCAAACAACTCCAGAGTTGTGAATTAGTTAACCACCAAAATGAGTGGAAAAAGGCCTGCTGCTGGTGGAAAGGGGAATAGGCGTGTTGGGAAGGGGAAAAAAGGTTGTGTCCGTGGGGTAGGTGCAGAAGAAAGACCATCTTCCAGCCAAACTAAAATGTCTACTTCTTTTAGCGGACAATGTGATAAGATCCCTTTCTTACGGCCACGCCAATCGCTACAAATTCCAGATGAGGCACAAAAACAGCAGGTGCTTCAACGGATATCAAGTGCTCCTTTAAGTGGGCTCTCCTCCACATCAACTTCAACATCACAAATACTCCAGTCCTCAAAGGTGTCACCCAAATCGCACTTGCTTCCTCACAGCTCCCAAATCTCCAGCTGCCCGTCTGAGTATGAGGTAGAACAGATGGTTGAGTCTGCAGAGCTGTTTACTCATACTATAGCCTGGGAATCAGAGGTCGACTCCAGCGCTTCTGTGAATCCAGACGAGGAAATGATCTGCACTGATGCCCAGAATCTTTATGAGTCGGATCCAGGACCAGACGCAGAAGGTTCTGACCATAAAGACCCTCATTCCCAAACTGTAACTCCTGTTGGTGGAGACAATGAGGAAGACGATGATAAGACTCAAATACCTGATTGGAGCGACAACTTTAGTTTTTTGTCAGGGCAGGAACAGGTTGGCTCTGAGGACGACGGGTGTGATAACGCACAGGGTGATGATGATGAGGTCGGAGATCCCACTTACTGTCAACCCACAGTCAGCCAAGAGATGAGGTCAGCAGAGGAGGTGGAGGAAGATGCTAGTGACGACGAGGTCAGGTTGCGCCTTCCTGGACAGAGACGTAGTACTGGAAGCACGTCAACAACTGCATCCTCAAACACAACTCTGCCTCTCACCACAAGTCGTGGTGGCTCTTCAGGTCGCATGGGTGCTAAGCCTTGCATAGCCTGGGCATTTTTTCAGATCGATAAAGATGACCCAACTCGTGTTATCTGTAACATTTGTCAGCAAAAGCTAAGTAGAGGCCAAAAAATACATAGTTTGAGTACTTCATGCATGAACCGGCACATGGACATGAAGCATAAGTTGCAGTGGGAAGCTCAGTGTGCTACAATGCGGTCTAGCCGGCCGGGCCAACCACCGTCTGCCATATCTTGTGCATCCGCGGCCTCTTCATCCTCTGTGACTGGGGGGACAGCAGTCACACCTGTTTTGGGGCGCAGACCTGCCACCTCTTTACCCGCAACAGCCAGCGTGATTGGCAGGTCATCATTTTCTTTGGAGGTGGTAACACCAGCTGGTCTTGAGCGCTGTCCGACATCGATAGCACCACCTTTGGATCAAGGCAACCTAACATGTCCGCCTGCATCTTCCTCACAGACCGGCAGTTTGCCGGGGACACCCTTATCAACCCCGTCTAAGCACAATAGCCAGCCCTCGGTCCCTCAGATGTGGACAAGTAAAAGACCATTTCCTCCTAGCCATGAGAAAGCTAAGAGGTTGAATTTCACCATCTGCAAGCTCTTGGCTACAGAAATGCTGCCTTTCCGCCTGGTGGACACAGAGGATTTTCGAGACCTTATGTCCGTCGCAGTGCCCCAGTACCAGATGCCCAGTCGGCACTACTTCTCAAAGAAAGGTGTGCCTGCGCTCCACCAGCATGTCGCACACAACATCACCGCTTCTTTGAGAAACTCTGTGTGTGACAGGGTGCATTTCACCACAGACACTTGGACGAGTAGGCATGGACAGGGGCGTTACATGTCGCTGACTGGGCACTGGGTAACTATGGTGACAGCAGGACAAGGGGCTGCTGTCCAAGTCTTGCCGTCCCCACGAGTTGTGCGTCAATCCTCTTTATGTCAAAGTTCCACCACTGCTTCTGCCTCCTCAACCTCCTCTCGGTCTTCCACCTGCACCCAAAGCCTGTCTGGTCATGCCACAAGCTTTCTAACTGCGCAGAAGGGATCCTGCACACCTCCTTACTATGCTGGCAGTAGGGCTCAACGTCATCAGGCGGTTTTTACATTGAAATGTCTGGGAAATGTGAGTCACACAGCTGAGGAGTTGTGGTCAGCTCTGGAGAACCAATTTCATGAATGGTTGTCTCCACTGGACCTGAAACCAGGGAAGGCCGTGTGCGACAATGCTGCAAACCTGGGTGCGGCCCTTCGCCGGGGCAATGTCACACACGTGCCTTGTATGGCTCACGTGTTGAACCTGGTTGTCCAGCAATTTTTAGCCCACTATCCCAGACTAGATGGCCTTCTGCAGAGGGCACGGTCGCTGTGTGCTCACTTCCGCCGTTCGCATCCCGCAGCTCAGCGACTTACATCTCTACAGAAGTCGTTGGGCCTGCCACTTCACCGGCTAAAATGCGATGTGCCTACCCGGTGGAATTCAACTCTGCACATGTTGCAGCGACTGTGGCAGCACCGACAAGCCCTGGTGCAATACGTTCTGACGTATAGCCTGGGCCAACGAGATTCAGAGGTGGGGCAAATCACGCTGGAGGAGTGGTCTCAGATCAGGGACCTATGCACCCTTCTGCACAGTTTTGAAATGGCGACGAAGATGTTTAGTGCTGACGATGCCATTATCAGCATGACTATTCCGGTGATTTACATGCTGGAGCACATGTTAAACAGAATTCGGAGTCAGGTGGTGGCACAAGAGGAGGTGGAGGAAGTAGAGGAGGAGGAGTTGTATGCGGAAGGGCTAACATCTGCAAGGTCCAGACGGTCGGCAGCACCAGGGCGGCAGGCATGTGAGGGTGGGGGAGATGATTTTACCAGGGCGCATGGTAGCAGCCAAACTAGTGAGGAAGGTGCAGGAGCCCAGGAAGAAGTGGAGGACGAACTGATGGAAGACTCATCAGATGAGGGAGACCTTGATCACATTTCTCTTGTGCGAGGTTGGGGGGAGAGGACAGAGGAAGAAAGCATGATTGTTACCTCGCCACCAACACAACAGGGACTTGGTGCTCCTGGATGCGCAACACACATGAGTGCCTTCTTGCTGCACTACCTGCAACATGACCCTCGAATTGTGAGAATTAGAAATAATCCTGACTACTGGGTTGCCACACTGTTAGATCCCCGGTACAAAAGTAAATTTGCAGAAATTATTCCTGCCATAGAAAGGGATGCACGCATGCAGGAGTATCAGCAGAGACTGTTGCAGAATCTTACATGTGCTTTTCCACAAAATACCAGTGGTGCACGTAGTGAATCTCTCAGTTCCAACTTGCCAACCGTGGTCTGTATGGAATTGTTCAATAAAGGGCCCAAAATTAAGATAACATAGATGGGAGAGGTCTCTATGAATAGGAATTCCTAAGTATTTGATACCCTGTGAGGGCCAGGCAAAGGGAAAGTTGGACTGGATGGAATCCTATATGGATTTAGGGAGGGAGACATCGAGGGCCTCAGACTTCGCTGCATTGATTTTAAAATTTTACCATGTAACAAAGTGATCTATTTCAGCCATAACAGCAGGGATGGATATATGTGATTGAGTGATATATACTAGGACATCATCAGCAAATAGAGAGCACTTGTACTCGGTGCCTCCCACCTCAATCCACCTAATATTGGGGTTATGGCGAATTGATGAGAGCAGGTGCTCTGTCACTAGGATGTATAAGAGAGGGGACAGAGGACATCCCTGCCTTGTCCCATTGGTGATTGTGAAAGGTGATGAAAATGTTCTGACGCACCCCCTGGGCCTTGGGACACCCGGAGCCGGACCCTTTTTGGTGGATGCTGGTGGTTGTAGTCTTCGTGGCGGCGATCCGGTTCCGTGGCTCAGGGCGGTCAAACCAGTGGCGGAACTATTTATGTGGTTTTGATGTTTAAATGTCCGACTACGCCACCCGTGGATTGCGGTCAGAGTGAACCGCCGCTACAGGGCAGACCGCTAAGGCTGGTGTTGTGGGTGCAGCAGAGCGTAGCATAACTCCCCACGGGAGGAGTATAGCCTCAGGGCAGTGTATGCGGAGGATGGGGGTGATGGTGCAGGGCAGCAGCAGTAACGACACGGAGTCAGTGATGCAGTTCAGGGCCTTTACTCACAGTTCTTATTATCCAGACCACGTCTGCAGGTAACGGCTGCCCACGTCGTACTGTGCTCACCAGGTGAGGGGCTCAGACAACTCCCAGATAACTTTGGAGCGCTTCACAGGACCCCCTTTGTGTGTCCTTTGTCTGGCCTTTCTTACCAACACTTCTGTCCGGCTGCCTCGGGCCTCCTCTTGGTAAACTTGGCGCCAGTTTCCCTGACCCTATGTGGTGCCTTCCTAGCGGGTGGAGCAAGGGGCTGCGCCACATAAAATGTCAGAGCCTCCGGTTTCTAGCTGAGGGTCGTTTCCTGCCTCCACTAGTTCGGGGACCGGTCTCCCCCTTTGGCCTGACCCCTCCACGCAGGTGGATTCGGGCGTGCGGTGGCGACTCGCCCGTCCGCACCCCTGGGATCCCTTCATTCCTCGTTCCTGGAGCCTTCTCCGCTCCTCTTCCTTCCTTCTCCCTCTTGCAGGCCTGGGCCTCTGTTACTAGGCCCGCCTCCGGAGCAGAGCTCATGCAGAGCCCCTGCTCCCTGCCACTTCTGCTCAGACTTCTCTGCACTGAACTAAGATGGTGCCCACCTTTTATACTCCCTTCTCAATGCACCCAGGAACTGCTTCCTCCCTGCTCCTGCACTGCAGGGTTCCCCTTCCTCAGTGTTCCCTCCCCCCACTCCAGCCAGGGACAGGGACTGTCGTGCCCATCTCAGGGGCATATTGGTCGCCCTGCCCCACGGCAATGTGGTGTAATGCATGCAGGTGTCGGGTCCTGATCCACACTCCATCCTTATCTGAGAGTGAGATATCACACCTCTGGGTGAGGTGCAATACGTCTGTAGCAACCGAGCCCTCGGTGCTACAGTTCCATTTATCTTCAGCCTAGGTGACGTATTGTGATACAGGGCCGTGATTTTGGCTATAAAAGGGTCCCCTAGACCCCTACCCCAAGCTTTTTAAGAGAATCATATATGGCGTGCCAGGAGACTCTATGGAATGCTTTCTCAGCATCCAACGAGAGTATCTACTTACAAATTTTTAACTGCATCTAGCCCAGGAAATACTTTGTGCCTAGTAGCAGTGTCTGCTAGTCAGCGGATTATCCCGGCTGTTAAGCAAGCTACACCACCTGTAGTTTAGACAATTAATTTTTTCAAAGGAAATGCTTCGGGACCATGGGATACTCAGTGAAGAGCATCGGGAGGCACCCCAAGGCATAGGGGCTGGGACTGGCAGTAGGATGCCTTGCGGTGGACAGCCGAGCTCGATCCTTATAAAAGCTTTTTAACTGCAGCAGCTTTAGTGGACGCTACTGGAGCTGGAATTACGCGGCTGCTGGCATGAGACTTGCCCTCCAATAGATCCTTGTAAATGGATTTAAAGTGTATTCATTCAAATTAGAGAGACAATTTAAATTAAAAAGCTTAGAGCTGCCTCCACCACAGGGGGGCTCGCTCGACCCACCAGCGGACAGGCACCAGTATTGGGAGAGGGGGGCTGGCCGTCAGGGTTCACCGCGGCTCTGGCACAAACCCGGCGACACGGAGGTGGCACGGGCAGGAGCGGACTGGCCGTGTCGGCTTCTCACTTTTTGGATTTTAGAAGGGCATGACATGCCTATATCTGTGTCTCCCCCTCCTTTTACTCCTCCACCTCTTTTATTTTCGCATGACTATATGTACTTGTCACTTTTCCATGTGTTAGTTGTGTCTTCTGAGCAGTTTGTCAGCTTTTGGACACCTTTGAAGGTGTTTTCTATGTGTTTCTATGTGTTTTTTTTTGCCTGCCATTGGTTTTAACGGTGTTCGAAGGTGTTCGACGAACAGTTCGACGAACAGTTCGGCGAACACACGGGTGTTCGACGAACCGAACTGAACTCGAACACTACGGGGGTGGCTCAACACTAGTCCCTACACTATTATTTGCTTGGGCGACAGTTTTGGTTAGTTACGAAACATTCACCCTTGGTCTGGATGCGAAATGCCAAGGAGAGGAATTCTAGAGTCACCCGATTTTAGTTTCTCGATGGAACATCAAGCTGTATGGTGACAGGTGTTCAACCCCACAAGTTTGAACAGAGGCGGGGGAATATGTGAGGCAGTAAGGGGGATTATATGCGAGGGATGGTATGTATCCCCCAGGATGCGCGTATAGAATTACTGAACCCGCTGGAGTGCATTGCAATCACAGACACAGCTATGGTTGCAGTGCAAAATAAAAGTAAGTTTGGACTTGGTCAAACTATTTGCTGCAGATCCACCAGCTATCTGAATGCTGAGCGCTGTATAACCTTGCCCCAACAATTGATTGGAAACATATACACTGTGCATAAGCAGAAAGCTGCCACTCAGTGATGTGGGCATGGTTGGACTACGAGGGATTGCTTTTTGTGAAAAGAATTCTAGAATTCAATGATACCATTCACTTCGTTTTTGGGTTTTATTTTTCTGGAGTTAATTTTGTGGTACAAATTACCTGGCAACATGATTTTGAAGGTCAGCATGATTTTTTCTTTATAGATTGAATAATTTAATATTATTCCAAATATACCTCTTCTGCAGCTCATTACTCAAGCATAATCACTATTTCACCCTGAGAACAGCACAGCACAATTCCATGAAGAGCATGATTCAGCCCCTCAATCAATTCAATCTCTTAATAGCAATGCACTGCTGTAGTTTATCTTGGAATTTTGCAATCTCCTGTGACCTACCCATCAATTATTGCATATCAGTCCCTCACACTGAGACATCAATCTCCTTGCTATCTCTGACATGGCATACTCTTGACAATGGGCTGGTCTTCTTCACCAAGGACAATATACACTGGGAGACAGTAATAATAGAAAACGCAGCACTACTGGACCCGGGTGCACGAGTAGGGTCCAAAACCATGTAGATATGTAGAGAAACCTCGGCACACCAACAATAGAATTGATATTTTTATTTTTGCAGTCCACAGCATAAACGTTTCGGTCTATAAGACCTTCTTCAGTGTACTGCAGGTGAAAATAAGCAGACAAAACATATAATATGTGATAACAGGAAAACAAAAATTAAATGCAAAAGAACAGGTCACAGTGTCTCATAATCAGATATCATATATTACAATGCAAATGCAGATGACCTACCCACTTGCTGGGAAACAGGGCAGGGAATAGGAGGGCGCAGTGTCCCAGTGCTGGAATTCCTATGGGGGAGAGGCACATAGTGGTTCAGTGGAGAGTGATTTAAGATTGCTGGGTGGAAGTGTCTACCTGGACAAGACATACCTTGGGCGCAGTTGTGAATGGGTGAGGATGCTGGCGTGACCGCGGCATCCACCGCTGGTTGTAGGCATGGTTGTGGCCACTGTGCCTGGCAGTATATGCACCGAAGGGGGGGCGGGACAACTAGTGGCTATTGGCCAATGCGAGGAGCTCTGAGCGTCATGGTGAGTGTCCATATCCGGTGACGTCACAGGAAGTGACGCGGAATTGCCAGGATGAGCAAGTGCCCGTTTCTGATTGGTGAGAGTGCGCGCATGCGCACTAGCGTGCGTGTCACCGGCGTCATAGTGCGTTCCAGGAAACAGGAAGTAGCGTCCAATGACAGTAAAGTGCGTTCCACTGTGGGAGTGCATTACACTGTGCAGGAGGGATATGAGGAGGGCACAGATGGGGATGGGAGCAATCCTTTAAATTTCATCTGGAACATAATGAAATATAAATTAGTGTAAGGTGAAGTCCACATTGGCATACACAATATACTCAGCAAAACCATGCCTAAATAAAGAGTCCACACATATATCTCAATCAACAGACACAACTTTTCACAGGGTGGTAATACAAGTCCGTGTTTACTCCGAATCTTGTTAGGAGTAGTATAATGGATTGACAGTAGATGGTGATGATAGAGGGCCCCAGAGACTCACATGAATCAGTGCAAGTCATAGTCTCTATTAAGTCCCCTTGGGGACAGGGATTGCAACTCATGAATCCAGTATTCTTCTCTCTGTTTTAGGATACGGATACGATCTCCACCGCGTTGTGGTGGCTGGATCTGCTCAATCACTTGAAACCGTAATTGAGCAATGTTGTGTCCTGCTGCAATAAAGTGCTGGGGGATGGGTAGAAGTAAATTCTTGCACCTAATTGTGGATTTATGTTTAGAAATCCTGTCTTTGATGAGCTGTGATGTCTCCCCTACGTAGATTAGGCCACAAGGGCACTTAATGAGGTACACAACAAAATTTGTGTCACATGTGAAGAAGTCTTTTATAGCATATTTTCTGCCTGTTTGCTGATGGTGGATGGTGTCACCTTTGAGGATATTATGGCATTGATGGCATTGGAGGCATGGAAAGGTACCATTTTAGGGGTTTGTAGAAATCTCTGACGGGGCCCTGGTTTAGTCGACCCTACGTCTGCACGGACTAATGAGTCCTTGAGGTTTGGTGCTCTTTTGAAGCATGGTAAAAAAGGTTGATGAAAAGCAGATATGGTTGGATACCCTGTCTGGAGGATGCTCCAGTGTTTCCGTATTGTGCGGTGTTGAATGTAGGCCAAAGGGTGAAATGTATGGACGAAAGGGATAAGGTCAGATGTGTCTGGACAGGGTTGACTATGTTGCTCACGTGTGTCATACAGGAGCTCCCGGGGGGTATCCTCGTTCCTCAAATTTGCGAGTCATCTCTTGTAACCGTTGGTTACAAAATGGTGTATCAGTCACTATGCGTTTGACTCTCTGAAATTGAGACCAGGGAAAAGCGCGTTTCATAGGGGCCGGGTGGTTACTGGAGAAATGCAATAGGGTATTACGGTCTGTGGGTTTCCTGTAGAGGTTGGTGGTTAAAATGCCCGAGTCATCCTTGATGACTAGAGTGTCAAGGAAGCTGACCTGCTTAGGATGATGATTCATAGTAAAACTCAAACCGGGCCATGCCGAGTTAAGAATGCTGGAGAACTCATCCAGGGTTTCTTGTGGGCCTCCCAGATACAAAAATATCATCAATGTAGCATTTCCATAAGATGGAATGCTTTTGGAAAAGTTGGCTGGAGTAAACAATTTGTGCCTGAAAGGCGGCCATGTAACAATTTGCGTATGGGGGGGCCACATTGGATCCCATGGCAGTCCCTTTGACTTGCAGGAAAAAAGTATCCTGAAATAGAAAGTAATTTTGTGTAAGGACCAGGGTTAACAGTTCTACAAAAAGATCAATGATCGATGGATCGGTGTGAGAGTCCCTAAGCATCTGCTCTACCGTATGGATACCTTGATTGTGGGGAATGGAGGTGTAGAGACTTGTAACGTCAAAAGACACTAATATGGCTTCGGGGGGAACTTGTTTCAGCTCCGCTATGAAGTCAAGGAAAGCTCTCGTGTCGAGTAGGTATGAAGGACTTTTCTGGGTTAGTGGAGTCAAGATTTTTTCTAGGAAGATGGAAAGTGGTGACAGTAGTGAGTCCGTAGAGGCCACTATCGGGCGACTTGGGGGCTTGGTAAGGATTTTGTGAATTTTGGGAAATACATAGATTACCGGGGTAATCGGGTGTTTATTGGTTAGGTAGTCACACGTTTCAGTGTCTATCACCCTTCCCGTCAGAAAACGTTGTAGGACCGAGGCTATGAGGGAATGTGTCTGTGTCGCGGGGTCTTTAGGGAGTCTCCGATATATGTGGACTCGTCATTCAATTGTCTCTGAATTTCTGCAACATAGTCGAATTTATTCATGACCACGATGGCCCCTCCTTTGTCAGAAGGTTTTATGACTAGATCTTTGTCCTCCTGCAAACTCCGTAGGGCCTGTCGGTCCAAGGGAGTCAAGTTAGCCTGGTGATGTACCTTGCCTCTATCAATGTTTGAGCGTAATTGTTGAAAGGCACTATCAACAAATCCAATAAAAGTCTCTAATGCATGCGTTCCCCGGGGGGTCTGTATGTGCTCTTTGTTCTGAGGCCCAAGCTGTGGGACGTGATGCATGCTTCGGGTTCCTGGTGTGTAATGATGGGGTGCTACGCCACATGACCTGGCCTCCACAGTCACCAGACCTGAACCCAATCAAGATGGTTTGGGGTGAGCTGGACCGCAGAGTGAAGGCAAAAGGGCCAACAAGTGCTAAGCATCTCTGGGAACTCCTTCAAGATTGTTGGAAGACCATTTCCGGTGACTACCTCTTGAAGCTCATCAAGAGAATGCCAAGAGTGTGCAAAGCAGTCATCAAAGCAAAAGGTGGCTACTTTGAAGAACCTAGACTATAAGACATATTTTCAGTTGTTTCACACGTTTTTATTAAGTATATAATTCCACATGTGTTAATTCATGGTTTTGATGCCTTCAGTGTGAATGTACAATTTTCATAGTTATGAAAATACAGAAAAATCTTTAAATGAGAAGGTGTGTCCAAACTTTTGGTCTATACTGTATATGTGTGGACTCTTTATTTAGTCATAGTTTTGCTGAGTATATTGTGTATGCCATTGTGGACTTCACCTTACACTAATTTATATTTCATTATGTTCCAGATGAAATTTAAAGGATTGCTCCCATCCCCATCTGTGCCCTCCTCATATCCCTCCTGTACAGTGTAACGCACTCCCGCAGTGGAACGCACTTTACTGTCCTTGGACGCTACTTCCTGTTTCCTGGAACGCACTATGACGCCGGTGATACGCACGCTAGTGCGCATGCGCGCACTCTGACCAATCAGAAACGGGCACTTGCTCATCCCGGCGATTCCGCGTCACTTCCTGTGATGTCACCGGATATGGGCACTCACCATGACGCTCAGAGCTCCTCGTTGTCCCGCCCCCTCTTCGGTACATATACTGCCAGGCACACTGGCCACAACCATGCCTACAACCAGCAGTGGATGCCGCGGTCACGCCAGCCTCCTCACCCATTCACAACTGCGCCCAAGGTATGTCTTTTCCAGCTAGACACTTCCACCCAGCAACCTTAAATCACTCTCCACTAAACCACTATGTGCCTCTCCCCCATAGGAATCCCAGCACTGGGACACTGCGCCCTCCTATTCCTGCCCTGTTTCACAGCAAGTGGGTAGGTCATCTGCATTTGCATTGTTCTTTTGCATTTAATTTTTGTTTTCCTGTTATCACATATTATATGTTTTGTCTGCTTATTTTCACCTGCAGTACACTGATGAAGGTCTTATAGACCGAAACGTTTATGCTGTGGACTGCAAAATTAAAAATATCAATTCTATTGTTGGTGTGCCGAGGTTTTTGGTGCTAAAGACCAAGTGCAGCAAGCCAAGTAGTCCTCTTGTGATAACCTCCTGCTGATAAAACAGTGATTTTATAAAAACAACAGCAAGCAGTCCAATAAGTGACACATTGCTGCAATCAGGGTCTCTGCCCTACATTATGCAGCTCTTAGATTAGGTAGCAAAAACCTTGTAACAAATTTCATTTAACCCCTCCTGTCCTGAGACATACCATTACTCAGTGACATAGATGCACTTAGATACACAGGACAAATGATAACTATTTGAATGGTGGGGGTACAACTGCTGATAGACAACATGGGGAACTTTTATCCCAGTTAGGATAGTTGCCTTTTTCTGGCAGCAGATTCATGGAAATCTACTGTCAGTGCTAAAAGTTCACTGTACTTCTGATCTGTGTGCTTCCCAGAAGTCGGACCGCCCACCAATTCTACAGACACTTTCCAAACTCAAAAGATTTCTCAGAAGTATGGAGGTTGTTATAGCCACAAATGGTGCCTAATTCCATGTGACTGCAAGGCTTTTGATGGGATGTCAGCTGTCTATTTTACAGTCATTGTCGAACGTGTTAGCACCCTTGAAATTGTTCCAGAAAATTAAGTATTTCTCACCGAAAATTATTGCAATTATGCACATTTTGCTATACACATGTTCATTTGTGTATTGGAACAGTACAGAAAGACTAAACAAAAAGCAAATTGGACATATTTCACACAAAACCCCAAAAATGGGCCTGACAAAACTGTTGGCATCTTTCAAAAAAATGTGGGTAAACAAATCTGTTTCAAGCATATGATGCTCGTTAAAACTCAACTGTGGCAAGTAACAGGTGTGGGCAATATGAATATCACACATGAAACCAGATAAAAAGGGAAGAAGTTGGCTTAATCTTTGCATTGTGTGTCTGTGTGTGCCATACTAAGCATGGAGAACAGAAAGAGGAGAAGAGAACTGTCTGAGGACTTGATCCAAAATAGTTGAAAAATATCAACAATCTCAAGGTTACAAGTCCATCTCCAGAGATATTGATGTTCCCTTGTCTATGGTGTGCAATTTCAAGGGTGCCAACACTTTCGGCCATGACTGTATACACAGATTTTCCCAATAGATTTGCATTAGATGGGAAAAATCTGCAGATAAAACAAGTACATGAATTTTTAAACTTTCTTCACACATCCTGGTGATTCCTGTTCAGGAAAAAACAGTACTGGTGCGATCCATGGTCCGTGTCCGTATGCCATCCGTATGTACATATGTGACATCCGTGTGGCATATACGTGTGACATCCATGTGTCCGTGAATCTGTGTGTCCATATGGCCGTGTGATACATCCATGTGCCGTCTGTGTAAAACATACTGACGCCAGGGAAAAGCAGTACATTTCGCACTGATCCCCAGCGCCAGCTTTTGAAGGCTGCTGTCATCATTGTCCCCTGCTAACACTGAGATCATTTTGTTCATGCTCCGCATAAAAAACTGACATATCTGTGGGTTTCTCACAAGGACACACGGCCTGGGTGAAAAACCTGACGTGCAGACAACCATTGAATGCAATGAGTGTGCTTATGTCTGTATTTGCAGTCCTTAAAAAACGGACCGCATACGGACATAAAAAAGGCCTTAGTGCGTTTAAGCTGCAGAAACACAATAAAATGCATGTAATCTGCACATGATAATATCAAAACACCTTTGTGAAAGCAAAATCCCAGGAAGTATCAAAAACAAAGCAGCTTATTTGAAACATGACACAAAAAAGATACAAAACCGTAGCATAAAAATGCAATAATAAAACACTGAAAACAATAAAAAAAATGCAAGTAACCTAATTTACCTAATAGATGCAGAAGTACAGAAAATCTCCAACATCAAGAACTCACCAAATACTGTGGGAGCTTAGCCTCTGTGCAGCAAAAGAAAACTGTCACATTTAAAATGTCAAAAAATAACATTAGAATGTTTTTTTTTCATAAAGAGTTAATAAAAGTTAAACATTAGTAATTGTACTCCAAAATAGTGCCAAAGATAAAAATGACACATCCTATAAGAACAAGCTCTCATGCAGCCATGTCTAAAAAAAATAAAAATAAAAGTTATGACCCATGGAATGTGACAATGAAAATATGAAAAAAAAAAGCTTTGTCATTAAGGCCAAAAATTAGCTGTGACTTTTAAGGGGTTAATTGGTAGAGATAAAGGTCAATTATGAATTAAATTAGGATTTTTTTCTTATTAAAATTCTATATAGTTTATTTGTTTATGTCAGAAGCAGGTGACTACTTTGTTTATAGGCATTGTAAAAGTATTACAGAACAATTTGTACATACAAGGATAATACACAAAACCTAGACTACATTACAATACAGCTGTGTCAAAGAAAAAAACCCTTGTTATTCTGAATGAAATGATTTAAGAAAATGTCAACAACGTTATGGTCCTGTGGGCCAACACTATTGTGTATTCTTAAAGGGGTTAAAACCTTTCTCTTCCTGATGTGCTTGGGATTGAATTTATTGATTTCTACAATAAAATGACTTAAGTTATTGCCTGTTACCCAGGATGGACCATTTGTTCTTTTCCATTTTTTCCCATGTGCTCCAATAATAAAAACATGTTTATTGAAGGTGCTTGTGCAGAGGAACTGTAATTAACAAGGGTTGTATAAGTTATTGCAATTACGAAACCTTTGCCTATAACAGAACATACTTCAGCTTGACCAATGCAAACTAAAATTTAACAAGCATGACCAATTTGAGTTAAAATCCCCTGTTGTACTGTCCTGGATGTCGTCCATTACATTACATGGTTGATACACGGGCTGTCACTGGCAGGTTATGTGATTTCCTGTAACATATGAGTAATTGTACCAGCAGCAAATGTATATCTGTTCTTGCTGTCCTTACACAACCGTTTGCATTTTAATGTTTTGCGGACTGTCCATACAAAATGGAGCTATAGTTGTCCCATTAGCTGTGATTTGTGGACGATTCTCTGGTGCTGCGTGCCCCGGACGGTGCCTTGTTACTTCATTGACCAGCAGTCCTTACTTTTACTCTGTGGAATGAATCGCACAAATGAAACATCTGCAAAAATGTTATAAACCTGAATGAATGTTTGTTGGTATTTTCCTACATCTAGAAGCTCAGAACAGATTAACAGTTTTTTTCCTGTATTTTAAAGGGTGTGAAAAGCTATGATTACCTATCCCCAGCTGTACATTACATGACTTCGAGCGTTGGGTGTTGAGGTGATTGAAGCCATGAGACCACAGGTGCACGGAGGTTCTCCTAACTGATATGGGTCTGAGCAAGCTATAGAAATATGTCCGTGTAAGGCGAGTGTTGGAAATCTCACACGTCTTATTGATTTAAAACTTCCAATGTATGGAAAATGCAACTGGGGTCATATCATGTTCGTGGGGGTTCTGTTTACAGCAACGTATGCATTTGTTAGCCAGAGGCTTCTAATATAACATGATACACCATAATAAGAACAGAAATTGTTATTCATGTTGTAGAAATGAGGCTAAAAGTTCATGTAAAAGTTTGGGCACCCCTAGTCAAAATTACTGTTATTGTGAACAGTTAAGAAAGTTAAAGATGAAATCATCTCTAAAAGGCCTAAAGTTAAAGATGACACATTTCCTTTGTATTTTAGGAAAAAAAAAATATATATATATCTTTTACATTTTAAAAATTACAACAAGGAAAATGGGCTGATGCAAAAGTTTGGGCACCCTGCATGATTAATGCCTAGTAGCACCCCGTTTGAAAGTATCATAGTTTGTAAACGCTTTTTGTTGCCAGCCAAGAGTCTTTCAATTCTTGTTTGAGGGATTTCATCCATCCTTCCTTGAAAAATTCTTCCAGTTCTGTGAGATTTCTGGGTCGTCTTGCATGCACTGCTATTTTGAGGTCTAGCCACAGATTTTCAATGATGTTCAGATCAGGGGACTGTGAGGGCCATTATAAAACCTTCAGCTTGCGCCTTTTGAGGTAGTCTATTGTGGAATTTTATGAGTGTTGAGGATCATTAACCATTTGTAGAAGCCATCCTCTTTTAAACTTCAGCTTTTTTACAGATGGTGTTATGTTTTCATCAATAATTTGTTGAAATTTCATTGAATCCATTCTTCCCACTACCCGTGAAATGTTCCCCGTGTAATTTGCTGCAGAACAACCACAAAGCATGATTGATCCACCCCCTTGCTTAATGGTTGGCGAGCTGTTCTTTTCCTGAAATTCTGATGTTCATTTGCATACTTCTGACTCTGAATTTTATGGAGAGGACACAGGAGAGGTTTTCTTCTGATTACTCTTCCATGAAGGCCATATTTGTGCAGGTGTCTCTGAACAGTAGAACAATGTACCACAACTCTTGAGTCTGCTAAATCTTTCTGAAGGTCTTTTGCAGTCAAGCGGAGATTCTGATTTGCCTCTCTAGCAATTCTACGAGCAGCTCTCACTGAAAGTTTGCTTGGCCTTCCAGACCTTATCTTGACCTTCACTGTTCCTGTTAACTAGCATTTCTTAATAACATTTCAAACTGAGGAAGGGGCAACTTGAAAATGCTTTGCTATCTTCTTATAGCCTTCTCCTGCTTTGTGGACCTCCACCATTTTAATTTTCAGAGTGCTAGGCTTAGAATAACCCATGGCTGTTGTTTTTGGTACAAGGTTAGAGGAGGCTGGGTTTTTATGAAGCTGGGAAATCTGCATCACTTGACCTTTCCTAATGATGATAGTGAACAAGCCATAACCCTAAAAATTCTAATTAAGGTCTGAAACCTTGGTCAAAGATATCTGAGCACACAAACCTCCAAGGGTGCCCAAACTTTTGCATCGGCCGATTTTCCTTTTTGTAATTTTTAAAATGAAAAAAAAGACAATATATATACGGTATATTTATGTCTAAAATACAAAGGAAATGTGTCATCTTTAACTTTAGGCCTTTTAGAGATCATTTCATCTTCAACTTGCTTAACTGTTCACAATAACAGTAATTTTGACCAGAGGTGCCCAAAGTTTTACATGCCACTGTATATTCTATATAAAGAAGATATTGGCTTATTATCATCTTAGAAGCGTTGTTTTTTTAAGAAATCAGTTTGGTTATCTGAAGACAATAACTACATACACCACACAGAATGTAATGAGTTTGTGGTTATGCCAATGGAAACATGCAATTAGAAACAAATACACTTTGACACATATGCAGGCAGTCATGGAAGAAGCATAAATAACAATGCCATATTTTATACTTACTATAAATTATCCAATCATGCTGCACACCAAAACAATGCCATAAAACATCAACCACAAGTGTGTCAACTTTCTGAAGATTTTCCACAATACAAATTCAAAATAGTCACAAAATTCTTGACTGGCTGCAATTTACATGACAAACACTAGTTGCTCAACCATAGACACATGTAGCATAATCAAAATCCGAGTGATGTAAAGTAATGTCATTTTTTTTAAGTTGGTGTTTTTGCAACTCTCACCTTTGGATAATGTTGAGCTAAGAGGAAAGGTAAGGAAGGGCGCATCTGTAAATGATGCTTACTGCTCAGCTAATTATAGTCACTATACCAGACATCTTAAACCCAGGGGCTCAACTAAACAGTAGCCTTATATTCCACAGCTCAAGTAAGTCCTTACTATGCAAGTTAAAACAATGCCATTTGGTACACCTAAAAGTGTTAACAAACAAATAACACTCCGACATACAAAATGCAGTTACACGTTTTCACTCCAACTTAAATAGGTTTCTACATAAGCACATTCACTACATACAAACATATACAGTACACTCCTCAGCATTGAAATTGAAACACCACAAAGGAAAAGTCATGGAATTATAGAAATAGCATGATCAATGCTAATGATATACAAATGATAAACAAATCGAAGCCGATTTTTCAAAACATCTTGATTTAGTCAGTACCTAGCATTGAGATTATTAATATTTGTCTGAGGAATATTCTGCTATGCTGACTGCACTTAGGTATACAAATCATCAAGATCCACTGCTGGCAGCTACATTTGCAATTGCCAAAGTATGTAAGTGTACTGTATGTATTTCTCCACATGATATTCATACTCAATACAGGATAAATCAAGATGCTTTGAAAACTTTAGTTACATTTTTTCATAATTTGAATCATTTGGATATCATTAACATGTCTATTGATCCTGTGATTTCCATAAAGTCACAACTTTTTCTTCTTGGTCTTGTAATTTAAATTGAGGAGGAGTGTATGAATGCTGAGTGTTATGTTAGAGAAGCAACTCACCCTGGATAATAGGTAAAGCTAAAAAAATGCAATTGACTCTGCCGCTTCCTGTACAGATTAGAGATCCTGACCCCGCAGTCCCTAGGTGGTTTCTGCATGAGTTGAGATAGCCCTAACCACTACCTAGAAGATGGCAACTCAGACCTATGCTGCCTGAAAGGCCGTAGAGCGCTTCATGCCGAGTGCCAATTACCTACAAAAAAGGAAAGTTTGCTGAAAAAGAAAAGATCCCAGAGTGACTAAAATAAACCATGGTATACAAAAGGAAGTATAAAGTACGAACTGTTAGATAATATAAAGCTTATTTCCTAAACAGCAACAGAAGAAATGTGCAAAATACAGAACAGAAACAGCAAAGAGATAAACTCTAGCTGGAATTTCACTAACTGACTTTAACCTACATCAGAATGGCTGATCATCGAAAAGAGACTATCACCAGCAGGAAATTCCAGCATTGAGACAGAATATAAAGCAGCACCCGAAAGGTGATAGGGCAGACAAATAAAAACACCTGTGTTATGCTAAACAGACTGCAGCCAAAATAGCAGAACCTAAACACCTGGAAAAAGGTGTGTACCTGTAGTATACCTTTCATTGGTTTAGTTGCCATAAAAAATGATTTATTGTGTATACAAATGAGGGGGCTTCAGTGCACCTTTGGTGTGGTTAAGGTTTCAGTACACCGTTATGCCCCCTCAATTTGCACATTGATCACTGTCATATCTTGATTGAGTTCAGGAAGTCAATCAGAAGCTCTGCGCAGACACTACAGCTGCGCTCACATAGTGTTATTACTGGCTCTCAGAGCTGGCCCTTGTCTGCAGTTCAGTACTGAGCAGCGGCCACAGACAGGAGTCAGCGATAGTATCTGTGTAGCTATGTGAGTGTAGCTGCAGCGTCTGGGCAACTTGCAGAGTCACTGATTGTCATTGCACCTCCACACGGACACTGCAACCGCGCTCACATAGTGTCATTGTTGACTTTCAACACTGGATCCTGTCAGCAGTACAGTACGAAGCGGTGGTCTCAGACAAAAGTTAGCAATGAAAGCTAGAAATTATGGTATGTGAGTGTGGCTGCAGTCTGTGCACAAGTGCAGAGCTACTGACTGAGTTCACAGTGTCAATCAAGACAAACACTGTAGCAGCGCTTACATAGGGTCATTGCCATTTCTCTATGAATGCTGCAGTCTGTGGCTGCTGCTAGATACTGTACTGTGGACAGGAACTGGTGTTGAGATCCCACAATGATCCTATGAGAGCATGGCTGCAGTGTCCATTCAAAGCCACTATTCAAGCTCAGTCAATCAAGATACAAATGTGCTCAGTATGTAAATTGAGGGGCCATAACTATGCACTGAGCCAATGACATCTATACAACCTAATGGAGACATCTTCCAAACTGGAGAACTTCTTTAACTAAGCTGTGTTTACAAAAAGGCTATAACTTCTTCGATGTCAGTACAAATAGTATTTGTTTGCAGAGTAACTTCAAAAAAGCAAAAAAGTTGGTTTTAGGGCCGCCAGTCTTTTTCTTTCTATGCCTAAAAAAATGTGTAACTTAGGCTATGTGCCCACGATGCAGAAATGAAGCAGAAAATGTCTGCAGCATTTCTGCATCTCCCTGGCAGAAAAAAACGCATGCGGATTGTGCATGCGTTTTTCCTGCAGAATACATGCGGATCCACATGCGGATTCACATGCGTTTCCGCATGCAGATTGACAAGCACTTTCCAGGCGATAGCATCACTTGGAAAGTGCTTGACAACTAGGTCACACTATATAAATCCATGCAAACAGCATGGATTTATACAGTGTGAACCGTAAAAATGAAAACAAATAAAGCTATACTCACCCCCGAGGCCCCGGCGTGGCTGCAGCGCTGCTTCCTGTCTGGTTCCTGGATGCCGGCATCTCGCGAGACAGAGCGGTGAAGGGCTGTGACGTCACCGCAGGTCCTCAAGCGATGCCGGCATTCAGAGAGAAGCCGCCGGACAGGTGAGCATAAACTTTATTTGTTATTTTATTCTTTTTTTACAGGTACAATGGTACCCAGGTCTGGATGAGAGTCTCCTCTCCTCCAGAACTGGGTACCATCCGCACATAGAGACGCATAGAAGCTGCTTGTAAAAATGTACAGTCGCGGTTTCTATGCGTTTCAATGCAAGTCAATGGCGGGAGTTCCGCTGCGCTTCCGCAAAATTAAATGACATGCTGCGGATTTTTGTACGCAGCATAAACGCTGCGGAAAAATCCGCAGCATGTGCATAGAACATGCGGAATCCCCTTGGGGACCATGGGGTGCGGATTACCTAGCGTTTCACAAGCGTTTCCGTTGCGGAAATTCCGCAGCATAAACGCTTGAAAAACGCTACGTGGGCACACAGCCTTACCGTAATTTATGTTTAGCTGTCAAATGGACATGAAAATGTTTTATTGTTTACAAGAAATAATATACAGAGCTGCAATTGTTACATTTTGAATTGATACAGCAGAATGCTACATTTGCATTGTACACACCATATTTCTAGAGTTAACAAGGCATTGGTCTAAGGGCATTTAGGGAAACAGCTTAATGTATAGGAAGTATTATCAAATAAATCCAGCTGTCCAAAACACATGGTAACAACGTGTAAAATAAATTATTATTAGCTATATCGCCAGAAGGGTGATACAAAACCATTGGATCTGCACAGCTGTCCCATCGTAAAGAGCAGGTGGGATTTGACATTTGCCTCATATCACCCCTTAAGGGTAGTTTCTTTTTTTTCCAAAGCTTCAAGTAAATAAATCTAATGCACACAATATAAGTGTATACATACATGTAGAATATTATTTTGCGATAAATTATGGAGTTAAGATTGCTCTGGTATGTCTGAATACTTATTATGATATTATCATATATTATCTTCTGACTGTCTCTATCTATCTATCGCATATCTATCTATCTATCTATCTATCTAATATCTATCTATCTATCTATCTATCTATCCCATATCTATCTATCTATTTTTATATCTATCTATCTTTCTATCTATCTATCTATTTTTATATCTATCTATGTTTCTATCTATCTATCTATCTATCCCATATCTATCTATCTATCTATCTATCTATCTATCTATCTATCTATCTATCTATCTATCCCATATCTATCTATCTATCTATCTATCTATCTATCTATCTATCTATCTATCTATCTATCTATCTATCTATCTATCTATCTATTTTTATATCTATCTTTCTATCTATCTATCTATCTATCTATCTATCTATCTATCTATCTATCTATCTATCTATCTATCTATCTATCTATCTATCTATCTATCTATCTATCTATCTATCTATCTATCTAGCTAGGTAAAAATTGAACAGCACACTAGTTATACTAGAATGATGCGTTCAAAGCCTCCCAAGAAAAATATCCAGTTTTGCAAAGTATATAAAATGCAGAAAGCAGGCAGCACTCCAGTAGCACCAGAAATAAAGCGGACTTTAATCAGCCCATGTGGCGTGGCGACGTTTCGGTTGTAGTGAACCTTTTTCAAGCCAGTGAAAAAAATGGAAAAGAAAAAGCACTAAGTACCTTACATTTTTAACGTTTACAGCAATATTGGAGTTCATGTATTCATTAGTTGCAGTGTGCTGACACATCGTGTATGTATATCTTTGTATATTAGCCACTAAGAGTATTTGTGCACCTGTACATTAATTTAATACTAAAGATGTGCGAGTCCTATTTTTTCTTTTTTGAACTACTGTACATATTAGGAGGAGTGGCCCCCTCCAGGGCTCAGCTCCCTTATCCACCCATCTTTCCCACGCAAGGTTTGAATAGTGAGCTACACCTGGTTTCCTTTTCACTCCCCATTCACATGAGGTTGGTTTGGCACATGGATAGATAGGACAATAGTGTTTAGGAACCATCTATACTTAAAGTACACCTTGATGTGGTACACCTTATGTTTTTAATAATTTAACAATATTGGAATTCATGTTTACATTAATCTCACAGTGTTGATAGACTCTTCATTTGCTTAATGTACAGAGACAATTCAGTCAACGTTACTTTGCTCTTTCTCAACATCGCTGGACCTTTGGTAAATGAAGAGTCTGTTTTTTGAGCACTCTTTTTGGAGTTCTGCCTCTTTTCCATTTTTATCTTTAAAGGAAAACGGATTATGATTGTAACGGGTCTGGGAGGCGGAACCTCTGAGCTACTATACAAGGGGGCGGCCCTTGTAAGGGAGCGGGCGGCAGTCTCTGGATGAACGGACAGGGAGATACGGCAAGTGATCAGGGCAGTCTCTGGGTAAAGGGTAGGTACGACCTGTGATGGCAGAGCCTCCGGGTAGGCAAGCAGGCAGATGGTAGATGTGTGCTCCCAGGTGAGCAAGCGAGAGTCTCTGGAATAACAGGTGGTCACGGCACGTGACGGCGGAACCTCCGGGCTGGCAAGCAGGCAGGTAACGGAGAAGCGCTCCCAGGTGAGCGGGCAAGAGTCTCTGAAGTAGCTGATGGTCACAGTACGTGACAACGGAGCCTCCGGGCTGGCAAGCAGGCAGGTAACGGAGAAGCGCTCCCAGGTGAGCGGACAAGAGTCTGAAGTAGCTGATGGTCACAGCACGTGACAACGGAGCCTCCGGGCTGGCAAGCAGGCAGGTAACGGAGAAGCGCTCCCAGGTGAGCGGACAAGAGTCTGAAGTAGCTGATGGTCACAGCACGTGACAACGGAGCCTCCGGGCTGGCAAGCAGGCAGGTAACGGAGAAGCGCTCCCAGGTGAGCGGGCAAGCTGGTCCATAGACAGACTGACCGGAGTTGTAAGGCAGACCGTCGGACCTCAGGAAAGTAGGCAGGTAGCTGATGTGCACTCCCAGGTGAGCGGGCAGGCTGGTCCTTTAGACAGACTGACAGGAGTAGTAAGGCAGACCGTCGGACCTCAGACTGGCAGACAGGTAACAAGAATTCAGGCAGGAATCAGGCAGGTAACTGGCAGGAAACTGGCAGGTAACTGGCAGGAAACTGGCAACGGGACCTGAGGGCTGAAGCACAGGTGAGACACAGGTGCAAACAACATTGCTCGGGCACCTCCATTTTGGAGGAGGTGCCTTATATATGATGAAGTCCTCCGGCCATTGGCCGGGGACTCCTTTGGACGGCGCGCGCGGCCCCTTTAAGAGGAGGGGAGCGCGCGCGCGCGCGCCCTAAGCACAGGGGCCGGGAAGGAGCGCGCGCTGAGAGCAGAGCGGGAGGAGGACGCCGGGAAGGAGCGCGCGCTGACAGCAGAGCGGGGAGAGGACGCCGGGCACGGAGCAGAGCGGTGAGGGGAGCAGCGTCCCTGCCTAGCAGAGGGCAGGGACGTCAGCGCTACAGTACCCCCCCCTTTAGGCCCCCCCTTTTTTAGGCCAGACAGAAATTTAGCTAGGATGAGAGGGGCATGGATGTTCTCCCGGGGCTCCCACGTTCTCTCCTCAGGACCAAACCCCTTCCAATCTACCAGAAAAAAGGTCTTTCCTCTTACCCTTTTGGTGGCAAGAATGTTCTCTACCTCAAACTCATCCTCAGCAGAAACCGGAGCAGGAGGCGTACCTGTAGACTTGGAAAAAGAGTTAAGTACCACAGGTTTGAGGAGAGATACATGGAAGGAGTTAGGGATCCGTAAGTTGACCGGGAGTTTCAATTTATAGGCCACCGGGTTGATCTGACTGATGACCTCCAGTGGGCCGATGAACCGAGGCCCTAACTTATAGGAAGGGATCTTGAGCCGGACATATTTGGACGAGAGCCAGACTTTATCCCCAGGACGGAATTGAGGAGGGTCCAGACGTTTTTTGTCAGCGTGTCTTTTCATACGCTCGGAAGACTGAAGGAGTGCGGATCGGGTACTCTCCCAAATGGAGGAAAATTTGCTAACGAGAGATTCCGCAGCCGGGTTGTCCACCGAGGTGGAGACAGGAAAAGGAATCCGAGGATGCTGACCAAAGACTACAAAAAACGGGGATTTGGAGGAGGATTCGCTCTCGTGATTATTGTAAGAGAACTCGGCCCATGGTAGGAGATCCACCCAGTCAGAATGGTGGGCATTAACGAAGTGCCGGAGGTAACTGGTCAGGTTCTGATTGATCCGCTCCACTTGACCATTGGACTGTGGGTGGTAAGCGGAAGAGAAGTCCAGGGAGACGTCTAGTAGTTTACAAGTGGCTCTCCAGAAGCGTGAGGTGAACTGTACCCCACGATCCGACACGATGTGGAGGGGCAGGCCATGAAAACGGAAGATGTGACGAATAAAGTCTCTAGCTAGCTCGGGTGCAGACGGGAGGCCTGGCAGGGGAACGAAATGAGCCATCTTGGAGAAGCGGTCAGCGACCACCCAAATGACCGTACAACCGGCAGAGAGTGGGAGGTCAGTTATGAAGTCCATTGCAATATGCTGCCAGGGGGCAGCAGGTACTGGGAGCGGAAGGAGGCGACCGACTGGCAGATGTCTCGGAACCTTGTTGCGGGCGCAGGACACACAGGCAGAAACAAAGTCTATTAC
The DNA here is from genome assembly GCF_046119375.1 of Phyllobates terribilis. NCBI lineage: Eukaryota > Metazoa > Chordata > Amphibia > Anura > Dendrobatidae > Phyllobates > Phyllobates terribilis. The sequence goes on from NW_027362764.1 coordinate 255,104,063, forward strand.
ATCCTTGTGCAGGGTAGGCCACCAGTAGTGCCGGGAAATAAGCTGGAGGGTCTTCTTCTGACCAGCGTGGCCAGCCAGTTTAGACGAGTGACCCCAGTGAAGGATCTTCTCCCGATCAGGTACTGATACGAACGTCTTTCCGGGAGGAAGACGATTTAGACTCACGGGAGCCACCTGCATTACTCTGGCGGGATCGATGATGTGTTTCGGATCTTCCTCGAGATCAGATACCAGAAAGGATCGAGACAAGGCGTCCGCCTTGACGTTTTTGTCAGCCGGGCGAAAATGAAGGACAAAATCAAAACGAGCAAAAAACAAGGACCACCGGGCTTGGCGCGGGTTAAGTCTCTGGGCATGCTGGAGATAAGCCAAGTTTTTGTGGTCAGTGTAAATTATTACCGGGTGAAGAGCCCCCTCAAGCAGGTAACGCCACTCCTCCAATGCCAGTTTGATGGCCAATAACTCTCGATCTCCTATGGAATAATTGCGCTCTGAGGAGGAGAAGAGTTTAGAGAAGAAGCCGCAAGTTACCATCCTCCCGGAAGAAGATTTTTGAGTAAGTACCGCTCCAGCTCCAGAGGAGGAGGCGTCCACTTCCAGGAAGAACTGCTTGTTGCCGTCCGGGCGATGCAGCACCGGGGCGGAAGAGAAGGCCTGTTTTAAGGAAAGAAAGGCTTCTTCTGCTTCGGGCGGCCACTCTTTGGGATTAGTACCCTTACGGGTGAGCGCGGAAATTGGGGCAGTCCGGGAAGAGAAGTGTGGTATGAAGAGGCGGTAGTAGTTGGCGAAGCCCAGGAACCGCTGAATGGCCTTCAGCCCCTCCGGTCGAGGCCATTTCTCGATGGCAGACAGTTTCTCTGGATCCATTCGTAGGCCGGTCTGAGAAATAATGTAGCCCAAAAACGGAAGCGAGGTCTGCTCAAAGAGGCACTTCTCGTATTTAGCGAAGAGGTGATTCTGCCTGAGCCTGAGCAGGACCTGACGAACGTCCCTCCGGTGAGTCTGGAGATCCGGAGAGAAGACCAAGATGTCGTCCAGGTACACCACTACGCAGGAGTAGAGAAGGTCCCGGAAGATGTCATTGACCAACTCTTGAAAGACGGCAGGAGCGTTACAGAGACCAAAGGGCATTACCAGGTATTCATAGTGGCCGTCCCGGGTGTTGAATGCCGTCTTCCATTCATCCCCTTGACGGATACGAACCAGGTTGTACGCCCCACGGAGGTCTAGTTTGGTGAAGATTCTAGCCCCCCTCAGACGATCAAATAATTCTGGAATGAGCGGAAGGGGGTACTTATTCTTCACCGTGATCTGGTTTAGGCCTCTATAGTCTATACAGGGACGGAGAGAGCCGTCCTTCTTTTTAACGAAAAAGAAGCCTGCTCCCGCCGGGGAGGTAGATTTCCGGATGAATCCCCTGGCCAGATTCTCCTCAATATATTCGGACATCGACCGGGTCTCAGCAGCGGATAAAGGATAAATACGCCCACGGGGAGGAGTAGTACCGGGTAACAGGTCGATGGGACAGTCGTATGGTCTATGAGGGGGTAATGTCTCTGCCTCCTTTTTATTAAAGACATCAGCATAAGACCAATAAGGAATTGGAAGTCCAGGTATATTAGCTGGGGTAGGAGAGGGACGGACGGGATGGACGGGAACCAGGCAGGTCTTATGACAGTCTTGTCCCCAGCGAAGGACTTCTCCGGTTTGCCAGTCAAGCACGGGTGCATGTCTCTGGAGCCAAGGCAGACCTAGCAAGAGGGCGTGAGAGAGTCCAGGCAGAACATGAAAGGAGATACTCTCAGAATGCAGCATTCCCACCTGCAGAGTAATGGATTCGGTGATGAGTTGGATGGGGCGTGGTAAGAGCCCCCCATCCACGGCAGCCACAGACAAGGGTACAGCCAGAGGTTTGGTGGGGATGCGGTATTTCTCTACCAGGGACTGTGAAATAAGATTCCCGGCTGCTCCAGAGTCCAGTTGGGCTAGTTCGAAATAACGGTTCTCCCCGTAGACGATTGAAACTGACAACAGCAGGGATGGAGAGGATTTATTCTTGTCTAGGTGGACCTCTCTGAGCGAACCTAGACACAGGCGTTTCCCGACCTTTCCGGGCAGGCATGGATCTGGTGCTCCTTACCGCCACAGTAGAAGCAGGTCCCCTCGGCACGGCGTAAGTCCTGACGGGTCTTGACCATCTTGGTCTGGTCGACCTGCATAGGCTCAGGAGGGTGTACCTGGTTAGAGACAGAAGGAGTGACGGGTTTCTGAAAAGTAGGAGCTAGACGTGGTAACCTCCTCTCACGGGTGACCTCTCTGGCACGCTCCTGGAACCGTAGGTCAATCCGGGTGGCAAGAGTTATTAAGTCATCGAGAGTGGTAGGAGTGTCCCGACCGGCAAGTTCATCTTTAATACGGCCGGACAGACCCTCCCAGAAGACGGAAACCAGAGCGTCGTTATCCCAGGTCAGCTCCGAGGCAAGGGTACGGAACCGTATGGCATATTGGCCCACGGTGAGACTCCCCTGACGGAGGCGTAGCAACGATGATGCAGATGAGGTCTTCCGTCCGGGTTCGTCGAAGACTTTCCGGAAAGCCGTGAGAAAAGCAGGCAAGTTGGACACCAGGGGGTCTCCTCTCTCCCATAGAGGATTTAGCCAGGCCAGGGCTTCCCCGGTGAGATGGGACATGATGAAGGCAATTTTGGCCCGGTCGGAGTTAAACTGGTAGGACAAAAGTTCAAAATGCAGGGTGCACTGATTTAAGAAGCCCCGAGCCTGGACGGAGTCGCCTCCGAAGCGAGGAGGTGCAGAAAGCCGGGGTCCGGGGTAGGATACCATGGTACTAGTGGGCAGCGGAGCTGCCGGATTGCAAGATATGGCACTGGCGGAGGTTGTTGGTGGATCAGACAGAGTGTTCAGGCGAGTATTAACATTCCGCAGGTGACCCAGGATGGACTCCTGTTGGGACCTCTGACGGGACAGTTCAAGACAGAGGTCCGAGAGCGAGGGAGCTTGGGTGCCACCGGGTTCCATGGCCAGAGCAAACTGTAACGGGTCTGGGAGGCGGAACCTCTGAGCTACTATACAAGGGGGCGGCCCTTGTAAGGGAGCGGGCGGCAGTCTCTGGATGAACGGACAGGGAGATACGGCAAGTGATCAGGGCAGTCTCTGGGTAAAGGGTAGGTACGACCTGTGATGGCAGAGCCTCCGGGTAGGCTAGCAGGCAGATGGTAGATGTGTGCTCCCAGGTGAGCAAGCGAGAGTCTCTGGAATAACAGGTGGTCACGGCACGTGACGGCGGAACCTCCGGGCTGGCAAGCAGGCAGGTAACGGAGAAGCGCTCCCAGGTGAGCGGGCAAGAGTCTCTGAAGTAGCTGATGGTCACAGTACGTGACAACGGAGCCTCCGGGCTGGCAAGCAGGCAGGTAACGGAGAAGCGCTCCCAGGTGAGCGGACAAGAGTCTGAAGTAGCTGATGGTCACAGCACGTGACAACGGAGCCTCCGGGCTGGCAAGCAGGCAGGTAACGGAGAAGCGCTCCCAGGTGAGCGGACAAGAGTCTGAAGTAGCTGATGGTCACAGCACGTGACAACGGAGCCTCCGGGCTGGCAAGCAGGCAGGTAACGGAGAAGCGCTCCCAGGTGAGCGGGCAAGCTGGTCCATAGACAGACTGACCGGAGTTGTAAGGCAGACCGTCGGACCTCAGGAAAGTAGGCAGGTAGCTGATGTGCGCTCCCAGGTGAGCGGGCAGGCTGGTCCTTTAGACAGACTGACAGGAGTAGTAAGGCAGACCGTCGGACCTCAGACTGGCAGACAGGTAACAAGAATTCAGGCAGGAATCAGGCAGGTAACTGGCAGGAAACTGGCAGGTAACTGGCAGGAAACTGGCAACGGGACCTGAGGGCTGAAGCACAGGTGAGACACAGGTGCAAACAACATTGCTCGGGCACCTCCATTTTGGAGGAGGTGCCTTATATATGATGAAGTCCTCCGGCCATTGGCCGGGGACTCCTTAGGACGGCGCGCGCGGCCCCTTTAAGAGGAGGGGAGCGCGCGCGCGCGCGCCCTAAGCACAGGGGCCGGGAAGGAGCGCGCACTGAGAGCAGAGCGGGAGGAGGACGCCGGGAAGGAGCGCGCGCTGACAGCAGAGCGGGGAGAGGACGCCGGGCACGGAGCAGAGCGGTGAGGGGAGCAGCGTCCCTGCCTAGCAGAGGGCAGGGACGCCAGCGCTACAATGATCTTGTGGCTTCATTGCCAAATCTCTCTATCTATCTATCTATCTATCTAATTATTGTCACGGTTTCACATCTGACTGTGGCTTAGAGACACTATGAGTGACAGCTCAGCCGCCCTATGGGATCTGTGGTGTGCTGGACTGTCAGTTTTGTGAGTGACAATCCAGCCATCCAATCGGATCCTGGGGCATGCTGGGCCATCAGCATTTTGATTGATAGCCCTGCTATTCAATCTAGTTTAGTCTTCGGGCGTTTCCTCAGGTGCCTCCCATCCGCTAATGATTTGCAGGGTATTTAACTGGCTTGCTGTGTGCAGCAGATGTCAGTTGTAGCTTTGCTTTAGGTAGATGTGTGTGCTTGCTCTGTGTCTGACTCTGATCTTGCTGATGACCCTGGATTTTGTTGTGACTACTCTTTTGGATTCTCTCCTCTTTTGACACTCTCTGACTTCAGGTGACCCCGGACTTGGCCTCTGATTATCCGTTTGTTGTACTCCCTGGTTTTCACGTACCCTCCTGGCTTTTGAACCTAGACTGTTACCTGATGTCACCTTTGTCTCACCCCTCTGTACTACAAGCCCTCCTGGTATCTGACCTCGGACATCCTGACTACCCTGTCTCTCGACTTGCTGTGAGTAGAGACTCAGAGTCAAAAGTATATCTATCTAATTCTATCTATATATCCATCTAATTCTATCTATCTATCTATCTGACTGTCTGTGCATGTATCTATCTCTTTCTATTTATCCATCTTTACATCTTTTATGTGTCTGATTGTCTGTCTGTTCATCTATCTATCTATCGATTTATAATTTAAAGAGTACATTTGTTTATCATTAGAGAACGTCAGCCTATTTGTTACAATGCTGATTCCCACCACAACAGAAACATTTGGTTGTCCTATAGAACACACCAGACAATAATAGTAATAGGATCAAATGTCAAAATAAAGCCAGGCTAGAGTTGCTGGGAAACCCTGAATTCCAACAGAAGATAATTCAACTTCGTCAACCCTGAACATCTTTCCCAAAGTTATCCTAGTTAAACCATTTGACAAGCAGCGCATGTAGAGCGTAGCTTTGGTACGGGGCCACTGCACCTGCTGGACAGGCTTGTAACGGTTCACAAATGCATACCATATTTTACACGCTGCCTGAAGCTGTTGATCAATTGCTTCCTGCATGACAAGGGAATGTGAAAATTATGCTTTGAGAGACGCATTAAATCTGTGAAGTGTTCAGCTGTTCCTCTGCCAAACTAAGAAATATTCTTGTAAGGTCACCGCCAGGGAAGATCTTGCCAGAGCATCAGCTGAAACAGGAGGCTTTTCCATGGCTCTCTGCAACAACACAAGGCTGTGCATATCTATGTAAATAAATGGAAGAATCCCAGGCAGATGTTGCATGAAACCCGGTTACTAAAACCTTGGCCAATTAGCTTACTTCCTTCATTAGATGTTAATGGAAAGCAATCATAAATCATTTGGGAGAGTTATGACATGGCAATTTGCTTTCTAATATGTAAACTACATAAACTGACCTCACATTAACATTTATCGTATGTTACATCTATCAATAGTAATAATAAAGGGCAGAAAGCTACAAAAGTCAGAATCTCGGACTGTATATTTCACTTTTAAATTATGTTTATATTGAGCTGTTAAAACTCATAGAGTGGAAGATATCTGTAAGAAGGTGCCTTAAAGTGGTTCACTGTTCACATGATAATGAAGACCTTTCCTTAGAATAATTCATCAATATCACATCGGTGGGGGTCCAACTCACCGCACCACCAATCAGCTGTTATTAGCTCATTTGGCAGCTGGATGTAAACATTGACAGCTACACACAGCTACATTCAGGGCGTAGTGTTCAGGAGAATAGGAGCTGATCTGCAGTATGCGGCAGCAGCCACTACACTTTGAATGGATCTGTGCAGTGCAGTTTTGTTACATTTTTACCCATGTCTGCTTCCAGAGATAATATCAGCTGATCAGTTGAGGTGCTGGGTGTTGTATCTCACCAACCTGATATTGATATTAGATGACATGATATCAATATGATCTCATGATATACTGATATCCTATGGATGACTGTCTCAGCCAAACACATGAGCTTGGTACACCCACGACATGGCCAAATAATTCAGTACACCTTTCCACTAATTTGTATTTCATCTATCTCCAGTCTTCTGTGGGTCATATAAAGCATGAGACCGATGCAAAACAAGTTGGTAGGAAAACACATTGAAGTGTTTGGCCATGCCAAGGATACACCGAGCACCTTTGCATGGTTTGAGCAGTCATTTTGTGCTGACGCACTCCCTTTAGAGTCAATGTGGTCCATTGGGATTGCCTAGTATCCATTTGAAAACTTACTGTATGAATCTGATCAAATGGACGTTGTTATGCTGACATGACTGCAGAGTCACATTCATTATACTTTCAATGTCAGAAATGGAAATAATGCCTATTTAATGACAAGATACACATGAGATACATTTAGGTTAAATCCACTAATTTAGGTGGGATGGGATTGACTGAATGTCATTTAGAATATTCATAGTATATTGCTGCATACAAATCAAGACACTTACTGTCGTATTCCTTTAAGACGAGCACATATGACGCGCCCCCTGGGCCCTATTCTTTAGGGGAATACCCGGAGCCGGATCAGATGGGGGTTGTAGTCTCCGAGTGGCTGTGACCCGGTCCGTGCCCAGGGTGTCAAGCTCAGAGTATGTGGCAGTCCTACAGATGTTACAAAGTTCGTTATGTCGACTACGCCACCCGTTGGATTGCGGTCACTACGGCCGCCGCTGCAGCAGGGTCCGCTGAGGCTGATGGTGTTGGTGCAGCTTTAGATAGTATAACCCCCAACGGGAGGGGTATGGCCTCAGGGGGTCAGGTGCAGAGGATGGGGGTTGTGGTGGTGCAGCGTAGATGATAATTAAAGACAGAGTCGGGTTGTGCAGTTCAGGGTGTTTACTTACTGCAGATATTCCGGTCACTCCGGTCTTGAGTGACCACCCGAGCCGTGCTGCGTCCACCAGGTCCTGGATTCAGCCAACCCCCAAGCAAGTCCGGAGCGTGTCCCTGAGCCCTCCTTCTTGTCCTTTCTTCTGGCCGTCCCCACCAGGGATCCACCTAGGTCCAGCTCCCTCGGGCCTTCTGTTGGGAGACCCTTGGCCTTGGGTTCCCTGACCCTACACGTGGTTTGCCTTCAGGGTGGATGTGGTGGGTGGCCGTGGCAGATCCTGCCCACGGCCTCCGGTCTCTGGCTGAGGTATGCTTTAGCCCCCACCAGTTTGGGATCCGGTACCCTGTTGCCAACTCTTCACCCTAGGGTTGTACTTGGGTTCTCAGAGTTCCTTCTTTCTCCCCCTCTGGGTCTTTCGTTCTCTCCTCTCTCACTCTGGGCCTGGGGCTGCTCTGCTCTTCTGCTCTCTTCCTCTGACTTCTCTGCAAAGACTGACTGACCTCTCACAGACTGACCCTGATCTTAGATGGTGCCCACCTTAAATACTCCCTCTATGTGTGAGCTCAGGTGACCAGCACCCAATGAGCTCCTAACTTTACCCAGGCTGCTCCCCCTATCTGCCCCTACACTACTGGGATGGACCACCCCCCTCCCACTCCAGCCAGGAACAGACTCGGTCGTACCTGCACATTTCTAAGTGGGAGTACCGTTGGTCTGTTCCTCGGAAATGGGATGTGTGTAGTGCATGCAGCTTTCTGAGCTCAGTTCCACACTCCATCCTTACCCGGGAGTGGAATACCACACCTCAGGGTTGAGGTGCAATACCCCTGTAGCAGCCGAATCCTCAGGGTGCTACATTCCCCCCTGGTAAATCACAGCACGTCCTCGGGCTGTAAGATATAAAAACACCAAAACATACAATTTTTGCATAAACAACATAATAAAAACATATAAAACATATATATCCGCAATAAAACTTTTTTCATAAATAACATTCTCGTAGACTTCTCTTGCTTCTAGCTCCTCCTCCGGACACTGTGCAACGTGTGCCCGGGAAAAGTGCAACAGTTTCTCTAGAAAAATGGTTTTCCTATAAAACCGGTAGGGGGCGCTTTAGGAAGCGCAACTATATACAAGGGATATGGCCGCTCTCAGTCCTCGGCCAGGGGGATTAAGGGAAATACGGGTAACAGTTCAATTCTCTGGTCCCAACGGGGACTATAATAGCAGCAACGGTTCACTGTGCCCCGACGGGCAACTATATACAGCTTCTACTCCGCTGTACTCAACGACGACGTCCTCCTGCTCTTTCTTTGTGATTAACTTTAGCTTCAGACCCGTCCGGGTCCTCTTGCTCCTCCTCACACCGCAGCTCCTCCTCCGTCAGGCGATGCACATGGAGGGCGTAGGGTCCTTTGGCACACTTGTGCCGGGTGAAGGTGACCTCGTCCCCTATATACAGGTCACGTCCTCTGTGTCCCTCCGGTAGGTGGGACTCAACGTCTCTTCTTGTCACGAAGACGTCGCCTGGGGTGCGGTGATCTCGGATGAAGCCCCACCCGTGTTGCATATTGAACTTGATCACAGTCCCGGTGGAAGGGGGACCATGAGCTGCACGGGGACTCCTCCTGGCCCGGCTCTTCTGCTCCGCGCTCTTTATTTGGGCTTGTTGTTCCCGGACCCGCCTCTCTCTCCGCTCCCTCTCAAAGACCTCGAGCTGCTGCCGGCAGCACTCTGCACGCTCCGCTGCAGCTGCCCGGGTCTCCTGAGTGAACCCCATGAGGTCTTCTCCGGTGGGGTCCCACTCAAACCGGGTCTCTTCTAGCGGGGGCGAGATCCTCTTTACGGGCTTTGGAACCGGAATCAGGGGTTCGTCAAGGGGTCTCTCTTTCCGGAGTCGGGGATGGTGAAACTCCGGTGGCCATATAAAGGGCTGCCCATCCGGGCACGTATGTTGGGCGAACAGATCTTCTCCCAGATGCGGCACTCTTGGTTTTATGGGCGCGGTGGTGGTGGCGCCCGGGTTGCCCAGGCCTTGCGGCCAGGCCTGGGGCACCTGGAAAGTGAAGGGCACCGTAAGGACGGCGGCGCCCTGGGCTACTTGGCCCTGCGACCAGGCCGGTGGCTCCGCGGAGGTAGGGGGCGCTGTTGGTATTGCGGCGCCCGGGGGTACTAGGCCTTGCGACCAGGCTGGTGGTACTTCCTGCTTGGTCACGCTCGGGGTCGAGGCGTGTGACGTCACAGGGGTCGCGGCTGCGGCTTCCGGTTGAGGCCTAGTCTGTGGCGGTGACGTTGCGGTTACGGGCACGGCAGGGGGTACTTCGGGCTCTGCGACGGGGAGCTGGGGCAGGTGCGCGGTTTCCCGGTTTGGGGTAGAGACGTCCCCTTTACCTGCCTCCTTTCGTTCGGCTCCCTTCTCGGCGCCGTCTCCGGCCTTCAGTCCTCCTGCGCCATCCTCAGAGGCGGTCTGTCTCCTCGCCTCGGGTGGCGTGCTCCGCTGACGAGTTCTTGTCTGCTGGACCATCTCACGGCTCCATTCTGCTAACGTCTCTCGCTGCACCCGGGCCATCCTCCGTGCGAGGCCCTCCAGCGCGGTCTGTGCACACTCCCGATCTCGGGGGAGCTGTGCCAGGACCTCCACTAAGCCTAGTGGGGTCGTTGCTTCTAGCAGGCTCCTGACCAACGGGTCGGTGCTGCTCTGCTCTCCTTCCGTTGTCTCCAGCAGGCTCCTGGCCAGCGGGCCGGTGCTGCTCTGCTCTTCTTCCATCTCCGGGTAAGCTTCTTCTGGACTCAGCTCTAGGCTTCTTGTCTCCGGGTGCGCTCTCTCCACACTGCTCCAAGCGACACCCATCTTTGTTCTCTTGTTCTCAGTCCTCCCACTTCGAGGGCGGTCCCGGGGCCACTTGGTGATTGTCAGCTCCAGGGGCAGTTCTTTCACGCTGACAGACACCTCTAGCATCACAGTCTCTGTTGGTGGGGGCGGTTTCCACTTTTGGCGCCATTTTCGGTCCTGGCCCACGATGGGAGGCGGCCTCTTGCCACCCTCTGGCACACCCATAATGGCGTCCGCTCTTCCAAGGCGGGAAACCTTTGGAAATGGCGGGAATCGTCTCCCAGTGGCGGGAAACTCTGCAGATGGCGGGAAAAAGCTGTTAATGGCGGACAACCGGCGGGAATCGATCTGTGACGGAGTCCGATGGCGGGGACCCTCCGGAACCGGCAGGAGACTTCTTTTTGAGGTAAACTTGTTCTTTTCTTCAGGCACGCAGTACCCGGGTGTTGCGGGCACGGTATCCTGCCGACTACGCCAAAGTTGACGCGCCCCCTGGGCCATATTCTTTAGGGGAATACCCGGAGCCAGATCAGATGGGGGTTGTAGTCTCCGAGTGGCTGTGACCCGGTCCGTGCCCAGGGTGTCAAGCTCAGAGTATGTGGCAGTCCTACAGATGTTACAAAGTTCGTTATGTCGACTACGCCACCCGTTGGATTGCGGTCACTACGGCCGCCGCTGCAGCAGGGTCCGCTGAGGCTGATGGTGTTGGTGCAGCTTTAGATAGTATAACCCCCAACGGGAGGGGTATGGCCTCAGGGGGTCAGGTGCAGAGGATGGGGGTTGTGGTGGTGCAGCGTAGATGATAATTAAAGACAGAGTCGGGTTGTGCAGTTCAGGGTGTTTACTTACTGCAGATATTCCGGTCACTCCGGCCTTGAGTGACCACCCGAGCCGTGCTGCGTCCACCAGGTCCTGGATTCAGCCAACCCCCAAGCAAGTCCGGAGCGTGTCCCTGAGCCCTCCTTCTTGTCCTTTCTTCTGGCCGTCCCCACCAGGGATCCACCTAGGTCCAGCTCCCTCGGGCCTTCTGTTGGGAGACCCTTGGCCTTGGGTTCCCTGACCCTACACGTGGTTTGCCTTCAGGGTGGATGTGGTGGGTGGCCGTGGCAGATCCTGCCCACGGCCTCCGGTCTCTGGCTGAGGTATGCTTTAGCCCCCACCAGTTTGGGATCCGGTACCCTGTTGCCAACTCTTCACCCTAGGGTTGTACTTGGGTTCTCAGAGTTCCTTCTTTCTCCCCCTCTGGGTCTTTCGTTCTCTCCTCTCTCACTCTGGGCCTGGGGCTGCTCTGCTCTTCTGCTCTCTTCCTCTGACTTCTCTGCAAAGACTGACTGACCTCTCACAGACTGACCCTGATCTTAGATGGTGCCCACCTTAAATACTCCCTCTATGTGTGAGCTCAGGTGACCAGCACCCAATGAGCTCCTAACTTTACCCAGGCTGCTCCCCCTATCTGCCCCTACACTACTGGGATGGACCACCCCCCTCCCACTCCAGCCAGGAACAGACTCGGTCGTACCTGCACATTTCTAAGTGGGAGTACCGTTGGTCTGTTCCTCGGAAATGGGATGTGTGTAGTGCATGCAGCTTTCTGAGCTCAGTTCCACACTCCATCCTTACCCGGGAGTGGAATACCACACCTCAGGGTTGAGGTGCAATACCCCTGTAGCAGCCGAATCCTCAGGGTGCTACATTCCCCCCTGGTAAATCACAGCACGTCCTCGGGCTGTAAGATATAAAAACACCAAAACATACAATTTTTGCATAAACAACATAATAAAAACATATAAAACATATATATCCGCAATAAAACTTTTTTCATAAATAACATTCTCGTAGACTTCTCTTGCTTCTAGCTCCTCCTCCGGACACTGTGCAACGTGTGCCCGGGAAAAGTGCAACAGTTTCTCTAGAAAAATGGTTTTCCCATAAAACCGGTAGGGGGCGCTTTAGGAAGCGCAACTATATACAAGGGATATGGCCGCTCTCAGTCCTCGGCCAGGGGGATTAAGGGAAATACGGGTAACAGTTCAATTCTCTGGTCCCAACGGGGACTATAATAGCAGCAACGGTTCACTGTGCCCCGACGGGCAACTATATACAGCTTCTACTCCGCTGTACTCAACGACGACGTCCTCCTGCTCTTTCTTTGTGATTAACTTTAGCTTCAGACCCGTCCGGGTCCTCTTGCTCCTCCTCACACCGCAGCTCCTCCTCCGTCAGGCGATGCACATGGAGGGCGTAGGGTCCTTTGGCACACTTGTGCCGGGTGAAGGTGACCTCGTCCCCTATATACAGGTCACGTCCTCTGTGTCCCTCCGGTAGGTGGGACTCAACGTCTCTTCTTGTCACGAAGACGTCGCCTGGGGTGCGGTGATCTCGGATGAAGCCCCACCCGTGTTGCATATTGAACTTGATCACAGTCCCGGTGGAAGGGGGACCATGAGCTGCACGGGGACTCCTCCTGGCCCGGCTCTTCTGCTCCGCGCTCTTTATTTGGGCTTGTTGTTCCCGGACCCGCCTCTCTCTCCGCTCCCTCTCAAAGACCTCGAGCTGCTGCCGGCAGCACTCTGCACGCTCCGCTGCAGCTGCCCGGGTCTCCTGAGTGAACCCCATGAGGTCTTCTCCGGTGGGGTCCCACTCAAACTGGGTCTCTTCTAGCGGGGGCGAGATCCTCTTTACGGGCTTTGGAACCGGAATCAGGGGTTCGTCAAGGGGTCTCTCTTTCCGGAGTCGGGGATGGTGAAACTCCGGTGGCCATATAAAGGGCTGCCCATCCGGGCACGTATGTTGGGCGAACAGATCTTCTCCCAGATGCGGCACTCTTGGTTTTATGGGCGCGGTGGTGGTGGCGCCCGGGTTGCCCAGGCCTTGCGGCCAGGCCTGGGGCACCTGGAAAGTGAAGGGCACCGTAAGGACGGCGGCGCCCTGGGCTACTTGGCCCTGCGACCAGGCCGGTGGCTCCGCGGAGGTAGGGGGCGCTGTTGGTATTGCGGCGCCCGGGGGTACTAGGCCTTGCGACCAGGCTGGTGGTACTTCCTGCTTGGTCACGCTCGGGGTCGAGGCGTGTGACGTCACAGGGGTCGCGGCTGCGGCTTCCGGTTGAGGCCTAGTCTGTGGCGGTGACGTTGCGGTTACGGGCACGGCAGGGGGTACTTCGGGCTCTGCGACGGGGAGCTGGGGCAGGTGCGCGGTTTCCCGGTTTGGGGTAGAGACGTCCCCTTTACCTGCCTCCTTTCGTTCGGCTCCCTTCTCGGCGCCGTCTCCGGCCTTCAGTCCTCCTGCGCCATCCTCAGAGGCGGTCTGTCTCCTCGCCTCGGGTGGCGTGCTCCGCTGACGAGTTCTTGTCTGCTGGACCATCTCACGGCTCCATTCTGCTAACGTCTCTCGCTGCACCCGGGCCATCCTCCGTGCGAGGCCCTCCAGCGCGGTCTGTGCACACTCCCGATCTCGGGGGAGCTGTGCCAGGACCTCCACTAAGCCTAGTGGGGTCGTTGCTTCTAGCAGGCTCCTGACCAACGGGTCGGTGCTGCTCTGCTCTCCTTCCGTTGTCTCCAGCAGGCTCCTGGCCAGCGGGCCGGTGCTGCTCTGCTCTTCTTCCATCTCCGGGTAAGCTTCTTCTGGACTCAGCTCTAGGCTTCTTGTCTCCGGGTGCGCTCTCTCCACACTGCTCCAAGCGACACCCATCTTTGTTCTCTTGTTCTCAGTCCTCCCACTTCGAGGGCGGTCCCGGGGCCACTTGGTGATTGTCAGCTCCAGGGGCAGTTCTTTCACGCTGACAGACACCTCTAGCATCACAGTCTCTGTTGGTGGGGGCGGTTTCCACTTTTGGTGCCATTTTCGGTCCTGGCCCACGATGGGAGGCGGCCTCTTGCCACCCTCTGGCACGCCCATAATGGCGTCCGCTCTTCCAAGGCGGGAAACCTTTGGAAATGGCGGGAATCGTCTCCCAGTGGCGGGAAACTCTGCAGATGGCGGGAAAAAGCTGTTAATGGCGGACAACCGGCGGGAATCGATCTGTGACGGAGTCCGATGGCGGGGACCCTCCGGAACCGGCAGGAGACTTCTTTTTGAGGTAAACTTGTTCTTTTCTTCAGGCACGCAGTACCCGGGTGTTGCGGGCACGGTATCCTGCCGACTACGCCAAAGTTGACGCGCCCCCTGGGCCATATTCTTTAGGGGAATACCCGGAGCCGGATCAGATGGGGGTTGTAGTCTCCGAGTGGCTGTGACCCGGTCCGTGCCCAGGGTGTCAAGCTCAGAGTATGTGGCAGTCCTACAGATGTTACAAAGTTCGTTATGTCGACTACGCCACCCGTTGGATTGCGGTCACTACGGCCGCCGCTGCAGCAGGGTCCGCTGAGGCTGATGGTGTTGGTGCAGCTTTAGATAGTATAACCCCCAACGGGAGGGGTATGGCCTCAGGGGGTCAGGTGCAGAGGATGGGGGTTGTGGTGGTGCAGCGTAGATGATAATTAAAGACAGAGTCGGGTTGTGCAGTTCAGGGTGTTTACTTACTGCAGATATTCCGGTCACTCCGGTCTTGAGTGACCACCCGAGCCGTGCTGCGTCCACCAGGTCCTGGATTCAGCCAACCCCCAAGCAAGTCCGGAGCGTGTCCCTGAGCCCTCCTTCTTGTCCTTTCTTCTGGCCGTCCCCACCAGGGATCCACCTAGGTCCAGCTCCCTCGGGCCTTCTGTTGGGAGACCCTTGGCCTTGGGTTCCCTGACCCTACACGTGGTTTGCCTTCAGGGTGGATGTGGTGGGTGGCCGTGGCAGATCCTGCCCACGGCCTCCGGTCTCTGGCTGAGGTATGCTTTAGCCCCCACCAGTTTGGGATCCGGTACCCTGTTGCCAACTCTTCACCCTAGGGTTGTACTTGGGTTCTCAGAGTTCCTTCTTTCTCCCCCTCTGGGTCTTTCGTTCTCTCCTCTCTCACTCTGGGCCTGGGGCTGCTCTGCTCTTCTGCTCTCTTCCTCTGACTTCTCTGCAAAGACTGACTGACCTCTCACAGACTGACCCTGATCTTAGATGGTGCCCACCTTAAATACTCCCTCTATGTGTGAGCTCAGGTGACCAGCACCCAATGAGCTCCTAACTTTACCCAGGCTGCTCCCCCTATCTGCCCCTACACTACTGGGATGGACCACCCCCCTCCCACTCCAGCCAGGAACAGACTCGGTCGTACCTGCACATTTCTAAGTGGGAGTACCGTTGGTCTGTTCCTCGGAAATGGGATGTGTGTAGTGCATGCAGCTTTCTGAGCTCAGTTCCACACTCCATCCTTACCCGGGAGTGGAATACCACACCTCAGGGTTGAGGTGCAATACCCCTGTAGCAGCCGAATCCTCAGGGTGCTACACATACTCTATACATTTCAAAGAATAAAGTATATCTCATGGGTAGAGAAATTGTATTCCTTAGTAAAACAAAGTGTTTTTGGCTGTTTGCTGATGCAGGCTTACACTGCTCATAGGGAAGGCAGGTTGGGCTGGTCTAAGCCTGACCTCTGTTCTTGAAGGTATAATAGCCCCATAAACTCTGTGGTATATATGCCCATGTCTACATTAGAACCCATTCATTTATCATAGTTATAAATTTCCGTAGAGTTGCCCAGAAGATTGAATGTGATTAAATGAGGAACATGGGTGATATCTAGATGTACAGTACAGACTAAAAGTTTGGACACACCTTCTCATTTAAAGATTTTTCTGTATTTTCATGTCTATGAAAATTGTACATTCACGCTGAAGGCATCAAAACTATGAATTAACACATGTGGAATTATATACCTAACAAAAAGTGTGAAACAACTGAAAATATGTCTTATATTCTAGGTTCTTCAAAGTAGCCACCTTTTGCTTTGATGACTGCTTTGCACACTCTTGGCATTCTCTTGATGAGCTTCAAGAGGTAGTCACCGGAAATAGTTTTCACATCACAGGTGTGCCCTGTCAGGTTTAATAAGTGGGATTGCTTGCCTTATAAATGGGGTTGGGACCATCAGTTGTGTTGTGCAGAAGTCTGGTGGATACACAGCTGATAGTCCTACTGAATAGACTGTTAGAATTTGTATTATGGCAAGAAAAAAGCAGCTAAGTAAAGAAAAACGAGTGGCCATCATTACTTTAAGAAATGAAGGTTAGTCAGTGCGAAAAATTGGGAAAACTTTGAAAGTGTCCCCAAGTGCAGTTGCAAAAACCATCAAGCGCTACAAAGAAACTGGCTCACATGAGGACCGCCCCAGGAAAGGAAGACCAAGAGTCACCTCTGCTTCTGAGGATAAGTTTATCTGACTCACCAGCCTCAGAAATCACAGGTTAACAGCAGCTCAGATTAGAGACCAGGTCAATGCCACACAGAGTTCTAGCAGCAGACACATCTCTACAACAACTGTTAAGAGGAGACTTTGTGCAGCAGGCCTTCATGGTAAAATAGCTGCTAGGAAACCACTGCTAAGGACAGGCAACAAGCAGAAGAGACTTGTTTGGGCTAAAGAACACAAGGAATGGACATTAGACCAGTGGAAATCTGTGCTTTGGTCTGATGAGTCCAAATTTGAGATCTTTGGTTCCAACCACTGTGTTTTTGTGTGACGCAGAAAAGGTGAACGGATGGACTCTACATGCCTGGTTCCCACCGTGAAGCATGGAGGAGGAGGTGTGATGGTGTGGGGGTGCTTTTCTGGTGACACTGTTGGTGATTTATTCAAAATTGAAGGCATACTGAACCAGCATGGCTACCACAGCATCTTGCAGCGGCATGCTATTCCATCCGGTTTGCGTTTAGTTGGACCATCATTTATTTTTCAACAGGACAATGACCCCAAACACACCTCCAGGCTGTGTAAGGGCTATTTGACCAAGAAGGAGAGTGATGGGGTGCTACGCCAGATGACCTGGCCTCCACAGTCACCAGACCTAAACCCAATCGAGATGGTTTGGGGTGAGCTGGACCACAGAGTGAAGGCAAAAGGGCCAACAAGTGCTAAGCATCTCTGGGAACTCCTTCAAGATTGTTGGAAGACCATTTCCGGTGACTACCTCTTGAAGCTCATCAAGAGAATGCCAAGAGTGTGCAAAGCAGTCATCAAAGCAAAAGGTGGCTACTTTGAAGAACCTAGAATATAAGACATATTTTCAGTCGTTTCACACTTTTTTGTTAAATATATAATTCCACATGTGTTAATTCAAAGTTTTGATGTGTTCAGTGTGAATGTACAATTTTCATAGTCATGAAAATACAGAAAAATCTTTAACCTTCGTCCGGCTAAGTAGGTACAATTGTAACTATTCCGTTTTAAAATTGCAATAACTTTTTTTTCGAAAAGCTATAGAGGGCTGAAATTTTGTGACATCTCTGCAGTTTTGGTCCAGAATATATTGGCCAAATTTCAATAAAATATCTCCACCCCCTTCCGAGATAAGGGGTCGAGATATTTTTGCATCCATAACAAGCTGCATAGGTACAAATGTACCCTCATATATTTTGAATGAAGATAATGCAAGGAAAAAAGAATAATATTTTTTTTAATGATAATGCTATTTTATTATTATAAACAAGTAAAAAAACTGTTCATTTACATTATAAAAGAAAATGTAAGAAACTTTTTTTATTGATTTTCTTCGCAAGTAATGCATGTTGTCTTTGCTACCGAGTGTTCATCGCAAATGGGTTTCACACAAACCACACAAGACTTTCTAGTCTTACGTTGTTTTCGCCTCAGGTCTCGGCAGACATAGCAACTACCAACAACAGGGGAGGGTCCACGACTACCATGAGGTATTTGAGGGCCAGCTGCTGCTTGCGATGCTACCAGAATGCATCGTCCAAGCACCATTTCTACTGCACCTCGAAGAAAATGGTTTCTCATCATCATTCGGTTTGTACTACGATCTTCAATTGC
The DNA here is from genome assembly GCF_046119375.1 of Phyllobates terribilis. Taxonomy (NCBI): domain Eukaryota; kingdom Metazoa; phylum Chordata; class Amphibia; order Anura; family Dendrobatidae; genus Phyllobates; species Phyllobates terribilis. The sequence continues at coordinate 255,122,015 of NW_027362764.1, forward strand.
AGGCACACACAGCTGATTTTCGAGATCTTTCAGGAACTTTCTTCGTTGATCCTTTGTCCTGAAGCTTGGATTGTGTTCTCTGTAGATGATGTAGGATGTGTTAGAACCTTGCTCTTAGGTTTTTTTTCCTTTGCTGGTCACATGACCTTGTTGGCCTATTTAAGCCTGCTCCGCCCTTCTGGCTTTGCTGGACTTCATTATATAACTACTTTCTTGCTAGCCTGTGCTCTGTATCTAACTCTGTTAGTTTGCTTGGTCTACGGACCTCTATGTTCTATATATTTTGTTTGTTCGTCTGTCTGCTACTATTTCTGTTAGGAGGTGTCCCATTTTCCTCCCAGTCCTTAGTACTTGTAGGGATTCCTTCCCCACATCTATAGGTCTCCGTACAGACTAGCTTAGGACTTTAGCAGGTCTGACCGCAGGATCAGGTTCCCTGTTACATCGTAGGGATTCAGCTGAGTTCTATCGTAGGGACAGATCTCCTCTCTTTCCTTAGCTCTGGTAGCAGAACATAACAGTAAGTCCAGCCTGCAAATTCTCTAAGGAAAGATTTTTCTGTTCCATCATGGTGTCGGTTCAGGATTTGGCTCATCGAATGCAGGGACTCTCTCTGGAGGTGGCCGAGCTCCGTCAGCACGTGAGTAACTGTCCTGGAGCACATTTCTTGGAGCCTAAGGTATGTTTGCCGGATTTATTTTTTGGTGAACACCGAGAATTTTTTTCATTTAAAAATGCTTGCTTATTGTATTTTCGTTTGAGACCCAAGTCCTCTGGGGATGAATCCCAGCGCATAGGGTTCATAATGTCACTTTTGCGCAAAGAGCCTCAGGAGTGGGCCTTTTCTTTGCAACCTAGTGATACATGCTTCAGAACAGTGGATAGTTTTTTTTCTGCTTTGGGACTATTATATGATGATCCTGACCGTGTCGCATCAGCTGAGACTGAGTTGAGACGTTTGAAACAGGGATCAGGTAATGTGGAAAAATATTGTACTCATTTCCGTCGATGGTCTACTCAAACAGGGTGGAACGATTCTGCTCTGAAAAGTCTATTTCTTGCTGGGCTCAATGAAAGGGTTAAAGACCTGCTAATTGCTTATCCTACACCTGAAGATTTGCAACAGGCTATGCAATTAGCTATACGGGTGGATAGGAGACTGCGTGCAAGGGTTAATGAGAGCAAATCCTCTGCTATGTCAGTTTCTGGTTATGAGAATGTGTGTACTAACAGTGGTGTTCCGATGGAGATTGGATCGGTGGCACCTCGCTCTCAAGAAAAAGACCGTCGATTTTCTGAAGGCTTGTGTTTCTATTGCGGAAAATCTGGTCATTTGATTAAAGGCTGTGAGCTTCGTATGAAGAAAGAAAAAAAAATGGTCAGTCATGCCCGTATTGCCTGTTTAAATTCCAAGGGTGTATTTTTAGCTGCTTCCACGATTGCTCAGGAAAAATTAATGGAATTTCGGGTGTTTGTTGATTGTGGGTCTACTCTGAATGTAATTGATGGGGGATTCTTGGAAAGACTCAATTTAAAACCCGAACCTTTATCATCCCCCATTGCTGTGGTTTCTGTGGATGGTTCCCCTTTGAAGAATATTACTCTCAAGGTCTGTGAATTTCCTCTCACTATTAATGGTGTTCACCATGAGAAATTGGATTTGGTAGTTTTGAATAACTTGCCTTCTCCAGTAATATTGGGATTGCCCTGGTTAAAATTTCACAATCCTGTACTGGATTGGTCTACCAGTGAAATTAAATCCTGGAGCCATAAATGTTATGACAAGTGTTGTAACGGGCGTATTGCAGCTTTGGATAGGGGAGAATTGCCTGTTCCTATTCAGGATTTTTGGAGAGTTTTTTCTGAGAAGGAATCGCAGGTTTTGCCTCCCCATAGAGACTATGATTGTTCTATTGAATTTGTCCCTGGAGCGACTCTTCCTAAAAGTCGTTTATTTAACCTTACTATTCCTGAGAGGAAGGCTTTGGAGGAATACATACAGACAAGTTTGGCCGCCGGTCACATTAGGCCCTCTAAGTCTCCTGTGGCGGTTGGATTTTTTTTTGTAAAAAAAAAGGACGGCGGTTTACGTCCTTGTCTGGATTTTCGTGAGATTAACAAAATTACTGTACGCAATCCTTACCCACTGCCATTGATTCCTGATCTGTTTAACCAGTTAATGGGGGCCAAGTGGTTCTCTAAAATTGACCTTAAGGGGGCATACAATCTGTTGCGCATGAAGGAGGGTGACGAATGGAAGACTGCTTTTAACACTCCTGTGGGTCATTTTGAGAACCTGGTTATGCCTTTTGGTCTTACTAATGCTCCTGCATTTTTTCAGAATCTTATTAATGACTAGTGTTGAGCCACCCCCGTAGTGTTCGAGTTCGGTTCGGTTCGTCGAACACCCGTGTGTTCGCCGAACTGTTCGTCGAACTGTTCGTCGAACACCTTCGAACACCGTTAAAACCAATGGCAGGCAAACAAAAACACATAGAAACACATAAAAAACACCTTCAAAGGTGTCCAAAAGCTGACAAACTGCTCAGAAGACATAACTAAAACATGGAAAAGTGACAAGTACATATAGTCATGCGAAAATAAAAGAGGTGGAGGAGTAAAAGGAGGGGGAGACACAGATATAGGCATGTCATGCTCTTCTAAAATCCAAAAAGTGAGAAGCCGACACGGCCAGTCCGCTCCTGCCCGTGCCACCTCCGTGTCGCCGGGTTTGTGCCAGAGCCGCGGTGAACCCTGACGGCCAGCCCCCCTCTCCCAATACTGGTGCCTGTCCGCTGGTGGGTCGAGCGAGCCCCCCTGTGGTGGAGGCAGCTCTAAGCTTTTTAATTTAAATTGTCTCTCTAATTTGAATGAATACACTTTAAATCCATTTACAAGGCTCTATTGGAGGGCAAGTCTCATGCCAGCAGCCGCGGTAATTCCAGCTCCAGTAGCGTCCACTAAAGCTGCTGCAGTTAAAAAGCTTTTATAAGGATCGAGCTCGGCTGTCCACCGCGAGGCATCCTACTGCCAGTCCCAGCCCCTATGCCTTGGGGTGCCTCCTGATGCTCTTCACTAAGTATCCCATGGTCCCGAAGCATTTCCTTTGAAAAAATTAAGTGTCTAAACTACAGGTGGTGCAGCTTGCTTAACAGCCGGGATAATCCGCTCACTAGCAGACACTGCTACTAGGCACAAAGTATTTCCTGGGCTAGATGCAGTTAAAAATTTGTAATTAGATACTCTCGTTGGATGCTGAGAAAGCATTCCATAGAGTCTCCTGGCACGCCATATATGATTCTCTTAAAAAGCTTGGGGTAGGGGTCTAGGGGACCCTTTTATAGCCAAAATCACGGCCCTGTATCGCAATACGTCACCTAGGCTGAAGATAAATGGAACTGTAGCACCCTGAGGGCTCGGTTGCTATAGACGTATTGCACCTCACCCAGAGGTGTGATATCTCACTCTCAGGTAAGGATGGAGTGTGGATCAGGACCCGACACCTGCATGCATTACACCACATTGCCGTGGGGCAGGGCGACCAATATGCCCCTGAGATGGGCACGACAGTCCCTGTCCCTGGCTGGAGTAGGGGGAGGGAACACTGAGGAAGGGGAACCCTGTAGTGCAGGAGCAGGGAGGAAGCAGTTCCTGGGTGCATTGAGAAGGGAGTATAAAAGGTGGGCACCATCTTAGTTCAGTGCAGAGAAGTCTGAGCAGAAGTGGCAGGGAGCAGGGGCTCTGCATGAGCTCTGCTCCGGAGGCGGGCCTAGTAACAGAGGCCCAGGCCTGGAAGAGGGAGAAGGAAGGAAGAGGAGCGGAGAAGGCTCCAGGAACGAGGAATGAAGGGATCCCAGGGGTGCGGACGGGCGAGTCGCCACCGCACGCCCGAATCCACCTGCGTGGAGGGGTCAGGCCAAAGGGGGAGACCGGTCCCCGAACTAGTGGAGGCAGGAAACGACCCTCAGCTAGAAACCGGAGGCTCTGACATTTTATGTGGCGCAGCCCCTCGCTACACCCGCTAGGAAGGCACCACATAGGGTCAGGGAAACTGGCGCCAAGTTTACCAAGAGGAGGCCCGAGGCAGCCGGACAGAAGTGTTGGTAAGAAAGGCCAGACAAAGGACACACAAAGGGGGTCCTGTGAAGTGCTCCAAAGTTATCTGGGAGTTGTCTGAGCCCCTCACCTGGTGAGCACAGTACGACGTGGGCAGCCGTTACCTGCAGACGTGGTCTGGATAATAAGAACTGTAAGTAAAGGCCCTGAACTGCATCACTGACTCCGTGTCGTTACTGCTGCTGCCCTGCACCATCACCCCCATCCTCCGCATACACTGCCCTGAGGCTATACTCCTCCCGTGGGGAGTTATGCTACGCTCTGCTGCACCCACAACACCAGCCTCAGTGGTCTGCCCTGTAGCGGCGGTTCACTCTGACCGCAATCCACGGGTGGCGTAGTCGGACATTTAAACATGAAAACCACATAAATAGTTCCGCCACTGGTTTGACCGCCCTGAGCCACGGAACTGGGTCGCCGCCACGAAGACTACAACCACTAGCATCCACCAAAAAGGGTCCGGCTCCGGGTGTCCCAAGGCCCAGGGGGTGCGTCAGAACATTTTCATCACCTTTCACAATCACCAATGGGACAAGGCAGTGATGTCCTCTGTCCCCTCTCTTATACATCCTAGTGACGGAGCGCCTGCTCTCATCAATTCGCCATAACCCCAATATTAGGTGGATTGAGGTGGGAGGCACCGAGTACAAGTGCTCTCTATTTGCTGATGATGTCCTAGTATATATCACTCAATCACATATATCCATCCATGCTGTTATGGCTGAAATAGATCACTTTGTTACATGGTAAAATTTTAAAATCAATGCAGCGAAGTCTGAGGCCCTCGATGTCTCCCTCCCCAAATCCATATAGGATTCCATCCAGTCCAACTTTCCCTTTGCCTGGCCCTCACAGGGTATCAAATACTTAGGAATTCCTATTCATAGAGACCTCTCCCATCTATGTTATCTTAATTTTGGGCCCTTTATTGAACAACTCCATACAGACCACGGTTGGCAAGTTAGAACTGTAAGATTCACTACGTGAACCACTGGTGTTTTGTGGAAAAGCACATGTACACTGCGTTCCAAATTATTATACAAAAAGTGTTTAGGAGTGATAAGGGAAGAATTTGTTTGTTTGTCAGTTAAACTCATTGATGGTGATGTGTGTCAGGGCTCTTTATATCACTGTAAGCAATTGCAGACACCTGTGCTAATTAGTTTGGCAGGTGTGTCCAATGAAAGGCAAGACTACTTAAGAAGGCTCTCTCACATTATTAAGCAGCCTACATTTTCTGCCAAAATGGGAAAGAAAAAGGATGTGTCGGCTGCTGAGAAGCAACAAATTGTGGAGTGTTTAGGTCAAGGCATGACTACAATCAACATTGTGCGATGATCAGGATGAAGTGTCTTGGCAATCAAGAAGTATGTAGCTGATTCACAGTACACATGTGTGCGTGCTGATAAGGGCAAATTGAGGACTCTTTCCTACAGGCAATTACGTCAGGTTGAAAGAGCAGCGGCAAAAAAGCCTTGTCATAGCAGCAGACAAGTTTTTGAAGCTGCTTGTGCCTCCAACGTCCCCCGAACAACAAGATGCAGGGTCCTTCAGAGGTTTGCAGCTGTGCATGCGCCATCCTGTCGACCTCCTCTATCCACTTCACACAAGCAGAAACGGCTCCAGTGGGCCAAACATTACATGAAGACTGATTTCAAAACTGTTTTGTTCACGGATGAGTGCCATGCAGCGCTCGATGGTCCAGATGGATGGAGTGGAGGATGGCTGGTTGATGGACACCCCACGCAAACACGGCTACAGCGCCAACAAGGAGGAGGTGGAGTAATGTTTTGGGCTGGAATCATGGGGAGAGAGATTGTCGGCCCCTTTAGGATCCCTGAAGGCGCTAAAGATGAACTCCATAATGTATGTGGATTTTCTCAAACAGCACTTCCTGCCATGGTTCAAGAAGAAGAACCGTGTATTTCACAGCAAGATCATTTTTCTGCATGATAATGCACCATCTCATGCTGCACATAAAACATCTGCATCTCTGGCTGATATGGGCATAAAAGGGGACAAACTTATGGTGTGACCCCCATGCTCCCCTGACCTCTACCCCATTCAGAACCTTTGGAGCATCATTAAAAGGAGTGTCTATGATGGCGGGAGGCAGTTCACATCTAAGCAACAGCTCTGGGAGGGTATTCTGTCCTCATGCAAAACAATTGAAGCAGAAACCATCCAAAACCTGACAAATTCAATGGACGCGAGAGTTCAGAAGCTCCTTTCGAACAAGGGGTCCTATGTGAAAATGTAACATCACCTAGAATAAAGTTTTGAGTTGAAAACTGTTTGATTTCAGTTTCTAACAACCTGCTAATGCTTATAATTTCAAAAATGACCATTTTTTTGGTCTTTATTAAAATGAAAAGGTTGATCGAAAAGTTTGGGGGATCTAAGAGTGTGGCAACCCAGTAGTCATGATTACTTCGAATTCTGACAATATGAGGGTCATGCTGCAGGTAGTGCAGCAAGAAGGCACTTATGTGCCTTGCGCATCTCGGAGCCCCAAAATTATTTTCCGGGCTAGATGCAGCTAAAAATTATTTTTAATTTTAAATCTGGTGAAGCTTTAGTATAGATGGCCTAATAGGATCAGTGCTGCACACTGCTACAAAGCCCAAATTATTTTCCAGTCAAGATACAGATAAACATGATTAGTAATTTGAAAGCTTAAAACGGTTGGTAGGGTGATTTTAACCAATCATCAAGCTTTTACTCTCCCCAGGATGACACAGGGGTAGAAAAGTCGTTTCGGATCCATGATTTGTTCATCTTTATGAACGTGAGTCTGTCTACATTATCAGTGGAGAGCCGCGTGCGCTTATCTGTCAGCACACCACCAGCAGCGCTGAACACACGTTCAGACAGAACGCTGGCTGCGGGGCATGACAAGATCTCCAAGGCGTAAGTGGCTAGCTCCGGCCATTTATCCAGATTGGAAGCCCAAAAAGAGCAAGGGTCCAGTGACACAGTCGTGGCTTCAATGTTTACTTGGAGATACTCCTGTACCATCGTCTCTAGGCGTTGACTATGTGTCAGACTTCTTGTCTCCTGTGGCCTTGCAAAGGATGGGCTAAAAAAGTGGTGAAATGATTCCGCAAAATTGATGTTACCAGCAGATACTGTGGTTCTGTTACGGTTTGAGTGCTGAACACTTGACGGTCCCACGGTTGGCAAGTTGGAACTGTGAGATTCACTACGTGCACCACTGGTATTTTGTGGAAAAGCACATGTAAGATTCTGCAACAGTCTCTGCTGATACTCCTGCATGCGTGCATCCCTTTCTATGGCAGGAATAATTTCTGCAAATTTACTTTTGTACCGGGGATCTAACAGTGTGGCAACCCAGTAGTCAGGATTATTTCTAATTCTCACAATTCGAGGGTCATGTTGCAGGTAGTGCAGCAAGAAGGCACTCATGTGTGTTGCGCATCCAGGAGCACCAAGTCCCTGTTGTGTTGGTGGCGAGGTAACAATCATGCTTCCTTCCTCTGTCCTCTCCCCCCAACCTCGCACAACAGAAATGTGATCAAGGTCTCCCTCATCTGATGAGTCTTCCATCAGTTCGTCCTCCACTTCTTCCTGGGCTCCTGCACCTTCCTCACTAGTTTGGCTGCTACCATGCGCCCTGGTAAAACCATCTCCCCCACCCTCACATGCCTGCCGCCTTGGTGCTGCCGACCGTCTGGACCTTGCAGATGTTAGCCCTTCCGCATACAACTCCTCCTCCTCTACTTCCTCCACCTCCTCTTGTGCCACCACCTGACTCCGAATTCTGTTTAACATGTGCTCCAGCATGTAAATCACCGGAATAGTCATGCTGATAATGGCATCGTCAGCACTAAACATCTTCGTCGCCATTTCAAAACTGTGCAGAAGGGTGCATAGGTCCCTGATCTGAGACCACTCCTCCAGCGTGATTTGCCCCACCTCTGAATCTCGTTGGCCCAGGCTATACGTCAGAACGTATTGCACCAGGGCTTGTCGGTGCTGCCACAGTCGCTGCAACATGTGCAGAGTTGAATTCCACCGGGTAGGCACATCGCATTTTAGCCGGTGAAGTGGCAGGCCCAACGACTTCTGTAGAGATGTAAGTCGCTGAGCTGCGGGATGCGAACGGCGGAAGTGAGCACACAGCGACCGTGCCCTCTGCAGAAGGCCATCTAGTCTGGGTTAGTGGGCTAAAAATTGCTGGACAACCAGGTTCAACACGTGAGCCATACAAGGCACGTGTGTGACATTGCCCCGGCGAAGGGCCGCACCCAGGTTTGCAGCATTGTCGCACACGGCCTTCCCTGGTTTCAGGTCCAGTGGAGACAACCATTCATGAAATTGGTTCTCCAGAGCTGACCACAACTCCTCAGCTGTGTGACTCACATTTCCCAGACATTTCAATGTAAAAACCGCCTGATGACGTTGAGCCCTACTGCCAGCATAGTAAGGAGGTGTGCAGGATCCCTTCTGCGCAGTTAGAAAGCTTGTGGCATGACCAGACAGGCTTTGGGTGCAGGTGGAAGACCGAGAGGAGGTTGAGGAGGCAGAAGCAGTGGAGGAACTTTGACATAAAGAGGATTGACGCACAACTCGTGGGGACGGAAAGACTTGGACAGCAGCCCCTTGTCCTGCTGTCACCATAGTTACCCAGTGCCCAGTCAGCGACATGTAACGCCCCTGTCCATGCCTACTCGTCCAAGTGTCTGTGGTGAAATGCACCCTGTCACACACAGAGTTTCTCAAAGAAGCGGTGATGTTGTGTGCGACATGCTGGTGGAGCGCAGGCACACCTTTCTTTGAGAAGTAGTGCCGACTGGGCATCTGGTACTGGGGCACTGCGACGGACATAAGGTCTCGAAAATCCTCTGTGTCCACCAGGCGGAAAGGCAGCATTTCTGTAGCCAAGAGCTTGCAGATGGTGAAATTCAACCTCTTAGCTTTCTCATGGCTAGGAGGAAATGGTCTTTTACTTGTCCACATCTGAGGGACCGAGGGCTGGCTATTGTGCTTAGACGGGGTTGATAAGGGTGTCCCCGGCAAACTGCCGGTCTGTGAGGAAGATGCAGGCGGACATGTTAGGTTGCCTTGATCCAAAGGTGGTGCTATCGATGTCGGACAGCGCTCAACACCAGCTGGTGTTACCACCTCCAAAGAAAATGATGACCTGCCAATCACGCTGGCTGTTGCGGGTAAAGAGGTGGCAGGTCTGCGCCCCAAAACAGGTGTGACTGCTGTCCACCCAGTCACAGAGGATGAAGAGGCCGCGGATGCACAAGATATGGCAGACGGTGATTGGCCCGGCCGGCTAGGCCGCATTGTAGCACACTGAGCTTCCCACTGCAACTTATGCTTCATGTCCATGTGCCGGTTCATGCATGAAGTACTCAAACTATGTATTTTTTGGCCTCTACTTAGCTTTTGCTGACAAATGTTACAGATAACACGAGTTGGGTCATCTTTATCGATCTGAAAAAATGCCCAGGCTATGCAAGGCTTAGCACCCATGCGACCTGAAGAGCCACCACAACTTGTGGTGAGAGGCAGAGTTGTGTTTGAGGATGCAGTTGTTGACTTGCTTCCAGTACTACGTCTCTGTCCAGGAAGGCGCAACCTGACCTCGTCGTCACTAGCATCTTCCTCCACCTCCTCTGCTGACCTCATCTCTTGGCTGACTGTGGGTTGACAGTAAGTGGGATCTCCGACCTCATCATCATCACCCTGTGCGTTATCACACCCGTCGTCCTCAGAGCCAACCTGTTCCTGCCCTGACAAAAAACTAAAGTTGTCGCTCCAATCAGGTATTTGAGTCTTATCACCGTCTTCCTCATTGTCTCCACCAACAGGAGTTACAGTTTGGGAATGAGGGTCTACATTATGGTCAGAACCTTCTGCGTCTGGTCCTGGATCCGACTCATAAAGATTCTGGGCATCAGTGCAGATCATTTCCTCGTCTGGATTCACAGAAGCGCTGGAGTCGACCTCTGATTCCCAGGCTATAGTATGAGTAAACAGCTCTGCAGACTCAACCATCTGTTCTACCTCATACTCAGACGGGCAGCTGGAGATTTGGGAGCTGTGAGGAAGCAAGTGCGATTTGGGTGACACCTTTGAGGACTGGAGTATTTGTGATGTTGAAGTTGATGTGGAGGAGAGCCCACTTAAAGGAGCACTTGATATCCGTTGAAGCACCTGCTGTTTTTGTGCCTCATCTGGAATTTGTAGCGATTGGCGTGGCCGTAAGAAAGGGATCTTATCACATTGTCCGCTAAAAGAAGTAGACATTTTAGTTTGGCTGGAAGATGGTCTTTCTTCTGCAGATGTTACTGTTGCTTTAACACCTACCCCACGGACACAACCTTTTTTCCCCTTCCCAACACGCCTATTCCCCTTTCCACCAGCAGCAGGCCTTTTTCCACTCATTTTGGTGGTTAACTAATTCACAACTCTGGAGTTGTTTGCACAAAAAAACAATGGATGGTAACCGAGCAGAGCTGAGTGGCCAAACTGTGGTATTAGGCCAAAACTATTGGCTGGGTTAGATGCAGAAAAAAATTATTTTGAATTTGCAACCTGATGGAGGTCAGTATAGATGGACTAATACAAATAGTCCCACACACAGCTAGAAGCCCAAATATTTTTTCAGAGGTACTTTAGATGCAGATAAAAATTAGTTTTAATTTGCAACCTGATGGAGGTCAGTATAGATGGACTAATAGAGAAAGTCCGACACACTACTAGAAGGCCAAATATTTTTTCAGAGGTAGATGCAGAAAAAAATATATTCAGTTTGCAACCTGATGGAGGTCAGTATAGATGGACTAATACAAATAGTCCCACACACAGCTAGAAGCCCAAATATTTTTTCAGAGGTACTGTAGATGCAGATAAAAATTATTTTTAATTTGCAACCTGATGGAGGTCAGTATAGATGGACTAATAGACCAAGTCCCACACACTGCTAGAAGCCCAAATATTTTTTCAGAGCTAGATGCAGAAAAAAATTATTTTTAATTTGCAACCTGATGGAGGTCAGTATAGATGGACTAATAGACCAAGTCCCACACACCGCTAGAAGCCCAACTATTTTTTCAGAGCTAGATGCAGAAAAAAATTATATTCAATTTGCAACCTGCTGGAGGTCAGTATAGAAGGACTAATAGAACAAGTCCCACACACTGCTAGAAGCCCAAATATTTTTTCAGAGCTAAATGAAGAAAAAAATTATTTTTAATTTGCAACCTGATGGAGGTCAGTATAGATGGACTAATAGACCAAGTCCCACACACTGCTAGAAGCCCAAATATTTTTTCAGAGCTAGATGCAGAAAAAAAATATTTTTAATTTGCAACCTGATGGAGGTCAGTATAGATGGACTAATAGACCAAGTCCCACACACTGCTAGAAGCCCAAATATTTTTTCAGAGCTAGATGCAGAAAAAAAATATTTTTAATTTGCAACCTGATGGAGGTCAGTATAGATGGACTAATAGACCAAGTCCCACACACCGCTAGAAGCCCAAATATTTTTTCAGAGCTAGATGCAGAAAAAAATTATTTTTAATTTGCAACCTGATGGAGGTCAGTATAGATGGACTAATAGACCAAGTCCCACACACTGCTAGAAGCCCAAATATTTTTTCAGAGCTAGATGCAGAAAAAAATTATTTTTAATTTGCAACCTGATGGAGGTCAGTATAGATGGACTAATAGACCAAGTCCCACACACCGCTAGAAGCCCAACTATTTTTTCAGAGCTAGATGCAGAAAAAAATTATATTCAATTTGCAACCTGCTGGAGGTCAGTATAGAAGGACTAATAGAACAAGTCCCACACACTGCTAGAAGCCCAAATATTTTTTCAGAGCTAAATGAAGAAAAAAATTATTTTTTATATTGCAACCTGATGGAGGTCAGTATAGATGGACTAATAGACCAAGTCCCACACACTGCTAGAAGCCCAAATATTTTTTCAGAGCTAGATGCAGAAAAAAATTATATTCAGTTTGCAACCTGATGGAGGTCAGTATAGATGGACTAATAGAATGATGCTATGCCCAAAAGATTTTACTTCACTAGGTGCAGTAAAAAAATTGGTATTCTATACACAGGTGTTATATCTTGCAACACAGATAGGCTACTCCACTGACTAACACACTCTGCAATAGGCCAAAAAGGATTAGCTTTGCTAGATTCAGCCAAATGCTGTGAAAAAAACTTGCACAGCACTGGCACAGACCTGCCTGGCAAAAACTGATAGGAACTGATGTAACCTAGTCCTGAAAAGGACTCCAATTACAATTAGTCTTTACTCCCACAACCTATCTATTTAAGAGCACAGACCTCCCTGATAAAAGTCGTAGGAAATGCTGTAACCTAGTCCTTAAAAGGACTGCAATCACAACTATTCCCTACTCCCAAGCTATCTGTATATTTGTGCGAAAATTGGCTTGAAATTAACAAGGTATAGCGCACACAGCAACAGCGGTGCCGTCTAACACGCAGCTGCAGCAGTGAGAAAATGGTGGCGACGGGGAAAATGGCTTGGTCTTATAGGGCAAGGACATGTGACATACACTGCCAATGACACATGCCCTTGCTTGTGTGAAAAAAAGCACTTCGCTCCGTGTGTGCGCTGCTGATAGGCTGACAGATTGCACCTCCCCACTGCAAATGCGGGAAAGAGAAAAAAAAATGGAGATCTTCATTGTTCCTGCAGAGATCCATCCCCTGCCCCTCCCCCCACCCCGCTGTACACTCAAACTGCGTATTAACATTAATTTTCATCATTACTGAGAAAAAATCCAGTTATGATTTTGGTGCACGAACAGTTATCGAACATAACCTCGAACAGCCGAATTTTTCTCAAATTGTTCGTGTTCGCTGAACGGCTCGAACACCGCCCAAAACAGCTCGAATTTGAGATTGGCGAACAGTTCGAGTAGAACAACGCTCATCTCTATTAATGACATCCTTAGACCTTTGATCGGCAAAAATGTGGTTGTGTATTTGGATGACATTTTGATTTATTCGCCGGATCTGGAGTCTCATTGGCGGAGCGTACGTGAGGTATTACAGTTATTAATGGACAATTCGCTTTTTGCTAAGCTGGAGAAATGTGAGTTCGCTGTACAGAGAATTAGTTTTTTGGGTTACATTATCTCCAGCGAAGGTTTTGAGATGGACCCGGTTAAAGTTCAAGCTGTACAGGAATGGCCTAGGCCTATTGGTTTGAAATCGATACAGAGGTTTTTGGGTTTCGCCAATTATTACAGAAAATTCATAAAAAAATTTTCTAGTATTGTCAAACCTCTGACCGATCTCACCAGGAAAGGTGCTGATGCGGTTCAGTGGTCTTCTGAGGCCATTGAAGCTTTTGTGTATCTCAAGGGGAGGTTCACCTCTGCTCCCATCCTTATGCAGCCTGATGTGACTAAGCCGTTTTTGGTTGAGGTTGATGCTTCCTCTGTGGGGGTTGGCGCAGTATTGTCTCAGGATAACGGGGATGGATTACATCCCTGTGCCTTTTTTTCAAAAAAATTTTCGGAGACTGAACTGAATTACGATATTGGTAATCGGGAATTATTGGCTATTAAACTCGCATTTGAACACTGGCGCCACTTCTTGGAAGGTGCGGAATTTCCCGTTCAGGTTCTTACGGATCATAAAAATCTGATATATCTTGATGCTGCCAAGCGCCTGAATGCCCGTCAGGCTAGGTGGGCACTGTTTTTCTCGCGGTTTAATTTCTCCGTTACTTACATCCCTGGTACTAAGAATGTTAAGGCGGATGCCTTGTCTCGCAGTTTTTCTCCCATAGTCGGTGCTGAGAAAGAGGAGAACATTTTACAAGAAGGTGTTGTGATAGCTGCTTTGGACTCCGTTTTGGAAGATGAGATTCTTAAAGCACAGGAGAATGCCCCATCTAACACTCCTCATGGGAGGTTGTTTGTGCCTGGGACCTTTAGGAGAGATTTGTTTGTTGAGTGTCACGAATCTCGGTTGGCAGGTCATCCCGGAATCTCTGAGACCAAGAGACTGGTGGGTCGCAGTTTTTGGTGGCCTGGATGGCAGAAGGAACTCATTAAGTGGGTGCGTCAATGTACTATATGTGCTAGATCTAAGTCCTCACATACTCCTGCTGCGGGGTTGCTTTGTCCTTTGGAGGTTCCCAGTGCTCCTTGGACACATTTGGCTATGGACTTTATAACTGACCTTCCCCCCTCTGAGGGTTTTACTGTCATCTGGGTGGTCGTGGACCGTTTTAGCAAGATGTGTCACTTGGTTCCCTTCGTCAAACTGCCCTGCGCTAAAACTCTCGCTAAGGCCTTTGTCAAGGAAATTGTCAGACTTCATGGCGTTCCTACTGACATTGTTTCTGATAGGGGTCCTCAGTTCGTGGCTCGTTTTTGGCGTGCCTTTTGTGACAGGTTGGGAGTTCATTTGTCGTTCTCGTCCGGATATCATCCTGAATCTAATGGCCAGACAGAAAGGAAAAACCAGGATGTTGAGCAGTTCTTGCGTTGTTTTGTGGCAGACAATCAAGAGGGGTGGTCTGAGTTTCTGCCACTTGCTGAATTTGCTCTGAACAATCATACATCTTCTTCTGCTGGTTGTTCGCCTTTTTTTTGTTGTTCTGGGAGACATCCGTCGTTTGGGTCGTTCTCCAAGTTGGGATCTGCCGTGCCTGAGGAGGAGAATTTTTCCGGTGATTTGGAGAGAGTTTGGACGGATGTGCGTGGTAATCTTCAGGAGGCCAACAGAAAATCTAAAGACTACTTTGATAGGACACGACAGGAGGTTTTGTTCGCTGTTGGTGACATGGTCTGGTTGTCCTCTAGGAATCTGCGGTTGAGGATTCCTTCTAAGAAATTGGGTCCCAAGTTTGTAGGGCCCTTTAAGGTGCTTCAGGTTGTCAACCAATCTGCTGTTAGGTTGGAGGTTCCTACCTCCTGGAGAATTAATCCGGTATTTCATGTCTCTCTGTTGAAAAAAGCTGTTGTATCGGATTGTGACGCCTCTGCCTCTGTTCCTCCGGTGGTGGAGGACGGGGAATATGAAATTTCTCGCATCCTTAACTCTAGACTGTATAGAGGTAGTTTGCAGTATCTTGTGGCCTGGAAAGGTTTCGGACCCGAGGATAACTCTTGGGTGAGGTCGGATGATGTTTCCGCGTCCAGACTTATCAAAGCGTTTCACAGGAGATTTCCTGATAAGCCTGGTCCTAGGGGATCCGGAGGATCCTCTTAGAAGGGGGGGTACTGTTAGAACCTTGCTCTTAGGTTTTTTTTCCTTTGCTGGTCACATGACCTTGTTGGCCTATTTAAGCCTGCTCCGCCCTTCTGGCTTTGCTGGACTTCATTGTATAACTACTTTCTTGCTAGCCTGTGCTCTGTATCTAACTCTGTTAGTTTGCTTGGTCTACGGACCTCTATGTTCTATATATTTTGTTTGTTCGTCTGTCTGCTACTATTTCTGTTAGGAGGTGTCCCATTTTCCTCCCAGTCCTTAGTACTTGTAGGGATTCCTTCCCCACATCTATAGGTCTCCGTACAGACTAGCTTAGGACTTTAGCAGGTCTGATCGCAGGATCAGGTTCCCTGTTACATCGTAGGGATTCAGCGGAGTTCTATCGTAGGGACAGATCTCCTCTCTTTCCTTAGCTCTGGTAGCAGAACATAACACGATGCTAACCCAGTGACGTCAATCATATTGTAGAAAAATGCCAGAGGCCAACGTAATGTTCGTCGTTTCACAGTGTACTCTCCCAACATTTTATCCATAACATCAACTCCGCCTTTTGTTTTGTTGTAGTATTTTATTATCTCTGGCTTGGCTGCTAGTGTCTTTTCAACTTCTCCCGTCGTGTGCATAGATGATAGAAGCACGACTGATTTGTTCTTCTTTGGTACATATGAACAGACTGTTGCATCATGATTGTAGGCAAAATTTGTCGAGTTTACAGGCCTTTCTTTGGCAGGCTGCATGTTGCTAGGTAGGAACCTTTTGTTTTTTCTCACTGTACCAACTAGTGTCATGTTCCAGGAGTTCAATACCTTAGCTAGTTCCATGGTTGTAAAGAAGTTATCGGTGGTGACATTTCTTCCAGAGCCTATATACGAGCTCACTAGGTCCAATACTGTTCGTTCACCAATTTTTACTTGTCGAGGACCATCAGTTGGTTTCCCAGTGTAGAGCTGACCTTGTAATGGGTAGGCGTTTGACGAGTCACAAGCCCAGAAAATCTTTATGCCATATTTAGCTGGTTTTGAAGGTATATATTGGGTAAATTTAGCATGGCCTCTAAATGGAAATAATTGCTCGTCAACGGTGATACAATTATATGGCTTGTAGGCTCTCTCCAGATTTCTGTTCAGCATTGTCCACATGTCCGGTATTGGTGCAGCTTTATCTGTTTGCACACGTTTTGCACGTGTATTTTCGTTGTCAAATCTGATAAATCTGAGTATCATCTTGAAGACATGGCTGCACGTATAAGAGGCAGAGCAGCAACATTCCACATTTCCTCCAGATTCTCTTTGTTGTCTCTGTGCACACCAGCAGCAATCAGTATGCCCAAAAATGCATGGAGTTCAGTTTCAGTAAATTGCTTGAATATTTTTTGTGGTGGCCGTTCAGAAGAATCAGGAAAACATTGTACCAGTTCGTTGTTGTAAGCATCACAAACTCTCTTGGCCTTTCGATTCGTTTCTCGTAATATGATGTCACACATCTCGGGAGTCATGGTTGACTTGAATAGCTCTTTTGCTGTATACAGGTTGCTGATTGCTGCAGGGCCACCTCTTTGTCGTAGGACATTACGAGATTTTGTTTGTGCATTTGGCAGTGGATCACTACACCATTGAGTTTTATCCTTAGCAGTCCAAATGTCGCCTGCACTTTGAGGCACAGACTCATCCTCAACACTTTCGTCTGAGTCGTATTCTTTTTCCTGCTCTATGACCATTTCTTGTTCAATGTCTGAATCTTCTTCAGTAACATCCACTTGTGGTACATAGTTTTCATCATCAGATGCAACATATGGTTCTTCCTCATGCTCAGAATCAGATTCTTCTAGCATTCGCATTATTTCGTCAGACGTAAATCTGTAAATATGAAAAAATGAAAAATAAATAATTTTCCGAAATACTACACAATACTACATTATTGGCTTTTCACAAAATGATACTAACCTGCAAACACGTTTTCTTGGATTATGGCGGAAACTAGATCCAGCATCACTATCACTCATGATGACTTGGTAGATGAATTTTGGCTTCGTAATTTAGTTCAGTAACACGTGGCAAGTAGAATGAAACTCGATTCTAAAGTGCAGATAAAAAAGTAAATTATTTCTAGTGATAATTATTTATAAATGTCATTTATATATTATGTAAACCGTATACGGTTTCAGAATTTTCATTCCATCTTCGACTGTTTTTTCGACCAATAGGAAAATTGTAACAGAGCCACCATCTTTATTTTGTGCTGAATATAAGAAAAACATCGCAAAACAATATGTAGATACTAATTATTATCCATTTTTCGTATAAAAATCATACCTATAGTGATAAGTTTCATACAAAATATATGTAAGCCAAGTCCAGGCTCAAAGACAATTTCTGACTGTTCTGTCCCCACATAAGGCGAATGAAGGTATAACTGGCTGTTAGATGCTGTGAGACTTTCCTACCTTCGTATCCAAGAAATTGAAGACTTCACAAGCCTAGAAATGTGTGTGCTCACAGCAATGAGATGAACAGCAAAATGGCTACTGAGAGGAGGGAGGCAGGAAGAGAAGTAGAAGCCACTCCCAGTTTGAATGAACTTAATTGACAGCAACATGAGTGAGCAGTAACAACACTGGCCAATAGATATCAGCATAACATTTGTAGCTGAATGAACTTTAGTTTCTGAAACCAAGTAAAGGAGAAAGTCTTCCCACAGTGGAGGTATATATGAAGGTACAATTGTACCTCTGCAGCCTGTTAACGTTGTAAAATTATGCAGCCTGACGAAGGTTAAATGAGAAGGTGTGTCCAAACTTTTGGTCTGTACTGTATGTATTATTAAACAATCAAAGAAGCACTCCAGAAATTTTTTTATTTGCTAAATCTGTCTAAATACATGTGTTGTGTAATGTAAATGCTATAAAATACTGACCGATTGCCATCTTCCCTACTTTCCAGCACCACTGTGGTCCTCTACTTATTCATGTGACTGAAATTCTGATTCACCGGATCACTCAGGTGTTTATGTGGGAAGCAAGAGTGCATAGGTATGAATGTAATGATAGCATGTTATTTATGTTTCATAATGAAGAGTGATGAAACTTTGTAAAAATTACCCATCCCAATGTAGATCCCATCACTAAAAAAAACAAAATATTTTTAATTAACTTACCCACTTAGCAACATCCGCCATATATGTACGACGCACGTCGGTAAAGGGAGTATGAAACGGGCTCATCGGGTGAGTTTATATCATACCTGGGAGGTAATGACTGTGTGTTACAGCCAGGACCTGCCTCTAACAGCCACAGCTGAGCTTGCAACTGTTAACCTAATACATGCCACTCCAGTGATCCGTTGAAGACCTCAGTGCCTGTCATTACGAAGATGCCTTGAAACTCTGCCTGTGTCGGGCTTCAAAGGAGACTGTGATTTTTACAGTTTGCAGCAATACTGTGGTGTTGCTCTAAATAGTACAAGCTATCAGATGATCACAGGTTAAAGTCACCTAAGGTGACTAATAAATACAGTGAAGAGTAAAAAAAGAGTTTTAAAACATACGGAAAAAATAAAACAACATAAAAGTTTAATTCACCTCTTTTTCCACCATTCAAAATAAAGATAATAAAAAAAATACATGTGTATATAGTATCACCACGTTCAGAAAAGTCTGATCTGTCAAAATATTAAAATAATTCACCCGATCATAAACACATGTAAGGTGGCTGCCAGAAGCATACTGGAAGGCAGATATATATCACGGAGGTGGTTGTCCTATGTGATGTAAACCTGGAGTAATGCTCTACTACACATAGTACTAAGAGGGTTTAATTGGCCATCACAGGGCCAGGTTTATTGTGAACAGCTAAAGAGTTGGGCGAGATGACTGGACTGCTCACCAGATCTCCACCCCTGGGTGTGGTTCACATTGTAAAATGTGTGTGGAGGTGTGCGGATCTCCAGGAGTGTGTGTCTTTGCTAAAGGTCTAAAAGCTGGACCCTAACTCAAGCAGGTGAACCCGAACTACTATTAAATGGACTATTTACTATATGTTTCACTTTGTACTGAGTATAAGCTGTATTTATGGCAAGTTTTCCTGTGTTGTGGTTTATGAGAAGTGAAATAAATCAGCTGGACTTTTAAATAGAAACAGTTCCTGACCTACCTCATCCTGCACCCAAATGGATAACTTTGTTATATTGGTGTTAGAAGTGTGGTCAGCGTTCACAGGGAACACGTGTGACTACTACAGAGGTACTGCATGTCTTGAGTGAAGGTGGCTATAGGGCAGGGAGCGACGTCAGACAGCATGGAGGACCTAATTAATCGCATGGTGCAGACCCAGCAGGAAACAAATAAATGCAACAAATCCAGCAACAGCAGCAGCAACAGATACAGCAACATCAGCAGCACCGACAGCAGCAGATTGAACTACTTGCAGAGGCAGTTCGTGGCATGGCAGCAGCTCCGACTCCAAGGTCAGCTGATGATTTCTCTATCCGGAAGATGGTGAGGAGACATTTGCAGAAAATGACCTCAGGTGATGACAAAAAGGCCTTTTCAACCATTTTTAATGGGTTGTCAAAAGGGAAAAACTCCCGCCAGATCAGTGGACAGAAGTTCTGGTGCCATACTTAACGGGGGAGCCACAAAAGGCCAACCATGATTTAGCCTTACCGGATGCCAAAAAATATGAAAAATTGAAAATAGAAATTTGGGCACTTGGGGGTGACAATGGCTGCTGGGGCACAATGGGTCCATCGCTGGGCATATTACAGTGACAAACCCCCTCGGTCCCAGATGTATGATTTGCTGCACCTCATCCAAAAATGGTTGCAGCCGGAGTCCTCTACCCCAGCACAAATAGTAGAACGAGTTGTAATGGACTGTTTTGTGCACTCCCTTCCGAGGACGATGCAGACTTGGGTTGCCCAGGGAGATCCCTGGAACGCCAATGATCTGGCCGGACTGGTTGAAAGGTATCAGGGAGTTGAGGGTTCCTTGGGGTGTCCCAACATGGGACAGACGCTCAAAAGGGGATGGGGCATCCAAGGTCCAAAGCGGTGGCAGAGGTCATGCCGAAGGTCTCAGCTGAGGACGTAATTTGCTAGAGATGTCACGGCCCAGGTTATATAGCCAACATGAATCCCATGAGGTCAGCATGGTCCAGGATTTATTTCAACCAATTATCATACAGTAGTGTTTTGGGACTTGTGGGGGGAAGGGGAGAGGCCCTCTGTTGCTTGGATAAGGGATGGGTTGGCCCTAAAGAAGTCTCACCACAACCAGAGTCTGACAGACTTCCATTTTGTGTAATGGTGGGTGATGAGGAGGTAGTATCACCTGAGGCTGAAATTCCTGAGATAGGGGTGTCTAGAGAAAATTAGGGACCTAACTCTGAAAGAGAAGTTAAATAATGTAGCCATTATAAATGGCATAGCGCTGGACCGGGGGTTGACACCAGATTTCTCTATTTTATGATGAGTGGTGACTTATTGTACCAGGTTACTAAAGTTAGAGAGGAAATAGTGGAGCAATTATTGGTACCAGGACCCTATAAATAGAGGGTATTGGACATGGCCCATTCCCATGTCCTGGGTGGCAATCTGGGTGTGGACAAAACCTAAGAATGGGTCACTCAGAGGTTCTATTGGCCAGGATGTCACCAGGAAATCCTAAGAAAAGGTATTGCAAGTCCTGTTCCACGTGCCAGTTAACCGTTTCCACCGCTCACTTCCGAAATCCCTCATGCTGCTACCCATCATAGAGGTGCCGTTTGAGTGAATTGCCATGGACCTGGTTAACCCCCTGGTTAAGACTGTTCGTGGGCATCAATATATATTGGTTGTCCTCGATTATGCTATACGGTACCCAGAAGGGTTTCCACTGAGAAACTCCTTCTCGAAAAGTATAGCTTGTGAGTTGGTGATCTTTGCCCAGAACACCCTTTATGAGTAAAGTGATTGTTTGTCTCACACATGTTTTGTGTGTGGAGGCGTGCAGATGTTCAAGAGTGTGTCTTTGCTAAAGATCTAAGAAGCTGGACTCTAACTCAAGCGAGCGAACCCGCACTACTATTGAATGGACTTTTTACTTCATGTTTCATTTTGTGTCGAAAACAGGCTGTATTTAAGTTTTCCTTTGTTACGGTATATGAGAAGTGAAATAAACCAGCCGGACTTTTAAATAGAGACGGTTCTTGTGATACCTCATTCCGCATCCAAGTGAGTAGCTTTGTTACACACCCTATACAGAAAAAAATTTAAAAAAGGCAAAATTTCTCTTATTTTTGGTCATGGCAATACTGCAAAAAATGCTGTAAGAGGCGATCAAGATGTCATATCTCTCTGGAAATGGTATCTCCAAAAAGATAAGCCCTCACACAGCTCAATCAACCAAAAAATGAAAACGCTATGAGCCTTGGAAAATGGCAACACAGCTCGAACAAACATTTATTTTTAAATTTCTGATTTTTTTTTCACCACTAAAATAATAGAAAAAACTGGACATTTTTGTTGTCGCAGTAATCAGTCTGATGAGGAGAATCATATTGCCAGGCCATTTTTATCACACAATATATGCTTTAAAAACAATTCCCAAAAACAAGTGTCAGAATTGTGTGTAATTGTACAAAGGCAACCAATAAAATTCAGTATCAGCTACTTGATGCTTCATTTCGCCTCTGGTGGTGCTGAAGTTTTAGTTAATCTTCTAGCTTACATAGAAATCCACAGACTGCACAATATATTTTGGGTGTAAAACATTTCATGAATCAAGAACAATATCTGACACAGGAACATACAGTTAGGTCCATATATATTTGGACAGAGACAACATTTTTCTAATTTTGGTTCTAGACATTACCACAAGGAATTTTAAACAAAACAATTCAGATGCAGTTGAAGTTCAGACTTTCAGCTTTCATTTGAGGGTATCCACATTAAAATTGGATGAAGGGTTTAGGAGTTTCAGCTCCTTAACATGTGCCACCCTGTTTTTAAAGGGACCAAAAGTAATTGGACAGATTAAATAATTGTAAATAAAATGTTCATTTATAGTACTTGGTTGAAAACCCTTTGTTGTTTATGACTGCCTGAAGTCTTGAACTCATGGACATCACCAGACGCTGTGTTTCCTCCTTTTTGATGCTCTGCCAGGCCTTCACTGCGGTGGTTTTCGGTTGCTGTTTGTTTGTGGGCCTTTCTGTCTGAAGTTTAGTCTTTAACAAGTGAAATGCATGCTCAATTGGGTTGAGATCAGGTGACTGACTTGGCCATTCAAGAATATTCCACTTCTTTGCTTTAATAAACTCCTGGGTTGCTTTGGCTTTATGTTTTGGGTCATTGTCCATCTGTAGTATGAAATGACGACCAATCAGTTTGGCTGCATTTGGCTGGATCTGAGCACACAGTATGGCTCTGAATACATCAGAATTCATTCGCCTGCTTCTGTCCTGTGTCACATCATCAATAAACACTAGTGACCCAGTGCCACTGGCAGCCATGAATGCCCAAGCCATCATACTGCCTGCGCCGTGTTTTACATATGATGTGGTATGCTTTGGATCATGAGCTGTACCACGCCTTTGCCATACTTATCTCTTACCATCATTCTGGTAGAGGTTGATCTCGGTTTCATCTGTCCAAAGAATGTTCTTCCAGAACTGTGCTGGCTTTTTTAGATGTTTTTTAGCAAAGTCCAGTCTAGCCTTTTTATTCTTGATGCTTATGTGGCACCCTGCTGCGCATTGGTGCCACAGAACCCAGAAGGGTGCATGGATGGACTTCTCCACAAGAGGCCCTCACACATTCACACACCTCCACCCTACCACCTCAGACCAGCAGAGGGAGCCCGTTAGGGACATATATAGACACAGGAGGGTGGAGTTACGCAAAGAGTTTCCACTGAGACACAGAGAGGGACAGAGCTCAGAGCTGAGCTGAGAGCGTGCTGACGCTCAGAGAGTAGCAAAGAGGCAGCACGCTGGCTGCTGTGCTTAGGCAAGCCAAGGCCTACAGCACGTGTGAAAGCCTAGTGAGGGCCCTGAGTGTGGCCGAAGGCGAGAGGAGAAGGAAGAAGTAGCGAGGGGGCAGAGGAGCATACCAGGCTCACCCCGATATATATACCGGACCCAGGGTCCGAGCCTGCAGGGACCCTTAATGCCCAGTAGGAACCACCGGAACCCCTGGAGGACTACAGGTCCCAGGTTCACCAAATGCTGATTGCAGTACCAGGGCTAGGAGTCACGGAGGCCCCAGCGTCAAGGGAGAGTGATCTCCAAAGAGAAGGCCCTACCACCAGGTCAGCAGGTGCAAAGAGAGACAGTAACCAAGCTAGGCCTAATTCCAGGCAGGCCAGAAGCTTAGAGAATAAAGCCACGGATCAGGAGGCCCTATACCCGCTCACTGGGGAGAGTCCAGAAGTGCGCCCTTCATCCGGAGTACCCTGGACCGTGCCTGCAACATCACCAGTAAAGGTACTGAAGCTTACCCCCGTGTGAGTGTCTGTCTTTCCTCCGGGACCGTCCTGCCGTCTCTCCCCTGCACCACCATCCATTACACCCCACGCTGCCCTGGAGCTAGCTATACCTGTGGAGAGCCACACCATCCCTACTGCCGTAACACCAGCTCCAGAGGACTGCTCCGCATCTGCGGCACCCCTTAGCCGCATTCCATAGGTGGCGTCAGGAACTTTCCAAACCCCATATAGAAAGAAGTTTCCCCTTTTTACTGACCGCCCTGCGTCACGGACCAGGCCAGCCACCGTGATATCCCCCATACCGGCATCCATAGGCCCAGCTGCCGAGTGCCCCACGGTCCAGGGGGCGCGTCAACCTTTGCGGCACTGTGCACCTTAAAAGACTGTAGTACTCACTGTGGTGAAGGTTTCCCGCCATTCCTGAGATTTCCCGCCATTGTCCGCCATCTTCCTGTCACCGCGCGGGAAGAAGAGGGGCATAACCGCGGGAATAGGAGAGGCGTAACCACTGGAAGCGCGCGAAGCCCAGGACACGCCCCGCCCCTGACGTCGAACCAGGAAGCGTCAGGTCCTGGAAGGAGTTCAGAGGACGCTCTGACTTCAGACACGAGCGACGCAAGGTCCTGGAAGAAGACCGTCGCCCGCGGAGCTGCGGCCTACCTGATAAAGAAAGTGAAGAAGGTAGGCTCCGGTTCACTAGGGGGGCGCAACCATGGCCGACGACCAGCAAGCCGCCGGAGCACCGGTTAACGCTCCTGATGCCCAACCAGCACCCAGCGCTGCACAGGCCGGAGCGGCCGCTCCACTAGCAGGGGTCATAACCCCGTTGATACCCATGGCCCTGCCGTATATCCCTGGAGCGAAATGGCTTCCCCAGTATAACGGCAAACCAGACACCCTGTCCGGATTCAAGAAAAAAATATGCGGTGTACTGGACATGTATTCTATGACTGGCAAGCAGAGAGCCGCTGTTGTGTTAGGACAATTGACTGGTGCTGCAGAGCGGGAAGTTGAAACCTGGCCAGCCGCAGACCAGGAATCAGTATCCATCATCTTTATAAGACTGCAAACTATGTTTGAATACCGTACTGAGACGGATCTCCGGATGAGGTTCTATCACTGTGTCCAGAAACCTGAGGACAGTATCCGGGACTACGCCTGGCGCTTACAGGAGGCCCTGCGAGCCCTGAAACAGGTTAGTCCAGCCAGCATACAAAATGAAAATAAAATGCTGACGGAACAGTTCATCCGGGGGTTGAGGTCCCAGGAGGAGAGCAGAACTGTACGGTGGTGGGCCTTAGACCATCCAGATGCCACCTTTGACACCCTTAAGGACATGGCCATAAAGGGTCTGCAGCCCCTGGAAACAACAGATACTGCTATCCAGCGTTACCAGGGTGGGGCCACCCCTGTGCCCGCAGCACCCACTGCTCCTTCATTAATGGCTGAAACAAAGATGCAAACAGTGCCTCCTAGTGAGCTGAACAGCGTGCGCTCTGAAGTTCGCCAGTTAAGTAAAACCCTGGCCACTGTCCTGAGCACCCTGCAGCTACAGACGGAGCCTGAGCCGGAAGGAAGGATCCTACTCGCCGACAGCCCTGAGGATGTCTCCTGGATGAGGAGAAGAAGGAGGACAACGCCACCCCGTAGGAGGACAACGCCACCCCGGAGGAGGACAACGCCTCTCCGTGGGAGGACCAATGACCAACGTCGCCCTCCAGGAGACATTGTCTGCTACCGCTGCCACAAGGCAGGCCACACAGCGTGGAACTGTCCTTTAAATTAGCAAACCCTGGGGCCGAGGGCCGACACCCAGGAGTAGATCAAGCAGGCCCAGCAAGCTGGTATCACCGGTTCGTAGGAGGAAGGCCTTTCCTGTCCATCGTGCTGGACGGGATAGCAACACCTGATGTCCTCTACAAAAGGTACTGGTCCGTAGATGAACTCCAGCCGCCAGCCCCGAACCTCTCCGTGTATGCTTCTAACGGCCTTCCTCTTAACCTAGTAGGGGTTAAGGACGTGACAGTGAAGGTGTGGCGAGCGGAACTAAAGGACCAAGGACTGATTGTAGTGGAGTCTAACCCTGGTGATACGGACTTGTATATGATACTATGTACAAATATTGTCGGTAACTGTTTGGGAGAAGTGTTGTTTTTTCTCCAACAGATTGCTGACACCGCCAAACCAGGGCAGAGGAAGGTGCTCCAGAGGGAGATACGAGCCCTCCTGTACCAGCAACAGGTAAAGCTAACCGGTGGTGAGATTGGTAATGTACGGGTGACAGACCCGATACCCATTGTGATTCCCCCGATGAGTGAAATGCTGATTTGGTGTAGGGCAGCAATAGGTCTCAAGGACAGAACTACCAGGCGGTAGTGAAGCCCATTAGCTCAGAGCACAGATCTACACTCTTAACTGCCAGGGGACTGGTTGATGTACACAATGGGAGGGTACCCGTACGTCTCCTAAATTGTGGGGAGGAGGAAGTTAAGCTACCAAGATACGCCACTGTTGCCAGGTTGTATACTGTGAACGATGATGCCATACACACAGTGGAATCCTTGACCCCACCAGATACAGTGGAGGACAATGACTCCGAAGCTCAGTTGGAGGATTGGTGTCAACAGCTCCATGTTGGGACTGACGCCACTCCTGTCCATCGAAAACAAGGTGTATACAGGGTGGTCCAGGAATACGAACAGATATTCAGCAAACACCCACTTGATGTTGGGAGAATTAAAGGGGTACAACACCATATACCCACAGGTGGCCATACACCCATCAAAGAACCTTACAGACCCATACCACCAGCACACTACCAGAAAGCGAAGAAAATGTTGCATGACATGAAGAAGGCAGGGGTAATAAGAGATAGCTGTAGCCCCTGGGCAGCTCCCCTGGTCCTGGTCAGGAAAAAGGATGGAAGCATGAGGATGTGTGTAGATTACAGACAGGTAAATCGCATAACACATAAAGATGCATACCATTTGCCCCGTATAGAGGAATCCCTGGCTGCACTAAAGTCTGCAAATTACTTCTCTACCCTTCACCTCACTAGTGGGTACTGGCAAGTAGCAGTTGCTGAGGAGGACCGGGAGAAGACGGCCTTCACTACCCCGATGGGACTCTGCGAGTTCAACAGTATGCCGTTCGGACTCTGCAACGCCCTGGGAACGTTCCAGAGATTGATGGAGTGCTGTTTGGGACACCGTAACTTCGAGACCATGCTGCTATACCTGGATGACGTGATAGTGTACTCCAAGACGAATGAGGACCATTTGAAGCACCTGGCGGAGGTATTGGAGTTGTTGTCCCGGTATGGGATGAAATTGAAGCCTTCCAAGTGCCACCTGCTCAAACAGAAGGTTCAGTACCTGGGGCACATCATCAGTCCAGAAGGAGTAGCACCAGACCCGGAGAAGGTCACTGCCATCCAGAAATGGCCGGAGACGAAGAATCTCAAGGAGGTACGTCAGTTCCTGGGACTAGTCGGGTACTACCGGAGATTTGTAAAGGACTACATCAAGAAAGCAGCGCCTTTGCAAGATCTCCTGGTAGGGCAGTTCAACAGAGGCAAGAACCCCCCCTTCCAGTGGGGTAAAGAGCAGGCTGAGTCCTTTGCAGTGATGAAAGAGATCCTGACTGGCGAAGAAATCCTGGCCTACCCTGACTACAGCCAACCTTTCCAGCTGTACACTGATGCCACCAACGAGGGACTAGGAGCTGTGTTAAGCCAGAAGCAGTATGGCAAAGAGAAGGTGATTGCCTATGCTAGCAGGAAGCTTCGTCCGACCGAGAGGAATCCGGAAAACTATAGCTTCTTCAAGTTGGAGCTCCTGGCCTTGGTTTGGGCCATCACTGAACGATTTAAGCACTACCTGTCCTCCACTAAGTTCACGGCCTATACTGACAACAACGCCATGACACATCTAGAGACAGCCAAGTTGGGAGCCATGGAACAGCGTTGGATGGCCCGGCTGTCAAACTATCAGTTCACCATCAAGTACCGGGCATGCCACAAGAACGCCAACGCCAATGCCCTATCCAGAATGCCTCACCAGTCGGACACTGAAGAAGAAGTGGATGAATGGGAGGAGATTGAGTTACCTGCCTTCCACAGAAATGGGATGGTACACGAGCAGCGCACATCCAGGAGGTATCGTGGGAAGACACTAAACCCTTTACCTCATCACAGTTGGAAGGAGACCCAGGACAGTGACCTGGTTGTCAGCCGTATCAAAGAACTGATAACCCAGGAAGGTTCCTCCCTGGAGAAGGACGCTTCTACACAAGCCAAGCAACTGTGGAATGAGAGAAGCCGGCTGTTCATCTATAGAGAGAAGCTGTGCCGAAGGTATGTCAACCCCAGGACCCATGAGATGGTATGGCAGATCGTAGTGCCCAGGACAGACATCCAGATGGTATTGGAGGCCTACCCCGATCAAGCATGGCACTTTGGCTGGAAGAAGCTGGAAACCCTCCTGAAGAATCGGTTTTATTGGGTTGGAATGTGGAGTTCCATAGAGAGGTGGTGCCGGGATTGTGGACCCTGTAGCCTCAGAAGAAAAGACTACAGCAGCCAGAAAGCACCCCTGCAGTCCATCAAGACCACCCAGCCCTTGGAGATCGTTGCCCTGGACCACGTCAAGCTGTCACCTAGCAGGTCAGGCTACTCGTATGCCCTGACCATGGTGGATCACTACTCCCGGTTCCTGGTGGTAGCCCCTGTCAAGGATCTGATGGCAGAAACTGCAGCAAGGACGTTTCAAGTCTACTTCTGCAGGCCCCATGGATACCCGGAAAAGGTGCTGACGGATCAAGGCCCTGCCTTTGAAGCCGAGCTGTTCAAAGAGTTTTGCCATCTGTACGGGTGTAAGAAGATCCGGACTACACCGTACCACCCCCAAACCAATGGGTTATGTGAGAAGATGAATAACATAGTCATCGACCTGTTGAAGACCTTACCTCTAGAAGAAAGAAATCAGTGGCCAGACAAACTACCTGACCTGGTAGATCTGTACAATCACATACCTGTGAGTTCCACCAATTGTACTCCAGCGTACCTCATGAGAGCAAGACCCAGAAAGTTGCCCATGGATCTGGAGCTTGGAGTGGTAGAGCCAGAAGCAGATATGTCCACTGAAGACTGGGATACGACCCGACAGGAGCAGTACAAGAGAGTACAAACCTGTGTCGAAGACAGTCTAAATAGGGTGAGAGATAAGCAGGAAGCGCAGTACAACAAGAGTGCACCAGCTGAACCCTTGACACCTGGAGAAGTTGTGCTGAAGCGAAAAAGAAGAAGCCACAAGCTTGATGACCAGTGGGAAAGGGAACCTTACACTGTGTTGAACTCCAGATTCGACAATAGGAAAACCTGTCTAATTAGCAAAGACGGAGGAAGAACAACTGCAACGGTATCAAGAGACCATCTGAAGTTATGCCTCTCACCGTGCCGGAGGAGCCTAAAGAAGAAGTACTCCATACAGTCTTAGGAGATTTCCCGGCAGATTGGCCTCAACTGGATGGAGCGGTAATAATACCTGTGCTGCACTTCTACCAACAGCCAGAAGACTCTCCACTGCAAGTAAGACCTGTAAGCGCCCCAGAAGAGCCTGCTCGGGAAGAATCCCCAGAAGAAGGATCACCGGTAGAAGCAGAGCCAGTAGGCCAAGTAACCAGTGTACTTGCCAGTCCTGTAGAGAGGTTAAGGCAGTCTTGCAGTCCACCAACACATAGAGCTGATAGAGCGGAAAATAGCGCAAGCATCCACACTACACGCATCCCAGTACTACGTATGTCATCGCGTAGCACAAAAGGCCAGACCCCTGCCAGGTATAAGGAGTAAGTTAAAAATACCTGCAGTGTAAATAGTTACCCAGTAGGGTATTGCATAATGTTTATTGTATAAACTGAAATATATGTGTTTATTTAGTTACCCGTAAGGGTACAAGGACTCGTCGGCTGAGGACTGTGAGCAGCCCAAAAACTGTTCCTGTACATAGTTGCACTCCCTGGAGTGCCCCTTAAGTGACCACTGAACAAAAACCAGTTTGGCGTGTCCGAAGACGTGGTCCAGCACTTGGATCACCTATGCCCTGTAGCCACACCCAGGGCCTACGTTGAGGGTTTTCAGGCGGGTCCCTCATGATCCTTCATCGGTGAAATGGACACCAGGTTACGGGACTTGCTGTAACTCTATTGTTATTATTATATTATTGCATTATAATGTTACCTGTAACGTTCAAGAAAAGTGCCTCCCATAAAGGGAAGAAATGTTATTGTTAATTGTTAACCTGTTTTGAGAAAAATGCTTCAGTCCAGGAGTACTGAGTATTACTAGGGGGGGGGTGTGGCGCCCTGCTGCGCATTGGTGCCACAGAACCCAGAAGGGTGCATGGATGGACTTCTCCACAAAAGGCCCTCACACATTCACACACCTCCACCCTACCACCTCAGACCAGCAGAGGGAGCCCGTTAGGAACATATATAGACACTGGAGGGTGGAGTTAGGCAGAGAGTTCCCACTGAGACACAGAGAGGGACAGAGCTCAGAGCTGAGCTGAGAGCGTGCTGATGCTCAGAGAGCAGCAAAGAGGCAGCACGCTGGCTGCTGTGCTTAGGCAAGCCAAAGCCTACAGCACGTGTGAAAGCCTAGTGTGGGCCCTGAGTGTGGCCGAAGGCGAGAGGAGAAGGAAGAAGTAATGAGGGGGCAGAGGAGCATACTAGGCTCACCCCGATATATATACCGGACACCGGGTCCACGCCTACAGGGACCCTTAATGGCCAGTAGGAACCACCTGAACCCCTGGAGGACTACAGGTCCCAGGTTCACCAAATGCTGATTGCAGTACCAGGGCTAGGAGTCACGGAGGCCCCAGCATTCAGGGAGAGTGATCTCCAAAGAGAGGGCCCTACCACCAGGTCAGCAGATGCAAAGAGAGACAGTAACCAAGCTAAAAATGTTGCCTCTGTCCAAATATATATGGACCTAACTGTATTACAAAGTAAGCATATTATATGTTAAAACTAATAACAGCTATTCTTAACACTCTAAAACCTTCTTTAACCATAGAGAATTGCATTTTTAATACCGAGATGTTGCTAGAGTCACACAGGCATTAACAGAAGTTGGATCTGTGATTTATAAAACATAGATTTCTTTTAACTTGATGAATTACATCGCTGCATAGTGAGTCAGTTTAGGGATAATATACTGTGAGTAAATTTAACTGTGAATGAGAACAATTGGTGTAATGCTTTTAATAACAAAACAGGGAATAACAACATTATTGTAACAAAATGAAATTTGTTTAAATATGATATCTCCAGAGTAGTCAGTGTGTAAATATACTACATGTGTGGGAATTTTCCTGTTTACTTCTATTACTTTGGTTCATTACTGCAATTCTAGAAAAAAATTGTGTTATGTTAGTAAACTCTAGGTCAGTCCAAAAACTGCATTACGCTTACTATGGTAATTGATAGAGACAAGCAAATAATTGATTGGAATTGATTGCTACTCGAATATTACAAAAATTGGCTTTCTACAAAATGCAGATTTTTTTGTAATTAGTTTTCGCAAAGATTCACCAAATGGCGGCCATCTGGCCAGCATTTTACTGAACCATAAAGGGCTGTCAAAAGGTTACAAAAATCAGAAAAAATATTTATATTCACCTTACCGCTAACCTCTATGGCCACTCATCATCCTCATTTCATCATCCGCAGTGCATCTTATTATCACTGCCACCAAGGACTGCAATCCCAGGCCTCTTCACTTTAGGTTGGGACTTCCAGCGCAGATGACGTCCGGGACATTTCCAAGCACACATGAGCAAGGTCATGCCTCGTGCCATGATGACATGACCTTGTGTGCGCATGTGCAGAAACGTCCTGGGCCTCATCAGACCTAAAAGTCCTAGCCTAGTGTAATGAGGACCAGAATTTCAGCGCTCGGCGGTGGTGATAAGGAGATGTGGCAATCTCCATCTTTATATTCCACATCTTATATTTATTATGCTTTGGGTTTCTGTAAGTCCTCAGAGCATAATGAGGGACATTGAAATATGCAGAGAATAATTTTGCTGCAAAATAAATTTCCCAGGTAAATCCATGTGACCTGCTGACATTTTGCCAAATTCCCTCATTTCTAGTAACTGATGGTACAAGGATTAATGGCATAATGACACAAATCCCTATGTCAAGGTTCAGAAATCTTTGGCACATATGCTACAGCAATCACGTGCATTATGTACAGTGGGGGAAATAAGTATTTGATCCCTTGCTGTTTTTGTAAGCTTGTCCACTGACAAAGACATCAACAGTCTATAATTTTAAGGGTAGGTTAATTTTAACATTGAGAGATAGAATATCCCCCCAAAAAAATCAAGAAAATCACATTGTATAAATTAGATAAATTTATTTGCATTTTGCAGTCAGAAATAAGTATTTGATCCCTCTGGCAAACAACACTTAATACTTGGTGGTAAAACCCTTGTTGGCATGCATAGGAGTCAGATGGTTTTTGTAGTTGATGATGAGGGTTGCGCACATGTCGGGAGGAATTTTGGTCCACTCCTCTTTGCAGATCATCTCTAAATCATTAAGATTTTGAGGCTGTCACTTGGCAACTTGGAGCTTCAACTCCCTCCATAAGTTTTCTATGGGATTAAGGTCTAGAGACTGGCTAGGCAGCTCCATGACCTTACTGTGCTTCTTTTTGAGCCACTCCTTTGTTGCCTTGGCTGTAAGTTTTGGATCATTGTCTTGCTGGAAGATCCAGCCATGACCCATCTTCAATGCTCTTACTGAGACAAGGGTGTTGTCTAAAAGCCAGGGAAAGACAGAGCGAGGAACTCATGCGGAGCAAATATGAGAACGTTAGGGGAGACATGGTGATATTCTATCAGCCAGAATGTCTCCACTCCCCCCTTTCCCTAGAGTCTGGGCTTCCTTTCATTCTTCCCTTTGTGTTGCACTAAGTCTTTCCCACACCTTGCGTCACATTATTGCCGGTCGAGCACATTTTGAAAAAGAAAAAAAAAAACTGACACTTTGTTTTTTTTCCTCTCTGTGTGTTTTTGGGCGTCGACCTTTTTTTTTTTCCTTTCTCCTTGGTATGGGTTCAGTTGCAGAGCTCACAGAGCAGTTCCGCTGTCTGTCTCTGGAGGTGAATGACCTCTGCTGTGAGGTTCAGCAGCAGCATCAGCGGCTACAGGTCACCAATGTGGGGGTCTCTGCAGGTAGGCCTGTCCAGCCTGAACCCAAGGTTGCCCTCCCGGACAGGTTTTCAGGAGGTAGGGACAAGTTTTTTTGTTTTCAAGGAGGCCTGCAAACTGTATTTAAACTTCATCCTTACTCCTCTGGAAATGAGGAGCAAAGGGTTGGAATTGTGATCTCTCTACTGCAGGGAGATCCTCAGTCGTGGGCGTTTCCTTACCACAGGACTCGGTTTGTCTCCAGTCTGTGGAGGGGTTTTTCGGGGCTCTGGCCCTCATCTTTGATGACCCTGACTGAGTCACCTTGGCTGAGTCTAGGCTACATCGCCTTCAGCAGGGGAATAGGTCAGTGGAGATGTACAGTTCGGAATTCCGTAGATGGGTAACGGATTCCAAATGGAATGACTCAGCCCTTAGAAGTCAATTTTGTGAGGGGCTTACTGAAAGGTTGAAAGATGCCTCGGCAGTTTATGAATCCCCTCATTTCTTGGAGGCTGCCATTTCGTTGGCCATACGTCTTGATAGACTCCTTCGGGATAGACTGGTGAGACCACCTTCTTCGGAGCCTTCTTGTCGGGGTTGTGTACCTCTGCCGGGGGAGTGGTCTGGGGGTGAACCAGTACTAGGGGAGGTGGAGGAACCCATGCAGTTAGGGGGTGTCTCTGCATCATACATCTCCCCAGAGATTTGCAAGAAAAAAGACATATGTTTTTTTTGAGGAAAAAAGGGACAAATTATTGGGACCTGTCCTTCAATTTCTAAACAATAGGAGACTCAATTAACTCTTGGTAGTCTGTAGTTGGATAAACAAGGGGTGCATTTGTTGCCAACCTGCAGTTCCCGCTTTGTCTTGACAGCAGAGGTGGTGGTAGAGAGCAAAACAGAGAAAATTTCTATGTTTGTTGACAGTGGAGCCAGAGTCAGCATGGTTGATGCTGAGTTTGTGAAAACTCATGATCTTACTTGCTGTACTTTAGATAAACGTATTTCCATCTTCGCCATCGACTCGACGCCACTTGCACAGAAAGCATTTACTCAGATTCTACATAATGTAAAACTGAGGGTGGGGTCAGTCCATTGTGAAATAATCCCCTGCTATGTCCTGGACAATCTTCCCACACCAATTGTTTTGGGTATTCCTTGGCTTGTTAAACATAATCCGTTGGTGGATTGGCAAGCCAGGGAGATTATTGAATGGGGGTTTAGATATTTCCCTTGCTACTGTCTCTACGGAAATATTACCTGCTTTTCTGTCTGGTTTTGAGGACGTTTTTTCTGAGAGGGGATGTCAGGATTTGCCTCCTCATCTTGCTTATGACTGTCCTATTAACCTGACCCCTGGAGCTAAACTACCGAAGTTCAGACTATATAATCCTTCTGGCCCTGAGAGAGAAGCCATGAAGGATTTCATTGCAGAAAGTCTGGAGAAGGGACATATCAGACGCTCATCTTCTCCCGTGGCGGCAGGGTTCTTCTTTGTAAAGAAAAAAGATAGCTGTCTACGTCCCTCCATACTATCTTCCTCTGACTCCTGATTTGTTCAGCCAAGTTGTAGGAGCTAAGGTATTCTCCAAGTTGGATTTAAGGGGAGCCTACAATCTGGTTAGAATCAGAGAAGTGGACGAATGGAAAACAGCATTCAATACCCCGGAAGGACATTTCGAGAGCCTGGTTATGCCTTTTGGTTTGACCAATGCTCCTGCGGTATTTCAGCATTTCATAAATTATATTTTCTAT
Organism: Phyllobates terribilis; assembly: GCF_046119375.1. Taxonomy (NCBI): domain Eukaryota; kingdom Metazoa; phylum Chordata; class Amphibia; order Anura; family Dendrobatidae; genus Phyllobates; species Phyllobates terribilis. Next base: position 255,156,796 of record NW_027362764.1, read on the forward strand.
CACTTGGTGGGGAGGTTTATGGTGGTTTATCTGGACGATATTTTGGTTTCCTCACCTGATTTTAAGACACATAAGCAGGTGCTCCAGATATTAAGAGATAACAAACTTTATGCCAAACTGGAAAAATGTGTTTTCGCTGTTCAGGAGGTACAGTTTTTGGGGTACTTGTTGTCATCTATGGGTTTTCGGATGCATCCGGAGAAGATCCGTGCAGTCCTTGATTGGGAACTTCCTGAGAACCTGAAGGCTCTACATCGCTTTCTGGGCTTTACTCATTTTTACCGGAAATTCGTCCAAAATTACTCTGTAATTGTGAGACCCCTTACTGACATGACTAAGAAGGGGTCTGATTTTTCCAAATGGTCAGAAGACTCCCTCCAGGCTTTTTCTTCCTTAAAGAATCATTTTGGCACTGCACCTATACTCAGTCAACCCAATATTTCCCAACCCTTTATTGTGGAGGTTGATGCGTGGGATGTCGGGGTTGGGGCTGTGTTGTCTCAGGGTCCAACCCCTGGTAAATGGCATCCATGTGCCTTCTTTTCTATAAAAAATGTCTTTGGCAGAGAGAAATTATGACATGCGTAATAGCGAACTTTTGGCAATTAAATTGGCGTTCGAAGAATGGCGACATTGGTTGGAGGGTGCTGTCCATCCTATTATTGTTATTACTGACTATAAGAGCCTCTCATATCTCCAGTCAGCTAAACGTCTCAACCCGAGGCAAGCTAGATGGTCCCTGTTTTTAACTAGGTTCGATTGTGTTGTCACTTTTCGTGCAGGGGTCAAAAATGTCAAGGCTGATGCTTTGTCCCGGAGCTTCCCAGGGGGTAGTAACAATGAGAACCCTGCCCCGATATTACAGAAAGGGGTAGTCATTTTGGCACTATATCCTGAACTGGAGGGTGCGGTGTTGGAGGTTCAGGGGGACGCCCCTGCCTCCTGCCCTTCAGGAAGGTTATTTGTACCATCTGATCTGCGCTGCAAAGTAATTAAGGAACATCATAACTCTGTGCTTGCTGTGCATCCAGGTGGTAAGGCGGACCCCCTCTCTCGTCGTTTTTGGAGGCCGGGGTTGCATCTGGATGTGATTGAATACATAGCTGCTTGTAGTATTTGCGCGCATTCTAAGGTTTTGCATACACGTCTGTCTGGTACTCTTCTTCCACTACCTATCCCTAGTAGGCCATGGACACACTTGTCCATGGATTTTATTACTGACCTACTGATTTCTGCAGGAAAAATGGTGGATTTGGTGGTAGTAGATAGGTTCAGTAAAATGGTTCATTTCGTCGCATTGCCTTCACTTCCAAATGCCAAGACACTTGCTCAGATGTTTGTAAATGAGATCGTGAAGCTTCACGGGGTTCCCTCCGATGTGGTGTCAGATCAGGGGACCCAGTTTGTTTTCAAGTTCTGGAAGGCATTCTGTTCTCGACTGGAGGTGCAGCTGTCCTTTTCCTCTGCCTTTCACCCTCAGTCGAATGGACAGACCAAGCGTGTCAATCAGAATTTGGAGACCTACCTCAGGTGTTTTGTCTTCGAAAATCAAGAATACTGGGCATCCTACTTACCGCTGGCAGAATTTGCCATTAATAATCATCGTCAAGAATCCATTGGCAAGTCACCGTTCTTCGGTGCATATGGTTATCACCCACAGTTTGGTACCTTTAGTGGGGGAGGAGCTTCAGGAGCTCCTGAGGAGGAACGGTTTGCTTCACCACTCTCCTCGGTATGGCCGGGTGTTCTGAGTAATTTAAAGATCATGGGAGACAGGTATAAACGTATGGCTGACAGAAAATGCTTGCCAGGTCCGGATCTGAATGTGAATGACTTTGGGTGGTTGCCTACCAGGAATATAAGATTGAAAGTTCCTTCTTGGAAGCTAGGACCTAGGTTTATTGGTCCCTATAAAATAACCGCCATCATTAACCCTGCGTTTTGTCTTGTGCTTCCTCAGGCCCTTAAGGTCCACAACGTGTTCCATAGGTCCTTACTCAAGAAGTTTGTGGAACCTCTTGAGCCCTCACCTCTACCACTGCCCCCAGTAATGGTTTATGGTAATCCGGAGTTCCAGATTTCGAGGATTGTAGATTCTCATCTCCAATGTCATTCTCTACAATACATGGTGCACTGGAAATGCTATGGTCCAGGGGAGAGGATGTGGGTTTCAGCATTAGAGGTGAATGCTCCCAGGTTGGTTCGTTCATTCCACACCTCTTATCCTGAGAAACCCGATCCTGAGTTTCCAGAGGCCTCTCATAGAGGAGGGAGGTACTGTCACGGGTGTGTCAGAAGTGACAGTCAGTCTCCCTGCAGTGGGTTGCAGGAGATCTCTACATTTGGCATTGCAGACACCTTATTAGAGGCTGTCTCTGGGACCCAGTGGCTACCTTCCTCTGGCTAATTAACACCCTGGCCTGGGTGTATAAATACCTGCTGTGCTCCAGAGGGAGGTGTCGGCGATATTCATTACTCCTTGTGGGATCAAATACTTATTTCTCCCACTTTATGCCTGGTACAGTGGGAAAATTGTTTGCCCATTGGTGCAACTGTGGGTGGGCAGTGTTCTGGCCACAATGACTTGACTATCTGCATATGCAGATTTGGCTTGCAGTCCTGCTTACCCTTCGTTGGCCATGACCATGCTATTTTGAAAGGTTAACCTGTAGCCATTAGTCAGCCGCTGATGAGCAGGGTTTGATAGCAGCAACATTCAGACCATATAACCTAGAGAATATAATACCTGTCTAGCAAGGTACATAATGCTAAAATAAGATTAATAGAGATGACTGGATCATTTGAAATTTGAATTGAATGGCTTCATCGAAATTTACCTAAAATATTCGATTTGCATCGCATAACTAAAAAAACTCTAATTGTCTGGAAAATATGTGTATAACACTCTGATTTCCCTTAGAGTTTATTCAACCAATATTGAGTTATATAATGCAAAAACAGCATTTTTAATTTTCAAGCGACCTCAACCTATCTGGCCGGAGGAACACAGAAGGTAATTGGTGGTAACCAGCTGCCTATTTAACTACACACAATAGTTTTAGGCTTTGCATATGCAACTTACATTGTATAAACAGCCCAAAAATTATTTAGGGGCGGTGGGGGGCACATGAGTGCCTTGCTGTTGCTTAAACACAGTTGGTGGAAACGCAAAAAGTCATGGCATTTTCACACAGTTGGGTACAAAAATTACCTCTGCTTGGGGAGTATCAAGAGCTTGGCACTTTGCTAAGCGAAAAAGCCATCAAAACTTATCCATTTAATTAGGGAGGCAAAGCAGTTACACTGTTTTGAATGTGAAGAAATTATAGTTTCTCAACTTGTCAGGGGTGTCAGAAGTGACAGACAGTTGCCCTGCAGTGGGCTGCAGGAGATCTCTACGTTTGGCATTGCAGACACCTTCCTAGAGGCTGTCTCTAGGACCCAGCAGCTACCTTCCTCTGGCTAATTAACACCCTGGCCTGGGTGTATAAATACCTGCTGTGAAGGCTTTAGCAAGAGCAGTACTTCTTCCTCTCTGGTGCCTGAGGACGTGTTTGCATTTGTCTGAAGTCATCTGAAGCGAAACTATTTCCCCCTGTTTGTCCTCCCTTGTTGTCTTTAGTGTTCAGTGGGGATCAACTCTTGCTCATCTCCTCCCTTCCCTAGCCTTAGCCAAAGCCAGGGAAAGACAGAGCGAGGAACACATGCGGCGATTGGTGAAGGGCCAATATAGGGACGTTAGGGGAGACAGGGTGATATTATATCAGCCAGGAGGTCTCCACTCCCCCCCTTTCCCTAGAGTCTGGGCTTCCTTTCTCTCTTCCCTTTGTGTTGCACTAAGTCTTTCCCACACCTTGCGTGACACAATTAGGATTGACAAATTATCAATTTTTTGAGGTCCACAACCGATTTGAAAACCACAAGTCAGTCACATAACAGTTTGTATTATACGACTTTCAAATTGTATGGCACATTGAGTGTTTTATCTTTTATATTTCTTTAAGTCAGAACACTGAACAAAAACGTTTGTGACCCCTGGATTTTACCATATTAAAGATCATGAAGTGGCAGTTGGTGCAGTAGATTAGATCCAATGCTTTTATATTAGCGCTCTTCAAACTGAGGCTGGTCTCACAAGTGAGGCACCTGCTAGTTGTTTGTGAGGCACAGGTCCTTGTATGGCTGCTGCAATCTCTAATTTAATAATTCAGTCATTTATAGCTTATTGCTGAACTGGGTTCAGGATACAGATTTGGAAAATTGAGAGAGATTTTTAATTTTAGTATGGACGTCCACTAAAGATTATGAGGCTCAGATAATGGGATTGGTCTGGCTGATGAAGCCACAGTAGAAAAAGTTTTAGAAGCCCAGTTTTATATAAGCTCATGCATTGCTGTCATGCAAGTTTTATTTTAACTTTGTTCAGGAACATCAAATAAAACACATCTTCAGGGAATCGTTCAAACAATTTAGCTTTATCATCACTCTTTTGTATACACATAAATAGCTAAAAACAGCAGGTGGATTAGTAAATAAAGAACTGACTAATACGACAGAACTATAAAAGGCAATAATAGACATAAATATCCTATAAAATTATTTTTGTACATGGAACAGAACCAGATTATTTACATAACAGAAGAAAAATGCAATAAATAACACATCTGTTATAAAATGTTTATAAATATTTGTGTCACGGAACATCTTTGAATTATTGATAGTTTAGTGAAATGTAGCATTTGTGATTTTACTTTTCTGAAAAAGCACTTTGTATTACTGATGTTTTATATTAAGATCGAACCCTGACTACTCCATAGACACTGATTAAATGCCCTGCAGGAAGGAAAAGAGCGTTATTGTTTATTTAAAGCAACTTTAATTTCAGGGTGCTATACATGTGAAAACAGCTGTATAAAACTAATGATCCCAAATAACTTACTTTAATTTCATGAGGTATGATTTTTAAACTCCATGTAATCCAGGCACCTTAAAGCTTATAAAGTAAAAGCATACGAACAATTGTTGATGCAGATTATCGAATCCTTTGAAATTCAAACACTTTAAGGTCTCATAGGACTGCATCTGACCCCTAATCAACAACACTATTGTGACACTAGTCACTACTCTTGGACATACCATGAGGCAGAGAAGTCAGACGTTCCTGGGTCAGTACCAAGAGAGCACGTAGAAATCCAAGAGGAAAGACAAAGGCATGAATTAGGTCACGAGCCGGGGTCAAAATACCAGGAGATAGCAGATGAAAGCAAAAGGGCAAGATGAAAGGATAGTCAGAACACGGTCCTAAGTGTCAGGCATCAGAAGAACACTTACCAGGATGCACAAACTATGTCTGGCAGGGATCAGGGGCAGACAGCTGGGTTAAGTAGCTGGGCAATCTCCAGAACAGAGAACACCTGGAGAAAGCCCAGCACTTCCCAGTCATATATTTGATGGTCGAGCTGTCAGTCAAAGTACCACCAGCTCAGCATGCCCATCCCAAGATTGGACGGCCGTGCTGTCAATCAAAACACCGACAACTCAGCATAAATGACCCAGATTCCATAGGGCAGTAAAACAGTCACTCACTGAGCAGAGGAATAGTGACAACTACACATTTTAAAAATTAAAAATTGGTTCAAAAATTATCCCTCTTAATCATTTGTGATCAGGCAGACTATTCTATACAGAACACTGATGCAATCACTGTCAGAGATAACATAATCCTGCTGTGATTAAGATGAGTGATGTGCCATACATTCCATAAAACCCCTCAATTCCTCCACACTAATACGCTTGTCAGCAACAAGGGAGGCCAATTGTAACTTTGCATTCGGTAGTACTACTGCTCAGGCATCTGGTGCTATTGGTGGTGGTAGTGCTTCTGCTCCTGCTAGATGCTCTCACATTCTTAGCCATGGTATGTTTTTTTTTAGTTTATGTGGCACCCTGCTGCGCACAGGTACCATAGGACCCAAAAGGGTGCATGGACGGACTTCTCCACCAGAGGCCCTCATTACATAACAGACACCTCCACCCTTCCACCTCATACCACCAGAGGGAGCCCTGTTAGGGATGTATAATATACTGGGGGTAGTAACCATGAGAACACTGCCCCGATATTACAGAAAAGGGTAGTCATTTTGGCACTATATCCTGAACTGGAGGGTGCGGCGTTGGAGGTTCAGGGGGACGCCCCTGCCTCCTGCCCTTCAGGAAGGTTATTTGTACCATCTGATCTGCGCTGCAAAGTAATTAAGGAACATCATAACTCTGTGCTTGCTGTGCATCCAGGTGGTAAGGCGGACCTCCTCTCTCGTCGTTTTTGGAGGCCGGGGTTGCATCTGGATGTGATTGAATACGTAGCTGCTTGTAGTATTTGCGCGCATTCTAAGGTTTTGCATACCCGTCTGTCTGGTACTCTTCTTCCACTACCTATCCCTAGTAGGCCATGGATTTTATTACTTACCTACTGATTTCTGCAAGCAAAATGGTGGATTTGGTGGTAGTAGATAGGTTCAGTAAAATAGTTCATTTCGTCACATTGCCTTCACTTCCAAATGCCAAGACACTTGCTCAGGTGTTTGGAAATGAGATCGTGAAGCTTCACGGGGTTCCCTCCGATGTGGTGTCAGATCAGGGGACCCAGTTTGTTTTCAAGTTCTGGAAGGCATTCTGTTCTCGACTGGAGGTGCAGCTGTCCTTTTCCTCTGCCTTTCACCCTCAGTCGAATGGACAGACCGAGCGTGTCAATCAGAATTTGGAGACCTACCTCAGGTGTTTTGTCTCCGAAAATCAAGAAGACTGGGCATCCTACTTACCGCTGGCAGAATTTGCCATTAATAATCATCGTCAAGAGTCCATTGGCAGGTCACCGTTCTTTGGTGCATATGGTTATCACCCACAGTTTGGTACCTTTAGTGGGGGAGGAGCTTCAGGAGCTCCTGAGGAGGAACGGTTTGCTTCGCCACTCTCCTCGGTATGGCCGGGTGTTCTGAGTAATTTAAAGATCATGGGAGACAGGTATAAACGTATGGCTGACAGCAACAAGGGAGGCCAATTGTAACTTTGCATTCAGTAGTACTACTGCTCAGGCATCTGGTGCTATTGGTGGTGGTAGTGCTTCTGCTCCTGCTAGATGCTCTCACATTCTTAGCCATGGTATGTTTTTTTTTTAGTTTATGTGGCACCCTGCTGAGCACAGGTACCACAGGACCCAAAAGGGTGCAAGGACGGACTTCTCCACCAGAGGCCCTCATTACATAACAGACACCTCCACCCTTCCACTTCATACCACCAGAGGGAGCCCTGTTAGGGATATATATACTGGAGGGTGGAGTTAGGTAGAGTGAGTGTGCTGACACTTTAGATCAGTGAAGGAGCAGCACGTCTGCTGCTGAGCTGAGGGCCCCGAGTGTGGCCAAGGGAAGGAGAGAGGAAAGAGGAGCTAAGGGGGCAGAGGAGCATCTGAAGCTCACACCAGGACACAAGCCGGACACTGGGTCCGCGCCTACAGGGTCCTCTACACCCAGTAGGGACAACCGGAATACCAGGAGGATTCCAGATCCCTGGTCAACCTGAAGCTACCATCATTTTACAGAACTAGGAACCACGAAGGCCCCAGCGTCCAGGGATAGTGGTTGCCAGAGAAAAAGTTCTATTACCAAGCAGACAGGTGAGAGAGTGAAACAGCATAGAAGCTAGGCCTAGTTCCAGGCTGGCCATAAGCTTTAGAGAGAGGAAGAAACGGAGCAGGAGGCCTAATACCTGCTCACTGGGGAGAGTCCAGAAGTGCACCCTTCCTACTAGGTACCCTGGACCATACCTGCCGTTACACCAGTAAAGGTACTGAAGCGAATCCCCTGTGTGTGTGTCCGTCATTCCCCCTGACCCGACCGGGCCACCTCTCACCTGCATCCCTTCCATCAACCCTGCCCTGGGGGGCCTGCTCCGCCTGTGGAGAGCAGAAACATCCCAGCTGCCATCCCATCACCCCCGGAGGTCTGCAGCAGCGCCGGTACTCATTACCGGGAACCACAGGTGGCGTCATGAGACAAAAACTGTTAATAAACCCCCTTTTAAAGAGTACGGGCCCGGGAGCCGACTGCCGTGACCTCCCAAGAAGGTAAAGGCCCGGGTACCGAGTCCCCCATATCCCCCTGGGCGAGTCATTTACACCACTCTGTTCATTACCATAGCCATTTTTTATTTTACTATTTATTTTATAGAACACTATCACTATTTTTTACAATCTTTTCAACCCCGCTGCCCCGACCGTGAATCTCTGATCTGACACCTCCGGAGCTTCCGCGATGTCCTGTCGCTGGCGCACACGTCAGAGAACCGTTCTGTCAACCAACGTCACCCAGGTGAGGAACCTTGACTGGCATCATTTGGATCTTCGGGGCTTGACTGTCAACGTCTGGGCTGGGCAGATACGCTGCACTTTTCTTTCTGACAGGGGTTTTGGACGCTGCTGTCGCTCCTCCCGGCTCTCTCCTCGGCTTCAGAATCACCTCAGAACTTGTGCATGTGCTGTTTTTCTTCTGAGCTGGTTTCACAGATAACACTGTATTAGGAATCCTGATCAAACTCCTCCCTTCTACCATGCCTCCTCGCTGTTCTAGTTCCACAGTGTTGTGTCTCCTTACATTTCTCCTTTCTTTTATCTCGCCAGTTCCTGGGCGTGGGAAGTTTACAAGTGTGTGTTGCTTCTTTAAAGGTAGTCCAACTTCTGCCAAGAGCTGCACACATTCCTGGGTCTTCTGTTGGATTTGCATCCAGATGAACTCATCTTGTGTGTACCGCATAGGAGGAATACCTGCATTTGTTTGTTCTGTCCTGCGCAGTTCTCCCGATTGAGGTTCTTCCGAGAGATCTGAGGTTCAAGTCGGTTCACTGGGTGTCAGCTCCAGTAGTTCCGTCGGAACATTGATCTACCCTTCATCATGATCGGCCACCGGTTCAGTAACTGTTTCTAGTGGGCTCTACAGGGGGAGCACTTTCTCCTGTTTTTCCACCTCAGAAAGGCATAGGCGTAGCATATTTCTGTGCAACACTCGTGTTGGGGCACTCTCTTCACCTTCCGGTCGAACTTCATAAACCGGGCTATTTGGGTGGACTCTCCTCAAAATTTGATAGGGCACTTCCTCCTACCGGTAATCTAACTTATTCCTGGGTTGCTTGGCTCGTATTAATACCCGCTCTCCAGCCTGAAGAGGTTCTTCCCGTGTCTGACTTTTGACGGGGTATTCTATCTGCTTAAGTTTCTTTTCCACCAAGCGTCTCATCATTTGAAGTCGATGACGATGGGTTGGGTTTGGTGACTTCCCGGATGTTCATCCTCTAACTTTAGTCCTAATTTGGTAATTTATCGACCACCTCACCCAAACAGCAATGTGTAGGGTGTGTATCCAGTGGTCGCATGAACCCGATTGTTATACACCCACATCAGCTCAGAGACAAACTCAGGCCACCTCATTTTCTGATCATCTTCCAGTGTCTGCAACATTTGTAACAAAGTTCTATTGAAGCATTCGCAAGCTCCATTTCCCTGTGGGTGGTATGGCGTGGTCCAGGATTTGTCTATACCGTAGAGATGGTGCACTTCCTCTATTATATTCCCTTTGAAGCCGGTTCCTTGATCTGAATGAATTCTCTTCAGACAGACATACACAGGGATGAAATCTTGGCAGATTGCTTTTGCCCCCGTTTCTGCCATCTGATCTTGGTTCAGAGTGACCACAGCGAACTTTGTGAAGTGGTCGGTCATTACCAAACTATATTCATAACCGTTGTAGGATGTTCTGATCATCAAGTAATCCACCATCAATACTTCCAATGTGGGAGACATCTTTATAGCTTGGACTGGTGCCCTTTGTTCTGGAGGCTTGGTTAACTCACACTGGTGGCACCTTCGACAAGCTTCTTCCACCGTCTGGCGTAGCTGAGGCCAGTACACTAATCATTGCAGCCACTGAAAAGTATTTTCAGTGCCGAAATAGGCTCCCCATTCATGAGCTTGCCAGACTCACCTCCATTTCTTCAGAGATCACCAGGTGACGTCCATTTCCCGAGGCAGCTGAATCCTTTGGCACAGCAGACCATCCTTCATGACAAGTCATTCCCATTAGCCCAAGATCTGCAACATACTAGCTGATAGAGACACTCTTAACTCCTAATCAGGTTTCTGCCCTAAGGTAGATTGGACTGCTGGAGATAAATCCACTCATCCCTTGGGTGTCTCAGGATCTGGCGGGTTTACTCTCTCCCTCTTTTTCTTGGGCGGCTACCACGGCGGCTGCGAAACGGGTGCGTTAGTTAGGCCAAAAGGGCATCCGGTTGATCTCGAATAAACCCATAGGAAGGATGAAGGCAGTCTTTGACCGATCCTTATCGGCCAATTGAACTTGCCAGTAGCCGCTAGCCAGATCGAAGGAGGAGAAATATTTAGCTTTTCCTAAAGCAGACACGGACTGTTCAATCTGCAGGGGACAGGAATCCTGCACCGTGCAAGAATTCAACCGCTGATAATCTACGCAGAACCTCAAGGTCCCATCCTTCTTCTGAACTAGTACAATTGGTGCAGCCTAAGGGCTCTGAATTTCTTAAATCATTCCATTTCGTAACATATGGGACAAGAGATCTTTCACTTCTCGATACATTTGCGGCGGAATCTAATAGTAGCTCTCGCTAATGGGAGCGGTGTCCCACTCAGGGATCTCATCCTGGATAGCTTCAGTGCACCAGAAATCATCTTCATGACAAGCAAACACCCTGTGATAATTCTGCAGTAGGCCCTCGATTAGTTCTACTTGGTCAGGGGAAAATTCTGTAAGGTCAGCCTTCATCTGTTCCAGGAGAGAGCGACCAACCCGTGCTCTTCCTTCTTTCACTCTCGTAGCGAGAGACACTGATAGAGTCCATGGATCTCCTTGAAGGGGTGTCAACTCAATGGAGTCGGGTTTGGGAAGATCCTTTGGCATTATGTTCACCTGGGCAATTTCTTTCCGAGGGTTCAACTGTAAATTTATTTCTCTCAAGTTGACGCAGCCCAGGGATTGTTTTGTCTACTTCTATGGGCTCAATTTGCACCTCCACCCCCTCGATTGGTACACAGGCCCTTACAGGGAGGGTGAGTATGGTTTGTCCGATGGGTAGAGTCACGGCAGCCTCTGGAGGTATAATCACTTTGCCAAGAAACTGAGAGGTGTCTGGTAAGTTCTGGACCTGACTCACTCGGATGAGTTGTTGAAAAACCCTTCGTCTAGCGTGACGCCTGGTCCCGCGATTATGGTCGCCTCTTTGTGGCTCACCAAACAGGAAATACCCTACTTTCTTCAGGATATTCATTCCCAACGTCACTATGGATCCTGGGCTTATCGGGCCTTTCACCAACACAATCCCTTTCTTTCCTAATTCTCGTCGGCACATACAAATATTCATCCACACCACCCCGGCCACTCGAATGGGGAGCTGGTTGGCAGCTACTAGTCTAATATTCAGCCCCTTGTTGGAGCAGCTGACCACAGGGAAGTGAGAATGGAAGTATTCTTCGGGCATATTGGTCACCTGAGACCACGTGTCCATTAAACATTGAATGCGTTTCCCATCAAATTCAGACCAAGTCTTGGGCCTTTCGGAGACAATATTTTCAGAGCCTTCCTCCCCTTGTTCTGGGGCATGGTACCCCACAGTGTGCTCCTCAATTGTGGGGATCCTTAGTTTAAAGGATGCCCCCTTCTTTCTTGGCTCTAGCTTTGGCACTCTCGGGATATATGTTCTCGACCACTACAGTTCCAACATTCAACTCTTCGCTCTTCCATCCGGCGATGGGTCTGAGATGATGAATTCGGGGGTATAGGATCCTCTCCTTGGTCCTCCTCCTTATATTTAGCTTAGGGGCCGATGTGGCACCCTGCTGCGCATTGGTGTCACAAAACCCAGAAGTGTGCATGGATGGACTTCTCCACAAGAGGCTCTCACACATTCACACACCTCCACCCTACCACCTCAGACTAGCAGAGGGAGCCCGTTAGGGACATATATAGGGAGGGTGGAGCCAGGCAGCTCAGTTCAGTGTTTAGTCTGAAGAGAGTTCAGGTGAGTTCCCACTAAGATACAGAGAGGGACAGAGCTCTGAGTGAGCTGAGAGCGTGCAGACGCTCAGAGAGCAGCGAAGAGGCAGCACGCTGGCAAGCCAAGGCCAACAGCACAAGTGAAAGCCTAGTGAAGGCCTGAGTGTGGCCGAAGGCGAGAGGAGAAGGAAGAAGTAGTGAGGGGGCAGAGGAGCATACCAGGCTCACCCTGATATATATACCGGACACCGGGTCTGCGCCTACAGGGACCCTTAATGCCCAGTAGGAACCACCGGAACCCCTGGAGGACTACAGGTCCCAGGTTCACCAAATGCTGACTACAGTACCAGGGCTAGGAGTCATGGAGGCCCCAGCATCCAGGGAGAGTGATCTCCAAAAGAGAAGGCCCTACCACCAGGTCAGCAGGTGCAAGAGAGAGATAGTAACCAAGCTAGGCCTAGCTCCAGGCAGGTCAGAAGCTTAGAGAGTAAAGCCACGGATCAGGAGGCCCTATACCCGCTCACTGGGGAGAGTCCAAAAGTGCACCCTTCGCCCGGAGTACCCTGGACCGTGCCTGCAGCATCATCAGTAAAGGTACTGAAGCTTACCCCCATGTGAGTGTCCGTCTTTCCTCCGGGACTGTCCTGCCGTCTCTCCACTGCACCACCATTTATTCCTACACTGCCCTGGAGCTTGCTCTACCTGAGGAGAGCCACACCACCCCTGCTGCCGTAATACCAGCTCTAGAGGACTGCTCCGCAGCGGCGGCTCCCTTTAGCCGCAATCCACAGGTGGCGTCACAAACACTTATAATTCCCTATAAATCTATCCCCCCTTTTTACTGACTGCCCTGGGTCACGGACCGGGCCAGCTACCGTGATATCCCCCAACAAGCAACCAGAGGCCCGGCTGCCGAGTACCCCACGGCCCAGGGGGAGCGTCACCATCCCTTGGCAAGTTACTAGAGGCTCCTTTGAGATTGCGTAAAGATTGCGTAACTCTCCTCGAATATCTCTGATCTCCTGACGTAATTCTCGTGCCCAGTTAGGTTCCCTAATGGCCTTCGACATTCTTCTTGAGTCTTCTTGGCGATATAGGCCATCACCTCCTGCAGAGCATTGACATACTGTGCAATAGTCTCACCTTCCCCTTGAACTCGTTTAAATATGTGCATGCTTAACGTCACTGTGCATATCTTCCAAAATCCCAATCACTTTTTCTATTGTGTCACGGTCCTTAGATTGTCGGTACATAACAGTCTGTCGTGTCTCCCCAACAAGAGTCAGTAAGGCTGGCTCTGCCTGCATGGCTGGGGTCATAGGGTACATCCTGACCATGCTCTGCAGTCTCTCCACCCAATCCCACAACTGTAAATTATTCCCTGTGAATTTTGGGAGGTTACTGAGCATAGCGCCCAGGGGAATACTTCCCCTGACAAGCCCGCCATCACCCTGTTCCGCCATTTCCGCACTGGAATGTTGCATCCTGCCGACTACGTCAAGTATAAGCAGGTACCAGAATGCAACAACGGAGACACAGGCAGAACATCAGTATATTTCTTTTATTTAACAACTAATATTAATTGTAAAACACGTATTATATGGTAACAATTTCTTTACAATGTTTGACAGTAAAATAAGCAGGAAATCACGTAACAGAGTAAAATATCAAAATACACTAAAATTCAGGGGCTGGTAGTTTAAAATGATCTAGTGGAGGGAAGGGGGACTAGATTGTCATTAACTATACCGGGCAAGGGGCAGTCTCTTAAAACCTTGGCAATACTCTGTTCCTATCACAACTCGCTGCCCGTTTCCCCCGTCACTCTCTATCCACTTTTGCGATGCCGCTCTGGCATCTGCTGGTCCCCGTCTGACTACTGTCTTTCCCTCTATCCGTGCCTGGTACCATATGTCCCTGTCAGAGGTAACAGCCCATCTTGTGCGTGTGGCGCCCCTGAGGGTTCAGTCGCCACAGAGGTACTGCACCTCAACCAGAGGTGTGGTATCTCCTTCTCTCAGGTAAGGAGGGAGTGCTGCCCGGAACCCCAACACTCACATTCAGCACTGCACTGCTCCAGGCCGGCTGGAAGGGCAAGATGCATGTGCGCAGCTGCTGAGCCCTGTCCCTGGCTGGAGTGGGGGGAACCCAAAGGTAGGGGGAACCAGTAGTGGGTGTGGGTTGAGGAAGTAGTTTAGGGGAGCACTTTGAGAATGAGGTATAAAAAGGGAGGCCATCTTAGGGTGGCAGAACAGAATGGAGAGTGGAGTAGGAGTGAGTGAGTGCAGACTGTCTGGGAGCAGAGGCTCTTTAGGAGCTCTGCTCCACAAGTAGGGCCCAGTCTTAGAGGCCCAGGAGGGGAGCAGAGGAGTAGGCTCTGATCTGTTGAAGGGATCCCAGGGGGTACGGCGAGTGCAGGACGGCACCCGTACGCCCCGAATCTGTCAGAAGACAGAGGGATCGTAGGCCGCAAGAAGGGGACCGGCCCCTGGACCAGCCGTGTTACTCCAGGTCTCGGCTGGAAAAACCGGAGGCTTCTGGCTTATAAAGTTCAGTTGCCAAAGCCTCATTCTAGCCTCCGTGAGCAGGGCCGGCTCCAGGTTTTTCTGGGCCCCGGGCGAAAGAGTCTCAGTGGGCCCCTTTAACACATACCACGATTCATGTTGCAGAGATACGGCGGAGAAATATATATATATATATATATATATATATATATATATATATATATATATATATATATATATATTACAATGCAAAGATTTCACTTCTTACATTACATGAGTGATATCTATTGTAAATTCCACAATAGCTCAGAAACCGGTGAATCGCTCCACACAGAATACTGGCCCCCATATAAGGCGCCATACGGAATACTGGCCCCCATATAAGGCTCCATACAGAATACTGGCCCCCATATAAGGCCCCATACGGAATACTGGCCCCCATATAAGGCTCCATACGGAATACTGGCCTCCATATAAGGCTCCATACGGAATACTGGCCCCCATATAAGGCTCCATACAGAATACTGGCCCCCATATAACGCTCCATACAGGATACTGGCCCCCATATAACGCTCCATACAGGATACTGGTCCCCTTATAAAACTCCATACAGGATACTGGCCCCCATATAACGCTCCATACAGGATACCGGTCCCCTTATAACGCTCCATACAGGATACTGGCCCCCATATAATGCTGCATGCAGGCTGTTACCCCCCACATAATGCCCCATACAGGCTGTCCCCCCCTTATAATGCTCCATTCAGGCTGTTACCCCCCACATAATGCCCCATACAGGCCCCCCCCTTTTAATGCTCCATGCAGGCTGTTACCCCCACATAATGCCCCATACAGGCTGCCCCCCCCTTATAATGCTCCATGCAGGCTGTTCCCCCCCACATAATGCACTATGCAGGCTGCACCCCCTTTATAATGCCCCATGCAGGCTGTTCCCCACCTTACAATGCCCCATGCAGGATGTCACCGCCCCTCTTTATAATGCCCCATGCAGGATGTCCCCCCCTCTCTCTTTATAATGCCCCATGCAGGATGCCCCCCCCCTCTCTTTACAATGCTCCATGGAGGATGCCACCCCCCCCTTCTCTTTATACTGCCCCATGCCTCCATACATTAAAAAAAAAAATCAAATACTCACCTCACTCCTCCTCACCTGCTACCTGCTGCCCGCTGCTCGGGTCCGAACTCCAGCGTTGTCGGCGTCTTCCCGCTCAGCGCTCCCTGTGACGGCTCAGGGGAGGGCGCGGTGTAAAGACGTCACCGCACCCTCTGACCTGAGATGTCACAGGGAGCGCAGAGCAGGAAGACAGCGGATCTGCGGAGGCACGGGGAGAGGTAAGTATCCGGCTGCCGGGGCTCTGAGCAAGCGGCAGAGAAGGGCGGGCGCTGACACCGCTCTCCTCCGCCCATAGCCCAGCGGGGTGCGCGACAGCCAGTGGGCCCCTCTGCCTGCTCAGGGCCCCGGCATTTGCCCGGGTGCGCCGGGTGCTGACGCCGGCCCTGTCCGTGAGGGTCAAGCAGGTCCGGGAACTCCGATTAGACAGGAGGGACTTCAGAGCACCCAAGCGGGACAGAGAGTGGGGAAGCGCAGGGCAGGAGGGAGAAGACCCAGCGTGAAGACGGTTTAGTGAGGAACACAAGAAAGCGGGGTTCCGTCAGGTACTCTTAAATCACCTGAGGAAGAGCTGAACCCCCATTCTGGTGAACGCAGTGCGACATGGGAGGCTGTAAGTAAAGACTTGGATGACTGCACCGCACTGCCTCCGTCCTTTATTTCACCTGCGTCATCTTCCCCCCTGCACTACAACGCCCAGCGCAACCACCAGCCCTTACACTGCCCTGGAGCTAGTTCTTCCTGTGGAGAGCCACACCATCCCTGTTGCAATAACATCAGCTTCAGAGGACTGCTCCGCAGCGGCGGCTCCCTTTAGCCTCATTCCACAGGTGGCATCACGAACTTTACAAATCTCCTATAAATAATTCCCCTTTTTGTTGACCGCCCTCATCAGGGATGGTGTAGCTCTTCCTGTGGAGAGCCACACCATCCCTGCTGCAGTAACATCAGCTTCAGAGGACTGCTCCGCAGCGGTGGCTCCCTTTGGCTGCATTCCACAGGTGGCATCACAAATTTTATAAATCCGCTATAAATAGAAAAAAAACCCTTTTTATTGACTGCCCTGGGCCACGGACCGGGCCAGCCACCGTGATATCCCCCGCCAGCATCCATAGGCCCGGCTGCCGAGTACCCCACTGCCCCGGGGGCGTGTAATGCGTCCTTCCTGGTCACCGCCCTGACCGTGAATCTCCGATCTGACACCTCCGGAGCTTCTGCGACGTCCTGTCACTGGTGAACACGTCTGAGAACCTTGGCATCGCAACCTGCTCCTGTCCTGTTGACCTACGTCACCCAGGTGAAGAACCTTCACTGGCATCGCTCAGATCTTCTGGGCTTTATCGTCGACGTCTGGGCTGGGAACCTTCACTGGCATCGCTCAGGGCTTGACCGTCGATGTCTGGGCTGGGCGGATACATGACACTTTTCTTCCTGACAGGAGCTCCGGACCCTGCTGTCGTTCCTCCTGTCTCTCTCCTTGGCGCCAGAATCACCTCAGAACTTGTGCATGCGCTGTTTTTCTCCTGAGCTGGTTTCCCTGACAACACTGTACCCGGAGTCCTGATCAAATTCCTCCCCTCTGCCACGCCTCCTCGCTGTACAGGTTCCACAGTGTCTTGTCTCCTTACATAAGGTGTAAGGGGCCATTACCTTCGTGACCTGCACCTAACTTTACAGTGGAGGCTACACTATCTATACGCAGGGCAGTGATATGTCCATAAAACTCTGTGTACTTGGCACCTTTGATGAGTGTGTGACCAAAAAGTGCAGGAAAGACAGAAAGTCTGTTTTGAGAATAAATGGAGGTTTGATCCTAGTCAACCACATGGAGCATGCTAGTGGACTAAAGACTGAGGAGGTATAGAGCCTGAGACATAGCTCCTCCAACTGGAAGCCCTCACATTGTTCACTTGAAGAGATAAAGAATTTAAAAAACTGAAAGCAGCAAACCATGGGGATAAAAGCACAAAAAAAGTTATCACTCAGAGAATCTGCTCACCACTCCAATTTTGTGACAAGTCGAAGTTAAAGTCATTATATTTATTTTTTCAACCCATAGAGTTATGGTGAATGACTGCTACTCTGAGTGTTGTCCGATTGTAACTGCTCTACTCCAAGGTTCAGTGCTAGGTCCACTAGCATTGAAATTATTTAGTAATTACATAAAAGGTGAGGAAATAGTGTTATTTCTATTTTTGCAGATAATACTACTACTTTATAAAGGCTTAGTGCTATTCCATCTGGAATACGCTGTTCAATTCTGGGCACCACTTCATAGAAAGTATACCCTGATGCTAAAAAAAGTATAAAAACGAACCACAAAACTGATAAGGGGCATGTAGGATCATAGTTTTGATGGAAGATTAAGAAGAAGAATTACATTTATTTAGTCTGGAGAAGAGACAAATAAGGGGAAGACATGATTAACTTGTACAAGCACTTAAATGGCCCATATAAAAAGTATGGTCAAAAGCTATTTCAGGTAAAACCCCCACAAAAAGCCAGAGGGAACTTCCTCCGCCTGGTGAAAGTGGTTTATTCTCCAGAGGATACAGACTTTCTTTACTATAACAACTATTAATCTCTTCCCGACATTGAATGTACAGGTATTTCCTATTTTGCAGTGCATTCACACAAATTGATGTACTAGTACATCCAGGTGACTATGAGAGGAATGAAACTGTGTCTGCTCAACCACCACTGGGAGTTCAACTTAACTGATATCTGAGCTTCTGCTGTAATAGCCAGGGTGTAACATACCTGGCGGCGTCCTTGCATAGTGGTCCATCTCCCACTGTGCAGGAGCGCGCACTTGATCTCCTGTCCAGAATGTCTCTCTGGCTTCCCTCCATGCTGTCTGTTTGTGTCTGTCTCTGCTGCTTAAGGGCGGCGCCCGATCACTTCCTGCTTTTTGTACCTGCTGTGGGTCACACCCCTTGTGCGTCCTCAGCCTATTGCTGTCTGTCACTTGGTATATAGCTCAGCAGCTCCCTTCTATCCCTGCCTGAGCATAGTGTTTCCTTCAGTGTGTGCTTGCACTCTGAAGGTGCCAGGTCCCGTCTTTGTTTCCTTGTCTGCCTTTCCTGGAGGCTGTATTTCCAGGCCTGTCTGAACTTAGTCCTGTATGTCTCCTGCTTTGCGGTATCAGCTCCCGTGTCTGAACTGTGTCCTGTATGTCTCCTGCTTTGCGGTATCAGCTCCCGTGTCTGAACTGAGTCCTGTATGTCTCCTGCTTTGCGGTATTAGTTCCCGTGTCTGAACTGAGTCCTTTCTGTGTATCTTGTCTGTCCTGTCTGAACACGCTCCTAGCCTGTTCCTCCCGCCTTCTAGGGGCCGATTACCTAGACCCGCTCCTGTATCTTGTCTGTCCTGTCTGAACACGCTCCTTGCCTGTTCGTCCCGCCTCTCTGGGGGCAGTATTCCCAGACCCGCTCCTGTATCCCGCTGCAGTGTCGGTCTCCTCCGTACACTCAGTTCCAGTCTGAACTCTCTCCTATCCTTTACCTGTTTTGCCTCTATGTCCGTTCCCTTCCTTTTTCTGCAGAGTCTGAACTCGTACCTAACTCCCGCCTGTTGTCTCTGTACTCCCGTTTGTGAGTTTGTGGTCCACTCGCTACTTCACTGCAAGTACCCTGTGGGTGTCTGTCTCTGTCTTTCCCTTCCTGTCTGTTCCGTGTGAACAGAGTCCTGTCCTGCCCTGCTTCTGCCCGCTGCTCCGGCAGTCCTGTCCTGCCCTGCTTCTGCCCGCTGCTCCGGCAGTCCTGTCCTGCCCTGCTTCTGCCCGCTGCTCCGGCAGTCCTGTCCTGCCCTGCTTCTGCCCGCTGCTCCGGCAGTCCTGTCCTGCCCTGCCTGTAACCCTCTGCCTGTATTGTTCCTGAGTCCCGGTGTGTACTGGGTCCTATCCCGCCTGTGTTCCTACCTGCTAGTGCCTCCCTGTCTGCACTCTAGCTGTGCTTGCCTTTACCCCCCTGCCTGCATACCCGCCTGCCTGCATACCAGTCGTGCCTGCCTATACCCACCAGTCTGTGTGCCAGCCTACCAGCCTGTTCCTGTATTCCCCTGTGTGGGTCAACAGCCGTGTCCGGGGTCTGTCCTGGAGTAGCACCTGGTCCCTCTGCTCGGTTCCTCCTTGGTGCACTGGCGTCGTATGCCGTCGTGCGACCCTGGTCGGATCGGGTGAATACTTAGTCACGCCCCTCCAGGCATTCACTCTCCGGCACGGTCCAGTGGAATCACTACCAATCACACGCACACGCCGCTTAGCCCGGGCGTGTGCATAACAGCATGCTCAGGCCATGGTTCCCGTTGAGCCCCACGGCCTTCGCCCTCTGAGAAGTTTTCCAGCGAATATATGCATTAAAATAAATAAATAAATTTTTTTTCTCTTAGCTGAGTTCCAGGCGAAATTACGCACCGTCCAGATGGATCTATCAGCTCTCGTTCCTGCGGATCCGCCACGTTACTATGGGGATCCAAGACAGTGTCGTGCATTTGTGGAGCAATGCATGCTACACTTTAAGGCCTACCCTCTCTATTTTCCTTCCGATTGGGCTAAAGTGGCCTTTATTATGTCTTACCTGGCGGGTGATGCCTTGGAATGGATCAACCCCCTATATGAAACACAGGATCCGATCCTCCGGGACCTAATGGCCTTCCTGGTGGCCTTTCTAATGGTCTTCGATGATCCTAACCCGGAGGCTCCTGCTGAAGCTTCACCTCCCAATATCCCGGAGCAGCCCCGATGGGTAATGTGTGTGGGTAGCGCAATAGTCCTCCAGCCCAATGAGACTACTGCCCACCCAGAATCCTCACAGGGTGACTACGCTTTCCGGAATACTTCTCTCAACCTCAAGAGGCAGTCCAGACGTGCTAGACTTAGAGGCAAGCTGTCACGCCAGGGTCTGTCCTCCCTGAGACCTCCTGACCCCAACCTTGAAGTCCCTACTGAAGCTTCATCTCCCTGTATCCCGGAGAAACCCCAATGGGTAATGTGCGTGGGTAGTGCACCAGTTCTCCTGCCCGAAGAGACTTCTGCCCATCCAGACTCCACACAGGAGAACTTCCTGCACCCGGCATCAGATGCTTCTCTCTCTTTAACCGGTGTGCATGTCCAAGGATGCTCCAAAGCTGTGGTTACCTCTGAGTCTGTGCACCTCTACTACCTGGCGGAGGATCCCCTGTTGCCTCCTGAATCCTCCGGGATACCACTCGATGACAAATGGAGAGAGACTTCTCTACACCCGGTACTCAATACTTTGTCCGCTTCGTCCTGTGAGCCTGACAATGGGTACCCCAAAGTGGTAGTTACTCCCGAGTCTCTACACCCCTCCGACCAGGCGGAGGACCTCCAGTTGTGTTCAGAACCCTTCGGGGTGCCACCTGGTGGTGAATGGACAGAGACTTTCCTATACTCGGTACCCGATACCTCGCCTGCTTCCTCCAGTGAGTCCAACCTAGTGTACTCCGAAGCAGAGGTTACTCCCGAGTCTCTACACCCCTCCGACCAGGCGGAGGACCTCCAGTTGTGTTCAGAACCCTTCGGGGTGCCACCTGGTGGTGAATGGACAGAGGCTTTCCTATACTCGGTACCCGATACCTCGCCTGCTTCCTCCAGTGAGTCCGACCTAGTGTACTCTGAAGCAGTTGTTTTCTCTGAGCCTCTGCACTCTTCTGACCCGGCGGAGGACCTCCAGTTGTTTCCTGAATCCTCCGGGGTACCACCAGATAACAAAGAGACAGTGACTTTTCCTCATTATGTACCTGATAACCCGTCTATTTTTTCCTGTGAGCTTGACAAGATGTACCTCGAAGCAGAGATTACCCTCAAGTCTCTGTCCCCCTCCAACCCAGTGAACGACTGGTCCTCGAATTCCCTGCGGAAGATTCTGGCAGGCCTGAAGAAGAGGGGGCGTAAGGGGGGAGGTACTGTAACATACCTGGCGGCGTCCTTGCATAGTGGTCCATCTCCCACTGTGCAGGAGCGCGCACTTGATCTCCTGTCCAGAATGTCTCTCTGGCTTCCCTCCATGCTGTCTGTTTGTGTCTGTCTCTGCTGCTTAAGGGCGGCGCCCGATCACTTCCTGCTTTTTGTACCTGCTGTGGGTCACACCCCTTGTGCGTCCTCAGCCTATTGCTGTCTGTCACTTGGTATATAGCTCAGCAGCTCCCTTCTATCCCTGCCTGAGCATAGTGTTTCCTTCAGTGTGTGCTTGCACTCTGAAGGTGCCAGGTCCCGTCTTTGTTTCCTTGTCTGCCTTTCCTGGAGGCTGTATTTCCAGGCCTGTCTGAACTTAGTCCTGTATGTCTCCTGCTTTGCGGTATCAGCTCCCGTGTCTGAACTGTGTCCTGTATGTCTCCTGCTTTGCGGTATCAGCTCCCGTGTCTGAACTGAGTCCTGTATGTCTCCTGCTTTGCGGTATTAGTTCCCGTGTCTGAACTGAGTCCTTTCTGTGTATCTTGTCTGTCCTGTCTGAACACGCTCCTAGCCTGTTCCTCCCGCCTTCTAGGGGCCGATTACCTAGACCCGCTCCTGTATCTTGTCTGTCCTGTCTGAACACGCTCCTTGCCTGTTCGTCCCGCCTCTCTGGGGGCAGTATTCCCAGACCCGCTCCTGTATCCCGCTGCAGTGTCGGTCTCCTCCGTACACTCAGTTCCAGTCTGAACTCTCTCCTATCCTTTACCTGTTTTGCCTCTATGTCCATTCCCTTCCTTTTTCTGCAGAGTCTGAACTCGTACCTAACTCCTGCCTGTTGTCTCTGTACTCACGTTTGTGAGTTTGTGGTCCACTCGCTACTTCACTGCAAGTACCCTGTGGGTGTCTGTCTCTGTCTTTCCCTTCCTGTCTGTTCCGTGTGAACAGAGTCCTGTCCTGCCCTGCTTCTGCCCGCTGCTCCGGCAGTCCTGTCCTGCCCTGCTTCTGCCCGCTGCTCCGGCAGTCCTGTCCTGCCCTGCTTCTGCCCGCTGCTCCGGCAGTCCTGTCCTGCCCTGCTTCTGCCCGCTGCTCCGGCAGTCCTGTCCTGCCCTGCCTGTAACCCTCTGCCTGTATTGTTCCTGAGTCCCGGTGTGTACTGGGTCCTATCCCGCCTGTGTTCCTACCTGCTAGTGCCTCCCTGTCTGCACTCTAGCTGTGCTTGCCTTTACCCCCCTGCCTGCATACCCGCCTGCCTGCATACCAGTCGTGCCTGCCTATACCCACCAGTCTGTGTGCCAGCCTACCAGCCTGTTCCTGTATTCCCCTGTGTGGGTCAACAGCCGTGTCCGGGGTCTGTCCTGGAGTAGCACCTGGTCCCTCTGCTCGGTTCCTCCTTGGTGCACTGGCGTCGTATGCCGTCGTGCGACCCTGGTCGGATCGGGTGAATACTTAGTCACGCCCCTCCAGGCATTCACTCTCCGGCACGGTCCAGTGGAATCACTACCAATCACACGCACACGCCGCTTAGCCCGGGCGTGTGCATAACACAGGGTCAGTGCTACTGACGCACCCCCTGGGCCTATGCTGTTGCTGCTGTGCAGGGGGATACCCGGAACCGGATCGCTGAGATGCTGGGGGTTGTAGTCTCCGTGTGGCGGTGACCCGGTCCGTGCCCAGGGTGGTCAAACCAGTGGCAGTCTATTTGTATTGTAATAAGTGTCCGACTACGCCACCCGTGGATTGCGGTCAGTGGGGACCGCCGCTGCGCTGCCGACCGCTGAGGCTGATGTTGGTTGCGCAGCCGAGTATGGGATAACTCCCCACGGGAGGAGTAATTGCCTCAGGGCAGCTAATGTGAGAGATGATGGGAGTGATGGTGTGAGGGTCCCAGTGCTGATGGTGCTGGTGCGACAAGGAATCACAGAGACGTGTGGTGCAGTTCAGGGTCTTTACTGATGGTACAAGGCAGACCCTCCCGGGAGTACTGGCTAGTATAAGGGGCCTGGTCAGTCTGCGAGCAAGCAGGAGTTCCCCTGGCCAGGTGGAGTTGTAGGCCTCCCCGTTAATCTGCACTCTTCCTGGCTACCTTGCTGTCAGCGGTTACAAGTAGCCCACGTCCCTGAGTATACCGTGTGGTGCTCACCCGTATGGCTGGTGACTTGGGGCCTTCTGTTAGCCTCCGCTCCTGGATGGCGGCGCTGGTCCCTTCTCTGTGACTGAGCCTCCGGGCTTCTATGGCCAGAGGACCTGGAATCCCCTGCCGGCTGGTTTCTGCTGCTGGGTGTATATCAGTCCCCACAGCCTCGGACTCCTGTGTCCGGCTTTAGTATCTTCGTCCAGGGCGAACTCTGCTCAGCTCCAGCCCCTGGACTTCTGCTACTGCTCCTACAGAGCTCCTGTTCTTGCTTTCCCTGTGTCTGGAACTGTCTGCAGCTCCACTCTGACTGCTCTAATCCCGCCCCAGACCCAGTTTATAAGGGCAGATTCCTCCCCTCCCAGGTCTGGGCGGACCGTGTTGCATGCTTAGGGATCCTGACCAGAGAAACCTCCCACTTGCTCTCAGACATAATATCTCTATTACTGTGGCAACCAGACCCCTGGGGTGTCACATTCCCCCCTAGTAAATTTTAGTACTCCGGGACTAAACACATTTTTAAAGAAACATAAATACAAGGTATAACAATAACAAGACAACATATTTACAAGAAGCTTTAGTCTGTAGAGGTCACGGCGTTTCCGTGACCGGGTGTCCATATCACCCAAGGTGAAGTTTATGAAACAAAGGGGGTGTCCATGTCACCCAACAAGGCGAAGTCTTGGCACAGAATAGGGGACCTGTCCAAAGCAAACCCCTTGCGTTGTCCTTGGGCGTGGCTGCAAGGGTAGACTAGCTACTTTGGGCTGCAAGGAGGCCACGCCAGACAGGTTTTCTCTTCCGCGGCCATCTTCGCAAGAGGCACCAAGGTGCAACTATCTACAAAACTGTTCCGGTTATCCAGTGTCCATAACCTGTTAGTCCAAATAAATCTGCAGGGTAACTGAGAAACATAATTAGTAACAGGCAACAAACATAAACCATAAACATTTTTCAATAAACAGTCAACTTTACAGTGCATTGGTTTAGATTCTCCAGCGAGCGGGCATCTGATCTCTAGTGACTCTAGTGGACCTACGGAGCTCACTAACTGGTTCTGCACTACAGGGTGTAGGAGGTGTTATGGGCAAGCTGGGCAGCTTTCTGCGCACTCTTTGGCTCACTAGGGGCACAGCAGGCTCACTACTAGCAGAGGGTTGATCCTCCTGTACTGCTGGTGTGGACTCTTCTGCCTCTTGGGCCGGCTGCTCTTCCAGCTCTACCGGTTCCTCTGTAGGCACTTGCGGGGCTGGCTGGAGAAAGGTGAGGACGGGTACCACGACAGCGCCGTTTACTTGTGTCCAAGACCGGGGGAAGTCTCCGAGTACGGTACTGATCATTTCTTCCCTTTTCTCTGCGGGTTGAGGGTTTTCTTGATCTTCTTCAGGGCTTTGCAGCTGCTCGGGACACTTCTTCAGGTGGTCTCTGGAGACAATGGCTGTGGTTTCTCCTCCATCCTTACTGATTACGCAGATTTTTGGGTTCTCATGGCTTGATGGCAGTACGGTGTACGGGTCCTTCTCCCACTGGTCGTCCAACTTGTGGAGCCGCCTCTTCCTCTTCAAGACCTGCTCTCCAGGTACCAGGGGAACAGCGGGAGCATACTGGTTATAAGCCTTCTCTTGCCTTTCTCTAGCTTGAGACAGACTTCGCTCGACGCTCTCCTGTACTTTCCGATACTGCTGCTGCCGTTCTGTATCCCAGTCTGCCTCTGGCGAGGTGTCCTCAGGCGTCAGGACTCCCATATCCAGGTCAATAGGCAGCTTACCAGGTCTTGCTCTCATTAGGTAAGCCGGGGTACAGTTGGTGGAACCTACAGGGATGTGGTTATACAGGTCCACCAGATCGGGCAGTTTGTCAGGCCACAGACTGCGTTCTTCCAGGGGCAATGTTTTTAGCAGATCTATCACCACCTGGTTCATCTTCTCGCAGAGTCCATTGGTTTGAGGGTGATAGGGCGTTGTTCTTATCTTCTTGCAGCCATACAGGTTGCAGAACTCCTGGAAGACCTCCGCTTCAAAGGCTGGCCCTTGGTCTGTCAGCACTTGGTCCGGGTACCCGTGTGGACGGCAGAAGTGCTGCTGGAAGGCTCTAGCTGCTGTTTGAGCCGTTAAGTCCTTGACCGGGACCACCATCAGGAACCGGGAGTAATGATCTACAATTGTGAGGGCGTAGACATACCCAGATCTGCTTGGAGCCAGTTTCACATGGTCCAGGGCTACCAGTTCCAGTGGCTGTCTGGTGATGATGGGCTGCAAGGGAGTCTTCTGGCTGGCTCGGTCTTTTCTTCTCAGATGGCACGGGCCACAGTCTCTGCACCACCTCTCGATGGCTCCTCTCATGCCTACCCAGTAGAACCGTTCACGCAACAAGAACTCCAGCTTCTTCCATCCGAAGTGTCCTGCTCCGTTGTGGTATGCCTCCAGAACCATAGCCGTGTCTCGTCTTGGGACCACTACCTGCCAGGTCAACTCATGTGTTCGAGAGTTAACCATTCTCCGGCACAGCTTCTCCCTGTAGAGGAACAGCTTACTTTTCTCCTTCCACAGTTGCTTGGTCTGCTCCGGAGTGTCTGGGTCAAGACGGGCATCGGCCTGGGTCAGCATTTCCTTCACCAAATGGACTGCGGGATCACTGTCTTGCGTCTCCGCCCAGTTGTAGTGGGGCAAGGGATTGAACGTCACGGAGCGCCTGTCCTTCACACGGTGGGAATACAGGGTAATCCCATGACGGTGGAACGCAGGGAGCTCAACTTCTTCCAGATTTTCTGGATCTTCCCCTACGTCCGG
Organism: Phyllobates terribilis; assembly: GCF_046119375.1. Lineage (NCBI taxonomy): Eukaryota > Metazoa > Chordata > Amphibia > Anura > Dendrobatidae > Phyllobates > Phyllobates terribilis. The sequence goes on from NW_027362764.1 coordinate 255,183,340, forward strand.
TAAGTTCGGCATTCTAGACAGGGCATCCGCGTTGGCATTTGATCGTCCTGCCCGGTATTTGATGGTGAATTCAAAGTTGGACAGGCGGGCCATCCATCTCTGTTCCAGGGCACCGAGCCTTGCAGTGTCCAGGTGTGTCAACGGGTTGTTATCCGTGTACACGGTGAATTTGGAGGAGGCAAGGTAATGCTTGAAACGTTCGGTCACTGCCCACACTACTGCCAGGAACTCCAGCTTGAATGAGCTATAATTCTCAGGGTTCCTCTCCGTGGGCTATAGCTTTCGGCTGGCGTAAGCGATTACCCGTTCTTTCCCTTGCTGGATCTGGGACAGTACGGCTCCTAGCCCGATGTTGCTTGCGTCCGTGTGGAGGATAAAGGGCTGGCTGTAGTCTGGATATGCCAGGATTTCATCCCCCGTGAGGGCCATCTTCAGCTGGCAGAAGGACTCCTCTTCCAGCTTTTCCCACCTAAAGGGCGGCTTCTGGTTTTTGGCTTTCCGAGATTGACCTATCAGGAGGTCCTGCATAGGGGCTGCCATTTTGGTGAAACCGGGAATGAATCTTCGGTAGTAGCCTACCAACCCGAGGAACTGCCGCACTTCTTTTATGCTGGAGGGTCTTGGCCAGTCCTTAATTACGGTGATCTTTTCAGGGTCGGGAGCCACTCCGTCAGCACTCACCACGTGTCCCAGGTACTGCACCTTTGGTTTCAGGAGGTGACACTTGGAGGGTTTCACCTTTAGGCCGTAATTCGCCAGAGCTTCGAACACTTCTGCCAGGTGTTTCAGGTGGTCCTCGTAGGTCTTGGAATAGACGATGACATCGTCCAGGTATAACAGGACCGTCTCGAAGTTCCGGTGTCCCAGACAGCATTCCATCAACCGTTGGAAGGTTCCTGGTGCGTTGCAGAGCCCGAACGGCATACAGTTAAATTCACTGAGACCCATCGGGGTGGTGAATGCGGTCTTCTCCCGGTCCGCCTCTGCTACAGGAACCTGCCAGTACCCGCTAGTGAGATCCAAAGTAGAGAAGAAGTTAGCAGATTTTAATGCAGCTAAGGACTCTTCTATCCTTGGTAACGGGTACGCATCTTTGTGTGTGATACGGTTGACCTTCCTGTAGTCTACACACATTCTCATGGTGTTGTCTTTCTTTTTCACTAAGACTAGTGGAGCTGCCCAGGGGCTACAGCTGTCCCTGATTACCCCAGCCTCCTTCATGTCTCTAAGCATCCCCTTGGCGTGTTGGTAGTGTGCCGGGGGTACGGGTCAGTATCTATCCTTTATGGGAGGATGGTCTCCCGTGGGGATGTGGTGTTCTACCCCCTTTACTCGCCCGAAGTCTAGCGGGTGTTTACTAAACACTCTCTCGTACTCTCGAACAACCCGATAGACTCCCTGTTTCTGGTGTGAGGGAGTGGAGTCAGTACCCAAGTGCAGCTGCTGACACCAGTCCTCCATTGGTTTCTTAGAGCCGTTACCTTCCTCTGGTTGAGATGGAGGCAAGGGTTCCACGGCCTGTACAGAGTTCTGGTTTATGGTGAACAATTTGGCTAGCGTGGCATACCGGGGCAGGTGTACTTCTCTCTCCCCGATATTTATGATGCGAACGGGCACCCTCCCATGGCGTACATCGACCACCCCCCGTGCTGTCAAAATGGTGGGCCTACTGTCTGAGTAGACGGGTTCTACCATTGCTTGGTAGTCTCTACCTCTTAGACCAATAGCTGCCCGACACCAAATCATCATCTCACTTTTTGGGGGCATGGCAATAGGGAACGGGTCACACATTCTCACGCTACCTATCTCACCACCAGATAGTTCCACCTGTTGCCGCTTCATCAGTGCCTGGATCTCTTTTTGGAGCACACGCTGCTGGCCGGAACTGGCGTTCTTGGCAACCTGCTGTAAAATGAGAATCACCTCTGCAAGACAATTTTCAATCACATTAGTTCCCAAGGTTATTCTAGGGTGACTCTCATGACGGTCTATGTCCACTATAATCAGTCCTTGTGCCGCCAGTTCGACTTTACCGATCTTAATGGTCACCTCTTTGAATCCTAATTGCGGCACGGGCTGACCATTGCTGGCGATGATACTCAGGTCGTCATCTGGGTAGCGGGTTATGTCCGAGTCATTCCAGTACTGCTTGAAGAGCACGTACGGGATGGTGGTGACCTGTGACCCGGTGTCTAGTAGGGCACTCATAGGAATGCCATCCAGTACCACAGGCAAGATTGGACGTCCCCCTACGTATTTATCACGCCAGTTTGATGGGCCTGATGGTCTTATGCCTGGGGGTTGGCCCTCTACCCCAGGTTGTGCCCGTTTAAATGACAGTACCTTGCCACATGTCCGGGTTGATTGCAGCGGCGGCAGATGGGTCGTCCGTCCTCGTTGTATCTGTCGCTGGGTCTTCCTCTGGCCGGTGGGGTCCTCCTCAGTCGGCGCCACGGGACGTCCTCCGGTCCGGATGCCAGCTGGATCTTTCCTGGAGAAGAGACCTGTAAAGACTGCACAGTTCTGGTTAGCGCGGCAACGCTCTTAGTCAGCTCTTGGACCTGATGGTGCAGGTCTGTAGCCGGGTCACTGTTTAAAGCCTGCGCATCAGCTCCCACAGGCCCTGCAGACAAGGGCGCCGTCTCCTGGTGGTAAGTGATAGCAGGGCGCCTGTGGGTCACAGCGCCACCTGGTGCCGGTTCTCGGAGCACCCGGATGGCTCTGTCCTTGAACTGTGCAAAGTCCAGGTCAGGGTCCTGTAAGGCCATTGCCCGCAACTGGGTTCGGTGGGCATTGCACAGTAGACCCTCAATAAATTGTTCAGTCAACAGCTTATCTTCATTTCCCACGCTGTCAGGGTCTGCCTGCTTAATGGCTCTCAGGGCCTCTTGTAGGTTTAGAGCATAGTCTCTTATACTCTCATGTGCCCGCTGTTTACACCCGTAAAATCTGAGCTTTATTTCGGCTGAGGTGCGGGTATCAAATGTGTCTTTCAGCCGGGCTAGTATTTCTCTGACAGTCCTCTTCCTCCCAGGTGGCCAGGACTTTACCTCCCTTTGGGCTGCCCCGATTAATTGGGCCACCAGGATGCTCACTTTTTGCTCTTCTGTGAGGGGGTACACCTGGAAGAGGCTATCCAGTCTTTCTCTAAAGTCATTTAGGGTATGTGACTCCCCTGAGTACTGGGGTAGCCAGGTTGCCCCCGGGATATAGGGCATGGTGAATGGCATGACTGCTGCAGCGGTTGCGCTGGCGGTGGCTGTGGCAGTGGAGCTCCCCTCGGTATCCGGCATCCTCCTCCCCCCTAGTGGACCGTGGCCTACCTTGCGATGCTCTTCTTCCGTAGGCCGCGGCTCCGCAGTCGATCGTCGGGGTTGAGGACCTGGCATCGCGCTCCGATGACGTCAGCGTCGCTCTTCCTCCCTTCCAGGACCTTGCGCAGCGTCAGCGTGGGGCGGAGCGTGGGGCGGAGCTTCGGATCTCGCGCGCTTTCGGCGTTCACGCCCCTCTTCTTCCCGTGCGGCGTCCCGAAGATGGCGTCCGAAGGCGGGAAGCAGCTGCGGATGGCGGGAAGAAGGCAGAAGACAGCGGGAAACGGTCCAAGATGGCGTCTGATGGCGGGAAGAAGGCAGAAGACGGCGGGAAACGGTCCAAGATGGCGTCTGATTGGCGGGAATCGGCTCCGGACGGCGGGAAACTTCACCACAGGTAAGTTCAAAAAGTCTTTTTCAGGCACGCAGTACCCGGTGGTTGCGGGCACGAAATCCTGCCAACTACGCCAAAGTTGACGCACCCCCTGGGCCTATGCTGTTGCTGCTGTGCAGGGGGATACCCGGAACCGGATCACTGAGATGCTGGGGGTTGTAGTCTCCGTGTGGCGGTGACCCGGTCCGTGCCCAGGGTGGTCAAACCAGTGGCAGTCTATTTGTATTGTAATAAGTGTCCGACTACGCCACCCGTGGATTGCGGTCAGTGGGGACCGCCGTTGCGCTGCCGACCGCTGAGGCTGATGTTGGTTGCGCAGCCGAGTATGGGATAACTCCCCACGGGAGGAGTAATTGCCTCAGGGCAGCTAATGTGAGAGATGATGGGAGTGATGGTGTGAGGGTCCCAGTGCTGATGGTGCTGGTGCGACAAGGAATCACAGAGACGTGTGGTGCAGTTCAGGGTCTTTACTGATGGTACAAGGCAGACCCTCCCGGGAGTACTGGCTAGTATAAGGGGCCTGGTCAGTCTGCGAGCAAGCAGGAGTTCCCCTGGCCAGGTGGAGTTGTAGGCCTCCCCGTTAATCTGCACTCTTCCTGGCTACCTTGCTGTCAGCGGTTACAAGTAGCCCACATCCCTGAGTATACCGTGTGGTGCTCACCCGTATGGCTGGTGACTTGGGGCCTTCTGTTAGCCTCCGCTCCTGGATGGCGGCGCTGGTCCCTTCTCTGTGACTGAGCCTCCGGGCTTCTATGGCCAGAGGACCTGGAATCCCCTGCCGGCTGGTTTCTGCTGCTGGGTGTATATCAGTCCCCACAGCCTCGGACTCCTGTGTCCGGCTTTAGTATCTTCGTCCAGGGCGAACTCTGCTCAGCTCCAGCCCCTGGACTTCTGCTACTGCTCCTACAGAGCTCCTGTTCTTGCTTTCCCTGTGTCTGGAACTGTCTGCAGCTCCACTCTGACTGCTCTAATCCCGCCCCAGACCCAGTTTATAAGGGCAGATTCCTCCCCTCCCAGGTCTGGGTGGACCGTGTTGCATGCTTAGGGATCCTGACCAGAGAAACCTCCCACTTGCTCTCAGACATAATATCTCTATTACTGTGGCAACCAGACCCCTGGGGTGTCACACTACCATCTTACCTGGCTGTTTAGCCCTCTAAATGACATAATTAATAGCGATCACAGAAGGTTATTAGAGGTTGTTTTATTAGTATTTTGCAGCTGTGTTGCCCCCGCTTTTGTAATGGAGGACCTCCTGCATCCTGTTGTGCATTTGTGTCTGGACATGGTATTGCAAGCATGGCTGCTATTATTTTTTTCATTTTCAGTGATGTCTTTTATTGATTTTTAGCTGTTTTTCAGTGAATTAGGCTGCGTGCCCACGATGCGTTTTTCATGCGCTTCCGCATCAAAAACGCATGGTAATCCGCACCCCATGGTCCCCAATGGCATTCCGCAATGTCAATGCACATGCTGCGGATTTTTCCGCAGCGTTTCTGCAACGCAAATAAATCCGCAGCATGTTCATTAATTTTTCGGAAGCGCCGCCATTGACTTGCATTGAGACGCATAGAATCCGTGTCTGTACATTTGTACAAGCGGATTTTATGCGTCTCTATGTGCGGATGGTACCCAGTTCTGGAGGAGAGGAGACTCTCATCCAGACCTGGGTACCATTGTACCTGTGAAAAAAAGAATAAAATAATAAATAAAGTTTATATTCACCTGTCCGGCGGCCCCTGCAGCGCTTCTCCTTCCAGGACCTGAGATGGCGTCGCGGTCATGTGACCGCAGGCTGTCTCGCGAGATGCCGGCAGCCCGGAAGAATCCAGGACGAGCGCGACAGCACACGCGGCGGGGGATCAGGGGTAAGTATAGCTTTATTTTTTTATTTTTACGGTCACACTGTATAAATGCATGCCGTTTGCATGGATTTATACTGTGTGACCTAGTTGTCAAGCACTTTCCAAGTGATGCTATCGCCTGGAAAGTGCTTGTCAGTCCGCATGCGGAAACACATGCGTTAACGCATGTGGGTACGCATGTGAATCCGCATGTATTCCGCATGTATTCTGCAGGAAAAACGCATGCACAATCTGCATGTATTTTTTCTGCCAGGGAGATGCAGAAATGCTGCAGAAATTTTCTGCTTCATTTCTGCATCATGGGCACATAGCCTTAAAGCAACATTTTAATAAAAAAAATATTTTTTAATTTATTTTATCCATTTTGCAATAATTCCTGAGAAGCACCTTAAAGGTATATTTACTATCATGAAGTACAACATGTCACGAAAAAATATTCTCAGAACCACTGGAATATGTTGAAACATTCAAGAGTTATCACCACATAAAGAAACACATGTCAGTTTTGAAAAATGTGCCATGGTCAAGAAAGGGAAAACAGTAGTGATGATTGATGAGCACTAAAATGCTTGAGTACTCTCAGATGGGCTCGATTCGAGTACCGAGTATAATGGAAATCAATGGGAAACTCAAGCATTTTTCCTGCAAACCATAATAGGAGGGCTGGGGAGGCAGGAAAATTGCTGAAGTGGATGGAAACAGCACTCAAATATAATTGGAACAGCACATGGAAGATGCCTGGACTCATCTCTGACTCCCAGGTCGCTGCTGGGAACTAAATAAACAAATAAGTATTTTTTTTTAATTTATTTATTTATTAACAAGTTGTTAATAAATAAATAAATGAATGAAAAAAATGATAACCAGCCAAGATAAAGCAGACAGCTGGGGGGCTGATATTATAAGGCTGGGAAGGTCCATGGATATTGGCTTCTTCCCAGCCTAAAAATACCAGCCCACAGCTGCCTCAGAATTGGCGCATCCATTAGATGTGCCAATTCTGGCACTTTGCCAGGCTCTTCCCGATTGCGCATGTGCGTTGGCAATTGTAGTAATATTTTTTTGGATTGATTTCAGCTGTGTATTTTCAGCTGGCATAAAGTCCAGGGGTTAGTAATGGAGAGGTGTCTATCAGACACCCCCATTACTAACCCAGTAATCCCCCAAAAAAACACACAAAAAAATACTTTATTTGAATAATGACTCCCCCACACTATCCCTCATTCACCAATTTATTAAAAAAATGTTCCCACGGAGCTCCTCCAATGTAGTCTACAATCCGCGCATCTGACTTTGATGTCTGAGAATAGCAGTAAAGTACCTCTGATTCTCTGAGTTCCAGTGGCGCCGGGTAAAGAGGACAATTCTCATCAGAGCCATGGGGTCTCGCTGATGAGAGTTGTCCTTTGCCTGTGAATAGCTGTACTTTACTGCTATTCACAGATGCCGGAGACATCGAGGAATGAGGACTACATCACAGGAGCTTCGTGCAAATTTTTTTTAATATACATTGGTGAATGAGGGGTTGTGGGGGGAGTCTTTATTCAGAAAAAGTATTTTTTTCTGTGTGCACTAGGGCACTTTGGAAGAGTCGGGCAATGCTCAAGCATTGGCGCATCTAATGCGAGGCGTCAATTCTGGGGCGACTGCGGGCTTGTATTTTTAGGCTGCATAGGAGCCAATATCCATGGACCTTCCCAGCCTGATAATATAAACCCACAGCTGTCTGCTTTACCTTAGCTGGTTAAGTAGGTGGGACCCCACGTCATATTTTTTTAAATTAATTATTTATTTAATACATTTAAAAAAGGTTAAAAACACCCTTTAATGCCACATGAAATGAGTGAAACTTTATAATATTTGGGGGGGATTATTCTAAGCTCTCCTTCCTATCACAACTGTCCCTGAACTGCTTCCTGAGGACAATGTGCCAAGCATCACGTCACTGGGTCTTCTATAAACCCCATGATGCGATGTGGCCGGCCAATAATAGTAATTCCAGTATCCAACATGGTTTCTGCATTACCGTGTATGGCGGGCTATCCCTGAATGTTTATTGCCTGAAAAACAGCCATGAAACATGTGGGTCGGGGACTCGAGCATGGCGCTCGAACACCTGAGAAACTCAATCAAGGGAAATGTAGCGGATCTCGGGAGTGCTGTAGGGCTGGACTGGAAGTCCCTGGGGATGACCGGAGGATCAAGCCCGAGTGGAACTGGAGGGTGCAGTGCCCGAAACTGCATGTTAAAGGCTATTGTATTTGAACTGTCCAGTAAAGTTGAACTTGTTATAACGAACCGGGTGTCCCCTGATGTGTGTGCGGCTGATCTTGGACCAAAAGACGTGGATGCAGTGGAGGCCTCCAGACTGAAAGTGAGTACACTGCATTGTACACAGCACAACATTGATGGACTGGGACACTGTTCATTTGAGGGGTGCAAGGATGTGGAGAAGCAGCAGCTCGCCCACAGCTACCTCCCTGGGCACCTTACAGTAAAATGCAAACATCATCTGATAGAACTGATTGATTGTATACTGCGAAGGAGGGACAAGTGTATGTTACCCTGGGGGCTGCAGGCTATATTATCCTGGTGGCTGTGTAGAACGAGCAAGAAAGCTTGTAAAAGAACTTCAACATGACGTTTCAAGGATGGAGCGAGACTGCCATCTACTGGCCAGAGACAGTCAAGCGGAACCAAAATATACAAGGGAAGTTGCAGGGAGGGCAGATTCAGACGCTGGACCCGATCAGGTGACTTCCAGGAAGGAGTTCAGAGAGATAAGAGGCCAGCGCGCCAAACCTGAGGGGTCTTTGGCGCCAAGCAGCAGAGAGGAGCAGACGTGCTCCCTGCGTCCTGAGAAACCCCGCGTGACAGGCCAAATCCAGAGGCCTGAGAGGTGCTCCAGCCGGGCACCGGTAAAAGAGCTCCGGTTCCCTCACAGTTGTGACCCGAGTGCTGTGCCTGCTGAGGATACCAGGAACCTGATCGCGGTGCTGAGTGAGTTCGCGGAACCCGACGTCGGCCGCCGACAGATGAGGCCTGGACCCCCCTATCCAAGGCTCGAGAGACTGCCTCCAACGGCCAAGCAGAGAGGAGCTGCATACGTGAGCAGGGCCGTCACTTCCACTGCTCACCCACGGTACCGGGGACAATTGGGTTTAAGTACTCAGGTTGGGAGGGGAATGGTTGGGGCTAAAGTAGCACAACGTGATTTAATTGAATTTATCCGGAAAGAGACTCACGGCCTAGCGGGAACAACCGGTGACCCCCGCTAGGGCCAAATTCACGGTTAAAGAACTTGTGTGGTGTCTCTCATGCTTGAGGGCATCACCTTACTTTAAGAGACTGCGCCTTACTTTAAGAGACTGCGCCTTATTTTAAGAGACTGCGCCTTACTTTGAGAAATTTCGTATTTTTCTGATATTTCAAACCACTGTTCATTACCCTTGTTGCTAATCCCTTGTTTCAGTATACCTGTTGTATAAAACTGCTTACAAACATCTCTGACTGTTCTCGCCTTGTGTCTCTGTGCGTTGCATTCCGGCACCTGCATTACAGCTGCTGGGTATGTTATCCTGGTGGCTGCAGGGTATATTATTCTGGGGTTTGCAAGGTATATTATCCTGGGGGCTGCAGGGTATATTATCCTGGGGGCTGCAGGATATATTATTCTAGCGGCTGCAGGGTATACCATCCTGAGGGGCTGCAGGGTATATTTTCCTGGGGGCTGCAGGGTATATTATTCTGGGGTTTGCAAGGTATATTATCCTGGGGGCTGCAGGGTATATTATCCTGGGGGCTGCAGGATATATTATTCTAGCGGCTGCAGGGTATACTATCCTGAGGGGCTGCAGGGTATATTTTCCTGGGGGCTGCAGGGTATATTATCCTGTGGGCTGCAGCCGGGTATATTATTCTGGCGGCTGCAGGGTATACTATCCTGGGGGCTGCAGCGTATATTATCCTGGGGTTTGCAAGGTATATTATTCTGGGTACTGCAGGGTATATTATCCTGGGGCTGCAGGGTATATTATTCTGGTGACTGCAGGGTATATTATTCTGGTGGCTGCAGGGTATATTATCATGGGGCTGCAGGGTATATTATTCTGGTGGCTGAAGGGTATATTATTCTGGGTACTACAGGGTATATTATCCTGGGGCTGCAGGGTATATTATCCTGGGGCTGCAGGGTATATTATTCTGGGGGCTGCAGGGTATATTATCCTGGGGGCTGCAGGGTATATTATTTTGGTGGCTGCACGGTATATTATCCTGGGGCTGCGGGGTATATTATTCTGGGGGCTGCAGGGTATATTATTCTGGGTACTGCAGGGTATATTATCCTGGGGCTGCAGGGTATATTATTCTGGTGGCTGCAGGGTATATTATTCTGGTGGCTGCAGGGTATATTATTCTGGGGGCTGCAGGGTATATTATCATGGGGCTGCAGGGTATATTATTCTGGTGGCTGAAGGGTATATTATTCTGGGTACTACAGGGTATATTATCCTGGGGCTGCAGGGTATATTATCCTGGGGCTGCAGGGTATATTATTCTGGGGGTTGCAGGGTATATTATCCTGGGGGCTGCAGGGTATATTATTTTGGTGGCTGCACGGTATATTATCCTGGGGCTGCGGGGTATATTATTCTGGGGGCTGCAGGGTATATTATTCTGGGTACTGCAGGGTATATTATCCTGGGGCTGCAGGGTATATTATTCTGGTGGCTGCAGGGTATATTATTCTGGTGGCTGCAGGGTATATTATTCTGGGGGCTGCAGGGTATATTATCCTGGGGGCTGCAGGGTATATTATTTTGGTGGCTGCACGGTATATTATCCTGGGGCTGCGGGGTATATTATCCTGGGGCGGCAGGGTATATTATTCTGGGGGCTGCAGGGTATATTATTCTGGGGCTGCAGGGTATATTATCCTGGGGCTGCAGGGTATATTATCCTGGGGCTACAGGGTATATTATCCTGGGGCTGCAAGGTATATTATCCTGGGGTTGCAGGGTATATTATTCTGGGGGCTGTAGGGTATATTATTCTGGGGCTGCAGGGTATATTATCCTGGGGCTGCAGGGTATATTTTCCTGGTGGCTGCAGGGTAAATTATTCTAGTGGCTGCAGGGTATATTATTCTGGGGCTGCAGGGTATATTATCCTGGGGCTGCAGGGTATATTAGCCTGGTGGCTACAGAGTATATTATTCTGGTGGCTGCAGGGTATATTATTCTGGGGCTGCAGGGTATATTTTTCTGGGGCTGCAGGGTATATTATCCTGGGGCTGCAGAGTATATTATTCTGGGGGCTGTAGGGTATATTATTCTGGGGCTGCAGGGTATATTATCCTGGGGCTGCAGGGTATATTTTCCTGGTGGCTGCAGGGTAAATTATTCTAGTGGCTGCAGGGTATATTATTCTGGGGCTGCAGGGTATATTATCCTGGGGCTGCAGGGTATATTAGCCTGGTGGCTACAGAGTATATTATTCTGGTGGCTGCAGGGTATATTATTCTGGTGGCTGCAGGGTATATTATTCTGGGGCTGCAGGGTATATTATCCTGGGGCTGCAGGGTATATTAGCCTGGTGGCTGCAGAGTATATTATTCTGGTGACTGCAGGGTATATTATTCTGGAGCTGCAGGGTGTATTATCCTGGGGGCTGCAGGGTATATTATTCTGGCAGCTGCAAGGTATATTATCCTGGGGCTGCAAGGTATATTATCCTGGGGTTGCAGGGTATATTATTCTGGGGGCTGTAGGGTATATTATTCTGGGGCTGCAGGGTATATTATCCTGGGGCTGCAGGGTATATTTTCCTGGTGGCTGCAGGGTAAATTATTCTAGTGGCTGCAGGGTATATTATTCTGGGGCTGCAGGGTATATTATCCTGGGGCTGCAGGGTATATTAGCCTGGTGGCTACAGAGTATATTATTCTGGTGGCTGCAGGGTATATTATTCTGGGGCTGCAGGGTATATTTTTCTGGGGCTGCAGGGTATATTATCCTGGGGCTGCAGGGTATATTATTCTGGGGGCTGTAGGGTATATTATTCTGGGGCTGCAGGGTATATTATCCTGGGGCTGCAGGGTATATTTTCCTGGTGGCTGCAGGGTAAATTATTCTAGTGGCTGCAGGGTATATTATTCTGGGGCTGCAGGGTATATTATCCTGGGGCTGCAGGGTATATTAGCCTGGTGGCTACAGAGTATATTATTCTGGTGGCTGCAGGGTATATTATTCTGGTGTCTGCAGGGTATATTATTCTGGGGCTGCAGGGTATATTATTCTGGGGCTGCAGGGTATATTATCCTGGGGCTGCAGGGTATATTAGCCTGGTGGCTGCAGAGTATATTATTCTGGTGACTGCAGGGTATATTATTCTGGAGCTGCAGGGTGTATTATCCTGGGGGCTGCAGGGTATATTATTCTGGCAGCTGCAAGGTATATTATCCTGGGGTTGCACGGTATATTATTCTGGGGCTGCAGGGTATATTATTCTGGGGCTGCAGGGTATATTATTCTGGGGCTGCAGGGTATATTATCCTGGGGGCTGCAGGGTATATTATTCTGGGGCTGCAGGGTATATTATCCTGGGGCTGCAGGGTATATTATCCAGGAGCTGCAGGGTATATTATCCTGGGGCTGCAGGGTATATTATTCTGGGGCCGCAGGGTATATTATCCTGGGGGCTGCAGGGTATATTATTCTGGGACGGCAGGGTATATTATCCTGGGGCTGCAGGGTATATTATCCTGGGGCTGCAAGGTATATTATTCTGGGGCTGCAGGTATATTATCCTGGGGCTGCAGGGATATATTATCCTGGGGCTACAGGATATATTGTTCTGGAGCTGCAGGGTATATTATCCTGGGGCTGCAGGGTATATTATCCTGGGGCTGCAGGGTATATTATTCTGGGGCTGCAGGGTATATTATCCTGGGGCTGCAGGGTATATTATCCTGGGGCTGCAGGGTATATTATCCTGGGGCTGCATGGTATATTATTCTGGAGCTGCAGGGTATATTATTCTGGGGCTGCAGGGATATATTATCCTGGGGCTGCAGGGCATATTATCCTGGGGGCTGCAGGGTATATTATCTTGGGGGCTGTAATGTGTATTATCTTGGGAGATGTAATGTACAGTATGTTACCCTGGGGGCTGCAGTGTATTTTGCATCGGTGGCTACCAGGGGCTGCACAGTATATTATCCAGGGGGCTACAGATTAATACATAGAGTGACTGCAGACTTATATCACAAGGCCGAACAATCCCTTTAATCTGAGAGAGTGTCACTCTCATTCGATGAAGCAGTGGCCATTTTTATTAAAGGGAATCTGTCAGCTGATTCATGCTAACCAAACCACAGCTGGGGGGCACTGGAGTACATCATCTCTCCCTATTGTTTGTGGCTGGATTTTCTAACTATATTGACAGGTGAATCAGATCCTGGCTACACGACTGCAGCCAGGATCTGATTCATGCTGCCTGCAGTTTTGGCAGCATGAATCAGCTGACAGCTTCCGTTTAAAGTGGCAGTGGCAAGTTTTTTTAATTATCCCCTATCCACAGAGCAGGGCATCATTTCTAGATGCGACCCCCAGTGATCCCAAGAAAGCACGAAGCGGAGATTGAGCATGAGCATCTTTGCTCTGTTCATTGTCAATGGGATCTCCGGAGACAGCAAAGCTCTTTATCTAATTCAAATTCTTCTTTTTTTTCTTTAAGTTATCTGTTTCTGGGAAAATGAACAAGTAAATCAATATATACCCCACCGAGCATTGAGCAGGGGTGATATTGTATGTGAATTGTTATGGGTCTGTATGCCATGGCTACTTTTTAGTCCCAGTCCAATCCTGAGCTGTATAGATATGTTGGTGTATATCTGTGTGCGTATGTAAGGCATTCATTCAAACGCCCATGTTGCATGTTGTGTGTTTTTCACTGACATGTCGTACCCATTATGATCTATGGGGCTGTTTACATATCCATGTTTTTTCATAGACTGCGTGTCTATGCAAAACTCACAGAGACATGTGCATTTTTTTTCAGTAGCACTGATGAAAAGAGGCATAACAAGTCTATAGGTCCATGAAAACACATACAGCACACGGAGGGCATCAGTGTACAGTCGTGTGCTGTCCTTGTTTAAAGAGGTTGTCTATTACTCGGACAACCCATTCTCCATCCCCATGTTTCTCACAGTAAAATAATAATACCTATACTCACATCCGGTGCCAGCGTCGTTCTAACTGTTGGCACTGGCTCTCCCAGGATCGTGAGACAGTGTTATGGGTGTTTACTGTGTCCTGAAAACATAATTTTCAGATTATGTAATGTACTGGGAAAAAAGTTTGTCCTGAGGAAGAAGTTCTGGTATAACTTTGAAACGCGTTGACAATAAACTAGTTACCCATTTCATCAATCATTCTGGCTCCACACATCTATTCTGCAACGCAGGTTTAACCCCTCCCAACTCTCTATTCAGTATCTCTCCTGCTGTGGGACTTCAGGAGCCATCCATGGTTGTGGGCAGACAACACTAACCAGGTGAGCAGATTCTCATCATCACCATTACCATTGTTATCCTGGATAAGACTCTATTGAGCTTTTCTGTCCTTCAAGTTTTTACACTACTTTGCTGAAACTGTAAGAGGCTGCGTTTTTTATGCATGAAAATATGCAGTGAAAAAACTGACCAATACTCATTGTTGGATCTTAACCTAAGACTAAGTTAAATGGGAATCTGTCAGCAGGTTTTTGCTATGTTATCTGAAGACAGTAACAGTAGGAGATAGAGACACAGAATTCAGGGATGTGTCACTTGTCAAAGTACATGCTGTAGTTTACTAACTGTGATAAGCAGCTCACTGTCTATGGACTGTGTACACAGAGAGCCTGGTGTGGGCAGGGTTAGCTTTCTCAGCTCTGCTTCATTCTAAATCTAAAAGCTCTGATTGTGTGAGAACTGCTGCACCTAGTAATCTAAGTGATACATTGTTGCATTCAGCTTCTCTATGCCTACATCATGCTTCACTCAGATGAAGTAGCAAAAAACTGCTGACAGATTCCCTTTAACACGAATGTATAAAAGCATCATCTGAGTTTCATTCAGAAAAAAATGAAAGTTTTTTTCAGATTTGTTATTCATATGCAATCTATTTTTATTCAAGAGCAGTTATTAAAGCAGCTCTCATTTTTTTTTAGCTTACTGCTAGAGTGGTGGCACTAATGTAATTTCCATGCCCCTAGTAATATAACTACCAGTCGCCATCTTCATCTGTACTAGGTGCTGCTCTGGTCGTTTTTTGCTTCACTATTTACTGGGCAAACTGGCAGTCAGGAGCTGCAGTCACAAGGTGGGCAGCACGGTGGCTCAGTGGTTAGCATTGTAGCCTTGAAGCACTGGGGTCCTGGGTTTAAATTCCAAGGACAACATATGCAAGGAGCTTGTATGTTCTCCCTGTGTTTGGGTGGATATGCTCTGGTTTCCTCCTACACTCCAAACACATATTGATAAGGAATTTATATTGTGAGCCCCAATGGGGACAGAGATGATTATGATGTTGCAAAGCGCTGTGGAATATGATGGGAAGCAAGTAAAATAAATAAATAAACAAGATGATGGATTGGGATTGGAAGGGTGCTGAAAACGGTGGCTGGTAAGAATATTACTAAGGTCAGGGAACTTACATTTGTGCACCACTCCAGTGTTGAAATAAAAAAAAAAGTGGTGCTTTAAAATTTAAAACTAAATACACTTTCCTATGTTAAAGAATTTCAATGTATCTGAAAACATTGAATGTTATACTGTTGCTCCTTATGGAATCTGATTTGTTTTGCACACCAGTAGATATGAATGGACGAGTCTCATCAGATACAAGGAAGAACATTCTGTGATTCTTTCCTTGTGCATATTAAGTTTGTGACAGAAGTTGCTTATCAGCACTGGCACATTGAATAACATCGGCCTGAGTGCTATCCGTGTGCTGTCCATTCTTTATGTGCAGCACCCTGATCAAAAATATGGTTGTGTGATCTTGGCCTTACAGTGACAGCGACCATTAAGATATTGTACCTTATTGAGAGAAAGAAATACAATTCTTCATTTCTACACACAAAGTGAAAGCATTTTTGAGTGATATGGTTTGAGAATGTTTTTTTCTTCTTCTTTCCATTTTAGTATGTAAAAAGATATACAGATGCATCTCACTAAATTAGAATATCACCAAAAAGTTAATTTATTTCAGCTCTTCAATACAAAAAGTGAAACTCATATATTATATAGAGTCATTACAAACAGAGTTATCCATTTCAAGTGTTTATTTTTGTTAATGTTGATGATTATGGCTTACAGCCAATGAAAACACAAAAGTCATTATCTCAGTAAATGAAAATAATTAACAGAAAACACCTGCAAAGTCTTCCTAAGCGTTTAAAAAGATCCCTTAGTCTGTTTCAGTAGGCTCCACAATCATGGGGAAGACTGCTGACTTGACAGATGTCCAGAAGGAAGTCATTGACACACTCCACAAGGTCCCAGAGTTCCAATTTTCATTTGGAAATCAAGGTCCCAGAGTCTGGAGGAAGAGTGGAGAGGCACACAATCCAAGCTGCTGGAGGTCTAGTGTGAAGTTTCCACAATCAGTGATGGTTTGGGGAGCCATGTCATCTGCTGGTGTAAGTCCACTGTGTTTTATCAAGACCAAAGTCAGCACAGCCGTCTACCATGAAATTTTAGAGCACTTCATGCTTCCCTCTGCCGACAAGCTTTTTGGAGATGGAAATTTCATTCTCCAGCAGGACTTGGCACCTGTCCACACTGCCAAAAGTACCAATACCTGGTTTACAAACAACAGTATCACTGTGCTTGATTGGCCAGCAAACTCGCCTGACCTTAACCCCATAGAGAATCTATTATAGAGAATCTATGGGGTATTGTCAAGAGGAAGATGTGTTAGAACCTTGCTCTTAGGTTTTTTCCTTTGCTGGTCACATGACCTCGTTGGCCTATTTAATCCTGCTCCGCCCTTCTGGCTTTGCTGGACTTCATTGTATAACTACTTTCTAGCTAGCCTGTGCTCTGTATCTAACTCTGTTAGTTTGCTTGGTCTACGGACCTCAGTGTTCTATATATTTTGTTTGTTTGTCTGACTGCTACTATTTCTGTTAGGAGGTGTCCCATTTTCCTCCCAGTCCTTAGTACTTGTAGGGATTCCTTCCCCACATCTATAGGTCTCCGTACAGACTAGCTTAGGACTTTAGCAGGTCTGATCGCAGGATCAGGTTCCCTGTTACATCGTAGGGATTCAGCTGAGTTCTATCGTAGGGACAGATTTCCTCTCTTTCCTTAGCTCTGGTAGCAGAACATAACAGTAAGTCCAGCCAGCAAATTCTCTAAGGAAAGATTTTTCTGTTCCATCATGGTGTCAGTTCAGGATTTGGTTCATCGCCTGCAGGGATTCTCTCTGGAGGTGGCCGAGCTCCGTCAGCACGTGAGTAACTGTCCTGGAGCACATTTCTTGGAGCCTAAGGTATGTTTGCCGGATTTATTTTTTGGTGAACATCGAGAATTTTTTTCATTTAAAAATGCTTGCTTATTGTATTTTCGTTTGAGACCCAAGTCCTCTGGGGATGAATCCCAGCGCATAGGGTTCATAATGTCACTTTTGCGCAAAGAGCCTCAGGAGTGGGCCTTTTCTTTGCTTCAGATCAGTGGATAGTTTTTTTTCTGCTTTGGGACTATTATATGATGATCCTGACCGTGTCGCATCAGCTGAGACTGAGTTAAGACGTTTGAGACAGGGATCAGGTAATGTGGAAAAATATTGTACTCATTTCCGTCGTTGGTCTACTCAAACAGGGTGGAACGATTCTGCTCTGAAAAGTCTATTTCTTGCTGGGCTCAATGAAAGGGTTAAAGACCTGCTAATTGCTTATCCTACATATGAAGATTTGCAACAGGCTATGCAATTAGCTATACGGGTGGATAGGAGACTGCGTGCAAGGGTTAATGAGAGCAAATCCTCTGCTATGTCAGTTTCTGGTTATGAGAATGTGTGTACTAACAGTGGTGAATCGATGGAGATTGGATCGGTGGCACCTCGCTCTCAAGAAAAAGACCGTCGATTTTCTGAAGGCTTGTGTTTCTATTGCGGAAAATCTGGTCATTTGATTAAAGGCTGTGAGCTTCGTATGAAGAAAGAAAAAAAAATGGTCAGTCATGCCCGTATTGCCTGTTTAAATTCCAAGGGTGTATTTTTAGCTGCTTCCACGATTGCTCAGGATAAATTATTGGAATTTCGGGTGTTTGTTGATTGTGGATCTACTCTGAATGTAATTGATGGGGGATTCTTGGAAAGACTCAATTTAAAACCCGAACCTTTATCATCCCCCATTGCTGTGGTTTCTGTGGATGGTTCCCCTTTAAAGAATATTACTCTCAAGGTCTGTGAATTTCCTCTCACTATTAATGGTGTTCACCATGAGAAATTGGATTTGGTAGTTTTGAATAACTTGCCTTCTCCAGTAATATTGGGATTGCCCTGGTTAAAATTTCACAATCCTGTACTGGATTGGTCTACCAATGAAATTAAATCCTGGAGCCATAAATGTTATGACAAGTGTTGTAACGGGCGTATTGCAGCTTTGGATAGGGGAGAATTGCCTGTTCCTATTCAGGATTTTTGGAGAGTTTTTTCTGAGAAGGAATCGCAGGTTTTGCCTCCCCATAGAGACTATGATTGTTCTATTGAATTTGTCCCTGGAGCGACTCTTCCTAAAAGTCGTTTATTTAACCTTACTATTCCTGAGAGGAAGGCTTTGGATGAATATATACAGACAAGTTTGGCCGCCGGTCACATTAGGCCCTCTAAGTCTCCTGTGGCGGTTGGATTTTTTTTTGTAAAAAAAAAAGGACGGCGGTTTACGTCCTTGTCTGGATTTTCGTGAGATTAACAAAATTACTGTACACAATCCTTACCCACTGCCATTGATTCCTGATCTGTTTAATCAGTTAATGGGGGCCAAGTGGTTCTCTAAAATTGACCTTAAGGGGGCATACAATCTGTTGCGCATGAAGGAGGGTGACGAATGGAAGACTGCTTTTAACACTCCTGTGGGTCATTTTGAGAATCTGGTTATGCCTTTTGGTCTTACTAATGCTCCTGCATTTTTTCAGAATCTTATTAATGACATCCTTAGACCTTTGATCGGCAAAAATGTGGTTGTGTATTTGGATGACATTTTGATTTATTCGCCGGATCTGGAGTCTCATTGGCGGAGCGTACGTGAGGTATTACAATTGTTAATGGACAATTCGCTTTTTGCTAAGCTGGAGAAATGTGAGTTCGCTGTACAGAGAATTAGTTTTTTGGGTTACATAATCTCCAGCGAAGGTTTTGAGATGGACCCTGTTAAAGTTCAAGCTGTACAGGAATGGCCTAGGCCTATTGGTTTGAAATCGATACAGAGGTTTTTAGGTTTCGCCAATTATTACAGAAAATTCATAAAAATTTTTTCTAGTATTGTCAAACCTCTGACCGATCTCACCAGGAAAGGTGCTGATGCGGTTCAGTGGTCTTCTGAGGCCATTGAAGCTTTTGTGTATCTCAAGGAGAGGTTCACCTCTGCTCCCATCCTTATGCAGCCTGATGTGACTAAGCCGTTTTTGGTTGAGGTTGATGCTTCTTCGGTGGGGGTTGGCGCAGTATTGTCTCAGGATAACGGGGATGGATTACATCCCTGTGCCTTTTTTTCAAAAAAATTTTCGGAGACTGAACTGAATTACGATATTGGTAATCGGGAATTATTGGCTATTAAACTCGCATTTGAACACTGGCGCCACTTCTTGGAAGGTGCGGAATTTCCCGTTCAGGTTCTTATGGATCATAAAAATCTGATATATCTCGATGCTGCCAAGCGCCTGAATGCCCGTCAGGCTAGGTGGGCACTGTTTTTCTCGCGGTTTAATTTCTCTGTTACTTACATCCCTGGTACTAAGAATGTTAAGGCGGATGCCTTGTCTCGCAGTTTTTCTCCCATAGTTGGTGCTGAGAAAGAGGAGAACATTTTACAAGAAGGTGTTGTGATAGCTGCTTTGGACTCCGTTTTGGAAGACGAGATTCTTAAAGCACAGGAGAATGCCCCATCTAACACTCCTCATGGGAGGTTGTTTGTGCCTGGGACCTTTAGGAGAGATTTGTTTATTGAGTGTCACGAATCTCGGTTGGCAGGTCATCCCGGAATCTCTGAGACCAAGAGACTGGTGGGTCGCAGTTTTTGGTGGCCTGGATGGCAGAAGGAAGTCATTAAGTGGGTGCGTCAATGTACTATATGTGCTAGATCTAAGTCCTCACATACTCCTGCTGCGGGGTTGCTTTGTCCTTTGGAGGTTCCTAGTGCTCCTTGGACACATTTGGCTATGGACTTTATAACTGACCTTCCCCCCTCTGAGGGTTTTACTGTCATCTGGGTGGTCGTGGACCGTTTTAGCAAGATGTGTCACTTGGTTCCCTTCGTCAAACTGCCCTGCGCTAAAACTCTCCCTTAGGCCTTTGTCAAGGAAATTGTCAGACTTCATGGCGTTCCTACTGACATTGTTTCTGATAGGGGTCCTCAGTTCGTGGCTCGTTTTTGGCGTGCCTTTTGTGACAGGTTGGGAGTTCATCTGTCGTTCTCGTCCGGATATCATCCTGAATCTAATGGCCAGACAGAAAGGAAAAACCAGGATGTTGAGCAGTTCTTGCGTTGTTTTGTGGCAGACAATCAAGAGGGGTGGTCTGAGTTTCTGCCACTTGCTGAATTTGCTCTGAACAATCATACATCTTCTTCTGCTGGTTGTTCACCTTTTTTTTGTTGTTCTGGGAGACATCCGTCGTTTGGGTCGTTCTCCAAGTTGGGATCTGCCGTGCCTGAGGAGGAGAATTTTTCCGGTGATTTGGAGAGAGTTTGGACGGATGTGCGTGGTAATCTTCAGGAGGCCAACAGAAAATCTAAAGACTACTTTGATAGGAAACGACAGGAGGTTTTGTTCGCTGTTGGTGACATGGTTTGGTTGTCCTCTAGGAATCTGCGGTTGAGGATTCCTTCTAAGAAATTGGGTCCCAAGTTTGTAGGGCCTTTTAAGGTTCTTCAGGTTGTCAACCAATCTGCTGTTAGGTTGGAGGTTCCTACCTCCTGGAGAATTAATCCGGTATTTCATGTCTCTCTGTTAAAAAAAGCTGTTGTGTCGGATGGTGACGCCTCTGCCTCTGTTCCTCCGGTGGTGGAGGACGGGGAATATGAAATTTCTCGCATCCTTAACTCTAGACGGTATAGAGGTAGTTTGCAGTATCTGGTGGCCTGGAAAGGTTTCGGACCCGAGGATAACTCTTGGGTGAGGTCAGATGATGTTTCCGCGTCCAGACTTATCAGAGCGTTTCACAGGAGATTTCCTGATAAGCCTAGTCCTAGGGGATCCGGAGGATCCTCTTAGAAGGGGGGGTACTGTTAGAATCTTGCTCTTAGGTTTTTTCCTTTGCTGGTCACATGACCTCGTTGGCCTATTTAATCCTGCTCCGCCCTTCTGGCTTTGCTGGACTTCATTGTATAACTACTTTCTAGCTAGCCTGTGCTCTGTATCTAACTCTGTTAGTTTGCTTGGTCTACGGACCTCAGTGTTCTATATATTTTGTTTGTTTGTCTGACTGCTACTATTTCTGTTAGGAGGTGTCCCATTTTCCTCCCAAGTAAACAATGGTGCAGCGGTCTCAGGGAGCGCCAAAGGAATACTGGACAATTTAGTAGATGTCAACCGACTTTTATTCTTCCTCCAATACCACTGCCACAACGCGTTTCAACGGTCTAAGCCGTCTTCATCAGGTGGGGTAACGGGGAATGTTACAATGACAGCTTTATAAAGGGGTGGTATTTTACAAAATTTAGACTGCTACTATTTCTGTTAGGAGGTGTCCCATTTTCCTCCCAGTCCTTAGTACTTGTAGGGATTCCTTCCCCACATCTATAGGTCTCCGTACAGACTAGCTTAGGACTTTAGCAGGTCTGATCGCAGGATCAGGTTCCCTGTTACATCGTAGGGATTCAGCTGAGTTCTATCGTAGGGACAGATTTCCTCTCTTTCCTTAGCTCTGGTAGCAGAACATAACAAGATGAGAGACACCAGACCCAACAATGCAGACGAGCTGAAGGCTGCTATCCAAGCAACCTGGGCTTCCATAACACCTCAGCAGTGCCACAGGCTGATCGCCTCCATGCCACGCCGCATTGATGCAGTTGATGAAGTAATTGATGCAAAAGGAGCCCCGACCAAGTATTGACTGCATTTACTGAACATAAATTTCAGTAGGCCAACATTTCAGATTTTATAAATATTTTTCAAGCTGTTGTTATAAAGTATTCTAATTTACTGAGATAATGACTTTTGTGTTTTCATTGGCTGTAAGCCATAATCATCAACATTAAGAGAAATAAACACTTGAAATAGATCACTCTGTTTGTAATGACTCTATATAATATGAGTTTCACTTTTTGTATTGAAGAACTGAAATAAATTAATTTTTTGATGATATTCTAATTTAGTGAGATGCAACTGAAGCATGCATAAAAATATGAAAAAGAACTTAAAAACTTGGATTAGAGAAAAACAACATTATAGAAAATTGGTTGTTTAACCCTAATATTTATTATATGCATCTGGAAATGTAAATGGATGTTGGATAGAGGTTATCAGTGACACATGAAGAATTTTGCGACTTAGAACTCTTGCACCTGAATTAATAAATTAATTAATATCACAGCTGCAACAGGAAGCTCCAGGGGGTGGAAGCAGCTGTGGAATAATAAACTGTTACATTAGGGTAATACCGAATTTCAACATGAGACTGTATTAGTCACCTGGTTTTGTGATACAACAGGAAATAATGTGCAAATTGCCATAATTAATGTGTGATAATTATCATTCATTTGTTTTTGTAATGGTTAAATGACCATTGCAAATCATTTTCCTGCAATTATTTTTTGTATGCAGTACAGGCAATAAACATAAATGGCTATCATTTGGCAAAGGTGGTTTTACTTGCAGCCATTGGCAAATGAAGTAGAAGATAGGCCCTGGGCAGCTTGTGATGTTGATGGGGTTAGAATTAAGCATTGAGGTTTTATAGTTGACAACTATGTGGACAATTTATTCATCATAGCTACAGTATATGGGGTGCAGAAGCACATTAGCAATTATACCTGGGTCCTGATTCTGAAAGCCCAACGGCCTCTGGCAGACATGAAGGAACCAATATAGAGGTAGACAGTATATACGGAGGCCTAGAGGGCTTTGGTAAGGCAGGTCATTATTCAAGCAGCAGCTCATTCTCCCACCCTCATCAATTAGGAACTTTGAGGCTACTTTCCCACAATGAGCGCTTGGTGAGTTTTGACTCTGCAGAATTTCTGCACCTATTATTTAAGTTGGGTTACTTGCGGTTTTTCATAGCGTTTTTGTGTGTTTTTTTTTAATGTGCATTTGTATCGCGTTTTTGAAGCTGCGGTTTTTTTCTCTTTTTGGTGTGTCATGATTTAAATAAAGCTGCTTTGTTTTTAATAATTCCTTGTTTTCTACTTTGATAAAACATTATTGATATAATTAGGCGCGGATTACATGTGTTTTTGATGCATTCCCACATGTGCATTTTTTACCTGCAGGCTTTCCGCATCTAATAAAAGTCTATAGGAAAAATCTGTACAGAAAACTCAGCGTACCCGCTAGAGAAATTGACATGCTGCGGATTTTAAACACGTACCCCAGGTCAATTTGCGCTGCGTAAAATAAAAGAACAATGGGCATGCAATTTCTATAAATCCCATCCACTTTGCTGGAGCTGTAAGATGCTGCGTTTCTGCCATAGGAAAAAAAAACGCGTCAAAAACGCACCAAAAGCTCACTGTTTCAACGTAGCCTATGGGTATATGCACACGTTAAGTATTTGTTGCATACATTTTTGCTGAAAATAATGAACAGTTGGCAGGAACAACTCAGCATAGAATATGCGCATTTGTGAAGTGTTTTTTGCATGCGTCATTACAGTAAGTGAAAAACGCTGCAAAAACGCTGAAAGAATTCACATGCTGCAGATTTGAAATTGCAAGGAAAAAATAAGCAATATGTACATGAGACTTCTAGAATCTCATTAATTTTGCTGGTATTAAGAAATCCTTCTGTTTTTGTGACAAATCTGTGTGGGAAAAACGCACAAAAAAAAGTTTTCCCAATTTTTCGCACTGACTGACCTTCATTTTTTAAAGTAATGATGGCCACTCGTTTTTCTTTACTTAGAATTTGTATTATGGCAAGAAAAAAGCAGCTAACAGTCTATTCAGTAGAACTATCAGCTGTGTATCCACCAGACTTCTGCACAACACAACTGATGGTCTCAACCCCATTTATAAGGCAAGAAATCCCACTTATTAAACCTGACAGGGCACACCTGTGAAGTGAAAACCATTTCCAGTGACTACCTCTTGAAGCTCATCAAGAGAATGCCAAGAGTGTGCACAGCAGTCATCAAAGCAAAAGGTGGCTACTTTGAAGAACCTAGAATATAAGACATATTTTCAGTTGTTTCACACTTTTTTGTTAAGTATATAATTCCACATGTGTTAATTCATAGTTTTGATGCCCTCGGTGTGAATGTACAATTTTCATAGTCATGAAAATACAGAAAAATCTTTAAATGAGAAGGTGTGTCCAAACTTTTGGTCTGTACTATATATATATATATATATATATATATATATATATATATATATATATATATAGTATGTTTTATATGATATTTTGATATATTTATATTAATATGTTAATTGGTATTGCAAATGTATTAATAAAGAGGCTGCAGTGGCCATTACATCCATGTCACACAGTGTTGCGTCTTACTATTGCCAAGAAAGTACGGCTCAGGATTTCAGCTAGTGTTAATTAATGTGAAGGGGAGAGAGAAGGAGGGCAAGTTTAGTCATCCCAAAGTAAAGAACACTTTCTGCCCTGATTGGTGTACAATCAAAAACCCAAAAACCCTTCTAACAATTAGAAATTGCTCAAGGCTTAAATCTTCTTTAGCGGTAGTGTAACTATAGTCTGATGGGTCCCGGTGCAAGATTTGGACTGGGGACTCCCCTCATCCTAGTAAATATATATATATATATATATATATATATATATATATTGTTATGATCTGCTACAAGAACTAAGGAAAGAAAGGAAAACTGTCCCTACAATAGGACTAAGCTGATTCCCTATGATGCAGCGGGCAACCTGTTCCTTGTGAACAGACCCGCCTTCGTCCTCAGCTAGTCTGAACGCAGACCTATAGATATAAGGGAGGGGTCCCTAAAAGTACTAAGGACTGGGACAAAATTGGACACCTCCTAGCAGAAGTTGTAGCGGAGCAAAAAGACAAACAGACAAAAAGTACTAAGCGGTCCAAGGACCAAGCAAACTATAGAGATAGGTATAAAGCACCTGGCTAGATTAAGAGTCAAAGTAACACTGAAGTCCAGCAAAGCCAGAAGGGCGGAGCTGGAATAAATAGGCAGCGGGTCACGTGACCACAAAATAGAAAAAAACTAACAGGAGGGTTCTAACATATATATACACAGTTGAAACCAGAAGTAGGATTGAGATTAAGGCTTTGTGATGGCTACTCCATAACATTGACTTTGTTATCCTTAAGCCACTTTGTTATCATTTTGGCAATATGCTTCGGGTCATTGTCCATTTGGAAGACCCATTTCTGACAAGCTCTAACTTCCTGACTGATGTCTTGAAATGTTGCTTCAGTATTGCCACATAATCTTCTTTTCTTATGATGCCATCTATTTTGTGAAGTACACCAGTTTCTCCTGCAGCAAAACAACCCCACAACATGATACTGCCACCCAGGTGTTTCACGGTTGAGATGGTGTTCTTAGACTTCCAAGCTTCTCCCTTTTTCCTCCAAACGTAACGATGGTCATTATGCCCAAAAATTTCAATTTTAGTTTCATCAGACCACAGGACATGTCTCCAAAATTTAAGGTCTATGTTCCTGTGGTTCTTGTGTGCATTTGCAAACATTAATCTGGCTTTTTATATTTCTTTTGGAGCAATGGTTTCTTCCTGGCAGAGTGTCCTTTCAGCCCATGTTGATACAGTACTCGTTTCACTGTGGATATTGACACAATCTTACCAGCTTCCGCCATCATCTTCACAAGGTCTTTTGCTTTTGTCCTTGGGTTGATATGCACATGTCGGACTAAAGCATGTTCATCACTGGGACACAGAACCGGTCTCCTTCCTGAGCGGCATTATGGTTGGACATTCCCATCTTGTTTGTACTTGCGTATAATTGTTTGTACAGATGAACGAGACACTTTCAGGTATCTTGAAATTGTACCCAATGATGAGCTAGACTTGTGCAAGTCCATAATTCTCTTCCTGATATCTTGGCTGATTTCTTTAGACTTTCTCATGATGATGCACAAAGATGCAGTGTGTTTCAGGTGTGCATTAAAATTTATCCACAGGTGTGTCTCTAATTAACTCAGATGTTGCCAAAAAAGCTATCAGAAGCTTCTAAACACATGACATCATCATATGGGCAGTCCAGAATTGTTTAAAGGCATAGTAATCTTAGTGTATGTAAAATTTGGACTTTGCAGTAAGTAATAAAAATGCCTTAAAACATTCTCTCTCTTTCATTATTCTGGCATTTGGCATGAAAAATGTAAAAGTTATGGTAATCCTAATTGACCTAAAATGGGAAAGGTTTATTCTGATTTCATATCAGATATTGAGAAAAACATGCATATGTCTTTTTATATAGTGTATGTAAACTTCTGGTTTCAACTGTATACAGTACAGACCAAAAGTTTGGACACACCTTCTCATTTAAAGATTTTTCTGTATTTTCATGACTTTAAAAATTGTACATTCACACTGAAGGCATCAAAACTATGAATTAACACATGTGGAATTATATACTTAACAAAAAAGTGTGAAACAACTGAAAATATGTCTTATATTCTAGGTTCTTCAAAGTAGCCACCTTTTGCTTTGATGACTGCTTTGCACAGTCTTGGCATTCTCTTGATGAGCTTCAAGAGGTAGTCACCGGAAATGGTCTTCCAACAATCTTGAAGGAGTTCCCAGAGATGCTTAGCACTTGTTGGCCCTTTTGCCTTCACTATGTGGTCTAGCTCACCCCAAACCATCTCGATTGGGTTCAGGTCTGGTGACTGTGGAGGTAAGGTCATCTGGCGTTGCACCCCATCACTCTCCTTCTTGGTCAAATAGCCCTTACCAAGTCTGGAGGTGTGTTTGGGGTCATTGTCCTGTTGAAAAATAAATGATGGTCCAACTAAACGCAAACCGGATGGAATAGTAGCAAGATGCTGTGGTAGCCATGCTGGTTCAGTATGCCTTCAATTTTGAATAAATCCCCAACAGTGTCACCAGCAAAGCACCCCCACACCATCACACTTCCTCCTCCATGCTTCACGGTGGGAACTAGGCATGTAGAGTCCATCCGTTCACCTTTTCTGCGTCGCACAAAGACACGGTGGTTGGAACCAAAGATCTCAAATTTGGACTCATCAGACCAAAGCACAGATTTCCACTGGTCTAATGCCCATTCCTTGTGTTCTTTAGCCCAAACAAGTCTCTTCTGCTTGTTGCCTTTCCTTAGCAGTGGTTTCCTAGCAGCTATTTTACCATGAAGGCCTGCTGCACAAAGTCTCCTCTTAACAGTTGTTGAAGAGATGTGTCTGCTGCTAGAACTCTGTGTGGCATTCACCTGGTCTCTAATCTGAGCTGCTGTTAATCTGCAATTTCTGAGGCTGGTGACTTGGATAAACTTATCCTCAGAAGCAGAGGTGTCTCTTGGTCTTCCTTTCCTGGGGCGGTCCTCATGTGAGCCAGTTTCTTTGTAGCGCTTGATGGTGTTTGCAACTGCACTTGGGCACACTTTCAAAGTTTGCCCAATTTTTCGGACTGACTGACCTTCATTTCTTATAGTAATGATAGCCACTCGTTTTTCTTTACTTAGCTGCTTTTTTCTTGCCATAATACATATTCTAACAGCCTATTCAGTATGACTATCAGCTGTGTATCCACCTGACTTCTGCACAACACAACTGATGGTCCCAACCCCATTTATAAGGCAAGAAATTCCACTTATTAAACCTGACAGGGCACACCTGTGAAGTGAAAACCATTTCCGGTGACTACCTCTTGAAGCTCATCAAGAGAATGCCAATAGTGTGCAAAGCAGTCATCAAAGCAAAAGGTGGCTACTTTGAAGAACCTAGAATATAAGACATATTTTCAGTTGTTTCACACTTTTTTGTTAAGTATATAATCCCACATGTGTTAATTCATAGTTTTAAAGACTTCAATGTTAATGTACAATTTTTAAAGTCATGAAAATACAGAAAAATCTTTAAATGAGAAGGTGTGTCCAAACTTTTGGTCTGTACTGTATATATATATACTCCATCCTGGTATATATGTCCCTTATCCTGCCTAGGTCCCATCCTGGTATATACAGTACAGACCAAAAGTTTGGACACACCTTCTCATTTAATGATTTTTCTGTATTTTCATGACTATGAAAATTGTACATTCACATTGAAGGCATCAAAACTATGAATTAACACATGTGGAATTATATACTTAACAAAAAAGTGTGAAACAATTGAAAATATGTCTTATATTTTAGGTTCTTCAAAGTAGCCACCTTTTGCTTTGATGACTGCTTTGCACACTCTTGGCATTCTCTTGATGAGCTTCAAGTGGTAGTCACCGGAAATGGTTTTCACTTCACAGGTGTGCCCTGTCAGGTTTAATAAGTGGTATTTCTTGCCTTATAAATGGGGTTGGGACCATCAGTTGTGTTGTGCAGAAGTCTGGTGGATACACAGCTGATAGTCCTACTGAATAGACTGTTAGAATTTGTATTATGGCAAGAAAAAAGCAGCTAAGTAAAGAAAAATGAGTGGCCATCATTACTTTAAGAAATGAAGGTCAGTCAGTCCGAAAAATTGGACAAACTTTGAAAGTGTCCCCAAAGTGCAGTTGCAAAAACCATCAAGCGCTACAAAGAAACTGGCTCATATGAGGACCGCCCCAGGAAAGGAAGACCAAGAGTCACCTCTGCTTCTGAGGATAAGTTTATCCGAGTCACCAGCCTCAGAAATCGCAGGTTAACAGCAGCTCAGATTAGAGACCAGGTCAATGCCACAGAGTTCTAGCAGCAGACACATCTCTACATCAACTGTTAAGAGGAGACTTTGTGCAGCAGGCCTTCATGGTAAAATAACTGCTAGGAAACCACTGCTAAGGACAGGCAACAAGCAGAAGAGACTTGTTTGGGCTAAAGAACACAAGGAATGGACATTAGACCAATGGAAATCTGTGCTTTGGTCTGATGAGTCGAAATTTGAGATCTTTGGTTCCAACCACCGTGTCTTTGTGCGACGCAGAAAAGGTGAACGGATGGACTCTACATGCCTGGTTCCCACCGTGAAGCATGGAGGAGGTGTGATGGTGTGGGGGTGCTTTGTTGGTGACACTGTTGGGGATTTATTCAAAATTGAAAGCATACTGAACCAGCATGGCTACCATAGCATCTTGCAGCGGCATGCTATTCCATCCGGTTTGCGTTTAGTTGGACCATCATTTATTTTTCAACAGGACAATGACCCCAAACACACCTCCAGGCTGGGTAAGGGCTATTTGACCAAGTAGGAGAGTGATGGGGTGCTACGCCAGATGACCTGGCCTCCACAGTCACCAGACCTGAACCCAATCGAGATGGTTTGGGGTGATCTGGACCGCAGAGTGAAGGAAAAAGGGCCAACAAGTGCTAAGCATCTCTGGGAACTCCTTCAAGATTGTTGAAAGACCATTTCCGGTGACTACCTCTTGAAGCTCATCAAGAGAATGCCAAGAGTGTGCAAAGCAGTCATCAAAGCAAAAGGTGGCTACTTTGAAGAACCTAGAATATAAGACATATTTTCAGTTGTTTCACACTTTTTTGTTAAGTATATAATTCCACATGTGTTAATTCATAGTTTTGATGCCTTCAGTGTGAATGCACAATTTTCATAGTCAAGAAAATACAGAAAAATCTTTAAATGAGAATGTGTGTCCAAACTTTTGGTCTGTACTGTATATCTTCCATCCTACTATCTATGTCCCTTATCCTGGGCCCCATCCGGATATAAAGGTGCATCTCACAAAATTAGAATATCATCAAAAAGTAATTTTTTTTCAGTTCTTCAATACAAAAAATGAAATTCATATATTATATAGAGTCATTACAAACAGAGTGATCTATTTCAAGTGTTTATTTTTGTTAATGTTGATGATTATGGCTTAAAGCCAATGAAAACACAAAAGTCATTATCTCAGTATATTAGAATACTTTATAACAACAGCTTTAAAAATGTAGCACACACTGTACCCGCAGCACGGCTCCTGCTGCCACTCTGCGGTCTGTATGCCCGCTATTAAAGACCATGAATATTCACTACATCCCATGGGAGGGGTGCCATACATACCAGGAAGAGAGATGAAGAGTGCCATACATACCAGAAAGAGGGATGAAGGGGGGCCATACATACCAGGAAGAGGGATGAGGGATGAACGGTGCCATACATACCAGGATGAGGGATGAAGGGTGCCAAACATACCAGCAAGAGGGATGAGGGGGGCCATGCACACCAGGATGGGGATGAGGGCCACGTATAACAGGAAGGAGGGGGCCATATATACTAGAATGGTGGATATTAGCAGAATTGGGGGACATTACCCCTATAACAGTTTCAGCAGCAGACCCCCTCCACCTTAACAGGGCATCATGACCACATTTTCTGCTTAAAATTTTTTTCTATTTTCCTCCTCTAAAACCTAGGTTCGTCTTATATTCCGGTGCGTCTTATAGTCCGAAAAATACGGTATGTAAAAATCATACAATGTGATTTTCTGTTTTTTATTTTTAGATCCTGCCCCTCACAGGTGAATTGTATGTACGATAAAAATTACAGACTTTACAGACTTCTCCATTCTTTGTAGGAGGGAAAACTTGCCGGCAGTGTATCAAATACTTATTTTCCCCACTGTATATATACATATATATATATATATATATATATATATATATATATATATACACCATTCTGGTGTATATGTCTCTTATCCTGGGCCCCATCCTGGTGTGCGTGTGTATATATATGTATATATATATATATATATATATATATATATATATACTGTATATATATGTATATATATGTATATATATATATATTTATCCCCCATCGTGGTATATATGTCCCTTATCCTGGACCCCATCCTGGTATATATACATTCCCTATCCTCGGCCCCATTCTGTTATATGTCCCTTGTGCTGGGCCCCATCCTGTTATATATGCATTCCCCATCCTGGGCCCCATTATGGTATATGTCCCTTATCCTGGGCCACATACTGGTAATTTGTCCCTTATACTGGTAATAGGTCCCTTATCTTGGGTCCCATTCTGATATATGTCCCCGTTCTGCTGCTGTTAATGCATACAAAAAAAATAAACGATTTTACTCACCTTCCCTCCTTGCCCCTGCCGACGTCCTCTTCTGAAGCCAGCAACAGACTTCAGCATGCAAGCGTCAGAAGAGCATGACGTCACTGCCATGCGTCCCCAGTCATGTGCACTCCAACATCAACTGCTGGACTCTGATTGTCAGGCAGCGTGTATTGCCATGCACGGATCGAAGGGTCTGTGCACCGCAATATATTTCAACTGGATGAGCGACCGAGGACGCACAACCAATTGAAGTTTCTGCTGGTGTTGGCGGACTCCCACCTGCACATGCCCCCACTTGCACTGGCCCAGTCATGGTCATGACCTCTGCAACTGCAATTGTTACACCCCTGTTCTTTATAATGCTTTTGAGTGTGTGAAATTCAAAATCCTGAGGAGAATCTGACTGACAGTAGAGATGAATAGAACGAACTGCAAAGGATTAACTTTAAATTGAATCTCCAGAAATTTGAACACTCTGTGATCCGATTTGTGAAGATCATCAAAAGAAATATGCCCGCCACCATTTCACATAGTGGTAAAGACTCAGAGAGTGGGCTACCAGTGTCAGGTGCGGAGATGCAGGCTTTGCCATAATGCTCTGCAGTTTTCACGTCACATAGTTTCGAGCAGCCAATCATGGAGGGGTGGTATCCCAGCCTGTATAAAAGATGGTACCTGCCAAAGGGTGCCATTTTATGTTTGTACAGTGTAGGGATACAAGGTCAGAGAGAGATCAGTCCTGCATCCGAATCAGACATCACTTTTGGGAGGCCAGTCTCTGTTATCCCTGCTCACTGGGTTCTCTCCTTATAATGTATAATGGTAGTGCACTCTCTTGCCTTCTCATCGCTTCTCATTAAAGCCGTTGAGGAAGCGCACTGTCACTGTGCATTGAAAAGGATATTGCACAGTGACAAGGCAGTTTATACTGGAATTGAAAACCAATGCATGCTCAGTACAGCAGGGACTAGCTCAGCCCCTGAAATGAATGACTCTGATGACGCTTGGTTTCAGGGTTGTGTACAGCACCTCTGCCCCTTCATGACAATTCATTTGAGCATCACAGCATGCACTGGGGATTCTCAAAAGAAATGTCAAACTGGAAGTAGCTAAAAAAAAAGCAGTTAGAGACAGCAGAGTGGGAATGATAAGGACTTTGTAATTAAAGCATATTAGAAAAAAAACTATTAGATTATTGCATTAAACAGATAGACATTTAGAATTAAATCAATGTTAGTTTTGAACCACTTTCTTAACTAACCTAGTTTTCATGATCATCAGCATGGGACTATGGTGCACGGACTGTGACACACAGAGTGGCAGTGGTTCTGTATAAATCATATTTGACCAATTTATTTCAAAATTAGAGACCCACAAAGGTACCATATCGTTCTGTAAACTCAATATTCAGGACTCGAACATGAGGATTTAATCTGCAAAGTTAAACCATTAGGCTATGTGCCCAAGATCAAGCTATAGCAGCGCTTTGGGTGCAGAATATTTTCTCTGCGTCCAAAGCGCTGTGTCTGATCACGCAGGTAAATCCGCATGTGATCATTGAACACATGCGGAGTTACTGTACCCTATACATTCTAGAGGGGAAATTTGTTTTGCAGAGACTAGAGTCTCCGCAACAGAAGTTGACATGCTGCGGCTCGTAAAGCCAGGCCGCCGATGAGTTTACACGGCGTCAAATAGAAGCACAGTGAGCTTGGGATTTCTATAAATACCATCCACTGTGCTTCTATTGTACAACACAGAGTTTTGGACGCAGCTCATCTGCGCTGAGTCCAATACGCTGCTATTACGGATCGTGGACACACAGCCTTAAGAAAATTATTTGCACCACCTAATGCTTTCTATAGTTCTAGCTCATACATTAGCACATACGACTAATGCAGTATTTTTTGAGAAGTGAAAGGCAGCTCCCAAAATCAAATTGTTACCTGTATAAACAACATAGATAGAAATAAACATTTCACTGTCCATTGCTTTGGAATGTAATAATTGCTTTTTCTGCTGTCCTATTCTAAAAATATTTCTTTAAAAAAACAATATAATGAGAATTTCTATTTTAGAATAACATCCACAAATTCCCCAGAAACAAGGTCAGACTGTCTATAATACCGGGTGAGAACTGATCACAGGATGGATGTAATCTCAGACAGTGAGATTACCTAACAGTGACATGTTGAGGAAGCTCTTTTTCCATATTTAGCAGGAAAATCTTAAGAAAATACACAGATAGAGGGGCATTCACAAGAGGAGAGAGAAATGGCATCCTTTAAAGACTACTTTTTGAGACATTTTCCATTTTAACCACTAGTCCTGTTACTAGAGTAGTATATATTAATCTGCAGTTATAGAACCTTTTTGAAATTTATCATATGAAATATAACATAATTTTCAAGTTGAAAAGGTCAGAAGCTATGCATTTACTCTAAGGAAGTTCAATTCTATAAGGGAAGATGGAAGTCCTGATCTGGAAAGTAACATAGTGGGTGTTAAATTGATCCTGCTTTCTTGAAAACAAGCCAGTTATAAGATTTCCCAAAGCTGTTTTCATAATGTTTCATTTTCTCATTACTAATATTTCTGTTTTAATATATAATTTTTATGTTTATCCAAAACTTCTCTAAAGTTCAGTGGAACTAGGGTTCACCCAAATACTACAGACTGTTGGTGAACCTTTAAAAAAAATCCACAACTTTTGCTAAAATATAATGTATAGGACTGTGACAGTTTAAATTTGCAAAGAGGAGAAGTCATCTGTCTTAAGGTAATAGAACAGGAAGAGAACAGACTGTAGGAACATAGGCCATACTCCCTTCCCCTTCACCTATTTGATCCTGGGAAAAATAACCACAGACATCAATATCTAACTTCTGTTGGAATAGGTTGGCCATAGTTTAGTTATGTGACATCCATGTAGGTACCTGCCCCATCTACTTTTGCTTCTGTCGCCAGGCACTGCTGTTCCCTCATTGTGGGCAACAACGTGGTGGTCCTGTGTAAGTCTTTAGGATTTTTGGTGCCATCCAGGTTGGGAGCTGAGGGGTTTACTTCTGGTTTGTCTTGGCTCCATGTGTGGCCCTGAAGGCTATTTTAAGGGAATCTGTCATTAGGAGCAATCCTCCTAAGATGTCTATATGGGAATGCAGGTCATAGGAAGCTGAATAAAATAATACCTTGATATCTGCTATCCGATGTGTAAGGAGGTGGACATGCTGCCCACACCCCTTGAAGAATCTGTGTTGATATAATCCATTGTTTTGCACATTTACTGTTTTGCATTGTTATGTAATGAAGTGGTATTCTGCACAGCCAACAGTAGTGAGTAGGCATCAACAGAGTTCACAGTTGGGAACTGCCCAGGATGAGAGAGGCTATCTGAAAAGACATGGGAATACTTCCTGGTAGGAGATCTGATAGGGCCCAGCTTGCAGCTGTAGCAGACCTCAGGTCTGGCTGGTTAGCAGAATCGCATATAGTGGGTGTCCCTGTGGCAAGAGAGGGATGAATGAGGAAGACAGTAAGACTCTGCAGAGGAGATACAACTGAAAGAGAAGCGAGTAGTAGACCACTGACGTAACAGAAATAGAGAGGGAGAAAAGGAAGACGTAGCAGTGCCAGAGGAAGGAAGCCTAGCAGGACGGTACTGAGTTTTGAACTGGAAAAGGTAACGGAACAAAGCAGAGAAAGGAAAGCGAAAAGAAGAGAAAATGCTGCGCATGGTAGTTTGGAGGCGTCAGTAGCGATGAGCGAGTATGTTCTGTTAAACCTTGCACCGAGTATGCTCGGACGAGCACCAAGTATTTACAGCGTGCTTGGTGTTATGTTTGTGTGGAGCCCCTGCGGGTTCAGTCACCACAGAGGTACTGCATCCGTGGTGCCCCACTCTCTGGTAAGGAAAGGGTACAGCCCGGGACCCCAACACCTGCATCCAACACTACACTGCTCCAGGCCGGCTGAAAGTGCAAGATGCACTGTGTTCTGCTGAGCCCTGTCCCTGGCTGGAGTGGGGGGAATCAGAGTGAGGGGGAACCAAGTAGTGGGTGTGGGTGGAGGAAGGAGTTTAGGGGAGCATTTGTTAGGAGTATAAATAGGGGATCTATCTTAGTCAGTAGTTAGTTAGTAAGTCTGAGAGGGAGGTGTCTGTGTCTAGTGAGGGGAGCAGAGGCTCTGCAGGAGCTCTGCTCCACAGTGGGCCTAGTGAATGAGGCCCAGCAAAGAAGAGAAGAAGAGGGGAGCAGAGGAGGAAGGCTCCGGTAACTGAAGGGGTCCCAGGGGTACGGAAGGAGAAGGAAGCCACCCGTACGCTCTAATCTGCCAAGTGTCATAGGGACCAGGCCGCAAGAAGGGAACAGGTCCCTGGGCTAGTCGTGTCACTTCATGTCTCGGCTAGGAAACCGGAGGCTTCTGACTTTTATGGTGCAGTTGACATACTCGCATCCGAGTAGCCAAGAAAGGTAGCCATGTAAGATCAGGGAATTCCAGGTGACCCTGAAGGATCCGAGGACGCCATCTTGGGACTCAGTTTGTGAGGCACAGGACAGGAGGGAGAGACCCAGCGCGGAAAGTCGGCTGAGGAAAGGAACATATAGAAAGTGGGCCCCGATAAGTACTCTCGAATTGCCGGAGGGACTTCTGAACCCCTGCTTGGTGAACCCAGCGCGACGCGGGAAGCGGTAACCTGTACAGTGTACCCAAGGAACCTTAAAAGAACTGTGAGTAAACTCGGATGACTGCACTCCACTGTCTCTGTCGGTTATTGCCGCTGCGCCATCATCCCTCCTACACTACAACGCCCTGCATCCCTTCTATCGACACTGCCCTGGGGGCTCGCTCCGCCTGTGGGGAGCAGAAACATCCCGGCTGCCGTCCCATCACCCCCGGAGGTCTGCAGTAGTGTTGAGCCACCCCCGTAGTGTTCGAGTTCGGTCCGGTTCGTCGAACACCCGTGTGTTCGCCGAACTGTTCGTCGAACTGTTCATCGAACACCTTCGAACACCGTTAAAACCAATGGCAGGCAAACAAAAACACATAGAAACACATAGAAAACACCTTCAAAGGTGTCCAAAAGCTGACAAACTGCTCAGAAGACACAACTAACACATGGAAAAGTGACAAGTACATATAGTCATGCGAAAAGAAAAGAGGTGGAGGAGTAAAAGGAGGGGGAGACACAGATATAGGCATGTCATGCCCTTCTAAAATCCAAAAAGTGAGAAGTCGACACATTCAGTCCGCTCCTGCCCGTGCCACCTCCGTGTCGCCGGGTTTGTGCCAGAGCCGCGGTGAACCCTGATGGCCAGCCCCCCTCTCCCAATACTGGTGCCTGTCCGCTGGTGGGTCGAGCGAGCCCCCCTGTGGTGGAGGCAGCTCTAAGCTTTTTAATTTAAATTGTCTCTCTAATTTGAATAAATACACTTTAAATCCATTTACAAGGATCTATTGGAGGGCAAGTCTCATGCCAGCAGCCGCGTAATTCCAGCTCCTGTAGCGTCCACTAAAGCTGCTGCAGTTAAAAAGCTTTTATAAGGATCGAGCTCGGCTGTCCACCGCAAGGCATCCTACTGCCAGTCCGAGCCCCTATGCTTGGGGTGCCTCCTGATGCTCTTCACTGAGTATCCCGTGGTCCCGAAGCATTTCCTTTGAAAAAATGAAGTGTCCAAACTACAGGTGGTGTAGCTTGCTTAACAGCCGGGATAATCCGCTGACTAGCAGACCCTGCTACTAGGCACAAAGTATTTCCTGGGCTAGATGCAGTTAAAAATTTGTAATTAGATACTCTCGTTGGATGCTGAGAAAGCATTCCATAGAGTCTCCTGGCACGCCATATATGATTCTCTTAAAAAGCTTGGGGTAGGGGTCTAGGGGACCCTTTTATAGCCAAAATCATGGCCCTGTATCGCAATACGTCACCTAGGCTGAAGATAAATGGAACTGTAGCACCCTGAGGGCTCGGTTGCTACAGAGGTATTGCACCTCACCCAGAGGTGTGATATCTCACTCTCAGGTAAGGATGTAGTGTGGATCAGGACCCGACACCTGCATGCATTACACCACATTGCCGTGGGGCAGGGCGACCAATATGTCCCTGAGATGGGCACGACAGTCCCTGTCCCTGGCTGGAGTGGGGGGAGGGAACACTGAGGAAGGGGAACCCTGTAGTGCAGGAGCAGGGAGGAAGCAGTTCCTGGGTGCATTGAGAAGGGAGTATAAAAGGTGGGCACCATCTTAGTTCAGTGCAGAGAAGTCTGAGCAGAAGTGGCAGGGAGCAGGGGCTCTGCATGAGCTCTGCTCCGGAGGCGGGCCTAGTAACAGAGGCCCAGGCCTGGAAGAGGGAGAAGGAAGGAAGAGGAGCGGAGAAGGCTCCAGGAACGAGGAACGAAGGGATCTCAGGGGTGCGGACGGGCGAGTCGCCACCGCACGCCCGAATCCACCTGCGTGGAGGGGTCAGGCCAAAGGGGGAGACCGGTCCCCGAAACTAGTGGAGGCAGGAAACGACCCTCAGCTAGAAACAGGAGGCTGTGACATTTTATGTGGCGCAGCCCCTCGCTACACCCGCTAGGAAGGCACCACATAGGGTCAGGGAAACTGGCGCCAAGTTTACCAAGAGGAGGCCCGAGGCAGCCGGACAGAAGGGTTGGTAAGAAAGGCCAGACAAAGGACACACAAAGGGGGTCCTGTGAAGCACTCCAAAGTTATCTGGGAGTTGTCTGAGCCCCTCACCTGGTGAGCACAGTACGACGTGGGCAGCCGTTACCTGCAGACGTGGTCTGGATAATAAGAACTGTGAGTAAAGGCCCTGGACTGCATCACTGACTCCGTGTCATTACTGCTGCTGCCCTGCACCATCACCCCCATCCTCCGCATACACTGCCCTGAGGCTATACTCCTCCCGTGGGGAGTTATGCTACGCTATGCTGCACCCACAACACCAGCCTCAGCGGTCTGCCCTGGAGTGGCGGTTCACTCTGACCGCAATCCACGGGTGGCGTAGTCGGACATTTAAACATCAAAACCCATAAATAGTTCCGCCACTGGTTTGACCGCCCTGAGCCACGGAACCGGGTTGCCGCCACGGAGACTACAACCACCAGCATCCACCAAAAAGGGTCCGGCTCCGGGTGTCCCAAGGCCCAGGGGGCGCGTCAGAACATTTTCATCACCTTTCACAATCACCAATGGGAAAAGGCAGGGATGTTCTCAGTCCCCTCTCTTATACATCCTAGTGACGGAGCACCTGCTCTCATCAATTCGCCAATAACCCCAATATTAGGTTGGACTGGATTGAGGTGGGAGGCACCGAGTACAAGTGCTCTCTATTTGCTGATGATGTCCTAGTATATATCACTCAATCACATATATCCATCCATGCTGTTATGGCTGAAATAGATCACTTTGTTACATGGTCAAATTTTAAAATCAATGCAGCGAAGTCTGAGGCCCTCGATGTCTCCCTCCCCAAATCCATATAGGATTCCATCCAGTCCAACTTTCCCATTGCCTGGCCCTCACAGGGTATCAAATACTTAGGAATTCCTATTCATAGAGACCTCTCCCATCTATGTTATCTTAATTTTGGGCCCTTTATTGAACAACTCCATACAGACCACGGTTGGCAAGTTAGAACTGTAAGATTCACTACGTGAACCACTGGTGTTTTGTGGAAAAGCACATGTACACTGTGTTCCAAATTATTATGCAAGAAGTGTTTAGGAGTGATAAGGGAAGAATTTGTTTGTTTGTCAGTTAAACTCATTGATGGTGATGTGTGTCAGGGCTCTTTATATCACTGTAAGCAATTGCAGACACCTGTGCTAATTAGTTTGGCAGGTGTGTCCAATGAAAGGCAAGACTACTTAAGAAGGCTGTCTCACATTATTAAGCAGCCTACATTTTCTGCCAAAATGGGAAAGAAAAAGGATGTGTCGGCTGCTGAGAAGCAACAAATTGTGGAGTGTTTAGGTCAAGGTATGACTACAATCAACATTGTGCGATGATCAGGATGAAGTGTCTTGGCAATCAAGAAGTATGTAGCTGATTCACAGTACACACGTGTGCGTGCTGATAAGGGCAAATTGAGGACTCTTTCCTACAGGCAATTACGTCAGGTTGAAAGAGCAGCGGCAAAAAAGCCTTGTCATAGCAGCAGACAAGTTTTTGAAGCTGCTTGTGCCTCCAACGTCCCCCGAATAACAAGATGCAGGGTCCTTCAGAGGTTTGCAGCTGTGCATACGCCATCCTGTCGACCTCCTCTATCCACTTCACACAAGCAGAAACGGCTCCAGTGGGCCAAACATTACATGAAGACTGATTTCAAAATTGTTTTGTTCACGGATGAGTGCCGTGCAGCGCTTGATGGTCCAGATGGATGGAGTGGAGGATGGCTGGTTGATGGACACCCCACGCAAACACGGCTACAGCGCCAACAAGGAGGAGGTGGAGTAATGTTTTGGGCTGGAATCATGGGGAGAGAGATTGTCGGCCCCTTTAGGATCCCTGAAGGCGCTAAAGATGAACTCCATAATGTATGTGGATTTTCTCAAACAGCACTTCCTGCCATGGTTCAAGAAGAAGAACCGTGTATTTCACAGCAAGATCATTTTTCTGCATGATAATGCACCATCTCATGCTGCACATAAAACATCTGCATCTCTGGCTGATATGGGCATAAAAGGGGACAAACTTATGGTGTGACCCCCATGCTCCCCTGACCTCTACCCCATTCAGAACCTTTGGAGCATCATTAAAAGGAGTGTCTATGATGGCGGGAGGCAGTTCACATCTAAGCAACAGCTCTGGGAGGGTATTCTGTCCTCATGCAAAACAATTGAAGCAGAAACCATCCAAAACCTGACAAATTCAATGGACGAGAGAGTTCAGAAGCTCCTTTCGAACAAGGGGTCCTATGTGAAAATGTAATATCACCTAGAATAAAGTTTTGAGTTGAAAACTGTTTGATTTCAGTTTCTAACAACCTGCTAATGCTTATAATTTCAAAAATGACCATTTTTTTGGTCTTTATTAAAATGAAAAGGTTGATCGAAAAGTTTGGGGGATCTAAGAGTGTGGCAACCCAGTAGTCATGATTACTTCGAATTCTGACAATATGAGGGTCATGCTGCAGGTAGTGCAGCAAGAAGGCACTTATGTGTCTTGCGCATCTCGGAGCCCCAAAATTATTTTCCGGGCTAGATGCAGCTAAAAATTATTATTAATTTTAAATCTGGTGAAGCTTTAGTATAGATGGCCTGCTACAAAGCCCAAATTATTTTCCAGTCAAGATACAGATAAACATGATTAGTAATTTTAAATCTGGTGGAGCTTATTATAGATGGCCTAATAGAATCAGTGCTGCACACTGCTACAAAGCCCAAATTATTTTCCAGCCAAGATACAGATAAACATGATTAGTAGTTTGAAAGCTTAAAACGGTTGGTAGGGTGATTTTAACCAATCATCAAGCTTTTACTCTCCCCAGGATGACACAGGGGTAGAAAAGTCGTTTCGGATCCATGATTTGTTCATCTTTATGAACGTGAGTCTGTCTACATTATCAGTGGAGAGCCGCGTGCGCTTATCTGTCAGCACACCACCAGCAGCGCTGAACACACGTTTAGACAGAACGCTGGCTGCGGGGCATGACAAGATCTCCAAGGCGTAAGTGGCTAGCTCCGGCCATTTATCCAGATTGGAAGCCCAAAAAGAGCAAGGGTCCAGTGACACAGTCGTGGCTTCAATGTTTACTTGGAGATACTCCTGTACCATCGTCTCTAGGCGTTGACTATGTGTCAGACTTCTTGTCTCTTGTGGCCTTGCAAAGGATGGGCTAAAAAAGTGGTGAAATGATTCCGCAAAATTGATGTTACCAGCAGATACTGTGGTTCTGTTACGGTTTGAGTGCTGAACACTTGACGGTCCCACGGTTGGCAAGTTGGAACTGTGAGATTCACTACGTGCACAACTGGTATTTTGTGGAAAAGCACATGTAAGATTCTGCAACAGTCTCTGCTGATACTCCTGCATACGTGCATCCCTTTCTATGGCAGGAATAATTTCTGCAAATTTACTTTTGTATCGGGGATCTAACAGTGTGGCAACCCAGTAGTCAGGATTATTTCTAATTCTCACAATTCGAGGGTCATGTTGCAGGTAGTGCAGCAAGAAGGCACTCATGTGTGTTGCGCATCCAGGAGCACCAAGTCCCTGTTGTGTTGGTGGCGAGGTAACAATCATGCTTCCTTCCTCTGTCCTCTCCCCCCAACCTCGCACAACAGAAATGTGATCAAGGTCTCCCTCATCTGATGAGTCTTCCATCAGTTCGTCCTCCACTTCTTCCTGGGCTCCTGCACCTTCCTCACTAGTTTGGCTGCTACCATACGCCCTGGTAAAACCATCTCCCCCACCCTCACATGCCTGCCGCCTTGGTGCTGCCGACCGTCTGGACCTTGCAGATGTTAGCCCTTCCGCATACAACTCCTCCTCCTCTACTTCCTCCACCTCCTCTTGTGCCACCACCTGACTCCGAATTCTGTTTAACATGTGCTCCAGCATGTAAATCACCGGAATAGTCATGCTGATAATGGCATCGTCAGCACTAAACATCTTCGTCGCCATTTCAAAACTGTGCAGAAGGGTGCATAGGTCCCTGATCTGAGACCACTCCTCCAGCGTGATTTGCCCCACCTCTGGATCTCGTTGGCCCAGGCTATACGTCAGAACGTATTGCACCAGGGCTTGTCGGTGCTGCCACAGTCGCTGCAACATGTGCAGAGTTGAATTCCACCGGGTAGGCACATCGCATTTTAGCCGGTGAAGTGGCAGGCCCAACGACTTCTGTAGAGATGTAAGTCGCTGAGCTGCGGGATGCGAACGGCGAAAGTGAGCACACAGCGACCGTGCCCTCTGCAGAAGGCCATCTAGTCTGGGATAGTGGGCTAAAAATTGCTGGACAACCAGGTTCAACACGTGAGCCATACAAGGCACGTGTGTGACATTGCCCCGGCGAAGGGCCGCACCCAGGTTTGCAGCATTGTCGCACACGGCCTTCCCTGGTTTCAGGTCCAGTGGAGACAATCATTCATGAAATTGGTTCTCCAGAGCTGACCACAACTCCTCAGCTGTGTGACTCACATTTCCCAGACATTTCAATGTAAAAACCGCCTGATGACGTTGAGCCCTACTGCCAGCATAGTAAGGAGGTGTGCAGGATCCCTTCTGCGCAGTTAGAAAGCTTGTGGCATGACCAGACAGGCTTTGGGTGCAGGTGAAAGACCGAGAGGAGGTTGAGGAGGCAGAAGCAGTGGAGGAACTTTGACATAAAGAGGATTGACGCACAACTCGTGGGGACGGCAAGACTTTAACAGCAGCCCCTTGTCCTGCTGTCACCATAGTTACCCAGTGCCCAGTCAGCGACATGTAACGCCCCTGTCCATGCCTACTCGTCCAAGTGTCTGTGGTGAAATGCACCCTGTCACACACAGAGTTTCATAAAGAAACGGTGATGTTGTGTGCGACATGCTGGTGGAGCGCAGGCACACCTTTCTTTGAGAAGTAGTGCCGACTGGGCATCTGGTACTGGGGCGCTGCGATGGACATAAGGTCTCGAAAATCCTCTGTGTCCACCAGGCGGAAAGGCAGCATTTCTGTAGCCAAGAACTTGCAGATGGTGAAAT
Source organism: Phyllobates terribilis (assembly GCF_046119375.1). Lineage (NCBI taxonomy): Eukaryota > Metazoa > Chordata > Amphibia > Anura > Dendrobatidae > Phyllobates > Phyllobates terribilis. Next base: position 255,226,214 of record NW_027362764.1, read on the forward strand.
TCAACCTCTTAGCTTTCTCATGGCTAGGAGGAAATGGTCTTTTACTTGTCCACATCTGAGGGACCGAGGGCTGGCTATTGTGCTTCGACGGGGTTGATAAGGGTGTCCCCGGCAAACTGCCGGTCTGTGAGGAAGATGCAGGCGGACATGTTAGGTTGCCTTGATCCAAAGGTGGTGCTATCGATGTCGGACAGCGCTCAACACCAGCTGGTGTTACCACCTCCAAAGAAAATGATGACCTGCCAATCACGCTGGCTGTTGCGGGTAAAGAGGTGGCAGGTCTGCGCCCCAAAACAGGTGTGACTGCTGTCCCCCCAGTCACAGAGGATGAAGAGGCCGCGGATGCACAAGATATGGCAGACGGTGGTTGGCCCGGCCGGCTAGGCCGCATTGTACCACACTGAGCTTCCCACTGCAACTTATGCTTCATGTCCATGTGCCGGTTCATGCATGAAGTACTCAAACTATGTATTTTTTGGCCTCTACTTAGCTTTTGCTGACAACTGTTACAGATAACACGAGTTGGGTCATCTTTATCGATCTGAAAAAATGCCCAGGCTATGCAAGGCTTAGCACCCATGCGACCTGAAGAGCCACCACGACTTGTGGTGAGAGGCAGAGTTGTGTTTGAGGATGCAGTTGTTGACGTGCTTCCAGTACTACGTCTCTGTCCAGGAAGGCGCAACCTAACCTCGTCGTCACTAGCATCTTTCTCCACCTCCTCTGCTGACCTCATCTCTTGGCTGACTGTGGGTTGACAGTAAGTGGGATCTCCAACCTCATCATCATCACCCTGTGCGTTATCACACCCGTCGTCCTCAGAGCCAACCTGTTCCTGCCCTGACAAAAGACTAAAGTTGTCGCTCCAATCAGGTATTTGAGTCTTATCATCGTCTTCCTCATTGTCTCCACCAACAGGAGTTACAGTTTGGGAATGAGGGTCTACATTATGGTCAGAACCTTCTGCGTCTGGTCCTGGATCCGACTCATAAAGATTCTGGGCATCAGTGCAGATCATTTCCTCGTCTGGATTCACAGAAGCGCTGGAGTCGACCTCTGATTCCCAGGCTATAGTATGAGTAAACAGCTCTGCAGACTCAACCATCTGTTCTACCTCATACTCAGACGGGCAGCTGGAGATTTGGGAGCTGTGAGGAAGCAAGTGCGATTGGGGTGACACCTTTGAGGACTGGAGTATTTGTGATGTTGAAGTTGATGTGGAGGAGAGCCCACTTAAAGGAGCACTTGATATCCGTTGAAGCACCTGCTGTTTTTGTGCCTCATCTGGAATTTGTAGCGATTGGCGTGGCCGTAAGAAAGGGATCTTATCACATTGTCCGCTAAAAGAAGTAGACATTTTAGTTTGGCTGGAAGATGGTCTTTCTTCTGCAGATGTTACTGTTGCTTTAACACCTACCCCACGGACACAACCTTTTTTTCCCTTCCCAACACGCCTATTCCCCTTTCCACCAGCAGCAGGCCTTTTTCCACTCATTTTGGTGGTTAACTAATTAACAACTCTGGAGTAGTTTGCACAAAAAAACAATGGATGGGAACCGAGCAGAGCTGAGTGGCCAAACTGTGGTATTAGGCCAAAACTATTGGCTGGGTTAGATGCAGAAAAAAATTATATTCAATTTGCAACCTGATGGAGGTCAGTATAGATGGACTAATATAGAAAGTCCCACACACTGCTAGAAGGCCAAATATTTTTTCAGAGCTAGATGCAGATAAAAATTTATTTTAATTTGCAACCTGATGGAGGTCAGTATAGATGGACTAATAGAGAAAGTCCCACACACTGCTAGAAGGCCAAATATTTTTTCAGAGCTAGATGCAGATAAAAATTATTTTTAATTTGCAACCTGATGGAGGTCAGTATAGATGGACTAATAGAGAAAGTCCCACACACTGCTAGAAGGCCAAACATTTTTTCAGAGGTAGATGCAGAAAAAAATATATTCAGTTTGCAACCTGATGGAGGTCTGTATAGATGGATTAATAGAACAAGTCCCACACACAGCTAGAAGCCCAATATTTTTTCAGAGGTAGATGCAGAAAAAAATATATTCAGTTTGCAACCTGATGGAGGTCAGTATAGATGGACTAATACAACAAGTCCCACACACAGCTAGAAGCCCAATATTTTTTCAGAGGTAGATGCAGAAAAAAATATATTCAGTTTGCAACCTGATGGAGGTCTGTATAGATGGATTAATAGAACAAGTCCCACACACAGCTAGAAGCCCAATATTTTTTCAGAGGTAGATGCAGAAAAAAATATATTCAGTTTGCAACCTGATAGAGGTCAGTATAGATGGACTAATACAACAAGTCCCACACACAGCTAGAAGTCCAATATTTTTTCAGAGGTAGATGCAGAAAAAAATATATTCAGTTTGCAACCTGATGGAGGTCTGTATAGATGGATTAATAGAACAAGTCCCACACACAGCTAGAAGCCCAATATTTTTTCAGAGGTAGATGCAGAAAAAAATATATTCAGTTTTCAACCTGATGGAGGTCAGTATAGATGGACTAATACAACAAGTCCCACACACAGCTTGAAGCCCAATATTTTTTCAGAGCTAGATGCAGAAAAAAATTATATTCAATTTGCAACCTGATGGAGGTCAGTATAGATGGACTAATAGAATGATGCTATGCCCAAAAGATTTTACTTCACTAGGTGCAGTAAAAAAATTGGTATTCTATACACAGGTGATATATCTTGCAACACAGATAGGCTACTCCACTGACTAACACACTCTGCAATAGGCCAAAAAGGATTAGCTTTGCTAGATTCAGCCAAATGCTGTGAAAAAAACTTGCACAGCACTGGCACAGACCTGCCTGGCAAAAACTGATAGGAACTGATGTAACCTAGTCCTGAAAAGGACTCCAATTACAATTAGTCTTTATTCCCACAATCTATCTATTTAAGAGCACAGACCTGCCTGATAAAAGTCGTAGGAAATGCTGTAACCTAGTCCTTAAAAGGACTGCAATCACAACTATTCCCTACTCCCAAGCTATCTGTAGATTTGTGCGAAAATTGGCTTGAAATTAACAAGGTATAGCGCACACAGCAACAGCGGTGCCGTCTAACACGCAGCTGCAGCAGTGAGAAAATGGTGGCGACGGGGAAAATGGCTTGGTCTTATAGGGCAAGGACATGTGACATACACTGCCAATGACACATGCCCTTGCTTGTGTGAAAAAAAGCACTTCGCTCCGTGTGTGCGCTGCTGATAGGCTGACAGATTGCACCTCCCCACTGTAAATGCGGGAAAGAAAAAAAAAAAATGGAGATCTTCATTGTTCCTGCAGAGATCCATCCCCTGCCCCTCCCCCCACCCCGCTGTACACTCAAACTGCGTATTAACATTAATTTTCATCATTACTGAGAAAAAATCCAGTTATGATTTTGGTGCACGAACAGTTATCGAACATAACCTCGAACAGCCGAATTTTTCTCAAATTGTTCGTGTTCGCCGAACGGCTCGAGCACCGCCCAAAACAGCTCGAATTTGAGATTGGCGAACAGTTCGAGTAGAACAACGCTCATCTCTAGTCTGCAGCAGCGCCGGTAACCATTACCAGAAACCACAGGTGGCGTCACGAGACAAACTGTTAACAAAACCCCACTTTTTAAAGAGAGACCCCAGGGGACGGGCCCGGGAGCCGACTGCCGTGATATCCTACCAAGAAGGTAAAGGCCCGGGTACCGAGTCTCCCCCATATATATCCCTCTGGGCGAGTCATACTCTTCCTGGCGTCACAAACAGGATTTCGTGTCCGTTGCCACCGGGTACTGTGTGTCGTTATTGAACTGTGTTTAATACTGAATGCAGCGCCCGCCCCAGAAGAACGGGCGCCATTATGGGCGTGATTAAGGACAACAATACAGAACCTCCCATCGTGGGCCGGGTCCCTGAGTGGTGCCAAAAGCGCAACCCGCCCCCTGCAACTGTGGCCATACACATAGATGTGTCCATCAAGGTGGGGAAGACGCCCCTAGGTGTGACCGACAGCAAGCAGACATGGGACCGCCCCAAAAAGGGGAGAGGAGGAGGAGAAAAACAGTGGAGACAAGGTGTGGTCTTAACCAGTCTAGACAGACCACACCCGGCAGGCAACATGGAGGGAAGTGCAACAGGAGTCCCTGCCAGCGGCCTGCTGCGACATGAGGCATCCCTCACACTGGGGGAGATGGTTTCCCAGCTGTCCCGGGAGGATTCAAAGTTCCTCTACACCGGGATGGAGGACCTGAGCCGGAGAATGGAGAAGGCCCAGCAAGACGCCATCGCTGGCTGGAAAAAGGAGATGATGGAGAGGCTGGCGGTCAGGTGGCAACCAGCGCTGCAAGGTTCAGGCAGCGCCCCAGCCTTGGCGGAGCCGGATCAGCACCAGGAGGCAGGACGCAGCACAGAAGCGGCTGCGGGAGCAGGTAGGAGCAGTCTTCCTGTCCTGGGCACTGAAAGAACTGACCTACTCCTGGGCCCCCTGGCAGAACCGTCAACCCCGGGCACTACTGACACAGGCCCGCTCCTGACATCCCTGCAAGGCCCTCCGCCCCTGGGCGTGGAGGACCTGGACCCGTTCCGGGCCCTCCTTCCCAGTTATCCATCCCCGGGAGCCCACGCCCTAGAGGCGCTCCAGAGTCCCGAACCATCAGCTCCGGGCACCAGTAGCACTGGCCCACTCCTGGGCCCCTTAAAGGAACCGCCTCCCCCGACACCCGAGTGGGTGTACGGTCACCGGCCATGGGATTGGTCCGCTGAGGTGGAGAACCAAAGGCCCCCGGTATTACCCGCTCCTGAACCCTCCGCCATCTCCCAAAGCGATGAGGACCAAATCGTGTGGGAAAACCCTGGGGGAGACCTCATGGGGTTCTCCCAGGAGAGGAGAGAAGAAGCTGCACACAGAGTGGAACACTGCCAGAGAGAGCTGGCGCAGCTAGAGAAGGAGCGGCACATCCGGCGGGTGCGCTGGGAGCGGCTAGAGGCTCGGAACATGGAGGAGAAGGCCCGAGCCCCAAGGACAGACAGACCCACGGTCCCAGAGTTGAAGGTACCATGGTAAAATTTAACTTGGATGCAGGATGGGGGTTCATCCGGGATTCCCAGGCCGAGACGGACCTGTTCGTCAATAGGAGAGACGTGGAGTCTCACTAACAGAAGGACACCCGGATCGGGACCTATACCCTGGTGACTATGTATCCTACACCAGGCGTCAAGGAGAGAGGGGCTGGTATGCCCTAGGTGTCCACAGGGTGGAGAAGCAGAGCAATCCCTGACTCTATAGCGCTGACGACCCGGCTGGGCCAGCCTATGGTGGACAGGAATTTCCCCGGAGGGAGCACCACTACTGAGCACAGTAGATGGAACTGGACTGTACATAAGTTGCCCGGAAGGGTGTAGTTGACTTAATGTTTGCTACCCAGTTACCCGTCAGGGTACAAAGACTAACATGCTTAGGACTGTGAGCAGCCAAAGACTTACACCTGTAAATAGTTTGCGCTTCTTAAAGTGCTCCTTATCGGTTTTATATATACAACCACAGACCTCAGAACAAAAACCCATTTGGCGTGGCCGAAGACGTGGTCCAGGACCTGGATCATCTATGCCCTGCAGCCACGCCCAGGGCCTACGTTGAGAGTTTTCGGACGGGTCCCTCATGCTGCTGATTTTGCACCTTGTTGAAAAAGAATGGACACGTGGTTGCAGATCGCGCTGTAGCCGGCTGAAAATGTTTTATAAAAAAAAAAAATGTTTTAGTTTTATAATGTTTGATAAAAGTAACCAGTAACGTTTAAGAAAATGTGCCTCCCATAAAGGGACCAGTTTGTTTTATAATCTTCTATGTGAATGCATTCAAAAATTTTTGTATGTCTAAAATGCCCTGTTTCTGCTCTGTTCCAGCCTGCGGACGTGCTGTGTTTTGCCAAGGGGGAGTGTGGAGCCCCCGCGGGTTCAGTCGCCACAGAGGTACTGCATCCGTGGTGCCCCACTCTCTGGTAAGAAAAGGGTACAGCCTGGGACCCCAACACCTGCATCCAACACTACACTGCTCCAGGCCGGCTGGAAGGGCAAGATGCACTGTGTTCTGCTGAGCCCTGTCCCTGGCTGGAGTGAGGGGAACCAGAGTGAGGGGGAACCAAGTAGTGGGTGTGGGTGGAGGAAGGAGTTTAGGGGAGCATTTGTTAGGAGTATAAATAGGGGATCCATCTTAGTCAGTAGTTAGTTAGTGAGTCTGAAAGGGAGGTGTCTGTGTCTAGTGAGGGGAGCAGAGGCTCTGCAGGAGCTCTGCTTCAGAGTGGGCCTAGTGAATGAGGCCCAGCAGAGAAGAGAAGAAGAAGGGAGCAGAGGAGGAAGGCTCCGGGTAACTGAAGGGGTCCCAGGGGTACGGAAGGAGCAGGAAGCCACCCGTACGCTCTAATCTGCCAAGTGTCAGAGGGACCAGGCCGCAAGAAGGGAACCGGTCCCTGGGCTAATCGTGTCACTTCAAGTCTCGGCTAGGATACCGGAGGCTTCTGACTTTTATGGTGCAGTTGACATACTCGTATCCGAGTAGCCAAGAAAGGTAGCCATGTAAGATCAAGGAATTCCAGGTGACCCTGAAGGATCCGAGGACGCCATCTTGGGACTCTGTTTGTGAGGCGCAGGATAGAAGGGAGAGACCCAGCGCGGAAAGTCGGCTGAGGAAAGGAACATATAGAAAGGGGGTCCGGATAAGTACTCTAGAATTGCCGGAGGGACTTCTGAACCCCTGCTTGGTGAACCCAGCGCGACGCGGGAAGCGGTAACCTGTACAGTGTACCCGAGGAACCTAAAAAGAACTGTGAGTAAACTCGGATGACTGCACTCCACTGTCTCTGTCGGTTATTGCCGCTGCGCCATCATTCCTCCTACACTACAACTCCCTGCATCCCTTCTATCGACCCTGCCCCGGGGGCTCGCTCCGCCTGTGGGGATGCCGTCCCATCACCCCCGGAGGTCTGCAGCAGCGCCGGTAACCATTACCAGAAACCACAGGTGGCGTCACGAGACAAACTGTTAACAAAACCCCCCTTTTTAAAGAGTGACCCCAGAGGACGGGCCCGGGAGCCGACTGCCGTGATATCCTACAAAGAAGGTATCGAGTCTCCTCCATATATATCCCCCAGGACGAGTCATTTGAATCACTCCCGTGTGCATGATTTGTGACGGTTTGACAGCTCTAATACATGTGAGGAATGTGTAAGAAGCAGATTAAAGCTGTCAAACAGTCGCAAATAATGCACACGGGAGTGATTCAAACATATCACTGAGCACGCTGTAAATACTTGGTGCTAACCCGAGTATACTCGGTGAAAAGGTTGACAAAACATACTCGCTCATCACTAGACATCAGTAGTAAAGGAAGCTGAGTAACCTCCATATTGGCACAGAAACTCTCCTATGGAGAGAAGGACGCAATACCGGTGGTTGAAGCTTAGGGCTCTTGCTTACTAGACTGTAGTGACGTTATTGAGAATGAGGGAAGCTCCCTAAATAGTGTTCTAGGCTGTGTTAGGAGAAGAGATAGTAATGGAGAAAGACAGAGTGACTCCAGAAGAGAAGGAAAAGATGTTCAATGTTACTAAAAAAGTGTCCATTAAGATGTATACCTACTATTTGCTGTACATAGTTCCTATTAAGTTACTCTTCAGTAAAAAGTTTATTTTTGTACTGTGGTCTCTATCAATTAACTCAGTAACATCCGGTCGCCAGCCGAGTACAACGGCACCATGCAGTCTGTAGAGGTGAATCGCCAAGATAGACAAAGTCCACACACCAACCAGGAACCCCAATTGCATGTGTAGCACCCTGAGGACTCGGCTGCTACAGGGGTATTACACCTCAAGCCAGAGGTGTGGTATTCCACTCCCGGGTAAGGATGGAGTGTGGGACTGAGCTCAGATAGCTGCATACACTACATACATCCCATTTCCGGGGGACAAACCGACGGTACTCCCACCAGTATATGTGCAGGTACGACAGTGTCTGTCCCTGGCTGGAGTGGGAGGGGGGTGGAACATCCCAGTAGTGTAGGGGCAGATAGGGGGAGCAGTCTGGGTAAGGCTAGGAGCTCATTGGGTGCTGGTCACCTGAGCTCACACATAGAGGGAGTATATAAGGTGGGCACCATCTTAGATCAGGGTCAGTCTTCTGTAGAGGGTCAGTCAGTTCTGAGAGAGGTCCAGGAGCGCCTGCAGAGAGAAGAGAGAGAGGAGAAGAGAAGGACCCAGAGGGGGAGAAGAAGGAACCCCAAGAACCCAGTATACAACCAGAAGGGTGAAGGGTTGGCACGCAAGGGAACCGGATCCCAAATTAGTGGAGGAGAGAAACTACCCTCAACTAAGAACCGGAGGCTGCGACATTACATGTGGAGCAGCCCCTCACCAAGTCCACTAAGAAGGCACACCGAGCATAGGGTCAGGGAAGCCAAAGAAGGTTCACCCAACAGGAGACCCGAGGGAGCCGGACATAAGTGGACCCCTGGTGGGAAAGGCCAGTAGAGAGGACAGTCAGAAAGGGAGCTCAGGACCACGCTCCAGAATTGCTTGGGGGTTGGCCGAGTCCAGGACCTGGTGGACGCAGCACGGCTCGGGCGGTCACTCAAGGCCAGAGTGACCAACAGAACAGCAGTAAGTAAAAACCCTGAACTGCACAGCCCGACTCTGAGTCTTCTTACCATCCACACTGCACCACCACTACCACCATCCTCTACACCTGACCCCCTGAGGCTATACCCCTCTCGTTGGGGGTTATACTACCACAGCTGCACATATACCACCAGCCTCAGCGGACCCTGCTGCAGCGGCGGCCTTTTGACCGCAAATCAACGGGTGGCGTAGTCGACACTAAGAACAACTAATAACATCTGTAAAGACTGCCACACACTGAGTTTGACACCCTGGGCACGGACCGGGTCGCCGCCACTCGGAGACTACAACCCCCATGTGATCCGGCTCCGGGTAATCCCCAAACAGCACTGGCCCAGGGGGCGCGTCAACTTTGGCGTAGTCGGCAGGATTACATGCCCGCAACCACCGGGTACTGCGTGCCTGAAGAAAAGTTCAAATTTACCTCAAGAAGAAGTCTCCCGCCGGTTCCAGAGGGTCCCCGCCATGGGACACCATCACGGATCGTTTCCCGCCGGTTGCCCGCCATCTGCAGCTTTTTCCCGCCATCCACGGAGTTTCCCGCCACTGGGAGACGATTCCCGCCATTTCCAGAAGATTTCCCGCCTTGGAAGAGCGGACGCCATTATGGGCGTGCCAGAGGGTGGCAAGAGGTCACCTCCCATCGTGGGCCAGGTAAAGGAATGGCGCCAAAAGCGGAAACCGCCCCCACCAATGGAGACTGTGATGCTAGAGATGTCCATCAGCGTGAGAGAACTGCCCCTGGAACTGACAATCACAAAGTTGCCCCGCGACCACCTTCAATGTGGGCGGAGACAGAACAAGAGAGCGAAGATGGGTGCAGCCTGGAGGAGTCTGGAGAGAGCGCACACGGAGACAAGAAGTCTGGAGAGGACTCCGGAGAAGTCGTACCCGGAGATGGAAGGAGAGTCAGGCAGCACCGACCCTGTGGTCAGGAGCCTGCTGCAAGCAACAACCCCACTAGGCTTAGTGGAGATCCTGGCACAGCTCCCCCGAGACCGGGAGTGTGCGCAGACCGCGCTGGAGCGCCTCGCATGGAGGATGGCCCAGGTGCAGCGAGAGACGCTGACGGAGTGGAGCCGAGAGATGGCCCTGCAGGCAAGAACCCGCCAGCGAAGCACGCCACCCGAGACGAGGAGACAGACCGCCTCTGAGGATGGTGCAGGAGGAGTGAAGGCCGGAGACGGCGCCGAAGAGGGAGCTGAACAGATGGAGGCAGGTAAAGGGGACGTCACTACCCCGAGCCGAGAAACCGCGTGCCTGCCCCAGCTCCCCGTCGCAGAGCCCGAAATTCCCCCTGCCGTGCCCGTCGCCGCATCGTCACCGCTCCAGACAAGGCCTCAAGCAGAAGCCGCGGCCGCGACCCCTGTGACGTCACGCGCCTCAACCCTGAGCGCGGCAAAGCAGGAAACACCACCGGCCTGGTCGCAAGGTCTAGTACCCCCGGGCGCCGCAGTACCAACAGCGCCCTCTACCTCCACTGAGCCACCAGCCTTGTTGCTGGGCCAAGTAACCCCGGGCGCCGCCGTCTTCACGGTGCCCTTTACGTTCAGGGTACCCCAGGCCTGGTCGCAAGGCCTGGCGAACCCGGGCGCCGCTACCACCACCGCGCCCTCAACATCCACAGCGCCACACCTGGGTGAAGACCTATTTGCCCAGCATACGTGCCCGGATGGGCAGCCCTTTAGATGGCCACCGGAGTACTACCAACTGGAACTCCAAAAAGCAAGGCCCCTGTGCGAGCCCCTGATTCCGGCTCCGAAGCCCGTTAAGAGGACTCCGCTCCCGCTGGAAGAAGCGCAGTTCGAGTGGGACCCCACCGGAGGAGACCTCATGGGGTTCACTCAGGAAACTCGGGCAGCCGCAGCGGAGCGTGTGGAGTGCTGCCGCCAGCAGTTGGCAGTCTTCGAGCAAGAACGGAGAGAGAGGCGGGTCCGTGAGCAGCGGCTGCAGGAACAGAGCGCAGGGCAGAAGAGCAGGACCAGGAGAGACCCCCGTGCAGCTCATGGTCCCCGTACCACCGGGACTGTGATTAAGTTTCAATTGCAGCACGGGTGGGGCTTCATCAGGGATCACCACACCCCCGGCGACGTCTTTGTGACCAGAAGAGACGTGGAGTCCCATCTGCCGGAGGGACACAGAGGTCGTGACCTATATGTAGGGGACGAGGTCACGTTCACCCGGCACAAGTGTGCCAAAGGACCCTACGCCCTCCATGTACACCGGCTGACGGAGGAGGAGCTACGGTGTGAAGAGGAGCAAGAGGACCCGGACGGGTCTGAAGGAGGAGCAGGAGTACGCCGTCATTAAAGTACGGTAAAGAGACTATACATAGTTACCCGTCAGGGTATAAGAACTGTTACTGCTGCTAGTTAAAATATAGTCCCCGTTGGGACCAGCAAATTGAACTGAAACCCGTGTGTCCCTATTCCCACTGACCGAGGACTGAGAGCGGTCATTCCTTTCCTAATACCTGGCCGAGGACTGAGAGCGGCCATATTTCCCCTTGTATATAGTTGCGCTTTTTAAGGCGCCCCCTACTGGTTTTATAGGAAAGCTGTGTTATTCTACAAGAGACTGTCGCACTTTACCCGGTCACAAGTTGCACCGTGGCCGGAGGAACAAGAAAGTTTACAAGAATGTTTATTATGAAAAAGTTTTATGCTGCAGAAATATATATATAATGTTTTATATATTTATGTTGTTATGAAAAAAATTGTATGTTTATGGATGTTTTATTCTCTTACAGCCTGAGGGCGTGCTGTGATTTACCAGGGGGGAATGTAGCACCCTGAGGACTCGGCTGCTACAGGGGTATTACACCTCAAGCCAGAGGTGTGGTATTCCACTCCCGGGTAAGGATGGAGTGTGGGACTGAGCTCAGATAGCTGCATACACTACATACATCCCATTTCCGGGGGACAGACCGACGGTACTCCCACCAGTATATGTGCAGGTACGACAGTGTCTGTCCCTGGCTGGAGTGGGAGGGGGGTGGAACATCCCAGTAGTGTAGGGGCAGATAGGGGGAGCAGTCTGGGTAAGGCTAGGAGCTCATTGGGTGCTGGTCACCTGAGCTCACACATAGAGTGAGTATATAAGGTGGGCACCATCTTAGATCAGGGTCAGTCTTCTGTAGAGGGTCAGTCAGTCCTGAGAGAGGTCCAGGAGCGCCTGCAGAGAGAAGAGAGAGAGGAGAAGAGAAGGACCCAGAGGGGGAGAAGAAGGAACCCCAAGAACCCAGTATACAACCAGAAGGGTGAAGGGTTGGCACGCAAGGGAACCGGATCCCAAATTAGTGGAGGAGAGAAACTACCCTCAACTAAGAACCGGAGGCTGCGACATTACATGTGGAGCAGCCCCTCACCAAGTCCACTAAGAAGGCACACCGAGCATAGGGTCAGGGAAGCCAAAGAAGGTTCACCCAACAGGAGACCCGAGGGAGCCGGACATAAGTGGACCCCTGGTGGGAAAGGCCAGTAGAGAGGACAGTCAGAAAGGGAGCTCAGGACCACGCTCCAGAATTGCTTGGGGGTTGGCCGACCTGGTGGACGCAGCACGGCTCGGGCGGTCACTCAAGGCCAGAGTGACCAACAGAACAGCAGTAAGTAAAAACCCTGAACTGCACAGCCCGACTCTGAGTCTTCTTACCATCCACACTGCACCACCACTACCACCATCCTCTACACCTGACCCCCTGAGGCTATACCCCTCCCGTTGGGGGTTATACTACCACAGCTGCACATATACCACCAGCCTCAGCGGACCCTGCTGCAGCGGCGGCCTTTTGACCGCAAATCAACGGGTGGCGTAGTCGACACTAAGAACAACTAATAACATCTGTAAAGACTGCCACACACTGAGTTTGACACCCTGGGCACGGACCGGGTCGCCGCCACTCGGAGACTACAACCCCCATCTGATCCGGCTCCGGGTAATCCCCAAACAGCACTGGCCCAGGGGGCGCGTCACATGTAGCATGCCGGGGCGTGGAACACGAGTACCTCGCCCACAGGTACCGCCAAGTTACAGATGTCTTATTCCAGAGAAATCCATATTATTCTTATATGTAAATGACAAATACTGTACCACAGAAAAGTCCACATCATATCATTGGTGTCAGGCCATAGTAGGAGGACTTATGGATAGTCAGAGGGTAGGCATCGCAAACTGAACATAGAAAACTTGCAAAAAAAGACATACGACGTATAATCCCACAATATAAAAATCTAAAACTTTATTAAGTATATATGAATAAAAATCCATGAAATTACATACAGAGTATGAAAACACAAAAAGTCATGTGCACGATTGAAAAAACAAGGGACACCACAAAAATCCCCAATAGGTATAACCCAACAGCAATTAAATGGAAGTACTAGATGAGATCATGTGAAAGTCATCAATTTATATAGTTATTTATATCAAAAAGGGACAATTCCCAAGAACATGATCATCAATTAATATGTAAGTTTTTATGGCTGATAAGTGAATTACCAAGGAAAACTAACGCAGGCAAGAGATAAACCTAGGGCTAGTTTGGACAAGGCTCAAGATCATATAAATTGTACTGAAGAAAGTGCTAAGTACAACAGTATGTGCGAAGTTTATTTAGTCAGAGCACATGTTCCTGTGCGGTAGGGGCTACACAATCTAGGCAGCATATATAAGATAGATTACATTAACACACATCGATACCTTGGTATGAAGTACCAGCAGAGGGCCAGGGGATAGGTGTCCACCCCAACGCGCGTTTCGGCGAGCCTTCTTCTGCCCCCTACCAGTGGGGAGCTAATCCATCCCAGCTGCGTCACCAACGGCCCCAGCAGCGGTCTCTTTCAGCAGCGGCGGCCACCTATAGCCGCATACCACTGGTGGCGTCACAAAACTTTTCCCCCAAATAAACTGTCCTTTTTATTGACCGCCCAGGGCCCCGGACCGGGTCACGCCCCCATGACTATCCCAAGGAACCGACCAACCCGGTGGCAAGTACCCCACGGTCCTAGGGGGCGCGTCAGAAGTTGAGAGGAACCTGCAGATGTGTCATTTATAATCACACACAACTCTGGAGTGAGATCAGGAGAGCAAAAATCAGCGATTACACATCACACTGATAATTACCCCTTGATGTAAAATAAGTAATGGAGACAGATTCTCATGTTGATCAGTGTCTGGCCCATAGTCTGGAACAGCTTATTTACATGTTTATATATATATATATATATATATATAATATATATATATATATAAAGCTATTGAACCCGTTCTACGCCCGGGTGGCGAGCATTTTTATTGGTATATGGTCTCCCATGCTGGTATGTGCTGCCCCCCTCCTGGTATTTGCGCTGCCCCCATCCTGTCTCCACCATCCTATCCTGGTATGCATGGCACCCCTCACCCTCAATCCTGATATGCATGGCACCCCTCACCCCCAATCCTGGTATGCGTGGCACCCCTCACGCACAATCATGGTATCCGTGGCACCCCTCACCCCCAATCCCGGTATGCGTGGCACCCTCACCCCCAATCCTGGTATGTGTGGCACCCCTCACCCCCAATCCCGGTATGCGTGGCACCCCTCACCCCCAATCCCGGTATGCGTGGCACCCCTCACCCCCAATCCTGGTATGCGTGGCATCCCTCACTCCCAATCCCGGTATGCGTGGCACCCCTCACCCCCAATCCCGGTATATGTGGCACCCCTCACCCTGGTATGCATGGCACCCCTCATCCTGGTATGCATGGTGCCCCGCATTCCTATCCTGGTATGCATGGCACCCCTCACCCCCCAATCCTGTTATACATGGTCCTCTCACCCCCCAATCCTGGCATGCATGGTACCCCTCATCCTGGTATGCGTGGTACCCCTCACCCCCCAATCCTGGAATGCATGGTCCCCTCACCCCCCAATCCTGGTATGCGTGGTTCCCCTCACCCCCCAATCCTGGTATGCGTGGTACCCCTCATCCTCCAATCCTGGTATGCATGGTCCCCTACCCCCAATCCTGGTATGCATGGTCCCCTCACCCCCCAATCCTGGTATGCATAGTCCCCTCACCCCCAATCCTGGTATGTATGGCACCCCTCACCCCCAAATCCTGGTATGCGTGGCACCCCTCACACACAATCACGGCATCCGTGGCACCCCTCACCACCAATCCCGGTATGCGTGGCACCCTCACCCCCAATCCCGGTATGTGTGGCACCCCTCACCCCCAATCCTGGTATGCGTGGCACCCCTCACCCCCAATCCTGGCATGCGTGGCACCCCTCACCCCCAATCCTGGTATGCGTGGCATCCCTCACCCCCAATCCCGGTATGCGTGGCACCCCACACCCATAATCCCTGTATGCGTGGCACCCCTCACCCTGGTATGCATGGCACCCCTCATCCTGGTATGCATGGTGCCCCGCATTCCTATCCTGGTATGCATGGCACCCCTCACCCCCCAATCCTGTTATACATGGTCCCCTCACCCCCCAATCCTGGCATGCATGTTACCCATCATCCTGGTATGCGTGGTACCCCTCACCCCCCAATCCTGGTATGCATGGTCCCCTCACCCCCCAATCCTGGTATGCATGGTTCCCCTCACCCCCCAATCCTGGTATGCGTGGTACCCCTCATCCCCCAATCCTGGTATGCGTGGTACCCCTCATCCTGGTATGCGTGGTACCCCTCATCCCCCAATCCTGGTATGCATGGTCCCCTACCCCTAATCCTGGTATGCATGGTCCCCTCACCCCCCAATCCTGGTATGCATGGTCCCCTCACCCCCCACTCCTGGTATGCATGGTCCTCTCACCCCCCAATCCTGGTATGAGTGGTACTCCTCACCCCCAATCCTGGTATGCGTGGTACCCCTCATCCTGGTATGCGTGGTACCCCTCATCCTGGTATGCGTGGCACCCCTCATCCCCCAATCCTGGTATGCGTGGTCCCCTACCCCCAATCCTGGTATGCATGGTCCCCTCACCCCCCAATTCTGGTGTGCATGGTCCCCTCATCCCCCAATCCTGGTATGCATGGTCCCCTCACCCCCCAATCCTGGTATGCGTGGTACCCCTCACCCCCCAATCCTGGTATGTGTGGTACCCCTCACCCCCCAATCCTGGTATGCATGGTCCCCTCATCCCCCCAATCTGGTATGCATGGTCCTCTCATCCCCCCAATCTGGTATGCATGGTCCCCTCACCCCCCCCAATGTGTCCTGTTCTGCCGGAGGCCGGGGGAGGAGTGCGGCGCAGGAGCACCGCGCTGTCCAGCGCCATTTTGCTGAAGACACACTGCAAATGTGTCTTCAGTAAAATGGCCGGATAACGCTTTGCGCATGCGCCGATCCGACGCCTCACTCCTGCCCCGGTCTCCAGCGAAGAGAGGCGCCGCGGCAATGCTTCTCCCGGTCAGGTAAGTATCTAAGTATGGTGCCAGAGATCGCGGTATGCGTTCAGTGTCTACGCATACCACGATCTCCGGCGCCATACACACTGCGCGTCACGCATGCGCAGTCTATAAAGGCTTCAGACAGAGACACGCATTCCCGATTATATTGTATATATATATATATATATATATATATATATATATATATAAACATAGATTTCTCTGGAATAAGTCATCGAAACGCAGATATTAAGGTATCTTTTTATTCCACTTCCATTGACCTACATGCCCATATAGACGGCTTTGGAGGGATGATCCTACTGACAGATTTCCTTTAAGCTTTTGAATTCCTATTCCAACTGCCATTTAAAAGCTCAGCCTGGCAGTCTGAAAATGTGGTGGTCTTAGTACTAGCAGAGGTGCAAAAGAAAGAAGCAGATAGAGTAGGAGGCATGGGATCTGTGAACCGGAAACTACAAGAACAATTTATCCTGAGACTCTACAGCATTCCCTTGAGGTTAGTCCTGCATGAACGAGTCAGAGTGGACCCTGCCTTAAGCTTCTGATAAATATTGGTGAATGGGGTGGCTCGAAGCAAAGAAGAAAGCTATGAAGCTATGCTTCCAGAGTAGTATGGGACCAGACCGTCGCAACCCTCAAGGGTGCAAAGAATGAACAGGCCGTCATCAGAGTGGAACAAGATCTGCAGAGTTCCCTGAATATTATGCAAGAGAAGTTGACTCAAATGGAAAAGCAGATGGGGACCTGCTCTGCTTCTGAGGTCACCTACCCGGTGCTAAAACATCCCTATCGGGCCACCCACTAGGCTCCCGTACCTGAGCCTCCCTACTCAAGTCTACTGTACTCATACGGTCCTCCACCTACTATGCCTGTGTGTGGACTATTCCACCAAGTTCCTCAATATCCTTCACCGGCGGAGCCTATCCATATGGGACCCCAGTGTCCTCCACTGATGCCATTTAGTCAGGTTCTAAGGGCATCTCCTACACATAGGCGAAGAGAGGACAGTGTTGGTGGTGTGGAGGTAGGGGACACTTCGCTAGAGGATGTCGGAGTGATATGCCAGGACTCCCATGGCCACCGATAAACGTCTGGCCCCTGCAGTACTTGGGGGGAGGTAGAGTGACAAGCCACCAAGCACAGCCCCGAACATCTGGTCACAGGGTGTCCAATCCTGCGAGCTGAGTTTTAAGGCATCCCAGTTGACTGCTTAGTGGATACTGGATCACAGGTAACGACCATACCCGAGTTGTACTTCAACCTTTACTTTCAAGAGATGGCCAAGCCAGAGCGGGAGACTATAATACAGGTAACAGCGGCTAATCAGCAACAAATTCCCATCATGGGGGTCATGTAGATGAATGTGTGGCTATGTGGACAAGATAAGGGAAGAAAAGAAAAGCTGTTCAACGGCTGATCCACGGCTGATCCACATTTGTGGGACACAGAAGAGCGTCCCGATACATTAGTCCATGGGAGTTATCTGAGTGTCGGAAAAGGTTTTTCTCACCCTCCCTCCTTGTCGGGAGACCATTCTGCCACTGCCTGGGAATGATCTCCAGTTATACCCAACTTCTATTACAAAGTTCTCATTTTGGGATATAGTGCAACAGCAATTTTACCACATACACCTTTGTATTAGCCCTCCAGACAAGATCTTTTAGTCCTTATAGCATAACTATTTCAAAACATTTCCATTAATTTTTGTTTTGCTCCCTCGAAATCCTTAAAAGGGTGTCTAGTCTTTGTGTTCAAGTCTGAAGTCATTCTATGTGACTGTAGACTTGTGAATCCTCACAGCGCTCACAGGATCCTCTGGTGTATGCACCAGGAGCTGGTGGTCATATGACCGCAAGTATGTGATTTGCGTAATTCTATCCACATTCTGACTAAATGGATCCGAACTCA
Source organism: Phyllobates terribilis (assembly GCF_046119375.1). Lineage (NCBI taxonomy): Eukaryota > Metazoa > Chordata > Amphibia > Anura > Dendrobatidae > Phyllobates > Phyllobates terribilis. The sequence continues at coordinate 255,244,216 of NW_027362764.1, forward strand.
CTCAATTCATTTGTATTAAGCAAGGCCACACATGTCTAGCCGGCACGTGACCACATGTATGCAAATCGCACTGGCACTGGAGAATCCTGACAGAGCATACTGTGCATGCTGTGAGTATTGACAAGTCTGCAGTCATATAGAGTCACTGCAGACTTGAACCCCAAGCCTGGACAACCCCTTTAAATAAATCTACTAGAAAATCTTCCCTTACAAATAAATACCTACAATGAAGATCCAAGTATAACATACTGCATAGATTTCTTCTTGCATGCTTCAAATGATTTATATGTATTTTTTATATTATATATCTTATATATTTATATGTTTTCACATTATGTATCTGTTTTAGTAAGTCTTATATACTATTTTCAACTATGAATTTTTAATCCCTTCATGACATTGCGATTTTCTGTTTTTGCGTTTTGTCCCCCCCTTCCTTATTCCAAGAGCTTTAACATTTTTATTTTTCTATCATGTTTTTTGCAGGACAAGTTTTATTTTTGAATGACATCATCTATTTTATCATGTGATGGACTGGAAAGCAGGAAAAAAATTGATTCTCCAGGTCAGTGCGAGTACGTAGATACCCAACATGTATGATTTTTTTTTATTTAAATGGTGAAACAAAATTCAGAATTTGTAAGAAATAAAAATTTTGCTTGTGTCGCCATTTTCCGAGACTCGTAACATTTTCATTTTTTGGGATCTGGGGCTGGGTGATGGCTTATTTTTTGCGCCCTGAGGTGACGTGTTTGTTGATACTTTATTGAGACAGATATAATGTCTTGAGCAGCTCTTATTGCATTTTATTGCAATGTTGCGGTGGCTAATAAAACGTAATCTTGGTATTTAAATTTTTTTTCTTGCTACACCATTGATCGATAAGTTAATTTATTTTATATCTTAATATTCATTTTTAATGGGGCAAGAAAGGGGTTATTTGAACTTTTGTGTTTTTTTATTTTTTTATATACAGTGGGGAAAAAAGTATTTAGTCAGCCACCAATTGTGCGAGTTCTCCCACTTAAAAAGATGAGAGAGGCCTGTAATTGACATCACAGTTAGACCTCAACTATGAGAGACAAAATGAGAAAACAAATCCTGAAAATCACATTTTCTGATTTGGAAAGAATTATTTTTTAAATTTTGGTGGAAAATAAGTATTTGGTCAATTACAAAAGTTCAGCTCAATACTTTGTTATACAGTATATCCTTTGTTGGCAATGACAGAGGTCAAACGTTTTCTGTAATGATGTGCCCCTTGGGCCGTGGGAGTACTCGGCAGCCGGGCCTCTGCGTATGCCGGTGGGGGATATCACGGTGGCTGGCCCGGTCCATGACCCAGGGCGGTCAGTAAAAATGGGAATTTATAGGGGATTTGGAAAGTTCGTGATGCCACCTGTGGAATGTGGCAAAAGGGGTGCCGCCGCTGCAGAGCAGTCCTCTGGAGCGGGTGTTACGGCAGCAGGGATGGTGTGGCTCTCCACAGGTAGAGCTAGCTTCAGGGCAGCGTGGGGTGTAATGGAGGATGCTGGGGAGAGATGGCAGGACGGTCCGGAAGGAAAGACAGACACTCACATGGGGGTAAGCTTCAGTACCTTTACTGGTGATGCTGCAGGCACGGTCCAGGGTACTCCGGGCGAAGGGTGCACTTTTGGCCTCTCCCCAGTGAGCGGGTATAGGGCCTCCTGATCCGTGGCTTTTCTCGTTAAGCTTCTGGCCTGCCTGGAACTAGCCCTAGCTTGGTTACTGTCTCTCTCTCCCTTGCTCCTGCTGACCTGGTGGTAGGGCCTTCTCTTTGGAGATCACTCTCCCTGGACGCTGGGTCCTCCGTGACTCCGAGCCCTGGTACTGTAGTCAGCGTTTGGCAAACCTGGGACCTGTAGTCCTCCAGGGGTTCCAGTAGTCCCTACTAGGTGTAAAGAGTCCCTGTAGGCGCGGACCCGGTATATATCTCCGGGTGAGTCTGGTATGCTCCTCTGCCCCCTTGCTACTTCTTCCTTCTCCTCTCGCCTTCGGCCCACTCAAGGCCCTCACTAGGCCTTCACACGTGCTGTAGGCCTTGGCTCGCCTAAGCACAGCAGCCAGCGTGCTGCCTCTTCGCTGCTCTCTGAGCATCAGCACGCTCTCTGCTCAACTCTGAGCTCTGTCCCTCTCTGTGTCTGAGCAGGAACTCAACAACTAGCTGCCTGGCTCCAACTTCCCTATATATATATCCCTATCGGGGCTCCCTCTGCTGGTTTGAGGTGGTAGGGTGGAGGTGTGTGAATGTGTGAGGGCCTCTTGTGGAGAAGTCCATCCATGCACCCTTCTGGGTTCTGTGGCACCAATGTGCAGCAGGGCGCCACAGTAAGTATTCACAAGGTTGGCACACACTGTTGCTGGTATGTTGGTCCATTCCTCCATGCAGATCTCCTCTAGAGCAGTGATGTTTTGGGGCTGTCTCTGGGCAACACGGACTTTCAACTCCCTCCAAAGGTTTTCTATAAGGTTTAGATCTGGAGACTGGCTAGGCCACTCCAGGATCTTGAAATGTTTTTTACGAAGCCACTCCTTCGTTGCCCTGGCGGTGTGCTTGGGATCATTGTGATGCTGAAAGACCCAGCCACGTTTCATCTTCAATGCCCTTGCTGATGGAAGGAGGTTTGTGACGCGCCCCTGGGCCTATGCTGAGTAGCGTTGCGCACGCGGGAGCCTACCCAGAGCCGGATCTGATAGGGGTAGTAGTCTCGTGGCGGTGACCCGGTCCGTGCCCAGGGAGTCAAACTGTGTGGCTGAGTATTAGCAGTAGATGTAGGACGACTACGCCACCCGTTGAATGCAGCTATGGAGCTGCCGCTGCAGGGCAGACCGCTGAGGCCGGTGGTAGAATAGTGCAGCATAGATGGTATAGCCCCCAGCGGGAGGGGTATGGCCTCAGGGCAGCCGACGTGGATGATGGGGGTAGCAGGAACCACTCAGAGACGATGCGGTGTAGTTCAGGGTCTTTACTGGTGACAAAGATAGACCCTCCCGGAGTACTGGCTAGCGGTCGGGGCCTGGTCAGTCCTTGAGCAGATGGGATCCCCCTTGGCCAGGCGGAGTTGTAGGCCTCCCCAACTAATCGTACTCTTCTGGCTACCTTGCTAGAGGCGGGTAAAAGTAGCCCACGTCCCTGAGTGTACCGTGTGGTGCTCACCCGTATGGCCGGTGACTCGGGGCCTTCTAGTGGCTTCCGCTCCACGACGGCGGTGCTGGTCCCACGCGTGTGACCGTGCCTTCGGGTTTCTTGGCCAGAGGACCTGAAATCCCCTGCCAGGCAGTTTCTGCTGCTGGGTCTGGGTTAATCCCCACAGCCTCGGACTCCGGGTCCGGTAGTAACTCTTCAATCAGGGCGAGCTCTTCAGCTGCCAGCCGCTGATTCCTTTTAGCCTGCTCCCACAGAGCTCCTGATCTTTCTTTCCTATGCTGCTCCTCTTCTTCTCTCTACTCTTCTCTTCTCTTCTCTTCTAACCCTGCCTCAGCCCCAGTTTTATATAGGGGAAGTCCTTCCCCTCCCAGGACTGGGCAGGAGGTGTGGCATGCATAGGATTCCTGACCAAGAGACCTCCCACCTGCTCTCAGACGTAATATCTCTATTACTGTGGCAACCAGACCCCTGGGGTGTCACATTCCCCCCTAGTGAAATTTAGTACTCCGGGACTAAACATACTTTTGTAACATAACAAGTTATAAACAAAAACAGCATAACAAAGAAAAACACATTATGATGGTCACGGCGTGTCCGCAACCGGGTGCAGTCTTTGAAGAAAACAAAGGTGTCCATTTCACCAAGAGACCGGGAGCCGTAACCAGGTAGGGGTCTGTCCTGCCCCGAGTCCTTAACAGTCTTTAGTCCATTCCTGGTTACGCTCCAACATATGTACACAAAGGATTCCCGGTAAATCCACCAAAGACTCCTATAAATAACTAGAAACACATAATTATATACAAGCAACAATAAACAGGGAAACATTAATAAAATAGCTTGAACATTTTAGATCCTCCACCGTATGGGCAGCTGGCCTCTAGTGACCCTAGTGGACCTACGGAGCTGGTTGATTGGTCCTGAGCTACAGGGTATAGGAGCTGTCAAGGGTAAACTGGGCAGCCGTCTACGGACTCTTTAGCTCACTAGGGGTATGGCAGGCTCACTATAAGCAGAAGGTTGATTCTCCGGGTCTGCTTGTGTAGGGTCTTCTGCCTCCTGGACCGGCTGTTCTTCCAGTTCTACCTGTGTCTCCGTAGGCACTTGGGATGCTGGTTGGAGGAACGTGAGGATGGGTACCACAACAGCACCATTGACTTGAGTCCAAGACCGAGGGAAGTCTCCGAGCACAGTACTAACCATATCTTCCCTTTCCTCTACGGGTCGAGGGTCCTCTTGTTCCTCTTCAGGGTTCCGTAGCTGTTCGGGACACTTCTTTAGGTGATCCCGGGATACAATGGCTGTGGTTTCCCCTCCGTATTTACTTATTGTACAGATCTTCGGGTTGTCGTGGCTTGAGGGCAGTACGGTGTACGGGTCCTTCTCCCACTGGTCGTCCAACTTGTGGAGGCATCTCTTCCTCTTCAAGACCTGCTCTCCAGGTACCAGGGGAACAGCGGGAGCATACTGGTTGTAAGTTTTCTCTTGTCTTTCCCTAGCTTGACAGAGACTACGCTCCACGCTCTCCTGTACTTTCCGGTACTGCTGCTGCCTCTCTGTGTCCCAGTCTGCTTCTGGTGAAGTGTCCTCGGGTGTCAGGACTCCCATCTCCAGATCAACAGGAAGCTTACCAGGTCTTGCCCTCATTAGGTAAGCCGGGGTACAGTTGGTGGAACCTACAGGGATGTGGTTGTATAAGTCCACCAGGTCGGGCAGCTTTTCAGGCCACAGACTGCGTTCCTCCAGGGGCAATGTTTTCAGGAGATCTATCACCACCTGGTTCATTTTCTCACAAAGTCCATTAGTTTGCGGGTGATAGGGTGTTGTTCTAATCTTACGGCATCCATACAGGGTGCAGAACTCCTGGAAGACCTCCGCTTCAAAGGCAGGCCCCTGGTCCGTCAGCACCTGCTCCGGGTATCCATGCGGACGGCAGAAGTGCTGCTGGAAGGCTCTAGCTGCTGTGTGAGCCGTTAAATCCTTGACGGGGACGACAACCAAGAACCGGGAGTAGTGATCCACGATGGTTAATGCGTAGACGTAGCCACTTCTGCTTGGGGTCAGCTTTACATGATCCAAGGCTACCAGTTCCAACGGCTGTCTGGTGATGATGGACTGCAGGGGAGTCTTCTGGCTGGCACGGTTCCTCCTTCTTAAGTTGCATGGGCCACAGTCTCTGCACCAACTCTCGATGGTCCCTCTCATGCCTACCCAATGGAACCGCCCGCGCAGCAGAAACTCCAGCTTCTTCCATCCGAAGTGCCCAGCTCCGTCGTGGTATGCCTCCATCACCATAGCTGCGTCTCTTCTTGGCACCACTACTTGCCAGATTAGTTCATGCGTCCGGGAGTTAACCATTCTGCGGCACAACTTCCCCTTGTAAAGGAACAGTCGACTCTTCTCAGCCCACAGTTGCTTGGCTTCCTCCGGAGCGTCTGGGTCAAGGCGTGCATCTGGCCGAGTCAGCATCTCCTTTACCAGTCGGACGGCAGGGTCACTGTCTTGCGTCTCCGCCCAGTTGTAATGAGGTAACGGGTTGAACGTAGCGGATTGCTTACTCCTTACACGGTGGGAATACTGGATAGTCCCATGACGGTGGAACGCGGGGAGTTCAACTTCTTCCAGTTCCTCTGAATCTTCCCCTACGTTCGGTAGGTTCGGCATCCTGGACAGGGCGTCCGTGTTGGTATTGGAGCGTCCTGCCCGGTATTTGATTGTAAACTCATAGTTGGACAAGCGGGCCATCCATCTCTGCTCTAGGGCACCGAGTCTTGCAGTGTCCAGGTGTATCAACGGGTTGTTATCCGTGTACACGGTGAACCGGGAAGCAGCAAGGTAGTGCTTAAAGCGTTCGGTGACTGCCCACACCACTGCCAGGAACTCTAGCTTAAATGAGCTGTAATTCTCAGGGTTTCTTTCGGTGGGTCGCAGTTTTCGGCTGGCGTAAGCAATTACCCGTTCTTTCCCCTGCTGGATCTGGGACAGTACGGCTCCTAGCCCGATGTTACTGGCGTCGGTGTAGAGGATAAAGGGCTGGCTGTAATCCGGGTACGCCAGGATTTCATCCCCCGTGAGGGCCATCTTCAGCTGGCGGAAGGACTCTTCTTCCGGCTTCTCCCATCTGAAGGGTGGCTTCTGGTTCTTGGCCTTCCTGGACTGGCCTATCAGGAGGTCCTGCATAGGAGCTGCCTTCTTGGTGAAACCGGGTATGAACCTTCGGTAGTAGCCTACCAACCCGAGGAACTGCCTCACTTCCTTTACGCTGGAGGGGCTTGGCCATTCCTTAATTGCGGTGATCTTATCAGGGTCGGGAGCCACTCCGTCAGCACTCACCACGTGTCCCAGGTACTGCACCTTTGGCTTCAGGAGGTGACACTTGGAGGGTTTCACCTTTAGGCCGTAACTTGCCAGAGCTTCGAACACTTCCGCCAGGTGTTTCAGGTGGTCCTCGTAGGTCTTGGAGTAGACGATAACATCGTCCAGGTATAACAGGACCGTCTCAAAGTTCCGGTGTCCCAGACAGCACTCCATCAGTCGCTGGAAGGTTCCTGGTGCGTTGCAGAGTCCAAACGGCATGCAGGTAAACTCGCTAAGTCCCATCGGGGTGGTGAATGCGGTCTTCTCCCGGTCCGCCTCTGCTACAGGAACCTGCCAGTACCCGCTAGTGAGATCCAAGGTGGAGAAGAAGTTAGCAGATTTTAAAGCAGCCAAAGACTCCTCTATTCTTGGTAAGGGGTACGCATCTTTGTGTGTGATACGGTTAATTTTCCGGTAATCTACACACATTCTCATGGTGTTGTCTTTCTTTTTGACTAAGACTAGTGGAGCTGCCCAGGGGCTACAGCTATCCCTGATTACCCAAGCCTCCTTCATGTCTCTAAGCATCCCCTTGGCGTGTTGGTAGTGTGCAGGGGGTACGGGTCGATACCTCTCTTTTATGGGAGGATGGTCTCCCGTGGGGATGTGGTGTTCTACCCCCTTGACTCGCCCGAAGTCTAACGGGTGTTTACTAAACACTCTCTCATACTCTTGAACCACCCGGTAGACTCCCTGTTTCTGGTGGGAGGGAGTGGAGTCAGTACCCAAATGTAGTTGCTGACACCAATCCTCCATTATTTTCGTAGAGCCGTTACCTTCCTCCGGGTGAGATGGAGGCAAGGGTTCCACAGACTGTATAGAATTTTGGTTGATAGTATATAATTTGGCTAGCGTAGCATACCAGGGCAGGTATACTTCCCTTTTCCCGATATTTATTATGCGAACGGGTACCCTCCCATGGCGTACATCAACTACCCCCCGGGCTGTCAAAATGGTGGGCCTACTGTCTGAGTAGACTGGCTCTACCATGGCCTGGTAATCTCTACCTCTCAGACCAATAGCTGCCCGTCACCAAATCATCATTTCACTTTTCGCGGGTATGGCAATAGGGAAAGGGTCACACATTCTTACACTACCAATCTCACCGCCGGAGAGTTCCACTTGTTGCCGTCGCATCAGTGCCCGGATCTCTTTCTGGAGCACTCGCTGCTGGCCGGAGCTGGCGTTCGTGGCAACCTGCTGTAAAATGAAAATCACCTCTGCAAGACAATTTTCAATCACATTAGTTCCTAGAGTTATCTTTGGGTGACTCTCGCGCTTGTCAATGTCTACAATGATCAGTCCCTGTGCTGCCAGTTCGACTCTACCGATTTTAATGGTCATTTCTTTAAATCCGATCTGTGGCACGGGCTGACCATTACTCGTGATGATACTCAAGTCGTCGTCTGGATAGCGGGTTATATCCGAGTCATTCCAGTACTGCTTGAAGAGCACGTACGGGATGGTGGTGACCTGTGACCCGTAGGGCACTCATAGGGATGCCATCCAGTACCACAGGCAAGACTGGACGTCCTCCCACATATTTGTCGCGCCAGCTCGATGGGCCTGGTGATCTTTTTCCTGGGGGTTGGCCCTCTACCCCAGGTTGTGCCAGTTTAAAGGACAGTACCTTGCCATATGTCCGGGTTGATTGCAGCGGCGGCAGATGGGTTGTCCGTCCTCGTTGTATCGGTCGCTGGGTCTTCCTCTGGCCGGTGGGGTCCTCCTTGGTCGACGCCACGGGATGTCCTCCGGTCCGGATGCCAGCTGGATCTTCCCTGGAGTGGAAACCTGTAAAGACTGCACAGTTCGGGTTAGCGCAGCAACCCTTTTAGCTAGCTCTTGGACCTGATGGTGCAGGTCTGGAGCCGGGTCATTGTTCAAAGCCTGCGCATCAGCCCCCACAGGCCCTGCCGACAAGGGCGCCGCCTCCTGGTGGTAAGTGATAGCTGGGCGCCTGTGGGTCACAACGCCACCCGGTGCCGGTTCTCGGAGCACCCGGATGGCTCTGTCCTTGAACTGTGCAAAGTCCAGATGAGGATCCTGTAAGGCCATTGCCCGCAACTGGGTTCGGTGGGCATTGCAATATAGTCCCTCTATAAATTGTTCGGTCAACAGCCTGTCCTCGTTTCCCACGCCGTCAGGGTCGGTCTGCTTAATGGCTCTCAGGGCCTCTTGTAGGTTTAGTGCATAGTCCCTTATACTCTCATGTGCTCGCTGCTTGCACCCATAGAATCTAAGCTTAATCTCGGCTGAGGTGCGGGTATCAAAGGTGTCCCTCAGCCGGGTTAGTATCCCCGCGACAGTCTTCCTCCCAGGTGGCCAGGACTTTACCTCCCTTTGGGCTGCCCCGGTTAGTTGGGCCACCAGGATGCTCACTTTTTGCTCCTCTGTGAGGGGGTACACCTGGAAGAGGCTATCCAGCTTTTCTTTAAAGTCATTCAGGGTATGTGACTCCCCTGAGTACTGGGGTAGCCAGGCTGCTCCCGGGATATAGGGCATGGTGAAAGGCATGACTGCAGCAGCGGTGGCGCTGGCGGGGGTTGAGGCAGTGAAGCTCTCCTCCGTATCCAACATCTTCCTCCCCCCTAGTGGACCGTGGCCTACCTTGCGATGATCCTCTTCCGTAGGCCGCGGCTCCGCAGTGGATCGTCAGGGTTGAGGACCTTCCGTTTCGCGCTCCTGTGACGTCAGCGTCTGCTGGGCTCCTTCCAGGACCTTACGCGACGTCTGGACGTGAGGCGGGGCTTCAGTTCTCGTGCGCTTTTGGAGTCCACGCCCCTCTTCTTCCCGCGCGGCGTCTTCAAGATGGCGTCCAACAGCGGGAAAACTCCACGGAAGGCGGGAAGAAGGCTGAAAATGGCGCCTGATGGCGGGAATCTTCACCGATGGCGAGAAGAAGGCTGAAGATGGCGCCGGATGGTGGGAATCTTCACCGATGGCGGGAAGAAGGCTGAAGATGGCGCCGGATGGCGGGAATCTTCACCACTGGTAAGTTTGAACAGTCTTTTTCAGGCACGCAGTACCCGGTGGTTGCGGGCACGAAATCCTGCCGACTACGCCAAAAGTTGACGCGCCCCTGGGCCTGTGCTGAGTAGCGTTGCGCACGCGGGAGCCTACCCGGAGCCGGATCTGATAGGGGTAGTAGTCTCGTGGCGGTGACCCGGTCCGTGCCCAGGGAGTCAAACTGTGTGGCTGAGTATTAGCAGTAGATGTAGGACGACTACGCCACCCGTTGAATGCAGCTATGGAGCTGCCGCTGCAGGGCAGACCGCTGAGGCCGGTGGTAGGATAGTGCAGCGTAGATGGTATAACCCCCAACGGGAGGGGTATGGCCTCAGGGCAGCCGACGTGGATGATGGGGGTAGCAGGAACCACTCAGAGACGATGCGCTGTAGTTCAGGGTCTTTACTGGTGACAAAGATAGACCCTCCCGGAGTACTGGCTAGCGGTCGGGGCCTGGTCAGTCCTTGAGCAGATGGGATCCCCCTTGGCCAGGCGGAGTTGTAGGCCTCCCCAACTAATCGTACTCTTCTGGCTACCTTGCTAGAGGCGGGTAAAAGTAGCCCACGTCCCTGAGTGTACCGTGTGGTGCTCACCCGTATGGCCGGTGACTCGGGGCCTTCTAGTGGCTTCCGCTCCACGACGGCGGTGCTGGTCCCACGCGTGTGACCGTGCCTTCGGGTTTCTTGGCCAGAGGACCTGAAATCCCCTGCCGGGCGGTTTCTGCTGCTGGGTCTGGGTTAATCCCCACAGCCTCGGACTCCGGGTCCGGTAGTAACTCTTCAATCAGGGCGAGCTCTTCAGTAGTGTTGAGCCACCCCCGTAGTGTTCGGGTTCGGTTCGGTTCGTCGAACACCGGGATGTTCGAGGAACTGTTCGTCGAACTGTTCGTCGAACACCTTAGAACACCGTCGAACACCGTTAAAACCAATGGCAGGCAAACAAAAACACATAGAAACACATAGAAAACACCTGCAAATGTGTCCAAAAGCTGACAAACTGCTCAGAAGACACTCTCTTTAAAAAAGCCGGCCGGCAAATTCAGCAGCGGCATACACCGGTACCCGACAATTTAGACAAGAAGGAATAGAGCATCACACATAGATTAGATAGATAGAAACATGTCAGTCACACATATAAGAAGCACAGTGACAGTGTTGGTTACTGCACTTGTCATTTAGTGTAAAGGATTTATTAAAAAAAATATTAGTGTTTTCATGCACCGTCTCTTTAAAAAAGCCGGCCGGCAATTCAGCATCTGTACTAGTAAAGTATTTAAAAAAAACACAACACCCAGAATAAAGTCCTTTAATTGAAATAAAGACACAATCCTTTATTGTTCTAAATTAAACCATACTTACCATCACGCCCATTCCAGCTGAAGCCAACGATCTCCTGCAATAAAAGAAAAATAATAAAGCAACCTCATCCTTACCTTTCCATGGTTCCCACGACAGCTTCAGCTCTGCTACATCGAGATGACAGGCTGGACCGCAGCAGAACGCTGCCATCCAGCCTGTCATCCCGCAGACACTGAGAAGCGCAGGCTTGCTTGCGCTGCTCAGCGTCTCTCTGTGACGACATCCAGATGAGCCGAGTTCATGTCCAATGAACTCGGCTCACCTCATGCACGTCACTGACAGCGTGGGAAAATTCTCACGCTGAAGCGCTGATTGCAGGAGAATTTTCCCACGCTGTCAGTGACGTGCAGGAGGTGAGCTGAGTTCATTGGACATGAGCTCACCTCATGCACATCACTGACAGCGTGGGAGAATTCTCCTGCACTCAGCACTTCAGCGTGAGAATTTTCCCACGCTGTCAGTGACGTGCATGAGGTGAGCCGAGTTCATTGGACATGACCTCGGCTCATCTGGATGCCGTCACAGCGAGACAGTGAGGAGCGCAAGCATGCCTGCGCTTCTCAGTGTCTGCGGGATGACAGACTGGATGGCAGCGTTCTGCTGCGGTCCAGCCAGTCATCTCGATGTAGCAGAGCTGAAGCTGTCGTGGGAGCCATGGAAAGGTAAGGATGAGGTTGGTTTATTATTTTTCTTTTATTGCAGGAGATCGTTGGCTTCAGCTGGAATGGGTGTGATGGTAAGTATGGTTTAATTTAGAACAATAAAGAATTGTGTCTTTATTTCAATTAAAGGACTTTATTCTGGGTGTTGTGTTTTTTTTAAATACTTTACTAGAAATTCATGGCGGTCATGTCTAATACTGGCGTGACCCCATGAATTTTGGGCTTGGGGCCAGCTGATAATACCAAGCTGGCCCTAACCCCTTTATTACCCAGTGAGCCACCGCACCAGGGCCCTGGATGAGTTGGGTACAGCGCCAGAAGATGGCGCTTCTATGAACGCGCCATTTTCCGGGGTGGCTGCGGACTGCAATTTGTAGCGGGGTGGGGGGCCCAGAAAGCTTGGGCCTCCCTGCGCTGCAGATTCCAGCCCCCAGCTGCCTAGTTGTACCTGGCTGGACACAAAAATAGGGCGAAGCCCCACGTACTTTCTTTTTAATTATTTCATGAAATTCATGAAATAATTAAGAAAAAAAGGCCTTCCCTATATTGTTGTGTCCGGCCAGGTACAAATAGGCAGCTGGTGGTTGGGGGCAGCCCGTTCCTGCCTGCTGTACCTGGCTGGACACAAATATAGTGCGAAGCCCCACTTCAATTTTTTTTAATTATTTCATGAAATTCATGAAATAATTAAGAAAAAAAGGGCTTCCCTATATTGTTGTGTCCGGCCAGGTACAAATAGGCAGCTGGTGGATGGGGGCAGCCCGTTCCTGCCTGCTGTACCTGGCTGGACACAAATATAGTGCGAAGCCCCACTTCAATTTTTTTAAATTATTTCAGGAAATTCATGAAATAATTTAAAAAAAATTGACGTGGGGCTTCGCACTATATTTGTGTCCAGTCAGGTGCAGCAGGCAGGAACGGGCTGCCCCCATCCACCAGCTGCCTATTTGTACCTGGCCGGACACAACAATATAGGGAAGCCCTTTTTTTCTTAATTATTTCATGAAATAATTTAAAGAAAATTGACGTGGGGCTTCGCCCTGTTTTTGTGTCCAGCCAGGTACAACTAGGCAGCTGGGGGCTGGAATCCGCAGCGCAGGGAGGCCCAAGCTTTCTGGGCCACCCCCGCTGCAAATTGCAGTCCGCAGCCACCCCGGAAAATGGCGCGTTCATAGAAGCGCCATCTTCTGGCGCTGTACTCAACTCATCCAGGGCCCTGATGCGGTGGCTCACTGGGTAATAAAGGGGTTAGGGCCAGCTTGGCATTATCAGCTGGCCCTAAGCCCGAAATTCATGGGGTCACGCCAATATTAGACATGACCACCATGAATTTCTAGTAAAGTATTTAAAAAAAACACAACACCCAGAAAAAAGTCCTTTAATTGAAATAAACACACAATTCTTTATTGTTCTAAATTAAACCATACTTACCATCACGCCCATTCCAGCTGAAGCCAACGATCTCCTGAAATAAAAGAAAAATAATAAAGCAACATCATCCTTACCTTTCCATGGTTCCCATGACAGCTTCAGCTCTGCTACATCGAGATGACAGGCTGGACCGCAGCAGAACGCTGCCATCCAGCCTGTCATCCCGCAGACACTGAGAAGCGCAGGCTTGCTTGCGCTCCACGGTGTCTCTCTGTGAGGGCATCCAGATGAGCCGAGTTAATGTCCAATGAACTCGGCTCACCTCATGCACGTCACTGACAGCGTGGGAAAATTCTCCTGCACTCAGCGCTTCAGCGTGGGAGAATTCTCACACTGAAGCGCTGAGTGCAGGAGAATTCTCCCACGCTGTCAGTGACGTGCAGGAGGTGAGCTGAGTTCATTGGACATGAGCTCACCTTATGCACGTCACTGACAGCGTGGGAAAATTCTCCTGCACTCAGCGCTTCAGCGTGGGAGAATTCTCACGCTGAAGCGCTGAGTGCAGGAGAATTCTCCCACGCTGTCAGTGATGTGCAGATGGTGAGCTGAGTTCATTGGACATGAGCTCACCTTATGCACGTCACTGACAGCGTGGGAGAATTCTCCTGCACTCACCGCTTCAGCGTGAGAATTTTCCCACGCTGTCAGTGACGTGCATGAGGTGAGCCGAGTTCATTGGACATGAACTCGGCTCATCTGGATGTCGTCACAGAGAGACGCTGAGCAGTGCAAGCAAGCCTGCGCTTCTCCGTGTCTGCGGGATGACAGGCTGGATGGCAGCGTTCTGTTGCGGTCCAGCCTGTCATCTCGATGTAGCAGAGCTGAAGCTGTCGTGGGAACCATGGAAAGGTAAGGATGAGGTTGCTTTATTATTTTTCTTTTATTGCAGGAGATCGTTGGCTTCAGCTGGAATGGGCGTGACGGTAAGTATGGTTTAATTTAGAACAATAAAGGATTGTGTCTTTATTTCAATTAAAGGACTTTATTCTGGGTGTTTGTGTTTTTTTTAACTTTGACTATGGGGTTAGTAATGGGGGTGTCTTATAGACGCCTCTCCATTACTAACCTGGGCTTGATGTCAGCTGGCATTATAAGCTGACATCAACCCCAACCCTATTACCCCCTGCCACCGCACCAGGGCAGCGTGGAAGAGCGAGGCTAAGTGCCAGAATTGGCGCATCCTATGAATGCGCCATTTCTGGGGCGGCTGACGGCTGGTGTTTCTAGCCTGGGAGGGGGCCAATATTGATGGCTCCCTTCCTGGGCTATTAATATCAGCCCCCAGCTGTCTGCCTAGCCTTTGCTAGCTATTAAATTAGGGGGGACCCCACGTCATTTTTTTGGGGGGGTCCCCCATTTTAATAGCTAGTAAAGGCTATGTATTCAGCTGGGGGCTGATATTAGTAGCCTGGGAAGCTCCGTGGGTATTACCCCCTTCCCAGGTCTCAAACATCTGCCCCAGCCGTCTGCTTAACCTCCGCTAGAGCCTAAAATTAAGGGGAACCCCACGCCAATTTTTTTAATAATAAATCCTTTATTTTAATACTAAATGACAAGTACAGTAACCAACACTATCACTGTACTTCATATATATGTGACTGACATGTTTCTATCTATCTAATCTATGTGTGAAGCTCTATTCTGTCTGTTATAAATTGTCGGGTACCGCTGCTGAATTGCCGGCCGGCTTTTTTAAAGAGATGGTGCATGAAAACACTATTATTTTTTTTGATAAATCCTTTACGCTAAATGACAAGTACAGTAAGCAACACTGTCACTGTACTTCGTATATATGTGGCTGACATGTTTCTATCTATCTAATCTATGTGTGAAGCTCTATTCTGTCTGTTATAAATTGTCGGGTACAGATGCGGAATTGCCGGCCGGCTTTTTTAAAGAGACAGTGCATGAAAACACTATTATTTTTTTTGATAAATCCTTTACGCTAAATGACAAGTACAGTAAGCAGCACTTTCACTGTACTTCGTATATATGTGGCTGACATGTTTATATCTATCTAATCTATGTGTGAAGCTCTATTCTTTCGGTTCTAAATTGTCGGGTACAGGTGTATGCCGCTGCTGAATTGCCGGCTTTTCATGTTTCACTGTTGGCACTGTTCCCATCGATTTGGGCAATCACTGTAATGCCACAACCACCATGGCTGTGGCATTACAGTGAGTGGCAGACAATCCCTGCATGATTGGTGCTCTAAATAGCGCCAGACATGCAGGACACGCTTTTGGTGCACGAACAGTTATCGAACATAACCTCGAACAGCCGAATTTTTTGCAAATCGTTCGGGTTCGTCGAACAACTCGAACACCGCCCAAAACAGCTCGAATTTGAGATTGGCGAACAGTTCTAGTCGAACACCGCTCATCTCTACTCTTCAGCTGCCAGCCCCTGATTCCTTTTAGCCTGCTCCCACAGAGCTCCTGATCTTTCTTTCCTATGCTGCTCCTCTTCTTCTCTCTACTCTTCTCTTCTCTTCTCTTCTCTTCTAACCGTGCCTCAGCCCCAGTTTTATATAGGGGAAGTCCTTCTCCTCCCAGGACTGGGCAGGAGGTGTGGCATGCATAGGATTCCTGACCAAGAGACCTCCCACCTGCTCTCAGACGTAATATCTCTATTACTGTGGCAACCAGACCCCTGGGGTGTCACATTTGCCCTCAAAATCTCACGATATATGGCCCCATTAATTCTTTCATGTACACGGATCAGTCATCCTGGTCCCTTGGCAGAGAAACAGCCCCAAAGCATGATGTTGCCACCCCCATGCTTCACAGTAGGTATGGTGTTCTTTGGATGCAACTCAGCATTCTTTCTCCTCCAAACACGATGAGTTGTGTTTCTAACAAACAGTTCTACTTTGGTTTCATTGGACCATATGACATTTTCCCAATACTCTTCTGGATCATCCAAATGCTCTCTA
This sequence comes from Phyllobates terribilis, assembly GCF_046119375.1. Classification (NCBI taxonomy): domain Eukaryota; kingdom Metazoa; phylum Chordata; class Amphibia; order Anura; family Dendrobatidae; genus Phyllobates; species Phyllobates terribilis. Next base: position 255,260,131 of record NW_027362764.1, read on the forward strand.
ACAAACTTCAGATGGGCCCGGACATGTAATGGCTTAAGCAGGGGGACACGTCTGGCACTGCAGGATCTGAATCCCTGGCGGCGTAGTATGTTACTGATGGTAGCCTGTGTAACGTTGGTCCCAGCTCTCTGCAGGTCATTCACTAGGTCCCCCCGTGTAGTTCTGGGATTTTTGCTCACTGTTCTTGAGATCAATTTGACCCGATGGGGTGAGATCTTGTGTGGAGCCCCAGATCGAGGGAGATTATCAGTGGTCTTGTATGTCTTCCATTTTCTAATTATTGCTCCCACAGTTGATTTCTTCACACCAAGCCTCTTGCCTATTGCAGATTCAGTCTTCCCAGTCTGGTGCAGGGCTACAATTTTTTTTTCTGGTGTCCTTTGACAGTTCTTTGGTCTTCACTATAGTGGAATTTGGAGTGTGACTGTTTGAGGTTGCGGACAGGTGTCTTTTATACTGATAACAAGTCCAAACAGGTGCCAGTACTACAGGTAATAAGTGGAGGACAGAGCTCTTAAAGAAGAAGTTACTGGTCTGTGAGAGCCAGAAATCTTGCTTGTTTGTAATTGACCAAACACTTATTTTCCACCAAAATTTGAAAAAAATTTCCTCCCAAATCAGACAATGTGATTTGCAGGATTTGTTTTCTCATTTTGTCTCTCATAGTTGAGGTCTACCTATGATGTCAATTATAGGCCTCTCTCATTTTTTTAAGTGGGAGAACTTGCACAATTGGTTGCTGACTAAGTACTTTTTTTCCCCACTGTATATATATTTTTTAATTTATTTAAAATTTTCCTTAGGAGACTTGAAGCTGCAATCGCCTAATCCCCTCTACTATCCATATCAGGGCTTCAGCACTTCTATGTATAGTAGAAATCATGATCTCTTATGAACGCCAGCCACGGGGAAGGGTTCCCTGGAGTATCATACTGACAGGCACGGAGGTTATCAGCAGACCCCCTGCCTGTCATAACAACGTGATGTCACGTGATTGTGGCTGTCACGTGATCGTGGAGCACTGTTGGCCGGGATTAATGACGCGCTTCCTGTCAGTGCATGTTAAATCCCGCTGTCAGTGATTGAGAGCGGGATTTAACTGGTTAACAGCACTAGTGTTTTTGCAGAAACATGGTTGAGGAATGTGTGTATCCGGGAGACATTTTTGAGTTGGAGTCGGCAGGAAGTGGAAAGGGCTTGGATCTCAGGTTTGATCTAGAGATCAGAGTCAAGCTTGCGGGACTGGGGAGAGTGTGCAGCCATTAATTTTGATGGATAGGTCAGTTGGGGGGGTTTAATGAGACGGTGGAAAGATGATGAATTCGGTTTTATCCATGTTAAGCTTTAGAAATCTATCAGAGAAGAAAGATGAAATAGCGGACAGACATTGTGGGATTCTGGTTAGTAAGGAGGTGATATCAAGTCCAGAGAGGTAGATCTGTGTGTCATCAGCATAGAGGTGATACTGAAAGCTGTGAGACTAGTGATGGATGAGCACTAAAATGCTCGGGTGCTCGATGCTCAGGTCGAGCAAATTGGAATGCTCGGGTGCTTGATGTAAGTCTGTGGGAAACTCGAGCATTTTTCAGGCGGCCCCCTTGGCAATCTGCAGAGGCCTAAAAATTGCCTAAATCGATGGGAACAGTGCTCAAAAGACATGGGAACAGCATGGGGAAGACCCCTGGAAGCATTTGTGACTCCCAAGTCACTGCTGTCAACAACGTTGTCAGATGTATTACGCCACTTTTACGGACTCACAATAAAACATACAAAAACGAAACCAAAATGAATTTTGCTGGGAAATATGTTAAGGAACATCCTTTCCAGGGTAATGACTTGTATATAAGGAAAAATAAATAATCAAAAACAAAAATACTCCTCCACACATTGGGCTACGCTCACACATAGCGTTTTTGATGAGTATTTGCACTTTTGCATTGCTTTCAACCGTGACAAATGCATTCACTGGGAAATGTCATTTAAACATTTTACAACCTTATCTGGCCATGTGGTGTGTGAGACATGATCAGACACATCCTGAAGGAGAAACTCTGAAAGTCACAAAGCCTATTTTTATAGGGACATCAGGTGGCCTTCACTATTCTTAAAGGGCCAGCAGTCGGCCCTCGCTATTCTTAGAGAGCCATCAGCCGGCTATGCTTTGTTGTTCCCATTACTAAAGAGTGGGTCTCCTATACTGTTATTGCATATGCAGTGAGTGGCAGGGCTGCCCAAAATTTGGACGCACCCCAATACCCCTTTGAAGAGACGTAGAGGAGGGCCTCGTGAAAACAATGTTCCCATTATTAGGAAGTGGGTCTCCCATACTGTTTGCCATGCAGTGAATGCAAGGGCTGCCAAAAATTTGGACCTACTCCAATGCCCCTTGGAAGAGACGTAGAGGAGGGCCTCCTGAATTTTTTTTCCCATTATTAGGAAGTGGGTCTCCCATAGTGTTTGCCTATGGAGTGCATGCAAGGGTTGCCAAAAATAGGAAAGCATTCCAATGCCTCTTGGAAGAGACATGGAGATAAGAGGGCCTCCTGAAAACAATGTTCCCATCATTAGGAAGTGGGTCTCCCATTGTGTTTGCCTATGCAGTGAATGCAAGGGTTGCCAAAAATTGGGACCCACTCCAATGCCCCTTGGAAGAGTTGTAGAGAGCCTTATGAAAAAATGTTCCCATTATTAGGAAGTGGGTCTCCCACAATGTTGGCCTATGCAGTGAATGCAAGGGCTGCCAAAAATTGGGAGGCACTCCAATGCCCCTTGGAAGAGACGTAGAGGGCCTCATGAAAAAATGTTCCCCTTAGAAAGGAGTCAGTCTCCAATCCTTGTAATGCCCATGCACTAAGTATATGGGCTGACAAATATTTACCCCTGGGGGGTATACATGATCATACTGTATAAAAAATATTCTGCTATCATTCGGTGGTGTTGAGAAGTCTGGCCCTATCCAGCCCTTGTTCATTTTTATAAGAGTCAGCCTGTCAGCATTTTCAGTTGACAGGCAGATGCGCTTATCAGTTAGAATTCCACCAGCGGCACTAAAAACCCGCTCTGATAAAACGCTAGCAGCAGGGCAGCCCAGGACCTCCAAGGCGTAGAGAGCCAGTTCATTCCACGTGTCCGTTTGGATACCCAATAATTATGAGGCACAGAGGAATTACAGAGGACGTTGGTACGGTCGGCAAGGTACTCCCTCAGCATCTTCCCAAACTTTGCACTCCTTGTGAGAGTATCCCACACCTCAGGGCCTGGGCGATAGGAGGGGCTGAGAAAACTCTCCCAGAACTTTGACAGTGTTCCCCTGCCTCTGCTGGATTGGAGTTGTGTCTCTCTTGCCTGTACTCCTTGGTTGTCCAACGAACTGTGACCTCTGCCTCCAACGTTTTCAGTTGGGAATTTTTTTAATAGTTCTGCATCAAGTTCCTTCTGGTACCGCCCCATTTTTGTAGACCTGTCCACCTCAGAAATAAGAGATAGAAAATTCTCCTAGTAGTGCGGGTCTAGAAGTGTCACCAACCAGTAATGACTGTCACCCAAAATTTTGAGAACGCGAGGGTCACGGGAAAGGCAGAGTAACATAAACTCAGCCATGCGTGCCAGACTGCAAAGAGGCAAGACTTCCATGTCCTCACCTAGAGGACGACTGCCCATGCTCTCCTCCTCCTCATCCTCCCTGTCCTCAGGCCATCCACGCTGAACAGATGGTATGACAGTTGTGCAGGTAGTACTGTCTATAGCGCATGAAACTAGCTCCTGTTCTTCTTCCTCCTCTTCCTCATTGTCACCCAATCCACGTTGGGATGAGATGAGGCTGGATTGTGTGTAATCACCCTGTATGGTTCATTGCTCCATCTCATCGTGTTCATGCATCATCTTTGATTGTGAGCAGAGAGCGTTTTAGAAGGCAGAGAAGCGGGATGGTGACGCTAATTATGGCATCATCGCTGCTCACTATCTTGGTGGAGTCCTCAAAGTTTTGGAGGATGGTACAGATGTCTGACGCACAGCAGCGGAAGAAGCAGTGGTGTCACCCCCAGACACTGTTCCTGGACCCTGGAGTTTGGTCCAAAAAGTCGGGTGCTTTGCTGCCATGTGTCTGATTATGCTGGTGGTGGTCAGGCTGGTAGTTTTGCTAACCCTGCTAATGCTGGCCCGGCAGGTGGTGCTTTGGCCTTTTTGGGGTTATCAGCAGAGTCTTTAAAAAACAACCAAACTTGGGAAGACCTAACAGTTGTACTGGCAACTTCCGTTGTGTTGGTGTTACGGGGAATGGTTGCCCGCCTTCTGTTGCAGCCACCACACTGCTTCTTCCTGACTGTTGGGGTGCTCTGCCCCCCCCCCCGTGTGCTGCTGTCCTCGCTCTGCATGTCCTCCTGCCAGGTTGGGTCAGTTACTATATCATCCACCACCTCCACTTCCACTTCCGCACCCTGGTCCTCCTCCTGACTTTCTGGCAATTGTGTCTCATCATCGTCCATCTCTTGTGACACTTTCCCACCGTCGCCTTCGTATGACCGTGGCTGCTCAAATATTTGGGCATCGCTACATGCCATCTCCTCTTGCCCTGCTTCAAGTGGACCGGGCGAGAGGCCCGAATCTATAAATGGAAAAGTGAACAGCTCTTTGGAGTGTCCAAGTGTGGGATCAGTTGTTTCTGGGCACTCAGCATGGTGGGAGGAAGGAGGATCAGGGTGAGGAATAAGCGGTCCAGACTCACGTCTACTGAGACTTGACCGTGTGGAAGACAGGGTGGTGGTGGTGGTGGTTGGCTAAGTGACTGGAAGCATTATCTGCTATCCAACCAATAACCTTTTCACACTGCTCTATGTTCAATAGTGGTGTTCTGTGGTCCCCTATTAATTGGGACAGGAAGGTCAAGCAAGAAGATGTGGGTGTTTGTTTGTGGCACAATTTCAGCTTGCCCATGGCCTCGGCCTCTGCATGCACCATCACCATCACGTCCAGTTCCCCGTCCCTTGCCACGCGCCTTGCCCATTTTAAATGGAGGACAATATCTTCCACGTTCACTACAAATGGCTGAATTTGGAGCGAACTTATATGTGATCTGTGTGATGGACAAACCACAGTTTTAAATAGCTGGCCTGTAGGTAACTATTTTTAACAGCGCCGACCTCGTGTCAATAAGTTCGCTGACACACTGCAATAAAGTTTCAATGGAGGCCAGAAATGGCAATATTTTCAGCGCAATTATACGTGATCTGTGTGATGGACAAACCACAGTTTTTAATGGCTGGCTTTTAGGTAACTATTTTTAACAGCGCCGACCTTGGGTCAAAAAGTTCACTGACACACTGCAACAAAATTTCAATGGAGGCCAGAAATGGCAATATTTTCAGCGCAATTATATGCGATCCGTGTGATGGACAAACCACAGTTTTAAATAGCTGGATTTTTAGCACTGTAATATGGAAAGAACCTGGCTGTATTCTGCAGTGCCAACAAGCAAATGGCGCAGAAAAACAGTGTTCTCTGGATTGCTTTTTAAGCAAATAATCAGGATTAAGATAAAAAAAAATATTCCTGGTCCCTTATACCTGGGACTATTACTACAAATATCTGTAAAAGCACCAGCAGACAGAACTGGAATGGACCCTCTTGATATGTACCCTGCAGTCTGCTATATATCCTGCCTGCCTGCCTAGAACTGATATCTCTGCAGCTGGATTAATTGCCAGAAGGACTGTTAGTTGAGATGGATATGTGTCTCTAATATAGTCTGGTATACATACACTAACTAGAAACAAGCAAATCTCTCCCTAGCTCAGCAGCAGCTCTCCCTACATTGTCTGATTTCGGAGTGACTGTGACGAGCATGGCGGTGCCAGGTCTGATATAGACCTGATGATGCTGTGCGGCCAGCCAATCACTGTAATGCCACAACCAACATGGCTGCGGCATTACAGTGTGTGGCAGACAATCCCTGCATGTTCATTGGCGCTCTAAAGAGCACCAAACATGCAAGGAGGGGACCCGAGCTTCCGCCGAGCAACCCCAGAAATACTCGGCGAGCGCCAAGCATCTCGAGCAGTGAGATGCTTGGGCGAGCACCGAGCAGTAGCGAGCATGCTTGCTCATCACTACGTGAGACTCTATGAACTTTCCCAGGCCAAAGGTGTAGATGGAGAAAAACAGGGGTCCTAGAACTGAACCTTGGGGGACACTGAGAGATAGGGGGCGAGATGAGGAGGTGGTGTGTGAGTGGGAGACACTGAATACCCGGTCTGTTAAATATGAGGAGATCCAAGATAGGGCCAAGTCTGTGATGCCAAGACATGAGAGAGTCTGAAGTAAGAGGGAATGGTCCACTGTGTTGAAGGCAGATGACAGGTCCTCCAGGAAGAGGACAAAGTAATGTTGCTTGGATTTGGTGGTTAGTAGTGTTGAGCCACCCCCGTAGTGTTCGAGTTCGGTTCGGTTCGTCGAACACCCGTGTGTTCGTCGAACTGTTCGTCGAACACCTTCGAACACCGTTAAAACCAATGGCAGGCAAACAAAAACACATAGAAACACATAGAAAACACCTTCAAAGGTGTCCAAAAGCTGACAAACTGCTCAGAAGACATAACTAACACATGGAAAAGTGACAAGTACATATAGTCATGCGAAAATAAAAGAGGTGGAGGAGTAAAAGGAGGGGGAGACACAGATATAGGCATGTCATGCCCTTCTAAAATCCAAAAAGTGAGAAGCCGACACGGCCAGTCCGCTCCTGCCCGTGCCACCTCCGTGTCGCCGGGTTTGTGCCAGAGCCGCGGTGAACCCTGACGGCCAGCCCCCCTCTCCCAATACTGGTGCCTGTCCGCTGGTGGGTCGAGCGAGCCCCCCTGTGGTGGAGGCAGCTCTAAGCTTTTTAATTTAAATTGTCTCTCTAATTTGAATGAATACACTTTAAATCCATTTACAAGGATCTATTGGAGGGCAAGTCTCATGCCAGCAGCCGCGGTAATTCCAGCTCCAGTAGCGTCCACTAAAGCTGCTGCAGTTAAAAAGCTTTTATAAGGATCGAGCTCGGCTGTCCACCGCAAGTCATCCTACTGCCAGCCCCAGCCCCTATGCCTTGGGGTGCCTCCTGATGCTCTTCACTAAGTATCCCATGGTCCCAAAGCATTTCCTTTGAAAAAATTAAGTGTCTAAACTACAGGTGGTGTAGCTTGCTTAACAGCCGGGATAATCCGCTGACTAGCAGACACTGCTACTAGGCACAAAGTATTTCCTGGGCTAGATGCAGTTAAAAATTTGTAATTAGATACTCTCGTTGGATGCTGAGAAAGCATTCCATAGAGTCTCCTGGCACGCCATATATGATTCTCTTAAAAAGCTTGGGGTAGGGGTCTAGGGGACCCTTTAATAGCCAAAATCACGGCCCTGTATCGCAATACGTCACCTAGGCTGAAGATAAATGGAACTGTAGCACCCTGAGGGCTCGGTTGCTACAGACGTATTGCACCTCACCCAGAGGTGTGATATCTCACTCTCAGGTAAGGATGGAGTGTGGATCAGGACCCGACACCTGCATGCATTACACCACATTGCCGTGGGGCAGGGCGACCAATATGCCCCTGAGATGGGCACGACAGTCCCTGTCCCTGGCTGGAGTGGGGGGAGGGAACACTGAGGAAGGGGAACCCTGTAGTGCAGGAGCAGGGAGGAAGCAGTTCCTGGGTGCATTGAGAAGGGAGTATAAAAGGTGGGCACCATCTTAGTTCAGTGCAGAGAAGTCTGAGCAGAAGTGGCAGGGAGCAGGGGCTCTGCATGAGCTCTGCTCCGGAGGCGGGCCTAGTAACAGAGGCCCAGGCCTGGAAGAGGGAGAAGGAAGGAAGAGGAGCGGAGAAGGCTCCAGGAACGAGGAATGAAGGGATCCCAGGGGTGCGGACGGGCGAGTCGCCACCGCACGCCCGAATCCACCTGCGTGGAGGGGTCAGGCCAAAGGGGGAGACCGGTCCCCGAACTAGTGGAGGCAGGAAACGACCCTCAGCTAGAAACCGGAGGCTCTGACATTTTATGTGGCGCAGCCCCTCGCTACACCCGCTAGGAAGGCACCACATAGGGTCAGGGAAACTGGCGCCAAGTTTACCAAGAGGAGGCCCGAGGCAGCTGGACAGAAGTGTTGGTAAGAAAGGCCAGACAAAGGACACACAAAGGGGTTCCTGTGAAGTGCTCCAAAGTTATCTGGGAGTTGTCTGAGCCCCTCACCTGGTGAGCACAGTACGACGTGGGCAGCCGTTACCTGCAGACGTGGTCTGGATAATAAGAACTGTGAGTAAAGGCCCTGGACTGCATCACTGACTCCGTGTCGTTACTGCTGCTGCCCTGCACCATCACCCCCATCCTCCGCATACACTGCCCTGAGGCTATACTCCTCCCGTGGGGAGTTATGCTACGCTCTGCTGCACCCACAACACCAGCCTCAGCGGTCTGCCCTGTAGCGGCAGTTCACTCTGACCGCAATCCACGGGTGGCGTAGTCGGACATTTAAACATCAAAACCACATAAATAGTTCCGCCACTGGTTTGACCGCCCTGAGCCACGGAACCGGGCCGCCGCCACGAAGACTACAACCACCAGCATCCACCAAAAAGGGTCCGGCTCCGGGTGTCCCAAGGCCCAGGGGGTGCGTCAGAACATTTTCATCACCTTTCACAATCACCAATGGGACAAGGCAGGGATGTCCTCTGTCCCCTCTCTTATACATCCTAGTGACGGAGCACCTGCTCTCATCAATTCGCCATAACCCCAATATTAGGTGGATTGAGGTGGGAGGCACCGAGTACAAGTGCTCTCTATTTGCTGATGATGTCCTAGTATATATCACTCAATCACATATATCCATCCCTGCTGTTATGGCTGAAATAGATCACTTTGTTACATGGTAAAATTTTAAAATCAATGCAGCGAAGTCTGAGGCCCTCGATGTCTCCCTCCCCAAATCCATATAGGATTCCATCCAGTCCAACTTTCCCTTTGCCTGGCCCTCACAGGGTATCAAATACTTAGGAATTCCTATTCATAGAGACCTCTCCCATCTATGTTATCTTAATTTTGGGCCCTTTATTGAACAATTCCATACAGACCACGGTTGGCAAGTTAGAACTGTAAGATTCACTACGTGAACCACTGGTGTTTTGTGGAAAAGCACATGTACACTGCGTTCCAAATTATTATGCAAAAAGTGTTTAGGAGTGATAAGGGAAGAATTTGTTTGTTTGTCAGTTAAACTCATTGATGGTGATGTGTGTCAGGGCTCTTTATATCACTGTAAGCAATTGCAGACACCTGTGCTAATTAGTTTGGCAGGTGTGTCCAATGAAAGGCAAGACTACTTAAGAAGGCTCTCTCACATTATTAAGCAGCCTACATTTTCTGCCAAAATGGGAAAGTCGGCTGCTGAGAAGCAACAAATTGTGGAGTGTTTAGGTCAAGGCATGACTACAATCAACATTGTGCGATGATCAGGATGAAGTGTCTTGGCAATCAAGAAGTATGTAGCTGATTCACAGTACACACGTGTGCGTGCTGATAAGGGCAAATTGAGGACTCTTTCCTACAGGCAATTACGTCAGGTTAAAAGAGCAGCGGCAAGAAAGCCTTGTCATAGCAGCAGACAAGTTTTTGAAGCTGCTGGTGCCTCCAACGTCCCCCGAACAACAAGATGCAGGGTCCTTCAGAGGTTTGCAGCTGTGCATACGCCATCCTGTCGACCTCCTCTATCCACTTCACACAAGCAGAAACGGCTCCAGTGGGCCAAACATTACATGAAGACTGATTTCAAAACTGTTTTGTTCACGGATGAGTGCCGTGCAGCGCTCGATGGTCCAGATGGATGGAGTGGAGGATGGCTGGTTGATGGACACCCCACGCAAACACGGCTACAGCGCCAACAAGGAGGAGGTGGAGTAATGTTTTGGGCTGGAATCATGGGGAGAGAGATTGTCGGCCCCTTTAGGATCCCTGAAGGCGCTAAAGATGAACTCCATAATGTATGTGGATTTTCTCAAACAGCACTTCCTGCCATGGTTCAAGAAGAAGAACCGTGTATTTCACAGCAAGATCATTTTTCTGCATGATAATGCACCATCTCATGCTGCACATAAAACATCTGCATCTCTGGTTGATATGGGCATAAAAGGGGACAAACTTATGGTGTGACCCCCATGCTCCCCTGACCTCTACCCCATTCAGAACCTTTGGAGCATCATTAAAAGGAGTGTCTATGATGGCGGGAGGCAGTTCACATCTAAGCAACAGCTCTGGGAGGGTATTCTGTCCTCATGCAAAACAATTGAAGCAGAAACCATCCAAAACTTGACAAATTCAATGGACGAGAGAGTTCAGAAGCTCCTTTCGAACAAGGGGTCCTATGTGAAAATGTAACATCACCTACAATAAAGTTTTGAGTTGAAAACTGTTTGATTTCAGTTTCTAACAACCTGCTAATGCTTATAATTTCAAAAATGACCATTTTTTTGGTCTTTATTAAAATGAAAAGGTTGATCGAAAAGTTTGGGGGATCTAAGAGTGTGGCAACCCAGTAGTCATGATTACTTCGAATTCTGACAATATGAGGGTCATGCTGCAGGTAGTGCAGCAAGAAGGCACTTATGTGTCTTGCGCATCTCGGAGCCCCAAAATTATTTTCCGGGCTAGATGCAGCTAAAAATTATTTTTAATTTTAAATCTGGTGGAGCTTATTATAGATGGCCTAATAGGATCAGTGCTGCACACTGCTACAAAGCCCAAATTATTTTCCAGTCAAGATACAGATAAACATGATTAGTAATTTGAAAGCTTAAAACGGTTGGTAGGGTGATTTTAACCAATCATCAAGCTTTTACTCTCCCCAGGATGACACAGGGGTAGAAAAGTCGTTTCGGATCCATGATTTGTTCATCTTTATGAACGTGAGTCTGTCTACATTATCAGTGGAGAGCCGCGTGCGCTTATCTGTCAGCACACCACCAGCAGCGCTGAACACACGTTCAGACAGAACGCTGGCTGCGGGGCATGACAAGATCTCCAAGGCGTAAGTGGCTAGCTCCGGCCATTTATCCAGATTGGAAGCCCAAAAAGAGCAAGGGTCCAGTGACACAGTCGTGGCTTCAATGTTTACTTGGAGATACTCCTGTACCATCGTCTCTAGGCGTTGACTATGTGTCAGACTTCTTGTCTCCTGTGGCCTTGCAAAGGATGGGCTAAAAAAGTGGTGAAATGATTCCGCAAAATTGATGTTACCAGCAGATACTGTGGTTCTGTTACGGTTTGAGTGCTGAACACTTGACGGTCCCACGGTTGGCAAGTTGGAACTGTGAGATTCACTACGTGCACCACTGGTATTTTGTGGAAAAGCACATGTAAGATTCTGCAACAGTCTCTGCTGATACTCCTGCATGCGTGCATCCCTTTCTATGGCAGGAATAATTTCTGCAAATTTACTTTTGTACCGGGGATCTAACAGTGTGGCAACCCAGTAGTCAGGATTATTTCTAATTCTCACAATTCGAGGGTCATGTTGCAGGTAGTGCAGCAAGAAGGCACTCATGTGTGTTGCGCATCCAGGAGCACCAAGTCCCTGTTGTGTTGGTGGCGAGGTAACAATCATGCTTCCTTCCTCTGTCCTCTCCCCCCAACCTCGCACAACAGAAATGTGATCAAGGTCTCCCTCATCTGATGAGTCTTCCATCAGTTCCTCCTCCACTTCTTCCTGGGCTCCTGCACCTTCCTCACTAGTTTGGCTGCTACCATGCGCCCTGGTAAAACCATCTCCCCCACCCTCACATGCCTGCCGCCTTGGTGCTGCCGACCGTCTGGACCTTGCAGATGTTAGCCCTTCCGCATACAACTCCTCCTCCTCTACTTTCTCCACCTCCTCTTGTGCCAACACCTGACTCCGAATTCTGTTTAACATGTGCTCCAGCATGTAAATCACCGGAATAGTCATGCTGATAATGGCATCGTCAGCACTAAACATCTTCGTCGCCATTTCAAAACTGTGCAGAAGGGTGCATAGGTCCCTGATCTGAGACCACTCCTCCAGCGTGATTTGCCCCACCTCTGAATCTCGTTGGCCCAGGCTATACGTCAGAACGTATTGCACCAGGGCTTGTCGGTGCTGCCACAGTCGCTGCAACATGTGCAGAGTTGAATTCCACCGGGTAGGCACATCGCATTTTAGCCGGTGAAGTGGCAGGCCCAACGACTTCTGTAGAGATGTAAGTCGCTGAGCTGCGGGATGCGAACGGCGGAAGTGAGCACACAGCGACCGTGCCCTCTGCAGAAGGCCATCTAGTCTGGGATAGTGGGCTAAAAATTGCTGGACAACCAGGTTCAACACGTGAGCCATACAAGGCACGTGTGTGACATTGCCCCGGCGAAGGGCCGCACCCAGGTTTGCAGCATTGTCGCACACTGCCTTCCCTGGTTTCAGGTCCAGTGGAGACAACCATTCATGAAATTGGTTCTCCAGAGCTGACCACAACTCCTCAGCTGTGTGACTCACATTTCCCAGACATTTCAAAGTAAAAACCGCCTGATGACGTTGAGCCCTACTGCCAGCATAGTAAGGAGGTGTGCAGGATCCCTTCTGCGCAGTTAGAAAGCTTGTGGCATGACCAGACAGGCTTTGGGTGCAGGTGGAAGACTGAGAGGAGGTTGAGGAGGCAGAAGCAGTGGAGGAACTTTGACATAAAGAGGATTGACGCACAACTCGTGGGGACGGCAAGACTTGGACAGCAGCCCCTTGTCCTGCTGTCACCATAGTTACCCAGTGCCCAGTCAGCGACATGTAACGCCCCTGTCCATGCCTACTCGTCCAAGTGTCTGTGGTGAAATGCACCCTGTCACACAGAGTTTCTCAAAGAAGCGGTGATGTTGTGTGCGACATGCTGGTGGAGCCCAGGCACACCTTTCTTTGAGAAGTAGTGCCGACTGGGCATCTGGTACTGGGGCACTGCGACGGACATAAGGTCTCGAAAATCCTCTGTGTCCACCAGGCGGAAAGGCAGCATTTCTGTAGCCAAGAGCTTGCAGATGGTGAAATTCAACCTCTTAGCTTTCTCATGGCTAGGAGGAAATGGTCTTTTACTTGTCCACATCTGAGGGACCGAGGGCTGGCTATTGTGCTTAGACGGGGTTGATAAGGGTGTCCCCGGCAAACTGCCGGTCTGTGAGGAAGATGCAGGCGGACATGTTAGGTTGCCTTGATCCAAAGGTCGTGCTATCGATGTCGGACAGCGCTCAACACCAGCTGGTGTTACCACCTCCAAAGAAAATGATGACCTGCCAATCACGCTGGCTGTTGCGGGTAAAGAGGTGGCAGGTCTGCGCCCCAAAACAGGTGTGACTGCTGTCCCCCCAGTCACAGAGGATGAAGAGGCCGCGGATGCACAAGATATGGCAGACGGTGGTTGGCCCGGCCGGCTAGGCCGCATTGTAGCACACTGAGCTTCCCACTGCAACTTATGCTTCATGTCCATGTGCCGGTTCATGCATGAAGTACTCAAACTATGTATTTTTTGGCCTCTACTTAGCTTTTGCTGACAAATGTTACAGATAACACGAGTTGGGTCATCTTTATCGATCTGAAAAAATGCCCAGGCTATGCAAGGCTTAGCACCCATGCGACCTGAAGAGCCACCACGACTTGTGGTGAGAGGCAGAGTTGTGTTTGAGGATGCAGTTGTTGACGTGCTTCCAGTACTACGTCTCTGTCCAGGAAGGCGCAACCTGACCTCGTCGTCACTAGCATCTTCCTCCACCTCCTCTGCTGACCTCATCTCTTGGCTGACTGTGGGTTGACAGTAAGTGGGATCTCCAACCTCATCATCATCACCCTGTGTGTTATCACACCCGTCGTCCTCAGAGCCAACCTGTTCCTGCCCTGACAAAAAACTAAAGTTGTCGCTCCAATCAGGTATTTGAGTCTTATCATCGTCTTCCTCATTGTCTCCACCAACAGGAGTTACAGTTTGGGAATGAGGGTCTACATTATGGTCAGAACCTTCTGCGTCTGGTCCTGGATCCGACTCATAAAGATTCTGGGCATCAGTGCAGATCATTTCCTCGTCTGGATTCACAGAAGCTCTGGAGTCGACCTCTGATTCCCAGGCTATAGTATGAGTAAACAGCTCTGCAGACTCAACCATCTGTTCTACCTCATACTCAGACGGGCAGCTGGAGATTTGGGAGCTGTGAGGAAGCAAGTGCGATTTGGGTGACACCTTTGAGGACTGGAGTATTTGTGATGTTGAAGTTGATGTGGAGGAGAGCCCACTTAAAGGAGCACTTGATATCCGTTGAAGCACCTGCTGTTTTTGTGCCTCATCTGGAATTTGTAGCGATTGGCGTGGCCGTAAGAAAGGGATCTTATCACATTGTCCGCTAAAAGAAGTAGACATTTTAGTTTGGCTGGAAGATGGTCTTTCTTCTGCAGATGTTACTGTTGCTTTAACACCTACCCCACGGACACAACCTTTTTTCCCCTTCCCAACACGCCTATTCCCCTTTCCACCAGCAGCAGGCCTTTTTCCACTCATTTTGGTGGTTAACTAATTCACAACTCTGGAGTTGTTTGCACAAAAAAACAATGGATGGTAACCGAGCAGAGCTGAGTGGCCAAACTGTGGTATTAGGCCAAAACTATTGGCTGGGTTAGATGCAGAAAAAAATTATTTTTAATTTGCAACCTGATGGAGGTCAGTATAGATGGACTAATGCAACAAGTCCCACACACAGCTAGAAGCCCAATATTTTTTCAGAGGTAGATGCAGAAAAAAATATATTCAGTTTGCAACCTGATGGAGGTCAGTATAGATGGACTAATACAACAAGTCCCACACACAGCTAGAAGCCCAAATATTTTTTCAGAGGTACTGTAGATGCAGATAAAAATTATTTTGAATTTGCAACCTGATGGAGGTCAGTATAGATGGACTAATAGAGAAAGTCCGACACACTGCTAGAAGGCCAAATATTTTTTCAGAGCTAGATGCAGAAAAAAATTATATTCAGTTTGCAACCTGATGGAGGTCAGTATAGATGGACTAATACAACAAGTCCCACACACAGCTAGAAGCCCAATATTTTTTCAGAGGTAGATGCAGAAAAAAATATATTCAGTTTGCAACCTGATGGAGGTCAGTATAGATGGACTAATACAACAAGTCCCACACACAGCTAGAAGCCCAATATTTTTTCAGAGGTAGATGCAGAAAAAAATATATTCAGTTTGCAACCTGACGGAGGTCAGTATAGATGGACTAATACAACAAGTCCCACACACAGCTAGAAGCCCAAATATTTTTTCAGAGGTACTGTAGATGCAGATAAAAATTATTTTGAATTTGCAACCTGATGGAGGTCAGTATAGATGGACTAATAGAGAAAGTCCGACACACTGCTAGAAGGCCAAATATTTTTTCAGAGCTAGATGCAGAAAAAAATTATATTCAGTTTGCAACCTGATGGAGGTCTGTATAGATGGATTAATAGAACAAGACCCACACAGAGCTAGAAGCCCAATATTTTTTCAGAGGTAGATGCAGAAAAAAATATATTCAGTTTGCAACCTGATGGAGGTCAGTATAGATGGACTAATACAACAAGTCCCACACACAGCTAGAAGCCCAAATATTTTTTCAGAGGTACTGTAGATGCAGATAAAAATTATTTTGAATTTGCAACCTGATGGAGGTCAGTATAGATGGACTAATAGAGAAAGTCCGACACACTGCTAGAAGGCCAAATATTTTTTCAGAGGTACTGTAGATGCAGATAAAAATTATTTTTAATTTGCAACCTGATGGAGGTCAGTATAGATGGACTAATAGAGAAAGTCCGACACACTACTAGAAGGCCAAATATTTTTTCAGAGCTAGATGCAGAAAAAAATTATATTCAGTTTGCAACCTGATGGAGGTCAGTATAGATGTACTAATACAACAAGTCCCACACACAGCTAGAAGCCCAATATTTTTTCAGAGGTAGATGCAGAAAAAAATATATTCAGTTTGCAACCTGATGGAGGTCAGTATAGATGGACTAATACAACAAGTCCCACACACAGCTAGAAGCCCAATATTTTTTCAGAGGTAGATGCAGAAAAAAATATATTCAGTTTGCAACCTGATGGAGGTCAGTATAGATTGGCTAATACAACAAGTCCCACACACAGCTAGAAGTCCAAATATTTTTTCAGAGGTACTGTAGATGCAGATAAAAATTATTTTGAATTTGCAACCTGATGGAGGTCAGTATAGATGGACTAATAGAGAAAGTCCGACACACTGCTAGAAGGCCAAATATTTTTTCAGAGCTAGATGCAGAAAAAAATTATATTCAGTTTGCAACCTGATGGAGGTCTGTATAGATGGATTAATAGAACAAGACCCACACACAGCTAGAAGCCCAATATTTTTTCAGAGGTAGATGCAGAAAAAAATATATTCAGTTTGCAACCTGATGGAGGTCAGTATAGATGGACTAATACAACAAGTCCCACACACAGCTAGAAGCCCAAATATTTTTTCAGAGGTACTGTAGATGCAGATAAAAATTATTTTGAATTTGCAACCTGATGGAGGTCAGTATAGATGGACTAATAGAGAAAGTCCGACACACTGCTAGAAGGCCAAATATTTTTTCAGAGGTACTGTAGATGCAGATAAAAATTATTTTTAATTTGCAACCTGATGGAGGTCAGTATAGATGGACTAATAGAGAAAGTCCGACACACTACTAGAAGGCCAAATATTTTTTCAGAGCTAGATGCAGAAAAAAATTATATTCAGTTTGCAACCTGATGGAGGTCAGTATAGATGGATTAATAGAACAAGACCCACACACAGCTAGAAGCCCAATATTTTTTCAGAGGTAGATGCAGAAAAAAATATATTCAGTTTGCAACCTGATGGAGGTCAGTATAGATGGACTAATACAACAAGTCCCACACACAGCTAGAAGCCCAATTTTTTTTCAGAGGTAGATGCAGAAAAAAATATATTCAGTTTGCAACCTGATGGAGGTCAGTATAGATGGACTAATGCAACAAGTCCCACACACAGCTAGAAGCCCAATATTTTTTCAGAGGTAGATGCAGAAAAAAATATATTCAGTTTGCAACCTGATGGAGGTCAGTATAGATGGACTAATACAACAAGTCCCACACACAGCTAGAAGCCCACGGAGCGAAGTGCTTTTTTTCACACAAGCAAGGGCATGTGTGATTGGCAGTGTATGTCACATGTCGTTGCCCTATAAGACCAAGCCATTTTCCCCGTCGCCACCATTTTCTCACTGCTGCAGCTGCGTGTTAGACGGCACCGCTGTTGCTGTGTGCGCTATACCTTGTTAATTTCAAGCCAATTTTCGCACAAATATACAGATAGCTTGGGAGTAGGGAATAGTTGTGATTGCAGTCCTTTTAAGGACTAGGTTACAGCATTTCCTACGACTTTTATCAGGCAGGTCTGTGCTCTTAAATAGATAGATTGTGGGAGTAAAGACTAATTGTAATTGGAGTCCTTTTCAGGACTAGGTTACATCAGTTCCTATCAGTTTTTGCCAGGCAGGTCTGTGCCAGTGCTGTGCAAGTTTTTTTCACAGCATTTGGCTGAATCTAGCAAAGCTAATCCTTTTTGGCCTATTGCAGAGTGTGTTAGTCAGTGGAGTAGCCTATCTGTGTTGCAAGATATACCACCTGTGTATAGAATACCAATTTTTTTACTGCACCTAGTGAAGTAAAATCTTTTGGGCATAGCATCATTCTATTAGTCCATCTATACTGACCTCCATCAGGTTGCAAACTGAATATAATTTTTTTCTGCATCTAGCTCTGAAAAAATATTTGGGCTTCTAGCAGTGTGTGGGACTTGGTCTATTAGTCCATCTATACTGACCTCCATCAGGTTGCAAATTAAAAATAATTTTTTTCTTCATTTAGCTCTGAAAAAATATTTGGGCTTCTAGCAGTGTGTGGGACTTGTTCTATTAGTCCTTCTATACTGACCTCCAGCAGGTTGCAAATTGAATATAATTTTTTTCTGCATCTAGCTCTGAAAAAATATTTGGGCTTCTAGCGGTGTGTGGGACTTGGTCTATTAGTCCATCTATACTGACCTCCATCAGGTTGCAAATTAAAAATAATTTTTTTCTGCATCTAGCTCTGAAAAAATATTTGGGCTTCTAGCAGTGTGTGGGACTTGGTCTATTAGTCCATCTATACTGACCTCCATCAGGTTGCAAATAAAAATAATTTTTTTCTTCATTTATCTCTGAAAAAATATTTGGGCTTCTAGCAGCGTGTGGGACTTGTTCTATTAGTCCATCTATACTGACCTCCATCAGGTTGCAAATTAAAAATAATTTTTTTCTGCATCTAGCTCTGAAAAAATATTTGGGCTTCTAGCAGTGTGTGGGACTTGGTCTATTAGTCCATCTATACTGACCTCCATCAGGTTGCAAATTAAAAATAATTTTTTTCTGCATCTAGCTCTGAAAAAATATTTGGGCTTCTAGCAGTGTGTGGGACTTGGTCTATTAGTCCATCTATACTGACCTCCATCAGGTTGCAAATTGAATAAAAAAAATTTCTGCATCTAGCTCTGAAAAAATATTTGGGCTTCTAGCGGTGTGTGGGACTTGGTCTATTAGTCCATCTATACTGACCTCCATCAGGTTGCAAATTAAAAATAATTTTTTTCTGCATCTAGCTCTGAAAAAATATTTGGGCTTCTAGCAGTGTGTGGGACTTGGTCTATTAGTCCATCTATACTGACCTCCATCAGGTTGCAAATTAAAAATAATTTTTTTCTGCATCTAGCTCTGAAAAAATATTTGGGCTTCTAGCAGTGTGTGGGACTTGGTCTATTAGTCCATCTATACTGACCTCCATCAGGTTGCAAATTAAAAATATTTTTTTTCTGCATCTAGCTCTGAAAAAATATTTGGGCTTCTAGCAGTGTGTGGGACTTGGTCTATTAGTCCATCTATACTGACCTCCATCAGGTTGCAAATTAAAAATAATTTTTTTCTTCATTTAGCTCTGAAAAAATATTTGGGCTTCTAGCAGTGTGTGGGACTTGTTCTATTAGTCCTTCTATACTGACCTCCAGCAGGTTGCAAATTGAATATAATTTTTTTCTGCATCTAGCTCTGAAAAAATATTTGGGCTTCTAGCGGTGTGTGGGACTTGGTCTATTAGTCCATCTATACTGACCTCCATCAGGTTGCAAATTAAAAATAATTTTTTTCTGCATCTAGCTCTGAAAAAATATTTGGGCTTCTAGCGGTGTGTGGGACTTGGTCTATTAGTCCATCTATACTGACCTCCATCAGGTTGCAAATTAAAAATAATTTTTTTCTGCATCTAACCCAGCCAATAGTTTTGGCCTAATACCACAGTTTGGCCACTCAGCTCTGCTCGGTTACCATCCATTGTTTTTTTGTGCAAACAACTCCAGAGTTGTGAATTAGTTAACCACCAAAATGAGTGGAAAAAGGCCTGCTGCTGGTGGAAAGGGGAATAGGCGTGTTGGGAAGGGGAAAAAAGGTTGTATCCGTGGGGTAGGTGTTAAAGCAACAGTAACATCTGCAGAAGAAAGACCATCTTCCAGCCAAACTAAAATGTCTACTTCTTTTAGCGGACAATGTGATAAGATCCCTTTCTTACGGCCACGCCAATCGCTACAAATTCCAGATGAGGCACAAAAACAGCAGGTGCTTCAACGGATATCAAGTGCTCCTTTAAGTGGGCTCTCCTCCACATCAACTTCAACATCACAAATACTCCAGTCCTCAAAGGTGTCACCCAAATCGCACTTGCTTCCTCACAGCTCCCAAATCTCCAGCTGCCCGTCTGAGTATGAGGTAGAACAGATGGTTGAGTCTGCAGAGCTGTTTACTCATACTATAGCCTGGGAATCATAGGTCGACTCCAGCGCTTCTGTGAATCCAGACGAGGAAATGATCTGCACTGATGCCCAGAATCTTTATGAGTCGGATCCAGGACCAGACGCAGAAGGTTCTGACCATAATGTAGACCCTCATTCCCAAACTGTAACTCCTGTTGGTGGAGACAATGAGGAAGACGATGATAAGACTCAAATACCTGAATGGAGCGACAACTTTAGTTTTTTGTCAGGGCAGGAACAGGTTGGCTCTGAGGACGACGGGTGTGATAACGCACAGGGTGATGATGATGAGGTCGGAGATCCCACTTACTGTCAACCCACAGTCAGCCAAGAGATGAGGTCAGCAGAGGAGGTGGAGGAAGATGCTAGTGACGACGAGGTCAGGTTGCGCCTTCCTGGACAGAGACGTAGTACTGGAAGCACGTCAACAACTGCATCCTCAAACACAACTCTGCCTCTCACCACAAGTCGTGGTGGCTCTTCAGGTCGCATGGGTGCTAAGCCTTGCATAGCCTGGGCATTTTTTCAGATCGATAAAGATGACCCAACTCGTGTTATCTGTAACATTTGTCAGCAAAAGCTAAGTAGAGGCCAAAAAATACATAGTTTGAGTACTTCATGCATGAACCGGCACATGGACATGAAGCATAAGTTGCAGTGGGAAGCTCAGTGTGCTACAATGCGGTCTAGCCGGCCGGGCCAACCACCGTCTGCCATATCTTGTGCATCCGCGGCCTCTTCATCCTCTGTGACTGGGGGGACAGCAGTCACACCTGTTTTGGGGCGCAGACCTGCCACCTCTTTACCCGCAACAGCCAGCGTGATTGGCAGGTCATCATTTTCTTTGGAGGTGGTAACACCAGCTGGTCTTGAGCGCTGTCCGACATCGATAGCACCACCTTTGGATCAAGGCAACCTAACATGTCCGCCTGCATCTTCCTCACAGACCGGCAGTCCACCTGCACCCAAAGCCTGTCTGGTCATGCCACAAGCTTTCTAACTGCGCAGAAGGGATCCTGCACACCTCCTTACTATGCTGGCAGTAGGGCTCAACGTCATCAGGCGGTTTTTACATTGAAATGTCTGGGAAATGTGAGTCACACAGCTGAGGAGTTGTGGTCAGCTCTGGAGAACCAATTTCATGAATGGTTGTCTCCACTGGACCTGAAACCAGGGAAGGCCGTGTGCGACAATGCTGCAAACCTGGGTGCGGCCCTTCGCCGGGGCAATGTCACACACGTGCCTTGTATGGCTCACGTGTTGAACCTGGTTGTCCAGCAATTTTTAGCCCACTATCCCAGACTAGATGGCCTTCTGCAGAGGGCACGGTCGCTGTGTGCTCACTTCCGCCGTTCGCATCCCGCAGCTCAGCGACTTACATCTCTACAGAAGTCGTTGGGCCTGCCACTTCACCGGCTAAAATGCGATGTGCCTACCCGGTGGAATTCAACTCTGCACATGTTGCAGCGACTGTGGCAGCACCGACAAGCCCTGGTGCAATACGTTCTGACGTATAGCCTGGGCCAACGAGATTCAGAGGTGGGGCAAATCACGCTGGAGGAGTGGTCTCAGATCAGGGACCTATGCACCCTTCTGCACAGTTTTGAAATGGCGACGAAGATGTTTAGTGCTGACGATGCCATTATCAGCATGACTATTCCGGTGATTTACATGCTGGCGCACATGTTAAACAGAATTCGGAGTCAGGTGGTGGCACAAGAGGAGGTGGAGGAAGTAGAGGAGGAGGAGTTGTATGCGGAAGGGCTAACATCTGCAAGGTCCAGACGGTCGGCAGCACCAGGGCGGCAGGCATGTGAGGGTGGGGGAGATGATTTTACCAGGGCGCATGGTAGCAGCCAAACTAGTGAGGAAGGTGCAGGAGCCCAGGAAGAAGTGGAGGACGAACTGATGGAAGACTCATCAGATGAGGGAGACCTTGATCACATTTCTGTTGTGCGAGGTTGGGGGGAGAGGACAGAGGAAGGAAGCATGATTGTTACCTCGCCACCAACACAACAGGGACTTGGTGCTCCTGGATGCGCAACACACATGAGTGCCTTCTTGCTGCACTACCTGCAACATGACCCTCGAATTGTGAGAATTAGAAATAATCCTGACTACTGGGTTGCCACACTGTTAGATCCCCGGTACAAAAGTAAATTTGCAGAAATTATTCCTGCCATAGAAAGGGATGCACGCATGCAGGAGTATCAGCAGAGACTGTTGCAGAATCTTACATGTGCTTTTCCACAAAATACCAGTGGTGCACGTAGTGAATCTCACAGTTCCAACTTGCCAACCGTGGGACCGTCAAGTGTTCAGCACTCAAACCGTAACAGAACCACAGTATCTGCTGGTAACATCAATTTTGCGGAATCATTTCACCACTTTTTTAGCCCATCCTTTGCAAGGCCACAGGAGACAAGAAGTCTGACACATAGTCAACGCCTAGAGACGATGGTACAGGAGTATCTCCAAGTAAACATTGAAGCCACGACTGTGTCACTGGACCCTTGCTCTTTTTGGGCTTCCAATCTGGATAAATGGCCGGAGCTAGCCACTTACGCCTTGGAGATCTTGTCATGCCCCGCAGCCAGCGTTCTGTCTGAACGTGTGTTCAGCGCTGCTGGTGGTGTGCTGACAGATAAGCGCACGCGGCTCTCCACTGATAATGTAGACAGACTCACGTTCATAAAGATGAACAAATCATGGATCCGAAACGACTTTTCTACCCCTGTGTCATCCTGGGGAGAGTAAAAGCTTGATGATTGGTTAAAATCACCCTACCAACCGTTTTAAGCTTTCAAATTACTAATCATGTTTATCTGTATCTTGACTGGAAAATAATTTGGGCTTTGTAGCAGTGTGCAGCACTGATCCTATTAGGCCATCTATAATAAGCTTCACCAGATTTAAAATTAAAAATAATTTTTAGCTGCATCTAGCCCGGAAAATAATTTTGGGGCTCCGAGATGCGCAAGACACATAAGTGCCTTCTTGCTGCACTACCTGCAGCATGACCCTCATATTGTCAGAATTCGAAGTAATCATGACTACTGGGTTGCCACACTCTTAGATCCCCCAAACTTTTCGATCAACCTTTTCATTTTAATAAAGACCAAAAAAATGGTCATTTTTGAAATTATAAGCATTAGCAGGTTGTTAGAAACTGAAATCAAACAGTTTTCAACTCAAAACTTTATTCTAGGTGATGTTACATTTTCACATAGGACCCCTTGTTCGAAAGGAGCTTCTGAACTCTCTCGTCCATTGAATTTGTCAGGTTTTGGATGGTTTCTGCTTCAATTGTTTTGCATGAGGACAGAATACCCTCCCAGAGCTGTTGCTTAGATGTGAACTGCCTCCCGCCATCATAGACACTCCTTTTAATGATGCTCCAAAGGTTCTGAATGGTGTAGAGGTCAGGGGAGCATGGGGGTCACACCATAAGTTTGTCCCCTTTTATGCCCATATCAGCCAGAGATGCAGATGTTTTATGTGCAGCATGAGATGGTGCATTATCATGCAGAAAAATGATCTTGCTGTGAAATACACGGTTCTTCTTCTTGAACCATGGCAGGAAGTGCTGTTTGAGAAAATCCACATACATTATGGAGTTCATCTTTAGCGCCTTCAGGGATCCTAAAGGGGCCGACAATCTCTCTCCCCATGATTCCAGCCCAAAACATTACTCCACCTCCTCCTTGTTGGCGCTGTAGCCGTGTTTGCGTGGGGTGTCCATCAACCAGCCATCCTCCACTCCATTCATCTGGACCATCGAGCGCTGCACGGCACTCATCCGTGAACAAAACAGTTTTGAAATCAGTCTTCATGTAATGTTTGGCCCACTGGAGCCGTTTCTGCTTGTGTGAAGTGGATAGAGGAGGTCGACAGGATGGCGTATGCACAGCTGCAAACCTCTGAAGGACCCTGCATCTTGTTGTTCGGGGGACGTTGGAGGCACAAGCAGCTTCAAAAACTTGTCTGCTGCTATGACAAGGCTTTTTTGCCGCTGCTCTTTCAACCTGACGTAATTGCCTGTAGGAAAGAGTCCTCAATTTGCCCTTATCAGCACGCACACGTGTGTACTGTGAATCAGCTACATACTTCTTGATTGCCAAGACACTTCATCCTGATCATCGCACAATGTTGATTGTAGTCATGACCTCAACACTCCACAATTTGTTGCTTCTCAGCAGCCGACACATCCTTTTTCTTTCCCATTTTGGCAGAAAATGTAGGCTGCTTAATAATGTGAGAGAGCCTTCTTAAGTAGTCTTGCCTTTCATTGGACACACCTGCCAAACTAATTAGCACAGGTGTCTGCAATTGCTTACAGTGATATAAAGAGCCCTGACACACATCACCATCAATGAGTTTAACTGACAAACAAACAAATTCTTCCCTTATCACTCCTAAACACTTTTTGCATAATAATTTGGAACGCGGTGTACATGTGCTTTTCCACAAAACACCAGTGGTTCACGTAGTGAATCTTACAGTTCTAACTTGCCAACCGTGGTCTGTATGGAATTGTTCAATAAAGGGCCCAAAATTAAGATAACATAGATGGGAGAGGTCTCTATGAATAGGAATTCCTAAGTATTTGATACCCTGTGAGGGCCAGGCAAAGGGAAAGTTGGACTGGATGGAATCCTATATGGATTTAGGGAGGGAGACATCGAGGGCCTCAGACTTCGCTGCATTGATTTTAAAATTTTACCATGTAACAAAGTGATCTATTTCAGCCATAACAGCAGGGATGGATATATGTGATTGAGTGATATATACTAGGACATCATCAGCAAATAGAGAGCACTTGTACTCGGTGCCTCCCACCTCAATCCACCTAATATTGGGGTTATGGCGAATTGATGAGAGCAGGTGCTCCGTCACTAGGATGTATAAGAGAGGGGACAGAGGACATCCCTGCCTTGTCCCATTGGTGATTGTGAAAGGTGATGAAAATGTTCTGACGCACCCCCTGGGCCTTGGGACACCCGGAGCCGGACCCTTTTTGGTGGATGCTGGTGGTTGTAGTCTTCGTGGCGGCGATCCGGTTCTGTGGCTCAGGGCGGTCAAACCAGTGGCGGAACTATTTATGTGGTTTTGATGTTTAAATGTCCGACTACGCCACCCGTGGATTGCGGTCAGAGTGAACCGCCGCTACAGGGCAGACCGCTAAGGCTGGTGTTGTGGGTGCAGCAGAGCGTAGCATAACTCCCCATGGGAGGAGTATAGCCTCAGGGCAGTGTATGCGGAGGATGGGGGTGATGGTGCAGGGCAGCAGCAGTAACGACACGGAGTCAGTGATGCAGTTCAGGGCCTTTACTCACAGTTCTTATTATCCAGACCACGTCTGCAGGTAACGGCTGCCCACGTCGTACTGTGCTCACCAGGTGAGGGGCTCAGACAACTCCCAGATAACTTTGGAGCGCTTCACAGGACCCCCTTTGTGTGTCCTTTGTCTGGCCTTTCTTACCAACACTTCTGTCCGGCTGCCTCGGGCCTCCTCTTGGTAAACTTGGCGCCAGTTTCCCTGACCCTATGTGGTGCCTTCCTAGCGGGTGGAGCAAGGGGCTGCGCCACATAAAATGTCAGAGCCTCCGGTTTCTAGCTGAGGGTCGTTTCCTGCCTCCACTAGTTCGGGGACCGGTCTCCCCCTTTGGCCTGACCCCTCCACACAGGTGGATTCGGGCGTGCGGTGGCGACTCGCCCGTCCGCACCCCTGGGATCCCTTCATTCCTCGTTCCTGGAGCCTTCTCCGCTCCTCTTCCTTCCTTCTCCCTCTTGCAGGCCTGGGCCTCTGTTACTAGGCCCGCCTCCGGAGCAGAGCTCATGCAGAGCCCCTGCTCCCTGCCACTTCTGCTCAGACTTCTCTGCACTGAACTAAGATGGTGCCCACCTTTTATACTCCCTTCTCAATGCACCCAGGAACTGCTTCCTCCCTGCTCCTGCACTGCAGGGTTCCCCTTCCTCAGTGTTCCCTCCCCCCACTCCAGCCAGGGACAGGGACTGTCGTGCCCATCTCAGGGGCATATTGGTCGCCCTGCCCCACGGCAATGTGGTGTAATGCATGCAGGTGTCGGGTCCTGATCCACACTCCATCCTTATCTGAGAGTGAGATATCACACCTCTGGGTGAGGTGCAATACGTCTGTAGCAACCGAGCCCTCGGTGCTACAGTTCCATTTATCTTCAGCCTAGGTGACGTATTGTGATACAGGGCCGTGATTTTGGCTATAAAAGGGTCCCCTAGACCCCTACCCCAAGCTTTTTAAGAGAATCATATAAGCGTGCCAGGAGACTCTATGGAATGCTTTCTCAGCATCCAACGAGAGTATCTACTTACAAATTTTTAACTGCATCTAGCCCAGGAAATACTTTGTGCCTAGTAGCAGTGTCTGCTAGTCAGCGGATTATCCCAGCTGTTAAGCAAGCTACACCACCTGTAGTTTGGACACTTAATTTTTTCAAAGGAAATGCTTCGGGACCACGGGATACTTAGTGAAGAGCATCAGGAGGCACCCCAAGGCATAGGGGCTGGGACTGGCACTAGGATGCCTTGCGGTGGACAGCCGAGCTCGATCCTTATAAAAGCTTTTTAACTGCAGCAGCTTTAGTGGACGCTACTGGAGCTGGAATTACGCGGCTGCTGGCATGAGACTTGCCCTCCAATAGATCCTTGTAAATGGATTTAAAGTGTATTCATTCAAATTAGAGGGACAATTTAAATTAAAAAGCTTAGAGCTGCCTCCACCACAGGGGGGCTCTCTCGACCCACCAGCGGACAGGCACCAGTATTGGGAGAGGGGGGCTGGCCGTCAGGGTTCACCGCGGCTCTGGCACAAACCCGGCGACACGGAGGTGGCACGGGCAGGAGCGGACTGGCCGTCTCGGCTTCTCACTTTTTGGATTTTAGAAGGGCATGACATGCCTATATCTGTGTCTCCCCCTCCTTTTACTCCTCCACCTCTTTTCTTTTCGCATGACTATATGTACTTGTCACTTTTCCATGTGTTAGTTGTGTCTTCTGAGCAGTTTGTCAGCTTTTGGACACCTTTGAAGGTGTTTTCTATGTGTTTCTATGTGTTTTTGTTTGCCTGCCATTGGTTTTAACGGTGTTCGAAGGTGTTCGACGAACAGTTCGACGAACAGTTCGGCGAACACACGGGTGTTCGACGAACCGAACCGAACTCGAACACTACGGGGGTGGCTCAACACTACCCTCAACCTCTTCCTTAATGAGACACGCATTCCAACAGTGCAATAGTACTTTAATTAATATGCCTTGGAGATCGC
Source organism: Phyllobates terribilis (assembly GCF_046119375.1). Lineage (NCBI taxonomy): Eukaryota > Metazoa > Chordata > Amphibia > Anura > Dendrobatidae > Phyllobates > Phyllobates terribilis. The sequence goes on from NW_027362764.1 coordinate 255,287,363, forward strand.
AGTCACTCAGCTCAAGAGTTGTGGACAGCTATCCAGGCCAAATTTGAGCAATGGCTGTCTCCACTGAACCTGGAGTCAGGGAAGGCCGTGTGTGATAACAGTGTGAACTTGGTCGGTGGCCCTACGCCAGGGCAACTTCACACATGTGCATTGCATGACTCACGTCCTCAACTTGGTGGTACAGCAATTTCTCTGCCACTATCCCGGCCTGGATGCGCTGCTGCAGAAACCACGATCACTGTGTGCTCACTTCCGCCGTTTGCACCTTGCGGGTCATCGACTTGCATTGCTTGAGAGATCTTTCGGCATACTGGTTAACTGGTTGATATGCAATGTGTCGACACGGTGGAATTCAACTCTGTACATGTTGCAGCGACTGTGGCAACAGTGACAAGCCCTGGTGCAGCATGTCATTTTTCATAGCCTGGGCCAACGCATTACGGACATGGTGCAAATCACGCTTGCACCCTTCTGCACAGCTTCAAAATGACTACTAAGATGGTTAGCACTGATGATGCCATCATCAGCATAACTATTCCATTCATCTATATGCTGGAGCACACTTTATCTAGGAGGTGGTGGTCCCAGAGAAAGAGGAGGAAGCAGAGGAGGATGCGGAAAGGATAACAATATCTTTAAGTTCCAGACTGTCATCACACAGGCGGGTGCCAAGAGAGGGTGAATTACTGTGAGGGGCTCATGGTACCAGACAAACTGTTAGTGATTGTGCAGGAGCCAAGGAAAAAATGGAGGAGGATGAGAATTAAGAGGTGATGGGTATGTGTAGCACCCCGAGGGCTCGGCTGCTACAGGGGTATTGCACCTCAAACCAGAGGTGTGATATTCCACTCCCAGGTAAGGATGGAGTGTGGACCAAGACTCGTTAGGCTGCATGCACCACACACACCCCATTTCCGAGGGACAGCTCAACGGTGCTCCCACAGAAGTGCAGGCATGACAGCTTCTGTCCCTGGCTGGAGTGGGGAGGGGAAGGAAAACCCAGTGGTGTAGGAGCAGATAGGGGTGGGTCTCTGGGCATAGGTAGGAGCCCATTGGTTGCTAGTCACCTGAGCTCGGGTGCTAGAGGGAGGTATAAAAGGTGGGCACCATCTTAGGACAGGGTGAGTTCAGAGAGGAGTGCAGTCTGAGGAGGAGTGACAAGGAACAGAGCTGCTGCATGGGCTCTGCTCCCCAGGCAGGGCTTGTCAGGAGGCTGGGGCCTGAGAGAGAGAGAGACAAGAAGGAACAGAAAGGAAAGTAAGAAAGGAATAAGAACATCAAGAAAGGCCCAGAGACACGAGGACAGAGGGAACCCCGAAAGGCCCAGGAGATTGCGGGTGAAGGGTTGGCAGAGCAGGGTACCGGGACCCAAATTGGTGGAGGCAACAGATTCCTCAGCCAAAGACCGGAGGTTGTGACCACATCTTGGTGCGACCCCTCACTACATCCACCAGGAAAGCATACCATATAGGGTCAGGGAAACCGGAGCTAGGTTTCGCCAATAGAAGGCCCGAGGAAGCTGGACAAAGGTGGGTCACTGGTGAGGACGGCCAGAGAAGGGAAGAGAAGGGAGCCCTGTGCCACGCTCTGGAATTGCCTGGGAGTTGGTCGAGTCCCCTGCCTGGTGGACGCAGCACGGCTTGAGCAGTCATCGCCTGCAGGATTGACACGAATAACAACTGTGAGTAAAGCATTGGAAACTGCAACCCCACGTCTCTGTGTTTCATCGCCGCACCAGCACCATCAGTACTGGGACGCACACACCATCACTCCCATCATCCATACTAGCTGCCCTGAGGCAATACTTCTCCCGTGGGGAGTTATCCCATACTTGGCTGCGCTTACAACATCAGCCTCAGCAGTCTGCAGCGCAGCGGCGGTCCCCACTGACCGCAATCCACGGGTGGCGTAGTTGGACATTTGTTATTACACTAAGACTGCCACTGGTTTGACCACCCTGAGCCACGGAACGGGTCGCTGCCACACTGAGACTACCACCCCCAGCATCCCACCAGAGGCCCGGTTCCGGGTTCCCCACGCGGCGAGTCATATGCCGCAGTCAGGAGATAGAAAGGATAATGATTTTCTCTATGTTGTCCGTGATTGGCGGGAGGGGACGGAGGAAGCAAGCTTGAGTGTTACCCCGCCATCAACAGACCATGGACTTGGACCTCATAGAAGCGCCCGACACATGAGCGCCTTCATATTGCACTTTCTGCAACATGATTGTTGCTCATATTGTTAGGATTAAAAATAGTGCTGACTACTGGGTTGCCACTCTGTTAGATCCACAGTACAAGAGTAAATTTTGCCAGATGCTTCCTCCCCTGGAAAGGGACATGCGCATGCTGGAGTATTGAAACACGCTTGTAGACAATCTTAAGAGTGGGTTTCCCCAAGACAGCAGTGAGGCACACAGTGTGCATCGCAGTTATAGACTTCCGACCCCGAGAATATTGAGTAGTCAATGCAAAAACATTAGCAGCAGCAATAGTGTAAGTGGCAGAGGCAGCATGGTGGTTCAGTAGTTAGCACTGCAGCCTTGCAGCGCTGGGGTCCTGGGTTCAAACCCCACCAAGGACAACATCTGCAAGGAGTTTGTATGTTCTCCCCGTGTTTGTGTGGGTTTCCTCCATTTACTCCAGTTTCCTCACACACTCCAAAGACATATTGATAGAAAATTTAGATTGTGAGCCCCAATAGGGACAGTGCCGATAATGTCTGTAAAGCACTGTGGAATTAATGGCACTATATAAGTGAGTAAAATAAATAAAAAAAAATAGGCAATTTCTGTGAGCCGTTTCATACATTTTTTAGACTAGCCCGTGCACCAGCAGAACAGAGTACAAGTCTGACACGTAGTGAACGAATGGAGAAGATGGTGCAGGAGTATCTTAAGCTCAATATCAATGCCATCAGGGGGAATTTGGACCCTTTTGCATTTTGCTCTTCAAAAATGGAAGAGTGGCCTGAGCTCACCTGTCACGCCTTGGAGGTTTTGTTATGCCTGGCAGCCAGCATTCTCTCAGAACGTGTCTTCAGCGCTGCTGGTGGTGTCCTGATGGATAAGCGCCTCCAGCTGTCTCCTGAAAGTGTACAAAGCCTAACTTTCATCAAGATGAACAAGTCATGAATCTCCAATGACTTTTGCACCCCAGTTGCAGACTGGGCAGACTAGGCGATGGTGTAATTTTTAGTGTGCTGCATTGATTTCGTGTTATTACAGTGTGTGACACCATTGGCTTCTGTGTCTGCTGTTGCTACTGCTGCTGATGTTACTAACAATTTTATGCAATGTGGAGACTCCAAATTGGGTCTCTATCTACTGGGTTGCCTGTAGTGGAAGGGGCGTCAGAGCCCCATTATACTATTTCTACTCTTGGGAAATTGATGCCACATTAGTGGTGTCTGCCCTGAATATTTGGAAATGTTTGGATTCCAAGTTGGGTCTCCTTCATTTGTATTGCCTGAATTTGGCAGGGCTCTCAGAGCACCAGACCTACACCTGTCACTTATCCACTTGTTACAGGTCAATATTTAAGCTAGAAATGCTGGTCCAAGCCCTGTCCCAGGCCCTGTCCCATGCTGAAATGTGGACAGGTGTCTGGACCACACAATTAGCACAAAGGATTTAAATGATGGAATATGGACTGCTGGCTGGACCACACATTAGCACAATTAATTTAGATGCTGAAATGGCCTGATTTTTGGACCAAACTATTAGCACAAAGAATTTAGATTCAGAAACATGGACTCCTGGCTGGAGTAAAACTAGTAGCACAAAATACTTATATACTGAAATGTGGCCTGCTTTATGGATCACACTATTAGCACAAACAATTTAGATTCTGAAATGTGGACTTCTGGCTGGAGCAAAAATAGTAGCACAAAATATTTATATACAGAAATGTTGCCTAGTTTCTGGACCACGATATTAGCACAAAGAATTTAGATTCTGAAATGTGGACTCCTGGATGAAGCACAATATTGGCACAAAAGAATTATACATTGAAACGTGGCCTGGTTTCTGGACCATGCAATTAACACACAGAATTTAGATTCTGAAATGTGGACTCCTGTCTGGAGCACAATATTAGCACAAAAGAATTAAAAGCTAAAATGTGGCCTGGTTTCTGGGCCACGCTATTAGCACAAAGAATTTTGATTCTGAAATGTGGACTCCTGCCTGGAGCAAAGCTAGTAGCTCAAAAAATTATATACTGAAATGTGGCCTGCTTTATGGAGCACGCTATTAGCACAAACAATTTGGAATAAGAAATGTGGACTCCTTGCTCGAGCAAAACTAGTAGCACAAAATATTTATATACTGAAATGTGGCCTGCTTTCTGGAGCATGCTATTAGCACAAAGAATTTAGATTCTGAAATGTGGACTCATGGCTGGAGCAAGAATGGTAGCACAAAATATTTATATACTGAAATGTGGCCTTGTTCTGGACCACGCTATTAGCACAAAGAATTTAGTTCCTGAAATGTGGACTCCTGGCTGGAGTAAAACTAGTAGCACAAAAAATTTATATACTGAAATGTGGCCTGCTTTATGGAGCATGCTATTAGCACAAACAATTTAGATTCAGAAATGTGGACTCCTGGCTGGAGCAAAACTAGTAGAACAAAATATTTATATACTGAAATGTGGCCTGCTTTCTGGAGCACGCTATTAGCACAAAGAATTTAGATTCAGAAATGTGGACTCCTGACTGGAGCAAAAATAGTAGCACAAAATATTTATATACTGAAATGTGGCCTGGTTTTTGGAGCACATTATTAGCACAAACAATTTAGATTCTGAAATGTGGACTTCTGGCTGGAGCAAAAATAGTAGCAGAAAATTTTTGTATGCTGAAATGTGGCCTGGTTTCTGGACCACGCTATTACCACAAACAATTAAGATTCTGAAATGTGGACTCATGTGTGGAACACAATATTAGCACAAAAGAATTAAAAGCTGAAATGTGGCCTGGTTTCTGGACCATGCTATTAGCACAAAGAATTTAGATTCAGAAATGGGGACTCCTGACTGGAGCAAAAATAGTAGCACAAAATATTTATATACTGAAATGTGGCCTGCTTTTTGGAGCACGTTACTAGCACATACAAATTAGATTCAGAAATGTGGACTCTTGGCTCGAGCACAATATTACCACAAAATATTTATATGCAGAAATGTGGCCTGGTTTAAGGCTGTGTGCCAACGATGCGTTTTTTAAGCATTTCCGCAGCGGCAAAAACGCTGCAGAAACGTTTAAAAAATGCATGGTAGAAGGCCTGCCATGTCCCCCAATGATAATCCGCATGTGCTGTGCACATGCTGTGGAAATTTCCGCTGCGGATTATCATTGCGGAAAAAAACGCAGCACTACCAATTATTTTGCGGAAGTGCTGCGTTTTCGCCGCCATTGACTTGCATTAGAACGCGCCAATTCCACAAGACTGCATCTGTACTTGCGTAATTGGCGCGTTCTAATGTGTGGATGGTACCCGGGTGTGGAGGACAGGATACTCTCCTCCAAACCCAGGTACCCTAAAGCTGTAAAAAAAAGATTAAAATAAAAAGTGAAGATTATATTCACCTTCTGACGGCCCCCGGACTCCTTCCCTGTGCTTGCCTACAGATCGCGCAGGACTGAAGGACCTGCGGTGACGTCACAGTCATATGACGGCAGGTCCTTCAGTACAGCGTACCGCGATCTTCCGGCAGCCAGCACAGCAGCGCAGCAAGACTGCAGGGGCCATCGGAAGGTAAGTATAGGTTTATTTTTTTTTTTTTTACATTCTCTCCGGTCACACTATATAAATCCATGCCGTTTGCATGGATTTATATAGTGTGACCGAGTTGTCAAGCACTTTCCAAGTGATGCTAAAATCGCTTGGAAAGCGCTTGACACCCGCATGCGGAAATGCAAGTGAAGAGCGCTTCATTTCCCTGGCAGGAAAACGCATGTACAATCCACATGTACAATCCGCATGCGTTTTTTTCTGCCAGGGAGATGCAGAAACGCTCAGGAAAAAATCCAGAGCATTTCTGCATTGTGGGCACATAGCCTTAGAACATCACTATTAGAACAAAGAATTTCGATTTTCAAATGTGGACTCCTGGCTGGACAAAAATATTACCAGCACAAAATATTTATATGCAGAAAGGATTGATCTGCTGGAAGGTCGATTTAACAGCCACACAGGATCCTATCTATCGGAATTAGCTGACTGACAATCAACCGCTTAGATAACTATCTGACTATCCAGGAGCAGCAGCCGGAGCAGCCTCTTTGCGCTTTTACACTGAAAAAATGGCTCCAAAACAACATGTCCGCTCTTTATATGGAGAGGGACATGTGATTTTAGCAGCCAATGACACAAGCCCTTCTGTCTCGATGTTGTGGATAGTTTCTACACCCGGATTGGATGCCGGAATCTCCACATATTAAAGTTAAGAAAAAAAAATTAAGAATAACAATCCGCCGCTTCTCTGACCTCTATCCACCACCTCCCCTCATCAAACACGTCCCCTCTGCTCATTATACAGCACCACTATCCTAGCTAAAGTCCTATCAAAAGCATTAGTAGAAACGCGATAATTTACCAAACTTTGGCCAAATTTTGCGGAAAATGCTCGGGGGTCCGAGCACGAATTCAAATGTGCAATGTTCATGCCGACTTTGAGATTGGTGAATGTTTTCCGAACCAGTTCACTCAACTCTAGTCGTGAAGGGGTCAATTAATGATACACGAGTGGTTATAATAATCTAATTAGAGATGGATTAGAGTAATCATTATTTTTTTTGCTTGATCTTTAGATAGGGTTTGCATTCCAAACAAAGCACAGGCCATTTTCATGAATAACTTTTAACCCTTACAGGGCAGTTTATAACATAAAATAAACCAAAAATCGGGTTTTGTATTGCCAATTTTGCCTATTGAACTCATCTTTAGTTCATGTGCTAGAAGCTGAAAGTGACTGTCCTGCTAATATCATAGTATGGCTGTTTTATGTATAATATTTTGTCCAGATTAATATATCTTTACAGCAGTTGGGGCTACATTTTTCTAATACAATGCTCACACAACACATTAATCATATTTTAATTGCAATAATTTCATGCAATATAAATATAAAGCAGGGTAAATTTATCTACATTTAGCATGCCCAGTGAATACCCATCCTGTTGGTGTCGCTGGCAATTATAAAACATTTTACGACTCCAAGTTTTCATTTAATAAATCACATGATCTTGAAGCATGTAAAGGTGTTAATATGAATATGAAAATACAGAAACTACAGAAATTCAGGTTCATGCTCCCAATGAATTTCAACTGATTTGGAAAAATATGGCAAATCTGATATCATAAAACTGAGTCACTGCAAAACGTGTTCCCAGCAATGGATTTTTAATGTAGCATTTACCTCCTACAGTAACTTTTACTAATTAGGAAACTTGTGAAGGAATTACTTCATTTGCAATAAAAATAAGTATGAAAATAAATAAAACCGTTGCATTGAATGAAAAAATATAATAAAATACATCAATAAAAAATAAATAAAATGATTGCATTAAAGATTAAAAAAATAAAAATATACACAAATATTATAAATATACATGCCTTAGTTGTAAGCAAGATTAAAACATATAAAAAGTAAATTATTAAATGAAAACATAAAGTAAATAATTCTTTTTAATAATTATTTTTTAAATAACCATAGGTATAAACCAAACATAAATATAAAAAAATTGTGTTTAAATAGTTTGTCTTTATTTTTTTATTTAGTACATGAAACATTAAGCAATAATCAATTGAATTGATTTATACTGGAATGATTTTTTATATTTCAGTGTAGTCATTTCTCTAAAATCTCTGTTGGTAGAGCTTGCTTCTAATATCTAAGTCAACTATACTGTAGGACATTCAGTGCTGTGTAAATTTTTAGGCAGGTGTGGAAAATACTGCAAATTAAGAATGCTTTAAAAAAAAAGGTATTAATAGATTATTATATCAATTAACAAATTGAAGGCAATTTGTTCATTGAAGGGCTGGAGAATAGTGAGTGTCTACAGGGAACAGTGTTGGGTGCTGGAGGCTCCTTCCAAGTTTGGGGCTGCATTTCAGCAAAAGGAGTTGGGGATTTGGTCAGGATTAATGGTGTCCTCAATGCTGAGAAATACAGGCAGATGCATCATGTAATACCATCAGGGAGAAGTCTGAATGGCTCCAAATTTGTTCTAAGGCAGGTCGACACCAAACATATAGCCAATGTCATTAAAGGGAACCTGTCATGTCTTATCTGCTATGTAAACTTCCCCCATAGCGTTGGTAGTAATGCAATGAGCATCACTAACACATTTTTTTCATTAAAATTAGTGGTAATATAATGAGGATATAACATGTTATGTACTTATAATCATACCTGCTCGTTTAGTCATAGGGGTGCGATTCTCACATTCAGTCATGGGCGGGCGCAGCATTACATGAAGTGAGAAGAATTTGCGCAAGCCTTCATCCATGGAAGGGCTGTGTTAGTTATCCAAGATAATGGAACAACTTAAAGAAGTTGTTCACTACTTTCACATTGATGCCCTATCTGGGGTTTGGGGTCATTCCAGACCTTAGAGCATAATAAACTTTATAAATAAAAAATAAAAAAATATTTATACTCACCTTACCGTTCACCTCTCTGGCCCCTCCACACTTTACTGGCTCTGATTAGGCCCGGGATGATTCTGTGTAAGCGCATAAAAGGTTAAGTCATCATGATGTCACGGCGTGTACCGTGATTTTGCATGCGCATGCGTGTTAATGTCCCAGGTCACATCAGAGATGAGAGTCCCGGTTCACCGTTAAAGGACACAGGGATTGAGGGCATGACCTGACTATTGAAGAACAGTAATGCTCTTTGCATTGCTCCTGTCCCTGGACCTGCCTTGCAGCTTGCCTAGCCATACTAAATATATCTACATTACCATCAATTTCATCAAAGAGAAAGAAGATACCATCGGCAGCCATTATATTCGCCTCAATTTCATCTTCGGTGAGCATTACCCCCATTCTAAGAAGAGTGGCCTATCCACAGTTTGCGCCAATAAAATCCAGCATGCCACTGGAACAGCAGTATCTCCCGCCTCCGGACTGCATGAGAGATGATGGCTACAACAAACTCCTAACAGCAGCTTATGGGAGGAAAGCAGTAGTGTTGAGCGAGCACTAAAATGCTCGGGTGCTCGAAGCTCGGGCCGAGCTCACCGTGATACTCGGGTGCTCGACCCGAGCAACGAGCCCAATGTTAGTCTATGGGAGACCCGAGCATTTTTGCGGCGGCACCCCCGGCAGTCTGTAGAAAGCCTAAAAAGTGCCCAAAACGATAGTGACAGTGCTCAAATAACATGGAGACAGCATGGGGATCGCCCCAGGAAGCATTTCTGACCCCCAGGTCACTGCTGTCAACAATGTGGTCAGAGGTATTAAGCCACTTTTACGGGCTCACAATAAAACGTTCAAAAACTAAACTGAAACTGCTTTCCTGTGAAATATGTTAAGGAACATCCTTTCCGGATTAAAGACTTGTGTATAAGGTAAAATAAATAACCAAAAACAAAAATACTCCTCCACACCTTGGGCTATGTTCACAAGTAGCATTTTTTATGCGTTTTTGTACTTTTGTATTGCTTTCAACCGTGACAAATGCATTCACCGGGAAATGTCATTTTAACATTTTACAACCTTATCTGGCCATGTGCTTTGTGACACATGCATACAGTGCTGAAAAGACATGGGAACAGCATGGGGAAGACCCCTGGAAGAATCTCTGACACCCAGGTCACTGCCTAAAAGTGTGCCCATCAGAAGTGATCCTTGCCGCATCAGAAGATGCAGACTTGCAACTATCACCGTGCAAGTCCTTGTCCCAGGGCAGTGTTCAATTGTACCTCCCCCATTCCTTGCAATGCAAGCGCAAGTATGCAGCCTGCCACCCACCCACCCGCAGGCTGCAATACCATACTGTTTGCTTGCTTGCACTTGAAATTGGGCCTTTTAGGCATGTGGAGGCAGAATCTGGCCACCACGTCATGGCTGCGTCGGCGGCCTGGTATCCGTACTCGGTCCCCAGCCGCCCCGCGGCCCGGGTGCCCACACATGGTCCCCAGCCGCCTGCAGGTGGCCAGGTGTCCATAAACGGTCCCCAGCCGCCCCTATTTGTCCCGGTGCGCCTTATACACAAGCGCGCATAACAAAACATTACCTGTGCCCTCCGCAGTGCATTTAGTGGGAAGGACAGCCTAACCACAAACACGTGGACAAGTGAATGTGGCCAGGGATGGTCCATCTCACTGACACCTTCACACTGGGTTAATATTGTGGAAGCCGGGACACAGTTGGACACTGGGATGCAACACATCCTCCAGACAGAGAGGATTGCGGGTCCTGGGTCAATCAGGCTTCAACACAAAGTTCAGAAGGTAGACAGCAGCAGTGGTCGGCTTCCTACACAATGAGTAAATTATTCATGATCATGAGGCCATCCATCTCCTTGGCTTTCTGTTCATTGGAATGCAAGCGCATGTATGTAGTAGCGGCTAGGCCTGAGGTGGTCAGCGTTTTGGCGCATATCCTACCTCCTCCGAGGATTACTGGATGTTTTCCTGCTACTATCCCAGTTCTATGACTCCCGTTAAAACAAAGCTTCAGGTGATGAATGATGGATGAGGTGGTGGCAAAGGAGAAAGAGCAGGAGGAACAGGGACCATTCACATCAATATCAGGCCAGTCAACCACACATGTCTTGTAGGATATGTTTCTGTACCAAAAGGAGCGGTTTGGCTACACAGTTATAGGGCATACAGTTAAGGCAATGCCTACCAAACATTTCGAGGCACTCCAATGCCCCTTGGAAGTGACATGGAGGTCAGAGGGCCTTAACTAAACCGTTTTTTCCATTTATAGCAACTGGGTCTCCTGTACACTGTTGGCCTAAGCAATGAATGGAAGGCTTTCCAAAAATTATGAGGAACTGCAATGCCCCTTGAAACAGATGTGGATTACAGCGTACTAAAAACCTTCTACCCATTATTGGGGAGTGGGTCTCCCTTAGTGTTCACCTATGCATTGAAAAGCAAAAGCGGACTAAAATTAGGAGGAAATGCAATGCCCGTTGGAAGAGTTGTGGAGGTTAGAGGTAATTAAAAAGAAGATTTCAATGCTCCTTGGAAGAGCTGTGGAGTTCAGAGTGGTTTAACAAGACGCTTTTAATGCCCCTTGGAAGAGACGTGGAGGTCACAGTAGCTTAACAAGATGGTTTTAATGGCCCTTGGAAGCGATGTGGAGTTCACAGTGGTTTAACAAGATGGTTTTAATGCCCCTTGGAAGAGACGTGGAGGTCCCAGTGGAATAAAAAGACAATATCAAAGCCCCTTGGAAGAGTGGTGGAGGTTACAGTGGAATAAAAAGACAATATCAATGCCCCTTGGAAGAGTGGTGGAGGTCGCAGTGGAATAAAAAGACAATATCAATGACCCTTGGAAGAGTGGTGGAGGTCGCAGTGGAATAAAAAGACAATATCAATGCCCCTTGGAAGAGTGGTGGAGGTCGCAGTGGAATAAAAAGACAATATCAATGCCACTTGGAAGAGACGTGGAGGTCACAGTAGCTTAGCAAGACGATTTTAATGCCCCTTGGAAGAGAAGTGGAGTTCAGAGTGGTTTAACAAGACGGTTTTAATGCCCCTTGGTAGAGTCGTGGAGGTCACAGTAGCTTAACAAGACGGTTTTAATGCCCCTTGGAAGAGACGTGGAGTTCAGAGTGGTTTAACAAGACGGTTTTAATGCCCCTTGGAAGAGACGTGGAGTTCAGAGTGGTTTAACAAGACGGTTTTAATGCCCCTTGGAAGAGAGGTGGAGGTCACAGTAGCTTAACAAGACGGTTTTAATGCCCCTTGGAAGAGACGTGGAGGTCAGAGTGGTTTAACAAGACGGTTTTAATGCCCCTTGGAAGAGACGTGGAGGTCACAGTAGCTTAACAAGACAGTTTTAATGCCCCTTGGAAGAGACGTGGAGTTCAGAGTGGGTTAACAAGACTGTTTTAATGCCCCTTGGAAGAGACGTGGAGGTCACAGTAGCATAACAAGACAGTTTTAAGGCCCCTTGGAAGAGACGTGGTGTTCAGAGTGGTTTAACAAGACGGTTTTAATGCCCCTTGGAAGAGACGTGGAGATCAGAGTGGTTTAACAAGACGGTTTTAATGCCCCTTGGAAGAGACGTGGAGGTCCCAGTGGAATAAAAAGACAATTATCAATGCCCCTTGGAAGAGTGGTGGAGGTCGCAGTGGAATAAAAAGACAATATCAATGACCCTTGGAAGAGACGTGGAGGTGACAGTAGCTTAACAAGATGATTTTAATGCCGCTTGGAAGAGACGTGGAGTTCAGAGTGGTTTAACAAGATGGTTTTAATGCCCCTTGGAAGAGACGTGGAGTTCACAGCAGCTTAACAAGACGATTTTAATGCCCCTTACAAGAGCCATGCAGTGCAGCATATTAAAAACATTATTCCCATTATTGGGGAGTGGGTCTCCCATAGTCTTTGCCTATGCCTTCCAAGCAAAAGCTGCCAAAAATTAGGACGGAGGAACTTGCAATGCTGGCAACACGGACCACGGTCACCTTGGTGGTATAGTGGTGGTGGAGGCTGAGGATAAGGAGAAGAGCAAAAAACAGCCAAAATGAGGAAGCGTATACCCATGTGTGGGTGTGAAGCGGTGCATGGGAATACACCTCCCGAAATAACACAGTGTATTTGACTTTATGTTACTCTGCTGTCATTTGGTGGTGATGAGAAGTCTGGCCCAATCCAGCCCTTGTTCATTTTGATAAAGGTCAGCTTGTCAGCATTGTCAGTTGACAGGCGAGTGCGCTTATCAGTTATAATTCCCCCACCGGCACTAAAAACACGCTCCGATAACATGCTACCGGCAGGGCAGGCCAGGACTTCCAAGGCATACAGAGTGAGTTCATTCCAAGTGTCCAACTTGGATACCCAATAATTAAAAGGCACAGAGGAATCACAGAGGACACTGATACGGTTGGCAAGGTACTCCATCACCATCTTTTGAAACTTTCGACTCCTTGTGAGAGTACCCCGCGCCTCAGGGCCTGTAAGCTGGGCGGGTCTCAGAAAACCATCCCAGAACGTTGACAGTGTTCCCCTGCCTCTGCTGGATTGGAGTTGCATCTCTCTCGCCTGTACGCCTTGGTTGGGCAATGAACTGTGACCTCTGCCTCTAGCGTGTTCAGATGGGAATTTTTTTAACAGCTCTGCAGCAAGGGCCTTCTGGTACTGTCCCATTTTTGTACACCTCTCCACCTCAGGAATAAGAGAGTGAAAGTTCTCCTTGTAGCGGGGGTCTAAAAGTGTCACCAAGCAGTAATGACTGTCACCCAACATTTTGACAACGCGAGGGTCACGGTTAAGGCAGCGTAATATAAAGTCAGCCATGCGTGCAAGACTGGTAACGGGCAAGACTTCCGTGTCCTCACCAAGATGACGACTGACCATGCACTCCTCCTCCTCCTCCTCCCCCCTGTCCTCAGGCCACCCACGCTGAACCGACGGTATGACAGTTGTACAGGTACTACCGTCTACAGTGCATGATACCAGCTCCTGTTCTTCCTCCTCCTCCTCCTCTCCCTCCTTGTCCCCCAATGCACTTTGGGATGAGATGAGGCTGGGCTGTGTGTAATCGCCCACTACGGCTTCTTGATCCATCTCATCATACTCTGGCTGCAATGCCTCCTCTTTAATTCTCTGCAGAGAGCGTTGCAAAAGGCAGACAAGTGGGATGCTGACGCTAATGATGGCATCATCGCCACTCACCATCTTGGTGGACTCCTCAAAGTTTGTCTGGATGGTACATATGTCAGACATCCAGGTCCACTCCTGAGGTCTTATGTGTGGAGTCTGACCTGAATATCGACGGCCTTGTTGCTGCTGGTACTCCACAACTGCTCTCTTCTGCTCACAAATCCTTTGCAACATGTGGAGGGTAGAGTTCCAATGTGTGGGGACATCACCCACCAGTCGGTGTGCCGGAAGCTGCAAACGCTGCTGCAACACAGCAAGGGTGGCAGAAGCTGTAGCCGACTTCCGAAAATGAGCTGACAGGTGGCGTACTTTGACGAGCAGATAAGGCAACTCGGGGTACGATTTAAGAAACCGCTGAACCACGAGGTTAAGCACATGAGCCAGGCATGGTACGTGTGTGATCTCGCCTCGCCTCAGAGCCTCCACCAGGTTACGGCCATTGTCACACACGACCATGCCTGGATGTAGGTTCATCGGTCTCAGCCACAGATCTGCTTGCTCTTTCACAGCTGTCCACAATTCACAAGCAGTGTGAGGTTTATCACCTAAGCTTATGAGTTTCAGCACAGTCTGTTGCCGCTTGGCTGAGGCAGTACTGAAGTGCTTCCAGCTTGTAACTGATGTGGTGATATCTGAGATGGAGGCTGAACATGAAGAGGAGGAGGAGGATGATGCGCAGGAGCTGTACAGTGTGGGGGCAACTCTGACTGACATAGGGCCCGCAATCCTCGGTGTGGGGAGGATGTGTTCCCTCCCAAGTTCCGACTGGGTCCCGGCTTCCACTATGTTTACCCAGTGTGCCGTCAGGGAGATATACCGTCCCTGGCCACAAGCACTTGTCCACGTGTCCGTTGTCAGGTGGACTCTCTCAGTAACTGCATCGTTGAGGGCACGGCAGATGTTTTAGGACACATGCTTGTGTAGTGCGGGGATGGCACACCGGGCAAAATAGTGTCGGCTGGGGACCGAGTACCAAGGGATGGCCACCGCCATAAGATTGCGGAAGGATTCCGTCTCCACCAGCCTAAAAGGCAGCATTTCCAACGCAAGCAGTCGTGAAATGTGAGAATTTAGGACTGTGGCCTGTGGGGCATTGGCTGCAAATTTGTGCTTTCGTTCAAAGGTCTGGGATATGGACAATTGAACACTGCGGTGGGACGTGGACGTGGACGTTGATGCTGTTTCTTGAGAAACTGCCATAACAAGTGAAGATTGAGAGGAGGGGGCATCTTTGCATGCAGTATGGACAGGGGATTGCCTTGCACGCACAACAGGGGGTTCTCTTACACGCACAACAGCGGAATAAGCAGTGGTGACACCCGCTGACACTGGTCATGGACCCTGGGGTTCGCCCCACAAAGTCGGGTGCTTTGCTGACATGGGCCTGATCATGCTGGTGGTGGTCAGGCTGGTAGTTTTGTCATCCCTGCTGATGCTGGCCTGGCAGGTGGTACAAAAGACCTTTTTGGGGTTATCAGCAGAGTCTTTTAAAAAATTCCAGACTCTGCAAGACCGACCGGTTGTACTGGCAACGTCCCTCGTGTTGGTGTTACGGGGAACGGTTGTCCGCCTTCTGTCTGCGGCCACCACACTGCTTCTACCTGCCTGTTGGGGTACTCTGCCTCCCTCCCCCTGTGTGCTGCTGGCCTCGCTCTGCCTGTCCTCCTGCCATGTTGGGTCAGCTACTAGATCATCCACCACCTCCTCCTCTTCCACTTCCGCACCACGGTCCTCCTCCTCACTTCGTGGCAATTGTGTCTCGTCATCGTCCACCTCTTGTGACAAATTGCCAGCATCGCCTTCCTGTGGCCATGGCTGTTCAAATATTTGGCCATCGCTACATGGGATCTCCTCTTCCACCACTTCAAGCGGAGCAGGCGAGGGGCCCAAATATGGAAATGGACCAGTGAACAGCTCTTCAGAGTGTCCAACTGTGGAATCAGTTGCTGTCTGACGACACTCGGCATGGTGGGAGGAAGGAGCATCAGGGTGAGGAGGAGTATGCAGTTGAGACTCACGGCTACTAACACTTGACCGTGCGGAAGAAAGACCGGAGGTGGTGGTGCCCAGGTGACTGGAAGTATTATCTGCTATCCAATTAATAACCTGTTCACACTGATCAGTTCGCAGTAGTGGTGCTGTTGTGTGCTTCCCTAGTAATTCGGTCAAGAACTGGGAGCGAGAAAATGTGGCTGTTGGTTGTGGCACATTTTCATCTTGGCCACGGCCCCGTCCTCTGCACGCACCATCACCAGAACGTCCAGTTCCACGTCCCTTGCCACACGCCTTGCCCATTGTAAATGAAGTAAAATAGCTTACACTCGCACTATCAATGACAAAAGGGTAATGAAAAGGAGATTTGAACCGTGGAAGAGGAAAACCACAGTTCTATTTCTCTGGCCTACACCAGACTCTTTTAAACAGATAAATTTGAGTCTGAACAGTCAGCGAGACACTCAAAATGTTTTTTTTTTATGCAAAAAGGTGGATTACACCCAGATTTGAACCATGGAAGAGGAAAACCATAGTTCTAGTTATCTGGCCTAAACCAGAATCTTTTAAACAGATATATTTGTGTCTGAACAGTCAGCGAGATACTCAAAATGTTTTTTTTTATTGAAAAAAGGCAAAAAAGTGGATAACACAGAGATTTGAACAGTGGAACTGCAAAACCACAGTTCTAGTTATCTGGCCTACACCAGACTCTTTTAAACAGATATATTTGTGTCTGAACAGTCAGCGAGACACTCAAAATGTTTTTTTTTATGCAAAAAGGAGGATTACACCCAGATTTGAACCATGGAAGAGGAAAACCACAGTTCTAGTTATCTGGCCTACACAAGACTCTTTTAAACAGATATATTTGTGTCTGAACAGTCAGCGAGACACTCAAAATGTTTTTTTTAATGCAAAAAGGCGGATTACACCCAGATTTGAACCGTGGAAGAGGCAAACCACAGTTCCAGTTATCTTGCCTACACCAGAATCTTTTAAACAGATATATTTGTGCCTGAACAGTCAGCAAGACACTCAAAATGATTTTTTTATGGAAAAAAGGCAAAAAAGTGGATAATACAGAGATTTTAACCGTGGAAGAGGAAAACCACAGTTCTAGTTATCTGGCCTACAACAGAATCTTTTAAACAGATATATTTGTGTCTGAACAGTCAGCGAGACACTCAAAATGTTTTTTTTTATGGAAATAAGGCAAAAAAGTGGATAATACAGAGATTTGTACCGTGGAACAGCAAAACCACAGTTCTAGTAATCTGTCCTACACCAGACTATTTTAAACAGATATATTTGTGTGTGAACAGTCAGCGAGACACTCAAAATGTTTTTTTTCATGCAAAAAGGTGGATTACACCCAGATTTGAACCGTGGAAGAGGAAAACCACAGGTCTAGTTATCTGGCCTACACCAGAATCTTTTAAACAGATATATTTGTGTCTGAGCAGTCAGCGAGACACTCAAAATATTTTTTTTTATGGAAAAAAGGCAAAAAAGTGGATAATGCAGAGATTTGAACCATGGAACTGCAAAACCACAGTTCTAGTTATCTGGCCTACACCAGAATCTTTTAAACAGATATATTTGTGTCTGAACAGTCAGCGAGACACTCAAAATGTTTTTTTTATTGAAAAAAGGCAAAAAAGTGGATAATACGGAGATTTGAACCGTGGAAGAGGAAAACCACAGTTCTAGTTATCTGGCCTACACCAGAATCTTTTAAACAGATATATTTGTGTCTGAACAGTCAGCAAGACACTCAAAATGTTTTTTTTTATGCAAAAAGGCGGTTTACACCCTGATTTGAACCGTGGAAGAGGCAAACCACAGTTCTAGTTATCTGGCCTACAACAGAATCTTTAAAACAGATATATTTGTGCCTGAACAGTCAGCAAGACACTCAAAATGTTTTTTTATTGAAAAAGGCAAAAAAGTGGATAATACAGAGATTTGAACCGTGGAACTGCAAAACCACAGTTCTAGTAATCTGTCCTACACCAGACTCTTTCAAACAGATATATTTGTGTCTGAACAGTCAGCGAGACACTCAAAATGTTTTTTTTATGCAAAAAGGTGGATTACACCAAGATTTGAACCGTGGAACAGCAAAACCACAGTTCTAGTAATCTGTCCTACACCAGACTATTTTAAACAGATATATTTGTGTGTGAACAGTCAGCGAGACACTCAAAATGCTTTTTTTCATGCAAAAAGGTGAATTACACCCAGATTTGAACCGTGGAAGAGGAAAACCACAGGTCTAGTTATCTGGCCTACACCAGAATCTTTTAAACAGATATATTTGTGTGAGCAGTCAGCGAGACACTCAAAATATTTTTTTTTATGGAAAAAAGGCAAAAAAGTGGATAATGCAGAGATTTGAACCGTGGAACTGCAAAACCACAGTTCTAGTTATCTGGCCTACACCAGAATCTTTTAAACAGATATATTTGTGTCTGAACAGTCAGCGAGACACTCAAAATGTTTTTTTTATTGAAAAAAGGCAAAAAAGTGGATAATACAGAGATTTGAACCGTGGAAGAGGAAAACCACAGTTCTAGTTATCTGGCCTACACCAGAATCTTTTAAACAGATATATTTGTGTCTGAACAGTCAGCAAGACATTCAAAATGTTTTTTTTTATGCAAAAAAGCGGTTTACACCCAGATTTGAACCGTGGAAGAGGCAAACCACAGTTCTAGTTGTCTGGCCTACAACAGAATCTTTAAAACAGATATATTTGTGCCTGAACAGTCAGCAAGACACTCAAAATGTTTTTTTATTGAAAAAGGCCAAAAAGTGGATAATACAGAGATTTGAACCGTGGAACTTCAAAACCACAGTTCTAGTAATCTGTCCTACACCAGACTCTTTCAAACAGATATATTTGTGTCTGAACAGTCAGCGAGACACTGAAACAGCTTTTTTTTATGCAAAAAGGTGGATTACACCCTGATTTGAACCGTGGAAGAGGAAAACCACTGTTTTAGTTCTCTGGCCTACACCAGAATCTTTTAAACAGATATATTTGTGTCTGAACTGTCAGCGAGACACTCAAAATGTTTTTTTTTTATGGAAAAAAGGCAAAAAAGTGGATAATACAGAGATTTGAACAGTGGAACTGCAAAACCACAGTTCTATTTATCTGGCCTACACCAGAATCTTTTAAACAAATATATTTGTGTCTGAACAGTCAGCGAGACACTCAAAATGTTTTTTTTTATTGAAAAAAAGGCAAAAAAGTGGATAATACAGAGATTTGAACCGTGGAAGAGGAAAACCACAGTTCTAGTTATCTGGCCTACACCAGAATCTTTTAAACAGATATATTTGTGTCTGAACAGTCAGCGAGACACTCAAAATGTTTTTTTTTATGGAAAAAAGGCAAAAAAGTGGATAATACAGAGATTTGAACCGTGGAACTGCAAAACCACAGTTCAAGTAATCTGTCCTACACCAGACTCTTTCAAACAGATATATTTGTGTCTGAACAGTCAGCGAGACACTCAAAATGTTTTTTTTTATGCAAAAAGGTGGATTACACCTAGATTTGAACCGTGGAAGAGGAAAACCACAGTTCTAGTTATCTGGCCTACACCAGAATCTTTTAAACAGATATATTTGGATCTGAACAGTCAGCGAGACACTGAAACAGTTTTTTTTTATGCAAAAAGGTGGATTACACCCTGATTTGAACCGTGGAAGAGGAAAACCACTGTTCTAGCTCTCTGGCCTACACCAGAATCTTTTAAACAGATATTTTTGTGTCTGAACAGTCAGCGAGACACTCAAAATGTTTCTTTTATGGAAAAAAGGCAAAAAAGTGGATAATACAGAGATTTGAACCATGGAACTGCAAAACCACAGTTCTAGTTATCTGGCCTACACCAGAATCTTTTAAACAGATATATTTGTTTCTGAACAGTCAGCGAGACACTCAAAATGTTTTTTTTTATTGAAAAAAGGCAAAAAAATGGATAATACAGAGATTTGAACCGTGGAACTGCAAAACCACAGTTCTAGTTATGTGGCCTACAACAGACTCTTTTAAACAGATATATTTGTGTCTGAACAGTCAGCAAGACACTCAAAATGTTTTTTTTATTGAAAAAGGCAAAAAAGTGGATAATACAGAAATTTGAACCGTGGAACTGCAAAACCATAATTCTAGTTATCTGGCCTACACCAGACTCTTTTAAATAGATATATTTGTGTCTGAACAGTCAACGAGACACTCAAAATGTTTTTTTTTTTATGGAAAAAAGGCAAAAAGTGGATAATACAGAGATTTGAACCGTGGAACTGCAAAACCACAGATCTAGTTATCTGGTCTCCACCAGACTCTTTTAAACAGAAATATTTGTGTCTGAACAGACACACTCAATTTTTTTTTGGGGAGGGAAAAAATACCAAAAGGTTAATAAGACGGGTATTTGTACAGTCTGACTGAGGAAAAAAAAAAGAAGAGGGTTTAGATGAAAAAAAAAGGATTTTTCCTGGCCCCTGGGACCTGGGGCTAAGTCTAGCAATTTGAAAAGCAGCACACAGGACTGTAATGCAGTGTTTGTTGGTATAACCACTGCATCTCCTATACAGCCTGCCTGCCTGCCTGATATCTGGGATGGATATTAGTCCTGAGAAGAACTGTTTGTTTGATTTTGCAGGCTTTAGAGACCCTACACTACCTATTTCGCAGTATAAATCTCTCCCTAGCTCAGCAACACTCTCCATACACCGTCTAATCCGGAGCGACTGTGTCCAAGATGGCGGCGCCCGGTTTTAAATACTCGAGGTGACGCTGTGTGGCCAGCCGATCACTGTAATGCCCACAACCAACATGGCTGCGGCATTAGAGTGACTGGCTGGCAATCCCTGCATGTTCATTGGTCTGTAAAGTGTGCCAAACATGCAGGGCGCAGACCCGAGCTCCCGCCCGAGTAACCCAGAAATGCTCGGTGCTCGCCGAATATCCCGAGTAGTGAGATGCTCGGGCGAGTACCGAGCAGTGTCGAGCATGCTCACTCAACACTAGAAAGCAGTCATCGATGACAGAAACAAAGCGGGGATTAGAATTTGAAAAAGTGCACACACCTTCTAATAACCAACTTACCGCATAAGTAGAACTATCTGACAATTTGCAGAGAATGTCCGTGGTGCCCTAGATATAGCTGGGTGTGCGTCTCACCAGGGGATTCAAAATGCTCTCCACCCAGCCTGAGATATTTTCCGTTAATGTCCCAATATCAGAAATGTACAAGGTGTCTATATTGGAGAAACTACGCAAAAACTACAAATGAGAATGAATTTACACAGACACACAAATAAGAATGTACTGGACACATCTGTGGGAAAACATTTCTCTAGCATGGGACACTGTATGACAGATTTAAAAGTCTTAATACTGAAAGGTCATTTCACGGACGACAGGGAAAGAAAAATCTGTGAATTCAAATTGATAAGGATGTTCAATTCCTTAACAACAGGACTCAGTCTAACACCTGGGTTTATGACTCACTACATGGACACAATTCACATCTCCAGATAATTAAAAATCTCCCATGGTCTCTTCTCCATTTGCTACAAAAAATCCTAATTTGATCTCCTTGACTTATCAGTGGGAGGCATCACCCCTTACACCTCATGAACAAATGTAACATCTCTCAAATGTTGTGCCATGTATCTTTTGAATTCATTTGTAATAATGCCTGAAGAAGGAGCCTCTGTGCTCTGAAAGCTTCTATATATTTTTTTTTCTGGTTAGCCAATAAAGGTATCACTCTGAGATTACATTTGTCATTTTTGGGCATAAAAGTATTTACATCGATTTTTTTGGCTAACACAGTACCACAATATAACTTTGTGTTGTTTCCAGATTGGGAATTCTATATAAAACTGAAACTGCTTACATCAATTCTGAGGTGCAACAATTCAATGAGAGAGTACATATTACAGAATCATTTACCACCACTTTTACCTGAATGCCGACCTCTCATGAGTAGAGATGAGCGGTCTTCGACTCGAACTGTTCGCCAATCTCAAATTCGAGCTATTTTGGGCGGTGTTCGAGCCGTTCAGCGAACACAAACAATCTGAAAAAAATTCGGCAGTTCGAGGTTATGTTCGATAACTGTTCATGCACCAAAATCATAACTGGATTTTTTCTCAGTAATGCTGAAAATTAATGTTAATACTCAGTTTGAGTGTACAGCGGGGCGGGGGGAGGGGCAGGGGATGGATCTCTGCATAAATAATGAAGATCTCCATTTTTTTTCTCTTTCCCGCATTTACAGTGGGGGGTGCAATCTGTCAGCCTATCAGCAGCCACACACGGAGCAAACTGTTTTTTTTCACACAAGCAAGGGCATGTGTCATTGGCAGTGTATGTCACATGTCCTTGCCCTATAAGACCCAGCCATTCTCCACATAGCCACCATTTTCTCACTGCTGCAGCTGCGTGTTAGACGGCATCACTGTTGCTGTGAGCGCTATACTTTCAGTTTTAATTTCAAGCCAATTTTCGCACAAATCTACAGATAGCTTGGGAGTAGGGAATAGTTGTGATTACAGTCCTTTTGAGGACTAGGTTACATAATTTCCTACGACTTTTATCAGGCAGGTTTGTGCTCTTAAATAGATAGGTTGGGAGTAAAGACTAATTGTAATTGCAGTCCTTTTTGAGGGCTAGGTTACATCAGTTCCTATCACTTTTATCAGGCAGGTCTGTGCTCTTAAATAGATAGGTTGGGAGTAAAGACTAATTGTAAGTGCAGTCCTTTTGAGGGCTAGGTTACATCAGTTCCTATCACTTTTATCAGGCAGGTCCGTGCTCTTAAATAGATAGGTTGGGAGAAGGGACTAATTCCAATTGCAGTCCTTTTGAGGGCTAGGTTACATCAGTTCCTATCACTTTTTGCCAGGCAGGTCTGTGCCAGTGCTGTGCAAGTTTTTTTCACAGCATTTGGCTAATTCTAGCTAAGCAAATCCTTTTTTGCCTCTTGCAGTGTGTGTTAGTCAGTGGAGTAGCCTATCTGTGTTGCAAGCTACACCATCTGTGTATAGAATACAATTTTTTTTACTGCACTTAGCCAAGTAAAACCTTTTGGGCAAAGCATCATTCTATTAGTCCATCTATACTAACCTCCAATAGGTTGCAAATTCAAAATAATTTTTATCTGCATCTAGCTCTGAAAAAATATTTGGGCTTGGGCTTGTAGCAGTGTGTGGGACTTGTTCTATTAGTCCATCTATACTAACCTCCACCAGGTTGCAAATTCAAAATAATTTTTATCTGCATCTAGCTCTGAAAAAATATTTGGGCTTGGGCTCGTAGCAGTGTGTGGGACTTGTTCTATTAGTCCATCTATGCTAACCTCCACCAGGTTGCAAATTCAAAATAATTTTTATCTGCATCTAGCTCTGAAAAAATATTTGGGCTTGGGCTTGTAGCAGTGTGTGGGACTTGTTCTATTAGTCCATCTATACTAACCTCCACCAGGTTGCAAATTTAAAATAATTTTTATCTGCATCTAGCTCTGAAAAAATATTTGGGCTTGGGCTTGTAGCAGTGTGTGGGACTTGTTCTATTAGTCCATCTATACTAACCTCCACCAGGTTGCAAATTCAAAATAATTTTTATCTGCATCTAGCTCTGAAAAAATATTTGGGCTTGGGCTTGTAGCAGTGTGTGGGACTTGTTCTATTAGTCCATCTATACTAACCTCCACCAGGTTGCAAATTCAAAATAATTTTTATCTGCATCTAGCTCTGAAAAAATATTTGGGCTTGGGCTTGTAGCAGTGTGTGGGACTTGTTCTATTAGTCCATCTATACTAACCTCCACCAGGTTGCAAATTCAAAATAATTTTTATCTGCATCTAGCTCTGAAAAAATATTTGGGCTTGTGCTTGTAGCAGTGTGTGGGACTTGTTCTATTAGTCCATCTATACTAACCTCCACCAGGTTGCAAATTTAAAATAATTTTTATCTGCATCTAGCTCTGAAAAAATATTTGGGCTTGGGCTTGTAGCAGTGTGTGGGACTTGTTCTATTAGTCCATCTATACTAACCTCCACCAGGTTGCAAATTTAAAATAATTTTTATCTGCATCTAGCTCTGAAAAAATATTTGGGCTTGGGCTTGTAGCAGTGTGTGGGACCTGTTCTATTAGTCCATCTATACTAACCTCCACCAGGTTGCAAATTCAAAATAATTTTTATCTGCATCTAGCTCTGAAAAAATATTTGGGCTTGGGCTTGTAGCAGTGTGTGGGACTTGTTCTATTAGTCCATCTATACTAACCTCCACCAGGTTGCAAATTCAAAATATTTTTTATCTGCATCTAGCTCTGAAAAAATATTTGGGCTTGTGCTTGTAGCAGTGTGTGGGACTTGTTCTATTAGTCCATCTATACTAACCTCCACCAGGTTGCAAATTCAAAATAATTTTTATCTGCATCTAGCTCTGAAAAAATATTTGGGCTTGGGCTTGTAGCAGTGTGTGGGACTTGTTCTATTAGTCCATCTATACTAACCTCCACCAGGTTGCAAACTCAAAATAATTTTTATCTGCATCTAGCTCTGAAAAAATATTTGGACTTCGGCTTGTAGCAGTGTGTGGGACTTGTTCTATTAGTACATCTATACTAACCTCCACCAGGTTGCAAATTCAAAATAATTTTTATCTGCATCTAGCTCTGAAAAAATATTTGGGCTTGGGCTTGTAGCAGTGTGTGGGACTTGTTCTATTAGTCCATCTATACTAACCTCCACCAGGTTGCAAATTCAAAATAATTTTTATCTGCATCTAGCTCTGAAAAAATATTTGGGCTTGTGCTTGTAGCAGTGTGTGGGACTTGTTCTATTAGTCCATCTATACTAACCTCCACCAGGTTGCAAATTTAAAATAATTTTTATCTGCATCTAGCTCTGAAAAAATATTTGGGCTTGGGCTTGTAGCAGTGTGTGGGACTTGTTCTATTAGTCCACCTATACTAACCTCCACCAGGTTGCAAATTCAAAATAATTTTTATCTGCATCTAGCTCTGAAAAAATATTTGGGCTTGGGCTTGTAGCAGTGTGTGGGACTTGTTCTATTAGTCCATCTATACTAACCTCCACCAGGTTGCAAATTCAAAATAATTTTTATCTGCATCTAGCTCTGAAAAATTTTTTGTGCTTGTAGCAGCGTGTGGGACTTGTTCTATTAGTCCATCTATACTAACCTCCACCAGGTTGCAAATTCAAAATAATTTTTATCTGTATCTAGCTCTGAAAAAATATTTGGGCTTGTGCTTGTAGCAGTGCGTGGGACTTGTTCTATTAGTCCATCTATACTAACCTCCACCAGGTTGCAAATTCAAAATAATTTTATCTGCATCTAGCTCTGAAAAAATATTTGGGCTTGGGCTTGTAGCAGTGTGTGGGACTTGTTCTATTAGTCCATCTATACTAACCTCCACCAGGTTGCAAACTCAAAATAATTTTTATCTGCATCTAGCTCTGAAAAAATATTTGGGCTTGGGCTTGTAGCAGTGTGTGGAACTTGTTCTATTAGTCCATCTATACTAACCTCCACCAGGTTGCAAATTCAAAATAATTTTTATCTGCATCTAGCTCTGAAAATTTTTTTGGGCTTGGGCTTGTAGCAGTGTGTGGGACTTGTTCTATTAGTCCATCTATACTAACCTCCACCAGGTTGCAAATTCAAAATAATTTTTATCTGTATCTAGCTCTGAATAAATATTTGGGCTTGTGCTTGTAGCAGTGTGTGGGACTTGTTCTATTAGTCCATCTATACTAACCTCCACCAGGTTGCAAATTCAAAATAATTTTTATCTGCATCTAGCTCTGAAAAAATATTTGGGCTTGTGCTTGTAGCAGTGTGTGGGACTTGTTCTATTAGTCCATCTATACTAACCTCCACCAGGTTGCAAATTCAAAATAATTTTATCTGCATCTAGCTCTGAAAAAATATTTGGGTTTGTAGCAGTGTGTGGTACTCATTGTATTAGGCCATCTATACCAAGCTCCACCAGCTTTGAAATTAATAATAATTTTTAGCTGCATCTTGCCTGTAAACTAATTTTGGGCATATTAGCAGTGTGTGGTACTCATTCTATTAGGCCATCTATACTAAGCTCCACCAGCTTTGAAATTAATAATAATTTTTAGCTGCATCTAGCCCGGAAAATAATTTTCCTTCCCAATAGTGGTAGCAATAGAAATATGGGGCTAACAAAAATATACGCTTCATAACAAAAAACACCAGCCTAGCGCACTGCACTAATAAGATGGCATCATCGTCTCTAACAGTGCTAGGCCTACTACGCCGGCTAGCATTCCTGTGCCTAAAACACAATGTATGGGTCCGCGCTAGCCACGATGCTGAGAGGTCTAAAGCTGCTGCTAATGCTTTATCACAATACAATTGGCAGATTTTCACAGAGCTCCTCCCCAACGCCCACCCATCGGGCAACAGTTTCCCACCCTCCCTATGGGATCTAGTGGCGAATAGTTGATGCCATTAATCAGAGTGTCAGTTGCCCCGTTGACGTGTCAAGCATACGGTAAGGCATGGGAAGAGTGGACACGACTAGTAGCAGGCAGACGGGTTGACCAATGTGAACAAGCCAGATTACAAGTCACCATAGAATTTCTCCACCAGCTAATGATAAGGGGCATATCAGGGGCGTCAGCGCAGCGGTGTCTGAACGGAGTAGCATTTCACTTCCAACTACTGGTTTGGGGAGATGTGACAAAGAGATTCATCATCAGACAATCCATAAAAGGGTGGAAAAGGGGTCAGCCAAGTCAGGAGTGTAGACGTCCCATCCCGTGTCACTAAAACTGATTTCTCACATCATATCCCTAACACCATTAACATGACACTCACAATTTGAAGCAACACTACTGTCTACTGCATTTGAGATCGCCTTCTTCGGGGCGCTATGCATAAGCGAATTAGTCCCTCAATCCAAAATTACCACCAGTGGAGGCTTATTACACCAGGACGTAGTCATAGCCAATAATGCAATACGTCTACGCATACGCCAATCGAAAACGGTTCCAGCGGGCAGGGGCACTTGGGTACTTCTACAACCCACAAACAGTACACTGAGTCGGGTAACAATAGTAAAAACATATATAACCATCAGATCACCAAGTAATTTATTCCTATCACACATTGATGGAACGCCATTATCAAGATACCAGTTCCAAGCCATATTTAATAAATGCATAACATTGGCAGGGAACCACCCCAAAGATTACGGGACACACTCATTCCGCATAGGCGCGGCCACAGAAGCAGCAAGAGCAGAACTGTCAGAAACGGAAGTTCAGAGGATAGGGAGATGGTGATCCACGTGTTTGGCGAGATACATAAGACCGGACTTGGTATCCTAACGTGGTTTGTTTCTTTTACAGGTGACGCTAAGCCAACAGTGTGGGTGATAGTCCACTCGTATATATATTGGGCAGAAAAAAGGGCGAAAGTCCGCCCAGGCGTGAGGAAATTAGAGTTTCATAACACATATTTCAACTGGAGAGGTATTAGAGGCCTGCTATGGCCACAGGTACTAATGGAGGTAATCAAGGTAGGGAGAGAGGCAAGAGGTCCGGTCATCTTAGTTATACAGGCCGGGGGAAACGACCTAGGTCATCACAAGACCGCATAACTAATGGCAATAATGAAACTAGACACTGAGCGCTTCAGAGAATTTTTCACAAAACTAACTATAGTATGGTCAGAGATTGTATCGATAGCGGTATGGCAAGGTGCGCGAGACATCACGGCCATTGAACGGACAAGGCGGGTAATAAATATTCAGATGGCAAAATTTAGAAGAAACAGAGGCAGTGTAGTGATACAACACCGACAACTGGAAGGAGATAAAGCAGGCCTCATACGGCCCGACGGTGTTCACTTAATGGATATTGGACTGGACATATTCCTGTCAGGACTCCAGGACGGAGTGGAACAAGCGTTAAGAGTGAAGGATGGAGGTCAGAGTCCTGCATAGGAGTACGCAGGATCCTCCGTGGCCTGGAAATAGAAAGGACATGTTGGAGAGTTACACTTGTTGGCCAATTTGCCGGTGTGGAGACCCAGGGCATGCTGCAACAAGCTGAATTATTTTAGAAACAAAATGCCTTTCTAATGGAATGAGTATAAAGTTTTAATAAAGCTGTGACCGATCCTCACCCATCCAGTTGTAAGAGTTACATTATTGTATTGTCAAGGAAAGGGGGGCGGTAGGGGGCTGAGCGTCTGGGTTTGGTTCGAGGTCCCCACAGTCTGCCTAGGCTAGATGTATTTAAAAATTCTTATTAGATACACAGGTGGTGCAGCTTGCTTCGCAGCTGGGCTACTACGCCCAAAGTATTGCCTAGGCTAGATGCAGTTAAAAATTCTACGCTGACTAGCAGACACTGAAGCTTTGGAGCAGACCTCTGGGTAAACAGCTCTTCAGACTCAACCATCTGTGTTACCCCAAGCCATAGTGTATGTAGTTTCTTACAGTTAAAAGGGGAGAGGAGCGACCCAACCCACCTGGAATTGACGATGCCAACGTCACGTAAAACACAGCAAGGGGACGCCAAAAAGAGTCTCCATTTTTTCCAAAAATTGTGGCACAGACACCACTTAAGTGGCATCAATTGCCCCAGAGTTGCTTAAAACGGTTGGTGAGGTGATTTTACCAAATCCTCAAGCTTTTAGTCTCCCCAGGATGACACAGGGTAGAAAAGTCCTTGCGGATCCATGATTTGTTCATCTTTATGAACGTGAGTCTGTCTACATTCTCAGTGGACAGCCGCGTGCAGCACACCACCAGCAGCGCTGAACACACGTTCAGAGAGAACGCTGGCTGCAGGGCATGACAAGATCTCCAAGGCGTGAGTGGCGAGCTCCGGCTATCTTTTCCAGATTGGAAGCCCAAAATGAGCAAGGGTCCAGTGACACAGTCATAGCTTCGATGTTCACTTGGAGATACTCCTGTACCATCCTCTCTAGGCGTTGACTATGTGTCAGACTTCTTGTCTCCTGTGGCCTTGCAAAGGATGGTCTAAAAAGGTGGTGAAATGATTCCGCAAAATTGCTGTTACCAGCAGATACTGTGTTACTGTTACGGTTTAAGCGATGAAGATTCGACAGTCCCACGGTTTGCAAGTTAGAACTGTGAGATTCACTACGTGCACCACTGATGTTTTGTGGAAAAGCACATGTAAGATTCTGCAACAGCCTCTGCTGATACTCCTGCATGCGTGAATCCCTTTCTATGGCAGGAATTATTTTGGCAAATTTACTTTTGTACCGGGGATCTAAGAGTGTGGCAACCCAGTAATCGGGATTACTTAGAATTCTGACAATCCGAGGGTCATGTTGCAGGTAGTGCAGCAAGAAGGCACTCATGTGTTTTGCGCATCCAGGAGGACCAAGTCCTTGTTGTGTTGGTAGCGAGGTAAGAATCATGCTTCCTTCCTCTACCCTCTCCCCCCAACCTAGCACAGCAGAAATGTGATCAAGGTCTCCCTCATCTGATGAGTCTTACATGCCCATCGCCAGTTCGTCCTCCACTTCTTCCTTGGCTCCTGCACCTTCCTCAACAGTTTGGCTGCTACCATGCGCCCTGGATAATCCCTCTCCCCCACCCTCCCATGCCTGCCGCCTTGGTGCTGCCGATCGTCTGGACCTTGGAGATGTTATCCCTTCCGCATACGACTCCTCCCCTACTTCCTCCACCTCCTCTTGTCCCACCACCTGACTCTGAATTCTGTTTAACGTGTGCTCCAGCATGTAAATCACCAGAATAGTCATGCTGATAATGGCATCGTCGTCAGCACTAAACATCTTCGTCGCCATTTCAAAACTGTGCAGAAGGGTGTATGGCGCCCCTGAGGGTTCAGTCGCCACAGAGGTACTGCAGCTCACCCAGAGGTGTGGTATCTCACCCTCAGGTAAGGAAGGAGTACGGCTTGGGACCCTAACACCTGCATCCAACACATACCCGCAGTGGGGGTAGGGCGAGATTGCTCCTAAGGGAGAGCACAGTCCCAGGTCCCTAGGTGGTGGGAGGGTCCTATGTAGTGGGTGTGGGAGGAGAAAGAAGCTTAGGGGAGCACATGACAGGGAGAGTATAAATAGGAAGCCATCTTAGAAAGAGCAAGCCAGTCAGAGGAGAAGTGACAGGAGCAGAGGCTCTGCATGAGCTCTGCTCCGGAGGCGGGCCTAGCCTGGGAGGCCCAGGACTGAAGGAGAGAAGAGAGGAGTGGGAGCAGGAAGGCTCCAGGATCCGAAGGGACTCTAGGGGTACGGGCCGTGCAGAAGGCCACCCGTACGCCAGCTGCTACCAGGAGGTAAAGCGGTCAGGCCAGATAAGGGGAACCGGTCACTCAACTAGCGGAGAAACAGCAAGGCTCAACTAGAAACCGGAGGCTGCAGCATTTCATGTACTGCAGGCCAAAGTACTTACCAGTCTCACTAAGAAGGTAGCCACATAGGACCCAGGGGACGGAACACACGTCGCCCGCCAAGGCCCGAGGATACCGGACTGATGTGTCACTGGGTGTGAGGTGCAGGGAGAAGGCCAGAGAAAGGACACATGGAAGGGGGTCCTGCTAAGTACTCCGGAGCTATCTGGGGGTGGACTGAGCCCCTCACTGAGTACGCACAGCACGACGGGGGAGATTGCTCTGGTACCTGTAATCTGGACTGCAACAACTGTGAGTAAAGATCTTGGGACTGCATCACACGGACTCTGTGTTCATTACTGACTCCCTGCACTACAACCACCATCATCCACCCACACTGCCCTGAAGCTACACTCTTCCTGTGGGGAGTAATAATACCATTGCTGCAAAACCACCAGCTTCAGAGGACTGTCCCGCAGCGGCGGCCCCTTTGGCCGCACTCCACAGGTGGCGTAGTCGGACATTATAAAACCCATATATACAAATTACCCTTGGATTGACCGCCCTGGGTCACGGACCGGGTCGCCGCCACAGTGACTACAACCCCCCGAGTCTAACGACCCAGCTCCGGGTACCCCACGGCCCAGGGGGCACATCAACTTCATAGGTCCCTGATCTGAGACCACTCCTGCAGCGTGATTTGCCCCACCTCTGGATCTCGTTGGCCCAGGCTATACGTCAGAACGTATTGCACCAGGGCTTGTTGGTGCTGCCACAGTCGCTGCAACATGTGCAGAGTTGAATTCCACCGTGTCGGCACATCGCATTTCAGCCGGTGAACTGGCAGGCCCAACGACTTCTGTAGAGATGTAAGTCGTTGAGCTGCGGGATGCGAACGGCGGAAGTGAGCACACAGCGACCGTGCCCTCTGCAGAAGGCCATCTAGTCCGGGATAGTGGGCTAAAAATTGCTGGACAACCAGGTTCAACACGTGAGCCATACAAGGCACGTGTGTGACATTGCCCCGGCTAAGGGCCGCACCCAGGATTGCAGCATTGTCGCACACGGCCTTCCCTGGTTGCAGGTCCAGTGGAGGCAACCATTCATGAAACTGGGTCTCCAGAGCTGACCACAACTTTTCAGCTGTGTGACTCACATTTCCCAGACATTTCAAAGTAAACACCGCCTGATGCCGTTGAGCCCTGCTGCCAGCATAGTAAGGAGGTGTGCAGGATTCCTTCTGCACAGTTAGAAAGCGGGTGGCATTACCAGACAGGCTTTGGGTGCAGGTGGAGAACCGAGAGGAGGTTGAGGAGGCAGAAGCAGTGGAGGAACTTCTAGATAAAGAGGATTGACGTACAACTCGTGGGGACGGCAAGACATGGACAGCAGCCCCATGTCCTGCTGTCACGATAGTTAGCCAGTGCCCAGTCAGCGACATGTAACGCCCCTGTCCATGCCTACTCGCCCTAGTGTCTGTGGTGAAATGCACCCTGTCACACACAGAGTTTCTCAAAGAAGCGGTGATGTTGTGTGCGACATGCTGGTGGAGCGCAGGCACACCTTTCTTTGAGAAGTAGTGCCGACTGGGCATCTGGTACTGGGGCACTGCGATGGACATAAGGTCTCGAAAATCCTCTGTGTCCACCAGGCGGAAAGGCAGCATTTCTGTAGCCAACAGCTTGCAGATGGTGAAATTCAACCTCTTAGCTTTGTCATGGCTAGGAGGAAATGGTCTTTTACTTGTCCACATCTGAGGGACCGAGGGCTGGCTGTTGTGCTTAGACGGGGTTGAGTAGGGTGTCCCCGGCAAACTTGCCGGTCTGTGACGAAGATGCAGGCGGAAAAGTTAGGTTGCCTTGATCCAAAGGTGGTGCTCTCGATGTCGGAGAGCGTTCAACACCAGCTGGTGTTTCCACTTCCATATGAAATGATGACCTGTCAATCACACTGGCTGTTGCAGGTAAAGAGGTGGCAGGTCTGCGTCCAAAAACATGTGTGACTGCTGTCCCCCCAGTCACAGAGGATGAAGAGGCCGCGGATGCACGAGATGGGGCTGACGGTGGTTGGCCCGGCCCGCTAGGCCGCATTGTAGCACAGTGAGCTTCCCACTGCAACTTATGCTTCATATCCATGTGACGGTTCATGCATGAAGTACTCAAACTATGGATTTTTTGGCCTCTACTTAGCTTTTGGTGACAAATATTACAGATAACACGAGTTGGGTCATCCTTATCGATCTGAAAAAATGCCCAGGCTATGCAAGGCTTTGAGCCCATGCGACCTGAAGAGCCACTACGACTTGTGGTCAGAGGCAGAGTTGTGGTTGACGTGCTTCCAGTACTCCGTCTCTGTCCAGGAAGGCGCAACCTAACCTCGTCGTCAATAGCATCTGTGACGCCCAGCTGCGCTTGGTATCACAGATCCTAGAAGAGTGCATTGATGGAATCCTCCACAAGAGGCCCCCATAAACATTCCCACATCTCCACCTTCCACTTCAGACCAGCAGAGGGAGCCCGTTAGGGATATAAATAGGGAAGGTGGAGCTAGGCAGTTCAGATCCTCTGAAGAGTTCCTGCAGTAGAGAAGCCTAAGAGAGGTCAGTCTGCAGTGGAGCTCAGTCTAGTCTAGAGAACTCAGTTAATAGTTCAGCAGTGGAGCACGAGGCTCCTGTTAGCTAGATTCAGGGAGTCCAGTTAGAGCTTAAGGTGTGCCTGCGCCATAAGATTGGTGAAGCGCGGCAAGCTGCCCTTAGTTTGTATAGCCTAGTGAGGGCCGAAGGCGAGTGGAGAGTTAGTACATAGGGGGCAGAGGAGCTTAACCAGCTCACCCCGAAGCATTTACCGGACACCGGATCTGAGCTTACCGGGATCTCTATGACCCAGTAAGGCATAACCGGAATCCCTGGAGAACTACAAGGTCCAGTATCTCTAAGGTGCTGATACGTAACAGAGCCAGGAGACACTTAGGCCCCGCATACTGGGAGCGTGAACTCCATGACAAGGCCCTACCACAAGGTCAGCCAGCGCAGGACAGAGACAAAGTTAGGCCTAGCTTCAGGCAGGTCAGAAACTTACTATGCAGAGGCAAGAAACAGGAGGCCCTACACCCGCTCATTGGGGAGGATCCTGATATGCACCCTTCATCCTACAGTGCTCCGGGATGTGCCTGAATTTCCACCAGTAAAAGGTACTGAAGTGACTACCGTGTCCGTTCCCATTCTTGCTCTGACCCAGCTGGGTCTCGCCTGTCTGCATTCCCCCTGCATATGCTGCCCTGAGGCCTAGCTCCACCTGTGGGGAGCTATACCATCGAGCTGCCTTATCACCGGCCTCAGTGGACTGCTGCAGCGCTGGTGCTTCTCACCAGATACCACAGGTGGCATCACGAACTCTTATAAAATTAACAATTATCCACCCTTTTAAAGAGTGACCCCACTGTACGGGCCGGGGAGCCGACCACCGCAATATCCCAAAGGCCAGGCAAAGGCCCGGGTACCGAGTCATCCCCATCCCCTGGGCTAGTCACATCCTCCTCCACCTCCTCTGCTGACCTCATCGACTGGCTGACTGTGGGTTGACAGTAAGTGGGATCTCCAACCTCGTCATCATCACCCTGTGCCTGTGTGTTCTCACACCCGTCGTCCTCAGAGCCAACTAGTGTTGAGCCACCCCCGTGTAGTGTTCGAGTTCGGTTCGGTTCGTCGAACACCCGTGTGTTCGCCGAACTGTTCGTCGAACACCTTCGAACACCGTTAAAACCAATGGCAGGCAAACAAAAACACATAGAAACACATAGAAAACACCTTCAAAGGTGTCCAAAAGCTGACAAACTGCTCAGAAGACACAACTAACACATGGAAAAGTGACAAGTGCATATAGTCATGCGAAAAGAAAAGAAGTGGAGGAGTAAAAGGAGGGGGAGACACAGATATAGGCATGTCATGCCCTTCTAAAATCCAAAAAGTGAGAATCCGACACGGCCAGTCCGCTCCTGCCCGTGCCACCTCCGTGTCGCCGGGTTTGTGCCAGAGCCGCGGTGAACCCTGACGGCCAGCCCCCCTCTCCCAATACTGGTGCCTGTCCGCTGGTGGGTCGAGCGAGCCCCACTGTTGTGGAGGCAGCTCTAAGCTTTTTAATTTAAATTGTCTCTCTAATTTGAATGAATACACTTTAAATCCATTTACAAGGATCTATTGGAGGGCAAGTCTCATGCCAGCAGCCGCGTAATTCCTGCTCCAGTAGCGTACACTAAAGCTGCTGCAGTTAAAAAGCTTTTATAAGGATAGAGCTCGGCTGTCCACCGCAAGGCATCCTACTGCCAGTCCCAGCCCCTATGTCTTGGGGTGCCTCCTGATGCTCTTCACTGAGTATCCCGTGGGCCCGAAGCATTTCCTTTGAAAAAATTAAGTGTCCAAACTACAGGTGGTGTAGCTTGCTTAACAGCCGGGATAATCCGCTGACTAGCAGACACTGCTACTAGGCACAAAGTATTTCCTGGGCTAGATGCAGTTAAAAATTTGTAATTAGATACTCTCGTTGGATGCTGAGAAAGCATTCCATAGAGTCTCCTGGCACGCCATATATGATTCTCTTAAAAAGCTTGGGGTAGGGGTCTAGGGGACCCTTTTATAGCCAAAATCACGGCCCTGTATCGCAATACGTCACCTAGGCTGAAGATAAATGGAACTGTAGCACCCTGAGGGCTCGGTTGCTACAGAGGTATTGCACCTCACCCAGAGGTGTGATATCTCACTCTCAGGTAAGGATGGAGTGTGGATCAGGACCCGACGCCTGCATGCATTACACCACATTGCCATGGGGCAGGGCGACCAATATGCCCCTGAGATGGGCACGACAGTCCCTGTCCCTGGCTGGAGTGGGGGGAGGGAACACTGAGGAAGGGGAACCCTGTAGTGCAGGAGCAGGGAGGAAGCAGTTCCTGGGTGCATTGAGAAGGGAGTATAAAAGGTGGGCACCATCTTAGTTCAGTGCAGAGAAGTCTGAGCAGAAGTGACAGGGAGCAGGGGCTCTGCATGAGCTCTGCTCCGGAGGCGGGCCTAGTAACAGAGGCCCAGTCCTGGAAGAGGGAGAAGGAAGGAAGAGGAGCGGAGAAGGCTCCAGGAACGAGGAACAAAGGGATCCCAGGGGTGCGGACGGGCGAGTCGCCACCGCACGCCCGAATCCACCTGCATGGAGGGGTCAGGCCAAAGGGGGAGACCGGTCCCCGAAACTAGTGGACGCAGGAAACGACCCTCAGCTAGAAACCGGAGGCTGTGACATTTTATGTGGCGCAGCCCCTCGCTACATCCGCTAGGAAGCCACCACATAGGGTCAGGGAAACTGGCGCCAAGTTTACCAAGAGGAGGCCTGAGGCAGCCGGACAGAAGGGTTGGTAAGAAAGGCCAGACAAAGGACACACAAAGGGGGTCCTGTGAAGCGCTCCAAAGTTATCTGGGAGTTGTCTGAGCCCCTCACCTGGTGAGCACAGTACAACGTGGGCAGCCGTTACCTGCAGACGTGGTCTGAATAATAAGAACTGTGAGAAAAGGCCATGGACTGCATCACTGACTCCGTGTCGTTACTGCTGCTGCCCTGCACCATCACACCCATCCTCCGCATACACTGCCCTGAGGCTATACTCCTCCCGTGGGGAGTTATGCTACGCTCTGCTGCACCCACAACACCAGCCTCAGCGGTCTGCCCTGCAGCGGTGGTTCACTCTGACCGCAATCCACGGGTGGTAGTCGGACATTTAAACATCAAAAACACATAAATAGTTCCGCCACTGGTTTGACCGCCCTGAGCCACGGAACCGGGTCGCCGCCACGGAGACTACAACCACCAGCATCCACCAAAAAGGGTCCGGCTCCGGGTGTCCCAAGGCCCAGGGGGTGCTTCAGAACATTTTCATCACCTTTCAGAATCACCAATGGGACAAGGCAGGGATGTCCTCTGTCCCCTCTCTTATACATCCTAGTGACGGAGCACCTGCTCTCATCAATTCGCCATAACCCCAATATTAGGTGGATTGAGGTGGGAGGCACCGAGTACAAGTGCTCTCTATTTGCTGATGATGTCCTAGTATATATCACTCAATCACATATATCCATCCATGCTGTTATGGCTGAAATAGATCACTTTGTTACATGGTCAAATTTTAAAATCAATGCAGCGAAGTCTGCCCTCGATGTCTCTCTCCCCAAATCCATACAGGATTCCATCCAGTCCAACTTTCCCTTTGCCTGGCCCTCACAGGGTATCAAATACTTAGGAATTCCTATTCATAGAGATCTCTCCCATCAATGTTATCTTAATTTTGGGCCCTTTATTGAACAACTCCATACAGACCACGGTTGGCAAGTTAGAACTGTAAGATTCACTACGTGAACCACTGGTGTTTTGTGGAAAAGCACATGTACACTGTGTTCCAAATTATTATGCAAAAAGTGTTTAGGAGTGATAATGGAAGAATTTGTTTGTTTGTCAGTTAAACTCATTGATGGTGATGTGTGTCAGGGCTCTTTATATCACTGTAAGCAATTGCAGACACCTGTGCTAATTAGTTTGGCAGGTGTGTCCAATGAAAGTCAAGACTACTTAAGAAGGCTGTCCCACATTATTAAGCAGCCTACATTTTCTGCCAAAATGGGAAAGAAAAAGGATGTGTCGGCTGCTGAGAAGCAACAAATTGTGGAGTGTTTAGGTCAAGGCATGACTACAATCAACATTGTGCGATGATCAGGATGAAGTGTCTTGGCAATCAAGAAGTATGTAGATGATTCACAGTACACACGTGTGCGTGCTGATAAGGGCAAATTGAGGACTCTTTCCTACAGGCAATTACGTCAGGTTAAAAGAGCAGCGGCAGAAAAGCCTTGTCATAGCAGCAGACAAGTTTTTGAAGCTGCTGGTGCCTCCAACGTCCCCCGAACAACAAGATGCAGGGTCCTTCAGAGGTTTGCAGCTGTGCATACGCCATCCTGTCGACCTCCTCTATCCACTTCACACAAGCAGAAACGGCTCCAGTGGGCCAAACATTACATGAAGACTGATTTCAAAACTGTTTTGTTCACGGATGAGTGCCGTACAACGCTCGATGGTCCAGATGGATGGAATGGAGGATGGCTGGTTGATGGACACCCCACGCAAACAAGGCTACAGCGCCAACAAGGAGGAGGTAGAGTAATGTTTTGGGCTGAAATCATGGGGAGAGAGATTGTCGGCCCCTTTAGGATCCATGAAGGGGTAAAGATGAACTCCATAATGTATGTGGAGTTTTTCAAACAGCACTTCCTGCCATGGTTCAAGAAGAAGAACCGTGTATTCCACAGCAAGATCATTTTTATGCATGATAATGCACCATCTCATGCTGCACATAAAACATCTGCATCTCTGGCTGATATGGGCATAAAAGGGGACAAACTTATGGTGTTACCCCCATGCTCCCCTTACCTCTACCCCATTCACAACCTCTGGAGCATCATCAAAAGGAGTGTCTATGATGGCGGGAGGCAGTTCACATCTAAGAAACAGCTCTGGGAGGGTATTCTTTCCTCATGCAAAACAATTGAAGCAGAAACCATCCAAAACCTGACAAATTCAATGGACGAGAGAGTTCAGAAGCTCCTTTTGAACAAGGGGTCCTATGTGAAAATGTAACATCACCTAGAATAAAGTTTTGAGTTGAAAACTGTTTGATTTCAGTTTCTAATAACCTGCTAATGCTTATAATTTCAAAAATGACCATTTTTTTGGTCTTTATTAAAATGAAAAGGTTGATCGAAAAGTTTGGGGGATCTAAGAGTGTGGCAACCCAGTAGTCAGGATTACTTCGAATTCTGACAATATGAGGGTCATGTTGCAGGTAGTGCAGCAAGAAGGCACTTATGTGTCTTGCACATCTCGGAGCCCCAAAATTATTTTCCGGGCTAGATGCAGCTAAAAATTATTATTAATTTTAAATCTGGTGGAGCTTAGTATAGATGGCCTAATAGAATCAGTGCTGCACACTGCTACAAAGCCCAAATTATTTTCCAGCCAAGGTACAGATAAACATGATTAGTAATTTTAAATCTGGTGGAGCTTAGTATAGATGGCCTAATAGAATCAGTGCTGCACACTGCTACAAAGCCCAAATTATTTTCCAGCCAAGATACAGATAAACATGATTAGTAATTTTAAATCTGGTGGAGCTTATTATAGATGGCCTAATAGAATCAGTGCTGCACACTGCTACAAAGCCCAAATTATTTTCCAGCCAAGATACAGATAAACATGATTAGTAATTTGAAAGCTTAAAACGGTTGGTGAGGTGATTTTAACCAATCATCAAGCTTTTACTCTCCCCAGGATGACACAGGGGTAGAAAAGTCGTTTCGGATCCATGATTTGTTCATCTTTATGAACGTGAGTCTGTCTACATTATCAGTGGAGAGCCGCGTGCGCTTATCTGTCAGCACACCACCAGCAACGCTGAACACACGTTCAGACAGAACGCTGGCTGCGGGGCATGACAAGATCTCCAAGGCGTAAGTGGCTAGCTCCGGCCATTTATCCAGATTGGAAGCCCAAAAAGAGCAAGGGTCCAGTGACACAGTCATGGCTTCAATGTTTACTTGGAGATACTCCTGTACCATCGTCTCTAGGCGTTGACTATGTGTCAGACTTCTTGTCTCCTGTGGCCTTGCAAAGGATGGGCTAAAAAAGTGGTGAAATGATTCCGCAAAATTGATGTTACCAGCAGATACTGTGGTTCTGTTACGGTTTGAGTGCTGAACACTCGACGGTCCCACGGTTGGCAAGTTGGAACTGTGAGATTCACTACGTGCACCACTGGTGTTTTGTGGAAAAGCACATGTAAGATTCTGCAACAGTCTCTGCTGATACTCCAGCATGCGTGCATCCCTTTCTATGGCAGGAATAATTTCTGCAAATTTACTTTTGTACCGGGTATCTAACAGTGTGGCAACCCAGTAGTCAGGATTATTTCTAATTCTCACAATTCGAGGGTCATGTTGCAGGTAGTGCAGCAAGAAGGCACTCATGTGTGTTGCGCATCCAGGAGCACCAAGTCCCTGTTGTGTTGGTGGCGAGGTAACAATCATGCTTCCTTCCTCTGTCCTCTCCCCCCAACCTCGCACAACAGAAATGTGATCAAGGTCTCCTTCATCTGATGAGTCTTCCATCAGTTCGTCCTCCACTTCTTCCTGGGCTCCTGCACCTTCCTCACTAGTTTGGCTGCTACCATGCGCCCTGGTAAAACCATCTCCCCCACCCTCACATGCCTGCCGCCTTGGTGCTGCCGACCGTCTGGACCTTGCAGATGTTAGCCCTTCCGCATACAACTCCTCCTCCTCTACTTCCTCCACCTCCTCTTGTGCCACCACCTGACTCCAAATTCTGTTTAACATGTGCTCCAGCATGTAAATCACCGGAATAGTCATGCTGATAATGGCATCGTCAGCACTAAAAATCTTCGTCGCCATTTCAAAACTGTGCAGAAGGGTGCATAGGTCCCTGATCTGAGACCACTCCTCCAGCGTGATTTGCCCCACCTCTGGATCTCGTTGGCCCAGGCTATACGTCAGAACGTAATGTACCAGGGCTTGTCGGTGCTGCCACAGTCGCTGCAACATGTGCAGAGTTGAATTCCACCGGGTAGGCACATAGCATTTTAGCCGGTGAAGTAGCAGGCCCAACGAATTCTGTAGAGATGTAAGTCGCTGAGCTGCGGGATGCGAACGGCGGAAGTGAGCACACAGCGACCGTGCCCTCTGCAGAAGGCCATCTAGTCCGGGATAGTGGGCTAAAAATTGCTGGACAACCAGGTTCAACACGTGAGCCATACAAGGCACGTGTGTGACATTGCCCCGGCGAAGGGCCGCACCCAGGTTTGCAGCATTGTCGCACATGGCCTTCCCTGGTTTCAGGTCCAGTGGAGACAACCATTCATGAAATTGGTTCTCCAGAGCTGACCACAACTCCTCAGCTGTGTGACTCACATTTCCCAGAGATTTCAAAGTAAAAACCGCCTGATGACGTTGAGCCCTACTGCCAGCATAGTAAGGAGGTGTGCAGGATCCCTTCTGCGCAGTTAGAAAGCTTGTGGCATGACCAGACAGGCTTTGGGTGCAGGTGGAGGACCGAGAGGAGGTTGAGGAGGCAGAAGCAGTGGAGGAACTTTGAGATAAAGAGGATTGACGCACAACTCGTGGAGACGGCAAGACTTGGACAGCAGCCCCTTGTCCTGCTGTCACCATAGTTACCCAGTGCCCAGTCAGCGACATGTAACGCCCCTGTCCATGCCTACTCGTCCAAGTGTCTGTGGTGAAATGCACCCTTTCACACACAGAGTTTCTCAAAGAAGCGGTGATGTTGTGTGCGACATGCTGGTGGAGCGCAGGCACACCTTTCTTTGAGAAGTAGTGCCGACTGGGCATCTGGTACTGGGGCACTGCGACGGATATAAGGTCTCGAAAATCCTCTGTGTCTACCAGGCGGAAAGGCAGCATTTCTGTAGCCAAGAGCTTGCAGATGGTGAAATTCAACCTCTTAGCTTTCTCATGGCTAGGAGGAAATGGTCTTTTACTTGTCAACATCTCAGGGACCGAGGGCTGGCTATTGTGCTTAGACGGGGTTGATAAGGGTGTCCCCGGCAAACTGCCGGTCTGTGAGGAAGATGCAGGCGGACATGTTAGGTTGCCTTGATCCAAAGGTGGTGCTATCGATGTCGGACAGCGCTCAACACCAGCTGGTGTTACCACCTCCAAAGAAAATGATGACCTGCCAATCACGCTGGCTGTTGCGGGTAAAGAGGTGGCAGGTCTGCGCCCCAAAACAGGTGTGACTGCTGTCCCCCCAGTCACAGAGGATGAAGAGGCCGCGGATGCACAAGATATGGCAGACAGTGGTTGGCCCGGCCGGCTAGGCCGCATTGTAGCACAGTGAGTTCCCACTGCAACTTATGCTTCATGTCCATGTGCCGGTTCATGCATGAAGTACTCAAACTATGTATTTTTTGACCTCTACTTAGCTTTTGCTGACAAATGTTACAGATAACACGAGTTGGGTCATCTTTATCGATCTGAAAAAATGCCCAGGCTATGCAAGGCTTAGCACCCATGCGACCTGAAGAGCCACCATGCCTTGTGGTGAGAGGCAGAGTTGTGTTTGAGGATGCAGTTGTTGACGTGCTTCCAGTACTACGTCTCTGTCCAGGAAGGCGCAACCTGACCTCGTCGTCACTAGCATCCTCCTCCACCTCCTCTGCTGACCTCATCTCTTGGCTGACTGTGGGTTGACAGTAAGTGGGATCTCCAACCTCATCATCATCACCCTGTGCGTTATCACACCCATCGTCCTCAGAGCCAACCTGTTCCTGCCCTGACAAAAAACTAAAGTTGTCGCTCCAATCAGGTATTTGAGTCTCATCATCGTCTTCCTCATTGTCTCCACCAACAGGAGTTACAGTTTGGGAATGAGGGTCTACATTATGGTCAGAACCTTCTGCGTCTGGTCCTGGATCCGACTCATAAAGATTCTGGGCATCAGTGCAGATCATTTCCTCGTCTGGATTCACAGAAGCGCTGGAGTCGACCTCTGATTCCCAGGCTATAGTATGAGTAAACAGCTCTGCAGACTCAACCATCTGTTCTACCTCATACTCAGACGGGCAGCTGGAGATTTGGGAGCTGTGAGGAAGCAAGTGCGATTGGGGTGACACCTTTGAGGACTGGAGTATTTGTGATGTTGAAGTTGATGTGGAGGAGAGCCCACTTAAAGGAACACTTGATATCCGTTGAAGCTCCTGCTGTTTTTGTGCCTCATCTGGAATTTGTAGCGATTGGCGTGGCCGTAAGAAAGGGATCTTATCACTTTGTCCGCTAAAAGAAGTAGACATTTTAGTTTGGCTGGAAGATAGTCTTTCTTCTGCAGATGATACTGTTGCTTTGACACCTACCCCACGGACACAACCTTTTTTCCCCTTCCCAACACGCCTATTCCCCTTTCCACCAGCAGCAGGCCTTTTTCCACTCATTTTGGTGGTTAACTAATTCACAACTCTGGAGTTGTTTGCACAAAAAAACAATGGATGGGAACCGAGCAGAGCTGAGTGGCCAAACTGTGGTATTAGGCCAAAACTATTGGCTGGGTTAGATGCAGAAAAAAATTATATTTAATTTGCAACCTGATGGAGGTCAGTATAGATGGACTAATAGAACAAATCCAACACACAGCTAGAAGCCCAAATAATTTTTCAGAGGTAGATGCAGAAAAAAAATATATTCAGTTTGAAACCTGATGGAGGTCAGTATAGATGGACTAATAGAGAAAGTCCCACACACTGCTAGAAGGCCAAATATTTTTTCAGAGCTAGATGGAGAAAAAAATTATAATCAGTTTGAAACCTGATGGAGGTCAGTATAGATGGCCTAATAGAACAAGTCCCACACACAGCTAGAAGCCCAAATATTTTTTCAGAGGTAGATGCAGAAAAAAAATATATTCAGTTTGCAACCTGATGGAGGTCAGTATAGATGGACTAATAGAGAAAGTCCAACACACTGCTAGAAGGCCAAATATTTTTTCAGAGCTAGATGCAGACAAAAAATTATTTTTAATTTGCAACCTGATGGAGGTCAGTATAGATGGACTAATAGAGAAAGTCCCACACACTGCTAGAAGGCCAAATATTTTTTCAGCGCTAGATGCAGAAAAAAATTATATTCAGTTTGCAACCTGATGGAGGTCAGTATAGATGGACTAATAGAACAAGTCCCACACACAGCTAGAAGCCCAAATATTTTTTCAGAGGTAGATGCAGATAAAAATTATTTTTAATTTGCAACCTGATGGAGATCAGTATAGATGGACTAATAGAGAAAGTCCCACACAATGCTAGAAGGCCGAATATTTTTTCAGAGCTAGATGCAGAAAAAAATTATATTCAGTTTGAAACCTGATGGAGGTCAGTATAGATGGACTAATAGAACAAGTCCCACACACAGCTAGAAGCCCAAATATTTTTTCAGAAGTAGATGCAGAAAAAAATTATATTCAGTTTGCAACCTGATGGAGGTCAGTATAGATGGACTAATAGAGAAAGTCCAACACACAGCTAGAAGCCCAAATATTTTTTTCAGAGGTAGATGCAGATAAAAATTATTTTTAATTTGCAACCTGATGGAGATCAGTATAGATGGACTAATAGAGAAAGTCCCACACACTGCTAGAAGGCCAAATATTTTTTCAGAGCTAGATGCAGACTAAAAATTATTTTGAATTTGCAACGTGATGGAGATCAGTATAGATGGACTAATAGAACAAGTCCCACACATTGCTAGAAGGCCAAATATTTTTTCAGAGCTAGATGCAGAAAAAAATTATATTCAGTTTGCAACCTGATGGAGGTCAGTATAGATGGACTAATAGGGAAAGTCCCACACACTGCTAGAAGGCCAAATATTTTTTCAGAGCTAGATGCAGACTAAAAATTGTTTTTAATTTGTAACCTGATGGAGGTCAGTATAGATGGACTAATAGAGAAAGTCCCACACACTGCTAGAAGGCCAAATATTTTTTCAGAGCTAGATGCAGACAAAAAATTATTTTGAATTTGCAACGTGATGGAGGTCAGTATAGATGGACTAATAGAACAAGTCCCACACACTGCTAGAAGCCCAAGTATTTTTCAGAGCTAGATGCAGAAAAAAATTATATTCAATTTGCAACCTGATAGAGGTCAGTATAGATGGACAAATAGAGAAAGTCCCACACACTGCTAGAAGCCCAAATATTTTTTCAGAGCTAGATGCAGAAAAAAATTATATTCAATTTGCAACCTGATAGAGGTCAGTATAGATGGACTAATAGAGAAAGTCCCACACACTGCTAGAAGCCCAAATATTTTTTCAGAGCTAGATGCAGAAAAAAATTATATTCAATTTGCAACCTGATAGAGGTCAGTATAGATGGACTAATAGAGAAAGTCCCACACACTGCTAGAAGGCCAAATATTTTTTCACAGCTAGATGCAGACAAAAAATTATTTTGAATTTGCAACCTGATGGAGGTCAGTGTAGGTGGACTAATAGAACAAGGCCCACACACTGCTAGAAGGCCAAATATTTTTTCAGAGCTAGATGCAGAAAAAAATTATATTCAGTTTGCAACCTGATGGAGGTCAGTATAGATGGACTAATAGAACAAGTCCCACACACTGCTAGAAGCCCAAATATTTTTTCAGAGCTAGATGCAGAAAAAAATTATATTCAATTTGCAACCTGATGGAGGTCAGTATAGATGGACTAATAGAGAAAGTCCCACACACTGCTAGAAGGCCAAATATTTTTTCAGAGCTAGATGCAGACAAAAAATTATTTTGAATTTGCAACCTGATGGAGGTCAGTATAGGTGGACTAATAGAACAAGTCCCACACACTGCTAGAAGGCCAAATATTTTTTCAGAGATAG
This sequence comes from Phyllobates terribilis, assembly GCF_046119375.1. Classification (NCBI taxonomy): domain Eukaryota; kingdom Metazoa; phylum Chordata; class Amphibia; order Anura; family Dendrobatidae; genus Phyllobates; species Phyllobates terribilis. The sequence goes on from NW_027362764.1 coordinate 255,332,120, forward strand.
ATGCAGAAAAAATTATATTCAGCTTGCAACCTGATGGAGGTCAGTATAGATGGACTAATAGAACAAGTCCCACACACAGCTAGAAGCCCATATATTTTTTCAGAGGTTGATGCAGAAAAAAATTATATTCAGTTTGCAACCTGATGGAGGTCAGTATAGATGGACTAATAGACCAAGTCCCACACACAGCTAGAAGCCCAAATATTTTTTCAGAGGTAGATGCAGAAAAAAAATATATTCAGTTTGCAACCTGATGGAGGTCAGTATAGATGGACTAATAGAGAAAGTCCCACACACTGCTAGAAGGCCAAATATTTTTTCAGAGCTAGATGCAGACAAAAAATTATTTTTAATTTGCAACCTGATGGAGGTCAGTATAGATGGACTAATAGAGAAAGTCCCACACACTGCTAGCAGGCCAAATATTTTTTCAGAGCTAGATGCAGAAAAAAATTATATTCAGTTTGCAACCTGATGGAGGTCAGTATAGATGGACTAATAGAACAAGTCCAACACACTGCAGAAGGCCAAATATTTTTTCAGAGCTAGATGCAGAAAAAATTATATTCAGTTTGCAACCTGATGGAGGTCAGTATAGATGGCCTAATAGAACAAGTCCCACACACAGCTAGAAGCCCATATATTTTTTCAGAGGTAGATTGCAACCTGATGGAGGTCAGTATAGATGGACTAATAGAACAAGTCCCACACACAGCTAGAAGCCCAAATATTTTTTCAGAGGTAGATGCAGAAAAAAAATATATTCAGTTTGCAACCTGATGGAGGTCAGTATAGATGGACTAATAGAGAAAGTCCCACACACTGCTAGAAGGCCAAATATATTTTCAGAGCTAGATGCAGACAAAAAATTATTTTTAATTTGCAACCTGATGGAGGTCAGTATAGATGGACTAATAGAGAAAGTCCCACACACTGCTAGAAGGCCAAATATTTTTTCAGAGCTAGATGCAGACTAAAAATTATTTTTAATTTGTAACCTGATGGAGGTCAGTATAGATGGACTGATAGAGAAAGTCCCACACACTGCTAGAAGGCCAAATATTTTTTGAGAGCTAGATGCAGACAAAAAATTATTTTGAATTTGCAACGTGATGGAGGTCAGTATAGATGGACTAATAGAACAAGTCCCACACACTGCTAGAAGGCCAAATATTTTTTCAGAGCTAGATGCAGAAAAAAATTAAATTCAGTTTGCAACCTGATGGAGGTCAGTATAGATGGACTAATAGAGAAAGTCCCACACACTGCTAGAAGGCCAAATATTTTTTCAGAGCTAGATGCAGACTAAAAATTATTTTTAATTTGTAACCTGATGGAGGTCAGTATAGATGGACTAATAGAGAAAGTCCCACACACTGCTAGAAGGCCAAATATTTTTTCACAGCTAGATGCAGACAAAAAATTATTTTGAATTTGCAACGTGATGGAGGTCAGTATAGATGGACTAATAGAACAAGTCCCACACACTGCTAGAAGCCCAAATATTTTTTCAGAGCTAGATGCAGAAAAAAATTATATTCAATTTGCAACCTGATAGAGGTCAGTATAGATGGACTAATAGAGAAAGTCCCACACACTGCTAGAATCCCAAATATTTTTTCAGAGCTAGATGCAGAAAAAAATTATATTCAATTTGCAACCTGATAGAGGTCAGTATAGATGGACTAATAGAGAAAGTCCCACACACTGCTAGAAGCCCAAATATTTTTTCAGAGCTAGATGCAGAAAAAAATTATATTCAATTTGCAACCTGATAGAGGTCAGTATAGATGGACTAATAGAGAAAGTCCCACACGCTGCTAGAAGTCCAAATATTTTTTCACAGCTAGATGCAGACAAAAAATTATTTTGAATTTGCAACCTGATGGAGGTCAGTGTAGGTGGACTAATAGAACAAGTCCCACACACTGCTAGAAGGCCAAATATTTTTTCAGAGCTAGATGCAGAAAAAAATTATATTCAGTTTGCAACCTGATGGAGGTCAGTGTAGGTGGACTAATAGACCAAGTCCCACACACTGCTAGAAGGCCAAATATTTTTTCAGAGCTAGATGCAGAAATTTTTTTTATTCAGTTTGCAACCTGGTGGAGGTCAGTATAGATGGACTAATAGAACAAGTCCCATACACAGCTAGAAGCCCAAATATATTTTTAGAGGTAGATGCAGAAAAAAATTATATTCAGTTTGCAACCTAATGGAGGTCAGTATAGATGGACTAATAGAACAAGTCCCACACACTGCTAGAAGCCCAAATATTTTTTCAGAGCTAGATGCAGAAAAAAATTATATTCAATTTGCAACCTGATGGAGGTCAGTATAGATGGACTAATAGAGAAAGTCCCACACCCTGCTAGAAGGCCAAATATTTTTTTCAGAGCTAGATGCAGACAAAAAATTTTTTTGAATTTGCAACCTGATGGAGGTCAGTATAGGTGGACTAATAGAACAAGTCCCACACACTGCTAGAAGGCCAAATATTTTTTCAGAGCTAGATGCAGAAAAAATTATATTCAGCTTGCAACCTGATGGAGGTCAGTATAGATGGACTAGTAGAACAAGTCCCACACACTGCTAGAAGCCCAAATATTTTTTCAGAGCTAGATGCAGAAAAAAATTATATTCAGTTTGCAACCTGATGGAGGTCAGTATAGATGGACTAATAGAGAAAGTCCCACACACTGCTAGAAGGCCAAATATTTTTTCAGAGCTAGATGCAGACTAAAAATTATTTTTTATTTGTAACCTGATGGAGGTCAGTATAGATGGACTAATAGAGAAAGTCCCACACACTGCTAGAAGGCCAAATATTTTTTCAGAGCTAGATGCAGACAAAAAATTATTTTGAATTTGCAACGTGATGGAGGTCAGTATAGATGGACTAATAGAACAAGTCCCACGCACTGCTAGAAGCCCAAATATTTTTTCAGAGCTAGATGCAGAAAAAAATTATATTCAATTTGCAACCTGATAGAGGTCAGTATAGATGGACTAATAGAGAAAGTCCCACACACTGCTAGAAGCCCAAATATTTTTTCAGAGCTAGATGCAGAAAAAAATTATATTCAATTTGCAACCTGATAGAGGTCAGTATAGATGGACTAATAGAGAAAGTCCCACACACTGCTAGAAGCCCAAATATTTTTTCAGAGCTAGATGCAGAAAAAAATTATATTCAATTTGCAACCTGATAGAGGTCAGTATAGATGGACTAATAGAGAAAGTCCCACACACTGCTAGAAGGCCAAATATTTTTTCACAGCTAGATGCAGACAAAAAATTATTTTGAATTTGCAACCTGATGGAGGTCAGTGTAGGTGGACTAATAGAACAAGTCCCACACACTGCTAGAAGGCCAAATATTTTTTCAGAGCTAGATGCAGAAAAACATTATATTCAGTTTGCAACCTGATGGAGGTCAGTGTAGGTGGACTAATAGACCAAGTCCCACACACTGCTAGAAGGCCAAATATTTTTTCAGAGCTAGATGCAGAAAAAAATTATATTCAGTTTGCAACCTGGTGGAGGTCAGTATAGATGGACTAATAGAACAAGTCCCATACACAGCTAGAAGCCCAAATATATTTTCAGAGGTAGATGCAGAAAAAAATTATATTCAGTTTGCAACCTGATGGAGGTCAGTATAGATGGACTAATAGAACAAGTCCCATACACAGCTAGAAGGCCAAATATTTTTTCAGAGCTAGATGCAGAAAAAAATTATATTCAGTTTGCAACCTGATGGAGGTCAGTATAGATGGACTAATAGAGAAAGTCCCACACACTGCTAGAAGGCCAAATATTTTTTCAGAGCTAGATGCAGACTAAAAATTATTTTTTATTTGTAACCTGATGGAGGTCAGTATAGATGGATTAATAGAGAAAGTCCCACACACTGCTAGAAGGCCAAATATTTTTTCAGAGCTAGATGCAGACAAAAAATTATTTTGAATTTGCAACGTGATGGAGGTCAGTATAGATGGACTAATAGAACAAGTCCCACGCACTGCTAGAAGCCCAAATATTTTTTCAGAGCTAGATGCAGAAAAAAATTATATTCAATTTGCAACCTGATAGAGGTCAGTATAGATGGACTAATAGAGAAAGTCCCACACACTGCTAGAAGCCCAAATATTTTTTCAGAGCTAGATGCAGAAAAAAATTATATTCAATTTGCAACCTGATAGAGGTCAGTATAGATGGACTAATAGAGAAAGTCCCACACACTGCTAGAAGCCCAAATATTTTTTCAGAGCTAGATGCAGAAAAAAATTATATTCAATTTGCAACCTGATAGAGGTCAGTATAGATGGACTAATAGAGAAAGTCCCACACACTGCTAGAAGGCCAAATATTTTTTCACAGCTAGATGCAGACAAAAAATTATTTTGAATTTGCAACCTGATGGAGGTCAGTGTAGGTGGACTAATAGAACAAGTCCCACACACTGCTAGAAGGCCAAATATTTTTTCAGAGCTAGATGCAGAAAAAAATTATATTCAGTTTGCAACCTGATGGAGGTCAGTGTAGGTGGACTAATAGACCAAGTCCCACACACTGCTAGAAGGCCAAATATTTTTTCAGAGCTAGATGCAGAAAAAAATTATATTCAGTTTGCAACCTGGTGGAGGTCAGTATAGATGGACTAATAGAACAAGTCCCATACACAGCTAGAAGCCCAAATATATTTTCAGAGGTAGATGCAGAAAAAAATTATATTCAGTTTGCAACCCGATGGAGGTCAGTATAGATGGACTAATAGAACAAGTCCCACACACAGCGAGAAGCCCAAATATTTTTTCAGAGGTAGATGCAGATAAAAAGTATTTTTAATTTGCAACCTGATGGAGGTCAGTATAGATGGACTAATAGAGAAAGTCCCACACACTGCTAGAAGGCCAAATATTTTTTCAGAGCTAGATGCAGACAAAAAATTATTTTGAATTTGCAACCTGATGGAGGTCAGTATAGGTGGACTAATAGAGCAAGACCCACACACTGCTAGAAGGCCAAATATTTTTTCAGAGCTAGATGCAGAAAAAATTATATTCAGCTTGCAACCTGATGGAGGTCAGTATAGATGGACTAATAGAACAAGTCCCACACACAGCTAGAAGCCCATATATTTTTTCAGAGGTTGATGCAGAAAAAAATTATATTCAGTTTGCAACCTGATGGAGGTCAGTATAGATGGACTAATAGAACAAGTCCCACACACGGCTAGAAGCCCAAATATTTTTTCAGAGGTAGATGCAGAAAAAAAATATATTCAGTTTGCAACCTGATGGAGGTCAGTATAGATGGACTAATAGAGAAAGTCCCACACACTGCTAGAAGGCCAAATATTTTTTCAGAGCTAGATGCAGACAAAAAATTATTTTTAATTTGCAACCTGATGGAGGTCAGTATAGATGGACTAATAGAGAAAGTCCCACACACTGCTAGAAGGTCAAATATTTTTTCAGAGCTAGATGCAGGAAAAAATTATATTCAGTTTGCAACCTGATGGAGGTCAGTATAGATGGACTAATAGAACAAGTCCCACACACTGCAGAAGGCCAAATATTTTTCAGAGCTAGATGCAGAAAAAAAAAATTCAGTTTGCAACCTGATGGAGGTCAGTATAGATGGACTAATAGAACAAGTCCCACACACAGCTAGAAGCCCATATATTTTTTCAGAGGTAGATGCAGAAAAAAATTATATTCAGTTTGCAACCCGATGGAGGTCAGTATAGATGGACTAATAGAACAAGTCCCACACACAGCGAGAAGCCCAAATATTTTTTCAGAGGTAGATGCAGATAAAAAGTATTTTTAATTTGCAACCTGATGGAGGTCAGTATAGATGGACTAATAGAGAAAGTCCCACACACTGCTAGAAGGCCAAATATTTTTTCAGAGCTAGATGCAGACAAAAAATTATTTTGAATTTGCAACCTGATGGAGGTCAGTATAGGTGGACTAATAGAACAAGACCCACACACTGCTAGAAGGCCAAATATTTTTTCAGAGCTAGATGCAGAAAAAATTATATTCAGCTTGCAACCTGATGGAGGTCAGTATAGATGGACTAATAGAACAAGTCCCACACACAGCTAGAAGCCCATATATTTTTTCAGAGGTTGATGCAGAAAAAAATTATATTCAGTTTGCAACCTGATGGAGGTCAGTATAGATGGACTAATAGAACAAGTCCCACACACGGCTAGAAGCCCAAATATTTTTTCAGAGGTAGATGCAGAAAAAAAATATATTCAGTTTGCAACCTGATGGAGGTCAGTATAGATGGACTAATAGAGAAAGTCCCACACACTGCTAGAAGGCCAAATATTTTTTCAGAGCTAGATGCAGACAAAAAATTATTTTTAATTTGCAACCTGATGGAGGTCAGTATAGATGGACTAATAGAGAAAGTCCCACACACTGCTAGAAGGCCAAATATTTTTTCAGAGCTAGATGCAGGAAAAAAATATATTCAGTTTGCAACCTGATGGAGGTCAGTATAGATGGACTAATAGAACAAGTCCCACACACTGCAGAAGGCCAAATATTTTTCAGAGCTAGATGCAGAAAAAAAAAATTCAGTTTGCAACCTGATGGAGGTCAGTATAGATGGACTAATAGAACAAGTCCCACACACAGCTAGAAGCCCATATATTTTTTCAGAGGTAGATGCAGAAAAAAATTATATTCAGTTTGCAACCTGATGGAGGTCAGTATAGATGGACTAATAGAACAAGTCCCACACACAGCTAGAAGCCCAAATATTTTTTCAGAGGTAGATGCAGAAAAAAAATATATTCAATTTGCAACCTGATGGAGGTCAGTATAGATGGACTAATAGAGAAAGTCCCACACACTGCTAGAAGGCCAAATATTTTTTCAGAGCTAGATGCAGACAAAAAATTATTTTTAATTTGCAACCTGATGGAGGTCAGTATAGATGGACTAATAGAGAAAGTCCCACACACTGCTAGAAGGCCAAATATTTTTTCAGATCTAGATGCAGAAAAAAATTATATTCAGTTTGCAACCTGATGGAGGTCAGTATAGATGGACTAATAGAACAAGTCCCACACACTGCTAGAAGCCCAAATATTTTTTCAGAGCTTGATGCAGAAAAAAATTATATTCAATTTGCAACCTGATGGAGGTCAGTATAGATGGACTAATAGAATGTTGCTATGCCCAAAAGATTTTACTTCACTAGGTGCAGTAAAAAAATTGGTATTCTATACACAGGTGGTATATCTTGCAACACAGATAGGCTACTCCACTGACTAACACACTCTGCAATAGGCCAAAAAGGATTAGCTTTGTTAGATTCAGCCAAATGCTGTGAAAAAAACTTGCACAGCACTGGCACAGACCTGCCTGGCAAAAACTGATAGGAACTGATGTAACCTAGTCCTGAAAAGGACTGCAATTACAATTACTCTTTACTCCCACAACCTATCTATTTAAGAGCACAGACCTGCCTGATAAAAGTCATAGGAAATGCTGTAACCTAGTCCTTAAAAATACTGCAATCACAACTATTCCCTACTCCCAAGCTATCTGCAGATTTGTGCGAAAATTGGCTTGAAATTAACAAGGTATAGCGCACACAGCAACAGCGGTGCTGTCTAACACGCAGCTGCAGCAGTGAGAAAATGGTGGCGACGGGGAAAATGGCTTGGTCTTAAAGGGCAAGGACATGTGACATACACTGCCAATGACACATGCCCTTGCTTGTGTGAAAAAAAGCACTTCGCTCCGTGTGTGCGCTGCTGATAGGCTGACAGATTGCACCTCCCCACTGTAAATGCGGGAAAGAGAAAAAAAAATGGAGATCTTCATTATTCCTGCAGAGATCCATCCCCTGCCCCTCCCCCCACCCCGCTGTACACTCAAACTGCGTATTAACATTAATTTTCATCATTACTGAGAAAAAATCCAGTTATGATTTCGGTGCACGAACAGTTATCGAACATAACCTCGAACAGCCGAATTTTTCTCAAATCGTTCGTGTTCGCCGAACGGCTCGAACACCGCCCAAAACAGCTCGAATTTGAGATTGGCGAACAGTTCGAGTCGAACAACGCTCATCTCTAGAGCCAACCTCTTCCTGCCCTGACCGAAAAGTCAAGTTGTCGCTCCAATCAGGTATTTGAGTCTCATCATCGTCTTCATCATTGTCTCCACCAACAGGAGTTACAGTTTGGGAACGAGGGTCTACATTATGCTCAGAACCTTCTTCATCTGGTCCTGGATCCGACTCATAAAGATTCTGGGCATCAGTGCAGATCATTTCCTCGTCTGAATTAACAGAAGCTCTGGAGCAGACCTCCGTTTCCCAGGCTATAGTATGAGTAAACAGCTGTGTAGACTCAACCATCTGTGTTACCCCATACTCAGACGGGCAGCTGGAGACTTGGGAGATGTGAGGAAGCAAGTGCGATTGGGGTGATACCTCTGAGGACTGGAGTATTTGTGATGTTGAAGTTGAGGTGGAGGAGAGCCCACTTGAAGGAGCAATTGATATCCGTTGAAGCACCTGCTGTTTTTGTGCCTCATCTGGAATTTGTAGCGATGGGCGTGTCCGTAAGAAAGGGATCGTATCACATTGTCCACGAAAAGAAGTAGACATCTTAGTTTGGCTGGAAGATGGTCTTTCTTCTTCAGATGTTACTCCCCCCCACCGCGGGGGGGCTCGACCCACCAGCAGACAGGCACCAGTATTGGGAGAGGGGGGCTGGCCGTCAGGGTCCACCGCGGCTCTGGCACAAACCCAGCGACACGGAGGTCGCATGGGCAGGAACGGACTGGCCGTGTAGGCTTCACACTTTCTTGGTTTTAGGGCATGACATGCATATATCTGTGTCTCCCCCTCCTTTTACTCCTCCACCTCTTTTCTTTTCGCATGACTATATGCACTTGTCACTTTTCCATGTGTTAGTTGTGTCTTCTGAGCAGTTTGTCAGCTTTTGGACACCTTTGAAGTGTTTTCTATGTGTTTCTATGTGTTTTTGCTTGCCTGCCATCGGTTTTAACAGTGTTCGACGAACAGTTCGACGAACAGTTCGGCTGACATACGGGTGTTCGACTAAACCGAACCGAACTCGAACACTACGGGGTTGGCTCAACACTACTCATGAGTAGATATTGCCTTCTCATTGACATCAGTTTCAATATTTAACAGACTTGCTGGATGATATTGAAAATAAGGGTATGCATAATAATATTTGAATCTAAGGGCTTCCCAAAACAATGGAGTAACAGAACCTGGACAAAGTTCTACGTCACATGTTCAATAGAGTGCTAGGACTGCCTCTTGATATGCCATTAGAGCTTGATAGGGCACATACCTGCCTAGCAACAATTGTCCACAGACTTTTTAAGACTTTGAGACATGATATGCTGGGTACACAGTAGGAAGACAGCATCCTAAATATAGGTTGAAATATGGACTCTTTACTATTTCAGGAACGGCCCGGGATTAAGCACTCATCTGCAGTGATAAGAAGATGCGCCAAGGGCTGGTGAGGAGCAGGGGGACCAGAGGGGTGAGTATTTTGAATAAAAGTATTTTTAAATTTTTTTTAACCTTTAGACGGCCCTTTACAGTTTCGTATGATGACAAATTACCAAAAAATCTGTTCATTCATTCATTTTTGTGAGTGCAGGTTTTTGTAATATTCAAGTAGAATAGATTATGATGCTCCCAAAAATTTTCCCACTCACGCACACGTAAGGTATCTTCACAGTGAATCCCCCCTCACTGTTTTAATCCACATGTTCAGTTTAGAACTTGATGATTCCACAGTGCCATCAACACAGTATAATACCCCCACAGCACGATGCACCTAAAGTGCACCCTATAGTACGATATCCCAATAGTCCCAGACACACACACACACACGCACACACACACACACACACACACACACACACACACACACACACACACATTATCATGGCTCCTACACAGTATGATGGTCTGTCAGTATGCTGCCCCCACAGCCCCTCACACAGTATTTTGGCCCCCACCAGACTCTCACTCAGTATAATGCCCCCACCAACTGCCCATTCAGTATTATCGCTCTACCAGCAATGCACTCAGTATTATGGTCCCCAACAGCCTCACAATCATTATAATTGCCCCCACCAAGCTCCCATTCAGTATTATTGGCCCCCACCAGCCCCTCATTCAGTATTATGGCCCCCACAAGTCCTCCATTCAGTATGATTTCCCCACATCAGCCCCACATTCAGTATGATTAGCTCCAACCAGCTCCCTATTCAGTATGATTGGTCCCCACAAGCCCCTTATTCAATATGATTGGCCCCCACCATCCTCACAATCATTGTAATTGCCCCCACCAGGCTCCCATTCAGTATGATTGGCCCCCACTAGCACCCCATTCAGTATTATTGGTCCCAACAAGGAGCCGCGCTGAGGCTACAGTGTGCGTGCTATTAGGGAGAATGAATGGTCACTGCTCCCCACGCACGCAGTCCCGGCATAGGTAGCAGTTACTATTCTGGCACAGAGCGGGACACAGCACCGGAGGAGAGAGAAGTTGAGTATAATTATTTATTTTTTTTCTGTGCAGCGCGACGGGGATCAGGGGGTGCCAAGCATACCAGGATGAGGAGGGCCATACATACAGGGATGAAGGGTGCCATAGATACCAGGAAGAGGGATGAGGGGGGCCATACATACCGGGATGAGGGGGGGGCATACATACAGGGATGAAGGGTGCCATACATACCAGGAGCCGCGCGCTGCAGGCACACTGTGCAGGCTATTAAGAAAAATGAATATTCACTGCTTTCCACGCTCATAGGCGTGGGGAGCAGTGAATATTCATTTTCTTTACAAGCGGGCACAGTGTAGGCTGCAGCAGGTGACTGCTGCCTCCTGTGCCCCGCTACTCCACCGCTGTTGCTTCCCCCACATCCCCCACCATCCACAGCCACAGTATTTATGTATATCGGACTATAATATAAAATTTTGGAGGAAAAAAGTGCGTCTTACAAGTCTGAAAAATACGGCATTGAATTCATGTATTATTCAGACTACCACTCCCATGTTCTATCATCAGCACTGCAGTTGAACCCCACTATCTTTCTGGAGTAGAAAAACCTACAAGAAGCAAAAATGAACATAAACCCTGCTGTAAATATATAAAAAGCAAGCACATTTAAATAAAATACGATTCTTAGTAACACTGTTTTTGATCAAAAATAGTATATCAGCCATTCTACCATTCTACCATCGCCAAGGTGAACCCGTTCGGGATGGTCCTACACTGTCTAATATTAAAAAACTTACCATGTGGCAAAGTTGACCTCAATGTGTGAATAGGGCAGACAAAGGACTGAGTCCCAAACTGTGAACACCAGCCTAGGGAAGCTTTAAATTTATTATCCAGCTCTAGGAAGGGAGGCCACACCCAGATTTACACAGAATGCAAAAAATATAAAGAAAAATTACAGAATATGAGCTTGGTTTAAGTTGGTATACATGCAGCACATAAATGCATGTTTCACAATGGCCATGAAACAGAAAAACCTACAAGAAGCAAAAATGAACATCGACAAGGTGTGCCCTTATTCACACATTGAGGTCAACTTTGACACATGGTAAGGTTTTAAATATTAGACAGTGTAGGACCGCCCCGAATGAGTTTACCTTGTCGATGTTGGGATGGCTTATATACTATTTTTGATCAAAAACAGTGTTACTAAGAGCCCTATTTTATTTAAATGCCCTTGCTTTTTATTTATTTACAGTAGGGTTTATGTTCATTTTTGCTTCTTGTAGGTTTTTCTGATTCATGGCCATTGTGAAACATGCATTTATGTGCTGCATGTATACCAACTTAAACCAAGCTCAAATTTTGTGTTTTATCTATCTGGAGTAGTTGCCCGATGTTTTAGCTCTCACTAAAGATAATGCTGAGCTGTGCACTCAGGGGTCTTTTCTTTAGCCTGTATAACACTCTAAATTCACTGTTGCATTCCACTACACTCTAAAAATCACAGCTGCATTCCTTGCCTCAGCTTTTATTCTGGCACTGATTGTCCCTTTTGGTTGGCTGCGCTGTTCTATGTGATGTGATAGCTACAATGGATTAATGGGGAAGCCCGCTTGGCCATGCCTGAGGTCATGTGAGGTTTGTCTGTCTGAATGCCAAAATGTTTAAATTCGCTAGGACCTATAAATATCATAAAATTTTATGCAAATTCATATACATCAAATTGATTTGCTCATCTCTTGTCCATAGTCATATCAAAAGGTTATGCTTCATCACTTGTTAGGAGCTAAAACAAGTCTACGGGTCTGGAATAAATCTTTTGTCTGAAAAATCTGTTTTCAGAGTAAATCTGTACTTATGATAAATTTGCCAATCACAGAGAATATGGAACCCTATTTCGGTTCATTTTTAAAATATTTCATTTTTTCAAGGACTAAAAGAAGCACAAATTACAGGTCATGCTTTTACTTTTACAAGCTTTATAGCACAGTAACAGGTAGGTCAGCACCAATAGAGGGCAGTGACACACTATTATTGGTAAAGATTATACTAGGCTGAACTGAAAGAATTGTTAAGAACAAATAAATAAATAAATATATATATAATCTTGGAATTAGTATAGGCAAAATGTTTCATTTAAAATAATAGAAATATTAGGCCTCATGCAGTTAAGTGTATTGCAGTGCAGTGTATTAAGTGTGTTGTATTGACTCACCTTGTGTATGGAGCTGTAATACAGCAAGTATAGCAATCTATTAGAATTTGCATCTAACAATTTAAAAAATGTGCTATATGAAGCTTCAAAGACAAAGCTGTTTGATTAATGCTTACATGAATGCATCGTATATCACAATGTTACATACATTATGCATTGAAACTTATAAGCAAGCACACAGAAAACTTTCTTTCATAAGCTGTGGTAGCTAAAAAATAAAAGTTACCCTTCTCAAGGTCAGCGCTGACTTTCCTGCTGTCCCAGTCTCTGTTGTTTGGCTGCAGCGCTTACGTCACATTGACATTGCTGTAGCCAGTCTGTGAGCTCAGGGGTTCTGGCGGTGTATATGTCAAGAGCTGCTGAGTTCACTAATTGTCTGTGACGCGCCCCCTGGGCCATGGGGGTACTCGGCAGCCGAGCCTATGGACGCTGGTGGGGGATATCACGGTGGCTGGCCCAGTCCGTGGCCCAGGGCAGTCAATAAAAAGGGTTTTTTTTCTATTTATAGCGGATTTATAAAATTCGTGACGCCACCTGTGGAATGCGGCCAAAGGGAGCCACCGCTGCGGAGCAGTCCTCTGAAGCTGATGTTACTGCAGCAGGGATGGTGTGGCTCTCCACAGGAAGAGCTACACCATCCCTGATGAGGCTTTGGCAACTGAACTATAAAAGCCAGAAGCCTCCGGTTTTTCCAGCCAAGACCAGGAGTAACACGGCTGGTCTAGGGGCCGGTCCACTTCTTGCGGCCTGATCCCTCTGTCTTATGACAGATTCGGGGCGTACGGATGCCGTCCTGCGCTCGCCGTACCCCCAGGGATCCCTTCAATAGAACAGAGCCTTTCTCCTCTGCTCCCCTCCTGGGCCTCTATCACTAGGCCCCAACTTGTGGAGCAGAACTCCTGTAGAGACTCAGCTCCCTGACTGACTAACACTCTCTTCTGATCTGCCACCCTAAACTGGCTTTCCATTATATATCTCCTACAATGGTGCTCCCCTAAACTGCTTCCTCCACCCACACCCACTACTGGTTCCCCCTACCTTTGGGTTCCCCCCACTCCAGCCAGGGACAGGGCTTAGCAGGAAACACATTGCATCTTGCCCTTCCAGCCAGCCTGGAGCAGTGTAGTGTTGAATGCGGGTGTTGGGGCTCGGGGCAGCACTCCCTCCTTACCTGAGAGAAGGAGACACCACACCTCTGGGTGAGGTGCAGTACCTCTGTGGCAACTGAACCCTCAGGGGTGCCACATCTGCAGTGCTGTCAATCTGATGTCAGCACTACAGACAAAGAAAAGAGACTGTGGCAGCGTCGGACAACTGCTGCTGAATCCAGGGAGTGTAAGTAATACTCCATTTTGTTTTCTAGAGCAGCTTATAAAAGAGTTTTCTCAAACCAATTTAAGACATAATACATGCAACGCTGGTCATCGACACAAGCTAGTACAATCAGAAGCAGGCTAAAGTTGGCTATAGTTAATTTCAGCACTCACAAAGAATATCCTAAGGATATGCCAAATGTAATATTGTAAGTGCCCCTTTAATGTAAACCCAAGTCAAATTATTGAGCTTTGACTTTAAATACATAGATAGGGGAGACCACTCTTAGGCTATAGTAAGCAGCTTTGAGAATAATGGGTAAAGGGTGGCACTTGAAAGTGAAAAATAGAAATGTGGGACACTTGACTGGCTGGAGTAGTGATGCAGTGTAGCCCATAATGTTTAAGAAAGTTTAATCCACTTCCCCTGAAAAACTGTTCATATGGTCAAATTGTTGAAAGATGCCATCCACTCCTTTAGTTATACAATCTGTTGCACCCTGACTAAAAATTGTTGTTTTCATTTTTTCATAATTTGCATATTATTAATAGGTCTATCTATCGATCCTGTGATTTGCATAAATCCATGACTTTTCCTTCTTGATGTTGTAGTTTCAGTGTATAACAAGGCAATTTTTCAGTTAGTGAGCAACTGATTGTATAAGAAAAGGTGTGAATGACGTTATCATTTAAAGAGATCATATAAATAGCTATTGGAGGGGTGGATTGTTCTTACAGGTTTCCTTTATGGTGATTGTGTGTCAGCACAGGCTAAGCTGATGGGAGACGAGGTCATACATGTCCTGCACTTTCCTGAGATGGCCTCTATTCCAGGTCTGTGGAGTGCAATCTCCATCCTCTCAAATGTTTCTGTCACGCAAGGTGTGGGAAAGACTTAGTGCAACACAAAGGAAAGAGGGAAAGGGAGCCCAGACTCTAGGGGAAGGGGGGAAAGTGAAGACCTCCTAGGTTGATCTAGCGTCACCTTGTCTCCCCTAACGTCCCTGTATTGGCTCTTAACCAATCACCGCATGCGTACCTCGCTCTGTCTTTCCCAGGCGTTTGGCTCAAGCTAAGGAAGGGAGGAGATGAGCACTTGTCGATCTCCACTAAACACTATAGACAACAAGGAAAGACAAACAGGGTAATAGTGCTTAGCTTTAGATGACTCCAGACAAATGCACAAACACGTCCTCAAGCTCCAGAGAGGAAAAAGTACTGCTCTTTCTAAGCCTTCACAAGGAATAATGAATATCTCTGGCACCTCCCTCTAGAACACACCGTATTACCATATTAAATAGACAGGTATTTAAACACCCAGGCCAGGGAGTTAATCATCCAGAGGGAGATAGCCGCTGGGTCCTAGAGACAGCCTCTAAGAAGATGAACAGTATGCAAAAGTGGAGTGGTCAGTGGGGCGCCCGATGCTGAATAAGGCGCTGGGAGAAGATAAAAACAAACCACTTTATTGGTATTAGCAACACTAATAAAGAGGTATGTTTTTATCTTCTCCCAGCACCTTATTCAGCATCGGGCGCCCCACTGACCACTCCACTTTTGCATACTGTTCACTTTTCCCGTTGGGAGTTGTTGTTTGGGGCTGTGGAGATCTGGATACATCTCTAGCTGCAGGACCTGCGATGATGTCACCACCCGCATGATCGGCTCCTGGAACCACGTGATAGGAAGCTCCGTCTGCTAACCCAGAGGAGACGCAGAAGGCATCGTGGCAGCGCTATCAGTGCCAGTGGCTATTTCACCTGGGTTGTGCGGTCTGCACAACCCACCGAGGTGAGCAGACCAGTGTACCTGCGCGCACACTCCATTTTTATACAGGTTCACACAAGGTCTGCGCTTTTCCACCCTACCCCTTTTAGCCTCTAAGAAGATGTCTGTAATTCCAAAAATTGAGATCTCCTGCAACCAACTGTAGGGCAACTGTCTGTCACCTCTGACACACCCATGACAGTTTCAGAACATCATGTTGAGAAGACATCTGCCATTTTTGTCTCACATCAACAGGAAGGTTGGGTAGATATTAGTAGAGAACACCATGTTATTATACACCCTGACAAGTTCAGCAATCTATTCAGGACATTTTTTTTATCATCTATAAGAGTTGTAATAGAGTACAGCTCAGTTTTTTACATATACCATTACCCGAAGAGTGGTAGGGAGTAGCTAGTGTCTTTGGTATAACCAGCACAATTCTTCAAAACTTTCAAGACTTTCAAAACTAGCCCCTTGGTCAGAGTGCAGTTGAGTAAGGCAACTGTAATAAAGGTAGAAGCTCTTCCATAGGGTTTGTGCAACAGATACAGTTGTTTGATCACTTATATGTGTAGTGTGGTGCGGGGCGGCAGCCGCGAGCGAGGTACTCGTCTCCTTTTACGCCCCGGCTTTGCCGGTGAGATGGAACATAATTAAGGCCACTTTGGCCCAATCTGAAACAAACTGATGGGCCAAAAGCTTGAAGTGCAGAGTGCACTGGTTAATGAATCCTCAACATAAAGTAGGGTCCCTGCCACAGTGTGCAGGAGCAGACAGACGAGGTCCAAAGCCGGGTATATAACTGGCAGACTGCTGAGGCACATTCGTAGTTGTTACAGCTTGGGTAGATGCGGAAGCAGCCAGAGTTGTCAGCGTGTCCAGACGAGTGTTGACTGTCCACAGGTAGGGCAGGATGTTGTCCTTTTTGTCTTTCTGACGAGACACCTCCTGGTATGGGTGAGAGATGGAGGAAGCCTGAGAGCCAGTGGATTCCATGGCCTGTGCAAACTGTAACGGACTGGGTGGTGGAACCACTGTGCCGTGAACTGAAGAGAGCCTGGAGGGGCGTGACTAGGTGCTTCACCAAGTCCGACCTCGGATGCACGGCGGCTGATGTTACCACGATTCGAGGAGAGACGAGAGGCGGAACCAGGTGCTAAACCAGGACTGACCTTGTGGTCCATACAGTATGATGCCCCCACCGCCTCCATATAGACTAATTAAAAATAAAAAAGTTACAGCTCTCAGAGTAAAGCTATGCAAAAATAATTATTTTTATAAAATAGTTTTTATTGTGTAAAAGCACCAAAACATAAAAACTATGTAAATGTGGTATTGCTGTAATTGTACCGACCCGAAGAATAAAGCTGCCTTATCAATTTTTCAACACGCGGAACGGCATAAAAAGACAAAAACAAAAAACAATTCCTGAATTGCTGGTTTATATTCATTCTGTCTCACAAAAATCAGAATAGAAAGCGATCAAAAGATGTAATTTGCCCGAAAATGGTACCATTAAGAACGTCACCTTGTCTCGCAAAAAACAAGCCCTCAGATGACTCTGTGGGTCAAAATATGTTAAAATTATAGCTATAAAAATATGGTGATTCAAAAACTGTTTTACAATAAAAAGCATCTTTTAGTGTACTACAGCTGCCAAACATATTATTATTATTTATTATTATAGCGCCATTTATTCCATGGCACTTTACATGTGAAAAAGGGGTATATATACAAGAACAATTACAATAATCTTGAACACAATGTGACAGCGACTGGTACAGGAGGAGCGAGGACCCTGCCCACGAGAGCTCACAATCTACAAGGGATGGGTGAGGATACAGTAGGTGAGGGTAGAGCTGGTCGTGCAGCGTTGGCTACTGAAGGTTGTAGGCTTGTCGGAAGAGGTGGGTCTTCAGGCTCCTTTTGAAGGTTACCACGGTTGATGAGAGTCTGATGTGTTGGGGTAGAGAGTTCCAGAGTAGGGGGTGAAGCACGGGAGAAATCTTGTATGCGATTGTGGGAGGAGGAGATAAGAGGGGAGTAGAGAAGGAGATCTTGTGAGGATCGGAGGTTGCGTGCGGGTATGTAACGGGAGACTAGGTCAGAGATATATGGAGGAGGTAGGCTGTGAATGGCTTTGTATGTCATGGTTAGGGTTTTGAACTGGAGTCTCTGAGCAATGGGGAGCCCGTGTAGAGATTGACAGAGAGGAGAGGCCGGGGAACAGCGGGGGGACAGGTGGATTAGTCGGGCAGCAGAGTTTAGGATGGATTGGAGGGGTGCGAGAGTGTTGGAAGGGAGGCCACAGAGCAGGAGGTTGCAGTAGTCAAGGTGGGAGATAATGGGGGGGCGTGCACTAATATTTTTGCAGATTCATGGTTGAGGAATGTGCGGATCTGGGAGATATTTTTTAGTTGGAGTCGGCAGGAAGTGGAAATGGCTTGAATATGTGGTTTGAAGGAGAGTTCAGAGTCCAGGGTTACCCCAAGGCAGCGAGCTTGATGGACTGGGGAGAGTGGACAGCCATTGATGTTGATAGATAGGTCAGTTGGGGGGGTGAATAAACCCAATATAAATCTGGTATCACAGTAATCACACAGACCCGAAGAATAAAGTAATCTAATCACTTATACCGCACGAGGAACAGCGTAAAAAAATAAATAAAACCAATTCTTCACCTGCTGTTGATTTGTTCATTCTGTCTCCCAAAGATCACAGTAAGGTTCGGCACATATTTATCCTGTGCTCTACGCTGAGCGCTTACACCGGGGTTTGCGTGTAAATCTCTGAAATGCGTAATTCAGACTGAACCCCTGGGGGAAGATTCCCTATACTGAGGCAGATGGAGGCAATGCCTGGCCTGTGATCCGGCAGTTTCCGTCTTTTTAGGCGTGCATAAAAGCGCTGTCGGCCACAGTTTTGAAAAGAAGGACAACGCTGAACAGAGGCCAGATGGAGTCGAGAGTAACTCTGCTGCCTCATAATGGTCAATGGATCCCTTGGGGGTTTACTCTGAATCACATCTCTGTGAGATTTAGATGGAAACCCCTATGTAAGTGCTCAGCATAGAGCATCGGATAAATGTAATCCAAAATGTTATGTAAAATGTTTCTAACTAAAGCTTCCATATGGGGTTATTTTTACATTCATCAGAAATTGTGTCACGAATTTTGATGCAACTTTTACCCATTTCCCCGTGTGAAAATGTAAAATCTGGGGCTAAAACAAAATTTTGGTAGTAAAAATGTAATTATATTTTCTTCACTGCCCAATGGTATAAAATGTTGTGACACACCTGTGGTGTCAATATAATCACTGTACCCCTAGAGGAAAGGGTGTAGTTTGTTAAATGGGGTCACTTATGGGGGGTTCGGCTGATCTGGCACACCAATGTGACATGGCACCCTCAAACCAGTCCAGCAAAATCTGAACTCCAATATAGTGCTTCTTCCCTTCTGAGCTTTGCACTGTGCCTCAAAATGCCCCTTCATGCATATGTGTTTATAATTGTATTACCATTCACATATTGTGATTAATGCCTCATCTCCTCCTGTTGCTTCTGACGAAATAATGTTGCTCTCTAGCTTCTCCTCCTTTTTTCATTCTGATTTTGTTAATGTATTTAATAAAAGGATTTATAAATTACCTGATTGGCTTTTGTTTTTGGTTTCATGTATATATAGCCATGGTAAAGTACTGCTAGGTTGCCCATTTTATAAGTATAATAACCTTTTAATTGGTGCATAATTTGTATGGCATAAATTTGGATTTTTACTGTGCCTCAAAAGTAGTTTTCACCCACATATGAGTTATCTGCGTACTCAGGAAAAATTGCACAACACATTTTGGGGTCCATTTTCTCCTGTTACTCTTATGAAAATACTAAATTTGGGGATAAAAAAACATTTTTGTAGGAAAAATGTCATTTTTTTTATTTTCACGACTTAACATTATAAACTTCTGTGAAGCACCTGGGGGTTCAAGGTGCTCACTACACATCTAGATAAGTTCTCTGAGGGTCTAGTTTCCAAAATGGTGTCACTTGTGGGGGGTTGACACTGTTTAGGCACATCAGGGGCTCTCCAAACGCAACATGGTGTCCGCTAATTATTCCAGAAAATTTTACATTCAAAAAGTCAAATGGCACTCTGTAATTCCAAGCCCACCCGTTCACCCAAGCAGTGGTTTTCCCCCACACATTGGGTATTGTTGTGCTCAGGAGAAATTGCACAATAAATTTTGCAGTCTGTTTTCTCCTGTTACCCTTGTGAAAGTAAAAAAATTGGGTTTAAGATAAAAATTTTGTGAAAAAAAGTTAATTTTTTTTTTTTTCATTCCACATTCCATTAATTCCTGTGAAGCATCTGAAAGGCTAATAAACTTATTGAATGTGGTTTAAAGGACCTTGAAGAGTGAAGTTTTTTAGAATGGTGTCACTTTTAGGTATTTTCTCTCATATAGACACCTCAAAGTCACTTCAAATGTGATGTGGTCTGTAAAAAATGGTTTTGTAACTTTTTGGGGAAAAATCACTGGTCAACTTTTAACCCTTATAACTTCCTACCAAAAAAAAATTATGTTTCCAAAATTGTGATGCTGTAAAGTAGACATGTGGAAAATGTTATTTATTAACTATTTTGTGTGATATGACTCTCTGATTTAAGGTCATAAAAATTAAAAGTTTGAAAATTGCTAAATTTTCAAAAAATGTTGCCAGATTTCCAATTTTTTCACAAATAAATGTAAGTTGTACCAAATAAATTTTTACCACTATCATGGAGTACAATATGTCACGAAAAAATAATCTCAGAATCACCGGGATCTGTTGAAGCGTTCCAGAGTTATTACCTCATAAAGTGGTCAGAATTCAAAAAATTGGCCTGGTCAGGAAGGTGAAAATAGTCTTTGGGGTGAAAGGGTTAAATATAATAAATAATGGCCATAAAGAACAAAGCACTTCATCAAATACAATTGTGCAGTCATAACACATATTGGGCTGTTATTACCCATATTTGTTGTTTTAGAAGTCCACTACTAGTCAGTTTCACAATTATATAGGATGTGACTAAAGTCACACGTTGCGAAAATGCTGTGGATTTCCATCCAGATTTACAGGGGGAATAACTGCAGTGGCATATATTTGCATCAAAGTGGAAGAGATTTGAAAAAATTTACATGTGGTATGGATTTTATATTTAAAGTAGATCAGTTCCTTTACCGAATTTACCCGGCGGATTTAATTTTTGCCAATGTATGGGGGAGAAATCTGCAGCAAATCCTCAGTAAAATCTGAAACAAAATCCACATTTAAAAGGTGCAGATTTGTCCACAGGTTCACAGCAGAATTTGCAACAAAATCTGCAGCAGATTTCTTCTCTTCCATGGCATGCTGTCTCATAAGATACCTAGCATCCAGTGTAATACATTTTGTTATTTTCAGCCAAAAGAAAAATATTCCAAAAAACAGCATTAGTGTCTTGTCTTCAAATATGTAACTCCATCATTTCAGAAATGTCATAGTATTACTGAAACTTGGCAAGTTAAGAACTACTGTAGAGTGAGAATCATAGGACTGGCACTTGACCCATTTTATTACTATAAGATACTACTGTACACAATGCCTTGATCTTTGAAGTTTGAGACATCTGGACTAATAACACAAATCTTTGAATTTTGCCCCTGAATGGGGACATGTCAATTTTGTGAACTTCACATTGTCATCATTTTAATAATACAATACCCAGGGCTTTCCGTGAATCTATGGGTATTCCACTCAGGAATTGGAGAGGAATTTTGGAACCAAGATATGTTCTTTTCCATGTCATAAGACACCAGAATAATAACCATTCTGGGATCATAAAGTTTAATATCATCTGGCTGCCAAAAGCTATGAAAAATGTGACAGAAAATAGACAGTTTGATTAGCTTGTTCGTGGTCAGATTTACTAAATCAAATAAAAAAGATTCTAGACGTACATAGGAAGTGAATAATGAGGTAAATATGTGAAAGGCATCAGTAGATGAGTTTAAGAGACATGTAGAAATAAGTGTGACAGAGGCAAACCTTTAACTATTAAACCCTTAAATATCTTAATACCTAGTTTATGCAGGTGATAATGTGAGAAAGTATTAGTGAGAGCGGTATATAAAATGTTGCTTCATTAAAGATAATCTATCACTAGATTTTTTTCTACACCATCTGAAAGCAGCATGATGTAGAAGCAGAGACTCCGATTCCAATGATATATCACTTTTTTTTACTGGGTGTTGCAGTTTTGATTAAAAACTGTTTTGTCTGCTACAGATCAAGCAGTTCTCTGAATGCTGAGCTTTGTATAACCCCGCCCACACCACTGATTGACAGATTTCTGTGTACACTGTGCATTGGCAGATAGCTGCCAATCAGAGGTGGGGATGTGGCTGGACTACCTGGCAGCAAGCTAAGTTGTCCTGTAGTAATAATTTACTGCTGATAAAACAATGATTTTATAAAGGCTACACTCAGGAGATTAGTAAGTTATACATGGGTGGAATCAGGGTCCCTGTCCCTACAGTGGTTACCAAAAGTTTTGCATTTTTTTAAAAAGTGTGATTACTTTTTTCTTGTTGTTGTGATGCCATTTTCCTGGTGATTTTAGTAAACGGGAAGCAAATTGTTGTCATCTATAAGGACAAATATTATGTCTGACATTGTCTTACCCCTTTATGTGTTAGTTTTCAACGTTTGTTGGGCCAAATGTTTTGCATATTTTGTCATAGGTAGTCAAATTTTTGCCTATTTTTTTTTTTTTTGTGTGTGTGTGTTTTAGGTTAAAACATGGCAAAGACAAAGCCAAATTTATCACCAGATGTCAGTAAGCTTATTATTCTGAGAGTGAAGTCAGGCAAAAGCCAAAAAGAGGTAGCTATGGAATTCAACTGTTCTCAGAGTCAAGTGTCACATATATTAAAGAAAGAAAAAGAAGGTTATGGAACAGCTGACAAACCTAGAAGTGGACGACCACAAAAAACTTCCTCCAGCGTTAATAACATTATTAAGAAAAAGTCAGTATCTGATGTCCATAAAAGTGCTGTACAGATTTTGCACAAAATGAACAAAGAATATGGGGTCAAAGTGAGGCGCCAAACTGTGGTGAGACGGCTAAGAGCAGTAGGGTTGAATGCACGAGAGCCTTTCATCTCTGCAAAGAACCAGAAGGTCCGACTTCAGTTTGCCAAAGAACACAACCAATGAAAAGAGACAGATTGGTCTCAGGTGTTGTGGTCGGATGAATCCAAGTTGAATCTGTTGGGTAGTGATGGCAAGCTCTATATATACAGCACCCAATTGGAAAATGTAATAATGTAAGGTACCAAACACCTACAGTGAAACATGGTGGTGGCAATGTCATGGTTTGGGGCTGCATTTCTGCATCTGCCATTGGCCCTCTACACAGAATTGATGGAAATATGAATGCTACCGTGTACAAGGATATACTGGAGAATGTAATGCTGCCACATGGTAAAACCAAAGTAGGCAGGGGATAGAAGATCCAGCTAGACAATAATCCTAAGCACACACCCAATTTAGTCAAAAATTGGTGAGCAAAGAAAAATGTTTTCCTGTTGCAATGGCCAATCCAATCACCTGATTTACACACTATAGAGCACCTTTGGAATGAGTGAGGGCGACGAGTTGGAGCCTGTATCCACAGCAATAAAGATTAATTGTTTGCAGATTTGAATGGAGCAAGATCCCTCAAGATGTCTTTAATACCCTAGTGGCTTCAATGCCCCGTCGGTGTGGTGCAGTAATTAAAGCAAGAGGTTATGCTGCAAAATACTAAGTTATGGCATTGTAAACAATGAATTACTCTCTATGATGTGATCAATAAATAGTATATGCAAAAAGTTTGGCAGTCAGTTTTCTTTAATTAAATGACCATACCTATATTCAAAAGCATTTTGGTTAAAATTAAGGTCTTGCATGATGACAACTTCATGCACTTTCAATTCATCACCAGGGAAATGGCATCTCAACAACCAGACAAAAGTAATCACATTTTTTTAACCCCTTCGCAACCCTGGGATTTTCCGTTTTTGCATTTTCGTTTTTGCTCCCCTTGTTCCCAGAGTCATAGCGTTTTTATTTTTTAGTCAATATGGCCATATGAGGGCTTATTTTTTGCGGGATGAGTTGTACTTTTGAATGACATTACTGGTTTTACCATATTGTGTATGGAAAAACGGGAAAAAAATCCAAGTGCGGTGAAATTGCAAAAAAAGTGCAATACCACAGATGTTTTTTTTTTTACCACGTTCACTTAATGCTAAAACTGACCTGCCATTATTATTCTCCAGGTCATTACGAGTTCGTAGACACCAAACATGTATAGGTTCTTTTTTATTTAAGTGGTAAAAAAAAAATCCAAAGTTTGCTAAAAAAAAAAAAAAAAAATAGCGCCATTTTCCAAGACCGGTAGCATCTCCATGTTTTGGGATCTGGGGCAGAGTGAGAGCTTAATTTTTGCGCGTCGGGCTGATGTTTTTATTGATACCATTTTGGGGTGGATCCGATGTTTTGACTGCCCGTTATTGCATTTTATTGCAATGTTGCGAAGACCAAAAAACGTAATTCTGGCGTTTAGAATTTTTTCTCGTTACGCCATTTACCAATCGGATTAATTATTTTTTTATATTGATAGATTGGGCGATTCTGAACGCGTCGATACCAAATATGTGTATGTGTTTTTTTATTTTATTATTTTAAATGGGGCAAAAGGGGGGCGATTTAAACTTTTCTATTTTTTTAATTTTTCAAATATTTTTAAAAACATTTTTTTTTCACTTTTTGCTTGCTTCTATAGTCTCCATAGGAGACTAGAAGCAGCACTTGTCTGATCGCCTCTGCTACATAGAGGTGATGAGCAGATCACCTCTATATAGAAGAAATGGTCCTGTGCTATGAGCGCCGACCACTAGGTGGCGCTCATAGCGATCAGCACATGACAACCACTGGGGTCTGCTGCAGACCCAGGGTTGTAATGCCCACACATTGGTGACCTGCGATCACGTGACGGGGTCACCGATGGGCGGGGTAAGTGACGCGCTTCCGACGCGGCGATGTTAAATGCTGCTGTCAGAAATTGACAGCGGCATTTAACATGTTAACAGCTGCAGGTGGATCAGCTGATATGTGCCCAGTTCAGTGTGGGCTCACTGCCGGAGCCTGCGTTGAACAGGGGGTGACAGCCGGGTGCGCACTAATACGCCATAGGCTGTAAAGGGGTTAAAAAAAGCAAAACTTTTGGACAGCACTATATATTCTTCTGCTCTCACTTTAGGAATCAATAACCTGGTGACAGACTCTCTTTAATGCAAACTAAAGAATTTTGCGAAAGATTGTATTTTTATAAATTTTCTAGTGATCTAGTAAAGAATCAGACTTTAGATTGACAAGGTGTATAGTATAGATAGATAAGGTGTATAACAGTCTATGTCTGTACATGGCAAGGAGTCTCAGATCTCCTACATCTCCTCCTAATATTATTATACCAGCCCTTGACTAAAGGATTTGATATTATAACTGCTTTAAATTAATGAATTGCTATTATGCAGTCCCCTCATTTATCCAATAAAGAGGTAGCAATTTATGTATTGATCTGTTGACTGATTCAATCTGCTTTCCAGCAATCTGACACTTGGAGCATTATGCCAATGATATTTGGGGCATCATGCCAATGATGCAACTGGATAACACTTCATATTAGACATAGTAATTTGCTTTGGTATAGTTTTGAAACATTTACTTGGGCACATGAGTAAGAAATTAATTTATAGGATTGTTTTATTAATTTATTTCTGAAGTAGCATCGCACACATTAAAGGGAATTTCTGGGCTCAACATAAATTTCTGCACCCAATACAATAGTTGACTGCAGATTACCGAATCCTGACCGTTCAATATGCACACAGACAGGATTCTCCCCAATTTCCAGCTCAAGTGGACACTTACATGAAATTTGCTTTGAACCTGGAAAAACCCTTTAAGAAACTACAATTAAAAGATGAAATAAATAAAATAATGGATAAGATTTGCTATTTTTTCATGTTTTCCTTACCCATTAAAAGGAAGCTTTACTTTAAAGCATATTCTGACATGTCAAGGTTACCTAGTATAGTTACCTTTGTCTTTTGTTGATTTGGACATTTTTAGATTTCTGAGAAGATAATTGAAATATCATATTCACAGCAATAGGACAGAAATGCAAAAATCTCTGAGTAAGTAGATGATGGAACAAAGACCTTCACAGGACACATGCCCCAACAGCAATGGCGATTTTTAACATGTCAGAAAATGTTCAACTGTGAACTTTCCCTTAAATTTGTAAGCTCCTATGAACTGTGATCTATCCCTTTTGTATCTTGTATGATCGCTTAGTACATTATTGTAATTAGGATAAGTGTAATCTTGTTTGTGACAGCTATAGTACTCGTGTTTTAAAACTGCTTTGTTAAGTTCCACAAATTCATGATGACTTATAGGAGAAACTAGGCTGGAAGCAAAAGTCATCTGTATATCACTTAGTAGTCAAGAAAGTTTCTGGATGACTGGAGCTCTGCCATGAGCATGATTATTAGATTGTGCTGTAATTTATTATGGGTTTATCCCCAAAATTGGACAATTCTGAAGTTCTGGAATGTTTGAGCCTGAAGTCTCAATTGAGCACAGTTGTATCTAGTAGTCTCAATTAAGCATTGTTGTTGGTCTATAGAGCTGAGCGGATCAGGCAAAATTTGAATTTGCCTGTTTATGTAGGTTTACCAGGAAATGTGATATATGGAGAAGCTATTCTCTGTGAAGTAAGTCTCTCTTCAGACCCCAGAGCATAATAAACATGAAATAAAAATAAAAAAAAAACACATATACTCACCTTACTGCTCACCTCTCTGGCCCCTCTGTTCCTCATGGCTATCCATCCAGTCCTTGTTGCATGCTCTGATCGCTGCTGGGAGCACTGGAATCCCTACACCAGGACTACCGGCTCTTATGATGCTTGCAGGGCTTCTGTGTAAGAGGTGAGCAATAAGGTCTAAGTTTTTTTTTTAAATTTGTAACTAGTGTTGAGCCACCCCCGTAGTGTTCGAGTTCGGTTCGGTTCGTCGAACACCCGTGTGTTCGCCGAACTGTTCGTCGAACTGTTCGTCGAACACCTTCGAACACCGTTAAAACCAATGGCAGGCAAACAAAAACACATAGAAACACATAGAAAACACCTTCAAAGGTGTCCAAAAGCTGACAAACTGCTCAGAAGACATAACTAACACATGGAAAAGTGACAAGTACATATAGTCATGCGAAAATAAAAGAGGTGGAGGAGTAAAAGGAGGGGGAGACACAGATATAGGCATGTCATGCCCTTCTAAAATCCAAAAAGTGAGAAGCCGACACGGCCAGTCCGCTCCTGCCCGTGCCACCTCCGTGTCGCCGGGTTTGTGCCAGAGCCGCGGTGAACCCTGATGGCCAGCCCCCCTCTCCCAATACTGGTGCCTGTCCGCAGGTGGGTCGAGCGAGCCCCCCTGTGGTGGAGGCAGTTCTAAGCTTTTTAATTTAAATTGTCTCTCTAATTTGAATGAATACACTTTAAATCCATTTACAAGGATCTATTGGAGGGCAAGTCTCATGCCAGCAGCCGCGTAATTCCAGCTCCAGTAGCGTCCACTAAAGCTGCTGCAGTTAAAAAGCTTTTATAAGGATCGAGCTCGGCTTTCCACCGCAAGGCATCCTACTGCCAGTCCCAGCCCCTATGCCTTGGGGTGCCTCCTGATGCTCTTCACTGAGTATCCCATGGTCCCGAAGCATTTCCTTTGAAAAAATTAAGTGTCTAAACTACAGGTGGTGTAGCTTGCTTAACAGCCGGGATAATCCGCTGACTAGCAGACACTGCTACTAGGCACAAAGTATTTCCTGGGCTAGATGCAGTTAAAAATTTGTAATTAGATACTCTCGTTGGATGCTGAGAAAGCATTCCATAGAGTCTCCTGGCACGCCATATATGATTCTCTTAAAAAGCTTGGGGTAGGGGTCTAGGGGACCCTTTTATAGCCAAAATCACGGCCCTGTATCACAATACGTCACCTAGGCTGAAGATAAATGGAACTGTAGCACCCTGAGGGCTCGGTTGCTACAGAGGTATTGCACCTCACCCAGAGGTGTGATATCTCACTCTCAGGTAAGGATGGATTGTGGATCAGGACCCGACACCTGCATGCATTACACCACATTGCCGTGGGGCAGGGCGACCAATATGCCTCTGAGATGGGCACGACAGTCCCTGTCCTTGGCTGGAGTGGGGGGAGGGAACACTGAGGAAGGGGAACCCTGTAGTGCAGGAGCAGGGAGGAAGCAGTTCCTGGGTGCATTGAGAAGGAAGTATAAAAGGTGGGCACCATCTTAGTTCAGTGCAGAGAAGTCTGAGCAGAAGTGGCAGGGAGCAGGGGCTCTGCATGAGCTCTGCTCCGGAGGCGGGCCTAGTAACAGAGGCCCAGGCCTGGAAGAGGGAGAAGGAAGGAAGAGGAGCGGAGAAGGCTCCAGGAACGAGGAATGAAGGGATCCCAGGGGTGCGGACGGGCGAGTCGCCACCGCACGCCCGAATCCACCTGCGTGGAGGGGTCAGGCCAAAGGGGGAGACCGGTCCCCGAAACTAGTGGAGGCAGGAAATGACCCTCAGCTAGAAACCGGAGGCTGTGACATTTTATGTGGCGCAGCCCCTCGCTACACCCGCTAGGAAGGCACCACATAGGGTCAGGGAAACTGGCGCCAAGTTTACCAAGAGGAGGCCCGAGGCAGCCGGACAGAAGGGTTGGTAAGAAAGGCCAGACAAAGGACACACAAAGGGGGTCCTGTGAAGCGCTCCAAAGTTATCTGGGAGTTGTCTGAGCCCCTCACCTGGTGAGCACAGTACGACGTGGGCAGCCGTTACCTGCAGACATGGTCTGGATAATAAGAACTGTGAGTAAAGGCCCTGGACTGCATCACTGACTCCGTGTCGTTACTGCTGCTGCCCTGCACCATCACCCCCATCCTCCGCATACACTGCCCTGAGGCTATACTCCTCCCGTGGGGAGTTATGCTACGCTCTGCTGCACCCACAACACCAGCCTCAGCGGTCTGCCCTGCAGCGGCGGTTCACTCTGACCGCAATCCACGTGTGGCGTAGTCGGACATTTAAACATCAAAACCACATAAATAGTTCCGCCACTGGTTTGACCACCCTGAGCCACGGAACCGGGTCGCCGCCACGAAGACTACAACCACCAGCATCCACCAAAAAGGGTCCGGCTCCGGGTGTCCCAAGGCCCAGGGGGTGCATCAGAACATTTTCATCACCTTTCACAATCACCAATGGGACAAGGCAGGGATGTCCTCTGTCCCCTCTCTTATACATCCTAGTGACGGAGCACCTGCTCTCATCAATTCGCCATAACCCCAATATTAGGTGGATTGAGGTGGGAGGCACCGAGTACAAGTGCTCTCTATTTGCTGATGATGTCCTAGTATATATCACTAAATCACATATATCCATCCATGCTGTTATGGCTGAAATAGATCACTTTGTTACATGGTCAAATTTTAAAATCAATGCAGCGAAGTCTGAGGCCCTCGATGTCTCCCTCCCCAAATCCATATAGGATTCCATCCAGTCCAACTTTCCCTTTGCCTGGCCCTCACAGGGTATCAAATACTTAGGAATTCCTATTCATAGAGACCTCTCCCATCTATGTTATCTTAATTTTGGGCCCTTTATTGAACAACTCCATACAGACCACGGTTGGCAAGTTAGAACTGTAAGATTCACTACGTGAACCACTGGTGTTTTGTGGAAAAGCACATGTACACTGCGTTCCAAATTATTATGCAAAAAGTGTTTAGGAGTGATAATGGAAGAATTTGTTTGTTTGTCAGTTAAACTCATTGATGGTGATGTGTGTCAGGGCTCTTTATATCACTGTAAGCAATTGCAGACACCTGTGCTAATTAGTATGGCAGGTGTGTCCAATGAAAGGCAAGACTACTTAAGAAGGCTGTCTCACATTATTAAGCAGCCTACATTTTCTGCCAAAATGGGAAAGAAAAAGGATGTGTCGGCTGCTGAGAAGCAACAAATTGTGGAGTGTTTAGGTCAAGGCATGACTACAATCAACATTGTGCGATGATCAGGATGAAGTGTCTTGGCAATCAAGAAGTATGTAGCTGATTCACAGTACACACGTGTGCGTGCTGATAAGGGCAAATTGAGGACTCTTTCCTACAGGCAATGCGGGCCTAGGTGGTCTGGAGTTGGGACCCGGTCCTATTTGTCTACCCTTTTATATGCATTATTTCAACTTTGATATACAGTAAGGTTTTTAATATAGGCAGTATAGGTACCGTCCCAATTTAGGGTCACCTTGCCGCTGGTGGGACGGCTTGTATACTTTTTTTGATCAAAAATAGTTCACTAAGTACCCTATATTTATTATGCAACTTGCTTTACATTTATATATAATTATGGTAGGGTATGAGATATATTTTTGTCTTGCTTCTTTTTTGCTAGTGTGAACATGCCTCTGTTTCTTGTATGTCTGCCATCTTAGACCTCAGTTCACATGTGCTGGTTTTTTGACTTGTTTGCATTCTGTGCAATTTAAGAGTGTGGCATGCCTTTGTTGAGCTGATTGGTATATATGTAGCTTACCACGGGCCTAGGTGGTCTGGAGTGGGACCCGGTCCTATTTGTCTACCCTTTATATGCATTATTTCAACTTTGATATACAGTAAGGTTTTAATATAGGCAGTATAGGTACCGTCCCAATTTAGGGTCACCTTGCCGCTGGTGGGACGGCTTGTATACTTTTTTTGATCAAAAATAGTTCACTAAGTACCCTATATTTATTATGCAACTTTGCTTTACATTTATATATAATTATGGTAGGGTATGAGATATATTTTTGTCTTGCTTCTTTTTTGCTAGTGTGAACATGCCTCTGTTTCTTGTATGTCTGCCATCTTAGACCTCAGTTCACATTGTCTGGTTTTTTGACTTGTTTGCATTCTGTGCAATTTAAGGGTGTGGCATGCCCTTTTGTTGAGCTGATTGGTATATATGTAGCTTACCACGGGCCTAGGTGGTCTGGAGTTGGGACCCGGTCCTATTTGTCTACCCTTTTATATGCATTATTTCAACTTTGATATACAGTAAGGTTTTTAATATAGGCAGTATAGGTACCGTCCCAATTTAGGGTCACCTTGCCGCTGGTGGGACGGCTTGTATACTTTTTTTGATCAAAAATAGTTCACTAAGTACCCTATATTTATTATGCAACTTTGCTTTACATTTATATATAATTATGGTAGGGTATGAGATATATTTTTGTCTTGCTTCTTTTTTTGCTAGTGTGAACATGCCTCTGTTTCTTGTATGTCTGCCATCTTAGACCTCAGTTCACATTGTCTGGTTTTTTGACTTGTTTGCATTCTGTGCAATTTAGGGTGTGGCATGCCCTTTGTTGAGCTGATTGGTATATATGTAGCTTACCACGGCCTAGGTGGTCTGGAGTTGGGACCCGGTCCTATTTGTCTACCCTTTTATATGCATTATTTCAACTTTGATATACAGTAAGGTTTTTAATATAGGCAGTATAGGTACCGTCCCAATTTAGGGTCACCTTGCCGCTGGTGGGACGGCTTGTATACTTTTTTTGATCAAAAATAGTTCACTAAGTACCCTATATTTATTATGCAACTTTGCTTTACATTTATATATAATTATGGTAGGGTATGAGATATATTTTTGTCTTGCTTCTTTTTTGCTAGTGTGAACATGCCTCTGTTTCTTGTATGTCTGCCATCTTAGACCTCAGTTCACATTGTCTGTTTTTTTGACTTGTTTGCATTCTGTGCAATTTAAGGGTGTGGCATGCCCTTTGTTGAGCTGATTGGTATATATGTAGCTTACCACGGGCCTAGGTGGTCTGGAGTTGGGACCCGGTCCTATTTGTCTACCCTTTTATATGCATTATTTCAACTTTGATATACAGTAAGGTTTTTAATATAGGCAGTATAGGTACCGTCCCAATTTAGGGTCACCTTGCCGCTGGTGGGACGGCTTGTATACTTTTTTTGATCAAAAATAGTTCACTAAGTACCCTATATTTATTATGCAACTTTGCTTTACATTTATATATAATTATGGTAGGGTATGAGATATATTTTTGTCTTGCTTCTTTTTTGCTAGTGTGAACATGCCTCTGTTTCTTGTATGTCTGCCATCTTAGACCTCAGTTCACATTGTCTGGTTTTTTGACTTGTTTGCATTCTGTGCAATTTAAGGGTGTGGCATGCCCTTTGTTGAGCTGATTGGTATATATGTAGCTTACCACGGGCCTAGGTGGTCTGGAGTTGGGACCCGGTCCTATTTGTCTACCCTTTTATATGCATTATTTCAACTTTGATATACAGTAAGGTTTTTAATATAGGCAGTATAGGTACCGTCCCAATTTAGGGTCACCTTGCCGCTGGTGGGACGGCTTGTATACTTTTTTTGATCAAAAATAGTTCACTAAGTACCCTATATTTATTATGCAACTTTGCTTTACATTTATATATAATTATGGTAGGGTATGAGATATATTTTTGTCTTGCTTCTTTTTTGCTAGTGTGAACATGCCTCTGTTTCTTGTATGTCTGCCATCTTAGACCTCAGTTCACATTGTCTGGTTTTTTGACTTGTTTGCATTCTGTGCAATTTAAGGGTGTGGCATGCCCTTTGTTGAGCTGATTGGTATATATGTAGCTTACCACGGGCCTAGGTGGTCTGGAGTTGGGACTCGGTCCTATTTGTCTACCCTTTTATATGCATTATTTCAACTTTGATATACAGTAAGGTTTTTAATATAGGCAGTATAGGTACCGTCCCAATTTAGGGTCACCTTGCCGCTGGTGGGACGGCTTGTATACTTTTTTTGATCAAAAATAGTTCACTAAGTACCCTATATTTATTATGCAACTTTGCTTTACATTTATATATAATTATGGTAGGGTATGAGATATATTTTTGTCTTGCTTCTTTTTTGCTAGTGTGAACATGCCTTTGTTTCTTGTATGTCTGCCATCTTAGACCTCAGTTCACATTGTCTGGTTTTTTGACTTGTTTGCATTCTGTGCAATTTAAGGGTGTGGCATGCCCTTTGTTGAGCTGATTGGTATATATGTAGCTTACCACGGGCCTAGGTGGTCTGGAGTTGGGACCCGGTCCTATTTGTCTACCCTTTTATATGCATTATTTCAACTTTGATATACAGTAAGGTTTTTAATATAGGCAGTATAGGTACCGTCCCAATTTAGGGTCACCTTGCCGCTGGTGGGACGGCTTGTATACTTTTTTTGATCAAAAATAGTTCACTAAGTACCCTATATTTATTATGCAACTTTGCTTTACATTTATATATAATTATGGTAGGGTATGAGATATATTTTTGTCTTGCTTCTTTTTTGCTAGTGTGAACATGCCTCTGTTTCTTGTATGTCTGCCATCTTAGACCTCAGTTCACATTGTCTGTTTTTTTGACTTGTTTGCATTCTGTGCAATTTAAGGGTGTGGCATGCCCTTTGTTGAGCTGATTGGTATATATGTAGCTTACCACGGGCCTAGGTGGTCTGGAGTTGGGACCCGGTCCTATTTGTCTACCCTTTTATATGCATTATTTCAACTTTGATATACAGTAAGGTTTTTAATATAGGCAGTATAGGTACCGTCCCAATTTAGGGTCACCTTGCCGCTGGTGGGACGGCTTGTATACTTTTTTTGATCAAAAATAGTTCACTAAGTACCCTATATTTATTATGCAACTTTGCTTTACATTTATATATAATTATGGTAGGGTATGAGATATATTTTTGTCTTGCTTCTTTTTTGCTAGTGTGAACATGCCTCTGTTTCTTGTATGTCTGCCATCTTAGACCTCAGTTCACATTGTCTGGTTTTTTGACTTGTTTGCATTCTGTGCAATTTAAGGGTGTGGCATGCCCTTTGTTGAGCTGATTGGTATATATGTAGCTTACCACGGGCCTAGGTGGTCTGGAGTTGGGACCCGGTCCTATTTGTCTACCCTTTTATATGCATTATTTCAACTTTGATATACAGTAAGGTTTTTAATATAGGCAGTATAGGTACCGTCCCAATTTAGGGTCACCTTGCCGCTGGTGGGACGGCTTGTATACTTTTTTTGATCAAAAATAGTTCACTAAGTACCCTATATTTATTATGCAACTTTGCTTTACATTTATATATAATTATGGTAGGGTATGAGATATATTTTTGTCTTGCTTCTTTTTTGCTAGTGTGAACATGCCTCTGTTTCTTGTATGTCTGCCATCTTAGACCTCAGTTCACATTGTCTGGTTTTTTGACTTGTTTGCATTCTGTGCAATTTAAGGGTGTGGCATGCCCTTTGTTGAGCTGATTGGTATATATGTAGCTTACCACGGGCCTAGGTGTCTGGAGTTGGGACTCGGTCCTATTTGTCTACCCTTTTATATGCATTATTTCAACTTTGATATACAGTAAGGTTTTTAATATAGGCAGTATAGGTACCGTCCCAATTTAGGGTCACCTTGCCGCTGGTGGGACGGCTTGTATACTTTTTTTGATCAAAAATAGTTCACTAAGTACCCTATATTTATTATGCAACTTTGCTTTACATTTATATATAATTATGGTAGGGTATGAGATATATTTTTGTCTTGCTTCTTTTTTGCTAGTGTGAACATGCCTTTGTTTCTTGTATGTCTGCCATCTTAGACCTCAGTTCACATTGTCTGGTTTTTTGACTTGTTTGCATTCTGTGCAATTTAAGGGTGTGGCATGCCCTTTGTTGAGCTGATTGGTATATATGTAGCTTACCACGGGCCTAGGTGGTCTGGAGTTGGGACCCGGTCCTATTTGTCTACCCTTTTATATGCATTATTTCAACTTTGATATACAGTAAGGTTTTTAATATAGGCAGTATAGGTACCGTCCCAATTTAGGGTCACCTTGCCGCTGGTGGGACGGCTTGTATACTTTTTTTGATCAAAAATAGTTCACTAAGTACCCTATATTTATTATGCAACTTTGCTTTACATTTATATATAATTATGGTAGGGTATGAGATATATTTTTGTCTTGCTTCTTTTTTGCTAGTGTGAACATGCCTCTGTTTCTTGTATGTCTGCCATCTTAGACCTCAGTTCACATTGTCTGTTTTTTTGACTTGTTTGCATTCTGTGCAATTTAAGGGTGTGGCATGCCCTTTGTTGAGCTGATTGGTATATATGTAGCTTACCACGGGCCTAGGTGGTCTGGAGTTGGGACCCGGTCCTATTTGTCTACACTTTTATATGCATTATTTCAACTTTGATATACAGTAAGGTTTTTAATATAGGCAGTATAGGTACCGTCCCAATTTAGGGTCACCTTGCCGCTGGTGGGACGGCTTGTATACTTTTTTTGATCAAAAATAGTTCACTAAGTACCCTATATTTATTATGCAACTTTACTTTACATTTATATATATTTATGGTAGGGTATGAGATATATTTTTGTCTTGCTTCTTTTTTGCTAGTGTGAACATGCCTCTGTTTCTTGTATGTCTGCCATCTTAGACCTCAGTTCACATTGTCTGGTTTTTTGACTTGTTTGCATTCTGTGCAATTTAAGGGTGTGGCATGCCCTTTGTTGAGCTGATTGGTATATATGTAGCTTACCACGGGCCTAGGTGGTCTGGAGTTGGGACCCGGTCCTATTTGTCTACCCGTTTATATGCATTATTTCAACTTTGATATACAGTAAGGTTTTTAATATAGGCAGTATAGGTACCGTCCCAATTCAGGGTCACCTTGCCGCTGGTGGGACGGCTTGTATACTTTTTTTGATCAAAAATAGTTCACTAAGTACCCTATATTTATTATGCAACTTTGCTTTACATTTATATATAATTATGGTAGGGTATGAGATATATTTTTGTCTTGCTTCTTTTTTGCTAGTGTGAACATGCCTCTGTTTCTTGTATGTCTGCCATCTTAGACCTCAGTTCACATTGTCTGGTTTTTTGACTTGTTTGCATTCTGTGCAATTTAAGGGTGTGGCATGCCCTTTGTTGAGCTGATTGGTATATATGTAGCTTACCACGGGCCTAGGTGGTCTGGAGTTGGGACCCGGTCCTATTTGTCTACCCTTTTATATGCATTATTTCAACTTTGATATACA
The DNA here is from genome assembly GCF_046119375.1 of Phyllobates terribilis. Lineage (NCBI taxonomy): Eukaryota > Metazoa > Chordata > Amphibia > Anura > Dendrobatidae > Phyllobates > Phyllobates terribilis. Next base: position 255,368,231 of record NW_027362764.1, read on the forward strand.
GTAAGGTTTTTAATATAGGCAGTATAGGTACCGTCCCAATTTAGGGTCACCTTGCCGCTGGTGGGACGGCTTGTATACTTTTTTTGATCAAAAATAGTTCACTAAGTACCCTATATTTATTATGCAACTTTGCTTTACATTTATATATAATTATGGTAGGGTATGAGATATATTTTTGTCTTGCTTCTTTTTTGCTAGTGTGAACATGCCTCTGTTTCTTGTATGTCTGCCATCTTAGACCTCAGTTCACATTGTCTGGTTTTTTGACTTGTTTGCATTCTGTGCAATTTAAGGGTGTGGCATGCCCTTTGTTGAGCTGATTGGTATATATGTAGCTTACCACGGGCCTAGGTGGTCTGGAGTTGGGACCCGGTCCTATTTGTCTTCCCTTTTATATGCATTATTTCAACTTTGATATACAGTAAGGTTTTTAATATAGGCAGTATAGGTACCGTCCCAATTTAGGGTCACCTTGCCGCTGGTGGGACGGCTTGTATACTTTTTTTGATCAAAAATAGTTCACTAAGTACCCTATATTTATTATGCAACTTTGCTTTACATTTATATATAATTATGGTAGGGTATGAGATATATTTTTGTCTTGCTTCTTTTTTGCTAGTGTGAACATGCCTCTGTTTCTTGTATGTCTGCCATCTTAGACCTCAGTTCACATTGTCTGGTTTTTTGACTTGTTTGCATTCTGTGCAATTTAAGGGTGTGGCATGCCCTTTGTTGAGCTGATTGGTATATATGTAGCTTACCACGGGCCTAGGTGGTCTGGAGTTGGGACCCGGTCCTATTTGTCTACCCTTTTATATGCATTATTTCAACTTTGATATACAGTAAGGTTTTTAATATAGGCAGTATAGGTACCGTCCCAATTTAGGGTCACCTTGCCGCTGGTGGGACGGCTTGTATACTTTTTTTGATCAAAAATAGTTCACTAAGTACCCTATATTTATTATGCAACTTTGCTTTACATTTATATATAATTATGGTAGGGTATGAGATATATTTTTGTCTTGCTTCTTTTTTGCTAGTGTGAACATGCCTCTGTTTCTTGTATGTCTGCCATCTTAGACCTCAGTTCACATTGTCTGGTTTTTTGACTTGTTTGCATTCTGTGCAATTTAAGGGTGTGGCATGCCCTTTGTTGAGCTGATTGGTATATATGTAGCTTACCACGGGCCTAGGTGGTCTGGAGTTGGGACCCGGTCCTATTTGTCTACCCTTTTATATGCATTATTTCAACTTTGATATACAGTAAGGTTTTTAATATAGGCAGTATAGGTACCGTCCCAATTTAGGGTCACCTTGCCGCTGGTGGGACGGCTTGTATACTTTTTTTGATCAAAAATAGTTCACTAAGTACCCTATATTTATTATGCAACTTTGCTTTACATTTATATATAATTATGGTAGGGTATGAGATATATTTTTGTCTTGCTTCTTTTTTGCTAGTGTGAACATGCCTCTGTTTCTTGTATGTCTGCCATCTTAGACCTCAGTTCACATTGTCTGGGTTTTTGACTTGTTTGCATTCTGTGCAATTTAAGGGTGTGGCATGCCCTTTGTTGAGCTGATTGGTATATATGTAGCTTACCACGGGCCTAGGTGGTCTGGAGTTGGGACCCGGTCCTATTTGTCTACCCTTTTATATGCATTATTTCAACTTTGATATACAGTAAGGTTTTTAATATAGGCAGTATAGGTACCGTCCCAATTTAGGGTCACCTTGCCGCTGGTGGGACGGCTTGTATACTTTTTTTGATCAAAAATAGTTCACTAAGTACCCTATATTTATTATGCAACTTTGCTTTACATTTATATATAATTATGGTAGGGTATGAGATATATTTTTGTCTTGCTTCTTTTTTGCTAGTGTGAACATGCCTCGGTTTCTTGTATGTCTGCCATCTTAGACCTCAGTTCACATTGTCTGGTTTTTTGACTTGTTTGCATTCTGTGCAATTTAAGGGTGTGGCATGCCCTTTGTTGAGCTGATTGGTATATATGTAGCTTACCACGGGCCTAGGTGGTCTGGAGTTGGGACCTGGTCCTATTTGTCTACCCTTTTATATGCATTATTTCATCTTTGATATACAGTAAGGTTTTTAATATAGGCAGTATAGGTACCATCCCAATTTAGGGTCACCTTGCCGCTGGTGGGACGGCTTGTATACTTTTTTTGATCAAAAATAGTTCACTAAGTACCCTATATTTATTATGCAACTTTGCTTTACATTTATATATAATTATGGTAGGGTATGAGATATATTTTTGTCTTGCTTCTTTTTTGCTAGTGTGAACATGCCTCTGTTTCTTGTATGTCTGCCATCTTAGACCTCAGTTCACATTGTCTGGTTTTTTGACTTGTTTGCATTCTGTGCAATTTAAGGGTGTGGCATGCCCTTTGTTGAGCTGATTGGTATATATGTAGCTTACCACGGGCCTAGGTGGTCTGGAGTTGGGACCCGGTCCTATTTGTCTACCCTTTTATATGCATTATTTCAACTTTGATATACAGTAAGGTTTTTAATATAGGCAGTATAGGTACCGTCCCAATTTAGGGTCACCTTGCCGCTGGTGGGACGGCTTGTATACTTTTTTTGATCAAAAATAGTTCACTAAGTACCCTATATTTATTATGCAACTTTGCTTTACATTTATATATAATTATGGTAGGGTATGAGATATATTTTTGTCTTGCTTCTTTTTTGCTAGTGTGAACATGCCTCTGTTTCTTGTATGTCTGCCATCTTAGACCTCAGTTCACATTGTCTGGTTTTTTGACTTGTTTGCATTCTGTGCAATTTAAGGGTGTGGCATGCCCTTTGTTGAGCTGATTGGTATATATGTAGCTTACCACGGGCCTAGGTGGTCTGGAGTTGGGACCCGGTCCTATTTGTCTACCCTTTTATATGCATTATTTCAACTTTGATATACAGTAAGGTTTTTAATATAGGCAGTATAGGTACCGTCCCAATTTAGGGTCACCTTGCCGCTGGTGGGACGGCTTGTATACTTTTTTTGATCAAAAATAGTTCACTAAGTACCCTATATTTATTATGCAACTTTGCTTTACATTTATATATAATTATGGTAGGGTATGAGATATATTTTTGTCTTGCTTCTTTTTTACTAGTGTGAACATGCCTCTGTTTCTTGTATGTCTGCCATCTTAGACCTCAGTTCACATTGTCTGGTTTTTTGACTTGTTTGCATTCTGTGCAATTTAAGGGTGTGGCATGCCCTATGTTGAGCTGATTGGTATATATGTAGCTTACCACGGGCCTAGGTGGTCTGGAGTTGGGACCCGGTCCTATTTGTCTACCCTTTTATATGCATTATTTCAACTTTGATATACAGTAAGGTTTTTAATATAGGCAGTATAGGTACCGTCCCAATTTAGGGTCACCTTGCCGCTGGTGGGACGGCTTGTATACTTTTTTTGATCAAAAATAGTTCACTAAGTACCCTATATTTATTATGCAACTTTGCTTTACATTTATATATAATTATGGTAGGGTATGAGATATATTTTTGTCTTGCTTCTTTTTTGCTAGTGTGAACATGCCTCTGTTTCTTGTATGTCTGCCATCCTAGACCTCAGTTCACATTGTCTGGTCTACAGGCAATTACGTCAGGTTGAAAGAGCAGCGGCAAAAAAGCCTTGTCATAGCAGCAGACAAGTTTTTGAAGCTGCTTGTGCCTCCAACGTCCCCCGAACAACAAGATGCAGGGTCCTTCAGAGGTTTGCAGCTGTGCATACGCCATCCTGTCGACCTCCTCTATCCACTTCACACAAGCAGAAACGGCTCCAGTGGGCCAAACATTACATGAAGACTGATTTCAAAACTGTTTTGTTCACGGATGAGTGCCGTGCAGCGCTCGATGGTCCAGATGGATGGAGTGGAGGATGGCTGGTTGATGGACACCCCACGCAAACACGGCTACAGCGCCAACAAGGAGGAGGTGGAGTAATGTTTTGGGCTGGAATCATGGGGAGAGAGATTGTCGGCCCCTTTAGGATCCCTGAAGGCGCTAAAGATGAACTCCATAATGTATGTGGATTTTCTCAAACAGCACTTCCTGCCATGGTTCAAGAAGAAGAACCGTGTATTTCACAGCAAGATCATTTTTCTGCATGATAATGCACCATCTCATGCTGCACATAAAACATCTGCATCTCTGGCTGATATGGGCATAAAAGGGGACAAACTTATGGTGTGACCCCCATGCTCCCCTGACCTGTACCCCATTCAGAACCTTTGGAGCATCATTAAAAGGAGTGTCTATGATGGCGGGAGGCAGTTCACATCTAAGCAACAGCTCTGGGAAGGTATTCTGTCCTCATGCAAAACAATTGAAGCAGAAACCATCCAAAACCTGACAAATTCAATGGACGAGAGTTCAGAAGCTCCTTTCGAACAAGGGGTCCTATGTGAAAATGTAACATCACCTAGAATAAAGTTTTGAGTTGAAAACTGTTTGATTTCAGTTTCTAACAACCTGCTAATGCTTATAATTTCAAAAATGACCATTTTTTTGGTCTTTATTAAAATGAAAAGGTTGATCGAAAAGTTTGGGGGATCTAAGAGTGTGGCAACCCAGTAGTCATGATTAATTCGAATTCTGACAATATGAGGGTCATGCTGCAGGTAGTGCAGCAAGAAGGCACTTATGTGTCTTGCGCATCTCGGAGCCCCAAAATTATTTTCCGGGCTAGATGCAGCTAAAAATTATTTTTAATTTTAAATCTGGTGAAGCTTTAGTATAGATGGCCTAATAGGATCAGTGCTGCACACTGCTACAAAGCCCAAATTATTTTCCAGTCAAGATACAGATAAAAATGATTAGTAATTTTAAATCTGGTGGAGCTTATTATAGATGGCCTAATAGAATCAGTGCTGCACACTGCTACAAAGCCCAAATTATTTTCCAGCCAAGATACAGATAAACATGATTAGTAATTTGAAAGCTTAAAATGGTTGGTAGGGTGATTTTAACCAATCATCAAGCTTTTACTCTCCTCAGGATGACACAGGGGTAGAAAAGTCATTTCAGATCCATGATTTGTTCATCTTTATGAACGTGAGTCTGTCTACATTATCAGTGGAGAGTCGCGTGCGCTTATCTGTCAGCACACCACCAGCAGCGCTGAACACACGTTCAGACAGAACGCTGGCTGCGGGGCATGACAAGATCTCCAAGGCGTAAGTGGCTAGCTCCGGCCATTTATCCAGATTGGAAGCCCAAAAAGAGCAAGGGTCCAGTGACACAGTCGTGGCTTCAATGTTTACTTGGAGATACTCCTGTACCATCGTCTCTAGGCGTTGACTATGTGTCAGACTTCTTGTCTCCTGTGGCCTTGCAAAGGATGGGCTAAAAAAGTGGTGAAATGATTCCGCAAAATTGATGTTACCAGCAGATACTGTGGTTCTGTTACGGTTTGAGTGCTGAACACTTGACGGTCCCACGGTTGGCAAGTTGGAACTGTGAGATTCACTACGTGCACCACTGGTATTTTGTGGAAAAGCACATGTAAGATTCTGCAACAGTCTCTGCTGATACTCCTGCATGCGTGCATCCCTTTCTATGGCAGGAATAATTTCTGCAAATTTACTTTTGTACCGGGGATCTAACAGTGTGGCAACCCAGTAGTCAGGATTATTTCTAATTCTCACAATTCGAGGGTCATGTTGCAGGTAGTGCAGCAAGAAGGCACTCATGTGTGTTGCGCATCCAGGAGCACCAAGTCCCTGTTGTGTTGGTGGCGAGGTAACAATCATGCTTCCTTCCTCTGTCCTCTCCCCCCAACCTCGCACAACAGAAATGTGATCAAGGTCTCCCTCATCTGATGAGTCTTCCATCAGTTCGTCCTCCACTTCTTCCTGGGCTCCTGCACCTTCCTCACTAGTTTGGCTGCTACCATGCGCCCTGGTAAAACCATCTACCCCACCCTCACATGCCTGCCGCCTTGGTGCTGCCGACCGTCTAGACCTTGCAGATGTTAGCCCTTCCGCATACAACTCCTCCTCCTCTACTTCCTCCACCTCCTCTTGTGCCACCACCTGACTCCGAATTCTGTTTAACATGTGCTCCAGCATGTAAATCACCGGAATAGTCATGCTGATAATGGCATCGTCAGCACTAAACATCTTCGTCGCCATTTCAAAACTGTGCAGAAGGGTGCATAGGTCCCTGATCTGAGACCACTCCTCCAGCGTGATTTGCCCCACCTCTGAATCTCATTGGCCCAGGCTATACGTCAGAACGTATTGCACCAGGGCTTGTCGGTGCTGCCACAGTCGCTGCAACATGTGCAGAATTGAATTCCACCGGGTAGGCACATCGCATTTTAGCCGGTGAAGTGGCAGGCCCAACGACTTCTGTAGAGATGTAAGTCGCTGAGCTGCGGGATGCGAACGGCGGAAGTGAGCACACAGCGACTGTGCCCTCTGCAGAAGGCCATCTAGTCTGGGATAGTGGGCTAAAAATTGCTGGACAACCAGGTTCAACACGTGAGCCATACAAGGCACGAGTGTGACATTGCCCCGGCGAAGGGCCGCACCCAGGTTTGCAGCATTGTCGCACACGGCCTTCCCTGGTTTCAGGTCCAGTGGAGACAACCATTCATGAAATTGGTTCTCCAGAGCTGACCACAACTCCTCAGCTGTGTGACTCACATTTCCCAGACATTTCAATGTAAAAAACGCCTGATGACGTTGAGCCCTACTGCCAGCATAGTAAGGAGGTGTGCAGGATCCCTTCTGCGCAGTTAGAAAGCTTGTGGCATGACCAGACAGGCTTTGGGTGCAGGTGGAAGACCGAGAGGAGGTTGAGGAGGCAGAAGCAGTGGAGGAACTTTGACATAAAGAGGATTGACGCACAACTCGTGGGGATGGCAAGACTTGGACAGCAGCCCCTTGTCCTGCTGTCACCATAGTTACCCAGTGCCCAGTCAGCGACATGTAACGCCCCTGTCCATGCCTACTCGTCCAAGTGTCTGTGGTGAAATGCACCCTGTCACACACAGAGTTTCTCAAAGAAGCGGTGATGTTGTGTACGACATGCTGGTGGAGCGCAGGCACACCTTTCTTTGAGAAGTAGTGCCGACTGGGCATCTGGTACTGGGGCACTGCGACGGACATAAGGTCTCGAAAATCCTCTGTGTCCACCAGGCGGAAAGGCAGCATTTCTGTAGCCAAGAGCTTGCAGATGGTGAAATTCAACCTCTTAGCTTTCTCATGGCTAGGAGGAAATGGTCTTTTACTTGTCCACATCTGAGGGACCGACGGCTGGCTATTGTGCTTAGACGGGGTTGATAAGGGTGTCCCCGGCAAACTGCCGGTCTGTGAGGAAGATGCAGGCGGACATGTTAGGTTGCCTTGATCCAAAGGTGGTGCTATCGATGTCGGACAGCGCTCAACACCAGCTGGTGTTACCACCTCCAAAGAAAATGATGACCTGCCAATCACGCTGGCTGTTGCGGGTAAAGAGGTGGCAGGTCTGCGCCCCAAAACAGGTGTGACTGCTGTCCCCCCAGTCACAGAGGATGAAGAGGCCGCGTATGCACAAGATATGGCAGACGGTGGTTGGCTCGGCCGGCTAGGCCGCATTGTAGCACACTGAGCTTCCCACTGCAACTTATGCTTCATGTCCATGTGCCGGTTCATGCATGAAGTACTCAAACTATGTATTTTTTGGCCTCTACTTAGCTTTTGCTGACAAATGTTACAGATAACGCGAGTTGGGTCATCTTTATCGATCTGAAAAAATGCCCAGGCTATGCAAGGCTTAGCACCCATGCGACCTGAAGAGCCACCACGACTTGTGGTGAGAGGCAGAGTTGTGTTTGAGGATGCAGTTGTTGACATGCTTCCAGTACTACGTCTCTGTCCAGGAAGGCGCAACCTGACCTCGTCGTCACTAGCATCTTCCTCCACCTCCTCTGCGGACCTCATCTCTTGGCTGACTGTGGGTTGACAGTAAGTGGGATCTCCAACCTCATCATCATCACCCTGTGCGTTATCACACCCGTCGTCCTCAGAGCCAACCTGTTCCTGCCCTGACAAAAAACTAAAGTTGTCGCTCCAATCAGGTATTTGAGTCTTATCATCGTCTTCCTCATTGTCTCCACCAACAGGAGTTACAGTTTTGGAATGAGGGTCTACATTATGGTCAGAACCTTCTGCGTCTGGTCCTGGATCCGACTCATAAAGATTCTGGGCATCAGTGCAGATCATTTCCTCGTCTGGATTCACAGAAGCGCTGGAGTCGACCTCTGATTCCCAGGCTATAGTATGAGTAAACAGCTCTGCAGACTCAACCATCTGTTCTACCTCATACTCAGACGGGCAGCTGGAGATTTGGGAGCTGTGAGGAAGCAAGTGCGATTGGGGTGACACCTTTGAGGACTGGAGTATTTGTGATGTTGAAGTTGATGTGGAGGAGAGCCCACTTAAAGGAGCACTTGATATCCGTTGAAGCACCTGCTGTTTTTGTGCCTCATCTGGAATTTGTAGCGATTGGCGTGGCCGTAAGAAAGGGATCTTATCACATTGTCCGCTAAAAGAAGTAGACATTTTACTTTGGCTGGAAGATGGTCTTTCTTCTGCAGATGTTACTGTTGCTTTAACACCTACCCCACGGACACAACATTTTTCCCCCTTCCCAACACGCCTATTCCCCTTTCCACCAGCAGCAGGCCTTTTTCCACTCATTTTGGTGGTTAACTAATTCACAACTCTGGAGTTGTTTGCACAAAAAAACAATGGATGGGAACTGAGCAGAGCTGAGTGGCCAAACTGTGGTATTAGGCCAAAACTATTGGCTGGGTTAGATGCAGAAAAAAATTATATTCAATTTGCAACCTGATGGAGGTCTGTATAGATGGATTAATAGAACAAGTCCCACACACAGCTAGAAGCCCAATATTTTTTCAGAGGTAGATGCAGAAACAAATATATTCAGTTTGCAACCTGATGGAGGTCAGTATAGATGGACTAATACAAGAAGTCCCACACACAGCTAGAAGCCCAATATTTTTTCAGAGGTAGATGCAGAAAAAAATATATTCAGTTTGCCACCTGATGGAGGTCTGTATAGATGGATTAATAGAGCAAGTCCCACACACAACTAGAAGCCCAATATTTTTTCAGAGGTAGATGCAGAAAAAAATATATTCAGTTTGCAACCTGATGGAGGTCTGTATAGATGGATTAATAGAACAAGTCCCACACACAGCTAGAAGCCCAACATTTTTTCAGAAGTAGATGCAGAAAAAAATATATTCAGTTTGCAACCCGATGGAGGTCTGTATAGATGGATTAATAGAACAAGTCCCACACAGAGCTAGAAGCGCAATATTTTTTCAGAGGTAGATGCAGAAAAAAATATATTCAGTTTGCAACCTGATGGAGGTCTGTATAGATGGATTAATAGAACAAGTCCCACACACAGCTAGAAGCCCAATATTTTTTCAGAGGTAGATGCAGAAAAAAATATATTCAGTTTGCTACCTGATGGAGGTCTGTATAGATGGATTAATAGAACAAGTCCCACAGACAGCTAGAAGCCCAATATTTTTTCAGAGGTAGATGCAGAAAAAAATATATTCAGTTTGCAACCTGATGGAGGTCTGTATAGATGGATTAATAGAACAAGTCCCACACACAGCTAGAAGCCCAATATTTTTTCAGAGGTAGATGCAGAAAAACATATATTCAGTTTGCAACCTGATGGAGGTCTGTATAGATGGATTAATAGAACAAGTCCCACACACAGCTAGAAGCCCAATATTTTTTCAGAGGTAGATGCAGAAAAAAATATATTCAGTTTGCAACCTGATGGAGGTCTGTATAGATGGATTAATAGAACAAGTCCCACACACAGCTAGAAGCCCAATATTTTTTCAGAGCTAGATGCAGAAAAAAATATATTCAGTTTGCAACCTGATGGAGGTCTGTATAGATGGATTAATAGAACAAGTCCCACACACAGCTAGAAGCCCAATATTTTTTCAGAGGTAGATGCAGAAAAAAATATATTCAGTTTGCAACCTGATGGAGGTCAGTATAGATGGACTAATACAACAAGTCCCACACACAGCTAGAAGCGAAATATTTTTTCAGAGGTAGATGCAGAAAAAAATATATTCAGTTTGCAACCTGATGGAGGTCAGTATAGATGGACTAATACAACAAGTCCCACGCACAGCTAGAAGCCCAATATTTTTTCAGAGGTAGATGCAGAAAAAAATATATTCAGTTTGCAACCTGATGGAGGTCTGTATAGATGGATTAATAGAACAAGTCCCACACACAGCTAGAAGCCCAATATTTTTTCAGAGGTAGATGCAGAAAAAAATATATTCAGTTTGCAACCTGATGGAGGTCTGTATAGATGGATTAATAGAACAAGTCCCACACACAGCTAGAAGCCCAATATTTTTTCAGAGGTAGATGCAGAAAAAAATATATTCAGTTTGCAACCTGATGGAGGTCTGTATAGATGGATTAATAGAACAAGTCCCACACACAGCTAGAAGCCCAATATTTTTTCAGAGGTAGATGCAGAAAAAAATATATTTAGTTTGCAACCTGATGGAGGTCTGTATAGATGGATTAATAGAACAAGTCCCACACACAGCTAGAAGCCCAATATTTTTTCAGAGGTAGATGCAGAAAAAAATATATTCAGTTTGCAACCTGATGGAGGTCTGTATAGATGGATTAATAGAACAAGCCCCACACACAGCTAGAAGCCCAATATTTTTTCAGAGCTAGATGCAGAAAAAAATATATTCAGTTTGCAACCTGATGGAGGTCTGTATAGATGGATTAATAGAACAAGTCCCACACACAGCTAGAAGCCCAATATTTTTTCAGAGGTAGATGCAGAAAAAAATATATTCAGTTTGCAACCTGATGGAGGTCAGTATAGATGGACTAATACAACAAGTCCCACACACAGCTAGAAGCCCAATATTTTTTCAGAGGTAGATGCAGAAAAAAATATATTCAGTTTGCAACCTGATGGAGGTCAGTATAGATGGACTAATACAACAAGTCCCACGCACAGCTAGAAGCCCAATATTTTTTCAGAGGTAGATGCAGAAAAAAATATATTCAGTTTGCAACCTGATGGAGGTCTGTATAGATGGATTAATAGAACAAGTCCCACACACAGCTAGAAGCCCAATATTTTTTCAGAGGTAGATGCAGAAAAAAATATATTCAGTTTGCAACCTGATGGAGGTCTGTATAGATGGATTAATAGAACAAGTCCCACACACAGCTAGAAGCCCAATATTTTTTCAGAGGTAGATGCAGAAAAAAATATATTCAGTTTGCAACCTGATGGAGGTCTGTATAGATGGATTAATAGAACAAGTCCCACACACAGCTAGAAGCGCAATATTTTTTCAGAGGTAGATGCAGAAAAAAATATATTCAGTTTGCAACCTGATGGAGGTCTGTATAGATGAATTAATAGAACAAGTCCCACACACAGCTAGAAGCCCAATATTTTTGCAGAGCTAGATGCAGAAAAAAATATATTCAGTTTGCAACCTGATGGAGGTCTGTATAGATGGATTAATAGAACAAGTCCCACACACAGCTAGAAGCCCAATATTTTTTCAGAGGTAGATGCAGAAAAAAATATATTCAGTTTGCAACCTGATGGAAGTCTGTATAGATGGATTAATAGAACAAGTCCCACACACAGCTAGAAGCGCAATATTTTTCAGAGGTAGATGCAGAAAAAAATACATTCAGTTTGCAACCTGATGGAGGTCTGTATAGATGGATTAATAGAACAAGTCCCACACACAGCTAGAAGCCCAATATTTTTTCAGAGGTAGATGCAGAAAAAAATATATTCAGTTTGCTACCTGATGGAGGTCTGTATAGATGGATTAATAGAACAAGTCCCACACACAGCTAGAAGCCCAATATTTTTTCAGAGGTAGATGCAGAAAAAATATATATTCAGTTTGCAACCTGATGGAGGTCTGTATAGATGGATTAATACAACAAGTCCCACACACAGCTAGAAGCCCAATATTTTTTCAGAGGTAGATGCAGAAAAAAATATATTCAGTTTGCAACCTGATGGAGGTCAGTATAGATGGACTAATACAACAAGTCCCACGCACAGCTAGAAGCCCAATATTTTTTCAGAGGTAGATGCAGAAAAAAATATATTCAGTTTGCAACCTGATGGAGGTCTGTATAGATGGATTAATAGAACAAGTCCCACACACAGCTAGAAGCCCAATATTTTTTCAGAGGTAGATGCAGAAAAAAATATATTCAGTTTGCAACCTGATGGAGGTCTGTATAGATGGATTAATAGAACAAGTCCCACACACAGCTAGAAGCCCAATATTTTTTCAGAGGTAGATGCAGAAAAAAATATATTCAGTTTGCAACCTGATGGAGGTCTGTATAGATGGATTAATAGAACAAGTCCCACACACAGCTAGAAGCCCAATATTTTTGCAGAGCTAGATGCAGAAAAAAATATATTCAGTTTGCAACCTGATGGAGGTCTGTATAGATGGATTAATAGAACAAGTCCCACACACAGCTAGAAGCCCAATATTTTTTCAGAGGTAGATGCAGAAAAAAATATATTCAGTTTGCAACCTGATGGAAGTCTGTATAGATGGATTAATAGAACAAGTCCCACACACAGCTAGAAGCGCAATATTTTTCAGAGGTAGATGCAGAAAAAAATACATTTAGTTTGCAACCTGATGGAGGTCTGTATAGATGGATTAATAGAACAAGTCCCACACACAGCTAGAAGCCCAATATTTTTTCAGAGGTAGATGCAGAAAAAAATATATTCAGTTTGCTACCTGATGGAGGTCTGTATAGATGGATTAATAGAACAAGTCCCACACACAGCTAGAAGCCCAATATTTTTTCAGAGGTAGATGCAGAAAAAATATATATTCAGTTTGCAACCTGATGGAGGTCTGTATAGATGGATTAATAGAACAAGTCCCACGCACAGCTAGAAGCCCAATATTTTTTCAGAGGTAGATGCAGAAAAAAATATATTCAGTTTGCAACCTGATGGATTTCTGTATAGATGGAATAATAGAACAAGTCCCACACACAGCTAGAAGCCCAATATTTTTTCAGAGGTAGATGCAGAAAAAAATATATTCAGTTTGCAACCTGATGGAGGTCTGTATAGATGGATTAATAGAACAAGTCCCACACACAGCTAGAAGCCCAATATTTTTTCAGAGCTAGATGCAGAAAAAAATATATTCAGTTTGCAACCTGATGGAGGTCTGTATAGATGGATTAATAGAACAAGTCCCACACACAGCTAGAAGCCCAATATTTTTTCAGAGGTAGATGCAGAAAAAAATATATTCAGTTTGCAACCTGATGGAGGTCAGTATAGATGGACTAATACAACAAGTCCCACACACAGCTAGAAGCCCAATATTTTTTCAGAGGTAGATGCAGAAAAAAATATATTCAGTTTGCAACCTGATGGAGGTCAGTATAGATGGACTAATACAACAAGTCCCACACACAGCTAGAAGCCCAATATTTTTTCAGAGGTAGATGCAGAAAAAAATATATTCAGTTTGCAACCTGATGGAGGTCTGTATAGATGGATTAATAGAACAAGTCCCACACACAGCTAGAAGCCCAATATTTTTTCAGAGGTAGATGCAGAAAAAAATATATTCAGTTTGCAACCTGATGGAGGTCTGTATAGATGGATTAATAGAACAAGTCCCACACACAGCTAGAAGCCCAATATTTTTTCAGAGGTAGATGCAGAAAAAAATATATTCAGTTTGCAACCTGATGGAGGTCTGTATAGATGGATTAATAGAACAAGTCCCACACACAGCTAGAAGCGCAATATTTTTTCAGAGGTAGATGCAGAAAAAAATATATTCAGTTTGCAACCTGATGGAGGTCTGTATAGATGGATTAATAGAACAAGTCCCACACACAGCTAGAAGCCCAATATTTTTTCAGAGGTAGATGCAGAAAAAAATATATTCAGTTTGCAACCTGATGGAGGTCTGTATAGATGGATTAATAGAACAAGTCCCACACACAGATAGAAGCCCAATATTTTTTCAGAGGTAGATGCAGAAAAAAATATATTCAGTTTGCAACCTGATGGAGGTCTGTATAGATGGATTAATAGAACAAGTCCCACACACAGCTAGAAGCCCAATATTTTTTCAGAGGTAGATGCAGAAAAAAATATATTCAGTTTGCAACCTGATGGAGGTCTGTATAGATGGATTAATAGAACAAGTCCCACACACAGCTAGAAGCCCAATATTTTTTCAGAGGTTGATGTAGAAAAAAATATATTCAGTTTGCAACCTGATGGAGGTCTGTATAGATGAATTAATAGAACAAGTCCCACACACAGCTAGAAGCCCAATATTTTTTCAGAGGTAGATGCAGAAAAAAATATATTCAGTTTGCAACCTGATGGAGGTCAGTATAGATGGACTAATACAACAAGTCCCACACACAGCTAGAAGCCCAATATTTTTTCAGAGGTAGATGCAGAAAAAAATATATTCAGTTTGCAACCTGATGGAGGTCTGTATAGATGGATTAATAGAACAAGTCCCACACACAGCTAGAAGCCCAATATTTTTTCAGAGCTAGATGCAGAAAAAAATATATTCAGTTTGCAACCTGATGGAGGTCTGTATAGATGGATTAATAGAACAAGTCCCACACACAGCTAGAAGCCCAATATTTTTTCAGAGGTAGATGCAGAAAAAAATATATTCAGTTTGCAACCTGATGGAGGTCAGTATAGATGGACTAATACAACAAGTCCCACACACAGCTAGAAGCCCAATATTTTTTCAGAGGTAGATGCAGAAAAAAATATATTCAGTTTGCAACCTGATGGAGGTCTGTATAGATGGATTAATAGAACAAGTCCCACACACAGCTAGAAGCCCAATATTTTTTCAGAGGTAGATGCAGAAAAAAATATATTCAGTTTGCAACCTGATGGAAGTCTGTATAGATGGATTAATAGAACAAGTCCCACACACAGCTAGAAGCCCAATATTTTTTCAGAGGTAGATGCAGAAAAAAATATATTCAGTTTGCAACCTGATGGAGGTCTGTATAGATGGATTAATAGAACAAGTCCCACACACAGCTAGAAGCCCAATATTTTTTCAGAGGTAGATGCAGAAAAAAATATATTCAGTTTGCAACCTGATGGAGGTCTGTATAGATGGATTAATAGAACAAGTCCCACACACAGCTAGAAGCCCAATATTTTTTCAGAGGTAGATGCAGAAAAAAATATATTCAGTTTGCAACCTGATGGAAGTCTGTATAGATGGATTAATAGAACAAGTCCCACACACAGCTAGAAGCCCAATACTTTTTCAGAGGTAGATGCAGAAAAAAATATATTCAGTTTGCAACCTGATGGAGTTCTGTATAGATGGATTAATAGAACAAGTCCCACACACAGCTAGAAGCCCAATATTTTTTCAGAGGTAGATGCAGAAAAAAATATATTCAGCTTGCAACCTGATGAAGGTCTGTATAGATGGATTAATAGAACAAGTCCCACACACAGCTAGAAGCCCAATATTTTTTCAGAGGTAGATGCAGAAAAAAATATATTCAGTTTGCAACCTGATGGAAGTCTGTATAGATGGATTAATAGAACAAGTCCCACACACAGCTAGAAGCCCAATACTTTTTCAGAGGTAGATGCAGAAAAAAATATATTCAGTTTGCAACCTGATGGAGTTCTGTATAGATGGATTAATAGAACAAGTCCCACACACAGCTAGAAGCCCAATATTTTTTCAGAGGTAGATGCAGAAAAAAATATATTCAGTTTGCAATCTGATGGAGGTCAGTATAGATGGACTAATACAACAAGTCCCACGCACAGCTAGAAGCCCAATATTTTTTCAGAGGTAGATGCAGAAAAAAATATATTCAGTTTGCAACCTGATGGAGGTCTGTATAGATGGATTAATAGAACAAGTCCCACACACAGCTAGAAGCCCAATATTTTTTCAGAGGTAGATGCAGAAAAAAATATATTCAGTTTGCAACCTGATGGAGGTCTGTATAGATGGATTAATAGAACAAGTCCCACACACAGCTAGAAGCCCAATATTTTTTCAGAGGTAGATGCAGAAAAAAATATATTCAGTTTGCAACCTGATGGAGGTCTGTATAGATGGATTAATAGAACAAGTCCCACACACAGCTAGAAGCGCAATATTTTTTCAGAGGTAGATGCAGAAAAAAATATATTCAGTTTGCAACCTGATGGAGGTCTGTATAGATGAATTAATAGAACAAGTCCCACACACAGCTAGAAGCCCAATATTTTTGCAGAGCTAGATGCAGAAAAAAATATATTCAGTTTGCAACCTGATGGAGGTCTGTATAGATGGATTAATAGAACAAGTCCCACACACAGCTAGAAGCCCAATATTTTTTCAGAGGTAGATGCAGAAAAAAATATATTCAGTTTGCAACCTGATGGAAGTCTGTATAGATGGATTAATAGAACAAGTCCCACACACAGCTAGAAGCGCAATATTTTTCAGAGGTAGATGCAGAAAAAAATACATTCAGTTTGCAACCTGATGGAGGTCTGTATAGATGGATTAATAGAACAAGTCCCACACACAGCTAGAAGCCCAATATTTTTTCAGAGGTAGATGCAGAAAAAAATATATTCAGTTTGCTACCTGATGGAGGTCTGTATAGATGGATTAATAGAACAAGTCCCACACACAGCTAGAAGCCCAATATTTTTTCAGAGGTAGATGCAGAAAAAATATATATTCAGTTTGCAACCTGATGGAGGTCTGTATAGATGGATTAATACAACAAGTCCCACACACAGCTAGAAGCCCAATATTTTTTCAGAGGTAGATGCAGAAAAAAATATATTCAGTTTGCAACCTGATGGAGGTCAGTATAGATGGACTAATACAACAAGTCCCACGCACAGCTAGAAGCCCAATATTTTTTCAGAGGTAGATGCAGAAAAAAATATATTCAGTTTGCAACCTGATGGAGGTCTGTATAGATGGATTAATAGAACAAGTCCCACACACAGCTAGAAGCCCAATATTTTTTCAGAGGTAGATGCAGAAAAAAATATATTCAGTTTGCAACCTGATGGAGGTCTGTATAGATGGATTAATAGAACAAGTCCCACACACAGCTAGAAGCCCAATATTTTTTCAGAGGTAGATGCAGAAAAAAATATATTCAGTTTGCAACCTGATGGAGGTCTGTATAGATGGATTAATAGAACAAGTCCCACACACAGCTAGAAGCCCAATATTTTTGCAGAGCTAGATGCAGAAAAAAATATATTCAGTTTGCAACCTGATGGAGGTCTGTATAGATGGATTAATAGAACAAGTCCCACACACAGCTAGAAGCCCAATATTTTTTCAGAGGTAGATGCAGAAAAAAATATATTCAGTTTGCAACCTGATGGAAGTCTGTATAGATGGATTAATAGAACAAGTGCCACACACAGCTAGAAGCGCAATATTTTTCAGAGGTAGATGCAGAAAAAAATACATTCAGTTTGCAACCTGATGGAGGTCTGTATAGATGGATTAATAGAACAAGTCCCACACACAGCTAGAAGCCCAATATTTTTTCAGAGGTAGATGCAGAAAAAAATATATTCAGTTTGCTACCTGATGGAGGTCTGTATAGATGGATTAATAGAACAAGTCCCACACACAGCTAGAAGCCCAATATTTTTTCAGAGGTAGATGCAGAAAAAATATATATTCAGTTTGCAACCTGATGGAGGTCTGTATAGATGGATTAATAGAAAAAGTCCAACGCACAGCTAGAAGCCCAATATTTTTTCAGAGGTAGATGCAGAAAAAAATATATTCAGTTTGCAACCTGATGGAGGTCTGTATAGATGGAATAATAGAACAAGTCCCACACACAGCTAGAAGCCCAATATTTTTTCAGAGGTAGATGCAGAAAAAAATATATTCAGTTTGCAACCTGATGGAGGTCTGTATAGATGGATTAATAGAACAAGTCCCACACACAGCTAGAAGCCCAATATTTTTTCAGAGCTAGATGCAGAAAAAAATATATTCAGTTTGCAACCTGATGGAGGTCTGTATAGATGGATTAATAGAACAAGTCCCACACACAGCTAGAAGCCCAATATTTTTTCAGAGGTAGATGCAGAAAAAAATATATTCAGTTTGCAACCTGATGGAGGTCAGTATAGATGGACTAATACAACAAGTCCCACACACAGCTAGAAGCCCAATATTTTTTCAGAGGTAGATGCAGAAAAAAATATATTCAGTTTGCAACCTGATGGAGGTCAGTATAGATGGACTAATACAACAAGTCCCACACACAGCTAGAAGCCCAATATTTTTTCAGAGGTAGATGCAGAAAAAAATATATTCAGTTTGCAACCTGATGGAGGTCTGTATAGATGGATTAATAGAACAAGTCCCACACACAGCTAGAAGCCCAATATTTTTTCAGAGGTAGATGCAGAAAAAAATATATTCAGTTTGCAACCTGATGGAGGTCTGTATAGATGGATTAATAGAACAAGTCCCACACACAGCTAGAAGCGCAATATTTTTTCAGAGGTAGATGCAGAAAAAAATATATTCAGTTTGCAACCTGATGGAGGTCTGTATAGATGGATAAATAGAACAAGTCCCACACACAGCTAGAAGCCCAATATTTTTTCAGAGGTAGATGCAGAAAAAAATATATTCAGTTTGCAACCTGATGGAGGTCTGTATAGATGGATTAATAGAACAAGTCCCACACACAGATAGAAGCCCAATATTTTTTCAGAGGTAGATGCAGAAAAAAATATATTCAGTTTGCAACCTGATGGAGGTCTGTATAGATGGATTAATAGAACAAGTCCCACACACAGCTAGAAGCCCAATATTTTTTCAGAGGTAGATGCAGAAAAAAATATATTCAGTTTGCAACCTGATGGAGGTCTGTATAGATGGATTAATAGAACAAGTCCCACACACAGCTAGAAGCCCAATATTTTTTCAGAGGTTGATGTAGAAAAAAATATATTCAGTTTGCAACCTGATGGAGGTCTGTATAGATGAATTAATAGAACAATTCCCACACACAGCTAGAAGCCCAATATTTTTTCAGAGGTAGATGCAGAAAAAAATATATTCAGTTTGCAACCTGATGGAGGTCAGTATAGATGGACTAATACAACAAGTCCCACACACAGCTAGAAGCCCAATATTTTTTCAGAGGTAGATGAAGAAAAAAATATATTCAGTTTGCAACCTGATGGAGGTCTGTATAGATGGATTAATAGAACAAGTCCCACACACAGCTAGAAGCCCAATATTTTTTCAGAGCTAGATGCAGAAAAAAATATATTCAGTTTGCAACCTGATGGAGGTCTGTATAGATGGATTAATAGAACAAGTCCCACACACAGCTAGAAGCCCAATATTTTTTCAGAGGTAGATGCAGAAAAAAATATATTCAGTTTGCAACCTGATGGAGGTCAGTATAGATGGACTAATACAACAAGTCCCACACACAGCTAGAAGCCCAATATTTTTTCAGAGGTAGATGCAGAAAAAAATATATTCAGTTTGCAACCTGATGGAGGTCTGTATAGATGGATTAATAGAACAAGTCCCACACACAGCTAGAAGCCCAATATTTTTTCAGAGGTAGATGCAGAAAAAAATATATTCAGTTTGCAACCTGATGGAAGTCTGTATAGATGGATTAATAGAACAAGTCCCACACACAGCTAGAAGCCCAATATTTTTTCAGAGGTAGATGCAGAAAAAAATATATTCAGTTTGCAACCTGATGGAGGTCTGTATAGATGGATTAATAGAACAAGTCCCACACACAGCTAGAAGCCCAATACTTTTTCAGAGGTAGATGCAGAAAAAAATATATTCAGTTTGCAACCTGATGGAGTTCTGTATAGATGGATTAATAGAACAAGTCCCACACACAGCTAGAAGCCCAATATTTTTTCAGAGGTAGATGCAGAAAAAAATATATTCAGTTTGCAACCTGATGGAGGTCTGTATAGATGGATTAATAGAACAAGTCCCACACACAGCTAGAAGCCCAATATTTTTTCAGAGGTAGATGCAGAAAAAAATATATTCAGTTTGCAACCTGATGGAAGTCTGTATAGATGGATTAATAGAACAAGTCCCACACACAGCTAGAAGCCCAATACTTTTTCAGAGGTAGATGCAGAAAAAAATATATTCAGTTTGCAACCTGATGGAGTTCTGCATAGATGGATTAATAGAACAAGTCCCACACACAGCTAGAAGCCCAATATTTTTTCAGAGGTAGATGCAGAAAAAAATATATTCAGTTTGCAACCTGATGGAGGTCTGTATAGATGGATTAATAGAACAAGTCCCACACACAGCTAGAAGCCCAATATTTTTTCAGAGGTAGATGTAGAAAAAAATATATTCAGTTTGCAACCTGATGGAGGTCTGTATAGATGGATTAATAGAACAAGTCCCACACACAGCTAGAAGCCCAATATTTTTTCAGAGGTAGATGCAGAAAAAAATATATTCAGTTTGCAACCTGATGGAGGTCAGTATAGATGGACTAATACAACAAGTCCCACACACAGCTAGAAGCCCAATATTTTTTCAGAGGTAGATGCAGAAAAAGATATATTCAGTTTGCAACCTGATGGAGGTCTGTATAGATGGATTAATAGAACAAGTCCCACACACAGCTAGAAGCCCAATATTTTTTCAGAGCTAGATGCAGATAAAAAAAATATATTCAGTTTGCAACCTGATGGAGGTCTGTATAGATGGATTAATACAACAAGTCCCACACACAGCTAGAAGCCCAATATTTTTTCAGAGGTAGATGCAGAAAAAAATATATTCAGTTTGCAACCTGATGGAGGTCTGTATAGATGGATTAATAGAACAAGTCCCACACACAGCTAGAAGCCCAATACTTTTTCAGAGGTAGATGCAGAAAAAAATATATTCAGTTTGCAACCTGATGGAGTTCTGTATAGATGGATTAATAGAACAAGTCCCACACACAGCTAGAAGCCCAATATTTTTTCAGAGGTAGATGCAGAAAAAAATATATTCAGTTTGCAACCTGATGGAGGTCTGTATAGATGGATTAATAGAACAAGTCCCACACACAGCTAGAAGCCCAATATTTTTTCAGAGGTAGATGCAGAAAAAAATATATTCAGTTTGCAACCTGATGGAAGTCTGTATAGATGGATTAATAGAACAAGTCCCACACACAGCTAGAAGCCCAATACTTTTTCAGAGGTAGATGCAGAAAAAAATATATTCAGTTTGCAACCTGATGGAGTTCTGCATAGATGGATTAATAGAACAAGTCCCACACACAGCTAGAAGCCCAATATTTTTTCAGAGGTAGATGCAGAAAAAAATATATTCAGTTTGCAACCTGATGGAGGTCTGTATAGATGGATTAATAGAACAAGTCCCACACACAGCTAGAAGCCCAATATTTTTTCAGAGGTAGATGTAGAAAAAAATATATTCAGTTTGCAACCTGATGGAGGTCTGTATAGATGGATTAATAGAACAAGTCCCACACACAGCTAGAAGCCCAATATTTTTTCAGAGGTAGATGCAGAAAAAAATATATTCAGTTTGCAACCTGATGGAGGTCAGTATAGATGGACTAATACAACAAGTCCCACACACAGCTAGAAGCCCAATATTTTTTCAGAGGTAGATGCAGAAAAAGATATATTCAGTTTGCAACCTGATGGAGGTCTGTATAGATGGATTAATAGAACAAGTCCCACACACAGCTAGAAGCCCAATATTTTTTCAGAGCTAGATGCAGATAAAAAAAATATATTCAGTTTGCAACCTGATGGAGGTCTGTATAGATGGATTAATACAACAAGTCCCACACACAGCTAGAAGCCCAATATTTTTTCAGAGGTAGATGCAGAAAAAAATATATTCAGTTTGCAACCTGATGGAGGTCTGTATAGATGGATTAATAGAACAAGTCCCACACACAGCTAGAAGCCCAATATTTTTTCAGAGGTAGATGCAGAAAAAAATATATTCAGTTTGCAACCTGATGGAGTTCTGTATAGATGGATTAATAGAACAAGTCCCACACACAGCTAGAAGCCCAATATTTTTTCAGAGGTAGATGCAGAAAAAATATATTCAGTTTGCAACCTGATGGAGGTCTGTATAGATGGATTAATAGAACAAGTCCCACACACAGCTAGAAGCCCAATATTTTTTCAGAGGTAGATGCAGAAAAAAATATATTCAGTTTGCAACCTGATGGAGGTCTGTATAGATGGATTAATAGAACAAGTCCCACACACAGCTAGAAGCCCAATATTTTTTCAGAGGTAGATGCAGAAAAAAATATATTCAGTTTGCAACCTGATGGAGGTCTGTATAGATGGATTAATAGAACAAGTCCCACACACAGCTAGAAGCCCAATATTTTTTTCAGAGCTAGATGCAGAAAAAAATTATATTCAATTTGCAACCTGATGGAGGTCAGTATAGATGGACTAATAGAATGATGCTATGCCCAAAAGATTTTACTTCACTAGGTGCAGTAAAAAAATTGGTATTCTATACACAGGTGGTATATCTTGCAACACAGATAGGCTTCTCCACTGACTAACACACTCTGCAATAGGCCAAAAAGGATTAGCTTTGCTAGATTCAGCCAAATACTGTGAAAAAAACTTGCACAGCACTGGCACAGACCTGCCTGGCAAAAACTGATAGGAACTGATGTAACCTAGTCCTGAAAAGGACTCCACTTACAATTAGTCTTTACTCCCACAATCTATCTATTTAAGAGCACAGACCTGCCTGATAAAAGTCGTAGGAAATGCTGTAACCTAGTCCTTAAAAGGACTGCAATCACAACTATTCCCTACTCCCAAGCTATCTGTAGATTTGTGCGAAAATTGGCTTGAAATTAACAAGGTATAGCGCACACAGCAACAGCGGTGCCGTCTAACACGCAGCTGCAGCAGTGAGAAAATGGTGGTGACGGGGAAAATGGCTGGGTCTTATAGGGCAAGGACATGTGACATACACTGCCAATGACACATGCACTTGCTTGTGTGAAAAAAAGCACTTCGCTCCGTGTGTGCGCTGCTGATAGGCTGACAGATTGCACCTCCCCACTGCAAATGCGGGAAAGAGAAAAAAAAAATGGAGATCTTCATTGTTCCTGCAGAGATCCATCCCCTGCCCCTCCCCCCACCCCGCTGTACACTCAAACTGCGTATTAACATTAATTTTCATCATTACTGAGAAAAAATCCAGTTATGATTTTGGTGCACGAACAGTTATCGAACATAACCTCGAACAGCCGAATTTTTCTCAAATTGTTCGTGTTCGCCGAATGGCTCGAACACCGCCCAAAACAGCTCGAATTTGAGATTGGCGAACAGTTTGAGTAGAACAACGCTCATCTCTATTTGTAACCTTTTTGCTAACTTTTTCAGTTCAGAAAAATTGCGGCCAATGCCGCTAAATCAACGTGGAAGTGAATTACAAAAAATCTGCATTTTGGTGAATGCAGATTTTTCTAAACTCCGAGTACAATTTAATTCTGCTCAAGTATATTCGCTCATCTCTATTGGTCTTTATTACAAATATATCAGTTTAGCCTTGAAATTTAGTGGTGACCATACAGCTCAGATGGATGTTGGATGAACACTTGTTCAATCACCTGCTATGCCTCCTGATTCCCTCATATGCATGAACGCTCAACTCATGTGCTCTGAATATGGAGAGCAAGCTGCAACCAAACACCTCTGATTGTTTCCTCTCCTGGTGGAACAAAAATAATCAGGGAGGTTAATTTAATTACCAGAAAAAAAACTTTAAAATAAAACTATTGATTACTATAAAAATGAAAGATCAAATCAGAAATATAAAAGAAAAGTACAAGTACTTATAGTTATAAACAGGCTCCAATAAGAGATTTTTCCCCTTTATATGTATGATCAGTTATATGTACCAAATAAATGGGATGGTCACCTCAGGGATGCTAAACTGCCTATCAGTTAAATTTAAAGTGAATGTGTTGCAATTTTTATTTTTTATAATAATGGTTATTAAATATGTAATAATTTATTTTTTAGAACAAAATAATATGTTTAGCTTCCTGGCTGCAGAAGTTGACACCTTAAAATTTAATGTACACAGTGACGCCTACTTTATCCCAAGCAACTGCCTAGTAATCCCCAGAACACATAGCCTCAAAATGTGTATGTTGTTTTGTATCTCTGAGATGACCTTCCCTCTTATCTTGATATATCCAACTGACCTCTCCTACACAGGGGAATACAATCTGTTATTGGAACCTATTCTTGACTATAAGTAGTTGTATTTCTCTTTTATATTGGTATATATTTTTTGGTTGATTTTTACTGTAATTTTTATAGTAATTAATAAAGTTAAATTGTAAAAGATTTTTTTCTAATTGTTTTTGATCATCCTTTCTTTCCCCCCAACCCATCTGTTATGATGGAAGTCAAAAGACTTTCATGCTCATTAGATCAATTGGAGGGTTTGGCTGACTTTAAAGGGGTTGATCATGATATTGATGACCTATCTGTAGGATAAGTCATCAGTATTAGATTGTTGGTGGTCTGATACCTGGCACCCCCATTAATCAGTTGTTTTCATCTCTGACCTTATGGAACAGCTCAGCTCCATACACTGAGCAGTGCTCATTACCCAGAAGTGCAGCTCAGCATACTAATAGTACTAAGGATAAGTCAATATTGCCAATGTGGCGCCCCTGAGGGTTCGGTCGCCACAGGGGTACTGCATCTCTTTAATGAGGTGTGGTACCTCTCCTTCAAGGTAAGGATGGTGCAGCTGTCAGAACCCCACCTCTGCATTCATCACTACATCTCTCCCACCTGTAGGGGGGCTTATATGCACCAGGGTGCTGCCCCAGCCGGGATAAGTGGAGATGGGGGAACCAAAGATGGGGGAACCTAGTAGTGGGTGAGGGTGGAGGACACACTTAGAGGTTACACGTACAAAATTCATATTTAATAAACGGACATCTTGGGCTTATGGTCTTGGATTGTGATCTTCATCGCTGAATGTGGCTTCCCGCTGGAACCTGCAGTTGATGGGGACACGTTCCTTGTACTCTGACCTTGAGTCGAGGAGCGGGCAAGAGTTAATGGCTGTCTCTACCCGGTCAAGGTCCCTACCTAAGAAAGGCCTGGAGGGGAGCAGAGGAGACAAGCTCCACAGGCAAAAGGATCCCAGGAGAATACGGATGGAGCGGCATACGCCACCTGTACTCGTTATTCTAGCCTAGTCAGAGGGACTCCTGCTGCAAAAGGGGTACCGGCCCCCGATACCTGACTTTGTTACTTCACGTCCTAGCCAGGAAAGCCCGGAAGGCTCAGTGGATCCCACCGGGTAACGGACGGAGCGGAGTCGCCATCCGTACCCTTGTTCTGTGCATAGACCAGAGGGAGACCCGGCCTTACTACACGTAGCACACACAGACAGGAGAGGACTTAGTGAGAAGTCTAGGAACACTCTGGTGCAGGGTCCTGACCAAAGCACCTGAACTACCCGGAGGTTGTCAGACCCCCGGTCCTGGAGGCCGCAGAGTGCCGTGAGGAGCAGGGAGAAGCCTTGCAGCTGCATGCTCTACCGTGAGTAAAACCTGGAAGACTACCCCTATGGCCTCCGGTCCTTTATTCCCACGCTGCACCGCACTGCACCAGAATTCACTACTACTCCCTCCATCCGCGTCTCTGCCCTGAGGCCCTGCTCCGCCTGTGGGGAGTAGCACCATCCAAGACTGCCACTACATCCCGCCTCAGAGGACTGCTGCAGCGCTGGTGGCCATCACTAGACACCACAGGTGGCGTAGTCTTTCACACCACTCGAAGCACTGTCACCATCCCTCCTAGCCCTTAACTTTTTATGTGACAACCCTGGGCACGGACCGGGCCTAGGCCGCGACTACATCCACCTTGCACAGTGGTCCGGCTCCGAGTACCCCAACTCTCAGGGTGGGCCAGCGAGGGGGAAGGAGAGGCGTCCCCTAATCCAACCAACTCGGACGTATTATTATCATCCATCTCTCTCCTCCACCCGGGCGTCACACACCAGCCTTGTCAACTCTTTTAATCTAATGTGTATGGGGGTCTTTATATTATTAAACCACAGACGCAATTATTCTACTTCAAGTAATAAAGGATTGATTATTTATTTGTCCTCTTTTACTTCTACAATAACTTTAGAATTTTTTAAATGAAAAGTATGTAACTTTTCTGGTGAAGAGCAAACATGGACTTTTTGCAGCTTAATATATACATTTAAAATAATCTACATTGAGGTGAAACATGGAAATAATAGACACCAAGCAGAAATGGAAAGACTGAGACCTAACAACTAGCGTCGTGCTGATGACTAGAAATTTATGGCATAGCTTCAAATTGGAAAAATAAACATTGGTTTGACAATGACCTCATGTTGCCCCACAAGGTCTAGAAAGGGTATCAGATTTTATGAATGCATGTTTTGCTGACTAGGCCAACAATAATTGGTTTTGTGAAATTTTCCCAGTGTATATTTTTATTTTCAATGCATCTGAATTGTAACAGTTTCCAGAGACATCTGTCATTGGTGCTAAGCTGAATGAAGATGGATAGATAAAGAAAGGATGACTTAGGACGTTCTTAGCATGTATGTGTGCTTTTTCTAAGTTGCTGTTTGCAGTGCGAGACAGAGTTCTTTGGAGTTTCACAAATTGTACTATTTATGTACTCACGTCAGCAAATGTTTGAAATCCTGTGGCTGATGTTCCTCTTGTTACTGCAAGTTTGCAGATCTAAGCCTGTACTTTGTCATACAAAAGCAAATGTGACCAACTCTGGTTAAACACAGTAGCTGCAAAATGTTTTTTTTTGTATGTTTATTAAATATATTCTAAGGATTTAAGCTGCTGTGCCCACTATGCACTTTTTAAGGCTGCGTGCCCACGTAGCATTTTTCATGCGTATATGCTGCGGAATTTCCGCAGCGTAAACGCATGTGAAACGCTAGGTAATCCGCTCCCCATGGTCCCCAAGGGGATTCCGCAAGCTCTATGCACATGCTGCGGATTTTTCCGCAGCGTTTATGCTGCGTTCAAAAATCCGCAGCATGTCCATTAATTTTGCGTTTCCGCAAGCAGAATTGCTTTGTGCAATGCATTAAAAACGCAAGGCAATTCCGCATGTGGAAATCGCACGATAAACGCGCGATAAGCGCGCAATGAACGCATGTGGAATTCCGCATGGGTTTTTCCGGGAGAGGACTTGCAGAAATGAAGCAGAAATTTTCTGCTTCATTTCTGCAACGTGGGCACATAGCCTAAGCGTTTCCGCAGCGGCAATTCCGCCGCAGAAACGCTTAAAAATGCTTGTTAGTGGGTCTGCAATGTTCCCCAATGATAATCCGCATGTGCTGTGCACATGCTGCGGAAATTTCCGCTGCGGATAATCATTGGCGAAAAATCCGCAGCACAACCAATTATTTTGTGGAATCGCAGCGTTTTTGCTGCCATTGAATTGCATTGAATCACTTAATATCCGCATAACTAGATGTGCACATGCGGATATTAAGCGATTCAATGTGCGGATGGTACCCGGGTCTGGAGAAGAGGAGACTCTCCTCCAGACCCGGGTACCATAGTACCTGTAAAAAAAAAGAATTTAAAATAAAAAAAACATTATACTCACCTTCTGATGGCCCCCGGTCTTCTATCCCGTACGTCTTGGCTCCCCGGAGGCTCGCGATGGAGTAAAAGGACCTTCCATTACATCATTCAGTCACATGACTAAATGACGTCATGGACGGTCCTTTTACACCACCGCGAGACACCGGGGAGACCGGACACATCAGAGAAGGAGACCGGGGGCCATCGGAAGGTGAGTATAATGTTTTGGGGGTTTTTTTACCATTTTTTTTTTTTTAACTAACTTGGTCACACTATATAAAATCCTTTTGCATGGATTTATATAGTGTGACCAAGTTGTCAAGCACTTTTCTAAGTGATGCTAAAATCGCTTGGAAAGCGCTTGACAACCCGCATGCGAAATGGCATGTGCAAAACGCTTCACATCCGCTTGTCCCTGGCAGAAAAAACGCATGTACAATCCGCATGTACAATCCGCATGTACAATCTGCATGTACAATCCGCATGTACAATCCGCATGTACAATCCGCATGCGTTTTTTCTGCCAGGGAGATGCATAAACGCCCAGGAAAAATCCGGAGCATTTCTGCATCGTGGGCACATAGCCTTACAGTGGTCCACCATTCATTCTCTCACATGGTCTTAAGGTAAGAACTAAAGGAACACGTTTTTAAGGTAATAATTACATGAAGTGGTATTCCTTACTATCTTTTTTTATATTATCACAGAGAATTTGTTGTATCAGACAGCGCCCAAGCAATAGTAAGGAGTAAAATTATGTTGGAATAACAGAAAGACACATCTGCTGCATTTGGCTTCATCCATGCCAAACATTACAGATTTGTAATGTTCTATTTGATCTTCAGGAAGTTTATATTCTTGCTTTTTGATGTCTAGGCCAAAGAGTTGCCCTTTATTCCCACAGTGGAGAAAGATGTAATATTCATCTGTAAATGGCAATAACATATAATATATTCCCCCAGTCTGTACATCAGCAGTAAACACTGTTTTTGCTTTTAAAAAAAGCGTAAAAGCCATCCCACCAGCGCCAAGGTGTACCCAGTCGGGAAGGTCCCAAGTTTTAGTTATAAAACCTTACCGTGTGTCAAAAATAACTTCAATGTAAATAAGGGCCGATCAAAAACAATGTTTACTAAGTACCCTATGTTATTAATATGCAGAACTGCTTTTACTTACTTATAGCAGGATATATGTTCACTTTGTTTCTATCTTAGGTTTTTTTGTTTAATGGCCAGAATGAAACTGCTTCTACACATTGCGTTTATACCAATTTATACTCCAGTTCATTTCTCATCTCAGTGCAGGTAATGTTGTGGCCTTCCTATCTTTGAGTTGGACATTACTTATATATACTTGTAGCTTCCCATTGCTGGGTTTCCATATTTGATACTCGGTCCTGCTTGGCCCTTATTCGTATTGACGTCACTTTGACACATGATAAGGTTTTAATACTAGAGGTTAGGACCATCCCGATTTGGGCACACCTTGACGCTGCTGGGATGACTTTTACGCTTTTTTTTTAAATAAAAAATGTACTAAGTACCCTATGTTATTTATATGCAATATTGCCTTTACTTATTTACTTACAGCAAGGTATGTGTTCATTTTGCTTCTGTCTTAGGTTTTGTCTGTTTAATGGCCAGTGTGAACATGCTCCTATTTTGCATGCATACCAACTTATACTCCAATTCCTTTTTTTAGGTTAAGTTTCAGGTTTATGTACTCAGTGCAGCTAAGGGTATGGCCTCCCTTTTCTTTGAGCTGGATATTACGTTTATAGAGCTTCCAATTGCTGGGTATCCATATTCAGGACCTGGTCCTGCTTGGCCCTTGTTCACATTGACGTCACTTTGACACATGGTAACGTTTTAATACTAGAGGTTAGGACCATCCCGATTTGGGTACACCTTGACGCTGTTGGGAAGGATTTTACACATTTTTTTTATCAAAAATGGTGTTTTATAAGTACCCTATGTTATTTATATGCACTATTGCTTTTACTTATTTACTTACAGCAGGGTATATGTTCATTTTTTTTCTGTCCTAGGTTTTGTATGTTTAATGGCCAGTATTAACATGCTCCTACACATTGTATGTATACCAACTTATACTTCAGTTAATTTCTTTCTGTTTTGCTTAAGTTTTTGCACTCAGTGCATACAAGGGCATGGTCTCCCTTTTTTCTGAGTTGGGCATTACATTTATATAGCTTTCCATTGTTGGATGTCCACAGCTGGACCCCGGTCCAGCTTTGCCCTTATTCACATTGAGGTCATTTTTGACACATGGTAAGGTTTTATACTAGAGGTTAGGATCATCCCGACTGTGTACACCTTGGCGCAGGTGGGAAGGTTTTTCAGTTTTTTTATCAAATACAGTGTTTATTAAGTACCTTATGTTATTTATATGCACTGTTGCTTTTCACTTATAGCAAAGTATATGATCATTCTCTTTCTATCTTAAATTAATATGATTGTGTAGCCTTTTAACCCCTTAAGCCCCGAGGGTGGTTTGCACGTTAATGACCAGGCCAATTTTTACAATTCTGACCACTGTCACTTTATGAGGTAATTACTCTGGAACGTTTCAACGCATCCCCCTGATTCTGAGACTGTTTTTTCGTGACATATTGTACTTCATGATTGTGGAAAAATTTCTTCGATATCACTTGCGTTTATTTGTGAAAAAAACGGAAATTTGGTGAAAATTTTGAAAATTTTGCAATTTTCAAAATTTGAATTTTTAAGCCCTGAAATCAGAGAGATATGTCACACAAAAGAGTTAATAAATAACATTTCCCACATGTCTACTTTACATCAGCACAATTTTGGAACCAAAATTTTTTTTTGTTAGGGAGCTATAAGGGTTAAAAGTTGACCAGCGATTTCTCATTTTTCCAACAAAATTTACAAAACCATTTTTTTAGGGACCACATCACATTTGAAGTCACTTTGAGAGGTCTTTATGACAGAAAATACCCAAAAGTGACATCATTCTAAAAACTGCACCCCTCAAGGTGCTCAAAACCACATTCAAGAACTTTATTAACCCTTCAGGTGCTTCACAGGAATTTTTTGAATGTGGAAGAAAAAAATGAACATTTAACTTTTTTCACAAAAATTATAATTTAGACCCAATTTTTTTTATTTTCACAGGGGTAACAAGAAAAAATGGACCCCAAAATTTGTTGTGCAATTTCCCCTGGGCACGCAGATACCCAATATTTGGGGAAAAAACACTGTTTGGGCGCACGGCAGGGCTCGGAAGGGAAGGAGCGCCATTTGACTTTTTGATTGTAAAATTTGCTTGAATAATTAGCGGACGCCATGTTGTGTTTGGAGAGCCCCTGTGTGCCCAAACTTTGGAGCTCCCCCACAAGTGACCCCATTTTGGAAACTAGACCCCCCAAGGCACCTTTCTAGATGCATAGTGAGCACTTGGAACCCCCAGGTGCTTCACAAATGGGGTCACTTGTGGGGGAGCTCCAATGTTTGGGCACACAGGGGCTCTCCAAATGCAACATGGCGTCCGCTAACAATTTGAGCCGATTTTCCATTCAATTCGTTAGCGGACACCATGTCGCGTTTGGAGAGCCCGTGATGTGCCTAAACAGTGGAGCTCCCCCACAAGAGTCCCCATTTTGGAAACTATACCCCTCAAGGATTTTATTAAGGTGTATAGTGAACATTTTGAACCCAGAGGTATGGCACAGAATTTGTTTACATTAGGTCATCATATTGAATAAGTTGTCAATATTCTTGAGCGCAAGTGCTCGCTACTTGAGTTTGCATCGGGTACTCAGGTATGCACCATGTACAGCGTGTGCTCGAGTGACATGCTCGAGTCCCTGCTCCGCATGTTTCACGGTTATTAGACACCCAAAAAAAAACATGCGGGGATCGCTCGTGCATGGCAGGCAATCCCCGTAAAGTTTTTTTGGCCGCGAAGCATATGGGGCAGAGACTCGAGCATGTCACTCAAATACCCACGATACTCAATGCATACCAGAGCACCCGATGCAAACTCAAGTAGCGAGCACTTGCGCTCAACACTAGTCGCCATATCGTCATCTTTTTTTCTTACTTTTGAAAAAAATCCCAACCCCAGCCCTAACCCTAGCACAACCCTAACCCTAGCACAACCCTAGCCCTAGCACAACCCTAGCCCCAGCACAACCCTAGCCCCAGCACAACCCTAGCCCCAGCACAACCCTAGCCCCAGCACAAACCTAGCCCCAGCACAACCCTAGCCCCTGCACAACCCTAGCCCCAAACCCAGCCCTAACCCTAGCCGAATCCTAACCCAAGAGTTTATTTTTGACGCCGTTCCTTGTGCGGTATAAGTGATTAGACGACTTTATTCTTCAGGTCGGTGTGATTACAGCAATGCCAGAATCATATGGGGTTTTTATGACTGACAGCTGTCACACACTAAAAGACGCATTTTTGTAAAATCTAGTTTTTGCATCGCCATATTTTGAGAGCTATAATTTTTCCAGATTTTGGCAGACAGTCATGTGACGGCTCGTTTTTTGCGGGATGACTTGACGTTGTTATTGGTGCCATTTTCAGGCACGTGACATTTTTTGATCGCTTTCTATTCCGATTTTTGGGAGGCAGAATAAACAAAAAACAACAATTCAGGAATTTTTTTTTTTTCTTTATTCTGTTCCGCGTGTGGTAAAATTGATGATGTAGCTTTATTCTTCGGGTCAGTACATTTACAGCGGTACCACATTTGTATCATTTTTCTATGTTTTGGCGCTTATACACAATAAAAGCTATTTTATAGAAAAAAATATTTTTTAGCATCGCTTTATTCTGAGAGCTATAACTTTTTTATTTTTCGGCTGATGGAGCAGTATTGTAGCTTGTTTTTTGTGGGACGAGATGAAGTTTTCAGCGGTACCATTTTTATTTGTATGCGTCTTTTTGATCGCGTGTTATTCCACTTTTTGTTTGGCGGTATGGTGATAAAGCATTGTTTTTTGCTTCGTTTTTTTTTTTTTTTTTACCGTGTTCACTGAAGGGGTTAACTAGTGGGACAGTTTTATAGGTCAGGTTGTTCCGGATGCGGTGATACCAAATATGTGTACTTTTATTTTTTTTATTTATTTTTTTTTATAATAATATTTATTGATGGGTACATTATATTTTTATTTTTGGTGGATTATTTTTTTTATTTTTTTTTATATTTTTGCAATTTTTTTTTTTTTTTTTTCCACTTTCAGACAGTTTATACACTTTATTACTTTGTCCCACTCTGGGACTTTCACTTTTTTTTCTCTGATCGCCTGCATGGCACAGGAATGCAGCACCATCCCTATGCCATGCAGGCTATCAGCGGTGCACAGTGTGAAGATTGTTTGGAGATGCACTGCGCATGTCCAAACAATCTTCCTGCTGTCTGGTGACCCGGATGTTGTCATGACGACATCGGGTCGTCATGGCAACACCCGGGAAGCCTTTGCAGACTGCGCTGGAAGCCGGAAGAGGAGGTGAGTATCGGCGATCACCTCCCCTTGCCCCCGCAATGCCGCAATCGACTTCGATCGACTTCGATCGCAGCATCGCAGGTGTTAATGTGCTGGGAGCGGTGCAGGACCGCTCCCTGCACATAGTACCGGGTGTCAGCTGTGACAATCAGCTGGCACCCGGCGGCGATCGCGCCCGCACAGCCTGTGTGCGCGCGCGATCGCGATGACGTACTAATACGGGTCTGGCTCTTAAGTCCCAGGGCACAGACGCGTATAGTACGTCAGATGTTATTAAGGGGTTAAACGATAAGTCAGTCAATTTTTTTATGAGCCCAAAGCACTATTTGAACGGTAAGAAATCAAGATTTGAAGTTGTGCCTGCAAGTGCATTAGGCCATGATGCACTTCTAGCTCCTTATGCTCACATATGTATTACCTACAGTCATGGTCGAAAGCGTTGGCAATCTTGAAAATTTTCAAGAAAATTAGACATTTCTCCCCGAAAATTATGACAATTTCACATGTTTTGTTATACACATGTTTATGTTTTGTTATACACATGTTTATTTCCTTTGTGTGTATTGGAACAACACAGAAAACTGAGATAAAAAGGTAAATTGGACATAATTTCACACAAAACCCCAAAAATGGGCTGGACAAAATTATTGGCAACCTTAACTTAATATTTGGTTGCACAGCCTTTTGAATAAATAACTGCAATCAGTCACTTCCTATAACCATCAACAAACTTCTTACACCTGTCACCTGGAATTTTGGACCACTCTTCTTTTGCAAAGTGCTCCAGGTCTCTCATATTTGAAGGGTGTCTTCTCCCAACAGCAATTTTAAGATCTCTCCACAGGTGTTCAATGGGATTTAGATCCGAACTCATTGCTGGGCACTTCATAACTCTCCAGCACTTTGTTTCCATCCAACTCTGAGTGCTTCTTCAAGTTTGTTTGGGGTCATTGTCCTGCTGGAAGACCCATGACCTAAGATGCAAACCCAGCTTTCTGACACTGGGCACTACATTGAGACCAAAATCCTATGGTAATCTTCAAATTTCATAGTGTTTTGAATAAAGTCAAGGCACCCAAAAGCAGCAAAGGAAACCCAAAACTTCTTTGAAGCGCCACCATATTTGAATATAGGTACTGTGTTCTTCTCTTTGTAGGCATCATTAAGTTTTCAGTTAACAGTAGAATGATAAAAGAGAAAGCAAAAATATCAGCTCACTCACATAGAAGATCTCAGCATGGAGCCAGTGTGGCGCCTCTGAGGGTTCAGTCGCCACAGGGGTACTGCACCTCAGAACGAGGTGTGGTATCTCCTCTCCCAGGTAAGGATGGAGTACTACACAGGACCCCAACCACACACTCAACACTACACCACTCCAGTTTTGAAGGGGGCCTAAAGCACCATAGTGCTGCCCCAGGCATGAATGGAGTAGTTGGGGGGAACCAAATTTAGGGGGAACCACGTAGTGAGTGAGGGTGGGGGAAGCATATACCTAAGCACTTTACTTGAATTCTATATAACTGGAGGCCATTTTAATAACAAGGTCTTTGGTCATGGGTCTTTAGGACGGCAGGTCAGCACAAGGCTGCAGCCGGCTGAGGGTCCACGGTCCCCGGTCTCAGGCCTCGAGACGGGGGGTCGGGGCAGAGTTCTAACCGGCTCTGTCCCCGGTCAGGGTCGAAGCAAGAAGACCCAGGAGGGGAGCAGAGGAGATAGGCTCCACAGGCGAAAGGATCTCAGGGGGTGCGGACGGAGGGAAGTCGCCACCTGCATACCTTATTCTGGCCCAGCCAGAGAGACCCTGCCGCAAGAGGGGGTACCGATCCCCAATTATCTGACTTTGCACTTTACGTCTCTGTTGGAAAAGTCCGGAGGCTTATGTGGATCCCAGGGGATATGGACGGAGCGGAGTCGCCACCTGTATGCCCTAATCTGAGTTTATCCAGAGGGACCCGGCCTTAAGCCACGTTCTCACCACAAGTCACCAATAAGGGCACCCAGTCGGTCCGGGAACTACACGTTACCCACAAGGGACATCGCAGTACCTGTACGGGACTCAGTGGGGGACACAAGGCGGGAGAAGTTGAACAAGAGAGAAACACACCAGAGCGCGGTCCTAACAAGTGCTCCTGAACTACCTGGAGTGTGCTGAACCCCACCCTGGCTCCCGCAGCTCGCCGTGCGACAGCAGAGAGAAGCTCTGAGCTGACTACACACCAAAGTGAGTAAAGACTTGGATGACTTCAACTACCGCCTCTGTCTATTCTTTCCTCCGCGGCTCTGCACTCGCCGACATTCTACTCTGCACCCTTTCTACACTGCCCTGAGGCCCCACTCCACCTGTGGGGAGCTGCACCAACTAAGCTGCCTGAACACCGGCCTCAGAGGACTGTCGCAGCGCTGGTGATCCTCACCAGACACCACAGGTGGCGTCACGAATATTTCCCTATCCCAATAACCTTCCCCCTTTTTAAGAGTGACCCCAGGGTACGGGCCCAGGAGCCGACCACCGCGACATCCCCCAGACCCAACAACAAGGCCCGGGCGCCGAGTCGTCCCCATCCCCTGGGCGCGTCATCTCTTCCTGGCGTCATGAACAGGATTTCGTGCCCGCGGCAACGGCAGAAATCTATACCCATTGCCACCAGGTACTGTGCGCCTTTCCTAAAGACTGTATTTCCACATTCAATGTGGCGCCCGCCCAAGAAGAACGGGTGCCATTATGTGCAGGGAAGACAACAACAACTTAAGACCTCCCATCGTGGGCCAGGTTCTCCAATGGCACGAAAAACACAGACCACCCCTTGCAACAGAGACTGACCGCATAGTTGTGTCCGTCAAGACGGATGGGACATCCCAAGGACTGACCGTCTACGAGCAGCCACTGAACATCCCCCAAAAGAGGAGGAGAAAGAGAGGGAGACAAGGTGTGGTCTGGGCAAGTCTAGACAGACCGCACCTGACAGCCACGATGGAAGGAGAACAGGATGTGCCCTCCGTCGCTGGCCCACCAGCAGACACCTCCCTCGCCCTGGAGGGATACAGCATCCATCTAACAGCAGAGGAGGCCGAGTTCCTCCACGGCGAGACGCAGGACCTGACCCGCCAAGTTGAGGAGGCCCAGCAGAAAGCGGTCGCGGAATGGAGAGAGGACCTGCAGGGGAAGCTTGCGGCCCAACGCCAAGATACGTCGCGCCCCACCAGCGATGCCCCTGCCCAGGCGGAAAAGGAGGAAAACCAGGAGGCTGCGTACAGCCCAGGAGCGGGTAAGAGAGAAACCCCTGTCCCAGGCGCTGAGTGCGCCGACCTGCTCCTGGACCTCCTACCGTCACCTCCATCCCCGGGCACCACCGTTTGGGAGCAGTTACTGGCCCCGGATCCTGAGGCCCAAGCCGCCGCAGCCTCTGGAGGCCTGCTACCCCTCTCGCTCCCGGAACCGCCAGCACCTGCCCTCGCCTGGGTGTAGTCACACCCGAACCCGGACAGGTCCACAAAGGTAGAGGACCAACAGCGGCCCCTGTTAACGCTGTTGCCAGCACCCCCGTTGCCTGCCCAGGAGGGGAGGAATTTAGATGGGACAACCAGGGGGGGATCTAATGGGGTTTCCCCGGGAGACCCAAGCTGAAGCTCGACAGCGGGAGGAGTTTTGCAAAAGTGAGCTCCTTCTGCTAGAGAGGGAATGATGTGCCCGGAGGGTCCGCTGTGAGCAACTGGAGGTGCGGTCAAAAGCCGCCAAGGCCCAAGCCAGACAGACGGAGGCCTCCCGTCCCAGCCCCCGGGAGGAAGGACTTATCGTCCGGTTTCACCAGGAAGCGGGATGGGGCTTCATTCGCAGCCCCCAGTTCAACCGTGTTGTTTTCGTTAATCGGTGGGACGTTGAGCCCCAGTTGGAGCAAGACCACCCCGACCGCAATCTTTACCCGGGAGACCTGGTCTCATACACCCGTCACCACTGGGTACGTGGGTGGTACGCCCTGGAGATGCACCGGGTGTTTGAAGAAGATGCCCCCCTGCGCAATCCCACGGGGGACCGGTCTGGATCTGTGGGCAACCACGAGCGGTACCCCCGGTGGGGATACCATCAATAGTGCGGCACCGGAGGCTGACCTTCCTTACCTTCCAGTTATATGTATGTTTTACTAAGACATTGTTCCTGCAGACAGTGAGCAGCCAACAAACTTTATTGTATATAATTTTCACCTATTGAGGTGCCCCCTATTGGTTTTATACGCACAACACCAGACCTCAGAACAAAAACCTGTCTGGCGTGGCAGAATTTGGGGTCCAACTCGGGATCACCATGCCCTGCAGCAACCCCAGGGCCTACGTTGAGGGTTTGCTTTGGACAGGTCCCTCATGCTGCTGAACTTGCACTTCTACAAATATTTTCTACTGTTTTCTATATATACAATGCTTTTATATTTATCACGTATAACCTGCAACGTTAAGAAAAGTGTCTCCCATAAAGGGAAGATTGTTATTGTTTAAAATTTTGAATGTCTGAAATATACCATGTCTTTGCTGTATTGCAGCCCGGGAACGTGCTGTCTTTCACTAGTGGGGAATGTGGCGCCCCTGAGGGTTCAGTCGCCACAGGGGTACTGCACCTCAGAACGAGGTGTGGTATCTCCTCTCCCAGGTAAGGATGGAGTACTACACAGGACCCCAACCACACACTCAACACTACACTACTCCAGTTCTGAGGGGGGCCTAAAGCACCATAGTGCTGCCCCGGGCCTGAGTGGAGGAGTGGGAACCACGTAGTGAGTGAGGGTGGGGGAAGCATATACCTAAGCACTTTACTAGAATTCTATATAACTGGAGGCCATTTTAATAACAAGGTCTTTGGTCGTGGGTCTTTAGGATGGCAGGTCAGCACAAGGCTGCAGCCGGCTGAGAGTCCACGGTCCTCGGTCTCAGGCCTCGAGATGGGGGGTGGGGGCAGGGTTATAACCAGCTCTGTCCCCGATGAGGGTCCAAGCAAGAAGGCCCAGGAGGGGAGCAGAGGAGATAGGCTCCACAGGTGAAAGGATCTCAGGGGGTGCGGACGAAGCGGAGTCGCCACCTGCATACCTTATTCTGGCCCAGCCAGAGAGACCCTGCCGCAAGAGGGGGTACCCGTCCCCGATTATCTGACTTTGCACTTTACGTCTCTGTCGGAAAAGTCCGGAGGCTTATGTGGATCCCAGGGGGATACGGATGGAGCGGAGTCGCCACCTGAATGCCCTAATCTGAGTTTATCCAGAGGGACCCGGCCTTACGCCACGTTCTCACCACAAGTCACCAATAAGGGCACCCAGTCGGTTCGGGAACTACACGTTACCCACAAAGGACATCGCAGTACCTGTACGGGACTCAGTGGGGGACACAAGGCGGGAGTAGTTGAACAACAGAGGAACACAATAGAGCGGGGTCCTGACAAGTGCTCCTGAACTACCTGGAGTGTGCTGAACCCCAGCAGCTCGCCGTGCGACAGCAGAGAGAAGGTCTGAGCTGACTACACACCAAAGTGAGTAAAGACTTGGATGACTTCAACTACCGCCTATGTCTGTTCTTTCCTCTGCGGCTCTGCACCCGCCGACGCTCTACTCGGCGCCCTCTCTACACTGCCGTGAGGCCCCGCTCCACCTGTGTGGAGCTGCACCAACTAAGCTGCCTGAACACTGGCCTCATTGGACTGTCGCAGCGCAGGTGATCCTCACCAGACACCACAGGTGGCGTCACGAACATTTCCCTATCCCAATAACCTTCCCCCCTTTTTAAGAGTGACCCCAGGGTACGGGCTCGGGAGCCGACCACCGCGACATACCCCAGACCCAACAACAAGGCCCGGGCGCCAAATCGTCCCCATCCCCTGGGAGCGTCACCAGCGGTGCAACTGGGAGTATCAACTGGGAAGCAGAGGAAAATCCAGCTGCACCAGTCTTCTAAAATCAGTTGTATTTTATTAGGTCATATGAATAATTAAAACACACACTTGGGAGGACATCAACAAACGCGTTTCGAACTATGAGTTCTTAATCATTGACAATAAAAGATTGGTACAGCTGGATTTTCCTCTGCTTCCCAACAATAGAATGATGTCTGCGCAGTGTGAATTCACAAGTGTGATTCATACAAGTGTGGCATATATTGAAGAATTAGACCTGATTTAATAATATGTATACAGTCTGCATCTTGTCATCTATGGTCATCGCACTCTAATCAGTATGTCCATTTGAATATTCTTCTTGCAGGTACGGCACCCAACTTTCCATGTGTGTGACATATCTTACCTTTCCTGTGACCACTAACTCAGTACAGAACCCAACTTTCCATGTGTATGACATATCTTACCTCTCTTGTGACCACTAACTCGGTACGGCACCCAACTTTCCATGTGTGTGACATACCTTACCTCTCCTGTGACCACTAACTCGGTATGGCACCCAACTTTCCATGTGTGTGACATATCTTACCTCTCCTGTGACCACTAACTCGATACGGCACCCAACTTTCCATCTGTGTGACATATCTAACCTCTCTTCTGACCACTAACTCGGTACGGAACCCAACTTTCCATGTGTGTGACATATCTTACCTCTCTTGTGACCACTAACTCGGTACGGCACCCAACTTTCCATGTGTGTGATATATCTTACCTCTCCTGTGACCACTAACTCGGTACGGAACCTAACGTTCCACGTGTGTGACATACCTTACCTCTCCTGTGACTACTAACTTGGTATGGCACCCAACTTTCCATGTGTGTGACATATCTTACCTCTCCTGTGACTACTAACTCGATACGGCACCCAACTTTCCATGTGTGTGACATATCTTACCTCTCCTGTGACTACTAACTCAATACGGCACCCAACTTTCCATCTGTGTGACATATCTTACCTCTCTTCTGACCACTAACTCGGTATGGAACCCAACTTTCCATGTGTGTGACATATCTTACATCTCCTGCGACCACTAACTTGGTACGGCACCCAACTTTCCACGTGTGTGACATATCTTACCTCTCCTGTGACCACTTGTTAGCTGACCACTGCATGACCCCTGTTCAACACTTTTCTTTTCTTTATGACGACCCTGTTTTACTTTGCCTGTGTTTTATATCCTGCATCTGGCCCAATTTGTACTTATCTGATAAACATGGGTCAGAGGCCTCTCCCCTCTGCTCAACACCTAAATGCACTTGCTAGCATATATATTGTGAGCCCTCAGTCTGCTGACGTAGTCTGCCCAATGTGAATTCACAAGTGTGATTCATACAAGTGTGGTATATATTGAAG
Source organism: Phyllobates terribilis (assembly GCF_046119375.1). Taxonomy (NCBI): domain Eukaryota; kingdom Metazoa; phylum Chordata; class Amphibia; order Anura; family Dendrobatidae; genus Phyllobates; species Phyllobates terribilis. The sequence continues at coordinate 255,408,826 of NW_027362764.1, forward strand.
AATTAGACCTGAATTGAACATGAAGGGAACTGGATAACCAGGCAAAGTAAACAATGTTTCTGATTGTTTTCACTCTCACCCCCATAATCATCCACTTTCTACTAACCCCCTTAATCCCTACACCTAGTAAGGAATGTAATGCACACACCCGGACTGACTGGCGTGTGCATGTTTAGTGGTTCCACTGCGCCATGAACCGGAGAGTGCCTGGAGGGGCTTAACTAAGTATCTGCCCGATCCGACCAAGGTCGCACGACGGCATACGACGCCAGTGCACCAGGGAGGAACCGAGCAGAGGGACCAGGGTCTACTCCAGGTCAGACTCCGGACACGGCTGTTGACCCACACCGGGGAATACAGGAACAGGCAGGCTAGAGCGCAGGCTGGGTAGGGTCCAGTACAGACTGGGAGATGAGTTCAGAGCCGCAGATGCGGTAAACAGAGTAAAGCGAAACCGCAGACGCGGTAGACAAGGCTGAGCAGAGCGAAACCGCAGACACGGTGGACAAGGCTGAGCAGAGCGAAACTGCAGATGCGGTGGACAAGGCTGAGCAGAGCGAAACCGCAGACGCGGTGGACAAGGCTGAGCAGAGCGAAACCGCAGACGCGGTGGACAAGGCTGAACAGAGCGAAACCGCAGACGTGGTGGACAAGGCTGAGCAGAGCAAAACCGCAGACGCGGTGGACAAGGCTGAGCAGAGCGAAACCGCAGACGTGGTGGACAAGGCTGAGCAGAGCGAAACCGCAGGCGCGGTGGACAAGGCTGAGCAGAGCGAAACCGCAGATGCGGTGGACAAGGCTAAGATAAATCGCAGAAGAGGTAAACAAAGACAAAGCAAAAGGGATAGGGCTCTGTTCACACGGAACAGACTGGAAAAGAAAAGCAGAACCAGATACACACAAGGTACTTGCAAAGAAGTAGCGAAAGGACTCCAACTCACAAACGGAAGTACAATGACAATGAGTAGAAGTTAGGTGCAGGTTCAGACTCTACAGAAAAAGGGAGCAAACGGACATAAAGACAAAACAGGTAAGAAGCTGGGAGACAGTTCAGACAAGAACAGTTACTGCAACAAAATGCAGGAACGAGCCTAGGTAAAGCCAAGTGCTGGTTCAGACACTGCAGAAAAAGGGAGCAAACGGACATAAAGACAAAACAGGTAAGCAACTAGGAGACAGTTCAGACAGGAACTGTACTGCAACAAATACAGGAGCGAGTCTGGGTAAGCGGCCCCCAGAGGGCGAAACAAACAGGCTAGGAGCGTGTTCAGACAGGCCTGGAAATACAGCCTCCAGGAAGGCAGAGAGACAGCTGGCTAGAGTGCACAGACAGGACACAGTTCAGACACGGGAACTGATACCGTAAGGCAGGAAACATAGACAGGACCTGGCATGTCAGCGACCAGAAGCCAACTGACAAAATAAGATGCTCAGGCATGGATTCCAAGGAGGAGCTGGTTTAAATACCAGGTGACAGACAGCAATAGGCTGAGGACACATTAGGGGTGTGTCTGCAGCAGCTACAAGAATCAGGAAGTTCGGCGGGCGTCGCCCTAAACAGCAAGAGCAAAGCAAAGCAGACAACATGGAAAGAAGCCAGAGTGGCAGTCTGAACTGGAGATCAAGTGCGCGCTCTTGCACAGTGGGAGATGGACCACTATGCAAGGACGCCGCCAGGTATGTTACAAGGAACTGGTCATCTCTCCCTTAATCCTCCCCATCCATCTCACCTCCTCCTCAGAACTATTCCGCAACATACAATCCTGTGTCTCTTAACACAGACAGCCACCTCTTGCCCTCTCCAGCTCCCACCTGCTAATACTTTCCCTGCTTCTTCTGACTACCAGCGATATCTCTCCAAATCCTGGCCCTCCTCAACACATCCCCACAGTCATTTCTGCATCCTATCCATGATCTAGCACAAACTCTCGCAACCTTTCAAATCTTATACGCATTCACCCAGCCCCCACTTCTCCAGTCCCACTAACAGGAGGTCTATGGAACGCTCGCTCCGTCTGCAACAAACTTTCCTACCTTTATGATCTTTTCATTACTAACAAATTTTTCTTCCTCGCCATCATTAAAACCTGGCTCACCCCCTCTGACACGGCCTGTCCAGCTGCACTTTCGTACGGTGAATTCCATCTTTCTCACACACCCCGCTCTAATGGCAAGCATGGTGGAGGAGTAGGTTTTCTCCTGTCAGATAACTGCTCCTTCATCCATATCCCACTACCACCCTCCATTGCTCTTCCCTCTTTTGAGGTGCTTTCTGTGTGCATCTATTCCCCCTCCAACCTCCAACTGGCCGCCATTTACCACCCCCCCAGAACAGCCACCACTTTCTTTGACCACTTCAAAACCTGGCTGCTTCATTTCCTTTCCGCTGCATCTCCACTATCATCATGGGTGACTTCAACATCCCCATTGACACGTCTCACTCATCTGTCTCTAAGCTTCTATCCCTCACTTCCTCCTTCGGCCTTGCTCAATGGTCTTCTGCCCCCTCTCACAAAGATGGGCACACACTGGACCTCATCTTCACCAGCCTCTGTTCTCTATCTAACTTCTCTAACTCTCCTCTCCCCCTGTCTTACCACAACCTACTTACATTCTCTTCCCTCTTCTCTCCAGGTGCACAATCATCACTCCACAAAATTGAACACCCCCGCAGAAATCTCAAACATCTTGACCTACACTTACTCTCTGAATCCCTCCTTCCTCTTACAGACATAAGTTCCTTACATGATGCAGATGCTGCTGCCATTTTATATAACACCACAACAGCTGCAGCTCTCAATTCGGTCATCCCCCTCACACATACCAAAGCTTGCATGCTCAACAGGCCACAGTGGCACACCAACCTGACTAAAGAACTGCGAAGGGCCTCCAGGGTTGCTGAGCGGAGATGGAAAAAGTCCCACTCCAACGAGCACTTCATCGCATTCAAACAGTCGCTCAGTTCTTTCAAAACCACACTTACTGCAGCAAAACAAATCTACTTCTCATCTCTCATATCCTTCCTGTCTCAAAACCCTAAACAGCTATTCAACACTTTCAATCCTCTCCTCTGTCCCTCAGCGCCTCCTCCCTCTCCTCTCATCTCAGCTGAAGGCTTTGCCTCATTCTTCAAGCAGAAGATTGTCACCATCAGACAAAGCTTTTGCCTAAAGTCCCCACAGCCCCTCCTCATATCTACTCAACCCTCCTCCTCCAAAACCAGCTTCTCCACCATTACGGACGATCAAGTTTCCTCTTTACTCTCCAAATCACACCTCACCACCTGTGAACTTGACCCAATCCCATCCCACCTCATCCCTAACCTCACCACGGTCTTCATCTCAACCCTAACCCACCTCTTCAACCTGTCACTAACAACAGGTGTCTTCCCCTCATACTTCAAACATGCCTCGATCACACCCATCCTCAAAAAGCCCTCCTTTGACCCAACCTCTCTGACTAGCTATCATCCCATATCACTTCTCCCATATGCCTCAAAACTACTGGAACAACACGTCCATTTTGAACTGTCTCATCACCTCTCCTCCTGCTCCCTCTTCAACCGCTTGCAATCTGGCTTCCGACCGCATCACTCGACTGAAACTGCCCTGACTAAAGTCACCAATGACCTAACCTACTAACCGCCAAATCTAAGTGACACTACTCTGTCCTCCTCCTCCTGGACCTGTCATCTGCCTTTGACACAGTGGTCCATTCCCTCTTGCTACAGACTCTCTCATCTCAGACTTGGCCCTATCTTGGATCTCTTCATACCTAACAGACCGGACATTCAGTGTCTCCCACTTACACACCACCGCCTCATCTCGTCCTCTATCTGTCGTTGTCCCCCTAGGTTCAGTCCTAGGGCCCCTACTCTTCTCCATCTACACCTTCGGTCTGGGACAGCTCATAGAGTCCCTTGGCTTTCAATATCACCTCTATGCTGATGACACACAGATCTAACTGACTGGACCTGATATCACCTCCTTACTAATCGGAATCCAACAATGTCTATCTGCTATTTCATCCTTCTTCTCTGACAGATTTCTAAAACTTAACATAATAATAATAATAATAATAATAATCTTTATTTTTATATAGCGCTAATATATTCCACAGCGCTTTACATACATTATTGTTGCTGTCCCCATCGGGGCTCACAATCTAGATTCCCTATCAGTATGTCTTTGGAGTGTGGGAGGAAACTGGAGAGCTCAGAGGAAACCCACGCAAACACGGGGAGAACATACAAACTCCTTGCAGATGTTGTCCTTGGTGAGATTTGAACCCAGGACCCCAGCGCTGCAAGGCTGCAGTGCTAACCACTGCGCCACCATGCCGCCCACATGGATGAAACTGAATTCATCATCTTTCCACCGTCTCACTCAACTCCCCATCTGACCTATCCATCATAGTCAACGGCTGCTCACTCCTCCCAGTCCCGCAAGCTCACTGCCTCGGGGTAACCCTGGTCTCTGATCTCTCCTTCAAAACACATATCCAAGCCCTTTCCACTTCCTGCTGACTCCAACTCAAAAATATCTCCCAGATCCGCACATTCCTCAACCACGAATCTGCAAAAACCCTAGTGCATGCCCTCATCATCTCCCGTCTCGACTACTGCAACCTTCTGCTCTGTGGCCTCCCTTCCAAAACTCTTGCACCCCTCCAATCTATCCTAAACTCTGCTGCTCAACTAATCCACCTGTCCCTCCACTATTCCCCGGCCTCTCCTCTTGTCACGCAAGGTGTGGGAAAGATTTAGTGCAACACAAATGGAAGAGGGAAAGAGAGCCCAGACTATAGGGAAAAGGGGCAAGTGGAGACCTCCTAGGTTGATCTAGCATCACCCTGTCTCCTCTAACGTCCCTGTATTGGCTCTTCACCAATCGCCTCATGCATGCCTCGCCCTGTATTTCTCTGGCGTATGACTATGGCTAGGGAAGGGAGGAGATGAGAACTAGTCGATCTCCACTAAACACTATAGACAACAAGGGTACACAAACAGGGGGAAATTGCTTAGCATTAGATGACTTCAGACAAATGCGCACACGTCCTCAAGCTCCAGAGAGGATGAAGTACTGCTCTTCCTAAAGCCTACACAAGTAGTAATGAATATTGCTGGCACCTCCCTCTGATACACAGCAGGTATTTATACACCCAGACCCGGGAGTTAATTAGCCTGAGGAAGGTAGCTGCTGGGTCCTAGAGGCAGCCTCTATGAAAATGTCTGTAATGCCAAACGTACAGATCTCCTGCAACCACCTGCAAGACAACTGTCTGTCACTTCTGACACACCCGTGACAGTACCCCCCCTCTACGAGTGGTCTCCAGACACTCAGGACCGGGTTTCTCAGGATAAGAGGTGTGGAATGAACGAACCAACCTGGGAGCGTTCACCTCTGATGCTGAAACCCACATCCTCTCCTCAGGACCATAGCCTTTCCACCATGTACTGTAGAGAATGACGTTGGAGACGAGAATCTACAATACTCGAAATCTGGAAATCCAGATTACCATCAACCATTACTGGGGCGGTGGTAGAGGTGAGGGCTCAAGAGGTTCCACATACTTTTTGAGTAAGGACCTGTAGAAAACATTGTGGACCTTAAGGGCCTGAGGAAGTTCAAGACGAAACGCTCCTGGGTTAATGACGGTGGTTATTTTATAGGGACCAATAAATCTAAGTCCCAGCTTCCAATAAGGAACTTTCAATCTTATATTCCTGGTAGACAACCACACAAAGTCATTCACATTCAGGTTCGGACCTGGCAAGCGTTTTCTGTCAGCCATACTTTTATACCTGTCTCCCATGATATTTAAATTACTCCGCACACCCTGCCATACCGAGGAGAGCGACAAAGCAAAGCATTCCTCCTCAGGAACTCCTGAAGCTCCTCCCCACTAAAGGTACCAAATTGTAAGTGATAATCGTATGCACCGAAGAACGGTAACCTGTCAGTGGATTCTTGATGATGATTATTAATGGCAAATTCTGCCAGCGGTAAGTATGATGCCCAATCCTCCTGATTTTCGGAGATGAAACACCTGAGGTAGGTCTCCAAATTCTAATTGACACGCTCGGTCTGTCCATTCGACTGAGGGTGGAAGGCAAAGGAAAAGGACAGCTGCACCCCCAGTCAAGAACAGAATGCTTTCCAGACCTTGGAAACAAACAGGGTCCCCCGATCTGACACCACATTGGAGGGAACCCCGTGAAGCTTCACAATCTCATTTATGAACACCTGAGCAAGTGTCTTGTCATTTGGAAGTGCAGGCAATGCGACAAAGTGAACTGTGGCACCCCAGGGGTCTGGTTTCCACAGTAATGTAATGTTATGTCTGAGAGCAGGTGGGAGGTCCTTTGGTCAGGGATCCTGTACATGCCACACCTCCTGCCCAGTCTTGGGAGGGGAAGAACTTCCCCTATATAAACCCGGGGCTGAAGCAGGGTTAGCAGTCAAGGAGAGTAGAGACAAGAAACAGCAGAAGCAATACTACTACGAGTCAGGGGCTGGCAGCTGCAGAGCTCGCCCTGACTGAGAAGCTTTCTTACCGGACCCGGCGTCCGAGGCTGTGGGGACTAACTCTTACCCAGCAGCAGAAGCCGACCGGCAGGGGATTTCAGGTCCTCAGGCCCAGAAACCCGAAGGCACGGTCACACGCGTGGGACCAGCACCGCCATCGTGGAGCGGAAGCCATTAGAAGGCCCCGAGTCACCGGCCATACGGGTGAGCACCACACGGTACACTCAGGGACGTGGGCTACTTATATCCGCTTCTAGCAAGGTAGCCAGAAGAGTACAGTCAGTTTGGGAGGCCTACAACTCCGCCTGGCCAGGGGAGATCCCATCTGCTCAAGGACTGACCAGGCCCCGTTCACTAGCAAGTACTCCGGGAGGGTCTATCGTTGTTACCAGTAAAGACCCTGAATTACACCGCACCGTCTCTGAGTGGTTCCTGCTACCCCCATCATCCACATCTGCTGCCCTGAGGCCATACCCCTCCCGTTGGCGGTTATACCATCTACGCTGCACCTTCCATCCACCGGCCTCAGCGGACTGTCCTGCAGCGGCAGCTCCATAGCTGCATTCAACGGGTGGCGTAGTCGTCCTACATCTACCGCTGTTACATCGCCGCTCAGTTTGACTCCCTGGGCACGGACCGGGTCACCGCCACGAGACTACAACCCCCAAGAGATCCGGCTCCGGGTAAGCTCCCGCGTGCGCAACGCAGCGCGACACAGGCCCAGGGGCGCGTCAACTTTGGCGTAGTCGGCAGGATTTCGTGCCCGCAACCACCGGGTACTGCGTGCCTGAAAAAGAGACTTTTCAAACTTACCTGTGGTGAAGATTCCCGCCATCCGGCGCCATCTTCAGCCTTCTTTCCGCCATCGGTGAAGTTTCCCGCCATCCGGCGCCATCTTCTGCCTTCTTCCCGCCATCCGTGGAGTTTTCCCGCCATTGGACGCCATCTTGAGGACGCCGCGCGGGAAGAAGAGGGGCGTGGACTCCGAAAGCGCGCGAGAACTGAAGCCCCGCCTCACGTCCGGAAGTTGCGTAAGGTCCTGGAAGGAGCCCAGCAGACGCCGACGTCACAGGAGCGCGACGGAAGGTCCTCAACCCTGACGATCCACTGCGGAGCCGCGGCCTATGGAAGAGGATCATTGCAAGGTAGGCCGCGGTCCACTAGGGGGGAGGAAGATGTCGGATACGGAGGAGAGCTTCACTGCCTCAACCCCCGCCAGCGCTACCGCTGCTGCAGTTATGCCCTTCACCATGCCCTATATCCCGGGAGCAGCTTGGCTACCCCAGTACTCAGGGGAGTCACATACCCTGCATGACTTTAGAGAAAAGCTGGATAGCCTCTTCCAGGTGTACCCCCTCACAGAAGAGCAAAAAGTGAGCATCCTGGTGGCCCAACTAACCGGGGCAGCCAAAAGGGAAGTAAAATCCTGGCCACCTGGGAGGAAGACTGTCGCAGGGATACTAACCCGGCTGAAGGACACCTTTGATACCCGCACCTCAGCCGAGATTAAGCTTAGATTCAACGGGTGCAAGCAGCGAGCGCATGAGAGTATAAGGGACTATGCACTAAACCTACAAGAGGCCCTGAGGGCCATTAAGCAGACCGACCCTGATGGAGTGGTAAACGAGGACAGGCTGTTGACCGAACAGTTTATAGAGGGACTGTATTGTAATACCCACCGAACCCAGTTGCGGGCAATGGCCTTACAGGATCCCCATCTGGGCTTTGCACAGTTCAAGGACAGAGCCATCCGGGTGCTCCGAGAACCGGCACCGGGTGGCGTTGTGACCCACAAGCGCCCTGCTATCACTTACCACCAGGAGGCGGCGCCCTTGTCGGCAGGGCCTGTGGGAGCTGATGCGCAGGCTTTGGACAATGACCCGGCTCCAGACCTACACCATCAGGTCCAAGAGCTAGCTAAGAGCGTTGCTGCGCTAACCCGAACTGTGCAGTCTTTACAGGCTTCCACCCCAGGGAAAATCCAGCTGGCATCCGGACCGGAGGACATCCCGTGGCGTCGACCAAGGAGGACCCCACCGGCCAGAGGAAGACCCAGTGACCGATACAGAGAGGACGGACGACCCATCTGCCGCCGCTGCAATCAACCTGGACATATGGCAAGGTACTGTTCTTTAAACGGGCACAACCTGGGGTAGAGGGCCAACCCCCAGGAAAAAGATCACCAGGCCCATCGAACTGGCGCGACAGATATGTGGGAGGACGTCCAGTCTTGCCTGTGGTACTGGATGGCATTCCCATGAGTGACCTACTGGACACCGGGTCACAGGTCACCACCATCCCGTACGTGCTCTTTAAGCAGTACTGGAATGACTCGGATATTACCCGCTACCCTGACGACGACTTGAGTATCATCGCCAGCAATGGCCAGCCCGTGCCACAGATCGGATTTAAAGAGGTGACCATCAAAATCGGTAGAGTCGAACTGGCAGCACAGGGACTGATCATTGTAGATATTGACAAACATGAGAGTCACCCAAAAATAACTCTAGGAACTAATGTAATTGAAAATTGTCTTGCAGAGGTGATTTTCCTTTTACAGCAGGTTGCCAAGAACGCCAGCTCCGGCGAGCAGCGGGTGCTCCAGAAAGAGATCCGGGCACTGATGCGACGGCAACAGGTGGAACTGTCCGGCGGTGAGATTGGTAGCGTAAGAATGTGTGACCCTTTTCCTATTGCCATGCCCCCAAAAAGTGAAATGATGATTTGGTGCCGGGCAGCTATTGGTCTGAGAGGTAGAGATTACCAGGCAATGGTAGAACCAGTTTACTCGGACAGTAGGCCCACCATTTTGACAGCACGGGGGGTGGTTGATGTATGCCATGGGAGGGTGCCCGTTCGCATAATAAATATCGGGGAGAGGGAAGTGTACCTGCCCCGGTATGCCACGCTAGCCAAATTATATACCATTAACCAAAATTCTATACAATCTGTGGAACCCTTGCCTCCATCTCACCCGGAGGAAGGTAACGGCTCTAAGAAAAACATGGAGGACTGGTGTCAGCAACTACATCTGGGTACTGACTCCACTCCCGCACACCAGAAACAAGGAGTCTATCGGGTGGTTCAGGAGTACGAGAGAGTGTTCAGTAAACACCCGTTAGACTTCGGGCGAGTCAAGGGGGTAGAACACCACATCCCCACGGGAGACCATCCTCCTATAAAAGAGAGGTATCGACCCGTACCCCCTGCCCACTACCAACACGCCAAGGGGATGCTTAGAGACATGAAGGAGGCTGGGGTGATCAGGGATAGCTGTAGCCCCTGGGCAGCTCCACTAGTCTTAGTCCGAAAGAAAGACAACACCATGAGGATGTGTGTAGATTACCGGAAAATCAATCGTATCACACACAAGGATGCGTACCCCTTACCAAGGATAGAGGAGTCATTGGCTGCTTTAAGATCTGCTAACTTCTTCTCTACCTTGGATCTCACTAGCGGGTACTGGCAGGTTCCTGTAGCAGAGGCGGACCGGGAGAAGACTGCATTCACCACCCCGATGGGACTTAGCGAGTTCACCTGCATGCCGTTCGGATTCTGCAACGCACCGGGAACCTTCCAACGACTAATGGAGTGTTGTCTGGGCCACAGAAACTTCGAGACGGTCCTGTTGTACCTGGACGATGTCATCGTATATTCCAAGACGTATGAGGACCACCTGAAACACCTGGCGGAAGTGTTCGAAGCTCTGACGAGTTACGGCCTAAAGGTGAAACCCTCCAAGTGTCACCTCCTGAAACCAAAGGTGCAGTACCTGGGACACGTGGTGAGCGCTGACGGAGTGGCTCCCGACCCTGATAAGATCACCGCAATTAAGGAATGGCCAAGCCCCTCCAGCGTAAAAGAAGTGCGGCAGTTCCTCGGGTTGGTAGGCTACTACCGAAGGTTTATTCCCGGTTTCACCAAAAAGGCAGCACCTATGCAGGACCTCCTGATAGGCCAGTCCCGGAAGGCCAAGAACCAGAAGCCGCCCTTCAAATGGGAGGAGCTGGAAGAAGAGTCCTTCCGCCAGCTGAAGATGGCCCTCACGGGGGACGAAATCCTGGCGTACCCGGATTATAGCCAGCCCTTTATCCTCTACACCGACGCCAGTAACATCGGGCTAGGAGCCGTACTGTCCCAGATCCAGCAGGGGAAGGAACGAGTAATCGCCTACGCCAGCCGAAAACTGCGACCCACCGAAAGGAACCCCGAGAATTACAGCTCATTTAAGCTAGAGTTCCTGGCCGTAGTATGGGCAGTCACCGAGCGCTTTAAGCATTACCTCGCTTCTTCCCGGTTCACCGTGTACACGGATAACAACCCGTTGACACACCTGGATACGGCAAGACTCGGTGCCCTGGAGCAGAGGTGGATGGCCCGTCTGTCCAACTATGAGTTCACAATCAAATACCGGGCAGGACGCTCCAATACCAACGCGGACGCCCTGTCCAGGATGCCCAACCTGCCGGACGGAGGAGAAGATCCGGAGGGACTGGAAGAAGTTGAACTCCCTGCGTTCCACCGTCATGGGACTATCCAGTATTCCCACCGGGTAAGGAGTAAGCAGGCTGCTACGTTGAACCCCTTACCCCACTACAACTGGGCGGAAACGCAAGACAGCGACCCTGCCGTCCGACTGGTGAAGGAGATGCTGACTCGGCCGGAGGCTCGCCTTGAACCAGACGCTCCGGAGGAAGCCAAACAACTATGGGCAGAGAAGAGTCGACTGTTCCTTTACAAAGGGACATTGTGCCGCAGAATGGTTAACTCCCGGACGCATGAATTACTCTGGCAAGTAGTGGTGCCACGAAGAGACGCAGCCATGGTGATGGAGGCATACCACGACGGAGCTGGACACTTCGGGTGGAAGAAGCTGGAGTTCCTGCTGCGCGAGCGGTTCCACTGGGTAGGCATGAGGGGAACCATCGAGAAGTGGTGCAGAGACTGTGGCCCGTGCAATCTGAGAAGGAAGGACCGTGCCAGCCAGAAGACTCCCCTGCAGTCCATCGTCACCCGGCACCCGTTGGAACTGGTAGCCTTGGATCATGTAAAACTGACCCCAAGCAGAAGTGGCTACGTCTACGCGTTAACCATCGTGGATCATTACTCCTGGTTTCTGGTTGTCGTCCCCGTCAAGGACTTAACAGCTCAAACAGCAGCTAGAGCCTTCCAGCAGCACTTTTGCCGTCCACACGGGTACCCGGACCAAGTGCTGACGGACCAGGGACCTGCCTTTGAAGCGGAGGTCTTCCAGGAATTCTGCAATCTGTATGGCTGCCGGAAGATAAGGACGACACCCTACCATCCGCAAACTAATGGACTTTGTGAGAAAATGAACCAGGTGGTAATGGATCTTCTAAAAACGTTGCCCCTGGAAGAACGCAGTCTGTGGCCTGAGAAGTTGCCCGATCTGGTGGACCTATACAACCACATCCCGGTAGGTTCCACCAACTGTACCCCGGCTTACCTAATGAGGGCAAGACCTGGTAAGTTACCTGTTGACCTGGAAATGGGAGTCCTGACACCCGAGGACACTTCACCAGAAAGAGACTGGGACACAGAGAGGCAGCAGCAGTACCGGAGAGTACAGGAGAGCGTGGAGCGAAGTCTCTGTCAGGCTAGGGAAAGACAAGAGAAAACTTACAACCAGTATGCTCCCGCTGTTCCCCTGGTACCCGGAGAGCAGGTCTTGAAGAGGAAGAGACGGCTCCACAAGTTGGACGACCAGTGGGAGAAGGACCCGTACACCGTACTGCCCTCAAGCCACGAGAACCCGAAGGTTTGTACCATCAGTAAAGACGGAGGGGAAACCACAGCCATTGTATCCCGGGACCACCTGAAGAAGTGTCCCGAACAATTGAGGAACCCTGAAGAGGAACAAGAAGACCATCGACCCGTAGAGGAAAGGGAAGATATGGTTAGTACTGTGCTCGGGGACTTCCCTCGGTCTTGGACTCAAGTCAATGGTGCAGTTGTGGTACCCGTACTCACCTTCCTCCAACTAGCATCCCAAGCACCTACGGAGCAACAGGTAGAGCTGGAAGAACAGCCGGTCCAGGAGGCAGAAGACTCCACACAAGCAGAACAGGAGGATCAACCCTCTGCTTATAGTGAGCCTGCCGTACCCCTAGTGAGACAAAGAGCCGGTAGACAGCTGCCCAGTTTACCCTTGACAGCTCCTACACCCTGTAGTTCAGGGCCAGACAGTCAGCTCCGTAGGTCCACTAGGGCCACTAGAGGCCAGTTACCCGCACGCTGGAGGATTTGAAGTGTATAAATTGTTTTATTTATGTTTATCTGTGTATTGTTGCTTGTGTATAATTTTGTGTTTCCAGTTATTTTTAGGAATCCTTGGTGGATTTACCGGGAATCCTTGTACATAGTTGGAGCGTAACCCAGGATGGACTAGAGACTGTTAAGGACTCGGGGTAGGACAGACCCCTACCTGGTTACGTCTCCCTGTTTTGGTGAAATGGACACCTTGCTTTCTTCAAAGACTGCACCCGGTTACGGACATGCCGTGACCACCTTTATGTGTTTCTTATTGTATTGTTATTGTTATATCTTGTTATGTTTTTCTAAAATGTGTTTAGTCCCGGAGTACTAAATTTTACTAGGGGGGAATGTGGCACCCCAGGGGTCTGGTTTCCACAGTAATGTAATGTTATGTCTGAGAGCAGGTGGGAGGTCCTTTGGTCAGGGATCCTGTGCATACCACACCTCCTGCCCAGTCTTGGGAGGGGAAGAACTTCCCCTATATAAACCCGGGGCTGAAGCAGGGTTAGCAGTCAAGGAGAGTAGAGACAAGAAACAGCAGAAGCAATACTACTACGAGTCAGGGGCTGGCAGCTGCAGAGCTCGCCCTGACTGAGAAGCTTTCTTACCGGACCCGGCGTCCGAGGCTGTGGGGACTAACTCTTACCCAGCAGCAGAAGCCGACCGGCAGGGGATTTCAGGTCCTCAGGCCCAGAAACCCGAAGGCACGGTCACACGCGTGGGACCAGCACCGCCATCGTGGAGCGGAAGCCATTAGAAGGCCCCGAGTCACCGGCCATACGGGTGAGCACCACACGGTACACTCAGGGACGTGGGCTACTTATATCCGCTTCTAGCAAGGTAGCCAGAAGAGTACAGTCAGTTTGGGAGGCCTACAACTCCGCCTGGCCAGGGGAGATCCCATCTGCTCAAGGACTGACCAGGCCCCGTTCACTAGCAAGTACTCCGGGAGGGTCTATCGTTGTTACCAGTAAAGACCCTGAATTACACCGCACCGTCTCTGAGTGGTTCCTGCTACCCCCATCATCCACATCTGCTGCCCTGAGGCCATACCCCTCCCGTTGGGGGTTATACCATCTACGCTGCACCATCCATCCACCGGCCTCAGCAGACTGTCCTGCAGCGGCAGCTCCATAGCTGCATTCAACGGGTGGCGTAGTCGTCCTACATCTACCGCTGTTACATCGCCGCTCAGTTTGACTCCCTGGGCACGGACCGGGTCACCGCCACGAGACTACAACCCTCAAGAGATCCGGCTCCGGGTAAGCTCCCGCGTGCGCAACGCAGCGCGACACAGGCCCAGGGGCGCCTCAGAACCATTTTACTGAACTTATCTACAACCACCAAAACCACAATTTTGAATGCAGAAAAAGGTAGGTCAGTAATAAAATCCATGGACAAGTGTGTCCATGGCCTACTAGGGATAGGTAGCAGAAGGAGAGTACCAGACGGACGGGTATGTGAAATCTTAGAATGCATGCAAATACTACAAGCAGCTACGTGTTCAATCACATCCCGATGCAATACCGGCCACCAAAAATGACGAGAAAGGAGGTCCGCAGTTGCCTTACCACCTGGATGCCCAGCAAGCACAGAGTTATGATGTTCCTTAATTACTTTGCGGGGCAGATCAGATGATACAAATAACGTTCCTGAAGAGCAGGAGGCAAGGGCGTCCCCTGAGCCTCCAACACCTCACACTCCAGTTGAGGATACAGTGTTGAAATGACTACCCCTTTCTGTAATATCGGGGCAGGATTCTCATGGTCACCACCACAAGGGAAGCTCCGGGACAAAGCATCAGCCTTGACATTTTTGACCCCTGGACGAAAAGTGACAACAAAATTGAACCTAGTAAAAAACAGGGATCATCTGTCTTGCCTAGGGTTGAGACGTTTAGCTGACTGAAGATATGACAGGTTCTTATGGTCTGTAATAACAGTAATAGGATGGACAGCTCCCTCCAACCAATGTTGCCATTCTTCAAATGCCAATTTGATCACCAAAGTTTCCCTGTTACCCACGTCATAATTTCTCTCAGCCAAAGACAATTTTTTAGAAAAGAAGGTGCATGGATGCCATTTACCAAGGGTTGGACCCTGAGACAACACAGCCCTAACCCCGACATCCGACACATCAACCTCCACAATAAAGGGTTGGGAAATATCGGGTTGACTGAGTATAGGTGCAGTGGCAAAATGATTCTTTAAGGAAGAAAAAGCCTGGAGGGAGGCATCCGACCATTTGGAAAAATCAGACCCCTTCTTATTCATGTCAGTAAGGGGTTTCACAATTACAGAGTAATTTTGAATGTATTTCCGGTAAAAATTAGTAAAGCCCAGAAAGTGTTGTAGAGCCTTCAGGTTCTCAGGACATTCCCAATCAAGAACTGCACGGATCTTCTCCGGATCTATCCGAAAACCCGAAGACGACGACAAGTACCCAAATACTGCACCTCATGAACAGCGAAAACACATTTTTCCAGATTGGTATAAAGTTTGTTATCCCTTAATATTTGGAGCTCCTGCTTAACATGCCCCTGATGTATCTCAAAATCAGGTAAGTAAACCAAAATATCGTCCAGATAGACCACCACAAACCTCCCCACCAAATAATGAAAAATATAATTTATGAAATGCTGGAATACCGCAGGTGCATTGGTCAAACCAAAAAGCATAACCATACTCTCGAAATGTCCTTCCGGGGTATTGAACGCTGTTTTCCACTCGTTCCCTTCTCTGATGCTAATCAGATTGTAGGCTCCCTTTAAATCCAACTTGGAGAATACCTTAGCTCCCACAACCTGGCTGAACAAGTCAGGAATCAGAGGAAGAGGGTATGGATCACGGATAGTAATTTGATTTAATTCCCGGAAATCTAAACAGGGACGTAGACTACCATCTTTTTTCTTCACAAAGAAGAATCCTGCCACCACGAGTGAAGATGAGGGTCTGATATGTCCCTTCTCCAGACTTTCCGCAATGAAATTCTTCATGGCTTGTCTCTCAGGGCCAGAAAGATTACACAGTAGTAGTTTAGCTCCGTGGGTCAGGTTAATAAGCACGATGAGGATGCAAATCCTGACACCCCCTCTCAG
The DNA here is from genome assembly GCF_046119375.1 of Phyllobates terribilis. Classification (NCBI taxonomy): domain Eukaryota; kingdom Metazoa; phylum Chordata; class Amphibia; order Anura; family Dendrobatidae; genus Phyllobates; species Phyllobates terribilis. Next base: position 255,424,726 of record NW_027362764.1, read on the forward strand.
AAAAAACGTCCTCAAAACCAGACAGAAAAGCAGGTAATATTTCCATAGAGACAGTAGCAATGGAAATATCTAAACAGTTCTCATGGCAGTAATCTCCCCATTCAATAATCTCCCCGGCTTGCCAATCCACCAACGAGTTATATTTAACAAGCCACGGAATACCCAAAACAATCGGTGTGGGTAGATTGTCCAGGACATAGCAAGGGATTATTTCACAATGAACTGACCCCACCCTCAGTTTTACATTATTTACAATTTGAGTAAATGCTTTCTGTGCAAGTGGTGCGGAGTCGATGGCGAAAGTGGAAATAGGTTTATCTAAGCAAGCAAGATCATGAGTTTTCAGAAACTCAGCATCAACCATGCTGATTCCGGCTCCACTGTCAACAAACACAGAAATTTTCTCAGTTTTGCTCTCTAGCACCACCTCTTGAGTCAGGAAAAGGCGGGAACTGCAGTTTGGCCATAAATGCACCCCTTGTTTATCCAACTCCAAACTACTAAGAGTTAATTGAGTCTCCTTTTGTTTAGGAATTGCAGGACAGGTCCCAGCAAAATGTCCCTTTTTCCCACAAAAAAAAAATATGCCTTTTTCTTGCGAATCTCCGGGGAGATGTATGATGCAAAGACACCCCCTAACTGCATGGGTTCCTCCACCTCCCCCATTAGTGTTCCCCCCAAACCCCTCCTCTGACAGAGGTACACAACCATGACAAGAAGGCCACGGAGAAGGTGGTCTCATCCATCTATTCTGAAGGCGTCTATCAAGACGTATGGCCAATGACATGGCAGCCTCCAAGGACTGAGGGGTTTCATATACTGCCAAGGCATCTTTCAACCTTTTAGTAAGCCCCTCAGAAAATTGACTTCTAAGGGCTGAGTCATTCCATTTGGAATCCGTTGCCCATCTATGGAATTCCGAACTGTACGTCTCTACTGACTGATTCCTCGGCTGAAGGCGATGTAGCCTAGACTCAGCCAAGGCGACTCGGTGACAGTCATCATAGATGAGGGCCAAAGTCCCAAAAAAAACCTCCACAGACTTGAGACAGAGTCCTGCGGTAAAGAAACGCCCACAACTGAGTATCTCCCTGCAGTAGAGAGATCACAATTGCAACCTGCTGCTCCTCATTTTCGGAGGAATAGTGACGAAGTTTAAAATGCAGTTTGCAGGCCTCCTTGAAAACAAAAAACTTGTCCCTACCTCCAGAAAACCTGTCCGGGAGGGTAACCTTGGGTTCAGGCGGGGCAGGCCTACCTGAAGAGACCCCCACATTGGTGACCTGTGGCCGCTGATGCTGCTGTTAAACCTCACAGTGGAGTTCATTCACCTCCAGAGACAGCCTGTGCAGCCGCTCTGCGAGCTCTGCAACTTAACCCATACCAAGGGAGAAAGGAAAAAAAAAGGTCCACGTCCAAAAACACAGAGAAAAACAAAACAAAAGTGTCAGTTTTATTTCTTTTTTTTTTTCCTTTTCAAATTGTGCTCGGACCGGCGATAATGTTGACGATAAGGCATTGGAAAGACTTAGTGTAACACAAAGGGAAGAGGGAAAGGGAACCGAGACTCTAGGGAAAGGGGGGAAGTGGAGACCGCCTAGGTTGATCTAGCATCACACTATCTCCCCTAACGTCCCTGTATTGGCTCTAGTCTTCACCAATCGTCGCACACGTGCCTCGCCCTGTCTTTCCCTGGCGTATGGTTTGTCTAGGGAAGGGAGAAGATGAGCACTAGTTGATCTCCATTAAACACTATAGACAACAAGGGTACACAAACAGGGGGAAATTGCTTAGCTTTAGATGACTCCAGACAAATGCGCACATGTCCTCAACTCCAGAGAGGACAAAGTACTGCTCTTCCTAAAGCCTACAAAAGTAGTAATGAATATTGCTGGCACCTCCCTCTGATACACAGCAGGTATTTATACACTCAGACCAAGGAGTTAATTAGCCAGAGGAAGGTAGCCGCTGCGTCCTAGAGGCAGCCTCTAAGAAGATGTCAGTAATGCCAAACATAGAGATCTCCTGCAACCAACTGCAGGGCAACTGTCTCTCACTTCTGACACACCCATGACACCTCTGTCAATCCCTTCATTGTCTCCCCATTACCCAGAGACTCCAGTTTCAAACCCTAACCATGGCATACAAAGCCATCCACAACCTGTCTCCTCCATACATCTGCGACCTAGTCTCCCTGTACATACCTGCATGCAACCTTCGATCTTCACAAGATCTCCTTCTCTACTCCCCTCTTATCTCCTCTTCCCACAATCGCATACAAGAGTTCTCCCGTGCATCCCCCTACTCTGGAATTTCCTACCCCAACATATCAGATTCTCGCCTACTGTGGAAACCTCCAAAAGGAACCTGAAGACCCACCTCTTCCAACAAGCCTACAACCTGCAGTAACCACCACTCCACCTGCATGGCCAGCTCTACTCTCACCTACTGTATCCTCACCCATCCCTTGTAGATTGTGAGCCCTCGCAGGCAGGGTCCTCTCTCCTCCTGTACTAGTCGCTGATTTGTATTGTTCAAATTATTGTAATTGTTTGTGCTATGTACAGTACAGACCAAAAGTTTGGACACACCTTCTCATTTAAAGATTTTTCTGTATTTTCTTGACTAAGGAAATTGTACATTCACACTGAAGGCATCAAAACTATGAATTAACACAAGTGGATTTATATACTTAACAAAAAAGTGTGAAACAACTGAAAATATGTCTTATATTCTAGGTTCTTCAAAGTAGCTACCTTTTGCTTTGATGACTGCTTTGCATACTCTTGCCATTCTCTTGATGAGCTTCAAGAGATAGTCACCGGAAATGGTCTTCCAATAATCTTGAAGGAGTTCCAGAGATGCTCAGCACTTGTTGGCCTTTTTGCCTTCACTCTACGGTCAAGCTCACCCCAAACAATCTCGATTGGGTTCAGGTCTGGTGACTGTGGAGGCCAGGTCATCTGGCGTAGCACCCCATCACTCTCCTTCTTGGTCAAATAGCCCTTACACAGCCTGGAGGTGTGTTTGGGGTCATTGTCCTGTTGAAAAATAAATGTTGGTCAAGCTAAACGCTAACCGGATGGAATAGTATCCAGCTGCAAGATGCCGTGGTAGCCAAGCTGGTTCAGTATGCCTTCAATTTTGAATAAATCCCCAACAGTGTCACCAGCAAAGCACCCCAACACCATCACACCTCCTCCATGCTTCACGGTGGGAACCAGGCATGTAGAGTCCATCCGTTCACCTTTTCTGCGTCGCACAAAGACACGGTGGTTGGAACCAAAGATCTCAAATTTGGACTCATCAGACCAAAGCACAGATTTCCACTGGTCTAATGTACATTTATTGTGTTCTTTAGCCCAAACAAGTCTCTTCTGCTTGTTGCCTGTCCTAAGCAGTGGCTTCCTAGCAGCTATTTTACCATGAAGGCCTGCTGCACAAAGTCTCCTCTTAACAGTTGTTGAAGAGATGTGTCTGCTGCTAGAACTCTGTGTGGCATTGACCTGGTCTCTAATCGGGGCTGCTGTTAACCTGCGATTTCTGAGGCTGGTGACTCGGATAAACTTATCCTCAGAAGCAGAGGTGACTCTTGATCTTCCTTTCCTGGGGCGGTCCTCATGTGAGCCAGTTTCTTTGTAGCGCTGGATGGTTTTTGCAACTGCACTTGGGGACACTTTCAAAGTTTGCCCAATTTTTCGGACTGACTGACCTTCATTTCTTAAAGTAATGATGGCCACTCGGTTTTCTTTACTTAGCTGCTTTTTTCTTGCCATAATACAAATTCTAACAGTCTATTCAGTAGGACTATCAGCTGTGTATCCACCAGACTTCTGCACAACACAACTGACAGAACCAATCCCATTTATAAGGCAAGAAATCTCACTTATTAAACATGACAGGGCACACCTGTGAAGTGAAAAACATTTCTGGTGACTACTTCTTGAAGCTCATCAACAGAATGCCAATAGTGTGCAAAGCAGTCATCAAAGCAAAAGGTGGCTACTTTGAAGAACCTAGAATATAAGACATATTTTCAGTTGTTTCACACTTTTTTGTTAAGTATATAATTCCACATGTGTTAATTCATAGTTTTGATGGCTTCAGTGTGAATGTACAATTTCCATAGTCAAGAAAATACAGAAAAATCTTTAACCCCTTAACAACATTTGACGTACTAATACGCGTCTGTGCCCTGGGACTTAAGAGCCAGACCCGTATTAGTACGTCATGGCGATCGCGCGCGCACACAGGCTGTACGGGCGCGATCGCCGCCGGGTGTCAGCTGATTGTCACAGCTGACACCTGATACTATGTGCAGGGAGCGGTCCTGCACCGCTCCCAGCACATTAACCCCCGCGATGCTGCGATCGAAGTCGATCGCAGCATTGTGGTGGCAAGGGGAGGTGATCGCAGATACTCACCTCCTCTTCCGACTTCCAGCGCTGACTGCCGTGGCTTCCAGGATGTTGCCATGACGACCCGATGTCGTCATGACAACATCCGGGTCACCAGACAGCAGGAAGATTTTTTGGACATGCGCAGTGCATCTCCAAACAATCTTCTCCCTGTCCAGCGCTGACAGCATGCATGACACAGGGATGGTGCTGCATTCCTGTGCCATGCAGGCGATCAGAGAAAAAAAAGTGAAAGTCCCACAGTGGGACAAAGTAATAAAGTATTAAAACTATCAGAAAGTGAAAAAAAAAAAAAAAATTGTAAAAATCTAAAAAAAAAATAATAATAATCCACCCAAAATAAAAATATAATGTACCCATCAATAAATATTAATATAAAAAAAAAAACAAAAAAAACAATAAAAGTACACATATTTGGTATCGCCGCTTCCGGAACAACCTGACCTATAAAACTGTCCCACCAGTTAACCCCTTCAGTGAACATGGTAAAAAAAAAAAAAAAAAAACGAAGCAAAAAACAATGCTTTATCACCATACCGCCAAACAAGAAATGGAATAACACGTGATCAAAAAGACAAATATAAATAAAAATGGTACCGCTGAAAACGTCATCTCGTCCTGCAAAAAACAAGCTGCCATACAGCTCCATCAGCCAAAAAATAAAAAAGTTATAGCTCTCAGAATAAAACTATGCTAAAAATATTTTTTTCTATAAAATTGCTTTTATTATGTAAAAGTGCAAAACATAGAAATACGATATAAATGTGGTATCGCTGTAAACATACTGACCCGAAGAATAAAGCTGCCTTATCAATTTTACCACACGCGGAACAGAATAAAAAAAAAAAAAAAAATTCATGAATTGTTGGTTTTTGTTTATTCTGCCTCCCAAAAATCGGAATAGAAAGCGATCAAAAAATGTCACGTGCCTGAAAATGGCACCAATAACAACGTCAACTCATCCCGCAAAAAACAAGCCGTCAAATGACTGTCTGCCAAAATCTGGAAAAATTATAGCTCTCAAAATATGGAGATGCAAAAACTAGATTTTACAAAAAATGCGTCTTTTAGTGTGAGACAGCTGTCAGTCATAAAAACCCCATATGATTCTGGTATCGCTGTAGTCTCACCGACCCGAAGAATAAGGTCGTCTAATTACTTATACTGCATGAGGAACGGTGTAAAAAATAAACTCTCAGGTTAGGGTTGTGCTAGGGTTAGGGTTGTGCTAGGGTTAGGGTTGTGCTACGGTTAGGGTTGTGCTACGGTTAGGGTTGTGTTAGGGTTAGGGCTGGGGTTGGGGTTGTGATGGGGTTGGGATTTTTTTCAAAAGTAAGAAAAAAAGATGACGATATGGCGACTAGTGTTGAGCGCAAGTGCTCGCTACTTGAGTTTGCATCGGGTGTTCTGGTATGCATTGAGTATCGTGGGTATTTGAGTGACATGCTCGAGTCTCCGCCCCATATGCTTCAAGGCCCAAAAAACTTTGCGGGGATTGCTTGCCATGCACGAGCGATCCCCGCATGTTTTTTTTTGGGTGTCTAATAACCGTGAAACATCTGGGCGGGGACTCGAGCATGTCACTCGAGCACACGCAGTACATGGTGCATACCTGAGTACCCGATGCAAACTCAAGTAGCGAGGACTTGCGCTCAAGACTAATGACAACTTATTCAATATGATGACCTAATGTTATCAAATTCTGTGTCGTACCTCTGGGTTCAAAATGTTCACTATACACCTTAATAAAATCCTTGAGGGGTATAGTTTCCAAAATGGGGTCAGTTGTGGGGGAGCTCCACTGTTTAGGCACATCAGGGGCTCTCCAAACGCAACATGGTGTCCACTAACAAATTGAATGGAAAATCGGCTCAAATTGTTAGCGGACGCCATGTTGCATTTGGAGAGCCCCTGTGTGCCCAAACATTGGAGCTCCCCCACAAGTGACCCCATTTTGGAAACTAGACCCCCAAAGGCACCTATCTAGATGCATAGTGAGCACTTTGAACCCCTAGGTGCTTCACAAATTGATTCGTAAAAATGTAAAAGTGAAAAAAAAAACACTTTTTCATTTTTACGAATCAATTTGTGAAGCACCTGGGGGTTCCAAGTGCTCACTATGCATCTAGATAGGTGCCTTGGGGGGTCTAGTTTCCAAAATGGGGTCACTTGTGCGGGAGCTCCAATGTTTGGGCACACAGGGGCTCTCCAAACGCAACATGGTTTCCGCTAACAATTTGAGCCGATTTTCCATTCAATTTGTTAGCGGACACCATGATGCATTTGGAGAGTCCCTGTGTGCCCAAACATTGGAGCTCCCCCACAAGTGACCCCATTTTGGAAACTAGACCCCCAAGGCACCTATCTAGATGCATAGTGAGCACTTGGAACCCCTAGGTGCTTCACAAATTGATTCATAAAAATGAAAAAGTGAAAAAAAAAAACACTTTTTCATTTTTACGAATCAATTTGTGAAGCACCTGGGGGTTCCAAGTGCTCACTATGCATCTAGACAGGTGCCTTGGAGGGTATAGTTTCCAAAATGGGGTCACTTGTGGGGGAGCTCCAATGTTTGGGCACACAGGGGCTCTCCAAACGCAACATGGCGTCCGCTAATTATTCAAGCAAATTTTACAATCAAAAAGTCAAATGGCGCTCCTTCCCTTCCGAGCCCTGCCGTGCACCCAAACAGTGGTTTTTCCCCACATATGGGGTATCTGCGTGCCCAGGGGAAATTGCACAACAAATTTTGGGGTCCATTTTTTCTTGTTACCCCTGTGAAAATAAAAAAATTGGGTCCAAAGTAACATTTTTGTGAAAAAAGTTAAATGTTCATGTTTTTCTTCCACATTCCAAAAATTCCTGTGAAGCACCTGAAGGGTTAATAAACTTATTGAATGTGGTTTTGAGCACCTTGAGAGGTGCAGTTTTTAGAATGGTGTCACTTTTGGGTATTTTCTGTCATAAAGACCTCTCAAAGTGACTTCAAATGTTATGTGGTCCCTAAAAAAATGGTTTTGTAAATTTTGTTGGAAAAATGAGAAATCGCTGGTCAACTTTTAACCCTTATAGCTCCCTAACAAAAAAAAATTTTGATTCCAAAATTGTGCTGATGTAAAGTAGACATGTGGGAAATGTTATTTATTAACTCTTTTGTGTGACATATCTCTCTGATTTAAGGGCATAAAAATTCAAATTTTGAAAATTGCAAAATTTTCAAAATTTTCGCCAAATTTCTGTTTTTTTTCACAAATAAACGCAAGTGATACTGAAGAAATTTTACCACAATCATGAAGTACAATATGTCACGAAAAAACATTCTCAGAATCAGGGGGATCCATTGAAGCGTTCCAGAGTAATTACCTCATAAAGTGACAGTGGTCAGAATTGTAAAAATTGGCCTGGTCATTAACGTGCAAACCACCCTCGGGGGTTAAGGGGTTAAATGAGAAGGTGTGTCCAAACTTTTGGTCTGTACTGTATACCCCTTTCACATGTAAAGCGCCATGGAATAAATGGCGCTATAATAATAAATAATAATAACGATGTACTTTACCAAAAAACTCTATCTTCGTGCTATCTGTCCACAAGACTTTACCAGAAGAATTTTGTCTTACTCTCACACATTTTGGCAAACTGCAGTCTAGCTTTTTTATGTCTCTGTGTCAGCAGTGGGTTCCTCCTGGATTTCCAGCCATAGCGTTTCATTTCATTCAAATGTCGACGGATAGTTTGCACTGACACTAATGCATCCTGAACCTGCAGGACAGCTTGAATTACTTTGGAAGTTTATTGGGGCTGCTTATCCACCATCCACCATCCAGACTATCCTGTGTTGCAACCTTTCAGCAATTTTTCTCTGCCGTCCATATCCAGGGAGATTAGCTACAGTGCCATGGGTTGTAAACGTCTTGATTATGTTGTGTACAAAGGACAAAGGAACATCGAGATCTCTGAAGATGGACTTGTAACCTTGATATTGTTGATATTTTCAATAATTTTGGTTCTCAAGTCCTCAGACAGTTATTTTCTGTTCTCCAAGCTTAGTGTGGCACATACAGACACAAAATACAAAGACTGAGTCAACTTTTCCCCTTTTTTTTCTGGTTTCAGATGTGATTTTCATTTTGCCCATATCTGTTACTTGCCACAGGTGAGTTTGAAGGAGCATCACATCCTTCAAACCAAGTTGTTTAGCAACATTTTGGAAAGGTGCCTATTTTGTCTAGCCCATTTTTGGGATTTAGTGTGAAATTATGTCCAATTTGCCTTTTTTTTAGTTTTTTGTGTTGTTCCAATACACAAAGGAAATAAATATATGTATAACAAAACATGTGTAATAGCATTAATTTTCTGGGAGAAATACTTCATTTTCTTGAACAATTTCAAGGGAACCAACACATTCGGCAATGATTGTATCTAGCAGCACCCTCCCCTGACTGATTCACAAGTTGTTTTCTCTGGTACACAACTACTGACCTGTCAATCATCCAGGGGAGAATGCTTCTAGGTACGAAATACAACATAAGGGCTCATGCACATGACCAATGTTCTCGTATTAGTGCTATCTATGGTTTTCAAGGATAGCACTCGTACCTATGATATTCTATTAGGCTAAACGGGGATTCCGCGGAAAAAATCTAAGACATATCCGATTTTGATCAAAATCAACAATGCAAGTCTATGGCTCCGTCAAAAAAATCGGACCACACTCGGATGGCATAACGGAGTAGGGGGAGAAACTTTTTTTTACACCCCACGTCTAAGAAAAACTGATGCCACTCTGATTACACTCAGATCAAACTCTGATCAAAGTCTGATCAGAATAATTGGACCATTTTTCTCGGTTGTGAAGAAATAGGTTGTGTAAATCTACCCAAAGGCTGAGAAACTAGAAAGTACATAATTACAACCCATGCACTTCCAGACACAACTTCTAAATGTGATTTCTTGATGCTGGAGAGGCACTTTGGGGTCATAAAGAGATCAACTGGCTTATCCTTTAAAGTGCTACACATTGTTATGAATGATTTGAGGGGGTTGAAATTTCTTACAGGTTCTCTTTAAATGAATAAAATGCAAGTTCCTACAAAACTATATATCTGCTCCTTCTGCTATATACCATACTTCCTGCAGAATGGACTGAATTTTCAATGTTACAGGTTTGCTGTAAATGAAAAGAAGCTGACCATTTTAGTTTCCTGTCGCTCTAATAAATCCAAACTCTGAAATGACAGTTTTCTATTCAGACCCAGTTGCATATTTAACTTAAAATTTCTTAAAATTGAAAAGGAGAAGGTAAAGACAGCCTCTCCTGGTATATATACCACACTCATAACCCACTGGGGTAATTGTTACTAGAGAAAGATAATCTCTATACGTCTTTCCAGAAATGTATTAGATTGGGTGTTAAAACCTTGAGATCATCGGATACTATGAATCATGAAATTGTCTTTTCCAGACCTCAGGCAACACGGCTATTGTGAAGTCTAAATGCAAATTACAATTACATTCGCGACAAGTCTTGTGAACAAACAATGTTTTATATTGTAAATTCGGCTGGTCCCCAGAAAAGGACATTGCAATATGGATTTAATTCCATTTAGAAAACACATGGCCTCTACTTTATCTTGCTTGAGCACTAAGGCTGGTGAAGCCTGAGAAAGTAGGTTTATGAACATGGTTGCTACAACATAGATTTATCTATCACTTTCCACAAGGAGACAGCAAATGGCCTCAAAAAGCCCTTAATACTTAGCATATTCCATTTATATACCTTGGAGGATTCTTAGCACTTCAACAGTCATATCTTCAACAAAGTCTTAAAATACAAGGGCTCAACATGGGACTAAGTTTTGCCACCCTTGTCCTTCTGAGCAACCTTAACAGCGTATTCTGAACTTCCTCCCCATTCTCTGTATCCTTAATAGCTGAACACCTGCCTAGGTTTTTGTACTTAATGTCTTTTGCCTAACAAAGGAGAAAAATAATAAGTTAAGGGCTAAAAAAAAGCCAAATGGGAGACATATATAGAGGATACAGGGCTGTCATCACACCTTTCAACATCACATTTCACCCTCTCATGAGACATCCACCTGTTTATAATTGTCTGCTAAAGATTTACCTAATACAGTTAATGGTAATAGGCTGCCAATAAGCACAGAAATAAGAAAGTAAAATTGCAATAAAGTGAGTGTGAGAAAATATAAAGTGATAATACTAAAGTATATAGTAACATTGAATACTGCTATTTACTATGGGGAATTAGTATTGTCAATATGTTAGGAATTGCAAAGATTGTTTTAAGAATTAAATGCGTTTTTAATGTTTCTGACACATTTTTCCGTGCGTTTTTGATGTGCCGTGATTTGCATTTTTTTCGCCATTTATTTGAATAGATGAAAAATGCTACAAAAATGCTGAAATAAAAATCCAAATAATTTTTCCTTCTAAGTATCTATCTATTTAATGCCATAATCTAAACTACAGTGATATGAAAAAGTGTTTGCCCTCTTCCTGATTTCATATTCTTTTACATGTTTGTCACACTTAAATGTTTCAGATCACAAAACAAATTTAAATATTAGGCAAAGATAACACAAGTAAACACAAAATGCAGTTTTTAAATGAAGGTCTTTATTATTAAGGAAAAAAGAAATCCAAACCTTCAGGGCTCTGTATGAAAAATTGATTGCCCCCTCCCTCCCCCCACCTTAAAACATAAATTAACTGTGGTTTATCACATCTTTGGGAAGCTGAGTTAAATTTCCCTAGCCACACACAGGCCTGATTACTGCCATACCTGTTCTCAATCAAGAAATCACTTAAATAGGACCAGCCTGACAAAGTGAAGTAGACTAAAAGATCCTCAAATGCTAGACCTCCTGCTGCAATCCAAAGAAATTTAGGAATAAATGAGAAACAAAGTAATTGAGATCTATCAGTCTGGAAAAGGTTATAAAGTCATTTCTAAAGCTTTCGGACTCTAGCAAACCACAGTGAGAGCCATTATCCACAAATGGTGAAAACATGGAACAGTGGTGAACCTTCCCAGGAGTGGCTAGCCGACTAAAATTACCCCAAGAGCGCAGCGATGACTCATCAAAGAGGTCACAAAAGACCCCACAAGAACATCCAAAGAACTGCAGACCTCACTTGCCTCAGTTAAGGTCAGTGTTCATGACTCTACCACAAGAAAGAGACTGGGCAAAAATGGTATGCATGGCAGAGCTTCAAGACAAAAACCACTGCTGAGCAAAAAGAATAAAAAGGCTTGTCTCAGTTTAGCCAGAAAACATCTTGATGATCGCCAAGACTTTTGGGAGAATACTGTGTGGACTGAAGAGACAAAAGTTAAACTTTTTGAAAGGTGTAGGTCACATTACATATGGCGTAGAAGTAACACAGCATTTCAGAAAAGAAACATCATATCAATAGTAAAATATGATGGCGGTATTGTGATGCTCTGGGGCTGTTTTGCTGCTTCAGGACCTGGAAGACTTGCTGTGGTAAATGGAACCATGAATTCTGCTCTCTACCAAAAAATCCTGAAGGAGAATGTCTGGCCATCTGTTTGCGACCTCAAGCTGAAGCACATGTGACGCTCACAGCCCTACCCTGGGAGATGGGTGTACTCGGAGCCGGGTCAGATGTTTGGGGGGTTACAGCCGTGGCCTGGACCCGTTCCGTGCGCAGGGCCGTCACATAAAAGGTTTAATGGGCTTTCAGAGTTTGGTGTTAATTGAGTGGATGTAATGACTACGCCACCTGTGGTTTCTGGTGATCCTCCACCAGCGCTGCGTTCAGTCCTCTGAGGCAGGATGTCTGGGCAGCGGCAGATGGTACTACTCCCCACATGCGGAGCAGGGCCTCAGGGCAGAGAAGACGGATCAGGGGAGTAGTAGTAGGAGATGTGGTGCGGTGTAGTGCGGTGCCGCGTTGCAATAAGGAACCGGAGGCAATAGATGCAGTCTTCCAAGCTTTACTCACGATGTTAGGTGTCAGTTGCAAGGCTTCTCCTTGCTCCTCACGGCACGCTGCAGCCACCAGGAAGGGGTTCAGCACACTCCGGGTAGTTCGGGTGCTTGAATCAGGACCCCCGCACCAGAGTGTTCCTAGAATTTCCCACTAGGTCCTCTCCTGTCCGTGTGTGGTACGTGTACTAAGGCCGGGTCTCCCTCTGGACTATGCACAGAACAAGGGTACGGGTGGCGACTCCGCTCCGTCCGCTACCCGGTGGGATCCACTGAGCCTCCGGGCTTCTCCGACTAAGACTAAGACTTAAAGTGAAAGAGTCAGATATCGGGGGCCGGTACCCCTTTTGCAGCAGGAATCCCTCTGACTAGGCCAGAATAGTGAGGACAGGTGGCATATACCGCTCTGTCTGCATCCCCCTGGGATCCTTTTGCCTGTGGAGCTTGTCTCCTCTGCTCCCCTCCAGGCCTTCTTAGGTAGGGACCTTGACCGGGTAGAGACAACTGTTAACTCTAGCCCGCTCCTCGACTCAAGGCCAGAGCACGAGGACCGTGTATCCTCAATCAGCTGCAGGTTCACACAGAAAGCCACGTTCAGTGATGAAGATCACAATCAAAGACCATAAGCCCAAGATGGCCGTTTATTAAATATGAATTTTGTGGTGTAACCTAAAGTGCGTCCTGTGGCGCCTCTGAGGGTTCGACCCCCACCGGGATGCTGCACCTCTTCAATGGGGTGTGGTGTTCCTTCGAGGTAAGACCGGTGCAATGTCAGGATCCCACCTCCACATCCAATGCCACACTTCTCCCACCAGGGGGGGCTAGTAGGCACTAGTGTGCTGCCCCTACTGGGAAAATGGGAGACTGGGGAACCAAGAGATAGGGGGTACCATGTAGTGGGTGAGGGTGGAGGACGCACATTTAGTTACACTTAATATTTCATATTTAATAAACAGCCATCTTGGGCTCATGGTTCTTTGATTGTGATCTCCATCCCTGAACGTGGCTTCTGGGAGAACCTGCAGTGGATAGAGACACGGCCCTTGTACTCTGGCCTTGGGTCGAGGGGTAGGTTGAAGTTAACGTATGTCTCAACCTGGTCAAGGACCATACCCAAGAAGGCCTGGAGCTTAGGATTGTAGCTCCACCGCAAAAGGATCCCAGGGGGGATGCAGACGGAGCGATGTACGCCACCTGTCCTCGCTATTCTGGCCTAGTCAGAGGGATTCCGGCTGCAAGAGGGGTACCGGCCCCTGAAACCTGAATTTGCTACGCTACGTCCTAGTCAGGGAAGCCCAGCAGGCCCAGAGCATCCCACCGGGTAGCAGAAGGAGCGGAGCTGCCACCCGTACCCTTTTTCTGAGCGTAGTCCAGAGGGAGACCCGGCCTATCTACACACACAGACAGGAGAGGACTCAGTCTGAAGTCTAGGAACACTCTGCTGCGGGGTCCTGATTAAGCACTTGAATTACTCGGAGGTTGTCGGACCCCTGTCCCTGGTGACCGCAGAACTCCGTGAGGAGCAGGAAGAAGCCTTGCAGCTGTACTCTCCACCGTGAGTAAAAACTCTGGAAGTCAACCCCTATGGCCTCCGGACTTTTTATTTCTGCACTGCACCGCACCACGCAGCACCAGACCTCCTACACTACAACTCCCTCCATCCTCATCTCTGCCCTGAGGTCCTGCTCCGCCTGTGGGGAGTAGTGTCAACGACGGCTTCCACAACATCCCGCCTCAGAGGACTGCAGCAGTGCTGGTGGCCTTCACCAGGTACCACAGGTGGCGTAGTCGATAGCAACCACTCAACCCTGATAGCCCGTACCACCCTTTTTTTAATGTGACGGCCCTGGGCACGGACCGGGTCCAGGCCACGGCTGCGACCCCACAAAACATCTGACCCGGCTCCGAGTAATCCCTTCATCTTCCCAGGGAAGGGCTGCGAGCGTCACACGTCCTCCACCCTCTCCCACTACATGGTTCCCCCTATCTTTTGGTTCCCCCCATCTCCTCTTATCCCGGCTGGGGCAGCACCCTGGTGCATATAAGCCCCCCTCAGGTGGGAGAGGTGTAGTGTTGGGTGAAGTGGTGGGGTCCTGAGAGGTGCTCCTTCCTTACCTCGGAGAGGAGATACCACACCTCGGTCTGAGGTGCAGTACCCCTGTGGCGACTGAACACTCAGGGGCGCCACATTCCCCCCTGGTGAAACACAGCACGTCCGCGGGCTAGAATAGAGCAAAACATGGTACAGACTTTTATATGCTTTTGTAACAACATAACAATCTTCCCATTATGGGAGGCACTTTTTCATGAACGTTGCAAACTTTAAATAGTACAAAGGTATAAAATATCACAGAGACATTATGCATATAGACAGATTATAGAAAAGTAGAAAAGGAGTCAGTTCAGCAGCATGAAGGACCTGTCCCAAACCCTCAACGTGGGCCCTGGGGTGGCTGCAGGGCCTGGAGATCCCGAGTTGGACCTCCAGGAGAGCCACTCCAGACAGGTTTTGCTTCTGACGTCTGAGGTAGTGGTAGAGCGGTTTTGTATAAAACCAATAGGGAGCACCTAAATAGATGCAAAACTATATACAATAAGTAGAAGAGTCTGTCTGCTGCCAGTCCGCAGGGACAAATGTCTCTCTAAACCGGGAGGAAAAACATAATTAACATATTAAATTAAACTGACAACATGTCAAACTTAGAAGTGCAACCTCCGGGGCCGCTTAGTCCAGGTATCCCCACCGGGGAAAAGGCTTGTTTCTCCCTACGGAGCCCTACCGGTCCTCTACTGGCAGGCGCGTGGGGGCTTCACCGCTGAACACCCTGTGGACGTCCAGGGTGTACCAGCCACGCACTCCATGATGGCAAGTGTACGATACTAAATCGCCTGGGTAGAGGTTCCAACCAGGGTGTCCCTCTTTCAGTTGTGGCTTGACGTCCCGCTGGCTGACGAAGACGTCCTGCTCAAACTGGGGACTCCGTATGAAGCCCCATCCCGCCTCCTGGTGAAAGCGGACTATCAGCCCTTCCTCCTGAGGGCTCGGAAGGGCGGCCTCTGCCTGGCGGGCCTTGAACTTCGCGGCTTTGGAGCGCACCTCCAAGCGCTCGCAGCAGATCTTCCTCTCCCGTCGCTCCTTGTCATATTGGAGGAGCTGCTTTTTACAGAACTCCTTCCTCCGCACATCAGTCCGGGTCTCCTGGGGGAAGCTCATCAAGTCCCCTCCCCTGGTAGTCCCAGGCCATCTCCTCCGCTGCCGGGCAGGCAACCGGGGGCGCAGGAAGCGGCGTCATCAGAGGTTGCTGCAGGTCCTCTGTAAGTACGGACCAGTCCGGGTTGGGGCAGGTGGATTCCCCGTGAAACTCAGGACTCCCTGGGACAGGAGTCGGGAGGCACAGCAGGTCTCCGGTGACGGCGGTGGCTTGGGCCTCAGCCTCCAGAGCAAATAGCTGCTCCCATATGATGGTGGCCGGGGACAAGGGTGCTGGCAGGACACTTATGAGTGATGCAGTGCGTCCCGCGCGCAGGCTGGGAATTTCCGTCTTACCCGCTCCTGGGTCACGCACGGCCTCCTGGGTTTCCTCCGCCTGGGCTGCGGCCTCCACGGACCGACATGAGGAGCTTTGGCGGCGGGCCTGGATCCTGTGCAGCACCGACTCCCTCCACTCCGCGGCGACCAATCTCTGGGCCTCCTCGACCCTCAGGGTCAAGTCCGGAGTTTCTCCTCGGAGGAACTCGACCTACTCCGGGGTTAGGCATATTCCCTTCACACTGAGGAAGGTGGCAGCTCGTAGAACAGCTCCGGAGGACTCGGCGGAACTCTCCTCGGCGGCGTCGATCGCTGCTGCAGTGTGCGGAGTGTGTAGGATTTTTGCGGCACACCTTGTTGTTGCTTTCGTCTCCTCCTCTTTTCGGGGCGGCTCCAGGGTGGCTGGCTGACGGGCACTCCCAGGGACGTTCCATCTGATTTGACGGACATCCCTGCGCGGACTGTCTCTGCTGGAGGGGGCGGACTGCACTTTTGGCGCCATAGGGAAGCCTGGCCCACGATGGGAGGTGCTGAGTCGCTGTCCCTTCTGCACATAATGGCGTCCGTTCTTCTTAGGCGGGCGCCACATGGAATGTGAAACGACAGTCTTTTGGTAAAGGCACACAGTACCTGGTAGCAATGGGGACAATTTCTTCTGTTGCTGCGGGCACACAATCCTGCCGACTACGCCAAGTTGTGACGCTCACAGCCCTACCCTGGGAGATGGGTGTACTCGGAGTCGGGTCAGATGTTTGGGGGGTTGCAGCCATGATCTGGACCCGTTCTGTGCCAAGGGCCGTCACATAAAAGGTTTAATGGGCTTTCAGGGTTTGGTGTTAATCGAGTGGATGTAATGACTACGCCACCTGTGGTTTCTGGTGATCCTCCACCAGCCCTGCGTTCAGGCCTCTGAGGCAGGATGTCGGGGCAGCGGCAGATGGTACTACTCCCCACAAGCGGAGCAGGGCCTCAGGACAGAGAAGACGGATCAGGGGAGTAGTAGTAGGAGATGTGGTGCGGTGTAGTGTGGTGCCGCGGTGCAATAAGGAACCGGAGGCAATAGATGCAGTCTTCCAAGCTTTACTCATGATGTTAGGTGTCAGCTGCAAGGCTTCTCCTTGCCCCTCATGGCGCGCTGCGGCCACCAGGAAGGGGTTCAGCACACTCCGGGTAGTTCGGGTGCATGAATCAGGACCCCCGCACCAGAGTGTTCCTAGAATTTCCCACTAGGTCCTCTCCTGTCCGTGTGTGGTACGTGTACTAAGGCCGGGTCTCCTTCTGGACTATGCACAGAACAAGGGTACGGGTGGCGACTCCGCTCTGTCCGTTACCCGGTGGGATCCATTGAGCCTCCGGGCTTCTCCGACTAAGACTTAAAGTGACAGAGTCAGATATCGGGGGCCAGTACCCCTTTTGCAGTAGGAATCCCTCTGACTAGGCCAGAATAGAGAGGACAGGTGGCGTATACCGCTCCATCTGCATCCCCCTGGGATCCTTTTGCCTGTGGAGCTTGTCTCCTCTGCTCCCCTCCAGGCCTTCTTAGGTAGGGACCTTGACCGGGTAGAGACAACTCTAGCCCACTCCTCGCCTCAAGGCCAGAGCACGAGGACCGTGTATCCTCAATCAGCTGCAGGTTCACACAGAAAGCCACGTTCAGTGATGAAGATCACAATCAAAGACCATAAGCCCAAAATGTCCGTTTATTAAATATGAATTTTGTGGTGTAACCTAATGTGCGTCCTCCACCCTCTCCCACTACATGGTTCCCCCTATCTTTTGGTTCCCCCATCTCCTCTTATCCCGGCTGGGGCAGCACCCTGGTGCATATAAGCCCCCCCTCAGGTGGGAGAGGTGTAGTGTTGGGTGAAGTAGTGGGGTCCTGAGAGGTGCTATTTCCTTACCTCGGAGAGGAGATACCACACCTCGGTCTGAGGTGCAGTACCCCTGTGGCGACTGAACCCCCAGGGGTGCCACACACACTTGGGTTATGCAGCAGGACAATTATCTAAAACACACCAGCAAGTCCACCTCTGAATGGCTTAAGAAAAACAAAATTAAGACTTTGGAGTGGCCTAGTTAAAGTCCTGACCTTAATCTAATTGAGATGCTGTGGCATAACCTTAAAAATGTATTTCATGCTCGGAAACCCTCCAATGTGGCTGAGTTACAACAATTTTGCAAAGATAAATAGGCCAAAATTCCCTCAGAGCGTTGTAAAAAACTCAGTGCCAGTTATCTCAAATGCTTGATTGCAGTTGTTGCAATTACCTATCCTTCCCTAACTACACTATCTAGCTGCTTTTCTTTTTTCCTCTGCTTCCTTTTTCATGACGCTTTGTTTGAGAATCCCTGTGCATGGTGGGTCACTATCACAGCTTCTGCCTCTCCCTGAAATGAAGCGTCATCGGTGACCTTCAGTTCAGGGGATGGGCTAGTCCCTGTGTACTGTGTGATGTGCCCAATAACACTGCGCTTTCTAACCGGCTCAGATCAGCAGTAATGAGCCAGCAACAAAGCGCATAGAATGTATCCTACCTTTAGAATTCACCTTATACTTCTGTGCACTTTCTGCTGCTGTGCAGTACCCAACCTGGTCGATTTTATCTTCTGTCTTCTACATTAACTGTCCTGCATTCCATACTGATTTGTTTACTCAGTGGAGCTGTAATACCTAGGCAGTGCAAAGCTGAGATATAAGCAGGGCTGAGCTGTGTTTCTAGCCAGCAGCAGACAAATCAGTGATGTGAAACTAAAAATTCCACTCTGTTGCTGCAAGTGGCAGAGGAAAATCCTCTCTCGGTTTTCAGCACAGATCTGAATCATCAACTTAGTGAAGTGGAGTTTCTCAGGATCATATATGAGGGGAAGGAAGGGGACTGCCACTCTGAAGATAATCAGGGTGCTGCTGGTAAATGTATTTTTAGCAGTACAAGAATAAAACTTCCCCTTCTGCTACGTAAAGCTGAATGTGTGTCACCCAGGGGGAATATAGGGGGGTACCCGGGCCTTTTACCTTGTTTAGGATGTCATGGCAGTCGGCTCCCGGGCCCGTACTCTGGGTCTCTCTTTAAAAAGGGGTTTCAGTATACAGTTTGTCTCGTGACGCCACCTGTGGTTTCCGGTAATGGTTACCGGCGCTTCTGCAGACCTCCGGGGGGTGATGGGATGGCAGCTGGGATGTTTCTGCTCCCCACAGGTGGAGCGGGCCGCTGGGGCAGTGTAGGTACAAATGGTGGTGATGCTGGGGTTTGCAGTACAGGAGAGATGGTGCAGCAGGAGTAACTGACAGAGACAGGAGATTCACTTAAGTACCTTTACTGGTGCGGATGTCAGGTATGGTCCAGGGTACTCGGTAGGAAGGGTGCACTTCAGGACTTCTCCCCAGTGAGTGGGTATAAGGCCTCCTGGTCCGTGTCTCCCTCTCTCTAAGCTCCTAGCCAGCCTGCAACTGGGCCTAGCTTCTGTGTCGTGCTGTTCCTTCACCTGTCTCTTGGTAGTAGGACCTTTTTCTGGCAACCACTATCCCTGGACGCCGGGGCCTTCATGGTTCCTAGTCCTCTCATGGGCTTGCTTCAGGTTGACCAGGGACTTGTAGTCCTCCTGGTATTCCGGTGATCCCTACTGGGTATAAAGGACCCTGTAGGCGCGGACCCGGTGTCCGATTCGTGTCTTGGGGTGAGCCTATGATGCTCTTCTGCCCCCTCAACTCCTCTCTCCTCTCCTCCTTGCCTCCAGCCACACTCGGGGCCCTCAACTCAGCAGCAGACGTGCTGCGTCTTCACTGCTCTCAGTGGCAGCACACTCTCTGAGCTCTCTGTCTGAACTCAACTGCCTAACTCCACCCTCCATATATATATCCCTAACGGGCTCCCTCTGGTGGTATGAGGTGGAAGGGTGGAGGTGTTTGTTTGTAACGAGGGCATCTTGTGGAGAAGTCCATCCATGCACCCTTTTGGGTCCTGTGGTACCTGTGAACAGCAGGGTGCCACAAATGCACAGAGGGGAAGATAGATGAAAAAAGCTACAAGGGTATCAAAATGACTTTGACTTAGTCTGTATATTAAAGGGGTTAATAATAATAATAATTGTATTTATGTAGTGTCAACACATTCTGCAGCACTTTACTATGAAACAGTGACATGTACAGATAATAGAGACATTACAACACATAGCTCAACAGTTGCAGGAAGAGTGAAGGGAATGCTCGTAAGCTTACAATCTATTAGGAAATAGGGGGAGACAAAATAGGTAAAAACTGCTTATCGTGTGTGGTCCAGCCATCATTATAATAAGAGTAATAGCAATCATCTGCTCCATGCTCCGCATGGCAGTGGGATAATGTGGAAATAGTGAGTGTAAGGGAAAACAGAGGAGAGGAGAGGGGACATCCGTGGTATAGGCCGTGGTTCAGAGGGGCAGATGGAGTAGCAGTTATATCTGATAATGGCAGACAGTGTGGTGGGTATAGCTCATTAAGGCAGACAGTGTGGCAGGTGTAGCTCATTAAGGCAGACAGTGTGGAGGTCATATACCATAGGAGGCTTATTTAGGTCATAATATGGACAGGTAATTTTATGCTGACACAATCAGAGTTCTTAGATTTAGCAATGCAGCAAACCCTGCCCACACCAGGATCTGTATGTACACTGTCTATAGACAGTGAGCTGCTTATCAGAGGAGGGGACGGAGTTGGACAAGAGCCCGCGTGCCATCTAGTTGCTGCAATGATAATCACCAGGTGATAGAACCTTCAGTCAGTCTGATTAAACAACAGCATGCAGCTTGACATGACACACCACTGAATTTTGTGTTTTAACCTCTAACTCATTCAGTCCTTAGATTACATAGCAAAAACTTGGTGACAGATTCCCTTTAAAAATTAAGATGCACCATGTGGATTATTTTTTATTGAGCATCAGTGTAGATGTGTGGAGGCTATGAAGTAACTAAATATGGGAGACATGCTCAAAAGGACCCCATTTTAGAAATTACACCCCTCAAGGAATATACCAATGAGTGTAATGAGTATTTGTTCCCACAGGTGTAACATACAATTAGTAACAAATAGGCAGTGAAAAACAAATATTTAATTTATTTTTTTAAATAATATTTTGCGGTAGATCCAAATTTTTTATATTCAAATCACAAGGGGTAATAAGAAAAAAAGGGTCCAAAAATTTGTTACACAATTTCTCCCAAGTACGGCAATACATCATGGGTTTTCATAAACTGCTGTTTGGCTGCACAGCCGAGCTCAGAAGGGAAGGAGGAATATTTGACTTATTGAGCACAGATTGTGCTGGAATTTGGTTCAGAGGCTATGTTACATTTGCAGAGCCCCAAAGTGATCCCATTTTCAAATCTGCACCACTCAGAAGATTGATTTAGAGGTGCAGTGAATATTTTAACTCAGTAGATGTTTTACAGTGTTTCACCTGATCAGGTACATTCACTAAGCCAAAGGTTTGGGTGAGCAGCATTGACTGGAGGCATTGATACAGAAAAATTGGGTATTCCAAACTAGTGGAACAGCAGTGATGTCAGCACAAGAATAGGACTGTGGAGCTGGATTTGCTGGATAGCACATTGTATTGCCAGGAACAGTAGAGCTAGGTATGTGAACTAGCAACTTGGAACAGCAGAATCATGTACACAGACAGGCTCAATGAAACAGTGGGGTTGAATGGTCAAACAACACCTAGAAATAGCAGAGTTGTTTAGAAAATGCACTTTGATGCTGCAGAGTCAAGTGTGCACATAGCACCTTGGAATAGCTGAGTCATATAGATGATCAGGTAGCTTGATGGAGAGTCAAGTGTGTGGACAGCACCCAGGAGCACCAGAGCTGAACTGGCAGATAGGCACCTTGAAGTAACAAAGCCAAGTATGCAGACATCAACAGGGAGAAGAGTCGAGTGTACATAGAGCACACAAAAACAGCAGAGCTGAATTGGCAAACAGGTATTTTGAAGTAGCAGAGGCAAGTGTGTAAACAGCACTGAGAATAGCAAAGCTGAGTGAGCAGGCAGGCCCTTGCAGTAACAATGCTAAATGCGCAAACCGCTCCCAGGAACCAGATGCAGATGTGTAAGTTGAAGCAAGAGACCATGGCATGTGGAAAAGCAAAGTTTTTTTTGTCACATGGCACACTTTGGGTCAGCTGAAGCAGAGCCCATTGAGAAGCATAGCTGGGTTAGTCTTGTGAAATAAATAGAGTCCAGGTAGTCAGATATCACCTGTCATCTAAGCTGAACCGCTGATGTCTTGTTTTATCCTCCACTGAGCATTTTGTAAATAAAATTTGCCTTTTCATAGTCCATTGAGCTGGATTCCCTTTACTTCTTTAGTCAGAATATATGCCTCATTATCTAAATATACAAAAGGAGCTAGGGAGCAAAAGAGCGTAATAGGGTTTTATCCAATTGCAATAATATATTGGTGTGGAGTGCTCGCTCACCTGATGAAGTTGTGGATACACAACAATCTTAAATAATCAATACCAGCTGCTGCAAGCCCATGGGTCATAAAACCAGAAGAACTGCTGTTGTGGAAAAATGAGTGTATTTTCTGAGCTGCTGGTGAAGCTCTACGGAAAAGACCCAGGACAGACAGGATGAAAGAATTGTGTTTTTAATATTTACGTGTTTCGAAGTTATCAAACTTCTTCGTCAAGATACAACCACAGTCACTGCATCCTGAGGAAAAAGTTTGATAACTTTGAAATAGATATTAACCCAGCAATTCTTTCATCCTTTGAGTCCTGGGTCATTTTTGTGGAACTTCACCAGCAGCTCAGAAAAACCACTAATTTTTCCACACCATTATCTGAATACTGAAGTTGCCATCAGCTGTATGAGTGAGGGTAAAGAGTAGAGATGAGCGGAGTTCGACTAGAACTGTTCGCCAATCTCAAATTCGAGCTGTTTTGGGCGGTGTTCGAGTTGTTCGACGAACCCGAACGATTTGCAAAAAATTCGGCTGTTCGAGGTTATGTTCGATAACTGTTCGTGCACCAAAAGCGTGTCCTGCATGTCTGGCGCTATTTAGAGCACCAATCATTCAGGGATTGTCTGCCACTCACTGTAATGCCACAGCCATGGTGGTTGTGGCATTACAGTGATTGCCCAAATCGATGGGAACAGTGCCAACAGTGAAACATGAAAAGCCGGCAATTCAGCAGCGGCATACACCTGTACCCGACAATTTAGAACCGAAAGAATAGAGCTTCACACATAGATTAGATAGATAGAAACATGTCAGCCACATATATACGAAGTACAGTGAAAGTGCTGCTTACTGCACTTGTCATTTAGCGTAAAGGATTTATCAAAAAAAATAATAGTGTTTTCATGCACTGTCTCTTTAAAAAAGCCGGCCGGCAATTCAGCAGCGGTACCCGACAATTTATAACAGACAGAATAGAGCATCACACATAGATTAGATAGATAGAAACATGTCAGTCACATATATATGAAGTACAGTGATAGTGTTGGTTACTGTACTTGTCATTTAGTATTAAAATAAAGGATTTATTATTAAAAAAATTGGCGTGGGGTTCCCCTTAATTTTAGGCTCTAGCGGAGGTTAAGCAGACGGCTGGGGCAGATGTTTGAAGCCTGGGAAGGGGGTAATACCCACGGAGCTTCCCAGGCTACTTATATCAGCCCCCAGCTGAATACATAGCCTTTACTAGCTATTAAAATGGGGGACACCCCAAAAAAAATGACGTGGGGTCCCCCCTAATTTAATAGCTAGCAAAGGCTAGGCAGACAGCTGGGGGCTGATATTAATAGCCCAGGAAGGGAGCCATGAATATTGGCCCCCTCCCAGGCTAGAAACACCAGCCGTCAGCCGCCCCAGAAATGGCGCATTCATAGGATGCGCCAATTCTGGCACTTAGCCTCGCTCTTCCACGCTGCCCTGGTGCGGTGGCAGGGGGTAATAGGGTTGGGGTTGATGTCAGCTTATAATGCCAGCTGACATCAAGCCCAGGTTAGTAATGGAGAGGCGTCTATAAGACACCCCCATTACTAACCCCATAGTCAAAGTTAAAAAAAACACAAACACCCAGAATAAAGTCCTTTAATTGAAATAAAGACACAATCCTTTATTGTTCTAAATTAAACCATACTTACCGTCACGCCCATTCCAGCTGAAGCCAACGATCTCCTGCAATAAAAGAAAAATAATAAAGCAACCTCATCCTTACCTTTCCATGGTTCCCACGACAGCTTCAGCTCTGCTACATCGAGATGACAGGCTGGACCGCAGCAGAACGCTGCCATCCAGCCTGTCATCCCGCAGACACTGAGAAGCGCAGGCTTGCTTGCGCTGCTCAGCGTCTCTCTGTGACGACATCCAGATGAGCCGAGTTCATGTCCAATGAACTCGGCTCACCTCATGCACGTCACTGACAGCGTGGGAAAATTCTCACGCTGAAGCGGTGAGTGCAGGAGAATTCTCCCACGCTGTCAGTGACGTGCATAAGGTGAGCTCATGTCCAATGAACTCAGCTCACCTCCTGCACGTCACTGACAGCGTGGGAGAATTCTCCTGCACTCAGCGCTTCAGCGTGAGAATTCTCCCACGCTGAAGCGCTGAGGGCAGGAGAATTTTCCCACGCTGTCAGTGACGTGCATAAGGTGAGCTCATGTCCAATGAACTCAGCTCACCTCCTGCACGTCACTGACAGCGTGGGAGAATTCTCCTGCACTCAGCGCTTCAGTGTGAGAATTCTCCCACGCTGAAGCGCTGAGTGCAGGATAATTTTCCCACGCTGTCAGTGACGTGCATGAGGTGAGCCGAGTTCATTGGACATTAACTCGGCTCATCTGGATGCCCTCACAGAGAGACACTGTGGAGCGCAAGCAAGCCTGCGCTTCTCAGTGTCTGCGGGATGAGAGGCTGGATGGCAGCGTTCTGCTGCGGTCCAGCCTGTCATCTCGATGTAGCAGAGCTGAAGCTGTCATGGGAACTATGGAAAGGTAAGGATGATGTTGCTTTATTATTTTTCTTTTATTTCAGGAGATCGTTGGCTTCAGCTGGAATGGGCGTGATGGTAAGTATGGTTTAATTTAGAACAATAAAGAATTGTGTGTTTATTTCAATTAAAGGACTTTTTTCTGGGTGTTGTGTTTTTTTTAAATACTTTACTAGAAATTCATGGTGGTCATGTCTAATATTGGCGTGACCCCATGAATTTCGGGCTTAGGGCCAGCTGATAATGCCAAGCTGGCCCTAACCCCTTTATTACCCAGTGAGCCACCGCATCAGGGCCCTGGATGAGTTGGGTACAGCGCCAGAAGATGGCGCTTCTATGAACGCGCCATTTTCCGGGGTGGCTGCGGACTGCAATTTGCAGCGGGGGTGGCCCAGAAAGCTTGGGCCTCCCTGCGCTGCGGATTCCAGCCCCCAGCTGCCTAGTTGTACCTGGCTGGACACAAAAACAGGGCGAAGCCCCACGTCAATTTTCTTTAAATTATTTCATGAAATAATTAAGAAAAAAAGGGCTTCCCTATATTGTTGTGTCCGGCCAGGTACAAATAGGCAGCTGGTGGTTGGGGGCAGCCCGTTCCTGCCTGCTGTACCTGGCTGGACACAAATATAGTGCGAAGCCCCACGTCAATTTTTTTTAAATTATTTCATGAATTTCCTGAAATAATTTAAAAAAATTGACGTGGGGCTTCGCACTATATTTGTGTCCAGCCAGGTACAGCAGGCAGGAACGGGCTGCCCCCATCCACCAGCTGCCTATTTGTACCTGGCCGGACACAACAATATAGGGAAGCCCTTTTTTTCTTAATTATTTCATGAATTTCATGAAATAATTAAAAAAAATTGAAGTGGGGCTTCGCACTATATTTGTGTCCAGCCAGGTACAGCAGGCAGGAACGGGCTGCCCCCAACCACCAGCTGCCTATTTGTACCTGGCCGGACACAACAATATAGGGAAGCCCTTTTTTTCTTAATTATTTCATGAATTTCATGAAATAATTAAAAAAAAAGTACGTGGGGCTTCGCCCTATTTTTGTGTCCAGCCAGGTACAACTAGGCAGCTGGGGGCTGGAATCTGCAGCGCAGGGAGGCCCAAGCTTTCTGGGCCCCCCCCCGCTACAAATTGCAGTCCGCAGCCACCCCGGAAAATGGCGCGTTCATAGAAGCGCCATCTTCTGGCGCTGTACCCAACTCATCCAGGGCCCTGGTGCGGTGGCTCACTGGGTAATAAAGGGGTTAGGGCCAGCTTGGTATTATCAGCTGGCCCCAAGCCCAAAATTCATGGGGTCACGCCAGTATTAGACATGACCGCCATGAATTTCTAGTAAAGTATTTAAAAAAAACACAACACCCAGAATAAAGTCCTTTAATTGAAATAAAGACACAATTCTTTATTGTTCTAAATTAAACCATACTTACCATCACACCCATTCCAGCTGAAGCCAACGATCTCCTGCAATAAAAGAAAAATAATAAACCAACCTCATTCTTACCTTTCCATGGTTCCCACGACAGCTTCAGCTCTGCTACATCGAGATGACTGGCTGGACCGCAGCAGAACGCTGCCATCCAGTCTGTCATCCCGCAGACACTGAGAAGCGCAGGCATGCTTGCGCTCCTCACTGTCTCGCTGTGACGGCATCCAGATGAGCCGAGGTCATGTCCAATGAACTCGGCTCACCTCATGCACGTCACTGACAGCGTGGGAAAATTCTCACGCTGAAGTGCTGAGTGCAGGAGAATTCTCCCACGCTGTCAGTGATGTGCATGAGGTGAGCTCATGTCCAATGAACTCAGCTCACCTCCTGCACGTCACTGACAGGGTGGGAAAATTCTCCTGCAATCAGCGCTTCAGCGTGAGAATTTTCCCACGCTGTCAGTGACGTGCATGAGGTAAGCCGAGTTCATTGGACATGAACTCGGCTCATCTGGATGTCGTCACAGAGAGACGCTGAGCAGCGCAAGCAAGCCTGCGCTTCTCAGTGTCTGCGGGATGACAGGCTGGATGGCAGCGTTCTGCTGCGGTCCAGCCTGTCATCTCGATGTAGCAGAGCTGAAGCTGTCGTGGGAACCATGGAAAGGTAAGGATGAGGTTGCTTTATTATTTTTCTTTTATTGCAGGAGATCGTTGGCTTCAGCTGGAATGGGCGTGATGGTAAGTATGGTTTAATTTAGAACAATAAAGGATTGTGTCTTTATTTCAATTAAAGGACTTTATTCTGGGTGTTTGTGTTTTTTTTAACTTTGACTATGGGGTTAGTAATGGGGGTGTCTTATAGACGCCTCTCCATTACTAACCTGGGCTTGATGTCAGCTGGCATTATAAGCTGACATCAACCCCAACCCTATTACCCCCTGCCACCGCACCAGGGCAGCGTGGAAGAGCGAGGCTAAGTGCCAGAATTGGCGCATCCTATGAATGCGCCATTTCTGGGGCGGCTGACGGCTGGTGTTTCTAGCCTGGGAGGGGGCCAATATTCATGGCTCCCTTCCTGGGCTATTAATATCAGCCCCCAGCTGTCTGCCTAGCCTTTGCTAGCTATTAAATTAGGGGGGACCCCACGTCATTTTTTTTGGGGGGTCCCCCATTTTAATAGCTAGCAAAGGCTATGTATTCAGCTGGGGGCTGATATTAGTAGCCTGGGAAGCTCCGTGGGTATTACCCCCTTCCCAGGCTTCAAACATCTGCCCCAGCCGTCTGCTTAACCTCCGCTAGAGCCTAAAATTAAGGGGAACCCCACGCCAATTTTTTTAATAATAAATCCTTTATTTTAATACTAAATGACAAGTACAGTAACCAACACTATCACTGTACTTCATATATATGTGACTGACATGTTTCTATCTATCTAATCTATGTGTGATGCTCTATCTTTCTGTTCTAAATTGTCGGGTACCGCTGCTGAATTTCCGGCCGGCTTTTTTAAAGAGACAGTGCATGAAAACACTATTATTTTTTTAAATAAATCCTTTACACTAAATGACAAGTACAGTAAGCAACATTGTCACTGTACTTATTATATATGTGACTGACATGTTTCTATCTATCTAATCTATGTGTGAAGCTCTATTCTTTCTGTTCTAAATTGTCGGGTACAGATGCTGAATTGCCGGCCGGCTTTTTTAAAGAGACGGTGCATGAAAACACTAATATTTTTTTTAATAAATCCTTTACACTAAATGACAAGTGCAGTAACCAACACTGTCACTGTACTTCATATATATGTGACTGACATGTTTCTATCTATCTAATCTATGTGTGATGCTCTATTCCTTCTTGTCTAAATTGTCGGGTACCGGTGTATGCCGCTGCTGAATTTGCCGGCCGGCTTTTTTAAAGAGAGTGTCTTCTGAGCAGTTTGTCAGCTTTTGGACACCTTTGCAGGTGTTTTCTATGTGTTTCTATGTGTTTTTGTTTGCCTGCCATTGGTTTTAACGGTGTTCGACTGTGTTCTAAGGTGTTCGACGAACAGTTCGACGAACAGTTCCTCGAACATCCCGGTGTTCGACGAACCGAACCGAACCCGAACACTACGGGGGTGGCTCAACACTAGTAAAGAGGCCTAGAGAGATGATATCAGAGATGCACACTGGATTAGAAGAGCAGAGAGAAATGGTTTCAGCAAAGAGAAGACATATGTACAAGTGCTGGAGCCTTAACAGATGAGTAACAGTGTACCCCTTTTATGCTCCTTCCCAGAAAAGTCTGTAACAGTAGGAAGGTGATGAACCTGGCATGATTTTTTTGAGCAAATTAGAGCATCAATGTCCTGCATAGGAACCTAGCTAGTAATGAGCGAGCATGCTCGCCACTGCTCAATACTCGATCAAGAATTGGGGTGCTCAGCTACGCTCGTTATGGGCTTAGGAACACTCGTAGACAGCCAATAAACATTCATGGATTGCCTTCCATACATGGTAATGCCATTGCCACGTTGGCTGCTGGCATTACGGTGATTGGCCAGCCACATCGCGTCATCTGGTCTTATATAAGACCCGGTGACGCAATACTCGTCACACTGTCCTGAAGAAGCAGTTCAGGGAGAGTTGTTTTAGGAGGGAGAGCGTATTTTAGAGCACGCATATAGCCAGGGTTTAATATTGCTATTGCAGTACTTGTATTTAGCTGCTGCACTGTTAAAAGAAAATTCCTTTTCAAGGTTACATACCATCCTTTCTCTAGTAAAACCGCTGTTACCTGCATTCAGTGTAGGGATAGCTGGTGGATGAGGGATAATTTTGGATTAGAGGCATATAGGCAGGGTTTAATATTGCTATTGCGGTACTTGTATACAGCTGCTGCACTATTAAAAGAAAATTCCCTTTCAGGGCTACATACCATCCTTTCTGTCGTAGGTTCCCCTCTATTTTTGATAACCAGTGCAGGTAAAGCTGACAGCTGCGGGCTACAACACCCAGCTGTCAGCTTTATATTGGCTGTTTATCAAAAACAGAGGGGTCCCCATGCCATATTTTTTAATTATTTAAATAAATAATTTAAAAAATCAGCGTGAGGTGTCCCCATTTTTGATAACCAGCCAAGCTTAAGCAGACAGTTGGGGGCTGGTATTCTCAGACTGGGAAGGGGCCATGGATATTGACCCTGCCCAGCCTAAAAATAGCAGCCAGCAGCAGCCCCAGAAAAGGCATATCTATTAGATCAGCCAATTCTGGTGCTTTGCCCGGCTCTCCCCACTTGCCCTGGTGCCATGTGCAAGTGAGGTAATAGTGGTGGGGTTGAGGTCAGCTTTGTAATGTCCGCTGACATCAAGCCCAGAGTTTAGTAATGGAGAGGTGTCTATAAGACGCCCCCATTATTAACCCCATAGTGAGAATTAAATAAAGACACACACTGACAAAGTCCTAATAAACACTCAGACTCCGTTATTTGAAGTAAAAACTCCCCACTCTCTTTTACCCATTTATTCACAAAAAATGAAAAAGCAAATACTCACCTTTCCGCCGATAATTCATTGATGCCCATGTCCCATTGTAAAAGACAAAATAATAAAACACCATATTCCTCACCTGTCTGATGATAATCCATTAATGGCCATGTCTCATGATGATCCTGAAGATTTGGAAAGCGGTCACATCAGTGATACGACTGCTCTCCACGCCAGCAGGAACACATTGAGACAGGAGCGTGATTACGCTCCTGTAGTGTGTAGCGCTGACATGGGAAATGTCACCAGAGTTCATAGCTGACAACCCCAGTCACCTCACTGACGTCACCGCTCGCTGCCTGAGAATTTTACCAGAATGTGTGCAGTGCTGTAAGAGAGGTGACCGCGGTTCATCAGCTATGAACTCCGGTGACCTTTCTCATGTCAACGCTACACAATGCAGAAGAGTAATCACGCTCCTTTCTCAGTATGTTCTGGCTGGTGTGGAAAGTGGTCACATCACTGATGTGACCACTCTCCAAATCATCCAGATTATCGTGGGACATGGCCATTAATGTATTATAGTTGGACAGTTGAGTAATATGGTGTTTTATTATATTTTGTCCTATACAGTGGGACATGGGCATCAATGGATTATCGGCGTAAAAGTGCGTATAACTTTTATTATTTATTTTTGAGAATAAATGGGTAAAAGAGGGTGGGAAGTATTTAGTTCAAATAAAGGAGTCTAGGTGTTTATTTCAATTAAGTCTTTTTCAGTGTGTGTCTTTATTTAATTTTCACTCTGGGGTTAGTAATAGGGGCGTCTTATAGACACCTCTCCATTACTAACCTGTGGGGTTGATGTCAGCGGACATTACAAAGATGACATCATCCCCACAACTATTACCTCACTTGCACACCGCACCAGGGCAAGTGGGGAGAGCCGGGCAAAGCACCAGAATTGGTGCATCTAATAGATGCGCCTTTTCTGGGACAGCTGCAGGCTGCTATTTTTAGGCTAGGTGAGGGCCAATATCCATGGCCCCTTCCCAGTCTGAGAATACCAGCCCCCAGCTGTCTGCTTAAGATTGGCTGGTTGTCAAAAATGGGGGGGACCCCACGCCGTTTTTTTAAATGATTTATTTAGATAATTAAAAAATACGGTGTGGGGACCCCTCTATTTTGGATAAACAGCCAATATAAAGCTGACAGCTGGGAATTGCAGCCAGCGGCTGTCAGTTTTACCTGCGATGGTTATCAAAAACTGAGGGGAACCCACACCATTTTTTTTAAATTAATTTATTTATTGCACAGGCGCCAGATGATTAATACTCTCATCAGCCTTGACTGCTCTTGCTGCTATCATCAAGAGCAAGTGTAGTATGATGAGAATAGTACTCTCATCAGCTGAGGCCTGTGATT
Organism: Phyllobates terribilis; assembly: GCF_046119375.1. Classification (NCBI taxonomy): domain Eukaryota; kingdom Metazoa; phylum Chordata; class Amphibia; order Anura; family Dendrobatidae; genus Phyllobates; species Phyllobates terribilis. Next base: position 255,455,951 of record NW_027362764.1, read on the forward strand.
GGCGGTAACCTTTTTACCGCAGTTCAGAGCTGCTGTCTCACATGCTGTCATCTGACAGGGTGGGAACTGCAGCGCTCTGACCAGCAGTAATGAACTTACTGCCAATCAGAGCCGCCGATGTTTCTCTTGCTGTCACACAGGTGACAGTCTGGAAAACATCTGATGTTTTGGCTGCCAAACCCAAACAGTAACACAAACTGCCTGGAGAAGTCCATGTTTGGGGTCCATGTACAGACACTAGGTGTTGGTATGGACCTCAAACTTTACTGATCGGGTTCACCCATCACTATAGATAATGCTTCCAGTATGTTTCCCAGCACCACCCTGTCATCCACACGGTTCACTTTCACTAGCCAAGAGTCTGAACCACATATCCTCCTTCCTCCCTCCATGTTGAGTCCCAGGAGACAAGTGATCCCACACTCAGACACTTTGAGGAGATCTTTACATTTTCATTTATTAATCGCTATGCACATTTCAAGAGGAACATGAGATTGTATGTAGTGATGTATAGAAATGTGCAAATATTTGAGCAGCCACGGCCAGAAGAAGATGACGATGGGGAATGGCAATTATTGGTTTAAAAGGTAGATGATGATGAAACACAGTTGCCTAAAAGTGATGTAGTTAAGTCAACAAGTCAGGAGGACCAAAATGCGGAAGTGGAAGACGAGGAGGTGGACGATGAAGTTACTGACCCAACCTGGGAAGGTGACATGCAGTGCGAGGACAACAGCGCAGAGTGGGAGGGATTTGCAACACCCTAACAGGTAGGAAGAGGCAGTGGGGTGGTCAGAAGGAGAAGTCGGGCAAATGTCACCCAGAAAACCCACACGTCGCAAGTTCCCAGGCCAAGGGTTAGGTGTTCCCCAATTTTTTTTTAAAGAAAGTGTGGATGATAAAAGAAAGGTCATTTGCAACCTGTGCCTTACCAAGGCCAGCAGGGGCCTGACCATTATCAGCCTGACCATCGCCAGCATGTTCAGGCACATGTCAACAAAGCACTTGACTAGGTGGTTCGAATGCCTGCGTCCACAATCAGTGGCTGCGGGTGACAACACTACCTCTTCCCCTAAGCTACGTGCTTGCCAATCTCCTCTCCAATGCGCTGGCGCGGATGCCTCCTGTCCTGCACCTGACCTTGCACATTTGCAACCAAGTCCAATTCTAAGGCCCTGATCTGTGGAGTATTCTGACAAGGAGGAAAACGTTTTGGAAGATGGTGAAAGAGTACCTAGCCGACCGTACCAGCGTCCTCCGTGATTCCTCTTTGCCGTACAACTATTGGGTATCCAAGCTGGAAATCTGTTATGAACTGCCCCTCTACACCTTGGAGTTGCTGTCCTGGACTGCCGCTAGTGTTTTGTCAAAGAGGGTTTTAGTACCGCTGGGGACATAATATCTGATAGGCGCATCCGCCTATCAACTGAAAATGCAGATAGGCTGACTCTTATAAAAATGAAAAAGGGCTGGAAAGGCCCAGACTTCTCAACCCCACTGGATGACAGCAGTGGAACATAAAGCCAATTCAAATGTTCTTTTTTTACTTGTGCATTCCCATGCACCCCTTTCTATCCATAAAAGGGTACATGGTTCATGGTTGTTGGTTTGATAGAGGATAATGCTTCCAGTCACTTAGCCACCACCACTACCCTCTCTTCCACGCGGTCAAGTCTCAGTAGCCGTGAGTCTGGACCGCATATTCCTCACCCTGATCCTCCTTTCTTCCACCATGCCTAGTCCCCGGAGACAACTGATCCCACACTTGGACACTCTGAAGAGCTGTTCACTTTTCCATTTATATATTCGGGCCTCTCGCCCGGTCCACCTGAAGCGGGGCAAGAGGAGATCGCATGTAGCGATGCCCAAATATTTGAGCAGCCACGGTCACATGAAGGCGACGGTGGGAAAGTGTCACAAGAAGTGGACGATGATGAGACACAATTGCCAGAAAGTCAGGAGGAGAACCAGGGTGGAAGACAAGGTGGTTGATGATATAGTGACTGACCCAACCTGGCAGGAGGACATGCAGAGCGAGGAGAGTAGCACACAGTGGGAGGGAGACAGAGCATCCCAACAGGCAGGAAGAAGCAGGGTGGTGGCCACAGACAGATGGAAGGCAACTGTTCCCCGTAGCACCAACACGAAGGAAGTTGCCAGTACAACTATTAGGTCTTCCCGAGTCTGGTTGTTTTTTAAACACTCTGCCGATAACCCCAAAAAGGCCATAACACCTGCCAGGCCAGCATCAGCAGGGGTGGCAAAACGACCAGCCTGACCACCACCAGCATGATCAGGCACATGGCAGCAAAGCACCCGACTTTGTGGGCCGAACCCCAGGGTCCAGGAACAGTGTCTGCGGGTGGGACCATTGCTTCTACCGCTGTCGTGCATGCAAGCCAATCCACTCTCCATGGTGCATGCAAAGATGCCTCCTGCCCTGCACCTGTCATTGCACACTCTCAAATAGCAGCATCAGGAAGCACGTCCATGTCCTTGTCCCAGCGCAGCGTTCAGTTGTCCATACCCCAGTCCTTGGAACGCAAGTGCAAATACGCAGCCAACGTCCCACAGGCCACACTAATAAATTCCCACATTTCACGACAGCTTGCGCTCGAAATGTTGCCTTTTAGGCTCGTGGAGACAGAAGCATTCCGCAACCTGATGGCGGCGGCCGTCCCTCGGTACTCAATCCCCAGCCGCCACTATTTCTCCCAGTGTGCCGTCCCCGCATTACACAAGCACGTGTCCCAAAACATTAGCCGTGCCCTCAACAACGCAGTTACCGGGAAAGTCCACCTAACCACGGACACGTGGATAAGTGCTTGTGGACAGGGACGGTACATCTCGCTAACGGCACACTGGCTTAACATAGTGGAAGCCGGGACCCAGTCGGACCTTGGGACGGAACACGTCCTCCCAATGCCGAGGATTGTGGGCCCTAGGTCAATCAGGGTTGCCCCCACAGTCTACAGCTCCTGCACCTCATCCTCCTCAGCCTCCTCCTCCTCTTCAGCCTCCATCTCCGAAATGACCACATCAGTCACAAGCTGTAAGCGCTGCAGCACTGCCTCGGCCAAGAGGCAACAGGTTGTGCTGAAGCTAATATGCTTAGGTGACAAACCACACAATGCTGAAAAGTTGTGGACAGCTCTGAAAGAGCAGGCAGATCTGTGGCTCACACCGCTGAACCTACAGCCAGGCATGGTCGTGTGTGACAATGGCCGGAACCTGATGGCGGCTCTGAGGAGAGGCGAGCTCACACACGTATCATGCCTGGTCCATGTGCTTAACCTCGTGGTTCAGCGGTTTCTCAAATCCTACCTGGAGCTTCTGGATCTGATTGTTAAAGTACGCCCCCTGTGTGCCTATTTTAGAAAGTCACCTACAGCTTCCACCGCCCTTGCCGTGTTTCAGCAGCGTTTGCAGCTTCCGGCTCACAGACTGGTATGTGATGTCCCCACACGTTGGAACTCTACACTGCAGATGTTGGGAAGGATTTGTGAGCAGAAGAGGGCAGTTGTTGACTACCAGCATCAACAAGGCCGTCGGTATTCAGTTCAGACTCCACACATAAGACCTCAGGAGTGGACATGGATGTCAGACATATGTACCATCCTCCAAAACTTTGAGGACTCCACCAAGATGGTGAGCGGTGATGATGCCATAATTAGCGTCACCATCCCGCTTCTCTGTCTTCTGAAACACTCTCTGCTCACAATCAAAGAGGATGCATTGCAGGTGGAGCACGATGAGATGGAGCAAGGAACTATACAGGGTGATTACACACAGCCCAGCCTCATCTCATGCCATCGTGGATTGGGTGACAATGAGGAAAAGGAGGAGGAGAAAGAACAGTAGCTATTTTCATGCGCTATGGACGGTACTACCTGCACAACTGTCATACCGTCTGTTCAGCGTGGATGGCCAGAGGACAGAGAGGAGGAGGAGAGCTTGGTCAGTCATTCTCTTGGTAAGGACACGGAAGTCTTGCCTGTTAGCAGTCTGGCACGCATGGCTGAGTTTATGTTACGCTGCCTTTCCCATGACCCTCGCGTTCACAAAATTTTGAGTGACAGTCATTGCTGGTTGGTGACACTTCTAGACCCACGCTACAAGCAGAACTTTATATCTCTTATTCCTGAGGCGAACAGGTCTCCAAAAATGGGGCAGTACCAGAAGGCCCTTGTTGCGGAACTAGTAAAAAGATTCCCATCTGAAAACGCTGGTGGCAGAGGTCACAGTTCGTTGGACAACCAAGGAGTAAAAGTGAGAGAGACACAAATGCAATCCAGCAGAGGCAGGGGAACACTGTCAAAGTTCTGGGACAGTTTTCTCAGACCCTCCCATCGCACAAGCCCTGAGGAGCTGGGTACTCTACCAAGGAGTGTAAAGTTTGGGAAGATGCTGAGAGAGTACCTTGCCGACCGTACCAACGTCCTCCGTGATTAATCTGTGTCTTTTAATTGTTGTGTATCCAAGCTGGATACGTGGAATGAACTGGCTCTCTACGCCTTGGAGGTCCTGGGCTGCCCTGCTGCTAGCGTTTTATCAGAGCGGGTTTTTAGTGCCGCTGGTGTAACTATAACTGATAAGCGCATCCGCCTGTCAACTGAAAATACTGATGTAACATGTTCACATGTCTTTCTAGCAATGAGCTCATATTTATGACAGTGTAAATTTCTCCTGCAATGACTTAGTCCGGCCATTAGGGGTCAACAAGAAACAAGTAAAGAAAAAGCCCGGGAAAAGACTGATCCAGGAAGTCCAGAAAGAAGACGAAATGCCGGCTGATGCTGTTTTGACATTGGAGAGCTTATATAGATTGGAGCCAGACTCTGTGTCCAAGGAGAAGCTGTGCCCTGTGAGTAACTGAGATATGTGACCGGTCACCAACTGTGTAGTCAGTTAGGGAAAGCTAATTAGTGATTCCAGTAGTGCTGAGAACTGCCTGGTGTATATCACTGCTGATGGACTGAGCAGGCTTGATCCAGAGATTGTGAAGGATCTGGTATACTAAGACTGTACACGTGGATACTACTAAGGAGCCCTGTTGTGAACTACACTTTATGACTGAGATTGATTCTAATTCCCGCTGACACCTGGATGTGCTGGAGAGCTTGGTGAGAAGGAGAAGCTGATCAAACCCTGTGGCCGGAGATCAGAGTCTAGTTAAAGGTTTAGTTTGTTAACTGTTTACATATGTATTAAATCTGAGAGATTTCTCTTTGCTCTTGTAAGAAGAGAAACTGTACACTGTATAGGTAACGCATTGGTAAAATATATATGAGTGTTCTCTAAGGGGAAAACAAGGGTACCCAGATCTCATTGTATTAGTGTGGGAGGGGGGTGTAAGGTTATATTCCTCGGAGGACAATGTGCCACTTCCGCGGTAATGTCCTGGGTAGGCCCTGTACTGAATAAGGGTGGGAGCGGCATAGCCCAGGGGTAGATTGGCTCATCCCCGCGAGATTGGCACTTGGGCTCTCTCGGGCTGCATACCTTGTATTTTGTGTTAGTGGCTGTTGTGGCCCATATTTTGTAGAATTGTTTAACCCTGTCATTTTTGTGACCAGTAAAAAAAAAAGTTATTTGCCACTATACAAAGGTCGAAGTCATTCATAGCAGTGCCGTATTCCTCATACACATTCAACCGGCGTTCCAGTCGTTACAATGACAGGCTGACTTATAAAAATGAACAAGGGCTGGATTGGGCCAGACTTCTCAACACCACCGAATGATAGCAGCGTAACATAAACTCAAATCCAGTGTCTTTTTTTGAGAGGTGTATTCCCATGCACACACATCCACACATGGGTGTGAGCTATTTGCTCTTGTCCTCCTCCTTCTCCTCATCCTTATCCTCCACCACCATATCACCAGGGTGACCGTGGTCTGTGATGCAACACCCACATATTTTTTTTAAAGGGTGATTATGATGCCCGTAAAAAAAAAAAATTATACAGTATGTTCATGTATACCCCCCAGAAGTAAATGTTTGTCAGCCCATACACTTAGTGCATGGGAATTCCAAGTATAGGAGACCCGCTCCTTTCTAATGGGAACATTTTTTTTATGAGGCCCTCTAAGTGCCTCCCAATTTTTGGCAACTCTTGCAATCACTGCATAGGCCAACACTATGGGAGACCCTCTCCTTTCTAATGGGAACATGTCGTACTTGTTACTGTGGCCCTGCTCTATGTGTCTTTAAATTCATAGAGGGATTTTTCCTAAAATTGGTCAGCCGTTGGACTCACTGCATACACTATAACTGTATTGCAGACTCTCTCCATTCTAATGGAAATTTGTCGTTACTGTGGCCCTGCTCTTTGAGTCTTTAAATCCATAGTGGGGTTTTTCCTAAAATTAGTCAACCGTTGGACTCACTGCATACCAAATAACTGTATTGCAGACTCTCTCCTTTCTAATTCAAATTTATCGTTACTGTGGCCCTGCTCTTTGTGTCTTTAAATTCTTAGTGGGGTTTTTCCTAAAATTAGTCAGCTGTTGGACTCACTGCATACCCAATAACTGTATTGCTGACTCACTCCTTTCTAATGTGAATTCGTCAATACTGTGGCCCTGCTCTATGTGTCTTTAAATTCTTAGTGGGGTTTTTCCTAAAATTGGTCAGTCATTGGACTCACTGCATACCCTATAACTGTATAGCAGACTCTCTCCTTTCTAATGGGAATTTGTCATTACTGTGGCCCTCCTCTATGTGTCTTTAAATTCTTAGTGGGGTTTTTCCTAAAATTCTTTAGCTGTTGGACTCACTGCATGCCCTATAACTGTATAGCAGACTCTCTCATTTCTAATGGGAATTTGTCGTTACTGTGGCCCTGCTCTATCTGCTCTATGTGTCTTTAAATTCTTAGTGGGGTTTTTCCTAAAATTCTTTAGCTGTTGGACTCACTGCATACCCTATTACTGTATAGCAGACTTTCTGCTTTCTAATGGGAATTTGTCGTTACTGTGGCCCTGCTCTATGTGTCTTTAAATTCTTAGTGGGGTTTTTCCTAAAATTGGTCAGCCGTTGGACTCACTGCATACCCTATAACTGTATAGCAGACTCATTTCTTTCTAAAAGGAATTTGTCATTACTGTTGCCCTGCTCTATGTGTTTTTAAATTCTTAGAGGGATTTTTCCTAATATTGGTCAACCGTTGGACCCACTGCATACCCTATAACTGTATAGCAGACTCTCTCCTTTCTAATGAGAACATGTAGTAGTTGTTACTGTGGCCCTGCTCTATGTGTCTTTAAATTCTTAGTGGGGTTTTTTCTAAATTTGGTCAGCCGTTGGACTCACTGCATACCCTATAACTGTATAACAGACTCTCTCCTTTCTAAAGGGAATTTGTCGTTACTGTGGCCCTGCTCCATGTGTTTTTAAATTCTTAGTGGGGTTTTTCCTAAAACTGGTCAGCCGTTGGACCCACTGCATACCGTATAACTGTATAGTAGACGCTCTCCTTTCTAATGGGAACATGTAGTAGTTGTTACTGTGGCCCTGCTCTATGTGTCTTTAAATTCTTAGTGGGGTTTTTCCTAAAATTGGTCAGCCGTTGGGCCCACTGCATACCCTATAACTGTATAGCAGACTCTCTCCTTTCTAATGAGAACATGTAGTAGTTGTTACTGTGGCCCTGCTCTATGTGTCTTTAAATTCTTAGTGGGGTTTTTTCTAAATTTGGTCAGCCGTTGGACTCACTGCATGCCCAATAACTGTATAGCAGACCCTGTCCTTTCTAATGGGAACATGTTGTATTTGTTACTGTGGCCCTGCTTTATGTGTCTTTAAATTCTTAGTGGGGTTTTCTAAATTTGGTCAGTCGTTGGACTCACCGCATGCCCAATAACTGTATAGCAGACCCTCTCCTTTCTAATGGGAACATGTCGTCTTTGTTACTGTCGCCCTGCTCTATGTGTCTTTAATTTCTTAGTGAGGTTTTTCCTAAATTTGGTCAGCCATTGGACTCACTGCATACCCCATAACTCTATAGCAGTCTCTCTCCTTTCTAATGGGAATTTGTCGTTACTGTAGCCCTGCTCTATGTGTCTTTAAATTCTCAGTGGTTATTTTCCTAAAATTGGTCAGCCGTTGGACTCACTGCATGCCCTATAACTGTATAGCAGACTCTCTCTTTTCTAATGGGAATTTGTCATTACTGTGGCCCTGCTCTATGTGTCTTTAAATTCTTAGTGGGGTATTTCCTAAATTTGGTCCGCCATTGAACTCACTGCATACCCTATAACTGTATAGCAGACTCTCTCCTTTCTAATGGGAATTTGTCATTACTGTGGCCCTGCTCTATGTGTCTTTAAATACTTAGTGGGGTTTTTCCGAAATTTGGTCAGCCGTTGGACTCACCGCATACCCTATAACTGTATAGCAGACCCTCTCGTTTCTAATGGGAACAAGTCGTACTTGTTACTGTTGCCCTGCTCTATGTGTTTTTAAATTCTTAGAGGGATTTTTCCTAATATTGGTCAACCATTGGACTCACTGCATATCCTATAACTGTATAGCAGACTCTCTCCTTTCTAATGGGAATTTGTTGTTACTGTGGCCCTGCTCTATGTGTCTTTAAATTCTTAGTGGGGTTTTTCCTAAATTTGGTCAGCCGTTGGACTCACTGCATACCCTATAACTGTATAACAGACTCTCTCCTTTCTAAAGGGAATTTGTCGTTACTGTGGCCCTGCTCCATATGTTTTTAAATTCTTAGTGGGGTTTTTCCTAAAACTGGTCAGCCGTTGGACCCACTGCATACCCTATAACTATATAGTAGACGCTCTCCTTTCTAATGGGAACATGTAGTAGTTGTTACTGTGGCCCTGCTCTATGTGTCTTTAAATTCTTAGTGGGGTTTTTCCTAAAATTGGTCAGCCGTTGGGCCCACTGCATACCCTATAACTGTATAGCAGACTCTCTCCTTTCTAATGAGAACATGTAGCAGTTGTTACTGTGGCCCTGCTCTATGTGTCTTTAAATTCTTAGTGGGGTTTTTTCTAAATTTGGTCAGCCGTTGGACTCACTGCATGCCCAATAACTGTATAGCAGACCCTCTCCTTTCTAATGGGAACATGTTGTATTTGTTACTGTGGCCCTGCTTTATGTGTCTTTAAATTCTTAGTGGGGTTTTTCCTAAAATTAGTCAGCCATTGGACTCACTGCATACCCTATAACTGTATAGCTGACTCTCTCCTTTCTAATGGGAATTTGTCGTTACTGTGGCCCTGCTTTATGTGTCTTTAAATTCTTAGTGGGGTTTTCTAAATTTGGTCAGTCGTTGGACTCACCGCATGCCCAATAACTGTATAGCAGACCCTCTCCTTTCTAATGGGAACATGTCGTCTTTGTTACTGTGGCCCTGCTCTATGTGTCTTTAATTTCTTAGTGAGGTTTTTCCTAAATTTGGTCAGCCATTGGACTCACTGCATACCCCATAACTCTATAGCAGACTCTCTCCTTTCTAATGGGAATTTGTCGTTACTGTGGCCCTGCTCTATGTGTCTTTAAATTCTCAGTGGTTATTTTCCTAAAATTGGTCTGCCGTTGGACTCACTGCATGCCCTATAACTGTATAGCAGACTCTCTCTTTTCTAATGGGAATTTGTCATTACTGTGGCCCTGCTCTATGTGTCTTTAAATTCTTAGTGGGGTTTTTCCTAAATTTGGTCCGCCATTGGACTCACTGCATACCCTATAACTGTATAGCAGACTCTCTCCTTTCTAATGGGAATTTGTTGTTACTGTGGCCCTGCTCTATGTGTCTTTAAATTCTTAGTGGGGTTTTTCCTAAATTTGGTCAGCCGTTGGACTCACTGCATACCCTATAACTGTATAACAGACTCTCTCCTTTCTAAAGAGAATTTGTCATTACTGTGGCCCTGCTCTACGTGTCTTTAAATTCTTAGTGGGGTTTTTCCGAAATTTGGTCAGCCGTTGGACTCACCGCATACCCTATAACTGTATAGCAGACCCTCTCGTTTCTAATGGGAACAAGTCGTACTTGTTACTGTTGCCCTGCTCTATGTGTTTTTAAATTCTTAGAGGGATTTTTCCTAATATTGGTCAACCGTTGGACTCACTGCATATCCTATAACTGTATAGCAGACTCTCTCCTTTCTAATGGGAATTTGTTGTTACTGTGGCCCTGCTCTATGTGTCTTTAAATTCTTAGTGGGGTTTTTCCTAAATTTGGTCAGCCGTTGGACTCACTGCTTGCCCAATAACTGTATAGCAGACCTTCTCCTTTTTAATGGGAATTTGTCGTTACTGTGGCCCTGCACTTTGTGTCTTTAAATTATTAGTGGGGTTTTTCCTAAAATTGGTCAGCCGTTGGACTCACTGCATGCCCAATAACTGTATAGCAGACTCTCTCTTTTCTAATGGGAATTTGTCGTTACTGTGGCCCTGCTCTATGTGTCTTTAAATTCTTAGTGGGGTTTTTTCTAAATTTGGTCAGCCGTTGGACTCACTGCATGCCCAATAACTGTATAGCAGACCCTCTCCTTTCTAATGGGAACATGTCGTCTTTGTTACTGTGGCCCTCCTCTATGTGTCTTTAAATTCTTAGTGGGGTTGTTCCTAAGTTTGGCCTGCCATTGGACTCACTGCATGCCCAATAACTGTATAGCAGACGCTCTCCTTTCTAATGGGAACATGTCGTCTTTGCTACTGTGGCCCTGCTCTATGTGTCTTTAAATTCTTAGTGAGGTTTTTCCTAAATTTGGTCCGCCATTGGACTCACTGCATACCCTATAACTGTATAGCAGACTCTCTCCTTTCTAATGGGAATTTGTTGTTACTGTGGCCCTGCTCCATGTGTCTTTAAATACTTAGTGGGGTTTTTCCTAAAATAGGTCAGCCGTTGGACTCACTGCATACCCTATAACTGTATAGCAGACTCTCTCCTTTCTAATGGGAATTTGTCATTACTGTGGCCCTGCTCTATGTGTCTTTAAATTCTTAGTGGGGTTTTTCCTAAATTTGGTCAGCCGTTGGACTCACTGCATGCCCAATAACTGTATAGCAGACCCTCTCCTTTCTAATGGGAACATGTCGTCTTTGTTACTGTGGCCCTCCTCTATGTGTCTTTAAATTCTTAGTGGGGTTTTTCCTAAATTTGGTCAGCCGTTTGACTCACTGCATGCCCAATAACTGTATAGCAGACCCTCTCCTTTCTAATGGGAACATGTCGTCTTTGTTACTGTGGCCCTGCTCTATGTGTCTTTAAATTCTTAGTGGGGTTTTTTCTAAATTTGGTCAGCCATTGGACTCACTGCATACACTATAACTGTATAGCAGACCCTCTCCTTTCTAATGGGAACATGTCATACTTGTTACTGTGGCCCTGCTCTATGCGTCTTTAAAGGGTTTTTTTCATGAACAAAAGTTGATTTAATCAATAGATCTTGGAATAATAATAACTTCCACAATTGGATGTGTTTAAATAAAATTATCCTGTGTTGAGATAATCTTATAAATGTGTCCCTGTTGTGCACTGTGTAATGGCTGTGTCTAACCGTGCAGGAACATGGTATGATCATACCACAGTTCATGGGTAGGGGAGGACGCAAAAGAGAGTATACGGACATTACAGACCCTCCTCTATGTCTCTTCAAAGGGGTATTGGGTTGCTTCCAAATTTTTGGCAGCCCTTGCAGTCACTGCATACGCAATAACAGTATAGGAGACCCACTTGTTAATAATGGGAACAACAACGCATAGCCGGCTGATGGCTCTCTAATAATAGCGAGGGCCGACTGCTGGCCTTTTAAGAATATTAAGGGCCGTCTGATGGCCCTATAAAAATAGGTTTTATGACTTTCAGAGTCCCTCCATCACAAATAAAACAGGATGTGTCTGATGATGTGTCACACACTACATTGCCAGATAAGGTTGTAAAATGTTAAAATGACATTTCCCGGTGAATGCATTTGTCTTAAAAAACAACGTAAAAAACCCCAAAACAATAGGATCTTTCTTTAGCATAAAAAACAGAGTCACCCATTTAACCTCAATGTAATCACATTGTTCAGCTCCTGCACCTCCTCCTCTATCTCCGAAATGACCACATCAGTCACAAGCTGACAGCACTGCAGCACTGCCTTGGCCTAATGGCATGTGGTTAGGCGGTCCTTCCCAGTAAGTGCACTGGGGAGGGCACGGGTAATGTTGTGGGACCCGTGCTTGTGGAAGGCGGAGACGATACCGGGAAAAATAGTGGCGGCTGGGGACCAAGTATGGATACCCGGTCACCACCGCCAAAGATTGCTGACAGCTTCTGTCTACAGCAGCCTAAAAGGCCACATTTCAAGTGCAAGCAGCTGTCAAAAATTTGGCAGTATAATATTGTAGCCTGTGGGAGGGTGGGTAGCTGGCTGCAAACTTGCGCTTGCATTCCAATGAAAGGGTTAGGGACAACTGAACGATGCACTGGGACAAGGACGTGGACGGTGATTGTTGCAAGTCTGAAATGACAGGTGCATGGCGGGAGGCATCTTCGCATGCGCCAAATATCACTTATGATGGGCACACTTTTAGGCAGTGACCAGGGAGTCAGAAATGCTTCCAGAGGTCTTCCCCATGCTGTTCCCATGTCTTTTCAGCACTGTATGCATGTGTCTGATGATGTGTCACACACCACATGGCCAGATAAGGTTGTAAAATGTTAAAATTTCCCAGTGAATGCATCTGTCTTGGTTGAAAGCAATGCAAAAGTTCAAAAATGCATCAAAAACGCTACGTGTGAACATAACCCAAGGTGTGGAGGAGTATTTTTGGTTTTGGTTATTTAATTTGCTTTATATACAAGTAATTACTCTGGAAAGGATGTTCCTTAACATATTTCCCAGGAAAATCCATTTTGGTTTCATTTTTGTATGTTTTATTGTGAGTCCGTAAAAGTGGCGTAATACTCTGACAACGTTGTTGACAGCAGTGACCTGGGGGTCAGAAATGCTTTCTGGGGTCTTCCCCATGCTGTTCCCATGTCATTTCAGCACTGTTCCCATTGATTTGGGCAATTTTTAGGCCCTCTGCAGACCTCCGGGGGGAGCCGCCTGAAAAATGCTCAAGTTTCCCATAGATTTACATTGGGCTCATTGCTAGGGTCGAGCACCCGAGTATTCCAATTTGCTTGACCCGAGCAACGAGTATCCGAGCATTTTAGTGCTCGCTCATCGCTAGTAATAAATGTCAATGATTAACATATCATCCTAAACCAGCAGAGATGGTTTAACTATGTAGAAACTGTTAACCACTGCAAAGCACTAAAAGTAATGCAGAAGCAGCATCACTTACTTAGTTACTTTGTATGTTCTTGAGACTCTGATAAATAGGGTCATCATGCAGTCCACGCTCCACATTTTAACAGGGTCATCATGCGGCCTTCGCTCAAAATTTATAGAGGGTCATCATGTGGCCCTCCTTCCAAATTTTTACAGGCTCATCGTGTGGCCCTCACTCCAAATTTTTAGCAGGTCATCTGGCGGCCCCCACTCAGTTACCCAATCAAACAATCAGATTCTATGTCTCGACCAACTAATTTAACTCATAACTACCCTAAGCCACCATCTATATATATAAAATCGTCTAATTCTGTCTGTTTGTCTGTAACGGAAATCCCACATCGCTGATTGGTCGCGCCAGCCGCCCGCAACCAATCAGCGACAGGCGCAGTCTGGCCGCGAATTGGCACGGGATTTTAACTACGCTTCGCTGATTGGTCGCGGCCCGCTGGGCACGACCAATCAGCGACAGGCGCAGTCCGGCCGCGAATTGGTGCGGGATTTGAACCACGCTTCGCTATCAGCGATATTGGCGTGGCTACTTTAAATTAACCCCCCAATGTATCCCCCCCGGGGCCCCTAATGAATTTCGCAAATACCTCATGTTGCCAATACTGCCTGTGTGCGGCGCTATTGATGACCGTGCACAGGCAGCACGTGACCCCCGAATGCAGCCGGCTGTTGCTTCCGCTTACATCACGACTATTTGCGGCTGCAGACAGGGGTCTCCTGTTCCGCGTTCCACGGTGAGTGACGGGTTGTGGGTGTGGTTACCCCCCATCGCATCACACCCTGCATCCACCGCGCGCTCTCTCAATGAATGAGTGCGGTGGATGCCATGTGTGACACGATGGGGGATAACCCCGCCCACAACCCGTCACTCACCGTGGGACTCGGAACAGGAGACCCCTGGCTGCAGCCACAAATAGTCGTGACGTAAGTGGAAGCAAGAGCTGGCTGCAGCCGGGGGTCACGTGCTGCATGTGCTCGGTCAGTGATAGCGCAACGCACAGGCAGTATTGGCAACATGAGGTATTTACGAAATTCATTAGGGGCCCCGGGGAGATACATTGGAGGGTTAATTTAAAGTACTGGACAATCCCTTTAAACCCTGCTTTGCTGATTGGTCGCGCCCGGCCGCGACCAATCAGCGATATTGGTGCGCAATTTAAACCCCACCGCGACAAATCAGAGATATTGGCGTGGAATTTAACCCCCAATCACAGCGCGACGTAGTTCACTCATGTTTACTGGACAAGTTCTGTCAGTCACTGTGCCACGTAGTTCAGTCACGTTTACTGAACAAGTTCTGTCAGTCACAGTGCCACATAGTTCACTCACATTTACTGGAGAAGTTCTGTCAGTCACAGTGCCATGTAGTTCAGTCACGTTTACTGAACAAGTTCTGTCAGTCACTGTGCCACGTAGTTCAGTCACGTTTACTGAACAAGTTCTGTCAGTCACAGTGCCACATAGTTCACTCACATTTACTGGAGAAGTTCTGTCAGTCACAGTGCCATGTAGTTCAGTCACGTTTACTGAACAAGTTCTGTCAGTCACAGTGCCATGTAGTTCAGTCACGTTTACTGAACAAGTTCTGTCAGTCACAGTGCCACATAGTTCACTCATGTTTACTGAACACGTTCTGTCAGTCACAGTGCCACGTAGTTCACTCACGTTTACTGGAGAAGTTCTGTCAGTCACAGTGCCATGTAGTTCAGTCACGTTTACTGAACAAGTTCTGTCAGTCACAGTGCCACGTAGTTCACTCACATTTACAGGACAAGTTCTGTCAGTCTCAGTGCCACGTAGTTCACTCACGTTTACTGGACAAGTTCTGTCAGTCACAGTGCCACAAAGTTCACTCATGTTTACGGAATACGTTCTGTCAGTCACAGTGCCACGTAGTTCACTCACGTTTACTGGACAAGTTCTGTCAGTTACAGTGCCACATAGTTCACTCATGTTTACTGAACACGTTCTGTCAGTCACAGTGCCACATAGTTCAGTCACTTTTACTGAACACGTTCTGTCAGTCACAGTGCCACATAGTTCAGTCACGTTTACTGAACAAGATCTGTCAGTCACAGTGCCACGTAGTTCACTCACGTTTACTGAACAAGTTCTGTCAGTCTCAGTGCCACGTAGATCACTCACGTTTACTGGACAAGTTCTGTCAGTCACAGTGCCACAAAGTTCACTCATGTTTGCTGAATACGTTCTGTCAGTCACAGTGCCACGTAGTTCACTCACGTTTACTGGACAAGTTCTGTCAGTCACAGTGCCACATAGTTCACTCATGTTTACTGGACAAGTTCTGTCAGTCACAGTGCCACATAGTTCACTCACATTTACTGAACAAGTTCTGTCAGTCACAGTGCCACATAGTTCACTCATGTTTACTGGACAAGTTCTGTCAGTCACAGTGCCACGTAGTTCAGTCACGTTTACTGGACAAGTTCTGTCAGTCACAGTGCCACGTAGTTCACTCACGTTTACTGAACAAGTTCTGTCAGTCTCAGTGCCACGTAGTTCACTCACGTTTACTGGACAAGTTCTGTCAGTCACAGTGCCACAAAGTTCACTCATGTTTACTGAATACGTTCTGTCAGTCACAGTGCCACGTAGTTCACTCACGTTTACTGGACAAGTTCTGTCAGTCACAGTGTCACGTAGTTCACTCACGTTCACTGAACAAGTTCTGTCAGTCACAGTGCCACATAGTTCACTCATGTTTACTGGACAAGTTCTGTCAGTCACAGTGCCACATAGTTCACTCACATTTACTGAACAAGTTCTGTCAGTCACAGTGCCACATAGTTCACTCACATTTACTGAACAAGTTCTGTCAGTCACAGTGCCACATAGTTCACTCATGTTTACTGGACAAGTTCTGTCAGTCACAGTGCCACGTAGTTCAGTCACATTTACTGGACAAGTTCTGTCAGTCACAGTGCCACGTAGTTCACTCACGTTTACTGAACAAGTTCTGTCAGTCTCAGTGCCACGTAGTTCACTCACGTTTACTGGACAAGTTCTGTCAGTCACAGTGCCACAAAGTTCACTCATGTTTACTGAATACGTTCTGTCAGTCACAGTGCCACGTAGTTCACTCACGTTTACTGGACAAGTTCTGTCAGTCACAGTGTCACGTAGTTCACTCACGTTTACTGAACAAGTTCTGTCAGTCACAGTGCCACGTAGTTCACTCACGTTTACTGGACAAGTTCTGTCAGTCACAGTGCCACATAGTTCACTCACGTTTACTGGACAAGTTCTGTCAGTCACTGTGCCACGTAGTTCACTCACGTTTACTGGACAAGTTCTGTCAGTCACAGTGCGCTGAACAGATACTACTTTACTGTACGCTACCACGATTTACGCTTCCTGTCTTCCAATGGCTTGTAAGCGAAAATACGCCACTGAGAATGATAGAATAAATTACATACATATTCTAGAATACCCGATGCGTTAGAATCGGGCCACCATCTATTGGGTAATAAATGTCAATGATTAACATATCATCCTAAACCAGCAGAGATGGTTTGACTATGTAGGAACTGTTAACCACTACAAAGCACTAAAAGTAATGCAGAAATAGCATCACTTACTTTGTTACTTTGTACGTTCTTGAGACTGATAAACTTTGATAAAAAGAATCATAACAAAAAGGGATTATTTATCATCAGATCTAATATAAAAGTGTCAATATAACATGTTCAATGGTCATCACACTTGGAGCCAGGATGACTGTGAGACAAACCACACTAAGTTAGACACAGCTTTTCATAGACACTTTATTTTAATACTCTCATTATTTTTTGGAGGGGCTACAGCTCTTCCTGCACAAGTGTGTAGTTATACCGCCATGTGAATGACTGTGTGCATGCCAACATTTTAAGGCAACATAAATGGACCTAATATATTTACCTAGTGTAATTTAATTAAGAGTTGGTGACACAATTGACTGTAAGAGTAACATATTATGTACTAGAGCAGTTGAAAAAAAAAGGGGCAGACCACAGGGCATATAAAAAGTTATATGTTTTACTTTAAAAAAAACACATTTTGCACATTTTGTAAATGCTTACACTGTGTTTTCATTGACCAACAATTCAGAGAGTAGTTTTGCAGAAATCCTTATAATTGGAGCTCTCTTTTATATACAAACGCAATGTTCAGGTTATTTAAGAACTGTTGTTCTGTGTGGTAGGAGAAAATAACTGCACCATGTTTCACACATAATCAAATTATATATTAGTCTGTAAGGAGCCAAGTTAATATGTGTATTAAACATACCTCTTATGATACATAACCATATAAGATTGGCACAAATCAATGTCTAACCTGGCTCACATACCAATTCCATACAGTTATGTGACTTTAAACCTATGGAAGTTGGTATAAACATCAATCTGACTCATGAACCACTTTTCCAGATGTGTTAAGAAGGAAATTAAAGCAATAAAGCACATCTCTACATGGCATGTTCCCTGGACAACACATTTATGTAAAATATTACTTTTCATTTAAGAGACAACTGCCATATAAACAGGGATATTCTAGAGCTACTGTACAACTAGATTTGGTGGGGAGGTGTTAGGAACTGGATGTTTTAGGAATTTAAACCCCAAGACTAAACTAAAACCAGTCTTTCCTATTTAGTTGCGTTAATTATTATCATTTTTATTAAGTCACCATTTTATGTGGGAACTATTTGTCAGTAGTATGTGGGTTTTTCATTAGTACACTGTATACATTATATATGATATACAGTATATATTGAGCACTCTATGGTATTGTGTTCTTTTGTCTAGTTGATTGGTAGTTAGGCTAATAGATGCTGGTCTTCATATTCAAATGAGTATGCAATGGATGACACTACCAGCAATCAGTACTTCCTCTAAATCACCGCTCTGAAAGAGTTAAAACAAAGTTCTACTAAGATCAACAAAAGCCCCCCAGGGTGTGGAATTGTTTCCCATATTGGGTTTGTTGTAGATTTTGACCTCCCCATTGCACTTAATGGAGAAAATCTGCATTAAATCAGCAACGCAACATAGATTGATATAGAGTGGTTTTACAGTCCACACCATAGGTCGAATTCCGATAGGTTTCCTGACAGATTTTTCCCAGCATGTGAATGAGATTTACTAAAATTGAAAATACTTGGCAGCTACTTTAATACACAGGTTTCCCACTTTCAAATCCATTTTGAAAATCCTCAGTGCATCTGCCTTGTGTGAACATCCCTTTAACCTCTTATCAACATCCTCCATTCTTGCAAGCCACCATATATGTACGGAGCGACGATCATGCCGACTCCCCAGCAGAGTCGGTGAAATCATCAGCTATATTTCACAGCTATATTTCATAGCTGACACCCTGCAGTAACACCTGCGATCATTGCTAGCACTGATCACGGGTGTTAAACCTCTCTGATGCCACTGTCAATAGTGACAGTGACATCGATCAGCTTGTAGAGAGAGAGGGCCCCCTCATTGCTCCGATCGGCACAGCAGGATAGCAATCGCATCATGCTGATGGTCTCCATGGTAACCCCTGGCCGAAAAATCACCCTGGTACGATGGCCTGTAAGGTCCTGCCTTGAGCAGGACCTGATACGCCTCCTGTATGTGCCAGATTCACAGATGTAATACACTGCAATGCAAAAGCATTGCAGAGTATTAAATCAACGATCAGACCAGAGAAAGCTTATGTTCCATCCTGGGACTAGGTGAAAAAAAAGTGAAATAAAGTTTCTAAAAATGTCAAAAAAATGAGAGGGAAAATAAGAAAAAAAAATTGGAAATGGAAAAAATGTTTTGCAAGTAAAAATGCTCTAATTGCTTTTTATTTGTCTTGTAACTGAAAGAGCAGCAGGTTGCACTTCCCTATACAGGTGAACACTGCAAAGAGATGTACAGTACAGACCAAAAGTTTGGACACACCTTCTCATTTAAAGATTTTTCTGTATTTTCATGACTATGAAAATTGTACATTCACACTGAAAGCATCAAAACTATGAATTAACACATGTGGAATTATATACTTAACAAAAAAGTGTGAAACAACTGAAAATATGTCTTATATTCTAGGTTCTTCAAAGTAGCCACCTTTTGCTTTGATGACTGCTTTGCAAACTCTTGGCATTCTCTTGATGAACTTCAAGAGGTAGTCACCGGAAATGGTCTTCCAACAATCTTGAAAGAGTGCCCAGAGATGCTTAGCACTTGTTGGCCCTTTTGCCTTCACTCTGCGGTCCAGCTCACCCCAAACCATCTCAATTGGGTTCAGGTCAGGTGACTGTGGAGGCCAGGTCATCTGGCGTAGCACCCCATCACTCTCCTTCTTGGTCAAATAGCCCTTACACAGCATGGAGGTGTGTTTGGGGTCATTGTCCTGTTGAAAAATAAATGATGGTCCAACTAAACGCAAACTGGATGGAATACCATGCCGCTGCAAGATGCTGTGGTAGCCATGCTGGTTCAGTATGCCTTCAATTTTGAATAAATCCCCAACAGTGTCACCAGCAAAGCACCCCCACACCATCACACCTCCTCCTCCATGCTTCACGGTGGGTACCAGGCATGTAGAGTCCATCCGTTCACCTTTTCTGCGTCGCACAAAGACACGGTGGTTGGAACCAAAGATCTCAAATTTGGACTCATCAGACCAAAGCACAGATTTCCACTGGTCTAATGTCCATTCCTTGTGT
This sequence comes from Phyllobates terribilis, assembly GCF_046119375.1. NCBI lineage: Eukaryota > Metazoa > Chordata > Amphibia > Anura > Dendrobatidae > Phyllobates > Phyllobates terribilis. The sequence continues at coordinate 255,475,971 of NW_027362764.1, forward strand.
TCTTTAGCCCAAACAAGTCTCTTCTGCTTGTTGCCTGTCCTTAGCAATGGTTTCCTAGCAGCTATTTTACCATGAAGGCCTGCTGCACAAAGTCTCCTCTTAACAGTTGTTGTAGAGATGTGTCTGCTGCTAGAACTCTGTGTGGCATTGACCTGGTCTTTAATCTGAGCTGCTGTTAACCTGCGATTTCTGAGGCTGGTGACTCGGATAAACTTATCCTCAGAAGCAGAGGTGACTCTAGGTCTTCCTTTCCTGGGGCGGTCCTCATGTGAGCCAGTTTCTTTGTAGAGCTTGATGGTTTTTGCAACTGCACTTGGGGACATTTTCAGAGTTTGCCCAATTTTTCGGACTGACTGACCTTCATTTCTTAAAGTAATGTTGGCCACTCGTTTTTCTTTACTTAGAATTTGTATTATGGCAAGAAAAAACAGCTAACAGTCTATTCAGTAGGACTATCAGCTGTGTATCCACCTGACTTCTGCACAACACAACTGATGGTCCCAACCCCATTGATAAGGCAAAAAATCCCACTTATTAAACCTGACAGGGCACACCTGTGAAGTGAAAACCATTTCAGGTGACTACCTCTTGAAGCTCATCAAGAGAATGCTGCCAAGAGTGTGCAAAGCAGTCATCAAAGCAAAAGGTGGCTACTTTGAAGAACCTAGAATATAAGACATATTTTCAGTTGTTTCACACTTATTTGTTAAGTATATAATTCCACATGTGTTAATTCATAGTTTTGATGCCTTCAGTGTGAATGTACAATTTTCATAGTCATGAAAATACAGAAAAATCTTTCAATGAGAAGGTGTGTCCAAACTTTTGGTCTGTACTATATGTCATGCAGTAACATCTCTTTACAGTGGGTCCCTATGCTGGGTGGATGCTTCTGGATCCCTCCTGACAGTACACAACCATGGGTGCATGGTCCTGAGCCTATGCACTCAACAGTGTCTACAAGCGCAGTGTGGATCTAGCCTTGTTTTGGGCCAATGCCGCAGCAGTTTACCCAGACACGCACCAATCTTAAGATGAGTTGTCAATTGTTGGGTCCTTGACAACTCTTTCAAAATCCTATGCGGCACATGTCTCTGGAAGCACAAGCCGAGCACTATGTATTGGGCACTAAAATGGCATATTTGCAATTCTCACTCTACAACATCCATTGCACACTAATTTCTGGAAATGCCAGTGGGGTAAAAATAGTCACTACATCCCTAGATGATTTCCCTGAGTGTGATTTGCTAAATGGGGTCACTTTTGGGGGATTTCTGCTGTTTTGTAAGCTTGGGGTCTCTGCAAACGGTGCCCACAAACTACTCTAGGAAACTCTGCTCCTAAAAGCCAGATGGTGCTCTCTCTCTTCTGGGTATTGCTGCATTCATAAAAAAATGCTTCATAAATGTTTGGGTCCATTTCCTTCTCTTATTGTGTGTAAACATTAAAAAATTGGAGCTAAAACAACATTTTAAAGCAAAAAAATTATTTTTTAATTTTCACATACCAATGTTATAAAAAAGTTTGAAGCATCTGTGGGTTTAACCCCTTCACGACCTTAGATGTATCCTTACGTTCAGGTTGGGAAGGACTTCCCAACCTTGCACTTATGGATACGTCAAGGCGACATGACAGCTGACACCCAGCACAAACTGCCAGGAGCGGTGCCCACATCACTCTTAGCATTTTAGCCACTTAAATGTTGCAATCAATATCAATTGCAGCATTTAGAAGGCAGGCAGAGGGAGGGGGCCCCCTCTCAACTCTGATTGGCACCTCCGTGACTTCATTGCGAGGGCCCAATTGTTGCCATGGTGACCTGAGGTTGTCATGACGACATCCAGGTCACCAGGCTCTAGCAAGCTTGTTAGACCATGCTCTAAGAAGCTTAAGTGAGAGCAGAAGTGACAGTTATAACGCATTGCAATGCTGACGCATTACAATGCATTATAACAGTGATCAGGGCTATGAATGTGAAAGTCCCTTAGAGGGACTAAGTAAAAAAGTAAAAAAAAAGTAAAAAAAGAAATTGTAAAAATATATATAAAAAACACAAAATGATAATAAAAATATTATATTTTATACCCATAAATAATTATTTTTATGTTAACTACCCTACCTATAAAACTGTCAGACTAACCTCTTCAGTGAACACCGTAAAATACAAAAATAAAAATCAAAGCAAAAACTATACTTTTTCATCATACAGTCAAACAAAAAATGGAATAAAACGCGATTAAAAAGACGAATGTAATAATAATGCTATCACTGAAAACATAATATTGTCCGGCAAAAACAAGCTGCCATACATCTCCATCAGCTGAAAAATTAAAAAAGTTATAGCTCTCAGAATAAAACGATGATTTTTTTTCTATGAAATAGTTATTTTTATGTAAAAGTGTCAAAGCATAAAGCATTATATAAATATGGTATGGCTGTAATTGTACTGACCCGATAAATAAAGTTGCCTCATCAATTTTGCCACATGCGGAACAGCATTAACCCCCCCCCCCCAAAAAAGAATTCCTGAATTGTTGGTTTTTGTTTATTCTGCCTCCCAAAAAGTGGAATAGAAAGCGATCAAAAAATATCATGTGCACAAAAATGGTACCAATAGAAACTTCAACTCGTCCAGCAAAAAACAAGCCCCAACATGACTCTGTCAGCAGAAATATAGAAAAATTATAGCTCTCAAAATATGGCAATGTAAAAACTAGTTTTTGCAATAAAAAGCGTCTTTTAGTGTGTGACAACAGAAAAACATGAAAAAAACAATATAAATCTGGTATCGCTGGAATCGCGCCGATGCGAAAAATAAAGTCGCCTAATCACTTATACCGCATGAGGAACGGCGTAAAATATAAGTAAAACCAATTCTTGACCTTCTGTTGATTTGTTCATTCTGCCTACAAAAGATCGCAGTAAGGGTCAGCTCACATTTATCCTGCGATCTGCGCTGAGCACTTCCATGTAAATCTCTGATTCAGACGGAACACCAGCCGGAAGATTCCCCATAATGAGGCAGATGGAGTCACTTTGGACTTTGTCTGGCCTGTGATCTGGCAGTGTCCGTCTTTTTAGTGGTGCAAAAAACGTGGTCCACCACAGTTTTGTGCACTTCTGAAAAGAAAGACACCGCAAAACAGAGGCCAGATGGAGTCCAGAATAGCTCTACTGCCTCATTATAGTGAGTGGATCCCTCAGGGGTGTCATCTGAATCATGTCACTAGGAGATTTAGATGGAAACCCCGAAGTAAGTGCTTAGCGTAGAACGCAGGATAAATGTGGAAAAACAGAGGATTCCAGCAGCAGGCAAGTACGATAAAAGTTTCAATATTTATTTAAAGCATATAAAAGTCCAAAGTCAGCTAACCCACCACCATCTATAAAGTCTAAAAAGTCTGGCAGACACGTTTCGGATACATGTCCTTATTCATTACAGTGCAAGGGCTCTACAAATGCAGCATGGTGCCCGTAAACCATACAAGCAAAGTCTGCTTCTCAAAACAGCACTTCTTTCTTTTGGAGCGCTACTGTGTACCCGAACAGTAGTTTTCCCCAAAATATGGTACAACGGCAGAAGAGATTGCTCAACAAATTGGGTGGTTCATTTTCTCTTGTTACCTTTGTGAGAATGAAAAATGTGGGGATGTGAGCTTCATGGTATGGGTGTCAATGGCAGAACATCTGTGTGCAATACTCACATTACCAAGCACAATGCCAATGTGTCAGATGAAGTGGTGTAAAGTACGCTGCCACTGGACTCGAGAAATGTGGAAATGTGTATTGTGGAATGATTGATAACAATTTTTAAATCTCTAATAGACTATTACCTGTTTGGTTAATTCAGGAGAACAATACCTGTCTGACTGCATTGTGCCGACTGTATAGGATGGGAGGATAATTCCATGTGGTTATTTTTCAAGGCCCATTAGATTCAGTAAAGGGAAATCTTAATACTTCAGCCTAACAAAACATTTTGAATAATTGTATGCTTCCAACTTTTTGGAGGCATACAAAAATACGGAAGACTTATTCTATTTCAGCATGATTGTGCCCAAGTGCACAAAGTAAAGTCCAGAAAGGCATGTTTGGGTAAGTTTGGTGTGGAAGATCTTAACGGGCCCACACAAAACCCCAGCCTCATTGAACACTTTTGTCTTGAACTAGAACTGAAATTGTGAGCCTGGTCCTCTCATCAAACATCAGTATGTGCCCTCACAAATGCTCTTCTGGATAAAGGGGCCAAAATTCATACAGATTGCACAATAATACTGTTCATGGAAGCCTGGAAGCTGTCAATAGAGTTTCCACAGATAGGCTTAGTGCAAGCCACACTGTTTATCAGATTACAGTGGTTGCCCTTGTTGCACGCTGCTGTTCACAGGTACCACAGGACCCAAAAGGGTGCATGGATGGACTTCTCCACAAAAGGCCCTCATTACATGCAGACACCTCCACCTTTCCACCTCATACCACCAGAGGGAGCCCTGTTAGGGATATATATATGGAGGGTGGAGTTAGGCAGTGAGCAGAAAGTGGGAGAGCGTGCTGACGCTGAGACCAGTGAAGGAGCAGCACGTCTGCTGCTGTGTTCTGAGGGCCTCGAGTGTGGCCGAAGGCAAAGAGGAGAGGAGAGAGGAGTTGAGGGGGCAGCATGAGGATGTGTGTAGATTATAGACAAATTAATCAAATAACACATAAAGATGCATACCCTTTGCCCCGTATAGAGAAATCCCTGGCTGCACTAAAATCTGCCAATTACTTCTCTATATTGGATCTCACTAGCGGGTACTGGCAAGTCTCTGTTGCTGAGGAAGACCGGGAGAAGACAGCCTTCACCACCCCGATGGGATTATGCGAGTTCAACAGTATGCCATTTGGGCTCTGCAACGCCCCCGGGATGTTCCAGAGGCTGATGGAGTGTTGCTTAGGACACCGGAACTTTGAGACAGTGCTGCTGTACCTGGATGACGTTATCGTGTACTCGAGGACGCATGAAGACCATCTGAAGCACCTGGCGAAGGTATTTGAAGCATTGTCCCGGTATGGGATGAAACTAAAACCTTCCAAGTACCACCTGCTCAAACAGAAGGTTCAGTACCTGGGACACATAGTCAGCTCGGAGGGAGTAGCACCAGACCCGGAGAAGGTCACTGCCATCCAGAAGTGGCCTGAACCGAGAAACATCAAGGAAGTACGTCAGTTTCTGGGACTGGTCAGGTACTACAGGAGGTTCATAAAGGATTACACCAAAAAGGCAGCACCTTTACAAGATCTCCTGGTGGGACAGTCCAAAAGAGGTAAAAATCCCCCATTCCAGTGGGGTAAGGAACAGGCTGAATTCTTTGCAGTAATGAAGGAAGTCTTAACTGGTGAATAAATCCTTGCTTACCCTGACTACAGCCAGCCTTTCCTGTTGTACACCGACGCCAGCAACGAGGGACTGGGAGCTGTGTTGTCCCAGAAGCAAAACAGCAGAGAGAAGGTAATTGCCTATGCCAGTAGGAAGCTTCGCCCTACTGAGAGGAACCCGGAGAATTACAGTTCCTTCAAGCTGGAGTTCCTGGCCTTGATCTGGGCTATCACTGAAAGATTCAAGCATTACCTAGCCTCAACTAAATTCACAGCCTTTACCAACAATAATCCTTTGACACACCTGGAGACAGCCATGTTGGGAGCCATGGAACAGCGTTGGGTAGCCAGGTTGTCGAATTATCAGTTCACAATCAAGTACCGGCCGGGTCACAAGAATACCAATGCTGATGCCTTGTCAAGAATGCCCCACCAGTCGGACACCAAGGATGAAGTGGATGATCTCGAAGAAATTGAACTACCTGCTTTCCACAGAAATGGAATGGTCCACAAGCAACACGCCTCCAGAAGATGTCATGGTAGGACGCCAAACCCTCTACCTCATCACAGCTGGAAGGAGACCCAGGACAGTGACCCAGTTGTCAGCCTCATCAAAAGACTGATAACCCAAGAAGGTTCTCACCTGGAGAAGGATGCTCCCCCCACAAGCCAAGCACCTGTGGAATGAGAGAAGCCGGCTGTTCATCTACAGAGAGAAGCTGTGCAGAAGGTATGTCAACCCCAAGACCCATGAAATGGTGTGTCAGATTGTTGTACCTAGGACAGATATCCAGATGGTGTTAGAGACCTACCACGACCAAGCAGGTCACTTTGGCTGGAAGAAGCTGGAAACCCTGCTGAAGGACCAGTTCTATTGGGTTGGAACGCAGAGTTCCATAGAAAGGTGGTGCCGGAATTGTGGACCTTGTAGCCTCAGAAGGAAAGACTACGGCAGCCAGAAAGCCCCTTTGCAGTCCATCAAAACAACCCAACCCCTGGAGATTGTCGCTCTGGATCACGTCAAACTGTCACCCAGCAAATCAGGCTACTTCTATGCCCTGACCATGGTGGATCACTATTCCCGGTTCCTGGTGGTAGCCCCTGTCAAGGACCTGACAGCAGAAACTGCAGCAAGAACGTTCCAAGCCTACTTCTGCAGACCCCATGGATATCCGGAAAAGGTGCTCGCAGATCGAAGCTGAGCTATTCAAGGAATTCTGCCACCTGTATGGATGCAAGAAGATCCGGACTACGCCATATCATCCGCAAAAAAACGGTAAGTGCGAGAAAATGAGCAACATCGTTATAGACCTGTTGAAAACCCTACCTTTGGAAGAAAGGAACCAGTGGCCAGAAAAGGTACCTGACCTAGTGGACCTGTATAACCACATACCCGTTAGTTCTACTAATTGTACCCCAGTGTACCTTATGAGAGCAAGACCTGGAAAATTGCCCATGGACCTGTAGCTCGGAGTGGTAGAATCGGCTGCAGATACGTCCACTGAAGACTGGGACACAAGTCGGCAAGAGCAGTACAGGAAGGTACAGGCCTGTGTCGAAGACAGTCTAAACAAGGTGAGGGAAAGACAGGAAGAGCTGTATAACAAACATGCACCAGCAGAACCCTTGGCACATGGAGAGATAGGGCTAAAGCGGAAAAGAAGAGGTCACAAGCTCGCTGACCAGTGGGGAAGAGAGCCCTACACTGTGCTAAACTCCAGATTTGACAACAGTAAAACCTGCCTGATTAGTAAGGATGGAGGTAAGACAACTGCAACAGTCTCAAGAGACCACTTGAAGGTGTGCCCAGGTCTCCTGAAGACAACGGAGGAAGAAGTACCTCCTATAGCACCGGAAGAACCCAAGGAAGATGTGCTTCACACAGTTCTAGGAGATTTCCCTGCGGACTGGCCTCAACTTGATGGAGCAGTTATTATACCAGTAATACACTTCTATCAACCACAAGAAGAACCTGTGAGCGCCCTAGAGGAACCTGCTCAGGAACAGGAAGAGTCCCCACTCAGAGAAGGATTGCCCGTTGAAGCAGAGCCTGAAGGCCCAGTAATCAGTGCACTTGCCAGTCCCATAGAGAGATTGAGGCAGTTTTATAATCTACCAGCACGTACACCTGATAGGTTAGCAGAGAGTGCATGCACAGACACCAGTATCACCCCAGTGCTACGAAGGTCCACACGCAGCACACAAGGCCAAATCCCTGCCAGGTTTAGGGATTAAAATACAAAATGCCTAAAGTATAAATAGTTACCCAGTTGGGTATTGCTATTGTTTATTGTGTAAACTGAAATTAATGTGTGCCTGTAGTTACCCGTCAGGGTACAGAGACTTGTAGGCTGAGAACTGTGAGCAGCCAAAAAATGTCCTTGTAAATTGTTGCACTCTTCAAAAGTGCCCCCCCCTTATTTGACCACTGAACAAAAACCCGTTTGGATCACTTATGCCCTGTAGCCATGCCCAGTGCCTACGTTGAGGGTTTTCAGGCGGGTACATCATGTTACTTATTTTAACGCTTTCTTCAGTGAAATGGACACCGGGTTACGGGACTTACTGTAACTTTATTATTGTTATTATAATTATTGTTGTTACCTGTTTTAAAAATGCTTCAGTCCAGGAGTACTTAATTGTACTAGGGGGGGATGTGGCACCCTGCTGTTCACAGGTACCACAGGACCCAAAATTGTGCATGGATGGACTTCTCCACAAGAGGCCCTCATTACATGCAGACACCTCCACCCTTCCACCTCATACCACCAGAGGGAGCCCTGTTAGGGATATATATATATGGAGGGTGGAGTTAGGCAGAGAGCAGAAAGTGGGAGAGCGTGCTGGCGCTGAGACCAGTGAAGGAGCAGCACGTCTGCTGCTGTGTTCTGAGGGCCCCAAGTGTGGCCGGAGGCAAAGAGGAGAGGAGAGAGGAGTTGAGGGGGCAGAGGAGCATTATAGGCTAACCCCAAGACACAAACCGGACACTGGGTCCGCGCCTACAGGGTCCTCTATACCCAGTAGGGACTACCGGCTTACCAGGAGGCTTCCAGACCCCTGGTCATCCTGAAGCTACCAGCAATAACCGGACAAGGAATCACGAAGGCCCCGGTGTCCAGGGATAGTGGTTGCCAAAGAAAGGTCCTACTACCAAGCGGTCAGGTGAGAGAGCAACACAACACAGAAGCTAGGTCAAGTTTCAGGCTGGCTAGAAGCTTAGAGAGAGGGAGACATGGATCAGGAGGACTTATACCCGCTCACTGGGGAGAAGTCCTGAAGTGCACCCTTCCTAGCAAGTACCCTGGACCATACCTGCCGTTACACCAGTAAAGGTACTGAAGCAAATCCCCTGTGTGAGTGTCCGTCATTTCCCCTGACCTGGCCATCTCTCACCTGCACCCCTTCCATCTACACTGCCCCGGGGGCTCGCTCCGCCTGTTGGGACCGGAAACATCCCAGCTGCCATCCCATCATCCCCGGAGGTCTGCAGCAGCACCGGTAACCGTTACTGGAAGCCACAGGTGGCGTCACAAAACAAACTTTATACTAAAGAACCCCCTTTTTCAAGACAGGCCCCAGAGTACGGGCCCAAGAGCCGACTGCCGTGACATCATAAACAAAGTAAAAGGCCCGGGTACCGAGTCCCCTATATCCCCCTGGGTGACACACCCTGACCTTCACCCTTTAACCCCTGTACAGGCACCTGGGCTTACATATGAACCCCTGGGCTGAGGGCACCGAGTCAGTTTCCACCTGGTGGAGCAAGCTGGCGACAAGTAGGGTCATCACATGGAGTGGATACCAAGACCTCACATCTGTTGCAGTCATGTGTCACCAGCAATAAAGGCACGCTGTTACCCAACAGCCAAAGTGAAAACAGAGGAGGAAGAAATTGGCACAGATGTTACACAAACACAGTCCAAAATCTTATGGAAAGTAGCTCCAAAGTCAACATTAATGTCTATGGTTTTAGAATAGGATGCCATGAAACTCCTGTAGATGTAATGTCTATGCATCCCAATACTAAAGTCCATATGGTGTATGTTGACGAACTATTGAACAAGTGTTTAAATCTAATGTGGCACCACCACTGGGACAATGAAGCCATACACAATTCTCCACGGAAATCAGTTGTTTGTCTGTGTGATGCAAGAATACACCCAATCTTCTATTTACTGAAAACAATCAGCAATCCTAAAATTGAAGAGGAATTAATTGTATATTATTTTTTCCACTATGCAATCAGAAAGAATTTTGCATAAGTCTGGAAACTACATTTACATAAAATATTTGCTCTTAGTGGTGATACCAATATATAAATTAAATTCCCTGTTATTCATGTGAAAGTGTTCATGACAATTTATTTCCAGGGTATCCATACATATTTTTCAATCCATAAACATGTATATACAAAGGCATTGTACACCCATTTCATCTTTATTTTGCATATAGTGAGCAAGAATATTGTATGAAAGTGCGTTACCATGTGTTCCATGATAAAAAAATGTATGATGGATCAAACACACAGCAGTACTGAGCTAACTTTGCAGACATTGCTTCCGTAAACAAGCAGCTAGCATGTGAAAGCACTTCCCTACAAGCTGAATCACATATGGGTAGGCGGAATCGCATAAGTTGCTATAACAAATCTTGTTGCCAACATCATTGGGAGTAAGACCCTCATGTCGGGAAGTTCTTTTGCTGCAGCATACTGTTACTACCATGGTGTCATGACCTGATGAAAGAAGTAGAACAGACAACAAATTTATACTGCAGCTGCTATATAAAAATATTTTTTGGGTGAAGGCAAAAAAAAAACCCACAACAAATATCGACTATGAAGATCAATTTAGATGGAGCATAGGCAAAATTTTAGCAGCACTTGCAGTAAATTTGTAGCCATGTGTCTCGTATTTATGCAAATATAAACTTATTTGAAAACACTGTTGGTACGGGGTTATTAAAGGGAATTTGTCAGTATGAGCAACTCTCCTAAGTCGTCTATATGGATATACAGGTCATAGAACGTTAAATATAATGATATCGTGATATCTGCGATATGATGTCTTATTCCAGAGAAATACACGTTTTTCTTAACATGTAAATAAGCTATTAAGATCTATAGGCTGGACAGATCTCATAGATCTCCTCCACAGCTTATTTTAAATAATAGGGGGCGTTACCGGTATGATACATGTAATGACGGACACTTTGCTCTCCTCATCTCACTGCAGAGCTCTGCCTGGTTATCAATAGCACAATATAGCCAAACTAATCTTTGACTCATAACAAAGACAATGAATATAACCAAATGAAAAAACTTTACAAGGACAAAAATGAAATAACAAAAATAACTCAAAATTTAATAAACTTTATTTGGTACAAATCTTAAAAGCAGTTAAATACAAGTAGTTCCAGTAATACAAGCAAGGAATAAAATGTGGGTAAACTGAGGTGGGAACCCCTAAAATAGTAGGTATAGATCACGTAGATACCGTATATGTTATAAATGGTATAATTTTACAGTATGTGTTAATAAATATTCAATGATATATAAACAAAAATACATCGATACAAAAACAAGTCAATAAATATATGATCCACTGCAAAATGTCATGGGTAATAAATGAATATAAATAGTTAGACAAAAAGACCCCCCCCCACCAAGCAGTCGACGTGCATTTTACTGTTGCTTTGTTACCTCTGCTTTTGCAATTAAACAATTGCATCGAACATTAAACATTTAGAAAATGCAGCAATATAACATGTCAGCACTATAAGGTCTTCAGGAGGGTGTTTCTTTTCTTTTTGCACTTTTGCAGTACCACATTAGGATACTTTGTCAGTATTTTTCATATGCTTCAAAGTTTATTTTCCAAAAGCTAAGTTGGAATGCGTGTTTTAGACCTCTAGCGTTATATGTAAAGTCTAATTAACTTAAATGAATTGTTGTCAACTAATCGGACAACCTATGTTTCCCCCTCTTAAAATAATACACCTACTGTATAGTCTTCTCCGGTGCCGGAGCCGTTCCAGCGGTGTCATTACTGGCTCTCAAGGGGATTACGTGACATTGTTATGTCAACGATTTAGTACTTTATTTTTATATTTATAAATTAACTTTTAATATATAGTACATCTTAAAATTAGACAACATTAAACAACAAACCACATTATCAGTGCAGGCAAATGAAAGAAGGGCAGTGCCTTTCCTTATTACAGCACTACCTTACACTACCTAGCTGCGGAGGTTGGCACCCTATATCCTGCGCAATGGCGCCCCCGCTCACCGACAACTCACTCTGCTTTCCCTATATCACCCTATAGTGACAAAAATAAAGTGCAAGGTGCAGAAAATTGAGGTAGAAATGTATAAGAACCATTAGCAAATGGTAGGGAAAAATATGTAACAGTTGCTCTGATCAGTCCAATTTAGCAGGATTCATCTGTGTGCCTGTATCAGAGACTCTGTCCGATTGTGAGCAGTCACCTCAGCATCAACATCATGAGTGAACCCAGCAACAACAGCCAAGCTGGTGCCAACAGTCCTACTGTGCCCATCACGTGCAACATGCCATTTCCTGTCCCATTTTATCTTGGGGCACTCTGGTTGCCACGCTACAAGGGGGATCCGCACACCTTCAGGGACTTCCGTGACAAGTTGCTGGCTCTCTTTCTGTTTTACCCCCTCCACTCCAGAACAGCAAGCGCATATCCTGCTGGGTCATCTTGAGGGTACTGCGTCCAGGGAAGTTCAATCCTGGCCCCCAACAGAGAAGAAAACGCCTGAGCAAATCCTTGTGAAACTGAAGGATGCCTTTGAGGTTACATCTCTCTGAGATCAAGATGAGATTCTTTGCAAGATGACAACAGCCCTCTATCCCTCCAAGAGGCTTTCTCTGCTGTTTTACAGGTTGACCCCCATGAAAGTGTGGACTCTAACAAAATCTTGATAGACTGCTTCATAGAGAGGACTCGCACTGAACTGTCGCAGAGCCAACCCCGCATGCTCGCTGCACAATATCCCAGCTTCACCTTTGCAGACTTCAAGACCCTAGCCATCCGTGTCCTTGGCAATGAATATGTACAGGGAAAATGTGTCCCCTTTGCTCCACTAGCTGGTTCTATTACTGCAGCCCCTCCATCTTTCCAGATGACATCGCCAGGTACCATGCAAGCTACACAAGCTGCGCTGATCCCTTGAGGCCCGTGTAGATGACATTGCCAGAGGACTCGAATAAAAAATCTGATTATTTCACCTTCGCACTCCAGAGAGCAAGCCCAGGACAGAACTCTCTCTTCTAAGTCTCCACCAAGAAGTCTACCTCCAGGGAAAGCTGCTCGCCGTAAGAGATCTTTCTGACAGCACTGCTACAGATATGGACACACTGAGGTCCAGTGCTGTCAGTTAAACAGGCCACTCCCGAGGCTGAAGACCGCCCCTCGGGAGGAAGAAGAAAAAGTCCAAATAGAGCATCCATGTGGGTGCCTCCCTTCACTTCGCCCTGCCCACACATAACTGTCCTGGTAAACGGTGTCACTCTGGAAGCTCTCGTTGACACCGCCTCACAGGTAACTACTTTGCAGAATCGGGCATATCTTGAACATTGGGACTTTAGTGACTTAAATAACCCTCCAGATGTCTGGATAAACATAATAGCTAGTAATGGTCAACACATACCTCACCAGGGTTACTATCCACTATTCGGATTGGGGACATTAAGCTCCAAAAACAGGGTGTCATTGTAACCGATGTAGAGGATGAGGGTTTTGCTGTAATAGTTCTAGGCAAGAATGTTCTTAGAAATTGTTTTCCAGAAGTGTTGTCTGCCTTGCATACCTCTCTCCCCACAGCTATATCTTCTGATCAGCGGACCATTCAGCATGCCATCCGTGTGCTTGTCGCCCAGCAGAAGTTTGCAAATAGCAATGGTGAAATTTGTCGTGTCCGCATCCGAGACACCCGACCAGTGATTCTGCAGCCTTATTCAGAAACCATGGTTTGATGCCGTGCCCGACCAGGTATTGAAAATCAAGATTATCAGGCTCTCCTCGAACCAATCCTGCTAGACAGACAACCATTAGTGAAAGCTGCTTGCAGCATTGTAACTGTCTCCAACAAAAGAGTGCCAGTTCGACTGATTAACTTAAGTGATGCACCTGTCAACCTTCACAAATTTCATCCAGTAGCGCAGTTTTCTCAACACTCACCAGAAGACATCATCTTAAGTGAAATAACTGCTAATCAACTTTCTACGCAAGCTGCCCAAGACAGCAAGAAGGTTACTTCAGACCCTGATGGACTGAGCTGAATGTGGGAGATGCCACTACTCCAGTAGAGAGAATCAATGGAGTTCTGCACATTGGCAAACGTTATCATCAAGCATTCAGTGAGCACCCATTGGATTTCGGTAAGACTACTCTGATTCAGCATCGAATCCTCACAGGCGATCATCCTCCCATCAAGGTGTAGGGGGTGGCTTGGTGATGAAGACGTCGAGTCAAGATGGTGTTAATAATTGTTATATGTGTTTATAGTTATTTATTTGATAGAGTGTTTTGCTGTGTCAAACCCATATGTCTGATTATTGTATGCCGGTTCTCCTATAGGCTTTGCCTAAGGCCGTCCCTGGGATGTGGGAGGTCTGCCCATTAGGGGGAACCATACAATAGAGATAGGGATTTAGTACAGTACACTGCTTAGACACCAGAGGGTTAGGATAAGGGTTACATCATCAGTTGGGAGGAGTTACAGCAGAAGAACAGTTTTTACAGAAAATCATTTCCTGGTTACAGACAGTCTAGGAGGGGAGAGTGAGGAGCGAGGAATATTAGGCAGTGTACGCCTGCCATTAGGAGAGGCCGGTGCCAGGCCACTCTATTCCTGGCTTCAAGACCCGAGTGCACAGAACCGGGGTAGGTTTTGTTCACATACACAGAGAGAGACAGAGTGTGGAGGACGACTGAGCAGATAAGAAAGCAGACTCCAACAACAATATCAGCAGTGAAGAAGTGTTTTACTATTGCAAGTTGTCTGAATAGAATGAAGACACATTTGAGACAGAATCTGGACCCTGGAAATGTCCTAGGCTCATGGCCTTTGAGAGGTGCTCAGTGCAAGGCCTCTGTTCCCCTAGAGGAGAGTCTCTCAGCCGGGTCCCAGAAGATGTGGAAGATGTTGAGTCTCAGGAAGGGACGAGAACAGTTACTGGAAAGGCACATTCCCAAGGGGGCTTCACAAACCAAAGATCTTGTCTTGATTTGTATACAGCAGCCGTGTATGGAAGAATTGCACAGTAAAAGTGAGTCTGTTAACCTGGATCTACGATCTCCTGTCTTGCTTGCAGTCGGTGTCGGTCCTGGTCCAAGGGACGGCATAACAGTCAGTACAGCAAATCCTCCATTGCTGCACACACTCCGGTCTCAGTCCTTAATAGTAGAGGAGACATTGGGCGAAGAAAAGATAGTTCCGGCACACATCGTGATGGGAGTGGCCCTGGGTGCTCACCTCTACAAAGGAGCGACATCATCCCATACCACCTGCAAAGTACCAGTCTGTCAAGAAAATGCTTCAAGACATGAAAGAGGCTGATGTCATAAGTGAAAGTCAAAGCTTTTGGGCCGCACCACTGGTCCTTGTGAAAAAAAAAGATTGCTCCATCTGTTTCTTCGTGGATTATCGCAAGTTGAACAACATCACACACAAGGATGCCTATCCCTTGCCACAAATTGAAGAGTCCCTGACTGCTCTCAGATCTGCCTCTTACTTCTCTACTCTTGACTTAACCTGCGGATACTGGCAAGTTCCCATGGCGCTAGAAGACAGAGAGAAGATTGCATTTACCACACCAATGGGGCTTTTTAAATTTAACTTTATGCCTTTTGGGCTTTGCAATGCCCCTGCTACGTTCCAACAGCTAAATTCAGAAGACAATGACAAGCATTGATGTCAAAAGGTGACCGGAGTTCTTCAGCTTTTACCTAAATGGATAAAAGAGGGTGGAAAGTGTTAATTTCAAATACAGGATTTTTTTTGTGTGTTTTGTTCAATTAAAGGACTTTTTCATGTGTGTGTCTTTATTTAATTTTCACAATGGGGTTAGTAATGGGGGTGTCTTACAGATGCCTCTCCATTACTAACCCCTGGGCTTATAGTGTTAGCAGACATAAAACAGCTGACATCAACCCCAAAACTATTACCCCACTTTCCACTGCACCAGGGCAAGTGGAAAGAACTGAGGCTAAGAGCCAAATTTGGCGCATCTAAAGGATGCACCATTTCTGGAGTCGCTGATGGCTGGTGTTTTCAGTCTGGGAGGGGGCCAATATCCATGGCCCCTTCACAGCATATTAATATCAGCCTGCAGCTGTCAGTTTAGCCTTTGCTAATCAGTGTTTTTCCCAATCAGTGATGGTAGAAAGAAGCAGATGTACACAGTTGTCAATTGAACTTTACTCAAAATGAAACAGCCAGCTTGTTTATACATAGTACTATATGAGGCAACTACCTTGATAGTTTCAACAGCCACACATGAGGCCATAGGCTGACAAGAACAAAGTGGCCAGTTGACACCAGTGATCACTGGCAAACAGACAGTATAGGGTCCCTAGTGTAGAAAAAAGAATCAGAGCATACCACGCTTTGTGAGTTGAAAATCCATGGGAGGAAAACCGGTGGGTGCCATGACTTCAGCTGGTGTGGCTCTGCAACAATAGACAAGTGAAAAGAGCGGCACGTCCACAGGTAAAATAAAAACACTATTTTATTTCTTTATACCATAAAACCAGACATACAAAGATAAAAAGCTGACGCGTTTCCGGCGTCCTAGACGCCCTTAATCATAGCGTAGTGATGAAATGACTATGGTTCTGTTTTAAGCTAAACACAGCCAATCACAGAGAGTCATGTGTAATTAGCAGGTGTGCAAGAACACAGAACATGCTATGAAATAGAAAAAAGAACCAATCAATATATATATATGTGGCACCCCAGGTCTAGTCGCCACAGTGGCAGCAATGTCATGTCTGAGAGCAGGTGGGAGGTTCCCTGGTTGGGGACAATTAGCATGCAGCACCTCCTGCCTCAGTCCAGGGAGGGGAGAAACCTGCCCTTTATAAACTGGATCAGGGGCGGGGTTAAAGAGACCAGTTAGAGACAAGCCAGAGACAAGGTTCCAGTGAAGTGGCAGATAGAAACAGGTCAGCAGCAGGCTGAGGAGTCCCTGTAGGCAGAGGAGGAACACGACGCCAGGAGGGGAGCTAGCAGAGCTCGTCCTGGCTAGAGACTTACAAAGCCGGACACTGGAGTCCGAGGCTATGAGGGTTCTAACCCCAACAGCAGAAAACCACCTCACAGGGGACTTCAAGTCCTCTGGCCCAAGGAAGCCCGGAGGCTCAGCCACACGAGAGGGACCACTACTGCCCCGGAGGGGTGAGAAGTATGGAAGGCCCGAGTCACCAGTCATACGGGTGAGAACAACACGGTACACTCAGAGACGTGGGCTACCACCACACTACAGTGGGATAGCCAAGAAAGAGTGAAGTCAGCATGGTAGGCCTACAAACTCCCCCTGACCAGCGGGATTTCCCTGTTGCTCTCAGACTGACCAGGCCTCCATTGTTAACCTGTATTCTGGAAGGATCCCTTAATACCTCCAACAGTAAAGACCCTGAATTGCATGACTGACTCCGTGTGGTTACTGCTGCTCCCGCACACCATCACCACCAACATCCCTATTTACTGCCCTGAGGCTATACTCCTCCCGTGGGGAGTTATACTGCCCTCTGCTGCACCCACAACACCAGCCTCAGCGGTCTGCCCTGCAACGGCGGCTCACTCTGACCGCAATCCACGGGTGGCGTAGTCGGACATTTAATCACAAAACCCTATAAATAGACCGCCATTTGGGTTGACTACCCTGAGCCACGGGACCGGGTCCCCGCAACGCAAGGACTACAACCCCCAGCATCCACAGCGGGTCTGGTTCCGGGTATCCCCACACACACACACGGCCCAGGGGGCACGTCATATATATGAGAGATCTATTCTCTAGTTCGTACATATGCAATATTTTGCTGTTCAAATTTGGCAGGTATGCAAGAGCAAAAAAACATGCAATAAAATACAAAAAGTGACCAATCAATATATACAGGTATATAACAGATATCTATCCTCTAGGTCATACATATGAAATATTTTACTATCCAAATTTAATAGAAAGCATGGAGCAGACAATAATGTACATAGAATGAAAAGTTTATATATATAAAAAAGATCACTAACTCATGCCTTTGGGATGTTTGCTATCTAAATTTAATATCCAGAATGCTTCTCACAGCATAAGGCGTTTTTGCCAACTTCCTCCTCTGGGGAATATGGCACTCTTTCTATTTAAAGTGCAATGAATCACCATTATGCATGGTAATAGAATGTTTGACAGCGCCAGAGTGCGATCCATTTTTTTAAGATATATTATTTAAGTGTTCGGAAATTCGATGTTTTAATTTTCTAGTGGTACATCCTACGTATTGTACTTTACATATATCACAGAAAATCTAGTATACTATATGGTAGGTATTGCATGTAATGAATTCTTGGATATAATGAACATCTTGAGAAGAGCGAAAGCTTTTTGTTTTGTCTGCAGCAAAGGCGCACTTGTTACAACGGTTTCCATTACACTTGAAAAAACCTTTGGGTTTTAACCAAGAGGTCTTTTTGGTCGGACTTGGAACAGGCTTGGAGAAAGCGTGTTGCCCAAGTTCCGGCCTCTTTTTGCTACAAACCTGCAGCCCTGAGATATGATTTTTCTAAATGTGCCATTTTGGTTGATAAATGGAAGAATTTTTTTGATAATATTTTTGACTTGGTTATATTGTAGGCTGTAGGATGTGGAAAAAGTACCAGATGTGTCATTATTCATATTTGGGGGAATATTTTTTTTTTTAGATAGGAGTTGATTTCTTTTTATGTTTTTTACTTTGGTGAATGCACTCTGAATCAACTGACTTCCATATCCCCTTTCTCGCAATCTGTTATGCACAACATTATTCTCCACAAGGAAGCGGTTGTTGTCTGAACAAATGAGTTTGACACGTAACATTTCACCATAGGGGATAGCCCATGTAGTATGTTTGGGTTTACAGCTTATCGATTGGAGAATAGTATTGCCTTATATACTTTTCCTGTACAAAGATGTATGTACACGATCAGCAATGCAATCTACTTCAAAGAAAAATAAATGAAATTTGATTGGAAAGTGGATCAGCCGTGAACTTTAAATTGCATGTGTTATCATTTAGATATAAAACAAATTATAGGGCCCCTACATGGCAATAACCATTTAATAATGTCAATATAGGATTGCTGGATAATATAGCGGCATTAGTTGGCCATAAGTACTGCATTGCTGTAACATACATTACCTAACTGTGAGAGCAAAATACTTTCTACCATCACTTTGCTGGCAAAACGTATGTAGCGCAATAAAGCATAACATAAGATTATGTGATGTAGTATTATGAAGACATTTATAAAGACATTTATTTGGAATTAAGGAACTTTGTAACCTTTGTAAGAGGGTGGCACATCACTTTCCAACCTTCTTACTAGGTATTTAGTTAAAGTCCTAAGAATCCCTGTGACTTGTATTTTAATAAAACTAGAATCTGTGTCTACTATGTTTGACATTTATTATTGTAGTAGCTACTAAGTCCGCTGCAACACTATGTTTTTTAAGTGAAATAAAATGTTTGTCTTGGTTATATGCCAAATCTGGGGTCATTCCCAAACTTAAAGCAGAATATCCCTTCCTGACGTTTCTTAGTAACATGCAAAAATAGGAAAAAACATTTGAGCTGTTGGGGTTTCATTGTGGTCACGAGTGACCATAAAATCTGAACAAGAAAAGATTATTCTGAATTGATCATTGAAAATCCATTATCATCAAGTAGATTTGAATGAACGCTTATATTCATACTCATTTTCATTTCACCCTGTGAAGAAACAAAAAAAATCATATTACATGAAAAGTAGTTGTTAGTGATGAGTGAGCACTAAAATGCTCGGGTACTCGTTGTTCGAGTTGAGCAAATTGGAATGCTCGAGTGTTCGGACCGAGTAATGAGCCCAATGTAAGTCTATGGGAAACTCGAGCATTTTTCAGACGGCTCCCCCGGTGGTCTGCAGAGGGCCTAAAAATGGCCCAAATCAATGGGAACTGTGCTCAAATGACATGGGAACAGCATGGGGAAGACCCCTGGAAGCATTTCTGACTCCCAGGTGCTGTCAACAACGTTGTCAGAGGTATTATGCCACTTTTACAGACTCACAATAAAACATACAAAAACAAAAACAAAATGGATTTTTCTGGGAAATATGTTAAGGAACATTCTTTCCACTGTAATAACTTGTATATAAGGCAAAATAAATAACCAAAAACAAAAATGCTCCTCCACAACTTGGGCTATGTTCACACATAGCGTTTTTGATGCGTTTTTGCATTTTTGCATTGCTTTAAACCAAGACAAATGCATTCACTGGGAAATGTCATTTTAACATTTAACAACCTTATCTGGCCATGTGGTGTGTGACACATCATCAGACACATCCTGTTTCATTTATGATGGAGGGACTCTGAAAGTCACGAAGCCTATTTTTATAGGGCCATCAGGCGGCCCTTACTATTCTTAAAGGGCCAGCAGTCGGCCCTCGCTATTGTTTGAGAGCCATCAGCCGGCTATGCTTTGTTGTTCCCATTATTAATGAGTGGGTCTCCTATACTGTTATTGCGTATGCAGTGGCTGCAAGGGCTGCCAAAAATTTGGACGCACGCCAATGCCCTTTGCAAGAGACGTAGAGGTCAGAGAGCTTCCTAAAAACAATGTTCCCATTATTAGGAAGTGGGTCTTCCATAGTGTTTGCCTATGCAGTGAAGCAATGGCTGCCAAAAATTTGGAGGCACTCCAATACCCCTTGCAAGAGGTGGAGAGCCTCCTAAAAACAATGTTCTCATTATTAGGAAGTGGGTCTCACATAGTGTTTGCCTATGCAGTGAAGCAAGAGTTGCCAAAAATTTGGAGGAACTCCAATGCCCTTTGCAAGAGACGCAGAGGAGGTCAGAGAGCCTCCTAAAAACAATGTTCCCATTATTAGGAAGTGGGTCTCCCATAGTGTTTGCCTATGCAGGGAAGCAACGGCTGCCAAAAATTTGGAGGCACTCCAATTTCCCCTTGCAAGAGACATAGATATGTTGATTTGGTACATATGGTGGTGATATAGTAGTGGAGAATGAGGATGTGGAGAAGGAGGAGGACAAGAGCTAATAGACAAAATCGGTAAGCGTATACCCATGTCTGGGTGTGAAGATAGAGGTGCATGGGAATAGAGTTAGACATCCCCAAAAAAAGACACTGTATTTTAGTTTATGTTACACTGCTATCATTCGGTGGTGTTGAGAAGTCTGGCCCTATCCAACCCTTGTTCATTTTTATGAGTCAGCCTGTCAGCATTTTCAGTTGACAGGCGGATGCGCCTATCAGTTATAATTACACAGGCTGCACTAAAAACCCGCTCTGACAAAATGCTAGCAGCAGGGCAGGTCAGGACCTCCAAGGCGTCGAGAGCCAGTTCATGCCACGTGTCCAGCTTGGATACCCAATAATTATAAGGCACAGAGGAATCACAGAGGATGTTGGTACGGTCGGCAAGGTAATCCCTCACCATTTTCCGAAACTTTGCACTCTTTGTGAGAGTACCCTTGCCTCAGAGCCTGTGCGATGGGAGGGTCTGAGAAAATTGGCCCAGAACTTTGACAGTGTTCCCCTAACTCTGCTGGATTGCATTTGTGGCTCTCTCGCTTGTACTCCTTGGTTGTCCAACAAACTGTGACCTCTGCCGCCAGCATTTTCAGATGGGAGTTTTTTTAATAATTCCGCAACAAGGGCCTTCTCGTACTGCACCATTTTATTAGATCTGTCCTGCAAGGGAATAAGAGACCTAAAGTTCTCCCTGTTGTGTGGGTCTACAAGCGTCACCAACCAGTAATGACTGTCACCCAAAATTTGGAGAACATGAGGGTCACGGGAAAGGCAGCGTAACATAAACTCAGACATGTGTGCCAGACTGCAAAGAGGCAAGAATTCCATGTCCTCACCAAGAGGACGACTGACCATGTTCTCCTCCTCATCCTCTTCCCACCATCTATAGCGCAGGAAACTAGCTCCTGTTCTTCTTCCTCCTCTTCCTCATTGTCACCCAATCCACGTTTGGATGAGATGAGGCTGGACTTTGTGTAATCACCCTGTATGGTTCCTTGCTCCATCTCATTGTGCTCTGCCTGCAATGCATCCTCTTTTATTGAGTGCAGAGAGCGTTTCAGAAGACAGAGAAGCGGGATCGTGATGCCAATTATGGTGTCATTGCCGCTCACTATCTTGGTGGAGTCCTTTTTGGAGTTATTGGCAGAGTCTTTAAAAAAAAAAACAGACTCGGGAAGGCTTAACAGTTGTACTGGCAACCTCCATCGTGTTGATGTTACAGGGAACGGTTGCCCACCTTCTGTCTGCCGCCACCACACTGCTTGTTCTTGCCTGTTGTGGTGCTACGCCTCCCTTCTCCTATGTGCTCCTGTGCTCGCTCTGCAGGTCGCCTTGCCAGGTTGGGTCAGTGACTTCATTGTCCACCAACTCGTCTTCCACTTCTGCACCCTGGTCCTCCTACTGAATTTCTGGCAATTGTGTCTCATCATCATCATCCACCTCTTGTAACAGTTTACCACCGTCGCCTTCGTGTCATCGTGGCTGCTCAAATATTTGGGCATTGCTACATGCGATTTCCTCTTGCCCCGCTTCAAGTGGTCCGAGCAAGAGGCCCTAATCTATAAATGGAAAAGTGACCAGCCCTTCGGAGTGTCCAAGTGTGGGATCAGTTGTCTCTCGGCAGTCGGAATGGTGGGAGGAAGGAGGATCAGGGTGAGGAATATGCAGTCCAGACTCACGGCTACAATATTGGTGTTCTGCGGTCCCCTATTAATTGGGACCGGAAGGTCGAGCGACAAGATGTGGGAGTTTGTTGTGGCACAATTTCAGCTTGCCCACGGCCTCGGCCTCGTCCTCTGCATGCACCATCACCATCATGTCCACTTCCCCTCTCTTGCCACATGCCTTGCCCATTTTAAATGGAGGACAATATTTTCCACGTTCACTACAAATGGCTGGATTTGAACCGCAGTGATACGTGTGATGGAAAACCACAGTTTTCAATAGCTGTCCTGTAGGTTACTATTTTTCACAGCGACAACGTGCCAATAACTTCACTGACACACTGCAACAAAGTTTAAATGGAGGCCAGAAATGCCTGAATTTGGAGCGAACTTATACAGTACAGACCAAAAGTTTGGACACACTTTCTCATTTAAACGCAAACCGTATGGAAAAGCATGCCGCTGCAAGATGCTGTGGTAGCCGTGCTGGTTCAGTATGCCTTAAATTTTGAATAAATTCCCCAACAGTGTCACCAGCAAAGCACCCCCACACCATCACACCTCCTCTTCCATGCTTCCCAGTGGGAACCAGACATGTAGAGTCCATCCGTTCACCTTTTCTGCGTCGCACAAAGACACGGTGGTTGGAACCAAAGATCTCAAATGTCCATTCCTTGTGTTCTTTAGCCCAAACAAGTCTCTTCTGCTTGTTGCCTGTCCTTAGCAGTAGTGTTGAGCCACCCCCGTAGTGTTCGAGTTCGGTTCGGTTCGTCGAACACCCATGTGTTCGCCGAACTGTTCGTCGACCTGTTCGTCAAACACCTTCGAACACCGTTAAAACCAATGGCAGGCAAACAAAAACACATAGAAACACATAGAAAACACCTTCAAAGGTGTCCAAAAGCTGACAAACTGCTCAGAAGACACAACTAACACATGGAAAAGTGACAAGTACATATAGTCATGCGAAAAGAAAAGAGGTGGAGGAGTAAAAGGAGGGGGAGACACAGATATAGGCATGTCATGCCCTTCTAAAATCCAAAAAGTGAGAAGCCGACACGGCCAGTCCGCTCCTGCCCGTGCCACCTCCGTGTCGCTGGGTTTGTGCCAGAGCCGCGGTGAACCCTGACGGCCAGCCCCCCTCTCCCAATACTGGTGCCTGTCCGCTGGTGGGTCGAGCGAGCCCCCCTGTGGTAGAGGCAGCTCTAAGCTTTTTAATTTAAATTGTCTCTCTAATTTGAATGAATACACTTTAAATCCATTTACAAGGATCTATTGGAGGGCAAGTCTCATGCCAGCAGCCGCGTAATTCCAGCTCCAGTAGCGTCCACTAAAGCTGCTGCAGTTAAAAAGCTTTTATAAGGATCCACCGCAAGGCATCCTACTGCCAGTCCCAGCCCCTATGCCTTGGGGTGCCTCCTGATGCTCTTCACTGAGTATCCCGTGGTCCCGAAGCATTTCCTTTGAAAAAATTAATTGTCCAAACTACAGGTGGTGTAGCTTGCTTAACAGCCGGGATAATCCGCTGACTAGCAGACACTGCTACTAGGCACAAAGTATTTCCTGGGCTAGATGCAGTTAAAAATTTGTAATTAGATACTCTCGTTGGATGCTGAGAAAGCATTCCATAGAGTCTCCTGGCACGCCATATATGATTCTCTTAAAAAGCTTGGGGTAGGGGTCTAGGGGACCCTTTTATAGCCAAAATCACGGCCCTGTATCGCAATACGTCACCTAGGCTGAAGATAAATGGAACTGTAGCACCCTGAGGGCTCGGTTGCTACAGAGGTATTGCACCTCACCCAGAGGTGTGATATCTCACTCTCAGGTAAGGATGGAGTGTGGATCAGGACCCGACACCTGCATGCATTACACCACATTGCCGTGGGGCAGGGCGACCAATATGCCCCTGAGATGGGCACGACAGTCCCTGTCCCTGGCTGGAGTGGGGGGAGGGAACACTGAGGAAGGGGAACCCTATAGTGCAGGAGCAGGGAGGAAGCAGTTCCTGGGTGCATTGAGAAGGGAGTATAAAAGGTGGGCACCATCTTAGTTCAGTGCAGAGAAGTCTGAGCAGAAGTGACAGGGAGCAGGGGCTCTGCATGAGCTCTGCTCCGGAGGCGGGCCTAGTAACAGAGGCCCAGGCCTGGAAGAGGGAGAAGGAAGGAAGAGGAGTGGAGAAGGCTCCAGGAACGAGGAACAAAGGGATCCCAGGGGTGCGGACGGGCGAGTCACCACCGCACGCCCGAATCCACCTGCGTGGAGGGGTCAGGCCAAAGGGGGAGACCGGTCCCCGAAACTAGTGGAGGCAGGAAACGACCCTCAGCTAGAAACCGGAGGCTGTGACATTTTATGTGGCACAGCCCCTCACTACACCCGCTAGGAAGGCACCACATAGGGTCAGGGAAACTGGCGCCAAGTTTACCAAGAGGAGGCCCGAAGCAGCCGGACAGAAGGGTTGGTAAGAAAGACCAGACAAAGGACACACAAAGGGGGTCCTGTGAAGCACTCCAAAGTTATCTGGGAGTTGTCTGAGCCCCTCACCTGGTGAGCACAGTACGACGTGGGCAGCCGTTACCTGCAGACGTGGTCTGGATAATAAGAACTGTGAGTAAAGGCCCTGCACTGCATCACTGACTCTGTGTCGTTACTGCTGCTGCCCTGCACCATCACCCCCATCCTCCGCATACACTGCCCTGAGGCTATACTCCTCCCGTGGGGAGTTATGCTACGCTCTGCTGCACCCACAACACCAGCCTCAGCGGTCTGCCCTGCAGCGGCTGTTCACTCTGACCGCAATCCACAGGTGGCGTAGTCGGACATTTAAACATCAAAACCACATAAATAGTTCCGCCACTGGTTTGACTGCCCTGAGCCACGGAACCGGGTCGCCGCCACGGAGACTACAACCACCAGCATCCACCAAAAAGGGTCCGGCTCTGGGTATCCCAAGGCCCAGGGGGTGCATCAGAACATTTTCATCACCTTTCACAATCACCAATGGGACAAGGCAGGGATGTCCTCTGTCCCCTCTCTTATACATCCTAGTGACGTAGCACCTGCTCTCATCAATTCGCCATAACCCCAATATTAGGTGGATTGAGGTGGGAGGCACCGAGTACAAGTGCTCTCTATTTGCTGATGATGTCCTAGTATATATCACTCAATCACATATATCCTTCCATGCTGTTATGGCTGAAATAGATCACTTTGTTACATGGTCAAATTTTAAAATCAATGCAGCGAAGTCTGAGGCCCTCGATGTCTCCCTCCCCAAATCCATACAGGATTCCATCCAGTCCAACTTTCCCTTTGCCTGGCCCTCACAGGGTATCAAATACTTAGGAATTCCTATTCATAGAGACCTCTCCCATCTATGTTATCTTAATTTTGGGCCCTTTATTGAACAACTCCATACAGACCACCGTTGGCAAGTTAGAACTGTAAGATTCACTACGTGAACCACTGGTGTTTTGTGGAAAAGCACATGTACACTGTGTTCCAAATTATTATGCAAAAAGTGTTTAGGAGTGATAAGGGAAGAATTTGTTTGTTTGTCAGTTAAACTCATTGATGGTGATGTGTGTCAGGGCTCTTTATATCACTGTAAGCAATTGCAGACACCTGTGCTAATTAGTTTGGCAGGTGTGTCCAATGAAAGGCAAGACTACTTAAGAAGGCTGTCCCACATTATTAAGCAGCCTACATTTTCTGCCAAAATGGGAAAGAAAAAGGATGTGTCGGCTGCTGAGAAGCAACAAATTGTGGAGTGTTTAGGTCAAGGCATGACTACAATCAACATTGTGCGATGATCAGGATGAAGTGTCTTGGCAATCAAGAAGTATGTAGCTGATTCACAGTACACACGTGTGCGTGCTGATAAGGGCAAATTGAGGACTCTTTCCTACAGGCAATTACGTCAGGTTAAAAGAGCAGCGTCAAAAAAGCCTTGTCATAGCAGCAGACAAGTTTTTGAAGCTGCTGGTGCCTCCAACGTCCCCCGAACAACAAGATGCAGGGTCCTTCAGAGGTTTGCAGCTGTGCGTACGCCATCCTGTTGACCTCCTCTATCCACTTCACACAAGCAGAAACGGCTCCAGTGGGCCAAACATTACATGAAGACTGATTTACAAACTGTTTTGTTCACGGATGAGTGCCGTGCAACGCTCGATGGTCCAGATGGATGGAGTGGAGGATGGCTGGTTGATGGACACCCCACGCAAACACAGCTACAGCGCCAACAAGGAGGAGGTGGAGTAATGTTTTGGGCTGGAATCATGGGGAGAGAGATTGTCGGCCCCTTTAGGATCCCTGAAGGGGTAAAGATGAACTCCATAATGTATGTGGAGTTTCTCAAACAGCACTTCCTGCCATGGTTCAAGAAGAAGAACCGTGTATTCCACAGCAAGATCATTTTTATGCATGATAATGCACCATCTCATGCTGCACATAAAAAATCTGCATCTCTGGCTGATATGAGCATAAAAGGGGACAAACTTATGGTGTGACCCCCATGCTCCCCTGACCTCTACCCCATTCAGAACCTCTGGAGCATCATCAAAAGGAGTGTCTATGATGGCGGGAGGCAGTTCACATCTAAGCAACAGCTCTGGGAGGGTATTCTGTCCTCATGCAAAACAATTGAAGCAGAAACCATCCAAAACCTGACAAATTCAATGGACGAGAGAGTTCAGAAGCTCCTTTCGAACAAGGGGTCCTATGTGAAAATGTAACATCACCTAGAATAAAGTTTTGAGTTGAAAACTGTTTGATTTCAGTTTCTAATAACCTACTAATGCTTATAATTTCAAAAATGACCATTTTTTTGGTCTTTATTAAAATGAAAAGGTTGATCGAAAAGTTTGGGGGATCTAAGAGTGTGGCAACCCAGTAGTCAGGATTACTTCGAATTCTGACAATATGAGGGTCATGTTGCAGGTAGTGCAGCAAGAAGGCACTTATGTGTCTTGCGCATCTCGGATCCCCAAAATTATTTTCCGGGCTAGATGCAGCTAAAAATTATTATTAATTTTAAATCTGGTGTAGCTTAGTATAGATGGCCTAATAGAATCAGTGCTGTACACTGCTACAAAGCCCAAATTATTTTCCAGCCAAGGTACAGATAAAAATGATTAGTAATTTTAAATCTGGTGGAGCTTAGTATAGATGGCCTAATAGAATCAGTACTGCACACTGCTACAAAGCCCAAATTATTTTCCAGCCAAGATACAGATAAACATGATTAGTAATTTTAAATCTGGTGGAGCTTATTATAGATGGTCTAATAGAATCAGTGCTGCACACTGCTACAAAGCCCAAATTATTTTCCAGCCAAGGTACAGATAAAAATGATTAGTAATTTTAAATCTGGTGGAGCTTAGTATAGATGGCCTAATAGAATCAGTACTGCACACTGCTACAAAGCCCAAATTATTTTCCAGCCAAGATACAGATAAACATGATTAGTAATTTTAAATCTGGTGGAGCTTATTATAGATTGCCTAATAGAATCAATGCTGCACACTGCTACAAAGCCCAAATTATTTTCCAGCCAAGATACAGATAAACATGATTAGTAATTTGAAAGCTTAAAACGGTTGGTGAGGTGATTTTAACCAATCATCAAGCTTTTACTCTCCCCAGGATGACACAGGGGTAGAAAAGTCGTTTCGGATCCATGATTTGTTCATCTTTATGAACGTGAGTCTGTCTACATTATCAGTGGAGAGCCGCGTGCGCTTATCTGTCAGCACACCACCAGCAGCGCTGAACACACGTTCAGACAGAATGCTGGCTGCGGGGCATGACAAGATCTCCAAGGCGTAAGTGGCTAGCTCCGGCCATTTATCCAGATTGGAAGCCCAAAAAGAGCAAGGGTCCAGTGACACAGTCATGGCTTCAATGTTTACTTGGAGATACTCCTGTACCATCGTCTCTAGGCGTTGACTATGTGTCAGACTTCTTGTCTCCTGTGGCCTTGCAAAGGATGGGCTAAAAAAGTGGTGAAATGATTACGCAAAATTGATGTTACCAACAGATACTGTGGTTCTGAGACGAGTGCTGAACACTCGACGGTCCCATGGTTGGCAATTTGGAACTGTGAGATTCACTACGTGCACCACTGGTGTTTTGTGGAAAAGCACATGTAAGATTCTGCAACAGTCTCTGCTGATACTCCTGCATGCGTGCATCCCTTTCTATGGCAGGAATAATTTCTGCAAATTTACTTTTGTACTGGGGATCTAACAGTGTGGCAGCCCAGTAGTCAGGATTATTTCTAATTCTCACAATTCTAGGGCCATGTTGCAGGTAGTGCAGCAAGAAGGCACTCGTGTGTTGCGCATCCAGGAGCACCAAGTCCCTGTTGTGTTGGTGGCGAGGTAACAATCATGCTTCCTTCCTCTGTCCTCTCCCCCCAACCTCGCACAACAGAAATGTGATCAAGGTCTCCCTCATCTGATGAGTCTTCCATCAGTTCGTCCTCCACTTCTTCCTGGGCTCCTGCACCTTCCTCACTAGTTTGGCTGCTACCATGCGCCCTAGTAAAACCATCTCCGCCACCCTCACATGCCTGCCGCCTTGGTGCTGCCGACCGTCTGGACCTTGCAGATGTTAGCCCTTCCGCATACAACTCCTCCTCCTCTACTTCCTCCACCTCCTCTTGTGCCACCACCTGACTCCGAATTCTGTTTAACATGTGCTCCAGCATGTAAATCACCGGAATAGTCATGCTGATAATGGCATCGTCAGCACTAAACATCTTTGTCGCCATTTCAAAACTGTGCAGAAGGGTGCATAGGTCCCTGATCTGAGACCACTCCTCCAGCGTGATTTGCCCCACCTCTGGATCCCATTGGCCCAGGCTATACGTCAGAACGTATTGCACCAGGGCTTGTCGGTGCTGCCACAGTCGCTGCAACATGTGCAGAGTTGAATTCCACCGGGTAGGCACATCGCATTTTAGCCGGTGAAGTGGCAGGCCCAACGACTTCTGTAGAGATGTAAGTCGCTGAGCTGTGGGATGCGAACGGCGGAAGTGAGCACACAGTGACCGTGCCCTCTGCAGAAGGCCATCTAGTCCGGGATAGTGGGCTAAAAATTGCTGGACTACCAGGTTCAACACGTGAGCCATACAAGGCACGTGTGTGACATTGCCCCGGCGAAGGGCCGCACCCAGGTTTGCAGCATTGTCACACACGGCCTTCCCTGGTTTCAGGTCCAGTGGAGACAACCATTCATGAAATTGGTTCTCCAGAGCTGACCACAACTCCTCAGCTGTGTGACTCACATTTCCCAGACATTTCAAAGTAAAAACCGCCTGATGACGTTGAGCCCTACTGCCAGCATAGTAAGGAGGTGTGCAGGATCCCTTCTGCACAGTTAGAAAGCTTGTGGCATGACCAGACAGGCTTTGGGTGCAGGTGGAGTACTGAGAGGAGGTTGAGGAGGCAGAAGCAGTGGAGGAACTTTGAGATAAAGAGGATTGACGCACAACTCGTGGGGACGGCAAGACTTGGACAGCAGCCCCTTGTCCTGCTGTCACCATAGTTACCCAGTGCCCAATCAGCGACATGTAACGCCCCTGTCCATGCCTACTCGTCCAAGTGTCTGTGGTGAAATGCACCCTGTCACACACAGAGTTTCTCAAAGAAGCTGTGATGTTGTGTGCGACATGCTGGTGGAGCGCAGGCACACCTTTCTTTGAGAAGTAGTACCGACTGGGCATCTGGTACTGGGGCATTGCGACGGACATAAGGTCTCGAAAATCCTCTGTGTCCACCAGGCGGAAAGGCAGCATTTCTGTAGCCAAGAGCTTGCAGATGGTGAAATTCAACCTCTTTGCTTTCTCATGGCTAGGAGGAAATGGTCTTTTACTTGTCCACATCTGAGGGACCGAGGGCTGGCTATTGTGCTTAGACGGGGTTGATAAGGGTGTCCCCGGCAAACTGCCGGTCTGTGAGGAAGATGCAGGCGGACATGTTAGGTTGCCTTGATCCAAAGGTGGTGCTATTGATGTCAGACAGCACTCAACACCAGCTGGTGTTACCACCTCCAAAGAAAATGATGACCTGCCAATCACGCTGGCTGTTGCGGGTAAAGAGGTGGCAGGTCTGCGTCCCAAAACAGGTGTGACTGCTGTCCCCCCAGTCACAGAGGATGAAGAGGCCGCGGATGCACAAGATATGGCAGACGGTGGTTGGCCTGGCCGGCTAGGCCGCATTGTAGCACAGTGAGCTTCCCACTGCAACTTATGCTTCATATCCATGTGCCGGTTCATGCATGAAGTACTCAAACTATGTATTTTTTGGCCTCTACTTAGCTTTTGCTGACAAATGTTACAGATAACACGAGTTGGGTCATCTTTATCGATCTGAAAAAATGCCCAGGCTATGCAAGGCTTAGCACCCATGCAACCTGAAGAGCCACCACGACTTGTGATGAGAGGCAGAGTTGTGTTTGATAATGCAGTTGTTGACGTGCTTCCAGTACTACGTCTCTGACCAGGAAGGCGCAACCTGACCTCGTCGTCACAAGCATCCTCCTCCACCTCCTGTGCTGACCTCATCTCTTGGCTGACTGTGGGTTGACAGTAAGTGGGATCTCCAACCTCATCATCATCACCCTGTGCGTTATCACACCCGTCGTCCTCAGAGCCAACCTGTTCCTGCCCTGACAAAAAACTAAAGTTGTCGCTCCAATCAGGTATTTGAGTCTCATCATCGTCTTCCTCATTGTCTCCACCAACAGGAGTTACAGTTTGGGAATGAGGGTCTACATTATGGTCAGAACCTTCTGCGTCTGGTCCTGGATCCCACTCATAAAGATTCTGGGCATCAGTGC
Source organism: Phyllobates terribilis (assembly GCF_046119375.1). NCBI lineage: Eukaryota > Metazoa > Chordata > Amphibia > Anura > Dendrobatidae > Phyllobates > Phyllobates terribilis. The sequence goes on from NW_027362764.1 coordinate 255,507,149, forward strand.
AGATCATTTCCTCGTCTGGATTCACAGAAGCGCTGGAGTCGACCTCTGATTCCCAGGCTATAGTATGAGTAAACAGCTCTGCAGACTCAACCATCTGTTCTACCTCATACTCAGACGGGCAGCTGGAGATTTGGGAGCTGTGAGGAAGCAAGTGCGATTGGGGTGACACCTTTGAGGACTGGAGTATTTGTGATGTTGAAGTTGATGTGGAGGAGAGCCCACTTAAAGGAACACTTGATATCCGTTGAAGCACCTGCTGTTTTTGTGCCTCATCTGGAATTTGTAGCGATTGGCGTGGCCGTAAGAAAGGGATCTTATCACATTGTCCGCTAAAAGAAGTAGACATTTTAGTTTGGCTGGAAGATGGTCTTTCTTCTGCAGATGTTACTGTTGCTTTAACACCTACCCCACGGACACAACCTTTTTTCCCCTTCGCAACACGCCTATTCCCCTTTCCACCAGCAGCAGGCCTTTTTCCACTCATTTTGGTGGTTAACTAATTCACAACTCTGGAGTTGTTTACACAAAAAAACAATGGATGGGAACCGAGCAGAGCTGAGTGGCCAAACTGTGGTATTAGGCCAAAACTATTGGCTGGGTTAGATACAGAAAAAACTTATATTCAATTTGCAACCTGATGGAGGTCAGTATAGATGGACTAATAGAACAAGTCCCACACACAGCTAGAAGCCCAAATATTTTTTCAGAGGTAGATGCAGAAAAAAATTGTATTCAGTTTGCAACCTGATGGAGGTCAGTATAGATGGACTAATAGAGAAAGTCCCACACACTGCTAGAAGGCCAAATATTTTTTCAGAGCTAGATGCAGATAAAAATTATTTTTAGTTTGCAACCTGATGGAGGTCAGTATAGATGGACTAATAGAGAAAGTCCCACACACTGCTAGAAGGCCAAATATTTTTTCAGAGCTAGATGCAGACAAAAAATTATTTTGAATTTGCAACGTGATGGAGGTCAGTATAGATGGACTAATAGAACAAGTCCCACACACTGCTAGAAGGCCAAATATTTTTTCAGAGCTAGATGCAGAAAAAAATTATATTCAGTTTGCAACCTGATGGAGGTCAGTATAGATGGACTAATAGAACAAGTCCCACACACTGCTAGAAGCTGAAATATTTTTTCAGAGCTAGATGCATAAAAAAATTATATTCAATTTGCAACCTGATGGAGGTCAGTATAGATGGACTAATAGAATGATGCTATGACCAAAAGATTTTACTTCACTAGGTGCAGTAAAAAAATTGGTATTCTATACACAGGTGGTATATTTTGCAACACAGATAGGCTACTCCACTGACTAACACACTCTGCAATAGGCCAAAAAGGATTAGCTTTGCTAGATTCAGCCAAATGCTGTGAAAAAAACTTGCACAGCACTGGCACAGACCTGCCTGGCAAAAACTGATAGGAACTGATGTAGCCTAGTCCTGAAAAGGACTGCAATTACAATTAGTCTTTACTCCCACAACCTATCTATTTAAGAGCACAGACCTGCCTCATAAAAGTCATAGGAAATGCTGTAACCTAGTCCTTAAAAGGACTGCAATCACAACTATTCCCTACTCCCAAGCTATCTGTAGATTTGTGCGAAAATTGGCTTGAAATTTACAAGGTATAGCGCACACAGCAACAGCGGTGCCGTCTAACACGCAGCTGCAGCAGTGAGAAAATGGTGGCGACGGGGAAAATGGCTTGGTCTTATAGGGCAAGGACATGTGACATACACTGCCAATGACACATGCCCTTGCTTGTGTGAAAAAAAGCACTTCGCTCCGTGTGTGCGCTGCTGATAGGCTGACAGATTGCACCTCCCCACTGTAAATGCGGGAAAGAAAAAAAAAAATGGAGATCTTCATTATTCCTGCAGAGATCCACCCCCTGCCCCTCCCCCCGCCCCGCTGTACACTCAAACTGCATATTAACATTAATTTTCATCATTACTGAGAAAAAATCCAGTTATGATTTTGGTGCACGAACAGTTATCGAACAAAACTTCGAACAGCCGAATTTTTCTCAAATCGTTCGTGTTCGCCGAACGGCTCGAACACCGCCCAAAATAGCTTGAATTTGAGATTGGCGAACAGTTCGAGTCGAACAACGTTCATCTCTACTTAGCAGTGGTTTCCTAGCAGCTATTTTACCATGAAGGCCTGCTGCACAAAGTCTCCTCTTAACAGTTGTTGTAGAGATGTGTCTGCTGCTAGAACTCTTTGTGGCATTGACCTGGTCTCTAATCTAAGCTGCTGTTAACCTGCGACTTCTGAGGCTGGTGACTCAGATAAACTTATCCTCAGAAGCAGAGGTGACTCTTGGTCTTCCTTTCCTGGGGCGGTCCTCATGTGAGCCAGTTTCTTTGTAGCGCTTGATGGTTTTTGCAAATGCACTTGGGGACACTTTCAACGTTTTCCCAATTTTTCGGACTGACTGACCTTCATTTCTTAAAGTAATGATGGCCACTCCTTTTTTTTTACTTAGCTTGCCATAATACAAATTCTAACAGTCTATTCAGTAGGACTAACAGTTGTGTATCCACCAGACTTCTGCACAACACAACTCATGGTCCCAACCCCATTTATAAGGCAATAAATCCCACTTATTAAACCTGACAGGGCACACCTGTGAAGTGAAAACCATTTCCGGTGACTACCACATGAAGCTCATCAAGAGTGTGCAAAGCAGTCATCAAAACAAAAGGTGGCTACTTTGAAGAACCTAGAATATAAGACATATTTTCAGTTGTTTCACACTTTTTTGTTAAGTATATAATTCCACATGTGTTAATTCATAGTTTTGATGCCTTCAGTGTGAATGTACAATTTTCATAGTCATGAAAATACAGAAAAATCTTTAAATGAGAAGGTGTGTCCAAACTTTTGGTCTGTACTGTATATGATATGTGTGACGGAAAACCACAGTTTTAAATAGCTGGCCTGTAGGTTGCTATTTTTCACAGCGACCTGATGTCTTTAACTTCACTAACACACTGTAACAAAATTTAAATGGAGGCCAGAATGGCTGAATGTGGAGCGAACTTGTATGTGATACATGTGATGGAAGATCACAGTTTTAAATAGCTGGCCTGTAGGTTATTATTTTTCACAGCGACCTTGTGTCAATAACTTCACTAACACACTGCAAAAAATTTTAAATGGAGGCCAATATTTTCCACGTTCACTACAAATTTCTGGATTTTTATCGCTGTAATATGGAAAGGAGCTGGCTGTATTCTGCAGTGGCAACAAGCAAATGGAGCAGAAAAATGGTATTCTCTGGATTGCTTTTTAAGCAAATAATCAGGATTAAGATAAAAAAAATTATCCCTGGCCTATGATACCTGGGGCTATTTCTAGGAATATCTGTAACAGCAGCCGCAGACAGAACTGGAATGGAGACTCTTGTGCTGTATGAACTGCAGTCTGCCACATACACTGCCTACCTGCCTAGCTCTGATCTATCTATCTATCTGTTGTGGAATACTAGACTAACAGGATGTTAAATGGACCCTCTTGCTATATTCACTACAGTCTGCCACATACACTACCTGCCTGCTTAACTCCTGCTGTCACCACTGAATAGATGCAGCTGGATTAGTCCTCAGAACGACTGTTAGTTCAGATGGATATATATAGATGTTGTGGTATACCTACACTAATTAATAAAGAAGCAAATCTCTCCTTAGCTCAGCAGCATCTCTCCCTACACTGCCTGTTTCCGGGGTAGACTGCGACGAGCATGGCGGTGCCAGGTCTTATATAGACCTGATGATGCTGTGTGGCCAGCCAATCACTGTAATGCCACAACCAACATGGCTATGGCATTACAGTGCATGGCAGGCAATCCCTGAATGTTAATTGGCTCTCTAAAGACTGCCAAACATGCTCCCGCCCGAGCAACCAGGAAATACTCGCAGAGCGCCGAACATCTCGAGCAGTGAGATGCTCGGACGAGTACCGAGCAGTGGTGAGCACGTTTGCTCATCACTAGTAGTTGTCCATGGTGTATGACTGACAACACTATAATCAATACAAGTATGCCAGGCTACGACCTAGACTGTGAACAATATCTTCCCCAAAATATCATTTAAGTAATATAGATAATAAAATCAGAAAGAATTTCTGAACATTTCATTTAAAGGGGCTTACGTATAATAAATATTTTAAAGCTATGTATCAATTTAACATTGTCAGATAGTGACCAGGGACTGTGGGCACATACCCGATTCCTCGAACTAGGGGCACCTTAGGCTATCACTGTTCCTAAGATTATCCTGGATGGTAGAGATGCTGCGGTTTCGTACCTTGCTATGCTCCTATCTTGCCCTTATCTATTCCCTCCCCCAACCAGGGAGGTGTGTGACTGAAGTGTATAGGCAAAGATTAACCAGAACAACAGGGGTAAACAGACAGGGATAAAAGAAAACTACAATGCAAAAAAAGAGAGCATGGACCGCACCTCCAAAAAATCATACAATTGATTTAATGCTTCTCGGCAAAAATATATATAACTGAACAAGGGGTTCTTAGTTTAACATTCTGATCAGACTGTATGAAGCCCACTGCCACGTCACGGCAAACCTCTTAGTGAGTCCTAACATTCCCTGCTTAAAAGGAGCGGCGTCGTGCGCCAATTACACTCGCAGCAACAATGCACCAGCTGGGTGGGCGGCCTGGTGCCTCACAGCACCCATGCTGCAAGACTGAGTCCTCATGACTCCAGACCGTACCGTCCCACAAGCACAACACCACAGCAACAGTGGCCGACACACTGCACCAACACTACATGAAAGGCGCATTGTAATTCACCTTCCTCAAGCTCTCAAGTGAAAGTTAAAATAGGCTATACCCAACACCACAGCAACAGTTGCCAACACACTGCACCAACACCACATGAAAGGAGCATTGTAACTCACCTTCCTCAAGCTCTCAAGTGAAAGTTAAAATAGGCTAGACCCTCTTTGCAGTCTCCTGCTAATTAAAATCACCTGTGTCAAATGTGAGGAGTGCTGGTCCAAGAAAGGGAAAAGAATATACAATGCAAAAAAGAGAACATGGACCACACCTCCAAAAAATCATACAATTGATTTAATGCCTCTCGGCAAAAATATATATAACTGAACATGAGGTTCTTAGTTTAACATTTTGATGAGACTGTATGAAGCCCACTGCCACATTACAACAGTGGGCTTCAAACTACAATTATACAAATACACTCACAAAACAATAGAGTAGGAAACAGGGGAGGAATAAGGAGGAAGAAACCAAATGCGAAAGGATGAGGATAAACATGCAAACCAACTCCACGTAGCAATCTCTTGAAAAACTTTCCAACCGCCTACTCTAAACACTGAACTCTCTCCTTCAACTCAAAACCAAATAGTGGCAACTACCACTGGCAAGGTTAAAAGGAAGGAGGAGGGTTCTCATACCTGCTGGGAGCAACGAACTCCAAACAACTAATACAAACCAAGACAGAGAACTTCAGGAGTCCAACTAAGCAATTTAACCCTTGCAGCACCAGCTAGCTGCTAATAGGATGGTGAAGCCATACTAACTAATGCAGGTGTATGTGTCACCAGACACTACGATTGTCTGACCCATCTCAGTAGTTGTATCCCCGTGACAAACATTTTATTACTTCTCCCTAATATAATATAACTCACTGCTGTCCAGCTGACCCACTGACTCCTACCTATAGAGAAGTTGAGTGGTTAAATGTTGTGTTCAGAATGAAAAAGTGCCTGGAATCTTAGGGTGTTATGATCTCTTAAGTTCTAACCAATTTTTTTAGTGTTTCAGAATAGCACTCAAGTGGATATTTTGAACTTCGAATTTACCTGCTTTTCCAAATTTTCCCAGAAAATGTGATATGCGAAAAGTAAATTCAGTTGAACCTTAATACGAGAAAGCTTGTAACTGCTTGGAAAATACACATGGGTGAGAGAAGAAAGAATACTGCACACCATAAGAGCTTACTGTTACACACTTATCCTGGGTCTGGAATTTGCTCCCTTCACCTCAGTCTGCTGCTCTCTGTTGTGCTCCACGTTGGACTTTGCAGGTTGCCTGGTGTGGTACCCCAGGAGTCCGGTTGCCACATTGGCATTGCCTCCCTCATAGGGAGTGATGCCATGCCTGGAAGCAACGAGGAGTCCCCTTATCAGGTAACACCAGCATCCAACACATTTCCTGGCTCCAGAACAGAAGGGGGAGCTCTAACCCAGTTTCAAGGGAGCTTCCCCTTTAAATTGGAGCCCGGAGGCGGGGGTTAGAAAAGTCAGTTGGAGTGAGAAAAGTCAGTTGGAGACGAAGGAGAGCAGGAAAAAGACGAGGGAGAACCTGGGGAGGGGAGCTCTGACCAAGCTCGCCCCAGAGAAAAGCACCAGAAACCGGACACCGGAGTCTGTGGTTGCTCGGGTACTAAAGTCCCGGCAGCTAAATCTGGAGGGGAGGAGACTGCAGGTCTCCTGGCCCCACCAAACACCCAGTCGCTCAGCAGCATACTAGAGCCCAGAGCCGCCACGAAGGAGCGACACCTGTAAAAGGCTCGAGATGCCTGCCATACGGGCTAGGATTTAATGATCATTTAGGAAAAAGGTCCGCAGCATAGCTTTAGGCAGCAGGGCCAAAGAGGACAGCGCAGAAGGAAGGCCTATAACCTCACCTGGCAAGGTGGATCCCAAATTGCTTCTAGTCTGCCCGGATCTCCATTATCTTCTGTTACCTGTGCCCCGGTCTGCACCATCAAACATCAAGTAAAGGTAGTGGAAACTGCCATTCTTGTGTTGTCTGGTCATTATCTGCACCCTCAGTCCTGCACCCCAACATCCACAATCCTATACATAAACCGTATGGGTAGCCCTGGGGCCCGCTCTACCAGTGGGGAGCAAATCCATCCCAGCTGTGTCACCAACGGCCCCAGCAGTCTCTTTCAGCAGCGGCGGCGGCCACCTATAGCCGCATACCACTGGTGGCGTCACGAAACTTATCACCTAAACAAACTGTCCTTTTTATTGACTGCCTAGGGCCCTGGACCGGGTCACGCCCCCGTGACTATCCCAAGGAACCGACCAACCCGATGGCGAGTACCCTACGGTCCTAGGGGGAGCGTCATTTTTGGCGTCACGAACAGGATTGTCGTAGCCCGGTATAACCGGGTACTGTGTGCCATAGACTTTGTTTAACTGCATAATCGCATCATTTGACATCAGTCAGGGGGAAGCAGGAGGCTCCAATCCGGAACCGCCGGGTAAGCGATCCCTCTCGCCTGCAGAGCAGCAGACTGGTATGCCAGAAAAAACCCAGGACCTTGCTGTGGTTCACTAGGGGGGGAGGAAGATGCCCAACCTAGAAGAAGGTCCAGCTGCAGGCGTGGCCGCAGCAACTGTAATGCCTTTATCCATGCCGTATATCCCAGAGGCGGCATGGTTGCCTCAGTACTCAGGGGAGTCGCATACCCTGAGCAAATTTGAGGAGAGACTGCATAGTTTGTTCGAAGTGTACCCCCTGTCAGAGAAGCAAAACATCAGCATCCTTATAGGTCAGCTAATTGGTGCAGCTCAGAGGGAGGTGAGGTCCTGGCCGGGCAGGGACAAAAGAACTGTTAAGCAAATTCTGGCCAGGTTGAAGGATACCTTCGACACCCGCACAGCAGCGGAGATTAAAATGAAGCTCTATGGGTGCAAACAAAGGGTGCAGGACATTGTACGGGACTATGCTCTAAACCTGCAGGAGGCGCTGCGGGCCATTAAACAGGTAGACCCCGACAGTGTGCGAGACAAGGACAGATTGCTAGCTGAACAGTTTATTGAGGGACTCCTGCCTAACGCTTACCGGACACAGCGGTGCATTATGGCTCTGCAAAACCATGATCTAGACATCGCGCAATTTAAAGACCGGGCCATCCGGGTGCTGCGAGAATCAACCACAAGTGGCACTGCACCCCTCCGGCACCCAGCAATCAAATACCACCAGGAGGCGTCCTTTTCCTTGGCACCTGTGGAGGTTGACGCGCAGACCCAAGATAATGACCCCTCTGCAGACCTACACCTTCAGGTCCAGGATCTGACCAAAAGTGTGGCTACACTAACCAAAACCATGCAGGCCATGCAAGTGTATCCAAAGGAAAGTATCCAGCTGGCTTTCAGTCCAGATGACGTCCCGTGGCGACGGCAGAGAAGAATTCCACCGACAAGAGGGAGAGACTGCGATTGCTACGACCAAAACGGACAACCCATCTGCCGCCGCTGTCAAAAGGCGAGGCACATCGCAAGATTCTGCAATTTAAACGAGCAACCCCTGGGGCAGAGGGTCAACCTCCAGGAGTAAGACGACCAGGCCCACAAAGCTGGCGAGACAAGTACGTGGGAGGACGACCGGTCCTGCCTGTTGTGCTTGATGGCATCCCGGTGAACGCGTTACTGGACACCGATTCCCAGGTGACAATGTCAAGGTAAAATATATATATTATAGAAAATCAATTAGTTTCTTTTAATAGATTACCTAATCAGTAGAGATGAGTGTTGTTCTACTCGAACTGTTCGCCAATCTCAAATTCGAGCTGTTTTGGGCGGTGTTCGAGCCGTTCGGCGAACACGAACAATTTGAGAAAAATTCGGCTGTTCGAGGTTATGTTCGATAACTGTTCGTGCACCAAAATCATAACTGGATTTTTTCTCAGTAATGATGAAAATAAATGTTAATACGCAGTTTGAGTGTACAGCGGGGTGGGGGGAGGGGCAGGGGATGGATCTCTGCAGGAACAATGAAGATCTCCATTTTTTTTTCTCTTTCCCGCATTTGCAGTGGGGAGGTGCAATCTGTCAGCCTATCAGCAGCGCACACACGGAGCGAAGTGCTTTTTTTCACACAAGCAAGGGCATGTGTCATTGGCAGTGTATGTCACATGTCCTTGACCTATAAGACCAAGCCATTTTCCCCGTCGCCACCATTTTCTCACTGCTGCAGCTGCGTGTTAGACGGCACCGCTGTTGCTGTGTGCGCTATACCTTGTTAATTTCAAGCCAATTTTCGCACAAATCTACAGATAGCTTGGGAGTAGGGAATAGTTGTGATTGCAGTCCTTTTAAGGACTAGGTTACAGCATTTCCTACGACTTTTATCAGGCAGGTCTGTGCTCTTAAATAGATAGATTGTGGGAGTAAAGACTAATTGTAATTGGAGTCCTTTTCAGGACTAGGTTACATCAGTTCCTATCAGTTTTTGCCAGGCAGGTCTGTGCCAGTGCTGTGCAAGTTTTTTTCACAGCATTTGGCTGAATCTAGCAAAGCTAATCCTTTTTGGCCTATTGCAGAGTGTGTTAGTCAGTGGAGTAGCCTATCTGTGTTGCAAGATATACCACCTGTGTATAGAATACTAATTTTTTTACTGCACCTAGTGAAGTAAAATCTTTTGGGCATAGCATCATTCTATTAGTCCATCTATACTGACCTCCATCAGGTTGCAAATTGAATATAATTTTTTTCTGCATCTAGCTCTGAAAAAATATTGGGCTTCTAGCTGTGTGTGGGACTTGTTGTACTAGTCCATCTATACTGACCTCCATCAGGTTGCAAACTGCATATATTTTTTTCTTCATCTACCTCTGAAAAAATATTGGGCTTCTAGCTGTGTGTGGGACTTGTTCTATTAATCCATCTATACAGACCTCCATCAGGTTGCAAACTGAATATATTTTTTTCTGCATCTACCTCTGAAAAAATATTTGGCCTTCTAGCTGTGTGTGGGACTTGTTCTATTAGTCCATCTATACTGACCTCCATAAGGTTGCAAACTGAATATAATTTTTTTCTGCATCTACCTCTGAAAAAATATTTGGCCTTCTAGCTGTGTGTGGGACTTGTTCTATTAGTCCATCTATACTGACCTCCATAAGGTTGCAAACTGAATATAATTTTTTTCTGCATCTACCTCTGAAAAAATATTTGGCCTTCTAGCTGTGTGTGGGACTTGTTCTATTATTCCATCTATACTGACCTCCATAAGGTTGCAAACTGAATATAATTTTTTTCTGCATCTACCTCTGAAAAAATATTTGGCCTTCTAGCTGTGTGTGGGACTTGTTCTATTAGTCCATCTATACTGACCTCCATCAGGTTGCAAATTGAATATAATTTTTTTCTGCATCTAGCTCTGAAAAAATATTGGGCTTCTAGCTGTGTGTGGGACTTGTTGTACTAATCCATCTATACTGACCTCCATCAGGTTGCAAACTGAATATATTTTTTTCTTCATCTACCTCTGAAAAAATATTGGGCTTCTAGCTGTGTGTGGGACTTGTTCTATTAATCCATCTATACAGACCTCCATCAGGTTGCAAACTGAATATATTTTTTTCTGCATCTACCTCTGAAAAAATATTGGGCTTCTAGCTGTGTGTGGGACTTGTTCTATTAATCCATCTATACAGACCTCCATCAGGTTGCAAACTGAATATATTTTTTTCTGCATCTACCTCTGAAAAAATATTGGGCTTCTAGCTGTGTGTGGGACTTGTTGTATTAGTCCATCTATACTGACCTCCATAAGGTTGCAAACTGAATATAATTTTTTTCTGCATCTACCTCTGAAAAAATATTTGGCCTTCTAGCTGTGTGTGGGACTTGTTCTATTAGTCCATCTATACTGACCTCCATAAGGTTGCAAACTGAATATAATTTTTTTCTGCATCTACCTCTGAAAAAATATTTGGCCTTCTAGCTGTGTGTGGGACTTGTTCTATTAGTCCATCTATACTGACCTCCATAAGGTTGCAAACTGAATATAATTTTTTTCTGCATCTACCTCTGAAAAAATATTTGGCCTTCTAGCTGTGTGTGGGACTTGTTCTATTAATCCATCTATACTGACCTCCATAAGGTTGCAAACTGAATATAATTTTTTTCTGCATCTACCTCTGAAAAAATATTTGGCCTTCTAGCTGTGTGTGGGACTTGTTCTATTAGTCCATCTATACAGACCTCCATCAGGTTGCAAATTGAATATAATTTTTTTCTGCATCTAACCCAGCCAATAGTTTTGGCCTAATACCACAGTTTGGCCACTCAGCTCTGTTCGGTTCCCATCCATTGTTTTTTTGTGCAAACAACTCCAGAGTTGTGAATTAGTTAACCACCAAAATGAGTGGAAAAAGGCCTGCTGCTGGTGGAAAGGGGAATAGGCGTGTTGGGAAGGGGAAAAAAGGTTGTGTCCGTGGGGTAGGTGTTAAAGCAACAGTAACATCTGCAGAAGAAAGACAATCTTCCAGCCAAACTAAAATGTCTACTTCTTTTAGCGGACAATGTGATAAGATCCCTTTCTTACGGCCACGCCAATCGCTACAAATTCCAGATGAGGCACAAAAACAGCAGGTGCTTCAACGGATATCAAGTGCTCCTTTAAGTGGGCTCTCCTCCACATCAACTTCAACATCACAAATACTCCAGTCCTCAAAGGTGTCACCCCAATCGCACTTGCTTCCTCACAGCTCCCAAATCTCCAGCTGCCCGTCTGAGTATGAGGTAGAACAGATGGTTGAGTCTGCAGAGCTGTTTACTCATACTATAGCCTGGGAATCAGAGGTCGACTCCAGCGCTTCTGTGAATCCAGACGAGGAAATGATCTGCACTGATGCCCAGAATCTTTATGAGTCGGATACAGTACCAGACGCAGAAGGTTTTGACCATAATGTAGACCCTCATTCCCAAACTGTAACTCCTGTTGGTGGAGACAATGAGGAAGACGATGATAAGACTCAAATACCTGATTGGAGCGACAACTTTAGTTTTTTGTCAGGGCAGGAACAGGTTGGCTCTGAGGACGACGGGTGTGATAACGCACAGGGTGATGATGATGAGGTTGGAGATCCCACTTACTGTCAACCCACAGTCAGCCAAGAGATGAGGTCAGCAGAGGAGGCAGCGGAAGATGCTAGTGACGACGAGGTCAGGTTGCGCCTTCCTGGACAGAGACGTAGTACTGGAAGCACGTCAACAACTGCATCCTCAAACACAACTCTGCCTCTCACCACAAGTCGTGGTGGCTCTTCAGGTCGCATGGGTGCTAAGCCTTGCATAGCCTGGGCATTTTTTCAGATCGATAAAGATGACCCAACTCGTGTTATCTGTAACTCTTGTCAGCAAAAGCTAAGTAGAGGCCAAAAAATACATAGTTTGAGTACTTCATGCATGAACCGGCACATGGACATGAAGCATAAGTTGCAGTGGGAAGCTCAGTGTGCTACAATGCGGCCTAGCCGGCCGGGCCAACCACCGTCTGCCATATCTTGTGCATCCGCGGCCTCTTCATCCTCTGTGACTGGGGGGACAGCAGTCACACCTGTTTTGGGGCGCAGACCTGCCACCTCTTTACCCGCAACAGCCAGCGTGATTGGCAGGTCATCATTTTCTTTGGAGGTGGTAACGCCAGCTGGTGTTGAGCGCTGTCCGACATCGATAGCACCACCTTTGGATCAAGGCAACCTAACATGTCCGCCTGCATCTTCCTCACAGACCGGCAGTTTGCCGGGGACACCCTTATCAACCCCGTCTAAGCACAATAGCCAGCCCTCAGTCCCTCAGATGTGGACAAGTAAAAGACCATTTCCTCCTAGCCATGAGAAAGCTAACAGGTTGAATTTCACCATCTGCAAGCTCTTGGCTACAGAAATGCTGCCTTTCCGCCTGGTGGACACAGAGGATTTTCGAGACCTTATGTCCGTCGCAGTGCCCCAGTACCAGATGCCCAGTCGGCACTACTTCTCAAAGAAAGGTGTGCCTGCGCTTCACCATGTCGCACACAACATCACCGCTTCTTTGAGAAACTCTGTGTGTGACAGGGTGCATTTCACCACAGACACTTGGAGGAGTAGGCATGGACAGGGGCGTTACATGTCGCTGACTGGGCACTGGGTAACTATGGTGACAGCAGGACAAGGGGCTGCTGTCCAAGTCTTGCCGTCCCCACGAGTTGTGCGTTAATCCTCTTTATGTCAAAGTTCCTCCACTGCTTCTGCCTCCTCAACCTCCTCTCGGTCCTCCACCTGCACCCAAAGCCTGTCTGGTCATGCCACAAGCTTTCTAACTGCGCAGAAGGGATCCTGCACACCTCCTTACTATGCTGGCAGTAGGGCTCAACGTCATCAGGCGGTTTTTACATTGAAATGTCTGGGAAATGTGAGTCACACAGCTGAGGAGTTGTGGTCAGCTCTGGAGAACCAATTTCATGAATGGTTGTCTCCACTGGACCTGAAACCAGGGAAGGCCGTGTGCGACAATGCTGCAAACCTGGGTGCGGCCCTTCGCCGGGGCAATGTCACACACGTGCCTTGTATGGCTCACGTGTTGAACCTGGTTGTCCAGCAATTTTTAGCCCACTATCCCAGACTAGATGGCCTTCTGCAGAGGGCACGGTCGCTGTGTGCTCACTTCCGCCGTTCGCATCCCGCAGCTCAGCGACTTACATCTCTACAGAAGTCGTTGGGCCTGCCACTTCACCGGCTAAAATGCGATGTGCCTACCCGGTGGAATTCAACTCTGCACATGTTGCAGCGACTGTGGCAGCACCGACAAGCCCTGGTGCAATACGTTCTGACGTATAGCCTGGGCCAACGAGATTCAGAGGTGGGGAAAATCACGCTGGAGGAGTGGTCTCAGATCAGGGACCTATGCACCCTTCTGCACAGTTTTGAAATGGCGACGAAGATGTTTAGTGCTGACGATGCCATTATCAGCATGACTATTCTGGTGATTTACATGCTGGAGCACATGTTAAACAGAATTCGGAGTCAGGTGGTGGCACAAGAGGAGGTGGAGGAAGTAGAGGAGGAGGAGTTGTATGCGGAAGGGCTAACATCTGCAAGGTCCAGACGGTCGGCAGCACCAAGGCGGCAGGCATGTGAGGGTGGGGGAGATGGTTTTACCAGGGCGCATGGTAGCAGCCAAACTAGTGAGGAAGGTGCAGGAGCCCAGGAAGAAGTGGAGGACGAACTGATGGAAGACTCATCAGATGAGGGAGACCTTGATCACATTTCTGTTGTGCGAGGTTGGGGGGAGAGGACAGAGGAAGGAAGCATGATTGTTACCTCGCCACCAACACAACAGGGACTTGGTGCTCCTGGATGCGCAACACACATGAGTGCCTTCTTGCTGCACTACCTGCAACATGACCCTCGAATTGTGAGAATTAGAAATAATCCTGACTACTGGGTTGCCACACTGTTAGATCCCCGGTACAAAAGTAAATTTGCAGAAATTATTCCTGCCATAGAAAGGGATGCACGCATGCAGGAGTATCAGCAAAGACTGTTGCAGAATCTTACATGTGCTTTTCCACAAAATACCAGTGGTGCACGTAGTGAATCTCACAGTTCCAACTTGCCAACCGTGGGACCGTCAAGTGTTCAGCACTCAAACCGTAACAGAACCACAGTATCTGCTGGTAACATCAATTTTGCGGAATCATTTCACCACTTTTTTAGCCCATCCTTTGCAAGGCCACAGGAGACAAGAAGTCTGACACATAGTCAACGCCTAGAGACGATGGTACAGGAGTATCTCCAAGTAAACATTGAAGCCACGACTGTGTCACTGGACCCTTGCTCTTTTTGGGCTTCCAATCTGGATAAATGGCCGGAGCTAGCCACTTACGCCTTGGAGATCTTGTCATGCCCCGCAGCCAGCGTTCTGTCTGAACGTGTGTTCAGCGCTGCTGGTGGTGTGCTGACAGATAAGCGCACGCGGCTCTCCACTGATAATGTAGACAGACTCACGTTCATAAAGATGAACAAATCATGGATCCGAAACGACTTTTCTACCCCTGTGTCATCCTGGGGAGAGTAAAAGCTTGATGATTGGTTAAAATCACCCTACCAACCGTTTTAAGCTTTCAAATTACTAATCATGTTTATCTGTATCTTGGCTGGAAAATAATTTGGGCTTTGTAGCAGTGTGCAGCACTGATTCTATTAGGCCATCTATAATAAGCTCCACCAGATTTAAAATTACTAATCATGTTTATCTGTATCTTGACTGGGAAATAATTTGGGCTTTGTAGCAGTGTGCAGCACTGATCCTATTAGGCCATCTATACTAAAGCTTCACCAGATTTAAAATTAATAATAATTTTTAGCTGCATCTAGCCCGGAAAATAATTTTGGGGCTCCGAGATGCGCAAGACACATAAGTGCCTTCTTGCTGCACTACCTGCAGCATGACCCTCATATTGTCAGAATTCGAAGTAATCATGACTACTGGGTTGCCACACTCTTAGATCCCCCAAACTTTTCGATCAACCTTTTCATTTTAATAAAGACCAAAAAAATGGTCATTTTTGAAATTATAAGCATTAGCAGGTTGTTAGAAACTGAAATCAAACAGTTTTCAACTCAAAACTTTATTCTAGGTGATGTTACATTTTCACATAGGACCCCTTGTTCGAAAGGAGCTTCTGAACTCTCTCGTCCATTGAATTTGTCAGGTTTTGGATGGTTTCTGCTTCAATTGTTTTGCATGAGGACAGAATACCCTCCCAGAGCTGTTGCTTAGATGTGAACTGCCTGCCGCCATCATAGACACTCCTTTTAATGATGCTCCAAAGGTTCTGAATGGGGTAGAGGTCAGGGGAGCATGGGGGTCACACCATAAGTTTGTCCCCTTTTATGCCCATATCAGCCAGAGATGCAGATGTTTTATGTGCAGCATGAGATGGTGCATTATCATGCAGAAAAATGATCTTGCTGTGAAATACACGGTTCTTCTTCTTGAACCATGGCAGGAAGTGCTGTTTGAGAAAATCCACATACATTATGGAGTTCATCTTTAGCGCCTTCAGGGATCCTAAAGGGGCCGACAATCTCTCTCCCCATGATTCCAGCCCAAAACATTACTCCACCTCCTCCTTGTTGGCGCTGTAGCCATGTTTGCGTGGGGTGTCCATCAACCAGCCATCCTCCACTCCATCCATCTGGACCATCGAGCGCTGCACGGCACTCATCCGTGAACAAAACAGTTTTGAAATCAGTCTTCATGTAATGTTTGGCCCACTGGAGCCGTTTCTGCTTGTGTGAAGTGGATAGAGGAGGTCGACAGGATGGCGTATGCACAACTGCAAACCTCTGAAGGACCCTGCATCTTGTTGTTCGGGGGACGTTGGAGGCACAAGCAGCTTCAAAAACTTGTCTGCTGCTATGACAAGGCTTTTTTGCCGCTGCTCTTTCAACCTGACGTAATTGCCTGTAGGAAAGAGTCCTCAATTTGCCCTTATCAGCACGCACACGTTTGTACTGTGAATCAGCTACATACTTCTTGATTGCCAAGACACTTCATCCTGATCATCGCACAATGTTGATTGTAGTCATGCCTTGACCTAAACACTCCACAATTTGTTGCTTCTCAGCAGCCGACACATCCTTTTTCTTTCCCATTTTGGCAGAAAATGTAGGCTGCTTAATAATGTGAGACAGCCTTCTTAAGTAGTCTTGCCTTTCATTGGACACACCTGCCAAACTAATTAGCACAGGTGTCTGCAATTGCTTACAGTGATATAAAGAGCCCTGACACACATCACCATCAATGAGTTTAACTGACAAACAAACAAATTCTTCCCTTATCACTCCTAAACACTTTTTGCATAATAATTTGGAACACAGTGTACATGTGCTTTTCCACAAAACACCAGTGGTTCACGTAGTGAATCTTACAGTTCTAACTTGCCAACCGTGGTCTGTATGGAGTTGTTCAATAAAGGGCCCAAAATTAAGATAACATAGATGGGAGAGGTCTCTATGAATAGGAATTCCTAAGTATTTGATACCCTGTGAGGGCCAGGCAAAGGGAAAGTTGGACTGGATGGAATCCTATATGGATTTGGGGAGGGAGACATCGAGGGCCTCAGACTTCGCTGCATTGATTTTAAAATTTGACCATGTAACAAAGTGATCTATTTCAGCCATAACAGCATGGATGGATATATGTGATTGAGTGATATATACTAGGACATCATCAGCAAATAGAGAGCACTTGTACTCGGTGCCTCCCACCTCAATCCACCTAATATTGGGGTTATGGCGAATTGATGAGAGCAGGTGCTCCGTCACTAGGATGTATAAGAGAGGGGACAGAGGACATCCCTGCCTTGTCCCATTGGTGATTGTGAAAGGTGATGAAAATGTTCTGACGCACCCCCTGGGCCTTGGGACACCCGGAGCCGGACCCTTTTTGGTGGATGCTGGTGGTTGTAGTCTTCGTGGCGGCGACCCGGTTCCGTGGCTCAGGGTGGTCAAACCAGTGGCGGAACTATTTATGTGGTTTTGATGTTTAAATGTCCGACTACGCCACCCGTGGATTGCGGTCAGAGTGAACCGCCGCTACAGGGCAGACCGCTGAGGCTGGTGTTGTGGGTGCAGCAGAGCGTAGCATAACTCCCCACGGGAGGAGTATAGCCTCAGGGCAGTGTATGCGGAGGATGGGGGTGATGGTGCAGGGCAGCAGCAGTAACGACACGGAGTCAGTGATGCAGTTCAGGGCCTTTACTCACAGTTCTTATTATCCAGACCACGTCTGCAGGTAACGGCTGCCCACGTCGTACTGTGCTCACCAGGTGAGGGGCTCAGACAACTCCCAGATAACTTTGGAGCGCTTCACAGGACCCCCTTTGTGTGTCCTTTGTCTGGCCTTTCTTACCAACACTTCTGTCCGGCTGCCTCGGGCCTCCTCTTGGTAAACTTGGCGCCAGTTTCCCTGACCCTATGTGGTGCCTTCCTAGCGGGTGTAGCGAGGGGCTGCGCCACATAAAATGTCAGAGCCTCCGGTTTCTAGCTGAGGGTCGTTTCCTGCCTCCACTAGTTCGGGGACCGGTCTCCCCCTTTGGCCTGACCCCTCCACGCAGGTGGATTCGGGCGTGCGGTGGCGACTCGCCCGTCCGCACCCCTGGGATCCCTTCATTCCTCGTTCCTGGAGCCTTCTCCGCTCCTCTTCCTTCTTTCTCCCTCTTGCAGGCCTGGGCCTCTGTTACTAGGCCCGCCTCCGGAGCAGAGCTCATGCAGAGCCCCTGCTCCCTGCCACTTCTGCTCAGACTTCTCTGCACTGAACTAAGATGGTGCCCACCTTTTATACTCCCTTCTCAATGCACCCAGGAACTGCTTCCTCCCTGCTCCTGCACTACAGGGTTCCCCTTCCTCAGTGTTCCCTCCCCCCACTCCAGCCAGGGACAGGGACTGTCGTGCCCATCTCAGGGGCATATTGGTCGCCCTGCCCCACGGCAATGTGGTGTAATGCATGCAGGTGTCGGGTCCTGATCCACACTCCATCCTTACCTGAGAGTGAGATATCACACCTCTGGGTGAGGTGCAATACGTCTGTAGCAACCGAGCCCTCAGGGTGCTACAGTTCCATTTATCTTCAGCCTAGGTGACGTATTGTGATACAGGGCCGTGATTTTGGCTATAAAAGGGTCCCCTAGACCCCTACCCCAAGCTTTTTAAGAGAATCATATATGGCGTGCCAGGAGACTCTATGGAATGCTTTCTCAGCATCCAACGAGAGTATCTACTTACAAATTTTTAACTGCATCTAGCCCAGGAAATACTTTGTGCCTAGTAGCAGTGTCTGCTAGTCAGCGGATTATCTCGGCTGTTAAGCAAGCTACACCACCTGTAGTTTGGACACTTAATTTTTTCAAAGGAAATGCTTCGGGACCACGGGATACTCAGTGAAGAGCATCAGGAGGCACCCCAAGGCATAGGGGCTGGGACTGGCAGTAGGATGCCTTGCGGTGGACAGCCGAGCTCGATCCTTATAAAAGCTTTTTAACTGCAGCAGCTTTAGTGGACGCTACTGGAGCTGGAATTACGCGGCTGCTGGCATGAGACTTGCCCTCCAATAGATCCTTGTAAATGGATTTAAAGTGTATTCATTCAAATTAGAGAGACAATTTAAATTAAAAAACTTAGAGCTGCCTCCACCACAGGGGGCTCGCTCGACCCACCAGCGGACAGGCACCAGTATTGGGAGAGGGGGGCTGGCCGTCAGGGTTCACCGCGGCTCTGGCACAAACCCGACGACACGGAGGTGGCACGGGCAGGAGCGGACTGAACATGTCGGCTTCTCACTTTTTGGATTTTAGAAGGGCATGACATGCCTATATCTGTGTCTCCCCCTCCTTTTACTCCTCCACCTGTTTTCTTTTCGCATGACTATATGTACTTGTCACTTTTCCATGTGTTAGTTGTGTCTTCTGAGCAGTTTGTCAGCTTTTGGACACCTTTGAAGGTGTTTTCTATGTGTTTCTATGTGTTTTTGTTTGCCTGCCATTGGTTTTAACGGTGTTCGAAGGTGTTCGACGAACAGTTCGACGAACAGTTCGGCGAACACACGGGTGTTCGACGAACCGAACCGAACTCGAACACTACGGGGGTGGCTCAACACTACTAATCAGTGTGAATTAATATAGCGATGATGGAATAATCTATGTGTATGTATGTATGCAAATGTGTATATGCACATGGATTATTTTAATAGTTAATGAGTATATAACTAACAGTTTCTATTCTTATTGTAGAAATGATTTCCTGGGGATGCATATGCATGGCTGATAACAGAGAGATTCATGTCGAGTTGGCAAAGATGGCGCTGAGAGACAAACTCACCCCCTCCCATCGGAATTCCTAAGGTGTTACTCAGACCAAGAGATACATAGATGAGCAAATTACAGTGTGCCGAGTTATCAGAAAAGAGCAATAAATTTTACTAATCCCACCTAGAAGGAGAATTCTATTTAACCCCATGTCTACGTAATAAAGTATGCCATTTGCATGGTTCAGTCTCTGAGTGAAGTTTTTCAACCAGACTAGCAGATTTGGTTAATTCGCTACTTTGCATACACTCGGACATCTTTAATTTGGAGGAGAGCAGTTATCTAGTGTATCTTAAATTGGTGAAACCTCCACAAATGGTGCCGTGACTCGGATCACACTCGAGTCTAAGTCTCGGGTTGCCCATCACCGGACCACCTACGGACGAGCCGGGACTGCTCAAAGCGAGAGCCTGAACAACTCTCATCACTGAATACGTTAAGTCTGCCGATTTAATGAATCCGTAGTGCTTACTCGCATTTTGAGCGGTCTCTGGTGAGTTTGTGGTGTCTAGATTGGCCCTTAGGGACAGCCCATGCGACTGGGCGGGTCCCCGCTGTGTGATTCCAAGAACTCTGGTGTGTAGTCGCTCCTGGCTATCTGCTGTTTTGTGGTATCTTAGGTGTCCCATCCCTTTAGAACAATCTTTGTATGCAGAGGCGTACACGTATACACTTGAGAATTTAGGAAAATTTCTTTGTTTATAATGCGGGCAGGCGGGGAGTGACGTTGTTGCTGATAAGTCGTGTATTAAGACGTCATTAGGACGCGGGCGCGCGGGGCAAACCAATCCTCTATTAAGTTGTGTATTAAGTCGTGGGACACGCGGGGAGGGAAGTTACTGATAAGTCGTGTATTAAGACGTTATTAGGGCGCGGGCACGCGAGGTTAACTTATCCTCTCTATTAAGACGTGGAATACGCGGGGAGCCGACTGCATCGTTAAGCCGTATATTAAGAAATCACTAGGATGCGGGTGCGTGGGGTTTTCAGTGCTTCATTAAGTCGTAAAAGAATCGAATCAGTGCTTGGTAGGGAGTGTAGGGACTTGTTACAATTCTACTTGTGTTTCAGCTGCCTGGTCTAATCATAAGTCTAAGGGGATGGAACGCCTGGAGCCAAAATCATGGAAAAACTAAAGACAATGTTTGTGTTGCAGGGTCGCTCCATCAGGAGAGACAGGACCCCAAAGATATAGTTGCTGGAAGAGAAGGAATGAAATACGTAGAGAAAACCAAAAAAGTAATGCAATTATGTGCGTTGTACCCGGGGGGTAGATTACAGTATGAGATTTTGAATGTAGCAATATGTGAAAACGGGAAAACTGGAAGATAATGGGTCGTTGCAAAGTGCATACACGTAGAAAAAGGCTGCGCTGAGTTTATCGAAAGAAGGGAAAAGTATGTGCAGAAACTTATACAGTTAACTAAAATCTGCGAGCTACCAGATAAGGGCCGGTTACAGCTGCTAGAATGGCAAGAATTTATGAAGAAGAAAAAGGGCAAGCTAGAAGGATAAGGATTGTTACAAACAGCTTTGGCTCGGTATAGAACAGCAGAGAATTTGTCAAAAGAAGGGTGGGTGGAGTAAGAAAATACAGACAATAAGGGAAAGAGGCCATGTTATGTGTATTACAAAGATACTGCTCTCCAGCCACCGCCCGATAATGGAGGACGGGGGGGATGGACCTGTACAAATTGCAGTCAGCAGAATCCTGATAATAGAGATACTTGTCTTGCATGCGGGGCACCACATCCCAGACCTCACACTGTTCCTCCCCTCCCCACCATTCCACCGCCACCGCCCTATAATGGTAGCGCAATGAATTGTTGAAGGTGTTCTAATTGTGGCCAGTAGAATCTATTGTCAGCAGATTATTGTGTTGCATGTCATGTGCCCAGTCCAGGAGGCCCACCACTTGCTACTACCCAAGCCACTCCCAGTGCCCCATCCTCATCTGTTATACCTATGTCCACCCAAAGTTTCAACCCTTCCTGCAGCGGCCATGTTGCTACACCCATTGCATCACCTCCGGCGTCTGACCAGATGTCCCTTTTGGTGGCGGCCATCTTGGCGCACCCTTCCTGTAGTGTGCTTCCTTCCGGTGGCACCCATCTTGGCGTACCCGGAATACAGGACACAATACACACTACACCCGGAACATCAACAGCAACATTTACTCCTATATCAGTGTGTCCGGTTGTCACTCCAGATGGTGCATACTATGTCCCAAAAGACTATGTCCCTCTATATTCATTTGCCCAGCAAAACTCTATTTAATAGTCCGGAGTTCCGGCAGGCCCTTAACCGAAGGAGAAATACTATTGAACCGGAGGAGCCGGCAGCACCACCACCACCATCAGCGTCCACACCAATAAGCGATCCAGAAGGTAAACCTGCTCGTGCGACATTTCGTACACCAGTATCAGAATTCCCTTCGGATCAGGAGGATTCCTGTGCCACCCTTTCAGATGAAGAATACCCACAGGTATGGAAACCATGGACAGAAAGATTGATTTGCAAGTCATCAACGGTACTAACAGCAGGTCTGGGGGATCTGGTAACAAAGCGAGTGGATGCAATAGTTAATGCAGCAAACCGTAGACTACAACATAGGGGAGGAGTGGCTAAGACTATTGTGCAAGCCGGAAGTAAAGGCCCCGTCACACTTAGCGACGCTGCAATGATCCCGACAACGATACGACCTGTCAGGGATCGTTGCTGCGTCGCTATGTGGTCGCTGGTGAGCTGTCAAACAGGCAGGCTCACCAACGATCAGGGGAGCAGCGACATCGTGGAAAGAATCTTTCCACGATGTCCTGCTCCTGGTTACGAGACTGCTGAAGCCGGAGCAGGCTGGTAACTATGGTAAATATCGGGTTACTAGGGGCACACGCGCTCCTAGTAACCCGTTGTTTATCATGGTTACCACTCTGCTACAGTGAGCGGGAGGTTACCGCTCACTTTAG
This sequence comes from Phyllobates terribilis, assembly GCF_046119375.1. Lineage (NCBI taxonomy): Eukaryota > Metazoa > Chordata > Amphibia > Anura > Dendrobatidae > Phyllobates > Phyllobates terribilis. The sequence goes on from NW_027362764.1 coordinate 255,529,764, forward strand.
CAGGCTTGTAACCATGATAAACAACGGGTTACTAGGTCCGCGTGTGCCCCTAGTAACCCGATGTTTATCATGGTTACCAGCCTGATCGCTGATCCCGCTGGTCACACACAGCGATGTGTGCTGACCAGCGGGAGGACAATGACCAAAAAAAGGTCCAGAACATTCTGCAGTGATCAGCGACCTCACAGCAGGGGCCTGATCGCTGCAAAGTGTCACACATAGCAACATCGCTGGTGAGGTCGCTGTTGCGTCACCAAAACCGTGACACAGCAGCGATCTCGCTAGCGATCTCGCTATGTGAGATGGGGGCTTTATGCTATTCAAGAAGACTGTAACATCATTGTACATTCTTCAGGACCGGTCGAGGCAACAGACCTGGTAGCCACCAGACCAGGGAGATTACCATGCAGGCTTATCATTCATGCATTAGGTCCAGTATATGATGAAGATAATCAAGATCAGTGTGTGTCACAACTTAGAGCTACAATCAACAATATTCTGAACTATGTTGGAACAAGGAACCTTACTTCTATTGCTCTTCCTGCTATAAGTTCTGGAATGTATGGATTTCCTATGCAAGCCTCTGCCCAAGCAATAGTCCAAGCTATACGGAAGTATAGAGGACTAACTACATTGGAGGAGATAAGACTAATCAGCAATGACTATCATAAATCTCAAACTCTCACCCAAGCTGTGGAAAGTGCCACAGCTAGATCAGACCCACTCAGAAGATAACCCAAATTAACTATTTCCTAGACAAACAAGCCCACCTCCTGTTGCTGTGTTGCCAGTATCTCCTTCAACATCTTCTCAGTCAGAATCTCCAGTGCCAGATTGCCATAATAGATATGTGGCATTCACACCTTCGCAAATTTATCGAGTGATTAGACAACTACCTGACCCAGACATACACCCTATGGCATTCTACAGAAGAATCAGACAAATTCAACAAACTTATTCAGCCACTTGGAAAGATCTTCATGAAATCACTAGCATTAAAGTGGGAGATGCCTTCTGGCCAATAATTCAAGTAGCTCTGAATGACAGCCAAGTGACAGACAAGGAGATTTACCAATCAGCAGGATCTTTTTGTCAACAACTTCAGCAATGGGCCAAGCAGCTGCTCACAGACTCACCTACCAGTTTATCGGACTGTACTCAAGAATCAAGGGAGAATGTCGAAAAATTTTACACCAGAATCTATACTCTGTTCAAAGATCAAGGGTTCGATGAAGGTCAGAGGATCCAACAGAATCTGCTAGTCACTTCATTTGTTAGGGTACTTAGAGAGGAAATCTCAGCGAAGCTTACAGACTCCAGACAGAATATGTGGACATGTCCCCGAGAAAGGTACTCCTCATTGCTAAAGCTATAGAGAAACAAATGTACAGAGGACCGAGTTTAAGACTAAGGGAACCAATCTGTTACCATTGTAACCAACCAGGTCATTTCAGAAGAGGATGTCCAGAGAAAAGAGGGAATCCTTTCTATGGCTCAATGCCACTCTCCTACAACCCACAATTTAAAAGAAGAGATTCTCCATGCTACCAAGGGAATCCACTGTACTTCTGCCAAGAGTATAGACAGCCATCATGGCAGCCACCACAGAGAGAGTATGAGACAACGCCAAGAGAACCTGTGCAGAAATACAGAGACCAGCCACTGCAACAGATGTACCAAAATAACATGGATCCACCACTCCGGTTTGCAGGGGAAGACCAGAATTACCCCGCATAGGACAGTGGCAAACCCATGCTCACCTTGACCTCAGTTGAAAATGCCCCCACTAAATCTGGACTGATTTCTACTGTCAAAATAGATGTAGGGGACAGAACTTTACTTTTTCTAGTAGACACGGGTGCAGCCAGATCAGTAATACGGTCAAGAGATTTACCCTATGAATCGCTTATATCTGTGAATTTCCTTTCATATGTGGGAGTGGATGGAAAACCACACTCATCCCGACTAACATTTCCATTGTCTACTGGGAAAGAACAGTAGCTGCTGACCTGATTGCTCGTTTCAGACACCTGCCTGCTTAATTTGTTGGGAGCAGATCTACTCCAGAAGTTAAATGCTCAGATATCATATGATGAGAATGGAATGCATCTAGATGTCTCTACTCCATTATCATTAGAGGAACAAACAAAGGTACAAGCCCTCCCATTGTGTGTCATCCAATTTGCAACAACCGCCATACCACAGCATTATCTTGACGGCATACCACCTGAAGTTTGGTCTCAATATCCTGATGATATAGGCCGGCTGCCGGTCCCACCAGTCCAAATTTTCCTAAAAGAAGGTGCACAGATTCCCAGACTTCCACAGCACCACTGAAAGCAGCCCAAGAAGCGTCATTAGATGCCCAGATCCAAGAATTACTCAAGAAAGGAGCATTAATCCCCTATGTTTCTCCTGCTAATACTCCATTGTTTCCAGTGAAGAAGAAAACTGCAAGAGGAGAACCGGATAAATTCAGGATGGTGCAAGATCTGAGAGCTGTGAATGCAGTTACAATCCTGGAGACCTCATTGGTGCCAAATCCACATACATTACTGAGGGAATTTTACAGTAATCGACTTGGCAAACGACTTCTTCAGTGTGCCTCTGCATCCAGACTGTCAGTATCTTTTTGCTTTTACACACAGAGGAGTACAGTACACCTGGACCGTTATGCCTCATGGAGCTCAGAACTCCCCTCATCACTTCACACTGGCCTTAACTAACTGTCTCCAACCCTGGAAGAGTGAGAACCTTGAAGTCACATTTATACAATATGTCGATGATCTACTCCTCTGCTGTCCCAACGACCAAACTTGCCACAGGTTCAGCTACTGTTTGCTCCAATTTCTGGCCACCATCGGATGCAAAGTTACTCTGTGAAAGCTACAATGGTGTTGTACCTAAGTTATGTTTTTGGGTCATTGCATATCCCAAGGTACCAAGCATCTCACTGAAGAGCGGAAAACTGCCATCCGTGACATCCCGTACCCGAGAACTGTCAAACAACTCCAAGCTTTCCTGGGAATGGTCACATACTGCAGGCAGTGGATCCCTAATGCATCAGTTCTCATGCAACCTGTATATGATCGGGTCCACTCTTCTGAGCTTGACCTGCATTTTGACCAAGAAGCTGAAGATGCAATGGATCGGTTGAAAGAACTCAGCATTTCAGCCCCTGCACTGGGGATTCCCAACTATGAATTTCCATTCTTTCTATTTGTCTCTGAAGCATGTGGCCATGCCTCAGGAGTTCTGGCAGAAAAAACATGGAGGCCACATGAGACCCATCGGATATTATTCCAGTAAATTGGATCCAGTGGCGCAAACAGCTCCAACATGCCTCAAAGCAGTGCTGGCAGCTACAGAACTCCTCCACAGAACAGCAGATGTTGTACTTGGCCATCCTACAACTATACTGACCCCTCATGATTTGAAAGCTATCCTTGCACAAACCCAGCACAACCATCTGTCTATGCAACATCATGTCAGAATCCAATGTGAGCTCCTTTTTCCAGAAAATATAGCTCTTCGGCGATGTACGGTCTTGAACCCCTCCACTCTGCTTCCACTGTCAAGGACTGCTCTGAAGACTTAGGGGGGTCCTCAGAAGACTATGAATACCCTGATTCAAGTGACCATGATTGCCTTGAGGTCATGAAGGCAGAAACCTCTCACCTACCTACTGTCTCTGAGCAGACACTGCCTGAAGCGGATCTGATATTGTATACTGAAGGGTTCAGATATGCAGATGAATATGGAACTTACCATACCGGATATGCGGTGGTGTCCCCACCAACGGTTGTTTCTGCTGGACCACTGTCATCTTATATGTCAGCTCAAGAGGCCGAACTGTATGCTCTGACCGAAGCCTGCATGTGGCGCAGAGAGTCGAGTGGCCAATATCTACATGGACTCGAGGTACGGATTCGGGATTGCCCACGACTTTGGCCTGATATGGGCCCTGAGGGGCTAAAATACAGCCAGTGGAGCTCCAATTCGGAATGCAGCGGCAGTGAGAAGTCTGCTAGAAGCTCTGAAGTTACTTAGGCAAGAGGCTGTGATCAAAATTAAGGCTCATGGGAAACTGAATTCAGAGGAAGCCAAGGGCTGACATTACTGCAAAAGCAACAGCTATGGAACCAATATTTCCAGAGGAAGCAGAGGTGTCGGGGGGTACGGAGGTGTTTGTGCTCACCAGAAGTCAGAGACAACGAGGGGATGAGGAAGAAATGGGAATGAGAAATTTGGGGTTGGAAGAAGAAGAGGAGGAAGATGAAGAGGAGCCAAGACTGGAAGAGAATCCGGCACACAGGACTTTAGTGGACCGGCAGAATGTGGTAACAGAAGAAGAAAAACAAGGATGGATCGGACGGGGAGGAACGTTTTGTAAGGACGGAATCTGGAGAGTGGGAAGAAGAATATGTCTGCCAAGTGCACTGTATCCTGAGGTCATTCAGTGGGCTCATGGAAGGTACATAGAGGGAAGAATCAGATGATTTCAGCTATCAACAAACTCTATATTGCAACCGAGATCTCAGTTCTTGCTACAAACTATACTACTGTGAGGTCTGTAACACTTGTAATCCCAGAAGAACAGAACATGTGCCAAAGGAGAAACTGGCAAAGTCACAGTATCCTTTCCAGAGAATCCAAATTGATCATATGCAATTACCCAAGAGTGGAAGATATAAATATGTTCTGGTGGTGGTAGATATGTTTTCCGGCTGGACAGAAGCATACCTAGTAGCCAACATGACTGTTAGAACTACAGTGAAAAGGCTTCTGGCAGAACATATCTGCAGATTCGGGATTCCAGAAGTGATTGAAAGTGATCAAGGACCCGCCTTCAGTGCAAAAGTTACCAAATCAATCTGGGAGATGATTGGGGCCGATTTGGGCCTTCATACTCCTTATCATCCTCAAAGAAGCGGCAAAGTTGAAAGGATGAATGGCACTTTAAAGAACAAAATTCTTAAAGCAAGTAAAGAATTGTCACTTCCATGGCCGGAGGTGCTGCCTATTGCCCTAGACTCAGTCCGAAATACCCCGAGACAACCCACAGGGCTCACACCATATGAGATCTTGTTTGGGGGGGGGCCACCTAGAATGGGTCGATATTACCCAGAGTAGCTTAGTTCAGGGAATGATAAGCTTGTGAATTTTGTTGTCGGACTTGCTAAAGAGTTAAAACTAACTCATGCTACAGTGTACTCTTCTATTCCAGACTCAGATCTTGAACAAGCATCCAGCCTGGAGATTTTGTCTGGATAAAGAATCACGTGCACACTGGATGCCAGATTTGAAGGGCCTACCAAGTGTTGCTTACATCACCTATGGCTGTGAAGGTCAAACATCATGGGTTCATGCATCCCATTGCAAGAAGGCAGTCTCAGACCCACAACCCTAATGTTCCTTTTTCTGATGACAGTAGCTGGAGGGGAAGCCTTTGTTACGGTAACACGTGCATTCCAAGCAACTATTACTAAAGAGAATGATATTCCAGTTTTCTGGTACAACACTTCCTTGAATGTGGTGACATGAAGATTAGGATTAGATTGGAGGGCAAATGGTCTAGAGAATGTGCCTTAACTAAAGCAATAATGTCTGTTTACCTTATATCTGAGTCCCAGGAATCCAAAAAGGAAATAAAGGCTGCGTTTTCAGGTACATACAGGGCCAAGAGAGAAGTTAACCCCAAAGGCAGTTTTGATCCACATATATATATTGATGTTCTCGGAGTACTTAGGGGGGTGCCAGACGAATCCAAGGCCCGAGACCAAGTGAAAGCGGGATTTGAGACCATAATACCCATAATAACCGTTAACAAGAACGTAGATTGGATAAATTACATATATTATAACCAACAAAGATTTGTCAATTACACCAAAGATGCCTTACAAGGGATAGCTGACCAACTAGCACCCACATCTACCATGGTCTTCCTAAACAGAATAGCTCTGGATATGTTACTTGCAGAAAAAGGAGGGGTATGCAAAATGATAGGTGAACATTGTTGTACTTATATCCGAGACAATACCGGCCCCACAGGGAAAGTTACTAAGGCTCTCAAAATCTATGAACAAACAGTTCCCCTTAGAACATAAGTGTTGTACCAGAGAGGTTACTGGAAGTAAATGAGTTTGTAAAGTTAATATCCATATTTCTGTGGTAGGGGTGGCCCTCAATTACCCAGTCACTAGATATTTTAGGGTCTCCATCCCTTTCCTGTAGGTCTTTGTATGAGTTACATTTAGGAACGTCGGTGGGTCCGTCTAAAAGGGACGGAGCGACCGTCACATCGTAGGGTTCCAGAATAACCTTAACATAGGGTCAATTCTTCTCCCTCTCTGATTTTTAGCATATGGATATTAAAAGCAAATAATTGATTTTAGGGGGGTCTGTCAAGGTAAAATATATATATTATAGAAAATCAATTACTTTCTTTTAATAGATTACCTAATCAGTGTGAATTAATATAGCGATGATGGAATAATCTATGTGTATGTATGTATGCAAATGTGTATATGCACATGGATTATTTTAATAGTTAATGAGTATATAACTAACAGTTTCTATTCTTATTGTAGAAATGATTTCCTGGGGATGCATATGCATGGCTGATAACAGAGAGATTCATGTCGAATTGGCAAAGATGGCACTGAGAGACAAACTCACCCCCTCCCATCGGAATTCCTAAGGCGTTACTCAGACCAAGAGATACATAGATGAGCAAATTACAGTGTGCCTAGTTATCTGAAAAGAGCAATAAATTTTACTAATCCCACCAAGAAAGAGAATACTATTTAACCCAATGTCTACGTAATAATGTATGCCATTTGCATGGTTCAGTCTCTGAGTGAAGTTTTTCAACCAGATTAGCAGATTTGGTTAATTAGCTTCTTTGCATGCACTCGGACATCTTTAATTTGGAGGAGAGCAGTTACCTAGTGTTTCTTAAATTGGTGAAACCTCCACAACAACGATGCCATATATTCTTTTTAAACGGTACTGGGCTGATTCAGACATTACCCACAGTCCAGATGAACACTTTAACATCTTTGCCAGCAATGGTCAGCCCTTGGTTCAGGTGGGGTATAAAGAGGTGACCATAAAGGTTGGCCGAGTAGAATTGCCATCACAAGCATTGATTATTGTATATATTGATAGCCGAGAAAGACATCCTATGATAACCTTAGGCACCAATGTGATAGTGAATTGTCTAGGCAAAATTATTGATTTGTTGCAACAGGTCGCAGAGACTGCCAGTTCTAGTCAGCAGCGAGTTCTGCAGAAGGAGATCAAAGCCCTGATGCAGAGACAACAGGTAGAGCTTTCTGGAGGAGAAGTCGACAGTGTCCGCGTGAGTGATCCATTCCCCATTGCAATACCCCCTAGGAGTGAAATGTTAATATGGTGTTGGGCAGCAATAGGTCTCAGGGGTCAAGATTATCAGGCCCTGGTAGAACCCGTGTACTCTGATAGTAGGCCCACCATCTTGACGGCCAGGGGGGTAGTCGATGTCCGCAAGGGGAGAATACCGATACACATCCTGAATTGTGGGGAGAAAGAGGTCCATTTACCCCGGTATGCCACCCTTGCTAAGCTGTTCACTATCAGTAACAACGCAATAAAGGCAGTGGAACCCTTGCCTCTGCCGAAACAGGCGGAGAACAATGGCTCCAAGGGGTAGATGGAGAATTGGTGTCAGAAGGTACAAGTAGGCCCTGACTCCACCCCTTCACACCAAAAGCATGGGGTGTACCGAGTGGTCCAAGAATATGAGCGAGTCTTTAGCAAACACCCACTAGACTTTGGGCCGGTAAAAGGGGTCCAACATCGTATCCCCACAGGAGATCATCCGCCCATTAAAGAGAGGTACCGGCCTGTACCCCCAGCTCACTATCAATGTGCCAAGGTAATGTTACGGGAGATGAAGGAGGCTGGGGTGATCAGAGATAGTTGTAGCCCCTGGGCAGCTCTATTAGTCCTCGTTAGAAAAAAAGATGGTACAATGATTATAGGCAGATTAACCGCATTACACATAAGGATGTCTACCCATTACCCAGAACTGAGGAATCATTAGCTGCACTGAGATCCGCTAACTATTTCTCCACTTTAGATCTCACCATTGGGTATTGGCAGGGAGAAGACCGCGTTTACGACACCAATGGGCCTCTGCGAGTTCAACTGCATCACATTCGGGCTCTGCAACGCCCCGGGAACATTCCATCAGTTAATGGAGTGTTGCCTAGGACACAAAAACTTCAAAACCGTTCTGCTGTACCTGGACGACGTAATCGTCTACTCAAAGACGTACGAAGACCACCTGGAGCACCTGGCCAAGGTGTTCGAGGCCTTATCCGGTTTTGGTCTGAAAGTAAAGCCGTCCAAGTGCCACCTGTTGAAGCCCAAGGAGCAGTACCTAGACCATGTGGTAAGTGCCGAAGGTGTAGCACCAGACCCTGAGTAAGTCACCGTGATCAAGGACTGGCCAAGACCCTCCACTATCAAGGAAGTGCGGCAGTTCCTCTGGCTGCTAGGCTACTACAGGAGATTCATCAAGGGTTTCACCAAGATAGTGGCACCCATGCCCGATCTCTTAGTGGGTGTAATATCCCTGGTGGCGTGCTGGCATGGCTTACCACCTCCCACCATGCAAGACCGCCATCTTACCTATCTATCCAGGCTGCACACTTTGCTCCAGTACCTGCTGTGTCTCTTGTCTGATTACTTAGGGCGGCGGCGCGGCTACTGCCTGATTCTTATAGTTACTGTGTGCGCACTCCTAATGCCTCCCCAGCCTATTGCTGTGAGTCACTGGAGACTTAAACCCCCACCACCCAGTAGGGGGTGCCTGAGCAACACTTTCATTCAGTGTGTTCAGTGCAACTGAGTTGCCAGGTCCTGTCCTGTATCTTGTCTTGTTCCGCCACCCTGGAGGCTGTATACCCAGGCCTGTTGCCTGTATCTGTGACTTCTAGTCTGTTTCCGCCTCCCTGGGGGCTGAGTTCCCAGGCTCGTTCCTGTATCTTGTTCCTGGTTCAGTTCCTGTCTGAACAGTGTCCTAGCCCGTTACCTGTTTGTCTCTATGTCCGAACCTTCCCTTTTCCTGCAGTGTCTGAACCTGCACCTAACTCCAACTCATTGTCTTTGTACTTCTGTTTGTGAGTTTTGTGTCCACTCGCTACTTCATTGTAAGTACCTTGTGGGTATCTGGTTCTGCTTGTCCGGTTTCCCTGCCTCCGTATCTATCTCCTGTGTTCTAACTATCTTCCCGTATTTTCCCGTCTGTTCCATGTGAACAGAGTTCTATCCTGTCTGCTTGCACCTTCTGCTCTGTTCTGCTCTGCTTGTTCACCGCACCTGCGGGTTTTGTTCTGCTCTGCTTGTTCACCGCACCTGCGGTTCCGCTCTGCTCTGCTTGTTCACCGCACCTGCGGTTCCTCTCTGCTCTGCTTGTTCACCGCACCTGCTGTTCCGCTCTGCTCTGCTTGTTCATCGCACCTGCTGTTCCGCTCTGCTCTGCTTGTTCACTGCACCTGCGGTTCCGCTCTGCTCTGCTTGTTCACCGCACCTGCCGTTCCACTCTGCTCTGCTTGTTCACCGCACCTGCGGTTCCGCTCTGCTCTGCTTGTTCACCGCACCTGCGGTTCCGCTATGCTCTGCTTGTTCACCGCATCTGCGGTTTTGCTCCGCTCTGCTTGTTCACCGCACCTGCAGTTTTTCTCCGCTCTGCTTGTTCACCGCACCTGCGGTTTCTCTTTCGCTCTGCTTGTTCACCGCAGCTGCAGTTTTGCTCTGCTCTGTTTGTTCACCGCACCGGCGGTTTCGCTCCACTCTGTTTGTTCACCGCACCTGCGGTTTCGCTCTGCTCTGCTTGTTCACTGCATCTGCGGTTTCGCTCTGCTCTGCTGTCCACCGTACCTGCGGCTCCGTTCCTGTGTCCCAGTCTGTACTGGTCCCTATCCTGCCTGCGTTCCTACCTGCCAGTTCCCGCCTGTCTGCATGCCAGCAGTGCCTGCCAGTTGCCACCTCTCTGCATACCAGCCGTGCCTGCCAGTGCCCACCTGTGTGCATACCAGCCGTGCCTGCCAATACCAACCTGTCTTCATACCAGCCGTGCCTGCCAGTACCCACCTGTCTGTATGCCAGCCTAACCTGCCTGTTCCTGCATTCCCCGGTGTGGGTCAACAGCTGTGACCGGGGTCTGACCTGGAGTAGCACCTGGTCCCGCTGCTCGGTTCCTCCCTGGTTCACGGAGTCGACTGAGCCGCCCTGTGACCTTGGTCGGACTGAGTTGATACTTAGTTACGCCCCTCCAGGCACTCCTCGGTTCATGGTCCGGTGGGATCACTAATCAAGCGCACGCCAGTCAGTCCGGGCGCGTGCGTAACAGTTTGCTTAGGCCATGGTCTCCGTTGAGCCCCACGCCCCTTCGCTCTCAGAGACATTTGAATTCTTGTCTGGCGAATACGTGCACCAAGGAAAACATTTTTCTCAAGCTGTGGTCCAGGCGATTTACGCACCAGCCCAAATGGAGCTATCAGCACTCGTTCCTGCAGATCCACCACCGTACTATGGGGATCCAAAACAAAGCCGTGCGTTTGTGGAGCAATGTATGCTGCATTTCAAATTCTATGCTCACTATTTTCCCACTGATCGTGTCAAAGTAGCATTCATGATGTCCTACTTAGCAGGTGATGCCTTGAATTGGATCACCCCCCTATGGGAAGCATGGGATCCTATCATCTCTGACCTGCAGGCCTTCCTGATGGCCTTTCTAATGGTCTTTGATGACCCTAACCCTGAGGCTACTGCTAAAGCTTCCCTTCCCAATATCCTGGAGCAGTCCCGATGGGTGATGCGTGTAGGTAGCCCACCAGCTCTCCAGCCTGAAGAGACTGCTGCCCACACAGAATTGACACAGGATGACAATGCTCCACAGAATACTTCTGTTCCCAACCTCAAGAGGCAGTCCAGACGTGCAAGGCATAGAGGTAAACTGTCACGCCAGGTACTGTTCTCCCAAAGACCTCCTATTCCCCAGTCTGTTGAGGCAGCTTCCCGCACAGAATCCATGAAGGATGACCATGTTCGTCAGGCAAAGAAGAGGCCGGAACTCAGTCACAAAATCGGATTGGGGTCCCGGTGCGGATGTTTGGGACACCCTGACGGTCTCTGTCCACTGAAGGTTGGAGAATCCCAATACATTAGGCCTGTAGGAGAGGCTGCCCTTGGCGTTAGTGTTTCCTCTCCACAGATGACTGTGACTGTCTCCATGGCAAGTGAAGGCCTCGGATTAACCGAAAGTTTCGGGCTTATAGCCTTGAAGATTCGGTGTCTGATTCCCGTCCGACAACTTCAGAATCCGGTTTGGGCATTGTCAGCGGAAGGACGAGCCCTACTTAGAAACAGTCAAAATATGTCTGTACAAATTAAGCTCCAGATTGGAGCATTACACATGAAGAAGTTCACATTCCAGGTGTTGTCTGGTTAACCCACCGGTCATCCAGAGCCGAGAGATCTAGTGCCCGCTCAGGTCTGGAGAGCCTGCATGGTGTTTCCTGGGGGACTGCTGAGGTACTAGGAGTGTCCGGTCCCCATATCTTCAGGACAGTCAGCAGTGTCTTCGTCTTCTTTACCAGATCTGCTAGTCGCTGATTCGCTGTGCGCTGAAGTCTCCGAAGGAAGGGAAGCGGAGGCATGGTCCCCACACAGTCTCAACGATTGTACCAATGATCTGGCTTGAGGCACCGCCCCGCCTCGCAGACGTGTCATTTCAGAAAACAGACTGAAGTTGGTCCATAAGCAAGGATCCTCCATCTCTAACAAATCTGGCAATAAGTCCATTGAGGCGGTGGCTACCTCCAAGTCTCTGCACCCCTCCAACCAGGCGGAAGACGTCCAGTTGCCTCCTGAATACTCCGGGGTGCTACTTGATAACAAATGGAGAGAGATTTTCCTGTGTCCTGTTCCTGGTACTTCACTCACTTCATCTGTTGCTGAGGATGGCTCGATGGGAGGAAGCATCCTAGTCATCAAGATGGTGAGACCAGTTTCGTTCCCTCTAGTGGACAGAAGAAGTAATTTTCTTGAAGAGAAGGATCGGCCTCCAAATTCTCTGCAGAAAATCCTTGCTGGCTTGAAGAAGAGGGGGCGTAAAGGCGGGGGGTACTGTAACATCCCTGGCGGCATACTGGCATGGCTTACCACCTCCCACCATGCAAGACCGCCATCTTACCTATCAATCCAGGCTGCACACTTTGCTCCAGTACCTGCTGTGTCTCTTGTCTGATTGCTTAGGGCGGCGGCGCGGCTACTGCCTGATTCTTATAGTTACTGTGTGCGCACTCCTAATGCCTCCCCAGCCTATTGCTGTGAGTCACTGGATACTTAAACCCCCTCCACCCTGTAGGGGGAGTCTGAGCAACACTTTCATTCAGTGTGTTCTATGCAACTGAGTTGCCAGGTCCTGTCCTGTATCTTGTCTGTTCTGCCACCCTGGGGGCTGTATACCCAGGCCTGTTGCCTGTATCTGTGACTTCTAGTCTATTTCCGCCAGCCTGGGGGCTGAGTTCCCAGGCTCGTTCCTGTATCCTGCTCCTGGTTCAGTTCCTGTCTGAACAGTGTCCTAGCCCGTTACTTGTTTGTCTCTATGTCCGAAATTTCCCTTTTCCTGCAGTGTCTGAACCTGCACCTAACTCCAACTCGTTGTCTCTGTACTTCTGTTTGTGAGTTTTGTGTCCACTCGCTACTTCACTGTAAGTACCTTGTGTGTATCTGGTTCTGCTTGTCTCATTTCCCTGCCTCCGTATCTACCTCCTGTGTTCTAACTATCTTCCGTATTTTCCAGTCTGTTCCATGTGAACAGAGCCCTGTTCTGTCTGCCTGCACCTTCTGCTCTGTTCTGCTCTGCTTGTTCACCACACCTGCGGGTTTTGTTCTGCTTTGTTTGTTCACCGCACCTGTGGTTCCGCTCTGCTCTGCTTGTTCACCGCACCTGCGGTTCCGCTCTGCTTGTTTACCGCACCTGCGGTTCCGCTCTGCTCTGCTTGTTCACCGCACCTGCGGTTCCGCTCTGCTCTGCTTGTTCACCGCACCTGCGGTTCCGCTCTGCTCTGCTTGTTCACCGAACCTGCTGTTCCGCTCTGCTCTGCTTGTTCACCGCACCTGCGGTTCCACTCTGCTCTGCGGTTCCGCTCTGCTCTGCTTGTTCACCGAACCTGCGGTTCCGCTCTGCTCTGCTTGTTCACCGCACCTGCGGTTCCACTCTGCTCTGCTTGTTCACCGCACCTGCAGTTCCGCTCTGCTCTGCTTGCTCAACGCACCTGCGGTTCCTCTCTGCTTTGCTTGTTCACCGCACCTGTGGTTCCGCTCTGCTAGTACACTGCATCTGCGGTTCCGCTCCGCTCTGCTTGTTCACCACACCTGCAATTCCGCTCCGCTCTGCTAGTTCACCGCACCAGCGGTTCCGCTCCACCCTGCTAGTTCACCACACCTGCGGTTTTGCTCCGCTCTGCTTGTTCACCACACCTGCGGTTTTGCTCCGCTCTGCTTGTTCACCACACCTGTGATTTTGCTCCGCTCTGCTTGTTCACCGCACCTGCGGTTTTTCTGCGCTCTGCTTGTTCACCGCAGCTGCGGTTTTGCTCCGCTCTGCTTGTTCACTGCATCTGCGGTTTCGCTCCACTCTGTTTGTTCACTGCACCGGCGGTTTCGCTCTGCTCTGCTTGTTCACCGCACCTGCGTTTTTTCTCCGCTCTGCTTGCTCACCGCAACTGCGGTTTTGCTCCGCTCTGCTCGTTCACCGCACCTGCGGTTTCGCTCCACTCTGTTTGTTCACTGCACCGGCGGTTTCGCTCTGCTCTACTTGTTCACCGCACCGGCGGTTTCGTTCTGCTCTGCTTGTTCACTGTATTGACGGTTTCGCTCTGCTCTGCTTGTTCTCTGCATCTGCGGTTTCGCTCTGCTCTGCTGTCCACCGCACCTGCGGCTCCGTTCCTGTGTCCCAGTATGTACTGGTCCCTATCCTGCCTGCGTTCCTACCTGCCAGTACCCGCCTGTCTGCAGGCCAGCCGTGCCTGCCAGTGGCCACCTGTCTGCATACCAGCTGTGTCTGCCAATACCCACCTGTCTTCATACCAGCCGTGCCTGCCAGTACCCACCTGTCTGTATCCCAGCCTAACATACCTGTTCCTGCATTCCCCGGTGTGGGTCAATAGCTGTGACCGGGGTCTGACCTGAAGTAGCACCTGGTCCCTCTGCTCGGTTCCTCCCTGGTTCACAGAGTTGACTGAGCCGCCGTGTGACCTTGGTCGGACCGAGTTGATACTTAGTTACGCCCCTCCAGGCACTGCTCGGTTCATGGTCCGGTGGGATCACTAATCAAGCTCACGCCAGTCAGTCCGGGCGCGAGCGTAACAGTGGGCCAGTCCAAGAAGGCCAAGAACCCGAATCCTCCGTTCGAGTGGGGTTAAAAAGAAGAATAATCCTTCACTCGGCTGAAGGTGGCTCTTACAGGAGACAAAGTCCTGACCTACCCCGACCATGGCCAACCCTTTATACTCTATATGGATGCCAGCAACGTGGGATTGGGAGCGGTGCTGTCCCATGTACAGCAAGGCAGAGAGAGAGTGATTGCCTATGCCAGCAGGAAGCTCCGTCCCACAGAAAGGAACCCCGACAACTATAGTTCCTTTATGTTGGAGTTTCTAGTCTGGGCTGTAACGGAGTGCTTCAAACACTACCTGGCTTCAGTGAAGTTTACCATTTTCACAGACAATAATCTGCTGACCCACCTTGAAACGACAAAGGTAGGTGTGCTGGAGCAGCGATGGATGGCCCAGCTGTCCAACTAAGAGTTTACCATCAAGTATCGGGCGGGGCATAAAAACGCTACTGCTGATGCGCTGTCCAGGATGCCCGACTTGCCAGATGGGGGAGAAGACCCGGAAGAGCTGGAGGAGATAGAGCTACTGGCTTTCCATCATCACGAGGTGACCCAGTGCTCCCACTGTGTGAGGGACAATGGCTCCGCCAACACAGAGGCCACGTTTAACCCATTGCTCCATAATGGGTGGGCAGAGACACAGGATAGCAACCCCACTGTCCGCCTAGTAAAGGAGTTGCTGACACAAGCTGACTCGCACCCTGGTCCAGATGCTCCACCGGAGACGCAACAGTTGTGTAAGGAGAAGGGCAAGTTGTTCATCTACGAGGCAAAGCTGTGTTGGAGAAGCATCAACTCCCGAACACACGAACTGGTCTGGCAGGTGGTAGTCCCGAAGCAGGATGCGCCAATGGTCTTAGAGGCGTACCACGATGGAGCAGGACACTTTGGATGGAAGAAGTTGGAAGTCCTGCAACGTGAGCGATTCTACTGGGTTGGCATGAGGAAAGCAATCGAGAGATTGCCTTTAAATTTTGACAACACCAAGGTAGGCCTCATCAGTAAAGATGGAGGAGAGACCTCGGCGGCAGTCTCAAGAGACCACCTAAAGATATGCCCTGATCAATTGAGACACCAAGAGGAAGACAAAAAAAACACCCAGCACACAGAAAAGGTGGAAGAGACGGTCCAAACCATCCTTGGAGAATTTCCCCCATCTTGGACGCTGGTGAACCAAGCAATCGTGGTACCTGTCCTGGCGTTTCCCCAAGTAGCCTTACCAGAAGCCGCAGAGACTCTAGAACAGCTGGGAGACCAGACAGCCCCAGCAATAGATGCCACAACTGCAGTGGAACGAGTGAATCTACCCCCTGGTAGCGGTGAATCTGTCAGTCCCATGATGAGTTTAGGAGTTCACAAAAGGCAATCTGGTATATCAGTACTACGTAGGTCCACAAGCAGCATAGTGAAAAGTGTACCCACCACACCAGCGGTAGACACTAGAGACCCGGGTAGGTCATTAGCAATAACTCTACTGTGTAGATCAACCCGTAGTACCAGAGGTCAGCTCCCTGCCCGTTATAGGGACTAAGGTGTAATAAGATAAGTGTATAGTATATAATTGCAACCGTTAAGCATGAGAGCCTACAGAGACTTCCTGTAAGAACTTTTAAGCAATCGTGAGTGCATATAGTTATTATATTTATGGACAAATGGACCACAGGACTAGATGTGGTCAGAACAATATTGAGTAAAGTTAATTGATAGCCTTCAAAATAAACCGCAGGCGTGGCCGAACCCTGAAGTCATATTTATACAATATGTCGATGATCTACTCCTCTGTTGTCCCAACGACCAATCTTGCCACAGGTTCAGCTATTGTTTGCTCCAATTTCTGGCCACCATCGGATGCAAAGTTATTCTGCGAAAGCTACAATGGTGTTGTACCAAACTTGTGTTTTTGGGTCATTGCATATCCCAAGGTACCAAGCATCTCACTGAAGAGCGGAAAACTGCCATCCGAGACATCCCGTACCCGAGAACTGTCAAACAACTCCAAGCTTTCCTGGGAATGGTCACATACTGCAGGCAGTGGATCCCTAATGCATCAGTTCCCATGCAACCTCTATATGATCGGGTCCACTCTTCTGAGCTTGACCTGCATTTTGACCAAGAAGCTGAAGATGCAATGGACCAGTTGAAAGAACTCATCATTTCAGCCCCTGCACTGGGGATTCCCAACTATGAATTTCCATTCTTTCTATTTGTCTCTGAAGCATGTGGCCATGCCTCAGGAGTTCTGGCACAAAAAACATGGAGGCCACAAGAGACCCATCGGATATTATGCCAGTAAATTGGATCCAGTGGCATAAACAGCTCCAACATGCCTAAAAGCAGTGCTGGCAGCTACAGAACTCCTCCACAAAACAGCAGATGTTGTACTTGGCCATCCTACAACTATACTGACCCCTCATGATTTGAAAGCTATCCTTGCACAAACCCAGCACAACCATCTGTCTATGTCAGAATACAATGTGAGCTCCTTTTAGCAGAAAATATAGCTCTTCGGCGATGTACGGTCTTGAACCCCTCCTCTCTGCTTCCTCTGTCAAGGGAGGACTGCTCTGAAGTCTTAGGGGGGTCCTCAGAAGACCATGAATACCCTGATTCGAGTGACCATGATTGCTTTGAGGTCATGAAGGCAGAAACCTCTCACCAACCTACTGTCTCTGAGCAGCCACTGCCTGAAGCGGATCTGATATTGTATACTGAAGGGTCCAGATACGTAGATGAATATGGAACTTACCATACCGGATATGCGGTGGTGTCCCCACCAACGGTTGTTTCTGCTGGACCACTGCCATCTTATATGTCAGCTCAAGAGGCCGAACTATATGCTCTGACCGAAGCCTGCAAGTGGCGCAGAGTCGAGTGGCCAATATCTACATGGACTCGAGGTACAGATTCGGGATTGCCCACGACTTTGGCCTGATATGGGCCCTGAGGGGCTAAAAGACAGCCAGTGGAGCTCCAATCCGGAATGCAGCGGCAGTGAGAAGTCTGCTAGAAGCTCTAAAGTTACCTAGGCAAGTGGCTGTGATCAAAATTAAGGCTCATTGGAAACTGAATTCAGAGGAAGCCAAGGACTGACATTACAGCAAAAGCAGCAGCTATGGAACCAATATTTCCAGAGGAAGTAGAGGTGTCGGGGGGTACGGAGGTGTTTGTGCTCACCAGAAGTCAGAGACAATGAGGGGATGAGGAAGAAACGGGAATGAGAAATTTGGGGTTGGAGGAAGAAGAGGAGGAAAGACTGGAAGAGAATCCGGCACACAGGACTATAGTGGACCGGCAGAATGGGGTAACAGAAGAAGAAAAACAAGGATGGATCGGACGGAGAGGAACGTTTTGTAAGGACAGAATCTGGAGAGTGGGAAGAAGAATATGTCTGCCAAGAGAACTGTATCCTGAGGTGGTTCAGTGAGCTCATGGAAAGGTACATAGTGGGAAGAATCAGATGATTTCAGCTATCAACAAACTCTATATTGCACCCGAGATCTCAGTTCTTGCTACAAACTATACTAGGAGCTGTGAGATTTGTAACACTTGTAATCCCGGAAGAACAGAACATGTGCCGAAGAAGAAACTGGCAAAGTCACAGTATCCTTTCCAGAGAATCCAAATTGATCATATGCAATTACCCAAGAGTAGAAGATATGAATATGTTCTCGTGGTGGTGGATATGTTTTCCGGCTGGACAGAAGCATACCCAGTAGCCAACATGACTGTTAGAACTACAGTGAAAAGGCTTCTGGCAGAACTTATCTGCAGATTCGGGATTCCAGAAGTAATTGAAAGTGATCAAGGACCCGCCTTCACTGCAAAAGTTACCAAATCAATCTGGGAGATGATTGGGGTGGATTTGGACCTTCATACTCCTTATCATCCACAAAGTAGCGGCAAAGTTGAAAGGATGAATGACACTTTAAAAAACAAAATCTTAAAGCCAGTAAAGAATTGTCACTTCCATGGCCGGAGGTGCTGCCTATTGCCCTAGACTCAGTCCGAAATACCCTGAGACAGCCCACAGGGTTCGAGCTCTTATCCGGTTTTGGTCTGAAAGTAAAGCCATCCAAGTGCCACCTGTTGAAGCCCAAGGTACAGTACCTAGACCATGTGGTAAGTGCCGAAGGTGTAGCACCAGACCTTGAAAAAGTCACCGTGATCAAGGACTGGCCAAGACCCTCCACTATCATGGAAGTGCGGCAGTTCCTCTGGCTGATAGTCTACTACAGGAGATTCATCAAGGGTTTCACCAAGATAGCGGCCCCCATGCAGGACCTCTTAGTGGGCCAGTACAAGAAGGCCAAGAACCCGAACCCTCCGTTCGAGTGGGATTAAAAAGAAGAAGAATCCTTCACTCAGCTGAAGATGGCTCTTATGGGAGACAAAGTCCTGGCCTACCCCGACCATGGCCAACCCTTTATACTCTATATGGATGGCAGCAATGTGGGATTGGGAGCGGTGCTGTCCCAAGTACAACAAGGCAGAGAGAGAGTGATTGCATACGCCAGCAGGAAGCTCCGTCCCACAGAAAGAAACCCCGACAACTATAGCTCCTTTAAGTTGGAGTTTCTAGCCATAGTCTGGGCTGTAACGGAGTGCTTCAAACACTACCTGGCTTCAGTGAAGTTTACCATTTTCAAAGACAATAATCCACTGACCCACCTTGAAACGGCAAAGGTAGGTGCGCAGGAGCAGCGATGGATGGCCCGGCTGTCCAACTAAGAGTTTACCATCAAGTATCGGGCGGGGCATAAAAACGCTAATGCTGATGCGCTGTCCAGGATGCCCGACTTGCCAGATGGAGGAGAAGACCCAGAAGAGCTGGAGGAGATAGAGCTACCGGCTTTCCATCATTACAGGGTGATCCAGTTCTCCCACTGTGTGAGGGACAAGCGCTCCACCAACAGAGAGGCCACGTTTAACCCATTGCCCCACCATGGATGGGCAGAGACGCAGGATAGCGACCCCATTGTCCGCCTAGTAAAGGAGTTGCTGACACAAGCTGACTCGCACCCTGGTCCAGATGCTCCACAGGAGACCCAACAGTTGTGTAAGGAGAAGGGCAAGTTGTTCATCTATGAGGCAAAGCTGTGTCGGAGAAGCATCAACTCCCGGACACACGAACTGGTCTGGCAGGTGGTAGTCCCGAAGCGGGATGCGCCAATGATCTTAGAGGCATACCACGATAGAGCAGGACACTTTGGATGGAAGAAGTTGGAAGTCCTGCTACGTGAGCGATTCTACTGGGTTGGCATGAGGACAGCAATCGAGAGATTGCCTTTAAATTTTGACAACACCAAGGTATGCCTCATCAGTAAAGATGGAGGAAAGACCTCGGCGGCAGTCTCAAGAGACCACCTAAAGACATGCCCTGATCAATTGAGACACCAAGAGGAAGACCAAAACAGCGCCCAGCACACAGAAAAGGTGGAAGAGACGATCCAAACCATCCTTGGAGAATTTCCCCCGTCTTGGACGCAGGTGAATCAAGCAATCGTGGTTCCTGTCCTGACGTTTCCCCAAGTAGCCTTACCAGAAGCCGCAGAGACTCTAGAACAGCTGGGAGACCAGACAGTCCCAGCAACAGATGCCACAACCGCAGTGGAACGAGTGAATCTACCCCCTGGTAGCGGTGAATCTGTCAGTCCCATGATGAGTTTAGGAGTTCGCAGAAGGCAATCTGGTATACCAGTACTACATAGGTCCACTAGTAGCATAGTGAATAGTGCACCCACCACACCGGCGGTAGACACTAGAGACCCGGGTAGGTCATTAGCAATAACTATACTGCGTAGATAAACCCGTAGTACCACAGGTCAGCTCCCTGCTCTTTACAGGGACTAAGGTGTAATAAGATAATTGTATAGTATATAATTGCAACCATTAAGCATGAGAGCCTACAGAGACTTCCTGTAAGAACTTTTAAGCAATCGTGAGTGAATATAGTTATTATATTTATGGACAAATGGACCACAGGACTAGATGTGGTCAGAACAATATTGAGTAAAGTTCATTGTTAGCCTTGAAAAACCAGGCCCAGTAACGATACACAAAGAGGGTTAAGGCAATTCCCACCAACCAACCTTAAGGTAGCCGGAAAAAGACTATTCCCGGATAGCGGCGTAAAGAATAAGAGCCGCAATGACTGCTCCCAATTTTTGTTTTGTTCTGTAATTTTTGCCTTTTTGAGACTTTGTAAATTTTGGGCAAAATAAATCGTTATTGTAGTTAATTGTTTAACCTCAAAGGTGTCCTCTCTCCGGGAGTACTGAATTTAACTAGGGGGGAATGTGGCACCCCAGGAGTCTGGTTGCCACATTGGCATTGCCTCCCTCACAGGGGGTGATGCCATGCCTGGAAGCAAGGAGGGGTCCCCTTATCAGGTAGCACCAGCATCCAACACATTGCCCCAGAGAAAAGCGCCAGAAACCGGACACCGGAGTCCGTGGTTGCTCAGGTACCGAAGTCCCGGCAGCTAAATCCGGAGGGGAGGAGACTGCAGGTCTCCTGGCCCCACCAAACACCCAGCCG
This sequence comes from Phyllobates terribilis, assembly GCF_046119375.1. Taxonomy (NCBI): domain Eukaryota; kingdom Metazoa; phylum Chordata; class Amphibia; order Anura; family Dendrobatidae; genus Phyllobates; species Phyllobates terribilis. Next base: position 255,550,753 of record NW_027362764.1, read on the forward strand.
CTCAGCAGCATACTAGAGCCCGGAGCCGCCACGAAGGAGCGACGCCTGTAAAAGGCTCGAGCTGCCTGCCACATGGGCTAGGATTTATTGATGACTCAGGAAAGAGGGCCGCAGCATAGCTTTAGGCAGGAGGGCCAAAGAGGACAGCGCAGAAGGAAGGCCTACAACCCTACCTGGCGAGGTAGATCCCAAATTGCTTCTAGGCTGCCCGGATTTCCATTACCTTCTGTTACCAGTGCCCCGGTCTGCGCCATCAAACATCAAGTAAAGGTGGAGGAAACCGCCATTCTTGTGTTGTCTGGTCATTATCTGCACCCTCAGTCCTGCACCTCAACATCCATAATCCCCTACATAAACCATACGGGTAGCCTTGGGGCCCCGCTCTACCAGTGGGGAGCAAATCCATCCCAGCTGCATCACCAATGGCCCCAGGGGTCTCTTTCAGCAGCGGCAGCCATCTATAGCCGCATACCACTGGTGGCATCATGAAACTTATCCTCTAAACAAACTGTCCTTTTTATTGACCGCTGGGGCCCCGGCCGGGTCACGCCCTGTGACTATCCCAAGGAACCGACCGACCCGGTGGCGAGTACCCCACGGTCCTAGGAGGCGCGTCACCTGGCATGTAACATCATCTCCCTAGGCCTTTTAAGGTCTATTAGGACACACACTCTAGTTTTGTGTACTCCAACATCTGTGCATATTGTGCTTAACCTGCACCAATTTCTGTATACTTCACTTCATCCATCCTGCTGTTTCCAAGACTGCTATGTGTGCCAAGTCCTCGTTCCCCACATGTCTCGACTCCTAGGGTTCATGTTCCCAACTAGACCTGGTGCTTAGCGGGTCCAATTCACAATGTGATCATTACACACATGCTACCTGTGAGCGGCCACCGATAGCGCCGCTCACAGTCAGTATCAGCAGCGCAAGGTAATTAGAAAGAAGATTGTATTTATTATTAAAACACACTGGCAATTTTTTTTAAAGTACCGGACAACCCCTTTAAGTAAATCTAATTTTAGCTGAAACATTGCATGCTGGAATACAAGCATTCTTTCTCACCTGATGAGTAGCCTCAATATCCTTCCTTTCAGCATTCAAGGAACCTTTGGTTGAAATCATATGAAATGTACACCATCTTTTCTGAATATATACTTTTTATTGCTTACTTTTAGTGATAGGAGTAAACAAATTTCACAGTCATGCTCCAACATTTAGTGCATTTACTGCCAATGTAAAGGCAAATACACAACAATAAACACATCCCACTGTATTAAGTGATAAAACTATAAAATTACTGAGCCTGATTCATGAAGACTTTAATTTTGCACTCCAGTCTTAATAAAGGCACCTATTGTGTAAGATATGCCTAGTTTACACATCTCTTTATAAATTAGGCTTCTTACAACTGTTGTATGTCAGAGCCCGGATTACATTTCTGGTGTAATTTATGCCACCAAAGTGGAATAGATTTTAATGAATTTCCTAGAGGATCTTGTCCCATCCAAGCTCTGCCCACTTTAGATTTAGGTAAAAACACCAAAAGTCATACAATTTTGTGCATCTTGAAAGCTGAAACCTGCCGAAAAAAACACCTTGATGAATCGGGCCCAATGTCTGTTTAAGGCTATGTACACAATTAGAACCTATATTTTATTAGTTAAATGTATCTTGAAAAACAACATCTTTGCAAACAGTTTCATGTAAAAATAATACAACTGTACATTGATACTTTGGAGATCTTTGTGTCTCCATGGTAGCAGTCAAGTAGTTACAGAATGTTGATTACAGCTCCGGACTATTTACCATAGCAGTTTTCACTTTACTGAGGTTATTTGAAAATAGGTAATGTCTAGTGTTGAGCGATACCTTCCGATATCGGGAAATATCGGATCGGATTGGATCGGACCGATACCGAAAAAGTATCGGATATCGCCGATTCCGATACCGGAAACCAATGCAAGTCAATGGGACAGAAATATCGGAATGAAAATAAACCCTTTCTTTCCTTGTAGGTTAATTCTACATGAAGGAAAACAACTAAGAATAATGTAGAATGTATTGGGGGAGGTGGGGGAGACAATAAAGGCATAGAGGTTTAGCCCAATCAAATGGAATAGCAGGAATTAATATTTTTTTTAAGACGTTCTGAGTTACGGAAATATTGACTATGTTAAGTATTTTTATATTTTGTCAGATATTTATGTTTCACTACTTCCATGCTCTTCACCTTCTTTTTTACTTCTCCCACACTTTCTCCTTCATCATCCTCAGCATCAGCATCTTTTTCATCCACTTCTTCTTCATCTTCTTCTTCTTCTTCACCTTCTTCGTATTATTCTTTTTTTTTACATTCTTCATATTCTACTTCTTCATCTTCTTCATCTTCTTCTTCTTCATCATATTCTTATTTGTGGCAGGCATTCCTGTAGTTGTTATCTCTAAAAGGTTGGACATTACACCTTTCGTTCTGCCCGTCACAAAAGATTTACAACAGGATTTGTCCGCGTTCAGTTTGGCCTGCAGCAGCAGGTCTTTTCCAGGGGCACCACGAGGAGGAACGGACTCACCCCCATACACTGCTTAGTCATCTTCTGCTTATAATTTAGATATTATCTTTTGCTTTTATTTTTAGTCTTATGCTTAATGTTTTTCCGCTTTTTGTTCTGCAGCTTCTTGTATTTCTGCTTCTTGGTTTTCTGTCTCTTGTTCTTCTGCATCTTGGTGCTTGTCTTCTCTTCTTTGTCCTCTTGGTCAACTTCTTCAGGGTCATCTTCTTGGTCTTCTTCGGGGTGGTCTTCAGGGTCGTCGTCTTCGGGGGTCCTTGTCTTCGGGGTCCTCGTCTTCTTCGGGTTGGTCTTCTGGGTCCTCGTCTTCGGGGTCCTCATCTTCTTCGGGGTGGTCTTCAGGGTCCTCGTCTTCTTCAGGGTGGTCTTCATGGTCCTCGTCTTCTTCGGGGTGGTCTTCAGGGTCCTCGTCTTCAGGGTCGTCGTCTTCTGGGTCCTCGTCTTCTTAGGGTTGGTCTTCAGGGTCCTCGTCTTCAGGGTCCTCGTCAGGGAGATCTAGAGTGATTACCAAGAACCATTTCAAAAAGCTTGAACTTGGAAATGTAGCAGAAGGTACAAGAAAGCTGAGGAACTACCGAGGACCAGCTGACGGTACTGGAACCCGGATGGGTAGCAAAAGGTACAAGAGCCAATGGAACTGCCGAAGACCAGCTGACGGTACTGGAACTCGGTTACTAAGCAGGAGGTACCTGTGCCAGAAAGCACTACCAAGGACCAGCAGACGTTGGTGGAACTTGGATACCGAGAAGGAGGCACCTAATCCAAAGGCACTGCCGAGAACCAGCTGACGGTACTGGAACCCGGATGGGTAGCAGAAGGTACCCATGTAAAAAAAAGTTCAAGGCCGCGAGCCGGCTGCAGTTACCAAAACCCACAGTCCTACAGGGGGTGCTTGTCCTATTGGCACTATGGAACCAGCCTTCATTGCCAGATCCCGCAGCCCACATAGGAGTCACCTAAACTGCAGGCACCATAGAGTCGGCTAACCCGACTGCAACACGACAGGACAACGCATTGGAGGCAAAGTGACGTTGACACTACCCAGAAACAGCTGGCATGCTGGAACCAGGCTGGGCAGGAGGGAGTACCCATGCCAAAGTCACTGCCGAGAACCAGCTGACGGTACTGGAACCCGGATGGGTAGTAGAAGGTCCAAGAGCAAATAGAACTACCGAGGACCAGCTGACGGTACTGGAACCCGGATGGGTAGCAAAAGGTACAAGAGCCAATGGAACTGCCAAACACCAGCTGACGGTACTGGAACTCGGTTACTAAGCAGGAGGTACCTGTGCCAGAAAGCACTACCAAGGACCAGCAGACGTTGGTGGAACTTGGATACCGAGAAGGAGGCACCTAATCCAAAGGCACTGCCGAGAACCAGCTGACGGTACTGGAACCCGGATGGGTAGTAGAAGGTACAAGAGCAAATGGAACTGCCGAGAACCAGCTGGCTGTGCTGGAACCCAGGGTAAATACTAAAAACGGAGGAGCCAGAGGTGTATTTGGAGCAAGTTTTAAATCCGTAGTACAGTGGATGTGGACAAAGCAGGAGAATTTGCCGGACACACAGCTGGGGATCAGCTGACGTTACTGAACCCCAATAACACTGGAGCAAGCGTTGACTGTGCAGACGGCACTTCTGAGCAGCAACTAGCGGTATTGGAGCCCAGGGTAAATACTAAAAACGGAGGAGCCAGAGGTGTATTTGGAGGAGGTTTTAAATCCGTAGTACAGTGGATGTGGACAAAGCAGGAGAATTTGCCGGACACACAGCTGGGGATCAGCTGACGTTACTGAACCCCAATAACACTGGAGCAAGCGTTGACTGTGCAGACGGCACTTCTGAGCAGCAACTAGCGGTATTGGAGCCCAGGGTAAATACTAAAAACGGAGGAGCCAGAGGTGTATTTGGAGGAGGTTTTAAATCCGTAGTACAGTGGATGTGGACAAAGCAGGAGAATTTGCCGGACACACAGCTGGGGATCAGCTGACGTTACTGAACCCCAATAACACTGGAGCAAGCGTTGACTGTGCAGACGGCACTTCTGAGCAGCAACTAGCGGTATTGGAGCCCAGGGTAAATACTAAAAACGGAGGAGCCAGAGGTGTATTTGGAGGCGGTTTTAAATCCGTAGTACAGTGGATGTGGACAAAGCAGGAGAATTTGCCGGACACACAGCTGGGGATCAGCTGACGTTACTGAACCCCAATAACACTGGAGCAAGCGTTGACTGTGCAGACGGCACTTCTGAGCAGCAACTAGCGGTATTGGAGCCCAGGGTAAATACTAAAAACGGAGGAGCCAGAGGTGTATTTGGAGGAGGTTTTAAATCCGTAGTACAGTGGATGTGGACAAAGCAGGAGAATTTGCCGGACACACAGCTGGGGATCAGCTGACGTTACTGAACCCCAATAACACTGGAGCAAGCGTTGACTGTGCAGACGGCACTTCTGAGCAGCAACTAGCGGTATTGGAGCCCAGGGTAAATACTAAAAACGGAGGAGCCAGAGGTGTATTTGGGGGAGGTTTTAAATCCGTAGTACAGTGGATGTGGACAAAGCAGGAGAATTTGCCGGACACACAGCTGGGGATCAGCTGACGTTACTGAACCCCAATAACACTGGAGCAAGCGTTGACTGTGCAGATGGCACTTCTGAGCAGCAACTAGCGGTATTGGAGCCCAGGGTAAATACTAAAAACGGAGGAGCCAGAGGTATATTTGGAGGAGGTTTTAAATCCGTAGTACAGTGGATGTGGACAAAGCAGGAGAATTTGCCGGACACACAGCTGGGGATCAGCTGACGTTACTGAACCCCAATAACACTGGAGCAAGCGTTGACTGTGCAGACGGCACTTCTGAGCAGCAACTAGCGGTATTGGAGCCCAGGGTAAATACTAAAAACGGAGGAGCCAGAGGTGTATTTGGAGGAGGTTTTAAATCCATAGTACAGTGGATGTGGACAAAGCAGGAGAATTTGCCGGACACACAGATGGGGATCAGCTGACGTTACTGAACCCCAATAACACTGGAGCAAGCGTTGACTGTGCAGACGGCACTTCTGAGCAGCAACTAGCGGTATTGGAGCCCAGGGTAAATACTAAAAACGGAGGAGCCAGAGGTGTATTTGGAGGAGGTTTTAAATCCGTAGTACAGTGGATGTGGACAAAGCAGGAGAATTTGCCGGACACACAGCTGGGGATCAGCTGACGTTAATGAACCCCAATAACGCGGCAGCAAGTGTTGACTGTGCAGACGGCACTTCCGAGCGCCAACTGGCGGTGTTGGAGCTCAGGGATAATACTGAAAACAGAGGAGCCAGAGGTGTAATTGGAGAAACTTTCAAATCTGTAGTAGTGAGAATGTGGACAAAGCAGGAGAATTTGCCGGACACACAGCTGGGGATCAGCTGACGTTACTGAACCCCAATAACACGGCAGCAAGTGTTGACTGTGCAGACGGCACTTCCGAGCGCCAACTGGCGGTGTTGGAGCTCAGAGATAATACTGAAAACAGAGGAGCCAGAGGTGTAATTGGAGAAACTTTCAAATCTGTAGTAGTGAGAATGTGGACAGAGCAGGAAAAATTGCCGTCCGCACAGCAGTGGAACAGCTGACGTTACTGAACCCCAATAACACGGCAGCAAGTGTTGACTGTGCAGACGGCACTTCCGAGCGCCAACTGGCGGTGTTGGAGCTCAGGGATAATACTGAAAACAGAGGAGCCAGAGGTGTAATTGGAGAAACTTTCAAATCTGTAGTAGTGAGAATGTGGACAGAGCAGGAGAAATTGCCGTCCGCACAGCAGGGGAACAGCTGACGTTACTGAACCCCAATAACACGGCAGCAAGTGTTGACTGTGCAGACGGCACTTCCGAGCGCCAACTGGCGGTGTTGGAGCTCAGGGATAATACTGAAAACAGAGGAGCCAGAGGTGTAATTGGAGAAACTTTCAAATCTGTAGTAGTGAGAATGTGGACAGAGCAGGAGAAATTGCCGTCCGCACAGCAGGGGAACAGCTGACGTTACTGAACCCCAATAACACGGCAGCAAGTGTTGACTGTGCAGACGGCACTTCCGAGCGCCAACTGGCGGTGTTGGAGCTCAGGGATAATACTGAAAACAGAGGAGCCAGAGGTGTAATTGGAGAAACTTTCAAATCTGTAGTAGTGAGAATGTGGACAGAGCAGGAGAAATTGCCGTCCGCACAGCAGGGGAACAGCTAACGTTACTGAACCCCAATAACACGGCAGCAAGTGTTGACTGTGCAGACGGCACTTCCGAGCGCCAACTGGCGGTGTTGGAGCTCAGGGATAATACTGAAAACAGAGGAGCCAGAGGTGTAATTGGAGAAACTTTCAAATCTGTAGTAGTGAGAATGTGGACAGAGCAGGAGAAATTGCCGTCCGCACAGCAGTGGAACAGCTGACGTTACTGAACCCCAATAACACGGCAGCAAGTGTTGACTGTGCAGACGGCACTTCCGAGCGCCAACTGGTGGTGTTGGAGCTCAGGGATAATGCTGAAAACAGAGGAGCCAGAGGTGTAATTGGAGAAACTTTCAAATCTGTAGTAGTGAGAATGTGGACAGAGCAGGAGAAATTGCCGTCCGCATAGCAGGGGAACAGCTGACGTTACTGAACCCCAATAACACGGCAGCAATTGTTGACTGTGCAGACGGCACTTCCGAGCGCCAACTGGCGGTGTTGGAGCTCAGGGATAATACTGAAAACAGAGGAGCCAGAGGTGTAATTGGAGAAACTTTCAAATCTGTAGTAGTGAGAATGTGGACAGAGCAGGAGAAATTGCCGTCCGCACAGCAGGGGAACAGCTGACGTTACTGAACCCCAATAACACGGCAGCAAGTGTTGACTGTGCAGACGGCACTTCCGAGCACCAACTGGCGGTGTTGGAGCTCAGGGATAATACTGAAAACAGAGGAGCCAGAGGTGTAATTGGAGAAACTTTCAAATCTGTGGTAGTGAGAATGTGGACAGAGCAGGAGAAATTGCCGTCCGCACAGCAGTGGAACAGCTGACGTTACTGAACCCCAATAACACGGCAGCAAGTGTTGACTGTGCAGACGGCACTTCCGAGCGCCAACTGGCGGTGTTGGAGCTCAGGGATAATGCTGAAAACAGAGGAGCCAGAGGTGTAATTGGAGAAATTTTCAAATCTGTAGTAGTGAGAATGTGGACAGAGCAGGAGAAATTGCCGTCCGCATAGCAGGGGAACAGCTGACGTTACTGAACCCCAATAACACGGCAGCAATTGTTGACTGTGCAGACGGCACTTCCGAGCGCCAACTGGCGGTGTTGGAGCTCAGGGATAATACTGAAAACAGAGGAGCCAGAGGTGTAATTGGAGAAACTTTCAAATCTGTAGTAGTGAGAATGTGGACAGAGCAGGAGAAATTGCCGTCCGCACAGCAGGGGAACAGCTGACGTTACTGAACCCCAATAACACGGCATCAAGTGTTGACTGTGCAGACGGCACTTCCGAGCGCCAACTGGCGGTGTTGGAGCTCAGGGATAATACTGAAAACAGAGGAGCCAGAGGTGTAATTGGAGAAACTTTCAAATCTGTAGTAGTGAGAATGTGGACAGAGCAGGAGAAATTGCCGTCCGCATAGCAGGGGAACAGCTGACGTTACTGAACCCCAATAACACGGCAGCAAGTGTTGACTGTGCAGACGGCACTTCCGAGCGCCAACTGGCGGTGTTGGAGCTCAGGGATAATACTGAAAACAGAGGAGCCAGAGGTGTAATTGGAGAAACTTTCAAATCTGTAGTAGTGAGAATGTGGACAGAGCAGGAGAAATTGCCGTCCGCACAGCAGGGGAACAGCTGACGTTACTGAACCCCAATAACACGGCAGCAATTGTTGACTGTGCAGCCGGCACTTCCGAGCGCCAACTGGCGGTGTTGGAGCTCAGGGATAATACTGAAAACAGAGGAGCCAGAGGTGTAATTGGAGAAACTTTCAAATCTGTAGTAGTGAGAATGTGGACAGAGCAGGAGAAATTGCCGTCCGCACAGCAGGGGAACAGCTGACGTTACTGAACCCCAATAACACGGCAGCAAGTGTTGACTGTGCAGACGGCACTTCCGAGCGCCAACTGGCGGTGTTGGAGCTCAGGGATAATACTGAAAACAGAGGAGCCAGAGGTGTAATTGGAGAAACTTTCAAATCTGTAGTAGTGAGAATGTGGACAGAGCAGGAGAAATTGCCGTCCGCACAGCAGGGGAACAGCTGACGTTACTGAACCCCAATAACACGGCAGCAAGTGTTGACTGTGCAGACGGCACTTCCGAGCGCCAACTGGCGGTGTTGGAGCTCAGGGATAATACTGAAAACAGAGGAGCCAGAGGTGTAATTGGAGAAACTTTCAAATCTGTAGTAGTGAGAATGTGGACAGAGCAGGAGAAATTGCCGTCCGCACAGCAGGGGAACAGCTGACGTTACTGAACCCCAATAACACGGCAGCAAGTGTTGACTGTGCAGACGGCACTTCCGAGCACCAACTGGCGGTGTTGGAGCTCAGGGATAATACTGAAAACAGAGGAGCCAGAGGTGTAATTGGAGAAACTTTCAAATCTGTAGTAGTGAGAATGTGGACAGAGCAGGAGAAATTGCCGTCCGCACAGCAGGGGAACAGCTGACGTTACTGAACCCCAATAACACGGCAGCAAGTGTTGACTGTGCAGACGGCACTTCCGAGCGCCAACTGGCGGTGTTGGAGCTCAGGGATAATACTGAAAACAGAGGAGCCAGAGGTGTAATTGGAGAAACTTTCAAATCTGTAGTAGTGAGAATGTGGACAGAGCAGGAGAAATTGCCGTCCGCACAGCAGGGGAACAGCTAACGTTACTGAACCCCAATAACACGGCAGCAAGTGTTGACTGTGCAGACGGCACTTCCGAGCGCCAACTGGCGGTGTTGGAGCTCAGGGATAATACTGAAAACAGAGGAGCCAGAGGTGTAATTGGAGAAACTTTCAAATCTGTAGTAGTGAGAATGTGGACAGAGCAGGAGAAATTGCCGTCCGCACAGCAGTGGAACAGCTGACGTTACTGAACCCCAATAACACGGCAGCAAGTGTTGACTGTGCAGACGGCACTTCCGAGCGCCAACTGGCGGTGTTGGAGCTCAGGGATAATGCTGAAAACAGAGGAGCCAGAGGTGTAATTGGAGAAATTTTCAAATCTGTAGTAGTGAGAATGTGGACAGAGCAGGAGAAATTGCCGTCCGCATAGCAGGGGAACAGCTGACGTTACTGAACCCCAATAACACGGCAGCAATTGTTGACTGTGCAGCCGGCACTTCCGAGCGCCAACTGGCGGTGTTGGAGCTCAGGGATAATACTGAAAACAGAGGAGCCAGAGGTGTAATTGGAGAAACTTTCAAATCTGTAGTAGTGAGAATGTGGACAGAGCAGGAGAAATTGCCGTCCGCACAGCAGGGGAACAGCTGACGTTACTGAACCCCAATAACACGGCAGCAAGTGTTGACTGTGCAGACGGCACTTCCGAGCGCCAACTGGCGGTGTTGGAGCTCAGGGATAATACTGAAAACAGAGGAGCCAGAGGTGTAATTGGAGAAACTTTCAAATCTGTAGTAGTGAGAATGTGGACAGAGCAGGAGAAATTGCCGTCCGCACAGCAGGGGAACAGCTGACGTTACTGAACCCCAATAACACGGCAGCAAGTGTTGACTGTGCAGACGGCACTTCCGAGCGCCAACTGGCGGTGTTGGAGCTCAGGGATAATACTGAAAACAGAGGAGCCAGAGGTGTAATTGGAGAAACTTTCAAATCTGTAGTAGTGAGAATGTGGACAGAGCAGGAGAAATTGCCGTCCGCACAGCAGGGGAACAGCTGACGTTACTGAACCCCAATAACACGGCAGCAAGTGTTGACTGTGCAGACGGCACTTCCGAGCGCCAACTGGCGGTGTTGGAGCTCAGGGATAATACTGAAAACAGAGGAGCCAGAGGTGTAATTGGAGAAACTTTCAAATCTGTAGTAGTGAGAATGTGGACAGAGCAGGAGAAATTGCCGTCCGCACAGCAGTGGAACAGCTGACGTTACTGAACCCCAATAACACGGCAGCAAGTGTTGACTGTGCAGACGGCACTTCCGAGCGCCAACTGGCGGTGTTGGAGCTCAGGGATAATGCTGAAAGCAGAGGAGCCAGAGGTGTAATTGGAGAAACTTTCAAATCTGTAGTAGTGAGAATGTGAACAGAGCAGGAGAAATTGCCGTCCGCATAGCAGGGGAACAGCTGACGTTACTGAACCCCAATAACACGGCAGCAATTGTTGACTGTGCAGACGGCACTTCCGAGCACCAACTGGCGGTGTTGGAGCTCAGGGATAATACTGAAAACAGAGGAGCCAGAGGTGTAATTGGAGAAACTTTCAAATCTGTAGTAGTGAGAATGTGGACAGAGCAGGAGAAATTGCCGTCCGCACAGCAGGGGAACAGCTGACGTTACTGAACCCCAATAACACGGCAGCAACTGTTGACTGTGCAGACGGCACTTCCGAGCACCAACTGGCGGTGTTGGAGCTCAGGGATAATACTGAAAACAGAGGAGCCAGAGGTGTAATTGGAGAAACTTTCAAATCTGTAGTAGTGAGAATGTGGACAGAGCAGGAGAAATTGCCGTCCGCACAGCAGTGGAACAGCTGACGTTACTGAACCCCAATAACACGGCAGCAAGTGTTGACTGTGCAGACGGCACTTCCGAGCGCCAACTGGCGGTGTTGGAGCTCAGGGATAATGCTGAAAACAGAGGAGCCAGAGGTGTAATTGGAGAAACTTTCAAATCTGTAGTAGTGAGAATGTGGACAGAGCAGGAGAAATTGCCGTCCGCATAGCAGGGGAACAGCTGACGTTACTGAACCCCAATAACACGGCAGCAATTGTTGACTGTGCAGACGGCACTTCCGAGCGCCAACTGGCGGTGTTGGAGCTCAGGGATAATACTGAAAACAGAGGAGCCAGAGGTGTAATTGGAGAAACTTTCAAATCTGTAGTAGTGAGAATGTGGACAGAGCAGGAGAAATTGCCGTCCGCACAGCAGGGGAACAGCTGACGTTACTGAACCCCAATAACACGGCAGCAAGTGTTGACTGTGCAGACGGCACTTCCGAGCGCCAACTGGCGGTGTTGGAGCTCAGGGATAATACTGAAAACAGAGGAGCCAGAGGTGTAATTGGAGAAACTTTCAAATCTGTAGTAGTGAGAATGTGGACAGAGCAGGAGAAATTGCCGTCCGCACAACAGGGGAACTGCTGACGTTACTGAACCCCAATAACACGGCAGCAAGTGTTGACTGTGCAGACGGCACTTCCGAGCGCCAACTGGCGGTGTTGGAGCTCAGGGATAATACTGAAAACAGAGGAGCCAGAGGTGTAATTGGAGAAACTTTCAAATCTGTAGTAGTGAGAATGTGGACAGAGCAGGAGAAATTGCCGTCCGCACAGCAGGGGAACAGCTGACGTTACTGAACCCCAATAACACGGCAGCAAGTGTTGACTGTGCAGACGGCACTTCCGAGCGCCAACTGGCGGTGTTGGAGCTCAGGGATAATACTGAAAACAGAGGAGCCAGAGGTGTAATTGGAGAAACTTTCAAATCTGTAGTAGTGAGAATGTGGACAGAGCAGGAGAAATTGCCGTCCGCACAGCAGGGGAACAGCTGACGTTACTGAACCCCAATAACACGGCAGCAAGTGTTGACTGTGCAGACGGCACTTCCGAGCGCCAACTGGCGGTGTTGGAGCTCAGGGATAATACTGAAAACAGAGGAGCCAGAGGTGTAATTGGAGAAACTTTCAAATCTGTAGTAGTGAGAATGTGGACAGAGCAGGAGAAATTGCCGTCCGCACAGCAGGGGAACAGCTGACGTTACTGAACCCCAATAACACGGCAGCAAGTGTTGACTGTGCAGACGGCACTTCCGAGCGCCAACTGGCGGTGTTGGAGCTCAGGGATAATACTGAAAACAGAGGAGCCAGAGGTGTAATTGGAGAAACTTTCAAATCTGTAGTAGTGAGAATGTGGACAGAGCAGGAGAAATTGCCGTCCGCACAGCAGGGGAACAGCTGACGTTACTGAACCCCAATAACACGGCAGCAAGTGTTGACTGTGCAGACGGCACTTCCGAGCGCCAACTGGCGGTGTTGGAGCTCAGGGATAATACTGAAAACAGAGGAGCCAGAGGTGTAATTGGAGAAACTTTCAAATCTGTAGTAGTGAGAATGTGGACAGAGCAGGAGAAATTGCCGTCCGCACAGCAGTGGAACAGCTGACGTTACTGAACCCCAATAACACGGCAGCAAGTGTTGACTGTGCAGACGGCACTTCCGAGCGCCAACTGGCGGTGTTGGAGCTCAGGGATAATGCTGAAAGCAGAGGAGCCAGAGGTGTAATTGGAGAAACTTTCAAATCTGTAGTAGTGAGAATGTGAACAGAGCAGGAGAAATTGCCGTCCGCATAGCAGGGGAACAGCTGACGTTACTGAACCCCAATAACACGGCAGCAATTGTTGACTGTGCAGACGGCACTTCCGAGCACCAACTGGCGGTGTTGGAGCTCAGGGATAATACTGAAAACAGAGGAGCCAGAGGTGTAATTGGAGAAACTTTCAAATCTGTAGTAGTGAGAATGTGGACAGAGCAGGAGAAATTGCCGTCCGCACAGCAGGGGAACAGCTGACGTTACTGAACCCCAATAACACGGCAGCAACTGTTGACTGTGCAGACGGCACTTCCGAGCACCAACTGGCGGTGTTGGAGCTCAGGGATAATACTGAAAACAGAGGAGCCAGAGGTGTAATTGGAGAAACTTTCAAATCTGTAGTAGTGAGAATGTGGACAGAGCAGGAGAAATTGCCGTCCGCACAGCAGTGGAACAGCTGACGTTACTGAACCCCAATAACACGGCAGCAAGTGTTGACTGTGCAGACGGCACTTCCGAGCGCCAACTGGCGGTGTTGGAGCTCAGGGATAATGCTGAAAACAGAGGAGCCAGAGGTGTAATTGGAGAAACTTTCAAATCTGTAGTAGTGAGAATGTGGACAGAGCAGGAGAAATTGCCGTCCGCATAGCAGGGGAACAGCTGACGTTACTGAACCCCAATAACACGGCAGCAATTGTTGACTGTGCAGACGGCACTTCCGAGCGCCAACTGGCGGTGTTGGAGCTCAGGGATAATACTGAAAACAGAGGAGCCAGAGGTGTAATTGGAGAAACTTTCAAATCTGTAGTAGTGAGAATGTGGACAGAGCAGGAGAAATTGCCGTCCGCACAGCAGGGGAACAGCTGACGTTACTGAACCCCAATAACACGGCAGCAAGTGTTGACTGTGCAGACGGCACTTCCGAGCGCCAACTGGCGGTGTTGGAGCTCAGGGATAATACTGAAAACAGAGGAGCCAGAGGTGTAATTGGAGAAACTTTCAAATCTGTAGTAGTGAGAATGTGGACAGAGCAGGAGAAATTGCCGTCCGCACAACAGGGGAACTGCTGACGTTACTGAACCCCAATAACACGGCAGCAAGTGTTGACTGTGCAGACGGCACTTCCGAGCGCCAACTGGCGGTGTTGGAGCTCAGGGATAATACTGAAAACAGAGGAGCCAGAGGTGTAATTGGAGAAACTTTCAAATCTGTAGTAGTGAGAATGTGGACAGAGCAGGAGAAATTGCCGTCCGCACAGCAGGGGAACAGCTGACGTTACTGAACCCCAATAACACGGCAGCAAGTGTTGACTGTGCAGACGGCACTTCCGAGCGCCAACTGGCGGTGTTGGAGCTCAGGGATAATGCTGAAAGCAGAGGAGCCAGAGGTGTAATTGGAGAAACTTTCAAATCTGTAGTAGTGAGAATGTGAACAGAGCAGGAGAAATTGCCGTCCGCATAGCAGGGGAACAGCTGACGTTACTGAACCCCAATAACACGGCAGCAATTGTTGACTGTGCAGACGGCACTTCCGAGCACCAACTGGCGGTGTTGGAGCTCAGGGATAATACTGAAAACAGAGGAGCCAGAGGTGTAATTGGAGAAACTTTCAAATCTGTAGTAGTGAGAATGTGGACAGAGGAGGAGAAATTGCCGTCCGCACAGCAGGGGAACAGCTGACGTTACTGAACCCCAATAACACGGCAGCAACTGTTGACTGTGCAGACGGCACTTCCGAGCACCAACTGGCGGTGTTGGAGCTCAGGGATAATACTGAAAACAGAGGAGCCAGAGGTGTAATTGGAGAAACTTTCAAATCTGTAGTAGTGAGAATGTGGACAGAGCAGGAGAAATTGCCGTCCGCACAGCAGTGGAACAGCTGACGTTACTGAACCCCAATAACACGGCAGCAAGTGTTGACTGTGCAGACGGCACTTCCGAGCGCCAACTGGCGGTGTTGGAGCTCAGGGATAATGCTGAAAACAGAGGAGCCAGAGGTGTAATTGGAGAAACTTTCAAATCTGTAGTAGTGAGAATGTGGACAGAGCAGGAGAAATTGCCGTCCGCATAGCAGGGGAACAGCTGACGTTACTGAACCCCAATAACACGGCAGCAATTGTTGACTGTGCAGACGGCACTTCCGAGCGCCAACTGGCGGTGTTGGAGCTCAGGGATAATACTGAAAACAGAGGAGCCAGAGGTGTAATTGGAGAAACTTTCAAATCTGTAGTAGTGAGAATGTGGACAGAGCAGGAGAAATTGCCGTCCGCACAGCAGGGGAACAGCTGACGTTACTGAACCCCAATAACACGGCAGCAAGTGTTGACTGTGCAGACGGCACTTCCGAGCGCCAACTGGCGGTGTTGGAGCTCAGGGATAATACTGAAAACAGAGGAGCCAGAGGTGTAATTGGAGAAACTTTCAAATCTGTAGTAGTGAGAATGTGGACAGAGCAGGAGAAATTGCCGTCCGCACAACAGGGGAACTGCTGACGTTACTGAACCCCAATAACACGGCAGCAAGTGTTGACTGTGCAGACGGCACTTCCGAGCGCCAACTGGCGGTGTTGGAGCTCAGGGATAATACTGAAAACAGAGGAGCCAGAGGTGTAATTGGAGAAACTTTCAAATCTGTAGTAGTGAGAATGTGGACAGAGCAGGAGAAATTGCCGTCCGCACAGCAGGGGAACAGCTGACGTTACTGAACCCCAATAACACGGCAGCAAGTGTTGACTGTGCAGACGGCACTTCCGAGCGCCAACTGGCGGTGTTGGAGCTCAGGGATAATACTGAAAACAGAGGAGCCAGAGGTGTAATTGGAGAAACTTTCAAATCTGTAGTAGTGAGAATGTGGACAGAGCAGGAGAAATTGCCGTCCGCACAGCAGGGGAACAGCTGACGTTACTGAACCCCAATAACACGGCAGCAAGTGTTGACTGTGCAGACGGCACTTCCGAGCGCCAACTGGCGGTGTTGGAGCTCAGGGATAATACTGAAAACAGAGGAGCCAGAGGTGTAATTGGAGAAACTTTCAAATCTGTAGTAGTGAGAATGTGGACAGAGCAGGAGAAATTGCCGTCCGCACAGCAGGGGAACAGCTGACGTTACTGAACCCCAATAACACGGCAGCAAGTGTTGACTGTGCAGACGGCACTTCCGAGCGCCAACTGGCGGTGTTGGAGCTCAGGGATAATACTGAAAACAGAGGAGCCAGAGGTGTAATTGGAGAAACTTTCAAATCTGTAGTAGTGAGAATGTGGACAGAGCAGGAGAAATTGCCGTCCGCACAGCAGGGGAACAGCTGACGTTACTGAACCCCAATAACACGGCAGCAAGTGTTGACTGTGCAGACGGCACTTCCGAGCGCCAACTGGCGGTGTTGGAGCTCAGGGATAATACTGAAAACAGAGGAGCCAGAGGTGTAATTGGAGAAACTTTCAAATCTGTAGTAGTGAGAATGTGGACAGAGCAGGAGAAATTGCCGTCCGCACAGCAGTGGAACAGCTGACGTTACTGAACCCCAATAACACGGCAGCAAGTGTTGACTGTGCAGACGGCACTTCCGAGCGCCAACTGGCGGTGTTGGAGCTCAGGGATAATGCTGAAAGCAGAGGAGCCAGAGGTGTAATTGGAGAAACTTTCAAATCTGTAGTAGTGAGAATGTGAACAGAGCAGGAGAAATTGCCGTCCGCATAGCAGGGGAACAGCTGACGTTACTGAACCCCAATAACACGGCAGCAATTGTTGACTGTGCAGACGGCACTTCCGAGCACCAACTGGCGGTGTTGGAGCTCAGGGATAATACTGAAAACAGAGGAGCCAGAGGTGTAATTGGAGAAACTTTCAAATCTGTAGTAGTGAGAATGTGGACAGAGCAGGAGAAATTGCCGTCCGCACAGCAGGGGAACAGCTGACGTTACTGAACCCCAATAACACGGCAGCAACTGTTGACTGTGCAGACGGCACTTCCGAGCACCAACTGGCGGTGTTGGAGCTCAGGGATAATACTGAAAACAGAGGAGCCAGAGGTGTAATTGGAGAAACTTTCAAATCTGTAGTAGTGAGAATGTGGACAGAGCAGGAGAAATTGCCGTCCGCACAGCAGTGGAACAGCTGACGTTACTGAACCCCAATAACACGGCAGCAAGTGTTGACTGTGCAGACGGCACTTCCGAGCGCCAACTGGCGGTGTTGGAGCTCAGGGATAATGCTGAAAACAGAGGAGCCAGAGGTGTAATTGGAGAAACTTTCAAATCTGTAGTAGTGAGAATGTGGACAGAGCAGGAGAAATTGCCGTCCGCATAGCAGGGGAACAGCTGACGTTACTGAACCCCAATAACACGGCAGCAATTGTTGACTGTGCAGACGGCACTTCCGAGCGCCAACTGGCGGTGTTGGAGCTCAGGGATAATACTGAAAACAGAGGAGCCAGAGGTGTAATTGGAGAAACTTTCAAATCTGTAGTAGTGAGAATGTGGACAGAGCAGGAGAAATTGCCGTCCGCACAGCAGGGGAACAGCTGACGTTACTGAACCCCAATAACACGGCAGCAAGTGTTGACTGTGCAGACGGCACTTCCGAGCGCCAACTGGCGGTGTTGGAGCTCAGGGATAATACTGAAAACAGAGGAGCCAGAGGTGTAATTGGAGAAACTTTCAAATCTGTAGTAGTGAGAATGTGGACAGAGCAGGAGAAATTGCCGTCCGCACAACAGGGGAACTGCTGACGTTACTGAACCCCAATAACACGGCAGCAAGTGTTGACTGTGCAGACGGCACTTCCGAGCGCCAACTGGCGGTGTTGGAGCTCAGGGATAATACTGAAAACAGAGGAGCCAGAGGTGTAATTGGAGAAACTTTCAAATCTGTAGTAGTGAGAATGTGGACAGAGCAGGAGAAATTGCCGTCCGCACAGCAGGGGAACAGCTGACGTTACTGAACCCCAATAACACGGCAGCAAGTGTTGACTGTGCAGACGGCACTTCCGAGCGCCAACTGGCGGTGTTGGAGCTCAGGGATAATACTGAAAACAGAGGAGCCAGAGGTGTAATTGGAGAAACTTTCAAATCTGTAGTAGTGAGAATGTGGACAAAGCAGGAGAATTTGCCGGACACACAGCTGGGGATCAGCTGACGTTACTGAACCCCAATAACACGGCAGCAAGTGTTGACTGTGCAGACGGCACTTCCGAGCGCCAACTGGTGGTGTTGGCGCTCAGGGATAATACTGAAAACAGAGGAGCCAGAGGTGTAATTGGAGAAACTTTCAAATCTGTAGTAGTGAGAATGTGGACAGAGCAGGAGAAATTGCCGTCCGCACAGCAGGGGAACAGCTGACGTTACTGAACCCCAATAACACGGCAGCAAGTGTTGACTGTGCAGACGGCACTTCCGAGCGCCAACTGGCGGTGTTGGAGCTCAGGGATAATACTGAAAACAGAGGAGCCAGAGGTGTAATTGGAGAAACTTTCAAATCTGTAGTAGTGAGAATGTGGACAGAGCAGGAGAAATTGCCGTCCGCACAGCAGGGGAACAGCTGACGTTACTGAACCCCAATAACACGGCAGCAAGTGTTGACTGTGCAGACGGCACTTCCGAGCGCCAACTGGCGGTGTTGGAGATCAGGGATAATACTGAAAACAGAGGAGCCAGAGGTGTAATTGGAGAAACTTTCAAATCTGTAGTAGTGAGAATGTGGACAGAGCAGGAGAAATTGTCGTCCGCACAGCAGGGGAACAGCTGACGTTACTGAACCCCAATAACACGGCAGCAAGTGTTGACTGTGCAGACGGCACTTCCGAGCGCCAACTGGCGGTGTTGGAGCTCAGGGATTACAGTTCAGGTGGTAGAAACATGAACAGAACAGGGGACCTGGATACTGTTGCCAACCAATTATTTATTCTGGAAGAGGACTGGCAAATTCATGAGAGATCCAGGCCTTGTTCATTTTGAGAAAAGTAAGCCGGTCAACGTTATCGGAGGATAGTCGCATGCGACGGTCTGTTAGTACACCACCTGCGGCACTAAAGACGCGTTCCGATAATACACTAGCAGCAGGGCAAGCTAGCACCTCCAATGCATACTGACTAAGCTCTGGCCATGTATCCAGCTTACAGACCCAAAACTTGAAGGGAGAAGAGCCGTCTGGGAGTACACTAAGAGGGCAAGACATGTAGTCTGTCACCATCTGACGGAAACGTTGCCTCCTGCTGACTGGAGCCGTCTGTGATGGTGTAGACATTTGTGGCGGCGGGGACACAAAACTTTGCCACATTTCAGCCATACTGGTCTTGCCTTCTGCTGAGGCGCTGCTTCTGCTCCCTCTTTGTGCAGAGCTTCCTCCACTGCCTCGACGCACTGAGCTGCTTTGTAAAGCACTAGCAGCACTGCTCTCGGTTGGAATGGAGAACATGATGGAATGCACCAGTGCGTCTTGGTACTCCCGCATTTTACGCTCCCGGTTCAACGGTGTTATGAGGCTTTGTAAGTTGTCCCGGTAGCGAGGATCTAGGAGGGTGGACACCCAATAATCAGCTGTGTTGAGAATGTGGGCGATGCGGCGGTCTTTTATCAGGCACTGCAGCATGAAATCAACCATGTGCTGCAGACTGCCAACTGGCCAAGAAACACTGTCCCCTGCTTGAGGCGTGATCTCTGCCTGCTCTGCATCACCCCACCCTCGCTCTAGATACTGACTACTAGAGCATTGTGTACCTCCCTCCTCTGGACAGATGTCTTCCTCATCCATTGACTCCTCCTCATCCTCCTCACAAAGTGTCCCCTGCCTAGGCCTTTGTGAGGAACCACGTTGCGCAGACTGTAGAGAAGCAGATGGCATTTGTGACTCCTCATCCTCCACCTCTTCTAAAACCTCGTCCCTTAGTGCTTGCAGTGTTTTTTCAAGCAGGCAGATAAGGGGGATAGTCATGCTGACTAGTGCATCATCTGCACTCGCCATCCGCGTGGAATAATCGAAGGCACGCAAAACGTGGCAAATGTCCTTCATAGAGGCCCACTCAGTGGTGGTGAAGTGTGAACGGTGCGCAGTGCGACTTGTTTGCGCCTGCTGCAGCTGGTACTCCATTACTGCTGCCTGCTGCTCACACAACCTCTCCAACATATGTAACGTTGAATTCCACCTGGTGGGTAGGTCACATATGATGCGATGTTCCGGAAGACGTAATCGGCGCTGCAGAGCTGCAATGCGTGATCTTGCATTGCTGGAACGCCGCAAGTGAGCGCACTCTATGCGGACCTTGTGAAGCAGTGCATCAAGATCCGGATAGTCCCTCAAAAAACTCTGCACGACCAAGTTGAGCACATGTGCCAGACATGGGATGTGAGTGAAGTTGCCTAGGCCCAGAGCTGCCACCAGATTTCGGCCATTGTCACACACTACCATGCCTGGCTGGAGATTTGCTGGCACAAACCACACGTCGCTCTGCTGCTTGATGGCATTCCAGAGCTCCTGCGCTGTGTGGCTTCGATTCCCCAAAGAAATTAATTTTAATACGGCCTGTTGACGTTTGGCCACGGCTGTGCTCATATCGGTCATCATAACAGGTAACCGTTCACGGGTCGATGTGGAGGTAGACCGTGACGGCTCCTGCAGCGCTGATTCAGAGGAACTGGAGTATGAGGAGGAGTCAATGTGTACAGACTGGATTCCTGCAATCCTTGGAGTTGGCAGAACACGTACAGCGCCACTCTCAAGATTTGTACCCGGCTCCACAACATTTACCCAATGGGCAGTGAGGGAAAGGTATCGTCCCTGTCCATGCTTACTGGTCCACGCATCGGTGGTCAGGTGGACCTTGCTACTGACGGCGTTTTGTAGCGCATGTTTAATTTTTCCCTCCACATGATGTTGCAGGGCAGGGACGGCTTGCCTGCTGAAATAAAAGCGGCTGGGCACGTTGTAATGTGGGACTGCCAATGCCATAAAGTTACGGAATGTGTCAGTCTCCACCAGCCTGAATTATAGCATTTCAAGGGCCAGTAGTTTAGCAATGCCAGCATTCAGAGCCTGTGCTCGGGGGTGGTTTGCCGAGTATGGGCGCCTTTTCTCCCATGCCTGTGCTAACGATGGCTGTAGACTGGCCTGGGAGTGTGAGGATGACTGGGAAAGTGGTGCTGTGGGTGGAATTACACTGTGTCTCTGTACAACAGTGCCAGAGATTCTTCCATGGCGATCCTGTGAGGAAGCCGAACCAGCTGTGTGTGAGCTGGAGGAAGAGGCAACAACATGAGCTGAAGAGGTGGTAGGTGGCGCTATAGGTTGGCCTAGGGCTTCAGTGTGTTTTTGTAACTCCACCACGTGCTTGGTCCGCACATGTTTCCACATATTTATGGTATTGAGGTTGCTGACACTTTTCCCTCTTTTCACCTTCTGATTACACTGCTTGCATTTGACAAAGCAAATGTCATCTGCAACTGTGTCAAAAAAGGACCAGGCACTGCAAGTCTTGGGAGCGCCCGCTTTGGATTTTGGAAGAGCCATGCTCCTAATGGGTGCCGAAGTGGAGGCTACAGGCAACCAAGTCTGCCCCCGCCCTCTCCCTCCTTTTTGGGCCGTTCGGGGAATCTCTTCCTCAGAGCTGCTCCCACCTCCTTCCTGTCTCTCACGCCATGATGGGTCAAGGACCTCATCATCTACACCACCCTCTTCAAACAACTGCTTCTTCTGAGTAGTCTCGACAGCACAGTACGCACCAGAAAGTGGCACCTGAGTCTCATCATCAGATGCGTACTGAGGTGTGCTGCTGACCATAGGCACTGGCCCACCCGCCTCTTCAGATTCAGAGAGACTAAACGGTTGCGCATCACTGCATACTACCTCTTCTTCAAATTCTAGAATTCTGCTTGGCTGGCCCCCTCTTTCCAAGCCAAGAGATTCAGAGAACAGAAGTAGAGATGGCTCCTGTCCAGGGCTCTCTGACTGCCTGGGCAATTTGGCAGGTGGTGAAGAGACAGATGGGTGCTCTTCAGTGCTCAGGACCTGAGAGGATCTGGAACTAATTGAAGTCGATGCGTTAGCTGCCATCCATCCGACAACGGCTTCAATTTGGTCCTCGCGCAGCAGTGGGGTACGGCTAGCTCCTACAAAGCTGCGCACAAAGGACTGTTCCCTGGTAAAACTGGGGGATGCTGAGTCACTGGTGCCCGCAGCAGGCACAGAATCCCCAGTCCTTTCCCTGCAGGCACAGAATCCTCACGTCCTCTCCCTGCAGAAACTCCACGCCCACGCCCACGACCACATGCCTTACTCCCTGCCTTCTTCATCTTGGTAGACTGATAAAGATAGGCAGAAAAGTACTAAGGGCTTAGTGTGCTTATTCCTGAACAGCTGCTAACAGGTATAAGAAACACTAATTTTATAAAGTGTGGACTAGACTTTAATATGAGCTAATGTGGCCTACACAACTGTAAAGTGGAGTGTTTGGTGAACTTTATTTAGGTTTTTTTTGTCACAAAAAGACACTGGATGTGCCTAAAGATGTAATAACGATAGTATCACAAACTTTTTGTAGCTATTACAATGTAGGAAGGTAACCTACAATGCAATAGATGAGGCTGCAAAAAATAGGCTAATACTAATCTGGCTGGGGCTGCAGGGCCCAATGCTGCAGAAAGGCTCCTCTATCTACTCCTATATAGTGTGTTTGGAACCAATTTAGCTGAATACGGATGGAACCACCACACTAATAGGAGATATCAGGAAAAATTATGAATTGGCAATAAAGGACAATGTATGAGGCAGTGACACACACTGAGTGCACTACAACCAGACGGGGTTGAAGCACACACTACAGGGTGAGCTGCACTCACACACCAGACCTTGCAGACAGCGGTGAACAGTACAGATGCAGAGCACTGTGCACTAACGCTGCAAGACCAAAAAAATTTCTCTATCTACTCCTATATAGTGTGTTTGGAACCAATTTAGCTGAATACGGATGGAACCACCACACTAATAGGAGATATCAGGAAAAATTATGAATTGGCAATAAAGGACAATGTATGAGGCAGTGACACACACTGAGTGCACTACAACCAGACGGGGTTGAAGCACACACTACAGGGTGAGCTGCACTCACACACCAGACCTTGCAGACAGCGGTGAACAGCACAGAGAACTGTGCACTAGCACTGCAAGGCACAGCGATTTATAAAGTAGCTTGGGTAAAGCAGAATAGACCAAATAGGTAGCTAAAACTGTCCCTCAGAACAACAGCGTCCTATCCCTAACTGAATTCACAGCAGAGTGAGCTCAAAATGGCGGCGGCGGCTTTTATAGTGCATCATGACATCATTTCAGCAGTCAATCACAGCCATGCCATTAGTTAAGATGCCTACATGCCTAACAGGATGTGCCCACACTTCTTAGGATCCTCAATGGCTGAATAAAATGAAAATGGCTCATTGCATTATGGGAACTTCCGATTCCGGTATACGATATTGCAAAAGTATCGGAATTAAGTGTCGGAATTCCGATACTGCGAATATCGGCCGATACCCGATATTTCAGTTTCGGAATGCTCAACACTAGTAATGTCTCTACTTTCTCTTTGCTATAGTTTTAATAATTTTCTCCTCCACCATACTTATTTTTTTGCACACGATTCTTGCAACCTCTCTATTTAAGAATCATTGAAGTAAGGTGCAAACTGGTCATGTTTGGGTCACTTGAAAATATTAGCCATGCAGCCATTGAGTATGTTTACATTTCCAAAATCACTGCACATAAAAAATGTTTCCAAACTTTCTTGTATAAGCCTTTGTTAGTCATAGGTTCCTGAAGCCAGGAGAGAATACACTTCACAGCCAACTATATAACAAGCTTCTAATACTTAACACCTTCTAATATCAGAATTGGGACTTTGCTAAGTTTGTCTCAGAGTTTCCCTGTAGTTGTAATATTTTATATTCTGTTTGTGTTTAGAAGTAAAACGTGTTTGATGAAATTCGGCAGAAGAAAAAGCTCAATGTTGAGCAAACTGACCTGTAAACTATGTTGGATATAATATCTATTGGGAACATTCACCTCTTTCTGAACCTTGAAATGTAACGCTTTGTATGGTGAAAATAACATTCTTAACATTCTCTAATACATACAGTATAAGTGAATGCAGAATAAAATGTAAATATGGTAAACATATTTTACTAAATACATTTACATGCCAATTTTATTTAAAGTGTAGCCGTCATTTTAATTTTTATTTCATAAATCTATAGTACACATAAGCAACTTTGTAATATATCTTATCAGAGAAATCTGCTTCTTTCTCCGTCTGGACTGATCAGTCATTCTCAAAATTCTCAACTAGTAGCAACTGTCATCTCCTATCTCCGTAACAACAATCTGTCTTCACTGAAGACAGATTTCACCTGTAAATTGATCATTTCAAAGAAGCAGATTTCACTGATAAAATACATTACAAAGTTGCTTATTAATGTTGAGCGAGCACTAAAATGCTCAGGTGCTCGAAGCTCGGGCCGAGCTCGCAGTGATACTCGGATGCTCGACACGAGCAACGAGCCCAATGTTAGTCTATGGGAGACCCGAGCATTTTTGCGGCGGCACCCCCGGCAGTCTTTTAAAAACCTAACAAGTGCCCAAAACGATAGTGACAGTGCTCAAATGACATGGGGACAGCATGGGGATCACCCCAGGAAGCATTTGTGACACCCAGGTCACTGCTGTCAAGTAGCATTTTTTATGCGGTTTTGCACTTTTGTATTGCTTTCAACCGTGACAAATGCATTCACCGAGAAATGTAATTTTAACATTTTACAACCTTATCTGGCCATGTGCTGTGTGACACATGCATACAGTGCTGAAAAGACATGGGAACAGCATGGGGAAGACCCTGGAAGCATCTCTGACACCCAGGTCACTGCCTAAAAGTGTGCCCCTCAGAAGTCATCCTTGCCGCATCAGAAGATGCAGACTTGCAACTATCCCCGTGCAAGTCCTTGTCCCAGGGCAGTGTTCAATTGTACCTCCCCCATTCCTTGAAATGCAAGCGCAAATATGCAGCCAACCACCCACCCACCCCCAGGCTGCAATACCATACTGCTTGCTTGCACTTGAAATTGGGCATTTTAGACATGTGGAGGCGGAATCTGGCCACCACGTCATGGATGCGTTGGCGGCCTGGTATCCATACTCATTCCCCAGCCGGGTGTCCACATACTGTCCCCAGCCACCTGTTGGCAGCCGGGTGTCCATAAACAGTCCCCAGCTGCCCCTATTTCTCCTGTCAACTCCCACACACTTTTCTTAGCCTGGCCTGCTTTAGGGCAGCATTGGACGAGCCCACCAGAGAACCAGACTCCTCCGGTGGGTCCTAGCTTCTCCATCAGGGGAGTTGAGAGTGCCAAGGTGAGGAGCATGATGATGATGATAGAAGTTAGCATCTGCTTTGTGTTCTTGGAATGCAAGCGCATGTATGTAGTAGCGGCTAGGCCTGAGGTGGTCAGCGTTTTGGCGCATATCCTACCTCCTCTGAGGATTGCTGGATGTTTTCCTGCTACTATCCCAATTCTATGACTCCCGTTAAAACAAAGCTTCAGGTGATCAATGATGGATGAGGTGGTGGCAAAGGAGAAAGAGCAGGAGGAACAGAGACCATTCACATCAATATCAGGCCAGTCAACCACATATGTCTTGTAGGATATGTTTCTGTAACAAAAGGAGCGGTTCGGCTACACAGTTATAGGGCATACAGTGAGTGCAATTCTTACCAAAAATTTCGAGGCACTCCAATGCCCCTTGGAAATGACATGGAGGTCAGAGGGCCTTTACTAAACCGTTTTTTCCATTTATAGCAACTGGGCCTCCTGTACACTGTTGGACTAAGCAGTGAATGGAAGGCTTTCCAAAAATTATGAGGAACTGCACTGCCCCTTGAAACAGACGTGGATTACAGCGTACTAAAAACCTTCTACCCATTATTGGGGAGTGGGTCTCCCTTAGTTTTCACCTTTTTATTGAAAAGCAAAAGCTGACTAAAATTAGGAGGAAATGCAATGCCCGTTGGAAGAGTCATGGAGGTTAGAGGTAATTAAAAACAACATTTCAATGCCCCTTGGAAGAGCTGTGGAGTTCAGAGTGGCTTAAGAAGACGCTTTTAATGCCCCTTTGAAGAGACGTGGAGGTCGCAGTAGCTTAACAAGACGGTTTTAATGCCCCTTACAAGAGCCATACAGTACAGCATCTTAAAAATATTATTCCCATTATTGGGGAGTGGGTCTCCCACAGCCTTTGCTTATGCCTTCCAAGTAAAAGCTGACAAAAATAAGGACGGAGGAACTTTCAATAATGGCAACACGGACCACGGTCACCCTGGTGGTATAGTGGTGGTGGAGGCTGAGGATAAGGAGAAGAACATAAAACAGCCGAAATTAGGAAGCGTATACCCATGTGTGGATGTGAATACACCTCCCGAGATAACACAGTGGATTTGACTTTATGTTACTCTGCTGTCATTTGGTGGTGATGAGAAGTCTGGCCCAATCCAGCCCTTGTTCATTTTGATAAGGGTCAGCTTGTCAGCATTGTTAGTTGACAGGCGAGTGCGCTTATCAGTTATAATTCCCCCAGCGGCACTAAAAACATGTTCCGATAACACGCTAGCGGCAGGGCAGGCCAGGACCTCCAAGGCGTGCAGAGCGAGTTCATTCCAAGTGACCACCTTGGATACCCAATAATTAAAAGGCACAGAGGAATCACGGAGGAAGCTGGTACGGTCGGCAACGTACTCCCTCACCATCTTTTGAAACTTTCCACTCCTTGTGAGAGTACCCGGCGCCTCATGGTCTGTCCGAAGGGAGGGTCAGAGAAAACTGTCCCAGAACGTTGACAGTGTTCCCCTTCCTCTGCTGGATTTGAGTTGCGTCTCTCTCGCATGTACGCCTTGGTTGGGCAACGAACTGTGACCTCTGCCGCTAGCGTGTAAAGATGGGAATTTTTTTAACAGTTCTGCAGCAAGGGCCTTCTGGTACTGCCCCATTTTTAGACCTCTCCACCTCAGGAATAAGTGAGTGAAAGTTCTCCTTGTAGCGGGGGTCTAAAAGTGTCACCAACCAGTAATGACTGTCACCCAACATTTTGACAACGCGAGGGTCACGGTTAAGGCAGCGTAACATAAAGTCAGCCATGCGTGCCAGACTGGTAACGGGCAAGACTTCCGTGTCCTCAGCAAGATGACGACTGACCATGCTCTCCTCCTCCTCCTCCTCCACCCCCCTGTCCTCAGGCCACCCACGCTGAACTGACGGTATGACAGTTGTACAGGTACTACCGTCTACAGCGCATCATACAAGCTCCTGTTCTTCCTCCTCCTCCTCTCCCTCATTGTCCCCCAATGCACGTTGGGATGAGATGAGGCTGGGTTGTGTGTAATTGACCACTACGGCTTCTTGATCCATCTCATCATACTCTGGCTGCAATGCCTCCTCTTTAATTCTCTGCAGAGAGCGTTGCAAAAGACAGACAAGTAGAATGCTGACGCTAATGATGGTGTCATCACCACTCACCATCTTGGTGGACTCCTCAAAGTTTGTCAAGATGGTACATATGTCAGACATCCAGGTCCACTCCTGAGGTCTTATGTGTGGAGTCTGACCTGAATATCGACGGCCTTGTTGCATCTGGTACTCCACAACTGCTCTCTTCTGCTCACAAATCCTGCTTCCCTCACCTTGTGTGCTGCTGGCCTCGCTCTGCATGTCCTCCTGCCACGTTGGGTCAGTTACTAGATCATCCACCACCTCCTCCTCTTCCACTTGTGCACCACGATCCTCCTCCTCACTTCCTGGCAATTGTGTCTCGTCATCGTCCACCTCTTGTGACAAATTGCCAGCGTCCACTTCCTGTGGCCGTGGCTGTTCAAATATTTGGGCATCGCTACATGGGATCTCCTCTTCCACCACTTCAAGCGGAACAGGCGAGGGGCAGAAATCTGGAAATGGACCAGTGAACAGCTCTTCAGAGTGTCCAAGTGCGGGATCAGTTGCTGTCTGACGACACTCGGCATGGTGGGAGGAAGGAGCATCATGGTGAGGAGGAGTATGCGGTCGAGACTCACGGCTACTAAGATTTGACCGTGTGGAAGACAGACCGGAGGTGGTGGTGCCCAGGTAACTGGAAGTATTATCTGCTATCCAATTAATAACCTGTTCACACTGATCAGTTCGCAATACTGGTGCTGCTCTGTGCTTCCCTAGTAATTCGGTCAAGAAGTGGGAGCGAGAAGATGTGGCTGTTGGTTGTGGCACATTTTCACCTTGGCCACGGCCCCGTCCTCTGCACGCACCATCACCAGAACGTCCAGTTCCACGTCCCTTGCCACGCGCCTTGCCCATTGTAAAGGAAGTAAAATAGCTTACACTCGCACTATCAATGGAAAAAGGGCAAGAAAAAGTAGATTAGAACCGTGGAAGAGGAAAACAACAGTTCTATTTCTCTGGCCTACGCCCGACTCTTTTAAATAATCATGGAGAAACTATTACTGTTTTTCTTTACGGAAAAAATAACAAAAGCTGGATAATAGAGATTTTTTACCGTGGAACGGCAAACCACAGTTATAATTTACTGGTGTATACCAGACTTTTTTAAATAGATATATTTGTGGCTGAACAGTGAGCGACACACTCAAACTGTTTTTTTTAGATACAAATGGCCCAAAAGTGGATAATACAGAGGTTTGAACCGTGGAACTGCAAGACCACACTTCTGTCTCTCTGGCCTACACCAGACTATTTTCAAACAGATATATTTGTGTCTGAAAAATCAGGGAGACACTATTAGGTTTTTTTTTTACGTCAAAAAATGCCAAAAGCAGGATAATAGAGATTTTTTACCGTGGAACAGCAAAACTACAATTATAATTTACTGGTGTATACCAGACTTTTTAAATATATATATTTGCGGCTGAACAGTGAGTGACACACTCAAACTGTTTTTTTTAGATACAAATGGCCCAAAAGTGGATAATACAGAGGTTTGTACCGTGGAACTGCAAAACCACGCTTCTGTTTCTCTAGCCTACACCAGACTATTTTCAACAGATATATTTGTGTCTGAAAAATCAAAGACACACTTTTTTTTTTGGGGGGGGGGGGGGGACACCAATAGGTTAATAAGACGGGTATTTGTACAGTTTGAAGGAGGAAAAAAAAAAAGAGGATTTAGATGAAAAAAAAAGGATTTATCCTGGCTCCCGAGACCTGGAGCTAAGTCCAGCAATTTCAGCAACAGGAGCACACAGGACTGTAATGCAGTGTTTGCTGGTAAAACCACTGCGTCTCCTATACAGCCTGCCTGCCTGCCTGATATCTGGGATGGATATTAGTCCTGAGAAGGACTGTTTATTTGATCTGGCAGCCTTTACAGACCCTACTCTTACTATTTCGCAGTATATATCTCTCCCTAAATCAGCAGCGCTGTCCCTACACTGTCTGATCCCGCCCGTCTGTGTCCAAGATGGCGGCGCCCGGTTTTAAATACTCGAGGTGACGCTGTGCGGAGAGCCAATCAATGTAATGCCCACAACCAACATGGTTGCGGCATTACAGTGACTGGCTGGCAATCCCGGCATGTTTATTGGCTCTGTAAAGAGCGGCAAACATGCAGGACGGAGACCCGAGCTCCCGCCCGAGTAACCCGGAAATTCTCGGTGCTCGCCAAACATCCCGAGTAGCGTGATGCTCGGGCGAGTACCGACCAGTGTCGAGCATGTTCGCTCAACACTATTGCTTATCCTTACGTGTACAATTCATTTATGGAATAAAAATGAAAGCGACGGTAATGAAGTAGATCTTGGAAACAAATTAGTATTCAATCTAATGTCCTACATACAGTACAGACCAAAAGTTTGGACACACGTTTTCTTTTAAAGATTTTTCTGTATTTTCATGACTATGAAAATTGTACATTCACACTGAAGGCATCAAAACTATGAATTAACACATGTGGAATTATATACTTTACAAAAAAGTGTGAAACAACTGAAAATATGTCTTATATTCTAGGTTCTTCAAAGTAGCCACCTTTTGCTTTGATGACTGCTTTGCACACTCTTGGCATTCTCTTGATGAGCTTCATGAGATAGTCACCGGAAATGGTTTTCACTCCACAGGTGTGCCCTGTCAGGTTTAATAAGTGGGATTTCTTGCCTTATAAATGCGGCTGGGAACATCAGTTGTGTTGTGCAGAAGTCAGGTGGATACACAGCTGATAGTCCTACTGAATAGACTGTTAGAATTTGCATTATGGCAAGAAAAAAGCAGCTAAGTAAAGAAAAACGAGTGGCCATTATTACTTTAGAAAATGAAGGTCAGTCAGTGCGAAAAATTGGGCAAACTTTGAAAGTGTCCCCAAGTGCAGTTGCAAAAACCATCAAGGGCTACAAAGAAACTGGCTCACATGAGGAGCACCCCAGTAAAGGAAGACCAAGAGTCACCTCTGCTTCTGAGGATAAGTTTATCCGAGTCGCCTGCCTCAGAAATCGCAGGTTAACGGCAGCTCAGATTAGAGACCAGGTCAATGCCACACAGAGTTCTAGCAGCAGACACATCTCTTCAACAACTGTTAATGAGGAGACTTTGTGCAGCAGGCCTTCATGGTAAAATAGCTGCTAGGAAACCACTGCTAAGGACAGGCAATGAGCAGAATAGACTTGTTTGGGCTAAAGAACACAAGGAATGGACATTAGACCAGTGGAAATCTGTGTTTGGTCTGATGAGTCCAAATTTGAGATCTTTGGTTCCAACCACCGTGTCTTTGTGCAACGCAAAAAAGGTGGACGGATGGACTCTACATGCCTGGTTCCCACCGTGAAGCATGGAGGAGGAGGTGTGATGGTGTGGGGGTGCTTTGCTGGTGACACTGTTGGGGATTTATTCAAAATTGAAGGCATACTGAACCAGCATGGCTACCACAGCATTTTGCAGCGGCATGCTATTCCATCCGGTCTGCGTTTAGTTGGACCATCATTTATTTTTTAACAGAACAATGACTCCAAACACACCTCCAGGCTGTGTAAGGGCTATTTGACCAAGAAGGAGAGTGATGGGGTGCTACGCCAGATGACCTGACCTCCACAGTCACCAGACCTGAACCCAATCGAGATGGTTTGGGGTGAACTGGACCGCAGAGTGAAGGCAAAAGGGCCAACAAGTGCTAAGCATCTCTGGGAACTCCTTCAAGATTGCTGGAAGACCATTTCCGGTGACTACCTCTTGAAGCTCATCAAGAGAATGCCAAGAGTGTGCAAAGTCATCAAAGCAAAAGGTGGCTACTTTGAAGAACCTAGAATATAAGACATATTTTCAGTTGTTTCACACTTTTTTGTTAAGTATATAATTCCACATGTGTTAATTCATAGTTTTGATGCCTTCAGTGTGAATGTACAATTTTCATAGTCATGAAAATACAGAAAAATATTTAAATGTGAAGGTGTGTCCAAACTTTTGGTCTGTACTGTATATCACAATTAACTAGCATCTGTTAAAGGGAAACTATCATGTTCCCAAACGCTATTAACCTGTAGATAGGTGGTTAATCTGCAGGTTGATAGCATTCTAAAGCCATGCGGCCGCCGCACTGAAACTCATGCCATCAGGAGGAAATGAACTTTATTGCTTCTGGCACCCTCTGGCTTTCAGTCATAGAGGTGTGGCTGCCATGGCTGCAGTCACCGCTCAGAACAAAGTGATCGAAGGCTGTAACCACGCCCCAGAACTTTAACTGACAGCCGGCTCTGCACTGATACATTGTACTGCAAGCTGTCAGTCAATGTACCATGCCATGCTTATAGCACCATCCATGTACTGAGCAGTTACTGAAGCCACTGGGGCACACTTCTTTGACCATAAGTATGTGGCTGCCGGGAGGAATAAAATTAATTTCCTCCATGTGGCTGCATTTTACATACGGTGGCTGCACAATTTCGGAACACTATTAACCTGTAGATTAACCCCATACCTTCAAGTTTGGATATATGATAGGTTCCCTTTAACTCCTTTCTGACATTAGACGTATCCATACGTCCCTGTGGCCTGGTACTTATTGACCAGAGACATATGGATACATCTCTGCGATTTTAAGCTCACAGAGGCTGTGTGTGTTTGATCACCACCGGGTGTGTTTGATCACCACCGGGTGTGTGTGATCACCACCGGGTGTGTGTGATCACCTCCGGGTGTGTGTGATCACCGCCGGGTGTCAGCTGATTCTGATAGCTGACACCCGGCACTCAGTGCCAGGAGTGGTGCCTGCCCCGCTCCCGGCACTTTAACCCCCTATATGCTGCGATTGGCATTTAGTGAGTGAGAAGAAGGACAGAAGCCCCTCTGCTTTTGGATCGAAGACCCCGCGACGTCATCGCCGGTCCCGATCGTTGCCAGGGTGACTAACTTGAGTCTGCAGCACTGACAGGTTATAAGGTATAGCAGTGATCTTGCACTACTATACCTTATAACTGCGATCAGACAAAAGTGAAAGTAAAAAAGTGAAAAAAAAAAAGTTGGAAAAATATTTTTTTTTTAAATCACAAAATAATAAAAAAAATATATATATATATATATATATATATATATATACATATATATATATATATATATATATATATATATTGTACCCATAAATAAGTATTATAATAAAAAAATACACAATAAAAGTACACATATTTGGTATCGCCGCTTCCGGAATGACCCAACCTACAAAACAGTCACACTAGTTAACCCCTTTAGTGAACACCGTAAAAAAAAAACAAGGAAAAAACTATGCATTATCATCATATTGCTGAATAAAAAGCCTCTAAAAACTTAATCTTTTCCACAAAAAACAAGCTGCCATACAGCTCCATCAGCCAAAAAATGAAAAAGCTATAGTTCTCAGAATAAAGCGATGCAAAAATAATTATTTTTTCTACAAAATAGTTTTCATTGTGTAAAAGCGCCAAAACATAAAAAAACTATATAAATGTGGTATCGCTGTAATCGTACTGACCAGAAGAATAAAGCTGCGATATCAATTTTACCACACGCAGAACAGCATTAAAAAAAACCTCCAGGAAACAATTTTTGGTTTTTGTTTATTCTGCCTCCCAAAAATTGGAAAAGAAAGAGATCAAAAAAGGTAAAGTGCTCGAAAATGGTACCAATAAAAATGTCAACTCGTCCCGCAAAAAATAAGACTTTATATGACTCTGCCGGATGAAATAAGGAAAAATTATAGCTCTCAAAATATGATGATTAGTGATGAGCGAAAGTGCTCACCACTACTCGGTACTCGCCTGAGCATCACTGTGCTCGACAAGCTCAGTGAGTATTTCCAGGTTGCTCGGGTGTGAACTCGGGTCCCCTCCCTGAATGTTCGGCGCTCTTTAGGAAGCCAATGAACATGCAGGGATTGCCTGCCACACACTGTAATGCCGTAGCCATGTTGGTTGTGGACATTAGAGTGATTGGCTTGCCTCACAGCGTCATCCGGTCTATATAAGACCTGGCGCTGCTATGCTCGTCACAGTGTACCCCGGAATCAGGCAGTGTAGGGAGAGGTGCTGCTGCGTCAGGGAGAGATTTGCTTCTGTATAGTTAGTATAGGTATTCCACAACATATGTATATATCCAGCTGAACTATCAGTCGTTCTGAGTAGAGTTGAGCCACCCCCGTAGTGTTCGAGTTCGTTTTGGTTCGGAATGAGTATAAACAGTTAATAAAGCTGTGACCGATCCTCACCCATCCAGTTGTAAGAGTTACATGATTGTATTGTCAATGAAAGGCGTTAGGGGGCTGAGCGTCTGGGTTTGGTTAGGGGTCCCCACAGTCTGCCTAGGCTATATGCATTTAAAAATCATTATTAGATACACAGGTGGTGCAGCTTGCTTCGCAGCTGGGTTACTACGCTGACTAGCAGACACCGAAGCTTTGGAGCAGACCTCTGAGTAAACAGCTCTTCAGACTCAACCATCTGTGTTACCCCAAGCCATAGTGTATGTATTTTCTTACGGTTAAAAGGGGGGGGAGACCCAACCCACCTCTAATTGATGATGGCAACGTCACGTAAAACAAAGCAAGGGGACTCCAAAAAGAGTCTCCATTTTTTCCAAAAATTTGTGGCATAGACACCACTTAAGTGGCATCAATTGCCCCAGAGTGGCTTAAAACGGTTGGTTAGAATGAGTACCACACACTGCTACTATGCCAAAAATTATTTTCCAGACAAGATGCAGCTAAAAATTATTAGTAATTTGCAAGCTGGTGGAGCTTAGTATAGATGGCATAATAGAATGAGTACTGCACACTGCTACAGGCCCAAAATTATTTTCCAGACAAGAGGCAGCTAAAAATTATAAGTAATTTGCAAGCTGGTGGAGCTTAGTATAGATGGCATAATAGAATGAGTACTGCACACTGCTACAGGCCCAAAATTATTTTCCAGACAAGAGGCAGCTAAAAATTATTAGTAATTTGAAAGCTTAAAATGGTTGGTGAGGTGATTTTACTAAATCCTCAAGCTTTTGCTCTCCCCAGGATGACACAGGGGTAGAAAAGTCCTTGCGGATCCATGATTTGTTCATCTTTATGAACGTGAGTCTGTCTACATTCTCAGTGGACAGCCGCGTGCTCTTATCTGTCAGCACACCACCAGCAGAGCTGAACACACGTTCAGAGAGAACACAGGCTGTGGGGCATGACAAGATCTCCAAGGCGTAAGTGGTGAGCTCCGGCCATTTATCCAGATTGGAAGCCCGAAAATAGCAAGGGTCCAGTGACACAGTCATGGCTTCGATGTTTACTTGGAGATACTCCTGTACCATTGTCTCTAGGCGTTGACTATGTGTCAGACTTCTTGTCTCCTGTGGCCTTGCAAAGGATGGGCTAAAAAAGCTGTGAAATGATTCCGCAAAATTGCTGTTACCAGCAGATACTGTGTTTCTGTTACGGTTTGAGTGCTGAACACTCGACAGTCCCACGGTTGGCAAGTTAGAACTGTGAGATTCACTACGTGCACCACTGGTGTTTTGTGGAAAAGCACATGTAAGATTCTACAACAGTCTCTGCTGATACTCCTGCATGCGTGAATTCCTTTCTATGGCAGGAATTATTTCGGCAAATTTACTTTTGTACCGGGGATCTAACAATGTGGCAACCCAGTAGTCAGGATTATTTTGAATTCTGACAATTCGAGGTTCATGTTGCAGGTAGTGCAGCAAGAAGGCACTCATGTGTCTTGCGCATCCAGGAGCACCAAGTCCCTGTTGTGTTGATGGCGAGGTAACAATCATGCTTCCTTCCTCTGCCCTCTCCCCCCAACCTCGCACAACAGAAATGTGATCAAGGTCTCCCTCATCTGATGAGTCTTCCATCAGTTCGTCCTCCACTTCTTCCTGGGCTCCTGCACCTTCCTCACTAGTTTGACTGCTACCATGCGCCCTGGTAAATCCATCTCCCCCACCCTCACATGCCTGCCGCCTTGGTGCTGCCGACTGTCTGGACCTTGCAGATGTTAGCCCTTCTGCATACAACTCCTCCTCCTCTACTTCCTCCACCTCCTCCTCTTGTCGCACCACCTGACTCCAAATTCTGCTTAACATGTGCTCCAGCATGTAAATCACAGGAATAGTCATGCTGATATTGGAATCGTCAGCACTAAACATCTTCGTCGCCATTTCAAAACTATGCAGAAGGGTGCATAGGTCCCTGATCAGAGACCACTCCTCCAGGGTGATTTGCCCCACCTCTGGATCTCATTGGCCCAGGCTATACATCAGAACATATTGCACCAGGGCTTGTTGGTGCTGCCACAGTTGCTGCAACATGTGAAGTGGCAGGCCCAACGACTTCTGTAGAGATGTAAGTCGCTGAGCTGCGGGATGCGAACGGCAGAAGTGAGCATACAGCAACCGTGCCCTCTGCAGAAGGCCATCTAGTCCGGGATAGTGGCCTAAAAATTGCTGGACAACCAGGTTCAACTCGTGAGCCATACAAGGCACGTGTGTGACATTGCCCCAGCGAAGGGCCGCACCGAGGTTTGCAGCATTGTCGCACACGGCCTTCCCTGGTTTCAGGTCCAGTGGAGACAACCATTCATGAAACTGGTTCTCCAGAGCTGATCACAACTCCTCAGCTGTGTGACTCACATTTCCCAGACATTTCAAAGTAAAAACCGCCTGATGCCGTTGAGCCCTGCTGCCAGCATAGTAAGGAGGTGTGCAGGATTCCTTCTGCGCAGTTAGAAAGCGTGTGGCATGACCAGACAGGCTTTGGGTGCAGGTGGAGGACCGAGAGGAGATTGAGGAGGCAGAAGCAGTGGAGGAACTTCTAGATAAAGAGGATTGACGCACAACTCGTTGGGATGGCAAGACTTGAACAGCAGCCCCTTGTCCTGCTGTCACCATAGTTACCCAGTGCCCAGTCAGCGACACGTAACGCCCCTGTCCATGCCTACTCATCCAAGTGTCTGTGGTGAAATGCACCCTGTCACACACAGAGTTTCTCAAAGAAGCGGTGATGTTGTGTGCGACATGCTGGTGGAGCGCAGGCACACCTTTCTTTGAGAAGTAGTGCCGACTGGGCATCTGGTACTGGGGCACTGCAACGGACATAAGGTCTCTAAAATCCTCTGTGTCCACCAGGTGGAAAGGCAGCATTTCTGTAGCCAAGAGATGGCAGATGGTGAAATTCAACCTCTTAGCTTTCTCATGGCTAGGAGGAAATGGTCTTTTACTTGTCCACATCTGAGGGACCGAGGGCTGGCTGTTGTGCTTAGACGGGGTTGAGAAGGGTGTCCCCGGCAAACTGCCGGTCTGTGAGGAAGATGCAGGCAGAAAAGTTAGTTTGCCTTGATCCAAAGGTGGTGCTCTCGATGTCGGAGAGCGCTCAACACCAGCTGGTGTTTCCTCTTCCAAATGAAATGATGACCTGCTAATCACGATTGCTGTTGTGGGAAAAGAAGTGGCAGGTCTGTGTCCAAAAACATGTGTGACTGCTGTCCCCCCAGTCACAGAGGATGAAGAGGCCGCGGATGCACAAAATGGGGCAGACGGTGGTTGACCCAGCCCGCTAGGCCGCATTGTAGCACAGTGAGCTTCCGACTGCAACTTATGCTTCATATCCATGTGACGGTTCATGCATGAAGTACTCAAACTATGGATTTTTTGGCCTCTACTTAGCTTTTGGTGACAAATGTTACAGATAACACGAGTTGGGTCATCCATATCGATCTGAAAAAATGCCCAGGCTATTCAAGGCTTAGCACCCATGCGACCTGAAGAGCCACCATGACTTGTGGTCAGAGGCAGAGTTGTGTTTGAGGATGCAGTTGTTGACGTGCTTCCAGTACTACGTCTCTGTTCAGGAAGGCGCAACCTGACCTCGTCGTCACTAGCATCCTCCTCCACCTCCTCTGCTGACCTCATCGACTGGCTGACTGTGGGTTGACCGTAAGTGGGATCTCCAACCTCATCATCATCAGCCTGTGTGTTCTCACACCCGTCGTCCTCAGAGCCAACCTCTTCCTGCCCTGACAAAAAACTCAAGTTGTCGCTCCAATCAGGTATTTGAGTCTCATCATCGTCTTCCTCATTGTCTCCACCAACAGGAGTTACAGTTTGAGAACGAGGGTCTACATTATGGTCAGAACCTTCTGCGTCTGGTCCTGGATCCGACTCATAAAGATTCTGGGCATCATTGCAGATCATTTCCTCATCTGGATTCACAAAAGCTCTGGAGCCGACCTCTGATTCCCAGGCTATAGTATGAGTAAACAGCTCTGCAGACTCAACCATTTGTTCTACCCCATACTCAGACGGGCAGCTGAAGACTTGGGAGCCGTGAGGAAGCAAGTGCGATTGGGGTGACACCTCTGAGGACTGGAGTATTTGTGATGTTGAAGTTGAGGTGGAGGAGAGCCCACTTAAAGGAGCACTTGATATCCGATGAAGCACCTGCTGTTTTTGTGCCTCATCTGGAATTTGTAGCGATTGGCATGGCCGTAAGAAAGGGATCGTATCACATTGTCCGCTAAAAGAAGTAGACATCTTAGTTTGGCTGGAAGATGGTCTTTCTTCTGCAGATGTTACTGTTGCTTTAACACCTACCCCACGGACACAACCTTTTTTTCCCTTCCCAACACGCCTATTCCCCTTTCCACTAGCAGCAGACCTTTTTCCACTCATTTTGGTGGTTAACTAATTGACAACTCTGGAGTTGTTTGCACAAAAAAAGATGGATGGGACCGAGCAGAGCTGAGTGGCCAAACTGTGGTATTAGCCCAAAAGGATTGGCTGGGTTAGATGCAGTAAAACAATTTTATTACATACACAGGTGGTTGAGCTTAGTATAGATGGACTAATAGAATGAGTCCCACACACTGCTACAAGCCCAAAATTATTTTCTGAGCTAGATGCAGATAAAAATAATTTGTAATTTGCAAGCTGGTGGAGCTTAGTATAGATGGACTAATAGAATGAGTCCCACACACTGCTACAAGCCCAAAATTATTTTCCGAGCTAGATGCAGATAAAAATTATTTGTAATTTGCAAGCTGGTGGAGCTTAGTATAGATGGACTAATAGAATAAGTCCCACACACTGCTACCAGCCCAAAATTATTTTCCGAGCTAGATGCAGATAAAAATTATTTGTAATTTGCAAGCTGGTGGAGCTTAGTATAGATAGACTAATAGAATGAGTCCGACACACTGCTACAAGCACAAAATTATTTTCCAAGCTAGATGCAGATAAAAATTATTTATAATTTGCAAGCTGGTGGAGCTTAGTATAGATGGCCTAATAAAATGAGTACCACACACTGCTACTATGCCCAAAATTATTTTCCAGACAAGATGCAGCTAAAAATTATTAGTAATTTGCAAGGTGGTGGAGCTTAGTATAGATGGACTAATATAATAAGTCCCACACACTGCTACAAGCCCAAAATTATTTTCCGAGCTAGATGCGGATAAAAATTATATGTAATTTGCAAGCTGGTGGAGCTTAGTATAGATGGAATAATAGAATAAGTCCCACACACTGCTACAAGCCCAAAATTATTTTCCGACCTAGATGCAGCTAAAACTTATTTGTAATTTGCAAGCTGGTGGAGCTTAGTATAGATGGCCTAATAGAATGAGTACCACACACTGCTACTATGCCCAAAATTATTTTCCAGACAAGATGCAGCTAAAAATTATTTGTAATTTGCAAGCTGGTGGAGCTTAGTATAGATGGACTATTAGAATAAGTCCCACACACTGCTACAAGTCCAAAATTATTTTCCGAGCTAGATGTAGATAAAAATTATTAGTAATTTGCAATCTGGTGGAGCTTAGTATAGATGGCCTAATAGAATGATGCTATGCCCAAAAGGTTTTACTTGGCTAGGTGCAGTAAAAAAATTGTATTCTATACACAGGTTGTGCAGCTTGCAACACAGACACGCTACTCCACTGACTAACACACACTGCAAGAGGCCAAAAAGGATTTGCTTAGCTAGATTTAGCCAAATGCTGTGTAAACACTTGCACAGCACTGGCACAGACCTGCCTGGCAAAAAGTCCTAGGAAATGCTGTAGCCTAGTCCTCAAAAGGACTTCATTTACAACTAGTCCCTACTCCCAAGCTGTCTATTTAAGAGCACAGACCTGCCTGCTAAAAGTCGTAGGAAATGCTGTAACCTAGTCCTCAAAAGGACTGCAATTACAAGTAGACCCTACTCCCAACCGATCTATTTAAGAGCACAGACCTGCCTGCTAAAAGTCGTAGGAAATGCTGTAACCTAGTCCTCAAAAGGACTGCAATCACAACTATTCCCTACTCCCAAGCTATCAGTATATTTCTGAGAAAATTGGCTTGAAATTAACACTGAAAGTATAGCGCACACAGCAAAAGCGGTGTCGTCTAACACGCAGCTACAGCAGTGAGAAAATGATGGTGACGGGGAAAATGGCTGGGTCTTATAGGGCAAGGACATGTGAGATACACAGCCAATGACACGTGCCCTTGCTTGTGTGAAAAAAAGCAGTTCACTCCGTCTGTGCACTGCTGATAGGCTGACAGATTGCACCTCCCCACTGTAAATGCGGGAAAGAGAAAAAAAATGGAGATCTTCATTATTTATGCAGAGATCCATCCCCTGCCCCTCCCCCCGCCCCGCTGTACTCTCAAACTGCGTATTAACATTGATTATCAGCATTACTGTGAAAAAATCTAGTTATGATTTTGGTGCACGAAGAGTTATCTAACATAACCTCGAACAGACGGATTTTTTTCAAATCGTTCGTGTTCGCCGAACGGCTCGAACACTGCTCAAAACAGCTCGAATTTGAGATTGGCGAACAGTTCGAGTCGAACACCGCTCATCTCTAGTTTTGAGGACTATTTCAGCTGCATATATTCAGTGATGATAGCAGTAGTTAGGAAGGCAGCAGTGTATGTGGCAAACCGCAGTGCATGATACAGCAGAAGAGGGTCCATTGAACATCCTGTTAGTATAGGTATTCTACAATATACATATATACAGTGGTGGCCAAAAGTATTGGCACCCCTGCAATTCTGTCAGATAATACTCAGTTTCTTCCTGAAAATGATTGCAATCACAAACTCTTTGGTATTATTATCGTCATTTAATTTGTTTGCAAGGAAAAAACACAAAAGAGAATGAAGCAAAAATCAAATCATTGATCATTTCACACAAAATTCCAAAAATGGGCCAGACAAAAGTATTGGCACCCTCAGCCTAATACTTGGTTGCACAACCTTTAGCCAAAATAACTGCAAACAACCGCTTCCGGTAACCATCAATGAGTTTCTTACAATGCTCTGCTGGAATTGTAGACCATTCTTCTTTGGCAAACTGCTCCAAGTCCCTGATATTTGAAGGGTGCCTTCTCCAAACTGCCATTTTGAGATCTCTCCACACGTGTTCCATGGGATTCAGGTCTGGACTCATTGCTGGCCACCTTAGAAGTCTCCAGTGCTTTCTCTCAAACCATTTTACAGTGCTTTTGGAAGTGTGTTTTGGGTCATTGTCCTGCTGAAAGACCCATGACCTCTGAGGGAGACCCAGCTTTCTCACACTGGGCCCTACATTATGCTGCAAAATTTGTTGGTAGTCTTCAGACTTCATAATGCCATTCACTTTCTGACTCCGGAGGGTGTGGACATGCCTGTCTGCCTCTCTGCTAGATTGTGGAGACAATACGGCGCCGGACTACTGGCAGCCCATTGCAGCAGCAGAAGCTTCTACTTTATTTCAGTTACAGTTTTGTTACAGTTATTTTATTTTATTATTTTATTACCTTCTCTGGATTGCAACGTTCCTGTATACTCGTCTATTGGGGATGGAAGATACAACACTTCCCACACTATCAACTGCTGCTGGGCACACAGCACGAGATCCGCACCTGGATCTTCTTCCACCACTTACAAGTCTCCTGCAGGTACAGACACTCTGGGGCACGCAATACGGACCATCTCAGCTAATGCTACTGAAGGATGCATGCTGCTACCCACAGCCTGTGACAGGGATACAGCCATATGTGAGCGGTGGAGGTCACTGCATACGATCTGCCATGGAGAGGACTGGTGTGACGGGTGGAAACAATGACGGGATGGTGGACCCTAGGTCTGTTGCTAAACGAGCAGTGTATTCTAGGGATCGTCTTCTGGAACTGCGCAGGATAAAGTCTTCTCCAGCAGTGGCAATACTGAATGTTCCACGGGAAATAAGGAGACCTTTCAGAGGCTGCAGAGCAGGCAAGAAGATCAAGTCCTGGAGGAGAAGGTTTAAACCAGTGGTCCCATCCATTATCATGGGTAACGTACGATCGCTGGGAAATAAGTCGGATGAACTGCTGGCTCTGAGTAAGACCCAGAAGGAGTTTAGGGAATGCAGTCTCATGTGCTTTACAGAAACCTGGCTGCATGAGGAGGTCCCAGATTCATGTGTCTCGGTACCAGGGTTTCAAATGGTTCGGGCTGATAGAGAGAGAGTTAGATGCGGCAAGAAAAAAGGTGGAGGAGTGATACTCTACATTAACAACAGATGGTGCAATCAGGGGCATGTAACTGTTAAGGAGAAACATTGCTGTCCAAATATTGAACTGTTAGCAGTGGGCCTCAGGCCTTACTATCTGCCTAGAGAATTCACTCTTGTTATTGTAGTTGTGATGTATATATCACCATCTGCGAACCCAGAGGCTGCTGGGGATGTGTTGTCAGGGGTGATGGCCCGGCTTCAGACTAAACACCCAAACTCTCTAACTGTAATTTCTGGGGATTTCAATCGAGTAAAGATCTCATCTGCAATACCAAAGTTCTATCAATATGTCAAATGTCCTACACGGGACAACAACACACTGGATCTCCTCTTTGCTAATGTTAAGAATGCTTATTCATCGGCTGCATTACCCCCCCTGGGGAAATCTGACCACAACCTCATACTATTGTCTCCTGCTTACCAACCAGACGTCCGCAAACAACCAGTGACAATTAAAAAGATAAGGAAGTGGTGTCCAGCAGCAGAGGAGGCGTTACAAGACTGCTTTGATTGTACAGACTGGGAGGTGTTGTGTACCATGAAAGAGAATTGTGATGTTAATGAGATTACTGGCAGAGTTACTGATTACATCAACTTCTGTATGGACATAGTAGTACCTGTTCAAGAGATTCGGTGTTATGCAAACAATAAGCCATGGATTACAAAAGAGTTGAAACATTTACTAAACATGAAAAAACTGGCTTTTAAAAGGAAGGACAAGGAGGCATTGAAAATTATACAGCGAGACCTAAAGGGGAAAATTAAGATTGCCCGTGAGGCATTCAGAGTTAAATTAGAAAATCAATTTGCACAAAAAAGCTCCAGAGAGGTGTGGGCTGGAATGAAGCTAGTGACTGGGTTTAAGGCAAGGTCGGAGCAGGGGGGTGGTGGACTTAGAATGGCTAATGAAATGAATGAGTTCTTCAATAGATTCAGCAATAAAGGTGCGGTAGCAGCAGGGAAGGGGGAGGAGGCCGGGGAACAACTAGCTAAATTAACAGGGGGTGAAATAGATCATTTCTCGGTCTCCAAAAATGACGTGAGGGACCAGTTTAGTAAGCTGGCCATTGGCAAAGCAGCAGGGCCTGACGGTCTCAGTCCACGTGTCCTCAGAGTGTGTGCAAATGAGTTGTGTACTGTCTTCCAGCATCTCTTTAACCAGAGCTTACAATCAAAGAGAGTACCAGTGCTATGGAAGACTTCCTGCCTGGTGCCGGTTCCCAAGACTACCTTCCCGGCTTCCCCGGGGGACTATAGACCGGTGGCCTTAACATCGCATGCGATGAAGTCCTTGGAGAGAATAGTACTTGCTCACTTGTGTCCGAGGGTGATGGCGTATACTGATGCTCTTCAGTTTGCGTACCGGCAGGGACTGGGGGTGGACGATGCTGTAGCGTCTCTGCTACAAACA
Source organism: Phyllobates terribilis (assembly GCF_046119375.1). NCBI lineage: Eukaryota > Metazoa > Chordata > Amphibia > Anura > Dendrobatidae > Phyllobates > Phyllobates terribilis. Next base: position 255,594,245 of record NW_027362764.1, read on the forward strand.
GTACATTCCTTTTTGGACAATGATGGAACCACAGTGCGTGCTTTGTTCTTTGATTTCTCTAGTGCGTTCAACACATTACAGCCACTCTTACTGCGTGGAAAGTTGATTAAAATGGCGGTGGATGAGGGACTTGTGAATTGGATAATTGACTACCTGTCGGATAGGCCACAGTTTGTTAGGTGGGGGACGGCTACATCAGATAGTGTACTGAGCAGTGTCGGAGCCCCGCAGGGAACAGTGCTGTCGCCATTCCTCTTTACATTGTACACAGCTGACTTTCAGTATAAATCAGACCGTTGTCACCTCCAGAAGTACTCGGATGACTCTGTGATAGTTGGCGGTATTGGGAAGGACCAGGATGAAGAGGAATATAGAAGGGTAGTTGCGGACTTTGTAGTATGGTGCCAGGCTAACCATCTAGAACTAAATGTTAAGAAAACCAGGGAGTTGGTGATGAGCTATGGAAGGTGCAAGAAGGTATGCCTACCTGTTACCATTGACGGTCAGGATGTGGAGATGGTGGACAGTTTCAAATATTTGGGGGTTTACCTGGATAGCAAGCTAGACTGGAAGTGCCACATGGAGAAGGTCTACAAGAAGGGGATGAGTAGATTGTACTTCCTAAGGAAGTTAAGGTCTTTTAATGTGTGTGGCAAAATGCTTGAGGTGTTCTACCAATCCATTGTGGCTAGTGCCACCTTTGCGGCAATAATTTGCTGGGGTAACAGTGTGCGTGTTGCTGACGCCAACAAGCTCAACAAACTTATAAAGAAGGCTAGCGCGACGGTGGGCCTACAGCTTGGGACTTTTGAAGAGGTGGTAGAGGATAGGATTAAGAAGAAGTGCAGAGCTATAATGGGCAACAACACACACCCGCTTTATGAACTGTTTGCGAAACAGAAGAGCACATTCAGCAATCGCCTAATACAACTAAGGTGTAAAAAGGAAAAATACAGGAGATCGTTTGTTCCAACAGCTATGGGGGTGTTTAACAAATGTCTGAAAAGCAATGTCTAAAGCATTCCAAATGTTATGTGTCATGTTCGAGATCTGTGTTCTGCTGCTGTGATACCGCAATTTCCTCCGGGATAAATAAAGTATATCTTATCTTATCTTATCTTATCTTATCTTATCTTACATGGTCAAGCAGTCCAGTGCCAGAGGCAGCAAAGCAACCCCAAAACATCAGGGAACCTCCGCCATGTTTGACTGTAGGGACCGTGTTCTTTTCTTTGAATGCCTGTTTTTTTTTCCTGTACACTCTATGTTGATTCTTTTTCCCAAAAAGCTCTACTTTTGTCTCATCTGACCAGAGAACATTCTTCCAAAACGTTTTAGGCTTTCTCAGGTAAGTTTTGGCAAACTCCAGCCTGGCTTTTTTATGTCTCTGGGTAAGAAGTGGGGTCTTCCTGGGTATCCTATCATACAGTCCCTTTTCATTCAGACGCCGACGCATAGTACGGGTTGACACTGTTGTACCCTCGGACTGCAGGGCAGCTTGAACTTGTTTAGATGTTAGTCGAGGTTCTTTATCCACCATCCGCACAATCTTGCGTTGAAATCTCTCATCAATTTTTATTTTCCGTCCACATCTTGGGAGGTTTCTTTTCTCCATGCTCAATGTGGTACACAGAAGGACACAGGACAGAGGTTGAGTCAACTTTAATCCATGTTAACTGGCTGCAAGTGTGATTTAGTTATTGCCAACACCTGTTAGGTGCCACAGGTAAGTTACAGGTGCTGTTAATTACATGAATTAGAGAAGCATCACATGATTTTTCAAACAGTGCCAATACTTTTGTCCACCCCCTTTTTTAGGTTTGGTGTGGAATTGTATCCAATTTGGCTTTAGGACAATTATTTTTCTGTTTTTTAATTGGAGACAAATTAAATGAAGATAATAATACCAAAGAATTTGTGATTGCAATCATTTTCAGGAAGAAACTGAGTATTATCTGACAGAATTGCAGGGGTGCCAATACTTTTGGCCACCACTGTATATCCATCTGAAATAACAGTCCTTCTGAAGACTAATCCAGCTGCATATAATCAGTGCTAGGCAGGCAGGCAGTATATTTAGCAGACTGCAGTGTATTGAATACAAACACATGGGCCATGCACACGGTGAACAAGTCTGTAGGACAGTGTTCACACCACCAAAAGACTGAAACACACAAGGACACAGTAAAACAAATGTATAAAAATACTCTGTTGTAAAAAAGTAACAGCAAACAGCAAGTGCTAGTAAAAAGGTGATAAAAAACAGGGTATTTAGTTGACACGTTTTTTGCAAAAAATGTATACTAAGCCGCTCTACCAATGTCAAGGTAGCCCTGATCAGAGCAGTCCCTATCTGATGTATTTAAAAACTGATCATGTGTATGGTACCTATATTTGAAGATCTAACAGGTAATGTCCATATGGACACGCTGCAGAGGACGGCATTTTATGTGCATGGCCCACAAGGGAGTGGTAGGCAGACAGGCAGTGTATGTAGCAGACTACAGTGTAAGATACAGCACAAGAGGGTCCTGATTACAGATGTTTGTAGACATAGCCCCAGATATTAGGGGCCAGGGCAAATTTTCTCTTGATCTTAATCCTGGTTATTTGTTTAAAAAGCAACCCAGAGTACACCATTTTTCTGCTCCATTTTCTTGTTCTCACTGCAGATTAAAGCCAGATCTATTCCATATTTCAGTGATAAAAATCCAGAAATTTAAACTGAACGTGGAAAATATTGGCCTCCTTTTCCATTCTGTTGCAGTGTGTCGGTCAAGCTATTCACACTAGGTGTCTGTGAAGAATAGTATTAGTAAACTACAGGTCTGCTATTTAAAACCGTGGTTCTCCGTCAGACATATCACCAATAAGACTGTTCCAAAATCAGACATTTCTTCCATTTTCATTCCATTGCAGTGTGTCGGTCAAGTTATTCATACTAGGTGTCTTTGTAGAATAGTATTAGTAAATTACAGGCCTGCTATTTAAAAACGTGGTTCTCTGTCAAACATATCACCTATAATACTGTTCCAAAATCAGACATTTCTTCCATTTTCATTCCATTGTAGAGTGTCGGTCAAGCTATTCACACTAGGTGTCTGTGAAAAATAGTATTAGCAAATTACAGGCCAGCTATTTAAAACCGTGGTTCTCTGTCAGACATATCACCTATAAGACTGTTCCAAAATCAGACATTTCTTCCATTTTCATTCCGTTGCAGAGTGTGGGTCAAGCTATTCACACTAGGTGTCTGTGAAGAATAGTATTAGCAAATTACAGGCCTGCTATTTAAAACCATGGTTCTCTGTCAGACATAACACCTTTAAGAGTGTTCCAAAATCAGCCATTTCTTCCATTTTCATTTTGTTCCAGTGTGTCCGTCAAGCTATTCACACTAGGTGTCTGTGAAGATTAGTATTAGTAAATTACCGGCCTGCTATTTAAAACCGTGGTTCTCTGTCAGACATATCACCTATAAGACTGTTCCAAGATCAGACATTTCTTCCATTTTCATTCTGTTGCAGTATGTCGGTCAAGCTGTTTGCACTAGGTGTCTGTGAATAATAGTATTAGTAAATTACAGGCCAGCTATTTAAAATTGTGGTTCACTGTCAGACGTATCACATATAACTGCGTTCCAAAATCAGCCATTTCTCGTAAACGTGGAAAATATTGTCCTCCATTATGTACGTGGCATAGGACGGGGCAGTGGATGTGATGGTGCATTCAGAAGCAGATGCCAAGGACGTGGCCGTGGGCAAGCTGAAATTGTGCCACAACAAACACCAACATCTTGTCGTTTGACCTTCCTGTTCCACTTACTAGGGGACCACAGAACACCAGGTTATTGGTTGGATAGCAGATAATGCTTCCAGTTACTTTGCCATCATCACCACCACCCTGTCTTCCACATGGTCAAGTCTCAGTAGCTGTGAGTCTGGGCAGCATATTCCTCACCCTGGTCCTCCTTCCTCCCACCATGCCTAGTGCCCGGAGAAAACTGATCCCACACTTGGACACTCCGAAGAGCTGTTCACTTTTTCATTTATAGATTTGAGCCTCTCGCCCAGTCCACTTGAAGTGGGGCAAGAGGAGATCACATGTAACGATGCCCAAATATTTGAGCAGCCACGGTCACACAAAGGTGACGGTGGGAAAGTGTCACAAGAGGTGGACGATGATGAGACAGAATTGCCAGAAAGTCAGCAGGAGGACCAGGGTACGGAAGTGGAAGACGAGGTGGTGGGTGATGTTGTAACTGACCCAACCTGGCAGGGGTACATAGAGAGCGAGGACAGGAGCACACAGGGGGAGGGAGGTGTAGCACCACAACAGGCAGGAAGAAGCAGTGTGGTGGCTGCAGATACAAGGCGGGAAAGCGTTCCTCATAACGCCAACATGATGGAAGTTGCCAGTACAACTGTTAGGTCTTCCCGAGTCAGGTTATTTTTTACTCTGCAGATAACCCCAAAAAGGCCATTTGCACCACCTGCCTGGCCAGCATCAGCAGGGGTAGCAAAACTACCAGCCTGACCACCTTCAGCATGATCAGGCAAATGGCAGCAAAGCACCCGACTAGGTGCCCTGAACCACAGGGTCCAGCAACAGTGTCTGCGGATGACACCACTGCTTGTTCTGCTGTTGTGCGTGCACGCCAATCCCCTGTCCATGGCGCATGCCAATATGCCTCCCGCCCTGCACCTGTCGTTGAACACTCTCAACTAGCACCATCAGCAAGCAGGTCCACATTCTTGTCCCAGTGCAGCATTCAGTTGTCCCTACCCCAGTCCTTGGAACGCAAGCCAAAATATGCAGCCAACGCCCCACAGGCCACACTACTACACTCACACATTTCGTGAATTCTTACACTCAAAATGTTGCCTTTTAGGCTCATGGAGATGGAAGCTTTCCGCAACCTGATGGCAGCGGCCGTCCCTTGGTACTCGGTCCCTAGCTGCCACTATTTTTCCTGGTGTGCTGTCCCCGCATTAAACAAGCACGTGTCCCACAACATTAGACCTGCCCTCAACAACGCATTCACCTGGAACGTCCACCTAACCACGGACACGTGGACAAGTGCTTGTGGGCAGGGACGGTACATCTCGCTGATGGCACACTGGGTTAATATAGTGGAACTGAGACCCAGTCGGACCATGGGACGGAACACGTCCTCCCGACGCTGAGAATTGCAGGCCCTGGGTCAATCAGGGTTGCCCCCACATTCTACAGCTCCTGCTCCTCGATCTCCTCCTCTTCAGCCTCCATCTCCGAAATGACCACATCAATCGCAGGCTGGAAGCACTGCAACACTGCCTCGACCAAGCGGCAACAGGCTGTGCTGAAGCTAATATGCTTACGTGACAAATCGCACAACGTTGAAGAGTTTTGGACAGCTCTGAAAGAGCAGGCAGATCTGTGGCTGTCACCGCTGACCCTACATCCAGGCATGGTCGTGTGTGACAATGGCCGGAACCTGATGGTGGCTCTGAGGCAAGGCAAGCTCACACACATACCATGCCTGGCCCATGTGCTTAACCTCGTGGTTCAACTGTTTCTCAAAACTTACACAGATCTGCAATATTTGCTTGTTAAAGTATGCCGCTTGTGTGCCATTTTAGAAAGTCAGCTACAGCTTCCACCGCCCTTGCCGTGCTTCAGCAGCGTTTGCAGCTTCCAGCTCACCGACTGATCTGTGATGTCCCCACACTTTGGAACTCTACACTGCAGATGTTGGGAAGGCTTTGTGAGCAGAAGAGGGCAGTTGTTGACTACCAGCATCAACAAGGCCATCGGTATTCAGGTCAGACTCCACACATAAAACCTCAGGAGTGGACATGGATGTCAGACATATGTACCATCCTCCAAAACTTTGAGGACTCCACCAAGATGGTGAGCGGCGATGACCATAATTAGCGTCACATTCCTGCTTCTTTGTCTTCTGAAACGATCTCTGCTCACAATTAAAGAGGATGCATTGCACGCAGAGCACGATGAGATGGAGCAAGGAACCATACAGGGTGATTACATACAGCCCAGCCTTATCTCATCCCAACGTGAATTGGGTGACAATGAGCAAGAGGAGGTGGAGGAAGAACAGGAGCTAGTTTCTTGAAGCTAGTTACTTCCTCCACAACTGTCATACCGTCTGTTCAGCGTGGAAGGCCTGAGGACAGGGAGGAGGAGGAAGAGGAGGAGGATGAGGAGGAGAGCATGGTCAGTCGTCCTCTTGGTGAGGACACGAAAGTCTTGCCTCTTTGCAGTCTGGCACACATGACTGAGTTTATGTTATGCTGCCTTTCCCGTGACCCTTGCATTGTCCAAATTTTGAGTGACAGTCATTATTGTTTGGTGACACTTCTAGACTTTCTGTCTCTTATTCCACGCAGGACAGGCCTAATAAAATGGGGCAGTACGAGAAGGCCCTTGTTGCAGAATTATTAAAAAAATTCCCATCTGAAAATGGTGGAGGCAGAGGTCACAGTTCGTTGGACAACCAAGGAGTACAGGCAAGAGAGACACAAATGCAATCCAGCATAGGCAGAGGAACACTGTTAAAGTTCTGGGACAATTTTCTCAGACCCTCCCATTGCACAAGCCCTGATGCGCGGTGTACTCTCACAAAGAGGGAAAAGTTGCAAAAGATGCTGAGGGAGTACCTTTCCGACCGTACCAACGTCCTCGGTGATTACTCTGTGCCTTATAATTATTGGGTATCCAAGCTGGACACGTGGCATGAACTGGCTCTCGACGCCTTGGAGGTCCTGGCCTGCCTTTCCACTAGTGTTTTGTTAGGGTGGGTTTTTAGTGCTGCTGATGGAATTATAACTGATAGGCGCATCTGCCTGTCAACTGAAAATGCTGACAGGTTGACTATAAAAATAATGAACACGGGCTCGATTGGGCCAAACTTCTCAACACCACCGAACAATAGCAGCGTAACATAAACTCAAATACAGTGTCTTTTTTTTGGGAGATCTAACTCTATTCCCATGCACCTCTGGCTTCACACCCAGACATGGGTATACGCTTCCTGATTTTGTCTATTTGCTCTTTTCCTCCTTCTTCTCCGCATCTTCATCCTCCACCACCATATCACCAACATATGTACCCTATCAACATATCTATGTTTCTTGCAAGGGACATTGGGGTTCCTCCAAACTTTTGGCAGCCGTTGCTTCACTGCATAGGCAAAAAGTATGGGAGACCACTTCCTAATAATAGGAACATTGTTTTCAGGAGGCCCTCCGACCTCTATGTCTCTTGCAAGGGGCATTGCACTTCCTCCAAATTTTTGGCAGTCGTTGCTTCAATGCATAGGCAAGCAGCATGGGAAACCCACTTCCAAATAATGCGAGCATTGCTTTCAGGAGGCCCTCCGATCTCTACGTCTCTTGCAAGGGGCATTGGAGTACCTCCAAATTTTTGGCACCCGGTGCTTCACTGCATAGGCAAACAGTATGGGAGACCCACTTCCTAATAATCGGAACATTGTTTTCAGGAGGCCCTCCGACCTCTACGTCTCTTTCAAGGGACATTGAAGTTCCTCCAAATTTTTGGCAGCCATTGCTTCACTGCATAGGCAAACAGTATGGGAAACCCACTTCCTAATAATGGGATCATTGTATTCAGGAGGCCCTCTGACCTATACGTTTCTTGCAAGGAGCATTGGAGTTCCTCCAAATTATTGACAGCCATTGCAGTCACTGCATAAGCAAACAGTATGGGAGACCCTCCCTTTTCTAATAGGAATATGTCGTTACTGAGGCCCACCTCTATGTCTCTTTAAATTGTTAGTGGTGTTTTTGCTAAATATTGGCAGCCGTTGGACTCACTGCATACCGTATAACTGAATAGCAGACCCTCTCGTTTCTAATGGCAACATGTCGTATTCATTACTGTGGCCCAGCTCTATGTGTCTTTAAATTGTTAGTAGGGTTTTTCCTAATTTTTGGCAGCTGTGGCACTCACTGCATACCCTATAACTAAGTAGCAGACCCTCTCCTTTCTAATGGTGTGCTGAGCAGTGACATCTCTAATGTGCTCAGCACGGCTGCCGGAACACACTGACAGTAGTGCATGAATCCTGCTGCTGCAAAGAGTGGTGATGTCAGTATGGCAATTGCAGTTCACAGCCAATAAACTGCGGTAACCTTACTGGCATCACTGCTCGCAGCATGAGTAATTTCTCATGGATGTAGCAGAGTTGGGGATCGTCGTGGGACATGGGATGGATTTACGGCAGACCCCTTTGGATTATTTGATTTTTAAAAGATTATAAATAGGTAAAAGAGGGTAAGGGACTGCTTTGTACAAATAAAGGACTTTTCTCTGTGTTTTCTGCTTTAAACTTACGGGGTTAGTAATGGGGGTGTCTGATAAACGCCGCCACATTACTAACCTTTGGGTAAGCCGATATTACACAGCTGACATCAACCCCAAAATATTACAGTACTTGCCAAAACACCAGGGCAAGCGGGAAGAGCCGGGCAAAGCTCCAAGATTGGCCCATTTAATGATTGTGCCTTTTCTGGGGCAGCTGCGGGCTGCTATTTTTAGCTGGGGAGGGCCTAATATCCATGAGCCTTCCCAGCCTGAGAATACCAGCCCCCAGATGTCTGCTGTAGCTTGGCTGGTTATCAAAAATGGGGGCAACTCACGCCATTTTTTAAATTATTTATTTAAATAATTTAAAAAACTGCGTTGGGGCCCTTCTATTTTTGATAACCAGCCAAGATAACCTGTGCTGGTTATCAAAAATAGAGGGGATCCCATGTTTTTTTTTTATTAGTATTTTTTTTTTCATAGTTTGCCGGCCAATCACAGCCATGCCAATACTTGACCTGGCTGTGATGGGGCAGGAAGTGACCACACAGGAAAAGCTTGTTGATTGGCTGCCCTGCCTTTCAACAAGCTTTGTTCAGGCTGCCGAACCCGAACAGTAAAATGGACTTCCATGACAAGTCCTTGTTCGGGGTCCATGCACAGACACTACGTGTCCGGTACAGATCCCAAACTTTACCATTCAGGTTTGCCCATCTCTAGTAATAATAGATCACTAAAATAAAAAATGTACAAAGTTAAACTTCTTGAATACAGTTTTGAGCACCTTCAGGGGTGAAGTTTTTAGAATGGTGTAACTTTTTGGTATTTTCTGTCATATAGACCCCTCAAAGTCACTTCAAATGTGATGTGGTCCCTAAAAAAAATAGTTTTGTAAATTTTGTTGGAAAAATGAGAAATCGCTGGTCAAATTTTAACCCCTATAACTTCCTAACCCCAAAAAATTTTGTTGCAAAAATTGTGCTCATGTAAAGTAGACATGTGGTAAATGTTATTTATTAACTATTGTGTGTGACATAGCTCTCTGATTTAAGGGCTTAAAAATTTGGTTTGAAAATTGCTAAATATTAAAAATTTTCGCCACATTTCCATTTTTTTTTCACAAATAAACGCAAGTCATATCAAAGAAATTTTTACCACTATCATGAAGTACAATATGTCATGAAAAAACAATCTCAAAATCAGTAGGATGCATTGAAGCGTTCCAGAGGTATTACCTCATAAAGTGACAGTGGTAAGAAATCACAGTAAGACTCAAATTACTTGATACCAACAATAGACAAGAGAGCTCACAGATTTGGTATCCTATACTAAACAGTGGTCAGAATTGTAAAATTTGGCTTGGTCATTAAGGACATAATTGACTCCTTCACTAAGGGGTTAACAGTGAAATGATCCCTTGCAACTAAACCAATGCAAAACCTATAGCGATAATAAAGGAGCATATGATCAAAAATTACGCTGTTCAAAAAAATAAAGAGAACACTCAAATAACACATCCTAGATCTGAATGAATTAAAATATTGTCATTGAATACTTTGTTCTGTACAAAGTTGAATGTGCTGACAACAAAATCACAAAAAAATCATCAATGGAAATCAAATTTATTAACCAATGGAGTCCTGGATTTGGAGTCACCCCCAAAATTAAAGTGGAAAAACACACTACAGGCTGATCCAACTTTGATGTAATGTCCTTAAAACAAGTCAAAATGAGGCTCAGTATTGTGTGTGGCCTCCACATGCCTGTATGACCTCCCTACAACACCTGGGCATGCTCCTGATGAGGTTGCGGATGGTCTCCTGTGGGATCTCCTCCCAGACCTGGACTAAAGCATCCGCCAAATCCTGGACAGTCTGTGGTGCAACGTGACGTTGGTGGATGGAGCGAGACATGATGTCCCAGATGTGCTCAATTGGATTCAGGTCTGGGGAACGGGCGGGCCAGTCCATAGCTTTAATGCCTTCATCTTGCATGGATTGCTGACACACTCCAGCCACATGAGGTCTGGCATTGTCCTGCATTAGGAGGAACTCAGGGAAAACCGCACCATCATATGGTCTCACAAGGGGTCTGAGGATCTCATCTCGGTACCTAATGGCAGTCAGGCTACCTCTGGCGAGCACATAGAGGGCTGTGCAGCCCTCCAAAGAAATGCCACCCCACACCATTACTGACCCACTGCCAAACCGGTCATGCTGAAAGATGTTGCAGGCAGCATATCGCTCTCCACGGCGTCTCCAGACTCTCTCACATCTGTCACATGTGCTCAGTGTGAACCTGCTTTCATCTGTGAAGAGCACAGGGCGCCAGTGGCAACTTTGCAAATCCTGGTGTCCTGTGGTAAATGCCAAGCGTCCTACGTGGTGTTGGGCTGTAAGCACAACCCCCATTTGTGAACGTCGGGCCCTCATTCCACCCTCATGGTGTCGGTTTCTAACCATTTGTGCAGACACATGCACATTTGTGGCCTGCTGAAGGTCATTTTGCAGGGCCCTGGCAGTGCTCCTCCTGTTCCGCCTTGCACAATGGTGGAGGTAGCAGTCCTGCTGCTGGGTTGTTGCCCTCCTACGGCCCCCTCCACGTCTCCTGGTGTACTGGCCTGTCTCCTGGTACCGCCTCCAGCCTCTGGACACTATGCTAACAGACACAGCAAACCTTCTTGCCACAGCTCGCATTGATGTGCCATGCTGGATGAGCTGCACTACCTGAGCAATTTCTGTGGGTTTTAGAGTCCATCTCATGCTACCACGAGTGTGAAAGCACAACCAACATTCAAAAGTGACCAAAACATCAGCCAGAAAGCATTGGTACTGAGATGTGGTCTGTGGTCCCCACCTGCAGAACCACTCCTTTATTGAGGGTGTTTTGATAATTGCCGATAATTTCCATCTATTGTTTATTCCATTTGCACAACAGCATGTGAAATTGATTGTCAATCAGTGTTGCTTCCTAAGTGGACAGTTTGATTTCACAGAAGTTTGATTTACTTGGAGTTATATTATGTTGTTTAAGTGTTCCCTTTATTTTTTTGAGCAGTGTATATAAATATATAATATAAATTATATGTATGTATATATGTGTATATAAATTTTATTAGAATATTATAAAAAATAAATAATGTACAGTATATTTATAAGCATGAGAGTTAAAAACTCATAATCATGATGGGACATAAGAAATAATACAGCAGAAGCACAAATTCTAGCAAGCATATATTACATAATCAGTGTAATATAGATCGATTATGCAAATATTGCAAGAGCCACACTGAAAAATAGATCTATATAAGTACAGACAGAAAAGTGTAGGCAGCACTCCAACAGGAAAATTTCTTTTGAAAAAATGGACCTTTATTCAGCCCACATTGTTACAGCAACGTTTCGGTTCAGAGAACCTTTCTCAAGCTCTTGTAAAGAGGCTTAGCACTCGCTGTGAGAAACTAAATAGTGCTGTTCTTTAAACCCCTTTTTTTTGTATTTATCTATATAAGTACAATGATATCACTGGTTAATGGCAAATCAAAATGTGAACAGCCAAACTGTTACATATAAATGGCGCTAAAAAGTAGAAATTTATGTAATTACAACAATGGCATAGACTAATGGCAAGTCAAGATGAAAACAGAACTGAAACCTATCAATGGCATAGTTAAACCATATGTTATTATAAAGATGTCAGGGGTCTGATCCATTACCAGTTGCTGTGATGCAGGGGATGTGTGCATTGCTGACCCACACCTTGAGGTGCTTTTCACTACCTCTTCAGTTTTCATCAGGAGGTAGTCATTCCTGCAACGTCCGGAGCTCAGGGCTCGGCATAGGTACTGAGAGGAATGCCTTATCCCCTGGCGTACAAGGGACGATGGAAGGGAAGGTAACGGATCCTGAGTGCACTGCGGGACTGGACAGGAAATTCACGGGGCAGACAGGATTAGCCAACATAAGGATAGTCCAGGAGGAATGGATAGTGATATTGTGAGTTATAATCTGATGAACTTGAACAGTCCAGTAAACTTTTGTTGGTTAATACGAACTGCGTGTCCTCACAGTTATGTGCGGCGTCTCCGGAAGATGGAGGCCTGGAAGCAGCAGAGGCCTGTGACATACACGTGAGGGTGATGCACCCCACACTGGGCAGCACATTGGGACTGGGACATAATTTTCCTGTAAAGTGCCAGGGTGTGATGAGGCAGCAGCTTGGTCGTGGCTATCGGCCTCTGTCACTTTTCATGTATATATACAGTGGGTTAAATAAGTATTTGATACACTGTCGATTTTGCAAGTTTTCTCACCTACAAAGAATGGAGAGGTCTGTAATTTTTATTGTAGGTACACTTCAACTGTGAGAGACAGAATCTAAAAAAAATCCAGAAAATAACATTGTATGATTTTTACATAATTAATTTGCATTTTATTGCATGAAATGAAAGTATTTGATACAATAGAAAAACAGAACTTAATATTTGGTACAGAAACCTTTGTTTACAATTACAGAGGTCAGACGTTCCCTGTAGTTCTTGACCAAGTTTGCACACACTGCAGCAGGGATTTTGGCCCACTCCTCCATACGGATTTTATCCAGATCTTTCAAGTTTCGGAGTTGTCACTGGGCAACATTGAGTTTCAGCTCCCTCCAAAGATTTTCTATTGTGTTCAGGTCTGGAGACTGGCTAAGCCACTCCAGAACCTTGAAATTCTTCTTACGTAGCCACTCCTTAGTTGCCCTGGCTGTGTGTTTCGGGTAATTGTCATGCTGGAAGACCCAGCCTTGACCCATCTTCAATGACCTTACTGAGGGAAGGAGGTTGTTGGCCAAAATCTCACAATACAGGACCCTATCCATCCTCCCTTCAATACGGTGCATTCATCCTGTCCTCTTTGCAGAAAGCCTCCCCCAAAGTATGATGTTTCCCCAACCATGCTTCACGGTTGGAATGGTATTCTTGGTGTTATTCTCATCCTTCCACTTCCTCCAAACACGGCGAGTGGAGTTGATAAGTTCTATTTTGGTCTCATCTGACCACATGACTTTCTCCCATGCCTCATCTGGATCATCCAGATGGTCATTAGCAAACCTCAAACGGGCCTGGACATGTGCTGGTGTGAGCAGGGGGACCTTATGCACTGCAGGATTTTAATCCATGATGGCATAGTGTGTTACTAATGGTAATGTTTAAGACTGGGGTCCCTGGTTTCTTCAGGTCATTGACCAGGTCCTCCCATTTAGTTCTGGGCTGATTCCTTAAGCGGCTGCTGATATGCCACAGGTTGCATGTGACGTCACACTTTGATGCAATGGCCGGGAGAGACAGTGCTGACACCGCTGGAATTATGCAAATCGCATACTTACGGTCACATGACCGCCTGTTACCTGCGCGTAATGTGAGGAATCACAAGTCTTGTAGCCTAACGACAGACAAACCCTTTAAAATAGTCAACCAATCCTGTGTGTGGCTACGCATGAGATGACGGATGGCAACTCACCCTCATGCAACCTGATGCACAAACTGCTGTCATGGGCATAATGTTGTATATGTAATGAAATGAATATACACTGTGAGTTTTATGGATTAAAAACATTTTTTTGTAGCATATATTAAAGGGAATCAATCTGTCAGCAGGTTTTTGCTATGCAATCTGAAGACAGCATGAAATAGAAACACAGAATTCAGGGATGTGTCACTTGTCAAAGTGCTTGCTGTTGTTTACTAATCGTGAAAGATTTATTACTAAGAGATTAACAAAGTCCGACTAGTCCGGCAACTAAGCATCTCACTGTCTATGGACTTTGTACATGGAGAGCCTGGTGAGGGCGGGAGCAGCCTTCTCAGCTCTGCTTCATTCTAAAAGCTCTGATTGTGTGAGAATGGTTGCACCCAGTTATCTAAGTCAAGGTTCCCCAACTCCAGTCCTCAATGCCCACCAACAGGTCATGTTTTCAGGATTTCCTTAGTATTGCACAGGTGATGGAATTATCGCCTGTGCAGGTCTAAGTGATACATTGTTTTATTCAGCTTCTCTTTAACTAAATTCCACTGCTCTCAGATGAGGTAGCAAAAACCTGCTGAAAGATTCCCTTTAAAGGGGTTGTCCAGTACTTTATATCTATGGCCTTGCCTTCGGATAGGTCATCACTTGGGTTGCAGTACGACATCTGGCATCCTCACTGATCAACTATTATTGACAGCAGAGAGATATTGCTCAGTAACATAGTGGAACTACACAGCTCCGTCAACTGTATGGTGGCCGCAATATGGTACTGCAGATCAAATTCTGTTCACTTCAACTAAGGCAGATGTGTATTGCACATTGCCACCATATAGTTGACGGAGCTGTGTTCTCCATTGTTAACACCAGTATCAGTGATCTGAGGAACCCAGAAGCAAGTGATTAATTTCCATGCAGCGCCCCCTCAGAAGATATGAAGCATTACACAGATCTTATTGCAATATTTGAGCTGTCCTTATGATGCAATGACACGTCACGTCCTCCCCATTGTCTTTAGAGCAGCTCTAGCAAATAGACGAAGGGTATAATTGGGTTAAATATCTTCCCCTCTCCCCCCTTTTAAACCAAGCTTATCCCATTTGGGGTTTCTAAACATCTTTGATTTAGCCGTAGACAAAAGATGGAGCCATTGACCACTATCGGCTTGTACTTTCTAGCACGTGTTTCGACTCTTTGACATCTTATTTCCACTTATCTCTTCTATTGGACTTTTTGTCCGATACCTGGACACAAACAATTCATTATTATATTCTGCCTTCCATAACCAATCGTCTACGGGCAGTTTTGAGTTCTCTGCACCGATGCATCGCTTCTGTTACATCACAGTAGTCCAATCGGAGAACTCGAAGCTTGAAACGCACCATCCAGACATTGCAAGTGATCAGGTCTGATGTGTGGGGTTTGCATAGGACTTTGCTTGCAGAATAAAGACTTCATTATGGGGCTGAACAGTGGATTATATGGCTGCTGCTGTCTGCACAGGCGCACTTGTCGCTGGTGTACGGAGCCTTCGCTATGGCCATATCCCTCTTCCCCTGGTAACGTCTGGTGTCCTGTTATCCACATAATGCCCCAATCTGCATGACACAGATCCATTTCAATCCCTTTCGGCACACACGGGGCAGATTAATGCCATCAACTCCGTCACGAAGCCTGTTACTGCTTTCCAGGCTCGAAGAACATTGTGATCCATTGTCAGAGCTGCAAGCATGCAGTGTTCCAAGGTCCAATCAAAGTCCCTTGGCATCTAGCAGGGAAAGGTAGATCGGAAACAGCTGGGGACCCAGGGGAGAAGTAAGAATTTTTCAGTCTTCATTTCTCCACCTTACATAGTGCCATATAGTGAACACATGCAGTGGGCACGCTGCAGCTTACATTGATCCTGATAGTCACAATTATGGCAGCCGCTCTGTATCCCAATTATACGGCAGATTATAAAGTGTTGTCATCCATGGCGGTACACCGCCCTCCCTGCAGCTCATTGCATGGCTATCCCAGGGACTGCTGGAATGGATTTTGAAATATTTTGAATGCCCCTTCATTATAATGAATTTTGTGAATTTAGAGCATAAAGGCACAATGTACCTTAGAGCAGTTATTATGTTATGTATAAAGATGTACAAACACCTCTGTAAATAATAGGTCAAAGAGCTTTTCTTTTAACATATATTTATATAAGACATCAGCGGCATTAACTGTAAACTGTAAAATTCCAGTAAAAATTATTTCCATTTTTTCCGCCCCTTTGCCAAGAGCCATAACTTTTGTTATTTTTCCAGCCATGTAAATGTGTGAGAGCTTATTTTTTGCAGGACAAGTTGTACTTATGAATATTAAACCATATAGTGTATTGGAAAACAGGAACAAAATTCCAAGCTCATTGAAATTGAAAAAAAAAAGTGCAATTCCACAATTGTTTTTGGGTTGTTTATTTCCCATGTTTGCTATATGGTAACACTGACCTGCCAATATGATTCCTCAGATCAGTACGAGTACGCAGGTACCAAACATGTTTTTTCTTTTAAGTGGTGACCAAAAGATAGTCTCCCTAACAAATCGCAATATGTGAACACACCCTAATACAGATCCAACTAGCAGTTGCTTTTCATTAATGTCACACCAAGCTTTATAATTATAGAAATGAAAATTCAACTGTAGCTCTCAAAAAGTTTTATTAAAACACATATTAAATAAATTAACAAAAACAAGAAAAATATTAATATACAGTACAGACCAAAAGTTTGGACACACCTCATTTAAAGATTTTTCTGTACTTTCATTACTATGAAAATTGTACATTCACACTGAAGGCATCCAAACTATGAATTAACACATGTGGAATTATATACTTAACAAAAAAGTGTGAAACAACTGAAAATATGTCTTATATTCTAGGTTCTTCAAAGTAGCCGCCTTTTGCTTTGCTTGGCATTCTCTTGATGAGCTTCAAGAGGTAGTCACCGGAAATGGTTTTCACTTCACAGGCGTGCCCTGTCAGGTTTAATAAGTGGGATTTCTTGCCTTATAAATGCGGCTGGGAACATCAGTTGTGTTGTGCAGAAGTCAGGTGGATACACAGTTGATAGTCCTACTGAATAGACTGTTAGAATTTGTATTATGGCAATAAAAAAGCAGCTAAGTAAAGAAAAACGAGTGGCCATCATTACTTTAAGAAATGAAGGTCAGTCAGTCCGAAAAATTGGGCAAACTTTGAAAGTGTCCTCAAGTGCAGTTGCAAAAACCATCAAGCGCTACAAAGAAACTGGCTCACATGAGGACCGCCCAAGGAAAGGAAGACCAAGAGTCACCTCTGCTTCTGAGGATAAGTTTATCCGAGTCACCAGTCTCAGAAATCGCAGGTTAACAGCAGCTCAGATTAGAGACCAGGTCAATGCCACACAGAGTTCTAGCAGCAGACACATCTGTACAATAACTGTTAAGAGGAGACTTTGTGCAGCAGGCCTTCATGGTAAAACAGCTGTTAGGAAACCACTGCTAAGGACAGGCAACAAGCAGAAGAGACTTGTTTGGGCTAAAGAACACAAGGAATGCACATTAGACAAGTGGAAATCTGTGCTTAGGTCTGATGAGTCCAAATTTAAGATCTTTGGTTCCAACCAACGTGTCTTTGTGCGACGCAGAAAAGGTGAACGGATGGACTCTACATGCCTGTTTCCCACCTTGAAGCATGGAGGAGGAGGTGTGATGGTGTGGGGGTGATTTGCTGGTGAAACTTTTGGGGATTTATTCAAAATTGAAGTCATACTGAACCAGCATGGCTACCACAGCATCTTGCAGCGGCATGCTATTCCATCCGGTTTGCGTTTAGTTGGACCATCATTTATTTTTCAACCGGACAATGACCCCAAACACACCTCCAGGCTGTGTAAGGGCTATTTGACAAAGAGGGAGAGTGATGGGGTGCTACACTAGATGACCTGGCCTCCACAGTCACCAGACCTGAACCCAATCGAGATGGTTTGGGGTGAGCTGGACCGCAGAGTGAAGGCAAAAGGGCCAACAAGTGCTAAGCATCTCTGGGAACTGCTTCAAGATTGTTGGAAGACCATTTCCGGTGACTACCTCTTGAAGCTCATCAAGAGAATGCCAAGAGTGTGCAAAGCAGTCATCAAAGCAAAAGGTGGCTACTTTGAAGCACCTAGAATATAAGACATATTTTCAGTTGTTTCACACTTTTTTGTTAAGTATATAATTCCACATGTGTTAATTCATAGTTTTGATGCCTTCAGGGTGAATGTAGAATTTTCATAGTCAAGAAAAAGCAAAAAAATCTTTAAATGAGAAGGTATGTCCAAACTTTTGGTCTGTACTGTATTTATAAATACAAATGTAGAACGATGAACTTTACAAATCATTAGGTAGAATTAAGCCGCGTTGGAGATAAGTGATGATGAAAGCAAATAGCCTCCGAGTCAAATCATCATCTTCCCCATACAATCACCCAGCATTCAGCCTTATGTGAGACATTACCTCCTTCACTGCGCAGATACCCAGCATGCAGCCCCACGTGAGTAATATCACACCCTTTCTGGCTCAGCCACCAAGCATGCAGCCCCACATGAGCAATATAACTCCCTTTCCAGCGCAGCCGCTAAGCATGTAATAATATCAAGTAATATCAAACCCTTTCCTATTCAAGCTCCCGCCCAAAAAGCTGCCCCACACAAGCAGCAGCCCCTTCCCTGTGCAACCCTCCAACATTCAGCCCCCATGTAGTAACATCATCCATGTTTCATTGCCCCCAAAATACACCCTTAGACCACTTCCACCAAGATCTATGTCAAAAAAGAAAAAAATCTCATTCCCATCTCCCAGCCCCTATAAAAAAAACATATCTGGAGTATTGCTTTTAGTGGTTAGGTGCAATAAAAACTATTTATTTTGTGTGCAATTGAGTGAGCTTTGGAGAACTCTTGGCCCGACAAATGGCTAAATGTGTTGTTGTGTCCCCTCGCTTTGCATACTAACCAATGTTATATCTTGATTAAAGGCGCTCTAGCACTGATTAAACTCAATTAGTCTTGAGCAGCGCATTTTGATGCCCCATTCTCTTCACCCAACAAAGGATCATTGCTTCGGGTTTTTCAGCAGCAGCCTAAGTACAGTGGTTGTGTCTCACACAACCCTATTAGGTGAGTGAATTTGAATTATCTTTCACAAATATTCCTTTGATCTCGGATAAGACCCTATGTGCACTCCATATTCCTTCTAGTTACCTTGTTAAACTCAATGAGTGGCTTTTCATGGACACTACACCCGTGCAAACATAGTGTCATTGTTAGAAGAGATCTACAGGGGTTTGTAATCACTCAGCTCTGCTCAATACTACAGTGGTAGCTGCAGAGATCAGGGCTGACAGCAGGGCATGTTCTTTTTTCCCACATGACGCCTCCTGCTTATGATTGGTGAACGTCATACAGAGGACAAAGTACACACCTTCATAGAAGATTCTCTAATAATACCCTATTGGGCTTTTCATAAATTATAACCTAAACTTTTCCAGTTAATATCTCCACAATGGAGAAGAGAAATTAAAAATGAAAACTACTCAGCTCTGCAGCTATTCCATTATATGGCCAGTTTAACATGTTCAAACTGGTGAAACATCCTGAAATCTGGCGAAAACACTTTGATGAATTGCCATATTGTTGACAAAGTTATTAAATACTTTTGATTATATAAATTGCTACATTTTGTCACAAGTGGCATTATACTTTAAAACAGATTGAGGTCTGTTAAATCACAACCAGTGTTCCTGTTCAATGAAATATATGAAACATATTTTCCAAATGTAAAAATATTCTGAAATATTTAAAAATGAGTATGAAAAGTAAGATTTTAATCAATATATCACTGATTATAATTATTATATTATTTCCAAAATTTTTACAAGACTCAGTTTCATAGCACATAACATGAAAGTAAGGTTAATAATATAACTTTTATTACAAAATTTTAAATTTTACTTAAATTAGTTGATGCAAAAATGAATACATCCCACATCAAAAACTACTACAACTAGTATTTTGTATGACCTCCATGATTTTTAAGGACAGCACCAAGTCTTCAAGGCATGGAAAGAAAAAAATTGGCAACATATTGCAATATTTATTTTTTTCCATTATTTAAGAACGACCTCTTATACAGCTTGGATGCTGGATGGAGAATGATGCTAAACTTGTCTCTTCAGAATTCCTTATTGTTGTTCAGTTGGGTTCAGATCAGGAGACAAACTTTGCCAATTAATAACTTCCACTCTGTTCTTCAGAAATGGAACAGAAGCGTCTCTTGGATCATTGTCATGTTAGAAAATGGCACATCTAGCGAGGGAGCAGAGTGATGGTAGCATCTTCTATTTTAATATAGAGATGTACAACTGTGAATTCAATGTACCAACAATAAAATGTAGCTCCCCAACGCCAGAAGCACTCATGCTGCCCATTATAAGGACACTGCCAAAAGCATGTTTCACTGTAGGCACCATGCATTATTAAAAATTCATTTTTCTAATTGAATGGTTTATCTCTTCCAGGACTCCTTGTTCTTCTTTATGCTAAAGAATATTTTTTTAACTGTATGTTTGGGGTTGTTGCCTATTGGAGAATACATTTGGAGCCTAAGCCTAATGGTATGCCATGTTAACTTAATATATGCCTGTATTTCTTAGCACTGATGATACCATGAATCCTGGACAAATTCCCAATTCCATTTGCTGAAATGTAGCCCCAAGCTTCCAAGAAACCTCCACCCTGCGGCACTGTTTCTGGCATAACTGTACCATTTTCAAAGACATACTGATAGGGAATCTAGATTGTGAGCCCCAATGGGGACAGTGCCCATAATGTCTGTAAAGCGCTATGGAATTAATGGCGCTATATAAGTAAGTAAAATAAATAAATAAATACATTTTCCAGCTTTTTGGTGATCTGCATTCTGTTATATTTCAAATGTTGACTTATCAGTAGAGAGCACCTGCTGATATTTCTCTGAAACTCAGTTCATATATTTTCGTGCATAGTTGAGTCTCTTGGTCTTGTTTTCATTTCGAATGTATGGCTTTTTAGATGGAATTCTTCCATAAATACCACTTCTGGCCCAATTTCTCTGAATAGTAGAAGGGTGTAACTTTTTCTTACTGTTTGCCAGTTCTAAAGCAGATAGCACAGCTGGACATCTTCTGATTTCAAAGGGAAGTAAGCATGACCTGTCTTTCATCTGCTTCACTAGGTTTCCCCGGCTGACCACTGCATCCACGGTTTTCAACATTGTCTGTTTTTTAGTGCTTTTTTTAAAAGAACTTGAAAAGCACATCTTGAAACTCTAGTCTGTTTTGAAATCTATATCTGTAGGAGACCTTACTTATGCAGCATAAGTACCTTTCGTCTTCTTGCTGTGCTCTGTCTTGCCCTTGTGCATGACTTGTGACATGAAACTATCTTCCACAACCTCACCTTTGTAGTAGAGTTTGGCTGTTCAATTCTATTCCTCCCATACAGCTGTTTTTTTTTCAGTCAATGGCTGTGTTTAAATCTACATATAAAAATGATGCTCATTTTCAACACGTTTGGTTGCTCATACATATGACTATGATCCTACAAAATCCCTAACTTCGCACAAGCTAGAAGAATTGATGCTGATTTGAAGACAAAAGAGTGGTCTCACCAAGTATTGAGTTGATTTAGGTTTTTCTATTGTTCATCTGTAACATGGTGCAGGGCAGTAGCCATGGGCGAGCTACATGAAAATGGGGATCCTGGCTGGGTGTGTGGACTTTAGCTATAGGGGTGCTACATCCTTGCAGACCGCGTGATGCCGGTGACTTTGGGTCACCAGGACCACATGTTATAGAGTTCCACTCAAAAATAAACTGTCTTTTAATGGACAATAAAGTATGGAGAGGTATGCAGATAATGGGTACAAAATTTGTGGACATTTCTCTTAAAACACATGACATTTTCATTCACATTCCATTCCTTCCTTTGCTTGCTCCGCTCACTCTGTCCATTAGCCTCTCTCTCCAGCTTCACCACCCCCCAGCTCAACACTTCAGGAGCTTCCCTAGTCTCCAACACCAGCAGCACTAACCAATAAATAAGAGTCCTATTCGTCAACCTACGGTTCTGCTTCCTTCTACCCTTAGGGGAGCTACTTGTGTCACTTTGGCCGTTACTTAACTTCTCTGCTTGCCGACGCCTTGGAACTACTGCACAGTGTACTCTCTCTTTGTCCCTCTTTCCTTCTTTGTGCTACTTCATCATTTGATTCTCAGACAATTCCGTACTGTCCCACTAGGCTTCCTGCCCCAGATCTCGTCTCCGGAGACCCAATCAATCCTTCTAACACTTTTCCTTGTCTCCACTCTGGATCACGCTATCTGTTACCTCAGTCTCCGCTCACTTTAGGGCAACCCAATTCATGTGGCTCTGCTGACTAATTAGACCAAAGGTCTGCTCTATCTGCAAGCTAGGCTCTATCTGCCTTCACGACAGGAAACTTCCTCTGTCCCTTCACTATTGCCCATCCCACTCTTAGCTAGTCCCAACCATTAACTCTACCTGTCCCTATCAACTACCTGTGGTTGGGCAGAACATAACTCTATTGCTAATAATGCACACCACTAAACACATTACACATCCAAATACATTGTAACAATACACATGTCTTCAAGGGGGAATGTGAGCAACACCTCCAGCTCCTTACACATTCACTTTACATTTTGTTAATTGAAATTATTAACACTTCTATTCCTTATTTTTCAGTATTTTTTTACACACCTGTCTAATACTTTTGCCCTATAATGAATATTATGATATACAAATAAATATATATACTTACTTGTATATTGTAATATGCATTACAAGGTAACAGCGAGCATTGTGTCATATAGAGTACATGATGTTCTTTGCAATTCTAGTGATCTCTTTTAATTCCAGGTGTTTAATGGCTTCTGTTGAAAATATATTTTCATCTTGAGTAATATTGCAGATATCCTTTAACGGGAAATGTGCTATTTGAATCCATTCATGGAAAGAATGTGTTGTGACTACTTATTCCGTATAGTAAATTCATAAAACGTAGTTTTGCATTGATCATTATCCAAGAACACAATTATGGCCCTTAGTTGTTTATAGGCCATCATTTTATGTTTATTTCAAAGTGCTTATATTTATTTACTATGAACAGAAACTGCTGATTTTGATAGTAAATTAGTTTATAGTAATTCTGTTGTCTGTAAGACAGGCCAAACAACACATGCAACAACATATTCACGACACTTCTGCTGCTGTTAGCCTTTAACGCCTTCATTCCAATGGAGTGACATACAGACTTTGTATTGTAATGTCTGCTGCCTAAACCTGGGTTTGCATTTTACTAGAACCTGTCAGGGCAATGTTTGTAGTGATAATCATGATGAGTAACTGGGCAAAGTAAAAAGCTTTCAAATGAAAGAGAACATACATGACATTGTCTGCTACAAAAAAGTGATCTAATTGTAGCTTAAAGGGGTCGTACTTGATATGTGTTACCCCCTATCAGTAAGATAGAGGGTAACGTACTGATTGCTGGGGGTCTGACCAGTGGGACCCGCATCAATTCCAAAAATAGCGCTCTGAATTGAGCAGAGGTCAAATATGTGCACCCTCGCTCCATCAATTCTCTATGGGACTGCCAGAGATAGCTGAATAATTTTACTCTGTAATTTCCAGCATTCTCAAGAGTGAAGTGAAGAATGAAGCAATGGTGTTAATGCTCAACTTCAGCTCCATTCAGATGGAGCATCATTTTTGGGATCCTATCAATATTTAATAACTTATTTAGAATGTAGCTTGTATATTGTGATTGATTATTTTAGAGTAACTGGATTTACTCCACTTTACATAAAACCTTACCAGCACCAACTGTCATCTCACTCAGTACAGAGAAAATCTTCACTGATATACAGATTGTATCCATGAATTGAGGCTTTTCAAAATGAATGATGAATTCTGGCAGAGAAAGAAGCCAATTTCTCTGATAAAATATATTACAAAGTTACTTATTTTCATGTGTACTTTTGACTAATGAAATAAAAAAATAAAACTCACTCACTCCCCAAGCCTGTTTTCAGAAATGAGTGAACATGTTTGGAAAACGATTGTTTTGTTTCAAATTCGGCATGAACATTGCTCATTTGGATTCGTGTTCGTATTCCTGAGCATTTTGCGCAAAATCACAAACATCCCTGGTTTCCCATGCTGTCATCTGCGTGTCAGCACGGGAAACTGAGGTTGTTACCACCGGACACAGCATTGCAGGATCACGCTGTCAGATGTCAGTGTGATCCCGCAGCTGTGACTGTGACCTGTGGTAAAAAGCTTACTGCGGGTCACAGGCGCCAGCTGAGGAGACTACTAAGGCCATCAGCCGGCGTCTGCTGTCACAGTAAACAGCGAGAGCAAGCACCAGTGATGAGAGGAGTAGTAACTACTGTTTGGGCTCACTATAGGGCTCGGGCTTCAAGATCTTTATAACGTTTTATTTTCACAAGGGTAACAAGAGAAATTGCACAATACAATTTGTTGTTCAATTTTTCCTGAGTACACTGATACTCCATATGTGGTCAAAAACTACTTTTCAGGCACAGAGCAAAGCTCAGAAGTGAATAAGCTCCATATTGGAGTTCAGATTTAGCTGGAATGGTTTGATGATGCCATGTCACATTGGCAAAGCCCCTAATATGGCAGTGTAATAGTGGGGAAGGGCGTAGCCTTCCCTTGGTACTGAGATAGGTAAAGGAAGTGTTCCTGAAGTCGGACCTCTCTAACTGTGGTAGACCAAGCTAAGGGGGTTAGCTTTAGTGGTCCAGTTAGTAGAGTAGAGGGGGGAACTTAGTGCCTGATCAAGTCTTGAGTAACATAGAGCTTGTTCCTGGCATAATTCCTTGTGGGCTGCAGTACCTGTAAACAGCCACAAGATGCCACTGTTCTGGGTGCAGATGTCAGGTTGAGTCTGCTAGCAGGGTTACAGACAGTGAGGAGTTAATGCTGTGTGATGACAGCTCACTGAGGGTGGGCACTTTAGGAAAATTCCTGCTTAAGTTTCCAGAAAGCAGGAGGAGTCACTCAGTAAGAGATAGGACAGTGGATTGTACAGGCAGCTAATATATGTGGCTGCTAGGGTAGACGGGAGCTCCATACCCTCTGACAGTGGGATCCCCAGTGTGCAAGTCTCCCTACACAAGAGCACGAGTCCTGTTAGCCGGCTGGAGAAACTCATCAGAGGTAGTGAGGACCCGGGGCACTTCTAGTCTGCAGGAAGCAGAGGAAGAGAAATTGGACTCCAGGCTAAGACGTGGGGGAGAGATTGGATCCAGATTACTGTCAGTATTACAGAAGAGTCTCTTGGGCTGGAGATAGAGTCACAGAGATGCTTCACTCAAAGAGGGAACCAGGGCTGAAGATGTTGCCAGCGCCTGTGAGAGAGATGATAGCCTGTCGGGCCTTATCCATTATATCTGCCTGTAAATATTGTATATATTCCTCTTCCTAAAGTAAAGTTCAAGTTCTCGTTAAGAACCTCGTGTCCTCTGAATTTTTTGCTGCCCTGGTCCCAGAAGAGAAATGCCTGGAGACAGCCGCGATCGGATGGCTTGAAGTAAGTGAAGAGCACCACATACACAGCCACACTGCAGAGGGAGGACACGTATTGTCTGTAGGGTGCCATAGCGAGTGGGGGCTACAGCTCGCCCACGACTACCTCGCTGGGGCACCTTA
Source organism: Phyllobates terribilis (assembly GCF_046119375.1). Taxonomy (NCBI): domain Eukaryota; kingdom Metazoa; phylum Chordata; class Amphibia; order Anura; family Dendrobatidae; genus Phyllobates; species Phyllobates terribilis. Next base: position 255,619,872 of record NW_027362764.1, read on the forward strand.
CACCAGAACAAGAGAAACCCCCCATAGGTGATGGCATTTTACAAACTACACCTCTTAATGAATTCATCTACAGGTGCAGTGAGAATGCTGACACCACATGTTCCTCACAGAAATTTATATCATTGGGTGGTAAAGAAAGAATAATTACATTTTTACAGCTAAAATGTTGTTTTAGCTTCAAATTTTTTACTCTTATAACAGATAATAGGAAAAAATGGACCTCACAGTTTGCTGTGCAATTTCTCCTGAGTACGCCAATATCCTGCATGTAATCGGGAACTACTTTTGAGGTACAGTGCAAAACTCAGAAGGGAAAGAGCGCCAGATTTTATTGTTATGGTTTGCAGATGCCAAGACTAACTGGGGGAGCCCCTGAGGTGCCATAACAGCAGAAACCCCCATTACAAAATATAACTCTCAATGAATTCATCAGTGCAGTGATCACATTGACACCACGGGTGTTTCACAAAATTTCATACCATTGGGCAGTGAAGAAAAAAATAATTACATTTTTACCACAAAAATGTTGTTGTAGCCCCAGATTTTACATTTTCACAAGGTGAAATGGGTAAAAATAGCACCAAAATTTGTCCCACAATTTCTAATGAACATGGAAATACCCCATATTTGGCCGTACCATTCTGCTTAGCCACACTGCAAGACTCGGTAGGGACAGAGTTCAATTTGCCTACTGAAGAACAGATTTTCCTAGTATAGTTTGCAGACTCCATATACAGAGCCCATACATGCTAGAAGAGCAGAATACACCACCTCAATTGACCCTCATTTTGGAAATTATACCCCTTGGGGAATTTATCTACAAGTGTAGCGATGATTTTGACTCCATGGGTGTAATTCAGAAACAAGCAGCAGTGGATGTTGTTGAGTGAAAATTGCAAATCTGCTATTGTAGTGCCTGTACATTGTAGTGCCCAGTATATTGTAGTGCCCAGGACGTTATGCCCAGCTCATGCTTCTGGAGACATGCACCTGTAAATTAAGCGAGCTCTTTTCGCTACAGCGATGCCAAAAATGTGGACGCTAGATGTGGTTTAGGCACACTGTGGGGTTCAGAAGGGAGGAGGGGCATTTGGACTTAGGAGTGCAGAATTCTCTGGATTTCTTTTGGAGGGCAAGGAGCCATAGTGCTTTTCCAGATGACGGACCTGAGTGAGGACTTGCGTTTATTTTGGACTGAGTTGAAACTTTTATTGGGAACATTTTACATAACGTTTGAGATCACATTTATCCTGTGCTCTATGCTTAGCACTTATATAGGGGTTTCCATCTAAATGTCTGAATGATGAGATTCAGAAGAAATCCCTGAAGGATTCATTCACTATAATGGGGCAGCAGAGTTTCTCTGGCCTTCATCTGGCCTCTGTTCAACGGTGTCCTTCTTTTCAGAAGTGCACAAAACTGTGGCCGACTGCACTTTTATCACACCTAAAAAAACGGACACTGCCGGATCATAGGCCAGTCGGCATCCACAGGGCCTCAGGGGTTCTGTGTGAATTATTTATTTCAGAAATTTACACGGAAACCCTGGTGTAAGTGCTCAGCACAGAGTGCAGGATAAATGTGAGCTGAGCCATGCTGAGATCTTTGGGAGGCAAAATGAACAAAGCAGCAGCAGGTCAGGACTTGGTTTTAATTATTTTTTACGCCGTTCCTTTTGCGTTATAAGTGATTGGATAACTTTATTCTTTGTGTCGGTGCGATTACAGAGATATCAGATTTATAACTTTTTTTATGTTTGGCTGCTGGCACATACTAAAAGACGCTTTTTTTTTGAAAAAGCAAGTTTTTGCATAGCCATGTTTTGAGAGCTATAATTTTTGTGGGACAAGTTGATGTTTTTATTGTTACCATTTTTGGGCGCATGAAATTTTTGATCGCTATTTATTCTGATTTTTGTGAGGTAGAATGAACAAAGAACAGCAATTCAGGAATTGTTTTTTTATGCCATTCTGAGAGTGGTAAAATTGATAACGCAGCTTTATTCTTCAGGGCAGTGCGATTATAGTGATACCACATTTCTATCATTTTTTTATGTTTTGGCGCTTTTACACAATAAAAACTATTCTATAGAAAAAATTATTATTTTTGCATCGCTTTATTCTGAGAGCAATGACTTTTTATTTTTTGACTGATGGAGCTGTATGACAGCTTTTTTTGTGGGACAAGATGATGTTTTTAGCAATAGCATTTCAATTTACATTTGTTGTTTTGATAGCGTTTTATTTACCTTTTTGTTCGGCGGTATGATGAAAAAGCATAGTTCTTTGCCTCTTGTTTTTTTTTTTTTTATGATGTTCACTGAAGGGGTTAACTGGTGGAACAGTTTTATAGGTCGGGTCATTCCAGACTCGGCGATAACAAATATGCGTACTTTTTTTTCATAAAAATACTTATTTATGGGTGCAATATATATTGTTTTAATATTTCGTTATTTTTATTTAAATTTTTTAAAAAAAATTGTAACTTTTTTTAAACTTTTTTACTTAGTCCCTCTGTGGGACTTTCACTTTTTGCAGCCTGATTACTTTATAAAGCATTGCAATGCGCGATGGGGGCTCTGGTCGGAGAGGAGAGGGAGCCCCTCCCCTTTCCCTGCCTTCTAAATGCTGCGATCGATCAAAGTATTCAGGTGGTTAAACTGCTGGGAGCAGTGTGGGCACCACTCCTGGCAGTGAGTGCTGGGTGTCAGCTGTCATGTCAGCCGAACACCTGATAGCGATCGCGTGCACAGCTCCTGTGCGTGCAAAATTGCCAGGACTTATCCATACGCTCATGGTCAGGAAGTACTTCCCAACCTGGACGTATGGATATGTCTAAGGTCATGAAGGGGTTAAATAAGATTACTTGTTAAAATATGATACTAGTGACACTAAAGAAGATACTAGACTGGCTCCCAGAAGTGCTCCCACTGTTTAGAAGTGTGTTTGAGCCTCCCTCCCTTTAATGCCAATGTTATATTCCTATCACAAGCACACACACACACATATATACATATATTAAACAACACTCTACACATGCTGCATATATGCCATCTATATGCTGAACACATGCCACATACATTTCTCCCATGGTGGGCTCATGCAACCAAGCCGCTGAATGCAAACCGAACTTGTATCACTGACAAACTATATAAATGCTGCAAATGTACTACTCACATGGTGCACACATGCCACTAACATGCTGGACCAATGAGGCACAAGCACCACTTACTCCCCGGACACATGCAACACTCACACATAGGACACATAACACATAATTACCATTTAAACATCCCACACATACTGCACACAAACCACATAATTACAGTACACATGCTAGTCACAGACAGCATAAATAACACATACAGTAAATGCCATAATCTCCATTAAGAAAAAAAAAGACAGACTTATCAAAATCTTTGTTTCGACATGAACAGTCTCCCTCAAAATTCAAGAAAGAACAATTTTAATTGTTTTGTTTAGCCTGCTAGAGCTTTGCAGTATTAGTTATCTATATATTCCAGGACCTTAGTAGCTGGTGAGATTAATGCTTCAAGGTGCGAAGTTCCACAGTTTGCATAAAGGAAATGTGCTGCAAAAGTGTTTGAAATATGTTTTTTCCTGCAGTGGTGCATAAAAGACTGATGACAGAGGTGTTATTATCATGGAGGTAGACCATACCTTTGCTTTGCGACCGATAGTAAGATCGGTCCAGGTCTGATTTCCTTCTGCTTTCAAACCATATAACTATAGCAGTTTTAGCATTTTCCTGCAGCCACCAATTAGAGAATCTACTGTGTCTGATGATTTTTTTAACATTTGTCATTTAGTTAAACACTAGAAATATAAATTGATATGTAATGAGCTCCACCTTGTGGTGGCAGCAGACAGGTAGTTTTCTCAAGAACTTTATGATAGGAATCTGCAGATTTTGAGCTGTCTGGGGTATAATTATCAAAGCAATTGTTATCTGGTGTATGCATAATGTATTTATGGACTTGTATTTATGGAGTACTTCAACTTTTTTTCCGACATAGGAGTCAGATAAATTAGGCAGGGTTTCATAGTTGAACGACTTACATATATAATTGTGGTGAGCAGTAATGTTTGTAAAATAATGACTGCTGTTATATCTTGTTGAATATCAAAACATATTGGTTGAAAAATACTTTGTATCAGATCTTCTTGGCTATTTTGGAGCTACTCTTTGTCAAATAAGCAAACAACAACTAGTCTTCAGAGGTTAACGTCTTCCAAGTTATGTTAGATTTAGACTGTACAATAACAAAATATTTTGGGAATTCTTAAATTAGAAAATATATTAAAGATGGCTAATTAATAACACGTTCATCATATTGACACAGCAAGACGTAGGCTATAGTGACCATGATGGAACTATTCAATCTAGAGAATTGTTTTTAAAAATAAACGTAGTGGTATGTTCTTAAATACCAGCTTAAAAGACCAATTACGCCGAAGCTTTGATGCACTATTTTAACTTAAATGTTCATGTCATCTATTATTCTGAACGTTTGAAATTTGCTACCACAAGAATTTTGTAAACATCTGTTGTTCCTTTACTTTTTTCTTCCTCTCTACGAATGTTCATTTACACAAACATGCACCAATCCAACTGATGACGCTAAATGTGGGTGTTTATAATGGATACAATCACAACACTACAATGATAGCTAATGCATTCCAGATAAAATGTCCTTACAGAATTCTGTATAGGCCCTGCAGACTAATGAAGAGAAGGTCAGTTTGGTGAATAAAACATGCACCTTATGTACAATTATTCCCATCATTGTTTTTTATTATTTAAAAAAGCAATATTCCAATGTCTATTTCAATATTTTATTGATTTTGATTTAGGTTTTAAATAGAAAAGTACTTGATAACAAAGGAAATGATGTATTGCTGATGTGCAATTATTTTAGGAAACTAATCCAAGCAGAAGGTGTCCATATTCCTTTGTTGACAGTAGCCCTCATATGGGTTTAATTCATGAACTCAGTGCTATCAAAATGTTCCAATAAGGTCTTAGAGTTGATGTCTCTCTCTGTTTGTGTTTTATTTTTCTTACTATTCTTAATTTCATATTCCAAAAGTTCAATATGAAGGACTGAAAAGGCTGCTTTTACAAAAAAAAACAAAATACGTTTTCAATGACTTCTTGATTTTATTACTGATGTCTCAATGGAAGAAAATACCACAAATACAATTTTTTTAAGTTTTAAATACATTTATTTATTCTCAGTGACCTCTTTATAGGACATATCTGTGCACCTACTCATTGATGAAAATATCTAGAAAATTACATATAAAGAGTACATATGAGAGGATTGAACCGTGAAAGATTGAGTTTGAGTCGAATTTCCTGAAATGTGCAGTTTCAAGTAGATTCAAACTTTTCAAGATTTGATTCGCAGTTCAGATAAAGAAAACTTGCCTGCCACATTTTTTCAGCATAACAGCGTAGCCTAACATCAGTTTCTGTTGCTGAGCGGGCCTCCCCAATGCCCTGCAGCTATGACATCTTACGGATCATCATACCTTGTAGAGTGGTGGTCAATACCTGGGTCATCACTGATCAGCGGTTTCCAGTGGAGCACAGTTTGTACAGCAGAGTCAAGGGATAAGTCTCTACTATAGAGTGTAAGCTCTTATCTAGGGATGAGCAAACCCGTGGATGTTTGGATTTGCTTTTTGCGCTTTCTCTCTCCTGTAATGGGTAAGTCTTTATGATGAACAGGTCCTCTCTCTCTTGCTTTCTCTCTTCTGTAGAGTGTAAGCTCTTATGGTCAGCGGGGTTCTCTCTCTCCTTTCCTACATGTGTATTTTTTGAGCAATTGCAAGATTTTCATTATTGAGAATCGCACAAATTTACTTGCATAAATCAAATTGGGGAAAAATTTGTCAAAGTTCAACTGTAATTCAAAGCAAGGAACAATAAAGAAATAAGACTCTGCTCACATCTCCTTTTTCCTTTGTGTTCAACTTGAACAAACTAATTGATTTAATATGAATTATTTTCGTGTAAAATTTTAGTAAATTTGCTCAACCCGGTGAATTCAAACGAGTTCGGTGCAAATCGTCAAAAATCCCCACTGCTATTTTACATTATTCAGAAGATTTCATTAGCCAACAAAGGCTCACATTACCTTGGGCTTCAATTGGAGGGCTTCAAAATAACTCCTTGCAGATATCAAATCATATAGTACAGCACAGCCATCGCATAGTATTGCACATCACATAATATAGCACAGCATATCATAGCCTGTATAAAAGCAAGGCATGGAATGCTACACAGCAACTGTGGCGTCCCTGAGGGTTCGGCCGCCACAGGAATGCTGCACTTCTTTAATGGAGTGTGGTGTTCCTCCTCTGAGGTAAGGCCAGTGTGATGGTAGTGACCTAACCTTTGGCATCCAACACCACATTCCACCAGAGGGAGCTAGTATGCACTAGGTGCGACTCCCCTGGTTACAGGGAGACTGGGGAACACAAAGTGGTAGGAACCAGTTAGTGGGTGTGGGTGGAGGAACAGTTAGTTAGTTACACTTCTAATTACATATTTAATAGAATGCCATCTTTGATCTTGGTTCTTTGTTGGTCTTTCTGCTGGTTCAAACCTTGTCCTGTGTGGACCTGTCCTTCTTAGTGGTCGTACTGTGCTGTCATGAACTGTGTGTAATGTGACTTCGCTCCGGGAGCGCAGATCCTGTGTGGGCCTGCACCGGTATGGGACAGAGCCCTCGTACCCCGATCTATCGGACGAGAGGAAGGTTGCAGACAAGGAATGTCTCAACCCGGCCAAGGACCAGGATCAAAAAGGCCCGGGAGCTTTAGAGTGTGGCTCCCTAGCAAATGGGTCCCGGGGAGGATGCAGATGGAGCAGAGCACGCCACCTGTCCTCGCCTACCTGATCTACTCAGAGGGATTCAGGCTGCAAGAGGGGTACCAGCCCCCGACACCCGATCTCGTACTCTATGTCCAGGATGGGAAAGCCCGGTTAGGCCCTGAGGATCCCGGCGGGCTTCGGATGGAGAGGAATTGCCACCCGAGCCCTACATCTGAGAGGAGCTCAGAGGGAGACCCGGCCTATCTACACACGCACAGATGGGAAAGGGTAAAGTCTGTAGTGCAGGAACACTCTGGTGTAGGGATGCTACCTCACACTGGGCTTCCTCGGAGGTAGTCGGACCCCCGTCCCTGGTGGCCGCAGGACTCCACGAGGAGCAGGGAGAAGCCTTGCGCTGCTTATGAGAACTGTGAGTAAAGCCTTGGAAATTCATCCCTATGGCCTCCGGACTATTCATTACGCGCCATACCACGCGACGCGGTGCCTGCACTCCCCGCGCTACTGCTACGGCCCCCCCTTCATCCTGCCTTGCCTGCCCTGAGGCCGCGCTCCGCCTGTGGGGAGCAGCGAGAACTTTAGCCGCCATGACATCGGGCCTCAGCGGACTGTAGCGGCGCTGGTGGCGCATCACCAGACACCACAGGTGGCGTAGTCGACAATTACCACTCAACTCGGAAAGCCCTAACATCATTTTCAATGTGACGGCCCTGGGCACGGAACGGGTCCAGGCCACGACTGCATCCCCGTTCTCAACGTCGTACCCGGCTCCGAGTACCCCATCTTCCCAGGGCAGGGCTTGCGAGCGTCACACAAACATTTTTGGGTGAATCTGTTTAATGAGAGGATGAAACAGTTCAAAGCTTAGCAATAGAAATAGTGTGTGACAAAACAGTAGTGAAGAACAGTTACCATCCATTTATCCATAGCCATATTTGACATTACTACAGCTGTGATTGTATTTAAGAGCTTGAAAGGGAATGGATATAGTCCTAGGAGACCTCAAAGAATTATACATGTCTTTACAGGTCAATTGGAGTACCAGTGACAGTGAATTGATTTTTTTTATTGAAATTTCAAGAGATTCGATCATCTCTATGTTCAAGGCAATATACATAGGTCCCCATGCACCTAGCGGATGCTAACAAAGTTTTCTCTTACCATGTACTAGGTCAAAATTCATTGGCATACCCTTTTTCAAAATCAACTTGCAAGCAGCCATAAAATGTATGTAAAAAATAACTTCAAAAGCATATAGAATTAAAAAAACAATTAAAAATGAATCACAAAGAGTAGGGGCTACATTACAAAATGGAGAGGACATATGCATTATAAAAAAGGCAAAAAAAGATCTAAGGATTGCAAATTCTACAGCATCTGATTACCTATACGGCCAGAATGCAGAAATTGGAGGAGTATCAAGAAGGTTCCTTTTACAATCAGCAATAGCATTAAACGGGCAAAATACCACCAGGTAGCTAGAAGTATTGGGCTACAGAAAGGCATCCTGTGAATCTGTTCTGGAGGTTTAGAGAAGTCCTATTTCAACCAGGAAGGAACACAAGGTACCCATTGCAGTGGAGGACAAAGAAAGAACAAAGCTACAAAACTTGAGAAGTACTTTGCTACTTTTGAATTGTACCTATAATATCGAAATGCTGCACTTCATTCTCTCAATGAAGAAGCCTTTGTATGAGGCAGAAGAACTGTATAGAAAGTATTGTGCCTGCTATTACTTGTTAATATCCTGTTTGAAAAATTTCAGTAAAGAAGTTTTAGTCTTTTTAAAACAGACTCTGGTCTCACTGATTTGTCATGTACTTACAAAGTCCCCATACCATCATACCACTTGTGGCCTGAAAAGGGGTAAGCAAAAAACCCCCCAGTTGGCGCATACACACACTCAGGGGAACTGCAACTGGCTGCTTTGGGACTGCAAAGCAAACATCGGCACGAGAGGTCCCTTACATATCCATCAAAAACTAGGTACTTATCAGTACTTTCTATATGTGGACGCTGTCTCCCCAGTCACTGCTGTACAGATTTGAATGTGTTACATCAATTCATTTGTGACTGTCCTGCAAGAAACAATGGCTGCTCAACTTGTGTTTTGCACCAAAGAAGAGCAGCATGCAGTGATTATGTTTTGAGGTCTGAGAGTGTGTCTGGTGCTGATATTTATTGAAGAATTGTGCACAGAATGGAGAAAGCATTTTGTTGCAAAGGCATGTGTAGGAATGGATAGGCAAGTTCAAGGAAGGTCACACAAGGGTCAGCCATGAGGAAGGAGTTGGATCCCCATTCACCTCCACTTCAATCTCACCCAATTGGACTGTCATATATTTGGTCCCCTGGAAGAAGTCGTACGAGGATGAAGATTCATGTTTGATGCAGAGAAAACAATGCATTCCTGACCCGCGGCTCAGTCTGAAAATATTTTTTAGAAGTGAATACAAAAGCTTGTAAATGAATGGAAAAAGTGTATTGAAAAGCAAGAAGATTACAGTGCATATGTTGAAAAATAATGTATTTGTCTTGTCAGAAAGTTGATTTAAATAAATACTAGAACCACAGTTACTCCTCCTCATATTTGTATTCAATTTTTTGCACCCAAAAAATGGAAATTATCAAAAAATCAGTTAGGCCACACAATTTGAGTTTCAACTACAGAAGGGTATGCATGTTAGACACAAAACATTCCCATTTTAAAAGCATACAGAAGCTCCAATGAACTCACCCTTCAAAGTCCTCTGTATCCGGGATGTCGCCAGTCCCAACGTATATTTTGGCACAGCCTTTGTCTAGGGATGGCAGCATCTTCACAGAAGACTCCTTAAATAGTACTTTTAACTAAAAATGTATTGTGTGTGTAAATCTAAAATTACAGTATTTAACAATACACTTGATATGGTCCCTAATAATTCACAATATATAGAGTGGCGCGTCCTGAGAAATATGTAGGGGCATGCAGCAGAAAGTAAAATGGTGCGAGGTCTCTTCCAGGATTGGCTCCACAGCACCACGCAAAGGCCATTCATTGATGTCAACGTGCGGTCACGTAGTCACAATTTGTGTGTATGATGACCATTAATAATATGCCAGTCAGGAAGAGAAATACAAAAATGGGAATAGACAAAATTAAAGGCTTAAAAAAAACACATAATTACCGAATAACATGGGAAGAAAAATGAAACAGAATGGACGATAAAAAGAATAATGTGCATATTATTATTAGTATTAGTATTATATTATTATTATACTAATAACAAGAAGATGAAGAAGAAAAAGAAATGTAAACTAAACTGTACATCATAAACCCTTTTTCACAGTATAGGAAAGCATGGTCTGCTGTACGTACCTATGCAGAAGGACAAAGTACAAAAAAGTAAACTGTGCAGTATACTAGCTTTGCCATCTGAATCAATTGCCAACATAGACTTGTGTGGGGATTATATGTGAAGGCAGACTCCCTACTTATATCTCTAATGCAGGGATGGGGAATTGTTTTTCTGCCGAGGGCCATTTGGATATAACTAGTGTTGAGCGAACATGCTCGACACTGCTCGGTACTCGCCCGAGCATCACGCTACTCGGGATGTTCGGCGAGCACCGAGCATTTCCGGGTTACTCGGGCGGGAGCTCGGGTCTCCGCCCTGCATGTTTGGCGCTCTTTACAGAGCCAATGAACATGCAGGGATTGCCAGCCAGTCACTGTAATGCTGCAGCCATGTTGGTTGTGGGCATTACAGTGATTGGCTGGTCGCACAGCGTCACCTCGAGTATTTAAAACGGGGCGCCGCCATCTTGGACACAGTCGCTCCGGATTAGACAGTGTAGGGACAGCGCTGCTGATTTAGGGAAAGATATAAACTGCAAAATAGTTAGTGTAGGGTCTGTAAAGGCTGCCAGAACAAACAGTCCTTTTCAGGACTAATATCCATCCCAGATACCAGGCAGGCAGGCTGTATAGGAGACACAGTGGTTATACCAGCAAACGCTGCATTACAGTCCTGTGTGCTCCTGTTGCTGAAATTGCTGGACTTAGCACCAGGTGTCGAGGGCCAGGAAAAATCCTTTTTTTTTCATCTAAATCCTCATTTTTTTTTCCCTCCTTCACACTGTACAAATACCCGTCTTATTAACCTTTTGGTGTCCCCCCCCCCCCCAAAAAAAAAAGTGTGTCTCTGATTTTTCAGACACAAATATAACTGTTGAAAATAGTCTGGTGTAGGCTAGAGAAACAGAAGTGTTGTTTTGCACTTCCACGGTTCAAACCTGTGTATTATCCATTTTGGGCCATTTGTATCTAAAAAAAAAAACAGTTTGAATGTGTCGCTCACTGTTCAGCCGCAAATATCTCTATTTAAAAAAGTGTGGTATACCCCAGTAAACAATAACTGTGGTTTTGCCATCCCACGGTAAAAAATCTCTATTATTCAGCTTTTGGTAGTTTTTTCCGTAAAGAAAAACAGTAATGTCTCCTGACTGTTGTGACACAAAAATATATCTGTTGAAAATAGTCTTGTGTAGGCCCGAGATGCCAGTGTGGTTTCGCAGTTCCACGGGTCAAATCGCTGTACTATCCAGTTTTGGGCCTTTAGTATCTAAAAAAAAAAGCAGTTTGAGTGTGTCGCTCACTGTTCAGCCGCAAATATCTCTATTTAAAAAAGTGTGGTATACCCCAGTAAACAATAACTGTGGTTTTGCCATCCCACGGTAAAAAATCTCTATTATTCAGGTTTTGGTAGTTTTTTCCGTAAAGAAAAACAGTAGTGTCTCCTGACTGTTGTGACACAAAAATATATCTGTTGAAAATAGTCTTGTGTAGGCCCGACATCCCAGTGTGGTTTCGCAGTTCCACGGGTCAAATCGCTGTACTATCCAGTTTTGGGCCTTTGGTATCTAAAAAAAAAGCAGTTTGAGTGTGTCGCTCACTGTTCAGCCACAAATATCTCTATTTAAAAAAGTGTGGTATACCCCAGTAAACAATAACTGTGGTTTTGCCATCCCACGGTAAAAAATCTCTATTATTCAGGTTTTGGTAGTTTTTTCCGTAAAGAAAAACAGTAGTGTCTCCTGACTGTTGTGACACAAAATATATCTGTTGAAAATAGTCTTGTGTAGGCCCGACATCCCAGTGTGGTTTCGCAGTTCAACGGGTCAAATCACTGTACTATCCAGTTTTGGGCCTTTGGTATCTAAAAAAAAAGCAGTTTGAGTGTGTCGCTCACTGTTCAGCTGCAAATATCTCTATTTAAAAAAGTGTGGTATACCCCAGTAAACAATAACTGTGGTTTTGCCATCCCACGGTAAAAAATCTCTATTATTCAGGTTTTGGTAGTTTTTTCCGTAAAGAAAAACAGTAGTGTCTCCTGACTGTTGTGACACAAAAATATATCTGTTGAAAATAGTCTTGTGTAGGCCCGACATCCCAGTGTGGTTTCGCAGTTCCACGGGTCAAATCGCTGTACTATCCAGTTTTGGGCCTTTGGTATCTAAAAAAAAAGCAGTTTGAGTGTGTCGCTCACTGTTCAGCCGCAAATATCTCTATTTAAAAAAGTGTGGTATACCCCAGTAAACAATAACTGTGGTTTTGCCATCCCACGGTAAAAAATCTCTATTATTCAGCTTTTGGTAGTTTTTTTCCGTAAAGAAAAACAGTAGTGTCTCCTGACTGTTGTGACACAAAAATATATCTGTTGAAAATAGTCTTGTGTAGGCCCGACATCCCAGTGTGGTTTCGCAGTTCCACGGGTCAAATCGTTGTACTATCCAGTTTTGGGCCTTTGGTATCTTAAAAAAAAGCAGTTTGAGTGTGTCGCTCACTGTTCAGACGCAAATATCTCTATTTAAAAAAGTGTGATATACCTCAGTAAACAATAACTGTGGTTTTCCTCTTCCACGGTTCTAATCTACTCTTTCTTACCCTTTTTCCATTGATAGTGCAAGTGTAAGCTATTTTACTTCATTTACAATGGGCAAGGCGCGTGGCAAGGGACGTGGAAGTGGACGTTCTGGTGATGGTTCGTGCAGAGGATGGGGCTGTGTCCAAGGTGAAAATGTGCCACAACCAACAGCCACATCTTCTCGCTCCCACTTCTTGACCGAATTACTAGGGAAGCACAGAACAACACCAGTATTGAGAACTGATCAGTGTGAACAGGTTATTAATTGGATAGCAGATAATACTTCCAGTTACCTGGGCACCACCACCTCCGGTCTGTCTTCCACACGGTCAACTCTTAGTAGCCGTGAGTCTCGACCGCATACTCCTCCTCACCCTGATGCTCCTTCCTCCCACCATGCCGAGTGTCATCAGACAGCAAGTGATCCCACACTTGGACACTCTGAAGAGCTGTTCACTGGTCCATTTCCATATTTGGGCCCCTCGCCTGATACGCTTGAAGTGGTGGAAGAGGAGATCCCATGTTGCGATGCCCAAATATTTGAACAGCCACGGCCACAGGAAGTCGACGTTGGCAATCTGTCACAAGAGGTGGACGATGACGAGACACAATTGCCAGGAAGTGAGGAGGAGGATCGTGGTGCGCAAGTGGAAGAGGAGGAGGTGGTGGATGATCTAGTAACTGACTCAACGTTGAAGGAGGACATGCAGAGTGAGGCCAGCAGCACACAGGGGGAGGGAGGCAGAGTACCCCAACAGGCAGGAAGAAGCAGTGTGGTGGCCGCAGACAGAAGGCAAGCAACTGTTCCCCGTAACACCAACGCGAGGGACGTTGCCAGTACAAGCGGTAGGTCTTCCAGAGTCTGGAATTTTTTTAAAGACTCTGCTGATAACCCCAAAAAGGCCATACCTTCCACCTGCCATGCCAGCATCAGCAGGGGTGACAAAACTACCAGCCTGACCACCACCAGCATGATCAGGCACATGGCAGCAAAGCACCCGACTTTGTGGGGTGAAACCCAGGGTCCACGACCAGTGTCAGCGGGTGTCACCACTGCTTCTTCCACTGTTGTGCGTGCAATAGAACCCCCTGTTGTGTGTGCAAGGCAATCCCCTGTCCATACTGCATGTAAAGATGCCCCATCCTCTCAGTCTTCACTTGTTATGGCAGTTTCTCAAGAAACAGCATCAACGTCCACGTCCACGTCCCACCGCAGCGTTCAATTGTCCATATCCCAGACCTTTGAACGAAATTCGCAGCTAACGCCCCACAGACCACAGTCCTAAATTCGCACATTTCACGACTGCTTGCATTGGAAATGCTGCCTTTTAGACTGGTGGAGACGGAATCCTTCCGCAATCTTATGGCGGTGGCCGTCCCTCGGTACTCGGTCCCCTGCCGACACTATTTTGCCCGGTGTGCCATCCCCGCACTACACAAGCACGTGTCCCAAAGCATCTGCCGTGCCCTCAACAACGCAGTTACTGGGAGAGTCCACCTGACAACGGACACGTGGACAAGTGCTTGTGGCCAGGGACGGTACATCTCTCTGACGGCACACTGGGTAAACATAGTGGAAGCCGGGACCCAGTCGGACCTTGGGACGGAACACATCCTCCCCACACCGAGGATTGCGGGCCCTATGTCAGTCAGAGTTGCCCCCACAGTGTACAGCTCCCGCGCATCCTCCTCCTCCTCCTCCTCCTCCTCATGTTCAGCCTCCATCTCAGATATCACCACATCAGTTACAAGCTGGAAGCATTGCAGTACTGCCTCCGCCAAGCGGCAACAGGCTGTGCTGAAACTCATAAGCTTAGGTGATAAACCTCACACTGCTTGTGAGTTGTGGACAGCTGTGAAAGAGCAGGCAGATCTGTGGCTGAGACCGCTGAACCTACATCCCGGCATGGTCGTGTGTGACAATGGCCGTAACCTGGTGGCGGCTCTGAGGCGAGGTGAGATCACACACGTACCATGCCTGGCTCATGTGCTTAACCTCGTGGTTCAGCGGTTTCTTAAATCGTACCCCGAGTTGCCAGATCGGCTCGTGAAAGTACTCCGCCTGTCAGCTCATTTTCGGAAGTCAGCTACAGCTTCCACCGCCCTTGCTGTGTTGCAGCAGCGTTTGCAGCTTCCGGCACACCGACTGGTGTGTGCTGTCCCCACACGTTGGAACTCTACCTTCCACATGTTGCAAAGGATTTGTGAGCAGAAGAGAGCAGTTGTGGAGTACCAGCAGCAACAAGGCCGTCGATATTCAGGTCAGACTCCACACATAAGACCTCAGGAGTGGACCTGGATGTCTGACATATGTACCATCCTGACAAACTTTGAGGAGGCCACCAAGATGGTGAGTGGCGATGACGCCATCATTAGTGTCAGCATCCCACTTGTCTGTCTTTTGCAACGCTCTCTGCAGAGAATTAAAGAGGAGGCATTGCAGCCAGAGTATGATGAGATGGATCAAGAAGCCGTAGCGGGCGATTACACACAGCCCAGCCTCATCTCATCCCAACGTGCATTGGGGAACAATGAGGGAGAGGAGGAGGAGGAGGAGGAGGAGGAGAAGGAAGAACAGGAGCTTCTATCATGCGTTGTAGACGGTAGTACCTGTACAAGTGTCATACCATCGGTTCAGCGTGGGTGGCCTGAGGACAGGGGGGTGGAGGAAGAGGAGGAGGAGGAGGAGAGCATGGTCAGTCGTCATCTTGGTGAGGACACGGAAATCTTGCCCGTTATCAGTCTGGCACGCATGGCTGACTTTATGTTACGCTGCCTTAACCGTGACCCTCGCGTTGTCAAAATGTTGGGTGACAGTCATTACTGGTTGGTGACACTTGTAGACCCCCGCTACAAGGGGAACTTTCACTCTCTTATTCCTGAGGTGGAGAGGTCTACAAAAATGGGGCAATACCAGAAGGCCCTTGCTGCAGAACTCTTAAAAAAATTCCCATCTGAACAAGCTAGCGGCAGAGGTCACAGTTCGTTGCCCATCCAAGGCGTACAGGCGAGAGAGATGCAACTCCAATCCAGCAGAGGCAGGGGAACACTGTCAACGTTCTGGGACAGTTTTCTGACACCCGCCCAGCTTACAGGCCTTGAGGCGCGGGGTACTCTCACAAGGAGTGGAAAGTTTCAAAAGATGGTGAGGGAGTACCTTGCCGATCGTACCAGCGTCCTCCGTGATTGCTCTGTGCCTTTTAATTATTGGGTATCCAAGCTGGACACTTGGAATGAACTCGCTCTGTACGCCTTGGAGGTCCTGGCCTGCCCTGCCGCTAGCGTGTTATCGGAGCGTGTTTTTAGTGCCGCTGGGGGAATTATAACTGATAAGCGCACTCGCCTGTCAACTGACAATGCTGACAAGCTGACCCTTATCAAAATGAACAAGGGCTGGATTGGGCCTGACTTCTCATCACCACCAAATGACAGCAGAGTAACATAAACTCAAATCCACTGTGTTATTTCGGAAGGTGTATTCACATGCACCGCTTCACACCCACACATGGGTATACGCTTCCTCGTTTCGGCTGTTTAATCTTCTTCTCCTTATCGTCAGCCTCCACCACCATTATACCACCAGGGTGCCAGCATTGCAAGTTCCTCCGTCCTTATTTTTGGCAGCTTTTGCTTGCAAGGCATAAGCAAATACTATGGTACACCCACTCCCCAATAATGGGACTTATGTTTGTAAGATGCTGTACTGCATGGCTCTTGTAAGGGGCATTGCAAGTTGCTCCGTCCTAATTTTTGGCAGCTTTTGCAGGGAAAGCATAAGCAAATACTATGGGACACCCACTCCCCAATAATGGGACTTATGTTTGTAATATGCTGTACTGCATGGCTCTTGTAAGGGGCATTGCAAGTTGCTCCGTCCTAATTTTTGGCAGCTTTTGCTGGGAAAGCATAAGCAAATACTATGGGACACACACTCCCCAATAATGGGACTTATGTTTGTAATATGCTGTACTGCATGGCTCTTGTAAGGGGCATTGCAAGTTGCTCCGTCCTAATTTTTGGCAGCTTTTGCTGGGAAAGCATAAGCAAATACTATGGGACACCCACTCCCCAATAATGGGACTTATGTTTGTAATATGCTGTACTGCATGGCTCTTGTAAGGGGCATTGCAAGTTGCTCCGTCCTAATTTTTGGCAGCTTTTGCTTGGAAAGCATAAGCAAATACTATGGGACACCCACTCCCCAATAATGGGACTTATGTTTGTAATATGCTGTACTGCATGGCTCTTGTAAACGGCATTGCAAGTTGCTCCGTCCTAATTTTTGGCAGCTTTTGCTTGGAAAGCATAAGCAAATACTATGGGACACCCACTCCCCAATAATGGGACTTATGTTTGTAATATGCTGTACTGCATGGCTCTTGTAAGGGGCATTGCAAGTTGCTCCGTCCTAATTTTTGGCAGCTTTTGCTGGGAAAGCATAAGCAAATACTATGGGACACCCACTCCCCAATAATTGGACTTATGTTTGCAATATGCTGTACTGCATGGCTCTTGTAAGGCGCATTGCAAGTTGCTCCGTTATAATGTTTGGCAGCTTTTGCTTGGAAAGCATAAGCAAATACTATGGGACACCAACTCCCCAATAATGGGACTTATGTTTGTAATATGCTGTACTGCATGGCTCTTGTAAGGGGCATTGCAAGTAGCTCCGTCCTAATTTTTGGCAGCTTTTGCTGGGAAAGCACAAGCAAATACTATGGGACACCCACTCCCCAATAATGGGACTTATGTTTGTAATATGCTGTACTGCATGGCTTTTGTAAGGGGCATTGCAAGTTGCTCCGTCATAATTTTTGGCAGCTTTTGCTGGGAAAGCATAAGCAAATACTATGGGACACCCACTCCCCAATAATGGGACTTATGTTTGTAATATGCTGTACTTCATGGCTCTTGTAAGGGGCATTGCAAGTTGCTCCGTCCTAATTTTTGGCAGTTTTTGCTGGGAAAGCATAAGCAAATACTATGGGACACCCACTCCCCAATAGTGGGACTTATGTTTGTAATATGCTGTACTGCATGGCTCTTGTAAGGGGCATTGCAAGTTGCTCCGTCCTAATTTTTGCCAGCTTTTGCTTGGAAAGCATAAGCAAATTCTATGGGACACCCACTCCAAAATAATGGGACTTATGTTTGTAATATGCTGTAGTGCATGGCTCTTGTAAGGGGCCTTGCAAGTTGCTCCGTCCTAATTTTTGGCAGCTTTTGCTGGGAAAACATAAGCAAATACCATGGGACACCCACTCCCCAATAATGGGACTTATGTTTGTAATATGCTGCACTGCATGGCTCTTGTAAGGGGCATTGCAAGTTGCTCCGTCCTAATTTTTGGCAGCTTTTGCTGGGAAAGCATAAGCAAATACTATGGGACACCCACTCCCCAATAATGGGACTTATGTTTGTAATATGCTGTACTGCATGGCTCTTTTAAGGGGCCTTGCAAGTTGCTCCGTCCTAATTTTTGGCAGCTTTTGCTGGGAAAGCATAAGCAAATACTATGGGACACCCACTCCCCAATAATGGGACTTATGTTTGTAATATGCTGTACTGCATGGCTCTTGTAAGGGGCATTGCAAGTTGCTCCGTCCTAATTTTTGGCAGCTTTTGCTTGGAAAGCATAAGCAAATACAATGGGACACCCACTCCCCAATAATGGGACTTATGTTTGTAATATGCTGTACTGCGTGGCTCTTGTAAGGGGCATTGCAAGTTGCTCCGTCCTAATTTTTGGCAGCTTTTGCTTGGAAAGCATAAGCAAATACTATGGGACACCCACTCCCCAATAATGGGACTTATGTTTGTATTATGCTGCACTGCATGGCTCTTGTAAGGGGCATTTCAAGTTGCTCCGTCCTAATTTTTGGCAGCTTTGCTGGGAAAGCATAAGCAAATACTATGGGACACCCACTCCCCAATAATGGGACTTATGTTTGTAATATGCTGTACTGCATGGCTCTTGTAAGGGGCATTGCAAGTTGCTCCGTCCTAATTTTTGGCAGCTTTTGCTGGGAAAGCATAAGCAAATACTATGGGACACCCACTCCCCAATAATGGGACTTATGTTTGTAATATGCTGTACTGCATAGCTCTTGTAAGGGGCATTGCAAGTTGCTTCGTCCTAATTTTTGGCAGCTTTTGCTGGGAAAGCATAAGCAAATACTATGGGACACCCACTCCCCAATAATGGGACTTATGTTTGTAATATGCTGTACTGCATGGCTCTTGTAAGGGGCATTGCAAGTTGCTCCGTCCTTTTTTTTGGCAGCTTTTGCTTGGAAAGCATAAGCAAATACTATGGGACACCCACTCCCCAATAATGGGACTTATGTTTGTAATATGCTGTACTGCATGGCTCTTGTAAGGGGCCTTGCAAGTTGCTCCGTCCTAATTTTTGGCAGCTTTTGCTGGGAAAACATAAGCAAATACCATGGGACACCCACTCCCCAATAATGGGACTTATGTTTGTAATATGCTGCACTGCATGGCTCTTGTAAGGGGCATTGCAAGTTGCTCCGTCCTAAATTTGGCAGCTTTTGCTGGGAAAGCATAAGCAAATACTATGGGACACCCACTCCCCAATAATGGGACTTATGTTTGTAATATGCTGTACTGCATGGCTCTTGTAAGGGGCATTGCAAGTTGCTCCGTCCTAATTTTTGGCAGCTTTTGCTGGGAAAGCATATGCAAATACTATGGGACACCCACTCCCCAATAATGGGACTTATGTTTGTAATATGCTGTACTGCATGGCTCTTGTAAGGGGCATTGCAAGTTGCTCCGTCCTAATTTTTGGCAGCTTTTGCTGGGAAAGCATAAGCAAATACTATGGGACACCCACTCCCCAATAATGGGACTTATGTTTGTAATATGCTGTACTGCATGGCTCTTGTAAGGGGCATTGCAAGTTGCTCCGTCCTAATTTTTGGCAGCTTTTGCTTGGAAAGCATAAGCAAATACTATGGGACACCCACTCCCCAATAATGCGACTTATGTTTGTAATATGCTGTACTGCATGGCTCTTGTAAGGGGCATTGCAAGTTGCTCCGTCCTAATTTTTGGCAGCTTTTGCTTGGAAAGCATAAGCAAATACTATGGGACACCCACTCCCCAATAATGGGACTTATGTTTGTAATATGCTGTACTGCATGGCTCTTGTAAGGGGCATTGCAAGTTGCTCCGTCCTAATTTTTGGCAGCTTTTGCTGGGAAAGCATAAGCAAATACTATGGGACACCCACTCCCCAATAATGGGACTTATGTTTGCAATATGCTGTACTGCATGGCTCTTGTAAGGGGCATTGCAAGTTGCTCCGTCCTAATGTTTGGCAGCTTTTGCTTGGAAAGCATAAGCAAATACTATGGGACACCAACTCCCCAATAATGGGACTTATGTTTGTAATATGCTGTACTGCATGGCTCTTGTAAGGGGCATTGCAAGTAGCTCCGTCCTAATTTTTGGCAGCTTTTGCTGGGAAAGCACAAGCAAATACTATGGGACACCCACTCCCCAATAATGGGACTTATGTTTGTAATATGCTGTACTGCATGGCTTTTGTAAGGGGCATTGCAGTTGCTCCGTCATAATTTTTGGCAGCTTTTGCTGGGAAAGCATAAGCAAATACTATGGGACACCCACTCCCCAATAATGGGACTTATGTTTGTAATATGCTGTACTTCATGGCTCTTGTAAGGGGCATTGCAAGTTGCTCCGTCCTAATTTTTGGCAGTTTTTGCTGGGAAAGCATAAGCAAATACTATGGGACACCCACTCCCCAATAGTGGGACTTATGTTTGTAATATGCTGTACTGCATGGCTCTTGTAAGGGGCATTGCAAGTTGCTCCGTCCTAATTTTTGCCAGCTTTTGCTTGGAAAGCATAAGCAAATTCTATGGGACACCCACTCCCCAATAATGGGACTTATGTTTGTAATATGCTGTAGTGCATGGCTCTTGTAAGGGGCCTTGCAAGTTGCTCCGTCCTAATTTTTGGCAGCTTTTGCTGGGAAAACATAAGCAAATACCATGGGACACCCACTCCCCAATAATGGGACTTATGTTTGTAATATGCTGCACTGCATGGCTCTTGTAAGGGGCATTGCAAGTTGCTCCGTCCTAATTTTTGGCAGCTTTTGCTGGGAAAGCATAAGCAAATACTATGGGACACCCACTCCCCAATAATGGGACTTATGTTTGTAATATGCTGTACTGCATGGCTCTTGTAAGGGGCCTTGCAAGTTGCTCCGTCCTAATTTTTGGCAGCTTTTGCTGGGAAAGCATAAGCAAATACTATGGGACACCCACTCCCCAATAATGGGACTTATGTTTGTAATATGCTGTACTGCATGGCTCTTGTAAGGGGCATTGCAAGTTGCTCCGTCCTAATTTTTGGCAGCTTTTGCTTGGAAAGCATAAGCAAATACTATGGGACACCCACTCCCCAATAATGGGACTTATGTTTGTAATATGCTGTACTGCGTGGCTCTTGTAAGGGGCATTGCAAGTTGCTCCGTCCTAATTTTTGGCAGCTTTTGCTTGGAAAGCATAAGCAAATACTATGGGACACCCACTCCCCAATAATGGGACTTATGTTTGTATTATGCTGCACTGCATGGCTCTTGTAAGGGGCATTTCAAGTTGCTCCGTCCTAATTTTTGGCAGCTTTGCTGGGAAAGCATAAGCAAATACTATGGGACACCCACTCCCCAATAATGGGACTTATGTTTGTAATATGCTGTACTGCATGGCTCTTGTAAGGGGCATTGCAAGTTGCTCCGTCCTAATTTTTGGCAGCTTTTGCTGGGAAAGCATAAGCAAATACTATGGGACACCCACTCCCCAATAATGGGACTTATGTTTGTAATATGCTGTACTGCATAGCTCTTGTAAGGGGCATTGCAAGTTGCTTCGTCCTAATTTTTGGCAGCTTTTGCTGGGAAAGCATAAGCAAATACTATGGGACACCCACTCCCCAATAATGGGACTTATGTTTGTAATATGCTGTACTGCATGGCTCTTGTAAGGGGCATTGCAAGTTGCTCCGTCCTTTTTTTTGGCAGCTTTTGCTTGGAAAGCATAAGCAAATACTATGGGACACCCACTCCCCAATAATGGGACTTATGTTTGTAATATGCTGTACTGCATGGCTCTTGTAAGGGGCCTTGCAAGTTGCTCCGTCCTAATTTTTGGCAGCTTTTGCTGGGAAAACATAAGCAAATACCATGGGACACCCACTCCCCAATAATGGGACTTATGTTTGTAATATGCTGCACTGCATGGCTCTTGTAAGGGGCATTGCAAGTTGCTCCGTCCTAAATTTGGCAGCTTTTGCTGGGAAAGCATAAGCAAATACTATGGGACACCCACTCCCCAATAATGGGACTTATGTTTGTAATATGCTGTACTGCATGGCTCTTGTAAGGGGCATTGCAAGTTGCTCCGTCCTAATTTTTGGCAGCTTTTGCTGGGAAAGCATATGCAAATACTATGGGACACCCACTCCCCAATAATGGGACTTATGTTTGTAATATGCTGTACTGCATGGCTCTTGTAAGGGGCATTGCAAGTTGCTCCGTCCTAATTTTTGGCAGCTTTTGCTGGGAAAGCATAAGCAAATACTATGGGACACCCACTCCCCAATAATGGGACTTATGTTTGTAATATGCTGTACTGCATGGCTCTTGTAAGGGGCATTGCAAGTTGCTCCGTCCTAATTTTTGGCAGCTTTTGCTTGGAAAGCATAAGCAAATACTATGGGACACCCACTCCCCAATAATGGGACTTATGTTTGTATTATGCTGCACTGCATGGCTCTTGTAAGGGGCATTTCAAGTTGCTCCGTCCTAATTTTTGGCAGCTTTGCTGGGAAAGCATAAGCAAATACTATGGGACACCCACTCCCCAATAATGGGACTTATGTTTGTAATATGCTGTACTGCATGGCTCTTGTAAGGGGCATTGCAAGTTGCTCCGTCCTAATTTTTGGCAGCTTTTGCTGGGAAAGCATAAGCAAATACTATGGGACACCCACTCCCCAATAATGGGACTTATGTTTGTAATATGCTGTACTGCATAGCTCTTGTAAGGGGCATTGCAAGTTGCTTCGTCCTAATTTTTGGCAGCTTTTGCTGGGAAAGCATAAGCAAATACTATGGGACACCCACTCCCCAATAATGGGACTTATGTTTGTAATATGCTGTACTGCATGGCTCTTGTAAGGGGCATTGCAAGTTGCTCCGTCCTTTTTTTTGGCAGCTTTTGCTTGGAAAGCATAAGCAAATACTATGGGACACCCACTCCCCAATAATGGGACTTATGTTTGTAATATGCTGTACTGCATGGCTCTTGTAAGGGGCCTTGCAAGTTGCTCCGTCCTAATTTTTGGCAGCTTTTGCTGGGAAAACATAAGCAAATACCATGGGACACCCACTCCCCAATAATGGGACTTATGTTTGTAATATGCTGCACTGCATGGCTCTTGTAAGGGGCATTGCAAGTTGCTCCGTCCTAAATTTGGCAGCTTTTGCTGGGAAAGCATAAGCAAATACTATGGGACACCCACTCCCCAATAATGGGACTTATGTTTGTAATATGCTGTACTGCATGGCTCTTGTAAGGGGCATTGCAAGTTGCTCCGTCCTAATTTTTGGCAGCTTTTGCTGGGAAAGCATATGCAAATACTATGGGACACCCACTCCCCAATAATGGGACTTATGTTTGTAATATGCTGTACTGCATGGCTCTTGTAAGGGGCATTGCAAGTTGCTCCGTCCTAATTTTTGGCAGCTTTTGCTGGGAAAGCATAAGCAAATACTATGGGACACCCACTCCCCAATAATGGGACTTATGTTTGTAATATGCTGTACTGCATGGCTCTTGTAAGGGGCATTGCAAGTTGCTCCGTCCTAATTTTTGGCAGCTTTTGCTTGGAAAGCATAAGCAAATACTATGGGACACCCACTCCCCAATAATGGGACTTATGTTTGTAATATGCTGTACTGCATGGCTCTTGTAAGGGGCATTGCAAGTTGCTCCGTCCTAATTTTTGGCAGCTTTTGCTTGGAAAGCATAAGCAAATACTATGGGACACCCACTCCCCAATAATGGGACTTATGTTTGTAATATGCTGTACTGCATGGCTCTTGTAAGGGGCATTGCAAGTTGCTCCGTCCTAATTTTTGGCAGCTTTTGCTGGGAAAGCATAAGCAAATACTATGGGACACCCACTCCCCAATAATGGGACTTATGTTTGCAATATGCTGTACTGCATGGCTCTTGTAAGGGGCATTGCAAGTTGCTCCGTCCTAATGTTTGGCAGCTTTTGCTTGGAAAGCATAAGCAAATACTATGGGACACCAACTCCCCAATAATGGGACTTATGTTTGTAATATGCTGTACTGCATGGCTCTTGTAAGGGGCATTGCAAGTAGCTCCGTCCTAATTTTTGGCAGCTTTTGCTGGGAAAGCACAAGCAAATACTATGGGACTCCCACTCCCCAATAATGGGACTTATGTTTGTAATATGCTGTACTGCATGGCTTTTGTAAGGGGCATTGCAAGTTGCTCCGTCATAATTTTTGGCAGCTTTTGCTGGGAAAGCATAAGCAAATACTATGGGACACCCACTCCCCAATAATGGGACTTATGTTTGTAATATGCTGTACTTCATGGCTCTTGTAAGGGGCATTGCAAGTTGCTCCGTCCTAATTTTTGGCAGTTTTTGCTGGGAAAGCATAAGCAAATACTATGGGACACCCACTCCCCAATAGTGGGACTTATGTTTGTAATATGCTGTACTGCATGGCTCTTGTAAGGGGCATTGCAAGTTGCTCCGTCCTAATTTTTGCCAGCTTTTGCTTGGAAAGCATAAGCAAATTCTATGGGACACCCACTCCCCAATAATGGGACTTATGTTTGTAATATGCTGTAGTGCATGGCTCTTGTAAGGGGCCTTGCAAGTTGCTCCGTCCTAATTTTTGGCAGCTTTTGCTGGGAAAACATAAGCAAATACCATGGGACACCCACTCCCCAATAATGGGACTTATGTTTGTAATATGCTGCACTGCATGGCTCTTGTAAGGGGCATTGCAAGTTGCTCCGTCCTAATTTTTGGCAGCTTTTGCTGGGAAAGCATAAGCAAATACTATGGGACACCCACTCCCCAATAATGGGACTTATGTTTGTAATATGCTGTACTGCATGGCTCTTGTAAGGGGCCTTGCAAGTTGCTCCGTCCTAATTTTTGGCAGCTTTTGCTGGGAAAGCATAAGCAAATACTATGGGACACCCACTCCCCAATAATGGGACTTATGTTTGTAATATGCTGTACTGCATGGCTCTTGTAAGGGGCATTGCAAGTTGCTCCGTCCTAATTTTTGGCAGCTTTTGCTTGGAAAGCATAAGCAAATACTATGGGACACCCACTCCCCAATAATTGGACTTATGTTTGTAATATGCTGTACTGCGTGGCTCTTGTAAGGGGCATTGCAAGTTGCTCCGTCCTAATTTTTGGCAGCTTTTGCTTGGAAAGCATAAGCAAATACTATGGGACACCCACTCCCCAATAATGGGACTTATGTTTGTATTATGCTGCACTGCATGGCTCTTGTAAGGGGCATTTCAAGTTGCTCCGTCCTAATTTTTGGCAGCTTTGCTGGGAAAGCATAAGCAAATACTATGGGACACCCACTCCCCAATAATGGGACTTATGTTTGTAATATGCTGTACTGCATGGCTCTTGTAAGGGGCATTGCAAGTTGCTCCGTCCTAATTTTTGGCAGCTTTTGCTGGGAAAGCATAAGCAAATACTATGGGACACCCACTCCCCAATAATGGGACTTATGTTTGTAATATGCTGTACTGCATAGCTCTTGTAAGGGGCATTGCAAGTTGCTTCGTCCTAATTTTTGGCAGCTTTTGCTGGGAAAGCATAAGCAAATACTATGGGACACCCACTCCCCAATAATGGGACTTATGTTTGTAATATGCTGTACTGCATGGCTCTTGTAAGGGGCATTGCAAGTTGCTCCGTCCTTTTTTTTGGCAGCTTTTGCTTGGAAAGCATAAGCAAATACTATGGGACACCCACTCCCCAATAATGGGACTTATGTTTGTAATATGCTGTACTGCATGGCTCTTGTAAGGGGCCTTGCAAGTTGCTCCGTCCTAATTTTTGGCAGCTTTTGCTGGGAAAACATAAGCAAATACCATGGGACACCCACTCCCCAATAATGGGACTTATGTTTGTAATATGCTGCACTGCATGGCTCTTGTAAGGGGCATTGCAAGTTGCTCCGTCCTAAATTTGGCAGCTTTTGCTGGGAAAGCATAAGCAAATACTATGGGACACCCACTCCCCAATAATGGGACTTATGTTTGTAATATGCTGTACTGCATGGCTCTTGTAAGGGGCATTGCAAGTTGCTCCGTCCTAATTTTTGGCAGCTTTTGCTGGGAAAGCATATGCAAATACTATGGGACACCCACTCCCCAATAATGGGACTTATGTTTGTAATATGCTGTACTGCATGGCTCTTGTAAGGGGCATTGCAAGTTGCTCCGTCCTAATTTTTGGCATCTTTTGCTGGGAAAGCATAAGCAAATACTATGGGACACCCACTCCCCAATAATGGGACTTATGTTTGTAATATGCTGTACTGCATGGCTCTTGTAAGGGGCATTGCAAGTTGCTCCGTCCTAATTTTTGGCAGCTTTTGCTTGGAAAGCATAAGCAAATACTATGGGACACCCACTCCCCAATAATGGGACTTATGTTTGTAATATGCTGTACTGCATGGCTCTTGTAAGGGGCATTGCAAGTTGCTCCGTCCTAATTTTTGGCAGCTTTTGCTTGGAAAGCATAAGCAAATACTATGGGACACCCACTCCCCAATAATGGGACTTATGTTTGTAATATGCTGTACTGCATGGCTCTTGTAAGGGGCATTGCAAGTTGCTCCGTCCTAATTTTTGGCAGCTTTTGCTGGGAAAGCATAAGCAAATACTATGGGACACCCACTCCCCAATAATGGGACTTATGTTTGCAATATGCTGTACTGCATGGCTCTTGTAAGGGGCATTGCAAGTTGCTCCGTCCTAATGTTTGGCAGCTTTTGCTTGGAAAGCATAAGCAAATACTATGGGACACCAACTCCCCAATAATGGGACTTATGTTTGTAATATGCTGTACTGCATGGCTCTTGTAAGGGGCATTTCAAGTAGCTCCGTCCTAATTTTTGGCAGCTTTTGCTGGGAAAGCACAAGCAAATACTATGGGACACCCACTCCCCAATAATGGGACTTATGTTTGTAATATGCTGTACTGCATGGCTTTTGTAAGGGGCATTGCAAGTTGCTCCGTCATAATTTTTGGCAGCTTTTGCTGGGAAAGCATAAGCAAATACTATGGGACTCCCACTCCCCAATAATGGGACTTATGTTTGTAATATGCTGTACTTCATGGCTCTTGTAAGGGGCATTGCAAGTTGCTCCGTCCTAATTTTTGGCAGTTTTTGCTGGGAAAGCATAAGCAAATACTATGGGACACCCACTCCCCAATAGTTGGACTTATGTTTGTAATATGCTGTACTGCATGGCTCTTGTAAGGGGCATTGCAAGTTGCTCCGTCCTAATTTTTGCCAGCTTTTGCTTGGAAAGCATAAGCAAATTCTATGGGACACTCACTCCCCAATAATGGGACTTATGTTTGTAATATGCTGTAGTGCATGGCTCTTGTAAGGGGCCTTGCAAGTTGCTCCGTCCTAATTTTTGGCAGCTTTTGCTGGGAAAGCATAAGCAAATACCATGGGACACCCACTCCCCAATAATGGGACTTATGTTTGTAATATGCTGCACTGCATGGCTCTTGTAAGGGGCATTGCAAGTTGCTCCGTCCTAATTTTTGGCAGCTTTTGCTGGGAAAGCATAAGCAAATACTATGGGACACCCACTCCCCAATAATGGGACTTATGTTTGTAATATGCTGTACTGCATGGCTCTTGTAAGGGGCCTTGCAAGTTGCTCCGTCCTAATTTTTGGCAGCTTTTGCTGGGAAAGCATAAGCAAATACTATGGGACACCCACTCCCCAATAATGGGACTTATGTTTGTAATATGCTGTACTGCATGGCTCTTGTAAGGGGCATTGCAAGTTGCTCCGTCCTAATTTTTGGCAGCTTTTGCTTGGAAAGCATAAGCAAATACTATGGGACACCCACTCCCCAATAATGGGACTTATGTTTGTAATATGCTGTACTGCGTGGCTCTTGTAAGGGGCATTGCAAGTTGCTCCGTCCTAATTTTTGGCAGCTTTTGCTTGGAAAGCATAAGCAAATACTATGGGACACCCACTCCCCAATAGTGGGACTTATGTTTGTAATATGCTGTACTGCATGGCTCTTGTAAGGGGCATTGCAAGTTGCTCCGTCCTAATTTTTGCCAGCTTTTGCTTGGAAAGCATAAGCAAATTCTATGGGACACTCACTCCCCAATAATGGGACTTATGTTTGTAATATGCTGTAGTGCATGGCTCTTATAAGGGGCCTTGCAAGTTGCTCCGTCCTAATTTTTGGCAGCTTTTGCTGGGAAAACATAAGCAAATACCATGGGACACCCACTCCCCAATAATGGGACTTATGTTTGTAATATGCTGCACTGCATGGCTCTTGTAAGGGGCATTGCAAGTTGCTCCGTCCTAATTTTTGGCAGCTTTTGCTGGGAAAGCATAAGCAAATACTATGGGACACCCACTCCCCAATAATGGGACTTATGTTTGTAATATGCTGTACTGCATGGCTCTTGTAAGGGGCCTTGCAAGTTGCTCCGTCCTAATTTTTGGCAGCTTTTGCTGGGATAGCATAAGCAAATACTATGGGACACCCACTCCCCAATAATGGGACTTATGTTTGTAATATGCTGTACTGCATGGCTCTTGTAAGGGGCATTGCAAGTTGCTCCGTCCTAATTTTTGGCAGCTTTTGCTTGGAAAGCATAAGCAAATACTATGGAACACCCACTCCCCAATAATGGGACTTATGTTTGTAATATGCTGTACTGCGTGGCTCTTGTAAGGGGCATTGCAAGTTGCTCCGTCCTAATTTTTGGCAGCTTTTGCTTGGAAAGCATAAGCAAATACTATGGGACACCCACTCCCCAATAATGGGACTTATGTTTGTATTATGCTGCACTGC
Organism: Phyllobates terribilis; assembly: GCF_046119375.1. Lineage (NCBI taxonomy): Eukaryota > Metazoa > Chordata > Amphibia > Anura > Dendrobatidae > Phyllobates > Phyllobates terribilis. The sequence goes on from NW_027362764.1 coordinate 255,648,839, forward strand.
ATGGCTCTTGTAAGGGGCATTTCAAGTTGCTCCGTCCTAATTTTTGGCAGCTTTGCTGGGAAAGCATAAGCAAATACTATGGGACACCCACTCCCCAATAATGGGACTTATGTTTGTAATATGCTGTACTGCATGGCTCTTGTAAGGGGCATTGCAAGTTGCTCCGTCCTAATTTTTGGCAGCTTTTGCTGGGAAAGCATAAGCAAATACTATGGGACACCCACTCCCCAATAATGGGACTTATGTTTGTAATATGCTGTACTGCATAGCTCTTGTAAGGGGCATTGCAAGTTGCTTCGTCCTAATTTTTGGCAGCTTTTGCTGGGAAAGCATAAGCAAATACTATGGGACACCCACTCCCCAATAATGGGACTTATGTTTGTAATATGCTGTACTGCATGGCTCTTGTAAGGGGCATTGCAAGTTGCTCCGTCCTTTTTTTTGGCAGCTTTTGCTTGGAAAGCATAAGCAAATACTATGGGACACCCACTCCCCAATAATGGGACTTATGTTTGTAATATGCTGTACTGCATGGCTCTTGTAAGGGGCCTTGCAAGTTGCTCCGTCCTAATTTTTGGCAGCTTTTGCTGGGAAAACATAAGCAAATACCATGGGACACCCACTCCCCAATAATGGGACTTATGTTTGTAATATGCTGCACTGCATGGCTCTTGTAAGGGGCATTGCAAGTTGCTCCGTCCTAAATTTGGCAGCTTTTGCTGGGAAAGCATAAGCAAATAGTATGGGACACCCACTCCCCAATAATGGGACTTATGTTTGTAATATGCTGTACTGCATGGCTCTTGTAAGGGGCATTGCAAGTTGCTCAGTCCTAATTTTTGGCAGCTTTTGCTGGGAAAGCATATGCAAATACTATGGGACACCCACTCCCCAATAATGGGACTTATGTTTGTAATATGCTGTACTGCATGGCTCTTGTAAGGGGCATTGCAAGTTGCTCTGTACTAATTTTTGGCAGCTTTTGCTGGGAAAGCATAAGCAAATACTATGGGACACCCACTCCCCAATAATGGGACTTATGTTTGTAATATGCTGTACTGCATGGCTCTTGTAAGGGGCATTGCAAGTTGCTCCGTCCTAATTTTTGGCAGCTTTTGCTTGGAAAGCATAAGCAAATACTATGGGACACTCACTCCCCAATAATGGGACTTATGTTTGTAATATGCTGTACTGCATGGCTCTTGTAAGGGGCATTGCAAGTTGCTCCGTCCTAATTTTTGGCAGCTTTTGCTGGGAAAGCATAAGCAAATACTATGGGACACCCACTCCCCAATAATGGGACTTATGTTTGTAATATGCTGTACTGCATGGCTCTTGTAAGGGGCCTTGCAAGTTGCTCCGTCCTAATTTTTGGCAGCTTTTGATGGGAAAGCATAAGCAAATACTATGGGACACCCACTCCCCAATAATGGGACTTATGTTTGTAATATGCTGTACTGCATGGCTCTTGAAAGGGGCCTTGCAAGTTGCTCCGTCCTATTTTTGGCAGCTTTTGCTGGGAAAACATAAGCAAATACCATGGGACACCCACTCCCCAATAATGGGACTTATGTTTGTAATATGCTGCACTGCATGGCTCTTGTAAGGGGCATTGCAAGTTGCTCCGTCCTAATTTTTGGCAGCTTTTGCTGGGAAAGCATAAGCAAATACCATGGGACACCCACTCCCCAATAATGGGACTTATGTTTGTAATATGCTGCACTGCATGGCTCTTGTAAGGGGCATTGCAAGTTGCTCCATCCTAATTTTTGGCAGCTTTTGCTGGGAAAGCATAAGCAAATACTAAGGGACACCTACTCCCCAATAATGGGACTTATGTTTGTAATATGCTGTACTGCATGGCTCTTGTAAGGGGCATTGCAAGTTGCTCCGTCCTAATTTTTGGCAGCTTTTGCTGGGAAAGCATAAGCAAATACTATGGGACACCCACTCCCCAATAATGGGACTTATGTTTGTAATATGCTGTACTGCATGGCTCTTGTAAGGGGCATTGCAAGTTGCTCCGTCCTAATTTTTGCCAGCTTTTGCTTGGAAAGCATAAGCAAATACTATGGGACAACCACTCCCCAATAATGGGACTTATGTTTGTAATATGCTGTACTGCATGGCTCTTGTAAGGGGCATTGCAAGTTGCTCCGTCCTAATTTTTGGCAGCTTTTGTGGGAAAGCATAAGCAAATACTATGGGACACCCACTCCCCAATAATGGGACTTATGTTTGTAATATGCTGTACTGCATGGCTCTTGTAAGGGGCATTGCAAGTTGCTCCGTCCTAATTTTTGGCAGCTTTTGCTGGGAAAGCATAAGCAAATACTATGGGACAACCACTCCCCAATAATGGGACTTATGTTTGTAATATGCTGTACTGCATGGCTCTTGTAAGGGGCATTGCAAGTTGCTCCGTCCTAATTTTTGGCAGCTTTTGCTGGGAAAGCATAAGCAAATACTATGGGACACCCACTCCCCAATAATGGGACTTATGTTTGTAATATGCTGCACTGCATGGCTCTTGTAAGGGGCATTGCAAGTTGCTCCGTCCTAATTTTTGGCAGCTTTTGCTGGGAAAGCATAAGCAAATACTATGGGACAACCACGCCCCAATAATGGGACTTATGTTTGTAATATGCTGTACTGCATGGCTCTTGTAAGGGGCATTGCAAGTTGCTCCGTCCTAATTTTTGGCAGCTTTTGCTGGGAAAGCATAAGCAAATACTATGGGACACCCACTCCCCAATAATGGGACTTATGTTTGTAATATGCTGTACTGCATGGCTCTTGTAAGGGGCATTGCAAGTTGCTCCGTCCTAATTTTTGGCAGCTTTTGCTGGGAAAGCATAAGCAAATACTATGGGACACCCACTCCCCAATAATGGGACTTATGTTTGTAATATGCTGCACTGCATGGCTCTTGTAAGGGGCATTGCAAGTTGCTCCGTCCTAATTTTTGGCAGCTTTTGCTGGGAAAGCATAAGCAAATACTATGGGACAACCACGCCCCAATAATGGGACTTATGTTTGTAATATGCTGTACTGCATGGCTATTGTAAGGGGCATTGCAAGTTGCTCCGTCCTAATTTTTGGCAGCTTTTGCTGGGAAAGCATAAGCAAATACTATGGGACACCCACTCCCCAATAATGGGACTTATGTTTGTAATATGCTGTACTGCATGGCTCTTGTAAGGGGCATTGCAAGTTGCTCTGTACTAATTTTTGGCAGCTGTTGCTGGGAAAGCATAAGCAAATACTATGGGACACCCACTCCCCAATAATGGGACTTATGTTTGTAATATGCTGTACTGCATGGCTCTTGTAAGGGGCATTGCAAGTTGCTCCGTCCTAATTTTTGGCAGCTTTTGCTGGGAAAGCATAAGCAAATACTATGGGACACTCACTCCCCAATAATGGGACTTATGTTTGTAATATGCTGTACTGCATGGCTCTTGTAAGGGGCATTGCAAGTTGCTCCGTCCTAATTTTTGGCAGCTTTTGCTGGGAAAGCATAAGCAAATACTATGGGACACCCACTCCCCAATAATGGGACTTATGTTTGTAATATGCTGTTCTGCATGGCTCTTGTAAGGGGCCTTGCAAGTTGCTCCATCCTAATTTTTGGCAGCTTTTGCTGGGAAAGCATAAGCAAATACTATGGGACACCCACTCCCCAATAATGGGACTTATGTTTGTAATATGCTGTACTGCATGGCTCTTGTAAGGGGCCTTGCAAGTTGCTCCGTCCTAATTTTTGGCAGCTTTTGCTGGGAAAGCATAAGCAAATACTATGGGACACCCACTCCCCAATAATGGGACTTATGTTTGTAATATGCTGTACTGCATGGCTCTTGTAAGGGGCCTTGCAAGTTGCTCCGTCCTAATTTTTGGCAGCTTTTGCTGGGAAAACATAAGCAAATACCATGGGACACCCACTCCGAAATAAAGGGACTTATGTTTGTAATATGCTGCACTGCATGGCTCTTGTAAGGGGCATTGCAAGTTGCTCCATCCTTATTTTTGGCAGCTTTTGCTGGGAAAGCATAAGCAAATACTATGGGACACCCACTCCCCAATAATGGGACTTATGCTTGTAATATGCTGTACTGCATGGCTCTTGTAAGGGGCACTGCAAGTTGCTCCGTCCTAATTTTTGGCAGCTTTTGCTGGGAAAGCATAAGCAAATACTATGGGACACCCACTCCCCAATAATGGGACTTATGTTTGTAATATGCTGCACTGCATGGCTCTTGTAAGGGGCATTGCAAGTTGCTCCGTCCTAATTTTTGGCAGCTTTTGCTGGGAAAGCATAAGCAAATACTATGGGACAACCACGCCCCAATAATGGGACTTATGTTTGTAATATGCTGTACTGCATGGCTCTTGTAAGGGGCGTTGCAAGTTGCTCCGTCCTAATTTTTGGCAGCTTTTGCTGGGAAAGCATAAGCAAATACTATGGGACACCCACTCCCCAATAATGGGACTTATGTTTGTAATATGCTGTACTGCATGGCTCTTTTAAGGGGCATTGCAAGTTGCTCTGTACTAATTTTTGGCAGCTGTTGCTGGGAAAGCATAAGCAAATACTATGGGACACCCACTCCCCAATAATGGGACTTATGTTTGTAATATGCTGTACTGCATGGCTCTTGTAAGGGGCATTGCAAGTTGCTCCGTCCTAATTTTTGGCAGCTTTTGCTTGGAAAGCATAAGCAAATACTATGGGACACTCACTCCCCAATAATGGGACTTATGTTTGTAATATGCTGTACTGCATGGCTCTTGTAAGGGGCATTGCAAGTTGCTCCGTCCTAATTTTTGGCAGCTTTTGCTGGGAAAGCATAAGCAAATACTATGGGACACCCACTCCCCAATAATGGGACTTATGTTTGTAATATGCTGTACTGCATGGCTCTTGTAAGGGGCCTTGCAAGTTGCTCCGTCCTAATTTTTGGCAGCTTTTGCTGGGAAAGCATAAGCAAATACTATGGGACACCCACTCCCCAATAATGGGACTTATGTTTGTAATATGCTGTACTGCATGGCTCTTGTAAGGGGCCTTGCAAGTTGCTCCGTCCTAATTTTTGGCAGCTTTTGCTGGGAAAGCATAAGCAAATACTATGGGACACCCACTCCCCAATAATGGGACTTATGTTTGTAATATGCTGTACTGCATGGCTCTTGTAAGGGGCCTTGCAAGTTGCTCCGTCCTAATTTTTGGCAGCTTTTGCTGGGAAAACATAAGCAAATACCATGGGACACCCACTCCCAAATAAAGGGACTTATGTTTGTAATATGCTGCACTGCATGGCTCTTGTAAGGGGCATTGCAAGTTGCTCCATCCTTATTTTTGGCAGCTTTTGCTGGGAAAGCATAAGCAAATACTATGGGACACCCACTCCCCAATAATGGGACTTATGCTTGTAATATGCTGTACTGCATGGCTCTTGTAAGGGGCATTGCAAGTTGCTCCGTCCTAATTTTTGGCAGCTTTTGCTGGGAAAGCATAAGCAAATACTATGGGACACCCACTCCCCAATAATGGGACTTATGTTTGTAATATGCTGTACTGCATGGCTCTTGTAAAGGGCATTGCAAGTTGCTCCGTCTTAATTTTTGGCAGCTTTTGCTGGGAAAGCATAAGCAAATACTATCGGACACCCACTCCCCAATAATGGGACTTATGTTTGTAATATGCTGTACTGCATGGCTCTTGTAAGGGGCATTGCAAGTTGCTCCGTCCTAATTTTTGGCAGCTTTTGCTTGGAAAGCATAAGCAAATACTATGGGACACCCACTCCCCAATAATGGGACTTATGTTTGTAATATGCTGTACTGCATGGCTCTTGTAAGGGGCATTGCAAGTTGCTCCGTCCTAATTTTTGGCAGCTTTTGCTGGGAAAGCATAAGCAAATACTATGGGACACCCACTCCCCAATAATGGGACTTATGTTTGTAATATGCTGTACTGCGTGGCTCTTGTAAGGGGCATTGCAAGTTGCTCCGTCCTAATTTTTGGCAGCTTTTGCTGGGAAAGCATAAGCAAATACTATGGGACACCCACTCCCCAATAATGGGACTTATGTTTGTAATATGCTGTACTGCATGGCTCTTGTAAGGGGCATTGCAAGTTGCTCCATCCTAATTTTTGGCAGCTTTTGCTGGGAAAGCATAAGCAAATACTATGGGACACCCACTCCCCAATAATGGGACTTATGTTTGTAATATGCTGTACTGCATGGCTCTTGTAAGGGGCATTGCAAGTTGCTCCGTCCTAATTTTTGGCAGCTTTTGCTTGGAAAGCATAAGCAAATACTATGGGACACCCACTCCCCAATAATGGGACTTATGTTTGTAATATGCTGTACTGCATGGCTCTTGTAAGGGGTATTGCAAGTTGCTCCGTCCTAATTTTTGGCAGCTTTTGCTGGGAAAGCATAAGCAAATACTATGGGACACCAACTCCCCAATAATGGGACTTATGTTTGTAATATGCTGTACTGCGTGGCTCTTGTAAGGGGCATTGCAAGTTGCTCCGTCCTAATTTTTGGCAGCTTTTGCTGGGAAAGCATAAGCAAATACTATGGGACACCCACTCTCCAATAATGGGACTTATGTTTGTAATATGCTGTACTGCATGGCTCTTGTAAGGGGCATTGCAAGTTGCTCCGTCCTAATTTTTGGCAGCTTTTGCTTGGAAAGCATAAGCAAATACTATGGGACACCCACTCCCCAATAATGGGACTTATGTTTGTAATATGCTGTACTGCATGGCTCTTGTAAGGGGCATTGCAAGTTGCTCCGTCCTAATTTTTGGCAGCTTTTGCTGGGAAAGCATAAGCAAATACTATGGGACACCAACTCCCCAATAATGGGACTTATGTTTGTAATATGCTGTACTGCGTGGCTCTTGTAAGGGGCATTGCAAGTTGCTCCGTCCTAATTTTTGGCAGCTTTTGCTGGGAAAGCATAAGCAAATACTATGGGACACCCACTCCCCAATAATGGGACTTATGTTTGTAATATGCTGTACTGCATGGCTCTTGTAAGGGGCATTGCAAGTTGCTCCATCCTAATTTTTGGCAGCTTTTGCTGGGAAAGCATAAGCAAATACTATGGGACACCCACTCCCCAATAATGGGACTTATGTTTGTAATATGCTGTACTGCATGGCTCTTGTAAGGGGCATTGCAAGTTGCTCCGTCCTAATTTTTGGCAGCTTTTGCTGGGAAAGCATAAGCAAATACTATGGGACACCCACTCCCCAATAATGGGACTTATGTTTGCAATATGCTGTACTGCATGGCTCTTGTAAGGCGCATTGCAAGTTTCTCCGTCCTAATGTTTGGCAGCTTTTGCTTGGAAAGCATAAGCAAATACTATGGGACACCAACTCCCCAATAATGGGACTTATGCTTGTAATATGCTGTACTGCATGGCTCTTGTAAGGGGCATTGCAACTAGCTCCGTCCTAATTTTTGGCAGCTTTTGCTGGGAAAGCATAAGCAAATACTATGGGACACCCACTCCCCAATAATGGGACTTATGTTTGTAATATGCTGCACTGCATGGCTCTTGTAAGGGGCATTGCAAGTTGCTCCGTCCTAATTTTTGGCAGCTTTTGCTTGGAAAGCATAAGCAAATACTATGGGACACCCACTCCCCAATAATGGGACTTATGTTTGTAATATGCTGTACTGCGTGGCTCTTGTAAGGGGCATTGCAAGTTGCTCCGTCCTAATTTTTGGCAGCTTTTGCTGGGAAAGCATAAGCAAATACTATGGGACACCCACTCCCCAATAATGGGACTTATGTTTGTAATATGCTGTACTGCATGGCTCTTGTAAGGGGCATTGCAAGTTGCTCCGTCCTAATTTTTTACAGCTTTTGCTGGGAAAGCATAAGCAAATACTATGGGACACCCACTCCCCAATAATGGGACTTATGTTTGTAATATGCTGTACTGCATGGCTCTTGTAAGGGGCATTGCAAGTTGCTCCATCCTAATTTTTGGCAGCTTTTGCTGGGAAAGCATAAGCAGATACTATGGGACACCCACTCCCCAATAATGGGACTTATGTTTGCAATATGCTGTACTGCATGGCTCTTGTAAGGCGCATTGCAAGTTGCTCCGTCCTAATGTTTGGCAGCTTTTGCTTGGAAAGCATAAGCAAATACTATGGGACACCAACTCCCCAATAATGGGACTTATGCTTGTAATATGCTGTACTGCATGGCTCTTGTAAGGGGCATTGCAACTAGCTCCGTCCTAATTTTTGGCAGCTTTTGCTGGGAAAGCATAAGCAAATACTATGGGACACCCACTCCCCAATAATGGGACTTATGTTTGTAATATGCTGTACTGCATGGCTCTTGTAAGGGGCATTGCAAGTTGCTCCGTCATAATTTTTGGCAGCTTTTGCTGGGAAAGCATAAGCAAATACTATGGGGCACCCACTCCCCAATAATGGAACTTATGTTTGTAATATGCTGTACTGCATGGCTCTTGTAAGGGGCATTGCAAGTTGCTCCGTCCTAATTTTTGGCAGTTTTTGCTGGGAAAGCATAAGCAAATACTATGGGACACCCACTCCCCAATAGTGGGACTTATGTTTGTAATATGCTGTACTGCATGGCTCTTGTAAGGGGCATTGCAAGTTGCTCCGTCCTAATTTTTGCCAGCTTTTGCTTAGAAAGCATAAGCAAATACTATGGGACACCCTCTCCCCAATAATGGGACTTATGTTTGTAATATGCTGTACTGCATGGCTCTTGTAAGGGGCCTTGCAAGTTGCTCCGTCCTAATTTTTGGCAGCTTTTGCTGGGAAAACATAAGCAAATACCATGGGACACCCACTCCCCAATAATGGGACTTATGTTTGTAATATGCTGCACTGCATGGCTCTTGTAAGGGGCATTGCAAGTTGCTCCGTCCTAATTTTTGGCAGCTTTTGCTGGGAAAGCATAAGCAAATACTATGGGACACCCACTCCCCAATAATGGGACTTATGTTTGTAATATGCTGTACTGCATGGCTCTTGTAAGGGGCATTGCAAGTTGCTCCGTCCTAATTTTTGGCAGCTTTTGCTGGGAAAGCATAAGCAAATACTATGGGACACCCACTCCCCATTAATGGGACTTATGTTTGTAATATGCTATACTGCATGGCTCTTGTAAGGGTCATTGCAAGTTGTTCCATCCTAATTTTTGGCAGCTTTTGCTGGGAAAGCATAAGCAAATACTATGGGACACCCACTTCCCAATAATGGGACTTATGTTTGTAATATGCTGTACTGCATGGCTCTTGTAAGGGGCATTGCAAGTTGCTCCGTCCTAATTTTTGGCAGCTTTTGCTGGGAAAGCATAAGCAAATACTATGGGACACCCACTCCCCAATAATGGGACTTATGTTTGTAATATGCTGTACTGCATGGCTCTTGTAAGGGGCATTGCAAGTTGCTCCGTCCTAATTTTTGGCAGCTTTTGCTGGGAAAGCATAAGCAAATACTATGGGACACCCACTCCCCATTAATGGGACTTATGTTTGTAATATGCTATACTGCATGGCTCTTGTAAGGGTCATTGCAAGTTGTTCCATCCTAATTTTTGGCAGCTTTTGCTGGGAAAGCATAAGCAAATACTATGGGACACCCACTCCCCAATAATGGGACTTATGTTTGTAATATGCTGTACTGCATGGCTCTTGTAAGGGGCATTGCAAGTTGCTCCGTCCTAATTTTTGGCAGCTTTTGCTGGGAAAGCATAAGCAAATACTATGGGACACCCACTCCCCAATAATGGGACTTATGTTTGCAATATGCTGTACTGCATGGCTCTTGTAAGGGGCATTGCAACTAGCTCCGTCCTAATATTTGGCAGCTTTTGCTGGGAAAGCATAAGCAAATACTATGGGACACCCACTCCCCAATAATGGGACTTATGTTTGTAATATGCTGTACTGCATGGCTCTTGTAAGGGGCATTGCAAGTTGCTCCGTCCTAATTTTTGGCAGCTTTTGCTTGGAAAGCATAAGCAAATACTATGGGACACCCACTCCCCAATAATGGGACTTATGTTTGTAATATGCTGTACTGCATGGCTCTTGTAAGGGGCATTGCAAGTTGCTCCGTCCTAATTTTTGGCAGCTTTTGCTGGGAAAGCACAAGCAAATACTATGGGACACCCACTCCCCAATAATGGGACTTATGTTTGTAATATGCTGTACTGCGTGGCTCTTGAAGGGGCATTGCAAGTTGCTCCGTCCTAATTTTTGGCAGCTTTTGCTGGGAAAGCATAAGCAAATACTATGGGACACCCACTCCCCAATAATGGGACTTATGTTTGTAATATGCTGTACTGCATGGCTCTTGTAAGGGGCATTGCAAGTTGCTCCGTCCTAATTTTTGGCAGCTTTTGCTGGGAAAGCATAAGCAAATACTATGGGACACCCACTCCCCAATAATGGGACTTATGTTTGTAATATGCTGTACTGCATGGCTCTTGTAAGGGGCATTGCAAGTTGCTCCGTCCTAATTTTTGGCAGCTTTTGCTGGGAAAGCATAAGCAAATACTATGGGACACCCACTCCCCAATAATGGGACTTATGTTTGTAATATGCTGTACTGCATGGCTCTTGTAAGGGGCATTGCAAGTTGCTCAGTCATAATTTTTGGCAGCTTTTGCTGGGAAAGCATAAGCAAATACTATGGGGCACCCACTCCCCAATAATGGGACTTATGTTTGTAATATGCTGTACTGCATGGCTCTTGTAAGGGGCATTGCAAGTTGCTCCGTCCTAATTTTTGGCAGTTTTTGCTGGGAAAGCATAAGCAAATACTATGGGACACCCACTCCCCAATAGTGGGACTTATGTTTGTAATATGCTGTACTGCATGGCTCTTGTAAGGGGCATTGCAAGTTGCTCCGTCCTAATTTTTGCCAGCTTTTGCTTGGAAAGCATAAGCAAATACTATGGGACACCCTCTCCCCAATAATGGGACTTATGTTTGTAATATGCTGTACTGCATGGCTCTTGTAAGGGGCCTTGCAAGTTGCTCCGTCCTAATTTTTGGCAGCTTTTGCTGAGAAAACATAAGCAAATACCATGGGACACCCACTCCCCAATAATGGGACTTATGTTTGTAATATGCTGCACTGCATGGCTCTTGTAAGGGGCATTGCAAGTTGCTCCATCCTAATTTTTGGCAGCTTTTGCTGGGAAAGCATAAGCAAATACTATGGAACACCCACTCCCCAATAATGGGACTTATGTTTGTAATATGCTGTACTGCATGGCTCTTGTAAGTGGCATTGCAAGTTGCTCCGTCCTAATTTTTGCCAGCTTTTGCTTGGAAAGCATAAGCAAATACTATGGGACACCCTCTCCCCAATAATGGGACTTATGTTTGTAATATGCTGTACTGCATGGCTCTTGTAAGGGGCCTTGCAAGTTGCTCCGTCCTAATTTTTGGCAGCTTTTGCTGGGAAAACATAAGCAAATACCATGGGACACCCACTCCCCAATAATGGGACTTATGTTTGTAATATGCTGCACTGCATGGCTCTTGTAAGGGGCATTGCAAGTTGCTCCGTCCTAATTTTTGGCAGCTTTTGCTGGGAAAGCATAAACAAATACTATGGGACACCCACTCCCCAATAATGGGACTTATGTTTGTAATATGCTGTACTGCATGGCTCTTGTAATGGGCATTGCAAGTTGCTCCGTCCTAATTTTTGGCAGCTTTTGCTGGGAAAGCATAAGCAAATACTATGGGACACCCACTCCCCATTAATGGGACTTATGTTTGTAATATGCTGTACTGCATGGCTCTTGTAAGGGGCATTGCAAGTTGTTCCGTCCTAATTTTTGGCAGCTTTTGCTGGGAAAGCATAAGCAAATACTATGGGACACCCACTCCCCAATAATGGGACTTATGTTTGTAATATGCTGTACTGCATGGCTCTTGTAAGGGGCATTGCAAGTAGCTCCGTCCTAATTTTTGGCAGCTTTTGCTGGGAAAGCATAAGCAAATACTATGGGACACCCACTCCCCAATAATGGGACTTATGTTTGTAATATGCTGTACTGCATGGCTCTTGTAAGGGGCATTGCAAGTTGCTCCGTCCTAATTTTTGGCAGTTTTTGCTGGGAAAGCATAAGCAAATACTATGGGACACCCACTCCCCAATAATGGGACTTATGTTTGTAATATGCAGTACTGCGTGGCTCTTGTAAGGGGCATTGCAAGTTGCTCCGTCCTAATTTTTGGCAGCTTTTGCTGGGAAAGCATAAGCAAATACTATGGGACACCCACTCCCCAATAATGGGACTTATGTTTGTAATATGCTGTACTGCATGGCTCTTGTAAGGGGCATTGCAAGTTGCTCCATCCTAATTTTTGGCAGCTTTTGCTGGGAAAGCATAAGCAAATACTATGGGACACCCACTCCCCAATAATGGGACTTATGTTTGTAATATGCTGTACTGCATGGCTCTTGTAAGGGGCATTGCAAGTTGCTCCGTCCTAATTTTTGGCAGCTTTTGCTGGGAAAGCATAAGCAAATACTATGGGACACCCACTCCCCAATAATGGGACTTATGTTTGCAATATGCTGTACTGCATGGCTCTTGTAAGGCGCATTGCAAGTTTCTCCGTCCTAATGTTTGGCAGCTTTTGCTTGGAAAGCATAAGCAAATACTATGGGACACCAACTCCCCAATAATGGGACTTATGCTTGTAATATGCTGTACTGCATGGCTCTTGTAAGGGGCATTGCAACTAGCTCCGTCCTAATTTTTGGCAGCTTTTGCTGGGAAAGCATAAGCAAATACTATGGGACACCCACTCCCCAATAATGGGACTTATGTTTGTAATATGCTGCACTGCATGGCTCTTGTAAGGGGCATTGCAAGTTGCTCCGTCCTAATTTTTGGCAGCTTTTGCTTGGAAAGCATAAGCAAATACTATGGGACACCCACTCCCCAATAATGGGACTTATGTTTGTAATATGCTGTACTGCATGGCTCTTGTAAGGGGCATTGCAAGTTGCTCCGTCCTAATTTTTGGCAGCTTTTGCTGGGAAAGCACAAGCAAATACTATGGGACACCCACTCCCCAATAATGGGTCTTATGTTTGTAATATGCTGTACTGCGTGGCTCTTGTAAGGGGCATGGCAAGTTGCTCCGTCCTAATTTTTGGCAGCTTTTGCTGGGAAAGCATAAGCAAATACTATGGGACACCCACTCCCCAATAATGGGACTTATGTTTGTAATATGCTGTACTGCATGGCTCTTGTAAGGGGCATTGCAAGTTGCTCCGTCCTAATTTTTGGCAGCTTTTGCTGGGAAAGCATAAGCAAATACTATGGGACACCCACTCCCCAATAATGGGAGTTATGTTTGTAATATGCTGTACTGCATGGCTCTTGTAAGGGGCATTGCAAGTTGCTCCGTCCTAATTTTTGGCAGCTTTTGCTGGGAAAGCATAAGCAAATACTATGGGACACCCACTCCCCAATAATGGGACTTATGTTTGCAATATGCTGTACTGCATGGCTCTTGTAAGGCGCATTGCAAGTTGCACCGTCCTAATGTTTGGCAGCTTTTGCTTGGAAAGCATAAGCAAATACTATGGGACACCAACTCCCCAATAATGGGACTTATGCTTGTAATATGCTGTACTGCATGGCTCTTGTAAGGGGCATTGCAACTAGCTCCGTCCTAATTTTTGGCAGCTTTTGCTGGGAAAGCATAAGCAAATACTATGGGACACCCACTCCCCAATAATGGGACTTATGTTTGTAATATGCTGTACTGCATGGCTCTTGTAAGGGGCATTGCAAGTTGCTCCGTTATAATTTTTGGCAGCTTTTGCTGGGAAAGCATAAGCAAATACTATGGGGCACCCACTCCCCAATAATGGGACTTATGTTTGTAATATGCTCTACTGCATGGCTCTTGTAAGGGGCATTGCAAGTTGCTCCATCCTAATTTTTGGCAGTTTTTGCTGGGAAAGCATAAGCAAATACTATGGGACACCCACTCCCCAATAGTGGGACTTATGTTTGTAATATGCTGTACTGCATGGCTCTTGTAAGGGGCATTGCAAGTTGCTCCGTCCTAATTTTTGGCAGCTTTTGCTGGGAAAGCATAAGCAAATACTATGGGACACCCACTCCCCAATAATGGGACTTATGTTTGCAATATGCTGTACTGCATGGCTCTTGTAAGGCGCATTGCAAGTTTCTCCGTCCTAATGTTTGGCAGCTTTTGCTTGGAAAGCATAAGCAAATACTATGGGACACCAACTCCCCAATAATGGGACTTATGCTTGTAATATGCTGTACTGCATGGCTCTTGTAAGGGGCATTGCAACTAGCTCCGTCCTAATTTTTGGCAGCTTTTGCTGGGAAAGCATAAGCAAATACTATGGGACACCCACTCCCCAATAATGGGACTTATGTTTGTAATATGCTGCACTGCATGGCTCTTGTAAGGGGCATTGCAAGTTGCTCCGTCCTAATTTTTGGCAGCTTTTGCTTGGAAAGCATAAGCAAATACTATGGGACACCCACTCCCCAATAATGGGACTTATGTTTGTAATATGCTGTACTGCATGGCTCTTGTAAGGGGCATTGCAAGTTGCTCCGTCCTAATTTTTGGCAGCTTTTGCTGGGAAAGCACAAGCAAATACTATGGGACACCCACTCCCCAATAATGGGTCTTATGTTTGTAATATGCTGTACTGCGTGGCTCTTGTAAGGGGCATTGCAAGTTGCTCCGTCCTAATTTTTGGCAGCTTTTGCTGGGAAAGCATAAGCAAATACTATGGGACACCCACTCCCCAATAATGGGACTTATGTTTGTAATATGCTGTACTGCATGGCTCTTGTAAGGGGCATTGCAAGTTGCTCCGTCCTAATTTTTGGCAGCTTTTGCTGGGAAAGCATAAGCAAATACTATGGGACACCCACTCCCCAATAATGGGACTTATGTTTGTAATATGCTGTACTGCATGGCTCTTGTAAGGGGCATTGCAAGTTGCTCCGTCCTAATTTTTGGCAGCTTTTGCTGGGAAAGCATAAGCAAATACTATGGGACACCCACTCCCCAATAATGGGACTTATGTTTGCAATATGCTGTACTGCATGGCTCTTGTAAGGCGCATTGCAAGTTGCTCCGTCCTAATGTTTGGCAGCTTTTGCTTGGAAAGCATAAGCAAATACTATGGGACACCAACTCCCCAATAATGGGACTTATGCTTGTAATATGCTGTACTGCATGGCTCTTGTAAGGGGCATTGCAACTAGCTCCGTCCTAATTTTTGGCAGCTTTTGCTGGGAAAGCATAAGCAAATACTATGGGACACCCACTCCCCAATAATGGGACTTATGTTTGTAATATGCTGTACTGCATGGCTCTTGTAAGGGGCATTGCAAGTTGCACCGTTATAATTTTTGGCAGCTTTTGCTGGGAAAGCATAAGCAAATACTATGGGGCACCCACTCCCCAATAATGGGACTTATGTTTGTAATATGCTCTACTGCATGGCTCTTGTAAGGGGCATTGCAAGTTGCTCCGTCCTAATTTTTGGCAGTTTTTGCTGGGAAAGCATAAGCAAATACTATGGGACACCCACTCCCCAATAGTGGGACTTATGTTTGTAATATGCTGTACTGCATGGCTCTTGTAAGGGGCATTGCAAGTTGCTACGTCCTAATTTTTGCCAGCTTTTGCTTGGAAAGCATAAGCAAATACTATGGGACACCCTCTCCCCACTAATGGGACTTATGTTTGTAATATGCTGTACTGCATGGCTCTTGTAAGGGGCCTTGCAAGTTGCTCCGTCCTAATTTTTGGCAGCTTTTGCTGGGAAAACATAAGCAAATACCATGGGACACCCACTCCCCAATAATGGGACTTATGTTTGTAATATGCTGTACTGCATGGCTCTTGTAAGGGGCCTTGAAAGTTGCTCCGTCCTAATTTTTGGCAGCTTTTGCTGGGAAAACATAAGCAAATACCATGGGACACCCACTCCCCAATAATGGGACTTATGTTTGTAATATGCTGCACTGCATGGCTCTTGTAAGGGGCATTGCAAGTTGCTCCGTCCTAATTTTTGGCAGCTTTTGCTGGGAAAGCATAAACAAATACTATGGGACACCCACTCCCCAATAATGGGACTTATGTTTGTAATATGCTGTACTGCATGGCTCTTGTAATGGGCATTGCAAGTTGCTCCGTCCTAATTTTTGGCAGCTTTTGCTGGGAAAGCATAAGCAAATACTATGGGACACCCACTCCCCATTAATGGGACTTATGTTTGTAATATGCTGTACTGCATGGCTCTTGTAAGGGGCATTGCAAGTTGTTCCGTCCTAATTTTTGGCAGCTTTTGCTGGGAAAGCATAAGCAAATACTATGGGACACCCACTCCCCAATAATGGGACTTATGTTTGTAATATGCTGTACTGCATGGCTCTTGTAAGGGGCATTGCAAGTAGCTCCGTCCTAATTTTTGGCAGCTTTTGCTGGGAAAGCATAAGCAAATACTATGGGACACCCACTCCCCAATAATGGGACTTATGTTTGTAATATGCTGTACTGCATGGCTCTTGTAAGGGGCATTGCAAGTTGCTCCATCCTAATTTTTGGCAGCTTTTGCTTGGAAAGCATAAGCAAATACTATGGGACACCCACTCCCCAATAATGGGACTTATGTTTGTAATATGCTGTACTGCATGGCTCTTGTAAGGGGCATTGCAAGTTGCTCCGTCCTAATTTTTGGCAGCTTTTGCTGGGAAAGCACAAGCAAATACTATGGGACACCCACTCCCCAATAATGGGTCTTATGTTTGTAATATGCTGTACTGCGTGGCTCTTGTAAGGGGCATTGCAAGTTGCTCCGTCCTAATTTTTGGCAGCTTTTGCTGGGAAAGCATAAGCAAATACTATGGGACACCCACTCCCCAATAATGGGACTTATGTTTGTAATATGCTGTACTGCATGGCTCTTGTAAGGGGCATTGCAAGTTGCTCCGTCCTAATTTTTGGCAGCTTTTGCTGGGAAAGCATAAGCAAATACTATGGGACACCCACTCCCCAATAATGGGACTTATGTTTGTAATATGCTGTACTGCATGGCTCTTGTAAGGGGCATTGCAAGTTGCTCCGTCCTAATTTTTGGCAGCTTTTGCTGGGAAAGCATAAGCAAATACTATGGGACACCCACTCCCCAATAATGGGACTTATGTTTGCAATATGCTGTACTGCATGGCTCTTGTAAGGCGCATTGCAAGTTGCTCCGTCCTAATGTTTGGCAGCTTTTGCTTGGAAAGCATAAGCAAATACTATGGGACACCAACTCCCCAATAATGGGACTTATGCTTGTAATATGCTGTACTGCATGGCTCTTGTAAGGGGCATTGCAACTAGCTCCGTCCTAATTTTTGGCAGCTTTTGCTGGGAAAGCATAAGCAAATACTAAGGGACACCCACTCCCCAATAATGGGACTTATGTTTGTAATATGCTGTACTGCATGGCTCTTGTAAGGGGCATTGCAAGTTGCTCCGTTATAATTTTTGGCAGCTTTTGCTTGGAAAGCATAAGCAAATACTATGGGGCACCCACTCCCCAATAATGGGACTTATGTTTGTAATATGCTCTACTGCATGGCTCTTGTAAGGGGCATTGCAAGTTGCTCCGTCCTAATTTTTGGCAGTTTTTGCTGGGAAAGCATAAGCAAATACTATGGGACACCCACTCCCCAATAGTGGGACTTATGTTTGTAATATGCTGTACTGCATGGCTCTTGTAAGGGGCATTGCAAGTTGCTCCGTCCTAATTTTTGGCAGCTTTTGCTGGGAAAGCATAAGCAAATACTATGGGACACCCACTCCCCAATAATGGGACTTATGTTTGCAATATGCTGTACTGCATGGCTCTTGTAAGGCGCATTGCAAGTTTCTCCGTCCTAATGTTTGGCTGCTTTTGCTTGGAAAGCATAAGCAAATACTATGGGACACCAACTCCCCAATAATGGGACTTATGCTTGTAATATGCTGTACTGCATGGCTCTTGTAAGGGGCATTGCAAGTTGCTCCGTCCTAATTTTTGGCAGCTTTTGCTGGGAAAGCACAAGCAAATACTATGGGACACCCACTCCCCAATAATGGGTCTTATGTTTGTAATATGCTGTACTGCGTGGCTCTTGTAAGGGGCATTGCAAGTTGCTCCGTCCTAATTTTTGGCAGCTTTTGCTGGGAAAGCATAAGCAAATACTATGGGACACCCACTCCCCAATAATGGGACTTATGTTTGTAATATGCTGTACTGCATGGCTCTTGTAAGGGGCATTGCAAGTTGCTCCGTCCTAATTTTTGGCAGCTTTTGCTGGGAAAGCATAAGCAAATACTATGGGACACCCACTCCCCAATAATGGGACTTATGTTTGTAATATGCTGTACTGCATGGCTCTTGTAAGGGGCATTGCAAGTTGCTCCGTCCTAATTTTTGGCAGCTTTTGCTGGGAAAGCATAAGCAAATACTATGGGACACCCACTCCCCAATAATGGGACTTATGTTTGCAATATGCTGTACTGCATGGCTCTTGTAAGGCGCATTGCAAGTTGCTCCGTCCTAATGTTTGGCAGCTTTTGCTTGGAAAGCATAAGCAAATACTATGGGACACCAACTCCCCAATAATGGGACTTATGCTTGTAATATGCTGTACTGCATGGCTCTTGTAAGGGGCATTGCAACTAGCTCCGTCCTAATTTTTGGCAGCTTTTGCTGGGAAAGCATAAGCAAATACTATGGGACACCCACTCCCCAATAATGGGACTTATGTTTGTAATATGCTGTACTGCATGGCTCTTGTAAGGGGCATTGCAAGTTGCTCCGTTATAATTTTTGGCAGCTTTTGCTGGGAAAGCATAAGCAAATACTATGGGGCACCCACTCCCCAATAATGGGACTTATGTTTGTAATATGCTCTACTGCATGGCTCTTGTAAGGGGCATTGCAAGTTGCTCCGTCCTAATTTTTGGCAGTTTTTGCTGGGAAAGCATAAGCAAATACTATGGGACACCCACTCCCCAATAGTGGGACTTATGTTTGTAATATGCTGTACTACATGGCTCTTGTAAGGGGCATTGCAAGTTGCTCCGTCCTAATTTTTGCCAGCTTTTGCTTGGAAAGCATAAGCAAATACTATGGGACACCCTCTCCCCACTAATGGGACTTATGTTTGTAATATGCTGTACTGCATGGCTCTTGTAAGGGGCCTTGCAAGTTGCTCCGTCCTAATTTTTGGCAGCTTTTGCTGGGAAAACATAAGCAAATACCATGGGACACCCACTCCCCAATAATGGGACTTATGTTTGTAATATGCTGCACTGCATGGCTCTTGTAAGGGGCATTGCAAGTTGCTCCGTCCTAATTTTTGGCAGCTTTTGCTGGGAAAGCATAAGCAAATACTATGGGACACCCACTCCCCAATAATGGGACTTATGTTTGTAATATGCTGTACTGCATGGCTCTTGTAAGGGGCATTGCAAGTTGCTCCGTCCTAATTTTTGGCAGCTTTTGCTGGGAAAGCATAAGCAAATACTATGGGACACCCACTCCCTATTAATGGGACTTATGTTTGTAATATGCTATACTGCATGGCTCTTGTAAGGGTCATTGCAAGTTGTTCCGTCCTAATTTTTGGCAGCTTTTGCTGGGAAAGCATAAGCAAATACTATGGGACACCCACTCCCCAATAATGGGACTTATGTTTGTAATATGCTGTACTGCATGGCTCTTGTAAGGGGCATTGCAAGTAGCTCCGTCCTAATTTTTGGCAGCTTTTGCTGGGAAAGCATAAGCAAATACTATGGGACACCCACTCCCCAATAATGGGACTTATGTTTGCAATATGCTGTACTGCATGGCTCTTGTAAGGCGCATTGCAAGTTGCTCCGTCCTAATGTTTGGCAGCTTTTGCTTGGAAAGCATAAGCAAATACTATGGGACACCAACTCCCCAATAATGGGACTTATGCTTGTAATATGCTGTACTGCATGGCTCTTGTAAGGGGCATTGCAACTAGCTCCGTCCTAATATTTGGCAGCTTTTGCTGGGAAAGCATAAGCAAATACTATGGGACACCCACTCCCCAATAATGGGACTTATGTTTGTAATATGCTGTACTGCATGGCTCTTGTAAGGGGCATTGCAAGTTGCTCCGTCCTAATTTTTGGCAGCTTTTGCTTGGAAAGCATAAGCAAATACTATGGGACACCCACTCCCCAATAATGGGACTTATGTTTGTAATATGCTGTACTGCATGGCTCTTGTAAGGGGCATTGCAAGTTGCTCCGTCCTAATTTTTGGCAGCTTTTGCTGGGAAAGCACAAGCAAATACTATGGGACACCCACTCCCCAATAATGGGACTTATGTTTGTAATATGCTGTACTGCGTGGCTCTTGTAAGGGGCATTGCAAGTTGCTCCGTCCTAATTTTTGGCAGCTTTTGCTGGGAAACCATAAGCAAATACTATGGGACACCCACTCCCCAATAATGGGACTTATGTTTGTAATATGCTGTACTGCATGGCTCTTGTAAGGGGCATTGCAAGTTGCTCCGTCCTAATTTTTGGCAGCTTTTGCTGGGAAAGCATAAGCAAATACTATGGGACACCCACTCCCCAATAATGGGACTTATGTTTGTAATATGCTGTACTGCATGGCTCTTGTAAGGGGCATTGCAAGTTGCTCCGTCCTAATTTTTGGCAGCTTTTGCTGGGAAAGCATAAGCAAATACTATGGGACACCCACTCCCCAATAATGGGACTTATGTTTGCAATATGCTGTACTGCATGGCTCTTGTAAGGCGCATTGCAAGTTGCTCCGTCCTAATGTTTGGCAGCTTTTGCTTGGAAAGCATAAGCAAATACTATGGGACACCAACTCCCCAATAATGGGACTTATGCTTGTAATATGCTGTACTGCATGGCTCTTGTAAGGGGCATTGCAACTAGCTCCGTCCTAATTTTTGGCAGCTTTTGCTGGGAAAGCATAAGCAAATACTATGGGACACCCACTCCCCAATAATGGGACTTATGTTTGTAATATGCTGTACTGCATGGCTCTTGTAAGGGGCATTGCAAGTTGCTCCGTCATAATTTTTGGCAGCTTTTGCTGGGAAAGCATAAGCAAATACTATGGGGCACCCACTCCCCAATAATGGGACTTATGTTTGTAATATGCTGTACTGCATGGCTCTTGTAAGGGGCATTGCAAGTTGCTCCGTCCTAATTTTTGGCAGTTTTTGCTGGGAAAGCATAAGCAAATACTATGGGACACCCACTCCCCAATAGTGGGACTTATGTTTGTAATATGCTGTACTGCATGGCTCTTGTAAGGGGCATTGCAAGTTGCTCCGTCCTAATTTTTGCCAGCTTTTGCTTGGAAAGCATAAGCAAATACTATGGGACACCCTCTCCCCAATAATGGGACTTATGTTTGTAATATGCTGTACTGCATGGCTCTTGTAAGGGGCCTTGCAAGTTGCTCCGTCCTAATTTTTGGCAGCTTTTGCTGGGAAAACATAAGCAAATACCATGGGACACCCACTCCCCAATAATGGGACTTATGTTTGTAATATGCTGCACTGCATGGCTCTTGTAAGGGGCATTGCAAGTTGCTCCGTCCTAATTTTTGGCAGCTTTTGCTGGGAAAGCATAAGCAAATACTATGGAACACCCACTCCCCAATAATGGGACTTATGTTTGTAATATGCTGTACTGCATGGCTCTTGTAAGGGGCATTGCAAGTTGCTCCGTCCTAATTTTTGCCAGCTTTTGCTTGGAAAGCATAAGCAAATACTATGGGACACCCTCTCCCCAATAATGGGACTTATGTTTGTAATATGCTGTACTGCATTGCTCTTGTAAGGGGCCTTGCAAGTTGCTCCGTCCTAATTTTTGGCAGCTTTTGCTGGGAAAACATAAGCAAATACCATGGGACACCCACTCCCCAATAATGGGACTTATGTTTGTAATATGCTGCACTGCATGGCTCTTGTAAGGGGCATTGCAAGTTGCTCCGTCCTAATTTTTGGCAGCTTTTGCTGGGAAAGCATAAACAAATACTATGGGACACCCACTCCCCAATAATGGGACTTATGTTTGTAATATGCTGTACTGCATGGCTCTTGTAATGGGCATTGCAAGTTGCTCCGTCCTAATTTTTGGCAGCTTTTGCTGGGAAAGCATAAGCAAATACTATGGGACACCCACTCCCCATTAATGGGACTTATGTTTGTAATATGCTGTACTGCATGGCTCTTGTAAGGGGCATTGCAAGTTGTTCCGTCCTAATTTTTGGCAGCTTTTGCTGGGAAAGCATAAGCAAATACTATGGGACACCCACTCCCCAATAATGGGACTTATGTTTGTAATATGCTGTACTGCATGGCTCTTGTAAGGGGCATTGCAAGTTGCTCCGTCCTAATTTTTGGCAGCTTTTGCTGGTAAAGCATAAGCAAATACTATGGGACACCCACTCCCCAATAATGGGACTTATGTTTGTAATATGCTGTACTGCATGGCTCTTGTAAGGGGCATTACAAGTTGCTCCGTCATAATTTTTGGCAGCTTTTGATGGGAAAGCATAAGCAAATACTATGGGACACCCACTCCCCAATAATGGGACATATGTTTGTAATATGCTGTACTGCATGGCTCTTGTAAGGGGCATTGCAAGTTGCTCCGTCCTAATTTTTGGCAGTTTTTGCTGGGAAAGCATAAGCAAATACTATGGGACACCCACTCCCCAATAGTGGGACTTATGTTTGTAATATGATGTACTGCATGGCTCTTGTAAGGGGCCTTGCAAGTTGCTCCGTCCTAATTTTTGGCAGCTTTTGCTGGGAAAACATAAGCAAATACCATGGGACACCCACTCCCCAATAATGGGACTTATGGTTGTAATATGCTGCACTGCATGGCTCTTGTAAGGGGCATTGCAAGTTGCTCCGTCCTAATTTTTGGCAGCTTTTGCTGGGAAAGCATAAGCAAATACTATGGGACACCCACTCCCCAATAATGGGACTTATGTTTGTAATATGCTGTACTGCATGGCTCTTGTAAGGGGCATTGCAAGTTGCTCCGTCCTAATTTTTGGCAGCTTTTGCTGGGAAAGCATAAGCAAATACTATGGGACACCCACTCCCCAATAATGGGACTTATGTTTGTAATATGCTGTACTGCATGGCTCTTGTAAGGGGCATTGCAAGTTGTTCCGTCCTAATTTTTGGCAGCTTTTGCTGGGAAAGCATAAGCAAATACTATGGGACACCCACTCCCCAATAATGGGACTTATGTTTGTAATATGCTGTACTGCATGGCTCTTGTAAGGGGCATTGCAAGTTGCTCCGTCCTAATTTTTGGCAGCTTTTGCTTGGAAAGCATAAGAAAATACTATGGGACACCCTCTCCCCAAGAATGGGACTTATGTTTCTAATATGCTGTATTGCATGGCTCTTGTAAGGGGCATTGCAAGTTGCTCCATCCTAATTTTTGGCAGCTTTTGCTGGGAAAGCATAAGCAAATACTATGGAACACCCACTCCCCAATAATGGGACTTATGTTTGTAATATGCTGTACTGATGGCTCTTGTAAGGGGCATTGCAAGTTGCTCCGTCCTAAGTTTTGGCAGTTTTTGCTGGGAAAGCATAAGCAAATACTATGGGACACCCACTCACCAATAGTGTGATTTATGTTTGTAATATGCTGTACTGCATGGCTCTTGTAAGGGGCATTGCAAGTTGCTCTGTCCTAATTTTTGCCAGCTTTTGTTTGGAAAGGATAAGCAAATACTATGGGACACCATCTCCCCAATAATGGGACTTATGTTTGTAATATGCTGTACTGCGTGGCTCTTGTAAGGGGCATTGCAAGTTGCTCCGTCCTAATTTTTGGCAGCTTTTGCTGGGAAAGCATAAGCAAATACTATGGGACACCCACTCCCCAATAATGGGACTTATGTTTGTAATATGCTGTACTGCATGGCTCTTGTAAGGGGCATTGCAAGTTGCTCCGTCCTAATTTTTGGCAGCTTTTGCTGGGAAAGCATAAGCAAATACTATGGGACACCCACTCCCCAATAATGGGACTTATGTTTGTAATATGCTGTACTGCATGGCTCTTGTAAGGGGCATTGCAAGTTGCTCCGTCCTAATTTTTGGCAGCTTTTGCTGGGAAAGCATAAGCAAATACTATGGGACACCCACTCCCCAATAATGGGACTTATGTTTGCAATATGCTGTACTGCATGGCTCTTGTAAGGCGCATTGCAAGTTGCTCCGTCCTAATGTTTGGCAGCTTTTGCTTGGAAAGCATAAGCAAATACTATGGGACACCAACTCCCCAATAATGGGACTTATGCTTGTAATATGCTGTACTGCATGGCTCTTGTAAGGGGCATTGCAACTAGCTCCGTCTTAATTTTTGGCAGCTTTTGCTGGGAAAGCATAAGCAAATACTATGGGACACCCACTCCCCAATAATGGGACTTATGTTTGTAATATGCTGTACTGCATGGCTCTTGTAAGGGGCATTGCAAGTTGCTCCGTCCTAATTTTTGGCAGTTTTTGCTGGGAAAGCATAAGCAAATACTATGGGACACCCACTCCCCAATAGTGGGACTTATGTTTGTAATATGCTGTACTGCATGGCTCTTGTAAGGGGCATTGCAAGTTGCTCCGTCCTAATTTTTGCCAGCTTTTGCTTGGAAAGCATAAGCAAATACTATGGGACACCCTCTCCCCAATAATGGGACTTATGTTTGTAATATGCTGTACTGCATGGCTCTTGTAAGGGGCCTTGCAAGTTGCTCCGTCCTAATTTTTGGCAGCTTTTGCTGGGAAAACATAAGCAAATACCATGGGACACCCACTCCCCAATAATGGGACTTATGTTTGTAATATGCTGCACTGCATGGCTCTTGTAAGGGGCATTGCAAGTTGCTCCGTCCTAATTTTTGGCAGCTTTTGCTGGGAAAGCATAAGCAAATACTATGGAACACCCACTCCCCAATAATGGGACTTATGTTTGTAATATGCTGTACTGCATGGCTCTTGTAAGGGGCATTGCAAGTTGCTCCGTCCTAATTTTTGCCAGCTTTTGCTTGGAAAGCATAAGCAAATACTATGGGACACCCTCTCCCCAATAATGGGACTTATGTTTGTAATATGCTGTACTGCATGGCTCTTGTAAGGGGCCTTGCAAGTTGCTCCGTCCTAATTTTTGGCAGCTTTTGCTGGGAAAACATAAGCAAATACCATGGGACACCCACTCCCCAATAATGGGACTTATGTTTGTAATATGCTGCACTGCATGGCTCTTGTAAGGGGCATTGCAAGTTGCTCCGTCCTAATTTTTGGCAGCTTTTGCTGGGAAAGCATAAACAAATACTATGGGACACCCACTCCCCAATAATAGGACTTATGTTTGTAATATGCTGTACTGCATGGCTCTTGTAATGGGCATTGCAAGTTGCTCCGTCCTAATTTTTGGCAGCTTTTGCTGGGAAAGCATAAGCAAATACTATGGGACACCCACTCCCCATTAATGGGACTTATGTTTGTAATATGCTGTACTGCATGGCTCTTGTAAGGGGCATTGCAAGTTGTTCCGTTCTAATTTTTGGCAGCTTTTGCTGGGAAAGCATAAGCAAATACTATGGGACACCCACTCCCCAATAATGGGACTTATGTTTGTAATATGCTGTACTGCATGGCTCTTGTAAGGGGCATTGCAAGTAGCTCCGTCCTAATTTTTGGCAGCTTTTGCTGGGAAAGCATAAGCAAATACTATGGGACACCCACTCCCCAATAATGGGACTTATGTTTGTAATATGCTGTACTGCATGGCTCTTGTAAGGGGCATTGCAAGTAGCTCCGTCCTAATTTTTGGCAGCTTTTGCTGGGAAAGCATAAGCAAATACTATGGGACACCCACTCCCCAATAATGGGACTTATGTTTGTAATATGCTGTACTGCATGGCTCTTGTAAGGGGCATTGCAAGTTGCTCCGTCCTAATTTTTGGCAGCTTTTGCTTGGAAAGCATAAGCAAATACTATGGGACACCCTCTCCCCAAGAATGGGACTTATGTTTCTAATATGCTGTATTGCATGGCTCTTGTAAGGGGCATTGCAAGTTGCTCTGTCCTAATTTTTGGCAGCTTTTGCTGGGAAAGCATAAGCAAATACTATGGGACACTCACTCCCCAATAATGGGACTTATGTTTGTAATATGCTGTACTGATGGCTCTTGTAAGGGGCATTGCAAGTTGCTCCGTCCTAATTTTTGGCAGTTTTTGCTGGGAAAGCATAAGCAAATACTATGGGACACCCACTCCCCAATAGTGTGACTTATGTTTGTAATATGCTGTACTGCATGGCTCTTGTAAGGGGCATTGCAAGTTGCTCTGTCCTAATTTTTGCCAGCTTTTGTTTGGAAAGGATAAGCAAATACTATGGGACACCCTCTCCCCAATAATGGGACTTATGTTTGTAATATGCTGTACTGCATTGCACTTGTAAGGGGCCTTGCAAGTTGCTTCGTCCTAATTTTTGGCAGCTTTTGCTGGGAAAACATAAGCAAATACCATGGGACACCCACTCCCCAATAATGGGACTTATGTTTGTAATATGCTGCACTGCATGGCTCTTGTAAGGGGCATTGCAAGTTGCTCCGTCCTAATTTTTGGCAGCTTTTGCTGGGAAAGCATAAGCAAATACTATGGGACACCCACTCCCCAATAATGGGACTTATGTTTGTAATATGCTGTACTGCATGGCTCTTGTAAGGGGCATTGCAAGTTGCTCCGTCCTAATTTTTGGTAGCTTTTGCTGGGAAAGCATAAACAAATACTATGGGACACCCACTCCCCAATAATAGGACTTATGTTTGTAATATGCTGTACTGCATGGCTCTTGTAATGGGCATTGCAAGTTGCTCCGTCCTAATTTTTGGCAGCTTTTGCTGGGAAAGCATAAGCAAATACTATGGGACACCCACTCCCCATTAATGGGACTTATGTTTGTAATATGCTGTACTGCATGGCTCTTGTAAGGGGCATTGCAAGTTGTTCCGTTCTAATTTTTGGCAGCTTTTGCTGGGAAAGCATAAGCAAATACTATGGGACACCCACTCCCCAATAATGGGACTTATGTTTGTAATATGCTGTACTGCATGGCTCTTGTAAGGGGCATTGCAAGTAGCTCCGTCCTAATTTTTGGCAGCTTTTGCTGGGAAAGCATAAGCAAATACTATGGGACACCCACTCCCCAATAATGGGACTTATGTTTGTAATATGCTGTACTGCATGGCTCTTGTAAGGGGCATTGCAAGTTGCTCCATCATAATTTTTGGCAGCTTTTGATGGGAAAGCATAAGCAAATACTATGGGACACCCACTCCTCAATAATGGGACATATGTTTGTAATATGCTGTACTGCATGGCTCTTGTAAGGGGCATTGCAAGTTGCTCCGTCCTAATTTTTGGCAGTTTTTGCTGGGAAAGCATAAGCAAATACTATGGGACACCCACTCCCCAATAGTGGGACTTATGTTTGTAATATGCTGTACTGCATGGCTCTTGTAAGGGGCCTTGCAAGTTGCTCCGTCCTAATTTTTGGCAGCTTTTGCTGGGAAAACATAAGCAAGTACCATGGGACACCCACTCCCCAATAATGGGACTTATGGTTGTAATATGCTGCACTGCATGGCTCTTGTAAGGGGCATTGCAAGTTGCTCCGTCCTAATTTTTGGCAGCTTTTGCTGGGAAAGCATAAGCAAATACTATGGGACACCCACTCCCCAATAATGGGACTTATGTTTGTAATATGCTGTACTGCATGGCTCTTGTAAGGGGCATTGCAAGTTGCTCCGTCCTAATTTTTGGCAGCTTTTGCTGGGAAAGCATAAGCAAATACTATGGGACACCCACTCCCCAATAATGGGACTTATGTTTGTAATATGCTGTACTGCATGGCTCTTGTAAGGGGCATTGCAAGTTGCTCCGTCCTAATTTTTGGCAGTTTTTGCTGGGAAAGCATAAGCAAATACTATGGGACACCCACTCCCCAATAGTGTGACTTATGTTTGTAATATGCTGTACTGCATGGCTCTTGTAAGGGGCATTGCAAGTTGCTCTGTCCTAATTTTTGCCAGCTTTTGTTTGGAAAGGATAAGCAAATCCTATGGGACACCCTCTCCCCAATAATGGGACTTATGTTTGTAATATGCTGTACTGCATTGCTCTTGTAAGGGGCCTTGCAAGTTGCTTCGTCCTAATTTTTGGCAGCTTTTGCTGGGAAAACATAAGCAAATACCATGGGACACCCACTCCCCAATAATGGGACTTATGTTTGTAATATGCTGCACTGCATGGCTCTTGTAAGGGGCATTGCAAGTTGCTCCGTCCTAATTTTTGGCAGCTTTTGCTGGGAAAGCATAAGCAAATACTATGGGACACCCACTCCCCAATAATGGGACTTATGTTTGTAATATGCTGTACTGCATGGCTCTTGTAAGGGGCATTGCAAGTTGCTCCGTCCTAATTTTTGGCAGCTTTTGCTTGGAAAGCATAAGCAAATACTATGGGACACCCACTCCCCAATAATGGGACTTATGTTTCTAATATGCTGTATTGCATGGCTCTTGTAAGGGGCATTGCAAGTTGCTCCGTCCTAATTTTTGGCAGCTTTTGCTGGGAAAGCATAAGAAAATACTATGGGACACCCACTCCCCAATAATGGGACTTATGTTTGTAATATGCTGTACTGTATGGCTCTTGTAAGGGGCATTGGAAGTTGCTTCGTCCTAATTTTTGGCAGCTTTTGCTGGGAAAGCATAAGCAAATACTATGGGACACCCACTCCCCAATAATGGGACTTTTGTTTGTAATATGCTGTACTGCATGGCTCTTGTAAGGGGCATTGCAAGTTGCTCTGTCCTAATTTTTGGCAGCTTTTGCTGGGAAAGCATAAGCAAATAATATGGGACACCCACTCCCCAATAATGGGACTTATGTTTGTAATATGCTGTACTGCATGGCTCTTGTAAGGGGCATTGCAAGTTGCTCCGTCCTAATTTTTGGCAGCTTTTGCTTGGAAAGCATAAGCAAATACTATGGGTCATCCACTCCCCAATAATGGGACTTATGTTTGTAATATGCTGTACTGCATGGCTTTTGTAAGGGGCATTGCAAGTTGCTCCGTCCTAATTTTTGGCAACTTTTGCTGGGAAAGCATAAGCAAATACTATGGGACACCCACTCCCCAATAATGGGACTTATGTTTGTAATATGCTGTACTGCATGGCTCTTGTAAGGGGCATTGCAAGTTGCTCCGTCCTAATTTTTGGCAGCTTTTGCTGGGAAAGCATAAGCAAATACTATGGGACACCCACTCCCCAATAATGGGACTTATGTTTGTAATATGCTGTACTGCATGGCTCTTGTAAGGGGCATTGCAAGTTGCTCCATCCTAATTTTTTGGCAGCTTTTGCTGGGAAAGCATAAGCAAATACTATGGGACACCCACTCCCCAATAATGGGACTTATGTTTGTAATATGCTGTACTGCATGGTTCTTGTAAGGGGCATTGCAAGTTGCTCCGTCCTAATTTTTGGCAGCTTTTGCTGGGAAAGCATAAGCAAATACTATGGGACTCCCACTCCCCAATAATGGGACTTATGTTTGTAATATGCTGTACTGCATGGCTCTTGTAAGGGGCATTGGAAGTTGCTCCGTCCTAATTTTTGGCAGCTTTTGCTGGGAAAGCATAAGCAAATACTATGAGACACCCACTCCCCAATAATGGGACTTATGTTTGTAATATGCTGTACTGCATGGCTCTTGTAAGGGGCATTGCAAGTTGCTCCGTCCTAATTTTTGGCAGCTTTTGCTTGGAAAGCATAAGCAAATACTATGGGATACCCACTCCCCAATAATGGGACTTATGTTTGTAATATGCTGTACTGCATGGCTCTTGTAAGGGGCATTACAAGTTGCTCCGTCCTAATTTTTGGCAGCTTTTGCTGGGAAAGCATAAGCAAATACTATGGGACACCCACTCCCCAATAATGGGACTTATGTTTGTAATATGCTGTACTGCATGGCTCTTGTAAGGGGCATTGCAAGTTGCTCCGTCCTAATTTTTTGGCAGCTTTTGCTGGGAAAGCATAAGCAAATACTATGGGACACCCACTCCCCAATAATGGGACTTATGTTTGTAATATGCTGTACTGCATGGCTCTTGTAAGGGGCATTGCAAGTTGCTCCGTCCTAATTTTTGGCAGCTTTTGCTTGGAAAGCATAAGCAAATACTATGGGACACCCACTCCCCAATAATGGGACTTATGTTTGTAATATGCTGTACTGCATGGCTTTTGTAAGGGGCATTGCAAGTTGCTCCGTCCTAATTTTTGGCAACTTTTGCTGGGAAAGCATAAGCAAATACTATGGGACACCCACTCCCCAATAATGGGACTTATGTTTGTAATATGCTGTACTGCATGGCTCTTGTAAGGGGCATTGCAAGTTGCTCCGTCCTAATTTTTGGCAGCTTTTGCTGGGAAAGCATAAGCAAATACTATGGGACACCCACTCCCCAATAATGGGACTTATGTTTGTAATATGCTGTACTGCATGGCTCTTGTAAGGGGCATTGGAAGTTGCTCCATCCTAATTTTTTGGCAGCTTTTGCTGGGAAAGCATAAGCAAATACTATGGGACACCCACTCCCCAATAATGGGACTTATGTTTGTAATATGCTGTACTGCATGGTTCTTGTAAGGGGCATTGCAAGTTGCTCCGTCCTAATTTTTGGCAGCTTTTGCTGGGAAAGCATAAGCAAATACTATGGGACTCCCACTCCCCAATAATGGGACTTATGTTTGTAATATGCTGTACTGCATGGCTCTTGTAAGGGGCATTGGAAGTTGCTCCGTCCTAATTTTTGGCAGCTTTTGCTGGGAAAGCATAAGCAAATACTATGAGACACCCACTCCCCAATAATGGGACTTATGTTTGTAATATGCTGTACTGCATGGCTCTTGTAAGGGGCATTGCAAGTTGCTCCGTCCTAATTTTTGGCAGCTTTTGCTTGGAAAGCATAAGCAAATACTATGGGATACCCACTCCCCAATAATGGGACTTATGTTTGTAATATGCTGTACTGCATGGCTCTTGTAAGGGGCATTACAAGTTGCTCCGTCCTAATTTTTGGCAGCTTTTGCTGGGAAAGCATAAGCAAATACTATGGGACACCCACTCCCCAATAATGGGACTTATGTTTGTAATATGCTGTACTGCATGGCTCTTGTAAGGGGCATTGCAAGTTGCTCCGTCCTAATTTTTTGGCAGCTTTTGCTGGGAAAGCATAAGCAAATACTATGGGACACCCACTCCCCAATAATGGGACTTATGTTTGTAATATGCTGTACTGCATGGCTCTTGTAAGGGGCATTGCAAGTTGCTCCGTCCTAATTTTTGGCAGCTTTTGCTTGGAAAGCATAAGCAAATACTATGGGACACCCACTCCCCAATAATGGGACTTATGTTTGTAATATGCTGTACTGCATGGCTCTTGTAAGGGGCATTGCAAGTTGCTCCGTCCTAATTTTTGGCAGCTTTTGCTGGGAAAGCATAAGCAAATACTATGGGCACCCACTCCCCAATAATGGGACTTATGTTTGTAATATGCTGTACTGCGTGGCTCTTGTAAGGGGCATTGCAAGTTGCTCCGTCCTAATTTTTGGCAGCTTTTGCTGGGAAAGCATAAGCAAATACTATGGGACACCCACTCCCCAATAATGGGACTTATGTTTGTAATATGCTGTACTGCATGGCTCCTGTAAGGGGCATTGCAATTGCTCCGTCCTAATTTTTGGCAGCTTTTGCTTGGAAAGCATAAGCAAATACTATTTGACACCCACTCCCCAATAATGGGACTTATGTTTGTAATATGCTGTACTGCATGGCTCTTGTAAGGGGCATTGCAAGTTGCTCCGTCCTAATTTTTGGCAGCTTTTGCTTGGAAAGCATAAGCAACTACTATGGGACACCCACTCCCCAATAATGGGACTCATGTTTGTAATATGCTGTACTGCATGGCTCTTGTAAGGGGCATTGCAAGTTGCTCCGTCCTAATTTTTGGCAGCTTTTGCTGGGAAAGCATAAGCAAATACTATGGGACACCCACTCCCCAATAATGGGACTTATGTTTGTAATATGCTGTACTGCACGGCTCTTGTAAGGGGCATTGCAAGTTGCTCCGTCCTAATTTTTGGCAGCTTTTGCTGGGAAAGCATAAGCAAATACTATGGGACACCCACTCCCCAATAATGGGACTTATGTTTGTAATATGCTGTACTGCATGGCTCTTGTAAGGGGCATTGCAAGTTGCTCCGTCCTAATTTTTGGCAGCTTTTGCTTGGAAAGCATAAGCAAATACTATGGGACACCCACTCCCCAATAATGGGACTTATATTTCTAATATGCTGTATTGCATGGCTCTTGTAAGGGGCATTGCAAGTTGCTCCGTCCTAATTTTTGGCAGCTTTTGCTGGGAAAGCATAAGCAAATACTATGGGACACCCACTCCCCAATAATGGGACTTATGTTTGTAATATGCTGTACTGCATGGCTCTTGTAAGGGGCATTGGAAGTTGCTTCGTCCTAATTTTTGGCAGCTTTTGCTGGGAAAGCATAAGCAAATACTATGGGACACCCACTCCCCAATAATGGGACTTATGTTTGTAATATGCTGTACTGCATGGCTCTTGTAAGGGGCATTGCAAGTTGCTCCGTCCTAATTTTTGGCAGTTTTTGCTGGGAAAGCATAAGCAAATACTATGGGACACCCACTCCCCAATAATGGGACTTATGTTTGTAATATGCTGTATTGCATGGCTCTTGTAAGGGGCATTGCAAGTTGCTCCGTCCTAATTTTTGGCAACTTTTGCTTGGAAAGCAAAAGCAAATACTTTGGGTCACCCACTCCCCAATAATGGGACTTATGTTTGTAATATGCTGTACTGCATGGCTCTTGTAAGGGGCATTGCAAGTTGCTCCGTCCTAATTTTTGGCAACTTTTGCTGGGAAAGCATAAGCAAATACTATGGGACCCCCACTCCCCAATAATGGGACTTATGATTCTAATATGCTGTACTGTATGGCTCTTGTAAGGGGCATTGCAAGTTGCTCCGTCCTATTTTTTGGCAGCTTTTGCTAGGAAAGCATAAGCAAATACTATGGGACACCCACTCCCCAATAATGGGACTTATGTATGTAATATGCTGTACTGCATGGCTCTTGTAAGGGGCATTGCAAGTTGCTCCGTCCTAATTTTTGGCAGCTTTTGCTTGGAAAGCATAAGCAAATACTATGGGACACCCACTCCCCAATAATGGGACTTATGTTTGTAATATGCTGTACTGCATGGCTCTTGTAAGGGGCATTGCAAGTTGCTCCGTCCTAATTTTTGGCAGCTTTTGCTGGGAAAGCATAAGCAAATACTATGGGACACCCACTCCCCAATAATGGGACTTATGTTTGTAATATGCTGTACTGCATGGCTCTTGTAAGGGGCATTGCAAGTTGCTCTGTCCTAATTTTTGGCAGCTTTTGCTGGGAAAGCATAAGCAAATACTATGGGACACCCACTCCCCAATAATGGGACTTATGTTTGTAATATGCTGTACTGCATGGCTCCTGTAAGGGGCATTGCAATTGCTCCGTCCTAATTTTTGGCAGCTTTTGCTTGGAAAGCATAAGCAAATACTATGGGACACCCACTCCCCAATAATGGGACTTATGTTTGTAATATGCTGTACTGCATGGCTCTTGTAAGGGGCATTGCAAGTTGCTCCGTCCTAATTTTTGGCAGCTTTTGCTTGGAAAGCATAAGCAAATACTATGGGACACCCACTCCCCAATAATGGGACTCATGTTTGTAATATGCTGTACTGCATGGCTCTTGTAAGGGGCATTGCAAGTTGCTCCGTCCTAATTTTTGGCAGCTTTTGCTGGGAAAGCATAAGCAAATACTATGGGACACCCACTCCCCAATAATGGGACTTATGTTTGCAATATGCTGTACTGCATGGCTCTTGTAAGGGGCATTGCAAGTTGCTCCGTCCTAATGTTTGGCAGCATTTGCTTGGAAAGCATAAGCAAATACTTTGGGACACCAACACCCCAATAATGGGACTTATGTTTGTAATATGCTGTACTGCATGGCTCTTGTAAGGGGCATTGCAAGTAGCTCCGTCCTAATTTTTGGCAGCTTTTGCTGGGAAAGCATAAGCAAATACTATGGGACACCCACTCCCCAATAGTGGGACTTATGTTTGTAATATGCTGTACTGCATGGCTCTTGTAAGGGGCCTTGCAAGTTGCTCCGTCCTAATTTTTGGCAGCTTTTGCTGGGAAAGCATAAGCAAATACTATGGGACACCCACTCCCCAATAATGGGACTTATGTTTGTAATATGCTGTACTGCGTGGCTCTTGTAAGGGGCATTGCAAGTTGCTCCGTCCTAATTTTTGGCAGCTTTTGCTGGGAAAGCATAAGCAAATACTATGGGACACCCACTCCCCAATAATGGGACTTATGTTTGTAATATGCTGTACTGCATGGCTCCTGTAAGGGGCATTGCAATTGCTCCGTCCTAATTTTTGGCAGCTTTTGCTTGGAAAGCATAAGCAAATACTATTTGACACCCACTCCCCAATAATGGGACTTATGTTTGTAATATGCTGTACTGCATGGCTCTTGTAAGGGGCATTGCAAGTTGCTCCGTCCTAATTTTTGGCAGCTTTTGCTTGGAAAGCATAAGCAACTACTATGGGACACCCACTCCCCAATAATGGGACTCATGTTTGTAATATGCTGTACTGCATGGCTCTTGTAAGGGGCATTGCAAGTTGCTCCGTCCTAATTTTTGGCAGCTTTTGCTGGGAAAGCATAAGCAAATACTATGGGACACCCACTCCCCAATAATGGGACTTATGTTTGTAATATGCTGTACTGCACGGCTCTTGTAAGGGGCATTGCAAGTTGCTCCGTCCTAATTTTTGGCAGCTTTTGCTGGGAAAGCATAAGCAAATACTATGGGACACCCACTCCCCAATAATGGGACTTATGTTTGTAATATGCTGTACTGCATGGCTCTTGTAAGGGGCATTGCAAGTTGCTCCGTCCTAATTTTTGGCAGCTTTTGCTTGGAAAGCATAAGCAAATACTATGGGACACCCACTCCCCAATAATGGGACTTATATTTCTAATATGCTGTATTGCATGGCTCTTGTAAGGGGCATTGCAAGTTGCTCCGTCTTAATTTTTGGCAGCTTTTGCTGGGAAAGCATAAGCAAATACTATGGGACACCCACTCCCCAATAATGGGACTTATGTTTGTAATATGCTGTACTGCATGGCTCTTGTAAGGGGCATTGGAAGTTGCTTCGTCCTAATTTTTGGCAGCTTTTGCTGGGAAAGCATAAGCAAATACTATGGGACACCCACTCCCCAATAATGGGACTTATGTTTGTAATATGCTGTACTGCATGGCTCTTGTAAGGGGCATTGCAAGTTGCTCCGTCCTAATTTTTGGCAGTTTTTGCTGGGAAAGCATAAGCAAATACTATGGGACACCCACTCCCCAATAATGGGACTTATGTTTGTAATATGCTGTATTGCATGGCTCTTGTAAGGGGCATTGCAAGTTGCTCCGTCCTAATTTTTGGCAACTTTTGCTTGGAAAGCAAAAGCAAATACTTTGGGTCACCCACTCCCCAATAATGGGACTTATGTTTGTAATATGCTGTACTGCATGGCTCTTGTAAGGGGCATTGCAAGTTGCTCCGTCCTAATTTTTGGCAACTTTTGCTGGGAAAGCATAAGCAAATACTATGGGACCCCCACTCCCCAATAATGGGACTTATGATTCTAATATGCTGTACTGTATGGCTCTTGTAAGGGGCATTGCAAGTTGCTCCGTCCTATTTTTTGGCAGCTTTTGCTAGGAAAGCATAAGCAAATACTATGGGACACCCACTCCCCAATAATGGGACTTATGTATGTAATATGCTGTACTGCATGGCTCTTGTAAGGGGCATTGCAAGTTGCTCCGTCCTAATTTTTGGCAGCTTTTGCTTGGAAAGCATAAGCAAATACTATGGGACACCCACTCCCCAATAATGGGACTTATGTTTGTAATATGCTGTACTGCATGGCTCTTGTAAGGGGCATTGCAAGTTGCTCCGTCCTAATTTTTGGCAGCTTTTGCTGGGAAAGCATAAGCAAATACTATGGGACACCCACTCCCCAATAATGGGACTTATGTTTGTAATATGCTGTACTGCATGGCTCTTGTAAGGGGCATTGCAAGTTGCTCTGTCCTAATTTTTGGCAGCTTTTGCTGGGAAAGCATAAGCAAATACTATGGGACACCCACTCCCCAATAATGGGACTTATGTTTGTAATATGCTGTACTGCATGGCTCCTGTAAGGGGCATTGCAATTGCTCCGTCCTAATTTTTGGCAGCTTTTGCTTGGAAAGCATAAGCAAATACTATGGGACACCCACTCCCCAATAATGGGACTTATGTTTGTAATATGCTGTACTGCATGGCTCTTGTAAGGGGCATTGCAAGTTGCTCCGTCCTAATTTTTGGCAGCTTTTGCTTGGAAAGCATAAGCAAATACTATGGGACACCCACTCCCCAATAATGGGACTCATGTTTGTAATATGCTGTACTGCATGGCTCTTGTAAGGGGCATTGCAAGTTGCTCCGTCCTAATTTTTGGCAGCTTTTGCTGGGAAAGCATAAGCAAATACTATGGGACACCCACTCCCCAATAATGGGACTTATGTTTGCAATATGCTGTACTGCATGGCTCTTGTAAGGGGCATTGCAAGTTGCTCCGTCCTAATGTTTGGCAGCATTTGCTTGGAAAGCATAAGCAAATACTTTGGGACACCAACACCCCAATAATGGGACTTATGTTTGTAATATGCTGTACTGCATGGCTCTTGTAAGGGGCATTGCAAGTAGCTCCGTCCTAATTTTTGGCAGCTTTTGCTGGGAAAGCATAAGCAAATACTATGGGACACCCACTCCCCAATAGTGGGACTTATGTTTGTAATATGCTGTACTGCATGGCTCTTGTAAGGGGCCTTGCAAGTTGCTCCGTCCTAATTTTTGGCAGCTTTTGCTGGGAAAGCATAAGCAAATACTATGGGACACCCACTCCCCAATAATGGGACTTATGTTTGTAATATGCTGTACTGCACGGCTCTTGTAAGGGGCATTGCAAGTTGCTCCGTCCTAATTTTTGGCAGCTTTTGCTGGGAAAGCATAAGCAAATACTATGGGACACCCACTCCCCAATAATGGGACTTATGTTTGTAATATGCTGTATTGCATGGCTCTTGTAAGGGGCATTGCAAGTTGCTCCGTCCTAATTTTTGGCAACTTTTGCTTGGAAAGCAAAAGCAAATACTTTGGGTCACCCACTCCCCAATAATGGGACTTATGTTTGTAATATGCTGTACTGCATGGCTCTTGTAAGGGGCATTGCAAGTTGCTCCGTCCTAATTTTTGGCAACTTTTGCTGGGAAAGCATAAGCAAATACTATGGGACCCCCACTCCCCAATAATGGGACTTATGATTCTAATATGCTGTACTGTATGGCTCTTGTAAGGGGCATTGCAAGTTGCTCCGTCCTATTTTTTGGCAGCTTTTGCTAGGAAAGCATAAGCAAATACTATGGGACACCCACTCCCCAATAATGGGACTTATGTATGTAATATGCTGTACTGCATGGCTCTTGTAAGGGGCATTGCAAGTTGCTCCGTCCTAATTTTTGGCAGCTTTTGCTTGGAAAGCATAAGCAAATACTATGGGACACCCACTCCCCAATAATGGGACTTATGTTTGTAATATGCTGTACTGCATGGCTCTTGTAAGGGGCATTGCAAGTTGCTCCGTCCTAATTTTTGGCAGCTTTTGCTGGGAAAGCATAAGCAAATACTATGGGACACCCACTCCCCAATAATGGGACTTATGTTTGTAATATGCTGTACTGCATGTCTCTTGTAAGGGGCATTGCAAGTTGCTCTGTCCTAATTTTTGGCAGCTTTTGCTGGGAAAGCATAAGCAAATACTATGGGACACCCACTCCCCAATAATGGGACTTATGTTTGTAATATGCTGTACTGCATGGCTCCTGTAAGGGGCATTGCAATTGCTCCGTCCTAATTTTTGGCAGCTTTTGCTTGGAAAGCATAAGCAAATACTATGGGACACCCACTCCCCAATAATGGGACTTATGTTTGTAATATGCTGTACTGCATGGCTCTTGTAAGGGGCATTGCAAGTTGCTCCGTCCTAATTTTTGGCAGCTTTTGCTTGGAAAGCATAAGCAAATACTATGGGACACCCACTCCCCAATAATGGGACTCATGTTTGTAATATGCTGTACTGCATGGCTCTTGTAAGGGGCATTGCAAGTTGCTCCGTCCTAATTTTTGGCAGCTTTTGCTGGGAAAGCATAAGCAAATACTATGGGACACCCACTCCCCAATAATGGGACTTATGTTTGCAATATGCTGTACTGCATGGCTCTTGTAAGGGGCATTGCAAGTTGCTCCGTCCTAATGTTTGGCAGCATTTGCTTGGAAAGCATAAGCAAATACTTTGGGACACCAACACCCCAATAATGGGACTTATGTTTGTAATATGCTGTACTGCATGGCTCTTGTAAGGGGCATTGCAAGTAGCTCCGTCCTAATTTTTGGCAGCTTTTGCTGGGAAAGCATAAGCAAATACTATGGGACACCCACTCCCCAATAGTGGGACTTATGTTTGTAATATGCTGTACTGCATGGCTCTTGTAAGGGGCCTTGCAAGTTGCTCCGTCCTAATTTTTGGCAGCTTTTGCTGGGAAAGCATAAGCAAATACTATGGGACACCCACTCCCCAATAATGGGACTTATGTTTGTAATATGCTGTACTGCACGGCTCTTGTAAGGGGCATTGCAAGTTGCTCCGTCCTAATTTTTGGCAGCTTTTGCTGGGAAAGCATAAGCAAATACTATGGGACACCCACTCCCCAATAATGGGACTTATGTTTGTAATATGCTGTACTGCATGGCTCTTGTAAGGGGCATTGCAAGTTGCTCCGTCCTAATTTTTGGCAGCTTATGCTTGGAAAGCATATGCAAATACTATGGGACACCCACTCCCCAATAATGGGACTTATGTTTCTAATATGCTGTATTGCATGGCTCTTGTAAGGGGCATTGCAAGTTGCTCCGTCCCAATTTTTGGCAGCTTTTGCTGGGAAAGCATAAGCAAATACTATGGGACACCCACTCCCCAATAATGGGACTTATGTTTGTAATATGCTGTACTGCATGGCTCTTGTAAGGGGCATTGGAAGTTGCTTCGTCCTAATTTTTGGCAGCTTTTGCTGGGAAAGCATAAGCAAATACTATGGGACACCCACTCCCCAATAATGGGACTTATTTTTGTAATATGCTGTACTGCATGGCTCTTGTAAGGGGCATTGCAAGTTGCTCCATCCTAATTTTTGGCAGCTTTTGCTGGGAAAGCATAAGCAAATACTATGGGACACCCACTCCCCAATAATGGGACTTATGTTTGTAATATGCTGTATTGCATGGCTCTTGTAAGGGGCATTGCAAGTTGCTCCGTCCTAATTTTTGGCAACTTTTGCTTTGAAAGCAAAAGCAAATACTTTGGGTCACCCACTCCCCAATAATGGGACTTATTTTTGTAATATGCTGTACTGCATGGCTCTTGTAAGGGGCATTGCAAGTTGCTCCGTCCTAATTTTTGGCAACTTTTGCTGGGAAAGCATAAGCAAATACTATGGGACCCCCACTCCCCAATAATGGGACTTATGATTCTAATATGCTGTACTGCATAGCTCTTGTAAGGGGCATTGCAAGTTGCTCCGTCCTATTTTTTGGCAGCTTTTGCTAGGAAAGCATAAGCAAATACTATGGGACACCCACTCCCCAATAATGGGACTTATGTATGTAATATGCTGTACTGCATGGCTCTTGTAAGGGGCATTGCAAGTTGCTCCGTCCTAATTTTTGGCAGCTTTTGCTTGGAAAGCATAAGCAAATACTATGGGACACCCACTCCCCAATAATGGGACTTATGTTTGTAATATGCTGTACTGCATGGCTCTTGTAAGGGGCATTGCAAGTTGCTCCGTCCTAATTTTTGGCAGCTTTTGCTGGGAAAGCATAAGCAAATACTATGGGACACCCACTCCCCAATAATGGGACTTATGTTTGTAATATGCTGTACTGCATGGCTCTTGTAAGGGGCATTGCAAGTTGCTCTGTCCTAATTTTTGGCAGCTTTTGCTGGGAAAGCATAAGCAAATACTATGGGACACCCACTCCCCAATAATGGGACTTATGTTTTTAATATGCTGTACTGCATGGCTCCTGTAAGGGGCATTGCAATTGC
Organism: Phyllobates terribilis; assembly: GCF_046119375.1. Taxonomy (NCBI): domain Eukaryota; kingdom Metazoa; phylum Chordata; class Amphibia; order Anura; family Dendrobatidae; genus Phyllobates; species Phyllobates terribilis. Next base: position 255,689,424 of record NW_027362764.1, read on the forward strand.
TCCGTCCTAATTTTTGGCAGCTTTTGCTTGGAAAGCATAAGCAAATACTATGGGACACCCACTCCCCAATAATGGGACTTATGTTTGTAATATGCTGTACTGCATGGCTCTTGTAAGGGGCATTGCAAGTTGCTCCGTCCTAATTTTTGGCAGCTTTTGCTTGGAAAGCATAAGCAAATACTATGGGACACCCACTCCCCAATAATGGGACTCATGTTTGTAATATGCTGTACTGCATGGCTCTTGTAAGGGGCATTGCAAGTTGCTCCGTCCTAATTTTTGGCAGCTTTTCCTGGGAAAGCATAAGCAAATACTATGGGACACCCACTCCCCAATAATGGGACTTATGTTTGCAATATGCTGTACTGCATGGCTCTTGTAAGGGGCATTGCAAGTTGCTCCGTCCTAATGTTTGGCAGCATTTGCTTGGAAAGCATAAGCAAATACTTTGGGACACCAACACCCCAATAATGGGACTTATGTTTGTAATATGCTGTACTGCATGGCTCTTGTAAGGGGCATTGCAAGTAGCTCCGTCCTAATTTTTGGCAGCTTTTGCTGGGAAAGCATAAGCAAATACTATGGGACACCCACTCCCCAATAGTGGGACTTATGTTTGTAATATGCTGTACTGCATGGCTCTTGTAAGGGGCCTTGCAAGTTGCTCCGTCCTAATTTTTGGCAGCTTTTGCTGGGAAAGCATAAGCAAATACTATGGGACACCCACTCCCCAATAATGGGACTTATGTTTGTAATATGCTGTACTGCACGGCTCTTGTAAGGGGCATTGCAAGTTGCTCCGTCCTAATTTTTGGCAGCTTTTGCTGGGAAAGCATAAGCAAATACTATGGGACACCCACTCCCCAATAATGGGACTTATGTTTGTAATATGCTGTACTGCATGGCTCTTGTAAGGGGCATTGCAAGTTGCTCCGTCCTAATTTTTGGCAGCTTTTGCTTGGAAAGCATATGCAAATACTATGGGACACCCACTCCCCAATAATGGGACTTATGATTCTAATATGCTGCACTGCATGGCTCTTGTAAGGGGCATTGCAAGTTGCTCCGTCCTATTTTTTGGCAGCTTTTGCTAGGAAAGCATAAGCAAATACTATGGGACACCCACTCCCCAATAATGGGACTTATGTATGTAATATGCTGTACTGCATGGCTCTTGTAAGGGGCATTGCAAGTTGCTCCGTCCTAATTTTTGGCAGCTTTTGCTTGGAAAGCATAAGCAAATACTATGGGACACCCACTCCCCAATAATGGGACTTATGTTTGTAATATGCTGTACTGCATGGCTCTTGTAAGGGGCATTGCAAGTAGAGATGAGCGTTGTTCTACTCGAACTGTTCGCCAATCTCAAATTCGAGCTGTTTTGGGCGGTGTTCGAGCCGCTCGGCGAACACGAACAATTTGAGAAAAATTCGGCTGTTCGAGGTTATGTTCGATAACTGTTCGTGCACCAAAATCATAACTGGATTTTTTCTCAGTAATGATGAAAATTAATGTTAATACGCAGTTTGAGTGTACAGCGGGGCGGGGGGAGGGGCAGGGGATGGATCTCTGCAGGAACAATGAAGATCTCCATTTTTTTTTCTCTTTCCCGCATTTGCAGTGGGGAGGTGCAATCTGTCAGCCTATCAGCAGCGCACACACGGAGCGAAGTGCTTTTTTTCACACAAGCAAGGGCATGTGTGATTGGCAGTGTATGTCACATGTCCTTGCCCTATAAGACCAAGCCATTTTCCCCGTCGCCACCATTTTCTCACTGCTGCAGCTGCGTGTTAGACGGCACCGCTGTTCCTGTGTGCGCTATACCTTGTTAATTTCAAGCCAATTTTCGCACAAATATACAGATAGCTTGGGAGTAGGGAATAGTTGTGATTGCAGTCCTTTTAAGGACTAGGTTACAGCATTTCCTACGACTTTTATCAGGCAGGTCTGTGCTCTTAAATAGATAGATTGTGGGAGTAAAGACTAATTGTAATTGGAGTCCTTTTCAGGACTAGGTTACATCAGTTCCTATCAGTTTTTGCCAGGCAGGTCTGTGCCAGTGCTGTGCAAGTTTTTTTCACAGCATTTGGCTGAATCTAGCAAAGCTAATCCTTTTTGGCCTATTGCAGAGTGTGTTAGTCAGTGGAGTAGCCTATCTGTGTTGCAAGATATACCACCTGTGTATAGAATACCAATTTTTTTACTGCACCTAGTGAAGTAAAATCTTTTGGGCATAGCATCATTCTATTAGTCCATCTATACTGACCTCCATCAGGTTGCAAACTGAATATAATTTTTTTCTGCATCTAGCTCTGAAAAAATATTTGGGCTTCTAGCAGTGTGTGGGACTTGGTCTATTAGTCCATCTATACTGACCTCCATCAGGTTGCAAATTAAAAATAATTTTTTTCTTCATTTAGCTCTGAAAAAATATTTGGGCTTCTAGCAGTGTGTGGGACTTGTTCTATTAGTCCTTCTATACTGACCTCCAGCAGGTTGCAAATTGAATATAATTTTTTTCTGCATCTAGCTCTGAAAAAATATTTGGGCTTCTAGCGGTGTGTGGGACTTGGTCTATTAGTCCATCTATACTGACCTCCATCAGGTTGCAAATTAAAAATAATTTTTTTCTGCATCTAGCTCTGAAAAAATATTTGGGCTTCTAGCAGTGTGTGGGACTTGGTCTATTAGTCCATCTATACTGACCTCCATCAGGTTGCAAATTAAAAATAATTTTTTTCTTCATTTATCTCTGAAAAAATATTTGGGCTTCTAGCAGCGTGTGGGACTTGTTCTATTAGTCCATCTATACTGACCTCCATCAGGTTGCAAATTAAAAATATTTTTTTTCTGCATCTAGCTCTGAAAAAATATTTGGGCTTCTAGCAGTGTGTGGGACTTGGTCTATTAGTCCATCTATACTGACCTCCATCAGGTTGCAAATTAAAAATAATTTTTTTCTGCATCTAGCTCTGAAAAAATATTTGGGCTTCTAGCAGTGTGTGGGACTTGGTCTATTAGTCCATCTATACTGACCTCCATCAGGTTGCAAATTGAATAAAAAAAATTTCTGCATCTAGCTCTGAAAAAATATTTGGGCTTCTAGCGGTGTGTGGGACTTGGTCTATTAGTCCATCTATACTGACCTCCATCAGGTTGCAAATTAAAAATAATTTTTTTCTGCATCTAGCTCTGAAAAAATATTTGGGCTTCTAGCAGTGTGTGGGACTTGGTCTATTAGTCCATCTATACTGACCTCCATCAGGTTGCAAATTAAAAATAATTTTTTTCTTCATTTAGCTCTGAAAAAATATTTGGGCTTCTAGCAGTGTGTGGGACTTGTTCTATTAGTCCTTCTATACTGACGTCCAGCAGGTTGCAAATTGAATATAATTTTTTTCTGCATCTAGCTCTGAAAAAATATTTGGGCTTCTAGCGGTGTGTGGGACTTGGTCTATTAGTCCATCTATACTGACCTCCATCAGGTTGCAAATTAAAAATAATTTTTTTCTGCATCTAGCTCTGAAAAAATATTTGGGCTTCTAGCGGTGTGTGGGACTTGGTCTATTAGTCCATCTATACTGACCTCCATCAGGTTGCAAATTAAAAATAATTTTTTTCTGCATCTAGCTCTGAAAAAATATTTGGGCTTCTAGCAGTGTGTGGGACTTGGTCTATTAGTCCATCTATACTGACCTCCATCAGGTTGCAAATTGAATAAAAAAATTTTCTGCATCTAGCTCTGAAAAAATATTTGGGCTTCTAGCGGTGTGTGGGACTTGGTCTATTAGTCCATCTATACTGACCTCCATCAGGTTGCAAATTAAAAATAATTTTTTTCTGCATCTAACCCAGCCAATAGTTTTGGCCTAATACCACAGTTTGGCCACTCAGCTCTGCTCGGTTACCATCCATTGTTTTTTTGTGCAAACAACTCCAGAGTTGTGAATTAGTTAACCACCAAAATGAGTGGAAAAAGGCCTGCTGCTGGTGGAAAGGGGAATAGGCGTGTTGGGAAGGGGAAAAAAGGTTGTGTCCGTGGGGTAGGTGCAGAAGAAAGACCATCTTCCAGCCAAACTAAAATGTCTACTTCTTTTAGCGGACAATGTGATAAGATCCCTTTCTTACGGCCACGCCAATCGCTACAAATTCCAGATGAGGCACAAAAACAGCAGGTGCTTCAACGGATATCAAGTGCTCCTTTAAGTGGGCTCTCCTCCACATCAACTTCAACATCACAAATACTCCAGTCCTCAAAGGTGTCACCCAAATCACACTTGCTTCCTCACAGCTCCCAAATCTCCAGCTGCCCGTCTGAGTATGAGGTAGAACAGATGGTTGAGTCTGCAGAGCTGTTTACTCATACTATAGCCTGGGAATCAGAGGTCGACTCCAGCGCTTCTGTGAATCCAGACGAGGAAATGATCTGCACTGATGCCCAGAATCTTTATGAGTCGGATCCAGGACCAGACGCAGAAGGTTCTGACCATAATGTAGACCCTCATTCCCAAACTGTAACTCCTGTTGGTGGAGACAATGAGGAAGACGATGATAAGACTCAAATACCTGATTGGAGCGACAACTTTAGTTTTTTGTCAGGGCAGGAACAGGTTGGCTCTGAGGACGACGGGTGTGATAACGCACAGGGTGATGATGATGAGGTCGGAGATCCCCCTTACTGTCAACCCACAGTCAGCCAAGAGATGAGGTCAGCAGAGGAGGTGGAGGAAGATGCTAGTGACGACGAGGTCAGGTTGCGCCTTCCTGGACAGAGACGTAGTACTGGAAGCACGTCAACAACTGCATCCTCAAACACAACTCTGCCTCTCACCACAAGTCGTGGTGGCTCTTCAGGTCGCATGGGTGCTAAGCCTTGCATAGCCTGGGCATTTTTTCAGATCGATAAAGATGACCCAACTCGTGTTATCTGTAACATTTGTCAGCAAAAGCTAAGTAGAGGCCAAAAAATACATAGTTTGAGTACTTCATGCATGAACCGGCACATGGACATGAAGCATAAGTTGCAGTGGGAAGCTCAGTGTGCTACAATGCGGTCTAGCCGGCCGGGCCAACCACCGTCTGCCATATCTTGTGAATCCGCGGCCTCTTCATCCTCTGTGACTGGGGGGACAGCAGTCACACCTGTTTTGGGGCGCAGACCTGCCACCTCTTTACCCGCAACAGCCAGCGTGATTGGCAGGTCATCATTTTCTTTGGAGGTGGTAACACCAGCTGGTCTTGAGCGCTGTCCGACATCGATAGCACCACCTTTGGATCAAGGCAACCTAACATGTCCGCCTGCATCTTCCTCACAGACCGGCAGTTTGCCGGGGACACCCTTATCAACCCCGTCTAAGCACAATAGCCAGCCCTCGGTCCCTCAGATGTGGACAAGTAAAAGACCATTTCCTCCTAGCCATGAGAAAGCTAAGAGGTTGAATTTCACCATCTGCAAGCTCTTGGCTACAGAAATGCTGCCTTTCCGCCTGGTGGACACAGAGGATTTTCGAGACCTTATGTCCGTCGCAGTGCCCCAGTACCAGATGCCCAGTTGGCACTACTTCTCAAAGAAAGGTGTGCCTGCGCTCCACCAGCATGTCGCACACAACATCACCGCTTCTTTGAGAAACTCTGTGTGTGACAGGGTGCATTTCACCACAGACACTTGGACGAGTAGGCATGGACAGGGGCGTTACATGTCGCTGACTGGGCACTGGGTAACTATGGTGACAGCAGGACAAGGGGCTGCTGTCCAAGTCTTGCCGTCCCCACGAGTTGTGCGTCAATCCTCTTTATGTCATTTTTCCTCCACTGCTTCTGCCTCCTCAACCTCCTCTCGGTCTTCCACCTGCACCCAAAGCCTGTTTGGTCATGCCACAAGCTTTCTAACTGCGCAGAAGGGATCCTGCACACCTCCTTACTATGCTGGCAGTAGGGCTCAACGTCATCAGGCGGTTTTTACATTGAAATGTCTGGGAAATGTGAGTCACACAGCTGAGGAGTTGTGGTCAGCTCTGGAGAACCAATTTCATGAATGGTTGTCTCCACTGGACCTGAAACCAGGGAAGGCCGTGTGCGACAATGCTGCAAACCTGGGTGCGGCCCTTCGCCGGGGCAATGTCACACACGTGCCTTGTATGGCTCACGTGTTGAACCTGGTTGTCCAGCAATTTTTAGCCCACTATCCCAGACTAGATGGCCTTCTGCAGAGGGCACGGTCGCTGTGTGCTCACTTCCGCCGTTCGCATCCCGCAGCTCAGCGACTTACATCTCTACAGAAGTCGTTGGGCCTGCCACTTCACCGGCTAAAATGCGATGTGCCTACCCGGTGGAATTCAACTCTGCACATGTTGCAGCGACTGTGGCAGCACCGACAAGCCCTGGTGCAATACGTTCTGACGTATAGCCTGGGCCAACGAGATGCAGAGGTGGGGCAAATCACGCTGGAGGAGTGGTCTCAGATCAGGGACCTATGCACCCTTCTGCACAGTTTTGAAATGGCGACGAAGATGTTTAGTGCTGACGATGCCATTATCAACATGACTATTCCGGTGATTTACATGCTGGAGCACATGTTAAACAGAATTCGGAGTCAAGTGGTGGCACAAGAGGAGGTGGAGAAAGTAGAGGAGGAGGAGTTGTATGCGGAAGGGCTAACATCTGCAAGGTCCAGACGGTCGGCAGCACCAGGGCGGCAGGCATGTGAGGGTGGGGGAGATGATTTTACCAGGGCGCATGGTAGCAGCCAAACTAGTGAGGAAGGTGCAGGAGCCCAGGAAGAAGTGGAGGACGAACTGATGGAAGACTCATCAGATGAGGGAGACCTTGATCACATTTCTGTTGTGCGAGGTTGGGGGGAGAGGACAGAGGAAGGAAGCATGATTGTTACCTCGCCACCAACACAACAGGGACTTGGTGCTCCTGGATGCGCAACACACATGAGTGCCTTCTTGCTGCACTACCTGCAACATGACCCTCGAATTGTGAGAATTAGAAATAATCCTGACTACTGGGTTGCCACACTGTTAGATCCCCGGTACAAAAGTAAATTTGCAGAAATTATTCCTGCCATAGAAAGGGATGCACGCATGCAGGAGTATCAGCAGAGACTGTTGCAGAATCTTACATGTGCTTTTCCACAAAATACCAGTGGTGCACGTAGTGAATCTCACAGTTCCAACTTGCCAACCGTGGGACCGTCAAGTGTTCAGCACTCAAACCGTAACAGAACCACAGTATCTGCTGGTAACATCAATTTTGCGGAATCATTTCACCACTTTTTTAGCCCATCCTTTGCAAGGCCACAGGAGACAAGAAGTCTGACACATAGTCAACGCCTAGAGACGATGGTACAGGAGTATCTCCAAGTAAACATTGAAGCCACGACTGTGTCACTGGACCCTTGCTCTTTTTGGGCTTCCAATCTGGATAAATGGCCGGAGCTAGCCACTTACGCCTTGGAGATCTTGTCATGCCCCGCAGCCAGCGGTCTGTCTGAACGTGTGTTCAGCGCTGCTGGTGGTGTGCTGACAGATAAGCGCACGCGGCTCTCCACTGATAATGTAGACAGACTCACGTTCATAAAGATGAACAAATCATGGATCCGAAACGACTTTTCTACCCCTGTGTCATCCTGGGGAGAGTAAAAGCTTGATGATTGGTTAAAATCACCCTACCAACCGTTTTAAGCTTTCAAATTACTAATCATGTTTATCTGTATCTTGACTGGAAAATAATTTGGGCTTTGTAGCAGTGTGCAGCACTGATCCTATTAGGCCATCTATAATAAGCTTCACCAGATTTAAAATTAAAAATAATTTTTAGCTGCATCTAGCCCGGAAAATAATTTTGGGGCTCCGAGATGCGCAAGACACATAAGTGCCTTCTTGCTGCACTACCTGCAGCATGACCCTCATATTGTCAGAATTCGAAGTAATCATGACTACTGGGTTGCCACACTCTTAGATCCCCCAAACTTTTCGATCAACCTTTTCATTTTAATAAAGACCAAAAAAATGGTCATTTTTGAAATTATAAGCATTAGCAGGTTGTTAGAAACTGAAATCAAACAGTTTTCAACTCAAAACTTTATTCTAGGTGATGTTACATTTTCACATAGGACCCCTTGTTCGAAAGGAGCTTCTGAACTCTCTCGTCCATTGAATTTGTCAGGTTTTGGATGGTTTCTGCTTCAATTGTTTTGCATGAGGACAGAATACCCTCCCAGAGCTGTTGCTTAGATGTGAACTGCCTCCCGCCATCATAGACACTCCTTTTAATGATGCTCCAAAGGTTCTGAATGGGGTAGAGGTCAGGGGAGCATGGGGGTCACACCATAAGTTTGTCCCCTTTTATGCCCATATCAGCCAGAGATGCAGATGTTTTATGTGCAGCATGAGATGGTGCATTATCATGCAGAAAAATGATCTTGCTGTGAAATACACGGTTCTTCTTCTTGAACCATGGCAGGAAGTGCTGTTTGAGAAAATCCACATACATTATGGAGTTCATCTTTAGCGCCTTCAGGGATCCTAAAGGGGCCGACAATCTCTCTCCCCATGATTCCAGCCCAAAACATTACTCCACCTCCTCCTTGTTGGCGCTGTAGCCGTGTTTGCATGGGGTGTCCATCAACCAGCCATCCTCCACTCCATTCATCTGGACCATCGAGCGCTGCACGGCACTCATCCGTGAACAAAACAGTTTTGAAATCAGTCTTCATGTAATGTTTGGCCCACTGGAGCCGTTTCTGCTTGTGTGAAGTGGATAGAGGAGGTCGACAGGATGGCGTATGCACAGCTGCAAACCTCTGAAGGACCCTGCATCTTGTTGTTCGGGGGACGTTGGAGGCACAAGCAGCTTCAAAAACTTGTCTGCTGCTATGACAAGGCTTTTTTGCCGCTGCTCTTTCAACCTGACGTAATTGCCTGTAGGAAAGAGTCCTCAATTTGCCCTTATCAGCACGCACACGTGTGTACTGTGAATCAGCTACATACTTCTTGATTGCCAAGACACTTCATCCTGATCATCGCACAATGTTGATTGTAGTCATGCCTTGACCTAAACACTCCACAATTTGTTGCTTCTCAGCAGCCGACACATCCTTTTTCTTTCCCATTTTGGCAGAAAATGTAGGCTGCTTAATAATGTGAGAGAGCCGTCTTAAGTAGTCTTGCCTTTCATTGGACACACCTGCCAAACTAATTAGCACAGGTGTCTGCAATTGCTTACAGTGATATAAAGAGCCCTGACACACATCACCATCAATGAGTTTAACTGACAAACAAACAAATTCTTCCCTTATCACTCCTAAACACTTTTTGCATAATAATTTGGAACGCGGTGTACATGTGCTTTTCCACAAAACACCAGTGGTTCACGTAGTGAATCTTACAGTTCTAACTTGCCAACCGTGGTCTGTATGGAATTGTTCAATAAAGGGCCCAAAAGTAAGATAACATAGATGGGAGAGGTCTCTATGAATAGGAATTCCTAAGTATTTGATACCCTGTGAGGGCCAGGCAAAGGGAAAGTTGGACTGGATGGAATCCTATATGGATTTAGGGAGGGAGACATCGAGGGCCTCAGACTTCGCTGCATTGATTTTAAAATTTTACCATGTAACAAAGTGATCTATTTCAGCCATAACAGCAGGGATGGATATATGTGATTGAGTGATATATACTAGGACATCATCAGCAAATAGAGAGCACTTGTACTCGGTGCCTCCCACCTCAATCCACCTAATATTGGGGTTATGGCGAATTGATGAGAGCAGGTGCTCCGTCACTAGGATGTATAAGAGAGGGGACAGAGGACATCCCTGCCTTGTCCCATTGGTGATTGTGAAAGGTGATGAAAATGTTCTGACGCACCCCCTGGGCCTTGGGACACCCGGAGCCGGACCCTTTTTGGTGGATGCTGGTGGTTGTAGTCTTCGTGGCGGCGATCCGGTTCCGTGGCTCAGGGCGGTCAAACCAGTGGCGGAACTATTTATGTGGTTTTGATGTTTAAATGTCCGACTACGCCACCCGTGGATTGCGGTCAGAGTGAACCGCCGCTACAGGGCAGACCGCTAAGGCTGGTGTTGTGGGTGCAGCAGAGCGTAGCATAACTCCCCACGGGAGGAGTATAGCCTCAGGGCAGTGTATGCGGAGGATGGGGGTGATGGTGCAGGGCAGCAGCAGTAACGACACGGAGTCAGTGATGCAGTTCAGGGCCTTTACTCACAGTTCTTATTATCCAGACCACGTCTGCAGGTAACGGCTGCCCACGTCGTACTGTGCTCACCAGGTGAGGGGCTCAGACAACTCCCAGATAACTTTGGAGCGCTTCACAGGACCCCCTTTGTGTGTCCTTTGTCTGGCCTTTCTTACCAACACTTCTGTCCGGCTGCCTCGGGCCTCCTCTTGGTAAACTTGGCGCCAGTTTCCCTGACCCTATGTGGTGCCTTCCTAGCGGGTGGAGCAAGGGGCTGCGCCACATAAAATGTCAGAGCCTCCGGTTTCTAGCTGAGGGTCGTTTCCTGCCTCCACTAGTTCGGGGACCGGTCTCCCCCTTTGGCCTGACCCCTCCACGCAGGTGGATTCGGGCGTGCGGTGGCGACTCGCCCGTCCGCACCCCTGGGATCCCTTCATTCCTCGTTCCTGGAGCCTTCTCCGCTCCTCTTCCTTCCTTCTCCCTCTTGCAGGCCTGGGCCTCTGTTACTAGGCCCGCCTCCGGAGCAGAGCTCATGCAGAGCCCCTGCTCCCTGCCACTTCTGCTCAGACTTCTCTGCACTGAACTAAGATGGTGCCCACCTTTTATACTCCCTTCTCAATGCACCCAGGAACTGCTTCCTCCCTGCTCCTGCACTGCAGGGTTCCCCTTCCTCAGTGTTCCCTCCCCCCACTCCAGCCAGGGACAGGGACTGTCGTGCCCATCTCAGGGGCATATTGGTCGCTCTGCCCCACGGCAATGTGGTGTAATGCATGCAGGTGTCGGGTCCTGATCCACACTCCATCCTTATCTGAGAGTGAGATATCACACCTCTGGGTGAGGTGCAATACGTCTGTAGCAACCGAGCCCTCGGTGCTACAGTTCCATTTATCTTCAGCCTAGGTGACGTATTGTGATACAGGGCCGTGATTTTGGCTATAAAAGGGTCCCCTAGACCCCTACCCCAAGCTTTTTAAGAGAATCATATATGGCGTGCCAGGAGACTCTATGGAATGCTTTCTCAGCATCCAACGAGAGTATCTACTTACAAATTTTTAACTGCATCTAGCCCAGGAAATACTTTGTGCCTAGTAGCAGTGTCTGCTAGTCAGCGGATTATCCCGGCTGTTAAGCAAGCTACACCACCTGTAGTTTGGACACTTAATTTTTTCAAAGGAAATGCTTCGGGACCACGGGATACTTAGTGAAGAGCATCAGGAGGCACCCCAAGGCATAGGGGCTGGGACTGGCACTAGGATGCCTTGCGGTGGACAGCCGAGCTCGATCCTTATAAAAGCTTTTTAACTGCAGCAGCTTTAGTGGACGCTACTGGAGCTGGAATTACGCGGCTGCTGGCATGAGACTTGCCCTCCAATAGATCCTTGTAAATGGATTTAAAGTGTATTCATTCAAATTAGAGGGACAATTTAAATTAAAAAGCTTAGAGCTGCCTCCACCACAGGGGGGCTCTCTCGACCCACCAGCGGACAGGCACCAGTATTGGGAGAGGGGGGCTGGCCGTCAGGGTTCACCGCGGCTCTGGCACAAACCCGGCGACACGGAGGTGGCACGGGCAGGAGCGGACTGGCCGTCTCGGCTTCTCACTTTTTGGATTTTAGAAGGGCATGACATGCCTATATCTGTGTCTCCCCCTCCTTTTACTCCTCCACCTCTTTTCTTTTCGCATGACTATATGTACTTGTCACTTTTCCATGTGTTAGTTGTGTCTTCTGAGCAGTTTGTCAGCTTTTGGACACCTTTGAAGGTGTTTTCTATGTGTTTCTATGTGTTTTTGTTTGCCTGCCATTGGTTTTAACGGTGTTCGAAGGTGTTCGACGAACAGTTCGACGAACAGTTCGGCGAACACACGGGTGTTCGACGAACCGAACCGAACTCGAACACTACGGGGGTGGCTCAACACTAATTGCAAGTTGCTCCGTCCTAATTTTTGGCAGCTTTTGCTGGGAAAGCATAAGCAAATACTATGGGACACCCACTCCCCAATAATGAGACTTATGTTTGTAATATGCTGTACTGCATGGCTCTTGTAAGGGGCATTGCAAGTTGCTCTGTCCTAATTTTTGGCAGCTTTTGCTGGGAAAGCATAAGCAAATACTATGGGACACCCACTCCCCAATAATGGGACTTATGTTTGTAATATGCTGTACTGCATGGCTCTCGTAAGGGGCATTGCAAGTTGCTCCGACCTAATTTTTGGCAGCTTTTGCTGGGAAAGCATAAGCAAATACTATGGGACACCCACTCCCCAATAATGGGACTTATGTTTGTAATATGCTGTACTGCATGGCTCTTGTAAGGGGCATTGCAAGTTGCTCCGTCCTAATTTTTGGCAGCTTTTGCTGAGAAAGCATAAGCAAATACTATGGGACACCCACTCCCCAATAATGGAACTTATGTTTGTAATATGCTGTACTGCATGGCTCTTGTAAGGGGCATTGCAAGTTGCTCCGTCCTAATTTTTGGCAGCTTTTGATTGGAAAGCATAAGCAAATACTATGGGACACCCACTCCCCAATAATGGGACTTATGTTTGTAATATGCTGTACTGCATGGCTCTTGTAAGGGGCATTGCAAGTTGCTCCGTCCTAATTTTTCACAGCTTTTGCTGGTAAAGCATAAGCAAATACTATGGGACACCCACTCCCCAATAATGGGACTTATGTTTGTAATATGCTGTACTGCATGGCTCTTGTAAGGGGCATTGCAAGTTGCTCCGTCCTAATTTTTGGCAGCTTTTGCTGGGAAAGCATAAGCAAATACTATGGGACACCCACTCCCCAATAATGGGACTTATGTTTGTAATATGCTGTACTGCATGGCTCTTGTAAGAGGCATTGCAAGTTGCTCCGTCCTAATTTTTGGCAGCTTTTGCTGGGAAAGCATAAGCAAATACTATGGGACACCCACTCCCCAATAATGGGACTTATGTTTGTAATATGCTGTACTGCATGGCTCTTGTAAGGGGCACTGCAAGTTGCTCCGTCCTAATTTTTGGCAGCTTTTGCTGAGAAAGCATAAGCAAATACTATGGGACACCCACTCCCCAATAATGGGACTTATGTTTGTAATATGCTGTACTGCATGGCTCTTGTAAGGGGCATTGCAAGTTTCTCCGTCCTAATTTTTGACAGCTTTTGCTTGGAAAGCATAAGCAAATACTATGGGTCACCCACTCCCCAATAATGGGACTTATGTTTGTAATATGCTGTACTGCATGGCTCTTGTAAGGGGCATTGCAAGTTGCTCCGTCCTAATTTTTGGCAGCTTTTGCTGGGAAAGCATAAGCAAATACTATGGGACACCCACTCCCCAATAATGGGACTTATGATTTTAATATGCTGTACTGCATGGCTCTTGTAAGGGGCATTGCAAGTTTCTGCGTCCTAATTTTTCTCAGCTTTTGCTGGGAAAGCATAAGCAAATACTATGGGACACCCACTCTCCAATAATGGGACTTAGGTTTGTAATATGCTGTACTGCATGGCTCTTGTAAGGGGCATTGCAATTTGCTCCGTCCTAATTTTTGGCAGCTTTTGCTTGGAAAGCATAAGCAAATACTATGGGACACCCACTCCCCAATAATGGGACTTATGTTTGTAATATGCTGTACTGCATGGCTCTTGTAAGGGGCATTGCAAGTTGCTCTGTCCTAATTTTTGGCAGCTTTTGCTGGGAAAGCATAAGCAAATACTATGGGACCCCCACTTCCCAATAATGGGACTTATGTTTGTAATATGCTGTACTGCATGGCTCTTGTAAGGGGCATTGCAAGTTGCTCCATCCTAATTTTTGGCAGCTTTTGCTGGGAAAGCATAAGCAAATACTATGGGACACCAACTCCCCAATAATGGGACTTATGTTTGTAATATTCTGTACTGCATGGCTCTTGTAAGGGGCATTGGAAGTTGCTCCGTCCTAATTTTTGGCAGCTTTTGCTGGGAAAGCATAAGCAAATACTATGAGACACCCACTCCCCAATAATGGGACTTATGTTTGTAATATGCTGTACTGCATGGCTCTTGTAAGGGGCATTGCAAGTTGCTCCGTCCTAATTTTTGGCAGCTTTTGCTTGGAAAGCATAAGCAAATACTATGGGACACCCACTCCCCAATAATGGGACTTATGTTTGTAATATGCTGTACTGCATGGCTCTTGTAAGGGGCATTGCAAGTTGCTCCGTCCTAATTTTTGGCAGCTTTTTCTGGGAAAGCATAAGCAAATACTATGGGACACCCACTCCCCAATAATGGGACTTATGTTTGTAATATGCTGTACTGCATGGCTCTTGTAAGGGGCATTGCAAGTTGCTCCGTCCTAATTTTTGGCAGCTTTTGCTGGGAAAGCATAAGCAAATACTATGGGACACCCACTCCCCAATAATGGGACTTATGTTTGTAATATGCTGTACTGCATGGTTCTTGTAAGGGGCATTGCAAGTTGCTCCGTCCTAATTTTTGGCAGCTTTTGCTGGGAAAGCATAAGCAAATACTATGGGACACCCACTCCCCAATAATAAGACTTATATTTGTAATATGCTGTACTGCATGGCTCTTGTAAGGGGCATTGGAAGTTGCTCCGTCCTAATTTTTGGCAGCTTTTGCTGGGAAAGGATAAGCAAATACTTTGAGACACCCACTCCCCAATAATGGGACTTATGTTTGTAATATGCTGTACTACATGGCTCTTGTAAGGGGCATTGCAAGTTGCTCCGTCCTAATTTTTGGCAGCTTTTGCTTGGAAAGCGTAAGCAAATACTATGGGACACCCACTCCCCAATAATGGGACTTATGTTTGTAATATGCTGTACTGCATGGCTCTTGTAAGGGGCATTGCAAGTTGCTCCATCCTAATTTTTGGCAGCTTTTGCTGGGAAAGCATAAGCAAATACTATGGGACACCCACTCCCCAATAATGGGACTTATGTTTGTAATATGCTGTACTGCATGGCTCTTGTAAGGGGCATTGCAAGTTTCTCCGTCCTAATTTTTCTCAGCTTTTGCTGGGAAAGGATAAGCAAATACTATGGGACACCCACTCCCCAATAATGGGACTTAGGTTTGTAATATGCTGTACTGCATGGCTCTTGTAAGGGGCAATGCAATTTGCTCCGTCCTAATTTTTGGCAGCTTTTGCTTGGAAAGCATAAGCAAATACTATGGGACACCCACTCCCCAATAATGGGACTTATGTTTGTAATATGCTGTACTGCATGGCTCTTGTAAGGGGCATTGCAAGTTGCTCCGTCCTAATTTTTGGCAGCTTTTCCTGGGAAAGCATAAGCAAATACTATGGGACCCCCACTCCCCAATAATGGGACTTATGTTTGTAATATGCTGTACTGCATGGCTCTTGTAAGGGGCATTGCAAGTTGCTCCATCCTAATTTTTGGCAGCTTTTGCTGGGAAAGCATAAGCAAATACTATGGGACACCCACTCCCCAATAATGGGACTTATGTTTGTAATATGCTGTACTGCATGGCTCTTGTAAGGGGCATTGGAAGTTGCTCCATCCTAATTTTTGGCAGCTTTTGGTTGGAAAGCAAAAGCAAATACTATGGGACACCCACTCCCCAATAATGGGACTCGTGTTTGTAATATGCTGTACTGCATGGCTCTTGTAAGGGGCATTGCAAGTTGCTCCGTCCTAATTTTTCACAGCTTTTGCTGGTAAAGCATAAGCAAATACTATGGGACACCCACTCCCCAATAATGGGACTTATGTTTGTAATATGCTGTACTGCATGGCTCTAGTAAGGGGCATTGCAAGTTGCTCCGTCCTAATTTTTGGCAGCTTTTGCTGGGAAAGCATAAGCAAATACTATGGCACACCCACTCCCCAATTAATGGGACTTATGTTTGTAATATGCTGTACTGCATGGCTCTTGTAAGAGGCATTGCAAGTTGCTCCGTCCTAATTTTTGGCAGCTTTTGCTGGGAAAGCATAAGCAAATACTATGGGACACCCACTCCCCAATAATGGGACTTATGTTTGTAATATGCTGTACTGCATGGCTCTTGTAAGGGGCATTGGAAGTTGCTCTGTCCTAATTTTTGGCAGCTTTTGCTGGGAAAGCATAAGCAAATACTATGAGACACCCGCTCCCCAATAATGGGACTTATGTTTGTAATATGCTGTACTGCATGGCTCTTGTAAGGGGCATTGCAAGTTGCTCCGTCCTAATTTTTGGCAGCTTTTGCTGAGAAAGCATAAGCAAATACTATGGGACACCCACTCCCCAATAATGGGACTTATGTTTGTAATATGCTGTACTGCATGGCTCTTGTAAGGGGCATTGCAAGTTGCTCCGTCCTAATTTTTGGCAGCTTTTGCTGGGAAAGCATAAGCAAATACTATGGGACACCCACTCCCCAATAATGGGACTTATGTTTGTAATATGCTGTACTGCATGGCTCTTGTAAGGGGCATTGCAAGTTGCTCCGTCCTAATTTTTTGGCAGCTTTTGCTGGGAAAGCATAAGCAAATACTATGGGACACCCACTCCCCAATAATGGGACTTATGTTTGTAATATGCTGTACTGCATGGCTCTCGTAAGGGGCATTGCAAGTTGCTCCGTCCTAATTTTTGGCAGCTTTTGCTGGGAAGGCATAAGCAAATACTATGGGACACCCACTCCCCAATAATGGGACTTATGTTTGTAATATGCTGTACTGCATGGCTCTTGTAAGGGGCATTGCAAGTTGCTCCGTCCTAATTTTTGGCATTTTTTGATTGGAAAGCATAAGCAAATACTATGGGACACCCACTCCCCAATAATGGGACTTATGTTTGTAATATGCTGTACTGCATGGCTCTTGTAAGGGGCATTGCAAGTTGCTCCGTCCTAATTTTTCACAGCTTTTGCTGGTAAAGCATAAGTAAATACTATGGGACACCCACTCCCCAATAATGGGACTTATGTTTGTAATATGCTGTACTGCATGGCTCTTGTAAGGGGCATTGCAAGTTGCTCCGTCCTAATTTTTGGCAGCTTTTGCTGGGAAAGCATAAGCAAATACTATGGGACACCCACTCCCCAATAATGGGACTTATGTTTGTAATATGCTGTACTGCATGGCTCTTGTAAGGGGCACTGCAAGTTGCTCCGTCCTAATTTTTGGCAGCTTTTGCTGAGAAAGCATAAGCAAATACTATGGGACACCCACTCCCCAATAATAGGACTTATGTTTGTAATATGCTGTACTGCATGGCTCTTGTAAGGGGCATTGCAAGTTTCTCCGTCCTAATTTTTGGCAGCTTTTGCTTGGAAAGCATAAGCAAATACTATGGGTCACCCACTCCCCAATAATGGGACTTATGTTTGTAATATGCTGTACTGCATGGCTCTTGTAAGGGGCATTGCAAGTTGCTCCGTCCTAATTTTTGGCAGCTTTTGCTGGGAAAGCATAAGAAAATACTCTGGGACACCCACTCCCCAATAATGGGACTTATGATTTTAATATGCTGTACTGCATGGCTCTTGTAAGGGGCATTGCAAGTTTCTCCGTCCTAATTTTTCTCAGCTTTTGCTGAGAAAGCATAAGCAAATACTATGGGACACCCACTCCCCAATAATGGGACTTAGGTTTGTAATATGCTGTACTGCATGGCTCTTGTAAGGGGCATTGCAATTTGCTCCGTCCTAATTTTTGGCAGCTTTTGCTTGGAAAGCATAAGCAAATACTATGGGACACCCACTCCCCAATAATGGGACTTATGTTTGTAATATGCTGTACTGCATGGCTCTTGTAAGGGGCATTGCAAGTTGCTCCGTCCTAATTTTTGGCAGCTTTTGCTGGGAAAGCATAAGCAAATACTATGGGACCCCCACTCCCCAATAATGGGACTTATGTTTGTAATATGCTGTACTGCATGGCTCTTGTAAGGGGCATTGCAAGTTGCTCCATCCTAATTTTTGGCAGCTTTTGCTGGGAAAGCATAAGCAAATACTATGGGACACCCACTCCCCAATAATGGGACTTATGTTTGTAATATGCTGTACTGCATGGCTCTTGTAAGGGGCATTGGATGTTGCTCCGTCCTAATTTTTGGCAGTTTTTGCTGGGAAAGCATAAGCAAATACTATGAGACACCCACTCCCCAATAATGGGACTTATGTTTGTAATATGCTGTACTGCATGGCTCTTGTAAGGGGCATTGCAAGTTGCTCCGTCCTAATTTTTGGCAGCTTTTGCTTGGAAAGCATAAGCAAATACTATGGGACACCCACTCCCCAATAATGGGACTTATGTTTGTAATATGCTGTACTGCATGGCTCTTGTAAGGGGCATTGCAAGTTGCTCCGTCCTAATTTTTGGCAGCTTTTTCTGGGAAAGCATAAGCAAATACTATGGGACACCCACTCCCCAATAATGGGACTTATGTTTGTAATATGCTGTACTGCATGGCTCTTGTAAGGGGCTTTGCAAGTTGCTCCGTCCTAATTTTTGGCAGCTTTTGCTGGGAAAGCATAAGCAAATACTATGGGACACCCACTCCCCAATAATGGGACTTATGTTTGTAATATGCTGTACTGCATGGCTCTTGTAAGGGGCATTGCAAGTTGCTCCGTCCTAATTTTTGGCAGCTTTTGCTGGGAAAGCATAAGCAAATACTATGGGACACCCACTCCCCAATAATAAGACTTATATTTGTAATATGCTGTACTGCATGGCTCTTGTAAGGGGCATTGGAAGTTGCTCCGTCCTAATTTTTGGCAGCTTTTGCTGGGAAAGCATAAGCAAATACTTTGAGACACCCACTCCCCAATAATGGGACTTATGTTTGTAATATGCTGTACTGCATGGCTCTTGTAAGGGTCATTGCAAGTTGCTCCGTCCTAATTTTTGGCATCTTTTGCTTGGAAAGCGTAAGCAAATACTATGGGACACCCACTCCCCAATAATGGGACTTATGTTTGTAATATGCTGTACTGCATGGCTCTTGTAAGGGGCATTGCAAGTTGCTCCATCCTAATTTTTGGCAGCTTTTGCTGGGAAAGCATAAGCAAATACTATGGGACACCCACTCCCCAATAATGGGACTTATGTTTGTAATATGCTGTACTGCATGGCTCTTGTAAGGGGCATTGCAAGTTGCTCCGTCCTAATTTTTGGCAGCTTTTGGTTGGAAAGCAAAAGCAAATACTATGGGACACCCACTCCCCAATAATGGGACTCATGTTTGTAATATGCTGTACTGCATGGCTCTTGTAAGGGGCATTGCAAGTTGCTCCGTCCTAATTTTTCACAGCTTTTGCTCGTAAAGCATAAGCAAATACTATGGGACACCCACTCCCCAATAATGGGACTTATGTTTGTAATATGCTGTACTGCATGGCTCTTGTAAGGGGCATTGCAAGTTGCTCCGTCCTAATTTTTTTCACAGCTTTTGCTGGTAAAGCATAAGCAAATACTATGGGACACCCACTCCCCAATAATGGGACTTATGTTTGTAATATGCTGTACTGCATGGCTCTTGTAAGAGGCATTGCAAGTTGCTCCGTCCTAATTTTTGGCAGCTTTTGCTGGGAAAGCATAAGCAAATACTATGGGACACCCACTCCCCAATAATGGGACTTATGTTTGTAATATGCTGTACTGCATGGCTCTTGTAAGGGGCACTGCAAGTTGCTCCATCCTAATTTTTGGCAGCTTTTGCTGAGAAAGCATAAGCAAATACTATGGGACACCCACTCCCCAATAATGGGACTTATGTTTGTAATATGCTGTACTGCATGGGTCTTGTAAGGGGCATTGCAAGTTGCTCCGTCCTAATTTTTGGCAGCTTTTGCTTGGAAAGCATAAGCAAATACTATGGGTCACCCACTCCCCAATAATGGGACTTATGTTTGTAATATGCTGTACTGCATGGCTCTTGTAAGGGGCATTGCAAGTTGCTCCGTCCTAATTTTTGGCAGCTTTTGCTGGGAAAGCATAAGCAAATACTATGGGACACCCACTCCCCAATAATGGGACTTATGATTGTAATATGCTGTACTGCATGGCTCTTGTAAGGGGCATTGCAAGTTTCTCCGTCCTAATTTTTCTCAGCTTTTGCTGGGAAAGCATAAGCAAATACTATGGGACACCCACTCCCCAATAATGGGACTTATGTTTGTAATATGCTGTACTGCATGGCTCTCGTAAGGGGCATTGCAAGTTGCTCCGTCCTAATTTTTGGCAGCTTTTGCTGGGAAGGCATAAGCAAATACTATGGGACACCCACTCCCCAATAATGGGACTTATGTTTGTAATATGCTGTACTGCATGGCTCTTGTAAGGGGCATTGCAAGTTGCTCCGTCCTAATTTTTGGCATTTTTTGATTGGAAAGCATAAGCAAATACTATGGGACACCCACTCCCCAATAATGGGACTTATGTTTGTAATATGCTGTACTGCATGGCTCTTGTAAGGGGCATTGCAAGTTGCTCCGTCCTAATTTTTCACAGCTTTTGCTGGTAAAGCATAAGTAAATACTATGGGACACCCACTCCCCAATAATGGGACTTATGTTTGTAATATGCTGTACTGCATGGCTCTTGTAAGGGGCATTGCAAGTTGCTCCGTCCTAATTTTTGGCAGCTTTTGCTGGGAAAGCATAAGCAAATACTATGGGACACCCACTCCCCAATAATGGGACTTATGTTTGTAATATGCTGTACTGCATGGCTCTTGCAAGAGGCATTGCAAGTTGCTCCGTCCTAATTTTTGGCAGCTTTTGCTGGGAAAGCATAAGCAAATACTATGGGACACCCACTCCCCAATAATGGGACTTATGTTTGTAATATGCTGTACTGCATGGCTCTTGTAAGGGGCACTGCAAGTTGCTCCGTCCTAATTTTTGGCAGCTTTTGCTGAGAAAGCATAAGCAAATACTATGGGACACCCACTCCCCAATAATAGCACTTATGTTTGTAATATGCTGTACTGCATGGCTCTTGTAAGGGGCATTGCAAGTTTCTCCGTCCTAATTTTTGGCAGCTTTTGCTTGGAAAGCATAAGCAAATACTATGGGTCACCCACTCCCCAATAATGGGACTTATGTTTGTAATATGCTGTACTGCATGGCTCTTGTAAGGGGCATTGCAAGTTGCTCCGTCCTAATTTTTGGCAGCTTTTGCTGGGAAAGCATAAGAAAATACTCTGGGACACCCACTCCCCAATAATGGGACTTATGATTTTAATATGCTGTACTGCATGGCTCTTGTAAGGGGCATTGCAAGTTTCTCCGTCCTAATTTTTCTCAGCTTTTGCTGAGAAAGCATAAGCAAATACTATGGGACACCCACTCCCCAATAATGGGACTTAGGTTTGTAATATGCTGTACTGCATGGCTCTTGTAAGGGGCATTGCAATTTGCTCCGTCCTAATTTTTGGCAGCTTTTGCTTGGAAAGCATAAGCAAATACTATGGGACACCCACTCCCCAATAATGGGACTTATGTTTGTAATATGCTGTACTGCATGGCTCTTGTAAGGGGCATTGCAAGTTGCTCCGTCCTAATTTTTGGCAGCTTTTGCTGGGAAAGCATAAGCAAATACTATGGGACCCCCACTCCCCAATAATGGGACTTATGTTTGTAATATGCTGTACTGCATGGCTCTTGTAAGGGGCATTGCAAGTTGCTCCATCCTAATTTTTGGCAGCTTTTGCTGGGAAAGCATAAGCAAATACTATGGGACACCCACTCCCCAATAATGGGACTTATGTTTGTAATATGCTGTACTGCATGGCTCTTGTAAGGGGCATTGGATGTTGCTCCGTCCTAATTTTTGGCAGTTTTTGCTGGGAAAGCATAAGCAAATACTATGAGACACCCACTCCCCAATAATGGGACTTATGTTTGTAATATGCTGTACTGCATGGCTCTTGTAAGGGGCATTGCAAGTTGCTCCGTCCTAATTTTTGGCAGCTTTTGCTTGGAAAGCATAAGCAAATACTATGGGACACCCACTCCCCAATAATGGGACTTATGTTTGTAATATGCTGTACTGCATGGCTCTTGTAAGGGGCATTGCAAGTTGCTCCGTCCTAATTTTTGGCAGCTTTTTCTGGGAAAGCATAAGCAAATACTATGGGACACCCACTCCCCAATAATGGGACTTATGTTTGTAATATGCTGTACTGCATGGCTCTTGTAAGGGGCTTTGCAAGTTGCTCCGTCCTAATTTTTGGCAGCTTTTGCTGGGAAAGCATAAGCAAATACTATGGGACACCCACTCCCCAATAATGGGACTTATGTTTGTAATATGCTGTACTGCATGGCTCTTGTAAGGGGCATTGCAAGTTGCTCCGTCCTAATTTTTGGCAGCTTTTGCTGGGAAAGCATAAGCAAATACTATGGGACACCCACTCCCCAATAATAAGACTTATATTTGTAATATGCTGTACTGCATGGCTCTTGTAAGGGGCATTGGAAGTTGCTCCGTCCTAATTTTTGGCAGCTTTTGCTGGGAAAGCATAAGCAAATACTTTGAGACACCCACTCCCCAATAATGGGACTTATGTTTGTAATATGCTGTACTGCATGGCTCTTGTAAGGGTCATTGCAAGTTGCTCCGTCCTAATTTTTGGCATCTTTTGCTTGGAAAGCGTAAGCAAATACTATGGGACACCCACTCCCCAATAATGGGACTTATGTTTGTAATATGCTGTACTGCATGGCTCTTGTAAGGGGCATTGCAAGTTGCTCCATCCTAATTTTTGGCAGCTTTTGCTGGGAAAGCATAAGCAAATACTATGGGACACCCACTCCCCAATAATGGGACTTATGTTTGTAATATGCTGTACTGCATGGCTCTTGTAAGGGGCATTGCAAGTTGCTCCGTCCTAATTTTTGGCAGCTTTTGGTTGGAAAGCAAAAGCAAATACTATGGGACACCCACTCCCCAATAATGGGACTCATGTTTGTAATATGCTGTACTGCATGGCTCTTGTAAGGGGCATTGCAAGTTGCTCCGTCCTAATTTTTCACAGCTTTTGCTGGTAAAGCATAAGCAAATACTATGGGACACCCACTCCCCAATAATGGGACTTATGTTTGTAATATGCTGTACTGCATGGCTCTTGTAAGGGGCATTGCAAGTTGCTCCGTCCTAATTTTTTTCACAGCTTTTGCTGGTAAAGCATAAGCAAATACTATGGGACACCCACTCCCCAATAATGGGACTTATGTTTGTAATATGCTGTACTGCATGGCTCTTGTAAGAGGCATTGCAAGTTGCTCCGTCCTAATTTTTGGCAGCTTTTGTTGGGAAAGCATAAGCAAATACTATGGGACACCCACTCCCCAATAATGGGACTTATGTTTGTAATATGCTGTACTGCATGGCTCTTGTAAGGGGCACTGCAAGTTGCTCCATCCTAATTTTTGGCAGCTTTTGCTGAGAAAGCATAAGCAAATACTATGGGACACCCACTCCCCAATAATGGGACTTATGTTTGTAATATGCTGTACTGCATGGGTCTTGTAAGGGGCATTGCAAGTTGCTCCGTCCTAATTTTTGGCAGCTTTTGCTTGGAAAGCATAAGCAAATACTATGGGTCACCCACTCCCCAATAATGGGACTTATGTTTGTAATATGCTGTACTGCATGGCTCTTGTAAGGGGCATTGCAAGTTGCTCCGTCCTAATTTTTGGCAGCTTTTGCTGGGAAAGCATAAGCAAATACTATGGGACACCCACTCCCCAATAATGGGACTTATGATTGTAATATGCTGTACTGCATGGCTCTTGTAAGGGGCATTGCAAGTTTCTCCGTCCTAATTTTTCTCAGCTTTTGCTGGGAAAGCATAAGCAAATACTATGGGACACCCACTCCCCAATAATGGGACTTATGTTTGTAATATGCTGTACTGCATGCGACGCGCCCCCTGGGCCATGTGTACACGTGTGTGGGATACCTGGTGCCGGGTCTCTGGGGTCTGTAGTCTCCGTGGCGGTGACCCGGTCCCGTGGCTCAGGCTGGTCAAACCAGTGGCAGTCTTTCTTAGGTTTTGAGGTTAATTGTCCGACTGCGCCACCCGTGGATTGTGGTCAGGGAGTACCACCGCTGCGAGGCAGACCGCTGAGGCTGGTGTTGTGTTCGCAGCATAGAATGGGATAACTCCCCTCGGGAGGAGTATAGCCTCCGGGCAGTGAGTGTGAATGATGGGGGTTATGGTGCACGAGCGCAGCAGGAATGACTCAGAGTCTTTGCAGTGCAGTTAAGGGTCTTTACTAATGATTATAAGGTAGACCCTCCCGGGAGTACTGGCTAGCATAAGAGGCCTGGTCAGTCTGTGAGCAAGCAGGAGTTCCCCTGGCCAGGTGGAGTTGTAGGCCTCCCCGTCTGTCTGCACTCTTCCTGGCTACCTTGCTGTAAGCGGGTAGAAGTAGCCCACATCCCTGAGTGTACCGTGTAGTGCTCACCCGTATGGCTGGTGACTTGGGGCCTTCTGTTAGCCTCCGCTCCACGACTGCTGTGCTGGTCCCTTGCTTGTGACTGAGCCTCCGGGCTTCTATGGCCAGAGGACCTGAAATCCCCTGCCGGCTGGTTTATGCTGCTGGATATATAAGTCCTCACAGCTTCGGACTCCTGTGTCCGGTTCCTATTGTCTTCTGCCAGGGCGAGCTCTGCTCAGCTTCCAGCCCCTGGTCTTTAGCTCCTAGCTCCTACAGAGCTCCTTGCTGTTACTTTCCCTTGCTCTCACTCTGACTCTGACTGTTCTCTGACTCACTCAACCCCGCCCCAGATCCAGTTTATAAGGGCAGAATTCTCCCCTCCCAGGTTTGGGGCAGGAGGATGTTGCATGTTTAAGGGATCCTGACCAGGAAACCTCCCACTTGCTCTCCGACGTAATATCTCTATTACTGTGGTGACCAGACCCCTGGGGTGCCACACATGGCTCTTGTAAGGGGCATTGCAGTTCCTCATAATTTTTGGAAAGCCTTCCATTCACTGCTTAGGCCAACAGTGCACGGGAGACCCAGTTGCTATAAAAGGAAAAAAAGGTTTAGTTAACGCCCTCTGACCTCCATGTCATTTCCAAGGGGCATTGGAGTGGCTCGAAATTTTTGGTAGGCATTGCACTCACTGTATGCCCTATAACTGTGTAGCCGAACCGCTCCTTTTGTTACAGAAACATATCCTACAAGACATATCTGGTTGACTGGCCTGATATTGATGTGAATGGTCCCTGTTCCTCCTGCTCTTTCTCCTTTGCCACTACCTCATCCATCATTTATCACCTGAAGCTTTGTTTTAACGGGAGTCATAGAACTTGGATAGTAGCAGGAAAACATCCAGCAATCCTCGGAGGAGGTAGGATATGCGCCCAAATGCTGACCACCTCAGGCCTAGCCGCTACTACCTACATGCGCTTGCATTACAACAAAACAAAGCAGATGCTAACTTCTATCATCCTCATTATGCTCCTCACCTTGGCACTCTCAACTCCCCTGATGGAGAAGCCAGGGCCCACCGGAGGAGTCTGATAGTCCGGTGGGCTCGGCCAATGCTGCCCTAAAGCAGGCCAGGCTAAGAAAAGTGTGGGAAAGGTTACCGGGACAAATAGGGGTGGCTGGGGACCGAGTATGGACACCCGGCCACCCCCTGGAGGCTGGGGAGCAAGCGGGGACACCCGGCCACCAGGCGGCTGGGGACTGAGTATGGATACCAGGCTGCCAAAACAGCCATGGCGTGGTGGCCAGATTCCGCCTCCACGTGCCAAAAAGGCCCAATTTAAAGTGCAAGCAAGCAAGCAGTATGGTATTGCAGCCTGGGGGTGGGTGGGTGGCAGGCTGCATACTTGCGCTTGCATTGCAAGGAATGGGAGAGGTACAATTGAACACTGCCCTGGGACAAGGACTTGAATGGGGATAGTTGCAAGTCTGCAACGACAGGTGCAAAGTGGGAGGCATCTTCGCATGTACCATGAACAGGGGTTTTTGCATGCACACACTACAGCGGAATAGGCTCTCCTTCTCACTAAATGCACTGGGGAGGGCACAGGTAATGTTTTGGTATACGTGCTTAATCTTATGTATAAGGCACACCAGGACAAATATGGGCGGCTGGGGACTGAGTATGGATACCTCGCTGCTGAAGCAGCCATGAGGTAGTGGCCAGCTTCGGCCTCCTCCAAACTAAAAGGCCCCATTTCAAGTGCAAGCTAGCAGTATGGAATTGCAGTCTGGGGGTGGGTGGGTGGCAGGCTGCACACTTACACTTGCATTAAAAGAAAACATAGCAGATGCTAACTTCTGTCATCATCATCATGCTCCTCACCTTGGCACTCTCAACTCCACCGATGGAGAAGTCAGGGCCCACCGGAGGAGTCTGGTTCTCTGGTGGGCTCGCCCAATGCTGCCTAAAGCAGGCCGGGCTAAGAAAAGTGTGTGGGAGGATGTTCCAAGGAGAAATAGGGGCGGCTGGGGACCGTTTATGGACACACGGCTGCCCCCAGGCGGCTGGGGACCGTGTGTGGACACCCGGCCATGGGGCGGCTGGGGACCGAGTATGGACACCCGGCCACCGGGCGGCTGGGGACTGAGTATGGATTCCAGGCCGCCAACACAGCCATGACGTGGTGGCCAGATTCCGCCTCCACATGCCTAAAAGGCCCAATTTCAAGTTCAAGCAAGCAAGCAGTATGGTATTGCAGCCTGGGGGTGGGTGGGTGGCAGGCTGCATACTTGAGCTTGTATTGCAAGGAATGGGGGAGGTATAATTGAACACTGCCCTGGGACTAGAACTTGCATGGGGATAGTTGCAAGTCTGCATCTTATGATGCGGTAAGGATCACTTATGATGGGCACACTTTTAGACAGTGACCTGGGAGTCAAAGATGCTTCCAGGGGTCTTCCCCATGCTGTTCCCTTGTCTTTTCAGCACTTTATGCATGTGTCACACAGCACATGGCCAGATAAGGTTGTAAAATGTTAAAATGACATTTCACGGTGAATGCATTTGTCATAGTTGAAAGCAATACAAAAGTGCAAAAACGCATAAAAAATGCTTCTTGTGAACATAGCCGAAGGTGTGGAGGAGTATTTTTGTTTTTGGTCATTTATTTTAACTTATACACAAGTCTTTACCCTGGAAAGGATGTTCCTTAACATATTTCACAGGAAAAAAGTTTCACTTTCGTTTTTGAACGTTTTATTGTGAGCCTGTAAAAGTGGCTTAATACCTCTGACCACGTTGTTGACAGCAGTGACCTGGGGGTCAGAAATGCTTCCTGGGGCGACCCCATGCTGTCCCCATGTCATTTGAGCACTGTCACTATCGTTTTGGGCACTTGTTAGGCTTTTAAAAGACTGCCGGGGGTGCCACCGCAAAAATGCTCGAGTCTCCCATAGACTAACATTGGGCTCATTGCTCGGGTCGAGCACCCGAGTATCACGGCGAGCTCGGCCCGAGCTTCGAGCACCCGAGCATTTTAGTGCTCGCTCATCACTAGATATAACCTATGCAACCTTTTGAGCTCTTTAATGGAAACACTGCCTTATTAATGTCCAAGTGACCTCAACCTATGTGGCTAGGTGTAAATGGAAGTAACTAGTGATTTGTACAGATGCTCGTTACTTGAGTTTGTCTAGGGTGCTTGGGTATCACGGGTGCTCGAGTGACATGTTCGCATGTTTTGTGGCTGTTAGACAGCCACATAACATAATGAAATTGCCCGTGTATGACAGGCACTCTCCACATGTTTTGTGGCTGTCTAACAGCTGGGAAAACATGTTGGCCTGAGGGACGCGAACATGTCACTCAAGCACTCGCGATACTTGGTGCATACCCAAGCACCCTAGGCAAACTCTAGTAATAAGCACTTGCGCTCAGCACTAATGTTAACCAGTGATAAATAGTATTCACCTTAATAACATTGCTGTATCAGACCTGTCCAACAAATTAAATTGTAGAAACAGTACAAAAATTATCCTTTTTGGGTTTTTAGGTGCCTGACTGTCTGGTGTTTGTACACAGGCAGTGCAAACCAAAGAAGCAATAGTAGTGCAAAAATAATTCCAAATTTTCTGCTACGCTATAGGTAGTTTTTTTCTCTCACAGTACCACATGCATTGCAATTGCCTCATTTTTTATTACATACATTTTTGACACAAGTATAATGTTTAAGTCCTTTTATTTATTAGCAGCCACATCTAAGAAACCCTGGAAAACTATTGAATCAACCACAAATGCAAGGCATTTCATGTGATGTCCAAAAAGACTAATGCAACACCATCCGGCCTATAATATTGGTGAAGTATGTGTCTCCAGTTTTACAAGTTAAATATCTCAATATCCTATTTTTATTCAAATGTTTGATCAAAGCAGATTAATTCCCCCTGCCCAAAATGGAATATGTAATAGCAACAGATTCCAAGAGGTAGGAACATAGCCTCAAAATACAGCACACAGTGTAGTTGAGGAGTATAAGGTCTCCAAATTAGAATAGTAAAACAGGTATGCAAGAAGTAAATCACGTGTATAATGTTTTCAAAAAACTATTTTTTTTTAAACGCTGTTATCCCCCTGACCAAAAAAAACCTAACCTAGAGTACTACATTGTTTATTAAGTACATGCACAGTATAAAAAGTGGGGTTATGAGTTATATAGATCCAAAGCTGGGGGCATGGGATCACTGCCTGCACCCTCCGCTGTGAACAGGTAATTAAAGCAGGTTATCTGATGAAGAGCAGACACTGAGTATGTATACAGAGTAATTAACAGGTAGCTGTCTATAATGGATAATCATTTGGGCAAGCACATTTGTCCCTGTATGCCTCCACTGGCAGATAGGTGTTAAACTCAGGGGTGTTAAGGCTTTCATTTGTGCAGCCGCTCTGTCTGTACTGTGTAGACAGGGCAGGGTAAAACAATATTTTAAGGTTTTTTGAATTATAATTCTAGTTTTACAGAATCCATGGGAATATCCATGATTAGTTAGCCTATTCACATCTGTGGGTAAAATTGTAAAAGTTTTGGCAGCTGACGCTGGCAACCTTCGAGAGCATAATATCTCCATCAATTTTGGATATATTATATTTATGTGTGGTATGTCTAGTATGATTGAAGGATGTTCGGTAAGATGACGGCCATATTGTTTCTCTTGGAGGTTTCTGTGAGAAAATATGACCCACAGCAAAAATGAGAGCTAAAACTTGTTTAGAATCGAATCTAATCAGTCATCCCTTTCCTACCTCAGTGGTGGAAGGAGGGAGGGGTATGGTGAGACCCTTTATAATCTATCAGCTAACGAATAATCGTTTCAGACCCCAGGAGAAGCAGCATGTATTACAGATCTGTCCATATTTCCCGCAGCATTCTCGTCCACCAGACGCTCTCATGGATCCAATTCATTTCTGTTTTTTATCCTTATTATTTTCTACTGTTTTTGCCTTTATGTACTGTATGTCTTTCTGTTATTTTATCTCTTGTAACCTTTTTTAAACACTATACTTCTTTTATATATTAAATAAAAAGTTGAATAAGTTTGTCCTTCTTTGCTCTAATGTACCCAAGATCTCAAAGAGAGAAAATAGATTGGTTGTGTTACCTTGTAGCAACAGTGCAAGTAGTGAACCATTCAGGAGCTTGTGAAAGCTGGGTGTCTATGCGTATAAGTATGTTGCCCAGTGCAGGTGACTCGCTGGCCTGGTAAGACGGTGAGTGGTGGCAGCTTAAAGTGTGGTGTGGATGTGAGAACTGGCTGCGGGGTAAGCTGAGCTCATTGTGAGCCTGTTGAGATAGGTGAGTGGGCGAGGGAGTGTGGGAAGCAGAGTACCCCCTTATACAGTAGCATCCAAGGCACGTGTGTTGTGAGTTAGTAGCATACGTAACCCTAAAATACTATGTTATTAGGTAGGTACGCGCATGGAAAGTAATTTGCTGCAACAGCCATCAGTAATGTTATGGCTCGTAGGGTTGTTAAATTCATCTTGTATTAATACAATTGTAAAACTTTAACCTTTTTTTAATTTATTTTGTTATTTATTTTACTTTCATCCCCTCAGTGACCGATCCAATTTCAACCTTAATGACCAGACCAACTTTTTGAAATCTGACAAATGTCACTTTATGTGGTAATAGCTCACTGCTCGAGATGCTCGGCGCTCGCCGAGTATTTCCGGGGTTGCTTGGGTTGCTTGAGAGCGCCAATGAACATGCAGGGATTCTCTGTCACACACTGTAATGCCGCAGCCATGTTGGTTGAGGCATTACAGTGATTGGCTGGCCGCACAGCATCATCAGGTCTGTATCAGACCTGGCGCCGCCATGCTTGTCACAGTCTACTCCGGAATCAGGCAGTGTAGGGAGAGGTGCAGCTGAGCTAGGAAGAGATTTGCTTGTTTCTTAGTTAGTGCAGGTATACCACCATATATTATTCACATATCCATCTCAACTAACAGTCCTTCTGAGGACTAATCCAGCTGCATAGATATCAGTGCTAGGCAGGCAGGCAGTGTATGTGGCAGACTGCAGTGCATATAGCAAGAGGGTCCATTCCAGTTCTGTCTACTGGTGCTTTTTACACATATTTCTAAAAAATAGCCCAAGGTATCAGGGGTCAGGAATAATTTTTTTTTGGTTCTTAATACTGATTATTTGCTTAAAAAGCAATCCAGAGAACACTGTTTTTCTGCTCCATTTGCTTGTTGGCACTGCAGAATACAGCCAGATCCTTTCCATATTACAGCGCTAAAAATCCATCTATTTAAAACTGTGGTTTGTCAGTCACACGGATCACATATAAGTGCGCTGAAAATTCTGCCATTTCTGGCCTCCATTGAAATTTTGTTGCAGTGTGTCAGCGAAGTTATTGACACGAGGTTGCTGTTAAAAATAGTTACCTACAGGCCAGCTATTTAAAACTGTGGTTTGTCCGTCAAACGGATCACATATAAGAGCGCTGAAAATTCTGCCATTTCTGGCCTCCATTGAAATTTTGTTGCAGTGTGTCAGCGAAGTTATTGACACAAGTTAGCTGTTAAAAATAGTAACCTACAGGCCAGCTATTTAAAATTGTGGTTTGTCCGTCACACATATGACACATATAAGTGTGCTGAAAATTCTGCCATTTCTGGTCTCTATTGAAATTTTGTTGCAGCGTGTCAGTGAAGTTAATGACACGAGGTCGCTGTTAAAAATATTTACCTACAGGCCAGCTATTTAAAACTGTGGTTTTCCATCACGTATCACATATTACTGCGGTTCAAATCCAGCCATTTGTAGTAAGCGTGGAAAATATTGTCCTCCATTTAAAATGGGCAAGGCGGTTGCAAGGGATGGGGAAGTGGACGTGATGGTGATAATGGTGCATGCAGAGGACGAGGCCGAGGCCGTGGGCTAGCTGAAATTGTGCCACAACAAACACCCACATCTTCTCGCTCAACTTTCATGTCCCAATTAATAGGGGACCGCAGAACACCACTATTAAACAGAGCAGTGTGAAAAGGTTACTGGTTGGACAGCAGATAATGCTTGGAGTCACTTAGCCACCATTACCACCACCCTGCCTTCCACACGGTCAAGTCTCAGTAGCCGTGAGTCTGGACCGCATATTCCTCACCCTGATCCCTCCATGCTGAGTGCCCGGAGACAACTGATCGCAAACTTGGACAGTCCGAAAAGCTGTTCACTTTTCCATTTATAGATTCGGGTCTCTCGCCTGGTCCAATTGAAGCGGGGCAAGAGGACATCGCATGTAGCAATGCCCAAATATTTGAGCAACCACAGTCACACAAAGGTGACGGTGGGAAACTGTCACAAGAGGTGGACGATGATGAGACACAATTGCCAGAAAGTCAGGAGGAGGACCAGGGTGTGGAAGTGGAAGACGAGGAGGTGGATGATATAGTAACTGACCCAACCAGGCAGGGGGACATCCAGAGCGAGGACAGCAGCACACAGGGGGAGGGAGGCGTAGACCCACAACAGGCAGGAAGAAGCAGTGTGGTGGCCTCAGACAGAAGGCGGGCAACCGTTCCCTGTAACATCAACACAACGGAAGTTGCCAGTATAACTGTTAGGTCTTCCCGAGTCTGGTTGTTTTTTAAAGACTCTGCAGATAACCCCAAAATAGCCATTTGCACCACCTGCCAGGCCAGCATCAGCAAGGGTAGCAAAACTGCCAGCCTGACGACCACCAGCATGATCAGGCACATGGCAGCAAAGCACCTAAGTGGGCCATACTCCAGGGTCCAGGAACAGTGTCTGCGGGTGGCACCACTGCTTGTTCCGCTGCATGCGTGCAAGCCAATCCTCTCCATGGCGCATGCTAAGATGCCTCCTGCCCTGCACCTGACGTTGCACACTCTCAACTAGCACCATCAGCAAGCACGTCCACGTCCTTGTCCCAGCGAAGCGTTCAGTTGTCCCTACCCCAGTCATTGGAACGCAAATGCAATTAAGCAGCCAAAGCCCCACAGGCCTCACTACTAAATTCACACATTTTGTGACTGCTTGCGCTCAAAGTGATGCCTTTTAGAGCTTGTGGAGACGGAAGCTTTCCGCAGCCTGATGGCGGCTGCTGTCTCTCGGTACTCGGTCCCCAGCTGCCACTATTTCTCCCGGTGTGCCGTCCCCACATTACACGAACATGTGTCCCACAACATTAGCCATGCCCTCAACAATGCAGTTAATGGGAAAGTCCACCATGATACATGGACAAGTGCTTGTGGGCAGGGACGGTACATCTTGCTGACGGCACACGGGGTTAACATAGTGGAAGCCGGGACCACTGAAGAGTTGTGGACAGCTCTGAAAGAGCAGGCAGATCTGTGGCTGACACCGCTGAACCTACACCCAGGCATGGTCGTGTGTGACAATGGCCGGAACCTGATGGCGGCTCTGAGGCGAGGCGAGACGAGCTTACACACGTACCATGCTTGGCCCATGTGCTTAACCTCGTGGTTCAGCGGTTTCTCAAAACCTACCCGAAGCAGCCGAATTTGCTTGTCATTTTAGAAAGTCACCTACAGCTTCCGCCGCCCTTGTCGTGTTTGCAGCTTCCGGCTCACCGACTGAGACGGTGTGTGATGTCCCCACACGTTGGAACTCTACATTTCAGATGTTGGGAAGGATTTGTGATAAGAAGAGGGCAGTTGTTGATTACCAGCATCAACAAGGCTGTCGGTATTAAGTTCAGACTGCACACATAAGACCTCAGGAGTGGCCATGGATGTCAGACATATGTACCATCCTCCAAAACTTTCAGGTCTCCACCAAGATGGTGAGCGGCGATGATGCCATAATTGGCGTCACCATCTCGCTTCTCTGTCTTCTGAAATGCTCTCTGCTCACAATCAAATAAGTTGCATTTCAGGCGGAGCACTATGAGATGGCGCAAGGAACCATACAGGGTGATTACACACAGCCCAGCCTCTTCTCATCCCAACGTGGATTGGGTGACAATGAGGAAGAGGAGGAGAGGCTAGTTTCATGCGCTATAGATGGTACTACCTGCACTACTGTCATACCATCTGTTCAGCATGGATGGCCTGAGGACAGGGAGGAGGAGGAAAGCATGGTAAGTCATCCTCTTAGTGAGGACACGGAAGTCTTGCCTGTTAGAAGTCTGGCACGCATGGCTGAGTTTATGTTACACTGCCTTTCCCGTTACCCTCGGATTCTCCAAATTTTGGGTGACAGTCATTACTGGTTGGTGACACTTCTAGACCCACGCTACAAGGTGAACTTTCTATCTCTTATTCCCGAGGCGGACAGGTCTACGAAAATGAGGCAGTATCAGAAGGCCCTTGTTGCGGAACTATTAAAAAAATTCCCATCGGAAAACGGTGGCGGCAGAGGTCACAGTTCATTGGACAACCAAGGAGTACAGGTGAGAGAGACACAACTCCAATCCAGCAGAGGCAGGGGAACACTCTCAAAGTTCTGGGACAGTTTTCTCAGACCCTCCCATCTTATAGGTCCTGAGGCAAGGGGTACTCTCAAGGAGTGCAAAGTTTGGGAAGATGGTGAGGGAGTACCTTGCCGACTGTACCAACATCCTCTGTGATTAATCTGTGCCTTATAATTACTGGGTATCCGAGCTGGACACGTGGAATGAACTGTCTCTCTACGCCTTGGAGGTCCTGGCCTGCCCTGCCGCTAGCATTTTATCAGAGCGGGTTTTTAGTGCAGCCGGAGCAATTATAACCGATAGGAGCATCTGCCTGTCAACTGAAAATGCTGACAGGCTGACTCTTATAAAAACGAACAAGGGCTGGATTTGTCCACACTTCTCAACACCACCGAATGATAGCAGCATAACATAATCTCAAATACAGTGTCTTTTTTTGGGAGGTGAATTCCCATGCACCTCTTCAAACCTACACATGGGTATATGCTTCCTGATTTTGTCTATTTGCTCTTGTCCTCCTCCTTCTCCTCATCCTCCATCACCATCTCATTCACCATCATATCTACCATATCACCTCCTCTACGTGTCTTGCAAGCGGCATTGGAGTTCCTCCAAATTTTTGGCAGCTTTTGCATTCACTGCATAGGCAAACACTATGGGAGACCCACTTCCTAATAATGGGAACATTGTTTTTAGGAGGCTCTCCAACCTCTATGTCTCTTCCAAGGGGCATTGGAGTGCCTCCAAATTTTTGGCAGCTTTTGCATTCACTGCATAGGCAAACACTATTGGAGACCCACTTCCTAATAATGGGAACATTGTTTTCAGGAGGCTCTCCAACCTCTACGTCTCTTCCTAGGGGCATTGGAGTGCCTCCAAACTTTTGGCAGCTTTTGCATTCACTGCATAGGCAAACACTATGGGAGAGCCACTTCCTAATAATGGGAGCATTGTTTTCAGGAGTCTCTCCAACCTCTTCGTCTCTTTCAAGGGGCATTGGAGTGCCTCCAAATTTTTGGCAGCCCTTGAAGTCATTGCATATGCAATATAGGAGACCCACTCGCTAATAATGGGAACAACAAAGCATAGCCGGCTGATGGCTCTCTAACAATAGCGAGGGCTGACTGCTGGCCCTTTAAGAATAGTAAGGGCCATCCGATGGCCCTATAAAATAGGCTTTGTGACTTTCAGAGTCCCTCCATCATAAATGAAACAGGATGTGTCTGATAATGTGTCACACACCACATAGCCAGATAAGGTTGTAAAATGTTAAAATGACATTTACCAGTGAATACATTTGTCTTGGTTGAAAGCAATGCAAAAGTGCAAAAACGCATCAAAAACGCTACGTGTGAACATAGCCCAAAGTGTGGAGGAGCTTTTTTTGTATATTTGTTTTGCCTTATATACAAGTCATTACCCTAGAAGGATGTTCCTTGACATATTTCCCAAGAAAATCCATTTTGTTTTTGTTTTTGTATGTTGTATTGTGAGTCCGTAAAAGTGGAGAAATACCTCTGACAAAGTTGTTGACAGCAGTAACCTGGGAGTCAGGAATGCTTCCAGGCATCTTCCCCATGCTGTTCCCATGTAATTTGAGCACTGTTCCCATCGATTTGGGCAATTTTTAGTCCGTCTGCAGACCGTAGGGGGGAGCCGCCTGAAAAATTCTTGAGTTTCCCATAGACTTACATTGGGCTCGTTACTCGGACCGAGCACTCGAGCATTCCAATTTGCTCGACCCGAGCATCGAGCACTCGAGCATTTTAGTGCTCGCCCATCACTAGTAATAGCTATGGAATGTTTCAACGTATGTTAATGATTCTGAGACTGTTTTTCATGACATATTATACTTCATATCAGAGGTAAATTTAGGTTGATATATTTTGCTTTTATTTGTGAAAATATTGGAATTTGGTGAAAATTTTGAAAAATTCTCAATTATCAAACTTTCAATCTTTATATCCTTAAACCAGTTAGTTATGCTGTACAAAATAATTAATAAATAACATTTCCATATGTATACTTTACATCTGCATCATTTTTCAAATGTCATTTTATTTTGTTAGGATGTTAGAAGGGATAAAAGTGTAGTAGCAATTTCTCATTTTTCCAAGATATTTACAATAAGGACTTATTCAGATTTAAATGGACCTTGCGGGGCCTATATATTCACTCCACAAAAATTAGACCATTTTAAAGACCACACCCCTCATATACTTCAATGCTGCTTTCACAAAAATTTTTAACCCTCAGGTGCTACACAAGAATTAATGCAAAGTCGAATGAAAAACAGAAATTACAATTTTTAGTGTAAAATGTTTCTTTAGCGACATCTTTTTCACTTTTACAAAGAATAGCACAAGAAAATGAACCCCACAATTTGTTTATTAGTTTCTACTGAGTGCACTAATACACCACATGTGACCAGAAACCTCTGCTTGAACAAATGGCAGGGCTCAGAAGGGAAGGAGCACCATTTGTATCTTGTAACAGAAATTTGTCTGAAATAGATTGCGGACGCCATGTCGCATTTGCAGAGCCCCTAAGGTGCCAAAACAGCAGAAAACTCCCACAAGTGACCCCATTTTGGAAACTACACCCCTCATGGATTTTATCCATGGGTATTGTGAGCATTTTTAACTCACATGTACTACACAGAGTTTGATAACATTAGGTCTACAATTTTCAATTTTGGAAAAGGTAACATGAAAAAGTGGACAGCAACGTTTGTTACCCACCTTCTTCTGGTAATAGCAATACCCCAAAATGAAGTAAAAAAGTACTGTTTGCATCATAAAAAAAAAAAGTTGTGTTTGGACACACTGCAAGGCTCAGAAGGGAAGAAGCAACATTTGGTATTTGTAATGTAAATTTGGCTGGAATATATTACAGACACCATGTCTCATTTTCAGAGCCCCTGAGGTACCAAAATAGCAGAAACCCCCACAAGTGACTGCATGTTGGAAACTAGACCCATCAAGGAATTCATCTACTGCTATGTTGAGCTTGTTGAACTCTTAGGTGCTTCACAGAACTTTTTAAAATGTGGATGTGAAAATGAAAATTACATTTTTCTCTGCTAAAATGTTGTTTTACCCCCAAATTTGTAATTTTCACAATGGATAATAGGAAAAAATGGACCCCATAATTTGTTATGCAGTTTCTTCTGAACATGAAGATACTTGATATGTGGTCAAAAACTGCTGTTTGGGTACATGGCCGGGCTCAGAAAGGAAAGAGCGCTATTTGATTTTTGGAGCGTAAATTTGTCTGAAATACATTGTGAATGCCATGTCGCATGAGCAGAACCCCTGACATGCCAAAACAGTAGAAACCCCCAACAATTGACCCCATTTTGGAAACTACACCCCACAATGAATTCATCCAGGGGTATATTGAGAATTTTTAACCTACAGGTGATTCCCAAAACTTTATAACATTTAGATGTGAAAACAAAAAAAATAAATTTTTCTCCTAAAATACTGTTTTTGCACTGTTTTATAATTTCCACAAGGGCTAATAGTAGAAAATGGACTCATATTTTGTTATGCAATTTTTACCGAACGTGGCAGTACCCCATATGTGGTTGTATACTACTGTTTGAGCACACATCAGTGATTGGATGGGAAGGAGCGCTACTTGCGCTATTTCATTTGAATATATTGTGCTCTCCATTTGCCGAGCCCCTGAGGTGCCAGATCAGCAGAGCCCACCCCAAGTGACCTAATTTTGGAAACTTCACTGCTTAAGGATTTAATTTGGGGGTGTAGTGAGTATTTTGAACCCACAGCTGCATCAGCTGAATTTTATGACATTGGGACATGAAAATATAACATTTTAGTAGTAAAAATAAAATTTTTGTATTTGCTGCAAATTTGTCAGTTACACAAGGGTTACTAGGTGAAACTGGATCCCGAAATTTCTCTGAACACGGTGATGCCCTATATGTTGACAGAAACTACTGCTAGGCCACGTGTCAGGGCTGAGAGGGCAGGAGCGATATTTGGCTTTTGGAGCACAGATTTTGTTAGAATAGTTTGGGGGCAACCTTTGCGGAGCCCCTAGGGTGTCAGAACAGCATAAAACCCCCCAAAGTGACCCTATTGTAGAAATTGCACCTCTCAATGAATTTATCTATGGTCGCAGTGACTATATTGTAACATCCACACCATGCTTTATTTCTGGAGAATTGCAAATATAACAGTTTACTGCCTATATATTGTGCCCCCATACAGTGTAGTGCCCCCATATATTGAAGCGCACCCATATATTTTGCACTTCTGGCAACATGCACCCCATAAATTGTTAATTGGGCTCTCCCCACCACAATAATGCAAAACATGTGGCTGCTTACTGTGGTTAAGGCATAGAGGGGCTCAAAAGGAGGGGGCATTTAGATCCCAGATTTTACTGGATTTTTTCTGAGGGGGTATTGAAGACGTGTCACTTTTCCAGAGTCTTTGTACTACCATTAACATGGTAACCCCCTATATTTCCAGTTCCAGGTGCCAGGACTGAGTGGGGACTTGTTTTGTGCGGGATAAATTAGGGTTTTTATTGGTAACATCTTGAGGTTCATAACATTGCTTTCATTATAAGGCGGGATTACATTCTTGTGCACTTACATCAGGGTTTCTGATGGGTTTCCCACAATAATGCAATTCAGACTCCCGACAAAACCACCCACCATAATGAGGCAGATGGAGACACTTAGGAGAACGTTTGGCGTCTGTTCCTGTGGTATCCATCTTTTTAGGTGTGCACAGAACTGTGGTCATCCACACTTGTGCGCTAATAAGATGCCTAAAATGATGGGACACCACCGAAACAGAGACAAGACGCAATCCAAAGGGACTCCATGAGTCTCATAAGTGAGTGGTTCCATCGGGTATTTTGCCTGAATCGTGGTTTTCGGGATCTACACAGAAACTCCGACGTAAGCTCTCAGCGGAGAGCGCAGGATAAATGTGAGCCAAGTTCTGATTTTTGGGAGGTGGAATGAACATATAGACAGCCGTACAAGAATAGTTAATATTTTTATTTTTGCGCATTTCACCTTGTGGAATAAGTGATAAGACGACTGTATTCTCTGAGTCCATGTGATTACAGTGATATTAGATTTATATCTGTTTTTTTATGTTTTGCTGCTATCACACAGTAAAAATGCTTTTTTATAAAAAAAGTAATAGCTATTTCATTGACATATTCTCAGAGTTGTAACTTTCCTATTTTTTGACAAACAGAGGTATGTGAGGGCTTATTTTTTGTGCGATGTGTTGGAGATTGTTTTGGTACCATTTTGGGGTACATAACGTTTTTGATCGCTTTTATTCTGATTTTTCAGACAGAGAATGAATAACAATTGTTAATTCAGTAATTGTTTTTAACGTATTTTTCGGACTATAAGACGTACTCTTTTGCTCCAAAATTTTGAGGAAAGTGGGGAGTGCGTCTTATAGTCCAAATGTGGCTGTGGCTGTGGATGGTGGGCGATGGGGGGAGCGGCAGCGGTGGAGGAGCGGGTCACAGGAAGCAGGAGCCGCCTGCTGCAGCCAACAGTATGCCCGCTGTTAAAAGAAAAGGAATATTCACTGCTCTTTATGCCCAGGACCAACACCTGAGGCTGACACTGTGCGTGCTATTAAGGAGAGTGAATAGTCACTGCTCCCCACGTCTATAGTCCCAGGGTGGGGAGCAGTGACTATTCCGGCAGCTGATCTCATCGTCTGGGGGTGCATGGCAGTGACTTCATGAGCATCTCGCATACTGAGATCAGCTACTGGCAGCAGAACAAGACACAGTGCTGGAGCAGAGGGAAGAAAGGTGAGTAGAATCGTTTATTTTTTTGCGTGCATGGTGATGGGGATGGGGGTGCCATGCATACCAAGATGAGGGTGCCATGCATACCAGGATGGGGATTCCATGCATACCAGGATGTGGGTGCCATGCATACCAGGAAAGGGGTGCCATGCATACCAGGATGGGGGTGCCATGTATACCAGGCTGGGTGTGCCATGCATACCAGGATGGGGATGGGGTACCATGCATACCAGGATGGGGATGGGGTGCCATGCGTACCAGGATGAGGGGGCCATGCATACCAGGATGGGGATGGGGGTGCCATGCATTCCAGGATAGGGATGGGAGTGCCATGCATACCAGTGTGGGGGTGCCATATATACCAGGATGGGGATGGGGGTGCCATGCATACCAGGATGGGGACCATGTATACCAGGATGGGTATGAGAGCCACATATAACAGGAAGGGGGGGCCATATAAACCAGGATGGGGGCATATATATACCAGCATGGGGGATATAGATACAGAATTGGGGGACATTACCCCTATTACAGCGTCAGCAGCAGGCTCCCTCCCCCATAACAGTGCATCATGACCACATTTTTTGCTTTAATTTTTTTTCCTTTTCCTGCTATAAAACCTACAGTATGGTCCGGTGCATCTTATAGTCCGAAAAAAAATATGGTATATATTTTTTTTGCACCGTACACAGTGCGGTAAAAGTGATAAGACCAATTTATTCTTCGGGTAAGTAAGATTACAGCGATACCATATTTACAGTATACTATTTATGCTTTGATGCTTTTATAGACTAAAAACAATATTTTACTAAAATGATTTTGTTTTTACACCACCATATTCTGAGAGCTGTAACTTTTTTGTTTGTTCCCCAATTGAGCCATGTTAGGACTTTTTTTTTGCGTGATGATTAAGCGTTTTTATTTCTACCATTTTTTTTTACATATAACTTTTTGATCGCTTTTTGTTACATTTTTAGTGTGTCAGTATGATGAAAAAGCAACATTTTTGGTATGTTTTTTTGTTATTTTATTTACGGTATTCAGATCAGAACGTTCCGGAAGCGGAAATACCAATTATGTATACTTTTTTTTTTTACTTATCTCTGTCTTATCACAAACGCTGCGTTTTTAGTGTGATTTTGATTTTTGTCTGCTTTTTTTGTGTTTTTTTTATACATTTTATTTTACTTTTTTCAATTTTTCACTTAATCCCTCTGCGGAGACCTACCAGTGAGTCACTGACAGACCCTGTGAGACTCTGCGTATAGCTGGATCTCACAGGCAACCGTACTCTGGGGTCATCAGATCATATTAGGGTACCATAGCAATGATCGGCACCAGCGGTTATTATCGCGGGAGGTCGATCCTGCTATAGGGGGTCTTTTAACCCCCCTTTAGCCACTTAGATACCATTGTTGTGATTGACAGCGATATTTAAAGTTTTCATTGGCCCT
The DNA here is from genome assembly GCF_046119375.1 of Phyllobates terribilis. Classification (NCBI taxonomy): domain Eukaryota; kingdom Metazoa; phylum Chordata; class Amphibia; order Anura; family Dendrobatidae; genus Phyllobates; species Phyllobates terribilis. The sequence goes on from NW_027362764.1 coordinate 255,730,766, forward strand.
GATTGGCTTCAAAAGCAGCTGTGCCGATATGGCAGGGCGTCAACTGTCAGATGTACAGGTGTCACCAGCCGGAATTTTGGCCGTGGGGCAGGCTATCCTCTTATTCCCTATCACCATTTTAAAACAGTGATGAGGGAATAAGGCCCCTTAACAGCTGCCGTTTTTATGCGTATAGGCGGTCAGGGGTTAAGTTATACCCCAACCCTTAAACAAAAATGCAACATATCCTAAAATGTTACATTGAAAAGTAACTACATATATGTTCATGCCTGGAAATACACAGCATGCAATATAGTCATGGGGTGTATGGTTGATACTATAAATAAATTGAAAAATTTTCTTTATAAAATATTTAGAAAAAAAATATTGTGTACTTTCCAAATAAGGAACAAGACGAGATAAGCATGTTAGTTTCATGTCCCAAAAGCAAACACCTGTAATAGACCTTATTTTGTGAGGTCGACAGCTGATTTTATATTTTGGAGATCTGTGATATGTATTTAAAAAAATAAATAAATAAATTATAGCTTATACCTTGTGACACATAAGCCTAGGTTTCAGGATTTTTCTTTACTAGCAAAATTAGGACACGGAGTATTAAACTGCAGTCTTGGTTTGCAATTGCACTGTGTGAAGATCAAAATAATAAAGTTACTGCAGTATATCACAGATCTATGAATTCACAATCACACAAACTATGAAGACACAGCAAATCCCCATCTCATTTGAATCTTTGAATTATTATTCACGAAAGGATTAACTCTCCCATTTTCAATGTGGTTTAACACTAGTGCAGTGATACAACACAAAGCAATTTTGACCTTTTGTATCCCTAAGTAGAATGAGCTGTGCCCTCTGACCCTACACTGTAAGGGGCACTGCTTGGCTGGCCCTCATCTTTTATACTGGTTGTGATAGTCCTCCTGATTGGCTGTGATAAACCTTGTGATATGATAGTTGCAAGGCATTATCGGGAAGCCTGCCCACGCTAGCTCTTCAGGATTGTGTGCAGTGGCACAGAGCATTTTTTTTGTCTGCGCAAATTGAATTGCAAACTGTTTGTATTTGCAGGGACCTGCGAAATTCAGGAAATTTGACTCAAAGCTGATTCTCCACAGACCAATTTTAGCATAACTAATAAAGTATTAATACAATAAATCAAATCCATTTTAGCCTAGTATTTTATTTTTGAAGTAAAGTAAAGCAAGGTACGCTGTGCTTTTCTATGGTCCAAAAAAAGGATGCACGGTGTAAATGACGCGCACCCAGGGCCGTGGGGTACTCGGCAGCCGGGCCTCTGGTTGCTGGAGGGGATATCAAGGTGGCTGGTCCGGTCCGTGACCCAGGGCGGTCAATCAAAAAGGGGGAATTATTTATAGGGGATTTGGAAAGTGTTCGTGACGCCACCTGTGGATTGCGGCTAAAGGGTGCCGCCGCTGCGGAGCAGTCCTCTGGAGCTGGTATTACAGCAGCAGGGATGGTGTGGCTCTCCACAGGTAGAGCTTGCACCAGGGCAGTGTTGGTGGTGTAAGTTGCGCTGGGCGTTGTAGTGTCGGGAGGGAGAGATGGCGCAGATGAACGAAGGGACGGAGGCAGTGCGGTGCAGTCATCCAAGTATTTACTCACAGTTCTTATGACAGTTCCACTGGTGCACTGTACAGGTGTCAGCCTCACACGTCGCGCTGCGTTCACCAAGCAGGGGTTCAGCACTTCCTCAGGCAGATTAGGAGAACCTGACAGAACCCCACTTTCTTGTGTTCCTAGCTAGACCGTCTTCACGCTGGGTCTTTCTCCCTCCTGCCCTGCGCTTCCCACTCTCAATCCCGCTCGGGTGCTCTGAAGTCCCTCCTGTCTTGTTGGAGTTCCCGGACCTGCTTGATCCTCACGGGGATTAGAATGAGGCTTCGGCAACTGACTATATAAGCCAGAAGCCTCTGGTTTTCCCAGCCGAGACTTAGAGTAACACGGCTGTACCAGGGGCCGGTCCCCTTCTTGCGGCCTTCGATCCCTCTGTCTTCTTACAGATTTGGAGCGTACGGGTGCCGTCCTGCACTCGCCGTACCCCCTAGGGCCTCTAGGACTGGGCCCTACTTGTGGAGCAGAGCTCCTAAAGAGACTCTGCTCCCTGTCTGTTCTCCACTGACTGACTTGCCACCCTAAGATGGCTTATCTTTATATACCTCCTTCTATGGTGCTCCCCTAAACTGCTTCCTCCACCCACACCCACTACTGGTTCCCCCTACCTTTGGGTTCCCCCCACTCCAGCCAGGGACAGGGCTCAGCACTGCGCATGCATCTTGCCCTTCCAGCCGGCCTGGAGCAGTGTAGTGTTGAATGTGGGTGCTGGGGTTCCGGGCAGCACTCCCTCCTTACCTGAGAGAAGGAGACACCACACCTCTGGGTGAGGTGCAGTACCTCTGTCGCGACTGAACCCTCAGGGGCGCCACATAAACGTAGTCAAATATAAGCACAGTTCTGCTACATCTGACCGAACAATCTAATGCACTACAAAGCAGTACCTCTGAATACCTTTTTTGTGTGTTCTCAAACATGCTATATATAATATACTGCATATGATTTATATATCTAAATCATGCAATACTTAAAAAATAGTTATTGATGCATTATACATATATATTATATATATACTGTATATACATACATATTTACTTGTGTAACTACTGTAGATAAAAATATATGTACTTATATATATATTTACTTGTGTAACTATATAATTTGTGTTTGTGTAATTTTTTAGCTAAGCTAAAATATTCATACTTAAGAGAATTAAAACAGCATCTAACACAGAACGTAATGGTAATGCTCATGTAGAATATACAGATGTGATTGACATGGAATGATTTAGGTGTTTTCTAACCACAGTTCCCATGGGTATAATCCAGTTTAACAGTAGCTTCCTTATTTGAAATGATTGTGCTCCCCCTCCCTCTGCTAAACAGTCACTGGATCTTAATCTCCATGGACCGCCAATTTTCTGTGCAATGTTGGTAGCTTATACAGCAGCAGTATCTATATCTATCTATACTGTACGTAGATTGTGAGCACAACTGGACTCTCTTACTAGTTTACAGCTAAGCGTACATTGTAATGAGTTTACTGACAGCTATAAAGCAATTGATCAGTCAAACATTTCCAAATGATGTGTACAGAAGTCAGTTGACAGAGTGCAGTGTGCTGAACATGGCAGCGGAATTCAATGGCGAGTCATTAGGACAACTGTGATGGGTTTAAATGAAGTTAATGTGCTACACCAGAAGTTGCACACTACTTCACATAGTAAAAACAGCTGACTAGTTGGGATAGATCATGGGATGCACCAGATAACTAACAAACCAGAGCTCTTTCAGGACATCTCATTGATGCTCTTATTTAAAGAGGTTGGTGTGACAAGATTTAATTTAAAGGGAATCTGTCTCCAGGTATTTGCCATCTAATCTGACAGCAGCATAATGTAGAGACAGAGATTCAGTGATGTGTCACTAACTGGGTTAATTGTTGTAGTTTTGAGAAAAACACTGTTTTATCTGCAGCAGATTATCACTAGAAGACTAGTAAACCTGCTGCCATGTAGTCCTTCGTATTCATCAGCTCTGCATAACCCTGACCCACCGCTGATTGGAAGCTTTCTACATATGCACAGTGTACACAGAAAGCTGCCAATCAGTGCAGTGGGTGGGGTTATACAGAGCTCAGCATTCAGAGAATTGCTAGATCTGTAGTAAAGAAAACAGGGATTTTATGAAAAAAAGGCAAGCAGCACAGTAAGTGATACATTGCACGAATTGGGGTATATGCCTCCACTGATGCTGCTCTCATATGGTTTAGCAAAAACCTAGTGACAGATTCCCTTTAAAGCACACCTGTCAGCAGGATTGTGCTCAGTAAACTACATACACTGTCAGGTGGGCGCCGTTACACTGATTAATGATAACTTGGTTGATGAAATCCGTCCTGTGGTGCTTGTGTAATCTTTACTTTTAGATTGGAGATAATGATATGCTCGTGCTCCGGGGCGGCCTGTGGGGGGCGCTTTATCTGGTGCACTGCTTACTTATTCTGTATGCTCTTATGACAGCTCACTGTGCCTTCACTGACCTGCCTCCTATTTTACCTAGCCCCGCACTACTAGATGCATTATGTAAAATAGGAGACAGGCCAGTGAAGGCAGAATAAATGCAGTTTTTTTTATTCTGCCACATGTGAATGATATTTCCTTAATATCTCATCCACTTTATTGCTACTGTAATACTCTCGATGATCCATACAATATTTTCTAAACATTACTCTATGTAGATTTCACACGGGAAAAGACAAACATTTTTTTACCAAAATAAGCAGGGGATTCAAAAGGAATAGGAAATATAAAGGAAATACTTTTTATTCTTGTTGGATCCAATTCCATTTTTGTCTAAAAAAACTTCTTAAACAACGGTGTGGGTTTTTTCTAAATTTTGTATGTGAATCAACCCCAAATAAAAAATCTATTGAAATAATCCTATATGGCAAAACTAATAGGCAAAGGTCGGAGTTTTTTGAACTTTTGGAAATTTCCAATATAAAAAAATTGTGTAGAATGAAAAATGGGTAACAAAAAATAGAAAAATACTAAGTTGAATTTCCCCTATAGATTTGCTAACTTATGTAGATATAGGACATAGAGGGCCTGATGCATCATTTGCGTTTTTTTAGTCACTTTTCTTTTTTTAACTTGTAATTTATTGACGTCTTTTCGCTAGATTCTTCAAAAAGGCAAACGTGGTTTATGAATATTGTGCAAAAATCAAAAATGCCCATCAATTTTGTCTTTAACCTTTCTTGTGCCTTTTTAGAGCAAAAAGTTAAATGCTTTAGTAAAATGTTTCAAAATTTGCTTAAAAATTTTAGGCATACATAAAATCACTCCAGAGATGAAGGAGATCACGAGTATATTTAGTGACTTCTTAGAACGTCACAATTGATGAATCAGCTGGAAACTCAAAACCCAAAACTCTACCCACAATTGTAAATGTAAAAAAAACTGGCAAACCCATATAAAATAGACTTTAAAAAGGCAGAAATGAAAAGAAGAATAAGGTGCAAATGATAAACAGGCAAAAAACACCAAAAACTAGACATAAAAGGATTTAACTATGATAATGAATTGGGCCCACACACTTTTTAAAAAGAAAGAAAAAACTACTTGAATATATACATGAAAGTCGTCCTCTAAATCCCAGATGTGTTTTATTTTTACAACATGTGGGCCATAATATATACTTTCACACAAAATACGACCACCCTGATGTATTTAAGGCAAGGGAAAACAAGACTGCAAGTAATTTACTGAAAACTACTGTACATTCACATAGCTCAAAAGCTCTAAACAGTATAAAGTAAAAGTGAAGAACAAAGAGCTCCAATACAGAACCATACATAAACACAGCACTAGAATAGCAAAATGCACAGCATTATGTAAAAGATGCAATCAAAATTATTCATCTCCATTGTAAATTAGGTTTTCTAGCAAAATTGACAGACTTTCTGCTGTTTGCAATAAACCAAACAAGAACAGTTTAAATAGCGTGACTCAATTAATGAAAGTGGTTTCTTATAATTCAATGCAAAATGTTATTTTAAATGACTACTGAAGTCTCAGAATTATTCAACCCCTGCATGACAAATTTCTCTAGTATTTTGTAGAGCACCTTAGGTAGGTATGACTTGTTCCAAACACGCTACACAGCCAGACATCTTCTGGCAGCATCCTGAGAAATCTTAGAACATTCCTCAAAGACATTTGGCTCCAGCTCACTAATACTTTAGTGTTTGAGTGCTGTAACCATCTTCCTCAAATCCCACTAAAGATTTTCTATAAGATTCAAGTCAGAGAACTGTAACGACCACTCCAAAATCTTCCAGGATTTTAACAAAGCCTTTGTGGACTTTGGGGCATGCTTGGGATCATTCCAAACCAAGTAGGATCCCGGCACTCACATGTGAAGTAATTAGCTGTTTATTGTTGTCTCAGCATACAAGTCATAAGATGACTTGTATGTTGAGACAATAATAAACGGCCAATTATTTCACATGTGAGTGCCGGGATCCTACTTGGTTTTATCTGCATTTCCTCCACATTTACCACAAGAACCATACAGAGTGCTGACCAGCTTGCCTTTTCCTTGCTTGGGATCATTGTCCTGTTGGAACGTCCAATGATGCCCAAGTTTTAGCTTCCTCACAGAAGGCTTGAGGTTTGGTATTAGGATTTTCATGACAATTGAATGAATCTATTTTGCTCCCATGTGCTTGAGGTTTCTAGTGACAGAGGCAGCAAAGCAGCGCCAGAGCATAAAGGAGCCACTACCAATGCTTCACTGTGGATATCACCCAGCCACCACCATGCCTCACTGTAAGCAGGGTGTTCTTTTCAGCATATGTTTTATTCTTGCTCTTTCAGACATAGGCCCAAAAAGTTTCAGTTTTGTTTCATCGCTCCACCGAACAGAGTTTAAAAACTTCTGTGGCTTATTTATGTGGTTTAGAGCATACTGATGCTGACGTTTTTGGCTTCTGGGTCTGTACATGTGTACATCTTGGAATTTGGGTATGGAGACCTTCAGTACAGATAGTATGCACCTTACTGTGCAAACTGAAACCTCAGTGCCTACTGCTAGCAGATCTTGCTACTAGTCTTTTGCAGTCACTTGAAGGTTTTTGAAAAATTGCCTCCTCAGAAATCCATTGACTTCCTCTTTCTGTCATGTCCATGTCTGTATGTCTAAGAATATTCAATGCCTTTGTTATCTTTTTGTATCCTTTTGCTTATTTGTGCAAGGCAATGTTCTTTTTTTCTTAACTTGTCGGATCAGTCTCTTGACTTTGCCAAATTTCTAACATCGCAATCAAACGTCACAGTCAACAAACCTTTGGCCAGTCGAGGTATTTGATGCATTTTATCTCAAGTACACATGATGTAATTAATAAAGTCACTATTTAGTTCCATCAGGTCTATTTGAGAAAACACTTGAATTGTGAATGTGTGCTTTTATGATTGATCCATTCAGAGGTTTGAAAAATTATGATACTGCAGTAGTCATTAAAAGTCACATTTTATACTGAATTTGGAGAAACCACTTTTTAAATTGTCTATCTTAAATTGGCTATAAACTGTTCTTGTTTCATTGTTTTCTTTGCAAACTGCAGAAAGTTTTTAAATTTAGTTAATGCAGCTAATTTGTAATGGAGGTTGAATACCTCATTAGTAGATGGAAGCGACTATAGGTGTCACGGGTGTGTCAGAGGTGACAGACAGTCGCCCTGCAGTTGGTTGCAGGCGATATCTATGTTTGACATTACAGACTTCTTCTTAGAGGCTGGCTGTCTCTAGGACCCAACGGCTACCTCTCTCTGGCTAATTAGCTCCGTTGCTTCGGTGTATAAATACTTGGTGTGTCTGAGAGGCAGGTGCCGGCGATCTTCATTACTACTTGTGAGGCTTTAGCAAGAGCATTACTTCATCCTCTCTGGAGCTTGAGGCCGTGTGCGCATTTGTCTGGAGTCATCTAAAGCTAAGCAATCCCCCCTTGTTTGTCTACCCTTGTTGTCTATAGAGTTTAGTGGAGATCGACTAGTGCTCATCTCCTCCCTTCCCTAGTGTCTTGGCTCCCTTTCCGTCTTCCCTTGCACTAAGTCTTTCCCACACCTTGCGTGACATTCACTGTGTCCCCATAACAATATCATCCACAGAACAGTGACAACCACTGTGCCCCCATAACAAAGCCACCCACAGAAGGATGACATGACAACCACTGTGCCCCCATAACAAAGCCACCTACAGAAGGATGACTTGACAACAACTGTGACCCCATAACAAAGCCACCCACAAAAGGGTGACAACTACTGTGCGCCCATATCAAATCTGCCCATGGAATGATGACAACCACTGTGCCCCCATAACAAAGCCACCCACAGAAGGACGACATGCAACCACTGTGATCCCATAACAAAGCCACCCACAGAAGGGTGACAACTACTGTGCCCCCATAACAAATCCACCCACAGAAGGCCGATGATAATGTCACGCAAGGTGTGGGAAAGACTTGCAACACAGTGCAACACAGAGGGAAGAGGGAAAGGGAGCCCAGACACTAGGGAAGGGAGGAGACAATCACTAGTTGATCTCCACTAACCTCTATAGATAACAAGGATAGACAAACAGGGGGGGGGGTTGCTTAGCTTTAGACTACTCCAGACAAATGTGCACATGGCCAGCTCCAGAGAGGACAAAGTAATGCTCTTGCTAAAGCCTCACAAGTAGTAATGAATATTGCCGGCACCTCCCTCTCAGACACACCAAGTATTTAAACACCCAGGCCAGGAAGCTAATTAGCCAGAGGGAGGTAGCCGCTGAGTCCTAGAGACAGCCAGCCTCTAAGAAGAAGTCTGTAATGCCAAACGTAGAGATCTCCTGCAACCAACTGCAGGGCGACTGTCTGTCTTTTTCCGCCGTTATGCACCACATCTTGAAGACTTCTATCCGTATCCAGGACCCAGAAGTTACTATGCTTTATAAGTTGCAACCTTATAATGTAAAGTAACCTTTGAGGCCTGGCTACGGACAGAAGCCTTGGTTGATAGTGAAAAGGCCAAAAATGCAAAGCGTAACAGTGGAAAGGAGAGGACAGGATGGTGGGCGGTGAGCAGCAGGGCACCCAAATTGGTAAACGATGGGGTGAGTAAAACTTTTTTTCCTGGCCCTGTTTCAACTTACAGACATATTTGGGTTATGAACAAACCTACATAATGCAACTAGTTTGCAACCCTTGGACTGCCTGTATAGCTTATAGCAGCTAATTCTCACTTTTATGTGTGTACTTGCTTTATGTACATTAGTTATTTGCTTATTTGTCTTTAATGTTAATATTTTTATTTTAGGTCGACATTTTGCTGGTTTCCAACCAATTTTCTAGTTATCCATAAAGTTATGGTCTTAAAAGGGTTATTCCCATCATTAAACATTATTGCCTAACCGCATAGTAGGTGTAACTTTATAATCAGTAAAATCACTGGGACCACCACCAATCTTGAGAACAGGATTGTTGAAATGGATTGGTGGCCATGCAGCGTGCCTTCACTGCATTTTTTTCTGAATGGGATTGCTGGAGCTAGCTGCATACAGTACTTGTCTTTTCCAGTTGGTTCCTTAGAAAATGAATGCTGCATCTGTGGTCACTACTCCGGCATTTGAAAGCCACATTCTTGTGATTGGTGGGGGTCCCAATTATTAAACTCCAAACAATTCATGTTGAGAACAATCCTTCATATTTCACTGTTTTCAACTTACATTAGTCATCTTGAAACAAATTAATATTGAAACATGATAGTCCGCTTTAGCACTAAAATTAAAACTTTTTTGATTTAATTTCTAATTATAACTTCCCAAGAAATAGCATCCTATGTTTAAAAAATTAAAAAATTCATTCTGGAAGCTGGCCATTCACATTAGAGGGAAGTCAGCCATATCTGCTAATTTTGAGGAAATTGACTAAAATTATTCAGTAGAACACACCATCAGTCCTGTGATATTGAAGGAAAAAAGAAATTGATGTGTAAAATTTCAACCTGTCTGACTGTATGATCCAATCTGTGTTCACCTAAGAAATAAAAAGCTGCCAGAGCTGGCAAAGACTTTTACTTTCTTCTATTGATCATTGGAAGACTCAGTCAAAGGGGTTGTTTAGTCATATGCTACAAGCCACTCTATATGATTGCAGACTTGTGAATCATCACATTGCGTGCAGTGAGCGCTGTGAGGATTCTCTGGTACCGGCACCATGAGCAGCTGTTGTGTGGCCAAAAGTTTGTGATATGCATACTCCCAGCAACATTCCGACTAGACTGTTTCTGGCCTCATTCAATATACTTGCATTACAACGGAAGGCAGTTAGTACACTACAGTCCTATAGTGACATCGTAATCAAAGCAGCGGACAAGGGGGGCAATATCGTGATTTGGCCTTGTACAAAATACGAGAGGGAAGCATTCCGTCAATTAAAGGATATTATTACTTACTCCAAACTCCACTATAATCCCACTACCTCCTTCACCGCTGCGCTCCAGACGATCTTGGCCCATGCTTGTGAAGGCGGGGTTATAGACAAAAAAACTGTGGAAGGCCTGACAGTTTGGTTCCAAAAAACACCAACCTTTTATCTTTTGCCTAAAATCCACAAGGACCCCATCGACCCGCCTGGACGTCCGATTGTGTCGGGTTTGTGCGGCTTATGCGAACCCGTATGTAAATTCATCGACTTCTATTTGAAGCCAATCGTTGAGACACTACCCTCTTACATTAAGGACACAACGGACGTCCTCACGCGGGTTGATGGTGTCCTTCTGGAAGAAGGAGTACTACTTGTCACAGCAGACGTAGAAAGCCTGTACACCAGTATCGAGCACACTATCGGTCTGGAGGCGGTCCGCCTTTTCCTCGGGGCATCCGACCTTGGCGGCCCACTGTGTGGACTGATTGTCGAGCTCCTGCAATTCGTCCTGACTCATAATTATTTTCTGATTAAGGATGCAGTATATCTGCAGAAACGGGGCACAGCTATGGGGGCGGCCTGCGCGCCCTCGTACGCCAACCTCTTCCTAGGCGCTTGGGAGAGGCATATTTTTGGCGATGAAGGCGCGGGGGCTGCTAACCAGATTTTATGCTGGCTCCGTTACATTGACGATGTTTTGGTTTCTTGGCGAGGGACGGTGCAGGAGCTAGAGGAATTTATGGTCCAATTAAATCGGAATACATGGGGCATTAGGCTGACATACAAATTTAACACCACAAAAATTGATTTCTAGGATGTCGCGCTGGAGGTTGATGATGGGAGGTGCCTCCAGACCGACATCTTTAGAAAATCTACGTCAGTCAATGCCCTAATACACGCAGATACTGCACACCATCCCGCAACTATGAGGGCCGTCCCGGTCGGACAATTCCTGAGGGCAAGGCGGATCTGTTCCTCTGACCTTAAATTTGAATGCTAGGCCGTGGATCTGAAGGATAGATTCAGGCAACGTGGGTATAGTAACAGGTGTATCAGGCGTGGATACAACAGAGCAAGGCGGACTCCACGTAACAATCTATTATATTCTAACATCACTAAAGGTGTGGAAACAGGACAAGTAAAGATTAGGTACATTTCAAATTATAACCATGAGTGGGAGAATATGAGGAAAATCATGACCAAACATTGGGACATCTTGGCAACTGATGCTTCCCTGGGACCAGTTCTTGGGGATCATCCACTCATGACCCCGAGACGGGCCAAAAATTTAAAAGATCTGCTAGTCTCAAGTCACTATACTCCAATGCGGTCGAATCCTTTTGGTTCTCATGGACCTACTCTTGGGACATTTCCCTGCGGCCGGTGTCTTGCCTGCGCCAATGTCGCGCGCAGCAACACGTTCACGTCCTCAGATGGCAAAAAAGAATTTAAAATCAAACACTATATTTCGTGTGGCACTAACAACGTCATTTATTATGCTGTGTGCGATTGCCCCCTAATTTACATTGGCTTAACATCTAGGGAGCTGAGAATACGTGTGCGTGAGCATGTGCGCGACATTGGTGGGCCAGGACGGCGGCCGACATAGATGAACTCAAGAGTATTCCCAGGCACTTCAGGGCTGTCCACAACTGCGATCCTAGCTGTCTTAAGGTGCTAAGGTGCGGGGGATAGATGCAATACATTTGGGCGCGCGGGGTGGCAATGTCAGAAAAATTCTGGCGCAAGTAGAGGCCAAGTGGATAGTGACGCTTGGGACAATGTCACCCCGCGGTCTAAATGAGTCTCTCTCTTTCTCCTCCTTTTTATGATATGACAGTATGAGTAGTTTGATCCTATATTACATGGTGAACCCCCTCATTCATCCCCACTGCGCCCGAGGGACACATTTGTCTACTCTGGGGTTTATTGTTATCTTTTATTTTTTATTTTTAACTGGCACTCTGATTTTATGATTTTAATTTGGTTATTTTTCCAGTTTCTCTGTAGATAAAGTAACAACTTTTTCATTCTGTATCGTTTTGGATCATTCCTTATCCATTCTTAATAACCGCGTGATGACGGATATTCCACATGAAGAATGAGAAAGTGAGGGGATAAGCAAAAGGAAAAAGACTTTCTGATGGACGATTTATAATTGATATTATGTTTTAAATGCATTTCCTGCTTTCCTTCCTTTGTTTAATCTGCATTACATATCTGATGCTCTCTGTGCTGTTCCCCTCCCCTTTCCACCTACGTGTTTCCTTGGAGCTAGTGCTGCTGTCCCGCGACTTGATGCGCATGCGCCGGCCCTCCTGTGGTCGGGCGCGCCCCCAGTTGTCTACATGACGTCCGCGCACGGTCGGACACTTCCGCATTCCTGACGACTTCGGGGTGGCGCCTGACGCAGAATTTGGAAGGCGCATGCGCTGGTATGACGTCTCGGAGACACCCGCACCTGCCCCCTTTACACGCGTCACCAGTCACGTGAGCGCTCACGTGATCGGCGCGAATGGTTTAAAAAGGTCCTTCATCCCCAGTGATACCACTGCCCCTTGAGAAAGCGGCCCTAGTTGCCGTGAAACGCGCGTCGGGGACGCATTTTCTATCCTGGTCCGACCACTTCAGCTTGCTATTATTGGTAAGAACACCAGTTCTTTTAGGGTCAACCATTTATGATGGATTTCCCCTGTCATCAAGACATTTAGTTATGAGAGGTTACCTTCCCTCATTTTTGTCCTTGGGGAATCCTGTTTAAAATGTCCTGCTATTTGCTAAAATCTGTTAGCACTGGAAACATGCACACTGCACCTTATTTGATTGGTTTGGTCTGACTGCCTGTCAGCAATGCACTATGAAGTGCGCTACCATATGGTCAGTCTAAGTATAACCCATTAAATCCTGACATTATTATGTACCTGATTAAATTATAATTATACAAAAAAAATAAATAAATAAAAAAAAAAATTTCTACAATTTTGGTCAGGAATTTTTTGGTATAGTGCTTTCTCATGTTTTCCCATGTGTTTTCCCACATATTTGCATTTTTTGGGTTCGATGCCCTAACTTTTTTCTATCTATAAAACTATGCAAATTTGATCAAATATTTAATATCAGGGCAGGCTTTGTTCTGGCTGGATCGGATATTTCATTGTCTACCTTGCTTTTGTGTTTTGTTTGAGTTATATATTTTTAAATGAATGCTTCAATAAAATATGTATACTTTTTTCTAAGCCACGATGACTCTGTTGTTCTCTCTTTAACTAATGTTGCATTGAATGATGCTGGGCCAATCTAGTCAGAATGGGGCTGGGAGTATGCATATCACATATTTGCCGTCACATGACTGCCCACTCCCAGCGCCAGCAGCGGAGAATCCTCACAGAGCGCAGTGTGTGCGATGTGAATATTCAAAAATCTGCAGTAAAATACAGTGACTGAAGACTTGTACACAAGGTGTGGGAAAGACTTAGTGCAATAAAAAGGGAAGAGGGAAAGGGAGCCCAGACTCTAGGGAAAGGGGGAGTGGAGACCTACTAGGCTGATCTACTATCAATCTGTCTCCACTAAAGTCCCTATATTGGCTCTTCACCAATTGCCACACACGAACCTCACCCTGTCTCTCCCTGGCGTTTGGCCCTGGCTAGGGAAGGGAGGGGGATGAGCGCTAGTCGATCCCCACTGACAACTAAAGACAACAAGGGGAACAAACAAGGGAAGATAGCTTAGCTTTTAGTCAACTTCAGAGAGATGAACACCCGTCCTCAAAGCTCCAGAGAGGATGAAGTAATGCACTTGCTCCAAGCCTTCACAAAGGGTAATGTGAGGATCGCCGGCACCTCCCTCTGGCAGACAGCAGGTATTTATACACCCAATCCAGGGTGTTAATTAGCCAGAGGAAGGAAGCCGATGGGTCCTAGAAAGACAGCCTCTAAGAAGGTGTCTGTAATGCCAAACTTATAGATCTTCTGCAAACAACTGCAGGGCGACTGTCTGTCACTTCTGACACACCCGTGACATGTACTTTAAGACCGTACAAGCCCTTTAAGCAATTTTTTTATTTTCCCATTCTAATTTTCCCAGTTCAGACTCTTCTGAAGACCTAAAAGGGATCATTTTATAAGCATGTTTGTAATTTACAGTATGCACTCAATATGTATGAAGTATTTTCTGCATGGATTTGCTTGTGGACTGTAGCATTTCTTGTTTCAAACAGAGGCTCAGACTGTATAGCCACAATCGGAAATCCTGATCCTAGCAGAAAATACTGTCGCTTTCATACTTGAGATCTCCTTTGTTTGAGGAAATCAAACTAGTGTGGTCAATAATTAGCGACCTGTATGCAGCACAATTTAAAGAGGTCCTGTCATCTGGTCAAAAGTGAGCAGTTTCTGCTCTCATTTTATTTCCACTGCTTCCCTGAGTATTCCTTTATTTTTTTTTAAATTGCCATACAGTTTCAGGGATGTGTCCCTTTTTATTTAGTGTTAATTTTTTTGGATCTTACCAAGGGGCGTTGCTCACACGATAATAAAGCAAAGCAGTGTAAAGACACCTCCCCAGAGAATCCTATAAGTCACACTCTCTTAGTACTTTTTAAAGGTACTCTTTAAAAATACAGTGTCTTTATTATTAAGGGAAAATGATATCCAATCCTACAGGGCCCAGTATGAAAATAAGTGATTGCCCCCTAAACCTAATAACTGGTTGGGCCACCCTTAGCAGCAACAACTGCAATCAAGTGTTTGTGATAACTGGCAATAAGTCTTTTACAATGCTCTGGAGGAATTTTGGCCCACTGATCTTTGCAAAATTGTTGTAATTCAGCCACACTGTAGGGTTTTCAAGCATGAACCACCTTTTTAAGGTCATGCCACAGCATCTCAATCAGATTAAGGTCAGAACTTTGACTAGGCCACTCCAAAGTCTTAATTTTGGTTTTCTTAAGCCATTCAGAGGTGGACTTGCTGCTGTGTTTTGGATCAGTGTACTACTGCATAACCCAAGTACGCTTCAGCTTGTGGTCACAGAGAGATGGCTGGACATTCTTCTTCAGGATTTTTTAGTAGAAAGCTGAATTCATGGTTCCATTTACCACAGCAAGTCTTCCAGGTCCTGAAGCAGCAAAACATCACCAGACCCTCACACTACCACCACTATATTTTACTGTTGGTATGATGTTCCTTTTCTGAAATGCTATGTTACTTATGCGCCAGATGTAATGGGACATATACCTTCCAAAAAGTTCCACTTTTTGCTTGTCAGTCCACAGTGTATTCTCCCAAAAGCCTTGGCAATCATCAAGATGTTTTCTGGCAAAACTTAAATGAGCCTTTATGTTCTTTTTCCTCAGCAGTGGTTTTCATCTTGGAACTCTGCCATGCATGTAATTTTTGCTAAGTCTCTTTCTTATGGTGGAGTCATGAACACTAACCTTAACTGAGGAAAATGATGCCTGCAGTTCTTTGGATGTTGTTGTGGGGTCTTTGTGACCTCTTGAATGAGTGGTCGCTGTGCTCTTGGAGTAAATTTGGTTGGCCTGCTACTCCTGGGATGGTTCACCACTGTGTCATGTTTTCGCCATTTGTGTATAATGGCTCTCACTCTGGTTCACTGGAGTCCCAAAGCTTTAGAAATGGCTTTATAACCTTTTCCAAACTGATAGATCTCAATTACTTTGTTTCTCATTTGTTCCTGAATTTCTTTGGATCGCAGCATCCATTTTTCAATACCTTGCGAGAGCATGTACAGTTAATACAGTTCCTTATTTAGTGCTGTACCTATATCAATTAGTCATCTCTCTAAATGCCCAGTGTAACACTTAATTTTCCCTCTGGTGGCCCTGCATGAACATTTGCAGTATTAGATGTGTTCACCTTTACCTTTTCATGGATGTTAGTTAAGTATTCAAGCGTCTTATTAAAAAATTCAATCGTAGCTAGCTAGAAAAATACCTGGCAGGCTGCAATCCTCATCACAACCACAGGATGGCAACCCATACTCAATATAGAGAATGAAAATCTCGTGGCAGAGTATCACAAAATCATGTTTTAATTTACTCATTTTTAATTCTAAACATGTATTATATATAAAACACAATATCATGCACCATATTTTGGGTACATCTACAGTACGTTAATGCAGAGTTTACTGTAAGTCCACATTTATAAATGTGTCTGAATATTTGTGCTATAGAGAAAATATTAGAAGTAGATACAGTATGTGTATAGAAATATGGCTCTTTTATAAAATCTAACAGGTTGGATTGTAGTGGAGGATTTCTCTTATGACACTTGACATCTGGTTTGCTAGTTCAGACACCACACCCGAACACTGAAAGGAACATCAAATCAGGAAGGAAGAACATTAACCTGCAGTGCCAAATAAATGATCCAATTAGTAAAATAAACACAGCAATTTTTGCTGAAATCTCTTACGCCTTTGTTTCACCTGATTATTGTTGCTAGAAAACAAATAAATCAGTGCACTTAAGAGGAAAACGGTTAAACTTTAGCGTAATTAAGCAAAAAAGAAAAACTAAACACATCCTATTTACACAAATAGTTTATAACCAAAGCCATGGCGGTCATGTTGATCAGATCACAGGATATGCATTAAATATACACACAAATGTTTATATACTCTTCATGACTTCCACGGATGCCTGCAATTTAAAGTCTTGGAAAGTGGTTAAGCAACTCCACTTATGTCCAGTAGAGGGAACTCAACGACTGTGTAAAAGAAACTTTTGTCTTCATACATCTTCCTATTTTTTCGCATCATAATTCCGACTTTAGTACGGAAAAGTATGGGGAAAGGAATAGCTATAAGCAATCTGTAGTATAAGTAATGATAACATCCTAATTTCCACAAATACTCATCAATAAAAAGCATTTATGGTGTAAAACAGCAAATTCTGAAACAGGGCATGAGAAAGAAAGAAAGTAAGAAAGAAAGAAAGAAAGAAAGAAAGACAGAAAGGAAAGAAGAAAAAGAAAGAAAGAAAAAAAGAGAAAGAAAGAAAATCCATTTTAGATGAACCTTCACTGCTACCCATGGCCACATAATCAATAGTAATAGGACCAGAATCTAGCCATGTCTGGCTGATGATCATTTAATATTACTAGGGAAAACTGTGGAAGTTCATACAATTTACAGGGGAAAGAGGTGATTTGTTACACAGTGCCTAAAGTTTCTGCTTTCCATGCCAAAGATCTTCGCAGTTGCTTCCTGCCTTAACTAATATAATAGAGGGGAACCTGCTCTACAATATCCATAATAATGAAAATATGGAAAGGGGGTTGTTCAATTGGGATAAATAGTTCATTGTACAATAGTAAAAAAACACAAAATCTTCCATTAATTACAGAATTGTCCAAAGATCTCCCTATAATCAATCTTCCAGAACTTAACTTCTATTTCTTAACCTCAATGGATAAATTAAAGGGATTGTACAGGACTATAATATGGATGACCTATCCTTGTTGAGGTGTAAAGTGTATGTAGTCTTACGTACAGTGTGGACATTGGGCAGCTATAGGACCTGCTTACAGTGGATCAGTGGGAGTGCAAGTTGTCGGACTGCCACCAAACTGATATTGATGATCCATTGTAAGGTTAGGTTATCAACATCATAGTCCTGGACAACCCCTTTAATAAATGAACTGGATATAGAGATCTCAACTTTTCACACCAATCAGTTATACTATCAACGCTTAACATTTTATATAACAGTTCTGCTCAACCGACCATTATGACATGGACTTTATAAGATTTCTGGCACGATCTACACCCATTGTTTCCAGCAAGGTACCTCACATTACAGTTTCTGTTTGATTGGACCAGACTGGCCTCTGCTCCTTCTAAGCATCAGTTAGCCTAGGACACCCATGACAAATGTCGTACTTCTTTGGACAACTTTTTGGTAGGCACTAACCACTGCATACTGGGAGCACTCCGCAATGCCAGCTGTTCCAGAGACCCCTGACCCAGTTATCTAGCCATCACAATATGTCTCTTGTTAAAGTTACTTAGATCCTTGCGTTTGCCCATTTTTCACATCCACTTGAGGCCTAATATATTCCTTCCCTTTAAAGGTGCAAATATAACAGATTAATCAATATTATTAACATTGCCTGTTTTTTGTTATGACTGATTGGTGCAGTTAGACCTAGTTAAATACAATTTTAACTAGATAATGACCAAACACCATAAATTTGAAATGCTTTGTCTTAGATTTTAACCCAGCACCATTGTAAATTTATGGTGAGAGGATAAAGCTCCTGCTTATGTAATCTAGCAAGAACAGGTCCTGTTCCCGGTTGTCAGACACTGTCGGAGATCCTGGGGAGAAGACAGAAGCGGTTTATTACCACTTCTGTATTCTCTTTTGCCGGCTATATAGTGCTTAGTAAGAGTTATGCAGTGAACAGAAGCATCTGTGATGCCGAACCTTCTGTAGAACCTAGCAATAACGTAATCACTTGGTCTCTGCTAGCGTAGCAGAGCTGCTGGGCCCTGCTGAGTATCCCTTGCCAAAGCAGGAAGCCGTTTTCCACTTTAACTGGACTGCCCTGCTACAGTGGAGAAAAAAATGAATAATAAAAGAAAAAATTACCTAGCGATATTTTATGGTCTCTTGGTGGGCAAATTATTTAAAAAAATAAAATGTGTAAAACATCTGCAAAAAAAAGAAAAAAAGTAATGCAGAAAAATGTCCCCATGAAAAAAAAACAAAAATGTATATAAAATATATTTTTTTACACACATAGAAAAAAAAATAAAAAAAGTACACAAATTAGGTATCCACACCACTGGAATTCATCCAACTGGTTATTTAGTGGGAACAGTTAAACAGTTAAAATTCTATAGAAAAATAAAAAGGTTTTTTATATTTATGTCACAAAGAAAAGTTATATAAATTGCACAGTAATAACCAGTACTAAAAAGTATTACAATTCATTTTGGGTAACAGAAAGACTCATACAGCCACGTCAATTAAAAAAAATGCTGAAAAGAGAAGAGGCAAAAACAAACCAAAAAAGTAGCCAATTATTAAAAGCTCATTAGGGGTTAAAGGAGTTTATAAAGTGATTGATTTTTCCGTACCAATGAAATATATCAGACGTGCATAAAATTCACAATGTATAAAATATTCTGGCAGTAGAGAGGTGAAAAAAAAATGTTCCGCATCTATTGCATTTGATTACACCTTCCACTATTTACACTATGTAGAGGAACTGATCGAGGCAGCAAAATAGACATGAATCTACCCATGGGCCCTTCTGAAATGTTTTATGATTTCGGTAGACCTTGGCCTATGACGGTAGACTTTTCCTAGTTTACATTACTGACACACATTGGAAATTTCTCAAAACAGAAAATTACTTGAGAGGAGGATTAATAAAATTGAAAGGTCTACTAAATGGTGCATATATATAAAAAATATATATATATATATATATATATATATATATATATATATATTTATATCCAAATGTACCAATACAAAATGATGATATCTACAGAACCTGTGTATCTAACATTAGGAGAACTGGCCTCAGCACTGTACTATATATCTGAATATCAGTAGCAAGTATATATTTATTCTATATCCCTTATTATATGAAATATCGGTGTGATTTATATCTGCTTAAGGCCAATTAAAAGCTTAACGTTCCTAATCTGCTATCTTGGGATTTCTATTCTGAGATGCTGGGTAAGTAAATATTTTTGACGTATTTGAAAGCCCCCGAGAGGCTTTCTGCCCAGTATGTAAATTGCTAGGAAATCTTTACTTTGCCAAGAATTGTGGATGAACCCAAGAACTTGATGCTATGTCTTAGGAAGGACTATAAAATTGCACAAAACACACTTATTAACTTCACTAAGTGGGAGCTTCCAATCCTGCTTAAACTTAATATGATCCTGATCCCCATAGCTAATGGCTTATGAGCATGAAAAACAATGATATATGCTGTGTGGAAGAAAACAGACTCCCCAGTGCCGAGTCTCCCTGTCTGACTGGCATGCAGTAAACTTTCCATCTCCTCCGAGCCCTGCAGATTCATATAATCGATTATTAGTGTCAATGTGCTATAGGCATTCAATGCCAGAATAGTCTGAGACACATCCTGTGGAGCATCTGCTGAGGCTTTGCTCTCACAGTGTAAGGTCTGCAGCTTCTTCTACATTTTCCTACCACACAGTTCTGCAAACATCAACCTTTATGCGTGAATCTGTGTGTTAATACCCTGAAATGCTATGTATTGTATCCACCAGTGGGATGTCAAGTGAGGGACTCCGACTCAGGTTATTGATACAGAGTGAAGAAGTGAGTGCTGACAATTTTATGTGGTACGTGACCAGAGAGGATATTTAAGCCAACAATTCATCTCAAGGCGTCCAGAAAGCAGGATTTTAACATCATTTCATGCAGTTAAGTACACATTTAGTACTAGCGCAGTGACGGAGGACATGTCAGCAGGTCCAATATTATATAGGAACACATTTTTTTTCCGCATTGCTGCTTTTTCTAATGAATGTATTAATGGAACCCATTCACCCGGGAGAGAGCTATTTCTCTCCAGCACTCACTTTCAGGCAATCTTCTCTTACATTGTTGAGAATAAAATATAGTCATGATGTGCACCTGACCAGCTCTAGTAGGGGTTCACATATTTAGATCCCAATAGACTAGTGGTCTTCAATCTGCGTCTCTTCAGCTGTTCCAGAACTACATCTCCCAGCATGCCTACTGCTAGGTGGTGCAGTTTTGTAACACAGGTCTTTCACTGTATAAACTGCAAAAAATATTAAATAGATCTCTTATGTACTCTGAATATCGATGTCAGAATGGCTGTACAATCCTTTTTAAAACTTTTCTTGCTTAATGTTTTAACCCAGAAAAATGATCATTTTAATATCAGGATTATACAGCCAGCCTGACATGGACAGTGGCTCATTCAGATTTTTATCTTATGCTAAAATACGGGCGCCGTGTCAGTTTTTATCATCAGTGATTTTTCACGTATGAAAAAAGGAAGAATAGAAACTGCAAAGTATCCCCAAACAATTCCAATGTAAAAAACAGCACACAGATTGCACAAGGATATCATCTGTGTGCTGTCGGTGATTCTCACTGACCCATAGACTTGCATGGGTAATATTGATACATGACTCGGTTCAAAAACAGACATGTCTCAGTAATTTTTTTCCAGACGCACAGTCTGCAAAAAACATGAACATGTGATTAACTCCATTGATCATAATGGGTACATGTTCACAGGTGAAACACGTATGTGAAAAACAGAGGTCTGAATGAGGCCTAAGTACATCAGCCTCATGAGGTCTAAGAGGTCTATTTAATAATTTATGCTGTTTTGGATGGTGAAATACAGTCAAAGATCCAGTTTAAAGAATTCCGTTCACTACAGATGCGATTCCCGAAATCCAAGTAAAAGGATCATGTTTTAATTAGGAAAAGATGAAAATGCTGGAAGCAGAATTTAGCGATTCTGTTCAAGCAAGGTTAGAAATGCTCCTGGAAGGAAGGACTGAAATTCAGAGCATCTTGCTTTATTCTTCTCTGAGGTGGTGAGAAGGCCTCTCTATAGTAAGAATTGATTTTATGCTCCTTATTTATTTTACTAATTAAACTTTCTACAGCTTCCTTAACTAAATCCTGGTGTTTTTATTACTGGTGGTAGAATCTGGTCAAATTTGGTGTACGGTTAAAATGCCTCATTAATGTGTGTTCATCAGGATTCCTCAATTAAAAAAGTTTTCTTTTAAAGTGGATTTCTTTCTCTTTTCATACAGTGGGGAAAATAAGTATTTTATACACTGCCTATATTGAAAGTTTTCCCACCTGCAAAGAATAGAGAGGTCTGTAATTTTTATTGTAGGTACACTTCAACTGTAAGAGACAGAATCTAAAAATAAAAACCAGAAAATCACATTGTATGATTTTTACATAATTAAATTGCATTTATTGCATGAAATAAATATTTGATCACCGCCAAACCCGCAAGAATTCTGGCTCTCACACACCTGTTAGTTTTTCTTTAAGAAGCCCTCCTACTCTGCACTCATTACTTGTATTAATTGCACCTGTTTGAACTTGCTACCTGTATAAAAGATATCTATCCACACACTCAATCAATCACACGCCAACCTCTCCACCATGGCCAAGACCAAAGAACTGTCTAAGGGCACCAAGGACAAAATTGTAGACAAGGATGGGATGGGCTACAGGACAGTAGGCAAGCAGTTTGGTGAGCAGGCAAAAACTGTTGACACAATTACTAGAAAATGGAAGAAACACAAGATGACTGTGAATCTTCCTCGGTCTGGGGCTCCATGAAGGATCTCGCCTCATGGGGTAAGGATGATTCTGGGAAAGGTCAGGAATCAGCCCAGATCTACACAGGAGGACCTGGTCAATGACCTGAAAAGAGTTGGAACCACAGTCTCAATCATTACTGTTAGGGCAGAGACACATTGCCATATTTCACGTCCGAGGATTTTATGGTAAACTTTGTACTGGCCGGCAATTCTCCTGACCTGAGCTTGACAGCTGAATAGAAATACATCATGCTGTCATGCTCAGGTCAGGAGAGGTGCCGACCAGTCCATTCAGTGCGATGCAATGATCGCACGAGTTATACGGCCGTGTGTCCCAGCCCTTAGTAACACACTACGCTGTCATGGATTAAAATCCTGCAGGACACGCAAGATTTCCCTCCTCATGCCAACACATATCCAGGCCCATTTGAAGTTCACCAATGACCATCTGGATGATCTAGAGGAGGCATGGAAGACGGTCATGTGGTCAGATGAGACCAAAACATAATTTTTTAGTATCAACTCCACTCGCCATAATTGGAGAAAGAAGAAGAATGAGTACAACCCCAAGAACACCGTTCCAACCGTTAAGCATGGGGGGGGGGACATCATACTTTGGGGGTGCTTTTCTTCAAAGGGGACAGGATGACTGTACTGTATTGAAGGGAGGATGGATGGGGTCATATATCGCAAGATTTTGGCCAACAACCTCCTTCCCTCGGTAAAAGCATTGAAGATGGTTTGTGGCTGGGTCTTCCGGCATGACAATGACCCAAAACACACAGCCAGGGCAATAATAATAATTATTTTATTTATATAGCGCCAACATATTCCGCAGCGCTTTACAATTCAGACAATTTACAGACATTATTGGCACTGTCCCCATTGGGGCTCACAATCTGCATTCCCTATCAGTATGTCTTTGGAGTGTAGGTGGAAACCCACGCTACCACAGGGAGAACATGCAAACTTCTTGCAGATGTTGTCCTTGGTGGGATTTGAACCCAGGACCCCAGCGCTGAAAGGCTGCAGTGCTAATCACTGAGCCACCATGCTGCCCAAATAAGGATTGGCTCCGTAAGAAGCATTTCAAGGTCATGGAGTGTCCTAGCCAGTCTCCAGACCTGAGCCCAATAGAAAATCTTTATAGGGAGCTGAAACTCAATGTTGCCCTGCGACAGCTCCGAAACCTGAAAGATCTGGAGGATATCTGTATGGAGGAGTGGGTCAATATCCCTGCTGTGTTGTGTGCAAACTTGGTCAAGAACTACAGGAAAAGTCTGACCTCTGTAATTGCAAACAAAGGTTTCTGTACCAAATATTAAGTTCTGTTTTTCTATTGTATCAAATACTTATTTCATGCCAGTTAATTATGTAAAAACCATACAATGTGATTTTCTAGATTTTTTTTAAGATTCTGTCTCTTACAATTGAAGTGTATCTATGATAAACATTACAGACTTCTTTATTCTTTGTAGGTGGGAAAACTTGCAAAATCGGCAGTGTATCAAATACTTATTTTCCCCACTAAATGTTTCACTTCAACATTGAACTTGCTGACAATGTCAGCTCTTCCACACTGCTAAGTCTACTCTGCTTTTCTACTATCTCTCGTTCATTGAATCCTGTGGTTCTAGACACCATTGTTCCATCTGGACCATCCTGCTGCACCAATGTCTCCTGTTCATGTGGCACAACTGCTGCTCATTTGGGGTCACGGCTTTGAGGATCCACTGACCTCACTAGGTGAGATAAAGCATTTAAGGTACTGTACGTGTAGAAGGCGCTTATCAGGCTAACTACTACCAATGGCAGCGATAATTGTGGACAGGGAACCACTAATGTCCGTAGTAGATATACTACAATAAATTAACTGTTCTATAGTAAAAATCGCACTATCGGTAGTGAAAAAGAGATCAGGAGAAGAGTACTATTATTTTATAAAAAATGTTTTATTTGTTTGGATGAGATAAAGCATTTAGTCATAAAGCTCAACCTCGCCATAGTTCACATTAGTGTATTCAAAATTGCTTTCCTATCAATTTTACCAAAAAACACTCAAAGATGTTAACAAGAGTTTTCCTCCTTTTCTTTATATTCCGGTTATTACTATGTTGTAATATTATTTTAGTGTTTATCATATTAATAAATAATTTTAAGCCATTGATATTGTATGTAGTGAGACAAATCTAGCTAAAATAAAATGAATTAATATAATGCATATATTTTATAACGTTCTAATTGTCATTTACTATATATTGGATGACTTAGCAGTTTAATCAACATTGCAGAAAGGTCTTAAGAACATAAAATATCTCATACACACAGAGCCTTATAGCGGCATTCAGCAGTCCTCACATCCAAGCCTACAAAATAACCTACATGGTCTCACACATTCTTCATTACACAAACAGCTCCTGCTGTCCCCTTCCTCAGTTCATTATTAAGTCCTACTGTGTCTGGTTGTAAATAGTTTCTTCCTAGCCCCTAGAGAGGTTCCACAGCATTGTTCAACTGTGTTAAATAACTCATTCACTTACTAAAGTATGCTAAGCTTAGTAGGGAATTCAAAAAATCTCTAGGAAAGGTATGACTGCATTGTCTTCACTTATTTGGTCTTGGAAGGGGAGGTATCAGGAATTCTGGCCAATGTGAAGGGCACAATAGCCTATCCTTGACCGAAACATCAGTGAAGGCCACCTGCTATTACAGAACTGTAAAACTGCCTTGTTACCGAGGTCCTAAGAGGCATTGTATTCAGCAGTATTCAATGTCCAAGCCTTGCTTGAAGCTTACAATTAAAAAAATGTACAATCATTAAAGTACAAGCAGAAAACATTTAAAAATATGACAACACAGATATCATAATATATATATATACTGTATATATTTATATATATATATCACGGCTGTATTCATTTTTATCAACCTTGCAGTCAATGGGAAAAGTGTGCCATTGTCTATACAGTTGCATATGAGTAGGGATGAGCGGACCCGTGGAAGTTTGGGTCCTGGTACCTTTATTCCAAAGTTTGGTTCGGGTACCAGAACTATATCCGAACTTGAACCAGAACCCGAACACCATTGAAAACGATAGGGATCCAAACTTTTGAGCTGGAAAAATTCTCTCTCTCTTTCGGGACTTCCCCCGGAATTCCAAACATTGCAACGGAGTGCCGAGAGACGTCCGTGTTCGGCGTTTAGCACCGGACTCTAACTGTCCGGTACAAGCACCTAACTTTTAAGTTCGGGTTCACTCATCTCTATATATAAGTCTTCCTTTGAAAATTTACATTGCGGACATAGCTACAGGGTAAGGTTCGTTGCACCAGGCATTCATACACAAATTGTGCAGTGTGGCTGTACAGTAAATAGGTGCCAGAGCTATGCAAACTGCATGTTCTGTTAAACTTAAAGGGGTATTCCCATCTCCAAGATCCTATCCCAATCGGTAGAAGGTGTAATAATAATAATATTATTAGCAAATACCTCTAATTAGAAATGTAGTATAGTTCTACTGATTCGCTATGTCACCTACCCCATGTGCAGGGCATTGCAGCAGTCATTGCTAATTTTGCATTGCTAGGTATTGGACAAGCTAGAATAAGATCTCTTCAATTTACTAACCAGAGCTGGAGTAAGAATGTCCTGGACCCTCAGCAATAAAAGTCACAGGCCCATTAGTCTACTATAAAAATAATAATTATTAATGTACTAGAAATAGAACAAAAAAAAATATGACATAGGCTTTTATATCAAAAAAATGGCTGCCAAGTGAGCAAGCATCTTAAGCATATGGCCAGGTTCAATGTGGGCCAATGGCGAACTACAGTAAGAAACAGCTAACTGATTACCACTACAGCCACAATTTAGAGTGATACTGGAACATGTTTATCAGTTCCATGAACGTGATAGTGTGTAAGTACTTGTACAGTATTTAAGAAACAAAATGGTTGTACCTTTATATTTTCATAAAGTGCAACTTATTTACCAAGTATATTCAATAATCTTCGGCTCAGAAAAGTGGCAGTATATAATGCTGATATGTACGGAGGACATTACATAAGAAATGAATTCTGGTATACCACTTGGTGGTGGTGGTGCACCATTACTTATAAATTTGCCCCATTGTTTTGATGACTTGGAGTAAACTTAGATTAGCAAATAAAGTACTGTCCTTGGGAATTGCTCCAAACTGTACAGTGAATTACAGTCAATGATTTATACTTTTTTAATAATGGTAGATGAAAGCATCCACAAATAAGAATGTAACATCCCTGGCGGCGTGCTTGCATGGCTTACCATCTCCCACCATGCAAGACCGCAATCCTACCTTTCAGGCCAGGCTTCACACTTTTGCTCCAGTACCTGCTGTTTGTATGTCTCTTGTCTGCTGGCTTGGGGCGTCGGCGCTGTTGCTTTCTGATTCTTAAAGCTACAGTGTGTGCAGTCCTAATGCGTCCCCAGCCTATTGCTGTGAGTCACTGGATACTTAAACCCCCTCCACCGAGTGGGAGGTGCCTGAGCAACACTTTCTTACAGTCTGTGTTCTGTGCAACTGTTAGTTGCCAGGTCCTGTCCTGACTCTAGTCTGTCTGCCACCCTGGGGGCTGAGAACCCAGGGCCTCTACCTGTACCTGTTACTTTTAGTCTATTTCCGCCACCCTGGGGGCCGAGTGCCCACGGCCGCTACCTGTATCTCTGACTTCTAGTCTGTTTCCGCCACCCTGGGGGCTGAGTTCCCAGGCTCGTTCCTGTATCTTGTTCCCGGTTCGGTTCCTGTCTGAACAGTGTCCTAGCCCGTTACCTGTTTGTCTCTATGTCTGAATCTTCTCTTTTCCTGCAGTGTCTGAACCTGTACCTAACTCCAACTCGTTGTCTCTGTACTTCTGTTTGTGAGTTTTGTGTCCACTCGCTACTTCATTGTAAGTACCTTGTGTGTATCTGGTTCTGCTTGTCCCCTTTCCCTTCCTCTGTATCTACCTCCTGTGTTCTAACCATCTTCCTGTATTTTCCAGTCTGTTCCATGTGAACAGAGCACTGTCCTGTCTGCCTGCACCTTCTGCTCTGTTCTGCTCTGCTTGTTCACCGCACCCGCGGTTCCGCTCTGCTCATTCACCACACCTGTGGTTCCGCTCTGCTCGTTCTCCGCACCTGCGTTTCTGCTCCGCTCTGCTTGTTCACCGCTCCGGCGGTTTTGCTCCGGTCTGCTTGTTCACCGCACCTGCGGTTTTGCTCCGCTCTGCTTGTTCGCCGCACCTGCGGTTTTGCTACGCTCTGCTTGCTCACCGCACCTGCGGTTTTGCTACGCTCTGCTTGTTCACTGCATCAGCGGTTTCGCCCTGCTCTGTTTGCTTACCGCTCCGGCGGTTCTGCTCTGCTTGTTCACCGCATCTGCGGTTCCGCTCCGCTCTGCTTGTTCACCGCTCCAGCGGTTTTGCTCCGTTCTGCTTGTTCACCACATCTACGGTTTCGCCCTGCTCTGTTTGCTCACCGCTCCGGCAGTTCTGCTCTGCCTGTTCACCGCATCTGCGGTTTCACTCTGCTCTGCTGTCCACCGCACCTGCGGCTCTGTTCCTGTGTCCCAGTCTGTACTGGTCCCTATCCTGCCTGCGTTCCTACCTGCCAGTACTCGCCTGCCTGCATACCAGCTGTGCCTGTCAATGTCCATCTGTCTGCATACCAGCCGTGCCTACCAGTGCCCACCTGTCAATATGCCAGTTTAACCTGCCTATTCCTGCTTTTCCCGGTGTGGGTCAACAGCTGTGACTGGGGTCTGACCTGGAGTAGCACCTGGTTCCTCTGCTCGGTTCCTCCCTGGTTCACGGAGTCAACTGAGCCGCCGTGCGAACTTGGTCGGACCGAGTTGATACTTAGTTTAATTTATTGCCGAAATTATAGTGACATGTCCATTGAGTAGCATTTTACTGATAGGCAAGAGTAAAAATTTCTATCATTCTAAGACTTCCATGTAGACAAAACTTGTAGTAAAAGGGGATTTACTAATAAAAAAACAAGCAGAAAAATTCTAAACAAACATATAAAAGTTGAAGAATACATGGATCAGAGATAAACCCTGAACATGTTAAACTAAATTTTATTACACAGCTTTGCAGTAATAAACAGGGCTAAAGGTGAAGGTAGCTTGAGAAGGCTAAGAGGTTAAAAAGTCATTTGGCTTCAGAAAGTAAGGGCGAAAAAACAAAACATTTTCTGAGCGTCCCATCTTAATTCTTGCTTAGGGCCATTTCCATACTGAAACTTGAACAGTTTAGTAGCATAATGGAAATCTTAAGAAAAAAAAAACGTTACTGGATTTTTCCCCTATGAGGCTGATGGGCAGATCATAAGAAAATGTGTTAACACAAATACGAAAGGCATAAAAATATACTGTGAAGACCTTGCAAGATCTTTAGAGATGCATTAATCACCTCTGACAGAATACACATGAGGGTTTTCATTAGATGTGAAGTCTACTTATCTCGTCATCCTGTTATCTCTGATTTCAACAGCAGCTCTTAGAAATGTTGAGTTCTAGCAATGAAAGAAAAATGACCTCTTAAGCATGGTGCCATTTTTCTTAATGCTAGATGACATACCACAAGTTCATTATTTCAAAAAGTAGAAAATTAGACTAAATATTTTGGTCCTTAACCCATTCATGTCCAGATCAAATTAGACAGAATGTAAATATTGACAATAGACACATAAACAAAAGTATAACAATGAAGGGCCTGTGAGCAATAAACAATAAGATAAATATTTTTATGCAAAACCAATTAATTGAATGCTATCTTTTTTATACCTATTGATTATCATTAGTGTCAATAGCTTTCGTTTCAATCATATTTTTAGTGGAGTAACTAAAGGAGTTGCAGTCGCACCTGTGCCCTGAAGTCACGGGGACAGAATGATACTTCCTTGCTTAAAAAAGCATCCATGGCATTCATCAGACATTATGGTTGGACGGCCCAAACTTTGCCTTACGAAGTATAAGCAGTCCCTTTGACATTTTTGTCCACCTTTCTGGTATTCTTGGCTACAAAGATAACACAAGCTGTAAAGCTGTATTTTTACCCCAATAGGCAACATTAAAATTATTAAAGAGCTTGTCCACTGCTTTTTCATTGATGACCTATCCTTAGGATAGGTCATCAATGTCTGATCGGTCGGGGTCTGACACCAGGCACCCCTGACAATCAACCGTTAACGATTTCGGCAGCACCGGCTGGAACTGCTCGATTAAGGAACTGACGCTGAGAACAGCTGATCAGCAGGGCATGCCAGTAGTCTGACAACAGCCGATCAGACATTAATGACCTATCTAGAGGATAGGTCATCAATGAAAAAGTAGTGGACAACCTCTTTAAAGTCTCTTGGGATTCCTGTGTATCTGTTTTGAATTCAGATCTGGCATAGCTGTCACGATTTTATTATACAGTTATGTAATAATGATCACTTTTTATGTAAATGCATAACTAAAGCTTCTGTTATATGTGTACAGGGCTTATAAAGTGGCAATCAGCAAGTAGATGGCTAAGAAGGTGAAGTATTTGTTTACAGGCTTAGGCAGAGCATTGACCTCTACCCTGACCTGGACGAACATCCTCTCAAAGGGCAGAAGGTAATTTAGTCTCTTTGCTAGTTCATTCCTAGGTCCTTCCTGCTAAGAAAAGTCAATTGAACCCAATTATACCTAGTGAGTTTAGGTTTTAACACATGTCTATGGGTGACAGATGCTAATGACTCTGCTTCAATAAATACAGTAAGTAAATAACGCGTAAGTTGTAAAGCACTGAGCACTAGTTAATTGTTCATGGAGATATAAATCAATAGACTTGGCATTGGAGTCTGCAGTGTTATCTGATTTTTTAAGCCATTATGAAAAACAGATAAAGCTAGCAATAGAAGACATTTTATTCTTATAACTTTGTGCATTTATATAATTGGACATTGTTTTATGGTTAATATATACAATTTATGTTTCAAGAATACAAGTTAACAAATATTTTAATGTCATTAAATATCTATTTATATGTATTGTAAAAACTTTACATGAATGATCCAGCATTGACTTTTAATGACAGCCTGTATCATAACCTAGAAGTTGTATAAAAAATTCTGTAGACTTCAGAGCTGAAATCTCTAAATCGCTTCATCCATATGATTTTATGTAGCAGAGGAGACTTATGGGAAACACCTCCCCCAAATTTTAATAGGTACATAAATTAAATAGTGAGTTATAGTGTTCCACACTAGATGTGGGGGTCTTAGATGGGGGCTTCATTACTACTGTACTACTTACCTGAGGGTTGACTCAATGGTTAGCATTGTTGCCTAGATTTGAATATGATTAAGGACAACATCTGTATGGAGTTTGTATGTTCCCTCCATGTTTGTTTGGTTCCATCTGGCTACTCCTGCATTCTCCCATAACCCAAAATGATTGTGTATGTATGCGTGTGTCTAAAATAGAAAAAGTAGATGCTACTTTCTATTCTAGCTTCAACAAAAGTTTAAGCAGCATGGTGGCTCAGTGGTTAGCACTGTTGCTTTGCAGCACTGAGGTCCTGGGTTCAAATCCCAGCAAGGACAACATCTGCAAGGAGTTTGTAAGTTCTTTGTGTTTGTGTGGATGTTCTCCAGTTTTCTCCCCCACTCTAAAGACATACTGATAGGAAATTTAGATTGTGCGCCCCAATGGGGACAGTGCCGATAATGTCTGTAAAGCTTTGTGAAATTAATGGCGCTATATAAGTGAGTAAAATAAATAAATTAATAAAAATAAAACCCCCTGATCTGCAGTACCTGGGAGCTGCCACTACACCTTGTGAGTGCTTGGGCTCCACCTGAGAACTGTTCACATTCACCAGCTGCTGGAACTGTGAAGAATTTTGAATCCCTGCCATCTAATATTGATGACTTATTTAAGTATAGGTCATCAATATCATTTTGGTGGAAAAGCCCTTTAATTGGTGGTTGCAACTCTCATTTTTGCAGCTCCTTTGCCCCTTATACAGCCAAATATCATGACAATAATAAAGGGAGAGAGATAACAATTGATTGCAGAATCAATATCAATATATGGATGTTAAGACCAAAACAACCCTGATTATGAAAAAAAAATATCAAATAAATAATATCAAAAACTAATAATAATAAACAAAAAAATAAAAAATCTTCCAAAATTCCAGTCAACTAAGCTTCACTGCTATGCTAAGTAGGAAAGATACAGAAAGTTATTTTACATAGTAAAATAGTCTTCATAAAATATAAAACACAAATATTAATTCTATAATTTTATATAATTTACAAAAAGTTTTTTGATTTTTATCTAACAAGGCATATACTGTGTGTAAAAATTGTAATAAAATTAAGCCCTGAAAAAAAGGCAAAAATAATATTAATACTGTAGAAAATAAAAAAAAAATGTAGCCAACACGTGCAGAAAATCCGTAGAAAAGTATTCAATATAAATCCTAATATTGTTCTCTTGTGCGAAGTATTTTAATATTCTATTCAGCTGTTTCATACTTGTAGCTGTTTTTTCCTCTGTGTTTTCCAAAAGTGACACCAGGAAATGGTTGCCATTACAGCTCCCATTAGGATTGACACTGAGACTCTTATTTCCCTTACTCCTGCATGGTAAATCTGCTGAACTATGGAGCGATATAGGGAGAAACAGAGTGTCAGTGCAAGTCAAATCAACCCCTATAGGAGCTTTAAAGGCTGACATGTTCATTTAAAAAATACACAGGAAAGAAACAAATATAACTGGGGAAACAGCCAAAAAATAATTTATTTTTTTTCATATAAGGTCAAATTCGCTACTCAATGTAAAATAATTCTTAGATAAGATGATAAATGTAATAAATTATATAATAAAACACAATACAATACAATCATTTATTTTTATATATTTTTTTTATAGTAAATGATGAATTTTAGTAGATAGCAAGAACTGCAATAAGAAAAAAAACAATGAAAATGTTACCCATATGTAATAAAATAAGGGGAATTTGTCATATATTTATAATAGATTGGTAATAATTTTCATGTGACATGTGTTATGCATTATGAGCTCAGAATTTTTGAGTAGAGTCAATTCTGTATATGCCGAACCAAAAATACCATGAGTAATAACGGGGGGAGATGATTACTGTAACTTGATTGGTAGAAAAGAGCGTCATTACAGGCAGCTGAATCAACTTACTTGTCAAAGTCATTTCTGATGAATAAGATGAGTCTTACATGATCTGCTGAAACAAAGGTTCTTTGCAAGTAGAAATACTATGATGGACCACTCATAAAAAATCATCTTTATTTATAACTATTTTAAGGTTGTTTTCTTTAGACCATTGGGCTTTTTTATTATTCATTATATATAGTAAAAGGTCAAAAAATTGTATTGACTCAGCTTAAATATTTGTCATCCCCATTTTCCACAGTTGGCCTAAAATTTCCTGGCAAGTCTATTTTGAGTAATACTACATTTATCTTCCTCGTGTGCTGTGGATTAGAACAACAGCAATTATGAAAATGTTAAAAAAAAAAGGGAAAAACTGACCATGGAGTGGAGAATGCATGGCCTTTGAGTTAATCTCTGGAAGAATGTTGAGTTTAATTACATTCCCTTTATCAAACTGATAGAGACTTATGGAAATCCTGACTGCAATTTAACCTTTGCAAACCTGACCTTCCTAAAATTAGAGCTGGGCACCTGGAAATATTTACCAACTGAACTGAAATGCACTGTGTTGAAAGTTCTACCCGTTTACACTGAAGTTATTTTCATGTATTTCCTATGTTTAACATCACCTACATTGTGCAGCCCTGAACGTGAATCTGAGGTTGACTGGTAAAAGGTCAGATACTTTGGACTCTTTCTATCTAGTTAACTCTTGTACATGATGGAGTCTGGACGGCTTGTACGTGATAAGCACACACAATACAGCCATCAGATCACTTTGACCATTATCCTCCCTGCCCCCATTATCACTTGCTTTCAGTTTCCAAAATCTGGTCTAAACCAATGGGAAGAATAAATAAATGCTTGCTGGTAACTGATGCTGAATGCTTTAAGAATACACAATGTGAGATAAAACATTGGCTAATATATACTTCAATGTATTCTAAGTTAAGGAGAAAGACCTATTTGTATATGTTATCTCATAATTGGCAAAGAAGTAGCAATAATACTCCATATAGAGCTAATCTTAATAGGGAGCACCAGAAGCTGCCAAAGCTATGTCAAGGCCTCTCATCCAGCCACCCAAACCCTGCTTTGAACTGATGTGGGATGTATACCCCAAATAAAAGTGTTTGTAATGGGTATGGGTGTATGGGTGTCACCCATACATGGGTAACTGTATGGGGGTTAGACTTTGCTAATATACTCTGTCTTGTTGAAAGGTTTGTTAAATGATTGGACTTGGTGTAGCCACTTGTGATCAGTGAAGCTGACAATATTTGAATTTGGCAGGTCACTCGAATTTGGCCAGGAAATTTGATTCATATTTGATGAAAATCAAATATGCCTTATAATGTCCATGGCTCTGTCCTTGCCCCTTATGAATAATAAACATAGAGGTTACAAAATAAAAAAAATATATATTACATTCACATCTGTAGCATCGGCGTCTCTGCCCCCGGCCAGGCAGAGATGTCGTCCCTCTCACCGCCGCGCTCCCCGCCTGGCGTCCTCCAGCGCTCCTCTTCCTGCTTCTGCCAGCGCGCGCAGCTTCCCGGGCACTGTGCTTAGGGCGCCGCGCGCGCTCCCTCTTAAAGGGGCCGCGCGCGCCGCCCTAAGGAGTCCCCGGCCAATTGCCGGAGGTCCTCCCATATATAAAGCACCTCCTCCAATATGGAGTTGCCCAAGCATTAGTTAATGCACAGTGTACTTACCTCTGCTTCAGCCCTCAGGTCCCGCTGCTAGCCTGACTACTAGTCCTGCCCGCCAGCCTGACTATCAGTCCAGTCCGCCAGCCTGACTACTCTGCAGCCCGACAGTCTGTCTTCCGTTCAGTCCACCAGTCTGTCTATGGGCTTTGCCCGCCTGCTTACCTGGAAGCACCTGCCTGTTTCCTGTCAGCCTACCTGGAGGCTCCTGCCCGTCACTTGCCGTGACCACCTGTCTGCCTACCTGGAGGCTCCTGCCCGTCACTTGCCGTGACCACCTGACAGCCTACCTAGAGGCTCCTGCCTGTCACTTGCCGTGACCACCTGACAGCCTACCTAGAGGCTCCCGCCTGTCACTTGCCATGACCACCTGACAGCCTACCTAGAGGCTCCCGCCTGTCACTTCCCGTGACCACCTGACAGCCTACCTAGAGGCATCTGCCTGTCACTTGCCGTGACCACCTGTCCGCCTACCTGGAGGTTCCTTCCCTCTGCTCGGTCCCTCCCTGGTCACGGAGTCGTTAGCCGCCGTACGACCTAGGTCGGTCTGAGTTGATACTTAGTTACGCCCCTCTGGGTCCCTCCTTGAACCGCAGCACAGAGGTTCCACCACCCAGATCCGTAACAACATCCCTGCTCACCTGTCTTGCCTCCATAGCTACTCGCCTGTTTCTCCACCAGCTCTGGTCTTTTCTGTTCTTCTTGGCAGGTAACATCCTCTTCATTGCCTTTCTTCACTCTGCACCAGTGCTTCCTGTGCTGGCTAGACCTTGGGTGATTCTAGTCATGACATCACTATTCACAATGTCAAGACATCATGACGTGCATCACTTTAGGCATAGTCAGGGCCTTGGGTCACAAATCAAGATGTCCTTACATTGTGGTGTCATGACATGGTGCCTAGACGACACACATTGTGATGTCCTCCTGACATCATGTGTGTTGCCCAAGGGATATTCAGTGCAGGAAGCATTGATGCAGAGTGAAGGAAGACATGGAAGAAGATGTCTTTTGCAATATAGAACAGAAAAGACACGAGCAAGAAAAGAGGAAGCGAGTGGAGGATTGTGGCGACAGGACAGGTGAGCAATGAGTTGAGCATACTTATTTATTTTTAAGACCTTTTCAGTCTGCTACTAAAAAGGAAAATGGAGGTGGCTGACAGCCACTTTGCTAGTTTTGCATGTACCAAATAAAAAAATTTTTAGATTTGGGCGAATTCAAATTTTTTGTAAAACTCAATTCGAATTTGATTAGTCTTCAACAGATTCACTTGTCTCAAGTAGCCACTTAGTGGAACCAGCAAAATAGTTTTATTTTTTTTCTGTGAGAAAGGGAATTAGTATTAGGGATGAGCATACCTGTGGAAGTTCAGGTTCATCGGGCTTGGTCGAACTTTAGTCCAAAGTTTGGTTCAGGTACCCAAACTTGACCCAGACCCACATAGAAGGCAATGGGGACCCGAATTTTTGTGCTGTAAAATGACTGTAAAATGTGGGTAGTAAGGGGTTGGAAGCTGCAAAAAGAAGGAAAATGCGGGTAATAGGACAATAAACCTGCAAACAAATCTGAATAGAGAAATGAAGGATAGATAGACAGAATAGATAGGATATATGTCCTGTAGATATTTAATGCTACAAGCCCCCTACATATAATAAACTAGCACCCTTTTAGTGCCTTTCGTACATTTATTATGCTAAGAGGTCTGAAGAGAAAATCAGAGCCTAATTCGGAACATTCAACTTGCGGAGAACAGATTAGGTGCAAATAAAATTTCATCAAAAAATCACCGCTGTTTGGCCATTTAGAATACCTCAGTAGTGCTGAAGTAAGAAGAAGCTGCACATACTGCAATCCGCCCTGTCTTTCCGATCTAATATTGTGGATAAATGGATTGAAAACGTAAGAGAAGGCTGCCCACCATGTCTTCCCGATCTAATACTAAAAATAAAAAGGTTGCTGAGGTCAAATGAGTTTGTTCTCACTGCTGTCCACCCAGTCTTTTTGATAATAGAGTGCAATCTAAAATTGAAGGTACCAGTGGTGCGTAGATAAGAAGAGGCTGCTCATGCTGCTATTCACCCTTTCTTTCTGATCTAATACTGGCTATACTAAGGTGCTGAGCTAACAAGAGGTTGCTCACACTGCTTTTCATCTTGTTTCTGATCTAATACTGAAGATACTAGTGGTGCTGAGGTAAGAATAGTCTGCTCATACTGTAATCCACCATGTCCTTCTGATCTAATACCAGAGACACCAGGGGTGCTGAGGTGAGAGGAGGCTGCTCACACTGCTGTCCACCATGTCTTTCTGATTTAATAATACCAGGGATGCTGAGGTAAGAGGCCGATCACACTTCTATCTACTCTGTCTTTCTGTGCTAATACAGTAGATAGCAAGGGTGTTCATATAAGAAGAGATTGTTCACACTGCTATCCACCCTGTCTTTCTTGTGTAATAGTGCAGCTACCAGGGTTGCTGAGGTAAGAAGAGGCTGCTCACACTGCTATTCTCTCTTCATTTCCTATCAAATACAGGAGTTACCAGTAGTGCTGTTGTAAGAAGAGGCCACACAAACTACTGTCCACCATGTCTATCTGATCCAATACTGGAGATAGCTGGGGTGCTGAGACAAGAATAGGCTGCTCTGTCCACTCTGTCTATCTGATCTATTACAGCAGACACCAGGTGTGCTGAGGCAAGAAGAGGGCACTCACTCTGCGGTCCACCATGTCCCAAGTTATAGGACAAATTTAGCCTTCTAACTAAATTGAAGAGCTGATCTGTGTCTGCTAAGATCATGTAGCTTTTGCACCTTTCCAGCATTTGGCAATCACATGATCGCTGGCAAGGGAGCGATTAAGGAGGCATGAACTGTAATACACCATCTATGCCTTTCTTTGACAGCTGGTTTTTTACTCCCGTAGCTGCACGATCTCCATGGGCTTGTATAGTTAGCCTCAAAGTTTTAAAGAGGACCTGCGAACAGGTCAAACATGGCCATTTTTTCCTCTTCATTCCTGTTGCTTCCTAGAGTATTTTGTTTTCAGTTTTTGTTTTTAAATCTGCCATACGGTTCCAGATATATGAGCCTTTTTATTTAGTGCTAATTTTTATGGTCTTTAGCAATGGCGTGTGGCTCACGGGATTATATGGGGGCATGACTTTAGGCTATTTTGAATAATTACCCCTTTGAGCACTGCACTCTTGGTAAAGACAATAAAAATGTGTGACAAATAAATATGCCCATAACCCTCAAATGACTAGAATAGTGCATCATCAGAGACCCATCCAATGACATGCTCCTCTAGTCACCTGAACTCTGGGATTTATGAATCAGGCAGACTCCACTTCCGAAGCTGGCAGTGACATATGGAGCTGCTTATACTGGATCAATGGGGGAAGGTGAGTTTGCTTCCATTTATTATTTTTAATCAGTCCATTGCTAAAAAAAATATTTTGCTGTCGGACAACCCCTTTAAGACTTTGGGCAGAAGGCAAGGAGTTAAAAAGGAAATCCAGTCAAAATTATTTTCAGACATTTTTGATATTTGCTATCATATACCACTACTGAATTCCAGAATGACATGTTTCAAACCTCTTTGACACTGCTCAGATATCTCTTTTATTGCAAATCTGACACAACATGCTAAGCACACTACACACTGCTATGGATTTAAATGGACAGTCAACTTTGCTTACACCATAGTGTCAACATTTTAGCAACAGAAATCTCTGAGCAGTGCCAGAAGGGTATAAGTTCTGTAGAGCCATTCATTACTGAAACCAATGGTGGTCCAAGATCACAGATTTTGCCAAGATCTACCATGATGTATGGTATATCAAAGCTCAAGTTTCATTGGATTTACACTTAAAGTAGTTGGAAGGCCTTAAATCATGTTGTTTATTAAACTGCAAGTCCATTATAGTCAATAAGTAGGAAATTCTTATTAAACAGTACAATTCTTCTCCTTAGTCTTTGAAGAGCTTCTTGGGTCTCGGACACCAAGCATTTGGCTGGCCTTGGTCATAGATACATTCTGATTATTAAGCTTCTCTTCCCTATCTATCATGACAATAAGCTATAATGGGGCATATATTACATTCTTTTGTCATAACTCACATTGTTATTATGTAATCCATTATGGAAGTTAGGATTAATTTGCTCGACTTTTAGTTT
The DNA here is from genome assembly GCF_046119375.1 of Phyllobates terribilis. Classification (NCBI taxonomy): domain Eukaryota; kingdom Metazoa; phylum Chordata; class Amphibia; order Anura; family Dendrobatidae; genus Phyllobates; species Phyllobates terribilis. The sequence goes on from NW_027362764.1 coordinate 255,769,235, forward strand.
ATGACCTTTCTCAAGTTTTTCAACACATAAAATAGCAATTAAGGAAAGTACAACTAGGAAAGTAATGCTAAAGTGGAGTTAGTCTGATCTGTAAATATTGGACTAGTGTACTTCTTCATCATTCATTTTCAACAAGTTTCCTTTTAATTCCCTAATGTCTAAGCCTCAGGCTTCAAAAGACTTGGTTCTTAAAAAAAATGCCCGTTCATTTTATGACATTGATTATATTCATTACTTTGCTATAGGGAATTCACATAGATTTTTCGTTTCTATGTTCTTGCACTACGCTTGGGTGATTTGGCTGGATCGATCTTAGAAAAAAATAAGTACATACTGATGAGTGGCTGTACAAGAAATCTTTATTCTTGTTGCCTTAATTCACCCCATGCAATACAGCACTTTGTTAAATGTTCTCGAAGTACAAGTACAAGGCAAGAAAACTTCTTCTAACAAAGTCAACAGCAATTTGTCAGCAGTCATAATGGGCCACTGTTTTGTTAGGGCAGAAATAATATGATGGCTCTAGGTGGATAACATTAAATGAAGGACTCAATATATCATTTATAGTAAGTAATCAATTTACATATACTTAAAAAAGTACGGTAAGTATTTAGTTAGAGAAAGATAGGTGCATCTTTTTAACTTTTGTGTCTCTGTAGTAATTGTGTGTTTCTCTGCATTATCTTATATTATCTGTACATGTCGCTTCTGATTTGTAGACTGCTGCAGAATATGTTAGCGCTTTAAAAATAGAATTATTCTTATTATTATTAAAGGGTATCTGTCGCTCACAACATTTTAAATGATATAGGGGACTTAGTTCCTATAAAAATCATACTAGCACTGTGCTTGTTACTGGTACGACGCCTTAATTTCTATGCAAATAGGGGATTTTCAATGCGCTTGTGGCATGATCGGGAGCTTGGTGCACCGTTACACCCCCTCATTTTGCATGTTAAGGACTTTCCCTACTGCTGATTGCTTCCTAGAGTCAGACAGCGTGCGCCTAAACCCGGCGGAGAGCGCACACATTTTGATTTCTGGTTCCTCTCTGGGTGGATCGGTATAGTAAGACGCATCAGGAGAAAGAAGTCATAGAGAAGGGGCTTGATCACTGTATGCATGCGCGATTAGGCACAAGCCGTGTTAGTGTGCATGCGCACATATGCTGCAGTGCTGATAATCAGAAGTGGGGGAATCTCCCAACATGCATTATGGGGGCTCATGTCAAAGTGCTCATGTCAAAGTGCTCATGCATGTCAAAGTGCACCAAAACCCCCTCATTTGCATGCAAATTGGAAGTTATTTTATCAGGCATTGTGCCAATAATAGATACAGCGCTAGTATTATTTTTATAAGGGTTAAGTCTCCTATATCACAGTATAGCTCAACTAAAATGTAATTTCATGTGACAGACATTTTCTCACATTACTGAAACATTTCAGAAGATGCTATTCTTGGAGTGTCCCTCAGATATGATTATTATATGATTTTTTTATTTTTTTTATTCACATTTTCACTTTAAGTACAAATCCTAAAATGTTATTGGAGTTCATGAGTAGATAAACCCATTGATCACTAGATTGAAGGTATTAATGGTATGTGCTATTTGCTGCGTCCCTTCTGCATCACTTAAAAGTAGTGATAGAATCTATAGAATAAATTCAAATGAAAAGCAAAGGGACATTTATCTTGGCATAGTGTTCCACCTTTCTAACCACTTACTTCACATTCTTGCCTAGATTGAATGTCGTTATTTGAAAATCTATAAGCAACAACAGCACATCCATGAAGCTCAGAGGATGGCAGAGGTTTGCAAACCTGAGACTGCAAATATTGTTATCCTATGTATGTTGCAGTGGTCACTGCTACGTACTTCCTGAAAGCATTTTAAGAAGAATAATTGCTCATTAAGAACTTAATGGATTGTGAATAGTGATGAGCAAGCATGCTCGTTACTTGAGATTTACGAGCATGCTCGGGTGTTTTCCGAGTATCTTCAGCGTGCTCGTGTGTTATGTTTCAGTCACTCCGTGCACATGATTTGCGACTGTTTGACAGCTTTAATACATGTGAGGAATGCCTGTTTCTTGGGCATTCCTCACATGTATTAAAGTGCACTGACTGAAAGATAACACCTGAGCACGCTGAAGATGCTCAGCGAGCACCCGAGCATGTTCGCCGAAAGGGTTAACAGAACATACTCGCTCATCACTAATTATGAATCCAAAGCCAAGCCGCAGATATGAAGTCTACTTACCAATTGGAATTGGGTGTGAATACAACAGAAATGTGTTTAAATTTCCAATTAGAATGTGGTTACTGCATTGTAGCAACTTGTAGTTGCTTCTAGACAAATATTGCACATGAGTGCACAGCTTTAAGGCTAGGGCTACATGGCTACGTGTGTTACCTGACAGCAGTTCTCGTAAAAGTCTCATGACAAAAACATCTGTGTAACCTGTGTGACTATTTTAGAGCTTTGACTTTGCTGTAAATAAAACAGCCAAGTTACAGACATGTTGCACACAAGTCACAAGTCATATCCAACTTGCATTAACCCCTTAAGCCCCGCGGGTGGTTTGCACGTTAATGACCGGGCCAATTTTTACAATTCTGACCACTGTCACTTTATGAGGTAATTACTCTGGAACGCTTCAACGGATCCCCCTGATTCTGAGATTGTTTTTTCGTGACATATTGTACTTCATGATTGTGGAAAAATTTCTTTGATATCACTTGCGTTTATTTGTGAAAAAAACGGAAATTTGGCGAAAATTTAGAAAATTTTGCAATTTTCAAAATTTGAATTTTTAAGCCCTGAAATCAGAGCGATATGTCACACAAAAGAGTTAATAAATAACATTTCCCACATGTCTACTTTACATCAGCACAATTTTGGAACCAAAATTTTTTTTTGTTAGGGAGCTATAAGGGTTAAAAGTTGACCAGCGATTTCTCATTTTTCCAACAAAATTTACAAAACCATTTTTTTAGGGACCACATCACATTTGAAGTCACTTTGAGAGGTCTTTATGACAGAAAATACCCAAAAGTGACCCATTCTAAAAACTGCACCCCTCAAGGTGCTCAAAACCACATTCAAGAACTTTATTAACCCTTCAGGTGCTTCACAGGAATTTTTTGAATGTGGAAGAAAAAAATGAACATTTAACTTTTTTCACAAAAATGTTACTTTAGACCCAATTTTTTTTATTTTCACAGGGGTAACAAGAAAAAATGGACCCCAAAATTTGTTGTGCAATTTCCCCTGGGCACGCAGATACCCAATATTTGGGGAAAAAATACTGTTTGGGCGCACGGCAGGGCTCGGAAGGGAAGGAGCGCCATTTGACTTTTTGATTGTAAAATTTGCTTGAATAATTAGCGGACGCCATGTTGTGTTTGGAGAGCCCATGTGTGCCCAAACTTTGGAGCTCCCCCACAAGTGACCCCATTTTGGAAACTAGACCCCCCAAGGCACCTTTCTAGATGCATAGTGAGCACTTGGAACCCCCAGGTGCTTCACAAATTGATTCATAACAATGAAAAAGTGGAAAAAAAAAACACTTTTTCATTTTTATGAATCAATTTGTGAAGCACCTGAGGGTTCCAAGTACTCACAATGCATCTAGATAGGTGCCTTGGGGGGTCTAGTTTCCAAAATGGGGTCACTTGTGGGGGAGCTCCAATGTTTGGGCACACAGCGGCTCTCCAAACGCAACATGGTGTCGCTAACAATTTGAGCCGATTTTCCGTTAAATTTGTTAGAGGACACCATGTTGCATTTAGAGAGTCCCTGTGTGCCCAAACATTGGAGCTCCCCCACAAGTGACCCCATTTTGGAAACTAGACCCCCCAAGGCACCTATCTAGATGCATAGTGAGCACTTGGAACCCCCAGGTGCTTCACAAATTGATTCGTAACAATGAAAAAGTGAAAAAAAAAACACTTTTTCATTTGTATGAATCAATTTGTGAAGCACCTGAGGGTTCCAAGTGCTCACTATGCATCTAGATAGGTGCCCTGGGTGGTCTAGTTTCCAAAATGGGGTCACTTGTGGGGGAGCTCCAATATTTGGGCACACAGCGGCTCTCTAAATGCAACATGGTGTCCGCTAACAAATTTAACGCAAAATTGGCTCAAATTGTTAGCGACACCATGTTGCGTTTGGAGAGCTGCTGTGTGCCCAAACATTGGAGCTCCCCCACAAGTGACCCCATTTTGGAAACTAGACCCCCCAAGGCACCTATCTAGATGCATAGTGAGCACTTGGAACCCCCAGGTGCTTCACAAATTGATTCGTAACAATGAAAAAGTGAAAAAAAAAACACTTTTTCATTTTTATGAATCAATTTGTGAAGCACCTGGGGGTTCCAACTGCTCACTATGCATCTAGATAGGTGCCTTGGGGGGTCTAGTTTCCAAAATGGGGTCACTTGTGGGAGAGCTCCAATGTTTGGGCACACAGGGACTCTCTAAATGCAACATGGTATCCGCTAACAAATTGAATGGAAAATCGGCTCAAATTGTTAGCGGACACCACATTGCGTTTGGAGAGCCCCTCTGTGCCCAAACTTTGGAGCTCCCCCACAAGTGACCCCATTTTGGAAACTAGACCCCCCAAGGCACCTTTCTAGATGCATAGTGAGCACTTGGAACCCCCAGGTGCTTCACAAATTGATTCGTAATAATGAAAAAGTGAAAAAAAAAACACTTTTTCATTTTTACGAATTAATTTGTGAAGCACCTAGGGGTTCCAAGTGCTCACTATGCATCTAGATAGGTGCCTTGGGGGGTCTAGTTTCCAAAATGGGGTCACTTGTGGAGGAGCTCCAATGTTTGGGCACACAGGGACTCTCCAAATGCAACATGATATCCGCTAACAATTTGAGCCGACAATTTGTTAGCGGATATCATGTTGCATTTGGAGAGTCCCTGTGTGCCCAAACATTGGAGCTCCCCCACAAGTGACCCCATTTTGGAAACTAGACCCCCCAAGGCACCTATCTAGATTCATAGTGAGCACTTGGAACCCCAGGTGCTTCACAAATTGATTCATAAAAATGAAAAAGTGTTTTTTTTTTCACTTTTTCATTTTTACGAATCAATTTGTGAAGCACCTGGGGGTTCCAAGTGCTCACTATGCATCTAGAAAGGTGCCTTGGGGGGTCTAGTTTCCAAAATGGGGTTACTTGTGGGGGAGCTCCAAAGTTTGGGCACAGAGGGGCTCTCCAAACGCAATGTGGTGTCCGCTAACAATTTGAGCCGATTTTCCATTCAATTTGTTAGCGGATACCATGTTGCATTTAGAGAGTCCCTATGTGCCCAAACATTGGAGCTCCCCCACAAGTGACCCCATTTTGGAAACTAGACCCCCAAGGCACCTATCTAGATTCATAGTGAGCACTTGGAACCCCAGGTGCTTCACAAATTGATTCATAAAAATGAAAAAGTGTTTTATTTTCACTTTTTCATTTTTACGAATCAATTTGTGAAGCACCTGGGGGTTCTAAGTGCTCACTATGCATCTAGATAGGTGCCTTGGGGGGTCTAGTTTCCAAAATGGGGTCACTTGTGGGGGAGCTCCAATGTTTGGGCACACAGGGGCTCTCCAAACGCAACATGGCGTCCGCTAACAATTTGAGCCGATTTTCCATTCAATTTGTTAGCGGACACCATGTCGCGTTTGGAGAGCCCGTGATGTGCCTAAACAGTGGAGCTCCCCCACAAGTGTCCCCATTTTGGAAACTATACCCCTCAAAGATTTTATTAAGGTGTATAGTGAACATTTTGAACCCAGAGGTACGGCACATTATTTGTTTACATTAGGTCATCATATTGAATAAGTTGTCATTATTCTTGAGCGCAAGTGCTCGCTACTTGAGTTTGCATCGGGTACTCAGGTATGCACCATGTACAGCGTGTGCTCGAGTGACATGCTCGAGTCCCTGCTCCGCATGTTTCACGGTTATTATACACCCAAAAAAAAACATGCGGGGATCGCTCGTGCATGGCAGGCAATCCCCGTAAAGTTTTTTGGCCGCGAAGCATATGGGGCAGAGACTCGAGCATGTCACTCAAATACCCACGATACTAAATGCATACCAGAGCACCCGATGCAAACTCAAGTAGCGAGCACTTGCTCTCAACACTAGTCGCCATATCGTCATCTTTTTTTCTTACTTTTGAAAAAAATCCCAACCCCAGCCCTAACCCTAGCACAACCCTAGCCCCAGCACAACCCTAGCCCCAGCACAACCCTAGCCCCAGCACAACCCTAGCCCCAGCACAACCCTAGCCCCAAACCCAGCCCTAACCCTAGCCCAATCCTAACTCAAGAGTTTATTTTTGACGCCGTTCCTTGTGCGGTATAAGTGATTAGACGACTTTATTCTTCGGGTCGGTGTGATTACAGCAATGCCAGAATCATATGGGGTTTTTATGACTGACAGCTGTCACACACTAAAAGACGCATTTTTTCTAAAATCTAGTTTTTGCATCGCCATATTTTGAGAGCTATAATTTTTCCAGATTTTGGCAGACAGTCATGTGACGGCTCGTTTTTTGCGGGATGACTTGACGTTGTTATTGGTGCCATTTTCAGGCACGTGACATTTTTTGATCGCTTTCTATTCCGATTTTTGGGAGGCAGAATAAACAAAAACCAACAATTCAGGAATTGTTTTTTTTTTTTTTTTTTATTCTGTTCCGCGTGTGGTAAAATTGATGAGGCAGCTTTACTCTTCGGGTCAGTACGTTTACAGCGGTACCACATTTGTATCATTTTTCTATGTTTTGGCGCTTATACACAATAAAAGCTATTTTATAGAAAAAAATATTTTTTAGTATCGCTTTATTCTGAGAGCTATAACTTTTTTATTTTTCGGCTGATGGAGCTATATGGTGGCTTGTTTTTTGCGGGACGAGATGACGTTTTCAGCGGTATCATTTCTATTTATATGCGTCTTTTTGATCGCGTGTTATTCCACTTTTTGTTTGGCGGTATGGTGATAAAGCATTGTTTTTTGCTTCGTTTTTTTTTTTTTTTTTTTACCGTGTTCACTGAAGGGGTTAACTAGTGGGACAGTTTTATAGGTCAGGTTGTTCCGGACGCGGCGATACCAAATATGTGTACTTTTATTGTTTTTTTTTATTTTTTTTATAATAATATTTATTGATGGGTACATTATATTTTTATTTTTGGTGTATTATTTTTTTTATTTTTTTATAATATTTTTGCACATTTTTTTTTTTTTTTTTTTCCACTTTCACACAGTTTATACACTTTATTACTTTGTCCCACTCTGGGACTTTCACTTTTTTTTTTCTGATCGCCTGCATGGCACAGGAATGGAGCACCATCCCTATGCCATGAAGGCTGTCAGAAGTGCACAGTGTGAAGATTGCTTGGAGATGCACTGCGCATGTCCAAGCAATCTTCCTGCTCTCTGGTGACCCGGATGTTGTCATGACGACATCGGGTCGTCATGGCAACACCCGGGAAGCCTTTGCAGACTGCGCTGGAAGCCGGAAGAGGAGGTGAGTATCGCCGATCACCTCCCCTTGCCCCCGCAATGCCGCGATCGACTTCGATCGACTTCGATCGCAGCATCGCGGGGGTTAATGTGCTGGGAGCGGTGCGTGACCGCTCCCTGCACATAGTACCGGGTGTCAGCTGTGACAATCAGCTGACACCCGGCGGCGATCGCGCCCGCACAGCCTGTGTGCGCGCGCGATCGCGATGACGTACTAATACGGGTCTGGCTCTTAAGTCCCAGGGCACAGACGCGTATTAGTACGTCAGATGTTATTAAGGGGTTAAAGTCTTTGGCAAGTGTGACTTGCGACTGGTGTCAGAAAATTTAACTCATTTGGAAACAATTGCGACTCCTATGTTACAGTATGTCGCAGGTCACAATGAGACACCAAAACATATCACTGAATGCAATGTTGCAATGAGAGATGTCATGTGACCCATCACAATGTATCCTCATCATTAGTCAAAATCTAGGTGCTAAACCAACATTGCTAAAAGAAACTTATATTGAGAAAGACCAATACAAAAATTGTATGCACATCAAATAATTAAGAAGCTATAGAGCTTATTAATAAAGCTTAATTTATTAGATAACAAAAATATATATTAAATATCACTTTTGAAAGGGGTGTGCTCATTTATGCTGAGCACTGCATATATAAATATATATATATATATATATATATATATATATATATATATATATATATATATATATATATAAATACATATACAGGGTGGGCATTTAATATGGATACACCTAAATTAAATGGGAATGGTTGGTGATATCAACTTCCTGTTTGTGGCACATTAGTATATGGGAGGGGGGAAACTTTTCCAGATGGGTGGTGACCATGGTGGCCATTTTGAAGTTGGCCATTTTGGATCCAACTTTATTTTTTTCAATGTAAAGAGGGTCATGTGACACATTAAACTTATTGAGAATTTCATAAGAAAAACAATGGTGTGCTTGGTTTTAACGTAACTTTATTCTTTCATGATTTTTTTTACAAGTTTATGACCACTTATAAAATGTGTTCAAAGTGCTGCCCATTGTGTTGGATTGTCAATGCAACCCTCTTCTCCCACTCTTGACACACTGATAGCAACACTGCAGAAGAAATGCTAGCACAGGCTTCCAGTATCCGTTTTTTCAGAAAAAAAAAATAAAGTTTGATCCAAAATGGCTAACTTCAAAATGGCCGCCATGGTCACCACCCATCTGGAAAAGTTTTCCACCTCCCATATACTAATGTGCCATAAACAGGAAGATGATATCACCAACCATTCCCATTTAATTTAGGTGTATCCACATAAATGGCCCACCCTGTATATACAGCTGAAACCAGAAGTTTGTATACACTATATAAAAAGACACATATGCATGTTTTTCTCAATATCTGACATGAAATCAGAATAAAACTTTCACGTTTTAGGTAAATTAGGATTACCATCATGCCAGAATAATAAGAGAGATAGAATGTTTTAAAGCATTTATTACTTACTGCAAAGTCAAAAGTTTACCTATACTAAGATTACTATGCCTTTAAACAAATCTGGACTGCCCATATGATGATGTCATATGTTTGGAAGCTTCTGATTCTCATTTAAAGATTTTTCTGTATTTTCATGACTATGAAAATTGTACATTCACACTGAAGGCATCAAAACTATGAATTAAAACATGTGGAAATTATATACTTAACAAAAAAGTGTGAAACAACTGAAAATATGTCTTATTTTCTAGGTTCTTCAAAGTAGCCACCTTTTGCTTTGATGACTGCTTTGCACACTCTTGGCATTCTCTTGATGAGCTTCAAGAGGTAGTCGCCAGAAATGGTCTTCCAACAATCTTGAAGGAGGTCCCAGAGATGCTTAGCACTTGTTGGCCCTTTTGCCTTCAATCTGCGGTCCAGCTCACCCCAAACCATCTCGATTGGGTTCAGGTCTGGTCATAGTGGATGCCAGGTCATCTGGCGTAGCACCCCATCACTCTCCCTCTTGGTCAAATAGCCCTTACACAGCCTGGAGGTGTGTTTGAGGTCATTGTCCTGTTGAAAAATAAATGATGGTCCAACTAAACGCAAACTGGATGGAATAGCATGCTGCTTCAAGATGCTGTGGTAGCCATGCTGGTTCAGTGTGCCTTCAATTTTGAATAAATCCCCAACAGTGTCACCAGCAAAGCACCCCCACACCATCACACTGCCTCCTCCATGCTTCACGGTGGGAACCAGGCATGTAGAGTCCATCCGTTCACCTTTTCTGCGTCGCACAAAGACATGGTGGTTGGAATCAAAGATCTCAAATTTGGACTCATCAGACCAAAGCACAGATTTCCACTGGTCTAATGTCCATTCCTTGTGTTCTTTAGCCCAAACAAGTCTCTTTTGCTTGTTGCCTGTCCTTAGCAGTGGTTTCCTAGCAGCTATTTTACCATGAATGCCTGTTGCACAAAGTCTTCTCTTAACAGTTGTTGTAGAGATGTGTCTGCTGCTAGAACTCTGTGTGGCATTGACCTGGTCTCTAATCTGAGCTGCTGTTAACCTGCGATTTCTGAAGCTGGTGACTCGGATAAACTTATCCTCAGAAGCAGAGGTGACTCTTGGTTTTCCTTTCCTGGGGCGGTCCTCGTGTGAGCCAGTTTCTTTGTAGCGCTTGATGGTTTTTGCAACTGCACTTGGGGACACTTTCAAAGTTTTCCCAATTTTTCGCACTGACTGACCTTCATTTCTTAAAGTAATGATGGCCACTCATTTTTCTCTACTTAGCTGTTTTTTTCTTGCCATAATACAAATTCTAACAGTCTATTCAGTAGGACTATTAGCTGTGTAACCACCATACTTCTGCACAACACAACTGATGGTCACAACCCCATTTATAAGGCAAGAAATCCCACTTATTAAACCTGACAGGGCACACCTGTGAAGTGAAAACCATTTCTGCTGACTACCTCTTGAAACTCATCAAGAGAATGCCAAGAGTGTGCAAAGCAGTCATCAAAGCAAAAGGTGGCTACTTTGAAAAACCTAGAATATAAGACATATTTTCAGTTGTTTCACACTTTTTTGTTAAGTATATAATTCCACATGTGTTAATTCATAGTTTTGATGCCTTCAATGTGAATGTACAATTTTCAAAGTCATGAAAATACAGAAAAAACTTAAATGAGAAGGTGTGTCCAAACTTTTGGTCTGTACTGTATATATATATATATATATATATATATATATATATACAGCTCTGGCAAAAATTAAGAGACCACTGCAAAATTTTCATTCTCTCTGATTTTTCACTTTATAGGTATATTTTTGAGTAAAATGTACATTGTTGTTTTATTTTACAAACTACTGACAACATGTCTCCGAAATTCAAAGCTAAAAATTTTGTATTTATTTGCAGCAAATGAGAAATCGTCAAATAATAAAAAAGAAGCAGTGCTTTCAGACCTCAAATAATGCAAAGAAAACAAGTTCTTATTAATTTAGAAACAACAATACTTATGTTTTAACTCAGGAAAAGTTCAGAAATCAATATTTGGTGGAATAACCATGATTTTTAATCACAGCTTTCCACCAGGCTTTAACACTGCTTTTTGGTGACCTTATGCCGCTCCTGGTACAAAAATTTAAGCCGTTCTTCTTTGTTTGATGGCTTGTGACTATCCATCTTCCCCTTGATTACATTCCAGAGGTTTTCAATGGGGTTCAGGTCTGAAGATTGGGCTGGCCATGACAGGGTGTTGATGTGGTGCTCCTTCATCCACACATTGATTGACCTAGCTGTGTGGCATGGGGCATTGTCCTGCTGGAAAAAACAGTCCTCTGAGTTGAAGAACATTGCCTGAACAGAAGGAAGCAAATGTTTTTTAAGGATAACCTTGTATGCGACTTGATTCATACATCCTTTGCAAAGATTAACCTGCCCAATTCCAGTCTTGTTGAAGCATCCCCAGATCATCACCGATCCTCCACCAAATTTCACAATGGGTGCAAGATACTGTGACTTGTATGCCTCTCCAGGTCTCCGTCTAACCATTAGACGACCAGGTGTTGGCAAAGCTGAAAATTAGACTCATCAGAGAAGATTGCCTTACTCCAGTGCTCTTTGGTCCAATCCTTATGGTCTTTGGCAAACTGCAGCCTGCCTCTCCTTTGCTTCTCATTGATGAAAGGCTTTTTTCTGGCTTTACATGGAGTCTGTTACGAACTGTTCTTGCCGTGCATTTCACCCAAGCTGCCATTTGCCATTCCTTTTGTAGGTCACTTGTTGTCATCCTGCGCTTGCTGAGTGACATTCGAATAAGATGAGAGTGGAAAGTAGCTTTCGCCCTCTGCCGGTCTGAGGCTTTGTTGTCCCCAATGTCTGCTGCTTGACCTTGTTGTAATGGACTGCTGTTTTTGAAATTTTAAGGATGGAGGCAACATGACGCTCACTGTATCCCTCTGCTAGTAAAGCCAGAATTGAGCCCTTCGTTTCCTCACTCAAGACTTTTCTTTTCAACTCCTTGGGCATGGTTAAAAGTTATTTTTTCATTCAAATTACTTTTGGGCTATTCCTAGCACTTGTTTTGCCATCCAGCTTGTCCTATTGCAAGAGGATTGTGAAGACCACAGCAGTGTTTTTTATACTTTCCCTCATAACATAAGATTTGGTTCAGGTGATCACCTAATCAGAAGCACATTGAGTAGAATGAGGTGTACTTTGGTTGGAATTCAACTGACACTGGAATGGAATGGCTGTCAGACATGTAGAGATGATTTTTTTAGAAAACTGCAGTGGTCTCTTAATTTTGCCAGGGCTGTATATACAGTAGGGAAAATAAGTGTTTGATACACTGCCAATTATTCAAGTTTTTCCACCTTCAAAGAATGTAGAGGTCTGTAATTTTTATCATAGGTACACTTCAATTGTGAGAGACTGAATCTGAAAAAAACACAGAAAATCAAATTGTATTATTTTTAAATGATTAAACTGCATTTTATTGCATGAAATAAGTATTTGATCAACTACCAGTTAGCAAGAATTCTGGCTCTCACAGACCTGTTAGTTTTCCTTTAAGAAGCCCTCCTACTCTGCAATCATTACCTGTATTAATTGTACCTGTTTGAACTCATTACCTGTATAAAAGACACCTGACCACACACTCTATAAATCACACTCCAACTAGAGATGAGCGAACCTTTCAAGGTTCAGTTCGGTTCCGATCAGTGAATTTCCCGATGTTTGCTGAACAGTTCGTCGAACATTTGCAAACCCCATTGAATTCAATGGGAGGCAAAGCCAAAGAGATAGACAACACCATCAGGGGGGGCAAAAGCTGTCAAAACAGCTCAAATTAGGGTCAAACACCAGGAAAAGTGACATCAATTGACCCACAGTCAAAATTTTATAATGACACAGCAGCAGTCAGCCATGGGCCATGCATTAGGTATAAGGGTTTGGGCAAATATTTACAACTTTGAATTTAACTTCAAATTAAGATGATGTGGGTGAAATACCAGTGTAGGCCTGCTGTGCTGGGAGCCCTGATACCACATGCAACAGCTCAAGCTGCTTTTCAGCTCAGCGACACTCAGGTCGCACAAATATCAGTTTTGTAGACTACTATTGCTAGAAAAATTTAAGGATAGTAACACAGGTAGTTGACTAAAAGTAAGTGCAGGTCTGCCGGTCTGGTAACCCTACTGCTACCGGCAACACACATGAAGGAGACCCAAGCTGGTGTGCAAACATTTACAAAAATTAGGAGCAGACACCACTAAAGTGGCATTAATTTCACCAGTGTAGAAATAGCATAATGGGGCTCTGACACCACTTGCACTACAGGCAACACACCGGATGGATAACCAACTAGGAGTCTCCACATTTCAAAAAATTATTGATAACATCATCAACAGTAGCAACAGCAGGCACAGAAACCACAACAAAGATGTCACAGACTGCAATAACTCGAGATCAGTGCAGCACACTAAAAACTACACCATCGCCTAGTCTGCACAGTCTGCGATTGGGGTGCAAAAGTGATTGGAGATCCATGACTTGTGTCTTGATGAAAGTTAGGTGGTCTATACTTTCAGGGGACAGCCAGATGGGCTTAATCGTCAGGACACCACCAACAGCACTGAAAACACATTCTGAGAGAACGCTGGCTGGCTGTTATGCCTTCCGCATCCTCCTCTGCTTCCTCCTCTTCTTCTGGGACCGCCACCTCCTCCCGCAGACTATTCAAAGTGTGCTCCAGCATGTAGATGACCGGCATAGTGATGCTGATGATGACATCGTCAGCACTAACCATTTTAGTAGTCATTTTGAAACTGTGCAAAAGGGTGCAGAAGTCTTTAATCTGATTTGTACCACATCTGTACTGTGTTGGCCCAGGATATGCAAAATAAGATACTGCTCCAGGGCTTGTGGCTGCTGCCACAGTTGCTGCAACGTGTGCAGAGTGGAAATCTACCGAGTCGGCATATCGCATATCAACCGGTTAACCGACTGTAGCAGGTAAACAAGTGGAGGGTCTGCGGCTGGAGACCTGTGTGAGAAAATTTGCAACGGTGAAGGAGGAAGAATCAGCAGATGCGGTTGATGGGGCGGCAGGTGGTTGGTGAGGCCCGCAGTCTGCATTTTCACTGCCCGCAGTGAAATTCCCAGACTAACGCATGTTGGTCGCGCAGGTAGTAGTAAAATTATTAAATTTTTTGCCTCTACTGAGTAGTTTATTTTACAAAGTTGGCAGATAATGTAAGTTGGATCATCCTTTGAGGTCTCAAAAAAGGTGCAGGCTAGGCAACCCTTGCCTCCCCTCAGAACTGCAGACTCGCGACCGCTGCTGGTCACAGCCACAGTTGTGGCTGAGGATGCAGTGCTTGTCGTTGTTGTATCACTCCGTGTCTGTGCGAGAGGCCACAATGTAACCTCCTCGTCTTCCTCCTTCTCCACCTCCTCTGCTGAGCTACTCAGCTGCGTGCCTCTGGGTTCACAACAAGTGGGATCTACAACCCCATCGTCATCCTCTCTGTTCTCCCACTCCTCACTCTGAGAGTCACCCTCCTTCTCTTCCTGCCCTGACAGCACAGTATAGTCCTCGTATGCCTCAGGCATCTGAGTCTCATCAGGATCACCTCCACCCCCGGGGGTTAACATCTGGTGATGAGGGTCTGTATTCTGCTCGGACCCAACTTTGTCCAGCCCTGGATCCAACAGAAACATTTTTTGGGCATCTGTGCAGATGCTTTCCTCCTCTTGAGTCTGTGAATCTTTGGAGAAGACCTCTGATGCCCATGAAATAGAACGTGTGAACAGCTCTGCAGAATCGACCATCTGTGGTTCCCCACAGTCAGCTGGGCAGTTGGTGAGTTGTGATGCAGGGGGAAACAAGGGTAATTGGGCTGCCACCTCTGAGGACTGTACTTCGTGTGATGTTGAGATGGAGGAAGAGGAGGAGAGGCCACTTGATACAGCGTTTGCCATCCATTGGAGCACCTGCTCTTTCTAGCTCTCCTCTACAAGGCGTACCACTGTGAGGCTGCCTAATAAAGGGAGCAGAGTAGCCCATCCAGTAAGAGAAGTTGAAAATTGTCCATGGATAGGATGAGACGGTATTTGTTCAGTAGAGCTTTCACTAACATTACCACCTACCACACATACACCTTGAACACCAAGCCTATTACCCACCACAACCTGGCTTTTTCCCACTCATGTTGGATGTACCCCTCCCCTCTATTAACCAGCTGTTTCACAACCCCAGGCCCAGACCTGTCAGTCACCTGTCACTAAATTACTAATCAGTATTTATTTGCTGAGATAGTGTGTCTGTAGAACGCTAGTAGTACAAAGAATTTAGATTTTCTAATGTGGACAACTGGCTTAAGCAAAACTAGTAGCACAAAAGATTTATATGCAGGAATGTGGCCCGCTTCCTGTAGCACGCTAGTAGCACAAAGAATTTAGATTTTCAAATGTGGACTTCTGCCTAGCCAAAAATGTTACCAGCACAAAATATTTCTATGCACAAATGTGGACTTGTTTCAGGACCACGCTAGTAGCACAAATAATTTAGCGTTTCAAATGTGGACTCATGCCTGGAGCACAATATTAACAGCAAAAAAAGAATTATATACTGAAATTTGGCCTGGTGTCTCTAGACCACACTAAGAAAAAAGGATTGATCTGTTGGAAGGTTGATTTCATAGCCAAACAGGATCCTGTCTATCTGAACTAACTGACTGACAATCAAACGCCTTGCTAACCATCTCACTATTCAGTTGAAGCAACAAGAGCAGCCTCTCTGTGCTATTACACTGACAAAATGGCGCCAAAACAGCATATCCACTCTTTATATGGAGAGGGACATGTGACTTTGGCAGCCAATGACACAAGCCCTCATGTCTGGACGCTGTGGATGGTTTCTGTACCCTGATTGGCTGCCAGAATCATTAAGTTAAGAAAAAAAAATTAAGAATAAAAGTCCGCCGCTCCTCTGACCTCTCCCCACCCCCTCCCCTCATCAAACATGTCATCATACAGCACCACTATCCTAGACAAAGTCCTAAAAAAAGCATTTGTGGAAACGCTATCATTTACAGCACTTTGGCTGAATTTTGCCGATTTTGAGTAAACACGCTAGGGGGTTAGAATATGAATCCTAATGTGCAATATTTGAGCCGACTTTGAAGATTGGTGAACGTTTTCTGAACAATTTCGCTAATCTCTAGCGCAAACCTCTCCACCATGGCAAAGACCAAAGAGCTGTCTAAGGACATCAGGGATAAAATTGTAGACCTGCAAAATGCTGTGATGGGCTACAGGACAATAGGCAAGCAGCTGGGTGAAAAGGCAGCAACTGCTGGCATAATTATTAGAAAATGGAAGAAACACAAGATGAGTGTCAGTCTTCCTTGGTCTGGGGCTCCATGTAAGATCTCGCCATGTGGGGTAAAGATGATTCTGAGAAAGATCAGGAATTAGCCCAGAACTACATGGGAGGACCTGGTCAATGACCTGAAGAGAGCAGGGACCACAGTCTCAAACATTATCGTTAGTAACTCACTTCGCTGTCATAGATTAAAATCCTGCAGGCCACACAAGGTTTCCCTGCTCATGCCAGCACATGTCCAGTCAAGTTCGCCAATGACCATCTGGATGATCCAGAGGAGGCATGGGAGAAGGTCATGTGGTCAGATGAGACCAAAATAGAACTTTTTGGTATCAATTCCACTCGCCGTGTTTGGAGGAAGAGGAAGGATGAGTACAACCCCAAGAACACTGTCCCAACCATTAAGCATGGTGGGGGAAACATCATACTTTGAGGGTGCTTTTCTGCAAAGGGGACAGGACTACTGCACCGTATTGAAGGGAGGATGGATAGGTCATTTATCGCAATATGTTGGCCAACCACCTCCTTCCCTCAGTAAGAGCATTGAAGATGAGTCGTGGCTGGGTCTTCCAGCATGACAATGACCCGGAACACATAGCCATGGCAACTAAAGAGTGTGTCTTTAAGAAGCATTTCAAGGTCCTAAGTGGCCTAGTGAGTCTCCAGACCTGATCCGAATAGATAATCTTTAGAGGGAGCTGAAACTCAATGTTGCCCAGCCACAGCCCCAAAACCTGAAAGAGCTGGAGAAGATCTGTATGGAGGAGTGGGCAAAAATTGGTGCTGCAGTGTGTGCAAACTTGGTGAAGAACTACAGGAAATGTCTGGCCTCTGTAATTGCAAACAAAGGTTTCTGTACCAAATATTAAGTTCTGTTTTTCTATTGTATCAAATACTTATTTCATGCTACAAAATGCAAATTATTTATGTAAAAATCATATAATGTAATTTTCTAGATTTTTTTTTCTAAGATTCTGTCTCACACAGTTGAAGTGTACCTATAATAAAAATTACAGACCTCTCCATTCTTTGTAGGTAGGAAAACTTGCAAAAGTGGCAGTGTATCAAATACTTATTTCCCCCACTGTATATACAGGTGCTTCTCACAAAATTAGAATATCATCAAAAAGTTAATTTATTGTAGTTCTTCGATTCAAAAAGTGAAACTCATATATTATATAGAGTCATTGCAAACAGAGTG
The DNA here is from genome assembly GCF_046119375.1 of Phyllobates terribilis. NCBI lineage: Eukaryota > Metazoa > Chordata > Amphibia > Anura > Dendrobatidae > Phyllobates > Phyllobates terribilis. The sequence continues at coordinate 255,786,854 of NW_027362764.1, forward strand.
ATATATTTCAAGTGTTTATTTCTGTTACTGTTGATGATGATGAATTACAACCAATGAAATCACAAAAGTCATTATCTCAGTAAACTAGAATAATTAACAAAAAACACCTGCAAAGGCTTCCGATGTGTTTAAAATGGTCCCTTAGTCTGTTTTAGTAGGCTCCACAATCATGAGGAAGACTGCTGACTTGACAGAAGTCCAGAAGGTAGTCACTGACACAATCCACAAGGAGGGTAAGCCACAAAAGGGCATTGCTAACGAAGCTGGCTGTTCACAGAGTGCTGTATCCAGACATATTAATGGAAAGTTGAGTAGAAGGGAAAAGTGTGGTAGAATAAGGTGCACAAGCAACCAGGATAACCGCAGCCTAGAAAGAATCATTAAGAAAAGGCCATTCAAAAATTTGGGGGAGATTCACAAGGAGTGGACTGCTGCTGGAGTCATTGCTTCAAGAGGAACCACACACAGACGTATCCAGGACAAGGGCTACAAGTGTCGCATTCCTTGTGTCAAGCCACTCATGATGACCAATAGACAACGGCAGAAGAGTCATACCTGGGCCAAGGAGAAAAAGACCTGGACTGTTGCTCAGTGGTCCAAGGTGTTGTTTTCGATCAAAATAAATTTTGCATTTGGAAATCAAGGTCCCAGAGTCTGGAGGAAGAGTGGAGAGGCACACAATCCAAGCTGATTGAGATCTAGTGTGAAGTTTCCACAATCAGTGATGGTTTGGGGAGCCATGTCATCTGCTGGTGTAGGTCCACTGTGTTTTATCAAGACCAAAGTCATCACAGCCGTCTACCAGGAAATTTTAGAGCACTTCATGCTTCCCTCTGCCGACAAGCTTTTTGGAGATTGAAATTTCATTCTCCAGCAGGACTTGGCACCTGTCCACACTGCCAAAAGTACCAATACCTGGTTTAAAAACAACAGTATCACTGTGCATAATTGGCCAGCAAACTTGCCTAACCTTAACCCCATAGAGAATCTATGGGGTATTGTCAAGAGGAAGATGAGAGACATCAGACCCAACAATGCAGACGAGCAGAAGGCTGCTATCAAAGCAACCTGGGCTTCCATAACACCTCAGCAGTGCCACAGGCTGATCGTCTACATGCCACGCCGTATTGATGCAATAATTGATGCAAAAGGAGTCCCGACCAAGTATTGAGTGCATTTACTGAACTTACATTTCAGTAGGCCAACATTTTGGATTTTAAAAACATTTTTCAAGCTGTTGTTATAAAGTATTCTAATTTACTGAGAAGATGACTTTTGTGTTTTCATTGGCTGTAAGCCATAATCATCTGCATTAACAGAAATAAACACTTGAAATAGATCACTCTGTTTGTAATGACTCTATATAATATATGAGTTTCACTTTTGTATTGAAGAACTGAAATAAATAAACTTTTTGATGATATTCTAATTTTGTGAGAAGCACCTGTATATGAAAGTAAAGTTAATAACTTTCATTATTAAATATTCAGTTTTACTCAAAGTAGATGTTATAAAAATGGATTCATCTCACAGCAAAAACTACTACAACTAGTTTTTGTATGACCTCCATGATTTTTAAGCACAGCAGCAAGTCTTCTAGGCATGGAATGGACAAGTTGGTGATATTTTGCAACATCTGTCTGTTTCCTTTCTTTAAGAATGGCCTATTTTAGAACCTGGATGCTGGATGGAGAGTGATGATCAACTTGTCTTTTCAGAATTCCCCATAGGTGTTCGATTGGGTTCACATCAGGAGACATACTTGGCAACTGAATCACTTACATCTTGTTCTTCAGAAATGTAACAGCGGCTTTAGATGTGTGTTTTGGATCATTGTCATAATGGAAAAGTTCACAATTACCATCGGCACAGAGTGATGGCAGCATCTTCTCTTTCAATATAGAGCAGTGCATGTGTGAATTCATGATACCATCAATGAATGTAGTTCAGTGACACCAGCAGCACTCTTGCAGCCATACATAGGGACACTGCCACCATCATATTTCACTGCAGGCACAGTGCACTTTTCTATACACTTTTCACCTTTGCGATGTCATATAGTTTTGAAGCCATCAGTTCTAAAAACATTTATTTTAGTCTTATCACTCCAGAGCATAGAGTCTCTGTAGTCTTCATATTTTTCAGCATGGTCCCTGGCAAATTATAGGCAGGTTTTTTTGTTCAGTGCCATTAGGAGAGGTTTCCTTCATTAGTGACACCCATTCAGAGACACAGAAAACACTCACTTGGCTTTCTACTTCTTTAGCTAACTTCAGTGAACTTGCATGTTGATTTTCTTCAACCTTTCTCATCAGTAGACACTCCTATTTAAGTGTTAACTTCCATGGTCGGCGTGAACATCTTTCTGAGATGGTCGCAGTTCCATCTTTGTTACATTTTTGCACCACTTTTCTTACAGTATTCGGACTGATAAGTAAAATTTTGCTGATCTTCTTGTACCTGTCACCTTTCTTGTATAATTAAATTATTTTCTTTCTCAGGTGTTGTGACACTTCTCTTCCATGTGGTGCCATTGCTGACAGCATCAAATAGGAAGGGGTTTTCTTTGTTAAGTAATGCCCTTATATAGTCAACTATCTGCTGGACACCAGTTTAATGAATAATTAGACTTACCTGGGGTTGAATTCCTGTTAATTAGATTTTGAAAGTCTAAACTTTAGCTTAGCATCTAAGACTTTCATTTTGGTGTACTCATTTTTGCAAAAAAATGGTCTTGAATGAATTTGTTAGAAAAATTACTTTTTTGGATGTGCTAAATAACAAATCTTGTTTGCAATTAATGACACATGTTTGTGTGAGTATTTTGTAGTATAGTATCCCATAGAAAATGTTGATTCTGAAAGGAAACAAGGTTTTCTGTCAAATATGTTGGGGCAAACTCTTTTGCTAAGCAGTATATTTATACTAAAAGTGCTCTTGACATGAAATTATCACCAGATGTTGGTAACAACCCATCCAATCGGCACAGGCACAGAAATCAAACCATAGATGTCCACAAATTAAGTTAAGTGTAATAATGAGAAATGACACAGGGAAATATACTGAACACATTAAGCAAGATAGGTGCAAAAAGCCATGGAAAGTCATGACACCAGCTGAAATCTATCTAAAATTAGAAAGAAATCCTGCCACTTAGCCATAATAGCTGGTTCAACTGATGGCCTATAAAAAAGTGTCTCATTTCCAAGGTGCCACACAAGAAACATCTCATGATGGGTAAAACCAGTGAGCTGTCTTAAAACCTTCGCAACCTTATTGTTGCAAAACATACTGATAGCATTGACAGAAGAATTTCTAAACTTCTAAAGGTTCCAGTGAGCACTGTTAGGGCCATAATCTGGAAGTGGAAAGAACATAATTTCACCATAAACCAGCCATGACCAGGTGCTCCCTGCAAGACTTCAGACATAGGAGTGAAAAGAATTATCAGAAGAGTTGTCCAACAGTAAAGGACCACCTGTGCAGAGCTATAGAAACACCTGGAATAAGCAGGTACAATTTTTCCAAAGTAAACAATAAGTAATGCACTCAACCTCCATGGCGTATATGCACGCTCACCAAGCAATACTCCATTGTTGAGCAAATAGCATGTTCAATCACGTTTAAAATTTGCTCAACAACATTTAGAGAAGTCTGTGAAATAGTGGGAGTATATAGTCTGGTCAGATGAGACTAAAATTGAACTCTTTGGATGCCATAATACACACCATGAAGTGAAGTTTGGAGGTGTGAACATCATGGTGTGGGGTTGATTTTCAGCATATGGCCCTGGTAAAGATCATATAATTGAAGGAAGGACAAATATACAGAGACATTCTTGACAAAAATCTGCTGCCATCTACAAGGATGATGAAAATGAAACGAGGGTGGACATTTCAGCAAGCCAAGGACCCCAAAAAATAGCCAAAGAAACTCTCAATAGGTTTCTGAGAAAGAAAATAAAACTGCTAAAATGGCTCAGCCAATAACCTGACCTGAATCCAATAGAAAATTTATGGAAAGAACTAAAGCTCAGAGTTCATAGAAGGAGCCCACAGAACCTTCAGGATTTGTAGAGCGTTTGTGTGGAAGAATGGGGCAAAATCACACCTGAGCAATGCATGCGACTAGTTTCTCCATGCAAGAGGCGTCTTAAAGTTGTCATCACCAGCAAAGGCTTTTGTACAAAGTATTAAATAAATTTCAGTAAGCATGTTCAAGACTTTTTCCATGTCATTTCTCATTATTACACATAACTTAATATATGGACATCTATGGTTTGATTTCTTTGCCTTTGTGGATTGGATGGATTGTTACCGACATCTGGTGAAAATTTTATGTCAAGAGCACCTTTAGAACTATACACTGAACAAAAATATAAATGCAAAAATGTTGTTCCTTCTCCCATCATTCATGAGCTGTACTCAAAGATCTAAGACTTTTTCAATGAACACAAAAGGCCTTTTCTCTCAAATATTGTTCACAAATTTGTCTAAATCTGTGTTGGTGAGCACTTCTCCTTTGGCTTGATATTCCATCTGCCTCACAGGTGTGGCATATCAAGACGCTGATTAGACAGCATGATTATTGCACAGGTGTGCCATAGGTTGGCTACAATAAAAGATCACTCTAAAATGTGCAGTTTTATCATAAATCACAATGCCACAGATATCGCAAGTTTTGAGGGAGCGTGCAATTGGCATGCTGACTGCAGGAATGTCCACCAGCTCTGGTAATTGAATGTTAATTTCTCTACTATAAGCCGTCTCCAAATTCAGAGAATTTGGCAGTACTTCCAACTGGCCTCACAACCACAGACCACGTGTAACCACATCAGCCCGTCCCTCAACTTCCAGCATATTCACCTCCAAAATCGTCTGAGACCAGCCACCCGGACAGGTGCTGCAACAATCAGTTTGCATAACCAGAGAATTTCTGCATAAGCTGTCAGAAACCGTCTCAGGGTAGCTCATCTGCATGTTCCTCATCCTCATCGGGGTCGCCACGTGACTGCAGTTCGTCATCGTAACCGACTTGAGTTGTTAAATGCTCACATTTGATGGCATCTGGCACATTGGAGAGGTGTTCTCTCAGATGAATCACAGTTTTCACTGTACAGGGCAGATAGTAGGCAGCGTGTATGGCGTCGTGTGGGTGAGCTGTTTGCTCATGACAACATTGTGAATCGAGTGGCCCATGGTGACGGTGGGGTTATGGTATGAGCAGGCTTATGTTATGGATAATGAATAAAGCTGCATTTTATTGATGCCATTGTAAATGAACGGGGATACCGTGAAGAAATCATGAAGCCCTTTGTTGTGCCATTAAACTAAGACCATCACCTCATGTTGCAGCATGAAAATGCATAGATCCATGTTGCAAGGATCTGTACACAATTCCTGAAAGCTGAAAATATCTGATTTCTTACATGGCTGGCATACTCACCGGACATGTCACCCATTGAGCATGTTTGGGTTGCTCTGGATCAGCGTATACGACAAAGTGTTCAAATTCCTGCCTATATCCAGCAACTTCACAGAGCCATTGAAGAAGAGTGGACCAACATTCGACAGTCCACAATCACAACCTGGTCATCTCTATGCAAAACAGATGTGTTGCACTGTGTGAGGCAAATGGTGGTAACACCAGATACTGACTGGTTTTCTGACCCCACCGGAATCCCCCAAAAATGTAAAACTGCACATTTTAGAGTGCTTTTTATTGAGGCCAGCCTAAGGCACGCCTGTGCAATAATCATGCCGTCTAATCAGCATCTTGATATGCTACACCTATGAGGTGGATGGATTATCTCGGCAAACGAGAAGTGCTCACTAACACAGATTTAGACTAATTTGTGAACAATATTTGAGAGAAAATGTGCATAGAAAAATAATTTGATTTTTGAGTTCAGCCCATGAAAAATGAGAGCAAAAACCAAAGTATTGCGTTTATATTTTTGTTCAGTGTATTTACTTTGAAAATTGGTGATGTGTTCAATACTTATTTCACCCACTATATATACATATAATCTGTGTGTATATATATATATATATATACATATATATATACTGTATATATATAAAGAAACACATATTTCATCCTTGCAATATAAGTTCAAAAGTGAAAACTTTTTTTGGTTCATTTGGACATATTCGAGTACTGGCAGTGCTTTGCATCTTGTCCCTGTTTGTTAAACAGTCAATTTGAAAAAGTATGCAACACTGAGCTCAATAGGCTGCTGTGAAGTTATGGAAAACTTGACAGAGTGAATGGCACTTAGAAAGACGTGCCTCCTGCATAGTGGTATATACACATTTGAGCAGCTTGGTGACTGTCCAATACTTTATTTTTGTTATTAAACACACCAAGGGACATATGAAAGTGGCATTTATTTAGATAAGTAAGTGGGCTTGTAACCCTCTAAGAGAAAGAAGTATTTATGTATATAAAACCAGATACTTGAAAAAACTACCGGGTACTGTATATGGGGAACATGCTGTAACAATCTTGGCAAGGCTAAGTAAAAAAAAAAACGATGAAAGTGATCTGGCTTATATAGTTCAAAAGGTCTGTTCCAAGTTTTGTTTCAATCAGTGCGGGATGAAAAAGTGGATGTGCTGACATTAACTTAGTGAGTAAAGAGACTGCCCAATTGCAAATACACTTTAAAGGAATTCTGAATTAAAAATGGAAGACTCTGCTGTTATTGTGAGTGGGAGGACCTTGCATAGGTGTACTTTACATGGCCAGTCTTTTACTTACAAAGGGTTGTGTGTAATTTTTCATTTGATCTCAGGTGGTACAAAATTGAACACTTTTAGCCAGGTTTACCAACATATTTCAGTTGATCACTGATTGTTCTAGCACGAAGATACCCAGCGATCAGCTTATTGTCAGGGGATGTCTCCAACAAGAAGCAATTGATTAAGGACACGTTCACATGGCCGGATCCCAACGCAGAATCTGAGTAAAATCAATGAGCATTCTACCTCCCTTTTATTGTCACTGAATAAAACTCTGACATGTTTATTCTTGCAGAAACCGTGATATTAGCGACACGAGGATTCAAATGGGGCTAAATCCACTCATAGCTCCTAGGCAAATCCATAATGGATTCTGCAATGGATTTTTCTCAAAATCTTTTGTGTGAACATGCCGTAGGGTATACAGGTAAAATGATTGTGATCTTCATTAAACTGATAATAGAGCTTTCCATACTAGTAAAACAGATCCAGTACTAAGTAAAGAAAGACACTTACATATAATCTAAAACACAAGAAAATGGGCTGTCAAGTTTCTCGTTTTACAGAGAAGTATTTTGAAAGATCGTACATTTACAACCTCAGATGAACCTGCATTTTGAAGGAGCTTCTACAGTTATCTGAGCATGGGGTTATTGACTGAAATCAAATGCAGCAGATTAGCTTGTGAATGAAAATACTCCTACAAGAATGCTCACTAGACATGAAGGATATAAGAAAAAGTTAACAACACAGCTGAAGATTTATCCTTAAAGGAACTTTGACCACAAGACAAGAATTCTGGACCTTTCACCATCCCGCAGGCATTGTAATTTGGCTATGTATGACTCAGTCCTATCTACCCAAATGGGAAAACCAGGAATCACCTGAGTGTATAGCTACATTTTATTCTCTTTGTGACATAAAACATAAGAACTTATTGCACCAAAGTCTTGATTTTATTTTAATGTGTTTTTATGTTCTTGCCCTGCAAGGTAAGAATGTAGTTTGTCAATTTCTCATCCAGCTCGTTTCAGAATGTAGAGCAACCTTCAAGTGATGCATTGTGCTTGTAAAGGAAATGGCAACAAGCCACATTTAAGTATGTTGATGTTTACAGTTGTTAACTCTAAATGACTTGTCTATTGGGTGACATGCCTCATTTGGATGTAGTCAGGTTAGTAGAACACACTCTTGGAAGCAGAAAGTATGTTCTTTTTCTGTTTTGGAGCTCAACAGTATAATTTCAGCTCTGGAAGCAACACGCAAGTAAGAAATCATTTTAAAAATTGAAGTAATAGTAATTTATAACTTTATAACTTGCCAAAATGTGTCCCTGTGTGTTGTCCCAAAGAGCAGCTCTTCTTTCTCTTATCATATATTCAGCATGGATTCCACTATGTAGAAGAATGATAAACAGCCGACATATTCCCAGGACCCCTAATTTGTAAGCTTTATATAATTATTATTGCTTTAGCACACCTGTCTGACCTAATTGAGTTGTATGAGGACATTGAGAAGAACTAGTGTATTTATGGCAACTCCTCATTCTCTCTGCATTCCAGACTCATTGCCGGAAACTGTTTTCAGTTTTATATCAAGAAGTCAAATAAAGAGGGAATTATTTCTTTCTGTTCATATGTGTTATGCACTTTGCAGAGGGACCCAGCAAGACTGGCACCAAACCAGCAAAGGCGCAGCCACAGACACACTTGGCACAAGCTGCCCAGCTAAGCTAGTCCTTGAGAGCCAGGAATACTCTTCATCCAGCTCCCAGTAAATGCAAAGGGGACTTTGGCAGACCCCTTCCCAGGCCCACTGTCGTCGGACAGCTGGTGCCTGGTGACGCGGTTGGTGCCTTGTTATAACCCCAAGAAGTGAAACCAGAAGAAAAAATGAGAAAACCCATGAAAAAATATCAAAACTCCTGCTATCACCAATAACCACCAAGGCACATAACAACTGTAATAAACAGCAAAGGACTGAGCAGGAAGCAGGATTAAATAGCCCACCTAATGAGCAGGTGTTGAATACCTCTCAACCTCTGGCAACTGGAGAAATCATCCCGTGTCCTCACACATCCTACAACACCAGAACGTGATGTTCCATAAGATTGGGACAGTCTCCATGCACGTCTGGTAGCTCCGCCTCCAGGGATAGGGCAGTGGCAGCACCTGCCATTGGAGCAGCGTAGCACCAGACCTGCTCCATTCCCAGGTGCGAGCACAGAACCACAATTCCTAACAGTACCCCCCTCCCTAGCAGAGAACTCCGGGCTTTCACCATACATCTTGTCCGGAAACCCCTTATGGAACTCAGCGATGAGACAATTGGCATGTATATTACCTCTCGAGACTCAGGATCTCTCCTCAGGACTGTATCCCATCCAATGAATCAAATATTGAATGGAGTTCCGAACTCTACGAGAGTTCACAATACTTTCTATCTCAAATTCCTCAGTATTATCTACCAGAATAGGAGGAAGATCCTCGGTCATACGTGGAGTAACCACCTTCTTTAATAATGTCTTGTGAAAAACATTGGGAACCCGCATAGAGGAAGGCAGACCTACCCGAAAAGCCACCTTATTGACAACCTCAATAATGGGAAATGGTCTTATAAACCTGGGTGCGCGCTTAGGAGATGGCACATTAATCTTGAGATTCTTAGTAGACAACGAAACTCTGCTCCCCGCTCTGAGTTTGCAACCTTGCTGACAGTGCTTACCGGCCTGCCTCTTCATGCTCTTCTCTACTTTCTTGAGATGGATACGTCTTCCCCCCAAAACCTCATGAGGCGGTGCATAGTAGCAGAGACCGCCAGAAGTACATCGTCCCCTCCATCAAAACATGGAGACCTAGGATGGAATCCTAGATTACAGAAGAAGGCAGACATTCTTAAGCCCTCGTGGTGTCTATTGTTTAGGGTGAACTCTGCCCAGGCTAAGTATGATCCGCAATCATGCTGCGTATGGGAGCAAACACATCTCAGATAGGACTCATGACACTGGCTAGTTCAATGCGTTTGCCCATTAATTTGAGGATGCTATGCAGGTATAAATAAGAGTTCAGACCCGAGGCGTTTACAGAAAGCCCTCTAGAATCTGGAGATAAACTAGGACCCCCTATCGGAGACAATATTCATAGGAGCCCCATGTAATCTTACCACCTGAACAAGGAACAAATCTACCGAGTCCTGCGCACTGGGCAACTGAGCCAAAGGAACCAAATGGCATTGTTTATAAAATCAGTCCAGAATAACCAGCACCATAGTCATAGTCAGGGAGATCCGTAATGAACTCCATGGACATGTGGGACCAAGGACGTACAGGAGTAGGCAAAGGGAGAAGTTTCCCTGCCGTGGCGAAGCAAGGCACCTTGTTCCTGGCACAGATCTTGCATGCTTTAACATAAGCATAAACATCCTTATTCAAGTATGGCCAACAATACTTTCTGTTCAACAGGTGAAAAGTCACTTTAATGCCTGGGTGGTTCGCTGTGACATGACACTCTCTGAGTAAGCCCAACCATAACTGCACCGGAACAAATAATTTATCATGAGGTGTGCTGGATGGAGCCATCCCCTGAGCCATCCCCATCCTCCCAAGCTAAATTGCCAGATGAAGCTATAATACCCTTTGGAAGAATGAAATCAGGTTTCATAATTTTAGACTCACTAGGACAAAGACTCCAAGAGAGAGCATCTGCCCGAACATTCTTGCTCCCAGGGAGGTAAGAGATTGAAAAATTGGATCAGGTACAAAACAAGGCCTATCGTGCTTGTCTTGAGTTCAGTATCTTAGCATTCTTTAAAAAAAAAAGATTCTTATGGTCAGTAAGCACCATAAATGGGTGCTTAGCTCCCTCAAGGAGATGCCTCCACTCTTCCAGAGCTAACTTTATGGCAAGAAGTTCACGATTGCTGATGTCATTATTGAGCTCTGGAGGAGAGAATTTCCAATAAAAAAACGCACAAGGCCTCAAATGCGTTAGTGTGGTGGAACACTGCGAGATCATCACTCCCACACCTTCCATCAAAAAAAAGGTTTATTGACATCAGGCTGGACCAAAACTGGAGTGGAGGAAAAGGCCTACTTAAGTTTATTAAAGGCCTTAATGACCTCCTGTCCCCAATTAGACATGTCTGTCCCCTTATGGGTAAGGTTAGTGAGGGGTTTCATCACTTTGGAAAAACTTTTAATAAACCTCCAGAAATAATTGGCAAACCCCCAAAAATGCTGCAATCGCTTGAGGTTAACCTGTTGTGCCCAATCCATCACCGCCGTCACCTTCTCGGGGTCCCTCTGAAACCCCGTGGGAGACAGTATGAGTCCCAGGAACCTCAACTCCTGTACTTCAAAAACACAATTTTCTTTTTTGACATAAAGAAAATGATCCTCCAATCTTTTCAGGATGGTATGTACATGGTCTCTATGCAAAGCAAGGTCTCAGGAGAAGATGAGGATGTCATTGATGTATACAATGACAAAAATACCCCAAAGAGCACAGAAAATATCATTTTTAAGCATCTGACACACAGCTGGAGCGTTATAGAGCCAAAGGCCATGACACAATACTCATAATAATGGTCCTTGGGGGTATTGAAGGCCATTTTCCACTCATCCCCCTCCTTGATTCGAACAAGATTGTAAGCCCCGCCGGAGATCCAGCTTAGTAAACCAACTTGCCGCCACCAGTTGGTTAAAGAGGTCAAGGATGAGTGGAAAAGGGAAATGATTACGTACAGTTATGCGAGTAACATTGGGACAGTCTCCATGCATGCGTAGTAGCTCCGCCTCCAGGGTCAGGACAATGGCGGCGCCTGAGACCGGAGAAGCATAGCACCGGACCTGCTCCATTCCCAGGTGGGAGCATAGAACCACGATTCCTAACAGTATACTAGTGTAATTTGTAACATAGTTTAAGCTGTTTCTAAAATGCCATGCTACTTTTCCCATTTGCAATGGACTAGACTGCACAGAAAGAGAATATTGCATTGTCATTGAGTCCAAGCATTTCCTATCTTTTAGGTGATGTCATTGTTTGATCCAAGTCAGTCCATGTTAGCACCACCATCAACACCAGGGAACACATTTAGCCTAGTAAGACTAGCCTAGGAGCCCAAAATCAGAAGGGCAAACTAAGCTTGACAGTCCCAGACACTGTAAGTCCATATTCCCTAAAGAATTCAAGAGATGATTTGGTCAAAACGAGTCCGGGGGGCCAATACACAAGGGCAGTCTCAATACAGCGAAAACTGGGTACTGCTCTTTTAAGGGTAGGAGTTATAGGGGAACACAGGAAGAGATAAGGGGAGTAATAGAGACAGTAAGGATTACTCCTTCCAGAGTGACACAGGAACCTGATGGAAACTCACATCTCTTCCTTTTCCTCCCAGAACTACCACAGGTGGCAAGATAGAATACAATTTTCATTTCATGCATTGGTTATTGAAGGATACACTTATGATAGCTAGAACTGTGTAACGTGGACAGTTTATTTCCTGCAATGGACTTCATGACCTTTGACATGGTGCGTGGTAAAAAAAATTGTGTATGTATTATATATATATTTTCCTCTTATGTACTTTTTTAGCATATCTATTAAAAGTTAAATGTTAATTTTCCTTACCATGGCTTGGTACCTTTTGAATTGGAGGGTGACATGTAAAAGTTGCTAGTCCAGAGAGGAATTCATATAGTAAAGCTGCTATCTAATCAATGAACTACATCACTCTGCATGGCAAGCTGCTAGGTAGCCCACTGGAGAGCGATCAGTGCCTGTATATTATTATTATTATTTATTATTGTTATAGCGCCATTTATTTCATGGCGCTTTAAATGTTATAGGGGCATACATAGCAAAACAATGAACAATACAAGTCAGCGACTGGTAAAGGAGGAGAGAGGACCCTGCCCGCAAGGTCTAACAATCTACAAGGGATAGGTGAGGATACAGTAGATGAGAGGAGAGCTGGTTGTACAGCGGTACGGTGGAACGATGGTTACCGCAGGTTGTACGCTTGTCAGAAGAGGTAGGTCTTCAGGTTCCTTTTGAAGGTTTCCACGATAGGCGAGAGTCAGATATGTTGAGGTAGAGAGTTCCAGAGTAGGGGGGGGTGCACGGGAGAAATATTGAATGTGATTGTGGGAAGAGAAGATAAGAGGGGAGTAGAGAAGGAGATCTTGTGAGGATCGGAGGTCACTTGCAGGTAAGTACCGGGAGACTAGGTCACAGATATATTGAGGCGATAGGTTGTGGATGGCTTGGTATGCCAAGGTTAGGGTTTTGAACTGGAGTCTCTGGACAATGGGGAACCAGTGAAGGGATTGACAGAAAGGAGAGGCCGGGGAACAGCGGGGTGACAGGTGGATTAGCCAGGCAGCAGAGTTTAGGATAATTTGGAGAGGTGCGAGAGTGTTAGAGGTAAGGCCACAAAACAGGAGGTTGCAATAGTTGAGGCGTGAGATGATGAGGGCATGCACTAGTGTTTTTGTAGATTATTGGTTGAGAAATATGCAGATCAGGGAAATATTTTTGAGTGGGAGTCAGCAGGAAGTGAAAAGGGCTTAGATATGTGGTTTGAAGGAGAGATCAGAGTCCAGGGTTACCCCGAGGCAGCGAGCTTGTGGGAGTGGGGAGAGATGGGAGAAAGATGATGAATTCAGTTTTATCCATGTTAAGTTTTAGAAATCTAGCAGAGAAGAAAGATGAAATAGAGGACACACATTGTGGGATTCTGGTTAATAAGGAGATGATATCAGGTCCAGAAAGGTAGATCTGTGTGTCATCAGCATAAAGATGATACTGAAAGCCGTGAGACTCTATGAGCTGTCCCAGGCTGAAGGTGTAGATGGAGAAGAGCAGGGGTCCTAGAACTGAACCTTGGGGGACACCGACAGGTGGTGTGTGAGTGGAAGACACTGAATGTCCGGTCTGTTAGGTATGAGGCGATTCAAGACAGCTCCAAGTCTGTGATGCCAAGAGATGAGAGAGTCTGTAGTAAGAGGAAATGGTGTACTGTGTCAAAGGCAGATGACAGGTCCAGGAGGAGGAAGACAGAGTAGCGTCGCTTGTATTTGTCAGTTAGTAGGTCAATGGTTGCTTTAGTCTGGGCAGTTTCAGTGGAATGGTGTGGTCGGAAGCCAAATTGTAAGCAGTCAAAGAGGGAGCAGGAGGAGAGGTGGGAGAACAGTTCAAAATGGACATTTTGTTCCAGTAGTTTTGAGGCACAGGGAAGAAGTGATATGGGGTGATAGTTAGTCAGAGAGGATGGGTCAAGGGAGGGCTTTTTGAGAATGGGTGTAATTGAGGCATGTTTGAAGCATGAGGGGAAGATACAAGTTGTTAGTGACAGGTTGAAGAGGTGGGTTAGGGTTGGGATGAATACTGTGGTAAGGTAAGGGATGAGGTGGGACAGGATTTGGCCAAGTTCACAGGTGGTGAGGTGTGATTTGGATAGTAAAGAGGAAACTTGATCCTCCGCAATGGTATATATACTATTTAGTGTGGTTTCATTGTTCACATACATTGTTTAGAGTTTTTGGTATATTTTTCTTTATATCAATGGAGTCAATGGAGATGTTTACATTTCTTATGGTCTCTGGCACTGGCACACAGTTTGGACTGTTGAGAAAATTTCAGGTGAAACATTCACCCTATGCATTTCAGGTGAACACTCAGCCTAGAAAGTCATGATGACAGATGATCTAGCATTGATGTAATGCTTGCATCTATGCGTTTCAGATGAGCACTCACCCTAGAAAGTCACGATGACAGGTGAACTAGCATTGATATCATGCTTGCATCTACGTCTTTCAGGTGAACACTCACCCTTAATCTCGATTAAGGGTGAGTGTCCTCCTGAAAGGCGTAGATGCAAGCATGATATCAAGGCTAGATCACCTGTCATAGTGACTTTCTATGTCCTGTGTATGGATTTTATCTTAATAATGAAGAATCTATTTGTGAATAAACAAATTTGATTGTGAAATCAGGAAACTTACATCATTTTCCAGATAAACCAAATGTATAAAATTGTAATTCCACATATACCATAAGGGAATGAGTACATTTCACCAGAAATTCACAGCTTATCACACGATATGAGTATGAATAATGTAATGTGAGGCTGGTGTAAAACATTGCTTAAGGGTATGTGCACACGATGCAGAAATGCTCAGGATTTTTTCCTGAGCGTTTCTGCATCTCTCTGGCAGGAAAAAACGCATGCGGATTGTACATGCGGTTTCCTGCCAGGGACATGCAGAAATGAAGCGGTCTTCACTTTCATTTCCGCATGCGGGTTGACAAGTGCTTCCAAAGCGATTTTAGCATCACTTGGAAAGTGCTTGTCAACTTCACACTATATAAATCCATGCAACCGGCATGGATTTATATAGTGTATGAATGTCAAAAAATAAAAAATAAATATATACTTTACCCTCTGATGGCCCCCGGTGTCCGGCTTCGCTCGGTCCCGGCTGCCGGCAGTGAAGACTTTAGGACCTTCCGACGTCAGCGTCACGTGACCCGTCACATGACTCTGACGTCAGCGAAGGTCCTTCTTCATTCAACCGCGAAGTGCGGGGAACCAAGCAGGAGCGCTGCGCGGGCCGTCAGAAGGTGAGAATCTATATATTTTTTATTTTATTCTTTTTTTTTTAATGGTACCTGGGTCTGGATGAGAGTCCTCTCATCCACACCCGGGTACCATCCGCACATTAGACCGCATGAAAAGCGCATCAACATATACAGTGATGTGGATTCCATGCGGTCTAATGCAAGTCAATGGCGGCAAAAGAGCAGCGTTTCCGCAAAATTAATTGACATGCTGCGGATTTTTGACCGCAGCGTTTACGCTGCGGAAAAATCCGCATCATGGGCACAGCACATGCGGATTTCAATTGGGGAACATTGCTGCCCTTCTACCATGCGTTTTTCATGCATTTCCGTGGCGTTTCCGCAACTGCAAAAACGCCGCGGAAACGCATGAAAAACGCATCGTGTGAACTCAGCCTCAAAATAGGCAGTGAAATAATTTACCTCACCAAAAAAAATCAGCTGCAATCCTCCTCTGTAATATCTGTATACTTTTTTGCTTCCTCCCCTGCCCAGGAGCTGTGGTATGATCAGACCATGTTCCTGCACGGTCAGACACAGCCATTACACAGTACACAGCAGGGGCACATTTATAAGATTATCTCAGCACAGGAACATTTTTTAGAACACATCCAATTGTGGAATTTATTATTATTCCAATATCTTTAAATTGAAATGTAATTTGTTTATGGGAAAACCCTTTAAGGAGTTAAAAACTACATAAAATGGCCTGAGTAAAAACACTATTAAAGTGTTATTCACAACATTTAAAGTTATGATCTAAATACAAGTCCCAGGATTCAGGCCCCCACTAGTGATGAGCGAGTAAGCTCGATAATCGAGATTTACAAGCATGCTCGGGTATTTTTCGAGTATCTTCAGCATGCTTGGGTGTTATGTTTGAGTCATGCGTGCGCATGATTTGCGACTGTTTGACAGCTTTAATACATGTGAGGAATGCCTATTTCTTAGGCATTCCTCACATGTATTAAAGCTGTCAAACAGTCTCAAATCATGCGCACGGAGTGACTAAAACATAACACCAGAGCACGCTGAAGATGCTCGGCGAGCACTCGAGCATGCTCGCCGAAAGGGGTACCAGAACATACTCGCTCATCACTTGCCCCTACCAATAAATCCGCAGCCATGGCTCCATTCATTGTCTATGAGACTACTGGGAAAATCCACTTTTTTATTCAGCTATCTCCAGAAGAACCACAGAGAATAAGCAACCACTCTTCTTTTATGAAGGAACATTTCAGAGGCCTGTTGCCAGGATTGGTTGGGGTTCCTGGCGGTTAGATCTCCACTGATTTACAAGCTATTACCCATCCTTTGGTTAAGTGATAATTTTTAAAGCTGGGAAAAACACTTTATATGGAACCTGTCAGCACATTTTTACATATGTGCCAGACATGAGAAATCTAATATAGAAGCCATATGCAAATCAAGCTTGGAGTGCATTGGGGTGTGTCAGTGCATTTGGAAGAAACATTCTAAGCATATTGGCATTCCCCAATGCACTCCCAGACTGATCTTCATATGACGTCTACACAATTCGTCATGACTGGTATGTTGGATTGCTACAAAAAACAGGTATCATATATATTGGCGGCCAAGTGCCTGTACAGCCATACCATTACTTTCAAATGTTAGCAAGTGCTGACAGGTTCCTTTTAAAGCTTAATAAATACATTGAAATTCTGTATTCCTGTTGCATATAAACAATATGAATACACAATGTTTTTTACAGATATGTCCATCCTATACCATATGATTGAATTTGGCTAAGAATTCCAATTTCTCACTAAAACGAATTGAAAACAATATCTCAAAATTACATCAAAACCTTAGCGAGGCAAATGTTCTGGTTAAAACTCATTATAACTTTCAAACCTCGACTTTTTGGTGGATCCTTTGCTAGAATAGCCTAATGCCAGGTGTAAAACATTAGATGCCTTTATGTTTAATGTTATCAAATAATATCAAATTACATTTTTGAGGATTTTTTTTTCTTAGGCTTTTACACAGTAATCAAACTAAGCAGTTTTAGGAGACTATAATATTGATGTTCAATACCTTTGCCTCATTAATGGAGATCAGACTCCCGCCATCCCTACTGATCAGCCGAATGAAAAGCTGCAGAGCCCCCTAATTGTTTACCCATACACAGTGCCATATATGAACTGTCACTGTTACTGCAGCTGAAGGTTTGGGACTGAGGTGCAGTCTCAGGCTAAATTGCAACTATGTATATCGTCTAGTGATGATCGAATGTGCTCGCCACTGCTCGGTACTCGCCCGAGCATTACTGTGCTCGACAAGCTCAGCGCTCAGCGAGTATTTCTGAGTTGCTCGGGAGGGAACTCGGGTCCCCTCCCTGCATGTTTGGCACTCTTTAGAGAGCCAATGAACATGCAGGGATTGCCTGCCATGTACTGTAATGCCGTAGCCATGATGGTTGTGGGCATTACAGTGATTGGCTGGCCGCACAGCATCATCAGGTGTAAATAAGACCAGGCGCCGCCATGCTCGTCACAGTCTACTCCGGAACCAGGCAGAGTAGGGAGAGCTGCTGCTGAGTCAGGGAGAGATTTGCTTCTTCCTAGTTAGTATAGGTATTCCACAACATATATATACTGTATATATATATATATATATATATATATATATGTATATATATATATATATATACAGTACAGACCAAAAGTTTGGACACACCTTCTCATTTAAAGATTTTTCTATATTTTCATGACTTTGAAAGTTGTACATTCACACTGAAGGCATCAAAACTATGAATTAACACATGTGGAATTATATACTTAACAAAAAAGTGTGAAACAACTGAAAATATGTCTTATATTCTAGGTTCTTCAGAGTAGCCACCTTTTACTTTGATGACTGCTTTGCACACTCTTGGCATTCTCTTGATGAGCTTCAAGAGTTAGTCACCGGAAATGGTTTTCACTTCACAGGTGTGCCCTGTCAGGTTTAATAAGTGGGATTTCTTGTCTTATAAATGGGGTTGGGACCATCAGTTGCGTTGTGCAGAAGTCAGGTCGATACACAGCTGATAGTTCTACTGAATAGACTGTTAGAATTTGTATTATGGCAAGAAAAAAGCAGCTAAGTAAAGAAAAACGAGTGGCCATCATTACTTTAAGAAATGAAGGTCAGTCAGTGCAAAAAATTGGGCAAACTTTGAAAGTGTCCCCAAGTGCAGTTGCAAAAACCATCAAGCACTACAAAGAAACTGGCTCACATGAGGACCGCCCCAGGAAAGGAAGACCAAGAGTCACCTCTGCTTCTGAGGATAAGTTTTTCCGAGTCACCAGCCTCAGAAATCGCAGGTTAACAGCAGCTCAGATTAGCCACACAGAGTTCTAGCAGCAGACACATCTCTACAACAACTGTTAAGGGGAGACTTTGTGCAGCAGGCCTTCATGGTAAAATAGCTGCTAGGAAACCACTGCTAAGGACAGGCAACAAGCAGAAGAGACTTGTTTGGGCTAAAGAAAACAAGGAATGGAAATTAGACCAGTGGAAATCTGTGCTTTGATCTGATGAGTCCAAATTTGAGATCTTTGGTTCCAACCACCGTGTCTTTGTGCGACGCAGAAAAGGTGAACAGATGGACTCTACATGCCTGGTTCCCACCGTGAAGCATGGAGGAGGAGGTGTGATGGTGTGGGGGTGCTTTGCTGATGACACTGTTGGGGATTTATTCAAAATTGAAGGCATATTGAACCAGCATGGCTACCAGAGCATCTTGCAATGGCATGCTATCCCATCCAGTTTGCGTTTAGTTGCACCATCATTTATTTTTCAACAGGACAATGACCCCAAACACACCTCCAGGCTGTGTAAGGGCTATTTGACCAAGAAGGAGAGTGATGGGGTGCTACGCCAGATGACCTGGCCTCCACAGTCACCAGACCTGAACCCAATTGAGATGGTTTGGGGTGAGCTGGACCGCAGAGTAAAGGCAAAAGGGCCAACAAGTGCTAAGCAAGTCTGGGAACTCCTTCAAGATTGTTGGAAGACCATTTCCGGTGACTACCTCTTGAAGCTCATCAAGAGAATGCCAGGAGTGTGCAAAGCAGTCATCAAAGCAAAAGGTGGGTACTTTGAAGAACCTAGAATATAAGACATATTTTCAGTTGTTTCACACTTTTTTGTTAAGTATATAATTCCACATGTGTTAATTCATAGTTTTGATGTCTTCAGTGTGAATGTACAATTTTCATAGTCATGAAAATACAGAAAAATCTTTAAATGAGAAGGTGTGTCCAAACTTTTGGTCTGTACTGTATATACAGGGTGGTCCAAAAGTGGGTGGACAGAAAGTGTAATAAGGTTATGAAGGGGGAGATAGATTTATCAAACATGGTGTAAAGTGAAACTGGCTCAGTTGCCCTTAGCAACCAATCAGATTCCACTTTTCTTTCCTCACAGACTCTTTGGAAAATGAAAGGTGGAATCTGATTGGTTGCTAAGGGCAGCTGTGCCAGTTTCACAGATCTAGTTTTTGCAGATAGATCTCCCCCAAATCTGTTTTCTTTTCAGATAATTCAGATAACACATAATGGCAAATAATTTAAATACAGATCAAAGAAAATGGATTTTAACAGAGTATTAGAAATCTCAAAATGCTGAAACCGTTAGAGCAAATTGGGTTGAAACATTTGGTACTCAAGCCCCAAAGAGACAAACCATTTACTGCATTTGTGACAAATTCAATGCCACTGGCTCAATCCTTAATGCTCCAAAAACTGGTCGACCCAAAACAGTCTGTACAGAAGATAATAAACAACTTGTTGCTAAAACATTTATTCAGAGCCCAAAAAAGTCCTCCAGAAGAGCCACTTTGGAATTGGGAATTTCACGAGCTTCTATAATGCGAATCCTGAAATCTATTGGGTGGAAAGCTTATCGTCCACGTCTAATTCATTTTTTATTGGAGGATGATCTAGACAGGCGGCTGCAATTTAGTGTTTGATAAATCTCCCCCTTCATAACCTTATTACACCTTCTGTCCACCTACTTTTGGACCACCCTGTATATATATATCCATCTGAACTAATAGTCCTTTTGAGGACTAATCTAGCTGCATATATTCAGTGGTGATGGCAGGAATTAGGCAGGCAGGCAGTGTATGTGGCAGACTGCAGTGCATAAAGTGCAAGAGGGTCCATTGAACGTTCCTGCTGCTGCTGTTCTTACAGATATTTGTAGACATAGACCTAGATATCAGGGGCCAGGGACAATTTTTTTTTATCATAATCCTGGCTGTTTGCTTAAAAAGCAATCCAGAGTACACAATTTTTCTGCTCCATTTGCTTGTTCTCACTGCAGAATAAAGCCAGATCTGTTCTATATTTCAGCGGTAAAAATCCAGAAATTTAAACTGAACATGGAAAATATTGGCTCCCTTTTCCATTCAGTTGCAGTGTGTCGGTCAAACTATTCACACTAGGTGTCTGTGAAGGATAGTATTAGCAAATTACAGGCCTGCTATTTAAAACAGTGGTTCTCTGTCAGACAGAACACCTATAAGAGTGTTCCAAAATCAGCCATTTCTTCCATTTTCATTCCATTGCAGTGTGTCGGTCAAGCTATTCACACCAGGTATCTGTGAAAGATAGTATTTGCAAATAACAGGCCTGCTATTTAAAACCATGGTTCTCTGTCAGACATAACACCTATAAGAGTGTTCCAAAATCAGAAATTTCATCCATTTTCATTCCGATGCAGTGTGTCGATCAAGCTATTCACACTAGGTGTCTGTGAAGGACAGTATTAGCAAATAACAGGCCTGCTATTTAAAACCGTGGTTCTCTGTCAGACGTATCACATATAACTGGGGTTCAAATCCAGCCATTTGTAGTGAATGTGGAAAATATTGTCCTCCATTTATAGATTGTAGCAGTGTGTCAGTGTACACCATTTTACAGCTCCATTTGATTGTTTACAGAATACAGCCAGATTTTTTTCGTTTTATTCATATTACTGTATTGTAGAAGCAGAGGAACTTTTTTCAATGATCAAACGCCGTATGACTGCCGTAATAATGCAGAAATTTTGTGGAGCGTGCCAAATATTCCACTCCTTTTAAAGTCAGCCACCTGTTTTTTGTTGAACCAATTGACACTTGGTCGCTGACAAATACCATACAATTAGGCAACTGCCTGAAACAGTGGCCATCAGACGTTATCCCATATGACTGCCCTAATAATCCAGCAATTATTGTGAGCATGTCAAATATTACACTCCATTTAAAGTATTGCAGTTGAGGGTTCAGACCTATTTTCAGTTGGCTGCTGACAAATAGCATATCTGTGAACAATGTTGTCAGAGTATTATGCCACTTATAGAATCATAGAATCATAGAATGGTAGAGTTGGAAGGGACCTCCTGGGTCATCTGGTCCAACCCCCTGCTCAAAGCAGGATTCACTAGATCATCTCAGACAGATGTCTGTCCAGCCTCTGTTTGAAGACGTCCATTGAAGGGGAACTCACCACCTCTCGTGGCAGCCTGTTCCACTCATTAATCACCCTAACTGTCAAAAAGTTTTTTCTAATATCTAATCTGTGTCTCCTCCCATTTAGTTTCATCCCATTGCTTCTAGTCTTTCCTTGTGCAAATGAGAATAAAGATGATCCTTCTACAATGTGACAGCCCTTGACATATTTGTAGACAGCTATTAAGTCTCCTCTCAGTCTTCTTTTTTGCAAGCTAAACATTCCCAAATCCTGCAACCGTTCCTCATAGGACATGGTTTGCAGACCAGTCACCATTCTGGTCGCTCTTCTCTGAACTTGCTCCAGTTTGTCTATGTCTTTTTTAAAATGTGGTGCCCAAAACTGTACACAGTATTCCAGATGAGGTCTGACCAAAGAGGAGTAAAGACCGATAATGACTTCACGTGATCTAGACTGTATGCTTCTGTTAATACATCCCAGAATTGTATTTGCCTTTTTTGCTGCTGCATCACACTGTTGACTCATGTTCAGTCTATGATCTATTAGTATACCTAAGTCTTTTTCACATGTACTGTTGATTAGCTCTATTCCTCCCATTCTGTATATGCTTTTTTCATTTTTATTGCCCAGATGTAGTACTTTGCATTTTTCCCTGTTAAAAACCATTCTGTTGGTTGCTGCCCACTGCTCCAGTTTATTTAGGTCTTTTTGAATCCTCTCTCTCTCTTCTCTAGTATTAGCTATCCCTCCTAGCTTTGTGTCATCAGCAAATTTAATCAGTTTACCCTCAATTCCTTCATCTAAATCATTGATAAAGATGTTGAACAATACAGGTCCCAGGACGGAGCCCTGTGGTACCCCACTTGAGACATTTATCCAGCTGGATGTGAAGCCATTTACAACCACCCTTTGAGTCCGATCACTAAGCCAGTTATGAATCCACCTAACAGTTGCCTGGTCCATTGCATACTTGGTCATTTTTTCAATAAGGATGGTGTGAGATACTTTGTCAAATGCTTTGCTGAAGTCAAGATATACTATATCTACAGCATTTCCCTGATCCACCCAGTCAGTGATTCTGTCATAGAAGGAAATTAAGTTAGTCTGACATGACTTGTTAGTTACAAACCCATGCTGACTCTGGTTAATCACTTCATTCTTATCCATGTACTTACATACATGTTGTTTAATAATTTGTTCAAAGATCTTTCCTGGTATAGAAGTCAGACTCACCGGCCTATAGTTCCCTGGGTCCACCTTCTTCCCCTTTTTGAAGATAGGAACAACATTTGCTCTTCTCCAGTCTTCTGGGACTTCTCCTGTTCTCCAAGAATTTTCAAAGATTATGGAGAGTGGTTCTAAAATTTCTTCTACGATCTCCTTCAGTAGTCTGGGGTGTAATTCATCTGGACCTGGTGACTTGAACTCATTTATGTTAGCTAAATATTCCCTCACAATCTTTCTGTTTACAGATAACTTGGATTCCTCTATTCCTTTAAAAGGACAGTGAAGATCAGTTGATGTTACATTTTCTTTCTGAGAGAAAACAGATGCAAAATAGGAACTTTTGCGGACGGACAAAAAAAAACATACAAAAAACAAGCTAAAATGTTAAGAAACATTCTTTCCAGGGTAATGACTTGTATATAAGGCCAAAGAAATAAAAAAAAATGTATGGACTGTGGAAGACATTTATGCCACCAGAATGAACACTCATGTGTAGATGGTGATGATACCACGTAGCAGCACCACCTGTTCCTATTGTAAATGCATCTGACAGCGTTATCGATGGGGAATAGAATACAGTTTTACATTTTTTGGGCAGCACCAGCAGCACGCAGTATAAGGAAATAATACCTGGCTGGATAGTTGTAATACGCTATCCATACTGCGATACCTGACCCGTAAAAGAATTTCAGATAAGACAGATAATATTCTAGAACATAGAATCTATTTGAATTGTCCTTCCCATTACTAAGGAGTGTGTCTACTATGCTGTTATTGCATATGCAACAATTTCAAGGTCTGCGAAAAATTAGAACACACTCCAATACAGATTTGAAGAGACGTAAAAAATAAATAAATAAATAAATAAATAAATAAAAACACAATAGGATCTTTGTTTAGTATAAAAACCAGACTCACCAATGTAACCTCAATGTAATCACATTGTTCAGCTCCTGCATCTCCTCCTCCAGTTTGGCCTCCATATCCAAAATGACCACATCAGTCAAGCACTGCAGCACTGCCTGGCCAAGCGGCAACAGGCTGTGATGAAGATAATATGCTTAATGCTTAGGTGACAAACCGCCCATCACTGCAGAGTTGTTGATAACTGTAACACAGCAGCCTGATCTGTGGCTTTCATCGCTGAACATACAGCCAGGCATGGTCGTGTGTGACAATGGGAGGAACCTGTTGGCGGAGAAATGACAGCCGGAGTAGATACGGTTTCTCTCTTTGACAGTACTTTCACTGAGCTGAAGAATATGGCTGTGGTGAAATACAACTCACACCGAGAAGTAGTGTCAGTGAAAAACATTGGGCCCAACAGAGGATTTGATTTTGAGGGCCCACCTTTCTCCCCCGCTCAAGAGCCCCATAGCAGCTGCAAAGATTTGCGCTATCATGAACTCTCCTGATGGAGAAACAAGGGCCCACCCGAGGATTCTCTGGTGGGCCTGTAAAACCCTGCCGAGAAGCAGCCCTGGCTAAGTAAAGTGTGCGGGAAGGTTCCTGGACACTCTATGGCTGCTTTTTTACTGTGGACTGGTTCCAGCAATCTATAAGATTGCAATCTATGATCCATTCACTGGCTCCCCATTGGCCAAAGACTTCAGTTCAAAACCATAACCATGACATGCAAAGCCATCCACAACCTGTCTGCTCCATATATCTGTGACCTAGTCTCCTGGTACATACCAGCATGCAACCTCCAATCCTCACAAGATCTCTTTCTCTACTCCCGTCTTCTCTCCTCTTCCCACAATCGCATACAAGATTTTTCCTGTGCATCCCTTCTACTCTTGAACTGTGTACCCCAACATATCAGACTCTCGCCTACTGTTGAAACCTTTAAAAGGAAGCTAAAGACCCATCTCTTCTGACAAGCCTACAACCTGCAGTAACCCTCGCTCCACCATACCGCTGCACGACCAGCTGTACCCTCACCTACTGTATCCTCACCCATCCCTTATAGACTGTTTGTGCGCCCTCACGGGCAGGGTCCTCTCTGCTCTTGTACAAGTCAGAGACTTCTTTTCACATGTAAAGCGCAATGGAATAAATGGTGCTATAATAATGAATACTAATAATTATACTACTTGTAGTCTGGGTCAATTGATGGCACTTTCCTGGTGACTGCTCCTAAATTGATGTGTTTTGGCAGCTTTTGGTCCCATTTGAAGGTGTTGCGTATACATTTGGTTTTGGCTCCCATTGAATCCAATGGCGTTTGGCAATGTCCAGCGAATATTCGACAATTACATTGGCGAATATTGCAAAAACGGCGATTGTAATCCAAAACGAATATTGAAATATTTGTTTGTCTCTAATCAGAAACACCCTTAAAAAAATTATGTGGGTGTTGCATCACGGTATCCCTGGTGGTAAGGTGGTGGAGGATTAGGAGGACGAGGAGGGTGACATAAAATAGAATACCTGAAGGGTATACCCATGTCTGGGTGTGAAGGGGTGCATGGGAATAGGCCCCCCAAAAATAACTACTGGATTTGAGTTTATATTTGATGCTATCATCTGGTGGTGTTGAAAAGTCTGACCCAATTCAACACTTGCTCATTTTTATAAGAGTCAGCCTGTCAGCATTTTCAGTTGACAGGCGGATGCACCTATCAGTTTTTACAGTTATAATGCCCCCGGCGGCACTAAAAACTATCTCTGACAAAATGCGAGCGGCCAGGACCTCCATGGCGTAGAAAGACAGTTCATGCCACGTGTCCAGCTTGCATCTTCCAAAACTTTTCCCTCCTTGTCAGAGTACCCCTTGTTTCAGGGCCTGAGCACTGGGAGGGTCTGAGAAAACTGTCCCAGACCTTTGACAGCGTTCTCCTGCCTGTGCCACATCTGGTTTGTGTCTTACTCGCTTGTACTCCTTGGTTGTCCAATGAACTGTCTGACTGTCACCTCTGCTGCCAGAGTTGTCAGATGGGGATTTTTTTTTTGTTATAATTCTTCAACAAGAGCCTGATCTTAATATCTCCCAAAATGAGCTCATTCAGTTTCCTCCCTCTATTAACCTACCTATACCTGACTTTGCAATTTCCTTTAGGTGCTGTTACCATAACTCCCACTCGGCATGCCTGCTACCTTGAAGTCATATTTGACACACAACTTTCCTTTATTCAACTTGGAAAATCACTCACTCGCTCATATCACCTGCACCTTAAAAACTTCTCCAGAAGTCGACCTTTTTTAACCTCTGATACTGCAAAAACTCTTACTGTCACTCTTAGGCTGTGTGCCCACGATGCGTTTTTTAAGCATTTCTGCAGTGGTAATTCCGCTGCAGAAACGCTTAAAAAATGCTTGGTAGAAGGCCTGCCATGTTCCCCAATGATAATCCGCATGTACCGGTAAAAAAATGAATAAAATAAAAAATAAATATTATATTTACCTTCTGATGGCCCGCGGTGCGCTTGTCTTCGCTTGCCGGCAGATCGCGGTGGACTGAAGGACCTGCGCTGACGTCATTTAATCATGTGACGGGTCACGCGACGCTGACGTTGGCAGGTCCTTCAGTGTACTGCGAGCTGCCGGCAAGCCAGGACGGATCGAATAACAACTCTGGGGCCATGATAAGGTAGAGTATATATTTATTTTTTTATTTTTTACCATTTTTTACGGTCACACTATATAAATCCATGCCGTTTGCATGGATTTATATAGTGTGACCAAGTAGTCAAGCACTTTCCAAGTGATGCTAAAATCGCTTGGAAAGCGCTTGACAACCCGCATGCGGAAATGCATGTGAAAAATGCTTCACATCCGCTTGTCCCTGGCAGGAAAACGCATGTACAATCCGCATGCATTTTTTCTGCCAGGGAGATGCAGAAACGCTCAGGAAAAAATCCGAAGCATTTCTGCATCGTGGGCACATAGCCTTATTCGCTTGTGCAACTCTCTTCTAATCAGTCTCCCTCTAAACAAACTGTCTCCTCTTCAATCCCTTCTGAATGCAGCAGCCAGGGTCATATTTCTATCAAGTCGCTTCACTGACGCCTCTACCCTGTGCCAGTCATTGCACGGGTTAGGTTAAACAATCACTACAGAATACAATACAAACTCATCTCTCTTACCCACCAAGCAGTCCACAGTTCTGCACCAGCCTATATCTCTTCCCTCATTTCTGTGTAGCACCCCTCCTGTGCCCTCCGTTCTGCAACTGATCTAAGACAGACATCCTCCTTAATCAGAACCTCACACCCTTTCTCCAAAAATTCTCTCGTGCCTTGCCAGTTTTCTGTAATGCCCAAAATGTGTACAATGCGATGGTCACTGTAAAGGCAACGGGAACATAAAGTCGTTCTTGTGTGCCAGACTGCCAACAGCCAACACTTCCCTGTTCTCACCAAGAGTATTACTGTCTATGTTCTTTTCCTCCTCCTCCTCATTATCACTCAATCCACGCTGAGATGAGGCTGGGCTGGGTAGAATCACCTTGTACAGTTCCTTGCTACGCCTGCAATACCTCCTATTTAATTGTGAGCAGCAAGCGTTTCAGTAGACAGAGAAGTGGGGTGGTGACACTAATTATGGCGTCATCGCCGCTCACCATCATGGTAGAGTCCTCAAAGTTTTGGAGGAGGCCACAGATATCAGACATCCATGCCCACTCATCAGCTCTTATGTGTAGAGGCTGACCTGAATGCTAACGGACATGTTGAAGCTGGTACTCAACAACTGCTCTCTGCTGCTCAAAATCATTCTAAATATCTGCAACATTGATTTCCAATGTGTAGTCACATCGCACCCCAGTCGGTGAGCTGCCAGGGCGGAAGCTGTAGCTGACTTCCTGAAATGGGCACACACACGGCCTACTTTCACAAGCAGATCTAGCACATCCGTGTAGATTTTAAGAAACTGCAGATCCACTAAGTTGAGCACATGGGCCAGGCATGGTACATGTGTGAGCTTGCCTAGCTTCAAAGCTGACACCAGGTTCTCTGATACAGCTTTCAACAACTCTGCAACGGTGTGCGGTTTGTCGCCTAAGCATACAGTCCTGCTTATTGTTATTGCCACACACGAAGTTTAAGTAAATAATCTGGAATATGTCCTGAAAAAATGAATCAAGTGATGGAGATAAAGGCTGAAGAGGAGGAGGTGGTGCAGGAGCTGTAGAATGTAGGGGTAACACTGATTGACCCAGGGCCCGCAATCCTCTGCGTCAGGAGGACGTGTTCCGTCCCTGGGTCCCGGCTTCCACAATATTAACCAAGTGAAATGCGTCAGTGAGATGAACCGTCCCTGGCCACATTCACTTGTCCACGTGTTTGTGGTTAGGCGGTCCTTCCCACTTAAGTGCACTGGGGAGGGCACAGGAAAGGTGTGTGGGAAGGTTCCTGAACACTCTATGGCTGCTTTTTTACTGAGGGGGAAACCCACACAAACACGAGGAGGACATACAAAATCCTTGCAGATGGTGTCTTTGGTGGGATTTGAACCCTGGACACCAGAGCTGCAAAGCTTCAGTGCTAATCACTGAGCCTCTATGCTGCCGTCTCTGTTCTCCCTCTGATATCTAACATGCTGGACAAATTTGCACCTACTGCCACTCAGTATCTTCAGCTCCTTTGTGAGAAACTAATGTATTTGGGCAGCCACTCAGTCTGCCAAATAAAATTCCTGAGAAGGAAATTGTAGCTGCCGTCGTTTCTGGTACGGGGTGCCAATACCAAACCACTGGAAATATTCCAGGCTGGTTGGAGCTAAGCTGATTCCCACAGAAAAGTACCAGCAGCAAGCTAAGGAGATCATGGCCTCTATAATCATCATGACATTACCTTGGCACTATGAACTCTCCTGATGGAGAAGCCAGGGCCCACCAGAGGAGTCTCCGATTCTCTGGTGGGCCCGTCCAAACCTGCCGAGTAGCTGCCCTGGCTAAGAAAAGTGTGTGGGAAGGTTCCAGGACACTCAATGGCTGTTTTTTTTTTACTGTGGACTGGCTCTGTACCGTCCCTGGCCACATTCACCTGTCCACATGTCTGTGGTTACGCAGTCCTTCCCAGTAAGTGCACTGGGGAGGGCACAGGTAATTTTCTGGGACCCGTGCAATCACATACAAGAGTTCTCCCGTGCATTCCCCCTTCTCTGGAACTCTCTACCCCACCATTTCTGACTCTCGCCTACTGTTGAAACCTTTAAAAGGAAGCTGAAAACCCACCTCTTGCGACATGCGTACAACCTGCAGTAACCCTCTCTCCACCATACTGCTGCAAGGCCAGCTCTATCCTCACCTACTGTATCCTCACCCATGCCTTGTAGACTGAGCCCTCGTGTGCAGGGTCCTCTCCTCTCCTGCAACAGTCGCTGTCACATTTTTGTTCAAGATTATTGTAATTATTTTTGGGATGTATACCCCTTTTTCATATGTAAAGTGCCATGGAATAAATGGCGATAAAGTAATAATAATAATGTGATCCAGACTCACATCTACTGAGACTGGACCATGTGTAACACAGGGTGGTGGTGGTGGCGGCAAAGTGACTTGAAGCATTATCTGCTATCCAACCAACAACCTTTTCACACTGTTCTGGCTTCAAAACTGGTGTTCCGCGGCCCCCTAGAAATTGGGACAGGAAGGTAGTTCGACATGACGTGGGTGTTTGTTGTGCTCCCTCAGCAGGCACAGTTTCATCTTGCCCACGGCCTCTGCGTGCACTATCACCATCACCATAACGTCCACTTTCCCGTCCCTTGACACACACCTTGCCCATTTTAAATGGAGTTTAAGATTTGTCATGATGCCATAAATGTCTGTATTATTACCGCACTAATATAGGATCACATTTGATGAGATAACCACAGTTTTAGGCAGTGCCCTGGGAGTCAGAGATGCTTCCAGCCCCAGGGGTCTTCCCCATGCTGTTCCCATGTCACACACCACATGGCCAGAAAAGGTTGTAAAATCTTAAAATGACATTTCCCGATGAATGCATTAGTCTTGGTTAAAAGCAATGCAAGTGCAAAAACGCATCAAAAACACTACGTGTGAACATAGTCCAAGATGTGGAGGAGCATTTTTGTTTCTGTATATTTATTTTGCCTTGTATACAAGTCATTATCCTGGAAAGGATGTTCCTTAATATATTTCCTTGGAAAATCCATTTGGGTTTCGTTTTTGTATGTTTTATTGTGAGTCGGTAAAAGTGGCGCAATACCTCTGACAACATTGTTGACAGCAGTGACCTGGGAGTCACAAATGCTTCCAGGGGTGTTTCCCATGCTGTTTCCATGTCATTTGAGCACTGTTTCCATCGATTTGGGCAATTTTTAGGCCATCTGCAGACCGCCGGGGTAGCCGCCGGAAAAATGCTCGACTTTCCCATAGACTTACATTGGGCTCGTTACTCAGACCGAGCACTTGAGCATTCTAATTTGCTCGACTCTTGGTATTCTCTTGATGAGCTTCAAGAGGTAGTCACCGGAAATGGTCTTCCAACAATCTTGAAGGAGTTCCCAGAGATGCTTAGCACTTGTTGGCCCTTTTGTCTTCACTCTGCGGTCCAGCTCACCCCAAACCATCTCGATTGGGTTCAGGTCTGGTGACTGCGGAGGGCAGGTCATCTGGCGTAGAACCCCATCACTCTCCTTCTTGGTCAAATAGCCCTTACACAGCCTGGAGGTGTGTTTGGGGTCATTGTCCTGTTGAAAAATAAATGATGGTCCAGCTAAACACAAACCCAATGGAATAGCATGCCGCTGCAAGATGCTGTGGTAGCCATGCTGGTTCAGTATGCCTTCAATTTTGAATAAATCCCCAACAGTGTCACCAGCAAAGCACCCCCACACCATCACACCTCCTCCATGCTTCACGGTGGAACCAGGCATGTAGAGTCCATCCGTTCACCTTTTCTGCGTCGCACAAAGACACGGTGGTTGGAACCAAAGATCTCAAATTTACACTCATCAGACCAAAGCACAGATTTCCACTGGTCTAATGTCCATTCCTTGTGTTCTTTAGCCCAAACAAGTCTATTCTGCTTGTTGCCTGTCCTTAGCAGTGGTTTCCTAACAGCTATTTTACCATGAAGGCCTGCTGCACAAAGTCTCCTCTTAACAGTTGTTGAAGAGATGTGTCTGCTGCTAGAACTCTGTGTGGCATTGACCTTGTCTCTATTCTGAGCTGCTGTTAACCTGCGATTTCTGAGGCTGGTGACTCGGATAAACTTATCCTCAGAAGCAGAGGTGACTCTTGGTCTTCCTTTCCTGGAGCGGTCCTCATGTGAGCCAGTTTCTTTGTAGCGATTGATGGTTTTTACAACTGCACTTGGGGACACTTTCAATGTTTTCCCAATTTTTCGCACTGACTGATCTTCATTTCTTAAAGGAATGATGGCCACTCGTTTTTCTTAACTTAGCTGCTTTTTTCTTGCCATAATACAAATTCTAACAGTTTATTCAGCTGTGTATCCACCAGACTTCTGCACAACACAACTGATGGTCCCAACCCCAATTATAAGGCAAAAAATTCCACTTATTAAAACTGACAGGGCACACCTGTGAAGTGAAAACCATTTCTGGTGACTACCTCTTGAAGCTCATCAAGAGAATGCCAAGAGTGTGCAAAGCAGTCATCAAAGCAAAAGGTGGCTACTTTGAAGAACTAGAATTTAAGACATATTTTCAGTTGTTTCACACTTTTTTGTTAACTATATAATTCCACATGTGTTAATTCATAGTTTTGATGCCTTCAGTGTGAATGTCATGAAAATACATAAAAATCTTTAAATGAGAAGGTGTGTCCAAACTTTTGGTCTGTACTGTACATGTTTCAGGTGAACATTCCCCATAGAAAGTCACGATGACAGGTGATCTAACTTTGATGTAACGCTTGCATCTATGCGTTTCAGGTGAACATTCCCCCTGGAAAGTCACGATGACAGGAGATCTAGCATTAATGTAACGCTTGCATCTACGCATTTCAGGTGAACACTCACCCTAGAAAGTCACGATGGTGACCTAGAGTTGATGTAACAGTCGCATCTACGAGTTTCTGGTGAACACTCACCCTAGAACGTCACGATGACAGGTGATCTAGCATTGACATCATGCTTGCATCTATGCCTTTCAGGTGAACACTCACCCTTAATCACGATTAAGGGTGAGTGTCCACCTGAAACGCGTAGATGCAAGCATTATATCAAGGCTAGATCTCCTGTCATAGTGGCTTTCTATGTCCTGTGTATGGATTTTATCTTAATAATGAAGAATCTATTTGTGAAGCTGGACTATTTCTTCATTCACTGTTTATCTGGGCTGTGGCAGAGCCGTTGTCTGAGCTCCGAGTTGATTGGGTCAACTTCAGTGATGAGGTGGACTCTACGTTATTGTATTGCATAAAATAATGCACAGGAAAATCAAACTCAGGAATAAACAAATTCAATTGTGAAATCAGGAAACTTACATAATTTTCCAAAGAAACCAAACATAAAAAATTCTAATCCCATCTACGCAATAAGAGAATAAGTTCATTTCACCGAAAAATTCACAGCTTGTCACACGATATGATTATGAATAATGTAACGTGAGGCTGGTGTTACATTAATGACTGTTTTGGGAAGGAAAAAGCATTATTCCAGGCCATAGGTCCTCCACATAGATAAAGAATTTGTGCATTTAGTCATGGTGAGAAAGCTTATGTAGCTGTGATGTACTATGCTGGTATTTAAACAAGTCAAAGAAGAGGAGGCTGGGGGGGGGACAAACTCATATTCTTTTCATTTGTTGGGGGGGGTCACAGGCCTTTTCACATGTGCAAACATACCATATATTTGCTTGTTCCCAAGATGGTGTTAGATGGATTTTCTTCTAGGAAAGTGTTTGCTGAGCAGTGGATTGATTGAAGCACGTCTTCCGGAGCTGTTTAATATACAAATGAGTATCATACAAATAGAAAAATGCTACAATTTGCTTAATGATGATTTAGTGACGGGTGAAATAAAGCATCATAGCAATTATTAATCAATGGCAAAGTTACTCACATGAAAGTTTCGAAGAGCAAAAGATATAGCTGGATAGGAGGGCAGAATATTTTCAGAAAGTTTTCTACAATGTAATAATAACAGTAATAAAGAACCTACAGCATTCTCACTCAACACTCAAATGCTCCCTTTGCTTATTCTGATGCTTACCTTAACTCCATATTGCCTCATAGCAGCTCTGACACAGGCACAACTATCGGAATGTGAAGGTAACAGTCTCCCCCAGACACTGGTACCTAAAGGCTCTTCTGTCCTCTCCTAAATAATGAGGCACCAGAAATATACATGGCACATGGTAGATACAGAGCCTGTTACTGTATTAAGTTTCGCCTATGACCATTGCTTCCTCTGAAGCCTCGTAGAATGCTGTGGATGATCTAAAGAATGACTTTATATGGGTTAAAATTTGACAGATAATAATGCTTCATTGGTTTAATTCTGAGCTTACATAAAGCACTAATGGTGCTATTAGGAACAGAAATAATACTATTCTAGGGGGAAACACTCTTCTACGTGGACTACTATCATTGCAGTCGTATCTTTTAGTATCAAACAACACGATACCAAAAGATATTCTAAGAACAGTGGAATCTGGTTAATTATGTTCTATGGGATGTAAAAAATATACATAAGTATTGAACATGTCACCAATTTTCTATGTAAATATATTTCTAAAGGTGCTATTGACATAAAATTCTCACCAGATGGCGTTAACAACCCATCCAATCCACACAGGCAATGCAATCAAACCATAGATGTCCATAAATTAAGTTATGAATAAGGAGGACGACATGGCTGCAAGTTTACCATACAAGTGCTCTAGTGATCATCTCTGGCTGATAAAACTGTGATATTATCAAAACTACTGCAAGCAGCCCAGTGCTCCATTGTTGGAATCAGAGTCTGTACATTTTTCTGCTCTTAGATTAGGTGGCAAAACTTGATGAGAGATTTCTTTTAGTGAAGATATGTATATGAACTTATGAAGGTTATCATATGCACACAATGAAAAGTGTATATGATACATTTATGGAAAAGGATACTGCCTAATGTGACTTGTGTTATTGCTGTGTACTATCACGTGTGCTGCTGGTTATCACCCCACTAATGCAAAGAGTTCACTAATTGTTACTGTCATGGATGGCATGGCAGTTCTATGTCACAAGCTTTTGGGGCAATGCTCATACTTGCATTAAACATGATTAATAACTCCAATGTAAATCATGAATCACATGTTCGTAATACATCAGTGAAAACTCTTCATGTCACGTATAAGCCCAGTGGAGGTGTTTTGTAAGCAGCTGCTTGGTTTACTTCATCTCTCCCAGAATTTAAGCACTCATTATATTTTACTGCACTGGATATAAAAGTTTCTTGAATAGGAAAATGTAATTTTTGGCTTTAAGTTAACAGAAGATTTGTTTTTAAGAAGCAGTTTATATTCACTAAAAATATATGTGGAGTGTAATTAAAAATATAAAAAGTGTCCTAGATGAATATGGAGTTTTGTGCTGGTGGAATAAAGCTGTTCTTTTTGATAGATGACCTAGCATAACTTACTCTATGTATTGCATCCATCGTGGGAGCCAGGGGCTTGTGTTGTAAAATAAACTTGCAATAAAGAGCTTACTGTTTTCATTTAATGCAATAACGCTGGAAACACTTTGAGACTGTACGGCCTTACAGTGACAATGGGCAACCCAAATACACACGCACATATATTTTCTTGGCTCTAAGTATATACTGTAGAAAACTAACTGATGCTTGGAGTTTACACAGATAAGGCAACATCATCTCAATCAAGGGCAGGATAGCGGAAACCTAAGAACCTCAGGTCACCTGGGCAATCATGCTAATTATGGAGTAGATTGGGCTCTTTGTCACAGCTTTGCATAATTCTCAATATTTTGAAGGCCAAAGCCAGAACATTTAAGAATTATCCCTACAGTCATATTATTTTTCTTAAGACCTCATTCAGACGTCCACATTGCACCTATGTGTTCTATCCTTGATTATCATGGATACAACAAGTACCCATTATAGTTTATGGGCTGTTCTGTGTTTTTTCATGGATTCTTTGTTTGTGCAAAGCTCATGAAGACATATCCATTTTTTTCCGGTATAATGGCCGAAAAGACTATGAGTCGGTGAAAAACACATACAGCACATCTGTGTGCCACCCGTGTACTGAAAGTGCAATATAAAATTAATAAAGTTGATTGGTAAATGCGGTAACAAGAAAAAAAATCAAAACGTCAGGATTCGCGTTTTTTGGTTGTTGCAACTTCACTAAAAAATGCAAGAAGAGGCGATCAAAATGCATCTACCTCAATATGGTATGAATAAAAATGAGAGATCGCGATGCAAAAAACATGTCCCCACACAGCTCTGTCTGAAAAATAAAAATGTTTTGGGTCTCGGAAAATGGCGACAAAAGCAACATTGTTTAAGAATTTTTTTCATTACTTCATCGCTCTATTAAAAAAAAAACTATAAAAATGTAGTATCCCTGTAATTGTAGTGATGTGGAGAATATTGTTAACAAATTATTTTTCACAAAGAATTCACCTTTTGCTTTTGTGCATTGGGTGTGCCTGTACAGTACCCTGCCTGATGGATTTTATCTTCTGCCATATGGATCAGTATAGCAGACTGTGTGTATTTACATAATTGTTGGCTGGCTTATAGAAGACCCCAACACTCCTGCACTCCTCCACTCAGAGCTTGAAATTATTAGGCAGTGTGGAGTGGAGCTGACTTTGTTGCCTGCAGCTGAGAGATCAGTGATATGAAACTACCAGTGCTGCTCTGTTGTTTAATATTGCAGATTATCTTCATATGCATCAGCAGAGTAGTATTTTGAGTTGAACATCACTGATCTCCCATCAACAGGCAACAAACAGCTAAGCTCCTTTTGGCTCCTCTATGTACAGCCCCATCCTGCAGTATATCACTGCTTTCAGCCTCCTGTATACAGCCCCATCCTTCACTATATCACTTTTTTAGTTACCAACACACATGCACACCTCTGCTTCCAGGTATGAGCTCTACACTGTAAGGAAAGAGGCTCTGCCTCTTCCAGTTACATCATCCCTCCATTCTAGACATGACTCAGAGCACAGCTTGGCAGGAAGCCAGCTGAGAGAGATTGTACTGAACGTTATCATCCAGGAGCATTGGATCTATAGAAGGTTGGTTTCAATGGCAAGTGGAGGGTAAATTTAGCCTAGATGGGCAACCTTTGTGGGGTGATATGTGCAAAACATGACATTTAAAACAAAAAGAGGCATACATGAATAAATATATGTGTAAAATATTATTAGACCACTCTCCTGTGCACAGCGCTGTCCCTGCACTGTCTCCCCTGCGCACAGATCTGGCCCTGTACTGTCTCCCCTGCGCACAGAGCTTGCCCTGCACTGTCTCCTGTGCACAGTGCTGTCCCTGCGCTGTGTTCCCTGTGCACAGAGCTGGCCCTGCGCTGTCTCCCCTGTGCACAGTGATGTCCTTGTGTTGCGCCCCCGGGGGCCTTACTGTTTGGGGACAGTATATATCACAGTGGCTGGCCCAGGGCGGACAGTGCACAAAAGGGTGTCAATTATTAGTAAAGGTTATGAGAAATTCGTGACGCCACCTGTGGTGTCTGGTGAAGGTCACCAGCGCTGCAGCAGTCCGCTGAAGCAGGTGTCAAGGCAGCTAAAGATGGTACAGCTCCCCACAGGTGAAGCGGGCCTCAGGGCAGTGTAGATAGATAGATGATGGGAGCGCTGGGCGTTGTGGTGCAGGTAGATGGCGCAGCCGGAGTAACGAACAGAGACAGGGGTTTTTGCTTCGTTACCTTTACTGGTACAGCTGTTAGATACGGTCCAGGGTACTCCAGGTGAAGGGCGCACTTTTGGACTTCTCCCCAGGGAGCGGGTATAAGGCCTCCTGATCCATGTCTGCCTCTGTGCAAGCTCCTGGCCAGCCTGCAACTGAGCCTAGCTTATGTGTCTTGCTTTTTCTACTCCACCTGTTGCTCTGTAGTAGGACCTCCGGTTGGTAACCACTTTCCCTGGACGTCAGGGCCTTCGTGGTACCTGATCCTGTATGTGTCTAGCTTCAGGTTTGCCAGGGACTTGTAGTCCTCCTGGGATTCCGGTTATCCCTACTGGGTATAAAGGGTCCCTGTAGGCTCAGACCCGGTGTCCGGTATATATACTGGGGTGAGCCTGGTATGCTCCTCTGCCCCCTTTTATCACTCCTTCCTTCCTCTCGCCTTCAGCCACGCTCGGGGCCCTCACTAGGCTTCAGTGCTGCTGGAGGCCTAGCTTGCCTCACACAGCAGCCTGAGTGCTGCTCTCACTCTGACTGAGCACACTGTAACTGAACTAATCTGTAGACTGAACTTCACTGCCTGGCTCCACCTTCCCTTTATATATCCCTATCAGGGCTCCCTCTGCTGGTATGACGTGGAAGGTGGAGGTGTGTGCATGAAGTGAGGGCCTCTTGTGGAGAAATCCATCCATGCACCCTTCTGGGTTCTGTGGCATCATGCGCAGCAGGGCGCCACACTTGCACTGTCTCCCCTGCGCGCAGAGCTGGCCCTGCACTGTCTCCTGTGCACAGTGCTGTCCCTGTGCTGTGTTCCCTGTGCACAGAGCTGGCCCTGCACTCTCTCCTGTGCACAGTGCTGTCCCTGTGCTGTCTCCCTGTGCACAGTGCTGTCCCTGCGCTGTCTCTCCTGTGCACAGAGCTGTCCCTGCTCTGTCTCCCCTGTGCACAGAGCTGGCCCTGCACTGTCTCCCCTGCGCACAGAGCTGGCCCTGTGCTGTCTCCTGTGCACAGTGGGGAGGGTCAGCTCTGTGCACAGGGGAGACAGCACAGGGCCAGCTCTGTGCACAGGGGAGACAGTGCAGGGACAGCGCTGTGCACAGGGGAGACAGCGTAGGGCCAGCTCTGTGTGCAGGGGAGACAGTGCAGGGCCAGCTCTGTGCGCAGGGGAGACAGCGCAGGGACAGCGCTGTGCACAGGGGAGACAGCGTAGGGCCAGCTCTGTGTGCAGGGGAGACAGTGGAGGGCCAGCTCTGTGCGCAGGGGAGACAGCGTAGGGCCAGCTCAATATTATAGGGCTTGATAGCTAGAGTTTAGACACAGAGGTAAAGTATAAATAGTTGAATACACTAATAATTCTGAAGTCAGTTTCCTAGGAGAATGAAGACTGCTTGCTGAGTTAAAGATGTATCTAGCTGAACTTTTACTTCAGTTTCAGGCTCGGCATTGCAACAAGCCATAATTACAGCTCTCTGTTGGGCTGTTTACAGAGAGACATGATATTAATATGCATTATTATAAGCCTTTGGTTACACAGGCGCTTACTATATGATACACCGTACGGACCATTTCCACAAGGAGCCAAGTCAAAATATACATATCGAACGCCTACGACCTTATGGAACAAGAACTTTAAAATGTTTTGTCATACCAGTCCTATCTGTCCTGTATTTGTATAGCTGTATAACATAGCCTTCTATCCGAATGGGAAATAATAGAAAGACGGGGACTATTATTTGATAAGGATGAATGACATATTATACAAAAAGACCAGCTAGCCGGATCTCTACAGGCAGATTGTACAATGTGTATTTTTGGTTATGTCAATCCATTAATTACAGTAACATGAACTCATATGGCTCTCAGGGAGGACTAAAATGATGTAACGAGGATAAAAAATCATGATATTAAATACACATCAAGAGGAATTTATCTACGGATGTAGCAGAGCTGAGTCTCTCAAAGGCAGCAGAGCAGAGCTGAGCTTGTCACTTGCCACTCACTGTGATTTTGCAATATCTGTGTTTTACTATGTACTGTAATTTTATTATATGCTGTCATTACCTTAATGCAAATGACCTTAGGAGTATGTTCACACAGTACTTTTTTTTGTGTACATTACATGTGTTTTTGTTGCGTTTTTCTTGCATTTTTCATGTATTCATTCGAATGGGTAAAAAAAGCAGCAAAAGCACTGAAAGACTTGACATACTACAGTTTTAAAAAAACCATATCATAGCTCAAATAAAGCAAGGAAAAAATGCAACCATCGAATAAGATTATTGAAATCTCATTTATTTCACTGCTACTGTAAAACGCATCATCACGAAAAAACGCATGGGAAAAAAGTGCAGCAAAAACATTATGTGTGAACAAACCCTAAGGGTACATTCATACATAATGCAGTGGCGCTGCAAGGCACACGCTCCCCTGAAGAAGCTGGGCGAAACACTCGTCGGGTTGGAGGGACACAGAGCAGAAAACTGAGCTGGCTTAATGCTTCCCTAAGGTATATCCTGCCTAATTCCACATTTTTTACTGCTGCACTAGTGTGTATGTATTTCTGGCTGCTCACTAGTAGGAGTTGTGCCTGGGTGGATCTGTTTGGTTATTTATTCAGGACATATGTTCCTTTTTACCATGTCCCCTCTTAGGCCACATCTATCTGTTCGTTAATACTTATCGGCTATTTCTGTGCCCCTCACAAGAGGCATCTTTTAATATATGTGTTCTAAGCTTATTATATATAATAAAGATTTACTGACTTTATTGGTTCTTTAGTTCACTTCATTTAAGTCCTGGGGGGTTTCTTCCCATTCTGGAGCAGTTGTGTAGTTATATATCTACTGAAGTGCTATACTACTGCTACATTTTATAGAAAGGGCTTGTGTTGTCATACTGTAAAACGCGGCAATTTAGTTTTTCAGCACTAAAAAATGCATGGAAATAAAACGCAGCAAATTAATTACGTGTAGAGATGAGGAAACCCGAACTTAAAAGTTCGGGGTACGTACCGGAGACTTAGTGTCCGGCGCTAACTGCCGAACATGGACTTCTCCTGAAGGTCTTTTGCAAAGTTTGGAGTTGCGGGGGAAATCCATTGCAGAGAGAGAGAAAGAGAGAAAGAAAACATTTTTCCAGATCCAAAGTTCGGGTCTCTGTTGTTTTCAATGGGGTTTGGGTTCTGGTTCAAGTTCGGGTACAGTTATGGTACCTAAACTGAACTTTGGATTAAAATTGGGGTCGGGTACCAGAACCGAACTTCTGCTCATCCCTAATTACGTGTGAACAAGCCCTAAAGGTACATTCAGACATACCGTAGTGGCGCTGCAAGTTTTTGCTATTTTGTCATTACATACAATAATAAAAACAAAACATCTAAATCTCATGTCGTATCAGATAATAGAAAGACATAAAGCACAGATATGTTATATTTTTACACATATACACACAAGTACACACATATATACTGGGGGGCACCAGTGGGGGCTATCAGAGCATGTGACACATGTATAATGATCATTAAGTGCTGGGGGGACATGTCACTGTGCTTTGATCAGAAGTAGGACAGCAAACTACTGAACCTTTGCCAATGGGTGAATATATAATAATAATAATAATAATTTTATTTATATGGTGCCAACAAATTCCGCAGCACTTTACAGTATATATATATGTATGTATATATATATATATATATATATATATATATATATATATATATATATACTGTAAAGTGCTGCGGAATTTGTTGGCACCATATAATATATATATATATATATTCGTATGTGTAGAAATTAGGAGCAGATGGCAGCGACATAGTAATCGTTTAGCATAACAGTGTGCATCAATGCCTCCTACATGTTTGTAATACAGTAGTCTGTGGGAATAAAGTGAAGACTTTCTTTTAGTCACTGTAATGATATTGAATCAGTTGTACAGGAAACCCCAAGTTTGCTGCTCGTGATTGCTCATAAGGCAGTGCAATAACAGACCGCAGCTGTGTCATCGAGTATTTCGTAATTCTTCATCATCAGCCGCACTATACGTTATTGTCTATACACCTAGGTTGTCTCCCCCCCTCCTTCTTCTGCTCCGAGCAGTGGCGGGACAGTAGTAATGACTGCCAGAGGTATTTGTGTTAAGTTACTTATTTTTCTCTCCAAAAGTCATAAAATGGTCTGAGCTTAGCTAGGATACCTGTGAAGAACAGCGTGCGAAAACCTGGGAGCTGCTGTGCACATGGCAATAGGATATAGAGAGTATGTAACATGGGCAGCTTCAGACAATAATGTGTCTAATATGATGAAAAAAGAGATCAGATTCCGAGGCTCTGGAGACTAAAAAAAAAAGAAAAAAGAAAAGATAAAAGAGGAGGGCGGTGAAAACATTAACATTGGTGTGTATAGCTTGGAGCACCAGAGCAGAGCTTGAAATGTTCCTCCCCTTCCTTACTCATAGACCAAACTCCCACCCTCTCATTCACTTAGTTGAGGCCAATCGTCCTCTCTGTCTGTCTCTTTTTCACTCTCTCTCTCTCACTCTGAGACAGAAGTCAGAGCTTTTCCTCACTGACAGCCTCAAGTACTCACAGCACTTACTGAAGACTAAGAGAGACACTGCTAACTAAAACTACACTGAAAAACTTTTTCTCTGTTTTGCTTCAGATTATATTTTTCATTAGAGGGAAACAAAAAAAGTTCTAGTTTTTTCTTCTTTTAAGGGATAAGCTTTTCACGCAGAGAATAAAGAAGAAGAAGAAGAAAAAAAAAAAGCAAGCCTATAAAAGCTGGTGTCAGGATGTCTGTCCATTTACTGAAGGGATTTCTGCTGGTACTTTGCTGGATTATGGTGAGGAGTACGCCAACTCCAGGATCTGAGGGGCACAGCTCCGCCACAGACTGTCCATCATGCTCGCTCTCTAGATTCCACAAGGATGCACCCACTTCTCAGACTGACATGGTTGAGGCAGTGAAGAAGCACATCCTAAATATGCTGCATATGAGGGACAGACCCAACATCACTCAGCCAGTGCCTAAAGCTGCGCTTCTAAACGCCATCAAGAAAGTTCACGTGGGGAAAGTGGGAGAGGATGGCCAAGTGCAAATAGATGATGTTATTGCACGGAGAGCAGAAATGAATGAAATCTTGGAGCAAACTTCAGAAATCATCACTTTTGCTGAAGCAGGTGAGTGCGACTGTCACATTTTTGGGGCTATGAAGCAACGTAACAATTTAAAATGTCCATAAATAGCAATTCCCAAGGGGGTAATGCCCAAATAATGTGTTTTCTGTGATCTAACCTTGGCTGCAGCCTACCTGTTTACATTTGCTGAATTCACCTAGAATGAGCTATCTCTAAGAATCTTTAACAAAGTACAAGTGTTTGAGAGGGGGAGGGGATGAACATTCTGCAAAACTCCACAAGAACCCCCGGCTAACAGGGCTAAATATGACTTCAGCCCTTAGGGCATGTTTTTATCCTAGCAATGCAATTAGCCGGCAGGGCACAAAAAAACAATAAGCGTGTTATTTGTAGCTAAAGGTAGCAATGACAATTAAGGGTTAAGCCGAAACTTAGGCAGAAGGAAGATGAAGTGGCACTGGGGGTAACTGCATGCATCTGTAATGCACAGCTGCTGTGCCAGGTAGCAGAGCTCAGAGAGCTGCGCACTTGCAGCCGCCACAGCTGTAAAATTAGGCAAGGAGATGACTTTAACTGCTGTATATATTCCCCTCCTAAAGTAGGAGTTATACTATCCCACAGAGGAGTCATCTTAAAGTGCTCCATCATCTGCACACCAACAAGCTCACCTTACAGCACTGCCGAAAATGGTCAAATATCCATTAGAAAAGAACGTTTCTGCGCTTCTTCCGAGGAGCCTTTGGAAACGTCTCTAGGATCCCAATCTGGAGCACAAGTGCTTTTTTTTTTTTATTCAATCACAAGAATAAAAGTTTAGCACTGGCTGTTTGCTGAAATACTCTGCAGCATGAAGAAGCTGTGAGGCTGTCAAACCTCAGGTTAGCCAAAACTGTTACGAGGAATGGGCTTGTAAACACATATTTTTTTTTTTTTTTTAGGTATTCTTGCCTCTAAGCCAAAGTAAAAAGAATGTCATTGTTTAGCGCAGAACATGGTAGTCAAAGTATGTGCGGGAACTATAAGCATTTCTGTTTAAAGTGCGCTCCAGCAATATAAACAATTAGGACAGCACTCAGAGTTTCCAGTCTTAAAAAACCTGTTGACTCAGATGTTCTGTCTGCAGGAAAAGCCTTGCAGTGTGTGCATGCTCTCAGATCAGACATTCCTGCCAGCTTTCTGCTGCTCCTGAGTACACAATGAAGTATTGCGTCCTAGCTCACTGTCAATGAGACTGTGTTATCAAGCCTGAAAGTTACCAGTCCGGCTTCATATGGCTTCCTGAAGAAATGCAATTCACATGTGTGGAGAAGGCACCCGCCGCACTCCTGGATTGCTTTACAAGGCCACTTACTAGGAGAAAAGTTTGCATACAATAAAGATGCATGTTGGCTCTTCAGGTTACCCAGCTGCGCTGTGAGTAAGATTCCTATTGGCGTAATCCATATTCTCCCTACACGAGATAAATAGAAGTATAAACCTTCTGGCTTTAATGTGTTGAAGCCAATACTCCTAATTGGATGCCAAAACGTTATATTCTGCAAGCATAAGGCTATTCATTATGTAATGTATGAATCGGTTGCTAGGCAGAGAATATCTTGGCAGGTAATTTCATCCTATATTATACTTTAAAAAAAAAAAAAATCTTCCAAAAAAAATTGTGGCAAGAAAAAAATTCGTTAGTTATAAAATGGACGATATAACAGTCCGACTGATGTTGTCATATCAATTAAAAACCTGCTGTGGCTGGAGCGCAGCTGCTCCATGATGTCAGACTTTCGAGAAGTTCCGTTGCTTTCATTGGGCTCGCTGCAACCTCACAACAACCTTGTCAATTACATGATCTAATCTGGTTGGCTTGCAGCAGGGAAAAGCATTCGGCCAAACGGGTGGTTGCTGCATTACACTGGGGGGCGACCATAGTTTAAGACTCAGAAAAGCCTCTGGTGGAGACGTCACAGGTCAGGACAGGTGAATTGGCCAAAATTTTTCAAATGTTCATATGAGCGTTCATTGGGTCAGGATAAAAGTTCTTAGAATTAGTGTCGAGTATATTTTGCCTAATGAGCTAGTAGACAAGTCTTGATACGTAGAAGCCGAGTGGGAGACCAGTTATGGGCTAGGACACAGTAGAGAGGTCATATCTCCAACACTCCTGGTCCATCACACTCTCTGGTTTCGTGTTCTAGGTATAGTCAGACAATTCCTTTGAAAACACATATCTAAATGCCATTTTTGCAAAATATAAAAAG
The DNA here is from genome assembly GCF_046119375.1 of Phyllobates terribilis. Classification (NCBI taxonomy): domain Eukaryota; kingdom Metazoa; phylum Chordata; class Amphibia; order Anura; family Dendrobatidae; genus Phyllobates; species Phyllobates terribilis. Next base: position 255,831,112 of record NW_027362764.1, read on the forward strand.
TGCTAATCCATCACTCTTGTCATTTAGAGGTGTCCTTTTAACATAGCGTATATCATTATTCTAGCCATCTGATAGCAGCTAATGAGTAGCATGGAATGATAACCATACAACAGATGTCTGGTGGCATTGAGGAGGCCAGTGATAATATTTCCTTGCTATGGATCACATGTATCATTCCAGGCGGTAATACAAATCATCCATTTATTCCAAACTTATATTTACTGCACATTAATACAGGGAAACATAATATCTGACAACATGCTTCATCTTTGGGTTTCATTTACTTGATATGTACAGCAGAATTGCAAATAGCTAAACACCAATGCTAATATGTCCAGTAAAACTTGCAGTCCTGTGAAACAGTAGCTTCATTTTAATGGCCACTAGAGGGCACTGGCTACTGCAGACTGCATTTCCCCAGCTACTTCTTGTACCTAATGACTTCTCATGCAGTAAAGTCTCATTGGATAACTGCTGTCCTATCCACTGGTAAGGGCTGTTATATAAAAGCAACATCTTGACTACCTTTCTACGGAAAAGAATAAGAGCAGGCACCATAGCGAGATGTTAAGTCAAATAAAGAATATATATGATTGCACACAAGAACTCACAAACAATGCAGCTCTTCCCTGGCATGATTTAATATATCCACAAGCTGACATACTCATGATTTAGATCTCTATTCTACACAAGGACAAAAGCAGATTAGGTAGTTTTCTGCCTGCGATTTTCTCATTGACTGCAATTGCAATTAACGGGAGACAACGGTCGGATTTCTTCTTGTCGTATAATAAGGCCTTTAGTCACATTCATCTTGGTGGATTTCAATCATTCTGCAATCATTTACATCATATTGACAAAGGGCAAACAAGGGCAATATTTCAATAGAAGTTAGCTCCGAGAGGGTAGCATTTATCAGAACCTTCACAACTGTTTGGCTTAAGCAAGTGACAGAAGAGAGAAAAGTCAAAAGGAGCTGTTCTCTTTTGATGGGAACATCGTGCAAATCTTTTCTCATTTTGGAAATGAGTTTACTGATCTGGAACGAGCTTGCGGTGAAAAATAACATGTCTTCTCTATTTATGGCACTTTTCTTTCTAAGAATACAATTTCAACTTGGTTTTCGAGGATACAAATTCATCTAGCTACAGATAAAACATACTAATACATATTCATTGCCGGACTTGAAAGCGGCCGAAATGCAAAATTTTATTTTTTTCAGAAATACTTTGTAGTCCATAAAGAAAAGTAAGTTCAAATGTATCATCCAAAAACTAAAGGGCCACCAGGCTGGTTGACTGTTGGCAGCCGATTGAGCTCCATCACAACACCGCATTTCTGCTAACATTCCCTTCATATTATTATTATTAAGTGTGTGCGACAGAAACGTATTTAGCAGGAAGTCGCACTGCAGTGTTAGTTTATTCCTGGATAATTTAACTGATGGTATGTATATCAGGCAGGCGGCTGTGTGTCATGCCAAGATGTCTCTTTGCAGAAGTTAAGGCATACACAGTAAGTTGTACGAAGCCTGTGCACATAGTATCACTCTCAAAGACTCACTCATAATCTGCCAATATTTCTCACAAGGTTCTCTTATAGGGTTACTGTTAGCAAGGCTTTATTTAGTTTGCCTATTATTTTACCTACCTCATTTTCCCTTTATAAGTAGCACTTCTATTGAACTCGTATTGATTCAAGAAACGTCGGCCGGTTTTAGGAATATTTGATCTTCCTAGACAAGTATGCTCCTAGTGCACGAAATGTGTGCACTCTAGTATAGGTGTGAAAAGTAAGGCACCTTTAAAGATGACAAGCCCCTCCAACTACACAAATGTAAGCTTGAAAAGACAACTACAACATAACCAGTAATGACTTTACATCTACATTCATGATTTCTCTCAGTGATTCTGACTACAGCCATGTTGGACTCTATGATAAGTCAGTCTGTAGAAGCTGAGCTTGGGAAATCCAGGCAGATCATTCATATATGAGGTCTCTGTAGACGAGATACATAAACTATGTTTATAGAGAGTAATGAATGGATTTTGTCGGCTTGCATACATAGGCCAGAATGTAAATAATGACTTTCTAAAGGATCTGCCTTTTATATAGTGTAGATAAGGAAGAGCCTTCCGAGTTATATTAATTTAAGACCAAAACCTATTAAAAAACATGAAGAGCGCCTTTAAATTTGGGTACACCCTTATAATAATAGATAGGCTGTTTTAAGACACATTCCCTGAATCTCATGAACTCATATGTGCTCCATACGGATATTGGGCTCCTAACTAACTTACAGTAAAATTCTCAGATAGTCTAACTACCTTTAGAAGACATCATAGTCCTGTCACAGTAATTAAAGTACACAAGACCCTAATAATGACAAAAATAACACTTTTTAAATAAAAATCCATCAAGTGACATAAAAAATAGGAAAACTAAAACAAACTTTTGACAGAAATGTGAAATAAGTTTTGATTTGTAGGGTTTCTGGTCCTGAGACTCCCACTGCTCGCTGAAAGAAAGGTGCATAAGAGCTTAGCTGATCCTCAAGGCTTGAGCGGAGCATTGTACGGACTCATAGAAAGTCTAAGTCAATATGACAATCAACTGAGCCATTTTGCCTCTTTGTGCTCAGGACCTGGACCGTTACTGATTTTAAACTTCTGACATGCAACTAGAACTTGAAAAAAAGTTTTTGAAAAGTTTAGTTATTGTTTAAAAACATTTTTCTCATCTCGTATCATGTCCTAAGTGTTCTCATTCTGTTCAGTACCTCCACCTCAATGGACTACTCACCAACATCACAAAACTATAAAATTTACCTCCAAGTATCTATATTCTTACATGTTAGAGTAAAGATGCAGGTCTATGGACCACCACTGATCGCTACGATGAAGGAACCCACATGCTTCATTGTACAACACATTACATTATAGTGTTGATTAGTCAATATATGTAAGTCTCATAAAGCCAAGGGTGCTGTGGGTATCTATATTCTAGCAGCAACTGATAGTCCCAACTCATTGGGCCCGCTGATATTATCTTCTAGCATGTTTGTACGGTGTAGCTATGCCTGCAGAGGGATAAAAGACTCTGATCACAAAAATATCAGTAGGTCTGATCTTCTCAAGCCTCTTTAGAAGACTTGTCCTGCTTTCTTTATGATTTTATTGTAAAATAGTTGACATGAATATACTTCCTCGAAATGTGCAACAGCCCTGAAATCATACAAGCAGGAACAGAATATCATTTTATGTGTTCCAGTTATTAGTACACAACATGTTGTAGCAGACCGAAACATAGACAGTCCTGCCTGTACTGCAGCAACACATTCGAAGCCTATAAAACACCGTACTAACTAGTCATCACCCAAACTGCTTATATCATCGAGAGAAAGAATGGCAGTGACCATCTGTGAGATTCTGATCATTTTTTTTTCTTTTTTTTTTTGGAACAGTAAAAAAAACGTTCACTGTCTTCGAAACTGTCACCTTCCCCTAATAAAGTAATACTTGTTATAATAAGAAACGCTTCATTTGCTCATGATCAAATAACCCAGCAGAACCTATTACTCATTTCACCCTCTGCCAAGTACATGGAGTCTTTATCAAGGGAACGCCCCCACATCATGATGTTCACGATCAGAACCATTATGCCAACAAGTATATGCATAGGAGAAAACATCCCAAAATATGCTCTTCTCTGATTATATCCATTCCTCAGCATATCTACCACCAGAGTGCTATAATTATCATGCACACAGCATGTTAAATTAGAAACATAGCTGTCAATGACAAAGCTTTCTATAAACACTTTATAAATCTGCTTATGCAAGACAGGCGCTCAGGCAGGTAAATAAATGTGCAAACTTTTACTCTACGTGGATAAGATGCAGATGCAGCAGAGCTGACTTTGTTTCTTCTAGTGTAATGTCACAATGAATCAGTCCTATAAGGAAACTACAGAGATCATGACATCAAAGTAAGTCGTGCCAAATTACATACTCAGCTCTACTACTTTTGTGATTTTTTCTTCTGTTTTAAACACTATTCTACATATCTACATCCCATTGCAAGACTTAAACGTAAGATATATTAGAAGATGCAGAGTTTATGGAAAATCTGCTGCTTGTAATGCTATGGGAAACAAAGTTACTTAGTGAACTAACGGTAGAGTCACATGTGTATGCCCTTGTAGATCCGTGTAATGATGAAAGCCGAATATGCCATGCAGATGTATTGGGGATTATTAGTAATCAAGAGGCCTCAGACATATTCCCATTTGGAGTTAATGACTTGCATGATATGTATCCTGCAGTGTTACACAGAAGATGCTTTAGAAACAATATTTAGGAGCAGTCAACAATATTGCTATGAAAAGTAGTGGAAGAACTGAGCAAACTCTTAAAACCCAAAACCTCACCCATTGTGCTATATATCTTCTCCAACATATGAATCATATAGGATAATATTAAAATTCTACATGCAATATAGCTGAAAGTGAAATGACTAAAATAATATTTATATTTTGTTTTGTTGCCCTTGATCTGTAGGACCCTCAAAGAAGATACTTCACTTTGAAATTTCCAAAGAAGGCAGCGATCTATTGATCATCAGGGAAGCAGAACTTTGGCTTTTCCTTAAACTCTCCAAAGCCAATCGAAGTCGGGCGAGATTAACAATTCGATTGTACCAGCAGCAACGAGGACAGAAGGAGCACAGAGGATCTGATGGGAACAAAAATGAAGTGTTGATTGCCGAGAAAGTGGTGGACACAAAGAAAAGTGGCTGGCATACATTCCCTATATCTGGGAGCATTCAGCGCCTTCTGAATCATGGAAAGTCATCAATGGATGTTCGAATAGCCTGTGACCAATGCCAAGAATCAGGAGCAACCCCTGTCTTGCTTGGTAAGCGGAAGAGAAAAGATGATGAGGACAAAGAAGCAGGGGCAATTGGAGGTGAAGAAGAAAAAGAGCAGTCACATAGACCTTTCCTAATGATTGTGGCTCAGCAGACAGACGAACACCCTCACCGACGAAGGAAACGTGGCTTAGAATGTGACGGTAAAGTAAGCAACTGCTGTAAAAAGCATTTTTATGTAAGTTTTAAGGACATTGGCTGGAGCGACTGGATCATAGCACCTCCTGGCTATCATGCAAATTACTGCGAGGGAGATTGCCCTAACCACATTGCAGGGACATCTGGGGCTTCTCTGTCATTTCATTCCACAGTCATTCACCAGTATCGGGTTAAAGGCCACAGTCCCTTCAATAGTATCAAATCTTGCTGTGTTCCCTCCAAGTTGAGAGCCATGTCCATGCTGTACTATGACGATGGACAAAATATTATTAAAAAAGATATCCAGAACATGATTGTGGAAGAGTGTGGTTGCTCGTAAAAAAAAAAAAGAAGAAAATGCAGAAACAGTGTCTGTTATTGAATCCGCTAATCAAGAAGACGACAAATGACTTGCAGTTGAGCAATGATCAATGGAAGAAGAAATAAGATACAGAGGAAGTGCAAGTTCTACACCTGCAGCAACCAATATACGAAAGGAACATTTCCTGCTCTTCTAGCCAGGAGTGTGACCAACAGACTTAAAGGCACGAGAATACACCTGTATATCTATAGATACATCACATTCACTGTTTGCGTAAATGTGTTTGCATTTATACCAGTTTGTATAGATAGATATACAGAGATCCAGACCACCTTCTTAAGACTCTAAAAGTATCTTTACTGCGCGGGGGGCTCGACTTCTTCCTCTGCACTATTACTGCAAAAAAAAAAAAATTGAAAGCATACAAAGTTAAATTTCGCTAAGGTGCTTACGATCTTAGAACTATGCAACTTATGGGGTTTGAAAACTGTTTACCCAAAACAAAGAAAAGAGAGACTTTTCAGTGGAAGTAACATGTTTAATATTTTTGTTCTTTCATGAGAGATACTTGAAAGGAACATGTTGGTTCAGATACTGGAACCAAACATTTCTATATTTTGTAAAAAAAAAAAAAAAATGTTTCTTTTTTATTTGCACTACAACAGTATTTGACCTGTTTAATATCCTTATTTAACAAGTATTTTCAAGAGAGGTTTTAAGAGCTGCACTTAACATGAGCTATATCAGAAATGCTACAGCACACATCAAAATAGATATTTTTATGACTATTTTCAATATTTTTTCTACCTTTAATGAGACACTTACACCAAAGACATGTGTGAAGATATAAGTCTGCCTGTGGTTAATAATCACTGAGCATATGGGAGGGAAGAATTTAAAGGATTGAGTGTAAAAGAAAATGTATCAAAGCCAAAATTACATATTTTATTTCCATTCATTTATGGGTAATTGTGCTGCCCTTAAGCAGCTTGTATTTCGTTTAGAAAATGGCACTTCAGCAATTTTTTTTCTCTGTACCATATTTTTCCATATTTTCTTTGCTGATTATCATTCTGCTAACGGGTAAATCTTTATCAAAGATAAGATTTTCTTGGCTTATGGAACAAATGACTTAAATAGGTTATCTTTTGACAGTAATGCAAGCTTCATACTGTGCCACATCCAAACCAGTAGAAAAATTAAAAAACATTCTAATTAACTGTAATTGCCAACCGATGTAATTGTCTCCGGGAGAGGTGTTCCATACATTAACGACTTACACCAACGGAACATTTCGGTAAGACAAAGTATCATGGCAGCAGTCGATATTATGAAATAATTATGTCTGCATTTGTCGAATCGTTTCGATTTTTTTTCCCACAGTATTTAGCTTGCATTTTAAGGCAATCTATGTATTTGCTTATTTTACTGACACATTTCAAGCTTCTTTTGCATTAAAAAAGGACTGAAAGAAAATATGATCAAAAATGTAAAAGGACTTGGAAAGTTAAAGAGTGTAAAGGTTTTACACTTCTGTACATAACTCATTTTCAAGCCGGAAATTTGTAAAAACATAACTTCATCGCTTTAACTTTTATTCTTTCTTCACACTGCTAGTTTAATCACAAGGGTTCCTCATACAGTAACTTCAGTATCTTAGTATTAATTTGTCAGTTTACATTGAAGCCATAGAAAATAAAAAATGGGCCTACGAAAAGAGCATTCCTTTAAAGAGACTGTCAAACTCAATATTTTTTTATTCATTAATATGTACATGGTGTTTTATGCCTGATCTATTGCTCACTATGAGTGAGTATGGTTCTCCAATACACTACAAAATCCAAAACTTTTTAACAAATTAGTACCTTGATGACCATGACACCTATGTTTTATATCATCAGTGTCACCGGTAATCTACTAAATTAATTTTTTGTTTGCCTTAATATTTTGCAAAAAAAAATTATTTATCCTCACCCAGACACTAATTTTCCAAAAAAAACAAATGTCAAACTCAATGTTTGAAGACTAAATTGAAAGAAGAATATCTACAGATATTGTTAAATGATTCCAGGTTTTAAATTTGTACTGTATTCTATAGAGGTGAATTTCTTCATTTTAAAGTATTTAGTCATGTTAGGCATAAAACAAATGAAATCCCCTCAATTGAAACCAGCAAATTGATGTCACACAACATTAACAGACGCATAATAACCACTTTTTGTAAGCTTTATATTTTACTTGTAATATTGTAAGTCATGAAAGGACTGTAAAGGTAATAACCAAATACTTTTCTAGATGGTGGTCATAATCCTCGTAGGTTATGAAAAATTAAAACACTACTTAAAGAGATTTTAATTTCCGTTAGCCACTATTAAAAATAACATAACTCTAAGTTACTGTATAGATTTATTTAAAAAATAAAAAATAAAAAAAACATTGACATCTGAGCAAGGCAAATTAAGGTCAGATTAAGAGGGAAATATAAATTGACACAGGAGGCCATTATGTATCCTCCGACTCATGGAAAAAAAAAAAAAAGATTTGTTCTACAGTATATAGTGTCTTTCTATAATTTACAATGAAAGTATAGGAAACAGAAAATCTGCATGACAAGATGAGAGAAAATAGGATGGTAATCAAGGCTGACCACTACTAAATAGCATAGAGGACAATTTAGTTTAATGAAATCTGCATGTCCACAAATAGCAATAGAAATTGTTACCACATTTAAACATTTTGCAGGCCATCCTATATTGTAGACAACCCTCCTTTAAGGTAGCTGTTGAAAAAAGAAAAACTAAAACTAATTAATGGTAAATGTTACCACATTTTTTTCTAAAGCCATGAGTCCATCTCCTTTATCCAGAAATAATCTTTTCATCATTAAGCATTTATGTGGAGAAAATATCTTTTTTTTTCTTGTCGATTTTTTTTTTTTTTACATTTACTTTTAGTAAGATTATTATGACATCTATACAACTAATGGTCAATTAAAATGCAAAAAGCCTTATCATGAATTATTGTATTTTTTAGTGATACTCTTTAAAATAAATTATCACGGAGAAAAAAAAAAATATTTAACACCAGACATTTGCCATTGGATAAACCTTCCACATCAGCCAGGGTTTGTTAAAAAAAAATAAAAAATCATATAGGTCCAACAACATTGCATTCCACCAAGCGGTGGGTATTGTGTTCATTCCTAGGTATTAAACAGCCACATTTTAGAATTAAAGGCAGTTCAGATTTCCATTTTCCATTTCAATACTAATAAAAATAAAAATTAAAAAAAAAAAAAACATTTCAACTTGCAGAAAGGTAATTTATTCTTTTACGTTGCTCTATTAAAACATTTATTTATTTTGTAAAATAATAAAACAACATGGTAAATCTATAAACTATTTCTTCTTTATATTTTAGCTATAGCGACCAACTCATTCTCGGAAATATTTTATTTGCATTCCACTTTCCTCTTTGTTAATTGCTTTTACCTATGTTCATTCTGCTATATGTAATTAAAGTTGTTAATTTATATGAGAATATTTTCAACTATGTCAATGGTTTCTTAATATTTATTGTGTAAAAGGACTGGTATTTTTTTTTTTTAATTTACGGTTTGTTGAAAGAGATGTTTGCATTCGTTTATAGTAGATATTATTTATTTGGACAGCATACCGCTCAGTATGATTTACATGTGGACGGTATGCTAGCTGTACAATTTAGTGGGAAATACTCAACAGCTCCTTGTAGATTTTAGGATTTATGATTTTTTAAATATCTGTTGAAATAGTTTTTTCAAATCCTTTTTAAAAACTTTCTTTAAAAGGTCCACCATGCACACAGGTGGTTGTCTTGGTAAAAGGCTGTTGTTAAAAAGGATGCTAAAAAAGACAACAAACTATGGAGTACTCCTATAATGAGGTCATTTTTTTATGTACACGCAAGATGCTTGGGTCAGATATGGTTTTATCTTGATCTTTTGTCCTCTTGTTCTTTGAACAACAGCAAAATGAAACAACTTAAGTGAACTAAATAAAGGGAGTTTACTGAGACACTTGCGTTTGTCACTGTGTGTTTTTGTTATGCCGGGGTCTTCATGGAATGGAATGAAATGTAAAGGAAACGCTATAAATAAGCCTGCGGAGCTATTTCGATATTGTTTTCTTGGGAGGGACGATCCTGCTAAAAGTTAATTAGCTTATCGTAGACCTTAAACACATGGTAATTTACGTGATTCTAATTACATATACATCTCTAACGTAGACTTTTGCAAAAAAAAAAAGCTTTCCCAGATCACACTAAACAAGTGTCTATATATAGTTCATACTATAGACAGAATGGGACAAGTAACAAATACAAACACTAATGTTGAGACTATAGCAAAAGACTTGAGTGCGGACTCGGTGACACAATAAAGTTTTGTGCACAAATTCTGTACATTGCCATACAGTATGTAGTCCATATAAGTTCATATTATGGTCCATTGACGTTCTCCATGCCGATGTATGGTATTTTGGTTCCATTGGCATTCTGCATGCCGCTGTATGGTGCCTCTATACAGCAACATACTTTTGAGGTTTTTACCCTAGTAAAATTTCTAGGAATGAAAATCTCCACAACTTTGCATCTGATGTACACATCTTCATGAAAAATGAGGTATATGGAGAAACAATGTTGTCCTATACTGGTGCAGACACATGCAGTAGAGGGCACCTGTGTAAAAACAATGGCCCCTTGCTCTCCAAATATCTAAATTCCCTACTAAATGGGAGCCACTATATTCATTTTAAGGGGTAAGGTTTTTCAATGTGGAGAGTGACATGCCAAGTCTGGCATGCCAGTATGAGGAGACTTAAATGCCTTGCATGCTCCTCTGGGAAATTAAATGTGCAAGTTGTCTCTTCAAAGAGGAAGAGGACTTGAACTTGAGTGCCACTTCCAATAGGTGGCACTAGAGTTCAAGTCCTCTTCCTCTCTCAAGAGACAATTTGCACTATATTCATTAGCTCTGTCCCCTACATGCAATGTAATAAGCTGAAAGAAACAAAGGCAAGCTACTTTGGGGGTGGCAGTGAGCTCCCTAATCTACTGGGCTTCAATGCAGCTGCACACGTCACATATATAATGGGTTCATCCTGGCCCAATAGACTGAAAGCCCATAATGACTGTTTGTATAAGCCCTTAATTGGCTAAATCGATCAATTTGTACTCAGATCCAAAGAATGATTTTGTTTATATAAAGTTATAAGCTGTAAAATATATTTTCCATGCTCAATCAAAAGCAGAACTCTTTAGTAAATATATATATATATATATAGAGAGAGAGCAGAGACCGCTTTGAAGTAGAGAAACGCAGGGGCATTGAAGTTGGCCAGATCTAGTGATTGCCGGTTTCCTAGCAATGTTTGCACGCTCTATTTAGAAAACAATCTGCATGCACTTTGCTCCTTGGCTAGGAATACAGCCACCTGTCTTAGATGCAATTGTTGACCGATAACTTTGGGTATGAGTATTAAACTATATACCCATTTCCAGATTGCCCTCATCTTGTGCGGCGGGCAGGGAGCGATCCCTGCAGCTCCGCTGCCTACAGAAGAAAATGGCAGCCTACAGGAGAAAATAGCAGCAGAGGGGAGTAGTAGGGATCCGTCCTCTGCTTCCTGCTTGGTGTTTTCTCCCTGTCACAGGCATGCGCGGCTTGATGGCATCATCATGAAGTGCGAGCCTGTGTCAGAGAGATGATGCTGCGGGGGAATGGGCTGAGAGGTGAGTGTTTTTTTATTTTGTTTGATTTGTTTACTAATACACTGGTGAGAGGTCCAGGACAATCAGGAGTGGTGGGGGAGAACAATGATGAAGGTGGGGGAGACAATGATGGGGATGGGGAGATGACAATGATGGGGATGAGGGAGAACAATGATGATGGAGGTGAAAGAGATCATTATGGAGGTGGCGGAGAACAATGATGGAGGTGGGGGAGGCAATGATGGGGATGGGGGAAATAACAATGATGGGGATAAGGGAGAACAATGATGATCGAGGTGGGGGAGAGCAATGATGTGGATGGAGAGAACAATGATGGTGAGAACAATGATGGAGGTGACCCTCTTTTCCACTTACAGAGCTATCTATTTTTATTTTTGAAACTTACCAGTAGCTGCAGCATTTCCCACCCTAGGCTTATACTTGAGTCAATAAGTCTTCCCAGTTTTTTGTTGTAAAATTAGGTGCCTTGGCTTATATTTGGGTCAGCTTATACTTGAGTATATACAATAATGAAAAATCCCTCTGAGAACAGAGAGGATTTTTAATGAAGAAAATTGCAAAGTTTGTTTTTGCAAGCACTTTGCAATCTTACTTATTTAAGATGATGGACTATACAATAAAATGATATGGACTATATGGACTAAAAGAGCAGATGGTGATGTTGTTGAAGAGGTTTCCTACAAAAAAAAACAACTTAATATCACTTATAGTATACATAGGTGAACATATCCACTTCTGGCCCTTTATGAGCGTTGTGGAACAGCTAAGTGAAACATATACAATATATTACATATGTTACAGAAACCCTCTATCTTTTCATTCTTTTTTTCTAGGCAAAGACTACATGACTGAATGAATAGTTCACATTTTTGAAGCATCATTGTGACACTTAGTTCTTAACATCTATTCCAGGAATTACTATATTGGCTTCTGAGTAATACACAGGAGACACTCAGACTAAGACATGTATAATACAAGTGTCTTACTCATTTAATCTATCTACCTAATAATCCAGGGCATTATTCTCCATTGCTTTACATATTTGTAGACCACCAGCATGGTTATCGGTAGCACTTCCCATGTAATGGAAGTAGACATAAAGTAGGGAAGTCTGCAATGGTATAGAACAAATATTAATTTATTATCTATTGTATTGAAGAGTAATATATAATATTGTGCTGAATAAAAAAAATAGATAATTTCTTTTTTAAGCCTTAACATTTTTTTTTGTCATGACATGACCCAAATAATGCCAAAATATGGTTTACACCATGGGACTTGCATATAGTTATTACAACAATGCAATAGTAATATAAGTGGCCTTTAACTTTGTAGGAGCAAATAGAAATATCACTTTTCTCTGTAATGCAATATGGTTTTTATAATATAAACTGTAAAAGCAATCTAAGGGAAAAACATCATTAAATGGCATTAAATAGAAAGAAAAAAGAAATGAACAAACAGTCAAGAACAAATGAAAATTTCAACCATTAGTGGAAGAGTTATTTAAACAACATAACAATCATCCTGAATTAAGAAAACATTTGTACCACAGTGCTTCATTGTAAAACTAACAACTTAATCCACCACAGGAAAGTAGACCTTCAGGCAACATTGGACAAACAGCCCAGCCCTAAGTGTTTTTTTTCACTGCACTTTGTCTGACTGTGTCATCCGAGCGCTTTACTTATGTCCGTCACATCGATTTTCCAAACTGATATTTATACATAAATGACAAAAAATTGGTTGAGGAAACTTTTTAAAGCAATTTCATAGCCTGGCCCTTAACTAATTATAACATTTGGGTTCAGTTCAGAATAGTATTACATTCATGAAGCTGGGGCTTACACAGTAAAGGTTTCATCTTCTGAACTTCTAAATGGAGATTTTCTCAACTGAGTTTCTGAGATATAAAAATCATCAGACTCAAATCTAAAGAGTTTCAAGCTCTACAGTCTTACAGGTTAAAAGGGGTTGTCCGATACCTAAAATGGCCTTTGTAAATATATTTTTTTAACCCTTAACCACTTTTGTAATTTGCTTTATTTTAAAATATGTTGCTCTTCTTTTCTACACTGCTAATCAGGATTATAAACGCTATACAGCTAATAAACCTATATGTGCATTTTTTACTTTACTCTGTTTGATCGTCCTGTTCCAGGCTGGATGATAGAAGGAGAAGTGAGTACAAGACCATCCTCCTGATGACGTCTCATTTGAGACTCCCCTCAAATGAAGTGTTACAGGAACTAAAGCAAAAAGAAGCACATACAGTATAGGGATTAGCTGTATAGGGAGAAAAGCAGGATATTTTCAAATAAAGCAAGTAACGAAAGGGATTAGGCATTAAAATAGATTTTAGATATAGGATAACCCCTTTAACACAGGGTTAAATCATGGACATTCACTTCTGACCAGTCTAAATTACATATTAAAAAAAATTAATTTCGGTACTCTATCAGTAGTGGCTTAGTAGCCAATCTTTGTCTCCTCAACCGTTCCATCCCAATACTCTTGTATTTACTAGTCATTATGCTTGCTTATAGAGCGCCATTATATTCTGCAATAGCACAAAAAATCCAGGTTCATAAAATCTTCAAAAATGTATTTTGAAAAAATCATTTAAAATAGCATGATATTTGCATTCAGAGCAACGCGTTTCGAACGCAAGCAGCGTTCTTCATCATGATTTTTTCTAAATACATTTTTGCTAATTTTATGATGCTGGATTTTTTTCTGCTATTTCCGTATCACAAATAGTCTATTGTGCATTTGCCACAAAACCAGGGCAATTAGTGGTAAAATGTGCATGTCTTGACTCGGTTTTTGACCACTTGATAATACCACAGGAGAAACATTACACGTAAACCTATCTCTAAAGAGGCCAAGCCAAGCCAAAAGTAGCCAGTTTTTGCCCTAGAATATTACAGCTATTTATTCTTGTTTAAATGCGGCATACGGCTCCAAAGATATGGGCCTTTTTATTTAGTTATTATAAAAAGAAAGTCCAGCTCTTCCTCATAAATGATTGTAGCAATCGGGGCAAGAAAATTGTCTTTGCCAGAACGTAGTTAGAGAGGAAAAGCAGAAAATGTTCAGCTCCACAATGGTGCAAATTAGTTTATTAGGGGTGCTATCTCACTAGGCACGCATTGATACAATGTTTTTAATTTTATTTTTTCCTTGCACATTTTAATTGTTCTTTGTGCATGGCTATTTTTTTGTACTCTTCCATTGAATAAACTATTTCGCACCATCGTGGAGCTGAATATTTTCTCCTTTCCCTTTTTATTTAGTGCTAACGTTCATGGTCTTTACCAGGGGCTGTTATTCACATGGTGATCATGTAGAACAGCTTAAAGACCCTCCCCAGAGAATCCTGTAAGCCACGCCCCATTGGTAAAGACCATACAAGTGAGCACTAATTAAAATGGCCCTTATCTCTGGAACCAAATGGTGGATTTTAACAGTCTAAAAAACCCTAAATAATTCAATGGAGCCAAGGGAATAAAATAAGAGCATAAACTTGTCACTTTTGACCTTGTGACAGGTCTTCTTTAAAGAGCTCAGTTGTTCTGTATCTGAAGATAATTCTACTGATATCAGGGTACATGAGGAGCCCCGTTTAGCAGGGTCTGCTGAATGACTGAGTTTATTTACTCAGTCTAATTAAACAGAAGTTCTTCGGTGAACAAATGAAAACAAGAAAAGTTGCCTTTTCTGTTTCGACTCCAGTGTTTTAGCCGGACAGTAGCTCTAGAAATGGTGGAAGCTGCTGAGTGACTGGCAGTGATCATGTGATGCATTATGTGACTCCACAGAACCAGGAAATGTTTTCTTTCTGAAGACAGATTGCACACAAACACATACACTTACTGTATATAGCTTGTATATAGCTGGACTGTTCTCATATTGGCAGCATGGTCAGGATGTCGGGGCTCCTTTGCATGACGATAGAGCAGGAGGAAAGGAGTTCATTAACTGGGACAGACAGGAGGAGATGAAGGATTCTTCATTCACAACAAGTGATGGTCACAGCTCTCTTCCTCTCCCTCCCTCCACAGTACACATCAGGAAAGAGTGACATACTGTATATTATGCCATGTGCATGTGCAATATTTACATAACGTCATACCCCTAACCTTTCCAAATCTTTTTTGCATGACCACTCAGAAACGGTGCCCCAAGTAATGTTCCTTAGGGTTTTCATACAGAACAATACAAGTTTTGTTTCTTCTGTTGCCAAACTTTTGCATCACCCATTTTCCTTTTTGTAATTTTTAAAATGTAAAAGATGATTTTTTTTTGTGCCTAAAATACAAAGGAAATGTGTCATCTTTAACTTTAGGCCTTTTAGAGATCATTTAGTCTTCAACTTGCATAATTATTCACAATGCTCCTTTGAAGGTTATAATGTACCAAGTGCCCCCTTAAAGTAATAATGACCCCTGGGTGTCCGCTTAAAGTAAAAATTCCCCATTAAAAAGTAACAATGCCCCAACTACTCCCATAACCTCTTTACACCCCAAGCCTGTTTTCACCTTCATGACCAGGCCAAATTTTAAAGTTCTGACCAGTGTCACTTTATGTGGTAATAACTCTGGAACCCTTCACTGATTCTGAGAATTTTTTTTTATTACATATTGTACTTCATGATAGTTGTAAAATTTGTTTGATATGACTTACATGTATTTGTATTGGAACTTTCAATTATTAATATCGTAAATTTGGCGAAAATTTCTCAATTTTCAAACTTTCAATTCTTATGCCCTTAAACCAGAGAGTTATGTCACCAAAAATAGTTAAAAAATAACATTTATCACATATCTACTTTACCTCTGCAACATCATTTTTTTTGTTAGGAAGCTAGAAGGGTTAAAAGTTGATCAGCAATTTCTCATTTTTCTAACAAAATTTTCAAAAACTTCTTTTTTAGGGACCACGTCACATTTGCAGTTACTTTGGAAGGCCCATATGACAGAAAAAAAACTAAATTTACACTATTCTAAAAACTGCACCCCTGAATGTGCTCAAAATCACATTCAATAAGTTTATTAATCTTTCAGTTGCTTTACAGGAATTAAAGCAATGAGGAAGGAAAAAATGAACATTTTACTTTTTGTCACAAAAATATTACTTTAGCCCCAAACTTTTTATTTTCACAAGGGTAACAGGAGAAATTGGACCCCAAAATTTGTTGTGCAATTTCTCCTGAGTACGTAAATACCACATATGTGGGGGAAAACTACTGTTTGGGTACACGGCAGGGCTTGGAACAGAAAGAGCACTATTTAACCTTTTGAACACAAAATTAGCTGGAATCAAGAGGTGATGCCATGTTACTTTCGGAGAGCCCTAGATGTGTCTATACAGTGGAAATCCCCCACAAATGACCCAATTTTGGAAACTAGACCCCTGAAGGAATTTATCTAAATGTGTGGTGAGCACCTTGAACACCCAGGTACTTCATAGAGTTTATATCTTTGAGCCATTAAAATAAAAAAAACACATTTTTACCACAAAAAAATGGTATTTTAGCCCCAAATTTTTCATATTCACAAGGGTAGCAGGAGAAAATTAAACTGTTGTGCAGTTTCTCCTGAGTACGCTAATACCCCATATGTGGGGGAAAACTATTGTTTGGGTGCAAGGGCTTGAAAAGGAAGACGTGAGGTTTTGGAATGCAGACTTTGATGGAATGGTCTGCGGGTGTCATGTTGCATTTGGAGAGCCCCTGATGTGCCTAAATAGTGGAAACCTCCCACATTTGACCACATTTTGGAAACTAGACCCCTCAATGAATTTATTTAGACATGTACCTTGTACTTCACAGAATTTTACAATATTGAACTGTAAAAATGAAAAAAGTATATTTTTCCCCACAAAAATGTTGTTTTAGCCCTAATTTTTTTCATTTTCACAAGGATAACAGGAGTAAATCAACTCCAAAATTTGTTGTGCAATTTCTCCTGAGCATACCAATATCCCATATGTGAAAACTACTTTTGAGGCACAGTGCAAAGCTCAGAGGGAAACAATTGCCATATTGGTGTTCAGATTTTGCTGGAGGGTGCCATGTCAAATGGGTAGAGCCCCTGAGGTAGAAAAAAAACCCAAGAGAGTTCCAGCATCCGCCAATGATTAAAAGTTTAGAACATGACTTTTAATGAAAAAAAGATTAAAAAAAGTTTTTTTGCAAAACCATATCAATGAAGTGGGAGAAGGGGTGACATAGGAGAGGGAGATAAAAAGGACACGGGTCTACAAATTTCAAGCTGTGGAGCTCTTAGTCCTGACCATCCTGAATTGTTTTTTCATTAAAAGTCATGTTTTAAACTTTTAATCATTGGTGAATGCTGGAACCTTCTTGGGTTTTTCTTTTCTCTCTCTGCTATTGCTCAGCTGCTGGTCAGGAGTCCATGCATTGCATTCTTCATATGGAGGCTTCAAACCATTTGCACTTGGTGAGCTGAATATTTCCTTTTCTCCCCTCCCTATGTTTTTTCACAGGGCCCCTGAGGTGCCAGAAGAGCAGAACCCCCCCCCATATTTGATCTCATTTTACAAACTTCACCCCCCAATGAATTCATCTAGGGGTGCAGTGAGCATGTTGACACCACATATGCTTCACAGAATTTGATACTATTGGACGATGAAGAAAGAATAATTACATTTTTACCACTAAAATGTTGTTTTAGCCTCAAGTTTTTAATTATTATATGAGCTAAAAGGAAAAAATGGACATTAGTTTGTTATGCAATTTCTCCTGATTGAGCCAATACACTACATATAATTGTGACAATACACTACATGTAATTGGTTTTGGGGTGTCATAGCCCCCTGGAAGAGCCCCTGAGGTGCCAGAACAGCCGAACCCCACATAAGTGACCCCATTTTACAAACTACACCTCTCAATGAATTCATCCAGGGGTGCAGTGATAATATATACACCGTATGTCAAAGAATTTTATGACATTGGGCAGTGAAGAAAAAATACTTACATTTTTGCCCCCCAAAAAATTGTTTTCGCCCCAGATTTTACATTGTCACACGTGGAAATAGGAAAAATGGTACCAAAATTTGTAAAAAAAAATTCTGCTGAACGTAGAAATACCCCATATGTGGCTGTACAGTACTGCTTAGCCGCACGGTGAGAGTCAGGAGGGACGAAGCACTATTTGCCTCCTCGAGAACAGATTTTCCTAGAATAGCTTGTGGCCTCCAAATACAGAGCCTCTAAATGCGAGGAGAAGAAAAGAATAACCCCCTCAAGTGACCCCATTTTGGAAATTACACCCCTTTGGGAATTTATTTATAGGAGTATAGGTGTAGTGATGATTTGGCTCCGTGGGTGTTTTTCAGAAAGAAGCAGCAGTGGATCTGCTATTGTACTGCCTGTACATTGTTGTGCTCAGTTCATTATTCCCAGCTTGTGATTCTAGAGACATGCACCTGTAAATTAGGCAAGCTCTCATCGCTACAGAAATGCCAAACATGTGGACGTTAAATGTGTTTTAGGCACACTGGGGCACAGAAAAGAGGGGCGCATTTGGATTTGGAAGTGCAGAATTCGCTGGATTTCTTTTGGGGGCATGGAGCCATTTTGCTTTTTAAGAGCCTTTGTGCTACCAGTAATGTGAAAGCTGACTATATTTTAGTTAACAGATGATGGGCCCGAGTGGGGACTTGCTTTTTTTGTAGATTCTTTTGAAGCTTTTTTTGACAACATTTCACATAACACTTTGGATCACATTTATCCTGTGCTCTACGGTGGGCGCTTACATTGGGGTTTCAATCTAAATTTCCATGTGACGTGATTCAGATGAAATCACTGATGGACCCATTCACTATAATGAGACAGCAGAGTTACTCTGGACTCCTTCTGGCCTCTGTTCAGCGTTGTACTTGTTTTGAGAAGTGCACAAAATTATGGTCGACCGCTCTTTTACGGATGCTTAAAAAGATGGACACTGCCGGGTCATCCGCCGGACGGCATCCATGGTTTCTGTATCTGCCTCATTATATATCTTCCTCTGGGGTTTCCGTCTGAATAACGTACTTCAGAGATATACATGCAAAACCCGGTGAAAGCGCAGGATAAATCTGATCCCAGCCTTACTGCAATCTTTGAGAGGCAGAATGAACAAATCAACAGCAGGTGACGAATTGGTTTTATTTATTTTTTACGCAGTAAATGATTAGGCGACTTTGTTCTTTTGGTCGGTGCGATTACAGAGATGACAAATATATATATTTTTTATGTTTGGCTGCTGTCACACACTGAAAGACGCTTTTTTTTACAAAAATAGTTTTTCCATCGCCATATTTAAGAGCTATAATTTTTACATATTTCTACCGATAGAATCATGTGAGGTCTTGTTTTTCGCTGGACGAGTTGACGTATTTATTGGTAGCATTTGCTGACACAAAACATTTTTGATTGCTTTCTATTCCTATTTTTTCTTCTTATGCCGCTCCGCGTGTGATAGGATTGATAAGGCAGCTTTATTCTTCAGGTCAGTACTACTACAGCGATACCACATTTATATATTTTTTTAATATTTTGGTGCTTTTACACAATAAAAACTATTTTATAGAAAAAATAATTATTTTGCATTGCTTTATTATGAGAGCTATGACTTTTTAATTTTTCCACTGATGGAGCTGTTTAGCAGTTGCCAAGATGACATTTTCAGCAATGCCATTTTTAGTTACATTTGTCTTTTTTATCATATTTTATGCCACTTTTTCTTCGGCAGTATGTTGAAAAAATATATTTTTTTGCCTCTTTTTTTTCTTTATGGTGCTCATTGAAGGGGTTAACTAGTGTGACAGCTTCATTGGTCCGGTCGGTACGGACACGGCAATACTAAAGATGTGTAATTTTTTTATTTTCATAAAAATACGTATTTATGGGTATAATATTTTTGTTTAATTTTGTTTATTTTGTGATTTTTTTTTTTTCTTTTTTACTTAGTCCCTCTATGGGATTTTCACTTTCATGGCCATGATTGCTGGTATAAAGCATTGCAATACACTAGCATTGCAATACACTAGCATTGCAATGCTTTCTACCTGTCAGTGCTCCACTGACAGAAGCCTCTTAGACCATGCTCTGACCATGGTCTAACAGGCTTTCCATTGCTTAGTGACCCGGATGTCGTCTTGATGACCTCAGGTCACTATGGCAACGATCATGTCATCACAGTGGCCCTCTCCCTGCCTTCTAAATGCTGCAATCGATATTGATCGCAGCATTCAGGGGGTTAAACAGGTGGGGCCGGTGCAGGCACTGCTCCTGGCAGTGAGATCCGTGTGTCTGTTTTCATGTTAACTGAACATCCAGTGGTGATCGCATGCTCACAGCTCTTGTGCCAGCGTGATAGCTAGGATGTATCCATATGTCCTAGATCTGGAACCCCTTCCCAGCCAGGAACGTATGGATATGTTTAAGGTCATAAAGGGGTTAAAGGGAATCTGTCAGCAGGTTTTTACTAACTCATCTGAGAGCATTTTGATATAAGGGCAGAAATCCTGATTACAGCAATGTGGCACTTACTGGGCTGCTTGATAAAATCACTGTTTTATCCACCAGTTCTCTGTATGCTGCACTCTGTTGTATCCCGCCCACACCACTAATTGTCAGTTTTCTATGTACACTGGTTATAGGCACAGAAAGATGACAATTAGTTATAAGGGCAGGGTTATACAGAGCTCATGAATATGAAGGACTACATGACATCAGGTTTAGTGGTCCTCTAGTGATAATCTTTAAGTGCCCCTTTAAAAAGTAATAATGCCTGAGTACCCCCTTAAAAACAAATGATGCCCCCTAACTGTACAAATCAAAACTAATAATGCCCTTATTTAAAGCAGATAAGTTCTCCTGAGTTCCCCCTTCAGAATTAATAATGCAAATGAGCAGAGACATACAGTACATAGAAATCAAGGGCCCTAAAGCTAAAGTCTTAATTGAGCACACTCTCGCTCCCACAAAAAAATATTCAGCAAAGTAGGCAGGGTCACGGTGCATAGGCAACAGGCATGGATGGGCTCCAAACTATTAAAGACAGGGAAAGGGACATGGATAGCAGCATTTACAGTGTAATTTTGCCCCTATTTAAACCCTTTTCGGGCACTCCCCAACAATGATACCCTTTTCATGGCCTTTATAGAGGATGCAAGATGCCCCCATAGACCCCCACACTGTTAGGATCTGCAACATGTACTAAGGAAAGAAAGGGGAAAGCTATCCCTACAGTAAGACTAAGCTGAATCTCTACGATGTAGTGGGCTAACTGTTCCTAGCGAACAGAACAGCCTTAGTCCTCGGATAATCTGAACGAAGACCTATAGCATAAGAGGAGGGGTCCATAAAAGAACTAAGGACTGGAACAAAAATCGGACACCTGCTAAACAGAGAAGTTGTTGCAGAACACAAAAAGACAAACAGACAAAAAGGTACTAGAGGTCCCAGAAGGACAAACGAACTGACTGAGAAAGGCACAGAAGCACCTGGCTAGAGAAACAGTCAAGCACTGAAGTCCAGCACAGCCAAAAGGGCGGTGCTGGAATATAAAGGCAGATGGTCACGTGACCGCAAAACACAAGATGGAAAAAACAAACAGGAGGGTTCTAACAGTACCCCATCATTTATCAGGATCCTCCGGATCCTCCAGGCCCAGGCCTATCCGGAAGCCGCTTGTGGAAAGCTTTAACAAGCCTAGGAGCAGAGACATCATCCGTCCTTACCCAGGAGTTATCTTCGGGACCGAAACCCTTCCAGGAGACAAGATACTGTAATCTCCCTCTTTGCCATCTAGAATTCAAGATACGAGAAATTTCATATTCGCCGTCTTCCACCACAGGAGGAACTGTGACAGTGGCATCCCTATCTGATACATCAGCCTTTTTCAGCAAGGAAACATGAAACACAGGATTAATCTTCCAGGAAGTAGTGACATCCAACCTAACAGCAGACGGGTTAACAACCTGAAGCACTTTAAATGGACCCACAAACTTAGGACCCAGTTTTTTAGAGTGAATCCTCAACCGCAGGTTCTTCATGGACAACCAAACCATGTCACCCACAGTAAACAAAACCTCCTTACGTTTCCTGTCAAAATACTTCTTGGACTTCTTGCTAGCCTCTTGAATGTTTCAACGTACTTTAGTCCAAACTCTCTCCAAATCACCGGAAAAATTCTCCTCCTCCGGCACCGCCGACCCCAATTTGGTGAACAAACCAAAAGACGGATGTCTCCCAGTGCAACAAAAAAAAGGAGAACACCCAGCAGAGGAGGATGTATGATTGTTAAGAGCAAATTCCGTGAGAGGCAGAAACTCAGACCACACCTCTTGATTGTCCGCCACAAAACAACTCAAAAACTATTCAACATCCTGGTTCTTTCTTTCAGTCTGTCCATTCGACTCAGGATGATACCCAGACGAAAATGACAAATGGACTCCCAACCTGTCACAAAAAGCACGCCAAAAGCAAGCCACAAACTGAGGTCCTCTATCAGACACAATATCCGTGGGAGCGCTATGGAGCTTGACAATCTCCTTACCAAACGCCTTAGCGAGTGTCTTGGCGCAGGGCAACTTAAGAATGGAACCAAATGACACATCTTACTAAAACGGTCCACGACCACCCAGATGACAGTAAAACCCTCGGACACAGGAAGATCAGTAATAAAATTCATTGTGAGATGCGTCCAAGGCGCACTAGGAACCTCCAGAGGGCAAAACAACCCCGCAGCAGGGGTATGTGAAGCATTTGACCTAGAACACACAGTACATTGACGCACCCACTTGATAACTTCCTTCTGCCATCCAGGCCACCAAAAACTGCGACTGATAAGTCTCTTAGTCTCCGAAATTCCTGGATTACCTGCAAACCGAGACTCATGACACTCCACAAACAAATCTCTCCTAAAGGCTCTAGGCACGAATAACCTCCCATGAGGAGTGTTAGATGGAGCATCATCTTGAGCTTTCAGTTTCCTATTCTCCAAAATGGAGTCCAATGCTGCCACCACAACTCCTTTCTGTAAAATGCTCTCCTCCTCCTCGGCACCGACCTCCTCGGACATCATAATTCAGCTCGGTCTCCGAATTTTTTTTCGAAAAGAAGGCACAAGGATGTACTCCATCCTTGTTCTCTTGAGACAAAACTTCCCCGACCGCCACCGATGAAGCATCGACCTCAACCAAAAAAGGCTTGGTCTCATCAGGCTGCATAAGGATAGGGGCAGAACTGAACCTCTCTTTGAGATACTTAAACACTTCAATGGCCTCAGTAGTCCACTGGACCATATTCGCACCTTTCCTGGTGAGATCGGTCAGAGGCTTAACAATTACAGAAAAATTCTTAATGAATTTCCTGTAATATTTGGCAAAACCCAAAAATCTCTGTATAGATTTCAAACCAATAGGCCTAGGCCATTCCTGCACAGCCTGAACCTTCACAGGGTCCATCTCAAAGCCCTAGCTGGAGACAATGTAGCCCAAAAAACTAATTTTCTGCACAGCGAACTCATATTTCTCCAGCTTAGCAAAGAGTGAATTATCACTCAATAACTGCAAAACTTCACGTACACTCTGCCAATGGGACTCTAGATCTGGTGAATAAATAAAAATGTCATCCAAATACACAAACACATTATTACCAATCAATGGTCACAGGATGTTATTAATAAGGTTCTGAAAAAATGCAGGTGCATTGGTAAGACCAAAAGGCATCACCTGATTCTCAAAATGACCTAATGGAGTGTTAAAAGCAGTTTTCCATTCATCACCCTCCTTCACTCATAACAAATTGTTTGCCCCCTGGAGATCAATTTTAGAGAACCACTTGGCCCCCACCAACTGGTTAATCAAGGCAAGAATTAACGGCAATGGGTAGGAATTGCGTATGGTAATCTTATTAATTTCACGAAAATCCAGACATGGACGTAAACCCGCGTCCTTTTATTTAACAAAGAAAAATCCAACTGCCACAGGCAACTTAGAAGATCTAATGTGACCAGCAGCCAGGCTTTTCTGTATGTACTCCTCCAAAGCCTTTCTTTCAGGGATAGTCAGATTAAACAAGCGACTCTTGGGAAGAGTAGCTTCAGGAACAAACTCAATGGCGCAATCATAATCCCTATGAGGAGGTAAAATTTGCGACTCCTCCTCTGAAAAAACTCTCCAAAAATCTTGAATGGGTACAGGTAATTCCCCTTTTTCCACAGCCGCAATGCGACCATTACAACATTTATCATAGCACTTCAGACTCCAAGACTTAATTACATTAGTAAACCAGTCCAGCAAAGGATTGTGCAGTTTTAACCAAGGCAAACCTAAAACAACCGGAGAGGGTAAATTATCTAATACAACCAAGTTCAAAATTTCTGGGTGAACCGCATTGATAGTGAGGGGAAATGCAGCAACTTTGTGAGTAATACATTTCAAGGGAGTGTTATCAATTGCAATCACAGAAATAGGTGATGACAAAGGTTTGGATTTCAATTAAAGGTTTTCCAAAAACCCTTTATCAATCACATTAAGTGTTGAACCACAATCCACAAATAGCTGAAATTCAATCAAATTTTCCTGAAAAGTAGTACTCCCAGAAAGAAATACTCATGCAGAGCAGCGTAAACAAGCTATACGGGCGTAACTGATCTTTTTTTTTCTTTACTTAAACGAAGCTCACAATACTTAATCAAATGGTCAGCTTTACCACAATAAAGACACAATTCCTCGGCGAACCTCCGGTCTCTTTCCTGAGAGGGGAGCGACTTCGCCCCAACCTCCATCTGTTATGTTCTGCTACCAAAGCTAAGGAAAGAGAGGAGATCTGTCCCTACTATAAGACTCAGCTGAATCCCTACGATGTAACAGGGAACCTGATCCTGCGATCAGACCTGCTAAAGTCCTAATCTAGTCTGTACGGAGACCTATAGATTTGGGGAGGGAATCCCTACAAGTACTAAGGACTGGGAGGAATATGGGACACCTCCTAACAGAAATAGCAGCAGACAGACGAACAAACAAAATAGATAGAACCTAGAGGTCCGTAGACCAAGCAAACTAACAGAGTTAGATACAGAGCACAGGCTAGCTAGAAAGTAGATATACAATGAAGTCCAGCAAAGCCAGAAGGGCGGAGCAGGATTAAATAGGCCAACAAGGTCATGTGACCAGCAAAGGAAAAAAAACCTAACAGCAAGGTTCTAACAGTACCCCCCCTTCTAAGAGGATCCTCCGGATCCCCTAGGACCAGGCTTATCAGGAAATCTCATGTGAAACGCTCTGATAAGTCTGGACGCGGAAACATCATCTGACCTCACCCAAGAGTTATCCTCGGGTCCGAAACCTTTCCAGGCCACAAGATACTGCAAACTACCTCTATACCGTCTAGAGTCAAGGATGCGAGAAATTTCATATTCCCCGTCCTCCACCACCGGAGGAACAGAGGCAGAGGCGTCACCATCCGACACAACAGCTTTTTTTAACAGAGAGACATGAAAGACCGGATTAATTCTCCAGGAGGTAGGAACCTCCAACCTAACAGCAGATTGGTTGACAACCTGAAGCACCTTAAAGGGCCCTACAAACTTGGGACCCAATTTCTTAGAAGGAATCCTCAACCGCAGATTCCTAGAGGACAACCAAACCATGTCACCAACAGCGAACAAAACCTCCTGTCGTTTCCTATCAAAGTAGTCTTTAGATTTTCTGTTGGCCTCCTGAAGATTACCACGCACATCCGTCCAAACTCTTTCCAAATCACCGGAAAAATTCTCCTCCTCAGGCACGGCAGATCCCAACTTGGAGAACGACCCAAACGACGGATGTCTCCCAGAACAACAAAAAAAAAGGCGAACAACCAGCAGAAGAAGATGTATGATTGTTCAGAGCAAATTCGGCAAGTGGCAGAAACTCAGACCACCCCTCTTGATTGTCTGCCACAAAACAACGCAAGAACTGCTCAACATCCTGGTTTTTCCTTTCTGTCTGGCCATTAGATTCAGGATGATATCCGGACGAAAACGACAAATGAATTCCCAACCTGTCACAAAAGGCACGCCAAAAACGAGCCACGAACTGAGGACCCCTATCAGAAACAATGTCAGTAGGAACGCCATGAAGTCTGACAATTTCCTTGACAAAGGCCTTAGCGAGAGTTTTAGCGCAGGGCAATTTGACGAAGGGAACCAAGTGACACATCTTGCTAAAACGGTCCACGACCACCCAGATGACAGTAAAACCCTCAGAGGGGGGAAGGTCAGTTATAAAGTCCATAGCCAAATGTGTCCAAGGAGCACTGGGGACCTCCAAAGGACAAAGCAACCCCGCAGCAGGAGTATGTGAGGACTTAGATCTAGCACATATAGTACATTGGCGCACCCACTTAATGACTTCCTTCTGCCATCCAGGCCACCAAAAACTGCGACCCACCAGTCTCTTGGTCTCAGAGATTCCGGGATGACCTGCCAACCGAGATTCGTGACACTCAACAAACAAATCTCTCCTAAAGGTCCCAGGCACAAACAACCTCCCATGAGGAGTGTTAGATGGGGCATTCTCCTGAGCTTTAAGAATCTCATCTTCCAAAACGGAGTCTAAAGCAGCTATCACAACACCTTCTTGTAAAATGTTTTCCTCTTTCTCAGCACCGACTATGGGAGAAAAACTGCGAGACAAGGCATCCGCCTTAACATTCTTAGTACCAGGGATGTAAGTAACGGAGAAATTAAACCGCGAGAAAAACAGTGCCCACCTAGCCTGACGGGCATTCAGGCGCTTGGCAGCGTCAAGATATATCAGATTTTTATGATCCGTAAGAACCTGAACGGGAAATTCCGCACCTTCCAAGAAGTGGCGCCAGTGTTCAAATGCGAGTTTAATAGCCAATAATTCCCGATTACCAATATCGTAATTCAATTCAGTCTCCGAAAATTTTTTTGAAAAAAATGCACAGGGATGTAATCCATCCCCGTTATCCTGAGACAATACTGCGCCAACCCCCACAGAGGAAGCATCAACCTCAACCAAAAACGGCCTAGTAACATCAGGCTGCATAAGGATGGGAGCAGAGGTGAACCTCTCCTTGAGATACACAAAAGCTTCAATGGCCTCAGAAGACCACTGAACCGCATCAGCACCTTTCCTGGTGAGATCAGTCAGAGGTTTGACAATACTAGAAAAATTTTTTATGAATTTTCTATAGTAATTGGCGAAACCCAAAAACCTCTGTATTGATTTCAAACCAATAGGCCTAGGCCATTCCTGCACAGCCTGAACCTTAACCGGATCCATCTCAAAACCTTTGCTGGAGATAATGTAGCCCAAAAAACTAATTCTCTGTACAGCGAACTCACATTTCTCCAGCTTAGCAAAAAGCGAATTGTCCATTAATAACTGTAATACCTCACGCACGCTCCGCCAATGAGACTCCAGATCTGGCGAATAAATCAAAATGTCATCCAAATACACAACCACATTTTTACCGATCAAAGGTCTAAGGATGTCATTAATCAGATTCTGAAAAAATGCAGGAGCATTAGTAAGACCAAAAGGCATAACCAGATTCTCAAAATGACCCACAGGAGTGTTAAAAGCAGTCTTCCATTCATCACCCTCCTTCATGCGCAACAGATTGTATGCCCCCTTAAGGTCAATTTTAGAGAACCACTTGGCCCCCAATAACTGGTTAAACAGATCAGGAATCAATGGCAGTGGGTAAGGATTGCGTACCGTAATTTTGTTAATCTCACGAAAATCCAGACAAGGACGTAAACCGCCGTCCTTTTTTTTTACAAAAAAAAATCCAACCGCCACAGGAGACTTAGAGGGCCTAATGTGACCGGCGGCCAAACTTGTCTGTATGTATTCCTCCAAAGCCTTCCTCTCAGGAATAGTAAGGTTAAATAAACGACTTTTAGGAAGAGTCGCTCCAGGGACAAATTCAATAGAACAATCATAGTCTCTATGGGGAGGCAAAACCTGCGATTCTTTCTCAGAAAAAACTCTCCAAAAATCCTGAATAGGAACAGGCAATTCTCCCCTATCCAAAGCTGCAATACGCCCGTTACAACACTTGTCATAACATTTATGGCTCCAGGATTTAATTTCACTGGTAGACCAATCCAGTACAGGATTGTGAAATTTTAACCAGGGCAAACCCAATATTACTGGAGAAGGCAAGTTATTCAACACTACCAAATCCAATTTCTCATGGTGAACACCATTAATAGTGAGAGGAAATTCACTGACCTTGAGAGTAATATTCTTCAAAGGGGAACCATCCACAGAAACCACAGCAATGGGGGATGATAAAGGTTCAGGTTTTAAATTGAGTTTTTCCACGAATCCCCCATCAATAACATTCAGTGTAGACCCGCAATCAACAAACACCCGAAATTCCATTAATTTTTCCTGAGCAATCGTGGAAGCAGCTAAAAATATACCCTTGGAATTTAAACAGGCAATACGGGCGTGACTGACCATTTTTTTTTCTTTCTTCATACGAAGCTCACAGCCTTTAATCAAATGACCAGATTTTCCACAATAGAAACACAAGCCTTCTGAAAAACGACGGTGTTTTTCTTGAGAGCGAGGTGCCACCGATCCAATCTCCATCGGTTCACCACTGTTAGTACACACATTATCATAACCAGAAACTGACATAGCAGAGGATTTGCTCTCATTAACCCTAGCACGCAGTCTTCTGTCCACCCGTATAGCTAATTGCATAGCCTGTTGCAAATCCTCAGGTGTAGGATAAGCAATTAGCAGGTCTTTAACCTTTTCACTGAGCCCAGCAAGAAATAGACTTTTCAGAGCAGAATCGTTCCACCCTGTTTGAGTGGACCAACGACGAAAATGTGTACAATATTTTTCCATATTACCTGATCCTTGTTTTAAACGTCTCAACTCAGTCTCAGCTGATGCCACACGGTCAGGATCATCATATAATAGTCCTAAAGCAGAAAAAAAACTATCCACTGATCTGAAGCATGTATCACTAGGTTGCAAAGAAAAGGCCCACTCCTGAGGCTCTTTGCGCAAAAGTGACATTATGAACCCTACGCGCTGGGATTCATCCCCAGAGGACTTGGGTCTCAAACGAAAATACAATAAGCAAGCATTTTTAAATGAAAAAAATTCTCGATGTTCACCAAAAAATAAATCCGGCAAACATACCTTAGGCTCCAAGAAATATGCTCCAGGACAGTTACTCACGTGCTGACGGAGCTCGGCCACTTCCAGAGAGAGTCCCTGCAGGTGTTTAGCCAAATCCTGAACCGACACCATGATGGAACAAAAAAAAATCTTTCCTTAGAGAATTTACAGGCTGGACTTACTGTTATGTTCTGCTACCAAAGCTAAGGAAAGAGAGGAGATCTGTCCCTACTATAAGACTCAGCTGAATCCCTACGATGTAACAGGGAACCTGATCCTGCGATCAGACCTGCTAAAGTCCTAATCTAGTCTGTACGGAGACCTATAGATTTGGGGAGGGAATCCCTACAAGTACTAAGGACTGGGAGGAATATGGGACACCTCCTAACAGAAATAGCAGCAGACAGACGAACAAACAAAATAGATAGAACCTAGAGGTCCGTAGACCAAGCAAACTAACAGAGTTAGATACAGAGCACAGGCTAGCTAGAAAGTAGATATACAATGAAGTCCAGCAAAGCCAGAAGGGCGGAGCAGGATTAAATAGGCCAACAAGGTCATGTGACCAGCAAAGGAAAAAAAACCTAACAGCAAGGTTCTAACACCATCGGTTCTCCGCCATCAGAGCAGATTTTCTGGGGACTAGGACCTGGCATTACAAGAGTCTTTACCTCATTTTCTCTTAATCTCAGTCTCCTATCCACACGAACAGCTAATTGCATGGCATCCTGCAGAGTCTCAGGTGCTGGGAATGCAATTAGCAAATCCTTAACCCTTTCACTCAGACCAGCAAGAAATAGACATTTCAGAGCAGGATCATTCCATTTAACTTCTGAGGCCCATCTTCTGAAGTGTGTGCAATAATTCTCAACATCACCTGACCCCTGTTTCAAACGCCTGAGTTCAGCCTCAGCAGATGAGATTCGATCAGGATCGTCATATAATAGCCCCAAAGCAGAAAAATATTCTTCGACAGACCTTAAACATGGATCATTAGGTTGGAGAGAAAAGGCCCACCCCTGTGGTTCTTTGCGCAAAAGTGACATAATAAAACCAATGCACTGTGATTCATTCCCAGAGGACCTTGGTCTCAAACGAAAATATAACAAACAAGCATTTTTAAAGGAAAAAAAATCTTGCTGTTTAGCATAGAAAACATCAGGCAGTCCTACCTTGGGTTCCACAAAATGCGCTTCAGAACAGCTACTCTCGTGTTGCTGAAGCTCGGCCACCTCCAGAGACAATCCCTGCAGGCGTTGAGCCAAATCCTGGATGGAAACCATACTGATCCCCGAATTTCTTTCCTTTTAGTTTTTTTGGGCTGGACTTACTGTTGTGATCTGCAACATGTACTAAGGAAAGATAGGGGAATGCTATCCCTACAGTAAGACTAAGCTGAATCCCTATGATGTAGCGGGCTGCCTGTTCCTAGTGAACAGACCCGCCTTAGTCTTTGGCTAGTCTTAACAAAGAACTATAGCATAAGGGGAGGAGTCCCAATAAGAACTAAGGACTGGAACAAAAATGGGACACCTCCTAAACAGAGAAGTTGTTGCAGAACACAAAAAGAGAAACAGACTAAAAGGTACTAGAGGTCCCAGAAGGGCCAAACGAACTGACAGAGAAAGGCACAGAAGCACCTGGCTAGAGAAACAGTCAAACACTGAAGTCCAGCACAGCCAAAAGGGCGGAGCTGGAATATAAAGGCAGATGGTCACCTGACCACAAAACACAAGATGGTAAAAACAAACAGTAGGGTTCTAACACGCACAGTATGATGCTACCACAGCCCCAACACACAGTATGAAGCTCTCAAAGCCCCCAAATACACACACACAGCATTATTGCCCTACCGCTTCTCTGCGCATAATGATTGTCCTGTAGTATGATCCCTCCATAGCACCCAACATAGTATGATCCCACCCCCACAGAATGGTGTTACCTTAGGCTGCCAACATAGTATGATGCACCCACAGCACCCCCTCACTGGATGATGCCCCCAAAGCTCCCCAACTATAATATGATAGTCCACCAGCCCCTGACACTCAGTATGATGCTCCAACAGCTTTCCACAAAATATGCTGTCCCCAGGAGAACCCACATACAGTATAATGTCCCTACAGTATTCACCACACAGTATGATGTACCCACTGCCACTTTCTACAGTATGGTGGCAGAGCATTATATAGGCCCATAATATAAGGAACAATAAAGCTCATTCTTGTCTAATTCTAATTGAATTTCAGCCTCTGTCTTCTCTCCTGACTAGTATAAACTGGGCCGCTGCAGAGATTTTATTGCTGGGACCCTGATGTTTTGGAAAATACTGCCAAAAAGCAGCCTGGGGCCTACTAAATGGTAAGTGATAGGCCAGGGAGCTTGTGACTCCTTGCTCCATCACGGGATTAAACTGCATCGGTGTCATGCTAAATGAGTGAGTGACATGCTGACAAAGTGAAGACAAAGTTCAAAGTGACGGTTGCGGCAAATCCGGGCATCATGTAAGAAGTTCAGGGCCTGTGCCTTAATCTTTGATGCTAGCGATCTCACTGACACAATACTTTTATAAAATGCTGAACAGTATATTGAATAACATAAATGCATCAAACTAGCAAGCCCAACTACTGTGTTGCAATTGACAGGATCTCATACTGGATGTTAGATCTGTGATACTATTATGTTTCCTTTCAAGATACTTCTGTGCCCTCAAAAACAGCACTGATAAATGAGGTGCTTGATGCATTCTTGAAATATTTTCACAGTCTGCAAAAAAGATTGAAGATGTGAAAAGAAGAAAAGAATGTTTTCCTCAGTATTATAATTTCAACATGCAGCACTGTATGTGAAAATTAAATTTCTGTGATGCAATGGTAAGGTGCTTATAATGCAGGGATCAGAATTACCATTCATGTATGTACCTGTTCTCACATATACCCTTTAATGCTGGAACTTTGAATGTCTATTTAATTAATATAGAGATTAAAGTTTCAACATACAGTACTTGGCAAAGTGGATAACATCTCCTCTTGAACCAAGCATTGTAAAGCTGCTCACAAGTTGTTTGCTATTAATGTAAAACAAATATTGAACATATAGTTTTTAAATTCACAGGCTTCACTCTTGAATAAAACATTTAGACTTGGCCCATAGTCTTGCACACGTTGTTTAAACCAGAATTTACATTAGCAAGAGAACTACTATTCTAAGACCTTGTACCCTTCATCAGTGCAAAGTTAGGATTGCTACTCCCTATAGGAGGCGCTAGATTTCTAGTACTCTTCCTCTCTGGGGAGATAATTTGCATATTTAATTTCCAAGAGTAGCATGCATGGCTTATAAATCTCCTCTCAATGACATACAAGGATTGGCTTGTCTCTCTCCACAAGGAGAAAGATTACCCCTTAGAAACCAGTCCAGAGCCTCTCATCTAGCCAAATCAGATCTCATAGTTTGCACTGATGAGGGGCAATACCCTGAAATACCATGTCTGCAAATTGAGATTCTGGTTTGGCTTTTAAACTAAGTCATATTGCAAAGCTTGTTAAAGAGTCTATATTGACTTTCACCATCGCTGCTTCCAATAGGTGGCACTGGATTTCTAGTCCTCTTCCTCTATGAAGAGGCAATTTGAATTTTAAGACCCTGGGCTGTAAGTCGTTTCCTAAAATTATGAGCCATTGAAAAAGCTTATAGAATAAGCAATGAAAATTTTGAGTTAAAGTTTAACTGCTTTTTCTGGTAACTTTTCAGAATAAGCTGTCATGTGTATGTGCATGAGGAATATTACGAGGGTCAGTCAATAAGTAATGCCTCCTATTTTTTTTCTCCTTTTAATTGGCAAGAAATTCAAATGCAATTACATAGGTTGAAAACCACAACATTAACGATTAATTTGTCACTTTTCAATATAATCTCCATCCATTTCCACAGTCTTGGTCCACCGTTTAACAAGGGCATGTATTCCAGCATGGTAAAAAGCATTCTTGGGACCCACCGTGCACAGACTTTTCTGTATCCCAGTTGTCCATTAATTTTCATCACACTACCTTTACTGAGGCAGATAATGCCACACAATTCATCTGCAGTCACCGGCGGTCACCACGAATGATGTCATCGACTCGTTGAATGTTGCTTGGAGTCACTGCTGTTACTGGACTGCCACTCCGCATTTGTCAGCCAACGGTGATGGCCCTTCAGCTGTGTTACAGCGACGAACCCATCGTCTAACAGTACTGACATCCACTGCTGCATCACCGTACACATTTTTCAGTCTCTCATGAATTTGAATGGGCGTTTCACCTTCTGCATGCAAGAATTCAATCACAGAACGTTGTCTAATACGAACATCGATGTCAGCCATTTTGCAAACGGATACAGTCCTGCCACCTGTTGGTGCAGGAAGTTGCAATTGCTGTGGATTGGAGAAGAAGGTTTGAGGAATTGTGGCAAATTCAAATATTTAACATAACTACCTTATTTAAGGAGAACAAAAATAGGAGGCATTACTTATTGACTGACCCTCGTACTATTTCTGGCCATTAAAGAGGACCTTTCATCAAATTCTTCATGTTGAACTGGACACAGGATATAATAGTAATTTTGCCTCTCTGATGAGGATATTAGCAATGAAAATATTTGGTACTTTTTATTCATTTCAAGTGGGTGTTCTCTTCTCCCTGCATGATACTGACCAATCATAAGCAGACAGCAACACTCCAAGGAAAGAAGAACACACCCCACAATTGCTTAGAGCAGCTTTCTCAGTGTGTGAAATGTAATGACACAGCTCTGATTTCTGTTAGAACCCTCCTGTTTGTTTTTACCATCTTGTGTTTTGCGGTCACGTGACCATCTGCCTTTATATTCCAGCTCCGCCCTTTTGGCTGTGCTGGACTTCAGTGTTTGACTGTTTCTCTAGCCAGGTGCTTCGGTGCTTTTCTCTGCCAGTTCGCTTGGTCCTTCTGGGACCTCTAGTACCTTTTTGTTAGTTTGTCTTTTTGTGTTCTGCAACGACTTCTCTGTTTGGAGGTGTCCCATTTTTGTCCCAGTCCTTAGTTCTTTTAGGGACCCCTCCTCTTATGCTATAGGTCTTCGTTCAGACTAGCCGAGGACTAAGGTGGGTCTGTTCGCTAGGAACAGGCAGCCCGCTACATCGTAGGGATTCAGCTTAGTCTTACTGTAGGGACAGCTTTCCCCTATCTTTCCTTAGTACTTGTTGCAGATCATAACAGTAAGTCCAGCCCAAAAAAACTAAAAGGAATGAAATTCGGGGATCAGTATGGTTTCCGTCCAGGATTTAGCTCAACGCTTGCAGGGATTGTCTCTGGAGGTGGCCGAGCTACAGCAACACGTGAGTAGCTGTTCTGAAGCGCATTTTGTGGAACCCAAGGTAGGACTGCCTGATGTTTTTTATGGTAAACAGCAAGATTTTTTTTCCTTTAAAAATGCTTGTTTGTTATATTTTCGTTTGAGACCAAGGTCCTCTGGGAATGAATCACAGTGCATTGGTTTTATTATGTCACTTTTGCACAATGAACCATAGGGGTGGGCCTTTTCACCTAATGATTCCTGCTTAAGGTCTGTAGAAGAATTTTTTTCTGCTATGGGGCTATTATATGACGATCCTGATAGAATCTCATCTGCTGAGGCAGAACTCAGGCATTTGAATCATGGGTCAGGTGATGTTGAAAATTATTGCACACACTTCAGAAGATGGGCTTCAGAAGTTAAATGGAATGATCCTGCTCTGAAATGTTTATTTCTTGCTGGTCTGAGTGAAAGGGTTAAGGATCTGCTAATTGCATTCCCTGCACATGAGACTCTGCAGGATGCCATGCAACTAGATGTTTGTGTGGACAGGGGGCTGAGGTTCAGGCTCAATGAGGTAAAGACTCCTGTAATGTCAGGTCCTAGTCCCCAGAAAATCTGCTCAGACGGCGGAGAACTGATGGAGGTTGGGGCGATGTCACTCCGCTCTCAGGAAAGAGACCGGAGGTTCACTGAGGGATTGTGTCTTTATTGTGGTAAAGCTGACCATTTGATTAAGTATTGTGAGCTTCGTTTAAGTAAAGAAAAAAAAAAGGACAGGTACTCCCATATTGCTTGTTTACGCTCTGCAGGAGTATTTCTTTCTGGGAGTACTACTTTGCAGGAAGATTTGATTGAATTCTAGGTATTTGTGGATTGTGGTTCAACACTTAATGTGATTGATAAAGGGTTTTTGGAAAACCTTAAATTGAAATCCAAACCTTTGTCATCACCTATTTCTGTGATTGCAATTGATAACACTCCCTTTAAATGTATTACTCACAAGGTTGCTGCATTTCCCCTCACTATCAATGGAGTTCACCAAGAAATTTTGGACTTGGTTGTATTGGATAATTTACCCTCTCCGGTCGTTTTAGGTTTGCCTTGGCTAAAACTGCACAATCCTTTACTGGACTGGTCTACTAATATGATTAAGTCTTGGAGTCCGAAGTGCTATGATAAATGTTGTAATGGTCGCATTGCGGCTGTGGAAAAGGGGGAATTACCGGTACCTATTCAAGATTTTTGGAGGGTTTTTTCGGAGGAGGAATCGCAAGTTTTACCTCCTCATAGGGATTATGATTGAGCCATTGAGTTTGTTCCGGGAGCTACTCTTCCCAAGAGTCGCTTGTTTAATCTGACTATCTCTGAAAGAAAGGCCTTGGAGGAGTACATACTAACTAGCCTGGCAGCTGGTCACATTAGATCTTCTAAGTCGCCCGTGGCAGTTGGATTTTTCTTTGTTAAAAAAAAGGACGGGGGTTTACGTCCATGTCTGGATTTTCGTGAAATTAATAAGATTACCATACGCAATTCCTACCCATTGCCGTTAATTCCTGACTTGTTTAACCAGTTAGTGGGGGCCAAGTGGTTCTCTAAAATTGATCTCTGGGGGGCATACAATTTGTTTCGAGTGAAGGATGGTGATGAATGGAAAACTGCTTTCAACACTCCGGTAGGTCATTTTGAGAATCTGGTGATGCCTTTTGCTCTTAACAATGCACCTGCATTTTTTCAGAACCTTATTAATGACATCCTGAGACCTTTGATTGGTAAGAATGTGGTTGTGTATTTGGATGACATTTTTATTTATTCACCAGATCTAGAGTCCCATTGGCAGAGTGTACGTGAAGTTTTGCAGTTATTGAGTGATAATTCACTCTTTGCTAAGCTGGAGAAATGTGAGTTCGTTGTGCAGAAAATTAGTTTTTTGGGCTACATTTTCTCCAGCGAGGGCTTTGAGATGGACCCTGTGAAGGTTCAGGCTGTGCAGGAATGGCCTAGGCCTATTGGTATGAAATCTATACAAAGATTTTTGGGTTTTGCCAATTATTACAGGAAATTCATTAAGAATTTTTCTGTAATTGTTAAGCCTCTAACCGATCTCACCAGGAAAGGTGCGAATATGGTCCAGTGGACTACTGAGGCCATTGAAGTGTTTAAGTATCTCAAAGAGAGGTTCAGTTCTGCCCCTATCCTTATGCAGCCTGATGAGACCAAGCCTTTTTTGGTCGAAGTCGATGCTTCATTGGTGGGAGTTGGAGCAGTTTTGTCTCAGGAGAACAGGGATGGAGTACATCCTTGTGCCTTCTTTTCTAAAAAAAATTCGGAAACCGAACTGAATTATGATGTTTGAAATCGGGAGTTGCTGGCTATTAAACTCGCGTTTGAACATTGGCATCATTTTTTGGAAGGTGCTAGATTTCCTATTTAGGCTGCTCCTGCTGCTGCTACAAGATAGTCAGATAGTTATCTAAGCGGTTGCTTGTAAGTCAGCTAGTTCAGATAGATAGGATCCTGTGTGTCTGTGAAATCAACCTTCCAGCAGATCAATCCTTTGTACTAATTGTGTGGTCCAGAGACACCATGCCACATTTCAGCATATAACTCTATTGTGTTAATATTTTTTCTTCAGCCAGGAGTCCAATTTCAGAATCTAAATTCATTGTGCTAATAGTGTGATCCAGAAGCCAGGCCACATTTCAGCATATAAATATTTTGTGCTAATATTTTTGCTCCAGCCAGGGCTCCACATTTCCGAATCTAAATTCTAATAGCATGGTCAAGAAACCATTTCCGTTTTTAATTCTTTTGTGCGAATATTTTTGCTCCAGCCAGGAGTCCACATTTCAGAATCTAATTTTTTTGTGCTAATAGCATGGTCCTGAGACCACATTTCAGCATATAAATATTTTGTCTGGGCCTAGGATTGCGAAACATCTGATTAAAAGAGGGGAAGGTTACATCTAACATAAGTGGGAAAAAGCGAGGTTGTGGTGGAAGGGAGAATAGGCTTGGTGTTCAAGGTGTACGTGTGGTAAATGGTAATGTTACTTAAAGATCTACTGAACAAACACTGGCTCGTCCTATCCAAAGATAACTGATAACTTCTGTTACTGGATGGGCTACTCCACTCCTTTTCTTTGGCAGCCGCACAGTGGTATGCCTTGTAGATGAGGGACAGAAAGAGCATGTGCACCAGTGGATGGAAAGCACTGCATCAAGTGGCCTCTCCTCCTCTTCCTCTACCATAACATCACACGAAGTACAGTCCTCAGAGATGGCACCCCAATTATCCTTGTTTCCCACCACGTCACAACTCTTCAACCGCCCAAATGACTGTGGAGAACCACAGATGGGTGAGTCTGCAGAGCTGTTCACACATTCTATTCCATGGGCATCAGAGGTCTACTCCAAAGATTCACAGACTTAAGAGAAGGAAAGCATCTGATATCAATGCCCAAATTTTTTTTCAATTGGATCCAGGGTTGGACCGAGTAGGGTCCGAGCAGAATCCAGACCCTCATCACCAGACGTTAACCCCTGGGAGTGGAGGTGACCCTGATGAGACTCAAATACCTGAGGAGCACGCAGACTGTATTGCGCTGTAAGGGCAGGAAGAGGAGGAGGATGACTCTCAAGGGGTGGAGTGGAAAAACAGAGAGGATTACGATGAGGTTGTAGATCCCAATTGGTGTGAACCCAGGGCACGCAGCTGAGTAGCTCAGCAGAGGAGGTGGAAGAGGAGGAAGACGTTGCGGCTTCCCGCACAGACACGGAATGATGCAACCATGACAAGCACTGCAACCTCAGCCACAACTCTGGCTGTGGCCAGTAGCGATCACAGGTCTGTAGTTCACAGGGGCGACAAGGGTTGCCTAGCCTGGGCCTTTTTTGAGACCGCAGAGGATTTCCCAACTCACGTTATCTGCCAACTTTGTAAAAAACAACTCAGTAGAGGCAAAAATTGCAATAATTTGACTACTACGTGCATGAACCGGCACATGCGCGATCAACATGTGTTAGTCTGAGAATCTCACTGTGTTAAATGCTGACTAGCGGGTTTCGTCAGCCACCGGCCATCCCATCAACTGCATCTGCTGCTTCTTCCTCCTCTGTCATCATGACAAGTGTTCTCTCACAGGTCTCCGGCCGTAGAACCTTCAATTGTTTATGTGCTACAGTCAGGATGAGTGAGAGTCCGTCAGCTGTTACAGAAGTTGATATGCCTGCTGTTTTTGTTTCACTGAGCACACCACACCTTACGCAATCCATCAGAACATTTCCGCCTGCACCTCACTCACAGTCCAGCAGTTTGTTGTGTTCACCCTACTACACCCTCTCTCAGCACAGCAGCCAGCCCTCGGTCCCACAGTTGTGGTAACATAAAAGATTGTTTCCTTATAAACATGCCAAAACTAAGAGCTTGAACTCCACCATCTTCAATCTGTTGGCCACGGAAATGCTGCCTTTCTGCCTGGTGGATACAAACAGTTTCCGAAAGTTGATGGCCATTGCAGTCCCTCTGTACCAGTTGCCCAGTCACCATTACTTCTCTAAGAAAGCTGTGTCTGCGCTACACCAACATGTCGCAGACAACATTACCCATTCCTTGAAAAAATCTATTTCTGACAGGGTGCATTTCACCACTGACACCTGGACAAGCAATCATGGCAAGGGGCATTACATCCTGCTGACTGGGCACTGGTTGACTTTGGTGGTTGTGGGGGCAGGCGTGGAAGGGGCTGCTCCGCAAGTCTTGGAATGCTTTAAGGTTTGCGGGACAAAACTCTGTATCGAACACTTCCTCCACTGCTTCTGCCTCCTCCACCTCCTCTAGGGCCTCCACCTGCACCCTTAACCTCTGGCTTAATGAGACACGCATTCCAACAGTGCATAGAGAATCCCCCATACCTCCGTACTGTGCAGCCAGGGCTCACTGCAATCAGGTAGTGTTTAAATTAATATGCCTTGGATATCACAGTCACAAAACAGCTCAAGAGTTGTGGACAGCTATCCAGGCCAAGTTTGAGCAATGGCTGTTTCCACTGAACCTGGAGCCAGGGAAGTCTGAGTGCGATAACAGTGCAAAACTGGTGGCGGCCCTACTCCAGGGCAACTTCACACACGTGCCTTGCATGGCTCACGTCCTCAACTTGGTGGTACAGCAATTTCTCTGCCACTATCCTGGCCTGGATGCACTGTTGCAGAAAGCACAGTCGCTGTGTGCTCACTTCCGCCATTCGCACCCCTCGGGTCATCAACTCTTATCGCATCGCTATAGAGGTCTTTTGGACTACCAGTTAACTGGTTTATGCGATGTGCCGACACAGTGTAGTTCCACTCTGCACATGTTGCAGCAACACTTGCAGCAGCAATGAGCCCTGATGCAGTATCTCATTTTGCATAGCCTGGGCCAACGCAGTACAGACGTGGTGCAAATCATGCTTGTGGAGTGGACGCAGATGAAGGACCTCTGCACCCTTCTACACAGTTTTGAAATGGCTGCTAAGATGGTTAGCACTGACAATGCTGCCATCAGCATCACATTTCCTGTCATCTACATGCTGGAGCACACTTTGAATAGTCTGCGGCAGGAGGTCGTGGTCCCAGAGGAAGAGGAGGAAGCAGAGGAGGATGCAGAAAGGATAACAATATCTCTAAGTTTCAGACTGTAGTCGCACAGGCGGATGCCAAGGAAGGGTGGATTACAGTAATCAAGGGGGGCTCATGGAACCAGACAAACTGTTAGTGAAGGTGCAGGAGCCGAGGAACAAATGGAGAAGGATGAGGAGGAGGAGGTGATGGGTGCGCAACAGTCAGGAGATGAAGAGGATAATGATACCCTCTCTGTTGTCCGTGGTTAGCGGGACGTGATGGTGGAAGCAAGCTTGATTGTTACCCCGCCACCAACACACCATGGAGTATCTCAAGCTCAATATCAATGCCATCAGGGGGAGTTTGGACCCTTTTGTATTTTGGACTTCAAAAATGGAAGAGTGGCCTGAGCTCACCTGTCACACCTTGGAGGTTTTTTCATGCCCGGCAGCCAGTGTTCTCTCAGAACGTGTCTTCAGAGATGCTGGTAGTATCCTGACGGATAAGCGCATTCGGCTGTCCCCTGAAAATGTAGACCGCCTAACTTTCAACAAGATGAACAAGTCATGTATTTCCAAACACTTTTGCACCGCAATCGCAGACTGGGCAGACTAGGTGATGGTGTAGTGTTTAGTGTGCTGCATTGATCTTGCATTATTGCAGTCTGTGACAACTTTGTTGTGGCTTCTGTGCCTGCTGTTGCTACTGCTGCTGTTATTACTAACGATTTTTTGAAATGTGGAGACTCCAAGTTGGGTCTCCCTCTGGTGGGTTTGCTGTAGTGGAAGGGGTGTCAGAGCCCCATTACACTATTTCTACTCTGTGTAAATTGATGCCACTTTATTGATGTGTGGCAATGATTTTTTGAAATGTGGAGACACTCATGTGGGAAGCACTAGGGCTTCCAGACCGGCAGGCCTGCATTTACTTTCAGTCAACTACCTGTCTTATTATTGTTACATGCATGCCGCTAGGTTCAGATAGGGCGTGACTGGTTTCATGAATTCATTGGAATCCTGGGGGAACCGTTACTCGGGGCGACCATAGGCTGCAGCTTCTCTCAGCCACACGACAGATTCAGTTGCGGACCAGACACATCTGACAAGAGTCTTTTTCAACAGTTTAACAGTGGAATTTAATCTGGAGCACGGCCAGTGCAATTCAGAGATATTACAGCAACAATCTTACAATTACAGTACAGTCTCATAAAGCAGGCACAGTAACGTCAGTCTCTTCAGTAGCATAATTCAGCACAGATT
The DNA here is from genome assembly GCF_046119375.1 of Phyllobates terribilis. NCBI lineage: Eukaryota > Metazoa > Chordata > Amphibia > Anura > Dendrobatidae > Phyllobates > Phyllobates terribilis. The sequence continues at coordinate 255,872,607 of NW_027362764.1, forward strand.
AGATTTCTTCCATGCATGAACAGCAGGCTTTTCCTTCACAAGGACTCATTAGTACACTGCATTCTTTATCCTGCATGAAGATGGAGGGGGGGAGGTTTTGATGTGGGAGATGATCACTATGACACAATTTCTTCCAGTCCTTATCTTTCTGCCCGATAATACTCCATATTGTTAGCTCAGGGAGTCTATCTGACCTGAATTCTGTTCCCTCGTCTTCTGTGAGATACAGATCACACACCACCTTTCTCTATGGCTCCAGCCAGAACAGTAAACAACTTCCCCACAAGCCCCCTGGGGCTCTGCTAACCACTCCCTGTCTCCTGTGACTGTGTTAACTCTTATAGTTGCTGGATGCTTTTGATGGAACAGCACTACTTCTGCATGTTACACTATCCTTAAATTTTTCTGGCAATAGTAATCTACAAAACTGATATTTGTGCCACCTGAGTGTGGCTGAGCATAAAAGCAGCTTGAGCTGTTGCATGTGGTATTAGGGCTCCCAGCACAACATACCACTGGTACCTCACCCACCTTGTCTTAACTTTATCCTAAATTCAAAGCTGTAAATGCTGGCCCAGACCCTAATACATTATGCATGGCCCATGCCTGACTACTACTGTGCCATTCTAAAATTTCTACTGTGGGTCAATTAATCAGTCAACTACCTGTGTTACTATCCTTAAATTTTTCTACCAATAGTAGTCTACAAAACTGATGTTTGTGCCACCTGAGTGTGACTGAGCAGAAAAGCAGTTTGAGCTGTTGCATAAGGTATCAGGGCTCCAAGCACAGCAGGCCTACACCGGTGCCTCACCCACCTCATCTTAAATTGAACTTAAATTCAAAGCTGTAAATGCTGGCCCAGACCTTGATACCTCATGCATGGCCCATGCCTGACTGCTGCTGTGCCATTTTTACTGTGGGTTAATTGATATCACTGCTCCTGGTGTCTGCCCCTAATTTTTGGAAATATTTGGACTCCAAGTTGGGTCTCCTTCATGTGTGTTGCCAAAATTTAGCAGGTCTCTCAGAGCACCAGGCCTACACCTATCACTCATCCACCTGTTACTGATCAATGTTTAAGATAGAAATGCTGGTCCAAGCCCTGTCCCATGCACTGTCCCATGTATCCATGCTGTGCAATTATACTATTTGTACTCCGGGTCAATTGATGCCACTTTTAATGGTGTCTGCCCCTAATTTGAGCTGTTTTGGCAACTTTTGGGCAACATAGGTGTTGCCTATGCATTTGATTTTGCGCCTCATTCAATTCAGTATTCAAAGAACTGTTTGGCGAACTGTTCAGCGAACATCGAGATATTTTCCGATGCGAGCCAAGCCTAACCTTGAATGATTCGCTCATATCTACTTGTGAGCCCTTCTTAAATGACAGATTTACAGTAAATCAAAACAGTACACCCCTCTGAATAGTGTCTGGGAGGTTGTGGTTAGTGCTTCAATAAAAGTTGATTGTCAACATACAGTGAGGTAAATAAGCATTTGATACACTGTCGATTTTGCAAGCTTTCCCACCTACAAAGAATGGAGAGGTCCGTAATTTTTATCGTTGGTACGCTTCAACTGTGAGTGACAGAATCTAAAATTAATAACCAGAAAATCTTACAGACCTCTTCATTCTTTGTAGGTGAGAAAATTTTGCAAAATCGGCAGTGTATCAAATACTTATTTATCCCACTGTATTAAGTAACTGTTATATTCCATGGATGAAAGTTTATGACTGTTAGTGAAAAGAACGGTTGTTATATTGGTCACTGTTTTTTTTTTTAAATGTTAGAAATGTTTTTTGTACATTTTGAATTGTTGGTTATTTTTCTCACATTAACAAATGAAAATAAATAATTGAATGGGAAAATTTAAGTTTTCATTTAGTTGCATAATCTTTCTTCACACTAATAGTTGCCCCATAATTATGCACACATAAATATTCCACTAAGAATGAGAAAACCTTACTTTTACTTTATAAATTTTTTCAGGTTTCTTAACTCTTTGGACTGACAGTCAGCACTGTAGTTGTTCAATAATGGAATTTTTTTCCAGCTTTCCCATGTATCACATGATAAATGAATGATATCATTCAAAAGTACAACTCATCTAACAAAAATAGGCCCTCATAGAGTTATGTGGATGGAAAAATAAAAAAGTTACGGTTCTTGAAAGAAGGGAAGGAAGAAACAAACAAACAAAAAAACGGTGTTTAAATGGGTAAGGTTGTGATTCATTATTTGCTCAATTTTTTCATGAATCACAGAAAAACACATAGGTCTCAATACTATTCAAAAAACTAGTGCAAAATAATGACATGACACGTGAATAAACCCTTTGGAAGAATTCAAATGCTTTTTAAGCCAAGAATTATCCTCTAAAAGTAGCAAGTATTTTGCAATTGTCTAATGCTGGCACTGCCACGTTTCCAAAAAGCGGAAGGAGTTAGTAGCAGGTGCGTGGCTAATTGCAGTCCTCCAGATTGACTATAATTTACTCCAGAAAGTGACGTAAATTATGGCAGAAATTGACTCCAGCTCATAGTGATTATTCTGGCACAAATACAACCTAAAGATGTGCCAAACTGATTAAGATGTGTGCACTTCTTAATGAATTTGTTGCATCTTACTCCAGAAGACATTTGAAACACCAATCTTGATGAATTCACCCTTAGTGTAAAGAGGTCTTTTGGCCTCTGTTCACTAAACATTTTTTCACCAGCTGCAGGGATGCTTCATATCCTTTGTAACTGACTTTAATATGAACTGTCATTTACTGTGTTTTTGTGTAGCTGCAGTACATGTTTGTAGAGCAGTAAAATTATGTCAATTCTTGTTTCAATACAAATGTAAAGTCTCCAGTTTTAACCCCCATTACAATGTGTGATGTACATGTATTGTATGTCACATGCTGGTGTCAGGGGTGTGTCAGTTGTAATAGACAGTCGCTCTGGATCTAGCTGTAGAAGGTCACTGTGCTTGGCATTGCAGACACCTTCTTAATCCTTCTTCCTTTAAGATCCAGTGGCGACCTCCCTCCTGCTGCTTTGACACACCCTTGCATGGGAAATAAAAACCCTCAGTTTGCTTTAGGCAATCACCAGTGATACTTCAATGTTTGTTTGTGCATGCTTGGAGCACTAGCTGTTGGCTGGCTTCTTCACTGGTGCCCTTGGAGGACAGTTGGCATTTCTCCTCTGCTGTCTGCTCAAGCTATGTTAATTCCCCTTGTTTGTCTACCTTGTTGTCTTTAGTTTGTAGTGGGGCCTGACCAGTGCTCACCCCTCCCCCTCCCTTTCTGGGGCCGGGCTCTAGGGATATACAGGGTTTGGGGTCCTGCTTGGCGATTGGTGTGGAGCCAATGTAGGGATGGTACGGTTGGCGGGGTGTTATTGGACCTGCCTGGGGGACTCCACTCCCCCTTTCCCTAGTGTTTAGGCTTCCTCCCCCTCTTTCATTCGTGTTGCACTTTGTCTTTCCCACACCTTGAAAGAAAAGTTGATCAGCGATTTCTAATTTTTCCAACAAAATTTACAAAACCATTTTTTAGGGACCACATCAAAAGTGACTTTGAGAGGCATATATGACCAAAAATACCCAAAATTGACACCATTTTAAAAACTGCATGAAAACTGCTAAAAAATTAACATTTTACTTTTTTTCACAAATATTTTACTTTAGACCCAATTTTTTTTATTTTCACAAGGGTAACAGGAGAAAATGGACCCCAAAATTTGTTGTGCAATTTCTTCTGAGCATGCCAAAACCCCATATGTGGGGGGAAATTACTGTTTTGGCACACGGCAGTGCTCGAAAGGGAAGGAGCATCATTTAACTTTTTGCACGCAAAATTGGCTGGAATCGAGAGAGCGGACACCATGTCACGTTTGGAAACCCCCCACAAGTGACCCCAATTTGGAAGATAGACCCCTCAAGGAACTTATCTAGATTTGTGGTGAGACCTTTGAACCTCCACGTGCTTCACAGAAATTTATAGCATTGAGCCATAAAAAAATTTAATTTTTCCCCAAAAATGTTGTTTTAGCCCCAAATGTTTTGTTTTCACAAGGGTTGTGCAACTACGCAGATATACCATATGTGGGGGAAAACTATTGTTTGGGCGCACGGCAGAGCTCGGAAAGGAAGGAGCACCATTTGACTTTTTAAACACAAAATTGGCTGAAATCATTAGTGGACACCATGTCGCATTTGGAGAGCCCTTGATGTGGCTAAACAGTGGAAGACCCCCACAAGTGGTGCCATTTTGGAAACTAGACCCCTCAATGAATGTATCTAGACGTGTGTTGACCACCTTGAATCCCAAAGTGCTTCACAGAAGTTTATATTGTAGAGCCTTGAAAATAAAAAAATCAATTTTTTCCCACAAAACTGTTCTTTTAGCTACAAATTTGACATTTTCAAAAGGTAACAGGAGAAATTGCACCATACAATTTGCTGTGCATTTTCTCTTGAGTACACCAATACTCCATATGTGGTTGAAAACTACTTTTGAGGCACCGTACAAAGCTCAGAAGGGAAGAAGCACCATATTGAAGTTCAGATTTTGCTGGAATGGTTTGAGGGTGTCATGTCACATTGGCAGAGCCCCTGCGGTGAGCATAACAGCAGAAAACCCCCATAAGTGATGTAATTTTACAAACTACACCTCTCAATGAATTCATATAGGAGTGCGGTGAGCATGATGGCACCACATGCGCCTCACATAAATTTATACCATTGGGCGGTGAAGAAAGAACAATTAAATTTTTTAAAGAAGAAATGTTGTTTTAGCCCCAAATTATTAATTTTTTATAAGGGCTAATAGGAAAAAATGGACCTCTCAGTATATTGTGCAATTTCTCCTGTGTGCGCCAATACCCTACATGTAATCGTGAACTACTTTTGAGGCACAGTTCAAAACTCAGAAGGGAAGGAGCATTATAATTTAGTGCAGATTTTATTGTTATGGTTTACGGGAGCCATGACCAACTGAGAGAGCCCCTGAGGTGCCAGAACAGCAGAACCCCCCATAGGTGACCACATTTTACAAACTACACCTCTCAATGAATTAATCTAAGGATGCAGTGATCATATTGACACCACTGGTGTGTCACTGAATTTTATACCATTGGACAGTGAAGAAAAATTTATTACATTTTTATCACAAAAATTTCATTTTAGCCCCAGATTTTACATTTCATTTTCACAAGAGAAAATGGGTAAAAAAGGGCAACAAATTCTGCTGAATGTTGAAATACCCCATATGTGTGTGTACAGTACTGCTTACCCACACGACAAGACTCGGGAAGCACAGAGCGGTATTTGCTTCCTGGAGTAAAGATTTTCCTAGAATAGTTTGCAGAATACATATAAAAAGCCCCTTAGTGCTAGCAGAACAGAATACCCCTATCATGTGACCCCATTTTGAAAATTATACCCCTTTGGAAATTTATCTACAAATGTAGTGATGATTTTGACTCCACGGGTGTTTTCCAGAAATAAGTAGTAGTGGATGTTGCAGAGTGAAAATTGCAAATCTGCTATTGTAGTGCCTAGTATGTTGTAGTGTCCAGGACGTTATGCCCAGCTAATGCTTCTGTAGACATGTACCTGTAAATTAAGTGGGCTCTCATCACTACAGAAATGACAAACATGTGGACGCTAAATGTGATTTAACAAACAAAATAGCACTCTTTAACGTTAAGTATGCGAACATGAAATATATGAAATATGAATAGCTTTACTGCTGTAGAAAATAGAAATAAATTAGAAATCTTAGCGCATAAATTGGCCAATTCATGTGTACCAGGTAGCCGCGATAAGGCGTTTCTCAAAATACCAGGACCCTATTAATGTGAACAACTCTCCAAGAGACATCCGTCTGATTATGTGTGGGATAATAAGATTGGCATAGAGGCGAAGTGCTCAGTCAAAGCTTATACATAAAAACAGAAAAAACTGACCGACACTTCCAAAACTAGAAATAGGTGTGAACAGGTGCTTACTAGGAGCAGCCATCTGGCATAGAGGCGGAGTGCTCAGTCAAAGCTTATACATAAAAACAGAAAAAACTGACACACATAAGCAGATGGGTATCTCTTGGAGAGGTATTCACATTGATAGGGTCCTGGTATTTTGAGAAACGCCTTATCGCGGCTACCAGGTACACATAAATTGGCCAATTTATGAGCTAAGATTTCTCATTTATTTCTATTTTCCACAGCAGTAATGCTACTCATATTTCATATATTTCATGTTCGCATACTTAGCGTTACAGAGTGCTACTTGGTTTGCTTGTTGTATATGGAGATGGCTGTGACGCGCCCCCTGAGCCGTGGGGTACTCGGTGTCGGGCCGGTCGTTGCTAGGGGAGATGTCACAGTGGCGGTGACCCGGTCCGTGACCCAGGGCGGTCAGTAAAAAGGGGATTTTATAGTTTTTATGTACAAAGTTCGTGACGCCAACTGTGGTATGCGGCTAAAGGGAGCCGCCACTGCGGAGTAGGTCCTCTGGAGCTGATGTTAGTTCAGCAAAGCTGGTGTGGCTCTCCACAGGTAGAGCTTAGCTCCAGGGCAGTGTAGATGTTATAGGATTGTATAGGTGATGCTGGGAGTTGTAGTGCAGGGTTTGATGGCGCAGCAATAATCAGTCCACAACTTAATGGCGGTTTCCTCTTATCTTTACTGGCGGCGATTAGGCAAACCGGGACTAGGGTACTGGCTAGAAGTGGATGTCCGGGCATCCTGGAAGCAAGTAAGGAATCCACCTCACCGGGTGAAGTTGGAGGCCTTCCTTTTCCACTAATGTCTTTGGCCCTGCTGCTTGTAGCTTTGCGGTGGCCCTCGTCCCTGAGTGCAACGTCTTTGTGTTCACCTGTATGGCAGGCAGCTCGGCGGTGCTGGGCCCTGCGGTGCTGCTGAGCCTCCGGGCGTCTGATGCGGCCAGGAGACCTGCAGTCTCCTGCCCTCTGGTTTCTGCTGCTGGGCCTTCAGTGCCCCACAGCCTCGGACTCCTGTGTCCGGTTCCTCTGTGTTGGTTCCTTCTGGGGTGAACTGCCGCGCAGCTCCACTCCCCAGCTCCTCTCTCATCGATGTCCTCACTTCAACTCTTCACACTAAGTCTAACTAACCCCGCCCCCAGATCCCGGTTGCCAAGGGGAGGGGGCTCCCCTTGCTGGTCTGGAGCCAGGACAGTGTTGCATGCTTAGTATACCTGATTAGGGGACCCATGCTTGCTTCCAGGCATGGCATCACCTCTTGTGAGGGAGGCAATGCCACTGTGGCAACCGGACCCCTGGGGTGCCACTGCTGCTCCTAGTAAGCACCTGTTCACACCTATTTCTTGTTTTGGAAGTGCCGGTCAGTTTTTTCTTCTTTTTTTCTGTTTTTATTGCTAAATGTGGTTTAGGCACACAGTGGGGCTCAGAAGTGAGGTGGGCATTTGGATTTGGGAGCGCAGAGATCGCTGGATTTCTTATTGGGGGCGACGAGCCATTTTGCTTTTCCAGAGCCTTTGTAATACCAGTAATGTGGAAGCCCTTTATATTTCTGTTAACAGATGACAGACTGAGTGGAGACTTGCTTTTTTTGTGGATTGAGTTGAAGCTTTTATTGGAATCATTTTACATTACGTTTGGGATCAAATTTTTCTTGCGCTCTACGCTGAGCACTTATATTGGAGTTTCCATCTAAATCTCTGAATGACCTGATTTAGATGAAACCCCCGAGGGATCTGTTCACTATAATGGGGCAGCAGAGTTACTCTGAACTCCATCTGGCCTCTGTTCAGTGGTGTCCTTCTTTTCCAAGGTGCACAAAATTGTGGCAGACCACACTTTTATGCAAGCCTAAAAAGACGGACACCGCCAGATCATAAGCCAGAAGGCGTCCCCGGTGCCTCCATTTGCCTCATTATAGGGAATTTTACACCGGGGATCCCGTCTGAATCACGTATTTCAGAAATCTACATGGAAACTCCAGTGTAAGCACTCACCGCAGAGCGCAGGATAAATATGAGTCAAGCCATACTGCGATTTTTGGGAGGCAAAATGAAGAAATCAACAGCAGGTGAAGAATTGGTTTTATTTACTTTTTACGTCGCTCCTCATGTGGTAAAAGTGATTATACTCTGCCGACAGTCATGTGAGGGCTTTTTTTTTTTGCGGGACGAGTTGACGGTTTTATAGGTACCATTTTCGGGCACATGACATTTTTTGTTAGCTTTCTATTATGATTTTTGGGAGGCAGAATGGACAAAAACCAGCAATTCAGGAATTGCTTTTTTAAATTTTTTTATGCCTTTCCAGTGTGGTAAAATTGATAAGGCAGCTTTTTTCTTTGAGTCAGTACGATTACAGCAATACCACATTTATATAATTTTTTTATGTTTTGGCGCTTTTACACAATAAAAACTATTTTATAGATAAAAGAATTATTTTTGCATTGCCTTATTCTGAGAACTATAACTTTTTCATTTTTTCACTGATGGAGCTGTATCGTTGCTTGTTTTTTGCGGGATAGGATGACATTTTCCGCGATACCCTTTTTATTTACATTCGTCTTTTTGATCTCATTTTATTCCACTTTTTGCTCATTAGTATGATGAAAAAGCATAGTCTTTTGCCTAATTTTTTTATTTTTAATTTTTACGATGTTCACTGAAGGGGTTAACTAGTGGAACAGTTTTGTAGGTCAGGTCGTTCCAGACGTGGCGATACTAAATATGCATACCTTTTTTTAAAAAAAAAAAATCCTTATTTATGGTTGCAATATGTATACAGTGTATATATTTTTTTATTATTATTATTATTTTTTTTTTTAAATATTTTTACAATTTTTTGTTAACTTTTTTATTTAGTCCCAGTCTGGGACTTTCACAGCTCTGATTGCAGTTATAAAGCATAGCAATGCAGGAGCATTGCTATGCTTTATAACTGTCAGTGCTACACTGACAAAAGCTAGTTACAGTTATATGAAAAAGTTTGGGCACCCCTATTAATCTTAAGCTTAATGTTTTATAAAAATTGGTGTTTTTGCAACAGCTATTTCAGTTTGATATATGTAATAACTGTTGGACACAGTAATGTTTCTGCCTTGAAATGAGGTTTATTGTACTAACAGAAAATGTGCCATCTGCATTCAAACAAAATTTGACAGGTGCATAAGTATGGGCACCCTTATCATTTTCTTGTTTTAAATACTCCTACCTACTTTTTACTGACTTACTAAAGCACTTTTTTTGGTTTTGTAACCTCATTGAGCTTTGAACTTCATAGCCAGGTGTATGCAATCATGAGAAAAGCTACTTAAAGTGGCCACTTGCAAGTTGTTCTCCTGTTTGAATCTCCTCTGAAGAGTGGCATCATGGGCTCCTCAAAACAACTGTCAAATGATCTGAAAACAAAGATTATTCAACATAGTTGTTCAGGGGAAGGATACAAAAAGCTGTCTCAGCGATTTAACCTGTCAGTTTCCACTGTGAGGAACATAGTAAGGAAATGGAAGAACACAGGGACATTTCTTGTTAAGGCCAGAAGTGGCAGGCCAAGTAAAACATCAGAAAGGCAGAGAAGAAGAATGGTGAGATCAGTCAAGGACAATCCCCAGACCACCTCCAGAGAGCTGCAGCATCAACTTGCTGCAGATGGTGTCACTGTGCATCGGTCAACTATACAACGCACTTTGCACAAGGAGAAGCTGTATGGGAGAGTGATGCGAAAGAAGCCGTTTCTGCAAGCACGCCACAAACAGAGTCGGCTGAGGTATGCAAAAGCACATTGGAGAAGCCAGTTTCTTTTTGGAAGAAGGTCCTGTGGACTGATGAAACCAAGATTGAGTTGTTTGGTCATACAAAAAGGCGTTATGCATGGCGGCAAAAATACACAGCATTCCAAGAAAAACACTTGCTACCCACAGTAAAATTTGGTGGAGGTTCCATCATGCTTTGGGGCTGTGTGGCCAATGCCGGCACGGGGAATCTTGTTAAAGTTGAGGGACGCATGGATTCCACTCAGTATCAGCAGATTCTTGACAATAATGTTCAAGAATCAGTGATGAAGTTGAAGTTACGCAGGGGATGGATCTTTCAGCAAGACAATGATCCAAAACACCGCTCCAAATCTACTCAGGCATTCATGCAGAGGAACAATTACAATGTTCTGGAATGGCCATCCCAGTCCCCAGACCTGAATATCATTGAACATCTGTGGGATCATTTGAAGAGGGCTGTCCATGCTCGGCGACCATCAAACTTAACTGAACTGGAATTGTTTTGTAAAGAGGAATGGTCAAAAATACCTTCATCCAGGATCCAGGAACTCATTAAAAGCTACAGGAAGCGACTAGAGGCTGTGATTTTTGCAAAAGGAGGATCTACTAAATATTAATGTCACTTTTCTGGTGAGGTGCCCATACTTATGCACCTGTCAAATTTTGTTTGAATGCAGATTGCACATTTTCTGTTAGTACAATAAACCTCATTTCAAGGCAGAAACGTTACTGTGTCCAACAGTTATTACATATATCAAACTGAAATAGCTGTTGCAAAAACACCAATTTTTATAAAACATTAAGCTTAAGATTAATAGGGGTGCCCAAACTTTTTCATATAACTGTAGATCATGCACTGCACATGATCTAACTAGCTTGCTAGCCCTGGTGACCTGAATGTTATGACAACATTGGGTCACCATAGCAACGATCAGCCCCTCATGATGATGTCGCGGGCGCGATGATACGAGGGGGGGAGGGACCTCCCTTCCTCTCCCTGCCTTGTAAATGCTGCGATCAATTTCAGCATTTAGGGGGTTATACTGCCTGGAGCGATGCAGACTTTGGGGATCATCGTACTGTGTGTGAACTGTTGGGTTCATCATATTGTATGTGGAGGCCGTGTGAGTCATCATACTGTGTGTGGGGAATATCATATTGTGGGGGGCTACTGGGACATCATACTATGTGTGTGGGTTGTGGGAGGCCAACATACTATGTGGGAGCTGTGGTTTCCATCATACTGTGTATGGGTGCTGCAAAAGACTTGATATTGTGTGAGGGAGAGTGTGAGCATCATATTGTGTGTTTGAGCTGTGTGGGCTATCATACTGTGATTGGGCAGTGGGAGCATCATACTTTGTGGGAGCTGACTGGCAGTGTGTAGAGTGAGCAGAGGGGGTGATCATATTATGTGAGGAGCTTTGGGGCCATTATACTCTTTGTGTGGATGCTATACTGTTATGTGTAGGAGATTTGGGGGCTATCATACCGTCAGAGCATCATAAAGTGTGTTGGAGCTACGGAGGTATCATATTGTGGGGTAGGGGAGTTGTAGAGCCATATTACTGTGTGGGGGACATCATTATGTGTGGGGGGAACTGTGGGGGACATCATACTGTGTGGGAAGCTGTGGGAGCCATCATACTGTGTTGGGGCTGTTAGGGCATTATACTGTGTGTGGGGAGACGAGGTGCATCATACAGTGTTGGAGCCCCAAAATATGAATAGTGAAACTAAGGGGGACATACTATGTTGGGGCACTTTAGGTGCATCATACTGTGTTGGGGGGATGTGAGAGTATTATACCATGTTGAGGGGCATTGTGGGAACATCATACTGTATTGATGGCACTGTGGCAGCATCAGAATGTGTGGTGGGCACTGTGGGAGCATCATACTATGTTGGGGGCACTGTAGCAGTATCAGACTGTGTTGGGGCACTGTTGGTGCATTATACTTTGCTGGGGAATTGTAGGATCATCATACTGTGTGGGGGGTATTGTGAAGGCAGATTTGTGAGGGGTATTCACTGTGGGGCTATCAGACTGCGTTTGCTGGACAAAATAAGGGCATCATATTCTATGTGGGCCATAAATGAGATAAGTTACTGATTGAGAACACTAAGGGGTTCAATCGGGGCACATTTAACTGTGTTTGTGCTGTAATACATTGTCCCTCTCCCTGTCTTTAAAATCTTGTAAGTATGCTTTTCTGTGACTGTAGCTACGCTATGCGGAGTGACCTTGTTTACTCCTCTGAATATTTTTTTTGGGGGTGCCCAATTAGGACGATTTCTTTGTTCATCCCTGAGAAAACAATTCAACCACTAGAAGTGATGGTCCTGCTCACTAGAACTTACAATCGCTATCCTTTTTCTGCAATGTTTACTGCTGCTCAGTGGTCACATTTAGGCTGTATTATAGAGAACGAATCCTTGAAGTACTCACACTATTCATAAATATCTATTAGCTCTTTGTAGTTTTGATTATTTTGGAAATGTGTATTTTTAAGTCTCAGTCCTGTTCACTATTTCCTAGAGATTGCATTATCTAGTATATTAGAAAAACAAGAAAAACAAAGCAAATAACCTTGCATTTTATCTTTCCAAGAATTTTTTTGACTAAAACGAGAATTTTAATGTGTGAACTAAGAAAGACAGAAGTGTTTCTGTGTTATAAACATGTGTTTCATACAGAATAATTTATTTCTATTTTCTCAGTGCAGGGAACGACTTCAGAGGTCAATAAATAGTTGCACAGTTGCATCTGGCAGGCAAATAATAGCAATATGAAAAAAATATAAAATGCAAAACAGAGAATCTGGCAGGACATCTCTGCTCAGGACATTTTTGGTAAAAACATGGTTTAATAAGTTCAACATTGCAATAAAATAAAAATAGAGGTAACACAATTATTTGTATAGCATACAGTATGGAATACAGTATTAAACATGGGGTCCGTGACTAACATATTGGTGACCTATTCCAAGGCCCGACACCCCCAGTAATCAGCTGATATCTACTTTAGTAGCCGCTATATATAAGCAAGTACAGTGCTGAACACCACAGATCCATACATTGTTTATTAGCTCCTGTCGAGTACTGTACTTTATTTCCTATTTCAATAGAAGAGGTTGCAGACATATTGAAATTAATATAAAATATCAATTGATAATATTTAAGTTATTTTATAATATAAACTGTTTTTAAAAGTTATTTCAATGATTTAACGTTGCTGAAGATTTGTCTTGGCAAATAAAATAAAAAATCCATTGAAAGTGAATATATAAATAAAATACATTTAAACCAAAACATTCAGAAAATGGGCTTGATCTATGCCGTCTGTGTAGAGATAAAATACAAAGAGTGCCATATGACTTGAATAAAATAGAAAAAATGGAATTTCTTTCCCTATTTGTTCCAAAAAGCCTGCTGTTTTCTAAAATCATCTTGCTTTTTCTTACACAACACTAGTTTACTTAGCCAAGCCTTCAAACCTGTTACAAGTTTCAAAGATTTGTCACTTGAAGTGTTTATCCTCTGCAATGTGATCTGGAGTTGAGTGGAATACTAGCGTTTCTTCCAAAAGTGGGCCCATTTATGAGAAAGCAAGAAACAAAATTAAATTGTGAGAATATATCTATAGTAAAATAGTGACATGGTAATGTACAGTACATTCTTTGGGACATAACATATTTTTTGTAATAAAAGGTATAGTATATTAAGTACAGGGAAGATCCAGGATACCAGCTACATTGGTGCATGGATGCCAAATGTCTGGTCGCCACTCTTATAATGGGTATACTATAACACAATTAATTTCCCAAGGTGCAACAAAATCTCATTCACTTTTCACGATCACCAATTTGAGTTTGTGGCCAGGCTGGGATAGATACCAGGTGGTCCATGTGCATAAGCACGCACCCAGTCAATCAGAGTTAAAGGAGTTATCCACTACTTGGACAACCCCTTCTTGATCTGAGCGTTTGTTGCCTATAAAATAAAAACACTTAAACTCACCTCCTATGCCGGAGCCGTTCCAGCGGTGTCAACACTCCGATGTTTTGTCGTTTCGCACTCAGTCTGATAATGTGGTCATCTGCACCTGCCCTTTGAGGCATACGATGGCTAAATAACTTAGCTATGTTCCTGAGCCCGCATCAAAGTTAAGAAGCCAGCATATGACATCATATGTAAGTAAGGAGTTAAGACCACACCAGCATGGGGGCACGTCATTCCAAGCGCCCAGTGGCCACTCCGCAATGAAATCTTAGGGAGCTGATAGGTTCTATGGCAGCTGGGGGGTCTGTTGAAGACCTCCGTGCTTGCCATCACAGAGCTCCATTGAAAATCAGCCTATGGCTCGGCTTCAAAAGAGGCTGTGATTTTTGCTATATACAGCAATACTGTAGTAGAAGCGAACTGACGATTGCAGGTTCCTGTCCCTTAAAGGGACTAACAAATAAAGTAAAAAAAAAAAAGTTTTAAAAAATATGAAAAAAATTAAAAACATATAAAAATCCGAATTACCTCCCTTTCTCCCATTAAAAATAAAAATTTGAAAAAATTCACATATGTGGTATTATCAAATCCATAAATGTCTGATATATCAAAATATAAAAATAATTGACAAATCCGGTAAACAAATACCAAAAACAGAAAAAACTTAAAAAAAACAAAATAGTTTTTTTTGGTTGTCACAACATCACAACACATGTAGTAAGAAGCGATCAAGCCGTTATATCTATCCACAAATTGTATTAGTAAAGTCAATTGCTCGCCTTGCAAAAAACACAGCATCACACAACTCCGAAAAAAGAAAACGTTACGGGTAGTAATTGTTATGTTCTGCTACCAAAGCTAAGGAAAGAGAGGAGATCTGTCCCTACTATAAGACTCAGCTGAATCCCTACGATGTAACAGGGAACCTGATCCTGCGATCAGACCTGCTAAAGTCCTAATCTAGTCTGTACGGAGACCTATAGATTTGGGGAGGGAATCCCTACAAGTACTAAGGACTGGGAGGAATATGGGACACCTCCTAACAGAAATAGCAGCAGACAGACGAACAAACAAAATAGATAGAACCTAGAGGTCCGTAGACCAAGAAAACTAACAGAGTTAGATACAGAGCACAGGCTAGCTAGAAAGTAGATATACAATGAAGTCCAGCAAAGCCAGAAGGGTGGAGCAGGATTAAATAGGCCAACAAGGTCATGTGACCAGCAAAGGAAAAAAAACCTAACAGCAAGGTTCTAACAGTACCCCCCCTTCTAAGAGGATCCTCCGGATCCCCTAGGACCAGGCTTATCAGGAAATCTCCTGTGAAACGCTCTGATAAGTCTGGACGCGGAAACATCATCTGACCTCACCCAAGAGTTATCCTCGGGTTCGAAACCTTTCCAGGCCACAAGATACTGCAGACTACCTCTATACCGTCTAGAGTCAAGGATGCGAGAAATTTCATATTCCCCGTCCTCCACCACCGGAGGAACAGAGGCAGAGGCGTCACCATCCGACACAACAGCTTTTTTTAACAGAGAGACATGAAAGACCGGATTAATTCTCCAGGAGGTAGGAACCTCCAACCTAACAGCAGATTGGTTGACAACCTGAAGCACCTTAAAGGGCCCTACAAACTTGGGACCCAATTTCTTAGAAGGAATCCTCAACCGCAGATTCCTAGAGGACAACCAAACCATGTCACCAACAGCGAACAAAACCTCCTGTCGTTTCCTATCAAAGTAGTCTTTAGATTTTCTGTTGGCCTCCTGAAGATTACCACGCACATCCGTCCAAACTCTTTCCAAATCACCGGAAAAATTCTCCTCCTCAGGCACGGCAGATCCCAACTTGGAGAACGACCCAAACGACGGATGTCTCCCAGAACAACAAAAAAAAGGCGAACAACCAGCAGAAGAAGATGTATGATTGTTCAGAGCAAATTCGGCAAGTGGCAGAAACTCAGACCACCCCTCTTGATTGTCTGCCACAAAACAACGCAAGAACTGCTCAACATCCTGGTTTTTCCTTTCTGTCTGGCCATTAGATTCAGGATGATATCCGGACGAAAACGACAAATGAATTCCCAACCTGTCACAAAAGGCACGCCAAAAACGAGCCACGAACTGAGGACCCCTATCAGAAACAATGTCAGTAGGAACGCCATGAAGTCTGACAATTTCCTTGACAAAGGCCTTAGCGAGAGTTTTAGCGCAGGGCAGTTTGACGAAGGGAACCAAGTGACACATCTTGCTAAAACGGTCCACGACCACCCAGATGACAGTAAAACCCTCAGAGGGGGGAAGATCAGTTATAAAGTCCATAGCCAAATGTGTCCAAGGAGCACTGGGGACCTCCAAAGGACAAAGCAACCCCGCAGCAGGAGTATGTGAGGACTTAGATCTAGCACATATAGTACATTGGCGCACCCACTTAATGACTTCCTTCTGCCATCCAGGCCACCAAAAACTGCGACCCACCAGTCTCTTGGTCTCAGAGATTCCGGGATGACCTGCCAACCGAGATTCGTGACACTCAACAAACAAATCTCTCCTAAAGGTCCCAGGCACAAACAACCTCCCATGAGGAGTGTTAGATGGGGCATTCTCCTGAGCTTTAAGAATCTCATCTTCCAAAACGGAGTCTAAAGCAGCTATCACAACACCTTCTTGTAAAATGTTTTCCTCTTTCTCAGCACCGACTATGGGAGAAAAACTGCGAGACAAGGCATCCGCCTTAACATTCTTAGTACCAGGGATGTAAGTAACGGAGAAATTAAACCGCGAGAAAAACAGTGCCCACCTAGCCTGACGGGCATTCAGGCGCTTGGCAGCGTCAAGATATATCAGATTTTTATGATCCGTAAGAACCTGAACGGGAAATTCCGCACCTTCCAAGAAGTGGCGCCAGTGTTCAAATGCGAGTTTAATAGCCAATAATTCCCGATTACCAATATCGTAATTCAATTCAGTCTCCGAAAATTTTTTTGAAAAAAAGGCACAGGGATGTAATCCATCCCCGTTATCCTGAGACAATACTGCGCCAACCCCCACAGAGGAAGCATCAACCTCAACCAAAAACGGCCTAGTAACATCAGGCTGCATAAGGATGGGAGCAGAGGTGAACCTCTCCTTGAGATACACAAAAGCTTCAATGGCCTCAGAAGACCACTGAACCGCATCAGCACCTTTCCTGGTGAGATCAGTCAGAGGTTTGACAATACTAGAAAAATTTTTTATGAATTTTCTATAGTAATTGGCGAAACCCAAAAACCTCTGTATTGATTTCAAACCAATAGGCCTAGGCCATTCCTGCACAGCCTGAACCTTAACCGGATCCATCTCAAAACCTTTGCTGGAGATAATGTAGCCCAAAAAACTAATTCTCTGTACAGCGAACTCACATTTCTCCAGCTTAGCAAAAAGCGAATTGTCCATTAATAACTGTAATACCTCACGCACGCTCCGCCAATGAGACTCCAGATCTGGCGAATAAATCAAAATGTCATCCAAATACACAACCACATTTTTACCGATCAAAGGTCTAAGGATGTCATTAATCAGATTCTGAAAAAATGCAGGAGCATTAGTAAGACCAAAAGGCATAACCAGATTCTCAAAATGACCCACAGGAGTGTTAAAAGCAGTCTTCCATTCATCACCCTCCTTCATGCGCAACAGATTGTATGCCCCCTTAAGGTCAATTTTAGAGAACCACTTGGCCCCCAATAACTGGTTAAACAGATCAGGAATCAATGGCAGTGGGTAAGGATTGCGTACCGTAATTTTGTTAATCTCACGAAAATCCAGACAAGGACGTAAACCGCCGTCCTTTTTTTTTACAAAAAAAAATCCAACCGCCACAGGAGACTTAGAGGGCCTAATGTGACCGGCGGCCAAACTTGTCTGTATGTATTCCTCCAAAGCCTTCCTCTCAGGAATAGTAAGGTTAAATAAACGACTTTTAGGAAGAGTCGCTCCAGGGACAAATTCAATAGAACAATCATAGTCTCTATGGGGAGGCAAAACCTGCGATTCTTTCTCAGAAAAAACTCTCCAAAAATCCTGAATAGGAACAGGCAATTCTCCCCTATCCAAAGCTGCAATACGCCCGTTACAACACTTGTCATAACATTTATGGCTCCAGGATTTAATTTCACTGGTAGACCAATCCAGTACAGGATTGTGAAATTTTAACCAGGGCAAACCCAATATTACTGGAGAAGGCAAGTTATTCAACACTACCAAATCCAATTTCTCATGGTGAACACCATTAATAGTGAGAGGAAATTCACTGACCTTGAGAGTAATATTCTTCAAAGGGGAGCCATCCACAGAAACCACAGCAATGGGGGATGATAAAGGTTCAGGTTTTAAATTGAGTTTTTCCACGAATCCCCCATCAATAACATTCAGTGTAGACCCGCAATCAACAAACACCCGAAATTCCATTAATTTTTCCTGAGCAATCGTGGAAGCAGCTAAAAATATACCCTTGGAATTTAAACAGGCAATACGGGCGTGACTGACCATTTTTTTTTCTTTCTTCATACGAAGCTCACAGCCTTTAATCAAATGACCAGATTTTCCACAATAGAAACACAAGCCTTCTGAAAAACGACGGTGTTTTTCTTGAGAGCGAGGTGCCACCGATCCAATCTCCATCGGTTCACCACTGTTAGTACACACATTATCATAACCAGAAACTGACATAGCAGAGGATTTGCTCTCATTAACCCTAGCACGCAGTCTTCTGTCCACCCGTATAGCTAATTGCATAGCCTGTTGCAAATCCTCAGGTGTAGGATAAGCAATTAGCAGGTCTTTAACCTTTTCACTGAGCCCAGCAAGAAATAGACTTTTCAGAGCAGAATCGTTCCACCCTGTTTGAGTGGACCAACGACGAAAATGTGTACAATATTTTTCCATATTACCTGATCCTTGTTTTAAACGTCTCAACTCAGTCTCAGCTGATGCCACACGGTCAGGATCATCATATAATAGTCCTAAAGCAGAAAAAAAAACTATCCACTGATCTGAAGCATGTATCACTAGGTTGCAAAGAAAAGGCCCACTCCTGAGGCTCTTTGCGCAAAAGTGACATTATGAACCCTACGCGCTGGGATTCATCCCCAGAGGACTTGGGTCTCAAACGAAAATACAATAAGCAAGCATTTTTAAATGAAAAAAATTCTCGATGTTCACCAAAAAATAAATCCGGCAAACATACCTTAGGCTCCAAGAAATATGCTCCAGGACAGTTACTCACGTGCTGACGGAGCTCGGCCACTTCCAGAGAGAGTCCCTGCAGGTGTTTAGCCAAATCCTGAACCGACACCATGATGGAACAAAAAAAAATCTTTCCTTAGAGAATTTACAGGCTGGACTTACTGTTATGTTCTGCTACCAAAGCTAAGGAAAGAGAGGAGATCTGTCCCTACTATAAGACTCAGCTGAATCCCTACGATGTAACAGGGAACCTGATCCTGCGATCAGACCTGCTAAAGTCCTAATCTAGTCTGTACGGAGACCTATAGATTTGGGGAGGGAATCCCTACAAGTACTAAGGACTGGGAGGAATATGGGACACCTCCTAACAGAAATAGCAGCAGACAGACGAACAAACAAAATAGATAGAACCTAGAGGTCCGTAGACCAAGAAAACTAACAGAGTTAGATACAGAGCACAGGCTAGCTAGAAAGTAGATATACAATGAAGTCCAGCAAAGCCAGAAGGGCGGAGCAGGATTAAATAGGCCAACAAGGTCATGTGACCAGCAAAGGAAAAAAAACCTAACAGCAAGGTTCTAACAGTAATAGGCGTACCCGTGCCTTTTCGGGTTCGGCTAATTGAGCCGAACACCGAACAGTTTATTAATAGTTCGGGTACCAGAACAGTACCTGAAACCCGAACACGGACCCCATTCACGTGAATGGGGGAGCCAAATATACATAGTTTCCCGTGCTGTCACTTGTGTGACAGCGCAGGAAACACAGGCTCTGATCGGAGGTAATAGCATTACCACGGTCAGAGCGCTGTGAGTTCATGCTGACAGGTGTCAGCATGATCCCACAGCTGTGACAGTGACCTGCGGTAAAAAGCTTAACGCGAATCATATGCACCGGCTGATGGTACTACTACCACCATCAGCCGGCACCTACTGCTATAGGAAACTGCGACCACAGGCGCCGCTGGATGGGAGCAGTAGTCTCTCACCAGCAGTGTCTGTGATTAAAGGAAAAAAAGAATGTTAAAATTACAAAAAAAAATTCAAATAAAAGTAAAACACATTATACTCGCCTATACCTTGTCCCCGATGTTCTCCGCCCCTGCAAAAAAAAAAAAAAAAACACCACATACTCACCTTACAGGTAATCCCTGAAGCCCATGATCACCTGTAATAAAGGTAAAATCATAAACCAACCTCATCCTCATCTGTCCGCCTCAGTCCAAATATCGAGAGTCCCATGATGATCCCATGAACAGAATGGCCACATTGTAAAATGCTGGCAAATGAGGTCAGTGCATGCGCAGTGAGTATTTTTCCCACGCTTGCGCTGACCTCAATAAGGATAGATAAATAGATCAATAGATAGATATATGGATAGATAGATAAATAGATAGATAGATATATTGATAAATAGATAGATAGATAAAGAGCTAATATATATATATATATAATTAGATAGGTAGATAGATAATACATAAATACACTGCTCAAAAAAATAAAGTGAAGACTCAAATAACATATCCTAGATCTGAATGAATGAAATATTTGAGTCGGTCGACAGGGGTAGGGGTACTCGGATACCGGGATGGATGGGTTACTTCTGTGGGGATCACGGTTGGTCGGTTCCTGGTTCCGTGCCCTGGACCTTCAGTAAAGGGATGGGGGTGAGGATGATGAGAGTATTGTGTCCTGACGCCTCCTGTGGTAACTGGTAAAATCGGTTACCAGCGCTGTGTATGGTTGCTGAGGTGATCGGCATACGGCTTGTATGAACGCTATAGGCAGTAATGTCAAAGTAGGCACACACACATTAAGTCTTTGTTTCAGTACCTTTCTTTTACTGATGTCCTGTAACAGATACAGTTCAGGAGGGTAACCAGGTTTTTGGTGCAGGTAGAGATATTCACTCTGGAGATTTGTGAGGCCTCCTCTAACAATGTGTGCGTTGTTTGGGATCAGTCCTGCCTTAAGCTGAACCTGCCACCTTTTACTTTCTTTGGGGTCCTTCTCCACAACTGACAATGAGGACCTTTCCTTGGGGCTTCCAATTCTCTTCCTGGGCCCCTGGTCCTGTACTTGGTCAAGTTTGGCAACTCTTTCCCCTTCTCCTTCAGAGGGAGTAGATCCTCCTGATCTGTCCGGGTTTTCTATGCTATGCCTGAATTAATAGCAATCTCGGACTCCGGTGTCCGGGTGAGCTAAAGGGATAATAGTTTTATCTCTTTCTTTCTCCTTCTAGCCTCTGTCCCTCTCTCTAGGGCGCTTTCACAACCCAGACCTGTTTCCTAGTTCAGGGCTTAACTGGTCCTCATCCAACAGCTCTCTGTCTCTCCCCTCCTTCATCCCTCACAAGATTAACTGCCGCTTTGCTGTCTCCCTGGAAACTGATTCCTCCCCTCAGACCTGGGGTGGAAGGTGTGTGTGCCCAAGTGTACATCTCTCCCTGCACCTATGGATCCTGTGGTAATCCCCCGCAGGGGTGCCACATATTCTCATTGAATACTTTGTTCTGTACAAAGTTGAATGTGCTGACAACAAAATCACACAAAAATCATCAATGGAAATCAAATTTATTAACCAATGGAGGCCTGGATTTGGAGTCACCCCCAAAATTAGAGTGGAAAGCACACTACAGGCTGATCCAACTTTGATGTAATGTCCTTAAAACAAGTCAAAATGAGGCTCAGTATTGTGTGTGGCCTCCACGTGCCTGTATGACCTCCCTACAATGCCTGGGCATGCTCTTGATGAGGTTGTGGATGGTCTCTTGTGGGATCTCCTCCCAGACCTGGACTAAAGCATCCGCCAACTCCTGGACAGTCTGTGGTGCAACGTGACTTTGTTGGATGGAGCGAGACATGATGTCCCAAATGTGCTCAATTGGATTCAGGTCTGGGGAATGGGCAGGCCAGTCCATAGCTTCAATGCCTTCATCTTGCAGGAACTGCTGACACCCTCCAGCCACATGAGGTCTGGCATTGTCCTGCATTAGGAGGAACCCAGGGCCAACCGCACCAGCATATGGTCTCACAAGGGGTCTGAAGATCTCATCTCAGCACCTAATGGCAGTCAGGCTACCTCTGGCGAGCACATGGAGGGCTGTGCGGCCCTCCAAAGAAATGCCATCCCACACCATTACTGACCCACTGCCAAACCGGTCATGCTGAAGGATGTTACAGGCAGCAGATCGCTCTCCACTGCATCTCCAGACTCTGTCACGTCTGTCACATGTGCTCAGTGTGAACCTGCTTTCATCTGTGAAGAGCACAGGGCACCAGTGGCGACTTTGCCAATCCTGGTGTTCTGTGGCAAATGCAAAACGTCCTGCACGGTGTTGGGCTGTGAGCACAACGCCCATCTGTGGACATCGGGCCCTCATACCACCCTCATGGAGTCAGTTTCTAACCGTTTGTGCAGACATATTCACATTTTTGGCCTGCTGGAGGTCATTTTGCAGAGCTCTGGCAGTACTCCTCCTGTTCCTCCTTGCACAAAGGCGGAGGTTGCGGTCCTGCTGCTGGGTTGTTGCCCTCCTACGGCCCCCTTCACGTCTCCTGGTGTACTGACCTGTCTCCTGGTAGCGCCTCCAGCCTCTGGACACTCCGCTGACAGACACAGCAAACCTTCCTGCCACAGCTCGCATTGATGTGCCATCCTGGATGAGCTGCACTACCTGAGCAACTTCTGTGGGTTGTAGAGTCCGTCTCATGCTACCACGAGTGTGAAAGCTGTAATGCACACGCCCGGGCTGAGCGGCGTGTGCGTGTGATTCCACTGGACCGTGCCGGAGAGTGAATGCCTGGAGGGGCGTAACTAGGTATTCACCCGATCCGACCAGGGTCGCACGACGGCATACGATGCCAGTGCACCCAGGAGGAACCTAGCAGAGGGACCAGGTGCTACTCCAGGACAGACCCCGGACACGGCTGTTGACCCACACAGGGGAATATAGGAACAGACTGGTTAGGCTGGCACACAGACTGGTGGGAATAGGCAGGCACGACTGGTATGCGGGCAGGCGGGTATGCAGGCAGGGGGGTACAGGCAAGCACGGCTAGAGTGCAGACAGGAAGGCACTAGCAGGTAGGAACACAGGCGGGATAGGACCCAGTACACACTGGGACTCTGGAACAGAACCACAGATGTGACAGACAAACACAGCAGAGTGAGGCCGCCCAGAGAGGTGAGCGAGAGCAGGGCAGGATGAGACCGCCTGGAGCGGTGAGTAAGAGCAGAGCAGGACGAGACCGCCTGGAGCGGTGAGCAAGAGCAGAGCAGGACGAGACCGCCTGGAGCGGTGAGCAAGAGCAGAGCAGGACGAGACCGCCTGGAGCGGTGAGCAAGAGCAGAGCAGGACGAGACCGCCTGGAGCGGTGAGCAAGTGCAGAGCAGGATGAGACCGCCTGGAGCGGTGAGCAAGAGCAGAGCAGGACGAGACCGCCTGGAGCGGTGAGCAAGAGCAGAGCAGGACGAGACCGCCTGGAGCGGTGCGCAAGAGCAGAGCAGGACGAGACCGCCTGGAGCGGTGAGCAAGAGCAGAGCAGGACGAGACCGCCTGGAGCGGTGAGCAAGAGCAGAGCAGGACGAGACCGCCTGGAGCGGTGAGCAAGAGCAGAGCAGGACGAGACCGCCTGAAGCGGTGAGCAAGAGCAGAGCAGGACGAGACCGCCTGGAGCGGTGAGCAAGAGCAGAGCAGGACGAGACTGCCGGAGCAGTGAGCAAAGGAGTCAGAGCGGAGCGAGACTGCCGGAGCAGTGAGCAAAGGAGTCAGAGCGGAGCGAGACTGAGCAGGGGGAACAGGGCTCTGTTCACACGGAACAGACAGGAAGGAAAGGCAGAGCCAGATACCCACAAGGTACTTGCAGTGAAGTAGCGAGTGGACCACAAACACACAAACGGGAGTACAGAGACAACAAGCAGGAGTTAGGTACGAGTTCAGACTCTGCAGAAAAAGGAGGGGAACGGACATAGAGGCAAAACAGGTAAAGGATAGGAGAGAGTTCAGACTGGAACTGAGTGTACGGAAGAGACCGACACTGCAGCGGGATACAGGAGCGGGTCTGGGAATACGGCCCCCAGAGAGGCGGGACGAACAGGCAAGGAGCGTGTTCAGACAGGACAGACAAGATACAGGAGCGGGTCTAGGTAATCGGCCCCTAGAAGGCGGGAGGAACAGGCTAGGAGCGAGTTCAGACAGGACAGACAAGATACAGGAGCGGGTCTAGGTAATCGGCCACTAGATGGCGGGAGGAACAGGCTAGGAGCGAGTTCAGACAGGACAGACAAGATACAGGAGCGGGTCTAGGTAATCGGCCCCTAGAAGGCGGGAGGAACAGGCTAGGAGCGTGTACAGACAGGCCTGGAAATACAGCCTCCAGGATAGGCAGACAAGAGAACACAGAACGGGACCTGGCACCTTCAGAGTGCAAGCACACACTGAATGAAACACAATGCTCAGGCAGGGATTGATTGGAGCAGCTGGGTTATATACCAGGTGACAGACAGCAATAGGCTGAGGACGCACAAGGGGTGTGACCCACAGCAGGTACAAAAAGCAGGAAGTGATCGGGCGCCGCCCTTAAGCAGCAGAAACAGACACAAACAGACAGCATGGAGGGAAGCCAGAGAGACATTCTGGACTGGAGATCAAGTGCGCGCTCTTGCACAGTGGGAGATGGACCACCATGCAAGGGCGCCGCCAGGTATGTTACAAAAGCACAACCAACATTCAAATGTGACCAAAACATCAGCCAGAAAGCATTGGTACTGAGATGTGGTCCGTGGTCCCCACCTGCAGAACCACTCCTTTATTGAGTGTGTCTTGATAATTGCCAATAATTTCCATCTATTGTCTATTCCATTTGCACAACAGCATGTGAAATTGATTGTCAATCAGTGTTGCTTCCTAAGTGGACAGTTTGATTTCACATAAGTTTGATTTACTTGAAATAATATTCTGCTGTTTAAGCGTTCCCTGTATTTTTTGAGCAGTGTATATATATATGGATAGATGATAGATAGATAGATAGTATATGGATAGATAGATAAACAGATTGATACATAGATAGATAGATAGATGGATAGATAACAGATATTGTGACAAAGTAACTGGTAAAGTGCTGGAGGGGAGATATGTTTCCCTGAGGCTATGAGCGTCAGTGAATGAAACCGTTAAGTTTCCTCCAGCATGTTATGTGCAAGGAGGGGTTAAGTCTCCATTTCCAAGGGGCGTGTTTTTATAAGAACAACCATAGAGCGGGTGGGAAATTGTTCTCCATATCTTCTCCCCAGGGTGTGGTCTGGGGGAGGTTTACATACTTGGCCAGCTGAGGCATTCAGAGTTCAATGTCTGGAGAAGTAAGCTCCGCAAGGGTGCTTGTGTTTGAACAATGTGGAGTTGCTGAACTCTCAGCAGGTGAATCCCTGCTACTCCAAGGACTGTATTCTAGGTGTTACCATTTTTGCTTTATTTTCCTGTTTTACTCAGCTGGCTGTGTTTATTTTTATGGATTAAAGGTTGGTTTATGCAGCATTACAATAAATCAACCAAAGATTTAAAGAGACGGCGTACCTGTGTCTACCTCCGTGTGCAGCCGAGTGAGCGATCTACCACAGGTGGCGGTAGAAATGCGGGCAAGATCCCCAGGACATGACAACATACATCACGGAGGACCTGATCAAGCACCTAGTGAAAGCTCAGCAGGAGACAAGCAAGCTGCTATTGCAACAGATTCACCAACAGCAGAAGAACCAACAGGACCAGCACCGACAACAGCAGAAGCAGATGGAATTGCTCGCAGAGGTGGTTTGTGCAAGGCCAACAGCCCCTCCCACAACTCCAGGTGATGACTTGAGCGTCCAGAAAGCGGTAAGGAGAGCCATGCAAAAAATTACCCCAGTCGATGATGTGGAGGCATTTTTGACTGTGTTTGAGTGGGTGGCAGAATGGGAGAGGCTTTCTCCAGAACACTTGTCGGAGGTGCTGACCACCACTGGGTATATTGCGGTGATAAACCCCCTCGCTCTCAAATGTTCGATCTCCTCGATCTTGTGCATAAGTGGTTGTAGCCGGAGTCCTCCACTCCAGCCCAGATGGTTGAGCGTGTTGTCATGGACAGATTTATTCACTCCCTCTCTAGGCCCGTGCAAACCTGGGTTGCCCAGGGAGACCCCCAGAATGCGGATAACCTGGTCGGCCTAATAGAAAGATACCAGGTGGTCGAGAGGCCCCTAAGGAAGCCTGGTGGTGCTGCATCTCCATACTGGGGAACTCAGGGGGAGCCAGAGTCCCAAAAGAGAGGGAGAAGAGCCACGACTGGTGGGGGGAGTCCAAGGTCCCCAGGGGTTGCTGAGGAGCTGCCAAAGGCTACTGGGAAAGACATGATCTACTGGAGGTTTCGCGGTCCTGGACACATAGCTGCCAGGTGTCCTATGCCCTATGAGCAGATGGACTGCAGCGTAGGAAGATGCTGCTCATACTATGCTTATGCCACCTGCAATGTGGACTATCAGCCCGGTGAGGAGCCACAGTCATGTCCCGTGACCGTAAATGGGGTACTGGTGTCGGGACTCTTGGACTCGGGAAGTTTGGTGACCCTGGTAAAAGCCACACTTCCCCACCAGTTGATCCCAGGAAAGCATGTGGGCATCCGCTATATCCACAGGGACACCAAGGACTACCCCGTCGCCGAGTAACAATAAAATCTAAGTGTGGGACTGAGACCCATGAGTTTGGGGTGGTGGAGGGCCTGCTGCACCTGGTAATAATAGGGCGGGACTTCAGACTGTTCTGGCATTTGTGGGGAAAGGCAGGGGTACCCACTAACTCAGGTAAGAGCCGGTTTGTCCGTGAAGAATCCTCATTGCAGTGAGAGGCAGAAGAGTTTCCCTTGTGTGTCATTGCTGGCGATGAGGACGAGACCATGACCCATGAGGATGAGATTCCAGAATTGGGGGTTTCTGGGGGGAATTTTGGAACTACTCAAATCGAGGACCTTACATTAGAAGGTGCATGGGACAATATGACTGTGATAAATGGGGTCGCCCAAGAACCGGGGGCTGACACCAGGTTTCCTTATTTTGCAGTCAATGAGGATTTGCTATATCGGGTCACTAAACAGAGAGGGGAAGTGTTAGAGCAGCGGTTGGTACCCGGACCCTGTAGGCATAGGATGCTAGACCTAGCCCATTCTCATGTCTTGGGGGGTCATCTAGGCATAGACAAAACCCAAGAGCGGGTCCTTCAGAGGTTTTACTGGCCTGGGTGTCACCGGGAGGTTGTTAATTACTGTCGGTCCTGTCCTATGTGCCAGCTAACTGCCCCCGTGTCCCACTTCCATAGTCCCCTGGTCCCATTACCCATTATAGAGGTTCCATTTGACCGCATTGCTAAGAACCTGGTAGGGCCCTTAGTTAAGTCCTCCAGGGGTCACCAATACATCGTGGTGGTGCTGGACTACGCAGCATGATACCCGGAGGCGGTACCATTGAGAAATTCCTCTGCCCGGAGCATAGTGCATGAACTAGTCCATATTTTCTCCCGAACAGGCCTGCCAAAGGAGATCCTGACAGACCAAGGGACTCCGTTCTTGTCGAGAGTGATGAGGGAGTTGTGTAAAGGTCTGCAAATTACCCAACTCCGGACGTTTGTGTACCATCCGCAGACGAGCGGCCTGGTTGAGAGATTCAACAAGGCCCTAAGGTCTATGCTAAAAAAGGTCGTGGAGGAGGATGGCCGAGACTGGATTGCCTACTTCCCTATCTGCTATTCTCTATTAGGGAAGTTCCCCAGGCCTCTACGGGGTTCTCACCCTTCGAGCTGCTTTACGGGCGGCACCCTCGGGGACTGCTGGACATTGCAAAGGAGACCTGGAAAGCCGAGGTGACACCCCACCGGAGCGTCATCGAGCATGTGGCCCAGATGCAAGACCAGATCATGAGGGTGATGCCGATTGTAAGAGAGAGCCTCCTTCAAGCCCAAGAGGCCCAGGCATGAGCATTCAATCAATCGGCGAGACTGAGACAGTTAAGCCCTGGAGACTGGGTGTTGGTGTTGATCCCAACAGTGGAGAGTAAATTCCTGGCTAAGTGGCAAGGGCCATATGAGGTGGTCAAAAAGTTGAGTGACGTCAACTACAAGGTCCACCAACCAGGAAGAAGAAAGCCGTATCAGGTATATCACTTTAACCTGCTCAAACCTTGGCAAGACAGGGAGCTGGTGGTGGCTATGAGCCTGGAGGCCCAGCCTGAAGCCCGTATCGAGGATGTCACAGTGGCAGAGACACTGTCACCTACTCAGAAGCAACAGTGCCAAGAGCTGCTTCAGCAGAACCATGACCTGTTTTCAGAGCTGCCAGGTTGTACGCAGGTGGTTGAACACGAAATCTTGACATGTGAGGGTGAATCAAAGGCCTTATCGGATTCCGGAAGCCCGCTGCAAGGTGATCTCCAAAGAGGTGAGGAGAATGTTGAGCCTCGGCGTCATCGAGGAGTCAAAAAGCGGCTGGTCCAGCACCATTGTCCTGGTGCCGAAGCCGGATGGAGAATAGCGGTTCTGTAATGACTACCGGAAGCTGAATGAGGTATCAAAATTTGACGCATATCCGATGCCCCGTGTCGATGAGCTTATTGAGAGGCTAGGGTCAGCCAGATATATCACTACCCTGGACCTAATGAAAGGGTACTGGCAGATTCTCTTGTCCCCAAGTGCCAAGGAGAAGACAGCCTTCTCCTCGCCTGACGGGTGCTTCCAGTACACCAGGATGCCATTCGGTCTGCAGGGAGCCCCAGCTACCTTCCATAGGGCCATGGACCGGATACTAACCTCTCACAAGAAGTACGCTGCGGCTTACCTGGATGACATCGTAATATTCAGCTGGGATTGGGAAAGCCATTTACAGAAGGTCCAAGCGGTACTGGATGCACTAAGGAAGGCAGGGTTTACGATAAACCCAAAGAAGTGCACCATCAGGAAGGAAGAGGCAAAGTACTTGGGCTACGTCATCAGAAGGGGTGAAATAAAGCCGCAAGTAAAGATGGTGGAGGCTATCCGAAACTGGTCGCAACTGAACTCCAAGAAGCAAGTTTGTGCATTTCTGGGAATTGTAGTCTATTATTGGCGATTTATTCCAAATTTTGTCATGATAGCCGTTCCCCTGACTGATTTTCTTAAGGGCACGAAGACATTGATGGCAAAATGGTCCTTGGAAGTGGAGATGGCATTCCAGGAGTTGAAGCTCGCCCTATGTGGACAGCCGGTCTTAGTCACGCCTAACTTCACTAAGGAATTTGTGGTGCAGGCTGACACCTCTGAGGTCGGCTTGGGAGCTGTGTTGTCCCAGGAAATTAATGGGAATGCACATCCAGTCCTATTCCTGAGTAGGAAACTCGCCTCCTGTGAAAAAAACTATGCCATCGTAGAGAAGGAGTGCTTGGCCATCAAATGGGCAGTTGAGACACTAAGATACTACCTGTTAGACCGAAAGTTCAGGCTAATGTCAGACCATGCACTCCTGAGATGGATGAGGGAAAGGAAGGGGAATAATGCCCGGGTGACTAGGTGGTTCCTAGCACTCCAAGATTTTAATTTTCATGAAGAGCATAGGACCAGGAAACTACATGGAAACGCAGCCGCCTTGTCCAGACTTCCCTGTTTATTGAGTGAAGGTGCCAAAACCCCCGGCTTTGGGCGGTGGAGGGGAGATATGTTTCCCTGAGGCTATGGGCATGAGTGAATTGAATCCGTTAAGTTTCCTCCAGCATGTTATGTGCAAGGAGGGGTTAAGTCTCCATTTCCAAAGGGTGTGTTTTTATGAGAACAACCATAGAGCGGGTGGAAGGCTGTTCTCCATATCTCCTCCACAGGGTGTTGTCTGGGGGAGGTTTAAATACTTGGCCAGCTGAGGCATTCAGAGTTCAATGTCTGGAGAAGTAAGCTCCAGAAGGGAGCTTGTGTTTGAACCATGTGGAGTTGCTGAACTCTCAGCAGGGGAATCCCTGCTACTCCAAGGACTGTATGCTAGGTGTTACCATTTTTGCTTTGTTTTCCTGTTTTGCCCAGCGGGCTCTGTTTATTTTTATGGACTTAAGGTTGGTTTATGCAGCATTACAATAAATCAACCAAAGATTTAGAGACGGCGTACCTATGTCTACCTCCGTGTGCACCCAAGTGAGCGATCTACCACAATATATAGATAAATAGATAATAGCTAGATAGCTAAATAGATAGATGCATAGCTAGATGTATAGATTATAGATAGATAATAAATATACAGATAGATATAAATATGTGAGATATATAATCCGTGCTTTGCGTGTGTACCTTACTGTTCATATAATTTATTAATAAATGACTACATTTCGGGAAAAAAAATTGCGTGGGGTCCCCCGTAATTTTATTAACCAGCAGAGGGAAGGCGGACAGCTGGGGTGGATCCTATGGCAGTTGGCGCCGGCTGATGGTGATAGTAGTACCATCAGCCAGCGCATATGACCCGCGGTAAGTTTTTTACTGCGGGTCACTGTCACAGCTGTGGGATCATGCTGACACCTGTCAGCATGATCTCACAGCTCTCTGACCGTGGTAATGGTATTACCTCCGATCAGAGCCTGTGTTTCCTGCGCTGTCACACAGGAAGTCTGTGTTCGGGTCCGTGCCTAAACAGTAGGTGTTCGGTACGGACCCCAAACTTTAGTGTTCGGGTTCGCCCATCACTAGTTACAGATCACTACTAAAATAGTAATAAAACTGGACAAGTTTGGGGATTGCCATAGTTGTACTGATGAGGACAATCATGATGCCAAGTCATTTTTGCCATACAAAGTACACTGTAAAACAATTGCAAAAAAAAAATGTTAGAAACTTTTCTTTTTTGAAATTTCACTCCACGTGGAATTTTTTCCCGTTTTCCAGTACACTATGTGGTAAAATGAATGGTGTTATTCAAAATGAAAGCTTGTCTAACAAAAGACAATTCCTCATACGTCTATGTGGATAGAGAAATAAAAACGTTTAGTCTCTTGGAGGAAGGAGGAAATTAATATGCAAAAAAGGAAATTGTCCATATCGCGAACGGGTTACCACTGCTATGTAATACATTTTTCTTGTTTTTTAGAACTAAAAAAAACACATCTATGAATGGAATTATTGCATTTACCAAATTCAAAGTTTTTTTAAAAAAATAAGCCATATTCAGCTGAAAACTAGTAGGTGTGAAAATGCCTGTGTGTAAGAAAGTTTACTTGTAGCTGATGAGCCAGTATTGACTTTGGACTTTAATTCTGAATGAAACACGTTCTGTGTTTTACAATTTGATAAATAGAGAATATCTGTTTTTTTATAATATTCTTGGAAAATCTATAATAGAGGTTAGTAAATATCATTACATTTTGTACAATATTACATTGGCTTACATTCTCTTGTCTGTTCAGATCTATGATCTAGTAAAAAAAAAAATCATCTAGAACTGAAGAGCAGACTTGAATCTCATACTATTTGTTACGTAGACAGCCACAGTAATAAATGAATAAATGAGAATGAACTGAAGAAATTTGTCATTTTTATAGGAAAAAAAAGGTCTAATACTTGAGATAATCGTGAAATATGTAGTTATTTATCTTGCATTTTTTTTTTATTTCAAAGAGTAGCAGGTGTGAAAGAACACCCTGGACTTTTACGGTATTTATCATAAAACCTGAGAATAGGAACCAGAGATAAAATAAGAAAAACTATCTCACTGAACTGGTCAGTTATAACATGATAAACATATGGCTGCAGTTCACACGTTATACACATGCATCTGGAGACTACAAATCCTTTGATTCACTAGCTTGGCAAAGAATGTCCTTGATCTTCTTATCATCTTCCCTCAGCTAGTGCATTTGCACCATCTGCACCCTCATAACTGCACCATCTTGGCCTATAATTGTGGTTGCACCTGCGGAAAGGTATTTCAGCTGTAATGCCATATTGCTGTGTTTTGTATATATTTTATCTGCATACCTACAAATAATATTTGATATATGATTTAAACAGAAAAATGAAAGAGCGAATCAAGAGCTCTAACATTCTAACATACGGTACACAGAATCTTAGCTGTTAAAAGGATTCTTAGTGTTTTCATCCGGGTTCGCAACAAGCATACCAAGATGAGGTCAGGATCTAACTATCTCTAGCAGAAGTCTTGCTGTTGAGAGAAGACACCCTTCAAATTTGAGAGACCTGGAGCAATTTACAAAAGAAGAGTGGTCCAAAATTTCAGTTGAGAGGTGTTAGAAGCTTATTGATGGTTATAGAAAGCGATTGATTGCAGTTATTTATTACAAAGGGTGTGCAACCAAATATTAAATTGAGGGTGCCAACAATTTTGTCAGGCCCATTTTTGGGGTTTTGTGGGAAATCATGTTCAATTTGCCTTTTTCTCTCAGTTCTTTTGTGTTATTCCAATACACACAAAGGAAACAAACATGTGTATAAGAAAATAAGTGTAATTGCAATAATTTTCTGGGATAAATCTTCATTTTCTGGAGCAATTTCAAAGGTGCCAACACTTTTGGCCATGACTGTATATGATAACGATAGGACTCTTCACTGGTGAGGACAGCCTCATAGTTTCAAAAACACTGAGCTAATTTATCATACAACTACATCATATGGCCTTGAAGGCTCATGTGGATTGCATGTTCTATTTTATAATATAAGTGTTACATTGTTTATTGTAAAGACTCCTGGGATACTTTAGCCTTTTGAAAGTGGTCATGCAAATGTGTTGTGTGTCTATGATATTAATTTATTGTCAACTTCCAAATTTAAGAATGTCTGGATATTTAAAAACTGACTATACAAAATCAATCATGGATGTTTTTCAATTTTATAAGTTAGAAAGTTTTTCAAATGGACACAATATAATTCACAGTTCAGTTTGTCTGTGCTTAAAAAGCCCTTCAACCTATAGCAAACTCTGAATCAGAAACATACCTGATCCATGTCGTATGACTGCTTTGCTTATTTATACTTTAGCCTAAAATCCTTGCTACTTATACATTTGTTAATTGTTGTTTTCTTCTGTTGGTTCCAAGACTCTGTGAACCCTTATGCATAAGTCAAATCTAACATTTGGAATGATAAAAAGCAGATTATTTTTGCACATTGGTGGCCTTTCATCTGTGTTGCTAAAGCTGTAGATCTTAACTTTGTGTACAGCAAAAGATCTTAATTATAGTTTAATTCAAGCTGTAATTCACCAAAAAGAAGTTGTAAATAAAGTAATATAAAGCGTTGGAGATGAGCGATCTATTCAAATCAAATTTGTCTTGAGGTTTTAGTTCACTGAACCCAGTGAATTCGAACAGGTTGAGATTTTCTTCCATTTGACACAATTTTAGAGCATTTCATCAGACAGAGAAGGCCTCTGGCACGGCCGGGCATACTTTACCATATTTCCTTGCAGCTATCACATCACATGGCATAGCATTATTGCTGTAAGAAAGAAAGCACAATCACGATTGGCACCACCAGCACTATTACCATCGGCACCACCTGTCCAAATGCAGGTTACAATTGTCCTACTTGGTCTCCAGTAATTATATTGGTGGGGAGGGAACAGAGGACGTTATTGAATTTATGGCATATTATTTGTCTCAGTCATAACAGGACAATGTTATTTCTGACAGTGACACCATCAGTTTCAGTTCATGTTCTCTCTCCCCCTCCATTGCCTTGAGTCAATGTTTCCAATTGCAGATTTTCAATTCCGTCAATGAAACATCTGTATTTTCTGCCCCCTAATCCCTTAAGCCACAGCACTTATGGTTAATAGGAAAATATTTCACAACAACAACTTCTTCCTGTTAGATGTATAGGATGAGATTATTAGTAGAGATGAGCGTTGTTCTACTCGAACTGTTCGCCAATCTCAAATTCGAGCTGTTTTGGGCGGTGTTCGAGCCGATCGGCGAACACGAACAATTTGAGAAAAATTCGGCTGTTCGAGGTTATGTTCGATAACTGTTCGTGCACCAAAATCATAACTGGATTTTTTCTCAGTAATGATGAAAATTAATGTTAATACGCAGTTTGAGTGTACAGCGGGGCGGGGGGAGGGGCAGGGGATGGATCTCTGCAGGAACAATGAAGATCTCCATTTTTTTTTCTCTTTCCCGCATTTGCAGTGGGGAGGTGCAATCTGTCAGCCTATCAGCAGCGCACACACGGAGCGAAGTGCTTTTTTTCACACAAGCAAGGGCATGTGTGATTGGCAGTGTATGTCACATGTCCTTGCCCTATAAGACCAAGCCATTTTCCCCGTCGCCACCATTTTCTCACTGCTGCAGCTGCGTGTTAGACGGCACCGCTGTTGCTGTGTGCGCTATACCTTGTTAATTTCAAGCCAATTTTCGCACAAATATACAGATAGCTTGGGAGTAGGGAATAGTTGTGATTGCAGTCCTTTTAAGGACTAGGTTACAGCATTTCCTACGACTTTTATCAGGCAGGTCTGTGCTCTTAAATAGATAGATTGTGGGAGTAAAGACTAATTGTAATTGGAGTCCTTTTCAGGACTAGGTTACATCAGTTCCTATCAGTTTTTGCCAGGCAGGTCTGTGCCAGTGCTGTGCAAGTTTTTTTCACAGCATTTGGCTGAACCTAGCAAAGCTAATCCTTTTTGGCCTATTGCAGAGTGTGTTAGTCAGTGGAGTAGCCTATCTGCAAGATATACCACCTGTGTATAGAATACCAATTTTTTTACTGCACCTAGTGAAGTAAAATCTTTTGGGCATAGCATCATTCTATTAGTCCATCTATACTGACCTCCATCAGGTTGCAAACTGAATATAATTTTTTTCTGCATCTAGCTCTGAAAAAATATTTGGGCTTCTAGCAGTGTGTGGGACTTGGTCTATTAGTCCATCTATACTGACCTCCATCAGGTTGCAAATTAAAAATAATTTTTTTCTTCATTTAGCTCTGAAAAAATATTTGGGCTTCTAGCAGTGTGTGGGACTTGTTCTATTAGTCCTTCTATACTGACCTCCAGCAGGTTGCAAATTGAATATAATTTTTTTCTGCATCTAGCTCTGAAAAAATATTTGGGCTTCTAGCGGTGTGTGGGACTTGGTCTATTAGTCCATCTATACTGACCTCCATCAGGTTGCAAATTAAAAATAATTTTTTTCTGCATCTAGCTCTGAAAAAATATTTGGGCTTCTAGCAGTCTGTGGGACTTGGTCTATTAGTCCATCTATACTGACCTCCATCAGGTTGCAAATTAAAAATAATTTTTTTCTTCATTTATCTCTGAAAAAATATTTGGGCTTCTAGCAGCGTGTGGGACTTGTTCTATTAGTCCATCTATACTGACCTCCATCAGGTAGCAAATTAAAAATAATTTTTTTCTGCATCTAGCTCTGAAAAAATATTTGGGCTTCTAGCAGTGTGTGGGACTTGGTCTATTAGTCCATCTATACTGACCTCCATCAGGTTGCAAATTAAAAATAATTTTTTTCTGCATCTAGCTCTGAAAAAATATTTGGGCTTCTAGCAGTGTGTGGGACTTGGTCTATTAGTCCATCTATACTGACCTCCATCAGGTTGCAAATTAAAAATAATTTTTTTCTGCATCTAGCTCTGAAAAAATATTTGGGCTTCTAGCAGTGTGTGGGACTTGGTCTATTAGTCCATCTATACTGACCTCCATCAGGTTGCAAATTGAATAAAAAAATTTTCTGCATCTAGCTCTGAAAAAATATTTGGGCTTCTAGCGGTGTGTGGGACTTGGTCTATTAGTCCATCTATACTGACCTCCATCAGGTTGCAAATTAAAAATAATTTTTTTCTGCATCTAGCTCTGAAAAAATATTTGGGCTTCTAGCAGTGTGTGGGACTTGGTCTATTAGTCCATCTATACTGACCTCCATCAGGTTGCAAATTAAAAATAATTTTTTTCTTCATTTATCTCTGAAAAAATATTTGGGCTTCTAGCAGCGTGTGGGACTTGTTCTATTAGTCCATCTATACTGACCTCCATCAGGTTGCAAATTAAAAATAATTTTTTTCTGCATCTAGCTCTGAAAAAATATTTGGGCTTCTAGCAGTGTGTGGGACTTGGTCTATTAGTCCATCTATACTGACCTCCATCAGGTTGCAAATTAAAAATAATTTTTTTCTTCATTTATCTCTGAAAAAATATTTGGGCTTCTAGCAGCGTGTGGGACTTGTTCTATTAGTCCATCTATACTGACCTCCATCAGGTTGCAAATTAAAAATATTTTTTTTCTGCATCTAGCTCTGAAAAAATATTTGGGCTTCTAGCAGTGTGTGGGACTTGGTCTATTAGTCCATCTATACTGACCTCCATCAGGTTGCAAATTAAAAATAATTTTTTTCTGCATCTAGCTCTGAAAAAATATTTGGGCTTCTAGCAGTGTGTGGGACTTGGTCTATTAGTCCATCTATACTGACCTCCATCAGGTTGCAAACTAAAAATATTTTTTTCCTGCATCTAGCTCTGAAAAAATATTTGGGCTTCTAGCAGTGTGTGGGACTTGGTCTATTAGTCCATCTATACTGACCTCCATCAGGTTGCAAATTGAATAAAAATTTTTTCTGCATCTAGCTCTGAAAAAATATTTGGGCTTCTAGCGGTGTGTGGGACTTGGTCTATTAGTCCATCTATACTGACCTCCATCAGGTTGCAAATTAAAAATAATTTTTTTCTGCATCTAGCTCTGAAAAAATATTTGGGCTTCTAGCAGTGTGTGGGACTTGGTCTATTAGTCCATCTATACTGACCTCCATCAGGTTGCAAATTAAAAATAATTTTTTTCTTCATTTATCTCTGAAAAAATATTTGGGCTTCTAGCAGCGTGTGGGACTTGTTCTATTAGTCCATCTATACTGACCTCCATCAGGTTGCAAATTAAAAATAATTTTTTTCTGCATCTAGCTCTGAAAAAATATTTGGGCTTCTAGCAGTGTGTGGGACTTGGTCTATTAGTCCATCTATACTGACCTCCATCAGGTTGCAAATTAAAAATAATTTTTTTCTTCATTTATCTCTGAAAAAATATTTGGGCTTCTAGCAGCGTGTGGGACTTGTTCTATTAGTCCATCTATACTGACCTCCATCAGGTTGCAAATTAAAAATAATTTTTTTCTGCATCTAGCTCTGAAAAAATATTTGGGCTTCTAGCAGTGTGTGGGACTTGGTCTATTAGTCCATCTATACTGACCTCCATCAGGTTGCAAATTAAAAATAATTTTTTTCTGCATCTAGCTCTGAAAAAATATTTGGGCTTCTAGCAGTGTGTGGGACTTGGTCTATTAGTCCATCTATACTGACCTCCATCAGGTTGCAAATTGAATAAAAAAATTTTCTGCATCTAGCTCTGAAAAAATATTTGGGCTTCTAGCGGTGTGTGGGACTTGGTCTATTAGTCCATCTATACTGACCTCCATCAGGTTGCAAATTAAAAATAATTTTTTTCTGCATCTAACCCAGCCAATAGTTTTGGCCTAATACCACAGTTTGGCCACTCAGCTCTGCTCGGTTACCATCCATTGTTTTTTTGTGCAAACAACTCCAGAGTTGTGAATTAGTTAACCACCAAAATGAGTGGAAAAAGGCCTGCTGCTGGTGGAAAGGGGAATAGGCGTGTTGGGAAGGGGAAAAAAGGTTGTGTCCGTGGGGTAGGTGCAGAAGAAAGACCATCTTCCAGCCAAACTAAAATGTCTACTTCTTTTAGCGGACAATGTGATAAGATCCCTTTCTTACGGCCACGCCAATCGCTACAAATTCCAGATGAGGCACAAAAACAGCAGGTGCTTCAACGGATATCAAGTGCTCCTTTAAGTGGGCTCTCCTCCACATCAACTTCAACATCACAAATACTCCAGTCCTCAAAGGTGTCACCCAAATCGCACTTGCTTCCTCACAGCTCCCAAATCTCCAGCTGCCCGTCTGAGTATGAGGTAGAACAGATGGTTGAGTCTGCAGAGCTGTTTACTCATACTATAGCCTGGGAATCAGAGGTCGACTCCAGCGCTTCTGTGAATCCAGACGAGGAAATGATCTGCACTGATGCCCAGAATCTTTATGAGTCGGATCCAGGACCAGACGCAGAAGGTTCTGACCATAATGTAGACCCTCATTCCCAAACTGTAACTCCTGTTGGTGGAGACAATGAGGAAGACGATGATAAGACTCAAATACCTGATTGGAGCGACAACTTTAGTTTTTTGTCAGGGCAGGAACAGGTTGGCTCTGAGGACGACGGGTGTGATAACGCACAGGGTGATGATGATGAGGTCGGAGATCCCACTTACTGTCAACCCACAGTCAGCCAAGAGATGAGGTCAGCAGAGGAGGTGGAGGAAGATGCTAGTGACGACGAGGTCAGGTTGCGCCTTCCTGGACAGAGACATAGTACTGGAAGCACGTCAACAACTGCATCCTCAAACACAACTCTGCCTCTCACCACAAGTCGTGGTGGCTCTTCAGGTCGCATGGGTGCTAAGCCTTGCATAGCCTGGGCATTTTTTCAGATCGATAAAGATGACCCAACTCGTGTTATCTGTAACATTTGTCAGCAAAAGCTAAGTAGAGGCCAAAAAATACATAGTTTGAGTACTTCATGCATGAACCGGCACATGGACATGAAGCATAAGTTGCAGTGGGAAGCTCAGTGTGCTACAATGCGGTCTAGCCGGCCGGGCCAACCACCGTCTGCCATATCTTGTGCATCCGCGGCCTCTTCATCCTCTGTGACTGGGGGGACAGCAGTCACACCTGTTTTGGGGCGCAGACCTGCCACCTCTTTACCCGCAACAGCCAGCGTGATTGGCAGGTCATCATTTTCTTTGGAGGTGGTAACACCAGCTGGTCTTGAGCGCTGTCCGACATCGATAGCACCACCTTTGGATCAAGGCAACCTAACATGTCCGCCTGCATCTTCCTCACAGACCGGCAGTTTGCCGGGGACACCCTTATCAACCCCGTCTAAGCACAATAGCCAGCCCTCGGTCCCTCAGATGTGGACAAGTAAAAGACCATTTCCTCCTAGCCATGAGAAAGCTAAGAGGTTGAATTTCACCATCTGCAAGCTCTTGGCTACAGAAATGCTGCCTTTCCGCCTGGTGGACACAGAGGATTTTCGAGACCTTATGTCCGTCGCAGTGCCCCAGTACCAGATGCCCAGTCGGCACTACTTCTCAAAGAAAGGTGTGCCTGCGCTCCACCAGCATGTCGCACACAACATCACCGCTTCTTTGAGAAACTCTGTGTGTGACAGGGTGCATTTCACCACAGACACTTGGACGAGTAGGCATGGACAGGGGCGTTACATGTCGCTGACTGGGCACTGGGTAACTATGGTGACAGCAGGACAAGGGGCTGCTGTCCAAGTCTTGCCGTCCCCACGAGTTGTGCGTCAATCCTCTTTATGTCAAAGTTCCTCCACTGCTTCTGCCTCCTCAACCTCCTCTCGGTCTTCCACCTGCACCCAAAGCCTGTCTGGTCATGCCACAAGCTTTCTAACTGCGCAGAAGGGATCCTGCACACCTCCTTACTATGCTGGCAGTAGGGCTCAACGTCATCAGGCGGTTTTTACATTGAAATGTCTGGGAAATGTGAGTCACACAGCTGAGGAGTTGTGGTCAGCTCTGGAGAACCAATTTCATGAATGGTTGTCTCCACTGGACCTGAAACCAGGGAAGGCCGTGTGCGACAATGCTGCAAACCTGGGTGCGGCCCTTCGCCGGGGCAATGTCACACACGTGCCTTGTATGGCTCACGTGTTGAACCTGGTTGTCCAGCAATTTTTAGCCCACTATCCCAGACTAGATGGCCTTCTGCAGAGGGCACGGTCGCTGTGTGCTCACTTCCGCCGTTCGCATCCCGCAGCTCAGCGACTTACATCTCTACAGAAGTCGTTGGGCCTGCCACTTCACCGGCTAAAATGCGATGTGCCTACCCGGTGGAATTCAACTCTGCACATGTTGCAGCGACTGTGGCAGCACCGACAAGCCCTGGTGCAATACGTTCTGACGTATAGCCTGGGCCAACGAGATTCAGAGGTGGGGCAAATCACGCTGGAGGAGTGGTCTCAGATCAGGGACCTATGCACCCTTCTGCACAGTTTTGAAATGGCGACGAAGATGTTTAGTGCTGACGATGCCATTATCAGCATGACTATTCCGGTGATTTACATGCTGGAGCACATGTTGAACAGATTTCGGAGTCAGGTGGTGGCACAAGAGGAGGTGGAGGAAGTAGAGGAGGAGGAGTTGTATGCGGAAGGGCTAACATCTGCAAGGTCCAGACGGTCGGCAGCACCAAGGCGGCAGGCATGTGAGGGTGGGGGAGATGATTTTACCAGGGCGCATGGTAGCAGCCAAACTAGTGAGGAAGGTGCAGGAGCCCAGGAAGAAGTGGAGGACGAACTGATGGAAGACTCATCAGATGAGGGAGACCTTGATCACATTTCTGTTGTGCGAGGTTGGGGGGAGAGGACAGAGGAAGGAAGCATGATTGCTACCTCGCCACCAACACAACAGGGACTTGGTGCTCCTGGATGCGCAACACACATGAGTGCCTTCTTGCTGCACTACCTGCAACATGACCCTCGAATTGTGAGAATTAGAAATAATCCTGACTACTGGGTTGCCACACTGTTAGATCCCCGGTACAAAAGTAAATTTGCAGAAATTATTCCTGCCATAGAAAGGGATGCACGCATGCAGGAGTATCAGCAGAGACTGTTGCAGAATCTTACATGTGCTTTTCCACAAAATACCAGTGGTGCATGTAGTGAATCTCACAGTTCCAACTTGCCAACCGTGGGACCGTCAAGTGTTCAGCACTCAAACCGTAACAGAACCACAGTATCTGCTGGTAACATCAATTTTGCGGAATCATTTCACCACTTTTTTAGCCCATCCTTTGCAAGGCCACAGGAGACAAGAAGTCTGACACATAGTCAACGCCTAGAGACGATGGTACAGGAGTATCTCCAAGTAAACATTGAAGCCACGACTGTGTCACTGGACCCTTGCTCTTTTTGGGCTTCCAATCTGGATAAATGGCCGGAGCTAGCCACTTACGCCTTGGAGATCTTGTCATGCCCCGCAGCCAGCGTTCTGTCTGAACGTGTGTTCAGCGCTGCTGGTGGTGTGCTGACAGATAAGCGCACGCGGCTCTCCACTGATAATGTAGACAGACTCACGTTCATAAAGATGAACAAATCATGGATCTGAAACGACTTTTCTACCCCTGTGTCATCCTGGGAGAGTAAAAGCTTGATGATTGGTTAAAATCACCCTACCAACCGTTTTAAGCTTTCAAATTACTAATCATGTTTATCTGTATCTTGACTGGAAAATAATTTGGGCTTTGTAGCAGTGTGCAGCACTGATCCTATTAGGCCATCTATAATAAGCTTCACCAGATTTAAAATTAAAAATAATTTTTAGCTGCATCTAGCCTGGAAAATAATTTTGGGGCTCCGAGATGCGCAAGACACATAAGTGCCTTCTTGCTGCACTACCTGCAGCATGACCCTCATATTGTCAGAATTCGAAGTAATCATGACTACTGGGTTGCCACACTCTTAGATCCCCCAAATTTTCGATCAACCTTTTCATTTTAATAAAGACCAAAAAAATGGTCATTTTTGAAATTATAAGCATTAGCAGGTTGTTAGAAACTGAAATCAAACAGTTTTCAACTCAAAACTTTATTCTAGGTGATGTTACATTTTCACATAGGACCCCTTGTTCGAAAGGAGCTTCTGAACTCTCTCGTCCATTGAATTTGTCAGGTTTTGGATGGTTTCTGCTTCAATTGTTTTGCATGAGGACAGAATACCCTCCCAGAGCTGTTGCTTAGATGTGAACTGCCTCCCGCCATCATAGACACTCCTTTTAATGATGCTCCAAAGGTTCTGAATGGGGTAGAGGTCAGGGGAGCATGGGGGTCACACCATAAGTTTGTCCCCTTTTATGCCCATATCAGCCAGAGATGCAGATGTTTTATGTGCAGCATGAGATGGTGCATTATCATGCAGAAAAATGATCTTGCTGTGAAATACACGGTTCTTCTTCTTGAACCATGGCAGGAAGTGCTGTTTGAGAAAATCCACATACATTATGGAGTTCATCTTTAGCGCCTTCAGGGATCCTAAAGGGGCCGACAATCTCTCTCCCCATGATTCCAGCCCAAAACATTACTCCACCTCCTCCTTGTTGGCGCTGTAGCCGTGTTTGCGTGGGGTGTCCATCAACCAGCCATCCTCCACTCCATTCATCTGGACCATCGAGCGCTGCACGGCACTCATCCGTGAACAAAACAGTTTTGAAATCAGTCTTCATGTAATGTTTGGCCCACTGGAGCCGTTTCTGCTTGTGTGAAGTGGATAGAGGAGGTCGACAGGATGGCATATGCACAGCTGCAAACCTCTGAAGGACCCTGCATCTTGTTGTTCGGGGGACGTTGGAGGCACAAGCAGCTTCAAAAACTTGTCTGCTGCTATGACAAGGCTTTTTTGCCGCTGCTGTTTCAACCTGACGTAATTGCCTGTAGGAAAGAGTCCTCAATTTGCCCTTATCAGCACGCACACGTGTGTACTGTGAATCAGCTACATACTTCTTGATTGCCAAGACACTTCATCCTGATCATCGCACAATGTTGATTGTAGTCATGCCTTGACCTAAACACTCCACAATTTGTTGCTTCTCAGCAGCCGACACATCCTTTTTCTTTCCCATTTTGGCAGAAAATGTAGGCTGCTTAATAATGTGAGAGAGCCTTCTTAAGTAGTCTTGCCTTTCATTGGACACACCTGCCAAACTAATTAGCACAGGTGTCTGCAATTGCTTACAGTGATATAAAGAGCCCTGACACACATCACCATCAATGAGTTTAACTGACAAACAAATTCTTCCCTTATCACTCCTAAACACTTTTTGCATAATAATTTGGAACGCGGTGTACATGTGCTTTTCCACAAAACACCAGTGGTTCACGTAGTGAATCTTACAGTTCTAACTTGCCAACCGTGGTCTGTATGGAATTGTTCAATAAAGGGCCCAAAATTAAGATAACATAGATGGGAGAGGTCTCTATGAATAGGAATTCCTAAGTATTTGATACCCTGTGAGGGCCAGGCAAAGGGAAAGTTGGACTGGATGGAATCCTATATGGATTTAGGGAGGGAGACATCGAGGGCCTCAGACTTCGCTGCATTGATTTTAAAATTTTACCATGTAACAAAGTGATCTATTTCAGCCATAACAGCAGGGATGGATATATGTGATTGAGTGATATATACTAGGACATCATCAGCAAATAGAGAGCACTTGTACTCGGTGCCTCCCACCTCAATCCACCTAATATTGGGGTTATGGCGAATTGATGAGAGCAGGTGCTCCGTCACTAGGATGTATAAGAGAGGGGACAGAGGACATCCCTGCCTTGTCCCATTGGTGATTGTGAAAGGTGATGAAAATGTTCTGACGCACCCCCTGGGCCTTGGGACACCCGGAGCCGGACCCTTTTTGGTGGATGCTGGTGGTTGTAGTCTTCGTGGCGGAGATCCGGTTCCGTGGCTCAGGGCGGTCAAACCAGTGGCGGAACTATTTATGTGGTTTTGATGTTTAAATGTCTGACTACGCCACCCGTGGATTGCGGTCAGAGTGAACCGCCGCTACAGGGCAGACCGCTAAGGCTGGTGTTGTGGGTGCAGCAGAGCGTAGCATAACTCCCCACGGGAGGAGTATAGCCTCAGGGCAGTGTATGCGGAGGATGGGGGTGATGGTGAAGGGCAGCAGCAGTAACGACACGGAGTCAGTGATGCAGTTCAGGGCCTTTACTCACAGTTCTTATTATCCAGACCACGTCTGCAGGTAACGGCTGCCCACGTCGTACTGTGCTCACCAGGTGAGGGGCTCAGACAACTCCCAGATAACTTTGGAGCGCTTCACAGGACCCCCTTTGTGTGTCCTTTGTCTGGCCTTTCTTACCAACACTTCTGTCCGGCTGCCTCGGGCCTCCTCTTGGTAAACTTGGCGCCAGTTTCCCTGACCCTATGTGGTGCCTTCCTAGCGGGTGGAGCAAG
Source organism: Phyllobates terribilis (assembly GCF_046119375.1). Taxonomy (NCBI): domain Eukaryota; kingdom Metazoa; phylum Chordata; class Amphibia; order Anura; family Dendrobatidae; genus Phyllobates; species Phyllobates terribilis. Next base: position 255,916,715 of record NW_027362764.1, read on the forward strand.
GGGCTGCGCCACATAAAATGTCAGAGCCTCCGGTTTCTAGCTGAGGGTCGTTTCCTGCCTCCACTAGTTCGGGGACCGGTCTCCCCCTTTGGCCTGACCCCTCCACGCAGGTGGATTCGGGCGTGCGGTGGCGACTCGCCCGTCCGCACCCCTGGGATCCCTTCATTCCTCGTTCCTGGAGCCTTCTCCGCTCCTCTTCCTTCCTTCTCCCTCTTGCAGGCCTGGGCCTCTGTTACTAGGCCCGCCTCCGGAGCAGAGCTCATGCAGAGCCCCTGCTCCCTGCCACTTCTGCTCAGACTTCTCTGCACTGAACTAAGATGGTGCCCACCTTTTATACTCCCTTCTCAATGCACCCAGGAACTGCTTCCTCCCTGCTCCTGCACTGCAGGGTTCCCCTTCCTCAGTGTTCCCTCCCCCCACTCCAGCCAGGGACAGGGACTGTCGTGCCCATCTCAGGGGCATATTGGTCGCCCTGCCCCACGGCAATGTGGTGTAATGCATGCAGGTGTCGGGTCCTGATCCACACTCCATCCTTATCTGAGAGTGAGATATCACACCTCTGGGTGAGGTGCAATACGTCTGTAGCAACCGAGCCCTCGGTGCTACAGTTCCATTTATCTTCAGCCTAGGTGACGTATTGTGATACAGGGCCGTGATTTTGGCTATAAAAGGGTCCCCTAGACCCCTACCCCAAGCTTTTTAAGAGAATCATATATGGCGTGCCAGGAGACTCTATGGAATGCTTTCTCAGCATCCAACGAGAGTATCTACTTACAAATTTTTAACTGCATCTAGCCCAGGAAATACTTTGTGCCTAGTAGCAGTGTCTGCTAGTCAGCGGATTATCCCGGCTGTTAAGCAAGCTACACCACCTGTAGTTTGGACACTTAATTTTTTCAAAGGAAATGCTTCGGGACCACGGGATACTTAGTGAAGAGCATCAGGAGGCACCCCAAGGCATAGGGGCTGGGACTGGCACTAGGATGCCTTGCGGTGGACAGCCGAGCTCGATCCTTATAAAAGCTTTTTAACTGCAGCAGCTTTAGTGGACGCTACTGGAGCTGGAATTACGCGGCTGCTGGCATGAGACTTGCCCTCCAATAGATCCTTGTAAATGGATTTAAAGTGTATTCATTTAAATTAGAGGGACAATTTAAATTAAAAAGCTTAGAGCTGCCTCCACCACAGGGGGGCTCTCTCGACCCACCAGCGGACAGGCACCAGTATTGGGAGAGGGGGGCTGGCCGTCAGGGTTCACCGCGGCTCTGGCACAAACCCGGCGACACGGAGGTGGCACGGGCAGGAGCGGACTGGCCGTCTCGGCTTCTCACTTTTTGGATTTTAGAAGGGCATGACATGCCTATATCTGTGTCTCCCCCTCCTTTTACTCCTTCACCTCTTTTCTTTTCGCATGACTATATGTACTTGTCACTTTTCCATGTGTTAGTTGTGTCTTCTGAGCAGTTTGTCAGCTTTTGGACACCTTTGAAGGTGTTTTCTATATGTTTCTATGTGTTTTTGTTTGCCTGCCATTGGTTTTAACGGTGTTCGAAGGTGTTCGACGAACAGTTCGACGAACAGTTCGGCGAACACACGGGTGTTCGACGAACCGAACCGAACTCGAACACTACGGGGGTGGCTCAACACTAATTATTACTCAGCATTTGGACTTAGATGAGATTGTGGTGGAGGAGGTAGAAAACATGATTAAAGCATAGCTGTGTTTGTGACACTGTCAGCTGTGGTTGTAGGGGCAAAGAGCTCAGGTAGTGGCACTATGAGTTAAGGGAAATCTAAAGGTGGAGGGCAGGCAGAAGGAAAGGAGCTCAGGACATTTCCAACACTGAGACAACTGCCAAACAAGACAGGTATGATGATTGTATGATGGACAGGACCTGAGAACCAGATCAGGCTGGCAAGGAGGTGATATCATCAAAGGAGGAGGGTGGTTATGTTTGTGATGAAGAGCAGAGACAATATCTGGACAAAAGATTTTCCTTTCCAGAGGTAGCTCTACTTCTTTTTTTGAGTAGGTGGTGCCACAACTGCTGTTGGTGGAAGAGGCTCAACAGTACCTGAAAGTTCTAGTCATAGTTGTGGGAATTCTTTTCTATGTTGCTGGAAGAATACATTGTGCAGGGTTTGCAGTAAAAAAAAAAGTCTTTAACGTCCCTTTACAAATTGATTAGGAACTTCAACTCTCTGTCAGCACATGGAGCCGCATTTCCTGCTCACATGGGAATAGCAAACTGGTCAGCAATATGAGCAATGCTCAAGCTGTCCTCCTCAAGAAAATCTTTCTAGTAACCATGCAAAATCCTCAATTAGTGACTGGTGATTGCAGTAATTATCATCCTCATCTACTGCTTTCCATACTCCTTCTCCACTTCCTCCATTGCACCATTGGTTAGAAATATGTGTACCCAGGAAACATGCTTCCAGTTGTCTTTTGTGTGACAACTGAAATTTCACATGTATAACTTCACCACAGTCAGTATCGTACAACAAAGATTGTACTTTCTTTTGTGAAGTGATGGTATCACATGGGTACTGCTTGAGACAGCCTGGCAGCTGTTAATAGGGTTTCCACAACCAGGCTTAGTGCAAGCCATTCTATTTAGCAGATCCAAGCCTTCACCCCTTAACCCTTGTACTGCGATTTGGACTTACATAGGGATCCCTGTGCTGATCATGCAATATTTTAAGAAAACATATTTCCTCAAACAAGGTGGTGCTCATGGTAGGGAGAATGTGAGGGTACTTCAACCATTCTTATAGAAAGGTCTCCAGGATTTATCAAAAAAATATGACGTAGCGATCATGGCAGATTTCAACTATCCAGACATTTGTTAGGAATCTCAAGCAAAAGTAACAGGTCCAGCAAATTGTTATCCTCTCTTGCTGACAACTTTATCTTCCAAAAGGTAGAACAGAGAACAAGGGGATCTGCTACCTTGGATCTAATTCTTACCAACACTGAGGAAATGGTTGAGGAAGAAAGGTGGCTTGGAATTTAGGAGGCAACGATCATGCTATCATAGTATTTTGGATAAGTAGAGGAGGAAGACCTGTGAAGAGTCAGACTTCAAGGTTGGATTTCAGAAGGGCAGATTTAAAGGGACTCAGAAAGAGGATAGAAGGGATCCAATGGCTGGATGTCCTTAAGGACAGAAATGCCCAGGAAGGATGGGAAGTTTTAAAAAATGAGATTCTCAAAGCACAATCATTAACAATCCCTAAAAGAGGGAAGAATATGAATCATTTAAGGGAACCAGGATGGATAAACACAGAACTTAAACACATGCTGAAAAGGAAGAAAGAAATGTTTTTCAAATGGAAAGAGAGAGGAATATCTAAAGAAGAATTTAATGCTATAAATAAGTACCTTAAAAAAGGAGTACAGTGGCGCTGGTAGATGGTCTAATAGTCCTGCTGCAAATTGCGGCGCTAGCTGCCCAAATAGAGAATTGTAGTAGTATACAATGAGAAAATTTGCGCTGGACTACGAGATTACAAGAAGAAGTAGTGAGAAGTGGTAGGGTAAAAAGTATATTTATTATAATAAAATGACAAACATTAAGAAATATTAAAATCAATACAAAAGGGGGATGTGGATGGTGGTCCTGATTGCAGGGACGGAATCTGTTTAGGATCAAATTCGCATTGGAAGCGGGTGGTGAATAGGTATATAGAGGTCAATTTAATTTGAGGTGGTGATACTCCTTAAAAGAAAGAAAGGGGAATTGGGATAGATTTAAGGTTGTTTTACAGAATGGTTGGATCGGGATTCCGTGTTTATAGATGGCTCACCTCCTTAAGGGTGCCCAGTCGGGTGGTGAAGCCTGTGCGGTGGTGGGGTATGTGGTTGGTGGAGTTGCAGCAGCGCGCAGCAGAGCAGAGTCCTGGCCGGTGACTCGTGCTCTCAAAGATCCTGGCGCGTTAGCGCTACAGGACCTGCGTGACGTCACCGTCACGTGATCCTCACGTGACAGGCTGAAGACGAAGCAGCAGGAGGACCAAAATTCCTTTCGGAGGCATTCGGCTTCCTTCATCAGGGGGGTCCTGCTGCTGTAAATGGTCGTTTATATAGGGGATGCTGAAATGTAGATCATTGGAATGCAAAAAGTTCTAATTCGTTATTCAGGCCCCTTTGTATGAGCGTGTCCATTTTAAAGATCCAGGAGCTTTCTGTACGGGACATTCTTTTGATGTAGTCCTCTTTCCGCCAATGTTTTGGTACAATCTGTATCCCTATAATCTGTGTGCCTTGTATATGTCCCGCATGTACCTCTAGGAAATGTTTAGAAAGGGGATGACCCATAAAACGATTTTTGATGTTTCGTTGGTGCTCATTAATGCGTTTGCTCATGGGTCGTTTGGTGCGACCTACATAATATTTGCTACAGGGGCATTTCAGGCAGTATATGACTATATATATGAAATAAACTTTATATCCAACGAACCCTTAGGGGATATCCCAATTATTGTACAATTCAACTGAAATATAAATTTACTACGTAAAATAGTGAAAAATCATTGGGACATCCTAAAGGATGCCAAAATTCTTGGAGGAAAATTACCACCACAACCTAAATTTATTTTTAGGAAAGCCAATAATTTGGCCAACCTTATCACCCCATCAGTTAGGAACCCACGTACTTCAGAAATCATATCTGCACCGTTCACAAAAAAATTTACAGGGCTTTTACCCCTGCAAAAAATGCAACGCCTGCAGGTACTCGCTCACTAGCAAACAAAAAATTATTAAAACTGACCAAAACGAATACCCGATTAAGGACTTCATCACATGTTCCTCACAAGGAGTCATATACTGCCTGATATGCCCCTGTGGCAAATATTATGTAGGTCGCACCAAACGACCCATGAACAAACGCATTAATGAGCACCTATGGATAGTGTTGAGCATTCCGATACTGAAATATCGGGTATCGGCCGATACTGAAATATCGGGTATCGGCCGATATTCGCGGTATCGGAATTCCGATACTTAATTCGGATACTTTTACAATATCGAATACCGGAATCGGAAGTTCCCATAATGCCTGCGCTCTGCAGTGTCTCTGAAGGATGACAAGCTGGATGGCAGCACTCAGCTGAGATCCAACCTGTCATCAGAATGCCATCCCAGCGTGGGAGAATTCTCCTGATTGTTTAAAAGCCGGCGGGCGGTAAAAAGCCGCCGGCTTTTAAACAATCACACGGCCCCATACTGCTTCCCGGCAGCCTCCCACCTCGATCCTCCGCTCCTCTCGCCACCTCCAATCCCAATCGTAAGTTAGGACCGGGCGGGGAGCACAGCACCATGGAGCGGGGAGCGAAGGACCCGGGCGGGGAAGCCGGCAGTGAAAAGACTTCACCGCCGGCTTTCCCGTTCTGTGCTGCGCTTTCCCGCCGGTTATTTCAAATGAACAGCTGAGGTATCAGGTGATGCTGATCAGCTGTTCATTTGAAGTAGCCGCGGTGCCCTCAGAGGGTTCACGTGAGTTCATGCTTGACTGCATTGCATGAACTCACATGAACTTTCCCACGGCCACACAGGTCAGCCTCACCTCCCAGACCATCAGCCCGTCATGATTGGTGTGTGTGGGTGTCTGTGCGATGTCTGCGGGTGTGCGCGATGTCTGTGCGATGTGTGCGGGTGTGCGCGGTGTCTGTGCGATGTCTGCGAGTGTGTGCGGGTGTGCGCGGTGTCTGTGCGATGTCTGCGAGTGTGTGCGGGTGTGCGCTGTGTCTGTGCAATGTGTGCGTGCAGGCAGACATAGGCCGATGTGACACTACTACTCCCATCGGCCTATGTCTGTCCCCCGTCCACTCGTGCCAGCAGGATCAGCTCGATGGGAGCAGTAGTTCCCATCAGCCTGATCCTGCTATTTAAATTGCCCTACTGTGTCCCCAATAAATGTTAAATACATGTCATTGGTGGCCAGTGGTTACCAACAATAAATTAGTTCATACATTACCTGTCCCCGCCGATCGCCACCTAAAATAAAGTAAAAAATAAAAAACTACACATATACTCACCTAGACACCTAATTCCCCGAAGCCATCGATCTCCTGTAATAAAATATAAAATAATAAACCACAGCCTTATCCTTACCCCTCCGTAGTAGTCCACGAGTGTCCCACGAAGATCTCCAGTTTAGAGCAGCCACATAGAATGTGACCGCTCTGAACCGCTGCCGCCGCTAGAATGACGGGGCCGTAAAGCAGCCCCGTCATTGCATAAGCGGGTTCACCGGAGTTCAGGCAGCGCTGCTCCGGTCAGCTCCTTTACGGCCCTGCTGTATCGTTAGAAATTCCCACGGTACAGCAGTGCCGTAAAGGAGGTTTCCGGAGCAGCGCTGACTGAATGCACTCCGGTGACCTCAGTCAGTGGCTCCCGCTGCCGGGAGCGGACGTGTTCCTGGCAGTGTGAGCTTACAGCAGCCATGCACAGCTGTCACCATCTCCAGATGTGACAGCTGTGCATGGGAGATCAGCGCAGGAACGTGGACAGGTAACTATTTTTTTTTTTTTAGTAAACTAAGAATTAAATAAAATGGTGTGTTTTATTTCAAATAAATTATTTTTTTCTGGGTGTAGTGTGTTTTTTCTTTTTAACACTTTGTAGGTTAGTAATGGGGGTGTCTTATAGACGCCCATCATTACTAACCTGGGCTTCATGGCAGCTGGCGCTGAACCCCCTCCACCGCACCAGGGCAGAGTGGAAGAGCGAGGCTAAGTGCCAGAGTTGGCGCATCCTATGGATGCGCCATTTCTGGGGCGGCTGACGGCTGGTGTTTCTAGCCTGGGAGGGGGCCAATATTCATGGCACCATTCCTGGGCTATTAATATCAGCCCCCAGCTGTCTGCCTAGCCTTTGCTAGCTATTAAAATAGGGGGGACCCCACGTCATTTTTTTTGGGGGGTCCCCCATTTTAATAGCTAGTAAAGGCTAGGTATTCAGCTGGGGGCTGATATTAGTAGCCTGGGGAGCTCCGTGGATATTACCCCCTTCCCAGGCTTCAAACATCTGCCCCAGCTGTCTGCTTAACCTCCTCTAGAGACTAAAATTCTGGGGGATCCCACGCCAATTTTTTTTTTAAATAAATCCTTTATTTTAACACTAAATGACATTTGAGGAGTTAATAAAGATGCAGTCCCTAAATTATTATTTATTTTTTAATTAATTTTTCCCAAAAATTTTGACGTGGGCTTTGCTATATTTTTGTATGCCAGCCAGGTACAGCATCCAGCTTCTATGAACGCGCCATTTTCTGGGGTGGCTGCGGACTGCAATTTGCAGCGGGGGGGGGGGCCCAGAAAGCTTGCGCCTCCCTGCGCTGCAGATTCCATCCCCCAGCTGCCTATTTGTACCTGGCTGGACACAAAAATAGGGAGAAGCCCCACGTATTATTTTTTTAATTATTTCATGAAATTCATGAAATAATAAAGAAAAAAAGGGCTTCCCTATATTGTTGTGTCCGGCCAGGTACAAATAGGCAGCTGGTGGTTGGGGGCAGCCCGTTCCTGCCTGCTGTACCTGGCTGGACCCAAATATAGTGCGAAGCCCCACGTCAATTTTTTTTTAATTATTTCAGGAAATTCATGTAATAATTAAAAAAAAATTGATGTGGGGCTTCGCCCTATATTTGTGTCCAGCCAGGTACAGCAGGCAGGAACGGGCTGCCCCCAACCACCAGCTGATTATTTGTACCTGGCCGGACACAACAATATAGGGAAGCCCCTTTTTTAAAAAATTATTTCATGAAATAATTAAAAAAAAATTGACGTGGAGCTTCGCACTATATTTGGGTCCAGCCAGGTACAGCAGGCAGGAACGGGCTGCCCCCAACCACCAGCTGCCTATTTGTACCTGGCCGGACACAACAATATAGGGAAGCCCTTTTTTTCTTAATTATTTCATGAATTTCATGAAATAATTAAAAAAAAAAAATACGTGGAGCTTCGCCCTATTTTTGTGTCCAGCCAGGTACAACTAGGCAGCTGGGGGATGGAATCTGCAGCGCAGGGAGACCCAAGCTTTCTGGGCCCCACCCGCTGCAAATTGCAGTCCGCAGCCGCCCCGGAAAATGGCGCGTTCATAGAAGCGCCATCTTCTGGCGCTGTACCCAACTCATCCAGGGCCCTGGTGCGGTGGCTCACTGGGTAATAAAGGGGTTAAGGCCAGCTTGGCATTATCAGCTGGCCCTAAGCCCGAAATTCAAGGGGTCACGCCAATATTAGACATGACCACCATGAATTTCTAGTAAAGTATTTAAAAAAAACACAACACCCAGAATAAAGTCCTTTAATTGAAATAAAGACACAATTCTTTATTGTTCTAAATTAAACTCTACTTACCATCACGCCCATTCCAGCTGAAGCCAACGATCTCCTGCAATAAAAGAAAAATAATAAACCAACATCATCCTTACCTTTCCATGGTTCCCACGACAGCTTCAGCTCTGCTACATCGAGATGACAGGCTGAACCACAGCAGAACGCTGCCATCCAGCCTGTCATCCCGCGGACACTGAGAAGCACAGGCATGCTTGCGCTCCTCAGTGTCTCTCTGTGACGCCATCCAGATGAGCCGAGGTCATGTCCAATGAACTCGGCTCACCTCATGCACGTCACTGACAGAGTGGGAAAATTCTCACGCTGAAGCGCTGAGTGCAGGAGAATTCTCCCACGCTGTCAGTGACGTGCATGAGGTGAGCCGAGTTCATTGGACATGACCTCACCTCATGCACGTCACTGACAGCGTGGGAAAATTCTCACGCTGAAGCGCTGAATGCAGGAGAATTCTCCCACGCTGTCAGTGACGTGCATGAGGTGAGCCGAGTTCATTGTCGGCTCATCTGGATGCCGTCACAGAGAGACACTGAGGAGCGCAAGCATGCCTGTGCTTCTCAGTGTCCGCGGGATGACAGGCTGGATGGCAGCGTTCTGCTGTGGTCCAGCCTGTCATCTTGATGTAGCAGAGCTGGAGCTGTCGTGGGAACCATGGAAAGGTAAGGATGAGGTTGCTTTATTATTTTTCTTTTATTGCAGGAGATCGTTGGCTTCAGCTGGAATGGGCGTGATGGTAAGTATGGTTTATTTTAGAACAATAAAGAATAGTGTGTTTATTTCAATTAAAGGACTTTATTCTGGGTGTTTGTGGTTTTTTTTTAACTTTGACTGTGGGGTTAGTAATGGGGGTGTCTTATAGTCGCCTCTCCATTACTAACCTGGGCTTGATGTCAGCTGGCATTATAAGCTGACATCAACCCCAGCCCTATTACCCCACTGCCACCGCTACAGGGCAGTGGGAAGAGCGAGGCTAAGTGCCAGAATTGGCGCATCCTATGGATGTGCCATTCCTGGGGCGGCTGACGGCTGGTGTTTCTAGCCTGGGAGGGGGCCAATATTCATGGCTCCCTTCCTGGGCTATTAATATCAGCCCCCAGCTGTCTGCCTAGCCTTTGCTAGCTATTAAATTAGGGGGGACCCCACGTCATTTTTTTGGGGGGGTCCCCCATTTTAATAGCTAGTAAAGGCTATGTATTCAGCTGGGGGCTGATATTGGTAGCCTGGGAAGCTCCGTGGGTATTACCCCCTTCCCAGGCTTCAAACATCTGCCCCAGCTGTCTGATTAACCTCCGCTAGAGACTAAAATTAAGGGGAACCCCACGCCAATTTTTTTTAAAATAAATCCTTTATTTTAACATTAAATGACAAGTACAGTAATCAACACTGTCACTGTACTTCATATATATGTGACTGACATGTTTCTATCTATCTAATCTATGTATGATTCTCTATTCCTTCTATTCTAAATTGTCGGGTACAGATGCTGAATTGCCGGCCGGCTTTCTTAAAGAGACGGTGCATGAAAACACTATTATTTTTTTAAATAAATCCTTTACACTAAATGACAAGTACAGTAACCAACACTGTCACTGTACTTCATATATATGTGACTGACATGTTTCTATCTATATAATCTATGTGTGATGCTCTATCTTTCTGTTATAAATCGTCGGGTACAGATGCTGAATTGCCGGCCGGCTTTTTTAAAGAGACGGTGCATGAAAACACTATTATTTTTTTTAATAAATCCTTTACACTAAATGACAAGTACAGTAAGCAACACTGTCACTGTACTTCATATATATGTGACTGACATGTTTCTATCTATCTAATCTATGTGTGGTGCTCTATTCTTTCTGTTGTAAATTGTCGGGTACCGGTGTATGCGCTGATGAATTGCCGGCTTTTCGCATAATACATTCTACATTATTCTTAGTTATTATTATTATTATTATTATTATTTATTATTATAGCGCCATTTATTCCATGGCGCTTTACATGTGAAAAAGGGGGTATAATACAAGAACAATTTCAATAATCTTGAACACAATGTGACAGCGACTGGTACAGGCGGAGCGAGGACCCTGCCCGCGAGGGCTCACAATCTATCAGGGATGGGTGAGGATACAGTAGGTGAGGGTAGAGCTGGTCGTGCAGCGGTATGGTGGAGCGGTTGTTACTGCAGGTTGTAGGCTTGTCGGAAGAGGTGGGTCTTCAGGTTCCTTTTGAAGGTTTCCACGGTAGGCGAGAGTCTGATACGTTGGGGTAGAGAGTTCCAGAGTAGGGCGGAAGCACGGGAGAAATCTTGTATACGGTTGTGGGAGGAGGAGATAAGAGGGGAGTAGAGCAGGAGATCTTGTGAGGATCGGAGGTTGCGTGCAGGTATGTAACGGGAGACTAGGTCGGAGATATATGGAGGAGACAGGTTGTGAATGGCTTTGTATGTCATGGTTAGGGTTTTGAACTGGAGTCTCTGAGCAATGGGGAGCCAGTGAAGAGATTGACAGAGAGGAGAGGCCGGGGAATAGCGGGGGGACAGGTTGATTAGTCGAGCAGCAGAGTTTATGATAGATTGGAGGGGTGCGAGAGTGTTAGAGGGGAGGCCACAGAGCAGGAGGTTGCAGTAGTCAAGGCGGGAGATGATGAGGGCGTGCACTAGTGTTTTTGCAGATTCATGGTTTAGGAATGTGCGGATCCGGGAGATATTTTTAAGTTGGAGTCGGCAGGAAGTGGAAAGGGCTTGGATATGTGGTTTGAAGGAGAGTTCCAAGTCCAGGGTTACCCCGAGGCAGCGAGCTTGAGGGACTGGGGAGAGTGGGCAGCCATTGACTATGATGGATAGGTCAGTTGGGAGGGTTGAATGAGATGGCGGAAAGATGATGAATTCTGTTTTGTCCATGTTAAGTTTTAGAAATCTAGCAGAGAAGAAGGATGAAATAGCAGACAGACATTGTGGGATTTTGGTTAATACGGAGGTGATATCGGGTCCAGAGAGGTAGATCTGTGTGTCATCAGCATAGAGGTGATAATGAAAGCCATGAGACTCTATGAGCTGTCCCAGGCCTAAGGTGTAGATGGAGAAGAGCAGGGGTCCTAGAACTGAACCTTGGGGGACACCGACAGATAGGGGGCGAGATGAAGAGGTGGTGTGTGAGTGGGAGACACTTAATGTCCGGTCTGTTAGGTATGAGGAGATCCAGGATAGGGCCAAGTCTGTGATGCCGAGAGATGAGAGAGTCTGTAGTAAGAGGGAATGGTCCACTGTGTCAAAGGCAGATGACAGGTCTAGGAGGAGGAGGACAGAGTAGTGTCGCTTAGATTTGGCGGTTAGTAGGTCGTTTGTGACTTTAGTCAGTGCAGTTTCAGTAGAATGGTGCGGTCGGAAACCAGATTGTAGGCGGTCAAAGAGGGAGCAGGAGGAGAAGTGGGAGGACAGTTCAGAATGGACATGTTGTTCCAGTAGTTTTGAGGCATAGGGGAGAAGTGATATGGGGCGATAGCTAGACACAGAGGATGGGTCAAGGGAGGGCTTTTTGAGGATGGGTGTGATTGAGGCATGTTTGAAACATGAGGGGAAGACACCAGTTGTTAGTGACAGGTTGAAGAGGTGGGCTAGGGCTGGGATGAAGATAGTGGTAAGGTTTGGGATGAGGTGGGACGGGATTGGGTCAAGTTTACAGGTGGTGAGGTGTGATTTGGAGAGTAAGGAGGAAAGTTGATCTTCAGAAATGGTGGAGAATGTAGTTTTGGAGGAGGAGGGTTGAGTAGGTGTGGGGAGGGGCTGTGGGGGCTTTAGGCAAAAGCTTTGTCTGATGGTGTCAATCTTCTGCTTGAAGAATGAGGCAAAGTCTTCGGCTGAAATAAGAGGAGAGGGAGGAGGCACTGGGGGACGGAGGAGAGAATTGAAGGTGTTGAATAGTTGTTTGGGGTTGTGGGACAGGGAGGATATGAGAGATGTGAAGTATGTTTGTTTTGCTGCAGTGAGTGTGGACTTGAAGGTAGTGAGGGACTGTTTGAATGCGATGAAGTGCTCATGGGAGTGGGACCTTTTCCATCTACGTTCAGCAGCCCTGGAGGCCCGTCGCAGTTCTTTAGTTAGGCTGGTGTGCCAGGGTTGTCTGTTGATTGTGCGAGTCTTGGTATACATGAGGGGGGCGACCGAATCGAGAGCTGCAGCTGTTGTGGTGTTGTATAAAGTGGCAGCAGCATCTGCATCATGTAAGGAACTAATGTCTGTAAGAGGGAGGAGGGATTCAGAGAGAGAGTGTAGGTCAAGGTGTTTGAGATTTCTACGAGGGTATTCAAGTTTGTGGAGTGGGGATTGTTGCCCCGGGGAGGAGAGAGAAGAGAATGTGAGTAGGTTGTGGTCAGAGAGAGGGAGAGGTGAGTTAGAGAGGTTAGATAGGGAACAGAGGCGGGTGAAGATGAGGTCCAGCGTGTGGCCGTCTTTGTGGGTGGGTGTGGAAGACCACTGGGTAAGACCAAAGGAGGAAGTGAGGGATAGAAGCTTAGAGGCAGCTGAGAGGGAAGTATCAATGGGGATGTTAAAGTCGCCCATGAGGATAGTGGGGATGTCAACAGAGAGGAAATGAAGTAGCCAGGTGGTGAAGTGGTCAAAGAAAGTGGTGGCTGATCCTGGGGGGCGGTAGATGACAGCCATTTGGAGGTTGGAGGGGGAGTAGATGCGCACACAGTGCACTTCAAAAGACGGGAGAGTAATTGCGGGCGGCAGTGGGATCTGGGTGAAGGAGCAGTTTTCTGAGAGGAGGAAACCTATTCCTCCACCGTGCTTGCCGTTGGGGTGGCGGGTATGGGAGAGGTGGAATCCGCCATACGAAAGTGCAGCAGGAGAGGTTGTGTTGGAGGGGGTGAGCCAGGTTTCAGTGATTCCGAGGAAGGAAAGCTTGTTAGTGATGAAGAGATCGTGAATGTAGGAAAGTTTATTGCAGACAGAGCGAGCGTTCCATAGAGCTCCTGTTAGTGGAACTGGGGAAGCGGGGGCTGGGCGGATGGGTGTAAGGTTAGAAGGGTTACGAGAGTTTGGGATAGATCGGGGGTAGGAGGTGGAAGTGAATGTAGGGATGTGGTGAGGAGGGCCAGGATTTGGAGAGATGTCGCCGGCAGTAAGGAGGAGCAGAGAAAGCGTTATTAGGTGGGAGCAGGAGAGGGCATGAGGTGGCTGTCTGTGTTTGGAGACAAAGGATTGTATGTTGTGGAATAGCTCTGAGGAAGAGGTGAGATGGGTGGGGAGAATGGAGGGAGAGATGAAGAGTTCCTTTCCAGGTGTAGGGATTAGGGGTGGTTGAAAGAAGTGAAGGATTAAGGGGGTGAGAGTGAAAACAAAAACAAACATTGTTTACTGTGACTTAGTATCCAGGTACCTTCAGTTCACTTCAGGTTCAATTCAGGATTAATTAGTTGTTTTACTTCATGTAGAATTAACCTACAAGGAAAGAAAGGGTTTATTTTCATTCCGATATTAGTGTCCCATTGACTTGCATTGGTTTCCGGTATCGGAATCGGCGATATCCGATACTTTTTGAGTATCGGTCCGATCCAATCCGATACGATATTTCCTGATATCGGAAGGTATCGCTCAACACTACCTACGGAACATCAAAAATCATTTTATGGGTCATCCCCTTTCTAAACATTTCCTAGAGGTACATGGGGGACATATACAAGGCACACAGATTATAGGGAAACAGATTGTACCAAAACATTGGAGAAAAGGGGACTACATCAAAAGAATGTCCCGTACAGAAAGCTCCTGGATCTTTAAAATGGACACGCTTATACCAAGGGGCCTGGATAGCGAAATAGAACTTTTTGCATTCCAATGATCTACATTTCAGCATCCCCTATATAAAGGACCACTTACAGCAGCAGGACCATCCCTGATGAAGGAAGCCGAATGCCTCCGAAACGCGTAGGAATTTTGGTCCTCCTGCTGCTTTGTCTTCAGCCTGTCACGTGAGGATCACGTGACTGTGACGTCATGCAGGTCCTGTACCGCTAATGCGCCAGGATCTTTGAGAGCACGAGTCACCGGCCGAGACTCCACTCTGCTGTACCCTACTGAAACTCCACCAACCACTTACCCCACCACCGCACGGGCTTCACCACCCGATGAGGCACCCTTAAGGAGGTGAGCCATCTACCGGCATTCCACCAGCCGCACCCTGTAATCATCCATTACAGCCAAAAAGGTATGACTTTCTGATGTGGAATTGTGACTGCTCTTACAGATTTGCAGACTGCAATAAAGCTAACGCCACTTGCTGTCTACACCAAAACAAGGGTATTCAACATTATTACCCAGCCACCACTAAAGTTTTAATAACTACCAGCAGATCTCTGCCTGCACCAGCGTTGTGCTTTGTACCAAGTGCATATTAGGGCTATCACCATAGCCATTTCTGACTACGGTATCAGATCTGTACTCCGGTCCATACGCACACAGTAATCCCAACATCCACTTTCTGCCAGTAGGTATATCCAGGTCTCATACCCACAGTATCGATACTGCTGCGACCACATATTTATAATCCATGTGCCTTCTCTATCTAGGTAACTAAAAGGACTATATCAACTCGCCTACTCCTTCTGCACCAACCTCCCACTCATTCTCAGTAGGTCCAGGGACCTTGCCCTGTCAGTCAGGTATGGTCACTTATAACTATCAGTTTTTCACCACTTATTGCTGATCCTATCCTTGTGTTACTTCCTCTTGTTTTTCCTCGTCGGATCCACAACGCCCTACGAGACCGTTTAATCCCACGAAACACCTAGACTCATCCAGGTATAAACATGGAATCCCGATCCAAACATTCTGTAAGACAACCTTAAATCTAACCCAATTCCCCTTTCTTTCTTTTAAGGTGTATCACCACCTCAAATTAAATTGACCTCTATATACCTATTCACCTCCCGCCTCCAATACGAATTTGATTCTAAACAGGATTCCGTCCCTGCAATCAGGACCATCGTCCACATCCCCCTTTTGTATGGATTTTAATATTTCTTAATGTTTGTCATTTTATTGTAAGAAATATACCTTTTACCCTACCACTTCTCACTACTTCTTGTAATCTCGTAGTCCAGCGCAAATTTTCTCATTGTGTACTACAAGAATTTAATGCTGTCTGCAGAATCTTTAGGGCACGGATTAGATTAGCTAAAGCTGATAATGAATTAAGGCTTGCAAGGGATGTTAAAAATCAATAAGAAAGGATTTTGAGGGTATGTCAAAAGTAAAAGAAAAGTCAAAAATGCTATAGGATTTTTACGGGATGACATTGGTAAAGTGGTAAAAAATGATGCTGACAAGACCGAACTTTTAAATTCCTATTTTGCATATGTTTTTTCTCAGAAAGTAAATGTAACATCAACTGATCATCACTGTACTATTGAAGGAATAGAAGAATCCACACTATCACTAAATAGAGAGATAGTGAGGGAATACTTAGCTAACATAAATTAATTCAGGTATCCAGGTTCTTATGAATTACATCATAGAGTACTGAAGGAGATAGCAGAGAAAATGATTGAACCACTCTACATAATCTTTGAAAATTCTTGGTGAACTGGAGAAGCGCGAATGTTGTCCCTATCTTTAAAAAGGGGAAGACGGTGGACCCAGAGAACTGTAGGTCTGTGAGCCTTACTTCTATACCAGGAAAGATTTTTTTAATAAATTATTAAACGAGATGTATACAAATAACTTTATGAGAATTAATTGATTAACGAGAGTCAGCATGGGTTTGTAACTAATAAGTTGTGTCAGACTAGCTTAATATACTTCTATGTCAGAATCACTGACTGGGTGGATCAGGAAAACCCAGAAGATATAGTATATCTTGACTTCAGCAAAGCATTTGACAAAGTATCTCATACCATTCTTATTGAAAAAATGACCTACTATGGAATGGACAAGGCAACTGTTAGGTGGATTTATAACTGGCTTAGTGATCGGACCTTAAGAGTGATCATAAATGGTTGCAAATGCAGTTGGAACAATGTCTTAAGTGGGGTACTACAGAGCTCTGTTGTGGGCCCTGTGTTTTTCAACATCTTTTCAACATGATTGAAGGAATTGAGGATAAACTGATTAAATTTGCTGATGACACAAAGCTAGGAGGGATAGCTAATACTAGAGAAGAGAGAGAGGATTGAAAAAATATCTAAACAAACTGGAACTGTGGACAGCAACTAAAAGAATGATTTTTAAAAGAGAGAAATGCAAAGTCCTACATTTGGGCAAGAAAAATGAAAAAAACATATACAGAATGGGAGGAATAGGGCTAAGCAACAGCACACATGAAAAAGACTGGGGTATGCTAATAGATCACAGATTGAACATGAGTCAGCAGTGTGATGCAGCAGCAAAAAAGCAAACACAATTCTAGGTTGCATTAACAGAAGCATAGAGTCTAGATCACATGAGGTAATTATCCCTCTCTACTCCTCCTTGGTCAGACCTCATCTGGAATACTGTGTCCAGTTCTGGGCACCACATTTTAAAAAAGACATAGAAAAACTGGAGCAAGTTCAGAGAAGAGCTACCAAGATGATGACCAGTCTACAAACAATGTCCTAGAGGATTTGAGAATGTTTAGCTGGCAAAAGACAAGACTGAGAGGAGACTTAGTAGCTGTCTACAAATATCTGAAGGGATGTCACTCTGTAGAGGGATTAGCTTTATACTTATTTGCACAAAGAAAGACTAGAAGCAATGGAATGAAACTGAATGGGAGAAGATATAGATTAGATATTAGAAAAAACTTTTTGACAGTGAGGGTGATCAATGAGTGGAACCGGCTGCCATGAGAGGTGGTGAGTTTTCCTTCAATGGGAAGTCTTCAAACAGGTTGGAAAGCCATATGTCTGAGATGCTTTAGTGAATCCTACATTGAGCAGGGGGTTGGACACGATTTCCCTGGAGATCCCTTACAACTCTAAGATTCTATGATTTCATATTTTGCAGCAAAAGAACAGTATGACTGAGCCCTGCCTAATTTCAGACATTACAGCGTATATGTAAAGCATCTGTACCAGCAATGTTAGATGGTGAGAAGACTGATTATATCATGCAGCAAAAAACTGAAATTTGTGTTACCTTCAAATCAACCATTGGAAGATGATGAGGGTCACATGTTGCTTACTTAGGCTCTTCAAAGAGGCTACAAAATGGTTAATAGAGACAACTGTGGCATTAGAAATGTCAATCCACTCTTACTTATATTGGAAAATGCTGACAAGGCTGCAACAAGGGACAGAGGAAGAATATCAATTTCCGAATTTATCCTGCTGCCCTGGGTCTGTTGAGGTCCGTGGTGCTTCCTATTGCTTTTTCACAGGCCATAGTGGTAATGTACCAGGCTGGCCCTAGCCTTTTGATAATTTCATCCACCCGGGGCATTGGGTACATGTCAAATTTAGAGACCTCATTCAGCCTCCAGTAGTCATTGCAAAACCATCATTTCCCATCTGGCTTTGGCACCAACACTATGGGACTGGACCAGCCACTCTTGGACTCCTCAATGACACCGCGATCCAGCATCCGCTTCACCTCTTTCGAGATTACCTCTCGCCAGGCTTCTGGGATCCGATAGAGCTTCAGGTTGACTCAACATGAGGCTCTGTTAGAATCTCATCTCTATGAACTGAGTGAGACCTGGTAACTCAGAGAAGAGGTGTATATTTCAGTGTAACAGCTTCTGGACTGCTACTTCTGAAAACATGATAAGGATTTTGCCACCTTGACATCTTCCACAGACTTGGCCACCAAGCAACGTTCCCTATCTTGCCAAAGCTTGATTAGGTTGACGTGGTAAACCTGGTAGGGCTTCCTTCTTCATGGTTCGTGGATTTTGTAGTTGACCTCGCCAACCTTTTCCACCAATTCATAGTGACTCTGCCACTTGGCCAGGAGCTTGCTCTCCACCGTGGGCACCAGTGCAAGTACTCGATCCCCAGGGTTGAACTGTCTCACCCTCGGTGACCTGTGAAGATCTGAGGTTTTGGGTTGTAAATATCCACCTAGGCAGATTAACAATGCAACAATATTTTATTTCTTACATCAAGGTTTTATAACAACTCCAGGTAAATGGCCAAAATACAATTGTCTCAGTCCACAAGATCCACTCCCCGGGATGGTAGTTCCATTGCCTTTGTGCCAGGCGATACTCACTGTCTTCTAACTTTTGGTTGGCCCACATATTTTGTATCTCCAGCCAATATAGTCTGTAGTCACACTACATGCTCCTCCACATGACAGATAAAATGATAGAAGCACAAGTATCCAGTAGCAATAGTCCTTAAGAAAATTAATCAAATCCAATCGACAACCCAGTCGGCAACCGATCTCTAAACTCCATAGGCCATCCATTCGTCCATTGGCTCCAGGACCTCAGCCTAGATCCTATCCCTGCGATGTCATTCCACCAACTCTCTGACTAAACATGTGGCTTATCCTTCTCTCCCTGGGATCAGCCCCCTAGGTGGACAGAAGTGTTCACACCTTCCCCCTTAGACATTTGCTTTTAGCTGAAAGAATGAAAAGTCATTCAGAAGATCATCACTGAAGACTGCATGTAAGACCAGTCGGCAACCAATCTCTAACCTTGACATAAACTGATGAGCAAGCAGAACATTATTAAAATACAGCAAGCAAATCTCTAATGAAACACAATAATAAGATTGACTTAACCGGTGCTCCGTGCTAGAAAAAGTCTGCATCCCTTAGAGCCATGGACTCTGCTCCACGTGCAATGGTTTAATAGTCTTAGAAAAAGGCCAGCTCCACACACTACCTGTTATACACCCTTGACTCTTAGGCTTTAAGGAAGTGCTCTTTCACCATGGGCATCACATTGATAATCCTCCCTCACATCTGGGCCACATACTCGATTACACTCTGGTAGGGTGTAGATCCCGCTTCCCAGGTCTCTTTTGTTACATCCAGTCCACGGGGATGTCTTGAATACATTGGTTCAAACAGGGATAAACCAATAGAGGCTTATGGAGCATCCCTGATCCTAGAGAAATTAAATCCAGCTCACCATAATTGGCATCCTGAAGATGTTCGGACCTCGAAAACGCCGCGTCAAAGCATAGGAAATCACAACATAAAAAAGTCCATGTCGCGACTGACAGGTTTCCATTTTGAGTGCTCATTGACGATGAGGATGAGGCAGCATCCCCTGAACGAACCATGAATACTTTATTCACACAAAGTGCTCAAAGAGGACATACAGAGTCAACAGTATAAGTTACATGACACTAAGCATTGATGCGTTCCAGGTGACTGAGCACCATTAATCATGATTAAAGGTGAGGAGTCACCTAAAATGCGTCAATGCCACGACATTCTGTTTGATCTCCCTGGACAACTCAGCACTGAACCAGCGTTTGCAGAGAGTAAATAAACCAGTCCATCACTACCCTTTCCAGCATCTGGGCTGGGGAAGAAGACTCGGGCTGCAGCCATTTTTGTACCAGGTATAGAAGATCAAACATCTGGTACTGGGAAGACTTTTCTCTGTGAAAACTCAATTGATGCACACGCCCTGACTGCCAGGGTTACGCCCAGCTGAGCCAAGATCTACGCCTTGAGTTTACCATGCTCCTTGGTATCCTGCAGAGTCAAGTCATAATAAGCTTTCTGTGGCTCCTCCAATCAGATATGGCGCCAGAACCTCCACCCACTGCTCTGGAGGCAGTCTCTCATGGTCTCAACCTCTCAACTCTCTCAAAAATAGTCAGGAACACCTCAACGACATCGCCTGGAGTCATTTTCTGCAATGCCCCTCTTACTGTCTCCCTCATCTGGGTATTGTCACCTTTATTTGGAGAAGATGCAGTTGCATGGCCGCAGACAGCCTCTGCCAGTATTTCCATGTGCCGTTGCTGCTGCTGTATCTGTTGCATCAGGGGTCTGTTGGTCTCCAGCTGAACCGGCTGCTAGATATTAGCTTGAACCAGCTGCTTAATTTACTCCTTCATTTTGCTTGATTGTGCTTGCACCACTATAGCTGCTATCACCCAGGACATACAGTCTTTATCCACAAACACCTGTGCTCCTTGGAATTTGTGCCTGCATTTAAAGCACCAATTGTAAGGAATCCACTCGCTCTGGCAGCCATTAAGGAATGCATAGGCTTTTTTGGTTCTGGTACAAACTATTTTGGAATCATCATAAACGTTAGCAAAGTCCACATGAACGGAAAATAGCCCTTTTCTGGGCACAAATATAGCAGAAAATAAATACTCTGTATATACAGCACAAGCTCACCCATTTAGTCCTCCACTCTCAGCCTCTGGCAGAGTCTGAGCAATACAACCATGGTCCTTCCTCCTCCAAACACAGACCCCATTGAGACAGCCTTCATTTTACAGGCCATACCACACCCAAGGGCAGAGATATGGGAGCAGCCAGTCCCACCCATCTCTTTGACTGCTCCTAAACCTAGCCATTGCTGCGCCCTATTGACACTCTCAGCACTCTCAGTCTGTTCTGTAACCTGTTTTCTGGGTTTATATAATCAAAGTTAACCACCTTGTTTTAGATGAAATTGTAAAAATCTATGAAGCCATCTCCGGAGAGGGGACATATCACTCTCACATTGAACATATTTGATTAATTATAACTGGAGAAGTGAAAAAGAGCTGGCACTATAACCTTTTTTGAACTAGGACCTCCATATATATAATTACATATAGGTTATCTGCTGAGAGC
Organism: Phyllobates terribilis; assembly: GCF_046119375.1. Lineage (NCBI taxonomy): Eukaryota > Metazoa > Chordata > Amphibia > Anura > Dendrobatidae > Phyllobates > Phyllobates terribilis. Next base: position 255,937,812 of record NW_027362764.1, read on the forward strand.
CAGCCACCAAGTCTAGGATTCGTAGGCGGAGAAGTACACCTTCAGAGGCAAGGGCTTCCTCTTTTCAACGGGATTATCTCAGACATTCTGGTGTCAGTGTCCAGTTACGAATATTGGGGTTTGCATAGATCCAATATTTATGGGAGATATATTTTCAACATTGTGACGAAGTAACGAATGCATGTAATGCATTCACTAACATCACTGTGAGGCCGGCCTAACACCTCCAAATTAATATCGGCCATGGATGACGATATACAGTGCTGGCCAAAAGTATTGGCACCCCTGCAATTCTGTCAGATAATACTCAGTTTCTTCCTGAAAATGATTGCAATCACAAATTCTTTGGTATTATTTTCTTCATTTAATTTGTCTTCAATGAAAAAAAACACAAAAAGAATTGTCCTAAAGCCAAATTGGATATAATTCCACACCAAACCTAAAAAAGGGGGTGGACAAAAGTATTGGCACCCTTTGAAAAATCATGTGATGCTTCTCAAATTTGTGTAATTAACAGCACCTGTAACTTACCTGTGGCACCTAACAGGTGTTGGCATTAACTAAATCACACTTGCAGCCAGTTAACATGGATTAAAGTTGACTCAACCTCTGTCCTGTGTCCTTGTGCGTACCACATTGAGCATGGAGAAAAGAAAGAAGACCAAAGAACTGTCTGAGGACTTGAGAAACCAAATTGTGAGGAAGCATGATCAATCTCAAGGCTACAAGTCCATCTCCAAAGACCTGAATGTTCCTGTGTCTTCCGTGCGCAGTGTCATCAAGAAGTTTAAAGCCCATGGCACTGTGGCTAATCTCCCTAGATGTGGACGGAAAAGAAAAATTGACGAGAGATTTCAACGCAAGGTTGTGCGGATGGTGGATAAAGAACCTCGACTAACATCCAAACAAGTTCAAGCTGTCCTGCAGTCCGAGGGTACAACAGTGTCAACCCGTACTATCCGTCGACGTCTGAATGAAAAGGGACTGTATGGTAGGATACCCACGAAGACCCCACTTCTTACCCCGAGACATAAAAAAGCCAGGCAGGAGTTTGCCAAAACTTACCTGAGAAAGCCTAAAACGTTTTGGAAGAATGTTCTCTGGTCAGATGAGACAAAAGTAGAGCTTTTTGGGAAAAAGCATCAACATACAGTGTATAGGAAAAAAAAAGAGGCATTCAAAGAAAAGAACACTGTCCCTACAGTCAAACATGGCGGAGGTTCCCTGTTGTTTTGGGGTTGCTTTGCTGCCTCTGGCACTGGACTGCTTGACCGTGTGCATGGCATTATGAAGTCTGAAGACTACCAACAAATTTTGCAGCATAATGTCGGGCCCAGTGTGAGAAAGCTGGGTCTCCCTCAGAGGTCATGGGTCTTCCAGCAGGACAATGACCCAAAACACACTTCCAAAAGCACTATAAAATGGTTTTAGAGAAAGCACTGGAGACTTCTAAGGTGGCCAGCAATGAGTCCAGACCTGAATCCCATAGAACACCTGTGGAGAGATCTCAAAATGGCAGTTTGGAGAAGGCACCCTTCAAATATCAGGGACCTGGAGCAGTTTGCCAAAGAAGAATGGTCTACAATTCCAGCAGAGCATTGTAAGAAACTCATTGATGGTTACCGGAAGCGGTTGTTCGCAGTAATTTTGGCTAAAGGTTGTGCAACCAAGTATTAGGCTGAGGGTGCCAATACTTTTGTCCTGCCCTTTTTTGGAGTTTTGCGTGAAATGATCAATGATTTTATTTTTGCTTCATTCTCTTTTGTGTTTTTTCCTTGCAAACAAATTAAATGAAGAGAATAATACCAAAGAATTTGTGATTGCAATCATTTTCAGGAAGAAACTGAGTATTATCTGACAGAATTGCAGGGGTGCCAATACTTTTGGCCAGCACTGTATATGCCATGTTTCCTATCTGTGGAAAGCTAACATCATGTAGGAAATAAGTCAATAAAATCTCTCACCTGGGACATCCAGGTGCAAAGATATCTTGAAAGTTGGGATCTCATAATTTTCAAAATTATTAACCATATCCCATGACCAGCCCCCCATATGAGCTCACCAAGGGAGGTATATGGGCATAATCTTGATCTAATAAAATCAGAGTTTGGGTTTTTGTCATTTTTCAGTCCTGGAAGACACAGTGTACTGTGGTTCTGTCCGTTGCTCTAAGTGCCTCCCTCCGCTAAGCTCTGAGACATTTCTGTAACACAGGTTTAGTACATTTCTGTTGCTTATCCTTTTTATTTTATCTACTTGTATATACTGTAAGGCAGCGGTGTTCACACCGTGCAGTAACTGAGGCAGTGACCCAAGCAAGTCCAACATATGCAGCAATTATTCAGCAGACTCACAGGTAAACAGGAAAGTCCTCCAGTTCGCAGCGGGGTTAACACAAGTCAAAAACAACGTTTGCCGGGGGCAACGGCCACGCTGAGCCTGCTCAGAGCCTGACGGTTGCAGAGCCTTCCCAGGCATGGGTTCAGCTACTCACAGGTCTGCCGAGCTTTCCTGCTATGCTCCTATGCTCCTAGCTGGTCCCAACACTGAACAACACTAATCCTTAATACAGGGTTTTTAAAGGACCTGTGGCAAGAGCCACCGGAAAACACAAGTTGGAGGGAGGAGGCCGCCCCACTGCCTTCCTGTAGCCTCCTCCAAGAAATGAAGGCCCTGCTGGGTTTTACTTAATCAGCCTTAGCCAGATAGCCTGACCAAGTCAATGCTCATCTTCATTTCTGCATTGTAGCCGCAGCTGTGTCTGTGACTGCAATGCACTCCAATGGGTTTAATAGGTCTTTGTACACATTCTGGGGGACATATACCGTCCCTCGTATACGATCCCAGTCACTGCCTCACATATCCCCCCCCTCTGTTCAAACTTGTGGGGTGGAACATTTGGCACCATACAGGGTGACTGGGACAGGGCATCTGCATTTGCCTGTGACTTCCCAGGGAGATGTTCTACAGAGAAACTGAAATTTTGCAGTGACAGAAACCATCTGGTGACTCGCGCATTCCTCATCCGATCCGATACCAAAGGTGAGTGGTCCGTCACCAAGCGGAACTGACACCCGAGTAAATAATAACTTAACGATTCCAAGGCCCACTTAATAGCCAAACACTCCTTCTCTACCACACTATAGTTTTTCTCTGCAGGGATAAGTTGTCTACTTAAGTAGGTGACCGGGTGCTCTTCACCATTCACTTTTTGTGACAATACCGCCCCTAGACCTAGCTCCTAGGCATCTTTCTGTACAATGAAGGTTTCCTTGAAGTTGAGGCTGATGAGGACCGGCTGTCCACACAGGGCCAATTTCATGGACTGGAAGGCTTCTTCTGCCTGAGGGTTCCACTGAACCATTACTGATTTTTTCCCTTTCAAGAGATCGGTCAGGGCGCCGTTCTCTCAGCAAAACTAGGTATAAACCAGCGGTAATAACCAAGGATGCCAAGGAACGCCCTCACCTGCTTTGTTAGTGACGGTTTAGGCCAATTTTTTATGGCCTCAACTTTATTGATTTGGGGCTTGATAATTCCTCGACCAATCGCATACCCCAAATATCGGGCTTCCTCTAGCCCTATCGCACATTTTTTGGGGTTTGCCGTTAACCCGTCGGCTCTGAGAGAATCCAGCACCTCTTGTACCTGGAATAGGTGCGTATGCCAGTCGGTGCTAAAGATGATAATATTATCTAGATACGAGGACACGTTTCCTGATGAAGCTTGAGCACTATGTCCATCAGCCTCTGGAATGTAGCCGGAGCCCCATGTAACCCAAAAGGTAAGACCACATAATGATATAGACCCTCCGGAGTTATGAAGGCGGTCTTTTCCTTCGCCGATTCCGTGAGAGGTACCTGCCAGTAACCCTTGGTGGTAAAGTACTGGGCCTGCCCCAGCCTATCAATCAGCTCATCCACCCTGGGAATTGGATAAAGGTCAAATTTAGACACTTCATTTAACTTCCGGAAATTGTTACAGAAGCGTAACGATCCGTCTGGTTTCGGGATCGGTACTATGGGGCTAGCCCACTCACTCCATGATTCCTCGATGATGCCTAACTGGAGCATTTATTTTACCTCAGCCATGATGGCTTGCCTCCGGGCTTCGGGTACCCGGTACGGTCTCATTAGTACCCTTACCCTAGGTACGGTGACAATGTCATGTTGGAGAACCGTAGTCCTACCTGGTAGCTCTGAGAACACGTCGGTATTCTGCTGCACCAGTGAGCGAGCATCCCGTCGCTGCTGTTTAGTGAGAGCATCACTTATCCTGACCTCTCCCCCGGACGCATCCCTTGCTGAAGGTAGAGAACTCTCTGACGGCATGCCCGAAGTGACGTCTGTAACTAAACACTCTCGATTTTACAAAGGTTTTAGCAGGTTTACATGATAAAGCTGCTCCGGTTTCCTCCTTCTGGGCTGATACACCAGGTAATTTACCTCCTCCACCTTTTCTCGAACCTCATATGGCCCTTGCCACTTGGCCATGAGCTTACTCTCAGCTGTAGGTACATGTACTAACACCCGATCGTCCTTGTTAAAAGACCTGACCGTGGCTCTTTTGTTATATGTGCGACTCTGGGCTGCCTGGGCATCTAACAGATGTTCTTTCACGATGGGCATGACCGCCGCGATCCGGTCCTGCATACTATCCACATGTTCAATTATACTCCTGTGTTGAGTCGGCTCTTGTTCCCATGTCTCTTTGGCTATGTCCAACAGACCCCTAAGGTGTCTGCCGTACAATAACTCAAAGGGAGAGAACCCTGTGGAAGCCTGGGGTACCTCTCGGATGGCGAACATCAAATAGGGTAGCAACATGTCCCAATCCCTTCAGTCCTTAGAAACCACCTCTTTTAACATGGACTTGAGGGTTTTATTGAACCGTTCTACTAGCCCCGTCGGGTTGAGGGTGGTACACCGAGGTGCGCAATTGTTTTATTTTTAGCAGTTTGCACAGTTCCCTCGTCACCTTGGACATAAAAGAGGTCCCTTGATCCATCAGGATCTCCTTAGGTAGCCCAAGGCGAAAGAACATGGCAAACAGCTCCCGTGCAATCAGTTTCGCCGAGGTGTGGCATAGCGATATAGCCTCCGGGTACTGGGTGGCATAGTCGACGACCAGAAGTATATATTGGTGGCCATGAGCGGATTTTACAATGGGCCCTACCAAGTCCATTGCAATCCGTTCAAAAGGTACCTCTATCACTGGCTGAGGTACCAATGGGCTACGGAAACTGGCAGTGGGTGTGGTCAGCTGACATTCGGGGCAGAATTCGCAGTACTTTTGGACGTCTGTGTAAATCCCAGGCCAAAAGAACCGCTGCAAGATACGTTCTTGCATCTTTTTAACCCCTAAGTGTCCACACAGCAGGTGTGTGTGCCATCTCCAGAACCGCCCGACGGTACGACTGAGGAACCACTAACTGTTCCACGACCTCGTCCCTGATTTTGTCTACCCTATAGAGCAACTCACCGTTGACTACCATGCTTGGAAATCCAGTATCTGAACCGGGCTGTTGAGCTACGCCATTTACCTCTAACACCCTATCCCGCGCCCGAGTCAGGGTGGGATCCTGTAGCTGAGCTGTCCCAAACATTTCCCGGGACACTTCCAGCTCGGGGATCGATGGGGTATCCTCGATCTCTCCTGCCAGACCTCTAGGGGAGACCTATTGGGGTCATACTCTGTCCCTAGGTTGGACACCTCTATGACAGGTACTCCTGACTCGGGTTCGTCGGGTACAGCACCTGTAATAAATTTTACCGGGAAAGAGTGGATTTTGTTTTTCCACAGAGTCCAGAACAGGGGCAAGTCTCTTCCCAACACAGTCCCATATGGAAGAGTTTTTACCACCCCCACTACATGTTTTATGTTGCCTCATGGCGTGAACAAAACTACCTCCGCGGTTGGGTACTCTCGGAGGTCCGCACGGATACACACAACCCCGACTGTCCATCCACTGGGGTTGTCTCCTGCCACCAGCGACCCATGCACCAAAGTCACTAGGCTCCCCAAGTCAAGGAGGGCCTCCGTGGGGTACCCATTAACCAGTACCTGGCACAGTTGGGGTTCACTGTCCTGGGGGTCGGCACTCTCAGTGCAGACGGTCTGGGCGTACATTGCGACCCGGCGGTTATACCCGCAGTCCATAGACTCCGTAGTCAGGGGGCAGTTAGCAACCACGTGTCCCGGCCCCTGACACCGCCAGCACCTAATGGTGGAGGCACGGTTAGTTCTTGTGACAGTTTGGGAGGGAACCGGTCTCCCGCCACTCTCACCCCAGGGTACCCCTTCAGCACGGCTACGGTGCTGACTTTCCTCAGCAGAGGGACGTGATCCCTTTCCCGGTTCCTGGGTTGGCAGGGATCGGTGTGACATTCGCGAGTGGACAGAGTCCCGGATAAAGTCCTGAGTGGCTGAGTAACGCTCGATCAGACTGACCACCTGGTCGAGGGTGCCGGGGTCCCCTTGTCCCACCCAATGTTGGATAGCAGCCGGCAGAGTCCTCACCAGCCGGTGGACCACCACCTTCTCCACCATCTGGGCTGGAGTAAAAGACTCAGACTGGAGCCACCTCTTTACCAGCTGCAGAAGGTCATAAGCCTGAGACCGGGCAGGTGGGGTCTCCACATAGGCCCATGAAAATACGAGCTCAGCCCTCACGTATGTATTGACCCCCAGTCGGGCAAGGATCTCACCTTTGAGCCTCTGGTAGCCCTGGGCGTCCTCCCGATTGAGGTCGAAGTAGGCCTTCTGGGCATCACCGACTAAAACGGAGCAACCACTTCCACCCACTGGCCGGCTGGTAGGTTTTCCCCCTCTGCTGTGCGTTCGTATATGGTCAGGAAGGCTTCCACGTCGTCCTCCGGTCCCATCTTCCTCAACGCTGAGCGAACCTTGTCCCGGGCCTCTCGAAGTTCCGGAATTGGCATCGTAGCAGTTTCCCACAGGGCAGCAATCTGTTGCAGCAACATTTCATTTGTTTTTTGCTGCTGCTGGTACAGTAGCTGCTGCTGCTGATTGTGCTGCTGTTCCCGCTCCTGCTGTTGCCACTGAGACTGCAGCTGCTGCTGATTTTGCTGCTGTTCCCACTCCTGCAGTTGCCATTGGAGATACTAGTGCTGCTCTTGCAGTTGCCGCCGAGACTGCAGCTGCTGCTGCAGGGTGAGTACCAACTGCTTTAACAGCTCCTCCATTTTGTCCATGGGGTGGGGCTGAAAGATGGCAGGCTGGATTGTGGTCATGCAGCTGCCGGTAGGGTATGCCTCAGTCACAATGCCCGCATTCTCCACCAAGCTGTAAGGCAGCGATGTTCACACCGTGCAGTAACTGAGGCAGTGACCCAAGCAAGTCCAAAATAAGCAGTTTTTATTCAGCAGACACACGGGTAAACAGGAAAGTCCTCTGGTTCGCAGCCGGGTTAACACAAGTCAAAAACAACGGTTGCTGGGGGCAACGGCCGCTTAGAGACTGACGGGTGCAGAGCCTTCCCAGGCGAGGGTTCAGCTACTCATTGGTCCGCTGAGCTTTCCTGCTATTCTCCTAGCAGATCTTTAGAAAATAGCAAAAGGCAATGGTACTCACCAGCCAAGGTTTCAAGAAAAAATGCACACCAGGACATGGCCGGCCCCCTTTTGTTAGAAGGAGGTAACACAGGTGCAGAATGCTAATGAACAATCGCCCTCACTCACTCTCACTGGAGGGGCGACTACCCAGCACTAAAACTGCACACAGATGAAACTTGCAGTAGGGTGCAATTCACACACTCGCGGCACTGTGCCTAGCCAGCATCCTATTACACGCCCCTACTATTCGACTAGGCGGGATGCCCGGCACCCTATCCGTGCATCGCAGAGTTGTGAAGCCCCCACTCACAAGGTCACCATTACTGGGCCTGGCCGTGCCCTGGCAGATAAAAAAAGTGCAAAAAATATCATATGAGGTATTAGTTGACATTTTGGCCAAAATACGTAAGCTCGCAACCCATCGTCAAGGGTCCTCACGGTTTTGCGAGTCCCTATTCTAATATTAAAAACAGACAGCATAGCCAGAAAAATAGACAGAATTTTTAGAAAATAGCAAAAGGCAATGGTACTCACCAGCCAAGGTTTCAAGAAAAAATGCACACCAGGACATGGCCGGCCCCCTTTTGTTAGAAGGAGGTAACACAGGTGCAGAATGCTAATGAACAATCGCCCTCACTCACTCTCACTGGAGGGGCGACTACCCAGCACTAAAACTGCACACAGATGAAACTTGCAGTAGGGTGCAATTCACACACTCGCGGCACTGTGCCTAGCCAGCATCCTATTACACGCCCCTACTATTCGACTAGGCGGGATGCCCGGCACCCTATCCGTGCATCGCAGAGTTGTGAAGCCCCCACTCACAAGGTCACCATTACTGGGCCTGGCCGTGCCCTGGTGTGCATTTTTTCTTGAAACCTTGGCTGGTGAGTACCATTGCCTTTTGCTATTTTCTAAAAATTCTGTCTATTGTTCTGGCTATGCTGTCTGTTTTTAATATTAGAGTAGGGACTCGCAAAACCGTGAGGACCCTTGACGATGGGTTGCGAGCTTACGTATTTTGGCCAAAATATCAACTAATACCTCATATGATATTTTTTGCACTTTTTTTATCTGCCAGGGCACGGCCAGGCCCAGTAATGGTGACCTTGTGAGTGGGGGCTTCACAACTCTGCGATGCACGGATAGGGTGCCGGGCATCCCGCCTAGTCGAATAGTAGGGGCGTGTAATAGGATGCTGGCTAGGCACAGTGCCGCGAGTGTGTGAATTGCACTCTACTGCAAGTTTCATCTGTATGCAGTTTTAGTGCTGGGTAGTCGCCCCTCCAGTGAGAGTGAGTGAGGGCGATTGTTCATTAGCATTCTGCACCTGTGTTACCTCCTTCTAACAAAAGGGGGCCGGCCGTGTCCTGGTGTGCATTTTTTCTTGAAACCTTGGCTGGTGAGTACCATTGCCTTTTGCTATTTTCTAAAAATTCTGTCTATTGTTCTGGCTATGCTGTCTGTTTTTAATATTAGAGTAGGGACTCGCAAAACCATGAGCACCCTTGACGATGGGTTGAGAGCTTACGTATTTTGGCCAAAATATCAACTAATACCTCATATGATATTTTTTGCACTTTTTTTATCTGCCAGGGCACGCCCAGGCCCAGTAATGGTGACCTTGTGAGTGGGGGCTTCACAACTCTGCGATGCACGGATAGGGTGCCGGGCATCCCGCCTAGTCGAATAGTAGGGGCGTGTAATAGGATGCTGGCTAGGCACAGTGCCGCGAGTGTGTGAATTGCACCCTACTGCAAGTTTCATCTGTGTGCAGTTTTAGTGCTGGGTAGTTGCCCCTCCAGTGAGAGTGAGTGAGGGCGATTGTTCATTAGCATTCTGCACCTGTGTTACCTCCTTCTAACAAAAGGGGGCCGGCCGTGTCCTGGTGTGCATTTTTTCTTGAAACCTTGGCTGGTGAGTACCATTGCCTTTTGCTATTTTCTAAAAATTCTGTCTATTGTTCTGGCTATGCTGTCTGTTTTCTCCTAGCAGATCCCAACACTGAACAACACTAATCCTTAATGCAGGGTTTTTAAAGGACCTGTGGCAAGAGCCACCGGAAAACCCGGGTTGAAGGTAGGAGGCCGCCCCACTGCCTTCCTGTAGCCTCCTCCATGAAATGAAGGCCCTGCCGGGTTTTACTTAATCTGCCTTAGCCAGATAGCCTGACCAGGTCAATGCTCACCTTCATTCCTGCATTGCAGCCACAGCTGTGTCTGTGACTGCAATGCACTCTGATGGGTTTAATAGGTCTCTGTACACATTCTGGGGGATATATACTGTCCCTCTTATACGATCTCAGTCACTGCCTCACAATACTGTATTGTTTTGTTCCCATTTCGTAATATCTTTTGTATATTTTTTATAAACACTGCTCTCTTTTGGATTAAATAGATAAAATGTGATAGCTGTGTTTTTCTTGCTCTATAAACCACACCCCTGAAGCTATACGCTACATGTAACGGGTGTTCAATTGGCCCAAATAAATGATTGTTGGAGGCAGCTATTTTTCCGTGGGTTATTGGGAACCTTGGTGGTGACTGTACCAGAGTATATACTGTATATATACAGTGGGGAAAAAAAGTATTTAGTCAGCCACCAATTGTGCATGTTCTCCTACTAATGAAAGAGGCCTGTAATTGACATCATAGGTAGACCTCAACTATGAGAGACAAAATGAGATTCTTTCCAAATCAGACAATGTGATTTTCAGGATTTGTTTTCTCATTTTGTCTCTCATATTTGTGGTCTACCTATGATGTCAATTACAGGCCTATCATTTTTTTAAGTGGGAGAACTTGCACAATTGGAAACTGACTAAATACTTTTTTCCCCACTGTACAGTATATTCCATGCGTTGGAATCGGATGTGTACAGTGGTTTGCAAATTGTATTCGCCTCCCTTGTCATTTTTTGTGTTTTGCTACCATACAACCTGGAATTTGACTGTCTTTTTTGAGGGTTTGCATCAGTTCATGTAAAGAACATGCCTACAACTGTGAACATTTGATTTTCTTTTTTTTGTGGAGCAAACAACAAATAGGACAAATTAACTGAAAACTTCAGTGTGTACCATCCAGCTTTCCCTCGACTTGGACCATTTTCCCTGCCACTGCTGCTGAAAAACATCTCCACTGAATGATACTGCCACCACCAGAAATTTTTTAGGGGCTTCATCGCAAAGGGGGTGCATGCATGCCAATTTTTAATTATTTGGTCTCCTTTGGTTTAATTTATGCTTATATTTTTTCACTTTACTTCACCAACTTAGACTATTTATTGCTGATGCATCATACAGAAATCGTATTACGAAAATATTTAAACACAAATTGTAATGTAGCAAAATAGGAAAAAGCCAAGGGGGGTGAATCCTTTCGCAATCCACTGTATATACTATACTTTCACTGTAAGTTCCCCAATATCCGACCTGGCAGTGAAAGCAGCCACGGCCTCAACCATCAATCATCCACCAATTGCATAATAGTCTTGACGATTGGAGATGGCTTATTGTTGATCCGTGATCATCTGGAAAAGGCGCGGATTTATCAGCGGGATTTCACGTCTGTTCCCTGTCATGTCTCAATGACACATATCTTCCCTTAACGACCTATCCGGCATTCTTCTTACAAATTTTTTATAAAAAAATATTATTTTTTGTGGAGGCATTGAATGGTGCAAATTCTTCCGGCATTTCCCTGAGTAGGACTGGGCACAAAAGGCTAACATTTTTTTTTTTCAAAAAAATGCATGGTGTCTATTAGTGTTTCTATTTTTTTACCATTATCCTCAATTTTGGGAAAATGAGGACTTTCAGTGTGTCAATTAGTGTAAATTTCCCTGATAGGCCCCCATACAGCATTCGAGGCTAGGCACAAAATGCAGAACAATCAATAGTTTCCAAGGCTACTGTTTTCTTTACCATCATCCTCATTCTTTGTAAAAATCAGTATCTTATGAACATTGACTGATGTGAATTCTCCTGGCAGGCTGCTGTGAAGAGCTGGTCACAAAAGTCAAAAATAAAAAAAATCATATATTTCATGTTTATCATTATCATTATTTACATTTTTTTGTAAGAATAGATCCTTTTTTGTGCCTTCTATAGTGTAGGAGCATAAAAGACTGTCGTAGTGTTATTTTTCATCACTACATCACATGGTCAGAGATCGTGATTGAACCAGGAATCAAGCCCTGATTCTGCGTTAGCAATGGCCTATCGATCAGCATAGTAGCCACTAAAAGAAACATATTAAATTGATAGGGAAGAAAGTGACACCCGCATGGAAAGTCACTATCAAGCCCCTTGCCTTCCACTCATCATTTATGAAATACAGGTGAATTCTTAGTAACCCAATGCACAGGAATTATCATTAAAACAACAACAATAAAATAGATAATTTTTGGACTGTTTTATATCATTTTCAAAACATAGAAAATCTGTCAGTGCAGTGTGTTATTAAACAAGCAGTTTCTTACCACTAGCAGACTCGTTACCCATAGTTATTCGATGTATTTTGAAAACACCCACTTTGAAATATCAAAATTGTGTTTCTGTTAAAGATCTTAAAGTGGTTGGGTACAGTCTAGGAGACTTACAGTGTCATGCATGCCTTTTTCAGGTAATTTTATACTTTCATGTCTTTTCCAGGCAATTAGTGACTTTGATGTACTCTCTCAGCAAATTTATTTGTTTGAAAAATTCTGGCAAAATGGCAAAATAAAATATATTTATTTGCATCTACAGTATTTCTTTTTACAAATCATAAAAAAATTGATTCTAAACTCTTAGTAATTGTTACAAAATGCAACTTTGTAATTTGCCTGCACTAAAAATTAAAAAAAACTCTTTCTAAATTTCTAGTCTCTTATGTAAGTACTAGAAGTTGATTAGTTTCAACTGCTTTTAAGGTAATCTGTCACCGGGTATTGGCTACCCCATCTAACATCGGCATATATGCAGGAATCTTAATTCCAGCGATGTATCATTTACTTGGCTGCATGTGTAATTTTGATAAAATCACTGTTTTATAAACTGCATACCTATAAGTTATCTGAATGCTGAGCTCTGTGTATCCTTACTTACAACACTAATTGTAAACCGAAAAAATGAACTAGAGTATAAATTGGTTTACATGAAAATAGGAGCATATTCACACTGGCCATTAAATAGACAAAATCTAAGACAGAGACAAAATGAACATATACCCTGCTATAAGTAAAGGCAAAAGTGCATTTAAATAGCTCTGGGTGCTTCGTAAACACCACTTTTGATAAAAAGCAGAAAAGCCATCCAACCAGCATCAAGATGTACCCAAATCGGGATGGTCTTAAACTCCAGTGAAACAGGCCCGTGAGGAAGCCACAGTATGTGGTGACACGTGTCGGGCAAAACTCCTTTCCCGATCTGTCTTTGCTTACCATGCTTTATTCCAGGATTTTGTGCTATATATCGCAGGCTACAGGTTTGTGGGCATTGGCTCCCTGCCTTTATTAGCTAACAATGCTTTATTCTGGGTTTTCCTGTTGGATTTATCAGGACATAGATTTGAATGGGTTGTGTGTGAACAATATTTTTTGTACAGCACAAAGTTTTATACCCCTCACTTTATTCCATTTGCCGCCATCTTATTAGTGTTTGTTGGTGCTGTTAATATACAAATGTACGGTACATGTGATAGTATGTACAAATTTTCAGATCACATTCTATCCTTTACATTTCTTGGTTGCTTATCAATATCTACCTTTATTGGGAATCATAATATTCTTATACATTACGGGCCATTCTGACTCAGTTTATTGTGTAGTGTGTTTTTTGCATATAGTTTTGGTCAAAATATATCATTGTATTGATTACCTGGGTCCATACATTTTGCATATAGTGCTGGTTAATGCATACTGGTGCATTTAATTTTTTGGGTCCATATATACTGTGCTTTCTTCTGACATTTGATGTACATTGTGCACATTGAGATTTGGTATATACTGTATGTTATTTTTTTAAGCTGAGCTCACATGCAAATACTTTAATTTATTCACATTTTTCCTGATTTTCAATGGTGATATGTATGGTAGAATATTTATTTACATGGTTGCTTGCTAGGCGAGACTGAGCCTTATTTTAGGCTATTGTCATTTATGTCATTAATTGACTTTTTAACTCTTTTTAATTATTCTTGCTGTATGTTACAATAAAGATTTTATTATTCATACAATTTTTTGGTGATCACTGTTTATATAGCATGTGTCTTTTTCTTTTCTTATTTCCTGATATGTATATATACAGTACATATACATATATATATCCCTGTTCTGCTACTGTTCTCTAACGCATAATAAAAAAAAAACATTCTTCTCACCTTGCCCCGGTCCCATATCATGTGGTGTCCTCTTCTGTAGCCATCACAGAAGCTGGCAGCTGTCATCAGCGTGTCTGCTATGGGCGGCGTATGACGTTACTGCCATGCGCCGCTTGCCCATGTCAGCTGCTGGCTTCTGATTTGCGGGCGGCATATATTGCAGTATTCTGCGCCACAATACTGAATGTGCATCCTCAGAAGCACATCCAGCTGAAATAGACACGCACGTGGTCGCACCCTCTGTGACGGCGCTTGTAAAGGTCTCTGCCTTTACATTATGCTGCTCTTAGATTAGGTGGCATAAACCTGGTGACAGATTCTCTATAAAATAGTAGGAAACAGATCTTTTTTTTAATGTAACCATATCATTGGAACTAGCCTTCATAGATTTCTATTCCCTTAGCTTGCTCTGTTAACTGTTGGGAGGCAGCCTTTCCCTCACACATTTTTCCTGTTGTACCTCCAATCTCTAGCTGCATAACTTAACCAAATGACTACAAGGTTATAGATACAGTCATGGCCGAAAGTGTTGGCACCCTGGAAATTGTTCCAGTAAATAAAGTATTTCTCCCAGAAAATTATTGCTATTACACATGTTTTGTTATACACATGTTTATGTCCTTTGTGTGTATTGGAACAACACAAAAAAAATGAGAAAAAAAAGGCAAATTGGACATAATTTCACTAAATAGCTAAAATTGGCCCAACAAAATTGATGGAACTTTTCTAAAATTGTGGGTAAATAACTTTGGTTCAAGCTTGTGATGCACATTCAAACTCAACTGTGGCAAGTAAGAGGTGTGAACAATATGATAAACACACCTGAAACCAGTTAAAAAGGGGAGAACTTGACTCAATCTTTGCATTGTGTGCCTGTGTGTGCCACACTAAGCGTGAAGAACAGAAACAGGAGAAGAGAACAGTCTGAGGACTTGAGAACTAAAATTGTTGAAAAATATAAATTTACAAGTCCATATTCAGAGATCTTGATGTTTGTGCACAACATAATCAAGAAGTTTACAACCCATGGCACTGTAGGTAATCTATCTGGACGTCGACGGCAGAGAAAAATTGATGAAAAGTTGCAAAGCAGGATAGTCCAGATGGTGGATAAGCAGCCCCAATCAAGTTCCAAAGAAATTCAAGCTGTCCAGCAGGCTCAGGGTGCATCAGTTTCAACGTGAACTATCCATCGACATTTGAATGAAGTGAAACACTATGGCAAGAGACCCAGGAGGACCCCACTGCTGACACAGAGATATAAAAAAGCTAGACTGCAGTTTGCAAAAAAAGTACGTGAATAAACTAAAATCCTTCTGGGACAGAGTTTTGTGGACAGATGAGACCAAGAGAGAGCTTTTAGAAAAGCACATCATTCTACTGTTAACCGAAAACAAAATGAGGACTTCAATTAAAAGAACACAGTACCTACAGTAAAATATGGTGTCAAATATGGTAGAGGTTTGGGGGTTGTTTTGCTTCTTCTGGCACTGGGTGTCTTAAATGTGTGCAAGGCATCATGAAATCTGAAGATTACCAATGAATTTTGATTCTCAATGTAGTGCCCAATGTCAGAAAGCTAAGTTTGCATCCAAGGTCATGGGTTTTCCAGTAGCACTATGACCCCAAACATACTTCAAGAAGCACCCAGAAATGGATGGAAACAAAGTGCTGGAGAGTTCTAAAGTTTCTACCAATGAGTCCGGATCTAAATCCCATTAAACACCTGTGGAGAAATCTCAAAATTGTTGTTAGGACTGGAAAAGGCACCCTTAAAATATGAGAGACCTGGAGCAATTTACAAAAGAAGAGTGGTCCATAATTCCAGTTGAGAGGTGTTAGAAGCTTGTTGATGTTTATAGGATGTGATTGATTGCAGTTGTTAATTCCAAAGTATGTGCAACCAAATATTAACCCTCCGTCACATACAATATCGGTTCTAACGAGTTCACATACAATGTGACTGTCAGGCGCAGGCTAGAAAAATACCTATAATATCTAATGTTTGCAATTTCAGTGCTCTAAAAGTGATCAGTGACCTTCATAGGGATGTAATAAAAGAGACTACACATAATCAGGTGCAAAAAAAAACCATTTACTTAACATAAAACTAATAACTCTGAAATACAAACATTTCAAAACTCCCGCCAAATAGTCCCCAGTTCGACTCTGTCAAAAAACTCTACAAAGAAAATTTATGGAAACAAACTTAATTTTAAGGTACCTTAAGTACTATTAAACACATATTCAATCAGAATTAGATCCTGAAGTTTCCCCAGAAAAATTACACTTGCAGAGCAAAGAGCAAGAATTACACATCATTTTTGCATGTGTCAGGCAGATTGTGACATTCATAATTAGAAAGCCTTCTGATTCCGCTTTCCGTGGTGCAGGTGGTGCATCTCCTTCTTTTGGGAGGTGGTGCAGGTGGTGAATTTTCACTATCATCTTCTGGGCGGAATCTTTTGAGCTGAACTTGAAGGCGAGAGGGGATACCGATTGTTTTCATACTTCTCCTGCGTAGCTCTCCAAGCACTAGTTCATGGGCCAATTTTTTCAGATAGAATCGTCTACGGAGTGGTTTAAGCTTGTTTTCAAGGTAAATGACTTGTGAATTTATACCACCCAAATTCAACATAGCAAAAAATATGACCATTGGCCAGCGTTTGGTGTTTCTGCTGACGTTGAAAGTTGAGCAAATCTGATCAGCTGTATCAACACCCCCTTTGGTTGCATTATAAAATGTAATTATCTCCGGGTTTTTTTGTGCCTCAGTCCCAGGATCGATGGCATCATCATCATGAAGTGTTGATAGAAGAAGTACAATTTTTTTTGCTTGTGGTACATAGGAAACCAAAACCTTTCCATTATGGAATGCAAACATACTGCTGTACTGTTGTCTCCCTTTCACACTTACAAACTGTGTAGGCAATTCTTTTTTTATTTTGTCTTACAGTTCCGACATATGAAAGCTTCTGCATTTTCAGATAATCAATCAGATCACAATTTGAAAACCAATTGTCAGCTGTTATATTGCGACCCGATCCAAATAAGGGCTCAGCCAGTCTTTTTACAACATCACTGGGTTTGTTGCTGACACAGTAAGGACCTTCTGGTTGTTTTCCTGCTTAAACTTCCAGGTTGTAAGTGTAGGTCTTACTGGCATCAACAAGGGCATACATTTTTATTCCATATTTGTTTGGCTTTGATGGAATATATTGACGAAAGGCACATTTACCACGAAAACCAGGGAGCATTTCGTCAATAGTGAGATTCTCCCCAGGGCAATAGCTTTTTTTACAGTTTTCAACAAATTTTTGGAATATATCATGAATTGGAGCAAGTCGGTCATGTGTTTTACGTTCGGTTCGGGTAGTTCTGTCGTCAAACCGAAGGCAACAAATTAGAAGCTTGAATCTGTTTATGGACATAACAAGGCCAAATTGTTCAACGCCATCCCCATCTTTACTCCAAAGTTCCTCCAAACTTTGTCTATTTGCCCTATAAGCTCCTGCAAGGTATAATAATCCAAAAAAAGCATGCAGTTCTATTTCATCTGTGGCCTTGATGGTTCTGTTGCAGATGAACTTGTCCTTTATAATGTCTATATATTGGTTGGTATATGTGACAATATAGTCCAGAATGTCATCTGTGAATAAACTATTCCAGCATTCAACTGCAGTTTTTGCATTACTTACAGTTCCTATAACTGCAGGAAGGTGAGTAATAATGTTTTGAGGTTCCCTACATTTTTTCTGGAGTGGCTTCTTGTTCCATTGTTTTTTTTTATATTTTCCCAAATAATAAGATTCTACATCTTCATCCTCATCACTGTCACCATCTTGCTCTGTTTCAGAATCCACTTCACATACATCCACCTCATCATGAGAATCAATCTCACTTTCCTCTCCTAAATCCTCATTCAGTGTGGGGTCTGCATCATCTAACAGCATGTTTGTTACTTCCTCAACATCAAGGTTTTTTGATAAATTGTACATTTTCCTCCCCATTTCAGCAGATAATCTGAAGCAAGAGAAGGAATATGTGTTAGGGAACTACTGTATATGCCTGAGCAGCACACTTTCTTTTTTAATCTGCCTTATTTCTATGAAATATCCTCACACTTTGTGCTATACATTCATAAACCAAGCTAAATAAACAATTGTGATGAATAAAAACATAAAATACCACCCTTATTGAGTGTGACGTGTTCACATACAATGAGCCTGAGAGATTAGCGCAGTTATATCTGTCCTCCTGAAGCTCTGCAATCCAACTGTGGTATGAGGTTTCACAGAGCTGCTAGAGACAGGAGACTACCTGGAGGGAGGGGATTTCCTCACAATCTGGTGAGGAAGGAGAAATGAAAGTAAAAGAGATGTGCCTGTCAGGCCTATTGTATGTGACGGAGGGTTAAGTTGAGGATGCCAACAATTTTGTCTGGCACATTTTTGGGTTGTGTGTGAAATGATGTCCAATTTGTCTTTTTTTCTCTTTTTTTTGTGTTGTTCCAATTCACACAAAGGAAATAAACATGTGTATAACAAAACATGTGTATTTGCAATAATTTTCTGGGAGAAATTCTTTATTTTCTGAAACAATTTCAAGGGGGGCCAATACTTTTGGCCATGACAGTATATGGATTGTAGGTCATTAATTTCCCATCATTTGTAGTGTTATCACTTCACTGATCACTAGTGGTGTAATGAAAATGATGCTGCATGGCAGGTAGACTTAATTGCCTCTCAGCACAATGAGACACCGACTATGAATAGGCCTACAATATTGCAGTCACATGACTTTGTGACACAGCTGAGGGGCGAGGGGATGTTGGGTAGACAGAAAAATAATAATAAAGAGAGGACTACCTCCCCACAGTGAACAGTGCCAGCTTGGGGGTTGAGTTTCCTCCTGTGCTTAGACTGAAGAAACTAGTGAATTTCTGAGACTCAGATTATGGACCAGAAAGTAAGAAAATTCTTCAGAATTTTGAGTGCATGTAAATTACAAACTTGTTTTTACAATTTTCAATTACTAAATGTACAGTCAATTTTTATTCTTTACACAACACATTTTTTTCTTGCCTGCACCTACAGCATACTGTATCATTATATCATTAGTTGAGCTCCTTTTACAACTGTGCAAGAAAGTTGGATAATCCAAATATCTGTAAATGCCACTGTGACTTCAATAAAGCAGTCATTAAGCTTTTCCTTATTAAGTTAGACAGTTACATAACAGGGCTACAGTAAGAATCTGTATAGCTTCTGTAAGAAGATGCAGCCATGTCGCTTAAGATGGGGTATTAGCAAATGTTTTGATTTTACAGATACAAAGCATAATAGCAAACACATTAGCTGTAGTGGTCTCTTCTCCTGAAGACCTATCGATAAATGAATGGATGCCATATGCTTTGTATTCAGGCAGCATGTAAAGGCTTTTCTGAGCACAAACTTTCCTTGGGTCAGAATACTATGTTCATTTTGGATTTTTTTGTACAACATAATAGCTTAAATGATTCAATTTTGATTATTATTTCTGGCTTGAAATTCTGTCTAGAAAACAAAAAGGAAAACAAAGATTAGTGATATGAGAAATAGATTAAGAAAAAAAAAAGAAAACGCTATTAGCCAGCCTTTTTTTTTCTGCTGAGACACGTGTTCAGCAGATTTTTCATTGTGGAAACCAAGGATAGGAAACACCAATTCAGTCATGGAAGTAACTTCAAAGAAGTGAGGGGAACATTTGCAAACTCAGACATGAGTTTCAGACCATTGGCGGACTGCATACTATTTGAGTCTGCCAAAGACTAAACAATGTTTCAACTAAGGCAGGAAAAAAACATATCGCTCCAATATGCTATATCTTACCTTATGTCTTACTAAAGTTCCCATTGTTTTTTAAGAGGCAGCAGCATTATTTGATCTCTAACTATACACTTCATCATTAAGTAGCAGTTTACTAAAGTGAAGAGTAATCTTAAAGGAAAACACTATTCATGGTACAGTATATTAATGAGTATGTTGCAATGATTATGATTACAAAATCCAATCTAGCTTTATGTTATTATATGTTAGTCTAAATATCATTTTGCAAGCCTTATTACCACTTTAGCTTGATACAGTAACATGGAATGATTAAATAAGGGGAACAGACCTACTTATCTCTTCCTGTAGAGTACTTTTAAAGTCAATTACTTCTCATATGCTAACCACTGATTGTCTGATGAATAGGGTTCCCAACACAAATATCCTCTACAAAGGTGTGGCTGTGGAAGACAGTTTCATGTCACAGGTCATACACCATGGACAAACTGAGCCCAGCAATAAAATACATGGTACGTATACCGCATCATCAAGGCCTTTACTAGGTAAGGATTTCTAAGCAGACTGGTTTACAAGTTCTTTTGAAGAGCACTAAGAAATAGAAACATTGAGGACCATAGATGCAGTGATCAGTCAAGGAAAATGTACAGCAGATGAAAAACACATGCTTACTTCCCTTTGAAATGAGAGGATGTCCATCAGTGTCATCAGCAAAGAACTGGGAGCAACCAGTGGGCCCCATCTACACCTATCTACTATTTGGAGAAGTCTGGCCAGAAGTAATTATCATTGAAGACCAAAAATCCATACCCTTGACATGTAAATAAGGCCATGTAACAAAAAGCATGGCAAGTAAAGTTCTGAATATTGGCAGCAGGTGCACTGGACCAATGAGTCAAAAAATTATATAACTGGCTGTAACAGAAGGCAGTATGTTTACCAAAGTGCATGAGAGCAGTACAATAGTGAGTGTCTGCAGGCAACAGTAAAGTATGGTGGAGGTTCCTTGCAAGTTTGGGGCTGTATTTCAGAAAATGGAGTTGGAAAGTTGTTCAAGATTAATGGTGTCCTCAATGCTGCGAAATGCAGGCAGATATTTATCCATCTTGCATTCACATAAGGCAGGCATTCTATTGGCTCCAGATTGATTGTGTCATTAAAAACTATTTTCAGTGTAAAGAAGAACAAGGAGTTATTGTTGTGATTACATGGCCTACACAGAGTCCTGATTAGTGTTGAGCCACCCCCGTAGTGTTCGAGTTCGGTTCGGTTCGTCGAACTGTTCGTCGAACACCTTCGAACACCGTTAAAACCAATGGCAAGCAATCAAAAACACATAGAAACACATAGAAAACACCTTCAAAGGTGTCCAAAAGCTGACAAACTGCTCAGAAGACTCAAATAACACATGGAAAAGTGACAAGTACATATAGTCATGCGAAAAGAAAAGAGGTGGAGGAGTAAAAGGAGGGGGAGACACAGATATAGGCATGTCATGCCCTTCTAAAATCCAAAAAGTGAGAAGCCGACACGTTCAGTCCGCTCCTGCCCGTGCCACCTCCGTGTCGCCGGGTTTGTGCCAGAGCCGCGGTGAACCCTGACGGCCAGCCCCCCTCTCTCAATACTGGTGCCTGTCCGCTGGTGGGTCGAGCGAGCCCCCCTGTGGTGGAGGCAGCTCTAAGCTTTTTAATTTAAATTGTCTCTCTAATTTGAATAAATACACTTTAAATCCATTTACAAGGATCTATTGGAGGGCAAGTCTCATGCCAGCAGCCGCGTAATTCCAGCTCCAGTAGCGTCCACTAAAGCTGCTGCAGTTAAAAAGCTTTTATAAGGATCGAGCTCGGCTGTCCACCGCAAGGCATCCTACTGCCAGTCCGAGCCCCTATGCCTTGGGGTGCCTCCTGATGCTCTTCACTGAGTATCCCGTGGTCCCGAAGCATTTCCTTTGAAAAAATGAAGTGTCCAAACTACAGGTGGTGTAGCTTGCTTAACAGCCGGGATAATCCGCTGACTAGCAGACACTGCTACTAGGCACAAAGTATTTCCTGGGCTAGATGCAGTTAAAAATTTGTAATTAGATACTCTCGTTGGATGCTGAGAAAGCATTCCATAGAGTCTCCTGGCACGCCATATATGATTCTCTTAAAAAGCTTGGGGTAGGGGTCTAGGGGACCCTTTTATAGCCAAAATCATGGCCCTGTATCGCAATACGTCACCTAGGCTGAAGATAAATGGAACTGTAGCACCCTGAGGGCTCGGTTGCTACAGAGGTATTACACCTCACCCAGAGGTGTGATATCTCACTCTCAGGTAAGGATGTAGTGTGGATCAGGACCCGACACCTGCATGCATTACACCACATTGCCGTGGGGCAGGGCGACCAATATGCCCCTGAGATGGGCACGACAGTCCCTGTCCCTGGCTGGAGTGGGGGGAGGGAACACTGAGGAAGGGGAACCCTGTAGTGCAGGAGCAGGGAGGAAGCAGTTCCTGGGTGCATTGAGAAGGGAGTATAAAAGGTGGGCACCATCTTAGTTCAGTGCAGAGAAGTCTGAGCAGAAGTGGCAGGGAGCAGGGGCTCTGCATGAGCTCTGCTCCGGAGGCGGGCCTAGTAACAGAGGCCCAGGCCTGGAAGAGGGAGAAGGAAGGAAGAGGAGCGGAGAAGGCTCCAGGAACGAGGAACGAAGGGATCTCAGGGGTGCGGATGGGCGAGTCGCCACCGCACGCCCGAATCCACCTGCGTGGAGGGGTCAGGCCAAAGGGGGAGACCGGTCCCCGAAACTAGTGGAGGCAGGAAACGACCGTCAGCTAGAAACAGGAGGCTGTGACATTTTATATGGCGCAGCCCCTCGCTACACCCGCTAGGAAGGCACCACATAGTGTCAGGGAAACTGGCGCCAAGTTTACCAAGAGGAGGCCCGAGGCAGCCGGACAGAAGGGTTGGTAAGAAAGGCCAGACAAAGGACACACAAAGGGGGTCCTGTGAAGCACTCCAAAGTTATCTGGGAGTTGTCTGAGCCCCTCACCTGGTGAGCACAGTACGACGTGGGCAGCCGTTACCTGCAGACGTGGTCTGGATAAAAAGAACTGTGAGTAAAGGCCCTGGACTGCATCACTGACTCCGTGTCATTACTGCTGCTGCCCTGCACCATCACCCCCATTCTCCGCATACACTGCCCTGAGGCTATACTCCTCCCGTGGGGAGTTATGCTATGCTCTGCTGCACCCACAACACCAGCCTCAGCGGTTTGCCCTGGAGCGGCGGTTCACTCTGACCGCAATCCATGGGTGGCGTAGTCGGACATTTAAACATCAAAACCACATAAATAGTTCCGCCACTGGTTTGACCGCCCTAAGCCACGGAACCGGGTTGCCGCCACGGAGACTACAACCACCAGCATCCACCAAAAAGGGTCCGGCTCCGGGTGTCCCAAGGCCCAGGGGGCACGTCAGAACATTTTCATCACCTTTCACAATCACCAATGGGACAAGGCAGGGATGTTCTCTGTCCCCTCTCTTATACATCCTAGTGACGGAGCACCTGCTCTCATCAATTCGCCATAACCCCAATATTAGGTGGATTGAGGTGGGAGGCACCGAGTACAAGTGCTCTCTATTTGCTGATGATGTCCTAGTATATATCACTCAATCACATATATCCATCCATGCTGTTATGGCTGAAATAGATCACTTTGTTGCATGGTCAAATTTTAAAATCAATGCAGCGAAGTCTGAGGCCCTCGATGTCTCCCTCCCCAAATCCATATAGGATTCCATCCAGTCCAACTTTCCCTTTCCCTGGCCCTCACAGGGTATCAAATACTTAGGAATTCCTATTCATAGAGACCTCTCCCATCTATGTTATCTTAATTTTGGGCCCTTTATTGAACAACTCCATACAGACCACGGTTGGCAAGTTAGAACTATAAGATTCACTACGTGAACCACTGGTGTTTTGTGGAAAAGCACATGTACACTGTGTTCCAAATTATTATGCAAAAAGTGTTTAGGAGTGATAAGGGAAGAATTTGTTTGTTTGTCAGTTAAACTCATTGATGGTGATGTGTGTCAGGGCTCTTTATATCACTGTAAGCAATTGCAGACACCTGTGCTAATTAGTTTGGCAGGTGTGTCCAATGAAAGGCAAGACTACTTAAGAAGGCTGTCTCACATTATTAAGCAGCCTACATTTTCTGCCAAAATGGGAAAGAAAAAGGATGTGTCGGCTGCTGAGAAGCAACAAATTGTGGAGTGTTTAGGTCAAGGCATGACTACAATCAACATTGTGCGATGATCAGGATGAAGTGTCTTGGCAATCAAGAAGTATGTAGCTGATTCACAGTACACACGTGTGCGTGCTGATAAGGGCAAATTGAGGACTCTTTCCTACAGGCAATTACGTCAGGTTGAAAGAGCAGCGTCAAAAAAGCCTTGTCATAGCAGCAGACAAGTTTTTGAAGCTGCTTGTGCCTCCAACGTCCCCCGAACAACAAGATGCAGGGTCCTTCAGAGGTTTGCAGCTGTGCATACGCCATCCTGTCGACCTCCTCTATCCACTTCACACAAGCAGAAACGGCTCCAGTGGGCCAAACATTACATGAAGACTGATTTCAAAACTGTTTTGTTCACGGATGAGTGCCGTGCAGCGCTCGATGGTCCAGATGGATGGAGTGGAGGATGGCTGGTTGATGGACACCCCACGCAAACACGGCTACAGCGCCAACAAGGAGGAGGTGGAGTAATGTTTTGGGCTGGAATCATGGGGAGAGAGATTGTCGGCCCCTTTAGGATCCCTGAAGGCGCTAAAGATGAACTCCATAATGTATGTGGATTTTCTCAAACAGCACTTCCTGCCATGGTTCAAGAAGAAGAACCATGTATTTCACAGCAAGATCATTTTTCTGCATGATAATGCACCATCTCATGCTGCACATAAAACATCTGCATCTCTGGCTAATATGGGCATAAAAGGGGACAAACTTATGGTGTGACCCCCATGCTCCCCTGACCTCTACCCCATTCAGAACCTTTGGAGCATCATTAAAAGGAGTGTCTATGATTGCGGGAGGCAGTTCACATCTAAGCAACAGCTCTGGGAGGGTATTCTGTCCTCATGCAAAACAATTGAAGCAGAAACCATCCAAAACCTGACAAATTCAATGGACGAGAGAGTTCAGAAGCTCCTTTCGAACAAGGGGTCCTATGTGAAAATGTAACATCACCTAGAAAAAAGTTTTGAGTTGAAAACTGTTTGATTTCAGTTTCTAACAACCTGCTAATGCTTATAATTTCAAAAATGACCATTTTTTTGGTCTTTATTAAAATGAAAAGGTTGATCGAAAAGTTTGGGGGATCTAAGAGTGTGGCAACCCAGTAGTCATGATTACTTCGAATTCTGACAATATGAGGGTCATGCTGCAGGTAGTGCAGCAAGAAGGCACTTATGTGTCTTGCGCATCTCGGAGCCCCAAAATTATTTTCCGGGCTAGATGCAGCTAAAAATTATTATTAATTTTAAATCTGGTGAAGCTTTAGTATAGATGGCCTAATAGGATCAGTGCTGCACACTGCTACAAAGCCCAAATTATTTTCCAGCCAAGATACAGATAAACATGATTAGTAATTTGAAAGCTTAAAACGGTTGGTAGGGTGATTTTAACCAATCATCAAGCTTTTACTCTCCCCAGGATGACACAGGGGTAGAAAAGTCATTTCGGATCCATGATTTGTTCATCTTTATGAACGTGAGTCTGTCTACATTATCAGTGGAGAGCCGCGTGCGCTTATCTGTCAGCACACCACCAGCAGCGCTGAACACACGTTCAGACAGAACGCTGGCTGCGGGGCATGACAAGATCTCCAAGGCGTAAGTGGCTAGCTCCGGCCATTTATCCAGATTGGAAGCCCAAAAAGAGCAAGGGTCCAGTGACACAGTCGTGGCTTCAATGTTTACTTGGAGATACTCCTGTACCATCGTCTCTAGGCGTTGACTATGTGTCAGACTTCTTGTCTCCTGTGGCCTTGCAAAGGATGGGCTAAAAAAGTGGTGAAATGATTCCGCAAAATTGATGTTACCAGCAGATACTGTGGTTCTGTTACGGTTTGAGTGCTGAACACTTGACGGTCCCACGGTTGGCAAGTTGGAACTGTGAGATTCACTACGTGCACCACTGGTATTTTGTGGAAAAGCACATGTAAGATTCTGCAACAGTCTCTGCTGATACTCCTGCATGCGTGCATCCCTTTCTATGGCAGGAATAATTTCTGCAAATTTACTTTTGTACCGGGGATCTAACAGTGTGGCAACCCAGTAGTCAGGATTATTTCTAATTCTCACAATTCGAGGGTCATGTGGCAGGTAGTGCAGCAAGAAGGCACTCATGTGTGTTGCGCATCCAGGAGCACCAAGTCCCTGTTGTGTTGGTGGCGAGGAAACAATCATGCTTCCTTCCTCTGTCCTCTCCCCCCAACCTCGCACAACAGAAATGTGATCAAGGTCTCCCTCATCTGATGAGTCTTCCATCAGTTCGTCCTCCACTTCTTCCTGGGCTCCTGCACCTTCCTCACTAGTTTGGCTGCTACCATGCGCCCTGGTAAAACCATCTCCCCCACCCTCACATGCCTGCCACCTTGGTGCTGCCGACCGTCTGGACCTTGCAGATGCTAGCCGTTCCGCATACAACTCCTCCTCCTCTACTTCCTCCACCTCCTCTTGTGCCACCACCTGACTCCGAATTCTGTTTAACATGTGCTCCAGCATGTAAATCACCGGAATAGTCATGCTGATAATGGCATCGTCAGCACTAAACATCTTCGTCGCCATTTCAAAACTGTGCAGAAGGGTGCATAGGTCCCTGATCTGAGACCACTCCTCCAGCGTGATTTGCCCCACCTCTGGATCTCGTTGGCCCAGGCTATACATCAGAACGTATTGCACCAGGGCTTGTCGGTGCTGCCACAGTCGCTGCAACATGTGCAGAGTTGAATTCCACCGGGTAGGCACATCGCATTTTAGCCGGTGAAGTGGCAGGCCCAACGACCTCTGTAGAGATGTAAGTCGCTGAGCTGCGGGATGCGAATGGCGAAAGTGAGCACACAGCGACCGTGCCCTCTGCAGAAGGCCATCTAGTCTGGGATAGTGGGCTAAAAATTGCTGGACAGGTTCAACACGTGAGCCATACAAGGCACGTGTGTGACATTGCCCCGGCGAAGGGCCGCACCCAGGTTTGCAGCATTGTCGCACACGGCCTTCCCTGGTTTCAGGTCCAGTGGAGACAACCATTCATGAAATTGGTTCTCCAGAGCTGACCACAACTCCTCAGCTGTGTGACTCACATTTCCCAGACATTTCAATGTAAAAACCGCCTGATGACGTTGAGCCCTACTGCCAGCATAGTAAGGAGGTGTGCAGGATCCCTTCTGCGCAGTTAGAAAGCTTGTGGCATGACCAGACAGGCTTTGGGTGCAGGTGGAAGACCGAGAGGAGGTTGAGGAGGCAGAAGCAGTGGAGGAACTTTGACATAAAGAGGATTGACGCACAACTCGTGGGGACGGCAAGACTTGGACAGCAGCCCCTTGTCCTGCTGTCACCATAGTTACCCAGTGCCCAGTCAGCGACATGTAACGCCCCTGTCCATGCCTACTCGTCCAAGTGTCTGTGGTGAAATGCACCCTGTCACACACAGAGTTTCTCAAAGAAGCGGTGATGTTGTGTGCGACATGCTGGTGGAGCGCAGGCACACCTTTCTTTGAGAAGTAGTGCCGACTGGGCATCTGGTACTGGGGCACTGCGACGGACATAAGGTCTCGAAAATCCTCTGTGTCCACCAGGCGGAAAGGCAGCATTTCTGTAGCCAAGAACTTGCAGATGGTGAAATTCAACCTCTTAGCTTTCTCATGGCTAGGAGGAAATGGTCTTTTACTTGTCCACATCTGAGGGACCGAGGGCTGGCTATTGTGCTTAGACGGGGTTGATAAGGGTGTCCCCGGCAAACTGCCGGTCTGTGAGGAAGATGCAGGCGGACATGTTAGGTTGCCTTGATCCAAAGGTGGTGCTATCGATGTCGGACAGCGCTCAACACCAGCTGGTGTTACCACCTCCAAAGAAAATTATGACCTGCCAATCACGCTGGCTGTTGCGGGTAAAGAGGTGGCAGGTCTGCGCCCCAAAACAGGTGTGACTGCTGTCCCCCCAGTCACAGAGGATGAAGAGGCCGCGGATGCACAAGATATGGCAGACGGTGGTTGGCCCGGCCGGCTAGGCCGCATTGTAGCACACTGAGCTTCCCACTGCAACTTATGCTTCATGTCCATGTGCCGGTTTATGCATGAAGTACTCAAGCTATGTATTTTTTGGCCTCTACTTAGCTTTTGCTGACAAATGTTACAGATAACACGAGTTGGGTCATCTTTATCAATCTGAAAAAATGCCCAGGCTATGCAAGGCTTAGCACCCATGCGACCTGAAGAGCCACCACGACTTGTGGTAAGAGGCAGAGTTGTGTTTGAGGATGCAGTTGTTGACGTGCTTCCAGTACTACGTCTCTGTCCAGGAAGGCACAACCTGACCTCGTCGTCACTAGCATCTTCCTCCACCTCCTCTGCTGACCTCATCTCTTGGCTGACTGTGGGTTGACAGTAAGTGGGATCTCCAACCTCATCATCATCACCCTGTGCGTTATCACACCTGTCGTCCTCAGAGCCAACCTGTTCCTGCCCTGACAAAAAACTAAAGTTGTCGCTCCAATCAGGTATTTGAGTCTTATCATCGTCTTCCTCATTGTCTCCACCAACAGGAGTTACAGTTTGGGAATGAGGGTCTACATTATGGTCAGAACCTTCTGCGTCTGGTCCTGGATCCGACTCATAAAGATTCTGGGCATCAGTGCAGATCATTTCCTCGTCTGGATTCACAGAAGCGCTTGAGTCGACCTCTGATTCCCAGGCTATAGTATGAGTAAACAGCTCTGCAGACTCAACCATCTGTTCTACCTCATACTCAGACGGGCAGCTGGAGATTTGGGAGCTGTGAGGAAGCAAGTGCGATTGGGGTGACACCTTTGAGGACTGGAGTATTTGTGATGTTGAAGTTGATGTGGAGGAGAGCCCACTTAAAGGAGCACTTGATATCCGTTGAAGCACCTGCTGTTTTTGTGCCTCATCTGGAATTTGTAGAGATTGGCGTGGCCGTAAGAAAGGGATCTTATCACATTGTCCGCTAAAAGAAGTAGACATTTTAGTTTGGCTGGAAGATGGTCTTTCTTCTGCAGATGTTACTGTTGCTTTAACACCTACCCCACGGACACAACCTTTTTTCCCCTTCCCAACACCCCTATTCCCCTTTCCACCAGCAGCAGGCCTTTTTCCACTCATTTTGGTGGTTAACTAATTAACAACTCTGCAGTTGTTTGCACAAAAAAACAATGGATGGGAACCGAGCAGAGCTGAGTGGCCAAACTGTGGTATTAGGCCAAAACTATTGGCTGGGTTAGATGCAGAAAAAAATTATATTCAATTTGCAACCTGATGGAGGTCAGTATAGATGGACTAATAGAGAAAGTCCCACACACTGCTAGAAGGCCAAATATTTTTTCAGAGCTAGATGCAGAAAAAAATATATTCAGTTTGCAACCTGATGGAGGTCTGTATAGATGGATTAATAGAACAAGTCCCACACACAGCTAGAAGCCCAATATTTTTTCAGAGGTAGATGCAGAAAAAAATATATTCAGTTTGCAACCTGATGGAGGTCAGTATAGATGGACTAATACAACAAGTCCCACACACAGCTAGAAGCCCAATATTTTTTCAGAGGTAGATGCAGAATAAAATATATTCAGTTTGCAACCTGATGGAGGTCTGTATAGATGGACTAATACAACAAGTCCCACACATAGCTAGAAGCCCAATATTTTTTCAGAGATAGATGCAGAAAAAAATATATTCAGTTTGCAACCTGATGGAGGTCTGTATAGATGGATTAATAGAACAAGTCCCACACACAGCTAGAAGCCCAATATTTTTTCAGAGGTAGATGAAGAAAAAAATATATGCAGTTTGCAACCTGATTGAGGTCAATATAGATGGACTAATACAACAAGTCCCACACACAGCTAGAAGCCCAATATTTTTTCAGAGCTAGATGCAGAAAAAAATTATATTCAATTTGCAACCTGATGGAGGTCAGTATAGATGGACTAATAGAATGATGCTATGCCCAAAAGATTTTACTTCACTAGGTGCAGTAAAAAAATTGGTATTCTATACACAGGTGGTATATCTTGCAACACAGATAGGCTACTCCACTGACTAACACACTCTGCAATAGGCCAAAAAGGATTAGCTTTGCTAGATTCAGCCAAATGCTGTGAAAAAAACTTGCACAGCACTGGCACAGACCTGCCTGTCAAAAACTGATAGGAACTGATGTAACCTAGTCCTGAAAAGGACTCCAATTACAATTAGTCTTTACTCCCACAATCTATCTATTTAAGAGCACAGACCTGCCTGATAAAAGTCGTAGGAAATGCTGTAACCTAGTCCTTAAAAGGACTGCAATCACAACTATTCCCTACTCCCAAGCTATCTGTAGATTTGTGCGAAAATTGGCTTGAAATTAACAAGGTATAGCGCACACAGCAACAGCGGTGCCGTCTAACACGCAGCTGCAGCAGTGAGAAAATGGTGGCGACGGGGAAAATGGCTTGGTCTTATAGGGCAAGGACATGTGACATACACTGCCAATGACACATGCCCTTGCTTGTGTGAAAAAAAGCACTTCGCTCCGTGTGTGCGCTGCTGATAGGCTGACAGATTGCACCTCCCCACTGTAAATGCGGGAAAGAGAAAAAAAAATGGAGATCTTCATTGTTCCTGCAGAGATCCATCCCCTGCCCCTCCCCCCACCCCACTGTACACTCAAACTGCGTATTAACATTAATTTTCATCATTACTGAGAAAAAATCCAGTTATGATTTTGGTGCACGAACAGTTATCGAACATAACCTCGAACAGCCGAATTTTTCTCAAATTGTTCGTGTTCGCCGAACGGCTCGAACACCGCCCAAAACAGTTCGAATTTGAGATTGGCGAACAGTTCGAGTAGAACAACGCTCATCTCTAGTCCTGATATTAACATAGGCATACCCGTCTGTAATTAAATGAAAACAAAGAATGATTTGCGCAAGCCTACGTCTGCAGAAGATTTTTTTTCCACGCCTGCCTACAACTTCTTCACTATGAAAAAACAAGAGTGTGTATATATATATATATATATATATATATATATATATATATATATATATATATATATATATATACAGTATATACACAACTCTGGCCACTGAAGAGACCACTGAACAGTTTTCTATTGGAAAGCATGAAAAGACTGGTGGAAAGCATGCCAAGACGCATGAAAGCTGTGATTAAAAATCATGGTTAGTCCACCAAATATTGATTTCTGAACTGTTCCCGAGTTAAAACATGAGTAATTTGAGATCTGAAAGCACGGTTTCTTTTTTAGTATTTTGACGCTTTATCATTTGCTGCCAATAAATACAAAATTTTTAGCTTTGAATTTCGGAGACATGTTGTCAGTAGTTTATAGACTAAAACAACAATGTACATTTTACTCAAAAATATACATATAAAGAGAAAAATCAGAGAAACTGAAAATTTTGCAGTGGTCTCTTAATTTTTGTCAGAGCTATATATATATAGCCTCCATGAAACATATCTTCTCACTATCACTTTTCCAGTGACTCACAATTTATATACAGTATATTGACAAAGTCACTGATAAAGTGATAGAGGGAAGATATGTTTCATGGAGGCTAATAGCTTCCGTGAATTGAAACCATGAAGTTTGCTCCTGCATGGTAGGTGCAATGAGGGTTAATCAGTCATTTTAAAAGGGAGTGTTTTTTGTGAGTGACCATTGTGAAGGGTGGGAGGTCATTCACCATATCTCCACCTTATGATGTGGTCTGGGGTTTAAATGCTAGGCATGCTGAGGCATTAGATGTTAGGTAGGTCTGGAGAAAGTAACTCCAGATCTGTTTGTGTGAAGCTATCCTGAACCACGTGGAGTTACTGAACTCTGAGCAGGCGGATCCCTGCTACCACAAAGACTGTGATTTTGCTTTACAATTTTGCTTTTTTTTTCCTGCTTTGCCCAAAGGGCCGTGTTTTCTTTTATGGACTCAGTGTTGGTTTATGCTGCATTTTAATAAACCAACCAGAAGTTTTAAAGAGACAGTGTACCTGTGTCTACCTTCGTGTGCAGCTGAGTGAGCGATCTACCACAATATAGAGGTGCTTCTCACAAAATTAGAATATCATCAAAAAGTTAATTTATTTCAGTTCTTCAATACAAAAAGTGAAACTCATATATTATATAGAGTCATTACAAACAGAGTCATCTATTTCAACTGTTTATTTCTGTTAATGTTGATGATTATGGCTTACAATTAGTGATGAGCGAGCATGCTCGCTACTGCTCGATGCTCGCCCGAGCATCTCACTGCTCGAGATGCTCGGCGCTCGCCGAGTATTCCCGGGTTGCTCGGGTGGGAACTCGGGTCCCCTCCCTGCATGTTTGGCGCTCTTTAGAGACCCAATGAACATGCAGGGATTGCCTGACATGCACTGTAATGCCGTAGCCATGTTGGTTGTGGGCATTACAGTGATTGGAAGGCCGCACAGCATCATCAGGTCTATATCAAACCTGGCGCCGCCATGCTCGTCACAGTCACTCCGGATCAGACAGTGTAGGGAGAGCTGCTGCTGTGTCAGGGAGAGATTTGATCGTGTATTAGGTAGTGTAGGGAGAAAAACCGTACATTACACATATCCAACTTATCAAACAGTCCTTCTGAGGACTAATCCATCTGCAGAGATATCAGGCAGGCAGGGTGTATAGGCTGGCGGTGTATATAGCAAACTGCAGTGCATATAGCACAAGAGACTCCATTCCAATTCTGCCTTCTGCTGCTGTTAGATATTTCTATACAAAGGCCCAGATCTCAGGGGCCAGAAATACTTTTCTTTGGATCTTAATCCTCATTATTTGCTTAAAAAGCAATCCAGAGAACACCGTTTTTCTGCGCCATTTGCTTGTTTTGTGAGAGGTGCTGCTGCATCAGGGACAGATTTGCTTGTGTATTAGGTAGTGTAGGTAGAAAAACCATACATTACACATATCCATCTTAACAAACAGTCGTTCTGAGGACTAATCTATCTGCAGAGATATCAGGCAGGCAGGGTCTTCATCCTCATTATTTGCTTAAAAAGCAATCCAGAGAACACCATTTTTTCTGCGCCATTTGCTTGTTGGCACTACAGAATACAGCCAGGTCTTTTCCATATTAGAGTGCTAGAAATCCAGCTATTTAAAACTGTGTTTTCTCCGTCAAACGGATCACATATACGTTGTCAGAAAATACTGCCATTTCTGGCCTCCATTAAAAATTTCCTTTAGTGTGTCATTGAAGCAATTCAACGCAGTTTGCTGTTCAAACTACGTACCTACAGGCCAGGTATTTAAAACTCTGTTTTCTCCGTCAAACAGATCACATATACGTTGTCAGAAAATACTGCCATTTCTGGCCTCCATTAAAAATTTCCTTTAGTGTGTCATTGAAGCAATTCACCGCAGTTTGCTGTTCAAACTACTTACTTACAGGCCAGGTATTTAAAACTCTGTTTTCTCTATCACACGGATCACATATAAGTTCGCTCCAAGCTCAGTCATTTGTAGAGAGCGTGGAAGATACTGTCCTCCATTTAAAATAGGCAAGGCACGTGGCAAGGGACGGTGAACTGGACGTGATGGTAATGGTGCATGCAGAGGCCGAGGACAAGGCCGTGGGCAAGCTGAAATTGTGCCACAACAAACACCACATCTTCTCGCCTGACCTTCCTGTCCCAATTTCTAGGGAACCACAGCACACCACTATTAAAACCAGAGCAGTGTCAAAAGGTTGTTGGTTGGATAGCGGATAATGCTTCCAGTCACTTAGCCACCACCACCACCACCCTGTCTTCCACATGGTCAAGTCTCAGTAGCCGTGAGTCTGGACCGCATATTCCTCACCCTGATCCTCCATCCTCCCAACATGCCGAGTACCCAGAGACAACTGATCCCACACTTGGACACTCTGAAGAGCTGTTCACTTTTCCATTTATAGATTCGGGCCTCTCGCCTTGTCCACTTGAAGCGGTGTAAGAGGAGATCGCGTGTAGCGATGCCTAAATATTTGAGCAGCCACGGTCATACGAAGGCGACGGTGGGAAAGTGTCACAAGAGGTGGACGATGATAAGACACAATTGCCAGAAAGTCAGGAGGAGAACCAGGGTGCGGAAGTGGAAGACGAGGAGGTGGATGATATAGTAACTGACCCAACCTGGCAGGAGGACATGCAGACCGAGGACAGCAGCACACAGGGGGAGGGAGGCAGAGCACCCCAACAGGCAGGAAGAATCAGTGAGGTGGCCGCAGACAGAAGGCAGGCAACCGTTCTCCGTAACACCAACACAAAGGAAGTTTCCAGTAAAACTGTTAGGTCTTCCCGAGTCTGGTTGTTTTTTAAAGACTCTGCCGATAACCCCAAAAAGGCCATTTGCACCACCTGCCAGGCCAGCATCAGCAGGGGTGGCAGAACGACATGCCTGACCACCACAAGCATGATCAGGCACATGGCAGCAAAGCACCCGACTTTGTGGGCCGAACTCGAGTGTCCAGATACTGTGTCTGCGGGTGGCACCATTGCTTCTTCCGCTGTTGTGTATGCAAGCCAATCCCATGTCCATGGTGCATGCGAAGACGCCTCCTGCCCTGCACCTGTCGTTGCTCACCCTCAAGTAGCAGCATCAGGAAGCACGTCCATGTCCTTGTCCCAGCGCAGCGTTCCCAAGTCATTGGAACGCACGCGCAAATATGCAGCCAATGCCCCACAGGCCACACTACTAAATTCCCACATTTCACGACTGCTTGCGCTCAAAATGTTGCCTTTTAGGCTCGTGGAGGCAGAAGCATTCCGCATCCTGATGGCGGCGGCCATCCCTCGGTACTCGGTCCCCAGCCGCCACTATTTCTCCCGATGTGCCGTCCCCGCATTACACAAGCAAGTGTCCCAAAACATTAGACGTGCTCTCAACAACGCAGTTACCGGTAAAGTCCATATAACCATGGACACATGGACAAGTGCTTGTGGGCAGGAACGGTACATCTCTCTGACGGCACACTGGGTTAACATAGTGGAAGCCGGGACCCAGTCGGACCTTGGGACGGAACACGTCCTCCCGACGCCAAGTATTGCGGGCCCTAGGTCAATCAGGGTCTACAACTTCTGCACCTCATCCTCCTCAGCCTCCTCCTCCTCTTCAGCCTCCATCTCCGAAATGACCACATCAGTCACAAGCTGGAAGCACTGCAACACTGCCTCGGCCAAGCGGCAACAGGCTGTGCTGAAGCTAATATGCTTAGCTGAAAAACGGCACAATGCTGAAGAGTTGTGGACAGCTCTGAAAGAGCAGGCAGATGTGTGGCTCACACCGCTGAACCTACAGCCAGGCATGGTCGTGTGTGACAATGGCCGGAACCTGGTGACGGCGCTGAGGCGAGGCGAGCTCACACACGTACCATGCCTGGCCCATGTGCTTAACTTCATGGTTCAGCGGTTTCTCAAATCCTACCCAGAGCTTCCGGATCTGCTTATTTAAAGTACGCCGCCTGTGTGCCCATTTTAGAAAGTTAGCTACAGCTTCCGCCGCCCATGCAGTGTTTCAGCAGCGTTAGCAGCTTCCAGCTCACAGACTGGTGTGTGATGTCCCCACACATTGGAACTCTACACTGCAGATGTTGTGAAGCATTTGTGAGCAGAAGAGGGAAGTTGTTGAGTACCAGCATCAACAAGGGCGTCGGTATTCAGTTCAGACTCCACACATAAGACCTCAGGAGTGGACATGGATGTCAGACATATGTACCATCCTCCAAAACTTTGAGGACTCCACCAAGATGGTGAGCGGCGATGACGCCATAATTAGTGTCACCATCCCGCTTCTCTGTCTTCTGAAATGCTCTCTGCTCACAATCAAAGAGGATGCATTGCAGGCAGAGCACGATGAGATAGAGCAAGGAACCATACAGGGTGATTACACACAGTCAAGTCTCATCTCATCCCAACGTGGATTGGATGACAATGAGGAAGAGGAGGAGGAGGAGGAAGGACAGGAGCTAGTTTCATGCACTATAAATGGTACTACCTGCACAGCTGTCATACCGTCTGTTCAGAGTGGATGGCCAGGGGACAGAGAGGAGGAGGAGGAGGGGAGCATGGTCAGTCATCCTCTTGGTGAGGACACAGAAGTCTTGCCTGTTAGTAGTCTGGAACACATGGCTGAGTTTATGTTACGCTGCCTTTCCCATGACCCTCGCGTACTCAAAAATTTTGGGTGACAGTCATTACTGGTTGGTGACACTTCTAGACCCACGCTACAAGGAGAATTTTATATCTCTTATTCCTGAGGCGGACAGGTCAACAAAAATGGGGCAGTACCAGAAGGCCCTTGTTGCAGAACTATGAAAAAAATTCCCATCTGAAAACGCTGGCGGCAGAAGGCACACTTTGTTGGACAACCAAGGAGTACATGCGAGAGAGACACAACTTCAATCCAGCAGAGGTAGACGAACACTGTCAAATTTCTGGGACAGTTTTCTTAGACCCTCCCATCGCACATGCCCTGAGGCGCGGGGTACTCTCACAAGGAGTGCAAAGTTTGGGAAGATGCTGAGGGAGTACCTTGCCGACCGTACCAACGTCCTCCGTGATTCCTCTGTGCCTTATAATTATTGGGTATCCAAGCTGGATACGTGGAATGAATTGGCACTCTATGCCTTCGAGATCCTGGCCTGCCCTGCCGCCAGCGTTTTATCAGAGCGGGTTTTTAGTGCCGCTGGTGGAATTATAACTGATAAGCGCATCCGCCTGTCAACTGAAAATGCTGACAGGCTGACTCTTATAAAAATGAACAAGGGCTGGATTGGGCCAGACTTCTCAACGCCACCGAATGATAGCAGCGTAACAAACTCAAATCTAGTGTCTTTTCTTGGGAGGTGTACTCCCATGCACCTTTTCACACCCACACATGGGTATACGCTTCCTAATTTTGTCTATTTGCTCTTGTCCTTCTTCTTCTGCTCATCCTCCACCACCATATCACCAGGGTGACCGTGGTCCGTGATGCAACACTCACATAATTTTTTTAAAGGGTGTTTATGATGCCCATGAAAAAAAATTTCTATACAGTATGTTCATGTATACCCCCCAGGGGTAAATGTTTGTCAGCCCATACACTTAGTGCATGGGCATTACAAGTATAGGAGGCCTGCTTCTTTCTAATGGGAACATTTTTTTTATGAGGCCCTCCTCCACGTCTCTTCCAAGGGGCATTGAAGTGCCTCCAAATTTTTGGCATCCCTTGCATTCACTGCATAGGCCAATACTATGGGAGACTCTGTCCTTTCTAATGGGAATTTGTCGTTACTATGGCCCTGCTCTGTGTGTCTTTAAATTCTTAGTGGGGTTTTTCCTAAAATTGGTCAGCCGTTGGACTCACTGCATACCCTATAACTGTATAGCAGACCCTCTCCTTTCTAATGGGAATATGTCGTACTTTGTTACTGTGGCCCTGCTCCGCGTGTCTTTAAATTCTTAGTTGGGTTTTTCCAAAAATTGGTCAGCCGTTGGACTCACTGCATACCCTATAAATGTATAGCAGACCCTCTCCTTTCTAATGGGAACATGTCGTACCTTGTTACAGTGGCCCTGCTCCGTGTGTCTTTAAATTCTTAGTGAGGTTTTTCCTAAAATTGGTCAGCCGTTGGACTCACTGCATACCCTATAACTGTATAGCAGACCCTCTCCTTTCTAATGGGAATATGTTGTACCTTGTTACTGTGGCCCTGCTCCGTGTGTCTTTAAATTCTTAGTAGGGTTTTTCCTAAAATTGGTCAGCCGTTGGACTCACTGCATACCCTATAACTGTATAGCAGACCCTCTCCTTTCTAATGGGAACATGTCATACGTTGTTACTGTGGCCCTGCTCCGTGTGTCTTTAAATTCTTAGTGGGGTTTTTCCTAAAATTGGTCAGCCATTAGACTCACTGCATACCCTATAACTGTATAGCAGACCCTCTCCTTTCTAATGGGAACATGTCGTACCTTGTTACTGTGGCCCTGCTCTGTGTCTTTAAATTCTTAGTGGGGTTTTTCCTAAACTTGGTCAGCTGTTGGACTCACTGCATACCCTATAACTGTATAGCAGACTCTCTCCTTTCTAATGGGAACATGTCGTACCTTGATACTGTGGCCCTGCTCTGTGTGTCTTTAAATTCTTAGTGGGGTTTTTCCTAAAATTGGTCATCCATTGGATTCACTGCATACCCTATAACTGTATAGCAGACCCTCTCCTTTCTAATGGGAACATGTCGTTCCTTGTTACTGTGGCCCTGCTCCCTGTGTCTTTAAATGCTAAGTGGGGTTTTTCCTAAAATTGGCCAGCCGTTGGACTCACTGCATACCCTATAACTAGTGATGAGCGGGCACTAAAATGCTCGGTTACTCGTTGCTCGGGTCGAGCAAATTGGAATACTCGGGTGCTCGACCTGAGCAACGAGCCCAATGTAAGTCTATGGGAAACTCAAGCATTTTCAGGCGGCTCCCCCCGGCGGTCTGCAGAGGCCCTAAATATTGCCCAAATCGATGGGAACAGTGCTCAAATGACATGGGAACAGCATGGGGAAGACTCCTGGAGGCACCTCTGACTCCTAGATCACTGCTGTCAGCAACGTGGTCAGATTATTACACCACTTTTACGGACTCACAATAAAACATACAAAAACAAAAACAAAATGGATTTTCCTTGGAAATATGTTAAGGAACATTCTTTCCAGGGTAATGACTTGTATATAAGGCAAAATAAATAACCAGAAACAAAAATACTCCTCCACAACTTGGGCTATGTTCACACGTAGCGTTTTTGATGCGTTTTTGCACTTTTGAATTGCTTTCAACCAGGACAAGTGCATTCACCAGGAAATGTCATTTTAACATTTTACTACCTTATCTGGCCATGTGGTGTGTGACACATCATCAGACACATGCATACAGTGCTGAAAAGACATGGGAACAGCATGGGGAAGACCTCTGGAAGCATCTCTGACTCCCAGGTCACTGCCTAAAAGTGTGCCCATCATAAGTGATCCTTGGCGCATGCGAAGATACCTCCCGCCATGCACCTGTCGTTGCAGACTTGCAACAATCACCATCCACGTCGTTGTCCCACTGCAGCGTTCAGTTGTCCCTATCCTATTCCTTGGAATGCAAGTGAAAGTATGCAGGCAGCCACCCACCCATCCACAGGCTGCAATAATATACTGCCAAATTTTTGACAGCTGCTTGCACTTGAAATGTGGCCTTTTAGGCTCATGGAGGCGGAAGCTTTTCACAACCTCATGCCGGCGGCGGCCGAGAGTCCATACTCTGTCCCCAGCCGCCACTATATTTCCCGGTATCGCCTCCGCCTTCCACAAGCACGGGTTCCACAACATTACACGTGCCCTCCCCAGTGCACTTACTGGGAAGGACCGCCTAACCACAAACACGCGGACAGGTGAATGTGGCCAGGGACGGTACGGAGCCAGTCCACAACTTTTTTTGCTAAGAGTTGTATTTAGCTCGGTGAAAGGACTGGCATAGAGGGAAACCGTATCTTCCATGCGTGTTATTTCTCCCAGGAAGTCCTGTAATTGAGCTTGTTGTAGAAGCAATGGCAGCCCGTCCAACATCAACTCGCACTTGTCGGTGGAGCTTTGACACACACATCTTTCTTTGTGTCCGGGAACCTTCCCCCACACTTTTCTTTGCCAGGGCTGCTTTCCGGCAGGGTTGGACGGGCTCACGAGAGAACCGGAGACTCCTCCGGTGGCCCTAGCTTCTCCTTCAGGAGAATTCATAGCGCTGAGGTGAGGCTATGATGATGATAGAGGCCACCATCCACTTAGTTTTCTGTTACTTGGAATGCAAGTGGAAGTATGCAGCCGGCCACCCACCCACCCAGAGGCCGCAACACTAAGCTGCCAGATTTCTGGGCAGCTCTTTGCACTTGAAATATGGCCTTTTAAGCTCGTGGAGGCGGAAGCTTTTCACAACCTCATGCCGGCGGTGGCCGAGTGTCCATACTCGGTCCTCAGCCGCCACTATATTTCCCGGTATCGCCTCCGCCTTCCACAAGCACGGGTCCCACAACATTACCCGTCCCCTCCCCAGTGCACTTACTGGGAAGGACTGCCTAACCACAAACATGTGGACCGGGGAATGTGGCCAGGGACGGTACTGAGCCAGTCCACAACTTTTTTGGCTGAGAGTTGTATTTAGCTCGGTGAAAGGACTGGCATAGAGGGAAACCGTATCTACCCTGCGTGTCATTTCTCCCAGGAAGTCCTCTAAAGCTGCTTGCACTTGAAATGTGGCCTGAACATTAGTGCGGGTACTTTTCTGTGGGGATTTTCTTGCCTCCTACCAGCCTGGAATATTTCCAGCAAACTATGGTACGACACCATGGTATTAGCACTGCCCCCAGTACCAGTAGCGAAGCGATCCCCAATTTCCTTCTCAGGAAGTTTGTTTGGTAGACTGAGTGGCTGCACAAATACATTTTCTCACAAAGGAGCTGAAGATAGAGTGGCAGTAGGTGCAAGTTTCTCCAGCCTGTTAGATATTAGAGGGTGAACGGCAGCACATTGGAACAGTGGTTAGCACTGAAGCCTTACAGCGCTGGGATCCTGGGTTCAAATCCCCTCAAGGACAACATCTGCAAGGACTTTGCATGTTCTCCCCGTGTTTGCGTGTGTATCCTCCTCAGTAAAAAAGCAGCCATAGAGTGTCCGGGAACCATCCCCCACACTTTTCTTAACCAGGACTGCTTCTCAGCAGGGTTGGACGGTCCCGCCAGAGAATCCTCTGGTGTGCCTTTGACGCGCCCCCCGGGCCTGTGCTGTGCAGGGGAATACCCGGAGCCGGATCGCTGGGGGTTGTAGTTCTCCGTGGCGGTGACCCGGTCCGTGACCAGGGTGGTCAAACCAGTGGCAGTCTATTGGTATTGTAATTGTCCGACTACGCCACCCGTGGATTGCGGTCAGTGGGGACCGCCGCTGCGCTGC
The DNA here is from genome assembly GCF_046119375.1 of Phyllobates terribilis. Lineage (NCBI taxonomy): Eukaryota > Metazoa > Chordata > Amphibia > Anura > Dendrobatidae > Phyllobates > Phyllobates terribilis. The sequence continues at coordinate 255,978,794 of NW_027362764.1, forward strand.
AGACCGCTGAGTCTGATGTTATATGCGCAGCCAAGAATGGGATGACTCAGGGCAGCTAGAGTGAATGATGGTAGTGATGGTGTGAGCGTCCCAGTAGTAATGGTGCTGGTGCGGCGATGAAACACAGAGACGTGTGGTGCAGTTCAGGGTCTTTACTGATGTTATAAGGCAGACCCTCCCGGGAGTACTGGCTAGTATAAGGGGCCTGGTCAGTCTGTGAGCAAGCAGGATCTCCCCTGGTCAGGTGGAGTTGTAGGCCTCCCCGACTATCTGCACTCTTTCATGGCTACCTTGGAATCATGGAATCCCCTGCCGGTTGGATTCTGCTGCTGGACCTGGATGTCCCCACAGCCTCGGACTCCGTGTCCGGGTTTAGTGTCTTCAGCCAAGGCGAGCTTTCTAGCTTCCAGCCTCTGGCACTCGCTCCTGCTTCTACAGAGCTCCTGTTGTAACTCTCCCTGTGTCTGGAACTTCACTCCAGGCTCTGACTAACTTAATCCCGCCCCAGACCAAGTTTATAAGGGCAGATTCCTCCCCTTCCAGGTCTGGGTGGGCCGTGTTGCATGCTTAGGGCTCCTGACCAGAGAAACCTCCCACTTGCTTTCAGACATAATATCTCTATTACTGTGGTAACCAGACCCCTGGGGTTCCACACCTTGACTTCTACCTCAGGAGAGTTCATGATAGCGCTTACTTTGCAGCTGCTATGAGGCTCTTGAGCGGGAGAGAAAGGTTAGCCCTCAGAATAAAATCCTCTGGTGGGCACAATGTTTTTCAATCTGAAACAGCTTCTCAGTGGGAGTTGTATTTCACCACAGCTATATTCTTTAGCACGCTGAAAGGGCTGGCATAGAGGGAAACCGCATCTACCCCGGCTGTCATTTCTACGTCACCAGGTTTCGCCCATTGTCACACACGACCATGCCTGGCTGTATGTTCAGTGGTGAGAGCCACAGATCAGGCTGCTGTGTTACAGCTTTCAACAACTCTGCAGTGCTGGGCGGTTTGTCAATTAAGCATTAAGCATCTTATCTTCAGCACAGCCTGTTGCCGCTTGGTCAAGGCAGTTGTGCAGTGCTGTCAGCTTGTGACTGATGTGATCATTTCGGAGACGGAGGAGGAGGTGCATGAGCTGAACAATGAGATTACATTGAGGTTAAATTGGTGACGCTGTTTTATATACTAAAGAAAGATCCTATTGCTTTGTTTTTTTTTACGTTATTTTTTAAGACAAATGCATTCACCGGGAAATGTCATTTTAACATTTTACAACCTTATCTGGCAATGTGGTGTGTGACACATCATCAGACCCATCCTTTTTTATTTATGATGGAGGGACTCTAAAAGTCATAAAGCCTATTTTTACAGGGACATCAGATGGCCCTTACTATTCTTAAAAGGCCAGCAGTCGGCCGTAGCTATTGTTAGAGAGCCATCAGCCGGCTATGCTTTGTTGTTCCCATTATTAACAAGTGGGCCTCCTATATTGTTATTGCGTATCCAGTGACTGCAAGGGCTGCCAAAAATTTGGACGCAACCCAATACCCTTTTGAAGAGACATAGAGGAGGGTCTCAGTAAAAAAAAAATTCCCATTATAAAGGAGCGGGCCTCCTATAGTGCTAATGCCCATGCTGTGACTGCAAGGGCTGCCAAAATTTGGGAAAAACGCCACTAAGAATTTAAAGACACATAGAGTAGGGCCACAGTAACAAGGTACGAAATGTTCCCATTAGAAAGGAGAGGGTCTGCCATACAGTCATAGGGTATGCAGTGAGTCCAACGGCTGACCAGTTTTAGGAAAAACCCCACTAAGAATTTAAAGACACACGGAGTAGGGCCACAGTAACAAGGTACGACATGTTCCCATTAGAAAGGAGAGGGTCTATTATACAGTTATAGGGTATGCAGTGAGTCCAATGGCTGACCATTTTAGGAAAAACCCCACTAAGAATTTAAAGACACACGGGGCAGGGCCACAGTAACGATAAATTCCCATTAGAAAGGAGAGAGTCTCCCATAGTGTTGGCCTATGTAGTGAATGCAAGTGCTGCCAAAAATTTGGAGGCACTTCAATGCCCCTTGGAAGAGACGTGGAGGAGGGCATCATAAAAAAATGTTCCCATAAGAAAAGAGCGGGCCTCCTATACTTGTAATGCCCATGCACTAAGTGTATGGGCTGGCAAACATTTACCCCTGGAGGGTATACATGAACATACTGTATAAAAAAATTTTTTCACGGGCATTAGAAACACTCTTTAAAAAAATTATGTGGGTGTTGCATCACGGACCACGGTCACCCTGGTGATATGGTGGCGGAGGATGAGGAGAAGGAGGAGGACAAGAGCAAATAGACAAAATCAGGAAGCGTATACCCACGTGTGGGTGTGAAAAGGTGCATGGGAATACACCTCCCAAGAAAAGACACTGGATTTGAGTTTATGTTACGCTGCTATCAATCGGTGGTGTTGAGAAGTCTGGCCCAATCCAGCCCTTGTTCATTTTTATAAGAGTCAGCCTGTCAGCATTATCAGTTGACAGGCGGATGCGCTTATCAGTTATAATTCCACCAGCGGCACTAAAAACCCGCTCTGATAAAACTCTGGCGGCAGGGCAGGCCAGGACCTCCAAGGCATAGAGAGCCAGTTCATTCCACATATCCAGCTTGGATACCCAATAATAATAAGGCACAGAGGAATCACGGAGGACGCTGGTACTGTCGGCAAGGTACTCCCTCAGCATCTTTCCAAACTTTGCACTCCTTGTGAGAGTACCCCGCACCTCAGGGCGTGAGCGATGGGAGGGTCTGAGAAAACTCTCCCAGAACTTTGACAGTGTTCCCCTGCCTCTGCTGGATTGAAGTTGTGTCTCTCTCGCCTGTACTCCTTGGTTGTCCAGCAAAGTGTGCCCTCTGCCGCCAGCGTTTTCAGATGGGAATTTTTTTAAAAGTTCCACAACAAGGGCCTTCTGGTACTGCCCCATTTTTGTAGACCTGTCCGCCTCAGGAATAAGAGATATAAAATTCTCCTTGTAGCGTGGGTCTAGAAGTGTCACCAACCAGTAATGACTGTCACCCAAAATTTTGAGAACGCGAGGGTCATGGGAAAGGCAGCGTAACATAAACTCAGCCATGCGTGCCAGACTACTAACAGGCAAGACTTCCGTGTCCTCACCAAGAGGATTACTGACCATGCTCTCCTCCTCCTCCTCCTCCTCTCTGTCCTCTGGCCATCCACGCTGAACAGACGGTATGACAGCTGTGCAGGTAGTACCGTCTATAGTGCATGAAACTAGCTGTTGTCCTTCCTCCTTCTCCTCCTCTTATTCATTGTCACCCAATCCACGTTGGGATGAGATGAGGCTTGGCTGTGTGTAATCACCCTATATGGTTCCTTGCTCCATCTCATCGTGCTCCGCCTGCAATGCATCCTCTTTGATTGTGAGCAGAGAGCGTTTCAGAAGTCAGAGAAGCGGGATGGTGACGCTGTTTATGGCGTCATCGCCGCTCACCATCTTGGTGGAGTGCTCATAGTTTTGGAGGATGGTACATATGTCTGACATCCATGTCCACTCCTGAGGTCTTATGTGTGGAGTCTGAACTGAATACCGACGGCCTTGTTGATGCTGGTACTCAAAAACTGCCCTCTTCTGCTCACAAATGCTTCCCAACATCTGCAGTGTAGAGTTCCAATGTGTGGGGACATCACACACCAGTCTGTGAGCTGGAAGTTGCAAACTGTTATGTTCTGCTACCAAAGCTAAGGAAAGAGAGGAGATCTGTCCCTACTATAGGACTCAGCTGAATCCCTACGATGTAACAGGGAACCTGATCCTGCGATCAGACCTGCTAAAGTCCTAATCTAGTCTGTACGGAGACCTATAGATGTGGGGAGGGAATCCCTACAAGTACTAAGGACTGGGAGGAATATGGGACACCTCCTAACAGAAATAGTAGCAAACAGACGAACAAACAAAATAGATAGAACATAGAGGTCCGTAGACCAAGCAAACTAACAGAGTTAGATACAGAGCACAGGCTAGCTAGAAAGTAGATATACAATGAAGTCCAGCAAAGCCAGAAGGGCGGAGCAGGATTAAATAGGCCAACAAGGTCATGTGACCAGCAAAGGAAAAAAACCTAACAGCAAGGTTCTAACAGTACCCCCCCTTCTAAGAGGATCCTCCGGATCCCCTAGGACCAGGCTTATCAGGAAATCTCCTGTGAAACGCTCTGATAAGTCTGGACGCGGAAACATCATCTGACCTCACCCAAGAGTTATCCTCGGGTCCGAAACCTTTCCAGGCCACAAGATACTGCAAACTACCTCTATACCGTCTAGAGTCAAGGATGCGAGAAATTTCATATTCCCCGTCCTCCACCACCGGAGGAACAGAGGCAGAGGCGTCACCATCCGACACAACAGCTTTTTTTAACAGAGAGACATGAAAGACCGGATTAATTCTCCAGGAGGTAGGAACCTCCAACCTAACAGCAGATTGGTTGACAACCTGAAGCACCTTAAAGGGCCCTACAAACTTGGGACCCAATTTCTTAGAAGGAATCCTCAACCGCAGATTCCTAGAGGACAACCAAACCATGTCACCAACAGCGAACAAAACCTCCTGTCGTTTCCTATCAAAGTAGTCTTTAGATTTTCTGTTGGCCTCCTGAAGATTACCACGCACATCCGTCCAAACTCTTTCCAAATCACCGGAAAAATTCTCCTCCTCAGGCACGGCAGATCCCAACTTGGAGAACGACCCAAACGACGGATGTCTCCCAGAACAACAAAAAAATGGCGAACAACCAGCAGAAGAAGATGTATGATTGTTCAGAGCAAATTCGGCAAGTGGCAGAAACTCAGACCACCCCTCTTGATTGTCTGCCACAAAACAACGCAAGAACTGCTCAACATCCTGGTTTTTCCTTTCTGTCTGGCCATTAGATTCAGGATGATATCCGGACGAAAACGACAAATGAATTCCCAACCTGTCACAAAAGGCACGCCAAAAACGAGCCACGAACTGAGGACCCCTATCAGAAACAATGTCAGTAGGAACGCCATGAAGTCTGACAATTTCCTTGACAAAGGCCTTAGCGAGAGTTTTAGCGCAGGGCAGTTTGACGAAGGGAACCAAGTGACACATCTTGCTAAAACGGTCCACGACCACCCAGATGACAGTAAAACCCTCAGAGGGGGGAAGGTCAGTTATAAAGTCCATAGCCAAATGTGTCCAAGGAGCACTGGGGACCTCCAAAGGACAAAGCAACCCCGCAGCAGGAGTATGTGAGGACTTAGATCTAGCACATATAGTACATTGGCGCACCCACTTAATGACTTCCTTCTGCCATCCAGGCCACCAAAAACTGCGACCCACCAGTCTCTTGGTCTCAGAGATTCCGGGATGACCTGCCAACCGAGATTCGTGACACTCAACAAACAAATCTCTCCTAAAGGTCCCAGGCACAAACAACCTCCCATGAGGAGTGTTAGATGGGGCATTCTCCTGAGCTTTAAGAATCTCATCTTCCAAAACGGAGTCTAAAGCAGCTATCACAACACCTTCTTGTAAAATGTTTTCCTCTTTCTCAGCACCGACTATGGGAGAAAAACTGCGAGACAAGGCATCCGCCTTAACATTCTTAGTACCAGGGATGTAAGTAACGGAGAAATTAAACCGCGAGAAAAACAGTGCCCACCTAGCCTGACGGGCATTCAGGCGCTTGGCAGCATCAAGATATATCAGATTTTTATGATCCGTAAGAACCTGAACGGGAAATTCCGCACCTTCCAAGAAGTGGCGCCAGTGTTCAAATGCGAGTTTAATAGCCAATAATTCCCGATTACCAATATCGTAATTCAATTCAGTCTCCGAAAAATTTTTTGAAAAAAAGGCACAGGGATGTAATCCATCCCCGTTATCCTGAGACAATACTGCGCCAACCCCCACAGAGGAAGCATCAACCTCAACCAAAAACGGCCTAGTAACATCAGGCTGCATAAGGATGGGAGCAGAGGTGAACCTCTCTTTGAGATACACAAAAGCTTCAATGGCCTCAGAAGACCACTGAACCGCATCAGCACCTTTCCTGGTGAGATCAGTCAGAGGTTTGACAATACTAGAAAAATTTTTTATGAATTTTCTATAGTAATTGGCGAAACCCAAAAACCTCTGTATCGATTTCAAACCAATAGGCCTAGGCCATTCCTGCACAGCCTGAACCTTAACCGGATCCATCTCAAAACCTTTGCTGGAGATAATGTAGCCCAAAAAACTAATTCTCTGTACAGCGAACTCACATTTCTCCAGCTTAGCAAAAAGCGAATTGTCCATTAATAACTGTAATACCTCACGCACGCTCCGCCAATGAGACTCCAGATCTGGCGAATAAATCAAAATGTCATCCAAATACACAACCACATTTTTACCGATCAAAGGTCTAAGGATGTCATTAATCAGATTCTGAAAAAATGCAGGAGCATTAGTAAGACCAAAAGGCATAACCAGATTCTCAAAATGACCCACAGGAGTGTTAAAAGCAGTCTTCCATTCATCACCCTCCTTCATGCGCAACAGATTGTATGCCCCCTTAAGGTCAATTTTAGAGAACCACTTGGCCCCCAATAACTGGTTAAACAGATCAGGAATCAATGGCAGTGGGTAAGGATTGCGTACCGTAATTTTGTTAATCTCACGAAAATCCAGACAAGGACGTAAACCGCCGTCCTTTTTTTTTTACAAAAAAAAATCCAACCGCCACAGGAGACTTAGAGGGCCTAATGTGACCGGCGGCCAAGCTTGTCTGTATGTATTCCTCCAAAGCCTTCCTCTCAGGAATAGTAAGGTTAAATAAATGACTCTTAGGAAGAGTCGCTCCAGGGACAAATTCAATAGAACAATCATAGTCTCTATGGGGAGGCAAAACCTGCGATTCTTTCTCAGAAAAAACTCTCCAAAAATCCTGAATAGGAACAGGCAATTCTCCCCTATCCAAAGCTGCAATACGCCCATTACAACACTTGTCATAACATTTATGGCTCCAGGATTTAATTTCACTGGTAGACCAATCCAGTACAGGATTGTGAAATTTTAACCAGGGCAAACCCAATATTACTGGAGAAGGCAAGTTATTCAACACTACCAAATCCAATTTCTCATGGTGAACACCATTAATAGTGAGAGGAAATTCACTGACCTTGAGAGTAATATTCTTCAAAGGGGAACCATCCACAGAAACCACAGCAATGGGGGATGATAAAGGTTCAGGTTTTAAATTGAGTTTTTCCACGAATCCCCCATCAATTACATTCAGTGTAGACCCGCAATCAACAAACACCCGAAATTCCATTAATTTTTCCTGAGCAATCGTGGAAGCAGCTAAAAATATACCCTTGGAATTTAAACAGGCAATACGGGCGTGACTGACCATTTTTTTTTCTTTCTTCATACGAAGCTCACAGCCTTTAATCAAATGACCAGATTTTCCGCAATAGAAACACAAGCCTTCCGAAAAACGACGGTCTTTTTCTTGAGAGCGAGGTGCCACCGATCCAATCTCCATCGGTTCACCACTGTTAGTACACACATTGTCATAACCAGAAACTGACATAGCAGAGGATTTGCTCTCATTAACCCTAGCACGCAGTCTTCTATCCACCCGTATAGCTAATTGCATAGCCTGTTGCAAATCCTCAGGTGTAGGATAAGCAATTAGCAGGTCTTTAACCCTTTCACTGAGCCCAGCAAGAAATAGACTTTTCAGAGCAGAATCGTTCCACCCTGTTTGAGTGGACCAACGACGAAAATGTGTACAATATTTTTCCACATTACCTGATCCTTGTTTTAAACGTCTCAACTCAGTCTCAGCTGATGCGACACGGTCAGGATCATCATATAATAGTCCCAAAGCAGAAAAAAAACTATCCACTGATCTGAAGCATGAATCACTAGGTTGCAAAGAAAAGGCCCACTCCTGAGGCTCTTTGCACAAAAGTGACATTATGAACCCTACGCGCTGGGATTCATCCCCAGAGGACTTAGGTCTCAAACGAAAATACAATAAGCAAGCATTTTTAAATGAAAAAAATTCTCGGTGTTCACCAAAAAATAAATCCGGCAAACATACCTTAGGCTCCAAGAAATGTGCTCCAGGACAGTTACTCACGTGCTGACGGAGCTCGGCCACCTCCAGAGAGAGTCCCTGCAGGCGATGAGCCAAATCCTGAACCGACACCATGATGGAACAGAAAAATCTTTCCTTAGAGAATTTGCTGGCTGGACTTACTGTTATGTTCTGCTACCAAAGCTAAGGAAAGAGAGGAGATCTGTCCCTACTATAGGACTCAGCTGAATCCCTACGATGTAACAGGGAACCTGATCCTGCGATCAGACCTGCTAAAGTCCTAATCTAGTCTGTACGGAGACCTATAGATGTGGGGAGGGAATCCCTACAAGTACTAAGGACTGGGAGGAATATGGGACACCTCCTAACAGAAATAGTAGCAGACAGACGAACAAACAAAATAGATAGAACATAGAGGTCCGTAGACCAAGCAAACTAACAGAGTTAGATACAGAGCACAGGCTAGCTAGAAAGTAGATATACAATGAAGTCCAGCAAAGCCAGAAGGGCGGAGCAGGATTAAATAGGCCAACAAGGTCATGTGACCAGCAAAGGAAAAAAACCTAACAGCAAGGTTCTAACACAAACGCTGCTGAAATACTGCAAGGGCGGCGGAAGCTGTAGCTGACTTTCTAAATTGGGCACACAGGCGGCGTACTTTAACAAGCAGATCCGGCAGCTCCGGGTAGGATTTGAGAAACCTCTGAACCACGAGGTTAAGCACATGGACCAGGCATGGTACGTGTGTGAGCTCGCCTCTCCTCAGAGCCGCCACCAGGTTCCGGCCATTGTCACACACGACCATGCCTGGCTGTAGGTGCAGCGGTGTGAGCCACAGATCTGCCTGCTCTTTCAGAGCTGTCCACAACTCTTCAGCATTGTGCCGTTTTTCAGCTAAGCATATTAGCTTCAGCACAGCCTGTTGCCGCTTGGCCGAGGCAGTGTTGCTGTGCTTCCAGCTTGAGACTGATGTGGTCATTTCGGAGATGGAGGCTGAAGAGGAGGAGGAGGCTGAGGAGGATGAAGTGCAGAAGCTGTAGACCGTGGGGGCGACCCTGATTGACCTAGGGCCCGCAATCCTTGGCGTCGGGAGGACGGCTAATGTTTTGGGACACGTGCTTGTGTAATGCGGGGATGGCACACCGGGAGAAATAGTGGCGGCTGGGGACCGAGTACCGATGAACGGCCGCCGCCATCAGGTTGCGGAATGCTTCCGTCTCCACGAGCCTAAAAGGCAACATTTCGAGTGCAAGCAGTCGTGAAATGTGAGAATTTAGTAGTGTGGCTTGTGGGGTGTTGGCTGCATATTTACGCTTGCGTTCCATTGACTGGGGTATGGACAACTGAACGCTGCGCTGGGACAAGGACATGGACATGCTTCCTAATGCTGCTACTTGAGAGTGTTCAATGACAGGTGCAGCGCAGGAGGCGTCTTCATATGCACCATAGACAGGTAATTGGCTTGCATGCACAACAGCGGAAGAAGCAATGGTGCCACCCACAGACACTGTATCTGGATACTGGGGTTCGGCCCACAAAAATTGGGTGCTTTGCTGCCATGTGCCTGATCATGCTGGTGGTGGTCAGGCTAGTCGTTTTGCCACTCCTGCTGATGCTGGCCTGGCAGGTGGTGCAAATAGCCTTTTTGGGGTTATCGGCAGAATCTTTAAAAAACAACCATACTCGGGAAGACCTAACAGTTGTACTGGCAACTTCCTTCATGTTGGTGTTATGGGGAACGTTTGCCTGCCTTCTGTCTGCGGCCACCACAAAGCTTCTTCCCGCCTGTTGGGGTGCTCCGCCTCCCTCCCCCTGTGTGCTGCTGTCCTCGCTCTGCATGTCCTCCTGCCAGATTGGGTCAGTTACTATATCATCCACCACCTCGTCTTTCACTTCCGCACCCTGGTCCTCCTCCTCACTTTCTGGCAATTGTGTCTCATCATCGTCCACCTCTTGTGACACTTTCCCAACGTCGCCATCGCGTGACCGTGGCTGCTCAAATATTTGGGCATCACTGCACACTATCTCCTCTTGCCCCGCTTCAAGTGGACCGGGCGAGAGGCCCGAATCTATAAATGGAAAAGTGAACAGCTCTTCAGAGTGTCCAAGTCTGGGATCAGTTGTCTCTGGGTACTCGGCATGGTGGGAGGAAGGAGGATCAGGGCGAGGAATATGCGGTCCAGACTCACGGTTACTGAGACTTGACCGTGTGGAAGACAGGGTGGTGGTGGTGTTGGCTAAGTGACTGGAAGCATTATCCGCTATCCAACCAACAACCTTTTGACACTGCTCTGGGTTCAATAGTGGTGTGCTGCGGTCCCCTAGAAATTGGGACAGGAAGGTCAGGCGAGAAGTGGGTGATTGTTGCGGCACAATTTCGGCTTGCCCACGGCCTTGTCCTCGGCCTCTGCATGCACCATTACCATCAAGTCCAGTTCTCCATCGCTTGCCAAGTGCCTTGCCCATTTTAAATGGAGGACAGCATCTTCACGCTCACTACAAATGACTGAGTTTGGAGCAAACTTTTATGTGATCCGTGTGATAGAGAAACGAGTTTTAAATACCTGGCCTGTAGGTAAGTAGTTTGAACAGCAAACTGCAGTGAATTGCTTCAATGACACACTAATGGAAATATTTAATGGAGGCCAGAAATGGCAGTATTTTCTGACAACGTATATGTGATCCGTTTGATGGAGAAAACATAGTTTAACCACTTCGCGCCAGAGCCTGTTTTTGCCTTCGTGACCGGGCCAATTTTTTCAATTCTGACCACTGTCACTTTATGAGGTAATTACTCTGGAATGCTTCAACGGATCCCCCTGATTCTGAGATTGTTTTTTTGTGACATATTGTACTTCATGAAAGTAGTAAAATTTCTTCGATATCACTTGCGTTTATTTGTGAAAAAATCGGAAATTTGGCGAAAATTTTTAAAATTTTGCAATTTTCAAACTTTGAATTTTCATGCCCTTTAATCAGAGAAATATATCACACAAAATAGTTAATGAGTAACATTTCCCACATGTCTACTTTACATCAGCACAATTTTGGAACCAAAATTTTTTTCTGTTAGGAAGCTATAAGGGTTAAAAGTTGACCAGCGATTTCTCATTTTTACAACAAAATTTACAAAAACATTTTTTTAGGGACCACATCTTATTTGAAGTGACTTTGAGGAGCCTTTATGACAGAAAATACCCAAAAGTGATACCATTCTAAAAACTGCACCCCTCAAGGTGCTCAAAACCACATTCAAGAAGTTTATTAACCCTTCAGGTGTTTCACAGGAATTTTTGGAATGTGGAAGAAAACAATGAACATTTAACTTTTTTTCACAAAACTGCTAATTTAGCCTCAAATTTTTAATTTTCACAAGGGCAGCCAGAAAAAATGGACCCCAAAATGTGTTGTGCAATTTCTCCTGAGCACGCTGATACCCCATATGTGGTGCAAAGCCACTGTTTGGGCGCACGGTATGGCTCGGAAGGTAAGGAGCGCCATTTGACTTTTGGAATGGAAATTTGACTGGAATCGATAGCGGACGCCATGTTGCATTTGGAGAGCCCCTGAGGTGCCTAAACAGAGGAAACCCCCAACAAGTCATCCCATTTTGGAAACTAGACCCCTCAAGGAACTTATCTAGATGTGTGGTGAGCACCTTGAACCCCCAGGGGCTTCACAGAATTTTATAATGTTGAAGGGTGAAAATAAAAAAACACATTTTTAACACAAAACTGCTACTTTAGCCTCAAATTTTTAATTTTCACAAGGGCAGCCAGAAAAAATGGACCCCAAAATGTGTTGTGCAATTTCTCCTGAGCACGCTGATACCCCATATGTGGTGCAAAGCCACTGTTTGGGCGCACGGCATGGCTCGGAAGGTAAGGAGCGCCATTTGACTTTTGGAATGGAAATTTGACTGGAATCGATAGCGGATGTCATGTTGCATTTGGAGAGCCCCTGAGGTGCCTAAACAGAGGAAACCCCCAACAAGTCACGCCATTTTGGAAACTAGACCCCTCAAGGAACTTATCTAGATGTGTGGTGAGCACCTTGAACCCCCAGGGGCTTCACAGAATTTTATAATGTTGAAGGGTGAAAATAAAAAAACACATTTTTAACACAAAACTGCTACTTTAGCCTCAAATTTTTAATTTTCACAAGGGCAGCCAGAAAAAATGGACCCCAAAATGTGTTGTGCAATTTCTCCTGAGCACGCTGATACCCCATATGTGGTGCAAAGCCACTGTTTGGGCGCACGGCATGGCTCGGAAGGTAAGGAGCGCTATTTGACTTTTGGAATGGAAATTTGACTGGAATCGATAGCGGACGCCATGTTGCATTTGGAGAGCCCCTGAGGTGCCTAAACAGAGGAAACCCCCAACAAGTCACCCCATTTTGGAAACTAGACCCCTCAAGGAACTTATCTAGATGTGTGGTGAGCACCTTGAACCCCCAGGGGCTTCACAGAATTTTATAATGTTGAAGGGTGAAAATAAAAAAACACATTTTTAACACAAAACTGCTACTTTAGCCTCAAATTTTTAATTTTCACAAGGGCAGCCAGAAAAAATGGACCCCAAAATGTGTTGTGCAATTTCTCCTGAGCACGCTGATACCCCATATGTGGTGCAAAGCCACTGTTTGGGCGCACGGCATGGCTCGGAAGGTAAGGAGCGCCATTTGACTTTTGGAATGGAAATTTGACTGGAATGGATAGCGGACGCCATGTTGCATTTGGAGAGCCCCTGAGGTGCCTAAACAGAGGAAACCCACAACAAGTGACCGAATTTTACAATCTACTCCTCTGTATAAATTAATCTAGTGGTGGGAAAATAAGTAGATAGGTAAATGGTCACTAAACCCATAGATGAATTCCCACAGAGGTGTCATTTCCATAATGGGGTCACTTCAGGGGGGATTATGCTGTTCTGGCACTTTTCAGAGTACCAGAGCTAAAGAATCCCCCCTGAAGTGACCCCATTTTGGAATTGACACCCCTCTGGGAATTCATCTATGGGTTTAGTGACCATTTTAACTCGATGGATGATTTCCAGAAACAAGCACGCAATGGAAGGTTTAGATTCTGGAGAACCCCCCCTGGAAATTAAGTGAGCTCTACTCGAATATGTCATTCACTAAATGAACCAAATGTTTGAATGACAAATTGGGATACATTTTTACAGTTTAAAAACGTGGTTCTGTGTGGTAGATTTTAAAGCAGTCAGTGACTCATAAGGCTGGCAATGATGGGCATTGTGGGCAATAGTAGCGGGTATCACGCCTCATTCCTCTCTTAGTACATACACGACATCTTTTCTGGGGGTTCCTTCTTGTTTCCGTTGCTGGAATAAGTGCAATAAAATGTCGCTCAGTGAGTCTTTTCACATCCTCAGATTCTAATGGATGAGAGGGGCTAACACTTTGAAAGACAAGATTTTCAATTACCTTTTCTTGATAATCAAGAAAAGGATCTGAATTTCCTGCTTTTTTGTACAACACAAAAGAATTGTATGTGGCCACCTGAAACAAATAAATAACCAACTTTTTATACCAGGTATAGGACTTTCTTGATACCTGGTATGGCTGTAGAACCTGGTCTGCAAGGCCCACACCCCCCATGTGTTTGTTGTAGTCAATGACTGACACAGGTTTTTGCTTCGGAGTGGTGGATCCTAGTTCTACAGTGGCCCTTGTGGCATCTGTGTGGATCGAGCTGAGGACAAAAATATCCCTCTTATCCCTATATTTCAGGGCAAGCAGCTCTCCGTTGCGTACAGCCCCTGACTGCCCCTTTTGAAACTTTTGGTTGACCAATGGTTGTGGAAACCCCTGACGGTTTTTACGGATGGTCCCACAAGCCCCGATGTTGTGTTCAACCAGACTTTTAAATAGGGGTATGCTGGTGTAATAATTGTCCACATATAGATTGTAGCCTTTTTGAAAAAATGGACTTATCAGCTCCCAAACAATTTTTCCAGATGTCCCCAGATAAGTAGGGCATCCTGGTGGGTTTAGTTGGCTGTCTTTCCCCTCATATATGCGAAAAGCGGATGTGTATCCGGTTGAACTTTCGCACATTTTATAGAGCTTTATTCCAAACCTTGCCCTTTTAGATGGGATAAATTGCTTGAGGTGCAGTCTTCCTTTGAATTTTACAAGGGACTCATCTATAGAAATATTTTGTGTTGGGGTGTAGAGGCATAAGAATTTTTCTGACAAATTTTCAATGATGGGTCTAATTTTATATAACCTGTCATGTTCTGGGGCATTTCTGGGCAGGCATTGACTATTGTCGTTAAAATGCCAAAACCGCATGAGCATTTCATAACGGGTCCTAGGCAGAATGACTGAAAACATAGGGGTGGCTTGAACAGGGTGGTTGGACCAGTAGGATCGAATGCTCGGTTTTTTAACAAGCCCCATGGCAAATGTAAGTCCTAAAAATTTTTTTATTTCCGGGACATTAGTTGGTGTCCATAAATTTGCCCTAGCATAGTAAGATCGGGGATTCTGGCTTATGAATTGGGATGCATATAAATTTGTTTGCACGACAATATGCTCTAGCAAGCTGTCTGTAAAAAACAAATTAAAAAAATGAATTGGTCCAAAATCTTCCACCTCCACATTTATACCAGGAGTGGCGTTGAAATCAGGGCTGAATGGAGCAGCCGAATCCGAAGCCTCCCATCTGGGAAATGCTAGATCATGTGGCAACGCCCCTTGTACACTGGGGTGCGCCAATTCACTAGTAGCAGGGACAGCGCTTGTACTGGGCAGTGTTCCCTGATTTGGAGACGTTTCTCCAGTAGCGCTATTTGCACCTATTGCTGTACTTGTCCTTGGGCTTGAGGATGGAACAGAATCACTGCTCATTTCTGAGCTCTCAGTGTCGCCGCTACTAAAGCCCTCAAAATCCATATCTCCATCTGAGATTGCGCTGTCATCAGTGTCAGAACACAGCAGGGCATACACCTCTTCTGCGGTATAAGTCTGATGGGCCATTTTATTTTTAGATTTTTTGACTGGACTGAACGGACCGGACTGAAAGGACGGGACTGACCGGACTGGACTGACCGGACTGGACTGACCGGACTGATCTGACAGGACTGACTGACCTGACAGGACTGACTGATCTGACAGGACTGACTGACTGATCTGACAGGAGTGACTGACTGACAGATCTGACAGGACTGATCTGACAGGACTGACTGATCTGACAGGACTGACTGACTGACAGATCTGACAGGACTGACTGACTAGACTGATCTGACAGGACTGACTGACTGGACTGATCTGACAGGACTGACTGATCTGACAGGACTGACTGACTGACAGATCTGACAGGACTGACTGACTGACAGATCTGACTGACTGACAGATCTGACAGGACTGACTGACTGACTGATCTGACAGGACTGACTGACTGATCTGACAGGACTGACTGACTGATAGATCTGACAGGACTGACTGACTGATAGATCTGACAGGACTGACTGACTGATAGATCTGACAGGACTGACTAACCCTAACTCTTACTTTCTTTTTTATTTATTTTTTTTACTTTCACAGTGGCAAGGCTGACACAGCTCTTGTCACACTGTTTCTCCTCTGCTCTCTCACTGAGATCGGAGGAGAAACAGTATATTTATCAGGCAGATTGCCCGGGAAAGTTTGTTGCTAAAACAAACTTCCCTGGTGATCTCTCTGATTGGCTGGTGTGACTCTGACATCATCGAGACCTGAGCCAATCAGGTCTCGATGATGTCAGAGGTCACAGCACCGGGATCCCCGCCGCTCCTGAGGTATGTGGGGGGTCCCGATCGCCGACCACCAGCTGTCACTATCTTTTAAATGCCGCGATCGCTATGGATCGCGGCATCTAGAAGATAGGAACAGGTTAACATCATGGGGACCTGATCCATTCAGGTCCCCATGATGCCACATGTCAGAGCTATCGCTCTGAACCGGTACCGCAGCGCTAGCAGGACCCTGGGGGTCCTGAGCACTGCGGGACCACCCACCGTTTTTAAACGTCGGCGCTGCACAAAGCCCGGGCAGCGCCGACGTTTATGTACAGTGGGCTGTCCTGAACCGGTTAAATACCTGGCCTGTAGGTAAGTAGTTTGAACAGCAAACTGCGGTGAATTGCTTCAATGACACACTAAAGGAAATTTTAAATGGAGGCCAGAAATGGCAGTATTTTCTGACAACGTATATGTAATCCATTTGATGGAGAAAACACAGTTTTAAATACCTGGCCTGTAGGTAAGTAGTTTGAACAGCAAACTGCGGTGAATTGCTTCAATGACACACTAAAGGAAATTTTAAATGGAGGCCAGAAATGGCAGTATTTTCTGACAACGTATATGTGATCCATTTGATGGAGAAAACACAGTTTTAAATACCTGGCCTGTAGGTAAGTAGTTTGACCAGCAAACTGGTGTGAATTGCTTCAATGACACACTAAAGTAAATTTTTGATGGAAGCCAGAAATGCCAGTATTTTCTGACAACGTATATGTGATGTGTGGATTGCTTTTTTAGCAAACAATGAGGATTAAGATCCAAAGAAAAGTATTCCGGGCCCCTGAGACCTGGGCCTTTGTATAGAAATATCTAATAGCAGCAGAAGGCAGAATTGGAATGGAGCCTCTTATGCTATATGCACTGCAGTCTGCTATATACACTGCTGCCTATACACCCTGCCTGCCTGATATCTCTGCAGATAGATTAGTCCTCAGAAGGACTGTTTGTTAAGATGGATATGTGTAATGTACAGTTTTTCTCCCTACACTACCTAATACACAAGCAAATCTGTCCGTGACGCAGCAGCACCTCTCCCTACACAAGCAAATAGCGCAGAAAAACGGTGTTCTCTGACTCGCCCCCTGGGCCGTGGGGTACCCGGAACCGGGCTTCTGTACGATGCTGGGGGTAGTAGTGGCAACCCAATCCCGTGGCTCAGGGTGGTCAGACCAAGTGTTGTGGCAGTTTACAGTATTTATAGATTTGTGAATGTCCGACTAAACCACCCGTGGATTGCGGTCAGAGATAACCGCCGCTGCGAGGCAGACCGCTGAGGCTGGTGTTGGTGTGAAGCACAGGGGTAGGATAACTCCCCACGGGAAGAGTGTAGCCTCAGGGCAGTGTAAGTGGATGCTGGGGGTGATGGTGCAGGCGCAGCAGAAATCACACAGAGTCCAATGATGCAGTCCAGGGTCTTTTACTCACAGTTGTTATCCAAGTCACTTCTGTCAGCAAGGACTGCCCGAGCCGTGCTGCGTCCACCAGGTGAGGAGCTCGGTCAACCCCCAGGCAATTCAGGAGTATGGCACAGGACCCCCTTCTGTCCTTTCTCTGGCCTCTCGTGCCCCACCAGTGTCCTGACTTCTGTCCAGCTACCATGGACCGTGTCGGGTAAGCATTGACCTTCACTTCCCGCTATCCTATATGGTGCCTTCCTAGCAGGTTTAGTGGGGGGTCGCACCATTAAATGATCACGACCTCCGGTTCTTGGCTGAGGGATGATTTACCTCCACCAACTTGGGAATCCGGTACCCTTCCACAGCCTGACCCTTCACCCGATATCACGCGGGTTTGCAACGGTTGCTGTCCATTCTGCTCTCTTAGGGTCCCTTCTGCCTTCATGTTTCTGGAGCCCTTCCACTCCTCTGTCTCTTCTCCTTCCTTCTCCTTCCCCTCTTCTCCTCTCTGGCCCCGGCCTTTTCTCTAGGCCTGCCTCGTGGAGCTGAGCTCAGGCTGAGCCTCGGCTCCCTGTCAGCTCTGACTGAGCTGAACTCTGCTCTCTCTTCTCCGCTCTGAGCCACTTGACTAAGATGGCTCCCACCTTTTATCTGCTTCTGTGTGTGTGTCTGAGCTCAGGTGACCTGCACCCAATGAGCTCCTTCCTATGCCCCAGAAACCGTCCCCTTTCTGCTCCTACACCACTGGGTTCTCTCCCCCCTCCCCACTCCAGCAGGGACATGGTCAGTTGTGCCTGCATCTGGGAGCACCGTCGAGCTGTCCCCCGGAAATGGGGTGAATGTATGTGTATGCAGCTAACTGAGCCCTGGTCCACACTCCATCTTTACTTGGGAGTGGAATATCACACCTCTGGTTGAGGTGCAATACCCCTGTAGCAGCCGAGCCCTCGGGGCGCTACATTCCCCCCTGGTAAACCACAGCACGTCCTCAGGCTGGAAAAGAGTAAAAACATTTGATTTACAAGACATGCAGAATTAAAGTTTTTTTTTTTTGTTAGAAAACAGCCGACATTATTCAATTCCCTTTAAGGGAAACACTTTCTCTTTCTCAACACGGTTAGCCATTTTTCTTTACCAAACATTATACTGCATTTTTAATATCACCGGAATTCTTTTATCAGTCATCATGCAAAACATTTTCAATATTATGTAACTCTCCTAGCAGCATATATAACAATTCTATATATAAAACTTTTTCAGGTAAAACATTTTTTAAGTAAATTATCTTCTTCACTGGCCACTGTGCAACTTGCGACCAGGTGTCCATTTTTCAATAAAGTGCAAACTTGCCAAAACTTTTAACAGGAGGGACCTGTTCGTAAACCCTCAACTTAGGCCCTGGGGTGGCTGCAGGGCATAGCCGATCCAGCTGCTGGACCTCATCTTCGGCCACCTCTAACGGGTTTTTGTTCTGAGGTCAGTTGTTGTAGTTTCTTATAAAACCAGTAGAGGGCACTTTAGGAAGTGCAACTTATTTACAGAATTGACCGCTCCCAGTCCTCGGCCGGATAGTTCACTAAGTTGGCTGCTCCCAGTCCTCATCCGGTTTTAACCGACCCGATGCCGGGTAACTCTTGGTAACAGTCTCTTTACCCTGGCGGGTAACTATACATTTGTACGCTGCTGCTCCTTAGTAGCGGTGTCCTCCTTGCGCACCTTCTTCCTCCTCACGATACTCTTCAGACCTGTCCGGGTGATCTGGGTAGCAGGGTTCGGGGTAGCGTTGCTCCTCTTCCTCCCTCCGGATGTTAAGGGCGTACCACCCCCGCAGACCTCTGTGTCTGGTGTAGGACACCCGATCTCCTGGGAACAGATCCCGCCCCTGGTGGCCTTCTGGCAGGTGGCTCTCCACGTCCCTCCGGGTAACAAACACATCCGTGTCCGTCGTTGGGTCTCTGATGAAACCCCACCCCTCCTCTTGTTGGAATTTCACAACGGTCCCTATGATTCTGGGACTGCGTGCGGTTTGGGGGTCTTGCCGGGCGCGCATTTTCTGTTCTGCGCTCCGGGCCTGCAGCTGCTCATGCCTCTGGCGCCGCACCCGCCTCTCCTTCTCCAACTGCGCCACCTGTCGGTGACAGAACTCCCGCCTGCAGGCTGCAACCACCAGTGTCTCCTGCGAAAACCCCATGAAGTCCTCCCCGGCCTGGTCCCACTCGTACTGGACCTCTTCAATCGGGAGCTGGGGGACATCAATGGGCGGTGGAGTAGGCAGGAGCGGACAAAGCAGGGCTCCGTCCTCTGCGGACAGGCCGACCCGGAGACAAGGGTGGACGCACCCCTCTGGTACAGGGATCGACTCTCCATCGGGTCCGGCAAGCTGGCTGTACAGGTCAGTCCCAAGGGGTGGTGGCTTTGGGAACGGGGGCGCACGCGGTTGGGAGGCACCTGGGAAGGTCAGGCCATGCGACCGGGCCTGGAGCGGGCCGCTTCCGACCGCACCCGGGATCAGGGGGCACAACGTGGGGCATGGTTCAGCGGCGGTGTTCGCGGCTTGAGGCCCAGGTATATGCGGTGGGAGCGTGGAAGCTGCAGCGGCTCCTGGGACTTCTGGCTCTGCGGCGAGATCCAGGGGTAAGCCTTCGGTGTCAGGACCCGGGGCAGGGGTGTCCTCCTTACCTGCCTCCGCGGCAGCACTGCTCTCGGCCTCCGGTCTCCTCTCTCTGTCCTCGGGGGCAGGCGCACTGCCGGGTGCTGGCAGCATCTCTTGCTGCCGGGTCGCGACCCGCCAGGCCATCTCCTCCCTCCATCCGGCGATGACTTCCCTCTGCGCCCGGACCATCCTCTGGTCCTACTCCTCCAGCGCTGTCCGCAGGAATTCAGGGTCTTCTGCGGGGAGCTGAGCCATCAGCTCCGTGAGGCTGTACGGGGTCGCCTCGGCCTGCAGCAGGCCGCTTGCCAGGGTGCTGGAGTTGGTGCTCCTCTCCATCTCTGGGTGTGATCTGGCGAGACTGATCCAAACCACACCCTGCCCCTCGGTTTTCTTCTCTTTCCGCCCCTGTTGGGGGTGGTCCTGGGGCAATCTGCTGACAATCTCTCTCAGGGGAAGCCCCCCCACCTTTATGGACATCTCTACAGCCGCACTCATGGCTGTTGGGGGTGGGCTCCTTCTTTGGCGCCATTCTGGGACCTTGCCCACGATGGGAGGTGGCTTCCTCTTATCTTTTGGCGCGCACATCATGGCGTCCGTTCTGCCGGGGCAGGCGCCATTTTCAATACAGTAAAACAGTCTCTTTTCAGGCACGCAATACCCGTTTGTGGCGGGTTGGTCACAATCCTACCGACTACACCAAAGCTGACTCGCCCCCTGGGCCGTGGGGTACCCGGAACCGGGCTTCTGTACGATGCTGGGGTAGTAGAGGCAACCCGATCCCGTGGCTCAGGGTGGTCAGACCAAGTGTTGTGGCAGTCTATTTATAGATTTGTCAATGTCCGACTACGCCACCCGTGGATTGAGGTCAGAGATAACCGCCGTTGCGAGGCAGACCGCTGAGGCTGGTGTTGGTGTGCAGCACAGGGGTAGGATAAATCCCCACGGGAAGAGTGTAGCCTCAGGGCAGTGTAAGTGGTTGCTGGGGGTGATGGTGCAGGCGCAGCAGAAATCACACAGAGTCCAATGATGCAGTCCAGGGTCTTTTACTCAGAGTTGTTATCCAAGTCACTTCTGTCAGCAAGGACTGCCCGAGCCGTGCTGCGTCCACCAGGTGAGGAGCTCGGTCAACCCCCAGGCAATTCAGGAGTATGGCACAGTACACCCTTCTGTCCTTTCTCTGGCCTCTTGTGCCCCACCAGTGTCCTGACTTCTGTCCAGCTACCGTGGACCGTGTTGGGTAAACGTTGGCCTTCGTGGGGGGTCGCACCATTAAATAATCACGACCTCCGGTTCTTGGCTGAGGGATGATTTACCTCCACCAACTTGGGAATCTGGTACCCTTCCACAGCCTGACCCTTAACCCGATATCACGCGGGTTTGCAGCGGTTGCTGTCCATTCTGCTCTCTTAGGGTCCCTTCTGCCTTCTTGTTTCTGGAGCCCTTCCACTCCTCTGTCTCTTCTCCTTCCTTCCTTCTCCTTCTCCTCTTCTCCTCTCTGGCTACGGCCTTTTCTGTAGGCCTGCCTCGTGGAGCTGAGCTCAGGCTGAGCCTCAGCTCCCTGTCAGCTCTGACTGAGCTGAACTCTGCTCTCTCTTCTCCGCTCTGAACCACTTGACTAAGATGGCTCCCACCTTTTATCTGCTTCTGTGTGTGTGTCTGAGCTCAGGTGACCTGCACCCAATGAGCTCCTTCCTATGCCCCAGAAACCGTCCCCTTTCTGCTCCTACACCACTGGGTTCTCTCCCCCCTCCCCACTCCAGCAGGGATAAGGTCTGTTGTGCCTGCATCTGAGAGCACCGTCGAGCTGTCCCCCGGAAATGGGGTGAGTGTATGTGTATGCAGCTAACTGAGCACTGGTCCACACTCCATCCTTACCTGGGAGTGGAATATCACACCTCTGGTTGAGGTGCAATACCCTTGTAGCAACCGAGCCCTTGGGGCACTACATAATGTACAGTTTTTCTCCCTACACTACCTAATACACAAGCAAATCTGTCCATGACGCAGAAGCACCTCTCCCTACACAAGCAAATAGCGCAGAAAAACGGTGTTCTCTGGATTGCTTTTTAAGCAAATAATGAGGATTAAGATCCAAAGAAAAGTATTCCTGTCCCCTGAGACCTGGGCCTTTGTATAGAAATATCTAACAGCAGCAGAAGGCAGAATTGGAATGGAGCCTCTTGTGCTATATGCATGCAGTCTGCTATATACACAGCCTGCCTATACACCCTGCCTGCCTGATATCTCTGCAGATGGATTAGTCCTCAGAAGGACTGTTTGTTAAGATGGATATGTGTAATGTACATTTTTTCTCCCAACACTACCTAATACACGATCAAATCTCTCCCTGACACAGCAGCAGCTCTCCCTACACTGTCTAATCCGGAGTGACTGTGACGAGCATGGCGGCGCCAGGTCTGATATAGACCTGATGACGCTGTGCGGCCAGCCAATCACTGTAATGCCCACAACCAACATGGCTACGGCATTACAGCGCATGACACGCAATCCCTGCATGTTCATTGGGTCTCTATAGAGCGCCAAACATGCAGGGAGGGGACCCCGTCTGAGCAACCCGGAAATACTCGGCGAGCACCGAGCAGTAGCGAGCATGCTCTCTCATCACTACCTATAAATGTATAGCAGACCCTCTCCTTTCTAATGGGAACATGTCGTACCTTGTTACTGTGGCCCAGCTCTATGTGTCTTTAAATTCTTAGTGGGGTTTTTCCCAAATTTTGGCAGCCCTTGCTGTCACAGCATGGGCATTACCACTATAGGAGACCCGCTCCTTTATAATGGGAACATTTTTTTTACTGAGACCCTCCTTTATGTCTCTTCAAAGGGGTACTGGGTTGCATCCAATGTTTTGGCAGCACTTGCAGTCACTGGATGCGCAATAACAGTATAGGAGACCCACTTGTTAATAATGGGAACAACAAAGCATAGCCGGCTGATGGCTCTCTAACAATAGCTACGGCCGACTGCTGGCCTTTTAAGAATAGTAAGGGCTGTCTGATGTCCCTGTAAAAATAGGCTTTATGACTTTTAGAGTCCCTCCATCATAAATAAAAAAGGATGTGACTGATGATGTGTCACACACCACATTGCCAAATAAGGTTGTAAAATGTTAAAATGACATTTCCCGATGAATGCATTTGTCTTAAAAAATAACGTAAAAAAAACAAAACAATAGGATCTTTCTTTAGTATTAAAAACAGCGTCACCAATTTAACCTCAATGTAATCACATTGTTCAGCTCATGCACCTCCTCCTAAATCTCCGAAATGATCACATCAGTCACAAGCTGACAATACTGCAGCACTGCCTTGGCCAAGCGGCAACAGGCTATGCTGAAGATAACATGCTTAATGCTTAATTGACAAACCGCCCAGCGCTGCAGAGTTGTTGAAAGCTGTAACACAGCAGCCTGATCTGTGGTTCTCACCGCTGAGCATACAGCCAGGCATGGACGTGTGTGACAATAAGCAAAACCTGGTGATGGAGAAATGACAGCCTTGGTAGATACGGTTTCCCTCTATGCCAGCCCTTTCACCGAGTTAAAGAATATGGCTGTGGTGAAATACAACTCCCACTGAGAAGCTGTTCCAGATTGAAAAACATTGTGCCCACCAGAGGATTTGATTCTGAGGGCTAACCTTTCTCACCTGCTCAAGAGCCCCATAGCAGCTGCAAAGTTAGCGCTATCATGAACTCTCCTGAGGTAGAAGCCAAGGCACACCAGAGGATTCTCTGGTGGGACCGTCCAACCCTGCTGAGAAGCAGTCCTGGCTAAGAAAATTGTGTGGGAAGGTTCCCGGACACTCTATGGCTGCTTTTTTACTGAGGAGGAAACACACACAAACACGGGGAGAACATACAAAGTCCTTGCAGATGTTGTCCTTGCTGGGATTTGAACCCAGGATCCCAGTGCTGCAAGGCTTCAGTGCTAACCACTGATCCAATGTGCTGCCGTTCACCCTCTAATATCTAACAGGCTGGAGAAACTTGCACCTACTGCCACTCTATCTTCAGCTCCTTTGTGAGAAAATGTATTTGGGCAGCCACTCAGTCTACCAAATAAAATTCCTGAGAAGGAAATTGGGGATGGATTCGCTACTGGTACTGGGGGCAGTGCTAATACCATGGCGTCGTACCATAGTTTGCTGGAAATATTCCAGGCTGGTAGGAGGCAAGCAAATTCCCACAGAAAAGTACCAGCAGTAATGTTCAGGCCACATTTCAAGTGCAAGCAGCTTTAGAGGACTTCCTGGGAGAAATAACATGCAGGGTAGATACGGTTTCCCTCTATGCCAGTCCTTTCACCGAGCAAAATACAACTCTCAGCCAAAAAAGTTGTGGACTGCCTCAATACTGTCCCTGGCCACATTCACCTGTCCACGTGTTTGTGGTTTGGCGGTCCTTCCCGGTAAGTGCACTGGGGAGGGCACGGGTAATGTTGTGGGACCCTTGCTTGTGGAAGGCAGAGGCGATACCGGGAAATATAGTGGCGGCTGGGGACTGAGTATGGACACCCGGCCACGGCCGGCATGAGGTTGTGAAAAGCTTCCGCCTCCACGAGCTTAAAAGGCCATATTTCAAGTGCAAAGCGCTGCCCAGAAATCTGGCAGTTTAGTGTTGCGGCCTGTGGGTGGGTGGGTGGGTGGCTGGCTGCATACTTGCTCTTGCATTCCAAGTAACAGAAAACTAAGCAGATGGTAGCCTTTATCATCATCATGGCCTCACATCGGCACTATGAACTCTCCTGAAGGAGAAGCCTGGGCCCGCCGGAGGAGTCTCCGGTTCTCTCGTGAGCCCGTTCAACCCTGCCAGAAAGCAGCCCTGGCTAAGAAAAGTGTGGGGGAAGGTTCCCGGACACTTTATGGCTGCTTTTTTAATGTGGATCGGCCATGCTTATGCATGTTATTTCTCAAAACACATTACAGTTCAGGCCATTATCCAACTCTGTATTCAAGAAATTAAATGCGCAAAGAAAGATGTGTATGTGTGTCAAAGCACCACTGACAAGTGCGAGTTGAAGTTGGACGGGCTGCCATTGCTTCTGCAACAAGCTCAATTACAGGACTTCCTGGGAGAAATGACACGCAGGGTACATACGGTGTCCCTCTGTGCCAGTCCTTTCACCGAGCTAAATACAACTCTTAGCAAAAAAAGTTGTGGACTGGCTCTGTACCGTCCCTGGCCACATTCACCTGTCCACGTGTTTGTGGTTAGGCGGTCCTTCCCAGTAAGTGCACTGGGGAGGGCACGGGTAATGCTGTGGGACCCGTGCTTGTGGAAGGCGAGGCGATACTGGGAAATAAGTGCTTGCTGGGAACCGGATTGGACACTCGGCCACCGCCTGTATGAGGTTGTAAAAAAGCTTCCGCCTCCACGAGCCTAAAAGGCCACATTTCAAGTGCAAACAGCTGTCAAAAATTTGGCAGTATAGTATTGCAGCGTGTGGGTGGATGGGTGGCTGCCTGCATACTTGCGCTTGCATTCCAAGTAATGGTGTAGGGACAACTGAACGCAGCAGTGGGACAAGGACTTGGATGGTGATTATTGCAAGTCTGCAACGACAGGTGCATGGCGGGAGGCATCTTCGCATGCGCCAAGGATCACTTATGATGGGCACACTTTTAGGCAGTGACCTGGGAGTCAGAGATGCTTCCAGAGGTCTTCCCCATGCTGTTCCCATGTCTTTTCAGCACTGTATGCATGTGTCTGATGATGTGTCACACACCACATGGCCAGATAAGGTAGTAAAATGTTAAAATGACATTTCCTGGTGAATGCATTTGTCTTGGTTGAAAGCAATTCAAAAGTGCAAAAACGCATCAAAAACGCTACGTGTGAACATAGTCCAAGTTGTGGAGGAGTATTTTTGTTTTTGGTTATTTATTTTGCCTTATATACAAGTCATTACCCTGGAAAGGATGTTCCTTAACATATTTCCCTGGGAAATCCATTTTGGTTTTGTTTTTGTATGTTTTATTGTGAGTCCGTAAAAGTGGTGTAATACTCTGACTACATTGCTGACAGCAGTGATCTGGGAGTCAGAGGTGCTTCCAGGGGTCTTCCCCATGCTGTTCCCATGTCATTTGAGCACTGTTCCCATCGATTTGGGCAATTTTTAGGCACTCTGCAGACCGCCTCGGGGAGCCACCTGAAAAATTCTTGAGTTCCCATAGACTTACATTGGGCTTGTTGCTCAGGTCAAGCACCCAAGTATTCCAATTTGCTCGACCCGAGCAACGATTACCCGAGTATTTTAGTGCTCGCTCATCACTATTTACAATCAATGAAAACACAAAAGTCATTAATTCCGTAAATTAGAATAATTAAGAAAACACACCTGCAAAGGCTTCCTAAGCATTTAAAAAGGTCCCTTAGTCTGTTTCAGTAGGCTCCATAATCATGGTGAAGACTGCTGACTTGACAAATGTCCAGAAGGCAGTCAATGACACTAAGTAAATGCCAAGTGAATTTTGCATTTCATTTGGAAATCAAGGTCCCAGAGTCTGGAGGAAGAGTGGAGAGGCACACAATCCAAGCTGCTGGAAGTCTAGTGTGAAGTTTCCACAATCAGTGATGGTTTGGGGAGCCATGTCATCTGCTGGTGTAGGTCCACTGTGTTTTATCAAGACCAAAGTCGGCGCAGTCGTCTACCAGGAAATTTTAGAGCACTTCATGCTTCCCTCTGCCAACAAGCTTTTTGGAGATGAAAATTTCATTTTCCAGCAGGACTTGGCACCTGTCCACACTGCCAAGAGTACCAATACCTGGTTTAAAAACAACAGTATTACTGTGCTTGATTGGCCAGAAAACTCGCCTGACCTTAACCCCATAGAGAAATCTATGGGCTATTGTCAAGAGGAAGATGAGACACCAGACCCAACAATGCAGACGAGCTGAAGACTGCTATCAAAGCAACCTGGGCTTCCATAACACCTCGGCAGTGCCACAGGCTGATCACCTCCATGCCACGCCGCATTGATGCAGTAATTGATGCAAAAGGAGCCCCGACCAACTATTGAGTGAATTTACTGAACATACATTTCAGTAGACCATTTCGGATTTTAAAAACTTTTTTCAAGCTGTTCTTATAAAGTATTCTAATTTACTGAGATAATGACTTTTGTGTTTTCATTGGCTGTAAGCCATAATCATCAGCATTAACAGAAATAAACACTTGAAAGAGATCACTCTGTTTGTTATGACTCTATATAATATATGAGTTTCACTTTTTGTATTGAAGAACTGAAATAAATTAACTTTTTGATGATATTCTAATTTAGTGAGATGAACTTGTACTAGCTATTGAACCCGTTCTACAGCCGGGTGGCGAGCATTTTTATTGATATATGGTCCCTTATCCTGGTCCATAGTCACCCATCCTGCTATGTGCTCCCCCCATCCTGGTATGTGTTCCCCCATCCTGTTATGTGCTCCCCCATCCTGTTATGCGCTTCCCCCATCCTGCTCCCCCATCCTGCACCCCCATCCTGTTATGTGCTCCCCCATCCAGAGCCCTCATGCTGTTTTGTGCTCCCACATGCTGTTGTGTGCTCCCCCATGCTGTTTTGTGCTCCCCCATCCTGCGCCCCCATCCTGTTGTGTGCTCTCCCATCCTGGTATATGCTCCCCCATTCTGTTATGTGCGCCCCCATCCTGTTTTGCCGTACCCACATCCTGTTGTGTGCGCCCCCATCCTGTTTGTGTGCCCCCATCCTGCTCCCCCATCCTGTTATGTGTGCCCCCATCCTGTTATGTGTGCCCCCATCCTGTTATTTGCGCCCCCATCCTCTTTTGTGCTCCCCATCCTGTTTTGTGCACCCCCATCCTGTTTTTTGCTCCCCCATCCTGTTATGTGCGCTCCATCCTGTTATGTGTGCCCTCATCCTGTTATGTGCACCCTATCCTGCTCCCCCATCTTGTTACGTGCACCCCCATCCTGTTATGTTCACTCCCATCCTGTTATGTGCGCCCCCATCCTGCGCCCCGATCCTGTTATGTGTGCCCCCATCCTGTTATGTGCTCCCCCATCCTGTTATGCGCCGCCCCCAACCTGCGCCACCATCCTGTTATGTTCGCCCCCATCCTGCTCCCCCATCCTGGTATGTGCTCTCCCATCCTGTTATGAGCTCCTCCATCCTGCTCCCCCATCCTGTTATGCGCTGCCCCCAACCTGCACCCCCATCCTGTTATGTTCGCCCCCATCCTGCTCCCCCATCCTGTTATGTGCTCACCCATCCTGTTATGTGCTGGCCCCCATGCTGCTTTGTACTGGCCCCCATGCTGCTTTGTGCTGCCCCATCCTCCATCAATTAAATAAAAAAAACACTCCTATTCACCTTTCCAGCATTCCCCTGAAGCACGTCGCCTGGGTTATTTTACTAAAATGGTGCTGGAATCAGTGCCTGCATGCAACGCTGTCTGGCGCCATTTTGTTGAAGACACACTGCAAATGTGTCTTCACTAAAATGGCGCCGGAGAGAGCACTATGCGCATGCGCCGATTCCAAAGCCACACTCCTCTCCCGGCCCGAACAGAGGTGCCGCAGCAACACACCACCCGGTCAGGTATGTGCTTATGGAGCCGGAGATCATTGCCTACGCATACCGCGATCTCCGGTGCCATATACTCCTCTTACCTGTAACGGCTGGATGCGTTCCTCTGTGTGGAGCTTGCACAGTCTATAGAGGCTTCGGACAGAAGGACACATCCCTGGTTATATTATAGATGTATATATATTGTGGGATTTCACTCTCTCTGATAGGCATTAGGTATTTGGTAGTGATGAGCGCAAGTGCTCATTATTCGAGTTTGCCTAGGGTGCTCAGATATGCGCAGAGTATCACAGATGCTCGAGTGACATGTTTGAGTCCCTGCGGTCGCATATTTCGCAGCTGTTAGACAGCCACAAACCAATCGGGCATTGGCCGTATTTGTCAGGTAATCCCAGCATGTTTTGTGGCTGCCTAAAAGCAGTAGGGACTCGAACATGTCACCTAAGCACCCATGATACTCAGTACATACCCCAGCACCCTAGACAAACTCGAGTAACAAGTACTAGTATTAGGCCGTAGGTAGCGTTCATACAGGCAATGCAGTTTTGGTCCAAACATGTGCAGTTTTTATTGCTTTCCACAGGTTGCCCAGCAACAAAGTCAAATGATAAACATAAATCCCTAGTCTTGTCCAGACACTAACTAAACAGAACAATTCCTGGCTACTCATACACGGCTGAGCTAGCCCTATCTCAGTCAAACAAAGCAGCTTTTGTTCATAGTAACCACTGATACTTGCAGTTCTCTGCACGCAACCTGTGCATTTAATCATGATCATATATATAAGTGCGGCCTCACCCGAACAGATTATAGTCCTTTCTGTTACAGCAGACTTCATATACAAAACTGAAATGATCCCACCAGTTGCAGTATCCCCTTCAGTCTGAGCCCCAGCAGCTTCTAGCACCAAACAGAAGTGTTCAACTCCGATCATAATTCACACTGAACAGGCTGCAGTTTCCATAAGGGTCTCTGCAGCTCTCACAGAGTGCTTAGCGCAGCCTCCATTCAGAAAGAAAGCCTGGAATGTCTTTCTCTCTCTCAGCTACAGCTCACATTTCAGCTGGTCACTCACCAGTAGCACACTGATCTCAACTCAACATCCAGCAGACTGACACTCCATTAGGAGACTGCAACTCCATGAAGCTACTTCCTTGTTCTTAGCGAAACCCTTCAGGTGAATATAATCAAGACCCTTCCGAGCTGAGATTTAACCCTGATCTTCCCAGGTACATATACAGTGGGGAAAAAAAGTATTTAGTCAGCCAACAATTGTGCAAATTCTCCCACTTAAAAAGATGAGAGAGGCCTGTAATTGACATCATAGGTAGATCTCAACTATGAGAGACAAAATGAGAAAATAAATCCTGAAAATCACATTGTCTGATTTGGAAAGAATTTTTTTTCAAATTTTGGTGGAAAATAAGTATTTGGTCAATTGCAAACAAGCACAATTTCTGGCTCTCACAGACCTGTAACTTCTTCTTTAAGAGGCTCCTCTGTCCTCCACTCATTACCTGTAGTACTGGCACCGGTTTGAACTTGTTATCAGTATAAAAGACACCTGTCTGCAACTGCAACCTCAAAGAGTCACACTCCAAACTCCACTATGGTGAAGAGCTGTCGAAGGACACCAGAAACAAAATTGTAGGCCTGCACCATGCTGGGAAGACTGAATCTGCAATAGGCAAGCAGCTTGGTGTGAAGAAATCAACTGTGGGAACAATAATTAGAAAATGGAAGACATACAAGACCAGTGATAATCTTCCTCGATTTGGGGCTCCACACAAGATCTCACCCTGTGGGGTCAAAATGATCTCAAGAACGGTGAGCAAAAATCCAAGAACCACATGGGGGGACCTAGTGAATGACCTGCAGAGAGCTGGGACCAACATTACACAGGCTACCATCAGTAACACACTATGCCACCAGAGACTCAGATCCTACAGTGCCAGACATGTCCCCCTGCTTGAGCCATTACATGTCTGGGCCCGTCTGAAGTTTGCTAGAGAGCATTTGGATGATCCAGAAGAGTACTGGGAGAATGTTATATGGTCAGATGAAACCAAAGTAGAACTGTTTGGTAGAAACATAACTCGTCGTGTTTGGAGGAGAAAGAATGCTGAGTTGCGTCCAAAGAACACCATACCTACTGTGAAGCATGGGAGTGGCAACATCATGCTTTGGGGCTGTTTCTCTGCCAAGGGACCAGAATGACTGATCCATGTACATGAAAGAATGAATGGGGCCTTGTATCGTGAGATTTTGAGTGCAAACCTCCTTCCATCAGCAAGGGCATTGAAGATGAAACGTGGCTGGGTCTTTCAGCATGACAATGATCCAAAGCACAGCACCAGGGCAATGAAGGAGTGACTTCGTAAGAAGCATTTCAAGGTCCTGGAGTGGCCTAGCCAGTCTCCAGATCTAAACCCTATAGAAAACCTTTGGAGGGAGTTGAAAGTCTGTGTTGCCCAGCGACAGTACCAAAACATCACTGCTCTAGAGGAGATCTGCATGGAGGAATGGGCCAACATACCAGCAACAGTGTGTGCCAACCTTGTGAAGACTTACAAAAAAAGTTTGACCTCTGTCATTGCCAACAAAGGATATATAACAAAGTATTGAGATGAACTTTTGTAATTGACCAAATACTTATTTTCCACCAAAATTTTATAAAAATTTCTTTCTAAATCCGACAATGTGATTTTCAGGATTTGTTTTCTCATTTTGTCTCTCAAATTTGAGGTCTACCTATGATGTCAATTACAGGTCTCTCTCATCTTTTTAAGTGGGAGAACTTGCACAATTGGTAGCTGACTAAATACTTTTTTTCCCCGCTCTATATACAGTGGTGTGAAAAAATCTTTGCCCCCTTCCTGATTTCTTATTCTTTTGCATGTTTGTCACACTTAAATGTTTCAGATCACAAAACAAATGAAAATATAAGACAAAGATTACACAAGTAAATAAATATGCAATCTTTAAATGACGGTCTTTATTATTAAGGGAAAAAGAAATCCAAACCTACAGGGCCCTATGTGAAAAAGTGATTGCTCCCTGGTTGGGCCCCCCTTAGCAGCAACAAATGCAATCAAGCATTTGCGATAACTGGTAATGAGTCTTTTACAATGCTCTGGAGAAATTTTGGCCCACTCTTTTTTGCAGAATTGCTGTAATTCAGCCACATTGCAGGGTTTCTGAGCATGAACCGCCTTTTCAAGGTCATGCCACAGTATCTCAATCGGATTAAGGTTAGGACTTTGATTAGGCCACTCCAAAGTCTTAATTTTTGTTTTTCTTAAGCCATTCAGAGGTAGAGTTGCTGGTGTGTTTTGGATCATTGTTTTGCTGCATAGCCGAAGTGCACTTCAGCTGGAGGTCACGATCAGATGGCTGGACATTTTCCTTTTGGTAGACGGCAGAATTCATGGTTCCATTTACTACAGCAAGTTTTTCATGCCGTGAAGGAGCAAAACAGCCCCAGACCCTCACACTACTACCACCATATTTTACTGATGATATGATGTTCCTTTTAGGAAATGCTATGTTATCTCTACGCCAGATATAATGAAACATACACATTCCAAAAAATTCAATTTTTGTCTCGTCAGTCCAGAAAGTATTCTCTCAAAAGTCTTGGCCATCATCAAGATGTTTTCTGGCAAAACTTAGAGGAGCCTTCATGTTCTTTTTCCCCAGCAGTGGTTTTCGTCTTGGAACTCTGCCATACATGTCATTTTTGCCCAGTCTCTTTCTTATAGTGGAATCAAGAACAGTGACCTTAACTGAGGCAAGTGAGGCCTTCAGTTCTTTGGATGTTGTTGTGGTTTTTTTTGTCACCTTTTGGATGGGTCGTCACTTCACTCTTGAGGTAAATTTGATTGTCCGGCCACTTCTGGGAAGGTTCATCACTGTTCCATATTTTCACCATTTGTGGATAATCACTGTGGTTCGCTGGAGTCCCAAAACTTCATAAATGGCTTTATAAGCTTTTCCAGATCTCAATTACTTTGTTTCTTATTTGTTCCTGAATTTCTTTGGATCGCAGCATGATGTCTAGCTTTTGAGGATCTATTGGGCTACTTCACTTTGTCAGACAGGTCCTATTTAAGTGATTTCTTGATTGAGAACAGGTGTGGCAGTAATCAGACATGTGTGTGGCTAGGGAAATTGAACTCAGCTTCCTAAAGATGTGATAAACCACAGTTAATTTATGTTTTAAGGGGGGAGGCAATCACTTTTTCAAACAAGGTCTGTATGTTTGGATTTCTTTTTCCCCTAATAATAAAGACCTTTATTTAAAAACTGAATTTTTTTCTTTACTTGTGTTATCTTTTCCTTATATTTAATTTTTTTTGTGATCTGCAACATTTAAGTGTTACAAACATGTAAAAGAATAAGAAATCAGGAAGGGGGAAACACTTTTCACACCACTTGCTTGCGCCTTTTGAAGTATTTTATTGTGGATTTTGACATGCATGTGTTTAGAATCATTATCCATTTGTAGAAGACATCCTCTTTTTCAACTTCAGATTTTTTACAGATGGTGTTATGCTTGAATCAAGAATTTGTTAACATTTCATTAAATCCTTTCTTCCCTCTATCCATGAAATGTTCCCAATGCCATTGGCTGCAACACAACCCCAAAGCATGATTGATCCACCCCCGTGCTTAATGGTTGGCGAGATGTTGTTTTCCTGAAATTCTGTGCCCTTTTTTCTCCATACATACCTTTGATCATTGTGGCTGAAGATTTCTATCTTAACCTCATTGGCCCACAGGACTTGTATTCAAAATGTATCAGGCTTTTTTAGATGTTCTTTTACAATACTTCTGATGCTGAATTGGTGAGGATGCAGGAGAGGTTTTCTTCTGATGACTCTTCCATGAAGGCCATATTTGTGCAGGTGTCTCAGAATAGTAGAGCAATGTACCACAACTTCAGAATCGGCTAAATCTTTCTGTAGGTCTTTTGCAGTTAAGCAGGGGTTCAGATTTACCTCTCTAGCAATCCCAGAAGCAGCTCTCACTGAAATTTTGCTTGATCTTCCAGACCTTATCTTGACTTCCACTGTTAACTGCAATTTCTTAATTACATTTCAAACTGAGGAGAGGGCAACTTGAAAACGCTTTGCTATCTTCTTATAGCCTTCTCCTGCTTTGTGGGCCTCCACCATTTTCATTTTCAGAGTGCTAGGCAGCTGATTAGGAGAACCCATGGCTGCTATTTTTTAGCACAAAGTAAGAGGAGGCTGAGTTTTTAGAAAGCTGGGAAACTTTTATCACCTGGCCTTTCCTAATGATGATAGTAAACAAGCCATAATCCTAACATGATAATTTAGGTCTGAAACCTTGGTCAAAGTTATCTGAGCACACAAATCTCCAAGGGTGCCCTAACTTTTGCATTGGCCCATTTTCCTTTTTGTAATTTTTAAAATGTAAAAAATGAATATATATACAGTATATATATATATATATATATATTTTGTCTAAAATACAAAGAAAATGTGTCATCTTTAACTTTAGCCTTTTTAGAGATCATTTCATCTTTAACTTGCCTAAGTTTTCACAATAACAGTAATTTTGACCATAGGTGCCCAAACTTTTACATGCCACTATATATATACATATGTGTGTATGTATGGATATATATATGTATATATATATATATATATACACACAGTGATCAGCATAAATGAGTACACCCTATTTGAAAAGTAAAATTTTTAATCAACACACTGGGAAACACAATTTTCGTTGTGTTAGATCTGACACTGGTTTATGACTAACTTTTGGATTCTGAATTCAAAAGTGAACCCAATTTTTCTCTATCACAACAACTTTTTAAGCTACAGGATACCCTCCTTTTGTTTTCCAAAACAATAAAAAAT
The DNA here is from genome assembly GCF_046119375.1 of Phyllobates terribilis. NCBI lineage: Eukaryota > Metazoa > Chordata > Amphibia > Anura > Dendrobatidae > Phyllobates > Phyllobates terribilis. Next base: position 256,013,239 of record NW_027362764.1, read on the forward strand.
GTACATACAATAGAGAATAATGCAAAAAATAACCTGAATGTAATGTTAATTTAAAGCTATTTTGTTCATACAAAGGATACACTGTTACTGTAAGTCAAACTGTAGGGAAAGCAGTAAAGTTAGGCAGCCGTTAAGGTAAAAATTTATGTTTAAAGCTTTTCCTGGAGTGTTCAACCTGTGGACAATCTTGCCTGATGCTTCATCAATATCCATTGATAGGATGTCCATTATATGTATATCCCATCTACCCTGATACCTTCCCTCCATGACTTTCAATACTTGGTGGAATTGGTTTACCTTGCTCATCACTGAATGCACCAAGGTTTTCATAGAAGTTTGCAAGATGGCTATACAGAAAATTCACCTTGCAACTAAACATTTTGTAGTTCTCTAAGAGTTTCTGGACAATTTCAGTTTAATTGTTTGCTCGTGTATTTCCAAGAAAGTCCTTGACAAAGTCTTTGAATGATAACCAAGCATTCTTTTGGAGTTCTGACATTGTTCCGATGAAATGTTCATCTTTGATGAGCTGACAAATCTGTGGACTATCAAACACACCAGTCTTTATTTTTTCAAATAACAGGCTAGGAAATGCCAAAATGAGGTTCTTGAAATAGTCTCCTTCAGTTGGCAAAGCTTTAACGAATTGCTTAATGAGACCCAGTTTCATGTGCAGAGGTGGTAATATAGTGTTCTCTCTGTCAGCAAGTCAGCAAGTTGCATATGTAGAAATTTTGAATCACCAGATTTGAGGTCAGATCTTGGAGGCCATTTCCATTCCACCCAGTGCTTCTCATGAGCTTTGCTGTCCCACATGCACAGAAAACAAGGATACTTGCTGAATCCCCATTGCTGACCAATAAGTAAGTATAACATTTATAGGCCAACACAAATGATCGAATTGTGTTTGTGATATTGCAACAACTTAATGATTCTATTTATGTCTCTGTATTCTTCACAAATAGAAACTGAATAGCAAATTGGGACTTCACCAAGTAAATTGCCACTCTTTAAACTCCGCTTTGAAATATCAATGAACAGTCGCCATTCATTTGAGTTACAGATTGGAATTCCCAATTCCTCAATTAATCCATGTAGATTATGGCAATACACAAAGCCACTGTCACTTCTAAAGTATTGCAGAAATACACATTCTCTAGATCAAAAGTATGATACCTTTGCTCCTTTTTAAAGCAAGTTTTTCTCATGCAGTCTTCATGCTAAGAGTTCTGAAGCCTTTTTTGTAAGTCCCAAATCACATACAAAATCGTTCAAGTCATGCTGGTCAAATACCTTACAAACTGAGACATCTTCAATTTCAAAATCTTCATTATTGTTGTCTCTTTTTCACTATAATGAGAAGGTAAAAAGAGAGAAGGTCAAGGAAAACTGCCACAGGGATTTCAGCTGAATAAGGCACTTGACGTATAGCTGATGGACAAGGATACTCTATTTTATATTTATTTTTCTTGTTATATCCTGAAGTTTTCACTTTACAAAACTAACAGTCACTGGAATGATCTCTTGGCTGGTGCCACACCATAGGCATACTAAATAGCATCTTATCACGTGTTCCCTTTGTCCACATCCGTAAACTCTCAACACACTGCTTGCATACCTTGTGAGGGGCCCAAGAATAATCTTGATCACCAAGTTTTATTTTGACATATGCAAAATAGGCTTGCTTGACAAATATGCTGATATTCGTCCTTTGACTGGGAATGGTGAAACCGCCATAGATATAACAAAAGGAATCAGGGCTGTTTAGGCCCTTACGACAAGAAATAACATAGACAGACATGATCTGAAAGAAAGGATATAAGTATGTAAATAAAAATTTAATTCTGCTAACCCTTTGCAGACAGACTTTTGAAATATGTTTCACTATATAGAACGATACACAACCTCTTGCCACACTGTCTCACGTGTATCTGAATAACCTAGACAAATAACAACCTGTTGCCAGTCGCCAAGGTCACCCTCCACCCCTCCCCACTTGAGGGCACTTTGTTCTTTTCCAATACAAGAGCAATAGTTGTACACTCGATCCAGCCTAGAGTACAGTAATTGCATTAAGATAAGCTGTAGAGAAAAAACCTAACATGATAAAAGAAAACTAACATCAGTTCTGAAATCAACATGCCTATTTTATTCTAAATCAGCAGAAAAATCAAACTCAACAAAAATTATGTGTACAATTGTTCCCAAGAACAACTTCCAAAATTTTTGCAAGACTGAATTTCATAGAGCATTTTTTAACCAATAACATGAAACTAAAGTTAATAATATAACTTTCATTTCAAAATCTTTCGTTTTAGGGTGCAGTCAGACTGCCGTATTACTCACACGAGGATCACATCACAATCCTCGGACTAGCTGTCTGCTTTACTGACTTGAGCGTAACAGCATGTATTTCTCTGCAGCTTTCACGCTCAGGTTAGGAGAGCCGTCGGCCAGTCTGAGGATTGTGATGTGATCCTAGGTCAAGTAATAATGACTGCATCCTTACTCAAATTAATTCATGCAAAAACTAATACACCCCACATAAAAAACTACTATACCTAATATTTTGTATGACCTCCATGATTTTTAAAGACAGGACCAAGTCTTCTAGGCATGGAATGAACCAGTTGGCGACATATTGCAACATCTATCTTTTTGCATTCATCGAGAATGACCATTATTAGAGCCTGGATACTGGATGGAGAGTGATGTTCAACTTGTCTATTCAGAATTCTCCATAGGTGTTTTAGTTGGATTCTGATCAGGAGACATACTTGGCCACTGAATCACAATCACCCTGTTCTTCATAAATCCAATAGATGTGTGTTTTGAATCATTGTCATGTTGAAAACCTGCACGTCTATCAAGGGTACAGAGTGATACTCAAGCATCAGAAACCTTAGAAACTGCAAATTGTAAGCAATTCAGGTAACAACCCTCATAAATAAAGCACAGTTATTTAGTATCAAAGACATCTTAACATCAACTGTCCAGAGGAGAATGTGAGATGCAGATCATTATCAAATTGCTGCAATGAAGCCACTATTAAGGACAACAAACAGGAAGAATAGACTTTTTTGGTTAAAATCACATCACGACTGGACATTAGATCTATAGAAACCCATACTGTTGTCTGAGGAGTCAAACTTTAAATTTTTTTATATCAACCACCATGTCTTTGTGGAATAGATGAGCAGATGGTTCCTACCCGTGTGGTGCCCACTATGAAGCATTGAAGGGGAAGTGTGATGGTGCAGGTGTACTTGCTGATGGTACTGTTAGTAATTTATCCCAAATTCAAGGCATGCTTACCCAGCATGACTGCCACAGCATTCTGCAACAACATTCTATCCTATCTGGTTTGCACTCAGTGGGGCCAAAATTTGTGTTGCAATAGGAAAATGATCCAAAACACACTTCTATACAGTGTAAGATCTGTGTGATTAAGAACGAGATGGTTGGCACCCCAGCCCTGGTTGCCACAAATGTGATTAAACTTCATCTGAGAGCATGAGGGAGGTTCACTGGTTAGGGACAATTAGCATGCAGCACCTCCTGTCCCCGGCCTGTAGGGGAGCTGGCTGCCCTATAAAAGCTGGAACTGGGGCAGGGTTAGAGAGACCAGAACCCACTTCTGAAGAGACCAGAAGGGTTTCTTAGTAGAGATGAGCGGTGTTCGACTCGAACGGTTCGCCAATCTCAAATTCGAGCTTTTTTGAGCGGTGTTCGAGCCATTCGGCGAACACGAACAATTTGAAAAAAATTCCGCTGTTCGAGGTTATGTTCGATAACTGTTTGTGCACCAAAATCATAACTGGATTTTTTCTCAATAATGCTGAAAATTAATGTTAATACGCAGTTTGAGTGTACAGCGGGGCGGGGGGAGGGGCAGGGGATGGATCTCTGCAGAAATAATGAAGATCTCCATTTTTTTTTCTCTTTCCCGCATTCACAGTGGGGAGGTGCAATCTGTCAGCCTATCAGCAGCGCACACACGGAGCGAACTGCTTTTTTCACACAAGCAAGGGCATGTGTCATTGGAAGTGTATGTCACATGTCCTTGCCCTATAAGACCCAGCCATTTTCCCCATCGCCACAATTTTCTCACTGCTGCAGCTGCGTGTTAGACGGCACCGCTGTTGATGTGTGCGCTATACTTATTTAATTTGAAGCCAATTTTCGCAAAAATCTACAGATAGCTTGGAAGTAGGGAATAGTTGTGATTGCAGTCCTTTTAAGGACTAGGTTACATCATTTCCTATGACTTTTATCAGGCAGGTCTGTGCTCTTAAATAGATAGGTTGGGAGTAAAGACTAATTGTAATTGCAGTCCTTTTCAGGGCTAGGTTACATCAGTTCCTATCACTTTTATCAGGCAGGTCTGAGCTCTTAAATAGATAGGTTGGGAGTAAAGACTAATTGTAATTGCAGTCCTTTTGAGGGCTAGGTTATATCAGTTCCTATCACTTTTTGCCAGGCAGGTCTGTGCCAGTGATGTGCAAGTTTTTTTCACAGCATTTGGCTAAATCTAGCAAAGCAAATCCTTTTTGTCCTCTTGCAGTGTGTGTTAGTCAGTGGAGAAGCCTATCTGTGTTGCAAGCTACACCACCTGTGTATAGAATACAAACTTTTTTACTGCACCTAGTGAAGTAAAACCTTTCGGGCATAGCATCATTCTATTAGTCCATCTATACTAACCTCCACCAGGTTACAAATTCAATATAATTTTTTTCTGCATCTAGCTCTGAAAAAATATTTCGGCTTGTAGCAGTGTGTGGGACTTGTTCTATTAGTCCATCTATACTAACCTCCACCAGGTTGCAAATTCAATATAATTTTTATCTGCATCCAGCTCTGAAAAAATATTTCGGCTTGTAGCAGTGTGTGGGACTTGTTCTATTAGTCCATCTATACTAACCTCCATCAGGTTGCAAATTCAATATAATTTTTTTCTGCATCTAGCTCTGAAAAAATATTTCGGCTTGTAGCAGTGTGTGGGACTTGTTCTATTAGTCCATCTATACTAACCTCCAGCAGGTTGCAAATTCAAAATAATTTTTATCTGCATCTAACCCAGCCAATACTTTTGGGCTAATACCACAGTTTGGCCACTCAGCTCTGCTCGGATCCCATCCATTGTTTTTTGTGCAAACAACTCCAGAGTTGTGAATTAGTTAACCACCAAATGAGTGGAAAAAGGCCTGCTGCTGGTGGAAAGGGGAATAGGCGTGTTGGGAAGGGAAAAAAAGGTTGTGTCCGTGGGGTGGGTGTTAAAGCAACAGTAACATCTGCAGAAGAAGGACCATCTTCCAGCCAAACTAAGATGTCTACTTCTTTTAGCGGACAATGTAATAAGATCCCTTTCTTACGGTCACGCCAATCGCTAAAAATTCCAGATGAGGCACAAAAACAGCAGGTGCTTCAACGGATATCAAGTGCTCCTTTAAGTGGGCTCTCCTCCACATCAACTTCAACATCACAAATACTCCAGTCCTCAGAGGTGTCACCCCAATCGCACTTGCTTCCTCACAGCTCCCAAGTCTCCAGCTGCCCGTCTGAGTATGGGGTAGAACAGATGGTTGAGTCTGCAGAGCTGTTTTCTCATACTATAGCCTGGGAATCAGAGGTCGGCTCCAGAGCTTCTGTGAATCCAGACGAGGAAATGATCTGCACTGATGCCCAGAATCTTTATGAGTCGGATCCAGGACCAGGCGCAGAAGGTTCTGACCATAATGTAGACCCTCGTTCCCAAACTGTAACTCCTGTTGGTGTAGACAATGAGGAAGACGATGATGAGACTCAAATATCTGATTGGAGCGACAACTTTATTTTTTTGTCAGGGCAGGAAGAGGTTGGCTCTGAGGACGACGGGTGTGATAACACACAGGGTGATGATGACGAGGTTGGAGATCCCACTTACTGTCAACCCACAGTCAGCCAAGAGATGAGGTCAGCAGAGGAGGTGGAGGAGGATGCTAGTGATGATGAGGTCAGGTTGTGCCTTCCTGGACAGAGACGTCGTACTGGAAGAACGTCAACAACTGCATCCTCAAACACAACTCTGCCTCTAACCACAAGTCGTGGTGGCTCTTCAGGTCGCATGGGTGCTAAGCCTTGCATAGCCTGGGCATTTTTTCAGATCGATAAAGATGACCCAACTCGTGTTATCTGTAACATTTGTCAGCAAAAGCTAAGTAGAGGCCAAAAAATACATAGTTTGAGTACTTCATGCATGAACCGGCACATGGATATGAAGCATAAGTTGCAGTGGGAAGCTCACTGTGCTACAATGCGGCCTAGCCGGCCGGGCCAACCACATTCTGCCTCATCTTGTGCATCCGCGGCCTCTTCATCCTCTGTGACTGGGGGGACAGCAGTCACACCTGTTTTGGGGCGCAGACCTGCCACCTCTTTACTCGCAACAGCCAGCGTGATTGGCAGGTCATCATTTTCTTTGGAGGTGGAAACACAAGCTGGTGTTCAGCGCTGTCCGACATCGATAGCACCACCTTTGGATCAAGGCAACCTAACATGTCCGCCTGAATCTTCCTCACAGACCGGCAGTTTGCCGGGGACACCCTTCTCAACCCTGTCTAAGCACAACAGCCAGCCCTCGGTCCCTCAGATGTGGACAAGTAAAAGACCATTTCCTCCTAGCCATGAGAAAGCTAAGAGGTTGAATTTCACCATCTGCAAGCTCTTGGCTACAGAAATGCTGCCTTTCCGCCTTTCACACAGCTGAGGAGTTGTGGTCAGCTCTGAAGAACCAATTTCATGAATGGTTGTCTCCACTGGACCTGAAACCAGGGAAGGCCGTGTGCGACTATGCTGCAAACCTGGGTGCGGCCCTTCGCCGGGGCAATGTCAAACACGTGCCTTGTATGTCTCACGTGTTGAACCTGGTTGTCCAGCAATTTTTAGACCACTATCCCGGACTAGATGGCCTTCTGCAGAGGGCACGGTCGCTGTGTGCTCACTTCTGCCGTTCGCATCCCGCAGCTCAGCGAGTTACATCTCTACAGAAGTCGTTGGGCCTGCCACTTCACCGGCTAAAATGCGATGTGCCTACTCGGTGGAATTCAACTCTGCACAATTTGCAGCGACTGTGGCAGCACCGACAAGCCCTGGTGCAATACGTTGTGGCATATAGCCTGGGCCGACGAGATCCAGAGGTGGGGCAAATCACGCTGGAGGAGTGGTCTCAGATCAGGGACCTATGCACCCTTCTGCACAGTTTTGAAATGGCGACGAAGATGTTTAGTGCTGACGATGCCATTATCAGCATGACTATTCCGGTGATTTACATGCTGGAGCACATGTTAAATAGAATTCGGAGTCAGGTGGTGGCACAAGAGGAGGTGGAGGAAGTAGAGGAGGAGGAGTTGTATGCGGAAGGGCTAACATCTGCAAGGTCCAGACGGTCGGCAGCACCAAGGCCCCAGGCATGTGAGGGTGGGGGAGATGGTTTTACCAGGGCGCATGGTAGCAGCCAAACTAGTGAGGAAGGTGCAGGAGCCCAGGAAGAAGTGGAGGACGAACTGATGGAAGACTCATCAGAAGAGGGAGACCTTGATCACATTTCTGTTGTGCGAGGTTGGGGGGAGAGGGCAGAGGAAGGAAGCATGATTGTTACCTCGCCACCAACACAATACCTGCAACATGACCCTCGAATTGTGAGAATTAGAAATAATCCTGACTACTGGGTTGTCACACTGTTAGATCCCCGGTACAAGAGTAAATTTGCAGAAATTATTCCTGCCATAGAAAGAGATTCACGCATGCAGGAGTATCAGCAGAGACTGTTGCAGAATCTTACATGTGCTTTTCCCCAAAACACTAGTGGTGCACGTAGTGAATCTCACAGTTCCAACTTGCCAACCATGGGACCGTCGAGTGTTCAGCACTCAAAACGTAACAGAAACACAGTATCTGCTGGTAACATCAATTTTGCAGAATCATTTCACCACTTTTTTAGCCCATCCTTTGCAAGGCCACAGGAGACAAGAAGTCTGACACATAGTCAACGCCTAGAGATGATGGTACAGGAGTATCTCCAAGTAAACATTGAAGCCATGACTGTGTCACTGGACCCTTGCTCTTTTTGGGCTTCCAATCTGGATAAATGGCCGGAGCTCGCCACTTACGCCTTGGAGATCTTGTCATGCTCCGCAGCCAGCGTTCTGTCTGAACGTGTGTTCAGCGCTGCTGGTGGTGTTCTGACAGATGAGCGCACGCGGCTCTCCACTGATAATGTAGACAGACTCACGCTCATAAAGATGAACAAATCATGGATCAGAAACGACTTTTCTACCCCTGTGTCATCCTGGGGAGAGTAAAAGCTTGATGATTTCTTAAAATCACCTCACCAACCGTTTTAAGCTTTCAAATTACTAATCATCTGTATCTAGGCTGGAAAATAATTTGGGCCTTGTAGCAGTGTGCGGTACTAATGCTATTAGGCAATCTATACTAAACTCCACCAGATTTAAAATTACTAATCATGTTTATCTGTATCTTGGCTGGAAAATAATTTGGGCTTTGTAGCAGTTTGCAGTACTGATTCTATTAGGCCATCTATACTAAGCTCCACCAGCTTTCAAATTAATAATAATTTTTAGCTGCATCTAGCCCGGAAAATAATTTTGGGGCTTCTAGATGCACAAGACACATGAGTGCCTTCTTGCTGCACTACCTGCAACATGACCCTCAGATTGTAAGAATTTGAAATAATCCTGACTACTGGGTTGCCACACTCTTAGATCCCCCACACTCTTTGATCAACCTTTTCATTTTAATAAAGAACAAAAAAATGGTCATTTTGGAAATGATAAGCATTAGCAGGTTTTTACAAACTGAAATCAAACAGTTTTCAACTCAAAACTTTATTCTAGGTGATGTTACATTTGCACATAGGACCCCTTGTTCGAAAGGAGCTTCTGAACTCTCTCGTCCATTGAATTTGTTAGGTTTTGGATGGTTTCTGCTTCAATTGTTTTGCATGAGGACAGAATACCCTCCCAGAGCTGTTGCTTAGATGTGAACAGCCTCCCGCCATCATAGACACTCCTTTTGATGATGCTCCAGAGGTTCTCAATGGGGTTGAGGTCAGGGGAGCATGGGGGTCACACCATAAGTTTGTCCCCTTTTATGCCCATATCAGCCAGAGATGCAGATGTGTTATGTGCAGCATGAGACGGTGCATTATCATGCATGAAAATGATCTTGCTGCGGAATACACGGTTCTTCTTCTTGAACCATGGCAGGAAGTGCTGTTTGAGAAACTCCACATACATTATGGAGTTCATCTTTACCCCTTCAGGGATCCTAAAGGGGCCGACAATCTCTCTCCCCATGATTCCAGCCCAAAACATTACTCCACCTCCTCCTTGTTGGCGCCGTAGCCGTGTTTGCGTGGGGTATCCATCAACCAGCCATCCTCCACTCCATCCATCTGGACCATCGAGCGTTGCACGGCACTAATCGGTGAACAAAACAGTTTTGAAGTCAGTCTTCATGTAATGTTTGGCCCACTGGAGCCGTTTCTGCTTTTGTGCAGTGGATAGAGGAGGTCGACAGGATGGCTTACGCACAGCTGCAAACCTCTGAAGGACTCTACATCTTGTTGTTCGGGGGACGTTGGAGGCACCAGCAGCTTCAAAAACTTGTCTGCTGCTATGACAAGGCTTTTTTGCCGCTTCTCTTTTAACCTGACATAATTGCCTGTAGGAAAGAGTCCTCAATTTTACCTTATCAGCACGCACACGTGTGTCCTGTGAATCAGATACATACTTCTTGATTGTGCGATGATCAGGATGAAGTGTCTTGGCAATGTTGATTGTAGTCATGCCTTGACCTAAACACTCCACAATTTGTTGCTTCTCAGCAGCCGACACATCCTTTTTCTTTCCCATTTTGGCAGAAAATGTAGGCTGCTTAATAATGTGGGACAGCCTTCTTAAGTAGTCTTGCCTTTCATTGGACACACCTGCCAAACTAATTAGCACAGGTGTCTGCAATTGCTTACAGTGATATAAAGAGCCCTGACACACATCACCATCAATGAGTTTAACTGACAAACAAACAAATTCTTACCTTATCACTCCTAAACACTTTTTGTACAATAATTTGGAACACAGTGTACATGTGCTTTTCCACAAAACACCAGTGGTTCACGTAGTGAATCTTAGAGTTCTAACTTGCCAACCGTGGTCTGTATGGAGGTGTTCAATAAAGGGCCCAAAATTAAGATAACATAGACGGGAGAGGTCTCTATGAATACGAATTCCTAAGTATTTGATACCCTGTGAGGGCCAGGCAAAGGGAAAGTTGGACTGGATGGAATCCTGTATGGATTTGGGGAGGGAGACATCGAGGGCCTCAGACTTCGCTGCATTGATTTTAAAATTTGACCATGTAACAAAGTGATCTATTTCAGCCATAACATCAGGGATGGATATATGTGATTGAGTGATATATACTAGGACATCATCAGCAAATGCAGAGCACTTGTACTCGGTGCCTCCCACCTCAATCCACCTAATATTGGGGTTATGGCGAATTGATGAGTGCAGGTGCTCCGTCACTAGGATGTATAAGAGAGGGGACAGAGGACATCCCTGCCTTGTCCCATTGGTGATTATGAAAGGTGATGAAAATGTTCCATTTATCTTCAGCCTAGGTGACGTATTGCGATACAGGGCCGTGATTTTGCCTATAAAAGGGTCCCCTAGACCCGTACCCCAAGCTTTTTAAGAGAATAATATATGGCGTGCCAGGAGACTCTATGGAATGCTTTCTCAGCATCCAACGAGAATATCTAATTACAAATTTTTAACTGCATCTAGCCCAGGAAATACTTTGTGTCTAGTAGCAGTGTCTGCTAGTCAGCGGATTATCCCAGCTGTTAAGCAAGCTACACCACCTGTAGTTTGGACACTTAATTTTTTTCAAAGGAAATGCTTCCGGCCTCCGGGACACTCAGTGAAGAGCATCGGGAGGCACCCCAAGGCACAGGGGCTGGGACTGGCGGTAGGACGCCTTGCGGTGGACCGCCAAGCTCGATCCTTATAAAAGCTTTTAAACTGCAGGAGCTTTAGTGGACACTACTGGAGCTGGAATTCCCGCAGCTGCTGGCATCAGACTTGCCCTCCAATAGATCCTTGTAAATGGATTTAAAGTGTACTCATTCAAATTAGAGAGACAATTTAAATTAAAAATCTTAGACCTGCCTCCACCGCAGGGGGGCTCACTCGACCCACCAGCGGACAGGCACTAGTATTGGGAGAGGGGGGCTGGCCGTCAGGGTCCACCGCAGCTCTGGCACAAACCCGGCGACACGGAGGTCGCACGTGCAGGAATGGACTGGCCGTGTCGGCTTCGCACTTTTTTGGTTTTAGAAGGGCATGACATGCCTATATCTGTGTCTCCCCCTCCTTTTACTCCTCCACCTCTTTTCTTTTCGCATGACTATATGTACTTGTCACTTTTCCATGTGTTAGTTGTGTCTTCTGAGCAGTTTGTCAGCTTTTGGACACCTTTGAAGGTGTTTTCTATGTGTTTCTATGTGTTTTTGTTTGCCTGCCATTGGTTTTAACGGTGTTCGAAGGTGTTTGACGAACAGTTCGGTGAACATACGGGTGTTCGACGAACCGAACTGAACCGAACTCGAACACTACGGGGGTGGCTCAACACTATTTCTTAGAGGAAGGGACAGGTCAGCAGCAGCTGAGGAGACCGGGAGGCAGAGGAGAGACTGCAAGCCAGGGACAGAGGCGACGAGAGCCGGTCCAGGCAGAGAATCAATCTAACCGGACATTGGGGTCCGAGGCTGTTCGGGTTATCATTCCCAGCAGCAAAGAACCAATCCGCAAGGGATTTCAGGTCTCTTGGCCTAAGTGGCCTGGAGGCTCCGCCACACAGAGGAACCAGTACAGCGAGGAGGAAGCAAAATGTACCCAAGGAGCGAGTCGCAAGCCATACAGGCGAGAAGTACACGGCAAGCTCAGGGACGTGGGCTATTACACCACGAAGGGGGGGATAGTCAGAAAGAGCATAGAGAGAACGGTAGGCCTACACACTCACCCTGACCAGTGGGGCTCCCCCGAATGCTCTCAGACACCCAGGCCCATTCCTAACCGGTACTACTGTTGGGTCATTAATAACATCTACAATAAAGACTAAAGACCCAGAAATGTTTTGAAACAGGCTCTGAACTTTTACCATTGCGGCCGGCACTATCACCCCCAGCATCCAGCTACACTGCCCTGAGGCCACACTCCTCCCGTGGGGAGTTATCCTACCCTTGAGATGCACACCAACACCAGCCTCAGCGGTCTGCCTAGCAGCGGCGGATATCCCTGACCGCAATCCACGGGTGGCGTAGTCGGACATTCACAAATCTATAAATAGGATGCCACAACATTGGTCTGACCACCCTGAGCCACGGGACCGGGTTGCCACTACTACCCCCATCAGCACCGCACACCAGAAGACCCGGTTTCGAGTACCCCACGGCCCAGGGGGTGAGTCAATTGCATCAGATAACATCGCTTTTACAATCACCCGACTTGAACCTAATTGATATAGTTTTGGATGAGTTGGACTGTAAAGTAAAGGCAAAGCAGACAACAAGTGCCAAGAGTGTGTGAAGCTGTCATCAGAGTAAAAGGGGTGTATTTTGTGGAATCGAAGGTTCAACCACATATTATAGTTGTGGAGTGTACAAAATAGTCTTGTAAGACAGGTATGCAAAAATTGTTTTTAAAATTTTTTTTTTTTTTGCCCACCGATAAAAGCCCATTACGAAGAATGCTACATTGTTTGGTAGATACCTGCCAAAATTTGCTAGTCCTAGTACTCTGCAACGTTTGCATGTAACATTATACTGCAATCCATTTTTCAATGGAATATATCATGCTTATTGTTGCTTAATTCTTGGCGTATGTTAAAATCCAACTCCATTCAAGTTCCATTTATAGCAGTATAGCATTTCCTGTTACAGCATGATAGGCACTAGCCTATTTCTTTTCCTTACAGATTCATAGGAGACGTCTCATAGTCTACAACAAAACATTGGAAGACATGGCAATGCTGGCTACAGAAATGCTAAGTGCTGTTCTTAAAGATAACATTTAGTTTAGTGCTGCTTTTAAGAGGAGTGCCTTAAGTCTTTCAATCTATATTTGAAAGTACTGAAAGATTGTGCTTTACATTTGATGGATATTATGTAATGACAGAGATAGGGTTTGGAGTTACTGAACATCGTTATTTAAAAGGCAAACACTTTTTAAAAATTCCATCTCAAAGACTGATAAAAATAATGAAATACTCCTGCCCCATGCAGACCAGAATTAATATTCAATGTTATGTGTTCCATGATGCATATAGGCTATTTAGAATAAGGGGCTGTTTTTTTTTTTTTTACCAGTTTGCACCAAAACACCCATACAGTTGCATGATATAGATGGCCAATACAGTTCATGCTACGTAACTTTTACAGTGCCTGTTACAGCTGCCACCCGTATGCTTGACAGATGTCATCAAATTGGTAATTAATATTGATGAGCGAGCATGCTCACCACTGCTCGGTACTCGCCCGAGCATCTCAGTACTCGAGATGCTCGGAGCTCGCCGAGTAGTTTTGAGATGCTCGGGCGGGAGCTCGGGTCCCCGTCCTGCATGTTTGGCGCTCTTTAGAGCACCAATCATGCAAGGATTGTCTGCCACTCACTGTAATGTCACACCCATGGTGGTTGTGGCATTACAGTGATTGTCCAAATCGATGGGAAGAGTGCTCACAGTGAAACATAAAAAGCCGGCAATTCATTAGCGGCATACACCGGTACCCGACAATGTAGAATAGAAAGAATAGAGCATCACACATAGATTAGATAGATAGAAACATGTCAGTCACATATATAATAAGTACAGTGACAGTGTTGGTTACTGTACTTGTTATTTAGTGTTAAAATAAAGGATTTATTAAAAAAAATAATAATAGTGTTTTCATGCACCCGTCTCTTTAAAAAAGCTGGCCGGCAATTCATCAGCGGCATACATCGTTCCTCGACAATTTAGAACAGAAAGAATAGAGCATCACACATAGATTAGATAGATAGAAACATGTCAGTCACATATATAATAAGTAGAGTGACAGTGTTAGTTACTGTACTTGTCATTTAGTATTAAAATAAAGGATTTATTAAAAAAAATGGCTTAGGGTTCCCCGTAATTTTAGTCTCTAGTAGAGATGAGCGTTGTTCTACTCGAACTGTTCGCCAATCTCAAATTCGAGCTGTTTTGGGCGGTGTTCGAGCCGTTCGGCGAACACGAACAATTTGATAAAAATTCGGCTGTTCGAGGTTATGTTCGATAACTGTTCGTGCACCAAAATCATAACTGGATTTTTTCTCAGTAATGATGAAAATTAATGTTAATACGCAGTTTGAGTGTACAGCGGGGTGGGGGGAGGGGCAGGGGATGGATCTCTGCAGGAACAATGAAGATCTCCATTTTTTTTTCTCTTTCCCGCATTTGCAGTGGGGAGGTGCAATCTGTCAGCCTATCAGCAGCGCACACACGGAGCGAAGTGCTTTTTTTCACACAAGCAAGGGCATGTGTCATTGGCAGTGTATGTCACATGTCCTTGCCCTATAAGACCAATCCATTTTCCCCATCGCCACCATTTTCTCACTGCTGCAGCTGCCTGTTAGACGGCACCGCTGTTGCTGTGTGCGCTATACCTTGTTAATTTCAAGCCAATTTTCGCACAAATATACAGATAGCTTGGGAGTAGGGAATAGTTGTGATTGCAGTCCTTTTAAGGACTAGGTTACAGCATTTCCTACGACTTTTATCAGGGAGGTCTGTGCTCTTAAATAGATAGGTTGTGGGAGTAAAGACTAATTGTAATTGGAGTCCTTTTCAGGACTAGGTTACATCAGTTCCTATCAGTTTTTGCCAGGCAGGTCTGTGCCAGTGCTGTGCAAGTTTTTTTCACAGCATTTGGCTGAATCTAGCAAAGCTACTCCTTTTTGGCCTATTGCAGAGTGTGTTAGTCAGTGGAGTAGCCTATCTGTGCTGCAAGATATACCACCTGTGTATAGAATACCAATTTTTTTACTGCACCTAGTGAAGTAAAATCTTTTGGGCATAGCATCATTCTATTAGTCCATCTATACTGACCTCCATCAGGTTGCAAATTAAAACTAATTTTATCTGCATCTACAGTACCTCTGAAAAAATATTTGGGATTCTAGCTGTGTGTGGGACTTGTTGTATTAGTCCATCTATACTGACCTCCATCAGGTTGCAAACTGAATATATTTTTTTCTGCATCTACCTCTGAAAAAATATTTGGGCTTCTAGCTGTGTGTGGGTCTTGTTCTATTAATCCATCTATACTGACCTCCATCAGGTTGCAAACTGAATATAATTTTTTTCTGCATCTAGCTCTGAAAAAATATTTGGCCTTCTAGCAGTGTGTCGGACTTTCTCTATTAGTCCATCTATACTGACCTACATCAGGTTGCAAATTAAAAATAATTTTTATCTGCATCTACAGTACCTCTGAAAAAATATTTGGGCTTCTAGCTGTGTGTGGGACTTGTTGTATTAGTCCATCTATACTGATCTCCATCAGGTTGCAAATTAAAAATAATTTGTATCTGCATCTACAGTACCTCTGAAAAAATATTTGGGCTTCAAGCTGTGTGTGGGACTTGTTGTATTAGTCCATCTATACTGACCTCCATCAGGTTGCAAATTAAAAATAATTTTTATCTGCATCTACAGTACCTCTGAAAAAATATTTGGGCTTCTAGCTGTGTGTGGGACTTGTTGTATTAGTCCATCTATACTGACCTCCATCAGGTTGCAAACTGAATATATTTTTTTCTGCATCTACCTCTGAAAAAATATTTGGGCTTCTAGCTGTGTGTGGGACTTGTTGTATTAGTCCATCTATACTGACCTCCATCAGGTTGCAAACTGAATAAATTTTTTTCTGCATCTACCTCTGAAAAAATATTGGGCTTCTAGCTGTGTGTGGGTTTTGTTCTATTAATCCATCTATACTGACCTCCATCAGGTTGCAAACTGAATATAATTTTTTTCTGCATCTAGCTCTGAAAAAATATTTCGCCTTCTAGCAGTGTGTCGGACTTTCTCTATTAGTCCATCTATACTGACCTCCATCAGGTTGCAAATTAAAAATAATTTTTATCTGCATCTACAGTACCTCTGAAAAAATATTTGGGCTTCTAGCTGTGTGTGGGACTTGTTGTATTAGTCCATCTATACTGACCTCCATCAGGTTGCAAATTAAAAATAATTTGTATCTGCATCTACAGTACCTCTGAAAAAATATTTGGGCTTCTAGCTGTGTGTGGGACTTGTTGTATTAGTCCATCTATACTGACCTCCATCAGGTTGCAAACTGAATATATTTTTTTCTGCATCTACCTCTGAAAAAATATTTGGGCTTCTAGCTGTGTGTGGGACTTGTTGTATTAGTCCATCTATACTGACCTCCATCAGGTTGCAAATTAAAAATAATTTGTATCTGCATCTATAGTACCTCTGAAAAAATATTTGGGCTTCTAGCTGTGTGTGGGACTTGTTGTATTAGTCCATCTATACTGACCTCCATCAGGTTGCAAACTGAATATATTTTTTTCTGCATCTAACCCAGCCAATAGTTTTGGCCTAATACCACAGTTTGGCCACTCAGCTCTGCTCGGTTACCATCCATTGATTTTTTGTGCAAACAACTCCAGAGTTGTGAATTAGTTAACCACCAAAATGAGTGGAAAAGGCCTGCTGCTGGTGGAAAGGGGAATAGGCGTGTTGGGAAGGGGAAAAAAGGTTGTGTCCGTGGGGTAGGTGTTAAAGCAACAGTAACATCTGCAGAAGAAAGACCATCTTCCAGCCAAACTAAAATGTCTACTTCTTTTAGCGGACAATGTGATAAGATCCCTTTCTTACGGCCACGCCAATCGCTACAAATTCCAGATGAGGCACAAAAACAGCAGGTGCTTCAACGGATATCAAGTGCTCCTTTAAGTGGGCTCTCCTCCACATCAACTTCAACATCACAAATACTCCAGTCCTCAAAGGTGTCACCCAAATCGCACTTGCTTCCTCACAGCTCCCAAATCTCCAGCTGCCCGTCTGAGTATGAGGTAGAACAGATGGTTGAGTCTGCAGAGCTGTTTACTCATACTATAGCCTGGGAATCAGAGGTCGACTCCAGCGCTTCTGTGAATCCAGACGAGGAAATGATCTGCACTGATGCCCAGAATCTTTATGAGTCGGATCCAGGACCAGACGCAGAAGGTTCTGACAATAATGTAGACCCTCATTCCCAAACTGTAACTCCTGTTGGTGGAGACAATGAGGAAGACGATGATAAGACTCAAATACCTGATTGGAGCGACAACTTTAGTTTTTTGTCAGGGCAGGAACAGGTTGGCTCTGAGGACGACGGGTGTGATAACACACAGGGTGATGATGATGAGGTTGGAGATCCCACTTACTGTCAACCCACAGTCAGCCAAGAGATGAGGTCAGCAGAGGAGGTGGAGGAAGATGCTAGTGACGACGAGGTCAGGTTGCGCCTTCCTGGACAGAGACGTAGTACTGGAAGCACGTCAACAACTGCATCCTCAAACACAACTCTGCCTCTCACCACAAGTCGTGGTGGCTCTTCAGGTCGCATGGGTGCTAAGCCTTGCATAGCCTGGGCATTTTTTCAGATCGATAAAGATGACCCAACTCGTGTTATCTGTAACATTTGTCAGCAAAAGCTAAGTAGAGGCCAAAAAATACATAGTTTGAGTACTTCATGCATGAACCGGCACATGGACATGAAGCATAAGTTGCAGTGGGA
Source organism: Phyllobates terribilis (assembly GCF_046119375.1). Taxonomy (NCBI): domain Eukaryota; kingdom Metazoa; phylum Chordata; class Amphibia; order Anura; family Dendrobatidae; genus Phyllobates; species Phyllobates terribilis. Next base: position 256,031,129 of record NW_027362764.1, read on the forward strand.
AGCTCAGTGTGCTACAATGCGGCCTAGCCGGCCGGGCCAACCACCTCTGCCATATCTTGTGCATCCGCGGCCTCTTCATCCTCTGTGACTGGGGGGACAGCAGTCACACCTGTTTTGGGGCGCAGACCTGCCATCTCTTTACCCGCAACAGCCAGCGTGATTGGCAGGTCATCATTTTCTTTGGAGGTGGTAACAGCAGCTGGTGTTGAGCGCTGTCCGACATCGATAGCACCACCTTTGGATCAAGGCAACCTAACATGTCCGCCTGCATCTTCCTCACAGACCGGCAGTTTGCCGGGGACACCCTTATCAACCCCGTCTAAGCACAATAGCCAGCCCTCGGTCCCTCAGATGTGGACAAGTAAAAGACAATTTCCTCCTAGCCATGAGAAAGCTAAGAGGTTGAATTTCACCATCTGCAAGCTCTTGGCTACAGAAATGCTGCCTTTCCGCCTGGTGGACACAGAGGATTTTCGAGACCTTATGTCCGTCGCAGTGCCCCAGTACCAGATGCCCAGTCGGCACTACTTCTCAAAGAAAGGTGTGCCTGCGCTCCACCAGCATGTCGCACACAACATCACCGCTTCTTTGAGAAACTCTGTGTGTGACAGGGTGCATTTCACCACAGACACTTGGACGAGTAGGCATGGACAGGGGCGTTACATGTCGCTGACTGGGCACTGGGTAACTATGGTGACAGCAGGACAAGGGGCTGCTGTCCAAGTCTTGCCGTCCCCACGAGTTGTGCGTCAATCCTCTTTATGTCAAAGTTCCTCCACTGCTTCTGCCTCCTCAACCTCCTCTCGGTCTTCCACCTGCACCCAAAACCTGTCTGGTCATGCCACAAGCTTTCTAACTGCGCAGAAGGGATCCTGCACACCTCCTTACTATGCTGGCAGTAGGGCTCAACGTAATCAGGCGGTTTTTACATTGAAATGTCTGGGAAATGTGAGTCACACAGCTGAGGAGTTGTGGTCAGCTCTGGAGAACCAATTTCATGAATGGTTGTCTCCACTGGACCTGAAACCAGGGAAGGCCGTGTGCGACAATGCTGCAAACCTGGGTGCGGCCCTTCGCCGGGGCAATGTCACACACGTGCCTTGTATGGCTCACGTGTTGAACCTGGTTGTCCAGCAATTTTTAGCCCACTATCACAGACTAGATGGCCTTCTGCAGAGGGCACGGTCGCTGTGTGCTCACTTCCGCCGTTCGCATCCCGCAGCTCAGCGACTTACATCTCTACAGAAGTCGTTGGGCCTGCCACTTCACCGGCTAAAATGCGATGTGCCTACCCGGTGGAATTCAACTCTGCACATGTTGCAGCGACTGTGGCAGCACCGACAAGCCCTTGTGCAATACGTTCTGACGTATAGCCTGGGCCAACGAGATTCAGAGGTGGGGCAAATCACGCTGGAGGAGTGGTCTCAGATCAGGGACCTATGCACCCTTCTGCACAGTTTTGAAATGGCGACGAAGATGTTTAGTGCTGACGATGCCATTATCAGCATGACTATTCCGGTGATTTACATGCTGGAGCACATGTTAAACAGAATTCGGAGTCAGGTGGTGGCACAAGAGGAGGTGGAGGAAGTAGAGGAGGAGGAGTTGTATGCGGAAGGGCTAACATCTGCAAGGTCCAGATGGTCGGCAACACCAAGGCGGCAGGCATGTGAGGGTGGGGGAGATGGTTTTACCAGGGCGCATGGTAGCAGCCAAACTAGTGAGGAAGGTGCAGGAGCCCAGGAAGAAGTGGAGGACGAACTGATGGAAGACTCATCAGATGAGGGAGACCTTTATCACATTTCTGTTGTGCGAGGTTGGGGGGAGAGGACAGAGGAAGGAAGCATGATTGTTACCTCGCCACCAACACAACAGGGACTTGGTGCTCCTGGATGCGCAACACACATGAGTGCCTTCTTGCTGCACTACCTGCAACATGACCCTCGAATTGTGAGAATTAGAAATAATCCTGACTACTGGGTTGCCACACTGTTAGATCCCCGGTACAAAAGTAAATTTGCAGAAATTATTCCTGCCATAGAAAGGGATGCACGCATGCAGGAGTATCAGCAGAGACTGTTGCAGAATCTTACATGTGCTTTTCCACAAAATACCAGTGGTGCACGTAGTGAATCTCACAGTTCCAACTTGCCAACCGTGGGACCGTCAAGTGTTCAGCACTCAAACCGTAACAGAACCACAGTATCTGGTGGTAACATCAATTTTGCGGAATCATTTCACCACTTTTTTAGCCCATCCTTTGCAAGGCCACAGGAGACAAGAAGTCTGACACATAGTCAACGCCTAGAGACGATGGTACAGGAGTATCTCCAAGTAAACATTGAAGCCACGACAGTGTCACTGGACCCTTGCTCTTTTTGGGCTTCCAATCTGGATAAATGGCCGGAGCTAGCCACTTACGCCTTGGAGATCTTGTCATGCCCCGCAGCCAGCGTTCTGTCTGAACGTGTGTTCAGCGCTGCTGGTGGTGTGCTGACAGATAAGCGCACGCGGCTCTCCACTGATAATGTAGACAGACTCACGTTCATAAAGATGAACAAATCATGGATCCGAAACGACTTTTCTACCCCTGTGTCATCCTGGGGAGAGTAAAAGCTTGATGATTGTTTAAAATCACCCTACCAGCCGTTTTAAGCTTTCAAATTACTAATCATGTTTATCTGTATCTTGACTGGAAAATAATTTGGGCTTTGTAGCAGTGTGCAGCACTGATCCTATTAGGCCATCTATAATAAGCTCCACCAGATTTAAAATTAAAAATAATTTTTAGCTGCATCTAGCCCGGAAAATAATTTTGGGGCTCCGAGATGCGCAAGACACATAAGTGTCTTCTTGCTGCACTACCTGCAGCATGACCCTCATATTGTCAGAATTCGAAGTAATCATGACTACTGGGTTGCCACACTCTTAGATCCCCCAAACTTTTCGATCAACCTTTTCATTTTAATAAAGACCAAAAAAATGGTCATTTTTGAAATTATAAGCATTAGCAGGTTGTTAGAAACTGAAATAAAACAGTTTTCAACTCAAAACTTTATTCTAGGTGATGTTACATTTTCACATAGGACCCCTTGTTCGAAAGGAGCTTCTGAACTCTCTCGTCCATTGAATTTGTCAGGTTTTGGATGGTTTCTGCTTCAATTGTTTTGCATGAGGACAGAATACCCTCCCAGAGCTGTTGCTTAGATGTGAACTGCCTCCCGCCATCATAGACACTCCTTTTAATGATGCTCCAAAGGTTCTGAATGGGGTAGAGGTCAGGGGAGCATGGGGGTCACACCATAAGTTTGTCCCCTTTTATGCCCATATCAGCCAGAGATGCAGATGTTTTATGTGCAGCATGAGATGGTGCATTATCATGCAGAAAAATGATCTTGCTGTGAAATACACGGTTCTTCTTCTTGAACCATGGCAGGAAGTGCTGTTTGAGAAAATCCACATACATTATGGAGTTCATCTTTAGCGCCTTCAGGGATCCTAAAGGGGCCGACAATCTCTCTCCCCATGATTCCAGCCCAAAACATTACTCCACCTCCTCCTTGTTGGCGCTGTAGCCGTGTTTGCGTGGGGTGTCCATCAACCAGCCATCCTCCACTCCATCCATCTGGACCATCGAGCGCTGCACGGCACTCATCCGTGAACAAAACAGTTTTGAAATCAGTCTTCATGTAATGTTTGGCCCACTGGAGCCGTTTCTGCTTGTGTGAAGTGGATAGAGGAGGTCGACAGGATGGCGTATGCACAGCTGCAAACCTCTGAAGGACCCTGCATCTTGTTGTTCGGGGGACGTTGGAGGCACAAGCAGCTTCAAAAACTTGTCTGCTGCTATGACAAGGCTTTTTTGCCGCTGCTCTTTCAACCTGACGTAATTGCCTGTAGGAAAGAGTCCTCAATTTGCCCTTATCAGCACGCACACATGTGTACTGTGAATCAGCTACATACTTCTTGATTGCCAAGACACTTCATCCTGATCATCGCACAATGTTGATTGTAGTCATGCCTTGACCTAAACACTCCACAATTTGTTGCTTCTCAGCAGCCGACACATCCTTTTTCTTTCCCATTTTGGCAGAAAATGTAGGCTGCTGAATAATGTGAGAGAGCCTTCTTAAGTAGTCTTGCCTTTCATTGGACACACCTGACAAACTAATTAGCACTGGTGTCTGCAATTGCTTACAGTGATGTAAAGAGCCCTGACACACATCACCATCAATGAGTTTAACTGACAAACAAACAAATTCTTCCACTATCACTCCTAAACACTTTTTGCATAATAATTTGGAACACAGTGTACATGTGCTTTTCCACAAAACACCAGTGGTTCACGTAGTGAATCTTACAGTTCTAACTTGCCAACCGTGGTCTGTATGGAGTTGTTCAATAAAGGACCCAAAATTAATATAACATAGATGGGAGAGGTCTCTATGAATAGGAATTCCTAAGTATTTGATACCCTGTGAGGGCCAGGCAAAGGGAAAGTTGGACTGGATGGAATCCTATATGGATTTGGGGAGGGAGACATCGAGGGCCTCAGACTTCGCTGCATTGATTTTAAAATTTGACCATGTAACAAAGTGATCTATTTCAGCCATAACAGCATGGATGGATATATGTGATTGAGTGATATATACTAGGACATCATCAGCAAATAGAGAGCACTTGTACTCGGTGCCTTCCACCTCAATCCACCTAATATTGGGGTTATGGCGAATTGATGAGAGCAGGTGCTCCGTCACTAGGATGTATAAGAGAGGGGACAGAGAACATCCCTGCCCATTGGTGATTGTGAAAGGTGATGAAAATGTTCTGACGCGCCCCCTGGGCCTTGGGACACCCGGAGCCGGACCCTTTTTGGTGGATGCTGGTGGTTGTAGTCTCCGTGGCGGCAACCCGGTTCCATGGCTCAGGGCGGTAAAACCAGTGGCGGAACTATTTATGTGGTTTTGATGTTTAAATGTCCGACTACGCCACCCGTGGATTGCGGTCAGAGTGAACCGCCGCTCCAGGGCAGACCGCTGAGGCTGGTGTTGTGGGTGCAGCAGAGCGTAGCATAACTCTCCACGGGAGGAGTATAGCCTGAGGGCAGTGTATGCGGAGGATGGGGGTGATGGTGCAGGGCAGCATCTGTAATGACACGGAGTCAGTGATGCAGTCCAGGGCCTTTACTCACAGTTCTTATTATCCAGACCACGTCTGCAGGTAACGGCTGCCCACGTCGTACTGTGCTCACCAGGTGAGGGGCTCAGACAACTCCCAGATAACTTTGGAGCGCTTCACAGGACCCCCTTTGTGTGTCCTTTGTCTGGCCTTTCTTACCAACCCTTCTGTCCGGCTGCCTCGGGCCTCCTCTTGGTAAACTTGGCGCCAGTTTCCCTGACCCTATGTGGTGCCTTCCTAGCGGGTGTAGCGAGGGGCTGCGCCACATAAAATGTAACAGCCTCCTGTTTCTAGCTGAGGGTCGTTTCCTGCCTCCACTAGTTTCGGGGACCGGTCTCCCCCTTTGGCCTGACCCCTCCACGCAGGTGTATTCTGGCGTGCGGTGGCGACTCGCCCGTCCGCACCCCTGAGATCCCTTCGTTCCTCGTTCCTGGAGCCTTCTCCGCTCCTCTTCCTTCCTTCTCCCTCTTCCAGGCCTGGGCCTCTGTTACTAGGCCCGCCTCCGGAGCAGAGCTCATGCAGAGCCCCTGCTCCCTGCCACTTCTGCTCAGACTTCTCTGCACTGAACTAAGATGGTGCCCACCTTTTATACTCCCTTCTCAATGCACCCAGGAACTGCTTCCTCCCTGCTCCTGCACTACAGGATTCCCCTTCCTCAGTGTTCCCTCCCCCCACTCCAGCCAGGGACAGGGACTGTCGTGCCCATCTCAGGGGCATATTGGTTGCCCTGCCCCACGGCAATGTGGTGTAATGCATGCAGGTGTCGGGTCCTGATCCACACTACATCCTTACCTGAGAGTGAGATATCACACCTCTGGGTGAGGTGCAATACCTCTGTAGCAACCGAGCCCTCAGGGTGCTACAGTTCCATTTATCTTCAGCCTAGGTGACGTATTGCGATACAGGGCCGTGATTTTGGCTATAAAAGGGTCCCCTAGACCCCTACCCCAAGCTTTTTAAGAGAATCATATATGGCGTGCCAGGAGACTCTATGGAATGCTTTCTCAGCATCCAACGAGAGTATCTAATTACAAATTTTTAACTGCATCTAGCCCAGGAAATACTTTGTGCCTAGTAGCAGGGTCTGCTAGTCAGCGGATTATCCCGGCTGTTAAGCAAGCTACACCACCTGTAGTTTGGACACTTCATTTTTTCAAAGGAAATGCTTCGGGACCACGGGATACTCAGTGAAGAGCATCAGGAGGCACCCCAAGGCATAGGGGCTGGGACTGGCAGTAGGATGCCTTGCGGTGGACAGCCGAGCTCGATCCTTATAAAAGCTTTTTAACTGCAGCAGCTTTAGTGGACGCTACTGGAGCTGGAATTACGCGGCTGCTGGCATGAGACTTGCCCTCCAATAGATCCTTGTAAATGGATTTAAAGTGTATTCATTCAAATTAGAGAGACAATTTAAATTAAAAAGCTTAGAGCTGCCTCCACCACAGGGGGGCTCGCTCGACCCACCAGCGGACAGGCACCAGTATTGGGAGAGGGGGGCTGGCCATCAGGGTTCACCGCGGCTCTGGCACAAACCCGGCGACACGGAGGTGGCACGGGAAGGAGCGGACTGGCCGTGTCGGCTTCTCACTTTTTGGATTTTAGAAGGGCATGACATGCCTATATCTGTGTCTCCCCCTCCTTTTACTCCTCCACCTCTTTTATTTTCGCATGACTATATGTACTTGTCACTTTTCCATGTGTTAGTTATGTCTTCTGAGCAGTTTGTCAGGTTTTGGACACCTTTGAAGGTGTTTTCTATGTGTTTCTATGTGTTTTTGTTTGCCTGCCATTGGTTTTAACGGTGTTCGAAGGTGTTCGACGAACAGTTCGACGAACAGTTCGGCGAACACACGGGTGTTCGACGAACCGAACCGAACTCGAACACTACGGGGGTGGCTCAACACTAGTCTCTAGCGGAGGTTAAGCAGATGGCTGGGGCAGATGTTTGAAGCCTGGGAAGGGGGTAATACCCACGAAGCTTCCCAGGCTACTAATATCAGCCCCCAGCTGAATACCTAGCCTTTACCAGCTATTAAAATGGGGGACCCCCCAAAAAAATGACGTGGGGTTTCCCCCTATTTTAATAGCTAGCAAAGGCTAGGCAGACAGCTGGGGGCTGTTATTAATAGCCCAGGAAGGGTGCCATGAATATTGGCCCCCTCCCAGGCTAGAAACACCAGCCGTCAGCTGCCCCAGAAATGGTGCATCCATAGGATGCCCTTTTTTTAATTATTTCATGAATTTCATGAAATAATATTAAAAAAATGGGCTTCCCTATATTGTTGTGTCCGGCCAGGTACAAATAAGCAGCTGGTGGTTGGGGGCAGCCCGTTCCAGGATGCTGTACCTGGCTGGACACAAAAATAGGGAGTAGCCCCACGTCAATTTTTTTAAAATTATTTCATGAATTGCCATGCCGCAGACACTGAGAAGCACAGGCATGCTTGCGCTCCTCAGTGCGCTCCTCCTGCAAGCACAGGAGAATTCTCCCACGCTGTCAGTGACGTGCATGAGGTGAGCTGTGTTCATTAGACATGAACTCGGCTCATCTGCAATGCCGTCACAGCCAGACACTGAGAAGCGCAAGCATGCCTGCGCTTCTCAGTGTCTGTGGCATGGCAAGCTGGATGGCAGCTTTCGGCTGCGATCCAGCCTGTCATGTGAATGTAGCAGAGCTGGAGCCGTGCTGGGAACCATGGAAAGGTAAGGATGAGGTTGGTTTATTATTTTATTTTTATTGCAGGAGATCGTTGGCTTCAGCTGGAATGGGCGTTGTAACATACCTGGCGGCGTCCTTGCATGGTGGTCCATCTCCCACTGTGCAAGAGCGCGCACTTGATCTCCAGTCCAGAATGTCTCTCTGGCTTCCCTCCATGCTGTCTGTTTGTGTCTGTTTCTGCTGCTTAAGGGCGGCGCCCGATCACTTCCTGCTTTTTGTACCTGCTGTGGGTCACACCCCTTGTGCGTCCTCAGCCTATTGCTGTCTGTCACCTGGTATATAGCTCAGCTGCTCCCATCTATCCCTGCCTGAGCATAGTGTTTCATTCAGTGTGTGCTTTCACTCTGAAGATGCCAGGTCCCGTTCTTTGTCTCCTGTCTTGCGGTATCAGTTCCCGTGTCTGAACTGAGTCCTGTCTATGTCTCCTGCCTTGCGGTATCAGTTCCCGTGTCTGAGCTGAGTCCTGTCTTTGTCTCCTGCCTTGCGGTATCAGCTCCCGTGTCTGAACTGAGTCCTGTCTGTGTACTCTTGCCTGCCGCCTTTCCTGGAGGCTGTATTTCCAGGCCTGTCTGAACACGCTCCTAGCCTTTTCCTCCCACCTTCTAGGGGCCGATTACCTAGATCCGTTCCTGTATCTTGTCTGTCCTGTCTGAACACGCTCCTAGCCTGTTCCTCCCGCCTTCTAGGGGCCGATTACCTAGATCCGTTCCTGTATCTTGTCTGTCCTGTCTGAACACGCTCCTTGCTTGTTCGTCCCGCCTCTCTGGGGGACGATTAACCAGACCTGCTCCTGTATCTTGTCTGTTCTGTCTGAACACGCTCCTTGCCTGTTCGTCCCGCCTCTCTGGGGGCCGTATTCCCAGACCCGCTCCTGTGTCCCGCTCCTGTGTCGGTCTCGTCCGTACACTCAGTTCCAGTCTGTACTCTCTCCTATCTTTCATCTGTCTTTTCTCTATGTCCGTTCCTTTCCTTTTTCTGCAGAGTCTGAACTCGTACCTAACTCCTGCCTGTTGTCTCTGTACTCCCGTTTGTGGTCCACTCGCTACTTCACTGCAAGTACCCTGTGGGTGTCTGGCTCTGCCTTTCCCTTCCTGTCTGTTCCGTGTGAACAGAGCCCTGTCCCCCCTACTCAGCCTTGCCTGCTCTGACTCCTTTGCTCACTGCTCCGGCGGTTCTAGCCTGCTCTGACTCCTTTGCTCACCGCTCCGGCGGTTCTAGCCTGCTCTGACTCCTTTGCTCACCGCTCCGGCGGTTCTAGTCTGCTCTGACTCCTTTGCTTACCGCTCCGGCGGTTCTAGCCTGCTCTGACTCCTTTGCTCGCTGCTCCGGCAGCCTTGCTCCGCTCTGACCCTTTTGCTCGCTGCTCCGGCAGTCTCGCTCCACTCTTGCTCACCGCTCCAGCCGGCCTCGTCCTGCTTTACTCTTGCTCACTGCTCCAGCAGTCTCGCTCAGCTTTGATCCTTTGTTCACTGCTCCTGGCGGCCTTGTCCTGCTCTACTCTTGCTCACCGCTCCAGGCGGCCTTGTCCTGCCCTGTTCTCGCTCACCTCTCTGGGCGGCCTCACTCTGCTGTGTTTGTCCGCCACATCTGTGGCTCTGTTCCTGAGTCCCAGTGTGTACTGGGTCCTATCCCGCCAGTGTCCCTACCTGCTAGTGCCTCCCTGTCTGCACTCTAGCTGTGCTTGCCTGTACCCCTCTGCCTGTATTGTTCCTGAGTCCCAGTGTGTACTGGGTCCTATCCCGCCTGTGTTCTTACCTGCTAGTGCCTCCCTGTCTGCACTCTAGCTGTGCTTGCCTGTACCCCCCTGCCTGCTTACCCGCCTGCCTGCATACCAGTCGTGCCTGCCTATACCCACCAGTCTGTGTGCCAGCCTACCAGTCTGTTCCTGTATTCCCCTGTGGGGGTCAACAGCCGTGTCCGGGGTCTGTCCTGGAGTAGCACCTGGTCGCTTTGCTCGGTTCCTCCTTGGTGCACTGGCGTCGTATGCCGTCGTGCGACCCTGGTCGGATCGGGTGAATACCTAGTTAAGCCCCTCCAGGCATTCACTCTCCGGCATGGTCCAGTGGAATCACTACAATCACACGCACACGCCGCTCAGCCCGGGCGTGTGCATAACAGGCGTGATGGTAAGTATGGTTTAATTAAGAACATTAAAGAATTGTGTGTTTATTTCAATTAAATGACTTTATTCTGGGTGTTTGTGGTTTTTTTTAACTTTGACTATGGGGTTAGTAATGGGGGTGTCTTATAGACGCCTCTCCATTACTAACCTGGGCTTGATGTCAGCTGGCATTATAAGCTGACATCAACCACAGCCCTATTACCCCACTGCCACTGCTACAGGGCAGTGGGAAGAGCGAGGCTAAGTGCCAGAATTGGCGCATCCTATGGATGTGCCATTCCTGGGGCGGCTGACGGCTGGTGTTTCTAGCCTGGGAGGAGGCCAATATTCATTGCATCCTTCCTGAGCTTTTAATATCAGCCCCTAGCTGTCTGCCTAGCCTTTGCTAGCTATTAAAATAGGGGGGACCCCACGTAATTTTTTGGGGGGTCCCCCATTTTAATAGCTGGTAAAGGCTAGGTATTCAGCTCGGGGCTGATATTAGTAGCCTGGGAAGCTCCGTGGGTATTACCCCCTTCCCAGGCTTCAAACATCTGCCCCAGCCGTCTGCTTAACCTCCGCTAGAGACTAAAATTACGGTGATCCCCACGCCAATTTTTTTTTAAATAAATCCTTTATTTTAACACTAAATGACAAGTACAGTAATCAACACTATCACTGTACTTATTATATATGTGACTGACATGTTTCTATCTATCTAATCTATGTGTGATGCTCTATTCTTTCTGTTCTAAATTGTCTGGTACCGGTGTATGCTGCTGATGAAGTGCCGGCCGGCTTTTTTAAAGAGACAAAAACACTATTATTTTTTTTTAATAAATCCTTTATTTTAGCACTAAATAACAAGTACAGTAACCAACACTATCACTGTACTTATTATATATGTGACTGACATGTTTCTATCTATCTAATCTATGTGTGATGCTCTATTCTTTCTGTTCTAAATTGTCGGGTACCGGTGTATGCCGCTGATGAATTGTCGGGCGGCTATTTTAAAGAGACGGGTGCATGAAAATCGGAGGGGACTAGTGTGTTCCAAGTGCCCTGCTATGTTTTTCATGCACCCTCCTATATACCCTGCCTGCCTGTCTGCCTATATATTCTGCCTGTCTGACGTTTAATTGAGCACCGTTCCCATCGATTTGGGCAATTTTTGACCTTCTGCAAACCGCCGTGGGGGACCACCAGAAAAATGTTCGAGTTTCCAATAGACTTACATTAGTCTCTTGCTCGGGTCGAGCACCCGAGTATTCCATTGTGCTCGACCCGAGCTTCGAGCACCCGAGCATTTTAGTGCTCGCTCATCACTAGTAATTAAGGATTATTCATTCCTCCCAAATCAAAAGCAATTGATTTTATTGTTTGTGACATGTTTTACACAGTGCCAGTCACAATTTCCCTTTTACAGGTTCTAAGAAACAAAAGTTGCTATCAGCAGCAGTGTCACTATTGCTCTTAGGCTGTGTGCCCATGATGCGTTTTTTTAGCGTTTCCTCAGCGGCAAAAACGCTGCAGAAACGCTTAAAATATGCATGGTAGAAGTCCTGCCATGTTCCCCAATGATAATCCGTATGTGCTGTGCACATGCTACGGAAATTTCCGCTGCGGATTATCATTGCGGAAAAAAACGCAGCACTGCCAATTATTTTGCGGAAGCGCTGCGTTTTCGCCGCCACTGACTTGCATTAGATCGCATGGATTATGCATCACTGTACAGTGGTGGCCAAAAGTATTGGCACCCCTGCAATTCTGTCAGATAATACTCAGTTTCTTCCTGAAAATGATTGCAATCACAAATTCTTTGGTATTACTATCTTCATTTAATTTGCTTGCAAGGAAAAAACACAAAAGAGAATGAAGCAAAAATCAAATCATTGATCATTTCACACAAAACTCCAAAAATGGGCCAGACAAAAGTATTTGCACCCTCAACCTAATACTTGGTTGCACAACATTTAGCCAAAATAACTGCGAACAACCGCTTCCGGTAACCATCAATGAGTTTCTTTCAATGCTCTGCTGGAATTGTAGACCATTCTTCTTTGGCAAACTGCTCCAGGTCCCTGATATTTGAAGGGTGCCTTCTCCAAACTGCCATTTTGAGATCTCTCCACAGGTGTTCTATGGGATTCAGGTCTGGACTCATTGCTGGCCACCTTAGAAGTCTCCAGTGCTTTCTCTCAAACTATTTTATAGTGCTTTTGGAAGTGTGTTTTGGGTCATTGTCCTGCTGGAAGACCCATGACCTCTGAGGGAGACCCAGCTTTCTCACACTGGGCCCTACATTATGCTGCAAAATTTGTTGGTAGTCTTCAGACTTCATAATGCCATGCACACGGTCAAGCAGTCCACTGCCAGAGACAGCAAAGCAACCCCAAAACATCAGGTAACCTCCGCCATCTTTGACTGTAGGGACCGTGTTCATTTCTTTTAATGCCTCTTTTTTTTTCCTGTACACTCTATGTTGATGCTTTTTCCCAAAAAGCTCTACTTTTGTCTCATCTGACCAGAGAACAATCTTCCAAAACATTGTAGGCTTTCTCAGGTAAGTTTTGGCAAACTCCAGCCTGGCTTTTTTATGTCTCGGGGTAAGAAGTGGGGTCTTCCTGGGTATCCTACCATACAGTCCCTTTTCATTCAGACGCCGACGGATAGTATGGGTTGACACTGTTGTACCCTCGGACTGCAGGGCAGCTTGAACTTGTTTGGATGTTAGTCGAGGTTCTTTATCCACCATCCGCACAATCTTGCATTGAAATCTCTCGTCAATTTTTCTTTTCCGTCCACATCTAGGGAGGTTAGCCACAGTGCCATGGGCTTTAAACTTCTTGATGACACTGCGCACGGAAGACACAGGAACATTCAGGTCTTTGGAGATGGACTTGTAGCCTTGAGATTGCTCATGCTTCCTCACAATTTGGTTTCTCGAGTCCTCAGACAGTTCTTTGGTCTTCTTTCTTTTCTCCATGCTCAATGTGGTACACACAAGGACACAGGACAGAGGTTGAGTCAACTTTAATCCATGTTAACTGACTGGAAGTGTGATTTATTTATTGCCAACACCTGTTAGGTGCCACAGGTAAGTTACAGGTGCTGTTAATTACACGAATTGGAGAAGCATCACACGATTTTTCAAACAGTGCCAATACTTTGTGCACCCCCTTTTTTAGGTTTTGTGTGGAATTGTATCCAATTTGGCTTTAGGACAATTATTTTTGTGTTTTTTCATTGAAGACAAATTAAATGAAGATAATAATACCAAAGAATTTGTGATTGCAATAATTTTCAGGAAGAAACTGAGTATTACCTGACAGAATTGCAGGGGTGCCAATACTTTTGGCCACCACTGTATATGTAGATGTGCATTCCATGCATTCTAATGTGCGGATCATACCCAGGTCTAGAGGAGAGGAGACTCTCCTCCGGACCTGGGTACCATAGAAAACTGTAAAAAAAAAGATTAAAATAAAAAATAAATATATACTTACCTTCCGGCGGCCCTCGATGCGCTCCTCCTGGCATGCCGGCAGTTCGCGATGGACTGAAGTACCTGCGCTGACGTCATAGTCATGTGACTGGTTACACGACGCTGACGTCGGCAGGTCCTTCAGTGTACCGCTGCCGGCAAGGGAGAACGGAGGGAAATAAGACACCGGGGGCCATCAGAGGGTAAGTATATATTTATTTTTATTTTTTACCATTCTTTTACGGTCACACTATATAAATCCATGTCGTTTGCATGGATTTATATAGTGTGACCAAGTTGACAAGCACCTTCCAAGTGATGCTAAAATCGCTTGGAAAGCGCTTGTCAACCCGCATGCGAAAATGCAATTGAATAACGCTTCACTTCCCCATGTCCCTGGCAGGAAAACGCATGTACAATCCGCATGCATTTTTTTCTGTCAGGGAGATGCAGAAACGCTCAGAAAAAAATCCTGAGCATCGTGGGCATATAGTCTTAGAATACAAAAAAGTCATTAGGTCCAGTTCTTCCCCCAAAAATCATATTAACAAGCTAAAGAAAAAGTGGCGTTCTGTTTAACTTGTTACATGCGCATATACAATGTTTGGAATAAAATATTTTTTTGTCAAGGATACGTGAAAAAGACCCCTGAGTGGTTTGAAATAACGGAGCAGTTTTCTTATTTTCTCAAATTTGGACAGCTTACACCTTCTGGTTGAACTAATTTAAAACATATATTTATTTAATTTGCAACTAAATTTTAGCAAATTTTTTTTCTCAAAGAAAAAAAATGTCTAACACACTAAATAATGCACGACATGGGCAAAAAATATTGTGGCTCAATTTGAAAAACAATTAACAATTTTGAATAGTATATCTGTCACAATAAGTTACATTAATACCTTTGCAAACATAACATAAATTTGCGTAATGTGAGCATAGGGAGTCCATGAAGCATTCCCAGGAATTTAACCCATAAGATAACTTACAGATGTCGACTGTGTTATATAAGTGTCATCTTCCTATAACAGCAGAGACCAAAGTTAGCTCTAATCACTGCTCTTTATCTATTTAGATGCCATTGTCAATGACTGACAGCAGCATTTAAATAGCTGTGATGTCAGTGTGGGCATGTACCGGTATCCATAGGCTTCTCATGGTGCTGGTATGTGTTTGCACTGACACCCATCAACCCGCTTATGATGCAATCACTGAGTGCCGATGGGTTATAATGGTTATCAAGGGTCTGCTGAAGGTCCCCGCGCCTTCCATGTTAGTAATCTTATGAAGCTCGGTGTGGCTTAATAATATAGCATCTATGTTGTAATATGCGGCAATGCTGCAATATACAGTCATGGCCAAAAGTTTTGAGAATAACACCAAAATTATATTTTCACATGATCTGCTGGCCTCTGGTTTTTATTAGTGTTTGTCTGATGTTTATATCACATACAGAAATATAATTGCAATCATATTATGAGTACCAATAGGTTATATTGACAGTTAGAATGAGTTAATGCAGCAAGTCAATATGTGCAGTGTTGCCCCTTCTTCTTCAAGACCTCTGTAATTCTCCCTGGCATGCTTTCAATCAACTTTTGGACCAAATCCTGACTGATAGCAGTCCATTCTTGCATAATCAATGCTTGCATTTTGCCAGAATTTGTTGGTTTTTGTTTGTCCACCCGTCTCTTGATGATTTACCACAAGTTCTCAATGGGATTAAGATCTGGGGAGTTTCCAGGCCATGGACCCAAAATCTCTATGTTTTGTTCCATGAACCATTTAGTTATCACCTTTGCTTTATGGCAAGGTGCTCCATCATGCTGGAAAAGGCATTGTTGGGCGCCAAACTGCTCTTGGACGGTTGGGAGAAGTTGCTCTTGGAGGACATTCTGGTACCATTCTTTATTCATGGCTGTGTTTTTAGGCAAGACTGTGAGTGAGCCGATTCCCTTGGCTGAGAAGCAACCCCACACATGAATGGTTTCAGGATGCTTTACAGTTGGCATGAGACAAGACTGGTGGTAGCGCTCACCTCTTCTTCTCCGAATAAGCTGTTTTCCAGATGTCCCAAACAATCGAAAAGGGATTCATCAGAGAAAATGACTTTGCCCCAGTACTCAGCAGTCCACTCCCTGTACCTTTTGCAGAATATCAGTCGGTCCCTGATGTTTTTTCTGGAGAGAAGTGGCTTCTTTGCTGCCCTCCTTGAAACCAGCCCTTGCTCAAAGAGTCTCCGCCTCACAGTGCGTGCAGAAGCACTCACACCAGCCTGCTGCCATTCCTGAGCAAGCTCGGCACTGCTGGTAGTCCGATCCCGCAGCTGAAACAGTTTTAAGATACGGTCCTGGCGCTTGCTGGTCTTTCTTGGGCGCCCTGGAGCCTTTTTGACAACAATGGAAGCTCTCTCCTTGAAGTTCTTGATGATGCGATAGATTGTTGACTGAGGTGCAATCTTTGTAGCTGCGATACTCTTCCCTGTTAGGCCATTTTTGTGCGGTGCAATGATGGCTGCACGTGTTTCTTTAGAGATAACCATGGTTAACTGAAGAGAAACAATGATACCAAGAACCAGCCTCCTTTTAAAGTGTCCAGTGATGTCATTCTTACTTAATCATGACTGATTGATCGCCTGCCCTGTCCTCATCAACACCCACACCTGTGTTAATGGATCAATCACTAAAACGATGTTAGCTGCTCCTTTTAAGGCAGGACTGCAATGATGTTGAAATGTGTTTTGGGGGTTAAAGTTCATTTTCTGGGCAAATATTGACTTTGCAAGTACAGTAATTGCTGTTAATCTGATCACTCTTTGACATTCAGGAGTATATGCAAATTGCCATTACAAAAAATGAAGCAGTAAACTTTGGAAAAATTACTATTTGTCTCATTCTCAATACTTTTGGCCATGACTGTATAGTATACGCAATCAAATTATTTCAGGTTCAAGTTGCAATAAAAAAATAATGTAAAAATAAAAAAATAGTTTTTTATACCCTAAAATAATTCATTTTCTCAGTTAAAAAATGAAGAAATAAAAAAAATAAAAACTATATTTGATATTGCTTTGTACAAAAAAGTTAACTGTGAAAATGTAAGCTAATTTAAACAGTACATTCACCGGTAAAAAGAAAAACATAAAATGCAAGAATTACCATTTTTCAACAAAAAAACTATCAAAACATCGTAGAAAATTCAAAATTGTATCACTAAAACCATCAACTCTACATGCAAAATATAAGGTAGATATACAGAAAAAATTCAAAAAGCTATATCACAGAAAATTGCAACAGTAAGCTATTTTTTTTGCAAAGTTCAGAATTTTTTAACACTAATATATATATATAAAAAACTTTTAATTCTTGCCATAATCATATGGTTTTTTTTGCACCATTTCACCCCATTTGGAATTTTTTCCCGTTTTCCAGTACATTGTATTGTAAAGTAAATTGTTTCATTTACAACTTTTAACTCTCCCAGCATAAAACATGCCCTCATATGTCAATTGAAAAATTACAAAAATATGGCTTTGGAAAATGGGCAGGAGGAAAAATTAAAACCACAATAATTAAAATCGCCTGGTCATGAAGGATATTTTTTCATACCGGATGCTGGCAAGGTCTTTTTCTACAGTATCTTCTTATACATTGTCTGCCTCTTACAAAATCGGTTTCAAATCTTTTCATGCTCCTACACAAAACACACATTTTCACAATTGGAGCTAATGTCTATATACTGTATATGCCTATCCAGTGGCAGATGAGAGAACACTTCTTATCTGGGCCTGAATGTATAAAGCCTAATTTTAATGCTGATGAGTGACTGCCATCTTACATCATATTCTGGTTCTTGAGCAAAAGTAGCCACTGTCGCTACCACTGTGTGCCACAAGTACAGACATTGAACATATTAAAGTTTATCTCTGAGATTTGGAGCCTTTCCATCCATTTTCAAGTTGTACTTAGTCATTACTAATTAATTCCTGACTTATTTAAGGCTTTTTCTAAGACTGCAACATCGCTTTTTTTTCAAATGCAGTTTGTTATGTCCTGGATAGGCTCCCAGTTACACATTGATAATTGCAGATCAGGGACCAGTACAGGGCAAAGGCTTTACAAATGGCTTTTAAAAAGTGGGTGAAGAGGTGATTTCTCTGCATCTGGAATCTGCCAGTATTATATCTGTTGGAACTTTCTTTTCCTCACATCCTCGCATACTTTGTTCCTGCCTACACAGTGTTTGTGGTCTCAGTAAACTATTGTCCCCAGGTGAAGTTCAATGTATAAAAGTTACTGTACTTTACCTATCCTGTTGGGGTCCAGTGCTGTTTCTTGGACTGTCTACAGCGTTGTCGTCATGATATCAGTGCTGCAAACAAATAACTGATATGGGTAGTTGGGGAGGGACAGTTAAAGTAAATGCAGCAAAATAAAACACAGAACCCAAGATAAAAACAAAATGAGCAAATACCCTGTAATAAGTAAGTGAATAGTAATAGTATATGTAAATAACACAGGGTACTTAGTTAACACTATTTTGATCAAAAAAGCATACAAGCCATCCCACTGCAAAAAGGTGTACTCAATCTGGATGGACATAAGTCTTGTAGTTCACCTCGCTATGTGTCAGCAGACATCCAAATAGACAAGGACAGAGCAGGACCGAGTCCCAATTATGCAGCCACCCGTCCATGGAAAGTTAAATAAACACTATGAACAGCCCAAAAGAGGAGGAACTTTCTTTTCCTCATCTCTCAGTATTAGTGTTGAGCATTCCGATACTGTAATATCGGGTATCGGCCGATATTCGCGGTATCGGAATTCCGATACTTAATTCCGATACTTTTACAATATCGGATACCGGAATCGGAAGTTCCCATAATGCCTGCGCTCTGTAGTGTCTGTGAAGGATGACAAGTTGGATGGCAGCGCGATCCAGCCTGTCATCAGAATGCCATCCCAGCGGGGGAGAATTCTCCTGATTGTTTAAAAGCCGGCGGGCGGTATAAAGCCGCCGGCTTTTAAACAATCACACAGCCCCTTACTGCTTCCCCGCAGCCTCCCACCCCGATCCTCCGCTCCCCTCGCCACCTCCCATCCCGATCGTAAGTTAGGACCGGGCGGGGAGCGCAGCTCCAAGGAGCGGGGAGTGAAGGACCCGGGCGGGGAAGCCGGCAGTGAAAAGACTTCACCGCCGGCTTTCCCGTTCTGTGCTGCGCTTTCCCGCCGGTTATTTCAAATGAACAGCTGAGGTATCAGGTGATGCCGATCAGCTGTTCATTTGAAGTCGCCGCGTTGCCCTCAGAGGGTTCATGTGAGTTCATGCTTGACTGCATGAACTCACATGAACTTTCCCACGGCCGCACAGGTCAGCCTCACCTCCCAGACCCGTCATGATTAGTGTGTGTGCGGGGTGTGTGTGCGGGGTGTGTGCGCGATGTTTGTGCGGGTGTGCGCGGTGTCTGTGCGATGTGTGCGGGGTGTGTGTGCGGGGTGTGTGTGCGGGGTGTCTGTGCGATGTGTGCGGGTGTGTGCGGTGTGTGTGCGTGCAGGCAGACATAGGCCGATGTGACACTACTACTCCCATCGGCCTATGTCTGTCCCCCGTCCACTCCTGCCAGCAGGATCAGCTCGATGGGAGCAGTAGTTCCCATCAGCCTGATCCTGCTATTTAAATTGCCCTACTGTGTCCCCAATAAATGTTAAATACATGTCATTGGTGGCCAGTGGTTACCTAAAAGAAATTAGTTCATACATTACCTGTCCCCGCCGATCGCCACCTAAAATAAAGTAAAAAATAAAAAACTACACCTATACTCACCAAGACACCTAATTCCCCGAAGCCATCGATCTCCTGTAATAAAATATAAAATAATAAACCACAACCTTATCCTTACCCCTCCATAGTAGTCCACGAGTGTCCCACGAAGATCTCCAGTTCAGAGCAGCCACATAGAATGTGACCGCTCTGAACCGCTGCCGCCGCTAGAATGACAGCATAAGCGGGTTCACCGGAGTTCAGGCAGCGCTGCTCCGGTTAGCTGCTTTACGGCCCTGCTGTATAGTGAGAAATTCCCACGGTACAGCAGTGCCGTAAAGGAGGTCTCCGGAGCTGCGCTGACTGAATGCACTCCGGTGACCTCAGTCAGTGGCTCCCGCTGCCGGGAGCGGACGTGTTCCCGGCAGCGTGAGCTTACAGCAGCCATGCACAGCTGTCACCATCTCCAGATGTGACAGCTGTGCATGGGAGATCAGCGCAGGAACGTGGACAGGTAACTATTATTTTTAGTAAACTAAGAATTAAATAAAATTGTGTGTTTTATTTCAAATAAATTATTTTTTTCTGGGTGTAGTGTGTGTTTTTTCTTTTTAACACTTTGTAGGTTAGTAATGGGGGTGTCTTATAGACGCCCATCATTACTAACCTGGGCTTCATGGCAGCTGGCGCTGACATGAACCCCACCACTATTACCCTCTGCCACCGCACCAGGGCAGCGTGGAAGAGCGAGGCTAAGTGCCAGAGTTGGCGCATCCTATGGATGCGCCATTTCTGGGGCGGCTGACGACTGGTGTTTCTAGCCTGGGAGGGGGCCAATATTCATGGCACCCTTCCTGGGCTATTAATATCAGCCCCCAGCTGTCTGCCTAGCCTTTGCTAGCTATTAAAATAGGGGGGACCCCACGTCATTTTTTTGGGGGGGGTCCCCCATTTTAATAGCTAGTAAAGGCTAGGTATTCAGCTGGGGGCTGATATTTGTAGCCTGGGAAGCTCCGTGGGTTTTACCCCCTTCCCAGGCTTCAAACATCTGCCCCAGCCGTCTGCTTAACCTCCGCTAGAGACTAAAATTATGGGGGATCCCACGCCATTTTTTTTTTAAATAAATCCATTATTTTAACACTAAATGACATTTGAGGAGTTAATAAAGATGCAGTCCCTAAATTATTATTTATTTTTTAATTAATTTTTCCCAAAACTTTTGACGTGGGCTTCGCCATATTTTTGTATGCCAGCCAGGTACAGCATCCAGCTTCTATGAACGTGCCATTTTCCGGGGCGGCTGCGGACTGCAATTTTCAGCGGGGGGCAGAAAGCTTGGGCCTCCCTGCGCTGCAGATTCCATCCCCCAGCTGCCTAGTTGTACCTGGCTGGACACAAAAATAGGGAGAAGCTCCACGTTTTTTTTTTTTTAATTATTTCATGAAATTCATGGAATAATTAAGAAAAAAAGGGCTTCCCTATATTGTTGTGTCCAACCAGGTACAAATAGGCAGCTGGTGGTTGGGGGCAGCCCGTTCCTGCCTGCTGTACCTGGCTGGACCCAAATATAGTGCAAAGCCCCACGTCAATTTTTTTTTAATTATTTCAGGAAATTCATGAAATAATTAAAAAAAAATTATGTGGGGCTTCGCCCTATATTTGTGTCCAGTCAGGTACAGCAGGCAGGAACGGGCTGCCCCCAACCACCAGCTGCCTATTTGTACCTAGCCGGACACAACAATATAGGGAAGCCCTTTTTTTCTTAATTATTCCATGAATTTCATGAAATAATTTAAAAAAAAAATACGTGGGGCTTCGCCCTATTTTTGTGTCCAGCCAGGTACAACAAGGCAGCTGGGGGCTGGAATCCGCAGCGCAGGGAGGCCCAAGCTTTCTGGGCCCCACCCGCTGCAAATTGCAGTCCGCAGCCGCCCCGGAAAATGGCGCGTTCATAGAAGCGCCATCTTCTGGCGCTGTACCCAACTCATCCAGGGCCCTGGTGCGGTGGCTCACTGGGTAATAAAGGGGTTAAGGCCAGCTTGGCATTATCAGCTGGCCCTAAGCCCGAAATTCATGGGGTCACGCCAATATTAGACATGACCACCATGAATTTCTAGTAAAGTATTTAAAAAAAACACAAACACCCAGAAAAAAGTCCTTTAATTGAAATAAAGACACAATTCTTTATTGTTCTAAATTAAACCATACTTACAGTCACGCCCATTCCAGCTGAAGCCAACGATCTCCTGCAATAAAAGTAAAATAATAAAGCAACCTCATCCTTACCTTTCCATGGTTCCCAGGACAGCTTCAGCTCTGCTACATCGAGATGACAGGCTGGACCGCAGCAGAACGCTGCCATCCAGCCTGTCATCCCGCAGACACTGAGAAGCGCAGGCATGCTTGCGCTCCTCAGTGTCTCGCTGTGACGGCATCCAGATGAGCGGAGGTCATGTCCAATGAACTCAGCTCACCTCATGCACGTCACTGACAGCGTGGGAAAATTCTCCTGCACTCAGCGCTTCAGCGTGAGAATTTTCCCACGCTGTCAGTGACGTGCATGAGGTTCGCCGAGTTCATTGGACATGACCTCACCTCATGCACGTCACTGACAGCGTGGGAAAATTCTCACGCTGAAGCGCTGAGTGCAGGAGAATTCTCCCACGCTGTCAGTGACGTACATGAGGTGAGCCGAGTTCATTGTCGGCTCATCTGGATGCCGTCACAGCCAGACACTGAGGAGTGGAAGTATGCCTGCGCTTCTCAGTGTCTGCAGGATGACAGGCTGGATGGCAGCGTTCTGCTGCGGTCCAGCCTGTCATCTCGATGTAGCAGAGCTGGAGCCGTCGTGGGAGCCATGGAAAGGTAAGGATGAGGTTGGTTTATTATTTTTCTTTTATTGCAGGAGATCGTTGGCTTCAGCTGGAATGGGCATGATGGTAAGTATGGTTTAATTTAGAACAATAAAGAATTGTGTGTTTATTTCAATTAAAGGACTTTTTTCTGGGTGTTTGTGTTTTTTTTAAATACTTTACTAGAAATTCATGGTGGTCATGTCTAATATTGGCGTGACCCCATGAATTTCGGGCTTAGGGCCAGCTGATAATGCCAAGCTGGCCTTAACCCCTTTATTACCCAGTGAGCCACCGCACCAGGGCCCTGGATGAGTTGGGTACAGCGCCAGAAGATGGCGCTTCTATGAACGCGCCATTTTCCGGGGCGGCTGCGGACTGCAATTTGCAGCGGGTGGGGCCCAGAAAGCTTGGGCCTCCCTGCGCTGCAGATTCCAGCCCCCAGCTGCCTAGTTGTACCTGGCTGGACACAAAAATAGGGCGAAGTTCCACGTTTTTTTTTTTAAATTCATGAAATTCATGGAATAATTAAGAAAAAAAGGGCTTCCCTATATTGTTGTGTCTGGCTAGGTACAAATAGGCAGCTGGTGGTTGGGGGCAGCCCGTTCCTGCCTGCTGTATCTGACTGGACACAAATATAGGGCGAAGCCCCACATCAATTTTTTTTAATTATTTCATGAATTTCCTGAAATGATTTAAAAAAAATTGACGTGTGGCTTCGCACTATATTTGTGTCCAGCCAGGTACAGCAGGCAGGAACGGGCTGCCCCCAACCATCAGCTGCCTATTTGTACCTGGTTGGACACAACAATATAGGGAAGCCCTTTTTTTCTTAATTATTTCATGAATTTCATGAAATAATTAAAAAAAAAAAATACTTGAAGCTTCTCCCTATTTTTGTGTCCAGCCAGGTACAACTAGGCAGCTGGGGGATGGAATCTGCAGCGCAGGGAGGCCCAAGCTTTCTGCCCCCCCCCCCGCTGAAAATTGCAGTCCGCAGCCACCCCGGAAAATGGCGCGTTCATAGAAGCTGGATGCTGTACCTGGCTGGCATACAAAAATATGGCGAAGCCCACATCAAAAGTTTTGGGAAAAATTAATTAAAAAATAAATAATAATTTAGGGACTGCATCTTTATTAACTCCTCAAATGTCATTTAGTGTTAAAATAAAGGATTTATTTTAAAAAAAATTGACGTGGGGCTTCGCCCTATATTTGTGTCCAGCCAGGTACAGCAGGCAGGAACAGGCTGCCCCCAACCACCAGCTGCCTATTTGTACCTGGCCGGACACAACAATATAGGGAAGCCCTTTTTTAAAAAAATTATTTCATGAAATAATTAAAAAAAAATTGACGTGGGGCTTCGCACTATATTTGTGTCCAGCCAGGTACAGCAGGCAGGAATGGGCTGCCCCCAACCACCAGCTGCCTATTTGTACCTGGTTGGACACAACAATATAGGGAAGCCCTTTTTTTCTTAATTATTCCATGAATTTCATGAAATAATTTAAAAAAAAAATGCGTGGGGCTTCGCCCTATTTTTGTGTCCAGCCAGGTACAACTAGGCAGTTGGGGGCTGGAATCCGCAGCGCAGGGAGGCCCAAGCTTTCTGGGCCACCCCCGCTGCAAATTGCAGTCCGCAGCCGCCCCAGAAAATGGCGCGTTCATAGAAGCGCCATCTTCTGGCGCTGTACCCAACTCATCCAGGGCCCTGGTGCGGTGGCTCACTGGGTAATAAAGGGGTTAAGGCCAGCTTGGCATTATCAGCTGGCCCTAAGCCCGAAATTCATGGGGTCACGCCAATATTAGACATGACCACCATGAATTTCTAGTAAAGTATTTAAAAAAACACAACACCCAGAAAAAAGTCCTTTAATTGAAATAAACACACAATTCTTTATTGTTCTAAATTAAACCATACTTACCATCACGCCCATTCCAGCTGAAGCCAACGATCTCCTGCAATAAAAGTAAAATAATAAAGCAACATCATCCTTACCTTTCCATGGCTCCCACGACAGCTTCAGCTCTGCTACATCGAGATGACAGGCTGGACCGCAGCAGAACGCTGCCATCCATCCTGTCACCCCGCAGACACTGAGAAGCGCAGGCATACTTCCACTCCTCAGTGTCTGGCTGTGACGGCATCCAGATGAGCCGAGGTCATGTCCAATGAACTCAGCTCACCTCATGTACGTCACTGACAGCATGGGAAAATTCTCCTGCACTCAGCACTTCAGCGTGAGAATTTTCCCACGCTGTCAGTGACGTGCATGAGGTGAGCTGAGTTCATTGGACATGAACTCGGCTCATCTGGATGACGTCACAGAGAGACACTGAGCAGCGCAAGCATGCCTGCGCTTCTCAGTGTCTGCGGGATGACAGGCTGGATGGCAGCGTTCTGCTGCGGTCCAGCCTGTCATCTCGATGTAGCAGAGCTGAAGCTGTCGTGGGAACCATGGAAAGGTAAGGATGAGGTTGCTTTATTATTTTACTTTTATTGCAGGAGATCGTTGGCTTCAGCTGGAATGGGCGTGATGGTAAGTATGGTTTAATTTAGAACAATAAAGGATTGTGTCTTTATTTCAATTAAAGGACTTTATTCTGGGTGTTTGTGTTTTTCTTTAACTTTGACTATGGGGTTAGTAATGGGGGTGTCTTATAGACGCCTCTCCATTACTAACCTGGGCTTGATGTCAGCTGGCATTATAAGCTGACATCAACCCCAACCCTATTACCCCCTGCCACCGCACCAGGGCAGCGTGGAAGAGCGAGGCTAAGTGCCAGAATTGGCGCATCCTATGGATGCGCCATTTCTGGGGCGGCTGACGGCTGGTGTTTCTAGCCTGGGAGGGGGCCAATATTCATGGCACCCTTCCTGGGCTATTAATATCAGCCCCCAGCTGTCTGCCTAGCCTGTGCTAGCTATTAAATTAGGGGGGACCCCACGTTATTTTTTTGGGGGGGTTCCCCCATTTTAATAGCTAGTAAAGGCTAGGTATTCAGCTGGGGGCTGATATTAGTAGCCTGGGAATCTCCGTGGGTATTACCCCCTTCCCAGGCTTCAAACATTTGCCCCAGCTGTCTGCTTAACCTCCGCTAGAGCCTAAAATTAAGGGGAATCCCACGCCAATTTTTTTTTAAATAAATCCTTTATTTTAACACTAAATGACAAGTACAGTAATCAACACTATCACTGTACTTCATATATATGTGACTGACATGTTTCTATCTATCTAATCTATGTGTGATTCTCTATTCTTTCTATTCTAAATTGTCGGGTACCGCTGCTGAATTCCCGGCCGGCTTTCTTAAAGAGACGGTGCATGAAAACACTATTATTTTTTTAAATAAATCCTTTACACTAAATGACAAGTACAGTAAGCAACACTGTCACTGTACTTCTTATATATGTGGCTGACATGTTTCTATCTATCTAATCTATGTGTGAAGCTCTATTCTGTCTGTTATAAATTGTCGGGTACCGCTGCTGAATTGCCGGCCGGCTTTTTTAAAGAGACGGTGCACGAAAACACTAATATTTTTTTTAATAAATCCTTTACACTAAATGACAAGTACAGTAAGCAGCACTGTCACTGTACTTCATATATATGCGACTGACATGTTTCTATCTATCTAATCTATGTGTGATGCTCTATTCTTTCTGTTGTAAATTGTCGGGTACCGGTGTATGCCGCTGATGAATTGCCGGCTTTTCATGTCATTCTACATTATTCTTAGTTGTTTTACTTCATGTAGAATTAACCTACAAGGAAAGAAAGGGTTTATTTTCATTCCGATATTTGTGTCCCATTGACTTGCATTGGTTTCCGGTATCGGAATCGGCGATATCCGATACTTTTTGGGTATCGGCCCGATCCAATCCGATACGATATTTCCTGATATCGGAAGGTATCGCTCAACACTACTCAGTATACATTGCTCCTGCCTTAAAAAGTATTTTCTGGGCTCAGAAAACTATTGTCCCCAGGTGAAGTACAATGTATAAAAGTTACTGTACTTTACCTACTCTCTTAGGGTCCAGTGCTGTGTCTCCGACTGTCTACAGCACTATTGACATGATAACAGTGTTGCAAAAAAATAACTTAGACAGTGGCAGTGTAGGAGAGACAGTAAAAGTGAATGCAACAAAATATAACAAAATTAGTTTTTTACACTGAGCTGCACCTGCTAACAATAGTTTACTGAAATCAGAAAACCACTTCAAACTGGAACCCTTCATCTTTTTTCAGCCTGAAAGCAGTATGACAAACAGGAGAGTGACAAAAACTCACCTCCAACTTCCTGTAATTTGTCTTTGTTTCTCTGCTGCTAGAGATGGATTACACTTGACAGCAGGCAGTGATATGGATTTTACTGGAGGAAAGCAATTTTTATTTGCAGTGATTAGCACGTTGCCTATTTATTACAGTATATTTATCAAATTAGATCAAGTTATCTGAAAGTGCAGTGACGATTTAAGTCTCCCTGAGGGTCTGTAGGTGATACTGGAAACTCAGTCCCTCATCTTCAATCAGGGGCAGACACAGACAGAAGAGAGACCCTGTGCAAGAACAGTAAGATAATATAACAGGGGCTGCATGCTGTTTTGGAAGTAGAGGTGGACCCCCTTAGCATTTGAGCCCTTGCATGGCTGCACAGGTTGCACAAATGATATATACACCTTGCTTTTGATCTCTTGTATAGTCACACTCCCTGATCATTAGTGCTGTTCCCGCTCACTTGGCTAGTCTCACACTGGCCAGGTCTTTACTCCAAATGTCAGTCGTCTTTATGGTGCTCCTTCTTTCCTGTACAAGTGTAATGGGGGTCAGGGTGGCAGTCGGTGGCGAGTGGCATGTCAGTTTCAGTGTTTAAATCCTCACCCTGGCCTGCTATAGAAAAAGGGGACTCAGAGAATCCCTGGGTGTGTGTGTATTGTGGTGTCTCCGTGGAGGATACCTGCATACTCACTTCTGTCTCACCGTCGCGGATGTTGAGTCTTTTAGCCTTCAGAAGGAGAAAACCAGACCAGCTTAAACACATAAAAACTTCTTTACTTGCAGCCACAGTCACATACAGGGAGTAACAAGTGATACAGTCTCTTTGTGATCTCTTCACATACAGTGGCACTTTACCAGTGATGAAAGACACGGACATCGATTTGGATATGAAGATTAACGCCGATTGCACCAGCACTCGGGGTAACTCCATTCTCTGCCCCACTGCTTGATCTGCTTGGATCCACCTCCTTGATGAGGCTGTCCTGTCTTGGTACGTAAGGTGAAGTTCCCACATTGACCTCTCCATGTACATCAGTTCCTGTTGTCCCTGCTGTCTAGACTGTTCAGATTCATCTTCCAGATAAGGTTGTCCAAAAAACTCCCAGACTGTGACACATACACACACTTCTCTTGTACTTTCTCCTGTGTCCTCCTGACATGTCTTCACTAGTCACTGTCCCTCACTCGACTCACTCTGCCTGCAATCAGGAAGTGACTCTTTTCTTCACTAAACCTACCACTCCCACACTGGCGCCGCTCCTAAACCCCTTAACTCTTTCCCAACCATAACTGCATACTCTGTGTGCTATAGTGCCCACCTCTGCACTACTTCTTCTATCAATCTAATAGTCTACCCGCACCAACCTGTATTGAACCTATAAGTAACCCATCAGACTTTAGATCATATGAATGCTCATATATAAACATAGAACACAGCATTATGTGCATGAAGTGGGAAGAGGCACATGATCGTCCCAGTCATCCTCTTACATACCTCCCTCCTAAAACATGGTTGTCCCGACCATGACAACACCTGTAAAAAAAAAACACCAATGCACATTTAAAACATTCAACACATATATTTATATTAGAATGCACGATAGATTAATTCACTTTAATCACTTCTTCTTGCTGGTCAACCTTGACCTCAGTCGCACTCGGTTGGGACCCTGGAACACAGAGTTCAAGTTCCTTTGAATATGGGTCCATCTGACACCGGTCCCCTTGCTCCTGGGACCCACAAAAAAAATGTCCATCACAGGCCCGCTGGCCAGCAAATCCTGCTCAGACAGTCCTGGAGCAGTGACCGAGCAAGATCCTCGGGTTGTCCTGACAGTTTCTCCCCATCCCTCCTTTTTGCTGAGTACAGTCCCTTTATGAACCATGTACTGCTCATAGCTCCTATACAAGAGCACAGTCCATGAAGCAGTTGCACACAGTCCTTCAGTTAACCCTATCAGGGTTTAGTCCCATAATCCAGCACGGGAATGCGCAAACGTGCGCAACAGAACTTCAAGAAGGGGAAACACAGAAACATAGAGTCATCTTCTGGCCGTCCGGCCAGCACCATTGCTTTCTGGTGCTATCAGGGCTGCTTGCCCTTTAAGAGACGCAGAACAGTATTGGTGACCACATCCTTGGCCACCTCCAGTCGTCACCAGGCTGAACAGAGGCTCCTGCACCTAGGAATGCGGAACAGTTCCTTTTGCTTGTTTCACAGTGCAACTAGCACAACTTGGGTGGCGGTTCACACACCGCCCGTTTAGTCAGCGGCTTTCGCATAGTGGCTGTGGTTAACCACCCCATTGTCCTTGAAGATTAGGATCATCTGTCCCGACGATCCTGTAGAAGATGAGGATCCTCCACTCTCTCTCCTGGTCCTCTCGCGTACAGCTGGACTAGGTGCTGATCTAGCTGCTGATCTCTTCACATACAGTGGCACTTTACCAGTGATGAAAGACACGGACACCGATTTGGATATGAAGATTAACGCCGAATGCACCAGCTCTCTGGGTAACTCCATTCTCTGTCCCACTGCCTGACCTGCTTGGATCCACCTCCCTGATGAGGCTGTCCTGTCTTGGCACATAAGGTGAAGTTCGCACATTGACCTCTCCATGTACATCTGTTCCTGTTGTCCCCGCTGTCTAGACTGCTCGAATTCACCTTCCAGATAAGGTTGTCCAAAAACTCCCAGACTGTGACACACACACACCCTTCTCCTGTACTTTCTCCTGTGTACTCCTGACATGTCTTCACTAGTCACTGTCCCTCACTGGACTCACTCTGCCTGCAATCAGGAAGTGACTCCTTTCTTCACTAAACCTGCCACTCCCACACTGGAGCAGCTCCTAAACCCCTTAACTCTTTCCCAACCATAACTGCATACTCTGTGTGCTGTATTGCCCACCACTGCACTACTTCTTCTATCAATCTAATAGTCTATCCGCACCAATCTATATTGAACCTATAAGTAACCCACCAGACATTAGATCATATGAATACTCATATATAAACATAGAACACAGCATTGTGTGCATGAAGTGAGAAGAGGCGCATGACCGTCCCGGTCACCCTCTTACACCAGTACTACTTCCTGCTCCTTGCCTATCTCCTTACCACTGCTGGTCACAAGCCTTACCTGCTCTAACACTCACTCAGTTCCCTTTGCAGCAGCAATTGCCATCTTCAATCTCAGTAGTGGGAAAGGCGGTTTTCACTGAATACAGATTTTCCCTTAATAATGAGAATTTTGATAATTTTTGGCAGAGAAAGAAGCTGATTTCTCTGATAAGATATATTGCAAAGTTGCTTACTTTCGTGTGTACTATTGATTCATGAAATAATAATTTAAACCACGATTACGCTTTAAGCACGTTATCTATGACAAGTACATGTAGTATCTATCAAATATTCTGTTTAGCGAGATCCCCTGTAGAACATGAAATATCTTTCTGTTGTCATGTAAGCTATGTTGCTTTTCTCCAAGCCAGAGCTAAAATAATATGACGTTATGTTCACTGTCTTCATGAATCAATGTATTTCTATTGTCATGTGCATTTGTTCTCTTCTGACAGTTGGCAGTTACACTTTAAACTTATTTGTAATGATGTTGTAATGAGGTAAAGTGCACTGTGAGGAAATCTTTCATCAAGATTTTGTGTAAATAAATACATGCTGGATTATAGCCCTAGGATATCGTATAGAGGAAACGGTAATTTACATAAATGTAACAAAGGAAATAAAAACACATATGCATTTCCTCTTTGATATACAGTACAGACCAAAAGTTTGGACACACCTTCTCATTTAAAGATTTTTCTGTATTTTCATGACTATGAAAATTGTACATTCACACTGAAGGCATCAAAACTATGAATTAACACATGTGGAATTATATACTTAACAAAAAATTGTGAAACAACTGAAAATATGTCTTATATTTTAGGTTCTTCAAAGTAGTCACCTTTTGCTTTGATGACTGCTTTGCACACTCTTGGCATTCTCTTGATGAGCTTCAAGAGGTAGTCACCGGAAATGGTTTTCACTTCACAGGTGTGCCCTGTCAGGTTTAATAATTGGGATTTCTTGCCTTATAAATGGGGTTGATAGTCCTACTGAATAGACTGTTAGAATTTGTATTACGGCAAGAAAAAAGCAGCTAAGTAAAGAAAAACGAGTGGCCATCATTACTTTAAGAAATGAAGGTCAGTCAGTGCGAAAAATTGGGAAAACTTTGAAAGTGTCCCCAAGTGCAGTTCCAAAAACCATGAAGCGCTACAAAGAAACTGGCTCACATGAGGACCGCCCCAGGAAAGGAAGACCAAGAGTCACCTCTGCTTCTGAGGATAAGTTTATCCGAGTCACCAGCCTCAGAAATCGCAGGTTAACAGCAGCTCAGATTAGAGACCAGGTCAATGCCACACAGAGTTCTAGCAGCTGACACATCTCTTCAACCACTGTTAAGAGGAGACTTTGTGCAGCAGGCCTTCATGTTAAAATAGCTGCTAGGAAACCACGGCTAAGGACAGGCAACAGGCAGAAGAGACTTGTTTGGGCTAAAGAACACAAGGAATGGACATTAGACCAGTGGAAATCTGTGCTTTGGTCTGATGAGTCCAAATTTGAGATGTTCCAACCACCGTGGCTTTGTGTGACGCAGAAAAGGTGAACGGATGGACTCCACATGCCTGGTTCCCACCGTGAAGCAAGGATGAGGAGGTGTGATGGTGTGGGGGTGCTTTGCTGGTGACACTGTTGGGGATTTATTCAAAATTGAAGGCATACTGAACCAGCATGGCTACCACAGCATCTTGCAGCGGCATGCTATTCCATCCGGTTTGCGTTTAGTTGGACCATCATTTATTTTTCAACAGGACAATGACCCCAAACACACCTCCAGGCTGTGTAAGGGCTATTTGACCAAGAAGGAGAGTGATGGGGTGCTACACCAGATGACCTGGCCTCCTCTGTCACCAGACCTGAACCCAATCGAGATGGTTTGGGGTGAACTGGACCGCAGGGGTGAAGGCAAAAGGGCCAACAAGTGCTAAGCATCTCTGGGAACTCCTTCAAGATTGTTGGAAGACCATTTCCGGTGACTACCTCTTGAAGCTCATCAAGAGAATGCCAAGAGCGTGCAAAGCAGTCATCAATGCAAAAGGTGGCAACTTTGAAGAACCTAGAATATAAGACATATTTTCAGTTGTTTCACACTATTTTGTTAAGTATATAATTCCACATGTGTTAATTCATAGTTTTGATGCCTTCAGTGTGAATGTACAATTTTGATAGTCAAGAAAATACAGAAAAATCTTTAAATGAGAAGATGTGTCCAAGCTTTTGGTCTGTACTGTATAATGCTGGGGTTCTTTATGGAATTTAAAACAAATTTGTTTTTAAAACTTTCACCATTTTTTTTTCCACTTACGTTTTGCTCCTTTTAACTTAAAGGTATTTTAAAATGTACCTGTCCTTTCACACAGAACCTGTACGGAAGCAGCCCTCATCTCCACAAGTTAAGATTGCATTTGGTGCACATACCAATTAAATACATCCAGCAACTGTCCCAACTTTGGTGCTCTGTAACTTGCTATCCTTTCTTTTTAAGTGGACAGTTCCCCTACACAGTGGATATAAAACATCTACACACCCATGTTAAAATGCCAGGTTTTTGTCATATGAAAAAATCATACCAAGAAGAATCATACCAAAGCAAACTAAAATCTTTTCGAGATGAAAAAGATAAATAATGTGTTTGCATAAATATGCAAACCCTTAAACTAATACTTTGTTGAGCTAGCATTCGTTTCGTTCATTTATGACAGCATTCAATCATTTTGGGTAGGAGTTTACCAGCATGGCACATTTAGAATTGGCAATCTTTGCCCACTTTTCCTTGCAGTAGTGCTCCCAATCTGTCAGATTGCGAGGACATCTGTCTACAGCGCCAATGTCAGGTCAACCAACAGATTTTCAATTGCATTTGGGCCTGTGCTCTGGCTGGACCATTCCAAAGTTTTGATCTTCTTGCCGTGCTGAAAGATGAAATTCCTCTTCATCATCAGTTTCTTTGAGTAGAGGCCAGAAGATTTTGTTGCAAAATGTACTGATATGTGTGACTGTTCATAATTCCCTGCACCTTGATTAAAGCCTTAGTTCTGTCTGTTGAAATACAGCTACAAAGCATAATGCTTCTTCCACCATACTTCGCTGTGTGCATGTGTTCTTTGAGAGTGTTTTGCAGTGCTGGCTTTGTGCTAAACAATTATGGACAAAAAGTTGAACCTTGGTCTCATCAGAGCATAACACTTTTTTTCACGTACTTTTAGCAGACTTGATATATTTTGCGGATTATATGACACACTGGTTTATAAGATGCACCACAAATTTTGGGGAGGAAAATAGAAAAAATGTTTTTAAATAAACCGGTGCGTATTATAATCAGCTTACTTGGGGGGCGGCGTTAGTAGAGCGGGGTCCCTGGCTGAGGCCTGAGATGCTGCAATGTGCCTGAGATGCTGCCGGGTCCCAGAGATGCTGCAGGGTGCCGGACCTGCGGACGGGGTTCCGGACATGCTGCGGGGTCAGGACGGAGTGTTTGGAAGCGGCTGCGGGCCCCATGATGTCTCCCAAGTTCTGAGCTGGAGGTGTCTGGTGGTGCAGGGGCTCCACCGGCATCTTGTGGCAGCTGGAACCCCGCACCTTACATACTGTTCTATACGAATGACTCTGGACTCTCGGTGCCGAGATCTCAAACTGTCATGCGCCGCCTCTGGTGGCCATTTTCCCGGATAGGCATAGGCCTTCTGACTGAGAACTCCGCCTCTAAGCCACAAGCGGTTTTAACTACAGCTTATCTTCCCATACACATTCAGACGTTTGCCTCTTGACAAAGCTATACGCGAAACGCGCGTCGAGGCCCCTGGTGGATGTCCTCTACTTGCCTCCTTCTGCCCTATATATTTGGGAGGGTTAGCAACCAACTTGGTGAGTGCCCCGACTTATTTATTATTATGGCTTCCCATTTGGGAATTACATGTAAGGGTGATATTATCTTGCCTCTCTGGTTGTGATTTGATCCTCTCCCTTTGGTTCCACCTTCATTACTTATCTTTATTTACCCTTTCTCCTCTCCCTGCTCTCTCCCTTTACTCTTCCCCATGTGGATCCCATCGGGATATATTGTACCCTGACACATACATATCTAAGGGGTTTTGAAGAAGTTATGGGAGTTTCTCTCTCTTTGATCCAACAGTTACCCACTGTCTTAATATTAATCTGTATTTAAAAAAAAAATTTGTACCACTATTGCATACTTTTTTAATTAACCAATAAACTTTGTTGTTTTATGCCATTATTACTCATTGTCGCGGTTTTTCATTGCTCCCTGAGTAGGCAATTCTTTACTCACGGTCATGAGTGGTGAACCGGTCCATGTTGTCACCACCGACCTGTGAGTCTTCTAATATGTTGGCCCAAGTGTTTTCTGTTAACAGTATTGCTATTCAAATTTCATAAATTTCATGTTTGCATACAGAGTGCTACTTTATTTGTTAGTTTTACATGGAGATGGCTACTCTTCATAAGCACCTGTTCACACCAGTTTTCTGTTTTGGATGTGCTGGTCAGTTTTTTTCATATTTTTTCATTTAGAGAAGATTGTTGTCATATGTAGTATACATACATATATTTGTATTTTATATGTGTATTTTATACATTTGGCATTTTAAGAGTCTCTGGTTTGTATAGAGACACGCACCACAGCTGCCAATTAATGAATGTGAGCACTTGATTTGTCAGGGAACACCCTGGTGGGTGTATATAATAGCCTGTAAGTAAGATGTCTTTTTATATACTTTTTTGCCTGATGAAGAGGCTAGAACAGCCTCGAAAGACGTAGCAAATAAATATAAATTTTCAAGATCACTCCTTTGTGGCATTGATTCCTTGGCAGCGCTATAGAACACCCATTCCCATCATCCATCATCCACTTTATGTGAGAGATCTTACACTCTATAGGAGAGACCCCACTGACTTTAAGAGATTTCACATTACAAGTAGAGATGAGCGTTGTTCGACTCGAACTGTTCGCCAATCTCAAATTCGAGCTGTTTTGGGCGGTGTTCGAGCCGTTCGGCGAACACGAACGATTTGAGAAAAATTCGGCTGTTCGAGGTTATGTTCGATAACTGTTCGTGCACCAAAATCATAACTGGATTTTTTCTCAGTAATGATGAAAATTAATGTTAATACGCAGTTTGAGTGTACAGCGGGGTGGGGGGAGGGGCAGGGGATGGATCTCTGCAGGAATAATGAAGATCTCCATTTTTTTTTCGCTTTCCCGCATTTACAGTGGGGAGGTGCAATCTGTCAGCCTATCAGCAGCGCACACACGGAGCGAAGTGCTTTTTTTCACACAAGCAAGGGCATGTGTCATTGGCAGTGTATGTCACATGTCCTTGCCCTATAAGACCAAGCCATTTTCCTTCGTCGCCACCATTTTCTCACTGCTGCAGCTGCGTGTTAGACGGCACCGCTGTTGCTGTGTGCGCTATACCTTGTTAATTTCAAGCCAATTTTCGCACAAATCTACAGATAGCTTGGGAGTAGGGAATAGTTGTGATTGCAGTCCTTTTAAGGACTAGGTTACAGCATTTCCTACGACTTTTATCAGGCAGGTCTGTGCTCTTAAATAGATTGTGGGAGTAAAGACTAATTGTAATTGCAGTCCTTTTCAGGACTAGGTTACATCAGTTCCTAGAGTGTGTTAGTCAGTGGAGTAGCCTATCTGTGTTGCAAGATATACCACCTGTGTATAGAATACCAATTTTTTTACTGCACCTAGTGAAGTAAAATCTTTTGGGCATAGCATCATTCTATTAGTCCATCTATACTGACCTCCATCAGGATACAAATTGAATATAATTT
Organism: Phyllobates terribilis; assembly: GCF_046119375.1. Taxonomy (NCBI): domain Eukaryota; kingdom Metazoa; phylum Chordata; class Amphibia; order Anura; family Dendrobatidae; genus Phyllobates; species Phyllobates terribilis. The sequence continues at coordinate 256,066,440 of NW_027362764.1, forward strand.
TTTTCTGCATCTAGCTCTGAAAAAATATTTGGGCTTCTAGCAGTGTGTGGGACTTGTTCTATTAGTCCATCTATACTGACCTCGATCAGGTTGCAAAGAGAATATAATTTTTTTCTGCATCTAGCTCTGAAAAAATATTTGGCCTTCTAGCAGTGTGTGGGACTTGTTCTATTAGTCCATCTATACTGACCTCCATCACGCTGCAAATTCAAAATAATTTTTTGTCTGCATCTAGCTCTGAAAAAATATTTGGCCTTCTTGCAGTGTGTGGGACTTTCTCTATTAGTCCATCTATACTGAACTCCATCAGGTTGCAAATTCAAAATAATTTTTTGTCTGCATCTAGCTCTGAAAAAATATTTGGCCTTCTAGCAGTGTGTGGGACTTTCTCTATTAGTCCATCTATACTGACCTCCATCAGGCTGCAAATTAAAAATAATTTTTATCTACATCTACCTCTGAAAAAATATTTGGCCTTCTAGCTGTGTGTGGGACTTGTTCTATTAGTCCATCTATACTGACCTCCATCACGCTGCAAATTCAAAATAATTTTTTGTCTGCATCTAGCTCTGAAAAAATATTTGGCCTTCTAGCAGTGTGTGGGACTTTCTCTATTAGGCCATCTATACTGACCTCCATCAGGTTGCAAATTAAAAATAATTTATATCTGCATCTAGCTCTGAAAAAATATTTGGCCTTCTAGCAGTGTGTGGGACTTTCTCTATTAGTCCATCTATACTGACCTCCATCAGGTTGCAAATTAAAAATAATTTTTTGTCTGCATCTAGCTCTGAAAAAATATTTGGCCTTCTAACAGTGTGTGGGACTTTCTCTATTAGTCCATCTATACTAACCTCCATCAGGTTGCAAACTGAATATATTTTTTTTCTGCATCTACCTCTGAAAAAATATTGGGCTTCTAGCTGTGTGTGGGACTTGTTCTATTAATCCATCTATACAGACCTCCATCAGGTTGCAAACTGAATATAATTTTTTTCTGCATCTACCTCTGAAAAAATATTTGGGCTTCTAGCTGTGTGTGGGACTTGTTCTATTAGTCCATCTATACTGACCTCCATCAGGTTGCAAACTGAATATAATTTTTTTCTGCATCTAGCTCTGAAAAAATATTTGGCCTTCTAGCAGTGTGTGGGACTTTCTCTATTAGTCCATCTATACTGACCTCCATCAGGTTGCAAATTAAAAATAATTTATATCTGCATCTAGCTCTGAAAAAATATTTGGCCTTCTAGCAGTGTGTGGGACTTTCTCTATTAGTCCATCTATACTTACCTCCATCAGGTTGCAAATTAAAAATAATTTTTTGTCTGCATCTAGCTCTGAAAAAATATTTGGCCTTCTAGCAGTGTGTGGGACTTTGTCTATTAGTCCATCTATACTGACCTCCATCAGGTTGCAAACTGAATATATTTTTTTTCTGCATCTACCTCTGAAAAAATATTGGGCTTCTAGCTGTGTGTGGGACTTGTTCTATTAATCCATCTATACAGACCTCCATCAGGTTGCAAACTGAATATAATTTTTTTCAGCATTTACCTCTGAAAAAATATTTGGGCTTCTAGCTGTGTGTGGGACTTGTTCTATTAATCCATCTATACAGACCTCGATCAGGTTGCAAACTGAATATAATTTTTTTCTGCATCTACCTCTGAAAAAATATTTGGGCTTCTAGCTGTGTGTGGGACTTGTTCTATTAGTCCATCTATACTGACCTCCATCAGGTTGCAAACTGAATATAATTTTTTTCTGCATCTAGCTCTGAAAAATATTTGGCCTTCTAGCAGTGTGTGGGACTTTCTCTATTAGTCCATCTATACTGACCTCCATCAGGTTGCAAATTAAAAATAATTTTTATCTGCATCTAGCTCTGAAAAAATATTTGGCCTTCTAGCAGTGTGTGGGACTTTCTCTATTAGTCCATCTATACTGACCTCCATCAGGTTGCAAATTAAAAATAATTTTTTGTCTGCATCTAGCTCTGAAAAATATTTGGCCTTCTAGCAGTGTGTGGGACTTTCTCTATTAGTCCATCTATACTGACCTCCATCAGGTTGCAAATTCAAAATAATTTTTTGTCTGCATCTAGCTCTGAAAAAATATTTGGCCTTCTAGCAGTGTGTGGGACTTTCTCTATTAGTCCATCTATACTGACCTCCATCAGGCTGCAAATTAAAAATAATTTTTATCTGCATCTACCTCTGAAAAAATATTTGGCCTTCTAGCTGTGTGTTGGACTTGTTCTATTAGTCCATTTATACTGACCTCCATCAGGCTGCAAACTGAATATAATTTTTTTCTGCATCTAGCTCTGAAAAAATATTTGGCCTTCTAGCAATGTGTGGGACTTTCTCTATTAGTCCATCTATACTGACCTCCATCAGGTTGCAAATTAAAAATAATTGATATCTGCATCTAGCTCTGAAAAAATATTTGGCCTTCTAGCAGTGTGTGGGACTTTCTCTATTAGTCCATCTATACTGACCTCCATCAGGTTGCAAATCAAAAATAATTTTTTGTCTGCATCTAGCTCTGAAAAAATATTTGGCCTTCTAGCAGTGTGTGGGACTTTCTCTATTAGTCCATCTATACTGACCTCCATCAGGTTGCAAACTGAATATATTTTTTTTCTGCATCTACCTCTGAAAAAATATTTGGGCTTCTAGCTGTGTGTAGGACTTGTTCTATTAGTCCATCTATACTGACCTCCATCAGGTTGCAAACTGAATACAATTTTTTTCTGCATCTACCTCTGAAAAAATATTTGGGCTTCTAGCTGTGTGTGGGACTTGTTCTATTAGTCCATCTATACTGACCTCCATCAGGTTGCAAATTGAATATAATTTTTTTCTGCATCTAACCCAGCCAATAGTTTTGGCCTAATACCACAGTTTGGCCACTCAGCTCTGCTCGGTTCCCATCCATTGTTTTTTTGTGCAAACAACTCCAGAGTTGTGAATTAGTTAACCACCAAAATGAGTGGAAAAAGGCCTGCTGCTGGTGGAAAGGGGAATAGGCGTGTTGGGAAGGGGAAAAAAGGTTGTGTCCGTGGGGTAGGTGTTAAAGCAACAGTAACATCTGCAGAAGAAAGACCATCTTCCAGCCAAACTAAAATGCCTACTTCTTTTAGCGGACAATGTGATAAGATCCCTTTCTTACGGCCACGCCAATCGCTACAAATTCCAGATGAGGCACAAAAACAGCATGTGCTTCAACGGATATCAAGTGCTCCTTTAAGTGGGCTCTCCTCCACATCAACTTCAACATCACAAATACTCCAGTCCTCAAAGGTGTCACCCCAATCGCACTTGCTTCCTCACAGCTCCCAAATCTCCAGCTGCCAGTCTGAGTATGAGGTAGAACAGATGGTTGAGTCTGCAGAGCTGTTTACTCATACTATAGCCTGGGAATCAGAGGTCGACTCCAGCGCTTCTGTGAATCCAGACGAGGAAATGATCTGCACTGATGCCCAGAATCTTTATGAGTCGGATCCAGGACCAGACGCAGAAGGTTCTGACCATAATGTAGACCCTCATTCCCAAACTGTAACTCCTGTTGGTGGAGACAATGAGGAAAACGATGATGAGACTCAAATACCTGATTGGAGCGACAACTTTAGTTTTTTGTCAGGGCAGGAACAGGTTGGCTCTGAGGACGACGGGTGTGATAACGCACAGGGTGATGATGATGAGGTTGGAGATCCCACTTACTGTCAACCCACAGTCAGCCAAGAGATGAGGTCAGCAGAGGAGGTGGAGGAAGATGCTAGTGACGACGAGGTCAGGTTGCGCCTTCCTGGACAGAGACGTAGTACTGGAAGCACGTCAACAACTGCATCCTCAAACACAACTCTGCCTCTCACCACAAGTCGTGGTGGCTCTTCAGGTCGCATGGGTGCTAAGCCTTGCATAGCCTGGGCATTTTTTCAGATCGATAAAGATGACCCAACTCGTGGTATCTGTAACATTTGTCAGCAAAAGCTAAGTAGAGGCCAAAAAATACATAGTTTGAGTACTTCATGCATGAACCGGCACTTGGACATGAAGCATAAGTTGCAGTGGGAAGCTCACTGTGCTACAATGCGGCCTAGCCGGCCGGGCCAACCACCGTCTGCCATATCTTGTGCATCCGCGGCCTCTTCATCCTCTGTGACTGGGGGGACAGCAGTCACACCTGTTTTGGGGCGCAGACCTGCCACCTCTTTACCCGCAACAGCCAGCGTGATTGGCAGGTCATCATTTTCTTTGGAGGTGGTAACACCAGCTGGTGTTGAGCGCTGTCCGACATCGATAGCACCACCTTTGGATCAAGGCAACCTAACATGTCCGCCTGCATCTTCCTCACAGACCGGCAGTTTGCCGGGGACACCCTTATCAACCCCGTCTAAGCACAATAGCCAGCCCTCGGTCCCTCAGATGTGGACAAGTAAAAGACCATTTCCTCCTAGCCATGAGAAAGCTAAGAGGTTGAATTTCACCATCTGCAAGCTCTTGGCTACCGAAATGCTGCCTTTCCGCCTGGTGGACACAGAGGATTTTCGAGACCTTATGTCCGTCGCAGTGCCCCAGTACCAGATGCCCAGTCGGCACTACTTCTCAAAGAAAGGTGTGCCTACGCTCCACCAGCATGTCGCCCACAACATCACCGCTTCTTTGAGAAACTCTGTGTGTGACAGGGTGCATTTCACCACAGACACTTGGACGAGTAGGCATGGACAGGGGCGTTACATGTCGCTGACTGGGCACTGGGTAACTATGGTGACAGCAGGACAAGGGTCTGCTGTCCAAGTCTTGCCGTCCCCACGAGTTGTGCGTCAATCCTCTTTATGTCAAAGTTCCTCCACTGCTTCTGCCTCCTCAACCTCCTCTCGGTCTTCCACCTGCACCCAAAGCCTGTCTGGTCATGCCACAAGCTTTCTAACTGCGCAGAAGGGATCCTGCACACCTCCTTACTATGCCGGCAGTAGGGCTCAACGTCATTAGGCGGTTTTTACTTTGAAATGTCTGTGAAATGTGAGTCACACAGCTGAGGAGTTGTGGTCAGCTCTGGAGAACCAATTTCATGAATGGTTGTCTCCACTGGACCTGAAACCAGGGAAGGCCGTGTGCGACAATGCTGCAAACCTGGGTGCGGCCCTTCGCCGGGGCAATGTCACACATGTGCCTTGTATGGCTCACGTGTTGAACCTGGTTGTCCAGCAATTTTTAGCCCACTATCCCAGACTAGATGGCCTTCTGCAGAGGGCACAGTCGCTGCGTGCTCACTTCCGCCGTTCGCATCCCGCAGCTCAGCGACTTACATCTCAACAGAAGTCGTTGGGCCTGCCACTTCACCGGCTAAAATGCGATGTGCCTACCCGGTGGAATTCAACTCTGCACATGTTGCAGCGACTGTGGCAGCACCGACAAGCCCTGGTGCAATACGTTCTGACGTATAGCCTGGGCCAACGAGATCCAGAGGTGGGGCAAATCACGCTGGAGGAGTGATCTCAGATCAGGGACCTATGCACCCTTCTGCACAGTTTTGAAATGGCGACGAAGATGTTTAGTGCTGACGATGCCATTATCAGCATGACTATTCCGGTGATTTACATGCTGGAGCACATGTTAAACAGAATTCGGAGTCAGGTGGTGGGACAAGAGGAGGTGGAGGAAGTAGAGGAGGAGGAGTTGTATGCGGAAGGGCTAACATCTGCAAGGTCCAGACGGTCGGCAGCACCAAGGCGGCAGGCATGTGAGGGTGGGGAAGATGGTTTTACCAGGGCGCATGATAGCAGCCAAACTAGTGAGGAAGGTGCAGGAGCCCAGGAAGAAGTGGAGGACGAACTGATGGAAGACTCATCAGATGAGGGAGACCTTGATCACATTTCTGTTGTGCGAGGTTGGGGGGAGAGGACAGAGGAAGGAAGCATGATTGTTACCTCGCCACCAACACAACAGGGACTTGGTGCTCCTGGATGCGCAACACACATGAGTGCCTTCTTGCTGCACTACCTGCAACATGACCCTCGAATTGTGAGAATTAGAAATAATCCTGACTACTGGGTTGCCACACTGTTAGATCCCCGGTACAAAAGTAAATTTGCAGAAATTATTCCTGCCATAGAAAGGGATGCACGCATGCAGGAGTATCAGCAGAGACTGTTGCAGAATCTTACATGTGCTTTTCCACAAAACACCAGTGGTGCACGTAGTGAATCTCACAGTTCCAAATTGCCAACCGTGGGACCGTCAAGTGTTCAGCACTCAAACCGTAACAGAACCACAGTATCTGCTGGTAACATCAATTTTGCGGAATCATTTCACCACTGTTTTAGCCCATCCTTTGCAAGGCCACAGGAGACAAGAAGTCTGACACATAGTCAACGCCTAGAGACGATGGTACAGGAGTATCTCCAAGTAAACATTGAAGCCATGACTGTGTCACTGGACCCTTGCTCTTTTTGGGCTTCCAATCTGGATAAATGGCCGGAGCTAACCACTTACGCCTTGGAGATCTTGTCATGCCCCGCAGCCAGCGTTCTGTCTGAACGTGTGTTCAGCGCTGCTGGTGGTGTGCTGACAGATAAGCGCACGCGGCTCTCCACTGATAATGTAGACAGACTCACGTTCATAAAGATGAACAAATCATGGATCCGAAACGACTTTTCTACCCCTGTGTCATCCTGGGGAGAGTAAAAGCTTGATTATTGGTTAAAATCACCCTACCAACCGTTTTAAGCTTTAAAATTACTAATCATGTTTATCTGTATCTTGGCTGGAAAATAATTTGGGCTTTGTAGCAGTGTGCAGCACTGATTCTATTAGGCCATCTATAATAAGCTCCACCAGATTTAAAATTACTAATCATGTTTATCTGTATCTTGACTGGAAAATAATTTGGGCTTTGTAGCAGTGTGCAGCACTGATCCTATTAGGCCATCTATACTAAGCTCCACCAGATTTAAAATGAATAATAATTTTTAGCTGCATCTAGCCCGGAAAATAATTTTGGGGCTCCGAGATGCGCAAGACACATAAGTGCCTTCTTGCTGCACTACCTGCAACATGACCCTCATATTGTCAGAATTCGAAGTAATCATGACTACTGGGTTGCCACACTCTTAGATCCCCCAAACTTTTCGATCAACCTTTTCATTTTAATAAAGACCAAAAAAATGGTCATTTTTGAAATTATAAGCTTTAGCAGGTTATTAGAAACTGAAATCAAACAGTTTTCAACTCAAAACTTTATTCTAGGTGATGTTACATTTTCACATAGGACCACTTGTTCGAAAGGAGCTTCTGAACTCTCTCGTCCATTGAATTTGTCAGGTTTTGGATGGTTTCTGCTTCAATTGTTTTGCATGAGGACAGAATACCCTCCCAGAGCTGTTGCTTAGATGTGAACTGCCTCCCGCCATCATAGACACTCCTTTTGATGATGCTCCAGAGGTTCTGAATGGGGTAGAGGTCAGGGGAGCATGGGGGTCACATCATAAGTTTGTCCCCTTTTATGCCCATATCAGCCAGAGATGCAGATGTTTTATGTGCAGCATGAGATGGTGCATTATCATGCAAAAAAATGATCTTGCTGTGAAATACACAGTTCTTCTTCTTGAACCATGGCAGGAAGTGCTGTTTGAGAAAATCCACATACATTATGGAGTTCATCTTTAGCGCCTTCAGGGATCCTAAAGGGGCCGACAATCTCTCTCCCCATGATTCCAGCCCAAAACATTACTCCACCTCCTCCTTGTTGGCACTGTAGCCGTGTTTGCGTGGGGTGTCCATCAACCAGCCATCCTCCACTCCATCCATCTGGACCATCGAGCGCTGCACGGCACTCATCCGTGAACAAAACAGTTTTGAAATCAGTCTTCATGTAATGTTTGGCCCACTGGAGCCGTTTCTGCTTGTGTGAAGTGGATAGAGGAGGTCGACAGGATTGCATATGCACAGCTGCAAACCTCTGAAGGACCCTGCATCTTGTTGTTCGGGGGACGTTGGAGGCACCAGCAGCTTCAAAAACTTGTCTGCTGCTATGACAAGGCTTTTTTGCCGCTGCTCTTTTAACCTGACGTAATTGCCTGTAGGAAAGAGTCCTCAATTTGCCCTTATCAGCACGCACACGTGTGTACTGTGAATCAGCTACATACTTCTTGATTGCCAAGACACTTCATCCTGATCATCGCACAATGTTGATTGTAGTCATGCCTTGACCTAAACACTCCACAATTTGTTGCTTCTCAGCAGCCGACACATCCTTTTTCTTTCCCATTTTGGCAGAAAATGTAGGCTGCTTAATAATGTGAGACAGCCTTCTTAAGTAGTCTTGCCTTTCATTGGACACACCTGCCAAACTAATTAGCACAGGTGTCTGCAATTGCTTACAGTGATATAAAGAGCCCTGACACACATCACCATCAATGAGTTTAACTGACAAACAAACAAATTCTTCCCTTATCACTCCTAAACACTTTTTGCATAATAATTTGGAACACAGTGTACATGTGCTTTTCCACAAAACACCAGTGGTTCACGTAGTGAATCTTGCAGTTCTAACTTGCCAACCGTGGTCTGTATGGAGTTGTTCAATAAAGGGCCCAAAATTAAGATAACATAGATGGGAGAGGTCTCTATGAATAGGAATTCCTAAGTATTTGATACCCTGTGAGGGCCAGGCAAAGGGAAATTTGGACTGGATGGAATCCTATATGGATTTGGGGAGGGAGACATCGAGGGCCTCAGACTTGGCTGCATTGATTTTAAAATTTGACCATGTAACAAAGTGATCTATTTCAGCCATAACAGCATGGATGGATATATGTGATTGAGTGATATATACTAGGACATCATCAGCAAATAGAGAGCACTTGTACTCGGTGCCTCCCACCTCAATCCACCTAATATTGGGGTTATGGCGAATTGATGAGAGCAGGTGCTCCGTCACTAGGATGTATAAGAGAGGGGACAGAGGACATCCCTGCCTTGTCCCATTGGTGATTGTGAAAGGTGATGAAAATGTTCTGATGCACCCCCTGGGCCTTGGGACACCCGGAGCCGGACCCTTTTTGGTGGATGCTGGTGGTTGTAGTCTTGGTGGCGGCGACCCGGTTCCGTGGCTCAGGGTGGTCAAACCAGTGGCGGAACTATTTATGTGGTTTTCATGTTTAAATGTCCGACTACGCCACCCGTGGATTGCGGTCAGAGTGAACCGCCGCTGCAGGGCAGACCGCTGAGGCTGGTGTTGTGGGTGCAGCAGAGCGTAGCATAACTCCCAACGGGAGGAGTATAGCCTCAGGGCAGTGTATGCGGAGGATGGGGATGATGGTGCAGGGCAGCAGCAGTAACGACACGGAGTCAGTGATGCAGTCCAGGGCCTTTACACATAGTTCTTATTATCCAGACCACGTCTGCAGGTAACGGCTGCCCACGTCGTACTGTGCTCACCAGGTGAGGGTCTCAGACAACTCCCAGATAACTTTGGAGCGCTTCACAGGACCCCCTTTGTGTGTCCTTTGTCTGGCCTTTCTTACAAACCCTTCTGTCCGGCTGCCTCGGGCCTCCTCTTGGTAAACTTGGCGCCAGTTTCCCTGACCCTATGTGGTGCTTTCCTAGCGGGTGTAGCGAGGGGCTGCGCCACATAAAATGTCACAGCCTCCGGTTTCTAGCTGAGGGTCGTTTCCTGCCTCCACTAGTTTCGGGGATCGGTCTCCCCCTTTGGCCCGACCCCTCCACGCAGGTGGATTCGGGCGTGCGGTGGCGACTCGCCCGTCCGCACCCCTGGGATCCCTTCATTCCTCATTCCTGGAGCCTTCTCCGCTCCTCTTCCTTCCTTCTCCCTCTTCCAGGCCTGGGCCTCTGTTACTAGGCCCGCCTCCGGAGCAGAGCTCATGCAGAGCCCCTGCTCCCTGCCACTTCTGCTCAGACTTCTCTGCACTGAACTAAGATGGTGCCCACCTTTTATACTCCCTTCTCAATGCACCCAGGAACTGCTTCCTCCCTGCTCCTGCACTACAGGGTTCCCCTTCCTCAGTGTTCCCTCCCCCCACTCCAGCCAGGGACAGGGACTGTCGTGCCCATCTCAGAGGCATATTGGTTGCCCTGCCCCACGGCAATGTGGTGTAATGCATGCAGGTGTCGGGTCCTGATCCACACTCCATCCTTACCTGAGAGTGAGATATCACACCTCTGGGTGAGGTGCAATACCTCTGTAGCAACCGAGCCCTCAGGGTGCTACAGTTCCATTTATCTTCAGCCTAGGTGACGTATTGTGATACAGGGCCGTGATTTTGGCTATAAAAGGGTCCCCTAGACCCCTACCCCAAGCTTTTTAAGAGAATCATATATGGCGTGCCAGGAGACTCTATGGAATGCTTTCTCAGCATCCAACGAGAGTATCTAATTACAAATTTTTAACTGCATCTAGCCCAGGAAATACTTTGTGCCTAGTAGCAGTGTCTGCTAGTCAGCGGATTATCCCGGCTGTTAAGCAAGCTACACCACCTGTAGTTTGGACACTTAATTTTTTCAAAGGAAATGCTTCGGGACCACGGGATACTCAGTGAAGAGCATCAGGAGGCACCCCAAGGCATAGGGGCTGGGACTGGCAGTAGGATGCCTTGCGGTGGACAGCCGAGCTCGATCCTTATAAAAGCTTTTTAACTGCTGCAGCTTTAGTGGACGCTACTGGAGCTGGAATTACGCGGCTGCTGGCATGAGACTTGCCCTCCAATAGATCCTTGTAAATGGATTTAAAGTGTATTCATTCAAATTAGAGAGACAATTTAAATTAAAAAGCTTAGAGCTGCCTCCACCACAGGGGGGCTCGCTCGACCCACCAGCGGACAGGCACCAGTATTGGGAGAGGGGGGCTGGCCGTCAGGGTTCACCGCGGCTCTGGCACAAACCCGGCGACACGGAGGTGGCACGGGCAGGAGCGGACTGAACGTGTCGGCTTCTCACTTTTTGGATTTTAGAAGGGCATGACATGCCTATATCTGTGTCTCCCCCTCCTTTTACTCCTCCACCTCTTTTCTTTTCGCATGACTATATGTACTTGTCACTTTTCCATGTGTTAGTTGTGTCTTCTGAGCAGTTTGTCAGCTTTTGGACACCTTTGAAGGTGTTTTCTATGTGTTTCTATGTGTTTTTGTTTGCCTGCCATTGGTTTTAACGGTGTTCGAAGGTGTTCGACGAACAGTTCGATGAACAGTTCGGTGAACACACGGGTGTTCGACGAACCGAACCGAACTCGAACACTACGGGGGTGGCTCAACACTAATTACAAGTGAGAGCGGACCCTGCTGACCAGAAGAGCTTACACTCTACATGAGAGATTTACCCAGTGACTCTGGAGATGGAAAATGTCGTTTAAGCTGTGCTCCACAGGAAATTGTTGATCTGTGCAGGTACAGATACTGACTACCACTATTCAATGTTTGACAATCCACTAGATGTCATTAACTGCAAGGCATTATGGGGAGGTCAAAGTGGCAACTCAAAATGGAGTTAACCTAATGTTAACCTGTTTTCTGATGCTTCATCAGTGTGCAATATGGTGACGGGCAAGTTTTTTCTTGCGAACTGCGAACCAAATCTCAAAATGTTAAAATTTGTGTGAAACCGCAAATTTCAGGAATTTCGTCTCTAGCTCGATTCTCCACAGATCGATCCACTCATCTTCACTTTCAACAATAAGATCCTACTGCTGTGTTGTAAGCTGTTTGTGGACCATGGATTTTACTTTAGACAATTAGTTAGTCAGAATTGAGTCAATGCTCTAATGTGTATGGGGACACCAGCCCACTGATTGTCAGGGGAATTATCAATTTGGCATGTCCATTTTAGGACTGACGATCAATTTGTTCTCCTGGAGAAAAGTCTCTAGCAGAGATGTCTGTAGGCAGCTTTCTCATAGAGAACAGAGGAGCACTCGACTGAATAAACACCCCTGTATATGGGAGAGATGGCTGAGATTACTGTCAGCTGAACAATCAGCTAAATCATTTTCGGCCAACAGCCATCTAATTTGTATGGAGACCTTTAGTGGTCGGCACTTTGCAGTGATTTTTTTTATATTAGAAGATTTATAGATTGTCTATTTAGTGTATCTATAAACTGAGATATTTTTTCTGACAGTACAGAGATCATTTAAAGGGGTATTTCAGTAGCAAAGAATTATCATCAAGAGTATAGGCAATGACTTCTAGATCCATGGGGGTCCAAGTGTCGAGTCCCTCTCCAATCGCCTAAAAATGCTTTTTAATTATCTTAATATTATGTTATCTCTGTAGTAGGCCATAATGGTGATAGATTTTCCTTTAAAAAAGTTGCATTCAGGGAGTCTCAACATAAAAATAAAATATCCAACTTTTGTAGTTGATTATCAAGCAACACAGTTAATATTTATTAACAACACTATATTACATTAATACAATGGAAAACTTTTCTGTACAGCTGGATAACTGAATATCAGAATAATTTCCCTTGGTTAATACATCAGTTCAATAGTATGCAGATGTAAAATCAGAAAAGATACCAAAGAGAGAATTACAATGATTTTTCTGGCAACCAAAAATTCGAATTATTCTGTTTAGCTGACATTTTACTTTGAGTTTCATGAGACCACGAACAGAAGAACAACCAGAGAAAATCAATTATAAACTTAGTTGGAAAATAAAATTCTAGCTGATTATAGTGTGATAGAATTTGGGCAATTTCTTCATAAGGATTCTCTATGATTATAATAAGCTTTATTAAAACCATCCAATAATTCACTTTATATAATAATCTGGGACCTCTATGCTCCCATTAATGCCAGATTAAGGAAATTGCATTGTGTTATGCTGTCTTTTGGTAGTTCTTCACAGTTTTCCATGTAAGTATTTGTATGCAAGCTTTGGAACTTTATGTTCTATAGCTGTCAAAAAACTGAACCTAAACTTTCCAGGTTTACGTCTGTTAAACATGCTTGTTTCCTCTTTGTTTGCCAGTGCGCACATTTGCATAAGACACAGCAGACATGGCCTAAGGTACAAAGCAATGTTCTTGTATATAGATCGCTAACCTATGGATGGCACGGTTGCATGTAGACGACAGAGACATGGGGCTTATTAGGTAGATTACTAAATAATTAGCTTGGACAATTTGTTTATAACATTTGTGAAGTATTCTATTATTAACAGGTTAATTGGATAAATGTTTGTAAGTATGAAGGACACATGAACATGAGACCTGGCACAGACCTACGTATATGCCTATATGGGGTAAGGAAATGATTTTGGGTAAGTTATACAGAAATTAAACTTATTTTAGCATAAAGTGTTATACATATTGATATCTCATTTGCATAAAAGAATTAGTATTCACCAGTGTATAATAAATTAGGGAAGTCTTGAAATGAATTAGTGATGAACAAGGCTATAAACACTATCACAGCTGCTATATGTTTCATTATGAACGGTGTAACACATGCAAATTCAGTTTGCCAATGTGACATTTTTTCGGCTTTTTTGGTTGTTGGAATTGAAGATTGAGCATGGGAGCAGCGAAGATTGCTTCAATATATGCTAATAAACTTATCATGCATCTAATAGTATAGAAAATAGAGGCAATGTGCGCAGGAAAATGAACTTCATGGGAAGAATAGGAGAGCACAAAGGAAGAGATTTATTGCACGGGAAGAACATGTGCATTCTATTTGAATGGCAGTTTTGCTTTTTTTTAAACATTTCTACAATCTGATACGCTCCATGGGTCTTCAGAATAGATGTCCAGGGTTGAATAAGTGATCTTATTTCTGAATGGTAAGCTACAATATGGCACTCATGAGTATCCACTACATTTATATTACGCATGACAAATGCTAGGTATAGAGGGTAATCTACTCAGCACTGAGATGTAGATGTCTCAAAAGCATGCTTTCATGGTAAATGTATGATAGTTTAGGGACCCCATAGCAAACAACCTCTGAATTGCCTCGATAATCAGATATTTGGTTGTATAACACTACTAATGATATTTTGCCATATGTTTTCCTTAGGTAAATACATATATTATCGTATTCTCTGGGAACATAGTATTGATGTACATTGATACTGTTATGTCAGAAAGGTGGAGGCTGCAGTACCTATCACATCTGGTACTCAGTAGATGATGTGATGACATGCGGGTATACAGAACAGTGTAAACCTTAAAAAAGGCACCAGAACTCAAGCATAATATCAGCTCCTACAACCAGCTCATTGGCAGGGGTTCCATGAGTCGAATCCCCACTAGTTTCATATTGATGACTTATCCTTAATATTGCAATCCCGAAAAAGCGCTTAAAGATTTGACCTCATTTATACTAACTAATATAAGTGTAAGTCAAGTGTAAATGGGAATACAATGTTGCCCAATGTTTACATGTGATATTGATTACACAAATCTCTTTCCAAAAACCTTCCAAGCATATTTCACATGTTTCTTTTCTAGTGTTTTTTTAGGACTATGGGAAAACTTGTAAAAAAGGCCACACCTAGAGCTTCTTTTCCTTGCATCTTCCCAGAGGCTTCACTGTAGGATTTAAAGAAATGAATAAAAAAAGCACTCAAAAAATGCTTGTGAAAATGCACAAAAAACATCTTTGTGTGTAATGTGTTCCCTCCCCTTTAAAAAAAACAATAAAAATAATCTGACGAAAATCATGATTTTCTTTTCCAAAGTAAAAGAAAGTATCCACATAAAATGGGTGTTATAGAGCCCTTAGGGCACTTTAGGGTAATAATGAGATTCCCCTGGATAGATGAATGCACCAGTTTACAATTGCCCTCTTTCATGTTATTTATCTGTAAGATTTTCTTTTTTTAAGAAAAAGCTATTCTCTTGCCTGACAGCTGAAAGGGAGGGATTTTTCTTATTTTCTGTTCATCTATTTGTATTTTTTAAAGGTTTTTCCAAAAGCAGTCAAATGGTCTGAACTGCAATTCCAAACATAGTTCATGGAAAAACGGGTGCTGAAGTTGATATAATACAGTTACATAGATGAAATGATAATTCAGATAAAACGAGGGGTTCTGTTAGAAAGTAAAAGGTAGTTTTTGGGGAAATATATTTTAAAAGGAATATAAGCTTCACAGTTAAACTGTTAACAAAAAAAATATATATTTTTCAACCAGATGCTAAAATGTGTGTTGTCAAGTGAACATTTTATGTCTAGCTTAAACGGCAAGTAAGGAAGCAATGAAATATCACATAGAGGAGGATCAGATTGCTTCCTCTGTTTGTAAACAGACCCATATGTTTCCTGAGTATGTAGATATCAATCACCAGATAACTACATGATAACATGGATGAAAAGTGAGCAAATGCTGCACAAATAAGGGTGCTAGTAAGATTAGTTTTAGATCACAACTATTTACTCCACACCTCAAAATGAAGAAATTCTATAACATTTCATAAGGTGTTGACAGTATGGATCTAAGCAATATCTGAGGAGTTTGGTTATTTACTTGGCCGACTCATCATAGATACAGCAATTCTATTCCATTTACGGTAAATAGGAGTTTTATCTTACATTAGCATGAAAGTCCAGAGCACGTTCCCACAAAAATGTTTTAACATTTTTAATATATTCCAAAAATATGTCAAACATTTATAAAACATGACAAATTGCACAAAGTATATCAATAAAAATTCAATGTAGGACAGAATTCATCATCTTTCCGCCATCCCATTCACCCCCCCCAACTGACCTATCTATCAATGTCGATGGCTGTCCACTCTCCCCAGTCCCCCAAGCTCGCTGCCTTGGAGTAACCCTGGACTCTGAACTCTCCTTCAAACCACATATCCAAGCCCTTTCCACTTCCTGCCGACTCCAACTCAAAAATATCTCCCGGATCCGCACATTCCTCAACCATGAATCTGCAAAAACACTAGTGCATGCCCTCATCATCTCCCGCCTCGACTACTGCAACCTCCTGCTCTGTGGCCTTCCTTCTACCACCCCTCCAATCTATCCTAAACTCTGCTGCCCGACTAATCCACCTGTCCCCCCGCTATTCCCCGGCCTCTCCTCTCTGTCAATCTCTTCACTGGCTCCCCATTGCTCAGAGACTCCAGTTCAAAACCCTAACCATGGCATACAAAGCCATTCACAACCTGTCTCCTCCATATATCTCTGACCTAGTCTCCCGTTACATACCCGCACGCAACCTCCGATCCTCACAAGATCTCGTTCTCTACTCCCCTCTTATCTCCTCCTCCCACAATCGCATACAAGATTTCCCCCGTGCTTCCCCCCTACTCTGGAACTATCTACCCCAACACATCAGACTCTCGTCTACCGTGGAAACCTTCAAAAGACCCACCTCTTCCGACAAGCCTACAACCTGCAGTAACCACCGCTGCATGACCAGCTCTACCCTCACCTAATGTATCCTCACCCATCCCTAATAGATTGTGAGCCCTCGCGGGCAGGGTCCTCGCTCCTCCTGTACCAGTCTCTGTCACATTGTGTTCAAGATTATTGTACTTGTATTTGCTATGTATACCCCTTTTCACATGTAAAGCGCCATGGAATAAATGGCGCTATAACAATAAATAATAATAATAATAACGATGTATGAGATTTGCTAAACTAAATGCTTCAGAATTGTGACTTATTTCATGACTGTGCAAATAGCCTCCCCTGAGAAAATCGATATTGTCCCTTCGACTTCAACTATAATGCAAGCTATTGGGACAATATCGTTTTTGTAAGTCGAACCACGTGACTTACAGAGGTATTCCCATCTCCAAGATCCTATCCCAATATGTTGTAGGTGTAATCATAATAATAATATTAGCAAATACCTCCAATTAGAATTGTAGTATAGTTTTTCTGATTCGCTATGTCTCTTTCCTCATGTGCAGGTGTGGCACCCCAGGGGTCTGGTTTCCACAGTAACAGCAATGTTATGTCTGAGAGCAGGTGGGAGGTCTCTTGGTCAGGGATCCTGTGCATGCCACACCTCCTGCCCAGTCCTGGGAGGGGAAGAACTTCCCCTATATAAACCTAGGGCTGAGGCAGGGTTGGAGAGTAGAGAAGAAGTAGAGACAGAGAAGAGAAGCAGATCTAGGAAAAGAACATCAGGAGCTCTGTGGGAGCAGTGCTATAAGGAGTCAGGGGCTGGCAGCTGCAGAGCTCGCCCTGACTGAGAAGCTATCACCGGACCCGGGGTCCGAGGCTGTGGGGACTAATCTTTACCCAGCAGCAGAAACCGCCCGGCAGGGGATTGCAGGTCCTCTGGCCAAGAAACCCGAAGGCACGGTCACACGCGTGGGACCAGCACCGCCGTCGTGGAGCGGACGCCACTAGAAGGCCCCGAGTCACCGGCCATACGGGTGAGCACCACACGGTACACTCAGGGACGTGGGCTACTTATACCCGCCTCTAGCAAGGTAGCCAGAAGAGTACAGTCAGTTTGGGAGGCCTACAACTCCGCCTGGCCAGGGGAGATCCCATCTGCTCAAGGACTGACCAGGCCCCGATCGCTAGCCAGTACTCTGGGAGGGTCTATCTTTATCACCAGTAAAGACCCTGAATTACACCGCATCGTCTCTGAGGGATTCCTGCTACCCCCATCATCCACGTCGGCTGCCCTGAGGCCATACCCCTCCCGTTGGGGGTGATACTATCACGCTGCACAATCCTACCACCGGCCTCAGCGGTCTGCCCTGCAGCGGCAGCTCCTTCGCTGCATTCAACGGGTGGCGTAGTCGTCCAACATCTACCGCTAATACATCGCCGCTCAGTTTGACTCCCTGGGCACGGACCGGGTCACCGCCACGAGACTACAACCCTCAACAGATCCAGCTCCGGGTAAGCTCCCGTGCGCGCGATGCCACGCGACGAAGGCCCAGGGGTGCGTCAACTTTTGGCGTAGTCGGCAGGATCTCGTGCCCGCAACCACCGGGTACTGCGTGCCTGAAAAAGACTGTTCAAACTTACCAGTGGTGAAGATTCCCGCCATCCGGCGCCATCTTCTGCCTTCTTCCCGCCATCCGTGGAGTTTTCCCGCCGTTGGACGCCATCTTGAAGACGCCGCGCGGGAAGAAGAGGGGCGTGGACTCCGAAAGCGCGCGAGAACTGAAGCCCCGCCTCACGTCCGGACATTGCGTAAGGTCCTGGAAGGAGCCCAGCAGACGCCGACGTCACAGGAGCGCGACGGAAGGTCCTCAACCCTGACGATCCACTGCGGAGCCGCGGCCTACGGAAGAGGATCATCGCAAGGTAGGCCACGGTCCACTAGGGGGGAGGAAGATGTCGGATACGGAGTAGAGCTTCACTGCCTCAACCCCCGCCAGCGCCACCGCTGCTGCAGTCATGCCTTTCACCATGCCCTATATCCCGGGAGCGGCCTGGCTACCCCAGTACTCAGGGGAGTCACATACCCTGCATGACTTTAGAGGAAAGCTGGATAGCCTCTTCCAGGTGTATCCCCTCACAGAAGAGCAAAAAGTGAGCATCCTGGTGGCCCAATTAACCGGGGCAGCCCAAAGGGAGGTAAAGTCCTGGCCACCTGGGGGAAGGACTGTTGCAGGGATACTAACCCGGCTGAGGGACACCTTTGATACCCGCACCTCAGCCGAGATCAAGCTTAGATTCTACGGGTGCAAGCAGCGAGCACACGAGAGTATAAGGGACTATGCCCTGAACCTACAAGAGGCCCTGAGAGCCATTAAGCAGACCGACCCTGACGGCGTGGGAGACGAGGACAGGCTGTTGACTGAACAATTTATAGAGGGTTTATATTGCAATGCCCACCGAACCCAGTTGCGGGCAATGGTCTTACAGGACCCTCATCTGGGATTTGCACAGTTCAAGGACAGAGCCATCCGGGTGTTCCGAGAACCGGCACCAGGTGGCGTTGTGACCCACAGACGCCCCACTACCACTTACCACCAGGAGGCGGCACCCTTGTCGGCAGGGCCTGTGGGAGCTGATGCGCAGGCTTTGAACAATGACCCGGCTCCAGACGTGCACCATCAGGTCCAAGAGCTAGCTAAAAGCGTTGCCGCGCTAACCCGAACTGTGCAGTCTTTACAGGTTTCCACTCCAGGGAAGATCCAGCTGGCATCCGGACAGGAGGACATCCCGTGGCGTCGACCAAGGAGGACCCCACCGGCCAGAGGAAGACCCAGCGACCGATACAACAAGGACGGACAACCCATCTGCCGCCGCTGCAATCAACCCGGACATATGGCAAGGTACTGTCCTTTAAACTGGCACAACCTGGGGTAGAGGGCCAAACCCCAGGAAAAAGATCATCAGGCCCATCGAACTGGCGCGACAAATATGTGGGAGGACGTCCAGTCTTGCCCGTGGTACTGGATGGCATCCCCATGAGTGCCCTACTGGACACCGGGTCACAGGTTACCACTATCCCGTACGTGCTCTTCAAGCAGTACTGGAATGACTCGGATATCACCCGCTACCCTGACGACGACTTAAGTATCATCGCCAGCAATGGTCAGCTCGTGCCACAGATTGGATTTAAAGAGGTGACCATTAAAATCGGTAGAGTCGAATTGGCGGCACAGGGACTGATCATTGTAGACATTGACAAGCGCGAGAGTCACCCAAAGATAACTCTAGGAACTAATGTAATTGAAAATTGTCTTGCAGAGGTGATTTTCCTTTTACAGCAGGTTGCCAAGAACGCCAGCTCCGGCCAGCAGCGAGTGCTCCAGAAAGAGATCCGGGCACTGATGCGACGGCAACAGATAGAACTCTCCGGTGGTGAGATTGGTAGCGTAAGAATGTGTGACCCTTTTCCTATTGCCATGCCCCCAAAAAGTGAAATGATGATTTGGTGCCGGGCAGCTATTGGTCTGAGAGGTAGAGATTACCAGGCAATGGTAGAACCAGTTTATTCAGACAGTAGGCCCACCATTTTGACAGCACGGGGGGTGGTCAATGTACGCCATGGGAGGGTGCCCGTTCGCATAATAAATATCGGGAAGAGGGAAGTGTACCTGCCCCGGTATGCCACGCTAGCCAAATTGTATACCATCAATCAAAATTCCATACAGTCCGTAGAACCCTTGCCTCCATCTTCCCCGGAGGAAAGTAACGGCTCTAAGGAAACAATGGAGGACTGGTGTCAGCAACTACATTTGGGTACTGACTCCACTCCCTCACACCAGAGACAGGGAGTCTATCGGGTGGTTCAAGAGTACGAGAGAGTGTTTAGTAAACACCCGTTAGACTTCGGGCGAGTCAAGGGGGTAGAACACCACATCCCCACGGGAGACCATCTTCCCATAAAAGAGAGGTATCGACCCGTACCCCCTGCACACTACCAACACGCCAAGGGGATGCTTAGGGACATGAAGGAGGCTGGGGTGATCAGGGATAGCTGTAGCCCCTGGGCAGCTCCACTAGTCTTAGTCAAAAAGAAAGACAACACCATGAGGATGTGTGTAGATTACCGGAAAATCAACCGTATCACACACAAGGATGCGTACCCCTTACCAAGGATAGAGGAGTCTTTGGCTGCTTTAAGATCTGCTAACTTCTTCTCTACCTTGGATCTCACTAGCGGGTACTGGCAGGTTCCTGTAGCAGAGGCGGACCGGGAGAAGACCGCATTCACCACCCCGATGGGACTTAGCGAGTTTACCTGCATGCCGTTCGGACTCTGTAACGCACCAGGAACCTTTCAACGATTAATGGAGTGCTGTCTGGGCCACAGAAACTTCGAGACGGTCCTGTTGTACCTGGACGATGTCATCGTATATTCCAAGACTTATGAGGACCACCTGAAACACTTGGCGGAAGTGTTCGAAGCTCTGGCAAACTACGGCCTAAAGGTAAAACCCTCCAAGTGTCACCTCCTAAAACCAAAGGTGCAGTACCTGGGACACGTGGTGAGCGCTGACGGAGTGGCTCCCGACCCTGATAAGATCACCGCAATTAAGGAATGGCCAAGTCCCTCCAGTGTAAAGGAAGTGCGGCAGTTCCTCGGGTTGGTAGGCTATTACCGCAGATTCATCCCCGGTTTCACCAAAAAGGCAGCTCCTATGCAGGACATCCTGATAGGCCAGTCCCGGAAGGCCAAGAACCAGAAGCCGCCCTTCAAATGGGAGAAGTTAGAAGAAGAGTCCTTCCGCCAGCTGAAGATGGCCCTCACGGGGGATGAAATCCTGGCGTACCCTGATTACAGCCAGCCCTTTCTCCTCTACACCGATGCAAGTAACATCGGGCTAGGAGCCGTACTGTCCCAGATCCAGCAGGGGAAAGAACGAGTAATCGCTTCCGCCAGTCGAAAACTGCGACCCACCGAAAGAAACCCTGAGAATTACAGCTCATTTAAGCTAGAGTTCCTGGCAGTGGTGTGGGCAGTCACCGAACGCTTTAAGCACTACCTCGCTTCTTCCCGGTTCACCGTGTACACGGATAACAACCCGTTGACACACCTGGACACGGCAAGACTCGGTGCCCTAGAGCAGAGATGGATGGCCCGTCTGTCCAACTACGAGTTCACAATCAAATACCGGGCAGGACGCTCCATTACCAACGCGGACGCCCTGTCCAGGATGCCAAACCTACCGGACGTAGGAGAAGATCCAGAGGGATTGGAAGAAGTCGAACTCCCCGCGTTCCACCGTCATGGGACTATCCAGTATTCCCATCGGGTAAGGAGTAAGCAAGCCGCTACGTTTAACCCCTTGCCTCACTACAACTGGGAGGAAACACAAGACAGTGACCCTGCCGTCCGACTGGTGAAGGAGATGCTCACTCAGCCAGATGCCCGCCTTGACCCAGACGCTCCGGAGGAAGCCAAACAACTGTGGGCTGAGAAGAGTCGACTGTTCCTTTACAAGGGGAAGTTGTGCCGCAGAATGGTTAACTCCCGGACGCATGAACTAATCTGGCAAGTAGTGGTGCCACGAAGAGACGCAGCCATGGTGATGGAGGCATACCACGACGGGGCTGGACACTTCGGATGGAAGAAGCTGGAGTTCCTGCTGTGCGGGCGGTTCCACTGGGTAGGCATGAGGGGAACCATCGAGAGGTGGTGCAGAGACTGTGGCCCGTGCAACCTAAGAAGGAAGGACCGTGCCAGCCAGAGGACCCCCCTTCAGTCCATTGCCACCAAGCAGCCGTTGGAACTGGTAGCCTTGGATCATGTAAAACTGACCCCAAGCAGAAGTGGCTACGTCTACGCGTTAACCATTGTGGATCATTACTCCCGGTTCTTGGTTGTCGTCCCCGTTAAGGACTTAACAGCTCAAACAGCAGCTAGAGCCTTCCAGCAGCACTTCTGCCGTCCACACGGGTACCCGGACCAAGTGCTGACGGACCAGGGACCTGCCTTTGAAGCGGAGGTCTTCCAGGAATTCTGCAATCTGTATGGCTGCCGGAAGATAAGGACGACACCCTATCATCCGCAAACTAATGGACTTTGTGAGAAAATGAACCAGGTGGTAATGGATCTTCTGAAAACGTTGCCCCTGGAAGAACGCAGTCTGTGGCCTGAGAAGCTGCCCGACCTGGTGGACCTATATAACTACATCCCTGTAGGTTCCACCAACTGTACCCCGGCTTACCTAATGAGGGCAAGGCCTGGTAAGCTACCTGTTGACCTGGAGATGGGAGTCCTGACACCCGAGGACACTTCACCGGAAGCAGACTGGGACACAGAGAGGCAGCAGCAGTACCGGAAAGTACAGGAGAGTGTGGAGCGAAGTCTCTGTCTCGCTAGGGAAAGACAAGAGAAAAATTACAACCAGTCTGCTCCCGCTGTTCCCCTGGTACCCGGAGAGCAGGTCTTGAAGAGGAAGAGACGGCTCCACAAGTTGGACGACCAGTGGGAGAAGGACCCGTACACCGTACTGCCCTCAAGCCACGACAACCCAAAGGTTTGTACCATCAGTAAAGACGGAGGGGAAACCACAGCCATTGTATCCCGGGATCACCTGAAGAAGTGTCCCGAACAGCTACGGAACCCAGAAGGAGAGCAAGAAGACCCTCGACCCGTAGAGGAAAGGGAAGATATGGTTAGTACTGTGCTCGGAGACTTCCCTCGATCCTGGACTCAAGTCAATGGTGTAGTTGTGGTACCCGTCCTCACGTTCCTCCAACCAGCATCCCAAGTGCCTACGGAGCAACAGGTAGAGCTGGAAGAGCAGCCGGTCCAGGAGGCAGCAGACTCCACACAAGCAGAACAGGAGGATCAACCCTCTGCTCATAGTGAGCCTGCCGTACCCCTAGTGAGCCAAAGAGCCCGTAGACAGCTGCCCAGTTTACCCTTGACAGCTCCTACACCCTGTAGTTCAGGGCCAGACAGTCAACTCCGTAGGTCCACTAGGGCCACTAGAGGCCAGTTACCCGCACGTTGGAGGATTTGAAGTGTTTAAATTGTTTTATTTGTGGTCACCTGTCTGTTACTTGCAAATAATTATGTGTTTCTAGTTATTTTTAGGAGTCCTTGGTGGATTTACCGGGAATCCTTGTACAATTGGTTGGAGCGTAACCCAGGAATGGACTAAAAGACTGTTAAGGACTCGGGGCAGGACAGACCCCTACCTGGTTACGTCTCCCTGTTTTGGTGAAATGGACACCTTTGTTTTCTTCAAAGACTGCACCCGGTTGCGGACACGCCGTAACCATCTTTATGTGTTTTTCTTAATGTATTATTATTGTTTATACCTTGTTATGTTTTTCTAAAAATATGTTTAGTCCCGGAGTACTAAATTTCACTAGGGGGGACTGTGGCACCCCAGGGGTCTGGTTTCCACAGTAACAGCAATGTTATGTCTGAGAGCAGGTGGGAGGTCTCTTGGTCAGGGATCCTGTGCATGCCACACCTCCTGCCCAGTCCTGGGAGGGGAAGAACTTCCCCTATATAAACCTAGGGCTGAGGCAGGGTTGGAGAGTAGAGAAGAAGTAGAGACAGAGAAGAGAAGCAGATCTAGGAAAAGAACATCAGGAGCTCTGTGGGAGCAGTGCTATAAGGAGTCAGGGGCTGGCAGCTGCAGAGCTCGCCCTGACTGAGAAGCTATCACCGGACCCGGGGTCCGAGGCTGTGGGGACTAATCTTTACCCAGCAGCAGAAACCGCCCGGCAGGGGATTGCAGGTCCTCTGGCCAAGAAACCCGAAGGCACGGTCACACGCGTGGGACCAGCACCGCCGTCGTGGAGCGGACACCACTAGAAGGCCCCGAGTCACCGGCCATATGGGTGAGCACCACACGGTACACTCAGGGACGTGGGCTACTTATACCCGCCTCTAGCAAGGTAGCCAGAAGAGTACAGTCAGTTTGGGAGGCCTACAACTCCGCCTGGCCAGGGGAGATCCCATCTGCTCAAGGACTGACCAGGCCCCGATCGCTAGCCAGTACTCCGGGAGGGTCTATCTTTATCACCAGTAAAGACCCTGAATTACACCGCATCGTCTCTGAGTGATTCCTGCTACCCCCATCATCCACGTCGGCTGCCCTGAGGCCATACCCCTCCCGTTGGGGGTGATACTATCACGCTGCACAATCCTACCACCGGCCTCAGCGGTCTGCCCTGCAGCGGCAGCTCCTTCGCTGCATTCAACGGGTGGCGTAGTCGTCCAACATCTACCGCTAATACATCGCCGCTCAGTTTGACTCCCTGGGCACGGACCGGGTCACCGCCACGAGACTACAACCCTCAACAGATCCGGCTCCGGGTAAGCTCCCGTGCGCGCGATGCCGTGCGACGAAGGCCCAGGGGTGCGTCACAGGCATTGCAGGACCTTAGGTATCCATGGTTAAGACCACTAGCTGTCTGTCACTATATCAGTGGTCATAGCCATGGATACCTAAGACCTTGCAATGCCTGTACAAGAGAAAAGAGACATAGAAAATCAGAAAAACTATACTACATTTCTAATTGGAGGTATTTGCTAATGGTATTATTATACCTACTACATATTGGGGTGGGATCTTGGAAATGGGAATACCCCTTTAAGATAAAAAAAAAATAAAGCAAACATTCTATTTGCAGAAAGGATTTTCAGGGTGTTTGACCATAATCAGTGCAAAGCAGTAGAACTTATGTAGCTATGTGAGAGGCCTCTGACACAGAATCTAAGGGGCAATGTTGCTCCTTGTGGAATTAGTTATTTCATGGCTAACATCTGATTTATTATGTTTTAGACACTTTGAGGAATTCATCATGAGAGGATTTTTTTTTACATCAGTTTTGATTCTGGCTGCATTGTGATTGTTTGAGCCAAATTTATCAAAATGTCTCATGACGTTTGATAAATTTGGCCCATATATATTTGTGAGACTTTTTACACCACCTCTGTACTGAAGTGATTTTGCTACTGGGGACAAGTTGAAAAAAATGATGGACTTCTCACAAAATGTTTTAACCTTTGTGGATTTGTTTTATGGGAGTACAAAGATGGCAGTGATAGACGCCTTTAGTAGCTGCCATGGCAACACATCTAAACCCGGCAATCACAGTATGGTGCATGGGTTGGGGGCCACAGGAGTCTAAACAGACATGTGATGTGATTGCTTCATTTAAGTGGTTCATTAGCAGCGATTGGAGCTAGTTGATCACTGTTGATAGTTGCATGTGATGGCTGAATAAAACAGCTGGCAAATGCCATTAATGGAGGAGGCTCAGCTCCTGAGCCCGCTCCATACACCCACAGCTGACATATTACAAACATGTACATCAGATGCTGGAAAGGAGTTAAAATTCGTGCATGACTTTTCAAAATGTGTCTAAAAAACTAAAATAAGACAACATATTCCATAATTCTATCTCAAAATATACAGTATAATAAATTCACTTGTCAGCGGGTTTCCCAATAATGCTGCCTTGCAGTTACTCCACCCCATAGTGATTCAAGAGAGACTATAGATCAAAGGTCACTGAGGACTCATAGTCTGTATATAGTCCAGTCAGGAGATGCTGCTGCCATTTTGTTGGGAATGTCGTCAGATCAGAGAGCCTCATAGCACAGATAATAGAGATAGTATGTGTAAAGAAGAAAATACATATAATTACTAGAGATAAATGGGTCAGGCAAAAAGTTGGAATTTGCGTGTTCGTGCAGATTTTCTCAGAAAGTTCAATCAATAGAAAAGTTATTCCCTGCTAAATTTAATGTTCCTTATTATGGTCTTGGATCTCTCCAGACTCTAGAGCATAATGAATGTAAGATGTTAAAAATAATAAAAAGCCCTCTGCTCACCTAACCACTCACCTCTCAAGCCCTTCTGCTCCTCACTGTCTACCATCTGGTCCTCGCCAGATCTTCGGATTGGCGCTGCTTGACCTGAAATCCTCTGATAAGGTCCAAGATGGTTCTTCACAAGCATGTGGAGGGTCACAATGTCATAACATCACGATGTACGCTGTGATTTGATACACCCATGAGAAGAACCATCCTGGACCTCATCAGAGGATTTCAGCTGGAGCAATGCTATCCAAAAGATGCGGCAAGGACTGGTTGGGTGATGGTGAGGAGCAGAGAGACTGGAAAGGTGAGTGGTGAGGTGAGTATAAGGCCGCCATTTTGAATAATTTGCTTGTAAGTGAATAAAAAAATTTTGGCGAATGCGGAATTTTGTAGAATTAGAGTATAATTCAGTTCCACTCCAATATATTCACTCATCTCTACTAATTACAAGAAATTGATAGAGAGATAGAGGGAAAGAGATAACTCACTGACACTGTGTTAGGCAGGACCTGCTGCTCTCAGGGTTGTGCACTCATTTTTTGCACTTGTGCAGTGTCTGCTTTTTCTGCACCCAATATGGCTGCATTTTCTGCCTCAAACTATTAGCATTAAACATAGACCATAGTTTATATTAATTTAGTTTGTGACAATTTAGTGAGGCACACCACTCTATAACCTAGCTGTTGGCCACCACTGGTCAGCATCTGTTAAGCCATATATTTTGGGGTCATTTTAACAGTTAAATTAATTTTGTGGTTAAGAACTGATAATATGTTATATACAGTCCTAGGAGCCTTGGAAGCAATGCAGCATTTTAGATTTGTGCTAAATTGATTCAGTCATTGTCATTGCTAGTTATTGCGTGCACTGGCTCTTCACTTCTTGCCTGGCCCTCATCGCTACCATTTTGGTCTTAAGATGAAAGCTAATAGGAGACCATGACTTTTCATTTATTTCAATGCAATGCTACAGTATTGCAGTATATTGTATAAGCGATTGAACAATCAGAGGTTCAAGTCCTCTAAGTGGAGTAAAATATAAAACAAGGTTTAAAAATATAACAAGTTGAGCCTTTTGTCACCATTAAAAAAAATTAAAAAAAATAAGCATCTTTGGTGTCAGCATGTCCGTATTGCATTTTCCAGCCATCACATCTCCCTAAAAAATAATAATTGTATTTACACAAAAATTCTTTAATTTAAAACGTCAGCTCACCACACAAGAACAAAAACAAGCCTTCACAGAGCTCCATTGATGGAAAAGTAAAAATGATACGGGTCTCTGAAAATGGCAACACAACCTATTTTTTTTTTCTTATAAACTCCTGAATTTTTTTCATCACTTGAACAGTAAAATACTGTATGTAGTTTGGTATTTGGTGTAATCATACTGACCTGGAGAATCATGTGGAGGTGTCATTTTTACCATATAATGAACACTGTAAAAAAAAGACCAAAAACCTCATGGAAGAGTAGCATTTTTTCACTATTTCATTTTTTAATGGAATGAATGTTTTCATTCAAAACTACGACTCATTCCTCAAAAACAAGCCCATATATGGCTATGTTGACTGAATAATAAAAAAAAATTATGCCTTCTGGAAGACAAGTAAGCAAAAACGAGAGAGCAAAAACTAAAAATTGCCCAGTACAGAAGGGGTTAAAGCAAGATGAACCAGGTGAAAAAGAAAATACCCACAGAGAAATTCTGTGGTTGAAGACAAAATTTGCATCTTTTTTTGTGGTGGGTCATAACTTTGGAACAGGGGGTAACAGAAGAAAAATTAAAGCTTCCAGCATTAGTGGAGCAGCACCAGTTGGAGGAGGTACTCATTATAAACAAAAAAATCCAGTGTTAAATCCTCTTTAACAAGTTTTCCAGGACTCTTAAGTTTTGAACAATGTTGAAACCATTTTTAAGGCTCTAGTGTAAATAAACCCTGTGTAGTCAGATACTGCAGTCTTAAGACCCTCATACACATTAAACTAATGTCGGCTGAACCTGCTGATATAGACGGGTTCGGCTGATGGATTAATGTGTAAGGGGGAGTGATCGTCGAGAGATGTTGATTGGACATGTTTCATTTCAGACTGCCGATTGCATTATTCTCCCGGTGGTAAGCTGCCAATTAACGTGTGAGTTGGTGGCTTTCTAATAGAGAACATATTAGCGATGTATGGGAGAGTCGGCTGTGATAGCTGTTGGACGAACGATTGGCCAAAACATTGTTTGGCTGACAGCCTTCTAATGCATATGGCTAGCCATACTCTCTTACACCTGCCCCCTGTATCTTGCTAAAATACGTTCAGTAAGTTAACAAGAAGATGGGAACAGGGAGCTATGGCAGCAGCATTAGACTGGGATTGTTGTAGTCTGTTACATTGGAGATTCATATGTCTATTTAGGGGCCATATAGATGAAAAAAAAGATTTAATCAAGAATATTTGCAGATAATTTTTTTCTATACGATTGAAGAGGAGCCTCTGTGCTCTGAAAGCTTGCCAGTATATATATTTTTTTCTGGTTAGCCAAAAAAGGTATCACTCCAAGAATACTTCTGTAATTTTTGGGCATAAAATTATTTACATCGTTTTCTTTAAGATTGTAAGGACCAAAATTACAGAGCTTCCAGATTTATGATACGGAGCGTCCAAAGATGAGGAATGTGAACCTCATGAATATTTCAGAAGCCCCCTCTGCCTTCAGAAATTGTGTACCTGAGTACATGAAAAATAAACATCACATGCTATTCGAAATTCCCAGAAAACATCTGTTGTCTTGATTTAATTATTTATATAGCACTAACATATTCCACGGAGTTCATATAGTTAGCTTAAACATGTACAATACAATAAATTCTCTATGGTCTCAGCATGGAACTTCCTTCCAAATCAATTAGTGCAATACATTATCTCCTTCTGCTTTGGGTATTGAGCTCATTTGTACATAGATTGGAAGATACCTGAAAACAGTGACTCATTGTTCTTTTTTACTAACTTTGTGTCACATTGTCTTTTTTTGTACTGCACAGTCAAAGAAAATAATTTTGGATTTATTTCAATCATAGGTTTTCCAGCAAAAGAAAAAAGTTAGAAATGTGTTCAGAGATCACAGGTGGGATGAAGTTACAGAACAAACAGTTTTTTTTTTCATTTGACTGGTCAAAAGTAATGGAAACAAACAAAAAAGGTATGCATAGCACTTCTATCTGCGAGCACAAAGCAAAATCTGATAGTGTTACCTTATCTGCCCATGCTCAACATATTCCCACATAAATAAGAGCATGTTGAAATTTCACCACAACTATCAGGTTTCAGATCACTAAATGAGCAAGGAAAAAAGATTTTGACTTTTTTTCATTATGTGTTGAGATGGCTCTTCAATAAAAGTTTGCAAAATAATGAATAGTTCTACAACTCTTGAGGTCTCCATCAACAAGGTTGAATAGGCGTGTAATCCAAGCATTACATTGTAACTGAGCAAGGCAACATCTAATAGTCATATGCTTTTGATATATTTTTGGTTAAGAAATGAGAATGTGATTTGTTTCAATAAAGACTAGAGGTTTTGATTTATGACACTAAATGTCATGACACCAGTAAATAGAATCTGCCCAGCCTGTGTAATCCAGTCGAATGTTTATTTATGGGATTATGAAAAAAAGATGACACATCACTATGTAGAACCTTTTTGGAGCCTTTAGGCAAAGGGTGGGGAACCTGCGAGCCGGTTCTTTTCTGAGGTCCCTGGGCAGATTCCCGGATACCACAATGCTCAGTAGCTGCATTTTGCCATCCCTTTAAGTGCTCCAGTCACAGTGAGCGCGTGTACACACAGCGTTCAAAACAGAACACTGCCGCAGAAGCCATGAAGGATTACATCCTGACACTGGCCAATGCCAACATCAGGATGTACTGGCCAGTGACGTACTTTGTGGGTGGAGTCACAGCGCTCTGCGCTTCCTCCCTGACAATGACAGCAGCAGTGGCAGCTTCCATGTCTCCTGTGCTTTATATGCCACAGCCCTTCAAGTGATGTATATATGCACCAGCCCCTCCAGTGATATATATATATATATATATATATATATATATATATATATATACATATACACAGTACAGGCCAAACATTTGGACACACCTTCTCATCTAAAGATTTTTCTGTATTTTCATGACTATGAAAATTGTACATTCACGCTGAAGGCATCAAAACTATGAATTAACACGTGGAATTATATACTTAGCAAAAAAGTGTGAAACAACTGAAAATATGTCTTTTATTCTAGGTTCTTCAAAGTAGCCACCTTTTGCTTTGATGACTGCTTTGCACACTCTTGGCATTCCCATCAAGAGGTAGTCACCGGTAATGGTCTCTCAACAATCTTGAAGGAGTTCCCAGAGATGCTTAGCACTTGTTGGCCCTTTTGCTTTCACTCTACAGTCCAGCTCACCCCAAACCATCTCGATTGGGTTCAGGTCTGGTGACTGTGGAGGCCAGGTCATCTGGCGTAGCACCCCATCACTCTCCTACTTGGTCAAACAGCCCTTACACAGCCTGGAGGTGTGTTTGAGGTCATTGTCCTGTTGAAAAATAAATGATGGTCCAACTAAACGCAAACCGGATGGAATAGCATGCCACTGCAAGGTGCTGTGGTAGCCATGCTGGTTCAGTATGCCTTCAATTTTGAATAAATCCCCAAGTGTCACCAGCAAAGCACCCCCACACCATCACACCTCCTCATCCTTGCTTCACGGTGGGAACCAGGCATGTAGAGTCCACACGTTCACCTTTTCTGTGTCGCACAAAGCCACGGTGGTTGGAACCAAAGTTCTCAAATTTGGACTCATCAGACCAAAGCACAGATTTCCACTGGTCTAATGTCCATTCCTTGTGTTCTTTAACCCAAACAAGTCTCTTCTGCTTGTTGCCTGTCCTTAGCAGTGGTTTCCTAACAGCTATTTTACCATGAAGGCCTGCTGCACAAAGTCTCCTCTTAACAGTTGTTGTAGAGATGTGTCTGCTGCTAGAACTCTGTGTGACATTGACCTGGTCTCTAATCTGAGCTGCTGTTAACCTGCGATTTCTGAGGCTGGTGACTTGGATAAACTTATCCTCCGAAGCAGAGGTGACTCTTGGTCTTCCTTTCCTGGGGCGGTCCTCATGTGAGCCAGTTTCTTTGTAGTGCTTGATGGTTTTTGCAACTGCACTTGGGGACACTTTCAAAGTTTGCCCAATTTTTCGCACTGACTGACCTTCATTTCTTAAAGTAATGATGGCCACTTGTTTTTCTTTACTTAGCTGATTTTTTCTTGCCATAATACAAATTCTAACAGTCTATTCAGTAGGACTATCAGCTGTGTATCCACCTGACTTCTGCACAACACAACTGATGGTCCCAACCCCATTTATAAGGCAAGAAATCCCACTTATTAAACCTGACAGGGCACACCTGTGAAGTGAAAACCATTTCCGGTGACTACCTCTTGAAGCTCATCAAGAGAATGCCAAGAGTGTGCAAAGCAGTCATCAAAGCAAAAGGTGGCTACTTTGAAGAACCAAGAATATAAGACATATTTTCAGTTGTTTCACACTTTTTTGTTAAGTATATAATTCCGCATGTGTTAATTCATAGTTTTGATGCCTTCAGTGTGAATGTACAATTTTCAAAGTCATGAAAATACAGAAAAATCTTTAAATGAGGTGTGTCCAAACTTTTGGTCTGTACTGTACATGCCCCAGCCCTTCCATTGATATCTATAAATATATAAGCCCTAGTCCTTCCAGTGAAGTATACATGCCCCAGCCCTTCCAGTGATGTATATATGCCCCAACGTCTCCTGTGATGTATATATGCCCCAGCCCCTCCTGTTTTGTATGTATACCCCAGACTCTCCTGTGATGTATATATGCCCCAGCCTCTCTAATGATGTATATATGCCCCAGCATCTCCTCGGAAGTATAGATGCCTCAGCCCTTCCTATGATGTATATGCCCTATATCTCCAGTGATTTACATGACCCCAGCCCCTCTTGAGACGTATAAATACCCCAGTCCCCTATGTGATGTATATGTACCTCTGCAAGTTCATTTCAAAGTTCATCGCCAAAGTATCGCCTGTGCTCCAGACCAACGCAAACCTGTAAAATCAGTTTTGAGTAGTAACCTAATTACCACTTAACATCACAGCCACACTGAAGAAAAGCAGATCCAGCTATCATATTAGCGATGAGTTAATTAATTGTTGACCAAATATAGCAGGGTAAATTTCAAGTTCATAATTTTGTGCAGCCCCCAAATGATGGAATAAATATCCAAATGGCCCCTGGCAAAAAAAAGGTCCCCCATCCCTGCTATAGGCTCTGTTAACATGACCAGAATTTATTTTCATTTTTGGATTCATTTTGGGGTGACAAAAACGTAAATAAAATGTTCAGGATCCATTCATTTGAATCTGGATGGAAATGTCCTAAAATGTTTGCATTTGACTGCAATCTTTTTGTTAGCCTGTTTTCCACCACACAAAAAAGGGATAGAAACTGGCTCCATTTTTTTTACATTGAAATCTGTAGGAAACAGATCATAATGAATGGTTAGCTATTAATAGATCCATTTTAAATGCTGCAAAGGCAGCACATGCCCAGAACACTAGAGATCACAGAGATGAGATGTAGAAAAATAATAGAAATGTAATGGGACCCACAAAGTCCTCCATACAGTATTATGGGCACCACATAGTCCTCCATACAGTATAATGGCCCCACATAGTCCTCCATACAGAATAATGGCCCCACATAGTCCTCCATACAGAATAATGGGCCCCACATAGCCCTCCATACAGAATAATGGGCACCACATAGCCCTCCATACAGAATAATGGGCACCACATATTCCTCCATACAGTATAATGGCCCCACATAGTCCTCCATACAGAATAATGGGTCCCACATAATCCTCCACACAGAATAATGGCCCCACATAGTCCTCCACATAGAATAATGGTCCCACACAGGAGTGGCGGTTCTGGTGTCATTGGCCAAATAAAACCACCCTGCGGGCCAGATTTGGACCATGGGCTAGAGTTTGACATCTATAGCATAGATGTAAGAATGGTAACCAAAGTATGCATTCATTTTTGTTCCATTTGTGATGGATCCATTTTTTTTCATACTGGAATTGTTACACAAATGGATGACAACTGGACATGAGAAAAGAGCCTTACATTGGCATATGACCGACAGAATCAAAAGGAATGCTCATCATCACCAATCATTACCCTGTGTAGATATATTATCTAACAATCAGTCGAAAAATAAACAAATGGTTCCTTTTAAGGTTATCACATCTTTAATGCTGGCATAAAATTATCATAGTTACATAGTTGCATAGTTACATAGTTTATAAGGCCGAAAAAAGACAAGCGTCCATCCAGTTCAGCCTATTTCTTGTGCACTGCAGCTATTCCGCAGCGTTGATCCAGGGGAAGGCAACAAAAAAACATGCGGTATAGGCCAATTTACATCATTGAGGAAAAATTCACTTCCCGACACCAATCTGGCAGTCAGATTAAATCCCTGGATTAATTAACTAAGCATAAGATGTAATTTTATTGTTCTCAAGAAAGGAGTCCAGGCCTCTATTGAACTTTTTAAGTGAGTTGGACATCCCCACTTCCTCTCCCAGAGAGTTCCAGAGTCTCACGGCTCTGACCGTAAAGAATCCCCTTCTATGCTGGTGCAGGAACCTCCTTTCCTCCAGACGCATAGTGTGCCCCCTCGTCTTTGTCACCATCCTTGGTATAAACAGGTCATGGGAGAGATCTCTGTACTGCCCCCTGATGTATTTATACATGTTTATGAGGTCTCCCCTAAGCCTTCTCTTTTCCAACGTAAATAGGCCTAATTTTGACAACCTCTCTGGGTATTCTAGTCCCTCCATTCCCTTTATTACCTTAGTCGCCCTCCTTTGTACCCTCTCTAGCTCCAATATGTCTTTCCTGAGCATCGGAGCCCAGAACTGTGCACAATATTCTAAGTGCGGCCTTACCAGCGCTTTATACAGAGGAAGAACAATGTTCTCATCATATGCCCCTATTCCTCTTCTGATGCATGCCATGACTCTATTTGCCTTCGCAGCTGCTGCCTGACACTGGGCACTCCAATTTAATTTGCTATTAACCAAGACGCCCAGGTCCTTCTCCATGTCAGATTTCCCCAACGGTTTCCCATTTAATATGTAAGGGTGACTGCTGTTTTTCTTTCCCATGTGCATGACCTTACATTTATCGGCATTGAACCCCATTTGCCATTTTTTGGCCCAACTCCCCAATTTATCTAAATCCTCCTGTAGCTGTGCCCTATCCTCATCTGTATTAACTACTTTACAAAGTTTAGTATCATCTGCAAATATTGCTATTTTACTATGCAACCCTTCCACTAGATCATTAATAAATATATTAAATAATATAGGGCCCAAGACAGACCCTTGAGGCACCCCGCTAGTAACCCTGACACACCCTGAGCTTACTCCATTGATAACCACCCTCTGCTTTCTATCACTCAGCCAGCTATTTACCCACTTGCACACATTATCCCCCAGACCAAGCATTCTCATTTTATATACCAACCTTTTGTGTGGCACGGTATCAAACGCTTTGGAGAAGTCAAGGTATACAACACCCACTGACTCTCCCCGGTCCAGCTGTGAGCTCACCTCAAGAAGGCGATCAGGTTTGTTTGGCAGGAGCGATCCCTCATGAATCCATGTTGATATGGAGTTAGACAGTTATTATCATTAAGATATTCTACAATAGCATCTCTAAGAAATCCTTCAAACAATTTACCCACAACAGACGTTAAGCTGACTGGTCTATAGTTCCCAGGGTCACTTTTAGACCCCTTTTTGAATATTGGTACCACATTTGCTTGACGCCAGTCTAGTGGGACAGTCCCTGTCCATAAAGAGTGCTTGAATATAAGATACAGTGGCCTGTCTATCACATTACTTAATTCTTTTAGTACCCGGGGGTGTATGTCATCTGGGCCTGGTGACTTGTCTATTTTGATATTATTTAGGCGTTTCTGAACTTCCTCCTGGGTTAGGTGGGTGATATTTAGCGGAGGGTTTACTTTATCACTCTGCATTTCCTCCGATAAATTGTTTTCTTTTGTGAAAACAGTGGAGAAGAAGCTATTGAGTAGGTTTGCTTTACCCTCATCGCCCTCTATGATTTTACCCAGGTTATTTTTCAATGGGCCAACTCCATCAGTTTTAATCCTTTTACTGTTTATATAGTTAAAGAACAGTTTGGGATTCGTTTTACTTTCCTTGGCAATTAGTCTCTCTGTCTCCTCTTTTGCTATTCTTATTTGTTTCTTACAGATTTTGTTTTTTTCCCTATAAGATATTAGCGCTTCCTCGCTGCCTTCTTGTTTAAGTTTACCGAAAGCCCTTTTTATGTTTTTCATTGCCCTCTTGACTTCCTTATTTAGCCACATTGGCTTCCTCCTATTCCTAGCCCTTTTATTCCCATAAGGTATGTACCTTCTACAGTGACTATGTAGGACTGTTTTGAAAATTTCCCATTTTCTATCCGTGCTCCTATTACTAAAGATACTATCCCAGTCTATAAGGTGAAGGGCATCTCTTAGCTGATCAAACTTTGCCCTCCTGAAGTTCAGTGTTTTTGTGACTCCCTTGCTGGGCACCCTACTGAAGCACATGTGGAATTGTATAATGTTGTGGTCACTATTTCCCAGGTGCCCCCCGACCTGCACCTCAGTTATTCTGTCTGGCCTGTTAGTTAATATTAAGTCTAAAAGGGCCGTCCCTCTAGTTGGTTCCTGCACAAGTTGTGACAAATAATTGTCTTTGATAATTGACAGAAACCTGTTTCCTTTCTGAGAGCTACAGCTTTCGGTTTCCCAGTCTATATCGGGGTAGTTGAAGTCGAATGTTGACAGCACATTACCTTACAGTTACACAGACACAGTTGAACACAATGGTAAAAAAAAGAGCTATCAGATTACTGCTACGCCATTGCATCTGTGTAGTAACTGAAAGTACCTTCAGTTCACATGCAAATTGCCTCTTCAGAGAAAAAGAGGACTTGTACTCTATAGCGCCACCTATTGGAAGCAGCAATCCTACAAGATGTGCCAGAGCTGGTGTGTCACTCTCCATAAGGAGAAACGTCACCCCTTAGACCTCAGTTCAGTTCACATGAAATTTTCAAGACACATTAATGGGCAGCAGAAACCGCTCAGTCTTGGAGAAGCAAGCATGCAAGAAAGTGGAATGCTTGTGTGAGGGCCACCATGGGGACTGCGGTGGCACTACACTGTGTTGTAGAACTGTTCGAGAATTATATTATGCTACGGTGCTGTAGGGGCATCATATTGTGTTGGAGGCTTTGGGAACATTATACTGTGCTGAGGGGCTGTGGAGGCATTATACTGTATGGAGGCATTAAACTGTGTTGGGCGCTATGAGGGCACAATGCTGTGTTGAGGGCTCTCGTAGAATCATACTGTGTTTGAGGGCTATGGGGACATCAAAATATGTATTTGCAGGGAAGTGTGGGGGCATAATACTGTGTGTGGGTGCTGTGGCAGGATTATACTAGGTAGAGGTGCTATGGAGTCTTTATGTGGTATGTGGGGGAATTTAATCCACAGACATTAAACTGTATGAGAATACTACGGGGATATTGTACTGTGAAGTGGTGCTGTGGGGGCATTATACTGTACGTGGTAACCTTATGAGGTGGTCACTTTGGGTATCATTCTCTGTGTAGGGGCAACATATTGTGTGGTTGGCCTTGTATGGTCCTCATACTGTGTGTGCTGGGCACTGATAAGGCCAAGAAAGATATGTCATGTTTTTTGGAAACTGTAATGGATTTCACTAAGATGTTCTTTCTCTGATAAATCACAGCAGCCATTAGATCAAAGCAAGTTCATGTGCAGTATGATTAGACTCTGCCACCTCTGCACAGCCATAGCCTGCATGGGAGTTGTGGTCTATATTAGTGAAACAATATGACAGCAATAAATTGCAATTGGAAACAAAATTTCATCCATCAGCCTTTGTTTGACTGTGACTGAGATGTCCTTGCACTTCCACATTTAGTCCATGCTCACTATGGC
Source organism: Phyllobates terribilis (assembly GCF_046119375.1). NCBI lineage: Eukaryota > Metazoa > Chordata > Amphibia > Anura > Dendrobatidae > Phyllobates > Phyllobates terribilis. Next base: position 256,103,787 of record NW_027362764.1, read on the forward strand.
TGAACGCCCTAGTGCTAATCAATGCTTGATGTCAGCTGTGGAACCACCACCATTGTGATTTTTGAGGGATCCAAGAAAAACAAAACTGTTAACCACTTCTATTTTTTCATTATTGTATTTTATGTTAAGTTTCTCATTGTTTGTAGTCATGATTTTGGTCTTCTTGATGTTCGGGTAAAGTCCCATCTTCTCGTTTTCTCCTTTCAACTTAAGTATCACCTTCTTCAGATACTTGTCACTCTCTGCCAGCATGGTTGTATCATCTCCAAATCTCAGATTGAAGATGGTTCTTCCACCTATTTTAACCCCTAAAACAAGAAATCATCTAAGTCCGTCTTCTTTATGATTACTTTTGCATAGTTGTTGAAATGAAAAGGAGAGGTTATGCATTTTGGTTTTGTGCCCTTTTTAATCTTGAATAATTTTGTATCTCCATACCTGATTCACACTGTAGCTTCTTGATGTTTGTCATAGAGTGACCTGGTTAACCTAATCAGGTGCGTCTGCATTCCTACTTCACTCAGCTTTCCAAAGCTTATCATGCTCAATACAGTCAAAAGCCTTAGTATAATAATCAATGAAGCTCAGGTAGAGCTTGTTATGTTACTCCCTTGTCTTTTTCATGATCCTCCTCAGGTTTGAGGTCTAATCACAGGTAGGGATGGGTAGACCCATGGAGATTCGGGCCTGTCGGGTTCGGCTGAACTTTATAAAAAAGTTTGGCTCGTGTACCAGAATGGTACCCGAACTTGATCCCGAACCCAAACCCCATTCAAGTGAATGGGGGGCCAGAACAGCTGGCGGTTCTCACACTGTCCTCTGTGTGACAGCGTGAGAAACAGCGGCTCTGACTGCCAGTAACCTTACCAAAGTCACCGCCGGCCACAGGTGTGTAGTACAGTGAAGTACAGTGATTGCCCAAATCGATGGGAACAGTGCCAACAGTGAAACATGAAAAGCGGCAATTCAGCAGCGGCATAGACCGGTACCCGACAATTTAGAACAGAAAGAATAGAGTATCACACATAGATTAGATAGATAGAAACAAGTCAGCCACATATATACGAAGTACAGTGACAGTGTTGCTTACTGTACTTGTCATTTAGTGTTAAGGATTTATCAAAAAAAATAATAGTGTTTTCATGCACCGTCTCTTTAAAAAAGCCGGCCGGCAATTCAGCAGCGGTACCCGACAATTTAGAATAGAAAGAATAGAGAATCACACATAGATTAGATAGATAGAAACATGTCAGTCACATATATGAAGTACAGTGACAGTGTTGCTTACTGTACTTGTCATTTAGTGTAAAGGATTTATTAAAAAAAATAATAGTGTTTTCATGCACTGTCTCTTTAAAAAAGCCGGCCGGCAATTCAGCAGCGGTACCCGACAATTTAGAATAGAAGGAATAGAGAATCACACATAGATTAGATAGATAGAAACATGTCAGTCACATATATATGAAGTACAGTGACAGTGTTGCTTCCTGTACTTGTCATTTAGTGTTAAAATAAAGGTTTTATTTAAAAAAAAATTGGCGTGGGGGTCCCCATAATTTTAGGCTCTAGCGGAGGTTAAGCAGCTGGGGGCTGATATTAGTAGCCTGGGAAGCTCCATGGGTATTACACCCCTCCCAGGCTTCAAACATCTGCCCCAGCACAGCGGTGTTTAAATGTGGAGCCAAGATGGGTGATTGGTTGCGGCCGATATTTAAATTTGGCGCCCAAATCGGTGATTGGTCGCGGGCAGCGCCAGCGACCAATCAGCGATTTTTAACACAAATGTCCGGACCTTTGTAACACCATGCGGATACTTCTATACTACAAAGTCACCGCCGGCCACAGGTGTTGGGTATCGCGGACCCCTGCGGGTTCCCACGCTGTCACACAGAGGACAGCGTGTGAACCAGCAGCTGTAGAGAAGAGGATTGGTGTGCACACCATAGTGAAAGCGAGGTGCTGGTGAAGTGGGATTAATCCCTGTGGACCAGTAAAGAGTAATCCACCGCACACTCTTATTTCAATGATTAAGCAAAAATAGTTTACTTTCACAAATAGTGGGTCCAAAAAATGCACTGATATCGAAAGGTGCAAGGAAATTGCGACAAGAAGTAAAATACAATGTTTCAACCCAGCCAGGATCTTATTCAAGTTGTCGCATTGGGCTTTGTAGTAGATGAACGCTCCCGCGCCTTCCTCATGTGCATCGCACATAGCATTTCAGAGTGCAACTATATTTTCTCTTAGAATTACTGTGTTACCTGGCACCTGTACACACTAGTTTGGGTGTGCTGGTTAGTTTTTTTGTTTGTAGCAAACTCCTATGACATGTGTACTTCTACTCCCATAAGCCTTAGGTGGTTTTAATTAGCTCGTTCCTTCCTGCACCATAAGTTGTAGGCTTGTTGTAGTTGACAGGGACCCAACAATGAGGTACGCCTTGATGATGTCTGTTGGGTTCACATATATTGGCCAATTCATGTGCTAAGTACCTTCCTTTTACTGTGATTTTTCTATAGCAATATTGTAGTTCCATTTCTTTCCAATATTCCAAATGTACATAATGTAGCATGTAAGTATTTTCTATGGCAGAATGCAGTTCCAATTTTCAAATGTATTATTCTTAGCATTTCAGAGTGCAGATAGATTTTCTCTTATTAATATAAGTGACCAGCTCAGGGGATGGGGATGACTCGGTACCCGGGCCTTTGCCTTGGGGATGTCGCGGTGATCTGCTCCTGGGCCTGTACCCTGGGGTCACTCTTTAAAAAGGGGCTAATAGATTTCTTAGTTTTAGGAAAGTTTGTGACGCCACCTGTGGCTTCTGGTGAGAATCACCAGCGCTGCGCAGTCCACTGAGGCCGGTGTTGTGGCAGCTTAGATGGTATCGCTCCCCACAGGTTGAGCAGGGCCTCAGGGCAGCGTAGGAGGGGGGATGCAGGACAGAGGGGACCCAGCCTGGTCAGAGCAAGAATAGGAGCACACATGAAAGTTACTTCAGTACCTTTTACTGATGGAAATTCAGGCACGTCCTGGAGCACTATAGGGTGAAGGGTGCATATTAGGATCCTCCCCAATGAGCGGGTGTAGGGCCTCCTGTTACTTGTCTCTGCGTAGTAAGTTTCTGACCTGCCTGGAGCTAGGCCTAACTTTGTCTCTGTCCTGCGCTGGCTGACCTTGTGGTAGGGCCTTTTCTTGGAATACACACTCCTCAGCTTGCGGGGCCTATGTGTCTCCCGGCTCTGTTACGTATCAGCACTTTAGCGATCCTGGGACTTGTAGTTCTCCAGGGATTCCGGTTATGACTTACTGGGTCATAGAGATTCCGGTAAGCTCGGACCCAGTGTCCGGTAACCGCTTCGGGGTGAGCTAGTTAAGCTCCTCTGCCCCCTATGTACTAACTCTCCAGTCGCCTTCGACCTACTCGGGCCCTCACTAGGCTATACACACTAACGGCAGCTTGCCGCGTTTCACCGATCTTATGGCGCCGGCACACCTAAAGCTCACTATTCTGAGCTACAACTGAGTCTGGGCTGTGCTCCACTGCAGACTGACCTCTCTCAGGCTTCTCTACTGCAGGAACTCTCTCAACAGACTTGGCTCTCTGTCGACTCCAGACCAACTGCTGCCTGGCTCCACCTTCCCTATTTATATCCCTAACAGGCTCCCTCTGCTGGTCTGAGGTGGAAGGTGGAGATGTGTGAATTAGAGATGAGCGGTGTTCGACTAGAACTGTTCGCCAATCTCAAATTCCAGCTGTTTTGGGCGGTGTTCGAGTTGTTCGACGAACCCGAACGATTTGCAAAAAATTCGGCTGTTCGAGGTTATGTTCGATAATTGTTCGTGCACCAAAAGCGTGTCCTGCATGTCTGGCGCTATTTTGAGCACCAATCATGCAGGGATTGCCTGCCACTCACTGTAATGCCACAGCCATGGTGGTTGTGGCATTACAGTGATTGCCCAAATCGATGGGAACAGTGCCAACAGTGAAACATGAAAAGCGGCAATTCAGCAGCGGCATAGACCGGTACCCGACAATTTAGAACAGAAAGAATAGAGTATCACACATAGATTAGATAGATAGAAACAAGTCAGCCACATATATACGAAGTACAGTGACAGTGTTGCTTACTGTACTTGTCATTTAGTGTTAAGGATTTATCAAAAAAAATAATAGTGTTTTCATGCACCGTCTCTTTAAAAAAGCCGGCCGGCAATTCAGCAGCGGTACCCGACAATTTAGAATAGAAAGAATAGAGAATCACACATAGATTAGATAGATAGAAACATGTCAGTCACATATATGAAGTACAGTGACAGTGTTGCTTACTGTACTTGTCATTTAGTGTAAAGGATTTATTAAAAAAAATAATAGTGTTTTCATGCACTGTCTCTTTAAAAAAGCCGGCCGGCAATTCAGCAGCGGTACCCGACAATTTAGAATAGAAGGAATAGAGAATCACACATAGATTAGATAGATAGAAACATGTCAGTCACATATATATGAAGTACAGTGACAGTGTTGCTTCCTGTACTTGTCATTTAGTGTTAAAATAAAGGTTTTATTTAAAAAAAAATTGGCGTGGGGGTCCCCATAATTTTAGGCTCTAGCGGAGGTTAAGCAGCTGGGGGCTGATATTAGTAGCCTGGGAAGCTCCATGGGTATTACACCCCTCCCAGGCTTCAAACATCTGCCCCAGCACAGCGGTGTTTAAATGTGGAGCCAAGATGGGTGATTGGTTGCGGCCGATATTTAAATTTGGCGCCCAAATCGGTGATTGGTCGCGGGCAGCGCCAGCGACCAATCAGCGATTTTTAACACAAATGTCCGGACCTTTGTAACACCATGCGGATACTGTGGGGACATCAGCGGCTAGGGTGTGAAGGGAGGACCGGGGAGCGGCGCTGCGGGTCGGGATACTTCTGCTCCGAGCGCCCGCTCATGTCCCGGGTTCTCGCAGCGGAAGTATCCGCACAGGCAGCGCCGCTGACATCCATGCGGCTAGGGTGTGAAGGGAGGACCGGGGAGCGGCGCTGACATCCAATTGGTCACGGCCGCTATTTAAATGTGCCGCACAAATCGGTGATTGGTCACCGTCTTGACCGCGACCAATCACTGATCTTGCCGCCAAAGTTAAACACTACTGTGCTGATTGGTCGCGGACGCTGCCCGCGACCAATCACCGATTTGTGCGCCAAATTTAAATATCAGCCTCATGCACGTCACTGACAGCGTGGGAAAATTCTCCTGCACTCAGCGCTTCAGCGTGAGAATTCTCCCACGCTGTCAGTGACGTGCATGAGGTGAGCCGAGCTCATTGGACATGACCTCGGCTCATCTTTATGCCGTTACAGCCAGACACTGAGGAGCGCAAGCATGCCTGCCCTTCTCAGTGTCTGCGGGATGACAGGCTGGATGGCAGCGTTCTGCTGTGGTCCAGCCTGTCATCTCGATGTAGCAGAGCTGAAGCTGTCGTGGGAACCATGGAAAGGTAAGGATGATGTTGGTTTATTATTTTACTTTTATTGCAGGAGATCGTTGGCTTCAGCTGGAATGGGCGTGATGGTAAGTATGGTTTAATTTAGAACAATAAAGAATTGTGTGTTTATTTCAATTAAAGGACTTCATTCTGGGTGTTTGTGTTTTTTTTTTAACTTTGACTATGGGGTTAGTAATGGGGATGTCTTATAGACGCCTCTCCATTACTAACCTGGGCTTGATGTCAGCTGGCATTATAAGCTGACATCAACCCCAACCCTATTACCCCACTGCCACCGCTACAGGGCAGTGGGAAGAGCGAGGCTAAGTGCCAGATTTGGCGCATCCTACGGATGCGCCATTTCTGGGACAGCTGACGGCTGGTGTTTCTAGCCTGGGAGGGGGCCAATATTCATGGCACCCTTCCTGGGCTATTAATATCAGCCCCCAGCTGTCTGCTTAGCCTTTGCTAGCTATTTAAATAGGGGGGATCCCACGTCATTTTTTTGGGGGGGTCCCCCATTTTAATAGCTAGTAAACGCTAGGTATTCAGCTGGGGGCTGATATTAGTAGCCTGGGAATCTCCGTGGGTATTACCCCCTTCCCAGGCTTCAAACATCTGCCCCAGCCGTCTGCTTAACCTCCGCTAGAGACTAAAATTACGGGGAACCCAACGCCAATTTTTTTTTTAATAAATCCTTTATTTTAACACTAAATGACAAGTACAGTGATCAACACTATCACTGTACTTCTTATATATGTGACTGACATGTTTCTATCTATCTAATCTATGTGTGATGCTCTATCTTTCTGTTCTAAATTGTCGGGTACCGAGGCTGAATTGCCGGCCGGCTTTTTTAAAGAGACGGTGCATGAAAACACTATTATTTTTTTAAATAAATCCTTTACACTAAATGACAAGTACAGTAACCAACACTGTCACTGTACTTATTATATATGTGATTGGCATGTTTATATCTATCTATGTGTGATGCTCTATTCTTTCTGTTATAAATTGTCGGGTACCGCTGCTGAATTGCCGGCCGGCTTTTTTAAAGAGACGGTGCACGAAAACACTATTATTTTTTTTAATAAATCCTTTACACTAAATGACAAGTACAGTAAGCAACACTGTCACTGTGCTTCTTATATGTGTGACTGACATGTTTCTATCTATCTAATCTATGTGTGATGCTCTATTCTTTCTTGTCTAAATTGTTGGGTACCGGTGTATGCCGCTGCTGAATTGCCGGCCGGCTTTTTTAAAGAGAGCGTCTTCTGAGCAGTTTGTCAGCTTTTGGACACCTTTGAACGTGTTTTCTATGTGTTTCTATGTGTTTTTGTTTGCCTGCCATTGGTTTTAACGGTGTTCGACGGTGTTCTAAGGTGTTCGACGAACAGTTCGACGAACAGTTCCTCGAACATCCCGGTGTTCGACGAACCGAACCGAACCCGAACACTACGGGGGTGGCTCAACACTAGTGTGAATGTTTATGGGGGCCTCTTGTGGAGGAATCCATCAATGCACTCTTCTAGGATCTGTGATACCAAGCGCAGCTGGGCGTCACATAAGTCCTCAGCTGTCTGCTTTACCTTAGCTGGTAATTAAAAATAGGAGGGACTCCACACAGTTTTTTTCATTTATTTATTTATTGATAATAAAAAAATAAATAAATAAAAAATACTAACAAATAAATACATTTAAAACATGGAGTGGGAAAGCAGAAAGCTGTGAGCTGGTCCTATTATTCTGGGAAGGGCCCAATATCCATGGACCTTTCCAACCTAGTAATATCAGCCCCCAGCTGTCTTCTTTGCCTTTGCTGGTTATTTAAAAATGGGGGGACCCTAAAAAAATGACATGGGGTCCCACTCATTTTAATAACCCCCTAAGGCAAAGTAGACAGCTGGTGGCTTATATTAATAGGCTGGAAAGGGCAATGGTTATTGGCCCCTTCCCAGCTTAATAAAACCAACAGAAATGCTTGCAGTCTGTGCCTAAGTCCCAATGAGTTTTAGACAAGTTTGCACTGAAAATCATATAACCAAATAGAACTTCTATGTTTTTACAACTGAGTTTATAGCTCAGTGGTTAGTGCACTGGCTTTGGGACACATCATTTTGGGTTCAAGTCCCATCAGCGAACAGTTACTTTTTTTTTTTTTATTACAGTTGTAAAAGTGACTTATCAAAATCACTCGTCAGAATCGCTCGTCAGAATTGCTCATCAAAATCATTTGTCAAAATCGCTTGTCAGAATCTTTTATCAAAATCAGTTCTCATTTTCAGAAAGGGTATTTAGCCTCAAACTGACATCATTCTGATGCTTGATTTTGATAACTGATCATGTCCTAAAATGGACACTGAACAATAGGGTTTCACGCAGTCAGCAGCAGGCAGGAGCATGAGAAATTCCGTTCCTGTCGCTGAATGGGAGTGAACTATGAAGTCTCATTCTGTGAACTTTTTCAGAACGAGACTCCATAGGATTCAATGGGCATCATGAGAGATTTCACTATTGGATTACTTTCGGAACTTCCAGGAATTATTTTTAATTAATAAATGGGTAAACAAGGGAGTGAGGGGGAGTTTTTTTTTATTCCTTTCCTTCACCAACTTTGGTGATGCAGTCTCTCATAATATAAATGATATCCTTTCTTGAGGTTCTTTTGAGTCCACTTTAAACTTGGACCTAGACATCCTCAATGTCCTGCTCTGATATGTCTTCTGGTAGAGCATAAACTGGGATGATGGTCAAATTCAAAGGTTTCCCTTTGATGCCGATGGACATGACCCTATCATTGATGTACTGAGAACTCTGTATGCACCTTCCAATCCTTTTGTTCACCACAATGGAAACTCTCTCCTTTCTGTCTCTTTGCCTGAATAATAAATGATATAATCATCTGAACTGAAGTCATCAGATCCAATCCTGGGCAATTTACTGACTCTCACTAGGTCCACACCTGTTCTTTCCATTTACTTTTTGATAAGTCCAGCCTTTTAATGTTCATTCCTCTCACATTCCATGTTCAGATGGTATATCGTTCTTTGCTGCTAAGGTAGCCCTTTTCATGATGGACTAAATCAGCAATTGGGCCCCAATATAGTTTTCTACCTCATGTGTCATGCTTGTTCTGATTCATTTGGCTTTGCCTTCCATCCCAATTCCTTGAATGATGCTGTCCAATCCAGAGGATCCACTATTGTGCACCATTTTTGAAGCATATTGATTTTAATCCATAAAGTTTCCTGATGAAGGTTTTATGGGTAAGTCACCAGGTCTTTCTCAACCACAGCCAGGGTTATCAACCAATCAGAAATTCCAGGACAGTCCATAAAAATACGGCACTTTTTTCCTCTGTCCTTAAAATAAAATGATGTGTCCGGATACAGATTTTTATGACTGCATTTATCACCCTTATACAGTTCACAGTGAATTCAGCTAATGTCTTCATAAAGGATTTATAACTTGTAGACATGTATTCCTTATAATCTTAATAATTTATTATGGTCATCTAATGTGTCTGTGAAAAATGTTGGCTGTCTGTGATTTTTTGAGGAGCTGTCCAGAAAAAAATAAAGAAATAAAGTTGGCAACCCTGCCCATAGCGCTTAACCACAAGACTGCTACAGTTGGTAAGTCATGTGTTGCCACTCTCCTAGCATTTTGAGTCAGCTTTAGGAAGGGAAGAGCAAGGCATGCTGATAGGAAATTTAGATTGTGAACCCCAAACAGGACAGAAATGATAATGTTTGTAAAGCGCTGTGAAATATGATGGAGTTATACAAGTAAAATAAATAATAAATATACAAATCTATTCTCAGACAAGAGATATATAAAAGGTATAAATACATACACCGTGCACACTCTGATACATAAATTACAAGGAACACATAAATTATTCTATTGCTTTCCACGTAAAAAAAAGTGAGGTAATGAGTAGTGATGAGCGAGCACTAAAATGCTCGGGTGCTCGTTGCTCGGGACGAGCAAATTGAAATGCTCGAGTGCTAGACCCGACAAGCCCAATGTAAGTCTATGGGAATCTCAAGCATTTTTGTGGCGCCCTCCCCCCTGGCGGTCTGCAGAGGGCCTAAAAATTGCCCAAATCGATGGGAACAGTGCTCAAATGACATGGGAACAGCATGGGGAAGACCCCGGGAAGCATCTCTGACTCCCAGGTCACTGCTGTCAACAATGTTGTCAGAGGTATCACACCATCTTTACACATTCACAATAAAACATACAAAAACAAAAACAAAATGGATTTTCCTGGGAAAAATGTTAAGGAACCTCCTTTCCAGGGTAATGACTTGTATATAAGGCAAAATAAATATACAAAAACAAAAATGCTCCTCCATACCTTTGGCTATGTTCACACGTAGCGTTTTTAATGCGTTTTTGCCCTTTTGCATTGCTTTCAAAGGTGAAAATGCATTCACTGGGAAATGTCATTTTAATATTTTACAACTTTATCTGCCCATGTGGTGTGTGAAACATCATCAGAAACATCCTGTTTCATTTATGAAGGAGGGACTCTTAAAGTCACAACTACTATTTTTATAGGGCCATCAGGCGGCCCTTACTATTCTTAAAGGGCCAGCAGTCGTCTATTCTTTGTTGTTCCCATTATTAAAGAGTGGGTATTGTATACCGTTATTGCGCGTGCAATGATTGCAAGGGCTGCCAAAATTTTGGACGCACCCCAATACCCCTTTGAAGAGACAGAGGAGGGTCTCAGTAAAAAAAAATGTTCCCATTATAAAGGAGTGGGTCTCCTATAGTGGTAATGCCCACGCAGTGACTGCAAGGGCTGCCAAAATTTGGGAAAAACCCCAATAACAATTTAAAGACACATAGAGCTGGGCCACAGTAACGACATTTTGCCATTAGAAATGAGCGGGTCTGCTATACAGTTATAGTGCATGCAGTGAGTGCAGCGGCTGCCAAAATTTAGAAAAAACCCCAATAACAATTTAAAGACACATAGAGCTGGGCCACAGTAATTACATTTTCCCATTAGAAAGGAGCGGGTCTGCTATACAGTTATAGGGTATGCAGTGAGTCCAACGTCTGCCAAAATTGTCCTCAGCAAGAGTACAACTTACCACGCTCTAGTTTATTGATACTATTCTTCACAGAGACTTCATGTGAATAGCTTGACTGACACACTTCAACAAAATGGAAAAGGAGGCCAATATTTTCCACGTTCTGTTCAAATTTCTGGATTTTTATCGCTGTTATATGGCAAAGATCTGGCTGTATTATGCAGTGCTAACAAGCAAATGGAACAGAAGAATGGTGTACTCTGGATTGCTTTTTAAGCAAATAACCAGGTTTAAGATAAAAAAAAAAAATTTGCCCTGGCCCCTGATACCTGGGGCTATGTCTACAAATAATTGTCACAGCAGGATCAGTCAGAAGTTGAATATGCAAGGGACCTCTTGTGCTGTATCATGCATTGCAGTCTGTCACATACCTTGCCTGCCTTGGTTTTTAAGCAAATAACCAGGATTAAGATAAAAAAAATTGCCCTGGCCCCTGATATCTGGGGCTATGTCTACAAATATCTGTAAGAACAGCAGCAGCAGGAACTGCTATGTACCCTCTTGCACTTTATGCACTGCAGTCTGCCACAAACACTGCCTGCCTAACTCCTGCTATCACCTCTGAATATATGCAGCTGGATTATTCCTCAGAAGGACTGTTAGTTCAGATATACAGTGTATATATATATATATAATATATATATATATATATATATATATATATATATATATATATATATATATATATTTATATGTTGTGGAATACCTATGCTAACTATAAACAAGCAAATCTCTCCCTGACTCAGCAGCAGCTCTCCCTACTTTGCCTGTTTTCGGGGTACACTGTGACGAGCATAGTGGCGCCAGGTCTTATATAGACCTGATGACGCTGTGCGGCCAGCCAATCACTGTAATGCTCACAACCAACATGGCTACGGAATTACAGTGCTTGGCAAGCAATCCCTGCATGTTCATTGGCTCTCTAAAGAGCGCCAAACATGCACGGCGGGGACCCGAGTTCCCACCTGAGCAACCCGGAAATACTCACCGAGCACCGAGCTTGTCGAGCACCATGATGCTCGGTCGAGTACTGAATAGTGGTAAGGACTAGAGATGAGCGTTGTTCTACTCGAACTGTTCGCCAATCTCAAATTCGAGCTGTTTTGGGCGGTGTTCGAGCCGTTCGGCGAACACGAACAATTTGAGGAAAATTCGGCTGTTCGAGGTTATGTTCGATAACTGTTCGTGCACCAAAATCATAACTGGATTTTTTCTCAGTAATGATGAAAATTAATGTTAATACGCAGTTTGAGTGTACAGCGGGGTGGGGGGAGGGGCAGGGGATGGATCTCTGCAGGAATAATGAAGATCTCCATTTTTTTTTCTCTTTCCCGCATTTGCAGTGGGGAGGTGCAATCTGTCAGCCTATCAGCAGCGCACACACGGAGCGAAGTGCTTTTTTTCACACAAGCAAGGGCATGTGTCATTGGCAGTGTATGTCACATGTCCTTGCCCTATAAGACCAAGCCATTTTCCCCGTCGCCACCATTTTCTCACTGCTGCAGCTGCGTGTTAGACGGCACCGCTGTTGCTGTGTGCGCTATACCTTGTTAATTTCAAGCCAATTTTCGCACAAATATACAGATAGCTTGGGAGTAGGGAATAGTTGTGATTGCAGTCCTTTTAAGGACTAGGTTACAGCATTTCCTACGACTTTTATCAGGGAGGTCTGTGCTCTTAAATAGATAGGTTGTGGGAGTAAAGACTAATTGTAATTGGAGTCCTTTTCAGGACTAGGTTACATGAGTTCCTATCAGTTTTTGCCAGGCAGGTCTGTGCCAGTGCTGTGCAAGTTTTTTTCACAGCATTTGGCTGAATCTAGCAAAGCTAATCCTTTTTGGCCTATTGCAGAGTGTGTTAGTCAGTGGAGTAGCCTATCTGTGTTGCAAGATATAACACCTGTGTATAGAATACCAATTTTTTTACTGCACCTAGTGAAGTAAAATCTTTTGGGCATAGCATCATTCTATTAGTCCATCTATACTGACCTCCATCAGGTTGCAAACTGAATATAATTTTTTTCTGCATCTAGCTCTGAAAAAATATTTGGGCTTCTAGCAGTGTGTGGGACTTGGTCTATTAGTCCATCTATACTGACCTCCATCAGGTTGCAAATTAAAAATAATTTTTTTCTTCATTTAGCTCTGAAAAAATATTTGGGCTTCTAGCAGTGTGTGGGACTTGTTCTATTAGTCCTTCTATACTGACCTCCAGCAGGTTGCAAATTGAATATAATTTTTTTCTGCATCTAGCTCTGAAAAAATAATTGGGCTTCTAGCGGTGTGTGGGACTTGGTCTATTAGTCCATCTATACTGACCTCCATCAGGTTGCAAATTAAAAATAATTTTTTTCTGCATCTAGCTCTGAAAAAATATTTGGGCTTCTAGCAGTGTGTGGGACTTGGTCTATTAGTCCATCTATACTGACCTCCATCAGGTTGCAAATTAAAAATAATTTTTTTCTGCATCTAGCTCTGAAAAAATATTTGGGCTTCTAGCAGTGTGTGTGACTTGGTCTATTAGTCCATCTATACTGACCTCCATCAGGCTGCAAATTAAAAATAATTTTTTTCTGCATCTAGCTCTGAAAAAATATTTGGGCTTCTAGCAGTGTGTGGGACTTGGTCTATTAGTCCATCTATACTGACCTCCATCAGGTTGCAAATTAAAAATAATTTTTTTCTTCATTTAGCTCTGAAAAAATATTTGGGCTTCTAGCAGTGTGTGGGACTTGTTCTATTAGTCCTTCTATACTGACCTCCAGCAGGTTGCAAATTGAATATAATTTTTTTCTGCATCTAGCTCTGAAAAAATAGTTGGGCTTCTAGCGGTGTGTGGGACTTGGTCTATTAGTCCATCTATACTGACCTCCATCAGGTTGCAAATTAAAAATAATTTTTTTCTGCATCTAGCTCTGAAAAAATATTTGGGCTTCTAGCAGTGTGTGGGACTTGGTCTATTAGTCCATCTATACTGACCTCCATCAGGTTGCAAATTAAAAATAATTTTTTTCTGCATCTAGCTCTGAAAAAATATTTGGGCTTCTAGCAGTGTGTGTGACTTGGTCTATTAGTCCATCTATACTGACCTCCATCAGGTTGCAAATTAAAAATATTTTTTTTCTGCATCTAGCTCTGAAAAAATATTTGGGCTTCTAGCAGTGTGTGGGACTTGGTCTATTAGTCCATCTATACTGACCTCCATCAGGTTGCAAATTAAAAATAATTTTTTTCTTCATTTAGCTCTGAAAAAATATTTGGGCTTCTAGCAGTGTGTGGGACTTGTTCTATTAGTCCTTCTATACTGACCTCCAGCAGGTTGCAAATTGAATATAATTTTTTTCTGCATCTAGCTCTGAAAAAATAGTTGGGCTTCTAGCGGTGTGTGGGACTTGGTCTATTAGTCCATCTATACTGACCTCCATCAGGTTGCAAATTAAAAATAATTTTTTTCTGCATCTAGCTTTGAAAAAATATTTGGGCTTCTAGCAGTGTGTGGGACTTGGTCTATTAGTCCATCTATACTGACCTCCATCAGGTTGCAAATTAAAAATAATTTTTTTCTGCATCTAGCTCTCAAAAAATATTTGGGCTTCTAGCGGTGTGTGGGACTTGGTCTATTAGTCCATCTATACTGACCTCCATCAGGTTGCAAATTAAAAATAATTTTTTTCTGCATCTAGCTCTGAAAAAATATTTGGGCTTCTAGCAGTGTGTGGGACTTGGTCTATTAGTCCATCTATACTGACCTCCATCAGGTTGCAAATTAAAAATAATTTTTTTCTGCATCTAGCTCTGAAAAAATATTTGGGCTTCTAGCGGTGTGTGGGACTTGGTCTATAAGTCCATCTATACTGACCTCCATCAGGTTGCAAATTAAAAATAATTTTTTTCTGCATCTAGCTCTGAAAAAATATTTGGGCTTCTAGCAGTGTGTGGGACTTGGTCTATTAGTCCATCTATACTGACCTCCATCAGGTTGCAAATTAAAATATTTTTTTTCTGCATCTAGCTCTGAAAAAATATTTGGGCTTCTAGCAGTGTGTGGGACTTGGTCTATTAGTCCATCTATACTGACCTCCATCAGGTTGCAAATTAAAAATAATTTTTATCTGCATCTACAGTACCTCTGAAAAAATATTTGGGCTTCTAGCAGTGTGTGGGACTATTTGTATTAGTCCATCTATACTGACCTCCATCAGGTTGCAAATTCAAAATAATTTTTTTCTGCATCTAACCCAGCCAATAGTTTTGGCCTAATACCACAGTTTGGCCACTCAGCTCTGCTCGGTTACCATCCATTGTTTTTTTGTGCAAACAACTCCAGAGTTGTGAATTAGTTAACCACCAAAATGAGTGGAAAAAGGCCTGCTGCTGGTGGAAAGGGGAATAGGCGTGTTGGGAAGGGGAAAAAAGGTTGTGTCCGTGGGGTAGGTGTTAAAGCAACAGTAACATCTGCAGAAGAAAGACCATCTTCCAGCCAAACTAAAATGTCTACTTCTTTTAGCGGACAATGTGATAAGATCCCTTTCTTACGGCCACGCCAATCGCTACAAATTCCAGATGAGGCACAAAAACAGCAGGTGCTTCAACGGATATCAAGTGCTCCTTTAAGTGGGCTCTCCTCCACATCAACTTCAACATCACAAATACTCCAGTCCTCAAAGGTGTCACCCAAATCGCACTTGCTTCCTCACAGCTCCCAAATCTCCAGCTGCCCGTCTGAGTATGAGGTAGAACAGATGGTTGAGTCTGCAGAGCTGTTTACTCATACTATAGCCTGGGAATCAGAGGTCGACTCCAGCGCTTCTGTGAATCCAGACGAGGAAATGATCTGCACTGATGCCCAGAATCTTTATGAGTCGGATCCAGGACCAGACGCAGAAGGTTCTGACCATAATGTAGACCCTCATTCCCAAACTGTAACTCCTGTTGGTGGAGACAATGAGGAAGACGATGATAAGACTCAAATACCTGATTGGAGCGACAACTTTAGTTTTTTGTCAGGGCAGGAACAGGTTGGCTCTGAGGACGACGGGTGTGATAACGCACAGGGTGATGATGATGAGGTCGGAGATCCCACTTACTGTCAACCCACAGTCAGCCAAGAGATGAGGTCAGCAGAGGAGGTGGAGGAAGATGCTAGTGACGACGAGGTCAGGTTGCGCCTTCCTGGACAGAGACGTAGTACTGGAAGCACGTCAACAACTGCATCCTCAAACACAACTCTGCCTCTCACCACAAGTCGTGGTGGCTCTTCAGGTCGCATGGGTGCTAAGCCTTGCATAGCCTGGGCATTTTTTCAGATCGATAAAGATGACCCAACTCGTGTTATCTGTAACATTTGTCAGCAAAAGCTAAGTAGAGGCCAAAAAATACATAGTTTGAGTACTTCATGCATGAACCGGCACATGGACATGAAGCATAAGTTTCAGTGGGAAGCTCAGTGTGCTACAATGCGGCCTAGCCGGCCGGGCCAATCACCGTCTGCCATATCTTGTGCATCCGCGGCCTCTTCATCCTCTGTGACTGGGGGGACAGCAGTCACACCTGTTTTGGGGCGCAGACCTGCCACCTCTTTACCCGCAACAGCCAGCGTGATTGGCAGGTCATCATTTTCTTTGGAGGTGGTAACACCAGCTGGTGTTGAGCGCTGTCCGACATCGATAGCACCACCTTTGGATCAAGGCAACCTAACATGTCCACCTGCATCTTCCTCACAGACCGGCAGTTTGCCGGGGACACCCTTATCAACCCCGTCTAAGCACAATAGCCAGCCCTCGGTCCCTCAGACGTGGACAAGTAAAAGACCATTTCCTCCTAGCCATGAGAAAGCTAAGAGGTTGAATTTCACCATCTGCAAGCTCTTGGCTACAGAAATGCTGCCTTTCCGCCTGGTGGACACAGAGGATTTTCGAGACCTTATGTCCGTCGCAGTGCCCCAGTACTAGATGCCCAGTCGGCACTACTTCTCAAAGAAAGGTGTGCCTGCGCTCCACCAGCATGTCGCACACAACATCACCGCTTCTTTGAGAAACTCTGTGTGTGACAGGGTGCATTTCACCACAGACACTTGGACGAGTAGGCATGGACAGGGGCGTTACATGTCGCTGACTGGGCACTGGGTAACTATGGTGACAGCAGGACAAGGGGCTGCTGTCCAAGTCTTGCCGTCCCCACGAGTTGTGCGTCAATCCTCTTTATGTCAAAGTTCCTCCACTGCTTCTGCCTCCTCAACCTCCTCTCGGTCTTCCACCTGCACCCAAAGCCTGTCTGGTCATGCCACAAGCTTTCTAACTGCGCAGAAGGGATCCTGCACACCTCCTTACTATGCTGGCAGTAGGGCTCAACGTCATCAGGCGGTTTTTACATTGAAATGTCTGGGAAATGTGAGTCACACAGCTGAGGAGTTGTGGTCAGCTCTGGGGAACCAATTTCATGAATGGTTGTCTCCACTGGACCTGAAACCAGGGAACGCCGTGTGCGACAATGCTGCAAACCTGGGTGCGGCCCTTCGCCGGGGCAATGTCACACACGTGCCTTGTATGGCTCACGTGTTGAACCTGGTTGTCCAGCAATTTTTAGCCCACTATCCCAGACTAGATGGCCTTCTGCAGAGGGCACGGTCGCTGTGTGCTCACTTCCGCCGTTCGCATCCCGCAGCTCAGCGACTTACATCTCTACAGAAGTCGTTGGGCCTGCCACTTCACCGGCTAAAATGCGATGTGCCTACCCGGTGGAATTCAACTCTGCACATGTTGCAGCGACTGTGGCAGCACCGACAAGCCCTGGTGCAATACGTTCTGACGTATAGCCTGGGCCAACGAGATTCAGAGGTGGGGCAAATCACGCTGGAGGAGTGGTCTCAGATCAGGGACCTATGCACCCTTCTGCACAGTTTTGAAATGGCGACGAAGATGTTTAGTGCTGACGATGTCATTATCAGCATTACTATTCTGGTGCTTTACATGCTGGAGCACATGTTAAACAGAATTCGGAGTCAGGTGGTGGCACAAGAGGAGGTGGAGGAAGTAGAGGAGGAGGAGTTGTATGCGGAAGGGCTAACATCTGCAAGGTCCAGACGGTCGGCAGCACCAAGGCGGCAGGCATGTGAGGGTGGGGGAGATGGTTTTACCAGGGCGCATGGTAGCAGCCAAACTAGTGAGGAAGGTGCAGGAGCCCAGGAAGAAGTGGAGGACGAACTGATGGAAGACTCATCAGATGAGGGAGACCTTGATCACATTTCTGTTGTGCGAGGTTGGGGGGAGAGGACAGAGGAAGGAAGCATGATTGTTACCTCGCCACCAACACAACAGGGACTTGGTGCTCCTGGATGCGCAACACACATGAGTGCCTTCTTGCTGCACTACCTGCAACATGACCCTCGAATTGTGAGAATTAGAAATAATCCTGACTACTGGGTTGCCACACTGTTAGATCCCCGGTACAAAAGTAAATTTGCAGAAATTATTCCTGCCATAGAAAGGGATGCACGCATGCAGGAGTATCAGCAGAGACTGTTGCAGAATCTTACATGTGCTTTTCCACAAAATACCAGTGGTGCACGTAGTGAATCTCACAGTTCCAACTTGCCAACCGTGGGACCGTCAAGTGTTCAGCACTCAAACCGTAACAGAACCACAGTATCTGCTGGTAACATCAATTTTGCGGAATCATTTCACCACTTTTTTAGCCCATCCTTTGCAAGGCCACAGGAGACAAGAAGTCTGACACATAGTCAACGCCTAGAGACGATGGTACAGGAGTATCTCCAAGTAAACATTGAAGCCACGACTGTGTCACTGGACCCTTGCTCTTTTTGGGCTTCCAATCTGGATAAATGGCCGGAGCTAGCCACTTACGCCTTGGAGATCTTGTCATGCCCCGCAGCCAGCGTTCTGTCTGAACGTGTGTTCAGCGCTGCTGGTGGTGTGCTGACAGATAAGCGCACGCGGCTCTCCACTGATAATGTAGACAGACTCACGTTCATAAAGATGAACAAATCATGGATCCGAAACGACTTTTCTACCCCTGTGTCATCCTGGGGAGAGTAAAAGCTTGATGATTGGTTAAAATCACCCTACCAACCGTTTTAAGCTTTCAAATTACTAATCATGTTTATCTGTATCTTGACTGGAAAATAATTTGGGCTTTGTAGCAGTGTGCAGCACTGATCCTATTAGGCCATCTATACTAAAGCTTCACCAGATTTAAAATTAAAAATAATTTTTAGCTGCATCTAGCCCGGAAAATAATTTTGGGGCTCCGAGATGCGCAAGGCACATAAGTGCCTTCTTGCTGCACTACCTGCAGCATGACCCTCATATTGTCAGAATTCGAAGTAATCATGACTACTGGGTTGCCACACTCTTAGATCCCCCAAACTTTTCGATCAACATTTTCATTTTAATAAAGACCAAAAAAATGGTCATTTTTGAAATTATAAGCATTAGCAGGTTGTTAGAAACTGAAATCAAACAGTTTTCAACTCAAAACTTTATTCTAGGTGATGTTACATTTTCACATAGGACCCCTTGTTCGAAAGGAGCTTCTGAACTCTCTCGTCCATTGAATTTGTCAGGTTTTGGATGGTTTCTGCTTCAATTGTTTTGCATGAGGACAGAATACCCTCCCAGAGCTGTTGCTTAGATGTGAACTGCCTCCCGCCATCATAGACACTCCTTTTAATGATGCTCCAAAGGTTCTGAATGGGGTAGAGGTCAGGGGAGCATGGGGGTCACACCATAAGTTTGTCCCCTTTTATGCCCATATCAGCCAGAGATGCAGATGTTTTATGTGCAGCATGAGATGGTGCATTATCATGCAGAAAAATGATCTTGCTGTGAAATACACGGTTCTTCTTCTTGAACCATGGCAGGAAGTGCTGTTTGAGAAAATCCACATACATTATGGAGTTCATCTTTAGCGCCTTCAGGGATCCTAAAGGGGCCGACAATCTCTCTCCCCATGATTCCATCCCAAAACATTACTCCACATCCTCCTTGTTGGCGCTGTAGCCGTGTTTGCGTGGGGTGTCCATCAACCAGCCATCCTCCACTCCATCCATCTGGACCATCGAGCGCTGCACGGCACTCATCCGTGAACAAAACAGTTTTGAAATCAGTCTTCATGTAATGTTTGGCCCACTGGAGCCGTTTCTGCTTGTGTGAAGTGGATAGAGGAGGTCGACAGGATGGCGCATGCACAGCTGCAAACCTCTGAAGGACCCTGCATCTTGTTGTTCGGGGGACGTTGGAGGCACAAGCAGCTTCAAAAACTTGTCTGCTGCTATGACAAGGCTTTTTTGCCGCTGCTCTTTCAACCTGACGTAATTGCCTGTAGGAAAGAGTCCTCAATTTGCCCTTATCAGCACGCACACGTGTGTACTGTGAATCAGCTACATACTTCTTGATTGCCAAGACAAGTCATCCTGATCATTGCACAATGTTGATTGTAGTCATGCCTTGACCTAAACACTCCACAATTTGTTGCTTCTCAGCAGCCGACACATCCTTTTTCTTTCCCATTTTGGCAGAAAATGTAGGCTGCTTAATAATGTGAGAGAGCCTTCTTAAGTAGTCTTGCCTTTCATTGGACACACCTGCCAAACTAATTAGCACAGGTGTCTGCAATTGCTTACAGTGATATAAAGAGCCCTGACACACATCACCATCAATGAGTTTAACTGACAAACAAACAAATTCTTCCCTTATCACTCCTAAACACTTTTTGTATAATAATTTGGAACGCAGTGTACATGTGCTTTTCCACAAAACACCAGTGGTTCACGTAGTGAATCTTACAGTTCTAACTTGCCAACCGTGGTCTGTATGGAGTTGTTCAATAAAGGGCCCAAAATTAAGATAACATAGATGGGAGAGGTCTCTATGAATAGGAATTCCTAAGTATTTGATACCCTGTGAGGGCCAGGCAAAGGGAAAGTTGGACTGGATGGAATCCTATATGGATTTGGGGAGGGAGACCTCGAGGGCCTCAGACTTCGCTGCATTGATTTTAAAATTTTACCATGTAACAAAGTGATCTATTTCAGCCATAACAGCATGGATGGATATATGTGATTGAGTGACATATACTAGGACATCATCAGCAAATAGAGAGCACTTGTACTCGGTGCCTCCGACCTCAATCCACCTAATATTGGGGTTATGGCGAATTGATGAGAGCAGGTGCTCCGTCACTAGGATGTATAAGAGAGGGGACAGAGGACATCACTGCCTTGTCCCATTGGTGATTGTGAAAGGTGATGAAAATGTTCTGACGCAACCCCTGGGCCTTGGGACCCCCGGAGCCGGACCCTTTTTGGTGGATGCTGGTGGTTGTAGTCTTCGTGGCGGCGACCCAGTTCCGTGGCTCAGGGCGGTCAAACCAGTGGCGGAACTATTTATGTGGTTTTCATGTTTAAATGTCCGACTACGCCACCCGTGGATTGCGGTCAGAGTGAACCGCCGCTACAGGGCAGACCACTGAGGCTGGTGTTGTGGGTGCAGCAGAGCGTAGCATAACTCCCCACGGGAGGAGTATAGCCTCAGGGCAGTGTATGCGGAGGATGGGGGTGATGGTGCAGGGCAGCAGCAGTAACGACACGGAGTCAGTGATGCAGTTCAGGGCCTTTACTCACAGTTCTTATTATCCAGACCACGTCTGCAGGTAACGGCTGCCCACGTCGTACTGTGCTCACCAGGTGAGGGGCTCAGACAACTCCCAGATAACTTTGGAGCACTTCACAGGACCCCCTTTGTGTGTCCTTTGTCTGGCCTTTCTTACCAACACTTCTGTCCGGCTGCCTCGGGCCTCCTCTTGGTAAACTTGGCGCCAGTTTCCCTGACCCTATGTGGTGCCTTCCTAGCGGGTGTAGCGAGGGGCTGCGCCACATAAAATGTCAGAGCCTCCGGTTTCTAGCTGAGGGTCGTTTCCTGCCTCCACTAGTTCGGGGACCGGTCTCCCCCTTTGGCCTGACCCCTCCACGCAGGAGGATTCGGGCGTGCGGTGGCGACTCGCCCGTCCGCACCCCTGGGATCCCTTCATTCCTCGTTCCTGGAGCCTTCTCCACTCCTCTTCCTTCCTTCTCCCTCTTCCAGGCCTGGGCCTCTGTTACTAGGCCCGCCTCCGGAGCAAAGCTCATGCAGAGCCCCTGCTCCCTGCCACTTCTGCTCAGACTTCTCTGCACTGAACTAAGATGGTGCCCACCTTTTATACTCCCTTCTCAATGCACCCAGGAACTGCTTCCTCCCTGCTCCTGCACTACAGGGTTCCCCTTCCTCAGTGTTCCCTCCCCCCACTCCAGCCAGGGACAGGGACTGTCGTGCCCATCTCAGGGGCATATTGGTCGCCCTGCCCCACGGCAATGTGGTGTAATGCATGCAGGTGTCGGGTCCTGATCCACACTCCATCCTTACCTGAGAGTGAGATATCACACCTCTGGAGAAGGTGCAATACGTCTGTAGCAACCGAGCCCTCAGGGTGCTACAGTTCCATTTATCTTCAGCCTAGGTGACGTATTGCGATACAGGGCCGTGATTTTGGCTATAAAAGGGTCCCCTAGACCCCTACCCCAAGCTTTTTAAGAGAATCATATATGGCGTGCCAGGAGACTCTATGGAATGCTTTCTCAGCATCCAACGAGAGTATCTAATTACAAATTTTTAACTGCATCTAGCCCAGGAAATACTTTGTGCCTAGTAGCAGTGTCTGCTAGTGAGCGGATTATCCCGGCTGTTAAGCAAGCTGCACCACCTGTAGTTTAGACACTTAATTTTTTCAAAGGAAATGCTTCGGGACCATGGGATACTTAGTGAAGAGCATCAGGAGGCACCCCAAGGCATAGGGGCTGGGACTGGCAGTAGGATGCCTTGCGGTGGACAGCCGAGCTCGATCCTTATAAAAGCTTTTTAACTGCAGCAGCTTTAGTGGACGCTACTGGAGCTGGAATTACCGCGGCTGCTGGCATGAGACTTGCCCTCCAATAGATCCTTGTAAATGGATTTAAAGTGTATTCATTCAAATTAGAGAGACAATTTAAATTAAAAAGCTTAGAGCTGCCTCCACCACAGGGGGGCTCGCTCGACCCACCAGCGGACAGGCACCAGTATTGGGAGAGGGGGGCTGGCCGTCAAGGTTCACCGCGGCTCTGGCACAAACCCGGCGACACGGAGGTGGCACGGGCAGGAGCGGACTGGCCGTGTCGGCTTCTCACTTTTTGGATTTTAGAAGGGCATGACATGCCTATATCTGTGTCTCCCCCTCCTTTTACTCCTCCACCTCTTTTATTTTCGCATGACTATATGTACTTGTCACTTTTCCATGTGTTAGTTATGTCTTCTGAGCAGTTTGTCAGCTTTTGGACACCTTTGAAGGTGTTTTCTATGTGTTTCTATGTGTTTTTGTTTGCCTGCCATTGGTTTTAACGGTGTTCGAAGGTGTTCGACGAACAGTTCGACGAACAGTTCGGCGAACACACGGGTGTTCGACGAACCGAACCGAACTCGAACACTACGGGGGTGGCTCAACACTAGTAAGGACGTTCGCTCATTTCTAGTAATGAGTAGTGATGAGCGAACATGCTCGCCATTGCTCGGTACTCGCCCGAGCATCACGGTGCTTGACAAGCTCGACGAGTATTTCTGGGTTTCTCGGGAGGGGACTCGGGTCCCCTCCCTGCATGTTTGGCGCTCTTTAGAGAGCCAATGAACATGCAGGGTTTGCCTGCCATGCACTGTAATGCCATAGCCATGTTGGTTGTGGGCATTACAGTGATTGGCTGGCCGCACAGCATCCTCAGGTCTATATAAGACCTGGCGCTGCTGTGCTCGTCACAGTCTACCATGGAATTAGGCAGAGTAGGGAGAGGTGCTGCTGCTTCAGGGAGACATTTGCCTGTTTATATTTAGTATAGGTATTCCACAACATATATACATATATATATATATATATATATATCCAACTGAACTAACAGTCCTTCTGAGGACTAATCCAGCTGCATATATTCAGTGGTGATAGCAGGAGTTAGGCAGGCAGACTATGTGGCAGAATGCAGTGCATGATACAGCACAAGAGAGTCCATTGAACATCCTGTTAGTATAGGTATTGAACGACATATTTATATATATATCTATATATATATATATATATCCATCTGAACTAACAGTCCTTCTGATGATAAATCCAGCAGCATATAATAAGTGCTAGTCAGGCAGGCAGTGTATGTGTCAGACTGCAGTGTATGATAAAGCACAAGAGGGTCCATTGAACGTACTGTCTGCTGCTGCTGTAATAATTACAGATATTTGTAGACATAGCCCCAGATATCAGGGGCCAGGGCAAATTTTTTTTATCTTAATCCTGGTTATTTGCTTAAAAGCCAATCCAGAGTACACCATTTTTCTGCTCCATTTGCTTGTCCTCACTGCAGAATAAAGCCAGATCTGTTCCACATTTCAGCGAATAAAATTCCAGAAATTCGAACTGAACGTGGAAAATATTGGCCTCCTTTTCCATTCTGTTGCAGTGTGTCGGTCAAGCTATTCACAGTAGGTGTCTATGAAGAATATTATTAGTAAATTACAGGCCTGCTATTTAAAACCGTGATTCTCTGTCAGACATATCACCTATAAGACTGTTTCAACATCAGACATTTCTTCCATTTTCATTTTGTTGCAGTGTGTCGGTCAAGTTATTCACACTAGGTCTCTGTGTAGAATAATATTAGTAAATTACAGGCCTGCTATTTAAAACCGTGGTTCTCTGTTAGAAGTATCACATATAACTTTGGTTCAAATCCAGCCATTTGTAGTGAACGTGGAAAATATTGTCCTCCATTTATAGATTGTAGCAGTGTGTCAGTGTACACCATTTTACAGCTCCATTTGCTTGCTCGCAGAATACAGCCAGATTTTTTTTGTTTTATTCATACTACTGTATTGTGGAAACAGAGGAACTTTTTTCAATGATCGGACGCACTTGATCCATATGACTGCTGTAATAATGCAAAAATTTTGTGGAGCGTGACAAATATTCCACTCCTTTTAAAGTCAGCCACCTGTGTTTTGTTGAACCAATTGACACTTGGTCACTGACAAATACCATATTATTAGGCAACTGCCTGAAACTGTGGCCATTAGATGTTATCCCACATGACTGCCCTAATAATCCAGCAATTATTGTGAGCGTGTAAATATTACACTCAGTTTAAAGTATTGCAGTTGAGGGTTCAAACCTATTCTCAATTGGCCGCTGACATATAGCATATCTGTGAACAATGTTGTCAGAGTATTACGCCACTTTTGCGGACTGACCAAAAAAAAAAACATACAAAAAACAAACTAAAATGGAAAAAATGTTAAGTAACATTTTTTCCAGGGTAAAGACTTGTACATAAGGCCAAGGAAATTAAAAAAAAAATTAAGTTATGGACTGTGGAAGACATTTATGTGACCAGAATGTACACTCATGTGTAGCTGGTGATGATACCACCTAGCAGCAGCACCAGTTCCTATTGTAAATCCATATGACAGCGTTATCGATAAGGAATAGAATAGATTTTACATTTTTTTTGGGCAGCACCAGCAGCACGCAGTATAAGGCAATAATATCTGGCTGGATCGGTGTAATACGCTATCCATAATGCGATACCTCACCCGTAAAAGAATTTCAGCATCTGTTCCAATTTGGAACAGGTTTATATAAGACAGTTGTAACTGAACAGGTGTATATAAGACAGATGATATTATAGAACATAGAATCTATTTGAATTGTCCTTCCCATTATTAAGGAGTGTGTCTCCTATACTGTTGTAGCATCGGCGTCTCTGCTTTCTTCCAGGCAGAGACGCCATCCCTCTCACCTCCTCACTTCCCGCTCTCCTTCCCAGCCTGCTGTCAGCGCGCACAGCCCTGTAGCTTCGGCGTCTCTGCCTCCTGCCGGGCAGAGACGCCGTCCCACTCAACACGCTCCCCGCTCTCCTTCTCAGCCTGCTGGCTGCGCGAGCAGTCCCCCGGGCACTGTGCTTAGGGAGAGCGTGCTCCCCCCCTCTTAAAGGGGCTGCGCGCGCCATCCTAAGGAGTCCCTGGCCAAATTCCGAGGGTCCTCCCATATATAGGGCACCTCCTCCAAAATGGAGGTGCCCGAGCAAAGTTGTTGCACAGTTCTGATCTCTGCTTCAGCCCTCAGGTCCCGCTTCTCGCCTGACTCCTCGTCCTGCCTGCCAGCCCGTTATCTGCCTGTTACCTGCCGAGCCTGCCAGCCTGCTCACCTGGAGCGCTCACCTGTTACCTGCCTGTTACCTGCCCTGTCTGCCAGTCTGCTCACCTGGGAGCATCCGCCTGTTACCTGCCCAGTCTGTCAGTCCGCTCACCTGGGAGCATCCGTCTGTTACCTGCAGAGTCCGTCAGCCCGCTCACCTGGGAGCGCTCACCAGTTACCTGCCTGTTACCTGCCTTGTCAGCCTGCCCGCTCACCTGGGAGTGCCCGCCTGTTTCCTGCCAGACTGCCTGGAAGCTCTCCCGTCATTTGCTGTGACCACCTGCCTGGTAACCCTAGAGACTACTACCTGCTCTGCTGTCACGTACCGTGACCACCTGTCAGCTACCAGAGACTTCTGCCTGCTTGCCGTGTCCATCCGTCATACCGGTCAGTCCCAGCCATCTGACCCATGGGAGTCACCTGCTCTCTTACAAGGTCGTCCCCAGAGTAGCACCTGGTCCCTCGGCCCGGATCCTCCCTGGTCACGGTGTCGCTTGCCGCCGTCCGACCAGGGTCGGTTCAGGTTGATACTTAGTCACGCCCCTCTGGGTCCCTCCTTGCACCTCGGCACCGAGGTTCCACCACCCGGACCCATTACAGTTTGCTCGGGCCATGGAACCCGGTGGCACCCAAGCTCCCTCGCTCTCTGACCTTTACCACAAAGTCAGAGATCCCAACAGGAATCCATCCTGAACTACCTGCGGAGTGTCAACTTCTGCCTGGACACACTGACTGCTCCACCAGTAACCACCGCTAGTCGCATGACTCGCACCCCGGCAGTGCCGCTGCCCACCAATACCATGACATCCTGCCCCGGACCCCGGCTTTCTGCACCTCCTCGTTTCGGAGGCGATCCCGCTCTAGCTCGGGGCTTCATAAACCAGTGCACCCTGCACTTTGAACTCTTGGCTCATCAGTTTATCTCCGACTGGGCCAAAGTGGCATTCATCATGTCCTATCTCACTGGGGAGGCACTGGCATGGCTTAACCCCCTGTGGGAGAAAGGGGATCCCCTGGTGTCCGACCTGTCGTCTTTCCTCACTGCTTTCCGGAGAGTCTTCGATGAACCGGGACGTAAGACCTCATCAGCCTCCTCTCTGCTACGTCTCCGCCAAGGGAGTCTCACCGTGGGCCAATATGCCATACGGTTCCGCACCCTCGCTTCTGAGCTTGCCTGGGATAACGAGGCCCTGGTGTCCGTCTTCTGAGAGGGCCTTTCCGGTCAGATTAAAGATGAGCTCGCCGGTCGTGACATTCCTACCACCCTGGATGACCGGGTGCCGCTGGCTACCCGGTTTGACATCCGGTTTCAAGAGCGCACCAAAGAGACCACCCATGAAAGAAGGTTTCCCGCCTTGCTCCTACTTTCCAGAGACCTGTCTCCTCTTCTGTCACTCCCCGGGCGCACTCACCCGAGCCCATGCAGATCGACCAGACCAAGATGGTCAAATCTCGCCAAGAGACACGCCGAGCCGAGGGGAGCTGTTTCTATTGTGGCAGTAAGGAGTAGTGTTGAGCCACCCCCGTAGTGTTCGAGTTCGGTTCGGTTCGTCGAACACCCGTGTGTTCGCCGAACAGTTCGTCGAACTGTTCGTCGAACACCTTCGAACACCGTTAAAACCAATGGCAGGCAAACAAAAACACATAGAAACACATAGAAAACACCTTCATGTTATGCACACGCCCGGGCTGAGCGGCGTGTGCGTGTGATTGTAGTGATTCCACTGGACCATGAACCGGAGAGTGCCTGGAGGGGCGTGACTAAGTATCTGGCCGATCCGACCAAGATGGCACGACGGCATACGACGCCAGTGCACCAGGGAGAAACTGGGCAGAGGGACCAGGTGCTACTCCAGGTCAAACTCCGGACACGGGGGTTGACCCACACAGGGATTACTGGATCAGGCTGGTTAGGCTGGCGCACAGACTGGAGGGTATAGGCAGGCACGACTGGTATGCAGGCAGGCGGGTAAAGGCAAGCGCAGCTAGAGTGCAGACAGGGAGGCACTAGCAGGTAGGAACACAGGCGGGATAGGACCCAGTACACACTGGGACTCAGGAACAATACAGGTAGAGGGGTACAGGCAAGCACAGCTAGAGTGCAGACAGGGAGGCACTAGCAGGTAGGAACACAGGCGGGATAGGACCCAGTACACACTGGGACTCAGGAACAGGCAGGTTAGGCTGGCACAGACTGGTGGATATAAGCAAACACGGCAGGTATGCAGATGGGTGGATACAGGCGAGTATGCAGGCAGGGAGGTACTGGCCGAAAGGACGGGCTGGAGCACAGAAAGGTTAAGACCCAGTACAGACTGGGTCACAGAACCGCAGATGCGGTAGACAACCACAGCAGAGAGGGAACGCCCGAAGCGGTGGGCAAGAACAGAGCAGGACGGGGCTGCAGGAGCAGCGAGCACAAGCAGGGCAGGACAGGACTGCCGGAGCAGCGGGCAGAAGCAGGGCAGGACAGGACTGCCGGAGCAGCGGGCAGAAGCAGGGCAGGACAGGACTGCCGGAGCAGCGGGCAGAAGCAAGGCAGGACAGGACTGCCGGAGCAGCGGGCAGAAGCAGGGCAGGACAGGACTGCCGGAGCAGCGGGCAGAAGCAGGGCAGGACAGGACTGCCGGAGCAGCGGGCAGAAGCAGGGCAGGACAGGACTGCCGGAGCAGCGGGCAGAAGCAGGGCAGGACAGGACTGCCGGAGCAGCGGGCAGAAGCAGGGCAGGACAGGACTGCCGGAGCAGCGGGCAGAAGCAGGGCAGGACAGGACTG
The DNA here is from genome assembly GCF_046119375.1 of Phyllobates terribilis. Taxonomy (NCBI): domain Eukaryota; kingdom Metazoa; phylum Chordata; class Amphibia; order Anura; family Dendrobatidae; genus Phyllobates; species Phyllobates terribilis. The sequence goes on from NW_027362764.1 coordinate 256,132,409, forward strand.
CCGGAGCAGTGGGCAGAAGCAGGGCAGGACAGGACTGCCGGAGCAGTGAGCAAGGAGTCAGAGCAGGCTAGAACCGCCGGAGCGGTAAGCAAAGGAGTCAGAGCAGACTAGAACCGCCGGAGCGGTGAGCAAAGGAGTCAGAGCAGGCTAGAACCGCCGGAGCGGTGAGCAAAGGAGTCAGAGCAGGCTAGAACCGCCGGAGCGGTGAGCAAAGGAGTCAGAGCAGGCTAGGCTGAGTAGGGGGGACAGGGCTCTGTTCACACGGAACAGACAGGAAGGGAAAGGCAGAGCCAGACACCCACAGGGTACTTGCAGTGAAGTAGCGAGTGGACCACAAACTCACAAACGGGAGTACAGAGACAACAAGCAGGAGTTAGGTACGAGTTCAGACTCTGCAGAAAAAGGAAGGAAACGGACATAGAGGCAAAACAGGTAAAGGATAGGAGAGAGTTCAGACTGGAACTGAGTGTACGGAGGAGACCGACACTGCAGCGGAATACAGGAGCGGGTCTGGGAATACGGCCCCCAGAGAGGCAGGACGAACAGGCAAGAAGCGTGTTCAGACAGGACAGACAAGATACAGGAGCGGGTCTAGGTAATCAGCCCCTAGAAGGCGAGAGGAACAGGCTAGGAGCGTGTTCAGACAGGTCAGACAAGATACAGGAACAGGTCTAGGTAATCGGCCCCTAGAAGGCAGGAGGAACAGGCTAGGAGCGTGTTCAGACAGGCCTGGAAATACAGCCTCCAGGATAGGCAGACAAGAGAACACAGAACGGGACCTGGCACCTTCAGAGTGCAAGCACACACTGAATGAAACACTATGCTCAGGCAGGGATAGATGGGCGCAGCTGAGCTATATACCAGGTGACAGACAGCAATAGGCTGAGGACGCACAAGAGGTGTGACCCACAGCAGGTACAAAAAGCAGGAAGTGATCGGGCGCCGCCCTTAAGCAGCAGAAACAGACACAAACAGACAGCATGGAGGGAAGCCAGAGAGACATTCTGGACAGGAGATCAAGTGCGCGCTCTTGCACAGTGGGAGATGGACCACTATGCAAGGACGCCGCCAGGTATGTTACACTTCAAAGGTGTCCAAAAGCTGACAAACTGCTCAGAAGACACAACTAACACATGGAAAAGTGACAAGTACATATAGTCATGCGAAAAGAAAAGAGGTGGAGGAGTAAAAGGAGGGGGAGACACAGATATAGGCATGTCATGCCCTTCTAAAATCCAAAAAGTGAGAAGCCGAGACGGCCAGTCCGCTTCTGCCCGTGCCACCTCCGTGTCGCCGGGTTTGTGCCAGAGCCGCGGTGAACCCTGACGGCCAGCCCCCCTCTCCCAATACTGGTGCCTGTCCGCTGGTGGGTCGAGAGAGCCCCCCTGTGGTGGAGGCAGCTCTAAGCTTTTTAATTTAAATTGTCCCTCTAATTTGAATGAATACACTTTAAATCCATTTACAAGGATCTATTGGAGGGCAAGTCTCATGCCAGCAGCCGCGTAATTCCAGCTCCAGTAGCGTCCACTAAAGCTGCTGCAGTTAAAAAGCTTTTATAAGGATCGAGCTCGGCTGTCCACCGCAAGGCATCCTAGTGCCAGTCCCAGCCCCTATGCCTTGGGGTGCCTCCTGATGCTCTTCACTAAGTATCCCGTGGTCCCGAAGCATTTCCTTTGAAAAAATTAAGTGTCCAAACTACAGGTGGTGTAGCTTGCTTAACAGCCGGGATAATCCGCTGACTAGCAGACACTGCTACTAGGCACAAAGTATTTCCTGGGCTAGATGCAGTTAAAAATTTGTAAGTAGATACTCTCGTTGGATACTGAGAAAGCATTCCATAGAGTCTCCTGGCACGCCATATATGATTCTCTTAAAAAGCTTGGGGTAGGGGTCTAGGGGACCCTTTTATAGCCAAAATCACGGCCCTGTATCACAATACGTCACCTAGGCTGAAGATAAATGGAACTGTAGCACCGAGGGCTCGGTTGCTACAGACGTATTGCACCTCACCCAGAGGTGTGATATCTCACTCTCAGATAAGGATGAAGTGTGGATCAGGACCCGACACCTGCATGCATTACACCACATTGCCGTGGGGCAGGGCGACCAATATGCCCCTGAGATGGGCACGACAGTCCCTGTCCCTGGCTGGAGTGGGGGGAGGGAACACTGAGGAAGGGGAACCCTGCAGTGCAGGAGCAGGGAGGAAGCAGTTCCTGGGTGCATTGAGAAGGGAGTATAAAAGGTGGGCACCATCTTAGTTCAGTGCAGAGAAGTCTGAGCAGAAGTGGCAGGGAGCAGGGGCTCTGCATGAGCTCTGCTCCGGAGGCGGGCCTAGTAACAGAGGCCCAGGCCTGCAAGAGGGAGAAGGAAGGAAGAGGAGCGGAGAAGGCTCCAGGAACGAGGAATGAAGGGATCCCAGGGGTGCGGACGGGCGAGTCGCCACCGCACGCCCGAATCCACCTGCGTGGAGGGGTCAGGCCAAAGGGGGAGACCAGTCCCCGAACTAGTGGAGGCAGGAAACGACCCTCAGCTAGAAACCGGAGGCTCTGACATTTTATGTGGCGCAGCCCCTTGCTCCACCCGCTAGGAAGGCACCACATAGGGTCAGGGAAACTGGCGCCAAGTTTACCAAGAGGAGGCCCGAGGCAGCCAGACAGAAGTGTTGGTAAGAAAGGCCAGACAAAGGACACACAAAGGGGGTCCTGTGAAGCGCTCCAAAGTTATCTGGGAGTTGTCTGAGCCCCTCACCTGGTGAGCACAGTACGACGTGGGCAGCCGTTACCTGCAGACGTGGTCTGGATAATAAGAACTGTGAGTAAAGGCCCTGAACTGCATCACTGACTCCGTGTCGTTACTGCTGCTGCCCTGCACCATCACCCCCATCCTCCGCATACACTGCCCTGAGGCTATACTCCTCCCGTGGGGAGTTATGCTACGCTCTGCTGCACCCACAACACCAGCCTTAGCGGTCTGCCCTGTAGCGGCGGTTCACTCTGACCGCAATCCACGGGTGGCGTAGTCGGACATTTAAACATCAAAACCACATAAATAGTTCCGCCACTGGTTTGACCGCCCTGAGCCACGGAACCGGATCGCCGCCACGAAGACTACAACCACCAGCATCCACCAAAAAGGGTCCGGCTCCGGGTGTCCCAAGGCCCAGGGGGTGCGTCAGAACATTTTCATCACCTTTCACAATCACCAATGGGACAAGGCAGGGATGTCCTCTGTCCCCTCTCTTATACATCCTAGTGACGGAGCACCTGCTCTCATCAATTCGCCATAACCCCAATATTAGGTGGATTGAGGTGGGAGGCACCGAGTACAAGTGCTCTCTATTTGCTGATGATGTCCTAGTATATATCACTCAATCACATATATCCATCCCTGCTGTTATATCTGAAATAGATCACTTTGTTACATGGTAAAATTTTAAAATCAATGCAGCGAAGTCTGAGGCCCTCGATGTCTCCCTCCCTAAATCCATATAGGATTCCATCCAGTCCAACTTTCCCTTTGCCTGGCCCTCACAGGGTATCAAATACTTAGGAATTCCTATTCATAGAGACCTCTCCCATCTATGTTATCTTAATTTTGGGCCCTTTATTGAACAATTCCATACAGACCACGGTTGGCAAGTTAGAACTGTAAGATTCACTACGTGAACCACTGGTGTTTTGTGGAAAAGCACATGTACACCGCGTTCCAAATTATTATGCAAAAAGTGTTTAGGAGTGATAAGGGAAGAATTTGTTTGTTTGTCAGTTAAACTCATTGATGGTGATGTGTGTCAGGGCTCTTTATATCACTGTAAGCAATTGCAGACACCTGTGCTAATTAGTTTGGCAGGTGTGTCCAATAAAGGCAAGACTACTTAAGAAGGCTCTCTCACATTATTAAGCAGCCTACATTTTCTGCCAAAATGGGAAAGAAAAAGGATGTGTCGGCTGCTGAGAAGCAACAAATTGTGGAGTGTTTAGGTCAAGGCATGACTACAATCAACATTGTGCGATGATCAGGATGAAGTGTCTTGGCAATCAAGAAGTATGTAGCTGATTCACAGTACACACGTGTGCGTGCTGATAAGGGCAAATTGAGGACTCTTTCCTACAGGCAATTACGTCAGGTTGAAAGAGCAGCGGCAAAAAAGCCTTGTCATAGCAGCAGACAAGTTTTTGAAGCTGCTTGTGCCTCCAACGTCCCCCGAACAACAAGATGCAGGGTCCTTCAGAGGTTTGCAGCTGTGCATACGCCATCCTGTCGACCTCCTCTATCCACTTCACACAAGCAGAAACGGCTCCAGTGGGCCAAACATTACATGAAGACTGATTTCAAAACTGTTTTGTTCACGGATGAGTGCCGTGCAGCGCTCGATGGTCCAGATGAATGGAGTGGAGGATGGCTGGTTGATGGACACCCCACGCAAACACGGCTACAGCGCCAACAAGGAGGAGGTGGAGTAATGTTTTGGGCTGGAATCATGGGGAGAGAGATTGTCGGCCCCTTTAGGATCCCTGAAGGCGCTAAAGATGAACTCCATAATGTATGTGGATTTTCTCAAACAGCACTTCCTGCCATGGTTCAAGAAGAAGAACCGTGTATTTCACAGCAAGATCATTTTTCTGCATGATAATGCACCATCTCATGCTGCACATAAAACATCTGCATCTCTGGCTGATATGGGCAAAAAAGGGGACAAACTTATGGTGTGACCCCCATGCTCCCCTGACCTCTACCCCATTCAGAACCTTTGGAGCATCATTAAAAGGAGTGTCTATGATGGCGGGAGGCAGTTCACATCTAAGCAACAGCTCTGGGAGGGTATTCTGTCCTCATGCAAAACAATTGAAGCAGAAACCATCCAAAACCTGACAAATTCAATGGACGAGAGAGTTCAGAATCTCCTTTCGAACAAGGGGTCCTATGTGAAAATGTAACATCACCTAGAATAAAGTTTTGAGTTGAAAACTGTTTGATTTCAGTTTCTAACAACCTGCTAATGCTTATAATTTCAAAAATGACCATTTTTTTGGTCTTTATTAAAATGAAAAGGTTGATCGAAAAGTTTGGGGGATCTAAGAGTGTGGCAACCCAGTAGTCATGATTACTTCGAATTCTGACAATATGAGGGTCATGCTGCAGGTAGTGCAGCAAGAAGGCACTTATGTGTCTTGCGCATCTCGGAGCCCCAAAATTATTTTCCGGGCTAGATGCAGCTAAAAATTATTTTTAATTTTAAATCTGGTGAAGCTTATTATAGATGGCCTAATAGGATCAGTGCTGCACACTGCTACAAAGCCCAAATTATTTTCCAGTCAAGATACAGATAAACATGATTAGTAATTTGAAAGCTTAAAACGGTTGGTAGGGTGATTTTAACCAATCATCAAGCTTTTACTCTCCCCAGGATGACACAGGGGTAGAAAAGTCGTTTCGGATCCATGATTTGTTCATCTTTATGAACGTGAGTCTGTCTACATTATCAGTGGAGAGCCGCGTGCGCTTATCTGTCAGCACACCACCAGCAGCGCTGAACACACGTTCAGACAGAACGCTGGCTGCGGGGCATGACAAGATCTCCAAGGCGTAAGTGGCTAGCTCCGGCCATTTATCCAGATTGGAAGCCCAAAAACAGCAAGGGTCCAGTGACACAGTCGTGGCTTCAATGTTTACTTGGAGATACTCCTGTACCATCGTCTCTAGGCGTTGACTATGTGTCAGACTTCTTGTCTCCTGTGGCCTTGCAAAGGATGGGCTAAAAAAGTGGTGAAATGATTCCGCAAAATTGATGTTACCAGCAGATACTGTGGTTCTGTTACGGTTTGAGTGCTGAACACTTGACGGTCCCACGGTTGGCAAGTTGGAACTGTGAGATTCACTACGTGCACCACTGGTATTTTGTGGAAAAGCACATGTAAGATTCTGCAACAGTCTCTGCTGATACTCCTGCATGCGTGCATCCCTTTCTATGGCAGGAATAATTTCTGCAAATTTACTTTTGTACCGGGGATCTAACAGTGTGGCAACCCAGTAGTCAGGATTATTTCTAATTCTCACAATTCGAGGGTCATGTTGCAGGTAGTGCAGCAAGAAGGCACTCATGTGTGTTGCGCATCCAGGAGCACCAAGTCCCTGTTGTGTTGGTGGCGAGGTAACAATCATGCTTCCTTCCTCTGTCCTCTCCCCCCAACCTCGCACAACAGAAATGTGATCAAGGTCTCCCTCATCTGATGAGTCTTCCATCAGTTCGTCCTCCACTTCTTCCTGGGCTCCTGCACCTTCCTCACTAGTTTGGCTGCTACCATGCGCCCTGGTTAAACCATCTCCCCCACACTCACATGCCTGCCGCCTTGGTGCTGCCGACCGTCTGGACCTTGCAGATGTTAGCCCTTCCGCATACAACTCCTCCTCCTCTACTTCCTCCACCTCCTCTTGTGCCACCACTTGACTCCGAATTCTGTTTAACATGTGCTCCAGCATGTAAATCACCGGAATAGTCATGCTGATAATGGCATCGTCAGCACTAAACATCTTCGTCGCCATTTCAAAACTGTGCAGAAGGGTGCATAGGTCCCTGATCTGAGACCACTCCTCCAGCGTGATTTGCCCCACCTCTGAATCTCGTTGGCCCAGGCTATACGTCAGAACGTATTGCACCAGGGCTTGTCGGTGCTGCCACAGTCGCTGCAACATGTGCAGAGTTGAATTCCACCGGGTAGGCACATCGCATTTTAGCCGGTGAAGTGGCAGGCCCAACGACTTCTGTAGAGATGTAAGTCGCTGAGCTGCGGGATGCGAACGGCGGAAGTGAGCACACAGCGACCGTGCCCTCTGCAGAAGGCCATCTAGTCTGGGATAGTGGGCTAAAAATTGCTGGACAACCAGGTTCAACACGTGAGCCATACAAGGCACGTGTGTGACATTGCCCCGGCGAAGGGCCGCACCCAGGTTTGCAGCATTGTCGCACACGGCCTTCCCTGGTTTCAGGTCCAGTGGAGACAACCATTCATGAAATTGGTTCTCCAGAGCTGACCACAACTCCTCAGCTGTGTGACTCACATTTCCCAGACATTTCAATGTAAAAACCGCCTGATGACGTTGAGCCCTACTGCCAGCATAGTAAGGAGGTGTGCAGGATCCCTTCTGCGCAGTTAGAAAGCTTGTGGCATGACCAGACAGGCTTTGGGTGCAGGTGGAAGACCGAGAGGAGGTTGAGGAGGCAGACGCAGTGGAGGAAAAATGACATAAAGAGGATTGACGCACAACTCGTGGGGACGGCAAGACTTGGACAGCAGCCCCTTGTCCTGCTGTCACCATAGTTACCCAGTGCCCAGTCAGCGACATGTAACGCCCCTGTCCATGCCTACTCGTCCAAGTGTCTGTGGTGAAATGCACCCTGTCACACACAGAGTTTCTCAAAGAAGCGGTGATGTTGTGTGCGACATGCTGGTGGAGCGCAGGCACACCTTTCTTTGAGAAGTAGTGCCGACTGGGCATCTGGTACTGGGGCACTGCGACGGACATAAGGTCTCCAAAATCCTCTGTGTCCACCAGGCGGAAAGGCAGCATTTCTGTAGCCAAGAGCTTGCAGATGGTGAAATTCAACCTCTTAGCTTTCTCATGGCTAGGAGGAAATGGTCTTTTACTTGTCCACATCTGAGGGACCGAGGGCTGGCTATTGTGCTTAGACGGGGTTGATAAGGGTGTCCCCGGCAAACTGCCGGTCTGTGAGGAAGATGCAGGCGGACATGTTAGGTTGCCTTGATCCAAAGGTGGTGCTATCGATGTCGGACAGCGCTCAAGACCAGCTGGTGTTACCACCTCCAAAGAAAATGATGACCTGCCAATCACGCTGGCTGTTGCGGGTAAAGAGGTGGCAGGTCTGCGCCCCAAAACAGGTGTGACTGCTGTCCCCCCAGTCACAGAGGATGAAGAGGCCGCGGATGCACAAGATATGGCAGACGGTGGTTGGCCCGGCCGGCTAGACCGCATTGTAGCACACTGAGCTTCCCACTGCAACTTATGCTTCATGTCCATGTGCCGGTTCATGCATGAAGTACTCAAACTATGTATTTTTTGGCCTCTACTTAGCTTTTGCTGACAAATGTTACAGATAACACGAGTTGGGTCATCTTTATCGATCTGAAAAAATGCCCAGGCTATGCAAGGCTTAGCACCCATGCGACCTGAAGAGCCACCACGACTTGTGGTGAGAGGCAGAGTTGTGTTTGAGGATGCAGTTGTTGACATGCTTCCAGTACTACGTCTCTGTCCAGGAAGGCGCAACCTGACCTCGTCGTCACTAGCATCTTCCTCCACCTCCTCTGCTGACCTCATCTCTTGGCTGACTGTGGGTTGACAGTAAGTGGGATCTCCGACCTCATCATCATCACCCTGTGCGTTATCACACCCGTCGTCCTCAGAGCCAACCTGTTCCTGCCCTGACAAAAAACTAAAGTTGTCGCTCCAATCAGGTATTTGAGTCTTATCATCGTCTTCCTCATTGTCTCCACCAACAGCAGTTACAGTTTGGGAATGAGGGTCTACATTATGGTCAGAACCTTCTGCGTCTGGTCCTGGATCCGACTCATAAAGATTCTGGGCATCAGTGCAGATCATTTCCTCGTCTGGATTCACAGAAGCGCTGGAGTCGACCTCTGATTCCCAGGCTATAGTATGAGTAAACAGCTCTGCAGACTCAACCATCTGTTCTACCTCATACTCAGACGGGCAGCTGGAGATTTGGGAGCTGTGAGGAAGCAAGTGCGATTTGGGTGACACCTTTGAGAACTGGAGTATTTATGATGTTGAAGTTGATGTGGAGGAGAGCCCACTTAAAGGAGCACTTGATATCCGTTGAAGCACCTGCTGTTTTTGTGCCTCATCTGGAATTTGTAGCGATTGGCGTGGCCGTAAGAAAGGGATCTTATCACATTGTCCGCTAAAAGAAGTAGACATTTTAGTTTGGCTGGAAGATGGTCTTTCTTCTGCACCTACCCCACGGACACAACCTTTTTTCCCCTTCCCAACACGCCTATTCCCCTTTCCACCAGCAGCAGGCCTTTTTCCACTCATTTTGGTGGTTAACTAATTCACAACTCTGGAGTTGTTTGCACAAAAAAACAATGGATGGTAACCGAGCAGAGCTGAGTGGCCAAACCGTGGTATTAGGCCAAAACTATTGGCTGGGTTAGATGCAGAAAAAAATTATTTTTAATTTGCAACCTGATGGAGGTCAGTATAGATGGACTAATAGACCAAGTCCCACACACCGCTAGAAGCCCAAATATTTTTTCAGAGCTAGATGCAGAAAATTTTTTTATTCAATTTGCAACCTGATGGAGGTCAGTATAGATGGACTAATAGACCAAGTCCCACACACCGCTAGAAGTCCAAATATTTTTTCAGAGCTAGATGCAGAAATTTTTTTTATTCAATTTGCAACCTGATGGAGGTCAGTATAGATGGACTAATAGACCAAGTCCCACACACTGCTAGAAGCCCAAATATTTTTTCAGAGCTAGATGCAGAAAAAAATTATTTTTAATTTGCAACCTGATGGAGGTCAGTATAGATGGACTAATAGACCAAGTCCCACACACTGCTAGAAGCCCAAATATTTTTTCAGAGCTAGATGCAGAAAAAAATTATTTTTAATTTGCAACCTGATGGAGGTCAGAATAGATGGACTAATAGACCAAGTCCCACACACTGCTAGAAGCCCAAATATTTTTTCAGAGCTAGATGCAGAAAAAAATTATTTTTAATTTGCAACCTGATGGAGGTCAGTATAGATGGACTAATAGACCAAGTCCCACACACCGCTAGAAGCCCAAATATTTTTTCAGAGCTAGATGCAGAAAATTTTTTTATTCAATTTGCAACCTGATGGAGGTCAGTATAGATGGACTAATAGACCAAGTCCCACACACTGCTAGAAGCGCAAATATTTTTTCAGAGCTAGATGCAGAAAAAAATTATTTTTAATTTGCAACCTGATGGAGGTCAGTATAGATGGACTAATAGACCAAGTGCCACACACCGCTAGAAGCCCAAATATTTTTTCAGAGCTAGATGCAGAAAAAAATTATATTCAATTTGCAACCTGCTGGACGTCAGTATAGAAGGACTAATAGAACAAGTCCCACACACTGCTAGAAGCCCAAATATTTTTTCAGAGCTAAATGAAGAAAAAAATTATTTTTAATTTGCAACCTGATGGAGGTCAGTATAGATGGACTAATAGACCAAGTCCCACACACTGCTAGAAGCCCAAATATTTTTTCAGAGCTAGATGCAGAAAAAAATTATTTTTAATTTGCAACCTGATGGAGGTCAGTATAGATGGACTAATAGACCAAGTCCCACACACCGCTAGAAGCCCAAATATTTTTTCAGAGCTAGATGCAGAATTTTTTTTATTCAATTTGCAACCTGATGGAGGTCAGTATAGATGGACTAATAGACCAAGTCCCACACACTGCTAGAAGCCCAAATATTTTTTCAGAGCTAGATGCAGAAAAAAATTATTTTTAATTTGCAACCTGATGGAGGTCAGTATAGATGGACTAATAGACCAAGTCCCACACACCGCTAGAAGCCCAAATATTTTTTCAGAGCTAGATGCAGAAAAAAATTATATTCAAATTGCAACCTGCTGGACGTCAGTATAGAAGGACTAATAGAACAAGTCCCACACACTGCTAGAAGCCCAAATATTTTTTCAGAGCTAAATGAAGAAAAAAATTATTTTTAATTTGCAACCTGATGGAGGTCAGTATAGATGGACTAATAGACCAAGTCCCACACACTGCTAGAAGCCCAAAAAATTTTTCAGAGCTAGATGCAGAAAAAAATTATTTTTAATTTGCAACCTGATGGAGGTCAGTATAGATGGACTAATAGACCAAGTCCCACACACTGCTAGAAGCCCAAATATTTTTTCAGAGCTAGATGCAGAAAAAAATTATTTTTAATTTGCAACCTGATGGAGGTCAGTATAGATGGACTAATAGACCAAGTCCCACACACTGCTAGAAGCCCAAATATTTTTTCAGAGCTAGATGCAGAAAAAAATTATTTTTAATTTGCAACCTGATGGAGGTCAGTATAGATGGACTAATAGACCAAGTCCCACACACCGCTAGAAGCCCAAATATTTTTACAGAGCTAGATGCAGAAAAAAATTATATTCAGTTTGCAACCTGATGGAGGTCAGTATAGATGGACTAATAGAATGATGCTATGCCCAAAAGATTTTACTTCACTAGGTGCAGTAAAAAAATTGGTATTCTATACACAGGTGGTATATCTTGCAACACAGATAGGCTACTCCACTGACTAACACACTCTGCAATAGGCCAAAAAGGATTAGTTTGCTAGATTCAGCCAAATGCTGTGAAAAAAACTTGCACAGCACTGGCACAGACCTGCCTGGCAAAAACTGATAGGAACTGATGTAACCTAGTCCTGAAAAGGACTCCAATTACAATTAGTCTTTACTCCCACAATCTATCTATTTAAGAGCACAGACCTGCCTGATAAAAGTCGTAGGAAATGCTGTAACCTAGTCCTTAAAAGGACTGCAATCACAACTATTCCCTACTCCCAAGCTATCTGTATATTTGTGCGAACATTGGCTTGAAATTAACAAGGTATAGTGCACACAGCAACAGCGGTGCCGTCTAACACGCAGCTGCAGCAGTGAGAAAATGGTGGCGACGGGGAAAATGGCTTGGTCTTATAGGGCAAGGACATGTGACATACACTGCCAATCACACATGCCCTTGCTTGTGTGAAAAAAAGCACTTCGCTCCGTGTGTGCGCTGCTGATAGGCTGACAGATTGCACCTCCCCACTGCAAATGCGGGAAAGAGAAAAAAAAATGGAGATCTTCATTGTTCCTGCAGAGATCCATCCCCTGCCCCTCCCCCCGCCCCGCTGTACACTCAAACTGCGTATTAACATTAATTTTCATCATTACTGAGAAAAAATCCAGTTATGATTTTGGTGCACGAACAGTTATGGAACATAACCTCGAACAGCCGAATTTTTCTCAAATTGTTCGTGTTCGCCGACCGGCTCGAACACCGCCCAAAACAGCTCGAATTTGAGATTGGCGAACAGTTCGAGTAGAACAATGCTCATCTCTAGTAAGGAGCACCTGATCCGTTCCTGCCCAGAGAGGCAAGGAAACTCCAGTGTCTAGGACCGCTCGGAGAGGTCGCCCTAGACAAAAGTAAGCCCTCTCCATCCCTGATTTTGTCTGTCTCTATCTCCTGGGTAGAGAACCATCACTTTGAACTCACCAACCTAGATTCTAGAGCCGCTGGAAACCTCATTTCCCAGTCCCTGGTTGAGAAATACCATATTCCCACCAAGTCTCTGGCTGAACCATTGTCAGTCGCCTCCGTGGATGGAAGACTCCTTCCGGTGACCATCCTGCTCGTCATGGAACCCATAACCCTGCAGGTGAGAATGCTGCACTCTGAGGTAATCTCCTTCCATGTGCTACCCGGACTCTCCCACTCCCTATTGCTAGGCCTACCTTGGCTCCAGACACATGAACCCGTGTTGAATTGGTAATCCGGTGAGGTACTCCGGTGGGGGCCGGCCTGCCATAAGACCTGCCTGGTTCTGGTTCGTCCGGTTCGTCCACCACCTACCCCAGCTAATTTATCCGGTCTTCCGGCTCCTTACTGACCCTATGCTGATGTCTTCGGTAAAAAGGAAGCAGAGACATTGCCACCTCATAGGCCATATGATTGCCCGATCGACCTGGTACCTGGTGCCACTCCACCCCGTGGGCGTATTTATCCGTTGTCTGCAGCTGAAACCCGGGCCATGTCTGAGTACATAGAGGAGAATCTGGCTAGGGGATTCATCCGGAAGTCTACTTCCCCAGCTGGAGCCAGATTCTTCTTTGTCAAAAAAAAGGATGGCTCGCTGCGCCCCTGTATTGACTATAGAGGACTCAATCAGATCACGGTTAAAAATAAATACCCCCTGCCACTCATCTCTGAGTTATTTGATTGCCTTAAAGGCGCCAGGATCTTTTCCAAGCTGGGTCTACGTGGAGCGTATAACCTGGTCCGTATCCGTCAAGGAGACGAGTGGAAAATGGCATTTAATACCCGGGACGGACACTATGAGTACCGTGTGATGCCCTTCGGCCTCTGCAATGCTCCCGCCGTCTTCCAAGAACTGGTCAACGACCAGTGACCTTATTTACTCCTGCGTGGTCGTATACCTGGACGACATCTTGGTCTTCTCTCTGGATCTTCCCACACACCGGAGGGATGTTCGTCAGGTCCTGCTTAGGCTCAGGCAGAACCACCTCTATGCTAAATACGAGAAGTGCCTTTTCGAGCAGACCTCTCTTCCATTCCTGGGCTATGTTATCTCCCAGACAGGCTTGCAAATGGATCCCGAGAAGCTCTCTGCTGTCCTAAAGTGGCCCCGTCCGGAGGAGTTGAAGGCGATACAGCGATTCCTGGGCTTCGCCAATTACTATCGTCTCTTCATTCCACACTTCTTTTCTGCTCCCATATCTGCGCTCACCCGTAAGGGAGCAAATCCAAAGGTATGGCCGCCCAAAGCTGAGGAGGCCTTCCTCTCCTTAAAGCAAGCCTTCTCCTCCGCCCCGGTACTGCACCGTCCGGACTGCCGCAAACAATTCTACCTGGAGGTTGATGCTTCCTCCTCCGGAGCCGGAGCGGTGCTCACCCAAAAGTCTTCATCCGGGAAAATAGTAACCTGCGGCTTTTTCTCCAAAATCTTCTCCTCCTCTGAGCAATTACTCCATAGGAGACAGAGAATTGCTAGCTGTCAAATTGGCGCTGGAGGAGTGGCGCTATCTGCTTGAAGGGGCTCTATACCCGGTGATCATCTACATAGATCACAAAAATCTGGCATATCTCCAAAATGTCCAGAGACTTAATCCACGTCAGGCCCGGTGGTCTTTGTTTTTTGCCCGCTTCGATTTCATCCTTCATTTCCGCCCAGCGGATAAGAATGTCAAAGCTGATGCCTTGTCCCGATCCTTCCTGTCCTCTGATCAAGAGGAGGAGCCAATGCACATTATCGACCCCTCCAAGGTGATGAATGTGGCCCCCTTGGATTTGACTCGTCTTCCACCCGGTAAGACGTTCGTAGCGGTTCCTGACCGTGAGAAGGTTCTTCGCTGGGGTCATTCTTCTAAACTAGCTGGCCATGCCGGCCAAAAGAAGATATTCCTGCTCATTTCCCGGCATTACTGGTGGTCTATCCTGCATAAGGGTGTGGTAGACTTCGTCTCTGCCTGTTCATCTTGTGCCCGCAACAAAGTTCCCAGACACTTACCAGCCGGTCATCTCCTGCCGCTTCCCATACCTGTTGCCCCATGGCAACACATCGCTATGGACTTCATTACCGATCTCCCTGTTTCTGCCGGGTGTACTGTCATTTGGGTGGTCGCGGACCGTTTTTCTAAAATGGCCCACTTCATTCCCCTGCCTGGTCTTCTGTTTTCCCTTGAGCTGCCTAAGGACTTTATCCGCCATATCTTCCGTCTCCATGGCCTACCCCTCCACATCGTGTCGGATCTAGGGGTTCAGTTCACCTCTCGCTTCTGGAGAGCCACATGTAAACTGCTGGATGTCACCCTGGATTTCTCCTCCGCTTACCACCCTCAGTCCAATGGTCAAGTGGAGCGGATAAATCAGATCCTTACCAGCTACCTCCGGCACTTTGTTAATGCCAACCATTCTGATTAGGTGGACCTCCTTCCTTGGGCCGAATTCTCTTATAATAACCACGAGAGCGAATCCTCTTCCCAGTCCCCGTTCTTTATTGTCTATGGCCAACACCCCCGGATTCCGTTTCCCGTCTCCGCTTCTGTGGACAACTCTGCCGCGGAGTCTCTTGTCAGCGAGTTTTCTACCATTTGGGAGAGTACTAGGACCGCACTTCTTCAGTCCTCCGAGCGGATGAAGAGATATGCTGATAAGAGACGTCTGGATCCACCTCAATTCTGTCCGGGAGACAAGGTTCGGCTCTCCTTCAAACATGTGCGGCTCAAGATACCCTCCTACAAGTTAGGTCCTCGCTTCATCGGCCCTTTCGAAATCCTCAAGCAAATTAATCCAGTGGCCTACAAGTTAAAACTCCCGGCCACCTTACGGATTCCCAACTCCTTCCACGTATCTTTCCTCAAACCCGTTGTCTTTAACTTTTTTTCCAATAATCCAGGTACTTCCCCTGCTCCGGTTTCCGCTGAGGACGTCTTTGAGGTAGAGAGTATTCTGGCCAGTAAGAGGGTAAGAGGGAGAATTTTTTTTTCTGGTGGATTGGAAGGGGTTTGGTCCAGAGGAGAGAACTTGGGAACCCAGGGAGAACATCCACGCCCCGCTTCTCCTTGAAAAATTCCTTTCTGGCCTAAAAAGGGGGGGGCGTAATGGGGGGGTACTGTAGCATCGGTGTCTCTGCCTTCTTCCAGGCAGAGACGCCGTCCCTCTCACCTCCTCGCTCCCTGCTCTCCTTCCCAGCCTGCTGTCAGCACGCGCAGCCCTGTAGCTTCGGCGTCTCTGCCTCCTGCCGGGCAGAGATGCCATCCCACTCACAACGCTCCCTGCTCTCCCTCTCAGCCTGCTGTCTGCACGCGCAGTCCCCCGGGCACTGTGCTTAGGGCGCGCGCGTGCTCCCCCCTCTTAAAGGGGTCGCGCGCGCCGTCCTAAGGAGTCCCCGGCCAAATGCCGAGGGTTCTCCCATATATAGGGCATCTCCTCCAAAATGGAGGTGCCCGAGCAAAGTTGTTGCACAGTTCTGATCTCTGCTTCAGCCCTCAGGTCCCACTGCTCGCCTGACTCCTCGTCCTGCCTGCCAGCCCGTTATCTGCCTGTTACCTGCCGAGCCTGCCAGCCTACTCACCTGGAGCGCTCACCTGGAGCGCTCACCTGTTACCTGCCTGTTACCTGCCCTGTCTGCCAGTCCGCTCACCTGGGAGCATCCGCCTGTTACCTGCCCAGTCTGTCAGTCCGCTCACCTGGGAGCATCCGTCTGTTACCTGCAGAGTCCGTCAGTCCGCTCACCTGGGAGCGCTCACCAGTTACCTGCCTGTTACCTGCCTTGTCGGCCTGCCCGCTCACCTGGGAGCACACGCCTGTTTCCTGCCAGACTGCCTGGAGGCTCTCCCGTCACTTGCTGTGACCACCTGCCTGGTAACCCTAGAGACTACTACCTTCTCTGCTGTCATGTACCGTGACCACCTCTCAGCTACCAGACACTTCTGCCCGCTTGCCGTGTCCATCCGTCATACCGGTCAGTCCCAGCCATCTGACCCGTGGGAGTCACCTGCTCTCTTACAAGGTCGTCCCCAGAGTAGCACCTGGTCCCTCGGCCCGGATCCTCCCTGGTCACAGTGTCGTTTGCTGCCGTCCGACCAGGGTCGGTTCGGGTTGATACTTAGTCACGCCCCTCTGGGTCCCTCCTTGCACCTCGGCACAGAGGTTCCACCACCCGGACCCGTTACAACTTTTATTGCATATGCAACAATTCCAAGGGCTGCAAAAAATTAGGATGCATTCCAATACACATTTGAAGAGACATAAAAAATAAATAAATAAATGAATAAAAACATAGTGAGATCTTTCTGTAGTATAAAAACCAGACTCGCCAATGTGAACTCAATGTAATCACATTGTTCAGCTCCTGCACCTCCTTCTCCAGTTCGGCCTTCATCTCCAAAATGACCACATCAGTCACAAGCTGGAAGCACTGCAGCCCTGCCTTGGCCAAGTGGCAACAAGCTGTGCTGAAGATAATATGCTTAATGTTTAGGTGACAAACCGCCCACCGCTGCAGAGTTGTTGAAAGCTGTAACACAGCAGCCTGATCTGTGGCTTTCACCGCTGAACATACAGCCAGGCATGGTCGTGTGTGACAATGGCAGAACCTGGTGGTGGAGAAATGACAGCCGGAGTTGATATGGTTTCCCTTTATGCCAGTCCATTCACAGAGCTAAAGAATATGGTTGTGGTGAAATACAACTCTCACCGAGAAGCAGTGTCAGTGAAAAACATTGAGCAAACCAGAAGATTTTATTTTGAGGGCCCACCTTTCTCCCCCACTGAAGAGCCCCATAGCCGCTACAAAGTTTGGAGAAGCCAGGGCCCACCCGAGGATTCTCTGGTGGGCCCGTAAAAAAACCCTGCCGAGAAGCAGCCCTTGCTAAGAAAAGTGTGTGGGAAGGTTCCTGGACACTCTATGGCTGCTTTTTTACTGTAGACTGGCTCCAGCAATCAATAAGATTGCAATCTATGATCCCTTCACTGGCTCCCCATTGGCCAGAGACTTCAGTTCAAAATCATAACCATGACATGCAAAGCCATCCACAACCTGTCTGCTCCATATATTTGTGACCTAATCTCCCGGTACATACCAGCACGCAACCTCCGATCCTCACAAGATCTCCTTCTCTACTCCCATCTTCTCTCCTCTTCCCACAATCGCATACAAGATTTTTCCTGTGCATCCATTCTACTCTTGAACTGTGTACCCCAACAAATCAGACTGTCGCCTACTGTTGAAACCTTTAAAAGGAAGCTGAAGACTCACCTCTTCCGACAAGCCTTCAACCTGCAGTAACCCTCGCTTCACCACACCGCTGCATGACCAGCTGTACCTTCGCCTACTGTACCCATCCCTTATAGACTGTTTGTGCGCCCTCACTGGCAGGGTCCTTTCTGCTCTTGTACCAGTCAGTGACTTCTTTTCACATGTAAAGCGCAATGGAATC
This sequence comes from Phyllobates terribilis, assembly GCF_046119375.1. Classification (NCBI taxonomy): domain Eukaryota; kingdom Metazoa; phylum Chordata; class Amphibia; order Anura; family Dendrobatidae; genus Phyllobates; species Phyllobates terribilis. Next base: position 256,150,185 of record NW_027362764.1, read on the forward strand.
AATTGACCCAGAGAACAAGTAGTATAAGGCTGTGTGCCCACGATGCGTTTTTTAAGCGTTTCTGCAGTGGCAATTCTGCTGCAGAAACGCTTTAAAAATGCTTGGTAGAAGGTCTGCCATGTGCCCCAATGATAATCCCCATGTGCTGTGCACATGCTGCGGAAATTTCCACTGCAGATTATCATTGCGGAAAAATACAAACCACTACCAATTATTTTGCGGAAGCACTGCGTTTTCGCCGCCATTGATTTGCATTGGAATGCATGGAATCCGCATCACTGCATCTGTACATGCAGAATCCATGCATTTCAATGTGCGGATGGTACCCGGGTTGGGAGAAGAGGAGACTCCTCTCCAGACCCGGGTACCATAGAACCTGTAAAAAAAAGAATAAAATAAAAAATAAACATTATACTTACCTTCTGATGGCCCCCGGTGTCTTTGTCTTGGCTTGCCAGCAGATCGTGGTGGACTCAAGGACCTGCCATGACGTCATTTAGTCATGTGACGGGTCACGCGTCTGCTGACATCGGCAGGTCCTTTCAGTGTACCGCGAGCTGCCGGCAAGCCTAGACGCATCGGATAAAGACCCCAGGGTTCATCAGAAGGTAAGTATATATTTATTTTTTATTTTTTACCATTCTTTTACGGTTACACTATATAAATCCATGCCGTTTGCATGGATTTATATAGTGTGACCAAGTTGTCAAGCACTTTCCAAGTGATGCTAAAATCGCTTGGAAAGTGCTTGACAACCCGCATCCGGAAATGCATGTGAAGAACGCTTCAATACCGCTTGTCCCTGGCAGGAAAAATGCATGTACAATCCTCATGCGTTTTTTCTGCCAGGGAGATGCAGAAACGCTCAGGAAAAAATCCGGAGCATTTCCGCATCGTGGGCACATAGCCTAATTATTATTCCTTATTAAAGCGCAATGGAATAAATGGCGCTATAATAATGAATAATAATAATTATACTACTTGTACTCTGGGTCAATTGACGGCACTTCCCTGATGTCTGCCCCTAAATTGATGTGTTTTCGCAGCTTTTGGTCCAGTTTGAAGGTGTTGAATATACGTTTGGTTTTGCCACCCATTGAATCCAATGGCGTTTGGCAATGTTCTGCGAATATTCGACAATTACATTTATATCTATATCACATACTTATATCTATGTGTATATTAATCTATTATCTATCTATTATCTATATATATATAGCTATCCATATATCTATCTATCGATCTATTATCTATTTATCTATCTATTCATACATCTATTTATCTGTTCACCTATCTAATTATCTATCTAAGATAGATAATAGATAGATATATGGATATATAGATACTGTATCTTGATATATACTGTAGATAGATAATAGATCGATAGATGGATAGATATATAGATAGATATTTTGATAGATAATAGATCGATAGATAGATATGTAGCGCCCTGAGGGTTCGGTCGCTACAGAGGTATTGCATCTCACCCAGAGGTGTGATATCTCGCTTCCAGGTAAGGATGGAGTGTGGCTCAGGACCCTAACACCCACATGCACTACACCACATTTCCGGGGGACAGGGCAACAATGCTCCCGGGAGTGAGCACAACCGCCCCTGCCCCAGGCTGGAGTGGGGGGAGGGAACACCTAGAAAGGGGGAACCCAGTAGTGTGTGGGTGGGTAGAGTAGATCCCGGGTGCACTCTATAGAGGAGTATATATGGTGGGCACCATCTTAGAGGGTCAGTCAGTCAGTGAGTCAGAGTAGAAGGAGCAGAGAGAGAGAAGGAGGCTGGGAGCAGAGGCTCAGCATGGGCTCTGCTCCGCAGGCTGGCCGAGTCTTAAGGCCTAGGCCTGGAGGAGAACGAAAGAAGGGAGAAGAACGGAGGAAGCTCTAGGAGAAGACTGAAGGGACCCCAGTGGTGCAGACCGGCCAGCCGCCACCGCACACCCGCCGCTACCAGAGTAGGGGGGTCAGGCCCAGAAAAGGGAACCGGATCCCTCATCTAGTGGAGGAGAGCAACTACCCTCAGCTAGTAACCAGAGGCCGTGGCATTGTACATGCATGGCCCCTCACTACACCCGTTAGGAAGGCACCACATAGGACCCAGGGAAACGGAACATACGTTTGCCCGCCAAGGCCCGAGGCAACTGGACAGAAACGTGGTCAATTGTGGGGTACGACAGGCCAGAGAAAGGACACACGAAGGGGGTCCTGAAAAACACTCCAAAGGTACCTGGGAGTTGGCCGAGCCCCTCACCTGGTGAGCACAGCATGACATGGGCAGCCATCATCTGCAGAAGTAGCTTGGAGTGTAAAACTGTAAGTAAAGACCCTGGACTGCATCACTGGACTCTGAGTCATTACTGCTGCTCCCGCGTACCATCACCCCCACCGTCTGCACTCACTGTCCTGAGGCTATACTCCTCCCGTGGGGAGTTACACTACCCCATGCTGCGCACACAACATCAGCCTCAGCGGTCTGCCCTCAGCGGCGGTTCACAGTGACCACAATCCTCGGGTGGTGTAGTCGGACATTTAAGTATTACAAAACCCAAATAAACAGATCCGCCTCTGGTTTGACTGCCCTGAGCCATGGGACCGGGTCGCTGCCACGGAGACTACAACACCCAGCATTACACAGAGACTCGGTTCCGGGTTTTCCCCTACACACACGGCCCAGGGGGCGCGTCAACTTTGGCGTAGTCGGCAGGATCGAAACCAACCCGTTATCATCGGGTATTGTGTGCCTAGAGACTGTTTCACTGTATTGAATGTGGCGCCCGCCCCAGAAGAACAGACACCATTATGTGCGCGCCAAAAGACAACAAGAAGCCACCTCCCATCGTGGGATAGGTCCCAGAATGGCACCAAAGACGGAGCCCATCCCCAGCAGGCTTGAGTGCGGCTGCAGAGATGTCCATCAATGTGGGGGCGCTGCCCCTGAGAGTGATTGTCAGCAGACTGCCCCGGGACCACCCCCAACAGGGGCAGAAGGGATAGAAAACCGAGGGGCAGGGTGTGGTTTGGATCATTCTTGGGAGACCACACCCAGAGATGGCAAGCAGCACCAGCCCCAGTAACCGTGCCAGTGGCCTACTGCAGGCCGAAGCGGCTCCGTGCAGCCTCACGGAGCTGATGGCCCAGCTCCCCGGAGAAGACCCTGAATTCTTCTGGGCTGGACTTGAGGATTTGGACCGGAGGATGGTCCAGGCACAGAGGGAGGCCATCGCGGGGTGGAGAGAAGAGATGGGCCGGTGGGTCGCGGCCCGGCAGCAAGAGGCGCTGCAACCACCCGACAGTGAGCCTGCCCCTGAGGACGGAGGAGGACCGCCGGAGGCTGAGAGCGGCGCTGCAAAGGGAGCAGGTAAGGGGGACGCCCCTGATACCAGCCAGGATGCCACTAACCTGCCCCTGGACCCCGTTGCGGAGCCGATCGCCCCGGAAGTCGCTGCAACTCCTCCTCCGCTCCCGACGCCTGCACCTAGGCCCAAAGGCCCAAGCGCAGCCGCCGGACCACGTCCCACGCCGTGCCCCTTGATCCCGGGTGCGGCCGGAAGCGGCCCGCTCCCGGCCCGGTCGCAAGGCCTGACGTCCCCAGGCGCCTTCCAACAGCGAGCGCCCCCGGTCCCAACACTACCACCCCTAGGGACCGACTTATACTGTCAGCTCGCCGGGCCTGATGGGGAGCCGGTCCCCCTGCCACGCGGATGGGTTCACCCTTGCCACCGGAGGGACCTGTCCGCAGGGGCCGAAGCCCCGCTTGCTCCGCTATTACCCACTCAGCAGCCAGTCACCATCCCCCAGCTCCCGGATGAAGAGGTCCAGAAAGAGTGGGACCAGACTGGGGAGGACCCGATGGGGTTTTCACAGGAAACGCGGGCAGACGCAGCTCGCAGGCTGGATTTCTGCCGCCGTGATATAGAGCAGCTAGAGAAGGAGAAGCGGGCGCGGCGCCAGAAGCAAGAACAGCTGCAGGCCCGGAGAGCGGAAGAAAAGACCCGGACCCGCCGAGATCCCCAAGCTGCATGCGGTCCCACAGTCATCGAGATCGTGGTCAAATTCCACCAGGAGAAGGGGTGGGGTTTTATTCGGGACCCGACGACGGACACAGACCTCTATGTTGACAGGAGGGATGTGGAGGGTCATCTGCCCGTGGGTCACCCGAAACGGGATCTGTTCCCGGGGGATCAGGTATCATACACCCGACACCGAGGTCTGCGAGGGTGGCACGCTCTTAACGTCCGGAGGGTGGAAGAGCACCACTACCCTGAACCCTGCTATGTGACGGACCCGGATGCGGATGAGCCTGAAGAGGATGAGGCGCAAGGATACCGCTACCAAAGAGCAACAGAGACTGTACATAGTTACCCGCCAGGGTGAAGAAGTTCCGTGACACGCCGTTGGTGGATTACAAAAAGTTTACCCGGCTAGGGGTTGTTGTACAGTTTATAAGTTTACCAGAGGTTACCCGAAAAGGGTCTGTGAGTTATCCGGCTGAGGAATGGGAGCAGCCAACCTTTTCTATCCGGCTGAGGACTGGGAGCAGCCAACCCCTTTTCTATCCGGCTGAGGACTGGGAGCAGCCAAATTCTGTAAATAGTTGCACTTCTTAAAGTGCCCTCTATTGGTTTTATATACACCTACCTCAAAGGATACCAGAAGGTGTTTGTTGCACTTAGAAGAATTGCACCTTGTTGGGTGACATGGACACCTGGTCGCGGCAAGGACTGTGACCTGCTAAAGAGACTTTGTCGCAAGAATGCTGCTGAGAATAGTTTGTGTTTTCTACTTGAAGAAATGTTTTATATACATATATATGCCAAGAGTTATATATTTGAAAGAAAATTGTATACCTATTAGAAAGTAAAGTTTAAGAATGCTGAAAAGTAACAGGAAAAGTTGTCTCCCATAAAGGGAAAAAGAAAATGTTGAATTGCTTTTATATGATTGCATTTAAAATGCTTTTGCATGTCTTTTGCTCTGTTCCAGCCCGCGGATGTGCTGTGATTTATCAGGGGGGAATGTAGCGCCCCGAGGGTTCGGTCGCTACAGAGGTATTGCATCTCACCCAGAGGTGTGATATCTCACTTCCAGGTAGGGATGGAGTGTGGCTCAGGACCCTAACACCCACATGCACTACACCACATTTCTGGGGGACAGGGCAACAATGCTCCCGGGAGTGAGCACAACCGCCCCTGTCCCTGGCTGGAGTGGGGTGAGGGAACACCTAGAAAGTGGGAACCCAGTAGTGTGTGGGTGGGGAGAGTAGATCCCGGGTGCTCTCTATAGAGGAGTATATATAGTGGGCACCATCTTAGAGGGTCAGTCAGTCAGTGAGTCAGAGTAGAAGGAGCAGAGAGAGAGAAGGAGGCTGGGAGCAGAGGCTCAGCATGGGCTCTGCTCCGCAGGCAGGCCGAGTCTTAAGGCCTTGGCCTGGAGGAGAACGAAAGAAGGGAGAAGAACGGAGGAAGCTCTAGGAGAAGACTGAAGGGACCCCAGGGGTGCGGACTGGCCAGCCGCCACCGCACGCCTGCCGCTACCAGAGTAGGGGGGTCAGGCCAAGAAAAGGGAACCGAATCCCTCATCTAGTGGAGGAGAGCAACTACCCTCAGCTAGAAACTGGAGGCCGTGGCATTGTACATGCACGGCCCCTCACTACACCCGTTAGGAAGGCACCACATAGGACCCAGGGAAACGGAACATACGTTTGCCCGCCAAGGCCTGAGGCAGCTGGACAGAAACGTGGTAATTGTGGGGTACGACAGGCCAGAGAAAGGACACACGAAGGGGGTCCTGAAAAGCACTCCAAAGGTACCTGGGAGTTGACCGAGCCCCTCACCTGGTGAGCACAGCACAACATGGGCAGCCATCATCTGCAGAAGTAGCTTGGAGTGTAAAACTGTGAGTAAAGACCCTGGACTGCATCACTGGACTCTGAGTCATTACTGCTGCTCCTGCGTACCATCACCCCCACCATCTGCACTCACTGCCCTGAGGCTATACTCCTCCCGTGGGGAGTTATACTACCCCCTGCTGCGCACACAACATCAGTCTCAGCGGTCTGCCCCCAGCGGCGGTTCTCAGTGACCGCAATCCACGGGTGGTGTAGTGGGACATTTAAGTATTACAAAACCCAAATTAACAGATCCGCCACTGGTTTGACCGCCCTGAGCCACGGGACCGGGTCACCGCCACGGAGACTACAACCCCCAGCATTACACAGAGACTCGGTTCCGGGTATTCCCCTACACACACGGCCCAGGGGGCACGTCAGATAGATATATGGATAGATATAGGGATAAATAGATTTATAGCTAGATAATAGTTAGATATATGGATATATAAATATATTGATAGATAATAGATATACAGAGGGGAAAAAGTATTTAGTCAGCCACCAATTGTGCAAGTTCTCCTACTTAAAAAGATGAGAGAGGCCTGTAATTGGCATCATAGGTAGACCTCAACTATGAGAGACAAAATGAGAAAACAAATCCTGAAAATCACAATGACTGATATGGAAATATTTTTTTTTCCAATTTTGGTGGAAAATAAGTATTTGGTCACCTACAAAAGTTCATCTCAATACTTTGTTATATATACTTTGTTGGCAATGACAGAGGTCAAACGTTTTCTGTAATTGTTCACTAGGATGGCATACACTGTTGCTGGAATGTTTTCCCATTCCTCCATGCAGATCTCCTCTAGATAAGTGATGTCTTTGGGCTGTCGCTGGGCAACACGGACTTTTAACTCCCTCCAAAGGTTTTCTATAGGGTTTAGATCTGGAGACAGGCTAGGCCACTCCAGGACCTTGAAATGCTTCTTACGAAGCCACTCCTTCGTTGCCATGGTGGTGTGCTTAGGATCATTGTCATGCTGAAAGACCCAGCCAAGTTTCATCTTCAATGCCCTTGCTGATGGAAGGAGGTTTGCACTCAAAATCTCACAATACATTGCTCCATTCATTCTTTCCTGCACACGGATCAGTCGTCCTGGTCCCTTGGCAGAGAAACAGCCCCAAAGCATGATGTTGCCACCCCCATGCTTCACAGTAGATATGGTGTTCTTTGGATGCAACTGAGCATTCTTTCTCCTCCAAACACGACGAGTTGTGTTTCTACCAAACAGTTCTACGTTGGTTTCATCTGACCATATGACATTCTCCCAATACTCTTCTGGATCATCCACATGCTCTCTAGCAAACTTCAGACGGGCCCGGACATGTAATGGCTTAAGCAGGGGGAAACGTCTGGCACTGCAGGATCTGAGTCCCTGGCAGCGTAGTGTGTTACTGATGGTAGCCTGTGTAATGTTGGTCCCAGCTCTCTGCAGGTCATTCACTAGGTCCCCCTGGTTCTGGAATTTTTGCTCACCGTTCTTGAGATCATTTTGACCACACAGGGTGAGATCTTGTGTGGAGCCCCAGATCGAGGGAGATTATCAGTGGTCCTGTATGTCTTCCATTTTCTAATTATTGCTCCAGCAGTTGATTTCTTCTCACCAAGCTGCTTGCCTATTGCAGATTCAGTCTTCCCAGCCTGGTGCAGGGTTGTAATTTTGTTTCTGCTGTCCTTCGACAGGTCTTAGGTCTTCACCATAGTAGAATTTAGAGTTTGACTGTTTGAGGTTGTGGACAGGTGACTTTTATTCTGATAACAAGTTCAAACAGGTGCCAGTACTACAGGTAATGAGTAGAGGACAGAGGAGTCTCTTAAAGAAGAAGTTACAGGTCTGTGAGAGCCAGAAATCTTGCTTGTTTGTAGGTGACCAAATACGTATTTTCCACCAAAATTTGAAAAAAAATCCTTTCCAAATCAGAAAATGTGATTTTCAGGATTTGTTTTCTCATTTTCTCTCTCATAGTTGAGGTCTACTTATGATGTCAATTACAGGCCTCTCTCATCTTTTTAAGTGGGAGAACTTGCACAATTGGTGGCTGACTAAATACTTTTTTTCCAGACTGAATGGATAGATAAATAGATTAATAGATATAAGGATAGCTAGATAGATAATAGATATATGGATAGATAGATGGATAGATAGATAATAGATATATGGATAGACATTTAGATAGATAATAGATATATGGATAGATAAATAGATAGATAGATATATGGATAGATAAATCGATTTATAGATACTGTAGAAAGATAATGGTTAGATGTATGGATATATAGATATATTGATAGTAGTGATGGGAGAGCACTAAAATGCTCAGGTGCTCGGGTCGAGCAAATTGGAATGCTCGGGTGCTCGACCCGTTCAACGAGCCCAATGTAAGTCTATGGGAAATTCGAACATTTTTCAGGAGGCTCCCCCCGGCGGTCTGCAGAGGGCCTAAAAGTTGCCCAAATCGATGGGAACAGTGCTCAAATGACATGGTAACAGCATAGGGAAGACCCCTGGAAGCATTTCTGACTCCCAGGTCACTGCTGTCAACAACGTTGTCAGAGGTATTATGCCACTTTTACGGACACACAATAAAACATACAAAAACAAAACCAAAACTGATTTTCCTGGGAAATATGTTTAGGAACATCCTTTCCAGGGTAATGACTTGTATATAAGGCAAAATAAATATACAAAAACAAAAATGCTCCTCCACACCTTGGGCTATGTTCACACGTAGCGTTTTTGATGCGTTTTTGCACTTTTGCAATGCTTTCAACCAAGACAAATGCATTCACCAGTACATGTAATTTTAACATTTTACAACCTTATCTGGCCATGTGGTGTGTGACACATCATCTGACACATCCTGTTTCATTTATGATGGAGGGACTCTGAAAGTCACAAAGTCTATTTTTATAGGGCCATCAGGCGGCCCTTACTATTCTTAAAGGGCCAGCAGTCGCCCTCGCTATTGTTAGAGAGTCATCAGCCGGCTATGCTTTGTTGTTCCCATTATTAACGAGCGGGTCTCCTATACTGTTATTGCGTATGCAGTGACTGCAAGGGTTGCCAAAAATTTGGAGGCACTCCAATGCCTCTTGCAAGAGACATAGAGGTCAGAGAGCCTCCTAAAAACAATATTCCCATTATTAGGAAGTGGGTCTCCCATAGTGTTTGCCTATGCAGTGAATGCAAAAGCTGGCAAAATTTTGGAGGCACTCCAATGCCCCTTGGAAGAGACGTAGAGGTCAGAGAGCCTTCTAAAAACAATGTCCCCATTATTAGGAAGTGGGTCTCCCATAGTGTTTGCCTATGCAGTGAATGCAAAAGCTGTCAAAAATTTGGAGGCACTCCAATGCCTCTTGGAAGAGACAAAGAGGTCGGAGAGCCTCCTGAAAATAATGTTCCCATTATTAGGAAGTGGGTCTCCCATAGTGTTTGCCTATGCAGTGAATGCAAAAGCTGGCAAAACTTTGGAGGAACTCCAATACCCCTTGCAAGACAAGTAAAGGAGGTGATATGGTAGATATGGTGGTGAATGATATGGTGATGGAGGATGAGGGGAAGGAGGAGGACAAGAGCAAATAGAGAAAATCAGGAAGCGTATACCCATGTGTAGGTGTGAAGAGGTGCATGGGAATAGACCTCTCAAAAAAAGACACTGGATTTAAGTTTATCTTGCGCTGCTATCATTCGGTGGTCTTGAGAAGTCTGACCCATTCCAGCCCTTGTTCATTTTTATAAGAGTCAGCCTGTCAGCATTTTGATACGCCTATCGGTTATAATTCCACCGGCGACACTAAAAACCCGCTCTGATAAAACGCAAGCAGCAGGGCAGGCCAGGACCTCCAAGACATAGACAGCCAGTTCATTCCACTTGTCCAGCTTGGATACCCAGTAATTATAAAGCACAGAGGAATCACGGAGGATGTTGGTACGGTCGGCAAGGTACTCCCTTACCATCTTCCCAAACTTTGCACTCCTTGTGAAAGTACCCCTTGCCTCAAGGCCTGTGTGATGGGAGGGTCTGAGAAAACTTTCCCAGAACTTTGACAGTGTTCCCCTGCCTGGAGTTGTGTCTCTCTCGCCTGTACTCCTTGGTTGTCCAACGAACTGTGACCTCTGTCGCCAGCGTTTTCAGATGGGAATTTTTTTAATAATTCCGCAATAAGGGCATTCTGGTACTGCCCCATTTTTGTAGACTTGTCCGCCTCGGGAATAAGAGATAGAAAGTTCTCCTTGTTGCGTGGGTCTAGAAGTGTCACCAACCAGTAATGACTATCACCCAAAATTTTGAGAACACGAGGGTCACGGGAAAGGCATGGTAACATAAACTCAGCCATGCGTGCCAAACTACTAACACTCAAGACTTTTGTGTCCTCGCCAAGAGAACAACTGACCATGCTCTCCACCTCCTCCTCTCGGTCCTCAGGCCATCCACGCTGAACAGACGGTATGACAATTGTGCAGGTAGTACCGTCTATAGGGCATGAAATTAGCTCTTCCTCCTATTCCTCATTGTCACCCAATCCAGGTTGGGATGAGATGATGCTGGGCTTTGGGTAATCACCCTGTATGGTTCCTTGCTCCTCCTACAATGCATCCTCTTTGATTGTGAGCAGAGAGCGTTTCAGAAGACAGAGAAGCGGGATGGTGACACTAATTATGGCGTCATCGCCGCTCACCATCTTGGTGGAGTCCTCAAAGATTTGGAGGATGGTACATATGTCTGACATCCATGTCCACTCCTGAGGTTTTATGTATGGAGTCTGAATTGAATAACGACAACCTTGTTGATGCTGGTAGTCAAAAACTGCCCTCTTCTGCTCACAAATCCTTCCCAACATTGGCAATGTAGAGTTCCAACGTGTGGGGACATCACACCAGTCTATGAGCCGGAAGCAGCAAATGCTGCTGAAACATGGCAAGGGCGGCGGAAGCTGTAGCTGACTTTCTAAAATGGACACACAGGCGGCGTACTTTGATAAGCTGATCTGGCAGCTCTAGGTAGGTTTTGAGAAACCGCTAAACCATGAGGTTAAGCACATGGGCCAGGCATGGTACATGTGTGAACTCGCCTCGCCTCAGAGCCGCCATCAGGCTCTGGCCATTGTCCCACATGACCATTCCTGGCTGTAGGTTCAGCGGTGTCAGCCACAGATCTGCCTGCTCTTTCAGAGCTGTCCATAGCTCTTCAGCATTGTGTGGTTTGTCACCTAAGCATATTAGCTTCCGCACAGCCTGTTGCCGCTTGGCCGAGGCAGTGCTGCAGTGCTTCCAGCTTGCGACTTATGTGGTTATTTTGGAGATGGATGCTGAAGAGGAGGAGGAGGATGAGGTGCAGGAGCTGTAGAATGTGGGGGAAACCCTGATTGACCCAGGGCCCACAATCCTCGGCGTTGGGAGGACATGTTCCATCCCAAGGTCCGACTGGGTTCCAGCTTCCACTTTGTTAACCCAGTGTGCCATCAGCGAGATGTACCATCCCTGCCCACAAGCACTTGTCCACGTGCTGTGGTTAGGTGAACTTTCCCAGTAACTGCGTTGTTGAGGGCATGGCTAATATTGTGGGACACGTGCTCGTGTAATGCGGGGATGGCACACCGGGAGAAATAGTAGCGGCTGGGGACGGGACGGAGTACCAAGGGACAGCCGCCACCATCAGGCTGCGGAAAGCTTCCATCTCCATGAGCCTAAAAGGCAACATTTCGAGCGCAAGCAGTCGCGAAATGTGTGAATTTAGTAGTGATGCCTGTGGGGCGTTTGCTGCATATTTGCACTTGCGTTCCAAGGACTGGGATATGGACAACTGAACACTAAGCTGGGACAAGGACGTGGACAAGCTTGCTGATGGTACTACTTGAGAGTGTGCAACGACAGGTGCAGGGCAGGAGGCATCTTCGCATTCTCCATGTACAGAGGATTGACTTGCACGCACAACAGCAGAAGAAGCAGTGGTGCCACCTGCAGACACTGTTCCTGGACCATGGGGTTCGGCCCACAAATTCGGGTGCTTTGCTGTCATGTGCCTTATCATGCTGGTGTTGGTCAGGCTGCTAGTTTTGCTACCCCTGCTGATGCTGGCCTGGCAGGTAGTGCAAATGGCCTTTTTGGGGTTATCAGCAAAGTCTTTAAAAAACAGCCACACTCGGGAAGACCTAACAGTTGTAATGGCAACTTCCGTTGTGTTTATGTTACGGGGAACAGTTGCTCAGCTTCTGTCTGTGGCCACCACACTGCTTCTTCCTGCCTCTTGTGGTGCTACGCCTCCCTCCCTCTATGTGCTGCTATCCTCGCTCTGTATGTCACCCTGCCAGGTTGGGTCAGTTGCTATATCATCCACCACCTCGTCTTCCACTTCCGCACCCTGGTCCTCCTCCTTACTTTCTGGCAATTGTGTCTCATCATCGTCCACCTCTTGTGACTGTTTCCCACCGTCGCCTTCATGTGACTGTGGCTGCTCAAATATTTGGGCATCGGTACATGTGATCTCCTCTTACCCCGCTTCAAGTGGACCGGGCGAGAGGCCCAAATCTATAAATGGAAAAGTGAACAATTCTTCGGAGTGTCCAAGTGTGGGATCAGTTGTCTCCAGGCACTCGGCATGGTGGGAGGAAGGAGAATCAGGGTGAGGAATATGCGGTCCAGACTCACGGGTACTGAGACTTGACCGTGTGGAAGGCAGGGTGGTGGTGGTGGTGGCTAAGTGACTGGAAGCATTATCTGCTATCCAACCAACAGGAAGGTCGAGCGAGAAGATGTGGGTGTTTGTTTGGCACAATTTCCTCTACATGCACCATCATCACCATCACATCCACTTCCCGGTCCCTTGCCACGTTCCTTGCCCATTTTAAATGGAGGACAATAGTTTCCACGTTCACTACAAATGGCTGGATTTGATCAGCAGTGATATGTGACACGTGTGACAGAAAACTACAGTTTTAAATAGCTGGCCTGTAGGTAACTACAGCGACCTCGTTTCAATAACTTCGCTGACACACTGCAAAAAATTTCAATGGAGGCCAGAAATGACAGAATTTTCAGCGCAATTTCATGTTATCCATGTGATGGACAAACCACAGTTTTAAATAGCTGGCCTGTAGGTAACTATTTTGTATAGCAACCTCGTGTCAATAACTTCGCTGACACCCTGCACAAAATTTCAGTGGAGGCCAGAAATGGCAGAATTTTCAGCGCAATTATATGTGATCCGTGTGACGGACAAACCACATTTTTAAATATGGCTGTATTCTGCAGTGCCAACAAGCAAATGGAGCAGAAAAAACGTGTTCTCTGGTTTGCTTTTTAAGAAAATAATCAGGATTAAGATCCAAAAAAAAATTATTCCTGGCCCCTGATACTTGGGACTATTTCTAGAAATATCTTTAAAAGCACCAGCAGCAGACAGAACTGGAATGGACCCTCTTGCTATATGCACTGCAGTCAGCCACATACACTGCCTGCCTGGCTAGCACTGATATCTATGCAGCTGGATTAGTCCTCAGAAGGACAGATAGTTGAGATGAATATGTGTAGAATATGTTGTGGTATACCTACACTAACTAAGACATAAGCGAATCTCTGCCTAGCTGAGCTGCACCTCTCCCTACACTGCCTGATTCCGGAGTAGACTGTGATGAACACGGTTGCGCCATGTCTGATATAGACCTGATGATGCTATGCGGCCAGCCAATCACTGTAATGCCACAACCAACATGGCTGCGGCATTACAATGTGTGGCAGACAATCCCTGCGTGTTCATTGGCACTCTGTTATCAGTGCTTGTGTGTGTACCTTACTGTTCCTGTAATTTAGTAATAAATTAGTACATTTCTGAAAAAAAAATGGAGTGGGGTCCCCTGTAATTTTCTGAACCAGCAGAGGGAAAGCGGACAGCTCGGGAGGATATTTTTAGCTTGGGAAGGGGAGCTTCCCAGGCTACTAATATCAACCCCCAGCTGTATAGTTAGCCTTTATTGGCTATTAAAATGGGGGACCCCCAAAAAAGAATGACGTGGGGTCCCCCTATTTTAACAGCTAGCAAAAACTATGCAGACAGCTGGGGGCTGATATTAATAGCCTAGGAAGGGGCCATGAACATCGGCCCCCTCCGAGGCTAGAAACAGGAGCCCTCAGCCGCCCCAGAAATGGCGCATCCATAGGATGCGCTAATTCTGGCACTTAGCCTCGCTCTACCCACTGCCCTGTAGCGGTGGCAGTGGGGTTATAGGGTTGGGTTTGATGTCAGCTTATAATGCCAGCTGACATCAAGCCTAGGTTAGTAATGGAGAGGCGTCTATAAGACGCCCCCATTACTAACCCCATAGTGTAAGTAAAATGTGAAATAAAACACCCACACCCAGAATAAAATACTTTATTTGAAATAAAGACATGATTCCTTTAATAATCTAAATTAAACCATACTTACCGTCACACCCATTCCAGCTAAATCCAACGATCTCCTGTAATAAAAATAAAATAACAAACCAACCTCATTCTTACCTTTCCGACGTTCAAATAACGAGTGTTCCACAAAGATTCCATGAACAGAGCTGCCACATAATATGTGACTGCTCTGTTCATTTGCCGGCAATACACTTACTCGGTGTATAGGTCAAGCTATTTACCGCCGGGTCACCTGTCACAGCTCTGGCATCATACTGACACCTGTCAGCATGATGCCACAGCTCTCTGACCGCGGTAATGCAATTAACGCGATCAGAGCCTGTGTTTCCTGTGCTGTCATGCAAATGACAGCGTAGGAAACCAGGCAAAGTCGGTTCCCCCCATTCATGTGAATGGGGTCCGGGTTCGGGTTTCGGGTACTGTTCTGGAAAAGGAAGAGGGCGACATAAAATAGAACAATTCCTGAAGGGTATACCTATGTGTGGGTGTGTAGGGGTGCATGGGAATAGACCCCCCCAAAAAATAACCACTGGATTTGAGTTTATGTTTGATGCTATCATCTGGTGGTGTTTAGAAGTCTGGCCCAATTCAGCCCTTGTTCATTTTTATAAGAGTCAGCCTGTCAGCATTTTCAGTTGACAGGCGGATGCGCCTATCAGTTTTATCAGTTATAATGCCCCTGGCGGCACTAAAAGCTATCTCTGACAAAACACTATTGGCTAGGACCTCCAAGGCGTAGAAAGCAGTTCATGCCACGTGTCCAGCTTGCATCTTCCAAAACTTTTCCCTCCTTGTCAGAGTACCCCGTGTATCAGGGCCTGGGCGCTGGGAGGGTCTGAGAAAACTCTCCCAGATCTTTGATGGCGTTCTCCTGCCTCTGCCGCATCTGGTTTGTGTCTTCCTCGCTTGTACTCCTTAGTTGTCCAATGAACTGTCTGACTGTGACCTCTGCCGCCAGCGTTGTCAGATGGGAATTTTTTTTTTTGTTATAATTCTTCAACAAGAGCCTGAACTTAATATCTCCCAAAATGAACTCCTTCGGTTTCCTCCCTCTACTAACCTACCTATACCTGACTTTGCAATTTCCTTTAGGTGCTGTTACCATAACTCCCACTCGGCATGCCTGCTATCTTGGAGTCATATTTGAAACACAACTTTCCTTTATTCAACTTGGAAAATCACTCACTCATATCACCTGCACCTTAAAAGCTTCTCCAGAAGTCGATCTTTTCTCACCTTTGATATTGCAAAAACTCTTACTGTCACTCTTATTCACTAGTGCAACTCTCTTCTAATCAGTTTCCCTCTAAAAAAACTGTCTCCTCTCCAATCCCTTCTGAATGCAGTAGCCAGGGTCATATTTCTATCAAGTCGCTTCACTGACGCCTCTACCCTGTGCCAGTCATTGCACGGGTTAGGTTAAACAATCACTACAGAATACAATACAAACTGATCTCTCTCACTCACCAAGCTGTCCACAGTTCTGCATTGGCCTATATCTCATCCCTCATTTCTGTGTATCACCCCTCCTGTGCCCTCCGTTCTGCAACTGATCTAAGACAGACATCCTCCTTAATCAGAACCTCACACCTCCGTCTCCAAGTATTCTCTTGTGCCATGCCAGTTTTCTGTAATGCTCAAAATGCGTATGTGGCACCCCAGGGGTCTGGTTTCCACAGTAATGTAATGTTATGTCTGAGAGCAGGTGGGAGGTCCTTTGGTCAGGGATCCTGTGCATGCCACACCTCCTGCCCCATATAAACCCAGGGCTGAGGCAGGGTTAGGAGTCAAGGAGAGTAGAGACGAGAAACATTCATAGGAAGAAACAGCAGAAGCTCAGTGGGAGCAATACTACTACGAGTCAGGGGCTGGCAGCTGCAGAGCTCGCCCTGACTGAGAAGCTTTCTTACCGGACCCGGCGTCCGAGGCTGTGGGGACTAACTCTTACCCAGCAGCAGAAGCCGACTGGCAGGGGATTGCAGGTCCTCAGGCCCAGAAACCCGAAGGCAAGGTCACAAGCGTGGGACCAGCACCGCCATCGTGGAGCGGAAGCCATTAGAAGGCCCCGAGTCACCGGCCATACGGGTGAGCACCACACGGCACACTCAGGGACGTGGGCTACTTATATCCGCTTCTAGCAAGGTAGCCAGAAGAGTACAGTCAGTTTGGGAGGCCTACAACTCCGCCTGGCCAGGGGAGATCCCATCTGCTCAAGGACTGACCAGGCCCCGTTCGCTAGCAAGTACTCCGGGAGGGTCTATCGTTGTTACCAGTAAAGACCCTGAATTACACCGCACCGTCTCTGAGTGGTTCCTGCTACCCCCATCTTCCACGTCGGCTGCCCTGAGGCCATACCCCTCCCGTTGGGGGTTATACTATCACGCTGCACAATTCTACACCGGCCTCAGCGGTCTGCCCTGCAGCGGAAGCTCCATAGCTGCAAATCAACGGGTGGCGTAGTCGACACTCTAATAACACCTATCAAGACTGCCACACACTGAGTTTGACTCCCTGGGCACGGACCGGGTCCCCGCCACTCGGAGACTACAACCCTCATCTGATCCGGTTCCGGGTAAACCCCCGTGCGCGAGACGCTGCGCGACACAGCAGGCCCAGGGGCGCGTCACGTACAACGCGATGGTCATAGTAAAGGCAGGGGAACATAAAGTCGGCCTTGTGTGCCAGACTGCCAACAGCCAAGACTTCTCTGTTCTCACCAAGAGTATTACTGTCTATGTTCTCTTCCTCCTCCTCCTCATTATCACCCAATCCGCAGTGAGATGAGGCAGGGCTGGGTAGCATCACTCTGTACAGTTCCTTGCTCCGCCTGCAATGTCTTCTTTTTAATTGTGAGCAGCGAGCGTTTCAGTAGACAGAGAAATGGGATAGTGACGCTAAATATGGCATCATCGCTGCTCACCATCTTGGTGGAGTCCTCAAAGTTTTGGAGGAGGGCATAGTTGTCAGACATCCATGCCCACTCATCAGCTCTTATGTGCGGAGGCTGACCTGAATGTCGACGGATGTGTTGCAGCTGGTACTCAACAACTGCTCTCTGCTGCTCAAAATCATTCCAAATATCTGCAACGTTGATTTCCAACGTGTATTCACATCGCACACCAGTCGTTGAGCTGGAAGCTGCAAATGCTGCTGAAGACCTGCCAGGGCGGCGGAATCTGTAGCAGACTTTCTTAAATGGGCACACACGCGGTGTAATTTCACAAGCAGCTCTGGCAGATCCCTGTAGATTTTGAGAAACTGTAGTACCATTAAGTTGAGCACATGGGCCAGGCATGGTACATGTGCGAGCTTGCCTAGCTTCAAAGCTGACACCAGGTTCTCTGATACAGCTTACAACAATTCTGCAACGGTGTGTGGTTTGTCGCCTAAGCATACAGTCCTGTTTATTGTTATTGCCACATACAAAGTTTAAGTAAATAATCTGGAATATGTCCTGAAAAAATGAATCAAGTGATGGAGATGGAAGCTGAAGAAGAGGAGGTGGTGCAGGAGCTGTAGAATGTAGGGGTAACCCTAATTGACCCAGGGCCCACAATCCTCTGCGTTGGGAGGACGTGTTCCGTCCTGCGCCATGGACAGGGTATTGGCGTGCAGGCACAACAGCGGAAGAGGCAGTGGTGTTACCCGCAGACACTGTTTCTGGACCTTGGTGTTTGGCCCAGCTTATCAGGTACTTTGCTGTCATGTGCCTAAGCATACTGGTGGTGGTCAGGCTGGTAGTTTTGGTGCGCTTGCTGATGCTAGCCTGATGCTGGCCTGGCAGATGTTGCAAATAGCCTTTTTTGGGATTATCTAAACAGTCATTAAAACAGAACAAGACTCGGAAAGACCTAACAGTTGTACTGGCAACTTTCGTAGTGTTGGTGTTCTGGGGAGCAGTTGCCCGCCTTATGTCTGTGGCCACCACACTGCTTGTTCCTGCCTGTTGTGGTGCTACGCCTCCCTCCCCCTGTGTGCTGCTGTTCTTGCTCCACATTTCCCCTTGCCAGGTTGGGTTAGTGACTTCCTTGTTCACCGCTTCGTTTTCCACTTCCGCACCCTGGTCCTCCTCCTGACTTTCTTTCCATTGTGTCTCATCATTTATCCACCTATTGAGACAGTATTTGCACTTTCCCACCGTCACCTTTGGGTGACCATGGCTACTCAAATCGCTACATGTTCTTTTCTGTTGCCCTGCTCGAAGCTGGCCGGTCAAGACGCCCGAATTTATGAATGGAAATGTGAACAGCTCTTGGGGTAACCCTGGACTCTAATCTCTCCTTCAAACCACATATCCAAGCTCTTTCCACTTCCGAGCGGTACCGAGCGAGAGGCCAGAATCTATAAATGGAAAGATGAACAAAACAGCTCTTCGAAGTGTCCAAGTGTGGGATCAGATGTCTCAGGGCACTCGGAATGATGGGAGGAAGGAGGATCAGAGTGAGGAAGATGCCGACTCCAACTAAAAAAAAATCTCCTGGTTCCACGCATTCCTCAACCAAGAATCTACAAAAACACTAGTGCATGCGCTCATCATCTCCCTTCTCGACGTCTGCAACCTCCTGCTCTGTGGCCTCGCTTCTAACACTCTTGCATTCCTGCAATCTATCCTAATCTCTGTTGCCCGACTAATCCACCTGTCCCCTATTCCCTAACATTGAAATGCAAAGCCATCCACAACCTGTCTCCTCCATACATCTGTGAACTAGTCTCCCAGTACTTACCTGCATGCAACCTCCGATCCTCACAAGATCTCCTTCTCTACTCCACTCTTATCTCCTCTTCCCACAATCACATACTAGATTTCTCCCATGCATCCCCCCTTATCTGGTACTCTCTTCCCCACCATTTCTGACTCTCGCCTACTGTTGAAACTTTTAAAAGAAAGCTGAAGACCCACCTCTTGCGAACAACCTGCAGTAACCCTCGCTCTACCATACCGCTGCCAGACCAGCTATATCCTCACCTACGGTATCCTCACCCATGCCTTGTAGACTGAGCCCTCGCAGGCAGGGTCCTCTTATCTCCTGTACCAGTCACTGTCACATTTTTGTTCAAGGTTATTGTAATTGTTTTTGCGATGTATACCCCTTTTTCACATGTAAAGTGCCATGGAATAAATGGCGATAAAGTAATAATAATAATGTGATCCAGACTCACATCTACTGAGACTGGACCATGTGGAACACAGGGTGGTGGTGGTGGCAAACTGACTGGAAACTTTATCTGCTATCCAACCAACAACCTTTTCACACTGCTCTGGCTTCAATAGTGGTGTTCCGTGGCCCTCTAGAAATTGGGACAGGAAGGTAGTGCGACATGACGTGAGTGTTTGTTGTGCTCCCTCAGCAGGCACAATTTTATCTTGCCCACGGACTCTGCGTGCACTATCACAATCACCATAACATCCACTTCCCCGTCCCTTGACACACACCTTTCCTATTTTAAAAGAGTTTAAAATTTTTCACGTTGCCAAAAATGTCTGTATTATTACCGCAGTAATATAGGATCATGTTTGATGAGATGACCACAGTTTTAGGCAGTGCCCTGGGAGTCAGAGATGCTTCCAGGGGTCTTCCCCATGCTGTTCCCATGTCACACACCACATGGCCAGATAAAGTTGTAAAATGTTAAGATGACATTTCCTGGTGAATGCATTTGTCTTGGTTGAAAGCAATGCAAAAGTGCAAAAAATGCATCAAAAATGCTACGTGTAAACATAGCCAAAGTTGTGGAGGAGCATTTTTGTATATTTATTTTGCCTTATATACAAGTCATTACCCTGGAAAGTATGTTCCTTAACAAATTTCCCAGGAAAATCCATTTTGATTTAGTTTTTGTATGTTTTATTGTGAGTCCATAAAAGAGGCGTAATACCTCTGACAACATTGTTGACAGCAGTGACCTGGGAGTCACAAATGCTTCTAGGGGTCTTCCCCATGCTATTTCCATGACACTGAGGCACTGTTCCCCTCGATTTGGGCAATTTTTCGGCCCTCTGCAGATTGTCGGGGGGGGGGGGGTGGGCGCCAGAGAAATGCTCGGACCGAGCACTCGAGCATTCCAATTTGCTCGACTCGAACAACGAGTACCTGAGCATTTTAGTGCTCGCTCATCACTAGTAATGAGTCAAAAATTTTTAAAACCATCCAGCTTTCATAAGGTGTACCTCAATATGGATGGTCCCTAACTCTATTGACTCACCTCTCCATGTTCCCAGCCAGGTCTCAAATGAAATGGAGAAAAGATAGGAACTAGACTTAGCTCGTAATTAAACCTTTTTGGGAAAGATGGATGGAAAAGGATGAACAGTCAGAGAGGAGGTCACCACTTTAATACAAACTACAAAAAAAAACAAATAAGTGCTGGCACACCTTTAATATATAATTATTATGTGGATGCACAAATACTGTATTTTTTGGCCAATATAAAAACATATCCTGTAAGATGGCCACTGGACAGGTCCTTGAGGGGAGATATGTATCATCGAGGTTGGTAGCTTTGGTGATGTAAGCCCGGGAAAGCATGCTCTAGCATGTATAGTGTTGAGAGAGTTAATAGGATGTATCAGGGCCGGGTTTTATTAGCATTCATATAGATGGGTGGGAGTGGCTGCTCACATATCCCCATCCCAGGGGAGTGGTTTGGCAAATAAAATGTAGACCAAGTGTTTCATTCAATGCCTGTGTCTGGAGATGTGTAGATCTCCAGTGTGTTGGTCTGTGCTAAGGACTTGAGAACTGGACACTAACCTGAGAGGGCAAACGTGCAATATTGCATGGACTTTTTACTTTGTGTTTCCACTTTGCGCTGGAAAAGGCTGTTTTTTTGTTTTGCTTCCTGTGCAGTTTATGCACTCTTAATAAACCAGCCTGGATATTCCACTGAAATCACTTCCTGTGCCTACCTCAACCGCAGCTGAGTGAGTACAAAGGCTTCAATTGGTGGAGAATGAGGGCACAAATCCCAAGGGGCAGTGTGACTGCCGCCGAGATACCGTATGTCCTGGGTGAAAGCAACTGCAGGAGCGAAAGCCATGGAGGATCTGATAAAGCAACTGGTGCAGGCTAATCTCTAGCAGTAACAGATATGGCAGCAGTATCAACAGCAGCAGTGGCACCAGCAGCAGATGAAGCAGCAGCACAAGCAGCAGATGGAACTCCTAGTTGAGGCAATCCGTGGCAGGGCAACCGTCTTACCCCCAAGTCCAGGTGATGACTCACCTGTGAGGAAGACAGTGAGAAGAGCCTTACAAAAGATGACCCTGGGTGATGACGTCGAAGTGTTCCTGACGGTTTTTGAGAAGGTGGCGGAGTGGGAGAAATTGCCTCCGGAGCAGTGAGCAGATGTTTCGGCGCCATATTTAACAGGGGAGCCACAGAAGGCCTATTATGACCTGGCAATGCAGAATGCAAAAGAGTATGCCAAGTTGAAGACTGAAATTTTGGCGCGCTTAGGAGTGACTTTGACTGTAAGGGTGCAACGGGTGCACTAATGGGTCTATTGCAAAGTCACACCTCCCCGGTTCCAAATGTTCGACCTCTAACACCTGGTTCAAAAGTGGCTGCATTCTGAATATTCCTTCCCAGCACAGATGGAGAGGGTCATCATGGAAAGGTTCATACACTCATTTCCGGGGCCGGTGGAGGCCATGCTAGGTTGCCCAGGGAGATTCCCATAATGCTGATGACCTGGTGGGGTTGGTTGAAAGGTACCCGGCAGTCGAGAGTACTTTGGAGAAGCAAAGGGTTGTAGCTTCTCCATACTGTGGTTCCCAAAGGGGGGAGCACACCCAAAAGAGGGGAACTGGAGCCACATCTGGGGGGAATCCAATAGCCCAGGAGGGGTTTGAGTTGCTGACAAAGTCCCCATCCAATAATGTAATTTTTTGGAGATGTCACACCATGGGTCACATAGCCGCCTGTTGCCCCATGACGAATGAGTCAATGGACTGCAGCATAGGACAGCGCTGCTCGTATTTTGCTTATCCTGTCTGCAGTGCTGTCCCTCAACCAGGCGAGGGACCACAGTCATGTCCGGTCTCAGTGAGTGGAGTGCAAATTACTGGTTTGTGGGAAGCGGGGAGTTTGGTAACCCTAGTGGAGGCCACAATTCCTCCTCGGCTGATTTCGGGGAAAATAGTGGGCATCTGCTGTATCCATGGGGACGCTAAGGACTACCCTGTGGCTCCACTGGTCATAGGCACAAACTGTGGCACTGACACCCATGAGGTGGGCATAGTCAAGGACCTATAGCACGCTGTTATAATAAGGCAGGACTTTGCCTTGTTTTGGAACTTGTAGAGGAAAGGGAGGATGCAGGGTTGTCCGGACAACATCCTGGTCGCTCCTAAAGAAACCTCATTGCAAGCTACAGCTTACGGGTTTCCCTTTTGTGTGCTTTTAGGCGATGAGAATGAGGCAGTATCCCCGGAGGCCAACATTTCTGAGCTGGAGGTGTCCAAACTTTGGAATCGCCCAACTCAGGGACTTAACACTAAAAGGGTCGTTTGATAATGTGACTGTCCTTAATGGTGTTGCTCAAGAGTGGGGGGCTGACACCTGATATCCATACTTTGTCATAAATGGGGAGTTACTATATTGGGTTACCAAGCTCAGAGGGGAGGTATTCGAGCAGTTACTAGTGCTAGGGCCATATAGATGCTGGGTGTGTTAGGTGGTCATCTGGGTGTAAAAAAAAACCCAGGAAAGGATTCTCCAGAGGTTCTTCTGCCCCAGTTGTTACTGAAAGATCATGAATTATTGTAGGCCCTGTCCCACCTGACAGCAGACCCCCCTGTGGCTCACTTCCGTAGCCCCTTAGTGCCATTACCTATCATCGAGGTCCCATTCGGTCGCATCGCCATGAATCTAGTAGGACCCCTGGTCAAGTCTTCCAGAGGACATCAGTATATCCTGGTGGCACAGGACTATGCTACAAGGTATCTGGAGGCAGTAAAACTATGAAACTCCTCCTCCAAGTGTATAGCCTGAGAGTTAGTCCATAGCCTTTCCAGAACGGGGTTGCCTAAGGAGATCCTAATGGACCAAGGAACTCCATTTATGTCAAAGGTGATAAGGGAGTTGTGCAAAACCCTTCAAATCACACAACTCAGGACCTCAGTCTACCACCCACAGACAGACAGCTTGGTGGAGAGGTTTAATAAAATCTTGTTGGCCATGTTGAAGAAGCTCATAGAGAAGGACGGCTGAGATTAGGACTGTCTACTGCCGTACTTTCTGTTCTCCATCAGAGAAGTCCTGCAAGCCTCTACTGGTTTCTCCCCTTTTGAGCTGTTGTATGGCCGACACCCCAGCGGACTCCTGGACGTAGCTAAGGAGATCTTCAAGATGGAGTCTACACCCTACGGATGTGTCATCAAACATGTTGCCCAGATGCAAGAGAGGATTGTTGAGCTGATGCCCATTCTGAAAGAACACCTCCTCAAAGCACAAGAGGCACAGTAGAGGGTGTACAACAGATCAGCGAGGGTGAGACACTTCAACTCTGGGGATCAGGTACTAGGGCTGGTAACTATGGTGGAAAGCAATGTCCTGGCCAAATGGCAGTGCCCCTATGAAGTAGTGGAAAAGATTGGCGACGTCAACTATAAAGTACACCAACCAGGGAGAAGGAAGCCCTACCAGGTGTACCAACTCAACCTGATTAAGCCATGGCGAGATAGGGAGACTGTGGAAGCTCCATGCTTGATGGCGAAGTCTGAAGCCGACGTGGAGGAGGTCAAGGTGGCAGAGTCGCTGTCATGTGCCCAAAAGCAACAGTGCCGAGAGTTGCTACAGCGGAATAGAGAACTACCGGGATGTACTCAGATCATAGAGCATGAGGTTCTTACAAAGCCTCATGTCCGAGTAAACTTGAAGCCGTATTGGATTCCCAAAGCCCGCCGAGAGGTGATCTTGAAAAAGGTGAAGCAGATGCTGAGCCTGGGAGTCATTGAAGAATCCAAGAGTGGCTGGTCCAGTTCCATAGTCTTAATGCCGAAACCAGATGGAAAATGGCGGTTTTGCAATGACTATAGGAAGCTGAATGAGGTCTCTAAGTTCGATACATATCCAATGCCCAGGGTAGATGAACTGATTGAAAGGCTAGGGCCGGCTAGGTACATAACTACCCTTGATCTCACAAAAGGGTATGGAAAATCCCCATGTCCCAAGATATCAAGGAGAAGATGACCTTCTCAATGCCAGACGTTTTTTTCCAGTAGACAAGGATGCCGTTAGGGTTGCAAGGAACTCCAGCTACCTTCCAGAGAGCCATGGATCAGATCCTAGTTCCCCACAAGAATGATGCAGCGGCCTATCTGGATGACATTGTGATCTACAGCCAGGATTGGAGAAGCCATCTGAGCAAAGTCCAGGCGATACTTGATGCTCTACGCAAGGAGTGGTTTTCCATAAACCCGAAAAAATGTGCCATGGGCATGGAGGAACCCAAATACTTGGGCTATGTCATAGGCAGAGTCAAGATAAAGTCCCAAATAAATAAAGTTGATGAGATCCATAGTTGGCCACAACCTCTCTCAAAGAAGCAGATCAGGGCGTTCCTGGGAATCATGGGTTACTACCGCCGGTTCATCCCTAACTTCACCATGATAGTTGCCCCTCTGACAAATATCCTTAAAGTGACAAAGTCAGCTATGGCTAATTGGTCTCCAGAAGCTGAGATGGCCTTTCAGGCCCTGTGCAAACAGCCAGTGCTGGTGGCACCAGATTTCTCTAAGGAGTTTGTGATCCAGACAGATGCATCATATGTCAGGCTGGGATCTGTCTTATCACAAGAGGTGAATGGGGAAGAGCACCCCATAATGTATCTAAGAAGGAAGTTGTCATCTTGTGAGAAGAATTACTCCATAGTGGAGAAGGAATGTTTGGCCATCAAGTGGGTGTTGGACACTCTAAGATACTATTTCTTAGGCAGGAAATTTAGGCTAGTGTCAGACCATGCCCCACTGAAGTGGATGAAGGGGAACAATGCCAGAGTGACTAGGTGGTTCCTAGCGCGTCAAGACTTTAGCCTCCTTGTAGAGCATAGACCCGTGAAGCTGCATAGCAATGCTTACTCACTGTCGAAGGTCCACTGTTTGATAGCAGTTTTGGGGTGAGCTGGACCGCAGGCCCCCTCTGCCCAGGTTTGGGCAGAGGGGGGCTATGTAAGATGGCCGCTGTTCAGGTCCTTGAGGGGAGATGTGTATCATCGAGGTTGGTAGCTGCGGTGATGTAAGCCCGGGAAAGCATGCTCCAGCACTTATAGTGCTGAGAGAGGTAATAGGGCATATCAGGGCCGGGTTATACGAGCAGTCATAGAGATGGTTGGGAGTGGCTGCTCACATATCCCTACCCCAGGGGCATGGTTTGGAAGATAAATGGAGACCAAGTGTGTCATTCAATGTCTATGTCTGGAGATATGTAGATCTCCAGTGTGTTAGTCTGTGCTAAGGACTTGAGACGCTGGACATTAACCCGAGCAGGCGTACCCACAATATTGTATGGACTTTTTACTTTGTATTTCCAATTTGTGCTGGAAAAGGCTGTTTTTTGTTTTCCTTCCTGAGCTGTTTATGTACTCTTAATAAACCAGTCTGGACATTGCACTGAAATCGCTTCCTGTGCCTACCTCAACCGCAGATGAGTGAGTACAAACTCTACAATACATACAATATACGTCAGCACACTGCTATTAACTAATGCATGAATTTCACTATTGTCAGCAACTATAGAGCTATTGGTTATTAAATAAACAAGTTCAGTCGCGAATTGCTAATAATAAGAGACAATGTGACCATTATGGGGTCCTTGAGTTGGGGGCATGCGAAATGACATTCCCTCCCCACATACACTTAGCAATTCTATTTCAACAGTATCAGCATCTTTAGGATGCAGATACAATTGAATACAATTGCGGAACAGGATACCTTTAACTCTTTGCTCCATTATTCAGGCTGTGCATCTCATTTTGAGTACAGAAGGTGCGATGACATCACCAGATTGCAACTGCTGCGTAGAGCTTCAGTCTGCATAAATCACAGACTGATGCAGCGCAGTGGGGGAAGATGGATAAGTAGTTTTTGCTACTTGCTGTTAATTGCTATGGGGGTCATATCATTTTGTGTGTAAGTGATATGGGACCTTCATACTGTGTGAGGAGGCTGTGGGAGCCATAATTCAGTGTGGGGTCAACAAACTGTGTATGTTTGAGGGTATTATACTGTGTGCGGGTCTGTGGAGGCTATCACACTGTGTGTGAGGGATCAGCATATAGTGTGTGGGGGGTCATCATACTGTGTGAGGGGCTATTAGGTCAATCAAGCTGTGTGCGCTGTCATACAGTGCCGGGAGTGTGGGGACATGTATACTCTGTATGAGGGTATGTGGGGGCCATCATACTTTGTGGGGCATCATGTTGTTGAGGGGAGCAGTGGGTACATCATACTTTGGTTGGGGGTTTATTGGGTCATAATTCTATTTGTGGGGATTGTGGGGCCATCATACTGTGGGGACACCAAACTGTATTGGAGGTCGCCGATGAGGGCCTCATAATCGGCGTGAGGTAACTATGAGGATATCACACTATGTGTGGTGGGCATGGTGAGGGAATCATATTGTATTGTTCTAAAATATATAAATAATGCACCTTTAAATGTTAAACATTTTTCTAAATACCTTTATACAGCAAAAAGGGTTGCTTTATCAACTATACTTTTTCAGGATTCCAAGATGGAAGCTATCAACAATCACAACCCATCCAAGATCTCAGAGAACATGTATTAGAAGTAGGACAGACTGCATGAATCACAAGAATGAGGTCCTATCAGAGCAGTGTTCTATCAGGCATCATGAATGCACATTCCACGGTATAGTCAACCTGACAGGACACTGAGTGAACCTGGAGTAAAGGAGAAGATAAACACCTTTCTTTAGCTGACTGAGAATGAACATTCATCTCAGTCAGCCTGACAGTTTTAGTGCGTTTGTCTTTTGCTTCACGCAGACCGTCCTTCTGTATGTGTGTCTGTGTGGGGCTTCACGCATTCCGTCCTACTATGTCCTGGTAGTTGCCATGCTTAAAATCCTGATAGAGTGTAGAAGATAAAGAATACCTTGTTGTTATATAAAGGTATTTAGAAAAATGTTTAATAAAATAAATAAAAAATACACAATTAAATATTATATTTTTTGGAGAACCCCTTTAAGGAGCTTATACTGCTCTATAACTACAGGTTCGATATGACACGTTCCTTTTACATACAGGGGAAAAAAGACAGTATTTATAAAACAACACAGTATTACAATTACAAGGTTTACAAGATAATGCTATGAATATTACTGATAAAAGTGTGAACTCTATCTATCTATCTATCTATCTATCTATCTATCTATCTATCATACATAAATATTCACATTGGCTTTATTCACATTCCAGGCTTTAATCTGCCGCTAATTGCAGTATAATTCAATTCTTGAGCAGTAAGTAACAAGAGTGGAAGGATTAATGTCTTTCTCTATTCTATTGATATAACCTTCGGCAGAAGAATCCCTAGTCGTCTTTAAGTCAGTGTGGAAAGACTGCTAACAGGAAATCTTTCAACTGTCCCACAATACCCACTAAATACCTAAAACAGTCAGATGTCAAACAAGCCTTAAAATAATGACAGCTAAATGACTTCAGGCACCATGTATCTAGCTGAAGTTGCGCTTTATAGATGCACTCTTACATTTTTATCTTGGTCTCTTAGCTGCCACATGCAAACTACATGTCTTTAGTGACAGATATTATACAGACAAGTGACCTGTAAGATGCACTCCATACCAAACGTTTACGCTGTGTTGTACCTAGTGCAGAGCCTGAGATGTTCACCACAGAGAGAATTTTTGCAATGCATGCCCCTCATGCACTGTACCAAACATCATACCCTTTGTCAGTGAGACAATGTTTCTTTTGCCTGGACCTTCTTCTTTTAACCCATGGTTTCCATCTTCTTACAAATGTAAGGGGCAAGAATGGGGGTATTGAATAACATTGAAGAAATATTGTAGAAATTATTCATAATACAAGTTAAAATAATTTATATTGGAATTCATTTGTGATAGTATTTCATCTTAAAATTGGTTTGCTTGGCATATACAAGCAAATTGTAATATTGCATCTTTTTAATTATACTAGATTTCTTAATTACAGTCTCTATTCTCCAGACCCTCATAATGAGCTTAGGTTATAGATGATTTAGTGCCAAAAATGTGTAATTGGTGAAGAATTGTTGAACTCGATGGATCTAGGTCTTTTATCAACCTATGTTACTATGTTATATATATATATATATATATATATATATATATATATATATATATATATATATATATACAGTACAGACCAAAAGTTTGGACACACATTCTCATTTAAAGATTTTTCTGTATTTTCATGACTATGAAAATTGCACATTCACACTGAAGGCATCAAAACTATGAATTAACACATGTGGAATTATATACTTAACAAAAAAGTGTGAAACAACTGAAAATATGTCTGATATTCTAGGTTCTTCAAAGTAGCCACCTTTTGCTTTGATGACTGCTTTGCACACTCTTGGCATTCTCTTGATGAGCTTCAAGAGGCAGTCACCGGAAATGGTCTTCACTTCACAGGTGTGCCCTGTCAGGTTTAATAAGTGGGATTTCTTGCCTTATAAATCGGGTTGGGACCATCAGTCATGTTGTGCAGAAGTCTGCTGGATACACAGCTGATAGTCCTACTGAATAGACTGTTAGAATTTGTATTATGTCAAGAAAAAAGCAGCTAAGTAAAGAAAAACAAGTGGCCATCATTACTTTAAGAAATGAAGGTCAGTCAGTGCGAAAAATTGGGCAAACTTTGAAAGTGTCCCCAAGTGCAGTTGCAAAAAAAAGGAAGACCAAGAGTCAACTCTGCTTCTGAGGATAAGTTTATCCGAGTCACCAGCCTCAGAAATCGCAGGTTAACAGCAGCTCAGATTAGAGACCAGGTCAATGCCACACAGAGTTTTAGCAGCAGACACATCTCTACAACAATTGTTAAGAGGAGACTTTTTGCAGCAGGCCTTCATGGTAAAAATAGCTGCTAGGAAACCACTGCTAAGGAGAGGCAACAAGCAGAAGAGACTTATTTTTGCTAAAGAACGCAAGGAATGGACATTAGACCAGTGAAAATCTGTGCTTTGGTCTGATGAGTCTATATTTGAGATCTTTGGTTCCAACCACCGTGTCTTTGTGCGACACAGAAAAGGTGAACGGATGGACTCTACAGGCCTGGTTCCCACCGTGAAACATGAAGGAGGAGGTGTGATGGTATGGGGGTGCTTTGCTGGTGACACTGTTGGGGATTTATTCAAAATTGAAGGCATACTGAACCAGCATGGCTACCACAGCATCTTGCAGCGGCATGCTATTTCATCCGGTTTGCGTTTAGTTAAACCATCATTTATTTTTCAACAGGACAATAACCCCAAACACACCTCCAGGCTGTGTAAGGGCTACTTGACCAAGAAGGAGAGTGATGGGGTGCTACGCCAGATGACCTGGCCTCCACAGTCACCAGACCTGAACCCAATCGAGGTGGTTTGGCGTGAGCTGGACCACAGAGTGAAGGCAAAAGGGCCAACAAGTGCTAAGCATCTCTGGGAACTCCTTAAAGATTGCTGGAAGACCATTTCCGGTGACTACCTCTTGAAGCTCATCAAGAGAATGCCAAGAGTGTGCAAAGCAGTCATCAAAGCAAAAGGTGGCTACTTTGAAGAACCTAGAATATAAGACATATTTTCAGTTGTTTCACACTTTTTTGTTAAGTATATAATTCCACATGTGTTAATTCATAGTTTTGATGCCTTCAGTGTGAATGTACAATTTTCATAGTCATGAAAATACAGAAAATTCTTTAAATGAGAAGGTATGTCCAAACTTTTGGTCTGTACTGTATATATATATATATATATATATATATATATATATATATATATATATATATATTTCAGGGGCATCCACTTCCGCTAATTAGGAATTCCAAATGAGACAAATCCTTTCATAGAATTATAACATCTTTTTGAATACAGACTTTGGTTTACAGTAGCAAAGAAAATATTTTAGAGCCATCCTGCCTCTAGCACTCTTAAAAAATACCTTCATCATGGGCTGGATACAACCAACTAAAACATTATTACAACACCATAAACCATGCAACCACACCACCAGTATACTGAGGATTTAAAGGGAACCTGTCACCAGAAAAAAAGCTATTAACCTGCACATATGGGATTAATCTGCAGGTTAATAACATTACTAACCTGCTCGGCGCCTGCACGTAGCCAAACGCTAGAGGGAGAAAATTAACTTTATTACCCTCAGGCAGGGATTCCTAACGGGCTCGGGGTCTTGAGGAATTATTACCATAAAGTTATAATATAAGATTTCACAACATCAAAACCATTAATATGAGGCATACAGGAAGGACTAGATTGACATTTCTATCACCTGTGTTCCCATATTAATAGGTTTTATACATCCCAGGGGTGACAGATTTCCTTTACGTGAGCTAGGGTGCATAGTAAGGCTTGTTACAATCAAGCATATTATAATATTACTTAGCTGGTAGTAGAAGCTGGTTGCTGCATAGCAGTCAAGAGCAGATGACAAGATAATCAAACACTCGGCTGAGGCAGAGCCAAATGGAAAGTGAGGTTGATTCCTGGAAAGCACTTGGAATCAGAGAACAATGCTACCTGAATACTTAAGTGGTGTGCAGCTGCACGAGCTGGCCCCAAAAGGCCTTGGATGATAACATCAGAGGTGCGTGCCTGGTCTCCAGCTCAGACTAAGGCTATGTGCCCACGATGCAGAAATTCTCCAGATTTTTTCCTGAGCGTTTCGGCATCTCCCTGGCAGAAAAAACGCATGCGGATTGTACATGCGTTTTCCCTGCCAGGGACAAGCGGAAGTGAAGCGTTCTTCACATGCATCGCCGCATGCGGTTTGTCAAGCGTTTTCCAAGCGATTTTAGCATCACTTGGAAAGTGCTTGACAACTTGGTCACACTATGTAAATCCATGCAACTGGCATGGATTTATACAGTGTGACCGAAAGAATGGTAAAAAATAAAAAATAAATATTATACTTACCTTCTGATGGTCCCCGGTGTCTTTCTCCGATGCGTCCTGGCTTGCCGGCAGCTCGCGGTAGGTTAAAGTGAGTCCACTGCGAGCTGCAGGCAAGCTGAGACAAGGACACCGGGGGCCATCAGAAGGTAAGTATAATGTATATGTTTTATTTTATTCTTTTTTTTTTACAGGTATTATGGTACCCGTGTCCGGAGGAGAGTCTCCTCTTCTCCAAACCCGGGTACCATCCGCACATTGAAACGTATGGAATGCGCATCTACATATGCAGTGATGCGGATTCCATGCATTCCAATGCAAGTCAATGGCGGCGATAACGCCGCGCTTCCGCAAAATAATTGGTAGTGCTGTAGTACTACTGTAGTAGCGATAGTGATTTTTCCGCAATGATAATTCACAGCGGAAATTTCCGCAGCATGTGCACAGCACATGCGGATTATCATTGGGGAACATGGCAGCCCTTCTACCATGCGTTTTTTAAGCGTTTCTGCAGCGGAATTGCGGCTGCAGAAATGCTTAAACGCATAGTGGGCACACAGCCTAAGACACAAAGAGCTGGCCCAGCTTTGGAGTCAGAACAGTGGTAAGTAAACAGTGATTAACAGTGATATAGCCAGTGAATAGTGATGTCACACGTCATAATAGGCTGGAGGCATATCCTGATATTAATGCGACAATATAGCAATGCATCCCTGATTAAATAAATATTCCAGCAATTTTTTATAATGCTCACACAGTGATGAATGAATCTGTCAAAATTAAAATTTGGCAGATTCGCTTGCATTCAGCCACAAAATTTGAATTTCCCAATTAAAGACGTTTGTGCTCTGCAGTGATATAGTGAGACAGTCTGAATCAGCATTACATAGGATATACTGAGATTAGGACAGAATATAATGCAGTATGTATCAGGGACAGCAACTCAATGTTACTGATACACTACTGCTGCCATTGGATATGAGCAAGAGCTACTGTATGTGAAGATACTATGGCATCATGGGAAATGTAGTTGGCATTAGGGAAACCAAGAAGAAATCAAGATAGCCAACAATGCAGACATGGCACACCAACTAAAATAGGTATACAGAAGGTATATACTGTAGAAAAACCTGGACATTATTTTTCTAATACCCTATGCTATACTATGGAGGAGTGCTTCTTCAGGAGAGTTTCTGGGAAGGAAAGAAGAACTGTGCAAGGTATCACTAAGAAGATAAAATAATATGTACTGTAAGTACACATTCATAAATCATTATAAAACTTTTGTATAAGCAACATATTTTGGCGTTGGTAAGAAAGGTTTCCGAATTTAGTTGCCATCTACCTAGACTTGTTTCCATTACTTTACATGGTCATACTTGACACTCTTCTGCCTTCTACATTTTGAGATCTTAAATAAATCAAACCAATGTATCTGCTTTTTGCTATATTTTAGCTATATTATCATGAGAACACTGGATTAGACTTATTTTAAGTGTTTGTTGAAAAACTATTTTTATAGAGCAAGGTAGGTTATTTAAACAAACAAAATTCTTCCTCCAATGTCAAGGTAAATCCCGCAGTAGGGACAGATAAGGATTTTATGACTTTCTTATCACAATAAACTCTTTATGTGTTACAATGATCCATTAGCCTGTGACCAGAGGAAAAAAAATCTTAGCAGTAACACAAAACAGACTTAATGCTATCCTATTCTGAGCACAATATTTCTTTGTGACGTCTTTGCGTAGGCCAAAAGGTTATCTGCAATCATACTAAAACTATCTTTCTTGATGTACAGTAGGTATGCTGGGACCTTCTGCGAATGAATATAATCATGAGCCTTGTTTTGCAGGGACTTTATGGAAGAAGACATGCTTGGAGTAACATAAGGAAACAGACTGAGGAAATCCTCTGGAGAGTGGCACTTTGTCTTGAGATTAAACAGATGTTTTATAAGTCCTAAACAATGCAGACAGGAGTATTGTTAGAGGCTTGTTGGGTTTGTGTATTTAATCCTTCTAGTTATCTTCAATGACACAGCAAATATGGCAAAAATAGGGTTCCCAAATTCTGCAATTGTTCACATCGACAGGCTGGTGAATATACATAGAAGACTATCAATGTAGAAATCAATTGAGTGCTTGAAGCAGTACAGATTATTCGTGGCAGGATCATTATGGTGGGATGTGACCCGTGAGTCAGGTTAACTCTAGCATTCCATGATGGTAAAGCATAATTAAATTTGCTCTAACAATCACTTTATTGAGACTTGGTCAGTTACTTAAATCAGACCTTGCTTGTTAAAATAACTGACCTTGGCAATCCTTGATGATGTGTCCAATCAATGTAAACTTTAGTAAATGTTCCATGTTTTAATTTGGTTTAATAATTTTGGACAGAAGCTGAAAAAAGAAACATGATCATCACATGTTCACATTTGTTGTGTGTTTTTGTAATTAACCTCTTTACGGCCAGATCATTTCCATACCCAGATTTTTGTTTTTCGTGTTGTATGCATTTAGTAAGATATTGACATTTACTTCCATTATTATATTCATAGTATATCTATTTATTTCTACATGATGATATATAGAATATCTTCACAATACTAATCTGAAAATAATCAAATATTAAAAGCCTTCACAGAGAATAACAGGTTATTTTTACAATTTTGTTGTATAGCTTTACATCTAATATATGGACAATAGTTAAAAAAATAAGAAAACTTCCAAACTGTTATATATAAATCTTAGAACAATTCTCTACTCTAGAAGACAATATTTTTGCAATGTTGTGTTTTCATTTTAAGGAATTTGTACTCAATTTTGTAATGACTAAGCATTTGGAAACTGGTTTACCCCATGTGCTAATATGACCTATTGGTGCTTTTATGTCTAAATTGGAGTTTTCCATTTTGTGTCAATTGAATTGGATTTTGTTGAGAAGCTTTTATTAAAGGGATTGATGACTACTTTATAATTCCCTTTTATATGAACTAACAACCGCTCTTTTGTAAATACATTGCTTTCCAAAAACTTACTGTAACCTGGCTATAGTACTGGTCACATGATGCCTGGCTGAGAATCTCCTGACTGTTACGTCAAGTCAGATTCTCCCTGACTTCCTGGCTTTGGAATGTAATGTAACACCACATTCATGTGACTCATGTACATATACTTACTATAAATTTTTAGTGTGTATATATGTATATATACACACTATGCTTTGCATTACTCTGCATATATATACAGTATCTCACAAAAGTGAGTGCACCCCTCACATTTTTGTAAATATCTTATTATATATTTTCATGAGACAATACTAAAGATATGACACTTTGATACAATGTAAAGTAGTCAGTGCACAGGTTGCATAACAGTGTAAGTTTGATGTGCCCTCTAAATAACTCAACACATTGAAAATGGCCAAATTGTACCCCAAAAAACATTATTCCCTCCCCAGTGTCATGTGACTCATTAGTGTTACAAGGTCTCAGGTGTGTTAAATTTAGTATTATCCCTCTCACACTCTCTCATACTGGTCACGGGAAGTTCAACATGGAATCTCATGGTAAAGATTAAGAATGCTCTGAGAATCAGAAAAAAATAATTGGTGCTACACATAAAGATGGCCTAGGCTATAAGAATATTGCCAACACCCTGAAACTTAGCTGCAGCATGGTGGGCAAGACCATACAGCGGTTTAACAAGACAGGTTCCACTCAGAACTAGCCTCGTCATGGTCGACCAAAGAAGTTGAGTGCACGTGCTGAGTGTCATATCCAGAGGTTAGCTTTTCAAAATAGACAGATGAGTGCTGCCAGCACATTTCTGCAGAGGTTAAAGGGGTGGGGGTTCAGCCTGTCAGTGCTCAGACTATACACCGCACACTGCATTAAATTGGTCTGTATGGCTGTCATCCTAGAAGGAAGCCTCTATTAAAGATGATGAACAAGAAAGCCCGCAAACAGTTTGCTGAAGACAAGCAGACTGAGGACATGAATTGCTGAAACCATGTCCTGTATTCTGATGAAACTAAGATAAACTTATTTGGTTCAAATGATGTCAAGCATGTTTGGCGACAATCAGGTGAGGAGTACAAAGCCAAGTGTGTCTTGCCTACAGTCAAGCATGGTGGTGGGAGTGTCATGGTTTGGAGCTTCATGAGTGCCTCTGGCTGTGGGAAACTACAGTTCATTGAGTGAACCATGAATGCCAACATGTACTGTGACATACTGAAGCAGAGCATGATCCCCTCCGTTTAGAAACTGGGCCACAGGGCAGTATTTCAACATTATCTTGCCTCCAAACACATCTCCAAAATGACCACTGCCTTACTAAAGAAATGTCTCCAGATCTCAACTTTATTGAGCATCTGTGGAGCATCCTCAAATGGAAGGTGGAGGAATGCAAGGTCTCGAACATCCACCAGCACTGTGATGTCGTCATGGAGCAGTGGAAGAGGATTCCAGTGGTACCTTTGAAGCTCTAGTGAACTCCATGCCCAAGAGAGTTAAGGCAAAGCTTGAAAATAATGGTGGCCACACAAAACATTGACATTTTCATTTAGGGGTATACTCACTTTTGTTGCCAGCGGTTTAGACATTAATGGCTGTGTGTTGAGTTATTTAGAGGGCACACCAAATTTACACTGTTGTACAAGCTGTACACTGACTACTTTACATTGTATCAAAGTGTCATATCTTCAGTGTTGTTCCCATGAAAAGATGTAATAAAATATTTACAAAATGTGAGGAGTGTACTCACTTTTGTAAGATACTGTATATATACACCCTGCTGTATTCCCTCTACATACCTCCCAACTTTTACTGACAGAAAGAGGGATAAACAATGGCAAAATTGCCCTAACCATGGCCAGGAGGAGATGTCAGAGGGGTCGGTGCAGTAAGGGACATTCAGCAGATTCCTGGGATTGTCCCGCTGTGTTTGGGATGGTTGGGACTTATGGATTTAGTTTTTGTTCATTCATTCATAGTTGTAGCAGTTATGACTTTCTCATTCTAAAGTAATCTTCACTATATAACATCTTGCTTTTTTGTGTCTTTAAGGCCATGTTCACATGTTGCATAAATACTGTATTTTTTGTTTTCTGAAAGTTTTTTGCAAGTGTCGGCACTAAACTATGCAATAATAATCTTCTCTGGTTACTGCAATTTTGCTGACTTTTTTAATTTGCCTTTCCCCCTTTTATATCTTTTTGGTACAGATGTGAAGCAGGGCTTTTAATGTATGTTTTATAGTACAGGAAAGCTTTGAATTTGCACTTAAAAAAGCAACTGCATTTTTTACATGCACTTGTTGCAAGAGTTTTTTCCAAGCTCTCCATAGAAGCCTATAGAAAAAAATAAGCACAAACATGGCACAATTCAGCAGCGACTTTAGACACAGTGGGTGCAGTTTTCATGTACAGTAGTGTTCAAAATAATAGCAGTCCAATATGACTAACCAGATTAATCACTGTTTTCGGTATAAATTATATTACCACATGTCAAACAATTTACCAGTTGGTGCAGTAGATTCTAAGAAAATCAACAGACTCAGCATTCATGATCTGCATGTTTTTATTTGAATAATTAATTGAAAGGGGGTGTGCTTAAAATAATAGTAGTGTGGAGTTCAATTAGTGAGGTCAATCATTCTGTGAAGAAACAGGTATGAATCTGACGCGCCCCTGCGCCTGCTGTGTCGCGCAGCGTCTCGCGCACGGGGGCTTACCCGGAACCGGATCAGATGAGGGTTGTAGTCTCCGAGTGGCGGGGACCCGGTCCGTGCCCAGGGAGTCAAACTCAGTGTGTGGCAGTCTTGATAGGTGTTATTTGAGTGTCGACTACGCCACCCGTTGATTTGCAGCTATGGAGCTGCCGCTGCAGGGCAGACCGCTGATGCCAGTGTAGAATTGTGCAGCGTGATAGTATAACCCCCAACGGGAGGGGTATGGCCTCAGGGCAGCCGACGTGGAAGATGGGGGTAGCAGGAACCACTCAGAGACGGTGCGGTGTAATTCAGGGTCTTTACTGGTAACAACGATAGACCTTCCCGGAGTACTTGCTAGCGAACGGGGCCTGGTCAGTCCTTGAGCAGATGGGATCTCCCCTGGCCAGGCGGAGTTGTAGGCCTCCCAAACTGACTGTACTCTTCTGGCTACCTTGCTAGAAGCGGATATAAGTAGCCCATGTCCCTGAGTGTGCCGTGTGGTGCTCACCCGTATGGCCGGTGACTCGGGGCCTTCTAATGGCTTCCGCTCCACGATGGCGGTGCTGGTCCCACGCGTGTGACCTTGCCTTCGGGTTTCTGGGCCTGAGGACCTGAAATCCCCTGCCGGTCGGCTTCTGCTGCTGGGTAAGAGTTAGTCCCCACAGCCTCGGACGCCGGGTCCGGTAACAAAGCTTCTCAGTCAGGGCGAGCTCTGCAGCTGCCAGCCCCTGACTCGTAGTAGTATTGCTCCCACTGAGCTTCTGCTGTTTCTTCCTATGACTGTTTCTCGTCTCTACTTCTTCTCTACTACTCACCCTGCCTCAGCCCCGGGTTTATATAGGGGAAGTTCTTCCCCTCCCAAGACTGGGCAGGAGGTGTGGCATGCACAGGATCCCTGACCAAAGGACCTCCCACCTGCTCTCAGACATAACATTACATTACTGTGGGAAACCAGACCCCTGGGGTGCCACAAATCAGATGGCCCTTATTTAAGGGTGAAGCCAGCACATGTTGTACATGCATTTCTCCTTGAAAGCCTGAGAAATATGGGTCGTTCGAGACATTGTTCAGAAGAACAACGTACTTTGATTAAAAAGTTGATCAGAGAGGGTAAAACTAATAAAGAAGTGCAGACAATGATAGGCCGTTCAGCTAAAATGATCTCCAATGCTTTAAAATGGAAAGCAAAACCAGAGATAGGTGGAAGAAAACAGAAGACTACCAGTCATAGGATGGAAGAATAGCCAGAATGGCAAAGGCTCAGGCAATGATCAGTTCCAGGATGATCAAAGACAGTCTCAAGTTACCTGTGAGTACTGTGACAGTTAAAAGACGCCTGTGTGAAGCTAATCTATTAGCAAGAAGTCCCGCAAAGTCCCACTGTTAAAAAAAGACATGTAATGAAGCGGATACAATTTGCCAAAGAACACATCAACTGGCCTAAAGAGAAATGGAGAAACATTTTGTGGACTGATGAAAGTAAAATTATTCTTTTTGGGTCCAAGGGCTACAGACAGTTTGTCAGATGACCCGCAAACTCTCCATTCAAGCCACAGTACACTCTGAAGACAGTGAAGCATGGTGGTGCAAGCATCATGATATGGGCAAGTTTCTCTCTGGTGTTTGGTATGGCATTAAAATACTTGAAGAGGTCATGTTGCATTATGCTGAAGAGGATATGCCCTTGAAATGGGTATTTCAACAAGACAAGGACCCTAAACACACCAGTAAACGAGCAAAACCATGGTTCCAGTCCAACAAAATTGAGGTTATGGAGTGGCCAGCCCAATCCCTGGTCCTTAATCTGATAGAACACTTGTGGGGTGGAATCAAAAATGCCGCTTCTGCCAAAAAATTGTGGGATGTGGTCAAAGCATCCTGGGCTGGAATAACAGTTGACAGGTGCCAGAAGTTTGTTAACTGTGCAACATACATGTGAAGCAGTTCTAAAAAACTGTGGGTATACAACTAAACACTAGGTTAGTGATTCACAGGAATGCTAAATTCTCAAAAAAAGGAGTACATATTGTGAGTTTGTAAAGACAAATGCAGACACTGCTATTTTTCAGAACAGGCCAATGTTCGTTTTTTGTTATTTTCTGTAAAGTAGTTAAAAGTTAGTGTTTTGAATGTTTTGAATTAGAAAACAGTGTATAATGTTCCCAATGCATGGAAATAAAAACTAGTATAAAGATTTTGTGCTTAATTCATGTTTTTGAACACACTGCTATTATTTTGAACACTACTGTAATTACATCTGATTTGCTTGAACAGTTAAACCCAGCAGAATTTCTGCGTAATAAATGCAGCATTTACATGTGAACACAGCCTAAATTCCAAGTAAAGTGGATGTGATTTCTTGAAAACTCTTGACCGCTGTGCATCTGAAGACGCTGTTGAACTGTGTGGTTTTGGTGCATTTTTTTTTCTATACGCTTCTAAGTGGAGTCTGAAATAAATACATGCAAAAAATCGCCATTGCATTTTTGAGTGCAGAATCAAAGCTTTTCTATACTATTAAGGCATGATTTTTTTACTTTAGTATTTTACTTTACTTTACTTTTACTTTAGTGTTTTACTTTTTACTTTAGTATTTGTAAGCCAAAATCAGGAGTATAACAATCAGAGGAGTATAAGTATAATACAAAGTATAATACAAAGTATAATACAAACATATGCACCACTTCTGCAATTTTTGTCCACTCCTGGTTTTGGCTTTCAAATACCGAGGTAAAAAACTCACCAAATACTCAACGTGTGCACGTGGCCTAGAGTAGCATTAAGAACACTGCTTCAAATCTGCACCAAAAACACAAGTGGTAGGGCAATTGCAGAAAACATGCAGAGGAAAAGTAGCAGAAAAATAACAGTATTCACTTTACATGTGAACACATCCTTAGTATTATATTTTTACTACATCTTTTTATGGGTTTAATGGAGAAACAAATCAATCACGTCATTTTTTTGCCATCATTTATCAATTACCATAAATAATCTATTAAATGTGTTGTGCGGACTGTTATAATTACAGGGATATCAAATATGTCTGTGTTACTTGCTGATTTGTGAATTTTTTTTAGATATATTAACAATGACATTTTTGGAATTGTTTTTCATAAAAACGCTGCTTCAAATCTGCACTAAAAACACATATGCAGTGGGTAGTGATGAGCGAATGTGCTCGGCGAGTATTTCCGGGTTGCTCGGGCGGGCAACTCGGGTCCCCGTCCTGCATGTTTGATGTTCTTTAGAGAGCCAATGAACATGCAAGCATTGCTTGCCACGCACTGTAATGCCGTAGTCATGTTGGTTGTGGGCATTACAGTGAATGACTGGCCCACAGCATCATCAGGTCTATGTAAGACCTGGCGCCGCTATGCTCGTCACAGTCTACCCCGGAAACAGGCAGAGTAGGGAGAGATGCTGCTGAGTAAGGGAGAGATTTTCTTGTTTATAGTTAGTATAGGTATTCCACAACATATATATATATATCCATCTGAACTAACAGTCCTTCTGGGGACTAATCCAGCTGCATGTATTCAGTGTGTCGGTCAAGCTATTCACACTAGGTCTCTGTGAAGAATACAGACCTGCTATTTAAAACCGTGGTTCTCTGTCAGATGCATCTCACATATAAAAATATCACTGACAATTCAATTAAAAAACTGGTTATTTTTATTGAACAATTATAATGTAGACAAAGAGCACATAAAAATGCAGTAATCTAAAATGACTGCACAGAGATAGAACAAAGAGGGATTTAGAAGCAAAAGTGCATTGGTATATAGATCAGGTCATCGGTGATCTATATACCAATGCACTGTTGCACCTTTTTCTCGAATCTTGAAAATTGCCAGGAATTAGAGGATACACTAATATCTCTAATTAGGCCATATAGAGATTGCTGTTAGAATAACATACCCAGCATTGGGCTTGCCACCACTTTTTGCTTGTAAATCCCTCATTGTACTATCTCTGTGCAGTCTTTTTATATTACTGCATTTTTATGTATTATTAAGTTCTTTGTCTAAATTATAATTGTTCAATAAAGATAACCAGTTTTTTAATTGAATTGTCAGTGGTATTTTTGGATGCTTTGGCACCCAAATATAGGTTTATAATTTGTATAATGCACTGTACCATACTTTGGGATACTATTTATGGTCAGATCAAACAATGCTATATCTCCAGCCAATATGAAATATGTATGTTTTTTGAATATTAGTTTGAGTATCTCACATATAACAGCATTCCAAAATCAGCCATTTCTGGCTTCCCTTTCCATTTTGTTGCAGTGTGTCAGTCAAGCTATTCACACTAGGTCAAGAATAGTAAATAGTAAATAGTGAAGAATAGTATTAGTAAACTACAGGCCTGCAATTTAAAGCCATGGTTCTCTGTCACACGTATCACATATAACCGAGGTTCAAATTCAGCCATTTGTAGTGAATGTGGAAAATATTGTCATCCATTTATAGATTGTAGCAGTGTGTCAGTGTACACAATTTTCAGCTCCATTTGCTTGTTCGCAGAATACAGCCAGATTTTTTAGTTTTATTCATATTATGGTACTGTGGAAGCAGAGGAACTTTTTTCAATGATCAGATGCATGTGATCCATATGACTGCCGTAATAATACAGAAATTTTATGGAGCGTGCCAAATATTCCACTCCATTTAAAGTCAGCCATCTGTGTTCTGTTGAACCAATTGACACTGGGTCACTGACAAATACCATACTATTAGGCGAAACCGTGGCCATAAGACATTATCCCATATGCCTGCCCTAATAATCCAGCAATTATTGTGAGAGTTCCAAATATTACACTCTATTTAAAGTATTGCAGTTGTGGGTTCAAACCTATTCACAGTTGGCCGCTGACAAATAGCATATCTGTGAATAATGTTGTCAGAGTATTATGCCACTTTTGCGGACTGACAAAAAAAAAACATACAAAAAACATTGAGAAACATTCTTTCCAGGGTAATGACTTGCATATAAGACCAAAGAAATAAAAAATAAAGTTATGGACTGTGCAAGACATTTATGTGACCAGAATGAACACTCATCTGCAGCTGGTGATGATACCACCTAGCAGCACCTGTCCCTATTGCAAGAGCATCTAAAAGCGTTATCGATAGGGAATAGAATATATTTTACATTTTTTTTGGGCAGCACCAACAGCACGCAGTATAAGGCAATAATAACTGGCTGGATCGATGTAATACGATATAGATATATATATATATATATACGTATAAATATATATATATATATATTGTATATATATGTAATACGCAATGTAATACGCTGCGATACCTCACCCGTAAAAGAATTTCAGATAAGACAGTTAATATTCTAGAATATAGAATCTATTTTAATTGTCCTTCCCATTATTAAGGAGTGTGTCTCCTATACTGTTATTGCATATGCAGCAATTTCAAGGGCTGCCAAAAATTAGGACGAACTCCAATACACATTTGTTGAGATGTAAAAAAATAAATGAATAAAAAATTAAAACACAGTAGGATTTTTTTAGCATAAAAACCAGACTCGCCAATGTAACCTCAATGTAACTCCTGCACCTCCTCCTGCACCTTCGGCCTCCATCTTCAAAATGACCACATCAGTCACAAGCTGGAAGCACTGCAGCACTGCCTTGGCCAAGCGGCAACAAGCAGTGCTGAAGATAACATGCTTAATGCTTAGGTGACAAACCGACCACCACTGCAAAGTTGTTGAAAGCTGTAACACAGCAACCTGATCTGCTGCTCTCACCGCTGAACATTCAGCCAGGCATGGTCATGTGAGACAATGGGCAGAACCTGGTGGCGGAGAAATTACAGCCGGAGTATGCCAGTCTTTTCACTGAGCTAAAAAATATGACTGTGGTGAAATACAACACTTACCGAGAAGCAGTGTCAAAGTGAAAAACATTGGGCCCACCAGAGGATTCGATTTTGAGGGGCCAACTTTCTCCCCTGTGCAAGAGCCCCATAGCAGCTGCAAAGTTTGCACTATCATGAACTTTCGTGATGGAGAAGCCAGGGCCAACCCCAGGATTCTCTTTTAGGCTCGTCCAACTCTGCCGAGAAGCAGCCCTGGCTAAGAAAAGTGTGTGGGAATATTCCTGGACACTCTATGGCTGCCTTTTTACTGAGGAGGAAACCCACGCAAACACAGGGAGAACATACAAAATCCTTGCAGATGTTGTCCTTGGTGAGATTTGAACCCAGGACCCCAGCACTGCAAGGCTTCAGTGCTAACCACTGAGCCACTGTGCTGCCCTCTCTGTTCTCCCTCTGATATCTAGCATCATGATACATAGTATCTTCAGCTCCTTTGTGAGAAACTAATGTATTTGGGCAGCCACTCAGTCTACCAAATAAAATTCCTGAGAAGGAAATTGTGGATGGCTTCGCTACTGGTAGTGGGGGCACTGATAATACCATGGCGTCGTGCCATAGTTCACTGGAAATATTCGAGGCTGGTTGGAGCCAAGCTGATTCCCACAGAAAAGTACCAGCAGCAAGCTAAGGAGATGGTGTCCTCTATCATCATCATGACCTCATCTCGGCACTATGAACTCTCCTGAAGGAGAAGCCAGGGCCCACCGGAGGAGTCTCC
The DNA here is from genome assembly GCF_046119375.1 of Phyllobates terribilis. Lineage (NCBI taxonomy): Eukaryota > Metazoa > Chordata > Amphibia > Anura > Dendrobatidae > Phyllobates > Phyllobates terribilis. Next base: position 256,193,969 of record NW_027362764.1, read on the forward strand.
GGTTCTCTGGTGGGCACGTCCAATTCTGCCGAGAACCAGCCCTGGCTTAGAAGAGTGTGTAGGAAGGTTCCCGGACACTCTATAGCTGTTTTTTTTTTTACTGTGGACTGGCTCTGTACTGTCCTTGGCCACATTCACTTGTCCACGTGTTTGTGGTTAGGCGGTCCTTCCCAGTAAGTTCACTGGGGAGGGCACAGGTAATGCTCTGAGACCCGTGCTTGTAGAAGGCGGGGACAATACCGGGAGAAATAGTGGTGGCTGGGGACCGAGTATGGACTCCCGGCCACTGCCGCCATGAGGTTGTGGAAAGCTTCCTCCTCCATGAGCCTAAAGGACAACATCTCAAGTGCAAGCAGTCCAGAAATGTGTCAGTTTAGTATTGAGGCATATGGGTGGGTGGGGGGGCTGGCTGCATACTTGCGCTTGCATTCCAAGTAACAGAAAACTAAGGAGATGGATGGCCTCATCATTATCACAACCAGCAAGGTTTTCTCTATGAACTGTCCTGATGGAGAAGCGAAGGCCCATCGGAGGATTCTCCAGTTCTCTGGTGGGCCTGTCGAACCCCTGCCGAGAAGCATCCCTGGCTCCATACCTTCCCTGGCCCCATTCACTTGCCAACACATATCCAAACTCTTTCCACTTCTGAGCGGACCGAGCGAGAGGCCAGAATCTATAAATGGAAATATGAACAAAACAGCTCTTCGGAGTGTCCAAGTGTGGGATCAGTTGTCTCAGGGCACTCGGAATGGTGGGAGGAAGGAGGATCAGGGTGAGGAAGATGCCGACTCCAAGTAAAAAAAATCTCCCGGATCCGCGCATTCCTCAACCACGAATCTACAAAAACACTAGTGAATGCCCTTATCATCTCTCTTCTTGACGACTGCAACCTCCTGCTCTGTGGCCTCCCTTCTATCACTCTCGCATTCCTCCAATCTATCCTAAACTCTGTTGCCCGACTAATCCACCTGTCTCCTCGCTATTCCCTGGCCTCTCCTCTCTTTCAATCCCTTCACTGGCTCCCCATTGACCAGAGACTCCAGTTCAAAACCCTAACCTTGGTATGCAAGCAATCCACAACCTGTCTCCTCCATACATTTGTGACCTAGTCTCCCGGTACTTACCTGCACGCATCCTCCGATCCTCACAAGATCTCCTTCTCTACTCCTCTCTTATCTCCTCTTCCCACAATCACATACAAGATTTCTTCCGTGCATTCCCCCTTCTCTGGAACCATCTACCCCACCATTTTTGACTCTCGACTACTGTTGAAACCTTCAAAAAGCACCTGAAGAGCCACCTGTTGCAACATGCGTACAGCCTGCAGTAACCCTCTTTCCACCACAACACTGCGCGACCAGCTCTATCCTCACCTTCTATATCCTCACTGTGAGGACCTGGCCACTTACTAAATACTTTTCCAGCACTGAGCACCCATTTTCATCAATCTTATTTTTGTATTTTGTTAGAAATTTGCTTGCTGTGTTTTGTTAGTGATTTGTTTGCTCATCAGTTCAACCTCAGGTATCTATTCCATTCAGTAACCATATCTCCGAGACCTTGGGCCATTGTTCTCTCCGTCACCACAGGTAGTCTCACATGCAAACCCAGGGGATGGGTTCCACCTGAGAAAATATCTCCACTAAGGCACAATTAGCTGGGGGAGGGAGGGGTGATCTCTTCTGCAGATTCAGGGGGCTGAACCCTGTGCAGGAGAAAGGGAAGATTCATGGCTAGTCGGACTGAGAGCTGGGTGGTATCACGGGCTGCGGTCGTGATATCCATCATCCGAAGGAGCATATGCTGTGACTGCCAATATACCGGCGGGAGATACAAAAAGCTGTGGGCCAACCAAAAGTTGGGGGACAGTGGGTATCACCTGGTACGGGGCAGTGGAACTACTGATCCCAGTTTGGAAAATCGAGGACTAAGAGAATTGCCTGTTGGACATTTACCTGGAATTGCTGTTCACCGATGTCGGAAGGAATAAAACTATTTGCATCGATTACCTGCCTAGGTGATTATTAAAATCCACAACCACACATCTTTACAAGTGGTGGCAAGCGGTGGGATCACCTATCTCTGGACTGCATACCAGGGAAAGTTACAGAGTGGTGACTTGGCAGAAGTGATGGCAGACTCCATCTACAAGAGGCTCAAGAAGGAGGAGCTGAAAACTCTTTGCTCTGGGAGAGAGCTAGAGTGGTTGCCAGAGGATAACCGTGCAACCCTAATAAAACGCTTGGACAATTGGGACCGTGAACAACCACAGGAGGAGGTCAGTTCAGACATGGAGGAGGGCAACTCCCTGGAGGGACCACAGCCCAGGACTGTCATCCAGGTGACAGAGGATCAACCAACTGAGTTGAGACGACTGCAGGACGTGCTAGGAGAGCGGGCCACGGAGATGGAGCGGGCGGCAGTGCTAAGCAAATATCTGGGTGTGCATGTAGCGATACCCTCACCCGCCCCAGCGCAGAGGACAATGGATAACAGGAGAGAGGGGCCTGCATCTTTAAGGTACCAAGATATACAACAGTTTAATGAGGACACCTCAGATATTTATGAACATCTTCGGTTATTTGAGAACCTCTGTATGCTGCATGAGGCATCAATCGGTGGCTGGCCCATATTTTTGAGCGTTGGCCTGACCGGAAAAGCAAGAGAAGCTTTTAACTTGTCTTCGGTGGATCAGAGATGTTACTCTACCATTCGCAGTGCATTACTAGAGAGGTATGCAGTCAAGCCGGAAACCTACCGGAGGAAGTCTCGGGAGACTGACAAGCCCACTGCACACACACATCGGGAGTTTGCCAACACACTATGTACGGCATGCACTCGGTGGATAGAAGGACTGGGGGCTCGGGAAGAAGAACATGTAATGGACATAATCCTGCTGGAACAATTTATGTCAAAGCTCCCAGGTAATTTAAAAGAATGGGTGGCAGATAGAAAGCAACTCAGCCTGGATGAGGCTGCCAGATTGGCTGATGATTGGTCTGCCAATCGACCCAGGCAACATGGAAGTACAGCCCCAGTGAGTCAGGAACCAGGGCTTACACGGATTCCAGTGAGACCCATGGACCACCGAGAGGAGGCACTGCAGGGATTTTGGACTTCACAAAGAGGGGGAGGTTTCCCAAGCCCCCCAAGTACGGCCCACGTCAGGGCAACGAGGGCTTAACTGCCATAACTGTGGACGCATGGGACACTTTGCCAGGGAATGTCAGAAACATTCTAGGCCACATCATCCGCTTCCCCAACCTGTGAATACTGTGCTGCAATGGGGCTGGAATGCTGAGGGAGAGAGGATCCCACTACCCCGACCGGAAGAAGAAGAGGCATATGTGGTACAAGGAGAAGTGTCCCAGACTAGATGGGACATCTCAGAGTCTATCAACCTGCATCTGCAGCCGGTCTGAGTAGAGGGCGTGGAGGCTGTGGGGCTCCGTGACTCCGGAGCCTCAGTCACATGGATAAAAGACCATTTAGTACCTGACCAATGTATTGTCCCCGGCAGCCGTATGTTAGTCAATATAGCCGGAGCAGAAACTTTGAACATGCATACCAGGATTGGGGGGTGAGGGGACCATGCATACCAGGATTGGGGGGTGAGGGGAACATGAATACCAGGATTGGGGGGTGAGGGGTGCCATGCATACCTGAATAGGGATGCGGGGCACCAGGCATACCAGGATGAGGGGTACTAATCATAACAGGATAAGGATGAGGGGTGCCATGTATACTGGGATTGGGGATGAGGGGTGCCATGAATACCGGGATTGAGGGTGAGGGGTGCCATGCATACTGGGATTGGGGGTGAGGGGTGCTATGCATACCGGGATTGTGGGTGAGGGGTGCCACGCATACCGGGATTGGGGGTGAGGGATGCCACGCATACCGGGATTGGGGGTGAGGAGTACCACGCATACCGGGATAGGGGTGAGGAGTACCACGCATACCAGAATTGTGAATGAGGGGTGCCACGCATACCAGGATTTGGGATGAGGGGTGCCACGCATACCAGGATTGGGGGTGAGGGGTGACATGCATACCAAGATTGGGGGTGAGGGGTGCCACGCATACCAGGATTGGGTTTGAGGGGTGCCATGCATACCAGGATTGGTGGTGAGGGGTGCCATGCATACCAGGATAGGATGGTGGAGACAGGATGGGGGCAGCTCAAATACCAGGAGGGTGGCAGCACATACCAGCATAGGAGACCATATACCAATAAAAATGCTCGCCACCCAGGCGTAGAACGGGTTCAATAGACAGTATATTGTATACATATATACATACACTGCTCAAAGAAATAAAGGGAACACTCAAATAACACATCCTAGATCTGAATGAATGAAATATTCTTATTGAATACTTTGTTCTGTACAAAGTTGAATGTGCTGACATCAAAATCACACAAAAATCATCAATGGAAATCAAATTTATTAACCAATGGAGGCCTGGATTTGGAGTCACCCCCAAACTTAAAGTGGAAAAACACACTACAGGCTGATCCAACTTTGATGTAATGTTCTTAAAACAAGTCAAAATGAGGCTCAGCATTGTGTGTGACCTCCACGTGCCTGTATGACCTCCTTACAATGCCTGGGCATGCTCCTGATGAGGTTGCGGATGGGCTTCTGTGGGATCTACTCCCAGACCTGGACTAAAGCATCCGCCAACCCCCGGACAGTCCTTGGTGCAACGTGACGTTGGTGGATGGAGCGAGACATGATGTCCCAGATGTGCTCAATCGGATTCAGGTCTGGGGAACGGGCGGGCCAGTCCATAGCTTCAATGCCTTCATCTTGCAGGAACTGCTGACACACTCCATCCACATGAAGTCGGGCATTTTCCTGCATTAGGAGGAACCCAGGGCCAAATGCACCAGCATATGGTCTCAAAAGGGATCTGAGGATCTCATCTCGGTACCTAATGGCAGTCAGGCTACCTCTGGCAAGCACATGGAGGGATGTGCGGCCCTCCAAAGAAATGCCACCCCACACCATTACTGACCCACTGTCAAACAGGCCATGCTGAAGGATGTTGCAGGCAGCAGATCGCTATCCATGGCGTCTCCAATCTCTGTCACGTCTGTCATATGTGCTCAGTGTGAACCTGCTTTCATCTGTGAAGAGCACAGGGCGCCAGTGGTGACTTTGCCAATCCTGCTGTTCTGTGGCAAATGCCAAGCATCCTGCATAGTGTTGGGCTGTGAGCACAACCCCCATCTGTGGACGTCGGGCCCTCATACCACCCTCATGGAGTCAGTTTCTAACTGTTTGTGCAGACACATGCACATTTTTGGCCTGCTGGAGGTCATTTTGCAGGGCTCTGGCAGTGCTCCTCCTTTTCCTCCTTGCACAAAGGCGGAGGTAGCGGTCCTGCTGCTGGGTTGTTGCCCTCCTATGGCCACCTCCATGTCTCCTGGTGTACTGGCCTGTCTGTTGGTAGTGCCTCCAGCCTCTGGACATTACGCTGACAGACACAGCAAACCTTCTTGCCACAGCTCGCATTGATGTGCCATCCTGGATGAGTTGCACTACCTGAGCAACTTCTGTGGGTTGTAGAGTCCGTCTCATGCTACCACGAGTGTGAAAGCACAACCAACATTCAAAAGTGACCAAAACATCAACCAGAAAGCATTGGTACTGAGATGTGGTCTGTGGTCCCCATCTGCAGAACCACTCCTTTATTGAGTGTGTCTTGATAATTGCCAATAATTTCCATCTATTGTCTATTCCATTTGCACAACAGCATGTGAAATTGATTGTCAATCAGTGTTGCTTCCTAAGTGGACAGTTTGATTTCACAGAAGTTTGATTTACTTGGAGTTACATTCTGTTGCAGGCCTCAGCAGATGGGTTTCCGTTTTGTGTGCTTGTCGGGGATGAGGATGAGGCCAACAATCCCTGAACTGGAGGAGTCCGGGAGAAACTTTGGAACCGCCGAGCTTAGGGATTTAACCCTAAAAGGGGCGTTTGATAATGTAACTGTTTTTAATGGTGCTGCTCAAGAGCCGGGGGCTGACACCCAATATCCGTACTTTGCCGAAAATTTGGAGATACTATATCGGGTTGGCAAGCTCAGAGGGGCGATAATCGTGCAGTTACTAGTGCCAGGGCCGTACAGACGCACGGTGTTAGATATGGCCCAAACACATATGTTGGGTGGTCATCTGAGGGTAGAGAATTCCCAGGAAAGGATCCTCCAGAGATTCTACTGGCCCAGTTGTCACCGAGAAATTGTAAATTATTGTAGGTCATGTCCCACCTGTGAGCAGACCCCCCCAGTGGCTCGCTTCAATAGCCCCTTAGTGCCAGGGCCGATCATTGTGGTGCCCTTTGATCGCATTGCCATGGATCTAGTGGGACCTCTGGTCAAGTCCGCCAGAGAACATCAGTATATCCTGGTGGTACTGGACTATGCTACACGGCATCCTGAGGCCGTGGCACTACGTAACTCCTCTGCTAAATGTATAGCCCGTGAGTTGGTCCACATCTTCTATAGAACGGGGTTGCCTAAGGAGATCCTATTGGACCAAGTGACCACATTTATGTCAAGGGTGATGAGGGAGTTGTGCAAAACCCTGCAGATCACACAACTCAGGACCTCAGTCTACCACCCACAGAGAGATGGCTTAGTGGAGAGGTTTAATAAAACCTTGAAGGCCATGTTAAAAAAGGTCATAAAGAAAGATGGCCGGGACTGGGACTGTCTACTGCCGTACCTTCTGTTCTCCATTAGGGAAGTTCCACAGGCTTCCACTGGATTCTCCCCATTTGAACTGTTATATGGCCGACAACCCCGGGGACTCCTGGACGTAGCAAAGGAGACCTGGAAGGCGGAGTCTACACCCTACAGAAGTGAAATTGAACATGTGGCCCAGATGCAGGAGAGGATTGCAGAGGTGATGCCCATTGTGAAAGAACACCTTCTCAAAGCACAAGAGGCACAGTCAAGGGTGTACAATAGGTAGGCGAGGGTGAGACACTTCAAACCTGGGGATCGGGTACTGTTGCTGGTACCTAAGGTGGAGAGCAAATTCCTGGCTAAGTAGCAGGGCCCCTATGAAGTAGTGGAATAGGTTGGTGATGTCAACTATAAATTCCACCAACCAGGGAGAAGGAAGCCATAGCACCAGGTGTACCACGTCAACCAGATTAAGCCATGGCGACATAGGGAGCCCGTGGAAGCTCCATGTTTGGTGGCAAAGTCGGAAGCTGATGTAGGTAAGGTCAAGATGGCAGAGTCGCTGTCACAGACCCAAAAACAACAGTGCCACTAGTTGCTACAGTGGAACAGGGTGTACTCAGATCATAGAACATGAGGTGCTTATGGAGCCTCATGTCCGAGTAAACTTGAAGCCATACCGGATTCCTGAAGCCTGCCGAGAGGTAATCTCGAAAGAGGTGAAGCGCATGCTGGGTCTAGGTGTCATTGAAGAGTCCAAGAGTGGCTGGTCCAATCCCATAGTCTTGGTGCTGAAGCCAGATGGAGAATGGTATTTCTGCAATGACTATAGGAAACTCAACGAGGTCTCGAAATTTGACACCTACCCAATGCCCAGGGTAGATGAACTGAATGAACGGTTGAGACAGGCCAGGTACATTACCACCTTTGACCTCATGAAAGGATATTGGCAAATACTCATGTTCCTGGATTCCACGTAGAAGATGACCTTTTCAACGCCAGATGAATACAATACACAAGGATTCCGTTTGGGTTGCAAGAAGCCCCAGGTACATTCCAGAGAGCCAAGGACTGGATCCTAGCTCCCCACAAGACATACGCAGCATCCTACCTGGATGATATTGTGATCTACAGCCAGGATTGGGGAAGCCATTTGAGTAAAGTCCAGGCGGGGTTTTCCATCAACTCGAAGAAATGTGTCATGGGCTTGGAGGAAACCAAATATTTGGGCTATGTCATAGGCAGAGGCGTGATAAAGCCCCAAACAAATAAAGTTGAAGCAATCCAGGATTGGCCACAACCTCTTTCAAAAAAGCAGGTCAGAGCATTTCTGGGCATCATGGGCTATTACTGCCGGTTCATCCCTAACCTCTCCATGATAGCCGCCCCTTTGACAGACCTCCTTAAAGGGACAAAATCGGCTATGGATAAGTGTTCTCTCAAAGCTTAGATGGCCTTTCAGAAACTAAAGCAAGCCCTGTGTAAACAACCAGTGTTGGTGGCACCAGATTTCTCTAAAGAGTTTGTGGTCCAAACGGATGCGTCAGATACCTCTTTGGGTGCTGTCCTATTACAAGAGAGCAATGGGGAAGAGCACCCCATAATGTATTTAAGCTGGAAACTGACATCTTGTGAGAAGAATTACTCCATAGTGGAGACGGAATGTTTGGCCATCAAATGGGCGTTGGACACTTTAAGGTACTATCTCTTAGGCAGGAAGTTCAGGCTGGTATCAGACCATGCCCCACTAAGGTGGGTGAGTGAGAAGAAGGGGAACAATGCCTGAGTGACCAGGTGGTTCCTAGCCCTTCAAGATTTTAGCTTCCATGTAGAGCATAGGTCTTGGAAACAGCATGGCAATGCTGATGCATTGTCGAGGGTCCACTGACTGTTAGCAGAAGGTGCCAAGCCCCCCGGCTTTGAGCAGAGTGGGGGGTATGTAAGATGGCCGCCGGACAGGTCCTTGAGGGGAGATATGTGTCACCAAGGTTGGTAGCTTTGGTGATGTAAACCCGGGAAGCATGCTCCATCACACATAGTGCTGAGAGGGTTAATAGGGCATGTAGGGGTCGGGTTTTACGAGCAGTCATAAGAGTTGGGAGGGATTGGCTGCTCACATATCCCCACCCCAGGGCCAGTAAATAAAATGGAGACCGAGTGTCTCATTCAGTGTCTGTGGCAGGAGGTGTGTAGACCTCCAGCATGTCTGTGCTAAAGGACACTGACTGTGAGCGGGCGAAGCCACAGTACCATATGGACTGTTTATTTTTCTGCTTGGATACCTTGTGCCAGACAAGGCTGTGTTTTGTTTATTTTGAAAGTGCAGTTTATGAAGTTTGAATAAACCTGACTTGGACATTTTTAAAGAAGCCGACTCCTGTGTCTACCGCAAAAGAAGCTGAGTGAGTACCAAACCCTACAATATATATATTATATACAGCTCATATCTCTTTCTTCCCATCCATCCATCAATCCATCGATTCATCTAGCCATTCTATTACAGTAGTAAAGGAGCTCACAAGACTCTCCACTCACCTGTGTAAGTGAATTGCCTGTAGCAGAGTTATGGACAGGACATTATGCTGAAGCTGTGTGTGAAGCTGGGATGGAGTGGAAAGGGTTCATATAGAGTTACAGGGGTTGTGCTCACTGCTGGTCTGCAGGGAGAACAGTATTGTGACAAGCAAGTGATGCCTATGACAGAAGAGCTGATGCCACACAGAACTTTATGCTGAGGCTATGTGTGAAGTTGGGGTGGAGTGGGAGGGGTTTAAGTAGAGTTACCAGGCTTGCACTTACTGCTGAGAAGGAGAGTATTCTGAAAAGCTAGCCATAGATATGACAGCAGAACTGGTACCAGGGGACAGGAAGTGAAAGAGAAAAGCATAAAACATGAAAATTGGAAGAAAATGTATATGAGGATGTTTTATGGTGAAACCAGTAACTAGGGTAGTGGAGAACCTCTTTAAAGAGAACTGAAAGATGGCCTCAGCAGGTCAAAAGTGGCCAGTTTTTGCTGTTATTTCGGTAGCATAGCTACCTTGAGGCTATAGGTGACGATGGCCCCAGGCTTCTGACTCGGAGGGGACCACCCGAACCGACCACCATATTGGCATGCGCAATACACCGATGCTGTTAAAATCTGTGGTAGAGTGGGGAACCAGGTTCTCCCTACACTAATGTTCTCCTTTCTGTAGACTATACAGTCATGGCCAAAAGTATTGAGAATGAGACAAATAGTAATTTTTCCAAAGTTTACTGCTTCATTTTTTGTAATGGCAATTTGCATATACTCCTGAATGTCAAAGAGTGATCAGCTTAACAGCAATTACTGTACTTGCAAAGTCAATATTTGCCCAGAAAATGAACTTTAACCCAAAAAACACATTTCAACATCATTGCAGTCCTGCCTTAAAAGGAGCAGCTAACATCGTTTTAGTGATTGATCCATTAACACAGGTGTGGGTGTTGATGAGGACAGGGCTGGCGATCAATCAGTCATGATTAAGTAAGAATGACATCACTGGACACTTTAAAAGGAGGCTGGTTCTTGGTATCATTGTTTCTCTTCAGTTAACCATGGTTATCTCTAAAGAAACACGTGCAGCCATCATTGCATTGCACAAAAATGGCCTAAAAGGGAAGAGTATCGCAGCTACAAAGATTGCACCTCAGTCAACAATCTATCGCATCATCAAGAACGTCAAGGAGAGAGCTTCCATTGTTGTCAAAAAGGCTCCAGGGCGCCCAAGAAAGAACAGCAAGCGCCAGGACCGTATCTTAAAACTGTTTCAGCTGCGGGATCGGACTACCAGCAGTGCTGAGCTTGCTCAGGAATGGCAGCAGGCTGGTGTGAGTGCTTCTGCATGCACTGTGAGGCGGAGACTCTTTGAGCAAGGGCTGGTTTCAAGGAGGGCAGCAAAGAAGCCACTTCTCTCCAGAAAAAACATCAGGGACCAACTGATATTCTGCAAAAGGTACAGGGAGTGGACTGCTGAGGACTGGGGAAAAGTCATTTTCTCTGATGAATCCCCTTTTCGATTGTTTGGGACATCTGGAAAACAGCTTATTCGGAGAAGAAGAGATGAGCACTACCACAAGTCTTGTCTCATGCCAACTGTAAAGCATCCTGAAACCATTAATGTGTGGGGTTGCTTCTCAGCCAAGGGAATCGGCTCACTCACAGTCTTGCCTAAAACACAGCCATGAATAAAGAATGGTACCAGAATGTCCTCCAAGAGCAACTTCTCCCAACCGTCCAAGAGCAGTTTGGCGCCCAACAATGCCTTTTCCAGCATGATGGAGCACCTTGCCATAAAGCAAAGGTGATAACTAAATGGCTCATGCAGCAAAACATAGAGATTTTGGGTCCATGGCCTGGAAACTCCCCAGATCTTAATCCCATTGAGAACTTGCGGTCAATCATCAAGAGACGGGTGGACAAACAAAAACCAACAAATTCTGGCAAAATGCAAGCATTGATTATGCAAGAATGGACTGCTATCAGTCAGGATTTGGTCCAAAAGTTGATTGAGAGCATGCCAGGGAGAATTACAGAGGTCTTGAAGAAGAAGGGGCAACACTGCAAATATTGACTTGCTGCATTAACTCATTCTAACTGTCAATATGACCTATTGGTACTCATAATATGATTGCAATTATATTTCTGTATGTGATATAAACATCAGACAAACACTAATAAAAACCAGAGGCCAGCAGATCATGTGAAAATATAATTTTGGTGTCATTCTCAAAACTTTTGGCCATGACTGTACATTGCTATAGCAACCTGTGGCCTGCTGAATGGCCAGATGATGCAGTGGACAAGTCCTGGGTGGAGCAACATGATGATATGATTGCACTAGAACATCATCATCATACTGTGTATAGCGAGCTGTAGGGGAATCATACTGTAAACTTGGGAGATGTGGGGGCATTATACTGTGCATAAGGAGGGAGCTATGGGGGAATCATATTTTGTAAAGGGACGCTGCGGACCTATTATACTATGTATAGTGAAGCTGTGGGGCCATCATACTGTATATAGGGGAGCTGTGGGAATATCACTCTGAGTATAGCGAGCAGTGGGGGCATTATTTTGTGTAAAGGAGAGCAGTGGACTGATCATACTGCACATGGGGAACTGTGGGTGCATCATACTATGCATATGGGACCTCTGAGGAAATAATACTATATATATACAGCTGTGTGGGACATCATACTGTCTATAGGGGAGCTGTGGGGGACATCATACTGTGCATAGTGGAGCAGTGGAGGCACATCATACTATGCATAGTGGAGCTGTGGGACCATCATACTGTGTATAGAGGAGCTATGGGAACTTCATACTGTGAATAGGGGAGGTGTGGGTCTATCACAGGTTACATAAGGGAGCTGTGAGGGCATCACACTGTGCATAGGGGAGCTGTTGGGGCATTTTACCATGTATAGGGGAGCTGTACCTGGGGGGACTCAGGGGACATTATTATTGAACGTGGAGGGACTCATGAGACATTATTACTGTACATGTTGGGACTCGGGGGATATAATTACATTTTAAGTGGGCAGTTAAGAAGCATTATTGTTATAGGGACACTCAGGCTACAGTAACCATCAAAGTTACACACAGGGGGCATTATTACTTTCGAGGAATAAAATTGTGGGCATTGTTTTCTAGGGCATTTGCACAGGGTATTAATATTTTCTAGGGATAGTTTACCATCTAGAGGACACAGAGGCACAGTGGTGAGCATTATTGTATGGGGCACAAAGAGGAGCACTGCTTTTACGCCACACAGCAGAGGCACAGCATTTTGGCTTCAGCAGGATGAGAAATTTGTGCTTGTTAGGGATAGATGAGGATGGTGCTGGAAATGTCAAAAGTCAAGTGGGTTTTATTGTAAACTCTGCAGATGAGTAGTGACTGGATGAAGTAGTCACATTAGTCTGGGCAAGATGGAAAAGATGGGAAAAGTGAATGACTCCTACAGAAAGAACATCAGCTGTAAGTCATCATCTATAGCTGCACTGTAATCTCTTGTTTGTTCTGCAGTAGTGTTGAGCCACCCCCGTAGTGTTCGAGTTCGGTTCGGTTCGTCGAACACCCGTGTGTTCGCCGAACTGTTCGTCGAACTGTTCGTCGAACACCTTCGAACACCGTTAAAACCAATGGCAGGCAAACAAAAACACATAGAAACACATAGAAAACACCTTCAAAGGTGTCCAAAAGCTGACAAACTGCTCAGAAGACACAACTAACACATGGAAAAGTGACAAGTACATATAGTCATGCGAAAAGAAAAGAGGTGGAGGAGTAAAAGGAGGGGGAGACACAGATATAGGCATGTCATGCCCTTCTAAAATCCAAAAAGTGAGAAGCCGACACGTTCAGTCCGCTCCTGCCCGTGCCACCTCCGCGTCGCCGGGTTTGTGCCAGAGCCGCGGTGAACCCTGACGGCCAGCCCCCCTCTCCCAATACTGGTGCCTGTCCGCTGGTGGGTCGAGCGAGCCCCCCTGTGGTGGAGGCAGCTCTAAGCTTTTTAATTTAAATTGTCTCTCTAATTTGAATGAATACACTTTAAATCCATTTACAAGGATCTATTGGAGGGCAAGTCTCATGCCAGCAGCCGCGTAATTCCAGCTCCAGTAGCGTCCACTAAAGCTGCTGCAGTTAAAAAGCTTTTATAAGGATCGAGCTCGGCTGTCCACCGCAAGGCATCCTACTGCCAGTCCCAGCCCCTATGCCTTGGGGTGCCTCCTGATGCTCTTCACTGAGTATCCCGTGGTCCCGAAGCATTTCCTTTGAAAAAATTAAGTGTCCAAACTACAGGTGGTGTAGCTTGCTTAACAGCCGGGATAATCCGCTGACTAGCAGACACTGCTACTAGGCACAAAGTATTTCCTGGGCTAGATGCAGTTAAAAATTTGTAATTAGATACTCTCGTTGGATGCTGAGAAAGCATTCCATAGAGTCTCCTGGCACGCCATATATGATTCTCTTAAAAAGCTTGGGGTAGGGGTCTAGGGGACCCTTTTATAGCCAAAATCACGGCCCTGTGTTGCAATACGTCACCTAGGCTGAAGATAAATGGAACTGTAGCACCCTGAGGGCTCGGTTGCTACAGAGGTATTGCACCTCACCCAGAGGTGTGATATCTCACTCTCAGGTAAGGATGTAGTGTGGATCAGGACCCGACACCTGCATGCCTTACACCACATTGCCGTGGGGCAGGGCGACCAATATGCCCCTGAGATGGGCACGACAGTCCCTGTCCCTGGCTGGAGTGGGGGGAGGGAACACTGAGGAAGGGGAACCCTGTAGTGCAGGAGCAGGGAGGAAGCAGTTCCTGGGTGCATTGAGAAGGGAGTATAAAAGGTGGGCACCATCTTAGTTCAGTGCAGAGAAGTCTGAGCAGAAGTGGCAGGGAGCAGGGGCTCTGCATGAGCTCTGCTCCGGAGGCGGGCCTAGTAACAGAGGCCCAGGCCTGGAAGAGGGAGAAGGAAGGAAGAGGAGCGGAGAAGGCTCCAGGAACGAGGAACGAAGGGATCCCAGGGGTGCAGACGGGCGAGTGGCCACCGCACGCCCGAATCCACCTGCGTGGAGGGGTCAGGCCAAAGGGGGAGACCGGTCCCCGAAACTAGTGGAGGCAGGAAACGACCCTCAGCTAGAAACAGGAGGCTGTGACATTTTATGTGGCTCAGCCCCTCGCTACACCCGCTAGGAAGGCACCACATAGGGTCAGGGAAACTGGCGCCAAGTTTACCAAGAGGAGGCCCGAGGCAGCCGGACAGAAGGGTTGGTAAGAAAGGCCAGACAAAGGACACACAAAGGGGGTCCTGTGAAGCGCTCCAAAGTCATCTGGGATTTGTCTGAGCCCCTCACCTGGTGAGCACAGTAAGACGTGGGCAGCCGTTACCTGCAGACGTGGTCTGGATAATAAGAACTGTGAGTAAAGGCCCTGGACTGCATCACTGACTCTGTGTCGTTACTGCTGCTGCCCTGCACCATCACCCCCATCCTCCGCATACACTGCCCTGAGGCTATACTCCTCCCGTGGGGAGTTATGCTACGCTCTGCTGCACCCACAACACCAGCCTCAGCCGTCTGCCCTGGAGCGGCGGTTCACTCTGACCGCAATCCACGGGTGGCGTAGTCGGACATTTAAACATCAAAACCACATAAATAGTTCCGCCACTAGTTTGACCGCCCTGAGCCACGGAACCGGGTCGCCGCCACGGAGACTACAACCACCAGCATCCACCAAAAAGGGTCCGGCTCCGGGTGTCCCAAGGCTCAGGGGGCGCGTCAGAACATTTTCATCACCTTTCACAATCACCAATGGGACAAGGCAGGGATGTTCTCTGTCCCCTCTCTTATACATCCTAGTGACGGAGCTCCTGCTCTCATCAATTCGCCATAACCCCAATATTAGGTGGATTGAGGTGGGAGGCACCGAGTACAAGTGCTCTCTATTTGCTGATGATGTCCTAGTATATATCACTCAATCACATATATCCATCCATGCTGTTATGGCTGAAATAGATCACTTTGTTACATGGTCAAATTTTAAAATCAATGCATCGAAGTCTGAGGCCCTCGATGTCTCCCTCCCCAAATCCATATACGATTCCATCCAGTCCAACTTTCCCTTTGCCTGGCCCTCACAGGGTATCAAATACTTAGGAATTCCTATTCATAGAGACCTCTCCCATCTGTGTTATCTTAATTTTGGGCCCTTTATTGAACAACTCCATACAGACCACGGTTGGCAAGTTAGAACTGTAAGATTCACTACGTGAACCACTGGTGTTTTGTGGAAAAGCACATGTACACTGTGTTCCAAATTATTATGCAAAAAGTGTTTAGGAGTGATAAGGGAAGAATTTGTTTGTTTGTCAATTAAACTCATTGATGGTGATGTGTGTCAGGGCTCTTTATATCACTGTAAGCAATTGCAGACACCTGTGCTAATTAGTTTGGCAGGTGTGTCCAATGAAAGGCAAGACTACTTAAGAAGGCTGTCTCACATTATTAAGCAGCCTACATTTTCTGCCAAAATAGGAAAGAAAAAGGATGTGTCGGCTGCTGAGAAGCAACAAATTGTGGAGTGTTTAGGTCAAGGCATGACTACAATCAACATTGTGCGATGATCAGGATGAAGTGTCTTGGCAATCAAGAAGTATGTAGCTGATTCACAGTACAAACGTGTGCGTGCTGATAAGGGCAAATTGAGGACTCTTTCCTACAGGCAATTACGTCAGGTTGAAAGAGCAGCGGCAAAAAAGCCTTGTCATAGCAGCAGACAAGTTTTTGAAGCTGCTGGTGCCTCCAACGTCCCCCGAACAACAAGATGCAGGGTCCTTCAGAGGTTTGCAGCTGTGCATACGCCATCCTGTCGACCTCCTCTATCCACTTCACACAAGCAGAAACGGCTCCAGTGGGCCAAACATTACATGAAGACTGATTTCAAAACTGTTTTGTTCACGGATGAGTGCCGTGCAGCGCTCGATGGTCCAGATGGATGGAGTGGAGGATGGCTGGTTGATGGACACCCCACGCAAACACGGCTACAGCGCCAACAAGGAGGAGGTGGAGTAATGTTTTTGGCTGGAATCATGGGGAGAGAGAATGTCGGCCCCTTTAGGATCCCTGAAGGCGCTAAAGATGAACTCCATAATGTATGTGGATTTTCTCAAACAGCACTTCCTGCCATGGTTCAAGAAGAAGAACCGTGTATTTCACAGCAAGATCATTTTTTTGCATGATAATGCACCATCTCATGCTGCACATAAAACATCTGCATCTCTGGCTGATATGGGCATAAAAGGGGACAAACTTATGGTGTGACCCCCATGCTCCCCTGACCTCTACCCCATTCAGAACCTTTGGAGCATCATTAAAAGGAGTGTCTATGATGGCGGGAGGCAGTTCACATCTAAGCAACAGCTCTGGGAGGGTATTCTGTCCTCATGCAAAACAATTGAAGCAGAAACCACCCAAAACCTGACAAATTCAATGGACGAGAGAGTTCAGAAGCTTCTTTCGAACAAGGGGTCCTATGTGAAAATGTAACATCACCTAGAATAAAGTTTTGAGTTGAAAACTGTTTGATTTCAGTTTCTAACAACCTGCTAATGCTTATAATTTCAAAAATGACCATTTTTTTGGTCTTTATTAAAATGAAAAGGTTGATCGAAAAGTTTGGGGGATCTAAGAGTGTGGCAACCCAGTAGTCATGATTACTTCGAATTCTGACAATATGAGGGTCATGCTGCAGGTAGTGCAGCAAGAAGGCACTTATGTGTCTTGCGCATCTCGGAGCCCCAAAATTATTTTCCGGGCTAGATGCAGCTAAAAATTATTATTAATTTTAAATCTGGTGAAGCTTTAGTATAGATGGCCTAATAGGATCAGTGCTGCACACTGCTACAAAGCCCAAATTATTTTCCAGTCAAGATACAGATAAACATGATTAGTAATTTTAAATCTGGTGGAGCTTATTATAGATGGCCTAATAGAATCAGTGCTGCACACTGCTACAAAGCCCAAATTATTTTCCAGCCAAGATACAGATAAACATGATTAGTAATTTGAAAGCTTAAAACGGTTGGTAGGGTGATTTTAACCAATCATCAAGCTTTTACTCTCCCCAGGATGACACAGGGGTAGAAAAGTCGTTTCGGATCCATGATTTGTTCATCTTTATGAACGCGCTTATCTGTCAGCACACCACCAGCAGCGCTGAACACACGTTCAGACAGAACGCTGGCTGCGGGGCATGACAAGGTCTCCAAGGTGTAAGTGGCTAGCTCCGGCCATTTATCCAGATTGGAAGCCCAAAAAGAGCAAGGGTCCAGTGACACAGTCATGGCTTCAATGTTTACTTGGAGATACTCCTGTACCATCGTCTCTAGGTGTTGACTATGTGTCAGACTTCTTGTCTCCTGTGGCCTTGCAAAGGATGGGCTAAAAAAGTGGTGAAATGATTCCGCAAAATTGATGTTACCAGCAGATACTGTGGTTCTGTTACGGTTTGAGTGCTGAACACTTGACGGTCCCACGATTGGCAAGTTGGAACTGTGAGATTCACTACGTGCACCACTGGTATTTTGTGGAAAAGCACATGTAAGATTCTGCAACAGTCTCTGCTGATACTCCTGCATGCGTGCATCCCTTTCTATGGCAGGAATAATTTCTGCAAATTTACTTTTGTACCGGGGATCTAACAGTGTGGCAACCCAGTAGTCAGGATTATTTCTAATTCTCACAATTCGAGGGTCATGTTGCAGGTAGTGCAGCAAGAAGGCACTCATGTGTTTTGCGCATCCAGGAGCACCAAGTCCCTGTTGTGTTGGTGGCGAGGTAACAATCATGCTTCCTTCCTCTGTCCTCTCCCCCCAACCTCGCACAACAGAAATGTGATCAAGGTCTCCCTCATCTGATGAGTCTTCCATCAGTTCGTCCTCCACTTCTTCCTGGGCTCCTGCACCTTCCTCACTAGTTTGGCTGCTACCATGCACCCTGGTAAAACCATCTCCCCCACCCTCACATGCCTGCCGCCTTGGTGCTGCCGACCGTCTGGACCTTGCAGATGTTAGCCCTTCCGCATACAACTCCTCCTCCTCTACTACCTCCACCTCCTCTTGTGCCACCACCTGACTCCGAATTCTGTTTAACATGTGCTCCAGCATGTAAATCACCGGAATAGTCATGCTGATAATGGCATCGTCAGCACTAAACATCTTCGTCGCCATTTCAAAACTGTGCAGAAGGGTGCATAGGTCCCTGATCTGAGACCACTCCTCCAGCGTGATTTGCCCCACCTCTGGATCTCGTTGGCCCAGGCTATATGTCAGAACGTATTGCACCAGGGCTTGTCGGTGCTGCCACAATCGCTGCAACATGTGCAGAGTTGAATTCCACCGGGTAGGCACATCGCATTTTAGCCGGTGAAGTGGCAGGCCCAACGACTTCTGTAGAGATGTAAGTCGCTGAGCTGCGGGATGCGAACGGCGGAAGTGAGCACACAGCGACCGTGCCCTCTGCAGAAGGCCATCTAGTCTGGGATAGTGGGCTAAAAATTGCTGGACAACCAGGTTCAACACGTGAGCCATACAAGGCACGTGTGTGACATTGCCCCGGCGAAGGGCCGCACCCAGGTTTGCAGCATTGTCGCACACGGCCTTCCCTGGTTTCAGGTCCAGTGGAGACAACCATTCATGAAATTGGTTCTCCAGAGCTGACCACAACTCCTCAGCTGTGTGACTCACATTTCCCAGACATTTCAATGTAAAAACCGCCTGATGACGTTGAGCCCTACTGCCAGCATAGTAAGGAGGTGTGCAGGATACCTTCTGCGCAGTTAGAAAGCTTGTGGCATGACCAGACAGGCTTTGGGTGCAGGTGGAAGACCGAGAGGAGGTTGAGGAGGCAGAAGCAGTGGAGGAACTTTGACATAAAGAGGATTGACGCACAACTCTTGGGGATGGCAAGACTTGGACAGCAGCCCCTTGTCCTGCTGTCACCATAGTTACCCAGTGCCCAGTCAGCGACATGTAACGCCCCTGTCCATGCCTACTCGTCCAAGTGTCTGTGGTGAAATGCACCCTGTCACACACAGAGTTTCTCAAAGAAGCGGTGATGTTGTGTGCGACATGCTGGTGGAGCGCAGGCACACCTTTCTTTGAGAAGTAGTGCCAACTGGGCATCTGGTACTGGGGCACTGCGACGGACATAAGGTCTCGAAAATCCTCTGTGTCCACCAGGCGGAAAGGCAGCATTTCTGTAGCCAAGAGCTTGCAGATGGTGAAATTCAACCTCTTAGCTTTCTCATGGCTAGGAGGAAATGGTCTTTTACTTGTCCACATCTGAGGGACCGAGTGCTGGCTATTGTGCTTAGACGGGGTTGATAAGGGTGTCCCCGGCAAACTGCCGGTCTGTGAGGAAGATGCAGGCGGACATGTTAGGTTGCCTTGATCCAAAGGTGGTGCTATCGATGTCGGACAGCGCTCAACACCAGCTGGTGTTACCACCTCCAAAGAAAATGATGACCTGCCAATCACGCTGGCTGTTGCGGGTAAAGAGGTGGCAGGTCTGCGCCCCAAAACAGGTGTGACTGGTGTCTCCCCAGTCACAGAGGATGAAGAGGCCGCGGATGCACAAGATATGGCAGACGGTGGTTGGCCCAGCCGGCTAGGCCGCATTGTAGCACACTGAGCTTCCCACTGCAACTTATGCTTCATGTCCATGTGCCGGTTCATGCATGAAGTACTCAAACTATGTATTTTTTGGCCTCTACTTAGCTTTTGCTGACAAATGTTACAGATAACACGAGTTGGGTCATCTTTATCGATCTGAAAAAATGCCCAGGCTATGCAAGGCTTAGCACCCATGCGACCTGAAGAGCCACCACGACTTGTGGTGAGAGGCAGAGTTGTGTTTGAGGATGCAGTTGTTGACGTGCTTCCAGTACTACGTCTCTGTCCAGGAAGGCTCAACCTGACCTCGTCGTCACTAGCATCTTCCTCCACCTCCTCTGCTGACCTCATTTCTTGGCTGACTGTGGGTTGACAGTAAGAGGGATCTCCAACCTCATCATCATCACCCTGTGCGTTATCACACCCGTCGTCCTTCAGAGCCAACCTGTTCCTGCCCTGACAAAAGACTAAAGTTGTCGCTCCAATCAGGTATTTGAGTCTTATCATCGTCTTCCTCATTGTCTCCACCAACAGGAGTTACAGTTTGGGAATGAGGGTCTACATTATGGTCAGAACCTTCTGCGTCTGGTCCTGGATCCGACTCATAAAGATTCTGGGCATCAGTGCAGATCATTTCCTCGTCTGGATTCACAGAAGCGCTGGAGTCGACCTCTGATTCCCAGGCTATAGTATGAGTAAACAGCTCTGCAGACTCAACCATCTGTTCTACCTCATACTCAGACGGGCAGCTGGAGATTTGGGAGCTGTGAGGAAGCAAGTGCGATTGGGGTGACACCTTTGAGGACTGGAGTATTTGTGATGTTGAAGTTGATGTGGAGGAGAGCCCACTTAAAGGAGCACTTAATATCCGTTGAAGCACCTGCTGTTTTTGTGCCTCATCTGGAATTTGTAGCGATTGGCGTGGCCGTAAGAAAGGGATCTTATCACATTGTCCGCTAAAAGAAGTAGACATTTCAGTTTGGCTGGAAGATGGTCTTTCTTCTGCAGATGTTACTGTTGCTTTAACACCTACCCCACGGACACAACCTTTTTTCCCCTTCCCAACACGCCTATTCCCCTTTCCACCAGCAGCAGGCCTTTTTCCACTCATTTTGGTGGTTAACTAATTCACAACTCTGGAGTTGTTTGCACAAAAAAACAATGGATGGGAACCGAGCAGAGCTGAGTGGCCAAACTGTGGTATTAGGCCAAAACTATTGGCTGGGTTAGATGCAGAAAAAAATTATATTCAATTTGCAACCTGATGGAGGTCAGTATAGATGGACTAATAGAACAAGTCCCACACACAGCTAGAAGCCCAAATATTTTTTCAGAGGTAGATGCAGAAAAATTTTTTATTCAGTTTGCAACCTGATGGAGGTCTGTATAGATGGATTAATAGAACAAGTCCCACACACAGCTACAAGCCCAATATTTTTTCAGAGGTAGATGCAGAAAAAAAATATATTCAGTTTGCAACCTGATGGAGGTCAGTATAGATGGACTAATAGAGAAAGTCCCACACACTGCTAGAAGGCCAAATATTTTTTCAGAGCTACAGTTATATGAAAAAGTTTGGGCACCCCTATTAATCTTAAGCTTAATGTTTTATAAAAATTGGTGTTTTTGCAACAGCTATTTCAGTTTGATATATGTTATAACTGTTGGACACAGTAATGTTTCTGCCTTGAAATGAGGTTTATTGTACTAACAGAAAATGTGCAATCTGCATTCAAACAAAATTTGACAGGTGCATAAGTATGGGCACCTCACCAGAAAAGTGACATTAATATTTAGTAGATCCTCCTTTTGCAAAAATAACTGCCTCTATTCGCTTCCTGTAGCTTTTAATGAGTTCCTGGATCCTGGATGAAGGTATTTTTGACCATTCCTCTTTACAAAACAATTCCAGTTCAGTTAAGTTTGATGGTCGCCGAGCATGGACAGCCATCTTCAAATGATCCTACAGATGTTCAATGATATTCAGGTCTGGGGACTGGGATGGCCATTCCAGAACATTGTAATTGTTCCTCTGCATGAATGCCTGAGTAGATTTGGAGCGGTGTTTTGGATCATTGTCTTGCTGAAAGATCCATCCCCTGCGTAACTTCAACTTTATCACTGATTCTTGAACATTATTGTCAAGAATCTGCTGATACTGAGTGGAATCCATGCGTCCCTCAACTTTAACAAGATTCCCGGTGCCGGCATTGGCCACACAGCCCCAAAGCATGATGGAACCTCCACCAAATTTTACTGTGGGTAGCAAGTGCTTTTCTTGGAATGCTGTGTTTTTTTGCCGTCATGCATAACGCCTTTTTGTATGACCAAACAACTCAATCTTGGTTTCATCAGTCCACAGGACCTTCTTCCAAAAAGAAATTGGCTTCTCCAAATGTGCTTTTGCATACCTCAGCTGACTCTGTATGTGGCGTGCTTGCAGAAACGGCTTCTTTCGCATCACTCTCCCATACAGCTTCTCCTTGTGCAAAGTGCGTTGTATAGTTGACCGATGCACAGTGACACCATCTGCAGCAAGTTGATGCTGCAGCTCTCTGGAGGTGGTCTGAGGATTGTCCTTGACTGATTTCAGTATTCTTCTTCTCTGCCTTTCTGATGTTTTTCTTGGCCTGCCACTTCTGGCCTTAACAAGAACTGTCCCTGTGTTCTTCCATTTCCTTACTATGTACCTCACAGTGGAAACTGACAGGTTAAATCTCTGAGACAGCTTTTTGTATCCTTCCCCTGAACAACTATGTTGAATAATCTTTGTTTTCAGATCATTTGACAGTTGTTTTGAGGAGCCCATGATGCCACTCTTCAGAGGAGATTCAAACAGGAGAGCAATTTGCAAATGGCCACTTTAAGTAGCTTTTCTCATGATTGCATACACCTAGCTATGAAGTTCAAAGCTCAATGAGGTTACAAAACCCAAAAAAAGTGATTTAGTAAGTCAGTAAAAAGTAAGTAGGAGTATTTAAAACAAGAAAATGATAAGGGTGCCCATACTTATGCACCTGTCAAATTTTATTTGAATGCAGATTGCACATTTTCTGTTAGTACAATAAACCTCATTTCAAGGCAGAAACATTACTGTGTCCAACAGTTATTACATATATCAAACTGAAATAGCTGTTGCAAAAACACCAATTTTTATAAAACATTAAGCTTAAGATTAATAGGGGTGCCCAAACTTTTTCATATAACTGTAGATGCAGACAAAAATCTATTTTGAATTTGCAACCTGATGGAGGTCAGTATAGGTGGACTAATAGAACAAGTCCCACACACTGCTAGAAGGCCAAATATTTTTTCAGAGCTAGATGCAGAAAAAAATTATATTCAGTTTGCAACCTGATGGAGGTCTGTATAGATGGATTAATAGAACAAGTCCCACACACAGCTAGAAGCCCAAATATTTGTTCAGAGGTAGATGCAGATAAAAATTATTTTTAATTTGCAACCTGATGGAGGTCAGTATAGATGGACTAATAGAGAAAGTCCCACACACTGCTAGAAGGCCAAATATTTTTTCAGAGCTAGATGCAGATAAAAAATATTTTTAATTTGCAACCTGATGGAGGTCAGTATAGATGGACTAATAGAGAAAGTCCCACACACTGCTAGAAGGCCAAATATTTTTTCAGAGCTAGATGCAGATAAAAATTATATTCAATTTGCAACCTGATGGAGGTCAGTATAGATGGACTAAAAGAACAAGTCCCACACACAGCTAGAAGCCCAAATATTTTTTCAGAGGTACTGTAGATGCAGATAAAAAATATTTTTAATTTGCAACCTGATGGAGGTCAGCATAGATGGACTAATACAACAAGTCCCACACACAGCTAGAAGCCCAAATATTTTATCAGAGGTAGATGCAGAAAAAAATATATTCAGTTTGCAACCTGATGGAGGTCAGTATAGATGGAGTAATAGAACAAGTCCCACACACAGCTAGAAGCCCAAATATTTTTTCAGAGGTAGATGCAGATAAAAATTATTTTTAATTTGCAACCTGATGGAGCTCAGTATAGATGGACTAATAGAGAAAGTCCCACACACTGCTAGAAGGCCAAATATTTTTTCAGAGCTAGATGCAGATAAAAATTATATTCAATTTGCAACCTGATGGAGGTCAGTATAGATGGACTAATAGAGAAAGTCCCACACACTGCTAGAAGGCCAAATATTTTTTCAGAGCTAGATGCAGATAAAAATTATATTCAATTTGCAACCTGATGGAGGTCAGTATAGATGGACTAATAGAACAATTCCCACACACAGCTAGAAGCCCAAATATTTTTTCAGAGGTACTGTAGATGCAGATAAAAATTATTTTTAATTTGCAACCTGATGGAGGTCAGTATAGATGGACTAATAGAGAAAGTCCCACACACTGCTAGAAGGCCAAATATTTTTTCAGAGCTAGATGCAGAAAAAAATTATATTCAGTTTGCAACCTGATGGAGGTCAGTATAGATGGACTAATAGAGAAAGTCCCACACACTGCTAGAAGGCCACATATTTTTTCAGAGGTAGATGCAGAAAAAAATATATTCAGTTTGCAACCTGATGGAGGTCTGTATAGATGGATTAATAGAACAAGTCCCACACACAGCCAGAAGCCCAATATTTTTTCAGAGGTAGATGCAGAAAAAAATATATTCAGTTTGCAACCTGATGGAGGTCTGTATAGATGGATTAATAGAACAAGTCCCACACACAGCTAGAAGCCCAATATTTTTTCAGAGGTAGATGCAGAAAAAAATATATTCAGTTTGCAACCTGATGGAGGTCAGTATAAATGGACTAATACAACAAGTCCCACACACAGCTAGAAGCCCAATATTTTTTCAGAGGTAGATGCAGAAAAAAATATATTCAGTTTGCAACCTGATGGAGCTCAGTATAGATGGACTAATACAACAAGTCCCACACACAGCTAGAAGCCCAATATTTTTTCAGAGCTAGATGCAGAAAAAAATTATATTCAATTTGCAACCTGATGGTGGTCAGTATAGATGGACTAATAGAATGATGCTATGCCCAAAAGATTTTACTTCACTAGGTGCAGTAACAAAATTGGTATTCTATACACAGGTGGTATATCTTGCAACACAGATAGGCTACTCCACTGACTAACACACTCTGCAATAGGCCAAAAAGGATTAGCTTTGCTAGATTCAGCCAAATGCTGTGAAAAAAACTTGCACAGCACTGGCACAGACCTGCCTGGCAAAAACTGATAGGAACTGATGTAACCTAGTCCTGAAAAGGACTCCAATTACAATTAGTCTTTACTCCCACAATCTATCTATTTAAGAGCACAGACCTGCCTGATAAAAGTCGTAGGAAATGCTGTAACCTAGTCCTTAAAAGGACTGCAATCACAACTATTCCCTACTCCCAAGCTATCTGTAGATTTGTGCGAAAATTGGCTTGAAATTAACAAGGTATAGCGCACACAGCAACAGCGGTGCCGTCTAACACGCAGCTGCAGCAGTGAGAAAATGGTGGCGACGGGGAAAATGGCTTGGTCTTATAGGGCAAGGACATGTGACATACACTGCCAATGACACATGCCCTTGCTTGTGTGAAAAAAAGCACTTCGCTCCGTGTGTGCGCTGCTGATAGGCTGACAGATTGCACCTCCCCACTGTAAATGCGGGAAAGAGAAAAAAAAAATGGAGATCTTCATTGTTCCTGCAGAGATCCATCCCCTGCCCCTCCCCCCACCCCGCTGTACACTCAAACTGCGTATTAACATTAATTTTCATCATTACTGAGAAAAAATCCAGTTATGATTTTGGTGCACGAACAGTTATCGAACATAACCTCGAACAGCCGAATTTTTCTCAAATTGTTCGTGTTCGCCGAACGGCTCGAACACCGCCCAAAACAGCTCGAATTTGAGATTGGCGAACAGTTCGAGTAGAACAACGCTCATCTCTATTCTGCAGAACTGTATCTTCCACTATACATTCCCCTCAAAGGAATCATCACAAGAAGTAAAGAAAAAAAAAGATATAGAGATTAAAGGGAACCTCTCACCAGCAAAAACGCTATTAAACTGCAGATATGGGTTTAATCTGCAGGTTAATAGTGTTACTAACCTGCCCGGTGCCTGCACATAGCCAAACGCCCACGGGAGAAAATTAACTTTATATTCCCCAGCAGCATTCGGTTTCAGTCACGGGGCGGTGCTGGCCTTTGTTCAGTCATTGCTCTGAGAATACAGAGCTGTGGCTGTTACCGCACCCCCAGCACTGATTGAAACTCGCTCTGCATTAGTGTCGGCTGTCAGTCAGGGTCGGGGGTGCGGTTACAACAGCCATTCTCTATACTCAGAGTGGTGACTGAACCAGCGTCAGCGCCACCCCTGGGACTGAAATCCGAACGCTGCCGAGGAAAATAAAGTTAATTTTCTCCCCCAAGTGTTCTGCTAAATGCAGGCGCCGGGCAGGTCCACAACACTATCAATCTGCAGATTAATCCCATATCTGCAGGTTAATAGCATTTTTGCTGGTGACAGGTTCCTTTTAACTGTAAAGGCAGAACAGTGGGGAACTTTCAAGTAAAGAAAATGACAAAAGTGGTTAGTGCTTAAAAATAGATATTTATAAAGGACATTGTACGGTACATCCACTTTAAGATATAGACTGTGTTAGGTTATCAAATAAATAACGCGTGGGGAAGAAGCGATTAAAAGTGAGGTTATTAAGAGAAACTTCAGAGGTAAAGATCTTTCATATACCATTACATTTATTTTAGGAGCTGAATGAAAGAAAACCTTTAATGTCGTTTCGGCCCTGCTTAATTACGTCATATTGATACTATATAAAAGGCTACAAATCTGTGGATAAGAACCAGTTTTCTACAAGTGTTAGAGTGAAAGCTTATTGAATAGCGCCAATAGACTAATAATATGGTACAGATTCACTATAATGATGATAAAGTGAGAATTATTTTTTCTGTACAATGCATATCTCTCTGTAATACATTGATGAATTAATTAATTGATTAGAAAAACAAACACATATTCAATGAAGGTGACTTTACCCTATCACAATCACAGGTAGAAGATTTCTTGAACTGTCATCTTCTATACATGACTTATATGAACAAAGCTCCTATTAATTGAGGATAAAGCACATCTGGACACACATACTGTATGTCTTGGCGTTTTCTCAGGTCAGTAGTGCCATCTTCATTTCTGGAAAAGGACAGTGGATTACGGTATGTCATTTTCTAGTACAACAATTTACCCAAAGATGTATGGAAGATTCATGGTTTTTCTAGAGTTTATTGGAATGATGCCTGTTGTCTCTGGTATACTGACAT
Source organism: Phyllobates terribilis (assembly GCF_046119375.1). Lineage (NCBI taxonomy): Eukaryota > Metazoa > Chordata > Amphibia > Anura > Dendrobatidae > Phyllobates > Phyllobates terribilis. Next base: position 256,221,206 of record NW_027362764.1, read on the forward strand.
TTGTACATGAGATATTATTGTCATGACAGGTATTATTCATGCCAAAAACTGCTAAAACCTATTGCTAAATGTAATATTAAACACAAATATACAGTGTTTCAATACACTTGCAAATCTAAGTATTCATATATAAACAGTTCCAATTCCTGGCCCTGTAGCCCTCGAGCCTGAGGGGCCTAAAAGGTCCTTCTAAACCATATAAAGATGATTTGTACTATTACTACCATCTGAACTTTGGGGCTCTTTTACAGATTACACTGGGGCTCAGGAGATTCAAGTTTTCAATCCAAATTTAGATTTACAGTCTAAAATAGCAGTTAATAATAGAATAGTCATGGGACAGCAGAACTAAGAGGTACGATCTTCTGTGTCTGCATGTTCTTATAAAAGAAAGGAGGTGCAATGTAGATTTTGTAATGAGATAAGGTAAATATGTAATTGGTTCGAACTAAAGTTTGGTCAAATTGTTTTAGGACCATTGATAAACTCATGTCATGTCATTGCAAAGCTGTTTCGTAGTGATAGACCTCATCAGATGCAAGGGTGCCACAGCATCTTCCTTGATTCATAGTTCCAACTTTACAGGAGCCAGAGGAGGGTGTAGATCAATGTAAAAGGTGCAGTGAATATCTTTGCCATGCCCAGGGTGCACCATACACCTCAACTGCATATTTAAACAGTGAATAATTTCTGGAAAATACAACAAGCATTTGGACACTGAAGGTACAACTTTTATTAAAGAGGTATTCCCAGATCCTATCCCAATATGTAGTAAGTGTAATAATAATAATTTAGCAAATACCTCCAATTAGAAATGTAGTATAGTTTTTCTGATTCGCTATGTCTCTTTCCTCATATAGGGCACTGCAGGACCTTTGGTATCCATGGTTATGATCACTAGCAACTAGCTAACTGTCACTATATTAGTGGTCGCAACCATGGACCCTTAAGGTCCTGCAATGCCTGCACATGAGGAAAGAGACATAGCGAATGAGAAAAACTATACTATATTTCTTATTTCAGGTATTTGCTATTATTATTATTACACCTACTACATATTGGGATAGGATCTTGAAGATGGGAATACCCCTTTAAGTCTACATTCCCTACAAGGTGTTGTGCTTGGTTTGAACAGTCAATTTGTGCCGATAGACTACCTTTAAGACCAATGCTTTGTGAGAACTCATGTGACAGTTACAGAGTGTAAGGGGTTGTACATAATTAGAAAAATATGTTGCCTTTCTTTTATAAACAGGGCAACATCTGTCCTTTGGGTTATATTTGCTATTGCAGCTCAATTCTTTGATAGCAAAGAGGAATGAAATTAAATGCAATAGAGGCAGACTTCACACTAACTTTAAAAATAATTTCAGATTATTTTTTAATTTTAGATTGCAATCTGCATATATTAAAAAAAGGAAATAATTATTAGCAATATCTAGTAAAGCTTTTTTTTCAGTTTTATTTTGGCTAAAACTCATCTACCAGACGTGAGTTGAGAGACTATAGTAAAATTTGAGAATAACTGTATACATCGCGTTTTGTTTATGTACTTTTAGTATATTTTTGGGGACAGTAGTGATGTTTGTTTTTTTAAATTTACTCTATCTTTTTTATTTTTCTCCATCTATTCCTCTAAAGAACTTTAAATATAGCTTAAATAACGATGTGTGGAGGTGGCCTTAATTGAATATTTAACTCATGAAGGCTTAAAGATAATTCATTCTACTACTGACACCCACTCTATCCTTCAATTTACTATAAGAACAACGCCCACACCACCTCATGTGTGCTGTCCATTACTTGGGATACTTCTAAGCCACCACTTTAATATTCAACACATGACATTCATGACAAAAGACTTGGACACATCCTTCCTGCCTCCTATACACTTACTCTATTCTTCATTGGTTTCACAAAATTCTTTACTCATTCCACATCTGCTTTCCACACTTTTTTATCATCTTCCCTAGAACATTTGCATTTGCTATACTATAGATTAATTCTCTTAATTTATTTATTCAATATGGTAATACAGAGTTAATATACTCACAGTAAATATATTAAGTAGAGATATGCGGATCTTTTGAATTCAAAATCTCTGACCACAACATTTTCCCCAAAAATGTCCTTCTCTGCGAATAAATTTGTGCAAATCTCAATACTGGAAATCTAATAATTGCTTGAAAAATACATATGAGGTGAGAAGAGAGAGAGAGAACCCAGCTGACCATAAGAGCTAACACTCTACAGGAGAGAGATAGGGGGAGAGAGAGAGAGAACCCTGCTGACCATAAGAGCTAACACTCTACAGTAGAGAGAGAGGGAGAGAGAGAGAACCCTGCTGACCATAAGAGCTTATACCCTTGCCGATCATAAGAGCTTACACTCTACAGGAGAGAGTCAGAGCAAGAGGACCCCACTATCCATAAGAGCTTAAACTCTTCAGGCAAAAGAGAGAGAAGACCCTGCTGTCCATAAGAGTTTACACTCTACAGGAGAGAGAGAGACTTACCCAGCGACTCTGGAGATGGACAATGACTCTGCCGTACAAGCTGTGCTTCACTGGCAACCGCTTATCTGTGATGACGCAGGTACTGACCACCACTGTACAAGGTATGATAATATGTAAGATGTCATAGCTGCAGGATAGTATGGGGAGGCCAGCGTGGCAACGTAAAATGACATTTGTCCAATCTCTAATTCCTCAGCATTATGTGAAATGGTGCCTGGTCCGAATGAGTGAACCCAAATGATAAAGTTTGTGGTTGGTATCAGACACCTAGTGTCCGGTACTGAACCCCAAACACGGACTTCCAAACGAAAGTCCGTGTTACTGTTCGGGTTTGCCAGCCTAACAAAGCTTGTCAAAAGGCTGCAGCGCAGCCAATCTACAAGCTCTAAGGCTGTGGGCACTTCCGGTCCAATCACAGCCATGCCAAGTATTGGCATGGCTGTGATTGGCAGGTGCACAATAATACTCGGCCTGTGTAAAGGTCGGACCATTTGTTGCGCTGCCATTCTCTTTTCAGAGCCTAGTGCCCTAAGAGCCGACCCGTGGAATTTGGGGGTAAGGCGGGTTAGGCCGAACTTGTATCCAAACTTCGGTTTGGTACCCGAACTTAACCTGAACTTGACCCTGAAACTGAACCCCATATAAGTCAATGGGGACCCAAACTTTGATGCTGCAAAATGGCTGTAAAATTGCCATATTGAAGTCTAGGGGGCTGCAAAAGGATACAAAATGGGGGTAACAGCAGGACAATTGCCCTGCAAACAAATGTGGATAGGAAAATGATTTAAAATAAAATAGAATTAAAAAATAATAATAATAATAATCTTGGACCAGTAGGTGGAGGTCCAAGTAGAGGAGTGGAGTAGAGCCTTGTGTGCATCTTCTACTGTACATGTTAATAAAAAAATAAATAAATGAAAAATCAAAGTGGGGTCCCCCCAATTTTTAATAACCAGCCAAGGGAAAGCAGACAGCTATGAGCTGGTCTTATTATGAAGTGAAAGGGTTAATATCCATGGCCTTTCCCACCCTATTAATATTAGCCCCCAGCTGTCTGCTTTGCCTTAGCTGGTTATTAAAAATAGGGGGGGCCACACATAATTTTTTTTAGGGTTTCCCCATTTTTAATAACCAGCAAAGACAAAACAGACAGATGCGAGCTGATATTAATAGGCTAGGAAGTTCCATGGATTTTGGCCCCTTTCCAGCATTATAAGACCAGCTCACAGCTGTCTGCTTTCCCTTGGCTGCTTACAAAAATAGGGGGGATCGCACATCATTTTTTAAATTATTTATTTATATTACACTGTCAGGCCGGGTCATGTGGTCCGCTGGCCAATCACAGCCATGCTATTACTTGACATGGCTGTGATGGGGTTAGAAGTGCCCACAATCTTAAAGCTTGTTGATACGAACTACGAACTTTGGGTTCGCTCATACCTAGCAGTGTGTCAAAAAAAAAAAATTCTTTAGAGTGCCTTAAGAGCCTTGTGTACAGCGTCATAACAGCCTGTTGCAGCGTGCCTGTAATACAGGCTGGTGTAGTGTGCCCGTAATATAGCCTGGTGTAGCATGCCTGCAATACTGTCTGGTGTAGTGTGCCCGTAATACAGCCTGGTTCAGCGTGCCCATAATATTGGCTGGTTTAGCATGCCCATAATACAGGCTGATGTAGAGTGCCCGTAATACAACCTGGTGTAACGTGCCTATAATATAGCCTGGTGTAGCGTGCCCGTAACACAGCCTAGTATGGCATGCCCGTAGCACAGCCTGGTGTAACATGCCCGTGATACATCCTGGTGCAGATTGCCCATAATACATCTTGGTATAGCATGCCCATAATACAGCTTGGTGTAGCATGCCCATAATTCAGGCTGGTGTAGCATGCCTATAACACAGCCTGGTGTAGTGTGACCGTAACACAGCCTACTGTAGCATGCCCGTAACACAGCCTGGTGTAGCATGCCCGTGATACATCCTGGTGTAGTGTGCCCATAATATAGCCTGGTGTAGTATGCCCATAATACAGGCTTGTGTAGCATGCTGGTAATACAGCCTGGTATAGCGTGCCCATAATACAGGCTGGTGTAGTATGCTGGTAATACAGCCTGGTACAGCGTGCCTATAATACAGGCTGGTGTAGTATGCCCATAATAACATGCCCATACCACAGCCTGGTACATATTGCCCTAACAACCGGGTGCAGAGTGCTCTAATCCAGCTTCTCCTCTACTGGGATTATTTTTTAGGGGGAAAAACATGAAGAAAGAATCAAATAAGGGATGTGGGCGTGGTTTGATGATGTAGCTGCTGCAGGGAGTGGATGTGGTTGATTGGTGCCTGTTACGTATTCAAGTGCAACACCTTCCTCAGGTGCATGCAGGTGATAGGACGTTCTGCGTCATTTCGTAGGCCCACATATACCGCTAGCCGAATGGTGAGGACAGATCATTTTGAGGCAGTTTTAGATTGGATGGCTGAAAGTGTCTCCAGTTCCTTCACATTGTTTTCCACCCGGTCCCCTGCAGAAAGTGCAGAGTTGGCACTCGAGGACCATGGGTATTTTTCTTTCACCTCACCCACTTTCAAATCAACCAAGCAGTCTGAGTCCAAAATCATTCAGCAGTCTCTTCTGCTTTTTGATGACTCTGCTGGCTGGGGTTCCATGGCAGAGGCACCTGGACCTGCCCCAGAAGTGGAAGAGACTGAGTGCACTGATGCCCAACCACTTGTGATGTTGGAGGATGAGTACGTTGGAGGGCTAGTGCACACAGTCATCGGACCACTGCAACACATCTCAGAGGATGACAAAACTCAGGTGCCATCTGCTGTTTCTTTCTGCAGTATGCAGACCGGCAAGGAGGGCAGGGGCGTGGACTGGGTGGAAGTTGATTTGGGAAATGATGAGGTCCTAGACCCCACATGAAACAAAGGAGGTGAATACGCTGTCACAGCAGCGTAGCAAAAAGGGAACAGGGTGCAAAAAATAGCGACCAGACCCTAGCCAGTATGTTGGCTGCTACTGCCCACGGCACCGAGGAAATGAGCAAACAAAAACCAGCTCAAATTTTCTCAATGGCATGGCATTTCTTAAGGATATGTACTGATGACAAGATACGGGTGGTTTGCATTCAGTGCCATCAGAGCCGGAAGCGAGACATATATCTTCTGAACCTGAGCACCACCTGCCTGACGATGCAACTGAATTCAAAGCACAAGGTGCAGTGGAGTATACATGTCACGGGTGTGTCAGAGGTAACAGACAGTCACCCTGCAGTTGGTTGCAGGAGATGTCTACGTTTGACATTACAGACTTCTTCTTAGAGGCTGGATGTCTCTAGGACCCAGCAGCTACCTCCCTCTGGCTAATTAGCTCCCTGGCCTGGTGTATAAATAGCTGATGTGTCTGAGAGGGAGATGCCAGCGATATTCATTACTACTTGTGAGGCTTTAGCAATAGCAGTACTTCGTCCTCTCTGGAGCTTGAGGCCGTGAGCGCATTTGTCTGGAGTCGTCTAAAGCTAAGCAATCCCCCCTTGTTTGTCTACCCTTGTTGTCTATAGAGATTAGTGGAGATCGACTAGTGATCATCTCCTCCCTTTCCTAACCTTAGCCATACGCCAGGGAAAGTCAGGGCGAAGCACGAGTGCGGTGAATGGTGAAGACCAAATATAAGGACAGTAGTTGAGACAGGGTGACTGTTAGGGGGATGGTTGCAGACAACTTTATTGTAATGGAACGCAACCGAACCCGGGGTCCACGATGCAGCCTGATGGACTGCTGCCGAACACCTTCTGGGTGTGAAGGAAAAATTAACTGAATATCACTCCCTTCCGTGTTACTGCACACTGGAACGGGTATAGGAATTCGCATTATCTCCGTTAGCAGCACGAGAGATATGCGGTAAAAAACTATCTGTAGTCCTGTTACAGCACAGGGACTACACTGGCGGCGCTAGGATGCGTGTGTGACTACGCCGACGGGTACACGTGCCTCCAGCCGGCGTGCTACCGGACTGAAGGGTACTACTCCACGTGGCTGACAGGCGAAAACCGTGGATAGGACGTCTGCAGGCAGCTCGGGGTGTTAGGCGACCCCTTTGGCAGAGCCAGACTGCTAGATGAAGCTACCTGCCTATTTCCACTACACCTGCCTATGGAAACTATACGTGGAACACAGTCGTCCACACAACAGCATATTGCTCAATGATCAGAGTGCACCGCCATGTTTGTGGGCGGGCCTTTTAAAGACTAAGCCCTGCCCACCCTGCCCACCGTCGCACCATTGGTGATGCCACCCGTGGACCAATCAGGCGGTGCCAGGTCACCAGGTCAGGTGGTTGCCAAACAAACAATCACGGTCCGCCAGATCACGGGCATGCTCAGTACCGAGAATCCTGGGCTCCAACAGCCCTGTCTCCCTCCGCAACCTATGCTTAACATTGCTAGGCACAAATACCCAAGAGACAATCTGTACATCTTGTGGACCAGCTAGGTGTTGGGGCTGATGATGATGCTGAGCAGCTCAGCCCTGGCTGGACTGGAATGGGAGAGCACAGAAGGTTCTGGACCCATTTTGAATCCAGCAAGAGCCTGACGCCTAACAGTGACACTAGACCACTCCCCCTTTCCCTAGTGTCTTGGCTCCCTTTCCCTCTTCTCTCTGTGTTTCACTAAGTCTTTCTCACACCTTGCATGACATTATTGCCGGCTGAGCATGTTTTGAAAAGAAAAAAAAAAAACGGACATTTTTTTTTTCTCTGTGTGTTTTTGGGCATGGACTTTTTTTTTCCTTTCTCTCTTGGTATGGGTTCAGTTGCAGAGCTCGCAGAGGTGAATGATCTCTGCTGTGAGGTTGAGCAGCAGCATCAGCGGTTACAGGTCGCCAATGTAAGGGTCTCTGCAGGTAGGCCTGTCCAGCCTAAACCCAAGGTTGCCCTCTCTGACAGGTTTTCGGGTGGTAGGGACAAGTTTTTTGTAATTAAGGAGATATGCAAATTTTATTTAAAACTTCATCCTTACTCCTCTGGTAAAGAAGAGCAACGGGTTGGTATTGTGATCTCTCTATTGTAGGAAGATCCTCTGTCATGGTCGTTTTCGTTACCGCAGGATGCGGTTTGTCTCCAGTCGCTGGAGGGGTTCTTTGGGGCTCTGGCCCTCATCTATGATGACCCTGACCGAGTCGCCTTGGCTGAGTCTAGGATAAGTCGCCTTCAGCAGGGGATTTGGTCAGTGGAAACGTACAGTTCGGATTTTCGTAGATGGGCAACAGATTCCAAATGGAATGACTCAGCGCTTAGAATTCAATTTTGTGAGGGGCTTACTGAAAGATGCATTGGCAGTATATGAAACCCCTCAGTCCTTAGAGGCTGCCATGTCTTTGGTCATACGTCTTGATAGACGCCTTCGGGCCTTCTTGTTGGGGTTGTGTACCTCTGCCAGGGGAGTGGTCTTGGGGTGAACCAGTACTGGGGGAGGTGGAGGAACCCTTGCAGTTAAGGGATGTCTCTGCATCATACATTTCCCCGGAGATTCGCAAGAGAAAAGGTGTATGTTTTTCTTTGTGGGAAAAAGGGACATTTTGTTGGGACCTGTCCTTCAATTTCTAAACAAAAGGAGACTTGATTAACTCTTGGTAGTCTGGATTTGGATAAATAAGGGGTGCATTTGTGGCCAAACTGCAGTTCCCGCTTTGTCCTGACAGCAGAGGTGGTGCTAGAGTGCAAAACCGAGAAAATTTCTGTGTTTGTTGACAGTGGAGGCATGGTGGATGCTGAGTTTGTGAAAATTCATGGTCTTGCTTACTGTACTTTAGATAAATCTATTTCCATTTTCGCCATCGACTCAGCGCCACTTGCACAGAAAGCATTTACTCAGATTGTACATAATGTAAAACTGAGGGTGGGGTCAGTTCATTGTGAAATAATCCCTTGGAATGTTCTGGACAATCTTCCCACACCGATTGTTTTGGGTATTCCATGGCTTGTTAAACATAATCCTTTGGTGGATTGGCAAAACGGAGAGATTATTGAATTGGAGGATTACTGCCATGAGAAGTGTTAATGTAGCGACCCGAGGGTTCGGTTGCTACAGGGGTATTGCACCTCAACCAGAGGTGTGATATTCCACTCCCAGGTAAGGATGGAGTGTGGACCAGGGCTCAGTTAGCTGCATACACACACTCACCCCATTTCTGGGGGACAGCTCGACGGTGCTCCCATTTATGCAGGCACAACTGACCATGTCCCTGGCTGGAGTGGGGAGGAGGGAGAGAACCCAGTGATGTAGGAGCAGAAGGGGACGGTTTCTGGAGCACAGGAAGGAGCTCATTGGGTGCAGGTCACCTGAGCTCAGACACAGAGAAGCAGATAAAAGGTGGGAGCCATCTTAGAAGTTCAGTTCAGAGAAGCAGAGCAGAGTGAAGGAGGAGAGAGCTGACAGGGAGCCGAGGCTCAGCCTGAGCTCAGCTCCACGAGGCAGGCCTAGAGAAAAGGCCGGGGCCAGAGAGGAGAAGAGGAGAAGGAGAAGGAAGGAAGGAGAAGAGACAGAGGAGTGGAAGGGCTCCAGAAACAAGAAGGCAGAAGGGACCCTAAGAGAGCAGAATGGACAGCAACCGTTGCAAACCCGCATTATATCGGGTGAAGGGTCAGGCTGTGGAAGGGTACCGGATTCCCAAGTTGGTGGAGGTAAATCATCCCACAGCCAAGAACCGGAGGTCGTGATCATTTATTGGTGCGACCCCCCGCCAAACCTGCTAGGAAGGCACCATATAGGATAGCAGGAAGCGGAGGCCAATGCTTGCCCGACAAGGTCCGTGGTAGCTGGACAGAAGTATGGTCACTGGTGGGGCACGAGAGGCCAGAGAAAGGACAGAAGGGGGTCCTGTGCCATACTCCTGAATTGCCTGGGGGTTGACCGAGCCCCTCACCTGGTGGACGCAGCACGGCTTGGGCAGTCATTGCTGACAGAAGTGACATGGATAACAACTGTGAGTAAAAACCCTGGACTGCACCATTGGACTCAGTGTGATCTTTGCTGCTCCTGCACCATCACCCCCAGCATCCACCTACACTGCCCTGAGGCTACACTCTTCCCGTGGGGAGTTATTCTATCCCTGTGCTGCACACCAACACCAGCCTCAGCGGTCTGCCTTGCAGCGGCGGTTATCCCTGACCGCAATCCATGGGTGGCATAGTCGGACATTCAAAACACTGATAAATAGACTGCCGCCATTTGGTCTGACCACCCTGAGCCACGGAACCGGGTTGCCACCACTACTACCCCCATCAGCACCGTACACCAGAAGGCCCGGTTCCGGGTACCCCACGGCGCAGGGGGCGAGTCATTTAGATATTTTCCTTGCTACTGTCTCTATGGAAATATTACCTACCTTTCTGTCTGGTTTTGAGGACGCTTTTTTCTGAGAGGGGGTGTCAGGATTTGCTTCCTCATCGTGCTTATGACTGTCCTATTAACCTGACCCCCGGAGCTAAACTACCGAAGTCCAGACTGTATAATCTTTCTGACCCTGAGAGACAAGCCATGAAGGATTTCATTGCGGAAAGTCTGGAGAAGGGACATATCAGACCTTCATCTTCGTCTGTGGCGGCAGGGTTTTTCTTTGTGAAGAAAAAAGATGGCGGTCTATGTCCATGTTTAGATTTCCGGGAATTAAATCAAATTACCATCCGTGTTCCATACCCTCTTCCTCTGATTCCTGATTTGTTCAGCCAGGTTGTGGGAGCTAAAGTATTCTCAGAGTTGGATTTAAGAGGAGCCTACAACCTGGTTAGAATCAGAGAAGGGGACGAATAGAAAACAGCGTTTAATACCCCGGAAGGACATTTCGAGAGTCTGGTTATGCTTTTTGGCTTAAGCAATGCACCTGCGGTATTCCAGCATTTAATAAATTATATTTTCCATCATTTGGTGAGGAGGTTTGTGGTGGTCTATCTGGACAATATTTTGGTTTACTCACCTGACTTTGAGAATCATCGGGGGCATGTTAAGCAGGTGCTCCAGTTATTAAGGGATACCAAACTTTATGCCAAACTAGAAAAGTGTGTTGTCGCTGTTCAGGAGGTGCAGTTTTTGGGATCCTTGTTGCCATCTTCTGGTTTTTGGTTGCATCCGGAGAAGATCTGTGCAGTCCTTGACTGGGAATGTCCCTTGAGCCTGAAGGCTCTACAACATTTCCAGGGCTTTACTAATTTTTACCGGAAATGTATCCAAAATTACAGTTATAGTGAAACCCCTTACTGACATGACTTTGAAGAGCCACAATCATAAGTCACTATATTAACATAGTCACTCCCAAATTATCCATATACTACACAAATCTCCTTAGAGGCAGCGCTAGGGAGTACATAGGAGTCCAGACACAAGATAAGCGATAAAATATCTACATTTTTATTCAATAATAATTAAAATTTACACAGAATGAATAAAATTAAACAGGAAAGTTGATTAGTAAATCAGCACCTAGGCTTATGCATGTGGGTTACAACACAACAGGCTGTATGACAGATTATCCAATACAATTATATCAATAAAAAGGTGATTACATTCTGTGTAAATTTTAATTATTATTGAATAAAAATTTAAATATTTTATCGCTTATCTTGTGTCTGGACTCCCTAGCGCTGCCTCTAAGGAGATTTGTGTAGTATATGACTTTGAAGGGGTCTGATTTTTCCAAATGGTCGGATGCTTCCCTCCAGGCTTTTTCTTCCTTAAAGAATCATTTTGCCACTGCACCCATACTCAGTCAACCTTAAGTTTCTAAATTAGTTATGAGCGAGAACTAAAATGCTCGGGTATTCGTGGTTCGAGTCGAGCAAATTGGAATGCTCGAGTGCTCGGACCGAGTAACGAGCCCAATGTAAGTCTATGGGAAACTCGAGCATTTTTCCGGCGGAGTGCAGAGGGCCAAAAAATTGCCCAAATTGATGGCAACAGTGCTCAAATGACATGGGATCAGCATGGGGAAGAACCCTGGAAACATTTTGGACCCCCAGATCACTGCTGTCAACAATGTTGTCAGAGGTATTACACCACTTTTACGGACTCACAATAAAACATGCAAAACTGAAACCAAAATGGATTTTCCTGAGAAAAATGTTAAGCAACATCCTTTCCAGGGTAATAACTTGTATATAAGGCAAAATAAATAACCAAAACCAAAAATGCTCCTCCACACCTTGGGCTATGTTCACACGTAGCGTTTTTGATGCATTTTTACAGTTTTGCTTTGCTTTCAACCAAGACAAATGCATTCACTGGGACATGTCATTTTAACATTTTACAACCTTATCTGACCATCTGGTGTGTGACACATCATCAGACATATGCATACAGTGCTGAAAAGATATGGGAACAGCATGGGAAAGACCCCCGGAAGCATCTCTGACTACCAGGTCACTGCCTAAAAGTGTGCCCATAATAAGTGATCCTTGGCGCATGCAAAGATGCCTCCCTCCATGAACCTGTCATTGCAGACTTGCAACAATCACTGTCCACGTCCTTGTCCCACCCAGCACAGAGTTCAGTTGTCCCTACCCCATTCCTTGGAATGCAAGCACAAGTATGCAGCCAAACAACCCACCCACCCACAGGCTGCAATACTATACTGCCCAATTTTTGACAGCTGCTTGCACTTCAAATGTGGCCTTTAGGCTCGTGGAGGCGGAAGCTGTCTACAACCTCACAGCGGTAGTGGCCGGGTGTCCATACTTGGTCCCCAGCCGCCACTATTTCTCCCAGTATCATCTCCACCTTCCACTAGCACGGGTCCCAAGACATTACCTGTGCCCTCCCCAGTGCACTTACTGGGGAGGAGCGCCAAACCACAAACAAGTGGACAAGTTAATGTGGCCAGGGACAGTTGGGAGCCAGTCCACAGCTTGTCGGTGAGAGTTGTATTTCACCACAGCCATATATTTTAGCTCGGTGAAAGGACTGACTTGGAAACTGTATCTACTCCAGCTTTCATTTCTCACAGGAAGTCTTCTAATTCATCTTGGAGCATAAACAATGGCAGCAGCCCATCCAACATCATCTCGCAGATGTCGGTGGTGCTTCGACACACAAACATCTTTCTTTACCCTTTAATTTCAAGACTAGAAAGTTGGGCAATGCCCCAATCTGCAATGCAGTTTCAGAAATAACATGCAATTAAGCACGTCCAATCCACATTAAAAAAAGCAGCCATAGAGTGTCCGGGAACCTTCCCACACACTTTTCTTAGCCAGGGCTGCTTCTCAGCAGGGTTGGACGGGCCCACCAGAGAACTGGGCCCTGGCTTCTCCTTCGGGAGAGTTCATAGTTTCGAGGTGAGGTCATGATGATGATAGAGGCCACCATCAGCTTAGTTTTCTGTTACTTGGAAAGCAAACGCAAGTATGCAGCCAGTCACCCACCCACCCACAGGCTGCAATACTATACTGCCAAAGTTTTGACAGCTGCTTGCACTTGAAACATGGCCTTTTAGGCTCGTGGAGGTGGAAGCTTTTCACAACCTCATGGCTGTGGTGGCAGCCGGGAGTCCAAACTCGATCCCCCGCCACCACAATTTCTCCCGGTATCGTCTCCGCCTTCCACAAGCACGGGTCCCAGAAAATTACTGCTGGTACTTTTCTGTGGGAATCTGCTTGCCTCCTACCAGCCTGGAATATTTACAGTGAACTATGGTACGATGCCATGGTATTAGCACTGCCCCCTACACCAGTAGCGAAGCCATCGACAGTTTCCTTCTCAGGAATTCTATTTGGTAGACTGAGTGGATGCCCAAATACATTAGTTTCTCACAAAGGAGCTGAAAATAGAGTGGCAGTAGGTGCAAGTTTCTCCGGCCTGTTAGATATCAGAGGGAGAACGGCAGCACATTGACTCAGTGGTTAGCACTGAAGCCTTGCAGCGCTGGGATCCTGGGTTCAAATCCCAGCAAGGGCAACATCTGCAAGGATTTTGTATGTTCTCCCCGTGTTTCCATTGGTTTCCACCTGAGTAAAATAGCATCCATAGAGTGTCCGGGTGCCTTCCCACACACTTTTCTTAGCCATGACTGCTTCTCGGCAAGGTTGGACGGTCCCACCAGAGAATCCTAGGGTGGGCCCTGGTTCTCCATCAGGAAAGTTCATGATAGCGCAAACTTTGCAGCAGCTATGGAGCTTTTGAGTGGGGGAGAAAGGTGAGCTCTCAGAATCAAATCCTCTGGTGAGCCCAATGTTTTTCAGTTTGAAACTACTTCTCAGTGTGAGTTATATTTCATCACAGCCATATTCTTTAGCTCGGTGAAAGGACTGGCATAGAGGGAAACTGTATCTACTTCTGCTGTCATTTCTCCGTTGCCAGGTTCTGCCCACTGTCACACATGACCATGCCTGGCTGTATGGTCAGCGGTGAGAGCCACAGATCAGGCTGCTGTGTTACAGCTTTTGACAACTATGCAGTGGTGGACAGTTTGTCACCTAAGCATTAACAATGTTATCATCAGCACAGCCTGTTGCTGCATGGCCAAGGCAGTGCTGTAGTGCTTTCAGCTTGTGACTGATATGGTCATTTCGGCGATGAGGCCGAACCGGAGGAGGAGGTGCAGGAGCTGAACAATGTGATTACATTGAGGTTACATTGGCGAGTCTGGTTATTATACTAAACAAATATCCTACTGTGTTTTTATTTTTTTATTTTTTTTTTGCTTTACGTTATTTTTTAAGACAAATGCATTCACAGGGAAATGTTATTTTAACATTTTACAACCTTATCTGGCCATATAGTATGTGACACATCATCAGACACATCCTGTTTCATTTATGATAGAGGAATTCTGAAAGTCACAAAGCCTACTTTTAAAGGGTCATCAGATGGCCCTTACTATTCTTAAAGGGCCAGCAGTCGGCGCTCGATATTCTTAGAGAGCCATCAGCCGGCTATGCTTTCTTGTGGGTCTCCTATACTGTTATTACGTATGCAGTGACTGCAAGGGCTGCCAATAATTTGTACGCAACCAAATACCCCTTTTAAGAGACATAGAGGAGAGTGTCAGTAAAAAAATGTTCCCACTATAAAGGAGCGGGTCTCCTATAGTGGTAATGCCCATGCTGGGACTGCAAGGGCTACCAAAATTTGGGAAAAACTCCACTAAAGACACATAGAGCTGGGCCACAGTAACAAGTACGACATGTTTCCATTAGAAAGGAGAAGGTCTGTTATACAGTTATAGGGTATGCAGTGAGTCCAATGGCTGACAAAATTTAGGAAAAACCCCACTAACAATTTAAAGACATATAGAGCAGGGGCAGAGTAACGACATATTCCCATTACAAATGAGAGGGTCTCCCATAGTGTTTGCCTATGCAGTGAAGCAACGGCTGCCAAAAATTTGGAGGAACTCCAATGCCCCTTGCAAGAGATGTAGAGGTCAGAGAGCCTCCTAAAAACAATGTTCCCACTATTAGGAAGTGGGTCTCCCATAGTGTTTTGAAATGGAAAGGGAAAAGAAAAAAAAACAGCTCACCTCCATGAACCAGCTGGGTGTCTCCGGGATCCATGATCAGCGCTGCTGCTTGCGCTCAGTAGACAGGTAATAGGAAAGACGATGATCCAGCTCCACAGACTCCAATAGTATTCATACCAAGTTTAAGAGCGGTCTTCGCTCGAAACACGTTAGGTAGCGCACCCCTCCTTGGTGCCCCTGTGTTCCCCTTCTAGTATTGTTCTTCCACCAGCTGGAGTTACATTATCGCCATCTGGATATTTTTTAAAAATTCTAAATAAACTACATTTGTTTTTACTATTGGAGTCTGTGGAGCTGGATTATCATCTTTCCTATTACCTCCGTAGTGTTTGCCTATGCAGTGAAGCAAAGGTTGCCAAAAATTTGGAGGAACTCCAGTGCCCCTTGCAAGAGATGTAGAGGTCAGAGAGCCTTCTAAAAACAATGTTCCCAGTATTAGGAAGTGGGTCTCCAATAGTGTTTGCCTATGCAGTGAAGCAACGGCTGCCAAAAATTTGGAGGAACTCCAATGCCCCTTGCAAGAGACGTAGATATGTTGATACGGTACATATGGTGGTGATATGGTGGTGGAGGATGAGTATACGGAAAAGGAGGAGGACAAGAGCAAAGAGACAAAATCAGGAAGCGTGTACACATGTCTGGGTGTGAAGACCGGTGCATGGGAATAGAGTTAGACCTCCTCAAAAAAAGACACTGTATTTGAGTTTATGTTAGGCTGCTATCGTTCGGTGGTGTTGAGAAGTCTGGTCCAATCCAGCCCTTGTTCATTTTTATAAGAGTCAGCCTGTCAGAATTTTCAGTGGACAGGCGGATGTGCCTATTAGTTATAATTCCATCAGCGGCACTAAAAACTCGCTCTGACAAAACGATAGCGGCAGGGCAGGCCAGAACCTCTAAGGCATAGAGAGCCAGTTAATGCTACGTGTCCAGCTTGGATACCCAATAATTATAAGTCACAAAGGAATTACGGAGAATGTTGGTACGGTTGGCAAGGTACTCCCTCACCATCTTCTGAAACTTTGCACTCCTTCTGCGACTACCCCTTCGCCTCAGGACCTGTGCGATGGGAGGGTCTGAGAAAACTGTCCCAGAACTTTGACAGTTTTCCCCTGTCTCTGCTGGATTGGATTTGTGGCTCTCTCGCCTGTACTCCTTTGTTGTCATACAAACTGTGACCTCTGCCGCCAGCGTTTTCAGATGGGAATTTTTTTCAATAATTCTGCAACAAGTGCCTTCTCGTATTGCCCAATTTTATTAGGCCTGTCCTGCAAAGTAATAAGAGACATAAAGTTCTCCCTGTAGCATGGGTCTAGAAGCGTCACCAACCAGTAATGACTGTCACCGAAAATTTGGACAACGCGAGAGTCACGGGAAAGGCAGAGTAATATAAACTCAGCTATTTTTGCCAGACTTCAAAGAGGCAAGACTTCCATGTCCTCACCAAGAGGATGACTGACCATGCTGTCCTCCTCATCCTCCTCCCTCCCTGTCCTCAGGCCATCCACGCTGAACAGACAGTATAATAGTTCTGTAGGTAGTACTATCTATAGCGCAGGAAACAAGCTCCTGGTTTTCCTCCTCCTCCTCCTCTTCCTCATTGTCACCCAATCCACATTGGAATGAGATGAGGCTAGGCTGTATGTAATCACTCAGTATGGTTCCTTTCTCCATCTCATCATGCTCTGCCTGCAATGCATCATCTTTAATTGAGAGCAGAAAGCTTTTCAGAAGACAGAGAAGTGTGATGGTGATGCTAATTATGGCGTCATCACCGCTCACCATCTTGGTGGAGTCCTCAAAGTTGTGGAGTATAGTACAGATGTCTGACATCCATGTCGGCTCCTGATGTTTTATGTGTGGAGTCTGACCTGAATACCGACGGCATTGTTGATGCTGGTACTCAACAACTGCCTTCTTCTGCTCACAAATCCTTCCCAACATCTTCAATGTAGAGTTCCAACGTGTTGGAACATCGCAGATCAGTCGGTGAGCTGGCAGCTGCAAATGCTGCTGAAGCACAGCAAGAGTGGCGGAAGCTGTAGGTGACTTTCTAAAATGGACACACAGGCGGTGTACTTTGGCAAGCAGATCCAACAGATCCAGGAAGGTTTTGAGAAACCACTGAACCACGAGGTTAAGCACGTGGCCCAGGCATGGTACGTGTGTGAGCTCGCCTAGCCTCAGAGCCGCCACCAGGTTCCGGCCATTATCTCACAGACCATGCATGGCTGTAGGTTCAGCGGTGTCAGCCAAAGATCTGCCTTCTCTTTCAGAGCTGTCCACAACTATTCAGAATTGTGTGGTTTGTCACCTAAGCATATTAGCTTCAGAACAGCCTGTTGCCGCTTGGCTGAGGCAGTGCTGCAGCGCTTCCAGCTTGTGACTGATGTGGTCATTTCGGAGATGGAGGCTGAAGATGAGGAGGAGGCTGAGGAGGATGAGGTGCAGGAGCTGTAGAATGTTGGGGCAACCCTGATTGGCCCAGGGCTCACAATACTCGGCGTCAGGAGGACGTGTTTTGTCCCAAGGTCCGACTGGGTCCTGGCTTCCACTTTGCTAACCCAGTGTGCCGTCAGCGAGATGTACCATCCCTGCCCACAAGCACTTGTCACGTATTTGTGGTTAGGTGGACTTTCCCAATAACTGCATTGTTGAGGGGCCGGCTAATGTTTTGGGACACGTGCTTGTGTAATGCAGTGACCGCACACCAGGAGAAATAGTGGCGGCTGGGGACTAAGTACCGAGGGATGGCCGCCGCCATCAGGTTGTGGCAAGCTTCTGTCTCCACGAGCCTTAAATGCAATATTTAAAGCGCAAGCATTCGCAAAATGTGTGAATTTAGTAGTGTGGCCTGTGGGGCGTTAGCTGCGTATTTGCGCTTGTGTTCCAAGGACTGGGGAAGGGACAACTGAACGTTGCATTGGGACAAGGACGTGGACGTGCTTGCTGATCTTGCTAGTTGAGAGTGTGCAATGACAGGTGCAGGGCGGGAGGCATCTTGGCATGTGCCATGGACAGGGGATTGGTGTGCACGCACAACAGCGGAACAAGCAGTGGTGTCACCCGCAGACACTTCTGCTGCACCCTTGGGTTCGGCCCACTTAGTCGGGTGCTTTGCTGCCATGTGCCTGATTATGCTGTTGGTGGTCAGGCTGCTAGTTTTGCTACCCCTTCTGATGATGGCCTGGCAGGTGGTGCAAATGGACTTTTTAGGGTTATCGGCAGAGTCTTTAGAAACAACGAGACTCCGGAAGACCTAACAGTTGTACTGGCAACTTCCGTCGTGTTGGCATTACGAGAACTGCTTTCCTGCTTGGGTCTGCGGCCACCACACTGCTTCTTCCTGCCTGTTGTGGTGCTACGCCCCCCTCCCCTTGTGTGCTGCTGTCTTCACTCTGTGTGTCCCCCTGCAAGGTTGGGTCAGTTACTATATCATCCACCACCTCGTCTTCCATTTCTGCACCCTGGTCCTCCTCCTGACTTTCAGGCAATTGTTTCTCATCATCTTCCACCTCTTGTGACAGTTTCCCATCATCGACTTTGTGTGACCGTGGCAGCTCAAATATTTGGGCATCGCTACATACGATCTCCTCGTGCCACTCTTCAAGTAGACTGAATCTAAAATTGGAAAAGTGAACAGCTCTACAGAGTGTCCAAGTGTGGGATCAGTTGTCTCCGGGCACTCAGCATGGTGGGAGGAAGGAGGATCAGGGTGAGGAATATGCAGTCCAGACACACGGCTACTGAGACATGACCGTGTGGAAGACAGGGTGGTGGTGGTGACTAAGTGACTGGAAGCATTATCTGCTATCCAACCAATAACCTTTTCACACTGCTCTGTGTTCAATAGTGGTGTTCTGTGGTCCCCTAGTAATTGGGACAGGAAGGTCGAGCAACAAGATGTGGGTGTTTGTTGTGTCACACCTTCAGCTTGCCCATGGCCTCTTCCTCACCTCTGCATGCACCATCACCATCACGTCCACTTTCCTGTCCCTTGCCACGCGCCTTGCCCATTTTAAATGCAGGACAATATTTTCCACGTTCACTACAAACGGCTGGATTTGAACCGCAGTGATATGTGGTACATGTGATGAAAAACCACAGTTTTAAATAGCTGGCCTGTAGGTTACTATTTTTCACAGCGACCTCGTGTCAATAACTTCACTGACACACTGCAATAAAATTTAAATGTAGGCCAGAAATGGCTGAATTTGGAGGGAACTTATATGTGATACGTATGACGGACAACCACAGTTTTAAACAGCGGGCCTGTAGGTTACTATTATTCACAGCTACCTCGTGTCAATAACTTCATTGGCACACTGCAACAAAATTTAAATGGAGTCAAATATTTTCCACGTCCACTGCAAATTTTTATCGCTGTAATATGGAAAGAATCTGGCTGTATTCTGCAGTGGCAACAAGCAAATGGAGCAGAAAAACGGTGTTCTCTGGATTGCTTTTTACGCAATTAATCAGGATTAATATAAAAAAAATAATTATCCTTGGCCCCTGATACCTGGGGATATATACACTGCTCAAAAAAATAAAGGGAACACTTAAACAACACAATGTAACTCCAAGTCGATAACACTTCAGTGAAATGTACATGTCCAGTTATGAAGCAACACGGATTGTGAATCAATTTCTCCTGCTGTTGTGCAAATGGAACAGACAACTTATAGAAATGTTAGGCAATTAGCAAGATATCTCCTATAAAGGAGTGGTTCTGCAGGTGGTGACCACAGACTATTTCTCTGTTCTCATCCTTTTTGGCTGTTGTTTCGGT
Organism: Phyllobates terribilis; assembly: GCF_046119375.1. NCBI lineage: Eukaryota > Metazoa > Chordata > Amphibia > Anura > Dendrobatidae > Phyllobates > Phyllobates terribilis. Next base: position 256,241,023 of record NW_027362764.1, read on the forward strand.
CACTTTTTCATTTTGCATTGCTCTCACCCCTAGAGGTACAGTAGCATGAGGCGGTGTCTACAGTACAACCCACAGAAGTTGCTCAGGTAGTGCAGTTCATCCAGGATGGCACATCAGTGCAAGCTGTGGCAAGAAGGGTAGCTGTGTCTGTCAGCATAGTGTCCAGAGCATGGATCAGATACCAGGAGATGTGGAGGGAGCCAAAGGAGGGCAACAACCCAGCAGCAGGACCGTTACCTCCTCCTTTGTGCAAGGAGGAACAGGAGGAGCACTGCCAGAGCCCTGCAAAATGACCCCCAGCAGGCCACAAATGTGAATGTGTCTGCACAAACGGTTAGAAACCGACTCCATGAGGGTGGTATGAGGGCCCACGTCCACAGATGGGGGTTGTGCTCACAGCACAACACCGTGCAGGATGCTTGGCATTTGCCACAGAACACCAGGATTGGCAAAGTCGCCACTGGCGCCCTGTGCTCTTCACAGATGAAAGCAGGGAGGAGATCCCACAGGAGACCATCTGCAACCTCATCAGGAGCATGCCCAGGCGTTGTAGGGAGGTCATACAGGCATGTGGAGGCCACACACAATACTGAGCCTCATTTTGAATTGTTTTAAGGACATTAAATCAAAATTGGATCAGCCTGTAGTGTGTTTTTCCACTTTAATTTTGGGGGTGGCTCCAAATCCAGACCTCTATTGTTTAATAAATTTGATTTCTATTGATGATTTTTGTTGTCAGCACATTCAGCTTTGTACAGAACAAAGTATTCAATGATAATATTTCATTCATTCAGATCTAGGATGTGTTATTTGAGTGTTCCCTTTATTTTTTTGAGCAGTGTATACATATATATAAATATATATATATATATATATATATATATATATATATATATATATATATATGTGTTGTGGAATACCTAGACTAACAAGAAGTTCAATGGACCCTCTTGCTATATGCACTGCAGTCTGCTACATACACTGCCTGCCTGCCTAACTCCTGCTATCACCTTCAACACAGAAAATATGCAGCTGGATTAGTCCTCAGAAGGACTGTTAGTTAAGATGGATATATATAGATGTTGTGGTATACCTACACTAACTAATAAACAAGCAAATCTCTCCCTAGCTCAGCAGCATCTCTCCCTACACTGCCTGTTTCCGGGGTAGACTGTGACGAGCATGGCGGCTCCAGGTCTTACATTGACCTGATGACGCTGTGCGGCCAGCCAATCTTTGTAATGCCACAACCAACATGGCTATGGCATTACAATGTGTGGCAGGCAATCTCTGCATGTTCATTGGCTCTCTAAAGAGTGCCAGACATGCAGGGAGGGGACCCGAGCTCCCGCCTGAGCCACCAGAAAATACTCGTAGAGCGCCGAGCATCTCGAGCAGTTAGATGCTTGGGCGAGTACCTAGCAGTGGCGAGCATGCTCGCTCATCACTATTCTCAACCCTTTATTGTGGAGGTTGGTGCGTCGGATGTCGGGGTTGGGGCTGTGTTGTCTCAGGGATCGTCCCCTGGTAAATGACGTCCATGCGCCTTCTTTTCTAAAAAATTGTCTTCTGCTGAGAGAAATTATGACGTGGGTAATAGGGAACTTTTGGCAATCAAATTGGCATTCAGAGAACGGCGACATTGGTTGGAGGGGGCTGTCCATCCTATTACTATTTTTACTGACCATAAGAAACTGTCATATCTCCAGTCAGCTAAACGTCTCAACCCTAGGCAAGCCAGATGGTCCCTGTTTTTTACTACGTTCAATTTTGTTGTCATTTTTCGTCCTGGGGTCAAAAATATCAAGGCTGATGCTTTGTTCCGGAGCTTCCCTGGTGGGAACCCTGCCCCGATATTACAAAAAGGAGCAGTCATTTCAGCATTTTATCCTGAACTGGAGGGTCAGGTGTTGGAGGCACAGGGGTACGCCCCTTCCTCCTGCTCTTCAGGAAAGTTATTTGTACCATCTAATCTGCACCGCAAAGTAATTAAGGAACAGCATAACTCTGTGCTTGCTGGGCATCCATGTGGTAAGGCAACCGAGGACCTTCTCACTCGTCGTTTTTGGCGGCCAGAGTTGCATTGGGATGTTATTGAACATATAGCTGCTTGTAGTATTTGCGCCTGTTCTAAGTTTTCGCATACCCGTCTATCTAGTATTCTTTTCCGCTACCTATCTCTAGTAGGCCTTGGACACACACACTTGTCCATGAATTTTATTACTGACCCGTTTCTGCAGGCAAAACGGTGGTTTTGGTGGTAGTAGATAGGTTCAGTAAAATGGCTCATTTTGTCATATTGCCTGCACTTCCAAATGCCAAGACACTTGCTCAGGTGTTCATAAATGAGATTGTGAAGCTTCACGGGGTTCCCTCCGATGTGGTGTCAGATCGGGGGACCCAGTTTGTTTCCAAGTCCTGGAAGACATTCTGTTCTTGACTGGGGTTGTAGCTGTCCTTTTCCTCTGCCTTCCGCCCTCAATCGAATGGACAGACCGAGTGTGTCAATCATAATTTTTTTTTTACAAAAACCTGGCATTTTGACAGACGCGTGTAAAGTTTTTATACCCTCTTTATATACTCTGTTAGATGAGATGAACAAATCTTTTGAAATTCAAGTTTAGGATCTTTGCAGAATTTTCTCAGAATTTTGATTCGCTGCGAACTGACTTACCGCAAATTGAAAGTACTCAAACGTGGACAGTTGTCCTGAAAAGATGTGTGTGCCACTCTGAGTTATCATAGAAGTGTATCAAACTCCTTTCAAGCTACTTAACACAAACACAGCTTTAGTAATGTCAAAGTGACGTCAACAAATCTGGTTGAGATTAAGCAGATATTAATCAATGGTAACCAGCAGCCTGTTTATTGACAATCCCTTTTGGGGACAGATGCAGATGACTGCCGTGCTGGTGTTTATGCACAGACTGTTTATATGCAAGCTTTTAAACGAGCAGTGATCCAAAAATTATCCCTTTTGGGAAATAACAGCAGGTTTGTTGTTTGAAAACTGAAGAAGAAATGGTTTTGCTTCCTTTACTCATCAAAAATGTATTGATTATCTCTTTTTGTGGAGGAGCAATAGGTTTTATGTTTGTTCGTAAACTAAATAAGCATTGGGAAGCACCAGGGCCCTGAAAGTATGGCCAATAAAGAAGCAATTGGAAGCAACAGTTCAGAGCCCCAATAATGTGTTTTATAAAAAAGCAATGGCTTATTATTTTATTTGTATTTCTTTATTGAAATGATTTTGGGAGTGGATGAGCACCAGTAAAAGGTTTGTTAAATGTTTTTTCTTGCCCACACCAAAAATGTTGATTAAAAAATTACAATAAAAAATAAAGCAATGACTTATTATTGTGAGAACAACATTGAAAGATTTTTGGGTCGCAGAACAGTAAACATGGGTTCATAAGGAATCAATCCTGTCAGACTAATCTGATATATTTCTTTGAGGAAGTAAGTACCAGACTGTACTAGCTTTATAAATATAAAGAATCCGGCACTCAAAGGGGCATTTTGGTGAAATTAGATGAAAAATGTAATATATGGTCCAAACTGAGTGTACAATACATGATGTTTCAGTCTTACATAGACCATTTTCAAGCATAAATACTGATGATCCTGAGAGATCCTGTTCTGGGTAAATTATATGGCATCCTTCAGATAGCGTGCGGAAGAGGATTCCCCAGGGGCCGACCACCAAGGCGTAAGTGAGAGAGCAAAGCAGCGCAATTAGGTAGTGTAACTTCCATCACTTGTGGTGCAGGGCGCTATCATCATCAGTCCTGTGAGCTCATCATACAGCAAGTCAATGATAAATAAGCTCAGTTGCTGCTGGAGCTTTTACATCACTGACTTGATTTATGATGAGATCAGAGGGCTGGTGATGCGTCAGAAACACTTTCTCCTGTGATAAAACCAGCTGGGAAATGCGTTACCTGATAAAATAGCAACTGCAAGCCCTTGCTGTTTCATCTGCATACCCACTAATCATAAGTGATTTACGCTTTTCCCCCTTGCCACGAGCTGTGGTACGTTCCCACCATGAACTGGGCAACTCTGAATGGTCAGACATAGCAAAAAACAGTTCATGGCAGCATCACATTAATAAGAATAACTCAGCACAGGAACATTTTTTTAACAAGTCCAATTGTGGAGCTTATTATTCCAAGATCTATTGATTCAAATGCTCTTTGTTTTTGGGACAGCCCCATTAGGTAGGGTGTGGTATTACCCCATTTGTCACAGCGAAGAGATGATTACACCTATAGGAATGCATGACAGCACACACACCCATTATGCCTGGATGAAAGGAACAATAAGTCTCAGCCAGACCAATCTCTGGCAGCATAGTGTTTCTGGACTGAATCAGATGTAGTTGGAGTAAATCCGAGTAGGTGTGTGACAATGGCAGCATTTAAGCTTACAAGACTAAAAAAACTGCAAGTGAGGAATGCAATATTCTGCTCGGTTGCTGTTGGTGATGGGGTGATGTCCATTGAAGAGGTTATGGAGGAGGTGTAAGAGGAAGGGTATAATCGCTGCCTGGTGTTGAAGCCAAATCTAGTACCCATCCATGAAGATATCACCACCTGCTCTAGTTGCGGTGGTGCATCACTGCTACTTAAAATATTGACCAAGAGGACCATGAAAGACATGTACTGTACTATAATTGCTGCTCGACATGTCATCAGCACAATGACAAATCCTAGGAGTGGTCCACATTCTCCTGCACATAACTAAAAAAAAGCATCCCTTTCTGTGAGAATAATGGCAGCTGGTTATCTTTCATTAAGGCTGAGAGCATGCCATCATTTCACAAAAAGCAGTGGAATCCTCTAAGTTGCGGTGCAGCAACTGCACCTCACAAACAACTAGTCCATGTGAGAGTTCAATTCGACCAAAAGCAACATTATTTATTTATTTATTTTTTTTATACTATTTATGGATAGGAAGAATCCATGCATGCACATATATTCCTGACTCCAAATGAAACCTTTGTATTTTTTTCTATATTGATAGTTCAGTAGGTACATAGTGGATGACCTGGCGACTATTGTTTCCTGGTCACATAATCAGGTATGAATAACTAACTGCAGGTACTACTTGAGGATGATGCCTGACTACCAGAAAGATGATCATGAGGATAAAGAGGAAGAGGACGTTGGCCTTCTTTCTTGATTGCCAATGCCACCAGCCTCATTCTTGGATGACATCACCTCATTATCAACCCATGTCTTCTCCTCATCACAATTTACTTTATCACCCCTGACTTAGCTGACAGTTTTCTCAGTGTAGGAAATGTCCTGAATTCCTTGCCCCTTCCTGATTTCCACCTCTAGATTTTCCCAGCCACTTGAGTTCCACCACCACCATGGATGCTACTGCAAGTGACCCTACCACCACCAGCATGCCTGCCAGTGCCCATATCATCATGGATGTCAGTGCCACTAATATTACCACAACCAACACAGGAATGTATTTGATTCATGTTATCCATATCCTCCTTCTTGTCTCATTCAAGTTAAAAGACTTATTATTTTTATCCAAAGTTTCAATCGGAAAAAGTTGTTGTGAAATATCTTCTTTCGTACCAAAATATCATAGCATAGGCGATTTTGGGTCAGAAAAGATATTTCATTGATGAAACTGAAATTCCCCAATTAAAAAGATGAAATGTTATAGGGGAAGAGGTGGAGAAATGTGTAGAACACTTGCTTAAACTGATGTTGATGGTGTCACTGTCACAAGTAACATCATCTTACTCTGACTGAGGTGAATGATGTGCCATAGTGTCTATAATGTCTTTTACTATCCCACCACTAATACACTTGCAAGAGGTAAAGGCAGTGGAGGAGATTTTTTATTTTCCGTTAGGTACTACTACAGCCCAAATGTCTGTTTCAAGGGGTGGTAGTGGTGCGGCTACCCTTATTCTTATTGCCAGATTCCATGGTATGGATATTTTGTCTTTTACATTAACCCTTTCATTGCCATTGACACTTTTTTATTTACCATACATTGATTTTATACACTAGAATTAACTTTTGCCACATGCATCAGAGAAAGAGACATATGACCTTACTCTAGCTTACATCTCCTAAGGGTACCGCCACTCCTGCCCACTGGGCTGAACCTGAGTCCCCTCCCCAGGAGGTTTGTAGCTAAATCTCCCAAAACCTATGAAAGATCATAGCTCCTCTATGGACGGTCCTAGTGAGGCGGTTCTGGAGTTATCAGATCGAGCTGGGCCCCTGCTACGTGTGGAGACTAAACACAGCTGTACTATTGGTTTCCTAATAGCTGTTCTATGTAACTCTCTATCCCTATGTGCTAGACTAGGTCGAGAACCAGGTGAACATTCACCATGCCCTGGGGATCTCAGAAATATATTCGATGTATGGCTAGGACATATAGTATGTCTATAACTCGATATGAAATTCCTATCTGTCTGAACAAAGGAGACCGCATGGCTTGAATCCACAGGGGGTCTTCCTGTAGGCGCTTACTAGCCAGCTGATGGGGGAATAAATCATTTGTGGAGCTGTCCAGGGGTCTAGTTACAACTACACATGCTTACAGGATGATTGTAAGCTGACATTACATCCCCCCATCCTTCACACTATGTAAATATGAGAAAAATATCAGCGGCAACATGCTGCAGTATTGCTCAATGATGTAAATTGGCCTATACCTCATGGTTTTTTTTTGCCTTCCCCTGGATCAACGCTGCGGAATAGCTGAACTGAAATAGGCTGAACTGGATGGATGCTTGTCTTTTTTCGGCCTAATAAACTATGTAACTATGTAACTATGTAACTATATGTGTTGTGTACGTACATGGCAAATTACATTAATAAAACAGGTGTGTATAAAATCAGTACTGTTAATGGCATGCACATTTTGATTCCGTCACATATTTAAATGTTTTTTATATTTTTTTATTTATTTTACTCACTTATATAGCGCCATTAATTCCACAGCGCTTTACAGACATTATGGGCACTGTCCCTATTGGGGCTCACAATCTAAATTCCCTATCAGTATGTCTTTGGAATGTGGGAGGAAACCGGAGAACCCGGAGGAAACCCACACATACACGGGGAGAACATACAAACTCCTTGCAGATGTTGTCCTTGGTGGGATAAGAACTATATCTGAAATATATTTTGCTTGCTTCTGCAAATGCAAAAACAAATATGTGATTGAAATGCAGCAGTATTATAACCATACTGATCACCTAAGCAGCAATACACAGGTACGGAGCTCTTGTTAGATCTGCCTTACAGACTTGATCTGCTCTCCGATATCTCTCCCTAACATTTAATTCTGTATTATTCTCTTTATTATTATTCACATACCAATCTTCTTCACTGCTTATCAAACACACTATATAAATAATAATAATAATAATCTTTATTTTTATATGTATAGTTTCTTCAGTGTTTTATGACTTTCTACATCTATCTTTATGGCTTAACTGTGAGCTGTGACATCGCCATGTTCAATTAATTCCTAAAATTTTGACACAAATTTGATTAGCATCAAAATGATTTGCCCATATCTATTTGTTAGAGTTTCAAGCTAACAAAGTAGAGTCTGCTATTCATGATCTTCATCTCTTGGCCAAGTTGAGAACATTTACAGGCAGCACCTCTTGCTCTTGAGGAACTTTTCTATCCTTCCTTATCTAATTAATCCTTTGATCTGCATTTGCTCTTTGTAATGCTTAATTTTCCCTGTGATGGAGCTGCAGGATTACTGATTGCTTGCTACCAGGTTTACTGACAGCTAACAGTTTTTCAATGGGGTCTTATCATAGAGATACTTATAGTCAAGGTGCTCTTAACAGGTAGGAATTGTCAAATGTATGTTTAAATGTCCAAAAACTTCCTACAACAAATCATACTGCTTATAAGTATTAGTTAGCCTGAAGTACGACCCAGAGTTGCAAATGTTTAAATTGTGTTCGATTTTCTATCATGTGATTCAATTGTCATAGTCTACAATATAAGCAATTAAGACTTGCATGCCACTTATCTATGATTTAGATATATTTTTATTACATAAAAATTGCAGAACTGAAATAAATTTAATTTTAAAACATCGTCGTTAGTGATGAACGACCACTAAAATGTTCGGGTATTCGTTGCTCGGGTCGAGCAAATTGAAATGCTCTAGTGCTCGGTCCGAGTAACGAGCCCAATGTAAGTCTATGGGAAACTCGAGCATTTTCCGGTGCCCATGCCCCATCCTCCTTGGCGGACTGCAGAGGGCCTAAAAATTGCCCAAATCGATGGAAACAGTGCTCAAATTACAAGGGAACGGCATGGGGAAGACCCCTGGAAGCTTTTCTGACACCCAGGTCAATGCTGTCAAAAATGTTGCCAGAGGTATTCCGCCACTTTTATGGACTCACAATGAAACATACAAAAACTAAATCAAAATGGATTTTCCTGGGAAATATGTTAAGGAACATCCTTTCCAGAGTAATGACTTGTATATAAGGCGAAATAAATAACCAAACACAAAAATGCTCCTCCACACCTTGGGCTATGTTCACACGTAGCGTTTTTGATGCGTTTTTGCACTTTTGCATTGCTTTCAACCATGACAAAAGCATTCACCAGGAAATGTCATTTTAACATATTACAACCTTATCTGGCCATGTGGTGTGTGAGACATCATCAGACACATCCTGTTTCATTTATGAAGGAGGGATTGTAAAAGTCACAAACATTATTTTTACAGCGTTACTATTCTTAAAGTACAAGCAGTCGGCTATGCTTTGTTGTTCCCTATACTGTTATTGCGTATGCAGTGACTGCAAGGGCTGCCAAAAATTTGGACGCACCCCAATAAGCCTTTGAAGAGACATAGAGGAGGTTCTCAGTAAAAAAAATGTTACCATTATAGAGGAGTGGGTCTCCTATAGTGGTAATGCACTTGCTGTGACTGCAAGGGCTGCCAAAATTTGGGAAAAAACAAAACAATTTAAAGACACATAGAGCTGGGCCACAGTAACGAGTATGACATGCTCCCATTCGAAAGGAGAGGGTCTGCTATACAGTTATAGGATATGCAGTGAGTTCAACGGCTACCAAAATTTAAGAAAACCCCCACTAACAATTTAAAGACACATAGAGCTGGGCCACAGTAACAGCATGTTCCCATTAGAAAAGAGAGGGTCTGCTATACAGCTACGGGGTATGCAGTGAGTGCAATGACTGCCAAAATTTGGGAAAAACCCCACTAACAATTTAAAGACACACAGAGCTGGGCCTGAGTAATGAGTATGACATGTTCCCATTAGAAAGCAGAGGGTCTGCTATACAGTTATATGGTATGCAGTGAGTCCAACGGCTGCTAAAATTCAGGAAAAACCCCACTAACAATTTAAAGATGCATAGAGCTGGGCCACAGTAACAACATGTTCCCATTAGTAAGGAGAGGGTCCGCTATGCAGTTATAGGGTATGCAGTGAGTCCAACAGCTGACAAAATTTAGGAAAAATCACACTAACAATTTAAAGACACATAAAGCTGGGCCACAGTAACAACATGTTCCCATTAGAAAGGAAAGGGTCTGCTATACAGTTATATGGTATGCAGTGAGTCCAACGGCTGCCAAAATTTAGGAAAAACCCCACTAACAATTTAAAGATGCATAGAGCTGGGCCACAGTCACAACATGTTCCCATTAGAAAGGAGAGGGTCTGCTATGCAGTTATAGGGTATGCAGTGAGTCCAACAGCTGACAAAATTTAGGAAAAACCACACTAACAATTTAAAGACACATAACGCTGGGCCACAGTAACAACATGTTCCCATTAGAATGGAAAGGGTCTGCTATACAGTTATATGGTATGCAGTGAGTCCAACGGCTGCCAAAATTTAGAAAAAATCCCACTAACAATTTAAAGACACATGGAGCTGGGCTACCGTAATGAGTACAACATGTTCCCATTAAAAAGGAGTGGGTCTCCCATACTGTTTGCCTATGGAGTGAATGCAATGGCAGCCAAACATGTGGATTAACTCCAGTGTCCCTTGCAAGAGACGTAAAGGTTGGAAGGCCTCCTGAAAGCAATGTTCCCATTATTAGGAAGTGGGTCTCCCATACAGTTTGCCTATGGAGTGAACGTAATGGCTGCCAAAAATTTGGAGGCACTGCAATTCCCCTTGCCATAGATGTAGAGGTCAGAGGGCCTCCTGGAATCATTGTTCCCATTAATAGTAAGTGGGTCTCCCATACTGTTTACCTATGCAGTGAATGCAAAGGCTGCCCAAATTTTGGAGGCACTCTAGTGCCCTTTGCAAGAGACGTAGAGGTCGGGGACCTCCTGAAAACAATGTTCCCATTATTAGGAAGTGGGTCTCCCATACTGTTTGCCTATGCAGTGAATGCAACGGCTGCCAAAAACTTGGAGGAACTCCAATGTCCCTTGCAATAGATGTAGATATGGTGATATGGTAGATGTGGTGGTGATATGGAGGAGGATGTGGAGGATGAGGATGAGGAGAAGGAGGAGACAAGGGCAAATAGACAAAATCAGGAAGCGTATACCCATGTCTGGGTGTGAAGACAGAGGTGCATGGGAATAGCGTTAGACCTCCTCAAAAAAAGACAATGTATTTGAGTTTATACTCTGCTATCATTCGGTAGTGTTGAGAAGTCTGGCCCAATCCAGCCCTTGTTCATTTTTATAAGAGTCAGCCTGTCAGCATTTTCAGTTGACAGGAAGATGTGCCTATCGGTTATAATTCCAGCTGGGATACCCAATAATTATGAGGCATAGAGGAATCACAGAGGACGTTGGAATGATCAAAAAGGTACTCCCTCACCATCTTCTGAAACTTTTCCCTTCTTGGGAGAGTACCCCACGCCTCAGGACCTGTGCGATGGGAGGGTCTGAGAAAACTATCCCAGAACTTTCACAGTGTTCCCTTGCCTCTGCTGGATTGAATTTGTGTCTCTCTCACCTGTACTGCTTGGTTGTCTGACGAACTGTGACCTCTGTCCCGAGCATTTTCAGATGGGACTTTTATCAATAATTACGCTACAAGGGCCTTCTTGTACTGCGCCATTTTATTAGGCCTGTCCTGCAAGGGAATAGGAGACAGAAAGTTCTCCTTGTACTGTGGATCTAGAAGTGTCACCAAACAGTAATGACTGTCATCCAAAATTTGGACAACGCGAGGGTCACGGGAAAAGCAGCATAATGTTATGATCTGCTACAAGCACTAAGGAAAGACAGGAGATCTGTCCCTACAATAGAAGTAAGCTAGATCCCTACGATGTAACGGGGAACCTGATCCTGCGATCAGACCCGCTAAAGTCCTCAGCTAGTCTGAACGAAGACCTATAGATGTGAGGGAGGGATCCCTACAAGAACCAGGGACTGGGAGAAAAATGGACACCTCCTAGCAGAAGTTGTAGCAGAAAACAGACAAACACACAACATAGAACATAAAGGTCAAAAGACCTAGCAAAACTGACTGAGAAAGGTTACAAAGCACCTGGCTAGCTTAAGAGTAGAAATTACAATGAAGTCCAGCAAGGCCAGAAGGGCGGAGCAGGATTAAATAGGCAAAAAAGGTCATGTGACCAGCAAAATAGAAAAAACCTAAAAGGAGAGTTCTAACAGTACTCCCTCTTCTATGAGGATCCTCCGGATCCCCTAGGCCCAGTCTTACCAGGAAACCTCTTGTGAAATGCTCTGACAAGTCTGGAAGCAGAAACATCATCCGCCCTCCCCCATGAGTTATCCTCGGGACCGAAACCTTTCCAAGCGACGAGATACTGCAAACTCCCCCTATACCGTCTAGAATTAAGGATGCGGGAAATTTCATACTCCCCATCCTCCACCACCGGAGGAACAGTGGCAGTGGCATCTCTATCCGACACATCAGCCTTCTTCAACAGAGAAACATGAAACACCGGATTAATCTTCCAGGAGGTAGGAACCTCCAACCTAACAGCTGATTGGTTAACTACCTGAAGCACCTTAAAGGGCCCTACAAACTTGGGACCCAATTTTTTAGAAGGAATCCTCAACCGCAGATTCTTAGAGGACAACCAAACCATGTCACCAACCGTAAACAAAACCTCTTGACGTTTCCTGTCAAAGTACCTCTTAGATTTTTTGTTAGCCTCCTGAAGATTACCACGCACATCCGTCCAAACTCTCTCCAAATCACCGGAAAAACTCTCCTCCTCAGGCACAGCCGATACCAATTTGGAGAATGACACAAAAGACGGATGTCTCCCAGAACAACAAAAAAAAGGCGAACACCCAGCAGAAGAGGATGTATGGTTGTTAAGAGCAAATTCAGCAAGCGGCAGAAACTCAGACCACCCCTCTTGATTGTCTGCCACAAAACAACGCAAGAACTGCTCAACATCCTGATTCTTCCTTTCTGTCTGGCCATTAGACTCAGGATGATATCCGGATGAAAATGACAAATGAACTCCCAACCTGTCACAAAAGGCACGCCAAAAACGAGCCACGAACTGAGGTCCCCTATCAGAAACAATATCCGTGGGAACGCCATGGAGCCTGATAATTTCCTTGACAAAGGCCTTAGCGAGTGTCTTAGCGCAGGGCAGTTTGATGAAGGGAACCAAGTGACACATCTTGCTAAAACGGTCCACGACCACCCAGATGACCGTGAAACCCTCAGAGGAGGGAAGGTCAGTAATAAACTCCATAGCCAGATGTGTCCAAGGTGCACTAGGGACCTCCAGAGGGCAAAGCAACCCCGCAGCAGGAGCATGAGAAGACTTAGATCTAGCACACACAGTACATTGACGCACCCACTTAATGACTTCCCTCTGCCATCCAGGCCACCAAAAACTGCGACCCACAAGTCTCTTGGTCTCAGAAATTCCTGGATGACCTGCCAACCAAGACTCATGACACTCAACAAACAAATCTCTCCTAAAGGTCCTATGCACAAACAACCTCCCATGGGGAGTGTTAGATGGGGCATTCTCCTGTGCTTTAAGAATCTCATCTTCCAAAACGGAGTCCAATGCAGCAATCACAACACCTTCTTGTAAAATGCTCTCCTCCTCCTCAGCACCGACCATGGGAGAAAAGCTGCGAGACAACGCATCAGCTTTAACATTCTTGGTACCCGGGATGTAAGTAACGGAAAAATTAAACCGTGAAAAAAAAAGTGCCCACCTAGCCTGACGGGCATTCAAGTGCTTGGCAGCATCAAGATAGATCAGATTTTTATGATCAGTGAAAACCTGAATGGGAAATTCAGCACCTTCCAAGAGGTGACGCCAGTGTTCAAATGCGAGTTTAATAGCCAGCAATTCCCGATTACCAATATAGTAATTAAGTTCAGTCTCAGAAAATTTTTTTGAAAAAAAAGGACAGGGATGTACTCCATCCTTGTTTTCCTGAGACAACACAGCACCGACCCCCACAGAAGAAGCATCAACCTCAACCAAAAACGACTTAGTCACATCAGGCTGCATAAGGATGGGGGCAGAGCTGAACCTCTCCTTTAGAAACACAAGTGCTTCAATGGCCTCAGTAGTCCACTGAACCGTATTAGCACCTTTCCTGGTGAGATCGATCAGTGGTTTAACAATAATAGAAAATTTTTTAATGAATTTTCTGTAATAATTGGCGAAACCCAAAAACCTCTGTATCGATTTCAAACCAATAGGCCTAGGCCATTCCTGCACAGCTTGAACTTTCACCGGGTCCATCTCAAAGCCCTCGCTGGAGATAATGTAGCCCAAAAAACTAATTCTCTGTACAGCAAACTCACATTTCTCTAGCTTAGCAAAAAGCGAATTGTCAACCAACAACTGCAATACCTCACATACGCTCCGCCAATGAGACTCCAGATCAGGCGAAAAAATCAAAATGTCATCCAAATACACAACCACATTTTTGCCGATCAAAGGTCTAAGAATGTCATTAATAAGATTCTGAAAAAAAGCGGGTGTATTGGTAAGACCAAAAGGCATAACCAGATTGTCAAAATGACCCACAGGAGTGTTAAAAGCAGTCTTCCATTCATCACCCTCCTTCATGCGCAACAAATTGTATGCCCGCCGGAGATCAATTTTAGAGAACCACTTGGCCCCCACTAACTGGTTAAACAAATCAGGAATCAATGGCAGTGGGTAGGGATTACGTACAGTAATTTTATTAATCTCACGAAAGTCCAGACAAGGACGTAAACCGCCGTCCTTTTTTTTAACAAAAAAAAATCCAACAGTCACAGGTGACTTAGAGGGTCTGATATGACCGGCGGCCAAGCTCGTCTGTATGTATTCCTCCAAAGCCTTTCTCTCAGAAATAGTAAGATTAAATAAACGACTTTTAGGAAGAGTCGCTCCAGGGACAAATTCAATGGTACAATCATAGTCTCTATGGGGAGGCAAAATTTGCGACTCCTCATCAGAAAAAACTTTCCAAAAATCCTGAATAGGTACAGGTAATTCCCCTTTATCCACAGCAGCAATGCGCCCATTACAACACTTGACATAACACTTAGGGCTCCAGGACTTAATTTCATTAGTAGACCAATCCAGTACAGGATTGTGCAATTTTAACCAGGGCAACCCCAAAACTACTGGAGAAGGCAAATTATTTAATACCACCAAATCCAAATTTTCTTGGTGAATACCATTAATAGTGAGGGGAAATTCATAAACCTTGTGAGTAACACATTTCAAGGGAGAGCCATCGACAGAAACCACGGCAATAGGGGATGACAAAGGTTTGGGTTTTAATTTAAATTTTTCCAAGAATCCCCCATCAATCACATTCAGAGTAGAACCACAATCCACAAATACCCGAAATTCACTTAATTCTTCCTGAGCTGCGGTAGTAGCAGAAAGAAATACACCCTTAGTGTTTAAACAGGCTATATGGGCGTAACTGACCTTTTTTTTTTCTTTGTTCATACGAAGCACACAGTTCTTAATGAAATGGTCAGACTTGCCGCAATAAAAGCACAAACCTTCAGAAAACCTGCGGTCTTTTTCCTGAGAGCGGGGTGACATCGCCCCAATCTCCATTGGCTCTCCATTGTCAGTACAGACCCTCTCAAGACTAGGAGCTGACATGGCAAAGGATTTACTCTCATTAACCCTTGCACGCAGTCTCCTGTCCACCCATATAGCTAATTGCACTGCCTCCTGCAAGTTTCCAGTTGTAGGATAAGCAATAAGCAGATCCTTAACCCTTTCACCTAGCCCAGCAAGAAATAAACTTTTCAGAGCTGAATCGTTCCACCCCACCCGAGCAGACCACCGACAGAAGTGAGTACAATAATTTTCCACATTACCTGATCCCTGCCACAAAAGTCTCAATTCCGTCTCAGCTGATGAGACACGACCAGGATCATCATACAACAACCCCAAAGCAGAAAAAAAAACTATCCACTGATCTAAAGCACGGATCACTAGGTTGGAGAGAAAAGGCCCATCCCTGAGTTTCTTTGCGCAAAAGTGACATTATGAACCCTATGCGCTGTGATTCATCACCAGAGGATCTCGGTCTCAAACGAAAATACAATAAACAAGCATTTTTAAAGGAAAAAAAATCTTGTTGTTCACTAAAAAATAAATCAGGCAATCGTACCTTTGGCTCCACAAAATGCGCTCCAGAACAGCTACTCACGTGTTGTTGGAGCTCGGCCACCTCCAGAGGGAGTCCCTGCAGGCGTTGAGCCAAATCCTGAACCGACACCATGATGGAAACTGGAGGTCTTTCCTTAGAGATATTTTTGGGCTGGACTTACTGTTATGATCTGCTACAAACACTAAGGAAAGACAGGAGATCTGTCCCTACAATAGAACTAAGCTAGATCCCTACGATGTAACGGGGAACCTGATCCTGCGATCAGACCCGCTAAAGTCCTCGGCTAGTCTGTACGAAGACCTATAGATGCAAGGGAGGGATCCCTACAAGAACTAGGGACTGGGATAAAGTTGGACACCTCCTAGCAGAAATTGTAGCAGTAAAAGACAAACGCACAACATAGAACATAAAGGTCCGAAGACCTAGCTAAACTGACTGAGAAAGGAAACTAAGCTGTGACTTTAGTAGTGTGACCTGTGGGGCGCTGGCTGCATATTTGCGCTTGCATTCCAAGGACTGGGGTAGGGATAATCGAACACTGCCCTGGGACAAGGACATGGATGTACTTGCTGATGGCTCTTGTTGAGAGTGTGCAACTGTAGCGTCGGCGTCCCTGCCTCCTGCTAGGCAGGGACGCTGTTCCCCTCACCTCTCCGCTCTGAGCCCGGCGTCTTCCTCCCGCTCTGCTGGCAGCGCGCGCTGCTTCCCGGCCACGGTGCTTAGGGCGCGCGCGCGCGCGCTCCCCCTCTCTTAAAGGGGCCGCGCGCGCCGTCCTTAGGAGTCCCCGGCCAATGGCCGGAGGACTTCACCATATATAAGCACCTCCTCCAAAATGGAGGTGCCCGAGTTATGTTGTTGCAAAGCCTTCACTCTGCTTCAGCCCTCAGGTCCCGTTTCCAGTTACCTGCCAGTCACCTGCCAGATTCCTGCCTGTTACTTGCCAGTCACCTGCCAGATTCCTGCCTGTTACCTGCCAGTCACCTGCCAGATTCCCGCTTGATACCTGCCAGATTTCCGTTTACCTGCTTGCAAGCCTGCGGTCCGACGGTCTGCCTTCCGACACCTGTCAGTCTGTCTATGGACCAACCTGCCCGCTCACCTGGGAGCACTCGTCTGCTACCTGCCTGCTAGTCTACCTGGAGGCTCCGCCGTCACTTGCTGTGACCACCTGCCTGTCCAGAGACTCTTGTCTGCTCACCTGGGAGCGCTCATCTGCTACCTGCCTGCTAGCCTACCTGGAGGCTCCGCCGTCACTTGCCGTGACCACCTGCCAGTCCAGAGACTCTTGTCTGCTCACCTGGGAGCGCTCATCTGCTACCTGCCTGCTAGCCTACCTGGAGGCTCCGCCGTCACTTGCCGAGACCACCTGCCTGTCCAGAGACTCTCGCCTGCTCACCTAGGAGCGCTCACCTGCTACCTGCCTGCTAGCCTACCTGGAGGCTCTGCCGTCACTAGCCGTGACCACCTGCCTGTCCAGAGACTGTCCCTGTCACTTGCCGTGAGTACCCGTCCTTCTACCCAGAGACTGTCCCTGTCACTTGCCGTGACTTCCTGCCCTTCTACCCAGAGACTGTCCCTGTCACTTGCCGTGACTACATGCCCTTCTACCCAGAGACTGTCCCTGTCAATTGCCGTGATTACCTGCCCGTCTTCCCTGGGAGCCACCCGCTTCCTTACAAAGACCGCCCCCTTGTATAGTTGCTCAGAGGTTCCGCCTCCCAGACCCGTTACAGCAACGACACGTGCAGGGCGGGAGACATCTTCGCATGTGCCATGGACAGGGGATTGGCGTGCACGCACAACAGCGGGACAAGCAGTGGTGTCACCCGCAGACACTGTTTATGGACCCTGGGGTTCGGTCCACTTAGTCGGGTGCTTTGCTGCCATGTGCCTGATCATGCTGTTGATGGGATGGTCAGGCTGCTAGTTTTGGTATCCCTGCTGATACTGGCCTGGCAGGTGGTGCAAATGCCTTATTGGTATTATCTGCAGAGTCTTTAAAAAACAACCAGACTCGGTAAGACCTAACAGTTGTACTGGCAATTTCCGTTGTGTTGGCATTATGAGGAATGCTTCCCTGCCTTGTGTCTGCAGCCACCACACTGCTTCTTCCTGCCTGTTGTGATGCTACGCCTCTCCCTCGCCCTGGGTGCTCCTATCTTTGCTCTGTATGTCCCCCTGCCAGGTCGGGTCAGTTAATATATCATCCACCAACTCGTCTTCCACTTCCGAACCCTGGTCCTCCTCCTGACTTTCTGGCAATTGTGTCTCATCATCATCATCCACCTCTTGCGACAGTAATTGCACTTTCCCACTGTTGCTTTCCTGTGACCATGGCTGCTCCAATATTTGGGCATCACTACATGCGTTCTCCTCTTGACTCGCTTGAAGCTGGCTGGGCGAGAGGCCAGAATCTACAAATGGAAAAGTGAACAGCTCTTCTGAGTGTCCAAGTGTGGGATCAGTTGTCTCCAGGCACTCGGCATGGTGGGAGGAAGAAGGATCAGGGTGAGGAATATGCGGTCCAGACCCATGGCTACTGAGACTTGACTGTGTGGAAGACAGGGCGGTGGTGGTGGCAAAGTGAATTGAAGCATTATCTGCTATCCACTTAACAACCTTTTGACACTGCTGTGGGTTCAATAGTGGTGTACTGCGGTCCACTAGTAATTGGGACAGTAAGGTCGAGCGACAAGATGTGGGTGTTTGTTTTGGCACAATTTCAGCTTGCCCACGGCCACGTCCTCGGCTTCTGCATGCACCATCACCATCACATCCACTTTCCCGTCCCTTGCCTCGCACCTTGCCCATTTTAAATGGAGGACAATATTTTCTCTTGAAATAGCTGATTTTGATAAGCGCAGTTATATGTGATGCGTCTGACAGAGAACCACTGAAAACAGACTAAGGGATATTTCTAAATGCTTAGGCAGCCTTTGCAGTTGTTTTTGTTAATTTTTCAAATTTACTGAGATAATGACTTTTATGTTTTCATTGGCTGTAAGCCATAATCATCAACATTAACAGAATTAAACTTGAAATAGATCACTATGTTTGTAATGACTCTAAATAATATATGAGTTTCACTTTTTGTATTGAAAAATTGAAATAAATTAACTTTTTGATGATATTCTAAGTTAGTGAGATTCACCTGTATATTGTGGAATACCTATAGTAACAGGGTGTTCAATGGACCCTATTGCACTATATGCACTGCAGTCTTCCACATACCCTGCCTCCCTGCCTAACTCCTGCTATCACCACTGAATATATGCAGCTGCATTAGTCCTCAGAATGACTGTTAGTTCAGATGGATATATATATGTTTTGGAATACCTATCCTAACTATAAACAAGCAAATGTCTCCCTGACTCAGCAGCAGCTCTCCCTACTCTGCCTGATTCCGGAGTGACTGTGACGAGCATGGCAGCCCGATGATGCTGTGTGGCCAGCCAATCACTGTAATGTCACAACCAACATGGCTACGGAATTACAGTGCATGGCAGGCAATCCCTGCATGTTCATTTGCTCTCTAAAGAACGCCAAACATGCAGGGAGGGGACCCAAGTTCCTGCCTGAGCAACCCGGAAATGCAGAGCGCCGAGCTTGTCGAGCACTGTGATGCTCAGGCGAGTACCGAGCAGTGGCGTGCACGTTCACTCATCACTATTCGTTATAATCAGTAACCTTGCAGTGTTACTTAGAAGCCTAAATATGGACATTCTTCACATGCCTACTAATAAGACTACAAAGAAGTGGTACGGTGGAGGATGATACTTGTATTAAGTACAGGAGCCTACTGCAACTTCCTTTCAGATAATAACTGTTTATCTTCCAATGTATTTTAATAGCTATGCACTTTACCAGCCTGTTAATAATTCCAGGGAAACTTATATAGTGACATATGACATCAACTGAGACATACCAGAGCCCATATAATCACTTGGAATGTGCGGCACATTGTTTACTATGCACTTGGAACATATCTATTAAACCTTTATCAGCCATGAAATCACTATGGATATTTTTATGGCTAATTTATTTACTAAGTTCAGGCAGTCAACATCTTTTGTCAAAAACTTGCATCTTAAATATCATTTGGAGATAGCAGAAAACATTTTATTTAAAGCTTAGAGTAATGAACAGATTAATGTATGGTAATGAATTCATAAAATAAAGTAAAATTCCAAAGAAAAATTATATCATCCAACATTAAAGCTGATCAGTTCTCAGATTTCACTATATACTGTAAACTGCATAATCAACCCCTTTACAATATTTGAAGTGCATGGACGTCATCATCGGGAAGGTCTTCCTGCATTATGACGTACAGGTACATAACTGTTGGTGTAAAAATAAGAAGTAAAGAAAAAAGTGCACATATTTAGTATTGCTGCATCCTGAACAACGCAATTTATATAATTGTCACATTATTAAAACTCTACAGTAAACACCGTAAAAAAAACACTGTATAAAGGCTTTTATTTCTCATCATACCCCCGTGCAAAAAGTTAAACAAAACGTGATAAAATCCTTAGATAGGTAAATATTATATCACTGAAAACGTCATCGTGTCCAACAAAAATCTCTGAGTACATGGCAATGCAAACACTAATTATTTTTTTGTTAAATATGGTCATAGTGTGCAGAAGAAGTACAACATAAGAAAAAAACTATATAATATAAATCTGGCATCTCGGTAATCGTACTAGCCCAAATAATAAAACTGTCCTCTCACATTTACTGAACGGTGAAGAGAGTAAAAAAGGATAAAAATAAGCACAATTAACGAATTGCTGTTTGTTGTTCATTCTGGCTCCCAAAATTTGGTATAGAAAGTGATCATAAAATTTTATGTACCGCAAAATTGTATCAATAAAAATTACAACTCATCCGGCAAAAAACAAACCTTCATATGGGTATGTTGGTGGAAAATGTAAAAGGTTATACACTCAAAATATGGCAAAGCAAGAAAAATATTTTTTATAAAAAAAAAAGAAACAATTTTAGTGTGTAAAAGTAAGGTAACCTAAAAAATCTACATATACAGTGGAGAAAATAACTATTTGATACACTGCCGATTTTGAAAATTTTTCCCATCTACAAAGATTGGAGAGGTCTGTAATTTTTATCGTAGGTACACTTCAACTGTCAGAGACAGAATCTAAAAATAAAAATCAGAAAATCACATTGTATGATATTTACATAATTAATTTGCATTCTATTGCATGAAATAATTGTTTGATCACCTACGAACCAGCAACAATTCTGGCTCTCACAGGCCTGTTAGTTTTTCTTTAAGAAGCCATCCTACTCTGCACTCAATACCTGTATTAATTGCACCTGTTTGAACTTGTTACCTCTATAAAAGACACCTGTCTACACATGAGTACAACCCCAAGAACATCGTCGCAACTGTGAAGAATGGTGGAGGAAACATCATACTTTTTGGGTGGTTTTCTGCAAAGGGGATAGGACGACTGCACCGTATTGAAGGGAGGATGGATGGAGTCATGTATCGTGAGATTTTGGTCAACATCCTCCTTCCCTCAGTAAGAGCATTGAAGATGGGTCGCGGCTGGGTCTTCCAGCATGACAATTACCTGAAACACACAGCCAGGGCAACTAAGGAGTGGCTCCATAAGAAGCATTTCAAGGTCCTGGAGTTGCCTAGCAAGGCTCCAGACATGAAGCCAGTAGAAAGTCTTTGGAGGGAGCTAAAACTCAATGTTGTCCAGCGACAGCCCTGAAACCTGAAAGACGTGGAGAAGATCTGTATGGAGGAATGGGCCAAAATCCCTGCTGAGTTGTGTGCAAACTTGGTCAAGAACTGCAGGAGACGTCTGACATCTGTAACTGCAAACAAAGGTTTCTGTACCAAATATTATGTTCTGTTTTTCTATTATATCAAATACTTATTTCATGCAATAAAAAGCAAATTAATTATGTAAAAATCATACAATGTCATTTTCTGGATTTTTTGTTAGGATTCTGTCTCTCACAGGTAGCGTCTATAAAAATTACACACCTCTCCATTCTTTGTAAGTGGGAAAAATTGCAAAATCGTCAGTGTATCAAATACTTATTTTCCCCACTGTATGTGCACCCACAGGCCAGGCACCCCATATTACCCATCCACCACTGGAAAGATCCGGCCTGCACCCTGCCTAACAAAACATGCAAAAAAGATGTATATATTACATGGCCAAAATACACAAGCTTGCGACCCACGCAAGGATCCTCATTATTTTGTAAGTACCTACACTAAATTCAAAAACAATTCATTGAGGGGAAGGCAAAGATTGAGATCTCGGGAGACGAGATGGTGGGAGCCAAGATCTCAATCTATGCATGTGCCGCTGCCGCCTCCAGCGGCCATCTTCCCGAACACCACCACAGTGAATAGGATGGGAATTGCAGGGACTCCAGACATTTTCTGAAAGCCCAGAGTCTGCCTCAGCCTCACACTGCCGTACACCCCCTCCTCCCAGCCTGGGACCCGCAGCATTGCCCCACTTCTGCTGCCGCCAGCTTCCCGCATCATTGACCCTGCCTCCTGGGACCCTGCTCCTCCGCAGCTGCTCCCCCCAGGTAAGCTACATTCAGATTATAAAATGCACCTCCCTTTCCCCCTCAAATTTTGGAGAAAAAAGTGCTTCTTATAATCCGAAAAATATGGTATATTCACATGCTTTTTGTAGTTCTCCTTTAAGTTTGGAGAAAAACCTCTTACACATCGTCTAAAGATTTGGTATCTTGCACAATGCTACCATCTTCCATAACAAGTAAGATGTCACCTGTTGTGCCAGAATGGATATGCGGGGAGGCTTGTACTATGTACAAAGTGATGAATTAATATAGTTTCAGCATTCAATTTTAAGCCTCAGTAAAACTGTTATTTAATGCTACATTATGTATTATTTATTATGCTGTGTAGTAATAGGTGGTAATTATGGTAACAAGTGATAAAAGAAGTTATTGCCCTTAAGGAAGAAGTCATTTGAAGCAAGTGAATCCAGTCAATGGAAGTGTTTAGTGCACACCATTCTTCACTCTACATTGCAATAATTACATTGGGCAACTTATTACAAGAACAACATAGACATGAAGCATATATATCATTAGCTGACATTTTTTCTGGATCTAATTAAGAGCTACAAAATGTGATAGAGCTTGCTGTGAAACCGCTGTGCGACTTTACGTATTTTCTTTCATAAGTGAGAAACTTTCATATGGCCTTAATGCAGGGGGCTGGCATTCCTCTGGTTAATTTCAAAATGTCTAGCTCTAGAGTTACAATGTGGTGACAGGCCTCATTGTAGGGATTTATAGGTACACTTTGGACCCCATGCCTAACAAATTAGAGCATTTTCGGTCTCTGTGTTCTCCTCCTCATGCAATAAATCACATACACAGCTTTACAGTGATGCATTGTAAACCAGTGAGACATTTTAGCATTGTCTTTTACTATGATGATCTTCAGCACAACTCAAAAAATGAGCTCTTTGGCTTCAGAGGCATGTTCCAGCTTTCAGTTAGGTGCCATAAATTGTCTTAAATGTTTACAGAAGCATCAAGAATCGCTTAGGTAATTCCAATTGTGTGAGAAAAGTCCATGGGGTTGATTTCTGTGATGAAAGATAGGCTTTTAAATATAGAATAGTCAATGCTATAATTTTCTGAAGGAAAACACAGTCCACTATATAGTTGCAATGACAATTATTCAACCCCCATTTCAAATGTTAGCAAAATCTACAAACTTTGTGCTGTTTGCACTAAACCAAGGACACAACAAGAACAATTTAAGTACCTCAATGTAACGAATTTAAGAACTGGTTTCTCCAAATTCAGCAAAATTCCACTTTTAACAACTACTGCAGTTTTAGACTCATTCAATCCCTTCACGACAAGCGTCTTTAGTACTGAGTAGAGCACACTTTGGCTGTTATGACCTGATGTAAATGTGATGCACATCCAAAAACCAGCTTTCTAATTGCTCCTAAGAACTCTTAACGTATTCCTCATGGGCAAAGTTCTCCAGTTAATTTCGGCACTGAATCCAAAACTTCATCATCTTTTAACAATGAAGCTAATACCTAATTTCAAAACTGGAAGTAGTGGTCAATCAAATGGCACCAGGCACCAGGTCTGGATGATGGTACACTTAAAAAAAATGGTTGGTCTGATTGAATGTTGAAATGAGTGCTGTTCTTTTCAGACATGAAAATAATCTATTCATCTTGCATGTAAAAATGTATAACTCACAGCTTTTTATCTTCTTATAGCTCCCAGATGTTCTTCACTGTTTCAAGAGTATGAATCTAGAGCAACTAGAGCAAGGACCACCTCTGGCTGTGGCATTATTTCCCAATCTTCCAGCCATCAGCCAGATCATCTCCAGAAGGTGAAGCACACAGGAAAGGACATATCATATCATATTCTCTCTGACCTTCTAAACCTCTACTCTACTGCACACATGTGCTCTTTTTCTCTGTTTTCTCTTTACTAGCTTCATGTTCTCCACTGTCACCTTCAAGAGGCCGGACTCATGGATCTACTGCATCATGGTTCCACCTACACCCATAGCTAGGAGATGCATACACCATTGATGTGCACATGCACAAACTGACTAAAATGGTATTTTACTAATGCCCTCCACATGTTCAGGGGGCTGGATACTTCATTAGCACCCTGTCCTTATAAGCAACACAGCCCAGTTCATGAAACAGCACTTCCTAAGTATTCTCGGACACTGTCCTGGTTGCCCCAGCTTGTTCAGTGGTATATCTTTCCTTGCTTTGGCAACCACTTAAAGGAAACCTGTCACTTGCCATAAATATGATTTTTTTTTACCTGGTGTAAATGTGGCAATTCTCTTGAATTTGGCATAGTTTGTTTTTATTTTCTACGTCTCTCTGTTCCTGTGCTGGTGAATAAACCAGGAGTAGTTTTTGCTATTTTGAAAATAAAGTTTGTGTGCTATTGTCTTTTTGATGGTCTTTGGACTGTAATAGTTGTAAGTTTAGGTCAGACATAAATATTGGCAGGCCTGAAAAATAGAAGTAAAAAAATCATAAAGGTTAAAAAACACACTAAAGATTATAATATAAATATATGAAACAAATGCATTGAACATCCAGCAGAAAATGTAACCGACCTGGAATAAGCAGAATAGAAAGACACCCGCACTCGATGAGCATATCACCCACAACCGTGTGCTTCATCAGGGAGGGGGGTCAAGGTGACAGTGGTATTTGAAGGGACAATGTGTCATTAATAATGAATTTACATATAAAAAACAGACTTAGATTTGGATATGCTGGAACTTTCTCTTGGCTTGCAGCGTGAAGTCAGACACAGACATCACAACCCCCTGTCAAGTGATGCAGGACTAACATGCAGGGTGTGACACATAGAGTGCAGGTCAGTACTAGTGCACAATAGGCATGTGCAAGAGCATGGAGAACCCCACGCTGTCAGCGGTAGATGCAATATGGCACTAGGGAAACATAAAGCAGACAGTATGAATCTAGCGCATCACTCACAACGAAAACAGTGAAACACACATTCGGAAGGACCAGTCAAGCATATGGTGAAAAGGCAAGTGACCACAGCACACAGTGTGACAAGAAATGAGAAAAAAGGAACACGTGATAAACTGGTTAGAGAGTAATTAAGCATTTTATATAGCATGGACAGAATGAAGTTTGGAAATACATATTCATACAGGTGCATCTCACTAAATTAGAATATCATCAAAAAGTTAATTTATTTCAGTTCCTCAATACAAAAAGTGAAACTCATATGTTGTATAGAGTCATCACAAACAGAGTGATCTATTTCAAGTGTTTATTTCTGTTAATGTTGATGATTATGGCTTACAGCCAATGAAAACACAAAAGTCATTAATTCAGTAAATTAAATAATTAACAAAAAACACCAGCAAAGGCTTCCTAAGTGTTTAAAAAGGTCCCTTAGTCTGTTTCAGTAGGCTCCACAATCATGAGGAAGACTGCTGACTTGACAGATGTCCAGAAGGCAGTCATTGACACACTCCACAAGGTCCCAGAGTTCCAATTTTCTTGTGGAAATCAAGGTTCCAGAGTCTGGAGGAAGAGTGGAGAGGCACACAATCCAAGCTGCTTGAGATCTAGTGTGAAGCTTCCACAATCAGTAATGGTTTGGGGAGCCATGTCATCTGCTGGTGTAGGTCCACTGTGTTTTATCAAGACCAAAGTCATCACAGCCGTCTACCAGGAAATTTTAGAGCACTTCATGCTTCCCTCTGCCGTCAAGCTTTTTGGAGATGGAAATTTCATTCACCAGCAGGACTTGGCACCTGTCCACACTGTCAAAAGTACCAATACCTGGTTTAAAAACAGCAGTATCACTGTGCTTGATTGGCCAGCAAACTCGCCTAACCTTAACCCCATAGAGAATCTATGGGGTATTGTCAAGAGAAAGATTAGTGACACTAGGCCCAACAATGCAGATGAGCTGAAGGCTGCTATCAAAACAACCTGGGCTTCCATAACACCTCAGCAGTGCCACAGGCTGATCGCCTCCATGCAACACCGCAGTAATTGATGCAAAAGGAGCCCCGGCCAAGTATTGAGTGCATTTACTGAACATACATTTCAGTAGGCCAACATTTTGGTTTTGAAAAACATCTTTCATGCTGTTGTTATAAAGTATTCTAATTTACTGAGATAATAACTTTTGTGTTTTCATTGGCTCTAAGCCATAATCATCACCATTAACAGAAATAAACACTTGAAATAGATCACTCTGTTTGTAATGACTCTATATAATATATGAGTTTCACTTTTTGTATTGAAGAACTGAAATAAATTAACTTTTTGATGATATTCTAATTTAGTGAGATGTGATGCGCTCCCTGGGCCGTGGGGTACTCGGTGCCGGGCCGGTCGTTGCTAGGGGAGATGTCACAGTGGCGGTGACCCGGTCCGTGACCCAGGGCGGTCAGTAAAAAGGGGATTTTATAGTTTTTATGTACAAAGTTCGTGACGCCACCTGTGGTATGTGGCTAAAGGGAGCCGCCTCTGCGGAGCAGGACCTCTGGAGCTGATGTTAGTGCAGCAATGCTGGTGTTGCTCTCCACAGGTAGAGCTTAGCTCCAGGGCAGTGCAGATGTTGTAGATGATATGGGTGATGCTGGGCGTTGTAGTGCAGGGGTAATGGTGCAGAGACAGTGGGGTGCAGTCTTCCGAGTTTACTCACAGTTGTTAAGTTCCTCAGGTTGCACTGTCCAGCTTGCAGCCTCCCATGTTGCACTGCATTCACCAGGCAGGGGTTCAGCAATCCCTCAGGTAGTTCAAGAGTGCCTGACAGGACCCCTTTCTATGTGCCTTCCTCAGTCGTCTTCCAGCGCTGGCTCTCACCCTCCTGCCCTGCGCCTCACAATCAGTGTCCCAAGCCGGTAGCCTCGGGTCTTGTCGGGCAACCTGCAGTCCCCTGGACCCTCTGTGGCCACCTTTTCGGCGATATAATTGTAGTTGTGGCCGCTGCATCTTGCAAGTACAGCAGCCTCCGGTTTCTAGCTGAGCCGTGTAGTTCTCCACAAGTTTAGGGGTCGGTCCCCTCTGCGGCTTGATCCCTCCACACCAGGTAGATTCAGGCATACGGGTGGCCTCCAGCACTGCCTGTACCACTAGGATCCCTTCGTTCCTCTTGGAGGCTTCCTTCCTACTCCTCTCCTCCTGGGCCTCTCACTAGGCTCGCCTCTGGAGCAGAGCTCCTGCAGAGCCTCTGCTCCACACTCTCTCCTCCTCTGACTGGATTATCTTTACAAAATGGCTCCCCTTTTTATACAACTTCCTTTCCTGTGCTCCCATAATCTGCTTCCTCCACCCACACCCACTACATGGTTCCCCCTCACTTGGTTCCCCTCCACTCCAGCCAGGGACCAGGGACTGTGCTCTCCCTTAGGAGCAATCTCGCCCTGCCCTACTGAAGTGGGTGTGTTGGATGCAGGTGTTAGGGTCCCAGGCAGCACTCTATCCTTAGCTGAGAGTGGGATTCCACACCTCTGGGTGAGATGCAGTACCTCTGTGGCGACTGAACCCTCAGGGGCGCCACAGATGCACCTGTACATATTGAGAGAGTCAGACATATATATATCGTATGTTATATACATATGTGTAGAGCGAGCTCAGAAGCTAAGCTCACTCCAAAACTAGCTGCGATGTCACGGGCTTCATCTCCACCAGCTTCGCTCAATCACGCAATTGCACTTAACCCAAAAATTATTTTGAGGTGCCCATGGATTGTCTTCGAAAGCAGGTGCCTAAGAAAAGCTCATCCAGAGGGCTTAATAGGACAACACTGACGGGCTGATACACTGCATACAGAAGTATTGTAGTGTATTTAATCATTTCAAATATATCTTCAAGTACTATAGTTAAAAAAAGTGAAAAAAACATTTAATAAAATGTTCATACATTAAAAGTTCAAACCTACTCTAAGAACAATCAAAAGGAAAAAAAAAACATTATGTTTCCGATTCATCAAAACCGGCGATTTTCATGCCAGTTTTGATGAGTAGGCATGCTGGAGACAGACTCTCTTGATTCATTAAGAGGCGCCCGCACTGGAGTAAGATTTGTAGCATAGCGAATACCACTGCTCTTCATGAATTTTCAGACTGGGGTTTGCTACGCTCCCATACTGCTCCAGCTTTGTCCACTTTGTCAGAGCTGGACAAAAATGGTGTGAGAACGGCAAAAGTCGCAAATTTTTATAGCAGCCTCTCATTGCTTAAAACTTTGAAACTTTTCAAAGCTTTTTACACCAGAATTCTGGAATAAATCTTTGACGAATCATGCCATATGTCTTTAAGTGAGAATGGTAAATGATGTAAAAAAAAATGCCAGAACTGCTGATTTTGGTCACCTTGCTACTTCCAAAAAGAAGAAAAAAACAAACAGACATAATTTATTATTTTTTAAAATTCAACAAATCCTATACATACAGGGGCATGTAAAAGTTTGGACACCCCAGGTGAAAATTGCTGTTATTTTTCATTTTGCAACTTTTACAATGTAAAAATTGAAAAAAAAATATATATTTGCCTAAAATACAAAGGAAATGTGTCATCTTTAACTTTAGTCCTTTTAGAGATCATTTCATCTTCAACTTGCTTAACTGTTCACAATAACAATCATTTTGATCAGGGGTGCCCAAACTTTTACATGCCACTGTATTTGGTGTTATCATACTTGTATTGACCTGCAGAATAGAGTCAACAGGTCATTTTACTGCACATTGAATACTGTCAAAACAGGATTCCTGAAATTTTTTTACACTGCATCCAACAAAAAATTAATTTGAATTTTTCCAATACTGTATTGTGTGGTGCATTAAGTCATAGGAAAAAAAACAACCCTCACATGGTCATGTAGACAGGAAAATAAAAAGCATAAATGGCTATTGAATAATAATAATAATAATAATAAAACAAAATAGCTGTTAAAAAAAATCTGGGTAATTATAGGGTTAGAGATCAAACTTCACCCGTTATCAAAGGTTTAGAAAAATACATTGTTTAGAAGTTACCCTGTGTCACCCAGGGGGATATAGGGGACTCGGTACCCGGGCCTTTTACCTTGCTTAGGATGTCACGGCAGTCGGCTCCTGGGCCCGTACTCTGGGGTCTCTCTTGAAAAAGGGGTTTTTAGTGTATGGTTTGTTTCGTGACGCCACCTGTGGTTTCCGGTAATGGTTACCGGCGCTGCTGCAGACCTCCGGGGGTGATGAGATGGCAGCTGGGATGTTTCTGCTCCCCACAGGCGGAGCGGACCACCGGGGCAGAGTTGATGGAAGGGATGCAGGTGAGAGATGGCCAGGTCAGGGGGAATGACGGACACGCACACAGGGGGTTCGCTTCAGTACCTTTACTGGTTTAACGGCTGGTATGGTCCAGGGTACTTGCTAGGAAGGGTGCACTTCAGGACTTCTCCCCAATGATCGGGTATGAGGCCTCCTGATCCGTGCCTCCCTCTCTCTCTAAGCTTCTAGCCAGCCTGGAACTTGGCCTAGCTTCTGTGTTGTGTTGCTCTCTCACCTGACCGCTTGGTAGTAAGACCTTTCTTTGGTAACCACTATCCCTGGACGCCAGGGCCTTTGTGGTTCCTAGTCCTGTTATTGCTGGTAGCTTCAGGATGACCAGGGGTCTGGAAGCCACCTGGTATGCCGGTTGTCCCTACTGGGTATAGAGGACCCTGTAGGCGCGGACCCGGTGTCCGGTTTGTGTCTTGTGTCCTCTGCCCCCTCAACTCCTCTCTCCTCTCCTCTTTGCCTCCGGCCGCACTCGGGGCCCTCAATACAGCAGCAGACGTGTTGCGTCTTCACTGGTCTAAGCGCCAGCACGCTCTCCTCAGACTAAACTGAACTGCCTAGCTCCACCCTCCATATATATATCCCTAACAGGGCTCCCTCTGGTGGTATGAGGTGGAAGGGTGGAGGTGTTTGTTTGTAGTAAGGGCCTCTTGTGGAGAAGTCCGCCCATGCACCCTTTTGGGTCCTGTGGTACCTGTAGTAGCAGGGTGCCACAACCCTATCAAAGAAAATGACTTTCTGAAAGGTACAACTTCTGAGTTTATTCTCAATCCTAAAAAGGAAGGGGCTGCACTGCATTAGTACTTCAATCTTTTCCCAGATTTTCTCTGCTCCATGCTATCAACTTTGTATGGAACCACAACACAGGTAATTTCATGCCCATGGTGCACAACATTTTGTGGTCCAAGGGCCACATTGTCAGATTGAATCAATGCCAAGGGTCTCAAAAATACCTAAAGCAATTTTATGATCTGGGCCATTTATACAATATTGTAAATCATTGTCAAATATATGCAAGATACAATTCAAGGACTCTTACCGATCATCAAAATGAGGATTCAGCTTCTTCCCTCTTTGCATTCTATAAAGGAGGAAACCATGTATGCTGCTGTACTTAATGTTGCTAAAATGTATTTGACTCCTCCCATAAAACTACATTGAAGAGAGCCTCGCTGATATGGCCACCTCTCCAAGTAATCTATTCCTTTCTGGAGGGCTACACAGGAGCCAGGTAACCCTCATTCTGCTAATATTTGAGGGTTCCAGAGAGAGATATGCAGCGAACCACATGTGACTCCTAGGCCACTGGTTTTGCACTCCTTCTTCAAGTGAATTGGGCCATTCAAAATGAATGGTCTATCAAATCAGTGAATAGCCATGAGCACTGCTGTGCAGAGAAAACCTTTTAAGGGCAGGGATAGATGGCCATAGATTCTCTCATCCAAGAGAATTGGGTCAATTATGCAAATGACACTGATCAGATTTTGATCCATGTTTGATCAGAGTTTGAGCATAGTGCAATCCGATTCTCTCAGATGAGGAGAACACAGAAAAAAAACAATTTCTCCATCTTCTCCATTCTGTGAGGCCACCGAAATCAGATGTCATCCGAGTGCCGTCTGATGGCTTCCACACACTCGTTGAGTTGCATGGCCGAGTGAAATCTGAATATTGTATCTTTTTCAGCCTTACATTGATTTTTTCCTCAGACCGGCTTAGTCCAGGTGCAATCCGATGTTTTGTCAGATCGCACTCGGACCGAAACCATGCTTGTCTGCCCTAAGTAGCTGCAGCACTAAACCAGAGCTTCAACACCTTCATTTTCAGGATTGTGGGTGAATTGGCAATGGGATTTCTCCACAGTGATTTTATATATAAGGCCACGTTTACAGGTACAGTATTTGCTCAGTATTTTACCTCAGTATTTGGAAGCCAAAATCATGAGTGGAACAATCAGAGGAAAAGTATAATAGAAACACGTCACCGCTTCTGTATTTATCACCCACTCCTGGTTTTGGCTTACAAATACTGATGTAAAACACTGTCCAACTACTGAACGTGTGAACGTGGCCTTAGTGGTATACATTCCCTTTCTGTGATAGGAAAGTTGAACCCAACACCTAATTTCTGTTGACCCTACATTGTGGTCTCTTGAGATTTGATTCTAACAAATACTCATTACCACATACATATGTTTGTCTTCATAACCAAGTATAAATTTTTGGGTGGGGAGTGCATAAATGGTAATTTTGTTTTTCTGACCTCAAAAGGAACATGCAGAGATTCCTGTACAAATACTTTTTGGCCAACATATCCCTTATTACCTCCAAACTACCTATTATGGTCATAAAATATCCAAATACATCAGAACTATGATCAAATCAGAAGCTGCCAGACCACAAAATGGTACAAATTGCATAATCTTAGTTTACACTGTGAGATTTAATTTTCTTTTTATGCTATTGTTACGTTGTATGGACACTACACGGTTCATGTTACGCTAATAGTAGCATGGAATGCTCCTGAGCGATACGGCACTTAGACTGACAGATGAAACCAATGTAACAGCAACATATTGTATTCTGCTATTATGCATAAGTAGATAGGCACTGCACAACTCATGTTGACAACTTCCATTACCCAAAGAAGTTTTTTCTGGATTGCTTATCATCACGGGCTGTGTAGCAATTAGTTGGAATGCTATTAGCTTTAAGATGCAAAACAAGGGCAGAATTCTATAGTTTTTTTTGCTTTATAATCAGTTTCCAGATTTAGATCAAATACATTTCACAATTTCTACTATGTACGTTAGCTCAGAAACTAGATCTTATTCTGAAGTTAAGGCTTTAAATTATTATTTTGCTTCTCCCTATTTCACTTAATCTGCAGGTATTACTGCAGGCTATAATGAGACGTGCATGATACTTTTATTAGTACCTGCGGTGTACATTAAATTCACATTATGCACTTACATCAATAATCTCCCACAAAGCAGATTTATCTTACATGTTAAATCAGGCATTACATACCTTTAGATTAACAGGCTCTGAAAAAGTAAATACATGATAATTTACTCAGTGGCCGATTTATTGTGTACACATAAATAGATCATTTAAACTGTGACTTAGGGTATGTGCACACGATGCAGAAATGCTCAGGATTTTTTCCTGAGCGTTTCTGCATCTCTCTGGCAGGAAAAAACGCATGCGGATTGTACATGCGGTTTCCTGCCAGGGACATGCGGAAATGAAGCGGTCTTCACTTTCATTTCCGCATGCGGGTTGACAAGCGCTTCCCAAGCGATTTTAGCATCACTTGGAAAGTGCTTGTCAACTTTACACTATATAAATCCATGCAACCGGCATGGATTTATATAGTGTGTGATGTCAAAAAATAAAAAATAAATCTATACGTTACCATCTGATGGCCCCCGGTGTCCTGCTTCATCGGTCCCGGCTGCTGGCAGTGAAGACTGTAGGACCTTCCGACGTCAGCGTCACGTGACCCGTCACATGACTCTGACGTCAGCGAAGGTCCTTCATTCAACCGCGAAGTGCGCGGGAAGCCGGCAGGACGCAGCGCGGGCCGTCAGAAGGTGAGAATATATATATTTTTTATTTTATTTTATTTTTTTTAATGGTACCTGGGTCTCGATGAGAGTCCTCTCCTCCACACCCGGGTACCATCCGCACATTAGACCGCATGAAAAGCGCATCAACATATACAGTGATGCGGATTCCATGCGGTCTAATGCAAGTCAATGGCGGCAAAAGAGCAGCGTTTCCGCAAAATTAATTGACATGCTGCGGATTTTTGACCGCAGCGTTTACGCTGCGGAAAAATCCGCATCATGGGCACAGCACATGCGGATTTCCATTGGGGAACATTACTGCCCTTCTACCATGCGTTTTTCATGCGTTTCCGCGGTGTTTACGCAACTGCAAAAACGCCGCGGAAACGCATGAAAAACGCATCGTGTGAACTCAGCCTTATAGTGCAGAATTATTCAATTAAAATGAGAAACATTGCAGTAGTAGAAACAATATTAGATAGAACATAAAGGAAACTGAATGCAGTATTTAGCAATATGGTAAAATCTCTAGAAAGCACAAACGTAAGATCCGTCAACACAGACCGACCAGCAGCACAATGCAATCGCCGAATAGTAAACTTTTACTGAACGGCAATAGTTTGAATGCCTTTTTACACAGGCAGACCAAAGCAAGCGATGTGCAGTAAGTGTAACTTGAAGCTGGTGGGCTCCAATGCAAAAGCTACAACGGGCCCTTAACTATTGAAAGATTTTAATAGTTATGGTAAGAGATGAGCCCGGAACACGGACTTTTTACCGGATGTTTGGGTTTGGGTTAGGCTGTGGGCACTTCCGGAGCTGGCCTGTATAAATGCCAGATCATAGGTGCCACCGCCATTCTGCTCTGATTAGTGTAGGGATTGGACGCTGTTGGAGTGAGAGACAGAATTTGATTTTGTGTGTTCACATTCAGCCAAAGATCCTCTGTTTGTGTATTCTGCACGCATCTCAGTGGGAGTACTGTGCCAAAAAGCCACTGTGTGTACTCTTACCCCCGCCTGTAAGAATACGGTGCCAAAAAGCCTCTGTGTTTATATTGTACCCCCGCCTGTGGGAGTACTGTGTGTTTAAGCCTTTGTGTGCTCTGTACTGTTCCAAAAAACCTTGGTGTACTCTGTAGCCATGTCTTTGTGAGTAGTGGGCCTAAAAATATAATTATACGCTACGACTGTGTCTGTACAAGTTGTGGCCGTACCTAAAAAATAATTTTACTGTACTGCTGTGTTCTGTACAATCTGTCGCTGGACCTAAAAAATAATTCTACTCAGCCGCTGTATCTGTGACATTTGTGGTAGAAATAGCATATTCAATTTTCAGCAGAAAAATAAATAAAAAAAGGATATCAATCCCCTGAGGATATAATAGCAAATGTAAGCAGAAAAGGGATAATAAAATTTAACATTTAAAATACCATTAAAATGTATAAAGCAAATGTTTGCAGGATAAGGTGAACTTATATGTAACGTTTAATCATACCAGCACATAATATTTCTAAATTGGGAATCATAATACCATATAAACCATATCTAGACAATTAGCCATAACAAGTAATGGAATGGTCTCATCCAATTGCAGGCAAAATTAGGGACATCAGACATAAATTCTTCAATTTTCATAGGGGAATATGAGCATACACCATGCTGCATTTTCCTCCTAAGTATCAGATAGGATCACAATGTCCTTTCATAGAAAAACCGCATCCCGCATGGGACTCATCAGGCAGCCAGAATGGAGGGTTCTGCTGGACCAAGCAGCAAATACAGCCTCCTGTCGAGTAAATTCCTGCAGCCCAGGTCTGTTTAAATACAGATTGAATTCCAGGGCTTTACCTCTACTTTCAGTCATCTGATCATAGGATCCTTCTCCCCATGAGTCATAGGTTAATGAACTCATGTGGTTACCATGAAGTCAGATCCGCCACATCACATTTGCCGCGTCATCAACAGGTGACACGCTGCATGCAGTGACCCGCTGGCGTCACTTTCGGTGCAGGAGCACTGTTGATCATTACCAACCATGGTGACCCGCATCCATCATTAATAGTGTGAAGTTATCACATGGTGATGTGAACATACATGACATGACAGATCTGAGCCTCCTCCTGCTCCCACTCACAATCAACAGGGCCTCCTGCCTCCCCACAAAGAGAGGATGTGACAGCACCACCAGCATCACCAGAGTCAACGAGCATCTCCACACCATCCCATGGAATTGTTCAGCTCTCCATCCCTCAAACCACAGAGAGAAAGAGGAGATACCCCACTATCCACCCACAAGCCAGGGTCCTGAATGACAGCATTTAAAAAAGTCCTGGCCTTTGAAATGTTGCCATTCCAGCTGGTGGAGACAAGCTGGTGGAGTTTTAAAAAACTGAGGGCGGTGGCTGTCCCGAAGTGCGTTGTTCCCTGCTGCCACTACTTTTCCAGGCATGCCATACCTGCCCTGCACATACATTTTGCGGACCAAATAAGGTGTGCACTGCGCAACGCCATCAGTGGCAAGGTCCACATAACAACCGATACCAGTAAGCATGGCAAGGAACATTACATCCTCCTAACTGCCCATTGGGTAAATGTAGTGGCGACTGAGACAGAGACGGAAGCAACCCACTGAGGATTGCTGGACTTTTATCTGTCAAGGTTGCCTCCTACTCCATTTCCTCCACCGCCTCCTCATCTGGTCACAGTAAGACCTGCACCACCAAATTCAGCACAGCCATGGGGAAATGACAACAGGCTGTTCGGAAACTCATCTGTTTGGGGGACAAATCCCACAATGCAGTAGTGGAGTTTCAGCTACAGCATGCACAGTTGAGTCGCTCTGCAGAACAACATCTCTTCACCATCAATGTGAGATCCTACATGCAAGACGTGTGTGCCATGTTGCACTGCTTCAAATACAATGACATCATCATCAGCATTACTATACCACTTATATGCCTGCTGGAAAAAACAATTCAGGCAATGATGGATGAGGTTGTGGCACAGGAGGAAGAGGAGCCGGAGGAAGAGGGCCAATTTACACTGGTATCAGGCCTGTTGTTCCCACATGGCTCAGTAAGTGGGTTACTGTCCCAACAGAAGCCAGATACCCAGCTGTACAGTCAGGGCACAGTTTGGGAGGATGAGGAGGAGGAGGAACAATCGTGTTCATAGCAAGGTGGCACTCAAAGCAGCTCACGGGCATCACGGGAGAATAGCTGGGGGATACAGAAGACCCAGACGATACACCTCCAACCGAGGACAGCTCGTCATTGTCTCTGGGCAGCCTGGCACACATGAGCCAATACATGCTGCAGTGCCTGCGCAATGACTGCTGAGTTGCCCGGATTGTTACCAGTGCTGACTACTGGGTGGCAACCCTGCTGTGTCCCTGCTACAAGGACAACGTACCATCATTACTTCTGTCACTGAAGTGGGTTCACAAAATGCTGAGGGCTTTCCCAGCTGACAGCAGAGGCTCAGTGGAAGAACAAAGTAGAGACAGAGGAGGAAGTCTCCAACGCAACTGGGGCATCGCCACCACCTCGGAAGGCAGGGCTAGCATGGCCAAAATGTGTCTAAACTCTATGAACTTGCCACAAAATCCAGGACCATCTAATATGATCTGTATCAGCATTACAACAACATGGTGGAAGAGTACATGTCCACGCGTCTCCACGTACTAACTGATGAGTATGTCCCATTTAATGTCTGGGTATCCAAATTGGACACATTTTGGACTGAGCTTGCCCTTTATGCCTTGGAGGTGCTGGCTTACCCTGCGGAAAATGTACTGTCAGAATGTGTGTTTAGCACATCTAGCTGTCCAAAACCAATGTGGGTAAGCAAACATTCATTAAAATGAACCAGGTGGGGATCACACAGGACTTGTCCACACCATTGGCTGACTAGACAACTCTAACAGCCGCACCCAGACAGTGTTCAACTCTATTTGCCATTCGTTTCATTTTGGTGCCTCCCCAAATAAAAAAAATAAAAAAACTATGTTGGCTACCTCTTCCTCCGCCTCTTACAGCTACAACACCACATCCACCTCCCCCACCTCTTCCTCCACTTGGACCTGCACCCCCTGGTTGTAGATTGTTAGTTTATTTTTGGTTCGTCCTATGTTCTTTTAAATCAGTTCCCTAAAAAAAAAATAAAGCCCAAAAACTCCTCCCTTGCTCCTCCACCGCCACATCTACCTCCACATCCACTTGGATCTACACCTCCTGGTTCTAAATTGTTAGTTGTAATTTTGTTAATTGTAGTTTGTTTTACGTTAGTTTCAATTAAAAATTAATAAAAAAACTCTAAAAAAAAGAAGAAAAAAAATTACTAAAATCAACAACAAAAAAACACAAAAACAGTGTTGGATTACTCCTCTCTTACCTCTTTTACCTACACTGCCACGTCAAACTCTACCTGCACTTGTACCTACGCCTACTGGTTCTAGATTTCTAGTTTTTGTTTTGTTAATTCTAAGTTGTTTTAAGTCAGTTCCATAAAAAAACTAAATAACTAAAAAAACGCAAAGAAACAAAACACAAAACCAGCATTGGAATTACTCCTGCTATGCCTCCACTTGGACCTACTCCTCCTGGTTCTAGATTGCTAGTTCTTGTTTTGTTAATTCTAGGTTGTTCTAAGTCAGCTCCATAAAAAGTAAAAAAAAACAATAAAAAACACAAAAACTGTAATTGATTACTCCTCCTATGCCTCTTCCTCCTACACCAGCACTTCCACTTCTTCCTCCACTTGGACCTACACCTCCTGGTTCTAGATTTCTAGTGTTAGTTTTGTTCATTCAAGGTTGATTTAAATCAGTACCATTAAAAAAATAAAAGAACAAAAAAAAAAAAAAATAGCAAAAAAAAAAAATACACCCCCTCCCACAAAAACAGTGTTGGATTACTCCTCCCTTGCCTCTTCCACCTATACTGCTGTTTTCCTGAAGAAAACCCATGCAAACACAAGTAGAACATGCAAACTACTTGCAGATGTTGTCCTTGGAGGGATTTGTACCCAGCACCCCAGCACTGCAATGCTAACCACTGAGCCACCGTGCAGGCAAAATTAATTCATTTAATAACCATTCGCAGTTTCACTGTACCATCCATTTTAAAGCACCAAAGTTTGGGTCGCCATTGACTTCCATGGGGTTCGGGTTTGAGGTCAAGTTCGGCATCAAGTTCATATACCGAACCAAACTTTTAACTCTAGTTCAGGCGGGTTCGCTCATCTGGTCTGCTCATATGGGCCGAAGGCAGCTTTCGGGCACCCTAGACTCCAGGACCCAAGTACGATTACAACCCTTGCACCTACTATAATTACACCCCTGCTGCCATTGTTCTCGGAAGTGCAATTCCTTGTTACACAGGATGATGCACCACCGAAAACAATGATCTCTTATGCTGCTGTTAG
Source organism: Phyllobates terribilis (assembly GCF_046119375.1). Taxonomy (NCBI): domain Eukaryota; kingdom Metazoa; phylum Chordata; class Amphibia; order Anura; family Dendrobatidae; genus Phyllobates; species Phyllobates terribilis. Next base: position 256,279,496 of record NW_027362764.1, read on the forward strand.
TCGTGTACCAGGAGTGTTCTTCAGGACACAGCAGAGCCACGGGCGAGAAAACCAACTCTTACACAGTTTGATGCCAAAAGAACTATTTTTTATTTAAGTGTATATTTTCACCCAAACATTGAAAAAACATTTAAATATTAAGCAAACATTAGTCAACAGCTGGAACCTCTGTGCTATACAGTGTGGCACCTAAGCAATCTGTATTCACTATTTTTTGTATAGATTAGCCTGCTGGCGTACCTATCTAAACTGACCGCCTATTATCGTTTTACACCTTAAGAATTGGATTAATCATATACATGTAACGTACAGGCTATCTGCGGTACAACAGGTTTTGCAATCTTACAAATATTTCCTCTATTTCCACAACCAAATTTCCCTTTCCGTTCCCGTAGTGTTTACAGAGGAACAGTCCGTCCTCAACTGTATCGAAAATACCCAAAACAAACTACGGTGACTGCCGTTTAGCCGTAAATATAGTCGTACGCAGTTGAATAACTGTCCAGTGTTAAAATGTTGTGCAGAAACTTTCTCCTGCGAAAAAATGGAGTTCAAGTATGGTCCGGGGTCCGATGTGTGCCGTGTCGGCATCTCAAAGTGGATTGGGATTTTCTTAGTTATTAAACCAGCATAAACCGTGGCAGCGAATCCAAAAGTTCTGGATGCTGCTGGTATTAGCAACAAAAGTTATGTGAAGCAGTTAATATACCTAACGAACTAACTACAGGCTATATCTTAGCCTTGAATATTTTGGCGCCAAAATGTTATGTTATGCGTGAACTGAGGGGCCCCTTCAACGGGTGAGCTGTACCATTGATGCTTGTTGCTTAATTTCTCAGTGGTGTCCAACACATCTTCACTGTAGGTCCCAGCCTTTATCGTCTCTGGACAGCGTTTCTGAAAGGAATCTCCTCAAACTTGGACAGGTTCCGCTGGTGAACAAGATCAACTCCAATATGCCTTTTCTCTGGTGTCAATGGGATGTTCTCACAAGCAGATGCTGCTGAATTCCCTTCCTGTCCTCTTCTGTTCAGGTCATATTCCAGACTACCCCCAGGATGGCTGCTCCACTTATTCCTGTCATGTACTTTTCAACTGTTCACTGGGAATTCCCCTGAGCACAGTAACTAAGCCCCTCCCACACTGGAGCTAGACCAATCACCGACTGTCTCCGTTGGTTGCTGGGCAAACTTCATCCTTTATTCCACTGCAGTCACTACCCCTTAACAATGTGCAATGAACTTCTTATCATCAATACATTAACTGCTTATTCTCCTTATATAATCATGCAATACAATGCATTTAAAATCATTCACAGAGTTAAAACCTTACATCAAAATATATATACAGTCTTTCAACAAGTACAATATTATACTGGTGTGGATACAGATTTACACAATCACATCACTCTGGTGAACCGACACACATCTCACACTGCTCAAACGTTTATTTCACCCAGTGATTGAGCGTTTTGCACATTCATAGGGCAATTGTGTTTAAACAGCAAGATAATTGTGAAACAAGTGTTTTTAACAATGCTCAATCACAATTATCTTGTGGTGCAAATGTCCCTTTAGACTAGAACATTCTTAAATTGAGCTAAATTTATCAAAGTGGTGAATGTTGTTTGATACATTTGGTGCTTTATTAGGCCATGTGGTCTAAGTTTGCACCATCTTGTTTGTGGCCAAAAACTGCATACATTGCTTGGTGTATAATGTGAAAAATAAGACTGTGACACTTTCTTTGAGACCATACAGTACATAATTCTAGTGAGGTCATGATCCCTTGTCGGATAAGCACAGAAAATATCTAAAACACATACCAAATATTGTGCAAGTCATGAAAGACTCCTCTATATTTGAGACTCCATTAAGAAACTTAGTTGCAGATTCTGTCATTTTTACAGGAAGGAATAGAACAGCATGTATCTTTAATTTTTCCTGGTAACAAGACAAACATGGCTAAAAGACCACTTGTCACTTTCTCAGAGAGACTGAGCTAAATACCTTGTAAAAATCCCTGAGCTTCCCTGATTCTGTTGATTTAACACTCCATTACAGAGATATTTACATTTGTTGCTTCTGTAGCGTACTATGTAAAATCTCTACTTTGCAGCCTAGCTAGTCTTCTCTAAGGGGCGTGCACTTGTACCTCTTCTTTCTAGATGCTACTAATCACAGCTCAGCAGTATCTGAGGCTGATAGATTGCTATATAAGTTGCTGAGCTGTGATTGAAAGCATCTAGGAGGGAGGGGAAAAAGCTCCCAGAAAAGACTCTGCAAAAAATGACCGGTTGGTCGGCAAAGCAGAGATTTCACATAGTGCGCTTCAAAATAAATAAGTGTGGAGAAATAAATGGAATAATGCAGCACAAAATTCATTTTAATGACAAAGTTGCAGTGGAATGCACTTATATCACAGACATTTTTCTTGTATATTTGAGTATCTCTAGAATATGTATTCAAAAAATGACCTATTGTTTAAAAATGTTTGGCAATGTTTTTTTCCATATCACAATATTTATGAGAAATAAAAAATAGAAATCATGAAATGTTCACACCCATCACTAGGGCTTTTTTGGACTCTAACTTCCAATTGTTTCAGTAAGTTATTCACATGTCATACATTAGCTACAATAGACTGACTCAAACCCTATCTTTTGTATTAAAGCATCTAATCAGCAGGTGCAAATGTCATTGTGAATGGAAGGGGCAGGGTCAGCTGTGACATTGTCTATTGTGAATGGTAAATCTTCTGTTATCAGCTGTGTGCAGAGGTGTTATCTGTCATCATAGTCCTGCCTTTCATTATAATGAACCTGCTGAAAACTCTCCCTGAAAGAATAGGAAGTATGAGTCTAAAAAGGCCCCCATGGTCTGCGTAAAAATAGCACTATTTCTAATATTGTTTTTTTTTCTTTTAACCCCTTTCCGACGTGGTACATAATAGTACGCACCAAGTCTGCACCCCCTTTTCAGCTTGGGCTCCGGCACTGAGCCCGCACCAAACCGGGCACATGTCAGCTGATTTATACAGCTGACATGTGCCCGCAACAGCCGTGGGTGGAATCGCGATCCACCCGCGCTGTTAACCAGTTAAATGCCGCTGTCAATCTCTGACAGAGGCATTTAACATCGCCGCACTGAAAGTGCGGCATTAGCCCCGCCCGTCGATGACCCCGTCACGTGATCGCGGGTCACCGATGCATGGGCATGACAACCCGAGGTCTGCAGCAGACCCTTGTGGTTGTCATGTCTTGCTTGCTATGAGCGCCAACCAGTGGTCGGCGCTCATAGCAAGTGAGCATTTTTACTACATAGAGGCAATCTGCTCATCGCCTGCTTCTAGTCTCTTATGGAGACTATTGAATCAAGCAAAAAGTGTAAAAAAAGTTTTTAAAAACATAAAAAACAAAAAAATATAAAAGTTTAAATCACTCCACTTTTGCCCCAATCAAAATAAAATAATAAAAAAATAAACCCCATATACACATATTTGGTATCACCACGTTCAGAATCGACCGATCTATCAATATAAGAAAAGAATTAATCCGATCTGTAAACGATGCCACGAGAAAAAAATTCCAAACGTCAGAATTACATTTTTTTTTACGCTGCAACATTGCAATAAAATGCAATAACGGTCGATCAAAAGATCGGATCTACCCCAATATGGTATCAATAAAAAGATCAGCCCGGAGCGCAAAAAATAAGCCCTCACCTGGCCCCAGATCCTGAAAAATGGAGACACTACGGGTCTCAGAAAATGGCGCCATTTATTTATTTATTTAGCAAATTTTGGAATTTTTTTTCACCACTTAAGTAAAAAAGAACCTATACATGTTTGGTGTCTACGAACTCGTAATGACAATAATAATGGAAGGTCAGTTTTAGCATTCAGTGAATGTGGTAAAAAAAAAAAAAAAAAACAACTGTGGAATTGCATTTTTTTTTTGCAATTTCATTGCACTTGGAGTTTTTTTCCAGTTTTCCAGCACACGATATGGTAAAACTAGTGATGGCATTTAAAAGTACAACTCGTCCCGCAAAAAATAAGCCCTCACATGGCCATATTAAACAAAAAATAGAAAAATTATGGCTCTGGAAAGAAGGGGAGCAAAAATCGAAAACGCAAAAACGGAAAATGATCCGGTCATGAAGGAGTTAATAAAGATTATAATATGTAAGAAAAAAATAAGCATTGCAATTTTCTAAAAAAAATACATATAATATGTAGCAAAATGTTATTTTCATATTTACATATTACATATTTCGTTTAATCCAAAATAACTCATTTTTAAACACGTGTGAGCTTTTACTGTTTGGCTGCGTGCACACGATGAGTTTTTCATGCGTTTATGCTGCGGAATTTCCGCAGCGGAAACGCATCAAAAACGCATGGTAATCCGCACCCCATGGTCCCCAATGGCAATCCGCAATGTCAATGCACATGCTGCGGATTTTTCCGCAGCGTTTCTGCAGCGCTCATAAATCCGCAGCATGTTCATTAATTTTGCGGAAGCGCAGCGGAAGCGCCGCCATTGACTTGCATTGAGACGCATAGAATCCGTGTCTGTACATTTGTACAAGTGGATTATATGCGTCTCTATGTGCGGATGGTACCCAGTTCTGGAGGAGAGAAGACTCTCATCCAGACCTGGGTACCATTGTACCTGTGAAAGAAAGAATAAAATAATAAATAAAGTTTATATTCACCTGTCCGGCGGCCCCTGCAGCGCTTCTCCTTCCAGGACCTGAGATGACGTTGCGGTCATGTGACCGCAGCCTGTCTCGCGAGATGCCGGCTAGCCAGGAAGGAACCAATAAGGAGCACGACGGCACATGCGGCGGCATCGGAGGTAAGTATAGCTTTATTTTTTTATTTTTATGGTCACACTGTATAAATCCATGCTGTTTGCATAGATTTATATAGTGTGACCTAGTTGTCAAGCACTTTCCAAGTGATGCTATCGCCTGGAAAGTGCTTGTCAGTCCGCATGCGGAAACACATGCGTTAACACATGTGGGTACGCATGTGAATCCGCATGTATTCCGCATGTATTCTGCAGGAAAAACGCATGTACAATCCGCATGTACAATCCGCATGCACAATCTGCATGCATTTTTTCTGCCAGGGAGATGCAGAAATGCTGCAGAAATTTTCTGCTTCATTTCTGCATCGTGGGCACATAGCCTAAATCTTGCTCTGATAATAGTAAAACTTTCCACTAACATTGTCAGAAACATAGTGGGTGCCCACGTTGGTCTTAACAGATGCATTAAAATCAATCACTGTCTCCTCTTGGCTGGCAACATTTGCCTCCATGGGCATGTGATAACTATAGTGGATTAGGAGAAAACCTTAACTCTTCAATCACAGAAGAAATTAGTCATTCAAATATCATATAATAGGTGGAGGACTTTTTTACAGATTTTGTTTATGGGGTCCACGTAGATTCAAGCTGCTCCACTATCTGCCTCTTTTACTATATTGTATGTCAGGATGATGCTTTTTATGAATTAAACCATAGGACTTTTTAACAATAATAATTAAAATTGGAAATAATAGTAATTAAAATGGGAAACTTTTTTAAATATGAGTTTTTTTCCTGTGACCTATAAGGGAGTAAGGTTAGATATGCGAGAATCGATTTGCAGAACCGTGATCCATTAGCAAGGTCAGTATTTTGTGACCACTGGATAGAATATTGTGACATACTCCATTGGACTCTATGGATCTGATTTATTAAGACTGGCAATTCATACACCAGTCTTAATGATGGCTGTGCATGAATAAGAGTGGCTAATTCATTAAGAGGCACACACCACTTCCAAAATTAATACCATTTTATCACTGGTGTGTGCCTCCATGCACCTCGCCAGAAATGTTACATCGCAATTGGAGTAACATTTCTGGCGTAAGGTATGCCACAACTTTTCAATAGTTTGTTGTGCGGACTTTGCTATGCCCCGTCCAACCGCAGCTCCACCTACTATGGTAGGACTGATTGAAATTGTCATGAACATGCCAAGAGTCACAAATTTTTGCACAACTTTTCTGGCATAGTTTTGACAGAATTCTAATGAAAATACCTTGATAAATTGGGTCCATATTAGGGATGAGTGAACGGACGTGCTCGGCGCTGGTACTCATATTTGAAGCTCCCCGTTTGTTGGCACCTGCTACACAGCCAATAAACATGCGGGCATTGCCTGCCAGTCACTGTAATGCAGTAGCCATCTTGGTAGTGGCATTACTGTGATTGGCTGGCCGCATTACCTTATCAGAGGTTATAAAAGGACAGGCGCCACCATGCTCGGCACACTGATGCCATTGCACAGCTCAGGGACACTTGTGATTGGAGGGAGAGAGCAATTATCCAGGCCTGCATGTGCACAGTTTAACTAATCAGAGTCCTCTAGTGGTGATGCTGGTGCTGATGCTGGACCATCATACTAACAACCCTTCTAAGGGCTAATCCTGTGCTTTGCAGTTTGTATCAGATAGATTCTTCATTTAGCCAAGGGACAGCTGCAGGTGCAAGGAGAGTGGCAGAATACATCCTCTAGGCAGGGCTTAGGGCTTTGCAGTCCATTGTTAAATATATAACTGCTAAAAGTGACCAAAGTTGTTTTTTTTTGGGGGGGGGGGGGGTGAAAAAATTGACTATATTATCATCCATACAGTGTAACGTGCTTAGTGTTACATTACGGTGGTATTAACCTAAAAAAAAAAGTTCAAAAAAACCTTCCGGATTGAATTAGTAATCCATACAGTGTAACACGCTTTCTTTTACATTATAGTGGTATATTAAATTACAAAAAACACTTTGCCTGCTACAGGTGACCATTTTTTCTTATTAAAAATTAACTTGGTTTCCAGAGACCTAGAAATTAGAAAATGCGTAAGCCATGCGGTAAGCGATGAGGAAGTAGAAGTGCTGATGATGGTGCACGCAGAAGACAAAGATGTGGGGCAGGTGTGACTACGACTGTTACTGGAGCACAAGAAATATGCCCATCCACAATATATAGCTTCCTGTCCCACTTTGCAGGGAGGCATGGGACACGACTTCTGAAGCCACACCAGTACCAACAGGTGGATGGTTGGATAGCAGATAATGCTTTCAGTATGCTTGCCAGCACCACCCAGTATTCCACATGGCCAAGTTTCATCAGCCAACAGTCTTGATAGCTTGATTCTCACCCTTATCCTCTTTCCTCCCACCATGTTGAATCCCAGAAGACCAGTGATCCCAGGCTAATACACTCTGAGGAGCTCTTTACAACATAATTTATTGATTGTTGCCTCACATCGCATGTTCCAAGAGGAACAGGAGGAGATGCTGTTTAGTGATGCACAAAACTTAGGACAGCCAGGGTCACAAGAAGATGATGGTGAGGAATGGCAAATTTTGTCTAAGGAGGTAGTTGATGATGAGATACAGTTGTGGATAAGTCAGGTTGTTGACAGACACCAAGGCAGGAGGACCAGGGTGCGGCGTTGGAAAACGAGATGGTGGATGACAAAGTCACCGACTCAATCTGGTAAGCTGGCATGCAGAGCGAGGCCAGCAGCACTTAGTGGGACGGATCATCTGCACCAAAACAGACAGGAAGAGGCAGTGGAGTGACCAGAGGGAGAAGGCGGGCAACTGTTACTCAGAGCACCGACACTTGTGAATTTCTCCATCAAAAAGTTAGGTGTTCCCCAGTCTGGGACTTTTTTAAAGATAGTTCTGAGACAAAGATAATGGTCATTTGCAACCTATGCCTTGCCAAGATCAGCAGGGGCCTGACCACTAAAAGCCTAATGACCACCAGCATGATCAGACACATATCATCTAAGCACTCGACTCAGTGGGCCGAACGCCTAGGCCCACGATTGGTGCCAGCGGGTGACACCAATTTCTCTTCCCCTGTGGTAGATGCTTCCCAATCCCCTGTCCATCACATGAGCCCAGATGGCTCCTGCCCTGTACCTGCCCTTGCACATTCTGATACACCATAATCAGACACTACTTTTCCCAGCACAACATTCAGCTCCCTTACTCTGGCCCTAGAATAAAAAAGAAAGTTCCCAGATACCCACAGGCCCAAATGCTACGCGGGCACATTTCCAGGCTGCTTGCCAAGGAAATGTTGCCATTTAGACTTATAGACATGGAGGATTTCTGACAACTCATGACGGCAGCTGTCCTTCGGTACTCGGTCCCCAGTCGCCACTATTTTTCCTTGTGTGTGTCCCCGCCATGTACCAGCATGTCTCCAGGAACATCACCTGTGCCCTTACCAATGCAGTTACTGGAATTGTTCACTTAACAATTGACACATGAAAAAGTGCTTGTGGCCAGGGGTGCTACATTTCCCAGAAGGCACACTGGATGAACATGGTGGAAGTCAACGCTACTGACGCCAAGGATTGCTTGCTTTCAGGGTTTCCTCCACCTCCTTCCACAATTCCTGCACCCCATCTTGCTCCTCTTCATCCTCCATGTCCAATTTGGTATATGAGAGCACGTCGTCCACTTCAGCTTGAAACTCTGCAGCACTGCCTCAGCGAAGTGGCGACAGTCTCTGCTAAAGCTTATTTGTCTCGGAGACAAACCGCACACTGCAGCAGAGTTATTGAAAGGAATAACAGACCAGACAGATCCGTGGCTAACGCCACTTAACCACCAATCAGGCATGGTTGTGTGTGATAATGGCCATAACCTGGTGGCTGTGAATGTTGGCAAGCTCACACACGTACCATGCTTGGTCCACGTGCTAAACTTGGTGGTTCAGCGGTTTCTGAAAACCTACCCAGATTTTCCAGAGCTTCTGGTCAAGGTACGCCACGTCAGCGCCCATTTCTGCAAGTCGGCTACATCTGCCGCCGCTCTAGTAGTGCTGCAGCAGTGCATGCAAGTGTCAGCTCACCGACTGGTGTGCAATGTCATCAACCACTAGAACTCCACACTGCACATTCTGGCGAGGATTTGTGAGCAGCAGAGGACAGTTGTAGAATAACAGCTCCAACGCGCCTATCAATATTCTGGTCAGCCTCTGCACATGACAACTGAATAGTGGGCATGAATGTCTGACATTTGTGTGGTTCTCCAAGACTTTGAGGACTCCACAAAGATGGTGAGCGGTGCATCAATCCCGCTTCTGTGCCTACTTAAACAGTTGTTGCTCACAATTAAAGCTGGAGATTGCATATAGACCAGGTGAAGATGGAGGAAGACATGAGACAGGGAGATACTACCCAGCTCAGTCTCATCTTATCTCATCTTATCTACTCAGCACAGATTGGGTAACAGTGAAGAGGCAGAGGCTGAGGAGGAGTAGGAACAGGAGCTGGTTGCTAGTGCAACAGAGGTTAATACCCACAGAAACTTCATCCTGTTCCACCTATGTGAATGTGCTGAGGAGGGGAATGAGGATAAAGAGATAGTGGAGCAGAAGATGGAGAGTAGTCATCATGATAGAGACAGGGAAGTGTTGGCTGTAAGGAGCTTGGCACATATGGCCGACTTTATGTATCGGTGCCTTTCTCGTGACCCTCGTGTTACATTCATCTTTGCCAAAAAAGAGTACTGGTTGTTCACCCTGCTAGACCCACACTACAAAGAGAACTTTGCATCTCTCCTTCCTGAGGCTGAGAGGTCTGCTACAACCCCTGGCAAAAATTATGGAATCACTGGATGTTCAGTTGTTTAATGTTGTTGAAAAAAAGCAGATCACAGACATGGCACAAAACTAAAGTCATTTCAAATGTCAACTTTAGGGCTTTAAGAAACACTAAAAGAAATCAAGATAAAAAATGTGGTACTCAGTAAGGGTGATTTTTTTCAGACCAAGCAGAGGGAAAAAATTATGGAATCACTCAATTCTGAGAAAAAAATTATGGAATCATGAAAAACAAACACACAAAAGAACACTCCAATACATCACTAGTATTTTGCTGCACCACCTCTGGCTTTAATAACAGCTTGCAGTCTCTGAGGCATGGACTTAATGAGTGACAAACAGTACTCTTCATCAATCTGGCTCCAACTTTCTCTGATTGCTGTTGCCAGATCAGCTTTGCAGGTTGGAGCCTTGTCATGGACCATTTTCTTCAACTTCCACCAAAGATTTTAAATTGGATTGAGATCCGGACTATTTGCAGGCCATGACATTGACCTTATGCGTCTTCTTTCAAGGAATGTTTTCACAGTTTTTGCTCTATGGCAGGATACATTATCATCTTGAAAAATGATGTCATCATCCCCAAACATCCTTTCAATTGATTGGATAAGAAAACTGTCCAAAATATCAATGTTAACTTGGGCATTTATTGAAGATGTAATGACAGCCATCTCCCCAGTGCCTTTACCCGACATGCAGCCCCATATCATCAATGACTGTGGAAATATGCATGTTCTCTTCATGCAGTCATCTTTATAAATCTCATTGGAACGGCACCAAACAAAAGTTCCAGCATCACCTTGCCCAATGCAGATTCGCGATTCATCACTGAATATGACTTTCATCCAGTCATCCACAGTCCACGATTGCTTTTCTTAGCCCATGGCAACCTTGTTTTTTACTGTTTAGATGTTAATGATGGCTTTTGTTTAGCTTTTCTGTATATAAATCCCATTTCCTTTAGGCGGTTTCTAACAGTTCGGTCACAGACATTGACTGCAGTTTCCTCCCATTTGTTCCTCATTTGTTTTGCTGTGCATTTCCTGTTTCTGAGACATATTGCTTTAAGTTTCTGGTCTTGACGCTTTGATGTCTTCCTTGGTCTACCAGTATGTTTGACTTTAACAACCTTCCCATCTTGTTTGTATTTGGTCCAGATTTTAGACACAGGTGACTGTGAACAGCCAACATTTTTTGCAACATTGCGTGATGATTTACATTCTTTTAAGAGTTTGATAATCCTCTCCTTTGTTTCAATTGACATCTCTCATGTTGGAGCCTTAATTCATGTCAGTCCACTTGGTGCAACAGCTCTACAAGGTATGATCCCTCCTTTTTAGATGCAGACTAACGAGCAGATCTAATTTGATGCAGGTATTAGTTTTGGAAATGAAAATTTACAGGGTGATTCCATATTTTTTTTCCTCAGAATTGAGTGATTCCATAATTTTTTCCCTCTGTGTTTCCTAAAGCCCTAAAGTTGTCATTTGAAATGACTTTAGTTTTGTGCCATGTCTGTGATCTGCTTTTTTTCAACAACATTAAACAACTGAATGAACATCCTCCGAGCCCGGTGATTCCATAATTTTTGCCAGGGGTTGTAAAATGGTGCTAAACCAAATGTCCATTGTGGAAAATATATTGAAAAATTCTCATTAGAAAACGCTAGCGGCAGGGGGCAAGCTTTCTTGCCCAACCAAGGAGGAGAGGCAAAGGAGACACACACCAGGTACAGCATGACTGGGTATTTTAGACAAGGAGGGAAAAGTTTTTAAAGATGGTCAGGCAATACCTGACTGATAAAACCAGCATTCTCCCTAATTCCTTTGCAACCTTCATCTATTGGGTCTCAAAGCTGGACACCTGGTATGAGATGTCCTTCTATGCATTAGAGGTGTGCTGCCCTGCTGCTAGCCGGGGGAATTATAACAGACTGGCGCTTTCTGCTGTCAACAGAAAATGCTGACAGGCTCACTGTAATATAAATGAACAAAGCCTGAATTAGCCTCGAATTTTCCACATCACAAGATGACAGCAGCACATAAAGTGTTTTTAATCTTCAATATTTGAATGAGGACCACCAGTTGTTGCCTTCAAGGGTCTATGGATGATTGGATGACCCTCCTTATATTTTTTTTCTTGGCTTTGTGCAAAGCCTTTATGAGTGTAGGAGTACATCAACTACACTTTCAAAGTATTTTAATGAGGCCTGTAGGTTGTTGCCTTCAAGAGTCTATGGATGACTGTATTACCTTCCTTATAATTTTCTCCTGGATTTGCATTTTTTGCAAAGCCTTTTTGAGTGTAGGAGCACATCTACTACTACCAATATTTAAATGAGGCCTGCAAGTTGTTGCCTTCAAGGGTCTATGGATGACTGTGTTACCCTCATTATCATTCTCTTCTGGCTTTGCACTTTGGGCAAAGAATGAGTGTAGGAGTACATCATTTACACTTTCCTTTTCATTAATTTTTATTCAAATTTATAACATATGAAGCAGTGGGAGAGGAATTTGAGATGGAAGGGATTAGGGAAAGGGAATGGACTGGAAAGGTAAGGGAAATAGGATAAAGGGGAGGAGAACTCAGAGATAGAAAGAATCATAAACAGTATATTAAAGTATGACAACTAATAAAATTAAGGAGAATCAGTGTATGATCACAGCATAATTAAGTCGAATACAACCCATATCCACGTATACAGAGATAACCTATAAATAAATAACTATTAATGTAAGATAGTTGATAATGATGTTGGATAGTTAAGGATAAACTTTGTGCCATCGAGACCATTTTTTAAAATATTTATTAAGATAATTGTTGGAGATTGCAAATCTATATTCATAAGCTTTATGTAAGGCCATTTTTTCATTGATGTCTAGGAAAGAAGGTACCTCTGATTTCTTCCAGTAAAATGCGATGGTGTTTTTTGCAACCAAGAGTGAATGGATTATTATAGGTCTGTCTAAGGGTGAGATGTTTTCTAGACCTATGGATAATAAGGCCAATTGAGGGGTAAGGGTGATGTAATTTCTAGTAAGCTTTTTAATAAAATCTGAGGTTTGGGCCCAGAGATTGAGAATTTTGGGACAACTCCAAAATATGTGGAGGATATTGCCGTGAAGACCGCAGTTCCTCCAACAGAGAGGGGAGTTGTTTGGGTTGATATATGATAATCTAGAAGGTGTGTAGTACCATTTTGTAATTCATTTGTAGTAAGACTCATGAAGTGCCATTGAGATATTAGAGCTGTATGTGAATGCTGGGGCATCGTCTACACTTTCAAAATATTTGAATGAGGCACGCCGGTTGTTGCCTTCAAGAGTCTATGGATGACTTGATGAACCTCCTTATAATTTTTGTTTGTCTGGCTTTGCACTGTATGCAGAGCCTTTGTGAGTGTAGGAGTGCCACAACTACACTTTCTTAATATTTAAATGAGGCACTATAGTTGGTGCCTTCAACGGTGTATGGATGACCATGCTTGTAATTTTTTGCAGGCTTTGCACAGTGCATATCCTTTATGAATCTAGGTGTACCACTACATGACAATTTGAACACAATGTGTATGAGGCCCTCCTTTATGTCTAATAAAGGATGCATCTAAGTCCATCTTCCATCTAATTTTTCACAGTTTTTGCTTCCTTCATAAATTAAACTGAAATTTTCAATTTTTTTTATAAAAATTAATAAAAATTGAATAACAATACAAAATTCAATAAATCTTTTTCAAGTTGTGTCTTATATACAATTCATTATACAGGAAAGAATATTTCTTAACATTTTTTTCCTGTTAACTCCAAGTACTCTTTGATTTTGAATGTTTTATTGTCAGTCCTCAAAGTGGAGTAAAACTGTGACACCATTGTTCTCAGCAGCAATCTGGGAGTCTGAAATGCTTCCAGGGGTCTTCCTGATGCTGATCTCCTTCTGTTCAGCACTTTTTTCCACCAGTTTCAACATTTTCACTGCCCCCCAGACCTCCTTGTAGGGTCTGCCTGAAAAATGCTGGTATTTCCCATTGACTCTCATTATACTCGTTGCTCGAAATGAGCTTCCAAACATTAGGAATTGCTCGGTTCGAGTAACGAGCATCCAACTATTTTAGTGCTCGCTCATTCCTAGTCCATATAAATACTTTTTTTTTTAAGTTTTTTACTCCAGAAATGCTGCTCTACTCACTGACTGCAGTAATATTTCTGGTGCAGTGCATGAAGGCACTTAGAAAATGCGCCAAATTCATTGAGTGGTGTACTCTATCCAGACTAGCAGTTTTTATGCATTTTTTTTGAGCCACAGAGAGAAGTTGATTAATACAAAATGGGAATGGGACAGTCCCCGAAGTGTGTGAAATTACCAGCAAAACAGTCATAAAATCATTAAATGCAATAACATATACAGTAAATTTCATTTTTGGCAATAGTCATCAATGATGGGTTCGGCACAAGATATGTGCTATACAATACATTTCTATGAACACAGCAGTCACCGACTTGAATCAAGACCTAATCGGCATCCGTGTTGTTAAATATTTTCCTGTTTGTCAGTGATAACAAAAAAAGAAATGTCATACACACCTCCATACTGCGGGTTTACAATGACTACCTTGATCTTAATAGAGTACTTTGAAATCCGTGAACCTAAAAAGCAACAATTGAAGTCATTATGTGGAATCTTTCAAAAGGGTCAATTGATACTAAATAAAAAAACATAACTTTGAACTGGGTTCAGAGCTCAGAGTTGTTATTTTTGTTGTTATTATTCTGAACTTTTTAGGTGCACTCTCTGGGTGACCTGCGCAGCATTTGTTAATTGGTTTATTTAAAGATACGGCTTAAGACCACATAGCATAACACAAGAACACTGTCAGGTGGTTATTTTTATTATGTTTAACACCAGCCAGGTGGAGATTGTATTCATAATGCTAACAACAAAGGCAGACTTGCCCCTGCATGAAGAGAACTTCAGAGAGTTGAGAGGCCAATGAAGTGCTGACACATGCAGTTGTAAAGTGTTCAGCCTGAGGCTAGACTATACCCAACGTATATTTCAACAAAGTGATAAAAATATCACTTAGCATTAAATCCTTAAATCTACCAATATAGTTAAACTCTGGTGTCGGAAAGTGTGATATATCCTCTGTCACATATTATGAAAACGCAACTTTTTGTACAGTTTAATGTACTCTGTTAACGCCTATTCTACGGGTTTATAAGGTACTTTATATGGTGGATTTAATTTATTCTGTTGTACTGCTTTCCTGTGGCACATTGTAATATCTTCACAATTAACAAAAAATAGCACCATATTTATTATAGATCCTATACATTTTTTAAAATATGGAATAAAAGAAGCCAAACATTTACCAGTTTATTTAAAATCGCAATTTTACAATGCAAGATCTCACACCCAAGTTCTGACTCTAAAATTATTAAGTTGTATATCTTTGTACTGTTTGTTTCCTGAAATAGGTGTGTCTTGTAATTTAAAACTCATCAAATTATCAAATGCTTTTGTTTTTGCCACAATGAAATGTCTGTTAACATCTGGTTTAACACAAACACAGACCAATACTAAAAACAATGACTACTGTTTCACATAAGAAATCCTAACATAGAACTAAACTGAACAAGAAGGAAGCTCAGTGTTTTTATAGATGCCATTGTGTGGGTTGTAGAACGTGATTGTAGATTGTACTTGTCTCCCCTAGTAGACAACACATTCAGAAGTTCATTAAAACTATTGATATCTCAAGCAAAGGGTGGCTTTTAGTTGAGTCGCTTATTTGTACTCCACTTATAGAATGTGGTTGAGGCACCATATACCATTCAAGAAAAAGATGGTAACCTAAATTCATCTCCGTAAAGGTCCTTATGTAGGGCACAAAATGTAGTCCATTTCACAGCAACTACATTAAATTTGGCATATATGAGTTATCTATTATGTCAATCACCATCCACATCATAAGAAACATCCTGGCTGAAGCAGAAACAAATATTTGTGAACAATTATTTAGGTAACATTTTTAGGTAATATTTGGGTCCATAGTCTAAAAATTTATCTAAAGGTTGAAAGGTAGCAAAAGTTAGCTTTATTAGAAGCCGCTACAGGGTAGTAGAACCATTTTGCCGTGGACCGAGGAAAGCCTGGAGGGGCATGACTAAGCGAACACCCGACTCTTTGCTAGAGCCCCTGATGGTGGGGTTGGATGGATGCCAGGTGCAACTTCAGGACAGATCACAGACGCACGGCAGCTAACCCAGAAAGGAGCAAGAAGCTGGAATGGCTGGTACACAGACAGGCACAGTAGGTGCAGGCAGGTACAGCTGGTATACAGACAGGCACAGCAGGTGGAGGAAAGTACGACTGGAATACAGAAACACATGTTCAGGCAGATAGGTACAGGCAGGGATACTGACTGGCAGGTACAGGGGACCTGAGAACAAGCAAGTGTGCAGACTACACATTGCTCAGGCACCTCCCAACAGGTGGAGGTACCTTAAATAATAAATGTTTCCTAGCCATTGGCTGGGGACACTTTAGGACAGTGCACGCTGTCCCTTTAAGGGATTGGGAGTGCACCACTAAGCACAGTGTCTGAGAATCTGCGAGTAGTGTGCAGACCCCAGGCAGAAGCAGAAGGAGGAAGTGTGGGACGGGGGTTGTGGAAGTCAGTAAGCCTGCATCCCTGACGGGGAAGGGAGAACAAGAAGAGTGAAGGGATGCCGGTGCTACAGTACCCCCCCTTTATGCCCTCTCTTATTCAAGCCCTCGAGAAATCTCTCCAGGAGAAAAGGGGCATGGATGTTCTCCCCCGGATTCAGGACCTCTCCTCTGGACCAAACTCTTTCCAATCCACAAGAAAAAAGGTTTTTCCTCTTACCTTTTAAGTGGATAGAATATTTTCTACCTTGAAAACATCTTCAGCGCTGACATGGAGTGGTACCCAGGTCCTTTATGAATGAGCTGAAGATGGGGATCTGTAAACAGGCCAGGAGTTTGAGCTTGTAAGCTACATCATTAATCTGTTTAAGATCGATGAAGTGAGAAACCAACTTATACGAGGATAGATTGAGATGGGCTTACTTGGAAGAAAGCTAAACATTATCCACAGGACGAAAGAAGGCAGGTCCAAATGTCTCTTGTCCGCATGTCTCTTCATCCTTTGGAGGATTTCATTACAGTGGTCTTGGGGTCCTCCCAGATCTTAGAGAAGCTGTTGATGAGAGTTTCAGCAGCAGGAATGTTGGTGGTAATAGACACACGCAACGGAATATTGGGATGTTGACCGTAGACAACGAAAAACGTGGATTTAGCAGAGGATTCACTCACATGGTTGTTATATGAGAATTCGGCTCAAGGTAGGAGTTCAACCCAATCACTGAGGTGAGCATTGACGAAGTGCCGCCGGAAGTTGGTCAGGATCTGGTTGACCCGCTCTACCTAGCCATTGGATTGCGGATGCTAGGCTGAAGAGAATTCAGAGGTGACATTTAGTAGCTTTCAGGTAGCCATCCAGAAGCGAGATGTAAACTGCCCCTTCCTCCTCTATCAGAGACTATATTGAGAGGTAACCCATGGAGGTGGAAAATACAGTATGTTGGATGAACTTCTTGACAAGCACAGGAGCAGATGGACCATGTTAGAGAAGCGATCCACAACCATCCAGATAACGGTACAGCCGACCGATACTGGAATATCGGTAATGAAGTCCATCGCAATATGCTGCTAGGGAGCAGATGGTATGAGCAAAGAAAGTAACCGACCGGTCTGAAGCTGCTTAAGAGTTTTATTCTGGGCATAGAAGGGATAGGCTGAGACAAAATCTTCAATATCTTTGCATAGGGATGGCCACCAATAATGCAGAGAAATGAGAAGACCCGTTTTCTTCAGACCGTCATGACCTGCCAGTTTAGATGAGGGACCCAACTGAAGGATCCGCTTCCTGTCAAGTTCAGCGACAAAGGTCTTTCTGGATGGAACCCAGGACAAATCCACCAGAGCAACAGTAACCATTTTGGAGGTCTCAATGATGTTTTGAGAGTCTTCCTCCTGGTCGGAAGACAGAAAGGACCTAGAAAGTGCATCCACTTTGACGTTCTTGTCCACCAGCCGTAAATGAAGAATAAAGTCGAAACAGATGAAGAACAGAGACCACCTGGCTTAAGTGGATTTAGTCACTGCGCAGACTGCAGAAAAGCTACTGTAGGTTATTGTGGTCATCGTAAATAACAACTGGATGCATCACTCCTTCAAGCAAAAAACATGGCTCCTCCATAGCCAGTGTTATCGCAAACAGTTCTCGCCTATCGTGTAATTGCGTTTTGAAGCTGAGAAGATTTTTAAAAAGAAATTTCAGGTCATAATAAGGCCAGAAGGAGATCTCTGGGTGATGACGGCTCTGGCCCCAGAGGAAGAAGCATCCTCCTCCAAAAAGAATTGCTTATTATTGTCAGGTTGGGGCAGCACTGGAGAGGAGGAGAAGGTTGGTTTTAAAGAGATAAAGGCTCTGTCAGCCTCCGGAGTCCATACACTAGGGTTAGCTCTTTTGCATGTCAGGGCAGAAAGAGGAGCGGTCCATGAGGAGAAATGCAAAATGAATTGGTGGTAGAAATTAGCGAATCCGAGAAACTGCTGGATAGCTTTCAGACCGTCAGGACGGGGCCATTTCATGACTGCGGATACCTTCTCGGGATCCATCCTCAGTCTGGTCTCATTGATGATGTACCCTATGAATGGAAGAGAGGTTTGCTCGAAGATGCACTTCTTAAACTTGGCATACAGACGATTCTTCCTTGATCTCTGCTGAACCTACCGAATATCCCTCCTGTGTGGGCAGATTGGGAGAGAACACCAATATGTCGTCCAGGTAAACTACCACACGAGTAGAGAAGATCATGGAAGATATCATTCACCAGTTCTTAGATGATTGCTGGCGCATTACAGAGCCCAAACAGCATTATGCAATACTCATAATGGCCATCTAGGCTGTTAAAGGCAGTCTTCCACACGTACCCCTGGCGGATAAGGTTATACGCCCCTCGCAGGTCAAAGTTTGTGAAGACTCTGGAACCTTTGAGACAATCAAACAACTCTGATATGAGGGGCAGAGGATATTTGTTCTTGATCGTTATCTGGTTGACACCCCTATAGTCAATACAAGGATGAAGTGAGCCATCCTTTTTCTTTACAGAGAAGAATCCTGCTCAAGCCAGAGAGGATGACTTCTGGATGAATCCCCTGGCTAAATGCTCTTTGATATACTTCAACATGACTCGGGTCTCAGCCTGTGGCAGGGGTAGATACGGCCTCATAGAGGAAAAGACTCAGGAAGGAGGTCTAAAGGGCAGTTTTACTGCTTGTGAGGTGGTAACATCTCTGCCTCCTTTTTTAGCAAAGACATACACATACATCCAATAAGCAGGAGGCAAGCGAAGTAAATTTGATGGAGTAGCCGGAAGACGAGTAGGATGAATGGGGACTAGACGTCTATCGTGTCATGCCTGACCCCAGCGGAGTACTTCTCTGGATCTCCAATCCAAGAAAGGCTCGTGTTTTCGTAGCCATGGCAGGCTCAGGAGCAGAGGATGAGACAAGCCTAATAGCAGATAGAGGGATCTTCTCCGAGAGCAACATTCCTATCCAAAGTTCCACAGGCTTGGAAATTAAAAGGATGGTCTTGGACAAAGGTTTCCCATTCACAGAGGATACCACCAAATAATTCTGCAGATGTTGGATGGGGATCTGATACCGCTCCACAGCGGCCTGTTGAATGAAATTTCTGGTGGAACCAGAGTTCAAATAGGCCAATTCCATGAAACGGATGTTGCCACAGGAAATGTATACTGACAGAATCAGGGAAGGAGAGGAGTAATCCTTGCCCAGGATAGCCTCTCCAACAGACCCTAGGTTTTGGAGTTTCCCATTTTTTTAGGACAGGATCGGATTAAATGTTTGGGACTGCCACAATAGAAACACCTCCCTTTGGCACGACGGACCACCTGATGGTACTAGGCAAGCTTCAGCTGATCGATCTGCATAGATCCAGAGGAGGGAGTCAAAGCTGAGATCTATGGCTTGATCGGCCTTTGAAAGGTAGAAGCCAAGCTCATAGAACTTCTCTCACGGGTCACCTCCTTGGAGCTCTCTTGAAACTCGATGTTGATCCAGATAGCCAGGGATACCAGGTCATTCAACGGGGTGGGAATACCAGCCAACTCATCCTTAATTCTCCCAAAAAGGCCCTCCCAGAAGGCGACCACCAGCGCATTGTTGTTCCAGGTAAGTTCGGCAGACAGGGTCCGGAATCGGATGGCGTACTGGGCAACTGTGAGATTACCTTGGTGCAACCTGAGGAGGAAGGATGCTGTGGTCTCATCTCAGATCTTGTGGAAGGCTTCTAAGAAAGTCTCGAGGTTGGAGACAAGAGGATCCCCTTTCTTCAATAGAGGACTAAGTCATACCAGAATCTCGCCAGTGAGATGGGATATGATGAAAGACAATTTGGGCCAATCTGAAGCGAACTCAAGTGCCAAGAGTTTAAAATGCAGAGTGTATTGATTGATGAACTCTCGACATAGAGTAGGATCACCGTTATAACGTGGTGGGGCTGACAGATGCGGTCCGAAACCAGGAGCATAGCTAGCAGGCTGGTGGGTCACGGCTGAGGTTGCCGCAGCTTGGACAGGAGCGGATGCGGCCGCTGATGTCAATGCCTCCAGGTATGTCGTAATTGTCCGCAGATAAGAGAAGATCTTGTCCTGTTGGTCTTTTTGGCAGGACTCTTCCTGGTACAGGTCAAAGATAGAGGAAGATTGAGAGCCAGCGGATTCCATTGCCTGAGCAAACTGTAACGGGATGGGTGGTGTAACCACTGTGCCGTGGACCGACGAGAGCCTGGAGGGGTGTGACTAAGCAAACACTAACTCTTCGCTAGAGCCCCTGATGGTGGGGTTAGACTTGGTTCCGTATGGACGCCAGTTGGAATTCTTGGGGCAGTCTCCATGAGAACCAATTTCATCATATCAATTGATGGTTTACAACAGTGGTCCCCAACCTTTTTTGCACGAGGGACCGGCTTGAAGCAAGATCATTTTTCCATGGCCCAGCAAGGAGGGGGTGGGGTGGGTGGGGCTTTGGTCATATGGGGGCGGGGTAATGGAGGGATTTGGAGTTTAGTGCATACTTATCATATAGTGTAGACCAGGTCCCCGCCAGGAGCTATGCCAGGAGCCCCACATAATGTGCTGTGCCAGGAGCCGCATCACTGAGGCCCCATCACGCCCTGCAGCAGGACAGGGCAGCTGTCCTGACAGCTGCTGTTAAGCTGCATTTACTTCATCCCAGGGGCGGACACAGACTGTAGTGGGCCCCTGTGCAAGAAATTTTTGGGGGCCCCCCCGCCCTTCATAAGGCAACAAAGCTATGTAAACATAACCCCCCCATGTGCATCTCTCACCCCCCCATGTGCAGCTCACCCCCGTGCATCTCTCATCCCCCTCCGTGCATCTCTCATCCCCCTCCGTGCATCTCTCATCCACCCCCCGTGCATCTCTCATCCACCCCCCGTGCATCTCTCATCCCCTCCGTGCATCTCTCATCCCCCCCGTGCATCTCTCATCCCCTCCGTGCATCTCTCATCCCCCCCGTGCATCTCTCACCCCCCGTGCATCTCTCATCCACCCCCCGTGCATCTCTCATCCCCCCGTGCATCTCTTACCCCCCCGTGCATCTCTCATCCACCCCCCGTGCATCTCTCATCCCCCCCGTGCATCTCTCATCCCCCCCGTGCATCTCTCACCCCCCCGTGCATCTCTCATCTCTCCCCTCCCTCCCATGTGCATCTCTCATCTCTCCCCTCCCCCCATGTGCATCTCTCATCTCTCCCCTCCCCCCATGTGCATCTCTCATCTCTCCCCTCCCCCCCATGTGGATCTCTCATCTCTCCCCTCCCCCATGTGCATCTCTCATCTCTCCCCTCCCCCCCATGTGGATCTCTCATCTCTCCCCTCCCCCATGTGCATCTCTCATCTCTCCCCTCCCCCCCATGTGGATCTCTCATCTCTCCCCTCCCCCATGTGCATCTCTCATCTCTCCCCTCCCCCCATGTGCATCTCCCATTCCCCCCACTCCTAGTTAATTGTATCTAAAAAAAAATAAAACTTGTTATACTTACCCCCATGCGATCCCTGCAGAATCCTGGCGCTCGTCCAAATCGCTGACACCAGGTTCTCCTGACTTCCGGCCATGTGACGGCGCCGTCACATGACCGGAAGTCAGGGGAATCATGAAGGTGCTGCCGCAGCAGCGCAGCGCTAAGATGTCCCGGACCCGGCGCTTAGCATGCGGCCGGGGGCCCCATGAGGAGAGAGACGCACAAGAGGGGGGCTCCGAGGGGGCTCCTACCGGCCGGGCCCCATACTAGAGTCAGGGCAGTCATGCCCTGATGGCGGCCCTGCTGGAGGCTGGAGGGGCCCCCTCTCCCCGCGGACCGGCTGAAAAACCCCAACGGCCCGGTCCTGGTCCGCGGACCGGCGGTTGGGGACCTCTGGTTTACAAGACTACACTTGAGAATACCTTCAATGTTATAGCAAATTTTTAGATTGACTGACCCTCATGTCTTAAAATAACGATGGACTTTCATTTCACTTTACTTAGTTGAGTGGTTATTGACATACTACGGCTTAGAAAAGTTGTGAAATACGCCTCACCATTGTATAGAACTATGTACTAACATTGCCTCTGCAAACCTGATGGTTACAGACACTTTTTGAAGGCCAGTAATTTCAGAAATGATCTCTTGAGACATATCTGTTTATTGGAAGCCATTGCAGGCGACGACCTAATAAAACTGCTTGAGAGAATGCCAAGGCAGCATGCTCGGAAACCCTCCAATGTGGCTGAATAACAACAATTTTGCAAAGATGAGAGGGCCAATATTCCACCAGAGTGTTGTAAAAGACTTATTGCCAGTTATCGCAAACACTTGATTGCAGTTGTTCCTGCTAAGGGTGGCCCAACAGCTTATTATGTTTATGGTGCAATAACTTTTTCACACAAGGCCTTGTAGGTTTGGATTTCTTTTTCCCTTAATAATAAAAACCTTAATTTAAAACTTTTTAATTTTTAATTTGCTTTGTGATTTCAAACATTTAAGTGTGACAAACATGCAAAAGAATAAGAAATCAGGAAGGGGGCAAACACTTTTTCACACCACTGTAAATCTGATATATAATACAGGGGGTACGTTGAGGAATCTAAGTTTTAACTCATATTCTTGTTTGTTTTACACACGTTTCTTTGCTCCTTTTTTCCATATATGTTTGTACATGGTTTTTCTATTTTCAATTTGAATCTACAATGTACACTTTCCAAAAAGAAGAAGAAACCCATTGCTGGAATAGGAGTGTCCACACTTTAGACTGGTACTCTATATTACATTTTCTTTTATGAGCAGAAGTAGACGACTGTAGATTCTCTCATGTGAGAGAATCGGGTTGATTATGCAAACCACACTCTCATCAAACTCTGATCAGCTTTTGGTCAGAGTGTCAGCATTGTGTAATCCAGTTCTCTCAGATGAGTAGAAGGTGGAGAATATAATTTTTCCATATTCTCCATTCTGTTAGTCCATAGACATGAGACTGCACTCAGATGTCATCAGAGTGTAGTGTAGCCCCTTGATTTCCACAAACTCACTGGTTTGCATAGCCATGTGCAATCCGTATATCGGATCAAACTAAGGCATACTGCGATGTTTCCCTGAACCAGCTCTTTCTAAGGAAAAAATCGGACCTGTGCACAGCCACATACAATATCATTGGTCTGAGCATGATCCAATGTTTTGTCGTATTGCAGTTGGACCTATAGTATAGTTGATGATACACACCCTAAGACTTATTTTAATCCCAAAACTCATGGTTCAAACAACGTTTTGAAGAGATCACTGCTTTGCAGAATACTAGTTCTAATTAAGGAGACAAAGCTTATTGACAATGCTCCATGGTGAAAAAAATACATGAAAATGAGCTTTCTCCCAGGGGAAAGAAAACAATCTCACTAGTGGCCTTATTCAAGGTATTTACCCTATAAGTTAATTTTCAACCCTCTTATGCCCCTTGCATCCCTGAATATTAGAAAAGACAGACACCCATCTACTGACTGCTAAATCTAGGTACTTGCTCCTCAGAAGTAAGTGCAAAAAATTGGATAAACACTTTAAATCTCTGAATTTGACACACAATTACTGATCACAGTGCAGCAGTGTGTGCAAACAAGCACTCTGGTTCCCCAGCTCCCCTATAGTCATCCTTGCTATAACACGTTCAGCCTGCATAGACCTATGGCTGTTTGTCAATCCTTTGCTGATATGCACACAGCTTTGTGGATGGCATTTAGCCACGCACGAGCTAAGCCCACTTCTATTTATCATAACAAGCAAAGCTGTAAGATACATTTAATGTGCCGTATGTGAAACAATTTTATTTCTACTACATTTTGTCACTTTTCCAGATACCTTCCCACTTGATATGAGATGGTTCCAATTACAATCTACCCACACATTCTCCAAAGATACTTAAATGTAGGTAGATGACCCAACCTGTATATTGTACCTCTAAAATAACTATTTGTCATACACAATAAATAAGCACAAACAAAACAAAACAAATGAATCTGTGGAGGACAAAGTAATGTTATCTTGGCATATTAACAGTACATTTAATTAGTCCAAATTATCCAGATTCCCTGCTTGAATATTTAATAGCTTTAATATTAGCACACGAATTGGAATAAATTAAAACACAGTAGTAATAAGAATTTAGTAGAGTTAACATGACCTCTATCTTTGTGTATAGAAAAGTATTATTATTTGTAATATTCTTTTTCATACATCACAGTTTGCAATTGTTTCGACTTGATTTTATTTTTTTAAAGGGGTTTTCTGAGACTTAATCATTATTCAGCTATCCATTGGCAACGTCATCAATATCAGATCGGTGTTGGTCTGGCTACCGACACCTCCACAAATCAGATAATTAAGGCTGAGTGCCGTGTAAGTGGCACAGATTCATACATTGTGTGGTGGCACATAATATGCAGAGCTATTCCACTTCTGTTACACAGCAGTCCCATCAATCAGCTGACCTGGGGTCTGGTCTTGGGGTCTGGTCTGTTCTTGGGGTCTGGTCTTGGGGTCTGGTCTGTTGTTAATAACCTATGCTAAGGAATAGTCATCAATAATAAAGCATTTGACAACCCTTTGGTAAATGTTTTGCCAATTAAATAAAATACATTTTAGCACTCAAAAAAAGGAATTTTAAAGTGATTAAATGCTTTAATATTGACATTGATTTCTATGAGTGATTGTATAAAGTGGTAAATATCTTTGTGCAGCCATAGCCCAAGTCCATTGTATTATTATTGTATTCCAAAATGCATTAGGTAAAGTAGTTGTCTTTATTAAAATCCTAAAAAACAAATCAAATGAAACTAATAAATAAAATAAAAAACTAAAATAATATAAAGCACTTGTTTTTATGCTGGGTGTCACAACTGCGAACCACTGCAATTCCTTAATTAGAATAGCTTTATGTTCTTATAAAGGGAACCTGTCATGTTGTCAAATGCTGCAGATATGGGGTTAATCTGTAGGTTAATAGCATTCTAAGGGCTCTTTCACACGTCAGTATCTCCGGTACGAGTGGTGACATACTGGAGACACTGACACACGCAGACCCATTCAAATGAATGGGTCTGCGCACATATCAGTGTGCTTCCGTGGACTGTGTATCCATGTGAGCCACATGTAGACATGTCCATTTTTTTTGTGGATACACGATCCGCAAAATGTGCCACACGGGTGACATCCGTGTGTCATCCGTGTGACGCGTACCGGCTCCTGGGAATGGCACTGTTGCCAAGCACCATTGCTGAACCCTGCCCTCATCATGGTTCCCTGTTGGCTCTGCGATCAACACCAGCAGGGACCATGATGAGGGTAGTGGTGGTCTAATCCCGATGTCCCTACCTGTAAAAATAAGAATAAAATAATAAAATCCATGTACTCACCTCTCCTAGGTGTCCACCAATGTAATCAATTCGACCGCTGCTGCCGAGGAGCCGGGGAGAATGAGCTGCAGCTTAGGAGCGGTGTCCTGTCACTCACTGAGCGCAGCTCGAGAGCGGATCAGTCTCCCCGGCTCCTCTGCAGCAGCGGTCACATGGATTACAGCAGGGGACACCTAGGAAAGGTGAGTACATGGATTTTATTACTTTATTCTTATTTTTACAGGTAGGGACACCGGGATCAGACTACCACTACCCTCATCATGGTCCCTGCTGGTGCTGAAAGCAGCACCGGCAGGGAACCATGATGAGGACAGCGTTCAGCAGCGGCGCTTGGGAACAGTGCTAATTGACTGTAGTGCTGATTCCCAGGTGCCCAACTGTGTGATCCTGATGCAGCACACATGCCGCACACGGATGTAACATGTAAAACAAACTCGGACACATGGGCACACGGAACACGGATATCTCCGGTACCGGTTTTTCCTGTACCAGAGATATGCGTACATGTGAAACTGACCTAAAACTGTGTGGGTGCCGCACTGAAATAAACTTTACTTGTTTCGACAGCCTACGGCTTTCAGTCATAGAGGCGCAGCTGGAGCAGCTTTAGTCACTGCTCAGTACACAGTGAGCTGCGCTTTCACCACCATGCCCTGACACTAACTGACAACCAGCTCAGCAGTACATCAGTACCGAGCCAGTTGTCAGTCAATGCTGGGACAGGCTTACAGCTGTCGCTCACTATGTACAAAGCAGTGAGGATTAGAGTGCATTTCCTGCCAGTAGATGGTAGTCGCACAGTCTTAGAACACTCTTAACCTGCAGATTAACCCCACATCTGTAGGTTAATAGTTTTTTTTTTTACATGACAGATTCCCTCTAAAGAGGCACTCCATGAATATTTTTATTGCCTAAATCTGTGTAATTCTGTATGTAGTGTAGTGTAAGTGTAATAATATACTGACCGATCGGGAAAATTTTTGTTCATGCTTCTAACAAACCTGTATCCTGGAAGGAGCAGATGTCAGTGCAGGCATGGTGGCTGTGAGGGACATTCAGTTGCCCACCTGGGACAGCAGGGCGTAGACCCAAATCTAGGTCTGTCCCACTATATCTGGGACTTTTGGGATCTATAGATAATTTTTGTTTGTTCATTTATTCATAGTTGTAGCATCCATAATATTTTCAGTTTTACATAAGCTTCACTGTATGAGGTCTTGCCATATTGCCAAACATTTCTCTAATGCATGTTCAGCGTATTTCCTGCATTTTTTTCAGCTGCTGTTTAATCTGTTCAATGTGCCTGTGAAGAATTATGAAATGCACATTCAAGTGGAGAAATTTCTTCTCTACTTGATAGTGCAACCTGTAGCTGATGGCTCATACCTATTGTTGCAGCCTTCAATGCTATAGGTTGGTAGTTTAAATCCTGATGAAAACAACAATGCAAGTGTGTCACCCAGGGGGAATATAGGGGACTTGGTACCCGGGCCTTTTACCTTGTTTAGGATGTCACGGCAGTCGGCTCCCGGGCCCGTACTCTGGGTCTCTCTTTAAAAAGGGGTTTTAGTATACAGTTTGTCTCGTGACGCCACCTATGGTTTCCGGTAATGGTTACCGGCGCTGCTGCAGACCTCCGGGGGGTGATGGGATGGCAGCTGGGATGTTTCTGCTCCCCACAGGTGGAGCGGGCCCCTGGGGCAGTGTAGGTGCAAATGGTGGTGATGTTGGGGCTTGCAGTGCAGGAGAGATGGCGCAGCAGGAGTAACTGACAGAGACAGGAGATTCACTTCAGTAGCTTTACTGGTGCGGATGTCGGGTACGGTCCAGGGTACTCGGTAGGAAGGGTGCACTTCAGGACTTCTCCCCAGTGAGCGGGTATAAGGCCTCCTGGTCCGTGTCTTGCTCTCTCTAAGCTCCTGGACAGCCTGCAACTGGGCCTAGCTTCTGTGTCATGCTGTTCCTTCACCTTTCGCTTGGTAGTAGGACCTTTTTCTGGCAACCACTATCCCTGGACGCCAGGGCCTTCGTGGTTCCTAGTCCTGTCAAGGGTTTAGCTTCTGGTCGACCAGGGACTTGTAGTCCTCCTGGTATGCCGGTGATCCCTACTGGGTATAAAGGACCCTGTAGGCGCGGACCCGGTGTCCGGTTCGTGTCTTGGAGTGAGCCTATGATGCTCCTCTGCCCCCTCAACTCCTCTCTCCTCTCCTCCTTGCCTCCGGCCACGCTCGGGGCCCTCAATACAGCAGAAGACGTGCTGCGTCTTCACTGCTCTCAGTGGCAGCACACTCTCTGAACAACTCACTAACTGCCTGGCTCCACCCTCCATATATATATCCCTATCAGGGCTCCCTCTGGTGGTATGAGGTGGAAGGGTGGAGGTGTTTGTTTGTAACGAGGGCCTCTTGTGGAGAAGTCCATCCATGCACCCTTTTGGGTCCTGTGGTACCTGTGAACAGCAGGGTGCCACACAAGAAAAGAGAATGAATTAATTAAATGAATGTAAATATGTACAGTGGACAGACAGAAGTCAGATCCTCTACCCGAGAATGACCTACTGAGCAATGAACTCAGTAACATAGGTAGTAAAGTCTGGCATGGCAAGAGACGAGACATCACAGAAAACGTTTGTGCAAGTTTGATTTCCAAGGATGGCTATCCCAAATCGGGAATGTCCTGCTGTATCAGGGATGGGTAGTAGCTAGGATAATGGTAATCTGCAGGTAAATAGTGTTTAAAGCGCATTTGTCAGTCAGATCAATACCCAAACCACATATATGGGCATGCAGGTCTCTGAAATGTAAATCCATGAACAGCACCAGAATTTAAGAGGCTATCTATTTTTGCATTTGACTTTTTCCAGTTTCATACATAAAAACAGACCCATTAGTTACATAGATATATAGGTTGAAAATAAACTTAGGTCCATCAAGGTCAACCTTTTTCAACCATTTATACAATCTCTGTCACTAGATTATCCATAACCCACAATGCCATTTGTGCTAAAGAAAGCATCTAGCTTTTTTAAATGCTGTTATAGTGTCTACCTTTACTAACTCTTGTGGTAGGGTATTCCACAGACTGACTGCCCTAACTGTAAAGAATCCTTTCCTATTTAGCTGCTGGAATTGCCTTTCTTCAAACCATAGCGAGTGCCCCCTTGTCCTTTGCATAGTCTTTAAAAGGAATACGTCATGTGCCAGTCCTTTGTGCTTACCATACATATAAATGATATCCCCTCTGAGGCGTCTTTTTTCTAATCTAAACAAGCTCAACTTTTCTAACCTCTCATCATATAAGAGGCCTTTACCCCTTGTAATAATCTAGTTGCCCACCTTTGAACTGATTCAAACTTCTGAATATCCTTATTGAAATTGTGGGACCCAAACTGAATTCCATATTCTAGATGTGGCCTTACAAGTGATTTATAGAGGAGCAACAGTACGTTGGGATAACAGTGACGCGACCCATGGGCCGTGGGGTACTCGGCAGCCGAGCCTCTGGTTGCCGGGGGATATCACGGTGGTTGGCTCAGTCCATGACCCAGGGCGGTCAGTGAAATGGGTGAATACTTTTATACGGGGATTTTTGGTATTTTTCGTGACGCCACCTGTGGTGTCTGGTGAGGATCACCAGCGCTGCAACAGTCCTCTGAGGCCGATGGTAGGGCAGCTTGTGATGGAATGGCTCCCCACAGGTGGAGCGGGCCTCAGGGCAGTGTGGGGGATGTACTGGATGGCGGTGCAGGGGAGAGACGGCAGGACGGTCCCGGAGGAAGGACGGACACTCACACGGGGGTAAGCTTCATTACCTTTACTGGTGATGCTGCAGGCACGGTCCAGGGTACTCCAGGTGAAGGGCGCACTTCTGGACTCTCCCCAGTGAGCGTGTATAGGAGCTCCTGATCCGTTGCTTATTTCTCTAAGCTTCTGGCCTGCCTGGAGCTGGGCCTAGCTTGGTTACTGTCTCTCTCTGCACCTGCTGACCTGGTGGTAGGGCCTCCTCTTTGGAGATCACTCTCCCTGGACGCTGGGACCTCTGTGACTCCTGGCTCTGGTACTACAATCAGCATTAGGTGGACTTGGGACCGGTAGTTCTCCAGGGGTTCCGCTGGTTCCTACTCGGTATAAGGAGTCCCTGTAGGCGCGGACCCGGTGTCCGGTATATAAATTGGGGTGAGCTTACTATGCTCCTCTGCCCCCTTAGCTCCACTCTCCTTTTCTTGTCGCCGTCGACCACACTCGGGGCCCTCACTACTTGGCAGCTGGCGTGCTGCATCTTCACCGCTCTCTGAGCGTCGGCACGCTCTCTGCTCACTCAGAGCTCTGTTCCTCTCCGTCTCTAAGCAGGAACTAGACTTACTAGCTGCCTATCTCCACCCTCCCTATATATATCCCTATCAGGGCTCCCTCTGCTGGTCTGAGGTGGTAGGGTGGAGGTGTGTGAATGTGTGAGGGCATCTTGTGGAGAAGTCCATCCATGCACCCTTCTGGGTTCTGTGGCACCAAGGCGTAGCAGGGTGCCACATTCCCCCCTAGTAAAACTCAGTACTCCTGGACTGAAGCAATTTTCAAAAACAGGTTTACAATAACATTAACATTTCTTCCCTTTATGGGAGGCACATCTCTTGAACGTTATAGGTGTAAAAACACAATAAATATATACAAATATAGAGCGTCCTCAGAGTCTTATAAGTTAATGGTGTCCATCTCACCGGTGAAAGAACATGAGGCACATGAGGGACCCGCCTGAAAACCCTCAACGTAGGCCCTGGGCGTGGTGATCCAGGTGCTGGACCACGTCTTCGGCCACGCCAAACGGGTTTTTGTTCCGTGGTCAACTAAGGGGCACTCCAGGGAGTGCAACTACATACATAAGAGTTTTTGGGCTGCTCACAGTCCTCAGCCACTGAGTCCTTTATATATATACCCTTACGGGTAACCAATGTTCATACAAATTGTCCATTGTAAGCTGAAACCAATAAATAAATACATGAAAATCACACAAGAATAACATACCCCAGGGGCAACTATTTATAATGTCAGAGTTTCTCTTTCTACTCTCTGTATCTGACAGGGGTCTGACCTTGCGTGCTACGTGTTGACCTACGTAGTACTGGGATGCGTGTGGTACTGGTGTTTGTACTACCTCCCAATCTGTCAGTTCTTGGTGTGGAGGGACTGCAAGACTGACTTGACTTCCCTATGGGACTGGCAAGTGTACCATTGGCTGGGCCTTCGTGCTCTGCTCCAACCGGGGATCCTTCTTCTGGGGATTCTTCTTGAGCAGGCTCTTCTGGGGCACTTACAGGTTCTACTTGCTGTGAAGGCTCTTCTGGCTGTTGGTAGAAGGGGATCACAGGTATTATCACTGCTCCATCCAATTGAGGCCAATCTGCCGGGAAATCTCCTAATTCAGTATATACTACTGCTTCTTTAGGCTCCTCCGGTACAGTGAGAGGCACTTCCTCCTGGGGCTTTAGCAGACCTGGACACAACTTCAGATGGTCTTCAGATACCGTTGCAGTTGTTCTTCCTCCTTCTTTGCTAATTAAACAGGTCTTCCTGTTATCAAATCTTGAATTTAACACAGTGTAGAGTTCCCTCTCCCACTGGTCATCAAGCTTGTGGTTTCTTCATTTTCTCTTTAGCACAACTTCGCCAGGTGTTAAGGGTTCTGCTGGTGCACTCTTGTTGTACTGTGCTTCCTGTTTGTCTCTTACCCTATTCAGACTGTCTTTGACACAGGCCAGTACTCTCTTGTACTGCTCCTGTCGAGTCGTATCCCAGTCCTCAGTGGACATATCTGCTTCTTGCTCTACCACTCCAAGCTCCAGGTCCATGGGCAACTTTCCGGATCTTGCCCGCATGAGATATGCTGGAGTACAATTGGTGGAACTCACAGGTATGTGGTTGTACAGATCTACCAGGTCAGGTAGCTTGTCTGGCCCCTGGTTTCTTTCTTCTAGCGGTAAGGTCTTCAACAGGTCGATGACGATGTTATTCATCTTTTCACATAACCCATTGATTTGGGGGTGGTACAGTGTAGTCCAAATCTTCTTACACCCGTACAGATGGCAGAACTCCTTGAACAATTCGGCTTCGAAGGCAGTACCTTGATCTGTCAGCACCTGCTCCGGATATCCATGGGGCCTGCAGAAGTACGCCTGAAACGTCTTCGCCGCAGTTTCTGCCGTCAGATCGTTGACGGGGCGACCACCAGGAACTGGGAGTAGTGATCCCGGCACCATCTCTCTATGGAACCGCGCATTCCAACCCAATAAAGCCGACCTTTCAGCAGGATTTCTAGCTTCTTCCAGCCAAAGTGCCCTGCTTGATCGTGGTAGGCCTCCAACACCATCTGGATGTCCGTCCTGTGCACTTCGATCTGCCATACCATCTCAAGGGTCCTCGGGTTGACATACCTTCGCCACAGATTCTCCCTATAGATGAACAGCCGGCGTCTCTCGTTCCACAGTTGCTTGGCTTGTGGAGACGCATCCTACTCCAGGGAGGAACCTTCCTGGGTTATCAGTTCTTTGATACGGCTGACAACCGGGTCACTGTCCTGAGTCTCCTTCCAGCTGTGATGAGGCAAAGGGTTTAATGTCTTACTGCGATCCCTCCTGGAGGCTCGTTGCTTGTGGACCACTCCATTACGGTGGAAGGCAGGTAGCTCAATCTCCTCCAGGTCATCCACTTCTTCTTCAGTGTCCGACCGGTGAGGCATCCTGGACAGGGCATCGGCATTGACATTCTTGCGGCCTGCCCTGTACTTAAGGGTGAACTGGTAGTTTGACAGCCGAGCCATCCATCTTTGTTCCATGGCTCCTAACTTGGCTGTTTCCAGATGAGTCAATGGGTTATTATCAGTTTAGGCAGTGAACTTACTGGAGGCTAGGTAGTGCTTGAACCGCTAGGTGATGGCCCAGACCAGGGCCAGGAACTCCAGCTTGAAGCTGCTATAGTTCTCTGGGTTCCTTTCGGTCGGGCGGAGCTTCCTGCTTGCATAGGCGATCACCTTCTCTCGGCCATTCTTCTTCTGACTTAACACAGCTCCTAATCCCTCGTTGCTGACATCAGTGTACAGCAGGAACGGTTGGCTGTAGTCAGGGTAGGCAAGGATCTTTTCGCCGGTCAGGATCTCCTTCATCACTTCAAAGGATTCAGCTTGCTCCTTACCCCACTGGAAAGGGGGGTTTCTGCCTCTCCCGGACTGTCCTACCAAGAGATCTTGCAAAGGCGCCGCTTTCTTGGTATAGTCCTTCACAAACCTCCGGTAATACCCAACTAGTCCCAGGAACTGACGAACTTCCTTGAGGCTCTTCGGCTCCGGCCATTTCTGGATGGCAGTGACCTTCTCCGGGTCCGGTGCTACTCCTTCTGGACTGACGATGTGCCCCAGGTACTGTACCTTTCGCTTGAGCAGGTGGCACTTGGAGGGCTTCAGCTTCATCCCATACCGGGACAGTGACTCAAATACCTCTGCCAGGTGCTTCATAGGTCCTCGTACGTTTTGGAGTACACTATCACGTCATCCAGGTATAGCAGTACAGTCTCGAAGTTGCGGTGTCCCAGGCAGCACTCCATCAATCTCTGGAACGTTCCAGGGGCGTTGCAGAGTCCAAACGGCATACTGTTGAACTCGCAGAGTCCCATCGGGGTAGTGAAAGCCGTCTTCTCCCGATCCTCCTCAGCAACAGCTACTTGCCAGTACCCACTAGTGAGGTCAAGGGTGGAGAAGTAATTTGCAGACTTTAATGCAGCCAGGGATTCCTCTATATGGGGCAAAGGGTATGCATCTTTGTGTGTTATGCAATTTACCTGTCTGTAATCTACACACATTCTCATACTTACGTCCTTTTTCCTGACTAGGACCAGGGGAGCTGCCCAGGGACTACAGCTATCCCTTACTACTCCTGCCTTCTTCATGTCGTACAACATCTCCTTCGCCTTCTGGTAGTGTGCTGGTGGTATAGGCCTGTAACGTTCTTTGATGGGTGGATGGTCACCTGTGGGTATATTGTGTTTTACCCCTTTAATCCTCCCAAAGTCAAGTGGGTGTTTACTGAATACCTGCTCGTATTCCTGAACCACCCGGCGTACACCCTGCTTCTGATGGGCAGGAGTGGTGTCTGTCCCAACATGGAGCTGTTGACACCAATCCTCCACCTGGGTTCTCGGGTCATTATCCTCCACTTCATCTGGTGAGGTTAAGGACTCCGCCGTGTGTATGGAGTTGTTATCTACTGTGTACAGTTTGGCAACAGTGGCATAGCATGGTAATCTAATCTCGTCCTCCCCATAGTTTAGGAGGCGTACGGGCACCATCCCATTGCATACATCCACTACCCCTCTGGCAGTCAAGAGCATAGGTCTATGCTCCGAGCTAAGGGGCTCTACTACCGCCTGGTAGCTCCGTCATTTGAGACCTATTGCTGCTCTACACCAAATCAGCATCTCACTCATTGGTTGGATCACAATGGGTATCGGGTCGGTCACCCGTACATTACCAATTTCACCACCTGTTAGCTTTACCTGTTGCTGGTACATAAAGGCTCGGATCTCTTTCTGGAGCACCCTCCGTTGCCCTGGTCTGGCTATGTCAGCCATCTGTTGGAGCAAGAACAACACTTCTCCCAAACAGTTACTAACAATATTTGTGCCAAGTACCATATAAAAGTCTGTATCATCAGGATTAGTCTCTACTACAATTAGTCCCTGGTCCTTCAGTTCCACTCTTCCCACCTTTACTGCCACATCCTTAACCATGACTAGGTTAAGGGGAAGGACATTAGAGGCATACATGGAAAGGTTTGGATCTGGCGGGTGAAGTTCGTCTATGGACCAGAACCTTTTGTAGAGGACATCAGGCATGATGGTTACCTGAGATCCTGTGTCCAGCAGGGCAGGTGTCGCGATACCGTCCAGCACAATGGACAGGAAAGGTCCTCCTCCCATGAACCGGCGGTACCAGTTTGATGGGCCTGGTTGGTCTACTCCTGGGTATCGGCCCTCGGCCCCAGGGTTTGCTCGTTTAAAGGACAGGTCCGCGTGGTGTGGCCTGCTTTATGGCAGCGGTAGCAGATGAAGTCTTCTGGAGGGCGCCGTTGGTCGTTGGTCCTCCCACCTGGTGGCGTTGTTCTCCTCCGGGGTGGCGTTGTCCTCTTACGGGGTGGCGTTGTCCTCCTTCTTCTCCTCATCCAGGGGACATCCTCAGGGCTATCGGCTAGCAGGATCCTTCCTTCCGGCTCAGGCTCCGTCTGTAGCTGCAGGGTGCTCATGACAGTAGCCAGGGTTTTACTTAACTGGCGCACTTCAGAGCGTAAGCTGTCCAGCTCGCTAGGGGACACTGTTTGCATCCTTGTTTCAACCGTCAATGGAGGAGCAGTGGGTGCTGCGGGCACTGGGGTGGCCCCACCCTGGTAACGTTGGACAGCAGTATCTGTTGTTTCCAGGGGCTGCAGCCCCTTTATAGCCATGTCCTTAAGGGTGTCAAAGGTGGCATCTGGATGATCTAAGGCCCACCACCGTACAGTTCTGCTCTCCTCCTGTGACCTCAACCCCCGGATGAACTGTTCCGTCAGCATTTTATTTTCATTTTGTATGCTGGCTGGACTAACCTGTTTCAGGGCTTGCAGGGCTTCCTGTAAGCGCCAGGCATAGTCCCGAATACTGTCCTCAGGTTTCTGGGCACAGTGGTAGAACCTCATCCGAGATCTGTCTCAGTGCGGTTTTCAAACACGGTTTGCAGTCTCTTAATGATGATGGATACTGATTCCTGGTCTGCTGCTGGCCAGGTTTCAACTTCCCACTCTGCGGCACCAGTCAATTGTCCCAGCACAACAGCAGCTCTCTGTTTACCAGTAATAGAATACATGTCTAGCACACCGCATATTTTCCTCTTGAATCCGGACAGGGTGTCTGGTTTGATATTATACTGGAGAAGCCATTTCACTTCAGGGATATACGGCAGGGCTATGGGTATCAAAGGAGTCATGACCCCTGCTGGTGGAGCAGCCGCTCTGGCCTGTGCAGCACCGGGCGCAGGTTGGGCATCAGGAGCGTTAACCGGTGCTCCGGCGGCTTGCTGGTCGTCGGCCATGGTTGCGCCCCTCTAGTGAACCAGAGCCTACCTTCTTCACTTTCTTTTCCAGGTAGGCCACAGCTCCGCAGGCGACGGTCTTCTTCCAGGACCTTGCGTCGCTCGCGTCTGACGTCAGAGCGTCCTCTGGCTCTTTCCAGGACCTGACGCTTCCTGGTTCGACGTCAGGGGCGGGGCGTGTCCTCAACTTCGCGCGCTTCCAGCGGTTACGCCTCTCCGATTCTCGCGGTTACGCCCCTCTTCTTCCCGTGCAGCGACAGGAAGATGGCGGAAAATGGCGGGAAATCTCGGGAATGGCGGGAAAACGTCACCATAGTGAGTACTACAGTCTTTTTAAGGTGCACAGTGCCCGGTGGCAACAGGCACGGAATCCTGTTCGTGACGCCGAAAGCTGACGCGCCCCCTGGGCCGTGGGGTACTCGGCAGCCAGACCTCTGGTTGCCGGGGGATATCACGGTGGCTGGCCCAGTCCGTGACCCACCATGGTCAGTGAAATGGGGGAATACTTTTATATGGGGATTTTTGGTATTTTTCGTGACGGCACCTGTGGTGTCTGGTGAGGATCACCAGCGCTGCAACAGTCCTCTGAGGCCGATGGTAGGGCAGCTTGTGATGGAATGGCTCCCCACAGGTGGAGCGGGCCTCAGGGCAGCGTGTGGGATGTACTGGATGGCGGTGCAGGGGAGAGACAGCAGGACGGTCCCGGAGGAAGGACGCACACTCACACGGGGGTAAACTTCATTACCTTTACTGGTGATGCTGCAGGCACGGTCCAGGGTACTCCAGGTGAAGGGCGCACTTCTGGACTCTCCCCAGTGAGCGAGTATAGGGCCTCCTGATCCGTTGCTTATTTCTCTAAGCTTCTGGCCTGCCTGGAGCTGGGCCTAGCTTGGTTACTGTCTCTCTCTGCACCTGCTGACCTGGTGGTAGGGCCTCCTTTTTGGAGATCACTCTCCTTGGATGCTGGGACCTCTGTGACTCCTGGCTCTGGTACTACAATCAGCATTAGGTGGACCTGGAACCTGTAGTTCTCCAGGGGTTCTGGTGGTTCCTACTGGGTATAAGGAGTCCCTGTAGGCGCGGACCCTCTGTCCGGTATATAAATCGGGGTGAGCTTACTATGCTCCTCTGCCCCCTTAGTTCCACTCTCCTTTTCTCCTCGCCGTCGACCACACTCGGGGCCCTCACTACTTGGCAGCTGGCGTGCTGCGTCTTCACTGCTCTCTGAGCGTCGGCACGCTCTCTGCTCACTCAGAGCTCTGTTCTTCTCCGTCTCTAAGCAGGAACTAGACTAACTAGCTGCCTAACTCCACCCTCCCTATATATATCCCTATCAGGGCTCCCTCTGCTGGTCTGAGGTGGTAGGGTGGAGGTGTGTGAATGTGTGAGGGCCTCTTGTGGAGAAGTCCATCCATGCACCCTTCTGGGTTCTGTGGCACCAAGGCGTAGCAGGGTGCAACAACAGGATTTTATCTCTCTTTTTATACATCCTAAATTCTAGTTTGCTTTTGCGGCTGCTGCTTGACATTGAGTACTGCTGCTCAGCTTACTTGTAACCAGAATACCCAAGTCCTTCTCCTGTTCTGTAGTCCCGAGTACACTCCCATTTAATGTATATGCAGGAATGGAATTACTCCGTCCTAGGTGCATTACTCTACATTTATCAACATTAAATCTCATTTGCCAAGTGTTTTTCCATTCAGATATTTTATCCAGATCGCTTTGCAATATTGTAATGTCAAGCTCAGTGTTTAATATCCTACATAGTTTGGTATCGTCAGCAAAGATTGACACTTTACTCTCAATCCCATCCCCAAGGTGATTTATAAAGAGGTTAAAATGAATTGGTCCTAGCACAGATCCCTGCTGCCCCCATTTCTGACTTTAACCCATCTAGAGAATGTACCACTCTTTGTTTACTGTCATTTAGCCAATTCCTTACCCATCTGCATATAGTTCCCCCAAGTCCTTGCTTCTGTAGCTTCTGTATAAGGCTGTTATGGGATACAATATCAAATCTGCAAAGTCCAGATAATTCACATCAGCCGCATTACCAACATACAGATTTGCACTTACCTCCTCATAGAAACCCAACATGTTGGTTAGACAGTACTTACCTTTCATGAATCCATGCAAGTTGTCATTTATTATATTATTCTCTACAATATATCTCTGCAGGTCATCTCTTATGATGCCCTCAAAAACTTTGCACACTACTGATGTCAGGCTGACTGGATGATAGTTGACTTGACCCACTCTTCTTACTTTTCTTGATATCGGTACCATGTTGGCCATCCTTCAATCCTAAGACACCAACCCTGTTACAAGAGAGTCTAAGAAGATGAGATACAGCGGTCTATCAATTACTGAGCTCGATTACCTCAATATCCCTGGATGAATGCCATCTGGGCCGGGGGATTTGTCAATGTTTAATTATGCTCAGACGCAGACATACTTCTTCTTGTGTTAACCTAATTATTAAGGGTGGTGAACTTTGATTTTTGCCTTGCTGAATGTTCCCTGAAACATTCAAAGATTTACATGAATGCTTAGGTAATAGCAATGTGCCACCAGTGTAGTGAAAACCATCTGCTCTTCGTGAATGCCATTAACCATCGCTGAAGAATTTACTTGCAGTAAGGTATGCCTTTAGCCATACCCTAACCTGTAAAAATAACTGCTAAACTAGCTTGACTTTTTGGTGCATGCTTCGTTATACCGTGCCCAGATAATTTTGAAAATGGCAAAAGGTAAGTTTTTAGGTATTATCATGGTTTCCTGCATTAGGATTATGAAATAAGACAGTTGCAATAGTACCTAGATTTTAGTCCACATCATGTTTTTTTTTTACTATCAATTACTTCCAATGGGTGAAAAACGCTGAAAAAACGCTGAAGGAAGTGACATGCTCTATTTTCCAAAAAAAAGCTGCAATGGACAAAATATGACAAAAAACATGATGTGTGAACAGAAAATTTTGGTTTATCATAAACTTTGCTGGTACTGCAAAAGACAGCTGAAAATTTGCATAAAAATCTGAAAAAAACATGATGTGTGAACACGGCCTTAGAGTTTTTGCTCCACTAATCCTTTCTCTAATTTGCTATCCCAAAACCCCAGCACTCTCCAAAGAAATTTTTGAACCTTTTCTGCAGACCTGCTTCTTAACCTCTGATCTCTTCAACTAAAATACAAAACACGCCGACCATTCTCCTTTTCTCACATTCTCTCCCTCTCTCTACTTCTCCTCACTGCTGAAGTGAAGATAGATTTATTTATTTTACTCACTTATATAGCGCCATTAATTCCACAGCGCTTTACATACATTATCATCCCCCAATCTTGGACATCCAAAGCTAATACCTCCCATTAATTCTCCCTCCTTTCACTCACCACTTACTAGAAACCACTGCAACCTCAGCAATATCAAACCCATTCCTTTGACCCCCATTGCACAGCATCTTTTCTCTGGAGCACTTTGGAACTCCCTTTCCATCTGTAATAAGCTCGACATCATTCTCAACTTCTTTACCTCCCATAACCTATATGTCAAGGGGATACCGTGACAGAGTGGGGTCAGATGATCGCAGTGCCTAGTGGCACATACACCTGCAGTAGTTGGAACAGCTTCACCGTCATATTAGCAGTTCTGGCTTTCCTTACTCTGGTGCTCAGGGCCGGCTCCAGGTTTTTGTGGGCCCTTGGCGAAAGAGACTCAGTGGGCCCCTTTAAGACATACCACGATTCATGATGCAAAGATACAGCAGAGAAATATGTATATAGTACAAGGCCAAAGATTTCACTTCTCACATTACATGAGTGATATCTATTGTAAATTCCACAATAGCTCAGAAACTGTCAAATTGCTCCATACAGGATACAGGCCCCCATAAAATGCTCCATACAGGATACTGGCCCCCATATAACGCTCCGTACAGGATACTGGCCCACTTATAATGTTCCATACAGAATACTGGCCCCCATATAATGTTCCATTAAGGCTGTGCCCCACATAATGCTCCATCCAGGCTGTTCCCCCCCACATAATGCCCCATGCAGGCTGTTCCCCACACATAATGCCCCATGCAGGCTGTTCCCCCTACATAATGCCTCATGCAGGCTGTTCCCCCCACATAATGCCCCATGCAGACTGTCCCCCCCCACATAATGCCCCATGCAAGTGACGCGCCCCTGGGCCTGCTGTGTCGTGCGGCATCGCGCGCACGGGGGCTTACCCGGAGCCGGATCCGATGGGGGTAGTAGTCTCCGAGTGGCGGGGACCCGGTCCGTGCCCAGGGTGGTCAAACTAAACGTGTGGCAGTCTTTGTAGATGTTGTTTAAGTGTCAACTACGCCACCCGTTGATTTGCGGTCGCAAGGCCGCCGCTGCAGAACAGTCCGCTGAGGCCGGTGGTATGTGTGCAGCAATGGTGGTATAACCCCCAACGGGAGAGGTATGGCCTCAGGGCAGCTGGTGCGGGTGAAGGGAGTGATAGAAAGGGCGTCCCGGTACCTTTAGTGCTGGTAGTGCGATGGAACACAGAGACTGATTGCAGTTTTCAATGCTTTACTCACAGATGTTATCAGTGTCAGTCCTGCAGGTGATGACGACCCGAGCCGTGCTGCGTCCACCAGGTACGGGGCTCGACCAACCCCAGGCAGTTCCAGAGTGTGACCTTGAACTCCTTTCTCCGTTCCTTTCTCTGGCCGTCCCCACTAGGGACCCACCCATGTCCAGCTTCCTCGGGCCTTCTGGTGGCGAAACCTATCTCCGGTTTCCCTGACCCTATGTGGCGTGCCTTCGTGGTGAGTGTAGTGAGTGGTCGCGCCAAGACGTGGCCACGACCTCCGGTTCCTGGCTGAGGATAAGTGGCCTCCACCAGTTCGGGATCCGGTACCCTGATCTGCCAACCCTTCACCCGCTGACTCCTAGCGTGTTCGGGTTCCCTCTTCCTTCATGTCTCTGGGCCTTTCTCCAGGTTCCATTCCTTCCTTGTTCCTTGTTCCTTTCCTCTTGTCTTTCTCTCTCTTGCTCCCTTCAGGAGCAGCACCCAGACAGGGCTGCTGCTCCCTGTCACTACTCTTCTCCTCTTCTTCTGTCTGACTGAACTCCTAAGATGGTGCCCACCTTTTATACTCCCTCTGACACCCGAGCCCAGGTGACTAGCCACCAATGGGCTCCTTCCTATGCCCAGAGTCCCTCCCCTCTCTGCTCCTGCACCACTGGGATATTCCTCCCCCCCTCCCACTCCAGCCAGGGACAGACGCTGTCGTACCTGCACATCTATCTGGTGGGAGTACCGTTGATCTGTCCCCCGGAAATGGGATGTATGTGGTGCATGCAGCTAACTGAGTTCTAGTCCACACTCCATCCTTACCCGGGAGTGGAATACCACACCTCTGGTTCGAGGTGCAATACCCCTGTAGCAGCCGAGCCCTCGGGGTGCTACACAAGCTGTTCCCCCATCTCCTCCCCAGCCTCACCACCATGCTTATCCTGGCCCTAACCCATCTTTTAACGTATCGTTAACCTCTGGTACTTTCCCTTCTGTATTCAAACATGCCACAATCACACCTATCCTGAAGAAGCCATCCTTGGATCCATCCTCTTCGTCAAGCTATCGCCCCATATCGCTGCTCCATTTCACCTCCAAACTCCCTGAACAGCATGTTCATTCTGAATTTTCCTCTCATCTAACTCACTCTTTGATGACCTACAATCTGGCTTCCTTCCCCACCACTCAGCTGAAACTGCCCTGACCAAATTTACTAATGGCTTACTTACAGCCAAAGTTAATAGACAATTCTCTATACTCCTTCTTCTAGACCTGTCCTCTGCCTTTAACACAGTTGATCACTCCCTCCTACTACAAATTTTCTCTTCCCTTGGCATCGAAGACTTTGCCTCTCCTGGATCTCCTCATACCTCTCCAATCACACATTTAGCATCTCCCACTTCCACACTACCTCCTCATCCCGCCCTCTCTCTGTTGGTGTCCCTAAAGGCTCTGTTCTGGGACCCCTACTCTTCTCAATCTGTACCTTTGGCATAGGACAACTCATAGAGTCCCATGGCTTGGTTCCAGTACCATCTATACATTGATGATACCCTGATCTACCTCTCTGGCCGAGACTTCACCTCTCTGCTGTCCAGAATCCCAGAGTGTCTATCAGCCATAGCCTCCTTCTCATCAAGCTTTCTAAAGCTCAATGTGGACAAAATAGAACTCATTATCTTTCCTCCATCTCACCTAACTCCACTACCTGATCTATCTATCACAACAAATTATATCTCGCTTTCCCCTCTACCGAAAGTCCACTGCCTTGGAGTTACCATCGACTCTTGCCTGTCCTTCAAACCGCACATACAAGCTCTTTCCACCTCTTGCCACCTCCAACTCAAAAATATTTCCAGAATCCATCCTTTTCTCAACCATGGATCTACTAAAATTTTTAGTGCAAGCCCTCATCATCTCCTGCCTCGACTATTGCAATATCCTCCTCAGTGGCCTCCCTGCTAACACTCTTGCACCTCTCCAGTCCATCCATAACTCTGCTGCATGACTAATCCACCTCTCCCCTCACTATCCCTCTGCTTCTCCTGTTAGAACTCTCCTGTTAGGTTTTTTTTAGTTTGCTGGTCACATGACCATTTTTGCCTATTTAATCCGGCTCCGCCCTCCTGGCCTTGCTGGACTTCATTGTATTTACTACTCTTGAGCTAGCTTGGTGCTCTGTTGCCGTTCTCTGTTAGTTTTGCTAGGTCTTCTGACCTCTATGCTTTTTGTTGTGTGTTGATCTTTGACTGCTACTATTTATGCTAGGAGGTGTCCAAACTTATCCCAGTCCCTAGTTCTTGTAGGGATCCCTCCCTCACATCTATAGGTCTTCGTACAGACTAGCCGAGGACTTTAGCGGGTCTGATCGCAGGATCAGGTTCCCCATTACATCGTAGGGATCTAGTTTAGTTCTATTGTAGGGACAGATCTCCTGTCTTTCCTTAGTCCCTGTAGCAGATCATAACAGTAAGTCCAGCCCTAAAAGAAAAAAAAAAAAAAAAATTTTCTCTAAGGAAAGACCTCCAGTTTTCCATCATGGTCTCGGTTCAAGATTTGGCTCAACGCTGGCAGGGACACTCTCTGGAGGTGGCCAAGCTCCAAAAACACGTGAGTAGCTGTTCTGGAGCACATTTTGTGGAACCAAAGGTACGTCTGCCTGATTTATTTTTTGGCGAACAACAAGATTTTTTTTCTTTTAAAAATGCTTGTTTATTGTATTTTCGTTTGAGACCCGGATCCTCTGGTGATGAATCACAGCGCATAGGGTTCATAATGTCACTTTTGCGCAAAGATCCTCAGGGATGGGCCTTCTCTCTCCAACCTAGTGATCCGTGCTTTAGATCAGTGGATAGTTTTTTTTCTGCTTTGGGTTTGTTGTACGATGATCCTGATCGTGTCTCATCTGCTGAGTCTGAATTGAGACGTTTGAGGCAGGGATCAGGTAATGTGGAAAAATATTGTTCTCACTTCCGTCGATGGTCTGCCCAGGTGGGGTGGAACGATTCAGCTTTGAAAAGCTTGTTTCTTGCAGGGCTAGGTGAAAGGGTTAAGGATTTACTGATTGCTTATCCCACACCTGGAAACTTGCAGGAGGCAATGCAATTAGCTATACGGGTGGACAGGAGACTGCGTGCAAGGGTTAATGAGAGCAAATCCTCTGCTATGTCAGCTCCGAGTCCTGAGAGGGTCTGTGCTGACAATGGAGAGCCGATGGAGATTGGAGCGATGGCACCCCGCTCTCAGGAAAAAGACCGCAGGCTTTCTGAAGACTTGTGCTTCTATTGCGAAAATTCTGGTCATTTTATTAAGAACTGTGTGCTTCTTATGAAGAAAGAAAAAAAAATGGTCAGTCATGCACGTATTGCCTGTTTAAATTCTAAGGGAGTATTCCTATCTGCTACTACCGCTGCTCAGGATGAATTAATTGAATTTCGGGTATTTGTGGATTGTGGTTCTACTCTGAATGTGATTGATGGGGGATTCTTGGAAAAACTTAGGTTAGAACCTAAAACTTTGTCATCCCCTATTGCTGTGGTTTCTGTTGATGGCTCTCCCTTGAAGAGTGTTACTCATAAGGTTTGTGAATTTCCCCTCACTATTAATGGTATTCATCAAGAGAATTTGGATTTGGTGGTATTGGATAATTTGCCTTCTCCAGTAATATTGGGGTTACCCTGGTTAAAATTGAACAATCCTGTACTGGATTGGTCTACCAATGAAATTAAGTCCTGGAGCCCTAAGTGTTATGACAAGTGTTGTAACGGACGTATTGCTGCGGTGGAAAAAGGGGAATTACCTGTACCTATTCCGGATTCTTGGAGAGTTTTTTC
The DNA here is from genome assembly GCF_046119375.1 of Phyllobates terribilis. Lineage (NCBI taxonomy): Eukaryota > Metazoa > Chordata > Amphibia > Anura > Dendrobatidae > Phyllobates > Phyllobates terribilis. The sequence goes on from NW_027362764.1 coordinate 256,323,733, forward strand.
TGAGGAGGAGTCACAAATTTTGCCTCCCCATAGAGACTATGATTGTACCATTGAATTTGTCCCTGGAGCGACTCTTCCTAAAAGTCGTTTATTTAATCTTACTATTCCTGAGAGAAAAGCTTTGGAGGAATACATACAGACTAGCTTGGCCACCGGTCACATTAGGCCTTCCAAGTCTCCTGTGGCTGTTGGATTTTTTTTTGTAAAAAAAAAAAGATGGCTGTTTACGTCCTTGTCTGGACTTTCGTGAGATTAATAAAATTACTGTACGCAATCCTTACCCACTGCCATTGATTCATGATTTATTTAACCAGTTAGTGGGGGCCAAGTGGTTCTCTAAAATTGATCTCCAGGGGGCATACAATTTGTTGCGCATGAAGGAGGGTGATGAATGGAAGACTGCTTTTAACACTCCTGTGGGTCATTTTGAGAATCTGGTGATGCCTTTTGGTCTTACCAATGCTCCAGCATTTTTTCAGAATCTTATTAATGACATCCTTAGACCTTTAATCGGCAAAAATGTGGTTGTGTATTTGGATGACATTCTGATTTATTCGCCTGATCTGGAGTCTCATTGGCGGAGCGTATGTGAGGTATTACAGTTATTAATGGACAATTCGCTTTTTGCTAAGCTGGAGAAATGTGAGTTCGCTGTACAGAGAATTAGTTTTTTGGGCTACATTATCTCCAGTGACGGTTTTGAGATGGACCCGGTTAAAGTTCAAGCTGTGCAGGAATGGCCTAGGCCTATTGGTTTGAAATCGATACAGAGGTTTTTGGGTTTCGCCAATTATTACAGAAAATTCATAAAAAATGTTTCTATTATTGTCAAACCGCTGACCGATCTCACCAGGAAAGGTGCTAATGCGGTTCAGTGGACTTCTGAGGCCATTGAAGCTTTTGTGTTTCTAAAGGAGAGGTTCACCTCTGCTCCCATCCTTATGCAGCCTGATGTGACTAAGCCGTTTTTGGTTGAGGTTGATGCTTCTTTGGTGGGGGTCGGTGCGGTGTTGTCTCAGGAAAACAAGGATGGAGTACATCCCTGTGCCTTTTTTTCAAAAAAATTTTCTGAGACTGAACTTAATTACGATATTGGTAATCGGGAATTGCTGGCGATTAAACTCGCATTTGAACACTGGCGTCACCTTTTGGAAGGTGCTGAATTTCCCATTCAGGTTTTCACTGATCATAAAAATCTGATCTATCTTGATGCTGCCAAGCGCTTGAATGCCCGTCAGGCTAGGTGGGCACTTTTTTTCTCGCGGTTTAATTTTTCCGTTACTTACATCCCGGGTACCAAGAATGTTAAAGCGGATGCTTTGTCTCGCAGCTTTGCTCCCATGGTCGGTGTTGAGGAGGAAGAGGAGAGCATTTTACAAGAAGGTGTTGTGATTGCTGCTTTGGACTCCGTTTTGGAGGATGAGATTCTTAAAGCTCAGGAGAATGCCCCATCTAACACTCCCCATGGGAGGTTGTTTGTGCCTAGGACCTTTAGGAGAGATTTGTTTGTTGAGTGTCATGAGTCTCGGTTGGCAGGTCATCCAGGAATTTCTGAGACCAAGAGACTTGTGGGTCGCAGTTTTTGGTGGCCTGGATGGCAGAAGGAAGTCATTAAGTGGGTGCGCCAATGTACTGTGTGTGCTAGATCCAAGTCTTCGCATGCTCCTGCTGCGGGGTTGCTTTGCCCTCTGGAGGTTCCTAGTGCACCTTGGACACATCTGGCTATGGACTTTATTACTGACCTTCCCCCCTCTGAAGGTTTCACTGTCATCTGGGTGGTCGTGGACCGTTTTAGCAAGATCATAGAATCATAGAATCATAGAATGGTAGAGTTGGAAGTGACCTCCTGGGTCATCTGGTCCAACCCCCTGCTCAAAGCAGGATTCACTAGATCATCTCAGACAGATGTCTGTCCAGCCTCTGTTTGAAGACGTCCATTGAAGGGGAACTCACCACCTCTCGTGGCAGCCTGTTCCACTCATTAATCACCCTAACTGTCAAAAAGTTTTTTCTAATATCTAATCTGTGTCTCCTCCCATTTAGTTTCATCCCATTGCTTCTAGTCTTTCCTTGTGCAAATGAGAATAAAGATGATCCTTCTACAATGTGACAGCCCTTGACATATTTGTAGACAGCTATTAAGTCTCCTCTCAGTCTTCTTTTTTGCAAGCTAAACATTCCCAAATCCTGCAACCGTTCCTCATAGGACATGGTTTGCAGACCAGTCACCATTCTGGTCGCTCTTCTCTGAACTTGCTCCAGTTTGTCTATGTCTTTTTTACTATGTCACTTGGTTCCCTTCATCAAACTGCCTTGCGCTAAGACACTCGCTAAGGCCTTTGTCAAGGAAATTGTCAGACTACATGGTGTTCCTACTGACATTGTTTCTGATAGGGGACCTCAGTTCGTGGCTCGTTTTTGGCGTGCCTTTTGTGACAGGTTGGGAGTTCATTTGTCGTTTTCATCCGGATATCATCCTGAGTCTAATGGCCAGACAGAAAGGAAGAACCAGGATGTTGAGCAGTTCTTGCTTTGTTTTGTGGCAGACAATCAAGAGGGGTGGTCTCAGTTTCTGCCACTTGCTGAATTTGCTCTTAACAACCATACTTCCTCTTCTGCTGGGTGTTCGCCTTTTTTTTGTTGTTCTGGGAGACATCCGTCTTTTGGGTCATTCTCCAAATTGGTTTCGGCTGTGCCTGAGGAGGAGAGTTTTTCCGGTGATTTGGAGAGAGTTTGGACGGATGTGCGTGGTAATCTTCAGGAGGCTAACAAAAAATCTAAGAGGTACTTTGATAGGAAACAGCAAGAGGTTTTGTTTGCTGTAGGTGACATGGTTTGGTTGTCCTCTAAGAATCTGCGATTGAGGATTCCTTCTAAAAAATTGGGTCCCAAGTTCGTAGGGCCCTTTAAGGTGCTTCAGATAGTTAACCAATCTGCTGTTAGGTTGGAGGTTCCTACGTCCTGGAAGATTAACCCGGTGTTTCATGTTTCTCTGTTGAAAAAAGCTGATGTGTCGGATGGTGACGCCTCTGCCACTGTTCCTCCGGTGGTGGAGGACGGGGAATATGAAATTTCCCGCATCCTAAATTCTAGAGGGTATAGAGGGAGTTTGCAGTATCTCGTCGCTTGGAAGGGTTTCGGACCTGAGGATAACTCATGGGTGAGGGCGGATGATGTTTCTGCTTCCAGACTTGTCAGAGCTTTTCACAGGAGGTTTCCTGGTAAGCCTGGGCCTAGGGGATCCGGAGGATCCTCTTAGAAGAGGGGGTACTGTTAGAACTCTCCTGTTAGGATTTTTTTAGTTTGCTGGTCACATGACCATTTTTGCCTATTTAATCCGGCTCCGCCCTCCTGGCCTTGCTGGACTTCATTGTATTTACTACTCTTGAGCTAGCTTGGTGCTCTGTTGCCGTTCTCTGTTAGTTTTGCTAGGTCTTCTGACCTCTATGCTTTTTGTTGTGTGTTTGTCTTTGACTGCTAGGAGGTGTCCAAACTTATCCCAGTCCCTAGTTCTTGTAGGGATCCCTCCCTCACATCTATAGGTCTTCGTACAGACTAGCCGAGGACTTTAGCGAGTCTGATCGCAGGATCAGGTTCCCCGTTACATCGTAGGGATCTAGTTTAGTTCTATTGTAGTGACAGATCTCCTGTCTTTCCTTAGTCCCTGTAGCAGATCATAACATCTCCCCTCTGCAAATCCCTTTATTGGCTCCCAATTTCCCTACATATCCAGTTCAAACTATTAACATTGACCTACGAAGCCGTCAAATATCTGTCTCCTTTGTATATCTACGAACTAATCGCCCATTAACTTCTAACACGTAATCTCTGGTCCTCTCAAGGCCTCCTTCCCACCTCCACAGTTATACGTTCTTCACCCAATTGCCTCTAAGACTTCTCCTGAGAATCCCCGATACTCTGGAATTTCGGGCCCCAACACATCCAATTATCCACCAGTATCTGAACTTTCAGACATGAACTTGAAAACGCATCTGTTCAAGAAAGCTTACAGTCTCCAAAAACCCCCAGAGCCACCTCACCACCACTGAAGCTGCCACGAGCTCCCCAACCTATTGTCTCCTTCCCCATTATCCAGTAGATTGTAAACCCACAAGGGCAGGGTCTCTCCCCTCTGTACCAGTCTGTCATTGTTAGTTTGTTCACTGTAATTTATATTTAATTTTGTATGTAGCCCCCTCTCATGTATAGTACCATGCAATCAATGGTGCTCTAAAAATAAATAATAATAATAATAATAATAATAATAATAATAATATGGTGAACAGTGGGTAAATTAACACACTGACACTACATTACATTAACATTTAACCCCTTTACGACCTATGACGTATGTATGCGCCATAGGTCACCTCCCCCTGTTTGCATGTGTAGCACAAGCGATCAGAAGATTGCAGCTTCAAATCTCCTATGGAGACTATTAACCCCTTTACCCCTGAGGGTGGTTTGCACGTTAATGACCAGGCCAATTTTTACAATTCTGACCACTGTCACTTTATCAGGTAATTACTCTGGAACGCTTCAACGGATCCTGCTGATTCTGAGATTGTTTTTTCGTGACATACTGTACTTCATGATAGTGGTAACATTTCTTCGATATCACTTGCGTTTATTTGTGAAAAAAACTAAAATTTGGCGAAAATTTTGCAATTTTCATAATTTTAATTTTTATGCCCTTAAATCAGAGAGGTATGTCACACAAAAGAGTTAATAAATAACATACCACATGTCTACTTTACATCAGTATAATTTTGGAACCAAAATTTTTTTTGGGTAGGGAGCTATAAGGGTTAAAAGTTGACCAGCGATTTCTCATTTTTACAACACAATTTACAAAACCATTTTTTTAAGGACCACATCACACTTGAAGTCACTTTGAGGGGCCTTTATGACAGAAAATGCCCAAAAGTAACACCATTCTAAAAACTGCACCCCTCAAGGTACTCAAAACCACATTCAAGAAGTTTATTAACCCTTCACGTACTTCACACCAATTAATTGAACGTGAAGGGAAAAAATGAGCATTTAACTTTTCTTCACTAAAATTTTATTTTTGACCCCAATTTTTTATTTTCACGAGGGTACTAGGAGAAATTGGACCCAAAAGTTGTTGTGCAATTTCTCCTGAGAACGCTGATACCTCATATGTGGGGGAAAACCATTGTTTGGGCGCACAGCAGGGCTCGGAAGGGAAGGAGCGCCATTTGACTTTTTCAATGCAAAACTCGCTGGAATTCACAGCGGACCCCATGTCGCGTTTGGAGAGCCCCTGATGTGCCTAAACAGTGGAAACCCCCCTCAAGTGACCCCATTTTGGAAACTAGACCCCTTAAGGAATTTATTTAGATGTGTGGTGAGCACTTTGAACCCCCAAGTGTTTTGCAAAGGTTTATGACGTAGAGCCGTGAAAAAAAAAATCATTTTTTTTTCACAAAAACGGTCTTTTAGCCACAATATTTTTATTTTCACGAGGGTACTAGGAGAAATTGGACCCCAAAAGTTATTGTGCAATTTCTCCTGAGTACGCTGATACACCATGTGTTGGAGAAAACTACTGTTTGGGCGCATGTCATGGTTCGGAAGGGAAGGAGTGATGCTTTGGAATGCAGACTTTGATGGAATGGTCTGCGGGCATCATGTCACGTTCTCAGAGCCCCTGATGTGCCTAAACAGTGGAAATGCCCAATAAGTGCCCCCTATTTGGAAACTAGACCCCCCAATGAATTTATCTAGATGTGTGGTGAGCCCATTGAACCCCCAGGTGCTTCACAGAAAATTATAATTTTGACTTGTGAAAATAAAACAAAAAACATTTTTCCACAAAAATGATAAAAACAATATTTTCACAAGGGTACCAGGAGAAATTGTACCCCATAAGTTATTGTGCATTTTCTCCTGAGTACGCTGATACCCCATGTGTTGGAGAAAACTACTGTTTGGGCGCATGTCAGGGCTCGGAAGGGAAGGAGTGACGCTTTGGAATGCAGACTTTGATGGAATGGTCTGCGGGCGTCATGTCACGTTCTCAGAGCCCCCGATGTGCCTAAACAGTGGAAATGCCAAACAAGTGCCCCCTTTTTGTAACTGATACCTGATTTGTCAATTTTATAATGTAGTGTTATACGTCAGTTGTGTAGGACAACCTGACAAACACTACACAACTGACGTATGACAACCTGACGAACACTACTCAGCTGTGTAGTGTTCGTCAGGTTGTCATACGTCAGAAATTAATTTAATAGTCCATGGAAGTATGGTACCTTTTGAAGCAGTCTTTCATGCACAGGCCAGATTTGTCGGGGCAGGTGTCACATTGGTAAATGGTGTCCTTGCGTATTCCCCTTCGGTAAAACACTCGGCACTTCTTTTGTGACTTACCTTTTTTTCCGCTATGAGGGATCTGCCCTGGGAAATGCTGGCCCAGTACAATTCGAGGTCCTTCAGTTCCAGAAGTAGTGGGGCCCACTCCGTCACCACTGCCAAATATCAGGGCCTTGATAACTGTCTCCTGAAAGTGAAGATACGACGCAGAAGTCTAGCCAGCACATTGTGACAGAAGGAAAGTGTTGTGCATTGCCATCTGTACAAGGTGCACCGCCAGCTTCTTACACCATACCTTGGCCTTTCTCAAAGCACTGTACGGCTGGAGGACTTGATCAGAGAGATCAACTCCCCCCATGTACTTGTTGTTCCCCACTACACAGTCTGGTTTTGCGACCTGTGTAGTGGAACCTCGTACAGTGCTGAGGGTGCTGCCATCACCATGTATGGTGGTCAAGAGAAGGACATCCCTCTTGTCCTTGTACTTGACCACCAACATGTGGTCACTACATTGGGCTCTGCTCTCACCCCTTCTGAGCAGATGCCCAATTAGAGTCTTTGAGAGGCCTCTCTGATTGTTGCGGACAGTACCGCAAGCTGCGGTACGTCGCGCAGAGAGGGACTTGAAGAGCGGGATACTTGTATAAAAGTTATCCACGTACAGGTGATAACCTTTATCCAGCAGTGGGTGCACCAAGTCCCACACAATTTTCCCACTCACTCCCAGAACAGGGGGGCATTCAGGGGGTTCAATCCGGGAGTCCTTCCCTTCATAAACTCTAAACTTGTAAGTGTACCCTGAGGTACTCTCACAAAGTTTATACAGCTTGATCCCGTACCTGGCCCTCTTACTGGGCAGGTACTGCCGGAATCCAAGCCGCCCCTTAAAATGAACTAGGGACTCATCCACGCAGATGTCCCTTTGGGGCACATACACTTCAGCAAACTTGTTGTTGAAGTGCTCGATGGCCGGCCGAACTTTGAAAAGACGATCAAAGTTCGGGTCATCGCGTGCAGGACACCTTGCATTATCTTGGTAATGCAAGAACTTGTGGATGGCCACAAAGCGTCTCCGGGTCATGACCATTCGGAACACTGGAGTGTTATACAAAACGTCAACACTCCAGTATTGCCGAACCTCTGGTTTCTTCAGGATCCCCATATGAAGGACCAGGCCCCAAAACTTCATCATTTCTTCTGCGTCTACAGGAGACCAGTTAGAAAATGATGAAGAGGGGTTTTGTTCCGAAAATTGATGAGCGTATAAATTAGTTTGGCCCGCCATGAGGTTTATAAAATCCTCAGAGAAAATGACTTTGAAAAAATCTATTTCTTTGAGGCCGGTTGTGTCAAACTTGATTCCTGATTCCGCCACGAAATCAGGAATCAGTGCCTCATAATTTTCAGGGGGCGAGGTCCATATGGGGTCAGTAGTGGGGGGCGCTGGATCATCTTCTCTCCTGCGACGACTGCTGGGCGGTCCAGCAGCACCTGAGGAGGAAGAGGAGGAGGTGGAAGAAGAGGAGGAAGAGGAGGACGATGAGGCATCGGAAAAGTAAAGAAATGTGGGATCCTCGCCCTCACTGTCAGTCTCAGTGTCGGAGGCAAGAAAAGCGTATGCCTCCTCCGCTGAATAGCGAGTTTGGGATGAGTGGAAATTTTTTTTTCTTGTGTATGTGGTGCGTGTGTGTCAGTACTTTATTTAGAGTGTGTGTGTGTCAGTGTGCTTGGTGTGAGCTTTTTTTTTCTGAAAAAAAAGAGAAAAAAAGGAACTACTGTAGATGGTGCAAACAGCGAGCACGAGTGCGGATCAGTGATCTGTGGTCACTAATCAGCGCTCAGCCGCTGCAAAAAGCAAGGAAAAAAAAAATGAATAAAAGTCAAAAGATCAAGTACTGATCAAGTAATGATCAGCACTTGGTGGTAGAAAGGAGGATGGGAAGGGGGGAAGGAGGAGAGGGGAGAGAGGGGGATTGGGCTGGATGAGGACGGATCAAAAAATCCTACTTACAGTTGTCATCTTTCAGATGTCGTCTTTCAGATGTCTTCTGTAAGATGTCTTCTGTATGATGTCTTCTGTACGATGTCTTCTGGAGCAGGAGCGGCGATTGTGGTGTCACAGGCTTCTGTGGTAGCGCAAGGCCCAGCACGATGCACAGACAACGCGACCGCCCTCTAGAAAAGAAAAAAGGTTAGTTGAAAAAAAAAGGGTAAAGTAGCGAGCACGATTGCTGATCGGTGATTTTTGTCACCGATCAACTCTCGGCGGCTGCTCGATGCACGCACGGAGGTGGTCCAAAGTGGGGGGGGGGGAGAATTGACAGGGACAAAAAAAGTCCTGAAAAGCAGCGAGCACGGACGTTGATCAGTGACGTAGTCACTGGTCAGCGCTCGGCCGCTGCAGGACGCACGAAAAAAAAAAAAAACTGGGGGGAGGAGGATTGGGGGTAAAAGGAGGGGGGGGGGGGAAGGGGGGAGAGGGGGAGGGGGGTGGATGAGGGGAGAACAGAGATGGACTTACCAAAGTCTTCTCTGTTCTTCTTTCAGCAGCAGGATCAGCAGCAGGTTCTGGAAGAGGCTCTGGAGCAGGATCCGCAGCAGCAGGATAAGGAGCTGGAGACCCAGAACCCTGGAAACAGCAGCAGGACGCCGGAGCAGCAGCAGCGACTGGAGCAGGTAGGAGAAAGGTCTTGTACTGTCACAGAAGATTTTGTTGCACTACAAGGCCCAGCACAGAGAGATCAGTAGTGTGACCGCTCTGTAGAAATCATCACCAAGTGTGAGGATCTGCAGGGCGGTCACAGGGGGGTGATAGGGTGGTGACAGGCAGGTCACAGGCCGGTCACCACCTGGTCACCTCCTGGTCAGGTACTCTGATTGGTGCGATCGATGATGATCCTAGGCTGCACATCACTGTTTCCGGCAATCTGATTGCCGGAAACAGTGAGAAATGCTGTGATTGGGTGTTCAGAATTGAACAGCCAATCACAGCGATCGTGGGTGCGGGGGGGCGGCGACACCCCCCGAGATTCCGGCGCCATCTACCCTAAGGTAAGATGGCACCGGAATTTTAATGCTATCACTGCGACTTTGGTCGCGATGCCGCATTAAAGATACGGTGTATTAATACGTATCAGGCCCATAAGGCCCAGGGCACAGATATCTACTAATACGCCCTGGGTCAGAAAGGGGCTAAAGCATGTAAAAAGTAAAAAAAAAAAGTTTTTAAAAATATATAAAAAAATATGTATATAAAAGTCCAAATCACTCCCTTTCGCCCCATTCAAAATAAAACAATCAAAAATGCACATATTTGGTATTGCCGCAATCAGAAAAGCCTGATCTATCAAAATATGAAAATTAATTAAATTCGATTGGTAAACGGCGTAACGAGAAAAAAATCAAAATGCCAGAATTACGTTTTTTTTGATCGCCGCAACATTGTAATAAAATGTAATAATGGGCAATCAAAACATTGTATCTATCCCATAATAGGATCATAAAAATATCAGCTCAGTGCCAAAAAATAAGCTCTCACCTGGCCCCAGATACCGAAAAATGGAGATGCTATATGTCTCGGAAAATGGCGACATTTTTGTTTTTTTTTACAATCTTTGGATTTTTTTCACCACATATATAGAAAAGAACCTATAAATGTTTGGTATTTACGCACTCGTAATGACCTGGAGAATCATAATGGCAGGTCAGTTTTAGCATTTAGTGAACGTAATAAAAAAAAAACAATTGTGGAATTGAACTTTTTTTGCAATTTCACCGCACTTGGAATTTTTTTCCCATTTTCCAGTACACTATAAGGTAAGTTCAATGATGTCATTCAAATCTACAACTCGTCCTGCAAAAAACAAGCTCTCACATGGACATATTGACGGAACAATAAAAAGTTATGGCTCTGGGGAGAAGGGGAGCAAAAAATTAAAATGCAAAAACGGAAAAACCCAAGGTGGTGAAGGAGTTAAGCAATAATAAAAATAATTAACTTTTGTGCTTCTTTAAAGGGGTTTTCCCACTAGCAAAAGTTAATTTTAATCAATAGATCTTGGAATGATAATAAATTCCACAATTGAATGTATTTAAATAAAATGTTCCTGTGCTGAGATAATCTTATAAATGTGCCCCTGCTGTGTACTGTGTAAAGGTTGTGTCTGACCATACAGGAACATGGTCTCATCATGCCATATCTCCTGGGCAGGGGGGAAAGCAAAAGAGTATACAGACATTACAGCATGGGATTGCAGCTGATTCTCTCTTTGAGGTAAAACATTGTTTAAAAACAGGCAGGGAAATGTTTTACCTCCCAAAAAAAGAATCATCTGTGATCCCCTGCTGTAATGTTTGCTTTAATATGCTGTAATGCTTTAATAGCGGGCTGCGGCTCCAGTGTGCCAGCCATTAAGAAAAATGAATATTCATTGCTCTCTACGCCCAAGGGCGTGGGGTCCAGGGAATAGTAATTTTCTTTAGTAGCAGGCACAGAGTAGGCTGCAGCAGGCGGCTGCTGCCTCCTGTGCCCCGCTGATCCCCCGCTGCCACTCCCCCACACCCACCACCATGCGGACATACATATAGTATTATATATAGTACTCGGACTATAAGACGCACCCCCGTATTGTATGTACCATATTTTTCGAACAATAAGACGCACTAGACCATAGGACGCACCTAGGTTTTAAAGGAGGAAAATAGGAAAAAAATATTTAAGCAAAAAATGTGGTCATGATGACCTGTTATGGGGGAGGGGGTCTGCTGCTGACACTAGTATTGGGGTAATGTCCCCCAATTCTGTTAATATCCTCCATCCTGGTATGTATGGCCCCTCCTTCCTGATATAAGTGGCCCCCATCCAATCCTGGTATGCATGGTACCCCTTTATCCCCCATCCTGGTATGCATGGCACCCCTTTATCCCCCATCCTGGTATGCATGGCACCCCTTTATACCCCATCTTGGTATGCATGAGACCCCTAGATACCCCATCCTGGTATGCATGGCACCCATTTATCTCCCATCCTGGTATGCTAGGTACCCTTTTATCCCCCATCCTGGAATGCATGGCACCCATTTATTCCCCATCCTGGTATGCATGACACCCCTTGATCCCCCATCCTGGTATGCATGGCATCCCTTGATTCCCCATCCTGGTATGCATGACACCCTCTGAGCCCCCATCCTGGTATGTATGGCACCCTCTGAGCCCCCCATCCTGGTATGTATGGCACCCTCTGAGCCCCCATCCTGGTATGTATGGCACCCTCTGAGCCCCCATCCTGGTATGTATGGCACCCTCTGAGCCCCCATCCTGGTATGTATGGCACCCTCTGAGCCCCCCATCCTGGTATACATGGCATCCTCTGAGCCCCCATCCTGGTATGTATGGCACCCTCTGAGCCCCCATCCTGGTATGTATGGCACCCTCTGAACCCCCATGATGCTGCCTACAAAAAAAAAATGAAACAATCATACTCAACTCCTCTGTTCTCCAGCGCTGTTCCGCTCTGCTGCCGACACTCTCACTGTGTGAACCGCGCATGGCAGGGCGCGCATGGCGTCCCTGCCATGCGCCCTCACACAGTGTGAGACGCTCTGCTGGAATAGTCACTGCTCCCCACACTGGGACTCTGTGTGTGGGGAGCAGTGACCATTCAGTCTCTTCACCAGCCGGCACACTGTACCGCAGCGCGGCTCCTGCTGCCACTCTGCGGTCAGTGTGCCTGCTATTAAAGACCATGGATATTCACTGCAACCCATGGGAGTGGGTTGCAGGGAATATTCATCAGCTTTAGTAGCGGGCACACAGACCGCTGAGCACAGCAGGAGCCGCGCTTCGGCTCCAGTGTGCCGACCATTAAGAAAAGTTAATATTCATTGCTCTCCACGCCCATGGGCGTGTGGACCAGGGAATATTCATTTTCTTTAGTAGCGGGCACAGAGTAGGCTGCAGCAGTCGGCTGCTGCCTCCTGTGCCCCACTGATCCCCCGCTGCCGCTACCCCACACCCACCACCATGCGGCCATACATATAGTATGATATATAGTATTCGGACTATAAGACACACCCCCCACTTTCCTCCAAAATTTTGGAGGAAAAATGTGCATCTTATAGTCCGAAAAATACGGTTTGTCCCCATCCAGGTCCCCATATTGTAGGTATGTCCGCATATTGTAGATAAGTCCTCATCCAGGTCTTCATATTGGTGGTATGTCCCCATCCAGGTCCCCATATTGTAGCTGTGTCCCCATCCAGCTCTCCATATTGTAGATATGTCCCTATCCAGGTCCCCATATAGGAAATATGTCTCCATCCAGGTCCCCATATTGTAGGTATGTCCCCATCCAGGTTCCCATATTGTAGGTATGTGCCAATCCAGGTCCCCATATTGTAGGTATGTCCCCATCCCGTTTCCCATATTGTAGGTATGTGCCCATCCAGGTCCCCATATTGTAGATATGTTCCATCCAGGTCCCCCTATTGTAGGTACAGTATGTCGCCTTCCAGATCCCCATATTGTAGGTATGTCCACATCCAAGTCCCCATATTGTAGGTATGTCCTCATATTGTAGATATGCTCCCATCCAGGTCCCCATATTGTATATATGTTCCATCCAGGTCCCCCTATTGTAGGTATGTCCCCATTCAGGTCCCCATATTGTAGGTATGTCCCCATCCAGGTCCCCCTATTGTAGATATGTCCCCAAATTGTAGATATGTCCCCATCCAGGTCCTCATATTGTAGATATGTCCCTATCCAGGTCCCCATATAGGAAATATGTTTCCATCCAGGTCCCCATATTGTAGGTATGTTCCCATATTGTAGGTATGTGCCAATCCAGGTCCCCATATTGTAGGTATGTCCCCATCCCGTTTCCCATATTGTAGGTATGTGCTCATCCAGGTCCCCACATTGTAGATATGTTCCATCCAGGTCCCCCTATTGTAGGTACAGTATGTCGCCTTCCAGATCCCCATATTGTAGGTATGTCCACATCCAAGTCCCCATATTGTAGGTATGTCCTCATATTGTAGATATGCTCCCATCCAGGTCCCCATATTGTATATATGTTCCATCCAGGTCCCCCTATTGTAGGTATGTCCCCATTCAGGTCCCCATATTGTAGGTATGTCCCCATCCAGGTCCCTCTATTGTAGATATGTCCCCAAATTGTAGATACGTCCCCATACAGGTTCCCATATTGTATCCCTCAGCGTCCTTTTTGAGCATACGGGCCACAGGCACCATAGACCCCTTCACAATCGCTCACTGGTCCAGGAGCCGCCGACATCAGCTGTTTATTTCAGTGTATTGCAGCGCAGAGACAGGCTCTCTGCACAGCAATAAGAATGCCAGCCGCCACAGCCATGCGCAGATATCAGCTGCTAGCCTCTGATAGGCCGGTGGCTGGCATTGGTGTTGCTGTGCAGAGAGCCGGTCTCTGAGCGGCAATACACTGAAATAAAGCACTGATGTCCGCGGCTCCTGGACCAGGCAGCGATCGTTAAGGGGTCTATGATGCCTGCGGGCTGCATGAAGCAGCCTGAGGGGCCACATGCGGACCGCGGGCCATGTGTTTGAGGCACCTGCTTTCAGTGCTTTAAAGTTAAAGCAATATGGAAGAAAAAAATTAACGTTTGAATTTTCCCCACAAAAATGTTCATTTAGCCCCAAATTTTGCATTTTTACAAGGGTAACAGGAGAAAATGAACCATACAATTTCTTGAGCAATTTCTCCAGAGTAATCTGATACCCCATATGTGGAGAAAACTACTGTTTGGGGACACGCCAGGGCTTTTGGGCCGGGGTCACCATGGAGGCCTTCGGCACAATGAAATAGCGTTGCGCTGATCGTAGAGGGTAGCTTCTTCCCTTTGCTATGCCGATCGATGTCGCTGTCACTATTGACAGCAGCATCAGAAGGGTTAAATGCCCGCGATTGGTGCTAGCATAGATCATGGGCATTGCTGCAGGGTATCAGCTCTCAATAGCGCTGACACTCGCTTTTGATCATGCTGGCTCTTGGAACTAACCCGCACATTTGTCACGCTGTACATGTACGGCGGTTTGCGGGAACACACCTCCCACAGCACCAAGTACAGCAGATGTTGTGAAAGGGTTAACATACTGCCAGTTAAAATTCATCATGGTTGAAAGATTTCAATTACCTTTATTGACCATTTATACTCCTGCCATTACACCTCAAACAGGTAATTATCTTTAGCACAACTGACTACTTATACAACAATACAGAAGAGGAATGTATGAGTGCATGGATAAGCAGAGTTTTTTTATGTAATGTTCCCCCATGGGCAGTATGATGGCTTAGTGGTTAGCACTGTTGCTCTGCAGCGCTGGGGTCCTGTGTTCAAATCCCACCAAGGACAACATCTGCAAGGAGTTTGTATGTTCTCCCCGTGTTTTTGTGGGTTTCCTCCCACACTCCAAAGACATACTGATAGGGAATCTAGATTGTGAGCCCCCAATGGGGACAGTGTTGCTGATGTCTGTAAAGCGCTGTGGAATTAATGGCGCTATATAAGCGAATAAAATAAATAAATAATTAGTACTCTTAGATTTACATTGGCAGTCTACATGCCACAAGTAAAATGTATGCCCGCAAGCAAGATGTAAACCCTGAAGGAGAACACTCACAGTATCCTAGTGCAGGAAACCTCCAGCACTCCAGCTGTTGTGAAACTATAACTCCCAGAATTCCCAGACAGCCACAAGCCTATAGACAGGGGTGGCACTGTTTGCGACAAAACACAGGCCATTTTATCCAGGGGCGGACATATTGGGGCCTGGAGGTGGAAGGGGGCCATCACCACCAGCGGCTAGTTCAGCTGGCTGTGCGTCCAAGACAGACTGAGACCGACATTCCTGAGATAGGGGTGACCCGAGAAAATTTGGGGTCAGCCCAACATAGGGAACTAACTCTAAAAGAAGCGCTCAATAATGTAACCGATATAAACGGCAGAGCGCAGGAGCCGGGGGCTGATACCAGATATCCTTATTTTATGATGAAAAGGGATTTATTGTACCGGGTTACTAAGGTCAGAGAGGAAATAATGGAGCAATTGTTGGTACCAGGACCCTATAGACGGAGGGTGTTGGACATGGCCCATTCACATGTCTTGGGTGACCATCTGGCTGTTGACAAAACCCAAGAACGGGTCATGCGGAGGTTCTATTGGCCTGAGAAATCCTAATGTATTGCTAGTCCTTTCCCACCTGCTAGTTAACCGCTCCCACCTCTCACTTCCGAAATCCCCTCATGCCACTACCCATCATAGAGGTGCCATTTGAGCCAATTGCCATGGTGGCTTTACCCCTGACTGGACTCCTTAAAGGGACAAAATCAGTTATGGCCAAATGAACATCGGAGGCGGAGACGGTCTTTGAAGAACTAAAAGTAGCTCTGTGTAAGCAGCCATGCTGGTAGCTTCTGACTTTACGAAGGAATTTGTACTCCAAATGGACACCTCAGAAGTCAGATTAGGAGCGGTCCTTTCTCAGGAGATAGATGGAGAGGAGCATCCTGTTCTCTACCTGAGTAGGAAACAGTCGGCATGTGAGAAAAATTATTCCATTGTGGAAAAGAAATGCTTGGCCATAAATTGGGCAGTGAATCAGTGAATATGAATAGCGGTACCAGAGCGCCAATAACAGGGCAAAAATATTAAAAGGACTGATTTATAAATACACACAACGCGTTTCGGTGGACACAGCCACCTTCATCAGGTGACACCTGATGAAGGTGGCTGTGTCCACCGAAACGCGTTGTGTGTATTAATAAATCAGTCTTTTTAATATTTTTGCCCTGTTATTGGTGCTCTGGTACCGCTATTCATATTCACTGATTGTCCCTTTTTCCCTGTTGGGGTGCGGTAGAGCTGCCTTTAATTTATTGTTCTTTCACCTGTGGGAGGAATTTAATTAGAATTACTACCCTGGTTTTCCAAGCTGCGCTGCCCTAACCCCTCCGGAACGCTGCCGGGGGTGTTGGTGAAGCTGGGCGTCCATCTCGGCGTTACATGCAACTAACCTGACCACGTGATCCACCACCGAGAGAGCAGGATCTGTGAACGCCGCTGGAAATAGATGACAGCCACTAACAGAGCGGAGCTTGTGGAGCTTTACACTGGGGTTGTGCAGAAGTGCACAACTTCATAAGGTTAGTAGCCATCCCCGCACCCTTCTAACAATTGCAATACTGAGTCACCCATTGCGCCTTGTTCTCTCCTCTCTTTACATAAATTGGGCGGTGGACACATTGCGATACGATCTCCTAGGACAAAAAAATTTAATTAGTTTCAGATCATGCCTCACTCATGTGGATGAGGTATAAAAAGGAGAAAATGCTCGTGTTAATAGGCTGGTTTCTAGCCCTGCAGGATTTCCACTTCCATGTGGAACATAGAGCCGGGAAGTTACGTGGTAATGTTGATGCTCTCTTGTGAATCCTGTGTCTAGTGGTAGAAGGTGCCAAGCCCCACGGCTTTAGGCAGAGGGTGGAGGTATGTAAGGTGGATGCCGGTTACATCATGGATGGGAGATATCTATTACAGAGGTGCATGTCCTCTGTGATATAAACCTGAAGTAATTCTCTAGTACACATACTACTAATAGGGGTTAATCGGCCATGACAGGTTGATTGTGAGCAGCTGAAGAATTAGGAGACATGGCTGCTCACCATATCTCCACCTCTGGATGTGGTTCACTTTGTATAATGAGGCCTGTTTGTCTTACAGATGTCAGTGTGTGTGGAGGTTTGCAAACCTCCAAGATTGTGTTCCTTTGCTAAAGGACTAGAAAGCTGGACTCTAACTCAAGCGCTCGAACCCGCACTATTGTATGGACTTGTTTCTTTATGTTTCACTTTGTGCCAGACAAAGGCGGTGTTTGAGTTTTCCTGTTATGTGGTTTATGAGGACTGAAATAAACCAACAGGACTTTTAAATAGAGTCGTTTCTAAATCTAGATAACCTCTATAATATTTGAGCCAACAATGCAAGTAAGTAATACACATAGAATTACAAAACAACCAAACAAAATATTAGATATGTTCATGCTGATCTTTCCTCTCACTTCTCATCTAACTCTCTCTTCGACAATCGACAACCTGGCTTTTGCCCGCACCATTCCACTAAAACTGCCCTTACCAAAATCACCAATGACTTACTTACCGCCAAAGCTAACAGACAATTCGCTGTACTCCTTCTTCTTGACCTGTCCTCTGCTTTTGACACAGTTGACCACTGCCTCCTACTACAGATCCTCTCTTCCTTTGGTGTCAAAACCCTTGCCCTATCCTGGATCCCCTCATACCATTCTAACTGCACATTTAGCATCTCCCACTCCCACACTACCTCCTCACCACGCCCCCTCTCTGTTGGAGTCCCACAAGGCTCGGTCCTAGGACCCCTACTCTTCTCAATCTATACCCTTGGCCTGGGACAGCTCATAAAATCCCATGGCTTCCAGTACCATCTGTACGCTGATGACACCCAGATCTACCTTTCTGGCCCACATGTCACCTCTCTGCTGTCCAGAATCCCAGCATGTCTAGCAGCCATACCCTCCTTCATCTCCTGCCGCTTTCTCAAGGGCAACGTGAACAAAACTGAACTCATCATCTTTACCACATCTCGCATATCTTCCCCACCTGACCTTTCTATCACAAAAATTACATCACACTTTCCCCTGTACCGGCAATCCA
Organism: Phyllobates terribilis; assembly: GCF_046119375.1. NCBI lineage: Eukaryota > Metazoa > Chordata > Amphibia > Anura > Dendrobatidae > Phyllobates > Phyllobates terribilis. Next base: position 256,341,800 of record NW_027362764.1, read on the forward strand.
CTGCCCCGGAGAAACCGTTGACTCTGCCCTGTCCTTCAAACCCCACATCCAAGCTCTCGCCACCTCCTGTCGCCTCCAGCTCAAAAATAATTCCAGAATCCGTGCATTCCTCAACCATCAATTTATTAAACTGCTTGTGCATGCCCTCATCATCTCCCGCCTCGACTACTGCAACATCCTCCTCTGTGGCCTTCCTGCTAATGCTCTTGCACCCCTCCATTCCATCCTTAACTCTGTTGCGTGATTAGTTCATCTCTCGCCTCGCTTCTCCTCTGCTACCCCCTTTGCAAATCCCTTCACTGGCTCCCAATTGCCAGCGTATCCAGATCAAACTACTAACGCTGACCTACAAAGCCATTCATAACCTCTCTCCTCCATACATCTCTGAATTAATCTCCCGATACTTTCCCTTACATAATCTCTGGTCCTCCCAAGACCTCCTTCTATCCTCCACACTTATTCATTCCTCGCCCAATCGCCTCCAAGATTTCTCGCGAATATCCCCCATCCTATGGAATTCTGTGCCTCAACACGTCCGATTATCCTCCACACTTGGATCCTTCAGATGGAACCTGAAAACCATCTCTTCAAACAAGCTTGCAGCCCGCCATGGCCTTGCCTGCTGTCACCTCAACAACACCGGAGCTACTGCAACCCCCCAACCTACTGTCTCCTTCCCCATTCCTGTAGAATGTAAGCCCGCAAGGGCAGGGTCCTTTTCCCTCTGTACCAGTCTATCATTGTTAGTTTGTTTACTGTAAGTGATATCTGTATTTGGTATGTAACCCCTTCTCATGTACATCACCATGGAATCAATGGCACTATATAAATAAATAATAATAATAATAATAATAATAATTAGATACAGAGCGTGCAGCATATTTGGAAAATTTCCACTTATATGTAACTAGAACCACATGACTTGGAATTCCTTCTCATTCATCAGGTCAGGTGGAATTCACCGTGTTCCTAGAAATTATGTCTGTGACAGAAAACTAAGCATTTTCACGACAGATGTGAGAGCCTGATTAATAAGCCAAGTGAAGTAATGTTAAAATGTCCCTTTTTTGTGGTGTTTTTTTTTTTGCAGACTTTATCTTTTTTCATTGCATGAATTTTCACCATATGAAACAGAATATGCATATTTTTCTTTTCAGTTGTCTATCTCTTCCATTGCTAGGCATACAATTTCAATTTGTCAGCATGTATTATTGCTATGGCTTATCTGATTATACAATATGCTGACGTCGGCGGTCGCGTGACCTGTCACATGACTAAATGACGTCGTGGAAGGTCCTTTTAGACCATCGCGAGCTGCCGGGGAGCCAGGACGCATCGCTTAGTAGACCGGGGGCCATCAGAAGGTGAGTATAATGTTTATTTTTTATTTTTTACCATTCTTTTTAACTATTAACTTGGTCACACTATATAAATCCATGCCGGTTGCATGGATTTATATAGTGTGACCAAGTTGTCAAGCACTTTTCCAAGTGATGCTAAAATCGCTTGGAAAAGCGCTTGACAACTCACATGCGAAATCGCATGTGAAAAACGCGGGACATACGCTTGTCCCTGGCACAAAAACTCATGTAAAACCCGCATGAGTTTTTTCTGCCAGGGAGATGCAGAAACGCTCAGGAAAAATCCGGAGCATTTCTGCATCGTGGGCACATAGCCTTAATGACGTTTGTGTTTTAATTGACTGTAAGCCGTAATCATCAACATTAACAGAAATTAACACTTGAAATAGATTACTCTGTAATGACTCTATATAATATATGAGTTTCACTTTCTGTATTGAAGAACTGAAAGCACTTGTAAATTTCTCTCAGACGCGCTCTATTTCAGAGAAAATATAGTTAGAAGAAAGCCAGATATAGATAGAAGATAAACAGCCTAAAAAAGGGGAGTCACGCCCCTGTTTGTAAAAAGTACAAAAAACTAAACCAAAACCCCAAAAATTGAACATGAGCATCAATAGTGTGCAAAGTTTTTGAGGGCATCATAAGAGATGACCTACAGAGTTATATTGCAGAGAACAATGTAAGAAATGATAATCAGCATGGATTCATGAAAAATGGGTCGTGTCTAACCAACATGTTGGGTTTCTATGAGGAGGTAAGTGCAAATCTGGATGTTGGTAATGCAGCTGATGTGACTTCTCTGGACTATGTAAAGACATTTGATACTGCACCACATAACAGCCTTATACTGAAGCTACAGAAGCAAGGACTCAGGGGAACTATATGTAGATGGGTAAGGAATTGGCTAAATGATAGGAAACAAAGAGTCGTCATAAATGGTATGCTCTCTAAATGGGATATGGTCAGCAGTGCGGTGCCGCAGGGATCTATGCTCGGACCGATTCTTTTTAACCTCTTTATTAATGACTAGTGATTAGAGATGAGCGTTGTTCGACTCGAACTGTTCGCCAATCTCAAATTCGAGCTGTTTTGGGCGGTGTTCGAGCCGTTCGGCGAACACGAACGATTTGAGAAAAATTCGGCTGTTCGAGGTTATGTTCGATGACTGTTCGTGCACCAAAATCATAACTGGATTTTTTCTCAGTAATGATGAAAATTAATGTTAATACGCAGTTTGAGTGTACAGCGGGGTGGGGGGAGGGGCAGGGGATGGATCTCTGCAGGAATAATGAAGATCTCCATTTTTTTTTCTCTTTCCCGCATTTACAGTGGGGAGGTGCAATCTGTCAGCCTATCAGCAGCGCACACACGGAGCGAAGTGCTTTTTTTCACACAAGCAAGGGCATGTGTCATTGGCAGTGTATGTCACATGTCCTTGCCCTATAAGACCAAGCCATTTTCCCCGTCGCCACCATTTTCTCACTGCTGCAGCTGCGTGTTAGACGGCACCGCTGTTGCTGTGTGCGCTATACCTTGTTAATTTCAAGCCAATTTTCGCACAAATCTACAGATAGCTTGGGAGTAGGGAATAGTTGTGATTGCAGTCCTTTTAAGGACTAGGTTACAGCATTTCCTACGACTTTTATCAGGCAGGTCTGTGCTCTTAAATAGATAGATTGTGGGAGTAAAGACTAATTGTAATTGCAGTCCATTTCAGGACTAGGTTACATCAGTTCCTATCAGATTTTGCCAGGCAGGTCTGTGCCAGTGCTGTGCAAGTTTTTTTCACAGCATTTGGCTGAATCTAGCAAAGCTAATCCTTTTTGGCCTATTGCAGAGTGTGTTAGTCAGTGGAGTAGCCTATCTGTGTTGCAAGATATACCACCTGTGTATAGAATACCAATTTTTTTACTGCACCTAGTGAAGTAAAATCTTTTGGGCATAGCATCATTCTATTAGTCCATCTATACTGACTTCCATCAGGTTGCAAATTGAATATAATTTTTTTCTGCATCTAGCTCTGAAAAAATATTTGGGCTTCTAGCAGTGTGTAGGACTTGTTCTATTAGTCCATCTATACTGACCTCCATCAGGTTGCAAACTGAATATAATTTTTTTCTGCATCTAGCTCTGAAAAAATATTTGGCCTTCTAGCAGTGTGTGGGACTTGTTCTATTAGTCCATCTATACTGACCTCCATCAGGTTGCAAATTAAAAATAATTTTTTGTCTGCATCTAGCTCTGAAAAAATATTTGGCCTTCTAGCAGTGTGTGGGATTTTCTCTATTAGTCCATCTATACTGACCTCCATCAGGTTGCAAATTAAAAATAACTTTTATCTGCATCTACCTCTGAAAAAATATTTGGGCTTCTAGCTGTGTGTGGGACTTGTTCTATGAGTCCATCTATACTGACCTCCATCAGGTTGCAAACTGAATATAATTTTTATCTGCATCTAGCTCTGAAAAAATATTTGGCCTTCTAGCAGTGTGTGGGACTTTCTCTATTAGTCCATCTATACTGACCTCCATCAGGTTGCAAATTAAAAATATTTTTTTGTCTGCATCTAGCTCTGAAAAAATATTTGGCCTTCTAGCAGTGTGTGGGATTTTCTCTATTAGTCCATCTATACTGACCTCCATCAGGTTGCAAATTCAAAATAATTTTTTGTCTGCATCTAGCTCTGAAAAAATATTTGGCCTTCCAGCAGTGTGTGGGACTTGTTCTATTAGTCCATCTATACTGACCTCCATCAGGCTGCAAATTAAACATAATTTTTATCTGCATCTACCTCTGAAAAAATATTTGGCATTCTAGCTGTGTGTGGGACTTGTTCTATTAGTCCATCTATACTGACCTCCATCAGGCTGCAAACTGAATATAATTTTTTTCTGCATCTAGCTCTGAAAAAATATTTGGCCTTCTAGCAGTGTGTGGGACTTTCTATATTAGTTCATCTATACTGACCTCCATCAGGTTGCAAATTAAAAATAATTTATATCTGCATCTAGCTCTGAAAAAATATTTGGCCTTCTAGCAGTGTGTGGGACTTTCTCTATTAGTCCATCTATACTGACCTCCATCAGGTTGCAAATTAAAAATAATTTTTTGTCTGCATCTAGCTCTGAAAAAATATTTGGCCTTCTAGCAGTGTGTGGGACTTTCTCTATTAGTCCATCTATACTGACCTCCATCAGGTTGCAAACTGAATATATTTTTTTTCTGCATCTACCTCAGAAAAAATATTGACCTTCTAGCTGTGTGGGACTTGTTCTATTAATCCATCTATACAGACCTCCATCAGGTTGCAAACTGAATATAATTTTTTTCTGCATCTACCTCTGAAAAAATATTTGGGCTTCTAGCTGTGTGTGGGACTTGTTCTATTAGTCCATCTATACTGACCTCCATCAGGTTGCAAACTGAATATAATTTTTTTCTGCATCTAGCTCTGAAAAAATATTTGGCCTTCTAGCAGTGTGTGGGACTTTCTCTATTAGTCCATCTATACTGACCTCCATCAGGTTGCAAATTAAAAATAATTTATATCTGCATCTAGCTCTGAAAAAATATTTGGCCTTCTAGCAGTGTGTGGGACTTTCTCTATTAGTCCATCTATACTGACCTCCATCAGGTTGCAAATTAAAAATAATTTTTTGTCTGCATCTAGCTCTGAAAAAATATTTGGCCTTCTAGCAGTGTGTGGGACTTTCTCTATTAGTCCATGTATACTGACCTCCATCAGGTTGCAAGCTGAATATATTTTTTTCTGCATCTACCTCTGAAAAAATATTTGGGCTTCTAGCTGTGTGTAGGACTTGTTCTATTAGTCCATCTATACTGACCTCCATCAGGTTGCAAATTGAATATAATTTTTTTCTGCATCTAACCCAGCCAATAGTTTTGGCCTAATACCACAGTTTGGCCACTCAGCTCTGCTCGGTTCCCATCCATTGTTTTTTTGTGCAAACAACTCCAGAGTTGTGAATTAGTTAACCACCAAAATGAGTGGAAAAAGGCCTGCTGCTGGTGGAAAGGGGAATAGGCGTGTTGGGAAGGGGAAAAAAGGTTGTGTCCGTGGGGTAGGTGTTAAAGCAACAGTAACATCTGCAGAAGAAAGACCATCTTCCAGCCAAACTAAAATGTCTACTTCTTTTAGCGGACAATGTGATAAGATCCCTTTCTTACGGCCACACCAATCGCTACAAATTCCAGATGAGGCACAAAAACAGCAGGTGCTTCAATGGATATCAAGTGCTCCTTTAAGTGGGCTCTCCTCCACATCAACTTCAACATCACAAATACTCCAGTCCTCAAAGGTGTCACCCCAATCGCACTTGCTTCCTCACAGCTCCCAAATCTCCAGCTGCCCGTCTGAGTATGAGGTAGAACAGATGGTTGAGTCTGCAGAGCTGTTTACTCATAACTATAGCCTGGGAATCAGAGGTCGACTCCAGCGCTTCTGTGAATCCAGACGAGGAAATGATCTGCACTGATGCCCAGAATCTTTATGAGTCGGATCCAGGACCAGACGCAGAAGGTTCTGACCATAATGTAGACCCTCATTCCCAAACTGTAACTCCTGTTGGTGGAGACAATGAGGAAGACGATGATGAGACTCAAATACCTGATTGGAGCGACAACTTTAGTTTTTTGTCAGGGCAGGAACAGGTTGGCTCTGAGGACGACGGGTGTGATAACGCACAGGGTGATGATGATGAGGTTGGTGATCCCACTTACTGTCAACCCACAGTCAGCCAAGAGATGAGGTCAGCAGAGGAGGTGGAGGAAGATGCTAGTGACGACGAGGTCAGGTTGCTTCTTCCTGGACAGAGACGTAGTACTGGAAGCACGTCAACAACTGCATCCTCAAACACAACTCTGCCTCTCACCACAAGTCGTGGTGGCTCTTCAGGTCGCATCGGTGCTAAGCCTTGCATAGCCTGGGCATTTTTTCAGATTGATAAAGATGACCCAACTCGTGTTATCTGTAACATTTGTCAGCAAAAGCTAAGTAGAGGCCAAAAAATACATAGTTTGAGTACTTCATGCATGAACCGGCACATGGACATGAAGCATAAGTTGCAGTGGGAAGCTCAGTGTGCTACAATGCGGCCTAGCCGGCCGGGCCAACCACCGTCTGCCATATCTTGTGCATCCGCGGCCTCTTCATCCTCTGTGACTGGGGGGACAGCAGTCACACCTGTTTTGGGGCGCAGACCTGCCACCTCTTTACCCGCAACAGCCAGCGTGATTGGCAGGTCATCATTTTCTTTGGAGGTGGTAACACCAGCTGGTGTTGAGCGCTGTCCGACATCGATAGCACCACCTTTGGATCAAGGCAACCTAACATGTCCGCCTGCATCTTCCTCACAGACCGGCAGTTTGCCGGGGACACCCTTATCAACCCCGTCTAAGCACAATAGCCAGCCCTCGGTCCCTCAGATGTGGACAAGTAAAAGACCATTTCCTCCTAGCCATGATAAAGCTAACAGGTTGAATTTCACCATCTGCAAGCTCTTGGCTACAGAAATGCTGCCTTTCCGCCTGGTGGACACAGAGGATTTTCGAGACCTTATGTCCGTCGCAGTGCCCCAGTACCAGATGCCCAGTCGGCACTACTTCTCAAAGAAAGGTGTGCCTGCGCTCCACCAGTATGTCGCACACAACATCACCGCTTCTTTGAGAAACTCTGTGTGTGACAGGGTGCATTTCACCACAGACACTTGGACGAGTAGGCATGGACAGGGGCGTTACATGTCGCTCACTGGGCACTGGGTAACTATGGTGACAGCAGGACAAGGGGCTGCTGACCAAGTCTTGCCGTCCCCACGAGTTGTGCGTCAATCCTCTTTATGTCAAAGTTCCTCCACTGCTTCTGCCTCCTCAACCTCCTCTCGGTCTTCCACCTGCACCCAAAGCCTGTCTGGTCATGCCACAAGCTTTCTAACTGCGCAGAAGGGATCCTTCACACCTCCTTACTATGCTGGCAGTAGGGCTCAACGTCATCAGGCGGTTTTTACTTTGAAATGTCTGGGAAATGTGAGTCACACAGCTGAGGAGTTGTGGTCAGCTCTGGAGAACCAATTTCATGAATGGTTGTCTCCACTGGACCTGAAACCAGGGAAGGCCGTGTGCGACAATGCTGCAAACCTGGGTGCGGCCCTTCGCCGGCGCAATGTCACACACGTGCCTTGTATGGCTCACGTGTTGAACCTGGTTGTCCAGCAATTTTTAGCCCACTAACCCAGACTAGATGGCCTTCTGCAGAGGGCACGGTCGCTGTGTGCTCACTTCCGCCGTTCGCATCCCGCAGCTCAGCGACTTACATCTCTACAGAAGTCGTTGGGCCTGCCACTTCACCGGCTAAAATGCGATGTGCCTACCCGGTGGAATTCAACTCTGCACATGTTGCAGCGACTGTGGCAGCACCGACAAGCCCTGGTGCAATATGTTCTGACGTATAGCCTGGGCCAACGAGATCCAGAGGTGGGGCAAATCACGCTGGAGGAGTGGTCTCAGATCAGGGACCTATGCACCCTTCTGCACAGTTTTGAAATGGCGACGAAGATGTTTAGTGCTGACGATGCCATTATCAGCATGACTATTCCGGTGATTTACATGCTGGAGCACATGTTAAACAGAATTCGGAGTCAGGTGGTGGCACAAGAGGAGGTGGGGGAAGTAGAGGAGGAGGAGTTGTATGCGGAAGGGCTAACATCTGCAAGGTACAGACGGTCGGCAGCACCAAGGCGGCAGGCATGTGAGGGTGGGGGAGATGGTTTTACCAGGGCACATGGTAGCAGCCAAACTAGTGAGGAAGGTGCAGGAGCCCAGGAAGAAGTGGAGGACGAACTGATGGAAGACTCATCAGATGAGGGAGACCTTGATCACATTTCTGTTGTGCGAGGTTGGGGGGAGAGGACAGAGGAAGGAAGCATGATTGTTACCTCGCCACCAACACAACAGGGACTTGGTGCTCCTGGATGCGCAACACACATGAGTGCCTTCTTGCTGCACTACCTGCAACATGACCCTCGAATTGTGAGAATTAGAAATAATCCTGACTACTGGGTTGCCACACTGTTAGATCCCCGGTACAAAAGTAAATTTGCAGAAATTATTCCTGCCATAGAAAGGGATGCACGCATGCAGGAGTATCAGCAGAGACTGTTGCAGAATCTTACATGTGCTTTTCCACAAAACACCAGTGGTGCACGTAGTGAATCTCACAGTTCCAACTTGCCAACCGTGGGACCGTCAAGTGTTCAGCACTCAAACCGTAACAGAACCACAGTATCTGCTGGTAACATCAATTTTGCGGAATCATTTCACCACTTTTTTAGCCCATCCTTTGCAAGGCCACAGGAGACAAGAAGTCTGACACATAGTCAACGCCTAGAGACGATGGTACAGGAGTATCTCCAAGTAAACATTGAAGCCATGACTGTGTCACTGGACCCTTGCTCTTTTTGGGCTTCCAATCTGGATAAATGGCCGGAGCTAGCCACTTACGCCTTGGAGATCTTGTCATGCCCCGCAGCCAGCGTTCTGTCTGAACGTGTGTTCAGCGCTGCTGGTGGTGTGCTGACAGATAAGCGCACGCGGCTCTCCACTGATAATGTAGACAGACTCACGTTCATAAAGATGAACAAATCATGGATCCGAAACCACTTTTCTACCCCTGTGTCATCCTGGGGAGAGTAAAAGCTTGATGATTGGTTAAAATCACCCTACCAACCGTTTTAAGCTTTCAAATTACTAATCATGTTTATCTGTTTCTTGGCTGGAAAATAATTTGGGCTTTGTAGCAGTGTGCAGCACTGATTCTATTAGGCCATCTATAATAAGCTCCACCAGATTTAAAATTACTAATCATGTTTATCTGTATCTTGACTGGAAAATAATTTGGGCTTTGTAGCAGTGTGCAGCACTGATCCTATTAGGCCATCTATACTAAGCTCCACCAGATTTAAAATTAATAATAATTTTCAGCTGCATCTAGCCCGGAAAATAATTTTGGGGCTCCGAGATGCGCAAGACACATAAGTGCCTTCTTGCTGCACTACCTGCAACATGACCCTCATATTGTCAGAATTCGAAGTGATCATGACTACTGGGTTGCCACACTCTTAGATCCCCCAAACTTTTCGATCAACCTTTTCATTTTAATAAAGACCAAAAAAATGGTCAGTTTTGAAATTATAAGCATTAGCAGGTTATTAGAAACTGAAAACAAACAGTTTTCAACTCAAAACTTTATTCTAGGTGATGTTACATTTTCACATAGGACCCCTTGTTTGAAAGGAGCTTCTGAACTCTCTCGTCCATTGAATTTGTCAGGTTTTGGATGGTTTCTTCTTCAATTGTTTTGCATGAGGACAGAATACCCTCCCAGAGCTGTTGCTTAGATGTGAACTGCCTCCCGCCATCATAGACACTCCTTTTGATGATGCTCCAGAGGTTCTGAATGGGGTAGAGGTCAGGGGAGCATGGGGGTCACACCATAAGTTTGTCCCCTTTTATGCCCATATCAGCCAGAGATGCAGATGTTTTATGTGCAGCATGAGATGGTGCATTATCATGCAAAAAAATGATCTTGCTGTGAAATACACGGTTCTTCTTCTTGAACCATGGCAGGAAGTGCTGTTTGAGAAAATCCACATACATTATGGAGTTCATCTTTAGCGCCTTCAGGGATCCTAAAGGGGCCGACAATCTCTCTCCCCATGATTCCAGCCCAAAACATTACTCCACCTCCTCCTTGTTGGCGCTGTAGCCATGTTTGCGTGGGGTGTCCATCAACCAGCCATCCTCCACTCCATCCATCTGGACCATCGAGCGCTGCACGGCACTCATCCGTGAACAAAACAGTTTTGAAATCAGTCTTCATGTAATGTTTGGCCCACTGGAGCCGTTTCTGCTTGTGTGAAGTGGATAGAGGAGGTCGACAGGATGGCGTATGCACAGCTGCAAACCTCTGAAGGACCCTGCATCTTGTTGTTCGGGGGACGTTGAAGGCACCAGTAGCTTCAAAAACTTGTCTGCTGCTATGACAAGGCTTTTTTGCCGCTGCTCTTTTAACCTGACGTAATTGCCTGTAGGAAAGAGTCCTCAATTTGCCCTTATCAGCACGCACACGTGTGTACTGTGAATCAGCTACATACTTCTTGATTGCCAAGACACTTCATCCTGATCATCGCACAATGTTGATTGTAGTCATGCCTTGACCTAAACACTCCACAATTTGTTGCTTCTCAGCAGCCGACACATCCTTTTTCTTTCCCATTTTGGCAGAAAATGTAGGCTGCTTAATAATGTGAGACAGCCTTCTTAAGTAGTCTTGCCTTTCATTGGACACACCTGCCAAACTAATTAGCACAGGTGTCTGCAATTGCTTACAGTGATATAAAGAGCCCTGACACACATCACCATCAATGAGTTTAACTGACAAACAAACAAATTCTTTCCTTATCACTGCTAAACACTTTTTGTATAATAATTTGGAACACAGTGTACATGTGCTTTTCCACAAAACACCAGTGGTTCACGTAGTGAATCTTACAGTTCTAACTTGCCAACCGTGGTCTGTATGGAGTTGTTCAATAAAGGGCCCAAAATTAAGATAACATAGATGGGAGAGGTCTCTATGAACAGGAATTCCTAAGTATTTGATACCCTGTGAGAGCCAGGCAAAGGGAAAGTTGGACTGGATGGAAACCTATATGGATTTGGGGAGGGAGACATCGAGGGCCTAAGACTTCGCTGCATTGATTTTAAAATTTGACCATGTAACAAAGTGATCTATTTCAGCCATAACAGCATGGATGGATATATGTGATTGAGTGATATATACTAGGACATCATCAGCAAATAGAGAGCACTTGTACTCGGTGCCTCCCACCTCAATCCACCTAATATTGGGGTTATGGCGAATTGATGAGAGCAGGTGCTCCGTCACTAGGATGTATAAGAGAGGGGACAGAGGACATCCCTGCCTTGTCCCATTGGTGATTGTGAAAGGTGATGAAAATGTTCTGATGCACCCCCTGGGCCTTGGGACACCCGGAGCCGGACCCTTTTTGGTGGATGCTGGTGGTTGTAGTCTTCGTGGCGGCGACCCGGTTCCGTGGCTCAGGGTGGTCAAACAAGTGGCGGAACTATTTATGTGGTTTTGATGTTTAAATGTCCGACTACGCCACCCGTGGATTGCGGTCAGAGTGAACCGTCGCTGCAGGGCAGACCGCTGAGGCTGGTGTTGTGGGTGCAGCAGAGCGTAGCATAACTCCCCACGGGAGGAGTATAGCCTCAGGGCAGTGTATGCGGAGGATGGGGGTGATGGTGCAGGGCAGCAGCAGTAACGACACGGAGTCAGTGATGCAGTCCAGGGCCTTTAGTCACAGTTCTTATTATCCAGACCACGTCTGCAGGTAACGGTTGCCCACGTCGTGGTGTAATCACCAGGTGAGGGGCTCAGACAACTCCCAGATAACTTTGGAGCGCTTCACAGGACCCCCTTTGTGTGTCCTTTGTCTGGCCTTTCTTACCAACCCTTCTGTCCGGCTGCCTCGGGCCTCCTCTTGGTAAACTTGGCGCCAGTTTCCCTGACCCTATGTGGTGCCTTCCTAGCGGGTGTAGCGAGGGGCTGCGCCACATAAAATGTCACAGCCTCCGGTTTCTAGCTGAGGTCTTTTCCTGCCTCCACTAGTTTCGGGGACCGGTCTCCCAATTTGGCCTGACCCCTCCACGCAGGTGGATTCAGGCGTGCGGTGGCGACTCGCCCGTCCACACCCCTGGGATCCCTTCATTCCTCGTTCCTAGAGCCTTCTCCGCTCCTCTTCCTTCCTTCTCCCTCTTCCATGCCTGGGCCTCTGTTACTAGGCCCGCCTCCGGAGCAGAGCTTATGCAGAGCCCCTGCTCCCTGCCACTTCTGCTCAGACTTCTCTGCACTGAACTAAGATGGTGCCCACCTTTTATACTCCCTTCTCAATGCACCCAGGAACTGCTTCCTCCCTGCTCCTGCACTACAGGGTTCCCCTTCCTCAGTGTTCCCTCCCCCCACTCCAGCCAGGGACAGGGACTGTCGTGCCCATCTCAGAGGCATATTGGTCGCCCTGCCCCACGGCAATGTGGTGTAATGCATGCAGGTGTCGGGTCCTGATCCACACTCCATCCTTACCTGAGAGTGAGATATCACACCTCTGGGTGAGGTGCAATACCTCTGTAGCAACCGAGCCCTCAGGGTGCTACAGTTCCATTAATCTTCAGGCTAGGTGACGTATTGTGATACAGGGCCGTGATTTTGGCTATAAAAGGGTCCCCTAGACCCCTACCCCAAGCTTTTTAAGAGAATCATATATGGCGTGCCAGGAGACTCTATGGAATGCTTTCTCAGCATCCAGCGAGAGTATCTAATTACAAATTTTTAACTGCATCTAGCCCAGGAAATACTTTGTGCCTAGTAGCAGTGTCTGCTAGTCAGCGGATTATCCCGGCTGTTAAGCAAGCTACACCACCTGTAGCTTGGACACTTAATTTTTTCAAAGGAAATGCTTCGGGACCACGGGATACTCAGTGAAGAGCATCAGGAGGCACCCCAAGGCATAGGGGCTGGGACTGGCAGTAGGATGCCTTGCGGTGGACAGCCGAGCTCGATCCTTATAAAAGCTTTTTAACTGCAGCAGCTTTAGTGGACGCCACTGGAGCTGGAATTACGTGGCCGCTGGCATGAGACTTGCCCTCCAATAGATCCTTGTAAATGGATTTAAAGTGTATTCATTCAAATTAGAGAGACAATTTAAATTAAAAAGCTTAAAGCTGCCTCCACCACAGGGGGGCTCGCTCGACCCACCAGCGGACAGGCACCAGTATTGGGAGAGGGGGGCTGGCCGTCAGGGTTCACCGCGGCTCTGGCACAAACCTGGCGACACGGAGGTGGCACGGGCAGGAGCGGACTGAACGTGTCGGCTTCTCACTTTTTGGATTTTAGAAGGGCATGACATGCCTATATCTGTGTCTCCCCCTCCTTTTACTCCTCCACCTCTTTTCTTTTCGCATGACTATATGTACTTGTCACTTTTCCATGTGTTAGTTGTGTCTTCTGAGCAGTTTGTCAGCTTTTGGACACCTTTGAAGGTGTTCTCTATGTGTTTCTATGTGTTTTTGTTTGCCTGCCATTGGTTTTAACGGTGTTCGAAGGTGTTCGACGAATAGTTCGACGAACAGTTCGGCGAACACACGGGTGTTCGATGAACCGAACCGAACTCGAACACTACGGGGGTGGCTCAACACTACTAGTGATGAGCAAGCACTAAAATGCTCAGGTACTCGTTGCTCAGGTTGAGCAAATTGAAATGCCCAAGTGCTCGGCCCGAGTAACGAGCCCAATGTAAGTCTATGGGAAACTTGAGCAATTTTCGGGCAGCACCCCCCTGGCAGTCTGCAGAGGACCTAAAAATTACCCAAATTGATGGGAACAGTGCTCAAATGACATGGGAGCAGCATGGGGAAGACCCCTGGAAGCATCTCTGACTCCCAGGTCACTGCTGTCAACAATGTTGTCAGAGGTATTACGCCACTTTTACCGACTCACAATAAAGCATATAAAAACGAAACCAAAACGGATTTTCCTGGGAAAAATGTTAAGGAACATCCTTTCAGGGTAACGACTTGTATATAAGGCAAAATAAATATACAAAAACAAAAATGCTCCTCCACAACTTGGGCTATGTTAACACAAAGCGTTTTTGATGCGTTTTTGCACTTTTGCATTGCTTTCAACGGTACAAAATGCATTCACCGGGAAATGTAATTTTAACATTTTACAATCTTATCTGGCCATGTGGTGAGTGAGACATGATCAGACCCATCCTGTTTCATTTATGAAGGAGGGGCTCAAAAGTCACAAAGACTATTTTTATAGGGCCATCAGGCGGCCCTAACTATTCTTAAAGGGCCAGCGGTCAGCTATGCTTTGTTGTTCCCATTATTAAAGAGTGGGTCTCCTATACTATTATTGCATATGCAAGGGCTGCCAAAAATTTGGACGCACTCCAATACCCCTTTGAAAAGACATAGAGGAGGGTCTCAGTAAAAAAAAATGTTCCCATTATAAAGGAGTGGGTCTCCTATAGTGGTAATGCCCATGCAGTGACTGCAAGGGCTGCCAAAATTTGGGAAAAACCCCAATAACAATTTAAAGACACATAGAGCTGGGCCACAGTAGCGACATGTTACCATTAGAAAGGAGTGGGTCTGCTATCCAGTTATAGGGTATGAAGTGAGTCCAACGGCTGCAAAAATGTAGGAAAAACCCTACTAACAATTTAAAGACACAGAGCTGAGCCACAGTAACGAGTACGACATGTTCCCTATTAGAAAGGAGAGGGTCTGCCATACAGTTATAGGGTATGCAGTGAGTCCAACAGCTGCCAAAATTTAGGAAAAACCCTACTAACAATTTAAAGACACATAGAGCTGGGCCACAGTAACGACATGTTCCTATTAGAAAGGAGAGGGTCTGCTATACAGTTAAAGGGTATGCAGTGAGTCCAATGGCTGACAAAATTTAGGAAAAACCCCACTAACAATTTAAAGACACATAGAGCTGGGCCTCAGTAACGACATGTTCCTAGAAAGGAAAGGTTGTGCTATCCAGTTATAGGGTATGCAGTGAGTCCAACGGCTGCCAAAATTTAGGAAAAACCCCACTAATAATTTAAAGACACCTGGAGCTGAGCCACAGTAACGAGTATGACATGTTCCTATTAGAAAGGAGAGGGTCTGCTATACAGTTATAGGGTATGCAGTGAGTCCAACGGCTACCAAAAATTTGGAGGCACTCCAATGTCCCTTGCAAGAGATGTAGAGGTTGGCGGGCCTCCTGAAAACAATGTTGCCATTATTAGGAAGTGGGTCTCCCATATTGTTGGCCTATGCAGTGACTGCAACGGCTGCCAAAAATTTGGAGGAACTCCAATGTCCATTGCAAGAGACGTAGATATGGTGATATGGTAGATATGGTGGTGGAGGATGAGGATGAGGAGAAGGAGGAGGTCAAGAGCAAATTGACAAAATCAGGAAGCGATAACTGGGTGTGAAGACAGAGGTGCATGGGAATAGAGTTATACCTCCCAAAAAAAAGACAATGTATTTGAGTTTATGTTACGCTGATATCATTCGGTGGTGTTGAGAAGTCTGGCCCAATCCATTCCATTTTTATAAGAGTCAGCCTGTCAGCATTTTCAGTTGACGGGTGGATGCGCCTATAGGTTACAATTCCACCAGCGGCACTAAAAGCCCGCTTTGACAAAACGCTATCGTCAGGGCAGGCCAGGACCTCCAAGGCGTAGAGAGCCAGTTCATGCCACGTGTCCAGCTTGGATACCCAATAATTATAAGGCACAGAGGAATCACAGAGGACTTTGGTATGGTCAGCAAGGTACTCCCTCACCATCTTCCGAAACTTTTCCCTCCTTGTGAGAGTACCCCATGACTCAGGGCCTGTGCGATGGGAGGTTCTGAGAAAACTGTCCCAGAACTTTGACAGTGTTCCCCTGCCTCTGCTGGATTGCATTTGTGGATTTCTCGCCTTTACTCCTTGGTTGTCCAACGAACTGTGACCTCTGCCGCCAGAGTTTTCAGATGGGAATTTTTTAAATAATTCCACAAGGGCATTCTTGCACTGCCCCATTGTATTAGGCCTGTCCTATGCAGGAATAAGAGACAGAAAGTTCTCCTTGTAGCGTGGGTCTAGAAGTGTCACCAACCAGTTATGACTGTCACCCAAAATTTGGACAACGCAAGGGTCATGGGAAAGGCAGCGCAACATAAACTCAGCCATGTGTGCCAGACTGCTAACAGGCAAGACTTCCATGTCCTCACCAAGAGGACGACTGACCATGCTCTCCTCCTCATCCTCCGTGTCCTCAGCCCATCCACGCTGAACAGACGGTATGACAGTTGTGCAGGTAGTACCGTCTATAGCGCAGGAAACTAGCTCCTGTTCTTCCTCCTCCTCCTCTTCCTCATTGCCAACCAATCCACATTGGGATGAGATGGACTGTGTGAAATCACCCTGTATGGTTCCTTGCTCCATCTCATCGTGCTCCTCCTGCAATGCATACTCTTTAATTGTGAGCAGAGAGCATTTCAGAAGACAGAGAAGCGTGATGATGACACTAATTATGGCGTCATCACCGTTCACCATCTTGGTGGAGTCCTAAAGGTTTTGGAGGATGGTACATGTCTGACATCCATGTCCACTCCTGAGGTCTTATGTGATGAGTCTGACTTGAATACCGATGGCCTTGTTGATGCTGGTAGTCAACAACTGCCCTCTTCTGCTCACAAATCCTTCCCAAAATCTGCAATGTAGAGTTCCAACACGTGGGGACATCACACACCAATCGGTGAGCTGGAAGCTGCAAATGCTGCTGAACCACGGCAAGGGCGGCGGAAGCTGTAGCTGACTTTCTAAAATGGGCACACATGCGGCGTACTTTGATAAGCAGTAGTGATGAGCGAAAGCGCTCGCCACTACTCGTTACTCGCCCGAGCATCATGGTGCTCGACAAGCTCGGCACTCGGTGAGTATTTCCGGGTCCCCTCCCTGCATGTTTGGCGCTCTTTAGAGAGCCAATGAACATGCAGGGATTGCCTGCCATGCACTGTAATGCCGTAGCCATGTTGGTTGTGGGCATTACAGTGATTGGCTGGCCGCACAGCGTCATCAGGTCTATATAAGACCTGGCGCCGCCATGCTCGTCACAGTCACTGCGGATCAGACAGTGTAGGGAGAGCTGCTGCTGTGTCTGGGAGAGATTTAATCATGTATTAGGTAGTGTAGGGAGAAAAAACGTACATTACACATATCCATCTTAACAAACAGTCCGTTTGAGGACTAACTAATCCATCTGCAGAGATATCAGGCAGGCAGTGTATATAGGCAGGCAGGCAGGGTATATAACAGACTGCAGTGCACATAGGACAAGAGGCTCCATTCCAGTTCTGCCTTCTGCTGCTGTTATATTTCTAGAAATAGGCCCAGGTCTCAGGGGCCAGGAATAATTTTTTTTGCATCTTAATCCTCATAATTTGCTTAAAAAGCAATTGAGAGAACACGGTTTTTCTGCACCATTTGCTTGTTGGCACTGCAGAATACAGCCAGGTCCTTTCCATATTACAGCGCTAAAAATCCAGCTATTTAAAACTGTGTTTTCTCCGTCACACGGATCACATATACGTTTTCAGAAAATACTGCCATTTCTGGCCTACATTAAACTTTTTTTCAGTGTGTCAGCAAAGTTTTTGACACTGGTTTGCTGTTCAAAACAGTTACCTACAGGCCAGGTATTTAAAACTGTGTTTTCTCCGTCACACGGATTACATATATGTTTTCAGAAAACACTGCCATTTCTGGCCTCCATTAAAAATTTTTTTCAGTGTGTCAGTGAAGCAATTGACACCAGATTGCTGTTCAAAATAGTTACCTACAGGCCAGGTATTTAAAACTGTATTTTCTCCGACACAAGGATCACATATACGTTGTCAGAAAATACTGCCATTTCTGGCCTCCATTAAAAAATTTTTCAGTGTGTCAGTGAAGCTATTGACACCAGTTTGCTGTTCACAATAGTTACCTACAGGCCAGGTATTTAAAACTGTGTTTTCTCCGTCACACGACTCACATATACGTTGTCAGAAAATACTGCCATTTCTGGCCTCCATTAAAAAAAAATTTCAGTGTGTCAGTGAAGCAATTGACACCAGATTGCTGTTTTAAATACCTATAGGCTAGGTATTTAAAACTGTGTTTTCTCCGTCAAACGGCTCACATATAAGTTCGATCCAAACTCAGCCATTTGTAGTGAGCGTGGAAGATACTGTCCTCCTTTTAAAATGGGCAAGGCATGTGGCAAGGGACGGGGTACTGGACGTGATGGTAATGGTGCATGCAGAGGCCAAGGACAAGGCCGTGGGCAAACCGAAATTGTGCCACAACAAACACCCTCATCTTCTCGCCTGACCTTCCTGTCCCAATTTCTAGGGGACCGCAGCACACCACTATTGAACCCAGAGCAGTTTCAATAGGTTGTTGTTTGGGTAGCGGATAATGCTTCCAGTCACTTAGCCACCACCACCACCACCCTGTCTTCCACACGGTCAAGTCTCAGTAGCCGTGAGTCTGAACCGCATATTCCTCACCGTGATCCTCCTTCCTCCCAAAATGCCGAGTACCCAGAGACAACTGATCCCACACTTGGACACTCTGAAGAGCTGTTCACTTTTCCATTTATAGATTCGGGCCTCTCGCCTGGTCCACTTGAAGCGGGGCAAGAGGAGATCGCGTGTAGAGATGCCCAAATATTTGAGCAGCCACGGTCACACAAAGGTGACGGTGGGAAAGTGTTACAAGAGGTGGACGATGATGAGACACTATTGCCAGAAAGTGAGGAGGAGGACCAGGGTGCGGAAGTGGAAGACGAGGTGGTGGACGATATAGTAACTGACCCAACCTGGCAGGAGGACATGCAGAGCGAGGACAGCAGCACACAGGGGGAGGAAGGCAGAGCACCCCAACAGGCAGAAAGAAACAGTGTGGTGGTCGCAGACAGAAGGCAGGCAACCGTTCCCCGTAACACCAACACGAAGGAAGTGGCCAGTACAACTGTTAGGTCTTCCCGAGTTTGGTTGTTTTTTAAAGACTCTGCCGATATCCCCAAAAAGGCCATTTGCACCACCTGCCAGGCCATCATCAGCAGGGGTGGCAAAATGACCAAAATGAACACCACCAGCATGATCAGGTACAAGGCAGCAAAGCACCCGACTTTGTGGGCCGAACCCCAGGGTCCAGGAACAGTGTCTGCGGGTGGCACCATTGCTTCTTCTGCTGTTGTGGATGCAAGCCAATCCCCTGTCCATGGTGCATGCGAAGATGCCTCCTGCCCTGCACCTGTCGTTGCACACTCTCAAGTAGCAGCATCAGGAAGCACGTCCATGTCCTTGTCCCAGCACAGCGTTCAGTTGTCCATACCCCAGTCCTTGGAACGCAAGCACAAATATGCAGCCAACGCCCCACAGGCCACACTACTAAATTCTCACATTTCACGACTGCTTGCGCTCGAAATGTTGCTTTTTAGGCTTGTGGAGAGCATTCCGCAACCTGATGGCGGCGGCCGTCCCTTGGAACTCGGTCCCCAGCCACCACTATTTCTCCCAGTGTGCCGTCCCCGCATTACACAAGCACGTGTCAGAAAACATTAGCCGTGCTCTCAACAACGCAGTTACCGGTAAAGTCCACCTAACCACAGACACGTGGACAAGTGCTTCTGGGCAGGGAGGGTACATCTCGCTGATGGCACACTGAGTTAATATAGTGGAAGCCGGGACCCAGTCGGACCTTGGGACAGTACACGTCCTCCCGATGCCAAGGATTGCGGGCCCTAGGTCAATCAGGGTTGCCCCCATGGTCTACAGCTCCTGCACCTCATCCTACTCAGCCTCCTCCTCCTCTTCAGCCTCCATCTCCGAAATGACCACATCAGTCACAAGCTGGAAGCACTGCAGCACTGCCTCGGCCAAGCGGCTACAGGCTGTGCTGAAGCTAATATGCTTAGGTGAAAAACCGCATAATGCTGAAGAGTTGTGGACAGCTCTGAAAGAGCAGGCAGATCTGTGGCTCACAACACTTAACCTACAGCCAGGCATGGTCGTGTGTGACAATGGCTGGAACCTGGTGGCGACTCTGAGGTGAGGCGAGCTCACACACGTACCATGCCTGGCCCATGTGCTTAAACTCGTGGCTCAGCAGTTTCTCAAATCCTACCCGGAGCTGCCGGATCTGCTTGTTAAAGTGCGCCGCCTGTGTGCCCATTTTAGAAAGTCAGCTACAGCTTCCGCCGCCCTTGCAGTGTTTCAGCAGCTTTTGCAGCTTCCAGCTCACAGACTGGTGTGTGATCTCCCCACGCATTGGACCTCTACACTGCAGATGTTGGGAAGGATTTGTGAGCAGAAGAGGGCAGTTGTTGAGTACCAGCATCAACAAGGCTGTCGGTATTCAGTTCAGACTCCACACATAAGACCTCAGGAGTGAACATGGATGTCAGACATATGTACCATCCTCCAAAACTTTGAGGACTCCACCAAGATGGCGAGCGGCGATGACGCCATAATTAGCGTCACCATCCCGCTTCTCTGTCTTCTGCTCACAATCAAAGAGCATGATGAGATAGAGCAAGGAACCATACAGGGTGATTACACACAGCCAATCCTCATCTCATCCCAACGTGGATTGGGTGACAATGAGGAAGAGGAGGAGGAGGAAGGACAGGAGCTAGTTTCATGCACTATAGATGGTACTACCTGCACAGCTGTCATACCATCTGTTCAGCGTGGATTGCCAGAGGACAGAAAGGAGGAAGAAGAGGAAAGCATGGTCAGTCATCCTCTTGGTGAGGACACAGAAGTCTTGCCTGTTAGTAGTCTGGCACGCATGGCTGAGTTTATGCTACGCTGCCTTTCCCATGACCCTCGTGTTCTCAAAAATTTGGGTGACAGCCATTACTGGTTGGTGACACTTCTAGACCCACGCTACAAGGAGAACTTTATATATCTTATTCCTGAGGCGGACAGCTCTACAAAAATCGGGCTGTACCAGAAGGCCCTTGTTGCGGAACTATTAAAAAATTCCCATCTGAAAACGCTGGCAGCACAGGGCACACTTTGTTGGACAACCAAGGACTACAGGCGAGAGAGACACAACTTCAATCCAGCAGAGGCAGGGGAACACTGTCAAAGTTCTGGGAGAGTTTTCTCAGACCCTCCCATCGTACAGGCCCTGAGGCGCGGGGTACTCCCACAAGGAGTGCAAAGTTTGGGAAGATACTGCGCGAGTACCTTGCCAACCGTACCAGCGTCCTCCGTGATTCCACTGTGCCTTATAATTATTGGGTATCCAAGCTGGATACGTGGAATGAACTGGCTCTCTATGCCTTGGAGATCCTGGCCTGCCCTGCCGCCAGCATTTTATCAGAGTGGGTTTTTAGTGCCGCTGGTGGAATTATAACTGATAAGTGCATACGCCTGTCAACTGAAAATGCTGACAGGCTGACTCTTATAAAAATGAACAAGGGCTGGATTGGGCCAGACTTCCCAACACCACCGCATGATAGCAGCGTAACATAAACTCCAGCCCTGTGTCTTTTCTTGAGAGGTGTATTCCCATGGACCTTTTCACACCCACACATGGGTATACGCTTCCTGATTTTGTCTATTTGCTCTTGTCCTCCTCCTTCTCCTCATCCTCCACCACCATATCACCAGGGTGACCGTGGTCCATGATGCAACACCCACCTAATTTTTTTAAAGGGCGTTTATGATGCCCGTAAAAAAATTTTTGGATACAGTATGTTCATGTATACCCCCCAGGGGTAAATGTTTGTCAGCCCATACACTTAGTGCATGGGCATTACAAATATAGGAGGCGCGCTCCTTTCTAATGGGAACATTTTTTTATGAGGCCCTCTTCCACGTCTCTTCCAAGGGGCATTGAAGTGCCTCCAAATTTTTGGCAGCCCTTGCATTCACTGCATAGGCCAACACTATGGGAGACTCTCTTCTTTCTAATGGGAATTTGTTGTTACTGTGGCCCTGCTCTATGTGTCTTTAAATTCTTAGTGGTGTTTTTCCTAAAATTGTCAGCCGTTGGACTCACTGCATACCCTATAACTGTATAGCAGACTCTCTCCTTTCTAATGGGAACATGTCGTACCTTGCTACTGTGGCCCTGCTCTGTGTGTCTTTAAATTCTTAGTGGGATTTTTCCTAAAATTGTCAGCCATTGGACTGATTGCATACCCTATAACTGTATAGCAGACTCTCTCCTTTCTAATGGGAACATGTCGTACTTGTTACTGTGGCCCTGCTGCATGTGTCTTTAAATTCTTAGTGGGGTTTTTCCTAAAATTGTCAGCCATTGGACTCACTGCATACCATATAACTGTAAAGCAGACCCTCTCCTTTCTAATGGGAACATGTCGTACCTTGTTACTGTGGCCCTGCTCTATGTGTCTTTAAATTCTTAGTGGGATTTTTCCCAAATTTTGGCAGCCCTTGCAGTCACAGCATGGGCATTACCACTTATAGGAGACCCGCTCCTTTATAATGGGAACATTTTTTTTATTGAAACCCTCCTCTATGTCTCTTCAAAGGGGTATTGGGTTGTGTCCAAATTTTTGGCAGCCCTTGCAGTCACTGGATACGCAATAACAGTATAGGAGACACACTTGTTAATAATGGGAACAACAAAGCATAGCCGGCTGATGGCTCTCTAACAATAGCTAGGGCCGACTGCTGGCCTTTTAAGAATAGTAAAGGCCGTCTGATGTCCCTATAAAAATAGACTTTATGGCTTTCAGAGTCCCTCCATCATAAATAAAACAGGAAGTGTCTGATGATGTGTCACACACCACATTGCCAGCTAAGGTTGTAAAATGTTAAAATGACATTTCCCGGTGAATTCATTTGTCTTAAAAAAAACTTAAAAAATCAAAACAATAGGATCTTTCTTTAGTATAAAAAACAGCGTCACCAATTTAACAACAATGTAATCACATTGTTCAGCTCATGCACCTCCTCCTCCATCTCCGAAATGACCACATGAGTCACAAGCTGACAGCAGTGCAGCACTGCCTTGGCCAAGCGGCAACAGGCTGTGCTGAAGATAACATGCTTAATGTTTAACTGACAAACCGCCCAGCGCTGCAGCGTTGTTGAAAGCTGTAACACAGCAGCCTGATCTGTGGCTCTCACCGCTGAACATACAGCCAGGCATGGTCATGTGTGACAATGGGCGGAACCTGGTGATTGAGAAATGACAGCCAGGGTAGATACGGTTTCCCTCTATGCCAGTCCTTTCACCGAGCTAAAGAATATGGCTGTCGTGAAATACAACTCCCACTGAGAAGCTGTTTCAGATTGAAAAACATTGTGCCCACCAGAGGATTTGATTCTGAGGGCTAACCTTTCTCCCCCGCTCCCCATAGCAGCTGCAAAGTTAGCGCTATCATGAACTTTCCTGAGGTAAAAGTCAAGGCACACCAGAGGATTCTCTGGTGGGACCGTCCAACCCTGCCGAGAAGCAGTCCTGGCTAAGAAAAGTGTGTGGAAAGGTTCCCGGACACTCTATGGCTGCTTTTTTAATGTGGATCAGCCATGCTTTTTCATGATATTTCTCAAACCGCATTACAGATCAAGCCATTGTCCAACTTTGTATTCAAGAAAATAAATGCGGAAAGAAAGATGTATGTGTGTTAAAGCACCACCGACAAGGGCGAGTTGATGTTGGACGGGCTGCCATTGCTTCTGCAACAAGCTGCATTACAGGACTTCCTGTGAGAAATGACATGCAGGGTAGATAGGGTTTCCCTCTATGCCAGTCCTTTCACCAAGCTAAATACAACTTTCAGCAAAAAAAAGTTGTGGACAGGCTCCGTACCATCCCTGGCCACATTCACCTGTCCACGTGTTTGTGGTTTGGCGGTCCTTCCCAGTAAGTGCACTGGGGAGGGCACAGGTGATGTTGTGGGACCCGTGCTTGTGGAAGGTGGAGGCGATACCGGGAAATATAGTGGCGGCTGGGGACCGAGTATGGACACCCGGCCGCTGCCGGCATGAGGTTGTGAAAAGCTTCCGCCTCCACGAGCTTAAAAGGCCATATTTCAAGTGCAAAAAGATGCCCAGAAATCTGGCAGTTTAGTGTTGCGACCTGTGGGTGGGTGTGTGGCTGGCTGCATACTTGCACTTACATTCCAAGTAACAGAAAACTAAGCAGATGGTGGCCTCTATCATCATCATGGCCTCACCTCGGCACTATGAACTCTCCTGAAGGAGATGCCAGGGCCCACCGGAGGAGTCTCCGGTTCTCTCGTGGGCCCGTCCAACCCTGCCGAAAAGGAGCCCTGGCTAAGAAAAGTGTGGGGGAAGGTTCCAGGACACTCTATGGCTGCTTTTTTAATGTGGATCGGCCATGCTTATGCATGTTATTTCTCAAACCGCATCACAGATCAGGCCATTGTCCAACTCTGTATTCAAGAAATTAAATGCGCAAAGAAAGATGTGTGTGTGTGTCAAAGCACCACCGACAAGGGTGAGTTGATGTTGGACGGGCTGCCGTTGCTTCTGCAACAAGCTGCATTACAGAACTTCCTGTGAGAAATGACATGCAGGGTAGATAGGGTTTCCCTTTATGCCAGTCCTTTCACCGAGCTAAATACAACTGTCAGCAAAAAAAAGCTGTGGACTGGCTCCGTACCGTCCCTGGCCACATTCACCTGTCCACGTGTTTGTGGTTAGGCGGTTCTTCCCAGTAAGTGCACTGGGGAGGACACGGGTAATGTTGTGGGACCCGTGCTTGTGGAAGGTGGAGGCGATAATGGGAAATATAGTGGCGGCTGGGGACCGAGTATGGACACCCGGCTGCTGCCAGCATGAGGTTGTGAAAAGCTTCCGCCTCCACGAGCTTAATAGACCACATTTCAAGTGCAAGCAGCTGTCAAAAATTTGGCACTATAGTATTGCAGCCTGTGGGTGGGTGGCTGGCTGGCTGCCTGCATACTTGCGCTTGCATTCCAAGGAATGGGGTAGGGACAACTGAACGCTGCAGTGGGACAAGAACGTGGACGGTGATTGTTGCAAGTCTGCAATGACAGGTGCATGGCGGGAGGCATCTTCGCATGCGCCAAGGATCACTTATAATGGGCACACTTTTAGGCAGTGACCTGGAAGTCAGAGATGCTTCCTGAGGTCTTCCCCCCATGCTGTTCCCATGTCTTTTCAGCATTGTATGCATGTGTCTGATGATGTGTCACACACCACATGGCCAGATAAGGTTGTAAAATGTTAAAATTACATTTCCTGGTGAATGCATTTGTCTTGGTTGAAAACAATGCAAAAGTGCAAAAAAGCATAAAAAACGCAACATGTGAACACAGCCCACGGTGTGGAGGAGTATTTTTGGTTTTGGTTATTTATTTTGCCTTCTATACAAGTCATTACCCTGGAAAGGATGTTCCTTAACATATTTCCCAGGAAAATCCATTTTGGTTTCGTTCTTGTATGTTTTATTGTGAGTCCGTAAAAGTGGCGTAATACTCTGACAACGTTGTTAACAGTAGTGACCTGGGAGTCAGAAATGCTTCCAGGGGTCTTCCCCATGCTGTTCCCATGTCATTTGAGCACTGTTCCCATCGATTTGGGCAATTTTTAGGCCCTCTGTAGACCGCCGGGGGGAGCCGCCTGAAAAATGCTTGAGTTTCCCTTAAACTTACATTGGGCTCATTGCTCGGGTGGAGCCCCCGAGTATTCCAATTTGCTTGACCCGAGCAACGAGTACCCGAGCATTTTAGTGCTCGCTCATCACTAATAAGCATATCCGGGTAGTTTTTGAGAAACCGCTGAACCACGAGGCAAAACACATGGATCAGGCAAGGTATGTGTGTGAGCTCACCTCGCTTCAGAGCTGCCACAAAGTTCCGGCCATTGTCACACATGACCATGCCTGGCTGTAGGGTCAGCAGTGTCAGCCACAGATCTGCCTGCTCTTTCAGAGCTGTCCACAACTCTTCAGCATTGTGCGGCTTGTAACCTAAGCATATTAGCTTCAGCACAGCCTGTTGCCGCTTGGCCGAGGCAGTGCTGCAGTGCTTCCAGCTTCAGACTGATGAGATCATTTCGGAGATGAAGGCTGAAGAGGAGAAGAGGGGAAGGGGATGGTGTAGGAGCTTTTGAATGTGGGGGCAACCCTGATTGACCCAGGGCTCGCAATCCATGGCATTGGGAGGACGTGTTCCATCCCAAGGTCCGACTGGGTCCCGGCTTCCACTTTGTTAACCCAGTGTGCCATCAGCGAGATGTACCATCCCTGCCCACAAGCACTTGTCCACGTGTCCGTGGTTAAGTGGACTTTCCCAGTAACTGCATTGTTGAGGGCATGGCTAATATTGTGGGACACGTGCTTGTGTCATTCAGGGATGGCACAGTGGGAGAAATAGTGGTGGCTGGGGACCGAGTACCGAGGGACTGCCGCTGCCATCAGGTTGCGGAAAGCTTCAGTCTCCATGAGCCTAAAAGGCAACATTTTGAGCGCAAGCATTCGCAAAATGTGTGAATTTAGTAATGTGGCCTGTGGGGTGTTGGCTGCGTATTTGCGCTTGCATTCCAAGGACTGGGGTATGGACAACTGAACGCTGCGGTGGGACGAGGACGTGGACATGCTTGCTGCTGGTGCTAGTTGAGTGTGTGCAACGACACGTGCAGGGTGTGAGGCATCTCCGCATGCGCCATGGACAGGGGATTGGCGTGCACGCACAACAGCAGAGCAAGCAGTGGTGTCACCCGCAGACACTGTTGCTGGACCCTGAGGTTCGGCCCACTTAGTCGGGTGCTTTGCTGCCATGTGCCTGATCATGCTGGTTGTGGTCAGGCTGCTAGTTTTCCTACCCCTGCTGATGCTGGCCTGGCAGGTGGTGCAAATGGCCTTTTTTGGTGTTATCTGCAGAGTTTTTGAAAAACAACCAGACTCGGGAAGACCTAACAGTTGTACTGACAACTTCTGTCGTGTTGGCGTTACGGGGAACACTTTCCCGCCTTTGGTCTGCGACCACCACACTGCTTCTTCCTGCCTTTTGTGGTGCTGCGCCTCCCTCCCCCTGTGTGCTGCTATCCTCGCTCTGCATGTCCCCCTGCAAGGTTCGGTTTGTTACTATATCATCCACCGCCTCATCTTCCACTTCCGCACCCTGGTCCTCCTCCTGACTTTCTGGCAATTGTGTCTCATCATCATCATCTACCTCTTGCAACAGTAATTGCATTTTCCCACCGTTGCCTTCAAGTGACCATGACTGCTAAAATATTTGGGCATCGCTACATGTGCTCTCTTCATGACTTGCTTGAAGCTGGCCGGGCAAGAGACTTATATCTACAAATGGAAAATTGAACAGCTCTTCTGAGTGTCCAAGTGTCTGATCAGTTGTCTCCGGGCACTCGGCATGGTGGGAGGAAGGAGGTTCAGGGTTAGGAATATGCGGTCCAGACTCACGGCTACTGAGACTTGACTGTGTGGAAGACAGGGTGGTGGTGGTGGCAAAGTGACTGGAAGCATTATCTCCTATCCAACTAACAACCTTTTGATACTGCTCTGGGTTCAATAGTGGTGTGCTGCGGTCGCCTAGTAATTTTGACAGGAAGGTCAAGCGATAGGATGTGGGTGTATTTTGTGGCACAATTTCAGCTTGTCCACGGCCACGTCTTTGGCCTCGGCCTCTTTATGCACCATCACGTCCACTTCCCCGTCTCTTGCCATGCACCTTACCCATTTTAAATGGAGGACAATATTTTACAGAGAACCACAGTTATAAATAGGAGGCCTGCAGTTTACTAATACTATTCTTCACAGAGATCTAGATCGACACACTGCAACGAAATGGAAAGCAAAAATAGCTGATTTTGGAACGCTGTTATATGTGATACGTCTGACAGAGAACCACAGTTTTAAATAACAGGCCTGTAGTTAACTAATACTATTCTTTACAGAAACCTAGTGTGAATAGCTTCACCAACACACTGCAACGAAATGGAAAGCAGAAATGGCTGATTTCGGAACGCTGTTTTATGTGATACATCTGACAGAGAACCACGTTTTTAAATAGCAGGCCTGTAGTTTACTAATACTATTCTTCACAGGGACCAAGTGTGAATAGCTTGACCGACACACTGCAACAAAATGGAAGGTAGAAATGGCTGATTTTGGAACGCTGTTATATGTGATACGTAAAAAAAAGTTCTATCTTCGTATCATCAGACCAGAGAATCTTATTTCTCATAGTCTGGGAGTCCTTCATGTGTTTTTGAGCAAACTCTATGCGGGCTTTCATATGTCTTGCACTGAGGAGAGGCTTCTGTTGGGCCACTCTGCCATAAAGGACCAACTGGTGGAGGGCTGCAGTTGACTTTGTGGAACTTTCTCCCATCTCCCTACTGCATCTCTGGAGCTCAGCCACAGTGATCTTGGGGTTCTTCTTTACCTCTCTCACCAAGGCTCTTCTCTCACGATTGCTCAATTTGGCTGGACGGCCAGGTCTAGGAAGACTTCTGGTGGTCCAAACTTCTTCCATTTAAGGATTATGGAGGCCACTGTGCTCTTAGGAACCTTGAGTAATGCAGAAATTCTTTTGTAACCTTGGCAAGATCTGTGCCTTGCCACAATTCTGTCTCTGAGCTCCTTGAGCAGTTCCTTTGAGCTCATGATTCTCATTTGGTCTGATATGCACTGTGAGCTGTGAGGTCTTATTTAGACAGGTGTGTGCCTTTCCAAATCAAGTCCTATCAGTTTAATTAAACACAGCTGGACTCCAATGAAGGAGTAGAACCATCTCAAAGAGGATCACAAGGAAATAGACAGCATGTGACTTAAATATGAGTGTCTGAGCAAAGGGTCTGAATACTTATGACCATGTGATATTTCAGTTTTTCTTTTTAAATAAATTTGCAAAAATTTCTACATTTCTGTTTTTTCAGTCAAGATGGGGTGCAGAGAGTACTTTAATGAGAAAAAAAATAACTTTTTAGAATTTACCAAATGGCTGCAATGAAACAAAGAGTGAAAAATGTAAAGCGGTCTGAATACTTTCCGTACCCACTGTAAATTTATGTGTGGTCAGTACAAAGGACTAGCATATGACTAGTGTTGAGCGATACCTTCCGATATCAGGAAATATCGTATCGGATTGGATCGGGCCGATACCCAAAAAGTATCGGATATCGCCGATTCCGATACCGGAAACCAATGCAAGTCAATGGGACACAAATATCGGAATGAAAATAAACCCTTTCTTTCCTTGTAGGTTAATTCTACATGAAGTAAAACAACTAAGAATAATGTTGAATGACATGAAAAGCCGGCAATTCATCAGCGGCATTCACCGGTACCCGACAATTTACAACAGAAAGAATAGAGCATCACACATAGATTAGGTAGATAGAACCATGTCAGTCACATATATATGAAGAACAGTGACAGTGTTGCTTACTGTACTTGTCATTTAGTGTAAAGGATTTATTTTAAAAAATAATAGTGTTTTCATGCACCGTCTCTTTAAAAAAGCCGGCCGGCAATTCAGCATCTGTACCCGACAATTTATAACAGACAGAATAGAGCTTCACACATAGATTAGATAGATAGAAACATGTCAGTCACATATCTATGAAGTACAGTGACAGTGTTGCTTACTGTACTTGTCATTTAGTGTAAAGGATTTATTTAAAAAAATATTAGTGTTTTCGTGCACCGTCTCTTTAAGAAAGCCGGCCGGCAATTCAGCATCTGTACCCGACAATTTAGAATAGAAAGAATAGAGAATCACACATAGATTAGATAGATAGAAACATGTCAGTCACATATATATGAAGTACAGTGACAGTGTTGATTACTGTACTTGTCATTTAGTGTTAAAATAAAGGATTTATTTAAAAAA
Organism: Phyllobates terribilis; assembly: GCF_046119375.1. Taxonomy (NCBI): domain Eukaryota; kingdom Metazoa; phylum Chordata; class Amphibia; order Anura; family Dendrobatidae; genus Phyllobates; species Phyllobates terribilis. Next base: position 256,371,693 of record NW_027362764.1, read on the forward strand.
AAATTGGCGTGGGGTTCCCCTTAATTTTAGGCTCTAGCGGAGGTTAAGCAGACAGCTGGGGCAAATGTTTCAAGCCTGGGAAGGGGGTAATACCCACGGAGCTTCCCAGGCAACTAATATCAGCCCCCAGCTGAATACCTAGCCTTTACTAGCTATTAAAATGGGGGAACCCCCCCAAAAAAATAACGTGGGGTCCCCCCTAATTTAATAGCTAGCAAAGGCTAGGCAGACAGCTGGGGGGTGATTTTAATAGCCCAGGAAGGGTGCCATGAATATTGGCCCCCTCCCAGGCTAGAAACACCAGCCGTCAGCCGCCCCAGAAATGGCGCATCCATAGGATGCGCCAATTCTGGCACTTAGCCTCGCTCTTCCCACTGCCCTGTAGTGGTGGCAGTGGGGTAATAGGGCTGGGGTTGATGTCAGCTTATAATGCCAGCTGACATCAAGCCCAGGTTAGTAATGGAGCGGCGTCTATAAGACACCCCCATTACTAACCCCATAGTCAAAGTTAAAAAAAACACAAACACCCAGAATAAAGTCCTTTAATTGAAATAACCACACAATTCTTTATTGTTCTAAATTAAACCATACTTACCATCACGCCCATTCCAGCTGAAGCCAACGATCTCCTGCAATAAAAGAAAAATAATAAAGCAACCTCATCCTTACCTTTCCATGGTTCCCACGACAGCTTTAGCTCTGCTACATCGAGATGACATGCTGGACCGCAGCAGAACGCTGCCATCCAGCCTGTCATCCCGCAGACACTGAGAAGCGCAGGCATGCTTGCGCTCCTCAGTGTCTCTCTGTGACGTCATCCAGATGAGCCGAGTTCATGTCCAATGAACTCAGCTCACCTCATGCACGTCACTGACAGCGTGGGAAAATTCTCACGCTGAAGCGCTGAGTGCAGGAGAATTTTCCCACGCTGTCAGTGACGTGCATGAGGTGAGCTCATGTCCAATGAACTCAGCTCACCTCATGCACGTCACTGACAGCGTGGGAAAATTCTCCTGCACTCAGCGCTTCAGCGTGAGAATTCTCCCACGCTGTCAGTGACATACATGAGGTGAGGTCATGTCCAATGAACTCAGCTCACCTCATGCACGTCACTGACAGCGTGGGAAAATTCTCACTCTGAAGTGCTGAGTGCAGGAGAATTTTCCCACGCTGTCAGTGACGTGCATGAGGTGAGCTGGGTTCATTGGACATGACCTCGGCTCATCTTTATGCCGTCACAGCCAGACACTGAGGAGTGGAAACATGCCTGCGCTTCTCAGTGTCTGCGGGATGACAGGCTGGATGGCAGCGTTCTGCTGCGGTCCAGCCTGTCATCTCGATGTAGCAGAGCTGAAGCTGTCGTGGGAACCATGGAAAGGTAAGGATGAGGTTGCTTTATTATTTTACTTTTATTGCAGGAGATCGTTGGCTTCAGCTGGAATGGGCGTGACGGTAAGTATGGTTTAATTTAGAACAATAAAGAATTGTGTGTTTATTTCAATTAAAGGACTTTATTCTGGGTGCTGTGTTTTTTTAAATACTTTACTAGAAATTCATGGTGGTCATGTCTAATATTGGCGTGACCCCATGAATTTCGGGCTTAGGGCCACCTGATAATGCCAAGCTGGCCTTAACCCCTTTATTACCCAGTGAGCCACCGCACCAGGGCCCTGGATGAGTTGGGTACAGCGCCAGAAGATGGCGCTTCTATGAACGCGCCATTTTCTGGGGCGGCTGCGGACTTGAATTTGCAGCGGGGGTGGCCCAGAAAGCTTGGGCCTCCCTGCGCTGCGGATTCCAGCCCCCAGCTGCCTAGTTGTACCTGGCTGGGCACAAAAATAGGGCGAAGCCCCACGCATTTTTTTTTTTAATTATTTCATGAAATTCATGGAATAATTAAGTAAAAAAGGGCTTCCCTATATTGTTGTGTCCAACCAGGTACAAATAGGCAGCTGGTGGTTGGGGGCAGCCCATTCCTGCCTGCTGTACCTGGCTGGACACAAATATAGTGCGAAGCCCCACGTCAATTTTTTTTTAATTATTTCATTAAATAATTTTTTTAAAAAAGAGCTTCCCTATATTGTTGTGTCCGGCCAGGTACAAATAGGCAGCTGGTGGTTGGGGGCAGCCTGTTCCTGCCTGCTGTACCTGGCTGGACACAAATATAGGGCGAAGCCCCACATCAGTTTTTTTTAAAATAAATCCTTTATTTTAACACTAAATGACATTTGAGGAGTTAATAAAGATGCAGTCCCTAAATTTTTATTTATTTTTTAATTAATTTTTCCCAAAACTTTTGACGTGGGCTTCGCCATATTTTTGTATGCCAGCCAGGTACAGCATCCAGCTTCTATAAACGCGTCATTTTCCGGGGTGGCTGCGGACTGCAATTTTCAGCAGGGGGGGGGGGGGGGCAGAAAGCTTGGGCCTCCCTGCGCTGCAGATTCCATCCCCCAGCTGCCTAGTTGTACCTGGCTGGACACAAAAATAGAGAGAAGCTTCACGTATTTTTTTTTTAAAATTATTTCATGAAATTCATGAAATGATTAAGAAAAAAAGGGCTTCCCTATATTATTGTGTCCAACCAGGTACAAATAGGCAGCTGGTGGTTGGGGGCAGCCCGTTCCTGCTGTACCTGGCTGGACACAAATATAGTGCGAAGCCCCACGTCAATTTTTTTTAAATCATTTCAGGAAATTCATGAAATAATTAAAAAAATTTGATGTGGGGCTTCGCCCTATATTTGTGTCCAGTCAGGTACAGCAGGCAGGAACGGGCTGCCCCCAACCACCAGCTGCCTATTTGTACCTAGCCGGACACAACAATATAGGGAAGCCCTTTTTTTCTTAATTATTCCATGAATTTCATGAATTTAAAAAAAAAATACGTGGAGCTTCGCCCTATTTTTGTGTCCAGCCAGGTACAACTAGGCAGCTGGGGACTGGAATCTGCAGCGCAGGGAGGCCCAAGCTTTCTGGGCCCCACCCGCTGCAAATTGCATTCCGCAGCCGCCCCGGAAAATGGCGCGTTCATAGAAGCGCCATCTTCTGGCGCTGTACCCAACTCATCCAGGGCCCTGGTGCGGTGGCTCACTGGGTAATAAAGGGGTTAAGGCCAGCTTGGCATTATCAGCTGGCCCTAAGCCCGAAATTCATGGGGTCACGCCAATATTAGACATGACCACCATGAATTTCTAGTAAAGTATTTAAAAAAAACGCAAACACCCAGAAAAAAGTCCTTTAATTGAAATAAACACACAATTCTTTATTGTTCTAAATTAAACCATACTTACAGTCACGCCCATTCCAGCTGAAGCCAACGATCTCCTGCAATAAAAGTAAAATAATAAAGCAACATCATCCTTACCTTTCGATGGCTCCCACGACAGCTTCAGCTCTGCTACATCGAGATGACAGGCTGGACCGCAGCAGAACGCTGCCATCCAGCCTATCATCCCGCAGACACTGAGAAGCGCAGGCATGCTTGCGCTCCTCAGTGTCTGGCTGTGACGGCATCCAGATGAGCCGAGGTCATGTCCAATGAACTCGGCGCACCTCATGCACGTCACTGACAGCGTGGGAAAAATCTCACGCTGAAGCGCTGAGTGCAGGAGAATTTTCCCACGCTGTCAGTGACGTGCATGAGGTGAGCTGAGTTCATTGGACATGACCTCACCTCATGTATGTCACTGACAGCGTGGGAGAAGTCTCACGCTGAAGCGCTGTGTGCAGGAGAATTTTCCCACGCTGTCAGTGACGTGCATGAGGTGAGCTGAGTTCATTGGACATGAACTCGTCTCATCTTTATGCCGTCACAGCCAGACACTGAGGAGCGCAAGCATGCCTGCGCTTCTCAGTGTCTGCGGGATGACAGGCTGGATGGCAGCGTTCTGCTGCGGTCCAGCCTGTCATCTCGATGTAGCAGAGCTGAAGCTGTCGTGGGAGCCATGGAAAGGTAAGGATGAGGTTGCTTTATTATTTTTCTTTTATTGAAGGAGATCGTTGGCTTCAGCTGGAATAGGCGTGACTGTAAGTATGGTTTAATTTAGAACAATAAATAATTGTGTCTTTATTTCAATTAAAGGACTTTTTTCTGGGTGTTTGTGTTTTTTTTAAATACTTTACTAGAAATTCATGGCGGTCATGTCTAATATTGGCGTGACCCCATGAATTTCGGGCTTAGGGCCAGCTGATAATGCCAAGCTGGCCTTAACCCCTTTATTACCCAGTGAGCCACCGCACCAGGGCCCTGGATGAGTTGGGTACAGCGCCAGAAGATGGCGCTTCTATGAACGCGCCATTTTCCGGGGCGGCTGCGGACTGCAATTTGCAGCGGGTGGGGCCCAGAAAGCTTGGGCCTCCCTGCGCTGCGGATTCCAGTCCCCAGCTGCCTTGTTGTACCTGGCTGGACACAAAAATAGGGCGAAGCCCCACGTATTTTTTTTTTAAATTATTTCATGAAATTCATGGAATTATTAAGAAAAAAAGGGCTTCCCTATATTGTTGTGTCCGGCTAGGTACAAATAGGCAGCTGGTGGTTGGGGGCAGCCCGTTCCTGCCTGCTGTACCTGACTGGACACAAATATAGGGCGAAGCCCCACATAATTTTTTTTTAATTATTTCATGAATTTCCTGAAATAATTTAAAAAAAATTGACGTGGGGCTTTGCACTATATTTGTGTCCAGCCAGGTACAGCAGGCAGGAACGGGCTGCCCCCAACCACCAGCTGCCTATTTGTACCTGGTTGGACACAACAATATAGGGAAGCCCTTTTTTCTTAATTATTCCATGAATTTCATGAAATAAATAAAAAAAAAAAAACGTGGAGCTTCTCCCTATTTTTGTGTCCAGCCAGGTGCAACTAGGCAGCTGGGGGATGGAATCTGCAGCGCAGGGAGGCCCAAGCTTTCTGCCCCCCCCCCGCTGAAAATTGCAGTCCGCAGCCGCCCCGGAAAATGGCGCGTTCATAGAAGCTGGATGCTGTACCTGGCTGGCATACAAAAATATGGCGAAGCCCACGTCAAAAGTTTTGGGAAAAATTAATTAAAAAATAAATAATAATTTAGGGACTGCATCTTTATTAACTCCTCAAATGTCATTTAGTGTTAAAATAAAGGATTTATTTAAAAAAAAAATGGCGTGGGATCCCCCATAATTTTATTCTCTAGAGGAGGTTAAGCATACGGCTGGGGCAGATGTTTGAAGCCTGGGAAGGGGTAAAACCCACGGAGCTTCCCAGGCTACTAATATCAGCCCCCAGCTGAATACCTAGCCTTTACTAGCTATTAAAATGGGGGACCCCCCCAAAAAAAATGATGAGGGGTCCCCCTTATTTTAATAGCTAGCAAAGGCTAGGCAGACAGCTGGGGGCTGATATTAATAGCCCAGGAAGGGTGCCATGAATAATGGCCCCCTCCCAGGCTAGAAACACCAGCCGTCAGCCGCCCCAGAAATGGCGCATCCATAGGATGCGCCAATTCTGGCACTTAGCCTCGCTCTTCCACGCTGCCCTGGTGCGGTGGCAGGGGGTAATAGTGGTGGGGTTCATGTCAGCGCCAGCTGCCATGAAGCCCAGGTTAGTAATGATGGGCGTCTATAAGACACCCCCATTACTAACCTACAAAGTGTTAAAAAGAAAAAACACACACTACACCAAGAAAAAAATAATTTATTTGAAATAAAACACACCATTTTATTTAATTCTTAGTTTACTAAAAATAATAGTTACCTGTCCACGTTCCTGCGCTGATCTCCCATGCACAGCTGTCACATCTGGAGATGGTGACAGCTGTGCATGGCTGCTGTAAGCTCACACTGCCGGGAACACGTCCGCTCCCGGCAGCGGGAGCCACTGACTGAGGTCACCGGAGTGCATTCAGGCAGCGCAGCTCCGGAGACCTCCTTTACGGCACTGCTGTACCGTGGGAATTTCTCACGATACAGCAGGGCCGTAAAGGAGCTAACCGGAGCAGCGCTGCCTGAACTCCGGTGAACCCTTACGGCCCCATCATTCTAGCGGCGGCAGCGGTTCAGAGCGGTCACATTCTATGTGGCTACTCTGAACTGGAGATCATCGTGGGACACTCGTGGACTACTACGGAGGGGTAAGGATAAGGTTGTGGTTTATTATTTTATATTTTATTACAGGAGATCGATGGCTTCGGGGAATTAGGTGTCTAGGTGAGTATAGGTGTAGTTTTTTATTTTTTACTTTATTTTAGGTGGCGATCGGCGGGGACAGGTAATGTATGAACTAATTTATTGTAGGTAACCACTGGCCACCAATTACATGTATTTAAAATTTATTGGGGCACAGTAGGGCAATTTAAATAGCAGGATCAGGCTGATGGGAACTACTGCTCCCATCGAGCTGATCCTGCTGGCACGAGTGGACGGGGGACAGACATAGGCCGACGGGAGTAGTAGTGTCACATCGGCCTATGTCTGCCTGCACGCACAGACACCGCGCACACCCGCACAGACACCGCGCACACACCCCGCACACACACCACCGCACACACACCCCGCACACACACCCCGCACACACACTAATGATGACCGGTCTGATGGTCTGGGAGGTGAGGCTGACCTGTGAGACCGTGGGAAAGTTCATGTGAGTTCATGCAGTCAAGCATGAACTCACATGAACCCTCTGAGGGCACCGCGGCTACTTCAAATGAACAACTGATCGGCATCACCTGATACCTCAGCTGTTCATTTGAAATAACCGGCGGGAAAGCACAGCATAGAACGGGAAAGCCGGCGGTGAAGTCTTTTCACTGCCGGCTTCCCCGCCCGGGTCCTTCGCTCCTTGGTGCTGCGCTCCCCGCCCGGTCCTAATTTACAATTGGGATTGGAGGTGGCGAGGGGAGCGGAGGATCGGGGTGGGAGGCTGCGGGGAAGCAGTATGGGGCTGTGTGATTGTTTAAAAGCCGGCGGCTTTTTACCGCGCGCCGGCTTTTAAACAATCAGGAGAATTCTCCCCCGCTGGGATGGCATTCTGATGACAGGCTGGATCGCGCTGCCATCCAACTTGTCATCCTTCACAGACACTGCAGAGCGCAGGCATTATGGGAACTTCCGATTCCGTATTCGATATTGTAAAAGTATCGGAATTAAGTATCGGAATTCCGATACCGCGAATATCGGCCGATACCCGATATTACAGTATCGGAATGCTCAACACTACATATGACTTATTCCTTCCCAAGACCATACTAAGGACCAGGGGGCACTCATTACAGGTGGAAGAAAGGCGATTCCAGCACCTAAACAGGAAAGGATTCTTTACAGTCAGAGCAGTAGGACTGTGGAATGCCCTTCCACAAGAAGTAGTAATGGCCGACTAAATTAGACAAAACGTTACACTTATAGTAGTACATTTAGTATGGTTATAGTAATTACATAACTAGTATCATAATTAGGTTTGATCCAGGGTTCTATGACTGATCACCTTTTCTCATGGTCAAGAAGGAATTTTTCCCCGTGAAGCAAATTGGCTGAATATGTCCTGGGGTTTGGCTTCTTCTGCATCAACAGATTTAGGCATAAGGATTTTAGTGATACCATTATTAGAATTACAACTAGTGTTGAGCCACCCCCGTAGTGTTCGAGTTTGGTTCGGTTCATCGAATACCCTTGTGTTCGCCGAACTGTTCGTCGAACACCTTCGAACACCGTTAAAACCAATGGCAGGCAAACAAAAACACATAGAAACACATAGAAAACACCTTCAAAGGTGTCCAAAAGCTGACAAACTGCTCAGAAGACATAACTAACACATGGAAAAGTGACAAGTACATATAGTCATGCGAAAAGAAAAGAGGTGGAGGAGTAAAAGGAGGGGGAGATACAGATATAGGCATGTCATGCCCTTCTAAAATCCAAAAAGTGAGAAGCCGACACGGCCAGTCCGTTCCTGCCCGTGCCACCTCCGTGTCGCCAGGTTTGTGCCAGAGCAGCGGTGGACCCTGACGGCCAGCCCCCCTCTCCCAATACTGGTGCCTGTCCGCTGGTGGGTCGAGCCCCCCCGCGGTGGGGGGGAGTAACATCTGCAGAAGAAAGACCATCTTCCAGCCAAACTAACATGTCGACTTCTTTTCGTGGACAATGTGATACGATCCCTTTGTTACGGACACGCCCATCGCTACAAATTCCAGATGAGGCACAAAAACAGCAGGTGCTTCAGCGGATATCAAGTGCTCCTTCAAGAGGGCTCTCCTCCACCTCAATTTCAACATCACAAATACTCCTGTCCTCAGAGGTGTCACCCCAATCGCACTTGCTTCCTCACAGCTCCCAAGTCTCCAGCTGCCCGTCTGAGTATGGGGTAACACAGATGGTTGTGTCTGCAGAGCTGTTTACTCATACTATAGCCTGGGAAACGGAGGTCTGCTCCAGAGCTTCTGTTAATCCAGATGAGGAAATGATCTGCACTGATGCCCGGAATCTTTATAAGTCGGATCCAGGACCAGATGAAGAAGGTTCAGCGCATAATGTAGACCCTCGTTCCCAAACTGTAACTCCTGTTGGTGGAGACAATGATGAAGACGATGATGAGACTCAAATACCTGATTGGAGCAACAACTTGACTTTTCGGTCAGGGCAGGAAGAGGTTGGCTTTGAGGACGACGGGTGTGATAACACACAGGGTGATGATGACAAGGTTGGAGATCCCACTTACTGTCAACCCACAGTCAGCCAGTCGATGAGGTCACCCAGGCCTTTGCCTGGCCTTGGGGATGTGGCGGTGGTCGGCTCCCTGGCCCGTACCCTGGGGTCACTCTTTAAAAGGGTGGATAATTGTTAATTTTATAAGAGTTCGTGACGCCACCTGTGGTATCTGGTGAGAAGCACCAGCGCTGCAGCAGTCCACTGAGGCCCGTGATAAGGCAGCTCGATGGTATAGCTCCCCACAGGTGGAGCTAGGACTCAGAGCAGCGTATGCAGGGGGAATGCAGGACAGGCGAGACCCAGCTGGGTCAGAGCAAGAATGGGAACGGACACGGTAGTCACTTCAGTACCTTTTACTGGAGGAAATTCAGGCACATCTCGGAGCACTGTAGGGTGAAGGGTGCATATCAGGATCCTCCCCAATGAGCGGGTGTAGGGCCTCCTGTTTCTTGCCTCTGCGTAGTAAGTTTCTGACCTGCCTGGAGCTAGGCCTAACTTTGTCTTTGTCCTGCGCTGGCTGACCTTGTGGTAGGGCCTTCACTTGGAGTTCACGCTCCCAGTATGCGGGGCCTAAGCGTCTCCTGGCTCTGTTACGTATCAGCACCTTAGCGATCCTGGGACTTATAGTTCTCCAGGGATTCCGGTTATGCCTTACTGGGTCATAGAGATCCCGGTAAGCTCGGATCCGGTGTCCGGTAAATGCTTCGGGTTGAGATGGTTAAGCTCCTCTGCCCCTTATGTACTAACTCGCCACTTGCCTTTGGCCTACTCGGGCCCTCACTAGGCTATACAGACTAACGGCAGCTTGCCGCGCTTCACCGATCTTATGGCGCCGGCACACCTTAAGCTCTATCTGGGCTCCCTGAATCTAGCTAGCAGGAGCCTTGTGCTCCACTGCTGAACTATTAACTGAGTTCTCTAGACTAGACTGAGCTCCACTGCAGACTGACCTCTCTTAGGCTTCTCTACTGCAGGAACTCTTCAGGGGAACTGAACTGCCTAGCTCCACATTCCCTATTTATATCCCTAACGGGCTCCCTCTGCTGGTCTGAGGTGGAAGGTGGAGATGTGTGAATGTTTATGGGGGCCTCTTGTGGAGGATTCCATCAATACACTCTTCTAGGATCTGTGATACCAAGCGCAGCGGGGCGTCACAGATGCTATTGACGACGAGGTTAGGTTGCGCCTTCCTGGACAGAGACGGAGCACTGGAAGCACGTCAACAACTGCATCCTCAACCACAACTCTGCCTCTGACCACAAGTCGTAGTGGCTCTTCAGGTCGCATGGGCTCTAAGCCTTGCATAGCCTGGGCATTTATTCAGATCGATAAGGATGACCCAACTCGTGTTATCTGTAATATTTGTCACCAAAAGCTAAGTAGAGGCAAAAAAATCCATAGTTTGAGTACTTCATACATGTACCGTCACATGGATATGAAGCATAAGTTGCAGTGGGAAGCTCACTGTGCTACAATGCGGCCTAGCAGGCTGGGCCAACCACCATCTGCCCCATCTTGTGCATCCGCGGCCTCTTCATCCTCTGTGACTGGGGGGACAGCAGTCACACATATTTTTGGACGCAGACCTGCCACCTCTTTACCTGCAACAGCCAGTGTGATTGGCAGGTCGTCAGTTCATTGGGAAGTGGAAACACCTGCTGGTGTTGAGCGCTCTCTGACATCGAGAGCACCACCTTTGGATCAAGGCAACCTAACATGTCGGCCTGCATCTTCCTCACAGACCGGCAGTTTGCCGGGGACACCCTACTCAAACCCGTCAAAGCACAACAGCCAGCCCTCGGTCCCTCAGATGTGGAAAAGTAAAAGACCATTTCCTCCTAGCCATGAGAAAGCTAAGAGGTTGAATTTCACCATCTGCAAGCTCTTGGCTACAGAAATGCTGCCATTCCGCCTGGAGGACACAGTGGATTTTCGAGACCTTATGTCCGTCGCAGTGCCCCAGTACCAGATGCCCAGTCGGCACTACTTCTCAAAAAAGGTGTGCCTGCGCTCCACCAGCATGTCGCACACAACATCACCGCTTCTTTGAGAAACTCTGTGTGTGACAGGGTGCATTTCACCACAGACACTTGGACGAGTAGGCATGGACAGGGGCGTTACATGTCGCTGACTGGGCACTGGGTAACTATGGTGACAGCAGGACAAGGGGCTGCTGTCCAAGTCTTACTGTCCCCACGAGTTTTGCGTCAATCCTCTTTATCTCGAAGTTCTCCACTGCTTCTGCCTCCTCAACCTCCTCTCGGTCCTCCACCTGCACCCAAAGCCTGTCTGGTAATGCCACCTGCTTTCTAACTGCGCAGAAGGAATCCTGCACACCTCCTTACTATGCTGGCAGCAGGGCTCAACGGCATCAGTGTTTACTTTGAAATGTCTGGGAAATGTGAGTCACACAGCTGAGGACTTGTGGTCAGCTCTGGAGACCCAGTTTCATGAATGGTTGTCTCCACTGGACCTGCAACCAGGGAAGGTCGTGTGCGACAATGCTGCAAACCTGGGTGCGGCCCTTCACCGGGGCAATGTCACACACGTGCCTTGTATGGCTCACGTGTTGAACCTGGTTGTCCATAAATTTTTAGCCCACTATCCCGGACTAGATGGCCTTCTGCAGAGGGCATGGTCGCTGTGTGCTCACTTCCGCCGTTCGCATCCCGCAGCTCAACGACTTACATCTCTACAGAAGTCGTTGGGCCTGCCAGTTCACCGGCTGAAATGCGATGTGCCGACATGGTGGAATTCAACTCTGCACATGTTGCAGCGACTGTGGCAGCACCGACAAGCCCTGGTGCAATACGTTCTGACGTATAGCCTGGGCCAACGAGATCCAGAGGTGGGGCAAATCACGCTGCAGGAGTAGTCTCAGATCAGGGACCTATGAAGTTGACGCGCCCCCTGGGCCGTGGGGTACCATGAGCCGGGCCGGTAGACGCTGGGGGTTGTAGTCACTGTGGCGGTGACCCGGTCCGTGACCCAGGGCAGTCAATCCAACGGTAATTTGTATATATGGATTTTATAATGTCCGACTACGCCACCTGTGGAGTGCGGCCAAAGGGGCCGCCGCTGCTGAACAGTCCTCTGAAGCTGGTGGTTTTGCAGCAATGGTATTATTACTCACCACAGGAAGAGTGTAGCTTCAGGGCAGTGTGGGTGGATGATGGTGGTTGTAGTGCAGGGAGTCAGTAATGAACACAGAGTCCGTGTGATGAAGTCCCAAGATGTTTACTCACAGTTGTTGCAGTCCAGATTACAGGTACCAGAGCAATCTCACCCGTCGTGCTGTGCGTACTCAGTGAGGGGCTCAGTCCACCCCCAGATAGCTCCGGAGTACTTAGCAGGACCCCCTTCTGTGTGTCCTCTCTCTGGTCTTCTCCCTGCACCTCACACCCAGTGACACTTCTATCCGGTATCCTCGGGCCTTGGCGGGCGACTTGTGTTCCGTCCCCTGGGTCCTATGTGGCTACCTTCTTAGTGAGACTGGTGTGGACTTTTGCCTGCAGTACATGAAATGCTGCAGCCTCCGGTTTCTAGTTGAGCCTTGCTGTTTCTCCTCTAGTTGAGGGACCACTTCCCCTTATCTGGCCTGACCCCTCTACCTCCTGGTAGCAGCAGGAGTACGGGTGGCCTTCTGCACGGCCCGTAGCCCTAGGGTCCCTTCGGTTCCTGGAGCCTTCCTGCTCCCACTCCTCTCTTCTCTCCTTCAGTCCTGGGCCTCCCAGGCTAGGCCCGCCTCTAGAGCAGAGCTCATGCCGAGCCTCTGCTCCTGTCACTTTTCCTCCTCTGACTGGCTTGCTCTTTCTAAGATGGCTTCCTATTTATACTCTCCCTGTCATGTGCTCCCCTAAGCTGCTCCCCTAAGCACCCACTACATAGGTCCCTCCCACCAGCTAGGGACCTGGGACTGTGCTCTCCCTTAGGAGCAATCTCGCCCTACCCCCCACTGCGGGTATGTGTTGGATGCAGGTGTTAGGGTCCCGAGCCATACGCCTTCCTTACCTGAGGGTGAGATACCACACCTCTGGGTGAGATGCAGTAACTCTGTGGTGACTGAACCCTCAGGGGCGCCACACACCCTTCTGCACAGTTTTGAAATGGCGACGAAGATGTTTAGTGCTGACGACGATGCCATTATCAGCATGACTATTCCGGTGATTTACATGCTGGAGCACACATTAAACAGAATTCAGAGTCAGGTGGTGGGACAAGAGGAGGTGGAGGAAGTAGAGGAGGAGTCGTATGCGGAAGGGATAACATCTCCAAGGTCCAGACGGTTGACAGCACCAAGGCGGCAGGCATGGGAGGGTGGGGGAGAGGGATTAACTAGGGCGCATGGTAGCAGCCAAACTGTTGAGGAAGGTGCAGGAGCCGAGGAAGAAGTGGAGGATGAACTGGCGATGGGCATGGAAGACTCATCAGATGAGGGAGACCTTGATCACATTTCTGTTGTGCGAGGTTGGAGGGAGAGGGCAGAGGAAGGAAGCATGATTCTTACCTTGCTACCAACACAACAAAGACTTGGTCCTCCTGGATGCGCAAGACACATGAGTGCCTTCTTGCTGCACTACCTGCAACATGACCCTCAGATTGCAGAATTCGAAGTAATCCCGACTACTGGGTTGCCACACTCTTAGATCCCCGGTACAAAAGTAAATTTGCCGAAATAATTCCTGCCATAAAAAGGGATTGACGCATGCAGGAGTATCTGCAGACGCTGTTGCAGAATCTTACATGTGCTTTTCCACAAAACACCAGGGGTGCACGAAGTGAATCTCACAGTTCTAACTTGCCAACTGTGGGACTGTCGAGTCTTCATCACTCAAACCGTAACAGTAACACAGTATCTGCTGGTAACAGCAATTTTGTGGAATTTTTTCACCACTTTTTTAGACCATCCTTTGCAAGGCCACAGGAGATAAGAAGTCTGACACATAGTCAATGCCTAGAGAGGATGGTGCAGGAGTATCTCCAAGTGAACATCGAAGCCATGACTGTGTCATTGGACCCTTGCTCATTTTGGTATTCCAATCTGGAAAAATGGCCGGAGCTCGCCACTCACGCCTTGGAGATCTTGTCATGCCCTGCAGCCAGTGTTCTCTCTGAACGTGTGTTCAGCGCTGCTGATGGTGTGCTGACAGATAAGCGCACACGGCTGTCCACTGAGAATGTAGACAGACTCACGTTCATAAAGATGAACAAATCATGGATTCGCAAGGACTTTTCTAGCCCTGTGTTATCCTTGGGAGACTAAAAGCTTGAGGATTTGGTAATATCACCTCACCAACCGTTTTAAGCAACTGTGGGGCAATTGATGCCACTTAACCCTAGAATGCATGACCATAAAAATCTACACTTTCATATACCTGGGGCCTTTTAGGCCCGTGTGCAAATAACATGGAATAATACAAACTCAAATGACATACAACTATATACATGAAGAATACCTAGAGTTTCAAAATTCTAACTAAAGTAATCTTGCAGAAAATAGAAAACAATTAACAGGGCGGGACTGCGAGGCCCCAGGTATGCGTTCTAGGGTTAAGTGGTGTCTGTGCCACAATTTTGGGAAAAAATGGAGACTCTTTTTGGAGTCCCCTTGCTGTGTCTTACGTGACATTGGCATCGTCAATTCCAGGTGGGTTGGGTCGCCCCCCCCCCCTTTTAACTGTAAGAAACTACATACACTATGGCTTGGGGTAACACAGATGGTTGAGTCTGAAGAGCTGTTTACTCAGAGGTCTGCTCCAAATCTTCAGTGTCTGCTAGTCAGCGTAGAATTTTTAACTGCATCTAGCCTAGGCAATACTTTGGGCGTAGTAGCCCAGCTGCGAAGCAAGCTGCACCGCCTGTGTATCTAATAAGAATTTTTAAATGCATCTAGCCTAGGCAGACTGTGGGGACCCCCAACCAAACCCAGACGATCAGCCCCCCTACCGCCCCCCTTTCCTTGACAATACAATAATGTAACTCTTACAACTGGATGGGTGAGGATCGGTCACAGCTTTATTAACTCTTTATACTCATTCCATTAGAAAGTCACTTTATTTCTAAAATAATTCAGCTTGTTGCAGCATGCCCTGGGTCTCCACTCCGGCAACTTAGTCAACAAGTGTAACTCTCCAACATGTCCTTTCTATTTCCAGGCCACGGAGGATACTGCGTACTCGTATACAGGACTCTGACCCCCACCCATCACTCTTAACGCTTGTTCCACTCCGTCCTGGAGTCCTGACAGGAATATGTCCAGTCCAATATTCATTAAGTGAACACCGTCGGGCCGTATGAGGCCTGCTTTATCTCCTTCCAGTTGTCGGTGTCGTACCACTACACCGCCTCTGTCTCTACTAAATTTTGCCATCCGAATATTTATTACCCGCCTTGTCCGTTCGATGGCCGTGATGTCTCGTGCACCTTGCCATACCGCTATCGGTACAATCTCTGACCATACTATAGCTAGTTTTGTGAAAAATTCTCTGAAGCGCTCAGTGTCTAGTTTCATTATTGCCATTAGTTATGCGCTCTTGTGATAACCTAGGTTGTTTCCCCCGGCCTGTATAACTAAGATGACCGGACATCTTGCCTCTCTCCCGACCTTGATTACCTCCATTAGTACCTGTGGCCATAGTAGGCCTCTAATACCTCTTCAGTAGTGTTGAGCGATACCTTCCGATATTAGGAAATATCGTATCGGTTTGGATCGGGCCGATACCCAAAAAGTATCGGATATCGCCAATTCCGATACCGGAAACCAATGCAAGTCAATGGGACACAAATATCGGAATGAAAATAAACCCTTTCTTTCCTTGTAGGTTAATTCTACATGAAGGAAAACAACTAAGAATAATGTAGAATGACATGAAAAGCCGGCAATTCATCAGCGGCATACACCGGTACCCGACAATTTACAACAGAAAGAATAGAGCTTCACACATAGATTAGATAGATAGAAACATGTCAGTCACATATATATGAAGTACAGTGACAGTGTTGCTTACTGTACTTGTCATTTAGTGTAAAGGATTTATTAAAAAAAATATTAGTGTTTTCATGCACCGTCTTTTTAAAAAAGCCAGCCGGCAATTCAGCAGCGGTACCCGACAATTTATAACAGACAGAATAGAGCTTCACACATAGATTAGATAGATAGAAACATGTCAGCCACATATATAAGAAGTACAGTGACAGTGTTGCTTACTGTACTTGTCATTTAGTGTAAAGGATTTATTTAAAAAAATAATAGTGTTTTCATGCACCGTCTCTTTAAGAAAGCCGGCCGGCAATTCAGCATCTGTACCCGACAATTTAGAATAGAAAGAATAGAGAATCACACATAGATTAGATAGATAGAAACATGTCAGTCACATATATATGAAGTACAGTGACAGTGTTGCTTACTGTACTTGTCATTTAGTGTAAAGGATTTATTAAAAAAAATATTAGTGTTTTCGTGCACCTTCTCTTTAAAAAAGCCGGCCGGCAATTCAGCAGCGGTACCCGACAATTTATAACAGACAGAATAGAGCTTCACACATAGATTAGATAGATAGAAACATGTCAGTCACATATATATGAAGTACAGTGACAGTGTTGCTTACTGTACTTGTCATTTAGTGTAAAGGATTTATTTAAAAAAATAATAGTGTTTTCATGCACCGTCTCTTTAAGAAAGCCGGCCGGCAATTCAGCATCTGTACCCGACAATTTAGAATAGAAAGAATAGAGAATCACACATAGATTAGATAGATAGAAACATGTCAGTCACATATATATGAAGTACAGTGACAGTGTTGATTACTGTACTTGTCATTTAGTGTTAAAATAAAGGATTTATTTAAAAAAAAATTGGCGTGGGGTTCCCCTTAATTTTAGGCTCTAGCGGAGGTTAAGCAGACAGCTGGGGCAAATGTTTGAAGCCTGGGAAGGGGGTAATACCCACGGAGCTTCCCAGGCTACTAATATCAGCCCCCAGCTGAATACCTAGCCTTTACTAGCTATTAAAATGGGGGAACCCCCCCAAAAAAAATAACGTGGGGTCCCCCCTAATTTAATAGCTAGCACAGGCTAGGCAGACAGCTGGGGGCTGATATTAATAGCCCAGGAAGGGTGCCATGAATATTGGCCCCCTCCCAGGCTAGAAACACCAGCCGTCAGCCGCCCCAGAAATGGCGCATCCATAGGATGCGCCAATTCTGGCACTTAGCCTCGCTCTTCCACGCTGCCCTGGTGCGGTGGCAGGGGGTAATAGGGTTGGGGTTGATGTCAGCTTATAATGCCAGCTGACATCAAGCCCAGGTTAGTAATGGAGAGGCGTCTATAAGACACCCCCATTACTAACCCCATAGTCAAAGTTAAAAGAAAACACAAACACCCAGAATAAAGTCCTTTAATTGAAATAAAGACACAATTCTTTATTGTTCTAAATTAAACCATACTTACCATCACGCCCATTCCAGCTGAAGCCAACGATCTCCTGCAATAAAAGTAAAATAATAAAGCAACCTCATCCTTACCTTTCCATGGCTACCACGACGGCTCCAGCTCTGCTACATCGAGATGACAGGCTGGACCGCAGCAGAACGCTGCCATCCAGCCTGTCATCCCGCAGACACTGAGAAGCGCAGGCATACTTCCACTCCTCAGTGTCTGGCTGTGACGGCATCCAGATGAGCCGACAATGAACTCGGCTCACCTCAAGTATGTCACTGACAGCGTGGGAGAATTCTCCTGCACTCAGCGCTTCAGCGTGAGAATTTTCCCACGCTGTCAGTGACATGCATGAGGTGAGGTCATGTCCAATGAACTCGGCGCACCTCATGCACGTCACTGACAGCGTGGGAAAATTCTCACGCTGAAGCGCTGAGTGCAGGAGAATTTTCCCACGCTGTCAGTGACGTGCATGAGGTGAGCTGAGTTCATTGGACATGACCTCGGCTCATCTGGATGCCGTCACAGCGAGACACTGAGGAGCGCAAGCATGCCTGCGCTTCTCAGTGTCTGCGGGATGACAGGCTGGATGGCAGCGTTCTGCTGCGGTCCAGCCTGTCATCTCGATGTAGCAGAGCTGAAGCTGTCCTGGGAACCATGGAAAGGTAAGGATGAGGTTGCTTTATTATTTTACTTTTATTGCAGGAGATCGTTGGCTTCAGCTGGAATGGGCGTGACTGTAAGTATGGTTTAATTTAGAACAATAAAGAATTGTGTCTTTATTTCAATTAAAGGACTTTTTTCTGGGTGTTTGTGTTTTTTTTAAATACTTTACTAGAAATTCATGGTGGTCATGTCTAATATTGGCGTGACCCCATGAATTTCGGGCTTAGGGCCAGCTGATAATGCCAAGCTGGCCTTAACCCCTTTATTACCCAGTGAGCCACCGCACCAGGGCCCTGGATGAGTTGGGTACAGCGCCAGAAGATGGCGCTTCTATGAACGCGCCATTTTCCGGGGCGGCTGCGGACTGCAATTTGCAGCGGGTGGGGCCCAGAAAGCTTGGGCCTCCCTGCGCTGCGGATTCCAGCCCCCAGCTGCCTTGTTGTACCTGGCTGGACACAAAAATAGGGCGAAGCCCCACGTATTTTTTTTTTTAATTATTTCATGAAATTCATGGAATAATTAAGAAAAAAAGGGCTTCCCTATATTGTTGTGTCCGGCTAGGTACAAATAGGCAGCTGGTGGTTGGGGGCAGCCCGTTCCTGCCTGCTGTACCTGACTGGACACAAATATAGGGCGAAGCCCCACATAATTTTTTTTTAATTATTTCATGAATTTCCTGAAATAATTAAAAAAAAATTGACGTGGGGCTTTGCACTATATTTGGGTCCAGCCAGGTACAGCAGGCAGGAACGGGCTGCCCCCAACCACCAGCTGCCTATTTGTACCTGGTTGGACACAACAATATAGGGAAGCCCTTTTTTTCTTAATTATTCCATGAATTTCATGAAATAATTAAAAAAAAAAAAACGTGGAGCTTCTCCCTATTTTTGTGTCCAGCCAGGTACAACTAGGCAGCTGGGGGATGGAATCTGCAGCGCAGGGAGGCCCAAGCTTTCTGCCCCCCGCTGAAAATTGCAGTCCGCAGCCGTCCCGGAAAATGGCGCGTTCATAGAAGCTGGATGCTGTACCTGGCTGGCATACAAAAATATGGCGAAGCCCACGTCAAAAGTTTTGGGAAAAATTAATTAAAAAATAAATAATAATTTAGGGACTGCATCTTTATTAACTCCTCAAATGTCATTTAGTGTTAAAATAATGGATTTATTTAAAAAAAAAATGGCGTGGGATCCCCCATAATTTTAGTCTCTAGCGGAGGTTAAGCAGACGGCTGGGGCAGATGTTTGAAGCCTGGGAAGGGGGTAAAACCCACGGAGCTTCCCAGGCTACTAATATCAGTCCCCAGCTGAATACCTAGCCTTTACTAGCTATTAAAATGGGGGACCCCCCCAAAAAAAATGACGTGGGGTCCCCCCTATTTTAATAGCTAGCAAAGGCTAGGCAGACAGCTGGGGGCTGATATTAATAGCCCAGGAAGGGTGCCATGAATATTGGCCCCCTCCCAGGCTAGAAACACCAGTCGTCAGCCGCCCCAGAAATGGCGCATCCATAGGATGCGCCAACTCTGGCACTTAGCCTCGCTCTTCCACGCTGCTCTGGTGCGGTGGCAGGGGGTAATAGTGGTGGGGTTCATGTCAGCGCCAGCTGCCATGAAGCCCAGGTTAGTAATGATGGGCGTCTATAAGACACCCCCATTACTAACCTACAAAGTGTTAAAAAGAAAAAACACACACTACACCAAGAAAAAAATAATTTATTTGAAATAAAACACATCATTTTATTTAATTCTTAGTTTACTAAAAATAATAGTTACCTGTCCACGTTCCTGCGCTGATCTCCCATGCACAGCTGTCACATCTGGAGATGGTGACAGCTGTGCATGGCTGCTGTAAGCTCACGCTGCCGGGAACACGTCCGCTCCCGGCAGTGGGAGCCACTGACTGAGGTCACCGGAGTGCATTCAGGCAGCGCAGCTCCGGAGACCTCCTTTACGGCACTGCTGTACCGTGGGAATTTCTCACGATACAGCAGGGCCGTAAAGGAGCTAACCGGAGCAGCGCTGCCTGAACTCCGGTGAACCCTTACGGCCCCGTCATTCTAGTGGCGGCAGCGGTTCAGAGCGGTCACATTCTATGTGGCTGCTCTGAACTGGAGATCTTCGTGGGACACTCGTGGACTGCTACGGAGGGGTAAGGATAAGGTTGTGGTTTATTATTTTATATTTTATTACAGGAGATTGATGGCTTCGGGGAATTAGGTGTCTTGGTGAGTATAGGTGTAGTTTTTTATTTTTTACTTTATTTTAGGTGGCGATCGGCGGGGACAGGTAATGTATGAACTAATTTCTTTTAGGTAACCACTGGCCACCAATGACATGTATTTAACATTTATTGGGGACACAGTAGGGCAATTTAAATAGCAGGATCAGTCTGATGGGAACTACTGCTCCCATCGAGCTGATCCTGCTGGCAGGAGTGGACGGGGGACAGACATAGGCCGATGGGAGTAGTAGTGTCACATCGGCCTATGTCTGCCTGCACGCACACACTCGTAGACATCGCACAGACACCGCGCACACACACCCGCACAGACACCGCACACACTCGCAGACATCGCACAGACACCGCGCACACCCGCACAAACATCGTGCACACACCCCGCACACACACCCCGCACACACACTAATCATGACGGTCTGATCGTCTGGGAGGTGAGGCTGACCTGTGCGGCCGTGGGAAAGTTCATGTGAGTTCATGCAGTCAAGCATGAACTCACATGAACCCTCTGAGGGCACCGCGGCTAATTCAAATGAACAGCTGATCGGCATCAGCTGATACCTCAGCTGTTCATTTGAAATAACCGGCGGGAAAGCGCAGCACAGAACGGGAAAGCCGGCGGTGAAGTCTTTTCACTGCCGGCTTCCCCGCCCGGGTCCTTCACTCCCCGCTCCTTGGAGCTGCGCTCCCCGCCCGGTCTTATCTTACGATCGGGATGGGAGGTGGCGAGGGGAGCGGAGGATCGGGGTGGGAGGCTGCGGGGAAGCAGTATGGGGCTGTGTGATTGTTTAAAAGCCGGCGGCTTTATACCGCCCGCCGGCTTTTAAACAATCAGGAGAATTCTCCCCCGCTGGGATGGCATTCTGATGACAGGCTGGATCGCGCTGCCATCCAACTTGTCATGCTTCACAGACACTGCAGAGCGCAGGCATTATGGGAACTTCCGATTCCGGTATCCGATATTGTAAAAGTATCGGAATTAAGTATCGGAATTCCGATACCTCGAATATCGGCCGATACCCGATATTACAGTATCGGAATGCTCAACACTACTCTTCAGTTGAAATATGTGTTATGAAACTCTAATTTCCTCCCGCCTGGGCGGACTTTCGCCCTTTTTTCTGCCCAATATATATACGAGTGGCCTATCACCCACACTGTTGGCTTAGCATCACCTGTAAAAGAAACAAACCACGCTAGGATAACAAGTCCGGTATTATGTATCTTGCCGAACACGTGGATCGCCATCTTCCTATCCTCTGAGCTTCCGTTTCTGACAGTCCTGCTCTTGCTGCTTCCGTGGCCGCGCCTATGCGGAATGAGTGTGTCCCGTAATCTTTGGGGTGGTTCCCTGCCGATGTTATGCATTTATTAAATATAGCTTGGAACTGGTATCTTGATAATGGCGTTCCATCAATGTGTGATAGGAAGAAATTACTTTGTGATCTGATGGTTAGATATGTTTTTACTATTGTTACCCGACTCAGTATACCGTTTGTGAGTTGTAGAAGTACCCAAGTGCCCCTGCCCGCTGGAACCGTTTTCGATTTGTGTATGCGTAGACGTATTGCATTATTGGCTTTGACTACGTCCTGGTGTAATAAGCCTCCACTGGTGGTAATTTTGGATTGAGGGACTAATTCGCTTATGCATAGCGCCCCGAAGAAGGCGATCACAAATGCAGTAGACAGTAGTGTTGCTTCAAATTGTGAGTGTCATGTTAATGGTGTTAGGGATATGATGTGAGAAATCAGTTTTAGTGACACGGGACGGGACGTCTACACTCCTGACTTGGCTGACCCCTTTTCCAACCTTTTATGGATTGTCTGATGATGAATCTTTGTCACATCTCCCCAATTCAGTAGTTGGAAGTGAAATGCTACTCCGGTCAGACACCGCTGCGCTGACTCCCCTGATATGACCCTCATCATTAGCTGGTGGAGAAATTCTATGGTGACTTGTGATCTGGCTAGTTCACATTGGTCAACCCGTCTGCCTGCTACTTGTCGTGTCCACTCTTCCCATGCCTTACCGTATGCTTGCCACGTCGACTGGGCAACTGACGCTCTGATTAATGGCATCAACTATTCGCCACTAGATCCCATAGGGAAGGTGGGCAACTGTTGCCCGATGGGTGGGCGTTGTGGAAGAGCTCTGTGAAAATCTGCCAATTGAATTGTTATAAAGTGTTAGCAGCAGCTTTAGATCCCTCAGCATAGTGGCTAGCGCGGACCCATACATTGTGTTTTAGGCACAGGAATGCTAGCCTGTGTAGTAGGCCTAGCACTGGGAGAGACGATGATGCCATCTTATTAATGCAGTGCGCTAGGCTGGTGTTTTTTGTTATGAAGCGGATATTTTTGTAAGCCAGGAGCGCGCCACATATTTCTAATGCTACCACTATTGGGAAGAAAAATTATTTTCAGGGCTAGATGCAGCTAAAAATTATTATTAATTTAAAAGCTGGTGGAGCTTGGTATAGATGGCCTAATACAATGAGTCCCACACACTGCTAGAAGGCCAAATATTTTTTCAGAGGTAAATGCAGAAAAAAATTATATTCAATTTGCAACCTGAGGGAGGTCAGTATAGATGGACTAATAGAACAAGTCCCACACACTGCTAGAAGGCCAAATATTTTTTCAGAGCTAGATGCAGATAAAAATTATTTTTAATTTGCAACCTGATGGAGGTCAGTATAGATGGACTAATAGAACAAGTCCCACACACTGCTAGAAGGCCAAATATTTTTTCAGAGCTAGATGCAGATAAAAATTATTTTTAATTTGCAACCTGATGGAGGTCAGTATAGATGGACTAATAGAACAAGTCCCACACACTGCTAGAAGGCCAAATATTTTTTCAGAGCTAGATGCAGATAAAAATTATTTTTAATTTGCAACCTGATGGAGGTCAGTATAGATGGACTAATAGAACAAGCCCCACACACTGCTAGAAGGCCAAATATTTTTTCAGAGCTAGATGCAGATAAAAATTATTTTTAATTTGCAACCTGATGGAGGTCAGTATAGATGGACTAATAGAACAAGTCCCACACACTGCTAGAAGGCCAAATATTTTTTCAGAGCTAGATTCAGACAAAAAATTATTTTGAATTTGCAACCTGATGGAGGTCAGTATAGATGGACTAATAGAACAAGTCCCACACACTGCGAGAAGGCCAAATATTTTTTCAGAGCTACATGCAGAAAAATATTATATTCAATTTGCAACCTGATGGAGGTCAGTATAGATGGACTAATAGAACAAGTCCCACACACAGCTAGAAGCCCAAATATTTTTTCAGAGGTAGATGCAGAAAAAAATTATATTCAGTTTGCAACCTGATGGAGGTCAGTATAGATGGACTAATAGAACAAGTCCCACACACTGCTAGAAGGCCAAATATTTTTTCAGAGCTAGATGCAGATAAAAATTATTTTTAATTTGCAACCTGGTGGAGGTCAGTATAGATGGACTAATAGAACAAGTCCCACACACAGCTAGAAGCCCAAATATTTTTTCAGAGGTAGATGCAGAAAAAAATTATATTCAGTTTGCAACCTGATGGAGGTCAGCATAGATGGACTAATAGAACAAGTCCCACACACTGCTAGAAGGCCAAATATTTTTTCAGAGATAGATGCAGATAAAAATTATTTTTAATTTGCAACCTGATGGAGGTCAGTATAGATGGACTAATAGAACAAGTCCCACACACTGCTGGAAGGCCAAATATTTTTTCAGAGCTAGATGCAGACAAAAAATTATTTTGAATTTGCAACCTGATGGAGGTCAGTATAGATGGACTAATAGAACAAGTCCCACACACTGCTAGAAAGCCAAATATTTTTTCAGAGCTAGATGCAGAAAAAAATTATATTCAATTTGCAACCTGATGGAGGTCAGTATAGATGTACTATTAGAACAAGTCCCACACACAGCTAGAAGCCCAAATATTTTTTCAGAGGTAGATGCAGAAAAAAATTATATTCAGTTTGCAACCTGATGGAGGTCAGTATAGATGGACTAATAGAACAAGTCCCACACACAGCTAGTAGGCCAAATATTTTTTCAGAGCTAGATGCAGAAAAAAATTATATTCAATTTGCAACCTTATGGAAGTCAGTATAGATGGACTAATAGAATGATGCTATGCCCAAAAGGTTTTACTTCACTAGGTGCAGTAAAAATATTGGTATTCTATACACAGGTGGTGTAGCTTGCAACACAGATAGGCTACTCCACTCACTAACACACTCTGCAATAGGCAAAAAAGGATTAGCTTTGCTAGATTTAGCCAAATGCTGTGAAAAAAACTTGCACAGCACTGGCACAGACCTGCCTGGCAAAAACGGATAGGAACTGATGTAACTTAGTCCTGAAAAGGACTGCAATTACAATTAGTCATTACTCCCACAACCTATCTATTTAAGAGCACAGACCTGCCTGATAAAAGTCGTAGGAAATGCTGTAACCTAGTCCTTAAAAGGACTGCAATCACAACTATTCCCTACTCCCAAGCTATCTGTAGATTTGTGCGAAAATTGGCTTGGAATTAGCAAGGTATAGCGCACACAGCAACAGCGGTGCCGTCTAACATGCAGCTGCAGCAGTGAGAAAATGGTGGCGACGGGGAAAATGGCTGGGTCTTATAGGGCAAGGACATGTGACATACACTGCCAATGACACATGCCCTTGCTTGTGTGAAATAAAGCAGTTCGCTCCGTGTGTGCTCTGCTGATAGGCTGAGAGATTGCACCTCCCCACTGTAAATGCGGGAAAGAGAAAAAAAAATGGAGATCTTCATTATTCCTGCAGAGATCCATCCCCTGCCCCTCCCCCCGCCCCGCTGTACACTCAAACTGCGTATTGACATTAATTTTCATCATTACTGAGAAAAAATCCAGTTATGATTTTGGTGCACGAACAGTTATCGAACATAACCTCGAACAGCCGAATTTTTTTCAAATCGTTCGTGTTCGCCGAACGGCCACCGCCCAAAACAGCTCAAATTTGAGATTGGCGAACAGTTCGAGTCGAACAACGCTCATCTCTAATTACAACAGTAATACAAAAAATGAAACAAATTTAAAAAATAAATAGATGGGTACACTTTTAATTGTAATAGTGCAGCAATAACAAAAATGGTAATAATAATACATTTGAGAGGCCTAGTCCCAGATAGTTAGTAAGTTAATGTAGTGTTAGTGTAGGAAGTACAATTGGGAGAGAAAGGTTGAACTTGATGGTTCTAGGTCTTTATTCAACCTACGTTACTACTAGTGTTGAGCGAGCGCTAAAATGCTCGGGTGCTCGAAGCTCGGGCCGAGCTCGCCGTGATACTCGGGTGCTCGACCCGAGCATCGAGCCCAATGTTAGTCTATGGGAGACTCAAGCATTTTTGCGGTGGCACCCCCGGCAGTCTTTTAAAAGCCTAACAAGTGCCCAAAACGATAGTGACAGTGCTCAAATGACATGGGGACAGCATGGGGATCGCCCCAGGAAGCATTTCTGACCCCCAGGTCACTGCTGTCAACAACGTGGTCAGAGGTATTAAGCCACTTTTACAGGCTCACAATAAAACGTTCAAAAACGAAAGTAAAACTTTTTTCCTGTGAAATATGTTAAGGAACATCCTTTCCAGGGTAAAGACTTGTGTATAAGTTAAAATAAATGACCAAAAACAAAAATACTCCTCCACACCTTCGGCTATGTTCACAAGTAGCATTTTTTATGCGTTTTTGCACTTTTGTATTGCTTTCAACTATGACAAGTGCATTCACCGTGAAATGTCATTTTAACATTTTACAACTTTATCTGGCCATGTGCTGTGTGACACATGCATAAAGTGCTGAAAAGACAAGGGAACAACATGGGGAAGACCCCTGGAAGCATCTCTGACTCCCAGGTCACTGTCTAAAAGTGTGCCCATCATAAGTGATCCTTACCGCATCAGAAGATGCAGACTTGCAACTATCCCCATGCAAGTTCTAGTCCCAGGGCAGTGTTCAATTGTACCTCCCCCATTCCTTGCAATACAAGCTCAAGTATGCAGCCTGCCACCCACCCAACCCCAGGCTGCAATACCATACAGCTTGCTTGCTTGAACTTGAAATTGGTCCTTTTAGGCACGTGGAGGCGGAATCTGGCCACCACGTCATGGCTGTGTTGGCGGCCTGGAATCCATACTCAGTCCCCAGCCGCCCAGCGGCCGGGTGTCCATACTCGGTCCCCAGCCGCCCCGCGGCCGGGTGTCCACACACGGTCCCCAGCCGCCTGGGGGCAGCCGTGTGTCCATAAACGGTCCCCAGCCGCCCCTATTTCTCCTTGGAACATCCCCCCACACACTTTTCTTAGCCCGGCCTGCTTTAGGCAGCATTGGACGAGCCCACCAGAGAACCAGACTCCTCCGGTGGGCCCTGACTTCTCCATCGGTGGAGTTGAGAGTGCCAAGGTGAGGAGCATGATGATGATGACAGAAGTTAGTATCTGCTATGTTTTCTTTTAATGCAAGTGTAAGTGTGCAGCCTGCCACCTACCCACCCCCAGACTGCAATTCCATACTGCTAGCTTGCACTTGAAATGGGGCCTTTTAGTTTGGAGGAGGCCGAAGCTGGCCACTACCTCATGGCTGCTTCGGCAGCGAGGTATCCATACTCAGTCCCCAGCCGCCCATATTTGTCCTGGTGTGCCTTATACATAAGATTAAGCGCGTATGCCAAAACATTACCTGTGCCCTCCCCAGTGCATTTAGTGGGAAGGAGAGCCTATTCCGCTGTAGTGTGTGCATGACAAACCCCTGTTCATGGTACATGCGAAGATGTCTCCCACCTTGCACCTGTCGTTGCAGACTTGCAACTATCCCCATTCAAGCCCTTGTCCCAGGGCAGTGTTCAATTGTACCTCTCCCATTCCTTGCAATGCAAGCGCAAGTATGCAGCCTGCCACCCACCCACCCCCAGGCTGCAATACCATAATGCTTGCTTGCACTTTAAATTGGGCCTTTTAGGCATGTGGAGGTGGAATCTGGCCACCACGCCATGGCTGTGTCGGCGGCCTGGTATCCATACTCAGTCCCCAGCCGCCTGGTGGCCGGGTGTCCCCGCTTGCTCCCCAGCCTCCAGGGGGTGGCCGGGTGTCCATACTCGGTCCCCAGCCACCCCTATTTGTCCCGGTAACCTTTCCCTCACTTTTCTTAGCCTGGCCTGCTTTAGGGCAGCATTGGCCGAGCCCACCGGACTATCAGACTCCTCCGGTGGGCCCTGGCTTCTCCATCAGGGGAGTTGAGAGTGCCAAGGTGAGGAGCATGATGAGGATGATAGAAGTTAGCATCTGCTTTGTTTTGTTGTAATGCAAGCGCATGTATGTAGTAGCGGCTAGGCCTGAGGTGGTCAGCGTTTTGGCGCATATCCTACCTCCTCCGAGGATTGCTGGATGTTTTCCTGCTACTATCCAAGTTCTATGACTCCCGTTAAAACAAAGCTTCAGGTGATAAATGATGGATGAGGTAGTGGCAAAGGAGAAAGAGCAGGAGGAACAGGGACCATTCACATCAATATCAGGCAAGTCAACCAGATATGTCTTGTAGGATATGTTTCTGTAACAAAAGGAGCGGTTTGGCTACACAGTTATAGGGCATACAGTGAGTGCAATGCCTACCAAAAATTTCGAAACACTCCAATGCCCCTTGGAAATGACATGGAGGTCAGAGGGCGTTAACTAAACCTTTTTTTGCATTTACAGCAACTGGGTCTCCCGTGCACTGTTGGCCTAAGCAGTGAATGGAAGGCTTTCCAAAAATTATGAGTAACTGCAATGCTCCTTACAAGAGCCATGTGTGGCACCCCAGGGGTCTGGTCACTACAGTAATAGAGATATTACGTCGGAGAGCAAGTGGGAGGTTTCCTGGTCAGGATCCCTTAAACATGCAACATCCTCCTGCCCCAATCCTGGGAGGGGAGAATTCTGCCGTTATAAACTGGATCTGGGGCGGGGTTGTATGAGTCAGAGAACAGTCAGAGTCAGAGTGAGAGCAAGGGAAAGTAACAGCAAGGAGCTCTGTAGGAGCTAGGAGCTAAAGACCAGGGACTGGAAGCTGAGCAGAGCTCGCCCTGGCAGAAGACAATAGGAACCGGACACAGGAGTCCGAAGCTGTGAGGACTTATATATCCAGCAGCAGAAACCAGCCGGCAGGAGATTTCAGGTCCTCTCGCCATAGAAGCCCGGAGGCTCAGTCACAAGCAAGGGACCAGCACCGCCGTTGTGGAGCGGAGGCTAACAGAAGGCCCCAAGTCACCAGCCATACGGGTGAGCACTACACGGTACACTCAGGGACGTGGGCTACTTCTACCCGCTTACAGCAAGGTAGCCAGGAAGAGTGCAGACAGACGGGGAGGACTAAAACTCCACCTGGCCAGGGGAACTCCTGCTTGCTCACAGACTGACCAGGCCTCTTATGCTAGCCAGTACTCCCGGGAGGGTCTACCTTATAATCATCAGTAAAGACCCTGAACTGCACTGCAAAGACTCTGAGTCATTCCTGCTGCGCTCGTGCACCATCACCCCCATCATCCACACTCACTGCCCTGAGGCTATACTCCTCCCGAGGGGAGTTATCCCATTCTATGCTGCGCACACAACACCAGCCTCAGCGGTCTGCCTCGCAGCGGTGGTACTCCCTGACCGCAATCCACGGGTGGCGCAGTCGGACAATTAACCTCAAAACCTAAGAAAGACTGCAACTGGTTTGACCAGCCTGAGCCACGGGACCGGGTCACCGCCACGGAGACTACAGACCCCAGAGACCCGGCACCGGGTATCCCACACACGTGTACACACGGCACAGGGGGCGCGTCACATGCAGTACAGCATATTACAAACATAAGTCCCATTATTGGGGAGTGGGTGTCCCATGGTATTTGCTTATGCTTTCCAAGCAAAAGCTGCCAAAAATTAGGACGGAGCAACTTGCAATGCCCCTTACAAGAGCCATGCAGTACAGCATATTACAAACATAAGTCCCATTATTGGGGAATGGGTGTCCCATAGTATTTTCTTATGCTTTCCCAGCAAAAGCTGCCAAAAATTAGGATAGAGCAACTTGCAATGCCCCTTACAAGAGCCAAGCAGTACAGCATATTACAAACATAAGTCCCATTATTGGGGAGTGGGTGTCCCATGGTATTTGTTTATGCTTTCCCAGCAAAAGCTGCCAAAAATTAGGACGGAGTAACTTGCAATGCCCCTTACAAGAGCCATGCAGTACAGCATATTACAAACATAAGTCCCATTATTGGGGAGTGGGTGTCCCATAGTATTTGCTTATGCTTTCCCAGCAAAAGCTGCCAAAAATTAGGACGGAGCAACTTGCAATGCCCCTTACAAGAGCCATGCAGTACAGCATATTACAAACATAAGTCCCATTATTGGGGAGTGGGTGTCCCATAGTATTTGCTTATGCTTTCCCAGCAAAAGCTGCCAAAAATTAGGACGGAGCAACTTGCAATGCCCCTTACAAGAGCCATGCAGTACAGCATATTACAATCATAAGTCCCATTATTGGTGAGTGGGTGTCCCATAGTATTTGCTTATGCTTTCCCAGCAAAAGCTGCCAAAAATTAGGACGGAGCAACTTACAATGCCCCTTACAAGAGCCATGCAGTACAGCATATTACAAACATAAGTCGCATTATTGGGGAGTGGGTGTCCCATAGTATTTGCTTATGCTTTCCAAGCAAAAGCTGCCAAAAATTAGGACGGAGCAACTTGCAATGCCCCTTACAAGAGCCATGCAGTACAGCATATTACAAACATAAATCCCATTATTGGGGAGTGGGTGTCCCATAATATTTGCTTATGCCTTGCAAGCA
Source organism: Phyllobates terribilis (assembly GCF_046119375.1). Lineage (NCBI taxonomy): Eukaryota > Metazoa > Chordata > Amphibia > Anura > Dendrobatidae > Phyllobates > Phyllobates terribilis. Next base: position 256,401,574 of record NW_027362764.1, read on the forward strand.
AAAGCTGCCAAAAATAAGGACGGAGGAACTTGCAATGCTGGCACCCTGGTGGTATAGTGGTGGTGGAGGCTGAGGATAAGGAGAATAAGATTAAACAGTCGAAACGAGGAAGCGTATACCCATGTGTGGGTGTGAAGCGGTGCATGTGAATACACCTCCCGAAATAACACAGTGGATTTGACTTTATGTTACTCTACTGTCATTTGGTGGTGATGAGAAGTCTGGCCCAATCCAGCCCTTGTTCATTTTGATAAGGGTCAGCTTGTCAGCATTGTCAGTTGACAGGCGAATGCGCTTATCAGTTATAATTCCCCCAGCGGCACTAAAAACACGCTCCGATAGCACGCTAGCGGCAGGGCAGGCCAGGACCTCCAAGGCGTACAGAGCAAGTTCATTCCAAGTGTCCAGCTTGGATACCCAATAAATAAAAGGCACAGAGGAATCATGGAGGACACTGGTACGATCGGAAAGATACTCCCTCACCATCTTTTGAAACTTTCCACTCCTTGAGAGAGTACCCCGTGCCTCAGGGCCTGTAAGCTGGGCGGGTGTCAGAAAACTGTCCCAGAACGTTGACAGTGTTCCCCTGCCTCTGCTGGATTGGAGTTGTATCTCTCTCGCCTGTACGCCTTGGTTGGGCAACGAACTGTGACCTCTGCCGCTAGCGTGTTCAGATGGGAATTTTTTTAAGAGTTCTGCAGCAAGGGCCTTCTGGTATTGCCCCATTTTTGTAGACCTCTCCACCTCAGGAATAAGAGAGTGAAAGTTCTCCTTGTAGCGGGGGTCTACAAGTGTGACCAACCAGTAATGACTGTCATCCAACATTTTGACAACGCGAGGGTCACGGTTAAGGCAGCGTAACATAAAGTCAGCCATGCGTGCCAGACTGGTAACAGGCAAGATTTCCGTGTCCTCACCAAGATGACGACTGACCATGCTCTCCTCCTCCTCCTCTTCCTCCTCCCCCCTGTCCTCAGGCCACCCACGCTGAACCGACGGTATGACACTTGTACAGGTACTACCGTCTACAACGCATGATAGCAGCTCCTGTTCTTCCTCCTCCTCCTTCTCCTCCTCCTCTCACTCATTGTCCCCCAATGCACGTTGGGATGAGATGAGGCTGGGCTGTGTGTAATCGCCCGCTACGGCTTCTTGATCCATCTCATCATACTCTGGCTGCAATGCCTCCTCTTTAATTCTCTGCAGAGAGCGTTGCAAAAGACAGACAAGTGGGATGCTGACACTAATGATGGCATCATCGCCACTCACCATCTTGGTGGCCTCCTCAAAGTTTGTCAGGATGGTACATATGTCAGACATCCAGGTCCACTCCTGAGGTCTTATGTGTGGCGTCTGACCTGAATATCGACGGCCTTGTTGCAGCTGGTACTCCACAACTGCTCTCTTCTGCTCACAAATCCTTTGCAACATGTGGAGGGTAGAGTTCCAACATGTGGGGACATCACACACCAGTCGGTGTGCCGGAAGCTGCAAACGCTGCTGCAACACAGCGAAAATGAGCTGACAGGCGGCGTACTTTCACGAGCAGATCTGGCAACTCGGGGTACGATTTAAGAAACCGCTGAACCACGAGGTTAAGCACATGAGCCAGGCTTGGTACGTGTGTGATCTCACCTCGCCTCAGAGCCGCCACCAGGTTACGGCCATTGTCACACACGACCATGCCGGGATGTAGGTTCAGCGGTCTCAGCCACAGATCTGCCTGCTCTTTCATAGCTGTCCACAACTCACAAGCAGTGTGAGGTTTATCACTTAAGCTTATGAGTTTCAGCACAGCCTGTTGCCGCTTGGCGGAGGCAGTACTGCAATGCTTCCAGCTTGTAACTTATGTGGTGATATCTGAGATGGAGGCTGAACATGAGGAGGAGGAGGAGGATGCGCAGGAGCTGTACACTGTGGGGGCAACTCTGACTGACATAGGGCCCGCAATCCTCGGTGTGGGGAGGATGTGTTCCGTCCCAAGGTCCGACTGGGTCCCGGCTTCCACTATGTTTACCCAGTGTGCCATCAGAGAGATGTACCGTCCCTGGCCACAAGCACTTGTCTACGTGTCCGTTGTCAGGTGGACTCTCCCAGTAACTGCGTTGTTGAGGGCACAGCAGATGCTTTGGGACACGTGCTTGTGTAGTGCAGGGATGGCACACCGGGCAAAATAGTGTCGGCTGGGGACCGACTATCGAGGGACGGCCACCGCCATAAGATTGCGGCAGGATTCCGTCTCCATCAGCCTAAAAGGCAGCATTTCCAATGCAAGCAGTTGTGAAATGTGCGAATTTAGGACTGTGGCCTGTGGGGCGTTAGCTGCAAATTTCCGCTTTCGTTCAAAGGTCTGGGATATGGACAATTGAACGCTGCGGTAGGACGTGGACGTGGACGTTGATGCTGTTTCTTGAGAAACTGCCATAGCAAGTGAAATACTGAGAGGAGGGGGCATCTTTACATGCAGCATGGACAGGGGATTGCCTTGCACACACAACAGGGGGTTCTATTGCACACACAACAGTGGAAGAAGCAGTGGTGACACCCGCTGACACTGGTCGTGGACCCTGGGTTTCGCCCCACAAAGTCGGGTGCTTTGCTGCCATGTGCCTGATCATGCTGGTGGTGGTCAGGCTGGTAGTTTTGTCACCCCTGCTGATGCTGGCATGGCAGGTGGAACATATGGCCTTTTTGGGGTTATCAGCAGAGTCTTTAAAAAAATTCCAGACTCTGGAAGACCTACCGCTTGTACTGGCAACGTCCCTCGTGTTGGTGTTACGGGGAACGGTTGCCTGCCTTCTGTCTGCGGCCACCACACTGCTTCTTCCTGCCTGTTGGGGTACTCTGCCTCCCACCCCCTGTGTGCTACTGGCCTCACTCTGCATGTCCTCCTTCCACATTGGGTCAGTTACTAGATCATCCACCACCTCCTCCTCTTCCACTTGCGCACCACGATCCTCCTCCTCACTTCCTGGCAATTGTGTCTCGTAATTGCCCACCTCTTGTGACAGATTGCCAACGTCGACTTCCTGTGGCCGTTGCTGTTCAAATATTTGGGCATCGCAACATGCGATCTCCTCTTCCACCACTTCAAGCTTATCAGGCGAGGGGCCCAAATATGGAAATGGACCAGTGAACAGCTCTTCAGAGTGTCCAAGTGTGGGATCACTTGCTGTCTGACGACACTCGGCATGGTGGGAGGAAGGAGCATCAGGGTGAGGAGGAGTATGCGGTCGAGACTCACGGCTACTAAGAGTTGACCGTGTGGAAGACAGACTGGAGGTGGTGGTGCCCAGGTAACTGGAAGTATTATCTGCTATCCAATTAATAACCTGTTCACACTGATCAGTTCTCAATACTGGTGTTGTTCTGTGCTTCCCTAGTAATTCGGTCAAGAAGTGAGAGCGAGAAGATGTGGCTGTTGGTTGTGGCACATTTTCACCTTGGCCACGGCCCCGTCCTCTGCACGAACCATCACCAGAACGTCCACTTCCACATCCCTTGCCACGCGCCTTGCCCATTGTAAATGAGGTAAAATAGCTTACACTTGCACTATCAATGGAAAAAGGTTAATAAAGAGTAGATTAGAACAGTGGAAGAGGAAAACCACAGTTATTGTTTACTGGGGTATACCACACTTTTTTAAATAGAGATATTTGCGGCTGAACAGTGAGCGACACACTCAAACTGCTTTTTTTTTAGATACCAAAGGCCCAAAACTGGATAGTACAGCGATTTGACCCGTGGAACTGCGAAACCACACTGGGATGTCGGGCCTACACAAGACTATTTTCAACAGATATATTTTTGTGTCACAACAGTCAGGAGACACTACTGTTTTTCTTTACGGAAAAAACTACCAAAAGCTGAATAATAGAGATTTTTTACCGTGGGATGGCAAAATCACAGTTATTGTTTACTGGGGTATACCACACTTTTTTAAATAGAGATATTTGCGGCTGAACAGTGAGCGACACACTCAAACTGCTTTTTTTTTAGATACCAAAGGCCCAAAACTGGATAGTACAGCGATTTGACCCGTGGAACTGCGAAACCACACTGGGATGTCGGGCCTACACAAGACTATTTTCAACAGATATATTTTTGTGTCACAACAGTCAGGAGACACTACTGTTTTTCTTTACGGAAAAAACTACCAAAACCTGAATAATAGAGATTTTTTACCGTGGGATGGCAAAACCACAGTTATTGTTTACTGGGGTATACCACACTTTTTTAAATAGAGGTATTTGCGGCTGAACAGTGAGCGACACACTCAAACTGCTTTTTTTTTAGATACCAAAGGCCCAAAACTGGATAGTACAGCGATTTGACCCGTGGAACTGCGAAACCACACTGGGATGTCGGGCCTACACAAGACTATTTTCAACAGATATATTTTTATTTCACAACAGTCAGGAGACACTACTGTTTTTCTTTACGGAAAAAACTACCAAAAGCTGAATAAATGAGATTTTTTACCGTGGGATGGCAAAACCACAGTTATTGTTTACTGGGGTATACCACACTTTTTTAAGTAGAGATATTTGCGGCTGAACAGTGAGCGACACACTCAAACTGTTTATTTTTAGATACCAAAGGCCCAAAACTGGATAGTACAGCGATTTGACCCGTGGAACTGCGAAACCACACTGGGATGTCGGGCCTACACAAGACTATTTTCAACAGATATATTTTTGTGTCACAACAGTTAGGAGACACTACTGTTTTTCTTTACGGAAAAAACTACCAAAAGCTGAATAATAGATTTTTTACCGTGGGATGGCAAAACCACAGTTATTGTTTACTGGGGTATACCACACTTTTTTAAATAGAGATATTTGCGGCTGAACAGTGAGCGACACACTCAAACTGCTTTTTTTTTAGATACCAAAGGCCCAAAACTGGATAGTACAGCGATTTGACCCGTGGAACTGCGAAACCACACTGGGATGTCGGGCCTACACAAGACTATTTTCAACAGATATACTTTTGTGTCACAGCAGTCAGGAGACTCCACTGTTTTTCTTTACGGAAAAAAATACCAAAACCTGAATAATAGAGATTTTTTACCATGGGATGGCAAAACCACAGTTATTGTTTACTGGGGTATACCAAACTTTTTTAAATAGAGATATTTGCGGCTGAATAGTGAGCGACACACTCAAACTGCTTTTTTTTTTAGATACCAAAGGCCCAAAACTGGATAGTACAGTGATTTGACCTGTGGAACTGCGAAACCACACTGGGATGTCGGGCCTACACAAGACTATTTTCAACAGATATATTTTTGTGTCACAACAGTCAGGAGACACTACTGTTTTTCTTTACGGAAAAAACTACCAAAACCTGAATAATAGAGATTTTTTACCGTGGGATGGCAAAACCACAGTTATTGTTTACTGGGGTATACCACACTTTTTTAAATAGAGATATTTGCGGCTGAACAGTGTGCGACACACTCAAACTGTTTTTTTTTTAGATACAAATGGCACAAAATGGATAATACAGAGGTTTGAACCGTGGAACTGCAAAACAACACTTCTGTTTCTCTTGCCTACACCAGACTATTTTCAACAGTTATATTTGTGTCTGAAAAATCAGAGACACGCTTTTTCTTGGGGGGGACGGACACACCAAAAGGTTAATAAGACGGGTATTTGTACAGTGTGAAGGAGAAAAAAAAAAGGATTTTTCCTGGCTCCCGACACCTGGTGCTAAGTCCAGCAATTTCAGCAACAGGAGCACACAGGACTGTAATGCAGCGTTTGCTGGTATAACCACTGTGTCTCCTATACAGCCTGCCTGGTATCTGGGATGGATATTAGTCCTGAAAAGGACTGCTTGTTTGTTCTGGCAGCCTTTACAGACCCTACACTAACTATTTCGCAATTTATATCTCTCCCTAAATCAGCAGCGCTGTCCCTACACTGTCTAATCCGGAGCGACTGTGTCCAAGATGGCGGCGCCCCGTTTTAAATACTCGAGGTGACGCTGTGCGGCCAGCCAATCACTGTAATGCCCACAACCAACATGGCTGCAGCATTACAGTGACTGGCTGGCAATCCCTGCATGTTCATTGGCTCTGTAAAGAGCGCCAAACATGCAGGGCGGAGACGCAAGCTCCTGTCCGAGTAACCCGGAAATGCTCGGTGCTCGCCGAACATCCCGAGTAGCGTGATGCTCGGGCGAGTACCGAGCAGTGTCGAGCATGTTCACTCAACACTAGTTACTACGTTACTATGTTTTATATGTTGGTATAAGTGCAATGCATAGGTGTGCATTCACATTATGGTCATTTGACCCCTTAGTGACCAAGCTAATTTTGACCTTAATGACCAGGCTAAATATTTGAATTCTGACCAGTGTCACTTTATGTTTTTTTCGTGACATATTGTACTTCATGATAGTGGTAAAATTTGTTCGATATTACTTGCGTTTATTTGTGAAAATATCGCAATTTTGGTGAAAATTTTGAAAAAAAAAATCACAATTTTCAAACTTTCAATCTTTATATCCCTAAACCAGTTAGTCGGGCTGTACAAAATAATTAATTAATAATCTTTCACATATGTCTACTTTACATCTTCATCATTTTTCTAACATAATTTTATTTTGATAGGATGTTAAAAGGGTTAATAGTTTAAAAGCAATTTCTCATTTTTTCAGCAAATTTACAAAACCTGTTTCTTTAGGGACCTATTCAGATTGCAATGGACCTTGAGGGGCCTATATATTGGAAACTCCTCAAAAGTGATACCATTTTAAAAACCGCACCCCTAAAATACTTCAAAACTGTTATTTTTTAGCCCTTCAAGTGCATTTCAATTAATGTAAAGTGGAATAAAAATAAAAATAAATTTTTACCTCTAAAATGTTGCTTTAGCGTTTAGCCCCAGTTTTTTTTCACCTTTGCAAGAGGTAGCATCAAAATGTGAACATCACAGTTTGTTACCCACTTTCTTTCGAGCGCAGCGATACCCCACATGTAGTCGAAAAGTTCTGTTTGGACAAGCGGCCGGGCTCGGAACAGAAGTAACACCATTTGAATTTTGGAACACAAATTGGCTGAAATAGATTGCGAGCGACATGTCACATTTGCAGGGCCCCTAAAGTGCCTAGACAGCAGAAACACCCGACAACTGACCCAATTTTGCAAACTACACCCCTCAAGGATTTTATCCCGGGGTATAGTGAGTATTTTGAACTCAAAGATGCTACACAGAATTTGATAAAATTAGGTCATCATATTGAATATGTCATTATTAGTGTTAAGTAGTGATGAGTAAGCGTGCTCTCCACTGCTCGGTACTCGCATCTCACTGCTCAACATGCTCGGCGAGTATTTCTGGTATACTCGGGCGGGAGCTTGAGTCCCCGCCCCGCATGTTTGGCGCTCTTTAGACAGCCAATTAATATGCAGGGATTGCCTGCCACTTACTGTAATGCCGTAGCCATGTTGGTTGTGACATTTCAGTGATTGGCTGGCCACATAGCGTCATCGGGTCTATATAAGACCTGGTGACGGTATGCTCATCACAGTCTGCCCCGGAAACAGGTATAGTAGGGAGAGGTGCTGCTGAGTGAGGGACAGAATTGGTGGTTTAATAGTTAGGTATAGAAATTCCACAGCAAGATATAAATCCATCTGAACTGACAGTTCTTCTGAGGACTAATCCAGCTGCATATAATACTGGTGACAACAGGAGTTAGGCAGGCAGAGTATGTGGACACTGTGTACAGCACAATAGGGTCCATTGCACGTTCTGTCTGCTGCTGCTCTTACAGATATCCATAGCCCTAGATATCAGGGCTAATTTTTTTTTTTGCGCTTAATCCTGATTATTTGCTTAAAAAGTGATACAGTACTCCATTTTACTGCTCCATTTGCTTGTTAGCAGAATACAGCCAGATTTTTTGGATTTTATTCGCATTGCTGTATTGTGGAAGCAAAGAAACTTGTCCATCATCAGACATAATCCCATATTCCTGCCATAATAATCGTGACATTTCTGGAACATGACAAATATTAAAGTCTGCCAGTTGTGTGTTGTTCAATCTATTCACACTTAATCACTGACCAATACCATATTTGTAATGCCACTGCCTAAAACCGTGGTCATCAGACAGGATCAGATGTTACTGAGCTAATAATCCAGAATTTTTTGGGAGTATGCCAGATATTGCACGCCATTTAAAGTCTGCCAGTTGTGTGTTGTTCAAATCTATTCACACTTGGTCGCTGACCAATATCATACTAATGGGCCACTGCCTAAAACTGTGGTCATCAGACGTAACCCCACATTACTGCGGTAATAATTGTGACATTTTTTGGAGTATGCAAAATATTACCCTACATTTAAAGTCTGCCACTTGGGTGTTGTTCATCCTATTCACACTTGGTCGCTGACCAATACCACATCTATAAGGCCACTTCCTAAAATCGTGGTCATCAGACGTGATCTGATATTACTGTGGTACTAATCCTGAAATTTTTGGGTGCGTGTCAAATATTCTACTCCTTTTAAAGTCTGGCAGTTGTGTGTTGTTCCAAACTATTCACACTTGGTCGCTGACAAATACTAAGTGTGTTACAAGGCCAGTGGCTAAAACCATGGTTGCCATACATATCAGATATTTCTGCAGTACTAATCCTGAAATTTTTGGGAGCGTGTCAAATATTATACTTTATTTAAGGTCTGGCTATTGTGTGTTGTTCCAAACTATTCACACTTGGTCACTGACAAATACTAAGCGTACTACAATGCCAGTGGCTAAAAACCATAGTCGTGAGATGTATCAGATATTTCTGTGGTACTAAGGCAGAAATTTTTAAGGAACGTGTCAGATATTACACTCCAGTTAAAGTCTTGGTCACTGATCAATAGCATATTACAAGGCCAATGCCTAAAACCATGGTCATCATACTTGATCCCATATTACTGAGGTAATAATCTTGAAATTTTTGGGAGCGTGTCAAATATTATACTTTATTTAGAGTCTGGCTGTTGTGTATTGTTCCAAATTAGTCACACTTGGTCACTTACAAATGCTGAGTGTCTTACAAGGCCAGTGGCTAAAACTGTGGTCGTCAGACGTATTAGATATTTCTGCGGTACTAAGGCAGAAATTTTTAAGGAAAGTGTCAGATATTATACTCCAGTTAAAGTCTGCCAGCTGTGTGTTCAAACCTATTCACAGTTGGTTACTGACCAATACCATATCTGTGAACAATGTTGACAGAGTATTACGCCAATTTTACGGACTGACAATAAAACATGCAAAAACTAAGCTAAAATGGATTTTCCTGGAAGAAATGCTAAGAAACATTCTTTGCAGGGTCATGACTTGTATATAAGGTGTAGCGTCGGCGTCTCTACCTCCTGCCGGGCAGAGACGCTGATCCCCTCACCACCGCGATCCAGGTCCGGCGTCCTCCAGCTCCCTTCCTGCGTCTGCCCAGGGTGCGTGCACCACGCGCAGTTCCCCGGGCACTGTACTTAGGGCGTGCGCGCACCCTCTCTCTTAAAGGGGCCGTGCACGCCATCCTAAAGAGTCCCCGGCCAATGGCAAGAGGACTCCCTCATATAAGGCACCTCCTCCAAAATGGAGGTGCCTGTGCAAGATTGTTGTTTGTGTGCTAACAAACTCCTCAGTGCTCAGGTTCCAGTGCCCGCCAGCCTGTCTATCAGCCATGCCCGCCAGCCTGTCTATCATCCTTGCCCACCTGCCTGTCTATCAGCCATGCCCGCCAGCCTGTTTATCAGCTGTGCCCGCCTGTCTATCAGCCATGCCCACCTGCCTGTCTATCGGCTGTGCCCGCCTGCCTGTCTATCGGCCGTGCTCATCTGCTATGCCTGTCGGCCTCGGCCATCAGTCCCATGGGAGTCTCCTGCTCTCACACAAGGTTGGTCCCAGAGTGGCACCTGGTTCACCTTCCTGGTCCCTCCTTGGTTCACAGAGTCGACTAAGCCGCCGTGTGGCCAGGGTCGGTCCAGGTAGGCACTTAGTTACACCCCTCTGTTTCCTCCTTGCATCACAGCACAGAGGTTCCACCACCCGGATCCGTAACATAAAGCCAAATAAATTGTAAAAAAAAACTATAAAAACACTGCAGGATCTTTAGTATAAAAACCAGACTCGCCAATGTAACCTCTTAATCCTTGCAAGCTTCGACACAATGTTCACAAGGTAGACAGCAGCGGTGGTGCCACATTGCATGTTAAGTCTTATAGATTGCAGAAGCCAGTCCACAGTAAAAAAAACAGCCATAGAGTGTCCGGGAACCTTCACACAGACTTTTCTTAGCCAGGGCTGCTTCTCTGTGACAGTTGGATTTCACCACAGCTATATTGTTTAGCTTGGTGAAAGGACTGGCACAGAGGGAAACCGTATCTACGCCGGCTGTCATTTCTCCCAGGAAGTCCTCTAATGCAGTTTGCTCCATAAGCAATGGCAGCCCATCCAACATCAGCTCACACTTCTCGGTGCTTCGACACACAAAAATCTTTACATCTTGAATTTCATGACTAGAGAGTTGGACAAGGTTATTACCTACAGTGGTGGCCAAAAATATTGGCACCCCTGCAATTCAGTCAGATAATACTCAGTTTCTTCCTGAAAATGATTGCAATAACAAATTCTTTGGTATTATTATCTTCATTTAATTTGTCTTCAATGAAAAAACACAAAAAGAATTGTCCTAAAGCCAAATTGGATATAATTCCACACCAAACCTTAAAAAGAGGGTGGACAAAAGTATTGGCACTGTTTGAAAAATCATGTGATGCTTCTCTAATTCGTGTAATTAACAGCACCTGTAACTTACCTGTGGCACCTAACAGGTGTTGGCAATAGCTAAATCACCCTTGCAGCCAGTTAACATGGATTAAAGTTGACTCAACCTCTGTCCTGTGTCCTTGTGTGTACCACATTGAGCATGGAGAAAAGAAAGAAGACCAAAGAACTGTCTGAGGACTTGAGAAACCAAATTGTGAGGAAGCATGAGCAATCTCAAGGCTACAAGTCCATCTCCAAAGACCTGAATGTTCCTGTGTCTTCTGTACGCATTGTCAGCAAGAAGTTTAAAGCCCATGGCACTGTGGCTAACCTCCCTAGATGTGGACGGAAAAGAAAAATTGATGAGAGAGTTCAACGTAAGATTGTGCGGATGGTGGATTAAGAACCTCGACTAACATCCAAACAAGTTCAAGGTGCCCTGCAGTCCAAGGGTACAACAGTGTCAACCCATACTATCCGTCGGCGTCTGGATGAAAAGGGACTGTATAGTAGGATACCCAGGAAGACCCCACTTCTTACCCCGAGACATAAAAAAGCCAGGCTGGAGTTTGCCAAAACTTTCCTGAGAAAGCCTAAAACATTTTGGAAGAATGTTCTCTGGTCAGATGAGACAAAAGTAGAGCTTTTTGGCAAAAAGCATCAACATAGAGTGTACAGGAAAAAAAATGAGTCATTCAAAGAAAAGAACACGGTCCCTACAGTCAAACATGGCGGAGGTTCCCTGATGTTTTGGGGTTGCTTTGCTGCCTCTGGCACTGGACTGCTTGACCGTGTGCATGGCATTATGAAGTCTGAAGACTACCAACAAATTTTGCAGCATAATGTAGGGCCCAGTGTGAGAAAGCTGGGTCTCCCTCAGAGGTCATGGGTCTTCCAGCAGGACAATGACCCAAAACACACTTCCAAAAGCACTATAGAATGGTTTGAGAGAAAGCACTGGAGACTTCTAAGGTGGCCAGCAATGAGTCCAGACCTGAATCCCATAGAACACCTGTGGAGAGATCTCAAAATGGCAGTTTGGAGAAGGCACCCTTCAAATATCAGGGACCTGGAGCAGTTTGCCAAAGAAGAATGGTCTACAATTCCAGCAGAGCATTGTAAGAAACTCATTGATGGTTACCGGAAGCGGTTGTTCGCAGTTATTTTGGCTAAAGGTTGTGCAGCCAAGTATTAGGCTGAGGGTGCCAATACTTTTGTCTGGCCCATTTTTGGAGTTTTGTGTGAAATGATCAATGATTTGATTTTTGCTTCATTCTCTTTTGTGTTTATTCCTTGCAAGCAAATTAAACGAAGATAATAAGACCAAAGAATTTGTGATTGCAATCATTTTCAGGAAGAAAGTGAGTATTATCTGACAGAATTGCAGGGGTGCCAATACTTTTGGCCACCACTGTATAGGAGGAAAGGAGGGAGCAGTAGATCAAGGTAATTTGTATATCAGAAAAAGTTTATTTGATCAAAGGTTAAAATATGTTATAGTATAAATATTTTCATATATATGGATACAGGATATAAGCTTAGTACAAAAGGTTTTTAAGAGACCTATGAGCCAAACTACTATGTTATTGTTCCCCACAATCCAAAGTCTAAGGTAGAAAGGTTTAAGTAATATAGAAGAGTATGGGAGACTTCCTTATAGTTTATATATTAGGTCTGATTAAAATAAGGCCATAAGTAATGTTCAAAGGGTAGCTCAAAAAATGCAATTAGAAGAATATATTACCTGTAGACATTGGAATGTGGTCTTAGATTGCTCACTGGTTACCTCGATGCGCGTTTCACCGCTGCTGCAGTTTCATCAGGAGGTCACAATGCCCTGATCTGCAATGCATTTTGGGAAATAACGTGCATAAGCAAAGCCACGGTTTAGGCCACTGAAGGTCATTATTAAGCGAAACTCATACAGCTTTCTCACAGACTGAAAGAAGGGTATCAATGCATCTTCATATATCTCCTGAGGAATATTGTCAATAAACATTTCAGAACCATGTGGAGGAGCTTCTCCAGCCCAAACTGGCGGGGGGCCACCATATTTCCTTTGTCCATTCTCTTGCACCAGTGATCCAATCAATGAGTCCAATCCTCATCCAATCAATGAGTCCAGCTTTATTTTTCCTGTTCACAGAGTTGTGCCATACCTAAGGTTCGTATCCTACACTGGCTGCTCCCTTCTGCTCCGTGGCTGCTCTCCTGCTGTGTCTGTGTCTCTTTGGATAAAGCCATGCTACTAAGCTGATGGTCTGCAGAGAGTCTGTTCTTTGATTCTCCTTGTAAAGTCTCTTTCAATTCTCTGTCTCTAATCTCACGCTACAGAGGCATATGTTAGTTAAAGAGTTCAATTGTCCTTTGAAGTACACATCCACGGGTCAAGGATTAGGGAGAGTATTATTCCACAGGGCTTATGTCTTATGGTTTGACCCTTTAACCAATTTACATAGCTAGTATAGCAGGGGGCTCTTGTGAATAAACATCTAGCTGGCTTTAGTATAATATGAAATTAGCATAGTAACAACCGTCATTGTTTCAGAACCAAGAGAAGACAGCAAACAGAGTTATACAAATACTGGTCTGTCCTTCTTGACCCACCACAGAAATACACATACATTCACAAGTCAACACAAACACAATAGTGTATTTCTCTTGGCTTGTCAAATCTAACTATCTGGTTGATTAAGAGAATAAGTTGTTTCGTCACAGTAGTGGAGGGCCACAGTTAAAAATTTATTTTCTATAATTAAGGAGTGGGTCTCCTAGACTGATAATGCCCAAGCACTAAGTGCATGGGCTGAGAAACATTGACCCTGGGGGCGTATACATATGTATTATATATGAAGTTAGAGGTAGGCCTCTAAATATAGTTCCTACGCGCATCATAAACACCCTTAAAAAAATTATATGGGAGTTGCATGATGGTCACCATGGTGATATGGTGGTGGAGGAAGAGTAGAAGGAGAAGGAGGAGGGCAACATAAATAGAAGAAATCCTGAGGTGTATATATTACCCATGTCTGGGTATGAAGGGGTGCATGGGAATAGACCCCCCCAAAAAATAACCACTGGATTTGAGTTTATGTTCGATGCTATCATCTGGTGGTGTTGAGAAGTCTGGCCCAATCCAGGCCTTGCTCATTGTGATAAGAGTCAGCCTGTCAGCATTTTTAGTTGACAGGCGGATGCACCTATCAGTTATAATGCCCCCGGCGGCACTAAAAACCGTCTATGACAAAACTCTAGTGGCTATGACCTCCACGGCGTACTGAGACAGTTCATGCCACATGTCCAGCTTGGATACCCAACAGTTGTAAGGCAAAGAGAGGAATCATGGAGGATGCTGGTACGGTCACCAAGGTAGTCCTGTATCATCTTCCAAAACGTTTCCCTCCTTGTCAGAGTACCCCGTGTATCAGGGCCTGGGCGCTGGGAGGGTCTTAGAAAACTGTCCCAGACCTTTGACAGCGTTCCCCTGCCTCTGCCACATCTGGTTTGTGTCTCCCTCGCCTGTACTCCTTGGTTGTCCAATGATCTGTCTGTGACCTTATTTTTATTATAATTCTTCAACAAGGGCCTGAACTGAATATCTCCAAAAATTAACTCCATCTGTTTCCTCCCTCTACCTTCCTATACCTGACTTTTACTAGCCAACCTATACCTGACTTTTACAAACCTACCTATATCTGACTTTTACTAATCTACTTATACTGACTTTGCAATTTCCTTTAGGTGGTGCCACCATAACTCCCACTCAGCACGCCTGCTGTTTTGGAGTCATATTTGACACACAACTGTCCTTTATTCCCTATGGAAAATCACTCACTCCCTCAAGTCACCTGCACCTTAACCCCTTAGTGACCAATAGACATCTTTTTACTGACCTGCGATATAAGAGACTAGCCTTCCCTGACAGGTGACAATCCTGTAAATGTCACCTGTACAGTATAGCTGACAACTTGCGCATCAGCCACGATCAGTGTTGGCACCGACCATGGACGTTTAACCCCTTAGATTCTGTTGTCAATAGTGACTACAGAATCTAAACAGTTAACAGAGTTACAATAACAACAAAGAAAATTGGAGCTGAATATCCCACAATGTAAAGATACATGGAGAAAGTATATTTCGATTAAAAAAACATTTTATTAATACATAATTTAAAAAACTGCATCAAAAAGTAGAACTAATGATTATATGAAAAAGTTTGTGTGGTGATGACACCAGAAAAAACGTGACACATACATCATATAAATCCAATAGTACAAAAAAGTTATTTTCTGAATAAATATCAATTAAGTTGGAATCAGCATGAAAAAAGGTAGCATGTATAGAAAAATATAATTGACACTGCTGGAAAATATGGAGAAATGTCAATGGCAATGTGCTGCAATGTACAGCGTATAATTCTAAAACCTATTCCGCAGTGAGAGATATGCAAAGTCTCATTGTCTTACCTACAAGTGACTAGTGCATGTGCATCTATATAAACAAATGGCGAGCACAGTGGTAAACCATAAATCAGAATGTAGGTGCGACAAACTTATAATCTAAACATGCTTACCCATAGGGAGATGAATGTATCGTGTATGTCACGCTGCCCCGATGCTCATTTCGCCTGCCCTGCTTCCTCAGGGGACTAAGGTTCAACTGTGTCAGTCTGTATATATGTATGCCTTCCTAATTAAGTCCAGGTGAAACTCATGATAGAAGGCGTAGCATGTAGTAGGAGTGTGTGGGAAAGGGAGACCAATAGTGGATCAGCCACCCAGTGTGGCTATTAGAAAGCAGAGCCGCGTCCAATCAGCGCATGTGGGCAGGAGAGTGAGCGATGTGCCAGTCACCCCAGGCCAATCTCGGAGCATCGTGCGTTCCAGGAAGAAATGCTTCTGACGCGCCCCTGGGCCTGTGTCGCGCTGCGTTGCGCAGGCGGGAGCTTACCCGGAGCCGGATCTGTTGAGGGTTGTAGTCTCGTGGCGGTGACCCGGTCCGTGCCCAGGGAGTCAGACTAAGTGGCGCTGTATCAGCGGTAGATGTAGGACGACTACGCCACCCGTTGAATGCAGCTATGGAGCTGCCGCTGCAGGGCAGACCGCTGAGGCCGGTGGTAGGATAGTGCAGCGTAGATGGTATAACCCCCAACGGGAGGGGTATGGCCTCAGGGCAGCCGACGTGGATGATGGGGGTAGCAGGAATCACTCAGAGACGATGCGGTGTGATTCAGGGTCTTTACTGGTGACAAAGATAGACCCTCCCGGAGTACTGGCTAGCGATCGGGGCCTGGTCAGTCCTTGAGCAGATGGGATCTCCCCTGGCCATGCGGAGTTGTAGGCCTCCCCAACTAACGATACTCTTCTGGCTACCTTGCTAGAAGCGGGTATAAGTAGCCCACGTCCCTGAGTGTACCGTGTGGTGCTCACCCGTATGGCCGGTGACTCGGGGCCTTCTAGTAGCTTCCGCTCCATGACGGCGGTGCTGGTCCCATGCGTGTGACCGTGCCTTCGGGTTTCTTGGCCAGAGGACCTGAAATCCCCTGCCTGACGGATTCTGCTGCTGGGTAGGAGTTAGTCCCCACAGCCTCGGACTCCGGGTCCGGTAAGAAATCTTCTCAGTCAGGGCGAGCTCTGCAGCTGCCAGCCCCTGACTCCTTGTAACACTGCTCCCACAGAGCTCCTGTTGTTTCTTCCTATGCTGCTTCTCTTCTCTACTTCTGGCATGGCCCAGGAGCTGGGCCCAGCTGGAGCCACAGCTCCCTGTCAGCCCTCCTGGCTGCACTCTCCCTCTGAACTCTCTAACCCAGCCTCAGCCCCAGGTTTATCTAGGGGAAGTCCTTCCCCTCCCAGGACTGGGCAGGAGGTGTGGCATGCACAGGATCCCTGACCAAGAGACCTCCCACCTGCTCTCAGACATAACATTGCCGTTACTGTGGAAACCAGACCCCTGGGGTGCCACATTCCCCCCTAGTGAAATTTAGTACTCCGGGACTAAACATATTTTTAAACATAACAAGGTATAAACAATAATAGTACAATAAGAAAAACACATAAAGATGGTTACGGCGTGTCCGCAACCGGGTGCAGTCTTTGAAGAAAAGCAAGGTGTCCATTTCACCAAAACAGGGAGACGTAACCAGGTAGGGGTCTGTCCTGCCCCGAGTCCTTAACAGTCTTTTAGTCCATCCTGGGTTACGCTCCACTAACTGTACAAAGGATTCCCGGTAAATCCACCAAGGACTCCTAAAAATAACTAGAAACACATAATTATTTACAGGATATGGCCGCTCTCAGTCCTCGGCCAGGTAGAGGGAAAGAACGACCGCTCTCAGTCCTCGGTCAGTGGGGATAAGGATTGGCTGCTCACAGTCCTCAGCCTGGTAAGGGATAGGGGATGGCTGCTCACAGTCCTCAGCTTGGTAAGGGATAGGGACACACGGGGAACAATTCACTAATCCCAACGGGGACCATATTTTAATTAACACCAGTCCTTGTACCCTTACGGGTAACTATTTACAGCTCTTTATTCACGCTACTTCCCTTCAGTAGCTATGTCCTCTTTGTGCTCCCTCCTGAGGGTAGTCCTCAGACCCGTCCGGGTCCTCTTGGCTTTCCTCGTATTGGTAGTACTGCAGCTCCTCCTCGGTTAGCTGGGTTAGTATCTCTGCGACAATCCTCCTCCCAGGTGGCCAGGACTTTACCTCCCTTTGGGCTGCCCCGGTTAATTGGGCCACCAGGATGCTCACTTTTTGCTCCTCTGTGAGGGGGTACACCTGGAAGAGGCTATCCAGCTTTTCTCTAAAGTCATGCAGGGTATGTGACTCCCCTGAGTACTGGGGTAGCCAGGCTGCCCCCGGGATATAGGGCATGGTGAAAGGCATGACCGCAACAGCGGTGGCGCTGGCGGGGGTTGAAGCGGTAAAGCTCTCCTCCGTATCCGACATCCTTCTCCCCCCTAGTGGACCGTGGCCTACCTTGCGATGATCCTCTTCCGTAGGCCGCGGCTCCGCACTGGATCGTCAGGGTTGAGGACCTTCCGTCGCGCTCCTGTGACATCGGCGTCTGCTGGGCTCCTTCCAGGACCTTACGCAACGTCCGGACGTGAGGCGGGGCTTCAGTTCTCGCGCACTTTCGGAGTCCACGCCCCTCTTCTTCCCGCGCGGCGTCCTCAAGATGGCGTCCAATGGCGGGAAAACTCCACGTATGGCGGGAAGAAGACAGAAGATGGCGCCGGATGGCGGGAATCTTCACCACTGGTAAGTTTGAACAGTCTTTTTCAGGCACGCAGTACCCGGTGGTTGCGGGCACGAGATCCTGCCGACTACGCCAAAAGTTGACGCGCCCCTGGGCCTGTGTCGCGCTGCGTTGCGCAGGCGGGAGCTTACCCGGAGCCGGATCTGTTGAGGGTTGTAGTCTCGTGGCGGTGACCCGGTCCGTGCCCAGGGAGTCAGACTAAGTGGCGCTGTATCAGCGGTAGATGTAGGACGACTACGCCACCCGTTGAATGCAGCTATGGAGCTGCCGCTGCAGAGCAGACCGCTGAGGCCGGTGGTAGGATAGTGCAGCGTAGATGGTATAACCCCCAACGGGAGGGGTATGGCCTCAGGGCAGCCGACGTGGATGATGGGGGTAGCAGGAATCACTCAGAGACGATGCGGTGTGATTCAGGGTCTTTACTGGTGACAAAGATAGACCCTCCCGGAGTACTGGCTAGCGATCGGGGCCTGGTCAGTCCTTGAGCAGATGGGATCTCCCCTGGCCAGGTGGAGTTGTAGGCCTCCCCAACTAACGATACTCTTCTGGCTACCTTGCTAGAAGCGGGTATAAGTAGCCCACGTCCCTGAGTGTACCATGTGGTGCTCACCCGTATGGCCGGTGACTCGGGGCCTTCTAGTAGCTTCCGCTCCATGACGGCGGTGCTGGTCCCATGCGTGTGACCGTGCCTTCGGGTTTCTTGGCCAGAGGACCTGAAATCCCCTGCCTGACGGATTCTGCTGCTGGGTAGGAGTTAGTCCCCACAGCCTCGGACTCCGGGTCCGGTAAGAAATCTTCTCAGTCAGGGCGAGCTCTGCAGCTGCCAGCCCCTGACTCCTTGTAACACTGCTCCCACAGAGCTCCTGTTGTTTCTTCCTATGCTGCTTCTCTTCTCTACTTCTGGCATGGCCCAGGAGTTGGGCCCAGCCGGAGCCACAGCTCCCTGTCAGCCCTCCTGGCTGCACTCTCCCTCTGAATTCTCTAACCCTGCCTCAGCCCCAGGTTTATCTAGGGGAAGTCCTTCCCCTCCCAGGACTGGGCAGGAGGTGTGGCATGCACAGGATCCCTGACCAAGAGACCTCCCACCTGCTCTCAGACATAACATTGCCGTTACTGTGGAAACCAGACCCCTGGGGTGCCACACTTCCTGTGACGTCACATGGAACGCACAGCACCGTGCAGATGCCAGGGGAGACGGGAATCACAAACAAAGCCGCCAACACATGCACACGCCACGGATCTGCAGGTAAATGAGTGTCATGTCCCTGTCCACAGTTCAACTCAAATATATATAGATGTAAATCAATGAATGCTATATACAGTCAATAAAATACAATGTACCCAATGAGAATACACATCATCCATTGATATAGTTGTCCATGTAAATTGTCCATCCGATGTAGATCTATTATCATCAAGTTGAAAACAGAATAGATGATCCTTTTATGGACTGCCATCCACGGACGTTGGTCATATACAACATTCAAAGAAAAGATGAAGGACACCCATCAAGAGCCCATGCTACGCAATATTCATCAAAGGGAAGACAAGATGCTAAAATAAAAGCAAACAAATAAAGACATACACAGTGAGATAAAAATAAGAACATAAAATTAAAATCCAGAGAATATTTGGCTCTTTTTTGGGGTAGCTGCAACACCCAAATATAACAAGGACCAAGGTTGCCAAAATTACTCATTGATTTCAAAAGAATGAGGAAAAACCTAACTTCTCATTTAAACCATTGGGGATCATAGTCCCCAATCTCACAATCCACTTACAATCAAGACGTGCCAGAGCTCATTTGTAGTCCCTCCCTCGGGCACCCAATTGCAAGCGGTCAATACCTTTTACTTTGTGCCACAACTCGAACCCCGAGGGTTTCAATCTAAAATGACGAGGGATGGTTTTTAATAGTGACATATCAGTTACCTGTTCAGCCGCACATATGTCCCTGACGTGTTCCCTCATACGTATACGCAGTTCACGTGACGTCAGGCCTATATATATCATCCCACAAGGACAAGTTGCGTGATATATTACAAAGTTTGTGCTGCATGAAATATATTTTTAAGATCTTGTACTCCCGTTTCCCATCAGCTGATAGGAAAGAGGTTGCCCTAACTATATTACGGCAACCCAAACACGAACCGCAGGGAAAACACCCCCGCTTATGTCTCCCCACATCAAAGGGAAGGATTGAGGTCTGTGGTGCTCATGTGGTGCTCACCCGTATGGCTGGTGACTTGGGGCCTTTGGTAGCCTCCGCTCCTCGATGGCGGTGCAGGTCCCTTGCTTGTGACTGAGCCTCCGGGCTTCCTGTGGCCAGAGGACCTGAAATCCCCTGCCAGGTGGTTTCTGCTGCTGGATGTGGAAATCCTCACAGCCTCGGACTCCTGTGTCCGGTTCTCTGCGTCTTTGGCCAGGGCGAGCTCTGCTAGCTCAAGTCCCTGGCCATCAGCTCCTGTCTCCTACAGAGCTCCTTGCTTGCTGCTCTGTCCCTTCCTAGACTCTGTCAAACTAACCCCGCCCCAGACCCAGTTTATAAAGGGCAGGTTCCACACCTCCGTGGACTGGGGCAGGAGGTGTTGTATGCTAAAGTGCTCCTGACCAGGAAAACCCATGCTCGCTCTCAGACATGGTATTTCTACCACTGTTGCAACCAGACCCCTGGGGTGCCACATATTCAGAAAATAACTTTTTTGTACTATTGGATTTATATGATGTATGTGTCACATTTTTTCTTGTGTCATCACTGCACAAACTTTTTCATATTATCATTAGTTCTACTTTTTGATGCAGTTTTTTAAATTATGTGTTAATCAAATGTTTTTTTAATCGAAATATGCTTTCTCCATGTATCTTAACATTGTGGGATATTCAGCTCCAATTTTCTTCGTTGTTATTGTAAGGCTTTCATAGGAGTTTCCCTTTATTCATCCTCACTTCTATGGCGCCAGTTTATGTATTGATAGTTAACAGAGTGTAGAGGCTCCCTCTTTAATCTCATTGGCACCCTGAGATCTTGATTGTGTGGTCCTGATGTTTGCCATGGCAGGTAACGGCCAAATAATGGCCTTAGAGTCTGCTGGCTGTAGCGGGATGTTCTGAAGTTATCAAAATTTAGATTGTAAAAATAAACTTTTTCATTCTTGTCAAGCCACTTTCCATTACTTCCTGAAAAGAACCAGAAGGGTTAATGAACTACCTGAAAGCAGTTTAGAATACGTTGAGGGGTGCAGTTTTTAAAATGATATCACTTTTGGGTGGTTTCCAACAAATAGGACCCCCAAAGTCACTTCAAAACTGAACAGGTCCCTATAAAAATAAGTTTTGTAAATTTTCTTGAAAAAATGAAAAACTACTGCTACATTTTTAAACCTTCTAAAATGCTAACAAAATAAAACAACACTTTACAAATAGTGCTGATGTAAAGCAGACATGAGGGAAATGTTATTTGTTAATGTTTTGTGTGGTATGACTATTGGGATTAAATGGATAGTGATTCAAAGTTTGAAAATTGCAATTTTTAAAACATTTTTGTCAAATTTCTGATATTTTTATAAATAAACGCAAAACATATCAACCTAAATTTACCATTATTATAAAGTATCATGTGTCACAAAAAAACAGTCTCAAAAGCAATGGGATATCTTGAAGCATTCCAGAGTTATTACATAAAGTGACACTGGTCAGATTTCATAAAATTGGTCCGGTCACTAAGGGGTTAAAAACACCTCCAAAATCTGACCTTTTCTCACCTTTGATACTGCAAAAACTCTTACTGTCGCCCTTATTCACTACTGCAACTCTCTTCTAATCGGTCTCCCTGTAAACAATCTCTCTCCTCTCCAATCCATTTTCAATGCAGCAGTCAGGGTCGTATTTCTATCAAGCCGCTTCACCAATGCCTGTACGCTGTGCCAGTCATTGCACTGGTTAGGTTACTCATTCACTACATAATATAATGCAAACTTATCTCTCTCACTCACTGTAACTGATCAAAGACTAACATCCTCCTTAATCTGAACCTCACACTTCTGTCTCCAAGACTTCCTTCTTTATTTGTGAGCAGCGAGCGTTTCAGTAGACAGTGAAGCGGGATGGTGACGCTAATTATGGCATCATCACCGCTCACCATCTTGATGGAGTCCTCAAAGTTTTGGAGGACGGCACAGATGTCAGACATCCATGCTCACTAATCAGCTCTTATGTGTGGTGACGGACATGAATTCCAATGGGTGTGTTGAAACTGGTACTCAACAACTGCCCTCTGCTGCTCACAAATCATTTCAAACATCTGTAATGTTGATTTCCAACGTGTGGAGACATCGCACACCAGTCGGTGAGCTAGAAGCTACAAATGCTGCTGAAGCACGGCGAGGGCGTCGGAATCTGTAGGTGACTTTTGGAAATGGGCACACACACGGCATACTTTCACAAGCAGCTCAGACAGATCTGGGTAGGTTTTGAGGTTTCACACACGACCATGCCTGGCTGTAGGTTCAGCAGTGAGAGCCACAGATCTGCCTTCTCTGTTCTAGCTTTCAACAACTCTGCAGCGGTGTGTGGTTTGTCACCTGCTCATTGTTATTGGCACCCATGAAGATTAAGTACATAATTTGGAATATCTGCTGAAAAAATTAATCAAGTGATAAAGATGGAGACTGAAGAGGACTAGGAAGGGGGTGCAGGAGCTGTAGAATGTGGGGGCTACCCTGATTGACCCAGGACCCGCAATCCTCTGCATCGGGAGGACCTGTTTCATCCCAGGGTCGGACTGGGTCCCGGCTTCCACAGTATTAATCCAGTGTGCCGTCAGTGAGATGTATCGTCCCTGGCCACAAGCACTTGTCCATGTGTTTGTGGTTAGGCGGTCCTTCCCAGTTACTGTGTTGGTGAGGGAACCGGAAATGTTCTGGGACACGTGCTTGTGTAAAGTGGGGACGCCACACCGGGAGAAATAGTGGCAGCTGGGGACCGAAATACAGCCGCCGCCATGAGGTTGCGGAAAGCTTCCACCTTAACAAGCCTAAAACGCAAAATATCTAGTGCAAGCAGTCGAGAAATGTTGCAGTTTAGTAATGTGGCCTGTGGGTGGGTGGCTGCGTATTTGTGTTTGTGTTCCAAGGACTAAGGTAGGGACAACTGAACGCTACGCTGGGACAAGGACGTGCATGTGGTTGCTGACGGTGATGGTTGCAATTGTGCAACGACAGGTACAGGGTGGGAAGCAGTGAAGGGATTGACAGAGAGGAGAGGCCGGGAAATAGCGGGGGGACAGGTGGATTAGTAGGGCAGCAGAGTTTAGGATAGATTGGAGGGGTGCGAGAGTGTTAGAAGGTAGGCCACAGAGAAGGAGGTTGCAGTAGTCAAGGCGGGAGATGATGAGGGCATGCACTAGTGTTTTTGCAGATTATGGTTTGACGAAAGAGCTTATCTGGGAGATTTTTTTTACTTGGAGTCAGCATACTCCTCAACCTGATCCCCGATCCCACACTAGGTCACTCCAAAAAGTTGTTTTGTTCATATTTCCATTTATAGATTCAGGCCTCTCGCTCGGTCTGCTTCAATGGGGGCAGCAGAAGATTGCATGCAGCGATGCCCAAATATTTGCGCAGCCACGGTCACAAGAAGGTGACAGTGGGAAAGTGAAATTACTGTCACAAGAGGTGGATAATGATGAGACACAATTGCCAGAAAGTCAGGAGGAGGACCAGGATGCAGAAGTGTAAGACGAGGTGGTGGACGATGAAGTCACTGACCAAACCTGGCAAGGTGACATGTATAGTGAGAACATAAAAGAAAAAAACAGAATAAACAGCATGTGCAACAATAAAGCCACCCCTAATTAATACTTGAATGCACACCCTTTGGCATTGCTGACAGCCTCCAAATGTTTCTTGTAGCCATGTAAAAGCTTCTCAGCTGGAATTTTTTCCCACTCTTCCTTTTCAGTTTGGTCAAGCTCTTGAATGTTTGCAGGGTTCTTTTTCCCAATGGCAGATTTCAGCTCACCCCAAAGATTTTCAATGGGATCCCGGTCAGGACTCATTGTTGGCCATTTTAAAACAGTCCATTTTTTATTTTTCAACTATTCCTGTGTACTTTTGGATGTGTGCTTTGGGTCATTGTCTTGCTGGCATCTACCTGAGGAAGACAGCTTCTGCTATTGAAACACATCGTGGCGTTAGAGAGCGTATTAAACAATAAAAGGTTTGTGTGTTATAACCTTAATCCCCTCCCTGTCTAGTTGTTCTAGTGCTTCCCTAACACCACACAATTCTTTCTTTCTTGATTGCTAATCTCCCCTGTGGAGAGCGGTGGAAGCAACTCTGTTTACAAATAGCTTACCACAGGACCTGCCGTGATGTCATTGTGGAACGCCCACTTCGGTCACACGGTCCCGGTCATATGACCGCTGAAGCAGGAAGAAACTCCTTACAGCAGCCCTGTTAAGCTGCGGTCATCATGCAGACTCCCACCTGGAAGCGTTTTCCCTTGTTGTGTGGGGCTCCTTGGCACAACAGGACCTGGTGAGTGGTCACAACATCTCCCCCTTCTTTCCCCCCTCAAACCTCAGGCTCTTCACCATTGGCGCTCCAACTGTTTTTGTTTTCCATTTTCTTGCTGGAGGACCCATGATCTTCGACTCAAACCAAGTTTTCCTACACTGGGTAGGACATTTCACTCTAAAATCTCTGGATAATATTTTTATTTCATGATTCCTGTGATACAGTCAAGGCCTCTAGTACCATACGCTGCAAAGCAACCCCACAGCATTATGGATCCTCTACCATGCTTAAGTGTTGGTAAGGTGTTCTTTTTCTTATAAGCTTCATTGTGCCATCTGTAAACAAACAGTTGCTTTCTTTGCATTGCAAAAAAACTCTATTTTTGCTCCATCTGTCCACAGAACATTTTCCCAGAAGGATTGTGGTTTGTCAAGGTACTCTTTGGTAAAGCACAGTCATTCCTTTTTATGTCTTTCTTCAGCAATGGTTTGTTCTTTGACCTTCGCCCATAAAGCTCTGCTTGTCTTAGTGTGTAGTAGTGATGCTTGCTACTGCTCTGTGCTCGCCCGAGCATCTCAATGCTTGAGATGCTCGGTGCCCGCCGAGTATTTCTGGGGTTGCTCGGAGGGAGCTCGGGTCCCCTCCCTTCATGTTTGGCGCTATTTACAGAGCCAATGAACATGCAGGGATTGCCTGCCACTTACTGTAATGCCGCAGCCATGTTGGTTGTCGTATTACAGTGATTGGCAGGCCGCACAGCGTCATCCGGTCTATATCAGACCTGGCGCCGCCGTGCTCGTCACAGTCACTCCGGAATCAGACAGTGTAGGGAGAGGTGCTGCAGAGCTAGGGAGAGATTTGCTTGTCCATTAGGTTCTGTCTGCTGCTGCTATTAGACATTTCCAGACATAGGTCCAGGTATCAGAGGCCAGAAATACATTTTTTGGGATCTTAATCCTCATTATTTGCTTAAAAAGCAATCCTGAGAACACCATTTATCTGCGCCATTTGCTTGTTGGCAGAGCAAAATACAGCCAGGTCCTTTACATATTACAGTGCTAAAAATGCAGCTATTTAAAACTGTGGTTTGTCCATCACACAGATCAAATATAATTGCGCTGAAAATATTGCCATTTCTGGCCTCCATTGAAATTTTGTTGCAGTGTGTCAGTGAAGCTATTGACACCAGTTTGCTGTTAAAAATAGTTACCTACAGGCCAGGTATTTAAAACTGTATTTTCTCCAACACAAGGATCACACATACGTTGTCAGAAAATACTGCCATTTCTGGCCTCCATTAAAAAAATTTTCAGTGTGTCAGTGAAGCTATTGACACCAGTTTGCTGTTCACAATAGTTACCTACAGGCCAGGTATTTAAAACTGTGTTTTCTCCGTCACATGGATCACATATATGTTTTCAGAAAATACTGCCATTTTTGGCCTCCATTAAAAATTTGTTTCGGTGTGTCAGTGAAGCTATTGACACAAGTTTGCTGTTCACAATAGTTACCTACAGGCCAGGTATTTAAAACTGTGTTTTCTCCATCACACGGATCACATACACGTTTTCAGAAAATACTGCCATTTCTGGCCTCCATTAAAAATTTGTTTCAGTGTGTCAGTGAACCTATTGACACCAGTTTGCTGTTCACAATAGTTACCTACAGGCCAGGTATTTAAAACTGTGTTTTTTCCGTCACACGGATCGCATATACATTTTCAGAAAAAAATGCCATTTCAGGCCTCCATTAAAAATTTGTTTCAGTGTGTCAGTGAAGCTATTGACACTAGTTTGCTGTTCACAATAGTTACCTACAGTCATGGCCAAAAGTATTGAGAATGAGACAAATAGTAATTTTTCCAAAGTTTACTGCTTCATTTTTTGTAATGGCAATTTGGATATACTCCTGAATGTCAAAGAGTGATCAGCTTAACAGCAATTACTGTACTTGCAAAGTCAATATTTGCCCAGAAAATGAACTTTAACCCCCAAAACACATTTCAACATCATTGCAGTCCTGCCTTAAAAGGAGCAGCTAACATCGTTTTAGTGATTGATCCATTAACACAGGTGTGGGTGTTGATGAGGACAGGGCTGGCGATCAATCAGTCATGATTAAGTAAGAATGACATCACTGGACACTTTAAAAGGAGGCTGGTTCTTGGTATCATTGTTTCTCTTCAGCTAACCATGGTTATCTCTAAAGAAACACGTGCAGCCATCATTGCACTGCACAAAAATGGCCTAACAGGGAAGAGTATCGCAGCTACAAAGATTGCACCACATTCAACAATCTATCGCATCATCAAGAACTTCAAGGAGAGAGCTTCCATTGTTGTCAAAAAGGCTCCAGGGCGCCCAAGAAAGACCAGCAAGCACCAGGACCGTATCTTAAAACTGTTTCAGCTGCGGGATGGGACTACCAGCAGTGCCGAGCTTGCTCAGGAATGGCAGCAGGCTGGTGTGAGTGCTTCTGCACGCACTGTGAGGCGGAGACTCTTTGAGCAAGGGCTGGTTTCAAGGAGGGCAACAAAGAAGCCACTTCTCTCCAGAAAAAACATCAGGGACCGACTGATATTCTGCAAAAGGTACAGGGAGTGGACTGCTGAGGACTGGGGCAAAGTCATTTTCTCTGATGAATCCCCTTTTCGATTGTTTGGGACATCTGGAAAACAGCTTATTCGGAGCAGAAGAGGTGAGCGCTACCACCAGTCTTGTCTCATGCCAACTGTAAAGCATCCTGAAACCATTCATGTGTGGGGTTGCTTCTCAGCCAAGGGAATCGGCTCACTCACAGTCTTGCCTAAAAACACAGCCATGAATAAAGAATGGTACCAGAATGTCCTCCAAGAGCAACTTCTCCCAACCGTCCAAGAGCAGTTTGGCGCCCAACAATGCCTTTTCCAGCATGATGGAGCACCTTGCCATAAAGCAAAGGTGATAACAAAATGGCTCATGGAACAAAACATAGAGATTTTGGGTCCATGGCCTGGAAACTCCCCAGATCTTAATCCCATTGAGAACTTGTGGTCAATCATCAAGAGACGGGTGGACAAACAAAAACCAACAAATTCTGGCAAAATGCAAGCATTAATTATGCAAGAATGGACTGCTATCAGTCAGGATTTGGTCCAAAAGTTGATTGAGAGCATGCCAGGGAGAATTACAGAGGTCTTGAAGAAGAAGGGGCAACACTGCAAATATTGACTTGCTGCGTTAACTCATTCTAACTGTCAATATAACCTATTGGTACTCATAATATGATTGCAATTATATTTCTGTATGTGATATAAACATCAGACAAACACTAATAAAAACCAGAGGCCAGCAGATCATGTGAAAATATAATTTTAGTGTCATTCTCAAAACTTTTGGCCATGACTGTACAGGTCAGATATTTAAAGCTGTGGTTTGTCCGTAACACTGATTACATATAAGTTCGCTCCAAATTCAACCATTTGTACTGAGCGTGGAAGATATTGTCCTCCATTTAAAATGGGCAAGGCACGTGGCAAGGGACGGGGAACTGGATGTGATGGTGATCGTGATGGTGCATGCAGAGGTCGAGGCTGTGGGCAAGCTGAAATTGTGCCACAACAAACACCCACATCTTCTCGCTCGACCTTCCTGTCCCAATTAATACGGGACCGCAGAACACCACTATTGAACACAGAGCAGTGTGAAGAGGTTATTGGTTGGATAGCAGATAATGCATTAAGTCACTTAGCCACCACCATCACCACCACCCTATCTTCCACATGGTCAAGTCTCATTAGCCGTGAGTCTGAACCGCATATTCCTCACCCTGAACCTCCTTCCTCCCACTATGCCGAGTGCCCAGAGACAACTGATCCCACACTTGGACACTCCGAAGAGCTGTTCACTTTTCAATTTATAGATTCGGGCCTCTCGTCCGGTCCACTTGAAGCGAGACAAGAGGAGATCGCATGTAGCAATGCCCAAATATTTGAGCCACCATCGTCACACGAAGGAGACGGTGGGAAAGTGTCACAAGAGGTGGACGATGATGAGGCATAATTGTCAGAAAGTCAGGAGGTGGACCAGGGTGCGGAAGTGGAAGACGAGGTGATTGATGGTATAGTAACTGACTCAACCTGGCAGGAGGAGATGCAGATTGAGGAAAGCAGCACACAGGGGGAGGTAAGCAGAGCACCCCAACAGGCAGGAAGAAGCAGTGTGGTGGCTGCAGACAGAAGGCAGGCAACTGCTCCCCGTAACACCAACACGAAGGAAGTTGCCAGTACAACTCTTAGGTCTTCCCGAGTCTGGTTGTTTTTTAAAGACTCTACCGATAACCCCAAAAAGGCCATTTGCACCACCTGCCAGGCCAGCATCAGCAGGGGTGGCAGAACAACCAGCCTGACCACCACCAGAATGATCAGGTACAAGGCAGCAAAGCACCCGACTTTGTGGGCTGAACCGCAGGGTCCAGGAACAGTGTCTGCGGGAGGCACTACTGCTTCTTCCTCTGTTGTGCATGCAAGCTTATCCCCTGTCCATGGTGCATGCAAAGATGCCTCCTGCCCTGCACCTGCCGTTGCACACTCTCAAGTAGCAGCATCAGGAAGCACGTCCATGTCCTTGTCCCAGCGCAGCGTTCATTTGTCCATACCTCAGTCCTTGGAATGCTAGCGCAAATACGCAGCCAACGCCCCACAGGCCACACTACTAAATTCCCACATTTCGTGACGGCTTGCGCTCGAAATGTTGCCTTTTAGGCTCGTGGAGACGGAAGCATTCCGCAACCTGATGGCGGCGGCCATCCCTAGGTACTCGGTCCCCAGGCGCCAATATTTCTTCCAGTGTGCCGTCCCCGCATTACACAAGCACGTGTCCCAAAACATTAGCCGTGCGCTCAACAATGCAGTTACCCGGAAAGTCCACCTAACCACGGACATGTGGACAAGTGCTTATGGGCAGGGACGGTACATCTCGCTGATGGCACACTGGGTTAACATAGTGGAAGCCGGGACCCAGTCGGACCTTGTGATGGAACACATCCTCCCGACGCCAAGGATTGCGAGCCCTAAGTCAATCAGGGTCATCCCCACAGTCTACAGCTCCTGTACCCTCATCTTCCTCAGCCTCCTCCTCCTCTTCAGCCTCCATCTCAAAAATGACCACATCAGTCACAAGCTGGAAGCACTGCAGCACTGCCTCGGCAAAGCGGCAACAAGCTATTCTGAAGCTAATATGCTTAGGTGACAAACCGCACAATGCTGAAGAGTTGTTGACACCTCTGAAAGAGCAGACAGATCTGTGGCTCACACCGCTGAATCTACAACCAGGCATGGTCATGTGTGACAATGGCTGGAAACTGGTGGCAGCTCTGAGGTGAGATGAGCTCACACACGTACCATGCCAGGCCCATGTGCCTAACCTCGTGGTTCAGCGGGTTCTCAAATCCTACCCGGAGCTGCCGGATCTGCTTGTCAAAGTTCGCTGCCTGTGTGCCCATTTTAGAAAGTGACCACCCTTGTCGTGTTTCAGCACCGTTTGCAGCTTCCGGCTCACAGACTGGTGTGTGATGTCCCCACGCATTGGCACTCTACACTGCAGATGTTGGGAAGTATTTGTGAGCAGAGGAGGGCAATAGTTGACTACCGGCATCAACAAGGCCGTCGTTATTCAGTTCAGACTCCAAACATAAGACCTCAGGAGTGGACATGGATGTCAGACATATGTACCATCCTACAAAATTTTGAGGACTCCACCAAGATGGTGAGTGGCTATGACGCCATAATTAGCATCACCATCCCGCTTCTCTGTCTTCTGAAATGCTCTCTGCTCACAATCAAAGAGGATGCATTGCAGGCGGAGCACAATGAGATGGAGCAAGGAACCATACAGGGTGATTACACACAGCCCAGCCTCATCTCATCCCAACGTGGATTTGGTATCAATGAGAAAGAGGAGGAGGAGGAGGAAGAACTGGAGCTAGTTTCATGCGCTATAGATGGTACTACTTGCACAACTGTCATGCCATCTGTTCAGCATGGATGGCCTGAGGACAGAGAGGAGGAGGAGGAAGACAGCATGGTCAGTCGTCCTCTTGGTGAGGACATGGAAGTCCTGCCTGTTATCAGTCTGGCACGCATGGCTGAGTTTATGTTACGCTGCCTTTCCCATGACCCTCGGGTTCTCAAAATTTTGGGTGACAGTCATTACTGGTTGGTGACACTTTTATACCCACGCTACAAGGAGAACTTTATATATCTTATTCCTGAGACAGACAGGTCTACAAAAATGGAGCAGTACCAGAAGGCCCTTGTTGCTGAACTACTAAAAAAATTCCCATCTGAAAACGCTGGTGGCAGAGGTCACAGTTCATTGGACAAACAAGGAGTACAGGCGAGAGAGACATAACTTCAATCCAGCAGAGGCAGGGGAACACTGTCAATGTTCTGAGAGAATTTTCTCAGTTCTTCACATCGTGCAGGCCCTGAGGTGCGGGGTACTCCCACAAGGAGTGCAAAGTTTGGGAAGATGCTGAGGGAGTACCTTGCTGACCGAACCAACATCGTGATTCCTCTGTGCCTTATAATTATTGGGTATCCAAGATGGATAAGTGGAATGAACTGGCTCTCTACGCCTTGGAGGTCCTGGCCCGCCCTGCCGCTAGCCTTTGATCAGAACAGGTTTTTAGTGCCGCTGGTGGAATTATGACTGATAAGCTCATCCGCCTGTCAACTGAAAATGCTGACAGGTTGACTCTTATAAAAATGAACAAGGGCTGCATTGAGCCAGAGTTCTCAACACCACTGAATGATAGCAGCGTAACATAAACTCAAATCCAGTGTCTTTTTTTGGGAGGTGTATTCCCATGTACCTCTTCACACCCTCACATGGGTATACGCTTCCTGATTTTGGCTATTTGCTCTTGTCCTACTCCCTCCCCTCATCTTCATCCTTCACCACTATATCACCAGGGTGACCGTGATCCGTGATGCAACACCCTCATAATTTTTTTAAAGGGGCAATGGAGTGCCTCTCTATTTTTGGCAGCCCTTGCATTCACTGCATAGGGCAACACTATGGGAGACCCATTTCCTAATAATAGGAACATTGTTTTCAGGAGGCCCTCTGACCTCAATGTCTCTTCCAAGGGGCATTGGAATGCCTCCCAATTTTTGACAGCCCTTGATTTTTTCATGAGGCCCTCTTCGTCTCTAATGGTGGCATTGAAGTGCCTCCCGGTTTTTGCCAGCCCTTGCATTCACTGCATAGGCACATACTATGGGAGACCCACTTCCTAATAATGCGAACATTGTTTTCAGGAGGCCCTCTGATCTTCATGTCTTTTCCAAGGGGCATTGGAGTGACTCAAAATTTTTGGCAACCCTTGCATTCACTGCATAGGCAAACACAATGGGAGACCCACTTCCTAATTATGGGAACATTGTTTTCAGGAGTCCCTCTGACCTCCACGTCTCTTCCAAGGGGCATTGGAGTGCCACCAAATTTTTGGCAACCCTTGCATTCACTGCATAGGCAAACACAATGAGAGACCCACTTCCTAATAATGGGAACATTGTTTTCAAGAGGCCTTCCTCTGAGTCTCTTCAAAGGGGTATTGGCATGCGTCCAAATTTTGGGCAGCCCTGCCACTCACTGTATAAGCAATAACAGTATAGGAGACCCACTCTTTAGTAATGGGAACAATAAAGCATAGCCGGCTGATGGCTCTCTAAGAATAGTGAGGGCTGACTGCTGGACCTTTAAGAATAGTAAAGGCCACCTGATGGCCCTATAAAAATAGGCTTTGTGACTTTCAGAGTCCCTCCTTCATAAATTAAACAGGATTTGTCTGATCATATCTCACACACCACATAGCCAAATAAGGTTGTAAAATGTTAAAATGACATTTCCCGGTGAATGCATTTGTCACGGTTGAAAGCAATGCAAAAGTGCAAAAACGCATCAAAAATGCTACATGTGAACATAGCCCAAGATGTGGAGGAGTATTTTTGTTTTTGGTTATTTATTTTGCCTTATATACAAGTCATTACCCTGGAAAGGATGTTCCTTAACATATTTCCCAGGAAAATTTTGGTTTCGTTTTTGTATGTTTTATTGTGAGTCCGTAAACGTGGTGTAATACCTCCGACAACATTGTTGACAGCAGTGACCTGGGAGTCAGAAATGCTTCCAGGGGTCTTCCCTATGCTGTTCCCATGCCACTTGAGCACTGTTCCCATCGATTTGGGCAATTTTTAGGCCCTCTGCAGACCGCCGGGGGGAGCCGCCTGAAAAATGCTCGAGCTTCCCATAGACTTACATTGGGCTCATTGCTCGGGTCGAGCACCCGAGTATTCCAATACGCTCAACCCGAACAATGAGCAACCGAGCATTTTAGTGCTCACCCATCACTAGTGTGTAGTATATGGTACTTGATGAAACCATGACCCCAGACTGTTCCAGGTCGGCCTTCAGATGTTTAGATGTTTGACGTGGTGTTTTTTCCACCATTCGCACCAACCTTCGAACACATTTCTTGTCAATTTTCCTCTTTCACCAAAGTCCAGGGAGGTTCTTGACGGTTCCATGCTTGGTAAACTTCTTAATAATATTGTGCACTGTTGAAACTGGGATACCAAGTTCTTTGGAGATGGCCTTATACCTTCTGGAAGTCTTGTGTTTGCTAATAAGAGCAGTTCTGATGTCCTAAGACAGCTTCTTTGTCTTCGCCATTGTGACAAAGGAACAGGGCTTAACATGTGGCTTTTTAAAACTTTGAAGTCATCATTCATTGGCTAATTTATGTCACATGGGCACTGACAATTAATCACAAGTGAATCTGTTTTTTGATTTACCACAGGTGAGTCAAAATGTGCTTCCATACTAAATTAAAGTAAAGGGTGACAATACCAGTGACACAGCAAGCTTTATGTTTTTTCTATTTTTTTCCTCACATTGTTTTTTGTTTTAAATTATTGCTTATCATTTGCTGTTTTGCATTTAACACAAGTGCTCTGTACAAAAAAACTGTTTCATTTGATTCATTTTTTTTTCATGAGATATTCTACATTATGTACTTAAACTTCATGCGTGACAATAACAATGAGCAGGACTCTACGCTTATGTGACAAACCGCACACCGCTGCAGAGTTGTTGAAAGCTACAACAGAGAAGGCAGATCTGTGGCTCTCACCACTTAACCTACAGCCAGGCATGGTCGTGTGTGACAATGGACGGAACCTGGTGGCGGCTCTGAGGCTTGGCAACCTCGCATATGTACCATGCCTGGCCCATGTGCTCAACTTAGTGGTTCAGCGGTTTCTCAAAACCTGCCCAAATCTGCCTGAGCTTCTTGTGAAAGTACGCCGAGTGTGTGCCCATTTTAGAAAGTCAGCTACAGCTTCCATCGCCCTCACAGTGATTCAGCAGCGTTTGCAGCTTCCAGCTCACTGACTGGTGTGCGATGTCACTATGCATTGGAAATCAACATTGCAGGTGTTGGGAAGGATTTGTGAGCAGCAGAGGGCAGTTGTTGAGTAGCAGCTTCAACACACCCGTCAGAATTCAGGTGAGCCTCTGCACATAAGAGCTGATGAGTGGGCATGGATGTCCGATATCTGTGCAGTCCTCCAAAACTTTGAGGACTCCACCAAAATGGTGAGCGGTGATGACGCCATAATTAGCAGCACCATCCCTCTTCTCTGTCTACTGAAATGCTGCCTGCCCACAATTAAAGAGGAGGCATTGCAGGCAGAGCACAATGAGATGGAGCAAGGAACTATACAGGGTGATGCCACACAGCCCAGCCTCATCTCATCTCATCTCAATGTGGATTGGGTCATAATGAGGAGGAGGAGGAAGAGGAGAAGGAGGAACAGGAGCTGGTTTCCTGCACTACAGAAGGTACTACCCACACCACATTCATACTGTCTGTTCATCGTGGATGGCCTGAGAAGAGAGAGAACGAGGAGGAGAATGAGGAGGAGAACCAGGAGGAGGGTGAAGAGGAAAGCATGGACAGTGTGAGGAGGAGCTAGTGATCCACAGTGTCAAATGCGGCACAGAGATCCAGGAGAAACAGCAGGAAGTAGTGACCTTTGGATTTAGCTGTTAGTAGATCATTAGAGACTTTAGTGAGGGCAGTTTCAGTAGAATGTGAAGAGCGGAAGAGTGGAAACCAGATTGTAAAGGGTCGAGAAGAGTGTTATCTGAGAGATAGTGGATTAGATTGGAGTGGACCAAGCATTCCAGGAGTTTACAGATGAAAGGAAGATTAGAGACTGGTCTGTAGTTAGCAGTGCAGTTCTTGTCCAGGGATGGCTTTTTAGGAAAAGGGGTTATGATTGCATGTTTAATGAAGAGGGAAAGATACCCAAATAAAGAAAGAGGTTAAATATTTTAGTTAGCTGGGTATTGACAGCTGGGGAAAAGGACTGAAGGAGATGTGACTGAGGGAATAGGGTCACTGTTGCAGGTTGTAGGGAGAGAAGAAGCGAGGAGTCTGGTCACTTCTTTTTCTGTGACAGGCTCGAAGATGGAAAGTGAACTTGAGCTGTGGGAGGGAAGGGGATCCAGACTCTGAGGGGATTGTGCAAAAATATCTTGACGGATATGATTGATTTTTTGTAGGAAATAAGTGGCCAGATTGTCAGCGCGTTGGTTGGTGATGACGGGGGTCTGTACTTTAGGGCTTAGGAGGGAGTGGAAGGTTTCAAAGAGTCATTTAAGATTGTTGGCTAAAGATGTGGTGAGGTGGTAAAGTAGACTTGTTTAGCCAGATGGAGAGCAGAGTTATAAGTTTTGAGCATGAACTTATAGTGGATTAAGTTTTCTGCTAAAAGTGATTTTCTCCACAGACACTCAGCGCACACTTGATCAGTGCTAGAGAAAACGTGTTTGCTTTGTGTGCCAGGGCTGCCGTCTATGCCGGGTCATTCTGCCTGTAGCAGGTGCTGCTTCATCCAGGGCACTCTGCAATGTGTGACAATGCTTGAGTCTGGACAGGAGAGGGAGAGGATGGGAGCTAAAGATGACTGTAGATTGTTCATAAGCTGCTGGGTATTGATGGCAAATAGATTTCTGTATGTATGGTTCTAGATCCACGATAGAAGGAGAAATTCTAGACCCCATGCTACAAAGAGAACTTTCTATCTCTCCTTCCCGTGGCAGAGAGGTTTAACAAAATGTTGAAGTTCCAGAAGGCCCTTGTTGAATCTGACAACGCTGGCGGCAGAAGTCATAGTTTTTGGGACAGCCAAGAAGACACAAACCAGATGCGGCAGAGGCAGGGGAACACTGTCAAAGATCTGGGACAATTTTCTCAGATGCTCCCAGCACCCAGGCTCTGATAGGCAGGGCACTCTGACAAGGCGGGAAAAATTTTGCAAGATGCTGAAGGACTACCTTGGTGACCATACCAGCATCCTCTGTGATTCCTCTGTACCTTACAACTATTGGGTATCCAAGCTCAACAGATGGCATGAATTGTGTCTCTATGCCTTGGAGGCGCTGGTGTTGCACCCCGCGGGCTCGATTGCTACAGATGTGCGATATCTCACTTTCAGATAAGGATGGAGTGTGGATCAGGACCCTGACACCTGCATGCATTACACCACATTTCTGGGGGGCAGGGCGACCGATATGCCCCTAAGATGGGCACGACAGTCCCTGTACCTGGCTGGAGTGGGGGGAGGGAACACCGAGGAAGGGGGGACCCTGTAGTGCAGGATCAGGGAGGAAGAAGTTCCTGGGTGCACAGCCCGCCTCAGGCCTGGTCGCAACGCAAGGCCTGCTGCCCCCTGGCGCCTTTCGCCCATTGGCGCCCCCTGCCCCAGTGCTACCACCTCTGTGCTCGGACCTGTATGCCCAACTCACCGGTCTGGAGGGAGAGCCAGTTCCCCGACCACCTGGGTGGGTCCGCCCTTGTCTTCGGGGGTGCCCATCCGCGGAGGCCGGAGCCCCGCTTCTTCCGCTCCTGCCCGCCCCACAGCGGGTCGATATCCCCCAGCTCCCGGATGAAGAGGTCCAGTATGAGTGGGACCAGTACGGTGAGGACCTCATGGGGTTCTCACAGGAGATGCGCTTGGCCGCAACCCGCAGGCGGGAGTTCTGTCACCGACAGGTGGCGCAGTTGGAGAAGGAGAGGCGGGCGCGGAGTCAGAGGCAGGAACAGCTGCAGGCCCAGAGCGCAGAGCAGAAAATGCGCACCCACCGGAACTCCCAAGCTGCACGCGGTCCCAAGATTACAAGGACCGCGGTAAAATTCCACCAAGAGAAAGGGTGGGGGTTCATCAGGGACCCGACCATGGACACGTACGTGTTCGTTACCCGGAGGGACGTGGAGAGCCACCTGCCAGAAGGTCACCGGGGGCGGGATCTGTTCCCAGGAGACTTTGTGTCCTATACCCGACACCGAGGTCTGCGGGGGTGGTACGCCCTTAACGTCCGGAGGGTAGAAGAGGAGCAACACTACCCCGAACTCGGCTATTCAGAGGACCCGGACGGGTCTGAAGAATATTACGACGAGGAGCAGGAGCGTCAAATAGGAGGACACTGCTACTAAGGAGCGGCAGCGTACACTGTAAATAGTTACCCGTCAGGGTAAAGAGAAAAAGTTGGCTACTGTTACCTGACTGTTGCCTGACTGTTCTACTTAAAGTTACCCGGAGACGGGTTAGTAATATCCGGCTGAGGACTGGGAGCAGCCAACCCTCTGTTTTATCCGACCGAGGACTGGGAGTGGTCAACTTTGTAAATAGTTGCACTTCTTAAAGTGCCCCCTACTGATTTTATAAAGTACTGCAACAACCGACCTCAGAACAAAAACCCGTTTGGCGAGGCCGAAGACGTGGTCCAACTACCGGATCACCAATGCCCTGCAGTCACGCCCAGGGCCTACGTTGAGGGTTTACGAGCTGGTCCCTCCTGTTAAATGTTTTGCCAGTTTGCACCTTATTGAAAAATGGACACCTGGTCGTAAGTTGCACCGCGGCCAGTGAATCAGAATTTACTTGAAAATGTTTTACCTGAAAAAGTTTTATATACAGAATTGTTTTATCTGCTGCTAGAAGAAGAGTTACATAATATTGAAAAAGTTTTATATGATGACTGATAAAAGAGTTCCGGTGATATTAAAGATGCACTATAATGTTTGGTAAATAAAAGTAGCTAAAAATGTTGAAAAAGAGGAAGTGTTTCCCATAAAGGGAATTGTATGTGGTCGGCCGTTTTCTCACGAAAAAAAAAAAAAAAAAACTTTAATTCTGCATGTCTTGTAAATCAAATTGTTTTTGCTCTGTTCCAGCCCGCGGACGTGCTGTGATTTACCAGGGGGAAAGTAGCACCCAGAGGGCTCGGTTGCTACAAAGGTATTGCACCTCACCCAGATGTGCGATATCTCACTTTCAGGTAAGGATGGAGTGTGGATCAGGACCCTGACACCTGCATGCATTACACCACATTTCTGGGGGGCAGGGCGACCGATATGCCCCTAAGATGGGCACGACAGTCCCTGTACCTGGCTGGAGTGGGGGGAGGGAACACCGAGGAAGGGGGGACCCTGTAGTGCAGGATCAGGGAGGAAGAAGTTCCTGGGTGCACAGCCCGCCTCAGGCCTGGTCGCAACGCAAGGCCTGCTGCCCCCTGGCGCCTTTCGCCCATTGGCGCCCCCTGCCCCAGTGCTACCACCTCTGTGCTCGGACCTGTA
This sequence comes from Phyllobates terribilis, assembly GCF_046119375.1. Classification (NCBI taxonomy): domain Eukaryota; kingdom Metazoa; phylum Chordata; class Amphibia; order Anura; family Dendrobatidae; genus Phyllobates; species Phyllobates terribilis. The sequence goes on from NW_027362764.1 coordinate 256,439,810, forward strand.
TGCCCAACTCACCGGTCTGGAGGGAGAGCCAGTTCCCTGACCACCTGGGTGGGTCCGCCCTTGTCTTCGGGGGTGCCCATCCGCGGAGGCCGGAGCCCCGCTTCTTCCGCTCCTGCCCGCCCCACAGCGGGTCGATATCCCCCAGCTCCCGGATGAAGAGGTCCAGTATGAGTGGGACCAGTACGGTGAGGACCTCATGGGGTTCTCACAGGAGATGCGCTTGGCCGCAACCCGCAGGCGGGAGTTCTGTCACCGACAGGTGGCGCAGTTGGAGAAGGAGAGGCGGGCGCGGAGTCAGAGGCAGGAACAGCTGCAGGCCCAGAGCGCAGAGCAGAAAATGCGCACCCACCGGAACTCCCAAGCTGCACGCGGTCCCAAGATTACAAGGACCGCGGTAAAATTCCACCAAGAGAAAGGGTGGGGGTTCATCAGGGACCCGACCATGGACACGTACGTGTTCGTTACCCGGAGGGACATGGAGAGCCACCTGCCAGAAGGTCACCGGGGGCGGGATCTGTTCCCAGGAGACTTTGTGTCCTATACCCGACACCGAGGTCTGCGGGGGTGGTACGCCCTTAACGTCCGGAGGGTAGAAGAGGAGCAACACTACCCCGAACTCGGCTATTCAGAGGACCCGGACGGGTCTGAAGAATATTACGACGAGGAGCAGGAGCATCAAATAGGAGGACACTGCTACTAAGGAGCGGCAGCGTACACTGTAAATAGTTACCCGTCAGGGTAAAGAGAAAAAGTTGGCTACTGTTACCTGACTGTTGCCTGACTGTTCTACTTAAAGTTACCCGGAGACGGGTTAGTAATATCCGGCTGAGGACTGGGAGCAGCCAACCCTCTGTTTTATCCGACCGAGGACTGGGAGTGGTCAACTTTGTAAATAGTTGCACTTCTTAAAGTGCCCCCTACTGATTTTATAAAGTACTGCAACAACCGACCTCAGAACAAAAACCCGTTTGGCGAGGCCGAAGACGTGGTCCAACTACCGGATCACCAATGCCCTGCAGTCACGCCCAGGGCCTACGTTGAGGGTTTACGAGCTGGTCCCTCCTGTTAAATGTTTTGCCAGTTTGCACCTTATTGAAAAATGGACACCTGGTCGTAAGTTGCACCGCGGCCAGTGAATCAGAATTTACTTGAAAATGTTTTACCTGAAAAAGTTTTATATACAGAATTGTTTTATCTGCTGCTAGAAGAAGAGTTACATAATATTGAAAAAGTTTTATATGATGACTGATAAAAGAGTTCCGGTGATATTAAAGATGCACTATAATGTTTGGTAAATAAAAGTAGCTAAAAATGTTGAAAAAGAGGAAGTGTTTCCCATAAAGGGAATTGTATGTGGTCGGCCGTTTTCTCACGAAAAAAAAAAAAAAAAACTTTAATTCTGCATGTCTTGTAAATCAAATTGTTTTTGCTCTGTTCCAGCCCGCGGACGTGCTGTGATTTACCAGGGGGAAAGTAGCACCCAGAGGGCTCGGTTGCTACAAAGGTATTGCACCTCACCCAGATGTGCGATATCTCACTTTCAGGTAAGGATGGAGTGTGGATCAGGACCCTGACACCTGCATGCATTACACCACATTTCTGGGGAGTAGGGCAACCGATATGCCCCTAAGATGGGCATGACAGTCCCTATCCCTGGCTGGAGTGGGGGGAGGGAACACAGAGGAATGGGGGACCCTGTAGTGCAGGGGCAGGGAGGAGGTAGTTCCTGGGTGCACAGTTAGAAAGGTATAAAAGGCGGGCACCATCTTAGAGTTGGGTTGAGTTCGGTTCCAGTCAGAGAGAGGAGAGGACAGGGAGCAGGGGCTCTGTACGAGCTTTGCTCCAGAGGCGGGCCTAGCAACTGAGGCCGGAGTCTGGAGGAAGGAGAAAGAAGGAAGGGGAGGGGAGGAGGCTCCAGGAACAAGGAACGAAGGGACCCCTGGGGTGTGGACCGGCGAGTCGCCACCGCACGCCCGAATCTACCTGCGTGGAGGGGTCAGGCCAAAGGGGGAGACCGGTCCCCGAAACTAGTGGAGGCGGGGAACTACCCTCAGATAGAAACCAGAGGCTGTGACATTTTATGTGGCGCAGCCCCTTGCCATACCCGTTAGGAAGGCACCACTTAGGGTCAGGGAAACGGAGGCCAACGTTTGCCCGCCAAGGCCCGAGGCAGCCAGACAGAAGCGTGGTCATTGGTGGGGTATGAACGGCCAGAGAAAGGACACACAAAGGGGGTCCTGTGAAGCGTTCTAAAGTTATCTTGGAGGTGGCCGAGCCCCTCACCTGGTGAGCACAGTGTCACGTGGGATGTTATGGCCAGCTGAAGTAACTTGGATAAAGAACTGTGAGTAAAGACCCTGGACTGTATTACAGAGACTCTTAGTCATTATTCCCGCGCACCACCATCCCCCATCATCTGCACTCACTGCCCTGAGGCTATACTTCTCCCTTGGGGAGTTATACTACACTCTGCTGCACCCATAACACCAACCTCAGCGGTCTGCCCTGCAGAGGCGGTTCATCCTGACCGCAATCCACGGGTGGCGTAGTCGGAAAATTTATAAATAATAACAAATACCATAAATAGACTGCCATTTGGTTGACCACCCTGAGCCTTGGACCGGGTCACCGCCACGCGGAGACTACAACCCCCAGCATCCCACAAAAGGCCCGGTTCCGGGTTCCCCACACGGCCCAGGGAGCGCGTCACTGGCCGCTAGTGTTTATTCAGAGATGGTTTTTAGTGCCGCCGGGGGCATTTTAACTGATAAGCGCATCCGCCTGTCAAATGAAAATGCTGACAGGCTGACTCTTATCAAAATGAACAAGGGCTGGATTGGGCCAGACTTCTCAACACCACCAGATGATAGCAGCGGAACATAAACTCGAATACAGTGTTTTTTCTTTTGGGTGTCTAATATTGTCCCATGCACCCCTTCACACCCAGATATGAGTATATGCTTCAGGATTTCTTCAAATTTATGTTGCTCTCCTCCTTCTCTTTATCCTCCACCACCATATCACCAGGGTGACCATCATGCAACGCCCGCATAATTTTTTTAAGGGTATTTATGATGCATGTATGAACTATTTTTAGAGGCGAACCTCTAACATTATGTATAATGTATATGTATACCCCCCAGGGGTCAATGTTTTTCAGTCCATGAACTTAGTGCATGGGCATTACCAGTCTAGGAGACCCACTCCTCAATTATAGAAAATACATTTTTAACTGAAGTCCTCCACTACGTCTCTTCAAATGTGTACTGGAGGGCATCCAAATTTTTGGCAGCCCTTGAACTTGTTGCATACGCAATAAGAGTATAGGTGACCCACTCCTTAATAATAGAAAATAAATTTTTAGCATCCTAATTTTTGGCAGCCCCTGAACTTTCTGCATACACAATAACAGTCTAGGAGACCCACTCCTTAATGATAGGATATCTGAAATTTGTTTACGGGTGAGCTATCGCAGTATGGATGACGTATTACACCGATCCTTCCAGGCCTCATACTGCGTGCAGCAGGTGCTGCATAAACAAAATCAAAATCTATTCAATTCCCTATTGATACCATTTTTAGCTGCATTTACAATAGGGACAGGTGCTAGGTGATATCATCAGCTTGAGATGAGTGTTCATTCTGGTCGCATACATCTCTTCTAGTGTTGAGCCACCCCCGTAGTGTTCGAGTTCGGTTCGGTTCGTCGAACACCCGTGTGTTCGCCGAACTGTTCATCGAACTGTTCATCGAACACTGTCGAACACCGTTAAAACCAATGGCAGGCAAACAAAAACACATAGAAACACATAGAAAACACCTTCAAAGGTGTCCAAAAGCTGACAAACTGCTCAGAAGACATAACTAACACATGGAAAAGTGACAGGTACATATAGTCATGCGAAAATAAAAGAGGTGGAGGAGTAAAAGGAGGGGGAGACACAGATATAGGCATGTCATGCCCTTCTAAAACCCAAAAAGTGAGAAGCCGACATGGCCAGTCCGTTCCTGCCCATGCGACCTCCGTGTCGCCGGGATTTTGCCAGAGCCGCGGTGGACCCTGACTGTCAGCCCCCCTCTCCCAATACTGGTGCCTGTCCGCTGGTGGGTCGAGCGAGCCCCCCTGTGGTGGAGGCAGGTCTAAGCTTTTTAATTTAAATTGTCTCTCTAATTTGAATGAATACACTTTAAATCCTTTTACAAGGATCTATTGGAGGGCAAGTCTCATGCCAGCAGCCGCGTAATTCCAGCTCCAGTAGCGTCCACTAAAGCTGCTGCAGTTAAAAAGCTTTCATAAGGATCGAGCTCGGCGTTCCACCGCAAGGCGTCCTGCCGCCAGTCCCAGCCCCTATGCCTTGGGGTGCCTCCTGATGCTCTTCACTGAGTATCCCAGGGTCCCGAAGCATTTCCTTTGAAAAAATTAAGTGTCCAAACTACAGATGGTGTAGCTTGCTTAACAGCTGGAATAATCCGCTGACTAGCAGACACTGCTACTAGGCACAAAGTATTTCCTGGGCTAGAAGCAGTTAAAAATTTGTTATTAGATAATCTCGTTGGATGCTGAGAAAGCATTCCATAGAGTCTCCTGGCACGCCATATATTATTCTCTTGAAAAGCTTGGGGTAGGGGTCTAGGGGACCCTTTTATAGCCAAAATCACAGCCCTGTATCGCAATACGTCACCTAGGCTGAAGATAAATGGAGCTGTAGCACCCCGAGGGCTCGGTTGCTACAGAGGTTTTGCACCTCACCCAGAGGTGTGATATCTCACTCTCAGGTAAGGATGGAGTGTGGATCAGGACCCCGACACCTGCATGCATTACACCACATTGCCATGGGGCAGGGCGACCAATATGCCACTGAGATGGGCACGACAGTCCCTGTCCCTGGCTGGAGTGGGGGGAGGGAACACTGAGGAAGGGGAACCCTGTAGTGCAGGAGCAGGGAGGAAACAGTTCCTGGGTGCATTGAGAAGGGAGTATAAAAGGTGGGCACCATCTTAGTTCAGTGCAGAGAAGTCTGAGCAGAAGTGACAGGGAGCAGGGGCTCTCCATGAGCTCTGCTCCGAAGGCGGGCCTAGTAACAGAGGCCCAGGCATGGAAGAGGGAGAAGGAAGGAAGAGGAGCGGAGAAGGCTCCAGGAACGAGGAACGAAGGGATCCCAGGGGTGCGGACGGGCGAGTCGCCACCGCACGCCCGAATCCACCTGCGTGGAGGGGTCAGGCCAAAGGGGGAGACCGGTCCCCGAAACTAGTGGAGGTGGGAAACGACCCTCAGCTAGAAACCGGAGGCTGTGACATTTTATGTGGCGCAGCCCCTCGCTACACCCGCTAGGAAGGCACCACATAGGGTCAGGGAAACTGGCGCCAAATTTACCAAGAGGAGGCCCGAGGCAGCTGGACAGAAGCGTTGGTAAGAAAGGCCAGACTAAGAATACACAAAGGGGGTCCTTTGAAGCGCTCCAAAGTTATCTGGGAGTTGTCTGAGCCCCTCACCGGGTGAGCACAGTACGACGTGGGCAGCCGTTACCTGCAGAAGTAGTCTGGATAATAAGAACTGTGAGTAAAGGCCCTGGACTGCATCACTGACTCCGTGTCATTACTGCTGCTGCCCTGCACCATCACCCCCATCCTCCGCATACACTGCCCTGAGGCTATACTCCTCCCGTGGGGAGTTATACTATGCTCTGATGCACTCACAACACCAGCCTCAGCGGTCTGCCCTGCAGCGGCGGTTCACTCTGACCGCAATCCACGGGTGGCGTAGTCGGACATTTAAACATCAAAACCACATAAATAGTTCCGCCACTGGTTTGACCGCCCTGAGCCACGGAACCGGGTCGCCGCCACGGAGACTACAACCACCAGCATCCACCAAAAAGGGTCCGGCTCCGGGTGTCCCAAGGCCCAGGGGGCGCGTCAGAACATTTTCATCACCTTTCATAATCACCAATGGGACAAGGCAGGGATGTCCTCTGTCCCCTCTCTTATACATCCTAGTGACGGAGCACCTGCTCTCATCAATTCGCCATAACCCCAATATTAGGTGGATTGAGGTGGGAGGCACCGAGTACAAGTGCTCTCTATTTGCTTTTGATGTCCTAGTATATATCACTCAATCACATATATCCATCCCTGCTGTTATGGCTGAAATAGATCACTTTGTTACATGGTCAAATTTTAAAATCAATGCAGCGAAGTCTGAGGCCCTCGGTGTCTCCCTACCCAAATCCATACAGGATTCCATCCAGTCCAACTTTCCCTTTGCCTGGCCCTCACAGGGTATCAAATACATAGGAATTACTATTCATAGAGACCTCTCCCATCTATGTTATCTTAATTTTGGGCCCTTTGTTGAACAACTCCATACAGACCATGGTTGGCATGTTAGTACTGTAAGATTCACTGCGTGAACCACTGGGGTTTTGTGGAAAAGCACATGTACACTGTGTTCCAAATTATTATGCAAAAAGTGTTTAGGAGTGATAAGGTAAGAATTTTTTTATTTGTCTGTTAAACTCATTAATGGTGATGTGTGTCAGGGCTCTTTATATCACTGTAAGCAATTGCAGACACCTGTGCTAATTAGTTTGGCAGGTGTGTCCAATGAAAGGCAAGACTACTTAAGAAGGCTGTCCCACATTATTAAGCAGACTACATTTTCTGCCAAAATGGGAAAGAAAAAGGATGTGTCGGCTGCTGAGAAGCAACAAATTGTGGAGTGTTTAGGTCAAGGCATGACTACAATCAACATTGTGCGATGATCAGGATGAAGTGTCTTGGCAATCAAGAAGTATGTAGCTGATTCACAGTACACACGTGTGCGTGCTGATAAGGGAAAATTGAAGACTCTTTCCTATAGGCAATTACTTCAGGTTAAAAGAGCAGCGGCAAAAAAGCCTTGTCATAGCAGCAGACAAGTTTTTGAAGCTGCTGGTGCCTCTAACGTCCCCCGAACAACAATATGCAGGGTCCTTCAGAGGTTTGCAGCTGTGCGTAAGCCATCCTGTCGACCTCCTCTATCCACTGCACACAAGCAGAAACGGCTCCAGTGGGCCAAACAATACATGAAGACTGATTTCAAAACGGTTTTGTTCACGGATGAGTGCCGTGCAACACTCGATGGTCCAGATGGATGGAGTGGAGGATGGCTGGTTGATGGACACCCCACGCAAACATGGCTACAGTGCCAACAAGGAGGAGGTGGAGTAATGTTTTTTGCTGGAATCATGGGGAGAGAGATTGTCGGCCCCTTTAGGATCCCTGAAGGGGTAAAGATGAACTCCATAATGTATGTGGAGTTTCTCAAACAGCACTTCCTGCCATGGTTCAAGAAGAAGAACCGTGTATTCCACAGCAAGATCATTTTCATGCATGATAATGCACCGTCTCATGCTGTACATAACACATCTGCATCTCTGGCAGATATGGGCATAAAAGGTGACAAACTTATGGTGTGACCCCCATGCTCCCCTGACCTCTACCCCATTCAGAACCTCTGGAGCATCATCAAAAGGAGTGTCTATGATGGCGGGAGGCAGTTCACATCTAAGCAACAGCTCTGGGAGGGTATTCTGTCCTCATGCAAAACAATTGAAGCAGAGACCATCCAAAACCTGACAAATTCAATGGACGAGAGAGTTCAGAAGCTCCTTTCGAACCAGGGGTCCTATGTGCAAATGTAACATCACCTAGAATAAAGTTTTGAGTTGAAAACTGTTTGATTTCAGTTTCTAATAACCTGCTAATGCTTATAATTTCAAAAATGACCATTTTTTTGTTCTTTATTAAAATGAAAAGGTTGATCGAAGAGTGTGGGGGATCTAAGAGTGTGGCAACCCGGTAGTCAGGATTACTTCTAATTCTGAGAATCTGAGGCAGCAAGAAGGCATTCATGTGTCTTGCGCATCTAGGAGCCCCAAAATTATTTTCCGGGCTAGATGCAGCTAAAAATTATTAGTAATTTTAAATCTGGTGGAGCTTAGTATAGATGGCCTAATAGAATCAGTACTGCACACTGCTACAAAGCCCAAATTATTTTCCAGCCAAGATACAGATAAACATGATTAGTAATTTGAAAGCTAAAAACGGTTGGTGAGGTGATTTTAACAAATCATCAAGCTTTTACTCTCCCCAGGATGACACAGGGGTAGAAAAGTCATTTTGGATACATGATTTGTTCATCTTTATGAACGTGAGTCTGTCTACATTATCAGTGGAGAGCCGCGTGCGCTTATCTGTCAGCACACCACCAGCAGCACTGAACACACGTTCAGACAGAACGCTGGCTGCAGGGCATGACAAGATCTCCAAGGCATAAGTGGCGAGCTCTGGCCATTTATCCAGATTGGAAGCCCAAAAAGTGCAAGGGTCCAGTGACACAGTCATGGCTTCAATGTTTACTTGGAGATACTCCTGTACCATCGTCTCTAGGCGTTGACTATGTGTCAGACTTCTTGTCTCCTGTGGCCTTGCAAAGGATGGGCTAAAAAAGTGGTGAAATGAGTCAGCAAAATTGATGTTACCAGCAGATACTGTGTTTCTGTTACGGTTTGAGTGCTGAACACTCGACGGTCCCACGGTTGGCAAGTTGGAACTGTGACATTCACTACGTGCACCACTGGTGTTTTGTGGAAAAGCACATGTAAGATTCTGCAACAGTCTCTGCTGATACTCCTGCATGCATGCATCCCTTTCTATGGCAGGAATAATTTCTGCAAATTTACTTTTGTACCGGGGATCTAACAGTGTGGCAACCCAGTAGTCAGGATTATTTCTAATTCTCACAATTCGAGGGTCATGTAGCAGGTAGTGCAGCAAGAAGGCACTCATGTGTCTTGCACATCCAGGAGCACCAAGTCCCTGTTGTGTTGGTGGCGAGGTAACAATCATGCTTCCTTCCTCTGTCCTCTCCCCCCAACCTCGCACAACAGAAATGTGATCAAGGTCTCCCTCATCTGATGAATCTTCCATCAGTTCATCCTCCTCTTCTTCCTGGGCTCCTGCACCTTCCTCACTAGTTTGGCTGCTACCATGCGCCCTGGTAAAACCATCTCCCCCACCCTCACATGCCTGCCGCCTTGGTGCTGCCGACCGTCTGGACCTTGAAGATGTTAGCCCTTCCGCATACAACTCCTCCTCCTCTACTTCCTCCACCTCCTCTTGTGCCACCACCTGACTCCGAATTCTGTTTAACATGTGCTCCAGCATGTAAATCACCGGAATAGTCATGCTGATAATGGCATCGTCAGCACTAAACATCTTCGTCGCCATTTCAAAACTGTGCAGAAGGGTGCATAGGTCCCTGATCTGAGACCACTCCTCCAGCGTGATTTGCCCCACCTCTGGATCTCGTTGGCCCAGGCTATACATCAGAACATATTGCACCAGGGCTTGTCAGTGCTGCCACAGTCGCTGCAACACGTGCAGAGTTGAATTCCACCGGGTAGGCATATCGCATTTTAGCCGGTGAAGTGGCAGGCCCAACGACTTCTGAAGAAATGTAAGTCGCTGAGCTGCGGGATGCGAACGGCGGAAGTGAGCACACAGCGACCGTGCCCTCTGCAGAAGGCCATCTATTCCAGGATAGTGGGCTAAAAATTGCTGGACAACCAGGTTCAACACGTTAGCCATACAAGGCACGTGTGTGACATTGCCCCGGCGAAGGGCCGCACCCAGGTTTGCAGCATTGTCGCACACGGCCTTCCCTGGTTTGAGTTCCAGTGGAGACAACCATTCATGAAATTGGTTCTCCAGAGCTGACCACAACTCCTCAGCTGTGTGACTCACATTTCCCAGACATTTCAATGTAAAAACCGCCTGATGACGTTGAGCCCTGCTGCCAGCATAGTAAGGAGGTGTGCAGGATCCCTTCTGCGCAGTTAGAAAGCTTGTGGCATGACCAGACAGGCTTTTGGTGCAGGTGGAGGACATAGAGGAGGTTGAGGAGGCAGAAGCAGTGGAGGAACTTTGACATAAAGAGGATTGACGCACAACTCGTGGGGACAGCAAGACTTGGACAGGAGCCCCTTGTCCTGCTGTCACCTTAGTTACCCAGTGCCCAGTCAGTGACATGTAACGCCCCTGTCCATGCCTACTCGTCCAAGTGTCTGTGGTGAAATGCACCCTGTCACACACAGAGTTTCTCAAAGAAGCGGTGATGTTGTGCGTGACATGCTGGTGGAGCGCAGGCACACCTTTCTTTGTGAAGTCGTGCCGACTGGGCATCTGGTACTGGGGCACTGCGATGGACATAAGGTCTCGAAAATCCTCTGTGTCCACCAGGCGGAAAGGAAGCATTTCTGTAGCCAAGAGCTGGCAGATGGTGAAATTCAACCTCTTAGCTCTTGGCTAGGAGGAAATGGTCTTTTACTTGTCCACATTTGAGGGACCGAGGGCTGGCTGTTGTGCTTAGTCAGGGTTGAGAAGGGTGTCCCCGGCAATCTGCCGGTCTGTGAGGAAGATGCAGGCGGACATGTTAGGTTGCCTTGATCCAAAGGTGGTGCTATCGATGTCGGACAGCGCTCAACACCAGCTGGTGTTTCCACCTCCAAAGAAAATGATGACCTGCCAATCACGCTGGCTGTTGTGGGTAAAGAGGTGGCAGGTCTGCGTCCCAAAACAGGTGTGACTGCTGTCCCCCCAGTCACAGAGGATGAAGAGGCCGCGGATGCACAAGATGTGCCAGACGGTGGTTGGCCCGGCCGGCTAGGCCGCATTGTAGCACAGTGAGCTTCCCACTGCAACTAATACTTCATGTCCATGTGCCGGTTCATGTATTTTTTGGCCTCTACTTAGCTTTTGCTGACAAATGTAATAGATGACACGAGTTGGGTCATCTTTATCGATCTGAAAAAATGCCCAGGCTATGCAAGGCTTAGCACCCATGCGACCTGAAGAGCCACCACGACTTGTGGTGAGAGGCAGAGTTGTGTTTGAGGATGCAGTTGTTGACGTGCTTCCAGTACTACGTCTCTGTCCAGGAAGGCGCAACCTGACCTCGTCGTCACGAGCATCCTCCTCCACCTCCTCTGCTGACCTCATCTCTTGGCTGACTGTGGGTTGACAGTAAGTGGGATCTCCAACCTCATCATCATCACCCTGTGTGTTATCACACCCGTCGTCCTCAGAGCCAACCTTTTCCTGCCCTGACAAAAAACTAAAGTTGTCGCTCCAATCAGGTGTTTGAGTCTCATCATCATCTTAATCATTGTCTCCACCAACAGGAGTTACAGTTTGGGAATGAGGGTCTACATTATGGTCAGAACCTTCTGCGTCTGGTCCTGGATCCGACCCATAAAGATTCTGGGCATCAGTGCAGATCATTTCCTTGTCTGGATTCACAGAAGCTCTGGAGCTGACCTCTGATTCCCAGGCTATAGTATGAGTAAACAGCTCTGCAGACACAACCATCTCTTCTACCCCATACTCAGACGGGCAGCTGGAGATTTGGGAGCTGTGAGGAAGCAAGTGCGATTGAGGTGACACCTCTGAGGGCTGGAGTATTTGTGATGTTGAAGTTGAGGTGGAGGACAGCCCACTTAAAGGAGCACTTGATATCCGTTGAAGCACCTGCTGTTTTTGTGCCTCATCTGGAATTTGTAGCGATTGGCGTGGCCGTAAGAAAGGGATCTTATCACATTGTCCGCTAAAAGAAGTAGACATTTTAGTTTGGCTGGAAGATGGTCTTTCTTCTGCAGATGTTACTGTTGCTTTAACACCTACCCCACGGACACAACCTTTTTTCCCCTTCCCAACATGCCTATTCCCCTTTCCACCAGCAGCAGGCCTTTTTCCACTCATTTTGGTGGTTAACTAATTCACAACTCTGGAGTTGTTTGCTCAAAAAAACAATGGACGGGAACCGAGCAGAGCTGAGTGGCCAAACAGTGGTATTAGGCCAAAAGTATTGGCTGGGTTAGATGCAGATAAAAATGATATTGTATTTGCAACCTGATGGAGGTCAGTATAGATGGACTAATAGAACAAGTCCCACACACTGCTACAAGCTGAAATATTTTTTCAGAGCTACATGCAGAAAAACATTAGATTGAATTTGCAACCTGGTGGAGGTTAGTATAGATGGACTAATAGAACAAGTCCCACACACTGCTAGAAGCCCAAATATTTTTTCAGAGCTAGATGCAGATAAAAATTATTTTTAATTTGCATCCTGGTGGAGGTTAGTATAGATGGACTAATAGACCAAGTCCCACACACTGCTAGAAGCCGAAATATTTTTTCAGAGCTAGATGCAGAAAAAAATTATATTAAATTTGCAACCTGATGGAGGTCAGTATAGATGGACTAATAGAACAAGTCCCACACACTGCTAGAAGCCCAAATATTTATTCAGAGCTAGATGCAGATATAAATTATTTTTAATTTGCAACCTGGTGGAAGTTAGTATAGATGGACTAATAGACCAAGTCCCACACACTGCTAGATGCCCAAATATTTTTTCAGAGCTAGATGCAGAAAAAAATTATATTGAATTTGCAACCTGATGGAGGTCAGTATAGATGGACTAATAGAACAAGTCCCACACACTGCTAGAAGCCCAAATATTTTTTCAGAGCTAGATACAGATAAAAATTATTTCTAATTTGCAACCTGGTGGAGGTTAGTATAGATGGACTAATAGACCAAGTCCCACACACTGCTAGAAGCCGAAATTTTTTTCAGAGCTAGATGCAGAAAAAAATTAAATTGAATTTGCAACCTGATGGAGGTCAGTATAGATGGACTAATAGAACAATTCCCACATACTGCTAGAAACCCAAATATTTTTTCAGAGCTAGATGCAGATAAAAATTATTTTTAATTTGCAACCTGGTGGAGGTTAGTATAGATGGATTAATAGACCAAGTCCCACACACTGCTAGAAGCCCAAATATTTTTTCAGAGCTAGATGCAGAAAAAAATTATATTGAATTTGCAACCTGATGGAGGTCAGCATAGATGGACTAATAGACCAAGTCCCACACACTGCTAGAAGCCCAAATATTTTTTCAGAGCTAGATGCAGATAAAAATTATTTTTAATTTGCAACATGGTGGAGGTTAGTATAGATGGACTAATAGACCAAGTCCCACACACTGCTAGAAGCCGAAATATTTTTTCAGAGCTAGATGCAGAAAAAATTATATTGAATTTGCAACCTGATGGAGGTCAGTATAGATGGACTAATAGACCAAGTCCCACACACTGCTAGAAGCCCAAATATTTTTTCAGAGCTAGATGCAGTTAAAAATTATTTTTAATTTGCAACCGGATGGAGGTTAGTATAGATGGACTAATAGACCAAGTCCCACACACTGCTAGAAGCCGAAATATTTTTTCAGAGCTACATGCAGATAAAAATTATTTTTAATTTGCAACCTGGTGGAGGTTAGTATAGATGAACTAATTGACGAAGTCCCACACACGGCTAGAAGCCCAAATATTTTTTCAGAGCTATATGCAGAAAAAAATTATATTGAATTTGCAACCTGATGGAGGTCAGTATAGATGGACTAATAGAACAAGTCCCACAGACTGCTAGAAGCCAAAATATTTTTTCAGAGCTAGATGCAGAAAAAAATTATATTGAATTTGCAACTTGATGGAGGTCAGTATAGATGGACTAATAGAACAAGTCCCACACACTGCTTGAAGCCCAAATATTTTTTCAGAGCTCGATGCAGAAAAATATTATATTGAATTTGCAACCTGGTGGAGGTTAGTATAGATGGACTAATAGAATGATGCTATGCCCAAAAGGTTTTACTTCACTAGATGCAGTAAAAAAATTGGTATTCTATACACAGGTAGTGTAGCTTGCAACACAGATAGGCTACTCCACTGACTAACACACTCTGCAATAGGCCAAAAAGGATTAGCTTTGCTAGATTTAACCAAATGCTGTGAAAAAAACTTGCACAGCACTGGCACAGACCTGCCTGGCAAAAACTGATAGGAACTGATGTAACTTAGTCCTGAAAAGGACTGCAATTACAATTAGTTTTTACTCCCAACCTATCTATTTAAGAGCACAGACCTGCCTGATAAAAGTCGTAGGAAATGATGTAACCTAGTCCTTAAAAGGACTGCAATCACAACTCTTCCCCACTCCCAAGCTATCTGTAGATTTGTGCGAAAGTTGGCTTGAAATTAACAAGGTTTAGCGCACACAGCAACAGCGGTGCCGTCTAACACGCAACTGCAGCAGTGAGAAAATGGTGGTGACGGGGATAATGGCTGGGTCTTATAGGGCAAGGACATGTGACATACACTGCCAATGACACATGCACTTGCTTGTGTGAAAAAAAGCACTTTGCTCCGTGTGTGCGCTCCTGATAGGCTGACAGATTGCACCTCCCCACTGTAAATGCGGGAAAGAAAAAAAAAAAGTGGAGATCTTCATTATTCCTGCAGAGATCCATCCCCTGCCCCCCCCCCCCCGCCCCGCTGTACACTCAAACTGCGTATTAACATTAATTTTCAGCATTACTGAGAAAAAATCCAGTTATGATTTTGGTGCACGAACAGTTATCGAACATAACCTCGAACAGCCGAATTTTTTTAAAATCGTTCGTGTTCGACGAACGGCTCGAACACCGCCCAAAACAGCTCGAATTTGAGATTGGCGAACAGTTCGAGTCGAACACCGCTCAACTCTAATCTCTTCCACAGGCCATAACTTGATTTTTTTTCCATGCACTCATTGACCGATTCATAATTTTTACAGTGATTTGTACTCAGAAATTAAGCAAGGTTGACAGAAATGTAATCATAGTTGACAAAATCAAAGTTGGCAGACATTTTTCAGATTTGACAGAAATTAATCAAAGCTTAAAAAATTTACTGATTTAATGTGTCCATTTGCAGTTCTCTGTAGCTTCTGAATGTAAGATTTAGTGGTGGGAGACTTGAAGCTACTTGAGCTCGACTTACCAGTACAGAACTCTCTAGTGCTTTATTTCCATTCATTTCTGGGTGCTTCTTGAAGTATGTTTGGGGTCATTGTCCTGCTGGAAGACCCATGACCTAGGATGCAAACCCAGCTTTATGACACTGGGCACTACATTGCGACCCACAATGGTTTGGGAATCCTCACATTTCCTGATGCCTTGCACATTGTCAAGGCACCCTGTGTCAGAGGCAGCAAAACAACCCCTAAATATCCTTGAACCTCCACCATATTTGACTGTAAGTACTGTGTTCTTTAATTTGTATGCCTCATTCCAATCTTAATCTCATCTGTCCCAAAGACGCCTGCTGGCCCTCCAAAAATAGTGGCAGAGGCCTGTTGGCACTCTATAAATTGTGAGGGCAACCTGCTGGACATCTATAAATTGTGGGGTCCGCCTGATGGACATCCAAATTTTAAACTTCACAGAATAAATACGAAAAAGAAAATGTGAGCACCTCAGATGAATACGTTATATTGCAGTAGCAATATGCGGCTATAAAAAGCAAAGCTAGTTGATGACCCTCTAACAATAGTGAGTGCCGGCTGCTGGCCCTTTAACAACAGTAAGGGCCGTCTGATGGCCCTGTAAAAATAGGCTTTGTGACTTTCAGAGTCCCTCCTTCATAAATGAAATAGGATGTGTCTGATAATGTCTCACACACCACATGGCCAGATAAGGTAGTTAAATGTTAAAATTACATTTACTGGTGAATGTATTTTTCACCGTTGAAAGCAATATGAACGTGCAAAAAAGTATCAAAACCACTACGCGTGAACATAGCCCAAGGTGTGTAGGAGCTTCTTTTTTTTTTTTTTTTTATTTGGCCTTATATACAAGTCATGACCCTAGAAATAATGTTTCTTAACATTTCTTCCAGGAAAATCTATTTAAGCTTCATTTTTGTATGTTTTATTGTCAGTCCGTAAAAGTGGTGTAATACTCTGACAACATTGTTCACAGATATGGTATTGGTCAGAGACCAAGTGTGAATAGGATTGAACACTGTATTATTACCGCAGTAATATAGGTTTGAACACACAACTGACAGAGTTTAAATGGAGTATAATATTTGTCACGTTGCTAAAAATGTCTGTATTATTAATGCAGTAATATAGGTTCACACCTGATAATGGACAAGGTTCTCTGCTTTTGTGGCACCCCAGGGGTCTGGTTGCCACAGTAATAGAAATATTATGTCTGAGAGCAAGTGGGAGGTTTCTCTGGTCAGGAGCCCTAAGCATGCAACACGGCCCACCCAGATCTGGGAGGGGAGGAATCTGCCCTTATAAACTGGGTCTGGGGCAGGATTAGGGAGTGAAGTCCCAGACAGAGACGCAGTCAGGTCTGGAGGACAGCAGACAGAGGGAAAGCAAGAACTAGGAGCTCTGTAAGAGCAGGAGCTAGTGCCAGAGGCTGGAAGCTAGAAAGCTCGTCTTGGCTGAAGACACTAAACCCGGACATGGAGTCCGAGGCTGTGGAGGCTAGCGGAAGGCCCCAAGTCACCGGCCATACGGGTGAGCACCACACGGTATACTCAGGGACGTGGGCTACTTCTACCCGCATAGAGCAAGGTAGCCAGGAAAGAGTGCAGATAGTCGGGGAGGCCTACAACTCCACCTGGCCAGGGGAGACCCTACTTACTTACAGACTGACCAGGCCCCTACTGCTAACCAGTACTCCCGGGAAGGTCTGCGTTATACCATCAGTAAAGACCCTGAACTGCACCACACGTCTCTGTGTTTCATCGCCGCACCAGCACCATCAGTACTGGGATGCTCACACCATCACTCCCATCATCCACACTAGCTGCCCTGAGGCAATACTTCTCCCGTGGGGAGTCATCCCATACTTGGCTGTGCATACAACATCAGCCTCAGACTGCCACTGGTTTGACCGCCCTGGGCACGGACCGGGTCACAGCCACGGAGGACTACAACCCCAGCGATCCGGCTCCGGGTATCCCCTGCACAGCACAGGCCCAGGGGGCGCGTCAACTTTTGGCATAGTCGGCAGGATTTCGCGCCCGCAACCACCGGGTACTGCGTGCCTGAAAAAGACTTTTATACTTACCTGTGGTGAAGTTTCCCGCCGTCCGGAGTCGTTTCCCGCCATCGGACGCCATCTTGGGTAGTTTCCCGCCGTCTTCTGCCGTCTTCCCGCCATCCGCAGCTGCTTCCCGCCTTCGGACGGCATCTTCAGGATGCCGCACGGGAAGAAGAGGGGCGTGGACGCCGAAAGAGCGCGAGATCCGAAGCCCCGCCCCACGCACTGACGCTGCGCAAGGTACTGGAAGGGAGGAAGAGCGACGCTAACATCATCGGAGCGCGACGCCAGGTCCTCTACCCCGACGATTGACTGCGGAGCCGCGGCCTGTGGAAGAAGAGCATCGCAAGGTAGGCCACGGTCCACTAGGGGGGTAGAAGGATGTCGGATACTGAGGGGAGCTCCACCGCCACACCGGCCGCCAGCGCAACCGCTGCAGCGGTCATGCCATTCACCATGCCCTGTATCCCGGGAGCAACCTGGCTACCCCAGTACTCAGGGGAGTCACATACCCTGAGTGACTTTAGGGAAAAACTGGATAGCATCTTCCAGGTATACCCCCTCACTGAAGAGCAAAAAGTAAGCATCCTGGTGGCCCAGTTAATCGGGGCAGCCCAAAGGGAGGTAAAGTCCTGGTCACCTGGGAAGAAGAGGGATTCTAGCCCGGATGAAAGACACATTTGATACCCGAACCTCAGCTGAAATAAAACTCAGATTTTACGGGTGCAAACAATGGGCACACGAAAGTATAAGAGACTATGCTCTAAACCTACAAGAGGCCCTGAGAGCCATTAAGCAGGCAGACCCTGACAGCGTGGGAAATGAAGACAAGCTGTTGACTGAACAATTTATTGAGGGTCTACTGTGCAATGCCTACCGAACCCAGTTGCGAGCAATGGCCTTACAGGACCCTGACCTGGACTTTGCACAGTTTAAGGACAGAGCCATCCGGGTGCTCCGAGAACCGGCACCAGGTGACGCTGTGACCCACAGGCGCCCTGCTATCACTTATCACCAGGAGACGGCGCCCTTGGCTGCAGGGCCTGTGGGAGCTGATGCGCAGGCTTTGAACAATGACCCGGCTACAGACCTGCACCATCAGGTCCAAGAGCTGACTAAGAGCGTTGCCGCGCTAACCTGAACTGTGAAGTCTTTACAGGTCTCCTCTCCAGGAAAGATCCAGCTGGCATCCGGACCGGAGGACGTCCCGTGGCGCCGACTGAGGAGGACCCCACCGGCCAGAGGAAGACCCAGCGACAGATACAACGAGGACAGACGACCCATCTGCCGCCGCTGAAATCAACCCGGACATATGGCAAGGTACTGTCATTTAAACGGGCACAACCTGGGGTAGAGGGCCAACCCCCAGGCATAAGATCATCAGGCCCATCAAATATGATAAGTACGTAGGGGGACGTCCGGTCTTACCTGTGGTACTGGATGGCATTCCTCTGACTGCCCTACTAGACACTGGGTCACAGGTGACTACCATCCCGTACGTGCTCTTCAAGCGGTACTGGAATGACTCGGACATAACCCGCTACCCAGATGACGACCTGAGCATTATAGCCAGCAATGGTCAGCCCGTGCCCCAGATAGGATTTGAAGAGGTGACCATCAAGGTCAGTAAAGTTGAACTGCCGGCACAAGGACTGATCATTGTGGACATTGACCGTCGCGAGAGTCACCCAAAAATAACCCTAGATACTAACGTAATCGAAAACTGTCTTGCAGAGGTGATTCTTATTTTGCAACAGGTTGCCAAGAATGCCAGTTCCAGCCAGCAGCGTGTGCTCCAAAAAGAGATCGGGCACTGATGAAGCGGCAACAAGTGGAACTATCTGGTGGTGAGATAGGTAGCGTGAGAATGTGTGACCCGTTCCCTATTGCCATGCCCCCAAAAAGTGAGATGATGATTTGGTGCCGGGCAGCTATTGGTCTAAGAGGTAGAGACTACCAAGCAATGGTAGAACCCGTCTACTCAGACAGTAGGCCCACCATTTTGACAGCACGGGGGTTGGTCGATATACGCCATGGGAGGGTGCCCGTCCGCATCATAAATATCGGGGAGAGAGAAGTATACCTGCCCCGGTATGCCACGCTAGCCAAATTGTTCACCATCAACCAGAACTCTGTACAGGCCGTGGAACCCTTGCCTTCATCTCAACCAGAGGAAGGTAACGGCTCTAAGAAACCAATGGAGGACTGGTGTCAGCAACTGCATTTGGGTACTGACTCCACTCCCTCACACCAAAAACAGGGAGTCTATCGGGTGGTTCAAGAGTACGAGAGAGTGTTTAGTAAACACCCGCTAGACTTCGGGCGAGTAAAGGGGGTAGAACATCACATCCCCATGGGAGACCATCCTCCTATAAAGGAGAGATACCGACCCGTACCCCCTGCACACTATCAACACGCCAAAGGGATGCTAAAAGACATGAAGGAGGCTGGGGTAATTAGGGACAGCTGTAGCCCCTGGGCAGCTCCACTAGTCTTAGTGAAAAAGAAAGACAACACCATGAGAATGTGTGTAGACTACAGGAAGGTCAACCGTATCACACACAAAGATGCGTACCCGTTACCAAGGATAGAAGAGTCCTTAGCTGCATTAAAATCTGCTAACTTCTTCTCTAATTTGGATCTCACTAGCGGGTACTGGCAGGTTCCTGTAGCAGAGGCGGACCGGGAGAAAACCGCATTCACCACCCCGATGGGACTCAGCGAATTTAACTGTATGCCGCTCGGGCTCTGCAACGCACCAGGAACCTTCCAACGGTTGATGGAATGCTGTCTGGGACACCGGAACTTCGAGACGGTCCTATTATACCTGGACGACATCATCGTCTATTCCAAGACCTATGAGGACCCTCTGGAACACCTGGCAGAAGTGTTTGAAGCCCTGGCAAACTATGGCCTAAAGGTAAAACCCTCAAAGTGTCATCTACTGAAGCCAAAGGTACAGTACCTGGGACACAAGGTGAGTGCTGACGGAGTAGCCCCCGACCCTGACAAGATCACCGTGATTAAGGACTGGCCAAGACCATCCAGCATAAAGGAAGTGCGGCAGTTCCTCGGGTTGGTAGGCTACTACCGAAGATTCATTTCGGGTTTTACCAAGAAGCCAGCTCCTATGCAGGACCTCCTGATAGGCCAGTCCAGGAAGGCCAAAAACCAGAAGCCACCCTTCAAATGGGAAAAGCTGGAAGAGGAGTCCTTCCGCCAGCTGAAGATGGCCCTCACAGGGGCTGAAATCCTGGCGTACCCTGATTACAGCCAGCCCTTTATCCTCCACACGGACGCAAGCAACATCGGGCTAGGAGCCGTACTGTCCCAGATCCAGCAGGGGAGAGAACGGGTAATTGCTTACACCAGTCGAAAACTGCGACCCACGGAAAGAAACCCTGAGAATTACAGCTCGTTCAAGCTAGAGTTCCTGGCAGTGGTGTGGGCAGTAACCGAACGTTTCAAGCATTACCTTGCCTCTTCCAGGTTCACAGTGTACACGGACAACAACCCGTTGACACACCTGGACACTGCAAGACTGGGTGCCCTGGAGCAGAGATGGATGGCCCACCTGTCCAATTATGAGTTCACGATCAAATACCGGGCAGGACGCTCCAATACCAACGCGGACGCCCTGTCCAGGATGCCAAACCTACCGGACGAAGGGGAGGATCCAAAAGAATAGGAAGAGATCGAACTCCCTGCGTTTCACCGTCATGGGATTACCCAGTATTCCCACTGTGTGAGGGGCTAGCGATCCGCTACGTTCAACCCCTTACCCCATTACAACTGGGCGGAGACGCAAGACAGTGACCCCGCAGTCCGTCTGGTGAAGGAGATGCTGACTCAGGCTGACGCCCGCCTGGACCGAGACGCTCCGGAAGAGACCAAGCAACTGTGGACGGAGAAGAGCAGACTGTTTCTCTACAAGGGGAAGTTGTTCCGCAGAATGGTCAATTCCCAGACACATGAACTGATCTGGCAGGTTGTGGTACCGAGACGGGACGCAGCTATGGTGCTGGAGGCCTACCACAATGGGGCAGGGCACTTCGGATGGAAGAAGCTGGAGTTCCTGCTGCGTGAACGGTTCTACTGGATAGGCATGAGAGGAGCCATTGAGAGGTGGTGTAGAGACTATGGCCCGTGCAATCTAAGAAGAAGGGACCGTGCCAGCCAGAGGACTCCCCTGCAGCCCATCATCACCAGGCAGCCGCTGGAACTGGTCGCTCTGGACCATGTTAAACTGGCTCCAAGCAGAAGCGGGTATGTCTACGCCCTTACCATCGTGGATCACTACTCCCGGTTCCTGGTGGTGGTCCCTGTCAAAAACCTGACGGCTCAGACAGCAGCCAGAGCCTTCCAGCTGCACTTCTGCCGCCCAAAAGGGGACCCGGACCAAGTGCTGACGGACCAAGGACCAGCCTTCGAAGCGGAGGTCTTCCAGGAGTTCTGCAACCTGTATGGCTGCAAGAAGATAAGAGCAGTGTTCTATCACCCCCAAACCAATGGACTCTGCGAGAAGATGAACCAGGTGGTGATAGATCTGCTAAAAACATTGCCCCTGGAAGAACGCAGTCTGTGGCCTGAGAAACTGCCCGATCTGGTGGACCTGTATAACCACATCCCGGTAGGTTCCACCAACTGTACCCTGGCTTACCTAATGCGAGCAAGACCTGGTAAGCTGACTGTTGACCTGGATATGGGAGTCCTGATACCCGAGGACACCTCGCCAGAGGCAGACTGGGATACAGAACGGCAGCAGCAGTACCAGAAAGTACAGGAGAGCGTCGAGCGAAGTCTCTGTCAATCAAGAGAAAGGCAGGAGAGGACTTATAACCAACATGCTCCGGCTGTTCCCCTGGTACCTGGAGAGCAGGTCTTGAAAAGAAAAAGGCGGCTCCATAAGTTGGACGACCAGTGGGAAAAGGACCCGTACACCGTACTGCCCTCAAGCCACAATAATCCAAAGGTGTACGTGATCAGCAAGGATGGAGGAGAGACCACAGCCACTGTCTCCAGAGACCACCTGAAAAAGTGCCCCGAGAAGTTGCAAAGCACGGATGAAGATCAGGAAGACCCTCAACCCGTAAAGGAAAAGGAGGAAATGATCAGCACCGTACTTTGAGATTTTCCCCGGTCCTGGACACAAGTAAAGAACGCTATCATGGTGCCCGTCCTCACCTTTCTCCAGCCAGCCGCTCAAGTGCCTACAGAAGACCAGGTAGAGCTGGAAGAGCAGCCGGCCCAGGAGGCAGAAGAATCCATACCAGCAGCCCAGGAGAATCAACCCTCTGCTAGTAGTGAGCCTGCCGTGCCCCTAGTGAGCCAAAGAGTGCGCAGACAGCTGCCCAGCTTGCCCATAACACCTCCTACACCCTGTAGTGCAGGACCAGTTAGTGAGCTCCGTAGGTCCACTAGAGTCACTAGAGGTCAGATGCCCGCTCGCTGGAAAATCTAAACTAATGCACTGTGAATTTATCTGTTTAACTGGTTATGGTTTATGTTTGTTGCCTGTTATTAATTATGTTTCTCAGTTACCCTGCAGATTTATTTGGACTAACAGGTTATGGACACTGGATAACCGGAACAATTCTTGTAGATAGTTGCACCTTGGTGCCTCTTGCGAAGACGGCCGCGGAAGAGAAAACCTGTCTGGAGTGGCCTCCTTGCGGTCCAAAGTAGCTAGCTTCAGCCTTGCAGCCACGCCCAGGGCCAACGCAAGGAGTTTGCTTTGGACAGGTCCCCTACCTCGCTTAAGACTTCACCTTGGGTGACATGGACACCCTCTTGTTTCACAAACTTCACCTTGGGTGATATGGACACCCGGTTGCGGACACGCCGTGACCTTTAAAGAACTAAAGCTTCTTGTAAATATGTTATTGTATTGTTGTTTATACCCTTGTATTTATGTTTCTTTAAAAAAATGTGTTTAGTCCTGGAGTACTAAAATTTACTAGGGGGGAATGTGGCACCCCAGGGGTCTGGTTGCCACAGTAATAGAAATATTATGTCTGAGAGCAAGTGGGAGGTTTCTCTGGTCAGGAGCCCTAAGCATGCAACACGGCCCACCCAGACCTGGGAGGGGAGGAATCTGCCCTTATAAACTGGGTCTGGGGCGGGATCAGGGAGTGAAGTCCTAGACAGAGACGCAGTCAGGTCTGGAGGACAGCAGACAGAGGGAAAGCAAGAACTAGGAGCTCTGTAGGAGCAGGAGCAAGTGCCAGAGGCTGGAAGCTAGAGTCCGAGGCTGTGGGGACATCCAGGTCCAGCAGCAGAATCCAACCGGCAGGGGATTCCATGTCCTCTGGCCTTAGAAGCCCGGAGGCACGGTCACAAGCAAGGGACCAGCACCGCCATCATGAAGCGGAGGCTAGCGGAAGGCCCCAAGTCACCGGCCATACGGGTGAGCACCACACGGTATACTCAGGGACGTGGGCTACTTCTACTCGCATAGAGCAAGGTAGCCAGGAAAGAGTGCAGATAGTCGGGGAGGCCTACAACTCCACCTGGCCAGGGGAGATCCTACTTGCTTACAGACTGACCAGGCCCCTGCTGCTAACCAATACTCCCGGGAGGGTCTGCGTTATACCATCAGTAAAGACCCTGAACTGCACCACACGTCTCTGTGTTTCATCGCCGCACCAGCACCATCAGTACTGGGACACTCACACCATCACTCCCATCATCCACACTAGCTGCCCTGAGGCAATACTTCTCCCGTGGGGAGTCATCCCATACTTGGCTGCTCATACAACATCAGCCTCAGCGGTCTGCAGCGCAGCGGCGGTCCCCACTGACCGCAATCCACGGGTGGCGTAGTTGGACATTTGTTTTCACACTCAGACTGCCACTGGTTTGACCGCCCTGGGCACGGACCGGGTCACAGCCACGGAGGACTACAACCCCCAGCAATCCGGCTCCGGGTATCCCCTGCACAGCACAGGCCCAGGGGGCGTGTCACTTTCACAATACAGCAATGCTATTAAAATCAATCAAATCTGGCTGTATGCTGCTAACAAGCAAATGGAGCAGTAAAAATGGTGTATTATAATGCTTTTCAACAAAATAATCAGGATTAAGAGCAAAAACATTACTAGCCCTGATATCTAGGGCTATGGATATGAGTAACAGCAGCAGAAAGAACGTGCAATGGACCTTATTCTGTTGTATATGCTCTCCACAAACTCTGCCTGCCCAACTACTGCTATCACCAGGATTAATATTCAGTAAAATTAGTCCTTAGAAGGACTCTTAGTGTAGATTTGTAAAGCGGTGGAATACCGGACTAAAACTACCACCAATTCTCTCCTTCACTTAGCAGCACCTCTCCCTACTCTGCCTGTTTCCAGGGTAGACTATGACGAGCATAGGGTCCCGGGTCTAATATAGACCCAATGACGCTATGCGGCCAGCCAATCACTGTAATGTCACAACCAACATGGCTATGGCATTACAGTGACTGGCAGGCAATTCCTGCATGTTAATTGGCTGTTTAAAAAGTGCCAAAAATGCAGGGCGAGGACCCGAGCTCCCGCTCGAGCATTCCAGAAATACTCTTCGAGCACCAAGCCTCTTGAGCACTGAGATGTTTGGGTGAGTACCGAATAGTGGTGAGCATGCTCGCTCATCACTACATGGGTCCTGTCTCTGCATAACAATATTTTATACATTACTTTTCCAAGAAAAACTTGTCTTCTCTGTAATGTACAGCTATGACATTTGGTTCATTTTTGTTTGATTTACAAGGATCCATATTAGTGAAGAATTTCTCAGTAAATAGTAATATCAAGCATTTATAGTAAGATTTAATGGGGAACTGAAAGACTATTTTCTGTAAATCAGGAAGTGTAACCAGCAAAACAATAATTTAACTGCTTTAAATAGTGATGTGTATTTTCTTTTCTTTTAAATGTACATAACAAAATTATGAACATGATTTCATTTTAAAGTTGTAAAATATTGTGATAATTAATTCATTTTTTTTTTCAACAAAGCCTTGTGTTAAAACCTAAACTTGATATGCCACTATTATGATATTGTTGACCCATTCTAGTAGGTAATCAATATTAGATTAGTGCTATCCTAGCACATCTGGCACACTAATGATCATCTGTTAACAGCTCCAGCAGTGGGTGGCCAGTATAAGAGTGGACCACCACAGTTCCATCACAATCTTTAGTGGCAGCTGCTGGGTGCTGTAGAACAATTCACATTCATTTGAATAGGTGCCGATCTACAGTACCTGGGAGAAGTCACTAAACAGTGCTATTGCGTTGCAGCGTTCTGCTCTCTGTACACAGTTTACATATAGTTGCTATCTTAGCTGGTAAAAACTGATTGTGGGTGTGCCATGTGTCAGACACCCATCGATCTTATATTGATGACCTATAATAAGGACATGTTCAATACTGTAGCTGCCAACTCCCTTCATGACAACAACATGTGACATTAAAGAGTATTCCAAGAAATATCAATAATTTTTATAATAGCTCATATGCCTAAAACCAAATAGAGGAGAAGCCACACTCATCTTCATTGATTCTGGCACTTACCCAGTCCCTGCTTGTCTGTGCCTCCCAGTCCTGTCTTCAACCTATAGGAAATTCCCGATTGAGACAGGTCACCAAACAGTCAATGATTAGCTGAGTAGGCATTTCCAGTCTACAATGAATCTATCTATCTATCTATCTATCTATCTATCTATCTATCTATCTATCTATCTATCTATCTATCTATCTATCTATCTCTCTATCTATCTATCTTTCAAATACTGACCAGCACCTCCAACAGATTAAAGGGGTTGTCCGGTCAAAAGTGATAAGTCTGCAGTCATTCTATGTGACTGCAGGCTTACAAATCCCCCCAGTGCAGGCACTATGCACTGCGGGGATTTGCCGGTATAAGACTCAGGACCGGAGGCTATGTATACGTTATACATACCCCGGCCATTCAGCGCTACCTCGCTCCATACACTTGTATGGAGCGAGATTATGCCCTGTCTAGTGACGTTGCTGGCCAGTGGGCACGTCTGACTAGAATGCGCGGCCTCGCTCAATACAGTCTATGGAGAGTGGAGCCGCGCCCACTGGCCGGGGGTATGTATAACACACACATACCCTCCATTACCGGGCCTCATACCGGCGAATCATCACAGCGCACAGTGCATGCACTGGGGGGATTCATAAGTCTGCAGTCACACAGAGTAACTACAGACATAGGCGGATTATAATGAGGGCAATCCGAGCGACCGCCCGGGGCCCCGAGCCTGCAGGGGGCCCACGGCTCCGGGCGGGGTGTCTAATGCCGGATTGCCCTCATTATATGTGCGTGCCGCCGTGGCACATACCGGTAGCAGTGGCTGGAGGGGGGACCCCGGACCGCTCCCCCAGCAGCGGCCGCCGCTACTTCTTCATCGGCCGGGCCAGCACTGCAGCAGTTAACTTCCCTGTGCTGGCCCGGCCGCGTCACTGCTAGGAGACACGGCCCTGTGCGCGGCCGTGTCTCCTAGCTGTGACGTCACGCAGTGCGCGCCCGGCCTGTATTGCTACTTACCACCGGAGAGGAGAGAGAGCAGGCAGGAGGAATGGAGCCGGGGGATGGTGAGTGTGTGTGTGTGGGCAGATGTGTGTGTGGGCAGATGTGTGTGTGGGCAGATGTGTGTCTGGACAGATCTGTGTGTGGGCAGGTGTGTGTGTGTGTGGGCAGGTGTGTCTGTGTGGGCAGATGTGTGTGTGAGCAGATGTGTGTGTGGGCAGATCTGTGTGTGGGCAGGAATGTGTGTGTGTGTGGGCAGGTGTGTATGTGTGGGCAGGTGTGTGTGTGTGGGCAGGTGTGTGTGTGTGTGGGCAGATGTGTGTGTGGGCAGATGTGTGTGTGGGCAGATGTGTGTGTGTGGGGGGGGGGGCAAGTGTGTGTGTGTGTGTGGGCATGTGTGTGTGTGTGGGCTGGTGTATGCGTGTGTCTGGGTGGGCAGGTGTGTGTGTCTCTGTGGGTAGGTGTGTGTCTGTGTGGGCAGGTGTGTGTGTGTGTGGGCAGGTGTGTAGGTGTGTGTGTCTGTGTGGGCAGGTGTGTGTGTGTGGGCAGGTGTGTGTGTGTGTGGGCAGGTGTGTGTGTGGGCAGATGTGTGTTTGTGTGTGTGTGTGTGGGCAGGTGTGTGTGTGTGGGCAGGTGTGTAGGTGTGTGTGTCTGTGTGGGCAGGTGTGTAGGTGTGTGTGTCTGTGTGGGCAGGTGTGTGTGTGTGTGGGCAGGTGTGTGTGTGTGTGTGGGCAGGTGTATGTGGGGGCAGATGTGTGTGTATGTGTGTGTGTGGGCAGGTGTGTGTGTGTGGGCAGGTGTGTGTGTGTGGGCAGATGTGTGTGTGTGTGTGGGCAGGTTAGAAAGTCTGGCCCTGTTGAACACTACACCAGACTTGAGGCCACCACCTCTTGGTTGTCCAATGTTCTTGCTTCTCTAGGGCTCTTCTCAGATATTCATTATACCAGCTCCCCAGAATACCAAAGCTAGTGTGGGTGACCATGAGCCCTGGTGGTGGTCATAACTGCGGCCACCCAGGGGCAATACTCCATAACAAAAATACCCTGAGGTGGTGTAGGATGTAAGGACCTATTCACACTACATCCAGTGCTGCATTCAGGTCTTTACACAAGGCGTACAACTGAATCCCTGAAATTCAGGATTGTGCTGTCTGAAATTAGACATCTGAAAGCAGAGCAAATGGAGCCTAAAGATTCAGACTTTAGCCTCGGTTTGCCTTTGTTCAAATCAATGGCTATTTCAAGGCCCATCTGAATGCCATTTTTCAGGGATTTAGATAGAAGCCTGGAAAGAGGAGATGAATGCATTGCAAAATTCAGTGTGAATAGGCCCTTATATCTGGAGTCTTGATATTGATGCCACATGCATTTTACTTGTTTTTAACTTAAAAAAAATACACACACACACACACACACACACATACACACATACATACACACACACACACACACTATACATACACACACAGATGTGTGTGTGGGTGGGCAGGTGTGTGTGTGTGTGGGCAGGTGTGTGTGTGTGTGTGTGATGTCTGTGTATGTGTGTGTGTTTGTGTGTGTGTGTGGGCAGATGTCATTGTGTGATGTCTGTTTGTATGTATTTTTGTGTTTCAAATGTGTTTATGCGTGTCTGTATATGTTTGTGTGTGTGCATGACTGCATGCGGCCTCCTGCTGTGTATAGTTGGCACCGTGCGGCCACCTGATGTCTCTGGGGGGGGCGCCGTGCGGCCCCCAGTTGTGTAAAAATGGCTACATGCGGCCCCCCACTGTGTATAGATGGCTACGTGCGGCCCCCCGCTGTGTATAGACGGTGCCATGCGGCCCCCCACTGTGTATAGACGGCTACTTGCACCCCCCGCTGTGTATAGATGGCTACGTGCGGCCCCCCGCTGAGTATAGATGTCGCCGTGCGGCCTCCTGCTGTGTATAGATGGCTACGTGCGGCCTCCCGCTGAGTATAGATGGCGCTGTGCGGCCTCCTGCTGTCTCTGGGGGGAACGCCGTGCGGCATCTATACTCAGCAGGAGGCCGCGCGTAGCCATCTATACACGTATACTCAGCAGGAGGCCACACATAGCTATCTATACGGTGCCATCTATACACAGCGGGAGGCCGCACGGCACCATCTATACACAGCGGGAGTCTCAGTGCTTTGCAAGAGCAGTCAATAAATTCTGCTTGACTAATTCTAAGCACCATAAAGTCTGGTTCGCTTCTAACCTGCTGTCTTCATTTTCAGCTTGCTGAATTCTAATTCATTTACTGTCATTCGAGACGATGCCTTTGCTGGTCTCTTTCACCTTGAATACCTGTAAGTGCTCCACTTAATGTCATATTTTTGATTCTGTTCTTCTTCATCTTTTGACATGTGCAATTGTATGAGCAAGTATTCATATGAATTTATGACCTACTTAAACCTTCGAGAACCTTAAATTTTATTCAATCAAATTTTTTTCCAGTTTAAAACTATGGGACATATATGTGCCTTGGTCCTCAAAGGGTTTTTAAAGGGGCTGCAAACATAAATCTGAAAAAAATAATTCAATTAGTGCTTTTTGTATTCATTTAATTTTTATTTGAAGTCCATTTTTTTATATACCTTGAAATTAAGCCCTACCCCATGGAATGAAGCCCTACCTACATGACATCTGAGAGCTACATGGATCCCGCTTGTGAGGTGCCTGTCCGTCACTACTATTCAGTTTTAGGGTCCACTCACTAAGCCATATATTCTCTCATGCAAGAGAATAGGGCCAATTATGCTAATGACACTCGGCTCAAACTCTGTCAGAGCTTCAACTGAGTGTGATCCGATTCTCTCGCAGCACAGATATGGAGAAGATGGAGAACTTAATTTCTCCATCTTCTCCATAGTCTCTGTGAGTGTTCATCGGACTGCACTTGGATGACATCCGAGTGCAGTCCAATGTTTTACGTGCACCCATAGACTTGTATGGGTGCACATGGTCCGAATATCGAATGAGATTATTTTCTCATGCCAATAATAGCAGATCTGCACTGTCCCATAGTATAACATAGTGCCGAGTCCTATCCGATAAAACATCACATAGCATTCGACCGTG
Organism: Phyllobates terribilis; assembly: GCF_046119375.1. Classification (NCBI taxonomy): domain Eukaryota; kingdom Metazoa; phylum Chordata; class Amphibia; order Anura; family Dendrobatidae; genus Phyllobates; species Phyllobates terribilis. The sequence continues at coordinate 256,469,425 of NW_027362764.1, forward strand.
TTATACGACAGTGTGAGCAAGCCCCTAGAGTCAAGGAATATTTACATGCAGATGATGATATTACTCTCCAAGTGTATATTTTTTTAAGCGAGTTCATAGTAAATGCTTTGCCTTTTTGACATGTGATCAACTAAAGAACAAGAAAGATTTAGGACCTCCCCTATAGAGAAACGGAAAATAGTTTGACTTGCATGTCCTTTTTTATTTATTATGAGAAAATCATAAAAGATCCCGTTTTTTAACCATGCGGTGACTTTCTGCTGAGGGAGAGGGAGAGAGCTGCCCTATTCAGAGTCTGTAATAAGACCTGCTGACAAAAGTGTTGAAGATACAGTCTAATGTGAATTAACAATGAAAAAAAGTTAATTTCACAAATGGCTTCTATTTTTTTAATACAAACTTTTTTTGTGTTTCCAGCTCCTTTAAAGGGAATCTGTCATCAGGTTTTTGCCACCTAATCTGAGAGCAGCATAATGTAGGGTTAGAGGCACTGATTCCAGTAATGTGTCACTTACTGGGCTGCTTAGTGTTGTTTTGATAAAATCATTGATTTGTCAGAAGGTAATTATCACTAGATGACTAGTAAGTTCTGAAGTACAGAACTTACTAGTCATCTAGTGATAATTACCTTCTGACAAATCAATGATTTTATCAAAACAACACTAAGTAGCCCAGTAAGTGACACATTACTGGAATCAGTGCCTCTAACCCTACATTATGCTGCTCTCAGATTAGGTGGCAAAAAACTGATGACAGATTCCCTTTAAAGGAGCTGGAAACACAAAAAAAGTTTGTATTAAAAAAATAGAAGCCATTTGTGAAATTAACTTTTTTTCATTGTTAATTCACATTAGACTGTATCTTCAACACTTTTGTCAGCAGGTCTTATTACAGACTCTGAATAGGGCAGCTCTCTCCCTCTCCCTCAGCAGAAAGTCACAGCATGGTTAAAAAACGGGATCTTTTATGATTTTCTAATAATAAATAAAAAAGGACATGCAAGTCAAACTATTTTCCGTTTCTCTATAGGGGAGGTCCTAAATCTTTCTTGTTCTTTAGTTGATCACATGTCAAAAAGGCAAAGCATTTACTATGAACTCGCTTAAAAAAATATACACTTGGAGAGTAATATCATCATCTGCATGTAAATATTCCTTGACTCTAAGGGCTCGCTCACACTGTCGTATAACACGGCCGAATGCTATGTGATGTTTTATCGGATAGGACTCGGCCCTATGTTATACTATGGGACAGTGCAGATCTGCTATTATTGGCATGAGAAAATAATCTCATTCGATATTCGGACCATGTGCACCCATACAAGTCTATGGGTGCACGTAAAACATTGGACTGCACTCGGATGTCATCCAAGTGCAGTCCGATGAACACTCACAGAGACTATGGAGAAGATGGAGAAATGAAGTTCTCCATCTTCACCATATCTGTGCTGCGAGAGAATCGGATCACACTCAGTTGAAGCTCTGACAGAGTTTGAGCCGAGTGTCATTAGCATAATTGGCATTATTCTCTTGCATGAGAGAATATATGGCTTAGTGAGTGGACCCTAAACTGAATAGTAGTGACGGACAGGCACCTCACAAGCGGGATCCATGTAGCTCTCAGTTGTCATGTAGGTAGGGCTTCATTCCATGGGGTAGGGCTTAATTTCAAGGTATATAAAAAAATGGTCTTCAAATAAAAATTAAATGAACACAAAAAGCACTAATTGAATTATTTTTTTCGTATTTATGTTTGCAGCCCCTTTAAAAACCCTTTGAGGACCAAGGCACATATATGTCCCATAGTTTTAAACTGGAAAAAAATTTGATTGAATAAAATTTAAGGTTCTCGAAGGTTTAAGTAGGTCATAAATTCATATGAATACTTGCTCATACAATTGCACATGCCATAAGATGAAGAAGAACAGAATCAAAAATATGACATTAAGTGGAGCACTTACAGGTATTCAAGGTGAAAGAGACCAGCAAAGGCATCGTCTCGAATGACAGTAAATGAATTAGAATTCAGCAAGCTGAAAATGAAGACAGCAGGTTAGAAGCTAACCAGACTTTATGGTGCTTAGAATTAGTCAAGCAGAATTTATTGACTGCTCTTGCAAAGCACTGAGACTCCCGCTGTGTATAGATGGTGCCGTGCGGCCTCCCGCTGTGTATAGATGGCTATGTGCGGCCTCCTGCTGAGTATACGTGTATAGATGGCTACGTGCGGCCTCCTGCTGAGTATAGATGCCGAACGGCGCTCCCCCCAGAGACAGCAGGAGGCCGCACAACGCCATCTATACTCAGCAGGAGGCCACACGTAGCCATCTATACACAGCAGGAGGCCGCACGGCGACATCTATACTCAGCGGGGGGCCACTCGTAGCCATCTATACACAGCGGGGGGCGCACGTAGCCATCTATACACAGCGGGGGGCCGCACGGCACCGTCTATACACAGCGGGGGGCCGCATGTAGCCATCTATACACAGTGGGGGGCCGCACGTAGCCATCTATACACAGCGGGGGGCCGCACGGCGCCCCCCCAGAGACATCAGGAGGCCGCACGGTGCCAACTATACACAGCAGGAGGCCGCATGCAGTCATGCACACACACAAACATATACAAACACGCATAAACACATTTGAAACACAAAAATACATACAAACAGACATCACACAATGACATCTGCCCACACACACACACAAACACACACACATACACAGACAGACATCACACACACACACACACACACCTGCCCACACACACACACCTGCCCACCCACACACACATCTGTGTGTTTGTATGTATAGTGTGTGTGTGTATGTATAGTGTGTGTGTGTGTGTGTGTGTGTATGTGTGTGTGTGTGTGTGTGTGTGTGTGTATTTTTTTTAAGTTAAAAACAAGTAAAATGCATGTGGCACCAATATCAAGACTCCAGATATAAGGGCCTATTCACACTGAATTTTGCAATGCATTCATCTCCTCTTTCCAGGCTTCTATCTAAATCCCTGAAAAATGGCATTCAGATGGGCCTTGACATAGCCATTGATTTGAACAAAGGCAAACCGAGGCTAAAGTCTGAATCTTTAGGCTCTATTTGCTCTGCTTTCAGATGTCTAATTTCAGACAGAACAATCCTGAATTTCAGGGATTCAGTTGTAAGCCTTGTGTAAAGACCTCAATGCAGCGCTGGATGTAGTGTGAATAGGTCCTTACATCCTACACCACCTCAGGGTATTGTTGTTATGGAATATTGCCCCTGGGTGGCCGCAGTTATGACCACCACCAGGGCTCGCGGTCACCCACACTAGCTTTGGTATTCTGGGGAGCTGGTATAATGAATATCTGAGAAGAGCCCTAGAGAAGCAAGAACATTGGACAACCAAGAGGTGGTGGCCTCAAGTCAGGTGTAGTGTTCAACATGGCAAGACTTTCTAACCTGCCCACACACACACACACACACATCTGCCCACACACACACCTGCCCACACACACACACCAGCCCACACACACACACACACACATCTGCCCACACACACACCTGCCCACACACACACACACACATCTGCCCACACACACATCTGCCCACACAGACACACCTGCCCACACAGACACACCTACCTGCCCACACAGACACACCTACCTGCCCACACACACACACCTGCCCACACACACACACCTGCCCACACACACACACACCTTCCCATACAGAAACACCTGCCCACACACACACACACACACACACACACACACACACCTGCCCACACACACATCTGCCCACACACACATCTGCCCACACACACATCAGCCCACACACACACACTCACCATTCCCCGGCTCCATTCCTCCTGCCTGCTCTCTCTCCTCTCCGGTGGTAAGTAGCAGTACAGGCCGGGCGCGCACTGCGTGACGTCACAGCTAGGAGACACCGCCGCACACAGGGCCGTGTCTCCTAGCAGTGACGCGGCCGGGCCAGCACAGGGAAGTTAACTGCTGCAGTGCTGGCCCGGCCGATGAAGAAGTAGCGGCGGCCACTGCTGGGGGAGCGGTCCAGGGCCTCCCCTCCCGCCACTGCTACCGGTATGTGCCGCGGCGGCCCGCACATATAATGAGGGCAATCCGGCATTAGACACCCCGCCCGGAGCCGCGGGCCCCCTGCAGGCTCGGGGCCCCAGGCGGTCGCCCGGATTGCCCTCATTATAATCCGCCTATACCCCACCCCCATCACTGATCAGTAGATTTCTGTGTACACTGAGCATGGGCCAAAAGCTGCCAATCAGTGGTGTGGGCGGGCTATACAGAGCGCAGCATTCAGAGAGCTGCTAGATCTGCAGCAGATAAAACGGTGATTTTCTCAAAATGACAACAAGCAGCTGAAAAAGTGACACATCGCTGGAATCAGGGTATCTGCCCCAATATTGTGCTGCTCTCAGATGAGGCAGTACAATTAATATTGTGCCAAATTAATTTCCCGTGAACTATCACATGATCTATCACAGGGGATCATGTGACATGTCACGTGATAAATCAGGTGGGGGGGGGCCGCGCCTTCTAAACTGCCCGGGGCCCTTGCTACTCTTAATCCACCCCTGACTACAGACATAACTTTTAACTGGACAATGCCTTTAAGGCAAGTATGAGCGGGTGCCAGCTGCTATGGTTTCAAAATATGCAAGTCAAAGAATATAGCAACTCTATGTATACTCTAAAATTAGAGTCAAGAGAGTCTTTTGAAATTTGAATTTGCCGACTTCTCTGAATTTTCCCCTAAAAATGTGATTTTCAGAGAATAAATGAGTGAATTTCAATACTGAAAAGATTGTAGTTGTTCATAAAATAAATGTGGGTGAGAGGAGAGAGAGCACTGCTGACAATAAGAGCTAATACTTTTCAGGCTGAAAGAAAGAGATCCAGGACACTGCTGATCATAAGAGCTTACACACTACAGGAGAAAAAGGTATACCCAGGTTGATCATAGGAGGTTACACTTTAAAGGCGAGAAAAAGAAGACGCCTGCTGATCATAAAAGCTTACAATTCACAGGTGAGAGAGAAAAAGGGGACCTCTCTGACCATAAGAGCTTACACTCTACAGGAGAGAGTGGAACCTGCATAGCATACACTTTCCATGCAAGAGAGAGAGAGAGAGAGGGGACCCCGCTGGCCATAAGAGTTTACACTCTACAGGAGAGAGAAGAAAACCAAGGAAATGGGGTGGAACATAAGTTTGTATAAGTGCAATGTGTAAGACAATGTTCACACTGTGGCTATTTCACAGACAAAACCCAAGATAAAAACAAAATGAGCATATACCCTGTAGTAAGTAAATTAGTAAATACACATTGTACGCATACCAAATTATGCTCTGGCTCATTTCTTTGGTTTTGTTGCATTGTCTTGTACTTTATACAAATAGGGGCATTGCCCCCTTTCCTTTTGAACTAGGCATATCATCTATATAGCTTCCCATGAACAGGTGTCTGAACAATCGCGTCCCTGTCCTGCTCTGCGCTTATGTGCATTGATATTGGCTGAGGTAAGGTTTTAATATTAGGGCTCATACCCATGTGTGTGAAAAAAAAACATTCCGTATTCTGCCATGAGACTGCTATGCGATTTTCTCACCTAGCATTCATATGACATCGGTGTGACACATCTGTATGCAATCCGCATGCAATGCGATTTTTTAACATGGGCACAGTTTTCTATGGCCATATTATTCACTACACATATAAATATGTATATATATATATATATATATATATATATATATATATATATATATATATATATATATATATACACAGTATATATACAGGTTGATAGATACATACACAAAATCAGATTTATATATACTTATATATATATATATATATATATGTATAAATATGTGAGTGACATATATATATATATATTCTGTTCATGTAATTTATTGTTAAATTAAAGAATTAAAAAAAATAAAAATTGGTGTGGGGTCCCCTGTAATTTTATAGTCTTGCAAATGTTAAGCAGAAAGCAGCTGGGGCAGATGTTTGAAGCCTGGGAAGGGGGTAATACCCATGGAGCTGCCCAGGCTACTAATATCAGCCCCCAGCTGTATACTTAGCCTTTACTGGCTATTAAAATGGGGGACCCCCCAAAAGATGACGTGGGGTCCCTTTACAACCTGTGCCGTATTTGTACGCACAAGGCTGTAACCCCCGGTTCAATGAGGGCTCCGGTGGTGAGCCCGCACTGAACCGAGCACATGTCAGCTGTTGTGCCCGCAACAGCCACGGGTGGAATCACAATCCACCCATGGCTGTTAACATGTTAAATGCCGCTATCAATCTCTGACAGCGGCATTTAACAGCGCCGTGCCGAAAGTGCGTCACTTACCCGCCCATCGGTGACCCCGTCACGTGATCGCGGGTCACCGATGCGTGGGCATGACAACCCTGGGTCTGCAGCAGACTCCTGTGGTTGTCATGAGCTGATCGCTATGAGCGCCACCTAGTGATCGGCGCACATAGCACAGGACCATTTCTGCTGCATAGAGGCGATCTGCTGATCATGTCTATGTAGCAGAGCCGATCAGACAAGTGCTGCTTCTAGTCTCCTATGGAGACTATAGAAGCAAGCAAAAAGTGAAAAAAAATGGTTTTAAAAATATTTAAAAAATTAAAAAAATATAAAAGTTTAAATCACCCCCCTTTCGCCCCATTCAAAATAAAATAATAAAAAAAACAAAACACATACACATATTTGGTATCGCCACATTCAGAATCGCCCGATCTATCAATATAAAAAAAGAATTAATCCGGTCGACAAACGGCGTAATGAGAAAAAAATTCTAAACCCCAAAATTACGTTTTTTGGTCGCCACAACATTGCAATAAAATGCAATGTTGGGCGATCAAAACATCGGATCTACCCCAAAATGGTATCAATAAAAACTTCAGCTCAGCGCGCAAAAAATAAGCCCTCAGCTAGCCCCATATCCCAAAAAATTGAGATGCTACGGGTCTTGGAAAATGGCACAATTTTTTTTTTCTTTTAGCAAATTTTGGAATTTTTTTTACCACTTAAATAAAAAAGAACCTATACATGTTTGGTGTCTACGAACTCGTAATGACCTGGAGAATAATAATGGCAGGTCAATTTAAGCATTCAGTGAACGTGGTAAAAAAAAAAAAAAAAAATCTGTGGTATTGCACTTTTTTTGCAATTTCACCACGCTTGGAATTTTTTTCCCGTTTTCCTGTACACGATATGGTAAAACTAGTAATGGCGTTGAAAATTACATCTCGTCCCGCAAAAAATAAGCCCTCACACGGCCATATTGACCAAAAATTAAAAACACTATGGCTCTGGGAACAAGGGGAGCAAAAAACGAAAATTCAAAAACGGAAAATCCCAGGGCTGCGAAAGGCAAAGGATATGCAGACAGCATTCGTTTAATCTTATGTTTCTTGTTCAAAGGTGGTCGTTTTTCAGCCTTCCTTACCTTGGCCATGTCCCTGAGTATCGCACACCTTGTGCTTTTTGATACTCCAGTAACGTTGCAGCTCTGAAATATGGCAAAACTGGTGGCGAATGGCATCATGGCATCTTCACGCTTGATTTTCCTCAATTCATGGGCAGTTATTTTGCGCCTTTTTTGGCCAACACGCTTCTTACAACCCTCTTGGCTATTTGCCAAGAAACGCTCGATTGTTCGGTGATCACGCTTCAAAAGTTTGGAAATTTCAAGACTGCTGTATCCCTCTGCAAGACATCTCACAATTTTGGACTTTTCAGAGCCCATCAAATCTCTCTTCTGACCCATTTTTCCAAAGGAAATGAAGTTGCCTAATAATTAAGCACACCTTCTATAGGGTGTTGATGTCATTAGTCAACACCCCTCCTCATTACAGAGATGCACATCACCAGATTTACTTAATTGGTAGTTGGCTCTCAAGTCTATGCAGCTTGGAGTAGGACAACATGTTTAAAAAGTATCATGATCAAAATACTCATTTGCCTAATAATTCTGCACACAGTGTATAAGACACCCCTATTACTAACCCCATAGTGAAAGTGAAATGTAAAATAAAAACACCCACACTGTGAATAAAATATTTTATTTGAAATAAACACAGACACCTTTTAATGTTCTAAATTAAACTCTACTTACCATCACACCCATTCCAGCTGAAGCCATTGTCACCTGCAATAAAAGTAAAATAATAAAGCAACCTCATCCTTACCTTTCTGACATGAGGAACATCCATGCGTCCCGTGACGGCTCCAGCTCGGCTACATCTAGATGACAGGCTGCATCGTAGCTGGACGCGACTATCTAGCCTGCCATCCCGCAGAGACACTGAGGAGTGTATGCATGCTTGCACTCCTTAGTGACTCACTGTAATGGCATAGAGATGAGCTGAGTTCATGTCAAATGAACTCAGTTCACCTCATTGACGTCACTGTGAGCATGGGAAAATTCTCACCTCACATGCGGTGACGTCATTTGCCGGCACGGCGAGCATGAGAGTTAAATTTTTTTTAACTAAATTTTTTATTTTAACAATAAATGACAAGTACAGTAAACAGCAGGGTCACTGTACTAATTATATATGTGACTGACATCTTTTTATCTATCTATTCTATGTGCGTTGTTCTATTCCTTCTATTCTAAATTGTCAGGTACCAATGTATTGTAACTGTATGCGACTGATGAATTGCCGGCTTTTTTAAAAAGACGGGTGCGTGAAAATCGGATGGCACATGGTCGGAGTGCCGTGCTATTTTTTTTACGCACCCATTGACTTTGCATTGGCGAGTCATGTCCGAGATACTTGGCAAATCGCAGCATGCTGCGATTTTTTTCTCAGTCTGATTTCAGCTAAGAAAAAAAATCGCAGATGAAATGTCACTCATAGATTAAAATTGGTCTGAGTGCAATCTGATTTTTTATGGGATTGCACTCGTCCGTTTTTCTCGCAGATGAGTATGAGCCCCTAGAGACAGGATTAGACAGTCCTAATACTGTTAGTCTTGCTTACTCTGTGGAACTATCATAATAAGTATTATGCATATCACTTGAATTGAGGCATATGTATGAGTTTTATCATGTTCATTACATGACTCGCCCAGGGGGATATATGGGGGAGACTCGGTACCTGGGCCTTGACCTTCTGTGGGGTGTCACGGCAGTCGGCTCCCGGACCCGTCCTCTGGGGTCACTCTTTAAAAGGGGTTTTAATGTTTTTAGTTTGTCTCGTGACGCCACCTGTGGTTTCCGGTAATGATTACTGGCGCTGCTGCAGACCTCCGGGGGTGATGGGATGGCAGCTGGGATGTTTCTGCTCCCCACAGGCGGAGCGGGCCCCCGGGGCAGGGTTGATGGATGGGATGCAGGTGAGAGGTGGCGCGGAGGCAATAACCGACAGAGACAGTGGAGTGCAGTCATCCGATTTTACTCACAGTTCCTTTTAGATTCCCCAGGTACACTGTACAGGCTACCGTTCACCAAGCAGGGGTTCAGAAGTCCCTCCGGCAATTCGAGAGTACTTATCGGGACCCCCTTTCTATATGTTCCTTTCCTCAGCCGACTTTCCGCGCTGGGTCTCTCCCACCTGCCCTGCGCCTCACAAACTGAGCCCCAAGATGGCGTCCTCGGATCCTTCAGGGACACCTGGAGTTCCCTGGTCCTACTCGGCTACCTTTCTTGGCTGCTAGAATGTGAGCATGGCAACTGCACCATAAAAGTCAGAAGCCTCCGGTTTCCTAGCCGAGACTTGAAGTGACACGACTAGCCCAGGGACCGGTTCCCTTTTTGCGGCCTGGTCCCTCTGACACTTGACAGATTAGAGCGTGCGGGTGGCTTCCTGCTCCTTCCGTACCTCTGGGACCCCTTCAGTTACTGGAGCCTTCCTCCTCTGCTCCCCTCCTCTTCTCTCCTCTACTGGGCCTCATTTACTTGGCCCGCTCTGGAGCAGAGCTCCTGTCAAGCACCTGCTCCTCTCCTTCTTGCTTGCTTTCTCTTTTTCCTCCTTTGACTGAACTGTCTTTCTAAGATGACTTCCCTTTTTATACTCCTAACAAATGCTCCCCTAACCTGCTTCCTCCACCCACACCCACTCCTTGGTTCCCCCTCACTTTGGTTCCCCCCACTCCACCCAGGGACAGGGCTCAGCAGCACACAGCGCATCTTGCCCTTCCAGCCGGCCTGTAGCAGTGTAGTGTTGGATGCAGGTGTTGGGGTCCCGGGCCGCACTCCTTTTCTTACCAGAGAGTGAGGCACCACCAGTTGTAGTACCCCTGTGGTGACTGAACCCTCAGGGGCCCCACATACATGCATATCTTGATCTTATAATAGAGCTCTAAAGAGTTTTTAGTGTGTATATTATGTTCTATAATATATTTATATCTTGCTGGGCACTTGTGTATATATACTTTGGCTAAGGTATTATACAATTTCATACTATGTTTATATATTTATCTAGCTGCTACCCATACTCACATATACTGCATGGGCCAATGGGGTTTTCTGTATTGAGTTTGGTTATAATGTTTTTATGAGTAGCTGTGAATAAAATATTTTTTTAGCAATATATTTCAGGTGTGCGCATTACTGCTGTATCTCTTTGTTTCTTGTACTAATTTTGTACACATTATCGCGATGGGATGGCTTTTACACTTTTTTGATCAAAATAGTGTTAACCAACTACCCTATGTTATTTACGTGTACTATTACTATTTACTTATTTACTTACTACAGGGTATTTGTTCTTTTTTTTTATCTTGGGTTTTGTCTGTGAAATGGCCACAGTGTAAATGTGCTCTTACACATTGCAAGTATGCCAACTTATATTCCTGCTCATTTCTTTGATTTTGCTGTTGTTTCTTGTACTTTGCACAAATAGGAGCATGGTCCCCCTTTTGAGCTAGGCATTACATTTATATAGCTTCCCATGGACAAGTGTCTGAACCTCTGTCCTGGTCTTCCCTTACTGTATCTATATCAAGGTCCGCTGACACAAAGTAAGGTTTTTAGTGGTAGGATAGGACTCTCCGTAGTGGGTAGACCTTACCGTGGTTGGATAACTTTTATGCTTTTTTGATCAAAATAGTGTTAACTGAGTAACCCACCGTATTTTTCGGACCATAAGACGCACTTTTTTCCTCCAAAATTTTGGAGGAAAATGGGGGGAGCGTCTTATAGTCCAAATGTTGGGGGGGTGTATATTTATGTGTGGTGTGGGGGGAGCGGTATCAGTGGAGGAGCGGGGAACAGGAGGCAGCAGCCACCTACTGCAGCCTACACTGTCCCCGCTGCTAAAGAAAATTAATATTCACGGCATGGGGATCACTGAATATTCATGCTCTTTAATAGCGGTATACAGTGTAGCAGCGCTGCGGCTGCTGCCGGCTATCTCCTGTGCCCGCTGTTAAAGGGCATGAATATTCAACCCACCATGGGCGTGGGGAGGGGGTGAATATTCATGCCCTTTAATAAGCGGGCACACGCGATAGCCCGGCAGCAGCAGGAGCCGCAGCGCGGCTCCGCTGTGTGCCGGCTATGAAGGAGAGTGAAGTCACTGCTCCCCATGCACACAGATCCAACGTGGGGAGCAGTGACTTCCGGCAGCTGATCTCTCCTTGTGAGCCGCGCATGGCAGTGACGTCATGCGCGGCTCACATGGAGAGATCAGTGCAGGCAGACCGGACGCAGCGCTGGAGTAGAGAGAAGAGAGGTGAGTAGGAGTGTTTATTTTTTTTTAATGTGCAGCATGATGGGGATTAGGGGGACCATGCATACTAGGACAGGGATTAGGGGTGCCATGCATACCAGGACAGGGATTAGGGTGCCATGCATACCAGGACAGGGATGAGGGGTGCCATGCATACCAGGATAGGGATGATGGGTGCCATGCATACCAGGATATGGATTAGGGGTGCCTGCATACCAGGACAGGGATGATGGGTGCCATGCATACCAGGACAGGGATGAGGGGTGCCATGCATACCAGGACAGGGATGAGGGGTGACATGCATACCAGGACAGGGATGAGGGGTGCCATGCATACCAGGACAGGGATTAGGGGTGCCATGCATACCAGGATAGCGATTAGGGGTGCCATGCATACCAGGACAGGGATGAGGGGTGCCATGCATACCAGGACAGGGATGATGGGTGCCATGCATATCAGGAAAGGTATGAGGGGTGTCATGCAGACCAGGATAAGGATGAGGGGTGCCATGCATACCAGGATGGAGGGATGCCAGGCATACCAGGATGGGGATGGGGACCACATATAAAAGGAAGGGGGGCAGCATATATACCAGGATGGGGGATATTTTCAGAATTGGGGGACATTACCAGTGTCAGCAGAAGACCCCCTCTCCCTTAAAAGTGCATCATGACCACATTTTTTGCTTACATTTTTATTTTCCTCCTCTAAAACCTAGATGCGTCTTATGGTCCGGTGCGTCTTATAGTCCGAAAAATACGGTATGTTATTTACATGTAGTATTTCTATTTACTTACTACAAGGCATATGCTCATTTTGTTTTTATCTTAGGAGAGAGAGGACCGCAGTTATCATAAGATCGTACACTTTACAGGAGAGAGAGAGGACCCTGCTGACCATAAGAGCTTTACAATCTACATGAGAGAAAGGATCCTACTTATCATAATAGCTTACAGTTTACAGGCAAGAGAGAGAGAGAGAAGACCCTGCTGACAGTAAGAGCTTACACTCTACATGAGAGATAGGACTCTGCTTATCATAACAGTTTACAGTATACAGGCAAGAGAGAGAGGACATTGCTGACAATTAGAGCTTACACTCTACACGAGAGAGTACCTTGCTTATTATAAGAGCTTACACTTTATAGGAGAGAGAGAGGACTATCATAGGTAGAATTTCTACCTGTGAAAAACATTGATACCAATTGTATGAGAAAAACTAACATCTGAAGGGGACTTTACTCTATCAGACTTACTTATTAAGGTCAAGGTCTACAATTTAAAGAGCTAGTACGATCGATTATTAGAAAAAGCCTAGGGTGATGGGAGGACTCAGCCAAACATGGGAGCAGTCCTAACTTCCAAATGTATACTGCAAAAGAAAAAACTGACCAGAATCTCCCAACAGGATGATTCAAATGTGTACAGATGCAAGGTGACTGTGATATTTAATTACTATGGACTGCAGCAGCACATTGTGTGCCAAAATATATGCAAATATTGAATATACAAATTTTAAACAGCATTACTGCAATCTCTTCATCTGTCTTTTGATTATACCTTGTTTATGCATTATATAAAATGGTCAATGAGAATTTATTGGACTTTAAAAATTATTCTGCATATTTCCCAGCAAAAATAAAAAAGTGCAAATGTGCAGAAGTGAAGTAATGACTATAGTGGCAACATCTGTATTCAATAAAATAGATGGATAAGTTCATTTTTTTTTTTGTGGTTACACTTCTGATGGTACAATTTAACATTTATCCTTTAATACTCCGTAGCTAGATTGTTTTTCATCTAGTGCCCAAAGTATGGAGTCCAAACAATTGCCTATGTGTGTCTTGTGTATTTAGGTCTTTTTTGCAAATATTATGGTTACCTTGTGAAATACAATAATGTTTCTTAAGACAACTGATATCCTGTAAATCTCACAGCAGCAGAAAAAAGTTCAAGCATTAATGAGAAGCAGCCTCCAAAATGTCCACTACTTGTTTGCAGGAACACACTGAATAGAGAATGGTAAGAGCCAGCAAATAAAGTGTTAATATTTAGTTACCTTATCAATTTCCCCCGGTTTCCGCTACTCTCCGCAAGCATTCATCTTACTGTATATAGTTTATTTGTTGGTTGCTAAGGAATGCTCCAAACCATTTAATGTCGTCTATTCTAGTGAATTATGTCTGTCACAAAGGAGAAGGAACATTTTAATGGAAGATAAAGATATTGTAACATTGAAACCCAGTGCAATAAATACGATTTCACATTTTTCTTCAAGAAAAAATATTGTAGAGATTGATTTTTAAAAGGCAACACATGTGGGTTTATGGGCCACTGGTGTCTTCCTGATATTTTTATTCATCCCTCTGGTTAACAGCAGCCTATATTACACATGAAAATTAGATAGCGTAGGAATTCTAACATGATATGATAAGAGGGTTCATTCTACAGTATACACCAAATCGATCACAACATTCAAAAACTAAGATTACCAGGACAGGTAAATGCAATGATTAAGAACATTAAAAGGATTAGATTTTACTCCCATGGTTCCACATATTTTATCCATCAGGATTCATGAGAACATATTTGACTTTTTTATGTTTTGGTGATTCTGAGAAGAGCTTAAAACAGACCTGAGAATGAATGGATGGTATATATGTTTGATAATAAAGATCTTTATGTTTTAGCTGTGGATTATTAATGTATGATAAGTTTTCCTTTGGTAAAAAAAGAGATCCCAAAAGAACAGAATGAAACAGATGTCAAAATGAGCATTTTAGATCTATCAACATAACATACTGTACAGATCATCACTCAACTGTTAAATGAGAACCAACAGCTTTGGTTGGGAGGCAGATTACAATTAGGTGATATTGGCTAAAAATGTAAGAAAAAACAGATATACATTTAAATTTAAATTTGATCTTTTTCCTACACTGACTGTCACCAGAATTCTCTGATACTTCCTGTTTCTGTCACACTGAAATGAGCACTAGTACCGTGTGACTGCTTAAGTCAGTTACTGCCCACAAGTGTGACGTCAAATTGGACAACACGTCAACCAGTGCAAATAGAAATTTGTTTGTGACTAAACCAGAATATCAAGTTAATAGACAAATGTATGTATAGTATTTGTCAAACTAGAGATTTTAAATGTAAACTTTTTTTAACATGGGCTAGTGCTTGTCACCATATTATCGTACAGTGGGGAAAATAAGTATTTGATACACTGCCGATTTTGCAAGTTTTCCCACCTATAAAAAATAGAGAGGTCTGTAATTTTTATCATAGCTACTAGCGATGTGCGAACGTGCTTGGCACTTCTCGGTACGCGCCCGAGCATCACTGTGCTCGACAAGCTCGGCACTCGACGAATATTTCCGGGTTGCTCAGGAGGGAACTCGGGTCCCCCCCCTGCATGTTTGGCGTTCTTTGGAGAGCCAATGAACATGCAGGGATTTCCTGCCATACACTGTAATGCCGTAGCCATGTTGGTTGTGTGCATTAAAGTGATTGGCTGGCCGCACAGCATCATCAGGTCTATATAAAACAGGCAGAGTAGGTAGAGCTGCTTCTGCGTCAGGGAGAGATTTGCTTGTTAATAGTTAGTATAGGGATTCAACAACATATATCTATTTCCATCTGAACTATCAGTCCTTCTGAGGACTAATCCAGCTGCATATATTCCATGGTGATAGCAGGAGTTAGGCAGGCAGGGTATGTGGCAGACTGTAGTGCATGATACAGCACAAGAGGGTCCATTGAACGTCCTGTTAGTATAGGTATTCCACAACATATATATACAGTATATATATTCATCTGAACTAACAGTCCTTCTGAGGACTAATCCTGCTGCATATAATCAGGGCTAGGCAGGCAGGCAGTGTATGTGGCAGACTGCAGTGTATGATACAGCACAAGAGGGTCCATTGAACGTCCTGTCTGCTGCTGTTATATAGATATATGTAGATATTTCTAGACATAGCCCCAGATATCAAGGGCCAGGGCAAATTCTTTTTTAACTTAATCCTGGTTAGTTGCTTAAAAAGCAATGCAGAGTACACCATTTTTCTGCTCCATTTGCTGGTTCTCACTGCAGAATAAAGCCAGATCTGTTCCATATTTCAGCGATAAAAATCCAGAAATTTGAACTGAACGCGGAAAATATTGGCCTCCTTTTCCATTCTGTTGCAGTGTGTCGGTCAGGCTATTCACGATAGGTCTCTGTGTAGAATAATATTAGTAAATTACAGGCCTGCTATTTAAAATCGTGGTTCTCTGTCAGACGTATCACATATACAGTGGTGGCCAAAAGTATTGGCACGCCTGCAATTCTGTCAGATAATACTCTGTTTCTTCCTGAAAATGATTGCAATCACAAATTCTTTGGTATTATTATCTTCATTTAATTTGTCTTCAATGGAAAAACACAAAAAGAATTGTCCTAAAGCCAAATTGGATACAATTCCACACCAAACCTAAAAAAGGGGGTGGACAAAAGTATTAGCACTGTTTGAAAAATCTTGTGATGCTTCTCTAATTCGTGTAATTAACTGCACCAGTAACTTACCTGTGGCACCTAACAGGTGTTGGCAATAACTAAATCACACTTGCAGCCAGTTAACATGGATTAAAGTTGACTCAACCTCTGTCCTGTGTCCTTGTGTGTACCACATTGAGCATGGAGAAAAGAAAGAAGACCAAAGAACTGTCTGAGGACTTGAGAAACCAAATTGTGAGGAAGCATGAGCAATCTCAAGGCTACAAGTCCAGACCTGAATGTTCCTGTGTCTTCCGTGCGCAGTGTCATCAAGAAGTTTAAAGCCCATGGCACTGTGGCTAACCTCCTTAGATGTGGACGGAAAAGAAAAATTGACGAGAGATTTCAATGCAAGATTGTGCGGATGGTGGATAAAGAACCTCGACTAACATCCAAACAAGTTCAAGCTGCCCTGCAGTCCGAGGGTACAAGAGTGTCAACCCGTACTATCCGTCGGCGTCTGAATGAAAAGGGACTGTATGGTAGGATACCCAGGAAGACCCCACTTCTTACCCCGAGACATAAAAAAGCCAGGCTGGAGTTTGCCAAAACTTACCTGAGAAAGCCTAAAACGTTTTGGAAGAATGTTCTCTGGTCAGATGAGACAAAAGTAGAGCTTTTTGGCAAAAAGCATCAACATAGAGTGTACAGGAAAAAAAAAGAGGGATTCAAAGAAAAGAACACGGTCCCTACAGTCAAACATGGCAGAGGTTCCCTGATGTTTTGGGGTTGCTTTGCTGCCTCTGGCACTGGACTGCTTGACCGTGTGCATGGCATTATGAAGTCTGAAGACTACCAACAAATTTTGCAGCATAATGTAGGGCCCAGTGTGAGAAAGCTGGGTCTCCCTCAGAGGTCATGGGTTTTCCAGCAGGACAATGACCCAAAACACACTTCCAACAGCACTATAAAATGGTTTGAGAGAAAGCACTGGAGACTTCTAAGGTGGCCAGCAATGAGTCCAGACCTGAATCCCATAGAACACCTGTGGAGAGATCTCAAAATGGCAGTTTGGAGAAGGCACCCTTCAAATATCAGGGACCTGGAGCAGTTTGCCAAAGAAGAATGGTCTACAATTCCAGCAGAGCATTGTAAGAAACTCATTGATGGTTAACGGAAGCGGTTGTTCGCAGTTATTTTGGCTAAAGGTTGTGCAACCAAGTATTAGGCTGAGGTTGCCAATACTTTTGTCTGGCCCATTTTTGGAGTTTTGTGTGAAATGATCAATGATTTGATTTTTGCTTCATTCTCTTTTGTGATTTTTCCTTGCAAGCAAATTAAATGAAGATAATAATACCAAAGAATTAGTGATTGCAATCATTTTCAGGAAGAAACTGAGTATTATCTGACAGAATTGCAGGGGTGCCAATACTTTTGGCCACCACTGTAACTGCGTTCAAAATCAATCATTTCTTGTGAAAGTGGAAAATATTGTCCTCCATTTAAAATGGGCAAGCTGCGTGGCAAGGGAAGGGGAAGTGGACGTGATGGTGATGGTGCATGCAGAGCCCGAGGCCGAAGATGTGGCCGTGGGCAAGCTGAAATTGTGCCACAACAAACACCCACATATTTTCGCTCAACCTTCCTGTCCCAATTACTAGGGGACCGCAGAACACCACTATTGAACACAGAACAGTGTCAAAAGGTTGTTGCTTGGATAGCAGATAATGCTTCCAGTCACTTTGCCACCACCACCACCACCCTGTATTCCACACGGTCAAGTCTCAGATGCCGTGAGTCTGGACCGCATATTCCTCACCCTGATCCTCCTTTCTTTCACCATGCCGAGTGCGTGGAGACAACTGATCCCACTCTTGGACACTCAGAAGAGCTATTCACTTTTCCATTTGAAGATTCGGGCCAGCTTCAAGTGAGTCAAGAGGAGAACGCGTGTAGCGATGCCCAAATATTGGAGCAGCCATGGTAACAAGAAGGCGATGGTGGGAAAGTACAATTATTGTCGCAAGAGGTGGATGATGATGATGAGACACAATTGCCAGAAAGTCAGGAGGAGGACCAGGGTGCTGAAGTGGAAGACGAGGTGGTGAATGATATAGTAACTGATCCAACCTAGCAGGGGGACATACAGAGTGAGGACAGCAGCAAACAGGGGGAGGGAGGCGTAGCACCATAACAGGCAGGAAGAAGCAGTGTGGTGGCCGCAGACACAAGGCGGGAAAGCATTCCTCGTAACGCCAACATGACGGAAGTTGCCAGTACAACTGTTAGGTCTTCCCGAGTCTGGTTATTTTTTAAAGACTCTGCAGATAACCCCAAAAAGGCCATTTGCACCACCTGTCAGGCCAGCATCAGCAGGGGTAGCAAAACTAGCAGCCTGACCACCACCAGCATGATCAGGCACATGGCAGCAAAGCACCCGACTAAGTGGGCCGAACCCCAGGGTCCAGCAACAGTGTCTGCAGGTGACACCACTGCTTCTTCCGCTGTTGTGCGTGTATGCCAATCCCCTGTGCATGCGAAGATGCCTCCCGCCTGCAACTGTCGTTGCACACTCTCAAGTAGGACCTTCAACTAGCACGTCCATGTCCTTGTCCCAGCGCAGCGTTCAGTTGTCCATACCCTAGTCCTTGGAATGCAAGCGTAAATACGCAGTCAACGCCCCACAGGCCACACTACTAAATTCACACATTTCGCGAATGCTTAAACTCAAAATGTTGCTTTTTAGGTTCATGGAGACAGAAGCTTTCCACAACCAGATGGATGCGGCCATCCCTTGATACTCGGTCCCCAGCCGCCACTATTTCTCGAGATGTGGGGTAACCACATTACACAAGCACATGTCCCACAATATTAGACGTGCCCTCAACAATGCAGTTAGTGGGAAAGTCCACCTAACCACGGACGCATGTACAAGTGCTTGTGGGCAGGGACAGTACTTCTCACTGACGGCACACTGGTTTAATATAGTGGAAGCCGAGACCCAGTCAGACCATGGGATGGAACACATCCTCCCGACCCCGAGGATTGCGGGCCCTGGGTCAATCAGGGTTGCCCCCACATTTTACAGCTCCTGCACCACCTCCTCCCCCTCTTCAGCATCCATCTCCGAAATTAGCACAACAGTGGCAAGCTGGAAGCCCTGCAGCACTGCCTCGGCCAAGCAGCAACAGGCTGTGCTGAAACTAATATGCTTAGGTGACAAACCACACAACGCTGAATAGTTGTGGACAGCTTAGAAAGAGCAGGCAGATCTGTGGCTCACACCGCTGCCCTACAGCCAGGCATGGTCATGAGTGACAATGGCCGGAACCTGGTGGCGGTTCTGAGGCAAGGTGAGCTCACACACGTACCATGCCTGGCCCATGTGCTTAACCTCGTGGTTCAGCGGTTTCTCAAAACCTACCCGTATGTGACGGATCTGCTTGTCAAAGTATGCTGCCTGTGTGCCCATTTTAGAAAGTTAGATACTTCTTTTGCCGCCCTTGCCATGCTTCAGCAGCGTTTGCAGCTTCCGGCTCACTGACTGATCTGCGATGTCCCCACGCATTGGAACTTTACATTGCAGATGTAGGGAAGGTTTTGTGAGCAGAAGAAGGCAGTTGTTGACTAGCAGTATCAACAAGGCCGTCAGTATTCAGGTCAGACTCCACACATAAAACCTCACGAGTGGACATGGATGTCAGACACCTGTACGAAACTTTGAGGACTCCACCAAGATGGTGAGCGGCGATGATGCCATAATTAGCATCACTTCTCTGTCTTCTGAAACACTCTATGCTCACAATTAAAGAGGATGCATTGCAGGCGGAAAACGATAAGATGAAGCAAGGAACCATACCGGGTGATTCCACACAGCCCAACTTCATCTCATCCCAATGTGGATTGGGTGACAATGAGGAAGAGGAGGAGGAAGAACAGGAGCTAGTTTCCTGCGCTATGGACGGTACTACCTGCACAACTCTCATACCGTCTGTTCAGCGTGGATGGCCTGAGGACAAGGAGGAGGAGGAGGAAGAGGAGGAGGATGAGAAGTAGAGCATGGTCAGTCATCCTCTTGGTGAGGATTCTTGCCTGTTAGCAGTCTGGCACACATGGCTGAGTTTATGTTACGCTGCCTTTCCCGTGACCCTTGCATTGTCCAAATTTTGGGTAACAGTCATTATTGGTTGGTGACACTTCTAGACTCATGCTACAAGGAGAACTTTCTGTCTCTTATTCCCACGCAGGACACGCCTAATAAAATGGGGCAGTACCAGAATGCCCTTGTTGTGGAATCATTAAAAAAATTCCCATCTGAAAACACTTGCGGCACAGGTCACAGTTGGTTGGACAACCAAGGAGTGCAGGCGAAAGAGACACAAATGCAATCCAGCAGAGGCAGGGAAACAGTCAAAGTTCTGGGACAGTTTTCACAGACCCTCCCATCGCACAAGCCCTGAGGAGCGGGGTACTCTCACAAGGAGGGAAAATGGTGAGGGAGTACCTAACCGACCGTACCAACATCCTCTGTGATTCCTTTATGCCTTATAATTATTGGGTATCCAAGCTGGACACGTGTCATGAACTGGCTCACTACGCCTTGGAGGTCCTGGCCTGCCCTGCCGCTAGTGTTTTGTCAGAGCAGGTGCCGCTGGTGGAATTTTAACCGATAGGCGCATCTGTCTGTCAACTGAAAATGCTGACAGGCTGACTCTTATAAAAATGAACAAGGGCTGGATTGGGCCAGACTTCTCAACACCACCGAATAGCATAGCAGTGTAACATAAACTCTAATACAGTGTCTTTTTTTGGGAGGTCTAACTCTATACCCATGCACCTCTGTCTTCACATCCAGACTTGGGTATACGCTTCCTGATTTTGTCTATTTGCTCTTTTCCTCCTCCTTCTCCGCATCCTCATCCTCCACCATCATATCACCACAATATGTACAATATTGACATATCTACGTCTCTTGCAAGGGGCATTGAAGTCCCTCCAAATTTTTGGCAGCTGTTGCTTCACTGTATAAGCAAACAGTATGGGAGACCCATTTGCTGATAATGGGAAAAAAATTCAGGAAGTCCTCCGACCTCTACTTATCTTGCAAAGGGCATTGGAGTTCCTTCAAATTTTTGGCAGCTGTTGCTTCACTGCATAGGCAAATAGTATGGGAGACCCTCTCCTTTTTAATGGGAATATGTCATTACTGAGGCCTACCTCTATGTGTCTTTAAATTGCTATTGGGGTTTTTCCTAAATTTTGTCAGCCTTTTGACTCACTGCATACCCTATAACTGTATATCAGACCCTCTCCTTTCTAATGGAAGCATGTCATTACTGTGGCCCAGTTCTATGTGTTTTCAAATTGTTAGTGGTATTTTTCCCAAATTTTGCAGACCCAGCTTGGGATTACCACTATAGGATACCAGCTCCTTTATAATGAAAACATTTTTTTACTGAGACCCTCCTCTATGTCTCTTCAAAGGGGTATTGGTTTACGTCAAATTTTTGGCAGCCCTTGCAGTTACTGCATACCCAATAACTGTATAGGAGACCCACTTGTTAATAATTGGAACAACAAGGCATAGCCGACTGATGGCTCTCTAACAATAGCGAAGGCCGACTGATAGCCCTTTAAGAAAAGTAAGGGCCGCCTGATGGCCCTATAAAAAAAGGCTTTGTGACTTTCTGAGTCCCTCCATCATAAATGAAACAGAATGTGTCTGATGATGTGTCACACACCACATGGCCAGATAAAGTTATAAAATGTTAAAATGTCAAAAACGCATCAAAAACGCTACGTGTGAATATAGCCCAAGGTGTGGAAGAGCATTTTTGTTTTTGGTTATTTATTTTGCATTATATACAAGTCACATTACCCTGGAAAGGATGTTCCTTAACATATTTCACAGGAAAATCCATTTTGCTTTTGTTTTTATATGTTTTATTGTGAGTCTGTAAAAGTGGCGTAATACCTCCGACACCATTGTTGACTGCAGTGACCTGGGAGTCAGAAATGCTTCCAGGGGTCTTCCCCATGCTGTTCCCATTTCATATGAGCACTATTCCCATCGATTTGGGCAATTTTTAGGCCCTCTGCTGACCGCCGGGGGGAGCCGCCAGAAAAATGCTCTAGTTTCCATTAGACTTACATTGGGCTCATTACTCAGACCGAGCACTCGAGCATTCCAATTTGCTTGACTCGAACAATGAGTACCCGAGCATTTTTGTGCTCGCTCATCACTAGTAGCTATTAGTGTTGAGCGAGTATGTTCTGTTCCGAGTATGCTTGGGCCGAGCTTCGAGTATTTACAGCTGCTCGGTGATATGTTTGAATCACTCCCGTGTGCATGATTTGCAACTGTTTGATAGCTTTATTACATGTGAGGTGAGGAATGTGTAAGAAATAGACATTCCTCACATGTATTAAAACTGTCAAACAGTCGCAAATCATGCACACGGGAGCGATTCAAACATATCACCGAGAAGCTGTAAAAACTCGGAGCTTGGCCCGAGCATACTCGGCGAAAGGGTTAACAGAACATACTCGCTTAACACTAGTAGCTATACTTCAACTGTGAGAGACAGAATCTAAAAGTAAAAATCAGAAAATCACATTGTATGATTTTTACATAATTAATTTGCATTTTATTGCATGAAATAAGTATTTGATACAATAGAAAAACAGAACTTAATATTTGGTACAGAAACCTTTGTTTGCAATTACAGAGGTCAGACGTTTCCTGTAGTTCTTGACCAAGTTGCACCCACTGCAGCATGGATTTTGGCCCACTCCTCCATACAGATCTTCTCCAGATCTTTCAGGTTTTGGTGCAGTCTCTGGGTTATATTGAGTTTTAGCTCCCTCCAAAGATTTTCTATTGGGCTCAGGTCTGGAGACTGGCTAAGCCACTCCAGGACCTTGAAATGCTTCTTACGGAGCCACTTCTTAGTTGCCCTGGCTGTGTGTTTCGGCTCATTGTCATGCTGGAAGACCCAGTCACGACCCATCTTCAATGCTCTTACTGTGGGAAGGGGTTTGTTGGCCAAAATCTCACGATACATGACATCATCAATCCTCCCTTCAATACGGTGCCGTGGTTCTTATCCCTTTGCAGAAAAACACCCCCAAAGTATGATATTTCCCCCACCATGCTTCATGGTTGGGACGGTGTTCTTGGGGTTGTACTCATCCTTCTTCCTCCAAACACAGCGAGTGGAATTGATGCCAAAAAGTTCTATTTTGGTCTAATCTGATCACTTGACCTTCTCCCATGCCTCCTCTGCATCATCCAGATGGTCATTGGCAAACTTCAAATGGCCATGTGCTGGTGTGAGCAGGGGGACCTTGCATGCCCTGCAGAATTTTAATCCTTGACACAATAGTGTGTTACTAACAGTAATGTTTGACTGTGGTCCCAGCTCTCTTGAGTTCATTGACTAGGTCCTCCCATGTAGTTCCGGGCAGATTTCTGACCTTTCTCAGAATCATCCTTACCCCACGAGGCGAGATTTTGTATTGAGCTCCGGACCGAGGAAGATTGACAGTCATCTTGTGTTTCTTCCATTTTCTAATAATTGTGCCAACAGTTGTTGCCTTCTCATCAAGCTGCTTGCCTATTTTCCTGTAGCCCATCCCAGCCTTGTGCAGGTCTACAATTTTGTCCCTGTTGTCCTTAGATAGCTCTTTATTCTTGGCCATGGTGGAGAGTTTGCAGTGTGATTGATTGAGTGTGTTGACAGGTCTCTTTTATACAGGTAACGAGTTCAAACAGGTGCTGTTAATTCAGGTAATGAGTGCATAGTGTGAGGGCTTCTTAAAGAAAAACTAACATGTCTGTGAGAGCCAGAATTCTTGCTGGTTGGTAGGTGATGAAATACTTATTTCATGCAATAAAATGCAATTTAATTATTTAACAATCATACAATGTGATTTTCTGGTTTTTATTTTTAGATTTGTCTGTCACAGTTGAAGTGTACCTACGATAAAAATGACAGAACTCTCCATTCTTTGTATGTGGGAAAACTTGCAAAAAACTTGTATCAAATACTTATTTTCCCAACTGTATGTTGCAATCTCTGAGCTGGAGCTATACCCATAGATGTCTGTGGGATGATACTGGACTCTGTCTCTGATTTCATCTGAATTTTTTTAACATTTGATGCATTGAGAATTAAAAAAAAACATCATGCCATGTTCCCTTTTAACATTATGCATGGATTTTTCTTTAGGAACATTTCTTCAAGAAATGAATATTGTCAAAACCGCCTTCTAGAGAGATCATACACTGGCACTATGCTATGTAGGCTATGCGCAAATAGCTATCCTGTATCCATGAATCCATAGAGTATGTCCACACAGCACACCTTTTTTAGGCAGATTCTGCCTGGACACAACCTGAAAAAGCCCTCGATAAACATAAAAATGAACATATGCATTGCAATGTCAAAATGACTTGCTGTTCATATATTCATTCTTTTTCAACTTATCTTAACTGCTTCATGGTTCGAAAGATGTGGAGTGCATAAAAGTATTGATTGGTCCATTCTTTAGGTCGCTATTTTATATCTAAAAATTTTTAAAAAAGGCTTTCGCTGCAAAAACTAAAAGAAAACAGACGCTTGAGGAAAACACTGTTGGCATTTTCTTGAATTGTCTTCTACTTCAAAACTGATGCTTCAAAAGCGATGTGAAACCATATGCATATACCCTTAAACCCTTCCCGACCTTGGAAGTACTCAGTACGTCCTGGTTGGTAAGTGCTCACTGAAAAAAGCTCAGGAGGGGCTGAAACATCTGATGACTTGTATGTTGAGACAAAAATAAACGGCTAATTATTTCACATGTGAATCTACTTGGTTCGATCAGCATTTCCTCCACGTGCACCACAAGAACCATACAGAGTGCTGACCAGCCTGCCTTTTCCTGGTAAGTACTCACCGACTTTGGACCCACTGAGTGCGTCCAGGTGATTTTGCACACACAGAGACTGTGCGCGCACAATCGTCGCCAGATGTGGGGTGATCCACACCGCTCCCAGCACTTTAACCCCCTAAGTGTGATCGCAGCATTTGCCCTACACTACATCCAGCCAGATCTATTAGTGGGTACCACTTTTTCTAGCAGTAGGTGGTTACCTTATATGCATCTATAGATGCATGAGCAATTTTACATCTATAGGATTTTAATTAATCAATAAAGTTTATGCATTTTAAATTTCTTTATATCCACACTTTTCCTACTTTCCCCTTTCCCTATCCTGCATGACTATTTTGGTGGTGTACACCTGTGGATATAGATCTGATGAGAATAGACCATTTTTTTGATTTTTTTTATGCATGGCCCCATCATCCCTAATCCTCGTATGCATGGCTCCCCTCAACCCAATCCTGTTATGAATGGCACCCCTCATCCCAATCCTGGTATGCATGGCACCCCTCATCCCTAATCCTGGTATGCATGACCACCTCATCCCCAATCCTGGTATGCATGGCACCCCTCATCCCCAATTCTGGTATGCATGGCACCCTTCATCCCCAATCCTGGTATGCATGGCTACCTCATTCCCAATCCTGGTATGCATGGCCATCTCATCTACAATCCTGGTGTGCATGGCCCCATCATCCCCAATCCTGGTATGCATGTCCACCTCATTCCAAATCCAAATATGCATGGCCCCATCATCCCCAATCCTGGTATGCATGACCACCTCATCCCCAATCCTGGTATGCATGACCACCTCATCCCCAATCCTGGTATTCATGGCCACCTCATTCCCAATCCAAATATGCATGGCCCTATCATCCCCAATCCTGGTATGCATGGCCACCTCATCCCAAATCAAAATATGCATTGCCCCATCATCCCCAATCCTGGTATGTATGGTCCCCCTATCCTGGTATGCATGGCCCCCCATCACTGCACACATTAAAAAAATAAACACTTCTACTCACCTTCCTTCCCTCTACTCCACGCTGCTCCTGTTCTGCCAGCAGCAGCTCACCTCCGCATCTGAGCAGCGCATGACATCACTGCCATGTGCCCTCAGAAGCCGAGGTGAACTGCAGGGATATTCACTCCTCTACATGCTGAGACTATGGTAGTGGAGAGGAGTAAATATCCCTGTTCTTTAATATCGGGCGCACCGTGTCAGCAGTGCTCCAGCTCCTTCTGTGGCTCAGCAATACTCTGTGCCCGCTACTAAAGAGAATGAATATTCACTCCTCTCCACTCCCATGGGCGTGGAGATAGGTGAATATTCATTTTCCTTTAGCAGCGGGCACATGTGGTAGCTGCAGCAGTGACTACTGTGTGTGCCCTGCTCCTCCGCTGCCGCAACCCCTCCACCACTATCCACCACCAGAATGTATAGATAATAAAGTATATACCCCAGTATAAGCTGAATTAGGCTTTTTCAGCCTAAAAAATGGGCCTAAAAAGTCGGATTATACTCGAGTATATAAGGTATATAGATGTGGTATCACTGTAATCGTACTGACCCAAAGAATGAAGCGGCCTTATCAATTTTACCACACAAGGAATGGCATAAAAAAAAAACTATTCCAGAATTGCTGGGTTTTGTTCATACTGCCTCCCAAAAATTGGAATAGAAAGTGATCAAAAAATGTTCCCGAAAATGGTACCAATAAAAGTGAACTCGCCTCACAGTAAACAAGCCCTCACATGACTCTGTCGGCCAAAATATGGAAAAATTAGAGCTCTCAAAATATGGCGGTGGAAAAACTAGTTTGTGCAAAAAAAAGCATTTTTTTAGTTTGTGATAGCTGCCAAACATAAAAACTGGATATAAATCTGGTATTGCTGTAATTGCAGCTACCTGAAGAATGAAATCATCTAATCACTTATACCACATGGGGAACAGTGTAAAACATAAAATCAATTCTTCACCTGCTGTTGATTTGTTCATTCTGCCTCCCAAAAATTGCAGTAAGGCTCGGTGCACATTTATCCTGCGCTCTGCGTTTAGCGCTTACACCAGGGTTTCTGTGTAAATCTCTGAAATACATGATTCAGACTGAACCCCTGGTGGAGTATTCCCTATAATGAGGCAGATGGAGGCACTGTGGATGCCATCTGGTCTATGATCTACAGCTGAACAGAGGCCAGACGGAATCCAGAGTAACTATGCTGCCTCACTATAGTGAAGGGTTCCCTCAGGGATTTCATCTGAATTATGTCACTCAGAGATTTAAATGGAAACCCCAATATCAGTGCTCAGAGTAGAGCACAGGATAAATGGGAACATTTTACATAACATTTTGGATTACAATAAAAGCTTCGACTCAATCCAACAAAAAAGCAAGTCCCCACTTAGGTCAGTCAACAGAAATATAGGGGGCTTCCACGTTACTGGTAGCACAAAGGTTCTGGAAAAGCAAAATGGCCCTTGCCCCTCAAAAGAAATTCAGCAAATTCTGTGCTCCCAAATGCAAATGCCCCCCTCCCTTTTGAGCCCCATAGTGTGCCTAAATCACAGTTAGCGTCCACATGTTTAGCATTTCTGTAGCGATGTGAGCCTGCCTAATTTACAGGTGCATGTCTCCAGAAGCACGAGTTGGGCAAAATGTACTGGTCACTACAACGTACTGGTCACTACAATGGCAGTTTGCAATTTTCAACCATGTAGTTAAAATCCTCAACACACCTGTAGATAAATTCCCAAAGGGGTATAATTCCCAAAGTGGGGTCACTTGAGGGGGGATTCTGCTCTTCTAGCACTTAGGGGCTCTATATATGGAGTCTGCAAATTATTCTAGGAAAATCTGCACCCCAGGAGGCAAATAGCGCTCTGTCCCCCCCGAGTCTCGCCGTGTGGCTAAGCAGTACTCTACAGCCACATTTGGGTTATTTCTACATTCAGAAGAAATTGTATCACAAATTTTATTGCCATTTCCCAGTGTGAAAATGTAAATTCTGGGGCTAAAACAAAACTTTTTGGGGTAAAAATGTAATTATTCTTTCTTTATCGCCAAATGGTGTAAAATTCTGTGAGGCACATGCGGTGTCAACATTGTCACTGTGCACCTGAGAGGTTTAGTTTGCAAAATGGAGATTCTTATGGGGGGGTTCTGTTGTTCTCGCACCGTAGGGGCTCTGGCAATGTGACATGTCACCGTCAAACCAGGGGTCACTTGTGAGGGTTTTCCACTGTTTAGGCACATCAGGGGCTCTCTAATGCAACATGTTGTCCGCTAATTATTCCAGAAAATTTTGCATTCAAAAAGTCAAATGGCGCTCCTTCCCTTCTAAGCCCTGCTGTATGCCCAAACAGTAGTTCTCCTCCACATATTGGGTATCGGTGTAGTCAGGAGAAATTGCACAACAAATTGTGTGGTGCAATTTCTCCTGGTACCCTTAAGAAAATGCAAAATTTGGGGCTAAAAACATTTTTGTGGGAAATATTTGAAATTTTTATTTTCACGGCTCAATGTTATAACCATCTGTGAAGCACCTGGAGGTTCAAGGTGCTTACCACACTTCTAAATAAGTTCCCTGGAAGGTCTAGTTTCCAAAATGTTGTCACTTTTGGGGGGTTTCCACTGTTTAGGCACATTAAGGGCTCTCAAAATGCGACATGGCATCCGCTAATTATTCCAGCAAATTTTGAATTAAAAAAGTCAAATGGTGCTCCTTCTCTTCTGTGCCCTGACGTGCGCCCAAACAGTGGTTTTCTCTCACACATGGGGTATCAGAATGCTTAGGAGAAATTGCATAACAAATTTTGTGGTCCATTTTTTTTCTGGTACCCTTGCGAAAATAAATAAAAATTGGGTCTAAAGTAACATTTTTGTGAAAAAAAGTTAATTGTTCATTTTTTTCTTGAAGGGTTAACAAACTTCTTGAATGTGGTTTTAAGCAACCTTGAGGGGTGTAGTTTTCAGAATGTTGTCACCTTTTGGGTATTTTCTGTCATATAGACCCCTCAAAATCTCTTCAAATGTGATGTGCTCCCTAAATGAAATGGTTTTGTAAATTTTGTTGGAAAAATGAGAAATCACTGGTCAATTTTTAACCCTTATAACTTCCTTATAAAAAAATGCTGTTTAAAAAAATATGCTGATGTAAAGTAGTCATGTGACAAATGTTATTTATTAACTATTTAGTGTGACAGATCTCTTTGATTTAAGGGCATAAAAATTCAAAGTTTGAAAATTGCAAAATTTTCGAAATTTTCGCCAAAATTCAATTTTTTTTCACAAATAAATGCAAGTTATAGCAAAGAAATTTTACCACTATCATGAAGTACAATATGTCATGAAGAAACATTCTCAGAATCAGGGGGATCCGTTGAAGTGTTCCAGAGTTATTTCCTCCTAAATTGACACTGGTCAGAATTGTAAAATTTGGCCTCGTCATGAAGGTGCAAACAGGCTTGGGGGGTAAAGAGGTTAAACTCTAGTTGTCAATGCCTTGACTTCTTGAAACGCTATAAAAATTAAAGATAAGGGGACAGATGTAAAAATGCTGATGGCTGTCTGAGGCCTAAGGCATGAACATTTTTTATGTTTTTTCATTAACTGCGTTTGAGGTGGTGCCAGTGATATGATGCTAAACATGGGAATACCTTTTTTTTTGCTTTTTGATTTGATCAGTATTTTACCATGTCCAAAATGAACATAAATAAATAAAGTTTGTAGATGTGAATGTGCAATTTGGAAAAAAAGGAGAAGGAGAAAGACATCAACATCAAAGAGTTTTGATTGGATCAGTGGTTCATGCATCAACCTCACACAGTGTATGAAACGAGTGCTTCAGCCATTTAACTTTGATCTGCTTCAATCTTCCTGACAGCTTTCTCCTCTGAGTGATTGTCTGACTCTTGGAAAGTATTTTGTTTTTCTTTAGCATGCTGTGCTTGATTATTAAATACCACAAGCATAAATAATGCCAAGTAAACCATGTGTTATGCAAACGCTAATAAAAATACAAATGAGATTTCAAGTATGTCTTAAAAAAACATAAATATGATAAAGTCAGTTTAAACCCTGGTTTCCATGTTTGCTATCAGAAGTGTCTCTGCTGTATGCTGAAAAAAAATCTAAGTAGAAATACAATATTTATTTTTTCAAGTTGTATAAAGCTTTCTGTATTGTTATTGGAGAAAGCACCAAGTAAGTTGCATTTCAGCAATTGAATCATACTTTCTGTTGTATTTATTTTTGGTCAAAGTTTATTGGTTTCCTTAGGACTATAGTCTCTGCAGTCTACTTTAGGCCTCATTCAGACGTCCGTGAGTCACGCACTGGTTGTAGTCAGTTCCATCCGTTTGCTGTCCATGATTAATATTGTAAAGGATAGGCGAAGCTTTGCAATTAATTTATTTTTTTCATTACTGAAAATTTATGTATGACATACTGATGGTAAACCAAAACACTGACCAAAGACTGATGAAACTCGGATTCAAAACATTTATGAAAAACAGTCTGAATTATCCGAGAAAAATCCCTAACCTCTGAATGAGGACTTACAGTGTGAAAAGTTAAGCTTGATGTCCTGAGAGCCTATTGAACCCTACAGTAACAAAA
The DNA here is from genome assembly GCF_046119375.1 of Phyllobates terribilis. Classification (NCBI taxonomy): domain Eukaryota; kingdom Metazoa; phylum Chordata; class Amphibia; order Anura; family Dendrobatidae; genus Phyllobates; species Phyllobates terribilis. The sequence goes on from NW_027362764.1 coordinate 256,500,173, forward strand.
AGGGCAGAATAAGCTTGGTTGGTACTCCTGACAGTGGTTTTAAATTGCACATTACTGACTTTGGTCCCTGAAGTTCCGAAGGATAGGTGTCATGTAAACACCAAAGTAGCACAGCAGCAATCATAAACATTTAGTCTATGCCAACACCAAGAATAAAGGCAGTTCTTTACAATGTAGTCATAAATTTGGTAAAGATTTGGTATAAGAGGCTGCTGAATAAATATTTCTTTTAGGGGATGAACACACACAGTATGACGCCCCAACAGTGACTCAAACACAGTGATGTCCCTACAGTGCCCCCACACATAATACAATGACCCCCACAATGCCCACACATATTATTATGGTCCCCACAGTGCCCCTCACACACATTATGATGGCTACGACAATCCCTCTTACACAGTATGATGGATTCGAAGTCTTACAACGCAGTATGATGCCCACACAGTTCCAACACACATTATGATGGTCCCTAGAGTTCCATAACACATTATGATGATCCACATATTTCTACAACACAGTTTGACAGCCCACAGTCCAAAAACACAGTTTCATGGCCTTAACAGTCCAACAACACAGTATGATGCCTCCCCACAGGCTTCTACATAGTATAATGACCCCCACACAATATAATGGTCCATACACAATATAATGACCCACATAGTCCTCTACACAGTAAGAGCCCCACACAGCCCTCCACAAAATTTATAGTTCCCCATACAGCCTCCAAACACTGTATAATAGCCCCTACACATCCTTCCACATAGAATGTGGTCCCCACAGCCCTCCACACAATATAATGGCCCCCACACAGCCCTCCACAGTATGGGGTCCCCACCCTGTCATCCACATAATATTATTGCCCCCACACAGCCTTCCACATAGTATAATGGACACGAAAGCCCTCCACACGGTATAATGACCAACACACCTCCTTTCGCCCAGTAAAATGGCCTCTTTCAACAATATAATGGCCCCCACACAACCCACAGCACAGTATATTGGCCCCACAGCACTTCACACAGTATAATGACCCCTCACATAGCCGTCCATAAAGTATAATGGTCCTCACACAGCCATTTCACACAGTATAACTCACCCCACACAAGGCCTATACACAGTAAAATTGTCCTTAGAGAGCCCTCCACACAGTATAATGGCCCCCAAACAGCCCTCTACATAGTATGAGGCACTCACACAAACATCCATAGTATAAGGGCTCCCACACACCACAAATCAGTTTATTGACCCCACATCCCTCCATGCAGGTTAATGGCCACCACAGCCCTCCACACAGTATAATGGGTCCCACAGCCTTCTGCACAATATAATGGCCCCTTATTCAGGCTTCCACACATAAAAATTGTCCTCATACAGCCCTCCACATAGTACAATGGTCCCTACACAGTCCTTCACACAGAATGAGGCCCTCAAACAGCCTTTCACACAGTATATTGTCTTACACACAGTGCTCCACATAGTTTAATGGCCCCATCACAGCCCTCTACATAGTAAAATGGCCCCCACAGCCTTCCACACAGCATAATGCCCCTCACACAGTCCTCTACCCAGTATAATATCCCCACACAGCCCTCTACACAGTATATTAGCCCCCATACAGCCTTCCACACTGTTAATAGCCCCTACACATCCTTACATATAGTCCCTATAACCCTCCACACAATATAATGGCCCCCACACAGCAATCCACACAGTATAAAAGCTCCCACACAGCCCTCCACATAGAAAAATAGCACACGCAGCCCTCCACACAGTATAATGCCCCCCATACCACAACATACAGTAAAATTGCACCAACTCAGCCCTCCACCCAGTAAAATTGCCCCGTTCAGCCATTCACACAGTATTATGACCACAAACAACCCATTGCACGGTATAATGGCTCATACACTGCCCTTCATACATTATAATGGCCCCCACAGTGTTCCACACAGTATAATGGCCACCACAGACCTTCACACAGTGAAATGGCCCATACATCCTTCCACACAGTATAATGGCCCACACAGACCTCCACACAATATTATGGTCATCACATATCCATCTCACACAGTATAATGTCTTCCCACACAACCTCCACACCGTAAAATTGTCCCCATACAGCCTTCAACACAGTATAATAGACACCACACAGCCCTCCACATACTATGAGGCACGCATACAACCAACTACACAGTATAAGCTCTCCCACACTGCCTACAACACAGTACATTGGCCCCACTCCCCTCTACACAGCATAATGGCCCCCACAGCCTTCCCCACAATATGATGGCCACCAAAGTCTTCCACATCATATAATGGTCTCCACAGCCTTCTTCACAGTGTAATGACCCCCAACACAGGCCTCCCAAACAGTATAATGGTCTTCACACAGCCATCTCACACTGTATAATAGGCCCCCACACAGCCATGCACACAGTAAAATTGTCTCCATACAGCCCTCCCCTCAGTATAATGGCCCCTACATAGCCTTCCACACAGTATGAGGCTCACATACAGCCACCCACACAGTATAATGGCCCCCACAGCCCTCCACACAGTATAATTGCCAAAACACAGCCCTCTACTTAATAGATTACTTCCACAGCCTTCTACACAGTATAATGGCCCCAACACAGCCCTCCACACAATATAATGGCCCCCACACCTCTACATGTAGTAAAATTACTACCACTCAGCCCTCCAAGCCTCCAACCAGTAATATGACCCCATTCAGCCCTTCAACGGTATAATACCCCCCACACAACCCACTACACAATATAATGAAACCTAATAATAATAATAATAATAATAATACTTTTATTTCTATAGCGCCAACATATTCCCCAGCACATTACATTTTAGAGGGGACTTGTACAGACAATAAAAGACATTACAGAATAACAATAATTACATAAATCAACAGATACCAAGAGGTGTGAGGGCTCTGCTCTACAATCTATGAAGAAATTGGGGAGACACAAAAGGTGAATGTTAACAATTGATTGTATTGTACAGTCCTGCAATCAATATAATAAATAGGGTGTTCACGCAATGCTGCATGAACTGGTCTCCAACCAGTATGTGTATGGACACAGAGGGCTATTAACTGCATGTAGGGTGTGTGAACAGATGATAATATGGTCCTGGTTTTGAAGAAAATTTAGTATGGGCAAAACGTGGATAGTTAGAAAAGTATGTTGAGGTGATAGGCCAGTCTAAAGAAATGTGTTTTGAGAGCATGCTTAAAACTCTGGGTATTGGGGATTAATTGACGTATCCTGGGTAATGCATTCCAAAGAAGTGATGCAGCTCGCGAAAAGCCTTGGAGACAGGAATGGGAAGTTAAGATTATTAACACCTACACAGCCCTCCACAAATTATAATGGACCCCACAAAACCCACAATTCAGCTCCACACCCTCCACACAGTAAAATGGCTCCCACAGCCCACCACACAGTATAGCAGCTCCCCCCAGTTCTCCACACAGTATAATTGTGCTCCACACAGTCCTCCCACACAATATAAAAGCCCCTATAGAGCCATGTCACACAGTATAATGGCCCCTCATACAGCCCTCCTCACAGTAAAATTGTCCCCACACAGCCTTATACACTTATACATTGTATTATAGCTCCATATCACCCTCCACCCAGTATAATGGGTCTCACAATTCTCCACCACAATATAATGGCCCTCACAGAGTACAATAGCCCCCATACAGCCTTGCACACTGCATAATGGCCCCACAGCTCTCCAATACTCAGTAATCTAACTTTCCCCTGTTCTCTCCTTCTAAATATTATTCAGAATCTCCTCCCTCCTATTCATCTATCTCCACACCCTCCATGCACACTATAACTGCACTCAATACTTGATTATTGCACTTGAACCTATGGGCTGATGACCGGATCATGCAGCCTTATATGAAAATCTCTATTTATTATAAGGCTGAGTGCCCACGATGCAGATTTAATGCGTTTCCGCTGTCGGGAGGACGCTGTCGGGAGGAGATCGGGGCCACCGGAGAGGTGACTATAAGGTTTTTTTATTTCTTTTTACTTTTTAATTCTTTTTTTTACTTTAGATGCAGCATTTGATAGTAGAAATTACCTATAATTTGGTCACGCAATATAAATCCATGCCATTTGTATGGATTTATATTGTGTGACCAACTTGTTAAGCCCTTTTCCAAGTGATGCTCAAAATCACTTGGAAAAACGCTTCAAAAAAGCGCATGCATAAACGTATGTAAAAACGCTGAACAAACACATGTGAAATCACTGACGCCTGAGTAGAGGGGTAGGCTGGATTATGGGCGGGGAAGGGGTGAATATTAATTTTGCATGTAAATACGCTTGACTAGCCGACGCGCGTCTATAAATTTTCCTGGGCTGACAGCAAGACAGCGAGGCAATGTAAAACAATAAAAGTTACATATCCTGAAAGCGCTGCCCAAGCCCTATTTCAGTATACTATTAATATGTTACGCAAAAATGACCTGACAGATTCTCTTTAACACTTATGTAATCATTGCTATAAAGTTTAAGCCTGCACATTCTATAAACCGGATAGACACTGTCTTTTCTACACTTTTGCTCGCTTAAATAGTATTAAAGGAGAAAAAAGTGCAGCCATTTTATGGCACCCCATGGCTGTATTTCTTTAAAGGTCAAACACACACACACACAAAAAAAACTGATCAGCTGGATCCAGAAAGCAAGAGAAGGTAGGGATCATCCTCTGACCCTTAAATAACCCTCTTACAATCCTGCCCCCAAAACTTCCCCCCACCAATCAGGCTCCCACCACATACACAACAAAAATCCCTCCCATCCTTGTTCCTAAACAAGTAAACCCTTTCACTCCCACCCTTTAAATTGTCATGAGGCCTGTCTGCCCTATGGGCTCCCTGGCCTTTCTTGACAAGTTAAAGAGGGATTATTGATCGTTCAGCATGTAACCACCAGTTCTTACCATTATACCTACTATCCTTGAAATAAACACACAACTGCCTGCAACTTGGGTAAAATGGCCACAGCAGCCTTTTATTAAATATTATCCACAAACTTGGGGCGCCCACAACCCTAGAGCCCCAAACATTATAAACAATGTAACATTATTTAACATTAACCAGCTGATAGGTCTGGTCCAGAGGCAAAACCCACAACCTTCTGGATTTTCCCTGGCCGCACCCCACCAGCCCAGAGAATGAGATATTAATCACACTTAATTAATACCCCTAACTTTGCAGGTCCTATGCCTGCAATTTATCTTGGCCTATCACAGTAGAAACCATACCCTGATAGTGCCTTCCCACCAAAGGCCATCATCACTTGACCAGCCTCTAACTCAGACCTATCCCCCTGCTATAGACAGGCCGCGTGACACCTTACGCGCTCCGGTCCCGCCACAAACACACCGCTTGTTCGATACTATTCCTCTACTACATCCAAAAACCAGTACCGATTGCATTGAGATGGACCCCATCTGACCTCTTATGCTCCCCCAAAGGAGTTTCCAATTCTTTGTGCCTCACTACAAAACCCCCATTCCTGGCAATGAAACATGCCACCACCTTATTCACTTTTATCCGAGTCGTATTGATCCTGTCCCTCGACCTTGCATACCTTCATGTGAACCATGCCACAATGTCAGACCAAATGATGATGATCCTGGGATATGCTGACCACAACCGTAAAATGTCAAACTTTATATCCCGAATGAATTCCCGAGATGATCGTACACTGATGTAATTTCTTCCAACATGTAGCACAAGAACATCCAGTGGACAATCTATTCTGCCATAATAAGGCAACTCCGGTAAGACCCTCCCCCAAGTAATATCACGGATACCGATCCACCTGACCAACGCCACAGATCTATCCTGCCCGAGTTGTTGGCCATCTGGACGAACATCCGCCCACAACGCCCCCCAGAACATGTAAGAGTGCCCCAAGATCCACACTAAGCATGCACCTAAGGTAAAACAAAACAATCAAAACACCAATTAGTACCATACTAAAAACATAAAATTCTTCCAGCCCTTCATCGCGCCATCAGGTCAGTGTGAACATGTGTACTAAAACGCGATGATTCCCACAGCCGGTGAGCCATCTCATCCCCCAATCCCCATTGTGAAGCCTCAGTTGCCACCCCACTACGAAAAAGAATGCTACCCATATTCTGCCAGCTTCTCACACAAGCATTATTTGAACACTGCTTTTAACTGATATTTTGACAGGGAAGAACCATCCATATGTCTTTAAAACAAACCTGGATAACCCACCCTAATATCCAAAAACCATCGTACTCCCATAATAGGGCACACCACATTCCCCAAGAACCCCGTACGGCACAACCAACTTGAACTCCCCAATTTGATCCATTTTTGAATGCTGTAACAAACATTAAACCTTGTCCTTTAACATACAACATCACTCATCATTAGCCCACCTACCACCATCTTTGACTGGCTAACCAACTGATCCTTATTAGTGTTGAGCGAGCGCTAAAATGCTCGGGTGCTCGAAGCTCGGGCCGAGCTCACTGTGATACTCGGGTGCTCGACCCGAGCAGCGAGCCCAATGTTAGTCTATGGGAGACCCGAGCATTTTTGCAGCGGCACCCCTGGCAGTATTTTAAAAGCCTAACAAGTGCCCAAAACAATAATGACAGTGCTCAAATGACATGGGGACAGCATGGGGATTGCTCCAGGAAGCATTTCTGACCCCCAGGTCACTGTTGTCAACAACGTGTTCAGAGGTATTAAGCCTCTTTTACAGGCTCATAATAAAACATTCAAAAACGAAAGAGAAACTTTTTTCCTGTGAAATATGTGAAGGAATTTCTTATCCAGGGCAAAGACTTGTGTATAAGGTAAAATAAATAACCAAAAACAAAAATACTCCTCCACACCTTGGGCTATGTTCACAAGTAGCATTTTTTATACGTTTTTGCACTTTTGTATTGCTTTCAACTGTGACAAATGCATTCACCGGGAAATGTCATTTTAACATTTTACAACCTTATTTGGCCATGTGCTGTGTGACACATGCATACAGTGCTGAAAAGACACGGGGACAGCATGGGGAAGACCCCTGGAAGCATCTCTGACTCCCAGGTCACTGCCTAAAAGTGTGCCCATCAGAAGTGATCCTTGCCGCATCAGAAGATGCAGACTTGCAACTATCCCCGTGCAAGTCCTTGTCCCAGGGCAGTGTTCAATTGTACCTCCCCCATTCCTTGCAATGCAAGAGCAAATATGTAGCCAACCACCCAACCACCCCCAGGCTGCAATACCATACTGCTAGCGTGCACTTGAAATGGGGCCTTTTAGTTTTGAGGAGGCCGAAGCTGGCCACTACCTCATGGCTGCTTCGGCAGCGAGGTATCCATACTCAGTCCCCAGCCGCCCGGCAGCCAGGTGTCCACACTCGGTCCCCAGAGGCCCCGCGGCCGGGTGTCCACACACGGTCCCCAGCCGCCTGGGGGCGGCTGGGTGTCCATAAACGGTCCCCAACCGCCCCAATTTCTCCGCGGAACATCCACACAGACTTTTCTTAGACTGGCCTGCTTTAGGGCAGCATTGGACGAGCCCACCAGAGAACCCGACTCCTCCGGTGGGCCCTGGCTTCTCCATCTAGGGAGTTGAGAGTGCCAAGGTGAGGAGCATGATGAGGATGATAGAAGTTAGCATCTGCTTTGTTTTCAAGGAATGCAAGCGCATGTATGTAGTAGCGGCCAGGCCTGAGGTGGTCAGCATTTTGGCGCATATCCTACCTCCTCCGAGGATTGCTTGGTGTTTTCCTGCTACTATCCAAGTTCTATGACTCCCGTTAAAACAAAGCTTCAGGTGATAAATGATGGATGAGGTAGTGGCAAAGGAGAAAGATCAGGAGGAACAGGGACCATTCACATCAATATCAGGCCAGTCAACCACATATGTCTTGTAGGATATGTTTCTGTACCAAAAGGATCAGTTTGGCTACACAGTTATAGGGCATACAGTGAGTGCAATGATTATCAAAAATTTTGAGGCACTCCAATGCCCCTTGGAAATGACATGGAGGTCAGAGGGCCTTAACTAAACCTTTTTTTCCATTTATAGCAACTGGGTCTCCTGTGCATTGTTGGCCTAAGCAGGGAATGGAAGGCTTCCAAATATTATGTGGAACTGCAATGCCCCTTGAAACAGACGTGGATTACAGCATACTAAAAACCTTCTACCCATTATTGGGGAGTGTGTCTCCCTTAGTTTTCACCTTTGCATTGAAAAGCAAAAGCTGACTAAAATTAGGAGGAAATGCAATGCCCGTTGGAAGAGTCGTGTAGATTAGAGGTAAGGTAATTAAAAACAACATTTCAATGCCCCTTGGAAGAGCTGTGGAGTTCAGAGTGGCTTAAGAAGACACTTTTAATGCCCCTTTGAAGAGACGTGGAGGTCACAGTAGCTTAACAAGACGGTTTTAATGCCCCTTACAAGAGCCATACAGTACAGCATCTTAAAAACATTATTCCCATTATTGGGGAGTGGGTCTCCCAGAGTATTTGCTTATGCCTTCCAAGCAAAAGCTTCCAAAAATTAGGACGGAGCATCTTTCAATACCTCTTACAAGAGCCATGCAGTACAGCATATTACAAACATAAGTCCCATTATTGGGGAGTGGGTCTCCCATTGTATTTGCTTATGCCTTCCAAGCAAAAGCTTCCAAAAATGAGGACGGAGCAACTTGCAAAGCCTCTTACAAGAGCCATGCAGTACAGCATATTACAAACATAAGTCCCATTATTGGGGAGTGGGTCTCCCATTGTATTTGCTTATGCCTTCCAAGCAAAAGCTTCCAAAAATAAGGACGGAGCAACTTGCAATGCCTCTTACAAGAGCCATGCAGTACAGCATATTACAAACATAAGTCCCATTATTGGGAGTAGGTCTCCCATAGTATTTGCTTATGCCTTCCAAGCAAAAGCTTCCAAAAATTATGAGGAAATGCAATGCCCGTTCGAAGAGTCGTGGAGGTCCCAGTAGCTTAACAAGGCGCTTTTAATGCCCCTCAGAAGAGTCATGGAGGTCAGAGTGGTATAACAAGATGCTTTTAATGCCCCTCAGAAGAGACGTGGAGGTCAGAGAGGTATAACAAGACGCTTTTAATGCCCCTCAGAGGAGACGTGGAGGTCAGAGTGGTATAACAAGACGCTTTTATTGCCCATTGAAAGAATGATGGAGGTCCCAGTAGCTTAACAAGATGCTTTTAATGCCCCTCAGAAGAGACGTGGAGGTCAGAGTGGTATAACAAGACGCTTTTAATGCCCCTTGAAAGAATGATGGGAGGTCCCAGTAGATTAACAAGACACTTTTAGTGCCCCTCAGAAGAGACGTGGAGGTCAGAGTGGCATAACAAGATGCTTTTAATGCCCCTCAGAAGAGACGTGGAGGTCAGAGTGGTATAACAAGATGCTTTTAATGCCCCTTGAAAGAATGATGGGAGGTCCCAGTAGCTTAACAAGACGCTTTTAATGCCCCTCAGAAGAGAAGTGAAGGTCAGAGTGGTATAACAAGATGCTTTTAATGCCCCTCATAAGAGAAGTGGAGGTCAGAGTTGTATAACAAGACGCTTTTAATGCCCCTCAGAAGAGATGTGGAGGTCAGAGTGGTATAACAAGACACTTTTAATGCCCCTCAGAAGAGACGTGGAGGTCAGAGTGATATAACAAGATGCTTTTAATGCCCCTCAGAAGAGACATGGAGGTCAGAGTGGTATAACAAGACAATTGTAATGCCCCTTGGAAGAGCCATACAGTACAACATCTTAAAAATATTATTCCCATTATTGGGTAGTGGGTCTCCCACAGTCTTTGCTTATGTCTTCCAAGCAAAAGCTGACAAAAATCAGGATGGAGGAACTTTCAATAATGGCAACACAGACCACAGTCACCCTGGTGGTATAGTGGTGGTGGAGGCTGAGGATAAGGAGAAGAGCATGAAACAGCCGAAATGAGGAAGAGTATACCCATGTGTGGGTGTGAAGCGGTGCATGTGAATACACCTCCCGAAATAACACAGTGGATTTGACTTTATGTTACTCTGCTGTCATTTGGTGGTGATGAGAAGTCTGGCCCAATCCAGCCCTTGTTCATTTTGATAAGGGTCAGCTTGTCAGCATTGTCAGTTGACAGGCGAGTGCACTTATCAGTTATAATTCCCCCAGCGGCACTAAAAACAAGCTCCGATAACACGCTAGCGGCAGGGCAGGCCAGGACCTCCAAGGTGTACAGAGAGAGTTCATTCCAAGTGTCCAGCTTGGATACCCAATAATTAAAAGGCACAGAGGAATCACGGAGGACGCTGGTACGGTCGGCAAGGTACTCCCTCACCATCTTTTGAAACTTTCCACTCCTTGTGAGAGTACCCCGCGCCTCAGGGTCTGTCCGAAGGGAGGGTCTGAGAAAACTGGCCCAGTACGTTGACAGTGTTCCCCTGCCTCTGCTGGATTGTAGTTGCGTCTCTCTCGCATGTACGTCTTGGTTGGGCAACAACGAACTGTGACCTCTGCCGCTAGCGTGTTTAGATGGGAATTTTTTTAACAGTTCTGCAGCAAGGGCCTTCTGGTACTGCCCCATTTTTGTAGACCTCTCCACCTCAGGAATAAGAGAGTGAAAGTTCTCCTTGTAGCAGGGGTCTACAAGTGTCACCAACCAGTAATGACTGTCACCCTACATTTTGACAACGCGAGGGTCACGGTTAAGGCAGCGTAACATAAAGTCAGCCATGCGTGCCAGACTGGTAACGGGCAAGATTTCCGTGTACTCACCAAGATGACGACTGACCATGCTCTCCTCCTCCTCCTCCTCCCCCCTGTCCTCAGGCCACCCACACTGAACCGATGGTATGACAGTTGTAGAGGTACTACCGTCTACAGCGCATGATACCAGCTTCTGTTCTTCCTCCTCCTCCTCCTCCTCCTCTCCCTCATTGTCCCCCAATGCACATTGGGATGAGATCAGGCTGGGCTGTGTGTAATCGACCTCTATGGCTTCTTGATCCATCTCATCATACTCTGGCTGCAATGCCTCCTCTTTAATTCTCTGCAGAGAGCGTTGCAAAAGACAGACAAGTGGAATGCTGACACTAATGATGGTGTCATCGCCACTCACCATCTTGGTGGCCTCCTCAAAGTTTGTCAGGATGGTACATATGTCAGACATCCAGGTCCACTCCTGAGGTCTTATGTGTGGAGTCTGACCTGAATATCGACGGCCTTGTTGCAGCTGGTACTCCACAACTGCTCTCTACTGCTCACAAATCCTTAGCAACATGTGAAGGGTAGAGTTCCAATGTGTGGAAACATCACACACCAGTCGGTGTGCCGGAAGCTGCAAACGCTGCTGCAACACAGCAAGGGCGGCGGAAGCTGTAGCCGACTTGCGAAAATAAGCTGACAGGCGGCGTACTTTCACAAGCAGATCTGGCAACTCGGGGTACGATTTAAGAAACCGCTGAACCATGAGGTTAAGCACATGAGCCAGGCATGGTACGTGTGTGATCTCGCCTCGCCTCAGAGCCGCCACCAGGTTACGGCCATTGTCACACACAACCATGCCTGGATGTAGGGTCAGCGGTCTCAGCCACAGATCTGCCTGCTCTTTCACAGCTGTCCACAGCTCACAAGCAGTGTGAGGTTTCTCACCTAAGCTTATGAGTTTCAGCACAGACTGCTGCCGCTTGGCGGAGGCAGTACTGCAGTGCTTCCAGCTTGTAACTGATGTGGGGATATCTGAGATGGAGGCTGAACATGAGGAGGAGGAGGAGGATGATGCGCAGGAGCTGTACACTGTGGGGGCAACTCTGACTAACATAGGGCCCGCAATCCTCGGTGTGGGGAGGATGTGTTCCGTCCCAAGGTCCGACTGGGTCCCGGCTTCCACTATGTTTACCCAGTGTGCCATCAGGGAGATGTACCATCCCTGGCCTCAAGCTCTTGTCCACGTGTCCGTTGTCAGGTGGACTCTCCCAGTAACCGCGTTGTTGAGGGCACGGCAGATGTTTTGGGACACGTGCTTGTGTAGTGCGGGGATGGCACACCGGGCAAAATAGTGTCGGCTGGGGACCAAGAACGGAGGGACGGCCACCGCCATAAGGTTGTGGAAGGATTCCATCTCCACCAGCCTAAAAGGCAGCATTTCCAACGCAAGCATTCGTGAAATGTGCTAATTTACACTGTGTGCAGAATTATTAGGCAAATGAGTATTTTGATCACATGATACTTTTTATACATGTTGTCCTACTCCAAGCTGCATAGGCTTGAGAACCAACTACCAATTAAGTAAATCTGGTGATGTGCATCTCTGTAATGAGGAGGGGTGTTGACTAATGACATCAGCACCCTATATAAGGTATGCTTAATTATTAGGCAACTTCCATTCCTTTGGCAAAATGGGTCAGAAGAAAGATTTGACGGGCTCTGAAAAGTCCAAAATTGTGAGATGTCTTGCAGAGGGATGCAGCAGTCTTGAAATTTCCAAACTTTTGAAGCGTGATCACCGAACAATCAAGCGTTTCATGGCAAAAAGCCAACAGGGTCGCAAGAAGCGTGTTGGCCTTTCCATTCGCCACCAGTTTTGCCATATTTCAGAGCTGCAACGTTACTGGAGTATCAAAAAGCACAAGGTGTGCGATACTCAGGGACATGGCCAAGGAAAGGAAGGCTGAAAAATGACCACCTTTGAACAAGAAACATAAGATAAAACGTCAAGAATCTTAAGACTGATTTTTCAAAGGTTTTATGGATTGATAAAATGAGCGTGTCTCTTGATGGGCCAGATGGATGGGCCAGAGGCTGGATCAGTAACGGTCAGAGAGCTCCACTCCGACTCAGACGCCAGCAAGGTGGAGGTGGGGTACTGGTATGGGCTGGTGTCATCAAAGATGAACTTGTGGGACCCTTTCGGGTTGAGTTTGGAGCGAAGCTCAACTCCCAGACCTACTACCAGTTTCTGGAAGACAACTTCTTCAAGCAGTTGTACAGGAAGAAGTCAGTATCGTTCAAGAAAAACATGATTTTCATGCAGGACAATGCTCCATCACATGCATCCAACTGCTCCACAGCGTGGCTGGCCAGTAAAGGTCTAAAAGATGAAAAAATAATAACATGGCCCCCTTGTTCACCTGATCTGAACCCCATAGAGAACCTGTGGTCCATCATAAAATGTGAGATCTACAGGGAGGGAAAACAGTACACCTCTTGGAACAATGTCTGGGAGGCTGTGGTGGCTGCTGCACACAATGTTGATCAAAAACAGATCAAGCAACTGACAGAATCTATGGATGGAAGGCTGTTGAGTGTCATCATAAAGAAAGGTGGCTATATTGATCACTAATTTTTTTGTTTTTTGTTTTTGCATGTCAGAAATGTTTATTTCTAAATTTTGTGCACTGATATTGGTTTACCTGGTGAAAATAAACAAGTGAGATGGGATTATATTTGGTTTTTATTAAGTTGCGTAATAATTCTGCACAGTAATAGTTACTTGCACAAACAGATATCCTCCTAAGATAGCCAAATCTAAAAAAAAAACACTCCAACTTCCAAAAATATTAAGTTTGGATATTTATGAGTCTTTTGGGTTGATTGAGAACATAGTTGTTGATCAATAATAAAAATAATCCTCTAAAATACAACTTGCCTAATAATTCTGCACACAGTGTAGGACTGTGGCCTGTGGGGCGTTAGCTGCGAATTTCCGCTTTCGTTCAAAGGTCTGGGATATGGACAATTGAACCCTGCGGTGGGACGTGGACGTGGACGTTGATGCTGTTTCTTGAGAAACTGCCATAACAAGAGAAGACTGAGAGGAGGGGGCATCTTTACATGCAGTATGGACAGGGGATTGCCTTGCACACACAACAGGGGGTTCTATTGCATGCACAACAGCGGAAGAAGCAGTGGTGACACCCACTGACACTGGTCGTGGACCTTGGGGTTCGCCCCACAAAGTCGGGTGCTTTGCTGCCATGTGCCTGATCATGCTGGTGGTGGTCAGGCTGGTAGTTTTGTCACCCCTGCTGATGCTGGCATGGCAGGTGGTACAAATGGCCTTTTTGGGGTTATCAGCAGAGTCTTTAAAAAAATTCCAGACTCTGGAAGACCTACCACTTGTACTGGCAACGTCCCTCGTGTTGGTGTTACGGGGAACGGTTGCCCGCCTTCTGTCTGCGGCCACCACACTGCTTCTTCCTGCCTGTTGGGGTACTCTGCCTCCCTCCCCCTGTGTGCTGCTGGCCTCACTCTGCATGTCCTTCTGCCACGTTGGGTCAGTTACTAGATCATCCACCACCTCCTCCTCTTCCACTTGCGCACCACGATCCTCCTCCTCACTTCCTGGCAATTGTGTCTCGTCATCGTCCACCTCTTGTGACAAATTGCCAGCGTTGACTTCCTGTGGCCGTGGCTGTTCAAATATTTGGGCATCGCTACATGGGATCTCCTCTTCCACTGCTTCAAGCGGAGCAGGCGAGGGGCACAAATATGGAAATGGACCAGTGAACAGCTCTTCAGAGTGTCCAAGTGTGTGATCAGTTGCTGTCTGACGACACTCGGCATGGTGGGAGGAAGGAGCATCAGGGTGAGGAGGAGTATGCGGTCGAGACTCAGGCTACACAGAGTTGACCGTGTGGAAGACAGACCGGAGGTGGTGGTGCTCAGGTAACTGGAAGTATTATCTGCTATCCAATTAATAACCTGTTCACACTGATCAGTTCGCAATACTGGTGTTGTTCTGTGCTTCCCTAGTAATTCGGTCAAGAAGTGGGAGCGAGAAGATGTGGCTGTTGGTTGTGGCACATTTTCACCTTGGCCACGGCCCCGTCCTCTGCACGCACCATCACCAGAACGTCCACTTCCATGTCCCTTGCCACGCGCCTTGCCCATTGTAAAGGAAGTAAAATAGCTTACACTCGCACTATCAATGGAAAAAGGGTAATAAAAAGTAGATTAGAACCGTGGAAGGGGAAAACCACAGTTCTATTTCTCTGGCCTACACCCAACTCTTTTAAACAATCAGAAAAATCAGGGAGAAACTATTACTGTTTTTCTTTACGGAAAAAATACTAAAACCTGAATAATAGAGATTTTTTACCGTGGAATGGCAAAACCACAGTTATTGTTTACTGGGGTATACCATAAAATTTTAAATATATATATATTTGCGGCTGAACAGTGAGCGACACACTCAAACTGTTTTTTTTTAGATACAAAAGGCCCAAAACTGGATACTACAGAGATTTGACCCGTGGAACTACAAAACCACACTGGGATTTGTCGGGCTTACAACAGACTATTTTCAACAGATATATTTTTGTGTCAGAACAGTCAGGAGACACTACTGGGTTTTTTTTAAGGCAAAAAATGCGCAAAAACAGGATTATAGAGATTTTTTACCATGGAACAGCAAAAGTACAGTTTTAATTTAGTGGTGTATATACCAGACTTTTTAAAATATATAGATTTGCAGCTGAACAGTGAGCGACACACTCAAACTGTTTTTTTTAAGATACAAAAGGCCCAAAACTGGATACTACAGAGATTTGACCCGTGGAACTGCAAAACCATACTCCTGTTTCTGTGGCCTATACCAGACTCTTTTCAACAGATATATTCGTGTCTGAAAAATCAGAGACACACTTTTTTTTTTTGGGGGGGGGGGGGGACACCAACAGGTTAATAAGACGGGTATTTGTACAGTGTGAAGGAAGAAAAAAAAAAGAGAATTTATATGAAAAAAAAGGATTTTTACTGGCCCCCGAGACCTGGAGCTAAGTCCAGCAATTTCAGAAACAGGAGCACACAGGACTGTAATGCAGCGTTTGCTGGTATAACCACTGCGTTTCCTATACAGCCAGCCTGCCTGATATCTGGGATGGATATTAGTCCTGAGAAGGACTGTTTGTTTGATCTGGCAGCCTTTACAAACCCTACACTAACTATTTTGCAGGATAAATCTCTCCCTAGCTCAGCAGCGCTGACCCTACACTGTCTAATCCAGAGCGACTGTGTCCAAGATGGCGGCGCCCGGTTCTAAATACTCGAGGTGACGCTGTGCGGCAAGCCAATCACTGTAATGCCCACAACCAACATGGCTGCAGCATTACAGTGACTGGCTGGCAATCCCTGCATGTTCATTGGCTCTGTAAAGAGCGCCAAACATGCAGGGCGGAGACCCCAGCTCCCGCCCGAGTAACCCGGAAATGATCGGTTCTCGCCGAACATCCTGAGTAGCGTGATGCTCGGGCGAGTACCGAGCAGTGTCGAGCATGCTCGCTCAACACTAATCCTTATACTAAAAGCACCATAAAAAGCCAAAACAAAATCCACTGCAAACAACTGTACCTCCTCACTTGAAAAACAAATTGACTTAAACAACCCAACATGTTACCCAACAATTCGAAGGAAACTGGACACCTCATCACGACTATACACACCCCTTCAAAAACCCTTAAATGCCTGTTTCACTAACAATTCCTTTGTCACATCACTCACGCCTTTTAACTTAAACAAAAAGGCTAACACTGCCAATCTCCGTCCTACAGCTGACGCTGACTTCCCAGACAGAAAATCACCAGAGACAGTAACAGAAACAGCCTGTCCTCATAACCAGCACAAACTTCCACCTCTGTACCAAACTCCTCCCATTCAGCCCAAACAATTTTTATATCAGTACCAAGTAACATCAGTCTAGATGCCCCCCCGGCAAGTGTGTGGGCCATCTCGAGTACTGACTGACAATGTGACTGAGGCACTACTAGCTGTTCCATGACCTCGTCACGGATCTTGTCAACCCTATAGAGTAAATCTTGGTTGACCGCAATGCGCGGAAAAACTGCCTCTGCACCCGGTTGCTGAGCCACTCCATTTACCTCAATTACCCTTTCCCGTGCCCGGGTCAGGGTAGGATCCTGTAGCTGAGCTGGCCTAAACGCTCCCCGGGACATTTCTGGCTCTGGGATCGATGGGGTCTCCTCGACCTCTACTGCCAATACCTCTAGGGGAAGCCTATCGGGTTCACACTCTGTCTCTAGGTTGGCGACCCCTACGGCAGGTATCTGACGCGCCCCCTGGGCCTGTGCTGTGCAGGGGATACCCGGAGCCAGATCGCTGGGGGTTGTAGTCCTCCATGGCTGTGACCCGGTCCGTGCCCAGGGTGGTCAATTCAGTGGCAGTCTATTGGTATTGTAATTGTCCGACTACGCCACCCGTGGATTGCTGTCAGTGGGGACCGCCGCTGCGCTGCCGACCGCTGAGGCAGATGTTGTTTGCGCAGCCGAGTATGGGATAACTCCCCACGGGAGAAGTATTGCCTCAGGGCAGCTAATGTGGATGATGGGAGTGATGGTATGAGTGTCCCAGTACTGATGGTGCTGGTGCGGCGATGACACACAGAGACTTTACTCACGGTTGTTATTCTGGTCACTTGTGCACATGAGGGACCGCCTGAGCCGTGCTGCGTTCACCAGGCAAGGGACTCGACCAACTCCCAGGCAATTCCAGAGCGTGGCACAGGGCTCCCTTCCTTTCCTTTCTCTGGCCATCCCCACCAGTGACCCACCTTTGTCCAGCTCCCTCGGGCCTTCTCTGGGCACGCTGATCTCTGCGTCCCTGACCCTATATGGTATGCCTTCCTGGTGGA
Organism: Phyllobates terribilis; assembly: GCF_046119375.1. Taxonomy (NCBI): domain Eukaryota; kingdom Metazoa; phylum Chordata; class Amphibia; order Anura; family Dendrobatidae; genus Phyllobates; species Phyllobates terribilis. The sequence goes on from NW_027362764.1 coordinate 256,517,858, forward strand.
TGTAGTGAGGGGTCGCACCAAGATGTGGTAACAACCTCCGGTCTTTGGCTGAGGAATCTGTTGCCTCCACCAATTTGGGTTCCGGTACCCTGTTCTGCCAACCCTTCACCCTGTATCTCCTGGGCATATGGGGTTCCTTCTGCCTTCGTGTCTCTGGGCCTTTCTCTGTGTTCCTTGCTTCCTTTCTCCTCTGTTCCAGTTCCTTTCTTACTTTCCTTTCCGTTCCTTCTCCTCTCTCTTTCTGCTGTTTCTGGCCTCCACTCCAGGCCTGCCTCTGGAGCTGGGCCCAGACTGAGCCACAGCTCCCTGTCAGCCCTCTCTGGCTGAGCTCCTCCTGACTGAACTGACTCCTGTCCTAAGATGGTGCCCACCTTATATACCTCCTTCTAACACCCGAGCCCAGGTGACTAGCAACCAATGGGCTCCTGCCTATGCCCAGAGACCCACCCCTATCTGCTCCTACACCACTGGGTGTACTTTCCCCTCCCCACTCCAGTCAGGGACAGATGCTGTCGTGCCTGCACTTCTATCTTGTAGGAGCACCGTTGAGCTGTCCCTCGGAAATGGGGTGTGTGTGGTGCATGCAGCTACTGAGTCCGGGTCCACACTCCATCCTTACCCGGGAGTGGAATACCACGCCTCTGGTTTGAGGTGCAATACCCCTGTAGCAGCTGAGTCCTCGGGGTGCTACATTCCCCCCTGGTAAATCACAGCACGTCCTCGGACTGGAAGAGAACAAAACAATTTGAAAACATACAAATTTTTAGAATGCATTCGCATATAAGACATTCAACAATTAACCCATCCCTTTATGGGAGGTACTCTTTTCCTTTTAAACGTTACTGGTATAAACATTATAAAACATCTTGCTAATGCCACCGGAACTCTTTTTGCAAAAACACCATATAAAACTTTAGCATCACTATTTTAGCAGCATATTAAACTTTCCAATATAAGACATTTTCAAATAAAACATTTTCAAGCAGATTCTTGAACTCTGGCCGCTGTGCAACTTGTGACCAGGAAATGGTGCAACAATCCATTTAATCTGCCTTGAGGTAGACGTTGCGGTTTTTGTATAAAATCAGTAGGGGGCGCTTTAAGAAGCGCAACTATTTACAGGGGCGGCCGCTCTCAGTCCTCGGCCAGTGGGGATAGGGGAATGGCTGCTCACAGTCCTCAGCCTGGTTAGGGATTAGGGGCACACATGTAACAGTCCCTTTAATAACTCCACACTAGTCCCAACGGGGACCACACTTCAATCATTTAACAGTTTCAGCAAGTTCTCATACTCTGACGGGTAACTATATACAGTTCCACTTTACCGTTCACTGGTAACGGTGTCCTCCTGATGCTTCTTCCTCGTAGTCTTCAGACCCGTCCGGGCCCTCTTAGCACTCGACCTTGCGACCAGGCCGGTGGTCACTTGTTGGTCGCGCCCGGGGGTGGCACTGCCAAGGTAGGGGGCGCTTGTGAGGCAGCGGCGCCCGGGCGTGCTGGGCCTTGCGTCCTGGCCTGTGACGTCTCCCGCTTTACGGCGCCCAGGTTCAGAGGGCACAGCGCGGGGCGGGGCGTGATGACGGTTCTCGCTGCCTGAGGCCTAGCTGGCGGCGGTGGAGGTGTGGTGTCAGGGACGGTCCCCGGGGCTTCGGGTCCCGCAACGGAGGGTGAGGGCAGGCTGGTGTTCCCAGGGCTTGGGGTGGTGGCGTCCCCATTACCTGCCTCGGTCTCCGTGGCCTCCTCCGTGGCGTCGTCTGCAGCTGCCGGTCCCTCTTCTCCGCGCCCAGCGGTAAGTGCGCTGCCCGGTCCCGGTGGGGTCCTCCACTGGCTGCCTTCGTGCTGCCGGGCCATCTCCTCTCTCCACCCGGCAAACACATTCCGCTGCGCCCGGACCATCCGTCTGTTCAAATCTTCCAGCGCTGCGCGCGCACTTTCCGGGTCCCTGGGCAGCTGGGCTAGCAACTCTGTCAGGCTGCAGGGTGGCTCCGCTTGCAGCAGGCTGCGGGCCAGGGTGCTGGTGGAGTTCTCTGCTCCCTCCATCTCCGGGTGCAGCAGGTCCAGACTGATCCAGGCCGCACCCAGCCCCTCAGTTTTCTTTCCTATCCGCCCCCATGGGGGTTGGTCTTGGGGGCATCTGCTGACAATCACCTTCAGGGGCAGCCCCCCCACTCTGATGGACATCTCCACTGCTGCATTCATGGCTGGTGGGGGCGGGCTCCTTCTTTGGTGCCACTCTGGGACCTGGCCCATGATGGGAGGTGGCCTCCTGCTGTCCTTTGGTGCGCACATAATGGCGTCCGCTCTGCCAGGGTGGGAAAAACTGATGAAGACGGCGGGAAACGGTCCAAGATGGCGTCTGATGGCGGGAATCGGCTCCGGATGGCGGGAAACGACTCCGGACGGCGGGAAACTTCTGGAGATGGCGGGAGACTTCCTTTTAAGGTACATGTGCAGTTTTCTTCAGGCATGCAATACCCGCTTGTGGCGGGTTGGTAATGATCCTGCCGACTACGCCAAAAGTTGACGCGCCCCCTGGGCCTGTGCTGTGCAGGGGGATACCCGGAGCCGGATCGCTGGGGGTTGTAGTCCTCCGTGGCAGTGACCCGGTTCATGCCCAGGGCGGTCAAACCAGTGGCAGTCTATTGGTATTGTAATTGTCCGACTAAACCACCCGTGGATTGCGGTCAGTGGGGACCGCCGCAGCGCTGCCGACCGCTGAGGCTGATGTTGTTTGCGCAGCCGAGTATGGGATAACTCCCCACGGGAGGAGTATTGCCTCTGGGCAGCCAATGTGGATGATGGGAGTGATGGTATGAGTGTCCCAGTACTGATGGTGCTGGTGCGGCGATGACACACAGAGACTTGTAATTGCAGTTTCCAAAGCTTTACTCACGGTTGTTATTCTGGTCACTTGTGCACATGAGGAACCGCCTGAGCCGTGCTGCGTTCACCAGGCAAGGGACTCGACCAACTCCCAGGCAATTCCAGAGCGTGGCACAGGGCTCCCTTCCTTTCCTTTCTCTGGCCGTCCCCACCAGTGACCCACCTTTGTCCAGCTCCCTCGGGCCTTCTCTGGGCACGCTGATCTCTGCGTCCCTGACCCTATATGGTATGCCTTCCTGGTGGATGTAGTGAGGGGTCGCACCAAGATGTGGTAACAACCTCCGGTCTTTGGCTGAGGAATCTGTTGCCTCCACCAATTTGGGTTCCGGTACCCTGTTCTGCCAACCCTTCACCCTGTATCTCCTGGGCATATGGGGTTCCTTCTGCCTTCGTGTCTCTGGGCCTTTCTCTGTGTTCCTTGCTTTCTTTCTCCTCTGTTCCAGTTCCTTTTTTACTTTCCTTTCCGTTCCTTCTCCTCTCTCTTTCTGATGTTTCTGGCCTCCACTCCAGGCCTGCCTCTGGAGCTGGGCCCAGACTGAGCCACAGCTCCCTGTCAGCCCTCTCTGGCTGAGCTCCTCCTGACTGAACTGACTCCTGTCCTAAGATGGTGCCCACCTTATATACCTCCTTCTAACACCCGAGCCCAGGTGACTAGCAACCAATGGGCTCCTGCCTATGCCCAGAGACCCACCCCTACCTGCTCCTACACCACTGGGTGTACTTTCCCCTCCCCACTCCAGTCAGGGACAGATGCTGTCGTGCCTGCACTTCTATCTTGTGGGAGCACCGTTGAGCTGTCCCTCGGAAATGGGGTGTGTGTGGTGCATGCAGCTACCGAGTCCGGGTCCACACTCCATCCTTACCGGGGAGTGGAATACCACACCTCTGGTTTGAGGTGCAATACCCCTGTAGCAGCCGAGTCCTCGGGGTGCTACATATCCCTGACTTGTGATCTTCGGGTTCCGCACCCGGACACATCTTTATTATGGGAGGGTTAATCTTACTCTCCCACAAGGACCAAAACAGTGGTAAATCTCTTCCCAGCACTGTCCCATAAGGAAGCTTTTTTACCACACCCACCACATATTTAACCTCTCCACACGGAGTAGAAAAGGTAACTTCCGCCGTTGGATACTCGCGGAGTTTGCCATGTATGCACATGACCCCGACTTTACCCCCAGTTGGTTCTAACCCAGAGATCAATGACCCATGGACGAGGGTCACTAGACTCCCTGAGTCCAAGAGAGCCTCAGCTCGATGTCCATTGATGCGCACCTGGCACAGATGGGTTTCACCCGTTGGACCGACAGGATCCGCGGTGTAGACGGCCCGAGCATACATAGACACCCAGCGGGTAAACCCGCAGTCCGTGGGTTCAGCAGTCAGGTGGCAGTTGGCAGCCACATGTCCTGGCCCTTGGCATCGCTAGCACCTAATAGCGGTGGCACCTCAAGACCTCAAGACTGATTTAGGGGAAACTGGTCTTCTGCCACCCTCACTCTGGGGTACCCCCTCAGTGTGGCATTGGCTCCGACTGTCCCTAGGAGAGGGACATGACACCCTTCCGGGCTCCTGGGCTTGCAGGGGCCCGTGGGTTACCCGCAGTGGGGTAGAGTCCCTTACAAAAGTCTTGAGTGGCTGTATACCGCTCGATCAGGCTAACCACCTGGTCTAGGTCACCCGGGTCCCCTTGCCCCACCTAATGTTGTATGGCTGCTGGCAGAGTTCGCACCAGCCGGTCCACCACCACCCTCTCTACCATTTGGGCTGGGATGAAGGTCTCAGGCTGGAGCCACTTTTTGACCAACTGTAACAAGTTATATGCCTGAGACCTAGCCGGTTAGGACTCCGGTAAGGACCACTGGTACACACGTTGCTCCCGCACATAAGTGTTAACCACCATTCGGGCATGGATCTCACCTTTCAGCTTCCCTTAGGTCAAGGCATCCTCCCGGGTGAGGTCAAAGTATGCATTCTGGGCATCTCCTATCAGGAATGGGGCCACAACCTCAGCCCACTGAGCAATTAGCAAGCTCTCTCGTTCCATTGCACATTCTCACCCATATTGTAGTGCGGCGGTGTTCACACTTTGCGGTAATGAGGCAATGACCCAAGGAAAGTTCAACTTAAAAGTCTTTATTTTCAGAACTTACAACTTAAATGCGAATGGTGTACTCCGGATCGCAGCTGGGAGCTCCAAACAGTCAATATAAACTGGTTGCCGTGGGTGATGGCCGCACTGTCTTGCTCTGAGGTGCATCAGTTGCTTTGCCTTCACAGGCCCGTGTTATGCCTTCACACAAGCTTGCCATGCAGAAAGCCTCCTGCTCTGCAGGCTTGCAAATAAACCACTGACACACCCAAACCTTTGCTGCAGGTTTTTAAATGAAAACTGTGGACATGAGCCACATGTAAGACCCGGGCTGGAGGGAGTGGACCGCCCCACTGCCTTCCTGTAGTCCACTCCAAGAATAAAAGCCCATGCTGGGTATTACTAAATCTGCCTTGGTCAAATATCTTGGCCAAGTCCAAATTTACTTTTATTCTGCACTGCAACCACAGCTGTGCCTGTGATAGCAATGCACTCCAGCGGGTTCAATATGTTTCTATGCGCAATATGGGGGATACATACCGTCCCTTGCATATAATTCCCCTCACTGCCTCACACAAGCAATAAATCGGCTATTATATGGAAACACAGAAATAAACCAAATTTGAAGATTAACCAGTAGCCAAAAATATAAATAAATCAAACTTTATTAAATATTTAAAAAAGGCACAGTGAGTTGACACTATAGGCGACACATAGAGCAGGAGGAGACAAGAATATAGTCACAGAAAAAGGTACAGTGCTAGCCAAAAGTATTGGCACCCCTGCAATTCTGTCAGATAATACTCAGTTTCTTCCTGAAAATGATTGCAATCACAAATTCTTTGGTATTATTATCTTCATTTAATTTGTCTTCAATGAAAAAGCACAAAAAGAATTGTCCTAAAGCCAAATTGGATATAATTCCACACCAAACCTAAAAAAGGGGGTGGACAAAAGTATTGGCACTGTTTGAAAAATCATGTGATGCTTCTCTAATTCGTGTAATTAACAGCACCTGTAACTTACCTGTGGCACCTAACTAGAGATGAGCGTTGTTCTACTCGAACTGTTCGCCAATCTCAAATTCGAGCTGTTTTGGGCGGTGTTCGAGCCGTTCGGCGAACACGAACAATTTGAGAAAAATTCGGCTGTTCGAGGTTATGTTCGATAACTGTTCGTGCACCAAAATCATAACTGGATTTTTTCTCAGTAATGATGAAAATTAATGTTAATACGCAGTTTGAGTGTACAGCGGGGTGGGGGGAGGGGCAGGGGATGGATCTCTGCAGGAACAATGAAGATCTCCATTTTTTTTTCTCTTTCCCGCATTTACAGTGGGGAGGTGCAATCTGTCAGCCTATCAGCAGTGCACACACGGAGCGAAGTGTTTTTTTTCACACAAGCAAGGGCATGTGTCATTGGCAGTGTATGTCACATGTCCTTGCCCTATAAGACCAAGCCATTTTCCCCGTCGCCACCATTTTCTCACTGCTGCAGCTGCGTGTTAGAAGGCACCGCTGTTGCTGTGTGCGCTATACCTTGATAATTTCAAGCCAATTTTCGCACAAATATACAGATAGCTTGGGAGTAGGGAATAGTTGTGATTGCAGTCCTTTTAAGGACTAGGTTACAGCATTTCCTACGACTTTTATCAGGCAGGTCTGTGCTCTTAAATAGATAGGTTGTGGGAGTAAAGACTAATTGTAATTGGAGTCCTTTTCAGGACTAGGTTACATCAGTTCCTATCAGTTTTTGCCAGGCAGGTCTGTGCCAGTGCTGTGCAAGTTTTTTTCACAGCATTTGGCTGAATCTAGCAAAGCTAATCCTTTTTGGCCTATTGCAGAGTGTGTTAGTCAGTGGAGTAGCCTATCTGTGTTGCAAGATATACCACCTGTGTATAGAATACCAATTTTTTTACTGCACCTAGTGAAGTAAAATCTTTTGGGCATAGCATCATTCTATTAGTCCATCTATACTGACCTCCATCAGGTTGCAAACTGAATCTAATTTTTTTCTGCATCTAGCTCTGAAAAAATATTGGGCTTCTAGCTGTGTGTGGGTCTTGTTCTATTAATCCATCTATACTGACCTCCATCAGGTTGCAAACTGAATATAATTTTTTTCTGCATCTAGCTCTGAAAAAATATTGGGCTTCTAGCTGTGTGTGGGTCTTGTTCTATTAATCCATCTATACTGACCTCCATCAGGTTGCAAATTGAATATAATTTTTTTCTGCATCTAGCTCTGAAAAAAATATTGGGCTTCTAGCTGTGTGTGGGTCTTGTTCTATTAATCCATCTATACTTACCTCCATCAGGTTGCAAACTGAATATAATTTTTTTCTGCATCTAGCTCTGAAAAAATATTTGGCCTTCTAGCAGTGTGTGGGACTTGTTCTATTAGTCCACCTATACTGACCTCCATCAGGTTGCAAACTGAATATATTTTTTTCTGCATCTACCTCTGAAAAAATATTGGGCTTCTAGCTGTGTGTGGGACTTGTTGTATTAGTCCATCTATACTGACCTCCATCAGGTTGCAAACTGAATATATTTTTTTCTGCATCTACCTCTGGAAAAATATTGGGCTTCTAGCTGTGTGTGGGTCTTGTTCTATTAATCCATCTATACTGACCTCCATCAGGTTGCAAACTGAATATAATTTTTTTCTGCATCTAGCTCTGAAAAAATATTTGGCCTTCTAGCAGTGTGTGGGACTTGTTCTATTAGTCCACCTATACTGACCTCCATCAGGTTGCAAACTGAATATATTTTTTTCTGCATCTACCTCTGAAAAAATATTGGGCTTCTAGCTGTGTGTGGGTCTTGTTCTATTAATCCATCTATACTGACCTCCATCAGGTTGCAAACTGAATATAATTTTTTCTGCATCTAGCTCTGAAAAAATATTGGGCTTCTAGCTGTGTGTGGGTCTTGTTCTATTAATCCATCTATACTGACCTCCATCAGGTTGCAAACTGAATATAATTTTTTCTGCATCTACCTGTGAAAAAATATTGGGCTTCTAGCTGTGTGTGGGTCTTGTTCTATTAATCCATCTATACTAACCTCCATCAGGTTGCAAACTGAATATAATTTTTTTCTGCATCTAGCTCTGAAAAAATATTGGGCTTCTAGCTATGTGTGGGTCTTGTTCTATTAATCCATCTATACTGACCTCCATCAGGTTGCAAACTGAATATAATTTTATCTGCATCTACCTCTGAAAAAATATTGGGCTTCTAGCTGTGTGTGGGACTTGTTGTATTAGTCCATCTATACTGACCTCCATCAGGTTGCAAATTGAATATAATTTTTTTCTGCATCTAACCCAGCCAATAGTTTTGGCCTAATACCACAGTTTGGCCACTCAGCTCTGCTCGGTTACCATCCATTGTTTTATTGTGCAAACAACTCCAGAGTTGTGAATTAGTTAACCACCAAAATGAGTGGAAAAAGGCCTGCTGCTGGTGGAAAGGGGAATAGGCGTGTTGGGAAGGGGAAAAAAGGTTGTGTCCGTGGGGTAGGTGTTAAAGCAACAGTAACATCTGCAGAAGAAAGACCATCTTCCAGCCAAAGTAAAATGTCTACTTCTTTTAGCGGACAATGTGATAAGATCCCTTTCTTACGGCCACGCCAATCGCTACAAATTCCAGATGAGGCACAAAAACAGCAGGTGCTTCAACGGATATCAAGTGCTCCTTTAAGTGGGCTCTCCTCCACATCAACTTCAACATCACAAATACTCCAGTCCTCAAAGGTGTCACCCAAATCGCACTTGCTTCCTCACAGCTCCCAAATCTCCAGCTGCCCGTCTGAGTATGAGGTAGAACAGATGGTTGAGTCTGCAGAGCTGTTTACTCATATTATAGCCTGGGAATCAGAGGTCGACTCCAGCGCTTCTGTGAATCCAGACGAGGAAATGATCTGCACTGATGCCCAGAATCTTTATGAGTCGGATCCAGGACCAGACGCAGAAGGTTCTGACCATAATGTAGACCCTCATTCCCAAACTGTAACTCCTGTTGGTGGAGACAATGAGGAAGACGATGATAAGACTCAAATACCTGATTGGAGCGACAACTTTAGTTTTTTGTCAGGGCAGGAACAGGTTGGCTCTGAGGACGACGGGTGTGATAACACACAGGGTGATGATGATGAGGTTGGAGATCCCACTTACTGTCAACCCACAGTCAGCCAAGAGATGAGGTCAGCAGAGGAGGTGGAGGAAGATGCTAGTGACGACGAGGTCAGGTTGCGCCTTCCTGGACAGAGACGTAGTACTGGAAGCACGTCAACAACTGCATCCTCAAACACAACTCTGTCTCTCACCACAAGTTGTGGTGGCTCTTCAGGTCACATGGGTGCTAAGCCTTGCATAGCCTGGGCATTTTTTCAGATCGATAAAGATGACCCAACTCGTGTTATCTGTAACATTTGTCAGCAAAAGCTAAGTAGAGGCCAAAAAATACATAGTTTGAGTACTTCATGCATGAACCGGCACATGGACATGAAGCATAAGTTGCAGTGGGAAGCTCAGTGTGCTACAATGCGGCCTAGCCGGCCGGGCCAACCACCGTCTGCCATATCTTGTGCATCCGCGGCCCCTTCATCCTCTGTGACTGGGGGGACAGCAGTCACACCTGTTTTGGGGCGCAGACCTGCCACCTCTTTACCCGCAACAGCCAGCGTGATTGGCAGGTCATCATTTTCTTTGGAGGTGGTAACACCAGCTGGTGTTGAGCGCTGTCCGACATCGATAGCACCACCTTTGGATCAAGGCAACCTAACATGTCCGCCTGCATCTTCCTCAAAGACCGGCAGTTTGCCGGGGACACCCTTATCAACCCCGTCTAAGCACAAAAGCCAGCCCTCGGTCCCTCAGATGTGGACAAGTAAAAGACCATTTCCTCCTAGCCATGAGAAAGCTAAGAGGTTGAATTTCACCATCTGCAAGCTCTTGGCTACAGAAATGCTGCCTTTCCGCCTGGTGGACACAGAGGATTTTCGAGACCTTATGTCCGTCGCAGTGCCCCAGTACCAGATGCCCAGTCGGCACTACTTCTCAAAGAAAGGTGTGCCTGCGCTCCACCAGCATGTCGCACACAACATCACCGCTTCTTTGAGAAACTCTGTGTGTGACAGGGTGCATTTCACCACAGACACTTGGACGAGTAGGCATGGACAGGGGCGTTACATGTCGCTGACTGGGCACTGGGTAACTATGGTGACAGCAGGACAAGGGGCTGCTGTCCAAGTCTTGCCGTCCCCACGAGTTGTGCGTCAATCCTCTTTATGTCAAAGTTCCTCCACTGCTTCTGCCTCCTCAACCTCCTCTCGGTCTTCCATCTGCACCCAAAGCCTGTCTGGTCATGCCACAAGCTTTCTAACTGCGCAGAAGGGATCCTGCACACCTCCTTACTATGCTGGCAGTAGGGCTCAACGTCATCAGGCGGTTTTTACATTGAAATGTCTGGGAAATGTGAGTCACACAGCTGAGGAGTTGTGGTCAGCTCTGGAGAACCAATTTCATGAATGGTTGTCTCCACTGGACCTGAAACCAGGGAAGGCCGTGTGCGACAATGCTGCAAACCTGGGTGCGGCCCTTCACCGGGGCAATGTCACACACGTGCCTTGTATGGCTCACGTGTTGAACCTGGTTGTCCAGCAATTTTTAGCCCACTATTCCAGACTAGATGGCCTTCTGCAGAGGGCACGGTCGCTGTGTGCTCACTTCCGCCGTTCGCATCCCGCAGCTCAGCGACTTACATCTCTACAGAAGTCGTTGGGCCTGCCACTTCACCGGCTAAAATGCGATGTGCCTACCCGGTGGAATTCAACTCTGCACATGTTGCAGCGACTGTGGCAGCACCGACAAGCCCTGGTGCAATACGTTCTGACGTATAGCCTGGGCCAACGAGATTCAGAGGTGGGGCAAATCACGCTGGAGGAGTGGTCTCAGATCAGGGACCTATGCACCCTTCTGCACAGTTTTGAAATGGCGACGAAGATGTTTAGTGCTGACGATGCCATTATCAGCATGACTATTCCGGTGATTTACATGCTGGAGCACATGTTAAACAGAATTCGGAGTCAGGTGGTGGCACAAGAGGAGGTGGAGGAAGTAGAGGAGGAGTAGTTGTATGCGGAAGGGCTAACATCTGCAAGGTCCAGACGGTCGGCAGCACCAAGGCGGCAGGCATGTGAGGGTGGGGGAGATGGTTTTACCAGGGCGCATGGTAGCAGCCAAACTAGTGAGGAAGGTGCAGGAGCCCAGGAAGAAGTGGAGGACGAACTGATGGAAGACTCATAAGATGAGGGAGACCTTGATCACATTTCTGTTGTGTGAGGTTGGGGGGAGAGGACAGAGGAAGGAAGCATGATTGTTACCTCGCCACCAACACAACAGGGACTTGGTGCTCCTGGATGCGCAACACACATGAGTGCCTTCTTGCTGCACTACCTGCAACATGACCCTCGAATTGTGAGAATTAGAAATAATCCTGACTACTGGGTTGCCACACTGTTAGATCCCCGGTACAAAAGTAAATTTGCAGAAATTATTCCTGCCATAGAAAGGGATGCACGCATGCAGGAGTATCAGCAGAGACTGTTGCAGAATCTTACATGTGCTTTTCCACAAAATACCAGTGGTGCACGTAGTGAATCTCACAGTTCCAACTTGCCAACCGTGGGACCGTCAAGTGTTCAGCACTCAAACCGTAACAGAACCACAGTATCTGCTGGTAACATCAATTTTGCGGAATCATTTCACCACTTTTTTAGCCCATCCTTTGCAAGGCCACAGGAGACAAGAAGTCTGACACATAGTCAACGCCTAGCTTTGTAGCAGTGTGCAGCACTGATCCTATTAGGCCATCTATACTAAAGCTTCACCAGATTTAAAATTAAAAATTATTTTTAGCTGCATCTAGCCCGGAAAATAATTTTGGGGCTACGAGATGCGCAAGACACATAAGTGCCTTCTTGCTGCACTACCTGCAGCATGACCCTCATATTGTCAGAATTCGAAGTAATCATGACTACTGGGTTGCCACACTCTTAGATCCCCCAAACTTTTCGATCAACCTTTTCATTTTAATAAAGACCAAAAAAATGGTCATTTTTGAAATTATAAGCATTAGCAGGTTGTTAGAAACTGAAATCAAACAGTTTTCAACTCAAAACTTTATTCTAGGTGATGTTACATTTTCACATAGGACCCCTTGTTCGAAAGGAGCTTCTGAACTCTCTCGTCCATTGAATTTGTCAGGTTTTGGATGGTTTCTGCTTCAATTGTTTTGCATGAGGACAGAATACCCTCCCAGAGCTGTTGCTTAAATGTGAACTGCCTCCCGCCATCATAGACACTCCTTTTAATGATGCTCCAAAGGTTCTGAATGGGGTAGAGGTCAGGGGAGCATTGGGGTCACACCATAAGTTTGTCCCCTTTTATGCCCATATCAGCCAGAGATGCAGATGTCTTATGTGCAGCATGAGATGGTGCATTATCATGCAGAAAAATGATCTTGCTGTGAAATACACGGTTCTTCTTCTTGAACCATGGCAGGAAGTGCTGTTTGAGAAAATCCACATACATTATGGAGTTTATCTTTAGCGCCTTCAGGGATCCTAAAGGGGCCGACAATCTCTCTCCCCATGATTCCAGCCCAAAACATTACTCCACCTCCTCCTTGTTGGCGCTGTAGCCGTGTTTGCGTGGGGTGTCCATCAACCAGCCATCCTCCACTCCATCCATCTGGACCATCGAGCGCTGCACGGCACTCATCCGTGAACAAAACTGTTTTGAAATCAGTCTTCATGTAATGTTTGGCCCACTGGAGCCGTTTCTGCTTGTGTGAAGTGGATAGAGGAGGTCGACAGGATGGCGTATGCACAGCTGCAAACCTCTGAAGGACCCTGCATCTTGTTGTTCGGGGGACGTTGGAGGCACAAGCAGTTTCAAAAACTTGTCTGCTGCTATGACAAGGCTTTTTGGCCGCTGCTCTTTCAACCTGACGTAATTGCCTGTAGGAAAGAGTCCTCAATTTGCCCTTATCAGCATGCACACGTGTGTACTGTGAATCAGCTACATACTTCTTGATTGCCAAGACACTTCATCCTGATCATCGCACAATGTTGATTGTAGTCATGCCTTGACCTAAACACTCCACAATTTGTTGCTTCTCAGCAGCCGACACATCCTTTTTCTTTCCCATTTTGGCAGAAAATGTAGGCTGCTTAATAATGTGAGAGAGCCTTCTTAAGTAGTCTTGCCTTTCATTGGACACACCTGCCAAACTAATTAGCACAGGTGTCTGCAATTGCTTACAGTGATATAAAGAGCCCTGGCACACATCACCATCAATGAGTTTAACTGACAAACAAACAAATTCTTCCCTTATCACTCCTAAACACTTTTTGCATAATAATTTGGAACGCAGTGTACATGTGCTTTTCCACAAAACACCAGCGGTTCACGTAGTGAATCTTACAGTTCTAACTTGCCAACCGTGGTCTGTATGGAGTTGTTCAATAAAGGGCCCAAAATTAAGATAACATAGATGGGAGAGGTCTCTATGAATAGGAATTCCTAAGTATTTGATACCCTGTGAGGGACAGGCAAAGGGAAAGTTGGACTGGATGGAATCCTATATGGATTTGGAGAGGGAGACATCGAGGGCCTCAGACTTCGCTGCATTGATTTTAAAATTTGACCATGTAACAAAGTGATCTATTTCAGCCATAACAGCAGGGATGGATATATGTGATTGAGTGATATATACTAGGACATCATCAGCAAATAGAGAGCACTTGTACTCGGTGCCTCCCACCTCAATCCACCTAATATTGGGGTTATGGCGAATTGATGAGAGCAGGTGCTCCGTCACTAGGATGTATAAGAGAGGGGACAGAGGACATCCCTGCCTTGTCCCATTGGTGATTGTGAAAGGTGATGAAAATGTTCTGACGCACCCCCTGGGCCTTGGGACACCCGGAGCCGGACCCTTTTTGGTGGATGCTGGTGGTTGTAGTCTTCGTGGCGGCGACCCGGTTCCGTGGCTCAGGGCGGTCAAACCAGTGGCGGAACTATTTATGTGGTTTTGATGTTTAAATGTCCGACTACGCCACCCGTGGATTGCGGTCAGAGTGAACCGCTGCTACAGGGCAGACCGCTGAGGCTGGTGTTGTGGGTGCAGCAGAGCGTAGCATAACTCCCCACGGGAGGAGTATAGCCTCAGGGCAGTGTATGCGGAGGATGGGGGTGATGGTGCAGGGCAGCAGCAGTAACGACACGGAGTCAGTGATGCAGTCCAGGGCCTTTACTCACAGTTCTTATTATCCAGACCACGTCTGCAGGTAACGGCTGCCCACGTCGTACTGTGCTCACCAGGTGAGGGGCTCAGACAACTCCCAGATAACTTTGGAGCACTTCACAGGACCCCCTTTGTGTGTCCTTTGTCTGGCCTTTCTTACCAACACTTCTGTTCGGCTGCCTCGGGCCTCCTCTTGGTAAACTTGGCGCCAGTTTCCCTGACCCTATGTGGTGCCTTCCTAGCGGGTGTAGCGAGGGGCTGCGCCACATAAAATGTCAGAGCCTCCGGTTTCTAGCTGAGGGTCATTTCCTGCCTCCACTAGTTCGGTGACCGGTCTCCCCCTTTGGCCTGACCCCTCCACGCAGGTGGATTCGGGCGTGCGGTGGCGACTCGCCCGTCCGCACCCCTGGGATCCCTTCATTCCTCGTTCCTGGAGCCTTCTCCGCTCCTCTTCCTTCCTTCTCCCTCTTCCAGGCCTGGGCCTGTGTTACTAGGCCCGCCTCCGGAGCAGAGCTCATGCAGAGCCCCTGCTCCCTGCCACTTCTGCTCAGACTTCTCTGCACTGAACTAAGATGGTGCCCACCTTTTATACTCCCTTCTCAATGCACCCAGGAACTGCTTCCTCCCTGCTCCTGCACTACAGGGTTCCCCTTCCTCAGTGTTCCCTCCCCCCACTCCAGCCAGGGACAGGGACTGTTGTGCCCATCTCAGGGGCATATTGGTCGCCCTGCCCCACGGCAATGTGGTGTAATGCATGCAGGTGTCGGGTCCTGATCCACACTCCATCCTTACCTGAGAGTGAGATATCACACCTCTGGGTGAGGTGCAATACGTCTGTAGCAACCGAGCCCTCAGGGTGCTACAGTTCCATTTATCTTCAGCCTAGGTGACGTATTGCGATGCAGGGCCGTGATTTTGGCTATAAAAGGGTCCCCTAGACCCCTACCCCAAGCTTTTTAAGAGAATCATATATGGTGTGCCAGGAGACTCTATGGAATGCTTTCTCAGCATCCAACGAGAGTATCTAATTACAAATTTTTAACTGCATCTAGCCCAGGAAATACTTTGTGCCTAGTAGCAGTGTCTGCTAGTCAGCGGATTATCCCGGCTGTTAAGCAAGCTACACCACCTGTAGTTTAGACACTTAATTTTTTCAAAGGAAATGATTCGGGACCATGGGATACTTAGTGAAGAGCATCAGGAGGCACCCCAAGGCATAGGGGCTGGGACTGGCATTAGGATGCCTTGCGGTGGACAGCCGAGCTCGATCCTTATAAAAGCTTTTTAACTGCAGCAGCTTTAGTGGACGCTACTGGAGCTGGAATTACGCGGCTGCTGGCATGAGACTTGCCCTCCAATAGATCCTTGTAAATGGATTTAAAGTGTATTCATTCAAATTACAGAGACAATTTAAATTAAAAAGCTTAGAGCTGCCTCCACCACAGGGGGGCTCGCTCGACCCACCAGCGGACAGGCACCAGTATTGGGAGAGGGGGGCTGGCCATCAGGGTTCACCGCGGCTCTGGCACAAACCCGGCGACACGGAGGTGGCACGGGCAGGAGCGGACTGGCCGTGTCGGCTTCTCACTTTTTGGATTTTAGAAGGGCATGACATGCCTATATCTGTGTCTCCCCCTCCTTTTACTCCTCCACCTCTTTTATTTTCGCATGACTATATGTACTTGTCACTTTTCCATGTGTTAGTTATGTCTTCTGAGCAGTTTGTCAGCTTTTGGACACCTTTGAAGGTGTTTTCTATGTGTTTCTATGTGTTTTTGTTTGCCTGCCATTGTTTTTAACGGTGTTCGTAGGTGTTCGACGAACAGTTCGACGAACAGTTCGGCGAACACACGGGTGTTCGACGAACCGAACCGAACTCGAACACTACGGGGGTGGCTCAACACTACACCTAACAGGTGTTGGCAATAACTAAATCACACTTGCAGCCAGTTAACATGGATTAAAGTTGACTCAACCTCTGTCATGTGTCCTTGTGTGTACCACATTGAGCATGGAGAAAAGAAAGAAGGCCAAAGAACTGTCTGAGGACTTGAGAAACCAAGTCCATCTCCAAAGACCTGAATGTTCCTGTGTCTTCCGTGCGCAGTGTCATCAAGAAGTTTAAAGCCCATGGCACTGTGGCTAACCTCCCTAGATGAGGACGGAAAAGAAAAATTGACGAGAGATTTCAATGCAAGATTGTGTGGATGGTGAATAAAGAACCTTGACTAACATCCAAACAAGTTCAAGCTGCCCTGCAGTCCGACGGTACAACAGTGTCAACCCGTACTATCCGTCGGGGTCTGAATGAAAAGGGACTGTATGGTAGGATACCCAGGAAGACCCCACTTCTTACCCCGAGACATAAAAAAGCCAGGCTGGAGTTTGCCAAAACTTACCTGAGAAAGCCTAAAACGTTTTGGAAGAATGTTCTCTGGTCAGATGAGACAAAAGTAGAGCTTTTTGGGAAAAAGCATCAACATAGAGTGTACAGAAAAAAAAAAGAGGCATTCAAAGAAAAGAACACGGTCCCTACAGTCAAACATGGCGGAGGTTTCCTGATGTTTTGGGGTTGCTTTGCTGCCTCTGGCACTGGACTGCTTGACCGTGTGCATGGCATTATGAAGTCTGAAGACTACCAACAAATTTTGCAGCATAATGTAGGGCCCAGTGTGAGAAAGCTGGGTCTCCCTCAGAGGTCATGGGTCTTCCAGCAGGACAATGACCCAAAACACACTTCCAAAAGCACTATAAAATGGTTTGAGAGAAAGCACTGGAGACTTCTAAGGTGGCCAGCAATGAGTCCAGACCTAAATCCCATAGAACACCTGTGGAGAGATCTCAAAATGGCAGTTTGGAGAAGGCACCCTTCAAATATCAGGGACCTGGAGCAGTTTTCCAAAGAAGAATGGTATTACAATTCCAGCAGAGCATTGTAAGAAACTCATTGATGGTTGCCGGAAGCGGTTGTTCGCAGTTATTTTGGCTAAAGGTTGTGCAACCAAGTATTAGGCTGAGGGTGCCAATACTTTTGTCTGGCCCATTTTTGGAGTTTTGTGTGAAATGATCAATGATTTGATTTTTGCTTCATTCTCTTTTGTGTTTTTTCCTTGCAAGCAAATTAAATGAAGATAATAAGACCAAAGAATTTGTGATTGCAATCATTTTCTGGAAGAAACTGAGTATTATCTGACAGAATTGCAGGGGTGCCAATACTTTTGGCCACCACTGTATATCTTAAAGGCACATGCTAATAAATAGCTACTGTATATGAAATACAATCAATAATATAAAGCCCTATAGGCAAATAAATTTTATGACCATGTACCGCTATTCAGCTCCTCCTGCTGGTATGGCGCCAGGTCCCGCCCTACATGTATTTCGGCTTATAGCCTTCCTCAGGTAAACAAGTAAACCCCTTCACTCCCACCTTCTAAATTGTCATGAGGCCTGTCCGCCTTATGGGCTCCCTCGCCTTTCTGTACCAGAAAAGTGAATGAGATTTCAGAAATCTCATGCACACGCTACTTATTTCTACCTTGCAGATTTGAATCATCAAAAAGTTTTTTCAAATTTGCAACATGTCAATTCTTTCAGGGTTGTTGCAGGACTTTTCCCCTATTCAAATGAATGGGGGAAAAAACGCATGTAAAACCACAAAAGCCCATATAAAAATAAGTAAAAAAGTGTGTCTTTTAAGCAGCATTTTTCCTGCCATCACTCTGTTTTTTGCTTCAAATGCTCAACCTGTGCACATAAATTGAATAGAAGGCAAAGAATTCTGCTGGTCCTTACTGCTGCAATGTTGACCCAAATGCACTTCTGCCTTCCATTATAAATGTCCCAAAAAATTGCTCATGCAAATGCAAAAGTAGGTTAAATGAAATATGAAGTCAAGGTGAGTAGTAGAGATTAGTGGATCAGCCAAAATTCAAATTTGCCTGTTCACACGGTTTTTCCTGGGAAATTCGATTCATGGAGAAGTTATTCTCCACAAATTGAATGTCCCTCTTTATGCTCTGGGGTATACCCATAACCCAGAGCATAATACCCATAACATTGAAACAAAATATACAATTCATTATACTCTCCTCATTGCTCACTTTTCTGCTAGTCACTGCCAACCATCCAGCTCTCACCAAATTTTCCTATCCTCCGCTGCTCACATTGGAATCTTCGGTCCTCTCTCACTGCACCGGACTTCCCGGTGTCATGGTGCCCAAGAGGCTCAACAGCACGGGTCATGATGACAAGACACAGTAGACCTTCTAAGCACTGCTGCAAAATGCTCCCCAGAGCTATGACACCCAAAAATACTGGCGCAGAGTGAAAGGACCAAAGATTCTAACGCGAGTGATAGGAGATCAGAAGATGTGCCAACAATCAGACACATGGCAGTGATTAGTGGAAGTGATTGAGAGGTCATTCGTGATGTGAGAATTAAAATGCTTAGATTAGAACTATTTTTTTTAACTGTTTAATAGCACATTATGCTTTAGAAAAATGGCGACCAGCGGACACCATCTTGTTGAATCTTGTTGAAGTGAAATTATAAAAAATCTGCATTTTTGCAAAGGCAGATTTTTGTTAAATTCAAGTATAATTCAATTCTAGTCAAATTAATTCTCTTATCTCTAGTGAACAGCTGTGAAAGTACACTGTGAAATCTTTTGTCCAGTTATAAGAATTTCTTTGAGGGCTCTTCGATGACAAATATTTTCGAACACTTCTAACCACAGAAACTTTATAAATAGTTAGTTTGTAACACTTCAATATTTAAGACTCAGAAAAAAGCATGAATGATTATCCTGTTACAAAAACATGAATCTATAAAGATGAAAAGCACACAGGTGGGAAAAATCCCACTTCTTCATATTTACGTATGCAACGGAGCCAGCAGGGTTCTGTGATTCATCTCAAATTTAAATTGACATCCCTTAAATAAGTTTTGTTCAGAAGTAATGTGGGTGTCTCCAGAACATTTATAAAATTTAGCAGTGATTTGGAAAGCTGACTCACAAATCTACCCAATTTATTCAAGCACTAAAAGTATAAAATACCTTAGCTGTAAGCAACAATATTCATATGCATCATCAGAAAGTTCAAAACCCTAGAACAAAAATAAATCATTACTTATGTTATAGGTAGAAACTTGCTAATCTGATGGCTTATATATAGCACTGCATATAAAAGAAGAGCCTTCATCACTGCAGATGTCTAAATAAGGGCAACCATTCAATGGCTAAAAAAGGGCCATTGCCCAGAGGTCTCCACCTTCTAAGGGCTTCAATCTCAAAGTCACTTCCAGTCATCCTCAGGTGAAAGATGTGAATTTGAACAGGTTAAAATCCTACAATAAATACATTTTAATATGTGATAGTAGAGGTAATTATTCAGCTTTAACTATTACTTTTTCCTAAAGATCCAATGTCACCTCCTTCAACATAGACAATCGGCTCCATAAAAAGCATGCTTTCAGTCTCACATGACAGCGGCTCACCCTTGCTACATTTTAGGTATCTGTGTAGGGTTCAGCATGTAGAGACCTATGGCATGTCTTTGGGAAATGTCAAAATCTTTTATGACATGACAATTACACTTTAAAATAGAATTCCTTCTTGGTGTCAAGTTTTATCACAATCATAAAATATAACTTTACATTGTATACTAAATTATACAAATGCATGAAAACTGATGTGAAAATAACTTCACAGAAGTAAACGGATTCACATCTGTATTGAAGTACTCATCCAAATTGGCGGCAAACTCAGTAGCAACAGCAAATCATACCTGCCAAAAGAAGGTGTCCCATGATTGGATGCGAGAATATTATGATTACTTCAAAGTTTAGGGTGCCATATTTAGCCAGACATGTGTTACTCCTGCCAAGTCTGTTTGCCAGTTTTGAGGAATGCATGAATGGGGCCAAGCCACATTTTTTTAATTTGCTTCCGTAGCACTTCATTCAAAATGTTTTAACTGAATGGGTTGTATTTTCTCTCTCTCTAACTCGCTCTGTCCACACCTCCATTCTTCATCTTTGTTTCTCAGTCTCCTTTATTTTACATTTGTATCTTTCCTTAAAGAGGCTGGCCACTTTATTTTAACACATGTATTTAGGTCATGATATTGCGGAATTTGCTAGTATATAATTACACATTCTCCTCTGTCCCTTGTTATTGCATCTTTCCTCTCACAGGCTACATAATTTTTCTGTCTTGCTTATGGAGGTGCATGTGATCAGACTTGTCCATCAACGTCCTTCAATTAAAAAAAGCTGTACATAGGAAAGCTGTTTTTGATTTGGGGGAAGCTGAAAGACATTAAGGGTCCGACTCATCAAAGCTTTTATGCCAGAATTCTTGTGTAAGAAGCTTTGAAAAGTTGCCACAACTCAAGGCTGCTCTACAATTTTGCAACTTTTGGTGCTCTTAGACCAGTTTTGCCCAGCTCTGTTAAAGTGAGTGGAGCTGGGATGGGAAGGTGGAGTGGTGCCTGCTGCTCATCAAATTCATGACAAGTGGCGGTGATCACTGCATCACAAATTTTACTCCTGCAGGGACTGGAGTTAGATTTGTCGTATGCAGGCAGAGGTGTACACCATTTGTCCGACAATCCAAAATCATTTGGTGCAGCCCTTAATAAATTAGTAGCTTCTTACTCCAGCTCACTTCCTTATGCATGAACCTTGTAGTGGAAGAGTACATCAAGTTAGAAAAACATCAAAAGATCATATGACCTTTGATCATATGATCAAAGATTGGCCATATTATCTGCCTGCCTAACCATCATATATTATAGATCTAAATTATTATGTTGCTGCACAGCCAGACATTTCCTGCTTGTCCATCATGTTCTATACTCTGCTGCTGTCAGGGCTGCCAGTGCTGGCCCTACACAGTCAGACATGTCCTGCCTGTCCATCATGTTGTATACACTGAATAAATTTTGTAGAAGCAGCAGAGTTGCTGCTGCCACTGTCACTACCACCATATGCCACATATCTCCTGCCTGTCTATTATGTTACATACTGTGCTCGTGCTGCTGCAGTGAAGGCTTCCCTCACTGGCCCTACACCGCCACACATTTCTTGCTTGTCTATTGTGCTCAACATTTACTGCTTCTGGAAACCCTACACTGCAAGGGGCAAAGGTAAGAAGCCAATAAAAGCTCCCAAAAATAGATAATTTTTGGACTGCATGTTTAAAAGCCATTGCGTCTTAATTTTCCAAACAACAAACCTATTGCTGTTTCCCAAAAAATGTTACATTTTTGATGACTTGTTGAATGGTTTTATTTCTTCACGGATCATACTGTCTTTGGGCAATGGTCAAAAATCTTGACAGTATTTACAATAAAAATGTTATTGCAGACAAACAAAATTTCAAGTTTGTTGTTATGGCTGTATGACTGTTATGATTTGTTCGCTTATTTTTTATGTTATGCCTATAAGCCATTGCTTATTCATCAAAATATTTAATTCATAGTTTTCTTTCACTATTTTTGTGAATTCTACTGGTACCAAAAAAGACACATTTGAAAAATGCCACTGGTTTGCTTAAATAAATCATCAAAATCATCAAGATCTGCTGCTGGCAGGTGGTCCCTTTATAATTGTTGACCCATAATGTACCATATGCGGTTGATAGGAGACAAGGCCAGATATGCTGAAGGCCATGGTCGCACAATTAGACCACGCCGGCTACTCACTGTAGCACAAGTTGTTTCAAGATGAAATAAACATAATGCAGAGTTGTTAGAATATCCTGATTATATAAAAGTGGTGTCCAGCTACTTTACACCCAGCACCATAATTCAGGGAGTAGGATTGTTGTGATGTTCCCCTGTGAAGGTGTTCCATTGACCTCATGCTACCTCTTTCAAAGGCTTTCATCGTGCAGAGCAAGACAGCAATTGAAATAAGGATAAAAAGCAAACAAGCAAATACCCTGCAGTAAGTAAATTGTAATGGTACTTGTAAATAATATAGGGTACTTAGTTAACACTGTTTTGATCAAAAAAGTGTAATAAACCATCCCACTGTGACAAGGCATACCCAATCAGAATGGTCCTATATCTAGTACTAAACCTCTTTATGTGCCTCTCTATGTGCCAGCAGGCCTCAATAGACAGGGCAGAGCAGTATCCAGGCTTAACTGTTTTACATCTGCCCGTGGAAAGCTATATAAGCTAAATGCACAGCAAAAAAAGGGGACGCTACGTCCCTGTACGTAGAAAGTACAAAAAACTAAAGCAAAACCAAAGAAATGAGCTGGAGGTTATGTTTGTCAATTGCCACATTGTGAATGTGCTCCAACATATTCCATTTATACCAACCAGTGTTCCAGCTCATTTATTTGTTTTTGTTCAAGATAGTAATGTAGGCCTATCTTCTTCAGCAATGAGTCCAAGTTTTGTCTTCAACCCAATGATATCCGGAGATTGGTCTGGAGACCATGTGGGCAAATCCATGAAAAGGCCTATAAACCCTTCAACCTGTGTGCAATTTTCCATTTTTCGTTTTTGTTTTTTACTCCCCTTCTTCCAAGAGCAATAACATTTTTATTTTTCCATCAATATAACCGTATGAGGGCTTGTTTTTTGTGGGACGAGTTGTACTTTTGATTGTCACCCTTGATTTTACCACATATTGTACAGGAAATAAATCCCAAGTGCAATGAAATTGCAAAAAATTGCAATTCCACAATGGTTTTTTGGGGTTTTTATTTACCATGTTCATTATATGGTAAAACTGAACTAGCAATATGACTCACCAGGTCAGTATGAGTGCGCAGATACAAACATGTAAAGGATCTTTTTTTTATTTAAGGGGTGAAAAAAAATCCAAAATTTGAATGAAAAAAGTTTTTAAGTTTGTCGCCATTTTTCGAGACCCGTAACATTTTTCGGGATCTGAGGTAGGTGATGGCTTATTTTCATGTTTAATCTGATGTTTTTATTGATACCATTTGGGGGTAGATAAAATGTTTTGATCACCTCTAACTGCATTCTATTGCAAAGTTGCGGTGACCAAAAAAACATTTTGTCATTTTGATTTTTTTTCTTGTTATGTCATTAACCGCTCAGATTAATTTACTTTATATTTTGATAGATCGGACATTTCTGAAAGCAGCGATATCAAATTTGTGTATTTTTTTTCATTGTTTTATTTTTAATGGGTCAAAAAGGGGGCGATTTGAACTTTCGTGTTTCTTGAAATTTTTTAAATATTTTTTAAAGTTTTTTTTTTTTTTGCTTTTTACCGTGTTCAATGGTACCCTTCGATGACTTGAAGCTGCGATCGTCCGATCGTCTGTGCTATACACAGCAGTTCTTCATCACCGGAGCCTGCATCAAGAGACACGGCCGATTATATAAATATATTTGAAGGGGTTAAGAAGGACTCTTAAAGGCCAGTATTATAGTATTGTACGGTAACAGGATATTACTAGTCTTTATTGAAGGTAAAATGGTAGCTTGGTGTTACATTGATTGAATGGAAGAACTAATGTCCAAGGACTAGTTTTTCAACATGATAATGCAAAACTTTGGATTAACACACTATATTAATAATAAATTATATGTATCGGAGAAATAAAATTGTGGTAAACGATTAAAAAACATGACAATCAAAAGAAACTGCAATAAAGTAAACGTTTTGTAGTAATAGTAAGACCAATGTATTGTACTAATGTACTATTTTGTCATACAGTATGTAGTAAAATAAATGTTGGAAGTACAGTCATGGCCAAAAGTTTTGAGAATGACACCAAAATTATATTTTCACATGATCTGCTGGCCTCTGGTTTTTATTAGTGTTTGTCTGATGTTTATATCACATACAGAAATATAATTGCAATCATATTATGAGTACCAATAGGTTATATTGACAGTTAGAATGAGTTAATGCAGCAAGTCAATATTTGCAGTGTTGCCCCTTCTTCTTCAAGACCTCTGTAATTCTCCCTGGCATGCTCTCAATCAACTTTTGGACCAAATCCTGACTGATAGCAGTCAATTCTTGCATAATCAATGCTTGCATTTTGCCAGAATTTGTTGTTTTTTGTTTGTCCACCCGTCTCTTGATGATTGACCACAAGTTCTCAATGGGATTAAGATCTGGGGAGTTTCCAGGCCATGGACCCAAAATCTCTATGTTTTGTTCCATGAGCCATTTAGTTATCACCTTTGCTTTATGGCAAGGTGCTCCATCATGCTGGAAAAGGCATTGTTGGGCGCCAAACTGCTCTTGGACGGTTGGGAGAAGTTGCTCTTGGAGGACATTCTGGTACCATTCTTTATTCATGGCTGTGTTTTTAGGCAAGACTGTGAGTGAGCCGATTTCCTTGGCTGAGAAGCAACCCCACACATGAATGGTTTCAGGATGCTTTACAGTTGGCATGAGACAAGACTGGTGGTAGCGCTCACCTCTTCTTCTCCGAATAAGCTGTTTTCCAGATGTACCAAACAATCGAAAAGGGGATTCATCAGAGAAAATGACTTTGCCCCAGTCCTCAGCAGTCCACTCCCTGTTCCTTTTGCAGAATATCAGTCGGTCCCTGATGTTTTTTCTGGAGAGAAGTGGCTTCTTTGCTGCCCTCCTTGAAACCAGCCCTTGCTCAAAGAGTCTCCGCCTCACAGTGCGTGCTGAAGCACTCACACCAGCCTGCTGCCATTCCTGAGCAAGCTCGGCACTGCTGGTAGTCTGATCCCGCAGCTGAAACAGTTTTAAGATACGGTCCTGGCGCTTGCTGGTCTTTCTTAGGTGCCCTGGAGCCTTTTTGACAGCAATGGAAGCTCTCTCCTTGAAGTTCTTGATGATGCGATAGATTGTTGACTGAGGTGCAATCTTTGTAGCTGCGATACTCTTCCCTGTTAGGCCATTTTTGTGCAGTGCAATGATGGCTGCACGTGTTTCTTTAGAGATAACCATGGTTAACTGAAGAGAAACAATGATACCAAGAACAGCCTCCTTTTAAAGTGTCCAGTGATGTCATTCTTACTTAATCATGACTGATTGATCTCCAGCCCTGTCCTCATCAACACCCACACCTGTGTTAATGGATCAATTACTAAAACGATGTTAGCTGCTCCTTTTAAGGCAGGACTGCAATGATGTTGAAATGTGTTTTGGGGGTTAAAGTTCATTTTCTGGGTAAATATTGACTTTGCAAGTACAGTAATTGCTGTTAAGCTGATCACTCTTTGACATTCAGGAGTATATGCAAATTGCTATTACAAAAAATGAAGCAGTAAACTACTATTTGTCTCATTCTCAATACTTTTGGCCATGACTGTACACAGTGATTGTGAATTTAGTTACATAATAAACAGAAACACAGATTGAAAATTATTTGCTGAGGTTTTTGGAGTCTTAGAATATATCCTCAATGTCTGCAATATTACTGGTAAAGTATATTTTTTGCTGCTTTTAAATTTTAGTTATTTTATATCTATGCACTTATGTAACTTTAAGTCAGTGTTTAGTGACCAATTTCATAAGGATTGTGTCCACGGCTACAGTGATTTTATGCTTAAATTAGTAATGTGCACTATGCATTTTTTCATATCTTATTTGGAGGAAATTTGTGCTATTACTATGGCAACTATCATGTCATGTACTGAATAGAGATAAGCAAATCAAGTCGACGCAAATTGAATTCATGTTGAATGTTTAGGAATCTGCTTAACAAAGCTAATTTGAACATTCTGTGATTTGCTTTCTGCAAATCACCTGAAGTGGCCACTGCCATTTTACACATTTCAGAACATTGCATTAGCTGGAAAATGACCACATAATCTTGCGCACAGCCAGGTTGACTTACCCATAATACCTTACAGCTATCATATCCAGTATCAGACTTGAGTGCCCATGGTCCACCAGTGACATTGATTCTGGGGGCACACTCTTAAAGGGAACCGGTCATGTAAAATAACGCTATTAACCTTCATATATGGGATTAATCTGCAGGTTAATAGCGATCTGACACACTGAGAGCCCCACTACCGTGAGGAAAATAACTTTAGTTCCCCAGGTAGCCTCGCACTTTCAGTCACAGGGGTGGCACTGGCATAGTTTCATTCACCGCTCAGTGTATAGAGAGTGGCGGCTGTAACCGCGCCCTAAGCAGTGACTGACAGCCGGCCTTAATGATAAGCCTAAAGACAGTCAGTGCCAGGGGCACGGTTACAGCCGCTGCTCTCTATACACAGAGTGGTGACTGAAACCGTACCAGTGCCACCCCTGTGACTGAAAAAGCGAGACTGCCAGGGAAGTAAAGTACATTTCCTCCCAGCTGTGGGGCTCTCAGTGCGATATCTGCACGGTGTTAGAACTCTATTAACCAGCAGATTAACCCCACAACTGCAGGTTAATAGCGTATGAGGGGCTCAGGGTGGAAGTTGTGGCTAGGGACTGCTGCTGTTTTCCCACATCCTGGCTCCCTGACAAAGACAAATGTCCCAATTCTCCTGTGCTGTGTGTTTGGTGCATAACCCTCATGTTTTGTTCGCAGATCTCTGCTGTCTTCGGTTCTTCCACTTCAGGAACTGCCACGCACACATTTAGGGACTTCCACTCCATTTTATAAAAAAGAACTTTACTTAAATGTCCGAAATTCAACATAATGGAACACACAGTATTGGGTACATGCTTTTCCAGGTTCACAGTCCATTGCACCACACGTATTGATGTTCACTGTCCGTTAGTCCTGAGCTGTCCCTTCCATAGTCGATCTTTTTGGCCTATGAGACGATCTGCAGTTCTAAGAGTCCCGTACTGTCTTCTATGTACTATTCCCCGTTCAACTTCCCTTCCTGGAGGATTTTGAGACAAGCTTCTCTGCTGGCTCCTGTGGACCGTAGGCCCCGAACATTAAGGGATAGTCTATTTCAGAGTTCCTGACTGATGTTCCTCTGCTGCTGGACAGGCCGTGCTTCTGGTTCCCTCTGGACCTCCAACTACTGCTCTTGTCACATCTCTCCTTCTCACTTTCGCTCTCACCAGAATGGCCTGCAATCAGAAAGTCCCTTAGTTGTACACTGAACCTGCTCCTCCCACACTGGAGCAGCTCCTAAACCCCTTAACTCTTTCCTAACTTAGAACTGCATACTCTCTATGCTATAGTGCCCACCTCTGCCTTACCCTTCAACTAAACTAATACTCTACCTTCACTTAACCTATACTGACTATGTAGCTAATACCTCAGACATCAGGTTATATGCATACTCAGATATGAACACAGAATACAACATTATGTGCACAAAGAGGGAAGAGGGGCATGACCGTCCCGGTCACCCTCTTACAAGGGTTATCATTGTGTCTGTTTACAGTGCTGCCATAAAACACTGAACAAACTGTACAGGTAGGGTGTCACATCACAATAATGAAGAAGATTAGTGTGTGAGGAAAAGAGATTAATACACATTTAATTGAAAGTGAGAGATAGGAAAGCAGATCAAGTTCGTAACATAGGGCAAGGAAGGGCCACACGACTGGCTGCTACTTACATGATCTGTATGGATATAGTACTGCTGCTGCTCCTGCTATTCAATCACATTTTTACTTTTGCAGAGATAAGTCACCAATATTGCTGGAATAAAATAAAAGCATTTAACTCTGTGGCTGCCTCCCAAAGTGTGTGTGTCACAAAACTATTAAAAAAGGAAAGACATCTACAAAAGGATGATTGCAATTCCTAAATTTAACAATACAAAATATAATTATGTAACAAACACAAAAACTTATTTGAGACAAATAATCCATTCAAAAATACACTCATTGCGTCAGAAGCCTTTTACCAAACCAAAAAGTGGCACTAGGATTCAACCCATGTGACCGACATAATAACGAATAAAGGCATTTAAATGTCATAAATATCTGACACGCGTAAGAACAAACACATTCCCTAAAGTGATGTGAGAGGTGCAATGAACATATACAAATAATTATACATAAATAATGGTAATGTCAAAACAATATAACATAGGTAAGCAATAACACTGTGCAATAAAGTGCCATGTGCATAGTCACATAAAAAATTGGCTCACAGGAAAAGCATTATATTGGGAATGAGGACCCCATGTGTATCATCACAGGAAGTGGCTTCCTCAGGGTGAAGCAAGCCACCAATATAGCTAAAATAAATTAAAAATGACTTCTTCAAAAAGTGTGTGTGTCACAAAACAGTACTGACTTTTTGCACAGCTGTTACATTAGTGCGACCTATTGCCGCTGTTTATTTTTTGGCATATACATAGCATTTGTCGGTTGCTTCTTTTCTAGAAAGGTGCAATTGTTTTCTATAAAAAATAGAAGAAAAGTAAAAAATACAGTCAGTAAATTCTGTGTGTTAGGCTCACTTAGTGAAATGAATCACACAAAGCCACAGGTCGGGAAGGACTAGAACAATGGGCTATGCTGGTCATCAAGCAATCAAGTGTCGCAGGACATACCAGAAGCCATATTAGATTCTACAGATGATTACAGCGTAATGTGAATAGTTTTTATAAACAATTCCAAATGTTTCCAGCAAATGATGGGCTCACCAGTAGTGTTGAGCCACCCCCGTAGTGTTCGAGTTCGGTTCGGTTCGTCGAACACCCGTATGTTCGCCAAACTGTTCGTCGAATTGTTCTTCGAACACCTTCGAACACCGTTAAAACCAATGGCAGGCAAACAAAAACACATAGAAACACATAGAAAACACATAGAAAACACTTCAAAGGTGTCCAAAAGCTGACAAACTGCTCAGAAGACACAACTAACACATGGAAAAGTGACAAGTACATATAGTCATGCGAAAAGAAAAGAGGTGGAGGAGTAAAAGGAGGGGGAGACACAGATATAGGCATGTCATGCCCTTCTAAAACGAAAAAAGTGCGAAGCCGACACGGCCAGTCCGTTCCTGCCCTTGCGACGTCCGTGTTGCCGGGTTTGTGCCAGAGCTGCGGTGGACCCTGACGGCCAGCCCCCCTCTCCCAATACTGGTGCCTGTACGCTTGTGGGTCGAGCGAGCCCCCCTGCGGTGGAGGCAGGTCTAATCTTTTTAGTTTAAGTTGTCTCTCTAATTTGAATGAGCACACTTTAAATCCTTTTACAAGGATCTATTGGAGGGCAAGTCTCATGCCAGCAGCCGCGGTAATTCCAGCTCCAATAGCGTCCACAAAAGCTGCTGCAGTTAAAAAGCTTTTATAAGGATCGAGCTTGGCGGTCCACCGCAAGGCGTCCTACCGCCAGTCCCAGTCCCTGTGCCTTGGGGTGCCTCCCCGATGCTCATCACTGAGTGTCCCGGGGTCCCGAAGCATTTCCTTTGAAAAAATTAAGTGTCCAAACTACAGGTGGTGTAGCTTGCTTAACAGCTGGGTTAATCCGCTGACTAGCAGACACTGCTACTAGGCCCAAAGTATTGCTTGGGCTAGATGCAGTTAAAAATTTGTAATTAGATACTCTCGTTGGATGCTGAGAAAGCATTCCATAGAGTCTCCTGGCACGCCATATATTATTCTCTTAAAAAGCTTGGGGTAGGGGACCCTTTTATAGCCAAAATCATGGCTCTGTATCGCAATCCGTCAGCTAGGCTGAAGATAAATGGAACATTATCATCACCTTTCATAATCACCAATGGGACAAGGCAGGGATGTCCTCTGTTCCCTCTCTTATACATCCTAGTAATGGAGCACCTGCTCTCATCAATTCACGATAACCCCAATATTAGGGGGATTGAGGTGGGAGACACTGAGTACAAGTGCTCTGCATTTGTGGATGATGTCCTAGTATATATCACTCAGCCACATATATCCATCACTGCTGTTATGGCTGAAATAGATCACTTTGGTACATGGTCAAATTTTAAAATCAATGCAGCGAAGTCTGAGGCCCTCGATGTCTCCCTCCCCAAATCCATACAGGATTCCATCCAGTCCAACTTTCCCTTTGCCTGGTCCTCGCAGGGTATCAAATACTTAGGAATTCGTATTCATAGAGACCTCTCCCATCTATTTTATCTTAATTTTGGGCCCTTTATTGAACAACTCCATAAAGATCTTACTTCTTCGACGGTGAAGGATTTTTCCTGGTTCAGCAGAATAAATATACTAAAAATGAACGTCCTACCTAAACTCTTATACCTCTTCCAAACCATTCCCGTGGTAATTCCCTCAAATTTTTGGAAAAGACTACGCAGTAGCTTTTGCAGATTTATCTGGGCAAGTGGGCGTCCATGCATTCGGGGGGACGTTCTGATCAATTACAAACAAAAGGGGGGCCGTTGCCTTCCGGATTGTAGAAGGTATTACATGGCTGCAGTACACGCTAGAATCCTGGACTTCTTCCATCATTCGGAGGGGAAATTGTGGGTCAAAATAGCTCAATCCATTTGTCCCAAAGCTCTTACCACTCTCCCATGGTGCGCCCATTTAATTGTCCCCTCTCTTGGCCTCATGTCATATAGTACTTATGCCACTGCTTTGGCTTTGAGATCCCAAAAAAAAGCTTATCCTCAATCGACCCCCAGGGCCCCTTGCTCCCGATTTCAGATAATCCAGATTTCCCACAAGGACTATCTGCAAATAGATTTCTCGGTTCAAATAAATCCCATCCGATATTATTTTCTCATGTCATCTCCAATACTTCGCTGCTCCACCTCAATGACTTGTTACAGGGAAGAGCCACTTCCCCGATGGCTAATTTTGAATATAGACAGTTACAACACTTCTATTCAACTGTGAATAAATGCACACATCTTCATAGAGATCTCACAAACTTTGAAAAATTGAGCCTATCATTGTCACCCTCTACACACTCCATCTCCCTACTGTATAATCTCCTCATTGCCCAGGTAACTGACAATAGGCCAGGATTCTGCGGTACATGGGAAAGGGAACTGGGGAAGTCCTTCTCTGACTCACAATGGGATAAATGTTTCTTCCTAACACATAAAACCTGAATAGGGTCCAAAGCTCAGGAAACCTCCTTCAAAATTATCTCTAGATGGTACCGGGTACCAGCAGTCCTTCATAGATGGTATCCAGTGGTCTCAGACAGATGTTGGAGATTTGGGGAGGGGGAAGGGACAATGTCACACATATGGTGGGCATGCCCTTTAATAAATGCATTTTGGGCAAAGGTGGTTCCCATGATTGAGAAAATAACTGATTTGACTATCCCTAATACGCCAGAAGCCCTCCTTTTATCAATGTTACCAATAAGTAAACGTAGTTATAAAAGGTCATCAATAGGCTACCTAATACAGGCGGCTAAGAATGTCATTCCACGACATTGGAAAAGCAGAGACACACCCACTGTGGAGGAATGGTTTGCGGAGATCTCCTTCCTTAATAGGATGGACCGGCTGATGTTGATAGATACTGTGTGATTTGGAGGGATTGGATTGATTTGCAAAACTCTGACGCCTACCATCTAGCCCCCAACTAAAGTTATCCGAGATGTTGGCACAACAATGATCATAATCGCACTCTATTGATTGGTGGTCTGCCGTGGTCCGCTCCCTCTCTCTCTATCTTTCCTATGGAAAAATACATGCTTGATCTGGATATTGATGGAAAACCCTCCCTGTACCCCCCAATGTACTGTCATTATGCATAGATTTATAGTTATACTACACCTTTTACTATGTATATTGTATTTTCTTGTACTTTTTCAACACAAAAATAAAAAAAAACTTGAATTTGAAAAAAAAAATTGTAATTAGATCTACAGGCGGTGGCTACTCCGCTGACTAGCAGACACTGAAGCTTTGGAGCAAACCTCTGATTCCCAGGCTATAGTATGAGTAAACAGCTCTTCAGACTCAACCATCTGTGTTACCCAAAGCCATAGTGTATGTAGTTTCTTACGGTTAAAAGGGGGGGAGAGACCCGACCCACCTGGAATTGACGATGGCAACGTCATGTAAAACACAGCAAACACAGCAAGAGGACTCCAAAAAGAGTCTCCATTTTTTCCCAATATTGTGGCACAGACACCACTTAAGTGACATCAATTGTCCCAGAGTAGCATTTAGTCTCCCCAGAATGACACAGGTGGGGCAGATGGTGGTTGTCCCGGCCCGCTAGGCCGCATTGTAGCACAGTGAGCTTTGCACTGCAACTTATGCTTCATATCCATGTGACGGTTCATGCATGTAGTACTCAAACTATGGATTTTTTGGCCTCTACTTAACTTTTGGTGACAAATGTTACAGATAACACAAGTTGGGTCATCCTTATCGATCTGAAAAAATGCACAGGCTATGCAAGGTTTAGAGCCCATGCAACTCTGCTACTAGCAATACTATCAAATGATTGCCTGGGTTAGATGCTGAGCCTCTGGGTTTGGTTGGGGGTCCCCACAGTCTGCCTAGGCTAGATGCAGTTAAAAATTATTATTAGATACACAGGCGGTGCAGCTTGCTTCGCAGCTGGGCTAATACGCCCAAAGTATTGGTAGACTCTATACTAAATAAGGAATGATTCACTGACTGTGGTGGCCCCTCCGTGGGCCGTGGCGATTGGTGGAGATTAGGTGGATGATTATACAGTAGGAGAAAGCTCCTTAATAGAGAAAGTCGGTGGATTTATACTTTAAATACACGTGTACCAGCGGGTTTAAACATCAGACAAGATTTGATGTATCATTATGAGTGATCATTTATAGATTATTATTATACATATGTTCCTTTTTTCTTCTTTTCTTTTTATTTTGGATTATTTACATTTATATGCATTGTTTCTATGCTATACGATTTTAACATGAAATGTGTGTTTAAATTTCTGATTAACTCAGCCTTGAACAGGTGCATAGCAGGACATGACATATAAATACCACTTCCTTGCTGTTTTTTGCTATGCAATGATTAAGAACCTTTAGTTCGAAACGCGTTTGCTGTTCTTCTCCAAGGTGGACTTTTAAAATATTTTTTCTATGACCCAATAAAAAGTGGATTTTAGAAGATTTATTCAGCTGGATCTTCCTGGTTCCTCATGTTCGTCTGGTAGCACTCCTAGCTCCGTGCTGTTGATCTTCTAGGTGAGTGAGCTGATTTTTTCCTTTCTTATTCTGCCATGTGGCGATTGGTCATACACTTTCGCTGCCCCTTACTCAACGAATTCACAAACATCTCCCGTCGGTTTGGAGTCCCATTATGCCCAACCAAAAACATAGGCCCAACAACTAAAAAAAATCGTTCTTAGGCATCGAAATCGACACCACAGCAAGGTTGTTCTGCCTCCCATGGGAAAAAATACCAAAACATTACACCTGATCTAGGTTTTTTGCGCAGTATGGAAAGTAACACTACAGCAGATGCAAGTATGACTAGGTCTCCTCGTGTTTGCGAGCCGGGTGATGCCAGTCGTAGGGGGTCATTCAACGGTCACACGTTATTTATGTCAGCAGAACAGTCCAACATTCAACTAAGATTATTCACCGGGGCGGCAGAATCAGGCGGACATGCAGCGATACTAAATAACCAATGGTGCACAAGCTTATGGCCTCCGTATTGGGCAGAACAAGTGCTGACAAAAAAGCAGACAGTCTTGGAACTGTTTCCAATAGTGGTAGCAATAGAAATAAGGGGCGCGCGCAGGGCTAAAAAAAATATACGCTTCATAACAAAAAACACCAGCCTAGCGCACTTCATTAATAATATCTCATCATCGTCTCTCCCAGTGCTAGGCCTACTGTGCTGGCTAGCATTCCTGTGCCTAAAACACAATGTATGGGTCCGCGCTAGCCACGATGCTGAGGGGTCTAACGCTGCTGCTAACGCTTTATCACAATTCAATTGGCAGATTTTCACAGAGCTCCTCCCCAATGCCCACCCATCGGGCAACAGTTGCCCAGCCTCCCTATGGGATCTAGTGGAGAATAGTTGATGCCATTAATCAGAGCGTCAGTTGCCCCGTCGATGTGGCAAGAATACGGTAAGGCATGGGAACAGTGGACACGACTAGTAGCAGGCAGACGGGTTAACCAATGTGAACAAGCCAGATTACAAGTCACCATAGAATTTCTCCACCAGCTAATGATGAGGGGCATATCAGGGGAGTCAGCGCAGCGGTG
Source organism: Phyllobates terribilis (assembly GCF_046119375.1). Lineage (NCBI taxonomy): Eukaryota > Metazoa > Chordata > Amphibia > Anura > Dendrobatidae > Phyllobates > Phyllobates terribilis. The sequence continues at coordinate 256,552,211 of NW_027362764.1, forward strand.
GCTGACCGGAATAGCATTTCACTTCCAACTACTGAATTGGGGACATGTGACAAAGAGATTCATCATCAGACAATCCATAAAAGGGTGGAAAAGGGGTCAGCCAAGTCAGGAGTGTAGACGTCCCGGCCCATGTCACTAAAACTGATTTTTCACATCTTATCCCTAACACCATTAACATGATACTCACAATTTGAAGCAACACTACTGTCTACTGTATTTGCGATCGCCTTCTTCGGGGCGCTATGCATAAGCGAATTAGTCCCTCAATCCAAAATTAACACCAGTGGAGGCTTATTACACCAGGACGTAGTCATAGCCAATAAAGCAATACGTCTACGCATGCGCAAATCGAACACGGTTCCAGCGGACAGGGGCACTTGGGTACTTCTACAACCCACAAATGGTCTGCTGAGTCGGGTAACAATAGTAAAAACATATATAACCATCAGATCACAAAGTAATTTCTTCCTATCACACATTGATGGAACGCCATTATCAAGATACCAGTTCCAAGCTATATTTAATAAATGCATAACATCGGCAGGGAACCACCCCAAAGATTATGGGACACACTCATTCCGCATAGGCGCAGCCACGGAAACAGCAAGAGCAGGACTGTCACAAACGGAAGTTCAGAGGATAGGGAGATGGCGATCCACGTGTTTGGCGAGATACATAAGACCAGACTTGTTATCCTAACGTGGTTTGTTTCTTTTACAGGTGACGCTAAGTCAACAGTGTGGGTGATAGGCCACTTGTATATATATTGGGCAGAAAAAAGGGTGAAGTTCCGCCCAGGCAGGAGGAAATTAGAGTTTCATAACACATATTTCAACTGGAGAGGTATTAGAGGCTTGCAATGGCCACAGGTACTAATGGAGGTAATCAAGGTAGAGAGAGAGGCAAGAGGTCCGGTCATCTTAGTTATACAGGCCGGGGGAAGCGACCTAGGTTATCACAAGAGCGCATAACTAATGGCAATAATGAAACTAGACACTGAGCGCTTCAGAGAATTTTTCACAAATATAGTCAGAGATTGTGCCGAGCGCAGTATGGCAAGGTGCGTGAGACATCACGGCCATCGAACAGACAAGGCGGCTAATAAATATTTGGCTGCCAAAATTTATAAGAGACAGAGGCAGACAACTGGAAGGAAATAATGCAGGCCTCATACGGCCCGACTGTGTTGACTTAATGGATATTGGACTGGACATATTCCTGTCAGGACTCCAGGACGGAGTGAAACAAGCGTTAAGAGTGATGGATGGGGGTCAGAGTCCTGCATACGAGTACGCAGGATCCTCCGTGGCCTGGAAGTAGAAAGGACATGTTGGAGAGTTACACTTGTTGGCCAACTTGCCGTTGTGGAGACTGGAGACACAGGGCATGCTGCAACAAGCTGAATTATTTTAGAAATAAAATGCCTTTCTAATGTCATGAGTATAAACAGTTAATAAAGCTGTGATCAATCCTCACCCATCCAGTTGTAAGAGTTACATGATTGTATTGTCAATGAAAGGGGGGCGGTAGGGGGCTGAGCGTCTGGGTTTGGTTGGGGGTCACCACAGTCTGCCTAGGCTAGATGCAGTTAAAAATCATTATTAGATGCACAGGCGGTGCAGCTTGCTTCGCTGCTGGGTTTCTACGCTGACTAGCAGACACTGAAGCTTTGGAGCAGACCTCTGAGTAAACAGCTCTTCAGACTCAACCATCTGTGTTACCCCAAGACATAGTGTATGTAGTTTCTTAAGGTTAAAGGGGGGGGGGAGACCCAACCCACCTATAATTGACGATGCCAACGTCACGTAAAACACAGCAAGGAGACTCCAAAAAGAGTCTCCATTTTTTACAAAAATTTGGGGCACAGACACCACTTAAGTGGCATCAATTGCCCCAGAGTTGCTAAAAACGGTTGGTGAGGTGATTTAAACAAATCCTCAAGCTTTTACTCTCCCCAGGATGACACAGGGGTAGAAAAGTCTTTGCGGATCCATGATTTGTTCATCTTTATGAACGTGAGTCTGTCTACATTGTCAGTGGACAGCTGCGTGCGCTTATCTGTCAGCACACCACCAGCAGCGCTGAACACACGTTCAGAGAGAACGCTGGCTGCGGGGCATGACAAGTTCTCCAAGGCGTGAGTGGCGAGCTCCGGCCATTTATCCAGATTGGAAGCCCAAAAAGAGCAAGGGTACAGTGACACAGTCATGGCTTCGATGTTCACTTGGAGATACTACTGTACCATTGTCTCTAGGCGTTGATTATGTGTCAGACTTCTTGTCTCCTGTGGCCTTGCAAAGGATGGGCTAAAAAAGTGGTGAAAGGATTCCGCAAAATTGCTGTTACCAGCAGATACTGTGCTTCTGTTACAGTTTGAGTGCTGAAGACTCGACAGTCCCACGGTTGGCAAGTTAGAACTGTGAAATTCACTACGTGCACCACTGGTGTTTTGTGGAAAAGTACATGTAAGATTCTGCAACAGTCTCTGCTGATACTCCTGCATGTGTGAATCCCTTTCTATGGCAGGAATTATTTTGGCAAATTTTCTTTTGTACGGGGATCTAAGAGTGTGGCTACCCAGTAGTCAGGATTATTTCGAATTCTGACAATTCGAGGGTCATGTTGCAGGTAGTGCAGCAAGAAGGCACTCATGTGTGTTGCGCATCCAGGAGCACCAAGTCCCTGTTGTGTTGGTGGCGAGGTAAGAATCATGCTTCCTTCCTCTGCCCTCTCCCCCCAACCTCGTACAACAGAAATGTGATCAAGGTCTCCCACATCTGATGAGTCGTCCATGCCCATCGCCAGTTCATCCTCCACTTCATCCTGGGCTCCTGCACCTTCCTCACTAGTTTGACTGCTACCATGCGCCCTGGTTAATCCCTCTCCCCCACCCTCCCATGCCTGCCACCTTGGTGCTGCCGACCGTCTGGACGTTGCAGATGTTAGCCCTTCCGCATACAACTCCTCCTCCTCTACTTCCTCCACCTCCTCTTGTCCCATCACCTGACTCCGAATTCTGTTTAACATTTGCTCCAGCATGTAAATCACCGGAATAGTCATCCTGATAATGGCATCGTCAGCACTAAACATCTTCGTCGCCATTTCAAAACTGTGCAGAAGGGTTCCTAGGTCCCTGATCTGAGACCACTCATCCAGCATGATTTGCCCCACCCCTGGATCTCGTTGGCCCAGTCTATAAGTCAGAACGTATTGCACCAGAGCTTGTCTGTGCTGCCACAGTCGCTGCAACATGTGCAGAGTTGAATTCCACCGTGTTGGCACATCGCATTTTAGCCGGTGAAGTGGCAGGCCCAACGACTTCTGTAGAGATGTAAGTCGCTGAACTACGGGATGCGAACGGCGGAAGTGAGCACACAGCGACCGTGCCCTCTGCAGAAGGCCATCTAGTCCGGGACAGTGGGCTAAAAATTGCTGGACAACCAGGTTCAACACGTGAACCACACAAGGCACGTGTGTGACATTGCCCCGGTGAAGGGCCGCACCCAGGTTTGCAGCATTGTCGCACACGGCCTTCCCTGGTTGCAGGTCCAGTGGAGACAACCATTCATGAAACTGGTTCTCCAGAGCTGACCACAACTCCTCAGTTGTGTGTCTCACAATTCCCAGACATTTCAAAGTAAAAACCGCCTGATGACGTTGAGCCCTGCTGCCAGCATAGTAAGGAGGTGTGCAGGATCCCTTCTGCGCAGTTAGAAAGCACGTGGCATGACCAGACAGGCTTTGGGAGCAGGTGGAGGACCGAGAGGAGGTTGAGGAGGCAGAAGCAGTGGAGGAACTTCGAGATAAAGAGGATTGACGCACAACTCGTGGGGGCGGCAAGACATGGACAGCAGCCCCTTGTCTTGCTGTCACCATAGTTACCCAGTGCCCAGTCAGCGACATGTAACGCCCCTGTCCATGCCTACTCGTCCAAGTGTCTGTGGTGAAATGCAACCTGTCACACTCAGAGTTTCTCAAAGAAGTGGTGATGTTGTGTGCGACATGCTGGTGGAGCAGAGACACACCTTTCTTTGAGAAGTAGTGCCGACTGGACATCTGGTACTGGGGCATTGTAACGGACATAAGGTCTCGAAAATCCTCTGTGTCCACCAGGCGGAAAGGCAGCATTTCTGTAGCCAAGAGCTTGCAGATGGTGAAATTCAACCTCTTAGCTTTCTCATGGCTAGGAGGAAATGGTCTTTTACTTGTCCACATCTGAGGGACCGAGGCCTGGCTGTTGTGCTTAGACGGGGTTGAGTAGGGTGTCCCCGACAAACTGACGGTCTGTGAGGAAGATGTAGGCGGAAAAGTTAGGTTGCCTTGATCCAAAGGTGGTGCTCTCTATGTCGGAGAGCGCTCAACACCAGCTGGTGTTTCCACTTCTAAATGAAATGATGACCTGCCAATCTTACTGGCTGTTGCGGGTAAAGAGGTGGCAGGTCTGCGTCTCAAAACAGGTATGACTGTTGTCCCCCCAGTCACAGAGGATGAAGAGGCCGCGGATGCACAAGATGGGGCAGATGGTGGTTGGCCCCGCCCGCTAGGCCGCATTGTAGCACAGTGAGCTTCCCACTGCAACTTATGCTTCATATCCATGTGACGTTTCATGCATGAAGTACTCAAACTATGGATTTTTTGGCCTCTACTTAGCTTTTGGTGACAAATGTTACAAATAACATGAGTTGGGTCATCCTTATCGATCTGAAAAAATGCCCCGGCTATGCAAGGCTTAGAACCCATGCGACCTGAAGAGCCAACACGACTTGTGGTCAGAGGCAGAGTTATGTTTTGAGGATGCAGTTGTTGACGTGCTTCCAGTACTACGTCTCTGTCCAGGAAGGTGCAACATGACCTCGTCGTCACTAGCATCCTCGTCGTCACTAGCATCCTCCTCCACCTCAAATGGCAAATGGGGTTCAATGCCGATAAATGTAAGGTCATGCACATGGGAAAGAAAAACAGCAGTCACCCATACATATTAAATGGGAAACCGTTGGGGAAATCTGACATGGAGAAGGACCTGGGCGTCTTGGTTAATAGCAAATTAAATTGGAGTGCCCAGTGTCAGGCAGCAGCTGCGAAGGCAAATAGAGTCATGGCATGCATCAGAAGAGGAATAGGGGCATATGATGAGAACATTGTTCTTCCTCTGTATAAAGCGCTGGTAAGGCCGCACTTAGAATATTGTGCACAGTTCTGGGCTCCGGTGCTCAGGAAAGACATATTGGAGCTAGAGAGGTTACAAAGTAGGGCGACTAAGGTAATAAAGGGAATGGAGGGACTAGAATACCCAGAGAGGTTGTCAAAATTAGGCCTATTTACGTTGGAAAAGAGAAGGCTTAGGGGAGACCTCATAAACATGTATAAATACATCAGGGGGCAGTACAGAGATCTCTCCCATGACCTGTTTATACCAAGGATGGTGACAAAGACGAGGGGGCACACTATGCGTCTGGAGGAAAGGAGGTTCCTGAACCAGCATAGAAGGGGATTCTTTACGGTCAGAGCCGTGAGACTCTGGAACTCTCTGGGAGAGGAAGTGGTGATGTCCAACTCACTTAAAGAGTTCAAGAGAGGCCTGGACGCCTTTCTTGAGAACAATAAAATTACATCTTATGCTTAGTTAATTAATCCAGGGATTTAATCTGACTGCCAGATTGGTGTCGGGAAGTGAATTTTTCCTCAATGATGTAAATGGCCTATACCGCATGGGTTTTTGTTGCCTTACCCTGGATCAATGCTGCGGAATAGCTGCAGTGCACAAGAAATAGGCTGAACTGGATGGACGCTTGTCTTTTTTCGGCCTTATAAACTATGTAACTATGTAACTATGTAACCTCCTCTGCTGACCTCATCGACTGGCTGGCTGCGGGTTGACAGTAAGTGGGATCTGCAACCTCGTCATCATCACCTCAGAGCCAACCTCTTCCTGCCCTGACAAAAAAACTCAAGTCGTCGCTCCAATCAGGTATTTGAGTCTCATCATCATCTTCCTCATTGTCTCCACTAATAGGAGTTACAGTTTGGGAACGAGGGTCTACATTATGCTCAGAACCTTCTTCATCTGGTCCTGGATCCGACTCATAAAAATTCTGGGCATCAGTGCAGATCATTTCCTCGTCTGGATTCACAGAAACTCTGGAGCCGACCTCTGATTCCCAGGCTATAGTATGAGTAAACAGCTCTGCAGACTCAACCATCTGTTCTACTCCATACTCAGACGGGCAGCTGGAGACTTGGGAGCTGTAAGGAAACAAGTGCGATTGGGGTGACACCTCTGAGGACTGGAGTATTTGTGATGTTGAAGTTGAGGTGGAGGAGAGCCCACTTAATGGAGCACTTGATATCCTTTGAAGCACCTGCTGTTTTTGTGCCTCATCTGGAATTTGTAGCAATGGGCATGGCCGTAAGAAAGGGATTGTATCACATTGTCCACTAAAAGAAGTAGACATCTTAGTTTGGCTGGAAGATGGTCTTTCTTCTGCAGATGTTACTGTTGCTTTAACACCTACCCCACGGACACAACCTTTTTTTCCCGTCCCAACACGCCTATTCCCCTTTCCACCAGCAGCAGGCCTTTTGCCACTCATTTTGGTGGTTAACTAATTGACAACTCTGGAGTTGTTTGCACAAAAAACGATGGATGGAAACCGAGCACAGCTGAGTGGCCAAATTGTGGTACTAGCAATTTTATTAGATACACAGGTGGTGGAGCTTGGTATAGATGGCCTAATAGAATGAGCACCAAACACTGCTACATGCCCAAAATTATTTTCCAGGCAAGATGCAGCTAAAAATTATTAGTAATTTAAAAGCTGGTGGAGCTTAGTATAGATGGCCTAATAGAATGAGTACCACACACTGCTAATATGCCCAAAATTATTTTACAGGCAAGATGCAGCTAAAAATTATTATTAATTTCAAAGCTGGTGGAGCTTGGTATTGATGGCCTAATACAATGAGTACCACACACTGCTACAGGCCCAAAATTATTTTCCAGGCAAGATGCAGCTAAAAATTATTATTAATTTCAAAGCTGGTGGAGCTTCGTATAAATGGCCTAATACAAAGAGCACCACACACTGCTACTAAGCCCAAAATTATTTTCCAGGCAAGATGCAGCTAAAAATTATTATTAATTTCAAAGCTGGTGGAGCTTCGTATAAATGGCCTAATACAAAGAGCACCACACACTGCTACTAAGCCCAAAATTATTTTCCAGGCAAGATGCAGCTAAAAATTATTATTAATTTCAAAGCTGGTGGATCTTGGTATAGATGGCCTAATACAATGAGTACCACACACTGCTACTATGCCCAAAATTATTTTCCGGGCTAGATGCAGCTAAAAATTATTATTAATTTCAAAGCTGGTGGAGCTTGGTATAGATGGTCTAATACAATGAGTACCACACACTGCTACTATGCCCAAAATTATTTTCCGGGCTAGATGCTGCTAAAAATTATTAGTAATTTAAAAGCTGGTGGAGCTTAGTATAGATGGCCTAATAGAATGAGTACCACACACTGCTAATATGCCCAAAATTATTTTACAGGCAAGATGCAGCTAAAAATTATTAGTTATTTGAAAGCTGGTGGAGCTTAGTATAGATGGCCTAATAGAATGAGTACCACACACTGCTAATATGCCCAAAATTATTTTACAGGCAAGATGCAGCTAAAATTTATTATTAATTTCAAAGCTGGTGGAGCTTGGTATTGATGGCCTAATACAATGAGTACCACACACTGCTACAGGCCCAAAATTATTTTCCAGGCAAGATGCAGCTAAAAATTATTATTAATTTCAAAGCTGGTGGAGCTTGGTATAGATGGTCTAATACAATGAGTACCACACACTGCTACTATGCCCAAAATTATTTTCCGGGCTAGATGCAGCTAAAAATTATTATTAATTTCAAAGCTGGTGGAGCTTGGTATAGATGATCTAATACAATGAGTACCACACACTGCTACTATGCCCAAAATTATTTTCCAGGCAAGGTGCAGCTAAAAATTATTAGTAATTTGAAATCTGGTGGAGCTTAGTATAGATGGCCTAATAGAATGAGTACCACACACTGCTACTATGCCCAAAATTATTTTCCAGGCAAGATGCAGCTAAAAATTATTATTAATTTCAAAGCTGGTGGAGCTTGGTATAGATGGCGTAATACAATGAGTACCACACACTGCTACTATGCCCAAAAGGTTTTACTTGGCTAGGTGCAGTAAAAAATTTGTATTACATACACATGTGGTGTAGCTTGCAACACAGATACGCTACTCCACTGACTAACACACACTGCAAGAGACCCAAAAGGATTTGCTTAGCTAGATTTAGCCAAATGCTGTGATAAACACTTGCACAGCACTAAAACAGACCTGCCTGGCAAAAAGTGATAGGAACTGATGTAACCTAGCCCTCAAAAGGGCTGCAATTACAACTAGTCCCTACTCCCAACCTATCTGTCTATTTAAGAGCACAGACCTGCCTGCTAAAAGTGCTAGGAACTGCTGTAACCAAGCCCTGAAAAGGGCTGCAATTACAAACTAGTCCCTATTCCCTAAACCTTTCTGTCTATTTAAGAGAAAATTTGCTTGCAATTCAGTTACACAATATAGCGCTAACAGCAGCAGCAGTGCCGTCTAACACTCAGCTGCAGCAGTGAGAAAATGGTGGCGACGGGGAAAATTGCTGCGTCTTGTAGGGCAAGGACATGTGACATACACAGCCAATGACACATGCCCTTGCTTGTGTGAAAAAAAGCAATTCGCTCCATGTGTGCGCTGCTGATAGGCTGACAGACTGCACCTCCCCACTGTAAATGAGGGAAAGAGAAAAAAAAATGGAGATCTTCATTATTTCTGCAGAGATCCATCCGATGCCCCTCCCCCCGCCCCGCTGTACAGTCATGGCCAAAAGTTATGAGAATGACACCAAAATTATATTTTCACATGATCTGCTGGCCTCTGGTTTTTATTAGTGTTGGTCTGATGTTTATATTACCTACAGAAATATAATTGCAATCATATTATGAGTAGAGATGAGCGGTGTTCGACTAGAACTGTTCGCCAATCTCAAATTCGAGCTGTTTTGGGCGGTGTTCGAGTTGTTCCACGAACCCGAACGATTTGCAAAAAATTCGGCTGTTCGAGGTTATGTTCGATAACTGTTCGTGCACCAAAAGCGTGTCCTGCATGTCTGGCGCTATTTAGAGCACCAATCATGCAGGGATTGTCTGCCACTCACTGTAATGCCACAGCCATGGTGGTTGTGGCATTACAGTGGTTGCCCAAATCGATGGGAACAGTGCCAACAGTGAAACATGAAAAGCCGGCAATTCAGCAGCGGCATACACCTGTACCCGACAATTTAGAACCGAAAGAATAGGGCATCACACATAGATTAGATAGATAGAAACATGTCAGCCACATATATACGAAGCACAGTGACAGTGTTGGTTACTGTACTTGTCATTTAGCGTAAAGGATTTATCAAAAAAAATAATAGTGTTTTCATGCACCGTCTCTTTAAAAAAGCCGGCCGGCAATTCAACAGCGGTACCCGACAATTTATAACAGACAGAATAGAGCTTCACACATAGATTAGATAGATAGAAACATGTCAGCCACATATATACGAAGTACAGTGACAGTGTTGCTTACTGTACTTGTCATTTAGCGTAAAGGATTTATCAAAAAAAATAATAGTGTTTTCATGCACTGTCTCTTTAAAAAAGCCGGCCGGCAATTCAGCAGCGGTACCCGACAATTTATAACAGACAGAATAGAGCTTCACACATAGATTAGATAGATAGAAACATGTCAGTCACATATATATGAAGTACAGTGATAGTGTTGGTTACTGTACTTGTCATTTAGTATTAAAATAAAGGATTTATTATTAAAAAAATTGGCGTGGGGTTCCCCTTAATTTTAGGCTCTAGCGGAGGTTAAGCAGACGGCTGGGGCAGATGTTTGAAGCCTGGGAAGGGGGTAATACCCACGGAGCTTCCCAGGCTACTAATATCAGCCCCCAGCTGAATACATAGCCTTTACTAGCTATTAAAATGGGGGACACCCCAAAAAAAATGACGTGGGGTCCCCCCTAATTTAATAGCTAGCAAAGGCTAGGCAGACAGCTGGGGGCTGATATTAATAGCCCAAGAAGGGAGCCATGAATATTGGCCCCCTCCCAGGCAAGAAACACCAGCCGTCAGCCGCCCCAGAAATGGCGCATTCATAGGATGCGCCAATTCTGGCACTTAGCCTCGCTCTTCCACGCTGCCCTGGTGCGGTGGCAGGGGGTAATAGGGTTGGGGTTGATGTCAGCTTATAATGCCAGCTGACATCAAGCCCAGGTTAGTAATGGAGAGGCGTCTATAAGACACCCCCATTACTAACCCCATAGTCAAAGTTAAAAAAAACACAAACACCCAGAATAAAGTCCTTTAATTGAAATAAAGACACAATCCTTTATTGTTCTAAATTAAACCATACTTACTGTCACGCCCATTCCAGCTGAAGCCAACGATCTCCTGCAATAAAAGAAAAATAATAAAGCAACCTCATCCTTACCTTTCCATGGTTCCCACGACAGCTTCAGCTCTGCTACATCGAGATGACAGGCTGGACCGCAGCAGAACGCTGCCATCCAGCCTCTCATCCCGCAGACACTGAGAAGCGCAGGCTTGCTTGCGCTGCTCAGCGTCTCTCTGTGACGACATCCAGATGAGCCGAGTTCATGTCCAATGAACTCGGCTCACCTCATGCACGTCACTGACAGCGTGGGAAAATTCTCACGCTGAAGCGGTGAGTGCAGGAGAATTCTCCCACGCTGTCAGTGACGTGCATAAGGTGAGCTCATGTCCAATGAACTCAGCTCACCTCCTGCACTTCACTGACAGCGTGGGAGAATTCTCCTGCACTCAGCGCTTCAGCGTGAGAATTCTCCCACGCTGAAGCGCTGAGTGCAGGAGAATTTTCCCACGCTGTCAGTGACGTGCATAAGGTGAGCTCATGTCCAATGAACTCAGCTCACCTCCTGCACGTCACTGACAGCGTGGGAGAATTCTCCTGCACTCAGCGCTTCAGTGTGAGAATTCTCCCACGCTGAAGCGCTGAGTGCAGGAGAATTTTCCCACGCTGTCAGTGACGTGCATGAGGTGAGCCGAGTTCATTGGACATTAACTCGGCTCATCTGGATGCCCTCACAGAGAGACACTGTGGAGCGCAAGCAAGCCTGCGCTTCTCAGTGTCTGCGGGATGAGAGGCTGGATGGCAGCGTTCTGCTGCGGTCCAGCCTGTCATCTCGATGTAGCAGAGCTGAAGCTGTCATGGGAACCATGGAAAGGTAAGGATGATGTTGCTTTATTATTTTTCTTTTATTTCAGGAGATCGTTGGCTTCAGCTGGAATGGGCGTGATGGTAAGTATGGTTTAATTTAGAACAATAAAGAATTGTGTGTTTATTTCAATTAAAGGACTTTTTTCTGGGTGTTGTGTTTTTTTTTAAATACTTTACTAGAAATTCATGGTGGTCATGTCTAATATTGGCGTGACCCCATGAATTTCGGGCTTAGGGCCAGCTGATAATGCCAAGCTGGCCCTAACCCCTTTATTACCCAGTGAGCCACCGCACCAGGGCCCTGGATGAGTTGGGTACAGCGCCAGAAGATGGTGCTTCTATGAACGCGCCATTTTCCGGGGTGGCTGCGGACTGCAATTTGTAGCGGGGGGGGCCCAGAAAGCTTGGGCCTCCCTGCGCTGCAGATTCCAGCCCCCAGCTGCCTAGTTGTACCTGGCTGGACACAAAAATAGGGCGAAGCCCCACGTACTTTTTTTTTAATTATTTCATGAATTTCATGAAATAATTAAGAAAAAAAGGCCTTCCCTATATTGTTGTGTCCGGCCAGGTACAAATAGGCAGCTGGTGGTTGAGGGCAGCCCGTTCCTGCCTGCTGTACCTGGCTGGACACAAATATAGTGCGAAGCCCCACGTCAATTTTTTTTAAATTATTTCATGAATTTCCTGAAATAATTTAAAAAAATTGAAGTGGGGCTTCGCACTATATTTGTGTCCAGCCAGGTACAGCAGGCAGGAACGGGCTGCCCCCATCCACCAGCTGCCTATTTGTACCTGGCCGGACACAACAATATAGGGAAGCCCTTTTTTTCTTAATTATTTCATGAATTTCATGAAATAATTAAAAAAAATTGAAGTGGGGCTTCGCACTATATTTGTGTCCAGCCAGGTACAGCAGGCAGGAACGGGCTGCCCCCATCCACCAGCTGCCTATTTGTACCTGGCCGGACACAACAATATAGGGAAGCCCTTTTTTTCTTAATTATTTCATGAATTTCATGAAATAATTAAAAAAAATTGAAGTGGGGCTTCGCACTATATTTGTGTCCAGCCAGGTACAGCAGGCAGGAACGGGCTGCCCCCAACCACCAGCTGCCTATTTGTACCTGGCCGGACACAACAATATAGGGAAGGCCTTTTTTTCTTAATTATTTCATGAAATTCATGAAATAATTAAAAAAAAAGTACGTGGGGCTTCGCCCTATTTTTGTGTCCAGCCAGGTACAACTAGGCAGCTGGGGGCTGGAATCTGCAGCGCAGGGAGGCCCAAGCTTTCTGGGCCCCCCCCCGCTACAAATTGCAGTCCGCAGCCACCCCGGAAAATGGCGCGTTCATAGAAGCGCCATCTTCTGGCGCTGTACCCAACTCATCCAGGGCCCTGGTGCGGTGGCTCACTGGGTAATAAAGGGGTTAGGGCCAGCTTGGTATTATCAGCTGGCCCCAAGCCCAAAATTCATGGGGTCACGCCAGTATTAGACATGACCGCCATGAATTTCTAGTAAAGTATTTAAAAAAAACACAACACCCAGAATAAAGTCCTTTAATTGAAATAAAGACACAATTCTTTATTGTTCTAAATTAAACCATACTTACCATCACACCCATTCCAGCTGAAGCCAACGATCTCCTGCAATAAAAGAAAAATAATAAACCAACCTCATCCTTACCTTTCCATGGTTCCCACGACAGCTTCAGCTCTGCTACATCGAGATGACTGGCTGGACCGCAGCAGAACGCTGCCATCCAGTCTGTCATCCCGCAGACACTGAGAAGCGCAGGCATGCTTGCGCTCCTCACTGTCTCGCTGTGACGGCATCCAGATGAGCCGAGGTCATGTCCAATGAACTCGGCTCACCTCATGCACGTCACTGACAGCGTGGGAAAATTCTCCTGCAATCAGCGCTTCAGCGTGAGAATTTTCCCACGCTGTCAGTGACGTGCATGAGGTGAGCCGAGTTCATTGGACATGAACTCGGCTCATCTGGATGTCGTCACAGAGAGACGCTGAGCAGCGCAAGCAAGCCTGCGCTTCTCAGTGTCTGCGGGATGACAGGCTGGATGGCAGCGTTCTGCTGCGGTCCAGCCTGTCATCTCGATGTAGCAGAGCTGAAGCTGTCGTGGGAACCATGGAAAGGTAAGGATGAGGTTGCTTTATTATTTTTCTTTTATTGCAGGAGATCGTTGGCTTCAGCTGGAATGGGCGTGATGGTAGGTATGGTTTAATTTAGAACAATAAAGGATTGTGTCTTTATTTCAATTAAAGGACTTTATTCTGGGTGTTTGTGTTTTTTTTAACTTTGACTATGGGGTTAGTAATGGGGGTGTCTTATAGACGCCTCTCCATTACTAACCTGGGCTTGATGTCAGCTGGCATTATAAGCTGACATCAACCCCAACCCTATTACCCCCTGCCACCGCACCAGGGCAGCGTGGAAGAGCGAGGCTAAGTGCCAGAATTGGCGCATCCTATGAATGCGCCATTTCTGGGGCGGCTGACGGCTGGTGTTTCTAGCCTGGGAGGGGGCCAATATTCATGGCTCCCTTCCTGGGCTATTAATATCAGCCCTCAGCTGTCTGCCTAGCCTTTGCTAGCTATTAAATTAGGGGGGACCCCACGTCATTTTTTTGGGGGGGTCCCCCATTTTAATAGCTAGTAAAGGCTATGTATTCAGCTGGGGGCTGATATTAGTAGCCTGGGAAGCTCCGTGGGTATTACCCCCTTCCCAGGCTTCAAACATCTGCCCCAGCCGTCTGCTTAACCTCCGCTAGAGCCTAAAATTAAGGGGAACCCCACGCCAATTTTTTTAATAATAAATCCTTTATTTTAATACTAAATGACAAGTACAGTAACCAACACTATCACTGTACTTCATATATATGTGACTGACATGTTTCTATCTATCTAATCTATGTGTGATGCTCTATCTTTCTGTTCTAAATTGTCGGGTACCGCTGCTGAATTGCCGGCCGGCTTTTTTAAAGAGACAGTGCATGAAAACACTATTATTTTTTTAAATAAATCCTTTACACTAAATGACAAGTACAGTAAGCAACACTATCACTGTACTTATTATATATGTGACTGACATGTTTCTATCTATCTAATCTATGTGTGAAGCTCTATTCTTTCTGTTCTAAATTGTCGGGTACAGATGCTGAATTGCTGGCCGGCTTTTTTAAAGAGACGGTGCATGAAAACACTAATATTTTTTTTAATAAATCCTTTACACTAAATGACAAATGCAGTAACCAACACTGTCACTGTGCTTCTTATATGTGTGACTGACATGTTTCTATCTATCTAATCTATGTGTGATGCTCTATTCCTTCTTGTCTAAATTGTCGGGTACCGGTGTATGCCGCTGCTGAATTTGCCGGCCGGCTTTTTTAAACAGAGTGTCTTCTGAGCAGTTTGTCAGCTTTTGGACACCTTTGCAGGTGTTTTCTATGTGTTTCTACGTGTTTTTGTTTGCCTGCCATTGGTTTTAACGGTGTTCGACGGTGTTCTAAGGTGTTCGACGAACAGTTCGACGAACAGTTCCTCGAACATCCCGGTGTTCGACGAACCGAACCGAACCCGAACACTACGGGGGTGGCTCAACACTAATTATGAGTACCATTAGATTATATTGACAGTTAGAATGAGTTAATGCAGCAAGTCAATATTTGCAGTTTTGCCCCTTCTTCTTCAAGACCTCTGTAATTCTCCCTGGCATGCTCTCAATCAACTTTTGGACCAAATCCTGACTGATAACAGTCCATTCTTGCATAATCAATGCTTGCATGTTGCCAGAATTTGTTGGTTTTTGTTTGTCCACCCGTTTCTTGATGATTGACCACAAGTTCTCAATGGGATTAAGATCTGGGGAGTTTCCAGGCCATGGACCAAAAATCTCTATGTTTTGTTCCATGAGCCATTTATTTATCACCTTTGCTTTATGGAAAGTTGCTCCATCATGCTGGAAAAGGCATTGTTGGGCGCCAAACTGCTCTTGGACGGTTGGGAGAAGTTGCTCTTGGAGGACATTCTGGTACCATTCTTTATTCATGGCTGTGTTTTTAGGCAAGACTGTGAGTGAGCCGATTCCCTTGGCTGAGAAGCAACCCCACACATGAATGGTTTCAGGATGCTTTACAGTTGGCATGAGACAAGACTGGTGGTATCGCTCACCTCTTCTTCTCCGAATAAGCTGTTTTCCAGATGTCCCAAACAATCGAAAAGGGGATTCATCAGAGAAAATGACTTTGCCCCAGTCCTCAGCAGTCCACTCCCTGTACCTTTTGCAGAATATCAGTCGGTCCCTGATGTTTTTTCTGGAGAGAAGTGGCTTCTTTGCTGCCCTCCTTGAAACCAGCCCTTGCTCAAAGAGTCTCCGCCTCACAGTGCGTGCAGAAGCACTCACACCAGCCTGCTGCCATTCCTGAGCAAGCTCTGCACTGCTGGTAGTCCGATCCCGCAGCTGAAACAGTTTAAAGATACGGTCCTGGCGCTGGCTGGTCTTTTTTGGGCGCCCAGGAGCCTTTTTGACAACAATGGAAGCTCTCTCCGTGAAGTTCTTGATGATACGATAGATTGTTGACTGAGGTGCAATCTTTGTAGCTGCAATACTCTTCCCTGTTAGGCCATTTTTGTGCAGTGCAATGATGGCTGCATGTGTTTCTTTAGAGATAACCATGGTTAACTGAAGAGAAACAATGATACCAAGAACCAGCCTCCTTTTAAAGATCCAGTGATGTCATTCTTACTTAATCATGACTGATTGATCGCCAGCCCTGTCCTCATCAACACCCACACCTGTGTTAATGGATCAATCACTAAAACGATGTTAGCTGCTCCTTTTAAGGCAGGACTACAATGATGTTGAAATGTGTTTTGGGGGTTAAAGTTCATTTTCTGGGCAAATATTGACTTTGCAAGTACAGTAATTGCTGTTAAGCTGATCACTCTTTGACATTCAGGAGTATATGCAAATTGCCATTACAAAAAATGAAGCAGTAAACTTTGGAAAAATTACTATTTGTCTCATTCTCAATACTTTTGGCCATGACTGTATACTCAAACTGTGTATTAACATTGATTATCAGCATTACTGTGAAAAAATCCAGTTACGATTTTGGTGCACGAACAGTTATCGAACATAACCTCGAACAGCCGGATTTTTTTCAAATCGTTCGGGTTCGTCAAACGGCTCGAACACCGCCCAAAACAGCTCGAATTTGAAATTGGCGAACAGTTCAATTCGAACACCGCTCATCTCTACTCACCAGCAAGTCTGAAGGGCAGTCGATGGAAGTTGTATAAATTACATCAGAATGCAGAGATGCTTGCAATGTAATGTTAATAGTCTCTAAATTTCAATTCTTAATGCTTACAGCAACTGATTGGTTAGCCAGCAGGTCTGACGACAACCAGTAGAGGTAATTTTTAGAAACCACAGAAGTTTGAAGATATGAAAACAGCTGAAGAAACTGGATAATGGCCGAAACCAATCAAACAGCAACCAAATACAACACTGACTGAATACCCAGAAATGTAGGTATGCATAAGTGGACCTTAAAAGGCTTTGGATGATATCAGAGAGGCACACTGGGAAAGTAGAAAAACATGACATGAAGGTAGCAATAGGTAAAAGAAATGAGGCTCAACCTTGAAGTTGAGAGAGGCGCATAACACTTTGATTGTCTGCCTCACAAGTGTTTGTTTCACAAATAGTGTTGAGCATTCCGATACTGAAATATCGGGTATCGGCCGATATTCGCGGTATCGGAGTTCCGATACTTAATTCCGATACTTTTACAATATCGAATACCGGAAAAGGAAGTTCCCATAATGCCTGCGCTCTGCAGTGTCTCTGAAGGATGACAAGCTGAATGGCAGCGCTCAGCTGCGATCCAGCCTGTCATCAGAATACCATCCCTGCGATGAGAGAATTCTCCTGATTGTTTAAAAGCCGGCGGGCGGTAAAAAGCCGGCGGCTTTTAAACAATCACACAGCCCCATACTGCTTCCCCGCAGCCTCCCACCCCGATCCTCCGCTCCCCTCGCCACCTCCCATCCCGATCGTAAGTTAGGACCGGGCGGGGAGCGCAGCACCAAGGAGCGGGGAGCGAAGGACCCGGGTGGGGAAGCCGGCAGTGAAACGACTTCACCGCCGGCTTTCCCGTTCTGTGCTGCGCTTTCCCGCCGGTTATTTCAAATGAACAGCTGAGGTATCAGGTGATGCCGATCAGCTGTTCATTTGAAGTAGCCGCGGTGCCCTCGGAGGGTTCATGTGAGTTCATGCTTGACTGCATTGCATGAACTCACATGAACTTTCCCACGGTCGCACAGGTCAGCCTCACCTCCCAGACCCGTCATGATTAGTGTGTATGGGTGTCTGTGCGATGTGTGGGGGTGTGTGCGGTGTCTGTGCGATATCTGCGGGTGTGTGCGGGTGTGCGCGGTGTCTGTGCGATGTCTGCGGGTGTGTGCGGTGTCTGTGCGATGTCTGCCGGTGTCTGCGTGCAGGCAAACATAGGCCGATGTGACACTACTACTCCCATCGGCCTATGTTTGTCCCCCGTCCACTCGTGCCAGCAGGATCAGCTCGATGAGAGCAGTAGTTCCCATCAGCCTGATCCTGCTATTTAAACTGCCCCATGGTCCCCAATAAATTTTAAATACATTTCATTGGTGGCCAGTGGTTACCTACAATAAATTAGTTTATACATTACCTGTCCCCGCCGATCGCCACCTAAAATAAAGTAAAAAATAAAAAACTACACCTATACTCACCTAGACACCTAATTCCCCGAAGCCATCGATCTCCGGTAATAAAATATAAAATAATAAACCACAACCTTATCCTTACCCCTCCGTAGTAGTCCACGAGTGTCCCACGATGATCTCCAGTTTAGAGCAGCCACATAGAATGTGACCGCTCTCAACCGCTGCCGCCGCTAGAATGACCGGGCCTTAAAGCAGCCCCGTCACTGCATAAGCGGGTTCGCCGGAGTTCAGGCAGCGCTGCTCCGGTTAGCTGCTTTACGGCCCCGCTGTACCGTGAGAAATTCCCACGGTACAGCAGTGCCGTAAAGGAGGTCTCCGCAGCTGCGCTGACTGAATGCACTCCGGTGACCTCAGTCAGTTGCTCCCGCTGCCGGGAGCGGACGTGTTCCCGGCAGTGTGAGCTTACAGCAGCAATGACAGCTGTCACATCTCCAGATGTGACAGCTGTGCATGGGAGATCAGCTCAGGAACGTGGACAGGTAACTATTTTTTATTTAGTAAACTAAGAATTAAATAAAATGGTGTGTTTTATTTCAAATAAATTATTTTTTTCTGGGTGTAGTGTGTGTTTTTTATTTTTAACACTTTGTAGGTTAGTAATGGGGGTGTCTTATAGACGCCCATCATTACTAACCTGGGCTTCATGGCAGCTGGCGCTGACATGAACCCCACCACTATTACCCCCTGCCACCGCACCAGGGCAGCGTGGAAGAGCGAGGCTAAGTGCCAGAATTGGCGCATCCTATGGATGCGCCATTTCTGGGGCGGCTGACGACTGGTGTTTCTAGCCTGGGAGGGGGCCAATATTCATGGCACCCTTCCTGGGCTATTAATATCTGCCCCCAGCTGTCTGCCTAGCCTTTGCTAGCTATTAAATTAGGGGGGACCCCACATCATTTTTTTGGGGGGGTCCCCCATTTTAATAGCTAGTAAAGGCTAGGTATTCCGCTGGGGGCTGATATTAGTAGCCTGGGAAGCTCCGTGGGTATTACCCCCTTCCCAGGCTTCAAACATCTGCCCCAGCTGTCTGCTTAACCTCCGCTAGAGCCTAAAATTACGGGGAACCCTACGCCAATTTTATTTTTAATAAATCCTTTATTTTAACACTAAATGACACTTGAGGGGTTAATAAAGATGCAGACCCTAAATTATTATTTATTTTTTAATTAATTTTTCCCAAAAATTTTGGCGTGGGCTTTGCCATATTTTTGTATGCCAGCCAGGTACAGCAGGCAGGAACGGGCTGCCCCCAACTACCAGCTGCCTATTTGTACCTGGCCGGACACAACAATATAGGGAAGCCATTTTTTTTTTTTATTATTTCATGAAATAATTAAAAAAAAATTGACGTGGGGCTTCGCCCTGTTTTTGTGTCCAGCCAGGTACAACTAAGCAGCTGGGGGCTGGAATTCGCAGCGCTGGGAGGCCCAAGCTTTCTGGGCCACCCGCGCTGCAAATTGCAGCCCGCAGCCACCCCGGAAAATGGCGCATTCATAGATGCGCCATCTTCTGGCGCTGTACCCAACTCATCCAGGGCCCTGGTGCGGTGGCTCACTGGGTAATAAAGGGGTTAGGGCCAGCTTGGCATTATCAGCTGGCCCTAAGCCTGAAATTCATGGGGTCACGCCAATATTAGACATGACCACCATGAATTTCTAGTAAAGTATTTAAAAAAAACACAACACCCAGAAAAAAAACACACAATTCTTTATTGTTCTAAATTAAACCATACTTACCGTCACGCCCATTCCAGCTGAAGCCAACGATCTCCTGCAATAAAAGAAAAATAATAAAGCAACCTCATCCTTACCTTTCCATGGTTCCCACGACAGCTTCAGCTCTGCTACATCGAGATGACAGGCTGGACCGCAGCAGAACGCTGCCATCCAGCCTGTCATCCCGCGGACACTGAGAAGCGCAGGCATGCTTGCGCTCCTCAGTGTCAGGCTGTGACGGCATCCAGATGAGCCGAGGTCATGTCCAATGAACTCGACTCACATCATGCACGTCACTGACAGCGTGGGAGAATTCTCACGCTGAAGCGCTGAGTGCAGGAGAATTTTCCCACGCTGTCAGTGACGTGAAAAAACCGGAGAAAACAAGAGTAGTATAGCAAAAGAAAAAATATATTTTTATTTGTAATTCATCACCATAATGATAGAGGGTTATACAAAAATAATAATGACAAGGCAAGAGGATCTAGGAAGGTAGTGCCAGAAAACAAAGTGACCCATGGCAACAAAAATGCGGGACAATCTAAAAGAAAAGGGCATAATCAACTGTACATGCAAAAGGACACTCCATACATGTATAGCCCCACATTATAGCAGTACATGATTATAAAGAATCACCCTTTATAGGGCGCAAGTCATTTAGATAGACAAAATGGACAACATAATGTGCAAAAATCGCAAAATGTAAAATGGTAACATGAGGAGGAAATGCAAAGCCAGAATAGAAAGTACTAGCTGCCATATGCCCATAGAGTGAAATGCATAAGTACACAAGGAATGCCCAAGAGGTAGAAAAAATCACTCACCCCGATACAAATCACCGGGTGACAGAAAGCCCGCAGGATGCCAGGGGAATCACAAGGAGTGCTTACAAGTGGAAGCGCGCCCCGACGCGCGTTTCGCTCTTCTTTTTCAAGAGGCGCTGTCAGTGACGTGCATGAGGTGAGCCGAGTTCATTGGACATGACCTCGGCTCATCTTTATGCCGTCACAGAGAGACACTGAGGAGCGCAAGCATGCCTGCGCTTCTCAGTGTCTGCGGGATGACAGGCTGGATGGCAGCGTTCTGCTTTATTATTTTTCTTTTATTGCAGGAGATCACTGGCTTCAGCTGGAATGGGCGTGACGGTAAGTATGGTTTAATTTAGAACAATAAAGAATTGTGTGTTTATTTCAATTAAAGGACTTTATTCTGGGTGTTTGTGTTTTTCTTTAACTTTGACTATGGGGTTAGTAATGTGGGTGTCTTATAGACGCCTCTCCATTACTAACCTGGGCTTGATGTCAGCTGGCATTATAAGCTGACATCAACCCCAGCACTATTACCCCACTGCCACCGCTACAGGGCAGTGGGAAGAGCGAGGCTAAGTGCCAGAATTGACGCATCCTATGGATTCACCATTTCTGGGGCGGCTGACGACTGGTGTTTCTAGCCTGGGAGGGGGCCAATATTCATGGCACCCTTCCTGGGCTATTAATATCTGCCCCCAGCTGTCTGCCTAGCCTTTGCTAGCTATTAAATAAGGGGGGACCCCACGTCATTTTTTTGGGGGGGTCCCCCATTTTAATAGCTAGTAAAGGCTAGGTATTCCGCTGGGGGCTGATATTAGTAGCCTGGGAAGCTCCATGGGTATTACCCCCTTCCCAGGCTTCAAACATCTGCCCCAGCTGTCTGCTTAACCTCCGCTAGAGCCTAAAATTAAGGGGAACCCTACGCCAATTTTTTTTAAAATAAATCCTTTATTTTAACACTAAATGACAAGTACAGTAATCAACACTGTCAATGTACTTCATATATATGTGACTGACATGTTTCTATCTATCTAATCTTTGTGTGATTCTCTATTCCTTCTATTCTAAATTGTCGGGTACCGCTGCTGAATTGCCGGCCGGCTTTTTTAAAGAGACGGTGCATGAAAACACTATTATTTTTTTTTATAAATCCTTTACACTAAATGACAAGTACAGTAATCAACACTGTCACTGTACTTCATATATATGTGACTGATATGTTTCTATCTATCTAATCTATGTGTGATGCTCTATTCTTTCTGTTGTAAATTGTCGGGTACCGCTGCTGAATTGCCGGCCGGCTTTTTAAAGAGACGGTGCATGAAAACACTATTATTTTTTTTTATAAATCCTTTACACTTAATGACAAGTACAGTAAGCAACACTGTCACTGTACTTATTATATATGTGACTGACATGTTTCTATCTATCTAATCTATGCGTGAAGCTCTATTCTTTCTGTTGTAAATTGTCGGGTACCGGTGTATGCCGATGATGAATTGCCTGCTTTTCGCGTAATACATTCTACATTATTCTTAGTTGTTTTACTTCATGTAGAATTAACCTACAAGGAAAGAAAGGGTTTATTTTCATTCCGATATTTGTGTCCCATTGACTTGCATTGGTTTCTGGTATCGGAATCGGCGATATCCGATACTTTTTGGGTATCGGTCCGATCCAATCCGATACAATATTTCCTGATATCGGAAGGTATCGCTCAACACTAGTCACCAACAAAGCAGCAGAAATTTTTTTACACCTGGTTTATTAACCTAAGTTGATGTACTTACATGCCACACCAATACTGCAGCCTGTTTCAGATATTTTTCTGATATTTACCTGTCATTTCTTGATCACACTTTTTGACAAGAGAGGAATTATGTTAAAACAAATATAAAAGAGAAGTAAAAATGTTGTCTACCTCACAAACTATGCATGTCACTAATAATACTACTGAATTTTTGCACACCTGTTTTATTAGACAATTAACCTGTGTACACGTTATACAAATAGTTCAGTCTGTTACCTCTATTGTTTTTTGGTGTTTACCTATTTATTTGGGCTTTCTTGGTCTCTCCTTTTTTGAAAAGGGGAAATGTGCTTTTAAACTATAAAAGAGAAATAAAACAAATACAGTTATTTAACTCGGTGACTGTCTGCCTTACAAAATGTATGTGTCACTAGCTACTAATGATTTTTGCACATCTGTTTTATTAGCCTAATTTAATATTAGATATGTCTCACAGCAATACTACAGGCTGTTGCTGCTGTTGTTTTTGTGGCATTTACCTAGCATTCCTTGGTCTTTGCTTTTTAAGAATTTGGAACTTGTGGTTTAAAAAACAAAAGTTAATTCTCGTGTAGCCAAAAAATGTAGGATAAAAGAAAAACAGAAAGCCCATACCAAGGCATCGGACAATAGGAAAGTGGGAGCTGCGAGAGGCAGCACCACCATCACTGGCATCAGCCATCCAGGTAGTAGTACTCGCAAATCCAGGTCACAGTTGTTCTCCTTTACTTCCTTCAAATGTATTAATAGGGAGGAAGTGCAGAATGTAATAGACTATATGGCACTTACTCTTCTCGGTCACAGAAAATTGAGGTTAATTTGGACAATGACATCATCAATTTCCATCGGGGTTTTGCATATTTCTCCTCTCCCTTTGCTTTGAGTTAATATTTTTGATTTCGGAATGTCAGATCCTTCAATAATATCTCAGTCATTTCTAATAGTGATGGACGAACCCGTGACTGTTCGGGTTCGGCTAGTTGAGCCGAACGCCGAACAGTTTTTTAAAAGTACCCAAACCCCTAAATGTACCCGAAACCCTAACCCGAACACATACCCCATTCTTGTGAATGGGGGAGCCGAATACACCTGGTTTCCCGCACTATCATTTGCGTGGCAGCGCAGGAAACACAGGCTCTGATTGGCGGTAATAGCATTACAGCGGTCAGAGAGCTGTGGCATCATGCTGGCAGGTGTCAACATGATGCCACAGCTGTGACAGTGATCCACGGTAAAAAGCTTACCGCGGGTCATAGGCGCCGGCTGATAGTACTACTACCACCATCAGCCGGGGCCTCCTGCCATAGGAAACAGCGAGCGCAGGTGCCGCTGGATGGGAGCAGTAGTCTCCCATCAGCGGTGATGTGGTAAAAGTAAAAAAAAAATGTTAAAATTAATTTAAAAAAAATTTAAATAAAAATAAAACACATCATGCTCACCTACGCCTTGGGTCCGATGTTCTCCGCCCCTGCAAAAAATAAAAAAACACCATATACTCACCTTACAGCTAATCCCCGAAGCCCATGATCATCTGTAATAAAGGTAAAATAATAAACCAACCTCATCCTCACCTGTCCGCCGCAGTCCAAATTTCAGGGGTCCACGATGATTCCATGAATAGAATTGTCACATTGTAAAATGTGACCGCTCTGTTCAGCAGCCGCGATACACTATTACTCAGTGCCGGCAAATGAGGTCAGCGCATGCGCGGTAAGTTTTTTCCCACACTTGGGCTGATGTCAATGAACTGAACTGAGTTCATGTAACATGAACTCAGTTCAGCTCATTGACTGCAGTGCGAGTCACTGCCTCTGCAGGATGGCAGGCTAGATGGTCGTGTCTAGCTACTATCCAGCCTGCTGTCCATATGTAGCAGAGCTGGACACGTCGTGGGACACATGGATGTTCCTCATGTCAGAGAGGTAAGTATGAGGTTGCTTTATTATTTTACTTTCATTGCAGGTGACAATGGCTTCAACTGGAATGGGCATGATGATAAGTATGGTTTAATTTAGAACATTAAAGGTGTCTGTTTTTATTTTAAATAAAGTATTTTTTTTGGGTGTGGGTTTCTTTATTTTACTTTTCACTTACACTATGTGGTTAGTAATGGGGCGTCTTATAGACACCTCTCCATTACTAACCTGGGCTTGATGTTAGCTGGCATTATAAGCTGACATCAACCCCATCCCTATAATCCCACTACCACCGCTACAGAGCAGTGGGCAGAGCGAGGCTAAGTGCCTACTGTATGCTTTCCCTCTGCTGGTTAATAAAATTACGGGGGACCCCACGCCATTTTTTTCTAGAAATATAATCATTTATTAATAAATGACATGAACAGTAAGGTACACACGCAAAGCACGGATTATATATCTCACATATTTATATCTATGTGTATATCTATCTATTATCTATTATCTATATATCTAGTTATCCATATATCTATCTATCTATTATCTATTTAGCTGTTTATCTATTGTCTATCCATATACCTTCTATCTATCCATATACAGTTATATGAAAAAGTTTGGGCACCCCTATTAATCTTAAGCTTAATGTTTTCTTAAAATTGGTGTTTTTGCAACAGCTATTTCAGTTTGATATATGTAATAACTGTTGGACACAGTAATGTTTCTGCATTGAAATGAGGTTTATTGTACTAACAGAAAATGTGCAATCTGCATTCAAACAAAATTTGACAGGCGCATAAGTATGGGCACCCTTATCATTTTCTTGTTTTAAATACTCCTACCTACTTTTTACTGACTTACTAAAGCACTTTTTTTGGTTTTGTAACCTCATTGAGCTTTGAACTTCATAGCCAGGTGTATGCAATCATGAGAAAAGCTACTTAAAGTGGCCACTTGCAAGTTGTTCTCCTGTTTGAATCTCCTCTGAAGAGTGGCATCATGGGCTCCTCAAAATACTGTCAAATGATCTGAAAACAAAGATTATTCAACATAGTTGTTCAGGGGAAGGATACAAAAAGCTGTCTCAGAAATTTAACCTGTCAGTTTCCACTGTGAGGAACATAGTAAGGAAATGGAAGAACACAGGGACAGTTCTTGTTAAGGCCAGAAGTGGCAGGCCAAGAAAAACATCAGAAAGGCAGAGAAGAAGAATGGTGAGATCAGTCAAGGACAATACTCAGACCACCTCCAGAGAGCTGCAGCATCAACTTGCTGCAGATGGTGTCACTGTGCATCGGTCAACTATACAACGCACTTTGCACAAGGAGAAGCTGTATGGGAGAGTGATGCGAAAGAAGCCGTTTCTGCAAGCACGCCACAAACAGAGTCGCCTGAGGTATGCAAAAGCACATTTGGAGAAGCCAATTACTTTTTGGAAGAAGGTCCTGTGGACTAATGAAACCAAGATTGAGTTGTTTGGTCATACAAAAAGGAGTTATGCATGGCGGCAAAAAGACACAGCATTCCAAGAAAAACACTTGCTACCCACAGTAAAATTTGGTGGAGGTTCCATCATGCTTTGGGGTTGTGTGGCCAATGCTGGCACCGGGAATCTTGTTAAAGTTGAGGGACGCATGGTATCCACTCAGTATCAGCAGATTCTTGACAATAATGTTCAAGAATCAGTGATAAAGTTGAAGTTATGCAGGGGATGGATCTTTCAGCAAGACAATGATCCAAAACACCGCTCCAAATCTACTCAGGCATTCATGCAGAGTGTAGCGCCGGCATCCCTGCCCTCTGCCAGGCAGGGACGCTGTTCCCCTCACCTCCCTGCTCCGTGCCCGGCGTCCTCCTCCCGCTCTGCTGGCAGCGCGCGCTCCTTCCCGGCCACTGTGCTTAGGGCGCGCGCGCGCGCTCTCCCTCCCTCTTAAAGGGGCCGTGCGCGCCGTCCTAAGCAGTCCCCGGCCAATGGCCGGAGGACTTCACCATATATAAGGCACCTCCTCCAAAATGGAGGTGCCCGAGCAATGTTGTTGCACTGTTCACTACTCTGCTTCAGCCCTCAGGTCCCGTTGCCAGTTACCTGCCAGTTACCTGCCAGTTACCTGCCAGATTCCTGCCTGATTATCTGCTACCTGCCTGCTAGTCTGAGGTCCGACGGTCTGTCTTACTACTCCTGTCAGTCTGTCTAAGGACCAGCCTGCCCGCTCACCTGGGAGCGCACATCAGCCACCTGCCTGCTTGCCTGAGGTCCGACGGTCTGCCTTCCAACTCCTGTCAGTCTGTCTATGGACCAGCTTGCCCGCTCACCTGGGAGCACACACCAGCTACCTGCCTGCTAGTCTACCTGGAGGCTCCGCCGTCACGTGCTGTGACCACCTGCCTGTCCAGTGACTCCTGCTCGCTCACCTGGGAGCGCTCATCTGCTGCCTGTCTGCTAGCCTACCTGGAGGCTCTGCCGTCACGTGCTGTGACCACCCGCCTGTCCAGAGACTTCTGCCCGCTCACCTGGGAGCGCTCATCTGCCGCCTGTCTGTTGGTCTTCCTGGAGGCTCCGCCGTCACATGCTGTGACCACCCGTTCATCCAGAGACTCTCGCCTGCTCACCTGGGAGCTCACGTCTATCATCAGCCGCTACAGGTCGTACCAACCCTTTACCTAGAGACTGCCCCGATCACTTGCCGTGACCATCTGCCCGTTCATCCAGAGACTGCCCCGGTCACTTGCTGTGACCATCTGCCCGTTCATCCAGAGACTGCCCCGGTCACTTGCCGTGACCATCTGCCCGTTCATTCAGAGACTGCCCCGGTCACTTGCCGTGACCATCAGCCCGTTCATCCAGAGACTGCCCCGGTCACTTGCCATGACCTCCAGCCCGTTCACTCAGAGACTGTTCCGGTCACCTGCTGTGACCTCCTGCCCGTCTTCCCTGGTCGCCACCCGCTCCCTTACAAGGACTGCCCCCTTGTATAGTAGCTCAGAGGTTCCGCCTCCCAGACCCGTTACACAGAGGAACAATTACAATGTTCTGGAATGGCCATCCCAGTCCCCAGACCTGAATATCATTGAACATCTGTGGGATCATTTGAAGAGGGCTGTCCATGCTCGGCGACCATCAAACTTAACTGAACTGGAATTGTTTTGTAAAGAGGAATGGTCAAAAATGCCTTCATCCAGGATCCTGGAACTCATTAAAAGCTACAGGAAGCGATTAGAGGCTGTTATTTTTGCAAAAGGAGGATCTACTAAATATTAATGTCACTTTTCTGGTGAGGTGCCCATACTTATGCACCTGTCAAATTTTGTTTGAATGCAGATTGCACATTTTCTGTTAGTACAATAAACCTCATTTCAAGGCAGAAACATTACTGTGTCCAACAGTTATTACATATATCAAGCTGAAATAGCTGTTGCAAAAACACCAATTTTAAGAAAACATTAAGCTTAAGATTAATAGGGGTGCCCAAACTTTTTCATATAACTGTATCTATTATCTATCTATCTATCAATATATCTCTCTATATATTTATCAATCCATCTATTGATATATCATCTTCTTCCATGCGAAGAAGAGTGCCACTTGTCTGAGCGGTGGATACCTCAGA
The DNA here is from genome assembly GCF_046119375.1 of Phyllobates terribilis. NCBI lineage: Eukaryota > Metazoa > Chordata > Amphibia > Anura > Dendrobatidae > Phyllobates > Phyllobates terribilis. The sequence goes on from NW_027362764.1 coordinate 256,580,180, forward strand.
CACCTTTTCAGCGCTGCCTGCTGCAGTGTAATCAACTCCCAGATGACTGATGAAGGTCTTACTGACGAAACATCTTTATTAAATCTGGAATTTCTATGAGCAATAAAATAATTCAGTCTGTTTGAAGAAGCGAGTGCCAAGTCTTTCTTACACTGTTTAAAGGATCAGGGTCCTACTTGTGCACAGAAGTATACCTGGAAGTGCAGTGTTTCTTATCATTATTGCTTTTTCAATAAAGACAAGGCCAGAATAAAGTCATATATTTAAATAAAATTCCACACAATTTTAATAATTTATTTAAAAATAAAAAAACACCATATACTCACCTAACGCTCAGTCCCCGAAGTCTTCGTCTCCTGTAAAAATCAAAAATCAAAAACAACAATATCCCTCACCTGTCCGCCGTCATGGCGTAATCCCAATGTCTCACTGCGATCCGGGTCACTTCTACAGCAGCCACACCAGTAATCACTGATGTGACTGCTGTAGAAGACAGCACTGTATACACTGACAGGAGTGTAACCACTCCTGTCAGTGTATAGCGCTGCGCTGCTGGGACTGAGTTCACCGGAGTTCAAACAGCTGAAGATCAGCTGAGAGCTCCGGGACCTCACTTACGGCATCAGTGTTACGTGGGAAAATTTCTCATGCAATATAAGTGGTTAGACAACTTTATTCTTTGGGTAGGTGTGATTACAGCGATACCAGATTTATATCTTTTTTATGTTTGGCTTTCATTACACACTGAAAAAAGCTTTTTTGAAATAACAAGTTTTTACATCGCCATATTTCAAGAGCTATAATTTTTATTTATAGTGGTGTGAAAAAGTGTTTGCCCCCTTCCTGATTTCTTATTTTATTGCATGTTTGTCCCACTTAAATGTTTCTGATGGGAAAGCAAATTTAAATATTAGACGAAGATAACACAAGTAAACAAAAAATGCAGTTTTTAAATGAAGGTCTTTATTATTAAGGGGAAAAAAATTGAAACCTACAGGGCCCTGTGTGAAAAAGTGATTGCCCTCCCCTTAAAACAGAAATTAACTGTGGTTTATCATATCTTTGGGAGGCTGAGTTCAATTTCTCTAGTCACACACAGGCCTGATTACTGCCACACCTGTTCTCAATCACGAAATCACTTAAATAAGACCTGCCTGACAAAGTGAAATACACCAAAAGATCCTCAAAAGCTAGATATCATGCTGAGATCCAAGGAAATTCAGGAATAAATGAGAAACAAAGTAATTGAGATTTATCATTCTGGAAAAGGTTATAAAGACATTTCTAAAGCTTTGGGACACCAGAGAACCACAGTGAGAGCCATTATCCACAAATGGCGAAAACATGGAACAGTTGTGAACCTTTCCTGGAGTGCCAGACCGATCAAATTTACTCTAAGAGTGCAGCGACGACTCATCCAAGGGGTCACAAAAGACCCCACAACAACATCCAAACAATGCAGACCTCACTTGCCTCAGTTAAGGTTCATGACTCCACCATAAGAAAGAGACTGGGCAAAAATGGCATGCATGACAGAGTTCTAAGATGAAAACCACTGCTGAGCAAAAAGAACATAAAGGCTCGTCTCAGTTTTGCGAGAAACATCTTGATGATCGCCAAGACATTTGGGAGACTACTCTGTAGACTGAAGAGACAAAAGTTGAACTTTTTGGATGGTATATGTTCCATTACATCTGGCATAGAAGTAACACAGCATTTTGAAAAAGGAACATCATACCAACAGTAAAATATGATTGTGGTAGTGTGATGGTCTGGGGCTGTTTTGCTGCTTCAGACCTGGAAGATTTGCTGTGGTAAATGGAACCATGAATTCTGCTGTCTACCAAAAAATTCTGAAGAAGAATGTCCAGCCATCTGATTATGACCTCAAGCTGAAGCACTTGGGTTATGCAGCAGGGCAATGATCCAAAACACACCAGCAAGTCCACCTCTGAATGGCTTAAGAAAAACAAAATTAAGATTTTGGAGTGGCCTTTTCAAAGTCCTGACCTTAATCCAATTGAGATGGTGTGGCATGACCTTAAAAGGCAGTTCATGCTCAGAAACCCTCCAATGTGGCTGAATTACAAAAATTTTGCAAAGACAAGTGGCCCAAGTTCCTCCAGAGTGTTGTAAAAGACTCTTTGGCAGTTATCGCAAATGCTTGATTGCAGTTGTTGCTGCTAAGGTCGGCCCAACCAGTTATTAGGTTTAGGGGCAATCAATTTTTCACACAGGGTCCTGTAGGTTTGGATTTATTTTGGTCTTTTTTATAAAGACTAGTGTTGAGCCACCCCCGTAGTGTTCGAGTTCGGTTCGGTTCGTCGAACACCCGTGTGTTCGCCGAACTGTTCGTCGAACTGTTCGTCGAACACCTTCGAACACCGTTAAAACCAATGGCAGGCAAACAAAAACACATAGAAACACATAGAAAACACCTTCAAAGGTGTCCAAAAGCTGACAAACTGCTCAGAAGACACAACTAACACATGGAAAAGTGACAAGTACATATAGTCATGCGAAAAGAAAAGAGGTGGAGGAGTAAAAGGAGGGGGAGACACAGATATAGGCATGTCATGCCCTTCTAACATCCAAAAAGTGAGAAGCCGACACGTTCAGTCCGCTCCTGCCCGTGCCACCTCCGTGTCGCCGGGTTTGTGCCAGAGCGGCGGTGAACCATGACGGCCAGCCCCCCTCTCCCAATACTGGTGCCTGTCCGCTGGTGGGTCGAGCGAGCCCTCCTGTGGTGGAGGCAGCTCTAAGCTTTTTAATTTAAATTGTCTCTGTAATTTGAATGAATACACTTTAAATCCATTTACAAGGATCTATTGGAGGGCAAGTCTCATGCCAGCAGCCGCGTAATTCCAGCTCCAGTAGCGTCCACTAAAGCTGCTGCAGTTAAAAAGCTTTTATAAGGATCGAGCTTGGCTGTCCAACGCAAGGCATCCTACTGCCAGTCCCAGCCCCTATGCCTTGGGGTGCCTCCTGATGCTCTTCACTGAGTATCCCGTGGTCCCGAAGCATTTCCCTTGAAAAAATTAAGTGTCCAAACTACAGGTGGTGTAGCTTGCTTAACAGCCGGGATAATCCGCTGACTAGCAGACACTGCTACTAGGCACAAAGTATTTCCTGGGCTAGATGCAGTTAAAAATTTGTAATAAGATACTCTCGTTGGATGCTGAGAAAGCATTCCATAGAGTCTCCTGGCACGCCATATATGATTCTCTTAAAAAGCTTGGGGTAGGGGTCTAGGGGACCCTTTTATAGCCAAAATCACGGCCCTGTATCACAATACGTCACCTAGGTTGAAGATAAATGGAACTGTAGCACCCTGAGGGCTCGGTTGCTACAGAGGTATTGCACCTCATCGAGAGGTGTGATATCTCACTCTCAGGTAAGGATGGAGTGTGGATCAGGACCCCGACACCTGCATGCATTACACCACATTGCCGTGGGGCAGGGCGACAAATATGCCCCTGTGATGGGCACGACAGTCACTGACCCTGGCTGGAGTGGGGGGAGGGAACACTGAGGAAGGGGAACCCTGTAGTGCAGGAGCAGGGAGGAAGCAGTTCCTGGGTGCATTGATAAGGGAGTATAAAAGGTGGGCACCATATTAGTTCAGTGCAGAGAAGTCTGAGCAGAAGTGACAGGGAGCAGGGGCTCTGCATGAGCTCTGCTCCGCAGGCGGGCCTAGTAACACAGGCCCAGGCCTGGAAGAGGGAGAAGGAAGGAAGAGGAGCGGAGAAGGCTCCAGGAACAAGGAACGAAGGGATCCCAGGGTTGCGGACGGGCGAGTCGCCACCGCACGCCCGAATCCACCTGCGTAGAGGGGTCAGGCCAAAGGGGGAGACCGGTACCTGAAACCAGTGGAGGCGGGAAACGACCCTCAGCTAGAAACCGGAGGCTGTGACATTTTATGTGGCGCAGCCCCTCGCTACACCCGCTAGGAAGGCACCACATAGGGTCAGGGAAACTGGTGCCAAGTTTACCAAGAGGAGGCCCGAGGCAGCCGGACAGAAGCGTTGGTAAGAAAGGCCAGACAAAGGACACACAAAGGGGGTCCTGTGAAGCACTCCAAAGTTATCTGGGAGTTGTCTGAGTCCCTCACCTGGTGAGCACAGTACGACATGGGCAGCCGTTACCTGCAGACGTGGTCTGGATAATAAGAATTGTGAGTAAAGGCCCTGGACTGCATCACTGACTCCGTGTCGTTACTGCTGCTGCCCTGCACCATCACCCCCATCCTCCGCATACACTGCCCTGAGGCCATACTCCTCCCGTGGGGAGTTATGCTACGCTCTGCTGCACCCACAACACCAGCCTCAGCGGTCTGCCCTGCAGCGGCGGTTCACTCTGACCGCAATCCACGGGTGGCGTAGTCGGACATTTAAACATCAAAACCACATAAATAGTTCCGCCACTGGTTTGACCACCCTGAGCCACGGAACCGGGTTGCCGCCACGAAGACTACAACCACCAGCATCCACCAAAAAGGGTCCGGCTCCGGGTGTCCCAAGGCCCAGGGGGTGCGTCAGAACATTTTCATCACCTTTCACAATCACCAATGGGACAAGGCAGGGATGTCCTCTGTCCCCTCTCTTATACATCCTAGTGATGGAGCACCTGCTCTCATCAATTCGCCATAACCCCAATATTAGGTGGATTGAGGTGGGAGGCACCGAGTACAAGTGCTCTCTATTTGCTGATGATGTCCTAGTATATATCACTCAATCACATATATCCATCCATGCTGTTATGGCTGAAATAGATGACTTTGTTACATGGTTAAATTTTAAAATCAATGCAGCGAACTCTGAGGCCCTCGATGTCTCCCTCCCCAAATCCATATAGGATTCCATCCAGTCCAACTTTCCCTTTGCCTGGCCCTCACAGGGTATCAAATACTTAGGAATTCCTATTCATAGAGACCTCTCCCATCTATGTTATCTTAATTTTGGGCCCTTTATTGAACAACTCCATACAGACCACGGTTGGCAAGTTAGAACTGTAAGATTGACTACGTGAACCACTGTTGTTTTGTGGAAAAGCACATGTACACTGTGTTCCAAATTATTATGCAAAAAGGGTTTAGGAGTGATTAGGGAAGAATTTGTTTGTTTGTCAGTTAAACTCATTGATGGTGATGTGTGTCAGGGCTCTTTATATCACTGTAAGCAATTGCAGACACCTGTGCTAATTAGTTTGGCAGGTGTGTCCAATGAAAGGCAAGACTACTTAAGAAGGCTGTCTCACATTATTAAGCAGCCTACATTTTCTGCCAAAATGGGAAAGAAAAAGGATGTGTCGGCTGCTGAGAAGCAACAAATTGTGGAGTGTTTAGGTCAAGGCATGACTACAATCAACATTGTGCGATGATCAGGATGAAGTGTCTTGGCAATCAAGAAGTATGTAGCTGATTCACAGTACACACGTGTGCGTGCTGATAAGGGCAAATTGAGGACTCTTTCCTACAGGCAATTACATCAGGTTAAAACAGCAGCGGCAAAAAAGCCTTGTCATAGCAGCAGACAAGTTTTTGAAGCTGCTGGTGCCTCCAACGTCCCCCGAACAACAAGATGCAGGGTCCTTCAGAGGTTTGCAGCTGTGCATACGCCATCCTGTCGACCTCCTCTATCCACTTCACACAAGCAGAAATGGCTCCAGTGGGCCAAACATTACATGAAGACTGATTTCAAAACTGTTTTGTTCACGGATGAGTGCCGTGCAGCGCTCGATGGTCCAGATGGATGGAGTGGAGGATGGCTGGTTGATGGACACCCCACGCAAACACGGCTACAGCGCCAACAAGGAGGAGGTGGAGTAATGTTTTGGGCTGGAATCATGGGGAGAGAGATTGTCGGCCCCTTTAGGATCCCTGAAGGCGCTAAAGATTAACTTCATAATGTATGTGGATTTTCTCAAACAGCACTTCCTGCCATGGTTCAAGAAGAAGAACCGTGTATTTCACAGCAAGATCATTTTTTTGCATGATAATGCACCATCTCATGCTGCACATAAAACATCTGCATCTCTGGCTGATATGGGCATAAAAGGGGACAAACTTATGGTGTGACCCCCATGCTCCCCTGACCTCTACCCCATTCAGAATCTCTGGAGCATCATCAAAAGGAGTGTCTATGATGACGGGAGGCAGTTCACATCTAAGCAACAGCTCTGGGAGGGTATTCTGTCCTCATGCAAAACAATTGAAGCAGAAACCATCCAAAACCTGACAAATTCAATGGACGAGAGAGTTCAGAAGCTCCTTTCGAACAAGGGGTCCTATGTGAAAATGTAACATCACCTAGAATAAAGTTTTGAGTTGAAAACTGTTTGATTTCAGTTTCTAATAACCTGCTAATGCTTATAATTTCAAAAATGACCATTTTTTTGGTCTTTATTAAAATGAAAAGGTTGATCGAAAAGTTTGGGGGATCTAAGAGTGTGGCAACCCAGTAGTCATGATTACTTCGAATTCTGACAATATGAGGGTCATGTTGCAGGTAGTGCAGCAAGAAGGCACTTATGTGTCTTGCGCATCTCGGAGCCCCAAAATTATTTTCCGGGCTAGATGCAGCTAAAAATTATTATTAATTTTAAATCTGGTGGAGCTTAGTATAGATGGCCTAATAGGATCAGTGCTGCACACTGCTACAAAGCCCAAATTATTTTCCAGTCAAGATACAGATAAACATGATTAGTAATTTTAAATCTGGTGGAGCTTATTATAGATGGCCTAATAGAATCAGTGCTGCACACTGCTACAAAGCCCAAATTATTTTCTAGCCAAGATACAGATAAACATGATTAGTAATTTGAAAGGTTAAAACGGTTGGTAGGGTGATTTTAACCAATCATCAAGCTTTTACTCTCCCCAGGATGACACAGGGGTAGAAAAGTCGTTTCGGATCCATGATTTGTTCATCTTTATGAACGTGAGTCTGTCTACATTATCAGTGGAGAGCCGCGTGCGCTTATCTGTCAGCACACCACCAGCAGCGCTGAACACACGTTCAGACAGAATGCTGGCTGCGGGGCATGACAAGATCTCCAAGGCGTAAGTGGCTAGCTCCGGCCATTTATCCAGATTGGAAGCCCAAAAAGAGCAAGGGTCCAGTGACACAGTCATGGCTTCAATGTTTACTTGGAGATACTCCTGTACCATCGTCTCTAGGCGTTGACTATGTATCAGACTTCTTGTCTCCTGTGGCCTTGCAAAGGATGGGCTAAAAAAGTGGTGAAATTATTCCGCAAAATTGATGTTACCAGCAGATACTGTGGTTCTGTTACGGTTTGAGTGCTGAACACTTGACGGTCCCACGGTTGGCAAATTGGAACTGTGAGATTCACTACGTGCACCACTGGTGTTTTGTGGAAAAGCACATGTAAGATTCTGCAACAGTCTCTGCTGATACTCCTGCATGCGTGCATCCCTTTCTATGGCAGGAATAATTTCTGCAAATTTACTTTTGTACCGGGGATCTAACAGTGTGGCAACCCAGTAGTCAGGATTATTTCGAATTCTCACAATTCGAGGGTCATGTTGCAGGTAGTGCAGCAAGAAGGCACTCATGTGTGTTGCGCATCCAGAGCACCAAGTCCCTGTTGTGTTGGTGGCGAGGTAACAATTGTGCTTCCTTCCTCTGTCCTCTCCCCACAACCTCGCACAACAGAAATGTGATCAAGGTCTCCCTCATCTGATGAGTCTTCCATCAGTTCGTCCTCCACTTCTTCCTGGGCTCCTGCACCTTCCTCACTAGTTTGGCTGCTACCATGCGCCCTGGTAAAACCATCTCCCCCACCCTCACATGCCTGCCGCCTTGGTGCTGCCGACCGTCTGGACCTTGCAGATGTTAGCCCTTCCGCATACAACTCCTCCTCCTCTACTTCCTCCACCTCCTCTTGTGCCACCACCTGACTCCGAATTCTGTTTAACATGTGCTCCAGCAAGTAAATCACCGGAATAGTCATGCTGATAATGGCATCGTCAGCACTAAACATCTTCGTCGCCATTTCAAAACTGTGCAGAAGGGTGCATAGGTCCCTGATCTGAGACCACTCCTCCAGCGTGATTTGCCCCACCTCTGGATCTCGTTGGCCCAGGCTATACGTCAGAACGTATTGCACAAGGGCTTGTCGGTGCTGCCACAGTCGCTGCAACATGTGCAGAGTTGAATTCCACCGGGTAGGCACATCGCATTTTAGCCGGTGAAGTGGCAGGCCCAACGACTTCTGTAGTCGCTGAGCTGCGGGATGCGAACGGCGGAAGTGAGCACACAGCGACCGTGCCCTCTGCAGAAGGCCATCTAGTCTGGGATAGTGGGCTAAAAATTGCTGGACAACCAGGTTCAACACGTGAGCCATACAAGGCACGTGTGTGACATTGCCCCGGCGAAGGGCCGCACCCAGGTTTGCAACATTGTCGCACACGGCCTTCCCTGGTTTCAGGTCCAGTGGAGACAACCATTCATGAAATTGGTTCTCCAGAGCTGACCACAACTCCTCAGCTGTGTGACTCACATTTCCCAGACATTTCAAAGTAAAAACCGCCTGATGACATTGAGCCCTACTGTCAGCATAGTAAGGAGGTGTGCAGGATCCCTTCTGCACAGTTAGAAAGCTTGTGGCATGACCAGACAGGCTTTTGGTGCAGGTGGAAGACCGAGAGGAGGTTGAGGAGGCAGAAGCAGAGGAGGAACTTTGACATAAAGAGGATTTACGCACAACTTGTGGGGACGGCAAGACTTGGACAGCAGCCCCTTGTCCTGCTGTCACCATAGTTACCCAGTGCCCAGTCAGCGACATGTAACGCCCCTGTCCATGCCTACTCGTCCAAGTGTCTGTGGTGAAATGCACCCTGTCACACACAGAGTTTCTCAAAGAAGCGGTGATGTTGTGTGCGACATGCTGGTGGAGTGCAGGCACACCTTTCTTTGAGAAGTAGTGCCGACTGGGCATCTGGTACTGGGGCACTGCGACGGACATAAGGTCTCGAAAATCCTCTGTGTCCACCAGGCGGAAAGGCAGCATTTCTGTAGCCAAGAGCTTGCAGATGGTAAAATTCAACCTCTTAGCTTTCTAATGGCTAGGAGGAAATGGTCTTTTACTTGTCCACATCTGAGGGACCGAGGGCTGGCTATTGTGCTTAGACGGGGTTGATAAGGGTGTCCCCGGCAAACTGCCGGTCTGTGAGGAAGATGCAGGCGGACATGTTAGGTTGCCTTGATCCAAAGGTGGTGCTATCGATGTCGGACAGCGCTCAACACCAGCTGGTGTTACCACCTCCAAAGAAAATGATGACCTGCCAATCACGCTGGCTGTTGCGGGTAAAGAGGTGGCAGGTCTGCGCCCCAAAACAGGTGTGACTGCTGTCCCCCCAGTCACAGAGGATGAAGAGGCCACGAATGCACAAGATATGGCAGACGGTGGTTGGCCTGGCCGGCTAGGCCGCATTGTAGCACACTGAGCTTCCCACTGCAACTTATGCTTCATGTCCATGTGCCGGTTCATGCATGAAGTACTCAAACTATGTATTTTTTGGCCTCTACTTAGCTTTTGCTGACAAATGTTACAGATAACACGAGTTGGGTCATCTTTATCGATCTGAAAAAATGCCCAGGCTATGCAAGGCTTAGCACCCATACGACCTGAAGAGCCACCACGACTTGTGGTGAGAGGCAGAGTTGTGTTTGAGGATGCAGTTGTTCACGTGCTTCCAGTACTACGTCTCTGTCCAGGAAGGCGCAACCTGACCTCGTCGTCACTAGCATCTTCCTCCACCTCCTCTGCTGACCTCATCTCTTGGCTGACTGTGGGTTGACAGTAAGTGGGATCTCCAACCTCATCATCATCACCCTGTGCGTTATCACACCCGTCTTCCTTAGAGCCAACCTGTTCCTGCCCTGACAAAAAACTAAAGTTGTCGCTCCAATCAGGTATTTGAGTCTCATCATCGTCTTCCTCATTGTCTCCACCAACAGGAGTTACAGTTTGGGAATGAGGGTCTACATTATGGTCAGAACCTTCTGCGTCTGGTCCTGGATCCGACTCATAAAGATTCTGGGCATCAGTGCAGATCATTTCCTCGTCTGGATTCACAGAAGCGCTGGAGTCGACCTCTGATTCCCAGGCTATAGTATGAGTAAACAGCTCTGCAGACTCAACCATCTGTTCTACCTCATACTCAGACGGGCAGCTGGAGATTTGGGAGCTGTGAGGAAGCAAGTGCGATTGGGGTGACACCTTTGAGGACTGGAGTATTTGTGATGTTGAAGTTGATGTGGTGGAGAGCCCACTTAAAGGAGCACTTGATATCCGTTGAAGCACCTGCTGTTTTTGTGCCTCATCTGGAATTTGTAGCGATTGGCGTGGCCGTAAGAAAGGGATCTTATCACATTGTCCGCTAAAAGAAGTAGACATTTTAGTTTGGCTGGAAGATGGTCTTTCTTCTGAAGATGTTACTGTTGCTTTAACACCTACCCCACGGACACAACCTTTCTTCCCCTTCCCAACACGCCTATTCCCCTTTCCACCAGCAGCAGGCATTTTTCCACTCATTTTAGAGGTTAACTAATTCACAACTCTGGAGTTGTTTGCACAAAAAAACAACGGATGGGAACCGAGCAGAGCTGAGTGGCCAAACTGTGGTATTAGGCCAAAACTATTGGCTGGGTTAGATGCAGAAAAAAAATTATATTCAATTTGCAACCTGATGGAGGTCAGTATAGATGGACTAATAGAACAAGTCCCGCACACAGCTAGAAGCCCAAATATTTTTTCAGAGGTAGATGCAGAAAAAAATTGTATTCAGTTTGCAACCTGATGGAGGTCAGTATAGATGGACTAATAGAACAAGTCCTACACACAGCTAGAAGCCCAAATATTTTTTCAGAGGTAGATGCAGAAAAAAAATATATTCAGCTTGCAACCTGATGGAGGTCAGTATAGATGGACTAACAGAGAAAATTCCACACACTGCTAGAAGGCCAAATATTTTTTCAGAGCTAGATGCAGATATAAATTATTTTTAATTTGCAACCTGATGGAGGTCTGTATAGATGGACTAATAGAGAAAGTCCCACACACAGCTAGAAGGCCAAATATTTTTTCAGAGCTAGATAGAGATAAAAATTATTTTTAATTTGCAACCTGATGGAGGTCAGTGTAGATGGACTAATAGAGAAAGTCCCACACACTGCTAGAAGGCCAAATATTTTTTCAGAGCTAGATGCAGAAAAAAATTATATTCAGTTTGCAACCTGATGGAGGTCAGTATAGATGGACTAATAGAACAAGTCCCACACACTGCTCGAAGGCCAAATATTTTTTCAGAGGTAGATGCAGATAAAAATTATATTGAATTTGCAGCCTGATGGAGGTCAGTATAGATGGACTAATAGAGAAAGTCCCACACACTGCTAGAAGGCCAAATATTTTTTCAGAGCTAGATGCAGACAAAAAATTATTTTGAATTTGCAACCTGATGGAGGTCAGTATAGATGGACTAATAGAGAATGTCCCACACACTGCTAGAAGGCCAAATATTTTTTCAGAGCTAGATGCAGATAAAAATTATTTTTAATTTGCAACCTGATGGAGGTCAGTATAGATGGACTAATAGAGAAAGTCCCACACACTGCTAGAAGGCCAAATATTTTTTCAGAGCTAGATGCAGACAAAAAATTATTTTGAATTTGCAACCTGATGGAGGTCAGTATAGATGGACTAATAGAGAAAGTCCCACACACTGCTAGAAGGCCAAATATTTTTTCAGAGCTAGATGCAGAAAAAAATTATATTCAGTTTGCAACCTGATGGAGGTCAGTATAGATGGACTAATAGAACAAGTCCCACACACAGCTAGAAGCCCAAATATTTTTTCAGAGGTAGATGCAGAAAAAAATTATATTCAGTTTGCAACCTGATGGAGGTCAGTATAGATGGACTAATAGAGAAAGTCCCACACACTGCTAGAAGGCCAAATAATTTTTCAGAGCTTGATGCAGACAAAAAATTATTTTTAATTTGCAACCTGATGGAGGTCAGTATAGATGGACTAATAGAGAAAGTCCCACACACTGCTAGAAGGCCAAATATTTTTTCAGAGCTAGATGCAGATATAAATTATTTTTAATTTGCAACCTGATGGAGGTCAGTATAGATGGACTAATAGAGAAAGTCCCACACACTGCTAGAAGGCCAAATATTTTTTCTGAGCTAGATGCAGAAAAAAATTATATTCAGTTTGCAACCTGATGGAGGTCAGTATAGATGGACTAATAGAACTAGTCCCACACACAGCTAGAAGGCCAAATATTTTTTCAGAGGTAGATGCAGATAAAAATTATTTTTAATTTGCAGCCTGATGGAGGTCAGTATAGATGGACTAATAGAGAAAGTCCCACACACTGCTAGAAGGCCAAATATTTTTTCAGAGCTAGATGCAGACAAAAAATTATTTTGAATTTGCAACCTGATGGAGGTCAGTATAGATGGACTAATAGAGAAAGTCCCACACACTGCTAGAAGGCCAAATATTTTTTCAGAGCTAGATGCAGACAAAAAATTATTTTTAATTTGCAACCTGATGGAGGTCAGTATAGATGGACTAATAGAGAAAGTCCCACACACTGCTAGAAGGCCAAATATTTTTTCAGAGCTAGATGCAGAAAAAAATTATATTCAATTTGCAACCTGATGGAGGTCAGTATAGATGGACTAATAGAATGATGCTATGCCCAAAAGATTTTACTTCACTAGGTGCAGTAAAAAAATTGGCATTCTGTAAACAGGTGGTATATCTTGCAACACAGATAGGCTACTCCACTGACTAACACACTCTGCAATAGGCCAAAAAGGATTAGCTTTGCTAGATTCAGCCAAATGCTGTGAAGAAAACTTGCACAGCACTGGCACAGACCTGCCTGGCAAAAACTGATAGGAACTGATGTAACCTAGTCCTGAAAAGGACTGCAATTACAATTAGTCTTTACTCCCACAATCTATCTATTTAAGAGCACAGACCTGCCTGATAAAAGTCATAGGAAATGCTGTAACCTAGTCCTTAAAAGGACTGCAATCACAACTATTCCCTACTCCCAAGCTATCTGTAGATTTGTGCGAAAATTGGCTTGAAATTAACAAGGTATAGCGCACACAGCAACAGCGATGCCGTCTAACACGCAGCTGCAGCAGTGAGAAAATGGTGGCGACGGGGAAAATGGCTTGGTCTTATAGGGTAAGGACATGTGACATAAACTGCCAATAACACATGCCCTTGCTTGTGTGAAAAAAAGCACTTCGCTCCGTGTGTGCGCTGCTGATAGGCTGACCGATTGCACCTCCCCATTGTAAATGCGGGAAAGATAAAAAAAAATGGAGATCTTCATTATTCCTGCAGAGATCCATCCCCTGCCCCTCCCCCCACCCCGCTGTACACTCAAACTGCGTATTAACATTAATTTTCATCATTACTGAGAAAAAATCCAGTTATGATTTTGGTGCACGAACAGTTATCGAACATAACCTCGAACAGCCGAATTTTTCTCAAATCGTTCGTGTTCGCCGAATGGCTCGAACACCGCCCAAAACAGCTCGAATTTGAGATTGGCGAACAGTTCGAGTCGAACAACGCTCATCTCTAATAAAGACCTTCTTTTAAAAACTGAATTTTGAGTTTACTTTTGTTATCTTTGCCTAATATTTAAAATAGTTCTGTGATCTGAAACATTTAAGTGTGACAAACCTGCAAAAAAATAAGAAATAAGGATGCATATCTTTTTTCATATCACTGTATCTCTGAGGACAAATTCATGTGATGGCTTGTTTTATTGTGGGATGAGTTTCATTTTTTATTGGTCCAATTTTCAGACACATAACATTTTTTGAACACTTTCTATTCCAATTTTTGGGAGGCAGAATGAACAAAAAGCAGCAATTCAGGAATTGTTTTTTCGGATTTTCTTTTAACACTTAAAGTATGGTAAAAATGATAAGGCAGCGTTATTCTTCGAGTCAGTACGATAATAGGGAAACGACATTTATTTAACTTTTTTATGTCTTGCTGCTTTTACACGATAAAAATTATTTAATGGAAAAAAGAATTGATTTTGCATCACTCTATTCTATAGTTTTTTTTATTTCTTCCCTTAAGGAGCTGTATGATTTTTTTATTGTATTTTATTCCACTTTTTGTTCAGAAGTATAATGAAAAAGCATAGTTTTTGTCACATTTTTTATTGACACTGTGATTGTTTTATAGGTCGGGTCATTCCGGACACGGCAATACCAAATGTGTACTTTCTTTTTATTTTTTTTTACATAAATATGCATATTTATAGGTCTAATATTATTTTAATTTTTTCATTTATTTTGTGAATTTTTTTTATATTTTTACAATTTTTTTAAACTTTTTTACAGAGTTTTTTTGTGAGACTTTAACTTGTATTAGTCTGATCGATGGTATAATGCATTGCAATGTACTCTACCTGTCAGTATTACACTGATGGCCTTTTAGACCATGCGCCTAGCATTATGACCTTGATCTGCCATGACAATGATCAAGCCCTCATGAGGACATCGCGATGGCGCCAATCAGATGGGAAAGGCCTCTCCCTTCTCTAGCCTAAGCTGAGTCAAGTAAGCTTTGCTTCCAGCAACGGTTGCTCAGGCACAGCTCCTATTCCACGCATGATCGCCATGACGTAACCATACGTCAAAGATCCGGAACCCCTATCCAACCATGACTTATGGGTAAGTCAAAGGTGGTGAAGGAATTAATATGTTGATGATCAATTTTTGGGCAGCACCAAACACAGGCTCTCAGACACTGTTCAGAGAGGTGTACTGTTTTCCTTCTTCGTAATTCTCCCATTTAAGAAGGGTCCATAAGTTCTCAATAGGGTTTAGGTCTAGTGAGGAAAAGGGCCTTGTCTTTATTCTATCATCTCTAAGGCCTTTACTGGTTAGTCAAGCAGTGGAGTAGTTTGATTCATGTGATGAAGCATTGTCCTTCAAATAAATAATGATTTTCTTGAAAGATGCAGACATTTTCCTGTATCCCTGATTGAATAAAATGTCTTCTAAAAAACATCTTTAGGTTTGGGAGTTGATTTTGAATCCATCTTCCACTGGAAATGTCCAATTAGATCATCTCTAATAATACCAGCCATAGCAGTACACCACCTTCAACTTGCAGATATCTGAGTCGAAGTGGAGGTCTATACCCATTACTGATCCAGCCACTGGTTCATCCATTTGGTCCGCCAAGAGTCACTCTTATCTCATCAGTCTATAAAACCTTTGAACAATCTGTCTTCGGATATTTCTTGGCCTAGTGTTGACATTTCAATTTATGTGCCTTGTTCAGTGTCAGCACTGAATATCTTATACTTCTGGAGAGATTGCACTTCTGGAATATGACAGCACTGGAGGATAATGAGTCCTTGGTTGCTTAATATTTGATTCTTCTCTTAGGCAGTTAATATGTGTCCTTTTACTCAACACATTTTTTGCGACCCTGTTGACTATTTGCAACAAAACTTTTGATGATTCTGTGATCATGCCCCAGTATCATAGCAATTTCAAGAATGCTGCATCCCTCTGTAAGACTTTTAACAATTATTGACTTTTCAGAGTCAGTTAAATCTATTTTTTGGCCCATGTAGTTGTAGGAATACAAGCTGCTTAATAATTCTGCATGCCTTGATAAAGGGTGTTGATATCCTTTTGCCACACCCTTCCTCATTACAAAAATCACCTTCAAAACAATTAGTTTATATTGGTTGGAGTTGGAAAATATGCAATAGAATGATGATATGGTCAAAATACTCACTTGCCTAATAATTGTGCAGAATGTACTTTTCTCTTCAGATACTTTCAAGGCCGTCTTATTTAGTCCCCTGCCATTTTCTAAAAGTCTGATCTACTTAACAATTACAGCTTGTAGTACTTTAGTGTTGTAGCTACTTTTCAGTAAATTGTTGACTTTTGAAAGGTACTCTTTCAAAAAGTGTAGAGAATGTGTGAAGGTCCCTTGCTAGCTTGCTATGTATTTGACTTTTCTCAAGTTCTTGGACTCCATACTTTGTGCAGAGGGCCCTTTCATTTGGAATACCAAGCATGCAGAAGTTCTATAGTTTGTTTTTTCTTTGTGATGACAATGTTGAGTAAAAAATGCTGAATAAGTGCTATTCTATTCTTTGAAATATCATATATTTCTGAAACCATTCATTCTGAAAAATAAGATAAGATTATGAAACTGTCATAATTCTTGTGATTCTTGGAATTACTAAGTTGAGATTCTGGAAAAAGTTAATGTGGAAGCAAGGTGATAAACAATACTTTATATTACTATGCTTGGCAACTTTTACAATCTATATCAGCCATGGTGTCCATTGCCCAACCTTTTGGCGTCCCTGGATCACATTGGAAGAGGAGTTGCTTTGCACCGCACATTAAGTACCTGAACACTAATAAAAGCTGATGGGCAAAAAAAGGGTCTCTGCATAACTTTTTGCCATATCTGCCAGTGCAGATAAGCAAAAGAGTCCTCACATAATAAATATAATTGTGCAGTGGCCTGTTTCAGGTCTTTTAAAATTTTAAAGTGGTATTTTAAATTTTCAACAAGGTCCCGTGTTTATGATCATTAATAAAGAAATTGCACATATCTAAGTGATAAAACATCATTGATATTTTTTATATTTTTTATCATAATAGTAAGAGAAAAGAGCATATAAAAATATAAAAGTATTTATGAGATTTATCTTGCCCTCTTTTCTTTTATAGCAAAAATATAAAAAAAAAAATGTTCTATTGCTTCGATTCAGTCATGGCCGAAAATGTTGGCACCCTTGAAATTGTTCCAGAAAATGAAGCATTTTTCCCAGGAATTATTGCGATGACACGTTTTGTTATACACATGATCATTTCCTTTGGAGCAACATAAAAAAAAGCAGAAAAAAGGCAAATTGGACATAATTTCACACAAAAGCCCCAACATGGACCGATTCTCATGGTTTTGTTTTATTGATTGCTGGCTTTAAAAAATTAAGAACATTGAAAAATAATTATTTTGTGCTGCCATTTTCTGAGACCCATAAACTTTTCATTTTTTTGTCAATTTTTTGTTTATAGCTATATGAGGACGTTTTTGTGGCTGTAATTTTAATTGGTACCAATTTATGTGTATATGTAGTTTTTTATGCAGTAATTTATATTTTTTAGGAGATGCAACATAAAATAATAACTGCAGTTCAAGTGGTTTAATTTTTTACTATTTACGGTGTTTACCATTTGAGTTCATTTAATATTTTTTTTAGATCAGACTTTTATGAACACAAAGATAGAAGTTATGTTTATTTTTTATTTTCTTTATTTTCGACTGGGAAAAGGGGGGTAATTAAACCTTTTAATTTTTTTCATTGCTTAATAACTTTTTTCATTCACTTTCACTGTTTGAACCTGCGGTTATTTAACTTGTACAATATACTTCCATCCTTCAAGATCTGACCAGCTTTAGTGTCATTGTTCTCCTCTCGTGCTAAAAAGGAAAAGCTACTTCTGCAAGCTGCATCGGAAATGTTTCAGATCAAGCCAGTGGCTCAACCATGCCACCTGCTAAATTGTTAATCATCAGGAGTGCATTGCCCCCACAGCATACAAGAGGCTGGAAGACAGTGAGAGGACTACACTTAGCCTTTCTGCTAAAATGAAAATGAAATAGTGACCAGAAGGTACGAATAACTATTTACTAATTGTACTTAGATTATCTTTCTCATTCACACTTAACATTCATTATGTTGTATATAACAATCCTCTCTGTCCTTCGCTATCCCCAAACCCCAGCACCCTCTAGCCAAATCATCATCTCTCCTTCCTTCTTACCTCCCCACCTGACCTCATCTACAGACCTGCTCCTCAACCTCAGGTCTATCCTACCAAAACATAACACAAGCCGGACACTCTCTTTCCCCCACCTGCTCTCCCTCTCTCTGCCCCTCCTCACTGCTGGCAACATATCTCCCAATCCTGGACTCCCATAGCTTTCACCTTCCACCAATTCCCCCACCTATCGCTTCAAACCAACTGCAAACTGCCACAACCTCTCCTACGTAAAACCCGGGCCCCTGACGCCCACCCCCCTGCTCCCTCTCTCTGGAGCACTCTGGAATGCCCTCTCTGTCTGCAACAAGCTCCATTTTGTCCACGACCTCTTTATCTCACTCAATCTCTCCTTCCTGGGCATCACAGAGACATGGCTGACACACTCCGACACTACCTCCCCTGCTGTGCTGTGTTACGGTGGCTTGCACTTCACCCACACTCCTCGCCCTGGTAACAGACATGGTGGAGGAGTGGGTCTTCTCCTTTCTAACAACTGCACCTTTAGCCATACTCCCCCTCTACCCTCCTTTATTCTCCCTTCTTTTGAAGTCCACTCTGTCCTCATCTACTCTCCCTCCAATCTCCAAGTGGCTGTCATATACCGACCTCCAGGCCAGGTCACTGCCTTTATTGACCAATTCTCCACCTGACTTCTTTACTTTCTCTCTGCTGACATTCCCACAATCATCATGGGCAATTTCAACATCCCCACTGACACTCGCCAGAAAACAGCATGCAAACTCCAGTCGCTTACTTCATCCTTTGGACTTACTCACTGGTCCTCCTAAGCCACCCACACGGACGGACACACACTAGACCTCATCTTCACCCGACTCTTCTCCCTATCTAACCTCACAACCTCCCCCTACCCTTATCTGACCACCATCTACTCACTTTTTCATCTCTGTCCTCCTCACCTGTCACCCATATCCAGCAACTAGCACACCCCCACAGAAACCTTGCACATATAGACACCCACACACTCTCTGACTCTATTCTACCACTGACATCCATATCTTCTCTCCACAACACAGACAGTGCCACTGCTTTCTACAATGCCACTCTCGCATCAGCTATTGACTCAGTCGCCCCTTTTATGCATGGCAGACCACGACTAGTCAATAGGCAACCCTGGCACAACAACCTCACTAAACAGCTTCGACAAGCATCCAGGGTAGAGAAGCGGCGTTGGAAGAAAACACATTCTCAAGATGACTTCACTGCATTCAAACAAGCAACACTCGCATTCAAATCAGCACTCACCTCTGCTGAACAGGTCTACTTCACAACCCTCATATCTTCCCTATCCTACAACCCTAAGCAGCTATTCAACACTTTTAACTCTCTCCTCCACGCTCCACTGCCCCCTCTGACATCTCTGCTGAGGAGTTTTCCACACACTTCAAAAACAAGATTGACCCAACATGGCAAGTCTTTACTGCCAAACCACAACAACCCCTTTGTTTTCCACACCAGTGCCCTTCCCCATAGCCTCCCTTCCCAACAACACATAAAGAGACCTTACTCGTCTCCTCTCTAAATCACACATCACCACTTGCGCACTCGACCCCATCCCATCCCACCTCCTCCCCAACCTCACCCCCACACTCATCCCATCCCTAACCCATCTCTTTAACCTATCACTAACTTCTGGTACCTTCCCCGCTACCTTTAAACTTGCCACAATCACGGCCATCCTCAAAAAGCCATCCCTCGAACCAACCGCCTTGTCCAGCTATCGCCCCATATCGCTGATTTCATTTGCCTCCAAACTCCTTGAACAACACATTCACGCTGAACTTTCCTCCCACTTATCATCTAACTCTCTCTTTGGCAACCGAAAATCTGGCTTCCGCCCCCACCATTCCACCGAAACTGCCCTTACCAAAATCACCAATGACTTACTTACAGCCAAAGCTAACAGACAATTCTCTGTACTCCTTCTTCTTGACATGTCCTCTGCGTTCGATACAGTTGACCACTGCCTCCTACTACAGATCCTCTCTTCTTTTGGTGTCAAAGACCTTGACCTTTTTTGGATCTCTTCATACCTTTCTAACCACAAATTTAGCGTCTCCCACTCCCACACTACCTCCTCACCCCACCCCCTCTCTGTTGGAGTTCCTCAAGGCTCTGTCCTAGGACCCCTACTCTTCTCAATGTATACCCTTGGCCTGGGACAGCTCATAAAATCCCATGGCTTCCAGCACCATCTGTACGCTGATGACACCCAGATTTATCTCTCTGGCCCAGATGTCATCTCTCTTGACTCTGCCCTGTCCTTCAAACCCCACATCCAAGCTCTCGCCACCTCCTGTCGCCTCCAGCTCAAAAATATTTCCAGAATCCGTCCTTTAATCAACCCTCAATCTACTAAACTGCTTGTGCATGCCCTCATCATCTCCCACCTCGACTACTGCAACATCTTCCTCTGTGGCCTACCTGCTAATGCTCTCGCACCCCTCCAGTCCATCCTTAACTCTGTTGTGCGACTTGTCAATCTCTCGCCTCGTTACTCCTCTGCTAGCCCCCTTTGCAAATCCCTTCACTGGCTCCCAATTGCCAGCATATCCAGTTCAAACTACTAACACTGACCTACAAAGCCATCCATAACCGCTCTCCTCCGTACATCTCTGAACCAATCTCCCGTTACACTCCCTTAAGTAATCTCTGGTCCTTCCAAGACCTCCGTCTCTCCTCCACACTTATTTGTTCCTCGCCCAATCGCCTCCAAGATTTCTTGTGAATATCCCCGATCCTATGGAATTCTGTGCCTCAAAATGTCTGATTATCCGCCACACTTGGATAATTCAGACAGAACCTGAAAACCCATCTCTTCAAGCAAGCTTACAGCCGGCCATGACCTTGATTGCTGACACCTCAACAACAACGGAGCTACTGCAACCCCCCAACCTACTGTCTCCTTCCCCGTTACTGTAGAATGTAAGCCCACAAGGGCAGGGTCCTCTTCTTTCTGTACCAATCTATCATTGTTAGTTTGTTTACTGTAAGTGATATCTGTATTTGGTATGTAACTCCTTCTTATGTTCAGCACCCTGGAATCAATGGCGCTATATAAATAAATAATAATAATAATAATAATAATAATAATAATAAAAAATAGCGCTTTCTCATGAAACATTTTGTTAGTTGCAAAAATATTAGGAGCTGAGTGAATTAATTTGTTGTGAAGAAGGTTGGTGTTGAATGTCCCAGCAAGAGCCCAGGCCTGAATCCTGTTGAAAACCCGTGGGTTGAATTGAGTAGGGATGTACACAGGAAATGTCCTTGCAATCTGAAAGGTTTGGAGAGCTACTGCAAGGAAAAGTGGGCAAAGATTGCCAATTTTAGATGTGCCATGCTAATAGACTCCTACCAAAAATGACTGAATGCTCTTATAAATTAAAAAGGTACTTCAACAAAGTATTTATTTACAGGAGTGTTCTGGAATCCAACTTAATTTTCATCCTAAATCCCTATTTATTTAATGTCATATTCTTAACTATTTTTCAATATACCTGAATTAAAAGCTCCATATCCTTCCATAATTACACTAACTAACTGCTTTTTTTTTTACTACTTCCTCTTTGATGACGCTTGGTTTGTGAATCCCAGTGGATGCTGATATACATAAGTGAAGCATCATCAGGGGGCAGAGACTGCAGTAATTGTGGCAGCCTCTGTCCCACCCTGAAACAAAGTATCATTAGCGACCTTCATTTCAGGGGCTGGGCTAGTCCCTGTGCTATGTGCACAATAACAGTCGCCCCCTCTCTGATGTCACTTGCGAGGGGGTGGTTCTGGTCTCTGCAAGCCGACTATTCTTCTTACAACACACGCTAACAGTACGCTCTCCTGCCGGCTCATTACTACTGATCTGAGCCAACAAGAGAGTGAACTGTCATTGTGCACATTGCACAGTGCACATTGCACAGCTACCAGCCCAGCCCTTGAAATGAGTGACACTGATGCTTTATTCCAAGCAGGGGGCAGAGGCTGTGGCAGTGAATGCAGCCTCTTCCCCTGATGACACTTTATTTATGTATACCAGCATGCCCTGGGATTCTCAAATGAAGCATCATCAAGAAGGAAGTTGTAAAAAAAATAGAAAAACAGTTAGATAGTGTAGTTGGGGAAGGTTAGGGAATGTTTTATTCAATTATATTAGAAATTAGTTTAGATTATGGCATTAAATATATAGGGATTTAGATTTGATATTTCCAACCACATTCTGATTAGACATGCATTGCGTGTCTGTGTGTGCCACACTAAACATGGAGAATAAAAAGAGGAGAAGAAAACCGTCTGAGGATTTGAGAACCATCCCCAGAGATCTTGATGTTCCTTTGTCCACAGTGTGCCACATAATCAAGAAGTTTACAACCCATGGCACTGTAGCAAATCTCCTTGGAGGCGGACGTCAGAAAAAAATTGATGAAAGGTTGAAACACAGGATAGTTTGGAGGGCGGATAAGCAGCCCCAATCAAATTCCAAAGAAATTCAAGCTGTTCTGCAGGTTCAGGGTTCATCAGTGTCAGCATGAACAATCCGTCGACATTTGAATTAAATTAAATGCTATGGCAGGACACCCAGGAGGACCTCACTGCTGACACAGACATAAAATAGCTAGACTATAGTTTTCCAAAATGTATGTAAGAAAGCCAAAATCCTTCTGGGAAAGTGTCATGTGGGTAGATTAGATCAAGATAAAGCTTTTTGGTAAACCATATCATTTTACTTTTTACCAAAAATGGAATGAGGCCTACAAAGAAAAGAATACAGTATCTAAAATCAAATATGGTAGTGATTCAAAGATGTTTTGGGGTTGTTTTGCTGCCTCTGGCACTGGGTGCCTTGACTGTGTGCAAGGTATCATGAAATCTAAAGATTGCCAAATTATTTTGGTTTCAATATAGTGCCCAGTGTCAGAAAGCTGGGTTTGCATCCTAGGTCATGGGTCTTCCAGCAGGACAATGACCTCAAACATACGTCAAGAAGCGCCCAGTACTTAAAATAAACAAAGTTCCGGAGAGTTCTGAAGTGACCAGCAATGAGTCCGGATCTAAATCCCATTGAACACCTGAAGAGATCTTAAAATTACTGTTGGGGGAAGACACCCTTCACACACAAGAGACCTAGAGCAGTTTGCAAAATAAGAGTGGTCCAAAATTCCAGTTCAGAGGTGTTAGAAGCTTGATTATGTTTATAGGAAGCAATTAATTGCACTAATTTATTCCAAAAGGTGTGCAGTCAAATATTAAGTTGAGGATGGCAACAATTTTTTCCGGCCCATTTTTAGGATTTTGAGTGAAAGTATGTCGAATTTGCCTTTTTTTCTCATTTTTTTGTGTTGTTCCAATACAAACAAAGGAAATAAACATATGTATAACAAAACACGTGTAATTGCAATAATTTTCTAGGAGAAATACTTTGTTTTCTGGAATAATTTCAAGGGTGCCAACAGTTTCGGCCATAACTGTATATCACCAACTTGTTGAATTCCATTCCCAGAAGACTGGTGCTGTCCTTAAAAATCATGAAGGTCATACAAAATACTCGATGTCATTGTTTTTTAATTGGGATATATTGATTTTTCATCAACTAATTTGAGTAAAATTGAAGATTTTGTATTGAAAGTTATGTTATCAACTTTACTTTCATTCTATGGGCTAAAAATATTTTATGAAACTCAGTCTTGTCAAAATGTAGGAAATTGTTCCTGTATTCTGTGATACATTGATACAAATATTACTTTTTCAAAATGGTTGCAATCATTTATGCTGAGCACTGTATATAGGTTACATTGGTATATGAGTATAAAATTAATAGACTCACATTTCAGTACAAATATGGTGAGCATTAAAATGAATGACTTTATTTTCATCCTGAAAGCCATTGGTTTGTAAATTCCCCTCAAAGTGTATGCATTGTCATATTTTTACAGAAACTACTGTATTATGTGATATAGCCAACCACTATTCCTAATATGAAACTGAACATTAGCTTCTCATGAATGTTATAACAAAGTCTAAGTAAGCAATATGCAGTCATTTTCCTTTTTTGTCTTTGGGTCTTTTTAGTGATGGGCGAACCCGACTGTTCGGGTTCAGCTAATTAAGCCAAACACCAAACAGTTTTATAAAAGTTCGGGTTCAGGTACCAGAACAGTAGCGCGGGAAACACCCGAACCTGAGCCCGAACAGTAGCACGGACTTCCTGAGGAAGTCCATGTTCGGGGTCTGTGCCCGAACAGTAAGTGTTCAGTACGGACCCCGAACTTTACAGTTCGGGTTTGCCCATCTCAAGTCTTTTTCAGATACATTAAACAAAAAAAGTCTGCAGTAACTGCTGCAATTAATTATATATAAAAAAAGTCCAAATAAATCATAATTATTTATTGTGAACATGATTCTCTTTGGAAAATGCAAATAAATAGGAAGAAAAGATTTGTACAAGCCAGCTTTTTAGATCCACCACATTTCCAAAGAAGGAATATCAATCAAGGTATAGCACGGAACTAAGCCCTGTCATAAGAACCCTCTAAGAAAGATCTGGAGAAATAGTTAGCAATGAAGGTTTGTACAGTACTAAGATTGCTGTACTAATCACCAAACTACTTCAGTATATCCTTACTCCAGTTAAAAAACTATAAAGCAATCTTTTAGAAGCAGACTCCTGGCAGGTAACTTTATTGGTCACACATGTGAAAAACTGTCTGCCAAATTTTCTGAATACTGTCGGAACCAGATACATCTAACTCAGAGGTGGCAATTGTCTGGGTGGCACAAACATTTGGCAAGTAGCAGCGATGAGTAAAAATTCTAAACTATATTAATAAAAGTCACGCTGCAGAAATGTAATTCCAAGAAATAGAAAGAGGAAATTTTACAGTAACTTCCATCTGAGAACAAATATATTTTTGTGAATGATATATGAACCACCATTGTACAATACTGAAGTTAATAAAAGACGAATCCGCAATACATAAATACAGGAACGTTGTTAGGGTCCGAAAAAGATCAGGGGACACAAGCCCTAATGCATATGTATTTGTCACCTTCTCCCTCCCTCCCCTCAAAAAAAAAGTAACACTATCTCTCTGAGGGCAGAAAATGTAGTAGTTATTACTGCAGTCCCATGTAAAACCACAGTCAACACACATAGTGATAAGTCCTGAGTACAAATAATGCAGTAAATAACACTTGCAGTCCTATGAAAGACTATAGATAACAGTGATAAGTCTCAAAGTACAGATAATGTAGTGGTTGTTGCCTGCAATCCTATGGACCACAATATCTTACTGTGTAGTGTAGACAGGCCTAGAAAACACACAGCGAAATAGAGGAGATGGACTTTCTACTATAAGGTAGTAGCATCATGTGTAGGGTAGTAACATCATGTCACCCTTTTTTCCCCAAGTAATCTAAATCCACCATCGTTAAGTCATCTCTACTGGCATGTCAGCAAGCTGTTTTTTTAAATACCCTGCTTCCACACAAATCAAACAAAATACCTTTTATAAGCCTCATGTGCCGTATGCTAACTGGCGCTGTCTGGTCTGATGGTTGTCGCAAGTCTGTGTTCGGTAACTTCTCTGATCCAGCTATTGCAATCCTCCTGCCGTGATTGACGTGGCAGATGTTATCCACAGAGTCAGTTGTACCTGTGCAGCTCCTGTTTTCTACTATGCAAGTATGAGATTTGAACTGACACTATATATGATATATGAGAGGCCAGCAATGTCAGTAAGGGCAGGAGGATTGTGATTGCAAAGACAGAAGAAGCACTGAGCACAGACCAGTGACAACCATAGATTCAAACAGTGCCGATCCTCATCTGATCTGATCTGATATTGATGACCTATCCTAAGGACAAATATATAATTGCATTAACACAATATTAAAGATAGCTTTTATAAATTTAATTTAATGCCAAGGATGCAAGATGCTACTAGTGATGATGAGCAAGCATTAAAATTCTCAGGTGCTTGTTGCTCAGGTCAAGCAAATCGTAATGCTTTGGTGCTCGACCGATGCAATGAGCCCAACGTAAGTCAATGGGAAACTCGAGCATTTTTCCAGTGCCCCCACCCTACCAGAGGGGGCCTAAAAATTGCCAAAATTGATGGTAACAGTGCTGAAATTACATGGGAACAGCATGGGGAAGACCCCTGGAAGCATCTCTGACTCCCAGGTCACTACTGTGAACATTGTCAGAGTATTAAGCCACTTTTATGGACTCACAATGAAACATACAATAACAAAACCAAAATGGATTTTCCTGGAAAAAACGTTAAGGGACATTCTTTCCAGGGTAAGGACTTGTATATAAAGCAAAAAAAACCACACAAAAAAAATGCTCCTCCAAACCTTGGGCTATGTTCACGCATAGCGTTTTTGATGTGTTTTTGCACTTTTGCATTGCTTTCTATGGTGAAAAATGCATTCACCAGTAAATGCCATTTTAACATTTTACTACCTTATCTGACCATGTGGTGTGAGACATGATCAGACACAGCCTGTTTATTTTATGAAGGAGAGGCTCTGAAAGTCACAAAGCCTACTTTTACAGGGCCATCAGGCAGCCCTTACTATTCTTAAAGGGCCAGCAGTCGGCCCTCACTTTTTGTTAGAGGGTCATCAGCCTGCTATGCTTTGTTGTTCCCATTATTAAGGCGTGTGTCCCTGCAGCCTTGCGTATGCAGTGACTGCAAGGGCTACCAAAAATTTGGACGCACTCCAATACCCCTTTGAAGAGACATAGAGGAGGGCCCCAGTAAAAAAAATGTTCCCATTATAAAGGAGCGGGTCTCCTATGCTGTTATTGCGTATGCAGTGACTGCAAGCATAGCCAAAAATTTGGACGCACCCCAATACCCCTTTGAACAGAAGTAGAGGAGGGCCTCACTAAAAAAATTGTTCCCATTATTATGGAGCGGGTGTCACGAGTGTGTCAAGTGTAATAGACAGTCGCCCTGGATCTGGTTGTAGAAGGTCATTGCGCTTGGTATTACAGATGCCTTCTTGATCCTTCTTCCTTTCGGCCCCTTCGGCGACCTCCCTCCAGCTGCTGATTGACACACCTTTGCCTGAGAGTTAAAAACACTCAGTTTGCTCCAGGGTCCCGCTCTGCAATAGGTGTGGAACCTATATAGGGATGGTAGGGTAGGCAGGGTGATATTAGATCTGCCTAGGGATCTCCTCTCCCCCTTTCCCTAGTGTTTGGGCTTCCTCGCCCTCTTCTCTTCTTGTTGCACTTAGTTTTCTCCCCACCTTGCGTGACAGTGGGTCTCCTATAGTGGTAATACCCATGCATTGACTGCATGGGCTGCCCAAAAATTGGACACACTCCAATACCTTTTTGAAGAGACATAGAAGAGGTCCTCATTAAAAAAAATTGCTATCATTGTTATGGAGTGGGTCTCCTATACTAGTAATGCCCATGCTCTAAGTGCATGGGCTGAAAAACATTTACCCCTGGGGAGTATACATGAACATACTGTATGCCATACAGAATATTAGAGGTAGGCCTCTAAAAATTTTTCCTGCAGGCATCATAAACACTCGTATGATGGTGGAGGATCAGGAGGAGGAGAAGGAGAACAACAGAAAATAGACAACATCAGGAAGCGTATACCCATGTCTGGTTGTGAAGAGGTGCATTGAAATATACCCCCACCCCCCAAAAAAAAGCCACTGGATTTGACTTTATGTTCTGCTGCTATTGTCTGGTGGTGTAGAGAAGTCTGGACCAATCCTGCCTTTGTTCATTTTGATAAGAGTCAGCCTGTCAGCATTTTCATTTGACAGGCAGATGCGCCTATCAGTTATGATGCCCCCAGCGGCACTAAAAGCCCAATCTGACAAAACGCTAGCGGCAGGACAGGCCAGGACCTCAAAGGCGTAGGAAGCCAGTTCATGCCATGTGTCTAGCTTGGATAACCAATAGTTAAAAAGCACAGAGGAATCACGGAAGTCGTTGTACGGTCGGCAAGTTACTACTTCAGTATTTTCCAAAACTTTTCCTAGTTTGTTAGAGTACCCCGCGCATCAGGGCCTGGGCGCTGGGAGGGTCTGAGAAGACTGTTCCACATCTTTGACAGTGTTCTCCTGCCTCTGCTGCATCGTATTTGTGTCTCCCTCGTCTGTACTTCTTGGTTGTCCAAGGAATTGAGACCTCTGCCGCCAGTGTTTTCAGTTGGGAATTTTTTTAATAATACCTCAGGGCCTTCTGGTACTACAACATTTTACTAGACCTCTCCTCCACGGGAAGGAGAGATAGAAAGTTCTCCTTGATTTGTGGATCTAGAAGTGTGACCAACCAGTAATTACTGTCTGCTAAAATATGTGCAGTGCGAGGGTCAGGGGAAAGGCAGAGGAAAATAAAGTCAGCCATGAGTGTCAGACTGCCACCAGCCAAGTCTTCCCTGTCCTGACCAAGTGGATGACTGTCCATGCTCTCCTCCTCATCCTCCTCCTCATTCTCCCTTTCCTCAGGCCATCCACTCAGAACAGACGGTATGACAGTTGTGTGGATAGTAGCGTCTGTAGCGCAGGAAAACAGCTCCCATTCCACCTCCTCTTCCTCCTCCTCATTATCACTCCATCCACATTGGGATGAGATGAGGTTGGGCTGTGTGGTATCACCCTGTATGGTTCTTTGCTTCAGCTCATTGTGCTGTGCCTGCAATGCCTCCTCTTTAATAGCGAGCAGCGAGCATTTCAGTAGACAGAGAAGCGGGATGGTGAAGCTAATTATGTTGTCATCGCAGCTCACCATCTTGGTGGAGTCCCCAAAGTTTTGGAGGACAGCAAAGATGTCTGACCTTCATGCCGACTCATCAGCTCCTATGTGTGGAGGCTGACCTGAATAACGACGGGTGTGTTGAAGCTGGTACTCAACAACTACCCTCTGCTGCTCACATAACCTTCCCAACATCTGCAACATTGAGTTCCAATACGTGGTGACTTCGCATGCCAGTCAGTGACCTGGAAGCTGCAAATGCTGCAGAAACATGGCAGGGACGGCGAAAGCTGTTGCTGATTTTTGGAAATGCACATTCATGCGGCATACTTTGACAGATTCAGGTAGGTTTTGAGAAATCACTGAACCACTAGGTTGAGAACATGGGCCAGGCATCGTACGTGTGCGAATTTGCCTAGCTTCAGAGCCACCACCAGGTTCAGGCCATTGTCACACTCAACCATACCAGGCTGTAGGTTCAGCGGTGACAGCCACAGATCTGCCTGCTCTATTACAGCTGTCAAAAATTCTTCAGCGGTGTGCTGTTTGTCCCCTAAGCATATGAGCTTCAGCAATGCCTGGTGCCCCTTGGCCGAGGCAGTACTGCAGTGCTTCCAGCTTCCGAATGATGTGGTCATTTTGGAGATGGAGGCTGATGAGGAGGTGCAGGAGCTGTAGAATGTGGGGGCAACCCTGATTGACCCTGGGCCACAATCCTCGGCATCAGGAGGACTTGTTCCATCCCAAGGTCTGACTGGGTCCTGGCTAAAACTATATTAGCCCAGTGAGCCGTCAGCGAGATGTACCGTCCCTGCCCACAAGCACTTGTTCACGTGTCCATGGTTAGGTGGACCCTCCCAGTAACTGTGTTGTTGAGGGCACGGTTAATGCTCTGGGACACGTGCTTGTGTAATTCAAGGACGGCACACCGGGAGAAATAGTGGCGGCTGGGGACCGAGTAAAGAGGGATGGCCACCTCCATCAGGTTGTGGAAAAATTCCATCTCCACGAGCCTAAAAGGCAACATTTCAAATGCAAGCATTCGAGAAATGTGTGAGTTTAGTAGTGTGGCCTCTGGGGAGTTAGCTGCGTATTTGCGCTTGAGTTCAAAGGACTGGCGTATGGACAACTAAACACTGCGCTGGGACAAGGACGTGGATGCTGACGGTGATGGTTGCAAGTGTGCAATTACAGGTGCAGGGCAGGAACCATCTTCGCCTGCACCATGGACAGAGGATTGGCATTCAGGCACAACAGCAGAACAGGCAGTGGTGTCACCCGCAGACACTGTTTCACATTTGGCCCAGCTAGTTGGGTGCTTTGTTGTCATGTGACTGAGCATGCTGGTGTTGGTCAGGCTGGTGGTTTTGCGGCCCCTGTTGATGCTGGCATGGCAGAGGTAGCAAATGGCCTTTTTGGGGTTATCTTGACCGTCTTTAAAAAAGAACCAGACTTTGGAAGACCTAACAGTTGTACTGGCAACTTCCTTCGTTTTGGTATTCCGGGGAACAGTTGTCTGTCTTGTGTCAGTGGCCACCCCACTGCTTGTTGCTAGGTTAGGTCAGTGACTTCATCATCCACCACCTCGTCTTCCACATATGCACCTTGGGCCTCCTCCTGACTTTCTGGCAATCATGTCAAGTGTTGAGCGAGCACTAAAATGCTCGGGTGCTCGAAGCTCGGGCCGAGCTCACCGTGATACTCGGGTGCTCGACGCGAGCAATGAGCCCAATGTTAGTCTATGGGAGACCCGAGCATATTTGCGGCGGCACCCCCGGCAGTCTGTAGAAAGCCTAAAAAGTGCCCAAAACGATAGTGACAGTGCTCAAATGACATGGGGACAGCATGGGGATCGCCCCAGGAAGCATTTATGGCCCCCAGGTCACTGCTGTCAACAACGTGGTAAGAAGTATTAAGCCACTTTTACAGGCTCACAATAAAACATTGAAAAACAAAAGTGAAACTGTTTTCCTGTGAAATATGTTAAGAAACATTCTTTCCAGGGTAAAGACTTGTGTATAAGGTAAAATAAATAACCAAAAACAAAAATACTCCTCCACCCCTTGGGCTATGTTCACAAGTAGCATTTTTTTATGCGTTTTTGCACTTTTGTATTGCTTTCAACCATGACAAATGCATTCACCGTGAAATGTCATTTTAGCATTTTACAGCCTTATCTGGCCATGTGCTCGGTCCACAGTCGCCCCGCGGCCGGGTGCCCACACACTTTCCCCAGCCGCCTGGGGGCAGCCGGGTGTCCATAAATGGTCTCCAGAAGCCCCTATATGAAGGACAGCCTAACCAAAAACACGTGGACAAGTGAATGTGGCCATGGATCGTCCATCTCACTGACGCCTTCACACTGGGTTAATATTGTGGAAGCCGGGACACAGTTGGTGTTATGATCTGCAACAAGAACTAATGAAAGATAGGGGAAAGCTGTCCCTACAGTAAGACTAAGCTGAATCCCTACGATGTAGAGGGCTGCCTGTTCCTAGTGAACAGAGTCGCCTAAGTCCTCGGCTAGTCTGAACGAAGACCTATAGAATTAAGGGAGGGGTCCCTAAAAGAACTAAGGACTGGGATAAAAATGGGACACCTCCTAAACAGAGATTGTTGTAGAACACAAAAGACAAACTCACAAAAAGTACTAGAGGTCCCAGAGGACCAAGCAAACTGACAGAGATAGGCACCGAAGCACCAGGCTTGCAAAACAGTCAAATAACACTGAAGTCCAGCAAAGCCAGAAGGGTAGAGCTGGAATATATAGGCAGATAGTCACGTGACAGCAAAACACAAGATAGAAAAAACTAACAGGAGGGTTCTAACAGTTGGACACTGGGATGCAACACGTCCTCCAGGCATAGAGGATTGCTGGTCCTGGGTCAATCAGGCTTCAACACAAAGTTCAGAAGGTAGACAGCAGCAGTGATGGGCCACCTACACAAAGAGTAAATTATTCATGATCATGAGACCATCCATCTCCTTAGCTTTCTGTTCCTTGGAATGCAAACGCATGTATGTAGCAGCGGCTAGGCCTGAGGTGGTCAGCGTTTTGGCACATATCCTACCTCCTCTGAGGATTGCTGGATGTTTTCCTGCTACTATCCAAGTTCTATGACTCCCGTTAAAACAAAGCTTCAGGTGATGAATGATGAATGAGGTGGTGGCAAAGAAGAAAGAGCAGGAGGAACAGGGACCATTCACATCAATATCAGGCCAGTCAACCACACATGTCTTGTAGGATATGTTTCTGTACCAAAAGGAGTGGTTCGGCTACACAGTTATAGGGCATACAGTGAGTGCAATGCCTACCAAAAATTTCGAGGCACTCCAATGCCCCTTGGAAGTGACACGGAGGTCAGAGGGCCTTAACTAAACCGTTTTTTCCATTTATAGCAACTGGGTCTCCTGTACACTGTTGGCCTCCGCAGTGAATGCAAGACTTTCCAAAAATTATGAGGAACTGCAATGCCCCTTGAAACAGACGTGGATTATAGCGTACTAAAAACCTTCTACCCATTATTGGGGAGTGGGTCTCCCTTAGTATTCGCCTATGCATTGAGAAGCAAAAGCTGACTAAAATTAGGAGGAAATGCAATGCCCGTTGGAAGAGTCATGGAGGTTAGAGGTAATTAAAAACAACATTTCAATGCCCCTTGGAAGAGCTGTGGAGTTCAGAGTGGTTTAACAAGACGGTTTTAATGCCCCTTGGAAGATACGTGGAGGTCACAGTAGCTCAACAAGACAGTTTTAATGCCCCTTGGAAGAGACGTGGAGGTCAGAGTGGTTTAACAAGATGGTTTTAATACCCCTTGGAAGAGTGGTGGAGGTCACAGTAGCTTAAGAAGACGGTTTTAATGCCCCTTGGAAGAGACGTGGAGGTCAGAGTAGCTTAACAAGATGGTTTTAATGCCCCTTGGAAGAGTGGTGGAGGTCGCAGTAGCTTAACAAGACGGTTTTAATGCCTCTTGGAAGGGACGTGGAGGTCAGAGTGGTCTAACAAGATGGTTTTAATGCGCCTTGGAAGAGTGGTGGAGGTCACAGTAGCTTAACAAGATGGTTTTAATTCTCCTTGGAAGAGTGGTGGAAGTCACAGTAGCTTAAGAAGACGGTTTTAATGCCCCTTGGAAGAGACGTGGAGTTCAGAGTAGCTTAACAAGATGGTTTTAATGCCCCTTGGAAGAGACGTGGAGGTCAGAGTGGTTTAACAAGACGGTTTTAATGCCCCTTGGAAGAGTGGTGGAGGTCGCAGTAGCTTAACAAGACAGTTTTATTGCCCCTTACAAGAGCCATGCAGTACAGCATATTAAAAACATTATTCCCATTATTGGGGAGTGGGTCTCCCATAGTCTTTGCCTATGCCTTCCAAGCAAAAGCTGCCAAAAATTAGGACGGAGGAACTTGCAATGCTGGCAACACGGACCACAGTCACCCTGGTGGTATAGTGGTGGTGGAGGCTGAGGATAAGGAGAATAGCAAAAAACAGCCAAAATGAGGAAGCTTATACCCATGTGTGGGTGTGAAGCGGTGCATGGTAATACACCTCCCAAAATAACACAGTGGATTTGACTTTATGTTACTCTGCTGTCATTTGGTGGTGATGAGAAGTCTGGCCCAATCCAGCCCTTGTTCATTTTGATAAGGGTCAGCTTGTCAGCATTCAGTTATAATTCCCCCAGCAGCACTAAAACCACGCTCCGATAACACGCTAGCGGCAGGGCTGGCCAGGACCTCCAAGGCGTACAGAGCGAGTTAATTTCAAGTGTCCAGTAGTGTTGAGCAACCCCCGTAGTGTTCGGTTTCGGTTCGGTTCATCGAACACCGGTATGTTCGCCGAACAGTTCGTCGAACTGTTCGTCGAACACCGTCGAACACCGTTAAAACCAATGGCAGGCAAGCAAAAACACATAGAAACACATAGAAAACACCTTCAAAGGTGTCCAAAACCTGACAAACTGCTCAGAAGACACAACTAACACATGGAAAAGTGACAAGTAAATATAGTCATGCGAAAAGAAAGAGGTGGAGGAGTAAAAGGAGGGGGAGACACAGATATAGGCATGTCATGTCCTTCTAAAACCAAAAATGTGAGAAGCCGACATGGCCAGTCCGTTCCTGCCCTTGCGACCTCCGTGTCGCCGGGTTTGTGCCTGAGCTGCGGTGGACCCTGACGGTCAGCCCCCCTCTCCCAATACTGGTGCCTGTCCACTGGTGGGTCAAGCCCCCCCCCCCGCGGTGGAGGCAGGTCTAAGCTCTGTAATTTAAATTGTCTCTCGAATTTGAATGAGTACACTTTAAATCCTTTTACAAGGATCTATTGGAGGGCTAGTTTGATGCCTGCAGCCGCGGTAATTCCAGCTCCAGTAGCGTCCACTAAAGCTGCTGCAGTTAAAAAGCTTTTATAAGGATCGAGCTTGGCGGTCCACCGCAAGGCGTCCTACCGCCAGTCCCAGCCCCTGTGCCTTGGGGTGCCTCCCCCGATGGTCTTCACTGAGTGTCCCGGGGGCCCGAAGCATTTCCTTTGAAAAAATTATGTGTCCAAACTACACGTGGTGTAGCTTGCTTAACAGCTGGGATAATCCACTGAGTAGCAGACACTGCTACTAGGCCCAAAGTATTGCCTGGGCTAGATGCAGTTAAAAATTTGTAATTAGATCTACAGGCGGTGGCTACTCCGCTGACTAGCAGACACTGAAGCTTTGTAGCAGACCTCTGATTCCCAGGCTATAGTATGAGTAAACTGCTCTTCAGACTCAACCATCTGTGTTACCCCAAGCCATAGTGTATGTACTTTCTTACGGTTAAAAGGGGGGGGTAGAGACCCGACCCACCTGGAATTGACGATGCCAACGTCATGTAAAACACAGCAAGGGGACTCCAAAAAGAGTCTCCATTTTTTCCAAAAATTGTGGCACAGACACCACTTAAGTGGCATCAATTGTCCCAGAGTTGCTTAAAATGGTTGGTGAGGTGATTTTCCAAAATCCTAAAGCTTTTAGCTTGCTCAGGATGACACAGGTGGGGCAGATGGTGGTTGGACCGGCCCGCTAGGCCGCATTGTAGCACAGTGAGCTTCGCACTGCAACTTATGCTTCATATCCATGTGACGGTTCAAGCATAAAGTACTCAAACTATTGTTTTTTTGGCCTCTACTTAGCTTTTGGTGACAAATGTTACAGATAACATGAGTTATCCTTAGAAATCTCAAAAAATGCCCAGGTTATGCAAGGTTTAGAGCCCATGTGACTCTGCTACTAGCAATACTATCAAAAGATTGGCTGGGTTAGATGCAGCAAAAAATTCTTATTAGATACACAGACAGTGCAGCCTGCTTCGCAGCTGGGCTACAACACCCAAAGTATTGGTAGACTCTATACTAAATAAGGAAGGATTCACTGACTGTGGTGGCCCCTCCGTGGGCCGTGGCGATTGGTCATCCACTTTCGCTGTCCCTTACTCAACGAATTCACAAACATCTCCCGTCGGTTTGGAGTCCCATTATGCCCAACCAAAAATATAGGCCCCACAACAAAGATATCATTCTTAGGCATCGAAATCGACACCACAGCAAGGTTGTTCCGCCTCCCATGGGAAAAAATACCAAAACATTACACCTGATCTAGGTTTTTTGCACAGTATGGAAAGTAACACTACAGCAGATGCAAGTATTACTAGGTCTCCTCGTGTTTGCGAGCCGGGTGATGCCAGTCGGAAAGGTTTTTTCTCTTCATTTATCGCCCGCAACAAAAGGGGCATCTAAACTAAGTCATACAATCAGAATCAGCAGGCAGCTACGGGCGGA
The DNA here is from genome assembly GCF_046119375.1 of Phyllobates terribilis. NCBI lineage: Eukaryota > Metazoa > Chordata > Amphibia > Anura > Dendrobatidae > Phyllobates > Phyllobates terribilis. The sequence continues at coordinate 256,615,618 of NW_027362764.1, forward strand.
CTTAGAGGTGTGGAAAACCTTCTTATAATCATTCAACAGTCACACGTTATTTATGTGTGCAGAACAGTCCAACATTGAACTAAGATTATTCACCGGGGCGGCAGAATCAGGCGGATATGCAGCGATACTAAATAACCAAATGTGCACAAGCTTATGGCCTCCGTATTGGGCAGAACAAGTGCTGACAAAAAAAACAGACAGTCCTGAAACTGTTTCCAATAGTGGTAGCAATAGAAAAATGGGGCGCACGCCTGGCTAACAAAAATATACGCTTCATAACAAAAAAACACCAGCCTAGCGCACTTCATTAATAATATGGCATCATCGTCTCTCCCAGTGCTAGGCCTACTACGCCGGCTAGCATTCCTGTGCCTAAAACACAATGTAAGGGTCCGCGCTAGCCACGATGCTGAGGGGTCTAACGCTGCTGCTAACGCTTTATCACAATTCAATTGGCAGATTTTCACAGAGCTCCTCCCCAACGCCCATCCATCAGGCAACAGTTGCCCAGACTCCCTATGGTATCTAGTGCCGAATAGTTGATGCCATTAATCAGAGCGTCACTTGCCCTGTCGATGTGGCAAGCATACGGTAAGGCATGGGAAGAGTGGACACGACTAGTAGCAGACAGACCAATGTGAACAAGCCAGATTACAAGTCACCATAGAATTTCTCCACCAGCTAATGATGAGGGGCATATCAGGGGCGTCAGCGCAGCGGTGGCTGACCGGAGTAGTATTTCACTTTCAACTACTGAATTGAGGAGATGTGACAAAGGGGTCAGTCACATCATATCCCTAACACCATTAACATGACACTCACAATTCGAAGGAACACTACTGTCTACTGCATTTGCGATCGCCTTCTTCGGGGCGCTATGCATAAGCGAATTAGTCCCTCAATCCAAAATTACCACTAGTGGAGGCTTATTACAGATGTAGTCATAGCCAATAATGCAATACGTCTACGCATGCGCAAATCGAAAACGGTTCCAGCGGGCAGGGGCACTTGGGTAGTTCTACAACCCACAAACGGTATGCTAAGTCGGGTAACAATAGTAAAAACATATATAACCATCAGATCACAAAGTATTTTCTTCCTATCACACATTGATGGAACGCCATTATCAAGATACCAGTTCCAAGCTATATTTAATAAATGCCTAACATCGGCAGGGAACCACCCCAAAGATTATGGGACACACTCATTTCGCATAGGCGCGGCCACGGAAGCAGCAAGAGCAGGACTGTCAGAAACGGAAGTTCAGAGGATAGGGAGATGGCGATCCACGTGTTTGGCGAGATACATAAGACCGGACTTTTTATCCTAACGTGGTTTGTTTCTTTTACAGGTGACGCTAAGCCAACAGTGTGGGTGATAGCCCACTCGTATATATATTGTGCAGAAAAAAGGGCGAAAGTCCGCCCAGGCGGGAGGAAATTTGAGTTTCATAGCACATATTTCAACTGGAGAGGTATTAGAGGTCTGCAATGGCCACAGGTACTAATGGAGGTAATAAGGTAGGGAGAGAGGCAAGAGGTCCAGTCATCTTAGTTATACAGGCCGGGGGAAACGACATAGGTTATCACAAGAGCGCATAACTAATGAAACTAGACACTGAGCGCTTCAGAGAATTTTTCACAAAAATAACTATAGTATGGTCAGAGATTGTGCCGAGAGTGGTATGGCAAGTTGCCCGAGACATCACGGCCATTGAACGGACAAGGCGGCTAATAAATATTTGGATGGCAAAATTTATAAGAGACAGAGGCGGTGTAGTGATACGACACCGACAACTGGAAGGAGATAAAGCAGGCCTCATACGGCCCGATGGTGTTCACTTAATGGATATTGGACTGGACATATTCCTGTCAGGACTCCAGGACGGAGTGGAACAAGCGTTAAGAGTGATGGATGGGGGTCAGAGTCCTGCATACGAGTACGCAGGATCCTCCGAGGCTTGGAAATGGAAAGGACATGTTGGAGAGTTACACTTGTTGTGTGGAGACACAGGGCATGCTGCAACAAGCTGAATTATTTTAGAAATAAAATGCCTTTCTAATGTCATGAGTATAAACAGTTAATAATGCTGTGACCGATCCTCACCCATCCAGTTGTAAGAGTTACATGATTGTATTGCCAATGAATGGGGGGCGGTAGGGGGGCTGAGCATCTGGATTTGGTTGGGGGTCCCCACAGTCTGCCTAGGCTAGATGCAGTTAAAAATTATTATTAGATCCACAGTCGGTGCAGCTTGCTTCACAGCTGGGCTACTACGCTGACTAGCAGACACTGAAGCTTTTAAGCAGACCTCTGAGTAAAAAGCTCTTCAGACTCAACCATTTGTGTTACCCAAAGCCATAGTGTATGTAGTTTCCTACGGTTAAAAGGGGGGGGGGGGCCCAACCCACCTGTAATTGACGATGCCAACGTCATGTAAAACACAGCAAGGGGACTCCTAAAAAAGTCTCAATTTTTTCCAAAAATGTGTGCCACATACACCACTTAAGAGGCATCAATTGCCCCAGAGTTGCTTAAAATGGTTGGTGAGGTGATTTTACCAAATCCTCAAGCTTTTACTCTCCCCAGGATGACACTGGGGTAGAAAAATCCTTGCGGATCCATGATTTGTTCATCTTTATGAACGTGAGTCAGTCTACATTGTCAGTGGACAGCAGCGTGCGCTTATCTGTCAGCACACCACCAGCAACGCTGAACACACGTTCAGAGAGAACGATGGCTGCGGGGCACAAGTAGATCTCCAAGGCGTGAGTGGCGAGCTCAGGCCATTTTTCCAGATTGGAAGCCCAAAATGAGCAAGGGTCCAGTGACACAGTCATGGCTTATATGTTCACTTGGAGATACTCCTGTACCATTCTCTCTAGGCGTTGACTATGTGTCAGACTTCCTGTCTCCTGTGGTCTTGCAAAGGATGGGCTAAAAAAGTGGTGAAATGATCGCACAAAATTGCTGTTACCAGCAGATACTGTGTTTCTGTTACGGTTTGAGCGCTGAAGACTCGACAGTCCCACGGTTGGCAAGTTAGAACTGTGAGATTCACTACGTGCACCACTGGTGTTTTGTGGAAAAGCACATGTAGGATTCTGCAACAGTCTCAGCTGATACTCCTGCATGCGTGAATCCCTTTCTATGGCAGGAATTATTTCTGCAAATTTACTTTTGTACCGGGGATCTAAGAGTGTGGCAACCCAGTAGTCAGGATTATTTTGAATTCTGACAATCCGAGGGTCATGTTGCAGGTAGTGCAGCAAGAAGGCACTCATGTGTCTTGCTCATCCAGGAGCACCAAGTCCCTGTTGTGTTGATGGCAAGGTAAGAATCATGCTTCCTTCCTCTGCCCTCTCCCCCCAACCTCGCACAACAGAAATGTGATCAAGGTCGCCCTCATCTGATGAGTCTTCCATGCCCATCACCAGTTCGTCCTCCACTTCTTCCTCGGCTCCTGCACCTTCCTCAACAGTTTGGCTGCTACCATGTGCCCTGTTTAATCCCTCTCCCCCACCCCCCCATGCCTGCCGGTGCTGCCGACCGTCTGGACCTTGCAGATGTTAGGCCTTCCGCATACAACTCCTCCTCCTCTACTTCCTCCACCTCCACTTGTCCCACCACCTGACTCCGAATTCTGTTTAATGTGTGGTCCAGCATGTAAATCACCGGAATAGTCATGCTGATAATGGCATCGTCAGCACTAAACATCTTCGTTGCCATTTCAAAACTGTGCAGAAGGGTGCCTAGGTCCCTGATCTGAGACCACTCCTCCACCGTGATTTGCCCCACCTCTGGATCTCGGTGGCCCAGGCTATACGTCACAACGTATTGCACCAGGGCTTGTCGGTGCTGCCACAGTCGCTGCAACATGTGCAGAGTTGCATTTCACCGTGTCCGCACATCGCATTTCAGCCGGTGAAGTGGCAGGCCCAACGACTTCTGTAGAGATGTAATTCGCTGAGCTGCGGGATGCGAACGGCGGAAGTGAGCACACAGCGACCGTGCCCTCTGCAGAAGGCAATCTAGTCCGGGATAGTGGGCTAAAAATTGATGGACAACCAGGTTCAACACGTGAGCCATACAAGGCACGTGTGTGACATTGCCACCTGTGGAGGGCCGCACCCAGGTTTGCAGCATTGTCACACACGGCCTTCCCTGGTTGCAGGTCCAGTGGAGACAACCATTCATGAAACTGGTTCTCCAGAGCTGACCACAACTCCTCAGCTGTGTGACTCACATTTCCCTGACATTTCAAAGTAAAAACCGCCTGATGACGTTGAGCCCTGCTGCCAGCATAGAAAGGAGGTATGCAGGATTCCTTCTGCACAGTTAGAAAGCGGGTGGCATTACCAGACAGGCTTTGGGTGCAGGTGGAGGACCGAGAGGAGGTTGAGGAGGCAGAAGCAGTGGAGGAACTTCAAGATAAAGAGGATTGACGCACAACTCGTGGGGACGGCAAGACTTGGACAGCAGCCCCTTGTCCTGCTGTCACCATAGTTACCCAGTGCCCAGTCAGCGACATGTAACGCCCCTGTCCATACCTACACGTCCAAGTGTCTGTGGTGAAATGCACCCTGTCACACACAGAGTTTCTCAAAGAAGCGGTGATGTTGTGTGCGACATGCTGGTGGAGCGCAGGCACACCTTTCTTTGAGAAGTAGTGCCGACTGGGCATCTGGTACTGGGGCACTGCGACGGACATAAGGTCTCGAAAATCATCTGTGTCCACCAGGCGGAAAGGCAGCATTTCTGTAGCCAAGAGCTTGCAGATGGTGAAATTCAACCTCTTAGCTTTCTCATGGCTAGGAGGAAATGGTCTTTTACTTGTCCACATCTGAGGGACCGAGGGCTGGCTGTTGTGCTTAGACGGGGTTGAGTAGGGTGTCCCCGGCAAACTGCCGGTCTGTGAGGAAGATGCAGGCGGAAAAGTTAGGTCGCCTTGATCCAAAGGTGGTGCTCTCAATGTCGGAGAGCGCTCAACACCAGCTGGTGTTTCCACTTCCAAATGAAATGATGACCTGCCAATCACACTGGCTGTTGCGGGTAAAGAGGTGGCAGGTCTGCGTCCAAAAACATGTATGACTGCTGTCCTCCCAGTCACAGAGGATGAAGAGGCCGCGGATGCACAAGATGGGGCAGACGGTGGTTGGCCCGGCCCGCTAGGCCGCATTATAGCACAGTGAGCTTCCCACTGCAACTTATGCTTCATATCCATGGGACGGTTCATGCATGAAGTACTCAAACTATGGATTTTTTTGCCTCTACTTAGCTTTTGGTGACAAATGTTACAGATAACACGAGTTGGGTCATCCTTATCGATATGAAAAAATGCCCAGGCTATGCAAGGCTTAGAGCCCATGTGACCTGAAGAGCCACCACGACTTGTGGTCAGAGGCACAGTTGTGTTTGAGGATGCAGTTGTTGACGTGCTGCCAGTACTACGTCTCTGTCCAGGAAGGCGCAACCTGACCTCGTGGTCACTAGCATCCTCCTTCACCTCCTCTGCTGACCTCATCGACTAGCTGACTGTGGGTTGACAGTAAGTGGGATCTCCAAACTCGTCATCATCACCCTGTGTCGTCCTCAGAGCCAACCTCTTCCTGCCCTGACCGAAAACTCAAGTTGTCGCTCAAATCAGGTATTTGAGTCTCATCATCGTCTTCATCATTGTTTCCACCAACAGGAGTTACAGTATGGGAATGAGGGTCTACATTATGGTCAGAACCTTCTGCGTCTGGTCCTGGATCCGACTCATAAAAATTCTGGGCATCAGTGCAGATCATTTCCTCGTCTGGATTCACAGAAGCTCTGGAGCCGACCTCTGATTCCCAGGCAATAGTATGAGTAAACAGCTCTGCAGACTCAACCATCTGTGCTACCCTATACTCAGACGGGCAGCTGGAGACTTGGGTGCTGTGAGGAAGCAAGTGCGATTGGGGTGACACCTCTGAGGACTGGAGTATTTGTGATGTTGAAGTTGAGGTGGAGGAGAGCCCACTTAAAGGAGCACTTGATATCCATTAAAGCACCTGCTGTTTTTGTGCCTCATCTGGAATTTTTAGCGATGGGCGTGTCCGTAAGAAAGGGATCGGATCACATTGTCCACGAAAAGAAATAGACATCTTAGTTTGGCTGGAAGATGGTCTTTCTTCAGCAGTGGTTACTGTTGCTTTAACCCCTACCCCATGGACACCACCTTTTTTCCCGTCCCAACACGCCTATTCCCCTTTCCACCAGCAGCAAGCCTTTTGCCACTCATTTTGGTGGTTAACTAATTGACAACTCTGTAGTTGTTTGCACAAAAAACGATGAATGGATACCGGGCAGAGCTGAGTGGCCAAACTGTGGTACTAGCCCAAAAGAACTGGCTGGGTTAGAAGCAGTAAAACAATTTTATTACATACACAGGTGGTGGAGCTTGGTATAGATGGCCTAATAGAATGAGTACCACACACTGCTACAGGCCCAAAATTATTTTCCGGGCTAGCTGCAGCTATAAATTATTATTAATTTCAAAGCTGGTGGAGCTTGGTATAGCTGGCCTAATACAATGAGTACCACACACTGCTTCTATGCCCTAAATTATTTTCTGGCTAGATGCAGCTAAAAATTATTATTAATTTCAAAGCAGGTGGAGCTTGGTATAGATGGCCTAATATAATGAGTACCACACACTGCTACTATGCCCAAAATTATTTTCAGGGCTAGATGCAGCTAAAAATTATTATTAATTTCAAAGCTGGTGGCGCTTGGTATAGATGGCCTAATACAATGAGTACCACACACTGCTACTATGCCCAAAATTATTTTCCGGGCTAGATGCAGCTAAAAATTATTATTAATTTCAAAGCTGGTGGAGCTTGGTATAGAAGGCCTAATACAATGAGTACCACACACTGCTACAATGCCCAAAATTATTTTCCGGGCTAGACGCAGCTAAAAATTATTATTAATTTCAAAGCTGGTGGAGCTTGGTATAGATGGCCTAATACAATGAGTACCACACACTGCTACTATGCCCAAAATTATTTTCCGGGCTAGATGCAGCTAAAAATTATTATTAATTTCAAAGCTGGTGGAGCTTAGTATAGATGACCTAATAGAATAAGTAACACACACTGCTACAGGCCCAAAATTATTTTCCGGGCTAGATGCAGCTAAAAATTATTATTAATTTCAAAGCTGGTGGAGCTTGGTATAGATGGCCTAATACAATGAGTAACACACACTGCTATTATGCCCAAAATTATTTTCCGGGCTAGATGCAGCTAAAAATAATTATTAATTTCAAAGCTGGTGGAGCTTGGTATAGATTGCCTAATGCAATGAATAACACACACTGCTACTATGCCCAAAAGGTTTTACTTGGCTAGGTGCAGTAAAAAATTCGTATTACATACACAGGTGGTGTAGCTTGCAACACAGATAGGCTACTCCACTGACTAAAACACACTGCAAGAGGCCCAAAAGGATTTTCTTAGCTAGATTTAGTCAAATGCTGTGAAAATCACTTGCACAGCACTAAAACAGACCTGCCTGGTAAAAAGTCCTAGGAAATGCTGTAACCTAGCCCTCAAAATGGCTGCAATTACAACTAGTCCCTACTCCCAACCTATCTGTCTATTTAAGAGCAAATTTGCTTGCAATTCACACAGTTAGAAAGTATAGTGCCCACAGCAGCAGCGGTGCCGTCTAACACTCAGCTGTAGCAGTGAGAAAATGGTGGCGACGTGGAAAATGGCTAGGTCTTATAGGGAAAGGACATGTGACATAGACAGCCAATGACACATGCCCTTGCTTGTGTGTAAAAATGCACTTCGCTGCTTGTGTTCGCTGCTGATAGGCTGACAGACTGCACCTCCCCACTGTAAATGCGGGAAAGAAAAAAAAAAATGGAGATCTTCATTATTTCTGCAGAGATCCATCCCCTGCCCCTCTCCCCGCCCACTGTACACTCAAACTGTGTATTAACATTGATTAACAGCATTACTGTGAAAAAATCCAGTTACAATTTTGGTGCACGAACAGTTATCGAACATAACATCGAACAGCCGGATTTTTTTCAAATCGTTCGTGTTCGTCGAACGGCTCGAACACCGCCCAAAACAGCTCAAATTTGAAATTGGAGAACAGTTCGAGTCGAACACCGCTCAACTCTAGTGTCCAGCTTGGATACCCAATAATTAAAAGGCACAGAGAAATCACGTAGGACGCTGGTACGGTCGTCAAGGTACTCCCTCAACATCTTTTGAAACTTTCCACTCCTTCTGAGAGTACCCCGCACCTCAGGGCCTGTAAGCTGGGTGGGTCTCAGAAAACTGTCCCAGAACGTTGACAGTGTTCCCCTGCCTCTGCTGGATTAGAGTTGCGTCTCTCTCGCCTGTACGCCTTGGTTGGTCAACGAACTGTGACCTTTGCCGCCAGCGTGTTCAGATGGGAATTTGTTTAACAGTTCTGCAGCAAGGGCCTTCTGGTACTGCCACATTTTTGTAGACCTCTCCACCTCAGGAATAAGAAAGTTCTCCTTGTAGCGGGGGTCTAAAAGTGTCACCAACCAGTAATGACTGTCACCCAACATTATGACAACGCGAGGCTCATGGTTAAGGCAGCGTAACATAGAGCCAGCCATGCGTGCCAGACTGGTAATGGGCAAGACTTCCGTGTCCTCACCAAGATGACGACTGACCATGCTCTCCTCCTCCTCCTCCTCCTCCCCTCTGTCCTCAGGCCATGCACGCTGAACCGACGGTATGACAGTTGTACAGGTACTACCGTCTACAGCGCATGATAAAAGCTCCTGTTCTTCCTCCTCCTCCTGATCCTCCTCTCCCTCATTGTCCCCCAATGCACGTTGGGATGAGATGAGGCTGGACTGTGTGTAATCGCCCATTACGGCTTCTTGATCCATCTCATCATACTCTGGCTACAATGACTCCTCTTTAATTCTCTGCAGAGAGCCTTGCAAAAGACAGACAAGTGGGATGCTGACACTAATGATGGCGTCATCGCCACTCACCATATTGGTGGACTCCTCAAAGTTTGTCAGGATGGTACATATGTCAGACATCCAGGTCCACTCATGAGGTCTTATGTGTGGAGTCTGACCTGAATATCGACGGCCTTGTTGCAGCTGGTACTCCACAACTGCTCTCTTCTGCTCACAAATCCTTTGCAACATGTGGAGGGTAGGGTTCCAACGTCTGGGAACATCTCACACCAGTCGGTGTGCCGGAAGCTGCAAACGCTGCTGCAGCACAGCAAGGGCGGCGGAAGCTGAAGCCAACTTCCGAAAACGAGCTGACAGGCGGCGTACTTTGACAAGCAGATCTGGCAACTCGGGGTACGATTTAAGAAACCGCTGAACCATGAGGTTAAGCACATGAGCCAGGCATGGTACGTGTGTGATCTCACCTCGCCTCAGAGCTGCCACCAGGTTACTGCCATTGTCACACATGACCATGCCTGGATGTAGGTTCAGCGGTCTCAGCCGCAGATCTGCCTGGTCTTTCACAGCTGTCCACAACTCACAAGCAGTGTGAGGTTTATCACCTAAGCTTATGAGTTTCAGCACAGCCTGTTGCCGCTTGGCTGAGGCAGTACTGCAGTGCTTTCAGCTTGTAACTGATGTGGTGATATCTGAGATGGAGGCTGAAATTGAGGAGGAGGAGGATGATGCGCAGGAGCTGTACACTGTGTGGGAAACTCTGACTGACAAAGGTCCCGCAATCCTCGGTGTGGGGAGGATGTGTTCCATCCCAAGGTCTGACTGGGTCCCGGCTTCCACTATGTTTACCCAGTGTGCCGTCAGGGAGATGTGCCGTCCCTGGCCACAAGCACTTGTCCACGTGTCCGTTGTCAGGTGCACTCTCCCAGTAACTCCATTGTTGAGGGCACGGCAGATGTTTTGAGACACGTGCTTATGTAGTGCGGGGATGGCACACCGGGCAAAATATTGTCCGCTGGGGACCGAGTACCCAGGGACGGCCATAAGTTTGCGGAAGGATTCTGTCTCCACCAGCCTCAAAGGCAGCATTTCCAATGCAAGCAGTTGTGAAATGTGCGAATTTAGGACTGTGGCCCGTGGGGCATTGGCTGCGAATTTGCGCTTTCGTTCAAAGCTCTGGGATATGGAAAATTGAATGCTGCGGTGGGATGTGGACGTGAACGTTGATGCTGTTTCTTGAGAAACTGCCATAACAAGTGAAGACTGAGAGGAGGGGGCATCTTTGCATGCAGTATGGACAGGGGATTGCCTTGCATGCACAACAAGGGGTTCTCTTACACGCACAACAGCTGAAGAAGCAGTGGTGACACCCGCTGACACTGGTCGTGGACCCTGGGGTTCGCCCCACAAAGTCAGGTGCTTTGCTGCCTTGTGCCTGATCATGCTGGTGGTGGTCAGGCTGGTAGTTTTTTCACCCCTGCTGATGCTGGCATGGCAGGTGGTACAAATGGCCTTTTTGGGGTTATCAGCAGAGTCTTTAAAAAAATTCCAGACTCTGGAAAACCTACCGGTTGTACTGGCAACGTCCCTCGTGTTGGTGTTACGGGGAACTTTTGCCCACCTTCTGTGTGCGGCCACCACACTGCTTCTTCCTGCCTGTTGCGATACTCTGCCTCCCTCCCCCTGTGTGCTGCTGGCCTCGCTCTGTGTGTCCTCCTGCCATGTTGGGTCAGTTACTAGATCATCCACCACCTCCTCCTCTTCCACTTGTGCACCACAATCCTCCTCCTCACTTCTTGGCAATTGTGTCTCGTCATCGTCCACCTCTTGTGACAAATTGCCAGCGTCGACTTCCTGTGGTCGTGGCTGTTCAAATATTTTGGCATCGCTACATGGGATCTCCTCTTCCACCACTTCAAGCGGAGCAGGCGAGGGGCACAAATATGGAAATGGACCAGTGAACAGCTCTTCAGAGTGTCCAAGTGTGGGATCAGTTGCTGTCTTACGACACTCGGCATGGTGGGAGGAAGGAGCATCAGGGTGAGGAGGAGTATTCGGTCGAGACTCACGGCTACTAAAACTTGACCGTGTGGAAGACATACCGGAGGTGGTGGTGCCCAGGTAACTGGAGGCATTATCTGCTATCCAATTAATAACCTGTTCACACTGATCAGTTCGCAATACTGGTGTTGTAGTGTGCTTCCCTAGTAATTCGGTCAAGAACTGGGAGCGAGAAGATGTGGCTGTTGGTTGTGGCACACGCACCATCACCAGAACGTCCAGTTTCATGTCCCTTGCCACGTGCCTTGCCCATTGTAAATTAAGTAAAATAGCTTACACTCGCACTATCAATGGAAAAAGGGTAATAAAAAGGAGATTAGAACCGTGGAAGAGGAAAACCACAGTTCTAGTTATCTGGTCTAACCAGAATCTTTTAAACAGATATATTGGTGTCTGAACAGTCAGGCAGTCACAATTACTGTTTTTCTTTACAGAAAAAATGCCAAAAGCAGGATAATACAGAGATTTGAACCGTGGAACTGCAAAACCACAGTTATAGTTATCTGGCCTACACCAGACTCTTATAAACAGATATATTGGTGTCTGAACAGTCAGGGAGACACTATTACAGTTCTTTTTTACGGAAAAAATGCCAAAAGCAGGATAATACAGAGATTTGAACCGTGGAACTGCAAAACCAAAGTTCTAGTTATCTAGCCTACACCAGACTCTTTTAAACAGATATATTGGAGTTTGAACAGTCAGGGAGACACTATTACTGTTTTTTTTTTACGGAAAAACGTCCAAACGCTGGATAATACAGAGATTTGAACCATGGAGCTGCAAAACCACAGTTATAGTTATGTGGCCTACACAAGACTCTTTTAAACAGATATTTTGGTGACTGAACAGTCAGGGAGACACTATTACAGTTTTTCTTATGGAAAAAATGCCAAAAGCCGGATAATACAGAGATTTGAACCGTGGAACTGCAAAACCAAAGTTCTAGTTATTTGGCCTACACCAGACTCTTTTAAACAGATATATTGGTGTGTGAACAGTCACAGACCCACTCAATTTTTTTTTGGGGGGGGGGAATACCAAAAGGTTAATAAGACACGTATTTGTACAGTCTGACTGAGGAAAAAAAAATACAGGATTTAGATGAAAAAAAAAAGGATTTTTCCTGGCCCCTGAGACCTGGGGATAAGTCTAGCAATTTGACCAGCAGGAGCACACAGGACTGTAATGCAGCGTTTGCTGGTATAACCACTGCATCTTCTATACAGCCTGCCTGATATCTTTAAATACTCGAGGTAACGCTGTGCGGCCAGCCAATCACTGTAATGCCCACAAACAACATGGCTGCGGCATTACAGTGACTGGCTGGCAATCCCTGCATGTTCATTGGCTCTGTAAAGAGCGCCAAACATGCAGGGCGGAGACCCGCGCTCCCGCCTGAGTAACCCGTAAATGCTCGGTGCTCACCGAACATCCCGAGTAGTGAGATGCTTGGGCGAGTACAGAGCAGTGTCGAGCATGCTCGCTCAACTCTAATCATGTCTCATCATTATCCACCTACTGCAACAGTTTCCCACCATCACCTTTGTGTGACCGTGGCTGCTCAAATATTTGGGCATCGCTACATTTTTCACACTGCTCTGAATTCACACTGAATTCACACTGGGTTCAAGAGTGGTGGTTCTCGGCAGATTAGTAATTGGGACAGGAAAGAAGTTTGACGTGATGTGGGTGTTTGTTGTACTCCCTCAGCAGGTACAGTTTCATTTTGCCCATGGCCTCGGCCTCTGCGTGCACCATCAGCATCACGTCCACTTCCCAGTCCCTTGCCACGCGCCTTGCCTACTTTAAATGGAGTGTAATATTTGGCTCCTCAAAAAAATGTCACGATTATTACCGCAGCAAAATGGGAACACGTCTGATGACCACGGGTTTAGAAAGTGGCCATATAGATGTGGTATTGGTCATTGACGAAGTGTGAATAGGATGAACAAGACCCAAGTGGCAGTCTTTAACCCCTTTACCCCCGAGGGTGGTTTGCACATTAATGACCAGGCCAATTTTTACAATTCTGACCACTGTCACTTTATGAGGTAATTACTCTGGAACGCTTAAATGGATCCCCCTGATTCTGAGATAATTTTTTCGTGACATATTGTACTTCATGATTGTGGTAAAATTTCTTCGATATCACTTGTATTTATTTGTGAAAAAAAATGGAAATTTGGCAAAAATTTAGAAAATTTTGCAATTTTCAAAATTTGAATTTTCATGCCCTTAAATCAGAGAGATATGTCACACAAAAGAGTTAATAAATAACATTTCCCACATGTCTACTTTACATCAGCACAATTTTGGAACCCAAATTTTTTTTTGTTAGGGAGCTATAAGGGTTAAAAGTTGACCAGCGATTTCTCAATTTTCCAACAAAATTTACAAAACCATTTTTTTAGGGACCACATCACATTTGAAGTCACTTTGAGAGGTCTTTATGACAGAAAATACCCAAAAGTGACACCATTCTAAAAACTGCACCCCTCAAGGTGCTCAAAACCACATTCAAGAACTTTATTAACCCTCCAGGTGCTTCACAGGAATTTTTGGAATGTGGAAGAAAAAAATGAACATTTGACTTTTTTCACAAAAATGTTATTTTAGACCCAATTTTTTATTTTCACAGGGGTAACAAGAAAAAATGGACCCCAAAATTTGTTGTGCAATTTCCCCTGGGCACGCAGATACCCCATATGAGGGGAAAAAACACTGTTTGGGCGCACGGCAGGGCTCGGAAGGGAAGGAGCGCCATTTGACTTTTTGATTGTAAAATTTGCTTGAATAAATAGCGGACGCCATGTTGTGTTTGGAGAGCCCTTGTGTGCCCAAACATTGGAGCTCCCCCACAAATGACCCCATTTTGGAAACTAGACCCCCCAAGGCACCTATCTAGATGCATAGTGAGCACTTGGAACCCCCAGGTGCTTCACAAATTGATTCATAAAAATGAAAAAGTGTTTTTATTTTCAATTTTTCATTTTTACGAATCAATTTGTGAAGCACCTAGAGGTTCCAAGTGCTCACTATGCATCTAGATAGGTGCCTTGGGGGGTCTAGTTTCCAAAATGGGGTCACTTGTGGGGGAGCTCCAATGTTTGGGCACACAGGGGCTCTCCAAACACAACATGGTGTCCGCTAACAATTTGAGCCGATTTTCCATTCAATTTGTTAGCGGACACCATGTTGCATTTGGAGAGTCCCTGTGTGCCCAAACATTGGAGCTCCCCCACAAGTGACCCCAATTTGGAAACTAGACCCCCAAAGACACCTATCTAGATGCATAGTGAGCACTTGGAACCCCAGGTGCTTCACAAATTGATTCGTAAAAATGAAAAAGTGAAAAAAAAAACACTTTTTCATTTTTATGAATCAATTTGTGAAGCACCTGGGGTTCCAAGTGCTCACTATGCATCTAGATAGGTGCCTTGGGGGGTCTAGTTTCCAAATTGGGGTCACTTGTGGGGGAGCTCCAATGTTTGGGCACACAGGGACTCTCCAAATGCAACATGGTGTCCGCTAACAAATTGAATGGAAAATCGACTCAAATTGTTAGCGGACACCATGTTGCGTTTGGAGAGCCCCTGTGTGCCCAAACATTGGAGCTCCCACACAAGTGACCCCATTTTGGAAACTAGACCCCCCAAGGCACCTATCTAGATGCATAGTGAGAACTTGGAACCCCCAAGTGCTTCACAAATTGATTCATAAAAATGAAAAAGTGTTTTTTTTTCACTTTTTCATTTTTACGAATCAATTTGTGAAGCACCTGAGGGTTCCAAGTGCTCACTATGCATCTAGATAGGTGCCTTGGGGGGTCTAGTTTCCAAAATGGGGTCACTTGTGGGGGAGCTCCAATGTTTGGGCACACAGGGGCTCTCCAAACGCAACATGGTGTCAGCTAACAATTTGAGCCGACAATTTGTTAGCGGATACCATGTTGCATATGGAGAGTCCCTGTGTGCCCAAACATTGGAGCTTCCCCACAAGTGACCCCATTTTGGAAACTAGACCCCCCAAGGCACCTATCTAGATGCATAGTGAGCACTTGGAACCGCTAGGTGCTTCACAAATTGATTCGTAAAAATAAAAAAGTGAAAAAAAAAACTTTTTAATTTTCATGAATCAATTTGTGAAGCACCTGGGGATTCGAAGTGCTCACTATGCATCTAGATAGGTGCCTTGGGGGGTCTAGTTTCCAAAATGGGGTCACTTGTGGGGGAGCTCCAATGTTTGAGCACACAGGGGCTCTCCAAACGCAACATGGTATCCGCGAACAATTTGAGCCGATTTTCCATTCAATTTGTTAGCGGACACCATGTTGCACTTGGAGAGTCCCTGTGTGCCCAAACATTGGAGCTCCCCCACAAGTGACCCCATTTTGGAAACTAGACCCCCCAAGGCACCTATCTAGATGCATAATGAGCACTTGGAGCCCCCAGGTGCTTCACAAATTGATTTGTAAAAATGAAAAAGTGTTTTTTTTTCACTTTTTCATTTTTACGAATCAATTTGTGAAGCACCTGGGGGTTCCAAGTGTTCACTATGCATCTATATAGGTGCCTTGGGTGGTCTAGTTTCCAAAATGGGGTCACTTGTGGGGGAGCTCCAATGTTTAGTCACACAGGGCCTCTCCAAACGCGACATGGTTCCAATTTGTTAGCGGACACCATGTCGCGTTTGGAGAGCTCCTGTGTGCCTAAACATTGGAGCTCCCCCACAAGTTACCCAATTTTGGAAACTATACCACCCAATGCACCTATCTACATGCATAATGAGCACTTGGAACCCCCAGGTGCTTCACAAATTGATTCGTAAAAATAAAAAAGTGTTTTTTTTTCACTTTTTCATTTTTATGAATTAATTTGTGAAGCACCTGGGGGTTCCCAGTGCTCATTATGCATCTAGATAGGTGCCTTGGGTGGTATAGTTTCCAAAATGGGGTCACTTGTGGGGGAGCTCCAAAGTTTAGGCACGCAGGGGCTCTCCAAATGCAACATGGCGTCCGCTAACAATTTGAGCAGATTTTCCATTCAATTTGTTAGCGGACACCATGTCACGCTTGGAGAGCCCCTGATGTGCCTAAACAGTTGAGCTCCCCCACAAGTGACCCCATTTTGGAAACTATACCCCTCAAGAATTTTATTAAGGTGTATAGTGAACATTTTGAACCCAGAGGTACGACCCAGAATTTGATAACATTAGGTCATCATATTGAATAAGCTGTCATTAGTCTTGAGTGCAAGTGCTCGCTACTTGAGTTTGCATCGGGTACTCAGGTATGCACCATGTACTGCGTGTGCTCGAGTGTCATACTCGAGTCCCCGCCCGGTTGTTTCACGGTTATTAGACACCCAAAAAAAAGATGCGGGGATCGCTCGTGCATGGCAGGCAATCCCCGCAAAGTTTTTTGGGCCGTGAAGCATATGGGGTGGAGACTCGAGCATGTCACTCAAATACCAACGATACTCAATGCATACCAGAACACCCGATGCAAACTCAAGTAGCGAGCACTTGCGCTCAACACTAGTCGCCATATCGCCATCTTTTTTTCTTACTTTTGAAAAAAATACCACCCCCATCACAACCCTAACCCCAACCCTAACCCCACCCCCTGCCCTAACCCTAACACAACCCTAAGCGTAGCACAACCCTAACCCTAGCACAACCCTAACCCTAGCACAACCCTAACCTGAGAGTTTATTTTTTACGCAGTTCCTCATGCAGTATAAGTGATTAGACGACCTTATGCTTCGGGTCGGTGAGACTACAGCGATACCAGAATCATATGTGGTTTTTATGACTGACAGCTATCACACGCTAAAAGACGCATTTTTTGTAAAATCTAGTTTTTGCATCGCCATATTTTGAGAGCTATAATTTTTCCAGATTTTGACAGACAGTCATTTGACGGCTTGTTTTTTGCGGGATGATTTGACGTTGTTATTGGTGCCATTTTCAGGCATGTGACATTTTTTGATCGCTTTCTATTCCGATTTTTGGGAGGCAGAATAAACAAAAACCAACAATTCAGGAATTGTTTTTTTTTTTTTTTTTTTATTCTGTTCCGCGTGTGGTAAAATTGATAAGGCAGCTTTATTCTTCGGGTCAGTACATTTACAGCGGTACCACATTTATATCGTATTTCTATGTTTTGCACTTTTACATAATAAAAGCAATTTTATAGAAAAAAAATTTTTTTAGCATAGCTTTATTCTGAGAGCTATAACTTTTTTATTTTTCGGCTGATGGAGCTGTATGGAGGCTTGCTTTTTGCGGGACGAGATGACGTTTTAAGCGGTACCATTTTTATTTATATTTGTCTTTTTGATCGCGTGTTATTCCATTTTTTGTTTGGCGGTATGGTGATAAAGCATTGTTTTTTGCTTCGTTTTTTTTTTTTTTTTTTTTTACCGTGTTCACTGAAGGGGTTAACTAGTGGGACAGTTTTATAGGTCAGGTTGTTCCGGACGCGGCGATACCAAATATGTGTACTTTTATTGTTTTTTTTTTTTTTTTTTTTTATAATAATATTTATTGATGGGTACATTATATTTTTATTTTTGGTGGATTATTTTTTTTTTTTTTTTTTATATTTTTACAATTTTTTTTTTATTTTTTTTTTCACTTTCTGATAGTTTTTATACTTTATTACTTTGTCCCACTATGGGACTTTCACTTTTTTTTCTCTGATTGCCTGCATGGCACCGGAATGCAGCACCATCCCTGTGCCATGCAGGCTGTCAGTGCTGGGCAGGGAGAAGATTGTTTGGAGATGCACTGCGCATGTCCAAAAAATCTTCCTGCTGTCTGGTGACCCGGATGTTGTCATGACGACATCAGGTCGTCATGGCAACATCCTGGAAGCCACGGCAGACAGCGCTGGAAGCCGGAAGAGGAGGTGAGTATCTGCGATCACCTCCCCTTGCCACCGCAATGCTGCGATCGACTTCGATTGCAGCATCACGGGGGTTAATGTGCTGGGACCGGTGCGTGACCGCTCCCTGCACATAGTATCGAGTGTCAGCTCTGACAATCAGCAGACACCCGGCGGCGATCGCGCCCGCACAGCCTGTGTGCGCGCGCGATCGCCATGACGTACTAATATGGGTCTGGCTCTTAAGTCCCAGGGCACAGACACGAATTAGTACGTCTAATGTTGTTAAGGGGTTAAATGGACTGGCACTGGGTTCACGCAGAATTCAAATGCATGGGCGTCGACAACCCTGACTAAATGAGAGTAATCACACCCCTATGATTAAATGAGCAGGTATGATATAAACATATAAAGTGTTTTTTACACATTATATTAGTGCCGATTTTAATGAAAAAAGAGTGTTAGTGATGCACATTTGATCACTAACAACGCAATGGGGGAAGTTTAGATTCTACACAGGACATGACAGGTTCCCTTTAAACGTCCAGGTAAGATTATGAATCTAAAGTTTAAGCCACCCTATTTTTGCCACTTGCCATACATACGCATTATATTTGTGATATTCTAGTTCTAACTCATGTTATATGAGATAAAGGTGTACAAAATGTTCAGAATATACATTTTCCTCTTAAATTATCTTTCTTGAATTT
The DNA here is from genome assembly GCF_046119375.1 of Phyllobates terribilis. Lineage (NCBI taxonomy): Eukaryota > Metazoa > Chordata > Amphibia > Anura > Dendrobatidae > Phyllobates > Phyllobates terribilis. Next base: position 256,634,231 of record NW_027362764.1, read on the forward strand.
TCATTTTCCCATGTGTGTGATTTAATAGACATGAATTATTCTAGTAAATGCTGCTCCAAATTTGCTACTTTATCTTCATGCAGGTGACATCATCCAAGGTTCTGCCTCCCACAATCTAGTTCTGTATGTAATATTAGACAAGAAGCTAGTAGGCTACACATCTCATAAACTATAGTCAGATACTAACCCTTCATACCTCAACCCTCTGTCCCATGATCTCATTCAGGGCAGGAAATCTGTTTATTTAATGCAGTAAAACTAATTGCCTGAAGAAGCCAACATTTCACTGAAATGATAGAAAAGGTCAGTGTTATAGAAATAAGATACACTTTTTGGGCACCATTTCAAATTATTTAACTTGTGAAATGTTCAGCAAGCTTGAATAACATGGCCTTGCACTGACAAAATGAAATATGACCTACATTAGGAAAATAGATATTACATTTGATTCATTTGTAATTACAAACTAGTACAAGACATTGTGCTGAATAGAGGAGGGAAAGGTGGTGATGCCAAGAATTTAATTTATCCCCGCAATCCTATAATTCTCACAGCATTATATAGCAATGTATCTAGATACTTGTGATTGCAAATACATGTTTAAATACAGGTGAAACCATACTATTTAGTTATATTGTTGTATGTAGTGTAGGACCTGATTACAAGCATCCTGTAAAAGACAAGTAGAATGAAAAATTAAACTACTTTCTGTGTATTAACATTACTGACATAAACATACATAACACAGGTGGAGATATTAATAACGTATGTGAAGCAGTCATCTGTTTGACCTATACAAAGGGGTGGACTGACTGACCAGTCCCGAATAGGAGCAGATTGGAATGGACCATAAATAGTTGGCAACACAAAAAGTGTTCCCCAAATGCATTCAAAATGTTTAATAGCTATAGTAGTCATTTAGGAACCTGTATAATCTTCAGTCTGCTCATACATGTAACCATAGTCTTCACTCTTACCCCAGCATATTATCAAAACTCCATCTTCCTGGCCAATCCATATCCATACATGCTAGATTTGTTGCAGAAATGTCTGCAACTTAAGGTTTGAAACATTAAAGGGGTTGTCCGAGACTATTTTATTATTTTTACTATAGGCCTAAAAACTAAAAGCCAACTATTTGCTAGCAGAGGCAATTCTGTTCTTCATTGCACCGGCTCTTTGACCGCTACTGCCATTGATTCAGTTGCTCCATATCAACTCAACAAATTAACTTTTCTTCTTATGGGTTGCTCTATCGATGGGGTGTGATTGCTGACATCATGCTAATTGACAGCTGGCTCCCTGTAGTTAAGCAATCAATTAATCAGCATGATGTTGGCAGTCACGCCCCGTCAGCATAGCGGAAGAGAAGCCGCTGCTCTGTCGACGTGACGTCAGCAGAAGCCGCTGTATTGCCTGCAGGAGTGGTCTGCGACCGCTCTGTGCTGGCAGAGATCGGTGCTGGGCATGACAGCCAAATAGTTAGCTAGCATCTACCTGCTTTTTAGTTCTTAGGCCCATAGTAAAAAAATTTAACAGTCCTGGATCAGCCCTTTAATATGAGGTTGTTACTGCAGCATGTGTATATGGAGTTTTACATACCCCAGTCACATTGCGGAATTCTCTAGGCCAAAGTTAAGTTCAGTAGTGGATGCATACTCTCCCCCACTCTCAGCTCTCAACTCCAGCACTGCAAATTTGGTGGTTTGTGTCGGGCCAGGAGTGTTGACATAACCAATCACAAGTGACCTGACTGCTGTGGCTGCTGATTGGCTGGAGAATCAGGAGGGGCCAATCAGAGCTGCTGCCCTCAGGTTACTGGTAGTTGGTGCACATCCCAAAGATTGTCATAGTGTCAGTGCTGGAGTGGGAAGCCAAGCATGAGGGTAATCATGCATTCCTATATTATTTTAACTCCTTTACCTTTTGATTGGAGAACTGTTTTATTGGTACTAATATAAGTAAAACTCTCCACTCAGAAGGAAAGTAGATAAAAGTGTGATGGTTTTGTTATCCAAAACAATCCGTTAGTTTATAACGTTTCGGTCATACTTGGACCTTCATCGGATAAGTGCAGACTGTGTCATAAATGAAGTAAAGATTGCAGCGCTGGTGCAGGGTGACGGTGTCACTATTTGGGTAGAAAAAGTGAACTTCGGCTCTCCAAAATAGATAATTCAATATTTTATTGATAGATAATAGAACCCCTTCAGGCTGAACAAAATATAGAAAAGCCAACGTTTCGACCATTACTGGTCTTTGTCAAGGCATTTCATTTCTAAGCAAAGAAAATAAATAGAAAGAAATCAATATACATTATAGTCTAACCAATACATATCATTGTATAGCATCACAGATCAATGAGTCAAATAACCAATACATATAACGCTTGGGTATTCAAATGTTTACACATGTGATAATATGCATATTCAAAAGACAATCCATATTCAAATACATAGAATATTTGATTAACAAAGAGGAGTGACATTTAACATATATATTCATAGGAAATCATATCAACCTGTATAAGCTCAGAATTCCATTATTATAATGATTGCAATCATGTTACCTCATAACTGTAAAGGTGCCTGGTATATCTTGAACCAAAGTTCATAAGAATAAGGAGAGGGGAGCCTGTGATGTTCAGAAGTAACATAAAAATAATAAAGATGATATATTAGAAAAGATCACCATAAGTTTGTCCCCTTTTATGCCCACAGCAGCCAGAGATGCAGATGTGTTATGTGTAGCATGAGACGGGACATTATCATGCATGAAATGATCTCCATGGTCCAGATGGATGGAGTGGAGGATGGCTGGTTGATGGACACCCCAAGCAAACACGGCTACGGCGCCAACAAGGAGGAGGTGGAGTAATGTTTTGGGCTGGAATCATGGGGAGAGAGATTGTCGGCCCTTTTAGGATCCCTGAAGGGGTAAAGATGAACTCCATAATGTATGTTGAGTTTCTCAAACAGCACTTCCTGCCATGGTTCAAGAAGAAGAACCGTGCATTCCGCAGCAAGATCATTTTCATGCATTATAATGCCCCGTCTCATGCCCCACATAACACATCTGCATCTCTGGCTGCTGTGGGCATAAAAGAGGACAAACTTATGGTGTGGCCCCCATGCTCCCCTGACCTCAACCCCATTGAGAACCTCTGGAGCATCATCAAAAGGAGTGTCTATGATGGCGGGAGGCAGTTCACATCTAAGCAACAGCTCTGGGAGGGTATTCTGTCCTCATGCAAAACAATTGAAGCAGAAACCATCCAAAATCTGACAAATTCAATGAATGAGAGAGTTCAGAAGCTCCTTTCGAACAAGGGGTCCTATGTGCAAATGTAACATCACCTAGGATAAAGTTTTGAGTTGAAAACTGTTTGATTTCAGTTGTAATAACCTGCCAATGCTTATAATTTCAAAAATGACCATTTTTTGTTCTTTATTAAAATGAAAAGGTTGAAAACTCTGCTGTGCATAATAATTTGGAACATGCATTTTGAGTGCAGTTTGAGTGTTTTATTTTTTTAAAAATATACTGTTATCATAGGCAGTTTGTACAAAAACCTTTCATTTGTACTCTAATAGTTATTTGACTGGAAAATTACAATGACTGCAATTCATATAGGTAATTTGGGAAAATCTGAGAAAATATTATTTGCATAATAATTTGGAACACAGTGTAAAGGTATGTTCACACTAGTTGATTTTTCAGCATTTTTTCTGCAGCTAAACCTGATCTCTTTGCAGTAAAGTTTCTGCCTCCAAAAAGCAGGTTTTGCTTGGTTCTTGCTTGTTCTGTTTTTTTGCTGCGATTTTGCTGAATTTTTTCACTGTCCATTTTTCTCTTTATGCATGCTAATAAAGTTCAGCGAAAAAAAAAAATATCTATTCAGCTTCATCAGGTTTGGCACAAAAAAACGCAGCAAAACCTGACACCTGCATTTTTGCAGCGTTTTTTCAACCTTTTTGTCACTGCCCATTACTTTTAATGGGTAAAAAACGCTGCAAAAAACGCTGAAAATCGCTGAAAGAAGTGACATGCACTATTGTGCAAAAAAACAAGCGAAGCACAAAATATTGATGAAACAAAAAACAAGGTGTGTGCATGAGATTTCTGAAATTCCACAGACTTTGCTGGAACTGTAAAACGCAGCTGAAAATTTGCATAAAAAAATCGCTGAAAAAATGCTTAGTGTGAACATAACCTTAGAGTTTTTGTTCATTATTAGTTACCTGACTTACATGTTGCTTTCTAACAGGGGATGATTTTCTATTGTAAACAAAACCTATAATTGCTGTAATGATTTAATGTTTTTCTGCATATAGTTCTCCTAGACTCACCTTTGGAACAATGCTTGTTCACAGACTTGAGTAATTTTGGCAACTGTCCAGTCATCTGGTACCCATCGCGCTTCTAATGAGAGGTTACATACTAATGTTATTAGAGTAAGAATTTCATGTGTCATTTCTTTGAGATGCCCAGTTAAATATCATCTGGGATATGTGATTTGCTAATGGTTTTCATGTTAGAGTTTACATCTCTAAATGCTTTCTAATTTTAATCTGTTGTTAGGAAATTGATATTTAAACATATAGAATACCCCTAGCTAGACAATCACTTAGAAATAAAATGCAATGATTTTCAAATCAGTAAACATGTAATACAATGTACATGTAACACAGATAGATACCCACAATCCACCAACACATTCTGGAGTCATAGCCTTTGACCATAGTAATTGGCTGCAAATTATCTTAGAAGTGCAGTCTGATGCATGTGGTACAAAGAAATACTACACAAACTTTCTGCTGTCAATACTACATACTATATTAAATCTGATAAAGAGTGCCTACATAAGATACTCTCCTCAACATTGAAAAAGCAACACCTAGAAGGAAAATTCATGGGTTCGTGAGGATCACGGGATAGATAGACATGTAAATGTTATGCAAATGATGAAAAAACAGAAACAAAATATTCAATACATCTCCCTTTTTTAATATTGAGTATGAGCCCCAACTGCAGAAACACACACAATTCTAAACCTTGACATGCTATCAATAAGGTTATTAATGGTTGTTTGAGAAATGTTCTGAAATGCTGAATGCACTTGAACAATGAAATCATCAAGATCTGCTGCTGGCAGCTCCTTTTGTAACTGACAACCAACGTTGCTGTATAAATTTTGCAGGCCATGGTAGCACATTATGGCAATGCAGGCTGCTCACAATAACATAAGCAACTTACGGCCTGGCATCGTGTTGAACAATGGCTTTTGGGATATATTAGAGAAATGGCCATATCACTGGTTCCATCACCAAATTAATGTAACGCTGTAAGTGTATCTAGAATGAATACAATATGAGTCAACATGTTTTAAGGTCGAACCTACCTCTTCTTCTGGACAATTTCAGATTATGAAATTGTCTTAAAGAAGAGGTTGGTTTGAACTTGAAACACATTAACCTGTGCATTCAAATAAAATTCTGTCAAACATATTATGGAGTCAGTCTTGTTCATATGGATGGGTAGTAGCACGGCATGTAGTTGTAAAGTGCCGGAGGGTGGTAACCGTGGATGAGCTACTGTTCCATGATGCCCTGACACTTTACAGAAAAATCATGTCTCAGTCCCAATGTGCTGGAGACAGCACATCGGGACTGGGACCCCGTTTTCCTGTAAAGTACTAGGATGGTATGGTCATAGCTACCACCCACGGTCACTTTACACATGGTGCAGTTGAGATGGCATGTAGCTGGAGCTTATATGTGGATTTAATTATGAGAGAAATTAAGGGGCATCCAAGTGTTTGTGTGCGAGCTTTCTTGCTTGCACCTATTTTCACGGTTTGGCTGCTCTTGTCCATGTGTGGATACCATCAATTCTACTGTTTCTGAATGGAAAATGCCTGAATAAGTGACATCACATTTTTTTTTCTATTTCACATATTTCAAATTAAAGTACGGTATATCACTGGGAGTTGACTTATGGCTGGATTTCACGTGAATTACTGTGTTGAATACACAATAGATTCCTAGTGAAATTCCACTTTGTGAACATATTTTAAGCATCTTTGTATAGAGGAGTCTAATTCCTAATAAATATAAAATGTAAAAGAACACTGAAAATAAACCTTTCTTACACAAGACGTGTGGCATAATGTAGATTCTATGTGCTGTCTACTTTTGTCATCTGCATTTCAAATATACAAAGATCCGATACAGTAGCCAAAACTGTTGATTTGAAATGCTGCAAAGTAATGGTATTTATTTATGTAGTGGTCTGTGCTGAAATTCCTTACACAGCCTGTCTTATCTGTGTACAATAAGTTCACCATTTTAAATAAATACCTCAGTCACATTTCTTTCCCCTTATTTTACTGCTCTCTATTGTAAAATACCATTGGTCCTGTCACATATATAAAACAAAGTTTGATAAAATATAAGTGAATGTCCACTTATTCATTTGAGTTTATTTTTTGGTCTAAAATTTTGGAATGATCATTTACAAAATATATTTTTATGAGGGTTGCCTTTTTCCAAAGTTTCAAATTGATGTTTTTCCTTCACTCAGTTGTAGAATTAAGTGAAAAAATGATGGTACTTTATCCCCTTCCCGATTGGTCGATTTTCCATTTTTGAGCTTTTGTTTTTTCTTGCTTCTTCCAAGAATCAAAATTTTTTAATTTTATCAACCATATAGCCATATGAGGACTTGTTTTTTGGGGGATGAGTTGTAGTTTTGAATTGCACCATTTATTTTCCCCTTCAATGTAGTAGAAAATGAAATAAAATAATCCAAATATGGTGAAAGTGTCCAAAAAGGCAGTTCCACTATTGTTTTTTAAGTATTGCTTTTTTTATTCACAATGTTCATTGTGCTGTAAAAAGACATTGAATCATTATGCTCTGGGTCATTATGATCAAAGCAAGTTTTTATTTATTTACGTATTTAAACAAAAAATTCAGAAGTTTGTTGAAAAAAAAAAATATTTTTTTACCATTTTATGAGGCCTGTAACATTTAAATTTTTCTGTCGATGGAGTTGTGTGAAGGTTTTTATGTGAGGACATGCTTTTTGGGTGGCGAACTGAGGAACAGGGGAAGAGAGTGGGGTGAGAGGTACCAGCAAAAATGCCAGAATCTGTGTGATTGATCAATGATACACTGTAGCTGGTGACTCTCCTGCTACATTTCATTTACAATTACACATCTTTTTCTTTCCTTCTTAGGCTGTGTGCCCACAATGGGTTTTTTATGAGTTTTTAACCCATGCTCAGGCGCATCTCTGGCACTCCCAAGTTTAGGCGTAGTGCGCCTGACAGGCACAGGTTACAAGACCACCTATAATTTCTAATTATCACAATTTCTAGGCTCTAAAAGTAATGAGTGACCTTCATAGGGATGTATTAAAAGAGAGTACACAAACGCAGATGCAAAAAAAAACATTTAATAACCATAAACATAATAAAACAAAAAGTACACAAATTTCACAACTACCGTCAAATAGACTCCAGTTTTCAGGACATACTGTAACTATTACTAAACATTAAAATTAGGAAAGAACGTAATTGTAAGGCACTTATATGCTCCTGGAGTCATATTCACTCAGATTCAGATGTTAAAAGTTAAGCAGAAGAAACACATTGGCAGAGAGAAACGCAAGGTTGGCAGATCATATTATCATATCAGAGATTATTATTATGTGTTCAGGCGCAATGTACTTGAGAGGCCATTTCTAAGAAAACCCTCTAATTTGTAAGAAAACCATACTTACTTTTAAAAAAATATTCACAAACTTTGCATAATTCATTCATAAAACAAGCAAAATAAACGATTGTGATGAACCCCCCCCCCCCCAGAAAGTACAAACCTTCAAAATTAGAACCATCAGGTGCATTGAGCCTGAATGGCCACGGAGGTCACAACTGCAGCACCTAAAGATAGGGAGGGGGAGGGGCACTTGTTGGGCTCTGTCCTGCAAGCACTGCGATACCAGTGCAGAGCTGTAGATCTGACAGGTAACATCATTGACACCTTATTGAATCAGGTCCCAATGTTGTCAACCCATTGCAATCTTCTAGATACCGTGATCACTAGAAATTGAGGCATTTGGAAGATAGTGAGAGCGCTCCTTCACTTACCTCTTCGATGCCCTTGTCGAGGGTTATCATGGCAGCCGAGGTCACACGATGACCTCCTGGTCTGCCAGTGGCCTGTTAGACTCAGCCAACAGCTTTGTCTAACAGGCAATTTGCTAGTGTAAAACTGACAGGTCTCATGCATTGCAATACCTGTGTTTTGCAATGCGTGAGACCAGTGATCAGAAAAAGAGAAATTGAAGTTTCATACATAAAGTAAGTAAAAAAGTAAAAAAAAAAGTTAAACATTTTTTAAAACTATAAAAAAACACAAAATAAATAAAAAAAAATATATATATATTAAACCAATAAGTATGTATATTAAGGTAAAAATGAAAAAAAGTACACATATTTGATATCGCCACGACCGGAATGACCTAACCTATAAAACTGACACATTAGTTAACACCTTCAGTGCATTAAAAAGAATCATAAAAAAGCTAATTATGAATTGCTTTTTTTTGTTCATTCTGCCTCCCAAAAATCTGAATAGAAAGCAATCAAAAATTGTTATGACCCAAAATAGTAGCAATGAAAACTTCATCTCGTGCCGCAAAAAGTAAGCCCTCACAGGACTCTGTCAGCAGAAATATAGAAAAATATAGCTCTCAAAATATGGTGGTGCAAAACCTTTTTCTTTTTTTAATAAAAAGCGTCTTTTAGTGTGTGACAGAAGCCAAACACAAAAAAACTATTTAAATCTGGAATCACTGTAATCGCACCAACCCTAAGAATAAAGTTGTGTAGTCACTAATACCGCACGAGGAATGGTGTAAAAAATAAATAAAACCAATTCTTCACATGCTGTTGATTTGTTTATTCTGCCTTCCAAAGATCTCAATAAGGCTCAGCTCACATTTATCCTGCGCTCTACGCTGAGCATTTACATCAGGTTTTCCGTGTAAATCTCTGAAATACGTGATTCAGACTGAGCCACCAGCGGAAGATTCCCTATAATGAGGCAGAAGGGGACACTGTGGATGCTGGCCTATAATCCGGTGGTGGTCATCTCTTGAAGTGTGCATAAAAGCGCGGTCAGCCACAGTTTTGTGCACCTCTGAAAAGAAGGACACAGCTGAATAGAGGCCAGACAGAGTAACTCTGCTGCCTCATTTTAGTGAATGGATTCTTTAGGAGTTTCATCTGAATCACATCACTCGGAGACTTATGGAAACCCCTACGCTCAGCATACAGTGCATATAAATATGATCCAAAATGTTATGGAAAATGTTCCCAACAAAAGTTTCAACTCATTTTACAAAAAAAAGGAAGTCCCCAATCAGGTTCATCATCTATTAACGGAAATATAGGGGGCTGACAAGTTACTGGTAGCACAAAGGCTCTGGAAAAGAGAAATTTGTCCTCACACCCCATAGGAAATCCAGCGAATTCTACACTCCCAAATCCAAATGACCCTCTCCGTTTTGAGTCCCACAGTGTGCCTAAACCACATTTAGCGTCCACGTTTGGCACTTCTATAGTGATGAGAGCCCACTAATTTACAGGGTCCATGTCTACAGAAGAACGAGCTGAGCACTATGTACTGGGCACTACAACGTAATGTGCACTACAATGGCAGTTTACAATTTTTCACTCTGCAACATCCATTGGTGTTTTTTTCTGGAAAACCGACATAGAGTCAAAATAGTCACTGCACCTGTAGATAAATACCCAAAGGGATGTAATTTCCAAAATGGGATCATTTAGGGGATTTGTATATGGAGTCCGCAAACTATTCTACTATAATGTGTTCTCCAAAAGTCAATTAGAACTCCTTCCCTTCCAAGACCTGCCGTGCACCCAAGCAGTAGTTTTCCATCACATATGAGGTATCAGTGTACTCAGGAAAAATTGCACAACAAATTTTGTCATCCATTTTCTACTGTTACCCTTGTGAAGATAAAAAAAATTTGGCATAAACAAAAATTTTGAGGGAAAAATGTGTTTTTTAATTTTCACAGCTCAGCATTATAAAATTCTGTGAAGCCTGTGGGGGTTCAAGATGCTCACCACACTTCTAGATAAGTTCCTTAAGGTGTGTAGTTTCCAAAATGGGGTCAGTTGTTGGGGTTTCCTCTGTTTAAGCACCTAATAAGCTCTCCAAACACGACATGGCGTCCTCTATCGATTCCAGACAATTTTTTTAATTCAAAAGTCAAATGGTGCTACTTCTCTTCCAAGCCCTGCCGTGCTCTTAGGCAGTAGTTTTCCCCCACATATGGGGTAATGGCGTACTCTGAAGAAATTGCACAACAAATATTATGGTCCATTTTTCTTACTACCCCTGAGAAAATAGACAACTTGGGCTAAAATAACATTTTGTGGGAAAAATGTGTTTTTTAATTTTCACGTCTCAACTAGTGATGAGTAGTGTTGAGCGATACCTTCCGATATCGGGAAATATCGGATCGGATTGGATCGGACCGATAACGAAAAAGTATCGGATATCGCCGATTCCGATACCGGAAACCAATGTAAGTCAATGGGACAGAAATATCGGAATGAAAATAAACCCTTTCTTTCCTTGTAGGTTAATTCTACATGAAGGAAAACAACTAAGAATAATGTAGAATGTATTGGGGGAGGTGGGGGAGACAATAAAGGCATAGAGGTTTAGCCCAATCAAATGGAATAGCAGGAATTAATATTTTTTTTAATACGTTCTGAGTTACGGAAATATTGACTATGTTAAGTATTTTTATATTTTGTCAGATATTTATGTTTCACTACTTCCATGCGCTTCACCTTCTTTTTTACTTCTCCCACACTTTCTCCTTCATCATCCTCAGCATCAGCATCTTTTTCATCCACTTCTTCTTCATCTTCTTCTTCTTCTTCACCTTCTTCGTATTATTCTTTTTTTTTACATTCTTCATATTCTACTTCTTCATCTTCTTCATCTTCTTCTTCTTCATCATATTCTTATTTGTGGCAGGCATTCCTGTAGTTGTTATCTCTAAAAGGTTGGACATTACACCTTTTGTTCTGCCCGTCACAAAAGATTTACAACAGGATTTGTCCGCGTTCAGTTTGGCCTGCAGCAGCAGGTCTTTTCCAGGGGCACCACGAGGAGGAACGGACTCACCCCCATACACTGCTTAGTCATCTTCTGCTTATAATTTAGATATTATCTTTTGCTCTGATTTTTAGTCTTATGCTTAATGTTTTTCCGCTTTTTGTTCTGCAGCTTCTTGTATTTCTGCTTCTTGGTTTTCTGTCTCTTGTTCTTCTGCATCTTGGTGCTTGTCTTCTCTTCTTTGTCCTCTTGGTCAACTTCTTCAGGGTCATCTTCTTGGTCTTCTTCGGGGTGGTCTTCAGGGTCGTCGTCTTCGGGGGTCCTTGTCTTCGGGGTCCTCGTCTTCTTCAGGTTGGTCTTCTGGGTCCTCGTCTTCGGGGTCCTCGTCTTCTTCGGGGTGGTCTTCAGGGTCCTCGTCTTCTTCAGGGTGGTCTTCAGGGTCCTCGTCTTCTTCGGGGTGGTCTTCAGGGACCTCGTCTTCAGGGTCCTCATCTTCGGGGTCCTCGTCTTCTTAGGGTTGGTCTTCAGGGTCCTCGTCTTCAGGGTCATCGTCAGGGAGATCTAGAGTGATTACCAAGAACCATTTCAAAAAGCTTGAACTTGGAAATGTAGCAGAAGGTACAAGGAAGCTGAGGAACTACCGAGGACCAGCTGACGGTACTGGAACCCGGATGGGTAGCAGAAGGTACAAGAGCCAATGGAACTGCCGAAGACCAGCTGTCGGTACTGGAACTCGGTTACTAAGCAGGTGGTACCTGTGCCAGAAAGCACTACCAAGGACCAGCAGACGTTGGTGGAACTTGGATACCGAGAAGGAGGCACCTAATCCAAAGGCACTGCCGAGAACCAGCTGACGGTACTGGAACCCGGATGGGTAGCAGAAGGTACCCATGTAAAAAAAAGTTCAAGGCCGCGAGCCGGCCACAGTTACCAAAACCCACAGTCCTACAGGGGGTGCTTGTCCTATTGGCACTATGGAACCAGCCTTCATTGCCAGATCCCGCAGCCCACATAGGAGTCACCTAAACTGCAGGCACCATAGAGTCGGCTAACCCGACCGCAACACGACAGGACAACGCATTGGAGGCAAAGTGACGTTGACACTACCCGGAAACAGCTGGCGTGCTGGAACCAGGCTGGGCAGGAGGGAGTACCCATGCCAAAGTCACTGCCGAGAACCAGCTGACGGTACTGGAACCCAGATGGGTAGTAGAAGGTACAAGAGCAAATGGAACTACCGAGGACCAGCTGACGGTACTGGAACCCGGATGGGTAGCAGAAGGTGCAAGAGCCAATGGAACTGCCGAACACCAGCTGACGGTACTGGAACTCGGTTACTAAGCAGGAGGTACCTGTGCCAGAAAGCACTACCAAGGACCAGCAGACGTTGGTGGAACTTGGATACCGAGAAGGACGCACCTAATCCAAAGGCACTGCCGAGAACCAGCTGACGGTACTGGAACCCGGATGGGTAGCAGAAGGTACCCATGTAAAAAAAAGTTCAAGGCCGCGAGCCGGCCGCAGTTACCAAAACCCACAGTCCTACAGGGGGTGCTTGTCCTATTGGCACTGTGGAACCAGCCTTCATTGCCAGATCCCACAGCCCACATAGGAGTCACCTAAACTGCAGGCATCGTAGAGTCGGCTAACCCGACCGCAACACGACAGGACAACGCATTGGAGGCAAAGTGACGTTTACACTACCCGGAAACAGCTGGCGTGCTGGAACCAGGCTGGGCAGGAGGGAGTACCCGTGCCAAAGTCACTGCCGAGAACCAGCTGACGGTACTGGAACCCGGATAGGTAATAGAAGGTACAAGAGCAAATGGAACTACCGAGGACCAGCTGACGGTACTAGAACCCGGATGGGTAGCAGAAGGTACAAGAGCCAATGGAACTGCCGAACACCAGCTGACGGTACTGGAACTCGGTTACTAAGCAGGAGGTACCTGTGCCAGAAAGCACTACCAAGGACCAGCAGACGTTGGTGGAACTTGGATACCGAGAAGGAGGCACCTAATCCAAAGGCACTGCCGAGAACCAGCTGACGGTACTGGAACCCGGATGGGTAGTAGAAGGTACAAGAGCAAATGGAACTGCCGAGAACCAGCTGGCGGTGCTGGAACCCAGGGTAAATACTAAAAACGGAGGAGCCAGAGGTGTAATTGGAGCAAGTTTTAAATCCGTAGTACAGTGGATGTGGACAAAGCAGGAGAATTTGCCGGACACACAGCTGGGGATCAGCTGACGTTACTGAACCCCAATAACACTGGAGCAAGCGTTGACTGTGCAGACGGCACTTCTGAGCCACAACTAGCGGTATTGGAGCCCAGGGTAAATACTAAAAACGGAGGAGCCAGAGGTGTATTTGGAGGAGGTTTTAAATCAGTAGTACAGTGGATGTGGACAAAGCAGGAGAATTTGCCGGACACACAGCTGGGGATCAGCTGACGTTACTGAACCCCTATAGCACTGGAGCAAGCGTTGACTGTGCAGACGGCACTTCTGAGCAGCAACTAGCGGTATTGGAGCCCAGGGTAAATACTAAAAACGGAGGAGCCAGAGGTGTATTTGGAGGAGGTTTTAAATCCGTAGTACAGTGGATGTGGACAAAGCAGGAGAATTTGCCAGACACACAGCTGGGGATCAGCTGACGTTACTGAACCCCTATAGCACTGGAGCAAGCGTTGACTGTGCAGACGGCACTTCTGAGCAGCAACTAGCGGTATTGGAGCCCAGGGTAAATACTAAAAACGGAGGAGCCAGAGGTGTATTTGGAGGAGGTTTTAAATCCGTAGTACAGTGGATGTGGATAAAGCAGGAGAATTTGCCGGACACACAGCTGGGGATCAGCTGACGTTACTGAACCCCAATAACACTGGAGCAAGCGTTGACTGTGCAGACGGCACTTCTGAGCAGCAACTAGCGGTATTGGAGCCCAGGGTAAATACTAAAAACGGAGGAGCCAGAGGTCTATTTGGAGGAGGTTTTAAATCTGTAGTACAGTGGATGTGGACAAAGCAGGAGAATTTGCCAGACACACAGCTGGGGATCAGCTGATGTTACTGAACCCCAATAACACTGGAGCAAGCGTTGACTGTGCAGACGGCACTTCTGAGCAGCAACTAGCGGTATTGGAGCCCAGGGTAAATACTAAAAACGGAGGAGCCAGAGGTGTATTTGGAGGAGGTTTTAAATCCGTAGTACAGTGGATGTGGACAAAGCAGGAGAATTTGCCGTACACACAGCTGTGGATCAGCTGACGTTACTGAACCCCAATAACACGGCAGCAAGTGTTGACTGTGCAGTCGGCACTTCCGAGCGCCAACTGGCGGTGTTGGAGCTCAGGGATAATACTGAAAACAGAGGAGCCAGAGGTGTAATTGGAGAAACTTTCAAATCTGTAGTAGTGAGAATGTGGACAGAGCAGGAGAAATTGCCGTCCGCACAGCAGGGGAACAGCTGACGTTACTGAACCCCAATAACACGGCAGCAAGTGTTGACTGTGCAGACGGCACTTCCAAGCGCCAACTGGCGGTGTTGGAGCTCAGGGATAATACTGAAAACAGAGGATCCAGAGGTGTAATTGGAGAAACTTTCAAATCTGTAGTAGTGAGAATGTGGACAGAGCAGGAGAAATTGCCGTCCGCACAGCAGGGGAACAGCTGACGTTACTGAACCCCAAAAACATGGCAGCAAGTGTTGACTGTGCAGACGGCACTTCCGAGCGCCAACTGGCGGTGTTGGAGCTCAGGGATAATACTGAAAACAGAGGAGCCAGAGGTGTAATTGGAGAAACTTTCAAATCTGTAGTAGTGAGAATGTGGACAGAGCAGGAGAAATTGCCGTCCGCACAGCAGGGGAACAGCTGACGTTACTGAACCCCAATAACACGGCAGCAAGTGTTGACTGTGCAGACGGCACTTCCGAGCGCCAACTGGCGGTGTTGGAGCTCAGGGATAATACTGAAAACAGAGGAGCCAGAGGTGTAATTGGAGAAACTTTCAAATCTGTAGTAGTGAGAATGTGGACAGAGCAGGAGAAATTGCCGTCCGCACAGCAGGGGAACAGCTGACGTTACTGAACCCCAATAACACGGCAGCAAGTGTTGACTGTGCAGACGGCACTTCCGAGCGCCAACTGGCGGTGTTGGAGCTCAGGGATAATACTGAAAACAGAGGAGCCAGAGGTGTAAT
This sequence comes from Phyllobates terribilis, assembly GCF_046119375.1. NCBI lineage: Eukaryota > Metazoa > Chordata > Amphibia > Anura > Dendrobatidae > Phyllobates > Phyllobates terribilis. The sequence goes on from NW_027362764.1 coordinate 256,649,592, forward strand.
TGGAGAAACTTTCAAATCTGTAGTAGTGAGAATGTGGACAGAGCAGGAGAAATTGCCGTCCGCACAGCAGGGGAACAGCTGACGTTACTGAACCCCAATAACATGGCAGCAAGTGTTGACTGTGCAGACGGCATTTCCGAGCGCCAACTGGCGGTGTTGGAGCTCAGGGATAATACTGAAAACAGAGGAGCCAGAGGTGTAATTGGAGAAACTTTCAAATCTGTAGTAGTGAGAATGTGGACAGAGCAGGAGAAATTGCCATCCGCACAGCAGGGGAACAGCTGACGTTACTGAACCCCAATAACACGGCAGCAAGTGTTGACTGTGCAGACGGCACTTCCGAGCGCCAACTGGCGGTGTTGGAGCTCAGGGATTACAGTTCAGGTGGTAGAAACATGAACAGAACAGGAGACCTGGATACTGTTGCCAACCAATTATTTATTCTGGAAGAGGACTGGCAAATTCATGAGAGATCCAGGCCTTGTTCATTTTGAGAAAAGTAAGCCGGTCAACGTTATCGGAGGATAGTCGCATGCGATGGTCTGTTAGTACACCACCTGCGGCACTAAAGACGTGTTCCGATAATACACTAGCAGCAGGGCAAGCTATCACCTCCAATGCATACTGACTAAGCTCTGGCCATGTATCCAGCTTACAGACCCAAAACTTGAAGGGAGAAGAGCCGTCTGGGAGTTCACTAAGAGGGCAAGACATGTAGTCTGTCACCATCTGACGGAAACGTTGCCTCCTGCTGACTGGAGCCGTCTGTGATGGTGTAGACATTTGTGGCGGCGGGGACACAAAACTTTGCCACATTTCGGCCATACTGGTCTTGCCTTGTGCTGAGGCGCTGCTTCTGCTCCCTCTTTGTGCAGAGCTTCCTCCACTGCCTCGACGCACTGAGCTGCTTTGTAAAGCACTAGCAGCACTGCTCTCGGTTGGAATGGAGAACATGATGGAATGCACCAGTGCGTCTTGGTACTCCCGCATTTTACGCTCCCGGTTCAACGGTGTTATGAGGCTTTGTAAGTTGTCCCGGTAGCGAGGATCTAGGAGGGTGGACACCCAATAATCAGCCGTGTTGAGAATGTGGGCGATGCGGCGGTCGTTTCTCAGGCACTGCAGCATGAAATCAACCATGTGCTGCAGACTGCCAACTGGCCAAGAAACACTGTCCCCTGCTTGAGGCGTGATCTCTGCCTGCTCTGCATCACCCCACCCTCGCTCTAGATACTGACTACTAGAGCATTGTGTACCTCCCTCCTCTGGACAGATGTCTTCCTCATCCATTGACTCCTCCTCATCCTCCTCACAAAGTGTCCCCTGCCTAGGCCTTTGTGAGGAACCACGTTGCGCAGACTGTAGAGAAGCAGATGGCATTTGTGACTCCTCATCCTCCACCTCTTCCAAAACCTCGTCCCTTAGTGCTTGCAGTGTTTTTTCAAGCAGGCAGATAAGGGGGATAGTCATGCTGACTAGTGCATCATCTGCACTCGCCATCCGCGTGGAATAATCGAAGGCACGCAAAACGTGGCAAATGTCCTTCATAGAGGCACACTCAGTGGTGGTGAAGTGTGAACGGCGTGCACTGCGACTTGTTTGCGCCTGCTGCAGCTGGTACTCCATTACTGCTGCCTGCTGCTCACACAACCTCTCCAACATATGTAACGTTGAATTCCACCTGGTGGGTAGGTCACATATGATGCGATGTTCCGGAAGACGTAATCGGCGCTGCAGAGCTGCAATGCGTGATCTTGCATTGCTGGAACGCCGCAAGTGAGCGCACTCTATGCGGACCTTGTGAAGCAGTGCATCAAGATCCGGATAGTCCCTCAAAAAACTCTGCACGACCAAGTTGAGCACATGTGCCAGACATGGGATGTGAGTGAGGTTGCCTAGGCCCAGAGCTGCCACCAGATTTCGGCCATTGTCACACACTACCATGCCTGGCTGGAGATTCGCTGGCACAAACCACACATCGCTCTGCTGCTTGATGGCATTCCAAAGCTCCTACGCTGTGTGGCTTCGATTCCCCAAAGAAATTAATTTTAATACGGCCTGTTGACGTTTGGCCACGGCTGTGCTCATATCGGTCATCATAACAGGTAACCGTTCACGGGTCGATGTGGAGGTAGACCGTGACGGCTCCTGCAGCGCTGATTCAGAGGAACTGGAGTATGAGGAGGAGTCAATGTGTACAGACTGGATTCCTGCAATCCTTGGAGTTGGCAGAACACGTACAGCGCCACTCTCAAGATTTGTACCCGGCTCCACAACATTTACCCAATGGGCAGTGAGGGAAAGGTATCGTCCCTGTCCATGCTTACTGGTCCACGCATCGGTGGTCAGGTGGACCTTGCTACTGACGGCGTTTTGTAGCGCATGTTTAATTTTTCCCTCCACATGATGTTGCAGGGCAGGGACGGCGTGCCTGCTGAAATAAAAGCGGCTGGGCACGTTGTATTGTGGGACTGCCAATGCCATAAAGTTACAGAATGTGTCAGTCTCTACCAGCCTGAATGATAGCATTTCAAGGGCCAATAGTTTAGCAATGCCAGCATTCAGAGCCTGTGCTCGGGGGTGGTTTGCCGAGTATGGGCGCCTTTTCTCCCATGCCTGTGCTAACGATGGCTGTAGACTGGCCTGGGAGTGTGAGGATGACTGGGAAAGTGGTGCTGTGACTGGAATTACACTGTGTCTCTGTACAACAGTGCCAGAGATTCTTCCATGGCGATCCTGTGAGGAAGCCGAACCAGCTGTGTGTGAGCTAGAGGAAGAGGCTACAACACGAGCTGAAGAGGAGGTAGGTGGCGCTGTAGGTTGGCCTAGGTCTTCAGTGTGTTTTTGTAACTCCACCACGTGCTTGGTCCGCACATGTTTCCACATATTTGTGGTATTGAGGTTGCTGACACTTTTCCCTCTTTTCACCTTCTGATTACACAGCTTGCATTTGACAAAGCAAATGTCATCTGCAACTGTGTCAAAAAAGGACCAGGCACTGCAAGTCTTGGGAGCGCCCGCTTTGGATTTTGGAAGAGCCATGCTCCTAATGGGTGCCGAAGTGGAGGCTACAGGCAACCAAGTCTGCCCCCTCCCTCTCCCTCCTTTTTGGGCCGTTCGGGGAATCTCTTCCTCAGAGCTGCTCCCACCACCTTCCTGTCCCTCACGCCATGATGGGTCAAGGACCTCATCATCTACACCACCCTCTTCAAACAACTGCTTCTCCTGGGTAGTCTCGACAGCACAGTACGCACCAGAAAGTGGCACCTGAGTCTCATCATCAGATGCGTACTGAGGTGTGCTGCTGACCATAGGCACTGGCCCACCCGCCTCTTCAGATTCAGAGAGACAAAACGGTTGCGCATCACTGCATACTACCTCTTCTTAAAATTCTAGAATTCTGCTTGGCTGGCCCCCTCTTTCCAAGCCAAGAGATTCAGAGAACAGAAGTAGAGATGGCTCCTGTCTAGGGCTCTCTGACTGCCTGGGCAATTTGGCAGGTGGTGAAGAGACAGATGGGTGCTCTTCAGTCCTCAGGACCTGAGAGGATCTGGAACTAATTGAAGTCGATGCGTTAGCTGCCATCCATCCGACAACGGCTTCAATTTGGTCCTCGCGCAGCAGTGGGGTACGGCTAGCTCCTACAAAGCTGCGCATAACGACTGTTCCCTGGTAAAACTGGGGGATGCTGAGTCACTGGTGCCCGCAGCAGGCACAGAATCCCCACGTCCTCTCCCTGCAGGCACAGAATCCTCATGTCCTCTCCCTGCAGAAACTCCACGCCCACGCCCACGCCCACGACCACATGCCTTACTCCCTGCCTTCTTCATCTTGGTAGACTGATAAAGATAGGCAGAAAAGTACTAAGGGCTTAGTGTGCTTATTCCTGAACAGCTGCTAACAGGTATAAGAAACACTAATTTTATAAAGTGTGGACTAGACTTTAATATGAGCTAATGTGGCCTACACAACTGTAGAGTGGAGTGTTTGGTGAACTTTATTTAGGTTTTTTTTGTCACAAAAAGACACTGGATGTGCCTAAAGATGTAATAACGATAGTATCAAAAACTTTTTGTAGCTATTACAATGTAGGAAGGTAACCTACAATGCAATAGATGAGGCTGCAAAAAATAGGCTAATACTAATCTGGCTGGGGCTGCAGGGCCCAATGCTGCAGAAAGGCTCCTCTATCTACTCCTATATAGTGTGTTTGGAACCAATTTAGCTGAATACGGATGGAACCACCACACTAATAGGAGATATCAGGAAAAATTATGAATTGGCAATAAAGGACAATGTATGAGGCAGTGACACACACTGAGTGCACTACAACCAGACGGGGTTGAAGCACACACTACAGGGTGAGCTGCACTCACACACCAGACCTTGCAGACAGCGGTGAACAGTACAGATGCAGAGCACTGTGCACTAGCGCTGCAAGACCAAAAAAATTTCTCTATCTACTCCTATATAGTGTGTTTGGAACCAATTTAGCTGAATACGGATGGAACCACCACACTAATAGGAGATATCAGGAAAAATTATGAATTGGCAATAAAGGACAATGTATGAGGCAGTGACACACACTGAGTGCACTACAACCAGACGGGGTTGAAGCACACACTACAGGGTGAGCTGCACTCACACACCAGACCTTGCAGACAGCGGTGAACAGTACAGATGCAGAGCATTGTGCACTAGCGCTGCAAGACCAAAAAAATTTCTCTATCTACTCCTATATAGTGTGTTTGGAACCAATTTAGCTGAATACGGATGGAACCACCACACTAATAGGAGATATCAGGAAAAATTATGAATTGGCAATAAAGGACAATGTATGAGGCAGTGACACACACTGAGTGCACTGCAACCAGACGGGGTTGAAGCACACACTACAGGGTGAGCTGCACTCACACACCAGACCTTGCAGACAGCGGTGAACAGTACAGATGCAGAGCACTGTGCACTAGCGCTGCAAGACCAAAAAAATTTCTCTATCTACTCCTATATAGTGTGTTTGGAACCAATTTAGCTGAATACGGATGGAACCACCACACTAATAGGAGATATCAGGAAAAATTATGAATTGGCAATAAAGGACAATGTATGAGGCAGTGACACACACTGAGTGCACTACAACCAGACGTGGTTGAAGCACACACTACAGGGTGAGCTGCACTCACACACCAGACCTTGCAGAAAGCGGTGAACAGCACAGAGAACTGTGCACTAGCACTGCAAGGCACAGCGATTTATAAAGTAGCTTGGGTAAAGCAGAATAGACCAAATAGGTAGCTAAAACTGTCCCTGAGAACAACAGCGTCCTATCCCTAACTGAATTCACAGCAGAGTGAGCTCAAAATGGCGGCGGCGGCTTTTATAGTGCATCATGACATCATTTCAGCAGCCAATCACAGCCATGCCATTAGTTAAGATGCCTGCATGCCTAACAGGATGTGCCCACACTTCTTAGGATCCTCATTGGCTGAATAAAATGAAAATGGCTCATTGCATTATGGGAACTTCCGATTCCGGTATACGATATTGCAAAAGTATCGGAATTAAGTATCGGAATTCCGATACTGCAATATCGGCCGATACCCGATATTTCAGTATCGGAATGCTCAACACTAGTGATGAGTGAATATGTTTGAAATCCGATCTCAAATGTTAAGTTCAATACGAATGTGGCACATTCGGATTTGTGATCGGAAAGGCGAGCAAAATTTGTTAAACTAGGGAAAATCGGTAACATTCGGAGAATTTATGTGGTTACGTGATTGCGGGGCAACTACTGCGTTTTTTACAGTTTTGCTACAGTGTTTGTGTATGATGAGTGGGGAGATGTGGAAGATGAGTGGGGGGGCTGGTGAAAACTCAGAACAGGTCAGATCAGCGGCGCGCTGTAGGTGGTAACTTTAAGTCAGGAAAGCGCGGCTAGCCAATCAGAGCGCAGGAAGCATCCACAGTATCCCAGACACAAGGGCTTCTGCAGCTGGCTGCTGAAATCACATGTCCTCTCCATATAAAAAACAGCCATGTTCCCTCAGCGCCATTTTATGCATGTCACTGAAGGAGATAGACGCTGCTGAGTGTGCTGTGTCCTGTGTAATGAGAGATATTAGCTAGATAGATGGGCACTTCTGTGGAAGTCAGATAGTGTAGATAAGTCTTGTGCTGTGTACCTGTTTAATCGACATTGCATCCTTTTTTGTGCAATTACTGATATTCTCACAGAAAGAGCAGGGTCCATTTTGTCATTTTTTTGGTGGATGAACTTTAGCTTAATGCACAGTAAAGCAAATATTTATTTGCTGTTGTTAACTACAGTCCACCAAAGATATTTTTTGTGTCGCAGACGTGTTACACTCTGCTATAAGGCACATAGTGCTTTTAATGGTGGTGAAATTCAGCTGTTTTCAGAATAAAAAAATAGATATTTTCTGTTGCTAGCCACAGTCCACCAAAGATTTTTTTGTGTCGCAGACCTATATATAAGCCACCTAGTGCTTTTAGTGGCGGTGAAATATAACTATTTTCAGAGTAAAAAAAATTAATTCAGCTGTATGCAGAGCTAATGCAGAGTAAATAAATCTATTTTTTGCTGTGACTAACATGATACAGCAGGCTAGATCTGAGTTTGAAATATCTCGGAGAATATATTCTATATAATACAGGTCTATCCACAATCAAAAAAGACTTTCTTTGATTTCTAACTAGTGTTGAGCGAACATGCTCGACACTGCTCGGTACTCGCCCGAGCATCTCAATACTCCAGATGGTCGGTGAGCACCGAGCATTTCCGGGTTACTCGGGCGGAAACTCGGGTCTCCGCCCTGCATGTTTGGCGCTCTTTACAGAGCCAATGAACATGCAGGGATTGCCAGCCAGTCACTGTAATGCCGCAGCCATGTTAGTTGTGGGCATTACAGTGATTGGCTGGCCGCACAGTGTCACCTCGAGTATTTAAAACTGGGCGCCGCCATCTTGGACACTGTCGCCCGGGATCAGACAGTGTAGGGTCAGTGCTGCTGAGTTAGGGAGAGATATATAGTGCGAAATAGGTAGTGTAGGGTCTCTAAAGCCTGCAAAATCAAACAAACAGTCCTTCTCAGGACTAATATTCATCCCTGATATCAGTCAGGCAGGCAGGCTGTATAGGAAACGCAGTGGTTATACCAAAAAACACTGCATTACAGTCCTGTGTGCTACCGCTGCTCAAATTGCTAGACTTAGCCCCCGGTCTCAGGGGCCAGGAAAAATCCTTTTTTTCATCTAAATCCTCTTTTCTTTTTTTTCCTCAGTCAGACCCATCTTATTAACCTTTTGGTATCTCCCCCCCAAAAATAAAAAATTGAGTGTGTCTGTGAGTGGTCAGACACAAATATATCTGTTTAAAAGAGTCTGGTGTAGGCCAGATAACTAGAACTGTGGTTTTGCAGTTCCACGCTTCAAATCTCTGTATTATCCACTTTTTTGCCTTTTGTGCATAAAAAAAAACATTTTGAGTGTCTCGCTGACTGTTCAGACACAAATATATCTGTTTAAAAGATTCTGGTGTAGGGCAGATAACTAGAACTGTGGCTTTCCTCTTCCATGGCTCAAGTCTGGGTGTAATCCACATTTTTGCATAAAAAAAAAACATTTTGAGTGCCTCGCTGACTGTTCAGACACAAATATATCTGTTTAAAAGAGTCTGGTGTAGGACAGATAACCAGAACTGTGGTTTTGCAGTTCCACGGTACAAATCTCTGTATTATCCACTTTTTTGCATAAAAAAACATTTTGAGTGTCTCGCTGACTGTGCAGACACAAATATATCTGTTTAAAAGAGTCTGGTGTAGGCCAGATAACCAGAACTGTGGTTTTGCAGTTCCACGGTTCAAATCTCTGTATTATCCACTTTTTCGCCTTTTTTCAATAAAAAAAAAACATTTTGAGTGTCTCACTGACTGTTCAGACACAAATATATCTGTTTAAAAGAGTCTGGTGTAGGACAGATAACCATAACTGTGATTTTGCAGTTCCACGGTACAAATCTCTGTATTATCCACTTTTTTGCCTTTTTTGCATAAAAAAAAACATTTTGAGTGTCTCGCTGACTGTTCAGACACAAATATATCTGTTTAAAAGAGTCTGGTGTAGGCCAGATAACTAGAACTGTGGTTTTCCTTTTCCACGGTTCAAATCTGGGTGTAATCCACCTTTTTGCAAAAAAAAAAAAACATTTTGAGTGACTCGTTGACTGTTCAGACACAAATATATCTGTTTTAAAGAGTCTGGTGTAGGCCAGATAACTAGAAGTGTGGTTTTGCAGTTCCATGGTTCAAATCTCTGTATTATCCACTTTTTTGCATAAAAAAAAAAATTTGGAGTGTCTCACTGACTGTTCAGACACAAATATATCTGTTTAAAAGAGTCTGGAGTAGGCCAGATAACTAGATCTGTGGTTTTCCTGTTCCACGGTTCAAATCTCCTTTTTATTACCCTTTTGTCATTGATAGTGTGAGTCTAAGCTATTTTACTTCAATTATAATGGGCAAGGCGCGTGGCAAGGGACGTAGAACTGGACGTTCTGGTGATGGTGTGTGTAGAGGATGGGGCCGTGGCCAAGGTGAAAATGTGCCACAACCAACAGCCACATCTTCTCGCAGTTCTTGACCGAATTACTAGGGAAGCACACAGCAGCACCACTATTGCGAACTGATCAGTGTGAACAGGTTATTAATTGGATAGCAAATAATACTTCCAGTCACCTGGGCACAACCACCTCTGGTCTGTCTTCCACATGGTCAAGTGTTAGTAGCTGTGAGCCTCAGCTGCATACTCCTCCTCACCCTGATGCTCCTTCCTCCCACCATGCCGAGTGTCGTCAGACAGCAACTGATCCCACAGTTGGACACTCTGAAGAGCTGTTCACTGGTCCATTTCCACATTTGGGCCCCTCGTCTGCTCTGCTTGAAGTGGTGGAGGAGGAGATCCCATCTAGCGATGGCCAAATATTTGAACCGTCACGGCCACAGGAAGGCGACGCTGGAAATTTGTCACAAGAGGTGGACAATGACGAGACACAATTGCCACGAAGTGAGGAAGAGGACCGTGGTGCAGAAGTGGAAGAGGAGGAGGTGGTGGATGATCTAGTAACTGACCCAACATGGCAGGAGGACACGCAGAGCGAGGCCAGCAGCACACAGGGGGAGGGAGGGAGAGTACCCCAACAGGCAGGAAGCAGTGTGGTGGCCACAGACAGAAGGCGGGCAACCGTTCCCAGTAACACCAACATGAGGGACGTTGCCAGTACAACCGGTAGGTCTTCCAGAGTCTGGAATTTTTTTAAAGACTCTGCTGATAACCCCAAAAAGGCCATTTGTACCACCTGCCATGCCAGCATCAGCGGGGGTGACAAAACTACCAGCCTGACCACCACCAGCATGATCAGGCACATGTCAGCAAAGCACCCGACTTTGTGGGGCAAACCCCAGGGTCCACGACCACTGTCAGCGGGTGTCACCACTGCTTCATTCGTGTTGTTGTGCGTGTAAGAGAACCCCCTGTTGTGTGAGCAAGGCAATCAATCCCCTGTCCATACTGCATGCAAAGATGCCCCCTCCTCTCAGTCTTCACTTGTTATGGTAGTTTCTCAAGAAACAGCATCAACGTCCACGTCCACGTCCCACCGCAGTGTTCATATCCCAGACCTTTGAACAAAAGCGCAAATTCGCAGCCAACGCCCTACAGGCCACAGTCCTAAAGTCGCACATTTCACGACTGCTTGCGTTGGAAATTCTGCCTTCAAGGCTGGTGGAGACAGAATCCTTCCGCAACCTTATGGCGGTGGACGTCCCTCGGTACTCAGTCCCCAGCTGACACTATTTAGCCATCCCCGCACTGCACAAGCACGTGTTCCAAAACATCTGCCATGCCCTCAACAACGCAGTTACTGGGAGAATCCACCTGACAACGGACACGTGGACAAGTGCTTGTGGCCAGGGATGGTACATCTCCCTGACGGCACACTGGGTAAACATAGTGGAAGCCGGGACCCAGTCGGACCTTGGGACGGAACACATCCTCCCACACCGAGGTTTGCGGGCCCTATATCAGTCAGAGTTGCTCCTACAGTGTACAGCTCCTGCGCATCATCCTCCTCCTCCTCCTCATGTTTAGCCTCCATCTCAGATATCACCACATCAGTTACAAGCTGGAAATACTGCAGTACTGCCTCAGCCAAGCGGCAACAGGCTGTGCTGAAACTCATAAGCTTAGGTGATAAACCTCACACTGCTTGTGAGTTGTGGACAGCTGTGAATGACCAGGCAGATCTGTGGCTGAGACCGCTGAACCTACATCCAGGCATGGTCGTGTGTGATAATGGCCGTATCTTGGTGGCGGCTCTGAGGCGAGGCGAAATCACACACGTACCATGCCTGGCTCATGTGCTTAACCTCGTGGTCCAGCGGTTTATTAAATCGTACCCCGAGTTGCCAGATCTGCTTGTCAAAGTACGCCACCTGTCAGCTCATTTATCGGAAGTCGTCTACATCTTCCGCCGCCCTTGCTGTTTTGCAGCAGCGTGTGCAGCTTCCGGCACACCAACTTGTGTGTGATGCCCCCACACGTTGGAACTCTAACCTCCACATGTTGCAAAGGATTTGTGAGCAGAAGAGAGCAGTTGTGGAGTGCCAGCTGCAACAAGGCCGTCGATATTCAGGTCAGACTCCACACATAAGACCTCAGGAGTGGACCTGGATGTCTGACATATGTACCATCCTGACAAATTTTGAGGAGTCCACCAAGATGTTGAGTGGCGATGATGCCATCATTAGCATCAGCATCCCATTTGTCTGTCTTTTGCAACGCTCTCTGCGGAGAATTAAAGAGGAGGCATTGCTGCCAGAGTAAGATGAGATGGATCAAGAAGCCGTAGCGGGCGATTACACACAGCCCAGCCTCATCTCATCTAAATGTGCATTGGGGGACAATGAGGGAGAGGAGGAGGAGGAGGAACAGAAGCTGGTATCATGCGCTGTAGACTGTAGTACCTGTACAACTGTCATACCGTCGGTTCAGCGTGGCGGGCCTGAGGACAGGGGGGAGGAGGAGGAGAAGGAGAGCATGGTCAGTCGTCATCTTGGTGAGGACACGGAAGTCTTGCCCGTTACCAGTCCGGCACGCATGGCTGACTTTATGTTACGCTGCCTTAACCGTGACCCTCGCGTTGTCAAAATGTTGGGTGACAGTCATTACTGGTTGGTGACACTTTTAGACCCCCGCTGCAAGGAGAACTTTCACTCTCTTATTCCTGAGATGGAGAGGTCTACAAAAATGGGGCAGTACCAGAAGGCCCTTGCTGCAGAACTGTTAAAAAAATTCCCATCTGAACACGCTGGCGGCAGAGGTCACAGTTCGTTGCCCAACAAAGGCGTTTAGGCGAGAGAGACGCAACTCCAATACAGCAGAGGCAGGGGAACACTGTCAATGTTCTGGTGCAGTTTTCTGAGACCCGCCCAGCTTACAGGCCCTGAGGCGCGGGGTATTCTCACAAGGAGAGGAAAATTTTAAAAGATGGTGAGGGAGTACCTTGCCGACCGTACCAGCGTCCTCCGTGATTCCTCTGTGCCTTTTAATTATTTTGGTATCCAAGCAGGACGCTTGAAATGAACTCGCTCTGTACGCCTTGGAGGTCCTGGCCTGCCCTGCCGGTAGCGTGTTATCGGAGTGTGTTTTTAGCGCCGCTGGGGGAATTATATCTGATAAGCGCACTCGCCTGTCAACTGACAATGCTGACAACCTGACCCTTATCAAAATGAACAAGGGCTGGATTGGGCCAGACTTCTCATCACCATCAAATGACAGCAGAGTAACATAAAGTCAAATCCACTGTGTTATTTCAGGAGTAGAGATGAACGTTGTTCGACTCGAACTGTTCGCCAATCTCAAATTTGAGCTGTTTTGGGTGGCGTTCAAGCCGTTTGGCGAACACGAACGATTTGAGAAAAATTCGGCTGTTCGAGGTTATGTTCGATAAATGTTCGTGCACCAAAATCATAACTGGATTTTTTCTCAGTAATGATGAAAATTAATGTTAATATGCAGTTTGAGTGTACAGCGGGGCGGGGAGAGGGGCAGGGGATGGATCTTTGCAGGAATAATGAAGATCTCCATTTTTTTTTCTCTTTCCCGCATTTACAGTGGGGAGGTGCAATCTGTCAGCCTATCAGCAGCGCACACACGGAGCGAAGTGCTTTTTTTCACACAAGCAAGGGCATGTGTCATTGGCAGTGTATGTCACATGTCCTTGCCCTATAAGACCCAGCCATTTTCCCCGTCGCCACCATTTTCTCACTGCTGCAACTGCGTGTTAGACGGCACCGCTGTTGCTGTGTGCGCTATACCTTGTTAATTTCAAGCCAATTTTCACACAAATCTACAGATAGCTTGGGAGTAGGGAATAGTTGTGATTGCAGTCCTTTTAAGGACTACGTTACATCATTTCATACGACTTTTAACAGGCAGGTCTGTGCTCTTAAATAGATAGGTTGGGAGTAAAGACTAACTGTAATTGCAGTCCTTTTCAGGGCTAGGTTACATCAGTTCCTATCAGTTTTTGCCAGGCAGATCTGTGCCAGTGCTGTGCAAATTTTTTTCACAGCATTTGGCTGAATCTAGCAAAGCTAATCCTTTTTGGCATATTGCAGAGTGTGTTAGTTAGTGGAGTAGCCTATCTGTGTTGCAAGATACACCACCTGTGTATAGAATACCATTTTTTTTACTGCACCTAGTGAAGTATTAGTCCATCTATACTGACCTCCATAAGGTTGCAAATTGAATATAATTTTTTTCTGCATCTAGTTCTGAAAAAATATTTGGCCTTCTAGCAGTGTGTGGGACTTTCTCTATTAGTCCATCTATACTGACCTCCACCACGTTGCAAATTAAAAATAATTCTTTTCTGCATCTAGCTCTGAAAAAATATTTGGCCTTCTAGCAGTGTGTGGGACTTTCTCTATTAGTCCATCTATACTGACCTCCATCAGGTTGCAAATTCAAAATAATTTTTTGTCTGCATCTAGCGCTGAAAAAATATTTGGCCTTCTAGCAGTGTGTGGGACTTTCTCTATTAGTCCATCTATACTGACCTCCATCAGGTTGCAAATTCAAAATAATTTTTTGTCTGCATCTAGCTCTGAAAAAATATTTGGCCTTCTAGCAGTGTGTGGGACTTTCTCTATTAGTCCATCTATACTGACTTCCATCAGGTTGCAAATTCAAAATAATTTTTATCTGCATCTAGCTCTGAAAAAATATTTGGCCTTCTAGCAGTGTGTGGGACTTTCTCTATTAGTCCATCTATACTGACCTCCATCAGGTTGCAAATTCAAAATAATTTTTTGTCTGCATCTAGCTCTGAAAAAATATTTGGCCTTCTAGCAGTGTGTGGGACTTTCTCTATTAGTCCATCTATACTGACCTCCATCAGGTTGCAAATTCAAAATAATTTTTATCTGCATCTAGCTCTGAAAAAATATTTGGCCTTCTAGCAGTGTGTGGGACTTTCTCTATTAGTCCATCTATACTGACCTCCATCAGTTTGCAAATTAAAGATAATTTTTATCTGCATCTAGCTCTGAAAAAATATTTGGCCTTCTAGCAGTGTGTGGGACTTTCTCTATTAGTCCATCTATACTGACCTCCATCAGGTTGCAAATTCAAAATAATTTTTATCTGCATCTAGCTCTGAAAAAATATTTGGCCTTCTAGCAGTGTGTGGGACTTTCTCTATTAGTCCATCTATACTGATCTCCATCAGGTTGCAAAGTAAAAAGAATTTTTTGTCTGCATCTAGCTCTGAAAAAATATTTGGCCTTCTAGCAGTGTGTGGGACTTTCTCTATTAGTCCATCTATACTGACCTCCATCAGGTTGCAAATTCAAAATAATTTTTATCTGCATCTAGCTCTGAAAAAATATTTGGCCTTCTAGCAGTGTGTGGGACTTTCTCTATTAGTCCATCTATACTGACCTCCATCAGTTTGCAAATTAAAAATAATTTTTATCTGCATCTAGCTCTGAAAAAATATTTGGCCTTCTAGCAGTGTGTGGGACTTTCTCTATTAGTCCATCTATACTGACCTCCATCAGGTTGCAAATTCAAAATAATTTTTTGTCTGCATCTAGCGCTGAAAAAATATTTGGCCTTCTAGCAGTGTGTGGGACTTTCTCTAATAGTCCATCTATACTGACCTCCATCAAATTGCAAATTGAATATCATTTTTTTCTGCATCTAGCTCTGAAAAAATATTTGGCTTTCTAGCAGTGTGTGGGACTTTCTCTATTAGTCCATCTATACTGACCTCCATCAGGTTGCAAATTCAAAATAATTTTTTGTCTGCATCTAGCTCTGAAAAAATATTTGGCCTTCTAGCAGTGTGTGGGACTTTCTCTATTAGTCCATCTATACTGACCTCCACCACGTTGCAAATTAAAAATAATTCTTTTCTGCATCTAGCTCTGAAAAAATATTTGGCCTTCTAGCAGTGTGTGGGACTTTCTCTATTAGTCCATCTATACTGACCTCCATCAGGTTGCAAATTCAAAATAATTTTTTGTCTGCATCTAGCGCTGAAAAAATATTTGGCCTTCTAGCAGTGTGTGGGACTTTCTCTATTAGTCCATCTATACTGACCTCCATCAGGTTGCAAATTCAAAATAATTTTTTGTTTGCATCTAGCTCTGAAAAAATATTTGGCCTTCTAGCAGTGTGTGGGACTTTCTCTATTAGTCCATCTATACTGACCTCCATCAGGTTGGAAATTCAAAATAATTTTTATCTGCATCTAGCTCTGAAAAAATATTTGGCCTTCTAGCAGTGTGTGGGACTTTCTCTATTAGTCCATCTATACTGACCTCCATCAGGTTGCAAATTCAAAATAATTTTTTGTCTGCATCTAGCTCTGAAAAAATATTTGGCCTTCTAGCAGTGTGTGGGACTTTCTCTATTAGTCCATCTATACTGACCTCCATCAGGTTGCAAATTCAAAATAATTTTTATCTGCATCTAGCTCTGAAAAAATATTTGGCCTTCTAGCAGTGTGTGGGACTCTCTATTAGTCCATCTATACTGACCTCCATCAGTTTGCAAATTAAAAATAATTTTTATCTGCATCTAGCTCTGAAAAAATATTTGGCCTTCTAGCAGTGTGTGGGACTTTCTCTATTAGTCCATCTATACTGACCTCCATCAGGTTGCAAATTCAAAATAATTTTTATCTGCATCTAGCTCTGAAAAAATATTTGGCCTTCTAGCAGTGTGTGGGATTTTCTCTATTAGTCCATCTATACTGACCTCCATCAGGTTGCAAATTCAAAATAATTTTTTGTCTGCATCTAGCTCTGAAAAAATGTTTGGCCTTCTAGCAGTGTGTGGTACTTTCTCTATTAGTCCATCTATACTGACCTCCATCAGGTTGCAAATTAAAAATAATTTTTATCTGCATCTAGCTCTGAAAAAATATTTGGCCTTCTAGCAGTGTGTGGGACTTGTTCTATTAGTCCATCTCTACTGACCTCCATCAGGTTGCAAATTGAATATAATTTTTTTCTGCATCTAGCTCTGAAAAAATATTTGGCCTTCTAGAAGTGTGTGGGACTTTCTCTATTAGTCCATCTATACTGACCTCCATCAGTTTGCAAATTAAAAATAATTTTTTGTCTGCATCTAGCTCTGAATAAATATTTGGCCTTCTAGCAGTGTGTGGGAATTTCTCTATTAGTCCATCTATACTGACCTCCATCAGGTTGCAAATTAAAAATAATTTTTATCTGCATCTAGCTCTGAAAAAATATTTGGCCTTCTAGCAGTGTGTGGGACTTTCTCTATTAGTCCATCTATACTGACCTCCATCAGGATGCAAAGTAAAAATAATTTTTATCTGCATCTAGCTCTGAAAAAATATTTGGCCTTCTAGCAGTGTGTGGGACTTGTTCTATTAGTCCATCTATACTGACCTCCATCAGGTTGCAAATTAAAAATAATTTTTATCTGCATTTAGGTCTGAAAAAATATTTGGCCTTCTAGCAGTGTGTGGGACTTTCTCTATTAGTCCATCTATACTGACCTCCATCAGGTTGCAAATTAAAAATATTTTTTATCTGCATCTAGCTCTGAAAAAATATTTGGCCTTCTAGCAGTGTGTGGGACTTGTTCTATTAGTCCATCTCTACTGACCTCCATCAGGTTGCAAATTGAATATAATTTTTTTCTGCATCTAGCTCTGAAAAAATATTTGGCCTTCTAGCAGTGTGTGGGACTTTCTCTATTAGTCCATCTATACTGACCTCCATCAGGTTGCAAATTAAAAATAATTTTTTGTCTGCATCTAGCTCTGAAAAAATATTTGGCCTTCTAGCAGTGTGTGGGACTTTCTCTATTAGTCCATCTATACTGACCTCCATCAGGATGCAAAGTAAAAATAATTTTCATCTGCATCTAGATCTGAAAATATATTTGGCCTTCTAGCAGTGTGTGGGACTTGTTCTATTAGTCCATCTATACTGACCTCCATCAGGTTGCAAATTAAAAATAATTTTTATCTGCATCTAGGTCTGAAAAAATATTTGGCCTTCTAGCAGTGTGTGGGACTTTCTCTATTAGTCCATCTATACTGACCTCCATCAGGTTGCAAATTAAAAATAATTTTTATCTGCATCTAGCTCTGAAAAAATATTTGGCCTTCTAGCAGTGTGTGGGACTTGTTCTATTAGTCCATCTCTACTGACCTCCATCAGGTTGCAAATTGAATATAATTTTTTTCTGCATCTAGCTCTGAAAAAATATTTGGCCTTCTAGCAGTGTGTGGGACTTTCTCTATTAGTCCATCTATACTGACCTCCATCAGGTTGCAAATTAAAAATAATTTTTTGTCTGCATCTAGCTCTGAAAAAATATTTTTCCTTCTAGCAGTGTGTGGGAATTTCTCTATTAGTCCATCTATACTGACCTCCATCAGGTTGCAAATTCAAAATAATTTTTTGTCTGCATCTAGCTCTGAAAAAATATTTGGCCTTCTAGCAGTGTGTGGGACTTGTTCTATTAGTCAATCTATACTAACATCGACCAGGTTGCAAATTCAATATAATTTTTTTCTGCATCTAGCTCTGAAAAAATATTTGGCCTTCTAGCAGTGTGTGGGACTTGTTCTATTAGTCCATCTATACTGACCTCCATCAGGTTGCAAATGAAAAATAATTTTTATCTGCATCTAGCTCTGAAAAAATATTTGGCCTTCTAGCAGTGTGTGGGACTTGTTCTATTAGTCCATCTATACTGACCTCCATCAGGTTGCAAATGAAAAATAATTTTTATCTGCATCTAGCTCTGAAAAAATATTTGGCCTTCTAGCAGTGTGTGGGACTTGTTCTATTAGTCCATCTATACTGACCTCCATCAGGTTGCAAATTGAATATATTTTTTTTCTGCATCTAGCTCTGAAAAAATATTTGGCCTTCTAGCAGTGTGTGGGACTTTCTCTATTAGTCCATCTATACTGACCTCCATCAGTTTGCAAATTAAAAATAATTTTTATCTGCATCTAGCTTTGAAAACATATTTGGCCTTCTAGCAGTGTGTGGGACTTTTTCTGTTGGTCCATCTATACTGACCTCCATCAGGTTGCAAATTCAAAATAATTTTTATCTTCATCTAGCTCTGAAAAAATATTTGGCCTTCTAGCAGTGTGTGGGATTTTCTCTATTAGTCCATCTATACTGACCTCCATCAGGTTGCAAATTCAAAATAATTTTTTGTCTGCATCTAGCTCTGAAAAAATATTTGGCCTTCTAGCAGTGTGTGGGACTTTCTCTATTAGTCCATCTATACTGACCTCCATCAGGTTGCAAAGTAAAAATAATTTTTAGCTGCATCTAGCTCTGAAAAAATATTTGGCCTTCTAGCAGTGTGTGGGACTTGTTCTATTAGTCCATCTATACTGACCTCCATCAGGTTGCAAATCGAATATAATTTTTTTCTGCATCTAGCTCTGAAAAAATCTTTGGCCTTCTAGCAGTGTGTGGGACTTTCTCTATTATTCCATCTGTACTGACCTCCATCAGGTTGCAAATTAAAAATAATTTTTATCTGCATCTAGCTCTGAAAAAATATTTGGGCTTCTAGCAGTGTGTGGGACTCATTGTATTAGGCCATCTATACTAAGCTCCACCCGCTTTTAAATTAATAATAATTTTTTGCTGCATCTAGCCCTGAAAATAATTTTTCTTCCCAATAGTGGTAGCAATAGAAATATGGGGCGTGCGCCTGGCTAAAAAAAATATACGCTTCATAACAAAAAACACCAGCCTAGCGCACTGCATTAATAAGATGGCATCATCGTCTCTCCCAGTGCTAGGCCAACTACCCAGGCTAGCATTCCTGTGCCTAAAACACAATGTATGGGTCCGCGCTAGCCACTATGCTGAGGGGTCTAAAGCTGCTGCTAACGCTTTATAACAATTCAATTGGCAGATTTTCACAGAGCTCTTCCACAACGCCCACCCATCGGGCAACAGTTGCCCACCTTCCCTATGGGATCTAGTGGCGAATAGTTTATGCCATTAATCAGAGCGTCAGTTGCCCCATCGATATGGCAAGCATATGGTAAGGCATGGGAAGAGTGGACACGACTAGTAGCAGGCAGACGGGTTGACCAATGTGAACAAGCCAGATCACAAGTCACCATAGAATTTCTCCACCAGCTAATTATGAGGGGCATATCAGGGGCGTCAGCGCAGCGGTGTCTGACCGGAGTAGCATTTCACTTCCAACTACTGAATTGGGGAGATGTGACAAAGGTTCATCATCAGACAATCCATAAAAGGGTGGAAAAGGGGTCAGCCAAGTCAGGAGTGTAGACGTCCCGTCCCGTGTCACTAAAACTGATTTCTCACATCATATCCCTAACACCATTAACATGACACTCACAATTTGAAGCAACACTACTGTCTACAGCATTTGTGATCGCCTTCTTCGGGGCGCTATGCATAAGCGAATTAGTCCCTCAATCCAAAATTACCACCAGTGGAGGCTTATTACACCAGGACGTAGTCATAGCCAAAAATGCAATACGTCTACACATACACAAATCGAAAACGGTTCCAGCGGGCAGGGGCACTTGGGTACTTCTACAACCCACAAACGGTATACTGAGTCGGGTAACAATAGTAAAAACATATCTAACCATCAGATCACAAAGTAATTTCTTCCTATCACACATTGATGGAATGCCATTATCAAGATACCAGTTCCAAGCTATATTTAATAAATGCATAACATTGGCAGGGAACCACCCCAAAGATTACGGGACACACTGATTCCGCATAGGCGCGGCCATGGAAGCAGCAAGAGCAGGACTGTCAGAAACGGAAGTTCAGAGGATAGGGAAATGGCGATCCACGTGTTTGGCAAGATACATAAGACCGGACTTGTTATCCTAACGTGGTTTGTTTCTTTTACAGGTGACGCTAAGCCAACAGTGTGGGTGATAGGCCACTCGTATATGTATTGGGCAGAAAAAAGGGCGAAAGTCCGCCCAGGCGGGAGGAAATTAGAGTTTCATAACACATATTTCAACTGGAGAGGTATTAGAGGCCTGCTATGGCCACAGGTACTAATGGAGGTAATCAAGGTAGGGAGAGAGACAAGATGTCCGGTCATCTTAGTTATACAGGCCGGGGGAAACAACCTAGGTCATCACAACAGCGCATAACTAATGGCAATAATGAAACTAGACACTGAGCGCTTCAGAGAATTTTTCACAAAGCTAGCTATAGTATGGTCAGAGATTGTGCCGATAGCGGTATGGCAAGGTGCGCGAGATATTACGGCCATCGAACGGACAAGGCGGGTAATAAGTATTCGGATGGCAAAATTTAGAAGAGACAGAGGCGGTGTAGTGGTACGACACTGACAACTGGAAGGAGATAAAGCAGGCCTCATACGGTCTGACGTTGTTCACTTAATGGATATTGTACTGGACATATTCCTGTCAGGACTCCAGGACGGAGTGGAACAAGCGTTAAGAGTGATGGGTGGGGGTCAGAGTCCTGCGTACGAGTACGCAGGATCCTCCGTGGCCTGGAAATAGAAAGGACATGTTGGAGAGTTACACTTGTTGGCCAACTTGCCGGAGTGGAGACCCAGGGCATGCTGCAACAAGCTGAATTATTTTAGAAATAAAATGCCTTTCTAATGGAATGAGTATAAAGAGTTAATAAAGCTGTGACCGATCCTCACCCATCCAGTTGTAAGAGTTACATTATTGTATTGTCAAGGAAAGGGGGGCGGTAGGGGGGCTGAGCATCTGGGTTTGGTTGGGGGTACCCACAGTCTGCCTAGGCTAGATGCATTTAAAAATTCTTAATAGATACACAGGCGGTGCGGCTTGCTTCGCAGCTGGGCTACTATGCCCAAAGTATTGCCTAGGCTAGATGCAGTTAAAAATTCTACGCTGACTAGCAGACATTGAAGATTTGGAGGAGACCTCTGAGTAAACAGCTCTTCAGACTCAACCATCTGTGTTACCCCAAGCCATAGTGTATGTAGTTTCTTACAGTTAAAAGGGGGGGGAGTGACCCAACCCACCTGGAATCGACGATGCCAACGTCACGTAAGACACAGCAAGGGGACTCCAAAAAGAGTCTCCATTTTTTCCCAAAATTTTGGCACAGACACCACTTAACCCTAGAACGCATACCTGGGGCCTCGCAGGCCTGCCCTGTTAATTGTTTTCTATTTTCTGCAAGATTACTTTAGTTAGAATTTTGAAACTCTAGGTATTCTTCATGTATATAGTTGTTTGTCATTTGAGTTTGAGTTATTCCATGTTATTTGCACACGGGCCTAAAAGGCCCCAGATATATGAAAGTGTAGATTTTTATGGTCATGCGTTCTAGGGTTAAGTGGCATCAATTGCCCCACAGTTGCTTAAAACGGTTGGTGAGGTGATTTTACCAAATCCTCAAGGTTTTAGTCTCCCAAGGATAACACAGGGGTAGAAAAGTCCTTGCGAAGGTCTCGAAAATCCACTGTGTCCTCCAGGCGGAAAGGCAGCATTTCTGTAGCCAGGAGCTTGCAGATTGTGAAATTCAACCTCTTAGCTTTCTCATGGCTAGGAGGAAATGGTCTTTTACTTTTCCACATCTGAGAGACCGAGGGCTGGCTGTTGTGCTTAGATGGGGTTGAGTAGGGTGTCCCCGGCAAACTGCCGGTCTGTGAGGAAGATGCAGGCGGACAGGTTAGGTTGCCTTGATCCAAAGGTGGTGCTCTCGATGTCAGAGAGCGCTCAACACCAGCAGGTGTTTCCACTTCCCAATGAACTGACGACCTGCCAATCACACTGGCTGTTGCAGGTAAAGAGGTGGCAGGTCTGCGTCCAAAAACATGTGTGACTGCTGTCCCCCCAGTCACAGAGGATGAAGAGGCCGCGGATGCACAAGATGGGGCAGACGGTGGTTGGCCCAGCCTGCTAGGCCACATTGTAGCACAGTGAGCTTCCCACTGCAACTTATGCTTCATATCCATGTGACGGTACATGCATGAAGTACTCAAACTATGAATTTTTTGGCCTCTACTTAGCTTTTGCTGACAAATGTTACAGATAACACGGGTTGGGTCATCTTTATCGATCTGAAAAAATGCCCAGGCTATGCAAGGCTTAGCACCCATGCGACCTGAAGAGCCACCACGACTTGTGGTGAGAGGCAGAGTTGTGTTTGAGGATGCAGTTGTTGACGTGCTTCCAGTACTACGTCTCTGTCCAGGAAGGCGCAACCTGACCTCGTCGTCACTAGCATTCTCCTCCACCTCCTCTGCTGACCTCATCTCTTGGCTGACTGTGGGTTGACAGTAAGTGGGATCTCCAACCTCATCATCATCACCCTGTGTGTTATCACACCCGCCGTTCTCAGAGCCAACCTGTTCCTGCCCTGACAAAAAACTAAAGTTGTCGCTCCAATCAGGTATTTGAGTCTCATCATCGTCTTCCTCATTGTCTCCACCAACAGGAGTTACAGTTTGGGAATGAGGGTCCACATTATGGTCAGAACCTTCGGCGTCTGGTCCTGGATCCGACTCAAAAAGATTCTGGGCATCAGTGCAGATCATTTCCTCGTCTGGATTCACAGAAGCGCTGGAGCCGACCTCCGATCCCAGGCTATAGTATGAGTAAACAGATCTGCAGACTCAACCATCTGTTCTACCTCATACTCAGACGGGCAGCTGGAGATTTGGGAGCTGTGAGGAAGCAAGTGCGATTGCGGTGACACCTCTGAGGACTGGATTATTTGTGGTGTTGAAGTTGATGGGGAGGAGAGCCCACTTGAAGGAGCACTTGATATCCGTTGAAGCACCTGCTGTTTTTGTGCCTCATCTGGAATTTGTAACGATTGGCGTGACCGTAAGAAAGGGATCTTATCACATTGTCCGCTAAAAGAAGTAGACATTTTAGTTTGGCTGGAAGAAGGTCTTTCTTCTGCAGATGTTACTGTTGCTTTAACACCTACCCCACGGACACAACCTTTTTTCCCCTTCCCAACACGCCTATTCCCCTTTCCACCTGCAGCAGGCCTTTTTCCACTCATTTTGGTGGTTAACTAATTCACAACTCTGGAGTTGTTTGCACAAAAAAACAATGGATGGGAACCGAGCAGAGCTGAGTGGCCAAACTGGGGTATTAGGCCAAAACTATTGGCTGGGTTAGATGCAGAAAAAAATTATATTCAATTTGCAACCTGATGGAGGTCAGTATAGATGGACTAATAGATTAAGTCCCACACACTGCTAGAACCCCAAATATTTTTTCAGAGCTGGATGCAGATAAAAATTATTTTTCATTTGCAACCTGATGGAGGTCAGTATAGATGGACTAATAGAACAAGTCCCACACACTGCTAGTAGCCCAAATATTTTTTCAGAGCTAGATGCAGAAAAAAATTATATTCAATTTGCAACCTGATGGAGGTCAGTATAGATGGACTAATAGAACAAGTCCCACACACTGCTAGAAGCCCAAATATTTTTTCAGAGCTAGATGCAGAAAAAAATTATATTCAATTTGCAACCTGGTGGAGGTCAGTATAGATGGACTAATAGAACAAGTCCCACACACTGCTAGAAGCCCAAATATTTTTTCAGAGCTAGATGCAGATAAAAATAATTTTTAATTTGCAACCTGATGGAGGTCAGTATAGATGGACTAATAGTCCAAGTCCCACACACTGCTAGAAGCCCAAATATTTTTTCAGAGCTAGATGCAGAAAAAAATTATATTCAATTTACAACCTGATGGAGGTCAGAATAGATGGACTAATAGACCAAGTCCCACACACTGCTAGAAGCCAAAATATTTTTTCAGAGCTAGATGCAGATAAAAAAAAAAATTAATTTGCAACCTGATGGAGGTCAGTATAGATGGACTAATAGACCAAGTCCCACACACTGCTAGAAGCCCAAATATTTTTTCAGAGCTAGATGCAGATAAAAATTATTTTTAATTTGCAACCTGATGGAGGTCAGCATAGATGGACTAATAGACCAAGTCCCACACACTGCAAGAAGGCCAAATATTTTTTCAGAGCTAGATGCAGACAAAAATTATTTTTAATTTGCAACCTGATGGAGGTCAGTATAGATGGACTAATAGACCAAGTCCCACACACTGCTAGAAGCCAAAATATTTTTTCAGAGCTAGATGCAGATAAAAATTATTTTTAATTTGCAACCTGATGGAGGTCAGTATAGATGGACGAATAGACTAAGTCCCACACACTGCTAGAATCCCAAATATTTTTTCAGAGCTAGATGCAGAAAAAAATTATATTCAATTTGCAACCTGATGGAGGTCAGTATAGATGGACTAATAGACCAAGTCCCACACACTGCTAGAACCCCAAATATTTTTTCAGAGCTAGATGCAGATAAAAATTATTTTTAATTTGCAACCTGATGGAGGTCAGTATAGATGGACTAATAGAACAAGTCCCACACACTGCTAGAAGCCCAACTATTTTTTCAGAGCTAGATGCAGAAAAAAATTATATTCAATTTGCAACCTGATGGAGGTCAGTATAGATGGACTAATAGAACAAGTCCCACACACTGCTAGAAGCCCAAATATTTTTTCAGAGCTTGATGCAGAAAAAAATTATATTCAATTTGCAACCTGGTGGAGGTCAGTATAGATGGACTAATAGACCAAGTCCCACACACTGCTAGAAGCCCAAATATTTTTTCAGAGCTAGATGCTAGAGATGAGCGTTGTTCTACTCGAACTGTTCGCCAATCTCAAATTCGAGCTGTTTTGGGCGGTGTTCGAGCCGTTCGGCGAACACGATCAATTTGAGAAAAATTCGGCTGTTCGAGGTTATGTTCGATAACTGTTCGTGCACCAAAATCATAACTGGATTTTTTCTCAGTAATGATGAAAATTAATGTTAATACGCAGTTTGAGTGTACAGCGGGGTGGGGGGAGGGGCAGGGGATGGATCTCTGCAGGAACAATGAAGATCTCCATTTTTTTTTCTCTTTCCCGCATTTACAGTGGGGAGGTGCAATCTGTCAGCTTATCAGCAGCGCACACACGGAGCGAAGTGCTTTTTTTCACACAAGCAAGGGCATGTGTCATTGGCAGTGTATGTCACATGTCCTTGCCCTATAAGACCAAGCCATTTTCCCCGTCGCCACCATTTTCTCACTGCTGCAGCTGCGCGTTAGACGGCACCGCTGTTGCTGTGTGCGCTATACCTTGTTAATTTCAAGCCAATTTTCGCACAAATCTACAGATAGCTTGGGAGTAGGGAATAGTTGTGATTGCAGTCCTTTTAAGGACTAGGTTACAGCATTTCCTACGACTTTTATCAGGCAGGTCTGTGCTCTTAAATAGATAGATTGTGGGAGTAAAGACTAATTGTAATTGGAGTCCTTTTCAGGACTAGGTTACATCAGTTCCTATCAGTTTTTGCCAGGCAGGTCTGTGCCAGTGCTGTGCAAGTTTTTTTCACAGCATTTGGCTGAATCTAGCAAAGCTAATCCTTTTTGGCCTATTGCAGAGTGTGTTAGTCAGTGGAGTAGCCTATCTGTGTTGCAAGATATACCACCTGTGTATAGAATACCAATTTTTTTACTGCACCTAGTGAAGTAAAATCTTTTGGGCATAGCATCATTCTATTAGTCCATCTATACTGACCTCCATCAGGTTGCAAATTGAATATAATTTTTTTCTGCATCTAGCTCTGAAAAAATATTGGGCTTCTAGCTGTGTGTGGGACTTGTTCTATTAATCCATCTATACAGACCTCCATAAGGTTGCAAACTGAATATATATTTTTTCTGCATCTACCTCTGAAAAAATATTGGGCTTCTAGCTGTGTGTGGGACTTGTTGTATTAGTCCATCTATACTGACCTCCATCAGGTTGCAATCTGAATATATATTTTTTTCTGCATCTACCTCTGAAAAAATATTGGGCTTCTAGCTATGTGTGGGACTTGTTCTATTAATCCATCTATACAGACGTCCATCAGGTTGCAAACTGAATATATTTTTTTCTGCATCTACCTCTGAAAAAATATTGGGCTTCTAGCTGTGTGTGGGACTTGTTGTATTAGTCCATCTATACTGACCTCCATCAGGTTGCAAACTGAATATATTTTTTTCTGCATCTACCTCTGAAAAAATATTGGGCTTCTAGCTGTGTGTGGGACTTGTTCTATTAATCCATCTATACAGACTTCCATCAAGTTGCAAACTGAATATATTTTTTTCTGCATCTACCTCTGAAAAAATATTGGGCTTCTAGCTGTGTGTGGGACTTGTTGTATTAGTCCATCTATACTGACCTCCATCAGGTTGCAAACTGAATATATTTTTTTCTGCATCTACCTCTGAAAAAATATTGGGCTTCTAGCTGTGTGTGGGACTTGTTGTATTAATCCATCTATACAGACCTCCATCAGGTTGCAAACTGAATATATTTTTTTCTGCATCTACCTCTGAAAAAATATTTGGCCTTCTAGCAGTGTGTGGGACTTTCTCTATTAGTCCATCTATACTGACCTCCATCAGGTTGCAAATTAAAAATAATTTTTATCTGCATCTAGGTCTGAAAAAATATTTGGCCTTCTAGCAGTGTGTGGGACTTTCTCTATTAGTCCATCTATACTGACCTCCATCAGGTTGCAAATTAAAAATAATTTTTATCTGCATCTAGCTCTGAAAAAATATTTGGCCTTCTAGCAGTGTGTGGGACTTGTTCTATTAGTCCATCTCTACTGACCTCCATCAGGTTGCAAATTGAATATAATTTTTTTCTGCATCTAGCTCTGAAAAAATATTTGGCCTTCTAGCAGTGTGTGGGACTTTCTCTATTAGTCCATCTATACTGACCTCCATCAGGTTGCAAATTAAAAATAATTTTTATCTGCATCTAGGTCTGAAAAAATATTTGGCCTTCTAGCAGTGTGTGGGACTTTCTCTATTAGTCCATCTATACTGACCTCCATCAGGTTGCAAATTAAAAATAATTTTTATCTGCATCTAGCTCTGAAAAAATATTTGGCCTTCTAGCAGTGTGTGGGACTTGTTCTATTAGTCCATCTCTACTGACCTCCATCAGGTTGCAAATTGAATATAATTTTTTTCTGCATCTAGCTCTGAAAAAATATTTGGCCTTCTAGCAGTGTGTGGGACATTCTCTATTAGTCCATCTATACTGACCTCCATCAGGTTGCAAATTAAAAATAATTTTTCGTCTGCATCTAGCTCTGAAAAAATATTTGGCCTTCTAGCAGTGTGTGGGACTTTCTCTATTAGTCCATCTATACTGACCTCCATCAGGTTGCAAATTCAAAATAATTTTTTGTCTGCATCTAGCTCTGAAAAAATATTTGGCCTTCTAGCAGTGTGTGGGACTTGTTCTATTAGTCCATCTATACTAACATCCACCAGGTTGCAAATTCAATATAATTTTTTTCTGCATCTAGCTCTGAAAAAATATTTGGCCTTCTAGCAGTGTGTGGGACTTGTTCTATTAGTCCATCTATACTGACCTCCATCAGGTTGCAAATGAAAAATAATTTTTATCTGCATATAGCTCTGAAAAAATATTTGGCCTTCTAGCAGTGTGTGGGACTTGTTCTATTAGTCCATCTATACTGACCTCCATCAGGTTGCAAATGAAAAATAATTTTTATCTGCATCTAGCTCTGAAAAAATATTTGGCCTTCTAGCAGTGTGTGGGACTTGTTCTATTAGTCCATCTATACTGACCTCCATCAGGTTGCAAATTGAATATATTTTTTTTCTGCATCTAGCTCTGAAAAAATATTTGGCCTTCTAGCAGTGTGTGGGACTTTCTCTATTAGTCCATCTATACTGACCTCCATCAGGTTGCAAATTAAAAATAATTTTTATCTTCATCTAGCTCTGAAAAAATATTTGGCCTTCTAGCAGTGTGTGGGACTTTCTCTATTAGTCCATCTATACTGACCTCCATCAGGTTGCAAATTCAAAATAATTTTTTGTCTGCATCTAGCTCTGAAAAAATATTTGGCCTTCTAGCAGTGTGTGGGACTTGTTCTATTAGTCCATCTATACTGACCTCCATCAGGTTGCAAATGAAAAATAATTTTTATCTGCATATAGCTCTGAAAAAATATTTGGCCTTCTAGCAGTGTGTGGGACTTGTTCTATTAGTCCATCTATACTGACCTCCATCAGGTTGCAAATGAAAAATAATTTTTATCTGCATCTAGCTCTGAAAAAATATTTGGCCTTCTAGCAGTGTGTGGGACTTGTTCTATTAGTCCATCTATACTGACCTCCATCAGGTTGCAAATTGAATATATTTTTTTTCTGCATCTAGCTCTGAAAAAATATTTGGCCTTCTAGCAGTGTGTGGGACTTTCTCTATTAGTCCATCTATACTGACCTCCATCAGGTTGCAAATTAAAAATAATTTTTATCTGTATCTAGCTCTGAAAAAATATTTGGCCTTCTAGCAGTGTGTGGGACTTTCTCTATTAGTCCATCTATACTGACCTCCATCAGGTTGCAAAGTAAAAAAAAATTTTAGCTGCATCTAGCTCTGAAAAAATATTTGGCCTTCTAGCAGTGTGTGGGACTTGTTCTATTAGTCCATCTATACTGACCTCCATCAGGTTGCAAATCGAATATAATTTTTTTCTGCATCTAGCTCTGAAAAAATATTTGGCCTTCTAGCAGTGTGTGGGACTTTCTCTATTAGTCCATCTGTACTGACCTCCATCAAGTTGCAAATTAAAAATAATTTTTATCTGCATCTAGCTCTGAAAAAAATATTTGGGCTTCTAGCAGTGTGTGGGACTCATTGTATTAGGCCATCTATACTAGGCTCCACCCGCTTTTAAATTAATAATAATTTTTTGCTGCATCTAGCCCTGAAAATAATTTTTCTTCCCAATAGTGGTAGCAATAGAAATATGGGGCGTGCGCCTGGCTAAAAAAAATATACGCTTCATAACAAAAAACACCAGCCTAGCGCACTGCATTAATAAGATGGCATCTTCGTCTCTCCCAGTGCTAGGCCAACTACCCAGGCTAGCATTCCTGTGCCTAAAACACAATGTATGGGTCCGCGCTAGCCACTATGCTGAGGGGTCTAAAGCTGCTGCTAATGCTTTATAACAATTCAATTGGCAGATTTTCACAGAGCTCTTCCACAACGCCCACCCATTGGGCAACAGTTGCCCACCTTCCCTATGGGATCTAGTGGCGAATAGTTTATGCCATTAATCAGAGCGTCAGTTGCCCCATCGATGTGGCAAGCATTTGGTAAGGCATGGGAAGAGTGGACACGACTAGTAGCAGGCAGACGGGTTGACCAATGTGAACAAGCCAGATCACAAGTCAGCATAGAATTTCTCCTCCAGCTAATTATGAGGGGCATATCAGGGGCATCAGCGCAGCGGTGTCTGACCGGAGTAGCATTTCACTTCCAACTACTGAATTGGGGAGATGTGACAAAGGTTCATCATCAGACAATCCATAAAAGGGTGGAAAAGGGGTCAGCCAAGTCAGGAGTGTAGACGTCCCGTCCCGTGTCACTAAAATTGATTTCTCACATCATATCCTTAACACCATTAACATGACACTCACAATTTGAAGCAACACTACTGTCTACAGCATTTGTGATCGCCTTCTTCGGGGCGCTATGCATAAGCGAATTAGTCCCTCAATCCAAAATTACCACCAGTGGAGGCTTATTACACCAGGATGTAGTCATAGCCAAAAATGCAATACGTCTACACATACACAAATCGAAAACGGTTCCAGCGGGCAGGGGCACTTGGGTACTTCTACAACCCACAAACGGTATACTGAGTCGGGTAAAAATAGTAAAAACATATCTAACCATCAGATCTCAAAGTAATTTCTTCCTATCACACATTGATGGAATGCCATTATCAAGATACCAGTTCCAAGCTATATTTAATAAATGCATAACATCGGCAGGGAACCACCCCAAAGATTACGGGACACACTGATTCCGCATAGGCGCGGCCATGGAAGCAGCAAGAGCAGGACTGTCAGAAACGGAAGTTCAGAGGATAGGGAGATGGCGATCCACGTGTTTGGCAAGATACATAAGACCGGACTTGTTATCCTAATGTGGTTTGTTTCTTTTACAGGTGACGCTAAGCCAACAGTGTGGGTGATAGGCCACTTGTATATGTATTGGGCAGAAAAAAGGGCGAAAGTCTGCCCAGGCGGGAGGAAATTAGAGTTTCATAACACATATTTCAACTAGAGAGGTATTAGAGGCCTGCTATGGCCACAGGTACTAATGGAGGTAATCAAGGTAGGGAGAGAGACAAGATGTCCTGTCATCTTAGTTATACAGGCCGGGGGAAACAACCTAGGTCATCACAACAGCGCATAACTAATGGCAATAATGAAACTAGACACTGAGCGCTTCAGAGAATTTTTCACAAAGCTAGCTATAGCATGGTCAGAGATTGTGCCGATAGCGGTATGTCAAGGTGCGCGAGACATCACGGCCATCGAACGGACAAGGCGGGTAATAAATATTCGGATGGCAAAATTTAGAAGAGACAGAGGCAGTGTAGTGGTACGACACTGACAACTGGAAGGAGATAAAGCAGGCCTCATACGGTCTGACGTTGTTCACTTAATGGATATTGTACTGGACATATTCCTGTCAGGACTCCAGGACGGAGTGGAACAAGCGTTAAGAGTGATGGGTGGGGGTCAGAGTCCTGCGTACGAGTACGCAGGATCCTCCGTGGCCTGGAAATAGAAAGGACATGTTGGAGAGTTACACTTGTTGGCCAACTTGCCGGAGTGGAGACCCAGGGCATGCTGCAACAAGCTGAATTATTTTAGAAATAAAATGCCTTTCTAATGGAATGAGTATAAAGAGTTAATAAAGCTGTGACCGATCCTCACCCATCCAGTTGTAAGAGTTACATTATTGTATTGTCAAGGAAAGGGGGGCGGTAGGGGGGCTGAGCGTCTGGGTTTGGTTGGGGTACCCACAGTCTGCCTAGGCTAGATGCATTTAAAAATTCTTAATAGATACACAGGCGGTGCAGCTTGCTTCGCAGCTGGGCTACTATGCCCAAAGTATTGCCTAGGCTAGATGCAGTTAAAAATTCTACGCTGACTAGCAGACATTGAAGATTTGGAGCAGACCTCTGAGTAAACAGCTCTTCAGACTCAACCATCTGTGTTACCCCAAGCCATAGTGTATGTAGTTTCTTACAGTTAAAAGGGGGGGGAGTGACCCAACCCACCTGGAATCGACGATGCCAACGTCACGTAAGACACAGCAAGGGGACTCCAAAAAGAGTCTCCATTTTTTCCCAAAATTTTGGCACAGACACCACTTAACCCTAGAACGCATACCTGGGGCCTCGCAGGCCTGCCCTGTTAATTGTTTTCTATTTTCTGCAAGATTACTTTAGTTAGAATTTTGAAACTCTAGGTATTCTTCATGTATATAGTTGTTTGTCATTTGAGTTTGAGTTATTCCATGTTATTTGCACACGGGCCTAAAAGGCCCCAGATATATGAAAGTGTAGATTTTTATGGTCATGCGTTCTAGGGTTAAGTGGCATCAATTGCCCCACAGTTGCTTAAAACGGTTGGTGAGGTGATTTTACCAAATCCTCAAGGTTTTAGTCTCCCAAGGATAACACAGGGGTAGAAAAGTCCTTGCGAAGGTCTCGAAAATCCACTGTGTCCTCCAGGCGGAAAGGCAGCATTTCTGTAGCCAAGAGCTTGCAGATTGTGAAATTCAACCTCTTAGCTTTCTCATGGCTAGGAGGAAATGGTCTTTTACTTTTCCACATCTGAGAGACCGAGGGCTGGCTGTTGTGCTTAGATGGGGTTGAGTAGGGTGTCCCCGGCAAACTGCCGGTCTGTGAGGAAGATGCAGGCGGACAGGTTAGGTTGCCTTGATCCAAAGGTGGTGCTCTCGATGTCAGAGAGCGCTCAACACCAGCAGGTGTTTCCACTTCCCAATGAACTGACGACCTGCCAATCACACTGGCTGTTGCAGGTAAAGAGGTGGCAGGTCTGCGTCCAAAAACATGTGTGACTGCTGTCCCCCCAGTCACAGAGGATGAAGAGGCCGCGGATGCACAAGATGGGGCAGACGGTGGTTGGCCCAACCTGCTAGGCCACATTGTAGCACAGTGAGCTTCCCACTGCAACTTATGCTTCATATCCATGTGACGGTACATGCATGAAGTACTCAAACTATGAATTTTTTGGCCTCTACTTAGCTTTTGCTGACAAATGTTACAGATAACACGGGTTGGGTCATCTTTATCGATCTGAAAAAATGCCCAGGCTATGCAAGGCTTAGCACCCATGCGACCTGAAGAGCCACCACGACTTGTGGTGAGAGGCAGAGTTGTGTTTGAGGATGCAGTTGTTGACGTGCTTCCAGTACTACGTCTCTGTCCAGGAAGGCGCAACCTGACCTCGTCGTCACTAGCATTCTCCTCCACCTCCTCTGCTGACCTCATCTCTTGGCTGACTGTGGGTTGACAGTAAGTGGGATCTCCAACCTCATCATCATCACCCTGTGTGTTATCACACCCGCCGTCCTCAGAGCCAACCTGTTCCTGCCCTGACAAAAAACTAAAGTTGTCGATCCAATCAGGTATTTGAGTCTCATCATCGTCTTCCTCATTGTCTCCACCAACAGGAATTACAGTTTGGGAATGAGGGTCCACATTATGGTCAGAACCTTCGGCGTCTGGTCCTGGATCCGACTCATAAAGATTCTGGGCATCAGTGCAGATCATTTCCTCGTCTGGATTCACAGAAGCGCTGGAGCCGACCTCCGATCCCAGGCTATAGTATGAGGAAACAGATCTGCAGACTCAACCATCTGTTCTACCTCATACTCAGACGGGCAGCTGGAGATTTGGGAGCTGTGAGGAAGCAAGTGCGATTGGGGTGACACCTCTGAGGACTGGAGTATTTGTGATGTTGAAGTTGATGGGGAGGAGAGCCCACTTAAAGGAGCACTTGATATCCGTTGAAGCACCTGCTGTTTTTGTGCCTCATCTGGAATTTGTAATGATTGGCGTGACCGTAAGAAAGGGATCTTATCACATTGTCCGCTAAAAGAAGTAGACATTTTAGTTTGGCTGGAAGAAGGTCTTTCTTCTGCAGATGTTACTGTTGCTTTAACACCTACCCCACGGACACAACCTTTTTTCCCCTTCCCAACACGCCTATTCCCCTTTCCACCTGCAGCAGGCCTTTTTCCACTCATTTTGGTGGTTAACTAATTCACAACTCTGGAGTTGTTTGCACAAAAAAACAATGGATGGGAACCGAGCAGAGCTGAGTGGCCAAGCTGGGGTATTAGGCCAAAACTATTGGCTGGGTTAGATGCAGAAAAAAATTATATTCAATTTGCAACCTGATGGAGGTCAGTATAGATGGACTAATAGAATAAGTCCCACACACTGCTAGAACCCCAAATATTTTTTCAGAGCTAGATGCAGATAAAAATTATTTTTCATTTGCAACCTGATGGAGGTCAGTATAGATGGACTAATAGAACAAGTCCCACACACTGCTAGAAGCCCAAATATTTTTTCAGAGCTAGATGCAGAAAAAAATTATATTCAATTTGCAACCTGATGGAGGTCAGTATAGATGGACTAATAGAACAAGTCCCACACACTGCTAGAAGCCCAAATATTTTTTCAGAGCTAGATGCAGAAAAAAATTATATTCAATTTGCAACCTGGTGGAGGTCAGTATAGATGGACTAATAGAACAAGTCCCACACACTGCTAGAAGCCCAAATATTTTTTCAGAGCTAGATGCAGATAAAAATAATTTTTAATTTGCAACCTGATGGAGGTCAGTATAGAAGGACTAATAGACCAAGTCCCACACACTGCTAGAAGCCCAAATATTTTTTCAGAGCTAGATGCAGAAAAAAATTATATTCAATTTGCAACCTGATGAAGGTCAGAATAGATGGACTAATAGACCAAGTCCCACACACTGCTAGAAGCCAATATATTTTTTCAGAGCTAGATGCAGATAAAAAAAAAAATTAATTTGCAACCTGATGGAGGTCAGTATAGATGGACTAATAGACCAAGTCCCACACACTGCTAGAAGCCCAAATATTTTTTCAGAGCTAGATGCAGATAAAAATTATTTTTAATTTGCAAACTGATGGAGGTCAGCATAGATGGACTAATAGACCAAGTCCCACACACTGCAAGAAGGCCAAATATTTTTTCAGAGCTAGATGCAGACAAAAATTATTTTTAATTTGCAACCTGATGGAGGTCAGTATAGATGGACTAATAGACCAAGTCCCACACACTGCTAGAAGCCGAAATATTTTTTCAGAGCTAGATGCAGATAAAAATTATTTTTAATTTGCAACCTGATGGAGGTCAGTATAGATGGACGAATAGACTAAGTCACACACACTGCTAGAATCCCAAATATTTTTTCAGAGCTAGATGCAGAAAAAAATTATATTCAATTTGCAAACTGATGGAGGTCAGTATAGATGGACTAATAGACCAAGTCCCACACACTGCTAGAAGCCCAAATATTTTTTCAGAGCTAGATGCAGATAAAAATTATTTTTAATTTGCAACCTGATGGAGGTCAGTATAGATGGACTAATAGAACAAGTCCCACACACTGCTAGAAGCCCAAATATTTTTTCAGAGCTAGATGCAGAAAAAAATTATATTCAATTTGCAACCTGATGGAGGTCAGTATAGATGGACTAATAGAACAAGTCCCACACACTGCTAGAAGCCCAAATATTTTTTCAGAGCTTGATGCAGAAAAAAATTATATTCAATTTGCAACCTGGTGGAGGTCAGTATAGATGGACTAATAGACCAAGTCCCACACACTGCTAGAAGCCCAAATATTTTTTCAGAGCTAGATGCTAGAGATGAGCGTTGTTCTACTCGAACTGTTCGCCAATCTCAAATTCGAGCTGTTTTGGGCGGTGTTCGAACCGTTCGGCGAACACGAACAATTTGAGAAAAATTCGGCTGTTCGAGGTTATGTTCGATAACTGTTCGTGCACCAAAATCATAACTGGATTTTTTCTCAGTAATGATGAAAATTAATGTTAATACGCAGTTTGAGTGTACAGCGGGGTGGGGGGAGGGGCAGGGGTTGGATCTCTGCAGGAACAATGAAGATCTCCATTTTTTTTTCTCTTTCCCGCATTTACAGTGGGGAGGTGCAATCTGTCAGCTTATCAGCAGCGCACACACGGAGCGAAGTGCTTTTTTTCACACAAGCAAGGGCATGTGTCATTGGCAGTGTATGTCACATGTCCTTGCCCTATAAGACCAAGCCATTTTCCCCGTCGCCACCATTTTCTCACTGCTGCAGCTGTGTGTTAGACGGCACCGCTTTTGCTGTGTGCGCTATACCTTGTTAATTTCAAGCCAATTTTCGCACAAATCTACAGATAGCTTGGGAGTAGGGAATAATTGTGATTGCAGTCCTTTTAAGGACTAGGTTACAGCATTTCCTACGACTTTTATCAGGCAGGTCTGTGCTCTTAAATAGATAGATTGTGGGATTAAAGACTAATTGTAATTGGAGTCCTTTTCAGGACTAGGTTACATCAGTTCCTATCAGTTTTTGCCAGGCAGGTCTGTGCCAGTGCTGTGCAAGTTTTTTTCACAGCATTTGGCTGAATCTAGCAAAGCTAATCCTTTTTGGCCTATTGCAGAGTGTGTTAGTCAGTGGAGTAGCCTATCTGTGTTGCAAGATATACCACCTGTGTATAGAATACCAATTTTTTTACTGCACCTAGTGAAGTAAAATCTTTTGGGCATAGCATCATTCTATTAGTCCATCTATACTGACCTCCATCAGGTTGCAAATTGAATATAATTTTTTTATGCATCTAGCTCTGAAAAAATATTGGGCTTCTAGCTGTGTGTATGACTTGTTCTATTAATCCATCTATACAGACCTCCATCAGGTTGCAAACTGAATATATTTTTTTCTGCATCTACCTCTGAAAAAATATTGGGCTTCTAGCAGTTTGTGGGACTTGTTGTATTAGTCCATCTATACTGACCTCCATCAGGTTGCAAACTGAATATATATTTTTTTCTGCATCTACCTCTGAAAAAATATTGGGCTTCTAGCTGTGTGTGGGACTTGTTCTATTAATCCATCTATACAGACGTCCATCAGGTTGCAAACTGAATATATTTTATTCTGCATCTACCTCTGAAAAAATATTGGGCTTCTAGCTGTGTGTGGGACTTGTTGTATTAGTCCATCTATACTGACCTCCATCAGGTTGCAAACTGAATATATTTTTTTCTGCATCTACCTCTGAAAAAATATTGGGCTTCTAGCTGTGTGTGGGACTTGTTCTATTAATCCATCTATACAGACTTCCATCAGGTTGCAAACTGAATATATTTTTTTCTGCATCTACCTCTGAAAAAATATTGGGCTTCTAGCTGTGTGTGGGACTTGTTGTATTAGTCCATCTATACTGACCTCCATCAGGTTGCAAACTGAATATATTTTTTTCTGCATCTACCTCTGAAAAAATATTGGGCTTCTAGCTGTGTGTGGGACTTGTTCTATTAATCCATCTATACAGACCTCCATCAGGTTGCAAACTGAATACATTTTTTTCTGCATCTACCTCTGAAAAAATATTTGGCCTTCTAGCAGTGTGTGGGACTTTCTCTATTAGTCCATCTATACTGACCTCCATCAGGTTGCAAATTAAAAATAATTTTTATCTGCATCTAGCTCTGAAAAAATATTTGGCCTCCTAGCAGTGTGTGGGACTTTCTCTATTAGTCCATCTATACTGACCTCCATCAGGTTGCAAATTAAAAATAATTTTTATCTGCATCTAGCTCTGAAAAAATATTTGGCCTTCTAGCAGTGTGTGGGACTTTCTCTATTAGTCCATCTATACTGACCTCCATCAGGTTGCAAATTGAATATAATTTTTTTCTGCATCTAACCCAGCCAATAGTTTTGGCCTAATACCACAGTTTGGCCACTCAGCTCTGCTCGGTTTCCATCCATTGTTTTTTTGTGCAAACAACTCCAGAGTTGTTAATTAGTTAACCACCAAAATGAGTGGAAAAAGGCCTGTTGCTGGTGGAAAGGGGAATAGGCGTGTTGGGAAGGGGAAAAAAGGTTGTGTCCGTGGGGTAGGTGTTAAAGCAACAGTAACATCTGCAGAAGAAAGACCATCTTCCAGCCAAACTAAAATGTCTACTTCTTTTAGCGGACAATGTGATAAGATCCCTTTCTTACGGCCACGCCAATCGCTACAAATTCCAGATGAGGCACAAAAACAGCAGGTGCTTCAACGGATATCAAGTGCTCCTTTAAGTGGGCTCTCCTCCACATCAACTTCAACATCACAAATACTCCAGTCCTCAAAGGTGTCACCCCAATCGCACTTGCTTCCTCACAGCTCCCAAATCTCCAGCTGCCCGTCTGAGTATGAGGTAGAACAGATGGTTGAGTCTGCAAAGCTGTTTACTCATACTATAGCCTGGGAATCAGAGGTCGACTCCAGCGCTTCTGTGAATCCAGACGAGGAAATGATGTGCAATGATGCCCAGAATCTTTATGAGTCGGATCCAGGACCAGACGCAGAAGGTTCTGACCATAATGTAGACCCTCATACCTAAACTGTAACTCCTGTTGGTGGAGACAATGAGGAAGACGATGATAAGACTCAAATACCTGATTGGAGCGACAACTTTAGTTTTTTGTCAGGGCAGTAACAGGTTGGCTCTGAGGACGACGGGTGTGATAACGCACAGGGTGATGATGATGAGGTTGGAGATCCCACTTACTGTCAACCCACAGTCAGCCAAGAGATGAGGTCAGCAGAGGAGGTGGAGGAAGATGCTAGTGACGACGAGGTCAGGTTGCGCCTTCCTGGACAGAGACGTAGTACTGGAAGCACGTCAACAACTGCATCCTCAAACACAACTCTGCCTCTCACCACAAGTCGTGGTGGCTCTTCAGGTCGCATGGGTGCTAAGCCTTGCATAGCCTGGGCATTTTTTCAGATCGATAAAGATGACCCAACTCGTGTTATCTGTAACATTTGTCAGCAAAAGCTAAGTAGAGGCCAAAAAATACATAGTTTGAGTACTTCATGCATGAACCGGCACATGGACATGAAGCATAAGTTGCAGTGGGAAGCTCAGTGTGCTACAATGCGGCCTAGCCGGCCGGGCCAACCACCGTCTGCCATATCTTGTGCATCCGCGGCCTCTTCATCCTCTGTGACTGGGGGGACAGCAGTCACACCTGTTTTGGGGCGCAGACCTGCCACCTCTTTACCCCCAACAGCCAGCGTGATTGGCAGGTCATCATTTTCTTTGGAGGTGGTGTTGAGCGCTGTCCGACATCGATAGCACCACCTTTGGATCAAGGCAACCTAACATGTCCGCCTGCATCTTCCTCACAGACCGGCAGTTTGCCGGGGACACCCTTATCAACCTCGTCTAAGCACAATAGCCAGCCCTCGGTCCCTCAGATGTGGACAAGTAAAAGACCATTTCCTCCTAGCCATGAGAAAGCTAAGAGGTTGAATTTCACCATCTGCAAGCTCTTGGCTACAGAAATGCTGCCTTTCCGCCTGGTGGACACAAAGGATTTTCGAGACCTTATGTCCGTCGCAGTGCCCCAGTACCAGATGCCCAGTCGGCACTACTTCTCAAAGAAAGGTGTGCCTGCGCTCCACCAGCATGTCGCACACAACATCACCGCTTCTTTGAGAAACTCTTTGTGTGACAGGGTGCATTTCACCACAGACACTTGGACGAGTAGGCATGGACAGGGGCGTTACATGTCGCTGACTGGGCACTGGGTAACTATGGTGACAGCAGGACAAGGGGCTGATGTCCAAGTCTTGCCGTCCCCACGAGTTGTACGTCAATCCTCTTTATGTCAAAGTTCCTCCACTGCTTCTGCCTCCTCAACCTCCTCTCGGTCTTCCACCTGCACCCAAAGCCTGTCTGGTCATGCCACAAGCTTTCTAACTGCGCAGAAGGGATCCTGCACACCTCCTTACTATGCTGGCAGTAGGGCTCAACGTCATCAGGCGGTTTTTACATTGAAATGTCTGGGAAATGTGAGTCACACAGCTGAGGAGTTGTGGTCAGCTCTGGAGAACCAATTTCATGAATGGTTGTCTCCACTGGACCTGAAACCAGGGAAGGCCGTGTGCGACAATGCTGCAAACCTGGGTGCGGCCCTTCACCGGGGCAATGTCACACACGTGCCTTGTATGGCTCACGTGTTGAACCTGGTTGTCCAGCAATTTTTAGCCCACTATCCCAGACTAGATGGCCTTCTGCAGAGG
The DNA here is from genome assembly GCF_046119375.1 of Phyllobates terribilis. NCBI lineage: Eukaryota > Metazoa > Chordata > Amphibia > Anura > Dendrobatidae > Phyllobates > Phyllobates terribilis. The sequence continues at coordinate 256,688,533 of NW_027362764.1, forward strand.
GCACGGTCGCTGTGTGCTCACTTCCGCCGTTCGCATCCCGCAGCTCAGCGACTTACATCTCTACAGAAGTCGTTGGGCCTGCCACTTCACCGGCTAAAATGCGATGTGCCTACCCGGTGGAATTCAACTCTGCACATGTTGCAGCGACTGTGGCAGCACCGACAAGCCCTGGTGCAATACGTTCTGACGTATAGCCTGGGCCAACGAGATCCACAGGTGGGACAAATCACGCTGGAGGAGTGGTCTCAGATCAGGGACCTATGCACCCTTCTGCACAGTTTTGAAATGGCGACGAAGATGTTTAGTGCTGACGATGCCATTATCAGCATGACTATTCCGGTGATTTACATGCTGGAGCACATGTTAAACAGAATTCGGAGTCAGGTGGTGGCACAAGAGGAGGTGGAGGAAGTAGAGGAGGAGGAGTTGTATGCGGAAGGGCTAACATCTGCAAGGTCCAGACGGTCGGCAGCACCAAGGCGGCAGGCATGTGAGGGTGGGGGAGATGGTTTTACCAGGGCGCATGGTAGCAGCCAAACTAGTGAGGAAGGTGCAGGAGCCCAGGAAGAAGTGGAGGACGAACTGATGGAAGACTCATCAGATGAGGGAGACCTTGATCACATTTCTGTTGTGCGAGGTTGGGGGGAGAGGACAGAGGAAGGAAGCATGATTGTTACCTCGCCACCAACACAACAGGGACTTGGTGCTCCTGGATGAGCAACACACATGAGTGCCTTCTTGCTGCACTACCTGCAACATGACCCTCGAATTGTGAGAATTAGAAATAATCCTGACTACTGGGTTGCCACACTGTTAGATCCCCGGTACAAAAGTAAATTTGCAGAAATTATTCCTGCCATAGAAAGGGATGCACGCATGCAGGAGTATCAGCAGAGACTGTTGCAGAATCTTACATGTGCTTTTCCACAAAATACCAGTGGTGCACGTAGTGAATCTCACAGTTCCAACTTGCCAACCGTGGGACCGTCAAGTGTTCAGCACTCAAACCGTAACAGAACCACAGTATCTGCTGGTAACATCAATTTTGCGGAATCATTTCACCACATTTTTAGCCCATCCTTTGCAAGGCCACAGGAGACAAGAAGTCTGACACATAGTCAACGCCTAGAGACGATGGTACAGGAGTATCTCCAAGTAAACATTGAAGCCATGACTGTGTCACTGGACCCTTGCTCTTTTTGGGCTTCCAATCTGGATAAATGGCCGGAGCTAGCCACTTACGCCTTGGAGATCTTGTCATGCCCCGCAGCCAGCGTTCTGTCTGAACGTGTGTTCAGCGCTGCTGGTGGTGTGCTGACAGATAAGTGCACGCGGCTCTCCACTGATAATGTAGACAGACTCACGTTCATAAAGATGAACAAATCATGTATCCGAAACGACTTTTCTACCCGTGTCATCCTGGGGAGAGTAAAAGCTTGATGATTGGTTAAAATCACCCTACCAACCATTTTAAGCTTTCAAATTACTAATCATGTTTATCTGTATCTTGGCTGGAAAATAATTTGGGCTTTGTAGCAGTGTGCAGCACTGATTCTATTAGGCCATCTATAATAAGCTCCACCAGATTTAAAATTACTAATCATGTTTATCTGTATCTTGACTGGAAAATAATTTGGGCTTTGTAGCAGTGTGCAGCACTGATCCTATTAGGCCATCTATACTAAAGCTTCACCAGATTTAAAATTAATAATAATTTTTAGCTGCATCTAGCCTGGAAAATAATTTTGGGGCTCCGAGATGCGCAAGACACATAAGTGCCTTCTTGCTGCACTACCTGCAGCATGACCCTCATATTGTCAGAATTCGAAGTAATCATGACTACTGGGTTGCCACACTCTTAGATCCCCCAAACTTTTCGATCAACCTTTTCATTTTAATAAAGACCAAAAAAATGGTCATTTTTGAAATTATAAGCATTAGCAGGTTGTTAGAAACTGAAATCAAACAGTTTTCAACTGAAAACTTTATTCTAGGAGATGTTACATTTTCACATAGGACCCCTTGTTCGAAAGGAGCTTCTGAACTCTCTCGTCCATTGAATTTGTCAGGTTTTGGATGGTTTCTGCTTCAATTGTTTTGCATGAGGACAGAATACCCTCCCAGAGCTGTTGCTTAGATGTGAACTGCCTCCTGCCATCATAGACACTCCTTTTAATGATGCTCCAAAGGTTCTGAATGGGGTAGAGGTCAGGGGAGCATGGGGGTCACACCATAAGTTTGTCCCCTTTTATGCCCATATCAGCCAGAGATGCAGATGTTTTATGTGCAGCATGAGATGGTGCATTATCATGCAAAAAAATGAACTTGCTGTGAAATACACGGTTCTTCTTCTTGAACCATTGCAGGAAGTGCTGTTTGAGAAAATCCACATACATTATGGAGTTCATCTTTAGCGCCTTCAGGGATCCTAAAGGGGCCGACAATCTCTCTCCCCATGATTCCAGCCCAAAACATTACTCCACCTTCTCCTTGTTGGCGCTGTAGCCGTGTTTGCGTGGGGTGTCCATCAACCAGCCATCCTCCACTCCATCCATCTGGACCATCGAGCGCTGCACGGCACTCATCCGTGAACAAAACAGTTTTGAAATCAGTCTTCATGTAATGTTTGGCCCACTGGAGCCGTTTCTGCTTGTGTGAAGTGGATAGAGGAGGTCGACAGGATAGCGTATGCACAGCTGCAAACCTCTGAAGGACCCTGCATCTTGTTGTTCGGGGGACGTTGGAGGCACCAGCAGCTTCAAAAACTTGTCTGCTGCTATGACAAGGCTTTTTTGCCACTGCTCTTTCAACCTGACGTAATTGCCTGTAGGAAAGAGTCCTCAATTTGCCCTTATCAGCACGCACACGTGTGTACTGTGAATCAGCTACATACTTCTTGATTGCCAAGACACTTCATCCTGATCATCGCACAATGTTGATTGTAGTCATGCCTTGACCTAAACACTCCACAATTTGTTGCTTCTCAGCAGCCGACAGATCCTTTTTCTTTCCCATTTTGGCAGAAAATGTAGGCTGCTTAATAATGTGAGACAGCCTTCTTAAGTAGTCTTGCCTTTCATTGGACACACCTGCCAAACTAATTAACACAGGTGTCTGCAATTGCTTACAGTGATATAAAGAGTAGTGTTGAGCCACCCCCGTAGTGTTCGAGTTCGGTTCGGTTCGTCGAACACCCGTGTGTTCGCCGAACTGTTCGTCGAACTGTTCGTCGAACACCTTCGAACACCGTTAAAACCAATGGCAGGCAAACAAAAACACATAGAAACACATAGAAAACACCTTCAAAGGTGTCCAAAAGCTGACAAACTGCTCAGAAGACACAACTAACACATAGAAAAGTGACAAGTACATATAGTCATGCGAAAAGAAAAGAGGTGGAGGAGTAAAAGGAGGGGGAGACACAGATATAGGCATGTCATGCCCTTCTAAAATCCAAAAAGTGAGAAGCCGAGACGGCCAGTCCGCTCCTGCCCGTGCCACCTCCGTGTCGTCGGGTTTGTGCCAGAGCCGTGGTGAACCCTGACGGCCAGCCCCCCTCTCCCAATACTGGTGCCTGTCCGCTGGTGGGTCGAGAGAGCCCCCCTGTGGTGGAGGCAGCTCTAAGCTTTTTAATTTAAATTGTCCCTCTAATTTGAATGAATACACTTTAAATCCATTTACAAGGATCTATTGGAGGGCAAGTCTCATGCCAGCAGCCGCGTAATTCCAGCTCCAGTAGCGTCCACTAAAGCTGCTGCAGTTAAAAAGCTTTTATAAGGATCGAGCTCGGCTGTCCACCGCAAGGCATCCTAGTGCCAGTCCCAGCCCCTATGCCTTGGGGTGCCTCCTGATGCTCTTCACTAAGTATCCCGTGGTCCCGAAGCATTTCCTTTGAAAAAATTAAGTGTCCAAACTACAGGTGGTGTAGCTTGCTTAACAGCCGGGATAATCCGCTGACTAGCAGACACTGCTACTAGGCACAAAGTATTTCCTGGGCTAGATGCAGTTAAAAATTTGTAAGTAGATACTCTCGTTGGATGCTGAGAAAGCATTCCATAGAGTCTCCTGGCACGCCATATCTGATTCTCTTAAAAAGCTTGGGGTAGGGGTCTAGGGGACCCTTTTATAGCCAAAATCACGGCCCTGTATCACAATACGTCACCTAGGCTGAAGATAAATGGAACTGTAGCACCAAGGGCTCGGTTGCTACAGACGTATTGCACCTCACCCAGAGGTGTGATATCTCACTCTCAGATAAGGATGGAGTGTGGATCAGGACCCGACACCTGCATGCATTACACCACATTGCCGTGGGGCAGGGCGACCAATATGCCCCTGAGATGGGCACGACAGTCCCTGTCCCTGGCTGGAGTGGGGGGAGGGAACACTGAGGAAGGGGAACCCTGCAGTGCAGGAGCAGGGAGGAAGCAGTTCCTGGGTGCATTGAGAAGGGAGTATAAAAGGTGGGCACCATCTTAGTTCAGTGCAGAGAAGTCTGAGCAGAAGTGGCAGGGAGCAGGGGCTCTGCATGAGCTCTGCTCCGGAGGCGGGCCTAGTAACAGAGGCCCAGGCCTGCAAGAGGGAGAAGGAAGGAAGAGGAGCGGAGAAGGCTCCAGGAACGAGGAATGAAGGGATCCCAGGGGTGCGGACGGGCGAGTCGCCACCGCACGCCCGAATCCACCTGCGTGGAGGGGTCAGGCCAAAGGGGGAGACCGGTCCCCGAACTAGTGGAGGCAGGAAACGACCCTCAGCTAGAAACCGGAGGCTCTGACATTTTATGTGGCGCAGCCCCTTGCTCCACCCGCTAGGAAGGCACCACATAGGGTCAGGGAAACTGGCGCCAAGTTTACCAAGAGGAGGCCCGAGGCAGCCGGACAGAAGTGTTGGTAAGAAAGGCCAGACAAAGGACACACAAAGGGGGTCCTGTGAAGCGCTCCAAAGTTATCTGGGAGTTGTCTGAGCCCCTCACCTGGTGAGCACAGTACGACGTGGGCAGCCGTTACCTGCAGACGTGGTCTGGATAATAAGAACTGTGAGTAAAGGCCCTGAACTGCATCACTGACTCCGTGTCGTTACTGCTGCTGCCCTGCACCATCACCCCCATCCTCCGCATACACTGCCCTGAGGCTATACTCCTCCCGTGGGGAGTTATGCTACGCTCTGCTGCACCCACAACACCAGCCTTAGCGGTCTGCCCTGTAGCGGCGGTTCACTCTGACCGCAATCCACGGGTAGCGTAGTCGGACATTTAAACATCAAAACCACATAAATAGTTCCGCCACTGGTTTGACCGCCCTGAGCCACGGAACCGGATCGCCGCCACGAAGACTACAACCACCAGCATCCACCAAAAAGGGTCCGGCTCCGGGTGTCCCAAGGCCCAGGGGGTGCATCAGAACATTTTCATCACCTTTCACAATCACCAATGGGACAAGGCAGGGATGTCCTCTGTCCCCTCTCTTATACATCCTAGTGACGGAGCACCTGCTCTCATCAATTCGCCATAACCCCAATATTAGGTGGATTGAGGTGGGAGGCACCGAGTACAAGTGCTCTCTATTTGCTGATGATGTCCTAGTATATATCACTCAATCACATATATCCATCCCTGTTGTTATGGCTGAAATAGATCACTTTGTTACATGGTAAAATTTTAAAATCAATGCAGCGAAGTCTGAGGCCCTCGATGTCTCCCTCCCTAAATCCATATAGGATTCCATCCAGTCCAACTTTCCCTTTGCCTGGCCCTCACAGGGTATCAAATACTTAGGAATTCCTATTCATAGAGACCTCTCCCATCTATGTTATCTTAATTTTGGGCCCTTTATTGAACAACTCCATACAGACCACGGTTGGCAAGTTAGAACTGTAAGATTCACTACGTGAACCACTGGTGTTTTGTGGAAAAGCACATGTACACCGCGTTCCAAATTATTATGCAAAAAGTGTTTAGGAGTGATAAGGGAAGAATTTGTTTGTTTGTCAGTTAAACTCATTGATGGTGATGTGTGTCAGGGCTCTTTATATCACTGTAAGCAATTGCAGACACCTGTGCTAATTAGTTTGGCAGGTGTGTCCAATGAAAGGCAAGACTACTTAAGAAGGCTCTCTCACATTATTAAGCAGCCTACATTTTCTGCCAAAATGGGAAAGAAAAAGGATGTGTCGGCTGCTGAGAAGCAACAAATTGTGGAGTGTTTAGGTCAAGGCATGACTACAATCAACATTGTGCGATGATCAGGATGAAGTGTCTTGGCAATCAAGAAGTATGTAGCTGATTCACAGTACACACGTGTGCGTGCTGATAAGGGCAAATTGAGGACTCTTTCCTACAGGAAATTACGTCAGGTTGAAACAGCAGCGGCAAAAAAGCCTTGTCATAGCAGCAGACAAGTTTTTGAAGCTGCTTGTGCCTCCAACGTCCCCCGAACAACAAGATGCAGGGTCCTTCAGAGGTTTGCAGCTGTGCATATGCCATCCTGTCGACCTCCTCTATCCACTTCACACAAGCAGAAATGGCTCCAGTGGGCCAAACATTACATGAAGACTGATTTCAAAACTGTTTTGTTCACGGATGAGTGCCGTGCAGCGCTCGATGGTCCAGATGGATGGAGTGGAGGATGGCTGGTTGATGGACACCCCACGCAAACACGGCTACAGCGCCAACAAGGAGGAGGTGGAGTAATGTTTTGCGCTGGAATCATGGGGAGAGAGATTGTCGGCCCCTTTAGGATCCCTGAAGGCGCTAAAGATGAACTCCATAATGTATGTGGATTTTCTCAAACAGCACTTCCTGCCATGGTTCAAGAAGAAGAACCGTGTATTTCACAGCAAGATCATTTTTCTGCATGATAATGCACCATCTCATGCTGCACATAAAACATCTGCATCTCTGGCTGATATGGGCATAAAAGGGGACAAACTTATGGTGTGACCCCCATGCTCCCCTGACCTCTACCCCATTCAGAACCTTTGGAGCATCATTAAAAGGAGTGTCTATGATGGCGGGAGGCAGTTCACATCTAAGCAACAGCTCTGGGAGGGTATTATTTCCTCATGCAAAACAATTGAAGCAGAAACCATCCAAAACCTGACAAATTCAATGGACGAGAGAGTTCAGAAGCTCCTTTCGAACAAGGGGTCCTATGTGAAAATGTAACATCACCTAGAATAAAGTTTTGAGTTGAAAACTGTTTGATTTCAGTTTCTAACAACCTGCTAATGCTTATAATTTCAAAAATGACCATTTTTTTGGTCTTTATTAAAATGAAAAGGTTGATCGAAAAGTTTGGGGGATCTAAGAGTGTGGCAACCCAGTAGTCATGATTACTTCGAATTCTGACAATATGAGGGTCATGCTGCAGGTAGTGCAGCAAGAAGGCACTTATGTGTCTTGCGCATCTCGGAGCCCCAAAATTATTTTCCGGGCTAGATGCAGCTAAAAATTATTTTTAATTTTAAATCTGGTGAAGCTTATTATAGATGGCCTCATAGGATCAGTGCTGCACACTGCTACAAAGCCCAAATTATTTTCCAGTCAAGATACAGATAAACATGATTAGTAATTTGAAAGCTTAAAACGGTTGGTAGGGTGATTTTAACCAATCATCAAGCTTTTACTCTCCCCAGGATGACACAGGGGTAGAAAAGTCATTTCGGATCCATGATTTGTTCATCTTTATGAATGTGAGTCTGTCTACATTATCAGTGGAGAGCCGCGTGCGCTTATCTGTCAGCACACCACCAGCAGCGCTGAACACACGTTCAGACAGAACGCTGGCTGCGGGGCATGACAAGATCTCCAAGGCGTAAGTGGCTAGCTCCAGCCATTTATCCAGATTGGAAGCCCAAAAAGAGCAAGGGTCCAGTGACACAGTCGTGGCTTCAATGTTTACTTGGAGATACTCCTGTACCATCGTCTCTAGGCGTTGACTATGTGTCAGACTTCTTGTCTCCTGTGGCCTTGCAAAGGATGGGCTAAAAAAGTGGTGAAATGATTCCGCAAAATTGATGTTAACAGCAGATACTGTGGTTCTGTTACGGTTTGAGTGCTGAACACTTGACGGTCCCACGGTTGGCAAGTTGGAACTGTGAGATTCACTACGTGCACCACTGGTATTTTGTGGAAAAGCACATGTAAGATTCTGCAACAGTCTCTGCTGATACTCCTGCATGTGTGCATCCCTTTCTATGGCAGGAATAATTTCTGCAAATTTACTTTTGTACCGGGGATCTAACAGTGTGGCAACCCAGTAGTCAGGATTATTTCTAATTCTCACAATTCGAGGGTCATGTTGCAGGTAGTGCAGCAAGAAGGCACTCATGTGTGTTGCGCATCCAGGAGCACCAAGTCCCTGTTGTGTTGGTGGCGAGGTAGCAATCATGCTTCCTTCCTCTGTCCTCTCCCCCCAACCTCGCACAACAGAAATGTGATCAAGGTCTCCCTCATCTGATGAGTCTTCCATCAGTTCGTCCTCCACTTCTTCCTGGGCTCCTGCACCTTCCTCACTAGTTTGGCTGCTACCATGCGCCCTGGTAAAAATATTCTCCCCCACCCTCACATGCCTGCCGCCTTGGTGCTGCCGACCGTCTGGACCTTGCAGATGTTAGCCCTTCCGCATACAACTCCTCCTCCTCTACTTCCTCCACCTCCTCTTGTGCCACCACCTGACTCCGAATTCTGTTTAACATGTGCTCCAGCATGTAAATCACCGGAATAGTCATGCTGATAATGGCATCGTCAGCAATAAACATCTTCGTCGCCATTTCAAAACTGTGCAGAAGGGTGCATAGGTCCCTGATCTGAGACCACTCCTCCAGCGTGATTTGCCCCACCTCTGAATCTCGTTGGCCCAGGCTATACGTCAGAACGTATTGCACCAGGGCTTGTCGGGGCTGCCACAGTCGCTGCAACATGTGCAGAGTTGAATTCCACCGGGTAGGCACATCGCATTTTAGCCGGTGAAGTGGCAGGCCCAACGACTTCTGTAGAGATGTAAGTCGCTGAGCTGCGGGATGCGAACGGCGGAAGTGAGCACACAGCGACCGTGCCCTCTGCAGAAGGCCATCTAGTCTGGGATAGTGGGCTAAAAATTGCTGGACAACCAGGTTCAACACGTGAGCCATACAAGGCACGTGTGTGACATTGCCCCGGCGAAGGGCCGCACCCAGGTTTGCAGCATTGTCGCACACGGCCTTCCCTGGTTTCAGGTCCAGTGGAGACAACCATTCATGAAATTGGTTCTCCAGAGCTGACCACAACTCCTCAGCTGTGTGACTCACATTTCCCAGACATTTCAATGTAAAAACCGCCTGATGACGTTGAGCCCTACTGCCAGCATAGTAAGGAGGTGTGCAGGATCCCTTCTGCGCAGTTAGAAAGCTTGTGGCATGACCAGACAGGCTTTGGGTGCAGGTGGAAGACCGAGAGGAGGTTGAGGAGGCAGAAGCAGTGGAGGAAAAATGACATAAAGAGGATTGACGCACAACTCGTGGGGACGGCAAGACTTGGACAGCAGCCCCTTGTCCTGCTGTCACCATAGTTACCCAGTGCCCAGTCAGCGACATGTAACGCCCCTGTCCATGCCTACTCGTCCAAGTGTCTGTGGTGAAATGCACCCTGTCACACACAGAGTTTCTCAAAGAAGCGGTGATGTTGTGTGCGACATGCTGGTGGAGCGCAGGCACACCTTTCTTTGAGAAGTAGTGCCGACTGGGCATCTGGTACTGGGGCACTGCGACGGACATAAGGTCTCGAAAATCCTCTGTGTCCACCAGGCGGAAAGGCAGCATTTCTGTAGCCAAGAGCTTGCAGATGGTGAAATTCAACCTCTTAGCTTTCTCATGGCTAGGAGGAAATGGTCTTTTACTTGTCCACATCTGAGGGACCGAGGGCTGGCTATTGTGCTTAGACGGGGTTGATAAGGGTGTCCCCGGCAAACTGCCGGTCTGTGAGGAAGATGCAGGCGGACATGTTAGGTTGCCTTGATCCAAAGGTGGTGCTATCGATGTCGGACAGCGCTCAAGACCAGCTGGTGTTACCACCTCCAAAGAAAATGATGACCTGCCAATCACGCTGGCTGTTGCGGGTAAAGAGGTGGCAGGTCTGCGCCCCAAAACAGGTGTGACTGCTGTCCCCCCAGTCACAGAGGATGAAGAGGCCGCGGATGCACAAGATATGGCAGACGGTGGTTGGCCCGGCCGGCTAGACCGCATTGTAGCACACTGAGCTTCCCACTGCAACTTATGCTTCATGTCCATGTGCCAATTCATGCATGAAGTACTCAAACTATGTATTTTTTGGCCTCTACTTAGCTTTTGCTGACAAATGTTACAGATAACACGAGTTGGGTCATCTTTATCGATCTGAAAAAATACCCAGGCTATGCAAGGCTTAGCACCCATGCGACCTGAAGAGCCACCACGACTTGTGGTGAGAGGCAGAGTTGTGTTTGAGGATGCAGTTGTTGACGTGCTTCCAGTACTACGTCTCTGTCCAGGAAGGCGCAACCTGACCTCGTCGTCACTAGCATCTTCCTCCACCTCCTCTGCTGACCTCATCTCTTGGCTGACTGTGGGTTGACAGTAAGTGGGATCTCCGACCTCATCATCATCACCCTGTGCGTTATCACACCCGTCGTCCTCAGAGCCAACCTGTTCCTGCCCTGACAGAAAACTAAAGTTGTTGCTCCAATCAGGTATTTGAGTCTTATCATCGTCTTCCTCATTGTCTCCACCAACAGTAGTTACAGTTTGGGAATGAGGGTCTACACTATGGTCAGAACCTTCTGCGTCTGGTCCTGGATCCGACTCATAAAGATTCTGGGCATCAGTGCAGATCATTTCCTCGTCTGGATTCACAGAAGCGCTGGAGTCGACCTCTGATTCCCAGGCTATAGTATGAGTAAACAGCTCTGCAGACTCAACCATCTGTTCTACCTCATACTCAGACGGGCAGCTGGAGATTTGGGAGCTGTGAGGAAGCAAGTGCGATTTGGGTGACACCTTTGAGGACTGGAGTATTTGTGATGTTGAAGTTGATGTGGAGGAGAGCCCACTTAAAGGAGCACTTGATATCCGTTGAAGCACCTGCTGTTTTTGTGCCTCATCTGGAATTTGTAGCGATTGGCGTGGCCGTAAGAAAGGGATCTTATCACATTGTCCGCTAAAAGAAGTAGACATTTTAGTTTGGCTGGAAGATGGTCTTTCTTCTGCACCTACCCCACGGACACAACCTTTTTTCCCCTTCCCAACACGCCTATTCCCCTTTCCACCAGCAGCAGGCCTTTTTCCAATCATTTTGGTGGTTAACTAATTCACAACTCTGGAGTTGTTTGCACAAAAAAACAATGGATGGTAACCGAGCAGAGCTGAGTGGCCAAACTGTGGTATTAGGCCAAAACTATTGGCTGGGTTAGATGCAGGAAAAAAATTATTTTTAATTTGCAACCTGATGGAGGTCAGTATAGATGGACTAATAGACCAAGTCCCACACACCGCTAGAAGCCCAAATATTTTTTCAGAGCTAGATGCAGAAAATTTTTTTATTCAATTTGCAACCTGATGGAGGTCAGTATAGATGGACTAATAGACCAAGTCCCACACACTGCTAGAAGCCCAAATATTTTTTCAGAGCTAGATGCAGAAAAAAATTATTTTTAATTTGCAACCTGATGGAGGTCAGTATAGATGGACTAATAGACCAAGTCCCACACACCGCTAGAAGCCCAAATATTTTTTCAGAGCTAGATGCAGAAAAAAATTATATTCAATTTGCAACCTGCTGGACGTCAGTATAGAAGGACTAATAGAACAAGTCCCACACACTGCTAGAAGCCCAAATATTTTTTCAGAGCTAAGTGAAGAAAAAAATTATTTTTAATTTGCAACCTGATGGAGGTCAGTATAGATGGACTAATAGACCAAGTCCCACACACTGCTAGAAGCCCAAATATTTTTTCAGAGCTAGATGCAGAAAAAAATTATTTTTAATTTGCAACCTGATGGAGGTCAGTATAGATGGACTAATAGACCAAGTCCCACACACCGCTAGAAGCCCAAATATTTTTTCAGAGCTAGATGCAGAAAATTTTTTTATTCAATTTGCAACCTGATGGAGGTCAGTATAGATGGACTAATAGACCAAGTCCCACACACTGCTAGAAGCCCAAATATTTTTTCAGAGCTAGATGCAGAAAAAAATTATTTTTAATTTGCAACCTGATGGAGGTCAGTATAGATGGACTAATAGACCAAGTCCCACACACTGCTAGAAGCCCAAATATTTTTTCAGAGCTAGATGCAGAAAAAAAATATTTTTAATTTGCAACCTGATGGAGGTCAGTACAGATGGACTTATAGAACAAGTCCCACACGCTGCTAGAAGCCCAAATATTTTTTCAGAGATAAATGAAGAAAAAAATTATTTTTAATTTGCAACCTGATGGAGGTCAGTATAGATGGACTAATAGACCAAGTCCCACACACTGCTAGAAGCCCAAATATTTTTTCAGAGCTAGATGCAGAAAAAGAATATTTTTAATTTGCAACCTGATGGAGGTCAGTATAGATGGACTAATAGACCAAGTCCCACACACCGCTAGAAGCCCAAATATTTTTTCAGAGCTAGATGCAGAAAAAAATTATATTCAATTTGCAACCTGCTGGAGGTCAGTATAGAAGGACTAATAGAACAAGTCCCACACACTGCTAGAAGCCCAAATATTTTTTCAGAGCTAAATGAAGAAAAAAATTATTTTTAATTTGCAACCTGATGGAGGTCAGTATAGATGGACTAATAGACCAAGTCCCACACACTGCTAGAAGCCCAAATATTTTTTCAGAGCTAGATGCAGAAAAAAATTATATTCAGTTTGCAACCTGATGGAGGTCAGTATAGATGGACTAATAGAATGATGCTATGCCCAAAAGATTTTACTTCACTAGGTGCAGTAAAAAAATTGGTATTCTATACACAGGTGGTATATCTTGCAACACAGATAGTCTACTCCACTGACTAACACACTCTGCAATAGGCCAAAAAGGATTAGCTTTGCTAGATTCAGCCAAATGCTGTGAAAAAAACTTGCACAGCACTGGCACAGACCTGCCTGGCAAAAACTGATAGGAACTGATGTAACCTAGTCCTGAAAAGGACTCCAATTACAATTAGTCTTTACTCCCACAATCTATCTATTTAAGAGCACAGACCTGCCTGATAAAAGTCGTAGGAAATGCTGTAACCTAGTCCTTAAAAGGACTGCAATCACAACTATTCCCTACTCCCAAGCTATCTGTATATTTGTGCGAAAATTGGCTTGAAATTAACAAGGTATAGCGCACACAGCAACAGCGGTGCCGTCTAACACGCAGCTGCAGCAGTGAGAAAATGGTGGCGACGGGGAAAATGGCTTGGTCTTATAGGGCAAGGACATGTGACATACACTGCCAATCACACATGCCCTTGCTTGTGTGAAAAAAAGCACTTCGCTCCGTGTGTGCGCTGCTGATAGGCTGACAGATTGCACCTCCCCACTGCAAATGCGGGAAAGAGAAAAAAAAATGGAGATCTTCATTGTTCCTGCAGAGATCCATCCCCTGCCCCTCCCCCCGCCCCGCTGTACACTCAAACTGCGTATTAACATTAATTTTCATCATTACTGAGAAAAAATCCAGTTATGATTTTGGTGCACGAACAGTTATCGAACATAACCTCGAACAGCCGAATTTTTCTCAAATTGTTCGTGTTCGCCAACCGGCTCGAACACCGCCCAAAACAGCTCGAATTTGAGATTGGCGAACAGTTCGAGTAGAACAACGCTCATCTCTAATAAAGAGCCCTGACACACATCACCATCAATAAGTTTAACTGACAAACAAACAAATTCTTCCCTTATCACTCCTAAACACTTTTTGCATAATAATTTGGAACACAGTGTACATGTGCTTTTCCACAAAACACCAGTGGTTCACGTAGTGAATCTTACAGTTCTAACTTGCCAACCGTGGTCTGTATGGAGTTGTTCAATAAAGGGCCCAAAATTAAGATAACATAGATGGGAGAGGTCTCTATGAATAGGAATTCCTAAGTATTTGATACCCTGTGAGGGCCAGGCAAAGGGAAAGTTGGACTGGATGGAATCCTATATGGATTTGGGGAGGGAGACATCGAGGGCCTCAGACTTCGCTGCATTGATTTTAAAATTTGACCATGTAACAAAGTGATCTATTTCAGCCATAACAGCATGGATGGATATATGTGATTGAGTGATATATACTAGGACATCATCAGCAAATAGAGAGCACTTGTACTCGGTGCCTCCCACCTCAATCCACCTAATATTGGGGTTATGGCGAATTGATGAGAGCAGGTGCTCCGTCACTAGGATGTATAAGAGAGGGGACAGAGAACATCCCTGCCTTGTCCCATTGGTGATTGTGAAAGGTGATGAAAATGTTCTGACGCGCCCCCTGGGCCTTGGAACACCCGGAGCCGGACCCTTTTTGCTGGATGCTGGTGGTTGTAGTCTCCGTGGCGGCGACCCAGTTCCATGGCTCAGGGCGGTCAAACCAGTGGCGGAACTATTTATGTGGTTTTGATGTTTAAATGTCCGACTATGCCACCCGTGGATTGCGGTCAGAGTGAACCGCCGCTCCAGGGCAGACCGCTGAGGCTGGTGTTGTGGGTGCAGCAGAGCGTAGCATAACTCCCCACGGGAGGAGTATAGCCTCAGGGCAGTGTATGCGGAGGATGGGGGTGATGGTGCAGGGCAGCAGCAGTAACGACACGGAGTCAGTGATGCAGTCCAGGGCCATTACTCACAGTTCTTATTATCCAGACCACGTCTGCAGGTAACGGCTGCCCACGTCGTACTGTGCTCACCAGGTGAGGGGCTCAGACAACTCCCAGATAACTTTGGAGCGCTTCACAGGACCCCCTTTGTGTGTCCTTTGTCTGGCCTTTCTTACCAACCCTTCTGTCCGGCTGCCTCGGGCCTCCTCTTGGTAAACTTGGCGCCAGTTTCCCTGACCCTATGTGGTGCCTTCCTAGCGGGTGTAGCGAGGGGTTGCGCCACATAAAATGTCACAGCCTCCTGTTTCTAGCTGAGGGTCGTTTCCTGCCTCCACTAGTTTCAGGGACCGGTCTCCCCCTTTGGCCTGACCCCTCCACGCAGGTGGATTCGGGCGTGCGGTGGCGACTCGCCCGTCCGCACCCCTGGGATCCCTTCGTTCCTCATTCCTGGAGCCTTCTCCGCTCCTCTTCCTTCCTTCTCCCTCTTCCAGGCCTGGGCCTCTGTTACTAGGCCCGCCTCCGGAGCAGAGCTCATGCAGAGCCCCTGCTCCCTGCCACTTCTGCTCAGACTTCTCTGCACTGAACTAAGATGGTGCCCACCTTTTATACTCCCTTCTCAATGCACCCAGGAACTGCTTCCTCCCTGCTCCTGCACTACAGGGTTCCCCTTCCTCAGTGTTCCCTCCCCCCACTCCAGCCAGGGACAGGGACTGTCGTGCCCATCTCAGGGGCATATTGGTCGCCCTGCCCCACGGCAATGTGGTGTAATGCATGCAGGTGTCGGGTCCTGATCCACACTACATCCTTACCTGAGAGTGAGATATCACACCTCTGGGTGAGGTGCAATACCTCTGTAGCAACCGAGCCCTCAGGGTGCTACAGTTCCATTTATCTTCAGCCTAGGTGACGTATTGCGATACAGGGCCGTGATTTTGGCTATAAAAGGGTCCCCTAGACCCCTACCCCAAGCTTTTTAAGAGAATCATATATGGCGTGCCAGGAGACTCTATGGAATGCTTTCTCAGCATCCAACGAGAGTATCTAATTACAAATTTTTAACTGCATCTAGCCCAGGAAATACTTTGTGCCTAGTAGCAGGGTCTGCTAGTCAGCGGATTATCCCGGCTGTTAAGCAAGCTACACCACCTGTAGTTTGGACACTTCATTTTTTCAAAGGAAATGCTTCGGGACCACGGGATACTCAGTGAAGAGCATCAGGAGGCACCCCAAGGCATAGGGGCTCGGACTGGCAGTAGGATGCCTTGCGGTGGACAGCCGAGCTCGATCCTTATAAAAGCTTTTTAACTGCAGCAGCTTTAGTGGACGCTACTGGAGATGGAATTACGCGGCTGCTGGCATGAGACTTGCCCTCCAATAGATTCTTGTAAATGGATTTAAAGTGTATTTATTCAAATTAGAGAGACAATTTAAATTAAAAAGCTTAGAGCTGCCTCCACCACAGGGGGGCTCGCTCGACCCACCAGCGGACAGGCACCAGTATTGGGAGAGGGGGGCTGGCCGTCAGGGTTCACCGCGGCTCTGGCACAAACCCGGCGACACGGAGGTGGCACGGGCAGGAGCGGACTGAACGTGTCGGCTTCTCACTTTTTGGATTTTAGAAGGGCATGACATGCCTATATCTGTGTCTCCCCCTCCTTTTACTCCTCCACCTCTTTTCTTTTCGCATGACTATATGTACTTGTCACTTTTCCATGTGTTAGTTGTGTCTTCTGAGCAGTTTGTCAGCTTTTGGACACCTTTGAAGGTGTTTTCTATGTGTTTCTATGTGTTTTTGTTTGCCTGCCATTGGTTTTAACGGTGTTCGAAGGTGTTCGACGAACAGTTCGACGAACAGTTCGGCAAGCACACGGGTGTTAGACGAACCGAACCGAACTCGAACACTACGGGGGTGGCTCAACACTACTAGATGCAGATAAAAATTATTTTTAATTTGCAACCTGATGAAGGTCAGTATAGATGGACTAATAGACCAAGTCCCATACACTGCTAGAAGCCCAAATATTTTTTCAGAGCTAGATGCAGATAAAAATTATTTTTAATTTGCAACCTGATGGAGGTCAGTGTAGATGGACTGATAGAATGATGCTATGCCCAAAAGGTTTTACTTCACTAGGTGCAGTAAAAATATTGGTATTCTATACACAGGTGGTGTAGCTTGCAACACAGATAGGCTACTCTACTGACTAACACACTCTGCAATAGGCCAAAAAGGATTAGCTTTGCTAGATTTAGTCAAATGCTGTGAAAAAAAACTTGCACAGCACTGGCACAGACCTGCTTGGCAAAAAGTGATTGGAACTGATGTAACTTAGTCCTGAAAAGGAATGCAATTACAATTAGTCTTTACTCCCAACCTATCTATTTAAGAGCACAGACCTGCCTAAAAAAGTCGAGGGAAATGCTGTAACCTAGTCCTTAAAAGGACTGCAATCACAACTATTCCCTACTCCCAAGCTATCTGTAGATTTGTGCGAAAATTGGCTTGAAATTAACAAGGTATAGCACACACAGCAACAGCGGTGCCGTCTTTCACGCAGCTGCAGCAGTGAGAAAATGGTGGCGACGGGGAAAATGGCTATGTCTTATAGGGCAAGGACATGTGACATACACTGCCAATGACACATGCCCTTGCTTGTGTGAAAAAAAGCACTTCGCTCCGTGTGTGCGCTGTCGATAGGCTGACAGATTGCACCTCCCCACTGTAAATGCGGGAAAGAGAAAAAAAAATGGAGATCTTCATTATTCCTGTAGAGATCCATCCCCTGCCCCTTCCCCCGCCCCGCTGTACACTCAAACTGCGTATTAACATTATTTTTCATCATTACTGAGAAAAAATCCAGCTATGATTTTGGTGCACGAACAGTTATCGAACATAACCTCGAACAGCCGAATTTTTTTCAAATCGTTCGTGTTCGCGGAACGGCTCGAACACCGCCCAAAACAGCTCGAATTTGAGATTGGCGAACAGTTCGAGTCGAACAACGCTCATCTCTATTGACGATACCAGAAAAATAATTTGTGAAGGCGAGGAGCTAATGGAAGAGGATGAGGTGATGGTCGAGTAACAGTCAGAACATGAAAAGGATAATCATCCCCTCTCGGTTCATGTTTGGCGGTTGGGGATGGAGGAAACAAGCATCAGAATTACCCAGCTACCTACACAGCATGGGCTTGAACCTCAGGAAAGAAGCCAACAAATGAGTCCGTTCTTGCTGCACTACCTCCAACATGATACCAGTATAGTTATGATTCAAAATAGCGCTGATGACTGGATTGTCACTCTCTTAGATCCACGTTATAAGAGTAAATTTTGCCGTATTCTTCCCGTCCTGGAAAGGGACCCGCGAATGCTGGAGCATCGAAACACGCTTTTATACAACCTTAACATACGGTAGGTTTTCTCCAAGATAGCAGTGAGGCACACAGAGTTCATCGCAGCTCTACACTTCCAACCTCCGGCACGTCAATTTGTCAACGCCAAAATATTAGCAGAAGTAGTAGTGTAACTGGCAGAAGCAATTTCTCTGAGTCGTTTCACACATATTTTAGACTAGCTTGTGTACCTGCACAACAGCGTACGTGACTGACACGTGGTGAGCGACTGGAGAGGATGGTGCACTCCTGATTTAGTCTCCATCTGCTGAGTTGGCTGTAGCGGAAGAGGTTTTGGTTCCTAATTCTACATTTTCTACTGTAGTGAAATTAATTCCACTTTGCTGGTGTCTGCCACTATTTTTTGGAAATGTGGAGAATCCGGATGGGTCTCCATCTATTGGGTTTGGCTGTAATGGAACAGGTTTCTATCTTCATTAAACTACTTCTAATCTGGTGAAATTGATGCCACTTTGCTGGTGTCTGCCACAAATTTTTGGAATTGTGGGGAATCCTGATTGGGTCTCCATTAGTGTTGAGCGAGCAATAAAATTCTCGGGTGCTCGAAGCTCGGGCCGAGCTTTCCGTGATACTCGGGTGCTCGACGAGCCCAATGTTAGTCTATGGGAGACTCGAGCATTTTTGCGGTGGCACCCCCGGCAGTCTTTTAAAAGCCTAACAAGTGCCCAAAACGATAGTGATAGTGCTCAAATGACATGAGGACAGCATGGGGATCGCCCCAGGAAGCATTTATGACCCCCAGGTCACTGCTGTCAACAACATGGTCAGAGGTATTAAGCCACTTTTACGGGCTCACAATAAAACGTTCAAAAACGAAAGTGAAACTTTTTTCCTGTGAAATATGTTAAGGAACATCCTTTCCAGGGAAAAGACTTGTGTATAAGTTAAAATAAATGACCAAAAACAAAAATACTCCTCCACACCTTGGGCTATGTTCACAAGTAGCATTTTTTATGCGTTTTTGCACTTTTGTATTGCTTTCAACTATGACAAATGCATTCACCGGGAAATGTCATTTTAACATTTTACAACCTTATCTGGCCATGTGCTGTGTGACACAAGCATAAAGTGCTGAAAAGACATGGGAACAGCATGGGGAAGACCCCTGGAAGCATCTCTGACTCCCAGGTCACTGTCTAAAAGTGTGCCCATCATAAGTGATCCTTGCCGCATCAGAAGATGCAGACTTGCAACTATCCCCATGCAAGTTCTAGTCCCAGGGCAGTGTTCAATTGTACCTCCCCCATTCCTTGCAATACAAGCGCAAGTATGCAGCCTGCCACCCACCCACCCCCAGGCTGCAATACCATACTGCTTGCTTGCTTGAACTTGAAATTGGGCCTTTTAGGTATGTGGAGGGGGAATCAGGCTACCACGTCATGGCTGTGTTGGCGGCCTGGAATCCATACTCAGTCCCCAGCCACCCGGCGGCCGGGTGTCCATACTCGGTCCCCAGCAGCCCCGCGGCCGGGTGTCCACACACGGTCCCCAGCCGCCTGGGGGCAGTCGAGTGTCCATAAACGGTCCCCAGTCGCCCCTATTTTTCCTTGGAACATCCCCCCACACACTTTTCTTAGCCCGGCCTGCTTTAGGCAGCATTGGACGAGCCCACCAGAGAACCAGACTCCTCCGGTGGGCCCTGACATCTTCATCGGTGGAGTTGAGAGTGCCAAGGTGAGTAGCATGATGATGATGACAGAAGTTAGCATCTGCTATGTTTTCTTTTAATGCAAGTGTAAGTGTGCAGCCTGCCACCCACCCACCCCCAGACTGCAATTCCATACTGCTAGCTTGCACTTGAAATGCGGCCTTTTAGTTTGGAGGAGGCCGAAGCTGGCCACTACCTCATGGCTGCTTCGGCAGCGAGGTATCCATACTCAGTCCCCAGCCGCCCCTATTTGTCCTGGTGTGCCTTATACATAAGATTAAGCGCGTATACCAAAACATTACCTGTGCCCTCCCCAGTGCATTTAGTGGGAAGGAGAGCCTATTCCGCTGTAGTGTGTGCATGCCAAACCCCTGTTCATGGTACATGCGAAGATGCCTCCCACTTTGCACCTGTCGTTGCAGACTTGCAACTATCCCCATTCAAGTCCTTGTCCCAGGGCAGTGTTCAATTGTACCTCTCCCATTCCTTGCAATGCAAGCGCAAGTATGCAGCCTGCCACCCACCCACCCCCAGGCTGCAATACCATACTGCTTGCTTGCTTGCACTTTAAATTGGGCCTTTTAGGCATGTGGAGGCGGAATCTGGCCACCACGCCATGGTTGTGTCGGCGGCCTGGTATCCATACTCAGTCCCCAGCCGCCTGGTGGCCGGGTGTCCCCGCTTGCTCCCCAGCCTCCAGGGGGTGGCCGGGTGGCCATACTCGGTCCCCAGCCACCCCTATTTGTCCCGGTAACCTTTCCGACACTTTTGTTAGCCTGGCCTGCTTTAGGGCAGCATTGGCCGAGCCCACCGGACTATCAGACTCCTCTGGTGGGCCCTGGCTTCTCCATCAGGGGAGTTGAGAGTGCCAAGGTGAGGAGCATGATGAGGATGATAGAAGTTAGCATCTGCTTTGTTTTGTTGTAATGCAAGCGCATGTATGTAGTAGCGGCTAGGCCTGAGGTGGTCAGCGTTTTGGCGCATATCCTACCTCCTCCGAGGATTGCTGGATGTTTTCCTGCTACTATCCAAGTTCTATGACTCCCGTTAAAACAAAGCTTCAGGTGATAAATGATGGATGAGGTAGTGGCAAAGGAGAAAGAGCAGGAGGAACAGGGACCATTCACATCAATATCAAGCCAGTCAACCAGATATGTCTTGTAGGATATGTTTCTGTACCAAAAGGAGCGGTTCGGCTACACAGTTATAGGGCATACAGTGAGTGCAATGCCTACCAAAAATTTCGAGGCACTCCAATGCCCCTTGGAAATGACATGGAGGTCAGAGGGCATTAACTAAACCTTTTTTTCCATTTATAGCAACTGGGTCTCCTGTGCACTGTTGACCTAAGCAGTGAATGGAAGGCTTTCCAAAAATTATGAGGAACTGCAATGCCCCTTACTAGAGCCATGTGTGGCACCCTAGCGGTCTGGTCACCACAGTAATAGAGATATTACGTCGGAGAGCAAGTGGGAGGTTTCCTGGTCAGGATCCCTTAAACATGCAACACCCTCCTGCCCCAGTCCTGGGAGGGGAGAATTCTGCCCTTATAAACTGGATCTGGGGCGGGGTTGAGTGAGTCAGAGAACAGAGAACAGTCAGAGTCAGAGTGAGAGCAAGGGAAAGTAACAGCAAGGAGCTCTGTAGGAGCTAGGAGCTAAAGACCAGGGGCTGGAAGCTGAGCAGAGCTCGCCCAGGCAGAAGACAATAGGAACCGGACACAGGAGTCAGAGGCTGTGAGGACTTATATATCCAGCAGCAGAAACCAGCCGGCAGGGGATTTCAGGTCCTCTGGCCATAGAAGCCAGGAGGCTCAGTCACAAGCAAGGGACCAGCACCGCCCTCGTGGAGCGGAGGCTAACAGAAGGCCCCAAGTCACCAGCCATACGGGTGAGCACTACACGGTACACTCAGGGACGTGGGCTACTTCTACCCACTTACAGCAAGGTAGCCAGGAAGAGTGCAGACAGACGGGGAGGCCTACAACTCCACCTGGCCAGGGGAACTCCTACTTGCTCAGAGACTGACCAGGCCTCTTATGCTAGCCAGTACTCCCGGGAGGGTCTACCTTATAATCATCAGTAAAGACCCTGAACTGCACTGCAAAGACTCTGAGTCGTTCCTGCTGCGCTCGTCCACCTTCAACCCCATCATCCACACTCACTGCCCTGAGGCTATACTCCTCCCGTGGGGAGTTATCCCATTCTCTGCTGCGCACACAACACCAGTCTCAGCGGTCTGCCTCACAGCGGTGGTACTCCCTGACCACAATCCACGGGTGGCGCAGTCGGACAATTAACCTCAAAACCTAAGAAAGACTGCCACTGGTTTGGCCAGCCTGAGCCATGGGACCTGGTCACCGCCACGGAGACTACAGACCCCAGAGACCCGGCACCGGGTATCCCACACACATGTACACACAGCCCAGGGGGCGCGTCACATGCAGTACAGCATATTACAAACATAAGTCCCATTATTGGGGAGTGGGTCTCCCATAGTATTTGCTTATGCTTTGCAAGCAAAAGCTGCCAAAAATTAGGACGGAGCAACTTGCAATGCCCCTTACAAGAGCCATGCAGTACAGCATATTACAAACATAAGTCCCATTATTGGGGAGTGAGTCTCCCATAGTATTTGCTTATGCCTTGCAAGCAAAAGCTGCCAAAAATTAGGACGGAGCAACTTGCAATGCCCCTTACAAGAGCCATGCAGTACAGCATATTACAAACGTAAGTCCCATTATTGGGGAGTGGGTCTCCCATAGTATTTGCTTATGCCTTGCCAGCAAAAGCTGCCAAAAATTAGGACGGAGCAACTTGCAATGCCCCTTACAAGAGCCATGCAGTACAGCATATTACAAACATAAGTCCCATTATTGGGGAGTGGGTGTCCCATAGTATTTGCTTATGCCTTGCAAGCAAAAGCTGCCAAAAATAAGGACGGAGGAACTTGTAATGCTGGCACCCTGGTGGTATAGTGGTGGTGGAGGCTGAGGATAAGGAGAAGAAGATAAAACAGCCGAAACGAGGAAGCGTATACCCATGTGTTTGTGTGAAGTGGTGCATGTGAATACACATCTCGAAATAACACAGTGGATTTGACTTTATGTTACTCTGCTGTCATTTGGTGGTGATGAGAAGTCTGGCCCAATCCAGCCCTTGTTCATTTTGATAAGGGTCAGCTTGTCAGCATTGTCAGTTGACAGGCGAATGCGCTTATCAGTTATAATTCCCCCAGCGGCACTAAAAACACGCTCCGATAACACGCTAGCAGCAGGGCTGGCCAGGACCTCCAAGGCATACAGAGCGAGTTCATTCCAAGTGTCCAGCTTGGATACCCAATAATTAAAAGGCACAGAGGAGTCACGGAGGATGCTGGTACGGTCGGCAAGGTACTGAACCGACGGTATGACAGTTGTACAGGTACTACCGTCTACAACTCATGATAGCAGCTCCTGTTCTTCCTCCTCCACCTCCTCCTCCTCTCCCTCATTGTCCCCCAATGCACGTTGGGATGAGATGAGGCTGGGCTGTGTGTAATCGCCCGCTACAGCTTCTTGATCCATCTCATCATACTCTGGCTGCAATGCCTCCTCTTTAATTCTCTGCAGAGAGCGTTGCAAAAGACAGACAAGTGGGATGCTGACACTAATGATGGCGTCATCGCCACTCACCATCTTGGTGGCCTCCTCAAAGTTTGTCAGGATGGTACATATGTCAGACATCCAGGTCCACTCCTGAGGTCTTATGTGTGGAGTCTGACCTGAATATCGACGGCCTTGTTGCAGCTGGTACTCCACCACTGCTCTCTTCTGCTCACAAATCCTTTGCAACATGTGGGGGGTAGAGTTCCAACGTGTGGGGACATCACACACCAGTCGGTGTGCCGGAAGCTGCAAACGCTGCTGCAACACAGCAAGGGCGGCGGAAGCTGTAACCGACCTGCGAATATGAGCTGACAGGCGGCGTACTTTCTCGAGCAGATCTGGCAACTCGGGGTACGATTTAAGAAACCGCTGAACCACAAGGTTAAGCACATGAGCCAGGCATGGTACGTGTGTGATCTCACCTCGCCTCAGTGCCGCCACCAGGTTACGGCCATTGTCACACACGACCATGCCGGGATGTAGGTTCAGCGGTCTCAGCCACAGATCTGCCTGCTCTTTCACAGCTGTCCACAACTCACAAGCAGTGTGAGGTTTATCACCTAAGCTTATGAGTTTCAGCACAGCCTGTTGCCGCTTAGCGGAGGCAGTACTGCAGTGCTTCCAGCTTGTAACTGATGTGGTGATATCTGAGATGGAGGCTGAACATGAGGAGAAGGAGGAGGATGCGCAGGAGCTGTACACTGTGGGGGCAACTCTTACTGACATAGGGCCCGCAATCCTTGGTGTGGGGAGGATGTGTTCCGTCCCAAGGTCCGACTGGGTCCCGGCTTCCACTATGTTTACCCAGTGTGCCATCAGAGAGATGTACCATCCCTGGCAACAAGCACTTGTCCACGTGTCCATTGTCAGGTGGACTCTCCCAGTAACTGCATTGTTGAGGGCACGGCAGATGCTTTGGGACACGTGCTTGTGTAGTGCGGGGATGGCACACCGGGCAAAATAGTGTCGGCTGCGGACCGAGTACCGAGGGACTGCCAGCGCCATAAGATTGCAGAAGGATTCCGTCTCCACCAGCCTAAAAGGCAGCATTTCCAACGCAAGCAGTAGTGAAATGTGCGAATTTAGGACTGTGGCCTGTGGGGCGTTAGCTGCGAATTTCCGCTTTCGTTCAAAGGTCTGGGATATGGACAATTGAACGCTGCGGTGGGACGTGGACGTGGACGTTGATGCTGTTTCTTGAGAAACTTTACATGCAGTATGGACAGGGGATTGCCTTGCACACACAACAGGGGGTTCTATTGCACGCACAACAGTGGAAGAAGCAGTGGTGACACCCGCTGACACTGGTCGTGGACCCTGGGTTTCGCCCCACAAAGTCGGGTGCTTTGCTGCCATGTGACTGATCATGCTGGTGGTGGTCAGGCTGGTAGTTTTGTCACCCCTGCTGATGCTGGCATGGCAGGTGGAACATATGGCCTTTTTGGGTTTATCAGCAGAGTCTTTAAAAAAATTCCAGACTCTGGAAGACCTACCGCTTGTACTGGCAACGTCCCTCGTGTTGGTGTTACGGGGAACTGTTGATTGCCTTCTGTCTGCGGCCACCACACTGCTTCTTCCTGCCTGTTGCGGTACTCTGCCTCCCTCCCCCTGTGTGCTGCTGGCCTCAATCTGCATGTCCTCCTTCCATGTTGGGTCAGTTACTAGATCATCCACCACCTCCTCCTCTTCCACTTGCGCACCACGATCCTCCTCCTCACTTCCTGGCAATTGTGTCTCGTCATCGTCCACCTCTTGTGACAGATTGCCAACGTCGACTTCCTGTGGCCGTGGCTGTTCAAATATTTGGGCATCGCAACATGGGATCTCCTCTTCCACCACTTCAAGCGTATTAGGCGAGGGGCCCAAATATGGAAATGGACCAGTGAACAGCTCTTCAGAGTGTCCAAGTGTGGGATCACTTGCTGTCTGACGACACTCGGCATGGTGGGAGGAAGGAGCATCAGGGTGAGGAGGAATATGCGGTCGAGACTCACGGCTACTAAGAGTTGACCGTGTGGAAGACAGACCGGAGGTGGTGGTGCCCAGGTAACTGGAAGTATTATCTGCTATCCAATTAATAAACTGTTCACACTGATCAGTTCTCAATACTGGTGTTCTGTGCTTCCCTAGTAATTCGGTCAAGAAGTAGGAGCGAGAAGATGTGGCTGTTGGTTGTGGCACATTTTCACCTTTTCCATGGCCCCGTCCTCTGCACGAACCATCACCAGAACGTCCGCTTCCACGTCCCTTGCCACGCACCTTGTCCATTGTAAATGAAGTAAAATAGCTTACACTTGAACTATCAATGGAAAAAGGGTAATAAAGAGTAGATTAGAACCGTGGAAGAGGAAAACCACAGTTTGTTTACTGGGGTATACCACACTTTTTTAAATAGAGATATTTGCGGCTGAACAGTGAGCGACACACTCAAACTGCTTTTTTTTTAGATACCAAAGGCCCAAAACTGGATAGTACAGCGATTTGACCCATGGAACTGCGAAACCACACTGGGATGTCGGGCCTACACAAGACGATTTTCAACAGATATATTTTTGTGTCACAACAGTCAGGAGACACTACTGTTTTTCTTTACGGAAAAAACTACCAAAAGCTGAATAATAGAGATTTTTTACCGTGGGATGGCAAAACCACAGTTATTGTTTACTGGGGTATACCACAACTTTTTTAAATAGAGATATTTGCGGCTGAACAGTGAGCGACACACTCAAACTGCTTTTTTTTTAGATACCAAAGGCCCAAAACTGGATAGTACAGCGATTTGACCCATGGAACTGCGAAACCACACTGGGATGTCGGGCCTACACAAGACTATTTTCAACAGATATATTTTTGTGTCACAACAGTCAGGAGACACTACTGTTTTTCTTTACGGAAAATATACCAAAACCTGAATAATAGAGATTTTTTACAGTGGGATGGCAAAACCACAGTTATAGTTTACTGGGGTATACCACACTTTTTTAAATAGAGATATTTGCGGCTGAACAGTGAGCGACACACTCAAACTGCATTTTTTTTTAGATACCAAAGGCCCAAAACTGGATAGTACAGCGATTTGACCCATGGAACTGCGAAACCACACTGGGATGTCGGGCCTACACAAGACTACTTTCAACAGATATATTTTTGTGTCACAACAGTCAGGAGACACTACTGTTTTTCTTTACGCAAAAAACTACCAAAAGCTGAAGAATAGAGATTTTTTACCGTGGGATGGCAAAACCACAGTTATTGTTTACGGGGGTATACCACACTTTTTTAAATAGATATTTGCGGCTGAACAGTGAGTGACACACTCAAACTGCTTTTTTTTTAGATACCAAAGGCCCAAAACTGGATAGTACAGCGATTTGACCCGTGGAACGGCGAAACCACACTGGGATGTCGGGCCTACACAAGACTATTTTCAACAGATATATTTTTGTGTCACAACAGTCAGGAGACACTACTGTTTTTCTTTGCGGAAAATATACCAAAACCTGAATAATAGAGATTTTTTACCGTGGGATGGCAAAACCACAGTTATTGTTTACTGGGGTATACCACACTTTTTTAAATAGAGATATTTGCGGCTGAACAGTGAGCGACACACTCAAACTGCTTTTTTTTTAGATACCAAAGGCCCAAAACTGGATAGTACAGCGATTTGACCCATGGAACTGCGAAACCACACTGGGATGTCGGGCCTACACAAGACTATTTTCAACAGATATATTTTTGTGTCACAACAGTCAGGAGACACTACTGTTTTTCTTTACGGAAAAAACTACCAAAAGCTGAATAATAGAGTTTTTTTACCGTGGGATTGCAAAACCACAGTTATTGCTTACTGGGTTAAACCACACTTTTTTAAATAGAGATATTTGCGGCTGAACAGTGAGCGACACACTCAAACTGCTTATTTTTTAGATACCAAAGGCCCAAAACTGGATAGTACAGCGATTTGACCCGTGGAACTGCGAAACCACACTGGGATGTCGGGCCTACACAAGACTATTTTCAACAGATATATTTTTGTGTCACAACAGTCAGGAGACACTACTGTTTTTCTTTACGCAAAAAACTACCAAAAGCAGAATAATAGAGATTTTTTACCGTGGGATGGCAAAACCACAGTTATTGTTTACTGGGGTATACCACACTTTTTTAAATAGAGATATTTGCGGCTGAACAGTGAGTGACACACTCAAACTGCTTTTTTTTTAGATACCAAAGGCCCAAAACTGGATAGTACAGCGATTTGACCCGTGGAACAGCGAAACTACACTGGGATGTCGGGCCTACACAAGATTATTTTCAACAGATATATTTTTGTGTCACAACAGTCAGGAGACACTACTGTTTTTCTTTACGAAAAAAACTACCAAAAGCTGAATAATAGAGATTTTTTACCGTGGGATGGCAAAACCACAGTTATTGTTTACTGGGGTATACCACACTTTTTTAAATAGAGATATTTCCGGCTGAACAGTGAGCGACACACTCAAACTGCTTTTTTTTTGGATGCCAAAGGCCCAAAACTGGATAGTACAGCGATTTGACCCATGGAACTGCGAAACCACACTGGGATGTCGGGCCTACACAAGACTATTTTCAACAGATATATTTTTGTGTCACAACAGTCAGGAGACACTACTGTTTTTCTTTACGGAAAAAACTACCAAAAGCTGAATAATAGAGATTTTTTACTGTGGGATGGCAAAACTACAGTTATTGTTTACTGGGGTATACCACACTTTTTTAAATAGAGATATTTGCGGCTGAACAGTGAACGATACACTCAAACTGCTTTTTTTTTAGATACCAAAGGCCCAAAACTGGATAGTACAGCGATTTGACCCATGGAACTGCGAAACCACACTGGGATGTCGGGCCTACACAAGACTATTTTCAACAGATATATTTTTGTGTCACAACAGTCAGGAGACACTACTGTTTTTCTTTACGGAAAATATACCAAAACCTGAATAAAAGAGGTTTTTTACCGTGGGATGGCAAAACCACAGTTATTGTTTACTGGGGTATACCAGACTTTTTTAAATATATAGATTTGCGGCTGAACAGTGAGCGACACGCTCAAACTGTTTGTTTTTTTTACATACAAATGGCCCAAAATGGATAATACAGAGGTTTGAACCGTGGAAGTGCAAAACAACACTTCTGTTTCTCTAGCCTACACCAGACTATTTTCAACAATTATATTTGTGTCTGAAAAATCAGAGACACGCTTTTTTTTTGTGTGGGGGGGGACACACCAAAAGGTTAATAAGACGGGTATTTGTACAGTGTGAAGGAGGAAAAAAAAAGGAGGATTTAGATGAAAAAAAAAGGATTTTTCCTGGCCCCCGACACCTGGTGCTATGTCCAGCAATTTCAGCAAAAGGAGCACACAGAACTGTAATGCAGCGTTTGCTGGTATAACCACTGTGTCTCCTATACAGCCTGCCTGCCTGGTATCTGGGAGGGATATTAGTCCTGAAAAGGACTGTTTGTTTGTTCTGGCAGCCTTTACAGACCCTACACTAACTATTTCGCAGTTTATATCTCTCCCTAAATCAGCAGCGCTGTCCCTACACTGTCTAATCCGGAGCGACTGTGTCCAAGATGGCGGCGCCCGGTTTTAAATACTCGAGGTGACACTGTGCGGCCAGCCAATCACTGTAATGCCCACAACCAACATGGCTGCAGCATTACAGTGACTGGCTGGCAATCCCTGCATGTTCATTGGCTCTGTAAAGAGCGCCAAATATGCAGGGCGGAGACCCGAGCTCCCGCCCGAGTAACCCGGAAATGCTCGGTGCTCGCCGAACATCCCAAGTAGCGTGATGCTCGGGCGAGTACCGAGCAGTGTCGAGCATGTTCGCTCAACAGTAGTCTCCATCTATTGGGTTGGCTGTAGTGGAAGCGGTGTCGGTCCCCATTATATTACTTAAGCGCTAGTGAAATTCATGCCACTTTGGTGGTTTTAGGCCCTCATTTTTAAAAAATGAACACTCCTGATTGTGTCTCCATCTACTGGGTTTGGCTGTAGTGTAAGTGGTTTCTGTCTTCACTAAACTACTTCTGCTCTGGTAAAATTCATGCCACTTAGGTGGTGTTAGGCCCTAATTTACGAAATATAAACACTTCTCATTGAGTCTCCTTCTGCTGGGTTGGCTTTAGGGGAAGACATGTAGTTCCTAATTCTACAATTTGTACTGTAGTGAACTTGATGCCACTTTGCTGGTGTCTGCCAGTAATTTTTGGAAGTGTGGGGAATCTTGATAAGGTCTCCATCTACTGGGTTGGCTGTAGGGGAAGAGGTGTCATTCCTAATTGTACAATTTCTACTGTACTGAAATTGATGCCACTTTGTTGGTGTCTGTCAGTAATTTTTAGAAATCTGGGGAATCCTGATTGGTCTCCATTTATTTGGTTGGCTGTAGTGGAAGAGGTTTTTGTCTCCATTAAACTACTTCTACTCTGGTGAAATTGATGCCACTTTGCTGGTGTCTGCCACTAATTTTTGGAAATGTTGGGAATCCTGACTGGGTCTCCATCTGTTGGGTTTGGCTGTAGTGTAAGAGGTTTCGGTCTCCATTAAATTACTTCTACTCTGGTGAAATTGATGCCACTTTTCTGGTGTCTGCCACTTATTTTTGGAAATGTGGAGAATCCTGATTGGGTCTCTCCATCTATTGGGTTGGCTGTAGTGGAAGAGGTTTCAATCTCGATTAAACTACTTCTACTGTGGTGAAATTGATACTACTTTGGTGGTGCTAGGCCCTAATTTAGGGAAATGTAAACACTTCTGATTGAGTCTCCATCTACTGGGTTAATATTAGGGGAAGATGTGTCATTCCTAATTCTACAATTTCTACTGTACTGAAATTGATGCCACTTTGCTGGTGTCTGGCACAAATTTTTGGAAATGTGGGGAATCCTGATTGGATCTCCATCTATTGGGTTGGCTGTAGTGGAAGAGGTTTCTGTCTCCATTAAACTACTTCTATTCTGGTGAAATTGATGCCACTTTGGTGTGTTTAGGCCCTAATTTTTTGAAATGTGGAGAATCTTGATTGGGTCTATCCATCTATTGGATTGGCTGTAGTGGAAGAGTTGCTGGTCACCATTATACTAGTTCTACTGTAGTGAAATGAATCCTTTAGTGCAGATATTTTTGATACGGGGTACACAAGATATATTTGAAATTGGTTTTCTTAGTACCATGGTATATAAAGCAGGCTATATTTCATCTTTTAATTTTTCGGTGGTGATATTGTTCTCCATACAGGGGTACACATTAGCAATGAGAGAGCACTAAATGTGCTCAACTTAGTGTTCAGCGGTTTCTCAAAAACCTACCCAGATCTGCTAGAGCTGCTTGTGAAAGTACAATGCATGTGTGCCCATTTCAGAAAGTCAGCTATAGCTTCCGCCACCCTGGCAGTGCTTCAGCAGCAAATGTAGCTTCCAGCTCACCGACTGTTGTGCCATGTCACTACATGTTGGAAATCACCACTGCAGATGTTGGAAAGGATTTGTGAGCAGCAGAAGGCAGTTGTTGAGTACCAGTTTCAACACGCCCATCGGCATTCAGGTCAGCCTCTGCACATAATAAATGATGAGTGGGCATGGATGCTTGACATCTGTACCATCCTCAAAAACTCCACCAAGATAGTGAGCAGCAATGACGCCATAATTAGTGTCACCATCCCGCTTCTCTGTCTACTGAAACACTTGATGCTCACAGTTAAAGAGGAGGCATTGCAGGCGGAGCAAGGAACTATGCAGCCCAGCCTCGTCTCATCTCAATGTGGATTGGGTGATAATGAGAAGGAGGAGGAGGATGAGGAGAAGAACATGGACAGTCGTCCTCTTGATTTGATTGAGAGGGACCACCATTCTCCCCCACTAAAGAGCCCCATAGCAGCTGCAAGGTTTGCACTATAAACGCTCCTGAAGGAGAAGCCAGGACCCACCAAAGGATTCTCCGGTTCTCTGGTGGGCCCGTCCAACCCTGCCGAGAAGCAGCCCTGGCTAACAAAAGTGTGTGGGAAGGTTCCTGGACACTCTATGGCTTCTTTTTTTCTGTCGCCTGGCTCCAGTGAGATGTACCATCCCTGGCCACATTCACTTGCCCACGTGTTTTTGGTTAGGTGGTCCTTCCCACTAAGTACACTGGGGATAGCACGGGAAATGTTCTGGGACCCCTGCTTGTGGGAGGTGGGGACGACACCAGGAGAAATAGTGGAGGCTGTGGACCTAGTATAGAGAACCAGCCGCCGCCATGAGGTTGTGAAAAGCTTCCGCCTCCACAAACCTAAAAGGCAACATTTCAAGTGCAAGCAGCTGTCCTGAAATCTGGCAGTTTAGTATTGCTTCCTTTCATTGGGTGGCTGGTTGCATACTTGCGCTTGCATTCCAAGTAATAGAAAACTAAGGTGATGGATGGCCACATCATCATCACAACCTGCAAGGTTTGCGCTATGAACTCTCCTGATGGAGAATCCAGGGCCCACCGGAGGAGTCTCCGGTTCTCTGATGGGCCAGTCCAACCCTGCCGAGAAGCATCCCTGGCTAAGAAAAGTGTGTGGGACGGTTCCCGGACACTCTATGGCTGCTATTTTTACTGAGGACTGGCTCCAGCAATCCATAAGATTGCAAGCTATAAGATCCCTTCACTGGCTCCAAATTGCCCAGCGTATCCAGTTCAAACTACTAACACTGATGTACAAAGCCATCCATAACCTTTCTTCTCCACACATCTCTGAACTAATGTCCCAATATATTCCCATCCGTAATCTTTGGTTCTCCCAAGACCTCATTCTTTCCACACTTATTTGCTCCTCACCCAATCACCTCCAATACTTCTACCAAATATCCCCCATCCTCTGAGATTCTGTGCCTCAACACGTCTGATTAGCCACCACATTCGGATCCTTCAGACACAACCTGAAAACCCATCCCTTCAAGACAGCCTACAGCCTGCCATTGTCTCGCTGCCACCTCACCTCAACACCACCGGAGCTAATGCAACTTCACGACCTACTGTCTCCTTCCCCATAATCCTGTAGAATGTAAAGCCGCAAGTGCAGGGTCTATAAGACTTATGATGCAATATGGCACCTTGGCAAAGCCCAGTTATGTTCTCCCTCTGATATCTAACAATAACAAACAGGTCATGCTGGAGAAACTTGCACCTACTGCCACTCAGTGTCTTCACCTCCTTTGTGAGAAACTAATGTTTGCTCAGCCAGTCTGCCAAATAAAATTCCTGAGGTATGGAAATTGTGGATGGCTTTGCTTCTGGTACTGGGTGCTAATGCCAAACCGTGGCGTGCCATTCACTGGATATTCCTGGCTGGTTGGAGACAAGCTCATTCCCACAGGAAAGTACTAGCAAGCTAAGGAGATGATGGCCTCTATCATCATGAAAGCATTTGCTCATTGTCTAGTAGTCTGGCATTTATACTAAAGATCCTGCTCATTTTTATAGTTTTAAGTGAGCACGCAGAGACCGTGGTCTCTGCAGCAGTTCAACCAGGCCGGGATAGTGGAGGAGAAATTGCTGTACCATCAGGGTGAAGATGCGAGCCATACAAGGCACTCGTCTAAGGTTGCCCCAACATAGGGCCTCCACCGGGTTTGCACCGTTATCGCATACAGCCTTCCCTTGCTCCAGGTTCAGTGGAGACAGCAATTGCTCAACCTCGGCCTGGAGAGCTGTCCACAACTCTTCAGCTGTATTACTGCGATCTCCAAGGCATATTAATGCCTGATTGCATTGCCTGATTGCAGTGAAACCTGGCTGCGCAGTATGGGGGTGGGGGGGATTCTCTCTGCACTGTTGGAATGTGTGTCTCAAAATGACAGAGGTTGAGGGCGCAGGTGGAGGCCCTAGAGGAGGTAGAGGATGCAGAAGCACTGGAGGAAGTGTTAGATACAGAGGTTTGTTCCGTAAGCCTTGGGGATTCCAACAAATGCTGTGTAGTGACACCTTGGTGACTAGTGGTTTAGTTCTCCATCCCCTGGTGTGTAGTGGTTTAGTTCTCCAACCCTAGCTGTTTAGAAGGTTAGTTTTCCAACCCTGTTTTCTTATTAGTTTAGTTTTCCAACCTCTGTTTTCTATTAGTTTAGTTCTCCATGTTCTGGTGTGTATTTGTTTCATTCTCCAACCTTAGCTTTTTAGTAGTTTAGTTCTCCAACCCCTGTTGTATATTAGTTTAGTTCTCCATGTTCTGGTGTGTATTTATTTCTTTCTCCAACCCATCCGTGCCCACTCCAAGGGCTAATGTCTTGTGATGAGGGTTTGGATTCTTCTCGGACACTACTTCGTGCAGGCCCGGAACAACTGAAAAAAATTTTGGGCATCGCTACACATGCTTTCCCCCTCTTGAGTCTGTGAAGCTTTGAATAGGACCTCTGATGCCTCGGAATACAATGTGTGAACAGCTCTGCAGACTCGCCCATCTGTGCTTCTCCATAGTCAGTTGACCGGTTGGAGAGTTGTGACGTGGGTGAACACAAGGGTAATTGGGGTGCCACCTCTGAGGACTGTACTGTGTGTGACGTTAATGTGGAGGAAGAGGAGCAGAGGCCACTTGATGCAGCGCTTGTAATCTACTGGAGCACATGTTCTTCCTGCCCCTAATCTACAAGGCGTATCACTGTGCAACTGACAAAGAAAGGGAGTGCAGTCTAGTAACAGAAGTTTTCAAAATGCTGCACAATTGCTCACTGCAGCAAAACAAACCTTCTTCTCATCTCTCATATCATACATGTCTCACAACGCTAAGCAGCTATTCAATACTTTCAAGTCCCTCCCCTGTCCACCAGCTCCCCTCCCTCTCCTCTCCTTTCATCTCAGCTGAAGACTTAGCCTCATTCTTCAAGCAGAAGATTGACAAACCAACTTCTCCGCCATCATGGAAGATCATCTTTATTCTCCCAATCACATCTCACCTCCTGCGAACTTGACCTAATACCATCCCACCTCATTCCAAACCATACCACAGTCTTAATCCCAAGCATAACCCTCCTCTTCTACCTCTCACTAACAACTGGCATCTTCCCTTCGTGATTCAAACATACCTCGATCACACCCATCCTCCACTTCCTTCACCCATCCTATTTTTAGCTATCGCCCCATATCACTTCTCCCCTATGCCCCCAAACTTCTGGATCAACACGTCTATTTTGAACTGTCTTCCAACCTCTCCTCCCGCTCCCTGTTTAACCGCTTTTAATCAGGCTTCCGACCTCACCATTCCATTGAAACTGCCCTGACTAAAGTCACCAGCGACCTACTAACTGCCAAATCCAAGCCAGACTACTCTGTCTTCCTCCTCCTAGACCTGTCATCTGCCTTCAACACAGTAGACCATACCCTCTTACTACAGACTCTCATCTCTCGGCATCACAGACTTGGCCCTGTCTTGGATCTTTTTATACCTAGCTGACAGGACATTCAGTGTATCCCACTCACACACCACCTCCTCATCTCACCCCCCGATGTGTTGGTGTTCCCTAAGGTTCTGTTGTAGGACCAAGGCTCTTCTCCATCTACACATTCGGCCTGGGACAGCTCATGGTCTCACGGCTTTCAGTATCACCTCTATGCTGATGACACACAGATCTACCTCTCTGGACCTGATATCACCTTTTTATTAACCAGAATCCCATAATGTGTGCCCTATATTTCATCTTTCTTCATGTTCTAGATTTGTAAAAATTAACATGGATAAAACAGAATGCATCATCTTATCATCTTTCCTTGTCTCTTTTCTTGTCACGATAGCTTACAAGTTATGTCCCATGCATCTCCGCTACTCTGTATTGCTGTACCCCAACACATCAGACTGTTACCTACCGTGCAAACCTTGAAAAGAAAGCTGAAGACCCACTTCTTGTGATAAGCATACAATGTGCGGTAAGCCTCGTTATAGCATACCGCTGCATGACAAGCTGTACCCTGACCTACTGTATCCTCACTCATCCCTTGTAGATTGTTTGTGTGCCCTGGTGGGCAAGGTGCTCTCTCCTCTTGTACCAGTCGGTGACCCTTTTTGATATGTAACGCACCACAGAATGAATATCGCTTTAATAGTAATAATTGTTATAGTACTTCTACTCTGGGTCAATTGGTGGCACTCTCCAGGTATCTACCCATAATTTGATGTATTTTGGAAGCTTTTGGGCCGGTTTTAAGGTGTTGCGTATGCATTTTTTTTTGTCCCCCCCATTGAATCCTTTGGCGTTCGGTAATGTTCGTCGAACATTCAGCAAATAAATCGGCGAATATCACAAATTCGGCGATCGTAATCCGAATCGAATATTGAAACATTCGCTCATCTCTAGTCTCAACATTGTAACATTTTGTGAAGCCCCTGAGGTTTAAAAGTGCTCACCACACATCTAGATAAATTCCTTGTGGTGTCTAATTTACAAACTGGGGTCACTTGTTGAGGGATCTAACTGTTTAGGCACCTCAGTGGCTCTCCAAACGCGACTTGGTGTCCACTATTGATTCCAGCCAATATTGCATTCCATAAGTCAAATGGTGCTCCTTCCCTTCCGAGCCCTGCTATGTGCCCAA
This sequence comes from Phyllobates terribilis, assembly GCF_046119375.1. Lineage (NCBI taxonomy): Eukaryota > Metazoa > Chordata > Amphibia > Anura > Dendrobatidae > Phyllobates > Phyllobates terribilis. The sequence goes on from NW_027362764.1 coordinate 256,724,630, forward strand.
ACAGTAGTTTTCCACCACATATGGGGCATTGGCATACTCAGGAGAAATTGCACAAAATTTTTTATGGTGTATTCTTTTCTGTTACCCTGGTGAAAATTAAAAATTTGGGGCTAAAGTAATATGTTTGTGGGAAAAAGTAAAGCTTTCATTTTTTCCATCCACATTGCTTTAGTTTCTATATAGCACCTGAAGAGTTTATAAACTTCTTGAATGCAGTTTTGAGCAGTTTGAGGGGTGCAGTTTTTAGAATAATGTCACTTTTGGGTATTTTCTATCAGATAGGCCCCTCAAAGTTACTTCAAATGTGATATGGTCCCTAAAAAATTGGTTTTGTAAATTTTGTTGGAAAAATTTGAAATTGCTGATCAACTTCCTAACAAAAAAAATGATGTTTCAAAAATTGTGCTGATGTAAAGTAGGCATGTGGTAAATGTTATTATTAACTATTTTGTGTAACATATCTCTCTGGTTTAACAGTATAAAATTTTTTTTAGAAAATTGCTAAATTTTCAACATTTTCTCCAAATTTCTAATATTTTTAGACATATATGCAAGGTATGTCAAACAAATTTTACTACTATCATGAAGTACAACATGTCACGAAAAAACAGTCTCATAATTATCTGGGATACGTTGCAGCATTCCAGAGTTATTACCTCATAAAGTGACAATGGTAATAATTGGCCTAGTCACGAAGGCGAAAACAGGCTCTAGCATGAAAGGATTAAACTTCGTATACAGCCTTTTTGGCAAAGGTTAAATAAATGAGGTTGAAAAGATTGTCAAAAACTATTTTCACAGCGGTTTTATTGAAGTGACATGTTGGTATCAGATGCTTCTGAGTCATTAAGACATCCATAGATGTAATAGAAGCGTGGTCAGCGTGGCTTTAGGCACCACTTAGTAAATAGTGAGTGATAGCTGAGATCATGCCCCAGCACTGCCTAACAGCCAGCTCTGCACTGATGCACTTCTGAGCCGGCTGTCAGTCAGTGCTGAAGTGTGGTTACAGCAGCCACTCACTGTATACTGAGTTGCGCAGTTTCCACCTCTATAACTGAAAGCCGGAGTTTTCTTGGAACACTATTAGCCTGCAGATTAACCCCAAATTTGCAGGTCAATAGTGTTTTAGGACACAACAGATTTCTTTAAGTTACACCACAGCTTGTCAAGAATTAGATGAGCTGTGACGTCACAACCATGTGTCACCTCCATCTCGCCCCAGCTTCACCTATTTTGGTAGGGCTGGATGAAATACCTGTGAAAACTCCGCATTGTGCAAAAATTTTGCAAGTTTTAAAGTGATTTAAGCCAGAATTGAATCGCCTTAATGAATTAGGGCTATAGTTTTGTACTAAATACACTATTCTTAACAAAGGAAAGTCACAATTGGCCTCCTTTGTCTCAGGCAAGAGTATTAGTAGGAAAGAAGCGGAGGATATTATGGAATACATGACACATTACTCATCTTAATCACAGCAGGATGATGTTAACTTTAAAGGGGTATTCCCATCTCCAAGATCCTATCACAATATATAGTAGGTGTAATAATAATAATATTAGCAAATGCCTCCAATTAGAAATGTAGCATATTGCTTACTCTGACTAAGTGCGGCGCCCCAGATGTCCAGTAACTAATAGCCACTTCCCAAAAGTCAGGGTAAGCAATGCTGCTGTTCATCTACATTGTTTGGAGTTACTTGCGCTGATCGGGTTTTCCGCTCTAGGTTCTATTTTTGTATTGCCACTATGGCTAATTAATGCTAAATACACCGGTCATTGACCATTAGGCTATGATAGGTTGCCTAGCTTTATATTAAGCTTGAGCCTGAGCTTTCCCCTGCCGTTAATCCATTGCAGGCTTACTTATTTCCCTGGTAGTGTCTGCACCCATGCTGCTAATTCCCATATCCCTCCTGTCCATGTCTTTTCCCCCCTCCCTTTCTTTACTTATATGTGTTGATAAAATGTATGAATCAATAAAGTTATATTTATCTTTATATATATCTTGAAACACTCTGCGGTTTCTGTTTATTCTCTTTTCTAATGTGCAGGGCATTGCAGTAGCTTAGGTATTAATGATTGGCTTCCTATAGATATGCTATTTCTGGGGCGGCTGAGGGCTCCTGTTTCTAGCCTTGGAGGGGCCAATGTTCATGGCCCCTTCCTAGGCTATTAATATCAGCCCCCAGCAGTCTGTGTGACGCTTGCAGCCCTGCCCTGAGAGCTGGGGGTACTTGGAGCTGGGTCAGATGTTTGGTGGGTTGTAGCCATGGCCTGGACCCATTCCGTGCCCAGGGCCGTCACATTTAAAATTGTGTAATGGGCTTTCAGGGTTGGTGTTAATCGAGTGGTTGTATTGACTATACCACCTGTGGTGTCTGGTGATTCCCCACCAGCGCTGCGTTCAGTCCTCTGAGGCGGAATGTAGTGGCAGCCGGAGATGATACTACTCCCCACAGGCGGAGCAGGGCCTCTGGGAAGAGAGAACAGGAGGATGGGAGTCGTAGTGGGAGATGTGGTGCGATGTGGTGCGGTGCCGCGTTGCAGAAAGAAACCGGAGTCTTCCAAGCTTTACTCATGATAGAATGCTCAGCTGCAAGGCTTCTCCCTGCTCCTCACGGCACGCTGCGACCACCAGGACCGGGGGTCCGACAACCTCCGAGTAGTTCAGGTGCTTTGGTCAGGACCCCGCACCAGAGTGTTCCTAGAACTTTCCCACTAGGTCCTCTCCTGTCTGTATGTGGTGCGAGTATTAAGGCCGGGTCTCCCTCTGGACTATGCACAGAACAAGGGTATGGGTGGCGACTCCTCTCCTTCCGTTACCCAATGGGATCCACTGAGCCTCCGGGCTTCTCCGACTAAGACGTGAAGTGATAGAGTCAGATATCGGGGGCCGGTACCCCTTTTTCAGCAGGAATCCCTCTGACTAGGCCAGAATAGTGAGGACAGGTGGCGTATACTGCTCCGTCTGCATCCCCTTGGGATCCTTTTGCCTGCGGAGCTTTACTCCTCTGCTCCCCTCCAGGCCTTCTTGGGTAGGGACCTTGATCAGGTAGAGACAGCCGTTAACTCTTGCCCGCTCCTCGACTCAAGGCCAGAGTACGAGGACAGTGTCCCCATCAACTGCAGGTTCACACAGAAAGCCACGTTCAGTGATGAAGATCACAATCAAAAGACTATAAGCCCAAGATGGCTGGTTATTATATATGACTTAATAAGTGTAACTTAAATGTGCGTCCTCCACCCTCACCCACTACTAGGTTCCCCCTAACTTTGGTTCCCCCATCTCCACTTATCCCGGCTGGGGCAGCACCCTGGTGCATATAAGCCCCCCTCAGGTGGGAGAGGTGTAGTGTTGGATGCAGAGGTGGGGTCCTGACAGCTGCACCATCCTTACCTCGAAGGAGAGATACCACACCTCATTAAAGAGATGCAGTACCCCTGTGGTGACCGAACCCTCAGGGGCGCCACATCTGCATAGCCTTTGCTAGCTGTTACAATAAGGGGACCCCACGTCATTTCTATTTTGGGGTCCCCCATTTTAATAGCCAGTAAAGACTATGTATACAGCTGGGGGTTGATATTAGTAGCCTGGGAAGCTCCATGGGTATTACCCCCTTCCCAGGCTAAAAATATCCGCCGCAGCTGTCCACTTTCCCTCTGCTGGTTAATAAATTTACGGGGGACCCCATGCCATTTTTTTTTCAGAAATTTAGTCATTTATTAATAAATTACATAAACAGTAAGGTACACACCCAAAGCACGGATTATATCTATCACATATTGATATCTATCTGTATATCTATCAATTATAAATCTATCTATTATCTATATATCTATCCATATATCTATTGATCTATTATCTATTTATCCATCTATCCATCTATCTATTATCTGTTGACCTATCTAATTATCTATCTAAGATAGATAATAGATAGGTATATGAATATCTAGATATATCCATCTATCTATCTATCTATCTATCCATCTATCTATCTATCTATCTATCTATCTATCTATTGATCTATTATCTATCTATTATTTATCCATATATCTATTATCTATCTATTTATTTATTATCTGTCTATTTATATATCCATCCATCTATCTATCCATATATATATATATATATATATATATATATATATATATATATAAATATATCTATAAATCTATCCAGATATCTATTATCTATCTATATATTTATCTACCCATATATCTATTAATCTATTTATCTATTTATTCATATTTATATTATCTATCTAGCATTATATCTATATATCCATATATCTAATTATTATCTATCTATAAATATAATTATCCATATATTTATCCATATATCTACCATATTTTTCAGACCATAAGATGCACTTTTTTTCCCCAATATTTGGGAGGAAAATGGGGGGGGTGAGTCTTATGGTCCGAACGTTACCTGCGGTGATGGTAAAGTGGGATCGCAGGGCCCTCCAGGAACGCGGTGGTAGTAGCGGTGGCAGAAGTGAGCGGCTGGGGCCAGCAACTGTGCCTGGCAGGTACTGGGGCTGGGGCTGATGTCGGGCTGTGAGCGGCGTACGGCCTGCGCAGGTTTCCGATGTGCTGGGCCATCTTCCTAGAGCTCTGATCTACAGGAAAATGGCCGCCCGAGCTGGCGCATGCGTTAACCGGTAGCTCGAGTGACCATTTTCCTGTAGATCACAGCTCTGGGAAGATGGCCGCACACACCGGAAACCAGCGCAGGCCGCACTGCTTCACCTCTCACAGCCTGGCACCGACCACAGCCCGGTACAGGCCCCAGCCAAAGGCTCCGGCCTCGGCCTTGGCCCCAGCCAGATCCCTCAGCCCCAGCCAGAGGTCCCGGCCTCGGCCCAAACCCCAACCAGAGGCCCCGGCCTTAGCCTTGGCCCCAGCCCCAGCCAGAGGCCTCTGCCCCAGCCCCAGCCAGAGGCCTCCGCACAGGAACCAGCCAGGCTAAGGGCCTCAGCCAGGCACAGGCCCCTGTCCGGCATAGTCTCCACAGCATCTGACCTCTTCTGCTGCAGTCGCCGACTTCCTGAGGGACCCTGCCTCCAGTGACTCTTGCTCCACTGACCCCCAGGTAAGATACCGTGCCTATTCAGACTATAAGATGGACCCCCATCTTTTAAAAACATTTTTTTTCTATTTTCCACCCCAAAATTTATGGTGCGTCTTATGGTCCGGTGCGTCTTATAGTCCGAAAAATACGGTAAGTAGCAAAAATCCAAAAGCAGCACAAAAATGTTCAGGTGCAAAAGCCCCCCAGGTATATACCAAACCTTGAAACATCCAAAAAATGGAGGCAGCACTAAATCGTAGAGTCAGAAATAATTATTTAATAGCCCATATGGCTGTGGCAACGTTTTGGTCTCAAAATTGAGACCTTTCTCAAGCAAGTAACAAGTGCTCTGTGGAAAATATTTAAAGCAGCTCAATTACAACAATGATTAGCAACAATTTCATATACAAGTTAATATTCAAGTACATTAAACATCATATCATAAATAACAAACCCCATATGTGATACAGTATATAAATATCATAAAGTGCTAAAGTGCAGATAGATCCAAAATATCAATAATGAAATAGATCAATGCAAATGTAATCATAATTACTAGTGATGAGCGAGCACTAAAATGCTCGTGTGCTCGAAGCTCGGGTCGAGCACATTGGAATACTCAGGTGCTCAACCCGAGCAATGAGCCGAATGTAAGTCTATGGGAAACTCGAGCATTTTTCTGGCGGTCCCCCCGGCGGTCTGCAGAAGTTCACTAATTGCCGAAATCGATGGGAACAGTGCTCAATTAAATGTCAGGCAGGCAGAATATATAGGCAGACAGGCAGGCAGGGTATATAGGAGGGTACATGAAAAACATAGCAGGGCACTTGGAACACACTAGTGCCCTCCGATTTTCATGCACCCGTCTCTTTAAAAAAGCCGGCAATTCATCAGTGGCATACACCGGTACCCGACAATTTAGAACAGAAAGAATAGAGCATCACACATAGATTAGATAGATAGAAAAATGTCAGTCACATATATAATAAGTACAGTGACAGTGTTGGTTACTGTAATTGTTATTTAGTGTTAAAATAAAGGATTTATTAAAAAAAAATAATAGTGTTTTTGTCTCTTTAAAAAAGCCGACCGGCAATTCATCAGCAGCATACACCGGTACCTGACAATTTAGAAGAGAAAGAATAGAGCATCACACATAGATTAGATAGATAGAAACATGTCAGTGACATATATAATAAGTACAGTGATATTGTTGATTACTGTACTTGTCATTTAGTGTTAAAATAAAGGATTTATTAAAAAAAAAAAATTGGCATAGGGTTCCCCGTAATTTTAATCTGTAGCGGAAGTTAAGCAGACGGCTAGGGCAGATGTTTGAAGCCTGGGAAGGGGGTAATACCCACGGAGCTTCCCAGGCTACTAATATCAGCCCCCAGCTGAATACCTAGCCTTTACCAGCTATTAAAATGGGGGACACCCCAAAAAAATGACGTGGGGTCCCCCCTATTTTAATAGCTAGCAAAGGCTAGGCAGACAGCTTGGGGCTGATATTAATAGCCCAGGAAGGGTGCCATGAATATTGGCCCCCTCCCAGGCTAGAAACACCAGCCGTCAGCCGCCCCAGAAATGGCGCATCCATAGGATACGCCAATTCTGGCACTTAGCCTCGCTTTTCCCACTGCCCTGTAGCGGTGACAGTCGGGTAATAGGGCTGGGGTTGATGTCATCTTATAATGCCAGCTGACATCAAGCCCAGGTAAGTAATGGAGAGGCGTCTATAAGACACCCCCATTGCTAACCCCATAGTCAAAGTTAAAAAAAACACAAACACCCAGAATAAAGTCCTTTAATTGAAATAAACACACAATTCTTTATTGTTCTAAATTAAACCATACTTACCATCACGCCCATTCCAGCTGAAGCCAATGTCTTCTGCATTAAAAGTAAAATAATAAACCAACATCATCCTTACCTTTCCATGGTTCCCACGACGGCTCCAGCTCTGCTACATTCACATGACAGGCTGGATCGCAGCCAAAACCTGCCATCCAGCTTGCCATGCAGTGTCTGGCTGTGATGGCATCTAGATGAGCCAAGGTCATGTCCAATGAACTCAGCTCACCTCATGAATGTCACTGACAGCGTGGGAAAATTCTCCTGCTCAAGCGGTGCCGGCAAATGATGTCACCGTTTGAGCAGGAGAATTCTCCCACGCTGGGATGGCATTGAGATGACAGGCTGGATCGCAGCTGAGCGCTGCCATCCAGCATGCCATCCTTCATAGACACTGCAGAACGCAGGCATTCTTGCGCTCTGCAGTGTCTCTGAAGGATGACAAGCTGGATGGCAGCGCTCAGCTGCGATCCAGCCTGTCATCTCAATGCCATCCCAGCGTGGGAGAATTCTCCTGCTCAAGCGCTGAGCGCAGGAGATTTCTCCCACGCTGTCAGTGACGTGCATGAGGTGAGCTGAGTTCATTGGACATGATCTTGGCTCATCTCGATGCGGTCACAGCCAGACACTGAGGAGCGCAAGCATGCCTGCACTTCTCAGTGTCTGCGGCATGGCAAGCTGGATGGCAGATTTCGGCTGCGATCCAACCTGTCATGTGAATGTAGAAGAGCTGAAGCTGTCCTGTGAACCATGGAAAGGTAAGGATGAGGTTGCTTTATTATTTTACTTTTATTGCAGAAGACACTGGCTTCAGCTGGAATGGGAGGGATGGTAAGTATGGTTTAATTTAGAACATTTAAAAATTGTGTGTTTATTTCTATTAAAGGACTTTATTCTGGGTGTTGTGTTTTTTTTAAATACTTTACTAGAAATTCATGGCGGTCATGTCTAATATTGGCGTGACCCCATTCATTTTGGGCTTAGGGCTAGCTGATAATACCAAGCTGGCCCTAACCCCTTTAGTACCCAGTGAGCCATCGCACCAGGGCCCTGGATGAGATGGGTACAGCGCCAGAAGATGGCGCTTCTATGAACGCGCCATTTTCTGGGGAGGCTGCGGACTGCAATTTGCAGCGGGTGGGGCCCAGAAAGCTTGGGACTCCCTGTGCTGCAGATTCCAGCCCCCAGCTGCCTAGTTGTACCTGGCTGGACACAAAAATATTGCGAAGCCCCACGTATTTTTTTTTATTATTATTTCATGAAATAATAAAAAAAAAGGGCTTCCCTATATTGCTGTGTCCGACCAGGTACAAATAGGCCGCTGGTGGTTGGGGACTGGGATGGCATTGAGATGACAGTCTGGATCGCAGCTGAGCGCTGCCATCCAGCTGCCATCCAGCTTGCCATGCAGCAGAGACTGAGAAGCGCAGGCATGCTTGCGCTCCTCAGTGTCTGGCTGTGACGGCATCCAGATGAGCCGACTTCATGTCCAATGAACTCAGCTCACCTCATGCACGTCACTGACAGCGTGGGAGAAATCTCCTGTGCTCAGGGCTTGAGCAGGAGAATTCTCCCACGCTGGGATAGCATTGAGATGACAGGCTGAATCGTAGCAGAGCGCTGCCATCCAGCTTGTCATCCTTCAGAGACACTGCAGAGAGCAAGCAAATAAATCCTTTATTTTAACACTAAATAACAAGTACAGTAACCAACACTGTCACTGTACTTATTATATATGTGACTGACATGTTTCTATCTATCTAATCTATGTGTGATGCTCTATTCTTTCTGTTCTAAATTGTCGGATACTGGTGTATGCCGCTGATGAATTGCCGGCTTTTCATGTTTCACTGTGAGCACTGTTCCCATCGATTTGGGCAATCACTGTAATGCCACAACCACCATGACTGTGAAATTACAGTGAGTGGCAGACAATCCCTGCGTGATTGGTGCTCTAAATAGCGCCAAACATGCCCGAGCGAACAAATGTTGGGCCCGCATTTGTTCGCTCCTGCCCTGCCAGTTCATCCTCTCTGCCTTTCTGTCCCTGGTATTCACATTGGTGAGTTATTTGCAATGTTCTGCATATACATGTTCTGGATACTCTCTCACTACGCGATGCCTCAAAGCTTGTTATATACATAGTCTGTATCCAGATCCTTATTGACTTCCCGAGTGATATACCCTGTGTCCCCATTTTCAGTGTGTTACTATTTATATAGGCCCTGTTAGCCCTGCGCTTAGGGAATACGTATCTATTTATTAAATCGTATTGTGATTTTCCCTTGGAATATTTTTTCTGCATGGTTTTATCGTCTCCATAGCTGCAGTGCAACTATGGCCTTTTTTTCTATTTTTTGATATGCTCCACAACTCACATGTACTTGTAACTTGTACTTTTTAATAAGATTTTTTCTACTTCTAATAAAGTTTTCTCTGTTTATGCCATGTACTCGGTGTTCTCTAGTGTTTGTATCTATCTCTGAGTAGGCTATCTATCGTGGATGTTGAGTATAAGTCGTATTTCTACTGTACTCCACATCCATGATACTATTTATGTTGGTCGATCGGTTTATAACGATATATCTATCTATGTATCAATATACAATATATCTATCTATTATCTATTTATCTATTATGTAGCCATATATCTATCGATCGATCTATTATCTATTTATTTATCCATATATCTTTCTATCCATATATCTATATCTATCAATAAATCTATCCATATATCTATATCTATCAATAAATCTATCCATATATCTATTATCTATCAATATATCTATATATCCATATATCTAACTATTATCTATCTATCTATAAATACAATTATCCATCTATCTATCTATCTATCTATCTAGAAAAAAAAGAAAAAAAGAAAAAGAGCAGCACAAGCAAACAACTTGTAAATGGGTGGGTGCCCGTCCTCCAGGTAAATACCTAACCTTACATATGAAAAAAATAGTAGAAACAGCACTCCAAAAATAGATGATTTATCAACTCAGCAAGAGCTGTGGCAACGTTTCAGCTGAATACAGCCTTTTTCAAGCAAAGTGCAGAGTATACAGGTGAAGTATATATCAGGTCATCCATTTAAATGACAATTACATTATAAAGTGTAAAAAGTGCAACGTGCAAAGTGCATAAAAACAAGATAGATCACATTATATATAAGCTTTTTTTGATTCATGAGAATACTTACACATTGTTTGTTTACATAATATAGCTCAATCCATAATAAATTACTTAATAGATACAGGTGTAAGGAATCAAAAGAATCAAGATTGACTCACTGCATCAACATGTGAACAACGCCAAAAGGCGGCGTATCCAGTGTTAAAAATCGCATGTCAAGATTGCTGCTGAAAAGGGGGAGGAGACCAAACTGTGGCATACAGAGAATCGACACTGTTATCTATATATCTATATATCTTTCCATATATCTATTATCTATCTGTCTATATAGCAATCCATATATCTATTACTATCTATTAGTGTTGAGCCACCCCCGTAGTGTTCGGGTTCGGTTCGGTTCGTCGAACAACGGGATGTTCATGGAACTGTTCGTCGAACACCTTAAAACACTGTCGAACACCGTTAAAACCAATGGCAGGCAAATAAAAATACATAAAAAACACCTTCAAAGGTGTCCAAAATCTGACAAACTGCTCAGAAGACACTCTCTTTAAAAAAGCCGGCCGGCAATTCAGCATTAGAGATGAGCGTTGTTCTACTCGAACTGTTCGCCAATCTCAAATTCGAGCTGTTTTGGGCGGTGTTCGAGCCGTTCGGCGAACACGAACAATTTGAGAAAAATTCGGCTGTTCGAGGTTATGTTCGATAACTGTTCGTGCACCAAAATCATAACTGGATTTTTTCTCAGTAATGATGAAAATTAATGTTAATACGCAGTTTGAGTGTACAGCGGGGTGGGGGGAGGGGCAGGGGATGGATCTCTGCAGGAACAATGAAGATCTCCATTTTTTTTTTCTCTTTCCCGCATTTACAGTGGGGAGGTGCAATCTGTCAGCCTATCAGCAGCGCACACACGGAGCGAAGTGCTTTTTTTCACACAAGCAAGGGCATGTGTCATTGGCAGTGTATGTCACATATCCTTGCCCTATAAGACCAAGCCATTTTCCCCGTCGCCACCATTTTCTCACTGCTGCAGCTGCGTGTTAGACGGCACCGCTGTTGCTGTGTGCGCTATACCTTGTTAATTTCAAGCCAATTTTCGCACAAATCTACAGATAGCTTGGGAGTAGGGAATAGTTGTGATTGCAGTCCTTTTAAGGACTAGGTTACAGCATTTCCTACGACTTTTATCAGGCAGGTCTGTGCTCTTAAATAGATAGATTGTGGGAGTAAAGACTAACTGTAATTGGAGTCCTTTTCAGGACTAGGTTACATCAGTTCCTATCAGTTTTTGCCAGGCAGGTCTGTGCCAGTGCTGTGCAAGTTTTTTTCACAGCATTTGGCTGAATCTAGCAAAGCTAATCCTTTTTGGCCTATTGCAGAGTGTGTTAGTCAGTGGAGTAGCCTATCTGTGTTGCAAGATATACCACCTGTGTATAGAATACCAATTTTTTTACTGCACCTAGTGAAGTAAAATCTTTTGGGCATATCATCATTCTATTAGTCCATCTATACTGACCTCCATCAGGTTGCAAATTGAATATAATTTTTTTCTGCATCTAGCTCTGAAAAAATATTGGGCTTCTAGCTGTGTGTGGGACTTGTTGTATTAGTCCATCTATACTGACCTCCATCAGGTTGCAAACTGCATATATTTTTTTCTTCATCTACCTCTGAAAAAATATTGGGCTTCTAGCTGTGTGTGGGACTTGTTCTATTAATCCATCTATACAGACCTCCATCAGGTTGCAAACTGAATATATATTTTTCTGCATCTACCTCTAAAAAAATATTGGGCTTCTAGCTGTGTGTGGGACTTGTTGTATTAGTCCATCTATACTGACCTCCATCAGGTGGCAAACTGAATATATTTTTTTCTGCATCTACCTCTGAAAAAATATTGGGCTTCTAGCTGTGTGTGGGACTTGTTCTATTAATCCATCTATACAGACCTCCATCAGGTTGCAAACTGAATATATTTTTTTCTGCATCTACCTCTGAAAAAATATTGGGCTTCTAGCTGTGTGTGGGACTTGTTGTATTAGTCCATCTATACTGACCTCCATCAGGTTGCAAACTGAATATATTTTTTTCTGCATCTACCTCTGAAAAAATATTGGGCTTCTAGCTGTGTGTGGGACTTGTTCTATTAATCCATCTATACAGACCTCCATCAGGTTGCAAACTGAATATATTTTTTTCTGCATCTACCTCTGAAAAAATATTTGGCCTTCTAGCAGTGTGTGGGACTTTCTCTATTAGTCCATCTATACTGACCTCCATCAGGTTGCAAATTAAAAATAATTTTTATCTGCATCTAGCTCTGAAAAAATATTTGGCCTTCTAGCAGTGTGTGGGACTTTCTCTATTAGTCCATCTATACTGACCTCCATCAGGTTGCAAATTAAAAATAATTTTTATCTGCATCTAGCTCTGAAAAAATATTTGGCCTTCTCGCAGTGTGTGGGACTTTCTCTACTAGTCCATCTATACTGACCTCCATCAAGTTGCAAATTGAATATAATTTTTTTCTGCATCTAACCCAGCCCATAGTTTTGGCCTAATACCACAGTTTGGCCACTCAGCTCTGCTCGGTTCCCATCCATTGTTTTTTTGTGCAAACAACTCCAGAGTTGTTAATTAGTTAACCACCACAATGAGTGGAAAAAGGCCTGCTGCTGGTGGAAAGGGGAATAGGCGTGTTGGGAAGGGGAAAAAAGGTTGTGTCCGTGGGGTAGGTGTTAAAGCAACAGTAACATCTGCAGAAGAAAGACCATCTTCCAGCCAAACTAAAATGTCTACTCCTTTTAGCGGACAATGTGATAAGATCCCTTTCTTACGGCCACGCCAATCGCTACAAATTCCAGATGAGGCACAAAAACAGCAGGTGCTTCAACGGATATCAAGTGCTCCTTTAAGTGGGCTCTCCTCCACATCAACTTCAACATCACAAATACTCCAGTCCTCAAAGGTGTCACCCAAATCGCACTTGCTTCCTCACAGCTCCCAAATCTCCAGCTGCCCGTCTGAGTATGAGGTAGAACAGATGGTTGAGTCTGCAGAGCTGTTTACTCATACTATAGCCTGGGAATCAGAGGTCGACTCCAGCGCTTCTGTGAATCCAGACGAGGAAATGATCTGCACTGATGCCCAGAATCTTTATGAGTCGGATCCAGGACCAGACGCAGAAGGTTCTGACCATAATGTAGACCCTCATTCCCAAACTGTAACTCCTGTTGGTGGAGACAATGAGGAAGACGATGATAAGACTCAAATACCTGATTGGAGCGACAACTTTAGTTTTTTGTCAGGGCAGGAACAGGTTGGCTCTGTGGACGACGGGTGTGATAACGCACAGGGTGATGATGATGAGGTTGGAGATCCCACTTACTGTCAACCCACAGTCAGCCAAGGGATGAGGTCAGCAGAGGAGGTGGAGGAAGATGGTAGTGACGACGAGGTCAGGTTGCGCCTTCCTGGACAGAGACGTAGTACTGGAAGCACGTCAACAACTGCATCCTCAAACACAACTCTGCCTCTCACCACAAGTTGTGGTGGCTCTTCAGGTCGCATGGGTGCTAAGCCTTGCATAGCCTGGGCATTTTTTCAGATCGATAAAGATGACCCAACTCGTGTTATCTGTAACATTTGTCAGCAAAAGCTAAGTAGAGGCCAAAAAATACATAGTTGAGTACTTCATGCATGAACCGGCACATGGACATGAAGCATAAGTTGCAGTGGGAAGCTCAGTGTGCTACAATGCGGCCTAGCCGGCTGGGCCAACCGCCGTCTGCCATATCTTGTGCATCCGCGGCCTCTTCATCCTCTGTGACTCGGGGGACAGCAGTCACACCTGTTTTGGGGCACACACCTGCCACCTCTTTACCCCCAACAGCCAGCGTGATTGGCAGGTCATCATTTTCTTTGGAGGTGGTAACACCAGCTGGTGTTGAGCGCTGTCCGACATCGATAGCACCACCTTTGGATCAAGGCAACCTAACATGTCCGCCTGCATCTTCCTCACAGACCGGCAGTTTGCCGGGGACACCCTTATCAACCCCGTCTAAGCACAATAGCCAGCCCTCGGTCCCTCAGATGTGGACAAGTAAAAGACGATTTCCTCCTAGCCATGAGAAAGCTAAGAGGTTGAATTTCACCATCTGCAAGTTCTTGGCTACAGAAATGCTGCCTTTCCGCCTGGTGGACACAGAGGATTTTCGAGACCTTATGTCCGTCGCAGTGCCCCAGTACCAGATGCCCAGTCGGCACTACTTCTCAAAGAAAGGTGTGCCTGCGCTCCACCAGCATGTCGCACACAACATCACCGCTTCTTTGAGAAACTCTGTGTATGACAGGGTGCATTTCACCACAGACACTTGGACGAGTAGGCATGGACAGGGGCGTTACATGTCGCTGACTGGGCACTGGGTAACTATGGTGACAGCAGGACAAGGGGCTGCTGTCCAAGTCTTGCCGTCCCCACGAGTTGTGCGTCAATCCTCTTTATGTCAAAGTTCCTCCACTGCTTCTGCCTCCTCAACCTCCTCTCGGTCTTCCACCTGCACCCAAAGCCTGTCTGGTCATGCCACAAGCTTTCTAACTGCGCAGAAGGGATCCTGTACACCTCCTTACTATGCTGGCAGTAGGGCTCAACGTCATCAGGCGGTTTTTACATTGAAATGTCTGTGAAATGTGAGTCACACAGCTGAGGAGTTGTGGTCATCTCTGGAGAACCAATTTCATGAATGGTTGTCTCCACTGGACCTGAAACCAGGGAAGGCCGTGTGCGACAATGCTGCAAACCTGGGTGCGGCCCTTCGCCGGGGCAATGTCACACACGTGCCTTGTATGGCTCACGTGTTGAACCTGGTTGTCCAGCAATTTTTAGCCCACTATCCCAGACTAGATGGCCTTCTGCAGAGGGCACGGTCGCTGTGTGCTCACTTCCGCCGTTCGCATCCCGCAGCTCAGCGACTTACATCTCTACAGAAGTCGTTGGGCCTGCCACTTCACCGGCTAAAATGCGATGTGCCTACCCGGTGGAATTCAACTCTGCACATGTTGCAGCGACTGTGGCAGCACCGACAAGCCCTGGTGCAATACGTTCTGACGTATAGCCTGGGCCAACGAGATCCAGAGGTGGGGCAAATCACGCTAGAGGAGTGGTCTCAGATCAGGGACCTATGCACCCTTCTGCACAGTTTTGAAATGGCGACGAAGATGTTTAGTGCTGACGATGCCATTATCAGCATGACTATTCCGGTGATTTACATGCTGGAGCACATGTTAAACAGAATTCGGAGTCAGGTGGTGGCACAAGAGGAGGTGGAGGAAGTAGAGGAGGAGGAGTTGTATGCGGAAGGGCTAACATCTGCAAGGTCCAGACGGTCGGCAGCACCAAGGCGGCAGGCATGTGAGGGTGGGGGAGATGGTTTTACCAGGGCGCATGGTAGCAGCCAAACTTGTGAGGAAGGTGCAGGAGCCCAGGAAGAAGTGGAGGACGAACTGATGGAAGACTCATCAGATGAGGGAGACCTTGATCACATTTCTGTTGTGCGAGGTTGGGGGGAGAGGACAGAGGAAGGAAGCATGATTGTTACCTCGCCACCAACACAACAGGGACTTGGTGCTCCTGGATGCGCAACACACATGAGTGCCTTCTTGCTGCACTACCTGCAACATGACCCTCGAATTGTGAGAATTAGAAATAATCCTGACTACTGGGTTGCCACACTGTTAGATCCCCGGTACAAAAGTAAATTTGCAGAAATTATTCCTGCCATAGAAAGGGATGCACGCATGCAGGAGTATCAGCAGAGACTGTTGCAGAATCTTACATGTGCTTTTCCACAAAATACCAGTGGTGCACGTAGTGAATCTCACAGTTCCAACTTGCCAACCGTGGGACCGTCAAGTGTTCAGCACTCAAACCGTAACAGAACCACAGTATCTGCTGGTAACATCAATTTTGCGGAATCATTTCACCACTTTTTTAGCCCATCCTTTGCAAGGCCACAGGAGACAAGAAGTCTGACACATAGTCAACGCCTAGAGACGATGGTACAGGAGTATCTCCAAGTAAACATTGAAGCCATGACTGTGTCACTGGACCCTTGCTCTTTTTGGGCTTCCAATCTGGATAAATGGCCGGAGCTAGCCACTTACGCCTTGGAGATCTTGTCATGCCCCGCAGCCAGCGTTCTGTATGAACGTGTGTTCAGCGCTGCTGGTGGTGTGCTGACAGATAAGCGCACGCGGCTCTCCACTGATAATGTAGACAGACTCACGTTCATAAAGATGAACAAATCATGGATCCGAAACGACTTTTCTACCCCTGTGTCATCCTGGGGAGAGTAAAAGCTTGATGATTGGTTAAAATCACCCTACCAACCGTTTTAAGCTTTCAAATTACTAATCATGTTTATCTGTATCTTGGCTGGAAAATAATTTGGGCTTTGTAGCAGTGTGCAGCACTGATTCTATTAGGCCATCTATAATAAGCTCCACCAGATTTAAAATTACTAATCATGTTTATCTGTATCTTTACTGGAAAATAATTTGGGCTTTGTAGCAGTGTGCAGCACTGATCCTATTAGGCCATCTATACTAAAGCTTCACCAGATTTAAAATTAATAATAATTTTTAGCTGCATCTAGCCCGGAAAATAATTTTGGGGCTCCGAGATGCGCAAGACACATAAGTGCCTTCTTGCTGCACTACCTGCAGCATGACCCTCATATTGTCAGAATTCGAAGTAATCATGACGACTGGGTTGCCACACTCTTAGATCCCCCAAACTTTTCGATCAACCTTTTCATTTTAATAAAGACCAAAAAAATGGTCATTTTTGAAATTATAAGCATTAGCAGGTTGTTAGAAACTGAAATCAAACAGTTTTCAACTCAAAACTTTATTCTAGGTGATGTTACATTTTCACATAGGACCCCTTGTTCGAAAGGAGCTTCTGAACTCTCTCGTCCATTGAATTTGTCAGGTTTTGGATGGTTTCTGCTTCAATTGTTTTGCATGAGGACAGAATACCCTCCCAGAGCTGTTGCTTAGATGTGAACTGCCTCCCGCCATCATAGACACTCCTTTTAATGATGCTCCAAAGGTTCTGAATGGGGTAGAGGTCAGGGGAGCATGGGGGTCACACCATAAGTTTGTCCCCTTTTATGCCCATATCAGCCAGAGATGCAGATGTTTTATGTGCAGCATGAGATGGTGCATTATCATGCAGAAAAATGATCTTGCTGTGAAATACACGGTTCTTCTTCTTGAACCATGGCAGGAAGTGCTGTTTGAGAAAATCCACATACATTATGGAGTTCATCTTTAGCGCCTTCAGGGATCCTAAAGGGGCCGACAATCTCTCTCCCCATGATTCCAGCCCAAAACATTACTCCACCTCCTCCTTGTTGGCGCTGTAGCCGTGTTTGCGTGGGGTGTCCATCAACCAGCCATCCTCCACTCCATCCATCTGGACCATCGAGCGCTGCACGGCACTCATCCGTGAACAAAACAGTTTTGAAATCAGTCTTCATGTAATGTTTGGCCCACTGGAGCCGTTTCTGCTTGTGTGAAGTGGATAGAGGAGGTCGACAGGATGGCATATGCATAGCTGCAAACCTCTGAAGGACCCTGCATCTTGTTGTTCGGGGGACGTTGGAGGCACAAGCAGCTTCAAAAACTTGTCTGCTGCTATGACAAGGCTTTTTTGCCGCTGCTCTTTCAACCTGACGTAATTGCCTGTAGGAAAGAGTCCTCAATTTGCCCTTATCAGCACGCACACGTGTGTACTGTGAATCAGCTACATACTTTGATTGCCAAGACACTTCATCCTGATCATCGCACAATGTTGATTGTAGTCATGCCTTGACCTAAACACTCCACAATTTGTTGCTTCTCAGCAGCCGAAACATCCTTTTTCTTTCCCATTTTGGCAGAAAATGTAGGCTGCTTAATAATGTGAGACAGCCTTCTTAAGTAGTCTTGCCTTTCATTGGACACACCTGCCAAACAAATTAGCACAGGTGTCTGCAATTGCTTACAGTGATATAAAGAGCCCTGACACACATCACCATCAATGAGTTTAACTGACAAACAAACAAATTCTTCCCTTATCACTCCTAAACACTTTTTGCATAATAATTTGGAACACAGTGTACATGTGCTTTTCCACAAAACGGCAGTGGTTCACGTAGTGAATCTTACAGTTCTAACTTGCCAACCGTGGTCTGTATGGAGTTGTTCAATAAAGGGCCCAAAATTAAGATAACATAGATGGGAGAGGTCTCTATGAATAGGAATTCCTAAGTATTTGATACCCTGTGAGGGCCAGGCAAAGGGAAAGTTGGACTGGATGGAATCTTATATGGATTTGGGGAGGGAGACATCGAGGGCCTCAGACTTCGCTGCATTGATTTTAAAATTTGACCATGTAACAAAGTGATCTATTTCAGCCATAACAGCATGGATGGATATATGTGATTGAGTGATATATACTAGGACATCATCAGCAAATAGAGAGCACTTGTACTCGGTGCCTCCCACCTCAATCCACCTAATATTGGGGTTATGGCGAATTGATGAGAGCAGGTGCTCCGTCACTAGGATGTATAAGAGAGGGGACAGAGAACATCCCTGCCTTGTCCCATTGGTGATTGTGAAAGGTGATGAAAATGTTCTGACGCGCCCCCTGGGCCTTGGGACACCCGGAGCCGGACCCTTTTTGGTGGATGCTGGTGGTTGTAGTCTCCGTGGCGGCAACCCGGTTCCGTGGCTCAGGGCGGTCAAACCAGTGGCGGAACTATTTATGTGGTTTTGATGTTTAAATGTCCGACTACGCCACCCGTGGATTGCGGTCAGAGTGAACCGCCGCTCCAGGGCAGACCGCTGAGGCTGGTGTTGTGGGTGCAGCAGAGCGTAGCATAACTCCCCACGGGAGGAGTATAGCCTCAGGGCAGTGTATGCGGAGGATGGGGGTGATGGTGCAGGGCAGCAGCAGTAATGACACGGAGTCAGTGATGCAGTCCAGGGCCTTTACTCACAGTTCTTATTATCCAGACCACGTCTGCAGGTAACGGCTGCCCACGTCGTACTGTGCTCACCAGGTGAGGGGCTCAGACAACTCCCAGATAACTTTGGAGTGCTTCACAGGACCCCCTTTGTGTGTCCTTTGTCTGGCCTTTCTTACCAACCCTTCTGTCCGGCTGCCTCGGGCCTCCTCTTGGTAAACTTGGCGCCAGTTTCCCTGACCCTATGTGGTGCCTTCCTAGCGGGTGTAGCGAGGGGCTGCGCCACATAAAATGTCACAGCCTCCTGTTTCTAGCTGAGGGTCGTTTCCTGCCTCCACTAGTTTCGGGGACCGGTCTCCCCCTTTGGCTTGACCCCTCCACGCAGGTGGATTCGGGCGTGCGGTGGCGACTCGCCCATCCGCACCCCTGAGATCCCTTCGTTCCTCGTTCCTGGAGCCTTCTCCGCTCCTCTTCCTTCCTTCTCCCTCTTCCAGGCCTGGGCCTCTGTTACTAGGCCCGCCTCCGGAGCAGAGCTCATGCAGAGCCCCTGCTCCCTGCCACTTCTGCTCAGACTTCTCTGCACTGAACTAAGATGGTGCCCACCTTTTATACTCCCTTCTCAATGCACCCAGGAACTGCTTCCTCCCTGCTCCTGCACTACAGGGTTCCCCTTCCTCAGTGTTCCCTCCCCCCACTCCAGCCAGGGACAGGGACTGTCGTGCCCATCTCAGGGGCATATTGGTCGCCCTGCCCCACGGCAATGTGGTGTAATGCATGCAGGTGTCGGGTCCTGATCCACACTACATCCTTACCTGAGAGTGAGATATCACACCTCTGGGTGAGGTGCAATACCTCTGTAGCAACCGAGCCCTCAGGGTGCTACAGTTCCATTTATCTTCAGCCTAGGTGACGTATTGCGATACAGGGCCGTGATTTTGGCTATAAAAGGGTCCCCTAGACCCCTACCCCAAGCTTTTTAAGAGAATCAGATATGGCGTGCCAGGAGACTCTATGGAATGCTTTCTCAGCATCCAACGAGAGTATCTAATTACAAATTTTTAACTGCATCTAGCCCAGGAAATACTTTGTGCCTAGTAGCAGGGTCTGCTAGTCAGCGGATTATCCCGGCTGTTAAGCAAGCTATACCACCTGTAGTTTGGACACTTCATTTTTTCAAAGGAAATGCTTCGGGACCACGGGATACTCAGTGAAGAGCATCAGGAGGCACCCTAAGGCATAGGGGCTCGGACTGGCAGTAGGATACCTTGCGGTGGACAGCCGAGCTCGATCCTTATAAAAGCTTTTTAACTGCAGCAGCTTTAGTGGACGCTACTGGAGCTGGAATTACGCGGCTGCTGGCATGAGACTTGCCCTCCAATAGATCCTTGTAAATGGATTTAAAGTGTATTTATTCAAATTAGAGAGACAATTTAAATTAAAAAGCTTAGAGCTGCCTCCACCAGAGGGGGGCTCGCTCGACCCACCAGCGGACAGGCACCAGTATTGGGAGAGGGGGGCTGGCCGTCAGGGTTCACCGCGGCTCTGGCACAAACCCTGCGACACGGAGGTGGCACGGGCAGGAGCGGACTGAACGTGTCGGCGAACCGAACCGAACTCGAACACTATGGGGGTGGCTCAACACTATTCAGCATCGGTACCCGACAATTTAGAACAGAAAGAATAGAGCATCACACATAGATTAGATAGCTAGAAACATGTCAGTCACATATATAAGAAGTACAGTGACAGTGTTGGTTACTGTACTTGTCATTTAGTGTTAAAATAAAGGATTTATTAAAAAAAATAATAGTGTTTTCATGCACCGTCTGTTTGAAAAAGCCGGCAGGCAATTCAGCATCTGTACCCGACAATTTAGAACAGAAAGAATAGAGCATCACACATAGATTAGATAGAAACATGTTAGTCACATATATAATAAGTAGAGTGATAGTGTTGATTACTGTACTTGTCATTTAGTGTTAAAATAAAGGATTTATTAAAAAAAAAATGGGCGTAGGGTTCCCCGTAATTTTAGTCTCTAGCGGAGGTTAAGCAGACGGCTGGGGCAGATGTTTGAAGCCTGGGAAGGGGGTAATACCCACGGAGCTTCCCAGGCTACTAATATCAGCCCCCAGCTGAATACCTAGCCTTTACTAGCTATTAAAATGGGGGACCCCCAAAAAAATGACATGGGGTCCCCCCTATTTTAATAGCTATTAAAGGCTAGGCAGACAGTTGGGGGCTGATATTAATAGCCCAGGAAGGGTGCCATGAATATTGGCCCCCTCCCAGGCTAGAAACACCAGCCATCAGCCACCCCAGAAATGGCGCATCCATAGCACAGGAGAATTCTCTCACGCTCACGGCTAGCGCAGGAGAATTTTCCCACGCTGTCAGTGACGTGCATGAGGTGAGCCGAGTTCATTGGACATGAACTCAGCTCATCTGGATGCCGTCACAGCCAGACACTGAGGAGCGCAAGCATGCCTGCGCTTCTCAGTGTCTGCGGCATGGTAAGCTGGATGGCAGATTTCGGTTGCGATCCAGCCTGTCATGTGAATGTAGCAGAGCTGGAGCCGTCCTGGGAACCATGGAAAGGTAAGGGTGATGTTGGTTTATTATTTTATTTTTATTGCAGAAGACATTGGCTTCAGCTGAAATGGGCATGATGGTAAGTATGGTTTAACTTAGAACATTAAAAAATTGTGTGTTTATTTCAATTAAAGGACTTTATTCTGGGTGTTGTGATTTTTTTAAATACTTTACTAGAAATTCATGGCGGTCATGTCTAATATTGGCGTGAAGCCATGAATTTCGGGCTTAGGGCCAGCTGATAATGCCAAGTTGGCCCTAATCCTTTTATTACCCAGTGAGCCAACGCACCAGGGCCCTGGATGAGTTGGACACAGCGCTAGAAGATGGCGCTTCTACGAACGCGCCATTTTCTGGGGTGGCTGTGGATTGCAATTTGCAGCGGGGGTGGCCCAGAAAGCTTCGGCCTCCCTGCGCTGTGGATTCCAGCCCCCAGCTGCCTAGTTGTACCTGGCTGGACACAAAAATGGGGCGAAGCCCCACGTATTTTTTTTTTAATTATTTCATAAAATTCATGAAATAATTTAAAAAAAAAGGGCTTCCCTATATTGTTGTGTCCGGCCAGGTACAAATAGGCAGCTGGTGGTTGGGGGCAGCCCATTCCTGCCTGCTGTACCTGGCTGGACACAAAAATTGGGCGAAGCCCCACGTCAATTTTTTTTAAATTATTTCATGAAATTCAACAATCACCATCAATCACATCACCTGCTGGTAAATGGTAGGAGTGCAAGGTCAGACAGGAGGCAGTAGAGGTCAGAAGACTGAGATGGCCACTCCTGGACCTTCACTTTGTTCGGCTGTAGCCAATGACATGTCGACTTTGCCTTGTGTTTTGGATCGTTGTCATGTTGGAACGTCCAAGTACGCCCCCTGAGCAGCTTCCGGGCTGATGAGTGCAAATTTGACTCCAGTATTTGCTGATAATGTGCTGCATTCATCTTTCCTTCAACTTTTACCAAGTTTCCTGTGCCTTTGTAGCTCATACATCCCAAAACATCAGCGATCCACCTTCGTGCTTTACTGCAGGAATGGTGTTCCTTTCATCATAGGCCTTGTTGACCTCTCTCTAAATGTAACGCTTATGGTTGTGGCCAAAAAGCTCAATTTTGGTCTCATCACTCCAAATTACCTTTTTCCAGAAGTTTTGAGGCTTGTCTCTGTGCTGTTTGGCGTATTGTAGGCGAGACATTTTGTGGCATTTTTGCAGTAATGGCTTTCCTCTGGCGACTCGACCATGCAGCCACTTTTTCTTCAAGTGCCTCCTTATTGTGCATCTTGAAACAACCACACTGCTAGTTTTCAGAGCGTCCTAAAATTCAGCTGATGTTGTTTGTGGGAAAATAAGGGGCTCTGTAAAAACCAAACCACCGTCAGGTAGACCAACAAAAATTTTGGCCACAACTGTCAGGAAAATTGAGTCAGTGTATTGCCACCAAATGAACAGAGCGATCACATAGAGTGTGGCCGCTCTGTTCATGGAATCTTCGTCAGACACTCATTATTTGGACTGTGGAAAGGTAAGGATGAGGCTGGTTTATCATTTTACTTTTATTACGGGTGATCGTGGGCTTCGGGGAATAAGTGTAAGGTGAGTATATGGTGTTTTTTTATTTTTTTGCTGGGGTGGCAAACATCGGGGACCAGGTGTAGGTGAGCATAATGTGTTTTATTTTTATTTTAATATTTTTTTATTAATTTTAACTTTTTTTTTTACATTCAGCATAGAATAGGCGCCGGTGGATGAGAGACTACTACTCCCATCCAGTGGTGCCTGTGTTCGCTGTTTCCAAAGTCAGGAGGCGCCGACTGATGGTGATAATAGGGGTCACTGTCACAGCTGTGGCATCATGTTGACACCTGTCAGCATGATGCCACAGCTTTCTGATCTCGGTAATGCAATTACGGCCGATCAGAGCCTGTGTTTCCTGCGATGTCACACAAATGACAGCTCGGGAAACCAGGTGTATTCGGGTCCCCCATTCAAATGAATGGGGTCCGTGTTCGAGGTTCGGGGTTCGGGTACTGTTCTAGTACCCGAACCCGAACTTTTAAAAAATTGTTTGGTGTTCGGCTATATTAGCCGAACCCGAACAGTGAGGGGTTCGCCATCTCTACGTAAGATAGAAACACAATTTTTTTTCCATCTTAGGTTTTACATATACTCAAGATCAGATACAGAGGAACTGAAGATCATTATGAAGGCAGAAGATGTTCAGGGGAACTTAGAAAGGGACTGGGGGACAAGGCAGGGAGCTGCGAAGAGAAGAGGTGGCCTATTGGAAATCAGCAAGATGGTGGCCAGTTGTTCAACTTTTCAATTGATTCACCCGAAAGAGAAGAGAAAAAAAAAATCTGATTTTGGAAAATCTGAATATTTTTGCAAAAGTTAAAGTGAATTAGATTTGCCTTGAATCAATTCACTCATTTTTAGTTATCATATCTTGTCAAGTATAAAAAATGTACACTTTTATTAATTTCTTAAAGAATGTATAGAATCTCAATCTCTTATCAATACATATATTATTACTTACTTTATCCAGATACTGACACATATTTGTTTCACCTATTTGTTTTTATTTTTTAAAAATTTTTATTTATTTTAAAACTCTTACTGTAGCTCTTATTCATTCTCGTCTTGACTATTGCAACGCTCTACTAATCGGTCTCCCTCTTACTAAACTCTCCCCTCTCCAATCCGTCCTGAACGCAGCAGCCAGGATCATATTCCTCGCCAACCGCTACTCCGATGCCTCTTCCCTGTGCCAGTCATTGCATTGATTGCCCATCCAATATAGAGTTCATTTTAAACTTATCACGCTTACCCACAAAGCGCTCCATGCTTCAGTACCCCCCTACATCTCCTCCCTTGTCTCAGTCTACCACCCTACACGTGCCCTCCGTTCTGCAAATGACTTGAAACTAAAATCCTCCATAATCCGAACTTCCCACTCCCGTCTCCAAGATTTCTTTCATGCTGCGCCAATTCTCTGGAATGCACTACCCAGGACAGTTCGAATAATTCCCAATACCCACAGTTTCAAGCGAACCCTAAAAACACATTTCTTTAGACTGGCGTATCACCTAAACATACTCTGTCCATCCCAGCTTTCCCCCATATTAAAATCTTCTTCAACTTCGGGTTCAAACCAACCATGCACATAATAGCCTCTGTCAGGACTGCACACATACTGGCTGGCGACCAGTCCATGTATCATTATTTATCCTATTCAGTATATCAAGGCTGCATTATACAATATATGTACTTTTTACCTTTTGTGTCTCCCCCACTTCCTCATAGACTGTAAGCTCACGAGCCGGGCCCTCACTCCTTTCGATATGAGATATGCTTATTCTGTATTGTCTGTATATGTCCCCCCTAAAATTTGTAAAGTGCTGCGGAATATGTTGGCGCTATAAATATAAACTATTATTATTATTATTATTATTATTATTTTTTGATGATAAATTTTTAGGATAATAAATTGTATGTGTAGCACCCCGAGGGTTCTGCCGCTACAGAGGTATTGCATCTCATCCAGATGTGCGATATCTCACTTTCAGGTAAGGATGGAGTGTGGATCAGGACCCCGACACCTGCATGCATTACACCACATTTCCGGGGGGCACGGTGACCGATATGCTCCAAGTAGAGCACGACAGTCCCTGTCCCTGGCTGGAGTGGGGGGAGGGAACACCGAGGAAGGGGGGACCCTGTAGTGCATAGGAGGCAGAGGGCAGTTCCTGGGTGCATTGAAGGGTGGTATAAAAGGTGGGCACCATCTTAGATCAGTATGCAGAGAGAAGCTGAGTTGAGAGGAGGAGGACAGGGAGCAGAGGCTCAGGCCGAGCTCTGCTGCGCAGGCAGGCCTAAGGGAGAGGCCAGAGCCTGGAGAAAGAAGGTGGAAGGAAGTGGAGCGGAGGAGGCTCCAGGAACAAGGAACGAAGGGACCCCAGGGGTGTGGATCGGCAAGTCGCCACCGCACGCCCGAATCTACCTGCGTAGGGGGGTCAGGCCAAAGGGGGAGACCGGTCCCCGAAGCTAGTGGAGGCGGGGAACTACCCTCAGCTAGAAACCGGAGACTGTGACATTTTATGTGGCGCAGCCCCTCGCTACACCCGCTAGGAAGGCACCACATAGGATCAGGGAAACGGCGCCAAGGTTTACCAGAGAAGGCCCGAGGCAGCCGGACAGAAGCGAGGTCACTGGCGGGGTATGACAGGCCAGAGAAAGGACACACAAAGGGGGTCCTGTGAAACGCTCCAAAGTTATCTGGGAGCAGGCCGAGCCCCTCACCTGGTGAGCACAGTGCGACGTGGGATGTTATGACCAGCTGTAGTAACGTGGATAAAGAACTGTGAGTAAAGACCCTGAATTGCATGACAGACTCTGTGTGTTACTGCTGCTCCCACGCACCATCACCACCAACATCCGCACTTGCTGCCCTGAGGCTATACTCCTCCCGTGGGGAGTTATACTACCCTCTGCTGCACCCACAACACCAGCCTCAGCGGTCTGCTCTGCAGCGGCGGTTCACTCAGACTGCAATCCACGGGTGGCGTAGTCGGACATTCAGCATATAGACTGCCATTTGGTTTGACCGCCATGGGCACGGACCGGGTCGCCGCCACGGAGACTACAACCCCCAGCATCCATAACAGGCCCGGTTCCGGGTATCCCCGCACACACACGGCCCAGGGGGCGGGTCGTATGCAACTGGAATTGCAATGCAATAAATACACATATAAGCTACTGCACCCTTACTGAGCAGCCATAGTGTCCAGTGCATGACTGGCAATGGGAATCCCTCCCTTCAGCTTGACAAAGAGTCCATTTAGCCAGCATTGATGACCCTTGCATATCACTTTATTGAGGGATACTTCGGAATCTGTTTCTCTGCAGGAGGCAGGGCAGGATCAGTGTGAATTTTCTCTTGTATGCCGTGGTCAAATGAGTGTTGATTCTTTCATGCGAGAGAATTGGCTTGATTATTCCAATGACACTCAGCTCAAACACTGTGAAAGTTTGATCAAATTTTCAGTTTACTGTGATAAGATCCTCTAGCATGAGAGAATCGGATCACAGTGGAGAAGATGGAGAACTTAATTTCTCCTTCTTCTCCATTGTCTGTGCCCGCTTAAATCGGACTGCACTCGGATGACATCCCAGTGCAATCCAATGTTTTACATGCACTCATACACTTGAATGTCTGCCCGTGGTCTTATTTGCGGAGTCACTCGTAGCATGCTACGATTATTGCGAAAAATAGCAGACTTACACTGTCCCATAGTATAACATTGGGCCAAGTGCTATCCAATAAAAGATGGGATAACACTCATCTGATGAATACGCTTGTGTAAGCGAGGCCTTATGTCAAGTCTCTTGGACATTCCTTGAATGTTTGCAGTAACTGGACCCAAAAAATCTATCAGTAAGCTGTTACTGCTATAGATTTTCATCCCAGTGTCATGATATAGCTAGAAAGATACATAAAGTGATGAATTGATAGAAAGATACTGCAGTTTTCAGGGTTATATAACTTATCTGAGGTGGTCATTAGACCATAAGGACCATTGGCAATAGATATCCATTCAAGTACATTCTCTGAGTAGTATTACAAAATACTCTATTTCAATAGCCGTAATAAAATAATTACTTCTGTTATATAACTGGAAAGATGTAATTCACTAATTGTTTTCATTTTATTTTAAGAATAAACTACATAATATACTGTTATCCCTAATGATTTAGTATAGTTTCATGCAATAAACAGACGCTCTCCTAACATGTAGGCCATTAGAGGCACTTGAGGCACAGATGTATCTCTCGCAGTGCGTCTAGCCCAGTATTTCTCCTGTTTTCATGGCATACTTGAAATTACACAGCTATCTTTCCTATCAGATTGCTGGCAGTGACTTTGGCACCAAAGAGACTCAACAACAGATTTTAGCACATAATGACCCCACATAAAATAGCAACTCCTATGTGGCTAACCTCATGGGAATGGACATTGAGAAATAAATATTTGAAGGTCAGTGTCTTCATAAAACAAACTAGTAGCTTAAAAAAGTCTGGCACTCTGCTTGTGTTTGCAATGCTACAGTCCTGGCATGTGTCTCTCTGAGGTGAGTACAATGAAAGAAAACAGAGAGTATTAAACCATATTTATTCTGATGGTAAATACATTGCCATGTGATAAGATGATAGAAGTGCTATTCTCTGTATACAATGCTAAGACCACAATTCATAATTTGCATTTTTTAAGACACTTTCATGTCAATGTTTTTGTGCCAAATTCTTCAAAACGGCACATGTGATTCATCAATTTAGTGCGAAGTCAGAAAAAAATGGGCTTTTCCTGTCTTGACCTGTTTTTGCGACTTTTAGCAAAATTGCACACAAATTGCGGGAAAATGCTGGCATACTCAAAAATTCACCAGGGGTGTGACTGGAATGGAGTTCTTCTAAAATTTGTGACTATTTTAAAAGTTGAAATTGATGAATCAGGCAAAAAGATCTGAAATCGCTAAAAACACAGGCAAGGGAAAAAAAAACCCAGGCGAGCACGTACTGTATGTAAACGAAAATACAGGCTCAAATAGAATAATGAATTGCATGCAAATAAAATAAAAGCCCCAAAATACACAAAACTAGACAAAAAAAATCTCTTTTAAGTCACATGCACACGTTGAGTATTTGGTGAGTTTTTTATCTCAGTATTTGTAAGGCATAACCAGGAGTGGAACAATCTCCACTTCTGTATTTTTCCCACTTCTGGTTTTGGCTTACAAATACTGAGATAAAAAACTCACCAAATACTCATGTAGCCTTGGACTCTGTTCAGACCTTATTTACTGTTCAAAGTATTTAAAGCAGGTCAAGATTGTCCAATTGGCAATTCAGGTAGATGCCAGATGGGCCGTTTGGGCAATGGGCCACCCACAGGACATGGATCAGGATATACGTCACACCGTGTTATTTGGTACACAGAAAGGAAACCACTCCTTAATAATGTAAAGTATAAGATCTGGCACTCTGGTATGCAAAAATGTAGATAATTTATTCAAGAAATGCAATCCAATATGTAACGTTTCTGTCATAACGCTCTGACCTTCATCAGACTAAAATAAACAATAAAGCATAAAATTATAAAAAGAAAAAGAGAGAACACATAAAAGCATAGGATAACTAGTTCAATAGAAAAAAATACAATTTTTTAAGAACATCATGGTATAATAATAAAGATGATATAAAGCTTGAGAGGTAATATACGCCTTCTGTGGATGACAATAGCAGTTCCTATCTTATACAAAAAATCTGCGTAATGAACTGGCCTCATCTTGAAAGTGGAAGGTATGTAACTCGGGTCACTCTTATGTGTATAGTATACACCAAAAAAGGGTGTTGTTAAGTAAAAAAAGCCTATGAAAAAAATGTAAAAACAGTAATAAATGTCAAAATGTGGGGTAAAAGTCAGGAAAAAAGAGTGTCAACTGGACTTTGGACTTAATGTGCCCCAAGAGTAGCGGGAACATCTTTGTATATGTAACTACATGTGCATATACTGATTATATTTACCTCTAAAAGGTGAGAAGAACAAAAATGGGGGGATAATAATAATATAGACAGGTGTCCAAATAGAGAGGCTTAGCAGATTGCTGGTGAATGAAAGTGCTGGATGTTATAGCGCAAATGGATATGGGTCTGTCACCCTGTGGAGCGCGCTAACTAGTCTGTCTACAGGTGCTGTAAGTGTGTTTCCAGAAAAGGTGTGTCCTATTACTAGGACGTTGGGAGTGGTTACATGAATTTAGTGCAAAGTCAGAAAAAATGGGTTTTTCTGTCTTGACCTGTTTTTGTGACTTTTCGCAAAATGGCACACAAACTGCAGGAAAATGCTGGTATACTCAAAAATTCACCAGGGGTGTGACTAGAGTGGAGTTCTTCCAAAATTTGTGACTATTTTAAAAGTTACAATTGATGAATCAGGCAAAAACATCTGGATTCGCTAAAAGCACAGGCAAGGGAAAAAAAACACAGGCGAGCACGTACTGTATGTAGACTTAAATAAAGGCTCAAATAGAATAATGAATAAGGTGCAAACAAAATAAAAGGCACAAAACTAAACCAAAAAAATTCTCTTTTAGGTCACAGGCACACGTTGAATATTTGGTGAGTTTTTTATTTGTAAGGCATAACTAGGAGTGGAACAATCAGAGGAAAAGTATAATAGAAACACGTCACCACTTCTGTATTTATCACCCACTCCTGGTTTTGGCTTCCAAATACTGAGGTGAAAAACTCACCAAATACTCAGCGTCTGCACGTAGCCTTGGGGAGCACTTTTATCGTGTGAAGCACAAAAGGAGGGTACCATTACTGTGCAGGCCACAGAGGGGCCATTATTACTGTCTATTACAGGCCACTGTTATAGCACTATATGATTTGTGTACAAGTGGGAAAATGTGAAACGAGTGCTGTTAAAGCAGTAAGCAAAAGATCTCTTTGTGTTACATTTTGGCGAAACGAGTCATGAATGGAACAGAATGTCATGGCCGTTTAGGTCAATAGGAAAAGAAAAGGAAAAGAGAATGATTACGATGGGAGAAAACATCACCAGTGAGTCACTAATATCAGCAATTTATATGTTCTCTGTATAGTTCTAATATCAATCTGAGTAAAGTAGTTTTAGTTAATGAGTAGTACATTTGTATAGTGATTTAGTTAATCTGTATGATAGTATTATCACTACTGTATATATTGGCAATATATGTTTAAAGTGTGTCGGGATTATTTGGCTCTTATACAGCAGTATTGATGGTAATATTGGTCTTAATACATTCAAGTTTGGTAATAATCATTATGGTGGCATTGACTATGTGGTGGTATTGTCATAGCATGGTAGTATTATTTTATAGTGGTTTTCTGACTTAGGAAAATGGAGGAGCGGGGCAAAGGAGGCAGGAGGTGCCTGCTGCAGCCTACATTGTGCCCGCCGCTAAAGAAAATGAATATTCACTGCTCCCCATGCCCATGGGCTTATGGAGCACTGAATTTTCATTCTCCTTTATAGGGGGCGCACAGTGTCAGCAGCAGCAGCCGCCGGCTCATGCAGCGGCTCGGCGGTCACGTGTGCCCTCTATTAAGGAGCATGAATATTCACTACAACCCACTTACGTGGCCGTGGGGAGTAATAAATATTCATGCTCCTTAATAGAGGACACACTCGATAGCCCAGCCGCTCCAGGAGCCGACAGCTGCAGCTTCTGTGTGCGCCAGCTATTAAGGAGAATGAAGTCACTGCTCCCCATGCCAATTGTCCCGGCGTGGAGAGCAGCGATGCTTCCGGCAGCTCATCTCACCGTGTGATCAGCTGTTGGCAGCAGAAGAGGATGCAGCGCTGGAGAAGAGGGGAGGTGAGCAGAATCCTTTAGTTTTTTGTGTGCAGTGTGATGGGGGTGCCATGCATACTAGGATGAGTGGTGCCATGCATACCAGGAAGAGGAGTGCCATGCATACCAGGATGAGAGGTGCCATGCATACCAGGATGAGGGGTGCCATGCATACCAGAATGAGGGGGCCATGAATACCAGGATGAAGGGTGCCATACATACCAGGATGGGGATGAGGGGTGCCATGCATACCAGGATGAGGGGTGCCATGCATACCTGGATGAGGGGTGCCATGCATACCAGGATGAGGGGTACCATGCATTCCAAGATGGGGATGAGGGCCACGTGTAATAGGAAATGGGGACAATATATACCAGGATGGGGGATATTAGTACAGAAATGGGGGACATTATCATTATAACAGTGTCGGCAGCAGACCACCTCCCCCAACAGTGAATCATGACCACATTTTTTGCTTCAATTTTTTATGTATTTTCCACCTCGAAAACCTAGGTGTGTCTTATGGTCCGGTGCGTCTTATAGTCTGAAAAATATGGTATATTGTCATCCATATGCAATTCCTGTGTCACCCATATAGCATCCATTTTTATACATCAGCAATTATTAAAATTTATAGAACCAAATCCTTTTTTTTTACTTTATACCTAATTCATACAATTGTATTTTTTGTCCAATTGCTGTCCAATGAAAACACTTACAGCACACTGACAAATATTATTCAATAGGGCTGTTCAGATGATTGTTTTGTCTGCGTGAAAATAAAATTGCAGCATGCACTATTCTCTTCAGTATTTTGGATGAGACGCGCTTATTCAAGTTTATAGGTGATTGGATCCCATGTAGATCAGCAGTATTGCAACGGATTTTTATAGGTACATTGCCATTATTTAACATAAGAAACTCTTTTTGTCTTATAAATTTTAATACTTGCTGATATGTAAAAATTTCATTCTACATGAATTCTATACGGATGACAATACAGATGAAAAAAATCTGCCTTTATTTTCTGCATGAAAATCAGACAATTTTTTATTTGCTCATTTGAACTTAGCCTTAGCGCTCATTCAGACAAACATATTAAACATCCATGTGCTGTCAGTAAGCAAAACGGATGTCATACGGACAGTGCACTGAACAATACAAGTTAATGTGGTAGTTCAGCATACACTACTTTGTTTCGTATTCTGGAACAGACTTGCCTAGTATTAGGACTTTATTAGGCCTGAAGAAAATTAGTTAGTAACTCTGACAGCAAACAGTGGTTAGCATACTTGAATCTCTGGGTACACCATCTGGAGTCCTGGTGCTGTACTGCCTATAGATTATGCTTCATTTGCTTGGCTTGCAACACTCTGTTCCAGGAGGTAAGGGCTATGTCCCATCGTTCACTCATGTTGTCTACGCTGATGCCTGCAGTGAAGGCTTCACTCTTCTTCACTACCTGTAATCATCTGTTGTTGTGCTTCCTCCTCCCTAGACTCTGGGTGGTGGGACCGCCATTTCCCTGATGTGTTTTTACTTACAGTCGTGAATAGTTCTTCTCATTTCTTTAATTCTGGTCTTCCCGGGAATCAAATCCACTACCTCTGTCACTGAAGGCAGCAGCAAAATTTTTAAGCCACAGACTGCTCTGTAGAAAATTGGAGGCTTTTCCACACTTGAAAGTGCAATGTATTGAACTTTCAAGTGTACTGGCCAGTGTACTGGTATATAGAGATGCATTTCTATATCTCTGCGCATTTCGATGTACCTGTATTCTAGAGGTCAGAGTTTTATTTTTTTCCTATAAAATTACTGCAAAATAATGAAAAACAATTAGAATATTGACATTTTTAATGCACTTCTTTTTTAATAAACAGCACAAATCTTTGA
Organism: Phyllobates terribilis; assembly: GCF_046119375.1. Taxonomy (NCBI): domain Eukaryota; kingdom Metazoa; phylum Chordata; class Amphibia; order Anura; family Dendrobatidae; genus Phyllobates; species Phyllobates terribilis. The sequence goes on from NW_027362764.1 coordinate 256,757,591, forward strand.
ATAACACAGACATATTTGGTGTCCCTGTAATCGTAACAACTCATACAATGCAGTGATCAGATTATGTACAGTGAATGGTACATGACGTAACAAAAATGGTGTAATTTATTATTTTTCTTCAATAAACCCATAAAAATGTAAGAAAAATGTAAAGCTGAGGCCATGTTCACACGTAGCCTAAATGCTGCATTTTTTTCTTCGACTTTTTTGTGCATGTTTTCTGCAGGTGTCCGCACCAAACGATGCAGTATCAATCTTGTCTGATTATTGTACTTTACTGGATTTTTTTTAGATATTTTCTCCCTTATTTGATGCGTTTTTGGTGCTGATTAGAGATGAGCGGTGTTTGACTCGAACTGTTCGCCAATCTCAAATTCGAGCTGTTTCGGGCGGTGTTCGAGCCGTTCGGCGAACACGAACGATTTGAAAAAATCCGGCTGTTCGAGGTTATGTTCGATAACTGTTCGTGCACCAAAATCATAACTGGATTTTTTCACAGTAAAGCTGATAATCAATGTTAATACGCAGTTTGAGTGTACAGCGGGGCGGGGGGAGGGGCAGGGGATGGATCTCTGCATAAATAATGAAGATCTCCATTTTTTTTTCTCTTTCCTGCATTTACAGTGGGGAGGTGCAATCTGTCAGCCTATCAGCAGCGCACACACGGAAAGAACTGCTTTCTTTCACACAAGCAAAGGCATGTGTCATTGGCAGTGTATGTCACATGTCCTTGCCTTTAAGACCCAGCCATTTTCCCCGTCGCCACCATTTTCTCACTGCTGCAGCTGCGTGTTAGACGGCACCGCTGTTGCTGTGTGCGCTATACTTTCAGTCTTAATTTCAAGCCAATTTTCTCTGAAATCTACAGATTGCTTGGGAGTAGGGATTAGTTGTGATTGCAGTCCTTTCGAGGACTAGGTATGGGGTAGAACAGATGGTTGAGTCTGCAGAGCTGTTTACTCATACTATAGCCTGGGAATCAGAGGTCAGCTCCAGAGCTTCTGTGAATCCAGACGAGGAAATGATCTACACTGATGCCCAGAATCTTTATGAGTCGGATCCAGGACCAGATGCAGAAGGTTCTGACCATAATGTAGACCCTCGTTCCCAAACTGTAACTCCTGTTGGTGGAGACAATTAGGAAGACGATGATGAGACTCAAATACCTGATTGGAGCGATGACTTGAGTTTTTTGTCAGGGCAGGAAGAGGTTGGCTCTGAGGACGACGGGTGTGAGAACACACAGGGTGATGATGACGAGATTGCAGATCCCACTTACTGTCAACCCACAGTCAGCCAGTCGATGAGGTCAGCAGAGGAGGTGGAGGAGGATGCTAGTGACGACAAGGTCAGGTTGCGCCTTCCTGGACAGAGACGTAGTACTGGAAGCACGTCAACAACGGCATCCTCAAACACAACTCTGCCTCTGACCACAAGTCGTGGTGGCTCTTCATGCCGCATGGGTGCTAAGCCTTGCACAGCCTGGGCATTTTTTAAGATCGATAAGGATGACCCAACTCGTGTTATCTGTAACATTTGTCACCAAAAGCTAAGTAGAAGCCAAAAAATCCATAGTTTGAGTACTTCATGCATGAACCGTCACATGGATATGAAGCATAAGTTGCATTGGGAAGCTCACTGTGCTACAATCCGGCCTAGCGGGCCGGGCCAACCACAGTCTGCCCCATATTGTGCATCGACGACCTCTTCATCCTCTGTGACTGGGGGGACAGCAGTCACACCTGTTTTGGGACGCAGACCTGCCACTTCTTTACCCGCAACAGCCAGCGTGATTGGCAGGTCATCATTTTCTTTGGAGGTGGAAACACCAGCTAGTGTTGAGTGCTCTCCGACATCGAGAGCACCACCTTTGGATCAAGGCAACCTAACATATCTGCCTGCATCTTCCGGACAGACCAGCAGTTTGCCGGGGACACCCTTCTCAACCCCGTCTAAGCACAACAGACAGCCCTTGGTCCCTCAGATGTGCACAAGTAAAAGACCATTTCCTCCTAGCCATGAGAAAGCTAAGAGGTTGAATTTCACCATCTGCAAGCTCTTAACTACAGAAATGCTGCCTTTTTGCCTGGTGGACACAGAGGATTTTCGAGACCTTATGTCCGTCGCAGTGCCCCCAGTACCAGATGCCCAGTCGGCACTACTTCTCAAAGAAAGGTGTGCCTGCGCTCCACCAGCATGTCGCACGCAACATCACCGCTTCTTTGAGAAACTCTGTGTGTGACAGAGTGCATTTCACCACAGACACTTGGACGAGTAGGCATGCACAGGGACGTTACATGTCGCTGACTGGGCACTGGGTTACTATGGTGACAGCAGGACAAGGGGCTGCTGTCCAAGTCTTGCCGTCCCCATGAGTTGTGCGTCAATCCTCTTTATCTCGAAGTTCCTCCACTGCTTCTGCCTCCTCAACCTCCTCTCGTTCCTCCACCTGCACCCAAAGCCTGTCTGGTCATGCCACACGCTTTCTAAGAAGAGATCCTGCACACCTCCTTACTATGCTGGCAGCAGGGCTCAACATCAACAGACGGTTTTTGCTTTGAAATGTTTGGGAAATGTGAGTCACACAGCTGAGGAGTTGTGGTCAGCTCTGGAGAACCAGTTTCATGAATGGTTGTCTCCACTGGACCTGAAACCAGGGAAGGCCGTGTGCGACAATGCTGCAAACCTCGGTGCAGCCCTTCGCCGGGGCAATGTCACACACGTGCCTTGTATGGCTAACGTGTTGAACCTGGTTGTCCAGCAATTTTTAGGCCACTATCCCGGACTAGGTGGCCTTCTGCAGAGGGCACAGTCACTGTGTGCTCACTTCCGCCGTTCGCTTCCTGCAGCTCAGCGACTTACATCTCTACAGAAGTCGCTGGGCCTGCCACTTCACCGGCTAAAATGCAATGTGCCAACCTGGTGGAATTCAACTCTGCACATGTTGCAACGACTGTGGCAGCACCGACAAGCCCTTGTGAAATACGTTCTGACTTATAGCCTGGGCCAACGAGATCCAGAGGTGGGGCAAATCACGCTGGAGAAGTGGTCTCAGATCAGGGACCTATGCACCCTTCTGCACAGTTTTGAAATGGCGACGAAGATGTTTAGTGCTGACGATGCCATTATCAGCATGACTATTCCGGTGATTTACATGCTGGAGCACATGTTAAACAGAATTCGGAGTCATGTGGTGCAACAAGAGGAGGTGGAGGAAGTAGAGGAGGAGGAGGTGTATGCGGAAGGGCTAACATCTGCAAGGTCCAGACGGTCGGCAGCACCAAGGCAGCAGGCATGTGAGGGTGGGGGAGATGGATTTACCAGGGCGCATGGTAGCAGCCAAACTAGTGAGGAAGGTGCAGGAGACCAGGAAGAAGTGGAGGACGATCTGATGGAAGACTCATCAGATGAGGGAGACCTTGATCACATTTCTGTTCTGCGAGGTTGGGGGGAGAGGGCAGAGGAAGGAAGCATGATTGTTACCTCGCCACAAACACAACAGGGACTTGGTGCTCCTGGATGCGCAAGACACATGAGTGCCTTCTTGCTGCACTACCTGCAACATGACCCTCGAATTGTCAGAATTCGAAATAATCCTGACTACTGGGTTGCCACACTCTTAGATCCCCGGTACAAAAGTAAATTTGCCAAAATAATTCCTGCCATAGAAAGGGATTCACGCATGCAGGAGTATCAGCAGAGACTGTTGCAGAATCTTATAAGTGCTTTTCCACAAAACACCAGTGGTGCACGTAGTGAATCTCACAGTTCTAACTTGCCAACCGTGGGACTGTTGAGTGTTCAGCACTCAAACCATAACAGAAACACAGTATCTGCTGGTAACAGCAATTTTGCGCAATCATTTCACAGCTTTTTTAGCCCATCCTTTGAAAGGCCACAGGAGACAAGAAGTCTGACACACAGTCAACGCCTAGAGACGATGGTACAGCAGTATCTCCAAGTAAACATCGAAGCCATGACTGTGTCACTGGACCCTTGCTCTTTTTGGGCTTCCAATCTGGATAAATGGCCGGAGCTCGCCACTTACGCCTTGGAGATCTTGCCATGCCCCGCAGCCAGCGTTCTCTCTCAACGTGTGTTCAGCGGTGTGCTGACAGATAAGCGCACGCGGCTGTCCACTGAGAATGTAGACAGAATCACGTACATAAAGATGAACAAATCATGGATCCGCAAGGACTTTTCTACCCCTGTGTCATCCTGGGGAGAGTAAAAGCTTGAGGATTTCGTAAAATCACCTCATCAACCGTTTTAAGCATTCAAATTACTAATAATTTTTAGCTGCATCTTGTCTGGAAAATAATTTTGGGCCTGTAGCAGTGTGCGGTACTCATTCTATTATGCCATCTATACTAAGCTCCACCAGCTTGCGAATTACTAATAATTTTTAGCTGCATCTTGTCTGGAAAACAATTTTGGGCCTGTAGCAGTGTGCGGTACTCATTCTAACCAACCGTTTTAAGCAACTCTGGGGCAATTGATGCCACTTAAGTGGTGTCTGTGCCACAAATTTTTGGAAAAAATGCAGACTCTTTTTGGAGTCCCCTTGCTTTGTTTTACATGATGTTGCCATCGTCAATTAGAGGTGGGTTGGGTCTCCCCCCCCTTTTAACCGTAAGAAAATACATACACTATGGCTTGGGGTAACACAGATGGTTGAGTCTGAAGAGCTGTTTACTCAGAGGTCTGCTCCAAAGCTTCAGTGTCTGCTAGTCAGCGTAGTAACCCAGCTGCGAAGCAAGCTGCACCGCCTGTGTATCTAATAATGATTTTTAAATGCATCTAGCCTAGGCAGACTGTGGGGACCCCTAATCAAACCCAGACGCTCAGCCCCCTAACGCCCCCCTTTCATTGACAATACAATCATGTAACTCTTACAACTGGATGGGTGAGGATCGGTCATAGCTTTATTAACTGTTTATACTCATTCCATTAGAAATTTATTTTATTTCTAAAATAATTCAGCTTGTTGCAGCGTGCCCTGTGTCTCCAGTCTCCACAACAGCAAGTTGGCCAACAAGTGTAACACTCCAACATGTCCTTTCTATTTCCAGGCACGGAGGATCCTGCTTACTCGTATGCAGGACTCTGACCCCCATCCATCACTCTTAATGCTTGTTCCACTCCGTCCTGCAGTCCTGACAGTAATATGTCCAGTCCAATATCCATTAAGTGAACACCGTCGGGCCGTATGAGGCCTGCTTTATCTCCTTCCAGTTGTCGGTGTCGTATCACTGCACAGCCTCTGTCTCTTATAAATTTTGCCATCCAAATATTTATTACCTGCCTTGTCCGTTTGATGGCCGTGATGTCTCACGCACCTTGCCATACCGTTCTCGGCACAATCTCTGACCATACTATAGTTAGTTTTGTAAAATATTCTCTGAAGCGCTCAGTGTCTAGTTTCATTATTGCCATTAGTTATGCGCTCTTGTGGTAAGCTATGTCGTTTCCCCCGGCCTGTATTACTATGATGACCGGACCTCTTGCCTCTCTCCCTACCTTGATTACCTCCATTAGTACCTGTGGCCATTGCAGGCCTCTAATACCTCTCTAGTTCAAATATGTGTTATGAAACTCCAATTTCCTCCCTCCTGGGCAGACTTTCACCCTTCTTTCTGCACAATATATATACGAGTTCTTAATCAATGCATAGCAAAAAAAACAGCAAGGAAGTGGTATTTATATGTCATGTCCTGCTATGCACCTGTTCAAGGCTGAGTTAATCAGAAATTTAAACACACATTCCATGTTAAAATCGTATAGCATAGAAACAATGCATATAAATGTAAATAATCAAAAAGAAAAAGAAAAGAAGAAAAAAGGAACATATATATAATAATAATCTATAAATGATCACTCATAATGATACATCAAATCATGTCTGATGTTTAAACCCGCTGGTACACGTGTATTTAAAGTATAAATCCACCAACTTTCTCTATTAAGGATCTTTCTCCTATAATCATCCACCAAATCTCCACCAATCACCACAGCCCACGGAGGGGCCACCACAGTCAGTGAATCCTTCCTTATTTAGTATAGAGTCTACCAATACTTTGGGCGTATTAGCCCAGCTGTGAAGCAAGCTGCACCGCCTGTGTATCTAATGAGAATTTTTAACTGCATCTAGCCTAGGCAGACTGTGGGGACCCCCAACCAAACCCAGACACTCTGCATCTAACCCAGCCAATCATTTGATAGTATTGCTAGTAGCAGAGTCGCATGGGCTCTAAACTTTGCATAGCCTGTGCATTTTTTCAGATATATAAGTATGACCCAACTCGTGTTATGTGTAACATTTGTCACCAAAAGCAAAGTAGATGCCAAAAAATACATAGTTTGAGTACTTCATGCATGAACCATCACATGGATATGAAGCATAAGTTGCAGTGCGAAGCTCACTGTGATACAATGCCGCCTAGCGGGCCGGGACAACCACCATCTGCCCCACCTGTGTCATCCTGGGGAGACTAAAAGCTACTGCGTAGTCTTTTCCAAAATTTTGAGGGAATTACCACGGGAATGGTTTGGAAGAGGTATAAGAGTTTAGGTAGGACGTTCATTTTTATTATACTTATTCTGCCGAACCAGGAAAAATCCTTCACCGTCCAAGAAGTAAGATCTTTATGGAGTTGTTCAATAAAGGGCCCAAAACTAAGATAAAATAGACAGGAGAGGTCTCTATGAATACGAACTCCTAAGTATTTGATACCCTGTGAGGGCCAGGCAAAGGGAAATTTGGACTGGATGGAATCCTGTATGGATTTGGGGAGGGAGACATCGAGGGCCACAGACTTCGCTGCATTGAATTTAAAATTTGACCATGTAACAAAGTGATCTATTTCAGCCATAACAGCAGGGATGGATATATGTGATTGAGTGATATATACTAGGACATCATCAGCAAATGCAGAGCACTTGTACTCGGTGCCTCCCACCTCAATCCACCTAATATTGGGGTTATCGCGAATTGATGAGAGCAGGTGCTCCATCACTAGGATGTATAAGAGAGGGGACAGAGGACATCCCTGCCTTGTCCCATTGGTGATTATGAAAGGTGATGAAAATGTTCCATTTATCTTCAGCCTAGCTGACGGATTGCGATACAAGGCCATGATTTTGGCTATAAAAGGGTCCCCTAGACCCCTACCCCAAGCTTTTTAAGAGAATAATATATGGCGTGCCAGGAGACTCTATGGAATGCTTTCTCAGCATCCAACGAGAGTATCTAATTACAAATTTTTAACTGCATCTATCCCAGGAAATACTTTGGACCTAGTAGCAGTGTCTGCTTGTCAGCGGATTATCCCACCTGTTAAGCAAGCTACACCACCTGTAGTTTGGACACTTAAGTTTTTCAAAGGAAAGTGCATCGGGCCCCCGGGACACTCAGTGAAGAGCATCGGGGAGGCACCCCAAGGCACAGGGGATGGGACTGGCTTTAGGACGCCTTGCGGTGGACCGCCAAGCTCGATCCTTATAAAAGCTTTTTAACTGCAGCAGCTTTAGTGGACGCTACTGGAGCTGGAATTCCCACGGCTGCTGGCATCAGACTTGCCCTCCAATAGTTCCTTGTAAAAGGATTTAAAGTGTACTCATTCAAATTACAGAGACAATTTAAATTAAAAAGCTTAGACCTGCCTCCACCGTAGGGGGGCTCGCTCGACCCACCAGCGGACAGGCACCAGTATTGGGAGAGGGGGGCTGGCCGTCAGGGTCCACCGCAGCTCTGGCACAAACCCGGCGACACGGAGGTCGCACGGGCAGGAACCGACTGGCCGTGTCAGCTTCGCACTTTTTTGGTTTTAGAAGGGCATGACATGCCTATATCTGTGTCTCCCGCTCCTTTTACTCCTCCACCTCTTTTCTTTTCGCATGACTATATGTACTTGTCACTTTTCCATGTGTTAGTTGTATCTTCTGAGCAGTTTGCCAGCTTTTGGACACCTTTGAAGGTGTTTTCTATGTGTTTCTATGTGTTTTTGTTTGCCTGCCATTGGTCTTAACGGTGTTCGACGAACAGTTTGACGAACAGTTTGACGAACATACGGGTGTTCGACGAACCGAACCGAACTCGAACACTATGGGGGTGGCTCAACTCTAGTGCTGATGTTAATTTTTTTTATAGTACAGAAAAGCTTTTTAGCTTTGATTCTCCACATATAAATGCAACTGCATTTTTTGTTACATGTGTTTTTTTTCAAGTTCAAGACACCTATAGTAAAAATGCACCAAAACTGCACAGTATACTATAGCAGGGACTTGGGACACACATCTGATTTGCCGCAACATTTAGAACGTTTTCACATGTAGTGTAAATGCAGTGTTTTTCTCGGCTGCTTTTTTTTAGCACAGAAGATCTGCTGCAGCAAATCGGATGTGATTTCATGAAAACTCCTGACCACTGTATGTGTTCTATAAAAATGAATTAAAAATACTGCTTCAAATCTTCACCAAAAACTAATCAAATAATGGGCATAAAAATGTAGCAAGAATGCAATAATCAGAGAATATTATTATGGCGCAGTTTGGTGCAGACACCAGCAGAAAATGTGGAGATAAATAGCAGCAGAAAAAATGCAGCATTTACAGACATAGATCTGACCTCCTCTTGATGTCTGATTTGTCAGAAGTGGGGGAGAGTGAAGCCAGCCCTGATTGGCTTCAGGGCTCGCGTGACATAACAATGTTATGCAAGCCCCTGGAAGAGCGCGTGCCGACACAGCTGGAATGGGGCCGGCCCTGGAAGTGAGTATAAGACCATGTTCACACGTTCAGTGTTCGATCAGTATTTTACATCGGTATTTGTAAGCCAAAACCAGGAGTGGGTGAAAAATGCAGAAGTAGTGCATGTGTTTCTATTATACTTTTCCTCTGATTGTTCCACTGCTGATTTTGTCTTACAAATGCTGATGTAAAATACTGACCAAATACTAGATGTCTGAACGAGGCCTAAGTGTTGTTATTTTATCCAGTGAAAACATGCTGATTGAGATGGGCTTTCTGAGTAGTAGTCAACCCCGGTAATGCATTGCAATCTTCATCTTGTTTTGGGAGAGTTTGTTTAGTTTTTATTTTGCTATTTACTCATATACAATGTTCAACAATGAAACTGCAGTGCCAGAAAGGAAAACTTTTAGAATTAAGGAAATCACAGGATGGATATGTGGTGCTCCTGAGGGTTCAGTCGCCACAGCCAGAGGTGTGGCATCTCCTTCTCTCAGGTAAGGATGGAGTACTGCCCGGGACCCCAACACCTGCACTCAACACTACACTACTCCAGGCCGGCTGGAAGGGCATTATGCGCTTCTTTTGCTGCTGCCCCGTCCCTGGCTGGAGTGGGGGGAACCAAAAGTGAGGGGGAACCAGTAGTGGGTGTGGGTGGAGGTCGTAGACCAGGGAAGCACTTGAATAGGAGTTATATATAAAGGGAAGCCATCTTAGTCAGAGAGTTCAGTTGAGTAAGTAAGTGAGGAGGAGAGGTGAAGGGAGCAGGGGCTCTGCAGGAGCTCTGCTCGGGAGGCAGGCTCGGCTTGTCATGCCCATGGAAGAGAGAGGAATGGGAGCAAGAGAGGAAGGCTCCAGGAACTGAAGGGATCCCAGGGGGTACGGTGAGTGCAGGACGGCACCCGTACACCCAAATCTGCCAGGCGTCAGAGGGATCAGGCCGCAAGAAGGGAACCGGAACCTGGACTAGCCGAGTTACTTCAAGTCTCGGCTGGAAAACAGGAGGCTTCTGCACTTTCAGGGTGCAGTCGCCACATTCGCACCTAAGCCACTGAAAAGGGCACCAAGCTATGTCCGGGAACTTCAAGTTGCCCAGAGGGATCTCAGGTACCTGATCGGGAATTTGTGTGGCGTGGAGCAGGGCAGGAGGGAGAAGACCCAGCTCGGGAAGTTGGCTAAGGAAGGAACAAACAGAAAGGGGGTCCCGTTAAGTGCTTCTGATATCCTTGAGGGAGTGATGAACCCCTGCCTGGTAAACGCAGCATGACGTGGGAGACGGTCACCTGTACAGTGCCAGCTGAAGAACCTAAAGAACTGTGAGTAAACTCGGATGACTGCACCCCACCGTTTCTGTCAGTTATTTCTACCACGCTATCGCTCCTGCACTACAATGCCCAGCATCACCATCTGCACCTACACTGCCCTGGGGCTGTGCTCTGCCTGTGGAGAGCCGGACCAACCCAGCTGCCCTAACATCTGCCCCAGAGGTCTGCAGCAGCACCGGTATCTATTACCGGGAACCACAGGTGGCGTCACGAGACAAAAACTATTATTCATCCCTTCAAGCAACAAACCCCTATTTTAAGAGTGACCCCAGGGTACGGGCCCGGGAGCTGACTGCCATGACATCCCAAGAAGGTAAAGGCCCGGGTACCGAGTCCCCCATATCCCCCTGGGCGAGTCAGATATACAAATGGTGAAAAAAATGAAAACAAAATTTTCAAAATAACTACATTTATTCAATGTTAAGTATGGAGTGTGACATTTCCACATGAAGTCCTGTTCATTGACCTCACACAACTGCTCTCAAAGACTATCATGATGCAAAGCAATATGGCACTGGAGACTGGAATGGAGGTCTATCATGTTCAGCAACAAGTCCTGGTTTTGTTTTGGAATCAACGATAGCTGAGATTCGTCTTTAGTGACCACATGAGCACCACCACGAATAGATCTTCATTAGAGGAACATCTCACTGGTCCTACTCTCAGAAATATGAGGTGGTATGGCATAATATACAGTATCTAGACCCTTCTACTCTTCAATCAAGGTAAACTAACTGCTCAGCATTACGTTAATTTGGTGATGGGACCATCAGTATGGCAATTTCTGTGAGGTATCCCAGGAGTCATTTTTCAATATGATAACACTGTCATATATTGCTCGTGCTAGTGTGAGCAGCCTGTGTGGTCTAAACATGTTATCGTGGAGTGCAGCATCTTTGAACTTGTCTACCATAGAGCACAACTGGGACATCATTGGTTGGCAGCATATCTTGGTGATTTATTTACCCAAATGCAGTCAACGTAGCAGAACATTCCTCACACTACCATTAATAACCTCATTGATAATATGCTAAGGCATGTAAGTTCATGCATTTCTACAAGTGATGGTCATACTTGATAATGAGTACATCAAGATGTTTTTAAAATTTTGTTTCCATTTTTTCAACATATACACATCCCTAACATGGCTATTCATCCTGTGATTTCCATAATTCCACCACTTTTCCTTCTTGGTGTTGCAATTTCAATGTTGAGGAGTGTATATACTGTACCTTTAAATCTCCATTGTGTTGATCCCCAACTAAGAAATATTAGTTTGAAGCAATATGCAAATGAAGCCTAACAGTATCTGACACTTCTTGATTGACAGTTAGTGCTGCTTGCTATGAGTGCATCCCATAGCAGCATTAGCTACCAGTCATATTGTGGATGTAATGCAGAGAATGGTGCGGTGGCCAAGGCTATAGAAGTACATTATCACTGACACCACAATGCATTGCCGGTCTCTTTAGTATATCACTTCAAAACACCATTTCTCAATGAGGGAATAACACTGTAGGGATTTAAAAGTATGGACTGAATTGTATTTTCAATAGCTAAATTGCCCTAAAAGATTGTGCCACAAAATATAAGTTGAGGGTATCATTATTTTTGTTCAGATCATTTTCCTTTATTTTTTATTTTTTCTGTTAAACAACAATTCAAAAGCAATTTCTAATTTTCATTAGTTGATATTTAATAAAATTAAATTGAAAATGACTCCCACTCACCATTGGTTTTCCCTACTACCACCCCGGTAGGTCCTGATAGTGATTATAGAAAGTGTTATATTATTTACAAAAAAGTGTGCATAAGAACATAAACATAACTATTAAAATATATGTGCAAAATAGCATCAATTTCACAAGTAAGAAATTAGAGTACCCATAAAAGTACTTCATAGAATAATAAGTAGAATTATCCCCCATTATGGTGCAGCTATTCTCTATTTTATTTGCATCTTATCCCTTTTTAGATTATAAAAATGTGTTTCCCCTCACAGTCTAGAGGTTCATCAGGAAACATTGACAGCAGTAAGTCACAGGACAGCACTCGTGATGAGTGTTAGCTTCCTGATCCACCACATAATGACATATGGGTCTCAACATCTCGGCATTTTGCGGACTCCCAAAAGGCAATTCAGGAAAACTGCAGTCGTAATTTACAGTTCTTCCTTAATGAGGCAGATTTACAATATTTTGACAAAAAATATGAAATGTGTCAATTTAAACAACATTTTCACCATCAATTTCTACATTCATTTGCATTATTTCAATCACTATTTTAGAAAATGAGAGCTTTTTCCCCTCTTAAATCAGCACCGATTTTATACCCCCATAGACTCCCTTAGACACCACTGAGATTGCTAATGAGCTAAACTGGACAAAACGAAGTGGCAGAGGTCCTCTGATGAGAATAAATGAACTTTCTACAATAACACACATCCACTACAAATACCTCCCTGGGTGCTAATTTTGTTTCAGTGGGTATTTTTCCGGAAATTATCACAATTAACCTCAACAAGAGATTCTCTGTTGTCTTTTTTTGTTCTTTCTAATTTTGTTCTCTTTCTCAACATAAGCCAGCATAAATAGTGGAACAATGACATAAATCGTAGATAACTCAGTTGTATTGTTTAAGAAACAGCAAGGATGAAAAATATTTTAAAATCTTCAATGCCATTTTGAAAACGTGATATGATACTTCCAGGGAAATTCAGAAGAATAATAAAGCTTCTTTTTACTTTCACACTGAACAAAGAATTCCATTGTGGTTTCCCAGATTTGTGTTTAATTACTGTCAGTTTGAGGTGGTCACTCTGTTAAATATGTCACAAACAACCCAGAATATAATAGATGCAGTGTGTATCTAGGGAAAACACATTGTTGCCACAAAAACATATCAGCAAGATTCCAAAGTACTGTGGGTGATGTCAGCATTATTAAAATATAACCATGGTCATGGTAATGAAGAAAATAATATGTGGTATGTTGTTATTTTGCACATGCTTTGTTATTGTGCTCTGCCTCTTAGGCATCTTTTTCTTGCAAGTACCAATTCCAGTTTCTTTTTTACACAGGCGCATTGTCTCATCTGTGAGATAGGTTGCTCCTGGTTTTGGAGCTTGTCTCACTTCAATAAGATTGAATAAGATGAGCTGCAGTTCAGGATTTGCTGCTATTACCAATGGTCAAGGAGTCTATATAAAAATGCCACGGTCTTTGTTTTGAGTTGATCATAAGGGATCCCATAAGTCAGACTCCCCATGGATAAACCATTGATAGTTTATTTTAGGAAAGACCATTGATCTTAAAATCCTGGAAAACCCTTTCAAAGGAAAACGTTATGAAAAATTCCATCTCATTCATCCAAAGTTTAAAACTGATGGAACGTCAGTCAGCTACATCCACGCCACACTAAACTCTGCCACCACTCACCATTTTACCAGGCCAGCGAGATGCCTGCACTGCGCAACACAATAGTACACAAACACACTCAGCTTGTCCAAACTCTTGAACGGTTCACTACCTATACTCTGGCTACTTTACAACACAACCAACCTATTTCCTCTCATCAAGGGTGTAGGTACGTTGGAGGTACGTTGGAGTAACATACAGTACAGACCAAAAGTTTGGATACACCTTCTCATTTAAAGATTTTTCTACATTCACACTGAAGGCATCAAAACTATGAATTAACACATGTGGAATTATATACTTAACAAAAAAGTGTGAAACAACTGAAAATATGTCTTATATTCTAGGTTCTTCAAAGTAGCCACCTTTTGGTTTGATGACTGCTTTGCACACTCTTGGCATTCTCTTGATGAGCTTCAAGAGGTAGTCACCAGAAATGGTTTTCACTTCACAGGTGTGCCCTGTCAGGTTTAATAAGTGGGATTTCTTGCCTTATAAATGGGATTGGGACCATCAGTTGTGTTGTGCAGAAGTCTGGTGGATACACAGCTGATAGTCCTACTGAATACACTGTTAGAATTTGTATTATGGCAAGAAAAAAGCAGCTAAGTAAAGAAAAACGAGAGGCCATCATTACTTTAAGAAATGAAGGTCAGTCAGTGCGAAAAATTGGGCAAACTTTGAAAGTGTCCCCAAGTGCAGTTGCATAAACCATCAAGCGCTACAAAGAAACAGGCTCACATGAGGACCGCCCAAGGAAAGGAAGACCAAGAGTCACCTCTGCTTCTGAGGATATGTTTATCCGAGTCACCAGCCTCAGAAATCGCAGGTTAACAGCATCTCAGATTAGAGACCAGGTCAATGCCACACAGAGTTCTAGCAGCAGACACATCTCTGCAATAACTGTTAAAAGGAGACTTTGTGCAGCAGGCCTTCATGGTAAAATACCTGCTAGGAAACCACTGCTAAGGACAGACAACAAGCAGAAGAGACTTGTTTGGGCTAAAGAACACAAGGAATGGACGTTAGACCAGTGGAAATCTGTGCTTTGGTCTGATAAGTCCAAATTTGAGATCTTTGGTTCCAACCACCGTGTCTTTGTGTGACACAGAAAAGGTGAACGGATGGACTCTACATGCCTGGTTCCCACCGTGAAGCATGAAGGAGGAGGTGTGATGGTGTTGGGGTGCTTTGCTGGTGACACTGTTGGGGATTTATACAAAATTGAAGGCATACTGAACCAGCATGGCTACCACAGCATATTGCAGCGGCATGCTATTCCATCCGGTTTGCATTTAGTTGGACCATCATTTCTTTTTCAACAGGACAATGACCCCAAACACACCTCCAGGCTGTGTAAGGGCTATTTGACCAAGAGGGAGAGTGATGGGGTGCTACGCCAGATGACCTGGCCTCCACAGTCACCAGACCTGAACCCAATCGAGATGGTTTGGGGTGAGCTGGACCACAGAGTGAAGGCAAAAGGGCCAACAAGTGCTAAGCATCTCTGGAAACTCCTTCAAGATTGTTGGAAGACCATTTCCGGTGACTACCTCTTGAAGCTCATCAAGAGCATGCCAAGAGTGTGCAAAGCAGTCATCAAAGCAAAAAATATTTTCAGTTGTTTCACACTTTTTTGTTAAGTATATAATTCCACATGTGTTAATTCATAGTTTTGATGCCTTCATTGTGAATGTACAATTTTCATAGTCATGAAAATACAGAAAAATCTTTAAATGAGAAGGTGTGTCCAAACTTTTAGTCTGTACTGTATAAAAAACATTTTAGCTTCATATATAAAAAGAAGTACAGTGCTTAAAAAAAAGTTACAAAAGGTGAAATAAGAAAAGACATACATAAAACAAACAGTCAAATGAAAATGATAAATGAAGAAACATTACACAATTGCATCATAAGATTTCTTTGCGGGGTTGATACCGCCAAAAAGGTTTCCATATGCATGTGGTTCTTCTGGATATGACTTAGCTGACGAAAGAGGGGGGCAGCTGATTAGATTAGGTTCTAATGCCGTTTCAGCTCTCGTTTCCGCTGTGGGTCATATTTTCACACAGGAACCTCCTAGAGAAACAATATAGCTGTCATCTTATCAAACATCCTTCAAGCATTCTCTACATACATCACAGGAATATATAGTAAGAAAAAAGGGAGATGAAAGCTCACCATGTTTCCTGTGAAAGGAAAAGCTGAGAATACTGAAACTGGTGGGTGCCTTATCCTGCTGGTGGAGCACAGCAAAGCATACAGAAGAAAAAGAAGTGGTGCAGCACAACCACACAGTAAAAATGAAAAACCTTTATTAGAACACCTTTAAAACTAGAGGATCCATCCAAAAAGCATTTAAAAAACTGATGCGTTTCTGGCACAACAAATGCCCTTAATCATGATATGTAACTGAGAATCATGTGAGTCTTGTTTTAAACTCACAAGAACCACTGACCTGATCAAATTAATGAATATGATATATCCATAATTCAGGGAAGTATTGTGCTCCTGTGGGTTGTCAGCTACCAAAACTTTTGCAATTTCACCAATAGATGTGTATATGATAATAGATATATCCATAGATTCTGTTAAATGAGAATTATAATACAAAAAAACCCTAAAGTCACATACCAGGAGGGCTCAAAGTACAGAGGGGTAAGACAAAGGAGTCGTCACGAAACAGACCGGGGTCAAATGCCAGGAGGGTACATCAAGACAAGGGAGTAAAACAAATGGATAAGCAAAGGCTAAATATGGGTTCAGATACCTGAAGTCAGAAAGCGAGAAAAGCAGAAGGGATAATCCACAAGAATCCTAGGTCCGGCAACAAGATCAGAGAAAAGAGACAAAGAGCTAAGCATACACACCAAAATAAGCTAAGCTACAATCGACACTGGACTGCTCACAGCTAGCCAGCTAAATAGCTGGCAAAGGATCAAAGACAGGAGACACCTGGGGCAACAGGCCGCAGGCTAGACCAGATTGAGCAACAGGGCTGTCAATCACAATGTTGACAGCCCAGCTTACCCCAGGATGAGATTGGATGACTGGACAGTCACTCACAAAACTGACTTTCCAGCACATTCTAAATCCCATAGGGTGGTTGAGCTGTCATCCCTTGGCTACAGTCAATGATGAGACCATGACAAAAATATTTTTGTTCCTTTTTCTGAATATGTAGTAAAGACAGAGTGGCTGCACAAGATAAAAGCATTGATACCCCAGCGTTTAGCACCTATATGCCCGTGGAGGCATAAAGTGACACATCTGATGGCACAAATGGTTATTCAATATTGGCAGATACCTGTCTGTGTCTGTTCTTCATTAGATAACCTGCTTCAATTACCACAGTTATGCAATACACACAAGCTTGGATTTGTATAACTTATAACCTTATTTATGAAACAGGATCTGTAAATACCCTATCTTGAGATAGGTATGTGTGAGAGCAGCATCTGATAGTCAATTGTGGGATTACCTGTAGATATGCCAAAATTGCGTGACATGGGAATAGCCCTTTAAATGCTAAAGAATGCTCTACTTATAGCCTGTATTACATTACTTTTTCATCCAGTACCACAGAGAAAGCTATCAGTCTGTTCACCATTAGGATTAGTATGGAATTGTTGCAGAAATTCCATGTCCATTACATTGCTAGCGACCTGCATATATTTAATTAGTGACATCTTTGGGGTTCAACTTTGTAATTTAAAATTACCCATTGAATGGATGTTCTACCCAATTTAGTTTACTTTAAAGTCACTCCTCTTTTTGCATAGGAATATGTGGACGATTGTCATAACTGTGTTAAAGCGTCCACTACTAAGAACAGTTAAGGTTACTGAAGGTGATGTTTAAAGGGGACCTGTCGCCAGGTTTTCCCCTTGTAAAGTACGGCCCTACAGTGCTTTGCTCTGCCCTTGGCAGGGCAGAGAAATATGCTCCTGCGCAAGGCTGTGATGATGGACACTGCGTGGGTGACATAGGACGCATCATGCTCATGAAGCAGAGAAGGAGGATGAAGGTTGTAAGAATAGAGGAGGTGCTGGATCAAGACCAGAGACATCCTTTGAACCGGACTGCCCCATGTGTGGGTACAATAAAACCTATTTTTTGTGCCTTGCAGAATGGATTGGGCACATGTATACAGCATACTAGAATGCTATAACAAAAGGCTTACAGGTACTGGTCGTTCTTTACATGGGGAAAACCTAGTGGCAGGTTCCCTTTAAAGGATTCAAAATGACTCCAAAATCCAAATATACAATGACTTACACATAAATTAATACTTTGATACTGTGGTACATTTGATGCATGCATGTGTTTAGACTCAATCCATTAATTTAATCTTTCAAAGTTGGCAGAAATAACCCTGGCTTAAAATAACAAACCTGACAAGAACTGAAAAAATAGCACCAACATGAGCCACTTAATAGGTCAGCATAAGCAATTCTACAGCTGCCATCTTCAGTTTTAGTATTTCCTATTCTACCTGCCGGTAGCTCATTCCAGTGCTGATCAGTTTTCATGCCATCTTGCCCAGTATAGGCGTCTGCTGCATTTTTGCCTTCAAGCATGGGTGCTGTGGGGCACCAGGACGCTACCCTTGCTTGTGTGCTGCCTCTCTAGCAGTTGTCGGAGCATGTCACCACACCTTTTAGGCTAGGGACCCACTGAGAGATTCACTGTGGCGTAGCAGTGGGCTTCATGCAGTCTGATCAGAATGTTAAACTAAGAACCACATGTTCAGTTTTATAAATTTTTGCCGAGAGGTATTAGAACAAATGTATGATTTTTGGATGTGCGGCTCATGTCTTCTCTACAGTTGTGGCATGGCATTCTAGATCATTTTCCCTGGTATCTTACTTTAAGATTAAATAGAAACTATTGTTATAGAGTTTTATAATACTTGTATGTGGTATGCTTGCTAACCTTTATTATGATTTATATTATCATTATAATATTAACAACTTAATCTCCTTAAACTGCAATTAATGCATAATCCTTAAGTCGCAAACATATATTAAAGTTCTGAGCCCAACAATATGCCATATTTTAGGTAAATATGCAAATAATGTTTTGGCACTTAGTAATATGAATAAGATAAAATATAACATATTTGCTTTTGTTTTCTATAATATAGCAGTGTACACCTTTTTACTTTTGTTTGTCCTCTTTACCACGGGTATGTATTTCAAGAATTGCATGATACTTCTAAGTAACTTAATGATCTCCAAATAGTGGCTGCTTTAGCTAAGAACATTATCTTTGTGTTCTGCTGATTCTGAAGCGGAGATAGACTGTTATCATTGTATATCTTTCCTTTTTATCCATCTCAAGGTTTCCTTCATTTTCTTCTTTGAAACTAGCACTGAGCATATACTGCCAATGTATTTGGACACCTTACTAGATTGCCAGTGAAAATTAATAGAAGACAAGGAGCTTTTGTGAATAGATAAATAGTCCCTTCTTAGACTGGCATATGTGATTGTGTATGTGTATAAGTTGACCAAGCACTTGGGGATTCTGCCAACTACCCAACAGAAGAGCAAACTTTAGATGCTAGAAAAGTGAAGTTCCTTGGATTGTCTTTGAGACATGAAAGTTAACATATAGCATTGAATAAATATCTATTTCTAAATTAGGCAGTCATTTTTATTTATTTCTATTGACAATCCTTCAAAGTAGTTATCCAGGACTATTTTTTTTATAATGTGCCTAACAACTAACAGGCAGGTAGTTGCTAATTACCTGACTGCTGTGCTCAGTCACAGACCCCTCCTGCCAGCAATTCAGTGACTTCCACTGATGTCACATCAACAGAGCAGCGGCTTCTCTTCCAGGCTGCTCTGTTGACAGGGTGTGACTGTCTAGGTCATGCTGATTGACAGCTGGCGCCCCGCTATCTGATTGCAGGAAGCCGACTGTTAATCAGCATGCTGCCAGCAGTCACACCACATCAACAGAGCAGCCCAGAAGAAGATTAGCCACTATGTTGACGTGGAGCAGCTGAATCACTGGCAGTAGTGGTCAGTGACCACTCTGAGCCTGCGCTGTTTACAAAGGCAGGCAAGTAGTTAGCAATTACCTGTCACGCAAAGTGTGGGAAAGACTAAGTGCAACAGGAAGGGAAGAGGGGGAGGAAGCCCAAACACTAGGGAAAGGGGGAATGGTCGCCGCTGGGTCTTAAAGGAAGAAGGAATAAGAAGGTGTCTGCAATGCCAAGCGCAGTGACCTTCTACAGCCAGATCCAGAGCGACTGTCTATTCCACCTGACACACCAGTGACAGTACCCCTTCTTCTACAAGTGGCCTTCGGACACTCAGGACCAGGTTTCTCAGGATAAGAGGTGTGAAATGCACAAACCAACCTGGGGGTGTTCACCTCTGTAATTTAAACCCACATCCTTTCCTCAGGACCATAACCCTTCCAGTACTGTAGGGAACAATGCTGGAGATGAGAAT
This sequence comes from Phyllobates terribilis, assembly GCF_046119375.1. Taxonomy (NCBI): domain Eukaryota; kingdom Metazoa; phylum Chordata; class Amphibia; order Anura; family Dendrobatidae; genus Phyllobates; species Phyllobates terribilis. The sequence goes on from NW_027362764.1 coordinate 256,777,547, forward strand.
CTACAATCCTCGAAATCTGAATCTCCAAATTACCATCAACCATGATTGGAGGTGGGAGTAGGGGAGAAGACTCAAGAGGTTCTACATATTTCTTGAGCAGAGAACTGTGAAAAACATTGTAGATCTTAAGGGCGTAAGGTAGCTCAAGACAAAATGCTGCTGGGTTAATGACAGCGGTTATTTTATAGGGACCAATAAATCTAAGTCCCAGCTTACAGGAAGGAACCTTCAACTTGATATTTCTTGTAGACAACCACACAAAGTCATTCACACTCGGTTCCGGAACTGGCGAGCCTTTCCTGTCAGCTATATGTTTGTACCTGTCTCCCGTGATCTTCAAATTACTCAGAATCCCACACCACAGTGTGGAGAGTGACGAAGCAAAACATTCCTCCTCAGGAACTCCCGAAGCCCCTCCTCTACTAAAAGTACCAAACTGTGGATGGAAACCATATGCACCAAATAATGGTGACCTGCCGGTAGTTTCTTGGCGATGATTATTAATAGCAAATTCTGCCAGCGGTAAGTAAGATGCCCAATCCTCCTGGTGTTCGGATTCAAAACACCTGAGGTAAGTCTCCAGATTCTGGTTAATGCGTTCGATCTGCCCATTCGACTGAGAATGGAAGGTAGAGGAAAAGGACATTTGCACCCTCAGTCGAGAACAGAATGCTTTCCAGAACTTGGAAACAGACTGGGTCCCCCGATCAGATACCACATCGGAGGGAACCCGGTGAAGCTTCATGATCTCACTTATAAACACCTGAGCAAGAGTTTTGGCATTCTGAAGTGTCTGTAATGCGACGAAGTGAACCATTTTACTGAACCTATCTCCAACCACCAAAACCACAGTTTTGCCTGCAGATATCGGTAGGTCAGTAATAAAAATCCATTGACACACTTGTTAGGAATAGGTAGTGGAAGAAGAGTACCAGACAGATAAGTATGCTAAACTTTAGAATACTACAAGCAGACACGTGTTCAATCACATCCCGATGCAACCCTGGTCACCAAAAACTACGAGAAAGGAGGTCCGCAGTTACTTTACCACCTGGATGACCAGCAAGCATAGAGTTGTGATATTCCCTAATTACTTTGCGGTGCAGATTAGATGATACAAATAACCTTCCTGAAGGGCAGGAGGTAGGGGCGTCCCCTTGAGCCTCCAACACCTCACCCTCCAGTTTAGGGTACAATGCTAAAATGACTACCCCCTTCTGAAAAATTGGGGCAGGGTTCTCATGGTCACCACCACCAGGGAAGCTCCGGGACAAAGCATCAGCCTTGACGTTTTTGACCCCTGGACGGAAAGTGACAACAAAATTGAACCTAGTAAAAAACAGGGACCATCTAGCTTGCCTAGGGTTGAGACGTTTAGCCAGTTGAAGATATGACAGGTTCTTATGGTCTGTGATAGCAGTAATAGGATGGACAGCCCCCTCCAACCAATGTTACCAATCTTTCAACACCAATTTTATCGCCAAAAGTTCTCTATTACCCACGTCATAATTTCTCTCTCCAAAGATAATTTCTTAGAAAAGAAAGCGCATGGGCGCCATTTACCAGGGGGCGGACCCTGAGACCACACAGCGCCAACCCCCACCACTGACACATCAACTTCCACAATAAAGGATTGGGAAACATCGGGTTGACTGAGTATAGAGTATAGTGGCAAAACAGCGCTCTAGGGAGGAAAAAGCTTGCAGGGCGTCATCCGACCATTTAGAAGGATCAGACCCCTTCCTTGTCATGTCAGTGAGGGGTTTCACAATTACCGAATAATTTTGGATGCATTTCCGGTAAAAATTAGTAAAGCCCAGAAAATGTTGTAGAGCCTTCAAGTTCTTGGGATGGTCCCAATCAAGGAAAGCACAGAACTTCTCTGGATCCAACAGCACGGATCTTCTCCGGATCCATCCGAGAACCCAAAGAGGACAACAGGTACCCCAAAAACTGCACCTCCTGGACAGTGAAAACACACTTTTCTAGTTTGGCATATAGTTTGTTATCCCTTAATATCTGAAGCACATGTTTAATATGCCCCTGATGTGTCTCAAAATCAGGTGAGTAAACCAAAATATCATCCAGATAGACCACCACAAACCTGCCCAAATGGAAAATATCATTAATGAAATGTTGGAACACAATAGGTGCATTGGTCAGACCGAAAGGTATAACCAGACTCTCGAAATTCCCTTCAGGGGTATTGAACGCTATTTTTCATTCATCCCCCTCTCTGATTCTAACCAGATTGTAGGCTCCCATTAAATCCCACTTTGATAACACCTTAGCTTCCACAACCTGACTGAACAAATATGGAATCAGAGGAAGAGAGTATGGATCTCGGATGGGAATTTGATTTAATTCCCGGAAATCTAAACAGGGATGTAGACCGCCTTCTTTTTTCTTCACGAAGATGAACCCTGCTATCATCGACGAAGATGAGGGTCTGATATGGCCCTTCTCCAGACTTTCCGCAATGAAATCCTTCATAGCTTGTCTCTCAGGGCCAGAAAGATTATACAGTCTGGACTTTGGTAGTTTAGCTCCAGGGGTCAGGTTAATAGAACAGTCATATGCATGATAAGGGGTTAAATCCTGATACCCCCTCTCAGAAAAAAATGTCCTCAAAATCAGACAAAAATGCAGGTAAGGACTCTGGTGAGACTGTAGAAAGGGAAATGTTTAAACAGTTCTCATGGCCATAATCTCCCCCCTCAATGATCTCCCTGAAATGCCAATCCACCAACCACCAACCAGGGTAGACCCAATATAATTGGAGTGGGAAGACCGTCGAGGACATAGCAAGCGATTACCTCGCAATGAACCGACCGCACCCTCAGACTTACATTATGTACAATCTGAGTTAGAGCTTTCTGTTCAAGTGGCTCTGAGTTGATTGCGAAGATGGGAATGGCCTTAGCTAAAGTACAGCAAGCAAGACCATGAGTTCTCACAAACTCAGCATCAACCATGCTGACTCCAGCTCCACTTTCAGCAAACACAGAAAGTTTCTCAGTCTTGCTCTCTAGCACCACCTCTGCTGTCAGGACAAACTAAGAACTGCAGGTTGATGATAAACTCTCTCCTTGATTATCCAATTCCAGACTACCAAGGGTTAATTGGGCCTTCTTTTGATTAGGAATCAAGGGCCAGGCCCCAATAAAATGTCCCCTTTCTCCACAAAAAAACACAAGCCCTTTTTTTTCAGATCTCAGGGGAAATGTACAATGCAGAGGCACCCTCTAACTGCATGGGTTCTTCCACCTCCCCCAGTACTGGTTCACCCCCAGATTGCTCCCCCGACATAGGGGCATTACCCCGAAAAGAGGACTCCAGAGAAGGTGGTCTCACCCACCTATCCCGAAGGCATCAATCAACACGTATGGCCAAAGACATGGCAGCCTCCAAGGACTCTGGGGTTTCATACACTGCCAAAGCATCTTTCAACCTTTCAGTAATGCCCTGACAAAATTGGCTTCTGAGAGCCGGGTCATTCCATTTTGTATCAGTTGCCCATCTGCGGAATTCTGAGCTATACGTTTCTACTGACCAATTCCCCTGCTGAAGGCATTGCAGCCTGGACTCAGCCAAGGAGATTTGGTCAGGGTCATCATAAATGAGGGCTAGATCCCCAAAAAACCCTTCCAAAGACTGGAGACAAAATGAACCCTGTGGCAAAGAGAAAGCCCAGGATTGACTATCTCCTTGAAGTAGTGAGATCACATTGCCCACTCGCTGCTCCTCACCTCAAGAGGAGTAAGGACAAAGTTTAAAATACAGTTTGCAAGCTTCCTTGAACACAAAAAACTTGTCCCTACCTCCTGAAAACCTATCCGAGAGGGCAACCTTGGGCTCAAGCTGGACCGGCCTACCCGCAGAGACTCCAACATTAGGGACCTGCAGACACTGTTTCTGCTGCTGAATCTCATAGCGGAGGTCAGTCACCTCCAGAGACAGCCTGCACAGCTGCTCTGTCAGCTCTGCAACAGAATCCATGGACCAAGGGAGAAAGAAAAAAAACACACCCAAAAAAACCTACATGCAAATAAAACCATGTGTCAGCTTTTTATTTCTATTTATGCACGGCTAGTGATAATGTCTCGCAAGGTGTGGGAAAGACTATATGCAACATGAAGAGAAGAAGGGGAGGAAGCCCAAACACTAGGGAGAGTGGGAGTGGAGACCCATAGGCAGATCTAACATTACCCTGCCGACCCTACCATCCCTATATAGGTTTCACACCTATCACCGAACAGGACCCTAAACCCTGGATGACCCTAGAGCTTGGCCCTAGATAGGGAGGGGGATGGGTGAGCACTGGTCGGGCCCCACTACAAACATGAATGTACCTACTGTTGAAAAAATCTGCAGTGTAAATTGACCGTTGCTATGAAATTTGACTTCTGCAGTATTTTAATTTGTGCTGCAGATTTAACCCCATCACACCTGGGCCATTTTCCGCTTTGAGTACTGTTAAAAAATAACTATTGGAAAGGTAGAGTATGCCTTCCTGATAATTCTGCATTTGCACTCACTTGTGATGTACATCTGGCACGGAGTATTTCATTGTTCACTTTAGATATCTCAACTGGATAGTTGTGCTTTGATAAAATATTAGTGTCTTAGAGAATTAATATCTTACAATACACTGATGTAATTGGACCAGGAGAAAAACTGATACCATTTCATAGATTTACTTTCCAATGTCACGTACCTCATATCACATTAGGGAATGTGAGAGTAAAAGCAGATGTTCTGTAAGTGTAAAAACATGCAGAAACGGTTCTAGATATTCAGCATAGGTACCTAAAGAGAGAATATACTCAGTTTGCATAATGACAAACATTTTATTTTTTATGTGGCTTGTTTATATAGTGGCAACATATTCTGCATCACTTTGCAGATATTATTATTATTCACTGTTTCCATTGAGGTTGACAATATAAATTACCTATCAGAATGTCTTTTTGGAACATGGGAACAGAACTACTCAAACACAGAGAGAACACACAAACTCCATGCAAACTTTGTCTTTGAATCGATGTGAACTCTGGATCCAAGTGCTGCAACATATTGCAGCATTTAATTGTCTTGTATACTGATGGAACTGTGGTACTTAAATGCTTTTTATTACCTTGGAACAAACAAAGAATAAGACATTGCTTAAAAAAATGTGACTGCATAATGTAAAATATATAATAATTATCTGGTTCATCAGCTTTGACCACACATTATAATAATACGTAGTTGCATCCATGGTTGCCACGTAGCTTACTATTGACAGTAACAGCATATGTTGCGATTCTCCAATAATATATACAGGATATATACTAACAACGACTTGCGAAAGTATTCACCCCCCTTAGCATTTTTCATGTTTGGCTACCTTACTAGTGATGAGCGAGCATGCTCGCTACTGCTCGGTGTTCGTCCGAGCATCTCACTGCTCGAGATGCTCGGCAATCGCCAAGTATAACCGGGGTTACTCGGCGGGAGCACGGGTCCCCTCCCTGCATGTTTGGCACTCTTTAGAGCGCCAATCAACATGCAGGTATTGCCTGCCACTCACTGTAATTCCGTAGCCATGATGGTTGTGGCATTACAGTGATTGGCTGGCCGCACAGCGTCATCAGGTCTATATCTGACCTGGTGCCGCTGTGCTCGTCACAGTCACTCGGGAATCAGGCAGTGTAGGGTGATGCGCTGCTGCGTCAGGGAGAGATTTGCTTGTGTATTAGGTAGTGTAGGGAGAAAAACTGTACATTACACATATCCATCTTAACAAACAGTCCTTTTGAGGACTAACTAATCCATCTGCAGAGATATCAGGCAGTGTATATAGGCAGGCAGGCAGGGTATATAGCAGACTGCAGTGCATATAGCACAAGAAGCTCCATTCCAATTCTGCCTTCTGCTGCTGTTAGATATTTCTATACAAAGGCCCAGGTCTCAGGGGCCAAAAAATACTTTTCTTTGTATCTTAATCCTCATTATTTGTTTAAAAAGCAATCCAGAGAACACCGTTTTTCTGCGCCATTTGCTTGTTGGCACTGCAGAATACAGCCATGTCCTTTCCATATTACAGCGCTCGAAATACAGCTATTTAAAACTGTGTTTTCTCCGTCAAACGGATCACATATACATTGTCAGAAAATACTGCCATTTCTGGCCTCCATTAAAAATTTCCTTTAGTGTATCAGTGAAGCAATTCACAGAAGTTTGCTTTTCAAACTACTTACCTACAGGCCAGGTATTTAAAACTCTATTTTCTCCGTCACACATATCACAAATAAGTTCACTCCAAACTCAGTCATTTGTAGTGAGCGTGGAAGATACTGTCCTCCAATTAAAATGGGCAAGGCATGTGGCAAGGGACGGGGAACTGGTTGTGATGGTAATGGTGCATGCAGAGGTCAAGGACAAGGTCGTGGCCAAGCTGAAATTGTGCGACAACAAACACCCACATATTCTCGCCTGCTCTTTCTGTCCCAATTTCTAGGGGACCGCAGCACACCACTGTTAAACCTAGAGCAGTGTCAAAAGGTTGTTGGTTGGATAGTGGATAATGTTAGAACCTAGCTCTTAGGTTTTTTCCTTTGCTGGTCACATGACCTTGTTGGCCTATTTAATCCTGCTCCGCCCTTCTGGCTTTGCTGGACTTCATTGTATAACTACTTTCTAGCTAGCCTGTGCTCTGTATCTAACTCTGTTAGTTTGCTTGGTCTACGGACCTCAGTGTTCTATATATTTTGTTTGTTTGTCTGTCTGCTACTATTTCTGTTAGGAGGTGTCCCATTTTCCTCCCAGTCCTTAGTACTTGTAGGGATTCCTTCCCCACATCTATAGGTCTCCGTACAGACTAGCTTAGGACTTTAGCAGGTCTGATCGCAGGATCAGGTCCCCTGTTACATCGTAGGGATAAAGCTGAGTTCTATCGTAGGGACAGATCTTCTCTCTTTCCTTAGCTCTGGTAGCAGAACATAACAGTAAGTCCAGCCTGCAAATTCTCTAAGGAAAGATTTTTCTGTTCCATCATGGTGTCGGTTCAGGATTTGGCTCATCGCCTGCAGGGACTCTCTCTGGAGGTGGCCGAGCTCCGTCAGCACGTGAGTAACTGTCCTGGAGCACATTTCTTGGAGCCTAAGGTATGTTTGCCGGATTTATTTTTTGGTGAACACCGAGAATTTTTTTCATTTAAAAATGCTTGCTTATTGTATTTTCATTTGAGACCCAAGTCCTCTGGGGATGAATCCCAGCGCATAGGGTTCATAATGTCACTTTTGCGCAAAGAGCCTCAGGAGTGGGCCTTTTCTTTGCAACCTAGTGATACATGCTTCAGATCAGTGGATAGTTTTTTTTCTGCTTTGGGGCTATTATATGATGATCCTGACCGTGTCGCATCTGCAGAGACTGAGTTAAGACGTTTGAGACAGGGATCAGGTAATGTGGAAAAATATTGTACTCATTTCCGTCGATGGTCTACTCAAACAGGGTGGAACGATTCTGCTCTGAAAAGTCTATTTCTTGCTGGGCTCAGTGAAAGGGTTAAAGACCTGCTAATTGCTTATCCTACACCTGAAGATTTGCAACAGGCTATGCAATTAGCTATATGGGTGGATAGGAGACTGCGTGCAAGGGTTAATGAGAGCAAATCCTCTGCTATGTCAGTTTCTGGTTATGAGAATGTGTGTACTAACAGTGGTGAACCGATGGAGATTGGATCGGTGGCACCTCGCTCTCAAGAAAAAGACCGTAGATTTTTTGAAGGCTTGTGTTTCTATTGCGGAAAATCTGGTCATTTGATTAAAGGCTGTGAGCTTCGTATGAAGAAAGAAAAAAAAATGGTCAGTCATGCCCATATTGCCTGTTTAAATTCCAAGGGTGTATTTTTAGCTGCTTCCACGATTGCTCGGGAAAAATTAATGGAATTTCGGGTGTTTGTCGATTGTGGGTCTACTCTGAATGTAATTGATGGGGGATTCTTGGAAATACTCAATTTAAAACCCGAACCTTTATCATCCCCCATTGCTGTGGTTTCTGTGGATGGTTCCCCTTTGAAGAATATTACTCTCAAGGTCTGTGAATTTCCTCTCACTATTAATGGTGTTCACCATGAGAAATTGGATTTGGTAGTTTTGAATAACTTGCCTTCTCCAGTAATATTGGGATTGCCCTGGTTAAAATTTCACAATCCTGTACTGGATTGGTCTACCAGTGAAATTAAATCCTGGAGCCATAAATGTTATGACAAGTGTTGTAACGGGCGTATTGCAGCTTTGGATAGGGGAGAATTGCCTGTTCCTATTCAGGATTTTTGGAGAGTTTTTTCTGAGAAGGAATCGCAGGTTTTGCCTCCCCATAGAGACTATGATTGTTCTATTGAATTTGTCCCTGGAGCGACTCTTCCTAAAAGTCGTTTATTTAACCTTACTATTCCTGAGAGGAAGGCTTTGGAGGAATACATACAGACAAGTTTGGCCGCCGGTCACATTAGGCCTTCTAAGTCTCCTGTGGCGGTTGGATTTTTTTTTGTAAAAAAAAAGGACGGCGGTTTACGTCCTTGTCTGGATTTTCGTGAGATTAACAAAATTACTGTACGCAATCCTTACCCACTGCCATTGATTCCTGATTTATTTAACCAGTTAATGGGGGCCAAGTGGTTCTCTAAAATTGACCTTAAGGGGGCATACAATCTGTTGCGCATGAAGGAGGGTGACGAATGGAAGACTGCTTTTAACACTCCTGTGGGTCATTTTGAGAATCTGGTTATGCCTTTTGGTCTTACTAATGCTCCTGCATTTTTTCAGAATCTTATTAATGACATCCTTAGACCTTTGATCGGCAAAAATGTGGTTGTGTATTTGGATGACATTTTGATTTATTCGCCGGATCTGGAGTCTCATTGGCGGAGCGTACGTGAGGTATTACAGTTGTTAATGGACAATTCGCTTTTTGCTAAGCTGGAGAAATGTGAGTTCGCTGTACAGAGAATTAGTTTTTTGGGTTACATTATCTCCAGCGAAGGTTTTGAGATGGACCCGGTTAAAGTTCAAGCTGTACAGGAATGGCCTAGGCCTATTGGTTTGAAATCGATACAGAGGTTTTTTGGTTTCGCCAATTATTACAGAAAATTCATAAAAAATTTTTCTAGTATTGTCAAACCTCTGACCGATCTCACCAGGAAAGGTGCTGATGCGGTTCAGTGGTCTTCTGAGGCTATTGAAGCTTTTGTGTATCTCAAGGAGAGGTTCACCTCTGCTCCCATCCTTATGCAGCCTGATGTGACTAAGCCGTTTTTGGTTGAGGTTGATGCTTCCTCTGTGGGGGTTGGCGCAGTATTGTCTCAGGATAACGGGGATGGATTACATCCCTGTGCCTTTTTTTCAAAAAAAAATTTCGGAGACTGAACTGAATTACGATATTGGTAATCGGGAATTATTGGCTATTAAACTCGCATTTGAACACTATTGCCACTTCTTGGAAGGTGCGGAATTTCCCGTTCAGGTTCTTACGGATCATAAAAATCTGATATATCTTGATGCTGCCAAGCGCCTGAATGCCCGTCAGGCTAGGTGGGCACTGTTTTTCTCGCGGTTTAATTTCTCCGTTACTTGCATCCCTGGTACTAAGAATGTTAAGGCGGATGCCTTGTCTCGCAGTTTTTCTCCCATAGTCGGTGCTGAGAAAGAGGAGAACATTTTACAAGAAGGTGTTGTGATAGCTGCTTTGGACTCCGTTTTGGAAGATGAGATTCTTAAAGCACAGGAGAATGCCCCATCTAACACTCCTCATGGGAGGTTGTTTGTGCCTGGGACCTTTAGGAGAGATTTGTTTGTTGAGTGTCACGAATCTCGGTTGGCAGGTCATCCCGGAATCTCTGAGACCAAGAGACTGGTGGGTCGCAGTTTTTGGTGGCCTGGATGGCAGAAGGAAGTCATTAAGTGGGTGCGTCAATGTACTATATGTGCTAGATCTAAGTCCTCACATACTCCTGCTGCGGGGTTGCTTTGTCCTTTGGAGGTTCCCAGTGCTCCTTGGACACATTTGGCTATGGACTTTATAACTGACCTTCCCCCCTCTGAGGGTTTTACTGTCATCTGGGTGGTCGTGGACCGTTTAAGCAAGATGTGTCACTTGGTTCCCTTCGTCAAACTGCCCTGCGCTATAACTCTCGCTAAGGCCTTTGTCAAGGAAATTGTCAGACTTCATGGCGTTCCTACTGACATTGTTTCTGATAGGGGTCCTCAGTTCGTGGCTCGTTTTTGGCGTGCCTTTTGTGACAGGTTGGGAGTTCATTTATCGTTCTCGTCCGGATATCATCCTGAATCTAATGGCCAGACAGAAAGGAAAAACCAGGATGTTGAGCAGTTCTTGCGTTGTTTTGTGGCAGACAATCAAGAGGGGTGGTCTGAGTTTCTGCCACTTGCTGAATTTGCTCTGAACAATCATACATCTTCTTCTGCTGGTTGTTCGCCTTTTTTTTGTTGTTCTGGGAGACATCCGTCGTTTGGGTCGTTCTCCAAGTTGGGATCTGCCGTGCCTGAGGAGGAGAATTTTTCCGGTGATTTGGAGAGAGTTTGGACGGATGTGCATGGTAATCTTCAGGAGGCCAACAGAAAATCTAAAGACTACTTTGATAGGAAATGACAGGAGGTTTTGTTCGCTGTTGGTGACATGGTTTGGTTGTCCTCTAGGAATCTGCGGTTGAGGATTCCTTCTAAGAAATTGGGTCCCAAGTTTGTAGGGCCCTTTAAGGTGCTTCAGGTTGTCAACCAATCTGCTGTTAGGTTGGAGGTTCCTACCTCCTGGAGAATTAATCCGGTATTTCATGTCTCTCTGTTAAAAAAAGCTGTTGTGTCAGATGGTGACGCCTCTGCCTCTGTTCCTCCGGTGGTGGAGGACGGGGAATATGAAATTTCTCGCATCCTTAACTCTAGACGGTATAGAGGTAGTTTGCAGTATCTTGTGGCCTGGAAAGGTTTCGGACCCGAGGATAACTCTTGGGTGAGGTCAGATGATGTTTCCGCGTCCAGACTTATCAGAGCGTTTCACAGGAGATTTCCTGATAAGCCTGGTCCTAGGGGATCCGGAGGATCCTCTTAGAAGGGGGGGTACTGTTAGAACCTTGCTCTTAGGTTTTTTCCTTTGCTGGTCACATGACCTTGTTGGCCTATTTAATCCTGCTCCGCCCTTCTGGCTTTGCTGGACTTCATTGTATAACTACTTTCTAGCTAGCCTGTGCTCTGTATCTAACTCTGTTAGTTTGCTTGGTCTACGGACCTCAGTGTTCTATATATTTTGTTTGTTTGTCTGTCTGCTACTATTTCTGTTAGGAGGTGTCCCATTTTCCTCCCAGTCCTTAGTACTTGTAGGGATTCCTTCCCCACATCTATAGGTCTCCGTACAGACTAGCTTAGGACTTTAGCAGGTCTGATCGCAGGATCAGGTCCCCTGTTACATCGTAGGGATAAAGCTGAGTTCTATCGTAGGGACAGATCTCCTCTCTTTCCTTAGCTCTGGTAGCAGAACATAACAGATAATGCTTCCAGTCACTTAGCCACCACCACCACCAACTTGTCTTCCACACGGTCAAGTCTCAGTAACCGTGAGCCTGGACCGCATATTCCTCACCCTGATCCTCCTTCCTCCCCCCATGCCGAGTACCCAGAGACAACTGATCCCACACTTGGACCCTCTGAAGAGCTATTCACTTTTTCACTTATAGATTCGGGCCTCTCGCCCTGTCCACTTGAAGCGGGGCAAGAGGAGATTGCGTGTAGCGATGCCCAAATATTTGGGAAGCCATGGTCACATGAAGGTGACGGTGGGAAAGTGTCACAAGAGGTGGACGATGATGAAACACAATTGCCAGAAAGTCAGGTGGAGGACCAGGGAGCCGAAGTGGAAGACAAGGTGGTGGATGATATAGTAACTGATCCAACCTGTCATGCAGAGCGTGGAGGGGGAGGGAGGCAGAGCACCCCAATAGGCAGGAAGAAGCAGTGTTGTGGCCACAGACAGAAGGCAGGCAACCTTTCCCCGTAACACCAACCCGAAGGAAGTTACCAGTACAACTATTAGGTCTTCCCGAGTCTGGTTGTTTTTTAAAGACTCTGCCAATAATCCCAAAAAGGCAATTTGAACCACCTGCCAGGCCAGCATCAGCAGGGGTGGCAAACAACCAGCCTGACCACCACCAGCATGATCAGGCACATGGCAGCAAAGCACCCGACTTTGTGGGCCGAATCCCAGGGCCCAGGTACAGTGTCTGCCAGTATCAGCATTGCTTCTTCCGCTGTTGCGCATGCAAGCCAATCCCCTGTCCATGGTGCATGCGAAGATGCCTCCTGCCCTGCACCTGTCATTGCGCACTCTCAAGTAGCAGCATCAGGAAGCACATCCATGTCCTTGTCCCAGCACAGCGTTCAGTTGTCCATACCCCGGTACTTGGAATGCAAGCGCAAATATCTAGCCAATGCCCCACAGGCCACACTACTAAATTCCCACATTTCACGACTGCTTGTGCTCGAAATGTTGCCTTTTAGGCTCGTGGAGACGGAAGCATTCCGCAACCTGATGGCGGCGGCCGTCTCTCAGTACTCGGTCCCCAGCCGCCACTAGTTCTCCCAATGTGCCGTCCCCACATTACACAAGCACGGAAAGTCCACCTAACCACGGACATGTGGACAAGTGCTTGTGGGCAGGGATGGTACATCTCGCTGATGGCACACTGCGTTAACATAGTGGAAGCCGGGACCCAGTCGGACCTTGGGACGGAACACGTCCTCCCGATGCCAAGGATTACAGGCCCTTGGTCAATCAGGGTTGCCCCCACGATCTATAGCTCCTGCACCTCATCCTCCTCATCCTCCTCCTCCTCTTCAGCCTCCATCTCCGAAATGACCACATCAGTCACAAACTGGAAGCACTGCAGCACTGCCTCGGCCAAGCAGCAGCAGGCTGTGCTGAAGCTAATATGCTTAGGTGACAAACCGCACGAATCTGAAGAGTTGTGGACAGCTCTGAAAGAGCAGGCAGATCTGTGGCTCACACTGCTGAACCTACAGACAGGCATGGTCGTGTGTGACAATTGCCGGAACCAGGTGGCGGCTCTGAGGCGAGGCGAGCTCACACACATACCATGCCTGGACCATGTGCTTAACCTCGTGGTTCAGCAGTTTTTCAATTCCTACCTGGAGCTGCAGGATCTGCTTGTTAAAGTACGCCGCCTGTGTGCCCATTTTAGAAAGTCAGCTACAGCTTCCGCCGCCCTTGGAGTGTTTCAGCAGCGTTTGCAGCTTCCGGCTCACAGACTGGTGTGTGATGTCCTCACGTGTTGGAACTCTACACTGCAGATGTTTGGAAGGATTTGTGAGCAGAAGAGGGCAGTTGTTGAGTACCAGCATCAACAAGGCCGTCGGTGTTCAGTTCATACTCCACAGATAAGACCTCAGGATTGGACATGGATGTTAGACATATGTACCATCCTCCAAAACTTTGAGGACTCCACCAAGATGGTGAGCGGCGATGATGCAACAATTAGCCTAACCATGACACTTCTCTGTCTTCTGAAATGCTCTCTGCTCACAATCAAAGAGGATGCATTGCAGGCGGAGCATGATGAGATGGAGAAAGGAATCATACAGGGTGATTACACACAGCCAAGCCTCATCTCATCCCAACGTGGATTGAGTGACAATCTGTTCAGCGTGGATGGCCTGAGGACAGAGAGGAGGAGGAGAAGAGCATGGTCAGTCATCATCTTGGTGAGGACACGGAAGTCTTGCATGTTAGTAGTCTGGCACGCATGGCTGAGTTTATGTTACACTGCCTTTCCCGTGACCATTCTCCAAATTTTGGGTGACAGTCATTACTGGTTGGTGACACTTCTAGACCCATGCTACAAGGAGAACTTTCTATCTCTTATTCCTGAGGCAGACAGGTCTACAAATATGGGGCTGTACCAGAAGGCCCTTGTTGCAGAACTGATAAAAAAATTCCCATCTGAAAACGCTGGCGGCAGAGGGCACACTTCATTTGACAACCAAGGAGTACTGGTGAGAGAGACACAACTTCAATCCAGCAGAGGCAGGGAACACTGTCAAAGTTCTGGGAGAGTTTTCTCAGATTCTCCCATCGCACAGGTCCTGCGGTGCGGGGTATTTTCACAAGGAGTGCAAAGTTTGGGAAGATGCTGAGGGAGTACCTTGCCGACCATACCAACGTCCTCCGTGATTCCACTGTGCCTTATAATTATTGGTTATCCAAGCTGGATATGTGGAATGAACTGGCTCTCTATGTCTTTGAGGTCCTGGCCTGCCCTGCCGCCAGCGTTTTATCAGAGCTGGTTTTTAGTGCCGCTGGTGGAATTATAACTGATAAGAACATCCGCATGTCAACTGAAAATGCTGACAGGCTGACTCTTATAAAAATGAACAAGGGCTGGATTGGGCCAGACTTCTCAACACCACCGAATGATAGCAGCGTAACATAAACACAAATCCAGTGTCTTTTCTTGGGAGGTGAATTCCCATGCACCTTTTCACACCCACACATGGGTATATGCTTCCTGATTTTGGATATTTGCTCTTGTCCTCCTCTTTCTCCTCATCCTCCACTACCATATCACCAGGGTGACAGTGGTCCATGATGCAACACCCACATAATTTTTTTAAAGGGTGTTTAAGATGCCCGTAAAATTTTTTTTTTATACAGTATGTTCATGTATACCCCCCAGGGGTAAATGTTTGTCAGCCCATACACTTAGTGCATGGGCATTACAAGTATAGAAGGCCCGGTCATTTCTAATGGGAACATTTTTTTATGAGGCCCTCCTCCACGTCTCTTCCAAGGGGCATTGAAGTGCCTCCAAATTTTTGTCAGTCCTTGCATTCACTGCATAGGCAAACACTATGGGAGACTCCTTTCTAATGGGAATTTGTCATTACTGTGGCCCTGCTCTATGTGTCTTTAAATTCTTAGTGGGGTTTTTCCCAAATTTTGGCAGCCCTTGCAGTCACAGCATGGACATTACCACGATAGGAGACCCGCTCCTTTATAATGGGAACTTTTTTTTTAACTGAGACCCTCCTCTATGTCTCTTCAAAGGGGTATTGGATTGCATCCAAATTTTTGGCAGCCCTTGCAGTCACTGGATACGCAATAACAGTAAAGGAGACCAACTTGATAATAATGGGAGAAACAAAGCAAAGCCGGCTGCTGGCTCTCTAACAATAGCGAGGGCCGACTACTGGCGTTTTAAGAATAGTAAGGGCCATCTGATGTCCCTATAAAAATATGCTTTATGACTTTCAGAGTCCCTCCATCACAAATAAAACAGGATGTGTCTGATGATGTGTCACTCACCAAATTGCCAGATAAGGTTGTAAAATGTTAAAATGACATTTCCCGGTGAATGCATTTGTCTTAAAAAAAAAACATATAAAAAACAAAGCAATAGGATCTTTCTTTAGTATAAAAAAAACACGTCACCAATTTAACCTCAATGTAATCACATTGTTCAGCTCATGCACCTCCTCCTCCATCTCCGAAATGACCACATCAGTCACAAGCTGACAGCACTGCAGCACTGCCATGGCCAAGCGACAACAGGCTGTGCTGATGATAACATGCTTAATGCTTAATTGACAAACCGCCCAGCTCTGCATAGTTGTTGAAAGCTGTAACACAGCAGCCTGATCTGTGGCTCTCACCACTGAACATACAGCCAGGCATGGTCATGTGTGACAATGGGGGGAACCTGGTGACGGAGAAATGACAGCCGGAGTAGATACGGTTTCCCTCTATGCCAGTACTTTCACCGAGCTAAATACAACTCTCAGCAAAAAAAGCTGTGGACTGGCTCCGTACTGTCCCTGGCCACATTCACCTGTCCACGTGTTTGTGGTTAGGCGGTCCTTCCCAGTAAGTGCACTGGGGAGGGCACGGGAAATGTTGTGGGACCCGTGCTTGTGGAAGGCGGAGACGATACCGGGAGAAATAGTGGCGGCTGGGGACCGAGTATGGACACCCGGCCGCCGCCGGCATGAGGTTTTGAAAAGCTTCCGCCTCCATGAGCCTAAAATGCCACATTTCAAGTGCAAGCAGCTGTCCAAAATTTGGCAGTATAGTATTGCAGCCTGTGGGTGGGTGGGTGGCTGGCTGCATACTGCGCTTGCATACCAAGGAATGGGGTAGGGACAACTGAACGCTGCACTGGGACAAGGACGTGGACGGTGATTGTTGCAAGTTTGCAATGACAGGTGCATGGCGGGAGGCATCTTCGCATGCGCCAAGGATCACTTATGATGGGCACACTTTTAGGCAGTGACCTGGGAGTAAGAAATGCTTTCTGAGGTCTTCCCCATGCTGTTCCCATGTCTTTTCAGCACTGTATGCATGTGTCTGACGATGTGTCACACACCACATGACCAGATAAGGTTGTAAAATGTTAAAATGACATTTCCTGGTGAATGCATTTGTCTTTGTTGAAAGCAATGCAAAAGTGCAAAAATGCATCAAAAACACTACGTGTGAATATAGCCGAAGGTGTGGAGGAGTATTTTTGGTTTTGGTTATTTATTTTGCCTTCTATACATGTCATTACCCTGGAAAAGATGTTCCTTAACATATTTCCCAGGAAAATCCATTTTGGTTTCGATTTTGTATGTTTTATTGTGAGTCCGTAAAAGTGGCGTAATACTCTGACAACATTGTTAACAGCAGTGACCTGGGAGTCAGAAATGCTTTCAGGGGTCTGCCCCATGCTGTTTCCATGTCATTTGAGCACTGTTCCCATCGATTTGGGCAATTTTTAGGCCCGCTGCAGACCGTCGGGGTAGGCACCTGAAAAATGCTCGAGTTTCCCATAGACTTACATTGGACTCGTTGCTCGGGTCGAACACCCTAGTACTCCAATTTGCTCGACCCGAGCAATGACTACCCGAGCATTTTAGTGCTCGCTCATCACTATATCTTACGACCTGGAATTTCACTGTGTTTTTTTGAGGGTTTGCATCAGTTCATGTAAAGAACATGCCTACAGTTGTAAACATTTTGTTTTCTTTTTTTTGTGATCCAAACAACAAATAGGACAAAATAACTGAAAGCTTCAGTGTGCATAACTATTCACCCCCAAAAGTCAGTACTTTGTAGAGCCTCCTTTTGCAGCAATTACAGCTGCAAGTTGATTTGGGTAAGTCTCTATGAGCTTTCCACCTCTTGCCACTGGGATTTTTGCCCATTCCTCAAGGCAAAACAACTACAGCTCCTTCAATTAAAATGGTTTCCTCTAGTGTACAGCAATCTTAAAGTCTGACCACAAATTCTCAGTTGAATTAAGGTCTGGGCTTTGACTAAGCCACTCCAAAGCATTTACACATTTCCCCTTAAATCACTCGAGTGTTGCTATAGCAGTATGCTTTGGGTCATTGTCTTGCTGGAAGGTGAACCTCTGTCTCAGTCTCAAATCACTGACACACTGAAACAGGTTTTGCTCAAGAATATCCCTGTATTTCGTATTTCGCACCATCCATCTTACCCTCGACTCGGACTATTTTCCCTGTCCCTGCAGCTGAAAAACATCCTCATAGCATAATGCTGCCACCACCATGTTTCACTTCGGAGATGGTGTTCTTTGGATTTTGAGCTTTGTTGATTTGGCGACAGACAAAGCATTTACCTTGGGGGCCAAAAAGTAAAATTTTAGTCTCATCCGACCACAACACCTTCCTCCATACATTTGGTATGTCAATCACATGTCTTTTGGCAACCTCAAAATGAGCCTTTCAATTTTTGTGTGTAAGTAAAGTTTTTTTTTTTCTGCTCACACTTCCATAAAGGCCACCTCTATTGAGTGTGTGACTTATTGTTGGACAGATACTTCGGTCTCTGCCTGGGAACTCAGCAGCTCCTTCAAGGTTACCTTTGATCTCGGTGCAGCTTTTCTGATTAATGCCCTCTTTGCCCGAGCCGAGAGTTTTGGTGGGCAGCCTTCTCTTGGCAGGTTTGCTGTGCTACCATGTTCTTTCCATTTGATGATAATGAAATTGATGGTGCTCTGGGGGGTTATCAGAGATTGGGATATTTTTTTATAACCCAACCCTGACTTGTTTGGAGATCTCCTTGATCTTCATGGTGTTGCTTGGTTAGTGGTGCCTCTTGCCTAATGGTGTTGCAGCCTCTGTGGCCTTTTAGAAAAGGTGTGTATATACTGACAGACCACATGACACTTAGATTGCAGACAGCTGGACTTCCTTTCACTAAGCATGTGACTTATGAAAGTAATTGCTTGCACCAGAAATTTTTAGGGGCTTCATAGCAAAAGGGGTTAATACATATGCACGTGCCAATTTTTAGTTATTTGATCCCATAAATTTAATTTATGCCTACATTTTTCTCACTTCCTCTAGACTATTTAGTGCTGATGCACCACACACAAATTAGGTTGCAAATATATTAAAACACAGGTTATAATGTAACAAAATAGATAATAAGCCAAGGGATGAATGTTTTCATTAGCCACTATATATGCCTTTCCTGATAGATGATCACAGTGTGTATGAGTGTACATTTTATTAAAAAAGTCAATAGACCCTGAAAAAAATTGAGATTTTATGGTGCATGTTGCATGTGTAAATGGTCCAACTCCCAACAGGAGCCTGAACTTCATTAAGCTCTTATCATGCATGGAGACATTATTTAAAGGAGCACTAGTTATTAGTGATGCGCGAGCATGCTCGCTACTGCTCGAGATGCCGAGTATTTCGGGGTTGCACGGCGGGAGCTCAGGTCCCCTCCCTGCATGTTTGGCGCTCTGTTTTTTAAAGACTCTGCCAATAACCCCAAAAAGGCCATCTGCACCTCCTACCAGGACAGCATCAGCGGGGGTAGCAAAACTACCAGCCTGACCACCACCAGCATGATCAGGCAAATGTCAGCAAAGCACACGACTAAGTGGGCTGAACCCCATGGTCCAGGAACAGAGTCTGCAGGTGGCACTACTGCTTGTTCCGCTGTTGTGCATGCAAGCCAATCCTCTGTCCAAGGCGCAAGCGAAGATGCCTCCTGCCCTGCACCTGTCGTTGCACACTCTCAACTAGCAGCACCAGCAAGCACGTCCACATCTTTGTCACAGCACAGGATTCAGTTGTCCCTACCCCAGTCCTTGTAACGCAAGTGCAAATACGCAGCCAACTCCCCACAGGCCACACTTCAAATTCACGCATTTCGCGACTGCTTGCTCTCAAAATGTTGCCTTTTAGGCTCGTGGAGACGGAAGCTTTCCAAAACCTGTTGGCGGCGGCTGTCCCTCGGTATTCCGTCCCCAGCCAACATTTATTTCTCCCGGTGTGCAGTCCCCACATTACACAAGCACGTGTCCCACAACATTACATTAGCAGTGCCCTCAACAACGTAGTTACTGGGTAAGTCCACCTAACCACGGACACGTGGATTAGTGCTTGTGGGCAGTACATCTCGCTGACGGCACACTGGGTTAACATAGTAGAAGCTGGGACCCAGTCACACTTTGGGATGGAACACGTCCTCCCGACGCTGAGGATTGCGGGCCCTGGGTCAATCAGGGTTGCCCCCACATTCTACAGCTCCTGTACCTCATCCTCCTCCTCCTCTTCAGCATCCATCTCCGAAATGACCACATCAGTCGCAAGCTGGAGTCACTGCAGCACTGCCTCGGCCAAGCGGCAACAGGCTGTGCTGACGCTAATATGCTTAGGTGATAAACCACACAACGCTGAAGAGTTGTGGACAGCTCTGAAAGAGCAGGCAGATCTGTGGCTGACACTGCTGAACCTACAGCTAGGCATTCTCGTGTGTGACAATGGCCGGGACCTGGTGGCAGCTCTGAGACGAGGCGAGCTCACACATGTACTATGCCTGGCCCATATGCTTAACTTCGTGGTTCAGTGGTTTCTCAAAACCTACCTGAGCTGCCGGATCTGCTTGTCAAAGTACGCCGCCTGTGTGCCCATTTTAGAAAGTCACCTACAGCTTCTGCCGCCCTTGCCGTGTTTCAGCAGCGTTTGCAGCTTCTGACTCACCGACTGGTATGTGATGTCCCCACGCGTTGGAACTCTACATTGAAGATGTTGGGAAGGATTTGTGAGCAGAAAATAGCAGTTATTAACTATCAGCATCAACAAGGCCATCGGTATTCAGTTCAGACTCCACACATAAGACCTCAGGAGAGAATATGGATGTCCGACATATGTACCATCCTCCAAAACTTTGAGGACTCCACCGAGATGGTGAGCGTTGATGACACCCTAATTAGCATCACCATCCCGCTCCTCTGTTTTCTGAAACTCTCTCTGCTCACAATCAAAGAGAATGCATTGCAGGCGGAGCATGATGAGATGGAGTAAGGAATCATACAGGGTGATTACACACAGCCTAGCCTCCTCTCATCCCAATGTGGATTGGGTGACAATGAGGAAGAGGAGGAGGAGCTCGTTTCATGCGCTATACCGGTACTACCTGTACAACTGTCATACCGTCTGTTCAGCGTGGATGGCCTGAGGACAGGGAGGAGGTGGAGAGCATGGTCAGTCAACCTCTTGGTGAGGACATGGAAGTCTTACCTGTTAGCAGTTTGGCACGCATGGCTGAGTTTATGTTACGCTGCCTTTGCCGTGACCATCATGTTTTCCAAATTTTGGGTGACAGTCATTACTGGTTGGTGACACTTCTAGACCCACGCTACAAGGAGAACTTTCTATCTCTTATTCCCGAGGCGGACAGGTCTACTAAAATTGGGCAGTACCAGAAGGCCCTTGTTGCGGAATTATTAAAAAAAATCCCATCTGAAAACGCTGTGGGACAGTTTTCTCAGACCCTCCCATCTTACAGGCCCTGATGCGCGGGGTACTTTCACAAGGAGTGCAAAGTTTCAGAAGATGGTGAGGGAGTACCTTGCCGACCGTGCCAACATCCTGCGTGATTCCTCTGTGCCTTATAATTACTGGGTATCCAAGCTGGACATGTGGAATGAACTTGCTCTCTACACCATGAAGGTCCTGGCCTGCCTTTCTGCTAGCGTTTTATCAGAGCGGGTTTTTAGTGCCGATGTGGAATTATAACCGATGGGCGCATCCACCTGTCAAATGAAAAGGCTGACTTTCTGACTCTTATGAAAATGAACAAGGGCTGGATTGGGCCAGAATTCTCAACACCACCGAATGATAGCAGCGTAATCTAAACTCAAAAATAGTGTCTTTTTTGGATGGTGTATTCCCATGCACCTCTGTGTTCACACCCAGACATGAGTATACGCTTCCTGATTTTGTCTATTTGCTCCTGTCCTCCTCCTTCTCCTCATCCTCCATCACCATAGCATTCACCACCATATCTACCATATCACGTCCTCTACGTGTCTTGCAAGGGGCATTGGAGTTCCTCCAATTTTTTGCAGCTTTTGCATTCACTGTATAGGCAAACACTATGGGAGACGTTCTTCCTAATAATGGGAACATTGTTTTTAGGAGTCTCTCTGACCTCTACGTCTCTTCCAAGGGGCATTGGAGTGCCTACAAATTTTTGGCTGCTTTTGCATTCACTGCATAGGCAAACACTATGGGAGACACACTTTCTAATAATGGGAACATTGTTTTTAGGAGGCTCTCCAACCTCTACATCTCTTTCAAGGGACATTGGAGTGCCTCCAAATTTTTGGCAGCTTTTGCATTCACTGCATAGGCAAACACTATGGGAGACTCTCTTCCTAATAATGGGAATATTGTTTTTAGGAGGCTCTCCGACCTCTATTTCTCTTCCAAGGGGCATTGGAATGCCTCCAAATTTTTGGCAGCTTTTGCATTCACTTCATATGCAATAACAGTATAGGAGACCCACTCAATAATAATGGGAACAACAAAGCATAGCTGGCTGATGGCGCTCTAACAATAGAGAGGGCCGACTGCTGGCCCTTTAAGAATAGTAAGTGCCGCCTCATGGCCCTTTAAAAATAGGCTTTGTGACTTTCAGAGTCCCTACATCATAAATGAAACAGGATGTGTCTGATGATGTCACACAACACATGGAAAGATAAGGTTGTAAAATGTTAAAATGACATTTCCCAGTGAATGCATTTGTTTTGGTTGAAAGCAATGCAAAAGTGCAAAACCGCATCAAAAACGCTTTGTGTGAACATAGCCCAAGGTGTGGAGGAGCATTTTTTTTTTGTATATTTATTTTGCCTTATATACAAGTCATTACCCTGGTCCCTTAACATATTTCCCAGGAAAATCCATTTTGGTTTTGATTTTGTATGTTTTATTGTGAGTCCGTTAAAGTGGCTTAATACCTCTAACAACGTTGTTGACAGCAGTGACCTGGGAGTCAGAAATAGAGATGAGCGTTGCTCGACTCGAACTGTTCGCCAATCTCAAATTCGAGCTGTTTTGGGCGGTGTTCGAGCCGTTCGGCGAACACGAACGATTTGAGAAAAATTCGGCTGTTCGAGGTTATGTTCGATAACTGTTCGTGCACCAAAATCATAACTGGATTTTTTCTCAGTAATGATGAAAATTAATGTTAATACGCAGTTTCAGTGTACAGCGGGGTGGGGGGAGGGGCAGGGGATGGATCTCTGCAGGAATAATGAAGATCTCCATTTTTTTTCTCTTTCCCGCATTTACAGTGGGGAGGTGCAATCTGTCAGCCTATCAGCAGCGCACACACGGAGCGAAGTGCTTTTTTTCACACAAGCAAGGGCATGTGTGATTGGCAGTGTATGTCACATGTCCTTGCCCTATAAGACCAAGCCATTTTCCCCGTCGCCACCATTTTCTCACTGCTGCAGCTGCGTGTTAGACGGCACCACTGTTGCTGTGTGCGCTATACCTTGTTAATTTCAAGCCAAGTTTCGCACAAATCTACAGATAGCTTGGGAGTAGGGAATAGTTGTGATTGCAGTCCTTTTAAGGACTAGGTTACAGCATTTCCTACGACTTTTATCAGGCAGGTCTGTGCTCTTAAATAGATAGATTGAGGGAGTAAAGACTAATTGTAATTGCAGTCCTTTTCAGGACTAGGTTACATCAGTTCCTATCAGTTTTTGCCAGGCAGGTCTGTGCCAGTGCTGTGCAAGTTTTTTTCACAGCAATTGGCTGAATCTAGCAAAGCTAATCCTTTTTGGCCTATTGCAGAGTGTGTTAGTCAGTGGAGTAGCCTATCTGTGTTGCAAAATATACCACGTGTGTATAGAATACCAATTTTTTTACTGCACCTAGTGAAGTAAAATCTTTTGGGCATAGCATCATTCTATTAGTCCATCTATACTGACCTCCATCAGGTTGCAAATTGAATAGAATTTTTTTCTGCATCTAGCTCTGAAAAAATATTTGGGCTTCTAGCAGTGTGTGGGACTTGTTCTATTATTCCATCTATACTGACCTCCATCAGGTTGCAAACTGAATATAATTTTTTTCTGCATCTAGCTCTGAAAAAATATTTGGCCTTCTAGCTGTGTGTGGGACTTGTTCTATTAGTCCATCTATACTGACCTCCATCACGCTGCAAATTCAAATAATTTTTTGTCTGCATCTAGCTCTGAAAAAATATTTGGCCTTCTAGCAGTGTGTGGGACTTTCTGTATTAGTCCATCTATACTGACCTCCATCAGGTTGCAAATTAAAAATAATTTATATCTGCATCTAGCTCTGAAAAATATTTGGCCTTCTAGCAGTGTGTGGGACTTTCT
The DNA here is from genome assembly GCF_046119375.1 of Phyllobates terribilis. NCBI lineage: Eukaryota > Metazoa > Chordata > Amphibia > Anura > Dendrobatidae > Phyllobates > Phyllobates terribilis. Next base: position 256,801,269 of record NW_027362764.1, read on the forward strand.
CTATTAGTCCATCTATACTGACCTCCATCAGGTTGCAAATTAAAAATAATTTTTTGTCTGCATCTAGCTCTGAAAAAATATTTGGCCTTCCAGCAGTGTGTGGGACTTTCTCTATTAGTCCATCTATACTGACCTCCATCAGGTTGCAAACTGAATATATTTTTTTTCTGCATCTACCTCTGAAAAAATATTGGGCTTCTAGCTGTGTGTGGGACTTGTTCTATTAATCCATCTATACAGACCTCCATCAGGTTGCAAACTGAATATAATTTTTTTCTGCATCTAGCTCTGAAAAAATATTTGGCCTTCTAGCAGTGTGTGGGACTTTCTCTATTAGTCCATCTATACTGACCTCCATCAGGTTGCAAATTAAAAATAATTTATATCTGCATCTAGCTCTGAAAAAATATTTGGCCTTCTAGCAGTGTGTGGGACTTTCTCTATTAGTCCATCTATACTGACCTCCATCAGGTTGCAAATTAAAAATAATTTTTTGTCTGCATCTAGCTCTGAAAAAAATATTTGGCCTTCTAGCAGTGTGTGGGACTTTCTCTATTTGTCCATCTATACTGACCTCCATCAGGTTGCAAACTGAATATATTTTTTTTCTGCATCTACCTCTGAAAAAATATTGGGCTTCTAGCTGTGTGTGGGACTTGTTCTATTAATCCATCTATACAGACCTCCATCAGGTTGCAAACTGAATATAATTTTTTTCTGCATCTACCTCTGAAAAAATATTTGGGCTTCTAGCTGTGTGTGGGACTTGTTCTATTAGTCCATCTATACTGACCTCCATCAGGTTGCAAACTGAATATAATTTTTTTCTGCATCTAGCTCTGAAAAAATATTTGGCCTTCTAGCAGTGTGTGGGACTTTCTCTATTAGTCCATATATACTGACCTCCATCAGGTTGCAAATTAAAAATAATTTTTATCTGCATCTAGCTCTGAAAAAATATTTGGCCTTCTAGCAGTGTGTGGGACTTTCTCTATTAGTCCATCTATACTGACCTCCATCAGGTTGCAAATTAAAAATAATTTTTTGTCTGCATCTAGCTCTGAAAAAATATTTGGCCTTCTAGCAGTGTGTGGGACTTTCTCTATTAGTCCATCTATACTGACCTCCTGTCACGGATGTGTCGCCACGAAGATCATCACGATTACACAGCCTGACTTCTCGCAGCTGACTTTTTGGTGCTTTGTGTTTTTCGGCAGTGAGGGAGTTAATTCTCTCTCTCTCTGTGCTAGACGAGGTCCAGCCTCGCCCAGCTGCAATCAATGCTGCTGTAGTGAGACTCCTTCAAATGCCTGCTGGTCTGTTAGGGAAGTGTCGGTGAAAGCATTTCATGCAGACTAACAGAGCGGATCGTGGTATTTGGAGTTTCAGAGATAAGTGTATTCGGAGAGTTTTTTCCCTTCCTCGCTTTATCATTTATCTCCTTTCCCGTTGGTGTTCCCTCTGTTGTAGTTGTGTAGTTTTTGTATGCAAGGTGGTTTTGGTTTTTCCCTTGTACTGTCTCGTTCGTCTAAGTACTGTGTGTGGGCATATTATTACTTGTCCCCTTTTGTTGTGATCGGGGTCCTTCTCAGGACTAGATTACTTAGGTGCAGGGATCCTCAGGAGGTAGGGGTTACGCTGGCGGCCTGGACCTCTGTACCTTTAACAGTACCTCCAGGTTGAGGGATTAGTCAGGGCCCCAGCTTAGGGTCAGCTTAGGCCCCCTACCTCCAGTATACAGAGACAGCGTGACATTTTCACCGAACACTTAGTTTTTCTCCAGCTAACATGGATCCAGTAGCCGGTCTAGCTCGGCAGTTGCAGAGTTTGTCCATGGAGCTGGCGGACGTTAGGTCCAAGGTTTTGTATCCTCAGGAGCAAGCCGGACCAGAACCTAAAGTAGCTCTCCCTGACAGGTTCACTGGGGGGCGGGACAAGTTTTTTGTTTTCCGGGAGGCATGCAAGTTGTACTTTCGGCTGCGGCCTCGGTCATCGGGGAGTGAAGAACAAAGGGTGGGAATTGTCATCTCGCTCCTACAAGGGGACCCACAATCTTGGGCGTTCTCTCTTCCCCTGGGCTCCCCGGCTCTCCAGTCAGTGGATAGGTTTTTCGCTGCTCTGGGACTCGTATATGATGACCCAGATCGGATCTCCCTTGCTGAGTCTAAGTTACGTAGGATCCAGCAGGGAGATCGTCCGGCGGAGGAATTCTGTTCGGAGTTCCGTAGGTGGGCCACGGACACCCAGTGGAATGACCCGGCTCTTAGGAGCCAGTTTTGTCAAGGTTTATCCGACAAATTACAGGATGTGTTGGAACAGTATGACTCTCCCGCGTCACTGGAAGCCGCTATGGCCCTTGCTATTCGCGTTGACAGACGGCTTCGGGAGAGGTGCGGGATAACTCTACCCCCTGTGATGACTCCACCTCCTACAAGGTCCCCTCATATAGTGGTTCCCCTGGTCAGTCCAGAGGAGCCTATGCAATTAGGAGGGACATCATTTCGGGGGAGGGGACCGGTGGTGCGCCATAAGACAGGAAGGTGTTTCTTCTGCGGGAGAAAGGGACATTTTATTGGGGGGTGTCCATCCCGTCCCTTGCAGAGTGAAGAGTCGTCGGAAAACTGTTGATCCCAGGTTGTGTGGTGGACGGCAATCTGGGAGTAGGTATTTCGTCCCTAGGTTCGTCTCAGTTTCTCGTACCGGCGGAGGTGGTGGTGGGTACGAGAACTGAGAGGATATCTGTTCTTCTGGATAGTGGGGCCGGGGCTAATCTGGTTGATGCTCGGTTTGCCCGGGTTCAAGGTATGCGATTGAGTGAGTTGGCTAAACCCATCCCCATATTCTCGATCGATGCCAGGCCTCTCGGTCAGGGAAGTTTTTTGCAAGCTGTGCATGACGTAAAACTTCAAGTGGGGGCGATACATAAAGAACTGTTGTCTTGCTACGTGTTGGAGGGTCTTCCCACTCCTATAGTGTTGGGCCTTCCTTGGTTAACTAAGCATAACCCGGTTATTAATTGGCAAACCAGAGAGATAAGCCAATGGAGTAAATTCTGTAATAAAAACTGCATGAACACGGTCATCGGTGCGGTTACTCCTTGCGTCTTACCTCCATTTCTGGCGGACTTTGAGGATGTATTCTCAGAGAAAGGGTGTCAGGAACTACCTCCTCATCGTGAGTATGACTGTTCTGTAAAACTGCTCCCTGAGGCCAAGTTACCTAAAGCTAGGTTGTATAACCTTTCTGGTCCTGAGAGGCAGGCCATGAAGGATTATATTTCAGAAAGTCTGGCTAAGGGGCATATTAGACCTACATCTTCACCGGTGGCTGCAGGGTTCTTCTTTGTTAAGAAGAAAGATGGAGGCCTACGCCCTTTCCTGGATTTCCGTGAACTTAATCGGATTACGGTCCGAGATCCGTATCCGCTCCCACTTATTCCCGATCTCTTTAATCAGATCGTGGGCGCCAAATGGTTCTCTAAGTTGGATCTCAGGGGGGCATACAATCTGATTAGGATGAAGGAGGGGGATGAGTGGAAGACGGCGTTTAACACTCCGGAGGGGCATTATGAGAACCTTGTCATGCCATTCGGTCTGACTAATGCCCCGGCGGTGTTCCAACACTTTGTTAATGACATTTTTCGCCGCCTGGTGGGACAGTTTGTTGTCATATATCTGGATGATATCTTAATTTACTTGCCGGATCTGGTGTCTCATCAGGAGCACGTTAGGCAGGTGTTACAGATCTTGCGGGATAATAAACTGTATGCCAAATGGGAAAAGTGTGTGTTCGCCGTACAGGAACTCCAGTTTTTAGGCTTCCTGGTTTCAGCGTCCGGTTTTCGTATGGACCCTGGGAAAGTGCGGGCAGTTGTTGAGTGGGATCGGCCAGAGAATCTTAAGGCACTACAACGTTTCCTGGGGTTTGCTAATTATTACCGGAAGTTCATTCGTAATTTCTCGTCCATGGTTAAGCCTCTCACAGACATGACTAAAAAGGGGACGGATTTTTCTAGGTGGTCTGACAAGGCTTGTCAAGCATTCTCCTCCTTGAAAAAATGTTTTGCCTCGGCACCCATACTCATTCAACCGGATGCGTCACAGCCATTCATTGTAGAGGTAGACGCTTCCGAGGTAGGGGTGGGAGCAGTATTGTCACAAGGTTTGTCCCCTGGTAAGTGGCATCCGTGCGCCTTTTTCTTTAAAAAATTGTCGTCCGCTGAGAGGAATTACGATGTCGGCAATAGGGAACTCTTGGCCATTAAGTTAGCTTTTGAGGAGTGGCGCCATTTTTTGGAGGGGGCAGTCCATCCGGTCACCGTCATCACCGATCACAAGAACCTGCTATATCTGGAGTCCGCGAAACGTCTGAATCCCAGACAAGCTAGGTGGTCATTGTTTTTTACCAGGTTTAATTTTGTCGTTACATATCGTCCTGGGTCAAAAAATGTAAAGGCGGATGCCTTATCTCGTAGTTTCCCTGGGGCCGGGAATACGGACGACCCGATTCCTATCCTTCAGGAGGGGGTGGTGGTTTCGACAGTATGCTCTGAGCTGGAGGAGGAGGTATTGGAGGCTCAGGGGGACGCCCCTGTTGGACCTCCGGGGAGACTGTTTGTTCCAGATCAGTTGCGACAAAAGGTGATCGAGGCACACCATAACTCAGTTTTTGCAGGACACCCGGGGAGTAGAGCAACTGTGGATCTCCTCTCGCGTCGGTTTTGGTGGCCTAACTTACATAAGGAGGTGGTAACTTTTGTCGCGTCCTGTGGGGTTTGTGCGCGCTCTAAGACCTCACATACCCGTCCGTCTGGGGCCCTCTTACCTTTGAAGATCCCGGAGCATCCTTGGACTCATCTGTCTATGGACTTTATTACGGACCTCCCTCCGTCTTCGGGTAAAACTGTCATACTCGTTGTAGTGGACAGGTTCAGCAAGATGGCACATTTTATCGCTCTTCCGGCTCTCCCTAATGCTAAAACTCTTGCGCAGGTGTTCATTGGGGAGATTGTGAGGCTTCACGGGGTACCCTCCGAGGTGGTGTCCGATCGGGGGTCTCAGTTTGTGTCCAAGTTCTGGAAGGCGTTTTGTGCACGGCGGGGTATGCATTTGTCGTTCTCATCGGCTTTTCATCCTCAGACCAATGGTCAGACGGAACGTATGAACCAGAGCTTGGAGACATATCTCCGGTGTTTTGTGTCAGAGAACCAGGAGGACTGGGCTTCTTTCTTACCTCTGGCAGAGTTTGCTCTTAATAATAGGCGGAGCGAGTCCACTGGTAAGTCCCCGTTTTTTGGGGCATATGGTTTTCACTCCCAGTTTTGTACTTTCAGTAGGGGGGGCTCTTCGGGGGTTCCTGAGGAGGAACGATTTTCCTCATCACTCGCTTCAGTATGGAGAGGGGTGCTGAAGAATCTGAATACTATGGGGAACTGATATAAACGTATGGCTGATAGGAGGAGAGTGTCTGGTCCGGACCTAAGTGTGAACGATCGGGTATGGTTGTCTACCAGGAATATAAAACTTAAGGTTCCCTCCTGGAAACTGGGTCCCAGGTTCATCGGGCCGTACAGAATCAGTTCTATTATTAATCCGGTGGCATTCCGTCTTGACCTCCCCCCTACGTTTAAAATTCACAACGTGATCCACAGATCGTTGCTTAAGAGGTATGTGGCGCCGGTGGTACCGTCACCTTTACCTCCCCCTCCAGTGGTGGTCAAGGGTAACTTGGAGTTTCAGGTATCGAGGGTCATCGATTCACGCTTTAATCGCCGGTCCCTTCAGTACCTGGTTCATTGGAAAGGGTATGGTCCTGAGGAGAGGATGTGGGTTCCTGCGTCGGATATTAACGCAGACCGATTAGTTCGGGCCTTCCACACGACTCACCCGGATAAACCTGGCCCTGAGGGTCCGGAGGCCCCTCGTAGAAGGGGGGGTACTGTCACGGGTTTGTCGCCACGAAGATCGTCACGATTACACAGCCTGACTTCTCGCAGCTGACTTTTTGGTGCTTTGTGTTTTTCGGCAGTGAGGGAGTTAATTCTCTCTCTCTCTGTGCTAGACGAGGTCCAGCCTCGCTCAGCTGCAATCAATGCTGCTGTAGTGAGACTCCTTCAAATGCCTGCTGGTCTGTTAGGGAAGTGTCGGTGAAAGCATTTCATGCAGACTAACAGAGCGGATCGTGGTATTTGGAGTTTCAGAGATAAGTGTATTCGGAGAGTTTTTTCCCTTCCTCGCTTTATCATTTATCTCCTTTCCCGTTGGTGTTCCCTCTGTTGTAGTTGTGTAGTTTTTGTATGCAAGGTGGTTTTGGTTTTTCCCTTGTACTGTCTCGTTCGTCTAAGTACTGTGTGTGGGCATATTATTACTTGTCCCCTTTTGTTGTGATCGGGGTCCTTCTCAGGACTAGATTACTTAGGTGCAGGGATCCTCAGGAGGTAGGGGTTACGCTGGCGGCCTGGACCTCTGTACCTTTAACAGTACCTCCAGGTTGAGGGATTAGTCAGGGCCCCAGCTTAGGGTCAGCTTAGGCCCCCTACCTCCAGTATACAGAGACAGCGTGACATCTCCATCAGGTTGCAAATTCAAAATAATTTTTTGTCTGCATCTAGCTCTGAAAAAATATTTGGCCTTCTAGCAGTGTGTGAGACTTTCTCTATTAGTCCATCTATACTGACCTCCATCAGGCTGCAAATTAAAAATAATTTTTATCTGCATCTACCTCTGAAAAAATATTTGGCCTTCTAGCTGTGTGTGGGACTTGTTCTATTAGTCCATCTATACTGACCTCCATCAGGTTGCAAACTGAATATAATTTTTTTCTGCATCTAGCTCTGAAAAAATATTTGGCCTTCTAGCAGTGTGTGGGACTTTCTCTATTAGTCCATCTATACTGACCTACTTCAGGTTGCAAATTAAAAATAATTTATATCTGCATCTAGCTCTGAAAAAATATTTGGCCTTCTAGCAGTGTGTGGGACTTTCTCTATTAGTCCATCTATACTGACCTCCATCTGGTTGCAAATTAAAAATAATTTTTTGTCTGCATCTAGCTCTGAAAAAATATTTGGCCTTCTAGCAGTGTGTGAGACTTTCTCTATTAGTCCATCTATACTGACCTCCATCAGGTTGCAAACTGAATATATTTTTTTTCTGCATCTACCTCTGAAAAAATATTTGGGCTTCTAGCTGTGTGTAGGACTTGTTCTATTTGTCCATCTATACTGACCTCCATGAGGTTGCAAACTGAATACAATTTTTTTCTGCATCTACCTCTGAAAAAATATTTGGGCTTCTAGCTGTGTGTGGGACTTGTTCTATTAGTCCATCTATACTGACCTCCATCAGGTTGCAAATTGAAAATAATTTTTTCTGCATCTAACCCAGCCAATAGTTTTGGCCTAATACCACAGTTTGGCCACTCAGCTCTGCACGGTTCCCATCCATTGTTTTTTTGTGCAACAACTCCACAGTTGTGAATTAGTTAACCACCAAAATGAGTGGAAAAAGGCCTGCTGCTGGTGGAAAGGGGAATAGGCGTGTTGGGAAGGGGAAAAAAGGTTGTGTCCGTGGGGTAGGTGTTAAAGCAACAGTAACATGTGCAGAAGAAAGACCATCTTCCAGCCAAACTAAAATGTCTACTTCTTTTAGCGGACAATGTGATAAGATCCCTTTCTTACGGCCACGCCAATCGCTACAAATTCCAGATGAGGCACAAAAACAGCAGGTGCTTCAACGGATATCAAGTGCTCCTTTAAGTGGGCTCTCCTCCACATCAACTTCAACATCACAAATACTCCAGTCCTCAAAGGTGTCACCCCAATCGCACTTGCTTCCTCACAGCTCCCAAATCTCCAGCTGCCCGTCTGAGTATGAGGTAGAACAGATGGTTGAGTCTCCAGAGCTGTTTACTCATACTATAGCCTGGAAATCAGAGGTCGACTCCAGCGCTTCTGTGAATCCAGACGAGGAAATGATCTGCACTGATGCCCAAAATCTTTATGAGTCGGATCCAGGACCAGACGCAGAAGGTTCTGACCATAATGTAGACCCTCATTCCCAAACTGTAACTCCTGTTGGTGGAGACAATGAGGAAGACGATGATGAGACTCAAATACCTGATTGGAGCGACAACTTTAGTTTTTTGTCAGGGCAGGAACAGGTTGGCTCTGAGGACGACGGATGTGATAACGCACAGGGTGATGATGATGAGGTTGGAGATCCCACTTACTGTCAACCCACAGTCAGCCAAGAGATGAGGTCAGCAGAGGAGGTGGAGGAAGATGCTAGTGACGACGAGGTCAGGTTGCGCCTTCCTGGACAGAGACGTAGTACTGGAAGCACGTCAACAACTGCATCCTCAAACACAACTCTGCCTCTCACCACAAGTCGTGGTGGCTCTTCAGGTCGCATGGGTGCTAAGCCTTGCATAGCCTGGGCATTTTTTCAGATCGATAAAGATGACCCAACTCGTGTTATCTGTAACATTTGTCAGCAAAAGCTAAGTAGAGGCCAAAAAATACATAGTTTGAGTACCTCATGCATGAACCGGCACATGGACATGAAGCATAAGTTGCAGTGGGAAGCTCAGTGTGCTACAATGCGGCCTAGCCGGCCGGGCCAACATCCGTCTGCCATATCTTGTGCATCCGCGGCCTCTTCATCCTCTGTGACTGGGGGGACGGCAGTCACACCTGTTTTGGGGCGCAGACCTGCCACCTCTTTACCCGCAACAGCCAGCGTGATTGGCAGGTCATCATTTTCTTTGGAGGTGGTAACACCAGCTGGTGTTGAGCGCTGTCCGACATCGATAGCACCACCTTTGGATCAAGGCAACCTAACATGTCCGCCTGCATCTTCCTCACAGACCGGCAGTTTGCCGGGGACACCCTTATCAACCCCGTCTAAGCACAAGAGCCAGCCCTCGGTCCCTCAGATGTGGACAAGTAAAAGACCATTTCCTCCTAGCCATGAGAAAGCTAAGAGGTTGAATTTCACCATCTGCAAGCTCTTGGCTACAGAAATGCTGCCTTTCCGCCTGGTGGACACAGAGGATTTTCGAGACCTTATGTCCGTCGCAGTGCCCCAGTACCAGATGCCCAGTCGGCACTACTTCTCAAAGAAAGGTGTGCCTGCGCTCCACCAGCATGTCGCACACAACATCACCGCTTCTTTGAGAAACTTTGTGTGTGACAGGGTGCATTTCACCACAGACACTTGGACGAGTAGGCATGGACAGGGGCGTTACATGTCGCTGACTGGGCACTAAGTAACTATGCTGACAGCAGGACAAGGGGCTGCTGTCCAAGTCTTTCTGTCCCCACGAGTTGTGCGTCAATCCTCTTTATGTCAAAGTTCCTCCACTGCTTCTGCCTCCTCAACCTCCTCTCGGTCTTCCACGTGCACCCAAAGCCTGTCTGGTCATGCCCCAAGCTTTCTAACTGCGCAGAAGGGATCCTGCACACCTCCTTACTATGCTGGCAGTAGGGCTCAACGTCATCAAGCGGTTTTTACTTTGAAATGTCTGGGAAATGTGAGTCACACAGCTGAGGAGTTGTGGTCAGCTCTGGAGAACCAATTTCATGAATGGTTGTCTCCACTGGACCTGAAACCAGGGAAGGCCGTGTGCGACAATGCTGCAAACCTGGGTGCGGCCCTTCGCCGGGGCAATGTCACACACGTGCCTTGTATGGCTCACGTGTTGAACCTGGTTGTCCAGCAATTTTTAGCCCACTATCCCAGACTAGATGGCCTTCTGCAGAGGGCACGGTCGCTGTGTGCTCACTTCCGCCGTTCGCATCCCGCAGCTCAGTGACTTACATCTCTACAGAAGTCGTTGGGCCTGCCACTTCAACGGCTAAAATGCGATGTGCCTACCCGGTGGAATTCAACTCTGCACATGTTGCAGCGACTGTGGCAGCACCGACAAGCCCTGGTGCAATACGTTCTGACGTATAGCCTGGGCCAACGAGATCCAGAGGTGGGGCAAATCACGCTGGAGGAGTGGTCTCAATTCAGGGACCTATGCACCCTTCTGCACAGTTTTGAAATGGCGACGAAGATGTTTAGTGCTGACGATGCCATTATCAGCATGACTTTTCCGGTGATTTACATGCTGGAGCACATGTTAAACAGAATTCGGAGTCAGGTGGTGGCACAAGAGGAGGTGGAGGAAGTAGAGGAGGAGGAGTTGTATGCGGAAGGGCTAACATCTGCAAGGTCCAGACGGTCGGCAGCACCAAGGCGGCAGGCATGTGAGGGTGGGGGAGATGGTTTTACCAGGGCGCATGGTAGCAGCCAAACTAGTGAGGAAGGTGCAGGAGCCCAGGAAGAAGTGGAGGATGAACTGATGGAAGACTCATCAGATGAGGGAGACCTTGATCACATTTCTGTTGTGCAAGGTTGGGGGGAGAGGACAGAGGAAGGAATCATGATTGTTACCTCGCCACCAACACAACAGGGACTTGGTGCTCCTGGATGCGCAACACACATGAGTGCCTTCTTGCTGCACTACCTGCAACATGACCCTCGAATTGTGAGAATTAGAAATAATCCTGACTACTGGGTTGCCACACTGTTAGATCCCCGGTACAAAAGTAAATTTGCAGAAATTATTCCTGCCATAGAAAGGGATGCACGCATGCAGGAGTTTCAGCAGAGACTGTTGCAGAATCTTACATGTGCTTTTCCACAAAACACCAGTGGTGCACGTAGTGAATCTCACAGTTCCAACTTGCCAACCGTGGGACCGTCAAGTGTTCAGCACTCAAAACGTAACAGAACCACAGTATCTACTGGTAACATCAATTTTGCGGAATCATTTCACCACTTTTTTAGTCCATCCTTTGCAAGGCCACAGGAGACAAGAAGTCTGACACATAGTCAACGCCTAGAGACGATGGTACAGGAGTATCTCCAAGTAAACATTGAAGCCATGACTGTGTCACTGGACCCTTGCTCTTTTTGGGCTTCCAATCTGGATAAATGGCCGGAGCTAGCCACTTACGCCTTGGAGATCTTGTCATGCCCCGCAGCTAGCGTTCTGTCTGAACTTGTGTTCAGCGCTGCTGGTGTGTGCTGACAGATAAGCGCACGCAGCTCTCCACTGATAATGTAGACAGACTCACGTTCATAAAGATGAACAAATCATGGATTCGAAACGACTTTTCTACCTCTGTGTCATCCTGGGGAGAGTAAAAGCTTGATGATTGGTTAAAATCACCCTACCAACCGTTTTAAGCTTTCAAATTACTAATCATGTTTATCTGTATCTTGGCTGGAAAATAATTTGGGCTTTGTAGCAGTGTGCAGCACTGATTCTATTAGGCCATCTATAATAAGCTCCACCAGATTTAAAATTACTAATCATGTTTATCTGTATCTTGACTGGAAAATAATTTGGGCTTTGTAGCAGTGTGCAGCACTGATCCTATTAGGCCATCTATACTAAGCTCCACCAGATTTAAAATTAATAATAATTTTTAGCTGCATCTAGCACGGAAAATAATTTTGGGGCTCCGAGATGCGCTAGACACATAAGTGCCTTCTTGCTGCACTACCTGCAACATGACCCTCATATTGTCAGAATTCGAAGTAATCATGACTACTGGGTTGCCACACTCTTAGATCCCCCAAACTTTTCGATCAACCTTTTCATTTTAATAAAGACCAAAACAATGGTCGTTTTTGAAATTATAAGCATTAGCAGGTTATTAGAAACTGAAATCAAACGGTTTTCAACTCAAAACTTTATTCTAGGTGATGTTACATTTTCACATAGGACCCCTTGTTCGAAAGGAGCTTCTGAACTCTCTCGTCCATTGAATTTGTCAGGTTTTGGATGGTTTCTGCTTCAATTGCTTTGCATGAGGACAGAATACCCTCCCAGAGCTGTTGCTTAGATGTGAACTGCCTCCCGCCATCATAGACACTCCTTTTGATGATGCTCCAGAGGTTCTGAATGGGGTAGAGGTCAGGGGAGCATGGGGGTCACACCATAAGTTTGTCTCCTTTTATGCCCATATCAGCCAGAGATGCAGATGTTTTATGTGCAGCATGAGATGGTGCATTATCATGCAAAAAAATGATCTTGCTGTGAAATACACGGTTCTTCTTCTTGAACCATGGCAGGAAGTGCTGTTTGAGAAAATCCACATACATTATGGAGTTCATCTTTAGCACCTTCAGGGATCCTAAAGGGGCCGACAATCTCTCTCCCCATGATTCCAGCCCAAAACATTACTCCACCTCCTCCTTGTTGGCGCTGTAGCCGTGTTTGCGTGGGGTGTCCATCAACCAGCCATCCTCCACTCCATCCATCTGGACCATCGAGCGCTGCACGGCACTCATCCGTGAACAAAACAGTTTTGAAATCAGTCTTCATGTAATGTTTGGCCCACTGGAGCCGTTTCTGCTTGTGTGAAGTGGATAGAGGAGGTCGACAGGATGGCGTATGCACAGCTGCAAACCTCTGAAGGACCCTGCATCTTGTTGTTCGGGGGACGTTGGAGGCACCAGCAGCTTCAAAAACTTGTCTGCTGCTATGACAAGGCTTTTTTGCCGCTGCTCTTTTAACCTGACGTAATTGCCTGTAGGAAAGAGTCCTCAATTTGCCCTTATCAGCACGCACACGTGTGTACTGTGAATCAGCTACATACTTCTTGATTGCCAAGACACTTCATCCTGATCATCGCACAATGTTGATTGTAGTCATGCCTTGACCTAAACACTCCACAATTTGTTGCATCTCAGCAGCCGACACATCCTTTTTCTTTCCCATTTTGGCAGAAAATGTAGGCTGCTTAATAATGTGAGACAGCCTTCTTAAGTAGTCTTGCCTTTCATTGGACACACCTGCCAAACTAATTAGCACAGGTGTCTGCAATTGCTTACAGTGATATAAAGAGCCCTGACACACATCACCATCAATGAGTTTAACTGACAAACAAACAAATTCTTCCCTTATCACTCCTAAACACTTTTTGCATAATAATTTGGAACACAGTGTACATGTGCTTTTCCACAAAACACCAGTGGTTCACGTAGTGAATCTTACAGTTCTAACTTGCCAACCGTGGTCTGTATGGAGTTGTTCAATAAAGGGCCCAAAATTAAGATAACATAGATGGGAGAGGTCTCTATGAATAGGAATTCCTAAGTATTTGATACCCTGTGAGGGCCAGGCAAAGGGAAAGTTGGACTGGATGGAATCCTATATGGATTTGGGGAGGGAGACATCGAGGGCCTCAGACTTCGCTGCATTGATTTTAAAATTTGACCATGTAACAAAGTGATCTATTTCAGCCATAACAGCATGGATGGATATATGTGATTGAGTGATATATACTAGGACATCATCAGCAAATAGAGAGCACTTGTACTCGGTGCCTCCCACCTCACTCCACCTTATATTGGGGTTATGGCGAATTGATGAGAGCAGGTGCTCCGTCACTAGGATGTATAAGAGAGGGGACAGAGGACATCCCTGCCTTGTCCCATTGGTGATTGTGAAAGGTGATGAAAATGTTCTGATGCACCCCCTGGGCCTTGGGACACCCGGAGCCGGACCCTTTTTGGTGGATGCTGGTGGTTGTAGTCTTCGTGGCGGCGACCCGGTTCCGAGGCTCAGGGTGGTCAAACCAGTGGTGGAACTATTTATGTGGTTTTGATGTTTAAATGTCCGACTACGCCACCCATGGATTGCGGTCAGAGTGAACCGCCGCTACAGGGCAGACCGCTGAGGCTGGTGTTGTGGGTGCAGCAGAGCGTAGCATATCTCCCCACGGGAGGAGTATAGCCTCTGGGCAGTGTATGCGGAGGATGGGGGTGATGGTGCAGGGCAGCAGCAGTAACGACACGAAGTTAGTGATGCAGTCCAGGGCCTTTAATCACAGTTCTTATTATCCAGACCACGTCTGCAGGTAACGGCTGCCCACGTCGTACTGTGCTCACCAGGTGAGGGGCTCAGACAACTCCCAGATAACTTTGGAGCGCTTCACAGGACCCCCTTTGTGTGTCCTTTGTCTGGCCTTTCTTACCAACCGTTCTGTCCGGCTGCCTCGTGCCTCCACTTGGTAAACTTGGCGCCAGTTTCCCTGACCCTATGTGGTGCCTTCCTAGCGGGTGTAGCAAGGGGCTGCGCCACATAAAATGTGACAGCCTCCGGTTTCTAGCTGAGGGTCGTTTCCTGCCTCCACTAGTTTCAGGGACCGGCCTCCCCCTTTGGCCTGACCCCTCCACGCAGGTGGATTCGGGCGTGCGGTGGCGACTCGCCCATCCTCACCCCTCTGATCCCTTCATTCCTCGTTCCTGGAGCCTTCTCCGCTCCTCTTCCTTCCTTCTCCCTCTTCCAGGCCTGGGCCTCTGTTACTAGGCCCGCCTCCGGAGCAGAGCTCATGCAGAGCCCCTGCTCCCTGCCACTTCTGCTCAGACTTCTCTGCACTGAACTAAGATGGTGCCCACCTTTTATACTCCCTTCTCAATGCTACCAGGAACTGCTTCCTCCCTGCTCCTGCACTACAGGGTTCGCCTTCCTCAGTGTTCCCTCCCCCCACTCCAGCCAGGGACAGGGACTGTTGTGCCCATCTCAGAGGCATATTGGTCGCCCTGCCCCACGGCAATGTGGTGTAATGCATGCAGGTGTCGGGTCCTGATCCACACTCCATCCTTACCTGAGAGTGAGATATCACACCTCTGGGTGAGGTGCAATACCTCTGTAGCAACCGAGCCCTCAGGGTGCTACAGTTCCATTTATCTTCAGCCTAGGTGACGTATTGTGATACAGGACCGTGATTTTGGCTATAAAAGGGTCCCCTAGACCCCTACCCCAAGCTTTTGAAGAGAATCAGATATGGCGTGCCAGGAGACTCTATGGAATGCTTTCTCAGCATCCAACGAGAGTATCTAACTACAAATTTTTAACTGCATCTAGCCCAGGAAATACTTTGTGCCTAGTAGCAGTGTCTGCTAGTCAGCGGATTATCCCGGCTGTTAAGCAAGGTACACCACCTGCAGTTTGGACACTTAATTTTTTCAAAGGAAATGCTTCGGGACCACGGGATACTCAGTGAAGAGCATCAGGAGGCACCCCAAGGCATAGGGGCTGGGACTGGCAGTAGGATACCTTGCGGTGGACAGCAGAGCTCAATCCTTATAAAAGCTTTTTAACTGCAGCAGCTTTAGTGGACGCTACTGGAGCTGGAATTACGTGGCTGCTGGCATGAGACTTGCCCTCCAATAGATCCTTGTAAATGGATTTAAAGTGTATTCATTCAAATTAGAGAGACAATTTAAATTAAAAAGCTTAGAGCTGCCTCCACCACAGGGGGGCTTGCTCGACCCACCAGCGGACAGGCACCAGTATTGGGAGAGGGGGGCTGGCCGTCAGGGTTCACCGCGGCTCTGGCACAAACCCGGCGACACGGAGGTGGCACGGGCAGGAGCGGACTGAACGTGTCGGCTTCTCACTTTTTGGATTTTAGAAGGGCATGACATGCCTATATCTGTGTCTCCCCCTCCTTTTACTCCACCACCTCTTTTCTTTTCGCATGACTATATGTACTTGTCACTTTTCCATGTGTTAGTTGTGTCTTCTGAGCAGTTTGTCAGCTTTTGGACACCTTTGAAGGTGTTTTCTATGTGTTTCTATGTGTTTTTGTTTGCCTGCCATTGGTTTTAACGGTGTTCGAAGGTGTTCGACGAACAGTTCGACGAACAGTTCGGCGAACACACGGGTGTTCGACGAACCGAACCGAACTCGAACACTACGGGGGTGGCTCAACACTAGTCAGAAATGCTTCCAGGGTTCTTCCCCATGCTGTTCTAATGTCATTTGAGCACTGTTCCCATCGTTTTGGGCAATTTTTAGGCCCCTTGCAGACCTCCGGGGGGAGTCGCCTGAAAAATGCTCAAGTTTCCCATAGACTTACATTGGGCTCGTTGCATTTTAGTGCTCGCCTATCACTACTAGTTATGTCAAAATCTTTCAGCGATGACTAAAATCAGTATTGTATCTAGAGTTTACATAACACCATAACAATATATATACAGTGGGGAAAATAAGTATTTGACACACTGCTGATTTTGCAACTTTTCCCACCTATAAAGAATAGAAAGTTCTGTAATTTTTATCATAGGTACACTTCAGCTGCAAGAGACAGAATCTAAAAAAATCCAGTAAATCACATTGTACAATTTTTACATAATTAATTAGCATTTTATTGCATGAAATAAGTATTTGATACAATATAAAAACAGAACTTAATATTTGGTACAGAAATCTTTGTTTGAAATTACAGAGGTCAGACGTTTCCTGCAGTTTTTGACCAAGTTTGCACACACTGCAGCAGGGATTTTTGCCCACTCCTCCATACAGATCGTCTCCAGATCTTTCAGGTTATGGGGCTGTCGCTAGGCAACACTGAGTTTCAGCTCCCTTTAAAGATTTTCTATTGGGTTCAGGTCTGGAGACTGGCTAGGCCACTCCAGGACCTCGAAATGCTTCTTATGGAATCAATCCTTAGTTGCCCTGGCTGTATGTTTTGGGTCATTGTCATGCTGGAAGACCCAGCCACGACACATCTTTTATGCTCTTACTGAGAGAAGGAGATTGTTGGCATGACCCCATCCGTCCTCCCTTTAATACGGTGCAGTTGTCCTGTCCTTTTTGCAGAAAAGCATCCCTAAAATATGTTTCCCTCACCATGCTTCCCTGTTGGGACGGTGTTCTTCGGGTTGTACTTATCCTAAATACAGTGGATACAGAAAGTATTCAGACCCCTTTAAATTTTTCACTTTGTTTCATTGCAGCCATTTGGTAAATTCTAAAAAGTTCATTATTTTCTCATTAAAGTATACTCTGCACCCCATCTTGACTGAAAAAAACAGAAATGTAGAAATTTTTGCAAATTTATTAAAAAAGAAAAACTGAAATATCACATGGTCATAAATATTCAGACCCTTTGCTCAGACACTCATGTTTAAGTCACATGCTGTCCATTTCTTTGTGATCCTCCTTGAGATCTTGGCGTTGGCCATAGTGGAGAGGTTGGAGTGAGATTCATTTAGTGTGTAGACAGGTGTCTTTTATACAGGTAACAAGTTCAAACAGGTGCAATTAATACAGGTAATGAGTGCAGAGTAGCAGGGTTTCTTAAATAAAACTTACAGGTCTGTGAGACCCAGAATTCTTGTTAGTTGGTAGGTGATCAAATCCTTATTTCATGCAATAAAATGCAATTTAATTATTTAAAAATCATACCATGTGATGCTCTGGAATTTTTTTTAGATTCTGTCTCTCACAGTTGAAGAGTACCTGCGATAAAAATTACAGACCTCTCCATTTTTTGCAGAAACAAATATTTTATACAGTATATGATTTTTTAGTGACTGATTAAATACATTTTGTTGTGTTTTCTATGTGTTTGCAACAAGTGCAAACACTATAGCAACACTTATAAAATCCTATTGTATTTAACCAAGTATTTTTGTTGCAGGAATTATTTAGATAAACACTCTGGGACAATAATTTTCCCAGTGTAGGAACTTTCTTAGCTCGAGGATGGGGTATGCAATGAATAAGGAATATTTTTGGAACTGCGTTTGCTGCTACTAGAGCCACCTGATTTGTATATTTTTACATATTTTTGGTCTCTATATGCTTCTACATGATAGTTTAACCACTTCGCGCCATAGCCTGTTTTTGCCTTCGTGACCGGGCCAATTTTTTCAATTCTGACCACTGTCACTTTATGAGGTAATTACTCTGGAACGCTTCAATGGATCCCCCTGATTCTGAGACGGTTTTTTCGTGACATATTGTACTTCATGATAGTGGTAAAATTTCTTCGATATCACTTGCGTTTATTTGTGAAAAAATCGGAAATTTGGCGAAAATTTTGAAAATTTTGCAATTTTCAAACTTTGAATTTTCATGCCCTTTAATCAGAGAGATATGTCACATAAAATAGTTAATAAATAACATTTTCCTCATGTCTACTTCACATCAGCACAATTTTGGAACCAAAATTTTTTTTTGTTAGGAAGCTATAAGGGTTAAAAATTGACCAGCGATTTCTCATTTTTACAACAAAATTTACAAAAACATTTTTTTAGGGACCACATCTTATTTGAAGTGACTTTGAGGAGCCCTTATGACAGAAAATACCCAAAAGTGATACCATTCTAAAAACTGCACCCCTTAAGGTGCTCAAAACCACATTAAAGAAGTTTATTAACCCTTCAGGTGCTTCACAGGAATTTTTGGAATGTGGAAGAAAACAATGAACATTTAACTTTTTTTCACAAAGCTGCTACTTTAACCTCAAATTTTTAATTTTCACAAGTGCAGCCAGAAAAAATGGACCCCAAAATGTGTTGTGCAATTTCTCCTGAGCACGCTGATACCCCATATGTTGTGCAAAGCCACTGTTTGGGCGCACGGCATGGCTTGGAAGGTAAGGAGCGCCATTTGACTTTTGGAATGGAAATTTGACTGTAATCAATAGCGGATGCCATGTTGCATTTGGAGAGCCCCTGAGGTGCCTAAACAGAGGAAATCCCCAACAAGTGACTCCATTTTGGAAACTAGACCGCTTAAGGAACTTATCTAGATGTCTGGTGAGCACCTTGAACCCCCAGGGGCTTCACAGAATTTTATAATGCTGAAGTGTGAAAATAAAAAAACACATTTTTAACACAAAACTGCTAATTTAGCCTCAAATTTTTAATTTTCACAAGGGCAGCCAGAAAAAATGGACCCCAAAATGTGTTGTGCAATTTCTCCTGAGCACGCTGATACCCCATATGTGGTGCAAAACCACTGTTTGGGTGCACGGCATGGCTCGGAAGGTAAGGAGCGCCATTTGACTTTTGGAATGGAAATTTGACTGGAATGGATAGCGGGCGCCATGTTGCATTTGGAGAGCCCCTGAGGTGCCTAAACAGAGGAAACCCCCAACAAGTCACCCCATTTTGGAATCTAGACCCCTCACGGAACTTATGTAGATGTGTGGTGAGCACCTTGAACCCCCAGGGGCTTCGCAAGAATTTTATAATCTTGGTTTTTGTCTATATGATTGAACCTATATTTATGACATTTTTTCCTTTCTCCTGCTTCTTTTAGCATCTCTGCTCTATCTTTGTGACTGATTAAGTTTTCAGCCCTGTCTAACATCCACTTTGAGTAACCCCTTCCTGTCAGTCTGACACGGACCTCATCTTTGGCTTTTTCAAACGTTTCCTGCAGAGATGAATTCCTTTTGAACCTATACAACTCTCCAAGAGTAACGTTCTTAATTACATTTTCTGGTGACATGACTGTGCCAGTAAGGTGGAATTTGCGGCTGTACTTTTGCGATAGGGGGACACTACAACTTAATTCACAGAATCCAAACTAAGCGTCACCAGAAAATTAATAGAACTGATTCCAATTGAATGAGTAAATCTCAGATTCATTTCATTGTCATCACAATGCTGGATAAATTCTGACGTGGATTCCACCATCCCAACCCACACCAGGAGGATGTCATCGACATAACGACCCTTCCAACTGATGTGGGCAGAAAGGGGATCCGCGCCGGAAAAAACAAAATCCTGTTCCCAGGCTGCCAGATATAAATTTTCAAGCGACAGCGAGAACCCCGCACCCATCGGTGCTCCACGAACCTGTAAATAAAAGTTTTTATTGAATGAAAAATAATTATGTTTAAGTAAAAACTCTACCGCCATCACTATAAACTCTTGGATTTTTTTTTATAATTACTGTATATATCCAAGTGACTGGATAGAATCTTCAAAGACAGGTCGTGGAGCAGCGACGGGTACAAGGACTCGATGTCGCAGGCAATAAAAATACAATTTTCAGGCAATTTTTTTTATTGGTATGAGTAAGGAGGCGCTGACAGGCTGGTCACTTTGCAGCAGCGAATTAGGAGACACAAACCACTATGTGTCAAATGAGTGAGGATAACAGAATGTAAAATATTAATTCGCGCTTGGGTAGAGGGATACAGACTCAGAGGAGGAGTTAAAAATTAAAAGTTAGTCTTTTTTTCGGGTACCAGGACATAAAATATAAATAGTAATAGTAGAACAATTCTTCTACTATTACTATTTATATTTTATGTCCTGATACCCGAAATAAAGACTAACTTTTAATTTTTAACTCCTCCTCTGAGTCTGTATCATTCTACCCAAGCGCGTATTAATATTTTACAATTTTTTTTATTGTCTGAAAAGTTCAGCAATTTCCAAACATTTTATTAATAGCCATGGAGGTGATGTGTCTTCTTTCGAAGTGTCAGGCATAGAAAGGGTTAAAATCCCATCCAGGGGTGGTGATATCAAAAGAAAACAAATAAGCCGGGATGTAATATTTGATGTAATGTGTGTTTTCAATCTGTAAGGGGTTAATCCCCTGCCAGGTTTCTCTGCACAGCTGTTCCCATCTATTGGCCGGATCTGGTGAGTGGGGACTGAATTGTGAACTAATTTAAAATGTTCAGTCGCCATCAGATCCTTGTCAATGATTAAGACGCACTGCTTTGCGTCGAAACGCACATGTTTTTAATGTCTGGACTGTGACTTAATGGATTTTATGCCATTTGAAGTTATGAGATAAATGAAGAATGGATTTTTAATGGACTTATAGCGCTGGACTTATTCCTTTCTAAAACCTTGTGAAGACTTACAGAAAACGTTTGACCTCTGTCATTGCCAACAAAGGATATATAACAAAGTATTGAGATGAACTTTTGTAATTGACCAAATACTTATTTTCCATCAAAAATAAAATTTCTTTCCAAATCAGACAATGTAATTTTCAGGATTTGTTTTCTCATTTTGTATCTCATAGTTGAGATCTACCTATGATGTCAATTACAGGCCTCTCTCATCTTTTTAAGTGGGAGAACTTGCACAATTGGTGGCAGACTAAATACTTTTTTTCCCCACTGTATGTAAGGTGGCTAACGGACACATATTGGTGGGAGGTATGTATTACAGAGATGTCTGTATTTGTGATGTAACCCGGAGTGTTGCTCTAGTACATGTAAGCACTAAGAGGACTGATTGGCACACCTAGGTCCATGTTACGGGTAGTTTTAGAGATGGGTGGGTCTTGCTACCCACATAACTCACCTCTGGGTGTGGTTAAGATTTAAAATGGAGGCCGTTGTTTGGCACATGGTCTGTGTTTGGAGGGAGAAGGCCTCCTGTGTGTTGTCGTCTCCAGACCGAGCAAACCAGAGACATTACTTAAAGGACTCTTTACTTTGTTTTTGCCTGAACTGAAGGCTGTTTGTTTTCCTTTTGCTTTTGCCGGGTTTATGAAGTAATAAACCGACATGGACATTTAAATGAAAATGCTTCCTGTTTGCCTCCCCATGCAACTAAGTAAGTAGAACTCCTACCATCCAAATAAAGATTGCAGATCCTGCATACCTATGATGAGAGCACTTTTAAGCAAATAAGAAAAAGATCTTCAGCTCACCTGGTCCAGCCTGCCCAGTCCTCCTTTCCATGATCTCGGTGCTCGGAATTAGTCCATCCCCATCTGGGAGAAAAATCCTCAGAGACAGTGAAAAGTAGGTTTCCAGCACACGATTTAGAAAAATTAAAAAAAGCCTTTATTTATTCCATCATTAAAAAATACAAATCCAAAGGAGATAAAAGCGTGTGTAGGCTTAAGCGTTTTGGATCATATTTGACCCTTTCTGCTATTGACTTACTGCATATATATAGGTGCATCTCACTAAATTAGAATATCATCAAAAATCTATTTCAGTTCTTCAATACAAAAAGTGAAACTCTTATATTATATAGTCATTACAAACAGAGTGATCTATTTCAAGTGTTTATTTCAGTTAATGTCGATGATTATGGCTTACAGCCAATGAAAACACAAAAGTTATTGTCTCAGTAAATTAGAATACTTTATAATAGCTTGAAAAATGTTTTTAAAATCCAAAATGTAGGCCTACTGAAACGTATGTTCAGTAAATGCACTCAGTACTTGGTCGGGGCTCCCTTTGCACCAATTACTGCATCAATGCGGCGTGGCATGGAGACGATCAGCTTGTGGCACTGCTGAGGTATTATGGAAGCCCAGGTTGCTTTGATAGCAGCCTTCAGCTCATCTGCATTTTTGGGTCTGATGTCTCTCATCTTCTTCTTGACAATACCCCATAGATTCTCTATGGGGTTATGGTCAGGTGAGTTTTCTGGCCAATCAAGCACAGTCATACTGTTGTTTTTAAACCAGGCATTGGTACTTTTGGCAGTGGACAGGTGCCAGGTCCTGCTGGAGAATGAAATAGACATCTCCATAAAGCTTGTCGGCAGAGGGAAACATGAAGTGCTCTAAAATTTCCAGGTAGACGGCTACGTTGACTTTGGTCTTGATAAAACACAGCAGATGACATGGCTCACCAAATCATCACTGATTGTGGAGACTTCACACTAGACCTCAATCAGCTTGGATTGTGTGCCTCTCCACCCTTCCTCCAGACTCTGTAACCTTGATTTCCAAATGAAATTCAAAATTTACTTTGCATTTGCTTAGTGTCAATGACTGCTTTCTGGACATCTGTAAGTCAGTAGTCTTCCCCATGATTGTGGAACCTACTGAAACAGACCAAAGGATATTTTTAAATGTGTAGGAAGCCTTTGCAGGTGTTTTTTGTTAATTATTCTAATTTACTGAGTTAATGACTTTTGTGTTATCATTGGCTGTAAGCCATAATCATCAAAACTAGCAGAAATAAACACTTGAAATAGATCACTTTGTTTGTAATGACTCTATATAATTTATGAGTTTCACTTTTTGTAATAAAGAACTTTTTGATGATATTCTAATTTAGTGAGATGCACCTGTATATGTTGTGAAAAAGTCACTGGTAAAGTGCTGGAGGGAAGATATGTTTCCATGAGGCTGTTAGCTTCAGTAAACTAAAACCATTAAGTTTCCTCCAGCATGTTAGAGAGGGGTTAAGTCCATTTGTAAAAGGGAGTGTTTTTTGTGAATGACTATTGTGAAGAGTGGAAGGACATTAAACATATCTCCACCTCAGGATGTGGTCTGGGTGGTTTAAATACTCGGCCAGCTCAGGCATTCAGAGTTCAATGTCTAGAGAATTAAATTCCAGAGGGAGCTTGTGTTTGTTCCTGAACTAAGTGGAGTTGCTGAACTCTCAGCAGGCGAATCCCTGCTACTACAAGGACTGTGTTCTTTGTGTTACCATTTTTGCTTTGTTTCCCTGTTTTGCCCAGAGGTCTGTGTTTATTTTCACGGACTAAAGGTTGGTTTATGCCACTTTATAATAAACCAACCAAAGATTTAAAGAGACAGTGTAGCTGTGTCTACCTCTGTGTGCAGCCGAGTGCACGATCTATCACAGGTGGTGGAGAATGTGGGCAAGATCCTCAGGAGGCACGTGTAATGGCTGAAGATAAATCGCATGTCCTGGGTAAAGGCTGCCATAGGCCAAGAAACAAAGACAGACAGTATGGAGGACCTGGTCAAGCATCTGGTACTAGCCCAGCAGGAGACAAGCAAGCTGCTATTGAAGCAGATCCACCAACAGCAGCAGCACCAACAAGAC
Organism: Phyllobates terribilis; assembly: GCF_046119375.1. Classification (NCBI taxonomy): domain Eukaryota; kingdom Metazoa; phylum Chordata; class Amphibia; order Anura; family Dendrobatidae; genus Phyllobates; species Phyllobates terribilis. The sequence goes on from NW_027362764.1 coordinate 256,824,865, forward strand.
TAGCTCTGACAACAGCAGCAGCAGATGGAATTGCTCACAGAGGTGGATCGTGAAAGGCCCACAGCCTCTCCCCCAACTCCAGGTGATGACTCGAGCATCCGGAAAGTGGCATTGTGAGCCATGCAAAAAATGACCCCAGGGGTGATGATGCGGAAGCATTTTTGACTGTGTTTGAGCGGGTGTCAGAGCAGGAGAAGCTACCGCTAGAGCAGTGGCCGGAAGTGCTGGCCCCCGATCTGAAGGGTGAGCCCCAGAAGGCTTATTACGACCCGGCCTTGCAAGATGCCCAGGAGTATATTAAACTTAAAACTGAAATACTGGCACGTGCTAGAGTGACTATGTTAGTCAGAGCCCAAAGGGTTCACCACTGGGCGTATTATGGTGATAAAACCCCTCGTTCACAAATGTTCGACCTTCTGCATATTGTGCAGAAGTGGTTGCAGCTGGAGTCCTCCACTCGAGCCCAGATGATCGAGCTGGTTGTCATAGACAGATTTTTGCACTCCCTACCTAGGCCAGTGCAGACTTGGGTTGCCCAGGGAGACTCCCGGAATCCGGATGACCTGGTCGACCTCATAGAAAGATACCAGGTGGTCAAGAGGTCCCTAAGGAAGCCGGGTGGTGCTGCATCCCCATACTGGGGTACCCAGGGGGAGACAGAGTCCCAAAAGAGGGTGAGTAGAGCCACAACTGGGGGAAGTCCAAGGTTTCTAGGGGTTGCTGAAGGGTTGCCAAAGGCCACTGGGAAAGACATGATCTGCTGGAGGTGTCGCGGTCCTGAACACATAGCTGCCCATTGTCTTATGTCCTCTGAGCAGATGGACTGCAGCGTACGAAGACGCTGCTCATACTATGCCTACCCTGCCTGCAGTGTGGATTATTAGCCCTGTGAGGTGCCCCAGTCCTGTCTTATAACCATAAATGGAGTCTTAATGTCCAGACTCCTGGACTCAGAAAGCTTGGTGACCCTGGTAAAGGCCACACTCCCCCACCAGTTGATCCCAGGGAAGTATGTAGGAGTCCACTGTATCCACAAGGATGCCAAGGACTACCCCATTGCTCGAGTGACAATAAAAACTAACAGTGGGGCTGAGACCTATGAGGTTGGGGTTGTTGAGGGCCTTCTACACCCGGTAATAATCAGACGGGACTTCAGACTGTTCTGGGATTTGTGGGGAAAGGCAGGGGTACCCACTAACTCAAGTAAGTGCCGGTTCATCCATGAAGAATCCTTTTTGCAGTCGGAGGCGGAAGAGTTTCCCTTGTGTGTCCTTGCTGGCGACGAGGATGAGACCGTGACCCAGGAGGATGAGATTCCAGAATTGGGGGTTTCTGGGGGGAATTTTGGGACTGGTCAAATGAAGAACCTTAAGTTAAAAGGGACATGGGACAATGTGACTGTGATAAATGGGGTCACCCAAGAGTCGAGGGCTGACACCAGGTTTCCTTATTTTGCAGTTAATGAAGATTTGCTATATTGGGTCACTGAGCAGAGAGGGGAAATGTTAGAGCAGCTGTTGGTACCAGGACCCCATAGGCATAGGGTGCTAGACCTAGCCCATTCTCATGTCTTGGGGCAGCATCTTGGCATAGACAAAACCCAAAAGCGCATCTTTCAAAGGTTTTACTGTCCTGGGTGTCACCGGGAGGTGGTTAATTATTGTCGGTCCTGTCCTAAGTGCCAGCTAACTGCTTCTGTAGTCCCCTGGTCCCATTACCCATTACAGAGGTTCCGTTTGACCGCATTGCTGTGGACCTACTAGGGCCCTTACTTAAGTCCGCCAGGGGTCACCAATACATCCTGGTGGTGCTGGACTACGCGACACGCTACCCCAAGTATAGCGTGTCAATTAGTCCTTATTTTTTCCCAAATGTGCCTGCCAAAGGAGATTCTGATGGACCAAGGAACTCCGTTCATGTCGAGTGTGATGAAGGAATTGTGCAAAGCTCTGCAAATTTTCCAACTCCGTACGTCGGTGTACTATCCGCAGATAGACGGCCTGGTTGAGAGCTTCAACAAGACCCTAAAGTCTATGCTTAAAAAGGTCTTGGAGAAGCATGGCCAAGACTGTAATTGCCTACTCCCCTACCTGTTATTCTCCATTAGGGAAGTTCCCCAGGCCTCTACAGGGTTCTCACCCTTCAAGTTGCTTTATGGACGGCACCCTCGGGGACTATTGGACATTGCGAAAGAGACCTGGGAAGCCGAGGTAAAACCCCACCGAAGCATCATCGAACATGTGACCAGATACAAGACCGGATCTCGAGAATATTGACGATTCTAAGAGAAAGCCTCCTTCAAGCACAAGAGGCCCAGGCCAGGGTCTACAATCGGTTGACGAGACTGAGGGAGTCTAGCCCTGGAGACCGGGTGTTGGTGCTGATCCCCACGGTGGAAAGTATATTCCTGGCTAAGCGGAAAGGGCTATATGAGTTGGTCGAAAAGTTGAGTGACTTTAACTATAAGGTCCACCAACCAGGAAGAAGGAAGCCGTATCAGGTGTACCATGTGAACCTGCTCAAACCTTGGCGAGACAGGAAGCTGATGGTAGCTATGTGCCTCGGGGCCCATCCAGAAGCCTTGGTCAAGGATATCACAGTGGCAGAGACACTATCACCAGCCCAGAAGCAACAGTGCCGAGAGCTGCTTCAGCGAAACCGGGACCTGTTTTCAGAGCTGCCAGGTTGTACGCAAGTGGTCGAACACAAAATCTTGACAGGGCCGCATGTGAGGGTGAATCAAAGACCGTATCAGATTCCTGAAGCCTGCCGCGATGTGATCTCCAAAGAGGTGAGGAGAATGTTGAGCCTGGGCGTCATCGAGGATTCAAAAAGCGGCTGGTCCAACCCCATTGTCCTGGTGCCGAAGCCGGATGGAGAATGGCGGTTCTGTAATGACTACCGGAAGCTGAATGAGGTGTCAAAATTCAATGCGTATCCGATGCCCCACGTTGATGAGCTTATTGAGAGGCTAGGATCAGCCATGTATATCACCACCCTGGACCTAACGAAAGGGTACTGGCAGATTCTCTTGTCCCCAAGTGCCAAGGAGAAGATGTTCTTCTCTACTCCTTATAGGTGCTTTCATTACACCAGGATGCCGTTCGGTCTGTAGGGAGCCCCAGCTACCTTCCAGAGGGCCATGGACCGGATACTAGCCTCTCACAAGAAGTACACCGCAGCTTACCTGGATGATATCATAATATTTAGCCCAGATTGGGGAAGTCATTTACAGAAGGTTTATGATATTACGATAAACCAAAAGAAGTGTGCCATCGGGAAGGAAGATGCAATATACTTGGGCTATGTCGTCAGAATGGCAAAATAAAGCCGCATGTAAAGAAGGTGGAGGCTATCCAAAACTGTCCGCAACTGAACTCCAAGAAGCAAGTTTGTGCGTTTCAGGGAAATTTCGCCATAATAGCCGCCCTCTGACTGATCTTCTTACATTGATAGTCAAATAGTCAGCGGAAGCGGAGATGGCATTCCTGGAGTTGAAACTCGCACTATGTGGACAGCCGGTCTTTATCACGCCTGACTTCACTAAGGAGATAGTGGTGCAGACGGACGTCTCCAAGATGGGTTTGGGAGCTGTTTTGCCCCAAGAAATAGATGGGGATGAACATCCTGCCCTGTTCCTGAGTAGGAAACACTCTTCCCGTGAAAAGAAATATGCCATCGTAGAAAAGGAGTGCTTGTCCATCAAATGGGCAATTGAGACACTAAGATACTCTTTGTTATGCTGAAAATTCAGGCTAGTGTCGGACCATACACCCCTGAGATGGATGAGGGAAAGGAAGTTAAAGAATGCCCCGGTAACTAGGTGGTTTCTAGCGTCCAAGACTTTAATTTTCATATAGAGCACAGGCCCGGGAAACTACATGGAAGCTCAGATGCCCTGTACAGACTTCCCTGTTTAGCTAGTGAAGGTGCCAAAACCACCGGCTTTGGGCAGGGGAGTGGGATAAGTGACAAAGTCACTGGTAAAGTACTGGAGGGGAGATATGTTTCCATGAGGCTGTTAGCTTCAGTGAACTAAATCCATTAAGTTTCCTCCAGCATGTTACTTGTTGAGAGGGGTTACGTCCATTTGTAAAAAGGAGTGTTTTTTGTGAATAACCATTGTGAAGGGTGGGAGGTCATTCACCATATCTCCACCTCAGGATGTGGTCTGGGGGGGTTTAAATACTCGGCGAGCTCAGGCATTCAGAGTTCAATGTCTGAAGAAGTAAGATCCAGAAGGGAGCTTGTGTTTGTTCCTGAACCATGTGGAGTTGCTGAACTCTCAGCAGGCGAATCCCTGCTACTACAAGGACTGTGTTCTTTGTGTTACCATTTTTGCTGTTTTGCCCACCGGGCTGAGTTTATTTTCACGGACTAAAGGTTCATTTATGTCACTTTATAATAAACCAACCAAAGATTTAAAGAGACAGCGTAACTGTGTCTACCTCCGTTCTCAGCCAAGTGAGCGATCTACCACAATATATATATATATATATATATATATATATATATATATATATATATATATACACCATACAGACCAAAAGTTTGGACACACCTTCTCATTTAAAGATTTTTCTGTATTTTCCTGACTATGAAAATTGTACATTCACACTGAAGGCATCAAAACTATGAATTAACACATGTGGAATTATATACTTAACAAAAAGTGTGAAACAACTGAAAATATGTCTTATATTCTAGGTTCTTCAAAGTAGCTACATTTTGCTCTGATGACTGCTTGGCACACTCTTGCATTCTCTTGATGAGCTTCAAGAGGTAGTCACCGGAAATGGTCTTCTACCAATCTTAATGGAGTTCCCAGAGATGCTTAGCACTTGTTGGCCCTTTTGCCTTCACTCTGCGGTCCAGCTCACCCCAAACCATCTCGATTGGGATCAGGTCTGGTGACTGTGGAGGCCAGGTCATCTGGCGTAGCACCCCATCACTCTCCTTCTTGGTCAAATAGCCCTTACACAGCCTGGAGATGTGTTTGGGGTCATTGTCCTGTTGAAAAATAAATGATGGTCCAACTAAACGCAAACCGTATGGAATAGCATGCCGCTGAAAGATGCTGTGGTAGCCATGCTGCTTCAGTATGATTCAATTTTTGAATAAATCCCCAACAGTGTCACCAGAAAAGCACCCCCACACCATCACACCTTCTCCTCCATGCTTCACTGTGGGAACCAGGCATGTAGAGTCCATCCGTTCACCTTTTCTGTGTCGCATAAAGACACGGTGGTTGGAACCAAAGATCTCAAATTTGGACTCATCATACCAAAGCACAGATTTCCACTGGTCTAATGTCCATTCCTTGCGTTCTTTAGCCCAAACAAGTCTCTTCTGCTTGTTGATTGTCCTTAGCAGTGGTTTCCTAGCAGATATTTTACCATGAAGGCCTGCTGCACAAAGTATCCTCTTAACAGTTGTCGTAGAGATGTGTCTGCTGCAAGAACTTTGTGTGGCATTGACCTGGTCTCTAATTTGAGCTGCCGTTAACCTGCGTTTTCTGAGGCTAGTGACTCAGATAAACTTATTCTCAGAAGCAGAGGTGACTCTTGGTCTTCCTTTCCTGGGGCGGTCCTCATGTGAGCTAGTTTCTTTGTAGCGCTTGATGGTTTTTGCAACTGCATTTGGGGACACTTTCAAAGTTTTCCCAATTTTTCGGACTGACTGACCTTCGTTTCTTAATATAATGATGGCCACTCGTTTTTCTTTACTTAGCTGCTTTTGTCTTTTCATAATACAAATTCTAACAGTCTATTCAGTAGGACTAACAGCTGTGTATCCACCAGACTTCTGCACAACACAACTGATGGTCCCAACCCCATTTATAAGGCAAGAAATCCCACTTATTAAACCTGACAGGGCCCACCTGTGAAGTGAAAACCATTTCCAGTGACTACCTCTTGAAGCTCATCAAGAGAATGCCAAGAGTGTGCAAAGGAGTCATCAAACAGAAGGTTGCTACTTTGAAGAACCTAGAACATAAGACATATTTTCAGTTGTTTCACACTTTTTTGTTAAGTATATAATTCCACATGTGTTAATTCATCGTTTTGGTGCCTTCAGTGTGAATGTACAATTTTCATAGTCAGGAAAATACAGAAAAATCTTTAAATGAGAAGGTGTGTCCAAACTTTTGGTCTGTACTGTATATATATATATATATATATATATATATATATATATATATATATATATATATATATATATATATATATATATTTGTGCAATATATTACAGAATGTTAATGTTTTGCCATGCAGCTTGCTGAATCATCAAGATCCACTGCTTTTTCCAAAGTGTCACAAAAGTTATTTTCAACATGATAATGCAAGGCTCCAGGCCGCATGTAGCTTTTGCTATTGTTAGCAGTCTACATGGCCTAAATGTGCTACTATTTACTACAGCATCTCCGCGCTTGTATCCTATCGAACACATATGAAATATCATTGGTCGGCAATTGCAAAGAGAACTGCCAGCAGTGGAGTTTCATGATTTGTGTGCCCAAGTGTATTCAGCATGGCAGAACTTTCCTCAACCATTAGCAACCTCTTTGATAGCATGCTAAAGCATTTACTGCAAGTGCATGTATTTCTGCTGCTGTCAGTCATACTCGATACTGAATAAATCAAGTTGCTTTGCAAAATTTTCTTGACTTTATTTTATCATTTGTATATTTTTACCATCAATCCAGTGATTTTCACAACTTTTCCTGTCCAGCAATTTCTACAGTAAGAGGCTGGACAGAAATCTGCCTGAGATGGTTTAGTGAATCCTGCATTGAGCAGGGGGTTGGACCCGATGACCCTGGAGGTCCCTTACAGCTATAACATTCTGTGATTCTATGATTCTATGACATTCGAGATATATACTCGTATATACATATATATATTGTAAGGAATGAGGGATTCATTCTCTCTGGTAGTTGGTAGTGTTCACACAGGTAATGCGATCTGGTCCTAACATCTGAAGTTTTATTACTTTTATAAGACGCCAGTGGTTACAAAAGAAAAACAGCCTCTACCGGGCACAAAGGTATGACAGAAAAATAAACAGTTCATGTAAAAGTAGACTAGTATAAGGGCAGGCTCACCCATTCAGATCACAGTCCTTTTCCTCTCAGCTTCTGGCTGAGGCTGCCAACACTAGAGGAATTTTCTTCCTCCCCTACCCATAGAGGGACTAAATAAAACAGTTATAAAAGATAAAAAAAATCAAAAAAACATATATATTATCAACCCGACAGACAAGTTAACCCCTTCAGTGAACAGCGTAAAAATAAATAAAAAACGGGGCAAAAAACTATACTTTTTCATCATACCGCGGAACAAAAAGTGGAATAAAACGCGATCAAAAAGAGAAATGTAAATAAAAAGGGTATCACTGAAAATATCATATTGTCCCGCAAAAAACAAGCTGCCAAACAGCTTCTTCAACAGAAAAATAAAAATGTTATAGCTCTCAGAATAAAGTGATGTAAAAATAATTGTTTTTTCTACAAAATAGTTTTTATAAAAACGCCAAAATATAAAAAAATATAAAAGTTGTATTGCTGACTTATACTGACCCATAGAATAAAGCTGCCTTATCAATTTTACCACACGTGGAATGGCATAAAAACAAAACAATTCCTGAACTGCTGTTTTTTGTTCATTCTGCCTCCCAAAAATCGTAATAGAAAGCGATCAAAAAAAGTTATATGACTGAAAAAGATTCTAATAAAAATGTCAACTCGTCCTGCAAAAAATCAAGCCCTCACATGACTCTGTCGGCAGAAATATGGAAAAATTATAGTTCTCAAAGATGGCATTATAAAAAATTTTTTGCAAAAAAAGCGTCTTTTAGTATGTGACAGCAGCCAAGTATAAAAAAATATATAAATGCTGTAATTGCACTGATCCAAAGAATAAAGAAATCTAATCACTTATACTGCATGAGAAACAGCATAAAAAAATAAATAAAACCAGTTCTTCACCTTCTGTTGATTTGTTCATTCTGCCTCCCAAAGATTGCAGTAAGGCTCGGCTCACATTTATTCTGCTCTCTACTCTCAGCACTTACACCGGATTTTCCATGAAAATCTTTGAAATACGTAATTTAGATGGAATCATTATCGGAATATTGCCCATGATCAGGCAGATGGGGACACTGTGGATGCCGTCTGGCCTATGATCTGGCATTGTCCGTAATTTGAAGAGAGCACAATTGACCAAAGTTTTGTGCACTTCTAAAAGGACAACGCTGAACAAAGGACAGACAGAGTCCAGATTAACTCTGCTGCCTCGTTATAGTGAATGGATCCCTTGGGAATTTCATCTGAATTACGTCACTCAGAAATTTAGATGGAAACCCCGATGTACGTGCTCAGCGTAGAGCGCAGGATAAACGTAAGGCTAAATTTTATGTAAAATGTTCCCAACAAAAGCTTCAAATCAATCCACAAAAAAAGCAAGTCCCCACTCATGTCCGTCATCTCTTAACGGAAATATAGGGGGCTTCCACGTTACTGGCTTCTGTAAAGCACATGGTGATTCAAGGTACACAACACACATCTAGATAAATTCCTTGAGAGTTCTATTTTCCAAAATGGGGTAACTTGTGATGGTTTTCCATTGTTTAGGCACATCAGGGGCTCTGCAAATGCTACATGGCTTACGCTCTTGATTACAGCAAATTTTGCGTTCAAAAAGTCAAATGGTGCTCCTTTCGTTCCAAGCCTTGTCTTGAGCCCAATCAGTAGTTTTCCTCCAAATATGGGGTATCAGCGTACTCAGGTGAAATTGCACAACAAATTTTGGGGTCCATTTTCTCCTGTTACCATTGTGAAAATAAAAAATGTGGGGCTAAATTAACATTTTTGTGAAAAAAATTAAAATGTTCATTTTTTCCATCCACATTTCATTAATTCCTGGGAAGTATCTGAAGGGTTAATAAACTTCTTGACTGGTTTTGAGCACCTTGAGGGGTGCAGTTTTTAGAATGGTGTCACTTTTCTGTATATTCTGTCATATAGTGATCTACTGTGGTTTAAAAAATGGTTTTGTTCATTTTGTTGGAAAAATGAGAAATTGACAATCAAATTTTAACACTTCTAAAGTAAAAAAAAATTTATGCAGATGTAAAATAGATATATGGAAAATGTTATTTATTAACTATTTTGTGCAACAGAACTCTCTTTTTTAAAGGCATAAGAATTAAAAATTTGAAAATTGTGACTTTCTAAATTTTCAAAAAATTTACGATATTTTTACATATAAATGCAAGTCATATCGAACAACTTTTACCACTATCATGAAGCAAAATATGTCTCGAAAAACTCAGAAACTCACTGGTTCTGTTGAAGAGTTTCAGAGTTATTATCACATAAATTGACACTGGTTAGAATTGTAAAATTTGGCCTGATCATAAAGGTGAAAATAGGCAGGGGGGTGAATGGGTTAAGCCATTTTAGCCCAGGTGCAGAAAAACAAGCCCAAATCATCCTACTACCATCACCACTCAATTTCACAGATGGCTGTAATGCAATATTTTTCTTTCTTTAAAGATAATGCTTCTCATTTGAATCAAAAGCTTTATATTTGTCTAATCCGTCCATAAAACATTGTTACAATAGCCTTCTAGCTTGTACAGGTGATCTTCAAGAGATGAGCTAATGTTTTGATGTTTGGGTTTGTGGACTAAATCCAAAAATCAAAATAATGTTTGCGTTCGGGCACCTGATCTCGAACACAAACCCGAACAGGGCTCTTAAAATCCCTGGTTTTCCACTCATCTGCGGACTGTGATCAGCGGCAAGATCTCTACCGCCGGTCACAGCGCTGCGGGATCATGCTATCAGATGTCAGCGTGATCCCACATCTGTGACAGTGACGCACGATAAAAAGCTTACAGCAGGTCATAAGCGCCGACTGATGGGACTAATACCTCCATCATCTGATGCCTTCTGTCAATGTACACAAGCAGCACAAGCGTCACTGATGGGACGAGTAATCTCTCATCAGCTGGCACTTGCGCTGTGAAAGTGAAAGTAAAAAAACAAAAAACAAGTTAAAGTAAATAAATAATTGTTTAAATAAAAATAATAAACACATTATACTCATCTAATTCTGGTCCCCGGTGTTCTCGTCCCTGTAAAAAATTAAAAAACACTATATACTCACCTTACACCTAATCCATTGTTTCCTGTAATAAAGATAAAATAATAAGCCACCATAATTATTAATTTTCTTTAACTAATTATTTATTTTTGTAACTTTTTTTACTTTTACTCTCACAGCGCAAGCGCTGGCTAATGAGGGATTACTCCTTACATCAGCGGCACTTGCACTGCTTGTGTATAATGATAGAAGGTGCTGGCTGATGGTGGTATTATTCCCATCAGCCGACGCCTGTGACCCACGGTAAGCTTTTTACCGCGGGTCACTGTCACAGCTGCGGGATCACATTGACACCTGACAGCATGATCCCGCAGCGCTGTGACCGGCGGTAGCGATCTTACCGCCAATCACAGCCCCTGTTTCCCGCACTGTCACGCAGATGACAATGTGGGAAACCAGGGTTGTTCGTATTTGGGGCCGAATTTTGCTGATTTTTGTGCAAAAGGCTCGGGAACCCAAACACGAATTCGAATGTGCAACGTTTGTGCCGAATTTGAAAAAAACAAATGTTTGCCAAACATGTTCGCTCTTCTCTAGTGATCTTTAGCAAACTGCAGAAGAGCAGCAATGCTTTTATTGGAGAGCAGTGGTTTTTCCATGAAATCCTGCCATGCACATCATTGTTGTTCAATGTCCTCCTGATGGTGGACTTATGAACATGAAAATTAGGGAGAGGCTTTTAGTTGCTTGCTGGCAACATAGTTTTCTTTTGTGGAGTGATTTTTGTTGGTCAAACACTCTGAAAGAGGGTAGTAATGTTCTTGAATCTCCATTTGTACACAATCTGTCTGACCTTGCATTGGTGGAGTCCAAAATTATGATTTTATAGCAATTTCCTTCCTGATGAGCATCAACAACTCTTTTTCTGAGGTCCTAAGAAATCTCTTTTATTTTTCTATGATTCACTTTAATAAAAATGTGTGATCAGAAGATTAGACTTTAATAGATAACTGTTCTTTAATTATAACAGATCGCCCTCTCACACCTGATTGCCATCCCATTTATTGACAACATGAGACTAATTTCTTCATCAAATTACTTTTGAAACCTAAAGGTTCACATTCTTTTGCTACTCACAAACATTTGTTGTTGGATAATTTACCTCACTTAACCCCTTCACGACCAATGACGTATAGATACGTCTCTAACAGCTGTGGGAGGAATTGCAATCCACCCATGGATGTTAACATGATAAATGCCGCTGTCAATCTCTGACTTAGTGCAACAAGAGGGAAAGGGAGCCCAGACTCTAGGGAAAGGGGGGAAGTGGAGACCTCCTAGGGTGATCTAGTGTTACCCTGTCTCCCCTAAAGTCCCTGTATTGGCTCTTCACCAATCGCCGCACGCGTGCCTCGCTGTCTTTCCCTGGCGTATGACTGAGGCTAGGGAAGGGAGGAAATGAGCACTAGTTGATCTCCACTAATCTCTGTAGACAACAAGGGTGGACAAACTGGGGGAAATTGCATAGCTTTAGACAAACTCCAGACAAATGTGCGCACGTCCTCAAGCTCCAGAGAGGAGGAAGTACTGCTCTTGCTAAAGCATTCACAGGTAGTAATGAATATCGCCGACACCTCCCTCTGAAACACAGCAGGTATTTATACACCCAGGAAGGGTGTTAATTAGCCAGAGGGAGGTAGCTGCTGGGTCCTAGAGACAGCCTCTAAGAAGATGTCTGTAATGCCAAACGTAGAGATCTCCTGCAACCAACTGCAGGGAGACTTTCTGTCACCTCTGACACACCTGTGACACCCAGCCCCAGATTACGAAAAATGGAGACGCAATGGGTCTTGGAAAATAAGGACATTTTTTTTTTCCCTACAAACTTTGGAATTTTTTTTTCACCACTTATAAGTATAAACATGTATAAATAACTTATACATGTTTGGTAACTGGCCTAGGGAATCATAATGGAAGGTCAGTTTTAGCATTTAGGAACATGGTAAATAAAAAATCGTAAAAACAATTGTGGAATTGGATTTGTTTTGCAATTTCACTGCACTTTGATTTTTTCCCCAACTCGTCCTGCAAAAAAAAGTCCTAATATGGCTATATTGAGGGAAAAACAAAAAAAGTTATGGCTCTGGGAAGAAGGGGAGCAAAAAACAAAAATGGAAAATATCCTGGGAGTGAAGGGGTTAAACGATTATAAAGTCTAATATTTTTTGACTCATTTGATTTATGTGGCTCTCATTTTCTACTTTTAGTACTTGTGTGAACATTCAAAGTAGCTTTAGATCAAATTTGGGCAGAAATATGGACAATTCTGAAGGGTTTACAAACTTATACAGTACAGACCAAAAGTTTGGACACACCTTCTCATTTAAAGATTTTTCTGTATTTTCTTGACTATGGAAATTGTACATTCACACTGAAGGCATCAAAACCAGGGGAGGAGTCCTGAGGAGATAATTTGCATATTCCCACTGCATTTTGGGGTAAGTGAAGAGTCTCCGCGAGCTCAAAGAACACTGGATTTTGGCTGTTGGAGCTGAAAAGAGGACATCGGTAAACCAGGGGAGGAGTCCTGAGGAGATAATTTGCATATTCCCACTGCATTTTGGGGTAAGTGAAGAGTCTCCGCGAGCTCAAAGAACACTGGATTTTGGCTGTTGGAGCTGAAAAGAGGACATCGGTAAACCGCGCGCCGGTAGGCATTTTGAAGCTTTTTTTTTAAGCTTTTTTCACTGTTTTCAGAACATTAACAATAAGAACATGGAAGAGTCCAGGAGCCATTTGGTGAGCTGCATATCCTGCTACATGTTCACAGACTTGCCAGTGGAAAAGCCAAACTTCACATGCCAGAAATGCAAGCTTGTGTCCCTGTTGGAGGAAAAGTTGCGAAATCTAGAAGAGAGGTTAACTACCTTGAAAATCATTAAGGAAGGTGAAGAGTTCTTAGACAGAGCAGAATTATCTCTTCATGATTCAGAAAGAGAAGAAATTCGAACTGCACCTGACGAAACAGAGGAATGGAAGCATGTGACCCACAGAAGCAGGAGGATCGAGAGGCAGTCAGCACCCATACTGCTCAGGAACCAGTACCAGGCTCTCACGCAGGAGAACCATGAAGAAATACAGCAAAATAAGACTTTGCCAGCAATGAATAACCTTGTAAGCCCTCAGAATCCTCCTGGATGGAGAAAGAAGAATGTTGTGAAGAAAAAACGGAGAGTGGTGGTCATGGGGGATTCCCTGTTAAGAGGAACAGAGGCCGCTATCTGCAGACCAGACATAACCTCAAGAGAAATGTGCTGTCTTCCAGGAGCAAAAATTAAAGATGTGTCTGACAGGATATCAAGACTCTTCAGACCTACAGATCACTACCCATTCCTGCTAATACATGTGGGGACAAATGACACCGCAAGAAAGGACCTGGAAACCATCTGCAGTGACTTTGAAGACTTAGGCAAGAAAGTGAAAGAATTGGGAGCGCAGGTGGTCTTCTCATCCATCCTCCCAGTGGATGGCCATGGAACAATGAGGTGGAATAAGATTCTACAGGTGAACAACTGGCTACGTCGATGGTGCCGTCAACAAGGATTTGGATTTCTGGATCACGGAATGAATTACCTATACGATGGACTACTTGCTAGAGATGGGGCGCACCTTACGAAGACTGGAAAACATGTATTTGGAAGTCGCCTTGCTACACTCATCAGAAGAGCTTTAAACTAGAACAATGTGGGAAGGGAAGCAAAAGGCCAGAAAAAGCCATACAGCTGACAAATACTATTGAGATCTCTGCTACTGGAAGTGGAAAGGAAGAACAAAGACAAAACAATTTAAATAATAAAAATATGGGAGGAAGAGAAACCAATCACAAACTAAAATGTTTTTATACAAATGCACAAAGCATGGGCAACAAACAAGGAGAATTGGAACTACTAATGCAGGAAAAGGAATATGATGTCATTGGAATCACTGAAACTTGGTGGGACGATACACATGATTGGAATAAAAGGCTAAAAGGATACAACTTATTTGCAAGAAACAGACTTGATAAACGAGGAGGAGGTGTTGCATTGTATGTTAGAAAAGCGTATATCTTCACAGAGATTGAAGCTTCAGAGACTGGGAGTTCTGTGGAAACTGTTTGGGTAAGAATACAAGGAGAGAACAACGGAAAGGACACCATTGTAGGCATTTACTACAGGCCACCTGGGCAAGCTGAAGATATGGATGAACTCTTTATGTATCAAATGACCAAGTTCTCCAAAAAATATGACGTAGTGGTCATGGGAGATTTCAACTATCCAGACATTTGTTGGGAATCTCTCTCAAGTAAAACTAACAGGTCAAGCAAATTCTTATCCTCTCTTGCTGACAACTTTATCTTCCAAAAGGTAGGGGAGAAAACAAGGGGATCTGCTACTTTGGATCTAATCCTTATAAACAGGGAGGAAATGGTTGAGAAGGTAAAGGTGGCTGGGACCCTAGGAGGCAGCGATCATGCTATTATAGAATTTTGGATAACTAGAGGAGGAAGACATGTGAAGACTCAAACTTCAAGGTTAGATTTTAGAAAGGCAGATTTAAGAGACTCAGAAAGAGAATAGGAGGGATCCAATGGCTGGATGTCCTTAAGGACAAAAATGTCCAGGAAGGATGAGAAATTTTTAAAAATGAGATTCTCAAAGCACAATCGTTAACAATCCCGAAAAGTAGGAAGAATGGGAAGCATTTAAGGAAACCAGGATGGATGAACACAGAACTTAAACACATGCTAAAAAGAAAGAAAGAAATGATTATTAAATGGAAAGAGGGAGGCATATCTAAAGAAGATTATAATGCAGTCTGCAGATCCTGTAGGGCACGTATCAGGTTAGCTAAAGCTGACAATGAATTAAGGCTTGCAAGAGATGTCAAAAGCAATAAAAAAGGATTTTGGGGGTATGTCAAAAGTAAAAGAAAAGTCAAAGATGCTATAGGATTTTTACAGGATGAAAATGGAGAAATGGTAAGAGAGGATGTTGAGAAGGCCGAACTTTTTAATTCCTATTTTGCATCTGTTTTCTCTCAGAAAGAAAATGTAACATCAACTGATCTTCACTGTCCTTTTAAAGGAATAGAGGAATCCAAGTTATCTGTAAACAGAAAGATTGTGAGGGAATATTTAGCTAACATAAATGAGTTCAAGTCTCCAGGTCCAGATGAATTACACCCCAGAGTACTGAAGGAGATCGTAGAAGAAATTTTAGAACCACTCTCCATAATCTTTGAAAATTCTTGGAGAACAGGAGAAGTCCCAGAAGACTGGAGAAGAGCAAATGTTGTTCCTATCTTCAAAAAGGGGAAGAAGGTGGACCCAGGGAACTATAGGCCGGTGAGTCTGACTTCTATACCAGGAAAGATCTTTGAACAAATTATTAAACAACATTTATGTAAGTACATGGAAAAGAATGAAGTGATTAACCAGAGTCAGCATGGGTTTGTAACTAACAAGTCATGTCAGACTAACTTAATTTCCTTCTATGACAGAATCACTGACTGGGTGGATCAGGGAAATGCTGTAGATATAGTATATCTTGACTTCAGCAAAGCATTTGACAAAGTATCTCACACCATCCTTATTGAAAAAATGACCAAGTATGCAATGGACCAGGCAACTGTTAGGTGGATTCATAACTGGCTTAGTGATCGGACTCAAAGGGTGGTTGTAAATGGCTTCACATCCAGCTGGATGAATGTCTCAAGTGGGGTACCACAGGGCTCCGTCCTGGGACCTGTATTGTTCAACATCTTTATCAATGATTTAGATGAAGGAATTGAGGGTAAACTGATTAAATTTGCTGATGACACAAAGCTAGGAGGGATAGCTAATACTAGAGAAGAGAGAGAGAGGATTCAAAAAGACCTAAATAAACTGGAGCAGTGGGCAGCAACCAACAGAATGGTTTTTAACAGGGTAAGCTGCAAAGTACTACATCTGGGCAATAAAAATGAAAAAAGCATATACAGAATGGGAGGAATAGAGCTAAGCAACTGTACTTGTGAAAAAGACTTAGGTATACTAATAGATCATAGACTGAACATGAGTCAACAGTGTGATGCAGCAGCAAAAAAGGCAAATACAATTCTGGGATGTATTAACAGAAGCATACAGTCTAGATCACGTGAAGTCATTATCGGTCTTTACTCCTCTTTGGTCAGACCTCATCTGGAATACTGTGTACAGTTTTGGGCACCACATTTTAAAAAAGACATAGACAAACTGGAGCAAGTTCAGAGAAGAGCGACCAGAATGGTGACTGGTCTGCAAACCATGTCCTATGAGGAACGGCTGCAGGATTTGGGAATGTTTAGCTTGCAAAAAAGAAGACTGAGAGGAGACTTAATAGCTGTCTACAAATATGTCAAGGGCTATCACATTGTAGAAGGATCATCTTTATTCTCATTTGCACAAGGAAAGACTAGAAGCAATGGGATGAAACTAAATGGGAGGAGACACAGATTAGATATTAGAAAAAACTTTTTGACAATTAGGGTGATTAATGAGTGGAACAGGCTGCCACGAGAGGTGGTGAGTTCCCCTTCAATGGACGTCTTCAAACAGAGGCTGGACAGACATCTGTCTGAGATGATCTAGTGAATCCTGCTTTGAGCAGGGGGTTGGACCAGATGACCCAGGAGGTCCCTTCCAACTCTACCATTCTATGATTCTATGATTCTATGATATATATATATATACACTGCTCAAAATAATAAAGGGAACACTCAAATAACACATCCTAGATCAGAATGAATGAAATATTCTCATTGATTACTTTGTTCTGTACAAAGTTGAATGTGCTGACAACAAAATCACACAAAAGTCATAAATGAAAATCAAATTTATTAACCAATGGAGGCCTGGATTTGGAGTCACCCCCAAAATTAAAGTTGAAAAACACACTACAGGCTGATCCAACTTTGATGTAATGTCCTTAAAACAAGTCAAAATGAGGCTCAGTATTGTGGGTGGCCTCCACGTGCCTGTATGACCTCTCTACAATGCCTGGGCATGCT
Source organism: Phyllobates terribilis (assembly GCF_046119375.1). NCBI lineage: Eukaryota > Metazoa > Chordata > Amphibia > Anura > Dendrobatidae > Phyllobates > Phyllobates terribilis. Next base: position 256,842,042 of record NW_027362764.1, read on the forward strand.
CCTGATGAGGTTGTGGATGGTCTCCTGTGGGATCTCCTTCCAGACCTGGACTAAAGCATCCGCCAATTCCTGGACAGTCTGTGGTGCAACGTGACGTTGGTGGATGGAGAGAGACATGATGTCCCAGATGTGCTCAATCGGATTCAGGTCTGGGGAACGGGCGGGCCAGTCCATAGCTTCAATGCCTTCATCTTGCAAGAACTGCTGACACACTCCAGCCACATGAGGTCTGGCATTGTCCTGCATTAGGAGGAACCCAGGGCCAACCGCACCAGCATATGGTCTCACAAGGGGTGCTCATGTAATGCGGGGATGGCACACCAGGAGAAATAGTGGCGGCTGGAGACTGAGTACCGAAGGACGGCTGCCGGGATCAGGTTGCGGAAAGCTTCCTTCTCCACGAGCCTAAAAGGCAACATTTCGAGAGCAAGCAGTTGCGAAATGTGTGAATTTAGTAGTGTGGCCTGTGGGGCGTTGGCTGCGTATTTGCGCTTGCATTCCAAGGACTGGGATAGGGACAAGGACGTGGACAAGCTTGCTGATGAAAGTGTTGAAAGTTGAAAGATAGTTGAAAGTGTGCAACGACATGTGAAGGGTGGGAGGCATCTTCGCTTGCGCCATGGACAGAGGATTGGAGTGCACGCACAACAGCGGAAGAAGCAGTGATGTCACTCGCAGACACTGTTTCTGGTCCCTGCGGTTCAGCTCACTTAGTCGGGTGCTTTGCTGCCATTTGCCTGATCATGCTGGTAGTGGTCAGGCTGCTAGTCTTGCTACCCCTGCTGATGCTGGGTTGGCAGGTGGTGGAAATGGCCTTTTTGGGGTTATCTGCAGAGTCTTTAAGAAACAACCAGACTCGGGAAGACCTAACAGCTGTACTGGCAACTTCCGTCGCATTCGTGTTATGGGGAATTCCTTCCCATCTTGTGTCTGCGACCCCCACCCTGCTTCTTCCTGCCTGTTGGGGTGCTACGCCTCCCTCCCCCTGTGTGCAGCTGTCCTTGCTCTACATGTCCCCCTTCCAGTTTGGGTCAGTTAATATATCATCCACCACCTCGTCTTCCACTTCCGTACCCTTGTCCTCCTCCTGACCTTCTAGCAATTGTGTCTCATCATCATCCACCTCTTGCGACAGAAATTGTGCTTTCCCACCGTTGCCTTCATGTGACCGTGACTGCTCAAATATTAGGACATCGCTACACGCGTTCTCCTCTTTACTCACTTGAAACTGCCTGGGCAAGAGGCCCAAATGAAAAAGTGAGCAGCTCTTCTGAGTGTCCAAGTTTGAGATCAGTTGTCTCCGGTCACTCGTCATGGTGGGAGGAAGGAGGATCAGGGTAAGGAATGTTCGGTCCAGACTCACGGCTACTGAGATTTGACCGTGTGAAGGACAGGGTGGTGGTGGTGGTGGCAAAGTAACTGGAAGCATTTTCTGCTTTCCAACCAACAAACTTTTGACACTTCTCTGTGTTCAGTAGTGGTGTTCTATGGTCCCCTAGTTATTGGGACAGGAAGGTCGAGCGACAAGTTATGGGTGTTTGTTGTTGGACAATTTCATATTGCCCCCGGCCTCGGCCTTGGCCTCTGCATGCACCATCATGTCCACTTCCCCGTTCCTTGCCACACACCTTACCCATTTTAAATTGAGGACAATATTTTCCACGTTCACTACAAATGCCTAGATTTGAACTGCAGTTATATGTAATACGTCTGACGGACAACCACGGTTTTAAATAGCGGGCCTGTAGGTTACTAATACTATTCTTCACAGTGACCTCATGTGAATAGCTTCACTGACACACTGCAACAAAATGGAAATGGATGCCATAAATGGCTCATTTTGAAAAGCAGTTACATATGATACATCTGACGGAGAACCACGGTTTTAAAAAGTGGGCCTGTAATTTACTAATACTAATGTTCACAGCAACCTCGTGTGAATAGCCTCACTGACACACTGCAACAAAATGGAAATGGAAGCCAGAAATGGCTGATTTTGGAACGCAGTTATATGTGATACGTCTGACGGAGAACCACGGTTTTAAAAAGCGGGCCTGCAGTTTACTAATACAATTCTTCACAGTGACCTCGTGTGAATAGCTTCACCGACACACAATGGAAATGGAGGCCAATATTTTCCACGTTCAGTTCAAATTTCTGGATTTTTATCGCTGCTATAAGGGAAAGATCTGGCTGTATTCTGCCATACTAACAAGCAAATGGAACTCAAAAATGGTGTACTCTTGATTGCTTTTTAATCAAATAATCAGGATTAAGATGTAAAAAATTAGCTTTGGCCCCTGATACCTGGGGCAATGTCTACAAATATCTGTTATAGATTGATCAGTCAGAACGTGCAATGGACCCTCTTGTGCTGTATTCACTGCAGTCTGTTACATACCCTGCCTACCTTGCTTTTTAAGCAAATGACCAGGATTAAGATAAAAAAATAGCCCTGGCCCCTGATATCTGGGGCTATGTCTACTAATATCTGTAACAACAGCAGCAGACAAAATGTGCAATGGATCCTCTTGTGCTATATGCACTGCAGTCTGCCACATACCCTGCCTGCCTAACTCCTGCTATCACCACTGAATATATGCAGCTAGATTAGTCCTCAGAAGGACTGTTAGTTCAGATGGATATATAGATATGCTGTGTATTCTGTCCCCATAGCTGTGCTGTAAATATATGGCTTTGTGAGACGCTGTCTCTTCAACCTGTACTTACAATGGCGATGGTTACAGATAGCTTCAACTCAGCTGCAGGCACACACGTTGTGAAGAATCCAGAAGAAGGTTTATTTTTCTTGCATAAATATAGTGAGAATGCATACATAGCAACAGGTAAAAAGGAACTTTTTTCAGACAGGCTGAGAACACATGAGCTTCTGATGGAGCCAGGATGGTGAATGAGGAAATGACAGAGGAAAAAGAAGGGAGTGGTTAGCTACAACAAGTCACATGAGAGGGAGACAGGGAGAGAGAACAGACAAACATAAGGAAGATGAACTCCACAGCAATGAAATTAACAGCGCTACATGGAAACTGCAAAGAGTCAAAACATAGTCCATAAATTTTTCATTCATGGGACATAACACTGTGAAATACCTATACTAACTATAAACAAGCAAATATTTCCCTTACTCAGCTGCAGCTCTCCCTACTCTTCCCCCTGAAGAAGGCAAACGCCGAAACGTGCGTTGGGGTGGGCGAGCGGTCCACGTGGGGGTGCCCTGACATCACAGCTTGTGGCCCAGGTAATCCTCTTGATACAATGCAGTACTTGTTTCTTACCCTATTTTGTACCTACTTATCTTTATACTTGTCCGATATAGACTCTGCCAATATAAATTCAACTAATTGAACCTTCTTAGCCGTCATATTTTGACCATAATTGTATCATTGTGGCTATTATTAGTGTCTCTTATGTGGCATTTGATATGATGAAAAGCACAGTTTAGCTGCTGGCATATGGCATTCTGACAGTATTGATTATGAGTCCTCTATGAGGTATTTCTAAGTACTTTGATACTACTTGTGATATGCACTACTATATGGATATTATTATGGGTATTACACTGTGGCCATCTGATAGTCCTCTTTATTGGTATGACAGATGAAGGACTAGATATATATGCTTTTGCTGTGGCGCCGGGGCCCCCTTGCACACGTGGACCGGATCGTCCCTTCAGTGAGACGGTTTTTTCTACATGATATGTGTCTTTCTGCTATTCTGTATTGTGCCTTATATTGATTATGAAGTAAACTTTTTATACTATCTATGAATAAAAGCTAATTTTTATAATTGTTTTGGGTTGATATGGTCGTATTTTCTCTCTTCAAGTATTTATCTATGTTTAAACGACCTAACCTAGATTTCCACCAGTAGGTGCTAGCTATTTAGCACGATATATACTATCTTTAATATGCACCAATTGAGAAACTTATATTTGATTTAACTATAAACAAGCAAATATTTCCCTTACTCAGCTGCAACTCTCCCTACTCTGCCTGTTTCCGGGGTAGACTGTGATGAGCATAGTGGTACCAGGTCTTATATAGACCCGATGATAATGCCCACAACCAACATGACTACGGCATTACAGTGCGTGGCAAGCTATCCCAGTATGTTCATTGGCTATTTAAAGAGTGCCAAACATTCAGGGCGGGGACCCGAGCTCCCTCCCAAATAACCCGGAAATACTCGCCGAGAGGCAAGCTTGTTGAGCACAGTGGTGCTCGGGCGAGTACCGAGTAGTGGCGAGCACACTCGCTCATCACTAGATCTTTTTAATATACAGTTTTTAAAATTATATTTAACCAATCTTTTGTTTTTGTTATTTCGTATGCTTTAAGACTTGTAAACACTTTTTAAGTCCTACTGATATACAATATCTTTGTGTTTACTACATTGAGATAATATGCACAAGTAATTGTAATGGTATACAGTACCCAAGGTAAGGTTTCAATATCAAAGAACAGCATTAGAGGGTCTATAAGTGAGGATAATATTGATATGCACATACTAGTGATGAGCGAGCATGCTCGCTACTGCTCGGTGCTCGCCCAAGCATCTCACCGCTCGAAGTGCTCGCCTGAGCATCTCACTGCTCGAGATGCTCGGCGCTCGCCGAGGATTTCCGGGGTTGCTCGGCGGGAGCTCAGGTCCCCTCCCTGCATGTTTGGCGCTCTTTAGAATGCCAATCAACATGCAGGGATTGCTTGCCACTCATTGTAATGTAACAGCCATGGTGGTTGTGGCATTACAGTGATTGGCTGGCCGCACAGCGTCATCAGGTCTATATCAGACCTGGTGCCGCTCTGCTCGTCACAGTCACTCCGGAATCAGGCAGAGTAAGGAGAGGTGCTGCAGCGTCAGGGAGAGATTTGCTTGTGTATTAGGTAGTGTAGGGAGAAAAACCGTACACTACACATATCCATCTTAACAAACAGTCCTTTTGAGGACTAACTAATCCATCTGCAGAGATATCAGGCAGGCAGTGTATATAGGCAGGCATCGTATATAGCAGACTACAGTGCATTTAGCACAAGAGGTTCCATTCCAATTCTGCATTCTGCTGCTGTTAGATATTTCTATACAAAGGCCCAGGTCTCAGGGGCCAGGAATACTTTTTTTTGGATTTTAATCCTTATTATTTGCTTAAAAAGCAATCCAGAGAATACCGTATTCCTGCACCATTTGCTTGTGGACACTGCAGAATACAGCTCGGTCCTTTCCATATTACAGCGCTAGAAATCCAGTTATTTAAAACTGTGTTTTCTCCATCACCCGGATCACATATACGTTGTCAGAAAATACTGCCATTTCTGGCCTCCATTAAAAATTTCCCTTAGTGTGTCAGTGAAGCAATTCACACCAGTTTGCTGTTCAAACTACTAGCCTACAGGCCAGCTATTTAAAACCCTGTTTTCTCCGTCACACAGATCACATATACGTTGTCAGAAAATACTGCCATTTCTGGCCTCCATTAAAAATTTCCTTTAGTGTGTCAGTGAAGCAATTCACAGCAGTTTGCTGTTCAAACTACTTACCTACAGGCCAGGTATTTAAAACTCTGTTTTCTCCATCACATGGATAACATATAAGTTCGCTCCAAACTCAGTCATTTGTAGTGAGCGTGGAAGATACTTTCCTTCATTTAAAATGGGCAAGGCACGTGGCAAGGGACGGGGAACTGGACGTGATGGTGAAGGTGCATGCAGAGGCCAAGGACAAGGCCGTGGGCAAGCTGAAATTGTGCCACAAGCACCCATATCTTCTCGCTTGACTTTCCTGTCCCAAATCCTAGGGGAACGCAGCACACCAGTATTGAACCCAAAACAGTGTGAAAAGGTTGTTGGTTGGATAGCGGATAATGCTTCCAGTCACTTAGCCACCACCACCACCCTGTCTCCCACACGGTCAAGTTTCAGTAGCCATGAGTCTGGACCGCATATTCCTCACCCTGATCCTCCTTCCTCCCACCATGCCGAGTGTCTGGAGACAACTGATCCCACACTTGGACACTCTGAAGAGCTTTTCACTTTTCCATTTATAGATTCGGGCCTCTCGCCCGGTCCACTTGAAGCGGGAAAAGAGGAGATCGCATGTAGCAATGCCCAAATATTTGAGCAGCCATGGTCACACGTATGCGATGGTGGGAAAGTGTCACAAGAGGTGGACGATGATGAGACAATTGCCAGAAAGTCAGGAGGAGGACCAGGGTGCAAAAGTGGAAGACGAGGTAGTGGATGATATAGTAACTGACCCAACGTGGCAGGAGGACATGCAGAGCGAGGACAGCAGCATACAGGGGAAGGGAGGCAGAGCACCCCAACAGGCCGGAAGAAGCAGTGTGTTGGCCGCAGACAGAAGGCAGGCAACCGTTCCCCGTAACACCAACACGAAGGAAGTTGCCAGTAAAACTGTTAGGTCTTCCCGAGTCTGGTTGTTTTTTAAAGACTCCAAAAAGTCCATTTGCACCACCTCCCAGGCCAGCATCAGCAGGGGTGGCAAAGCGACAAGCCTGACCACCACTAGCGTGATCAGGCACATGGCAGCAAAGCACCCGACTTTGTGGGCCGAACCGCAGAGTCCAGGAACTGTGTCTGCATGTGTCACCATTTCTTCTTACGCTATTGTGCATGCAAGCCAATCCCCTGTCCATGGTGCATGCGAAGATGCCTCCTGCCCTGCACCGGTCATTGCGCACTCTCAAGTAGCAGCATCAGGAAGCACGTCCATGTCCTTGTCCCAGCGCAGCGTTCACATGTCCATACCAGAGTCCTTGGAACGCAAGCGCATATATGCAGCCAATGACCGACAGGCCGCACTACTAAATTCTCACACTTCACAACTGCTTGCGCTCGAAATGTTGCCTTTTAGGCTCATAGAGACGGAGCATTCTGCAACCTGACAGCGGTGGCCGTCCCTTGGTACTCGGTCCCCAGCCGCCACTTTTTCTCCCTGTGTGCCATCCCCGCATTACGCAAGCACGTGTCCCAAAATATTAGCTGTGCCCTCAACCATGCATTTACTGGGAAAGTCCACCTAACCACGGACACGTGGACAAGTGCTTGTGGGCAGGAATAGTACATCTCGCAGATGGCACACTGGGTTAACATAGTGAAAGCCGGGACCCAGTCAAGCCTTGGGACGGAACACGTCTTCCCGACGCCAAGGATTGCGGGCCCTAGGTCAATCAGGGTTGCACCCACGGTATACAGCTCCTGCACCTCATCCTCCTCAGCCTCCTCCTCCTCTTCACCTCCATCTCCGAAATGACCACATCAGTCACAAGCTGGAAGCTCTGCAGCGCTGCCTCGGCCAAGCGGCAACAGGCTGTGCTGAAGCTAATATGCTTAGGTTACAAACTGCACAATGCTGAAGAGTTGTGGACATCTCTGAAAGAGCAGGCAGATCTGTGGCTCACACTGCTGAACCTACAGCTAGGCATGGTTGTGTGTGACAATGGCCGGAACCTGGTGGCGGCTCTGAGGCGAGGCGAGCTCACACACGTACCATGCCTGGCCCATGTGCTTAACCTCGTGGTTCAGCGATTTCTCAAATCCTACCCGGAGCTGCCGGATCAGCTTGTTAAAGTACGCCACCTGTGTGCCCATTTTAGAAAGTCAGCTACAGCTTCCGCCATTGCACTGTTTCAACAGTGTTTGCAGCTTCCGGCTCACAGACTGATGTGTGATGTCCCCACGCGTTGGAATGCTACATTGCAGATGTTGGGAAGGATTTGTGAGCAGAAGAGGGCAGTTGTTGAGTACCAGCATCAACAAGGCCGTCGCTATTCAGTTCAGACTCCACGCATAAGACCTCAGGAGTGGACATGGATGTCAGACATATGTACCATCCTCCAAAACTTTGAGGACTCCACCAAGATGGTGAGCGGCGATGACGCCATAATTAACGTCACCATCCCGCATCTCTGTCTTCTGAAATGATCTCTGCTCACAATCAAAGAGGATGCATTGCAGGCGGAGCACGATGACATGGAGCAAGGAACGATACAGGGTGATTACTCACAGCCAAGCCTCATCTCATCCCAACATGGATTGGGTGACAATGAGGAAGAGGAGGAGGAGGAATGACAGGAGCTAGTTTCATGCACTATAGACAGTACTAACTGGACAGCTGTCATACCGTCTGTTCAGCGTGGATGGCCAAGAGGACAGAGAGGAGTAGGAGGAGGAGGAGGAGGAGAGCATGGTTAGTCATCCTCTTGGTGAGGACACGGAAGTCTTGCCTGTTAGTAGTCTGGCACGCATGGCTGAGTTTATGTTACGCTGCCTTTCCCATGACCCTCGCATTCTCAAAATTTTGGGTGACAGTTATTACTGGTTGGTGACACTTCTAGACCCTCGCTACAAGGAGAACTTTATATCTCTTATTCCTGAGGCTGACAGGTCTACAAAAATGGGGCTGTACCAGAAGGACCTGGTTGCGGAACTATTAAAAAATTCCCATCTGAAAATGCTGACGGCAGAGGGCACACTTCGTTGGACAACCAAGGAGTACAGGCGAGGGAGACACAACTTCAATCCAGCAGAGGCAGGGGAACACTGTCAAAGTTCTGGGAGAGTTTTCTCTGACCCTCCCATCACACAGGCCCTGAGGCGTGGCGTATTCTCACAAGGAGTGCAAAGTTTGGGAAGATGTTGAGGGAGTACGTTGCCCACCGTACCAACGTCCTCCGTTATTCCGCTGTGCCTTAAAATTATTGTTTATTCAAGCTGGATACGTGGAATGAACTGGCTCTCTATGCCTTGGAGGTCCTGGCCATCCCTGCCGCCAGCGTTTTATCAGAGCGGGTTTTTAGGGCCCCTGGTGTAATTATAACTGATAAGCTCATCCGCCTGTCAACTGAAAATGCTGACAGGCTGACTCTTATAAAAATGAACAAGGGCTGGATTGGGCCAGACTTCTTAACACCACCGAATGATAGTAGCGTAACATAAACTCAAATTCAGTGTCTTTTCTTGGGAGGTGTATACCCATGCACCTTTTCACACCCACATATGGGTATACGCTTTCTAATTTTGGTTATTTGCTCTTGTCCTCCTCTTTCTCCTCATCCTCCAGCATCATATCACCAGGGTGACCGTGGTCCGTGATGCAACACCCACATAATTTTTTTAAAGGGTGTTTAAGTTGCCCGTAAAAAAATTTTTTTATACAGTATGCTCATGTATACCTCCCAGGGGTAAATGTTTCTCAGCTCATACACTTAGTGCATGGGCATTACAAGTATAGGAAGCCCGCTCCTTTCTAACGGGAACATTTTTTTATGAGGCCCTCCTCCACGTCTCTTCCAAGGGGCATTGAAGTGCCTCCAAATTTTTGGCAGCCCTTGCATTCACTGCATAGGCCAACACTATGGGAGACTCTCTCCTTTCTAAGGGGAATTTGTCGTTACTGTGGCCCTGCTCTATGTGTCTTTAAATTGTTAGTGAGGTTTTTCCTAAATTTGGTCAGCCGTTAGACTCACTGCATACCCTATAACTGTATAGCAGACTCTCTCCTTTCTAATGGGAATTTGTCATTACTGTGGCCCTGCTCTATGTGTCTTGAATTTCTTAGTGGGTTTTTTCCTAAGCTTGGTCAGCCATTGGACTCATTGCATACCCTATAACTGTATATCAGACCCTCTCCTTTCTAATGGGAACATGTCATACTCCTTACTGTGGCCCTGCTCTATGTTTCTTTAATTTCTTAGTAGGGTTTTTCCTAAATTTGGTCAGCCATTGGGCTCACTACATACCCTATAACTGTATAGCAGACCCTCTCCTTTCTAATGGGAACATGTTGTACTTGTTACTGTGGCCCTGCTCTATGTGTCTTTAATTTCTTAGTGGGGTTTTTCCTAAATTTGGTCAGCCATTAGACTCACTGAATACCCTATAACTGTATAGCAGACTCTCTCCTTTCTAATGGGAATTTGTCGTTACTGTGACCCTGCTCTATGTGTCTTTAATTTCTTAGTGGAGTTCTTACTAAATTTGGTCAGCCGTTGGACTCACTGCATACCCTATAACTGTATATCAGACTCTCTCCTTTCTAATGGGAACATGTCGTACTCGTTACTCTGGCCCTGCTTTATGTGTCTTTCAGAGTTCCTCCATCATCAATGAAACAGGATGTGTCTGATGATGTGTCACACACCACATTGTCAGATAAGGTTGTAAAATGTTAAAATGACCTTTCCCGGTGAATGCATTTGCCTTAAAAAATAACATAATAAAAAACAAACAGTAGGATCTTTCTTTAGTATAAAAACAGAGTCGCCAATGTAACCTCAATGTAATCACATTGTTCAGCTCCTGCACCTCCTCCTCCATCTCCGAAATGACCATATCAATCACAAGCTGAAAGCACTGCAGCTCTGCCTTGGCCAAGCGGCAACAGGCTGTGCTGAAGATAACATGCTTAATGCTTAGATGACAAACCACCCAGCGCTGCAGAGTTGTTGAAAGCTGTAACACAGCAGCTTGATCTGTGGCTCTCACCGCTGAACCTACAGCCAGGCATGGTCGTGTGTGACAATGGGCGGAACTTGGTGATGGAGAAATGACAGCCGAAGTAGATACGGTTGCCCTCTATGCCAGTCCTTTCACCGAGTCAAAGAATATGGCTGTGGTGAAATACAACTCCCACTGAGAAGCGGGGGCATTTATGCATACTTTATCGAAGTGCCATAATTTATCAAAGTGTCTCGGCAGTTAGATATGGCAGTTCTAATATTCATCTTTCCTCTCTTCTTACAGGTATATAAATCTCACTCCTCTACTACGTGTTCTCTATTCTGAAACCTGCATTGTATCTCCATGTTACTTGCAATACTCTGCAGCTTCTCACTGGTATATATATCTCACACCTCTACTATGTGTTATCTATTCTGACACCTCAATTGTACCTCCATGTTACTTGTATTATCTATTCTGAAACCTGCATTGTATCTCCATGTTACTTGCAATGCGCTGCAGCTACTCACTGATATATATATTTCTCACTCCTGTACGTTGTTTAATCCATGATACTTTAAGGTCATCACACTTACTTTAACAGTTTATGATCCATGTTGAGTTGCTAGTCTATTTTTTTTTCTGCAGTTTTATGGTATCCTGTTGTCTTAAGCTAGTTGATTGATTGCTAACGAGCTAAATCTGTGTAGATCTAAGCAGATACGTCCCTATATATTGAGACATAGTCAAGGGGCAGCATTTATGCGGGGGCATTTATGCATATAGCATTTATGCATACTTTATCAAAGTGCCATAATTTATGAAAGTGTCTCGGCAGTTAGATATGGCAGTTGGACAGGGCAGGAGACAGGTAAGAATGCACGACAATTAAACAACCTTGCTTCCAGGTCATCTGTTTTGCAAACAGTATTCACCATTTGTATTTGTGCCATTTATATTCTGGCTGCTACAATCATCCACATTCACCGTTCTCCCACAAATTCTGCACACTTCATCCATATTAACCCCTCTCTCCTCTCTTCTCCTATGTACAGCTGTCATGTTCTCTTCACAATGTTATACCACACAGATCCAGTCATTCCCACCTTACAACACAGGAAAGACTCTCACAAATCACTCAGCCATCTGCTTACTCTCTGCATCTTCCTTCTCTTAGTCGCAGGTGATATTTCTCCTAATCCAGGAACCTCCAGTAATAATAACACTAACTTTTTCCCTGTTACATCCAGAAACCCTGCTAATCTCATTAATATTCCCTGCATATCGTCTGTCTCATTGAACTGTGCCCTTTGGAATGCGCTCTCAGCATGTAATAAACTCTCTTACATCCATGACTTTTTCCTCTCTAATTACCTCAACCTACTGGCTCTCACCGATACCTGGATCCAGCAGTCGGACACCTTCACCGCTGCAGCTCTCTCCTATGGTGGCCTATACTTCTCTCATACTCCAAAACCTGACAACAGATCAGGTGGAGGGGTTGGTCTGCTTCTTTCAACAAAATGTACTTTTCAGGTTATCCCCCCAGTACCCTCCCTTATCTTCCCTTCTTTTGAGACCCACACAGTCAGACTCTACCGGCCCTTCTCCCTGCGAGTGGCGGTTGTCTATCGCCCTCCAGGTCCCTCTCGTCAGTTCCTGGATCACTTTGCTGCCTGGCTTCCAAATTTTCTATCCTGCGACATCCCCACGATAATCATGGGAGATTTTAACATCCCAATTGGCGATCCTCTTTCCCCATCTGCCGCTCACCTTTTATCACTAACCTCCTCCTTCGGCCTTTCACAGCTTGCTAATTCTCCTACACATGAGGACGGGAACACATTGGACCTGATCTTCTCCCGGCTTTGCTTAGTACATGACTTTACTAACTCTCCCCTTCCACTCTCTGACCATGATCTTCTTTCATTCTCTGTCAAGAACTGTGACTCCATTCAAGACACCCTCATTTTCCACACTTATAGAAACATACACCCAGAAATTTATGAAAAAGTTGCAATCATCATTGGCCCCAATCTCCTCCCTCTCATGTCCCGACTCTGCTTTGAAGCATTATAACGAAATAATGCTATGCGCCCTTGATGAAGCCGCACCTCCTACACAAAGAAGAATTCGGCATATACGGCGACAACCCTTGCACACGCCTCAAACATGTCTTCTCCAGCGGTGCTCCAGGTGCGCTGAACGGCTGTGGAGAAAATCTAATCTGCCCGAAGATTTCCTCCATTATAAATTCATGCTGAAATCATATAACTCTGCGCTTCACCTCTCCAAACAAACCTACTTTAACAACCTCATAATCTCACTTTCCAATAATCCTAAATGCCTCTTTGACACGTTTCATTCTCTCCTCAATCAAACAGCACAGGCCCCGATCACCGACCTCAGTGCTGATGATCTGGCCAATTATTTCAAAGAAAAAATTGACCATATCTGACAGAAATTTTTCTCCCAATCCCCAAACGTTATGCATGCTCTCCCCTGTCACATTGCACCTTGCTCACTTTCTGACTTCAAACCAGTCACGGAAGATGAAGTGATCAGGCTCCTTGCATCTTCCCGCCCTACCACCAGCACCAGGGACCCTATTCCCTCACATCTCCTTCAGTCCCTTTCTCCAGCTGTCACCACTCACCTAACTAAAATTTTCAACCTCTCCCTCTCATCTGGTATCTTTCCCTCTTCTTTTAAACATGCCAGCATACATCCATTACTTAAAAAACCATCCCTTGACCAGAACTGCAAGGCCAACTACAGTATGGACACCCAGCCACCGCCGGCATGAGGTTATGAAAAGCTTCTGCCTCCACGAGCCTAAAAGGCCACATTTCAAGTGAAAGCAGCTTTAGAGGACTTCCTTGGAGAAATCACAGCTGGAGTAGATATGGTTTCCCAAGTCCTTTCACCAAGGTAAAGAATATGGCTGTGGTGAAATACAAGTAAGCAAAAAAAGCTGTGGACTGGCTCCGTACCGTCCCTGGCCACATTCACCTGTCCACGTGTTTGTGGTTAGGCGGTCCTTCCCAGTAAGTGCACTTGGGAAGGCACGGGTAATGCTATGGGACCCATGCTTGTGGAAGGCGGAGAAGACACCGGGAGAAACAGTGGCGGCTGGGACCGAGTATGGACACCCAGCCGCCGCCGGCATGAGGTTATGAAAAGCTTCTGCCTCCACGAGCCTAAAAGGCCACATTTCAAGTGAAAGCAGCTTTAGAGGACTTCCTTGGAGAAATCACAGCTGGAGTAGATATGGTTTCCCAAGTCCTTTCACCAAGGTAAAGAATATGGCTGTGGTGAAATACAAGTAAGCAAAAAAAGCTGTGGACTGGCTCCGTACCGTCCCTGGCCACATTCACCTGTCCACGTGTTTGTGGTTAGGCGGTCCTTCCCAGTAAGTGCACTGGGGAAGGCACGGGTAATTTTGTGGGACCTGTGATTGTGGAAGGTGAAGACGACACCGGGAAAAACAGTGGCGGCTTGGGACCGAGTATGGACACCCGGCCGCTGCTGGCATGAGGTTATGAAAAGCTTCCGCCTCCACAACCCTAAAACGCCACATTTCAAGTGCAAATAGTTGTCAAAAATTTGACAGTATAGTATTGCAGCCCGTGGGTTGGTGGGTGGCTGGCTGCATACTAGCGCTTGCATTCCAAGGAATGGGGTAGGGACAACTGAACTCTGCACTGGGACAAGGACGTGGACGGTGATTGTTGCAAGTCGGCAATGACAGGTGCATGGTGGGAGGCATCTTTGCATGCGCCAAGGATTACTTATGATGGGCACACTTTTAGGCAGTGACCTGGGAGTCAGAGATGCTTCCAGAGGTCTTCCCCATGCTTTTCCCATGTCTTTTCAGCAGTGTTTGCATGTGTCTGATGATGTGTCCCACACCACATGGCCAGATAAGGTTGTAAAATGTTAAAATGACATTTTCTGGTGAATGCATTTGTCTTGGTTGAAAGCAATGCAAAAGTGCAAAAACACATCAAAAACGCTATGTGTGAACATAGCCCAAGGTGTGGAGGAGTACTTTTGTTTTTGGTTATTTATTTTGCCTTATATACAAGTCATTACTCTGGAAAGGATGTTCCTTAACATATTTCCCAGGAAAATCCATTTTGGTTTCGTTTTTGTATGTTTTATTGTGAGTCCATAAAAGTGGCGTAATACCTCTGACAACGTTGTTGACATAATTGACCTGGGAGTCAGAAATGCTTCCAGGGGTCTTCCCCATGCTGTCCTCATGTCATTTGAGCACTGTTCCCATCGATTTGGGAAATTTTTAGGCCCTCTGCAGACCGCCGGGGGGAGCCGCTGGAAAAATGCTCGAGTTTCCCATAGACTTACATTGGGCTCGTTGCTCGGGTCGAGCACCCGAGTATTCCAATGTGCTCGACCCGAGCAACAAGTACCCGAGCATTTTAGTGCTCGCTCATTACTAGCACATACTTAGAAAGCTTAAATCATAATTTGGATATTAAAGATGTAAAGTAATTCTGTACTTTTAACTTACAAAGTATTAATATTTTAATGAAAGTCTGTAAGTAAGTAATGCCTATTTTGAATTGTTCAGTCTGTATGTCTCCAGTACACCATAACAAAGCTCTCTCACACTTTGCACTTTCGCAATTCATTATTTGCAAGTAGTTCTCTTAGTTATAATGCAATTATGAACATTTTATGCCAAGCAGAACTTCTCAAAAATTAGTTTTGACAATGGTATATTCAGTGTTTTATGCAAAGAAGTAATTTTCCCCCAGATGGCTTACATAAAAAGGCAATATGGCTGCGGATCTACTGATCAAATTACCTGTTATCCTTGGTAACTAATCAAACCTGACTGAAAAGGTACATTAAGAACAAATTCAACGCAAAGGAAAGATGAAAACAGGCATGTATGTATTTTAATTTGCTTTATGCCAAATAAAACCTCTGCAGAATTCATTAACAGATTTAGTCTACCAAAATTCTCACTTACGTACTTGTACTGTTCTCTCTCTCTGACAGTCTATTTTTCATTCAAACTATTTCCATATCCATAGTACATACCTAATTAAAGGTAAAACAGGTTTGAGTGGAAAAAGTGAATGGATGAAGTTTTTGTGAGCAAATTCTATGTTTTATCTTTATGGTACATAATAGAAAATATTAGAACCTAAGAATGGTTTGACTAGCACAAAACCCCGTAAAAGCGAAATGACTACAGCTATTGCATGGTTTGTAATTGAAGCTGGACTCTGTTCAAAACATAAAATTGATATGAGTGTAGATAAAGGGGTTGTCTCCACAAAATAAATTAATTACCTATCCACAGGATAAGAGATACATATCTGGTAGTTGGACACCCCACCATGTAACTCATATAAATCCCCACCTCATTTCATAACAATATAACCAGCTAGGTGGGTCCCTTATTGGTTATATGGTTATGAAGTGAGGAGGAGTTTGGATAGAGAAACTGTTAAGCACATGCTTTGGCATTATTTTCAATGTCTGAGGTTTAAAGGAAACTTTCTATTTGCCAATTTATATCAGTCTTAAGATAAGTTCACACAAATGTATGAAAATCACCCATCATGCAGAAAAACTGACAATTTTTCATATTCATTATAATTTGTATGCATTCCATATGTCATCCATATGACAGCTCTTTTTATACACTTTATAGCAAAAGGGTAACAATGTTTTGAACTTTTGACTTTCAGGCTCCATATCTCACCATCCACTACTGCTTAGAACATAAAACTACCATCATTTTATAGACAATTATGTTGGCTATCTCATACATAAATTTGACTTACAACTATTTAGCATATGATTAGTTGTTACTGTTTTGTTCTTAAATATCTAAATTTTATTTTCTATTATTTTGTTAGTATTTTGATTTCAACCTTTGGCTTTCAGCACTGCCTGAATCCTTCTGGGCATGCTCTCAATCAGATTCAAACACGACTCGACCAAAATTGAATCCAGGTCTCTTCTACACATTCCCAAAGTTGGTGCATACTGGTCAAATCACTTGAGTATGTGTACAGCTTTTTATTCAACCTAACTCATAAGTGTTTGATTAGATTGAGGTCTGGGGACTGTGACCTTCTCCTTGTCAGTGTATTTTTAATGTCTAAATTGCTGCAGCTACCAAACTACTATCCATAAGGGTCATAATACCCACAAGCTTTAAATGTGCATGTGCTGATATATAAAGTCCTGGTTGCCATGAGTACCCATTTTCTACTTACCTTTCTACTATGCTGCTCTTTTCTGACATTTCTCAACGGCAATGTTCTGTTCTTTACTGCCACTTCAGATTCATTTAATTCAATTTATGCATTTTTCTTTGTTGTTTACTTGAAGACAGAAAAATATTTAGATTTGAGAGTCCTCAGTGGTTGATACCATCTTTTCAGTTAACCATTAAAAGGTAACAAATTGCAAGCTTTCGAGACTACTCAGGTCTCTTCATAAGGCTAGTATAACACAAAATCTGAAGAGTCACATATTTATACACAATAAGACACACAAGAGAAAAAAAAAAACGCAATAGGTAAGACAGGTGATGAAAAGCAGAGTTATTATGGAAGAAATAAACAGTTCTGGCTATAAATATTTTAGCATTTAATAGATAATGAGTGTGAAGGTTTTATTGTCCTGTGTCCAGTGTTAAGATGACCTCACAGGTCTGAGAGTCTGAGGAGCACATTCCTTAGTTGATGTAGAATGACATAAATCCATGCGACACATTCATTCCTGCTCTGAAAGTGTTAAAGGTCACCATCAGTTTATATTCTGAGACTCTTCTTTCTCTTTGAGATTTGAAGTTACCTTTTAATACTAGTCATTTCATATCTTTTATGCTGTGATCAGGGGAGCAAAAATGCTTGGCTACAGGCAGATCTATTCTTTTTTCTTTTATTGTGTGGCGATGATGATTCATCCTTGTTCTAAGTTTTTGCCCTGTCTCCCCTACATAAAGACCCCCAGCAGGACATTTGGTGCATATAATTAAGTACACTACATTAGATGTGATACAGCTGAACGTACCTGGGATCTTATAGTCCTGATGTGAATTGGGGATCTTTATCTTGTCTGTGGTCATTATACATGGACTGGTTTTACATTTTTTCTGGTTGCAAGGAAAGGTTCCTGTAGCTGGTGGAGATGACAGGGAGCTTCTGATAATGATGCTTCTTAGATTTGGGGGCTGCCTGAAACACAGAAGTGGGGGGTCTGGAAATATGGATTGTAATCGGGCATCTTTTTGTAGTAAGGATTGTAGTTTCCATGCAGCTCTTCTTAGCGCCTCCAGATTTGGATTGTAGGTGACTACTAGAGACACCCGGTTGCTTTCTTGTTTAGTTTTGTAATGTAGGAGATGATTCCTCAATATTCTGGTGGCTCTTGTAATCTGGTTCTCAATTTGACTCGGATGGTAGCCCTGTTTCAAAAAAGTCTTTCTGAGGCCATCAAGGTGTTTGTCTCTATCCATCTGGTTGGAACATATCCGATTGTATCTGATGGCTTGGCTGTAAACAATAGAGTTTTTTATGTGTTTTGGATGGAAACTGTCCCATTTAAGGTATGTAGGATGGTCGATTGGCTTCCGGTACAAGGATGTCTCTATTTCATTGTTCTGAAGATGGATGATGGTGTTCAAAAAGTTAATTTCAGTACAGGAGTAGTTGAGTGTTAGGTTGATGGTGGGATGAAATTGATTAAAGTGTCCATGTAACGTCTTCAGCTGTTGCTCAGACCCCGTCCAGATGATTAAAATATCGTCAATGAAACGATAGTAGGCAAAAGGCCTGATGGGACATGAGGACAAAAAGTCACTTTCAAGCTTGGCCATGAAAAGATTTGCATACTGGGGAGCAATTTTACTACCCATCGCTGTACCAGTTTCCTATAGATATATGTTGTTATCAAATTCAAAGTAATTGTGGGTGAGGATGAATTCTGTAAGTTTGACCACAGAATCGGCAACAATTCCTGTATTTTCAATGAAGATATTGCAGGCATTTAATCCATCCTTGTGTGGGATATTAGAATACAAAGATTCCACATCCATGGTGGCCAGGATGGTTCCTTCTGGTAGAGGACCTACTGCTGCTAGTTTATTCAGTAGGTCTGTCGTGTCCTGAATGTAGCTGGGTGTACTCTTTACCAGGGGTTTAAGAACACACTCTACCCACCCAGAAACTTGCTCAGTAAGGGTGCCCACACATGAAATAATTGGTCTTCCTGGATTTCCAGATTTGAGGATTTTGGGGAGCATATAGAATGTGCCTATTCTTGGACTCTCTGGTATCAGGTCATCGGCTCTTATGGATTCGTCAGGCAGACACGATACCAACTTGTTTAGTTCCATGTAATAGTCCTGTGTAGGATCAGACTGCAGTTTTTTGTAGCAGCGCGTGTCCACCAGTTGTCGGTTTGCTTCCTTCATGTAGTCTGAAGTGTTCATCATGACTATTGCACCACCCTTGTCAGCAGGTTTAATGATGATTTCAAAGATTGTATGGCCTTTCTCTCCTGGGCACTGATGTTGGATGCTTGTCTCTTGTTTGTGTCTAAGATGGTGGATTTTATCACATGTCTGAAGGAGTCTATATATGTATCTTAATGAGGGTTTTGTCCAGGTGGAGGTGTCCAATCTGACCTCTTCTTGGTTGTCAAAATCCCTTTTCCTTCAGTTAGGGTGGGTTCTGAATCTTCTGTAGCATTGAAGTATTCCCTCAGGCGCAGTCTCCTGAAATAATTTTCCATATCACTACAGAGTTCAGTTTTACTTAGGGCCTTAGTAGGACAAAATGTGAGTCCTCTAGAAAGCACTGACTTGAAGACATCTATTCATATACTGCTCATACTCAGTTTTACACACTTCTTTAGTAAACTAATTTGGATTCTAGTATGTATTTTGCATTGTATTATGAATTTTTAAAACATTAATAATAATTTTTATTTCTATAGTGCTAACATATTCCGCATCACTTTACATTTCAGAGAGTACTTGTACAGACAATAAAGACATAACCAAGTAAGCACATAATTCATCAGATACCAAGAGAAGTTAGGGTCCTACTCACAAGCTAACAATCTATGAAGTTGTCCATTTAAAATGTATTTATAGTATTCTTAGTAGAAATGAGTGGATGTTTTGAAATGAGCGTATCTTTTGAAATTCAAAATTCACTGCAGGATGCAGCAAGCCTCCGTGATAAAGGCGGGGGGAGCATATGTGCAAAATAATAATGCAGACAGCCACTCACTAACCTAACAATTCATGGAGGGGGTGTCTGTGTAGTATTATACATGCACACCGATGGAGTCTGAGTAGGGCGCACATATCTGTGTGACTGGGGCCCTATTCATACTCCATCGGTGTGCATCTATAATACTACACGGTCACCCCCTCCATGAATTGGTAGGTTAGTGAGTGTCTGTCTGCATCAGTGTTTTGCACATGTGCTGCACCCGCCTTTATCATGGATGTTTGCTGCATCCTGCAGTGCATTGGTAATCTGAACTAGTGTTGGAAAGCCATTATCTTTTACCGTGACGTTTTTTGAAATTATGTCCAATGTTCACCATTTTTAATGTTTAGTGTTAGGAATCATAAGTATGGGGACCCTTGACGATGGGTTGCGAGCTTGCGTATTTTGGCCAAAATTATGTCCAATGTTCACCATGAAATTCAAAATTCAACAACTTTGCCAAATTTTCCCCAAAAATGTTATTCACGGCGAATAAATTCAAGCAAATGTCAATACTGCAAATCTTGTAATTGTTCAGAGAATACACATAGGGAAAAGGATAGAGAATGACAGATAGAACTCAGCTGACAATAAGAGCTTACACTTTACATGAGAGAGAAGACCCGCTGACCATGAGAGCTTCCAGTCTACAGGAGAGAGCTAGAAGACAAGGCTGACAAAGATAGCTTTTACTCTTTAGAAGAGAGAGAACACCCCACTGATCATAACAGCTTACTCTCTAAAGAAGAGAGAGACTTACCCAGTGACTCTGAAATGAAAAACAACTCTGTCATACAAACTGTACTTCACTGGGAACTGCTGATATGTGATGACCCAGGTACTGAACATCACTGTGCAAGGTATGATAATCCACTGGATCTCATAGCTGCAGGAAATTATTAGGAAAGCCCACGTGGCAAGACAAAATGACGTTAGCCCGCTCTCTGATGCTTCAGCAATGATGGAAATGGTACTGGAAATGTTTTTTTTTTTTTTTAAATGTGAATCAAAACTCTAAATGTTTAAATTTGTGTGAAACTGTGAATTTCAGGAAATTAGACTAGAACTTGATCCACTGCAGATCTATCTGCTCAACTTTAATTCTTAGCTATAGATATATACACTATTTAAAAGCACATTCCATATTTATACACGTTGTATTGTTTTATTAGATAGAGGGGCACCAGAGCCCAAAAACTCATTGTATGTGAAAATATTTTCCATAAAGGGACTAGAATAACTTCTTTTGAATTTTGAGGAACTCTTGAGCCCAGGAGATAATTTCTATTTCACTATTGCCAATGGTTATACAATCAGCAACTTTAATTGAGGTCTTGAACTATTAAATTAATCTCTATGAGAAGAAAGAAAGGGGTTTGGTACAGTGTTAGCCAGTTGAAAAAAGATTGCTCACAGTGGGAAAAACAAGTTAATCTTGTAGTTATGGTACCTTTTAATGGCTAACAAAAAAAAAAAGAAATGATGTTAAAAGGCAAGCTTTCGAGACAACTTAGGTCTCTTCCTCAGTCTCTTTCTCTAGGAGACACGCACAACTGAGCATCCATCTGTTTAATGTGCTACATATCCTGTTGTGGCTACAGAACAAACAAATGAGGTACACAGCCACTCATACTATTTTTTATTTTTTTCATTGACATACTAATCCTATGAGTGCCTCTTCTGTTTTCTTATCTCATTTTTGGCTGAATTTGTTTTTTTGAGCATAATGAAATGTCACCAACTCATTCTCATAAAATTCCTGAAAATTGTGTAAAAGCCAATGTGAAACCAACTATTTTTGAAAGCTAACTAAACTTGTAAAAGCACTTTACTGTAACTAAATAATAATGAAACATTTTATGCCCAGTTTTTGAGCATTTGTGAAACGTTTCCTCTCTGTGTTTTTTGATGGTGACAACGTAATAGTATTCATAAATTATTGTGCGAAACAAGTTTATGCCTAATTAAGAGCACAATTACTTATTATAATCAATACAGTATTGTGGATAATGTACACATCAATTATTTATGATGATTAGTTTATATTCTGTTACAAACAAAAACTGCAAAAGAAAATACTATAGGAGGTAGGAATAGAAGCTATCTATTATTCTGGCATAGTAATTTTTCTTTAGTATCCCATAATTTAGAATATTTGATGGCCTGTTAGCTATTAAGTCTTATATATTTGCTTACTAGTTAAAAATTTGTTCATAACATTTCTTAACTTTATCACAATGAACAATTGGAGTGTTTGAGTACTACAGCTCATCCTCAGCTAAATTAATAGTGGATCCTAATTAAAATAAAATCAATCTATGCTCCCCTCCCATATTGGTGCCATGCCCGTTATACTTGCACCATTGTTCCCAGAGAGTGGAGTCACTTGTGTTATCATTTTCAAGTTACAAACATAAAGCGGCTGCTCATCAGCTGCAGGCTCTACTATCTTATCACAGTGAGCAGATGCTCGCCCTGACGGAATATTGATAAATCACAGCCAAACAGTGGCCGCTCATGCTTGACACAACAAGTCATGTCAATCTCCAGGAACAGCAGCACTGACATCCCTGGAACAGTGTAGCTGCAGGAGGTGAGTATAGATTATTATTTTTATTGGGGTCCTGAATTAATTAAACTAGGAGTGCCTAGTAGTGGACAACCTCTTTAAAAACGATGAGCTTGCCCAATATGACTATAGAATCTAATGTTGTATCTGCCATCTAACCGTCTAATATTCCAAGTAACATATGTGAACAGTAGTGTTGAGCGATACCTTCCGATATCAGGAAATATCGTATCGGATTGGATCGGGCCGATACCCAAAAAGTATCGGATATCACCGATTCCGATACCGGAAACCAATGCAAGTCAATGGGACACAAATATCGGAATGAAAATAAACCCTTTCTTTCCTTGTAGGTTAATTCTACATGAAGTAAAACAACTAAGAATAATGTAGAATGACATGAAAAGCCGGCAATTCATCAGCGGCATACACCGGTACCCGACAAATTACAACAGAAAGAATAGAGCTTCACACATAGATTAGATAGATAGAAACATGTCAGTCACATATATATGAAGTACAGTGACAGTGTTGCTTACTGTACTTGTCATTTAGTGTAAAGGATTTATTAAAAAAAATATTAGTGTTTTCGTGCACCGTCTCTTTAAAAAAGCCGGCCGGCAATTCAGCAGCGGTACCCGACAATTTATAACAGACAGAATAGAGCTTCACACATAGATTAGATAGATAGAAACATGTCAGTCACATATATAAGAAGTACAGTGACAGTGTTGCTTACAGAACTTGTCATTTAGTGTAAAGGATTTATTAAAAAAAATATTAGTGTTTTCGTGCACCGTCTCTTTAAAAAAGCCGGCCGGCAATTCAGCATCTGTACCCGACAATTTATAACAGACAGAATAGAGAATCACACATAGATTAGATAGATAGAAACATGTCAGTCACATATATATGAAGTACAGTGACAGTGTTGCTTACTGTACTTGTCTTTTAGTGTAAAGGATTTATTAAAAAAAATATTAGTGTTTTCGTGCACCGTCTCTTTGAAAAAGCCGGCCGGCAATTCAGCAGCGGTACCCGACAATTTATAACAGAAAGAATAGAGCTTCACACATAGATTAGATAGATAGAAATATGTCAGTCACATATATATGAAGTACAGTGACAGTGTTGCTTACTGTACTTGTCATTTAGTGTAAAGGATTTATTTAAAAAAATAATAGTGTTTTCATGCACCGTCTCTTTAAGAAAGCCGGCCGGCAATTCAGCATCTGTACCCGACAATTTAGAATAGAAGGAATAGAGAATCACACATAGATTACATAGATAGAAACATGTCAGTCACATATATATGAAGTACAGTGACAGTGTTGATTACTGTACTTGTCATTTAGTGTTAAAATAAAGGATTTATTTAAAAAAAAATTGGCGTGGGTTCCCCTTAATTTTAGGCTCTAGCGGAGGTTAAGCAGACAGCTGGGGCAAATACTTGAAGCCTGGGAAGGGGGTAATACCCACGGAGCTTCCCAGGCTACTAATATCAGCCCCCAGCTGAATACCTAGCCTTTACTAGCTATTAAAATGGGGGAACCCCCCCAAAAAAATAACGTGGGGTCCCCCCTAATTTAATAGCTAGCACAGGCTAGGCAGACAGCTGGGGGCTGATATTAATAGCCCAGGAAGGGTGCCATGAATATTGGCCCCCTCCCAGGCTAGAAACACCAGCCGTCAGCCGCCCCAGAAATGGCGCATCCATAGGATGCGCCAATTCTGGCACTTAGCCTCGCTCTTCCACGCTGCCCTGGTGCGGTGGCAGGGGGTAATAGGGTTGAGGTTGATGTCAGCTTATAATGCCAGCTGACATCAAGCCCAGGTTAGTAATGGAGAGGCGTCTATAAGACACCCCCATTACTAACCCCATAGTCAAAGTTAAAAGAAAACACAAACACCCAGAGTAAAGTCCTTTAATTGAAATAAAGACACAATTCTTTATTGTTCTAAATTAAACCATACTTACCATCACGCCCATTCCAGCTGAAGCCAACGATCTCCTGCAATAAAAGAAAAATAATAAAGCAACCTCATCCTTACCTTTCGATGGTTCCCAGGACAGCTCCAGCTCTGCTACATCGAAATGACAGGCTGGACCGCAGCAGAACGCTGCCATCCAGCCTGTCATCCCACAGACACTGAGAAGCGCAGGCATGCTTGCGCTCCTCAGTGTCTCTCTGTGACGTCATCCAGATGAGCCGAGTTCATGTCCAATGAACTCAGCTCACCTCATGCACGTCTCTGACAGCGTGGGAAAATTCTCCTGCACTCAGTGCTTCAGCGTGAGAATTCTCCCACGCTGTCAGTGACATACATGAGGTGAGGTCATGTCCAATGAACTCAGCTCACCTCATGCACGTCACTGACAGCGTGGGAAAATTCTCACGCTGAAGTGCTGAGTGCAGGAGAATTTTCCCACGCTGTCAGTGACGTACATGAGGTGAGCTGAGTTCATTGGACATGACCTCGGCTCATCTGGATGCCGTCACAGCCAGACACTGAGGAGTGGAAGTATGCCTGCGCTTCTCAGTGTCTGCGGGATGACAGGCTGGATGGCAGCGTTCTGCTGCGGTGCAGCCTGTCATCTCGATGTAGCAGAGCTGAAGCTGTCGTGGGAGCCATGGAAAGGTAAGGATGATGTTGCTTTATTATTTTACTTTTATTGCAGGAGATCGTTGGCTTCAGCTGGAATGGGCGTGGTGGTAAGTATGGTTTAATTTAGAACAATAAAGAATTGTGTGTTTATTTCAATTAAAGGACTTTTTTCTGGGTGTTGTGTTTTTTTAAATACTTTACTAGAAATTCATGGTGGTCATGTCTAATATTGGCGTGACCCCATGAATTTTGGGCTTAGGGCCAGCTGATAATGCCAAGCTGGCCTTAACCCCTTTATTACCCAGTGAGCCACCGCACCAGGGCCCTGGATGAGTTGGGTACAGCGCCAGAAGATGGCGCTTCTATGAACGCGCCATTTTCTGGGGCGGCTGCGGACTGCAATTTGCAGCGGGGGTGGCCTAGAAAGCTTGGGTCTCCCTGCGCTGCGGATTCCAGCCCCCAGCTGCCTAGTTGTATCTGGCTGGGCACAAAAATAGGGCGAAGCCCCACGCATTTTTTTTTTAAATTATTTCATGAAATTCATGGAATAATTAAGAAAAAAAGGGCTTCCCTATATTGTTGTGTCCAACCAGGTACAAATAGGCAGCTGGTGGTTGGGGGCAGCCCATTCCTGCCTGCTGTACCTGGCTGGATACAAATATAGTGCGAAGCCCCACGTCAATTTTTTTTTAATTATTTCATGAAATAATTTTTTTAAAAAAGGCCTTCCCTATATTGTTGTGTCCGGCCAGGTACAAATAGGCAGCTGGTGGTTGGGGGCAGCCTGTTCCTGCCTGCTGTACCTGGCTGGACACAAATATAGGGCGAAGCCCCACGTCAATTTTTTTTTAAATAAATCCTTTATTTTAACACTAAATGACATTTGAGGAGTTAATAAAGATGCAGTCCCTAAATTATTATTTATTTTTTAATTAATTTTTCCCAAAACTTTTGACGTGGGCTTAGCCATATTTTTGTATGCCAGCCAGGTACAGCATCCAGCTTCTATGAACGCGCCATTTTCCGGGGTGGCTGCGGACTGCAATTTTCAGCGGGGGGGGCGGGGGCAGAAAGCTTGGGCCTCCCTGCGCTGCAGATTCCATCCCCCAGCTGCCTAGTTGTACCTGGCTGGACACAAAAATAGGGAGAAGCTTCACGTATTTTTTTTTTTTAATTATTTTATGAAATTCATGAAATAATTAAGAAAAAAAGGGCTTCCCTATATTGTTGTGTCCAACCAGGTACAAATAGGCAGCTGGTGGTTGGGGGCGGCCCGTTCCTGCCTGCTGTACCTGGCTGGACACAAATATAGTGCGAAGCCCCACGTAAATTTTTTTTAAATCATTTCAGGAAATTCATGAAATAATTAAAAAAAATTGATGTGGGGCTTCGCCCTATATTTGTGTCCAGTCAGGTACAGCAGGCAGGAATGGGCTGCCCCCAACCACCAGCTGCCTATTTGCACCTAGCCGGACACAACAATATAGGGAAGCCCTTTTTTTCTTAATTATTCCATGAATTTCATGAATTTAAAAAAAAAAAACGTGGAGCTTCGCCCTATTTTTGTGTCCAGCCAGGTACAACTAGGCAGCTGGGGGCTGGAATCTGCAGCGCAGGGAGGCCCAAGCTTTCTGGGCCCCACCCGCTGCAAATTGCAGTCCGCAGCCGCCCCGGAAAATGGCGCGTTCATAGAAGCGCCATCTTCTGGCGCTGTACCCAACTCATCCAGGGCCCTGGTGCGGTGGCTCACTGGGTAATAAAGGGGTTAAGGCCAGCTTGGCATTATCAGCTGGCCCTAAGCCCGAAATTCATGGGGTCACGCCAATATTAGACATGACCACCATGAATTTCTAGTAAAGTATTTAAAAAAAACTCAAACACGCAGAAAAAAGTCCTTTAATTGAAATAAACACACAATTCTTTATTGTTCTAAATTAAACCATACTTACCATCACGCCCATTACAGCTGAAGCCAACGATCTCCTGCAATAAAAGAAAAATAATAAAGCAACCTCATCCTTACCTTTCCATGGCTCCCACGACGGCTCCAGCTCTGCTACATCGAGATGACAGGCTGGACCGCAGCAGAACGCTGCCATCCAGCCTGTCATCCCGCAGACACTGAGAAGCGCAGGCATACTTCCACTCCTCAGTGTCTGGCTGTGACGGCATCCAGATGAGCCGACAATGAACTCGGCTCACCTCATGTACGTCACTGACAGCGTGGGAGAATTCTCCTGCACTCAGCGCTTCAGCGTGAGAATTTTCCCACGCTGTCAGTGACGTGCATGAGGTGAGGTCATGTCTAATGAACTCGGCGCACCTCATGCACGTCACTGACAGCGTGGGAGAATTCTCACGCTGAAGCGCTGAGTGCAGGAGAATTTTCCCACGCTGTCAGTGACGTGCATGAGGTGAGCTGAGTTCATTGGACATGACCTCGGCTCATCTGGATGACGTCACAGAGAGATACTGAGGAGCGCAAGCATGCCTGCGCTTCTCAGTGTCCGCGGGAAGACAGGCTGGATGGCAGCGTTCTTCTGCGGTCCAGCCTGTCATCTCGATGTAGCAGAGCTGAAGCTGTCCTGGGAACCATGGAAAGGTAAGGATGAGGTTGCTTTATTATTTTACTTTTATTGCAGGAGATCGTTGGCTTCAGCTGGAATGGGCGTGGCGGTAAGTATGGTTTAATTTAGAACAATAAAGAATTGTGTCTTTATTTCAATTAAAGGACTTTTTTCTGGGTGTTTGTGTTTTTTTTAAATACTTTACTAGAAATTCATGGCGGTCATGTCTAATATTGGCGTGACCCCATGAATTTCGGGCTTAGGGCCAGCTGATAATGCCAAGCTGGCCTTAACCCCTTTATTACCCAGTGAGCCACCGCACCAGGGCCCTGGATGAGTTGGGTACAGCGCCAGAAGATGGCGCTTCTATGAACGCGCCATTTTCCGGGGCGGCTGCGGACTGCAATTTGCAGCGGGTGGGGCCCAGAAAGCTTGGGTCTCCCTGCGCTGCAGATTCCAGCCCCCAGCTGCCTAGTTGTACCTGGCTGGACACAAAAATAGGGCGAAGCGCCACACATTTTTTTTTTTAATTATTTCATGAAATTCATGGAATAATTAAGAAAAAAAGGGCTTCCCTATATTGTTGTGTCCGGCTAGGTACAAATAGGCAGCTGGTGGTTGGGGGCAGCCCGTTCCTGCCTGCTGTACCTGGCTGGACACAAATATAGGGCGAAGCCCCACATAATTTTTTTTTAATTATTTCATGAATTTCCTGAAATAATTAAAAAAAAATTGACGTGGGGCTTCACACTATATTTGTGTCCAGCCAGGTACAGCAGGCAGGAACGGGCTGCCCCCAACCACCAGCTGCCTATTTGTACCTGGCCAGACACAACAATATAGGGAAGCCCTTTTTTTCTTAATTATTCCATGAATTTCATGAAATAATTAAAAAAAAAAAAAATGTGGAGCTTCTCCCTATTTTTGTGTCCAGCCAGGTACAACTAGGCAGCTGGGGGATGGAATCTGCAGCGCAGGGAGGCCCAAGCTTTCTGCCCCCCCCCCCCGCTGAAAATTGCAGTCCGCGGCCGCCCCGGAAAATGGCGTGTTCATAGAAGCTGGATGCTGTACCTGGCTGGCATACAAAAATATGGCGAAGCCCACGTCAAAAGTTTTGGGAAAAATTTATTAAAAAATAAATAATAATTTAGGGACTGCATCTTTATTAAGTCCTCAAATGTCATTTAGTGTTAAAATAAAGGATTTATTTAAAAAAAAAATGGCGTGGGATCCCCCATAATTTTAGTCTCTAGCGGAGGTTAAGCAGACGGCTGGGGCAGATGTTTGAAGCCTGGGAAGGGGGTAAAACCCATGGAGCTTCCCAGGCTACTAATATCAGCCCCCAGCTGAATACCTAGCCTTTACTAGCTATTAAAATGGGGGACCCCCCCAAAAAAAATGACGTGGGGTCCCCCCTATTTTAATAGCTAGCAAAGGCTAGGCAGACAGCTGGGGGCTGATATTAATAGCTCAGGAAGGGTGCCATAAATATTGGCCCCCTCCCAGGCTAGAAACACCAGCCGTCAGCCGCCCCAGAAATGGCGCATCCATAGGATGCGCCAATTCTGGCACTTAGCCTCGCTCTTCCACGCTGCCCTGGTGCGGTGGCAGGGGGTAATAGTGGTGGGGTTCATGTCAGCGCCAGCTGCCATGAAGCCCAGGTTAGTAATGATGGCCGTCTATATGACACCCCCATTACTAACCTACAAAGTGTTAAAAAGAAAAAACACACTACACCCAGAAAAAAATAATTTATTTGAAATAAAACACCATTTTATTTAATTCTTAGTTTACTAAAAAAAAAATTGTTACCTGTCCACGTTCCTGCGCTGATCTCCCATGCACAGCTGTCACATCTGGAGAAGGTGACAGCTGTGCATGGCTGCTGTAAGCTCACGCTGCCGGGAACACGTCCGCTCCCGGCAGCGGGAGCCACTGACTGAGGTCACCGGAGTGCATTCAGGCAGCGCAGCTCCGGAGACCTCCTTTACGGCAGTGCTGTACCGTGGGAATTTCTCACGATACAGCAGTGCCGTAAAGGAGCTAACCGGAGCAGCGCTGCCTGAACTCCGGTGAACCCTTACGGCCCCGTCATTCTAGCGGCGGCAGCGGTTCAGAGCGGTCACATTCTATGTGGCTGCTCTGAACTGGAGATCTTCGTGGGACACTCGTGGACTGCTACGGAGGGGTAAGGATAAGGTTGTGGGTTATTATTTTATATTTTATTACAGGAGATCGATGGCTTCGGGGAATTAGGTGTCTAGGTGAGTATAGGTGTAGTTTTTTATTTTTTACTTTATTTTAGGTGGCGATCGGCGGGGACAGGTAATGTATGAACTAATTTCTTTTAGGTAACCACTGGCCACCAATGACATGTATTTAACATTTATTGGGGACACAGTAGGGCAATTTAAATAGCAGGATCAGGCTGATGGGAACTACTGCTCCCATCGAGCTGATCCTGCTGGCACGAGTGGACGGGGGACAGACATAGGCCGATGGGAGTAGTAGTGTCACATCGGCCTATGTCTGCCTGCACGCACAGACACCCCGCACACACACCCGCACACACACACCCGCACACACACACCCCGCACACACACACACCCCGCACACACACACACCCCGCACACACACCCCGCACACACTAATCATGACGGGTCTGGGAGGAGTGGCTGACCTGTGCGGCCGTGGGAAAGTTCATGTGAGTTCATGCAGTCAAGCATGAACTCACATGAACCCTCTGAGGGCACCGCGGCTACTTCAAATGAACAGCTGATCGGCATCACCTGATACCTCAGCTGTTCATTTGAAATAACCGGCGGGAAAGCGCAGCACAGAACGGGAAAGCCAGCGGTGAAGTCTTTTCACTGCCGGCTTCCCCGCCCGGGTCCTTCGCTCCTTGGTGCTGCGCTCCCCGCCCGGTCCTAATTTACGATTGGGATTGGAGGTGGCGAGGGGAGCGGAGGATCGGGGTGGGAGGCTGCGGGGAAGCAGTATGGGGCTGCGTGATTGTTTAAAAGCCGGCGGCTTTTTACCGCGCGCCGGCTTTTAAACAATCAGGAGAATTCTCCCACGCTGGGATGGCATTCTGATGACAAGCTGGATCGCAGCTGAGCGCTGCCATCCAGCTTGTCATCCTTCACAGACACTGCAGAGCGCAGGCATTATGGGAACTTCCGATTCCGGTATTCGATATTATAAAAGTATCGGAATTAAGTATCGGAATTCCGATACAGTGAATATCGGCCGATACCCGATATTTCAGTATCGGAATGCTCAACACTAGTGAACAGTTCAACTATAGTTGATATTGAACACTGAACGTTTTCCGTAAATTATACTTGAAATGATAAAATTAGTTTTTCTAAGCTTTGAAAGGTTTTTATTACTGTTATTCTTAATAAGAATAATACATCTAAATATGCAAAACCTTCTGTTGCTTTATACATCTACAGTACTACAAGCTTTATCAGAAGACATGTAGCTTGAAACTCAGATCTCAAAAGCAGCAATTTAATATTTTTTCACAATGCATTCATTTATTGAGACTAAACAAAGTAGCACTTTGCAACTCTAAGTATGCAAACATGAAATATATGAAATTTGAATAGCATTACTGCTTTAGAAAATAGAAATAAATGTGAAATCTTAGCACATAAATTAGCCAATTCATGTGTACCTGGTAGCCGCGATAAGGCGCTTCTCGTTATACCAGGACCCTGCCAATGTGAACTCCTCTCTAAAAGACATAAGCCTGCTTGTGTTTGGGAAAGCAAAGTCCTGCTGCAATTAAAACCGCATGTGGCCTAGAGGCGGAGTACTCAGTCAAAGCCTATACATATAAACTGAAAAAAATGACCAGCACATATAAAACAAGAAATAGGTGTGTACAGGTGCTTACTAGGAGCAGCTACCTACATATACAACTAACAAACAAAGTAGCACTCTGCAACGCTAAGTATGCGAACATGAAATATATAAAATTTGAATAGCATTACTGCTCTAGAAAATATAAATAAATGAGAAATCTTAGCTCATAAATTGGCCAATTCATGTGTTTTTCTGTTCATTTATTGAGAGACATCTCTATATATGCTACTTACATTCCTATGACAATAGTATTTTATGTCATAGTGTCTCCACTCTGCAATTTCCTAACATGGAATCGGAAGTTTTTAGATCGACTTGAGACTTTTAACTCTATATCTCTGATTATAGTTATGCTCTCATTTCATAATATAAAATAGTTTTATTTACCTTCCTGTCAGTTTGCGCCCATTTGATCAACCATGTTTTCTTTCTCAGAATTGACAATAAGTTTCTGAAAATCAGACAAATCAATCATAATTCTACAATCAATGTCACTCAGATTACATTTCTGCTCGATTCTTTGGTTAGGCTGCAAAAAAAGCTGAACATCATGTCTGTATGTTTATATCCTTTGTGGTAGTGCCACATACCGTGGTAAAAAAAGTATTTGATACACTGCCGATTTTGCAAGTTTTTCCACTTACAAAGAAAGGGTAGGTCTGTAATTTTTATTGTAGGTATACTTCTTTCCTCCACCATTCTACATGGTTGCGACTGTGTCCTTGGGGTTGTACTCATCCTACTTCCTCCAAACACGATGAGTGGAGTTGATACAAAAAGTTCTATTTTGGTCTCATCTGACTACATGACCTAATCTAATACCTCCTTTGGATTATCCAGACGGTCATTGGCAAGCTTCAAACGTGCCTGGACATGTGCTGGCATGAGCAGGGGGACCTTGCGTGCACTGCAGGATTATAATCTATGACAGCGTAGTGTGTTACTAACGGTAATGTTTGAGAGTGTGGTTCCAACTCTCTTCAGCTCATTGACCAGGTCCTCCCATGTAGTTCTGGACTGATTCCTGACCTTTCACAGAATCATCCTTACCCTACAAGGCGAGATCTTGCATGGAGCCCCCATCTTTTGTTTCTTCAATTTTCTAATAATTGTGTCAACAGCATTCTCACCAAGCTGCTTGCCTATTGTCCTGTAGTCCATCCCAGTCTTTTGCAAGTCTACAATTTTGTCCCTGGTGTCCTTAGACAGCTCTTTGGTCTTGGCCATGGTGGAGAGGTTGAAGTGCGATTGATTGAGTGTGTGGACAGGTGTCTTTTATAAAGGTAACAAGTTCAAACAGGTGCACTTAATACAGGTAATGATTGCAGAGTAGGAGGGCTGCTTAAAGAAAAATTAACTGGTCTGTGAGACCCAGAATTTTTGCTGGTGGGTAGGTGATCAAATACTTATTTCATGCTATAAAATCCAATTTAATTATTTAAAAATCATACAATGTGATTTTCTGTTTTTTTATTTTTGATTCTGTCTCTCACAGTCTGAAACTACAGACATCTCTAGTTTTTGTAGGTGGGAAAACTTGCAAAATTGGCAATGTATCAAATACTTATTTTCCCCACTGTAATTACCATTTAGCAAGAAAGAGGACTTACAGCAGATGGTCATTACGCAGCTTATACTCATTTAAAATATCTGTAATAGGACTTGAACTAGGATTTAGCTGTACAAACCACAAAATAATATCTGAAATATTGTATGAAGTTTCTTCATAGATTATTTAGCATAGTTCAAAGTAACTGTCAAGGACTCTTTGCCTCATGCTGGCAAAAAAACATTCTAAAACTATTGTCCTATTTATAGCATTAGAAATTGTAGGCCCTTACTAAACTTACCCAGCTCAAAAGCAACAGTAATATATGTGGGAAGAAATACTGTACACTTACACTGTTCAATAGTAACAAAAATGGCCAAGCAGCTCACCAGTTTGGTGCACAGCAAAAAGCAATTTGTAGTAATATGGTAGTTCTGTGTAGAAGCTAGCATTCATATTATTCCCTAAAAAAATTAGGTTTATTATTCAGATTAAAAACATGAGTTGCAAAGGGCAGCAAGAAAAAAGATTAAAAAAACATAGCAATGGTAGAGAATGGACGCACGTCTAATTAGGCTTCCGGGCTACTGGTTTCTGACCAGTGCGGTCCTAAGACTACGTTCACACAACAATATTTTGACCAGTATTATACATCAGTATGAGTAAGCCATAACCAGTAGGGATGGGAAGACTCATGGATGTTCAGGTCCTTCAGATTTGGCCGAACTTTACAAAAAAGTTTGGTTCGAGTACCAGAACGGTACCCGAAATTGATCCCAAGCCCGAACCCCATTTAATTGAATGGAGGACCCGAACATCCGGCAGTTCCCACGCTATCATCTGTGTGATGGCGTGGGAAAGAGCACCACTCGCTCTGACTGTCGGTAACCTTACTGAAGTGACTGCGGGTCACAGCCGCTGCGGGTTCCCACGCTGTCAAACAGACAGTGTGCTCCTGTGGCTGTTACCTGCGGTGAAAAGGTTACTGCCGGTCAGGCGTCAGCTGATGACTACTACTGTCATCAGCGTCGCCTGCTCTTGCTCACTTGAGTGAATCCTATTGAAGTGTTTAGAAACACTAGAAAGATTAGGTGAGTAGACATCAATGGAATCCCTGATATGTTCGTATATTCTTTGTTTTAATCTTCTAATTGTACAGCTAACATATATGACAAATTACATATTTCACAATTAAAGAAGTTGTCCACTACTATTTACTCCTTTCTATAATGCCCCCAATGTATATAACCTGTTGAGGGAAGATTATTTCTAATTACCTTGCTTTGTCTTTCTTGCCTGTGAGCAGCACTATCGCTGGCCGCTCACAGGCATCACGTGACCCCCGGTTGCAGCCGGCTCTTCCTTCCGCTGATGTCACATCAAGTGATTCATGACATCAGTGAAGCGCTCCCCGCGGTGGATGCTGGGCTGTGGGCGGGATATCCCTGTGCGTCACAGCCCAGCATCCCATCATCCACCGCATGCTTTCCCTCTCCTGCATTAACTGGGAAAGCGCGTGGTGAATGCTGAGCTATGACATGCAGGGAAACCCCGCCCATAGCCCAACATCCACCACGGGGAGCACATCATTGATGTCATACCTCACTTGACATGATATCAGTGGAAGGTAGAGCCAGCTACAGTTGAGGATCACGTGATGCCTTTGAGCGGCCAGCGATAGTGCCGCTCACAGGCCATAAAGACAAAGCAAGGTAATTAGAAATAATCTTCCCTTAACAGATTAAATGCATTGGGGGCATTATAGAAAGTAGTGGACAACTCCTTTAATATGATAGACCACATATGTGGAATTACAATTGATGTCTAATTCTCATTGATAGATTTAATGATTTAACTGTTTTTTACAGTATATTCGCAAATGGAGCATTATGACTAGAGATTAGAGATGAGCGTTGTTCTACTCGAACTGTTCGCCAATCTCAAATTCGAGCTGTTTTGGGCGGTGTTCGAGCCGGTCGGCGAACACGAACAATTTGAGAAAAATTCGGCTGTTCGAGGTTATGTTCGATAACTGTTCGTGCACCAAAATCATAACTGGATTTTTTCTCAGTAATGATGAAAATTAATGTTAATACGCAGTTTGAGTGTACAGCGGGGCGGGGGGAGGGGCAGGGGATGGATCTCTGCAGGAACAATGAAGATCTCCATTTTTTTTTCTCTTTCCCGCATTTGCAGTGGGGAGGTGCAATCTGTCAGCCTATCAGCAGCGCACACACGGAGCGAAGTGCTTTTTTTCACACAAGCAAGGGCATGTGTGATTGGCAGTGTATGTCACATGTCCTTGCCCTATAAGACCAAGCCATTTTCCCCGTCGCCACCATTTTCTCACTGCTGCAGCTGCGTGTTAGACGGCACCGCTGTTGCTGTGTGCGCTATACCTTGTTAATTTCAAGCCAATTTTCGCACAAATATACAGATAGCTTGGGAGTAGGGAATAGTTGTGATTGCAGTCCTTTTAAGGACTAGGTTACAGCATTTCCTACGACTTTTATCAGGCAGGTCTGTGCTCTTAAATAGATAGATTGTGGGAGTAAAGACTAATTGTAATTGGAGTCCTTTTCAGGACTAGGTTACATGAGTTCCTATCAGTTTTTGCCAGGCAGGTCTGTGCCAGTGCTGTGCAAGTTTTTTTCACAGCATTTGGCTGAATCTAGCAAAGCTAATCCTTTTTGGCCTATTGCAGAGTGTGTTAGTCAGTGGAGTAGCCTATCTGTGTTGCAAGATATACCACCTGTGTATAGAATACCAATTTTTTTACTGCACCTAGTGAAGTAAAATCTTTTGGGCATAGCATCATTCTATTAGTCCATCTATACTGACCTCCATCAGGTTGCAAACTGAATATAATTTTTTTCTGCATCTAGCTCTGAAAAAATATTTGGGCTTCTAGCAGTGTGTGGGACTTGGTCTATTAGTCCATCTATACTGACCTCCATCAGGTTGCAAATTAAAAATAATTTTTTTCTGCATCTAGCTCTGAAAAAATATTTGGGCTTCTAGCAGTGTGTGGGACTTGTTCTATTAGTCATTCTATACTGACCTCCAGCAGGTTGCAAATTGAATATAATTTTTTTCTGCATCTAGCTCTGAAAAAATATTTGGGCTTCTAGCGGTGTGTGGGACTTGGTCTATTAGTCCATCTATACTGACCTCCATCAGGTTGCAAATTAAAAATAATTTTTTTCTGCATCTAGCTCTGAAAAAATATTTGGGCTTCTAGCAGTGTGTGGGACTTGGTCTATTAGTCCATCTATACTGACCTCCATCAGGTTGCAAATTAAAAATAATTTTTTTCTTCATTTATCTCTGAAAAAATATTTGGGCTTCTAGCAGCGTGTGGGACTTGTTCTATTAGTCCATCTATACTGACCTCCATCAGGTTGCAAATTAAAAACAATTTTTTTCTGCATCTAGCTCTGAAAAAATATTTGGGCTTCTAGCAGTGTGTGGGACTTGGTCTATTAGTCCATCTATACTGACCTCCATCAGGTTGCAAATTAAAAATAATTTTTTTCTGCATCTAGCTCTGAAAAAATATTTGGGCTTCTAGCAGTGTGTGGGACTTGGTCTATTAGTCCATCTATACTGACCTCCATCAGGTTGCAAATTGAATAAAAAAAATTTCTGCATCTAGCTCTGAAAAAATATTTGGGCTTCTAGCGGTGTGTGGGACTTGGTCTATTAGTCCATCTATACTGACCTCCATCAGGTTGCAAATTAAAAATAATTTTTTTCTGCATCTAACCCAGCCAATAGTTTTGGCCTAATACCACAGTTTGGCCACTCAGCTCTGCTCGGTTACCATCCATTGTTTTTTTGTGCAAACAACTCCAGAGTTGTGAATTAGTTAACCACCAAAATGAGTGGAAAAAGGCCTGCTGCTGGTGGAAAGGGGAATAGGCGTGTTGGGAAGGGGAAAAAAGGTTGTGTCCGTGGGGTAGGTGCAGAAGAAAGACCATCTTCCAGCCAAACTAAAATGTCTACTTCTTTTAGCGGACAATGTGATAAGATCCCTTTCTTACGGCCACGCCAATCGCTACAAATTCCAGATGAGGCACAAAAACAGCAGGTGCTTCAACGGATATCAAGTGCTCCTTTAAGTGGGCTCTCCTCCACATCAACTTCAACATCACAAATACTCCAGTCCTCAAAGGTGTCACCCAAATCGTACTTGCTTCCTCACAGCTCCCAAATCTCCAGCTGCCCGTCTGAGTATGAGGTAGAACAGATGGTTGATTCTGCAGAGCTGTTTACTCATACTATAGCCTGGGAATCAGAGGTCGACTCCAGCGCTTCTGTGAATCCAGAGGAGGAAATGATCTGCACTGATGCCCAGAATCTTTATGAGTCGGATCCAGGACCAGACGCAGAAGGTTCTGACCATAATGTAGACCCTCATTCCCAAACTGTAACTCCTGTTGGTGGAGACAATGAGGAAGACGATGATAAGACTCAAATACCTGATTGGAGCGACAACTTTAGTTTTTTGTCAGGGCAGGAACAGGTTGGCTCTGAGGACGACGGGTGTGATAACGCACAGGGTGATGATGATGAGGTCGGAGATCCCACTTACTGTCAACCCACAGTCAGCCAAGAGATGAGGTCAGCAGAGGAGGTGGAGGAAGATGCTAGTGACGACGAGGTCAGGTTGCGCCTTCCTGGACAGAGACGTAGTACTGGAAGCACGTCAACAACTGCATCCTCAAACTCAACTCTGCCTCTCACCACAAGTCGTGGTGGCTCTTCAGGTCGCATGGGTGCTAAGCCTTGCATAGACTGGGCATTTTTTCAGATCGATAAAGATGACCCAACTCGTGTTATCTGTAACATTTGTCAGCAAAAGCTAAGTAGAGGCCAAAAAATACATAGTTTGAGTACTTCATGCATGAACCGGCACATGGACATGAAGCATAAGTTGCAGTGGGAAGCTCAGTGTGCTACAATGCGGTCTAGCCGGCCGGGCCAACCACCGTCTGCCATATCTTGTGCATCCGCGGCCTCTTCATCCTCTGTGACTGGGGGGACAGCAGTCACACCTGTTTTGGGGCGCAGACCTGCCACCTCTTTACCCGCAACAGCCAGCGTGATTTGCAGGTCATCATTTTCTTTGGAGGTGGTAACACCGGCTGGTCTTGAGCGCTGTCCGACATCGATAGCACCACCTTTGGATCAAGGCAACCTAACATGTCCGCCTGCATCTTCCTCACAGACCGGCAGTTTGCCGGGGACACCCTTATCAACCCCGTCTAAGCACAATAGCCAGCCCTCGGTCCCTCAGATGTGGACAAGTAAAAGACCATTTCCTCCTAGCCATGAGAAAGCTAAGAGGTTGAATTTCACCATCTGCAAGCTCTTGGCTACAGAAATGCTGCCTTTCCGCCTGGTGGACACAGAGGATTTTCGAGACCTTATGTCCGTCGCAGTGCCCCAGTACCAGATGCCCAGTCGGCACTACTTCTCAAAGAAAGGTGTGCCTGCGCTCCACCAGCATGTCGCACACAACATCACCGCTTCTTTGAGAAACTCTGTGTGTGACAGGGTGCATTTCACCACAGACACTTGGACGAGTAGGCATGGACAGGGGCGTTACATGTCGCTGACTGGGCACTGGGTAACTATGGTGACAGCAGGACAAGAGGCTGCTGTCCAAGTCTTGCCGTCCCCACGAGTTGTGCGTCAATCCTCTTTATGTCATTTTTCCTCCACTGCTTCTGCCTCCTCAACCTCCTCTCGGTCTTCCACCTGCACCCAAAGCCTGTCTGGTCATGCCACAAGCTTTCTAACTGCGCAGAAGGGATCCTGCACACCTCCTTACTATGCTGGCAGTAGGGCTCAACGTCATCAGGCGGTTTTTACATTGAAATGTCTGGGAAATGTGAGTCACACAGCTGAGGAGTTGTGGTCAGCTCTGGAGAACCAATTTCATGAATGGTTGTCTCCACTGGACCTGAAACCAGGGAAGGCCGTGTGCGACAATGCTGCAAACCTGGGTGCGGCCCTTCGCCGGGGCAATGTCACACACGTGCCTTGTATGGCTCACGTGTTGAACCTGGTTGTCCAGCAATTTTTAGCCCACTATCCCAGACTAGATGGCCTTCTGCAGAGGGCACGGTCGCTGTGTGCTCACTTCCGCCGTTCGCATCCCGCAGCTCAGCGACTTACATCTCTACAGAAGTCGTTGGGCCTGCCACTTCACCGGCTAAAATGCGATGTGCCTACCCGGTGGAATTCAACTCTGCACATGTTGCAGCGACTGTGGCAGCACCGACAAGCCCTGGTGCAATACGTTCTGACGTATAGCCTGGGCCAACGAGATTCAGAGGTGGGGCAAATCACGCTGGAGGAGTGGTCTCAGATCAGGGACCTATGCACCCTTCTGCACAGTTTTGAAATGGCGACGAAGATGTTTAGTGCTGACGATGCCATTATCAGCATGACTATTCCGGTGATTTACATGCTGGAGCACATGTTAAACAGAATTCGGAGTCAGGTGGTTGCACAAGAGGAGGTGGAGGAAGTAGAGGAGGAGGAGTTGTATGCGGAAGGGCTAACATCTGCAAGGTCCAGACGGTCGGCAGCACCAGGGCGGCAGGCATGTGAGGGTGGGGGAGATGATTTTACCAGGGCGCATGGTAGCAGCCAAACTAGTGAGGAAGGTGCAGGAGCCCAGGAAGAAGTGGAGGACGAACTGATGGAAGACTCATCAGATGAGGGAGACCTTGATCACATTTCTGTTGTGCGAGGTTGGGGGGAGAGGACAGAGGAAGGAAGCATGATTGTTACCTCGCCACCAACACAACAGGGACTTGGTGCTCCTGGATGCGCAACACACATGAGTGCCTTCTTGCTGCACTACCTGCAACATGACCCTCGAAATGTGAGAATTAGAAATAATCCTGACTACTGGGTTGCCACACTGTTAGATCCCCGGTACAAAAGTAAATTTGCAGAAATTATTCCTGCCATAGAAAGGGATGCACGCATGCAGGAGTATCAGCAGAGACTGTTGCAGAATCTTACATGTGCTTTTCCACAAAATACCAGTGGTGCACGTAGTGAATCTCACAGTTCCAACTTGCCAACCGTGGTCTGTATGGAATTGTTCAATAAAGGGCCCAAAATTAAGATAACATAGATGGGAGAGGTCTCTATGAATAGGAATTAATAAGTATTTGATACCCTGTGAGGGCCAGGCAAAGGGAAAGTTGGACTGGATGGAATCCTATATGGATTTAGGGAGGGAGACATCGAGGGCCTCAGACTTCGCTGCATTGATTTTAAAATTTTACCATGTAACAAAGTGATCTATTTCAGCCATAACAGCAGGG
The DNA here is from genome assembly GCF_046119375.1 of Phyllobates terribilis. Lineage (NCBI taxonomy): Eukaryota > Metazoa > Chordata > Amphibia > Anura > Dendrobatidae > Phyllobates > Phyllobates terribilis. Next base: position 256,882,303 of record NW_027362764.1, read on the forward strand.
ATGGATATATGTGATTGAGTGATATATACTAGGACATCATCAGCAAATAGAGAGCACTTGTACTCGGTGCCTCCCACCTCAATCCACCTAATATTGGGGTTATGGCGAATTGATGAGAGCAGGTGCTCCGTCACTAGGATGTATAAGAGAGGGGACAGAGGACATCCCTGCCTTGTCCCATTGGTGATTGTGAAAGGTGATGAAAATGTTCTGACGCACCCCCTGGGCCTTGGGACACCCGGAGCCGGACCCTTTTTGGTGGATGCTGGTGGTTGTAGTCTTCGTGGCGGCGATCCGGTTTCGTGGCTCAGGGCGGTCAAACCAGTGGCGGAACTATTTATGTGGTTTTGATGTTTAAATGTCCGACTACGCCACCCGTGGATTGCGGTCAGAGTGAACCGCCGCTACAGGGCAGACCGCTAAGGCTGGTGTTGTGGGTGCAGCAGAGCGTAGCATAACTCCCCACGGGAGGAGTATAGCCTCAGGGCAGTGTATGCGGAGGATGGGGGTGATGGTGCAGGGCAGCAGCAGTAACGACACGGAGTCAGTGATGCAGTTCAGGGCCTTTACTCACAGTTCTTATTATCCAGACCACGTCTGCAGGTAACGGCTGCCCACGTCGTACTGTGCTCACCAGGTGAGGGGCTCAGACAACTCCCAGATAACTTTGGAGCGCTTCACAGGACCCCCTTTGTGTGTCCTTTGTCTGGCCTTTCTTACCAACACTTCTGTCCGGCTGCCTCGGGCCTCCTCTTGGTAAACTTGGCGCCAGTTTCCCTGACCCTATGTGGTGCCTTCCTAGCGGGTGGAGCAAGGGGCTGCGCCACATAAAATGTCAGAGCCTCCGGTTTCTAGCTGAGGGTCGTTTCCTGCCTCCACTAGTTCGGGGACCGGTCTCCCCCTTTGGCCTGACCCCTCCACGCAGGTGGATTCGGGCGTGCGGTGGCGACTCGCCCGTCCGCACCCCTGGGATCCCTTCATTCCTCGTTCCTGGAGCCTTCTCCGCTCCTCTTCCTTCCTTCTCCCTCTTGCAGGCCTGGGCCTCTGTTACTAGGCCCGCCTCCGGAGCAGAGCTCATGCAGAGCCCCTGCTCCCTGCCACTTCTGCTCAGACTTCTCTGCACTGAACTAAGATGGTGCCCACCTTTTATACTCCCTTCTCAATGCACCCAGGAACTGCTTCCTCCCTGCTCCTGCACTGCAGGGTTCCCCTTCCTCAGTGTTCCCTCCCCCCACTCCAGCCAGGGACAGGGACTGTCGTGCCCATCTCAGGGGCATATTGGTCGCCCTGCCCCACGGCAATGTGGTGTAATGCATGCAGGTGTCGGGTCCTGATCCACACTCCATCCTTATCTGAGAGTGAGATATCACACCTCTGGGTGAGGTGCAATACGTCTGTAGCAACCGAGCCCTCGGTGCTACAGTTCCATTTATCTTCAGCCTAGGTGACGTATTGTGATACAGGGCCGTGATTTTGGCTATAAAAGGGTCCCCTAGACCCCTACCCCAAGCTTTTTAAGAGAATCATATATGGCGTGCCAGGAGACTCTATGGAATGCTTTCTCAGCATCCAACGAGAGTATCTACTTACAAATTTTTAACTGCATCTAGCCCAGGAAATACTTTGTGCCTAGTAGCAGTGTCTGCTAGTCAGCGGATTATCCCGGCTGTTAAGCAAGCTACACCACCTGTAGTTTGGACACTTAATTTTTTCAAAGGAAATGCTTTGGGACCACGGGATACTTAGTGAAGAGCATCAGGAGGCACCCCAAGGCATAGGGGCTGGGACTGGCACTAGGATGCCTTGCGGTGGACAGCCGAGCTCGATCCTTATAAAAGCTTTTTAACTGCAGCAGCTTTAGTGGACGCTACTGGAGCTGGAATTACGCGGCTGCTGGCATGAGACTTGCCCTCCAATAGATCCTTGTAAATGGATTTAAAGTGTATTCATTCAAATTAGAGGGACAATTTAAATTAAAAAGCTTAGAGCTGCCTCCACCACAGGGGGGCTCTCTCGACCCACCAGCGGACAGGCACCAGTATTGGGAGAGGGGGGCTGGCCGTCAGGGTTCACCGCGGCTCTGGCACAAACCCGGCGACACGGAGGTGGCACGGGCAGGAGCGGACTGGCCGTCTCAGCTTCTCACTTTTTGGATTTTAGAAGGGCATGACATGCCTATATCTGTGTCTCCCCCTCCTTTTACTCCTCCACCTCTTTTCTTTTCGCATGACTATATGTACTTGTCACTTTTCCATGTGTTAGTTGTGTCTTCTGAGCAGTTTGTCAGCTTTTGGACACCTTTGAAGGTGTTTTCTATGTGTTTCTATGTGTTTTTGTTTGCCTGCCATTGGTTTTAACGGTGTTCGAAGGTGTTCGACGAACAGTTCGACGAACAGTTCGGCGAACACACGGGTGTTCGACGAACCGAACCGAACTCGAACACTACGGGGGTGGCTCAACACTACTAGAGATGAGCAAACTTGTTCAGAAAACGTTCACCAATATCAAAATCGGTACGAACACTACACATTCGGATTCTTGCCCGGACCCCCGAGCATTTTCCTCAAAATCGGCAACATTCGGCCAAAGTTTGGTAAAAATCATGTTTCCACTAATGCTTTTGTTAGGACATTGGCTAGGATAGTGGTGCTGTATCATGAGCGGGGAACCCTGTTTGATGAGGGGAGAGGATGGGGAGAGGTCATGTCACGGTCTCCACACTTTCCTTGTCTGCTATGTTACTATTGTGTGGAGACTGTCAGTCTGTTTTGGTTTGGCTGGGTTGATTCTACAATCATCTGTGTTCACTTCCCTTGATTAGTCTTCTACTTAAGTGACGCGCCCCCTGGGCCTGTGCTGCTTCTGCTGCGCAGGGGGATACCCGGAGCCGGATCTGCTGGGGATAGTAGTCCTCGTGGCGGTGACCCGGTCCGTGCCCAGGGTGTCAAACTAAGCGGCGGAGTTTAGTATAAGATATTATAGTGTTCGACTACGCCACCCGTTGAATGCGGTTATGAAACCGCCGCTGCAGGGCAGACCGCTGAGGCCGGTGGTACGGTTGTGCAGCGTGGATAGTATAACCCCCAACGGGAGGGGTATGGCCTCAGGGCAGCGGACGTGGATGATGGGGATAGTAGAATTGCTCGCAGGCACCAGGAACCACTCAGAGACGGTGCGGTGTAGTTCAGGGTCTTTACTGGTGGCAAAGGTAGACCCTCCCGGGAGTACTGGCAAGCGGTCGGGGCCTGGTCAGTCCGTGAGCAGATAGGATTTCCCCCGGCCAGGCGGAGTTGTAGGCCTCCCCACTAATTGTACTCTTCCTGGCTACCTTGCTAGAAGCGGGTAAAAGTAGCCCACGTCCCTGAGTGTACCGTGTGGTGCTCACCCGTATGGCCGGTGACTCGGGGCCTTCTGGTAGCCTCCGCTCCACGACAGCGGTGCTGGTCCCTTGCGTGTGACCGTGCCTTCGGGTTTCTTGGCCAGAGGACCTGAAATCCCCTGCCGGTCGGTTTCTGCTGCTGGGTATGGAACAGTCCCCACAGCCTCGGACTCCGTGTCCGGTGAGATCTCTTCAGCCAAGGCGAGCTATTTAGCTTCCAGCCTCTGGCACTCACTCCTGCTCCTACAGAGCTCCTGTTGTCACTTTCCCTGCAACTGCTCCACACCAGACCAGACTGTGTCTCTGTCTCTGTCTGTGTTCTCCCTAACCCCACCTCAGCCCCAGTTTATATAGGGGAAGTCCTTCCCCTCCCAGGACTGGGCAGGAGGTGTGGCATGCTTAGGATTCCTGATCAGGAGACCTCCCACTAGCTCACAGACGTAATATTGCTATTACTGTGGTAACCAGACCCCTGGGGTTCAACATTAGCATGCTAACTTCTTCTCCCAGTGTCAATTGTACACTTGCTGTTGCCTGTGTCTCTCTGTGCTCTGTGCCTGACCCAGCCTGACTATTTTCCCTTACCTGGATTTTGACCATTTGCCTGTTATCTGACTATTCTTTTGTCTGCTCCCTGTGTACTGCCTTGTCTTTCTGGTTTTCCTGACCCCGGCTTGTGTTGTGGATTACGTCTCTGACTTCTCCTTATTGTACTGCGCCATTTACCTGGACTTGACTGGATTGTTTGACCTTCCCCTATTTATCCAGTAAGTAGTACTTACGTAATATTTCTTTCAGTAATATTAGTCTCTTCTCTCTTCTTCTGGGACTGTTATTTCTGTAGTGACTCGCGTCACAGGTCAGAGGAGTGGCAGACTGTTATTCATAATTTTTTTTTCCTTAACATAATGTGTGGAGATTCCGGCAGCCAATCAGGGCACAGAAACAATCCACAATGTTCTGATACAAGGGCTCGTGTCATTGGCTGCCGAAGTCACATGTCCTTCCACATGTAGTTTTGGAGCCATTTTGTCAGTGTAACAGTGCAAAGAGGCTGCTTCTGCTGCGACTACAGGATAGTCAGATAGTTATCTAGTCAATTGATTGCTAGTCAGCTAGTACAGATAGATAGGATCCTGTGTGACTGTGAAATAGATCTTCCAGCAGATCAATCCTTTTTGCTAATTGTGTGGTCCAGAGACACCAGTACACATTTCAGCATGTAAATCTTTTGTGCTGCTAATATTGTGCTCCAGCCAGGAGTCTGCGCTTCAGAATCTTAATTCTTTGGGCAAATAGCATGGTGCAGAAAGCAGGCCACATTTCAGCATATAGTTCTTTTGTGCTCATATTTTTGCTCCAGCCAGGAGTCCACATTTCAGAATATAAATTCTTTGTACTAATAGCGTGGTCCAGCCATACAATCTCAGCAAATAAATACTGATTGTTAATTTAGTGACAAGTGAATGACAGGTCTGGGCCTATGGCTGTCAGTGTCTGGTAAAAAGCAGCAAAGGGTACATCCAACATGAGTGGGAAAAAGCGAGGTCATGGTGGAAGGGTGAATAGGTATGGTGTTCAATGTGTACGTGGGGTAGGTGTTAATGTTACTTAAATCTCTACTGAACAAACGCCGTCCTGTCCTATCCAAAGACAGCTGACAACTTCTGTTACTGGAATGGCTACTCCACTTTCTTTCTTTGACAGCCATACAGCGGTATGCCTTGTAGACAGAAAGAGAATGTGCTCCAGTGGATGGCAAGCGCTGCATCAAGTGGACTCTCCTCCCCTTCCTCCACCTTAACATCACACAGAGTACAGTCCTCAGAGGTGCCACCCCAATTATCTTTTGTTTCCACCCACGTCACAACTCTCCAACTGCCCAGCTGAGTGTGGGGAACCACAGATGTCGAGTTGTTCACACATTCTATTCCATGGGCATCAGAGGTCTGCTCCAAAGATTCACAGACTCAAGAGAAGAAAAGCATCTGCACTGATGACCAAATTTTTTTTCAGCTGGGACCGGGGCCAGGCGAAGTAGGGTCCGAGCAGAATCCAGACCCCCGAAACAAGACATTAACCCCTGGGGTGTAGGTGATCTTGATGATACTCAGATACCTGAGGCTCATGTGGACTATACTGTGCTGTCTGGGCAGGAAGAAGAGGAGGGTGACTCTCAGGGAGATGAGTGGGAGAACAGAGAGGCTCAGCTGAGGAGGTGGAGGAGGAGGAAAATTTTGCAGCATCCCGCTCAGACACAGAATGATGCAACCACAACAATAACAACTGCATCCTCAGTCACAACTCTGGCTGTGCAACACCAGCATGTTGCAGACAACATCACCCTTTCCTTGAAAAAATCTGTCTGACAGAGTGCATTTCACCATTGACACCTGGATGAGCAAGCATGGACATGGGCATTACATCTCGCTGACTGGGCACTGATTGACTCTGTTGGCTGTGGGGGCAGGTGGGAAAGGGGCTGGCCCACAAGTCTTGGAATCCCGAAGGCTTGTAGGACAAACCTCTGTATCTAACACTTTCTCCACTGCTTATGCCTCCTCCACCTCCTCTAGGGCCTCCAACTGCGGCCTCAACCTCTGCCTTAATGAGACACACATTCCAACAGTGCAGGGGGAATCCCCCCCACCTCATCACTGTGCAGTCAGGGCTCACCGCAATAAGGCAGTGTTTAAATTAATATGTCTTGAAGCTCACAGTCACACAGCTCAAAACTTGTGGATGGCTATCCATGCCAAGTTTGAGCAATGGCTGCCTCCACTGAACCAGGAGCCAGGGAAGGCCATGTGAGATTATGGTGTGAATCTCACACACGTGCATGGCTCAAGTTCTCAACCTGGGGGTACAGCAAATTCTCTGCCACTATCCCGACCAGTATACACTGATGCATAAAGCACTGTCGCTGTGTGCTTACTTCCGCCAATCGCACCCCCGGGGGTCATTTACTTGCATCGCCACAGAGGTCTTTCAGCCTACCGGTTAACTGGTTGATATGCAATGTGCCGACATCATGTAATTCCACTCTGTACATGTTGCAGCGACTGTGACAGAAGCGACGAGCCGTGGTTTAGTATTTTATCTTGCATAGTCTGGGCCAACGCAGTACAGATGTGGTGCAAATCATGCTTGCGGAGTGGGCACAGATGAAGGACCTCTGCACCCTTCTGCACAGTTTCAAAATGGCTAGTAAGATGGTTAGCGATGACGATAATGTCATCAGTATCACTATTCCGGTCATCTAGATGCTTCAACACACTTTGAATAGTCTGGGGAAGGAGGTGGAAGTCCCAGAGGAAGAGGAGGAAGCAGAGGAGGATGCAGAAGGGATAACAATATTTCTAAGTCCCAGGCTGTCGTCACACAGGAGTGTGCCAAGGGAGGGTGGATTACAGTGATTGAGGGAGGCTTATGATACCAGACTACAAACTTGTAGTGAAGCCTCCCTCAATCACTGTAATCCACCCTCCCTTGGCACACTCCTGTGTGACGACAGCCTGGGACTTAGAAATATTGTTATCCCTTCAGCTCAATATCAATGCCATCAGGGGGTATTTGGACCCTTTTTCATTTTCGCCTTCAAAAATGGAAGAGTGGCCTGAGCTCACCTGTCACGACCTGGAGGTTTTGTCATGCCCGGCAGACAACGTTCTCTCAGAACGTATCTTCAGCTCTGCAGGTGGTGTCCTAACTGATAAGCGCATCCGGCTGTTCCCTGAAAGTGTAAACCGCCAAACTTTCATAAAGATGAACAAGTCATGGATCTCCAATGACTTTTGTACCCCAGTCGCAGACTGGGCAGACTAGGTGATGGTGTAGTTTTTAGTGTGCTGCATTCATCTTACGTTATTGCAGTCTGTGAAACCTTTGTTATGGCTTCTGTGCCTGCTGTTGCTACTGCTGCTGATGTAACCAACAATTTCATGAAATGTTGAGACTCCAAGTTGTGTCTCCATCTGGTGAGTTGCCTGTAGTGGAAGGGGTTTTCAGATCCCAATTATGCTATTTTTACTCTGGGAAAATTGATGCAACTTTAGTGTTGTTTGCCCCTATTTTTTTGAAATGTTGAGACTCCAAGATAGGTCTCCATCTGGTGGGATGGCTGTAGTGGAAGGGGTGTCATAGCCCCATTATACTATTTTTACTCTGGGGAAATTGATGCAACTTTAGTGGTGTCTGCCCCTAATTTTTGGAAATGTTGCACTCCAAGTTGGGTCTCCTTCATGTGTGTCCTCATACATGGCCCATGGCTGACTGCTGCTGTGCTATTATAAAATTTCGACTGTGGGTCAATTGATGCCACTTTTCTTGGTGTCTAACCCTAATTTGAACTGTTTTGGCAGCTTTTGTCCCCCCCGAAGATGTTGTCTATATGTTTGGTTTTGCCTCCCATTGAATTCAATGGGGTTCTGATATGTTCGGCGAACTGTTTCACGTCGGAAAGTCGCTGATCATAACCGAACCGAGCCTTGAAAGGTTCGCTCATCTCTAATTATGACAGTGGAGATGCTCCACATCTGAAAAAACAGCTGCAACTGAACCAAGTGGTTGTCAATCCCTACTTTTGATTAAACTACGAGATAAAATATTTCTTATAGTAGGTACTCTTCTAGTGGAAAAACTGCACCCATGTAGATTCCTGGGCCTGTGCTCTACATCAAAACTAAAGTCCTGTAGCGCTAGAAACCACCTTAGTAACTAGGGCATTCTTCCCCACTTTTTCCCTCATCCAACTAAGGGGTGCATGATCTGACAAACAATCTAAACATCCGGCCTAAAAGGTAATACCTTAGCGTGTCAACTGCCCACTTGACATCCAGGCACCCTTTTTCTATGATGGCACAGTTTTTCTCACAGGCAGAGATTTTTCTGTTCAACTACAGAATGGGATGTTCCTCACTGTTCACTTCTTGGGACAACACGGCTCCTAACCTGACCTCCCAGGCGTCCGTCTGGACCGCAAACTCCTTATTGAAGTTAGGAGCAATCAAGACCGGCTGCTTATATAGGGAGAGTTTCAATTCTTGGAACGCTTCCTTTGCTTCCTCAGACCATTTGGCTGTCACTGTCTTCGTTCCTTTAAGCAAGTCGATCAGAGGTGCGGCTAACAAGGCGAAATTCAGGATAAAGCGCAGATAGTATCCCACAATTTCTAGAAACGCCCAAACCTGTTTCTTGGAGGCCGGTTGCGTCCACTTTTGTATTGCTTAAACTTTATTCACTTGCGGCTTTATTTCACCACTTCCGACTACCTATCCCAAGTATTTTGCTTCTTCTTTTTCCATAGCGCACTTTTTCGGGTTTATGTTAAAGCCGGCCTTCCTCAGCGCATCCAGTACCGCCTGGACTTCTGTAGGGGACTTCCCCAGTCTGGGCTGAAGATCACAATGTCATCCAGGTAATCGGTGGAGCACTTCTTGTGTGAGGCTGGATCCGGTCCATGGCCCTCTGGAAGGTAGCTGGGGCACCCTGCAGACCGAACGGAATCTTGGTGTACTGAAAACACCCATTGGGTGTAGAGAAGGGAGTTTTCTCCTTGGCACCTGGGGACAAGAGAATTTGCCAGTACCCCTTTCTTAGATCCAGGGTAGTGATGTGCCTGGCGGGCCCCATCCTTTCAATAAGTTTATCTACCCGGGGCATCGGATAGGTGTCAAACTTAGACAGTTAGTTTGGTGCTTCTGTAACGATTACAGAAAACTATTCTCCATCCGGCTTCAGTACAAGAACAATGAGGCTGAAAAAGCCGCTCTTAGACTTCTCTACGACACCCAGGTTCAGCATTCTCTGCACCTCCTTGGAGATCACCTCGCGGCGGGCTTCAGGGATTCGATATGGCCTCTGGTTCACCCGTACATACTGTTCCATCAAGATCTCATGCTCCACAACCTGCGTACATCTGGGCAACTCTGAGAACAGGTCTCGGTTTCTCTGCAGCAATTCTCGGCACTGTTGTTTTTGGGCCAGTGATAGTGTCTCCGCCACTGTGACATCCTCGACCCTGGCTTCAGGATTGGCCCCCAGACACGTAACCTCCACTGGTTTCCTGTCCCTGCCATGGCTTAAGCAATTTGGTGTGGTAGATCTGGTATGGCTTTCTTCTTCCTGGCTGGTGGATTTTATAATTGACTTCACTCAATTTCTCGACCACCTCGTACGGCCCTTGCTACTTGGCAAGAAGTTTACTTTCGACCGTGGGTACTAATACTAATACCCGGTCTCCATGGCTGAATTGTAGACCCTCGCCTGGGCATTTGTGCCTGTAGGAGGCTCTCCTTCACAATTGGCAACACCCTTGCGATCCGGTCCTGCATTGGAACCACATGCTCAATGACATGCCGGTGGGGTTTAACCTCTGCTTCCAAGGTCTCCTTCGCTGTGTCCAGAAGTCCCTGAGGGTGCTGTTGGTATAGCAGCTCAAATGGTGAGAATCCCGTAGAGCTCTGAGGAACTTCCCTAATTGAGAACAGCAGGCAATCCCAGTCTTGCCCATCCTTCTCCATAACCTTCTTCAGTATAGACTCCATGGTCTTTTTGAATCTCTCCGCCAGGCCATCCGTCGGCGGATGGTATAAAGATGTCCGGAATTGTGTAATCTGGAGAGCATTACACAGCTCCCTCATCACCTTAGACATAAAAGGACCTGGTCCATCAGGATCTCCTTTGGCAGGTCCGTCCGGGAGAAAATATGCACAAACTCCCTGGCAATGCTCCTGGCGGAGGAGTTTCTCAATGTTACCGCCTCTGGATACCGAGTTACAAAGTCCAACACTACTAGGATGTAAAGTGCCCCATGGTGGACTTGACCAGGGGCCCGACAAGGTCCATGGCAATCAGGTCAAATGGGATCTCTATAATAGGCAATGGCACTAGAGGCTTTGAAAGTTTGACACGGGAGCAGTTAGTTGATAGGTGGGGCAAGACTGGCAGTAATTAACAATTTCCCTGTGACATCCAGGCCAGTAGAACCTCTGCAAGACCCGCTCTTGGGTTTTCTCTACTCCCAGCTGTCCACCCAAGATATGACAATGAGCCAGATCAAACACCCTATGCATAATGGGACCTGGCACCACCAACTGCTCTACCACACCCTCTCTTGGTTTAGTGACCCGATAAAGTAATTCCTCATTTGGTGTGAAATATAGGAACCTGGTGTCAGCCCCCGACTTTTGAGAAACCCCATTTAACACAAACACATTATCACATGCATTTTTCAACGTGGGATCCTGCATCTGAGCAGTGCCAAAATTCCCCCAGAAACCTCCAACTCAGGAATCTCGGCCTCTTGGGTCACCATCTCGTCCTCATCACTGGCAAGGACACACAGGGAGAAGTAATCTTTCTCAGTCTGCATTGGGAATTCAACCTGGTGGGACTGGATGCTTCCCGAGTCACGTGGTACACCTGTTTCTGCCATAATCCCCAGAACAGGCTAAAACCCCGCCCTATTATCACGGGGTGTAGTAGGTCCTTAAATACTCCCACCTCATGGGACTCAGCACCGCAGTTAGTTTTTATAGTCACGCTAGCAACAGGGTAGTCTTTGGTATCCCCGTGAATACAGCGGACACCCACGTTTTTACAAGAGATCAGCTAGTGGGGGAGTGTGGCCCTTTTCACAGTCACCAAACTCACATCACCAGTATCACATTGATTGTTTCGGGACATGCCTGCGGCCCCTCACTAGGCTGACAGTCCACGCTGCAGGCAGGATGGGCATAATACGAACAGCGCCTCCCCACGCTGCAATCAATGTGCTCGGAGGACATAGCACAATGGTTGGCCATGTGTCCAGGACCGTGGCATCTCCAAAAGGTCAAGTCCTTACCAGTGACTTTTGGCAACCCCTCAGTGACCCCTTGGGATCTCGAACTCCCCCCCAGTTGTGGCTCTACTACCCCTCTTTTGAGATTCAGGCTCCTTCTGGGTAATTCAGTACGGGGATGCAACCACACCCGGCTTCCTTAAGGACCTCTTGATCACCTGGTACCTTTCTACTAGTCCAACTAGGTCGTCTGCATTCCGGGCATCCCCCTGGGCAACCCAGGTCTGCACCGGCCTAAGAAGGGAGTGGATAAATCTGTCAATAAAACTAGCTCGACCATCTGGGCTGGAGTTGAGAACTCTGGCTGCAACCACTTTTGTAAAAGATATAGTAAGTCGAACATCTGGGATCGAGGGGGTTTGTCACCACAATTCGCCCATTGGTTGACCCTTTGGGCTCTGACTGACATAGTGCCAAAATTTCAGTTTTTAATTTGGTATCATCTTGTGCATCCTGTAATACTAGGTCATAATAAGTCTTTTGCGGCTCAGCAGTTAGATAGGGGACCAGCACCCACGCCCACTGCTCTGGCGGCCGCTTCTCTCGTTCTGCTACCCGTTCAAAAACAGTCAAAAATGCATCCACATCATCCCCTGGAGTCATCTTTTGCATGGCATCTTACCGCTTTCCAGACGTATGAGGTATCACCTGGACTTGGGGGAGGGGCTGCTGGCCTCCCACGAACCGCATCTGTGACAAACTCAATCTTCTTCTGCTGTCGGAACTGGTCTTGTTGCTGCTGCTGTTGTCGGTACTGGTCTTTTAGCTGTTGTTGCTGTTGTTGGATCTGTTACATCAGTAGCTTATTCATCTTCTGATATGCCAGTTGTTGCTGCTGTTGGGCCATCTGTTGCTGCTGTTAGGCCTTCACAAGATGCTTAATCAGGTCCTCCATGCAAACCCTCTTGTAGAAGTAACACATGTTCGCTGGGAATGCTTCCCACATTTGTAACACCACCTGTGGTAGATCTGCTCACTCGGCTGTCACAATCTGCTCTTTTGGAACTTTATGGGAGAGGGTAACAAGAGGGGATCAATAGTAGGTACTGCACCTATCAATCTTAAGGTGTATCTTAGTATATATATTGTGGTAGATCTGCTCACTCGGCTGCACATGGAGGCAGAAACAGAACACTGTCTCTTTAAATTTTCAGTTGGTTTATTAAGTGGCATAAACCATTGCAAAGTTCATGAAAATAAACACACCTGGCATAACAGTAAAACAAAATAAGAAAATGTCCAGCAAAGTCCTTGCATCGGCCGGGGTCCAGTCACTCAGGATTAGCAAAAACCACATGGTTCAGGTTAGCAGAAACAAACACAAGCTCCTTTCTCTGGAGCTGACCTCCAGATACTGAACAACACCTGAGTGAATAGGCTGGCTATTTAAAGGCCCCAGACCAAACCTTGGGGTGGAGATATGGTGAATGGGCTCCCGCCCGCTCTTTGGCCATTCACAATCAAACATGCGCTTTTAAATACGGTTGCTTAACCCTCTCTGCACCTACCATACAGGAGAAGACTTCCATGTTTCACATCACTGAGGCTTACAGCCTCAGTGAACATATCTCCCCTCTAGTATTCTGCCTGTGACTTTGTTGCAATATATATGTATACACTGTATACTTGTTGTAAGATATGGATTTAGGATTGATAAGTGCAGTACCTACTATTGATGCCCTCTTATACCTTCTTCCATAAAGTTCCAAAATAGGAGATTGTCAGTGCATTCCCCAGATGTCTATTATCTGTCCCCATTAGAAGTAGCAATTGATGCGTCCTGTATGACTGAACAGGTTGAACATCCTTAAATAGAGGTTTTCACATTGAACATCCAGACTAATCTGCCAGCAGAAGAAAAAGCTGAGTTGACTGATATACCGTAGAGGGGAAAAAATCTGTATAAATTATAATTTGCATTTTTTCTCATTATACGAATTTAGGGACTAAAAGTCCAATGGGCAGTCCTTATCAGTGACTGACATATAATTATTTATTCACACTCATTTAGCAAAACTGTCACATATTCAGATGGATTTGCCACTGGACTTAAGCATAGTATGAGCAGAGATTTAAATTAAAAAAAATACAATTTAATTGGATTTTCCTGTCTCATCACAAACTTCTACACTCACATGTGACTGCTGATTGTTGAATCTTGAAGTGTGCTAAATATCAACTGTTATGATTTACCTCTACTTCCAGTGCCAGCGGGCGATTACGTGCCTAGAATTATGTGATTTTCATACTGAGGTTATCTGCTGATTAGCTTCTCATCTGCTTCCTTCAATAGAACATTGAAATAAATCGACGAGATATTAGTCGGCACATAACCGTGTTTCTCTCAATAGAACATTGAGAAAAGCGAATAAGAATCATAGAATCATAGAATGTTGAAGTTGTAAGGGACCACCAGGGTCATCGTACACAGTCCCCTGCTCAATGCAGGATTCATTAAACAATCTCACAGATGTCTTTCCAGCCTCTATTTGAAAACTTCCATTGAAGGAAGTCTTCAAACATTGAAGAAGCGGGACCAGATTGCAAGTATGAAAATCACATAATTGTGGTCACTTGACCATTTGCTCATGCTGGAATAAGAAGGGAATCCTGACAGTGCTCACATTGCACAATGTCAGAATTCAACAATCTGCTAGACAAACTGCAGAATTTTATGTTGAGCATAGAAAACCCTTTAAGTCTTACTCAAGTGGCCTTTGCAATCAGCAGACCGGTCATGTTTGAAGAAAGCAGTCGCAATTGCAGTCCATGTGCCATTTTGTACACCTCTCCACATTGCAGATGGGCATACATTTTGCGTGTGTGTTTGCCATCATTTTTTTCAAATTTCTCATGTCATTTGTGTCATAGGTATGTGTGCTGTTTTTGGTGAGGAGTTGCATTCTATAGAGCTGTACCTGTTGTGTTTTTTTTAAATTGATTGTTAGATATAGTTTATCGCAACAAATTGGTGCATCCTATCTTTTTGCTAGAAAAAAAAGTAAAACATTCCTCCTAAATGTAGTATCATTATATAACATCCAGGTGTGCAAGAATCGCTATACATGTGGGACATAGATATTTTAAGTTTACACTGACAAAATGAAGATTTAATTTATGATGTGGTATTTTGGAAATAATTACCTCTGTAAACTAGATAACCAGCAAGTAGTTTCTTAAGGCTTCCTTAGTGTAATGGAGAGCGTTTACCTGTCATACGGGAATAATATATCAAACTTCTGCGCGACAATGACAGCTAGGGATGTATAAATATTATTTTTCACCTTTGCTATCACACATGGAGCTAGTTAGTAGTTTTTGTGGGTCATGGGAAGGTTGAACTATCTAATCTTACTGGTCAAGTGAATCATCAGAGGATACAATGAACATATACAGTGCTGCTCACCATTATTGGCACCCCTTCATTTTTTTCATAGACTGTACAATATCTTCAAAAATAAATGGAAATGTACCAAAGTTATATCCTCAGGATTTTTTAATTAGTGGTCCAAAGTAATACAACAATAAAACATTGTTTTTCAACCTCCATCTTGCAATTTCAAAGAAAAAACAGAATAAACAGCATGTGCAGCAATAAAGGCAACCCCTAATTAATACTTGGTTGCACACTCTTTGGCATTGCTGACAGCCTCCAAATGTTTCTTGTAGCCATCTATAAGCTTCTTGCACTTCTCAGCTGCAATTTTCTCCCTTTCTTCCTTTGCAGTTTGTTCAAGCTTTTGAATGTTTGCAGGGTTCTTTTTTCCAATGGCAGATTTCAGCTCACCCCAAAGATTTTCAATGGGATTGAGGTCAAGACTCATTGGTGGCCATTTTAAAACAGTCCACTTTTTCTTTTTCAACCATTGCTGTGTACTTTTGGATGTGTGCTTTGGGTCATTATTTTGCTGGAGGACCCATGATCTTCGACTCAAACCAAGTTTTCTTACACTGGGTAGGACATTTCGCTCTAAAATCTCTTGACAATTCTCTGATTTCATGATTCCTGTGATATTGTCAAGGAATCCAGTACCAGACGCGGTAAAGCAACCCCACAGTGTTATGGATCCTCTACCATGCTTAACTGCTGGTAAAGTATTCTTTTCCTTATAAGCTTCATCTTTGTCTGCAAACAAACTGTTGCTTTGCATTGCCAAAAAGCTTTAATTTTGTTTAATCTGTCCACAGAACATTTTCCCAGATGGATTGTGGTTTTTTAAGGTACTCTTTGGAAAATATTAGTCGTTCCTTTTTATGTCTTTTCCTCAGCTATTATTATTATTTATTATTATAGCGCCATTTATTCCGTGGCGCTTTACATGTGAGTGGATTCTTCCTTGGCCTTTGCCCTTAAAGCTCTGCTTGGTTTATTGTACGGCGTATGGTACTTGTTGAAACCATGACCCCAGACTGTTCCAGGTTGACCTTCAGGTCTTTGGATGTTTTGACGTGATGTTTTTTCCACCATTCACACCAACCTTCGAAGACATCTCTTGTCAATTTTCTCCCACGTCCATGGAGGTTCTTGACGCTTCCATGCTTGGCAAACTTCTTAATAACATTGAGCACTGTTGAAACTGGGATACCAAGGTCTTTGGAGATGGCCTTATACCTTTTGGAAGTCTTGTGTTTGCTAATAATATGTCCTTAGACAGCTCCTGTCTTCACCATTGTGAAAAAGGAACAGGACCTACCATGTGGGTTTTAAAACACTGAAGTCATCAATCATTGGCTAATTCATGTCACATGGGCACCGACAATTAATTACAGGTGAATCTCTTTTGTGATTTACCACAGGCGAGTCAAAATGTGTTAACATACTAAATTAATGTAAAGGGTGCCAATACGAGTGACACAGGAAGCTTTCAATTTTTATATTTTCCCTCCCATTGTTTTTTGTTTTAATGATTGTTTATCATTAGCTCTTTTGTATTAACACGAGTGCTCTATTCAAAACAGCTGTTTCACTTGATTCATTTTTTTAAGGAGATATTACATATTATGTACTTAAACTTCATCTGTGCCAATAATGACAAGCCGGACTGTAGACTACAGTATGCAGATGTACAAGCTTGTATTGCTAATCCTCTACAAGGTAAAATCATAATGGCTCATTCTATCAATATGTTGCTACTATTAAATTCTCATTGAGTGGTGATCAACATAATATGTGAATTATTACAATTTTTAATGACATACTCATTGCACTATTTTTACAAACTTTGAAGTTACATATGATTGACAACCCTAAAACATAGATGATTCAACCTTGTGAAAGTTCTTGCCTGGCACAGCAGATTGTATGTTATCAACTGATAAAGCAGGATATAGCTTATGGTAACCAATGATGGACATACGGTATTATATGTGTAACAGCAAAACAGTCATATAGGAAACGCAAGGTTTATTATTTTCTATTACACAGAATATGTCAGCAGGATTTCACTCCCCAGACTACTTATATGTGTATAAAAACCAAAAACAATATAAAAATAATAAAGGGTATTTAGTTAACCTAATTTTGATCAAAATAATGTAAAAACCATCCCACCACGTCACGATAACCCTTATGGGACAGTCCTAACTCTAATATTAAAACCTTACCATTTCTCAAGTGACATACATATGGATAAGGGCAGAGAGACTGAACCCGTAGTAGATGCATAGACCTGAGAGGCAGAATGAACCTTTCAGCTCAGACAAAGGGTGGCCACACCCTTAAATGCACAAAAGCACACTAAACTGCAAAGAAAAAACCTGGGAGTCTGAACTGAGACGTAAATTGATGTGCATGCAAAATGTAAATGCATGTTCACATAAGGCCACTAGACAGAGAAAAACCAAAAACAAGCAAAATACCCAAATAACTGGAAGTAAATGGATAAATCGCACAGTGCAAAAATAATAATAAATAATAAAGGGTATTTAATTAACATAATTTTGATCAAAATAACGTAAAAGCCATCCCATCACGTAACGGTAACCTTTATGGGACAGTTCTAACTCTAATATTAAAACCTTACCATTTCTCAAGTGACATACGTACATATGGATAAGGGCAGAGAGACTGAACCAGTAGTAGATGCATAGACCTGAGAGGCAGAATGAACCTTTCAGCTCAGAAAAAGGGCGGCCACACCCTTAAATGCACTAAAGCACACTAAACTGCAAAGAAAAAACCTGGGAGTCTGAACTGAAATGTAAATTGATGTGCATGCAAAATGTAAATGCATGTTCACATAAGGCCACTAGACAGAGAAAAACCCCAAACAAGCAAAATACCCAAATAACTTATATGTTTATGCAGCTCTTTCAAAGACAAGTTTGGTAATACATTTACATGGCCAGTCTGTTCCTTCATTCCTGAGATATCAGGGTTTGAATTTTTATGCAAATTAGGCTGTAGCTCAGAAGCCTCTGGTACTCCAGCTCTATTACCCACCCAGGCCTGTCTCATCCTGCTTGGCTGAAAGCCTTTATGATTAGTGATGGGAGAAGAACTAAAATGCTCGAGTGCTCGATGCTTGGGTCGAGCAAATTAGAATGCTCGGGTGCTCGACCCCAGCAATGAGCCAATTGTAAGTCTATTGGAAACTCGAGAATTTTTCAAGCAGCTCCCCTCAGCGGTCTGCAGAGGGCCTAAAAAATGCCCAAATCGATGGGAACAGTGCTCAAATGACATGGGAACAGCATGGGGAAGACCCCTGGAAGCATTTCTGACTACTGTGAACAACGGTTTCAGAGGTATTGCGCAACTTTTACGGACTCACAATAAAACATACAAAAGCAATACCAAAATAGATTTTCCTGGGAAATTTGTTAAGGAACATTCTTTCCAGAGTAATGACTTGTATAAAAGGCAAAATAAGTAACCAAAAACAAAAATACTCTTCCACACCATGGGCTATGTTCACACGTAGTGTTTTTGATGCGTTTTTGCACTTTTGCATTGCTTTCAATTGTGACAAATGCATTCACCGGGAAATGTAATTTTAACATTTTACAACCTTATCTGGCCATGTGGTTTGTGAGACATGATCAGACACATCCTGTTTTATTTATGAAGGAGGGACTCTGAAAGTTGCAAAGCCTATTTTTATAGGGCCATCAGGCGGCCTTTGCTATTCTTAAAGGGCCAGCAGTCGGCCCTCACTATTCTTAGATAGCCATCAGGCGGCTATGCTTTGTTGCTCCCATTACTAAAGAGTGGGTCTCCTATACTGTTATTGCGTATGCAGTGAGTGGCAGATCTGCCAAAAATTTGGACATACCCCAAAACCCATTTGAAAATTTGGATGAACCCCAAACCCCTTTGAAGAGACTTAGAGGAGGGCCTCCTGACAAAAAATGTGTTGACCTATGCAGTGAATGCAAGGGCTGAAAAAAATATTGGGAGGCACTCCAATGCCCCTTGGAAGTAACATAAAGGGCCTCATGAAAAAATGTTCCCATTATTAGGAAGTGGGTCTCCCATAGTGTTGGCCTATGCAATGAATTCAAGGGCTGAAAAAAAAATTGGGAGGCACTCCAATGCCCCTTGGAAGAGACGTGGAGGAGGGCCTCATAAAAAAATGTTCCCATTAGAAAGGAGCGGGTCTCCTATACTTGTCATGCCCATGCACTAAGTGTATGGGCTGACAAACATTTACCCCTGGTTTTTTTTTACGGGCATCATAAACACCCTTTAAAAAAATTATGTGTGAATTGCATCACGGACCACGGTCACCCTGGTGATATGGTGGTGGAGGATGAGGATGATGAGAAGGAGGAGGATAGGAGAATATAGCCAAAATCAGGAAGCGTATACCCATGTGTGGGTGTAAAAAGGAGAATGGGAATACACCTTCCAAAAAAAGATACTGGATTTGAGTTTATTTTACGCTGCTATCATTTGGTGGTGTTGAGAAGTTTGGCCAAATCCAGTCCTTGCTTATTTTTATCAGCCTGTCAGCATTTTCAGTTGACAGGCGGATGCACTTATCAGTTATAATTCCCCCAGCGGCACTAAAAACCCGCTCTGATAAAACGCTAGCAGCAGGGCAGGCCAGGACCTCCAAGGCGTAGAGAGCCAGTTCATTCTACGTGTACAGCTTGGATACCCAATAATTATAAGGCACAGAGGAATCATGGAGGATGTTGGTACGGTAGGCAAGGTACTCCCTCACCATCTTCCGAAACTGTGCACTCCTTCCGAGAGTACCCCGCGCCTCAGGGCCTGTGCGATGGAAGGGGCTGAGAAAACTGTCCCAGAACTTTGACAGTGTTCCCCAACCTCTGCTGGATTGGAGTTATGTCTCTCTCGGCTGTACTCCTTGGTTGTCCAACCAACTGTGACCTCTGCCGCCAGCATTTTCAGATGGAAATTTTTTTAATAGTTCCGCAACAAGGGTCTTCTGGTACTGCCCCATTTTTGTAGACCTGTCCGCTTCAGGAATAAGAGTTATAAAGTTCTCCTTGTAGCGTGGGTCTAGAAGTGTCACCAACCAGTAATGACTGTCAACCAAAGTTTTGAGAACGCGAGGGTCACAGGAAAGGCAGCGTAACATAAACTCAGCCATACGTGCCTGACTGCTAACAGGCAAGACTTCCGTGTCCTCACCTAGATGACAACTGACCATGCTCTCCCCCACCTACTCCTCCTCCTCTCTGTCCTCAGGCCATCCACGCTAAACAGACGGTATGATAGTTGTGCAGGTGGTACCGTCTGTAGCACATAAAATAGCTCCTTCCTCCTCCTCTTCCTCATTGTCACCCAATCCACGTTGGGATGAGATGAGGCTGGGCTGTGTGCAATAACCCTGTATGGTTCCTTGTCCATCTCATCGTGCTCTGCCTGCAATGCATACTCTTTGATTGTGAGAGAGCGTGTCAGAAGACAGAGAAGTGGGATGGTGACGCTAATTATGGCGTTATCGTCGCTCACCATCTGTTATGACCTGCAACAAGTACTAAGGAAAGAGAGGGGAAAGCTATCCCTACAGTAAGACTAAGCTGAATCCCTACGATGTAGCGGGCCGCCTGTTCCTAGCAAACAGACCCGCCTAAGTCCTCAGCTAGTCTGAACGAAGACCTATAGCATAAGGGGAGGGGTCCCTAAAAGAACTAAGGACTGTAACAAAAATGGGACACCTCCTAAACAGAGAAGTTGTTGCAGAACACAAAAAGATAAACTGACAAAAAGGTACTAGAGGTCCCAGAAGGACCAAGCGAACTGACAGAGAAAGGCACAGAAGCACCTGGCTATCAAAACAGTCAAACAACACTGAAGTCCATCACAGCCAAAAGGGCGGAGCTGTAATATAAAGGCAGATGGTCATGTGACCGCAACACACAAGATGGAAAAAACAAACGGAAGGGTTCTAACACCATCTTGGTGGAGTCCTCAAGTTTTGGAGGATAGTACAGATGTCTGACATCCATGTCCACTCCTGAGGTCTTAAGTGTATAGTCTGAATTGAATATCAACTGCCCTGTTGATGCTGGTAATTAACAACTGCCCTTTCTGCTCACAAATCCTTCCTAACATCTTCAATGTAGAGTTCCAATGCGTGGGGACATCACACACCAGTCGGTGAGCCGGAAGCTGCAAACAGTGCTGAAGCACGGCAAGGGCGGCGGAAGCTGCAGTTGACTTTCTAAAATGGGCACAGAGGCAGTGTACTTTGACAAGCAGATCCGACAGCTCCGTGTAGGTTTCGAGAAACCGCTGAACCACGAGGTTAAACACATGGGCAAGGCATGGTACATGTGTGAGCTTGCCTCGCCTCAGAGCCACCACCAGGTTCTGGCCATTGTCACACACAACCATGCCTGGCTGTAGGTTCAGCAATGTGAGCCACAGATCTGCCTGCTCTTTCAGTGCTGTCCACAACTTTTCAGCATTGTGCGGTTTGTCACCTAAGCATACTAGCTTCAGCACAGCCTGTTGCCGCTTGGCTGAGGCAGTGCTGCAGTGCTTCCAGCTTTTGACTGATGTGGTAATTTTGGAGATGGAGGCTGAAGAGGAGGAGGGGGCTGAGGAGGATGAGGTGCAGGAGTTGTAGACTGTGGGGGCAACCCTGATTGACCTAGGGCCTACAATCCTCGGTGTCGGGAGGATGTGTTCCGTCCCAAGGTCCGACTGGGTCCCGGCTTACACTATGTTAACCCAGTGTGCTGTCAGCGAGATGTACCGTCCCTGCCCACGAGCACTTGTCCATGTGTCCGTGGTTAGGTGGACTTTGCCAGTAACTGCATTATTGAGGGCATGGCTAATGGCCAATATCTTCCACACAACAAATGGCTGAATTTGGAGCCAACTTATATGTGATCCGTGTGATGGACAAACCACACTTTTAAATAGCTGGCCTGTAGGTAACTATGTTTAATAGCAAACTGGTGTCAATAACTTTGCTGACACACTGCAACAAAATTTTAATGGAGGCCAGAAATGGCAGAATTTTCAGCGCAATTATATGTGATCTGTGTGACGGACAAACTACAGTTTTAAATAGCTGGCCTGTAGGTAACTATTTTTAACAGCAAACTTTTCTAAATAACTTCACTGACACAATGAACACAATTTTAATGGAGGCCAGAAGTGGAAGAATTTTCAGCGCAGTTATATGTGATCCGTGTGACGGACAAACCACAGTTTTAAATATCTGGCCTGTAGGTAACTATTTTTATCAGCGCCAACCTCGTGTCAATAAGTTCGATGACACACTGCAACAAAATTTCAATGGAGGCCAGAAATGTCAATATTTTCAACTCAATTACATATGATCCGTGTGACGGACAAACCACAGTTTTAAATTGCTGGATTTTTAGCGCTGTAATATTGAAAGGACCTGGTTGTATTCTGCAGTGCCAACAAGCATATGGTGCAGAAAAACGGTGTTCTCTGGATTGCTTTTTAAGCAAATTATCAGGATTAAGATAAAAAAAATATTCCTGACCCCTGATACCTGGGGCTATTTTACAAATATCTGTAAAAGCACCAGCAGACAGAACTGGAATGGACCCTCTTGCTATATGCACTGCAGTCTGCTATATACCCTGCCTGCCTGTCTAATACTGATATCTCTGCAGCTGGATTAGTCCTCAAAAGTACTGTTAGTTGAGATGGATATGTAGAGAATCTTGTAGAATACTTATGACTCGCCCCCTGAGCCGTGGGGCACTCGGATCCGGGCAGTAGGGGAATGATGGGAGTAGCAGTGGCAACCCGGTTCCGTGGCTCAGGGTGGTCAGGCCAGTGGTAGTCCGTTATGTGCTGATGTTTATGTCCGACTACGCCACCCGTGGATTTGTGGTTATTAGGAACCGCCGCTGCAAGCAGACCGCTGGGGCTGATGAGGTGTGCAGCTAGGGTAGTGTTACTGGTCCCTTCGGTTGTGGCAGGGCCTCCAGGCTTCTTAGGCCAAAGAATATACAGTCCCTTGCGGACTGGTTCTCTGCTGGGGGATGTGGAATCCTTCCAGCCTCAGACACCAAAGTCTGGTAAGGTCAGTCTCTGATTTGCCAAGACAGGCTCTCTTCGCCTCTCGTCTCTGGCTGGTGGCTCTCCTACTGCCACACTTCCTCTTAGGTGCAATCAACTTTCTGTCCCTGCTCCACTCTGGGACACGTCTCAGTGCAGAGACAGGCCATCCAGTTCTCACTAACCCTGCCCCCAGCACCAGCTTTTATAGGGGCAGCCTGCTCCCCCTACTGGCCTGAGACAGGAGGCATTGCATGCTAATGTTCCCCTGACTAGAGAACCTCCCCCCTTCTCTCAGACACAGCTTTAATTACATTTTGTGGCATCCAGGCCAGGGTGACACATTCCCCCCTAGTGAAATTTAGTACTCCGGGACTAAACAGTAAACAAAGACAATATGCATAACAATAAAACATTAATAGACAGACGACGCACAAATTGAGTTCTTAAGGTCACAGTGTGTCCTGTGACCGGGTGTCCATATCACCAATACAACGGGGAGCCTTAACCAGGTGGGGGTCTGTCCTACCCCAAGTCCTTTACAGTCTTAGTTCATTCCTGGGTTAGGCTCCGAACGCAGTCCATACAAGGTTCCAGTTATAAAAAGTCCATAACCTTTGAGTCCTTACGGTAGCTGCAAGAAACTGAAACACACTATTAATAAACATGCAGGTAACTTGGCAAACATTTTGACATTTTGCAACAGGGTTATTTACAGTTTTAGTACACTCTATATTTTCCAGCGAGCGGGTATCTGCCCCTTTGTGCTCCTGGTTGACCTATGTAGCCCACTGTCTGGTGGTGGACCAACCTGGCTTTCCCCACTAGCGTTAGGGGTACAGCTACCAGCTGGGTGTACAGGTAGGGTAGGCAGCTGTCTGCGGGTCCTTTGGCTTACCGCAGGCATGGCAGACTCACTGTCAGCAGAGGGTTGACTCTCCTGGGCTGCTGGTACAGGCTCTTCTGCCTCTGGAACCGCTTGCTCCTCTTCACCTTCCGGCTCTGGTGTTGGTTGTTGCTGTGCCGGTTGCAGGAAATGCAGGACGGGTACCACTATGGCATCATTTATGCGAGTCCAGGACTGAGGGAACTCTCCAAGAACAGTGCTGATCATTTCTTCCTTGTCCTCTGCGGGTTCAAGGTCACTCTGATCCTCTTCTGCACTACGGAGTTGCTCGGGGCACCTTTTGAGGTGGTCTCTGGAGACGACACTAGTGGTTTCTCCCCCGTCCTTGGTGATTACGCACACCTTTGGGTTGTCGTGGTCAGACTGCAGTACGGTGTAGGGTTCCCTTTCCCACTGGTCGTCCAACTTATGTAGCCTTCTTTTTAGCTTTAGGACTTGCTCACCAGGTTCTAGGGGACCAGCAGGGGCGTGTTGATTGAAGAGTTTTTCTTGCCTCTCTCTCACCTGGGCCAGGCTCTTCTCCACACTCTCCTGTTCCTTCTTGTACTGCAGTTGCCTTTCCGTATCCCAGTCCGCATCCGGGGAGGTGTCCTCAGGTATTGGGACTCCCATCTCCAGGTCTACCGGCAGCTTACCTGGTCTAGCTCGCATCAGGTAAGCCGGGGTGCAGTTTGTAGCATTCACCGGGATATTGTTGTATAGGTCTATCAGGTCCGGCAGTTTTTCTGGCCACAGGCTGCGTTCCTCCAGGGGCAACGTCTTCAGGAGATCAATGACTATATTGTTCATCTTCTCACACATCCCGTTGGTTTGGGGGTGGTAAGGCGTTGTACGAATCTTCTTACAGCCATAGAGGTTGCAGAACTCCTGGAAGATTTCAGCCTCGAACGCTGGACCCTGGTCTGTCAGGACCTGTTCCGGATACCTGTGTGGATGGCAGAAATATTGCTGGAAGGCTCTGGCCGCTGTTTGGGATGTCAAGTCTTTTATCGGGACCACAACGAGAAAACGGGAATAGTGGTCCACGATTGTCAGGGCATAGATGTATCCTGACCGTCTGGGAGCCAATTTGACATGGTCCAGAGCTACCAGCTCAAGAGGCTGCGTGGTGACGATGGGCCTCAAGGGTGTCTTCTGGCTGGCACGGTCCTTCCTCCTTAGGTGACAAGGGCCACAGTCTCTGCACCATTTTTCTACAGCTCCTCTCATGCCGACCCAAAAGAACCTTCCTCTTAGCAGGAACTCCAGTTTCTTCCAACCGAAGTGTCCCGCTCGGTCATGGTAAGCCCCCAGGACCATAGCTGCATCCCGCCTTGGGACCACGACTTGCCAGGTCAGCTCGTGCGTCCGGTGGTTAACAATCCTTCTGCACAACTTGCCTTCGTAGAGGAACAGCTTGCTCTTTTCCTTCCATAGCTGCTTGGCTTCCTCTGGGGCATCTGGATCTAAGCGGGCGTCTTCCCGGGTCAGCAGATCTTTCACCAGGCGGACTGCAGGGTCACTATCTTGGGTCTCGGCCCAGCTGTGGTGAGGTAGAGGATTGATCATCACGGTTGTTATATCCTCCTCCTTAACGCAGTGGGAGTATTGAGCGGCTCCATACCGGTGAAACGCGGGGAGTTCTACCTCCTCCAGCTCTTCTGGGTCTTCGTCACCTTCAGGTAAGTGAGGCATCCTCGATAGGGCGTCAGCGTTGGCATTGGTTTTGCCTGCCCGGTACTTGATCACAAAGTCATAGTTGGAGAGACGGGCCATCCACCGCTGCTCCAGGGCACCCAGTCTTGCATTGTCCAGGTGTGTCAACGGGTTGTTGTCCGTGTACACGGTGAACATTGCGGAGGCCAGGTAATGCTTGAAGCGTTCTGTCACGGCCCACACCACTGCCAAGAATTCTAGCTTGAAGGAGCTGTAATTCTCCGGGTTCCTCTCGGTGGGTCTCAGCTTCCGGCTGGCGTACGCGATCACCCTTTCTCTGCCCTGTTGGTTTTGGGACAGTACGGCTCCCAGTCCCACATTACTGGCATCTGTGTGGAGAATGAAAGGCTGGCCATAATCAGGGTAGGCCAGGATCTCATCCCCCGTGAGGGCCATCTTCAACTGGTGGAAGGACTCCTCTTCTGGTTTATCCCACTTGAAGGGTGGCTTTTGACTTCTGGACTTAGACTGTCCGATCAGGAGGTCCTGCATAGGAGCTGCCATCTTAGTGAACCCGGGGATGAACCTTCGGTAGAAGCCTACCAACCTGAGGAACTGTCTCACCTCTTTGATGTTCGAGGGGCTTGGCCAGCTCTTGATTGCCGTGACCTTGTCAGGGTCGGGGGCCACTCCTTCCGCACTTACCACGTGCCCTAGTTACTGGACCTTCGGTTTCAGCAGGTGACACTTCGATGGTTTCACCTTCAGGCCATAGCCTGCCAGGGCTTCGAACACCTCGGCCAGGTGCTTGAGATGGTCCTCATAGGTCTTCGAATAGACCATCACGTCGTCCAGGTAAAGGAGGACCGTCTCGAAGTTTCGGTGCCCTAGACAGCATTCCATCAGCCGCTGGAAGGTCCCTGGTGCGTTGCAGAGCCCGAAAGGCATACAGTTGAACTCACTCAGTCCCATCGGGGTGGTGAAGGCGGTCTTCTCCTTGTCAGTCTCTGCCACAGGAACCTGCCAGTACCCGCTAGTAAGGTCCAAAGTAGAAAAGAAGTTAGCAGATTTTAGTGCGGCTAAAGACTCCTCTATTCTAGGCAGCGGATATGCGTCTTTGTGGGTGATATGGTTGATTTGTCTATAGTCCACGCACATTCTCATGGTGCCGTCTTTCTTTTTGACCAGAACCAAGGGGGCTGCCCAGGGGCTACAGCTGTCTCTAATAACCCCAGCTTCTTTCATCTCTCTTAGCATGCCCTTTCCGTTCTGATAATGTGCAGGGGGTACAGGTCTGTGTCTTTCTTTTATCGGTGGGTGGCTCCCTGTGGGGATGTGGTGTTCTATCCCCTTTACTCTGCCGAAGTCCAGCGGGTGATTACTAAAGACTCTCTCGTACTCCTGTACCACCCGGTAGACTCCTTGTTTTTGGTGCAGGGGAGTGGAGTCGGCACCCACGTGGAGTTTCTGGCACCAGTCCTCCTTTTGTTTCTGGGAGCCATTACCCTCCGCCTGAGGAGATGGAGGCAAGGGTTCCACGGCCCTGATAGCTTTGTGTTCGACAACAAACAGTTTGGCGAGTGTAGCGTACCTGGGTAAGTGTACTTCCCTCTCCCCAATGTTGAGGATGCAGACGGGCACCCTCCCATGCCGGACATCAACCACCCCCCGGGCTGTCAAAATGGTGGGCCTGCTGTCTGAGTACACGGGTTCTACCATAGCTTGGTAGTCTCTACCTCTCAACCCGATTGCAGTCCGACACCAGATCATCATTTCACTTTTGGGAGGCATGGAAATGGGGAATGGGTCACTCAGTCTTACGCTACCGATCTCACCACCAGACAGTTCTACCTGCTGCCGTCTCATCAGGGCTTTTATCTCCTTGTTGAGGACTCTCTGTTGGCTGGAACTAGCATTCACCGCCACCTGTTGTAAGATTACAATTACCTCTGAAAGACAATTTTCAATTACGTTAGTACCCACAGTTATTTTAGGGTGACTTTCACGACGATCAAAGTCCACAATAATTACTCCCTGTGCCGGCAGTTCAACTTTACCAATTTTAATGGTCATCTCCTTGAACCCCATCTGCGGCACGGGTAAGCCATTACTGGCGATGATGCTCAAGTTACTGTCTGGATACCGTGTGATATCAGCATCAGTCCAATACTGCTTAAAAAGTACATAAGGGATAGTGGTTACTTGTGACCCAGTATCCAGCAAGGCGCTCATGGGGATACCGTCCAGCACCACGGGTAAAACCGGGAGCCCCCCAAAGTACTTATTACGCCAATTGTAAGGGCCTGGTGATCTTATGCCTGGGGGTTGGCCCTCTGCCCCAGGTTGGACCCGTTTAAATTACAGTACCTGGAAATGTGTCCGGGCTGGTTGCATCGACGGCAAATGGGCTGTCCATCCTCTGTGTAGCGGTCTGTGGGCCTCCCTCGGAACGACGGGATCCTCCTCTGTCGACGCCACGGGACATCCTCCGGACTTGAAGCCAGCTCGATGGGTCTTGACGGGTCCACTTGCAACGCCTGGACGGTCCTGGTCAACGCCGCGACGCTCCTGGTCAGCTCCTGGACTTGGTGGTGCAGGTCTTTCGACGGGGCTTGGTTCAGGGCCTGTGCATCAGCCCCCACGGGGTCCATAGAGGAGGGCGCCGCCTCCTGGTGGTAGGTGAGAGCAGGGCACCGGGGGTTTATAGCGCCACTGGTTGCAGATTCACGTAGCACCCTTATGGCCCTGTCCTTAAATTGGGCAAAGGTCAGGTCGGGGTTCTGAAAGAACATGAGGCGCAGTTGGGCCCTGTGGGCGCTAGACAGCAGACCTTCAATGAATTGTTCTGTTAGCAGCTTATCCGTTTCCTGCACACTGCCAGGGTCAGTTTGTTGAATAGCCCTCAGGGCTTCCTGCAGATTTAGGGCATAGTCTCTGATGCTGTCCTGTGCCCGCTGCTTACATCCATAGAACCTCATTTTAATCTCAGCGGAGGTACGTGTGTCAAAGGTACCCCGCAGCCGGGCCAGAATACCCTTCACAGTCCTTTTCTCCTCAGTGGGCCATGATTTTACCTCCCTTTGGGCTGCGCCAGTTAACTGCCCTGTCAATATGCTGACCTTCTGCTCCTCTGTCAGGGGGTAAACCTGGAACAAACTGTACAGCCTTTCTTTAAAGTCAGTTAGGGCATGGGGCTCCCCTGAGTATTTGGGCAGCCAGGCCGCTCCAGGGATGTAGGGCAAGGAAAAGGGCATTACCGCTGCTGCAGCTGCGTTGGTGGTAGTGGGCGCCTCTGTGTCCGACATCTTCCTCCCCCCTAGTTAAGCGTGGCCTACCTTCCGACGATCCTCTTCTGTAGGCCGCGACTCCGCTGCTGCTGCTATGGATGAGGACCTGGCGTCGCGTCCTGATGACGTCAGCGTCGGTCTCTCTCCCTTCCAGGACCTTGCGCAGCGTCGGTGCGTGGGGCGGAGCTTCGGATCTCGCGCGGTTTTGACGTCCACGCCCCTCTTCTTCCCACGCGGCGTCCTGAAGATGGCGTCCGATGGCGGGAAACAGCTGCGGATGGCGGGAAGATGGCAGAAGACGGCGGGAAAAGGTCCAAGATGGCGTCTGATGGCGGGAATCGGCTCCGGATGGCGGGAAACGACTCCGTACGGCGGGAAACTTCACCACAGGTAAGTTACAAAAGTCTTTTTCAGGCACGCAGTACCCGGTGGTTGCGGGCACGAAATCTTGCCGACTACGCCAAAGCTGTTCCGTGGCTCAGGGTGGTCAGGCCAGTGGTAGTCCATTATGTGCTGATGTTTATGTCCGACTACGCCACCCGTGGATTTGCGGTTATTAGGAACCGCCGCTGCATGCAGACCGCTGGGGCTGATGAGGTGTGCAGCTAGGGTAGTGTGACTCCCCACGGGAAGAGTGCGGCCCCAGGGCAGTATAGTGGATGGTGGGAGTGATGGTAGTGAGGGTCCCAGTGCTGATAGTGCTGGAGAAGCAAGGAGCACACAGACAACAGGTTGCAGTCCAGGGTCTTTACTAGAACAGGTAAATTGACCCATAAACAGTCCCGGCTAGGAGGGGGACCTGGATGTCTGAGAGCAACGGGGAAATTGGCTCTGGTCAGGGTGAGGGTGTAGGCCTACCGTGCTTTCTGCGCTCCTTCTGGCTATCTCCTCCTGATAGGGTAACAGCCCACGTTTCCGAGCTTTCCGTGTATTCTCGCCTGTATGGCCTGCGACGTGGGTTCCTTTCTGCTCCCAGCCTTGTACGG
Organism: Phyllobates terribilis; assembly: GCF_046119375.1. Lineage (NCBI taxonomy): Eukaryota > Metazoa > Chordata > Amphibia > Anura > Dendrobatidae > Phyllobates > Phyllobates terribilis. The sequence goes on from NW_027362764.1 coordinate 256,911,801, forward strand.
CTTTACTGGTCCCTTCGGTTGTGGCAGGGCCTCCAGGCTTCTTAGGCCAAGGAATATACAGTCCCTTGCAGACTGGTTCTCTGCTGGGGGATGTGGAATCCTTCCAGTCTCAGACACCAAAGTCTGGTAAGGTCAGTCTCTGATTTGCCAAGACAGGCTCTCTTCGCCTCTTGTCTCTGGCTGGTGGCTCTCCTACTGCCACACTTCCTCTTAGGTGCAATCAACTTTCTGTCCCTGCTCCACTCTGGGACACGTCTCAGTGCTGAGACAGGCCATCCAGTTCTCACTAACCCTGCCCCCAGCACCAGCTTTTATAGGGGCAGCCTGCTCCCCCTACTGGCCTGAGACAGGAGGCATTGCATGCTAATGTTCCCCTGACTAGAGAACCTCCCCCCTGCTCTCAGACACAGCTTTAATTACATTTTGTGGCATTCAGGCCAGGGTGACACACTTACACTAACTAATAAACAACCAAATCTCTCCCTAGCTCAGCAGCACCTCTCCCTACACTGCCTGATTGCGGAGTAGACTGTGATGAGCACGGTGGCGCCAAGTCTGATATAGACCTGATGACGCTGTACGGCTAGCCAATCACTGTAATGCCACAACCAACATGGCTGCGGCATTACAGTGTGTGGCAGACAATCCCTGCATGTTGATTGGCGCTCTAAAGAGCGCCAAACATGCAGGAAGGGGAACCGAGCTCCGACCGAGCAACCCCGGAAATACGCGGCTTGTGCCCAGCATCTCTAGCAGTGACATGCCCAGGCGAGCACCGAGCAGTAGCGAGCATGCTCGCTCATCACTATTTATGATATGTGACTTCAAGCAAAGGAGTCATCAGTCAAGCAGGAAGGAGAGAATGTGCTGGGTGGGGAATTGAGCTGCAGTGACAGAGGCTTCAGATCTACAAATAGTTCTTCTGCTTCATTTGCAAGCAACATTGGTGTCTTATGATAATCATCTCAACATTGACAACACAATACAACCTTTAGGAGCCCATACACTGTTTCTTCACAGGGACCCTCTTACAGAATGCACCTGTTCATCACTAACGGGAAGCTTCAATTGCCCAAGTTTGGTTCACCATTCCTATGAACAAACAAAAGAAAGAAACATGTCAGTCTGGAGTATATTTGAGTTTTCAAGCACAAACAACTTGTAATAAGATATTACAAATGATTTACCTTTTCCACTTTTCCACTTCTGTGGGTTTTTCTTTTCACTCTTTTCCATGAGTCACACTGAAGCACTGAGTTCTCAGCCTCAAAAATCCCATAAGTCAAAGGTGTCTTGATCGCCAAAATATATAACTATGCATTTAGTCACTGTAAATCACAAATATCAAAAATAAAGCAATATCCTTTCTTACTCAATATGGATTTGATGACAGAACTTTTGGATATTTTAAACATATGTGTTTTTCCTTTTACTCTGTCAGCTTATCAAGACACAACTACTTCCAAGCTCATTTTATAAAATGAGTGATAAATATGGCTGGATGAGGCTTGCATATTGATTTAATGGGAACAGTCCTTTCCGAAAAAAGCAATGTTTTTGCACCTGGCCATCCCAGCTAATATATCTATGCTAAACAGGCCAGTGATGGCTAAGATTGTAATCATTATGACTGATCACAAATCATAGCTAAGTCAACTTCAATTGTGATCATCTCTGGAATTGTGAGCTACAAACCACCCAAAAGTTTTATACATCTCAAAAACATGGGTCTAATACTGGAAGAATTAAACAAAACACTTTCACCACAGTGCCAGATGTGTAAAAATGTAAAGCATTCTTAAGGAACATGCTTAGCTCCAAGACTATTAAAATACAAATCGTGATAAAACCATTGTGACCCCACTTATAGATGGAAATGGTGAAAAATAAAGTAAAAACGAAAAATAAGAATATAAGGCTAAATATATTATGGACTTTTTGTGGTAAAGATTAACTATTTCTCAGGTTTTGAAATGGACTACAATTTGTCATTACGCAACTTTTACTTATTTCTCATTATGGATCCTATTTTTTATATAAATGGGACCAATATATTTCCATTATAGGAAACATATAGCCCCACAAATCAGCTTTTGACCTGTAAATGTAAGGTTATTGCATAGTTAAGCTTTAACAAGGAACACAGAAGTTCACAGCAAACCTGAATGATCCACCTTTGGGTATATTCATACGTGGCATATCTGTTATATTAATGCAACTGACATATTCTGAAAAGGGATGTTTTGGTGGCAAACAATGAGGAGTTCCAAATGTTTTAGCAATAAATATGCCACTTGCTAATATACCCTAATTGGTTTTGGGACATGACACAGTTTCTCTTTTTGATGTATTTTTCCATCCTTGTATAGTGGACTGCCCTCTGAACCCCTGCCCTGGGTATAATACAACATGGGGATTTTTTAATAAAAAATTTTGTTCAAAACTTCTGATTTAAAATTTGAGACATTTTTCTCATCTTGCTGCTTTTAAAATTGTCAAAAAAGTGATGGATTAAGCGTTAGGGATGGTGAAAGAAAAGTTTCAACAAACCTGTTAATTATCTTGATAGAAAATGGACCAAAAAGTGGAGAAAAATCTACACTAGTTCACAGCATGTATATATTTAAAGCACCACTGCACAATTTTTTTTTTAACCGCTAGAGTGGTGTAACTAATTTATATTCACTGCACTTATTCTCAAACTTACCAGCCGCCATCTTCATCTGTTCTCAGCGCCGCTTGGATCGGTCTCCAGCAGTTTGTGATCTGCCAGATTGCTCCAGTGTTTGCTGAGTGATATGGAAGTCACAGCTCAATGTAAGTTTTTGAGAGCCAGAACGAGACCAGAACGAGGCTCTCATAGACTTACACTGAGATCTTATGACCGTTACCTCTAACTTCCGTTCAGTCAAAAGTTGCAGTCACAAGATGGCGGTGTGGGATCGGACCAGCACTGGGTACAGCTGAAGACAGAGGCTGGTAAGTATAATACTAGGGTCAGGGAACTTATGCTAGTGCACCAGCACTGAAATAAAAAAATACTCTGGAATGGAACTTTAACTTTATGTCCCTATGAGACATCATAGATGTGCCAAATGGGAGAGAGATACACATGTTTTTAGTAAAAGAGAGTTTTGTACTTGTTACTGTTATTTTTCCAACTTTCATCAGTCAGAGCTCGCCTTCTCTATATTTGTCTCCTGGCAGAAGAGAACAAATTACTTAAGTTTGATTACCAAAGTGCTGTGTACAGTATTCTTCTGTCCAGTGCACATTATATCTGATGGTACTGGACACAAAACTGTTCCCAAATTTATGGGCTAATTTTTATCATCAGTCATTTGTCTGGTGTGTCTGTTCTGTGTCAGAGGGAATCATGGTGTGAGGGTCAGATATGTACAGTGGGGGAAAATAAGTATTTGATACACTGCCATTTTGCAAGTTTTCCTATCTTAAAGAATGGAGATGTCTGTAATTTTTATCGTAGGTATACTTCAACTGTGAGGCAAAATCTTAAAAAGAAATTGCATGAAATACGTTTTTGATACAATTGTTAAACAGGACTTAATATTTAGTACAGAAACCTTTGTTTGCAATTATAGAGATCAGACATTTCCTGTAGTTCTTGACCAAGTTTGCACACACTGCAAAAGGGATTTTGTCCCACTCCTCTATACAGATCTTCTCCAGATCTTTCAGGTTTCGGAGCTGTCGCTGGGCAACATTGAGTTTCAGCTCCCTCCAAAGACTTTCTATTGGGTTCAGGTCTGGAAACTGGCTAGTAGTGTTGAGCCACCCCCGTAGTGTTCGAGTTCGGTTCGGTTCGTCGAACTGTTCGTCGAACACCGTTAAAACCAATGGCAGGCAAACAAAAACACATAGAAAACACCTTCAAAGGTGTCCAAAAGCTGACAAACTGCTCAGAAGACACAACTAACACATGCAAAAGTGACAAGTACATATAGTCATGCGAAAAGAAAAGAGGTGGAGGAGTAAAAGGAGGGGTAGACACAGATATAGGCATGTCATGCCCTTCTAAAATCCAAAAAGTGAGAAGCCGACACGTTCAGTCCGCTCCTGCCCGTGCCACCTCCGACACGCCGGGTTTGTGCCAGAGCCTCGGTGAACCCTGACGGCCAGCCCCGCTCTCCCAATACTGGTGCCTGTCCGCTGGTGGGTCGAGCGAGCCCCCCTGTGGTGGAGGCAGCTCTAAGCTTTTTAATTTAAATTGTCTCTCTAATTTGAATGAATACACTTTAAATCCATTTACAAGGATCTATTGGAGGGCAAGTCTCATGCCAACAGCCGCGTAATTCCAGCTCCAGTAGCGTCCACTAAAGCTGCTGCAGTTAAAAAGCTTTTATAACGATCGAGCTCGGCTGTCCACCGCAAGGCATCCTACTGCCAGTCCCAGCCCCTATGCCTTGGGGTGCCTCCTGATGCTCTTCACTGAGTATCCCGTGGTCCCGAAGCATTTCCTTTGAAAAAATTAAGTGTCCAAACTACAGGTGTAGTAGCTTGCTTAACAGCCGGGATAATCCGCTGACTAGCAGACACTGCTACTAGGCACAAAGTATTTCCTGGGCTAGATGCAGTTAAAAATTTGTAATTAGATACTCTCGTTGGATGCTGAGAAAGCATTCCATAGAGTCTCCTGGCACGCCATATATGATTCTCTTAAAAAGCTTGGGGTAGGGGTCTAGGGGACCCTTTTATAGCCAAAATCACGGCCCTGTATCGCAATACATCACCTAGGCTGAAGATAAATGGAACTGTAGCACCTTGAGGGCTCGGTTGCTACAGAGGTATTGCACCTCACCCAGAGGTGTGATATCTCACTCTCAGATAAGGATGTAGTGTGGATCAGGACCCGACACCTGCATGCATTACACCACATTGCCGTGGGGCAGGGCGACCAATATGCCCCTGAGATGGGCACGACAGTCCCTGTCCCTGGCTGGAGTGGGGGGAGGGAACACTGAGGAAGGGGAACCCTGTAGTGCAGGAGCAGGGAGGAAGCAGTTCCTGGGTGCATTGAGAAGGGAGTATAAAAGGTGGGCACCATCTTAGTTCAGTGCAGAGAAGTCTGAGCAGAAGTGGCAGGGAGCAGGGGCTCTGCATGAGCTCTGCTCCGGAGGCGGGCCTAGTAACAGAGGCCCAGGCCTGGAAGAGGGAGAAGGAAGGAAGAGGAGCGGAGAAGGCTCCAGGAACGAGGAACGAAGGGATCCCAGGGGTGGGGACGGGCGAGTCGCCACCGAACGCCCGAATCCACCTGCGTGGAGGGGTCAGGCCAAAGGGGGAGACCGGTCCCCGAAACTAGTGGAGGCAGGAAACGACCCTCAGCTAGAAACAGGAGGCTGTGACATTTTATGTGGCGCAGCCCCTCGCTACACCCGCTAGGAAGGCACCACATAGGGTCAGGGAACCTCTCGCCAAGTTTACCAAGAGGAGACCCGAGGCAGCCGGACAGAAGGGTTGGTAAGAAAGGCCAGACAAAGGACACACAAAGGGGGTCCTGTGAAGCGCTCCAAAGGTATCTGGGAGTTGTCTGAGCCCCTCACCTGGTGAGCACAGTACGACGTGGGCAGCCGTTACCTGCAGACGTGGTCTGGATAATAAGAACTGTGAGTAAAGGCCCTGGACTGCATCACTGACTCCGTGTCGTTACTGCTGCTGCCCTGCACCATCAACCCCATCCTCCGCATACACTGCCCTGAGGCTATACTCCTCCCGTGGGGAGTTATGCTACGCTCTGCTGCACCCACAACACCAGCCTCAGCGGTATGCCCTGGAGCGGCGGTTCACTCTGACCGCAATCCACGGGTGGCGTAGTCGGACATTTAAACATCAAAACCACATAAATAGTTCCGCCACTGGTTTGACCGCCCTGAGCCACGGAACCGGGTCGCCGCCACGGAGACTACAACCACCAGCATCCACCAAAAAGGGTCCGGCTCCGGGTGTCCCAAGGCCCAGGGGGCGCGTCAGAACATTTTCATCACCTTTCACAATCACCAATGGGACAAGGCAGGGATGTTCTCTGTCCCCTCTCTTATACATCCTAGTGACGGAGCACCTGCTCTCATCAATTCGCCATAACCCCAATATTAGGTGGATTGAGGTGGGAGGCACCGAGTACAAGTGCTCTCTATTTGCTGATGATGTCCTAGTATATATCACTCAATCACATATATCCATCCATGCTGTTATGGCTGAAATAGATCACTTTGTTACATGGTCAAATTTTAAAATCAATGCAGCGAAGTCTGAGGCCCTCGATGTCTCCCTCCCCAAATCCATATAGGATTCCATCCAGTCCAACTTTCCCTTTGCCTGGCCCTCACAGGGTATCAAATACTTAGGAATTCCTATTCATAGAGACCTCTCCCATCTATGTTATCTTAATTTTGGGCCCTTTATTGAACAACTCCATACAGACCATGGTTGGCAAGTTAGAACTGTAAGATTCACTACGTGAACCACTGGTGTTTTGTGGAAAAGCACATGTACACTGTGTTCCAAATTATTATGCAAAAAGTGTTTAGGAGTGATAAGGGAAGAATTTGTTTGTTTGTCAGTTAAACTCATTGATGGTGATGTGTGTCAGGGCTCTTTATATCACTGTAAGCAATTGCAGACACCTGTGCTAATTAGTTTGGCAGGTGTGTCCAATGAAAGGCAAGACTACTTAAGAAGGCTGTCTCACATTATTAAGCAGCCTACATTTTCTGCCAAAATGGAAAAGAAAAAGGATGTGTCGGCTGCTGAGAAGCAACAAATTGTGGAGTGTTTAGGTCAAGGCATGACTACAATCAACATTGTGCAATGATCAGGATGAAGTGTCTTGGCAATCAAGAAGTATGTAGCTGATTCACAGTACACACGTGTGCGTGCTGATAAGGGCAAATTGAGGACTCTTTCCTACAGGCAATTGCGTCAGGTTGAAAGAGCAGCGGCAAAAAAGCCTTGTAATAGCAGCAGACAAGTTTTTGAAGCTGCTGGTGCCTCCAACGTCCCCCGAACAACAAGATGCAGGGTCCTTCAGAGGTTTGCAGCTGTGCATACGCCATCCTGTCGACCTCCTCTATCCACTTCACACAAGCAGAAACGGCTCCAGTGGGCCAAACATTACATGAAGACTGATTTCAAAACTGTTTTGTTCACGGATGAGTGCCGTGCAGCGCTCGATGGTCCAGATGGATGGAGTGGAGGATGGCTGGTTGATGGACACCCCACGCAAACACGGCTACAGCGCCAACAAGGAGGAGGTGGAGTAATGTTTTGGGCTGGAATCATGGGGAGAGAGATTGTCGGCCCCTTTAGGATCCCTGAAGGCGCTAAAGATGAACTCCATAATGTATGTGGATTTTCTCAAACAGCACTTCTTGCCATCGTTCAAGAAGAAGAACCGTGTATTTCACAGCAAGATCATTTTTTTGCATGATAATGCACAATCTCATGCTGCACATAAAACATCTGCATCTCTGGCTGATATGGGCATAAAAGGGGACAAACTTATGGTGTGACCCCCATGCTCCCCTGACCTCTACCCCATTCAGAACCTTTGGAGCATCATTAAAAGGAGTGTCTATGATGGCGGGAGGCAGTTCACATCTAAGCAACAGCTCTGGGAGGGTATTCTGTCCTCATGCAAAACAATTGAAGCAGAAACCATCCAAAACCTGACAAATTCAATGGACGAGAGAGTTCAGAAGCTCCTTTCGAACAAGGGGTCCTATGTGAAAATGTAACATCACCTAGAATAAAGTTTTGAGTTGAAAACTGTTTGATTTCAGTTTCTAACAACCTGCTAAGGCTTATAATTTCAAAAATGACCATTTTTTTGGTCTTTATTAAAATGAAAAGGTTGATCGAACAGTTTGTGGGATCTAAGAGTGTGGCAACCCAGTAGTCATGATTACTTCGAATTCTGACAATATGAGGGTCATGCTGCAGGTAGTGCAGCAAGAAGGCACTTATGTGTCTTGCGCATCTCGGAGCCCCAAAATTATTTTTCGGGCTAGATGCAGCTAATAATTATTATTAATTTTAAATCTGGTGAAGCTTTAGTATAGATGGCCTAATAGGATCAGTGCTGCACACTGCTACAAAGCCCAAATTATTTTCCAGTCAAGATATAGATAAACATGATTAGTAATTTTAAATCTGGTGGAGCTTATTATAGATGGCCTAATAGAATCAATGCTGCACACTGCTACAAAGCCCAAATTATTTTCCAGCCAAGATACAGATAAACATGATTAGTAATTTGAAAGCTTAAAACGGTTGGTAGGGTGATTTTAACCAATCATCAAGCTTTTACTCTCCCCAGGATGACACAGGGGTAGAAAAGTCGTTTCGGATCCATGATTTGTTCATCTTTATGAACGTGAGCCTGTCTACATTATCAGTGGAGAGCCGAATGCGCTTATCTGTCAGCACACCACCAGCAGCGCTGAACACACGTTCAGACAGAACGCTGGCTGCGGGGCATGACAAGATCTCCAAGGCGTAAGTGGCTAGCTCCGGCCATTTATCCAGATTGGAAGCCCAAAAAGAGCAAGGGTCCAGTGACACAGTCATGGCTTCAATGTTTACTTGGAGATACTCCTGTACCATCGTCTCTAGGCGTTGACTATGTTTCAGACTTCTTGTCTCCTGTGGCCTTGCAAAGGATGGGCTAAAAAAGTGGTGAAATGATTCCGCAAAATTGATGTTACCAGCAGATACTGTGGTTCTGTTACGGTTTGAGTGCTGAACACTTGACGGTCCCACGGTTGGCAAGTTGGAACTGTGAGATTCACTACGTGCACCACTGGTATTTTGTGGAAAAGCACATGTAAGATTCTGCAACAGTCTCTGCTGATACTCCTGCATGCGTGCATCCCTTTCTATGGCAGGAATAATTTCTGCAAATTTACTTTTGTACCGGGGATCTAACAGTGTGGCAACCCAGTAGTCAGGATTATTTCTAATTCTCACAATTCGAGGGTCATGTTGCAGGTAGTGCAGCAAGAAGGCACTCATGTGTGTTGCGCATCCAGGAGCACCAAGTCCCTGTTGTGTTGGTGGCGAGGTAACAATCATGCTTCCTTCCTCTGTCCTCTCCCCCCAACCTCGCACAACAGAAATGTGATCAAGGTCTCCCTCATCTGATGAGTCTTCCATCAGTTCGTCCTCCACTTCTTCCTGGGCTCCTGCACCTTCCTCACTAGTTTGGCTGCTACCATGCGCCCTGGTAAAACCATCTCCCCCACCCTCACATGCCTGCCGCCTTGGTGCTGCCGACCGTCTGGACCTTGCAGATGTTAGCCCTTCCGCATACAACTCCTCCTCCTCTACTTCCTCCACCTCCTCTTGTGCCACCACCTGACTCCGAATTCTGTTTAACATGTGCTCCAGCATGTAAATCACCGGAATAGTCATGCTGATAATGGCATTGTCAGCACTAAACATCTTCGTCGCCATTTCAAAACTGTGCAGAAGGGTGCATAGGTCCCTGATCTGAGACCACTCCTCCAGCGTGATTTGCCCCACCTCCGGATCTCGTTGGCCCAGGCTATACGTCAGAACGTATTGCACCAGGGCTTGTCGGTGCTGCCACAGTCGCTGCAACATGTGCAGAGTTGAATTCCACCAGGTAGGCACATCGCATTTTAGCCGGTGAAGTGGCAGGCCCAACGACTTCTGTAGAGATGCAAGTCGCTGAGCTGCGGGATGCGAACGGCGGAAGTGAGCACACAGCGACCGTGCCCTCTGCAGAAGGCCATCTAGTCTGGGATAGTGGGCTAAAAATTGCTGGACAACCAGGTTCAACACGTGAGCCATACAAGGCACATGTGTGACATTGCCCCGGCGAAGGGCCGCACCCAGGTTTGCAGCATTGTCGCACACGGCCTTCCCTGGTTTCAGGTCCAGTGGAGACAACCATTCATGAAATTGGTTCTCCAGAGCTGACCACAACTCCTCAGCTGTGTGACTCACATTTCCCAGACATTTCAATGTAAAAACCGCCTGATGACGTTGAGCCCTACTGCCAGCATAGTAAGGAGGTGTGCAGGATCCCTTCTGCACAGTTAGAAAGCTTGTGGCATGACCAGACAGGCTTTGGGTGCAGGTGCAAGACCGAGAGGAGGTTGAGGAGGCAGAAGCAGTGGAGGAACTCTGACATAAAGAGGATTGACGCACAACTCGTGGGGACAGCAAGACTTGGACAGCAGCACCTTGTCCTGCTGTCACCATAGTTACCCAGTGCCCAGTCAGCGACATGTAATTCCCCTGTCCATGCCTACTCGTCCAAGTGTCTGTGGTGAAATGCACCCTGTCACACACAGAGTTTCTCAAAGAAGCGGTGATGTTGTGTGCGACATGCCGGTGGAGCGCAGGCACACCTTTCTTTGAGAAGTAGTGCCGACTGGGCATCTGGTACTGGGGCACTGCGACGGACATAAGGTCTCGAAAATCCTCTGTGTCCACTAGGCGGAAAGGCAGCATTTCTGTAGCCCAGAGCTTGCAGATGGTGAAATTCAACCTCTTAGCTTTCTCATGGCTAGGAGGAAATGGTCTTTTACTTGTCCACATCTGAGGGACCGAGGGATGGCTATTGTGCTTAGACGGGGTTGATAAGGGTGTCCCCGGCAAACTGCCGGTCTGTGAGGAAGATGCAGGCGGACATGTTAGGTTCCCTTGATCCAAAGGTGGTGCTATCGATGTCGGCCAGCGCTCAACACCAGCTGGTGTTACCACCTCCAAAGAAAATGATGACCTGCCAATCACGCTGGCTGTTGCGGGTAAAGAGGTGGCAGGTCTGCGCCCCAAAACAGGTGTGACTGCTGTCCCCCCAGTCACAGAGGATGAAGAGGCCGCGGATGCACAAGATATGGCAGACGGTGGTTGGCCCGGCCGGCAAGGCCGCATTGTAGCACACTGAGCTTCCCACTGCAACTTATGCTTCATGTCCATGTGCCGGTTCATGCATGAAGTACTCAAACTATGTATTTTTTGGCCTCTACTTAGCTTTTGCTGACAAATGTTACAGATAACACGAGTTGGGTCATCTTTATCGATCTGAAAAAATGCCCAGGCTATGCAAGGCTTAGCACCCATGCGACCTGAAGATCCACCACGACTTGTGGTGAGAGGCAGAGTTGTGTTTGAGGATGCAGTTGTTGACGTGCTTCCAGTACTACGTCTCTGTCCAGGAAGGCGCAACCTGACCTCGTCGTCACTAGCATCTTCCTCCACCTCCTCTGCTGACCTCATCTCTTGGCTGACTGTGGGTTGACAGTAAGTGGGATCTCCAACCTCATCATCATCACCCTGTGCGTTATCACACCCGTCGTCCTCAGAGCCAACCTGTTCCTGCCCTGACAAAAAACTAAAGTTGTCGCTCCAATCAGGTATTTGAGTCTTATCATCGTCTTCCTCATTGTCTCCACCAACAGGAGTTACAGTTTGGGAATGAGGGTCTACATTATGGTCAGAACCTTCTGCGTCTGGTCCTGGATCCGACTCATAAAGATTCTGGGCATCAGTGCAGATCATTTCCTCGTCTGGATTCACAGAAGCGCTGGAGTCGACCTCTGATTCCCAGGCTATAGTATGAGTAAACAGCTCTGCAGACTCAACCATCTGTTCTACCTCATACTCAGACGGGCAGCTGGAGATTTGGGAGCTGTGAGGAAGCAAGTGCGATTGGGGTGACACCTTTGAGGACTGGAGTATTTGTGATGTTGAAGTTGATGTGGAGGAGAGCCCACTTAAAGGAGCACTTGATATCCGTTGAAGCACCTGCTGTTTTTGTGCCTCATCTGGAATTTGTAGCGATTGGCGTGGCCGTAAGAAAGGGATCTTATCACATTGTCCGCTAAAAGAAGTAGACATTTTAGTTTGGCTGGAAGATGGTCTTTCTTCTGCAGATGTTACTGTTGCTTTAACACCTACCCCACGGACACAACCTTTTTTCCCCTTCCCAACACGCCTATTCCCCTTTCCACCAGCAGCAGGCCTTTTTCCACTCATTTTGGTGGTTAACTAATTCACAACTCTGGAGTTGTTTGCACAAAAAAACAATGGATGGGAACCGAGCAGAGCTGAGTGGCCAAACTGTGGTATTAGGCCAAAACTATTGGCTGGGTTAGATGCAGAAAAAAATTATATTCAATTTGCAACCTGATGGAGGTCAGTATAGATGGACTAATAGAATAAGTCCCACACACAGCTAGAAGCCCAAATATTTTTTCAGAGGTAGATGCAGAAAATTTTTTTATTCAGTTTGCAACCTGATGGAGGTCTGTATAGATGGATTAATAGAACAAGTCCCACACACAGCTACAAGCCCAATATTTTTTCAGAGGTAGATGCTGAAAAAAAATATATTCAGTTTGCAACCTGATGGAGGTCAGTATAGATGGATTAATAGAACAAGTCTCACACAATGCTAGAAGGCCAAATATTTTTTCAGAGCTAGATGCAGACAAAAAATTATTTTGAATTTGCAACCTGATGGAGGTCAGTATAGGTGGACTAATAGAACAAGTCCCACACACTGCTAGAAGGCCAAATATTTTTTCAGAGCTAGATGCAGAAAAAAATTATATTCAGTTTGCAACCTGATGGAGGTCTGTAAAGATGGATTAATAGAACAAGTCCCACACACAGCTAGAAGCCCAAATATTTTTTCAGAGGTAGATGCAGATAAAAATTATTTTTAATTTGCAACCTGATGGAGGTCAGTATAGATGGACTAATAGAGAAAGTCCCACACACTGCTAGAAGGCCAAATATTTTTTCAGAGCTAGATGCAGATAAAAATTATTTTTAATTTGCAACCTGATGGAGGTCAGTATAGATGGACTGATAGAGAAAGTCCCACACACTGCTAGAAGGCCAAATATTTTTTCAGAGCTAGATGCAGATAAAAATTATATTCAATTTGCAACCTGATGGAGGTCAGTATAGATGGACTAATAGAACATGTCCCACACACAGCTAGAAGCCCAAATATTTTTTCAGAGGTACTGTAGATGCAGATAAAAATTATTTTTAATTTGCAACCTGATGGAGGTCAGTATAGATGGACTAATACAACAAGTCCCACATACAGCTAGAAGCCCAATATTTTTTCAGAGGTAGATGCAGAAAAAAATATATTCAGTTTGCAACCTGATGGAGGTCAGTATAGATGGAGTAATAGAACAAGTCCCACACACAGCTAGAAGCCCAAATATTTTTTCAGAGGTAGATGCAGAAAAATTTTTTATTCAGTTTGCAACCTGATGGAGGTCTGTATAGATGGATTAATAGAACAAGTCCCACACACAGCTACAAGCCCAATATTTTTTCAGAGGTAGATGCAGAAAAAATATATATTCAGTTTGCAACCTGATGGAGGTCAGTATAGATGGACTAATAGAGAAAGTCCCACACACTGCTAGAAGGCCAAATATTTTTTCAGAGCTAGATGCAGACAAAAAATTATTTTGAATTTGCAACCTGATGGAGGTCAGTATAGGTGGACTAATAGAACAAGTCCCACGCACTGCTAGAAGGCCAAATATTTTTTCAGAGCTAGATGCAGAAAAAAATTATATTCAGTTTGCAACGTGATGGAGGTCTGTATAGATGGATTAATAGAACAAGTCCCACACACAGCTAGAAGCCCAAATATTTTTTCAGAGGTAGATGCAGATAAAAATTATTTTTAATTTGCAACCTGATGGAGGTCAGTATAGATGGACTAATAGAGAAAGTCCCACACACTGCTAGAAGGCCAAATATTTTTTCAGAGCTAGATGCAGATAAAAATTATTTTTAATTTGCAACCTGATGGAGGTCAGTATAGATGGACTAATAGAGAAAGTCCCACACACTGCTAGAAGGCCAAATATTTTTTCAGAGCTAGATGCAGAAAAAAATTATATTCAATTTGCAACCTGATGGAGGTCAGTATAGATGGACTAATAGAACAAGTCCCACACACAGCTAGAAGCCCAAATATTTTTTCAGAGGTACTGTAGATGCAGATAAAAATTATTTTTAATTTGCAACCTGATGGAGGTCTGTATAGATGGACTAATAGAGAAAGTCCCACACACTGCTAGAAGGCCAAATATTTTTTCAGAGCTAGATGCAGATAAAAATTATTTTCAATTTGCAACCTGATGGAGGTCAGTATAGATGGACTAATAGAACAAGTCCCACACACAGCTAGAAGCCCAAATATTTTTTCAGAGGTACTGTAGATGCAGATAAAAATTATTTTTAATTTGCAACCTGATGGAGGTCAGTATAGATGGACTAATAGAGAAAGTCCCACACACTGCTAGAAGGCCAAATATTTTTTCAGAGCTAGATGCAGAAAAAAATTATATTCAGTTTGCAACCTGATGGAGGTCAGTATAGATGGACTAATAGAGAAAGTCCCACACACTGCTAGAAGCCCAATATTTTTTCAGAGGTAGATGCAGAAAAAAATATATTCAGTTTGCAACCTGATGGAGGTCAGTATAGATGGACTAATTCAACAAGTCCCACACACAGCTAGAAGCCCAATATTTTTTCAGAGCTAGATGCAGAAAAAAATTATATTCAATTTGCAACCTGATGGAGGTCAGTATAGATGGACTAATAGAATGATGCTATGCCCAAAAGATTTTACTTCACTAGGTGCAGTAAAAAAATTGGTATTCTATACACAGGTGGTATATCTTGCAGCACAGATAGGCTACTCCACTGACTAACACACTCTGCAATAGGCCAAAAAGGATTAGCTTTGCTAGATTCAGCCAAATGCTGTGAAAAAAACTTGCACAGCACTGGCACAGACCTGCCTGGCAAAAACTGAAAGGAACTGATGTAACCTAGTCCTGAAAAGGACTCCAATTACAATTAGTCTTTACTCCCACAATCTATCTATTTAAGAGCACAGACCTGCCTGATAAAAGTCGTAGGAAATGCTGTAACCTAGTCCTTAAAAGGACTGCAATCACAACTATTCCCTACTCCCAAGCTATCTGTAGATTTGTGCGAAAATTGGCTTGAAATTAACAAGGTATAGCGCACACAGCAACAGCGGTGCCGTCTAACACGCAGCTGCAGCAGTGAGAAAATGGTGGCGACGGGGAAAATGGCTTGGTCTTATAGGGCAAGGACATGTGACATACACTGCCAATGACACATGCCCTTGCTTGTGTGAAAAAAAGCACTTTGCTCCGTGTGTGCGCTGCTGATAGGCTGACAGATTGCACCTCCCCACTGTAAATGCGGGAAAGAGAAAAAAAAAAAAGAGATCTTCATTGTTCCTGCAGAGATCCATCCCCTGCCCCTCCCCCCACCCCGCTGTACATTCAAACTGCGTATTAACATTAATTTTCATCATTACTGAGAAAAAATCCAGTTATGATTTTGGTGCACGAACAGTTTTCGAACATAACCTCGAACAGCCGAATTTTTCTCAAATTGTTCGTGTTCGCCGAACGGCTCGAACACCGCCCAAAACAGCTCGAATTTGAGATTGGCGAACAGTTCGAGTAGAACAACGCTCATCTCTACTGGCTAGGCCACTCCAGGACCTTGAAATGCTTCTTACGGAACAACTCCTTAGTTGAAGACCCAACCACGACCCATCTTCAATGTTCTTCAATACTGAGGGATGGAGGTTGTTTGCCAAAATCTCAAGATACATGACCCCATCCATCCTCTCTTCAATACGGTGAAATCGTACTTTCCCCTTTGCAGAAAAGTACCCCCAAAGTATGTTGTTTCCCTCACCATGCTTCATAGTTGGGATGGTGTTCATGAGGCTGTACTCCTCTTTCTTCTTCCTCCAAACATGACAAGTGGAGTTGATGCCAAAAAGTTCTATTTTGGTCCTTACCTTACAAGGTGAGACTTTGCATGGAGCCCCAGACCGAGGAAGATTGACTGTAATCTTGTGTTTCTTCCATTTTCTAATAATTGGTCTAACAGTTGTTGCCTTCTTACCAAGCTGCTTGTGTTTTGTCCCTGGTGTCCATAGACAGCTCGTTGATCTATGCCAGGGTGAAGAGATTGGAGTGTGATTGAGTGTGTGGACAGGTGTCTTTAATATAGGTAACGAGTTCAAACAGGTGCAATTAATACAGGTAATGAGTGCAGAGTAGGAGGGCTTCTTAAAGAAAAGTCAACAGGTCTGACATAGTGTTGAGCGAGCACTAAAATGCTCGGGTGCTCGAAGCTCGGGCCGAGCTCACCGTAATACACGGGTGCTCGACCCCAGCAACGAGCCCAATGTTAGTCTGTGGGAGACCCGACCATTTTTGCGGCGGCACCCCCAGCAGTCTGTAGAAAGCCTGAAAAGTGCCCAAAACGATAGTGGCAGTGCTCAAATGACATGGGGACAGCATTTCTGACCCCCAGGTCACTGCTGTCAACAACGTGGTCAGAAGTATTAAGCCACTTTTACGGACTCACAATAAAATGTTCAAAAACTAAACTGAAACTATTTTCCTGTGAAATATGTTAAGGAACATCCTTTCCAGGGTAAAGACTTGTGTATAAGGTAAAATAAATAACCAAAAACAAAAATACTCCTCCACACTTTGGGCTATGTTCACAAGTAGCATTTTTTATGCGTTTTTGCACTTTTGTATTGCTTTCAACCGTGACAAATGCATTCACCGAGAAATGTCATTTTAACATTTTTCAACCTTATCTAGCCATGTGCTGTGTGACACATGCATACAGTGCTGAAAAGACATGGGAACAGCAAGGGGAAGACCCCTGGAAGCATCTATGACACCAGGTCACTGCCTAAAAGTGTGCCCATCAGAAGTGATCCTTGCCGCATCAGAAGATGCAGACTTGCAACTATCCCCGTGCAAGACCTTGTCCCAGGGCGGTGTTCAATTGTACCTCCCCCATTCCTTGCAATGCAAGCGCAAATATGCAGCCAACCACCCACCCGCAGGCTGCAATACTATACTGCTAGCTTGCACTTGAAATGGGGCCTTTTAGTTTGGAGGAGGCCACTACCTCATGGCTGCTTCGGCAGAGTGGTCTCCATACTCAGCCCCCAGCTTCCACTATTTGTCCCGGTAACCTTCCCCACACTTTTCTTAGCCTGGCCTGCTTTAGGGCAGCATTGGATGAGTCCACTAGACAACCAGACTTCTCCGGTGGGCCCTGGCTTCTCCATCAGGGGAGTTGAGAGTGCCAAGGTGAGGAGCATGATGATGATAGAAGTTAGCATCTGCTTTATTTTCTTGGAATGCAAGCGTAAGTGTGCAGCCTGCCACCCACCCACCCCCAGGCTGCAATACCATACTGCTAGCTTGCACTTGAAATGGGGCCTTTAAGTTTAGAGGAGGCCGAAGCTGGCCACTACCTCATGGCTGCTTCGGCAGCGAGGTCTCCATACTCAGTCCCCAGCTGCCACTATTTGTCCCGGTAACCTTCCCCACACTTTTCTTAGCCTGGCCTGCTTTAGGGCAGCATTGGACGAGCCCACTAGACAACCACACTCCTCCGGTGGGCCCTGACTTCTCCATCAGGGGAGTTGAGAGTGCCAAGGTGAGGAGCATGATGATGATGATAGAAGTTAGCATCTGCTTTGTTTTCTTGGAATGCAAGCGTAAGTGTGCAGCCTGCCACCCACCCTCCCCCAGTCTGCAATACCATACTGCAAGCTTGCTTGCACTTGAAATGAGGACTTTTAGGCTTGTGGAGGCAGACGCTGGCCACCATGTCATGGCTGTGTCGGCGGCCTGGTATACTTACTCAGTCCCCAGCCGCCCGGCGGCTGGGTGTCCACACTCGGTCCCCAGCCGCCCCTATTTATCCCGGTGCGCCTTATACACAAGCGCGCATACCAAAACATTACCTGTGCCCTCCCCAGTGCATTTAGTGGGAAGCACAGCCTAACCACAAACTCGTGGACAAGTGAATGTGGCCAGGGATGGTCCGTCTGACTGACGCCTTCTCACTGGGTTAATATTGTGGAAGCCGGGACACAGTTGGACACTGGGATGCAACACGTCCTCCAGACATAGAGGATTGCGGGTCCTGGGTCAATCAGGCTTCAACACAAAGTTCAGAGGGTAGACAGAAGCAGTGGTCAGCCTCCTACAAAACGAGTAAATTATTCATGATCATGAGGCCATCCATCTCCTTAGCTTTCTGTTCCTTGGAATGCAAGCGCATGTATGTAGTAGCAGCTAGGCCTGAGATGGTCAGCGTTTTGGCGCATATCCTACCTCCTCCGAGAATTGCTGGATGTTTTCCTTCTACTATCCCAGTTCTCTGACTCCCGTTAAAACAAAACTTCAGGTGATGAATGATAGATGAGGTAGTGGCAAAGGAGAAAGAGCAGGAGGAACAGGGACCATTCACATCAATATCAGGCTAGTCAACCACACATGTCTTGTAGGATATGTTTCTGTACCAAAAGGAGCGGTTCGGCTACATAGTTATCGGGCATAGAGTGAGTGCAATGCCTACCAAAAATTTCGAGGCACTCCAATGCCCCTTGAAAGTGACATGGAGGGCCTTAACTAAACCGTTTTTTCCATATATAGCAACTGGGTCTCCTGTACACTGTTGGCCTAAGCAGTGAATGGAAGGCTTTCCAAAAATTATGAGGAACTGCAATGCCCCTTGAAACAGACGTGGATTACAGCGTACTCAAAACCTTCTACCCATTATTGGGGAGTGGGTCTCCCTTAGTGTTCGCCTATGCATTGAAAAGCAAAAGCTGACTAAAATTAGGAGGAAATGCAATGCCTGTTGGATGAGTCATGGAGGTTAGAGGTAATTAAAAACAAAATTTCAATGCCCCTTGGAAGAGCTGTGGAGTTCAGAGTGGTTTAACAAGACGGTTTTAATGCCCCTTGGAAGAGACGTTGAGGTCACAGTAGCTTAACAAGACAATATCAATGCCCCTTGGAAGAATGGTGGAGGTTACAGTGGAATAAAAAGACAATATCAATGCCCCTTGGAAAAGTAGTGGAGGTCCCAGTGGAATAAAAAGACAATATCAATGCCCCTTGGAAGAATGGTGGAGGTTACAGTGGAATAAAAAGACAATATCAATGCCCCTTGGAAGAGTGGTGGAGGTTGCACTGGAATAAAACGACAATATCAATGACCCTTGGAAGAGACGTGGAGGTCACAGTAGCTTAACAAGACGATTTTAATGCCTCTTGGAAGAGACGTGGATTTCAGAGTGGTTTACCAAGACGGTTTTAATGCCCCTTGGAAGAGACGTGGAGTTCAGAGTGGTTTAACAAGACAGATTTAATGCCCCTTGGAAGAAACGTGGAGGTCACAGAAGCTTAACAAGACGGTTTTAATGCCCCATGGAAGAGGCATGGAGTTCACAGCGGTTTAACAAGACGGTTTTAATGCCCCTTGGAAGAATGGTGGAGGTTACAGTGGAATAAAAAGACAATATCAATGCCCCTTGGAAGAGTGGTGGAGGTCGCAGTGGAATAAAACGACAATATCAATGACCCTTGGAAGAGACGTGGAGGTCACAGTAGCTTAACAAGACGATTTTAATGCCTCTTGGAAGAGACGTGGATTTCAGAGTGGTTTACCAAGACGGTTTTAATGCCCCTTGGAAGAGACGTGGAGTTCAGAGTGGTTTAACAAGACAGATTTAATGCCCCTTGGAAGAAACGTGGAGGTCACAGAAGCTTAACAAGACGGTTTTAATGCCCCATGGAAGAGGCATGGAGTTCACAGCGGTTTAACAAGACGGTTTTAATGCCCCTTGGAAGAATGGTGGAGGTTACAGTGGAATAAAAAGACAATATCAATGCCCCTTGGAAGAGTGATGGAGGTCGCAGTGGAATAAAAAGACAATATCAATGCCCCTTGGAAAAGTGGTGGAGGTCCCAGTGGAATAAAAAGACAATATCAATGCCCTTTGGAAGAGTGGTGGAGGTCCCTGTGGAATTAAAAGACAATATCAATGCCCCCTGGAAGAGTAGTGGAGGTCGCAGTGGAATAAAAAGACAATATCAATGCCCCTTGGAAGAGTGGTGGAGGTCACAGTTGAATAAAAAGACAAGATCAATGACCCTTGGAAGAGATGTGGAGGTCACAGTAGCTTAAAAAGACGATTTTAATGCCCCTTGGAAGAGACGTTGAGTTCAGAGTGGTTTAATAAGAAGGTTTTAATGCCCCTTGGAAGAGACGTGGAGGTCACAGTAGCTTAAAAAGACGATTTTAATGCCCCTTGGAAGAGACGTGGAGTTCAGAGTGGTTTAACAAGATGGTTTTAATGCCCCTTGGAAAAGACGTGGAGGTCCCAGTGGAATAAAAAGACAATATCAATGCCCCTTGGAAGAGTGGTGGAGGTCACAGTGGAATAAAAAGACAATATCAATGCCCCTGGGAAGAGTGGTGGAGGTCGCAGTGGAATAAAAAGACAATATCAATGCCCCTTGGAAGAGTGGTGGAGGTCACAGTGGAATAAAAAGACAATATCAATGCCCCTGGGAAGAGTGGTGGAGGTCGCAGTGGAATAAAAATACAATATCAATGCCCCTTTGAAGAGTGGTGGAGGACGCAGTGGAATAAAAATACAATATCAATGTCCCTTGGAAGAGACGTGGAGATAACAGTAGCTTAACAAGACGATTTTAATGCCCCCTGGAAGAGACGTGGAGTTCAGAGTGGTTTAATAAGACGGTTTTAATGCCCCTTGGAAGAGACGTGGAGGTCACAGTAGCTAAAGATGGTTTTAATGCCCCTTGGAAGAGACGTGGAGGTCCCAGTGGAATAAAAAGACAATATCAATGCCCCTTGGAAGAGACGTGGAGGTCCCAGTGGAATAAAAAGACAATATCAATGACCCTTGGAAGAGACATGGAGGTCACAGTAGCTTAACAAGATGATTTTAATGCCCCTTACAAGAGCCATGCAGTAAAGCATATTAAAAACATTATTCCCATTATTGGGGAGTGAGTCTCCCATAGTCTTTGCCTATGCCTTCCAAGCAAAAGCTGCCAAAAATTAGGACAGAGGAACTTGCAATGCTGGCAACATGGATCACGGTCACCCTGGTGGTATAGTGGTGGTGGAGACTGAGGATAAGGAGAAGAGCAAAAAACAGCTGAAATGAGGAAGCGTATACCTATGTGTGGGTGTGAAGCGATGCATGGGAATACACCTCCCGAAATAACACAGTGGATTTGAATTTATGTTACTCTGCTGTCATTTGGTGGTGATGAGAAGTCTGGCCCAATCCAGCCCTTGTTCATTTTGATAAGGGTCAGCTTGCCAGCATTGTCAGTAGACAGGCGAGTGCGCTTATCAGTTATAATTCCCCTAGTGGCACTAAAAAAATGCTCTGATAACACGCCAGTGGAAGGGCAGGCCAGGACCTCCAAGGTGCACAGAGCGAGTTCATTCCAAGTATCCAGCTTAGATACCCAATAATTAATAGGCACAGAGGAATCACGGAGGACACTGGTACGGTCGGTAAGGTACTCCCTCATCATCTTTTGAAACTTTCCACTCCTTGTGAGAGTACCCCACGCCTCAGGGCCGGTAAGCTGGGTGGTTCTCAGAAAACTGCCCCAGAACGTTGACAGTGTTCCCCTACCTCTGCTGCATTGGAGTTGCGTCTCTCTCGTCTGTACGCCTTGGTTGGGCAACGAACTGTTACCTCTGCTGCTACCGTGTTCAGATGGGAGTTCTGCAGCAAGGGCCTCTGGTACTGCCCCATTTTTGTAGACCTCTCCACCTCAGGAATAAGATAGTGAAAGTTCTCCTTGTAGCGGAGGTCTAAAAGTGTCACCAACCAGTAATGACTGTCACCCAACATTTTGACAACGCGAGGGTCACGGTTAAGGCAGCGTAACATAAAGTCATCCATGTGTGCCAGACTGGTAACGGGCAAGACTTCCGTGTCCTTACCAAGATGACGACTGACTATGCTCACCTCCTCCCCCCTGTCTTCAGGCCACCCACGCTGAACCAACGGTATGACAGTTGTACAGATACTACGGTCTACAGCGCATGATATCAGCTCCTGTTCTTCCTCCTCCTCCTCCTCTCCCTCATTGTCCCTCAATGCACGTTGGGATGAGATGAGGCTGGGCTGTGTGTAATCGCCCGCTACGGCTTCTTGTTCCATCTCATCATACTCTGGCTGCAATGCCTCCTCTTTAATTCTCTGCAGAGAGCGTTGCAAAAGACAGACAAGTGGGATGCTGACGCTAATGATGGCGCCATCGCCACTCACCATCTTGGTGGACTCCTCAAAGTTTGTCAGTATGGTACATATGTCAGACATCCAGATCCACTCCTGAGGTCTTATGTGTGGAGTCTGACCTGAATATCGACGGCCTTGTTGCAGCTGGTACTCCACAACTGCTCTCTTCTGCTCACAAATCCTTTGCAACATGTGGAGGGTAGAGTTCCAACGTGTGGGGACATCACACACAAGTCAGTGTGCCGGAAGCTGCAAACACTGCTGCAACACAGCAAGGGTGGCGGAAGCTGTAGCCAACTTGCGAAAATGAGCTGACAGGCGGCGTACTTTGACGAGCAGATCTGGCAACTCGGGGTTCGATTTAAGAAACCGCTGAACCACGAGGTTAAGCACATGAGCCTGGCATGGTACGTGTGTGATCTCGCCTCGCCTCAGAGCCGCCACCAGGTTATGGCCATTGTCACAAACGACCATGCCTGGATGAAGGTTCAGCGGTCTCAGCCACAGATCTGCCTGCTCTTTCACAGCTGTCCACAACTCACAAGCAGTGTGAGGTTTATCACCTAAGCTTATGAGTTTCAGCACAGCCTGTTGCCGCTTGGCTGAGGCAGTACTGCACTGCTTCCAGCTTGTAACTGATGTGGTGATATCTGAGATGGAGGCTGAACATGAGGACGAGGAGGAGGATGATGCGCAGGAGCTGTACACTGTGGGGGCAACTCTGACTGACATAGGGCCCGCAATCCTCGGTGTGGGGAGGATGTGTTCCATCCCAAGGTCCGACTGGGTCCCGGCTTCCACTATGTTTACCCAGTGTGCAGTCAGGGAGATGTACCGTCCCTGGCCAAAAGCACTTGTCCACGTGTCGTTTGTCAAGTGGACTCTCCCAGTAACTGCATTGTTGAGGGCACGGCAGATGTTTTGGGACACGTGCTTGTGTAGTGCAGGGATGGCACACCGGGCAAAATAATATCGGCTGGGGCGAGTACCAAGGGACGGCCACCGCCATAAGGTTGTGGAAGGATTACGTCTCCACCAGTGTAAAAGGCAACATTTCCAACGCAAGCCATCATGAAATGTGGTCTGTGGGGCGTTGGCTGCGAATTTGCGCTTTCGTTCAAAGGTCTGGTATATGTACAATTGAACGCTGCGGTTGGACATGGACATTGCTGCTGTTTCTTGAGAAACTGCCATAACAAGTGAAGACTGAGAGGAGGGGGCATCTTTACATGCAGTATGGACAGGGGATTGCCTTCCACACACAACAGGGGGTTCTCTTAGACGCAAAACAGCGGAAGAAGCAGTGGTGACACTCGCTGACACTGGTTGTGGACCCTGGGGTTCGCCCCACAAAGTCGGGTGCTTTGCTGACATGTGCCTGATCATGCTGGTGGTGGTCAGGCTGGTAGTTTTGTCACCCCTGCTGATGCTGGCCTGGCAGGTGGTACAAATGGCCTTTTTGGCGTTATCAGCAGAGTCTTTAAAAAAATTCCAGACTCTGGAAGACCTACCGGTTGTACTGGCAACGTCCCTCGTGTTGGTGTTACGGGTAGCGGTTGCCCGCCTTCTATCTGCGGCCACCCCACTGCTTCTTCCTGCCTGTTGGGGTACTCTGCCTCCCTCCCCCTGTGTGCTGCTGGCCTCGCTCTGCGTGTCTTCCTGCTACGTTGGGTCAGTTACTAGATCATCCACCACCTCCTCCTCTTCCACTTCCGCACCTCGGTCCTCCTCCTCACTTCTTGGCAATTGTGTCTCGTCATCGTCCACCTCTTGTGACAAATTGCCAGCATCGCCTTCCTGTGGCCGTGGCTGTTCAAATATTTGGCCATCGCTACATGGGATCTCCTCTTCCACCACTTCAAGCGAAGCAGGTGATGGGCCCAAATATGGAAATGGACCAGTGAACAGCTCTTCAGAGTTTCCAACTGTGGGATCAGTTGCTGTCTGATGACACTCGACATGGTGGGAGGAAGGAGCATCAGGGTGAGGAGGAGTATGCAGTCGAGATTCACGGCTACTAAGACTTGACCGTGTGGAAGACAGACCGGAGGTGGTGGTGCCCAGGTGACTGGAAGTATTATCTGCTATCCAATTAATGACCTGTTCACACTGATCAGTTGGCAATAGTGGTGTTGTTGTGTGCTTCCCTAGTAATTCGGTCAAGAACTGGAAGCGAGAAGATGTGGCTGTTGGTTGTGGCACATTTTGACCTTGGCCATGGCCCTGTGCTCTGCACGCACCATCACCAGAACGTCCAGTTCCACGTCTCTTGCCACGCCCCTTGCCCCTTTGTAAATGAAGTAAAATAGCTTACACTCGCACTATCAATGGCAAAAGGGTAATAAAAAGGAGATTAGTACAGTGGAAGAGGAAAACCACAGTTCTATATCTCTGGCCTACACCAGAATCTTTTAAGCAGATATATTTGTGTCTGAACAGTCATCGAGACACTCAAATTGTTTTTTTTATGGAAAAAAGGCAAAAAGGTGGATTACACCCAGATTTGAACCGTGGAAGAGGAAAACCACAGTTCTACTTCTCTGGCCTACACCATAATCTTTTAAACAGATATATTTGTGTCTGAACAGTCACCGAGACACTCAAACTGTTTTTTTTCTTGGAAAAAAGGCAAAAAAGTGGATAATACAGAGATTTGAACCGTGGAACTGCAAAACCACAGTTCTAGTTATCTGGCTGAAAACAGACTCTTTTAAACAGATATATTAGTGTCTGAACACTCACAGACACACTCAATTTTTTTTTTGGGGGGGGGGAAATACCAAAAGGTTAATAAGATGGATTTTTCCTGGCCCCTGAGACCTGGGGCTAAGTCTAGCAATTTGAGCAGCAGCAGCACACAGGACTGTAATGCAATGTTTGTTGGTATAACCACTGCGTCTCCTATACAGCTTGCCTGACTGCCTGATATCTGGGATGGATATTAGTCCTCAGAAGGACTGTTTGTTTGATTTCTCCCTTGCTCAGCAGCACTCTCCCTACACTGTCTGATCCGGAGCGACTGTGTCCAAGATGGCGGTGCCCAGTTTAAATACTTGAGGTGACGCTGTGCGGCTAGCCAATCACTGTAATGCCCACAACCAACATGGCTGCGGCATTACAATAACTGTCTGGCAATCCCTGCATGTTCATTGGCTCTGTAAAGAGCACCAAACATGCAGGGAGGAGACCCGAGCTCCCGCCCGAGTAACCCGAAAATGCTCGGTGCTCGCCGAACATCCCGAGTAGTGAGATGCTCGGGCGAGTACCGAGCAGTGTCGAGCATGCTTGCTCAACACTAGTCTGACTGCCATAATTATTTCTGGTTTGTAAGTGATCAAATACTTATTACATGCAATAAAATGCAACTTAATTATGCAAAAATCATACAATGTTATTTTCTGTTTTTTGTTTTTAGATTCTGTCTCTCACAGTTGAAGTGTAACTAAGATAAAAATAAATACTTATTTTCCCCACTGTATGAAAAATTACAGTATAATGCTTATGTGTTATGTGATGAAGTGATTTTTATTAAAAATGGTTAATTAAACATAGTTCAAAAATATATGTTCTACATATCAAAATATAGATAATCCACGCTTCATCTAGAATTTGTGTTAGTTGTCTATCACCTGTAGGACCCATAAAATTCAGGTGCTATTGATACTTCCAGAAACAGCTGTTTGCATCCTTGGAATGGGAAGGAAACAATGGAAGATAATTATTTTCTTTCTTTCATATGAATTCATGGCATTTCTTCTCATGGAAAATTTGATTAGACTAAGCTGAGTAATACAGGAAATGCAGCTAAAATGAATTTGCTCTCGAACATATATCAAGCAAAGCTGGATTTCCATAATATGTTTTCCAGCAGTTTCTGATGTTCTTAGCTAAATTACTCTTATGGAACAGGGTTGTACAATTTAAAATCTGTTTAGTGTTTTGAAACAACATCAAAATTGTTATATAATTGATGTGCAAGGGTCCATGAAAATATCCTAGTCCTAATTTTTCAGGTGTGATTGCACATGAAACTATATAATGAAAACCACTTCATTATACAACCACAAATCATTCTGAACTACAATGTCCAAGAATGCAACAAGTCATTACTTTCTATTGTAACACATGTTGCAGCTGAAATCCAAAACTAAATCAAATATGTACATCTTGGTGTGTGGCAGTCAGCAAAACTTTGATTTAATAAAGGCCCCATTCACATAAGCATCAGTGGTGGGGTTAATGATGGTGGTAAGCTATTGTCATGGGAGAGATGAGGAATTTTTAAATCTCTTTAAAGGGAACATGTCACCATTAAAATGCAATCCCATCTGCATAAACTGTATTAGGCTATGTGCCCACGATGCAGAAATGCTCAGGATTTTTTCCTTAGCGTTTCTGCATCTCCCTGGCAGAAAAAACGCATGCGGATTGTACATGCGGATTGTACATGTGTTTTTCCTGCCAGGGACAAGCGGATGTGAAGCGTTCTTCACATGCATTTCCGCATGCGGGTTGTCAAGCGCTTTCCAAGCGATTTTAGCATCACTTGGAAAGTTCTTGTCAACTTGGTCACACTATATAAATCCATGCAAGCGACATGGATTTATACTGTGACCTTAAAGAATGTTAAAAAATAAAAAAATACTATACTTACCATCTGATGGCCCCTGGAGTCTTGCTTCGCTCCATCCTGGCTTGCCGGCAGCTCGGGTCACACTGAAGGACCTTCCGTCACATGACTATGACGTCAGCGCAGGTCATTCAGTCCACCGCGATCTGCAGTCAAGCGAAGACAAGGAGACCGGGGGCCATCAGAAGGTAAATATAGTATTTATTTTTTACTTTATTCTTTTTTTTACAGGTTCTATGGTACCCGGGTCCGGAGGAGAGTCTCCTGTCCTCCACACCCGAGTACCATCCGCACATTGAAACGCATGAATTGTTGTACAGATCCAGTGATGCGGAATCCAAGCGTTCCAATGAAAGTCAATGGCGGTGAAAAAGCAGCGCTTCCGCAAAATAATTGGTAGTGATGCGTTTTTTTCTGCAATGATAACCCGCAGCGGAAATTTCCGCAGCATGTGCACAGCAGGCCTTCTACCATGCGTTTTTTAAGAGTTTCTGCAGCGTTTTTGCCGCTGCGGAAATGCTTAAAAAATGCATCGTGGGCACACAGCCTTATAGAGCAGGGGGAACTGAACTCAGGGATTGACAGCTATCTCTGTGTGCACACTAATACAGAGAAACTTGTCAGTCACTGATAGGACAGGCCACTTGACTGAAAATCCCAGAAAGAGCAGAGGATTAAATGATAAAACAAGTTATACTGCATCTTTTCTCACAAAATTATATATTAATCTGCTCTATAACAGAGTACTTGCAGATCAGACTGCATTTTCAAGGTGATAGGTTCCCCTTAACAATGTTTACACACACCGTGGTTTTTCAAAAAAAAGCATCAGTTCTTGTGACATTTTATAGTCAAATAGTGAAATATTAAACTTCTTGCTGGATCTACTTCTGATTTTGGCTCAAAAACTGTCATTAGAAACTTCAGAGGAGCTTTTCCAAAAGATTAAAGAAGTTGTCTGACCACGAAATCCAATTTTTTAAGCTAATATGTGTTGTATTGTAATATACAACACCCCTATAAAATTTAATTTTTGTTTCTGCCTTTTGCTCCTCCTGAATTTCACTTCATTCCCTGCACCTACTTTGTTTACATGTGGCTCTACCAAACTTGACAGCTCCCTGTGCTGTATTATATAACCTCACAGCCAGAGTTGGCAGTGCCCAGCCTCAGTGTCCAGCACTGCCCTTTGCTCACTGCACACTCAGTCAAGTATTGGAAATATCAGAACAGTGTCCTCCTCATCTGGAGAAAACAGAACAATCATTGCACTGCATATATATATACATATACATCACATAATACACCTCAGCTGCTGCAGAACCTCTGTCAATTTCTTCTTATTATTATTATTAATAATTTATATAGCGCCATTGATTCCATGGTGCTGTTCATAAGAAGGGGTTACATACCAAATACTGATATCACTTACAGTAAGCAACCTAACAATGATAGAACGGTACAGAGGGAAGAGGACCCTGCCCTTGCGGGCTTACATTCTAGAGGAATGGGATGGAGACAGTAGGATGAGGGGTTGCAGTAGCTCTGGTGTTGTTGGGGGTGGCAGCAAACAAGGCCATGGCAGGCTGTAAGCTTGTTTGAAGAGATGGGTTTTCAGGTTCCGTCTGAAGTATCCAGGTGTGGTGGATAATCGGACGTGTTGAGGCACAGAATTCCATAGGATGGGGGATATTCGGGAGAAATCTTGGAGGCGATTGCATGAGGAACGAATAAGTGTGGAGAAGAGAAGGAGGTCTTGGGAGGACCGGAGGTCTTGTGAGGGAATATATCGGCAGATTAGTTCAGAGATGTACGTAGGAGAGAGGTTATGGATTGCTTTGTAGGTCAGTGTTAGTAGTTTGAACTGGATACGCTGGGGGAAAGGGAGCCAGTGAAGGGATTTGCAAAGGGGGGTAGCAGAGGAGTAGCGAGGCATGAGATGAACAAGTTGTTCAGCAGAGTTGAGGATGGACTGGAGGGGTGCGAGAGTGTTAGCAGGTAGGCCACAGAGGAGGATGTTGCAATAGTCGAGGCGGGAGATGATGAGGGCATGCACAAGCAGTTTAGTAGATTGAGGGTTGAGAAAAGGACGGATTCTGGAAATATTTTTGAGCTGGAGGCGACAGGAGGTGGTGAGAGCTTGGATGTGGGGTTTGAAGGACAGGGCAGAGTCAAGGGTTACTCCGAGGCAGTGGTACGGAAAGAGTGATGTCATTTGTTGTGATAGAAAGATCAGGTGGGAAAGATATGCGAGATGGGGGAAAGATAATGAGCTCAGTTTTGTCCACATTGAGCTTGAGGTAGCGGGAGGAGAAGAAGGAGGATATGGCTGCTAGACTTGCTGGGATTCTGGACAGCAGAGAGGTGACATCTGGGCCAGAGAGGTAGATCTTGGTGTCATCAGCGTACAGATGGTACTGGAAGCCATGGGATTTTATGAGCTGTCCCAGGCCAAGGGTATAGATTGAGAAGAGTAGGGGTCCTAGGACAGAGCCTTGAGGGACTCCAACAGAGAGGGGGCGGGGTGAGGAGGTAGTGTGGGAGTGGGAGATGCTAAATGTGTGGTTAGAAAGGTATGAGAAGATCCAAGATAGGGCAGGGTCTTTGACTCCAGTCAATGGTGATGTGTATACATATATACCACATAATACACCTCAGCTGCTGCAGAACCTCAGTCTATGGTGATGTATATAGAAATACACCACATAATACACTTCAGCTGCTGCAAAACCTCAGTCTATGGTGATGTATATACATATACACCACATAATACACCTCAGCTGCTGCAGAACCTCAGCCTATGGTGATGTATATACATATATACCACATAATACAACTCAGCTGCTGCAGAACCTCAGTCTATGATGATACATAAACAGTGGCGACAAAAAGTTTAGCATTTTTTTTTAAGACTATGTGCCCACTATGCAGAAATGCTCAGGATTTTTCCTGAGTGTTTCTGCATCTCCCTGGCAGGAAAAGCGCATGCAGATTTTACGTGCGTTTTTCCTGCCAGGGACAAGCAGAAGTGAAGCGTTTTTCACATGCATTTCCGCATGTGGGTTGTCAAGCTCTTTCCAAGCGATTTTAGCATCACTTGGAAAGTGCTTGACAACTTGGTCACACTATATAAATCCATGCAACCGGCATGGATTTATATAGTGTGACCGTAAAAGAATGGTAAAAAATAAAAAATAAATATTATACTTACCTTCTGATGCCCCCCTGTGTCCTTATCCGATCCGTCCTGGCTTGCCGGCAGCTCGCGATAGTCTAAAAGGGCCTGCCATGACGTCATTTTAGACCATCGCGACCATTGCGAGCTGCCAGCAAACCAGGACAGATCGGATAAGAACATGGGGGGCCATCAGAAGGTCAGTATAATGTATATTTATTTTATTCTTTTTTTTACTGGTACTATGGTACCTGGGTCTGGAGGAGAGTCTTCTCTTCTCCAAACCCGGGTACCATCCGCACATTGAACCGCATGATATCCGCATGTGCATATGTAGTGATGCGGATGTCATGCGGTCCAATGCAAGTCAATGGCGGCGAAAACGCCGTGATTCCGCAAAATAATTCGTAGTGCTACGGATGCAGAAAAGCAGTCCCAAACCATGACATTGCCACCACCATGTCTCACTATGTTTGGTACCTTACATCATTACGTTTTCCATTTAGGAGGTATATATTGTGCTTGCCATCACTACCAAACAGATTGAACTTGGATTCATCCGACCACAACACCTTAGACCAACCTTAGACCAATCTGTCTCTTTCCATTGGCTGTGCCCTTTGGCAAACTCAAGTTGGACCTTCCGGTTCTTTGCAGTGATGAAAGGCTTCTTGGCTGGCACTCGTGCATTCAGCCCTACTGCTCTTAGCCATCGCACAACAGTTTGGCGACTCACTTTGACCCCATGCTCTTCGTTCATTTAGTGCAAAATCTGTACAGCACTTTTATGGACATCAAATACTGACTTTTTTTTAATAATGTGATCAAATCTGAAGGAAGTTTTTTGTGGTCGTAAACTTCTAGGTTTGTCAGCTGTTCCATAAACTTCTTTTTCTTTCTTTAATATATTTGACACTTGACTCTGAGAAGAGGTGAATTCCATAGCTAACTCTTTTTTGCTTTTGCCTGACTTCAGTCTCGGAATAATAAGCTTCCTGACATCTGGTGATAAATTTGGCTTTGTCTTTGCCATGTTTTAACCTAAAAACACAAACATAAAAAAAAAAAAAAGATTTAGGCAAAATTCGACTACCCATGACAAAATATGCAAAACAAAATAAGTTAATGTATGATAAAGTTTTCCATCAGAAAATTGGAGTTTTGTATGCTCTAAAGATGTACATATATGCTTTCCAACAACAGATTCAGGGTTAAAGACAACCTATCAGCATGATTTTGTAATGTAAAGTAAAGACATGGATGTAACGGCGCTGTAATACTGAGTAAATTGAAACCTTTGGTGAAGAAATGCACTTTGTTGTTCTGTCATCAGCATGTAAAGTCTTCTAGGTCTTCTCCTCCCTGTCTGTGATTCCACAGTCGCTCTACCTGCCTCCAGTCTTTCAGTGACAGGTCACTGCTAAGATTTCAAACAGGGGAGGATGGTCATTCACAGACGGAAGGCAGACAGAAGGGCTGGGGAATCACAGACAGGGAGGCGAAGACCCAGTGTACAGTCCTGCCCCTGGAAACCAAAATTGAATTAGCAGAACACTTCAAATGATGATTAAAGAACCACAAAGCAGATTTCTTCACCAAAGATATCATTAATCTGTGTTGCAGCAACATTATAGCAATGTCTTTATTTTACATTACAAAATTGTGCTAACAGGTTCTCTTTAAGTCTAACATCCTGTACTAAATACTTATTTATATTGTGGCAAGACGACTCGCTCGGCCACTTCGGGAAGCAGACTCAGGAACCCAGGTTTTCTCTGCAGGCTTTATTAAACAGCATAAAGCCCTGCATTCCAGCAAAATAAACACAGCCTTACGAGCAAAATGACAAAACAAACAAATAAACTACAGCAGAGTCCATATGAGTATGGGACTCACCCACACAGGTTGTTGTCCGAGCTCTGTCCTGAGCTGAAGCCCTCCCAGTCTGGAGACCTTGCCTCTCCAAACCACAACAGAGAAAAAAAAACAGGACTGAAGATTTAAACATTGCTCAGCCACACCCTGAGGTGGAGGTATGGGGAATGACTTCCCTTCCATCTCTGTCATTCCAATAAAACCACACCCTTTAAAAGCGTTAACCCCCAGCATATAACATGCTGACAGAAAGCTTATTGGTTTCAGTTCACACAGGCTAGCAACCTGCATGATACCTCTCCTCATATATCATACCAGTGACTCTGTCATATATTCCCCCCCTCTGCCCAAAGCTGGGGGTTTGGGCACCTTCCGATACCAGACAGGGAATTCTAGAAAGGGCATCAGCGTTCCCGTGTAACTTCCCGGGCCTATGCTCTACATGAAAGTTGAAGTCCTGAAGAGCTAGGAACCATCTAGTTACCCTGGCATTTTTACCCCTCTTTTCCCTCAACCATCTCATGGTCTGACACCAGCTTAAACTTCCAGCCTAGTAGGTAGTATCTTAGTGTATCTATGGCCCACTTTATGGCTAAGCACTCCTTTTCTACTATTGTGTAGTTTTTCTCACAGGAGGAAAGCTTCCGGCTCAGATAGAGAATGGAATGTTCTTCCCCATTTATCTCTTGACAGAGTACGGCTCCTAGACCAAACTCTGAAGCGTCTGTCTGGACCACAAACTTTTTCTTAAAGTCTGGTGCGACCAGGACCATCTGTTTACACAGTGCTGACTTCAACAGTTGAAACGTGGTCTCTGTTTCCACCGTCCACTTCACGATGGTTGACCTCCTGCATTTTAGGAGATCCGTCAGTGGTGCGACCATCATGGCCAAATTTAGGATAAACCACCGGTAATTTCCCACCATTCCCATGAACGCTCTTACTTGCTTCTTGGAGAGAAGTTGCCTCCACTTTATTGTCTTGCGGCTTTATTTCGCCTCTCTGGATGACATAGCCCAAGTACTTGGCCTCCTCTTTTCCAACGACGCGTTTTTTCGGATTTATTGTAAATCCTGCCATCCTTAGAGCATCCAGAACAGCCTGTAGTTTAGGTAGATGACTAGCCCAGTCAGGGCTAAAGACTACAATGTCATTAAGGTAGGCTGCGGCATACTTCTTATGTGGGGCTAGGATCCGATCCATAGCCCTCTGGAAGGTGGCTGTGGCCCCCTGTAGTCCAAACGACATCCGAGTGTATTGAAAGCACCCATCAGGTATCAAGAAAGCCATCTTCTCCTTGGCCGTCTGGGACATGGGGATCTGCCAGTAACCCTTCGTCAGGTCAAGAGTGATGATGAACCTTGCCGGTCCAAGTCTCTCGATGAGTTCGTTGATGCGGGGCATCGGGTACGCGTCATACATGGATACCTCATTCTGTCGGCGGTAGTCATTACGAAACTTCCACTCTCCATTGGGTTTTGGCACGAGGTCGATTGGGCTCGACCACCCACTCTTTGACTCCTCTATCACCCCGAGGTCTAGCATCCTCTTCACCTCGTCGGAGGTCACCTCCCAGCGGGCTTCCGGAGTCCGATATGGCTTCAGATTCACTCTTACATGTGGCTTTGTCAGCACGTCATGCTCTACCACCTAAGTATTACCCGGCAACTCCGAGAACAACTCCTGATTTTGCTGTAGTAGTTCTCGACACTGCTGCTTCTGGCCCAGCGATAGTGTCTCTGCTATAGTGACCTCTTCCACCTAGCCTTCGGGAGCGGCTGCCAGGCAAGGAGTTTCCAGCGGTTCCAGGTCCCGCCACGGCTTGATCAAGTTCACATGGTATACTTGGTGCGGCTTTCTTTGGCAAGGCTGGTGGACTTTATAATTAAATTCGCTGACTTTCTCCAGCACCTCGTACAGACCTAGCCAGTTGGCCAGGAACTTGCTTTTGACTGTAGGTATTAGCACCAAAACACGCTCCCCGTGCTGGAACTGCCTCAGCCTCGCCGATTTATTATAGACCCTTGCCTGGGCTTCCTGCTCCTGGAGGAGATGCACTTTCATGATCGGCATCACTTTTGCTATTCTTTCCTGCATCCGGGCGACATGTTCAGCAATGCTCTGGTGTGGCGTGACCTCGGCTTCCCAGGTTTCCTTAGCGAAATCCAGGAGCCCTCTCAGATGTCATCCATACAGGGGCTCAAACAAAGAGAAACCGGTAGAGGCTTGTGGAACCTCCCTTACCGAGAAGAGCAGTAAGGCAATAGGTAGTCCCAGTCACTTCCATCTTTCTCTATGACCTTCTTGAACATCGCCTTCAGGGTCTTATTAAAGCGCTCCACCAGGCCATCGGTCTGCGGATGGTAAATGAAGGTTCGCTGCTGGGTAATTTGAAGCACTTTACACAGCTCCTTCATCACCTTGCTCATGAATGGGGTTCCTTGGTCCATCCGGATTTCCTTTGGCAGGCCGGTCCTGGCAAAGATGTGGACAAGTTCCCTGGCTATGCATTTACTTGATGAATTTTGTACCGGTATCACTTCTGGATACCAGGTCGCATAGTCAATGATCACCAGAATATATTGGTGGCCTTGGGCTGACTTGACTAAGGGCCTTACTAGGTCCATAGCAATCCTCTCAAAGGGGATCTTTATTATTGGCAGTGGCACTAATGGACTGCGGAACTGGGGAGAGGGAGCGGTTATTTGGCAGATGGGACAGGACCTACAATAGTTGAGAATTTCTCGGTAACACCCAGGCCAATAAAATAGTCTTAAAATCCTCTCTTGAGTTTTCTCAACCCCTAGTTGTTCCCCCAGAACATGTGAATGGGCCATATCCAGTATCCTCCTTCTGTATGGCCCCGGCATTAACAGCTGTTATACTGTCTCACCGCCCCTTAGTTTAGCTACCCGATATAGCAACTCCCCCTGAACTGCAAAGTGGGGGAACCTGGTATGGACCCCCAGCTCTTGGGCAACCCCATTACATACAGTAACCTGGTCAAATGCCCCCTTTAAGGTCAGGTCCCGAACTTGAGCAGTCCCAAAGTTCTCTCCGGACATATTTAACTCAGGGAGGTCGGCCTCCTCGGTCACCGTTTCGCCCTCATCATCAGCAAGGACACAAAGTGGGAGCTCATACACTTGAGGCTTTATCGGGGGTTCTTCTCCAGGGACCTGACTTTTGCCCATGCTGCTTAGTCCAGTGCCCTTCCCCACAAGTCCCAAAATAAAGAAAAATCACGGCCCAGTATGACGGGATGTATAAGGCATTTAACTACCCTAACCTCGTGGGACTGGGCACTACAGTCTGTTCTCACTGTCACTGTGGCCACGGGATAGTCCTTGGCGCCACCATGGAAGCACCGAACGCCCACAGTTTTGGAAGGGATCAACTGGTGGGGACAGAAGCTGACACTGACTGCTTAGGGCCCATGTGCAAGAAATGTGTCTGGGCCCCCCACCTTTTATGGCAACACAGCTACAGATGTATATATAGCGACACACACATATATACGTCTTATATAGCCTCCTTTATTATGTACATTGCCACCCCTTATCACACAGTGCCCTCTCTTGTTATGTACAGCACCGTCCCTTACATATTGGAATATTTATAGTGCCCTGTTCTTTATTACATACAGTCTTCTCTTGTTAGATATGTAATGCAATCACAGCTGATGGAGCATGGGAAAGCTTCTTTTCTGATGGAGTAGCTGATGGACTGGTCTTCTGGTCAGATGCCGCCCCATCACCAGTCATTATATATCTAACAAGAGATGACTATTTAATAAAGAGAGGGCACTGTGACTGACAAAAATAACAAGAATACGCTATATAAGAGACAGTACTGTACATAACAGCAGAGGAAGCTATATAATAAGAGATGGTACCATATATAACTAGAGAAGATGGTAGGTAATAAGGGAGGGTGCTATACATAATAAGAGAGGAAACTATATAACTAAGGATAGAGCTATGCATAATAAGTGAGTACACTATATACTAAGGGACTGTGCTATACATAATAAGGCTACATTCCTGCATCTGTGTGTAGTGTTGGTGTACTGTCCACTTTTACAGACGCATTGAGCATGTCCTATTCTAATCCTCAAAATCAGATCAGAGCAGGACATTCTCTGACCCTCACAGATCTCATTCTCAGATCTGTGATTTTCATGGAAGTGTGAATGGATCTATAAAACTCTACGAGTCCATGGAACATCCGATAAAAAAATCGGGCAGCACACGAACATTTCACACAAATATGAGAAAGCAGCCTAAGGGATTTTACAGATAACATTGTCACTCCAAGTCACACAGTGCAGATATAGAATAATATTTATTATTACTCAGCGCCAGAGCCCTCACTGAACCGGGGGATTACAGCCTGTGCGTACTAATACGTCACAGGCTGTAAAGGGGAGTTACAGGTCTGTGAGAGCTAGAAATCTTGCTTGCTTGTAATTGACCAAATACTTATTTTCCACCAAAATTTGAAAAAACTTTCTTTACAAATCAGACAATGTGATTTTCAGGATTTGTTTTCTTATTTTGTCTCTCATAGTTGAGGTCTACCTATGTTGTCAATTACAGGCCTCTCTCATCTTTTTAAGTGGGAGAACTTGCACAATTGGTGGCTGGCTAAATACTTTTTTTCCCCACTGTACATGTGTCTCCCCCGCACTGCACCCCTGACTACAGATATGTACCCCCCCCATTAATATACTATTAGCCACTTAGTAATTAATATATAAAGTGATAAGCAGCACTGTGCCCCCCATTAACTATAATCTCCACCAGCCAGAAATATAAATTATTCAGTTTCTGTAACTCTCCCCAATTAACTGTAAGGCTATGTGCACACGGAAAATATACAAGGCTTTAAAGTACAAGCAATGTGAAACCCTCATCATTGTTCTCTCCCAGCACCCCCATCATTGCTCTCCCCATCCCCACCATCCTCATCATTGCTCTCCCCAGCCCCATTATTGCTCTCCCCAGCCCCATCATTGCTCACCCCAGCACCGTCATTGCTCATGCAGCCCAGCCATTGCACACCCCAACCCTGTCATTGCTCACCCCAGCCCCATCATTGCTCACCCAAGCCCTGTCATTGCTCTCCCCAGCACCCCCATTAATGCTCACCCCAGCCCTGTCATTGCTTTCCCCAGCCCCATCATAGCTCACCCCAGCCCCATCATTGCTCAACCTAGCCCTGTTATTGCTCACCCCAGCCCCCATCATTTCTTTCCCTATCCCCATCATTGCTCACCCCAACCTCATCATTGCTCACCCCAGCCTCATCATTGCTCACCCCAGCCCCATCATTTCTCTCCCCATCCCCATCATTGCTCACCCCAACCTCATCATTGCTCACCCCAGCCTCATCATTGCTCACCCCAGTCCCATCAATTCTCTCCCCATCATTGCTCACCCCAGCCCCGTCATTGCTTACCCCAGACCCATCTTTGCTCTCCCCCACCTCCCCTCATTCTCCTGCTCCTCTCCCAGGATTTCACTATAAAAAAAAAAAAAAACACAACTTACCTCTCAGCTTGCTCCCCTGCAGCATCCTGCTCGTCTCTGGTAACTTTCTCCCTGACAGTGACACATACTGCAAGATGATGTCATCAAGCAGCGCGGGCCTGTGTCATGGAGGAAGTGCCGGGCTGGAAGCAGAGGTGAGGATAGATCCCTGCAGCTCCGCTCCACTGCAATTTTCCTCCTGTAAGCAGCAGAGCTGCAGGGATCGCTCCCTGCCCTCCGTATATTATGAGGGCAATCTGGCTATGGGGCTCCGAGGAGCAGGTCAGATTGCCCTCAATATTAGCCATCTGGCAAGGGCCTCCCTGCACTGCTGGGCCCCGGTGCAGTTGCATTGGCAGCACTGGCGGTAGGTCCGCCCCTGGGTGGGGAAGGCCAGCTCTGATTAAGGTCACCAGAGTCCAACAATCCTCGCACTTTTACTCCATTAATGGATACGGCGCACACCTGTGGCCCCTCGCCAGGTCGACAGTGCACACTGCAGGCTGGATAAGCATAATAGGAGACCCGTTTGCCTAGGCTGCAGTCCATGGGCTAAGGGGACATATGACACCTGGTGGCTACATGTCCAGGGTTGTGACACCGCCAACAAACTATATCTTTGACAACAGTCCTTGTCGCACCTTCAGTGGGAGTGGGACGCCCCCCAATGGTTGCTCTAGACCCCTTCCGTGGTGAATCCACCCCCTTTTGGGTATCCCAGTACGGAGAAGTGACTATATCCGGTGTCCCAAGGCATTTCTCAACCACCTGGTACCTCTCTACCAGGCCGATGAAGCCATCTGCGTTCTGAGGATTGCCCTGGGCAACCCAGGTCTGTACCGACTTGGGAAGGGAGTGCACGAATCTATTAATTACCACCCGCTCTACCATCTTGGCCGGAGTGGAGGATTCTGGTTGCAACCACTTCTGAATGAGATGCAGTAGGTCAAACATCTGTGAGCGAGGGGGTTTGTCGCTGGCATACGCCCAGTGGTGGACTTGTTGGGCTCTCACCACCATATTTACTCTCAGGCATGCTAAGATCTCTTATCTTGGCGTATTCCTTGGCATCCTGCAATACCAAGTTGTATTATGCCTTTTGGGGTTCCCCAACAAATATGGTGGCAGATCCTCTGCCCACTGTTCTGGTGGAAGTCTTTCCTGATCAGCCATTCTCTCAAAGACTTCAGAAATGCTTCTACATCATCCCCGGGGGTCATTTTTTGCATGGCCCATATTACCGCCTTCCTGATGTGGAAGTCATCAGTCGGCCCTGGGGGTGGGGCAGTTGCCCTGCCCTGGATGGCATCCGCCTGAAGCTGTATCTGCTGTTGCTGCTCTTGCTGGTGCTGCTGCTGCGCCTTTTGCTGCAAATGGATCTGTTGAAGCAACAGTTTGGTCATCTCCTGGTGCTGCTGGCTCTGCAAGTGTTGCTGGTGCATCTGTTGTTGGCTCTGCTCCAGGTGCTTAATGAGCTCCCCCATGCTGCCGGACTTTTCTGGCTGGCGGCCTTCACCCAAGACATTCACCGGTCTCTGTGGCAGGTACATGTGTTGCTGGAATCTTGCACGCACTCTCCACCATCTGTGGCAAGACTACTAGCTTGGCCGCTTCCGGAAGTAGACTCAAGAACCCGGGTTTTCTCTGCAGGCTTTATTAAATGGCATAAAGCCCTGCATTCCAGCAAAATAAACACAGCCTTACTGGCAAAATGACAAAACAAAAGAATAAACTATAGCAGAGTCCATATGAGTATGGTACTCATCCACACAGGTTGTTGTCCGAGCCTTCAACTCTGTCCTGAGCTGAAGCCCTCCCAGTCTGGAGACCTTGCCTCCCCAAACCCCAACAGAGAAAAAAAACCAGGACTGAACATTTAAACATTGCTCAGCCACACACTGGGGTGGAGGTATGGGGAATGACTCTCCTCCCATCTCTATGTCATTCCCTTAAAACCACACCATTTAAAAGAGTTAACCCCCAGCATATAACATGCTGTCAGAAAGTTTATTGGTGTCAGTTCACACAGGCTAGCAACCAGCGTGACACATACCTCACGTCATATATCATAGCAGTAACTCTGTCACAATATATATATATATATATATATGTATATATATATATATATACTGTACAGACCAAAAGTTTGGATACACCTTCTCATTTAAAGATTTTTCTGTATTTTCATGACTATGAAAATTGTACATTCACACTGAAGGCATCGAAACTATGAATTAACACATGTGGATTATATAATTAACAAAAAAGTGTGAAACAACTGAAAATATGTCTTATATTCTAGGTTCTTCAAAGTAGCCACCGTTTGCTTTGATGACTGCTTTGCACACTCTTGACATTCTCTTGATGAGCTTCAAGTGGTAGTCACCGGAACTGGTTTTCACTTCACAGGTGTGCCCTGTCAGGTTTAATAAGTGGGATTTCTTGCCTTATAAATGGGGTTGGGACCATCAGTTGTGTTGTGCAGAAGTCTGGTGGATACACAGCTGATGGTCCTAATGAATAGACTGTTAAAATTTGTATTATGGCAAGAAAAAAGCAGCTAAGTAAAGAAAAATGAGTGGCAATCATTACTTTAAGAAATGAAGGTCAGTCAGTGTGAAAAATTGGGAAAACTTTGAAAGTGTCCCCAAGTGCAGTTGCAAAAACCATCAAGCGCTACAAAGAAACTGGCTCACATGAGGACCGCCCCAGAAAAGAAAGACCAAGAGTCACCTCTGCTTCTGAGGATAAGTTTATCCGAGTCACCAGCCTCAGAAATCGCAGGTTAACAGCAGCTCATATTAGAGACCAGGTCAATGCCACACAGAGTTCTAGCAGCAGACACATCTCTTCAACAACTGTTAAGAGGAGACTTTGTGCAGCAAGCCTTCATGGTAACATAGCTGCTAGAAAACCACTGCTAAGGACAGGCAACAAGCAGAAGAGACTTGTTTGGGCTAAAGAACACAAGGAAAGGACATTAAACCAGTGGAAATCTGTGCTTTGGTCTGATGAGTCCAAATTTGAGATCTTTGGTTCCAACCACCGTGTCTTTGTGCGACGCAGAAAAGGTGAACGGATGGACTCTACATGCCTGGTTCCCACCATGAAGCATGGAGGAGGAGGTGTGATGGTGTTGGGGTGCTTTGCTGGTGACACTATTGGGGATTTATTCAAATTTGAAGGCATACTGAACCAGCATGGCTACCACAGCATCTTGCAGCGGCACGCTATTCGATCCGGTTTGCATTTAGTTGGACCATCATTTATTTTTCAACAGGACAATGACCCCAAACACACCTCCAGGCTGTGTAAGGGCTATTTGACCAAGAAGGGGAGTGATGGGGTGCTACGCCCAATGACCTGGCATCCACAGTCACCAGACCTGAACCCAATCGAGATGGTTTGGGGTGAGCTGGACCGCAGAGTGAAGGCAAAAGGGCCAACAAGTGCTAAGTATCTCTGGGAACTCCTTTAAGATTGTTGGAAGACCATTTCCGGTGACTACATCTTGAAGCTCATCAAGAGAATGCCAAGAGTGTGCAAAGCAGTCATCAAAGCAAAAGGTGGCTACTTTGAAGAACCTAGAATATAAGACATATTTTCAGTTGTTTCACACTTTTTTGTTAAGTATATAATTCCACATGTGTTAATTCATAGTTTTGATGCCTTCAGTGTGAATGTACAATTTTCATAGTCATGAAAATACAGAAAAAATCTTTAAATGAGAAGGTGTGTCCAAACTTTTGGTCTGTACTGTATATATATATATATATATATATATATATATATACGTTTTGGCACCCCAGGTCAAAATTACTGTTATTGTGAACAGTTAACCAAGTTGAAGACGAAGTGATCTCTAAAAGACCTAAAGTTAAAGATGACACATTTCCTTTGTATTTTAAGCAAAAAAGAAAATATAACTTTGACCAAGGTTTCAGACCTTAGTTATTATGTTAGGGTTATGGCTTGTCCACTATCATTGTTAGGAAAGGCCA
Organism: Phyllobates terribilis; assembly: GCF_046119375.1. Classification (NCBI taxonomy): domain Eukaryota; kingdom Metazoa; phylum Chordata; class Amphibia; order Anura; family Dendrobatidae; genus Phyllobates; species Phyllobates terribilis. The sequence continues at coordinate 256,953,214 of NW_027362764.1, forward strand.
GGTGATGCAAATTTCCCAGCTTTATAAAAACCCAGTATCCTCTAACCTAGTGCCAAAAAGCAGCAGCCATGGGTCCTTCTAAGCAGCTGCCTAGCACTCTGAAAATGAAAATGGTGGAGTCCCACACAGTAGGAGAAGGCTATAAGAAGACATCAAAGCGTTGTCAAGTTGCCCTTTCCTCAGTTCAAAATGTAATTAAGAAATGGCAGTTAACAGGAGGTGGAGGTCAAAATAAGGTCTGGAAGACCAAGCAAAATTTCAGTGAGAGCTACTGATTTGATTGTTAGAGAGGCAAATCAGAACCCCCACTTGACTGCAAAAGACCTTCAGAAGCATTTAGCAGACTCTGGTGTTGTGGTACATTGTTCTACTGTTCAGAGACACCTGCACAGATATGGGCTTCATGGAGGAGTCATCAGAAGAAAACCTCTCCTGCATCCTCACCATAAAATTCAGTGTCAAAAGTATGCAAAAAAACATCTAAATAAGCCTAATGCATTTTGGAAACAAGTCCTGAGGAACAATGAAGTTAAAATAGAACTCGGCCACAATGATCAAAGAACATCTCACCAAACATTAATCATGGGGGTCATGGATCAATCATGCTTTGAGGTTGTGTTGCCGCCATTAGCACAGGCAACATTTCATGGGTAGAGGGAAAAATGGTTTCAATAAAATTTCAACAAATTTTTGATGCAAATACAACACCATCTGTAGAAAAGCTAAAGTTGAAAAGAGGGTGGCTTCTACAAATGGATAATGATCGTCAAAATCCACAATAAACTACTTTAAAAGGCACAAGCTGAAGGTTTTACAATAGCCCTCACAGTCCCCTAATGTGAACATCATTGAAAATCTGTGGCTAGACCTCAAAATAGCAGTGCATGCAAAACGACGCAGGAACCTCACAGAACTGGAAGAATTTTCCAGGGAAGAAAGGATGAAAATGCCTCAATCAAGAATTGAAAAACTCTTGTCTGGCTAAAAACGCATTCACAAGCTGTGATACCTTCAAAAGGGGATGTTACTAGATACTAACCATACGGGGTGCCCAAAATTTTACATTGGGACATTTTCCTTTCTGTAATCTTTAAAATGTAAAAGATGATTATATGTATATATATATATATATATATATATAAATATATGTACACTGCTCAAAAAAATAAAGGGAACACCCAAATAACACATCCTAGATTTGAATGAATGAAATATGCTCATTTAATACTTTGTTCTGTACAAATTTGAATGTGCTTACTAGAGATGAGCGTTGTTCTACTCGAACTGTTCGCCAATCTCAAATTCGAGCTGTTTTGGGCGGTGTTCGAGCCGGTCGGCGAACACGAACAATTTGAGAAAAATTCGGCTGTTCGAGGTTATGTTCGATAACTGTTCGTGCACCAAAATCATAACTGGATTTTTTCTCAGTAATGATGAAAATTAATGTTAATACGCAGTTTGAGTGTACAGCGGGGCGGGGGGAGGGGCAGGGGATGGATCTCTGCAGGAACAATGAAGATCTCCATTTTTTTTTCTCTTTCCCGCATTTGCAGTGGGGAGGTGCAATCTGTCAGCCTATCAGCAGCGCACACACGGAGCGAAGTGCTTTTTTTCACACAAGCAAGGGCATGTGTGATTGGCAGTGTATGTCACATGTCCTTGCCCTATAAGACCAAGCCATTTTCCCCGTCGCCACCATTTTCTCACTGCTGCAGCTGCGTGTTAGACGGCACCGCTGTTGCTGTGTGCGCTATACCTTGTTAATTTCAAGCCAATTTTCGCACAAATCTACAGATAGCTTGGGAGTAGGGAATAGTTGTGATTGCAGTCCTTTTAAGGACTAGGTTACAGCATTTCCTACGACTTTTATCAGGCAGGTCTGTGCTCTTAAATAGATAGATTGTGGGAGTAAAGACTAATTGTAATTGGAGTCCTTTTCAGGACTAGGTTACATCAGTTCCTATCAGTTTTTGCCAGGCAGGTCTGTGCCAGTGCTGTGCAAGTTTTTTCACAGCATTTGGCTGAATCTAGCAAAGCTAATCCTTTTTGGCCTATTGCAGAGTGTGTTAGTCAGTGGAGTAGCCTATCTGTGTTGCAAGATATTCCACCTGTGTATAGAATACCAATTTTTTTACTGCACCTAGTGAAGTAAAATCTTTTGGGCATAGCATCATTCTATTAGTCCATCTATACTGACCTCCATCAGGTTGCAAACTGAATATAATTTTTTTCTGCATCTAGCTCTGAAAAAATATTTGGGCTTCTAGCGGTGTGTGGGACTTGGTCTATTAGTCCATCTATACTGACCTCCATCAGGTTGCAAATTAAAAATAATTTTTTTCTGCATCTAGCTCTGAAAAAATATTTGGGCTTCTAGCAGTGTGTGGGACTTGGTCTATTAGTCCATCTATACTGACCTCCATCAGGTTGCAAATTGAATAAAAAAAATTTCTGCATCTAGCTCTGAAAAAATATTTGGGCTTCTAACGGTGTGTGGGACTTGGTCTATTAGTCCATCTATACTGACCTCCATCAGGTTGCAAATTAAAAATAATTTTTTTCTGCATCTAACCCAGCCAATAGTTTTGGCCTAATACCACAGTTTGGCCACTCAGCTCTGCTCGGTTACCATCCATTGTTTTTTTGTGCAAACAACTCCAGAGTTGTGAATTAGTTAACCACCAAAATGAGTGGAAAAAGGCCTGCTGCTGGTGGAAAGGGGAATAGGCGTGTTGGGAAGGGGAAAAAAGGTTGTGTCCGTGGGGTAGGTGCAGAAGAAAGACCATCTTCCAGCCAAACTAAAATGTCTACTTCTTTTAGCGGACAATGTGATAAGATCCCTTTCTTACGGCCACGCCAATCGCTACAAATTCCAGATGAGGCACAAAAACAGCAGGTGCTTCAACGGATATCAAGTGCTCCTTTAAGTGGGCTCTCCTCCACATCAACTTCAACATCACAAATACTCCAGTCCTCAAAGGTGTCACCCAAATCGCACTTGCTTCCTCACAGCTCCCAAATCTCCAGCTGCCCGTCTGAGTATGAGGTAGAACAGATGGTTGAGTCTGCAGAGCTGTTTACTCATACTATAGCCTGGGAATCAGAGGTCGACTCCAGCGCTTCTGTGAATCCAGACGAGGAAATGATCTGCACTGATGCCCAGAATCTTTATGAGTCGGATCCAGGACCAGACGCAGAAGGTTCTGACCATAATGTAGACCCTCATTCCCAAACTGTAACTCCTGTTGGTGGAGACAATGAGGAAGACGATGATAAGACTCAAATACCTGATTGGAGCGACAACTTTAGTTTTTTGTCAGGGCAGGAACAGGTTGGCTCTGAGGACGACGGGTGTGATAACGCACAGGGTGATGATGATGAGGTCGGAGATCCCACTTACTGTCAACCCACAGTCAGCCAAGAGATGAGGTCAGCAGAGGAGGTGGAGGAAGATGCTAGTGACGACGAGGTCAGGTTGCGCCTTCCTGGACAGAGACGTAGTACTGGAAGCACGTCAACAACTGCATCCTCAAACACAACTCTGCCTCTCACCACAAGTCGTGGTGGCTCTTCAGGTCGCATGGGTGCTAAGCCTTGCATAGCCTGGGCATTTTTTCAGATCGATAAAGATGACCCAACTCGTGTTATCTGTAACATTTGTCAGCAAAAGCTAAGTAGAGGCCAAAAAATACATAGTTTGAGTACTTCATGCATGAACCGGCAAATGGACATGAAGCATAAGTTGCAGTGGGAAGCTCAGTGTGCTACAATGCGGTCTAGCCGGCCGGGCCAACCACCGTCTGCCATATCTTTTGCATCCGCGGCCTCTTCATCCTCTGTGACTGGGGGGACAGCAGTCACACCTGTTTTGGGGCGCAGACCTGCCACCTCTTTACCCGCAACAGCCAGCGTGATTGGCAGGTCATCATTTTCTTTGGAGGTGGTAACACCAGCTGGTCTTGAGCGCTGTCCGACATCGATAGCACCACCTTTGGATCAAGGCAACCTAACATGTCCGCCTGCATCTTCCTCACAGACCGGCAGTTTGCCGGGGACACCCTTATCAACCCCGTCTAAGCACAATAGCCAGCCCTCGGTCCCTCAGATGTGGACAAGTAAAAGACCATTTCCTCCTAGCCATGAGAAAGCTAAGAGGTTGAATTTCACCATCTGCAAGCTCTTGGCTACAGAAATGCTGCCTTTCCGCCTGGTGGACACAGAGGATTTTCGAGACCTTATGTCCGTCGCAGTGCCCCAGTACCAGATGCCCAGTCGGCACTACTTCTCAAAGAAAGGTGTGCCTGCGCTCCACCAGCATGTCGCACACAATATCACCGCTTCTTTGAGAAACTCTGTGTGTGACAGGGTGCATTTCACCACAGACACTTGGACGAGTAGGCATGGACAGGGGCGTTACATGTCGCTGACTGGGCACTGGGTAACTATGGTGACAGCAGGACAAGGGGCTGCTGTCCAAGTCTTGCCGTCCCCACGAGTTGTGCGTCAATCCTCTTTATGTCATTTTTCCTCCACTGCTTCTGCCTCCTCAACCTCCTCTCGGTCTTCCACCTGCACCCAAAGGCTGTCTGGTCATGCCACAAGCTTTCTAACTGCGCAGAAGGGATCCTGCACACCTCCTTACTATGCTGGCAGTAGGGCTCAACGTCATCAGGCGGTTTTTACATTGAAATGTCTGGGAAATGTGAGTCACACAGCTGAGGAGTTGTGGTCAGCTCTGGAGAACCAATTTCATGAATGGTTGTCTCCACTGGACCTGAAACCAGGGAAGGCCGTGTGCGACAATGCTGCAAACCTGGGTGCGGCCCTTCGCCGGGGCAATGTCACACACGTGCCTTGTATGGCTCACGTGTTGAACCTGGTTGTCCAGCAATTTTTAGCCCACTATCCCAGACTAGATGGCCTTCTGCAGAGGGCACGGTCGCTGTGTGCTCACTTCCGCCGTTCGCATCCCGCAGCTCAGCGACTTACATCTCTACAGAAGTCGTTGGGCCTGCCACTTCACCGGCTAAAATGCGATGTGCCTACCCGGTGGAATTCAACTCTGCACATGTTGCAGCGACTGTGGCAGCACCGACAAGCCCTGGTGCAATACGTTCTGACGTATAGCCTGGGCCAACGAGATTCAGAGGTGGGGCAAATCACGCTGGAGGAGTGGTCTCAGATCAGGGACCTATGCACCCTTCTGCACAGTTTTGAAATGGCGACGAAGATGTTTAGTGCTGACGATGCCATTATCAGCATGACTATTCCGGTGATTTACATGCTGGAGCACATGTTAAACAGAATTCGGAGTCAGGTGGTGGCACAAGAGGAGGTGGAGGAAGTAGAGGAGGAGGAGTTGTATGCGGAAGGGCTAACATCTGCAAGGTCCAGACGGTCGGCAGCACCAAGGCGGCAGGCATGTGAGGGTGGGGGAGATGATTTTACCAGGGCGCATGGTAGCAGCCAAACTAGTGAGGAAGGTGCAGGAGCCCAGGAAGAAGTGGAGGACGAACTGATGGAAGACTCATCAGATGAGGGAGACCTTGATCACATTTCTGTTGTGCGAGGTTGGGGGGAGAGGACAGAGGAAGGAAGCATGATTGCTACCTCGCCACCAACACAACAGGGACTTGGTGCTCCTGGATGCGCAACACACATGAGTGCCTTCTTGCTGCACTACCTGCAACATGACCCTCGAATTGTGAGAATTAGAAATAATCCTGACTACTGGGTTGCCACACTGTTAGATCCCCGGTACAAAAGTAAATTTGCAGAAATTATTCCTGCCATAGAAAGGGATGCACGCATGCAGGAGTATCAGCAGAGACTGTTGCAGAATCTTACATGTGCTTTTCCACAAAATACCAGTGGTGCACGTAGTGAATCTCACAGTTCCAACTTGCCAACCGTGGGACCGTCAAGTGTTCAGCACTCAAACCGTAACAGAACCACAGTATCTGCTGGTAACATCAATTTTGCGGAATCATTTCACCACTTTTTTAGCCCATCCTTTGCAAGGCCACAGGAGACAAGAAGTCTGACACATAGTCAACGCCTAGAGACGATGGTACAGGAGTATCTCCAAGTAAACATTGAAGTCACGACTGTGTCACTGGACCCTTGCTATTTTTGGGCTTCCAATCTGGATAAATGGCCGGAGCTAGCCACTTACGCCTTGGAGATCTTGTCATGCCCCGCAGCCAGCGTTCTGTCTGAACGTGTGTTCAGCGCTGCTGGTGGTGTGCTGACAGATAAGCGCACGCGGCTCTCCACTGATAATGTAGACAGACTCACGTTCATAAAGATGAACAAATCATGGATCCGAAACGACTTTTCTACCCCTGTGTCATCCTGGGGAGAGTAAAAGCTTGATGATTGGTTAAAATCACCCTACCAACCGTTTTAAGCTTTCAAATTACTAATCATGTTTATCTGTATCTTGACTGGAAAATAATTTGGGCTTTGTAGCAGTGTGCAGCACTGATCCTATTAGGCCATCTATAATAAGCTTCACCAGATTTAAAATTAAAAATAATTTTTAGCTGCATCTAGCCCGGAAAATAATTTTGGGGCTCCGAGATGCGCAAGACACATAAGTGCCTTCTTGCTGCACTACCTGCAGCATGACCCTCATATTGTCAGAATTCGAAGTAATCATGACTACTGGGTTGCCACACTCTTAGATCCCCCAAACTTTTCGATCAACCTTTTCATTTTAATAAAGACCAAAAAAATGGTCATTTTTGAAATTATAAGCATTAGCAGGTTGTTAGAAACTGAAATCAAACAGTTTTCAACTCAAAACTTTATTCTAGGTGATGTTACATTTTCACATAGGACCCCTTGTTCGAAAGGAGCTTCTGAACTCTCTCGTCCATTGAATTTGTCAGGTTTTGGATGGTTTCTGCTTCAATTGTTTTGCATGAGGACAGAATACCCTCCCAGAGCTGTTGCTTAGATGTGAACTGCCTCCCGCCATCATAGACACTCCTTTTAATGATGCTCCAAAGGTTCTGAATGGGGTAGAGGTCAGGGGAGCATGGGGGTCACACCATAAGTTTGTCCCCTTTTATGCCCATATCAGCCAGAGATGCAGATGTTTTATGTGCAGCATGAGATGGTGCATTATCATGCAGAAAAATGATCTTGCTGTGAAATACACGGTTCTTCTTCTTGAACCATGGCAGGAAGTGCTGTTTGAGAAAATCCACATACATTATGGAGTTCATCTTTAGCGCCTTCAGGGATCCTAAAGGGGCCGACAATCTCTCTCCCCATGATTCCAGCCCAAAACATTACTCCACCTCCTCCTTGTTGGCGCTGTAGCCGTGTTTGCGTGGGGTGTCTATCAACCAGCCATCCTCCACTCCATTCATCTGGACCATCGAGCGCTGCACGGCACTCATCCGTGAACAAAACAGTTTTGAAATCAGTCTTCATGTAATGTTTGGCCCACTGGAGCCGTTTCTGCTTGTGTGAAGTGGATAGAGGAGGTCGACAGGATGGCATATGCACAGCTGCAAACCTCTGAAGGACCCTGCATCTTGTTGTTCGGGGGACGTTGGAGGCACAAGCAGCTTCAAAAACTTGTCTGCTGCTATGACAAGGCTTTTTTGCCGCTGCTGTTTCAACCTGACGTAATTGCCTGTAGGAAAGAGTCCTCAGTTTGCCCTTATCAGCACGCACACGTGTGTACTGTGAATCAGCTACATACTTCTTGATTGCCAAGACACTTCATCCTGATCATCGCACAATGTTGATTGTAGTCATGCCTTGACCTAAACACTCCACAATTTGTTGCTTCTCAGCTGCCGACACATCCTTTTTCTTTCCCATTTTGGCAGAAAATGTAGGCTGCTTAATAATGTGAGAGAGCCTTCTTAAGTAGTCTTGCCTTTCATTGGACACACCTGCCAAACTAATTAGCACAGGTGTCTGCAATTGCTTACAGTGATATAAAGAGCCCTGACACACATCACCATCAATGAGTTTAACTGACAAACAAACAAATTCTTCCCTTATCACTCCTAAACACTTTTTGCATAATAATTTGGAACGCGGTGTACATGTGCTTTTCCACAAAACACCAGTGGTTCACGTAGTGAATCTTACAGTTCTAACTTGCCAACCGTGGTCTGTATGGAATTGTTCAATAAAGGGCCCAAAATTAAGATAACATAGATGGGAGAGGTCTCTATGAATAGGAATTCCTAAGTATTTGATACCCTGTGTGGGCCAGGCAAAGGGAAAGTTGGACTGGATGGAATCCTATATGGATTTAGGGAGGGAGACATCGAGGGCCTCAGACTTCGCTGCATTGATTTTAAAATTTTACCATGTAACAAAGTGATCTATTTCAGCCATAACAGCAGGGATGGATATATGTGATTGAGTGATATATACTAGGACATCATCAGCAAATAGAGAGCACTTGTACTCGGTGCCTCCCACCTCAATCCACCTAATATTGGGGTTATGGCGAATTGATGAGAGCAGGTGCTCCGTCACTAGGATGTATAAGAGAGGGGACAGAGGACATCCCTGCCTTGTCCCATTGGTGATTGTGAAAGGTGATGAAAATGTTCTGACGCACCCCCTGGGCCTTGGGACACCCGGAGCCGGACCCTTTTTGGTGGATGCTGGTGGTTGTAGTCTTCGTGGCGGCGATCCGGTTCCGTGGCTCAGGGCGGTCAAACCAGTGGAGGAACTATTTATGTGGTTTTGATGTTTAAATGTCCGACTACGCCACCCGTGGATTGCGGTCAGAGTGAACCGCCGCTACAGGGCAGACCGCTAAGGCTGGTGTTGTGGGTGCAGCAGAGCGTAGCATAACTCCCCACGGGAGGAGTATAGCCTCAGGGCAGTGTATGCGGAGGATGGGGGTGATGGTGCAGGGCAGCAGCAGTTATGACACGGAGTCAGTGATGCAGTTCAGGGCCTTTACTCACAGTTCTTATTATCCAGACCACGTCTGCAGGTAACGGCTGCCCACGTCGTACTGTGCTCACCAGGTGAGGGGCTCAGACAACTCCCAGATAACTTTGGAGCGCTTCACAGGACCCCCTTTGTGTGTCCTTTGTCTGGCCTTTCTTACCAACACTTCTGTCCGGCTGCCTCGGGCCTCCTCTTGGTAAACTTGGCGCCAGTTTCCCTGACCCTATGTGGTGCCTTCCTAGCGGGTGGAGCAAGGGGCTGCGCCACATAAAATGTCAGAGCCTCCGGTTTCTAGCTGAGGGTCGTTTCCTGCCTCCACTAGTTCGGGAACCGGTCTCCCCCTTTGGCCTGACCCCTCCACGCAGGTGGATTCGGGCGTGCGGTGGCGACTCGCCCGTCCGCACCCCTGGGATCCCTTCATTCCTCGTTCCTGGAGCCTTCTCCGCTCCTCTTCCTTCCTTCTCCCTCTTGCAGGCCTGGGCCTCTGTTACTAGGCCCGCCTCCGGAGCAGAGCTCATGCAGAGCCCCTGCTCCCTGCCACTTCTGCTCAGACTTCTCTGCACTGAACTAAGATGGTGCCCACCTTTTATACTCCCTTCTCAATGCACCCAGGAACTGCTTCCTCCCTGCTCCTGCACTGCAGGGTTCCCCTTCCTCAGTGTTCCCTCCCCCCACTCCAGCCAGGGACAGGGACTGTCGTGCCCATCTCAGGGGCATATTGGTCGCCCTGCCCCACGGCAATGTGGTGTAATGCATGCAGGTGTCGGGTCCTGATCCACACTCCATCCTTATCTGAGAGTGAGATATCACACCTCTGGGTGAGGTGCAATACGTCTGTAGCAACCGAGCCCTCGGTGCTACAGTTCCATTTATCTTCAGCCTAGGTGACGTATTGTGATACAGGGCCGTGATTTTGGCTATAAAAGGGTCCCCTAGACCCCTACCCCAAGCTTTTTAAGAGAATCATATATGGCGTGCCAGGAGACTCTATGGAATGCTTTCTCAGCATCCAACGAGAGTATCTACTTACAAATTTTTAACTGCATCTAGCCCAGGAAATACTTTGTGCCTAGTAGCAGTGTCTGCTAGTCAGCGGATTATCCCGGCTGTTAAGCAAGCTACACCACCTGTAGTTTGGACACTTAATTTTTTCAAAGGAAATGCTTCGGGACCACGGGATACTTAGTGAAGAGCATCAGGAGGCACCCCAAGGCATAGGGGCTGGGACTGGCACTAGGATGCCTTGCGGTGGACAGCCGAGCTCGATCCTTATAAAAGCTTTTTAACTGCAGCAGCTTTAGTGGACGCTACTGGAGCTGGAATTACGCGGCTGCTGGCATGAGACTTGCCCTCCAATAGATCCTTGTAAATGGATTTAAAGTGTATTCATTCAAATTAGAGGGACAATTTAAATTAAAAAGCTTAGAGCTGCCTCCACCACAGGGGGGCTCTCTCGACCCACCAGCGGACAGGCACCAGTATTGGGAGAGGGGGGCTGGCCGTCAGGGTTCACCGCGGCTCTGGCACAAACCCGGCGACACGGAGGTGGCACGGGCAGGAGCGGACTGGCCGTCTCGGCTTCTCACTTTTTGGATTTTAGAAGGGCATGACATGCCTATATCTGTGTCTCCCCCTCCTTTTACTCCTCCACCTCTTTTCTTTTCGCATGACTATATGTACTTGTCACTTTTCCATGTGTTAGTTGTGTCTTCTGAGCAGTTTGTCAGCTTTTGGACACCTTTGAAGGTGTTTTCTATGTGTTTCTATGTGTTTTTGTTTGCCTGCCATTGGTTTTAACGGTGTTCGAAGGTGTTCGACGAACAGTTCGACGAACAGTTCGGCGAACACACGGGTGTTCGACGAACCGAACCGAACTCGAACACTACGGGGGTGGCTCAACACTAGTGCTTACAACAAAATCACACAAAAATCATCAATGGAAATCAAGTTTATTAACCAATGGAGGCCTGGATTTGGAGTCAAGCCCAGAATTAAAGTGGAAAAACACACTACACACTGATCCAACTCTGATGTAATGTCCTTAAAACAATTTAAAATGAGACTCAGTATTGTATGTGGCCTCCACGTGCCTGTATGAACTCCCTATAACGCCTGGGCATGCTCCTGATGAGGTTGCGGATGGTCTCCTGTGGGATCTCCTCCCAGACCTGGACTAAAGCATCCGCCAACTCCTGGACAGTCTGTGGTGCAACATGACGTTGGTGAATGGAGCAGGACATGATGTCCCAGATGTGCTCAATCGGATTCAGGTCTGGGGAATGGGCGGGCCAGTCCATAGCTTCAATGCCTTCATCTGTCAGGAACTGCTGACACACTCCAGCCACATGAGGTCTGGCATTGTCCTGCATTAGGAGGAACCCAGGGCCAACTGCACCAGCATATGGTCTCACAAGGGGTCTAAGGATCTCATCTCGGTACCTAATGGCAGTCAGGCTACCTCTGGCGAGCACATGGAGGGCTGTGTGGCCCTCCAAAGAAATGCCACCCCACACCATTACTGACCCACTGCCAAACTGGTAATGCTGAAGGATGTTGCAGGCAGCAGATTGCTCTCGACGGCGTCCCCAGACTCTGTCACGTCTGTCACATGTGCACAGTGTGAACCTGCTTTCATCTGTAAAGAGCACAGGGCGCCAGTGGCGACTATGTCAATCCTGTTGTTCTGTGTCAAATGCCAAGCATCCTGCACGGTGTTGGGCTGTGAGCACAATTCCCATCTGTGGACGTCGGGCTCTCATACCACTCTCATGGAGTCGTTTTCTAACCATTTGTGCAGACACATGGACATTTGTGGCCTGCTTGAGGTCATTTTGCAGGGCTCTGGCAATGCTCCTCCTGTTCCTCCTTGCACAAAGTCAGAGGTAGCGGTCCTGCTGCTGGGTTGTTGCCCTCCTACGGCCCCCTCCATGTCTCCTGGTGTACTGGCCTGTCTCTTGGTAGCGCCTCCAGTCTCTGGACACTACGCTGACAGACACAGCAAACCTTCTTGCCACAGCTTGCATTGATGTGCCATCTTGGATGAGCTGCACTACCTGAGCAACTTCTGTGGGTTGTAGAGTCCGTCTCATGCTACCACGAGTGTGAAAGCACAGCCAACATTCAAAAGTGACCAAAACATCAGCCAGAAAGCATTGGTACTGAGATGTGGTCTGTGGTCCCCACCTGCAGAACCACTCCTTTATTGAGTGTGTCTTGATAATTACCAATAATTTCCATCTATTGTCTATTCAATTTGCACAACAGCATGTGAAATTGATTCTCAATCAGTGTTGCTTCCTAAGTGGACAGTTTGATTTCACAGAAGTTTGATTTACTTGGGGTTATATTCTGTTGTTTAAGTGTTCCCTTTATTTTTTTGAGCAGTGTATATATACATATATATATTTGCCTAAAATGCAATGGAAATGTGTCATCTTAAACTTTAGCTCTTTTAGAAATCATTTCATCTTCAACTTTGACCAGGGGTGCCCAAACTTTTACATGCAACTGTATGTATATATACAGGTGCATCAAGCTAAATTAGAATATCATCAAAAAGTTTATTTATTTCAGTTCTTCAATACAAAAAGTGAACCCCATATTATATAGAGTCATTACAAACAAAGTGATCTTTTCCAAGTGTTTATTTCTGTTAATTCTGATGATTATGGCTTACAGCCAATGAAAACACAAAAGTCATTACCTCAGTAAATTAGAATACTTTATAACAACAGCTTGAAAAATGTTTTTAAAATCTGAAATGTTGGCCTACTCAAGTGTGTGTTCAGTAAATGCACTCAATACTTGGTCGGGGCTCCTTTTGCATCAATTACTGCATCAACTGAATGTGGCGTGGCATGGAGGCAATCAGCCTGTGGCACTGCTGAGGTGTTATGGAAGCCCAGGTTGCTTTGATAGCTGCCTTCAACTTGTCTGCATTGTTGGGTCTGGTAAAAAATGGAAGCTGGCTCGTTTAGACGGGCTGCGCTGCGGGAATGAAGAGGCTTGGGATTTCAAGACTGTTTTGATTAATACCAACACGTTTCTGCACCGGATTGGCACCTTTCTCAAGGTATAAAAACAAATGAACAGGACACAACAACTGAGGGCTTTGAAGTAGGAGAAAATGGCTCCAAAAAGCATAAGGAACGCCACTAAAGGGGAGGGGGAGGAAGCGAGGAAAAAGAAAAAAAGGAGAAAAAAAAAAGAGAGAAATGAATAAAAAAGGGTGTTGACATAAGGAAGGTAAAGTGGTTAAAAAGGTAGAGAAAAACTAAATAAATAAATAGGCAAGGGGTGCAGGAAACAAGGTTAAACCTTGATCGAGCAGAGTGATATGTAAAATATAGAAAAAAAAAAAAGGTGATAAATACATATGAAGATAAACATAAAAAGTCATTAAAAAATACAAGAAAGTGAGACAACCGAGATTAGATCTTGTCTCACAGTGGGATAGATTTAACCAAAGTCAGGAGATTTGTGTGTGGCTATATGAGAATCCAGTATGAAGCTGAGAAGAGAAAAGGAAAAGAGAAAGGAAAAAAAAACACAACTCAGCTTGTGTTCAGAGGAAGTGCTCCAGAGTTTCAGCATAGGGTTATAGTGGAGACTGTGCAAAAATAAAGTTAGTGCAAATGTGGTGAAAGTAATTAAAATATAAAAGTACAGGAAGATATATATAGTGAAAATTGCGACAAAGCAGCTCAATATCAAAAAGGCATACAGAATTAGCGTATAAAGTAACAATATAAAATATATAAAAATAAGGCCACTCTATATTTCTGTGATAGGTTGTGTACCCTCATTAAACCAAAGAGAATCTGCACTGGTAGTCAAATAAAATAAAAATGACAATTAGAGTATAAAATATGATAATAAAATAAAAACATTATTTGTAAAAATATAAAAATACATAAAAAAGCTCTAGTAAAAATAATCCATAGACTCGCCAACCTCATATAAAAACTTATGTGATCTCATTAAGTCCATGAGGCTTTAAGGTATTCAACCTATAGATCCAATAAATTTCCTTCTTTTTGAGGAACTCCATCCAGTTAGGGGTTTCAGGGGGAATAAACTCAATTGGGATAATAGCAATACATGCAGTGTCTTTGCCATGTTCATTGGTACAATGTCTGGAGAGACCATGATACATAAAGCTTTTGGCTATGTTAGCTCTGTGTGAATTGAGCCTTTCATGTAAAGTTTGCTTTGTCTTTTCAACGTACTGCAGGCCACATTTACACTCAATAAGGTAGATTATGAATTGAGTCTGACAGATCATATTCGTTTTTAAAGGGAAGGTTTCTCCTGTTTTACTTGACCTGAAACATTGTGTATTGTACAAAATACATTTGCAGCACAGACATATTTTTGCTTTGCATTTAAAGCTGCCAGGGGGCTGCATGTTCAAGGTCTGCTGGGTCAAGGTACTTCCAAAGGTCTTCAAGCGACTTGGAGCTATTAGGTTTCTCAAAGTGGGTGCCCATTTGAAAGTAACCCGTGATTGGCCAGAGATAAGGGGGTCCAGTATAGGGTCTTTTTGTAAAATGTTCCAATGCCTTTGTAGCACTTTTCTTAGAGGGAAATGAGCTGAATTAAAAGTAGTTATAAAATTACTTGCAAACTCATTTGTTCCCTTTTCATTGTCCTGGGATCTGCGTTCCAAAAATTGTTGCTGTGTGAGCCCCCTGGTCCTTTGGTAGGCATGCTTGATTAAGCTTTTAGGGTAGCATTGGTTAGTGAATCGCTCTCTAAGAGTATCAGCGTGTTGATTAAAGTCACATAAATTAATTCAATTGCTCCTAATCCGCCGATATTGGTTGTAAGGAATGTTTTTTTAGCCATTTCTTGTGGTGACTACTAGAGAAATGGATGTAACCATTCATATCTACTTCCTTGAAATAAGTTTTGATGATGATGGAGTTCTCCTGATGGGACATGTTTAAATCTAAAAAATTAATGGAATCCTTGCCAATAGTCGGCGTGAATGAAATGCCCCAATTATTTGAATTTAATCCCTCTATAAAGTGGGAAATGTCATTTGAGTTGCATTTACATATAAAAAAAGGTCATCAATATATCTTATATAGACCAAAATATTCATAAAATATTTAGATTGGTAGATGTGTAGGTCTTCAAATTCTCCCATAAATATGTTGGCATTGCTTGGGGCTACCCTTGTCCCCAATGCAGTGCCACATTTTTGGTGGTAAACTTTATCTTGAAATAGAAAATAGTTGTTGCATAAAATGAACTCAAGGCTTTCAAGGATGAAGGCTCTATGTTCTTCACTTATTGTTTGGTATGTTTCTATGAATTGGATGGTATACTGTAGGCCAATACTGTGTTTGATGTTATTCTAAAGTGCTAAGACATCTAAAGTAAGAAATGTGAATGATTCTTCCCAATGAACTTCCTGTAAAATTCTGATAAGATGGGCAGAGTCTTGTAGATGTCTTGGCAAATTTTTAACATATGTCTGTAAGATATTGTCTAAATAATATGATAAATTGCTAGTGAGGGATCCAATTCCTGAAATTATAGGGCGGCCGGGAGGATTTGTTAAAGACTTGTGAACCTTTGGTAAATGATAAAGGAATGGCTTGCTGGGGTCTGTAATGGTGAGGAACTTTTTTTCCTTTTTATTTAATATGCCTTTGCCAAAGACTGTGTGGATTGGTATAATTTACTTGAATAGATGGAAAAGGATCCGAGGGTGTCATGGAGTAGTGGTCAGGACTGGATAATAAATTATATGCTTCTTTAAAGTAGTCATTTCGATTCTGTATAATGATCCCACCCCCCCTTGTCAGATGGTCTAATGACAATTTTTCTATTTCTTTTGAGAGATAATATGGCTGATTTTTCTTTTGAGGTAAAGTTGTGTTTAAGATTCCTGGATGTACCTTTATTAATGTTTTTAAAATCATGGAGAACTAGTTAAAGAAAAGTGGTAAGGAAATGTCCTTGGTTCTCCAATGGATAGAAGTTAGATTTTGGATGTACGACTACATGGAAACCTGATGTTGAATCTGCAACATCCCTGGCGGTGTGCTAGCTTAGCTTACCATCTCCCAACATGCAAGACCGACAACTTACCTAACAGTCCAGGCTGTGCACTATGCTCTTCTACTTGCTGTGTGCATGTCTCTTGCCTGCTGGCTTAGGGTGGAACTTCATGATTCTTAAAGTTACAGTGTATGCAGTCCTAATGCGTCCCCAGCCTATTGCTGTGAGTCACTGGATACTTAAACCTCCTCCACTCAGTGGGAGGTGCCTGAGCAACACATTCTTACAGTGTGTTCTGTGCAACTGTGAGTTGCCAGGTCCTGTCCTGAATCTTGCCTATTTCTGCCACCCTGGGGGCTGAGTACCTAGGCCCGTTACCTGTATCTGTGACTTCTAGTCTATTTTTGCCACCCTGGGGGCTGAGTACTCAGGCCCGTTACCTGTATCTGTGACTTCTAGTCTATTTCCGTCCTGGGGGCTGAATACTCATTCCTGTGTCTCGTTCCTGTGTCAGTTCCTGTCTAAACTGTGTCTTAGCCCATTACCTGTTGGTCTCTATGTCCAATACTTCCCTTTTCCTGCAGTGACTGAACCACTACCTAACTCCAACTCGTTGTCTCTGTACTTCTGTTTGTGAGTTCTGTGTCCACTCGCTACTTCATAGCAAGCACCTTGTGTGTATCTGGCTCTGCTTTCCCATTTCCCTGCCTGTGTTCTAGCTATCTTCCTGTGTTTTCCTGTCCCTGTCTGTTCCATGTGAACAGAGCCCTGTCCTGTCTGGCCACTCCTGTGGCATTCCCGCTTGACCGCACCTGCGGCTCTGCTCTGTCCTGCTCCGCTTCCCCTCCGTATCTGCAGCTCTGCTCTGCCCTGCTCTGCTTCCCCTCCGCACCTGTGGCTCTGCTCTGCCCTGCTCCGCTTCCCCTCCTCACCTGCGGCTCTTCTCTGCCCTACTCCGCTTCCCCTCCGCACCTGAGGCTCTTCTCTGCCCTCCTCCACTTCCCGTCCACACCTGCGGCTTGGCTCTGCCCTGCTCCGCTTCCCCTCCACACCTGCAGCTCTGCTCTGCCCTGCTCTGCTCTGCTCTGCTTCCCGTCCACACCTGCAGCTCTGCTCTGCCCTGCTCCACTTCCCCTCCACACCTGCGGCTCTGTTCTGTCCTGCTTTGCCCTGCTCCGCTTCCCATCTGCACCTGTGGCTTTGCTCTGCCCTGCTCCACTTCCCATCTGGACCTGCAGCTCTGCTCTGCCCCGCTCTGCTTCCCTGTCCGCACCTGCGGCTCTGCTCTGCTTCCCGTCCGCACATACGGTTCTGTTCTTGTATCCCATGCTGCACTGGTCCCTATCCAGCCTGTTTACCTACCTGCCAGTACCCGCCTGTCTGTATACCAGCCATACCTGCCAGTACCCGCCTGTCTGCATACCAGCCGTGCCTGCCAGAACCTGCCTGTCTGCATACCAGCCGTGCCTGCCAGTCCCCACACAAGCCAAACTTGCCCGTTCCTGCATTCCCCGGTCTGGGTCAACAGCTGTGTGACCGTGGTCTGACCTGGAGTAGCACCTGGGCCACCTCTCTTGTCCCTCCTTGGACCACGGAGTCGATTAAGCCGCAGTGCATCCATGGTCGGATCTGTCGAGGCTCCTAGACACGCCCCTCCAGGCACTCCTCGGTTCGTGGCCCAGTGGGACCACTAACCACGCCAAACAGTCCGGGCGTGAGCGTAACAGAATTGTTAGGTTGGGATGGTTTATTTTTGTTTAACTGGAAGTGTCTTTTGAGGGTTAATTTTTGGACAAAGGCATGTAGGTCCAATAAAACGTGAAATTGTCAGGTTCATTGGGTGGAAGGGTCTGGTGTCTCTCATCTTACTCTTGAAAATACCCCATAGATTCTCTATGGGGTTAAGGTCAGGCGAGTTTGCTGGCCAATCAAGCACAGTGATGCTGTTGTTTTTAAACCAGGTATTGGTACTTTTGGCAGTGTAGACAGGTGCCAAGTCCTGCTGGAGAATTAAATTTCCATCTCTAAAAAGCTTGTTTGGCTAGACGGCCGCGCTGACTTTGGTCTTGATAAATCACAGTGGACCTACACCAGCAGATGACATGGCTCCCCAAACCATCACTGATTGTGGAAACTTCACACTAGACCTCAAGCAGCTTGGATTGTTTCCCTCTCCACTCTTCCTCCAGACTCTGGGACCTTAATTTCCAAATGAAAATTGAAATTCTGGGACCTTGTGGAGTGTGTCAATGACTGCCTTCTGGACATCTGTCAAGTCATCAGTCTTCCCCATGATTGTGGAGCCTACTGAAACAGATTAAGTGACCTCTTTAAACGCTTAGGAAGCCTTTGCAGGTGTTTTTTGTTAATTATTTTAATTTACTGAGATAAAGACTTTTGTGTTTTCATTTGCTGTAAGCCATAATCAGATCACTCTGTTTGTAATGACTCTATATAATATATGAGTTTCACTTTTTGTATTGAGGAACTGAAATAAATTAACTTTTTGATGATATTCTAATTTAGTGAGATGCACTTGTACATATACTGGGCCTGTTGTTAAAAGGTGAATGTTTACACTAAGCTCTTCTGTGATGAGTACAGTGCATCAGCTTGTGAGTGAAAAAAAGCATTCATGAATATAGTGATTTTCCAAAATCTTTGTGTTTTTAAGTCTGAGAGATTTTGTAGCTGCTATAAACTGTGGTAGCTGAGACTTTTTGTCTCTAATTGTGTCTCATATTTGGTTTAATTACAGAAGATTCTCATCATCTGGACAAGGTTAGCTTAGATTAATCTATTTTCGATCTCTGACATTCAGAGAAGTCAGATTCATTTTTTTTGCTCAGCAGGTTGTCACATATTCCTTAATACCTTGAACAGCACTCTTATTGCTTGGGTCTTTCTGCCAGGTTTTAACATAGTAACAAAGTAAACTGAGTTAGTAGTCAGGCAGCAGTTCAACCATATTTGAACAAAAGTCAAAATGGAAAAAAATACCTATACAAATCAAACTCTTTAATGAATAATCCCAGCTTTCCTGCTCTCCTGCTGCTCAGAAACCCTCCACAATCCTCCGCAATTTCACTTTCCTAAATGTTTCATTTACTCAGTAGAAATTTGTGGGTTTTTTTTAAATTGCTATGTACAGTCATATGAAAAAGTTTGGGCACCCCTATTAATCTTAAGCTTAATGTTCTATAAAAATTGGTGTTTTTGCAACAGCAATTTCAGTTTGATATATGTAATAACTGTTGGATACAGTAATGTTTCTGCCTTGAAATGAGGTTCATTGTACTAACAGAAAATGTGCAATCTGCATTCAAACAAAATTTGACAGGTGCATAAGTATGGGCACCTCACCAGAAAAGTGACATTAATAGTTAGTAGATCCTCCTTTTGCAAAAATAACAGCCTCTAGTCGCTTCCTGTAGCTTTTAATGAGTTCCTGGATCCTGGATGAAGGTATTTTTGACCATTCCTCTTTACAAAACAATTCCAGTTCAGTTAAGTTTGATGGTCGCCGAGCATGGACAGCCCTCTTCAAATGATCCCACAGATGTTCAATGATATTCAGGTCTGGGGACTGGGATGGCCATTCCAGAACATTGTAGTTGTTCCTCTGCATGAATGCCTGAGTAGATTTGGAGCTGTGTTTTGGATCATTGTCTTGCTGAAAGATCCATCCACTTTGTAACTTCATATTTATCACTGATTCTTGAACACTATTGTCAAGAATCTGCTGATACTGAGTGGAATCCATGCGTCCCTCAACTTTAACAAGATTCCTAGTGCCAGCATTGACCACACAGCCCCAAAGCATGATGGAACCTCCACCAAATTTTACTGTGGGTAGCAAGTGTTTTTCTTGGAATGCTGTGTTTTTTTGCCACCATGCATAACGCCTTTTTGTATGACCAAATAACTCAATCTTGATTTCATCAGTCCACAGGACCTTCTTCCAAAAAGAAATTGGCTTCTCCAAATGTGCTTTTGCATACCTCAGCCAACTCTGTTTGTGGCGTGCTTGCAGAAACGGCTTCTTTCGCATCACTCTCCCATACAGCTTCTCCTTGTGCAAAGTGCCTTGTATAGTTGACCGATGCACAGTGACACCATCTGCAGCAAGTTGATGCTGCAGCTCTCTGGAGGTGGTCTGAGGATTGTCCTTGACTGATCTCACCATTCTTCTTCTCTGCCTTTCTGATGTTTTTCTTGGCCTGCCACTTCTGGCCTTAACAAGAACTGTCCCTGTGTTCTTCCATTTCCTTACTATGTTCCTCACAGTGGAAACTGACAGGTTAAATCTCTGAGACAGCTTTTTGTATGCTTCTCCTGAACAACTATGTTGAATAATCTTTGTTTTCAGATCATTTGACAGTTGTTTTGAGGAGCACATGATGCCACTCTTCAGAGGAGATTCAAACAGGAGAACAACTTGCAAGTGGCCACTTTAAGTAGCTTTTCTCATGATTGCATACACCTGGCTATAAAGTTCAAAGCTCCATGAGGTTACAAAACCAAAAAAAGTGCTTTAGTAAGTCAGTAAAAAGTAGGTAGAAGTATTTAAAACAAGAAAATGATAAGGGTGCCCATACTTATGCACCTTTCAAATTTTGTTTGAATGCAGATTGCACATTTTCTGTTAGTACAATAAACCTCATTTCAAGGCAGAAACATTACTGTGTCCAACAGTTATTACATATATCAAACTGAAATTGCTGTTGCAAAAACACCAATTTTTATAAAACATTAAGCTTAAGATTAATAGGGGTGCCCAAACTTTTTCATATGACTGTATGTAACTCAATAATATAGAACAATACTGGTTCTATAATATAAAATACTTTTATGTTTGGCCCAGTAAAAACTTTTTCTATGATACTTCTGTAACACCAATATAAACATTTGTTTTATGTCCAAAAACTATTTTATTTTAGATCTTTCGATTGTTAACTGTAAAAAGATTTTTCTTGAATTTCTTTGAGAGGAAATTTTATAGACTTCTTATGCTCTGCTTATGTGTCCACTTGTTTTTTGTTTGTCTGTTCCACTCAGAACAGACAAATGGAACAGATATTAGCAGCCAATGTAGTCCTATTTCAAATGGAAGCAAAGAGCCCCATTGATTAATATTGGGTAGGTCTACTTTCTGGTTGTTTCTTTATTTATAGGTAGAACTTTGTCTTCTATTCTAAAAGAAAAACAACAAATGGACAACAGATGGACCTTGTGACGACTCAGCGTCAATCTGGTTACTTGTGTGGGGGTAAACTATACTTATGCCAGACATATTATTCCTTTGTTTAGTAGGTCAAGGGACATGAGCCATTGTGTCATGTGAGACTGTCCAGTGCCCCTTTTTGTTTTCTAATTTGTGGAATGCCTGATGATTACGGATTGCATCAGCCCCCTGCACTGTACTAGTCTGCGTCATTTGGAGGACAATTGTGCAGTCTAATTGAACTAGTGAACAGTGAGGGAACAGCCATGATTATCCCCCCCCAATCCTGTGGGACAATGCCCTGAAATGGGAGCTGAGGGATATAAAAGAGGCCTGATCCTGTCATCTGTGTAATTCTACAGGACTTCAGTGTATGGACCATGGTTCCACTTGGTGATTACAGATCTGCTTCACTGCCCAACACTGAGCCCACAAATTCATTTGGAGAACACAGGTTGGGACTACTCGGTCACCTGGCCACAAATCTCGCTGTGCTCAGTCAGCTTCAGAAGCTTGCTGCTACCTCCACTCAGTGGGTGCTCGCCAAAAGCAGGGTTCTGCTGGCTGGGGTAGTTGGCCCTGGATGCCCCTAAAGTTGAGGTGGTTCTAATCCCTGACGAGCCAGGGAAGGGTGAGACTCTGTCACTTGCACCATCTTGTATCCTTGCTGGGAATGTATTATATGCTGTTGACTGTTGGTGATATAATAAAGACTTACCGGAGGGAGGTACTCTTACCCTGTGTTGTCTGAGTAGTGTTCTGCTCACAGGGAAGAAGTATGGGCATTCAGTGGGATCAGCCCAGGCCCATGCAGTCTTTCTAAAGACAGCCAGGCAAGGTGACAAGATCACTCACTGACCCTTGTGTCTCCACAGAACCCATATAAATAAATGGGCCTCCAGTACTTCCATTTGAAACAGGAATGAATACTGACCAAATACTGATAGTGGGGCTGTGGCCTTATGCAAAAAATGGTACTGGTGTCATCAATGTTTTAGATCCATTTGACATCATTGTTTGGTCAGTGTGTCATCAGTGTATCAACCGTGTGTCTGTTTATATCATCAATGTGTCATGATTGTTTTTCATCATTTAAAAAACGCATGGTCATCCAGGCTTGTTGTGAGCCATAGGCCTATGCAGGTGAATTCTTAGTAGGCCCCAGCGTAGGAAGTTTTACTTCTTTTCTGGGACTTACAGGCAGCAACAAATCAGTCTGCCTGATTGTTAGAGACTAAGAGGGATAATTTTTTCAACCATTTTTTAATTTTAAAAAGCATGAAAATTTGTCAGTGCAGTGTGTTATTAAGCAGGCTATTGGTTACCACTGGTTACCATCTGTTTATTTGGTAAGGTGATTTTGACATTAGAAAGGCTTTCTTTGTGTTAAAGAGCTTGAAAGGGATCCAACATAGTCATATGATACCTCAGAGTGGTAAACATTTACTTTCTAGGCAATTGGAGGCTTTGCAGTATTCTGATTCATGACAAGTTGGTGCACTACTATTTTTGGGAAAAATTAGACAAAAATTTCAAATTTGAATTTGAAAAGATTCACTCATCTCTACTTTCTACACGATTTTGGAATGTGTCTGTGGGAATTTTGCATATTTATTTAAAGCATTTGTGAGGTCAGACACTGTTGGGCTTTGACTCAATCTCCATTAAAGGGGTTTTCCCACGAACAAAAGTTCATTTAAAAAAATTGTCTGTGTCTGACCATGTACGGAACATACCACAGCTTCACTGTGGTGAACATTTCACTGCTTGTTTTTAAACAATATTTTACTTCACAAAATGAATCCTCTGCGATTCCCTGCTATAATGTCTGTATTGTCTTTTGCTTCCTCCCCTGCCCAGGAGATGTGGTATGTTCCGTACACTGTCAGACACAGACAATATTTAAAATGAACTTTTGTTTGTGGGAAAACCCCTTTAAAGTTCATCCCAAAAGTGATCAATGAGGTTGAGGTCAAGGCAAGTCAATTTCTTGCACAGCAAAGTCACACAATCATGACTTTTTGTACATTGCTTTACACAATGAGGTAAAGTAATTCTTTAACAAAAAACGGTGTTCCCAAAATGTTGCCACAAAGTTTAAAGCATACAATAGTGCATAATGTGTTGGTATGCTGAAGCATTAATATTTCCCTTCACTAGAAATAAGAGGCCTAGGCCATCCCAGAAGAAACTACTTCACATCCCTTCTCTATTATCCAACTGTCACCAAATTTACAATTGGCACAATGTGTCTGTAAGGGTGTGATGGGCTGTTTTTATTATCAAGTGTATGGGTTTCTTATATATTTGTGACAATAATATAATGTAATATTAATATATGAATTTGCATGGTTTCATAGGTACTAATGTACACAGTTAATGTACAGTAATGTATAATGATATTCACATATAGTAAAAAGGAAACGCATGGAATGTTGCTTAGTGTTTAGTTAGTGATTGATAGAAGTTTGCCTAGCAACCAAGGGAGACGATTGGTGATTGGTCCAGTTGAAATAAAAGGGGAGGAGTTTAGGCCAGAAAAGAGCAAAGGTTTCTTTTGAGTCAGAGTTCAGTCAGAGAAGTAGTTGGTAATGGTAATGTTTAAGTCTTTGCTGGAGGAACGTTTGAGGAAGACTGAGGAAGAGTTCAGGGCCCTGGGGGGGAAAGAGAGTTAGGCAGCATGGGGAATGAGAAAGCGGACAACTCTGAGGGAACTTCCCGAAACGTCTGAGGTCTACCTCCTGCAGAAGAATTAATGGAGCCAGCCTTCACTACTCCCAAGGAGGGTAGAATGGATGAGGACATACCTGTGGAGAGTAGGACCGTGTTCTCAGAAGTTGCGGTAATGGGGCACTAACTCTGAGGATGGATGAGAGGATAGAACAAGAAGGGACAGAAGAGAGGACTGAAACTGTAACCCTGATGTTTCAAAAGACTGTATCTGTGACCAAAACTGATCTGAAGGAGCTAAATAAAGTTGTTTTTTATAAAAAAAGAATAGAGTGTGAAAGTGATTATTTGCCTTCAACTTCTGGACTCCTGAAGAGAATGAAGACTTCTCAGAAAACTGTGAGTGTTTTGAACTACACGCAGGCCATTAGGCAAACTGGACATTATCTTTTATTTGTGAGTAGTCAGGGTGAGGATACACAGCAACAGCAGCCTCTCGCCACTACTACCACTCTGCACCCCTCACATAGCTAGGGAGACAATGATCCATTGGTATTCATCAAACGGAAAGTGTGATTTATATTTCCACTGCTCCAGAGTCTAGTGGCTGCATGTTTACACCATTGCATCCAAATATCTGACACTTGGCACTATGCTTGGAGATAAGACTTGCATGCAGCTTCTTGACCATGGAAATCCATCTCATAAAGCTCCCAAAGAACAGTTTTTGTGTTCATGTTAATTCCAAAGGAGATTTACACCTATCAGTCAGCAGAGTGATGTGACTTTTTTATGCACTCTGCAGCTTAGCATTGGGTGACCTTGCTTTTTAGGTTTATATGGGCTGCTGCTTCGTGGCTGTAGTTTCTAAATGCTTCTACTTTACAATAATGCCACTCACTGGTAATCATGAAATTTCTTCCTTTAAAAATATTTCATGAACTAACGTGTTACAAGGGTGACATGCTATTACAGTACCATACTCAAATTCAGTGAGCTTTTAAGAAAGTAACATGTTTTCACAAATTTTTGTAAAGTTAGTCTGTATTGCTAGGTGCTTGAATCTATACACCTGTGGCAACAGTTTTAAATTAGAAACCTGGATAACTGGTTAAGAGGTATATCCCAATATTTTTGTTCATGAAAAGTATGTCCTAGCAATATGTGGTGATGGAATATATGTATTTTTTGGTGTTTGATTTTTGAGAGTAAAGTGCTTTAGCATTGTGACCCTTTCACACTTCCTTTCAAGTAAACTAAGTAAACTGATGAGGGTGGTAGGTCAGAAATGGAGTTAAATTTCACATGGGTGGAGGGGAAACTGAATATTTGCATGGAAGAAGTAAAGCCTGTAACGGGTCTGGGAGGTGGAACCTCTGAGCAACGATACAAAGGGGCAGTCCTTGTAAGGAAGCGGGTGGCTCCCAGGTTAGGCGGGCAGGTAGTTACGGCAAGTGACGGGGATAGTCTCTGGGTAGAAAGGGCAGGAGGTAACGGCAAGTGACGGGGACAGTCTCGGTAGAAGGGCAGGAGGTCACGGCAAGTGACGGGAACAGTCTCTTGACAGGCGGGGGGTCACAGCAAGTGACGGCTAAGCCTCCAGATAGGCTAGTAGGCGGGTAGCAGGTGGACTCTCCCAGGTGAGCGGGCAAGAGTCTCTGGACAGGCAGGTGGTCACAGCAGGTGACGGCAGAGCCTCCAGGTAGGCTAGCAGGCAGGTAGCAGGCGGATGCTCCCAGGTGAGCGGGTAAGAGTCTCTGGACAGGCAGGTGGTCACAGCATGTGACGGCCGAGCATCCAGGTAGGCTAGCAGGCAGGTAGCACGCGGACGCTCCCGGGTGAGCGGGTAAGAGTCTCTGGACACGCAGGTGGTCACAGCACGTGACAGCAGAGCCTCCAGGTAGGCTATCAGGCAGGTAGCAGATGGACGCTCCCAGGTGAGCGGGTAAGAGTCTCTGGACAGGCAGGTGGTCACAGCACGTGACGGCAGAGCCTCCAGGTAGGCTAGCAGGCAGGTAGCAGATGAGCGCTCCCAGGTGAGCGGGCAATCAGATCCATAGACAGACTGGCAGGGCTGGTAGGCAGACTGTCGGACCGCAGGAATGCAAGTAGATAGACAAGTATCAGGCAGGTATCAAGCAGGAATCTGGCATTTAACTGGCAGGTAACTGGCAGGTATCTGGTAACGGGACCTGAGGGCTGAAGCAGAGTGATAGGCTATGCAACAACATTGTTCGGGCACCTCCATTTTGGAGGAGGTGCCTTAAATATGGTGAGGTCCTCCGGCCATTGGCCGGGGACTCCTTAGGACGGCGCGCGCGGCCCCTTTAAGAGACACAATGGCTGGGAAGCAGCGCGCGCTGCCAGCAGAGCGGGAGGAAGACACCGGACATGGAGCGGAGAGGTGAGGGGAACAGCGTCCCTGCCTAGCAGGGGGCAGGGACGCCGACTCTACAAAGCCTAGCTATATATCTGACTTTATCAAGACTATTATTATTATTATTTATTATTATAGCACCATTTATTCCATGGCACTTTACATGTGAAGAAGGGGTATACATACAAGAACAATTACAATAAACTTGAACACAATGTGACGGCGACTGGTACAGGAGGAGCGAGGACCCTGCCCATGAGGGCTCACAGTTTACAAGGGATGGGTGAGGATACAGTAGGTGACAATAGAGCTGGTCGTGAAGCGGTATGGTGGAGCGAGGGTTACTGCAGGTTGTAGGCTTGTCAGAAGAGGTGGGTCTTCAGGCTCTTTCTGAAGGTTTCCACGGTCGACGAGAGTCTGATGTGTTGGGGTAGAGAGTTCCAGAGTAGGGGAGATGCACGGGAGAAATCTTGTATGTGATTGTGGGAAGTGGAGATAAGAGGGGAGTAGAGAAGGAGATCTTGTGAGGATCGGAGGTTGCGTGCGGGTATGTAGCGGGAGACTAGGTCAGAGATATTTGGAGGAGACAGGTTGTGAATGGCTTTGTATGCCATGGTTAGGGTTTTGAACTGGAGTCTCTGGGCAATGGGGAGCCAGTGAAGAGATTGACAGAGAGGAGAGGCCGGGGAATAGCGGGGGGACAGGTGGATTAGTCGGGCAGCAGAGTTTAGGATGGATTGGAGGGGTGCTAGAGTGTTGGAAGGGAGGCCACAGAGCAGGAGGTTGCAGTAGTCAAGGCGGGAGATGATGAGGGCGTGCACTAGTGTTTTTGCAGATTCATGGTTGAGGAATGTGCGGATCCGGGAGACATTTTTGAGTTGGAGTCGGCAGGAAGTGGAAAGGGCTTGGATATGTGGTTTGAAGGAGAGTTCAGAGTCCAGGGTTACCCCAAGGCAGCAAGCTTGATGGACTGGGGAGAGTGGGCAGCCATTGACTATGATGGATAGGTCAGTTGTGGGGGTTGAATGAGATGACGGAAAGATGATGAATTCTGTTTTGTCCATGTTAAGTTTTAGAAATCTAGCAGAGAAGAAGGATGAAATAGCAGACAGACATTGTGGGATTTTGGTTAATAAGAAGGTAATATCAGGTCCAGAGAGGTAGATCTGTGTGTCGTCAGCATAGAGGTGATAATGAAAGCCGTGAGACTCTATGAGCTGTCCCAGGCCTAAGGTGTAGATGGAGAAGAGCAGGGGTCCTAGAACTGAACCTTGGGGGACACCGACAGATAGGGGGTGAGATGAGGAGGTGGTCTGTGAGTGAGAGACACTGAATGTCCTGTCTGTTAGATATGAGGAGATCCAGGATAGGGCCAAGTCTGTGATGCCGAGAGATGAGAGAGTTTTTAGTAAGAGGGAATGGTCCACTGTGTCGAAGGCAGATGACAGGTCCAGGAGGAGGACAGAATAGTGTCGCTTAGATTTGACGGTTAGTAGGTCATTGGTAACTTTGGTCAGTGCAGTTTCAGTAGAATGGTGCGGTCGGAAACCAGATTATGTGACTATCCTGTAATGTATCCAATTGGTAGATGCAGGGGTTAGGCTACTTTCAGACATTTTGAACAAGCTTTTTAATACTTTATATGCCAAGTTATTAGCAACAATCTTGGATTTTGTCCGAATACACTGTGACACTTTGAAACATCCAACTAATTTTATTGTGCAGACGGATAGGAATACCATCTTCATTCCTAGTTTCAGCTTCATTCATTGTTTGCAGCAGGATATTATTTTGCTACTGTAGTTGCTGGCAATTACCACCTGAGTTTTTTTTAAATATGTAGAATTTACCAGACAATTGAACATTATGTTTTTACCTAAATTATCCACTCATTTTTGACACATTGCTAAATCCCTATTCGTTTACCACTGTACCTGATCACCATCTTTGGAATATCTCTTTTTTGCCCTTCCTTTTGTTGGTCATTAGAAAAAGTACTTTGCAATACTTCAGAGACTCCAACTGCCCAGAAAATATGTGTCCTAGTCTCCTATGACTATATTACACCTCTTTAAATTTCTTTAAAGCACCACTCCAGTGTTTTTATTATTTCACCTATTTCACCTCCAGAGTCATATCATTGAAATCTGTCCCTTGCCTATTGTAAAATACATACCAGCCACCATCTTCTGTTCTTCCCTGTACTTCTTCAGTCCCACTTCGCCATCTTGTGACATCAGCTCCTTATTGGCAGTTATTCGCAAATAATAGTTACTAGCTCGCAATGTCAGTCTACTAGAGCCTCCTTCTGGCTCTTATACTTAGGCCATGGCCCCACTATCAGTATTTGGTCAGTGTTCAGTCGGCATTTTTTCTCAGGAGTGGGAGCCAAAACCAGGTGAGGAACAATCAGAGAAAAGGTATAATAGAAACAAGTGCACCAATTCTACATTTATCACCCACTCCTGGTTTTGGCTCACACTCCTCAGAAAAAATATTGACCAAATACTGATAGTGGGGCTGTTGTCTTACATTGTAAGTTAACTTCCAGTCTGCCCAGAAAACACTATAGCAATCCTGCTAGTCACAACTAGCAAAAGAGGACTGGAGTGATAACAGCAGAAGATGGTAGCTTCTAATCTAAGTATTCTATTACAGACAGAGAACATATATTGTGGGGGTGAAATAAAAAAAAAACACCGGAATGGTACATTAACACAATTAGCACTTAGTAATGTCAAAATCCATTATTTAGGGCGTTATTTTCCTATGCATATTGCTGAGCTGTGAGATCTGATGTCCTCTCACTATCCTAAATCAGCCTAATATGACTGCTGCATTCCTTGTGATAGGTTTTATGCATGCTGATAGTTCCTCCTGATTTGCTGCACTACATCATGACATGTGATGTGGCAGGCAGGCAGTGTATATAGCAGACTGCAGTGCTATAGCACAAAAGGCTCCATTCCAGTTCTGTCTTCTGCTGCTGTTAGACATTTCTAGACAAAGGCCCAGGTCTCAGGGGCCAGTAATAATTTTTTGGGGGTCTTAATCCTCATTATTTGCTTAAAAAGCAATCCACAGAACACAGTTTTTCTGTGCCATTTGATTGTCGGCACTGCAGAATACAGCCAGGTCCTTTCCATATTACAGCACTAAAAATCCAGGTATTTAAAACTGTGGTTTCTCCGTCGCATGGATCACATATAATTGCGCTGAAAATACTGCCATTTTTGGCCTCCATTCAAATTTTTTTTCAATGTGTCAGCAAAGTTTTTGACACTGGTTTGCTGTTCAAATTAGTTATCTACAGTCGAGGTATTTAAAACAGTGGTTTCTCCATCACATGGATTACATATTACTTCGCTCCAAATTCATCCATTTGTAGTGAGCGTAGAAGATATTGTCCTCCATTTAAAATGGGCAAGGCGCGTGGCAAGGGATGTAGAACTGGATGTGATGGTGATGGTGATGGTGCATGAAGAGACCGAGGCCGTGGGCAAGCTGAAATTGTGCCACAACAAACACCCACATCTTCTTGCCCGACCATCCTGTCCCAACTCCTAGGGGACCGCAGCGCACAACAATTGAACCCAGGGCAGTGTCAAAAGGTTGTTGGTTGGATTGCGGATAATGCTTCCAGTAACTTAGCCACCACCACCATATCTTCCACCCGGTCAAGTCTCAGTAGCCGTGAGTCTGGCCTGCATATTCCTCACCCTGATCCTCCTTCCTTCCACCATGCCGAGTGCCCGGAGACAACTGATCCCACACTTGGACACTCTGAAGAGCTTTTCACTTTTCCTTTTACAGATTCAGGCCTCTCTCCCGGTCGACTTGAAGTGGGGCAAGAGGAGATCGCATGTAGCGATGCACAAATATTTGAGCAGCCACGGTCACACGAAGGCGACGGTGGGAAAGTGTCACAAGAGGTGGACGATGATGAGACACAATTGCCAGAAAGTCAGGAGGAGGACCAGGGTGCGGAAGTGGAAGACGAGGTGGTGGATGATATAGTAACTGACCCAAACTGGCAGGAAGACATGCAGAGCGAGGACAGCAGCACACAGGGGGAGGGAGGCAGAGCACCCCAAAATGCAGGATTAAGCAATGTGATGGCCGCAGACAGAAGGCAGGCAACCATTCCCCGTAACACCAACACGAAGGAAGTTGCCAGTACAACTGTTAGGTCTTCCCGAGTGTGGTTGTTTTTTAAAGACTCTGCCGATAACCCCAAAAAAGGCCATTTGAACCACCTGCCAGGCCATCATCAGCAGGGGTGGCAAAAAGACCAGCCTGACCACCACCAGCATGATCAGGCAAATGGCAGCAAAGCACCCGACTTTGTGGGCCGAACCTCAGGGTCCAGGAACAGTGTCTAAGGGTGGTACCATTGTTTCTTTCACTGTTGTGCATGCAAGCCAATCCCATGTCCATGGTGCATGCGAAGATGCCTCCTGCCCTGCACCTGTCATTGCACACTCTCAAGTAGCAGCATCAGAAAGCACGTCCACATCCTTGTCCCAGCACAGTGTTCAGTTGCCCCTATCCCAGTCCTTGTAACGCAAGTGCAAATACGCAGCCAACACCCCATAGGCCATACTACTAAATTCCCACATTTCACAACTGCTTGATCTCGAAATGTTGCCTTTTAGGCTCGTAGAGACGGAAGCATTCCGCAACCCGATGGTGGCGGCCGTCCCTCGGTACTCGGTCCCCAGCCGCCACTAATTCCACCTAACCACGGACAAGTGCTTGTGGGCAGGGACGGTACATCTCGCTGATGACACACTGGGTTAACATAGTGGAAGCTGGGACCTAGTCGGACATTGGGACAGAACACGTCCTCCTGACGCCAAGGATTGCGGGCCCTGGGTCAATCAGTGTTGCCCCCACAGTCTACAGCTCCTACATGTCATCCTCCTCAGCCCCCTCCTCCTCTTCAGCCTCCATTTTTGAAATGACCACATCAGTGACAAGCTAGAAGCACTGCAGCACTGCCTCGGCCAAGCGGCAACAGGATGTGCTGAAGCTAATATTTTAGGTGACAAACCACACAATGCTGAAGAGTTGTAGACAGCTCTGAAAGAGCAGGCAGAACTGTGGCTCACACCGTTGAACCTACAGCCAGGCATGGTAATGTGTGACAATGGCCAGAACCCGGTGGCGGCTCTGAGTCGAGGCGAGCTCACACTCACGTACCATGCCTGGCCCATGTGCTTAACCTCATGATACAGCGGTTTCTCAAATCCTACCCGGAGCTGCAGGATCTGCTTTTTAAAGTATTCCGCCTGTGTGCCCATTTTAGAAAGTCACCTACAGCTTCCGCCGCCTTTGCCTTGTTTCAGCAGCGTTTGCAGATTCCGGCTAACAGACTGGTGTGTGATGTCCCCAAGCGTTGAAACTCTACATTGCAGATGTTGGGAAGGATTTGTGAGCAGAAGAGGGCAGTTGTTGAGTACCAGCATCAACAAGGCTGTCGGTATTCAGTTCCGACTCCACACATAAGACCTATGAAGTTGACATGGATGTCAGACATATGTACCATCCTCCAAAACTTTGAGGACTCCACCAAGATGGTGAGCAGTGATGATGTCATAATTAGCGTCACCATCCTGCTTCTCTGTCTTCTGAAATGCTCTCTGCTCACAATCAAAGAGGATGCATTGCAGGCGGAGCACGTTGAGATGGAGCAAGGAACCATACAGGGTGATTACACACAGCCCAGCCTCATCCCATCCCAGCGTGGATTGGGTGACAATGAGGAAGAGGAGGAGGAGGCAGAAGATCAGGAGCTAGTTTCATGCGCTATAGACAGTACTACCTGCACAACTGTCATACCGTCTGTTCAGCGTGGATGGCCAGAGGACAGAGAGGAGGAGGAGGAGGAGAGCATGGTCAGTCATCCTCTTGGTGAGGACACGGAAGTCTTGCCTGTTAGCAGTCTGGCACGCATGGCTGAGTTTATGTTACGCTTCCTTTCCCATGACCCTCGCGTTCGCAAAATTTTGGGTGACAGTCATTAATGGTTGGTGACACTTCTAGACCCACGCTACAAGGAGAACTTTATATCTCTTATTCCTGAGGGGGACAGGTCTACAAAAATGGAGTAGTACCAGAAGGCCCTTGTTGCGGAACTATTAAAAAAATTCCCATCTGAAATTGCTGGCGGCAGAGGTCACAGTTCGTTGGACACCAAGGAGTACAGCCGAGAGAGACACAACTCCAATCCAGCAGAGGCAGGGGAACACTGTCAAAGTTCTGTGAGAATTTTCTCAGCCCCTTCAATCGCACAGGCCCTGAGTTGCGGGGTACTCTCACAAGGAGTGCAAAGTATGGGAAGATGCTGAACAAGTACCTTGCCAACTGTACCAACGTCCTCCGTGATTCCTCTGTGCCTTATAATTATTGGGTATCCAAGCTGCATACGTGGAATGAACTGGCTCTCTACCCCTTGGAGGTCCTGGCCTGCTGTGCCGCTAGCATTTTTTCAGAGCGGGTTTTTAGTACCGCTGGTGGAATTATAACTGATAAGCACATCCGCCTGTCAACTGAAAATGCTGACAGGCTGACTCTTATAAAAATGAACAAGGGCTGGATTGGGCCAGACTTCTCAACACCTCTGAATGATTCAAGAGTAACATAAACTCAAATCCAGTGTCTTTTTTTGGGAGGTGTATTACCATGCACCTCTTCACACCCACACATGGGTATACGCTTTTTGATTTTTGCTATTTTCTCTTGTCCTCCTCCTTCTCCTCATCCTCATCCTCCACCAATATATCACCAGGGTAACTGTGGTCCGTGATGCAACACCCAGATAACTTTTTAAAGGGTGTTTATGATGCCCGTAAAAAAAAATTTTTATACGGTATGTTCATGTATACCCTCCAGGGGTAAATGTTTGTCAGCCCATGCATGGGCATTATAAGTATAGGAGCCCCGCTCCTTTCTAATGGGAACATTTTTTATGAGGCCCTCCTTTTGGCAGCCCTTGCATTCACTGCGTAGGCAAACACAAGGGGAGGCCCACTTCCTAATAATGGGAACATTTTTTTTCAGGAGGCCCTCCTCTACATCTCTTCCAAGGGGCAATGGAGTGCCTCCAAATTTTTGGCAATCATTGCATTCACTGCATAGGCAAACACAATGGGAGACCTACTTCCTAATAATGGGAACATTGTTTTCAGGAGGCCCTCCTGTAAGTCTCTTCCAAGGGGTATTGGGGTGCGTCCAAATTTTCAAAGTGGTATTGGGGTGCATCTAAATTTTGGGTTGCCCTGCCACTCACTGCATATGCATTAACATTATAGGATACCCACTCTTAAGTAATGGGAACAATAAAACATAGCCGGCTGATGGCTCTCTAAGAATAGTGACGGCCGACTGCTGGCCCTTTAAGAATAGTAAAGTCTGCCTGATGGCCCTATAAAAATAGGCTTTGTGACTTTCAGAGTCCCTCCTTCATAAATGAAACACGATGTGTCTGATGATATCTCACACATCACACGGCCAGATAAGGTTGTAAAATGTTAAAATGACACAAAAACGCATCAAAAATGCTAAGTGTGAACATAGAACAAGGTGTGGAGGAGTATTTTTGTTTTTGGTTATTTATTTTGCTTTATATACAAGTCATTACCCTGGAAAGGATGTTTCCTGACATATTTCCCAGGAAAATCCACTTTGGTTTCGTTTTTGTTTCATTGTGAGTCCGTAAAAGTGGGAGTCAGAAATGCTTCCATTGGTCTTCCCCGTGCTGTTCCCATGTCATTTGAGCACTGTTCCAATCGATTTGGGCAATTTTTAGGCCCTCTGCAGACTGCCGGGGGGAGCCACCTGAAAAATGCTTGGGTTTCCCATAGACTTACATTGGGCTCGTTGCTCTGGTCGAGCATCTGAGTATTCCAATGTGCTGGACCCGAGCATCGAGCACCCGAGCATTTTAGTGCTCACCCATCACTAGTCACAATCCATTTTATTCATCTATGCTGATACTTCTAGCTGTGCCAGTCATTGAACGCTCAGAAGTTTTTATATCTACATTTGCCATAATAGGTTTTCTCAGATCCCAAGATCCAAAAAACATTTATTTTTATTGTACAAATATTTATTGTCAGCCACTGTAAACTCATGAAAATTGGTTGGAGGTGATATGATCCCCCCTTACTGTATCTCTTGTTCTAAACAATACAGAAATCACTTTGCTGGTTGGAGAACTACAAGTTCCAGGGACTCTAATCAAGGCTACTGAGCAAAGTGGGTGCTGCATTTTTAGTGCGGGGCTGCAGAAAAATACATAGTTAAACACAATATCATAGTTTAACACAAGAGCATAGTTTTATGTTTTGCTTACTAGTTTTCCTTTGTTTTTTCTGCTTTTATCTGTACTGTATATCCCCATTTAGTATGTGTACCATGGACAATGCTATCAGGTGTGCATCTTGTGTGATGTATGCATGTCTTGAACAGCCCTTTGAGGGTGAATATATCTTTTGCTTTGCTTTTATTTTAGAGTAGGTAAAATAGAATAATGTGAGGACCAAAATATCGACCAATACCTCATATATTTTATATATATTTTTTGGATGTTATTTATATTCAGGGTGCAGCCAGGCCCTATATGGTTGGTCTTGTAAACTGGGGTGTCTGTCCTCATGGGGTGCACTTATATAGTGCTGGGCAGCCTGCTTAATCTATTAGCATGGGCGTCACTAATAGGCTGTAAGCTAGTCACTATGCACTACCTGTGTGTAACCTGCGCCCTATACAAGCCTTTTTTGTGCAATTTTAATACTAAGCAATCATCCCCTCCATGAACTGGTAGGTTGGGAGTGGTTGTCGCATCATTATTTTGCAACTGTGTTGCTGCCATCTTTATTACATGGATTTGCTGCATCCTGCATTAGTTCTAATACCTGGGAAGGTAAATACTGCTTTTTTGCTGTTTTAATTTTAGAATTTTTGGGGGGAATTTTATTTCCTCTTATTGTGACTTTGCTTTTATTTTAGTGTAGGTACTCGCAAGTCTGAGGACCCTTGACGTAGGTTGCGAGCTTGCATTTCTTGGTCAAAATATCGCCCAATACCTCATATATATTATATATATTTTTATATGTTATTTATATTCAGGGTGCAGCCAGACCCATTAACGTTGGCATTGTAAACTTGGGTGTCAGTTCTCATGGGGTGCACTTATACAGTATTGGGCAGCCCGCCTAATCTAATAGTATGGACGTCACTAACAGACTGTAAACCAGACACTGTGCACTAGCTGTGTGTGACCAGCACCCTATGCACGCCTTTTTTGTGTGCATTAGTTCTGAGACATGGGCAGGTAAACACTGCTGCCCTTTTTTTGCTGTGTTAGTTTTCAAATTTTGGGGGGGAATTCTAATTCCTCTTACTGTGGCTTTGCTTTAATTTTAGTGAATATATCTGTGCTCAATGTCAGCATTAGTGTTGAGCATTTCGATACTGAAATATCGGGTATCGACCGATATTCGCGGTATCGGAGTTCCGATACTGAGTTCCGATACTTTTAGAATATCGAATACCGGAATCAGAAGTTCCCATAATGTCTGTGCTCTGCAGTGTCTCTGAAGGATGACAAGCTGGATCGCAGTGCTCAGCTTAATGTACTTGTCATTTAGTGTTAAAGGATTTATTAAAAAAAATAATAGTGTTTTCATGCACAGTCTCTTTAAAAAAGCCGGCCGGCAATTTAGCATCGGTACCCGACAATTTAGAATAGAAAGAATAGAGCATCACACATAGATTAGATACATAGAAACATGTCAGTCATATATATAATAAGTACAGTGATAGTGTTGATTACTGTTCTTGACATTTAGTGTTAAAATAAAGGATTTATTAAAAAAAAAATTGGCGTGGGGCTCCCCGTAATTTTAGTCCCTAGTAGTGTTGAGCCACCCCCGTAGTGTTCGAGTTCGGTTAGGTTCGTCGAACACCCGTATGTTCGCCGACCTGTTCGTCGAACTGTTCGTCGAACACCTTCGAACACCGTTAAAACCAATAGCAGGCAAACAAAAACACATAGAAACACATAGAAAACACATAGAAAACACTTCAAAGGTGTCCAAAAGCTGACAAACTGCTCAGAAGACACAACTAACACATGGAAAAGTGACAAGTACATATAGTCATGCGAAAAGAAAAGAGATGGAGGAGTAAAAGGAGGGAGAGACACAGATATAGGCATATCATGCCCTTCTAAAACCAAAAAAGTGCGAAGCCGACACGGCCAGTCCGTTCCATTCCCGTGCGACCTCCGTGTCGCCGGGTTTGTGCCAGAGCTGCGGTGGACCCTGACGGCCAGCCCCCCTCTCTCAATACTGGTGCCTGTCCGCTGGTGGGTCGAGCCCCTCCGCGGTGGGGGGGAGTAACATCTGCAGAAGAAAGACCATCTTCCAGCCAAACTAAGATGTCTACTTTTTTTTGTGGACAATGTGATACGATCCCTTTCTTACGGACACGCCCATCGCTACAAATTCCAGATGAGGCACAAAAACAGCAGGTGCTTCAACGTATATCAAGTGCTCCTTCAAGTGGGCTCTCCTCCACCTCAACTTCAACATCACAAAAACTCCAGTCCTCAGAGGTGTCACCCCAATCGCACTTGCTTCCTCACAGCTCCCAAGTCTCCAGCTGCCCGTCTGAGTATGGGGTAACACAGATGGTTGAGTCTGCACAGCTGTTTACTCATACTATAGCCTGGGAAATGGAGGTCCGCTCCAGAGCTTCTGTTAATCCAGAAGAGGAAATGATCTGCACTGATGCCCAGAATCATTATGAGTCGGATACAAGACCAGATGAAGAAGGATCTGAGCATAATGTAAACCCTCGTTCCCAAACTGTAACTCCTGTTGGTGGAGACAATGATGAAGACGATGATGAGACTCAAATACCTGATTGGAGTGACAACTTGACTTTTCGGTCAGGGCAGGAAGAGGTTGGCTATGAGCACGACGGGTGTGAGAACACACAGGGTGATGATGACGAGGTTGGAGATTCCACTTACTGTCAACCCACAGTCAGCCAGTCGATGAGGTCAGCAGAGGAGGTGGAGGAGGATGTGATAGCCCAGGGGATGGGGATGACTCGGTACCAGGGCCTTTGCCTGGCCTTTGGGATGTCGCGGTGGTCGGCTCCCGGGCCCGTACCCTGGGGTCAGTCTTTAAAAGGGTGGATAATTGTTAATTTTAAAAGAGTTTGTGACGCCACCTGTGGTATCTGGTGAGAAGCACCAGCGCTGCAGTAGTCCACTGAGGCCGGTGAAAAGGCAGCTCGATGGTATAGCTCCCCACAGGTGGAGCTAGGCCTCAGAAAAGTGTATGCAGGGGGATTGCAGGACAGGTGAGACCCAGCTGGGTCAGAGCAAGAATGGGAACCGACACAGTAGTCACTTCAGTACCTTTTACTGGTGGAAATCCAGGCACATCCCGGAGCACTGTAGGGTGAAGGGTGCAGATCAGGATCCTCCCCAATGAGCGGGTGTAGGGCATCCTGTTTCTTGCCTCTGTGTAGTAAGTTTTTGACCTGCCTGGAGCTAGGCCTAGCTTTGTCTCTGTCCTGCGCTGGCTGACCTTGCGGTAGGGCCTTGTCTTGGAGTTCACGCTCCCAGTATGCGGGGCCTAAGCGTCTCCTGGCTCTGTTACATATCAGCACCTTAGCGATCCTGGGACTTGTAGTTCTCCAGGGATTCCGGTTATGCCTTACTGGGTCATAGAGATCCCGGTAAGCTCGGATCCGGTGTCCGGTAAATGCTTCGGGGTGAGCTGGTGAAGCTCCTCTGCCCCCTATGTACTATCTCTCCACTCGCCTTCGGCCTACTCGGGCGCTCACTAGGCTATACACACTAACGGCAACTTGCCGCGCTTCAACGATCTTATGGCGCCGGCACACCTTAAGCTCTAACTGGGCTCCCTGAATCTAGCTAACAGGTGCCTTGTGCTCCACTGCTGAACTATTAACTGAGTTCTCTAGACTAGACTGAGCTCCACTGCAGACTGACCTCTCTTAGGCTTCTCTACTGCAGGAACTCTTCAGAGGAACTGAACTGCCTAGCTCCACCTTCCCTATTTATATCCCTAACGGGCTCCCTCTGCAGGTCTGAGGTGGAAGGTGGAGATGTGTGAATGTTTATGGGGGCCTCGTGTGGAGGATTCCATCAATGCACTCTTCTAGGAACTGTGAAACCAAGCGCAGCTGGGTGTCACAGATGCTATTGACGACGAGGTTAGGTTGCGCCTTCCTGGACAGAGACGGAGTACTGGAAGCACGTCAACAACTGCATCCTCAACCACAACTCTGCCTCTGACCACAAGTCGTGGTGGCTCTTCAGGTCGCAGGGCTCTAAGCTTTGCATAGCCTGGGTATTTTTTCAGATCGATACGGATGACCCAACTCGTGTTATCTGTAATATTTGTCACCAAAAGCTAAGTAGAGGCCAAAAAATCCATAATTTGAGTACTCCATGCATGAACCGTCATATGGATATGAAGCATAAGTTGCAGTGGGAAGCTCACTGTGTTACAATGCGGCCTAGCGGGCAGTGCCAACCACTGTCTGCCCCATCTTGTGCATCCACGGCCTCTTCAACCTCTGTGACTAGGGGGGCAGCAGTCACACATGTTTTTGGACGCAGACCTGCCACCTCTTTACCCGCAACAGCCAGTGTGATTGTCAGGTCATCATTTCATTTGGAAGTGGAAACACCAGCTGGTGTTGAGCGCTCCCCGACATTGAGAGCACCTCCTTTGGATCAAGGCAACCTAACTTTTCCGCCTGCATCTTCCTCACAGACCGGCAAGTTTTCCGGGGACACCCTACTCAACCCCGTCTAAGCACAACAGCCAGCCCTCGGTCCCTCAGATGTGGACAAGTAAAAGACCATTTCCTCCAAGCCATGACAAAGCTAAGAGGTTGAATTTCACCATCTGCAATCTGTTGGCTACAGAAATGCAGCCTTTCTGCCTGGTGGACACAGAGGATTTTCGAGACCTTATGTCTGTCGCAGTGCCCTAGTACCAGATGCCCAGTCGGCAATACTTCTCAAAGAAAGGCGCTTCTTTGAGAAACTCTGTGTGTGACAGGGTGCATTTCACCACAGACACTTGGGCGAGTAGGCATGGACAGGGGCGTTATATGTCACTGACTGGGCACTGGGTAACTATGGTGACAGCAGGACAAGGGGCTGCTGTCCAAGTCTTGCCATCCCCACGGGTTGCACGTCAATCCTCTTTATCTACAAGTTCCTCCACTGCTTCTGCCTCCTCAACCTCCTCTCGGTCCTCCACCTGCACCCAAAGCCTGTCTGGTAATGCCACCCGCTTTCTAACTGCGCTGAATGAATCCTGCACACCTTCTTACTATGCTGGCAGCAGGGCTCAACGGCATCAGGCGTTGTTTACTTTGAAATGTCTGGGAAATGTGAGTCACACAGCTGAGAAGTTGTGGTCAGCTTTGGAGACCCAGTTTCATGAATGGTTGTCTCCACTGGACCTGCAACCAGGGAAGGCCGTGTGCGACAATGCTGCAAACCTGGGTGCGGCCCTTAGCCGGGGCAATGTCACACACGTGCCTTGTATGGCTCACGTGTTGAACCTGGTTGTCCAGCAATTTTTAGCCCACTATCCTGGACTAGATGGCTTTTGCAGAGGGCACGGTCGCTGTGTGCTCACTTCTGCCTTTCGCATCCCGCAGATCAACGACTTACATCTCTACAGAAGTCGTTGGGCCTGCCAGTTCACCGGCTGAAATGCGATGTGCCGACATGGTGGAATTCAACTCTGCACATGTTGCAGCGACTGTGGCAGCACCGACAAGCCCTGGTGCAATACGTTCTGACGTATAACCTGGGCCAACGAGATCCAGAGGTGGGGCAAATCACGGTGCAGGAGTGGTCTCTGATCAGGGACCTATGAAGTTGACGCGCCCCCTGGGCCGTGGGGTACCCAGAGCCGGGCTGGTAGACGCTGGGGGTTGTAGTCACTGTGGCGGCGACCCGGTCCTTGACCCAGGGCGGTCAATCCAAGGGTAATTTGTATATATGGGTTTTATAATGTCCGACTACGCCACCTGTGGAGTGCAGCCAAAGGGGCCGCCGCTGCGGAACAGTCCTCTGAAGCTGGTGGTTTTGCAGCAATGGTATTATTACTCCCCATAGCAAGAGTGTAGCTTCAGGGCAGTGTGGGTGGATGATGGTGTTTGTATTGCAGGGAGTCAGTAATGAACACAGAGTCCATGAGATGCAGTCCCAAGATCTTTACTCACCGTTGTTGCAGTCCAGATTACAGGTACCAGAGCAATCTCCCCCATCGTGCTGTGCGTACTCAGTGAGGGGCTCAGTCCACCCCCAGATAGCTCCGGAGTACTTAGCAGGACCCCCTTTTGTGTGTCCTTTCTCTGGCCTTCTCCCTGCACCTCACACCCAGTGACACTTCTATCCGGTATCCTCGGGCCTTGGCGGGCGACATGTGTTCTGTCCCCTGGGTCCTATGTGGCTACCTTCTTAGTGAGATGGGTGTGGACTTTGGCCTGCAGTACATGAAATGCTGCAGCCTCCGGTTTCTAGTTGAGCCTTGCTGTTTCTCGGCTAGTTGAGGGACCGGTTCCCCTTATCTTGCCTTACCCCTCTACCTCCTGGTTGCAGCGGGCGTACGGGTGGCCTTATGCACGGCCTGAACCCCTAGGGTTCCTTCGGTTCCTGGAGCCTTCCTGCTCCCACTCCTCTCTTCTCTCCTTCAGTCCTGGGCCTCCCAGGCTAGGCCCGCCACCGGAGCAGAGCTCAGGCAGAGCCTCTGCTCCTGTCACTTCTCCTCCTCTGACTGGCTTGCTCTTTCTAAGATGGCTTCCTATTTATACTCTCCCTGTCATGTGCTCCCCTAAGCTGCTATCTCCACCCACACCCACTACATAGGACCCTCCCACCAACTAGGGACCTGGGACTGTGCTCTCCCTTAGGAGTAGTGTTGAGCCACCCCCGTAGTGTTCAGGTTCGGTTCGGTTCGTCGAACACCGGGATGTTCGAGGAACTGTTCGTCGAACTGTTCGTTGAACACCTTAGAACACCGTCGAACACCGTTAAAACCAATGGCAGGCAAACAAAAACACATAGAAACACATAGAAAACACCTTCAAAGGTGTCCAAAAGCTGACAAACTGCTCAGAAGACGCTTTCTTTAAAAAAGCCGGCCGGCAATTCAGCAGCGGCATACACCGGTACCCGACAATTTAGACAAGAAGGAATAGAGCCTCACACATAGATTAGATAGATAGAAACATGTCAGTCACATATATATGAAGTACAGTGACAGTGTTGCTTACTGTACTTGTCATTTAGTGTAAAGGATTTATTAAAAAATATAATAGTGTTTTCATGCACTGTCTCTTTAAAAAAGCCGGCCGGCAATTCAGCATCTGTACCCGACAATTTATAACAGACAGAATAGAGCTTCACACATAGATTAGATAGATAGAAACATGTCAGTCACATATATATGAAGTACAGTGACAATGTTGCTTACTGTACTTGTCATTTAGTGTAAAGGATTTATTAAAAAAAATAATAGTGTTTTCATGCACCGTCTCTTTAAAAAAGCCGGCCGGCAATTCAGCATCTGTACCCGACAATTTATAACAGACAGAATAGGGCTTCACACATAGATTAGATAGATAGAAACATGTCAGTCACATATATATGAAGTACAGTGATAGTGTTGGTTACTGTACTTGTCATTTAGTATTAAAATAAAGGATT
Organism: Phyllobates terribilis; assembly: GCF_046119375.1. Lineage (NCBI taxonomy): Eukaryota > Metazoa > Chordata > Amphibia > Anura > Dendrobatidae > Phyllobates > Phyllobates terribilis. The sequence goes on from NW_027362764.1 coordinate 256,995,214, forward strand.
TATTATTAAAAAAAATTGGCGTGGGGTTCCCCTTAATTTTAGTCTCTAGCGGAGGTTAAGCAGACAGCTGGGGCAGATGTTTGAAGCCTGGGAAGGGGGTAATACCCACGGAGCTTCCCAGGCTACTAATATCAGCCCCCAGCTGAATACATAGCCTTTACTAGCTATTAAAATGGGGGACCCCCCCCAAAAAATGACGTGGGGTCCCCCCTAATTTAATAGCTAGCAAAGGCTAGGCAGACAGCTGGGGGCTGATATTAATAGCCCAGGAAGGGATCCATGAATATTGGCCCCCTCCCAGGCTAGAAACACCAGCCGTCAGACGCCCCAGAAATGGCGCATTCATAGGATGCGCCAATTCTGGCACTTAGCCTCGCTCTTCCACGCTGCCCTGTAGCGGTGGCAGGGGGTAATAGGGCTGGGGTTGAGGTCAGCTTATAATGCCAGCTGACATCAAGCCCAGGTTAGTAATGGAGAGGCGTCTATAAGACACCCCCATTACTAACCCCATAGTCAAAGTTAAAAGAAAACACAAACACCCAGAATAAAGTCCTTTAATTGAAATAAAGACACAATCCTTTATTGTTCTAAATTAAACCATACTTACCATCACGCCCATTCCAGCTGAAGCCAACGATCTCCTGCAATAAATGAAAAATAATAAAGCAACATCATCCTTACCTTTCCATGGTTCCCACGACAGCTTCAGCTCTGCTACATCGAGATAACAGGCTGGACCGCAGCAGAAAGCTGCCATCCAGCCTGTCATCCCGCAGACACTGAGAAGCGCAGGCATGCTTGCGCTCTGCAGTGTCTGGCTGTGACGGCATAAAGATGAGACGAGTTCATGTCCAATGAACTCGGCGCACCTCATGCACGTCACTGACAGCGTGGGAAAATTCTCACGCTGTAGCGCTGAGTGCAGGAGAATTTTCCCACGCTGTCAGTGACGTGCATGAGGTGAGCCAAGTTCATTGGACATTAACTCGGCTCATCTGGATGCCCTCACAGAGAGACACTGTGGAGCGCAAGCAAGCCTGCGCTTCTCAGTGTCTGCGGGATGACAGGCTGGATGGCAGCGTTCTGCTGCGGTCCAGCCTGTCATCTCGATGTAGCAGAGCTGAAGCTGTCATGGGAACCATGGAAAGGTAAGGATGATGTTGCTTTATTATTTTTCTTTTATTTCAGGAGATCGTTGGCTTCAGCTGGAATGGGCGTGACGGTAAGTCTGGTTTAATTTAGAACAATAAAGAATTGTGTGTTTATTTCAATTAAAGGACTTTTTTCTGGGTGTTGTGTTTTTTTTAAATACTTTACTAGAAATTCATGGTAGTCATGTCTAATATTGGCGTGACCCCATGAATTTTGGGCTTAGGGCCAGCTGATAATGCCAAGCTGGCCCTAACCCCTTTATTACCCAGTGAGCCACCGCATCAGGGCCCTGGATGAGTTGGGTACAGCGCCAGAAGATGGCGCTTCTATGAACGCGCCATTTTCTGGGGTGGCTGCGGACTGCAATTTGCAGCGGGGGTGGCCCAGAAAGCTTGGGCCTCCCTGCGCTGCGGATTCCAGCCCGCAGCTGCCTAGTTGTACCTGGCTGGACACAAAAACAGGGCGAAGCCCCACGTCAATTTTCTTTAAATTATTTCATGAAATAATTAAGAAAAAAAGGCCTTCCCTATATTGTTGTGTCCGGCCAGGTACAAATAGGCAGCTGGTGGTTGGGGGCAGCCCGTTCCTGCCTGCTGTACCTGGCTGGACACAAATATAGTGCGAAGCCCCACGTCAATTTTTTTTTAATTATTTCATGAATTTCCTGAAATAATTTAAAAAAATTGAAGTGGGGCTTCGCACTATATTTGTGTCCAGCCAGGTACAGCAGGCAGGAATGGGCTGCCCCCAACCACCAGCTGCCTATTTGTACCTGGCCGGACACAACAATATAGGGAAGGCCTTTTTTTCTTAATTATTTCATGAATTTCATGAAATAATTAAAAAAAATTGAAGTGGGGCTTCGCACTATATTTGTGTCCAGCCAGGTACAGCAGGCAGGAACGGGCTGCCCCCAACCACCAGCTGACTATTTGTACCTGGCCGGACACAACAATATAGGGAAGGCCTTTTTTTCTTAATTATTTCATGAATTTCATGAAATAATTAAAAAAAAAATACGTGGGGCTTCGCCCTATTTTTGTGTCCAGCCAGGTACAACTAGGCAGCTGGGGGCTGGAATCTGCAGCGCAGGGAGGCCCAAGCTTTCTGGGCCCCCCCCGCTGCAAATTGCAGTCCGCAGCCACCCCGGAAAATGGCGCGTTCATAGAAGCGCCATCTTCTGGCGCTGTACCCAACTCATCCAGGGCCCTGGTGCGGTGGCTCACTGGGTAATAAAGGGGTTAGGGCCAGCCTGGTATTATCAGCTGGCCCCAAGCCCAAAATTCATGGGGTCACGCCAGTATTAGACATGACCGCCATGAATTTCTAGTAAAGTATTTAAAAAAAACACAACACCCAGAATAAAGTCCTTTAATTGAAATAAACACACAATTCTTTATTGTTCTAAATTAAACTATACTTACCATCACGCCCATTCCAGCTGAAGCCAACGATCTCCTGCAATAAAAGAAAAATAATAAACCAACCTCATCCTTACCTTTCCATGGTTCCCACGACAGCTTCAGCTCTGCTACATCGAGATGACAGGCTGGACCGCAGCAGAACGCTGCCATCCAGCCTGTCATGCCGCAGACACTGAGAAGAGCAGGCATGCTTGCGCTCCTCAGTGTCTCGCTGTGACGGCATCCAGATGAGCCGAGGTCATGTCCAATGAACTCGGCTCACCTCATGCACGTCACTGACAGCGTGGAAAAATTCTCACGCTGAAGTGCTGAGTGCAGGAGAATTCTCAAAATGCTGTCAGTGACGTGCATGAGGTGAGCTCATGTCCAATGAACTCAGCTCACCTCATGCACCTCACTGACAGCGTGGGAAAATTCTCCTGCACTCAACGCTTCAGCGTGAGAATTCTCCCACGCTGTAAGTGACGTGCATGAGGTGAGCCGAGTTCATTGGACATGACCTCGGCTCATCTTTATGCCGTCACAGAGAGACAATGTGGAGCGCAAGCAAGCCTGCTCTTCTCAGTGTCTGCGGGATGACAGGCTGGATGGCGGCGTTCTGCTGCGGTCCAGCCTGTCATCTCGATGTAGCAGAGCTGAAGCTGTCGTGGGAACCATGGAAAGGTAAGGATGAGGTTGCTTTATTATTTTATTTTTATTACAGGAGATCGTTGGCTTCAGCTGGAATGGGCGTGACGGTAAGTATGGTTTAATTTAGAACAATAAAGAATTGTGTCTTTATTTCAATTAAAGGACTTTATTCTGGGTGTTTGTGTTTTTTTTTACTTTGACTATGGGGTTAGTAATGGGGGTGTCTTATAGGCGCCTCTCCATTACTAACCTGGGCTTGATGTCAGCTGGCATTATAAGCTGACATCAACCCCAGCCCTATTACCCCCTGCCACCGCACCAGGGCAGCGTGGAAGAGCGAGGCTAAGTGCCAGAATTGGCGCATCCTATGAATGCGCCATTTCTAGGGCGGCTGACGGCTGGTGTTTCTAGCCTGGGAGGGGGCCAATATTCATGGCTCCCTTCCTGGGCTATTAATATCAGCCCCCAGCTGTCTGCCTAGCCTTTGCTAGCTATTAAATTAGGGGGGACCCCACGTCATTTTTTGGGGGGGGTCCCCCATTTTAATAGCTAGTAAAGGCTATGTATTCAGCTGGGGGCTGATATTAGTAGCCTGGGAAGCTCCGTGGGTATTACCCCCTTCCCAGGCTTCAAACATCTGCCCCAGCTGTCTGCTTAACCTCCGCTAGAGCCTAAAATTAAGGGGAACCCCACGCCAATTTTTTTAATAATAAATCCTTTATTTTAATACTAAATGACAAGTACAGTAACCAACACTGTCACTGTACTTCATATATATGTGACTGACATGTTTCCCTCTATCTAATCTATGTGTGATTCTCTATTCCTTCTATTCTAAATTGTCGGGTACTGCTGCTGAATTGCCGGCCGGCTTTTTTAAAGAGACGGTGCATGAAAACACTATTATTTTTTTTGATAAATCCTTTACGCTAAATGACAAGTACAGTATGCAGCACTTTCACTGTACTTCGTATATATGTGGCTGACATGTTTATATCTATCTAATCTATGTGTGAAGCTCTATTCTTTCGGTTCTAAATTGTCGGGTACCGGTGTATGCCGCTGCTGAATTGCCGGCTTTTCATGTTTCACTGTTGGCACTGTTCCCATCGATTTGGGCAATCACTGTAATGCCACAACCACCATGGCTGTGGCATTACAGTGAGTGGCAGACAATCCCTGCATGATTGGTGCTCTAAATAGCACCAGACATGCAGGACACGCTTTTGGTGCACGAACAGTTATCGAACATAACCTCGAACAGCCGAATTTTTTGCAAATCGTTCGGGTTCGTCGAACAACTCGAACACCGCCCAAAACAGCTCGAATTTGAGATTGGCGAACAGTTCTAGTCGAACACCGCTCATCTCTACTTAGGAGCAATCTCGCCATACCCCCACTGCGGGTATGTGTTGGATGCAGGTGTTAGGGTCCCGAGCCATACTCCTTCCTTACCTGAGGGTGAGATACCACACCTCTGGGTGAGATGCAGTACTTCTGTGGCGACTGAACCCTCAGGGGCGCCACACACCCTTCTGCATAGTTTTGAAATGGCGACGAAGATGTTTAGTGCTGACGACGATGCCATTATCAGCATGACTATTCTTGTGATTTACATGCTGGAGCACACGTTAAACAGAATTCAGAGTCAGGTGGTGGGACAAGAGGAGGTGGAGGAAGTAGAGGAGGAGTCGTATGCGGAAGGGATAACATCTCCAAGGTCCAGACGGTCGGCAGCACCAAGGCGGCAGGCATGGGATGGTGGGGGAGAGGGATTAACCAGGGCGCATGGTAGCAGCCAAACTGTTGAGGAAGGTGCAGGAGCCGAGGAAGAAGTGGAGGATGAACTGGCGATGGGCATGTAAGACTCATCAGATGAGGGAGACCTTGACCACATTTCTCTTGTGCGAGGTTGGGGGGAGAGGGCAGAGGAAGGAAGCATGATTCTTACCTCGCTACCAACACAACAAGGACTTGGTCCTCCTTGATGCGCAAGACTCATGAGTGCCTTCTTCCTGCACTACCTGCAACATGACCCTCGGATTGTCAGAATTCGAAGTAATCCCGACTACTGGGTTGCCACACTCTTAGATCCTCGGTACAAAAGTAAATTTGCCGAAATAATTCCTGCCATAGAAAGGGATTCACGCATGCAGGAGTATCAGCAGAGACTGTTGCAGAATCTTACATGTGCTTTTCCACAAAACACCAGTAGTGCACGTAGCGAATCTCACAGTACTAACTTGCAAACCGTGGGACTGTTGAGTCTTCATTAGTGTTGAGCCACCCCCGTAGTGTTCGAGTTCGGTTCGTCGAACACCCGTGTGTTCGCCGAACTGTTCGTCGAACTGTTCGTCGAACACCTTCGAACACCGTTAAAACCAATAGCAGGCAAACAAAAACACATAGAAACACATAGAAAACACCTTCAAATGTGTCCAAAAGCTGACAAACTGCTCCGAAGACACAACTAACACATGGAAAAGTGACAAGTACATATAGTCATGCGAAAAGAAAAGAGGTGGTGGAGTAAAAGGAGGGGGAGACACAGATATAGGCATATATATAAGAATAACCTCGGCACTCAATGGATATGCAAGTAAAAAGGTAATTTTATTATGCAGTCCACACAAAAGAGTAATAAACGTTTCGGTCACAGTTGACCTTCATCAGTATTGCTGCAAAATAAGTAGACGCAGTGAGAAAATAATAAAATAAATTGAAAACATGATAATAAATCCAAGGATTATAATCAATCCACAGCATTAAATATAAATGCAGCTCAATGGGATCTGGGAAGGAGAGCGGAAAGCGGGTAGAAGAGGATGTAGTCAATAGAAGCGGAAGAAGACATACCAAATGGAAGGAAAAGGTGTACGTGGCTGGATGATCCAGATGGGAGGTTTCTAGAGCTACCTGTGCAAAAGTATATATGCAGAGGTGAGGCGCAAGGTATAGTGGAGACACAAAGTCTAAGGGAAATAGTAAAATACCTGAGTAGTGAGAAGAACTGTACTGCGCGGTATCCCCCGTTCGCATAAGGACGGTATGGACATAAGGTATCAAAACTTCCTGGAAGAGTATATATATAAAGAGGTGAGACGCTTACTAAAGAGCAGTGTAAGGTCTGGAAGGGGCAGTACAATACCTTAGTGAAGAGGGCAGAGCTACGCGGTATCCCCCGCTAGTAGAAGGCACAGGCATGTGGTGTAGAGGGTCCCTATTTATACATGTAGTGAGGAAAAAGAATTAAAGCGCTGCAGAACACGCTAGAGCGGAAGCGGAAGTGACGTCACCGGATGTGACGCGTGCGGTCCAGAGGCTTGCGTTCCACCGACAGGAAGTGACCGGCCGAGAGAATCAGGAGATCTGGGCAAGCGCAGTAGTCAAGGAAACGGAGGAGGGGACTGGAGGGGAGAGCAGGAATGGAAGGCAGGGCTTTCTAGGGAGAGAAGAAACAGAGGATGAGTACATGTAGATCAAACATAGTGCGACATACACTATAAATATATTGCAATATGCAAGAGACATAATAAATGACAGAATATATCTGAGTTACTAATCACATTACAGGAAACAGGGTGGCTGAGCATGAAATCACGATGTTGAGCAGGGTACTGTGTATCCTTTAAATAAAGGCAGATAAGTCATATTCTCTGTTCAGACCTTTGGGGGTCCTGGAATCCAACTCGTGGATCCAGAATGCTTCCCTTTGTTTGAGAAGTGAGATCCGATTACCACCTCTGCGTAATGGTGGTACCTGTTCCAGGACTTGGAATTTAAGTTGTGATATATTATGTCCTAGTGTGATAAAATGGTGTGGAATCGGTAGTAGCATATTTCTACATCTGATGGTCGATTTATGTTTAGAAATACGGTCTTTTATTGATTGTGTGGTTTCTCCAATATAGATCATGCCACACGGGCATTTAATGAGATAGACCACAAATGAACTGTCGCATGTAAAATAATTTTTGATAGTGTATCTCTTGCCTGACTGAGGATGAAAAACGGAATTGCCTTTAAGTACAATATTACATTGATGGCATTGAAGGCACGGGAATGTGCCTGATTTAGGATTGCAGAGAAAGCGTTGTGTCTGGCCTGTTTTGTTGCTACCGATATCAGCATGTACCAATGCATCTTTGATGTTGGGAGCTCTTTTAAAACAGGGCATAAAAGGTTGTTTAAATGACAATATGGTGGGGTGTGCTTCTTGTAGTAAGTGCCAATGTTTTTTTATGGTTTTGTGGAGAAGGTAGGCATATGGATGAAATGTATGGACAAAAGGGATGCGTTCCTTGGAGCCCGAAGCTGTGTTGTTGCTGGGATTCCCTGTTCTAATTTGGAGAGTGGAGGAGGGGTAACCCCGTTCTCTAAATTTGGATTGCATCTCTTGTAGTCGAAGATTTCTTATGTCTGGATCTGAGACAATACGTTCGACTCTTTTAAACTGGGATCTGGGGATAGATGTTTTCATAGATTTGGGATGATTGCTAGTGAAATGTAGTAGACCATTTCCCCCCTAAGGAAACCAGAGGTCGTGATCTTGATAAGGAACAGAGACACCTCACCAATCTTGAACTTCACTGTGCCACCCTTACAGAATATCTTAGGGTTCAACGTATACCCAGAGGTCTCAGAGTACCTTTAAGACCCACCCTTTTCTCTGATCTACCGGACTACTGCAACCGTTTTGAACAGATTCTTAACAAATGTTCACTTGATATCATGACATTAACTGTAGACTTTTTAAATAAGGCGATTTCTTCCACGAGAGATCAGATCAAGAACACCGAGAGACAACTCTCATCTACAATCAATGCCGATGAGTGGTCTACTTTACAAGCTAAGATAAAAACTAACATTGATCTACACCGACAGGAAACCGAGACCCGGAAAAGACTAAAATTCCAGAGACACACTGAGGACTACGAACTACAAAGAGTCTACCGATGGCAAGAGAAACGTACAACGGGTGGAAACTCTCGCCGCTTTTTCCACTCATCAACAGATATCTCCACTTCAGGTTCGGAGACCGACAGAAGAGACCAATCTGTTTCCTCTTCTCGTTTTTTTAGGACAGTACAAAAGACGCCCATCCAGAAGAAGACGAGAAGAGGCGGGCAGCACCAGAGGAGGCATGGATTTCACCAGGATAACTCGTTCGCAGACACAACGCCCCTGGTGGTAAATATATCATCTAAAACCTTGAACGGTGCCCAAACCTCCCTATTACAGAAAGGCCTCTCCTTCTGCCCCTCTTATCACCCCAATACCTTCAAACTGGAGATGGAACTTCAACGGTTCTATCGCTCACTTAGGTTGAAGGTTCATTTTGCCCAAACAGCCTGTCCTGTAGCCCCTGATCACATGTCAGTTCCTTCCTCAGAACCCCGGGTAGCCATTACTTCCAAAGGTCTGAGCCTCTACACTCGCAGCTCATATAGACCACCTCAGGGCTCACATGCCCTCGAAACATTCATAGGTTTCGTCGACAGTGCATTTCAGGACCTTCGGTCCAAAGCTGACAGAGGCAGGTTACACTACGAATCCAATTTATCATCTCTTGACCAACAGGCCCTTAATAGCCTGAGACAGGACAAAAACATCATCATTAAACCCGCTGATAAAGGGGGAGCCATAGTGGTGATGGATAGTACCCAATACATCGCTGAAATCGAACGACAACTTAACGACTCCACCACGTATCGCCGTCTACCTCATGACCCTACCCTTCAATTCAGCAAATTGATCAAGACTGTTACTGACCGATTTGCTGGAGCCGGTGTTATTGACACTAAAACGTGCGAATTCCTAATTAAGACACATCCAGTGACACCGGTCTTCTACATACTACCCAAAATTCACAAAAGTTTGACAAACCCACTGGGCCGACCGATCGTAGCCTCCACGGACTCTCTTCTCTCTCCTTTGGCCATTTTTCTGGAGAAAATCTTGACTCCTCTCACACAGAGAAGTCCTGCTTTTCTACTAGATACAGGAGCCTTCCTCACGACACTGGGTAGCTTGGGACAAGTGCCCCCAGAAGCATTATTAGTCACATTTGACGTCAGAAATTTGTACACATCTATACCTCATGACACCGGCATAGAAACAGTGAAAACTCTCATGACCGAGTCTTTGATAGATCCTTCCATTATAGACCTCTCCATCGAGTTACTCACGCTTGTCCTCACTAAGAACTATTTTTTATTTCAGGACACCTACTACCTTCAGATTAAGGGCACTGCCATGGGCTCCAATGTGGCCCCCCATATGCGAACTGCTACATGGCCAACTTTGAGAATTGCATGGTGTATACACACCAATTATTTCAGTCATACTCCATTGTATGAAAAAGATTCATTGATGACATCTTTTGCATTTGGGCCGGTCCATTGGAGTCCCTTGAGCTGTTTCACAATTTCCTGAACAGTGCTTGGCCTGATTTGGGCTTCACTATGACACATGACAAATTTCAGATCAGCTTTCTAGACACCTTGGTACTTAAGGACACCGAGGGGCGCCTTAGCACAGATCTTTTTCGTAAATTGACTGACCGTAATGGTCTACTACATTTCACTAGCAATCATCCCAAATCTATGAAAACATCTATCCCCAGATCCCAGTTTAAAAGAGTCGAACGTATTGTCTCAGATCCAGACATAAGAAATCTTCGACTACAAGAGATGCAATCCAAATTTAGAGAACGGGGTTACCCCTCCTCCACTCTCCAAATTAGAACAGGGAATCCCAGCAACAACACGGCTTCGGGCTCCAAGGAACGCATCCCTTTTGTCCATACATTTCATCCATATGCCTACCTTCTCCACAAAACCATAAAAAAACATTGGCACTTACTACAAGAAGCACACCCCACCATATTGTCATTTAAACAACCTTTTATGCCCTGTTTTAAAAGAGCTCCCAACATCAAAGATGCATTGGTACATGCTGATATCGGTAGCAACAAAACAGGCCAGACACAACGCTTTCTCTGCAATCCTAAATCAGGCACATTCCCGTGCCTTCAATGCCATCAATGTAATAATGTACTTAAAGGCAATTCCGTTTTTCATCCTCAGTCAGGCAAGAGATACACTATCAAAAATTATTTTACATGCGACAGTTCATTTGTGGTCTATCTCATTAAATGCCCGTGTGGCATGATCTATATTGGAGAAACCACACAATCAATAAAAGACCGTATTTCTAAACATAAATCGACCATCAGATGTAGAAATATGCTACTACCGATTCCACACCATTTTATCACACTAGGACATAATATATCACAACTTAAATTCCAAGTCCTGGAACAGGTACCACCATTACGCAGAGGTGGTAATCGGATCTCACTTCTCAAACAAAGGGAAGCATTCTGGATCCACGAGTTGGATTCCAGGACCCCCAAAGGTCTGAACAGAGAATATGACTTATCTGCCTTTATTTAAAGGATACACAGTACCCTGCTCAACATCGTGATTTCATGCTCAGTCACCCTGTTTCCTGTAATGTGATTAGTAACTCAGATATATTCTGTCATTTATTATGTCTCTTGCATATCGCAATATATTTATAGTGTATGTCGCACTATGTTTGATCTACATGTACTCATCCTCTGTTTCTTCTCTCCCTAGAAAGCCCTGCCTTCCATTCCTGCTCTCCCCTCCAGTCCCCTCCTCCGTTTCCTTGACTACTGCGCTTGCCCAGATCTCCTGATTCTCTCGGCCGGTCACTTCCTGTCGGTGGAACGCAAGCCTCTGGACCGCACGCGTCACATCCGGTGACGTCACTTCCGCTTCCGCTCTAGCGCGTTCTGCAGCGCTTTAATTCTTTTTCCTCACTACATGTATAAATAGGGACCCTCTACACCACATGCCTGTGCCTTCTACTAGCGGGGGATACCGCGTAGCTCTGCCCTCTTCACTAAGGTATTGTACTGCCCCTTCCAGACCTTACACTGCTCTTTAGTAAGCGTCTCACCTCTTTATATATATACTCTTCCAGGAAGTTTTGATACCTTATGTCCATACCGTCCTTATGCGAACGGGGGATACCGCGCAGTACAGTTCTTCTCACTACTCAGGTATTTTACTATTTCCCTTAGACTTTGTGTCTCCACTATACCTTGCGCCTCACCTCTGCATATATACTTTTGCACAGGTAGCTCTAGAAACCTCCCATCTGGATCATCCAGCCACGTACACCTTTTCCTTCCATTTGGTATGTCTTCTTCCGCTTCTATTGACTACATCCTCTTCTACCCGCTTTCCGCTCTCCTTCCCAGATCCCATTGAGCTGCATTTATATTTAATGCTGTGGATTGATTATAATCCTTGGATTTATTATCATGTTTTCAATTTATTTTATTATTTTCTCACTGCGTCTACTTATTTTGCAGCAATACTGATGAAGGTCAACTGTGACCGAAACGTTTATTACTCTTTTGTGTGGACTGCATAATAAAATTACCTTTTTACTTGCATATCCATTGAGTGCCGAGGTTATTCTTATATATTACGGGTTCGGCCCCTACTCGAGCACCACTCTTCAGCAGCTGTGCGGTGATTTTTTCATTTAACAGATATAGGCATGTCATGCCCTTCTAAATCCAAAAAGTGAGAAGCCGACACGGCCAGTCCGCTCCTGCCCGTGCCACCTCCGTGTCGCCGGGATTGTGCCAATACCGCGGTGAACCCTGATGGCCAGCCCCCCTCTCCCAATACTGGTGCCTGTCCGCTGGTGGGTCGAGCGAGCCCCCCTGTGGTGGAGGCAGCTCTAAGCTTTTTAATTTAAATTGTCTCTCTAATTTGAATGAATACACTTTAAATCCATTTACAAGGATCTATTGGAGGGCAAGTCTCATGCCAGCAGCCGCGTAATTCCAGCTCCAGTAGCGTCCACTAAAGCTGCTGCAGTTAAAAAGCTTTTATAAGGATCGAGCTTGGCTGTCCACCGCAAGGCATCCTACTGCCAGTCCCAGCCCCTATGCCTTGGGGTGCCTCCTGATGCTCTTCACTGAGTATCCCGTGGTCCCGAAGCATTTCCTTTGAAAAAATTAAGTGTCCAAACTACAGGTGGTGTAGCTTGCTTAACAGCCGGGATAATCTGCTGACTAGCAGACACTGCTACTAGGCACAAAGTATTTCCTGGGGTAGATGCAGTTAAAAATTTGTAATTATATACTCTCGCTGGATGCTGAGAAAGCATTCCATAGAGTCTCCTGGCACGCCATATATGATTCTCTTAAAAAGCTTGGGGTAAGGGTCTAGGGGACCCTTTTATAGCCAAAATCACGGCCCTGTATCGCAATAAGTCACCTAGGCTGAAGATAAATGGAACTGTAGCACCCTGAGGGCTCGGTTGCTACACAGGTATTGCACCTCACCCAGAGGTGTGATATCTCACTCTCAGGTAAGGATGGAGTGTGGATCAGGACCCGACACCTGCATGCATTACACCACATTGCCGTGGGGCAGGGCGACCAATATGCCCCTGAGATGGGCACGACAGTCCCTGTCCCTGGCTGGAGTGGGGGGAGGGAACACTGAGGAGGGGGAACCCTGTAGTGCAGGAGCAGGGAGGAAGCAGTTCCTGGGTGCATTGAGAAGGGAGTATAAAAGGTGGGCACCATCTTAGTTCAGTGCAGAGAAGTCTGAGCAGAAGTGACAGGGAGCAGGGGCTCTGCATGAGCTCTGCTCCGGAGGTGGGCCTAGTAACAGAGGCCCAGGCCTGCAAGAGGGAGAAGGAAGGAAGAGGAGCGGAGAAGGCACCAGGAACGAGGAACGAAGGGATCCCAGGGGTGCGGACTGGCAAGTTGCCACCGCACGCCCGAATCCACCTGCGTGGAGGGGTCAGGCCAAAGGGGGAGACCGGTTCCCGAAACTAGTGGAGGCAGGAAACGACCCTCAGCTAGAAACCGGAGGCTGTGACATTTTATGTGGCGCAGCCCCTCGCTACACCCACTAGGAAGGCACCACATAGGGTCAGGGAAACTGGCGCCAAGTTTACCAAGAGGAGGCCCGAGGCAGCCGGACAGAAGGGTAGGTAAGAAAGGCCAGACAAAGGACACACAAAGGGGGTCCTGTGAAGCGCTCCAAAGTTATCTGGGAGATGTCTGAGCCCCTCACCTGGTGAGCACAGTACGACTTGGGAAGCCGTTACCTGCAGACGTGGTCTGGATAATAAGAACTGTGAGTAAAGGCCCTGGACTGCATCACTGACTCCGTGTCGTTACTGCTGCTGCCCTGCACCATCAACCCCATCTTCCGCATACACTGCCCTGAGGCTATACTCCTCCCGTGGGGAGTTATGCTTCACTCTGATGCACCCACAACACCAGCCTCAGCGGTCTGCCCTGCAGCGGCGGTTCACTCTGACCGCAATCCACGGGTGGCGTAGTCGGACATTTAAAAACCAAAACCACATAAATAGTTCCGCCACTGGTTTGACCGCCCGGAGCCATGGAACCGGTTCGCCGCCACGGAGACTACAACCACCAGCATCCACCAAAAAGGGTCCGGCTCCGGGTGTCCCAAGGCCCAGGGGGTGCATCAGAACATTTTCATCACCTTTCGCAATCACCAATGGGACAAGGCAGGGATGTCCTCTGTCCCCTCTCTTATACATCCTAGTGACGGAGCACCTGCTCTCATCAATTCGCCATAACCCCAATATTAGGTGGATTGAGGTGGGAGGCACCGAGTACAAGTGCTCTCTATTTGCTGATGATGTCCTAGTATATATCACTCAATCACATATATCCATCCATGCTGTTATGGCTGAAATAGATCACTTTGTTACATGGTCAAATTTTAAAATCAATGCAGCGAAGTCTGAGGCCCTCGATGTCTCCCTCCCCAAATCCATACAGGATTCCATCCAGTCCAACTTTCCCTTTGCCTGGCCCTCACAGGGTATCAAATACTTAGGAATTCCTATTCATAGAGACCTCTCCCATCTATGTTATCTTAATTTTGGGCCCTTTATTGAACAACTCCATACAGACCACGGTTGGCAAGTTAAAACTGTAAGATTCACTACGTGAACTACTGGTGTTTTGTGGAAAAGCACATGTACACTGTGTTCCAAATTATTATGCAAAAAGTGTTTAGGAGTGATAAGGGAAGAATTTGTTTGTTTGTCAGTTAAACTCATTGATGGTGATGTGTGTCAGGGCTCTTTATATCACTGTAAGCAATTGCAGACACCTGTGCTAATTAATTTGGCAGGTGTGTCCAATGAAAGGCAAGACTACTTAAGAAGGCTGTCCCACATTATTAAGCAGCCTACATTTTCTGCCAAAATGGGAAAGAAAAAGGATGTGTCGGCTGCTGAGAAGCAACAAATTGTGGAGTGTTTAGGTCAAGGCATGACTACAATCAACATTGTGCGATGATCAGGATGAAGTGTCTTGGCAATCAAGAAGTATGTAGCTGATTCACAGTAAACACGTGTGCGTGCTGATAAGGGCAAATTGAGGACTCTTTCCTACAGGCAATTACGTCAGGTTAAAAGAGCAGCGGCAAAAAAGCCTTGTCATAGCAGCAGACAAGTTTTTAAAGCTGCTGGTGCCTCCAACGTCCCCCGAACAACAAGATGCAGGGTCCTTCAGAGGTTTGCAGCTGTGCATACGCCATCCTGTTGACCTCCTCTATCCACTTCACACAAGCAGAAACGGCTCCAGTGGGCCAAACATTACATGAAGACTGATTTCAAAACTGTTTTGTTCACGGATGAGTGCCGTGCAACGCTCGATGGTCCAGATGGATGGAGTGGAGGATGGCTGGTTGATGGACACCCCACGCAAACACGGCTACAGCACCAACAAGGAGGAGGTCGAGTAATGTTTTGGGCTGGAATCATGGGGAGAGAGATTGTCGGCCCCTTTAGGATCCCTGAAGGGGTAAAGATGAACTCCATAATGTATGTGGAGTTTCTCAAACAGCACTTCCTGCCATGGTTCAAGAAGAAGAACCGTGTATTCCACAGCAAGATCATTTTTATGCATGATAATGCACCATCTCATGCTGCACATAAAACATCTGCATCTCTGGCTGATATGGGCATAAAAATGGACAAACTTATGGTGTGACCCCCATGCTCCCCTGACCTCTACCCCATTCAGAACCTCTGGAGCATCATCAAAAGGAGTGTCTATGATGGCGGGAGGCAGTTCACATCTAAGCAACAGCTCTGGGAGGGTATTCTGTCCTCATGCAAAACAATTGAAGCAGAAACCATCCAAAACCTGACAAATTTAATGGACGAGAGAGTTTAGAAGCTCCTTTCGAACAAGGGGTCCTATGTGAAAATGTAACATCACCTAGTATAAAGTTTTGAGTTGAAAACTGTTTGATTTCAGTTTCTAATAACCTGCTAATGCTTATAATTTCAAAAATGACCATTTTTTTGGTCTTTATTAAAATGAAAAGGTTGATCGAAAAGTTTGGGGGATCTAAGAGTGTGGCAACCCAGTAGTCAGGATTACTTCGAATTCTGACAATATGAGGGTCATGTTGCAGGTAGTGCAGCAAGAAGGCACTTATGTGTCTTGCGCATCTCGGAGCCCCAAAATTATTTTCCGGGCTAGATGCAGCTAAAAATTATTATTAATTTTAAATCTGGTGGAGCTTAGTATAGATGGCCTAATAGAATCAGTGCTGCACACAGCTACAAAGCCCAAATTATTTTCCAGCCAAGGTACAGATAAACATGATTAGTAATTTTAAATCTGGTGGAGCTTAGTATAGATGGCCTAATAGAATCAGTACTGCACACTGCTACAAAGCCCAAATTATTTTCCAGCCAAGATACAGATAAACATGATTAGTAATTTTAAATCTGGTGGAGCTTATTATAGATGGCCTAATAGAATCAGTGCTGCACACTGCTACAAAGCCCAAATCAGTTTCCAGCCAAGATACAGATAAACATGATTAGTAATTTGAAAGCTTAAAACGGTTGGTGAGGTGATTTTAACCAATCATCAAGCTTTTACTCTCCCCAGGATTACACAGGGGTAGAAAAGTCGTTTCGGATCCATGATTTTTTCATCTTTATGAACGTGAGTCTGTCTACATTATCAGTGGAGAGCCGCGTGCGCTTATCTGTCAGCACACCACCAGCAGCGCTGAACACACATTCAGACAGAACGCTGGCTGCGGGGCATGACAAGATCTCCAAGGCGTAAGTGGCTAGCTCCGACCATTTATCCAGATTGGAAGCCCAAAAAGAGCAAGGGTCCAGTGACACAGTCATGGCTTCAATATTTACTTGGAGATACTCCTGTACCTTTGTCTCTAGGCGTTGACTATGTGTCAGACTTCTTGTCTCCTGTGACCTTGCAAAGGATGGGCTAAAAAAGTAGTGAAATGATTCCGCAAAATTGATGTTACCAGCAGATACTGTGGTTCTGTTACGGTTTGAGTGCTGAACACTCGACGGTCCCACGGTTGACAAGTTGGAACTGTGAGATTTACTACGTGCACCACTGGTGTTTTGTGGAAAAGCACATGTAAGATTCTGCAACAGTCTCTGCTGATACTCCTGCATGTGTGCATCCCTTTCTATGGCAGGAATAATTTCTGCAAATTTACTTTTGTACCGGGAATCTAACAGTGTGGCAACCCAGTAGTCAGGATTATTTCTAATTCTCACAATTCGAGGGTCATGTTGCAGGTAGTGCAGCAAGAAGGCACTCATGTGTGCTGCGCATCCAGGAGCACCAAGTCCCTGTTGTGTTGGTGGCGAGGTAACAATCATGCTTCCTTCATCTGTCCTCTCCCCTCAACCTCGCACAACAGAAATGTGATCAAGGTCTCCCTCATCTGATGAGTCTTCCATCAGTTCGTCCTCCACTTCTTCCTGGGCTCCTGCACCTTCCTCACTAGTTTGGCTGCTACCATGCGCCCTGGTAAAACCATCTCCCCCACCCTCACATGCCTGCCGCCTTGATGCTGCCGACCGTCTGGACCTTGCAGATGTTAGCCCTTCCGCATACAACTCCTCCTCCTCTACTTCCTCCACCTCCTCTTGTGCCACCACCTGACTCCGAATTCTGTTTAACATGTGCTCCAGCATGTAAATCACCGGAATAGTCATGCTGATAATGGCATCGTCAGCACTAAACATCTTCGTCGCCATTTCAAAACTGTGCAGAAGGGTAGAAGGGTGCATAGGTCCCTGATCTGAGACCACTCCTCCAGCGTGATTTGCCCCACCTCTGGATCTCGTTGGCCCAGGCTATAAGTCAGAACGTATTGCACCAGGGCTTGTCGGTGCTGCCACAGTCGCTGCAACATGTGCAGAGTTGAATTCCACCGGGTAGGCACATCGCATTTTAGCCGGTGAAGTGGCAGGCCCAACGACTTCTGTAGAGATGTAAGTCGCTGAGCAGAGGGATGCGAACGGCGGAAGTGAGCACACAGAGACCATGCCCTCTGCAGAAGGCCATCTAGTCCGGGATAGTGGGCTAAAAATTGCTGGACAACCAGGTTCAACACGTGAGCCATACAAGGCACGTGTGTGACATTACCCCGGCAAAGGGCCGCACCCAGGTTTGCAGCATTGTCGCACACGGCCTTCCCTGGTTTCAGGTCCAGTGGAGACAACCATTCATGAAATTGGTTCTCCAGAGCTGACCACAACTCCTCAGCTGTGTGACTCACATTTCCCAGACATTTCAAAGTAAAAACCGCCTGATGACGTTGAGCCCTACTGCCAGCATAGTAAGGAGGTGTACAGGATCCCTTCTGAGCAGTTAGAAAGCTTGTGGTATGACCAGACAGGCTTTGGGTGCAGGTGGAGGACCGAGAGGAGGTTGAGGAGGCAGAAGCAGTGGAGGAACTTTGAGATAAAGAGGATTGACGCACAACTCGTGGGGACGGCAAAACTTGGACAGCAGCCCCTTGTCCTGCTGTCATCATAGTTACCCAGTGCCCAGTCAGCGACATGTAACGCCCCTGTCCATGCCTACTCGTCCAAGTGTCTGTGGTGAAATGCACCCTGTCACACACAGAGTTTCTCAAAGAAGCGGTGATGTTGTGTGCGACATGCTGGTGGAGCGCAGGCACACCTTTCTTTGAGAAGTAGTGCCGACTGGGCATCTGGTACTGGGGCACTGCGACGGACATAAGGTCTCGGAAATCCTCTGTGTCCACCAGGCGGAAAGGCAGCATTTCTGTAGCCAAGAGCTTGCAGATGGTGAAATTCAACCTCTTAGCTTTCTCATGGCTAGGAGGAAATGGTCTTTTACTTGTCCACATCTGAGGGACCGAGGGCTGGCTATTGTGCTTAGACGGGGTTGATAAGGGTGTCCCCGGAAAACTGCCGGTCTGTGAGGAAGATGCAGGCGGACATGTTAGGTTGCCTTGATCCAAAGGTGGTGCTATCGATGTCGGACAGCGCTCAACACCAGCTGGTGTTACCACCTCCAAAGAAAATGATGACCTGCCAATCACGCTGGCTGTTGCGGGTAAAGAGGTGGCAGGTCTGCCCCCCAAAACAGGTGTGACTGCTGTCCCCCCAGTCACAGAGGATGAAGAGGACGCGGATGCACAAGATATGGCAGACGATGGTTGGCCAAGCCGGCTAGGCCGCATTGTAGCACAGTGTGCTTCCCACTGCAACTTATGCTTCATGTCCATGTGACGGTTCATGCATGAAGTACTCAAACTATGGATTTTTTGGCCTCTACTTAGCTTTTGGTGACAAATGTTACAGATAACACGAGTTGGGTCATCTTTATCGATCTGAAAAAATGCCCAGGCTATGCAAGGCTTAGCACCCATGCGACCTGAAGAGCCACCACGACTTGTGGTGAGAGGCAGAGTTGTGTTTGAGGATGCAGTTGTTGAAGTTCTTCCAGTACTACGTCTCTGTCCAGGAAGGCGCAACCTGACCTCGTCATCACTAGCATCTTCCTCCACCTCCTCTGCTGACCTAATCTCTTGGCTGACTGTGGGTTGACAGTAAGTGGGATCTCCAACCTCATCATCATCACCCTGTGCGTTATCACACCCGTCGTCCTCAGAGCCAACCTGTTCCTGCCCTGACAAAAAACTAAAGTTGTCGCTCCAATCAGGTATTTGAGTCTCATCACCGTCTTCCTCATTGTCTCCACCAACAGGAGTTACAGTTTGGGAATGAGGGTCTACATTATGGTCAGAACCTTCTGCGTCTGGTCCTGGATCCGACACATAAAGATTCTGGGCATCAGTGCAGATCATTTCCTCGTCTGGATTCACAGAAGCGCTGGAGTCGACCTCTGATTCCCAGGCTATAGTATGAGCAAACAGCTCTGCAGACTCAACCATCTGTTCTACCTCATACTCAGACGGGCAGCTGGAGATTTGGGAGCTGTGAGGAAGCAAGTGCGATTGGGGTGACACCTTTGAGGACTGGAGTATTTGTGATGTTGAAGTTGATGTGGAGGAGAGCCCACTTAAAGGAACACTTGATATCCGTTGAAGCACCTGCTGTTTTTGTGCCTCATCTGGAATTTGTAGCGATTGGCGTGGCCGTAAGAAAGGGATCTTATCACATTGTCCGCTAAAAGAAGTAGACATTTTAGTTTGGCTGGAAGATGGTCTTTCTTCTGCAGATGTTACTGTTGCTTTAACAACTACCCCATGGACACAACCTTTTTTCCCCTTCTCAACACGCCTATTCCCCTTTCCACCAGCAGCAGGCCTTTTTCCACTCATTTTGGTGGTTAACTAATTCACAACTCTGGAGTTGTTTGCACAAAAAAACAATGGATGGGAACGGAGCAGAGCTGAGTGGCCAAACTGTGGTATTAGGCCAAAACTATTGGCTGGGTTAGATGCAGAAAAAAATTATATTCAATTTGCAACCTGATGGAGGTCAGTATAGATGGACTAATAGAACAAGTCCCACACACAGCTAGAAGTCCAAATATTTTTTCAGAGGTAGATGCAGATAAAAATTATTTTTAATTTGCAACCTGATGGAAGTCAGTATAGATGGACTAATAGAGAAAGTCCCACACACTGCTAGAAGGCCAAATATTTTTTCAGAGCTAGATGCAGACAAAAAATTATTTTGAATTTGCAACGTGATGGAGGTCAGTATAGATGGACTAATAGAACAAGTCCCACACACTGCTACAAGGCCAAATATTTTTTCAGAGCTAGATGCAGATAAAAATTATTTTTAATTTGCAACCTGATGGAGGTCAGTATAGATGGACTAATAGAGAAAGTCCCACACACTGCTACAAGGCCAAATAATTTTTCAGAGCTAGATGCAGAAAAAAATTATATTCAGTTTGCAACCTGATGGAGGTCAGTGTAGATGGACTAATAGAACAAGTCCCACACACAGCTAGAAGCCCAAATATTTTTTCAGAGGTAGATGCAGATAAAAATTAATTTTAATTTGCAACCTGATTGAGGTCAGTATAGATGAACTAATAGAGAAAGTCCCACACACTGCTAGAAGGCCAAATATTTTTTCAGAGGTAGATGCAGACAAAAAATTATTTTGAATTTGCAACGTGATGGAGGTCAGTATAGATGGACTTATAGAACAAGTCCCACACACTGCTAGAAGGCCAAATATTTTTTCAGAGCTAGATGCAGAAAAAAAATATATTCAGTTTGCAATCTGATGGAGGTCAGTATAGATGGACTAATAGAACAAGTCCCACACACTGCTAGAAGCCCAAATATTTTTTCAGAGCTAGATGCAGAAAAAAATTATATTCAATTTGCAACCTGATGGAGGTCAGTATAGATGGACTAATAGAGCAAGTCCCACACACAGCTAGAAGCCCAAATATTTTTTCAGAGGTAGATGCAGAAAAAATATATATTCAGTTTGCAACCTGATGGAGGTCAGTATAGATGGACTAATAGAGAAAGTCCCACATGCTGCTAGAAGGCCAAATATTTTTTCAGAGCGAGATGCAGACAAAAAATTATTTTTAATTTGCAACCTGATGGAGTTCAGTATAGACGGACTAATAGAGAAAGTCCCACACACTGCTAGAAGGCCAAATATTTTTTCAGAGTTAGATGCAGACAAAAAATTATTTTGAATTTGCAACCTGATGGAAGTCAGTATAGATGGACTAATAGAACAAGTCCCACACACTGCTAGAAGCCCAAATATTTTTTCAGAGCTAGATGCAGAAAAAAATTATATTCAATTTGCAACCTGATGGAGGTCAGTATAGATGGACTAATAGAATGATGCTATGCCCAAAAGATTTTACTTCACTAGATGAAGTAAAAAAATTGGTATTCTATACACAGGTGGTATATCTTGCAACACAGATAGGCTACTCCACTGACTAACACACTCTGCGATAGGCCAAAAAGGATTAGCTTTGCTAGATTCAGCCAAATGCTGTGAAAAAAAACTTGCACAGCACTGGCACAGACCTGCCTGGCAAAAACTGATAGGAACTGATGTAACCTAGTCATGAAAAGGACTGCAATTACAATTAGTCTTTACTCCCACAATCTATCTATTTAAGAGCACAGACCTGCCTGATAAAAGTCGTAGGAAATGCTGTAACCTAGTCCTTAAAAGGACTGCAATCACAACTATTCCCTACTCCCAAGCTATCTGTAGATTTGTGCGAAAATTGGCTTGAAATTAACAAGGTATAGCGCACACAGCAACAGCGTTGCCGTCTAACACGCAGCTGCAGCAGTGAGAAAATGGTGGCAACGGGGAAAATGGCTTGGTCTTATAGGGCAAGGACATGTGACATACACTGCCAATGACACATGCCCTTGCTTGTGTGAAAAAAAGCACTTCGCTCCGTGTGTGCGCTGCTCATAGGCTGACAGATTGCACCTTCCCACTGTAAATGCGGGAAAGAGAAAAAAAAATGGAGATCTTCATTATTCCTGCAGAGATCCATCCCCTGCCCCTCCCCCCGCCCTGCTGTACACTCAAACTGCGTATTACCATTAATTTTCATCATTACTGAGAAAAAATCCAGTTATGATTTTGGTGCACGAACAGTTATCGAACATAACATCGAACAGCCGAATTTTTCTCAAATCGTTCGTGGTCGCCGAACGGCTCGAACACCGCCCAAAACAGCTCGAATTTGAGATTGGCGAACAGTTCGAGTTGAACAACGCTCATCTCTAGTCTTCATCACTCAAACCTTAACAGTAACACAGTATCTGCTGGTAATAGCAATTTTGTGGAATCGTTTCACCACTTTTTTAGACCATCCTTTGCAAGGCCACAGGAGACAAGAAGTCTGACACATAGTCAACGCCTAGAGAGGATGGTACAGGAGTATCTCCAAGTGAACATCAAAGCTATGACTGTGTCACTGGACCCTTGCTCATTTTGGGCTTCCAATCTGGAAAAATGGCTGGAGCTCGCCACTCACGCCTTGGAGATCTTGTCATGCCCTGCAGCCAGCGTTCTCTCTGAACGTGTGTTCAGCGCTGCTGGTGGTGTGCTGACAGATAAGCGCACGCGGCTGTCCACTGAGAATGTAGACAGACTCACACTCATAAAGATGAACAAATCATGGATCCGCAAGGACTTTTCTATCCCTGTGTCATCCTGGGGAGACTAAAAGCTTGAGGATTTGGTAAAATCACCTCACCAAACGTTTTAAGCAACTCTGGGGCAATTGATGCCACTTAAGTGGTGTCTGTGCCACAATTTTTTGAAAAAATGGAGACTCTTTTTGGAGTCCCCTTGCTGTGTTTTACGTGACGTTGGCATCGTCAATTCCAGGTGGGTTGTGTCACTCCCCCCCCCTTTTAACTGTAAGAAACTACATACACTATGGCTTGGGGTAACACTGATGGTTGAGTCTGAAGAGCTGTTTACTCAGAGGTCTGCTCCAAAGTTTCAGTGTCTGCTAGTCAGCGTAGAATTTTTAACTGCATCTAGCCTAGGCAATACTTTGGGCGTGGTAGCCCAGCTGCGAAGCAAGCTGCACCGCCTGTGTATCTAATAAGAATTTTTAAATGCATCTAGCCTAGGCAGACTGTGGGGACCCCCAACCAAACCCAGACGCTCAGCCCCCCTAACGCCCCCCTTTCCTTGACAATACAATAATGTAACTCTTACAACTGGATGGGTGAGGATCGGTCACAGCTTTATTAACTATTTATACTCATTCCATTAGAAAGGCATTTTATTTCTAAAATAATTAAGCTTGTTGCAGCATGCCCTGGGTCTCCACACCGGCAAGTTGGCCAACAAGTGTAACTCTCCAACATGTCCTTTCTATTTCCAGGCCACGGAGGATCCTGTGTATGCAGGACTCTGACCCCCATCCATCACTCTTAACGCTTGTTCCACTCGGTCCTGGAGTCCTGACAGGAATATGTCCACTCCAATATTCATTAAGTGAACACCGTCGGGCCGTATGAGGCCTGCTTTATCTCCTTCCAGTTGTCGGTGTTGTATCACTACACCGCCTCTGTCTTTTCTAAATTTTGCCATCCGAATATTTATTATCCACCTTGTCCGTTCGATGGCCGTGATGTCTCACACACCTTGCCATACTGCTATCGGCACAATCTCTGACCATACTATAGTTAGTTTTGTGAAAAATTCTCTGAAGCGCTCAGTGTTTAGTTTCATTATTGCCATTAGTTATGCGCTCTTGTGATGACCTAGGTCGTTTCCCCGGGCCTGTATAACTAAGATGACCGGACCTCTTGCCTCTCTCCCTACCTTGATTACCTACATTAGTACCTGTGGCCACAGCAGGCCTCTAATACCTCTCCAGTTGAAATGTGTGTTATGAAACTCTAATTTCCTCCCGCCTGGGCGGACTTTCGCCCTTTTTTCTGCCCAATATATATTCGAGTGGCCTATCACCCACACTGTTGGTTTAGCGTCACCTGTAAAAGAAACAAACCACGTTAGGATAACAAGTCCGGTCTTATGTATCTCGCCAAACACGTGGATCGCCATCTCCCTATCCTCTGAACTTCCGTTTCTGAGAGTCCTGCTCTTGCTGCTTCCGTGGCCGCGCCTATGCGGAATGAGTGTGTCCCGTAATCTTTGGAGTGGTTCCCTGCCGATGTTATGCATTTATTAAATAGAGCTTGGAACTGGTATCTTGATAATGGCGTTCCATCAATGTGTGATAGGAAGAAATTACTTTGTGATCTGATGGTTATATATGTTTTTACTATTGTTACCCGACTCAGTGTACCGTTTGTGGGTTGTAGAAGTACCCAAGTGCCCCTGTCCGCTGGAACCGTCTTCGATTGTCGTATGCGTAGACGTATTGCATTATTGGCTATGACTACATCCTGGTGTAATAAGCCTCCACTCGTGGTAATTTTGGATTGAGGGACTAATTTGCTTATGCATAGCGCCCCAAAGAAGGCGATCACAAATGCAGTAGACAGTAGTGTTGCTTCAAATTGTGAGTGTCATGTTAGTGGTGTTAGGGATATGATGTGAGAAATCAGTTTTAGTGACACGGGACGGGACGTCTACACTCCTGACTTGGCTGACCCCTTTTCCACCCTTTTATGGATTGTCTGATGATGAATCTCTTTGTCATATCTCCCCAATTTAGTAGTTGGAATTGAAATGCTACTCCGGTCAGACACCGCTGCGCTGACGCCCCTGATATGCCCCTCATCATTAGCTGGTGGAGAAATTCTATGGTGACTTGTAATCTGGCTTGTTCACATTGTTCAACCTGTCTGCCTGCTACTAGTCGTGTCCACTTTTCCCATGCCTTACCGTATGCTTGCCACGTCGATGGGGCAACTGACGCTCTGATTAATGGCATCAACTATTCGCCACTAGATCCCATAGGGAGGGTGGGCAACTGTTGCCTGATGGGTGGGCGTTGGGGAGAAGCTCTGGGAAAATCTGCCAATTGAATTGCGATAAAGCGTTAGCAGCAGCTTTAGACCCTTCAGCATCGTGGCAAGCGTGGACCCCTGCATTGTGTTTTAGGCACAGGAATGCTAGCCGGCGTAGACGGGAGAGATGATGATGCCATCTTAATAATGCAGTGCGCTAGGCTGGTGTTTTTTGTTATGAAGCATATATTTTTGTTAGCCACTATTGGGAATAAAAAATATTTTCCGGGCTAGATGCAGCTAAAAATTATTATTCATTTCAAAGCTGGTGGAGATTGGTATAGATGGCCTAATACAATGAGTACCACACACTGCTACTTTGCCCAAAATTATTTTCCAGGCAAGATGCAGCTAAAAATTATTAGTAATTTGAAAGCTGGTGGAGCTTAGTATAGATGGCCTAATAGAATGAGTACCACACACTGCAAATATGCCCAAAATTAGTTTACAAGCAAGATACAGCTAAAAATTATTATTAATTTGCAACCTGGTGGAGGTTAGCATAGAAGGACTAATAGAACAAGTCCCACACACTGCTACAAGCCGAAGCCCAAATATTTTTTCAGAGCTAGATGCAGATAAAAATTATTTTGAATTTGCAACCTGGTGGAGGTTAGTATAGATGGACTAATAGAACAAGTCCCACACAGTGCTACAAGCCGAAGCCCAAAGATTTTTTCAGAGCTAGATGCAGATAAAAATTATTTTGAATTTGCAACCTGGTGGAGGTTAGTATAGATGGACTAATAGAATGATGCTATGCCCAAAAGGTTTTACTTCACTAGGTGCACTAAAACGATTTGTATTCTATACACAGGTGGTGTAGCTTGCAACACAGATAGGCTACTCCACTGACTAACACACACTGCTAGAGGCCAAAAAGGATTTGCTTTGCTAGATTTAGCCAAGTGCTGTGAAAAAGCTTGCACAGCACTGGCACAGACCTGCCTGGCAAAAAGTGATAGGAACTGATGTAACCTAGCCCTCAAAAGGACTGCAATTACAATTAGTCTTTACTCCCAACCTATCTATTTAAGAGCACAGACCTGCCTGATAAAAGTGATAGGAACTGATGTAACCTATCCCTCAAAAGGACTGCAATTACAATTAGTCTTAACTCCCAACCTATCTATTTAAGAGCACAGACCTGCCTGATAAAAGTCATAGGAAATGATGTAACCTAGTCCTCAAAAGGACTGCAATCACGACTATTCCCTACTCCCAAGCTATCTGTAGATTTGTGCGAAAATTGGCTTGAACTTAACACTGAAAGTATGGCGCACACAGCAACAGCGTGCCGTCTAACACGCAGCTGCAGCAGTGAGAAAATGGTGGCGACGGGGAAAATGGCTGGGTCTTATAGGGCAAGGACATGTGACATACACTGCCAATGACACATGCCCTTGCTTGTATGAAAAAAAGCAGTTCGCTCCATGTGTGCGCTGCTGATAGGCTGACAGATTGCACCTCCCCACTGTAAATGCGGGAAAGAGAAAAAAAAATGGAGATCTTCATTATTCCTGCAGAGATCCATCCCCTGCCCCTCCCCCAGCCCCGCTGTACACTCAAACTGCGTATTAACATTCATTTTCAGCATTACTGAGAAAAAAATCCAGTTTTGGTGCGCAAACACTTATCGAACATAACCTCGAACAGCCAAATTTTTTTCAAATTGTTCGTGTTCGCCGAACGGCTCGAACACCGCCCAAAATAGCTCGAATTTGAGATTGGCGAACAGTTCGAGTTGAACACCGCTCATCTCTAGTCCCTAGCGGAGGTTAAGCAGACGGCTGGGGCAGATGTTTGAAGCCTGGGTAGGGGGTAATACCCACAGAGCTTCCCAGGCTACTAATATCAGCCCCCAGCTGAATACCTAGCCTTTACTAGCTATTAAAATGGGGGACCCCCAAAAAAATGACGTGGGGTCCCCCCTATTTTAATAGCTAGAAAAGGCTAGGCAGACTGCTGGGGGCTGATATTAATAGCCCACGAAGGGTGCCATGAATATTGGCCCCCTCCCAGGCTAGAAACACCAGCGTCAGCCGCCCCAGAAATGGCGCATCCATAGGATGCGCCAATTCTAGTACTTAGCCTTGCTCTTCCCACTGCCCTGTAGCAGTGGCAGTGGGGTAATAGGGCTAGGGTTGATGTCAGCTTATAATGCCAGCTGACATCAAGCCCAGGTTAGTAATGGAGAGGCGTCTATAAGACACCCCCATTACTAACCCCATAGTCAAAGTTAAAAAAAACACAAACACCCAGAATAAAGACGTTTAATTGAAATAAAAACACAATACTTTAATGTTCTAAATTAAGCCATACTTACCGTCACGCCCATTCCAGCTGAAGCCAATGTCTTCTGCAATAAAAGTAAAATAATAAACCAACATCATCCTTACCTTTCCATGGTTCCCATGATGGCTCCAGCTCTGCTACATTCACATAACAGGCTGGATCGCAGCCGAAAACTGCCGTCCAGCTTGCCATGCCGCAGACACTGAGAAGCGCAGGCATGCTTGCGCTCCTTAGTGTATGGCTGTGACGGCATAAAGATGAGCCGAGGTCATGTCCAATGAACTCAGCTCACCTCCTGTACGTCACTGACAGCGTGGGAGAATTCTCCTGCGCTCAGCGCTTGAGCAGGAGAATTCTCCCACGCTGGGGTGGCATTGAGATGACAGGCTGGATCGCAGCTGAATGCTGCCATCCAGCTTGTCATCCTTCAGAGACACTGCAGAGCGCAAGCATGCCCAGTTCCTATTAGACATAAGCCCCGGTCCGTAATGGGCAATATATCGGGCCAGGAACCAGCCCCGGTTGCATGTGAGTTTAACTGAACAATGGACGTGTGGATTGGTGGATCAAAATAAACGAGCAGCCCAAGGTTAAATTATATATTTAATCACCTTAAAGGCACACTAGACAATACACTATATATATAAAGGTTATATATACATAATGATCAGAGATGTAAACACAATACTAGAGGTACAAAAGTATGCAGATATTAAAAGTCAGTTACCAGTCAGATGAAAGGCCTGGCTTGAGGGAGGAGGGGCTGCCACATGGGAGGCTTGTGGTTCCCTCTGTTGGGTGACTTCTCCCACACGATGTGTTGTCACGGCCTCCAATAGAAAAAGCTATAGGCCAAGAGCTGCAGGAGCTTTTTAACCCCTCTGGAACACCCCCCTTCTGCCCCCTGGGCTGGACCCAAATCTCCACCCCTGGCTTATAGCAGCTAGAAACTTCTGAAACTAAAATGGGTAATAACTCCTGAATGGATGGTCCCAGGGAGCCGATTCTGATGTTATCGGATCCAGCTGGGCCACTATGCGTGGACACTAAACACAGTAGCCCTAGGGGTTTCCGAATGGCTGTGCCTTGTGTCTCCCTATCCCTATGTGCTAGAATAGGTCGGCACTGAGGCAGACTTTCAGCATGTCCTCTGGATTTCAAAAATCTATTCGAGGTATGCCTAGAACATATAGTATTTCCATAACTTGATGTGGAATTCCTATCTGTCTAACTAAAGGAAAACCACATGGCAACAGGCCCTTTGTTCCAAGTTGAGCTGAGTTGAGCTGAGTTGAGAGGTGTGATATTTGTCACTCAATCTCTTGACCCCCCCCCTCCTGCAGCTGCCTGGTGTCATGTTACAGCTACACACTGAAGGGGGCTTTATAATACTCTGCCAAATAGGATACAATGATTGACATGGAATTATATCTCCAATATTCTTCACACCAGGTAATGGATCTGAATGTGCAGCTTGCAACACTCATGAGAATTGCAAACCTGGAGAGGAGTTTAGAGCTTATTGAGCATGCTCTGGCTGTAGGAGGATGGAGGTGGGGATGATCAGGACCCCGAAGTAGGTAGCTGGGTAACAATTAGAAGAAGGGGTAGAGGGGAAAGTTCAAGGGAGCCCAGTCCTGATCTGGCACAACCTAGTAAATATGCCTGTTTGGATGATATTAGGAATGCAAGCTCAGGACTAGGATCACTACAGAAGGACGTTTCCCCTAGCAATCAGGAAAATGACTGCTGTAGGAAGTAAGAAAATAGGAGTGCAGCAAAGGCCCGACAGATGTTGGTGGTAGGGGACTCTATAATTAAGCGGACAGACAGGGTCATCTGCCGCCGAGACCGTGAATGCCAAACAGTATGCAGTCTGCGGGGTTCTCAGGTTCAGCGTATTGTGGATGGGATAGACAGATTGTTGGGTGGAGCTGGGGAAAACCCAGCAGTTATGGTACACATTGGTACCAATTATTATCTATATGGGGAAACCCCATGTAAATATCCCTTTCTTAACTTTTAATTTAATTTTAATTTAAAATGTATAGAGGGTATTACAATATTGCCCCTAATCTGGCTATATTATTAATTAAGTTTATACTACATATCGTTCTGATGACACCCCACCATTAAAGCTGAATAGGACAATTCATGCCAGTTTCCCATCCCCTGATGATGCCGCTTGTACGTTGAAACATGTTGAGGGGGATGTGCGCTTTAAGCAATTGTCCTATTCAGCTTTAATGGTGGCACCCCACAGTGTCATCAGATCTATATATAGTATGAACTCAATAAATAATATTACAGATATTAGATTAGGGACAATATTTTAACCCCTTTACAACCCAAGGTGGTTTGCACGTTAATGAGCAGTCCAATTTTTACAATTCTGACCACTATCATTTTATGAAGTAATTACTCTGGAACGCTTCAACGGATCCCCCTGATTCTGAGATAATTTTTTTGTGACATATTGTACTTCATAATTGTGGGAAAATTTCTAGGATATCACTTGCGTTTATTTGTGAAAAACACAGAATTTGGCGAAAATTTTGAAAATTTAGCAAATTTCAAAATTTTAATTTTTATGCCCTTAACTCAGAGAGATATGTCACACAAAAAAAGTTAATAAATAACATTTCCCACATGTCTACTTTACATAAGCACAATTTTGGAAGCAAATTTTTTTTTATTAGGGAGTTATAAGGGTTAAAATTTGACCAGCGATTTCTCATTTTCCCAACAAAATTTACAAAACCATTTTTTTTAGAGACCACATCATCACATTTGAAGTCACTTTGAGGGGTCTTTATGACAGAAAATACCCCAAAATGACACTATTGTAAAAACTGCACCCCTCAAGATGCTCAAAACCACATTCAAGAACTTTATTAACCCTTCAGGTGCTTCACAGGAATTTTTGGAATGTGGAAGAAAAAAATGAAAATTTTACTTTTTTCACAAAAATGTTACTTTAGACCCAATTTTTTTTATTTTTGCAGGGGTAACAGGAAAAAATGGACCCCAAAAATTTGTTGTGCAATTTCTCCTGAGCATGCAGATACCTGATATGTGGGGAAAAAACACTGTTTGTGCGCACGGAAGGGCTTGGAAGGGAAGGAGCGCCATTTGACTTTTTGAATGTAAAATTTGCTTTAATAATTAACGGACGCCATGTTGCGTTTGGAGAGCCCCTGATGTGTATAAACAGTGGAAACCCCCCACAAGTGACACCATGTTGGAAACTAGACCCCTCAGG
Organism: Phyllobates terribilis; assembly: GCF_046119375.1. Classification (NCBI taxonomy): domain Eukaryota; kingdom Metazoa; phylum Chordata; class Amphibia; order Anura; family Dendrobatidae; genus Phyllobates; species Phyllobates terribilis. Next base: position 257,025,825 of record NW_027362764.1, read on the forward strand.
GAACTTATCTAGATGTGTGATGAGCACCTTGAACCCCCAGGTGCTTCACAGAAATTTCTAACATTGTGCCGTAAAAATAAAATTTTCACATTTTTCCCACAGAAATGTTTTTCAGCCACCAATTTTGCATTTTCATAAGGGTAACAGGAGAAATTGCACCATGCAGTTTGTTGTGCAATTTCTCCTGAGTAAGCAGATACCCCATATGTGGGGGAAAACCATGGCTTGGGCATACGGCAGGGTTCGGAAGGAAAGGAGCAGTATTTGACTTTTTGAATGTAAAATTTGCTTGAATAATTAGTGGATGTGCCACTGATGTGCCTAAACAGTGGAAACCCACCACAAGTGATACCATTTTGGAAACTAGACCCCTCAGTGAACTTATCTAGATGTGTGGTGAGCACCCTAAACCCCCAAGCATTTTACAGAAGTTTATAACATGGAGCCGTGAAAATAAAAAAATCAAACTTTTTCCACAAAAATTATGTTTTTGCCCCAATTTTTTTATTTTAACAAGGGTAAGAGGAGAAAATGGACCCAAAAACTGTTGTGCAATTTCTCCTGAGTACGCCAATACCCCATATGTGTGGAAAATACAGTGTTTGGGCGCACGGCAGAGTTCAGAAGGGAAGGGGCACTGTGTGACTTTTTGAACGCAAAATTGGCTGGAATCGAGAGCGGACGCCATGTCGCGTTTGGAGAGCCCCTGATGTGCCTAAATAGTGGAAATCCCCCTCAAGTGACTCCGTTTTGCAAACTACACCCCTCAAGGATTTTATCAAGGGGTATAGTGAACATTTTGAACCCAGAGGTATGACACAGAATTTGATAACATTAGGTAATCATATTGAATAAGTTGTCATTAGTCTTGAGTGCAAGTGGTCGCTATTTGAGTTTGCATCGGGTACTCAGGTATGCACCATGTATCGTGGGTGCTCCAGTGACATGCTCGAGTCCCCGCCCGCATGTTTCACGGTTATTAGTGTGAGGCAGTGACGGGGATCGTATACGAGGGACGGTATTTATCCCCCAGAATATGTACAGAGACTTATTAAATCCATTGGAGTGCATTGCAGTCACAGACTCACCTGCGGCTGCAATGCAGGAATGAAGGTGAGCAATGACCTGGTCAGACTACCTGGCTAAGGCAGATTAAGTAAAACCTGGCAGGGCCTTCATTTCTTGGAGGAGGTCACAGGAGGCAGTGGGGCCGCCTCCTCCCTCCAACCCGGGTTTTCCAGTGGCTCTTGCCACAGGTCCTTTAAAACCCCTGCACTAAGGATTAGTGTTGTTCTATGTTGGAACCTGCTAGGAGCATAGCAGGATAGCTCAGCAGGATTGAGTGTGGCTGAACCACTGCCTGGGAAGGCTCTGCACCTGTCAGGCTCTGAGCGGCCCGGCGCGGCCGTTGCCCCTGGCAACCATTGTTTATGGACTCATGTTAACAGGGCTGCGAACCGGAGGACTTTCTGTTTACCCATGAGTTGCTGAAAAAAGCTGTTTATGTTGGACTTGCTTGGGTCACTGCCTCGGTTTCTGCACGGTGTTAACACCGCCGCCTTACAGTTTGGTGGAGAATGCGGGCATAGTGACTGAGGCATACCCCACCAGCAGCTGCATGACCACAATCCAACCTGCTACCTTTCAGTTCCACCCCATGGGCAAAATGGACGAGCTGTTAAAGCAACTGGTACTTACACAGCAGCAGCAGCTGCAGGCTCAGTGGCAACAGCAGGAGCAGTACCAGAGTCTCCAACGGCAACAGCAGGAGCGGGAATTGCAACAGCAGTAGCGGGAACAGCAGCATAATCAACAGCAGCAGCTACTGTACCAGCAGCAGCAAAAACAAATGAACTATTGCTGCAACAGATTGCTGCCCTGTGGGAGACGTCACCAGCCCTGGAACGTCGCAAGGCCCGGGACAAGATTCGCTCAGCGTTGAGGAAGATGGGACCAGGGGACAAGTGGTAGCCTTCCTGACCGTTTATGAGCGCACAGCGGAGCGGGAAAACCTACCAGCCGGACAATGGGCAGAAGTGGTGGCTCCGTTTCTGGTCGGCGATGCTCAAAAGGCTTACTTTGACCTCAGTCGGGAGGACGCCCAGGACTACCAGAGGCTCAAAGGTGAGATCCTTGCCCGACTGGGGGTCAATACATACGTTAGGGCTCAGCATGTATTTTCATGGGCCTATGTGGAGACCCGACCCACCCGGTCTCTGGCTTATGACCTCCTGCAGCTGGTAAAGAAGTGGCTCCAGCCTGAGACTTTGTCTCCAGCCAAGATTGTGGAGAGGGTGGTGGTTGACCGGCTGGTTAGGACTCTGCCGGCCGCTATCCAACATTGGGTGCGGCAAGGGGACCCTGGCACCCTCGACCAGGTGGTCAGTCTGATCGAGCGCTACTCGGCCACTCAGGACTTCATTCGAGACTCTGCCCCCTCTCGGCTGTCACACCAATCCCTGCCAACCCAGGAGTCGGGAAAGGGGTCGCGTCCCTCTACTGGGGACAGTCAGCACCGTACCCGTGCTGAAGGGGAACCTCGGAGTGAGAGTGTCAGGAGACCAATTCCCTCCCAAAATGTCATAAGACCTAACAGTACCTCCACCCTTAGGTGCTGGCGGTGTCAGGGGCCGGGACATGTGGTTGCTAATTGTCCGCTGACTACGGAACCCATGGACTGCGGATATAGCCGCCGGGTCTCAATGTATGCCCAGACCGTCTGCACAGCGAGCTCCGACCCCCGGGACAGTTAACTCCAACTATGCCAGGTACTGTTTAATGGGTACCCCACAGAGGCCCTCCTGGACTCAGGGAGCCTCGTGACTCTGGTACATGGGTCGCTGGTGGCAGGAGACAACCCCAGTGGATGGCCAGTCGGGGTTGTGTGTATCCATGGGGACCTCCGAGAGTACCCAACTGCGGAGGTAGTTTTGTCCACGCCATGTGGAGATATAAAACATGTGGTGGGGGTGGTAAAAACTCTTCCCCGTGGGACTGTGTTGGGAAGAGACTTGCCCCTTTTCTGGTCTCTGTGGAAAAACAAAATCCACTCTCCCCCGGTAAAATGTATTACAGGCGCTGTACCCGACGAACCTGCCGTAGAGGTGTCCAACCTAGGGACATAATGTGACCCCGATAGGTTTCCCTTAGAGGTGCTGGCAGGAGAGGTTGAGGAGATCCCATCGACCTCCGAGCTGGAAGTGTCCCGGGACACGTTTGGGATGGCTCAGCTACAGGATCCCACACTGACTCAGGCGTGGGAAAGGGTGGTAGAGGTAAACGGCGTAGCCCAACAGCCCGGTGCAGATACTGTATTTCCTCGCATGGTAGTCAACGGTGAGTTGCTCTATAGGATAGGTAAGATCAGGGACGAGGTCGTGGAACAGTTGGTGGTACCTCAGTCGTACCGTCGGGTGGTTCTAGATTTGGCACACACACTTGCTGGGTGGACACTTAGGAGTAAAAAAGGCGCAAGAACGTATCTTGCAGTGGTTCTTTTGGCCTGAGGTTTACGCGGAGGTCAAAAGGTACTGCAAATCCTGCCCAGAATGTCAGTTGACTACACCCACTGCAAGTTTCCGTAGCCCATTTGTACCCCTGCCAGTGATAGAGGTACCTTTTGAACGGATTGCAATGGACTTGGTAGGGCCCATTGTAAAATCCGCCCGTGGCCACCAATATATACTGGTAGTGGTCGACTATGCCACCCGGTACCCGGAGGCTATACCACTACGCCACACATCGGCAAAACTGATTGCACGGGAGCTGTTTGCCATGTTCTGTCGCCTTGGACTACCTAAGGAGATCCTGACGGATCAGGGGACCCCTTTTATGTCCAAAGTGACAAGGGAACTGTGCAAATTGCTAAAAATGAAACAATTGCGCACCTCGGTGTACCACCCTCAATCCGACGGGCTAGTAGAACGGTTCAATAAAACCCTTAAATCCATGTTAAAAAAGGTGGCTTATAAGTACGGAAGGGATTGGGACATGTTGCTACCCTATTTGATGTTCGCCGTCCGTGAGGCACCCCAGGCTTCCACAGGGTTCTCTCCCTTTGAGTTATTGTACGGCAGACACCCTAGGGGTCTGTTGGAAGTAGCCAAAGAGATGTGGGAGCAAGAACCGACTCCACATAGGAGTATAATTGAACACGTGGCTAGTATGCAGGACCGGATCGCGGCGGTCATGCCCATCGTGAAAGAACATCTGTTAGATCTGCTAGATGCAGCCCAGAGACACACATATAATAAAAGAGCCAGAGTCAGGTCTTTTAACAAGGGCGATCAGGTGTTAGTACTGGTACCCACAGCCAAGAATAAGCTCATGGCCAAGTGGCAAGGGCCATATGAGGTTCGAGAAAAAGTGGGGGAGGTAAATTACCGGGTGTATCAGCCCGGAAGGAGGAAACCTGAGCAGCTTTACCATGTAAACCTGCTAAAGCCTTGAAAAGATCGAAAGTGTTTAGTTACAGAAGTCACCCCGGGCATATCGCCAGAGAGTTCTCTACCTTCAGCCAGGGAAGCGTCTGAGGGGGAGGTCAGGATAAGTGATGCCCTCACTAAACAGCAGCGACGGAAGGCTCGCTTGCTGGTGCAGCACAATACCGACGTGTTCTCAGAGCTACTGGGTAGGACTACGGTTATCCAACATGACATTGTCACCGAACCTGGGGTAAGGGTGTGAATAAGACAGTACCGGGTACCCGAAGCCCGGAGGCAAGCCATCATGGCTGGGGTAAAACAAATGCTTCAGTTAGGCGCCATAGAGGAATCACGGAGTGAGTGGGCTATCCCCATCGTACTGATTCCAAAACCAGATGGATCGTTACGCTTCTGTAATGATTTCTGGAAATTGAATGAAGTGTCAAAGTTTGACCTCTATCCAATGCCCAGGGTGGACGAGCTGATTGAGAGACTGGGGCAGGCCCAGTACTTTACCACGCTCGATCTCACCAAGGGTTACTGGCAGGTACCTCTCACAGATTTGGCGAAGGAAAAGACCGCCTTCGTAACTCCGGAGGGTCTATACCACTATGTGGTCTTACCTTTTAGGTTACATGGGGCCCCGGCTACATTCCAGAGGTTGATGGACATAGTGCTTAAGCCTCATCAGGAGTACGCATCCGCGTATCTAGATGATATTATCATCTTTAGCACCGACTGGCATACGCATCTATCCCAGGTACAAGTGTAGCACCCCGAGGGCTCGGCTGCTACAGGAGTATTGCACCTCGAACCAGAGGTGTTTTATTCCACTCCCGGGTAAGGATGGAGTGTGGACCGGGACTCGTTTAGCTGCATGCACCACACACACCCCATTTCCGAGGGACAGCTCAACGGTGCTCCCACAGAAGTGCAGGCACGACAGCTTCTGTCCCTGGCTGGAGTGGGGCGGGGAAAGGAATACCCAGTGGTGTAGGAGCAGATAGGGGTGGGTCTCTGGGCATAGATAGGAGCCCATTGGTTGCTAGTCACCTGGGCTCGGGTGTCAGAAGGAGGTATAAAAGGTGGGCACCATCTTAGATCAGGGTCCAGTTCAGTGGAGACAGTCTGAGGAGAAGACACGAAGCAGAGCCCCTGCATAGGCTCTGCTCTGCAGGCAGGCCTTGTCAGGAGGCTGGAGCCTGAGAGAGAGAGAGAGAAGAAGGAACAGAAAGGAAAGTAGGAAAGGAACTGGAACAGAGGAGAAAGGAAGCAAGGAACACAGAGAAAGGCCCAGAGACACGAGGACAGAAGGAACCCCTTATGCCCAGAGGAGATACAGGGTGAAGGGTTGGCAGAACAGGGTACCGGAAACCAAATTGGTGGAGGCGACTAATCCTCAGCCAAAACCGGAGGTTGTGACCACATCTTGGTGCGACCCCTCACTACATCCACCAGGAAAGCATACCACATAGGGTCAGGGAAACCGGAGAGAGGTTTCGCCAACAGAAGGCCCGAGGAAGCTGGACAAAGGTGGGTCACTGGTGGGGACGGCCAGAGAAAGGAAAGGAAGGGAGTCCTGTGCCATGCTCTGGAATTGCCTGGGAGTTGGTCGAGTCCCTTGCCTGGTGGACGCAGCATGACTCGGGCGGTCCTAACTGCGCACAAGTGACCTGATAAAGAACTGTGAGTAAAGCATTGAAAACTGCAACCGCACGTCTCTGTGATTCCTCGCCGCACCAGCACCATTAGCACTGGGACGCTCACACCACCACTACCATCATCTACACTAGCTGCCCTGAGGTAATACTTCTTCCGTGGGGAGTTATCCCATTCTTGGCTGCGCATACAACATCAGCCTCAGCGGTCTGCAGCGCAGCGGCGGTCCCCACTGACCGCAATCCACGGGTGGCGTAGTCGGACATTTGTTACAACATTAAGACTGCCACTGGTTTGACCACCCTTGGCATGGACCGGGTCACCGCCACACGGAGACTACAACCCCCAGCATCCTACAACACGCCCGGTTCCGGGTTCCCCTGCACAGCACAGGCCCAGGGGGCATGTCAACTTTGGCGTAGTCGGCAGGATCATTACCAACCCGCCACAAGCGGGTATTGCGTGCCTGAAGAAAACTGCACATGTACCTTAAAAGGAAGTCTCCCGCCATTTCCAGAAGTTTCCCGCCGTCCGGAGTCGTTTCCCATCATCCGGAGCCGATTCCCGCCATCAGACGCCATTTTGGACCGTTTCCCGCCATCTTCATCAGTTTTTCCCACTCTGGCAGAGCGGACGCCATTATGTGCGTACCGAAAGACAGCAGGAAGCCGCCTCCCATCGTGGTCCAGGTCCCAGAATGGCGCCAAAGGAGGAGTCCGCCCCCACCAGCAATGAATGCAGCAGTGGGGATGTCCATCGACGTGGGGGGGCTGCCCCTGAAGATAATTGTCAGCAGATGCCCCCAAGACCAACCCCCATGGGGGCGGATAGGAAAGAAAACTGAGGGGCTGGGTGCGGCCTGGATCAGTCTGGACCTGCTGCACCCGGAGATGGAGGGAGCAGAGAAATCCACCAGCACCCTGGCCCGCAGCCTGCTGCAAGCGGAGCCACCTTGCAGCCTGACAGAATTGCTGGCCCAGCTGCCTAGAGACCCGGGCAGTGCGCGCGCAGCGCTGGAAGACCTGAACAGGAGGATGGTCCGGGCGCAGTGGGATGTGTTTGCCGGGTGGAGAGAGGAGATGGCCCGGCAGCACGAAGGCAGCCAGTGGAGGACCCCACCGGGACCGGGCAGTGTGCTTACCGCTGGGCGCGGAGAAGAGGGACCGGCAGCTGCAGACGACACCGCGGAGGAGGCCACGGAGACCGAGGCAGGTAATGGGGACGCCACCACCCCAAGCCCTGGGAACACCAGCCTGCCCTCACCCTCCGTTGCGGGACCCGAAGCCCAGGGGACCGTACCTGACACCACGCCTCCACCGCCGCCAGCTAGGCCTCAGGCAGCAAGAACCGCCCCGCGCTGTGCCCTCTGAACCCGGGCGCCGTAAAGCAGGAGACGTCACAGGCCGGGACGCAAGGTCCAGCACACCCGGGTGCCGCTGTCTCACCAGCGCCCCCTACCTTGGCGGTGCCACCCCCGGGCGTGACCAACCAGCGACCACCGGCCTGGTCACAAGGCCGAGTGCCAAGAGGGCCCGGACGGACCAGAAGATTACCCGGAAGAGCAAGGAGCATCAGGAGGACACCGTTACCAGTGAACGGTAAAGTGGAACTGTATATAGTTACCCGTCAGGGTATGAGAACTTGCTGAAACTGTTAAATGATTGAAGTGTGGTCCCCGTTGGGACTAGTGTGGAGTTATTAAAGGGACTGTTACCTGTGTGCCCCTAATCCCTAACCAGGCTGAGGACTGTGAGCAGCCATTCCCCTATCCCCACTGGCCGAGGACTGAGAGCGGACATCCTGTACATAGTTGCGCTTCTTAAAGCGCCCCCTACTGGTTTTATACGAAACTGCAACGTCTACATTGGAATTAAATGGACTGTTGCACCTTTACCTGGTCGCAAGTTGCACAGCGGCCAGAGCTCAAGAATGTTCTACTTGAAAAAGTTTTATATTGAAAAGTTTAATTTGCTGCTAAAAGAGTTTATGGTATTTTATGTGTGTGTGAAGAAAGTCTTATAATGTTTTATAATGTTTATACCAGTAACGTTGGAAAGAAAAGAGAACCTCCCATAAAGGGATGAGTTTTTGGTTAAATGTCTTATATGCGAATGCATTCTAAAAATTTTGTATGTTGAAAATTGTTTTATTCTATTCCAGCCCAAGGATGTACTGTGATTTACCAGGGGGGAATGTAGGACCCCGAGGGCTCGGCTGCTACAGGAGTATTGCACCTCGAACCAGAGGTGTGGTATTCCACTCCTGGGTAATCATCACCATCATCTCTCACATTAGCTGCCCTGAGGCCATACTTCTCCCGTGGGGAGTTATCCCATACTCGGCTGCGCAAACAACATCAGCCTCAGCGGTCTGCAGCGCAGCGGCGGTCCTCACTGACCGCAATCCACGGGTGGCATAGTCGGACATTTGCTATACATTAAGACTGCCACTGGTTTGACCGCCCTGGGCACAGACCGGGTCACCGCCACGGAGAACTACAACCCCCAGCGATCCGGCTCCGGGTATCCCCTTGCACAGCACAGGCCCAGGGGGGCGCGTCACAAGCGGTGCTGGATTCTCTCAGAGCCGCGGGGTTAACGGCAAACCCCAAAAATTCTGCGATAGAGCTAGAAGAAGCCTGATATTTGGGATATGTGATAGGCGGAGGACCTATCAAGCCCCAAATCAATAAAGTTGAGGCCTTAAAAAACTGGCCTAAACCGTCAAGTACAAAACAGGTGCGGGTGTTCCTTGGCATCCTTGGGTATTACTGCCGGTTTATACCTAATTTTGCAGGGCAAACGGCGGCCCTAACCGATCTCTTGAAAGGAAAAAAATCGGTAATGGTTTTGTGGAACCCTCAGGCAGAAGAAGCTTTTCAGTCCATGAAGTTGTCCCTGTGTGGACAGCCGGTCCTCATCAGCCCCAGCTTCAAGGAAACCTTCATTGTACAGACAGATGCCTAGGAGGTAGGCCTAGGGGCGGTATTGTCACAAAAAGTGAATGGTGAAAAGCACCCGGTCACCTACTTGAGTAGAAAACTTGTCCCAGCAGAGAAAAACTATAGCGTGGTAGAGAAGGAGTGTTTGGCTATTAAGTGGGCCTTGGAATCACTACGTTATTATTTACTCGGGCGTCAGTTCCGCTTGGTGACGGACCACTCACCCTTGATATGGATGAGGAATGCCAAGGAGAGGAATGCGCGAGTCACCAGGTGGTTCCTGTCACTGCAAAATTTCAGTTTCTCTGTAGAACATCGCCCTGGGAAGTTGCAAGCAAACGCAGATGCCCTGTCCCGGGCACTCTGTATGGTGGCAAATGTTCAACCCCACAAGTTTGAACAGAGAGGGGGGATATGTGAGGCAGTGACAGGGATCGTATACGAGTGACGGTATATATCCCCCAGAATGTGTACAGAGACCTATTAAATCCATTGCAGTGCATTGCAGTCACAAACTCATCTGCGGCTGCAATGCAGGAATGAAGGTGAGAAATGACCTGGTCAGACTACCTGGCTAAGGCAGATTAAGTAAAACCCGGCAGGGCCTTCATTTCTTGGAGGAGGTCACAGGAGGCAGAGGGGCCGCCTCCTCCCTCCAACCCGGGTTTTCCAGTGGCTCTTGCCACAGGTCCTTTAAAACCCCTGCACTAAGGATTAGTGTTGTTCTATGTTGGAACCTGCTAAGAGCATAGCAGGATAGCTCAGCAAGATTGAGTGTGGCTGAACCACCGCCTGGGAAGGCTCTGCACCTTTCAGGCTCTGAGCGGCCCGGCGCGGCCGTTGCCCCTTGCAACCGTTGTTTATGGACTCATGTTAACCGGGCTGCGAACTGGAGGACTTTCTTTTTACCCATGAGTTGTTGAATAAAAGCTGTTTATGTTGTACTTGCTTGGGTCACTGCCTCAGTAACACATCTGCATCTCTGGCTGCTGTGGGCATAAAAGGGGACAAACTTATGGTGTGGCCCCCATGCTTCCCTGACCTCAACCCCATTGAGAACCTCTGGAACATCATCAAAAGGAGTGTCTATGATGGCGGAAGGCAGTTCACATCTAAGCAACAGCTCTGGGAGGGTATTTTGTCCTCATGCCAAACAATTGAAGCAGAAACCATCCAAAACCTGACAAATTCAATGAATGAGAGAGTTCAGAAGCTCCTTTCGAACAAGGGGTCCTATGTGCAAATGTTACATCATCTATAATAAAGTTTTGAGTTGAAAACTGTTTGATTTCAGTTTGTAATAACCTATTAATGCTTATAATTTCAAAAATGACCATTTTTTTGTTCTTTATTAAAATGAAAAGGTTGAAAACTCTGCTGTGCATAATAATTTGGAACATGCATTTTGAGTGCAGTTTGAGTGTTTTATTTTTTAAAAAATATACTGTTATCAAAGGCAGTTTGTACAAAAACCTTTCAATTGTACTCTAATAGTTATTTGACTGGAAAATTACAATGACTGCAATTCATATAGGTCATTTGGGAAAATCTGAGAAAATATGATTTGCATAATAATTTGGAACACAGTGTATATATATATTTTTACAATTTTTTTTTTTTTCACTTTCTGACACTTTTTTTTACTTTTATTCTTTGTCCCACTATGGGACTTTCACTTTTTTTTATTCTGATCGCCTGTATAGCATAGGGATGGAGCACCATCCCTGTGCTATACAGGCTGTCAGTGCTGCAGATGCAGAAGATATTTTGGTCATGCACTTCGCATGTGCGGGGCCGCTTCCAGCACATAGCAGCGGGTGTCAGCTGTGACAATGGCAAAGACGTATTAATACGTGTCAGGCTTAAAGCCCAGGGCGCAGATACGTATTAATACGTCTTGGGCTTTAAAGGGGTTAATACCCTCTATACATTTTAAATTAAAATGAAATTAAAACTTAAGTTTTATAGCCTTATAGAGAGGGATATTTACATGGGGTTTCCCCATCTGGATAATAATTGTATATACATTCCTCCAAGGGTATTTTTTGTCCTCCTTTTGATTGTGACATCGGTACCAATGACAAAGTTAGAGGGAGATGGAATGGCCTTAAAAATGATTACAGGGAACTAGAAGAGAAGCTGAAGTCCAGGACCTCCAAGGCCATGTTTTCAGAAATACTGCCAGTGCCACAAACACCACTAGCGAGAACTTAGGGAGATAAATAAGTGGCTTAGAAATTGGTGCAGGAAGGAAAGGTTTGGGTTCATGGAGAGCTGAACTGACTTCTCTGTCGGCTTCAGGCTCTACGGTAGGGATGGACTGCACCTTAGATCTGGGGAGAGGGAGGACAGTTGTGTAAATAAGGGGATCGATAGAGTAGACAAAGCGAGTGAGACAGTAGGGGTTAATGAGGATTAAGGAGGGCTGGGATATGCAGGGAAAGTTGGGAGGTAAGGGGGAGTAATATATTTGCTAATAGTATTAAATGTCTGCTGGCAAATGCAAGAAGTAGAAGTCTTGCAAGTAAAATAAATGAATTGGAGACTCTTATGTTGCCAACAGAATACTTTGTGGAGGGCATTACGGAAACCAAGCTTGATGAAAGCCATGATTGGGTGGCCAACGTAGAGGGTTACAATACATTTAGAAAGGACACGAAAGACAAAAAAGGTGGAGGAGTGTGTGTATTTTCACTAAATCCAATTTAAGACCTGTGCTCAATGATGACATTGGGGGGGAGCTGCGACAATGTAGAGTCAGTATAGGTAAATGTACATGAGGATGGCAATAATGGAAAGCTGCTTATTGGAGTTTGCTATAAGCCTCCTAATATAGTTGAACAAGTAGAGGATGAAATGCTTCAACGAATTAAAAAGACAGCAAATAAAAATAAGGTCCTTATTATGGGGGATTTTAATAATCCTGACATTCAATGGGACATAGAATCTTGGTGTTTTGCTTAAAGCTACAAACTTTTGCATCAGCCCATTTTCCTTTTTGTAATTTTAAAAATTTAAAAATTGACAATTTTTTTTTATTAAAATGCAAAGGAAATGTGTCATCTTTAACTTTAGGCCTTTTAGAGATTATTTCATCTTCAACTTGCTTAACTGTTCACAACAATAGTCAGGGCTCCTGTTCCTGACTATCTTGGTATTGCAGCACTTTATGGGTGAGTCCATTGACCTCACATGCCATTGCGCTTTCCCGGACACGTGGCCACTTTGGCTAGAATTGGGGTTCACCTTTAAGATCTGATTGTATTACGGAGTACTAGTCCCCTATACAGTAACATTGATTAACGCAGTGACCTCATAATTATAATTATATATACACTCTGATTACCCCCCATACATGTAAGATGCTATTACTTATTTTCTTATGTGTCTAGATACCTTATGTGCAATACTATTTTAAGTAAGTGCCAAATTTGTCACACATTTGTGCTTATCATCACTTACTCTTCACCATTACCATAACAATTCGCTTGATTTTTAATTGACTAAATAAATGTTATTATGTTTTATATGTATTACGGTTGTATTGACTCATTATTGGGTTATAACTCCCTGTTACCTCTCCCTACACTGCCTGATTGTGGAGTAGAGCTATGAGCACGGTGGCGCCAGGTCTGATATAGACCTGATGATGCTGTGTGGCCAGCCAATCACTGTAATGCCACAACAAACATGGCTGCGGCATTACAGTGTGTGACAGACAATTTCTGCATGTTGATTGGTGCTCTAAAGAGCGCCAAACATGTAGGGAGGGGACCCGAGCTCCCGCCGATCAACCCCGGAAATACTCGGCGAGCGCCGAGCATCTCGAGCCACAAGAGGAAGTAATGGCTGACGCTATAACAGCTGTTAAATTAGGGCTGAACAATTTCCTCTGTACAAATAACATTGTGGGTTATAGGTAATTTAGTGACAAAATGTATAATTTGTGGAGAAAAGTTGAACTTGGTGGACCAAGGTCTTTTTTCAACCTATATAACTATGCAGCAATTAGATATCATCTATCACACATATTCCCAAGGAATGTGATCATTGGTAAAATAGAGAACTGAATTTTTGATACTTGATACGAATGTAGCAAATGTTGAATTTCAGGTTGTGTTAACTTTATTCTAGGCCTTATTGCCTACAACATTTAACATAGCCTTATTGGTATCGTCAGTTTATTTGATCTACTAGGCAAAGAACAATGGTAATACCAATAGAGATGAGTAGATCTGAGAAAATTAGAATTTTCCAAATAGCACAAATTTTAAAGGTAAATTTGATGTGCAGCAAAATTATCTCTGCTAATTGAATGTTCTTTATAGTGTCTCTGAGGGCAGTCCAGAAAAGATCTGACGTGTCGATTAGACTTTGCAGGTCACTGCGCACTGTATCATCACTTGGATCATAATGTTATGATGTTACAGTGCACACTGAAACCTCACGGTGCACAGTGAACTCCAAGGCCTAGTCGACCTCTGAAAACCCATTGTGGAGTGAAGACATTGGGGAAAATGGAAAGGACGGCCAAATGGGAAAAGAAAAGGCCGTAATTGGCTGACATTTTGCTGAAATTTTTACGGAGCAAATTGCAAAAAATCTGTATTTTGGAGAACATGGATTTTTGTAAAATTCAACTACAGTTGAATTCCATTCAAATAAATTTGCTCATCTCTACATACCACACTTAACAATTTTTGATAGACATTTTATTTTTGGCTTTTAAAATAATAAAAAAATAATTGATTTACATTTCATGGCAGAAATCAAGGAAAAAAAATATTTTTATATTGTGCTCATTCAGTTTTTGTGTGTATTTTATCATAAAAAATGTTACAGCACATTGACTATTTCACCTCTTTTAATATAAAAATACACAGCATTCAAAATGCGTCTTCCTGTAACACAAATTAAGCCGATTTGATGGTAACGTGGCAGAAAAACCCAGTATAGGCAAAGCAATTTTGTGTTTTTACTTTGAGTTTAGGATTTATTAAGTAGTTTGGGTCCATTGCCATTTTATTCACAGCTACCACATGATTCCAAAAATCTTCCATCTTACAGACTGAATAGTTCTGAAATGTATTAAAAACATATTTTGTTCTTAAATTGTTAGGACACCCACTGTGATGGGGAATTATTGAACTCTAGATTGTTGTAACATATTATGCCAACACTGTAAATACTATGGTAATATATTCCTTTGTTTCTTTGAAGAAGCTTTGTTTGAGCCTGTTGGAGTTTTTCCATGTCCTACATTCTCTGAAAACCATTAACGTGTCATTCAAAATTGCAGAAAAAAATATACAAGGTTGGCTCCTTTCACACAGGTATTCCATCTCCAAATAAATTATACAATGTTTATAAAATGTTTTACTCTTGCACTGAAATTTATGAATTATCGTATTAAAATAAGATCTTGGACAACATCCTTTGGCATCACTTACTTCTCTATCATACGTATGCATAAGTCTAAGCACATTAGTTGCAAACTGTCATTTTTAAGTTGTATAACTTTTTGATTATTATATATTACATGGATATACTTGATTGCAGGATATTTGAAACATTTGGTCCTGTTTGCAGGATTCCTGTTAGACCAACCAGTCTATCTCATTTTGCTTATGTCTTGAGTTCATGTAAAAGGAAATACAAAGGCCCCAATTCATCATTTGCATTTTTTTAGGTCACTTTTCTTTTTTATCTTGTGGTAAATGCTGACTCTGTTTGCATAAACTTCATTAATATGATGCATACTTTTGGTCTTATTTTCTGTCTTTATCCTCTTTATAACTTTTTAGGGAAAAATTTAATATTTTGCATATCCTGGTATATATGGCCCCCTCATCCTGTTATACGTGGCCCTCATCCTCATCCTGATATGCATGGCACCCCTTATCCCCATCCAGGTATGCATGGCACCCCAATCCCCCATCCTAGTATGCATGGTACCCCAATCCCCCATCCTGGTATGCATGGCACCCCAATCCCCCATCCTGGTATGCATAACACCCCAATCTCCCATCCTGGTATGCATGGCACCCCCTGATCCTCATCCTGGTATGCAAGGCACCCCTCATCCTCATCCTGGTATACATGACACCACTCATTCTTCATCCTGGTATGCATGGCACCCTCATCTTGGTATGCATGGCACCCCTTATCCTAGTATGCATGGCACCCCTCATCTCTCAATCAAGTATGCTTGGCTCCCCTCATCCTGGAATGCATGGCACCCCTCATCCTTGTATACATGGCACCCCTCATCCTGGTATGCATGGCACCCCTCATCCCGGTATCCATAGCACCCCTCATCCCGGTGTGCATGGCCCTCCTCATCCTGGTATGCATGGCCACCCTCATCCCGGTATGCATGGCCCCCCTCATCTTGGTATGTATGGCCCCCCCTCATCTTGGTATGCATGGCACCTCTCATCCCTCTTCCTGGTATGCATGGCACCCCTCATCCCTCTTTGTGGTATGCATGGCCCCCATCATCCCTCGTCCTGGTATGTATAGCACCCTTCATCCCTCATCTTAATATGTATGGCACCCATCATCCCTCTTCCCGTTATGTTTGGCACCCCTTATCCATCATCCTGGTATGCATGGCAACCCTCATCCCTCTTCCTGGTATCTATGGGACCCCTCATCCCTCATCCTGGTATGTCTGGCACCCCTTACCCCTCTTCCTGGTATGCATGGCACCCCTCATCCCTCTTCCTGGTATGCATGGCACCCCTCATCCCTCTTCCTGGTATGCATGACACCCCTCATCCCTCTTCCTGGTATGCATGGCACCCAACATCCCCCCATCCTTGTGACCATTCACTCTCCTTAATAGCGTGCACACTGTAGACACAGCGCTGCTCCTGCTGCAGCTCAGCGGTCATGTGTGCCCGCTATTAAAGAACATGAATATTCACTACAACCCATGTGTGCGCACTATTATGGAAAATTAATATTCACTGCTCTCCATGCCTATGGGCGTGGGGAGCAGTGAATATTCATTTTCTTAAACAGCAGGAACAGTGTAGGCTGCAGCAGGCGGTTGCTGCCTCCTGTGCCCAGCTCATCCCCCGCTGCCACTCCCCCCCACACTCCCCACCACCCACAGCCATAGTATACATATTTATTCAGACTATAAGATGCACCCCTCACTTTCCTCCAAACTTTGGAGGAATAAAGTGCGTCTTATAGTCCGAAAAATACAGTACATTAAATTATTCCAGGGGGCAAGGAGGGGATCACTCAAGTACATTAGCAACAAATTTTGCGACTAGAAAGTTGCAAATTCTGAATCAGGCACAAACATCTGGAAATCTAAAACAACACCTACAGCTATGAACTAAAAAAAACAGGTGAGCATATATAAAATGTATTTTAAAAAATAGAAAGATAAATTTGGTGCAAACAATAAAAGGCACAAAACACTAAAAACTCAACAACAAAAAAAGCACAAATGCAATGATGAATCGGGCCCAAAGAATCTTTGCAGTGCCTAAACCATGCTGTAAAATGTAGATAGTGGACCACTTTAAATATTTTTTTGTCATGCTTACTGGGTAAACTTTTTAATGAACATTTAGCATTTAACTATTCAACCATAAGATTTATCCTAAAATATTTGTATAGCAGTACTAAAGAAAGTAAGCTATTAAGATTCTCATGCAAATTATACATTTGATGGCGGAACAGTCTGTAGGGTTGCAACTGCCTATTAGTCTTGCTGTTTCAAATTATCATATTCATGAAGCCAGGAGCTTATTTTCAGAACTACAGAACAAGGCAGGATAGTTGTGAGTTGACTATCAAAGGACTCCTTATTTGGCCATTTTATGTTTATGACTACAAATAGTGGGAGACAAGCACACTTAGATCATTATTTCAAAATTCTCTTGTGTATTGACTCTCCAATGGGTTAAATCAGCCTGATTCCCTTAGAATTTCAGGCAGATGCAGATGCCAATGGAATTGAGACAGTTTCATGGCAAACTTGATAAACATGTTCAACTCGATAAACACTTTTCCATATAGTCCATGACACCCATCGATCTTCCTTATTAGTTGTTTATTACTAGCTTCCATTAGTCACCATCTCAATCCTTGAGTGGTGGCCATGCTTGTGCAGGTGAGGTTGGTTTATATTTGCCTTGCTATGTTTCCGGATTCACAATTTTTGAACCGGCCCACCTCTCATGACTTCTGGAGAGCTAAATAGAATGCACAGTAGTGTTGGTGCTGACTAGTGTTGAGCGAACATGCTCGACACTGCTCGCTACTCGCCCAAGCATCACGCTACTCGAGATGTTCGGCGAGCACCGAGCATTTCCAGGTTACTCGGGAGGGAGCTCGGGTCTCCGCCCTGCATGTTTAGCACTCTTTACGGAGCCAATGAACATGCAGGGATTGCCAGCCAGTCACTGTAATGCCGCAGCCATGTTGTCTGTGGGCATTACAGTGATTGGTTGGCCGCACAGTGTCACCTCGAGTATTTAAAACCGGGCACCGCCATCTTGGACACAGTCGCTCCGGATCAGACAGTGTAGGGACAGTGCTGCTGATTTAGGGAGAGATATATCCTGCGAAATAGTTAGTGTAGGGTCTGTAAAGGCTGCCAGATCAAACAAACAGTCCTTCTCAGGACTAATATGCATCCCAGATTTCAGGCAGGCAGGCTGTATAGGAGATGCAGTGGTATACCAGCAAACGCTTCATTACAGTCCTGTGTGCTCCTTTTGCTGAAATTGCTGGACTTAGCTCCAGGTTCCGGGGGCCAGGAAAAATAATTTTATTATCATCTAAATCCTCTTTTTTTTTTCCTCCTTCACACTGTACAAATAAGAGTCTTATTAACCTTTTGGTGTCCCCCCCCCCCCAAAAAAAAAGGGTGTCTCTGATTTTTCAGACACAAACATATCTGTTGAAAATAGTCTGGCGTAGGCCCGAGAGCTACAAGTGTGGTTTTGCAGTTCCACGGGTCAAATCTCTGTATTATCCTGCTTTTTTGCATTTTTTGCCATAAAGAATAACAGTAGTGTCTCCTGATTGTTCAGACACAAAAATATCTGTTCAAAATAGTCTGGTGTAAGCCAGATTATTACAACTGTGGTTTCGCAGTTCCAAGGGTCAAATCTTTGTATTATCCTTCTTTTGGCATTTTTTGCCGTCAAGAAATACAGTAGTGTCTCCTGGTAGTTCAGACACAAATATATCTGTTGAAAATAGTCTGGTGTATGTCCGAGAAATACAAGGGTGGTTTTGCAGTTCTACGGGTCAATTATCTGTATTATCCTGCTTTTTTGCATTTTTTGCCATAAAGAGAAAAAGTAGTGTCTCCTGATTGTTCAGACACAAATATATCTGTTGAAAATAGTAAGGCGTTGGCCCATGAAATACAAGTGTGGTTTTGCAGTTCCACCGGTCAAATCTCTATATTATCCTGCTTTTTTGCATTTTTTGCCGTAAAGAAAAACAGCAGTGTCTCCTGATTGTTCAGACACAAATATATCTGTTGAAAATAGTCTGGTGTAGGCCCGAGAAATACAAGTGTGGTTTTGCAGTTCCATGGGTCAAATCTCTGTATTGTCCTGCTTTTTTGCATTTTTTGCAATAAAGAAAAACAGCAGTGTCTCCTTATTGTTCAGACACAAATATAACTGTTGAAAATAGTCTGGTGTAGACTAGAGAAACAGAAGTGTGGTTTTGCAGTTCCACGGTTCAAACCTGTGTATTATCCACTTTTGGGCCGTTTGTATCTAAAAAAAAACTGTTTGAGTGTGTCGCTCACTGTTTAGCAGAAAATATATATATTTTAAAAAGTCTGGTACACAACAGTAAATTATAACTGTGGTTTTGCTGTTCCACAGTAAAAAATCTCTATTATCCTGCTATTGGCATTTTTTGCCGTAAAAAAAATCCGAATATTGTCTCCCTGATTTTTCAGACACAAATATATCTGTTGAAAATAGTCTGGTGTAGGCCAGATTACTAGAACTGTGGTTTTGCAGTTCCACGGGTCAAATCTCTGTATTATCCTGCTTTTTTGCATTTTTTGCTGTAAAGAGAAAAAGTAGTGTCTCCTGATTGTTCAGATAAAAATATATCTGTTGAAAATAGTCTGGAGTAGGCCCGAGAAATACAAGTGTAGTTTTGTAGTTCCTCAGGTCAAATCTCTGTATTATCCTTCTTTTGGCATTTTTTTCCGAAAAGAAAAACAGTAGTGTCTCCTGATTGTTCAGACACAAATATGTCTGTTGAAAACAGTCAGGTGTAGGCCCGAGAAATACAAGTGTGGTTTTGCAGTTCCACGGGTCAAATCTCTGTATTATCCTGCTTTTTTGCATTTTTTGCTGTAAAGAAAAACAGTAGTGTCTCCTGATTGTTCAGACACAAATATATCTGTTGATAATAGTCTGGTGTAGGCCCGAGAAATACAAGTGTGGTTTTGCAGTTCTATGGGTCAAATCTCTGTATTATCCTGCTTTTTTGCATATTTTGCCATAAACATAAACAGTAGTGTCTCCTGATTGTTCAGACACTAATATATCTGTTGAAAATAGTCTGGTGTAGGCCCAAGAAATACAAGTGTGGTTTTGCAGTTCCACGAGTCAAATCTCTGTATTATCCTGCTTTTTTGCATTTTTTGCTGTAAAGAAAAACAGTAGTGTCTCCTGATTGTTCAGACACAAATATATCTGTTGATAATAGTCTGGTTTAGGCCCGAGAAATACAAGTGAAGTTTTGCAGTTCCACGGGTCAAATCTCTGTATTATCCTGCATTTTTGCATTTTTTGCCGTAAAGAAAAACAGTAGTGTCTCCTGATTGTTCAAACACAAATATATCTGTTGAAAATAGTCTGGTGTAGGCCCGAGAAATACAAGTGTGATTTTGCAGTTCCTCTGGTCAAACCTCTGTATTATCCACTTTTGGGGCCGTTTGTATCTAAAAAAAAAACAGTTTGAGTGTGTCGCTCACTGTTCAGCAGAAAATATATATATTTTAAAAAGTCTGGTATGCACCAGTAAATTATAACTGTGGTTTTGCTGTTCCACAGTAAAAAATCTCTATTATGCTGCTATTGGCATTTTTTGCCCCAAAAAAAAAGAATAGTGTCTTCCTGATTTTTCAGACACAAATATATCTGTTGAAAATAATCTGGTGTAGGCCAGATTACTAGAACTGTGGTTTTGCAGTTCCACGGGTCAAATCTCTGTATTATCCTGCTTTTTTGCATTTTTTGCCATAAAGAAAAACAGTAGTTTCTCCTGATTGTTCAGACACAAATATATCTGTTGAAAATAGTCTGGTGTAAGCCAGATTACGATAACTGTGGTTTTGCAGTTCCACGGGTCAAATCTCTGTATAATCCTTCTTTTGCTATTTTTTGCCGTAAAGAAAAACAGTAGTGTCTCTTGATAGTTCAGACACAAATATATCTGTTGAAAATAGTCTGGTGTAGGCCCGAGAAATACAAGTGTGGTTTTGCAGTTCCACGGGTCAAATCTCTGTATTATCCTGCTCTTTTGCATTTTTTGCCATAAAGAGAAAAAGTAGTGTCTCCTGATTGTTCAGACACAAATATATCTGTTGAAAATAGTAAGGTGTAGGCCCAAGAAATACAAGTGTGGTTTTGCAGTTCCACGGGTCAAATCTCTGTATTATCCTGCTTTTTTGCATTTTTTGCCATAAAGAGAAAAAGTAGTGTCTCCTGATTGTTCAGACACAAATATATCTGTTGAAAATAGTAAGGCGTTGGCCCATGAAATACAAGTGTGGTTTTGCAGTTCCACGGGTCAAATCTCTATATTATCCTGCTTTTTTGCATTTTTTGCCGTAAAGAAAAACAGCAGTGTCTCCTGATTGTTCAGACACAAATATATCTGTTGAAAATAGTCTGGTGTAGGCCCGAGAAATACAAGTGTGGTTTTGCAGTTCCATGGGTCAAATCTCTGTATTGTCCTGCTTTTTTGCATTTTTTGCAATAAAGAAAAACAGCAGTGTCTCCTTATTGTTCAGACACAAATATAACTGTTGAAAATAGTCTGGTGTAGACTAGAGAAACAGAAGTGTGGTTTTGCAGTTCCACGGTTCAAACCTGTGTATTATCCACTTTTGGGCCGTTTGTATCTAAAAAAAAACTGTTTGAGTGTGTCGCTCACTGTTTAGCAGAAAATATATATATTTTAAAAAGTCTGGTATACACCAGTAAATTAAAACTGTGGTTTTGCTGTTCCACAGTAAAAAATCTCTATTATCCTGCTATTGGCATTTTTTGCCGTAAAAAAAATCCGAATATTGTCTCCCTGATTTTTCAGACACAAATATATCTGTTGAAAATAGTCTGGTGTAGGCCAGATTACTAGAACTGTGGTTTTGCAGTTCCACGGGTCAAATCTCTGTATTATCCTGCTTTTTGCATTCTTTGCTGTAAAGAAAAACAATAGTGTCTCCTGATTGTTCAGACACAAATATATCTGTTGAAAATAGTCTGGTGTAGGCCCAAGAAATACAAGTGTGGTTTTGCAGTTCCACAGTTCAAATCTCTGTATTATCCTGCTTTTTTGCATTTTTTGCTGTAAAGAGAAAAAGTAGTGTCTCCTGATTGTTCAGATAAAAATATATCTGTTGAAAATAGTCTGGAGTAGGCCCGAGAAATACAAGTGTAGTTTTGTAGTTCCTCGGGTCAAATCTCTGTATTATCCTTCTTTTGGCATTTTTTTCCGAAAAGAAAAACAGTAGTGTCTCCTGATTGTTCAGACACAAATATGTCTGTTGACAACAGTCAGGTGTAGGCCCGAGAAATACAAGTGTGGTTTTGCAGTTCCACGGGTCAAATCTCTGTATTATCCTGCTTTTTTGCATTTTTTGCTGTAAAGAAAAACAGTAGTGTCTCCTGATTGTTCAGACACAAATATATCTGTTGATAATAGTCTGGTGTAGGCCCGAGAAATACAAGTGTGGTTTTGCAGTTCTATGGGTCAAATCTCTGTATTATCCTGCTTTTTTGCATATTTTGCCGTAAATATAAACAGTAGTGTCTCCTGATTGTTCAGACACTAATATACAGTACAGACCAAAAGTTTGGACACACCTTCTCATTTAAAGATTTTTCTTTATTTTCATGACTATGAAAATTGTACATTCACACTGAAGGCATCAAAACTATGAATTAACACATGTGGAATTATATACTTAACAAAAAAGTGTGAAACAACTGAAAATATGTCTTATATTCTAGGTTCTTCAAAGTAGCCACCTTTTGCTTTGATGACTGCTTTGCACACTCTTGGCATTCTCTTGATGAGTTTCAAGAGGTAGTCACCGGAAATAGTTTTCACTTCACAAGTGTGCCCTGTCAGGTTTAATAAGTGGGATTTCTTGCCTTATAAATGGGGTTGGGACCATCAGTTGTGTTGTGCAGAAGTCTGGTGGATACACAGCTGATAGTCCTACTGAATAGACTGTTAGAATTTGTATTATGGCAAGAAAAAAGCAGCTAAGTAAAGAAAAACGAGTGGCCATCATTACTTTAAGAAATGAAGGTCAGTCAGTGCGAAAAATTGGGAAAACTTTGAAAGTGTCCCCAAGTGCAGTTGCAAAAACCATCAAACGCTACAAAGAAACTGGCTTACATGAGGACCGCCCCAGGAAAGGAAGACCAAGAGTCAATTCTGCTTCTGAGGATAAGTTTATCCGAGTCACCAGCCTCAGAAATCGCAGATTAACAGCAGCTCAGATTAGAGACCAGGTCAATGCCACACAGAGTTCTAGCAGCAGACACATCTCTTCAATAACTGTAAAGATGAGACTTTGAGCAGCAGGCCTTCATGGTAAAATAGCTGCTAGGAAACCACTGCTAAGGACAGGTAACAAGCAGAAGAGACTTGTTTGGGCTAAAGAACACAAGGAATGGACATTAGACCAGTGGAAATCTGTGCTTTGGTCTGATGAGTCCAAATTTGAGATCTTTGGTTCCAACCACCTCGTCTTTGTGCGACGCAGAAAAGGTGAACGGATGGACTCTACATGCCTGGTTCCCACCGTGAAGCATGGAGGAGGAGGTGTGATGGTGTGGGGGTGCTTTGCTGGTGACACTGTTGGGGATTTATTCAAAATTGAAGGCATACTGAACCAGAATGGCTACCACAGCATCTTGCAGAGGCATGCTATTCCATCCGGTTTGCGTTTAGTTGGACCATCACTTATTTTTCAACAGGACAATGACCCCAAACACACCTCCAGGCTGTGTAAGGGCTATTTTACCAAGAAGGAGAGTGATGGGGTGCTATGCCAGATGACCTGGCCTCCACAGTCACCAGACCTGAACCCAATCGAGATGGTTTGGGGTGAGCTGGACCGCAGAGTGAAGGCAAAAGGGCCAACAAGTGCTAAGCATCTCTGGGAACTCTTCAAGATTGTTAGAAGACCATTTCCGGTGACTACCTCTTGAAGCTCATCAAGAGAATGCCAAGAGTGTGCAAAGCAGTCATCAAAGCAAAAGGTGGCTACTTGGAAGAACCTAGAATATAAGACATATTTTCAGTTGTTTCACACTTTTTTGTTAAGTATATAATTCCACATGTGTTAATTCATAGTTTTGATGCCTTCAGTGTGAATGTACAAGTTTCACAGTCATGAAAATACAGAAAAATCTTTAAATAAGAAGGTGTGTCCAAACTTTTGGTCTGTACTGTATCTGTTGAAAATAGTCTGGTGTAGGCCCAAGAAATACAAGTGTGGTTTTGCAGTTCCACGAGTCAAATCTCTGTATTATCCTGCTTTTTTGCATTTTTTGCTGTAAAGAAAAACAGTAGTGTCTCCTATTGTTCAGACACAAATATATCTGTTGATAATAGTCTGGTTTAGGCCCGAGAAATACAAGTGAAGTTTTGCAGTTACACGGGTCAAATCTCTGTATTATCCTGCATTTTTGCATTTTTTGCCGTAAAGAAAAACAGTAGTGTCTCCTGATTGTTCAAACACAAATATATTTGTTGAAAATAGTCTGGTGTAGGCCCGAGAAATACAAGTGTGGTTTTGCAGTTCCACGGGTCAAATCTCTGTATTATCCTGCTTTTTTGCATTTTTTGCCATAAAGAGAAAAAGTAGTGTCTCCCCATTGTTCAGACACAAATATATCTGTTGAAAATAGTCGGGTGTAGGCCCAAGAAATACAAGCGTGGTTTTGCAGTTCCACGGGTCAAATCTCTGTATTATCCTGCTTTTTTGCATTTTTTGCCGTAAAGAAAAACAGCAGTGTCTCCTGATTGTTCAGACACAAATATATCTGTTGAAAATAGTCTGGTGTAGGCCCGAGAAATACAAGTGTGGTTTTGCAGTTCCACGGGTCAAATCTCTGTATTATCCTGCTTTTTTGCATCTTTTGCCATAAAGAAAAACAGTAGTGTCTCCTGATTGTTCAGACACAAATATATCTGATGAAAATAGTCTGGTGTAGGCCCGAGAAATGCAAGTGTGGTTTTGCAGTTCCACGGGTCAAATCTCTGTATTATCCTGCTTTTTTGCATTTTTTGCCATAAAGAGAAAAATTAGTGTCTCCTGATTGTTCAGACACAAATATATCTGTTGAAAATAGTCTGGTGTAGGCTCAAGAAATACAAGCGTGGTTTTGCAGTTCCACGGGTGAAATCTCTGTATTATCCTGCTTTTTTGCATTTTTTGCCGTAAAGAAAAACAGCAGTGTCTCCTGATTGTTCAGAGACAAATATATCTGTTGAAAATAGTCTGGTTTAGGACCGAGAAATACAAGTGTTGTTTTGCAGTTCCATGGGTTAAATCTCTGTATTATCCTGCTTTTTTGCATTTTTTGCCTTAAAGAAAAACAGTAGTGTCTCCAGATTGTTCAAACACAAATATATCTGTTGAAAATAGTTTGGTGTAGGCCCGAGAAATACAAGTGTAGTTTAGCAGTTCCTCGGGTCAAATCTCTGTATTATCCTTCTTTTGTCATTTTTTTCCGTAAAGAAAAACAGTAGTGTATCCTGATTGTTCAGACACAAATATATCTGTTGAAAACAGTCTTGTGTAGGCCCGAGAAATACAAGTGTGGTTTTGCAGTTCCACGGGTCAAATCTCTGTATTATCCTGATTTTTTGCATTTTTTGCCATAAAGAAAAACAGTAGTGTCTCCTGATTGTTCAGACACAAATATATCTGTTGAAAATAGTCTGGTGTAGGCCCGAGAAATACAAGTGTTGTTTTGCAGTTCCACGGGTCAAATCTCTGTATTATCCTGCTTTTTTGCATTTTTTGCCATAAAGAGAAAAAGTAGTGTCTCCCGATTGTTCAGACACAAATATATCTGTTGAAAATAGTCGGGTGTGGGCCCAAGAAATACTAGCGTGGTTTTGCAGTTCCACGGGTCAAATCTCTGTATTATCCTGCTTTTTTGAATTTTTTGCCGTAAAGAAAAACAGTAGTGTCTCCTGATTGTTCAGAGACAAATATATCTGTTGAAAATAGTCTGGTGTAGGCCCAAAAAATACAAGTGTGGTTTTGCAGTTCCACGGTTCAAATCTCTGTATTATCCTGCTTTTTTGCATTTTTTGTCGTAAAGAAAAACAGCAGTGTCTCCTGATTGTTGACACAAATAAATCTGTTGAAAATAGTCTGGTGTAGGCCCGAGAAATACCAGTGTGGTTTTGCAGTTCCAAGGGTCAAATCTCTGTATTATCCTGCTTTTTTGCATTTTTTGCCATAAAGAAAAACAGTAGTGTCTCCAGATTGCTCAGACACAAATATATCTGTTGAAAATAGTCTGGTGTAGGCCCGAGAAATGCATGTGTGGTTTTGCAGTTCCACGGGTCAAATCTCTGTATTATCCAGCTTTTTTGCATTTTTTGCTGTAAAGAAAAACAGTAGTGTCTCCTGATTGTTCAAACACAAATATATCTGTTGAAAATAGTCTGGTGTAGGCCCGAGAAATAGAAGTGTGATTTTGCAGTTTCGCGGATCAAATCTCTGTATTATCCTGCTTTTTTGCATTTTTTGCCATAAAGAAAAAAAGTAGTGTCTCCTGATTGTTCAGACACAAATATATCTGTTGAAAATAGTCTGGTGTAGGCCCGAGAAATACAAGTTTGGTTTTGCAGTTCCACGGGTCAAATCTCTGTATTATCCTGCTTTTTTGCATTTTTTGCCATAAAGAGAAAAAGTAGTGTCTCCTGATTGTTCATACACAAATATATCTGTTGATAATAGTCTGGTGTAGGCCCAAGAAATACAAGCGTGGTTTTCAGTTCCACGGGTCAAATCTCTGTATTATCCTGCTTTTTTGCATTTTTTGCCGTAAAGTAAAACAGCAGTGTCTCCTGATTGTTCAGACACAAAAATATCTGGTGAAAATAGTTTGGTTTAGGCCCGAGAAATACAAGTGTGGTTTTGCAGTTCCACCGCTCAAATCTCTGTATTATCCTGCTTTTTTGCATTTTTTGCCATAAAGAAAAACAGTAGTGTCTCCTGATTGTTCAGACACAAATTTATCTGTTGAAAATAGTCTGGTGTAGGCCCGAGAAACACAAGTGTGGTTTTGCAGTTCCACGGGTCAAATCTCTGTATTATCCTGCTTTTTTGCATTTTTTGCCATAAAGAGAAAAAGTAGTGTCTCCCGATTGTTCAGACACAAATATATCTGTTGAAAATAGTCGGGTGTAGGCCCAAGAAATACAAGCGTGGTTTTGCAGTTCCACGGGTCAAATCTCTGTATTATCCTGCTTTTTTGCATTTTTTGCCGTAAAGAAAAACAGCAGTGTCTCCTGATTGTTCAGACACAAATATATCTGTTGAAAATAGTCTGGTGTAGGCCCGAGAAACACAAGTGTGGTTTTGCAATTCCACGGGTCAAATCTCTGTATTATCCTGCTTTTTTGCATTTTTTGCCATAAAGAGAAAAAGTAGTGTCTCCCGATTGTTCAGACACAAATATATCTGTTGAAAATAGTCGGGTGTAGACCCAAGAAATACAAGCGTGGTTTTGCAGTTCCACGGGTCAAATCTCTGTATTATCCTGCTTTTTTGCATTTTTTGTCGTAAAGAAAAACAGCAGTGTCTCCTGATTGTTGACACAAATAAATCTGTTGAAAATAGTCTGGTGTAGGCCCGAGAAATACCAGTGTGGTTTTGCAGTTCCAAGGGTCAAATCTCTGTATTATCCTGCTTTTTTGCATTTTTTGCTGTAAAGAAAAACAGTAGTGTCTCCAGATTGCTCAGACACAAATAAATCTGTTGAAAATAGTCTGGTGTAGGCCCGAGAAATGCATGTGTGGTTTTGCAGTTCCACGGGTCAAATCTCTGTATTATCCAGCTTTTTTGCATTTTTTGCTGTAAAGAAAAACAGTAGTGTCTCCTGATTGTTCAAACACAAATATATCTGTTGAAAATAGTCTGGTGTAGGCCCGAGAAATAGAAGTGTGATTTTGCAGTTTCGCGGGTCAAATCTCTGTATTATCCTGCTTTTTTGCATTTTTTGCCATAAAGAAAAAAAGTAGTGTCTCCTGATTGTTCAGACACAAATATATCTGTTGAAAATAGTCTGGTGTAGGCCCGAGAAATACAAGTTTGGTTTTGCAGTTCCACGGGTCAAATCTCTGTATTATCCTGCTTTTTTGCATTTTTTGCCATAAAGAGAAAAAGTAGTGTCTCCTGATTGTTCATACACAAATATATCTGTTGAAAATAGTCTGGTGTAGGCCCAAGAAATAAAAGCGTGGTTTTCAGTTCCACGGGTCAAATCTCTGTATTATCCTGCTTTTTTGCATTTTTTGCCGTAAAGTAAAACAGCAGTGTCTCCTGATTGTTCAGACACAAAAATATCTGGTGAAAATAGTTTGGTTTAGGCCCGAGAAATACAAGTGTGGTTTTGCAGTTCCACCGCTCAAATCTCTGTATTATCCTGCTTTTTTGCATTTTTTGCCATAAAGAAAAACAGTAGTGTCTCCTGATTGTTCAGACACAAATTTATCTGTTGAAAATAGTCTGGTGTAGGCCCGAGAAACACAAGTGTGGTTTTGCAGTTCCACGGGTGAAATCTCTGTATTATCCTGCTTTTTTGCATTTTTTGCCATAAAGAGAAAAAGTAGTGTCTCCCGATTGTTCAGACACAAATATATCTGTTGAAAATAGTCGGGTGTAGGCCCAAGAAATACAAGCGTGGTTTTGCAGTTCCACGGGTCAAATCTCTGTATTATCCTGCTTTTTTGCATTTTTTGCCATAAAGAAAAACAGCAGTGTCTCCTGATTGTTCAGACACAAATATATCTGTTGAAAATAGTCTGGTGTAGGCCCGAGAAACACAAGTGTGGTTTTGCAGTTCCACGGGTCAAATCTCTGTATTATCCTGCTTTTTTGCATTTTTTGCCATAAAGAGAAAAAGTAGTGTCTCCCGATTGTTCAGACACAAATATATCTGTTGAAAATAGTCGGGTGTAGACCCAAGAAATACAAGCGTGGTTTTGCAGTTCCACGGGTCAAATCTCTGTATTATCCTGCTTTTTTGCATTTTTTGCCGTAAAGAAAAACAGCAGTGTCTCCTGATTGTTCAAACACAAATATATCTGTTGAAAATAGTCTGGTGTAGGCCCGAGAAATACAAGTGTGGTTTTGGAGTTCCACGGGTCAAATCTCTGTATTATCCTGCTTTTTTGCATCTTTTGCCATAAAGAAAAACAGTAGTGTCTCCTGATTGTTCAGACACAAATATATCTGTTGAAAATAGTCTGGTGTAGGCCCGAGAAATACAAGTGTGGTTTTGGTGTTCCACGGGTCAAATCTCTGTATTATCCTGCTTTTTTGCATCTTTTGCCATAAAGAAAAACAGTAGTGTCTCCTGATTGTTCAGACACAAATATATCTGTTGAAAATAGTCTGGTGTAGGCCCGAGAAATGCAAGTGTGGTTTTGCAGTTCCACGGGTCAAATCTCTGTATTATCCAGCTTTTTTGCATTTTTTGCTGTAAAGAAAAACAGTAGTGTCTCCTGATTGTTCAGACACAAATATATCTGTTGAAAATAGTCTGGTGTAGGCCCGAGAAATAGAAGTGTGGTTTTGCAGTTCCGCGGGTCAAATCTCTGTATTATCCTGCTTTTTTGCATTTTTTGCCATAAAGAAAAAAAGTAGTGTCTCCTGATTGTTCAGACACAAATATATCTGTTGAAAATAGTCTGGTGTAGGCCCAAGAGATACAAGTTTGGTTTTGCAGTTCCACGGGTCAAATCTCTGTATTATCCTGCTTTTTTGCATTTTTTGCCATAAAGAGAAAAAGTAGTGTCTCCTGATTGTTCATACACAAATATGTCTGTTGAAAATACTCTGGTGTAGACCCAAGAAATACAAGCGTGGTTTTGCAGTTCCACGGGTCAAATCTCTGTATTATCCTGCTTTTTTGCATTTTTTGCCGTAAAGTAAAACAGCAGTGTCTCCTGATTGTTCAGACACAAAAATATCTGGTGAAAATAGTTTGGTTTAGGCCCGAGAAATACTAGTGTGGTTTTGCAGTTCCACCGCTCAAATCTCTGTATTATCCTGCTTTTTTGCATTTTTTGCCATAAAGAAAAACAGTAGTGTCTCCTGATTGTTCAGACACAAATATATCTGTTGAAAATAGTCTGGTGTAGGCCCGAGAAACACAAGTGTGGTTTTGCAGTTCCACGGGTCAAATCTCTGTATTATCCTGCTTTTTTGCATTTTTTGCCATAAAGAGAAAAAGTAGTGTCTCCCGATTGTTCAGACACAAATTTATCTGTTGAAAATAGTCTGGTGTAGGCCCGAGAAACACAAGTGTGGTTTTGCAGTTCCACGGGTCAAATCTCTGTATTATCCTGCTTTTTTGCATTTTTTGCCATAAAGAGAAAAAGTAGTGTCTCCCGATTGTTCAGACACAAATATATCTGTTGAAAATAGTCGGGTGTAGGCCCAAGAAATACAAGCGTGGTTTTGCAGTTCCACGGGTCAAATCTCTGTATTATCCTGCTTTTTTGCATTTTTTGCCGTAAAGAAAAACAGCAGTGTCTCCTGATTGTTCAGACACAAATATATCTGTTGAAAATAGTCTGGTGTAGGCCCGAGAAACACAAGTGTGGTTTTGCAGTTCCACGGGTCAAATCTCTGTATTATCCTGCTTTTTTGCATTTTTTGCCATAAAGAGAAAAAGTAGTGTCTCCCGATTGTTCAGACACAAATATATCTGTTGAAAATAGTCGGGTGTAGACCCAAGAAATACAAGCGTGGTTTTGCAGTTCCACGGGTCAAATCTCTGTATTATCCTGCTTTTTTGCATTTTTTGTCTTAAAGAAAAACAGCAGTGTCTCCTGATTGTTGACACAAATAAATCTGTTGAAAATAGTCTGGTGTAGGCCCGAGAAATACCAGTGTGGTTTTGCAGTTCCAAGGGTCAAATCTCTGTGTTATCCTGCTTTTTTGCATTTTTTGCTGTAAAGAAAAACAGTAGTGTCTCCAGATTGCTCAGACACAAATATATCTGTTGAAAGTAGTCTGGTGTAGGCCCGAGAAATGCATGTGTGGTTTTGCAGTTCCACGGGTCAAATCTCTGTATTATCCAGCTTTTTTGCATTTTTTGCTGTAAAGAAAAACAGTAGTGTCTCCTGATTGTTCAAACACAAATATATCTGTTGAAAATAGTCTGGTGTAGGCCCGAGAAATAGAAGTGTGATTTTGCAGTTTCGCGGGTCAAATCTCTGTATTATCCTGCTTTTTTGCATTTTTTGCCATAAAGAAAAAAAGTAGTGTCTCCTGATTGTTCAGACACAAATATATCTGTTGAAAATAGTCTGGTGTAGGCCCGAGAAATACAAGTTTGGTTTTGCAGTTCCACGGGTCAAATCTCTGTATTATCCTGCTTTTTTGCATTTTTTGCCATAAAGAGAAAAAGTAGTGTCTCCTGATTGTTCATACACAAATATATCTGTTGAAAATAGTCTGGTGTAGGCCCAAGAAATACAAGCGTGGTTTTCAGTTCCACGGGTCAAATCTCTGTATTATCCTGCTTTTTTGCATTTTTTGCCGTAAAGTAAAACAGCAGTGTCTCCTGATTGTTCAGACACAAAAATATCTGGTGAAAATAGTTTGGTTTAGGCCCGAGAAATACAAGTGTGGTTTTGCAGTTCCACCGCTCAAATCTCTGTATTATCCTGCTTTTTTGCATTTTTTGCCATAAAGAAAAACAGTAGTGTCTCCTGATTGTTCAGACACAAATTTATCTGTTGAAAATAGTCTGGTGTAGGCCCGAGAAACACAAGTGTGGTTTTGCAGTTCCACGGGTCAAATCTCTGTATTATCCTGCTTTTTTGCATTTTTTGCCATAAAGAGAAAAAGTAGTGTCTCCCGATTGTTCAGACACAAATATATCTGTTGAAAATAGTCGGGTGTAGGCCCAAGAAATACAAGCGTGGTTTTGCAGTTCCACGGGTCAAATCTCTGTATTATCCTGCTTTTTTGCATTTTTTGCCATAAAGAAAAACAGCAGTGTCTCCTGATTGTTCAGACACAAATATATCTGTTGAAAATAGTCTGGTGTAGGCCCGAGAAACACAAGTGTGGTTTTGCAGTTCCACGGGTCAAATCTCTGTATTATCCTGCTTTTTTGCATTTTTTGCCATAAAGAGAAAAAGTAGTGTCTCCCGATTGTTCAGACACAAATATATCTGTTGAAAATAGTCGGGTGTAGACCCAAGAAATACAAGCGTGGTTTTGCACTTCCACGGGTCAAATCTCTGTATTATCCTGCTTTTTTGCATTTTTTGCCGTAAAGAAAAACAGCAGTGTCTCCTGATTGTTCAAACACAAATATATCTGTTGAAAATAGTCTGGTGTAGGCCCGAGAAATACACGTGTGGTTTTGGAGTTCCACGGGTCAAATCTCTGTATTATCCTGCTTTTTTGCATCTTTTGCCATAAAGAAAAACAGTAGTGTCTCCTGATTGTTCAGACACAAATATATCTGTTGAAAATAGTCTGGTGTAGGCCCGAGAAATACAAGTGTGGTTTTGGAGATCCACGGGTCAAATCTCTGTATTATCCTGCTTTTTTGCATCTTTTGCCATAAAGAAAAACAGTAGTGTCTCCTGATTGTTCAGACACAAATATAGCTGTTGAAAATAGTCTGGTGTAGGCCCGAGAAATGCAAGTGTGGTTTTGCAGTTCCACGGGTCAAATCTCTGTATTATCCAGCTTTTTTGCATTTTTTGCTGTAAAGAAAAACAGTAGTGTCTCCTGATTGTTCAGACACAAATATATCTGTTGAAAATAGTCTGGTGTAGGCCCGAGAAATAGAAGTGTGGTTTTGCAGTTCCGCGGGTCAAATCTCTGTATTATCCTGCTTTTTTGCATTTTTTGCCATAAAGAAAAAAAGTAGTGTCTCCTGATTGTTCAGACACAAATATATCTGTTGAAAATAGTCTGGTGTAGGCCCAAGAGATACAAGTTTGGTTTTGCAGTTCCACGGGTCAAATCTCTGTATTATCCTGCTTTTTTGCATTTTTTGCCATAAAGAGAAAAAGTAGTGTCTCCTGATTGTTCATACACAAATATGTCTGTTGAAAATACTCTGGTGTAGACCCAAGAAATACAAGCGTGGTTTTGCAGTTCCACGGGTCAAATCTCTGTATTATCCTGCTTTTTTGCATTTTTTGCCGTAAAGTAAAACAGCAGTGTCTCCTGATTGTTCAGACACAAAAATATCTGGTGAAAATAGTTTGGTTTAGGCCCGAGAAACACAAGTGTGGTTTTGCAGTTCCACGGGTCAAATCTCTGTATTATCCTGCTTTTTTGCATTTTTTGCCATAAAGAGAAAAAGTAGTGTCTCCCGATTGTTCAGACACAAATATATCTGTTGAAAATAGTCGGGTGTAGGCCCAAGAAATACAAGCGTGGTTTTGCAGTTCCACGGGTCAAATCTCTGTATTATACTGCTTTTTTGCATTTTTTGTCGTAAAGAAAAACAGCAGTGTCTCCTGATTGTTCACACAAATAAATCTGTTGAAAATAGTCTGGTGTAGGCCCGAGAAATACCAGTGTGGTTTTGCAGTTCCACGGGTCAAATCTCTGTATTATCCTGCTTTTTTGCATTTTTTGCCATAAAGAAAAACAGTAGTGTCTCCAGATTGCTCAGACACAAATATATCTGTTGAAAATAGTCTGGTGTAGGCCCGAGAAATGCAAGTGTGGTTTTGCAGTTCCACGGGTCAAATCTCTGTATTATCCAGCTTTTTAGCATTTTTTGCTGTGAAGAAAAACAGTAGTGTCTCCTGATTGTTCAGACACAAATATATCTGTTGAAAATAGTCTGGTGTAGGCCCGAGAAATGCAAGTGTGGTTTTGCAGTTCCACGGGTCAAATCTCTGTATTATCCTGCTTTTTTGCATTTTTTGCCATAAAGACAAAAAGTAGTGTCTCCTGATTGTTCAGACACAAATATGTCTGTTGAAAATAGTCTGGTGTAGGCCCAAGAAATACAAGCGTGGTTTTGCAGTTCCACGGGTCAAATCTCTGTATTATCCTGCTTTTTTGCATTTTTTGTCGTAAAGAAAAACAGCAGTGTCTCCTGATTGTTGACACAAATAAATCTGTTGAAAATAGTCTGGTGTAGTCCCGAGAAATACCAGTGTGGTTTTGCAGTTCCACGGGTCAAATCTCTGTATTATCCTGCTTTTTTGCATTTTTTGCCATAAAGAAAAACAGTAGTGTCTCCAGATTGCTCAGACACAAATATATCTGTTGAAAATAGTCTGGTGTAGGCCCGAGAAATGCAAGTGTGGTTTTGTAGTTCCACGGGTCAAATCTCTGTATTATCCAGCTTTTTTGCATTTTTTGCTGTAAAGAAAAACAGTAGTGTCTCCTGATTGTTCAAACACAAATATATCTGTTGAAAATAGTCTGGTGTAGGCCCGAGAAATAGAAGTGTGGTTTTGCAGTTCCGCGGGTCAAATCTCTGTATTATCCTGCTTTTTTGCATTTTTTGCCATAAAGAAAAAAAGTAGTGTCTCCTGATTGTTCAGACACAAATATATCTGTTGAAAATAGTCTGGTGTAGGCCCGAGAAATACAAGTTTGGATTTGCAGTTCCACGGGTCAAATCTCTGTATTATCCTGCTTTTTTGCATTTTTTGCCATAAAGAGAAAAAGTAGTGTCTCCTGATTGTTCATACACAAATATATCTGTTGAAAATAGTCTGGTGTAGGCCCAAGAAATACAAGCGTGGTTTTCAGTTCCACGGGTCAAATTTCTGTATTATCCTGCTTTTTTGCATTTTTTGCCGTAAAGTAAAACAGCAGTGTCTCCTGATTGTTCAGACACAAAAATATCTGGTGACAATAGTTTGGTTTAGGCCCGAGAAATACAAGTGTGGTTTTGCAGTTCCACCGCTCAAATCTCTGTATTATCCTGCTTTTTTGCATTTTTTGCCGTAAAGAAAAACAGTAGTGTCTCCTGATTGTTCAGACACAAATATATCTTTTGAAAATAGTCTGGTGTAGGCCCGAGAAACACAAGTGTGGTTTTGAAGTTCCACGGGTCAAATCTCTGTATTATCCTGCTTTTTTGCATTTTTTGCCATAAAGAGAAAAAGTAGTGTCTCCTGATTGTTCAGACACAAATATATCTGTTGAAAATTGTCTGGTGTAGGCTCAAGAAATACAAGCGTCGTTTTGCAGTTCCACGGGTGAAATCTCTGTATTATCCTGCTTTTTTGCATTTTTTGCCGTAAAGAAAAACAGCAGTGTCTCCTGATTGTTCAGAGACAAATATATCTGTTGAAAATAGTCTGGTTTAGGACCGAGAAATACAAGTGTTGTTTTGCAGTTCCATGGGTTAAATCTCTGTATTATCCTGCTTTTTTGCATTTTTTGCCTTAAAGAAAAACAGTAGTGTCTCCAGATTGTTCAAACACAAATATATCTGTTGAAAATAGTTTGGTGTAGGCCCAAGAAATACAAGTGTAGTTTTGCAGTTCCTCGGGTCAAATCTCTGTATTATCCTTCTTTTGTCATTTTTTTCCGTAAAGAAAAACAGTAGTGTATCCTGATTGTTCAGACACAAATATATCTGTTGAAAACAGTCTTGTGTAGGCCCGAGAAATACAAGTGTGGTTTTGCAGTTCCACGGGTCAAATCTCTGTATTATCCTGCTTTTTTGCATTTTTTGCCATAAAGAAAAACAGTAGTGTCTCCTGATTGTTCAGACACAAATATATCTGTTGAAAATAGTCTGGTGTAGGCCCGAGAAATACAAGTGTGGTTTTGCAGTTCCACGGGTCAAATCTCTGTATTATCCTGCTTTTTTGCATTTTTTGCCATAAAGAAAAACAGTAGTGTCTCCTGATTGTTCAGACACAAATATATCTGTTGAAAATAGTCTGGTGTAGGCCCGAGAAATACAAGTGTTGTTTTGCAGTTCCACGGGTCAAATCTCTGTATTATCCTGCTTTTTTGCATTTTTTGCCATAAAGAGAAAAAGTAGTGTCTCCCGATTTTTCAGACACAAATATATCTGTTGAAAATAGTCGGGTGTAGGCCCAAGAAATACAAGCGTGGTTTTGCAGTTCCACCGGTCAAATCTCTGTATTATCCTGCTTTTTTGCATTTTTTGCCGTAAAGTAAAACAGTAGTGTCTCCTGATTGTTCAGACACAAATATATCTGTTGAAAATAGTCTGGTGTAGGCCCAAAAAATACAAGTGTGGTTTTGCAGTTCCACGGTTCAAATCTCTGTATTATCCTGCTTTTTTGCATTTTTTGTCGTAAAGAAAAACAGCAGTGTCTCCTGATTGTTGACACAAATAAATCTGTTGAAAATAGTCTGGTGTAGGCCCGAGAAATACCAGTGTGGTTTTGCAGTTCCACGGGTCAAATCTCTGTATTATCCTGCTTTTTTGCATTTTTTGCCATAAAGAAAAACAGTAGTGTCTCCAGATTGCTCAGACACAAATATATCTGTTGAAAATAGTCTGGTGTAGGCCCGAGAAATGCAAGTGTGGTTTTGCAGTTCCACGGGTCAAATCTCTGTATTATCCAGCTTTTTTGCATTTTTTGCTGTAAAGAAAAACAGTAGTGTCTCCTGATTGTTCAGACACAAATATATCTGTTGAAAATAGTCTGGTGTAGGCCCGAGAAATACAAGTGTGGTTTTGCAGTTCCGCGGGTCAAATATCTGTATTATCCTGCTTTTTTGCATTTTTTGCCATAAAGAGAAAAAGTAGTGTCTCCTGATTGTTCAGACACAAATATATCTGTTGAAAATAGTCTGGTGTAGGCCCGAGAAATACAAGTTTGGTTTTGCAGTTCCACGGGTCAAATCTCTGTATTATCCTGCTTTTTTGCATTTTTTGCCAAAAAGACAAAAAGTAGTGTCTCCTGATTGTTCAGACACAAATATGTCTGTTGAAAATAGTCTGGTGTAGGCCCAAGAAATACAAGCGTGGTTTTGCAGTTCCACGGGTCAAATCTCTGTATTATCCTGCTTTTTTACATTTTTTGCCGTAAAGTAAAACAGCAGTGTCTCCTGATTGTTCAGACACAAAAATATCTGGTGAAAATAGTTTGGTTTAGGCCCGAGAAATACAAGTGTGGTTTTGCAGTTCCACCGCTCAAATCTCTGTATTATCCTGCTTTTTTGCATTTTTTGCCATAAAGAAAAACAGTAGTGTCTCCTGATTGTTCAGACACAGATATATCTGTTGAAAATAGTCTGGTGTAGGCACGAGAAACACAAGTGTGGTTTTGCAGTTCCACGGGTCAAATCTCTGTATTATCCTGCTTTTTTGCATTTTTTGCCATAAAGAGAAAAAGTAGTGTCTCCCGATTGTTCAGACACAAATATATCTGTTGAAAATAGTCGGGTGTAGGCCGAAGAAATACAAGCGTGGTTTTGCAGTTCCACGGGTCAAATCTCTGTATTATCCTGCTTTTTTGCATTTTTTGCCGTAAAGAAAAACAGCAGTGTCTCCTGATTGTTCAGACACAAATATATCTGTTGAAAATAGTCTGGTGTAGGCCCGAGAAATACAAGTGTGGTTTTGCAGTTCCACGGGTCAAATCTCTGTATTATCCTGCTTTTTTGCATCTTTTGCCATAAAGAAAAACAGTAGTGTCTCCTGATTGTTCAGACACAAATATATCTGATGAAAATAGTCTGGTGTAGGCCCGAGAAATGCAAGTGTGGTTTTGCAGTTCCACGGGTCAAATCTCTGTATTATCCTGCTTTTTTGCATTTTTTGCCATAAAGAGAAAAATTAGTGTCTCCTAATTGTTCAGACACAAATATATCTGTTGAAAATAGTCTGGTGTAGGCTCAAGAAATACAAGCGTGGTTTTGCAGTTCCACGGGTCAAATCTCTGTATTATCCTGCTTTTTTGCATTTTTTGCCATAAAGAGAAAAAGTATTGTCTCCTGATGGTTCATACACAAATATATCTGTTGAAAATAGTCTGGTGTAGGCCCAAGAAATACAAGCGTGGTTTTCAGTTCCACGGGTCAAATCTCTGTATTATCCTGCTTTTTTGCATTTTTTGCCGTAAAGTAAAACAGCAGTGTCTCCTGATTGTTCAGACACAAAAATATCTGGTGACAATAGTTTGGTTTAGGCCCGAGAAATACAAGTGTGGTTTTGCAGTTCCACCGCTCAAATCTCTGTATTATCCTGCTTTTTTGCATTTTTTGCCATAAAGAAAAACAGTAGTGTCTCCTGATTGTTCAGACACAAATATATCTGTTGAAAATAGTCTGGTGTAGGCCCGAGAAACACAAGTGTGGTTTTGCAGTTCCACGGGTCAAATCTCTGTATTATCCTGCTTTTTTGCCATAAAGAGAAAAAGTAGTGTCTCCTGATTGTTCAGACACAAATATATCTGTTGAAAATAGTCTGGTGTAGGCTCAAGAAATACAAGCGTGGTTTTGCAGTTCCACGGGTGAAATCTCTGTATTATCCTGCTTTTTTGCATTTTTTGCCGTAAAGAAAAACAGCAGTGTCTCCTGATTGTTCAAAGACAAATATATCTGATGAAAATAGTCTGGTTTAGGACCGAGAAATACAAGTGTTGTTTTGCAGTTCCATGGGTTAAATCTCTGTATTATCCTGCTTTTTTGCATTTTTTGCCTTAAAGAAAAACAGTAGTGTCTCCAGATTGTTCAAACACAAATATATCTGTTGAAAATAGTTTGGTGTAGGCCCGAGAAATACAAGTGTAGTTTTGCAGTTCCTCGGGTCAAATCTCTGTATTATCCTTCTTTTGTCATTTTTTTCCGTAAAGAAAAACAGTAGTGTATCCTGATTGTTCAGACACAAATATATCTGTTGAAAACAGTCTTGTGTAGGCCCGAGAAATACAAGTGTGGTTTTGCAGTTCCACGGGTCAAATCTCTGTATTATCCTGCTTTTTTGCATTTTTTGTCGTAAAGAAAAACAGCAGTGTCTCCTGATTGTTGACACAAATAAATCTGTTGAAAATAGTCTGGTGTAGGCCCGAGAAATACCAGTGTGGTTTTGCAGTTCCACGGGTCAAATCTCTGTATTATCCTGCTTTTTTGCATTTTTTGCCATAAAGAAAAACAGTAGTGTCTCCAGATTGCTCAGACACAAATATATCTGTTGAAAATAGTCTGGTGTAGGCCCGAGAAATGCAAGTGTGGTTTTGCAGTTCCACGGGTCAAATCTCTGTATTATCCAGCTTTTTTGCATTTTTTGCTGTAAAGAAAAACAGTAGTGTCTCCTGATTGTTCAGACACAAATATATCTGTTGAAAATAGTCTGGTGTAGGCCCGAGAAATACAAGTGTGGTTTTGCAGTTCCGCGGGTCAAATCTCTGTATTATCCTGCTTTTTTGCATTTTTTGCCATAAAGAGAAAAAGTAGTGTCTCCTGATTGTTCAGACACAAATATATCTGTTGAAAATAGTCTGGTGTAGGCCCGAGAAATACAAGTTTGGTTTTGCAGTTCCACGGGTCAAATCTCTGTATTATCCTGCTTTTTTGCATTTTTTGCCAAAAAGACAAAAAGTAGTGTCTCCTGATTGTTCAGACACAAATATGTCTGTTGAAAATAGTCTGGTGTAGGCCCAAGAAATACAAGCGTGGTTTTGCAGTTCCACGGGTCAAATCTCTGTATTATCCTGCTTTTTTACATTTTTTGCCGTAAAGTAAAACAGCAGTGTCTCCTGATTGTTCAGACACAAAAATATCTGGTGAAAATAGTTTGGTTTAGGCCCGAGAAATACAAGTGTGGTTTTGCAGTTCCACCGCTCAAATCTCTGTATTATCCTGCTTTTTTGCATTTTTTGCCATAAAGAAAAACAGTAGTGTCTCCTGATTGTTCAGACACAGATATATCTGTTGAAAATAGTCTGGTGTAGGCACGAGAAACACAAGTGTGGTTTTGCAGTTCCACGGGTCAAATCTCTGTATTATCCTGCTTTTTTGCATTTTTTGCCATAAAGAGAAAAAGTAGTGTCTCCCGATTGTTCAGACACAAATATATCTGTTGAAAATAGTCGGGTGTAGGCCGAAGAAATACAAGCGTGGTTTTGCAGTTCCACGGGTCAAATCTCTGTATTATCCTGCTTTTTTGCATTTTTTGCCGTAAAGAAAAACAGCAGTGTCTCCTGATTGTTCAGACACAAATATATCTGTTGAAAATAGTCTGGTGTAGGCCCGAGAAATACAAGTGTGGTTTTGCAGTTCCACGGGTCAAATCTCTGTATTATCCTGCTTTTTTGCATCTTTTGCCATAAAGAAAAACAGTAGTGTCTCCTGATTGTTCAGACACAAATATATCTGATGAAAATAGTCTGGTGTAGGCCCGAGAAATGCAAGTGTGGTTTTGCAGTTCCACGGGTCAAATCTCTGTATTATCCTGCTTTTTTGCATTTTTTGCCATAAAGAGAAAAATTAGTGTCTCCTAATTGTTCAGACACAAATATATCTGTTGAAAATAGTCTGGTGTAGGCTCAAGAAATACAAGCGTGGTTTTGCAGTTCCACGGGTCAAATCTCTGTATTATCCTGCTTTTTTGCATTTTTTGCCATAAAGAGAAAAAGTATTGTCTCCTGATGGTTCATACACAAATATATCTGTTGAAAATAGTCTGGTGTAGGCCCAAGAAATACAAGCGTGGTTTTCAGTTCCACGGGTCAAATCTCTGTATTATCCTGCTTTTTTGCATTTTTTGCCGTAAAGTAAAACAGCAGTGTCTCCTGATTGTTCAGACACAAAAATATCTGGTGACAATAGTTTGGTTTAGGCCCGAGAAATACAAGTGTGGTTTTGCAGTTCCACCGCTCAAATCTCTGTATTATCCTGCTTTTTTGCATTTTTTGCCATAAAGAAAAACAGTAGTGTCTCCTGATTGTTCAGACACAAATATATCTGTTGAAAATAGTCTGGTGTAGGCCCGAGAAACACAAGTGTGGTTTTGCAGTTCCACGGGTCAAATCTCTGTATTATCCTGCTTTTTTGCCATAAAGAGAAAAAGTAGTGTCTCCTGATTGTTCAGACACAAATATATCTGTTGAAAATAGTCTGGTGTAGGCTCAAGAAATACAAGCGTGGTTTTGCAGTTCCACGGGTGAAATCTCTGTATTATCCTGCTTTTTTGCATTTTTTGCCGTAAAGAAAAACAGCAGTGTCTCCTGATTGTTCAAAGACAAATATATCTGATGAAAATAGTCTGGTTTAGGACCGAGAAATACAAGTGTTGTTTTGCAGTTCCATGGGTTAAATCTCTGTATTATCCTGCTTTTTTGCATTTTTTGCCTTAAAGAAAAACAGTAGTGTCTCCAGATTGTTCAAACACAAATATATCTGTTGAAAATAGTTTGGTGTAGGCCCGAGAAATACAAGTGTAGTTTTGCAGTTCCTCGGGTCAAATCTCTGTATTATCCTTCTTTTGTCATTTTTTTCCGTAAAGAAAAACAGTAGTGTATCCTGATTGTTCAGACACAAATATATCTGTTGAAAACAGTCTTGTGTAGGCCCGAGAAATACAAGTGTGGTTTTGCAGTTCCACGGGTCAAATCTCTGTATTATCCTGCTTTTTTGCATTTTTTGCCATAAAGAAAAACAGTAGTGTCTCCTGATTGTTCAGACACAAATATATCTGTTGAAAATAGTCTGGTGTAGGCCCGAGAAATACAAGTGTTGTTTTGCAGTTCCACGGGTCAAATCTCTGTATTATCCTGCTTTTTTGCATTTTTTGCCATAAAGAGAAAAAGTAGTGTCTCTCGATTGTTCAGACACAAATATATCTGTTGAAAATAGTCGGGTGTAGGCCCAAGAAATACAAGCGTGGTTTTGCAGTTCCACCGGTCAAATCTCTGTATTATCCTGCTTTTTTGCATTTTTTGCCGTAAAGAAAAACAGTAGTGTCTCCTGATTGTTCAGACACAAATATATCTGTTGAAAATAGTCTGGTGTAGGCCCAAAAAATACAAGTGTGGTTTTGCAGTTCCACGGTTCAAATCTCTGTATTATCCTGCTTTTTTGCATTTTTTGTCGTAAAGAAAAACAGCAGTGTCTCCTGATTGTTGACACAAATAAATCTGTTGAAAATAGTCTGGTGTAGGCCCGAGAAATACCAGTGTGGTTTTGCAGTTCCACGGGTCAAATCTCTGTATTATCCTGCTTTTTTGCATTTTTTGCCATAAAGAAAAACAGTAGTGTCTCCAGATTGCTCAGACACAAATATATCTGTTGAAAATAGTCTGGTGTAGGCCCGAGAAATGCAAGTGTGGTTTTGCAGTTCCACGGGTCAAATCTCTGTATTATCCAGCTTTTTTGCATTTTTTGCTGTAAAGAAAAACAGTAGTGTCTCCTGATTGTTCAGACACAAATATATCTGTTGAAAATAGTCTGGTGTAGGCCCGAGAAATACAAGTGTGGTTTTGCAGTTCCGCGGGTCAAATCTCTGTATTATCCTGCTTTTTTGCATTTTTTGCCATAAAGAGAAAAAGTAGTGTCTCCTGATTGTTCAGACACAAATATATCTGTTGAAAATAGTCTGGTGTAGGCCCGAGAAATACAAGTTTGGTTTTGCAGTTCCACGGGTCAAATCTCTGTATTATCCTGCTTTTTTGCATTTTTTGCCAAAAAGACAAAAAGTAGTGTCTCCTGATTGTTCAGACACAAATATGTCTGTTGAAAATAGTCTGGTGTAGGCCCAAGAAATACAAGCGTGGTTTTGCAGTTCCACGGGTCAAATCTCTGTATTATCCTGCTTTTTTACATTTTTTGCCGTAAAGTAAAACAGCAGTGTCTCCTGATTGTTCAGACACAAAAATATCTGGTGAAAATAGTTTGGTTTAGGCCCGAGAAATACAAGTGTGGTTTTGCAGTTCCACCGCTCAAATCTCTGTATTATCCTGCTTTTTTGCATTTTTTGCCATAAAGAAAAACAGTAGTGTCTCCTGATTGTTCAGACACAGATATATCTGTTGAAAATAGTCTGGTGTAGGCACGAGAAACACAAGTGTGGTTTTGCAGTTCCACGGGTCAAATCTCTGTATTATCCTGCTTTTTTGCATTTTTTGCCATAAAGAGAAAAAGTAGTGTCTCCCGATTGTTCAGACACAAATATATCTGTTGAAAATAGTCGGGTGTAGGCCGAAGAAATATAAGCGTGGTTTTGCAGTTCCACGGGTCAAATCTCTGTATTATCCTGCTTTTTTGCATTTTTTGCCGTAAAGAAAAACAGCAGTGTCTCCTGATTGTTCAGACACAAATATATCTGTTGAAAATAGTCTGGTGTAGGCCCGAGAAATACAAGTGTGGTTTTGCAGTTCCACGGGTCAAATCTCTGTATTATCCTGCTTTTTTGCATCTTTTGCCATAAAGAAAAACAGTAGTGTCTCCTGATTGTTCAGACACAAATATATCTGATGAAAATAGTCTGGTGTAGGCCCGAGAAATGCAAGTGTGGTTTTGCAGTTCCACGGGTCAAATCTCTGTATTATCCTGCTTTTTTGCATTTTTTGCCATAAAGAGAAAAATTAGTGTCATCTAATTGTTCAGACACAAATATATCTGTTGAAAATAGTCTGGTGTAGGCTCAAGAAATACAAGCGTGGTTTTGCAGTTCCACGGGTCAAATCTCTGTATTATCCTGCTTTTTTGCATTTTTTGCCATAAAGAGAAAAAGTATTGTCTCCTGATGGTTCATACACAAATATATCTGTTGAAAATAGTCTGGTGTAGGCCCAAGAAATACAAGCGTGGTTTTCAGTTCCACGGGTCAAATCTCTGTATTATCCTGCTTTTTTGCATTTTTTGCCGTAAAGTAAAACAGCAGTGTCTCCTGATTGTTCAGACACAAAAATATCTGGTGACAATAGTTTGGTTTAGGCCCGAGAAATACAAGTGTGGTTTTGCAGTTCCACCGCTCAAATCTCTGTATTATCCTGCTTTTTTGCATTTTTTGCCATAAAGAAAAACAGTAGTGTCTCCTGATTGTTCAGACACAAATATATCTGTTGAAAATAGTCTGGTGTAGGCCCGAGAAACACAAGTGTGGTTTTGCAGTTCCACGGGTCAAATCTCTGTATTATCCTGCTTTTTTGCCATAAAGAGAAAAAGTAGTGTCTCCTGATTGTTCAGACACAAATATATCTGTTGAAAATAGTCTGGTGTAGGCTCAAGAAATACAAGCGTGGTTTTGCAGTTCCACGGGTGAAATCTCTGTATTATCCTGCTTTTTTGCATTTTTTGCCGTAAAGAAAAACAGCAGTGTCTCCTGATTGTTCAAAGACAAATATATCTGATGAAAATAGTCTGGTTTAGGACCGAGAAATACAAGTGTTGTTTTGCAGTTCCATGGGTTAAATCTCTGTATTATCCTGCTTTTTTGCATTTTTTGCCTTAAAGAAAAACAGTAGTGTCTCCAGATTGTTCAAACACAAATATATCTGTTGAAAATAGTTTGGTGTAGGCCCGAGAAATACAAGTGTAGTTTTGCAGTTCCTCGGGTCAAATCTCTGTATTATCCTTCTTTTGTCATTTTTTTCCGTAAAGAAAAACAGTAGTGTATCCTGATTGTTCAGACACAAATATATCTGTTGAAAACAGTCTTGTGTAGGCCCGAGAAATACAAGTGTGGTTTTGCAGTTCCACGGGTCAAATCTCTGTATTATCCTGCTTTTTTGCATTTTTTGTCGTAAAGAAAAACAGCAGTGTCTCCTGATTGTTGACACAAATAAATCTGTTGAAAATAGTCTGGTGTAGGCCCGAGAAATACCAGTGTGGTTTTGCAGTTCCACGGGTCAAATCTCTGTATTATCCTGCTTTTTTGCATTTTTTGCCATAAAGAAAAACAGTAGTGTCTCCAGATTGCTCAGACACAAATATATCTGTTGAAAATAGTCTGGTGTAGGCCCGAGAAATGCAAGTGTGGTTTTGCAGTTCCACGGGTCAAATCTCTGTATTATCCAGCTTTTTTGCATTTTTTGCTGTAAAGAAAAACAGTAGTGTCTCCTGATTGTTCAGACACAAATATATCTGTTGAAAATAGTCTGGTGTAGGCCCGAGAAATACAAGTGTGGTTTTGCAGTTCCGCGGGTCAAATCTCTGTATTATCCTGCTTTTTTGCATTTTTTGCCATAAAGAGAAAAAGTAGTGTCTCCTGATTGTTCAGACACAAATATATCTGTTGAAAA
Source organism: Phyllobates terribilis (assembly GCF_046119375.1). NCBI lineage: Eukaryota > Metazoa > Chordata > Amphibia > Anura > Dendrobatidae > Phyllobates > Phyllobates terribilis. The sequence continues at coordinate 257,070,519 of NW_027362764.1, forward strand.
TAGTCTGGTGTAGGCCCGAGAAATACAAGTTTGGTTTTGCAGTTCCACGGGTCAAATCTCTGTATTATCCTGCTTTTTTGCATTTTTTGCCAAAAAGACAAAAAGTAGTGTCTCCTGATTGTTCAGACACAAATATGTCTGTTGAAAATAGTCTGGTGTAGGCCCAAGAAATACAAGCGTGGTTTTGCAGTTCCACGGGTCAAATCTCTGTATTATCCTGCTTTTTTACATTTTTTGCCGTAAAGTAAAACAGCAGTGTCTCCTGATTGTTCAGACACAAAAATATCTGGTGAAAATAGTTTGGTTTAGGCCCGAGAAATACAAGTGTGGTTTTGCAGTTCCACCGCTCAAATCTCTGTATTATCCTGCTTTTTTGCATTTTTTGCCATAAAGAAAAACAGTAGTGTCTCCTGATTGTTCAGACACAGATATATCTGTTGAAAATAGTCTGGTGTAGGCACGAGAAACACAAGTGTGGTTTTGCAGTTCCACGGGTCAAATCTCTGTATTATCCTGCTTTTTTGCATTTTTTGCCATAAAGAGAAAAAGTAGTGTCTCCCGATTGTTCAGACACAAATATATCTGTTGAAAATAGTCGGGTGTAGGCCGAAGAAATACAAGCGTGGTTTTGCAGTTCCACGGGTCAAATCTCTGTATTATCCTGCTTTTTTGCATTTTTTGCCGTAAAGAAAAACAGCAGTGTCTCCTGATTGTTCAGACACAAATATATCTGTTGAAAATAGTCTGGTGTAGGCCCGAGAAATACAAGTGTGGTTTTGCAGTTCCACGGGTCAAATCTCTGTATTATCCTGCTTTTTTGCATCTTTTGCCATAAAGAAAAACAGTAGTGTCTCCTGATTGTTCAGACACAAATATATCTGATGAAAATAGTCTGGTGTAGGCCCGAGAAATGCAAGTGTGGTTTTGCAGTTCCACGGGTCAAATCTCTGTATTATCCTGCTTTTTTGCATTTTTTGCCATAAAGAGAAAAATTAGTGTCTCCTAATTGTTCAGACACAAATATATCTGTTGAAAATAGTCTGGTGTAGGCTCAAGAAATACAAGCGTGGTTTTGCAGTTCCACGGGTCAAATCTCTGTATTATCCTGCTTTTTTGCATTTTTTGCCATAAAGAGAAAAAGTATTGTCTCCTGATGGTTCATACACAAATATATCTGTTGAAAATAGTCTGGTGTAGGCCCAAGAAATACAAGCGTGGTTTTCAGTTCCACGGGTCAAATCTCTGTATTATCCTGCTTTTTTGCATTTTTTGCCGTAAAGTAAAACAGCAGTGTCTCCTGATTGTTCAGACACAAAAATATCTGGTGACAATAGTTTGGTTTAGGCCCGAGAAATACAAGTGTGGTTTTGCAGTTCCACCGCTCAAATCTCTGTATTATCCTGCTTTTTTGCATTTTTTGCCATAAAGAAAAACAGTAGTGTCTCCTGATTGTTCAGACACAAATATATCTGTTGAAAATAGTCTGGTGTAGGCCCGAGAAACACAAGTGTGGTTTTGCAGTTCCACGGGTCAAATCTCTGTATTATCCTGCTTTTTTGCCATAAAGAGAAAAAGTAGTGTCTCCTGATTGTTCAGACACAAATATATCTGTTGAAAATAGTCTGGTGTAGGCTCAAGAAATACAAGCGTGGTTTTGCAGTTCCACGGGTGAAATCTCTGTATTATCCTGCTTTTTTGCATTTTTTGCCGTAAAGAAAAACAGCAGTGTCTCCTGATTGTTCAAAGACAAATATATCTGATGAAAATAGTCTGGTTTAGGACCGAGAAATACAAGTGTTGTTTTGCAGTTCCATGGGTTAAATCTCTGTATTATCCTGCTTTTTTGCATTTTTTGCCTTAAAGAAAAACAGTAGTGTCTCCAGATTGTTCAAACACAAATATATCTGTTGAAAATAGTTTGGTGTAGGCCCGAGAAATACAAGTGTAGTTTTGCAGTTCCTCGGGTCAAATCTCTGTATTATCCTTCTTTTGTCATTTTTTTCCGTAAAGAAAAACAGTAGTGTATCCTGATTGTTCAGACACAAATATATCTGTTGAAAACAGTCTTGTGTAGGCCCGAGAAATACAAGTGTGGTTTTGCAGTTCCACGGGTCAAATCTCTGTATTATCCTGCTTTTTTGCATTTTTTGCCATAAAGAAAAACAGTAGTGTCTCCTGATTGTTCAGACACAAATATATCTGTTGAAAATAGTCTGGTGTAGGCCCGAGAAATACAAGTGTTGTTTTGCAGTTCCACGGGTCAAATCTCTGTATTATCCTGCTTTTTTGCATTTTTTGCCATAAAGAGAAAAAGTAGTGTCTCTCGATTGTTCAGACACAAATATATCTGTTGAAAATAGTCGGGTGTAGGCCCAAGAAATACAAGCGTGGTTTTGCAGTTCCACCGGTCAAATCTCTGTATTATCCTGCTTTTTTGCATTTTTTGCCGTAAAGAAAAACAGTAGTGTCTCCTGATTGTTCAGACACAAATATATCTGTTGAAAATAGTCTGGTGTAGGCCCAAAAAATACAAGTGTGGTTTTGCAGTTCCACGGTTCAAATCTCTGTATTATCCTGCTTTTTTGCATTTTTTGTCGTAAAGAAAAACAGCAGTGTCTCCTGATTGTTGACACAAATAAATCTGTTGAAAATAGTCTGGTGTAGGCCCGAGAAATACCAGTGTGGTTTTGCAGTTCCACGGGTCAAATCTCTGTATTATCCTGCTTTTTTGCATTTTTTGCCGTAAAGTAAAACAGCAGTGTCTCCTGATTGTTCAGACACAAAAATATCTGGTGACAATAGTTTGGTTTAGGCCCGAGAAATACAAGTGTGGTTTTGCAGTTCCACCGCTCAAATCTCTGTATTATCCTAATTTGTTTGCATTTTTTGCCATAAAGATATACAGTAGTGTCTCCTGATTGTTCATACACAAATATATCTGTTGAAAATAGTCTGGTGTAGGCCCGAGAAACACAAGTGTGGTTTTGCAGTTCCACGGGTCAAATCTCTGTATTATCCTGCTTTTTTGCATCTTTTGCCATAAAGAGAAAAAGTAGTGTCTCCCGATTGTTCAGACACAAATATATCTGTTGAAAATAGTCGGGTGTAGGCCCAAGAAATACAAGCGTGGTTTTGCAGTTCCACGGGTCAAATCTCTGTATTATCCTGCTTTTTTGCATTTTTTGCCGTAAAGAAAAACAGCAGTGTCTCCTGATTGTTCAGACACAAATATATCTGTTGAAAATAGTCTGGTGTAGGCCCGAGAAATACAAGTGTGGTTTTGCAGTTCCACGGGTCAAATCTCTGTATTATCCTGCTTTTTTGCATCTTTTGCTATAAAGAAAAACAGTAGTGTCTCCTGATTGTTCAGACACAAATATATCTGTTGAAAATAGTCTGGTGTAGGCCCGAGAAATGCAAGTGTGGTTTTGCAGTTCCACGGGTCAAATCTCTGTATTATCCTTCTTTTTTGCATTTTTTGCCATAAAGAGAAAAATTAGTGTCTCCTGATTGTTCAGACACAAATATATCTGTTGAAAATAGTCTGGTGTAGGCTCAAGAAATACAAGCGTGGTTTTGCAGTTCCACGGGTGAAATCTCTGTATTATCCTGCTTTTTTGCATTTTTTGCCTTAAAGAAAAACAGCAGTGTCTCCTGATTGTTCAGAGACAAATATATCTGTTGAAAATAGTCTGGTTTAGGACCGAGAAATACAAGTGTTGTTTTGCAGTTCCATGGGTTAAATCTCTGTATTATCCTGCTTTTTTGCATTTTTTGCCTTAAAGAAAAACTGTAGTGTCTCCAGATTGTTCAAACACAAATATATCTGTTGAAAATAGTTTGGTGTAGGCCCGAGAAATACAAGTGTAGTTTTGCAGTTCCTCGGGTCAAATCTCTGTATTATCCTTCTTTTGGCATTTTTTTCCGTAAAGAAAAACAGTAGTGTATCCTGATTGTTCAGACAAAAATATATCTGTTGAAAACAGTCTTGTGTAGGCCCGAGAAATACAAGTGTGGTTTTGCAGTTCCACGGGTCAAATCTCTGTATTATCCTGCTTTTTTGCATTTTTTGCCATAAAGAAAAACAGTAGTGTCTCATGATTGTTCAGACACAAATATATCTGTTGAAAATAGTCTGGTGTAGGCCCGAGAAATACAAGTGTTGTTTTGCAGTTCCACGGGTCAAATCTCTGTATTATCCTGCTTTTTTGCATTTTTTGCCATAAAGAGAAAAAGTAGTGTCTCCCGATTGTTCAGACACAAATATATCTGTTGAAAATAGTCGGGTGTAGGCCCAAGAAATACAAGTGTAGTTTGGCAGTTCCTCGGGTCAAATCTCTGTATTATCCTTCTTTTGGCATTTTTTTCCGTAAAGAAAAACAGTAGTGTCTCCTGATTGTTCAGACACAAATATATCTGTTGAAAACAGTCTTGTGTAGGCCCGAGAAATACAAGTGTGGTTTTGCAGTTCCACGGGTCAAATCTCTGTATTATCCTGCTTTTTTGCATTTTTTGCCATAAAGAAAAACAGTAGTGTCTCCTGATTGTTCAGACACAAATATATCTGTTGAAAATAGTCTGGTGTAGGCCCGAGAAATACAAGTGCGGTTTTGCAGTTCCACGGGTCAAAGCTCTGTATTATCCTGCTTTTTTGCATTTTTTGCCATAAAGAGTAAAAGTAGTGTCTCCCGATTGTTCAGACACAAATATATCTGTTGAAAATAGTCGGGTGTAGGCCCAAGAAATACAAGCGTGGTTTTGCAGATCCACGGGTCAAATCTCTGTATTATCCTGCTTTTTTGAATTTTTTGCCGTAAAGAAAAACAGTAGTGTCTCCTGATTGTTCAGACACAAATATATCTGTTGAAAATAGTCTGGTGTAGGCCCAAAAAATACAAGTGTGGTTTTGCAGTTCCACGGGTCAAATCTCTGTATTATCCTGCTTTTTTGCATTTTTTGTCGTAAAGAAAAACAACAGTGTCTCCTGATTGTTCACACAAATAAATCTGTTGAAAATAGTCTGGTGTAGGCCCGAGAAATACCAGTGTGGTTTTGCAGTTCCACGGGTCAAATCTCTGTATTATCTGCTTTTTTGCATTTTTTGCCATAAAGAAAAACAGTAGTGTCTCCTGATTGTTCAGACACAAATATATCTGTTGAAAATAGTCTGGTGTAGGCCCGAGAAATACAAGTGTTGTTTTGCAGTTCCACGGGTCAAATCTCTGTATTATCCTGCTTTTTTGCATTTTTTGCCATAAAGAGAAAAAGTAGTGTCTCCCGATTGTTCAGACACAAATATATCTGTTGAAAATAGTCGGGTGTAGGCCCAAGAAATACAAGTGTAGTTTGGCAGTTCCTCGGGTCAAATCTCTGTATTATCCTTCTTTTGGCATTTTTTTCCGTAAAGAAAAACAGTAGTGTCTCCTGATTGTTCAGACACAAATATATCTGTTGAAAACAGTCTTGTGTAGGCCCTAGAAATACAAGTGTGGTTTTGCAGTTCCACGGGTCAAATCTCTGTATTATCCTGCTTTTTTGCATTTTTTGCCATAAAGAAAAACAGTAGTGTCTCCTGATTGTTCAGACACAAATATATCTGTTGAAAATAGTCTGGTGTAGGCCCGAGAAATACAAGTGCGGTTTTGCAGTTCCACGGGTCAAAGCTCTGTATTATCCTGCTTTTTTGCATTTTTTGCCATAAAGAGTAAAAGTAGTGTCTCCCGATTGTTCAGACACAAATATATCTGTTGAAAATAGTCGGGTGTAGGCCCAAGAAATACAAGCGTGGTTTTGCAGATCCACGGGTCAAATCTCTGTATTATCCTGCTTTTTTGAATTTTTTGCCGTAAAGAAAAACAGTAGTGTCTCCTGATTGTTCAGACACAAATATATCTGTTGAAAATAGTCTGGTGTAGGCCCAAAAAATACAAGTGTGGTTTTGCAGTTCCACGGGTCAAATCTCTGTATTATCCTGCTTTTTTGCATTTTTTGTCGTAAAGAAAAACAGCAGTGTCTCCTGATTGTTCACACAAATAAATCTGTTGAAAATAGTCTGGTGTAGGCCCGAGAAATACCAGTGTGGTTTTGCAGTTCCACGGGTCAAATCTCTGTATTATCTGCTTTTTTGCATTTTTTGCCATAAAGAAAAACAGTAGTGTCTCCTGATTGTTCAGACACAAATATATCTGTTGAAAATAGTCTGGTGTAGGCCCGAGAAATACAAGTGCGGTTTTGCAGTTCCACGGGTCAAATCTCTGTATTATCCTGCTTTTTTGCATTTTTTGCCATAAAGAGTAAAAGTAGTGTCTCCCGATTGTTCAGACACAAATATATCTGTTGAAAATAGTCGGGTGTAGGCCCAAGAAATGCAAGCGTGGTTTTGCAGTTCCACGGGTCAAATCTCTGTATTATCCTGCTTTTTTTAATTTTTTGCCGTAAAGAAAAACAGTAGTGTCTCCTGATTGTTCAGACACAAATATATCTGTTGAAAATAGTCTGGTGTAGGCCCAAAAAATACAAGTGTGGTTTTGCAGTTCCACGGGTCAAATCTCTGTATTATCCTGCTTTTTTGCATTTTTTGTCGTAAAGAAAAACAGCAGTGTCTCCTGATTGTTCACACAAATAAATCTGTTGAAAATAGTCTGGTGTAGGCCCGAGAAATACCAGTGTGGTTTTGCAGTTCCACGGGTCAAATCTCTGTATTATCTGCTTTTTTGCATTTTTTGCTGTAAAGAAAAACAGTAGTGTCTCCTGATTGTTCAGACACAAATATATCTGTTGAAAATAGTCTGGTGTAGGCCCGAGAAATGCAAGTGTGGTTTTGAAGTTCCACGGGTCAAATCTCTGTATTATCCAGCTTTTTTGCATTTTTTGCTGTAAAGAAAAACAGTAGTGTCTCCTGATTGTTCAGACACAAATATATCTGTTGAAAATAGTCTGGTGTAGGCCCGAGAAATGCAAGTGTGGTTTTGCAGTTACACGGGTCAAATCTCTGTATTATCCAGCTTTTTTGCATTTTTTGCTGTAAAGAAAAACAGTAGTGTCTCCTGATTGTTCACACAAATAAATCTGTTGAAAATAGTCTGGTGTAGGCCCGAGAAATACCAGTGTGGTTTTGCAGTTCCACGGGTCAAATCTCTGTATTATCTGCTTTTTTGCATTTTTTGCCATAAAGAAAAACAGTAGTGTCTCCAGATTGCTCAGACACAAATATATCTGTTGAAAATAGTCTGGTGTAGGCCCGAGAAATACAAGTGTGGTTTTGCAGTTCCATGGGTTAAATCTCTGTATTATCCTTCTTTTTTGCATTTTTTGCATTAAAGAAAAACAGTAGTGTCTCCAGATTGTTCAGACACAAATATATCTGTTGAAAATAGCCTGGTGTAGGCCCGAGAAATACAAGTGTAGTTTTGCAGTTCCTCGGGTCAAATCTCTGTATTATCCTGCTTTTTTGCATTTTTTGCCATAAAGAGAGAAAGTAGTGTCTCCCGATTTATCAGACACAAATATATCTGTTGAAAATAGTCGGGTGTAGGCCCAAGAAATACAAGCGTGGTTTTGCAGTTCCACGGGTCAAATCTCTGTATTATCCTGCTTTTTTGCATTTTTTGCCGTAAAGAAAAACAGTAGTGTCTCCTGATTGTTCAGACACAAATATATCTGTTGAAAATAGTCTGGTGTAGGCCCGAGAAACACAAGTGTGGTTTTGCAGTTCCACGGGTCAAATCTCTGTATTATCCTGCTTTTTTGCATTTTTTGCCATAAAGAGAAAAAGTAGTGTCTCCCGATTGTTCAGACACAAATATATCTGTTGAAAATAGTCGGGTGTAGGCCCAAGAAATACAAGCGTGGTTTTGCAGTTCCACGGGTCAAATCTCTGTATTATCCTGCTTTTTTGCATTTTTTGCCGTAAAGAAAAACAGCAGTGTCTCCTAATTGTTCAGACACAAATATATCTGTTGAAAATAGTCTGGTGTAGGCCCGAGAAATACAAGTGTGGTTTTGCAGTTCCACGGGTCAAATCTCTGTATTATCCTGCTTTTTTGCATCTTTTGCTATAAAGAAAAACAGTATTGTCTCCTGATTGTTCAGACACAAATATATCTGTTGAAAATAGTCTGGTGTAGGCCCGAGAAATGCAAGTGTGGTTTTGCAGTTCCACGGGTCAAATCTCTGTATTATCCTGCTTTTTTGCATTTTTTGCCATAAAGAGAAAAATTAGTGTCTCCTGATTGTTCAGACACAAATATATCTGTTGAAAATAGTCTGGTGTAGGCTCAAGAAATACAAGCGTGGTTTTGCAGTTCCACGGGTGAAATCTCTGTATTATCCTGCTTTTTTGCATTTTTTGCCGTAAAGAAAAACAGCAGTGTCTCCTGATTGTTCAGAGACAAATATATCTGTTGAAAATAGTCTGGTTTAGGACCGAGAAATACAAGTGTTGTTTTGCAGTTCCATGGGTTAAATCTCTGTATTATCCTGCTTTTTTGCATTTTTTGCCTTAAAGAAAAACAGTAGTGTCTCCAGATTGTTCAAACACAAATATATCTGTTGAAAATAGTTTGGTGTAGGCCCGAGAAATACAAGTGTAGTTTTGCAGTTCCTCGGGTCAAATCTCTGTATTATCCTTCTTTTGGCATTTTTTTCCGTAAAGAAAAACAGTAGTGTATCCTGATTGTTCAGACAAAAATATATCTGTTGAAAACAGTCTTGTGTAGGCCCGAGAAATACAAGTGTGGTTTTGCAGTTCCACGGGTCAAATCTCTGTATTATCCTGCTTTTTTGCATTTTTTGCCATAAAGAAAAACAGTAGTGTCTCCTGATTGTTCAGACACAAATATATCTGTTGAAAATAGTCTGGTGTAGGCCCGAGAAATACAAGTGTTGTTTTGCAGTTCCACGGGTCAAATCTCTGTATTATCCTGCTTTTTTGCATTTTTTGCCATAAAGAGAAAAAGTAGTGTCTCCCGATTGTTCAGACACAAATATATCTGTTGAAAATAGTCGGGTGTAGGCCCAAGAAATACAAGTGTAGTTTGGCAGTTCCTCGGGTCAAATCTCTGTATTATCCTTCTTTTGGCATTTTTTTCCGTAAAGAAAAACAGTAGTGTCTCCTGATTGTTCAGACACAAATATATCTGTTGAAAACAGTCTTGTGTAGGCCCTAGAAATACAAGTGTGGTTTTGCAGTTCCACGGGTCAAATCTCTGTATTATCCTGCTTTTTTGCATTTTTTGCCATAAAGAAAAACAGTAGTGTCTCCTGATTGTTCAGACACAAATATATCTGTTGAAAATAGTCTGGTGTAGGCCCGAGAAATACAAGTGCGGTTTTGCAGTTCCACGGGTCAAAGCTCTGTATTATCCTGCTTTTTTGAATTTTTTGCCGTAAAGAAAAACAGTAGTGTCTCCTGATTGTTCAGACACAAATATATCTGTTGAAAATAGTCTGGTGTAGGCCCAAAAAATACAAGTGTGGTTTTGCAGTTCCACGGGTCAAATCTCTGTATTATTCTGCTTTTTTGCATTTTTTGTCGTAAAGAAAAACAGCAGTGTCTCCTGATTTTTCACACAAATAAATCTGTTGAAAATAGTCTGGTGTAGGCCCGAGAAATACCAGTGTGGTTTTGCAGTTCCACGGGTCAAATCTCTGTATTATCTGCTTTTTTGCATTTTTTGCCATAAAGAAAAACAGTAGTGTCTCCTGATTGTTCAGACACAAATATATCTGTTGAAAATAGTCTGGTGTAGGCCCGAGAAATACAAGTGCGGTTTTGCAGTTCCACGGGTCAAATCTCTGTATTATCCTGCTTTTTTGCATTTTTTGCCATGAAGAGTAAAAGTAGTGTCTCCCGATTGTTCAGACACAAATATATCTGTTGAAAATAGTCGGGTGTAGGCCCAAGAAATGCAAGCGTGGTTTTGCAGTTCCACGGGTCAAATCTCTGTATTATCCTGCTTTTTTTAATTTTTTGCCGTAAAGAAAAACAGTAGTGTCTCCTGATTGTTCAGACACAAATATATCTGTTGAAAATAGTCTGGTGTAGGCCCAAAAAATACAAGTGTGGTTTTGCAGTTCCACGGGTCAAATCTCTGTATTATCCTGCTTTTTTGCATTTTTTGTCGTAAAGAAAAACAGCAGTGTCTCCTGATTGTTCACACAAATAAATCTGTTGAAAATAGTCTGGTGTAGGCCCGAGAAATACCAGTGTGGTTTTGCAGTTCCACGGGTCAAATCTCTGTATTATCTGCTTTTTTGCATTTTTTGCCATAAAGAAAAACAGTAGTGTCTCCAGATTGCTCAGACACAAATATATCTGTTGAAAATAGTCTGGTGTAGGCCCGAGAAATGCAAGTGTGGTTTTGAAGTTCCACGGGTCAAATCTCTGTATTATCCAGCTTTTTTGCATTTTTTGCTGTAAAGAAAAACAGTAGTGTCTCCTGATTGTTCAGACACAAATATATCTGTTGAAAATAGTCTGGTGTAGGCCCGAGAAATGCAAGTGTGGTTTTGCAGTTACACGGGTCAAATCTCTGTATTATCCAGCTTTTTTGCATTTTTTGCTGTAAAGAAAAACAGTAGTGTCTCCTGATTGTTCAGACACAAATATATCTGTTGAAAATAGTCTGGTGTAGGCCCGAGAAATACAAGTGTGGTTTTGCAGTTCCATGGGTTAAATCTCTGTATTATCCTGCTTTTTTGCATTTTTTGCATTAAAGAAAAACAGTAGTGTCTCCAGATTGTTCAGACACAAATATATCTGTTGAAAATAGCCTGGTGTAGGCCCGAGAAATACAAGTGTAGTTTTGCAGTTCCTCGGGTCAAATCTCTGTATTATCCTTCTTTTGGCATTTTTTTTTGTAAAGAAAAACAGTAGTGTCTCCTGATTGTTCAGACACAAATATATCTGTTGAAAACAGTCTTGTGTAGGCCCGAGAAATACAAGTGTGGTTTTGCAGTTCCACGGGTCAAATCTCTGTATTATCCTGCTTTTTTGCATTTTTTGCCATAAAGAAAAACAGTAGTGTCTCCTGATTGTTCAGACACAAATATATCTGTTGAAAAAAGTCTGGTGTAGGCCCGAGAAACACAAGTGCGGTTTTGCAGTTCCACGGGTCAAATCTCTGTATTATCCTGCTTTTTTGCATTTTTTGCCATAAAGAGAGAAAGTAGTGTCTCCCGATTGTTCAGACACAAATATATCTGTTGAAAATAGTCGGGTGTAGGCCCAAGAAATACAAGCGTGGTTTTGCAGTTCCACGGGTCAAATCTCTGTATTATCCTGCTTTTTTGAATTTTTTGCCGTAAAGAAAAACAGTAGTGTCTCCTGATTGTTCAGACACAAATATATCTGTTGAAAATAGTCTGGTGTAGGCCCAAAAAATACAAGTGTGGTTTTGCAGTTCCACGGGTCAAATCTCTGTATTATCCTGCTTTTTTGCATTTTTTGTCGTAAAGAAAAACAACAGTGTCTCCTGATTGTTCACACAAATAAATCTGTTGAAAATAGTCTGGTGTAGGCCCGAGAAATACCAGTGTGGTTTTGCAGTTCCACGGGTCAAATCTCTGTATTATCTGCTTTTTTGCATTTTTTGCCATAAAGAAAAACAGTAGTGTCTCCAGATTGCTCAGACACAAATATATCTGTTGAAAATAGTCTGGTGTAGGCCCGAGAAATGCAAGTGTGGTTTTGCAGTTCCACGGGTCAAATCTCTGTATTATCCAGCTTTTTTGCATTTTTTGCTGTAAAGAAAAACAGTAGTGTCTCCTGATTGTTCAGACACAAATATATCTGTTGAAAACAGTCTTGTGTAGGCCCGAGAAATACAAGTGTGGTTTTGCAGTTCCACGGGTCAAATCTCTGTATTATCCTGCTTTTTTGCATTTTTTGCCATAAAGAAAAACAGTAGTGTCTCCTGATTGTTCAGACACAAATATATCTGTTGAAAATAGTCTGGTGTAGGCCCGAGAAATACAAGTGTGCTTTTGCAGTTCCACGGGTCAAATCTCTGTATTATCCTGTTTTTTTTTGCATTTTTTGCCATAAAGAAAAACAGTAGTGTCTCCTGATTGTTCAGACACAAATATATCTGTTGAAAATAGTCTGGTGTAGGCCCGAGAAATGCAAGTGTGGTTTTGCAGTTCCACGGGTCAAATCTCTGTATTATCCTGCTTTTTTGAATTTTTTGCCGTAAAGAAAAACAGTAGTGTCTCCTGATTGTTCAGACACAAATATATCTGTTGAAAATAGTCTGGTGTAGGCCCAAAAAATACAAGTGTGGTTTTGCAGTTCCACGGGTCAAATCTCTGTATTATCCTGCTTTTTTGCATTTTTTGTCGTAAAGAAAAACAGCAGTGTCTCCTGATTGTTCACACAAATAAATCTGTTGAAAATAGTCTGGTGTAGGCCCAAGAAATACCAGTGTGGTTTTGCAGTTCCACGGGTCAAATCTCTGTATTATCTGCTTTTTTGCATTTTTTGCCATAAAGAAAAACAGTAGTGTCTCCAGATTGCTCAGACACAAATATATCTGTTGAAAATAGTCTGGTGTAGGCCCGAGAAATGCAAGTGTGGTTTTGCAGTTCCACGGGTCAAATCTCTGTATTATCCAGCTTTTTTGCATTTTTTGCTGTAAAGAAAAACAGTAGTGTCTCCTGATTGTTCAGACACAAATATATCTGTTGAAAACAGTCTTGTGTAGGCCCGAGAAATACAAGTGTGGTTTTGCAGTTCCACGGGTCAAATCTCTGTATTATCCTGCTTTTTTGCATTTTTTGCCATAAAGAAAAACAGTAGTGTCTCCTGATTGTTCAGACACAAATATATCTGTTGAAAATAGTCTGGTGTAGGCCCGAGAAATACAAGTGTGCTTTTGCAGTTCCACGGGTCAAATCTCTGTATTATCCTGTTTTTTTTTGCATTTTTGCCATAAAGAAAAACAGTAGTGTCTCCTGATTGTTCAGACACAAATATATCTGTTGAAAATAGTCTGGTGTAGGCCCGAGAAATGCAAGTGTGGTTTTGCAGTTCCACGGGTCAAATCTCTATATTATCCTGCCTTTTTGCATTTTTTGCCATAAAGAAAAACAGTAGTGTCTCCTGATTGTTCAGACACAAATATATCTGTTGAAAAAAGTCTGGTGTAGGCCCGAGAAACACAAGTGCGGTTTTGCAGTTCCACGGGTCAAATCTCTGTATTATCCTGCTTTTTTGCATTTTTTGCCATAAAGAGAGAAAGTAGTGTCTCCCGATTGTTCAGACACAAATATATCTGTTGAAAATAGTCGGGTGTAGGCCCAAGAAATACAAGCGTGGTTTTGCAGTTCCACGGGTCAAATCTCTGTATTATCCTGCTTTTTTGAATTTTTTGCCGTAAAGAAAAACAGTAGTGTCTCCTGATTGTTCAGACACAAATATATCTGTTGAAAATAGTCTGGTGTAGGCCCAAAAAATACAAGTGTGGTTTTGCAGTTCCACGGGTCAAATCTCTGTATTATCCTGCTTTTTTGCATTTTTTGTCGTAAAGAAAAACAACAGTGTCTCCTGATTGTTCACACAAATAAATCTGTTGAAAATAGTCTGGTGTAGGCCCGAGAAATACCAGTGTGGTTTTGCAGTTCCACGGGTCAAATCTCTGTATTATCTGCTTTTTTGCATTTTTTGCCATAAAGAAAAACAGTAGTGTCTCCAGATTGCTCAGACACAAATATATCTGTTGAAAATAGTCTGGTGTAGGCCCGAGAAATGCAAGTGTGGTTTTGCAGTTCCACGGGTCAAATCTCTGTATTATCCAGCTTTTTTGCATTTTTTGCTGTAAAGAAAAACAGTAGTGTCTCCTGATTGTTCAGACACAAATATATCTGTTGAAAACAGTCTTGTGTAGGCCCGAGAAATACAAGTGTGGTTTTGCAGTTCCACGGGTCAAATCTCTGTATTATCCTGCTTTTTTGCATTTTTTGCCATAAAGAAAAACAGTAGTGTCTCCTGATTGTTCAGACACAAATATATCTGTTGAAAATAGTCTGGTGTAGGCCCGAGAAATACAAGTGTGCTTTTGCAGTTCCACGGGTCAAATCTCTGTATTATCCTGTTTTTTTTTGCATTTTTTGCCATAAAGAAAAACAGTAGTGTCTCCTGATTGTTCAGACACAAATATATCTGTTGAAAATAGTCTGGTGTAGGCCCGAGAAATGCAAGTGTGGTTTTGCAGTTCCACGGGTCAAATCTCTGTATTATCCTGCTTTTTTGAATTTTTTGCCGTAAAGAAAAACAGTAGTGTCTCCTGATTGTTCAGACACAAATATATCTGTTGAAAATAGTCTGGTGTAGGCCCAAAAAATACAAGTGTGGTTTTGCAGTTCCACGGGTCAAATCTCTGTATTATCCTGCTTTTTTGCATTTTTTGTCGTAAAGAAAAACAGCAGTGTCTCCTGATTGTTCACACAAATAAATCTGTTGAAAATAGTCTGGTGTAGGCCCAAGAAATACCAGTGTGGTTTTGCAGTTCCACGGGTCAAATCTCTGTATTATCTGCTTTTTTGCATTTTTTGCCATAAAGAAAAACAGTAGTGTCTCCAGATTGCTCAGACACAAATATATCTGTTGAAAATAGTCTGGTGTAGGCCCGAGAAATGCAAGTGTGGTTTTGCAGTTCCACGGGTCAAATCTCTGTATTATCCAGCTTTTTTGCATTTTTTGCTGTAAAGAAAAACAGTAGTGTCTCCTGATTGTTCAGACACAAATATATCTGTTGAAAACAGTCTTGTGTAGGCCCGAGAAATACAAGTGTGGTTTTGCAGTTCCACGGGTCAAATCTCTGTATTATCCTGCTTTTTTGCATTTTTTGCCATAAAGAAAAACAGTAGTGTCTCCTGATTGTTCAGACACAAATATATCTGTTGAAAATAGTCTGGTGTAGGCCCGAGAAATACAAGTGTGCTTTTGCAGTTCCACGGGTCAAATCTCTGTATTATCCTGTTTTTTTTTGCATTTTTGCCATAAAGAAAAACAGTAGTGTCTCCTGATTGTTCAGACACAAATATATCTGTTGAAAATAGTCTGGTGTAGGCCCGAGAAATGCAAGTGTGGTTTTGCAGTTCCACGGGTCAAATCTCTATATTATCCTGCCTTTTTGCATTTTTTGCCATAAAGAGAAAAATTAGTGTCTCCTGATTGTTCAGACACAAATATATCTGTTGAAAATAGTCTGGTGTAGGCTCAAGAAATACAAGCGTGGTTTTGCAGTTACACGGGTGAAATCTCTGTATTATCCTGCTTTTTTGCATTTTTTGCCGTAAAGAAAAACAGCAGTGTCTCCTGATTGTTGACACAAATAAATCTGTTGAAAATAGTCTGGTGTAGGCCCGAGAAATACCAGTGTGGTTTTGCAGTTCCACGGGTCAAATCTCTGTATTATCCAGCTTTTTTGCATTTTTTGCTGTAAAGAAAAACATTAGTGTCTCCTGAGTGTTCAGACACAAATATATCTGTTGAAAATAGTCTGGTGTAGGCCCGAGAAATAGAAGTGTGGTTTTGCAGTTCCGCGGGTCAAATCTCTGTATTATCCTGCTTTTTTGCATTTTTTGCCATAAAGAGAAAAAGTAGTGTCTCCCGATTGTTCAGACACAAATATATCTGTTGAAAATAGTCTGGTGTAGGCCCAAAAAATACAAGTGTGGTTTTGCAGTTCCACGGGTCAAATCTCTGTATTATCCTGCTTTTTTGCATTTTTTGTCGTAAAGAAAAACATCAGTGTCTCCTGATTGTTCACACAAATAAATCTGTTGAAAATAGTCTGGAGTAGGCCCGAGAAATACCAGTGTGGTTTTGCAGTTCCACGGGTCAAATCTCTGTATTATCTGCTTTTTTGCATTTTTTGCCATAAAGAAAAACAGTAGTGTCTCCAGATTGCTCAGACACAAATATATCTGTTGAAAATAGTCTGGTGTAGGCCCGAGAAATGCAAGTGTGGTTTTGCAGTTCCACGGGTCAAATCTCTGTATTATCCTGCTTTTTTGCATTTTTGCCATAAAGAGAAAAAGTAGTGTCTCCTGATTGTTCATACACAAATATATCTGTTGAAAATAGTCTGGTGTAGGCCCAAGAAATACAAGTGTGGTTTTGCAGTTCCACGGGTCAAATCTCTGTATTATCCTGCTTTTTTGCATTTTTTGCCGTAAAGTAAAACAGCAGTGTCTCCTGATTGTTCAGACACAAAAATATCTGGTGAAAATAGTTTTTTTAGGCCCGAGAAATACAAGTGTGGTTTTGCAGTTCCACCGCTCAAATCTCTGTATTATCCTGCTTTTTTGCATTTTTTGCCATAAAGAAAAACAGTAGTGTCTCCTGATTGCTCAGACACAAATATATCTGTTGAAAATAGTCTGGTGTAGGAACGAGAAACACAAGTGTGGTTTTGCAGTTCCACGGGTCAAATCTCTGTATTATCCTGCTTTTTTGCATTTTTTGCCATAAAGAGAAAAAGTAGTGTCTCCAGATTGTTCAGACACAAATATATCTGTTGAAAATAGTCGGGTGTAGGCCCAAGAAATACAAGCGTTGTTTTGCAGTTCCACGGGTCAACTCTCTGTATTATCCTGCTTTTTTGCATTTTTTGCCGTAAAGAAAAACAGCAGTGTCTCCTGATTGTTCAGACACAAATATATCTGTTGAAAATAGTCTGGTGTAGGCCCGAGAAATACAAGTGTGGTTTTGAAGTTCCACGGGTCAAATCTCTGTATTATCCTGCTTTTTTGCATTTTTTGCCTTAAAGAAAAACAGTAGTGTCTCCAGATTGTTCAGACACAAATATATCTGTTGAAAATAATCTGGTGTAGGCCCGAGAAATACAAGTGTAGTTTTGCAGTTCCTCGGGTCAAATCTCTGTATTATCCTTCTTTTGGCATTTTTTTCCGTAAAGAAAAACAGTAGTGTCTCCTGATTGTCCAGACACAAATATATCTGTTGAAAACAGTCTTGTGTAGGCCCGAGAAATACAAGTGTGGTTTTGCAGTTCCACGAGTCAAATCTCTGTATTATCCTGCTTTTTTGCATTTTTTGCCATAAAGAAAAACAGTAGTGTCTCCTGATTGTTCAGACACAAATATATCTGTTGAAAATAGTCTGGTGTAGGCCCGAGAAATACAAGTGCGGTTTTGCAGTTCCACAGGTCAAATCTCTGTATTATCCTGCTTTTTAGCATTTTTTGCCATAAAGAAAAAAAGTAGTGTCTCCCGATTGTTCAGACACAAATATATCTGTTGAAAATAGTCGGGTGTAGGCCCAAGAAATACAAGCGTGGTTTTGCAGTTCCACGGGTCAAATCTCTGTATTATCCTGCTTTTTTGAATTTTTTGCCGTAAAGTGTAAAAGTAGTGTCTCCTGATTGTTCAGACACAAATATATCTGTTGAAAATAGTCTGGTGTAGGCCCGAGAAATACAAGTTTGGTTTTGCAGTTCCACGGGTCAAATCTCTGTATTATCCTGCTTTTTTGCATTTTTTGCCATAAAGACAAAAAGTAGTGTCTCCTGATTGTTCAGACACAAAAATATCTGGTGAAAATAGTTTGGTTTAGGCCCGAGAAATACAAGTGTGGTTTTGCAGTTCCACCGCTCAAATCTCTGTATTATCCTGCTTTTTTGCATTGTTTGCCATAAAGAAAAACAGTAGTGTCTCCTGATTGTTCAGACACAAATATATCTGTTGAAAATAGTCTGGTGTAGGCCCGAGAAACACAAGTGTGGTTTTGCAGTTCCACGGGTCAAATCTCTGTATTATCCTGCTTTTTTGCATTTTTTGCCATAAAGAGAAAAAGTAGTGTCTCCCGATTGTTCAGACACAAATATATCTGTTGAAAATAGTCGGGTGTAGGCCCAAGAAATACAAGTGTGGTTTTGCAGTTCCACGGGTCAAATCTCTGTATTATCCTGCTTTTTTGCATTTTTTGCCATAAAGAAAAACAGTAGTGTCTCCAGATTGTTCAGACACAAATATATCTGTTGAAAATAGTCTGGTGTAGGCCCGAGAAATACAAGTGTGGTTTTGCAGTTCCACGGATCAAATCTCTGTATTATCCTGTTTTTTTTGCATTTTTTGCCATAAAGAAAAACAGTAGTGTCTCCTGATTGTTCAGACACAAATATATCTGTTGAAAATAGTCTGGTGTAGGCCCGAGAAATGCAAGTGTGGTTTTGCAGTTCCACGGGTCAAATCTCTGTATTATCCTGCTTTTTTGCATTTTTTGCCATAAAGAGAAAAAATAGTGTCTCCTGATTGTTCAGACACAAATATATCTGTTGAAAATAGTCTGGTGTAGGCTCAAGAAATACAAGCATGGTTTTGCAGTTCCACGGGTGAAATCTCTGTATTATCCTGCTTTTTTGCATTTTTTGCCGTAAAGAAAAACAGCAGTGTCTCCTGATTGTTCAGAGACAAATATATCTGTTGAAAATAGTCTGGTTTAGGACCGAGAAATACAAGTGTTGTTTTACAGTTCCATGGGTTAAATCTCTGTATTATCCTGCTTTTTTGCATTTTTTGCCTTAAAGAAAAACAGTAGTGTCTCCAGATTGTTCAAACACAAATATATCTGTTGAAAATAGTTTGGTGTAGGCCCGAGAAATACAAGTGTAGTTTTGCAGTTCCTCGGGTCAAATCTCTGTATTATCCTTCTTTTGGCATTTTTTTTTGTAAAGAAAAACAGTAGTGTCTCCTGATTGTTCAGACACAAATATATCTGTTGAAAACAGTCTTGTGTAGGCCCGAGAAATACAAGTGTGGTTTTGCAGTTCCACGGGTCAAATCTCTGTATTATCCTGCTTTTTTGCATTTTTTGCCATAAAGAAAAACAGTAGTGTCTCCTGATTGTTCAGACACAAATATATCTGTTGAAAATAGTCTGGTGTAGGCCCGAGAAACACAAGTGCGGTTTTGCAGTTCCACGGGTCAAATCTCTGTATTATCCTGCTTTTTTGAATTTTTTGCCGTAAAGAAAAACAGTAGTGTCTCCTGATTGTTCAGACACAAATATATCTGTTGAAAATAGTCTGGTGTAGGCCCAAAAAATACAAGTGTGGTTTTGCAATTCCACGGGTCAAATCTCTGTATTATCCTGCTTTTTTGCATTTTTTGTCGTAAAGAAAAACAGCAGTGTCTCCTGATTGTTCACACAAATAAATCTGTTGAAAATAGTCTGGTGTAGGCCCGAGAAATACCAGTGTGGTTTTGCAGTTCCACGGGTCAAATCTCTGTATTATCTGCTTTTTTGCATTTTTTGCCATAAAGAAAAACAGTAGTGTCTCCAGATTGCTCAGACACAAATATATCTGTTGAAAATAGTCTGGTGTAGGCCCGAGAAATGCAAGTGTGGTTTTGCAGTTCCACGAGTCAAATCTCTGTATTATCCAGCTTTTTTGCATTTTTTGCTGTAAAGAAAAACAGTAGTGTCTCCTGATTGTTCAGACACAAATATATCTGTTGAAAACAGTCTTGTGTAGGCCCGAGAAATACAAGTGTGGTTTTGCAGTTCCACGGGTCAAATCTCTGTATTATCCTGCTTTTTTGCATTTTTTGCCATAAAGAAAAACAGTAGTGTCTCCTGATTGTTCAGACACAAATATATCTGTTGAAAATAGTCTGGTGTAGGCCCGAGAAATACAAGTGTGCTTTTGCAGTTCCACGGGTCAAATCTCTGTATTATCCTGTTTTTTTTTGCATTTTTTGCCATAAAGAAAAACAGTAGTGTCTCCTGATTGTTCAGACACAAATATATCTGTTGAAAATAGTCTGGTGTAGGCCCGAGAAATGCAAGTGTGGTTTTGCAGTTCCACGGGTCAAATCTCTATATTATCCTGCCTTTTTGCATTTTTTGCCATAAAGAGAAAAATTAGTGTCTCCTGATTGTTCAGACACAAATATATCTGTTGAAAATAGTCTGGTGTAGGCACAAGAAATACAAGCGTGGTTTTGCAGTTACACGGGTGAAATCTCTGTATTATCCTGCTTTTTTGCATTTTTTGCCGTAAAGAAAAACAGCAGTGTCTCCTGATTGTTCAGAGACAAATATATCTGTTGAAAATAGTCTGGTTTAGGACCGAGAAATACAAGTGTTGTTTTGCAGTTCCATGGGTTAAATCTCTGTACTATCCTGCTTTTTTGCATTTTTTGCCTTAAAGAAAAACAGTAGTGTCTCCAGATTGTTCAAACACAAATATATCTGTTGAAAATAGTTTGGTGTAGGCCCGAGAAATACAAGTGTAATTTTGCAGTTCCTCGGGTCAAATCTCTGTATTATCATTCTTTTGGCATTTTTTTCCGTAAAGAAAAACAGTAGTGTATCCTGATTGTTCAGACACAAATATATCTGTTGAAAACAGTCTTGTGTAGGCCCGAGAAATACAAGTGTTTTTGCAGTTCCACGGGTCAAATTTCTGTATTATCCTGCTTTTTTGCATTTTTTGCCATAAAGAAAAACAGTAGTGTCTCCTGATTGTTCAGACACAAATATATCTGTTGAAAATAGTCTGGTGTAGGCCCGAGAAATACAAGTGTGGTTTTGCAGTTCCACGGGTCAAATCTCTGTATTATCCTGCTTTTTTGCATTTTTTGCCATAAAGAGAAAAAGTAGTGTCTCCCGAATGTTCAGACACAAATATATCTGTTGAAAATAGTCGGGTGTAGGCCCAAGAAATACAAGCATGGTTTTGCAGTTCCACGGGTCAAATCTCTGTATTATCCTGCTTTTTTGAATTTTTTGCCGTAAAGAAAAACAGTAGTGTCTCCTGATTGTTCAGACACAAATATATCTGTTGAAAATAGTCTGGTGTAGGCCCAAAAAATACAAGTGTGGTTTTGCAGTTCCACGGTTCAAATCTCTGTATTATCCTGCTTTTTTGCATTTTTTGTCGTAAAGAAAAACAGCAGTGTCTCCTGATTGTTGACACAAATAAATCTGTTGAAAATAGTCTGGTGTAGGCCCGAGAAATACCAGTGTGGTTTTGCAGTTCCACGGGTCAAATCTCTGTATTATCCTGCTTTTTTGCATTTTTTTGCCATAAAGAAAAACAGTAGTGTCTCCAGATTGCTCAGACACAAATATATCTGTTGAAAATAGTCTGGTGCAGGCCCGAGAAATGCAAGTGTGGTTTTGCAGTTCCACGGTTCAAATCTCTGTATTATCCAGCTTTTTTGCATTTTTTGCTGTAAAGAAAAACATTAGTGTCTCCTGAGTGTTCAGACACAAATATATCTGTTGAAAATAGTCTGGTGTAGGCCCGAGAAATAGAAGTGTGGTTTTGCAGTTCCGCGGGTCAAATCTCTGTATTATCCTGCTTTTTTGCATTTTTTGCCATAAAGAGAAAAAGTAGTGTCTCCCGATTGTTCAGACACAAATATATCTGTTGAAAATAGTCTGGTGTAGGCCCAAAAAATACAAGTGTGGTTTTGCAGTTCCACGGGTCAAATCTCTGTATTATCCTGCTTTTTTGCATTTTTTGTCGTAAAGAAAAACATCAGTGTCTCCTGATTGTTCACACAAATAAATCTGTTGAAAATAGTCTGGAGTAGGCCCGAGAAATACCACTGTGGTTTTGCAGTTCCACGGGTCAAATCTCTGTATTATCTGCTTTTTTGCATTTTTTGCCATAAAGAAAAACAGTAGTGTCTCCAGATTGCTCAGACACAAATATATCTGTTGAAAATAGTCTGGTGTAGGCCCGAGAAATGCAAGTGTGGTTTTGCAGTTCCACGGGTCAAATCTCTGTATTATCCTGCTTTTTTGCATTTTTGCCATAAAGAGAAAAAGTAGTGTCTCCTGATTGTTCATACACAAATATATCTGTTGAAAATAGTCTGGTGTAGGCCCAAGAAATACAAGTGTGGTTTTGCAGTTCCACGGGTCAAATCTCTGTATTATAATGCTTTTTTGCATTTTTTGCCGTAAAGTAAAACAGCAGTGTCTCCTGATTGTTCAGACACAAAAATATCTGGTGAAAATAGTTTGGTTTAGGCCCGAGAAATACAAGTGTGGTTTTGCAGTTCCACCGCTCAAATCTCTGTATTATCCTGCTTTTTTGCATTTTTTGCCATAAAGAAAAACAGTAGTGTCTCCTGATTGCTCAGACACAAATATATCTGTTGAAAATAGTCTGGTGTAGGAACGAGAAACACAAGTGTGGTTTTGCAGTTCCACGGGTCAAATCTCTGTATTATCCTGCTTTTTTGCATTTTTTGCCATAAAGAGAAAAAGTAGTGTCTCCAGATTGTTCAGACACAAATATATCTGTTGAAAATAGTCGGGTGTAGGCCCAAGAAATACAAGCGTTGTTTTGCAGTTCCACGGGTCAACTCTCTGTATTATCCTGCTTTTTTGCATTTTTTGCCGTAAAGAAAAACAGCAGTGTCTCCTGATTGTTCAGACACAAATATATCTGTTGAAAATAGTCTGGTGTAGGCCCGAGAAATACAAGTGTGGTTTTGAAGTTCCACGGGTCAAATCTCTGTATTATCCTGCTTTTTTGCATCTTTTGCCATAAAGAAAAACAGTAGTGTCTCCTGATTGTTCAGACACAAATATATCTGATGAAAATAGTCTGGTTTAGGACCGAGAAATACAAGTGTTGTTTTGCAGTTCCATGGGTTATATCTCTGTATTATCCTGCTTTTTTGCATTTTTTGCCTTAAAGAAAAACAGTAGTGTCTCCAGATTGTTCAGACACAAATATATCTGTTGAAAATAATCTGGTGTAGGCCCGAGAAATACAAGTGTAGTTTTGCAGTTCCTCGGGTCAAATCTCTGTATTATCCTTCTTTTGGCATTTTTTTCCGTAAAGAAAAACAGTAGTGTCTCCTGATTGTTCAGACACAAATATATCTGTTGAAAATAGTCTGGTGTAGGCCCGAGAAATACAAGTGCGGTTTTGCAGTTCCACAGGTCAAATCTCTGTATTATCCTGCTTTTTAGCATTTTTTGCCATAAAGAAAAAAAGTAGTGTCTCCCGATTGTTCAGACACAAATATATCTGTTGAAAATAGTCGGGTGTAGGCCCAAGAAATACAAGCGTGGTTTTGCAGTTCCACGGGTCAAATCTCTGTATTATCCTGCTTTTTTGAATTTTTTGCCGTAAAGAGTAAAAGTAGTGTCTCCTGATTGTTCAGACACAAATATATCTGTTGAAAATAGTCTGGTGTAGGCCCGAGAAATACAAGTTTGGTTTTGCAGTTCCACGGGTCAAATCTCTGTATTATCCTGCTTTTTTGCATTTTTTGCCATAAAGACAAAAAGTAGTGTCTCCTGATTGTTCAGACACAAAAATATCTGGTGAAAATAGTTTGGTTTAGGCCCGAGAAATACAAGTGTGGTTTTGCAGTTCCACCGCTCAAATCTCTGTATTATCCTGCTTTTTTGCATTGTTTGCCATAAAGAAAAACAGTAGTGTCTCCTGATTGTTCAGACACAAATATATCTGTTGAAAATAGTCTGGTGTAGGCCCGAGAAACACAAGTGTGGTTTTGCAGTTCCACGGGTCAAATCTCTGTATTATCCTGCTTTTTTGCATTTTTTGCCATAAAGAGAAAAAGTAGTGTCTCCCGATTGTTCAGACACAAATATATCTGTTGAAAATAGTCGGGTGTAGGCCCAAGAAATACAAGTGTGGTTTTGCAGTTCCACGGGTCAAATCTCTGTATTATCCTGCTTTTTTGCATTTTTTGCCATAAAGAAAAACAGTAGTGTCTCCAGATTGTTCAGACACAAATATATCTGTTGAAAATAGTCTGGTGTAGGCCCGAGAAATACAAGTGTGGTTTTGCAGTTCCACGGATCAAATCTCTGTATTATCCTGTTTTTTTTGCATTTTTTGCCATAAAGAAAAACAGTAGTGTCTCTTGATTGTTCAGACACAAATATATCTGTTGAAAATAGTCTGGTGTAGGCCCGAGAAATGCAAGTGTGGTTTTGCAGTTCCACGGGTCAAATCTCTGTATTATCCTGCTTTTTTGCATTTTTTGCCATAAAGAGAAAAAATAGTGTCTCCTGATTGTTCAGACACAAATATATCTGTTGAAAATAGTCTGGTGTAGGCTCAAGAAATACAAGCATGGTTTTGCAGTTCCACGGGTGAAATCTCTGTATTATCCTGCTTTTTTGCATTTTTTGCCGTAAAGAAAAACAGCAGTGTCTCCTGATTGTTCAGAGACAAATATATCTGTTGAAAATAGTCTGGTTTAGGACCGAGAAATACAAGTGTTGTTTTACAGTTCCATGGGTTAAATCTCTGTATTATCCTGCTTTTTTGCATTTTTTGCCTTAAAGAAAAACAGTAGTGTCTCCAGATTGTTCAAACACAAATATATCTGTTGAAAATAGTTTGGTGTAGGCCCGAGAAATACAAGTGTAGTTTTGCAGTTCCTCGGGTCAAATCTCTGTATTATCCTTCTTTTGGCATTTTTTTTTGTAAAGAAAAACAGTAGTGTCTCCTGATTGTTCAGACACAAATATATCTGTTGAAAACAGTCTTGTGTAGGCCCGAGAAATACAAGTGTGGTTTTGCAGTTCCACGGGTCAAATCTCTGTATTATCCTGCTTTTTTGCATTTTTTGCCATAAAGAAAAACAGCAGTGTCTCCTGATTGTTCAGACACAAATATATCTGTTGAAAATAGTCTGGTGTAGGCCCGAGAAACACAAGTGCGGTTTTGCAGTTCCACGGGTCAAATCTCTGTATTATCCTGCTTTTTTGAATTTTTTGCCGTAAAGAAAAACAGTAGTGTCTCCTGATTGTTCAGACACAAATATATCTGTTGAAAATAGTCTGGTGTAGGCCCAAAAAATACAAGTGTGGTTTTGCAGTTCCACAGGTCAAATCTCTGTATTATCCTGCTTTTTTGCATTTTTTGTCGTAAAGAAAAACAGCAGTGTCTCCTGATTGTTCACACAAATAAATCTGTTGAAAATAGTCTGGTGTAGGCCCGAGAAATACCAGTGTGGTTTTGCAGTTCCACGGGTCAAATCTCTGTATTATCTGCTTTTTTGCATTTTTTGCCATAAAGAAAAACAGTAGTGTCTCCAGATTGCTCAGACACAAATATATCTGTTGAAAATAGTCTGGTGTAGGCCCGAGAAATGCAAGTGTGGTTTTGCAGTTCCACGAGTCAAATCTCTGTATTATCCAGCTTTTTTGCATTTTTTGCTGTAAAGAAAAACAGTAGTGTCTCCTGATTGTTCAGACACAAATATATCTGTTGAAAACAGTCTTGTGTAGGCCCGAGAAATACAAGTGTGGTTTTGCAGTTCCACGGGTCAAATCTCTGTATTATCCTGCTTTTTTGCATTTTTTGCCATAAAGAAAAACAGTAGTGTCTCCTGATTGTTCAGACACAAATATATCTGTTGAAAATAGTCTGGTGTAGGCCCGAGAAATACAAGTGTGCTTTTGCAGTTCCACGGGTCAAATCTCTGTATTATCCTGTTTTTTTTTGCATTTTTTGCCATAAAGAAAAACAGTAGTGTCTCCTGATTGTTCAGACACAAATATATCTGTTGAAAATAGTCTGGTGTAGGCCCGAGAAATGCAAGTGTGGTTTTGCAGTTCCACGGGTCAAATCTCTATATTATCCTGCCTTTTTGCATTTTTTGCCATAAAGAGAAAAATTAGTGTCTCCTGATTGTTCAGACACAAATATATCTGTTGAAAATAGTCTGGTGTAGGCACAAGAAATACAAGCGTGGTTTTGCAGTTACACGGGTGAAATCTCTGTATTATCCTGCTTTTTTGCATTTTTTGCCGTAAAGAAAAACAGCAGTGTCTCCTGATTGTTCAGAGACAAATATATCTGTTGAAAATAGTCTGGTTTAGGACCGAGAAATACAAGTGTTGTTTTGCAGTTCCATGGGTTAAATCTCTGTACTATCCTGCTTTTTTGCATTTTTTGCCTTAAAGAAAAACAGTAGTGTCTCCAGATTGTTCAAACACAAATATATCTGTTGAAAATAGTTTGGTGTAGGCCCGAGAAATACAAGTGTAATTTTGCAGTTCCTCGGGTCAAATCTCTGTATTATCATTCTTTTGGCATTTTTTTCCGTAAAGAAAAACAGTAGTGTATCCTGATTGTTCAGACACAAATATATCTGTTGAAAACAGTCTTGTGTAGGCCCGAGAAATACAAGTGTGGTTTTGCAGTTCCACGGGTCAAATTTCTGTATTATCCTGCTTTTTTGCATTTTTTGCCATAAAGAAAAACAGTAGTGTCTCCTGATTGTTCAGACACAAATATATCTGTTGAAAATAGTCTGGTGTAGGCCCGAGAAATACAAGTGTGGTTTTGCAGTTCCACGGGTCAAATCTCTGTATTATCCTGCTTTTTTGCATTTTTTGCCATAAAGAGAAAAAGTAGTGTCTCCCGAATGTTCAGACACAAATATATCTGTTGAAAATAGTCGGGTGTAGGCCCAAGAAATACAAGCATGGTTTTGCAGTTCCACGGGTCAAATCTCTGTATTATCCTGCTTTTTTGAATTTTTTGCCGTAAAGAAAAACAGTAGTGTCTCCTGATTGTTCAGACACAAATATATCTGTTGAAAATAGTCTGGTGTAGGCCCAAAAAATACAAGTGTGGTTTTGCAGTTCCACGGTTCAAATCTCTGTATTATCCTGCTTTTTTGCATTTTTTGTCGTAAAGAAAAACAGCAGTGTCTCCTGATTGTTGACACAAATAAATCTGTTGAAAATAGTCTGGTGTAGGCCCGAGAAATACCAGTGTGGTTTTGCAGTTCCACGGGTCAAATCTCTGTATTATCCTGCTTTTTTGCATTTTTTTGCCATAAAGAAAAACAGTAGTGTCTCCAGATTGCTCAGACACAAATATATCTGTTGAAAATAGTCTGGTGCAGGCCCGAGAAATGCAAGTGTGGTTTTGCAGTTCCACGGGTCAAATCTCTGTATTATCCAGCTTTTTTGCATTTTTTGCTGTAAAGAAAAACATTAGTGTCTCCTGAGTGTTCAGACACAAAAATATCTGTTGAAAATAGTCTGGTGTAGGCCCGAGAAATAGAAGTGTGGTTTTGCAGTTCCGCGGGTCAAATCTCTGTATTATCCTGCTTTTTTGCATTTTTTGCCATAAAGAGAAAAAGTAGTGTCTCCCGATTGTTCAGACACAAATATATCTGTTGAAAATAGTCTGGTGTAGGCCCAAAAAATACAAGTTTGGTTTTGCAGTTCCACGGGTCAAATCTCTGTATTATCCTGCTTTTTTGCATTTTTTGTCGTAAAGAAAAACATCAGTGTCTCCTGATTGTTCACACAAATAAATCTGTTGAAAATAGTCTGGAGTAGGCCCGAGAAATACCAGTGTGGTTTTGCAGTTCCACGGGTCAAATCTCTGTATTATCTGCTTTTTTGCATTTTTTGCCATAAAGAAAAACAGTAGTGTCTCCAGATTGCTCAGACACAAATATATCTGTTGAAAATAGTCTGGTGTAGGCCCGAGAAATGCAAGTGTGGTTTTGCAGTTCCACGGGTCAAATCTCTGTATTATCCTGCTTTTTTGCATTTTTTGCCATAAAGAGAAAAAGTAGTGTCTCCCGATTGTTCAGACACAAATATATCTGTTGAAAATAGTCTGGTGTAGGCCCAAAAAATACAAGTGTGGTTTTGCAGTTCCACGGTTCAAATCTCTGTATTATCCTGCTTTTTTGCATTTTTTGTCGTAAAGAAAAACAGCAGTGTCTCCTGATTGTTGACACAAATAAATCTGTTGAAAATAGTCTGGTGTAGGCCCGAGAAATACCAGTGTGGTTTTGCAGTTCCACGGGTCAAATCTCTGTATTATCCTGCTTTTTTGCATTTTTTTGCCATAAAGAAAAACAGTAGTGTCTCCAGATTGCTCAGACACAAATATATCTGTTGAAAATAGTCTGGTGCAGGCCCGAGAAATGCAAGTGTGGTTTTGCAGTTCCACGGGTCAAATCTCTGTATTATCCAGCTTTTTTGCATTTTTTGCTGTAAAGAAAAACATTAGTGTCTCCTGAGTGTTCAGACACAAAAATATCTGTTGAAAATAGTCTGGTGTAGGCCCGAGAAATAGAAGTGTGGTTTTGCAGTTCCGCGGGTCAAATCTCTGTATTATCCTGCTTTTTTGCATTTTTTGCCATAAAGAGAAAAAGTAGTGTCTCCCGATTGTTCAGACACAAATATATCTGTTGAAAATAGTCTGGTGTAGGCCCAAAAAATACAAGTTTGGTTTTGCAGTTCCACGGGTCAAATCTCTGTATTATCCTGCTTTTTTGCATTTTTTGTCGTAAAGAAAAACATCAGTGTCTCCTGATTGTTCACACAAATAAATCTGTTGAAAATAGTCTGGAGTAGGCCCGAGAAATACCAGTGTGGTTTTGCAGTTCCACGGGTCAAATCTCTGTATTATCTGCTTTTTTGCATTTTTTGCCATAAAGAAAAACAGTAGTGTCTCCAGATTGCTCAGACACAAATATATCTGTTGAAAATAGTCTGGTGTAGGCCCGAGAAATGCAAGTGTGGTTTTGCAGTTCCACGGGTCAAATCTCTGTATTATCCTGCTTTTTTGCATTTTTGCCATAAAGAGAAAAAGTAGTGTCTCCTGATTGTTCATACACAAATATATCTGTTGAAAATAGTCTGGTGTAGGCCCAAGAAATACAAGTGTGGTTTTGCAGTTCCACGGGTCAAATCTCTGTATTATCCTGCTTTTTTGCATTTTTTGCCGTAAAGTAAAACAGCAGTGTCTCCTGATTGTTCAGACACAAAAATATCTGGTGAAAATAGTTTGGTTTAGGCCCGAGAAATACAAGTGTGGTTTTGCAGTTCCACCGCTCAAATCTGTGTATTATCCTGCTTTTTTGCATTTTTTGCCATAAAGAAAAACAGTAGTGTCTCCTGATTGCTCAGACACAAATATATCTGTTGAAAATAGTCTGGTGTAGGAACGAGAAACACAAGTGTGGTTTTGCAGTTCCACGGGTCAAATCTCTGTATTATCCTGCTTTTTTGCATTTTTTGCCATAAAGAGAAAAAGTAGTGTCTCCAGATTGTTCAGACAAAAATATATCTGTTGAAAATAGTCGGGTGTAGGCCCAAGAAATACAAGCGTTGTTTTGCAGTTCCACGGGTCAACTCTCTGTATTATCCTGCTTTTTTGCATTTTTTGCCGTAAAGAAAAACAGCAGTGTCTCCTGATTGTTCAGACACAAATATATCTGTTGAAAATAGTCTGGTGTAGGCCCGAGAAATACAAGTGTGATTTTGAAGTTCCACGGGTCAAATCTCTGTATTATCCTGCTTTTTTGCATCTTTTGCCATAAAGAAAAACAGTAGTGTCTCCTGATTGTTCAGACACAAATATATCTGATGAAAATAGTCTGGTTTAGGACCGAGAAATACTAGTGTTGTTTTGCAGTTCCATGGGTTATATCTCTGTATTATCCTGCTTTTTTGCATTTTTTGCCTTAAAGAAAAACAGTAGTGTCTCCAGATTGTTCAGACACAAATATATCTGTTGAAAATAATCTGGTGTAGGCCCGAGAAATACAAGTGTAGTTTTGCAGTTCCTCGGGTCAAATCTCTGTATTATCCTTCTTTTGGCATTTTTTTCCGTAAAGAAAAACAGTAGTGTCTCCAGATTGCTCAGACACAAATATATCTGTTGAAAATAGTCTGGTGTGGGCCCGAGAAATGCAAGTGTGGTTTTGCAGTTACACGGGTCAAATCTCTGTATTATCCAGCTTTTTTGCAATTTTTGCTGTAAAGAAAAACAGTAGTGTCTCCTGATTGTTCAGACACAAATATATCTGTTGAAAATAGTCTGGTGTAGGCCCGAGAAATGCAAGTGTGGTTTTGCAGTTCCACGGGTCAAATCTCTGTATTATCCAGCTTTTTTGCATTTTTTGCTTTAAAGAAAAACAGTAGTGTCTCCTGATTGTTCAGACACAAATATATCTGTTGAAAATAGTCTGGTGTAGGCCCGAGAAATACAAGTGTGGTTTTGCAGTTCCGCGGGTCAAATCTCTGTATTATCCTGCTTTTTTGCATTTTTTGCCATAAAGAGTAAAAGTAGTGTCTCCTGATTGTTCAGACACAAATATATCTGTTGAAAATAGTCTGGTGTAGGCCCGAGAAATACAAGTTTGGTTTTGCAGTTCCACGGGTCAAATCTCTGTATTATCCTGCTTTTTTGCATTTTTTGCCATAAAGACAAAAAGTAGTGTCTCCTGATTGTTCAGACACAAAAATATCTGGTGAAAATAGTTTGGTTTAGGCCCGAGAAATACAAGTGTGGTTTTGCAGTTCCACCGCTCAAATCTCTGTATTATCCTGCTTTTTTGCATTTTTTGCCATAAAGAAAAACAGTAGTGTCTCCTGATTGTTCAGACACAAATATATCTGTTGAAAATAGTCTGGTGTAGGCCCGAGAAACACAAGTGTGGTTTTGCAGTTCCACGGGTCAAATCTCTGTATTATCCTGCTTTTTTGCATTTTTTGCCATAAAGAGAAAAAGTAGTGTCTCCCGATTGTTCAGACACAAATATATCTGTTGAAAATAGTCGGGTGTAGGCCCAAGAAATACAAGTGTGGTTTTGCAGTTCCACGGGTCAAATCTCTGTATTATCCTGCTTTTTTGCATTTTTTGCCATAAAGAAAAACAGTAGTGTCTCCAGATTGTTCAGACACAAATATATCTGTTGAAAATAGTCTGGTGTAGGCCCAAGAAATACAAGTGTGGTTTTGCAGTTCCACGGGTCAAATCTCTGTATTATCCTGCTTTTTTGCATTTTTTGCCATAAAGAGAAAAAATAGTGTCTCCTGATTGTTCAGACACAAATATATCTGTTGAAAATAGTCTGGTGTAGGCTCAAGAAATACAAGCATGGTTTTGCAGTTCCACGGGTGAAATCTCTGTATTATCCTGCTTTTTTGCATTTTTTGCCGTAAAGAAAAACAGCAGTGTCTCCTGATTGTTCAGAGACAAATATATCTGTTGAAAATAGTCTGGTTTAGGACCGAGAAATACAAGTGTTGTTTTGCAGTTCCATGGGTTAAATCTCTGTATTATCCTGCTTTTTTGCATTTTTTGCCTTAAAGAAAAACAGTAGTGTCTCCAGATTGTTCAAACACAAATATATCTGTTGAAAATAGTTTGGTGTAGGCCCGAGAAATACAAGTGTAGTTTTGCAGTTCCTCGGGTCAAATCTCTGTATTATCCTTCTTTTGGCATTTTTTTCCGTAAAGAAAAACAGTAGTGTATCCTGATTGTTCAGACACAAATATATCTGTTGAAAACAGTCTTGTGTAGGCCCGAGAAATACAAGTGTGGTTTTGCAGTTCAACGGGTCAAATCTCTGTATTATCCTGGTTTTTTGCATTTTTTGCCATAAAGAAAAACAGTTGTGTCTCCTGATTGTTCAGACACAAATATATCTGTTGAAAATAGTCTGGTGTAGGCCCGAGAAATACAAGTGTGGTTTTGCAGTTCCATGGGTCAAATCTCTGTATTATCCTGCTTTTTTGCATTTTTTGCCATAAAGAGAAAAAGTAGTGTCTCCCGATTGTTCAGACACAGATATATCTGCTGAAAATAGTCGGGTGTAGGCCCAAGAAATACAAGCATGGTTTTGCAGTTCCACGGGTCAAATCTCTGTATTATCCTGCTTTTTTGAATTTTTTGCCGTAAAGAAAAACAGTAGTGTCTCCTGATTGTTCAGACACAAATATATCTGTTGAAAATAGTCTGGTGTAGGCCCAAAAAATACAAGTGTGGTTTTGCAGTTCCGCGGGTCAAATCTCTGTATTATCCTGCTTTTTTGCATTTTTTGCCATAAAGAGTAAAAGTAGTGTCTCCTGATTGTTCAGACACAAATATATCTGTTGAAAATAGTCTGGTGTAGGCCCGAGAAATACAAGTTTGGTTTTGCAGTTCCACGGGTCAAATCTCTGTATTATCCTGCTTTTTTGCATTTTTTGCCATAAAGACAAAAAGTAGTGTCTCCTGATTGTTCAGACACAAAAATATCTGGTGAAAATAGTTTGGTTTAGGCCCGAGAAATACAAGTGTGGTTTTGCAGTTCCACCGCACAAATCTCTGTATTATCCTGCTTTTTTGCATTTTTTGCCATAAAGAAAAACAGTAGTGTCTCCTGATTGTTCAGACACAAATATATCTGTTGAAAATAGTCTGGTGTAGGCCCGAGAAACTCAAGTGTGGTTTTGCAGTTCCACGGGTCAAATCTCTGTATTATCCTGCTTTTTTGCATTTTTTGCCATAAAGAGAAAAAGTAGTGTCTCCCGATTGTTCAGATACAAATATATCTGTTGAAAATAGTCGGGTGTAGGCCCAAGAAAAACAAGTGTGGTTTTGCAGTTCCACGGGTCAAATCTCTGTATTATCCTGCTTTTTTGCATTTTTTGCCATAAAGAAAAACAGTAGTGTCTCTTGATTGTTCAGACACAAATATATCTGTTGAAAATAGTCTGGTGTAGGCCCGAGAAATGCAAGTGTGGTTTTGCAGTTCCACGGGTCAAATCTCTGTATTATCCTGCTTTTTTGCATTTTTTGCCAAAAAGAGAAAAATTAGTGTCTCCTGATTGTTCAGACACAAATATATCTGTTGAAAATAGTCTGGTGTAGGCTCAAGAAATACAAGCGTGGTTTTGCAGTTCCACGGGTGAAATCTCTGTATTATCCTGCTTTTTTGCATTTTTTGCCATAAAGAAAAACAGCAGTGTCTCCTGATTGTTCAGAGACAAATATATCTGTTGAAAATAGTCTGGTTTAGGACCGAGAAATACAAGTGTTGTTTTGCAGTTCCATGGGTTAAATCTCTGTATTATCCTGCTTTTTTGCATTTTTTGCCTTAAAGAAAAACAGTAGTGTCTC
This sequence comes from Phyllobates terribilis, assembly GCF_046119375.1. Classification (NCBI taxonomy): domain Eukaryota; kingdom Metazoa; phylum Chordata; class Amphibia; order Anura; family Dendrobatidae; genus Phyllobates; species Phyllobates terribilis. Next base: position 257,103,416 of record NW_027362764.1, read on the forward strand.
CAGATTGTTCAAACACAAATATATCTGTTGAAAATAGTTTGGTGTAGGCCCGAGAAATACAAGTGTAGTTTTGCAGTTCCTCGGGTCAAATCTCTGTATTATCCTTCTTTTGGCATTTTTTTCCGTAAAGAAAAACAGTAGTGTATCCTGATTGTTCAGACACAAATATATCTGTTGAAAACAGTCTTGTGTAGGCCCGAGAAATACAAGTGTGGTTTTGCAGTTCCACGGGTCAAATCTCTGTATTATCCTGCTTTTTTGCATTTTTTGCCATAAAGAAAAACAGTAGTGTCTCCTGATTGTTCAGACACAAATATATCTGTTGAAAATAGTCTGGTGTAGGAACGAGAAACACAAGTGTGGTTTTGCAGTTCCACGGGTCAAATCTCTGTATTATCCTGCTTTTTTGCATTTTTTGCCATAAAGAGAAAAAGTAGTGTCTCCAGATTGTTCAGACACAAATATATCTGTTGAAAATAGTCGGGTGTAGGCCCAAGAAATACAAGCGTTGTTTTGCAGTTCCACGGGTCAACTCTCTGTATTATCCTGCTTTTTTGCATTTTTTGCCGTAAAGAAAAACAGCAGTGTCTCCTGATTGTTCAGACACAAATATATCTGTTGAAAATAGTCTGGTGTAGGCCCGAGAAATACAAGTGTGGTTTTGAAGTTCCACGGGTCAAATCTCTGTATTATCCTGCTTTTTTGCATCTTTTGCCATAAAGAAAAACAGTAGTGTCTCCTGATTGTTCAGACACAAATATATCTGATGAAAATAGTCTGGTTTAGGACCGAGAAATACAAGTGTTGTTTTGCAGTTCCATGGGTTATATCTCTGTATTATCCTGCTTTTTTGCATTTTTTGCCTTAAAGAAAAACAGTAGTGTCTCCAGATTGTTCAGACACAAATATATCTGTTGAAAATAATCTGGTGTAGGCCCGAGAAATACAAGTGTAGTTTTGCAGTTCCTCGGGTCAAATCTCTGTATTATCCTTCTTTTGGCATTTTTTTCCGTAAAGAAAAACAGTAGTGTCTCCTGATTGTCCAGACACAAATATATCTGTTGAAAACAGTCTTGTGTAGGCCCGAGAAATACAAGTGTGGTTTTGCAGTTCCACGAGTCAAATCTCTGTATTATCCTGCTTTTTTGCATTTTTTGCCATAAAGAAAAACAGTAGTGTCTCCTGATTGTTCAGACACAAATATATCTGTTGAAAATAGTCTGGTGTAGGCCCGAGAAATACAAGTGCGGTTTTGCAGTTCCACAGGTCAAATCTCTGTATTATCCTGCTTTTTTGCATTTTTTGCCATAAAGAAAAAAAGTAGTGTCTCCCGATTGTTCAGACACAAATATATCTGTTGAAAATAGTCGGGTGTAGGCCCAAGAAATACAAGCGTGGTTTTGCAGTTCCACGGGTCAAATCTCTGTATTATCCTGCTTTTTTGAATTTTTTGCCGTAAAGAAAAACAGTAGTGTCTCCTGATTGTTCACACAAATAAATCTGTTGAAAATAGTCTGGAGTAGGCCCGAGAAATACCAGTGTGGTTTTGCAGTTCCACGGGTCAAATCTCTGTATTATCTGCTTTTTTGCATTTTTTGCCATAAAGAAAAACAGTAGTGTCTCCAGATTGCTCAGACACAAATATATCTGTTGAAAATAGTCTGGTGTGGGCCCGAGAAATGCAAGTGTGGTTTTGCAGTTACACGGGTCAAATCTCTGTATTATCCAGCTTTTTTGCATTTTTTGCTGTAAAGAAAAACAGTAGTGTCTCCTGATTGTTCAGACACAAATATATCTGTTGAAAATAGTCTGGTGTAGGCCCGAGAAATGCAAGTGTGGTTTTGCAGTTCCACGGGTCAAATCTCTGTATTATCCAGCTTTTTTGCATTTTTTGCTTTAAAGAAAAACAGTAGTGTCTCCTGATTGTTCAGACACAAATATATCTGTTGAAAATAGTCTGGTGTAGGCCCGAGAAATACAAGTGTGGTTTTGCAGTTCCGCGGGTCAAATCTCTGTATTATCCTGCTTTTTTGCATTTTTTGCCATAAAGAGTAAAAGTAGTGTCTCCTGATTGTTCAGACACAAATATATCTGTTGAAAATAGTCTGGTGTAGGCCCGAGAAATACAAGTTTGGTTTTGCAGTTCCACGGGTCAAATCTCTGTATTATCCTGCTTTTTTGCATTTTTTGCCATAAAGACAAAAAGTAGTGTCTCCTGATTGTTCAGACACAAAAATATCTGGTGAAAATAGTTTGGTTTAGGCCCGAGAAATACAAGTGTGGTTTTGCAGTTCCACCGCTCAAATCTCTGTATTATCCTGCTTTTTTGCATTTTTTGCCATAAAGAAAAACAGTAGTGTCTCCTGATTGTTCAGACACAAATATATCTGTTGAAAATAGTCTGGTGTAGGCCCGAGAAACACAAGTGTGGTTTTGCAGTTCCACGGGTCAAATCTCTGTATTATCCTGCTTTTTTGCATTTTTTGCCATAAAGAGAAAAAGTAGTGTCTCCCGATTGTTCAGACACAAATATATCTGTTGAAAATAGTCGGGTGTAGGCCCAAGAAATACAAGTGTGATTTTGCAGTTCCACGGGTCAAATCTCTGTATTATCCTGCTTTTTTGCATTTTTTGCCATAAAGAGAAAAAGTAGTGTCTCCCGATTGTTCAGACACAAATATATCTGTTGAAAATAGTCTGGTGTAGGCTCAAGAAATACAAGCATGGTTTTGCAGTTCCACGGGTGAAATCTCTGTATTATCCTGCTTTTTTGCATTTTTTGCCGTAAAGAAAAACAGCAGTGTCTCCTGATTGTTCAGAGACAAATATATCTGTTGAAAATAGTCTGGTTTAGGACCGAGAAATACAAGTGTTGTTTTGCAGTTCCATGGGTTAAATCTCTGTATTATCCTGCTTTTTTGCATTTTTTGCCTTAAAGAAAAACAGTAGTTTCTCCAGATTGTTCAAACACAAATATATCTGTTGAAAATAGTTTGGTGTAGGCCCGAGAAATACAAGTGTAGTTTTGCAGTTCCTCGGGTCAAATCTCTGTATTATCCTTCTTTTGGCATTTTTTTCCGTAAAGAAAAACAGTAGTGTATCCTGATTGTTCAGACACAAATATATCTGTTGAAAACAGTCTTGTGTAGGCCCGAGAAATACAAGTGTGGTTTTGCAGTTCAACGGGTCAAATCTCTGTATTATCCTGCTTTTTTGCATTTTTTGCCATAAAGAGAAAAAGTAGTGTCTCCCGATTGTTCAGACACAAATATATCTGTTGAAAATAGTCGGGTGTAGGCCCAAGAAATACAAGCATGGTTTTGCAGTTCCACGGGTCAAATCTCTGTATTATCCTGCTTTTTTGAATTTTTTGCCGTAAAGAAAAACAGTAGTGTCTCCTGATTGTTCAGACACAAATATATCTGTTGAAAATAGTCTGGTGTAGGCCCAAAAAATACAAGTGTGGTTTTGCAGTTCCGCGGGTCAAATCTCTGTATTATCCTGCTTTTTTGCATTTTTTGCCATAAAGAGTAAAAGTAGTGTCTCCTGATTGTTCAGACACAAATATATCTGTTGAAAATAGTCTGGTGTAGGCCCGAGAAATACAAGTTTGGTTTTGCAGTTCCACGGGTCAAATCTCTGTATTATCCTGCTTTTTTGCATTTTTTGCCATAAAGACAAAAAGTAGTGTCTCCTGATTGTTCAGACACAAAAATATCTGGTGAAAATAGTTTGGTTTAGGCCCGAGAAATACAAGTGTGGTTTTGCAGTTCCACCGCACAAATCTCTGTATTATCCTGCTTTTTTGCATTTTTTGCCATAAAGAAAAACAGTAGTGTCTCCTGATTGTTCAGACACAAATATATCTGTTGAAAATAGTCTGGTGTAGGCCCGAGAAACTCAAGTGTGGTTTTGCAGTTCCACGGGTCAAATCTCTGTATTATCCTGCTTTTTTGCATTTTTTGCCATAAAGAGAAAAAGTAGTGTCTCCCGATTGTTCAGATACAAATATATCTGTTGAAAATAGTCGGGTGTAGGCCCAAGAAATACAAGTGTGGTTTTGCAGTTCCACGGGTCAAATCTCTGTATTATCCTGCTTTTTTGCATTTTTTGCCATAAAGAAAAACAGTAGTGTCTCTTGATTGTTCAGACACAAATATATCTGTTGAAAATAGTCTGGTGTAGGCCCGAGAAATGCAAGTGTGGTTTTGCAGTTCCACGGATCAAATCTCTGTATTATCCTGCTTTTTTGCATTTTTTGCCATAAAGAAAAAAATTAGTGTCTCCTGATTGTTCAGACACAAATATATCTGTTGAAAATAGTCTGGTGTAGGCTCAAGAAATACAAGCGTGGTTTTGCAGTTCCACGGGTGAAATCTCTGTATTATCCTGCTTTTTTGCATTTTTTGCCGTAAAGAAAAACAGCAGTGTCTCCTGATTGTTCAGAGACAAATATATCTGTTGAAAATAGTCTGGTTTAGGACCAAGAAATACAAGTGTTGTTTTGCAGTTCCATGGGTTAAATCTCTGTATTATCCTGCTTTTTTGCATTTTTTGCCTTAAAGAAAAACAGTAGTGTCTCCAGATTGTTCAAACACAAATATATCTGTTGAAAATAGTTTGGTGTAGGCCCGAGAAATACAAGTGTAGTTTTGCAGTTCCTCGGGTCAAATCTCTGTATTATCCTTCTTTTGGCATTTTTTTCCGTAAAGAAAAACAGTAGTGTATCCTGATTGTTCAGACACAAATATATCTGTTGAAAACAGTCTTGTGTAGGCCCGAGAAATACAAGTGTGGTTTTGCAGTTCCACGGGTCAAATCTCTGTATTATCCTGCTTTTTTGCATTTTTTGCCATAAAGAAAAACAGTAGTGTCTCCTGATTGTTCAGACACAAATATATCTGTTGAAAATAGTCTGGTGTAGGCCCGAGAAATACAAGTGTGGTTTTGCAGTTCCACGGGTCAAATCTCTGTATTATCCTGCTTTTTTGCATTTTTTGCTATAAAGAGAAAAAGTAGTGTCTCCCGATTGTTCAGACACAAATATATCTGTTGAAAATAGTCGGGTGTAGGCCCAAGAAATACAAGCATGGTTTTGCAGTTCCACGGGTCAAATCTCTGTATTATCCTGCTTTTTTGCATTTTTTGCCATAAAGAAAAAAAGTAGTGTCTCCAGATTGTTCAGACACAAATATATCTGTTGAAAATAGTCTGGTGTAGGCCCGAGAAATACAAGTTTGGTTTTGCAGTTCCACGGGTCAAATCTCTGTATTATCCTGCTTTTTTGCATTTTTTGCCATAAAGAAAAAAGTAGTGTCTCCTGATTGTTCATACACAAATATATCTGTTGAAAATAGTCTGGTGTAGGCCCAAGAAATACAAGCGTGGTTTTGCAGTTCCATGGGTCAAATCTCTGTATTATCCTGCTTTTTTGCATTTTTTGCCGTAAAGTAAAACAGCAGTATCTCCTGATTGTTCAGACACAAAAATATCTGGTGAAAATAGTTTGGTTTAGGCCCGAGAAATATAAGTGTGGTTTTGCAGTTCCACCGCTCAAATCTCTGTATTATCCTGCTTTTTTGCATATTTTGCCATAAAGAAAAACAGTAGTGTCTCCTGATTGTTCAGACACAAATATATCTGTTGAAAATAGTCTGGTGTAGGCCCGAGAAATACAAGTGTGGTTTTGCAGTTCCACGGGTCAAATCTCTGTATTATCCTGCTTTTTTGCATCTTATGCCATAAAGAAAAACAGTAGTGTCTCCTGATTGTTCAGACACAAATACATCTGATGAAAATAGTCTGGTTTAGGACCGAGAAATACAAGTGTTGTTTTGCAGTTCCATGGGTTAAATCTCTGTATTATCCTGCTTTTTTGCATTTTTTGCCTTAAAGAAAAACAGTAGTGTCTCCAGATTGTTCATACACAAATATATCTGTTGAAAATAGTCTGGTGTAGGCCCAAGAAATACAAGCGTGGTTTTGCAGTTCCTTGGGTCAAATCTCTGTATTATCCTGCTTTTTTGCATTTTTTGCCGTAAAGTAAAACAGCAGTATCTCCTGATTGTTCAGACACAAAAATATCTGATGAAAATAGTTTGGTTTAGGCCCGAGAAATATAAGTGTGGTTTTGCAGTTCCACCGCTCAAATCTCTGTATTATCCTGCTTTTTTACATATTTTGCCATAAAGAAAAACAGTAGTGTCTCCTGATTGTTCAGACACAAATATATCTGTTGAAAATAGTCTGGTGTAGGCCCGAGAAATACAAGTGTGGTTTTGCAGTTCCACGGGTCAAATCTCTGTATTATCCTGCTTTTTTGCATCTTATGCCATAAAGAAAAACAGTAGTGTCTCCTGATTGTTCAGACACAAATATATCTGATGAAAATAGTCTGGTTTAGGACCGAGAAATACAAGTGTTGTTTTGCAGTTCCATGGGTTAAATCACTGTATTATCCTGCTTTTTTGCATTTTTTGCCTTAAAGAAAAACAGTAGTGTCTCCAGATTGTTCAGACACAAATATATCTGTTGAAAATAATATGGTGTAGGCCCGAGAAATACAAGTGTAGTTTTGCAGTTCCTCGGGTCAAATCTCTGTATTATCCTTCTTTTGGCATTTTTTTCCGTAAAGAAAAACAGTAGTGTCTCCTGATTGTCCAGACACAAATATATCTGTTGAAAACAGTCTTGTGTAGGCCCGAGAAATACAAGTGTGGTTTTGCAGTTCCATGAGTCAAATCTCTGTATTATCCTGCTTTTTTGCATTTTTTGCCATAAAGAAAAACAGTAGTGTCTCCTGATTGTTCAGACACAAATATATCTGTTGAAAATAGTCTGGTGTAGGCCCGAGAAATACAAGTGCGGTTTTGCAGTTCCACGGGTCAAATCTCTGTATTATCCTGCTTTTTTGCATTTTTTGCCATAAAGAGAAAAAGTAGTGTCTCCCGATTGTTCAGACACAAATATATCTGTTGAAAATAGTCGGGTGTAGGCCCAAGAAATACAAGCGTGGTTTTGCAGTTCCACGGGTCAAATCTCTGTATTATCCTGCTTTTTTGAATTTTTTGCCGTAAAGAAAAACAGTATTGTCTCCTGATTGTTCAGACACAAATATATCTGTTGAAAATAGTCTGGTGTAGGCCCAAAAAATACAAGTGTGGTTTTGCAGTTCCAAGGGTCAAATCTCTGTATTATCCTGCTTTTTTGCATTTTTTGCTGTAAAGAAAAACAGTAGTGTCTCCTGATTGTTCAGACACAAATATATCTGTTGAAAATAGTCTGGTGTAGGCCCGAGAAATACAAGTGTGGTTTTGCAGTTCCGCGGGTCAAATCTCTGTATTATCCTGCTTTTTTGCATTTTTTGCCATAAAGAGTAAAAGTAGTGTCTCCTGATTGTTCAGACACAAATATATCTGTTGAAAATAGTCTGGTGTAGGCCCTAGAAATACAAGTGTTGTTTTGCAGTTCCACGGGTCAAATCTCTGTATTATCCTGCTTTTTTGCATTTTTTGCCATAAAGACAAAAAGTAGTGTCTCCTGATTGTTCAGACACAAAAATATCTGGTGAAAATAGTTTGGTTTAGGCCCGAGAAATACAAGTGTGGTTTTGCAGTTCCACCGCTCAAATCTCTGTATTATCCTGCTTTTTTGCATTTTTTGCCATAAAGAAAAACAGTAGTGTCTCTTGATTTTTCAGACACAAATATATCTGTTGAAAATAGTCTGGTGTCGGCCCGAGAAACACAAGTGTGGTTTTGCAGTTCCACGGGTCAAATCTCTGTATTATCCTGCTTTTTTGCATTTTTTGCCATAAAGAGAAAAAGTAGTGTCTCCCGATTGTTCAGGCACAAATATATCTGTTGAAAATAGTCGGGTGTAGGCCCAAGAAATACAAGTGTGGTTTTGCAGTTCCACGGGTCAAATCTCTGTATTATCCTGCTTTTTTGCATTTTTTGCCATAAAGAAAAACAGCAGTGTCACCAGATTGTTCAGACACAAATATATCTGTTGAAAATAGTCTGGTGTAGGCCCGAGAAATACAAGTGTGGTTTTGCAGTTCCACGGGTCAAATCTCTGTATTATCCTGCTTTTTTTGCATTTTTTGCCATAAAGAAAAACAGTAGTGTCTCCTGATTGTTCAGACACAAATATATCTGTTGAAAATAGTCTGGTGTAGGCCCGAGAAATGCAAGTGTGGTTTTGCAGTTCCACGGGTCAAATCTCTGTATTATCCTGCTTTTTTGCATTTTTTGCCATAAAGAGAAAAATTAGTGTCTCCTGATTGTTCAGACACAAATATATCTGTTGAAAATAGTCTGGTGTAGGCTCAAGAAATACAAGCGTGGTTTTGCCGTTCCACGGGTGAAATCTCTGTATTATCCTGCTTTTTTGCATTTTTTGCCATAAAGAAAAACAGCAGTGTCTCCTGATTGTTCAGAGACAAATATATCTGTTGAAAATAGTCTGGTTTAGGACCGAGAAGTACAAGTGTGGTTTTGCAGTTCCACGGGTCAAATCTCTGTATTATCCAGCTTTTTTGCATTTTTTGCCATAAAGAGAAAAAGTAGTGTCTCCCGATTGTTCAGACACAAATATATCTGTTGAAAATAGTCGGGTGTAGGCCCAAGAAATACAAGCGTGGTTTTGCAGTTCAACGCGTCAAATCTCTGTATTATCCTGCTTTTTTGAATTTTTTACCGTAAAGAAAAACAGTAGTGTCTCCTGATTGTTCAGACACAAATATATCTGTTGAAAATAGTCTGGTGTAGGCCCGAGAAATACAAGTTTGGTTTTGCAGTTCCACGGGTCAAATCTCTGTATTATCCTGCTTTTTTGCATTTTTTGCCATAAAGAGAAAAAGTAGTGTCTCCTGATTGTTCAGACACAAATATATCTGTTGAAAATGGTCTGGTGTAGACTCAAGAAATAGAAGCGTGGTTTTGCAGTTCCACGGGTGAAATCTCTGTATTATCCTTCTTTTGGCATTTTTTACGTAAAGAAAAACAGTAGTGTCTCCTGATTGTTCAGACACAAATATATCTGTTGAAAACAGTCTGGTGTAGGCCCGAGAAATGCAAGTGTGGTTTTGCAGTTCCACGGGTCAAATCTCTGTATTATCCTGCTGTTTTGCATTTTTTGCCATAAAGAGAAAAATTAGTGTCTCCTGATTGTTCAGACACAAATATATCTGTTGAAAATAGTCTGGTGTAGGCCCGAGAAATACAAGTGTGGTTTTGCAGTTCCACGGGTCAAATCTCTGTATTATCCTGCTTTTTTGCATCTTATGCCATAAAGAAAAACAGTAGTGTCTCCTGATTGTTCAGACACAAATATATCTGATGAAAATAGTCTGGTTTAGGACCGAGAAATACAAGTGTTGTTTTGCAGTTCCATGGGTTAAATCACTGTATTATCCTGCTTTTTTGCATTTTTTGCCTTAAAGAAAAACAGTAGTGTCTCCAGATTGTTCAGACACAAATATATCTGTTGAAAATAATATGGTGTAGGCCCGAGAAATACAAGTGTAGTTTTGCAGTTCCTCGGGTCAAATCTCTGTATTATCCTTCTTTTGGCATTTTTTTCCGTAAAGAAAAACAGTAGTGTCTCCTGATTGTCCAGACACAAATATATCTGTTGAAAACAGTCTTGTGTAGGCCCGAGAAATACAAGTGTGGTTTTGCAGTTCCATGAGTCAAATCTCTGTATTATCCTGCTTTTTTGCATTTTTTGCCATAAAGAAAAACAGTAGTGTCTCCTGATTGTTCAGACACAAATATATCTGTTGAAAATAGTCTGGTGTAGGCCCGAGAAATACAAGTGCGGTTTTGCAGTTCCACGGGTCAAATCTCTGTATTATCCTGCTTTTTTGCATTTTTTGCCATAAAGAGAAAAAGTAGTGTCTCCCGATTGTTCAGACACAAATATATCTGTTGAAAATAGTCGGGTGTAGGCCCAAGAAATACAAGCGTGGTTTTGCAGTTCCACGGGTCAAATCTCTGTATTATCCTGCTTTTTTGAATTTTTTGCCGTAAAGAAAAACAGTATTGTCTCCTGATTGTTCAGACACAAATATATCTGTTGAAAATAGTCTGGTGTAGGCCCAAAAAATACAAGTGTGGTTTTGCAGTTCCAAGGGTCAAATCTCTGTATTATCCTGCTTTTTTGCATTTTTTGCCATAAAGACAAAAAGTAGTGTCTCCTGATTGTTCAGACACAAAACTATCTGTTGAAAATAGTCTGGTGTAGGCCCGAGAAATACCAGTGTGGTTTTGCAGTTCCACCGGTCAAATCTCTGTATTATCTGCTTTTTTGCATTTTTTGCCATAAAGAAAAACAGTAGTGTCTCCAGATTGCTCAGACACAAATATATCTGTTGAAAATAGTCTGGTGTAGGCCCGAGAAATGCAAGTGTGGTTTTGCAGTTCCACGGGTCAAATCTCTGTATTATCCAGCTTTTTTGCATTTTTTGCTGTAAAGAAAAACAGTAGTGTCTCCTGATTGTTCAGACACAAATATATCTGTTGAAAATAGTCTGGTGTAGGCCCGAGAAATACAAGTGTGGTTTTGCAGTTCTGCGGGTCAAATCTCTGTATTTTCCTGCTTTTTTGCATTTTTTGCCATAAAGAGTAAAAGTAGTGTATCCTGATTGTTCAGACACAAATATATCTGTTGAAAATAGTCTGGTGTAGGCCCGAGAAATACAAGTGTAGTTTTGCAGTTCCACGGGTCAAATCTCTGTATTATCCTGCTTTTTTGCATTTTTTGCCATAAAGACAAAAAGTAGTGTCTCCTGATTGTTCAGACACAAAAATATCTGGTGAAAATAGTTTGGTTTAGGCCCGAGAAATACAATTGAGGTTTTGCAGTTCCACCGCTCAAATCTCTGTATTATCCTGCTTTTTTGCATTTTTTGCCATAAAGAAAAACAGTAGTGTCTCCTGATTGTTCAGACACAAATATATCTGTTGAAAATAGTCTGGTGTAGGCCCGAGAAACACAAGTGTGGTTTTGCAGTTCCACGGGTCAAATCTCTGTATTATCCTGCTTTTTTGCATTTTTTGCCATAAAGAGAAAAAGTAGTGTCTCCCGATTGTTCAGGCACAAATATATCTGTTGAAAATAGTCGGGTGTAGGCCCAAGAAATACAAGTGTGGTTTTGCAGTTCCACGGGTCAAATCTCTGTATTATCCTGCTTTTTTGCATTTTTTGCCATAAAGAAAAACAGTAGTGTCTCCAGATTGTTCAGACACAAATATATCTGTTGAAAATAGTCTGGTGTAGGCCCGAGAAATACAAGTGTGGTTTTGCAGTTCCACGGGTCAAATCTCTATATTATCCTGTTTTTTTTGCATTTTTTGCCATAAAGAAAAACAGTAGTGTCTCCTGATTGTTCAGACACAAATATATCTGTTGAAAATAGTCTGGTGTAGGCCCGAGAAATGCAAATGTGGTTTTGCAGTTCCACGGGTCAAATCTCTGTATTATCCTGCTTTTTTGCATTTTTTGCCATAAAGAGAAAAATTAGTGTCTCCTGATTGTTCAGACACAAATATATCTGTTGAAAATAGTCTGGTGTAGGCTCAAGAAATACAAGCGTGGTTTTGCAGTTCCACGGGTGAAATCTCTGTATTATCCTGCTTTTTTGCATTTTTTGCCATAAAAAAAACAGCAGTGTCTCCTGATTGTTCAGAGACAAATATATCTGTTGAAAATAGTCTGGTTTAGGACCGAGAAATACAAGTGTGGTTTTGCAGTTCCATGGGTTAAATCTCTGTATTATCCTGCTTTTTTGCATTTTTTGCCTTAAAGAAAAACAGTAGTGTCTCCAGATTGTTCAAACACAAATATATCTGTTGAAAATAGTCTGGTGTAGGCCCGAGAAATACAAGTGTGGTTTTGCAGTTCCACGGGTCAAATCTCTGTATTATCCTGCTTTTTTGCATTTTTTGCCATAAAGAGAAAAAGTAGTGTCTCCCGATTGTTCAGACACAAATATATCTGTTGAAAATAGTCGGGTGTAGGCCCAAGAAATACAAGCGTGGTTTTGCAGTTCAACGCGTCAAATCTCTGTATTATCCTGCTTTTTTGAATTTTTTACCGTAAAGAAAAACAGTAGTGTCTCCTGATTGTTCAGACACAAATATATCTGTTGAATATAGTCTGGTGTAGGCCCAAAAAATACAAGTGTGGTTTTGCAGTTCCACGGTTCAAATCTCTGTATTATCCAGCTTTTTTGCATTTTTTGCTGTAAAGAAAAACTGTAGTGTCTCCTGATTGTTCAGACACAAATATATCTGTTGACAATAGTCTGGTGTAGGCCCAAGAAATACAAGTGTGGTTTTGCAGTTCCGCGGGTCAAATCTCTGTATTATCCTGCTTTTTTGCATTTTTTGCCATAAAGAGAAAAAGTAGTGTCTCCTGATTGTTCAGACACAAATATATCTGTTGAAAATAGTCTGGTGTAGGCCCGAGAAATACAAGTTTGGTTTTGCAGTTCCACGGGTCAAATCTCTGTATTATCCTGCTTTTTTGCATTTTTTGCCATAAAGAGAAAAAGTAGTGTCTCCTGATTGTTCAGACACAAATATATCTGTTGAAAATGGTCTGGTGTAGGCTCAAGAAATAGAAGCGTGGTTTTGCAGTTCCACGGGTGAAATCTCTGTATTATCCTTCTTTTGGCATTTTTTACGTAAAGAAAAACAGTAGTGTCTCCTGATTGTTCAGACACAAATATATCTGTTGAAAACAGACTTGTGTAGGCCCGAGAAATACAAGTGTGGTTTTGCAGTTCCACGGGTCAAATCTCTGTATTATCCTGCTTTTTTGCATTTTTTGCCATAAAGAAAAACAGTAGTGTCTCCTGATTGTTCAGACACAAATGTATCTGTTGAAAATAGTCTGGTGTAGGCCCGAGAAATACAAGTGTGGTTTTTGCAGTTCCACGGGTCAAATCTCTGTATTATCCTGTTTTTTTTGCATTTTTTGCCATAAAGAAAAACAGTAGTGTCTCCTGATTGTTCAGACACAAATATATCTGTTGAAAATAGTCTGGTGTAGGCCCGAGAAATGCAAGTGTGGTTTTGCAGTTCCAAGGGTCAAATCTCTGTATTATCCTGCTGTTTTGCATTTTTTGCCATAAAGAGAAAAATTAGTGTCTCCTGATTGTTCAGACACAAATATATCTGTTGAAAATAGTCTGGTGTAGGCTCAAGAAATACAAGCGTGGTTTTGCAGTTCTACAGGTGAAGTCTCTGTATTATCCTGCTTTTTTGCATTTTTTGCCGTAAAGAAAAACAGCAGTGTCTCCTGATTGTTCAGAGACAAATATATCTGTTGAAAATAGTCTGGTTTAGGACCGAGAAATACAAGTGTTGTTTTGCAGTTCCATGGGTTAAATCTCTGTATTATCCTGCTTTTTTGCATTTTTTGCCATAAAGAGAAAAATTAGTGTCTCCTGATTGTTCAGGCACAAATATATCTGTTGAAAATAGTCTGGTGTAGGCTCAAGAAATACAAGTGTGGTTTTGCAGTTCCACAGGTGAAGTCTCTGTATTATCCTGCTTTTTTGCATTTTTTGCCGTAAAGAAAAACAGCAGTGTCTCCTGATTGTTCAGAGACAAATATATCTGTTGAAAATAGTCTGGTTTAGGACCGAGAAATACAAGTGTTGTTTTGCAGTTCCATGGGTTAAATCTCTGTATTATCCTGCTTTTTTGCATTTTTTGCCTTAAAGAAAAACAGTAGTGTCTCCAGATTGTTCAAACACAAATATATCTGTTGAAAATAGTCTGGTGTAGGCCCTAGAAATACAAGTGTAGTTTTGCAGTTCCTCGGGTCAAATCTCTGTATTATCCTTCTTTTGGCATTTTTTTCCGTAAAGAAAAACAGTAGTGTATCCTGATTGTTCAGACACAAATATATCTGTTGAAAACAGTCTTGTGTAGGCCCGAGAAATACAAGTGTGGTTTTGTAGTTCCACGGGTCAAATCTCTGTATTATCCTGCTTTTTTGCATTTTTTGCCATAAAGAAAAACAGTAGTGTCTCCTGATTGTTCAGACACAAATATATCTGTTTAAAATAGTCTGGTGTAGGCCCGAGAAATACAAGTGTGGTTTTGCAGTTCCACGGGTCAAATCTCTGTATTATCCTGCTTTTTTGCATTTTTTGCCATAAAGAGAAAAAGTAGTGTCTCCCGATTGTTCAGACACAAATATATCTGTTGAAAATAGTCGGGTGTAGGCCCAAGAAATACAAGCGTGGTTTTGCAGTTCAACGGGTCAAATCTCTGTATTATCCTGTTTTTTTGAATTTTTTGCCGTAAAGAAAAACAGTATTGTCTCCTGATTGTTCAGACACAAATATATCTGTTGAATATAGTCTGGTGTAGGCCCAAGAAATACAAGTGTGGTTTTGCAGTTCCGCGGGTCAAATCTCTGTATTATCCTGCTTTTTTGCATTTTTTGCCATAAAGAGAAAAAGTAGTGTCTCCTGATTGTTCAGACACAAATATATCTGTTGAAAATAGTCTGGTGTAGGCTCAAGAAATACAAGCGTGGTTTTGCAGTTCCACGGGTGAAATCTCTGTATTATCCTTCTTTTGGCATTTTTTTACGTAAAGAAAAACAGTAGTGTCTCCTGATTGTTCAGACACAAATATATCTGTTGAAAACAGTTTTGTGTAGGCCCGAGAAATACAAGTGTGGTTTTGCAGTTCCAGGGGTCAAATCTCTGTATTATCCTGCTTTTTTGCATTTTTTGCCATAAAAAAAAACAGTAGTGTCTCCTGATTGTTCAGACACAAATATATCTGTTGAAAATAGTCTGGTGTAGGCACGAGAAATACAAGTGTGGTTTTGCAGTTCCACGGGTCAAATTTCTGTATTATCCTGCTTTTTTGCATTTTTTGCCATAAAGAAAAACAGTAGTGTCTCCAGATTGCTCAGACACAAATATATCTGTTGAAAATAGTCTGGTGTAGGACCGAGAAATGCAAGTGTGGTTTTGCAGTTCCACGGGTCAAATCTCTGTATTATTCAGCTTTTTTGCATTTTTTGCTGTAAAGAAAAACAGTAGTGTCTCCTGATTGTTCAGACACAAATATATCTGTTGAAAATAGTCTGGTGTAGGCCCGAGAAATACAAGTGTGGTTTTGCAGTTCTGCGGGTCAAATCTCTGTATTATCCTGCTTTTTTACATTTTTTGCCATAAAGAGAAAAAGTAGTGTCTCCTGATTGTTCAGACACAAATATATCTGTTGAAAATAGTCTGGTGTTGGCCCGAGAAATACCAGTGTGGTTTTGCAGTTCCACGGGTCAAATCTCTGTATTATCCTGCTTTTTTGCATTTTTTGACATAAAGAAAAACAGTAGTGTCTCCAGATTGCTCAGACACAAATATATCTGTTGAAAATAGTCTGGTGTAGGCCCGAGAAATGCAAGTGTGGTTTTGCAGTTCCACGGGTCAAATCTCTGTATTATCCAGATTTTTTGCATTTTTTGCTGTAAAGAAAAACAGTAGTGTCTCCTGATTGTTCAGACACAAATATATCTGTTGAAAATAGTCTGGTGTAGGCCCAAGAAATACAAGTGTGGTTTTGCAGTTCCACGGGTCAAATCTCTGTATTATCCTGCTTTTTTGCATTTTTTGCCATAAAGAGAAAAAGTAGTGTCTCCTGATTGTTCAGACACAAATATATCTGTTGAAAATAGTCTGGTGTAGGCTCAAGAAATACAAGCGTGGTTTTGCAGTTCCACGGGTGAAATCTCTGTATTATCCTTCTTTTGGCATTTTTTTACGTAAAGAAAAACAGTAGTGTCTCCTGATTGTTCAGACACAAATATATCTGTTGAAAACAGTTTTGTGTAGGCCCGAGAAATACAAGTGTGGTTTTGCAGTTCCACGGGTCAAATCTCTGTATTATCCTGCTTTTTTGCATTTTTTGCCATAAAGAAAAACAGTAGTGTCTCCTGATTGTTCAGACACAAATGTATCTGCTGAAAATAGTCTGGTGTAGGCCCGAGAAATACAAGTGTGGTTTTTGCAGTTCCACGGGTCAAATCTCTGTATTATCCTGTTTTTTTTGCATTTTTTGCCATAAAGAAAAACAGTAGTGTCTCCTGATTGTTCAGACACAAATATATCTGTTGAAAATAGTCTGGTGTAGGCCCGAGAAATGCAAGTGTGGTTTTGCAGTTCCACGGGTCAAATCTCTGTATTATCCTGCTGTTTTGCATTTTTTGCCATAAAGAGAAAAATTAGTGTCTCCTGATTGTTCAGACACAAATATATCTGTTGAAAATAGTCTGGTGTAGGCTCAAGAAATACAAGCGTGGTTTTGCAGTTCTACAGGTGAAGTCTCTGTATTATCCTGCTTTTTTGCATTTTTTGCCATAAAGAAAAACAGCAGTGTCTCCTGATTGTTCAGAGACAAATATATCTGTTGAAAATAGTCTGGTTTAGGACCGAGAAATACAAGTGTTGTTTTGCAGTTCCATGGGTTAAATCTCTGTATTATCCTGCTTTTTTGCATTTTTTGCCATAAAGAGAAAAATTAGTGTCTCCTGATTGTTCAGGCACAAATATATCTGTTGAAAATAGTCTGGTGTAGGCTCAAGAAATACAAGCGTGGTTTTGCAGTTCCACAGGTGAAGTCTCTGTATTATCCTGCTTTTTTGCATTTTTTGCCGTAAAGAAAAACAGCAGTGTCTCCTGATTGTTCAGAGACAAATATATCTGTTGAAAATAGTCTGGTTTAGGACCGAGAAATACAAGTGTTGTTTTGCAGTTCCATGGGTTAAATCTCTGTATTATCCTGCTTTTTTGCATTTTTTGCCTTAAAGAAAAACAGTAGTGTCTCCAGATTGTTCAAACACAAATATATCTGTTGAAAATAGTCTGGTGTAGGCCCTAGAAATACAAGTGTAGTTTTGCAGTTCCTCGGGTCAAATCTCTGTATTATCCTTCTTTTGGCATTTTTTTCCGTAAAGAAAAACAGTAGTGTATCCTGATTGTTCAGACACAAATATATCTGTTGAAAACAGTCTTGTGTAGGCCCGAGAAATACAAGTGTGGTTTTGTAGTTCCACGGGTCAAATCTCTGTATTATCCTGCTTTTTTGCATTTTTTGCCATAAAGAAAAACAGTAGTGTCTCCTGATTGTTCAGACACAAATATATCTGTTGAAAATAGTCTGGTGTAGGCCCGAGAAATACAAGTGTGGTTTTGCAGTTCCACGGGTCAAATCTCTGTATTATCCTGCTTTTTTGCATTTTTTGCCATAAAGAGAAAAAGTAGTGTCTCCCGATTGTTCAGACACAAATATATCTGTTGAAAATAGTCGGGTGTAGGCCCAAGAAATACAAGCGTGGTTTTGCAGTTCAACGGGTCAAATCTCTGTATTATCCTGTTTTTTTGAATTTTTTGCCGTAAAGAAAAACAGTATTGTCTCCTGATTGTTCAGACACAAATATATCTGTTGAATATAGTCTGGTGTAGGCCCAAGAAATACAAGTGTGGTTTTGCAGTTCCGCGGGTCAAATCTCTGTATTATCCTGCTTTTTTGCATTTTTTGCCATAAAGAGAAAAAGTAGTGTCTCCTGATTGTTCAGACACAAATATATCTGTTGAAAATAGTCTGGTGTAGGCTCAAGAAATACAAGCGTGGTTTTGCAGTTCCACGGGTGAAATCTCTGTATTATCCTTCTTTTGGCATTTTTTTACGTAAAGAAAAACAGTAGTGTCTCCTGATTGTTCAGACACAAATATATCTGTTGAAAACAGTTTTGTGTAGGCCCGAGAAATACAAGTGTGGTTTTGCAGTTCCAGGGGTCCAATCTCTGTATTATCCTGCTTTTTTGCATTTTTTGCCATAAAAAAAAACAGTAGTGTCTCCTGATTGTTCAGACACAAATATATCTGTTGAAAATAGTCTGGTGTAGGCCCGAGAAATACAAGTGTGGTTTTGCAGTTCCACGGGTCAAATCTCTGTATTATCCTGCTTTTTTGCATTTTTTGCCATAAAGAAAAACAGTAGTGTCTCCAGATTGCTCAGACACAAATATATCTGTTGAAAATAGTCTGGTGTAGGACCGAGAAATGCAAGTGTGGTTTTGCAGTTCCACGGGTCAAATCTCTGTATTATTCAGCTTTTTTGCATTTTTTGCTGTAAAGAAAAACAGTAGTGTCTCCTGATTGTTCAGACACAAATATATCTGTTGAAAATAGTCTGGTGTAGGCCCGAGAAATACAAGTGTGGTTTTGCAGTTCTGCGGGTCAAATCTCTGTATTATCCTGCTTTTTTACATTTTTTGCCATAAAGAGAAAAAGTAGTGTCTCCTGATTGTTCAGACACAAATATATCTGTTGAAAATAGTCTGGTGTAGGCCCGAGAAATACCAGTGTGGTTTTGCAGTTCCACGGGTCAAATCTCTGTATTATCCTGCTTTTTTGCATTTTTTGCCATAAAGAAAAACAGTAGTGTCTCCAGATTGCTCAGACACAAATATATCTGTTGAAAATAGTCTGGTGTAGGCCCGAGAAATGCAAGTGTGGTTTTGCAGTTCCACGGGTCAAATCTCTGTATTATCCAGTTTTTTTGCATTTTTTGCTGTAAAGAAAAACAGTAGTGTCTCCTGATTGTTCAGACACAAATATATCTGTTGAAAATAGTCTGGTGTAGGCCCAAGAAATACAAGTGTGGTTTTGCAGTTCCACGGGTCAAATCTCTGTATTATCCTGCTTTTTTGCATTTTTTGCCATAAAGAGAAAAAGTAGTGTCTCCTGATTGTTCAGACACAAATATATCTGTTGAAAATAGTCTGGTGTAGGCTCAAGAAATACAAGCGTGGTTTTGCAGTTCCACGGGTGAAATCTCTGTATTATCCTTCTTTTGGCATTTTTTTACGTAAAGAAAAACAGTAGTGTCTCCTGATTGTTCAGACACAAATATATCTGTTGAAAACAGTTTTGTGTAGGCCCGAGAAATACAAGTGTGGTTTTGCAGTTCCACGGGTCAAATCTCTGTATTATCCTGCTTTTTTGCATTTTTTGCCATAAAGAAAAACAGTAGTGTCTCCTGATTGTTCAGACACAAATATATCTGTTGAAAATAGTCTGGTGTAGGCCCGAGAAATGCAAGTGTGGTTTTGCAGTTCCACGGGTCAAATCTCTGTATTATCCTGTTTTTTTTGCATTTTTTGCCATAAAGAAAAACAGTAGTGTCTCCTGATTGTTCAGACACAAATATATCTGTTGAAAATAGTCTGGTGTAGGCCCGAGAAATGCAAGTGTGGTTTAGCAGTTCCACGGGTCAAATCTCTGTATTATCCTGCTTTTTTGCATTTTTTGCCATAAAGAGAAAAATTAGTGTCTCCTGATTGTTCAGACACAAATATATCTGTTGAAAATAGTCTGGTGTAGGCTCAAGAAATACAAGCGTGGTTTTGCAGTTCCACGGGTGAAATCTCTGTATTATCCTGCTTTTTTGCATTTTTTGCCGTAAAGAAAAACAGCAGTGTCTCCTGATTGTTCAGAGACAAATATATCTGTTGAAAATAGTCTGGTTTAGGACCGAGAAACACAAGTGTTGTTTTGCAGTTCCATGGGTTAAATCTCTGTATTATCCTGCTTTTTTGCATTTTTTGCCTTAAAGAAAAACAGTAGTGTCTCCAGATTGTTCAAACACAAATATATCTGTTGAAAATAGTCTGGTGTAGGCTCGAGAAATACAAGTGTAGTTTTGCAGTTCCTCGGGTCAAATCTCTGTATTATCCTTCTTTTGCCATTTTTTTCCGAAAAGAAAAACAGTATTGTATCCTGATTGTTCAGACACAAATATATCTGTTGAAAACAGTCTTGTGTAGGCCCGAGAAATACAAGTGTGGTTTTGTAGTTCCACGGGTCAAATCTCTGTATTATCCTGCTTTTTTGCATTTTTTGCCATAAAGAAAAACAGTAGTGTCTCCTGATTGTTCAGACACAAATATATCTGTTGAAAATAGTCTGGTGTAGGCCCGAGAAATACAAGTGTGGTTTTGCAGTTCCACGGGTCAAATCTCTGTATTATCCTGCTTTTTTGCATTTTTTGCCATAAAGAGAAAAAGTAGTGTCTCCCGATTGTTCAGACACAAATATATCTGTTGAAAATAGTCGGGTGTAGGCCCAAGAAATACAAGCGTGGTTTTGCAGTTCAACGGGTCAAATCTCTGTATTATCCTGTTTTTTTGAATTTTTTGCCGTAAAGAAAAACAGTATTGTCTCCTGATTGTTCAGACACAAATATATCTGTTGAATATAGTCTGGTGTAGGCCCAAGAAATACAAGTGTGGTTTTGCAGTTCCGCGGGTCAAATCTCTGTATTATCCTGCTTTTTTGCATTTTTTGCCATAAAGAGAAAAAGTAGTGTCTCCTGATTGTTCAGACACAAATATATCTGTTGAAAATAGTCTGGTGTAGGCTCAAGAAATACAAGCGTGGTTTTGCAGTTCCACGGGTGAAATCTCTGTATTATCCTTCTTTTGGCATTTTTTTACGTAAAGAAAAACAGTAGTGTCTCCTGATTGTTCAGACACAAATATATCTGTTGAAAACAGTTTTGTGTAGGCCCGAGAAATACAAGTGTGGTTTTGCAGTTCCAGGGGTCCAATCTCTGTATTATCCTGCTTTTTTGCATTTTTTGCCATAAAAAAAAACAGTAGTGTCTCCTGATTGTTCAGACACAAATATATCTGTTGAAAATAGTCTGGTGTAGGCCCGAGAAATACAAGTGTGGTTTTGCAGTTCCACGGGTCAAATCTCTGTATTATCCTGCTTTTTTGCATTTTTTGCCATAAAGAAAAACAGTAGTGTCTCCAGATTGCTCAGACACAAATATATCTGTTGAAAATAGTCTGGTGTAGGACCGAGAAATGCAAGTGTGGTTTTGCAGTTCCACGGGTCAAATCTCTGTATTATTCAGCTTTTTTGCATTTTTTGCTGTAAAGAAAAACAGTAGTGTCTCCTGATTGTTCAGACACAAATATATCTGTTGAAAATAGTCTGGTGTAGGCCCGAGAAATACAAGTGTGGTTTTGCAGTTCTGCGGGTCAAATCTCTGTATTATCCTGCTTTTTTACATTTTTTGCCATAAAGAGAAAAAGTAGTGTCTCCTGATTGTTCAGACACAAATATATCTGTTGAAAATAGTCTGGTGTAGGCCCGAGAAATACCAGTGTGGTTTTGCAGTTCCACGGGTCAAATCTCTGTATTATCCTGCTTTTTTGCATTTTTTGCCATAAAGAAAAACAGTAGTGTCTCCAGATTGCTCAGACACAAATATATCTGTTGAAAATAGTCTGGTGTAGGCCCGAGAAATGCAAGTGTGGTTTTGCAGTTCCACGGGTCAAATCTCTGTATTATCCAGTTTTTTTGCATTTTTTGCTGTAAAGAAAAACAGTAGTGTCTCCTGATTGTTCAGACACAAATATATCTGTTGAAAATAGTCTGGTGTAGGCCCAAGAAATACAAGTGTGGTTTTGCAGTTCCACGGGTCAAATCTCTGTATTATCCTGCTTTTTTGCATTTTTTGCCATAAAGAGAAAAAGTAGTGTCTCCTGATTGTTCAGACACAAATATATCTGTTGAAAATAGTCTGGTGTAGGCTCAAGAAATACAAGCGTGGTTTTGCAGTTCCACGGGTGAAATCTCTGTATTATCCTTCTTTTGGCATTTTTTTACGTAAAGAAAAACAGTAGTGTCTCCTGATTGTTCAGACACAAATATATCTGTTGAAAACAGTTTTGTGTAGGCCCGAGAAATACAAGTGTGGTTTTGCAGTTCCACGGGTCAAATCTCTGTATTATCCTGCTTTTTTGCATTTTTTGCCATAAAGAAAAACAGTAGTGTCTCCTGATTGTTCAGACACAAATATATCTGTTGAAAATAGTCTGGTGTAGGCCCGAGAAATGCAAGTGTGGTTTTGCAGTTCCACGGGTCAAATCTCTGTATTATCCTGTTTTTTTTGCATTTTTTGCCATAAAGAAAAACAGTAGTGTCTCCTGATTGTTCAGTCACAAATATATCTGTTGAAAATAGTCTGGTGTAGGCCCGAGAAATGCAAGTGTGGTTTAGCAGTTCCACGGGTCAAATCTCTGTATTATCCTGCTTTTTTGCATTTTTTGCCATAAAGAGAAAAATTAGTGTCTCCTGATTGTTCAGACACAAATATATCTGTTGAAAATAGTCTGGTGTAGGCTCAAGAAATACAAGCGTGGTTTTGCATTTCCACGGGTGAAATCTCTGTATTATCCTGCTTTTTTGCATTTTTTGCCGTAAAGAAAAACAGCAGTGTCTCCTGATTGTTCAGAGACAAATATATCTGTTGAAAATAGTCTGGTTTAGGACCGAGAAACACAAGTGTTGTTTTGCAGTTCCATGGGTTAAATCTCTGTATTATCCTGCTTTTTTGCATTTTTTGCCTTAAAGAAAAACAGTAGTGTCTCCAGATTGTTCAAACACAAATATATCTGTTGAAAATAGTCTGGTGTAGGCTCGAGAAATACAAGTGTAGTTTTGCAGTTCCTCGGGTCAAATCTCTGTATTATCCTTCTTTTGCCATTTTTTTCCGAAAAGAAAAACAGTATTGTATCCTGATTGTTCAGACACAAATATATCTGTTGAAAACAGTCTTGTGTAGGCCCGAGAAATACAAGTGTGGTTTTGCAGTTCCACGGGTCAAATCTCTGTATTATCCTGCTTTTTTGCATTTTTTGCCATAAAGAGAAAAAGTAGTGTCTCCTGATTGTTCAGACACAAATATATCTGTTGAAAATAGTCTGGTGTAGGCTCAAGAAATACAAGCGTGGTTTTGCAGTTCCACGGGTGAAATCTCTGTATTATCCTTCTTTTGGCATTTTTTTACGTAAAAAAAAACAGTAGTGTCTCCTGATTGTTCAGACACAAATATATCTGTTGAAAACAGTTTTGTGTAGGCCCGAGAAATACAAGTGTGGTTTTGCAGTTCCACGGGTCAAATCTCTGTATTATCCTGCTTTTTTGCATTTTTTGCCATAAAGAAAAACAGTAGTGTCTCCTGATTGTTCAGACACAAATATATCTGTTGAAAATAGTCTGGTGTAAGCCCGAGAAATACAAGTGTGGTTTTGCAGTTCCACGGGTCAAATCTCTGTATTATCCTGTTTTTTTTGCATTTTTTGCCATAAAGAAAAACAGTAGTGTCTCCTGATTGTTCAGACACAAATATATCTGTTGAAAATAGTCTGGTGTAGGCCCGAGAAATGCAAGTGTGGTTTAGCAGTTCCACGGGTCAAATCTCTGTATTATCCTGCTTTTTTGCATTTTTTGCCATAAAGAGAAAAATTAGTGTCTCCTGATTGTTCAGACACAAATATATCTGTTGAAAATAGTCTGGTGTAGGCTCAAGAAATACAAGCGTGGTTTTGCAGTTCCACGGGTGAAATCTCTGTATTATCCTGCTTTTTTGCATTTTTTGCGGTAAAGAAAAACAGCAGTGTCTCCTGATTGTTCAGAGACAAATATATCTGTTGAAAATAGTCTGGTTTAGGACCGAGAAACACAAGTGTTGTTTTGCAGTTCCATGGGTTAAATCTCTGTATTATCCTGCTTTTTTGCATTTTTTGCCTTAAAGAAAAACAGTAGTGTCTCCAGATTGTTCAAACACAAATATATCTGTTGAAAATAGTCTGGTGTAGGCCCGAGAAATACAAGTGTAGTTTTGCAGTTCCTCGGGTCAAATCTCTGTATTATCCTTCTTTTGCCATTTTTTTCCGAAAAGAAAAACAGTATTGTATCCTGATTGTTCAGACACAAATATATCTGTTGAAAACAGTCTTGTGTAGGCCCGAGAAATACAAGTGTGGTTTTGCAGTTCCACGGGTCAAATCTCTGTATTATCCTGCTTTTTTGCATTTTTTGCCATAAAGAAAAACAGTAGTGTCTCCTGATTGTTCAGACACAAATATATCTGTTGAAAATAGTCTGGTGTAGGCCCGAGAAATAGAAGTGTGGTTTTGCAGTTCCACGGGTCAAATCTCTGTATTATCCTGCTTTTTTGCATTTTTTGCCATAAAGAGAAAAAGTAGTGTCTCCCGATTGTTCGGACACAAATATATCTGTTGAAAATAGTCTGGTGTAGGCCCAAGAAATACAAGCGTGGTTTTGCAGTTCAACGGGTCAAATCTCTGTATTATCCTGCTTTTTTGAATTTTTTGCCGTAAAGAAAAACAGTAGTGTCTCCTGATTGTTCAGACACAAATATATCTGTTGAATATAGTCTGGTGTAGGCCCAAAAAATACAAGTGTGGTTTTGCAGTTCCACGGTTCAAATCTCTGTATTATCCTGATTTTTTGCATTTTTTGTCGTAAAGAAAAACAGCAGTGTCTCCTGATTGTTCACACAAATAAATCTGTTGAAAATAGTCTGGTGTAGGCCCGAGAAATACCAGTGTGGTTTTGCAGTTCCACGGGTCAAATCTCTGTATTATCCTGCTTTTTTGCATTTTTTGCCATAAAGAAAAACAGTAGTGTCTCCTGATTGTTCAGACACAAATATATCTGTTGAAAATAGTCTGGTGTAGGCCCGAGAAATACAAGTGTGGTTTTGCAGGTCCATGGGTCAAATCTCTGTATTATCCTGTTTTTTTTGCATTTTTTGCCATAAAGAAAAACAGTAGTGTCTCCTGATTGTTCAGACACAAATATATCTGTTGAAAATAGTCTGGTGTAGGCCCGAGAAATGCAAGTGTGGTTTTGCAGTTCCACGGGTCAAATCTCTATATTATCCTGCTTTTTTGCATTTTTTGCCATAAAGAGAAAAATTAGTGTCTCCTGATTGTTCAGACACAAATATATCTGTTGAAAATAGTCTGGTGTAGGCTCAAGAAATACAAGCGTGGTTTTGCAGTTCCACGGGTGAAATCTCTGTATTATCCTGCTTTTTTGCATTTTTTGCCGTAAAGAAAAACAGCAGTGTCTCCTGATTGTTCAGAGACAAATATATCTGTTGAAAATAGTCTGGTTTAGGACCGAGAAATACAAGTGTTGTTTTGCAGTTCCATGGGTTAAATCTCTGTATTATCCTGCTTTTTTGCATTTTTTGCCTTAAAAAAAAAACAGTAGTGTCTCCAGATTGTTCAAACACAAATATATCTGTTGAAAATAGTCTGGTGTAGGCCCGAGAAATACAAGTGTAGTTTTGCAGTTCCTCGGGTCAAATCTCTGTATTATCCTTCTTTTGGCATTTTTTTCCGAAAAGAAAAACAGTAGTGTCTCCTGATTGTTCAGACACAAATATATCTGTTGAAAACAGTCTTGTGTAGGCCCGAGAAATACAAGTGTGGTTTTGCAGTTCCACGGGTCAAATCTCTGTATTATCCTGCTTTTTTGCATTTTTTGCCATAAAGAAAAACAGTAGTGTCTCCTGATTGTTCAGACACAAATATATCTGTTGAAAATAGTCTGGTGTAGGCCCGAGAAATACAAGTGTGGTTTTGCAGTTCCACGGGTCAAATCTCTGTATTATCCTGCTTTTTTGCATTTTTTGCCATAAAGAGAAAAATTAGTGTCTCCTGATTGTTCAGACACAAATATATCTGTTGAAAATAGTCTGGTGTAGGCTCAAGAAATACAAGCGTGGTTTTGCAGTTCCAAGGGTGAAATCTCTGTATTATCCTGCTTTTTTGCATTTTTTGCCGTAAAGAAAAACAGCAGTGTCTCCTGATTGTTCAGAGACAAATATATCTGTTGAAAATAGTCTGGTTTAGGACCGAGAAACACAAGTGTTGTTTTGCAGTTCCATGGGTTAAATCTCTGTATTATCCTGCTTTTTTGCATTTTTTGCCTTAAAGAAAAACAGTAGTGTCTCCAGATTGTTCAAACACAAATATATCTGTTGAAAATAGTCTGGTGTAGGCCCGAGAAATACAAGTGTAGTTTTGCAGTTCCTCGGGTCAAATCTCTGTATTATCCTTCTTTTGCCATTTTTTTCCGAAAAGAAAAACAGTATTGTATCCTGATTGTTCAGACACAAATATATCTGTTGAAAACAGTCTTGTGTAGGCCCGAGAAATACAAGTGTGGTTTTGCAGTTCCACGGGTCAAATCTCTGTATTATCCTGCTTTTTTGCATTTTTTGCCATAAAGAGAAAAAGTAGTGTCTCCTGATTGTTCAGACACAAATATATCTGTTGAAAATAGTCTGGTGTAGGCTCAAGAAATACAAGCGTGGTTTTGCAGTTCCACGGGTGAAATCTCTGTATTATCCTTCTTTTGGCATTTTTTTACGTAAAGAAAAACAGTAGTGTCTCCTGATTGTTCAGACACAAATATATCTGTTGAAAACAGTTTTGTGTAGGCCCGAGAAATACAAGTGTGGTTTTGCAGTTCCACGGGTCAAATCTCTGTATTATCCTGCTTTTTTGCATTTTTTGCCATAAAGAAAAACAGTAGTGTCTCCTGATTGTTCAGACACAAATATATCTGTTGAAAATAGTCTGGTGTAGGCCCGAGAAATACAAGTGTGGTTTTGCAGTTCCACGGGTCAAATCTCTGTATTATCCTGTTTTTTTTGCATTTTTTGCCATAAAGAAAAACAGTAGTGTCTCCTGATTGTTCAGACACAAATATATCTGTTGAAAATAGTCTGGTGTAGGCCCGAGAAATGCAAGTGTGGTTTAGCAGTTCCACGGGTCAAATCTCTGTATTATCCTGCTTTTTTGCATTTTTTGCCATAAAGAGAAAAATTAGTGTCTCCTGATTGTTCAGACACAAATATATCTGTTGAAAATAGTCTGGTGTAGGCTCAAGAAATACAAGCGTGGTTTTGCAGTTCCACGGGTGAAATCTCTGTATTATCCTGCTTTTTTGCATTTTTTGCCGTAAAGAAAAACAGCAGTGTCTCCTGATTGTTCAGAGACAAATATATCTGTTGAAAATAGTCTGGTTTAGGACCGAGAAACACAAGTGTTGTTTTGCAGTTCCATGGGTTAAATCTCTGTATTATCCTGCTTTTTTGCATTTTTTGCCTTAAAGAAAAACAGTAGTGTCTCCAGATTGTTCAAACACAAATATATCTGTTGAAAATAGTCTGGTGTAGGCCTGAGAAATACAAGTGTAGTTTTGCAGTTACTCGGGTCAAATCTCTGTATTATCCTTCTTTTGCCATTTTTTTCCGAAAAGAAAAACAGTATTGTATCCTGATTGTTCAGACACAAATATATCTGTTGAAAACAGTCTTGTGTAGGCCCGAGAAATACAAGTGTGGTTTTGCAGTTCCACGGGTCAAATCTCTGTATTATCCTGCTTTTTTGCATTTTTTGCCATAAAGAAAAACAGTAGTGTCTCCTGATTTTTCAGACACAAATATATCTGTTGAAAATAGTCTGGTGTAGGCCCGAGAAATACAAGTGTGGTTTTGCAGTTCCACGGGTCAAATCTCTGTATTATCCTGCTTTTTTGCATTTTTTGCCATAAAGAGAAAAAGTATTGTCTCCCGATTGTTCGGACACAAATATATCTGTTGAAAATAGTCGGGTGTAGGCCCAAGAAATACAAGCGTGGTTTTGCAGTTCAACGGGTCAAATCTCTGTATTATCCTGCTTTTTTGAATTTTTTGCCGTAAAGAAAAACAGTAGTGTCTCCTGATTGTTCAGACACAAATATATCTGTTGAATATAGTCTGGTGTAGGCCCAAAAAATACAAGTGTGGTTTTGCAGTTCCACGGTTCAAATCTCTGTATTATCCTGCTTTTTTGCATTTTTTGTCGTAAAGAAAAACAGCAGTGTCTCCTGATTGTTCACACAAATAAATCTGTTGAAAATAGTCTGGTGTAGGCCCGAGAAATACCAGTGTGGTTTTGCAGTTCCACGGGTCAAATCTCTGTATTATCCTGCTTTTTTGCATTTTTTGCCATAAAGAAAAACAGTAGTGTCTCCTGATTGTTCAGACACAAATATATCTGTTGAAAATAGTCTGGTGTAGGCCCGAGAAATACAAGTGTGGTTTTGCAGTTCCACGGGTCAAATCTTTGTATTATCCTGTTTTTTTTTGCATTTTT
Source organism: Phyllobates terribilis (assembly GCF_046119375.1). Classification (NCBI taxonomy): domain Eukaryota; kingdom Metazoa; phylum Chordata; class Amphibia; order Anura; family Dendrobatidae; genus Phyllobates; species Phyllobates terribilis. Next base: position 257,131,487 of record NW_027362764.1, read on the forward strand.
TGCCATAAAGAAAAACAGTAGTGTCTCCTGATTGTTCAGACACAAATATATCTGTTGAAAATAGTGTGGTGTAGGCCCGAGAAATGCAAGTGTGGTTTTGCAGTTCCACGGGTCAAATCTCTGTATTATCCTGCTTTTTTGCATTTTTTGCCATAAAGAGAAAAATTAGTGTCTCCTGATTGTTCAGACACAAATATATCTGTTGAAAATAGTCTGGTGTAGGCTCAAGAAATACAAGCGTGGTTTTGCAGTTCCACAGGTGAAATCTCTGTATTATCCTGCTTTTTTGCATTTTTTGCCGTAAAGAAAAACAGCAGTGTCTCCTGATTGTTCAGAGACAAATATATCTGTTGAAAATAGTCTGGTTTAGGACCGAGAAATACAAGTGTTGTTTTGCAGTTCCATGGGTTAAATCTCTGTATTATCCTGCTTTTTTGCATTTTTTGCCTTAAAAAAAAAACAGTAGTGTCTCCAGATTGTTCAAACACAAATATATCTGTTGAAAATAGTCTGGTGTAGGCCCGAGAAATACAAGTGTGGTTTTGCAGTTCCACAGGTCAAATCTCTGTATTATCCTGCTTTTTTGCATTTTTTGCCATAAAGAGAAAAAGTAGTGTCTCCCGATTGTTCGGACACAAATATATCTGTTGAAAATAGTCGGGTGTAGGCCCAAGAAATACAAGCGTGGTTTTGCAGTTCAACAGGTCAAATCTTTGTATTATCCTGCTTTTTTGAATTTTTTGCCGTAAAGAAAAACAGTAGTGTCTCCTGATTGTTTAGACACAAATATATCTGTTGAATATAGTCTGGTGTAGGCCCAAAAAATACAAGTGTGTTTTTGCAGTTCCACGGTTCAGATCTCTGTATTATCCTGCTTTTTTGCATTTTTTGTCGTAAAGAAAAACAGCAGTGTCTCCTGATTGTTCACACAAATAAATCTGTTGAAAATAGTCTGGTGTAGGCCCGAGAAATACCAGTGTGGTTTTGCAGTTCCACGGGTCAAATCTCTGTATTATCCTGCTTTTTTGCATTTTTTGCCATAAAGAAAAACAGTAGTGTCTCCAGATTGCTCAGACACAAATATATCTGTTGAAAATAGTCTGGTGTAGGCCCGAGAAATGCAACTGTGGTTTTGCAGTTCCACCACTCAAATCTCTGTATTATCCTGCTTTTTTGCATTTTTTGCCATAAAGAAAAAAAGTAGTGTCTCCTGATTGTTCAGACACAAATATGTCTGTTGAAAATAGTCTGGTGTAGGCCAGAGAAATACAAGTGTGGTTTTGCAGTTCCATGGGTCAAATCTCTGTATTATCCTGCTTTTTTGCATCTTTTGCCATAAAGAAAAACAGTAGTGTCTCCTGATTGTTCAGACACAAATATATCTGATGAAAATAGTCTGGTTTAGGACCGAGAAATACAAGTGTTGTTTTGCAGTTCCATGGGTTAAATCTCTGTATTATCCTGCTTTTTTGCATTTTTTGCCTTAAAGAAAAACAGTAGTGTCTCCAGATTGTTCAGACACAAATATATCTGTTGAAAATAGTCTGGTGTAGGCCCAAGAAATACAAGTGTAGTTTTGCAGTTCCTCGGGTCAAATCTCTGTATTATCCTTCTTTTGGCATTTTTTTCCGTAAAGAAAAATAGTAGTGTCTCCTGATTGTTCAGACACAAATATATCTGTTGAAAACAGTCTTGTGTAGGCCCGAGAAATACAAGTGTGGTTTTGCAGTTCCACGGGTCAAATCTCTGTATTATCTTGCTTTTTTGCATTTTTTGCCATAAAAAAAACCAGTAGTGTCTCCTGATTGTTCAGACACAAATATATCTATTGAAAATAGTCTGGTGTAGGCCCGAGAAATACTTGTGCGGTTTTGCAGTTCCACAGGTCAAATCTCTGTATTATCCTGCTTTTTTTCATTTTTTGCCATAAAGAGAAAAAGTAGTGTCTCCCGATTGTTCAGACACAAATATATCTGTTGAAAATAGTCGGGTGTAGGCCCAAGAAATACAAGCGTGGTTTTGCAGTTCCACGGGTCAAATCTCTGTATTATCCTGCTTTTTTTAATTTTTTTCAGTAAAGAAAAACAGTAGTGTCTCCTGATTGTTCAGACACAAATATATCTGTTGAAAATAGTCTGGTGTAGGCCCAAAAAATACAAGTGTGGTTTTGCAGTTCCAAGGGTCAAATCTCTGTATTATCCTGCTTTTTTGCATTTTTTGTCGTAAAGAAAAACAGCAGTGTCTCCTGATTGTTCACACAAATAAATCTGTTGAAAATAGTCTGGTGTAGGCCCGAGAAATACCAGTGTGGTTTTGCAGTTCCACGGGTCAAATCTCTGTATTATCCTGCTTTTTTGCATTTTTTGCCATAAAGAAAAACAGTAGTGTCTCCTGATTGTTCAGACACAAATATATCTGTTGAAAATAGTCTGGTGTAGGGCCGAGAAATACAAGTGTGGTTTTGCAGTTCCACGGGTCAAATCTCTGTATTATCCTGTTTTTTTTGCATTTTTTGCCATAAAGAAAAACAGTAGTGTCTCCTGATTGTTCAGACACAAATACATCTGTTGAAAATAGTCTGGTGTAGGCCCGAGAAATGCAAGTGTGGTTTTGCAGTTCAACGGGTCAAATCTCTGTATTATCCTGCTTTTTTGCATTTTTTGCCATAAAGAGAAAAATTAGTGTCTCCTGATTGTTCAGACACAAATATATCTGTTGAAAATAGTCTGGTGTAGGCTCAAGAAATACAAGCGTGGTTTTGCAGTTCCACGGGTGAAATCTCTGTATTATCCTGCTTTTTTGCATTTTTTGCCGTAAAGAAAAACAGCAGTGTCTCCTGATTGTTCAGAGACAAATATATCTGTTGAAAATAGTCTGGTTTAGGACCGAGAAATACAAGTGTTGTTTTGCAGTTCCATGGGTTAAATCTCTGTATTATCCTGCTTTTTTGCATTTTTTGCCTTAAAAAAAAAACAGTAGTATCTCCAGATTGTTTAGACACAAATATATCTGTTGAATATAGTCTGGTGTAGGCCCAAAAAATACACGTGTGGTTTTGCAGTTCCACGGTTCAGATCTCTGTATTATCCTGCTTTTTTGCATTTTTTGTCGTAAAGAAAAACAGCAGTGTCTCCTGATTTTTCACACAAATAAATCTGTTGAAAATAGTCTGGTGTAGGCCCGAGAAATACCAGTGTGGTTTTGCAGTTCCACGGGTCAAATCTCTGTATTATCCTGCATTTTTGCATTTTTTGCCATAAAGAAAAACAGTAGTGTCTCCAGATTGCTCAGACACAAATATATCTGTTGAAAATAGTCTGGTGTAGGCCCGAGAAATGCAAGTGTGGTTTTGCAGTTCCACCACTCAAATCTCTGTATTATCCTGCTTTTTTGCATTTTTTGCCATAAAGAGAAAAAGTAGTGTCTCCTGATTGTTCAGACACAAATAAGTCTGTTGAAAATAGTCTGGTGTAGGTCCAAGAAATACAAGCGTGGTTTTGCAGTTCCACGGGTCAAATCTCTGTATTATCCTGCTTTTTTGCATTTTTTGCCGTAAAGTAAAACAGCAGTGTCTCCTGATTGTTCAGACACAAAAATATCTGGTGAAAATAGTTTGGTTTAGGCCCGAGAAATACAAGTGTGGTTTTGCAGTTCCACCGCTCAAATCTCTGTATTATCCTGCTTTTTTGCATTTTTTGCCGTAAAGAAAAACAGCAGTGTCTCCTGATTGTTCAGACACAAATATATCTGTTGAAAATAGTCTGGTGTAGGCCCGAGAAATACAAGTGTGGTTTTGCAGTTCCACGTGTCAAATCTCTGTATTATCCAGCTTTTTTGCATTTTTTGCTGTAAAGAAAAACAGTAGTGTCTCCTGATTGTTCAGACACAAATATATCTGTTGAAAATAGTCTGGTGTAGGCCCGAGAAATGCAAGTGTGGTTTTGCAGTTCCGCGGGTCAAATCTCTGTATTATCCTGCTTTTTTGCATTTTTTGCCATAAAGAGAAAAAGTAGTGTCTCCTGATTGTTCAGACACAAATATATCTTTTGAAAATAGTCTGGTGTAGGCCCGAGAAATACAAGTTTGGTTTTGCAGTTCCACGGGTCAAGTCTCTGTATTATCCTGCTTTTTTGCATTTTTTGCCGTAAAGTAAAACAGCAGTGTCCCTGATTGTTCAGACACAAAAATATCTGGTGAAAATAGTTTGGTTTAGGCCCAAGAAATACAAGTGTGGTTTTGCAGTTCCACCACTCAAATCTCTGTATTATCCTGCTTTTTTGCCTTATTTGCCATAAAGAAAAACAGTAGTGTCTTCTGATTGTTCAGACACAAATATATCTGTTGAAAATAGCCTGGTGTAGGCCCGAGAAATACAAGTGTGGTTTTGCAGTTCCTCGGGTCAAATCTCTGTATTATCCTGCTTTTTTGCATTTTTTGCCATAAAGAGAAAAAGTACTGTCTCCCGATTGTTCAGACACAATATATCTGTTGAAAATAGTCGGGTGTAGGCCCAAGAAATACAAGCGTGGTTTTGCAGTTCCACGGGTCAAATCTCTCTATTATCCTGCTTTTTTGCATTTTTTGCCGTAAAGAAAAACAGCAGTGTCTCCTGATTGTTCAGACACAATTATATCTGATGAACATAGTCTGGTTTAGGACCGAGAAATACAAGTGTTGTTCTGTAGTTCCATGGGTTAAATCTCTGTATTTTCCTGCTTTTTTGCATTTTTTGCCTTAAAGAAAAACAGTAGTGTCTCCAGATTGTTCAGACACAAATATATCTGTTGAAAATAGTCTGGTGTAGGCCCGAGAAATACAAGTGTAGTTTTGCAGTTCCTCGGGTCAAATCTCTGTATTATCCTTCTTTTGGCATTTTTTTCTGTAAAGAAAAACAGTAGTGTCTCCTGATTGTTCAGACACAAATATATCTGTTGAAAACAGTCTTGTGTAGGCCCGAGAAATACAAGTGTGGTTTCGCAGTTCCACGGGTCAAATCTCTGTATTATCCTGCTTTTTTGCATTTTTTGCTGTAAAGAAAAACAGTAGTGTCTCCTGATTGTTCACACTCAAATATATCTGTTGAAAATATTCTGGGGTAGGCCCGCGAAATACAGGTGTGGTTTTGCAGTTCTACGGGTCAAATCTCTGTATTATCTTGCTTTTTTGCATTTTTTACCGTAAAGAAAAGCAGTAGTGTCTCCTGATTGTTCAGACACAAATATAGCTGTTGAAAATAGTAAGGTGTAGGCCAGATTACTAGAACTGTGGTTTTGCAATTCCACCCGTCAAATCTCTGTATTATGCTTCTTTTGGCATTTTTTGCCGAGAAGAAAAACAGTAGTGTCTCCTGATTGTTCAGACTCAAATACATCTGTTGAAATAGTCTGGTGTAGGCCCGAGAAATACAAATGTGGTTTTGCAGTTCCACGGGTCAAATCTCTGTATTATCCTGCTTTTTTGCATTTTTTGCCATAAAGAAAAACAGTAGTGTCTCCTGATTGTTCAGACACAAATATATCTGTTGAAAATAGTCTGGTGTAGGCCCGAGAAATACAAGTGTGGTTTTGCAGTTCCACGGGTCAAATCTCTGTATTATCCTGGTTTTTTGCATTTTTTGCCATAAAGAAAAACAGTAGTGTCTCCTGATTTTTCAGACACAAATATATCTGTTGAAAATAGTCTGGTGTAGGCCCGAGAAATGCAAGTGTGGTTTTGCCGTTCCACGGGTCAAATCTCTGTATTATCCTGCTTTTTTGCATTGTTTGCCATAAAGAGAAAAAGTAGTGTCTCCTGATTGTTCAGACACAAATATATCTGTTGAAAATAGTCTGGTGTAGGCTCAAGAAATACAAGCATGGTTTTGCAGTTCCACGGGTGAAATCTCTGTATTATCCTGCTTTTTTGCATTTTTTGCTGTAAAGAAAAACAGCAATGTCTCCTGATTGTTCAGAGACAAATATACCTGTTGAAAATAGTCTGGTTTAGGACCGAGAAATACAAGTGTTGTTTTGCAGTTCCATGGGTTAAATCTCTGTATTATCCAGCTTTTTTGCATTTTTTGCCTTAAAGAAAAACAGTAGTGTCTCTAGATTGCTCAGACACAAATATATCTGTTGAAAATAGTCTGGTGTAGGCCCGAGAAATACAAGTGTAGTTTTGCAGTTCCTCGGGTCAAATCTCTGTATTATCCTTCTTTTGGCATTTTTTTCCGTAAAGAAAAACAGTAGTGTCTCCTGAATGTTCAGACACAAATATATCTGTTGAAAACAGTCATGTGTAGGCCCGAGAAATACAAGTGTGGTTTTGCAGTTTCACGGCTGAAATCTCTGTATTATCCTGCTTTTTTGCATTTTTTGCCGTAAAGAAAAACAGCAGTGTCTCCTGATTGTTCAGACACAAATATATCTGTTGAAAATAGTCTGGTGTAGGCCCGAGAAATACAAGTGTGGTTTTGCAGTTCCACGGGTCAAATCTCTGTATTATCCTGTTTTTTTGCATTTTTTGCCATAAAGAAAAACAGTAGTGTCTCCTGATTGTTCAGACACAAATATATCTGTTGAAAATAGTCTGGTGTAGGCCCGAGAAATGCAAGTGTGGTTTTTCAGTTCCACGGGTCAAATCTCTGTATTATCCTGCATTTTTGCATTGTTCGCGATAAAGAGAAAAAGTAGTGTCTCCAGATTGTTCAAACACAAATATATCTGTTGAAAATATTCTGGTGTAGGCCCGAGAAATGCAAGTGTAGTTTTGCAATTCCTCGGGACAAATCTCTGTATTATCCTTCTTTTGGCATTTTTTTCCGTAAAGAAAAACAGTATTGTCTCCTGATTGTTCAGACACAAATATATCTGTTGAAAACAGTCTTGTGTAGGCCCGAGAAATACAAGTGTGGTTTTGCAGTTCCACGGTTGAAATCTCTGTATTATCCTGCTTTTTTGCATTTTTTGCTGTAAAGAAAAACAGCAGTGTCTCCTGATTGTTCAGAGACAAATATATCTGTTGAAAATAGTCTGGTTTAGGACCGAGAAATACAAGTGTTGTTTTGCAGTTCCATGGGTTAAATCTCTGTATTATCCTGCTTTTTTGCATTTTTTGCCTTAAAGAAAAACAGTAATGTCTCCAGATTGTTCAGACACAAATATATCTGTTGAAAATAGTCTGGTGTAGGCCCGAGAAATACAAGTGTGGTTTTGCAGTTCCACGGGTCAAATCTCTGTATTATCCTGTTTTTTTTCATTTTTTGCCATAAAGAAAAACAGTAGTGTCTCCTGATTGTTCAGACACAAATATATCTGTTGAAAATAGTCTGGTGTAGGCCCGAGAAATGCAAGTGTGGTTTTGCAGTTCCACGGGTCAAATCTCTGTATTATCCTGCATTTTTGCATTGTTTGCCATAAAGAGAAAAAGTAGTGTCTCCTGATTGTTCAGACACAAATATATCTGTTGAAAATAGTCTGGTGTAGGCTCAAGAAATACAAGCGTGGTTTTGCAGTTCCACGGGTGAAATCTCTGTATTATCCTGCTTTTTTGCATTTTTTGCCATAAAGAAAAACAGCAGTGTCTCCTGATTGTTCAGAGACAAATATATCTGTTGAAAGTAGTCTGGTTTAGGACCGAGAAATACAAGTGTTGTTTTGCAGTTCCATGGGTTAAATCTCTGTATTATCCTGCTTTTTTGCATTTTTTGCCTTAAAGAAAAACAGTAGTGTCTCCTGATTGTTCAGACACAAATATATCTGTTGAAAACAGTCTTGTGTAGGCCCGAGAAATACAAGTGTGGTTTTGCAGTTCCACGGGTGAAATCTCTGTATTATCCAGGTTTTTTGCATTTTTTGCCATAAAGAAAAACAGTAGTGTCTCCTGATTGTTCAGACACAAATATATCTGTTGAAAATAGTCTGGTGTAGGCCCGAGAAATACAAGTGTGGTTTTGCAGTTCCTCGGGTCAAATCTCTGTATTATCCTGCTTTTTTGCATTTTTTGCCATAAAGAGAAAAAGTAGTGTCTCCCGATTGTTCAGACACAATATATCTGTTGAAAATAGTCGGGTGTAGGCCCAAGAAATACAAGCGTGGTTTTGCAGTTCCACGGGTCAAATCTCTGTATTATCCTGCTTTTTTGCATTTTTTGCCGTAAAGAAAAACAGCAGTGTCTCCTGATTGTTCAGACACAATTATATCTGATGAAAATAGTCTGGTTTAGGACCGAGAAATACAAGTGTTGTTCTGTAGTTCCATGGGTTAAATCTCTGTATTTTCCTGCTTTTTTGCATTTTTTGCCTTAAAGAAAAACAGTAGTGTCTCCAGATTGTTCAGACACAAATATATCTGTTGAAAATAGTCTGGTGTAGGCCCGAGAAATACAAGTGTAGTTTTGCAGTTCCTCGGGTCAAATCTCTGTATTATCCTTCTTTTGGCATTTTTTTCTGTAAAGAAAAACAGTAGTGTCTCCTGATTGTTCAGACACAAATATATCTGTTGAAAACAGTCTTGTGTAGGCCCGAGAAATACAAGTGTGGTTTCGCAGTTCCACGGGTCAAATCTCTGTATTATCCTGCTTTTTTGCATTTTTTGCTGTAAAGAAAAACAGTAGTGTCTCCTGATTGTTCACACTCAAATATATCTGTTGAAAATATTCTGGGGTAGGCCCGCGAAATACAGGTGTGGTTTTGCAGTTCTACGGGTCAAATCTCTGTATTATCTTGCTTTTTTGCATTTTTTACCGTAAAGAAAAGCAGTAGTGTCTCCTGATTGTTCAGACACAAATATAGCTGTTGAAAATAGTAAGGTGTAGGCCAGATTACTAGAACTGTGGTTTTGCAATTCCACCCGTCAAATATCTGTATTATGCTTCTTTTGGCATTTTTTGCCGAGAAGAAAAACAGTAGTGTCTCCTGATTGTTCAGACTCAAATACATCTGTTGAAATAGTCTGGTGTAGGCCCGAGAAATACAAATGTGGTTTTGCAGTTCCACGGGTCAAATCTCTGTATTATCCTGCTTTTTTGCATTTTTTGCCATAAAGAAAAACAGTAATGTCTCCTGATTGTTCAGACACAAATATATCTGTTGAAAATAGTCTGGTGTAGGCCCGAGAAATACAAGTGTGGTTTTGCAGTTCCACGGGTCAAATCTCTGTATTATCCTGGTTTTTTGCATTTTTTGCCATAAAGAAAAACAGTAGTGTCTCCTGATTTTTCAGACACAAATATATCTGTTGAAAATAGTCTGGTGTAGGCCCGAGAAATGCAAGTGTGGTTTTGCCGTTCCACGGTTCAAATCTCTGTATTATCCTGCTTTTTTGCATTGTTTGCCATAAAGAGAAAAAGTAGTGTCTCCTGATTGTTCAGACACAAATATATCTGTTGAAAATAGTCTGGTGTAGGCTCAAGAAATACAAGCATGGTTTTGCAGTTCCACGGGTGAAATATCTGTATTATCCTGCTTTTTTGCATTTTTTGCTGTAAAGAAAAACAGCAATGTCTCCTGATTGTTCAGAGACAAATATACCTGTTGAAAATAGTCTGGTTTAGGACCGAGAAATACAAGTGTTGTTTTGCAGTTCCATGGGTTAAATCTCTGTATTATCCTGCTTTTTTGCATTTTTTGCCTTAAAGAAAAACAGTAGTGTCTCCAGATTGCTCAGACACAAATATATCTGTTGAAAATAGTCTGGTGTAGGCCCGAGAAATACAAGTGTAGTTTTGCAGTTCCTCGGGTCAAATCTCTGTATTATCCTTCTTTTGGCATTTTTTTCCGTAAAGAAAAACAGTAGTGTCTCCTGATTGTTCAGACACAAATATATCTGTTGAAAACAGTCATGTGTAGGCCCGAGAAATACAAGTGTGGTTTTGCAGTTTCACGGCTGAAATCTCTGTATTATCCTGCTTTTTTGCATTTTTTGCCGTAAAGAAAAACAGCAGTGTCTCCTGATTGTTCAGACACAAATATATCTGTTGAAAATAGTCTGGTGCAGGCCCGAGAAATACAAGTGTGGTTTTGCAGTTCCACGGGTCAAATCTCTGTATTATCCTGTTTTTTTGCATTTTTTGCCATAAAGATAAACAGTAGTGTCTCCTGATTGTTCAGACACAAATATATCTGTTGAAAATAGTCTGGTGTAGGCCCGAGAAATGCAAGTGTGGTTTTTCAGTTCCACGGGTCAAATCTCTGTATTATCCTGCATTTTTGCATTGTTCGCGATAAAGAGAAAAAGTAGTGTCTCCAGATTGTTCAAACACAAATATATCTGTTGAAAATATTCTGGTGTAGGCCCGAGAAATGCAAGTGTAGTTTTGCAATTCCTCGGGACAAATCTCTGTATTATCCTTCTTTTGGCATTTTTTTCCGTAAAGAAAAACAGTATTGTCTCCTGATTGTTCAGACACAAATATATCTGTTGAAAACAGTCTTGTGTAGGCCCGAGAAATACAAGTGTGGTTTTGCAGTTCCACGGTTGAAATCTCTGTATTATCCTGCTTTTTTGCATTTTTTGCTGTAAAGAAAAACAGCAGTGTCTCCTGATTGTTCAGAGACAAATATATCTGTTGAAAATAGTCTGGTTTAGGACCGAGAAATACAAGTGTTGTTTTGCAGTTCCATGGGTTAAATCTCTGTATTATCCTGCTTTTTTGCATTTTTTGCCTTAAAGAAAAACAGTAATGTCTCCAGATTGTTCAGACACAAATATATCTGTTGAAAATAGTCTGGTGTAGGCCCGAGAAATACAAGTGTGGTTTTGCAGTTCCACGGGTCAAATCTCTGTATTATCCTGTTTTTTTTCATTTTTTGCCATAAAGAAAAACAGTAGTGTCTCCTGATTGTTCAGACACAAATATATCTGTTGAAAATAGTCTGGTGTAGGCCCGAGAAATGCAAGTGTGGTTTTGCAGTTCCACGGGTCAAATCTCTGTATTATCCTGCATTTTTGCATTGTTTGCCATAAAGAGAAAAAGTAGTGTCTCCTGATTGTTCAGACACAAATATATCTGTTGAAAATAGTCTGGTGTAGGCTCAAGAAATACAAGCGTGGTTTTGCAGTTCCACGGGTGAAATCTCTGTATTATCCTGCTTTTTTGCATTTTTTGCCATAAAGAAAAACAGCAGTGTCTCCTGATTGTTCAGAGACAAATATATCTGTTGAAAGTAGTCTGGTTTAGGACCGAGAAATACAAGTGTTGTTTTGCAGTTCCATGGGTTAAATCTCTGTATTATCCTGCTTTTTTGCATTTTTTGCCTTAAAGAAAAACAGTAGTGTCTCCTGATTGTTCAGACACAAATATATCTGTTGAAAACAGTCTTGTGTAGGCCCGAGAAATACAAGTGTGGTTTTGCAGTTCCACGGGTGAAATCTCTGTATTATCCAGGTTTTTTGCATTTTTTGCCATAAAGAAAAACAGTAGTGTCTCCTGATTGTTCAGACACAAATATATCTGTTGAAAATAGTCTGGTGTAGGCCCGAGAAATACAGGTGTGGTTTTGCAGTTCTACGGGTCAAATCTCTGTATTATCTTGCTTTTTTGCATTTTTTACCGTAAAGAAAAGCAGTAGTGTCTCCTGATTGTTCAGACACAAATATAGCTGTTGAAAATAGTCTGGTGTAGGCCCAAGAAATACAAGTGTGGTTTTGCAGTTCCACGGGTCAAATCTCTGTATTTTCATGTTTTTTGCATTTTTTGCTGTAAAAAAAAACAGTAGTGTCTCCTAATTGTTCAGACACAAATATAGCTGTTGAAAGTAGTAAGGTGTAGGCCAGATTAATAGAACTGTGGTTTTGCAGTTCCCCCCGTCAAATCTCTGTATTATGCTTCTTTTCGCATTTTATGCCGAGAAGAAAAACAGTAGTGTCTCCTGATTGTTCAGACTCAAATATATCTGTTGAAATAGTCTGGTGTAGGCCCGAGAAATACAAGTGTGGTTTTGCAGTTCCACGGGTCAAATCTCTGTATTATCCTGCTTTTTTGCATTTTTTGCCATAATGAAAAACAGTAGTGTCTCCTGATTGTTCAGACACAAATATATCTGTTGGAAATAGTCTGGTGTAGGCTCAAGAAATACAAGCGTGGTTTTGCAGTTCCACGGGTGAAATCTCTGTATTATCCTGCTTTTTTGCATTTTTTGCTGTAAAGAAAAACCGCAATGTCTCCTGATTGTTCAGAGACAAATATATCTGTTGAAAATAGTCTGGTTTAGGACCGAGAAATACAAGTGTTGTTTTGCAGTTCCATGGGTTAAATCTCTGTATTATCCTGCTTTTTTGCACTTCTTGCCATACAGAAAAACAGTAGTGTCTCCTGATTGTTCAGACACAAATATATCTGTTGAAAATAGTCTGGTGTAGGCCCGAGAAATACAAGTGTGGTTTTGCAGTTCCACGGGTCAAATCTCTGTATTATCTTGCTTTTTTGCATTTTTTACCGTAAAGAAAAGCAGCAGTGTCTCCTGATTGTTCAGACACAAATATAGCTGTTGAAAATAGTCTGGTGTAGGCCCAAGAAATACAAGTGTGGTTTTGCAGTTCCACGGGTCAAATCTCTGTATTTTCATGCTTTTTTGCATTTTTTGCTGTAAAGAAAAACAGTAGTGTCTCCTAATTGTTCAGACACAAATATAGCTGTTGAAAAAAGTAAGGTGTAGGCCAGATTACTAGAACTGTGGTTTTGCAGTTCCACCCGTCAAATCTCTGTATTATGCTTCTTTTGGCATTTTATGCCGAGAAGAAAAACAGTAGTGTCTCCTGATTGTTCAGACTCAAATATATCTGTTGAAATAGTCTGGTGTAGGCCCGAGAAATACAAGTGTGGTTTTGCAGTTCCACGGGTCAAATCTCTGTATTATCCTGCTTTTTTGCATTTTTTGCCATAAAGAAAAACAGTAGTGTCTCCTGATTGTTCAGACACAAATATATCTGTTGAAAATAGTCTGGTTTAGGACCGAGAAATACAAGTGTTGTTTTGCAGTTCCATGGGTTAAATCTCTGTATTATCCTGCTTTTTTGCATTTTTTGCCTTAAAGAAAAACAGTAGTGTCTCCAGATTGTTCAGACACAAATATATCTGTTGAAAATAGTCTGGTGTAGGCCCGAGAAATACAAGTGTAGTTTTGCAGTTCCTCGGTCAAATCTCTGTATTATCCTTCTTTTGGCATTTTTTTCCGTAAAGAAAAACAGTAGTGTCTCCTGATTGTTCAGACACAAATATATCTGTTGAAAACAGTCTTTTGTAGGCCCGAGAAATACAAGTGTGGTTTTGCAGTTCCACGGGTCAAATCTCTGTATTATCCTGCTTTTTTGCACTTCTTGCCATACAGAAAAACAGTAGTGTCTCCTGATTGTTCAGACACAAGTATATCTGTTGAAAATAGTCTCGTGTAGGCCCGAGAAATACAAGTGTGGTTTTGCAGTTCCACGGGTCAAATCTCTGTATTATCATGCTTTTTTGCATTTTTTGCTGTAAAGAAAAACAGTAGTGTCTCCAGATTATTCAAACACAAATATATCTGTTGAAAATAGTCTCGTGTAGGCCCGAGAAATACAAGTGAAGTTTTGCAATTCCTCGGGACAAATCTCTGTATTATCCTTCTTTTGGCATTTTTTTCCGTAAAGAAAAACAGTAGTGTCTCCTGATTGTTCAGACACAAATATATCTGTTGAAAACAGTCATGTGTAGGCCCGAGAAATACAAGTGTGGTTTTGCAGTTTCACGGGTGAAATCTCTGTATTATCCTGCTTTTTTGCATTTTTTGCCGTAAAGAAAAACAGCAGTGTCTCCTGATTGTTCAGACACAAATATATCTGTTGAAAATAGTCTGGTGTAGGCCCGAGAAATGCAAGTGTGGTTTTTCAGTTCCACGGGTCAAATCTCTGTATTATCCTGCATTTTTGCATTTTTTGCGATAAAGAGAAAAAGTAGTGTCTCCTGATTGTTCAGACACAAATATATCTGTTGAAAATAGTCTGGTGTAGGCTCAAGAAATACAAGCGTGGTTTTGCAGTTCCACGGGTGAAATCTCTGTATTATCCTGCTTTTTTGCATTTTTTGCCATAAAGAAAAACAGCAGTGTCTCCTGATTGTTCAGAGACAAATATATCTGTTGAAAATAGTCTGGTTTAGGACCGAGAAATACAAGTGTTGTTTTGCAGTTCCATGGGTTAAATCTCTGTATTATCCTGCTTTTTTGCATTTTTTGCCTTAAAGAAAAACAGTAGTGTCTCAAGATTGTTCAGACACAAATATATCTGTTGAAAATAGTCTGGTGTAGGCCAGAGAAATACAAGTGTAGTTTTGCAGTTCCTCGGGTCAAATCTCTGTATTATCCTTCTTTTGGCATTTTATTCCGTAAAGAAAAACAGTAGTGTCTCCTGATTGTTCAGACACAAATATATCTGTTGAAAACAGTCTTGTGTAGGTCCGAGAAATACAAGTGTGGTTTTGCAGTTACGCGGGTCAAATCTTTGTATTATCCTGCTTTTTTGCACTTTTTGCCATAAAGAAAAACAGTAGTGTCTCCTGATTGTTCAGACACAAATATGTCTGTTGAAAATAGTCTGGTGTAGGCCCGAGAAATACAAGTGCGGGTTTGCAGTTCCACGGGTCAAATCTCTGTATTATCCTGCTTTTTTGCATTTTTTGCCTTAAAGAAAAACAGTAGTGTCTCCAGATTGTTCAAACACAAATATATCTGTTGAAAATATTCTGGTGTAGGCCCGAGAAATGCAAGTGTAGTTTTGCAATTCCTCGGGACAATCTCTGTATTATCCTTCTTTTGGCATTTTTTTCCGTAAAGAAAAACAGTATTGTCTCCTGATTGTTCAGACACATATATATCTGTTGAAAACAGTCTTGTGTAGGCCCGAGAAATACAAGTGTGGTTTTGCAGTTCCACGGGTGAAATCTCTGTATTATCCTGCTTTTTTGCATTTTTTGCCGTAAAGAAAAACAGCAGTGTCTCCTGATTGTTCAGAGACAAATATATCTGTTGAAAATAGTCTGGTTTAGGACCGAGAAATACAAGTGTTGTTTTGCAGTTCCATGGGTTAAATCTCTGTATTATCCTGCTTTTTTGCATTTTTTGCCTTAAAGAAAAACGGTAGTGTCTCCAGATTGTTCAGACACAAATATATCTGTTGAAAATAGTCTGGTGTAGGCCCGAGAAATACAAGTGTGGTTTTGCAGTTCCACGGGTCAAATCTCTGTATTATCCTGTTTTTTTTTCATTTTTTGCCATAAAGAAAAACAGTAGTGTCTCCTGATTGTTCAGACACAAATATATCTGTTGAAAATAGTCTGGTGTAGGCCCGAGAAATGCAAGTGTGGTTTTGCAGTTCCACGGGTCAAATCTCTGTATTATCCTGCATTTTTGCATTGTTTGCCATAAAGAGAAAAAGTAGTGTCTCCTGATTGTTCAGACACAAATATATCTGTTGAACATAGTCTGGTGTAGGCTCAAGAAATACAAGCGTGGTTTTGCAGTTCCACGGGTGAAATCTCTGTATTATCCTGCTTTTTTGCATTTTTTGCTGTAAAGATAAACAGCAGTGTCTCCTGATTGTTCAGAGACAAATATATCTGTTGAAAGTAGTCTGGTTTAGGAACGAAAAATACAAGTGTTGTTTTGCAGTTCCATGGGTTAAATCTCTGTATTATCCTGCTTTTTTGCATTTTTTGCCTTAAAGAAAAACAGTAGTGTCTCCAGATTGTTCAGACACAAATATATCTGTTGAAAATAGTCTGGTGTAGGCCCGAGAAATACAAGTGTAGTTTTGCAGTTCCTCGGGTCAAATCTCTGTATTATCCTTCTTTTGGCATTTTTTTCCGTAAAGAAAAACAGTAGTGTCTCCTGATTGTTCAGACACAAATATATCTGTTGAAAACAGTCTTGTGTAGGCCCGAGAAATACAAGTGTGGTTTTGCAGTTCCACGGGTCAAATCTCTGTATTATCCTGCTTTTTTGCATTTTTTGCCTTAAAGAAAAACAGTAGTGTCTCCAGATTGTTCAAACACAAATATATCTGTTGAAAATATTCTGGTGTAGGCCCGAGAAATGCAAGTGTAGTTTTGCAATTCCTCGGGACAAATCTCTGTATTATCCTTCTTTTGGCATTTTTTTCCGTAAAGAAAAACAGTATTGTCTCCTGATTGTTCAGACACAAATATATCTGTTGAAAACAGTCTTGTGTAGGCCCGAGAAATACAAGTGTGGTTTTGCAGTTCCACGGGTGAAATCACTGTATTATCCTGCTTTTTTGCATTTTTTGCCTTAAAGAAAAACAGTAGTGTCTCCAGATTGTTCAGACACAAATATATCTGTTGAAAATAGTCTGGTGTAGGCCCGAGAAATACAAGTGTGGTTTTGCAGTTCCACGGGTCAAATCTCTGTATTATCCTGCTTTTTTACATTTTTTGTCGTAAAGAAAAACAGCAGTGTCTCTTGATTGTTCACACAAATAAATCTGTTGAAAATAGTCTGGTGTAGGCCCGAGAAATACCAGTGTGGTTTTGCAGTTCCACGGGTCAAATCTCTGTATTATCCTGTTTTTTTGCATTTTATGCCATAAAGAAAAACAGTAGTGTCTCCAGATTGCTCAGACACAAATATATCTGTTGAAAATAGTCTGGTGTAGGCCCGAGAAATGTAAGTGTGGTTTTGCAGTTCCACGGGTCAAATCTCTGTATTATCCAGCTTTTTTGCATTTTTTGCTGTAAAGAAAAACAGTAGTGTCTCCTGATTGTTCAGACACAAAAATATCTGGTGAAAATAGTTTGGTGTAGGAACGAGAAATACAAGTGTGGTTTTGCAGTTCCACCGCTCAAATCTCTGTATTATCCTGCTTTTTTGCATTTTTTGCCATAAAGAAAAACAGTAGTGTCTCCTGATTGTTCAGACACAAATATATCTGTTGAAAATCGTCTGGTGTAGGCCCGAGAAATACAAGTGTGGTTTTTCAGTTCCGCGGGTCAAATCTCTGTATTATCCTGCTTTTTTGCATTTTTTGCCATAAAGAGAAAAAGTAGTGTCTCCTGATTGTTCAGACACAAATATGTCTGTTGAAAATAGTCTGGTGTAGGCCCAAGAAATACAAGCGTGGTTTTGCAGTTCCACGGGTCAAATCTCTGTATTATTCTGCTTTTTTGCATTTTTTGCCGTAAAGTAAAACAGCAGTGTCTCCTGATTGTTCAGACACAAAAATATCTGGTGAAAATAGTTTGGTGTAGGAACGAGAAATAGAAGTGTGGTTTTGCAGTTCCACCGCTCAAATCTCTGTATTATCCTGCTTTTTTGCATTTTTTGCCATAAAGAAAAACAGTAGTGTCTCCTGATTGTTCAGACACAAATATATCTGTTGAAAATCGTCTGGTGTAGGCCCGAGAAATACAAGTGTGGTTTTGCAGTTCCACGGGTCAAATCTCTGTATTATCCTGCTTTTTTGCATTTTTTGCCATAAAGAGAAAAAGTAGTGTCTCCCGATTGTTCAGACACAAATACAGTTATATGAAAAAGTTTGGGCACCCCTATTAATCTTAAGCTTAATGTTTTATAAAAATTGGTGTTTTTGCAACAGCTATTTCAGTTTGATATATGTAATAACTGTTGGATACAGAAATGTTTCTGCCTTGAAATGAGGTTTATTGTACTAACAGAAAATGTGCAATCTGCATTCAAACAAAATTTGACAGGTGCATAAGTATGGGCACCCTTATCATTTTCTTGTTTTAAATACTCCTACCTACTTTTTACTGACCTACTAAAGCACTGTTTTTGGTTTTGTAACCTCATTGAGCTTTGAACTTCATAGCCAGGTGTATGCAATCATGAGAAAAGCTACTTAAAGTGGCCACTTGCAAGTTGTTCTCCTGTTTGAATCTCCTCTGAAGAGTGGCATCATGGGCTCCTCAAAACAACTGTCAAATGATCTGAAAACAAAGATTATTCAACATAGTTGTTCAGGGGATGGATAGAAAAAGCTGTCTCAGAGATTTAACCTGTCAGTTTCCACTGTGAGGAACATAGTAAGGAAATGGAAGAACACAGGGACAGTTCTTGCTAAGGCCAGAAGTGGCAGACCAAGAAAAACATTAGAAAGGCAGAGAAGAAGAATGGTGAGATCAGTCAAAGACAGTCCTCAGACCACCTCAAGAGAGCTGCAGCATCAACTTGCTGCAGATGGTGTCACTGTGCATCGGTCAACTATACAACGCACTTTGCACAAGGAGAAGCTGTATGGGAGAGTGATGCAAAAGAAGCCGTTTCTGCAAGCACGCCACAAACAGAGTCGGCTGAGGTATGCAAAAGCACATTTGGAGAAGCCAATTTCTTTTTGGAAGAAGGTCCTGTGGACTGATGAAACCAAGATTTAGTTGTTTGGTCATACAAAAAGGTGTTATGCATGGCGGCAAAAAAACACAGCAGTCCATGAAAAACACTTGCTACCCACAGTAAAATTTGGTGGAGGTTCCATCATGCTTTGGGGCTGTGTGGCCAATGCCGGCACCGGGAATCTTGTTAAAGTTGAGGGACGCATGGATTCCACTCAGTATCATCAGATTCTTGACAATAATGTTCAAGAATCAGTGACAAAGTTGAAGTTACGCAGGGGATGGATCTTTCAGCAAAACAATGATCCAAAACTCCGCTCCAAATCTACTCAGGCATTCATGCAGAGGAACAATTACAATGTTCTGGAATGGCCATCCCAGTCCCCAGACCTGAATATCATTGAACATCTGTGGGATCATTTGAAGAGGGCTGTCCATGCTCGGCGACCATCAAACTTAACTGAACTGGAATTGTTTTGTAAAGAGGAATGGTCAAAAATACCTTCATCCAGGATCCAGGAAATCATTAAAAGCTACAGGAAGCGACTAGAGGCTGTTATTTTTGCAAAAGGAGGATCTACTAAATATTAATGTCATTTTTCTGGTGAGGTGCCCATACTTATGCACCTGTCAAATTTTGTTTGAATGCAGATTGCACATTTTCTGTTAGTACAATAAACCTCATTTCACGGCAGAAGCATTACTGTGTCCAACAGTTATTACATGTATCAAACTGAAATAGCTGTTGCAAAAACACCAATTTTTATAAAACATTAAGCTTAAGATTAATAGGGGTGCCCAAACTTTTTCATATAACGGTATATCTGTTGAAAATAGTCTGCTGTAGGCCCGAGAAATACAAGTGTGGTTTTGCAGTTCAACGGGTCAAATTTCTGTATTATCCTGCTTTTTTGCATCTTTTGCCATAAAGAAAAACAGTAGTGTCTCCTGATTGTTCAGACACAAATATAACTGTTGAAAATAGTCTGGTGTAGGCCCGAGAAATGCAAGTGTGGTTTTGCAGTTCCACGGGTCAAATCTCTGTATTATCCTGCTTTTTTGCATTTTTTGCCTTAAAGAAAAACAGCAGTGTCTACTGATTGTTCAGACACAAATATATCTGTTGAAAATAGTCTGGTGTAGGCCCGAGAAATACAAGTGTGGTTATGCAGTTCCACAGGTCAAATCTCTGTATTATCCTGCTTTTTTGCATTTTTTGCCATAAAGAAAAACAGTAGTGTCTCTTGATTGTTCAGACACAAATATATCTGATGAAAATAGTCTGGTTTAGGACCGAGAAATACAAGTGTTGTTTTGCAGTTCCATGGGTTAAATCTCTGTATTATCCTGCTTTTTTGCATTTTTTGTCTTAAAGAAAAACAGTAGTGTCTCCAGATTGTTCAGACACAAATATATCTGTTGAAAATAGTCTGGTGTCGGCCCGAGAAATACAAGTGTAGTTTTGCAGTTCCTCGGGTCAAATCTCTGTATTATCCTTCTTTTGGCATTTTTTTCCGTAAAGAAAAACAGTAGTGTCTCCTGATTGTTCAGACACAAATATATCTGTTGAAAACAGTCTTGTGTAGGCCCGAGAAATACAAGTGTGGTTTTGCAGTTCCACGGGTCAAATCTCTGTATTATCCTGCTTTTTTGCATTTTTTGCTGTAAAGAAAAACAGTAGTGTCTCCTGATTGTTCAGACTCAAATATATCTGTTGAAAATATTGTGGGGTAGGCCCGAGAAATACAAGTGTGGTTTTGCAGTTCTACAGGTCAAATCTCTGTATTATCTTGCTTTTTTGCATTTTTTACCGTAAAGAAAAGCAGTAGTGTCTCCTGATTGTTCAGACACAAATATAGCTGTTGAAAATAGTCTGGTGTAGGCCCAAGAAATACAAGTGTGGTTTTGCAGTTCCACGGGTCAAATCTCTGTATTTTCATGCTTTTTTGCATTTTTTGCTGTAAAGAAAAACAGTAGTGTCTCCTGATTGTTCAGACACAAATATAGCTGTTGAAAATAGTAAGGTGTAGGCCAGATTACTAGAACTGTGGTTTTGCAGTTCCACCGGTCAAATCATTGTATTATGCTTCTTTTGGCATTTTTTGCCGAGAAGAAAAACAGTAGTGTCTCCTGATTGTTCAGACTCAAATATATCTGTTGAAATAGTCTGGTGTAGGCCCAAGAAATACAAGTGTGGTTTTGCAGTTCCACGGGTCAAATCTCTGTATTATCCTGCTTTTTTGCATTTTTTGCCATAAAGAAAAACAGTAGTGTCTCCTGATTGTTCAGACACAAATATATCTGTTGAAAATAGTCTGGTGTAGGCCCGAGAAATGCAAGTGTGGTTTTCCAGTTCCACGGGTCAAATCTCTGTATTATCCTGCTTTTTTGCATTGTTTGTCATAAAGAGAAAAAGTATTGTCTGCTGATGGTTCAGGCCCAAATATATCTGTTGAAAATAGTCTGGTGTAGGCTCAAGAAATACAAGCGTGGTTTTGCAGTTCCACGGGTGAAATCTCTGTATTATCCTGCTTTTTTGCATTTTTTCCGTAAAGAAAAACAGCAGTGTCTCCTGATTGTTCAGAGACAAATAAATCTGTTGAAAATAGTCTGGTTTAGGCCCGAGAAATACAAGTGTTGTTTTGCAGTTCCATCGGTTAAATTTCTGTATTATCCTGCTTTTTTGCATTTTTTGCCTTAAAGAAAAACAGTAGTGTCTCCAGATTGTTCAGACACAAATATATCTGTTGAAAATAGTCTGGTGTAGGCCCGAGAAATACAAGTGTAGTTTTGCAGTTCCTCGGGTCAAATCTCTGTATTATTCTTCTTTTGGCATTTTTTTCCGTAAAGAAAAACAGTAGTGTCTCCTGATTGTTCAGACACAAATATATCTGTTGAAAACAGTCTTGTGTAGGCCCGAGAAATACAAGTGTGGTTTTGCAGTTCCACGGGTCAAATCTCTGTATTATCCTGTTTTTTTGTATTTTTTGCCATAAAGAAAAACAGTAGTGTCTCCTGATTGTTCAGACACAAATATAGCTGTTGAAAATAGTAAGGTGTAGACCAGATTACTAGAACTGTGGTTTTGCAGTTCCACTGGTCAAATCTCTGTATTATGCTTCTTTTGGCATTTTTTGCCGAGAAGAAAAACAGTAGTGTCTCCTGATTGTTCAGACTCAAATATATCTGTTGAAATAGTCTGGTGTAGGCCCGAGAAATACAAGTGTGGTTTTGCAGTTCCACGGGTCAAATCTCTGTATTATCCTGCTTTTTTGCATTTTTTGCCATAAAGAAAAACAGTAGTGTCTCCTGATTGTTCAGACACAAATATATCTGTTGAAAATAGTCTGGTGTAGGCCCGAGAAATGCAAGTGTGGTTTTGCAGTTCCACGGGTCAAATCTCTGTATTATCCTGCTTTTTTGCATTTTTTGCCTTAAAGAAAAACAGCAGTGTCTCCTGATTGTTCAGACACAAATATATCTGTTGAAAATATTCTGGTGTAGGCCCGAGAAATACAAGTGTGGTTATGCAGTTCCACAGGTCAAATCTCTGTATTATCCTGCTTTTTTGCATTTTTTGCCATAAAGAAAAACAGTAGTGTCTCTTGATTGTTCAGACACAAATATATCTGATGAAAATAGTCTGGTTTAGGACCGAGAAATACAAGTGTTGTTTTGCAGTTCCATGGGTTAAATCTCTGTATTATCTTGCTTTTTTGCATTTTTTGTCTTAAAGAAAAACAGTAGTGTCTCCAGATTGTTCAGACACAAATATATCTGTTGAAAATAGTCTGGTGTCGGCCCGAGAAATACAAGTGTAGTTTTGCAGTTCCTCGGGTCAAATCTCTGTATTATCCTTCTTTTGGCATTTTTTTCCGTAAAGAAAAACAGTAGTGTCTCCTGATTGTTCAGACACAAATATATCTGTTGAAAACAGTCTTGTGTAGGCCCGAGAAATACAAGTGTGGTTTTGCAGTTCCACGGGTCAAATCTCTGTATTATCCTGCTTTTTTGCATTTTTTGCTGTAAAGAAAAACAGTAGTGTCTCCTGATTGTTCAGACTCAAATATATCTGTTGAAAATATTGTGGGGTAGGCCCGAGAAATACAAGTGTGGTTTTGCAGTTCTACAGGTCAATTCTCTGTATTATCTTGCTTTTTTGCATTTTTTACCGTAAAGAAAAGCAGTAGTGTCTCCTGATTGTTCAGACACAAATATAGCTGTTGAAAATAGTCTGGTGTAGGCCCAAGAAATACAAGTGTGGTTTTGCAGTTCCACGGGTCAAATCTCTGTATTTTCATGCTTTTTTGCATTTTTTGCTGTAAAGAAAAACAGTAGTGTCTCCTGATTGTTCAGACACAAATATAGCTGTTGAAAATAGTAAGGTGTAGGCCAGATTACTAGAACTGTGGTTTTGCAGTTCCACCGGTCAAATCTCTGTATTATGCTTCTTTTGGCATTTTTTGCCGAGAAGAAAAACAGTAGTGTCTCCTGATTGTTCAGACTCAAATATATCTGTTGAAATAGTCTGGTGTAGGCCCAAGAAATACAAGTGCGGTTTTGCAGTTCCACGGGTCAAATCTCTGTATTATCCTGCTTTTTTGCATTTTTTGCCATAAAGAAAAACAGTAGTGTCTCCTGATTGTTCAGACACAAATATATCTGTTGAAAATAGTCTGGTGTAGGCCCGAGAAATGCAAGTGTGGTTTTCCAGTTCCACGGGTCAAATCTCTGTATTATCCTGCTTTTTTGCATTGTTTGTCATAAAGAGAAAAAGTAGTGTCTGCTGATGGTTCAGGCCCAAATATATCTGTTGAAAATAGTCTGGTGTAGGCTCAAGAAATACAAGCGTGGTTTTGCAGTTCCACGGGTGAAATCTCTGTATTATCCTGCTTTTTTGCATTTTTTCCGTAAAGAAAAACAGCAGTGTCTCCTGATTGTTCAGAGACAAATAAATCTGTTGAAAATAGTCTGGTTTAGGCCCGAGAAATACAAGTGTTGTTTTGCAGTTCCATCGGTTAAATTTCTGTATTATCCTGCTTTTTTGCATTTTTTGCCTTAAAGAAAAACAGTAGTGTCTCCAGATTGTTCAGACACAAATATATCTGTTGAAAATAGTCTGGTGTAGGCCCGAGAAATACAAGTGTAGTTTTGCAGTTCCTCGGGTCAAATCTCTGTATTATTCTTCTTTTGGCATTTTTTTCCGTAAAGAAAAACAGTAGTGTCTCCTGATTGTTCAGACACAAATATATCTGTTGAAAACAGTCTTGTGTAGGCCCGAGAAATACAAGTGTGGTTTTGCAGTTCCACGGGTCAAATCTCTGTATTATCCTGTTTTTTTGTATTTTTTGCCATAAAGAAAAACAGTAGTGTCTCCTGATTGTTCAGACACCAATATAGCTGTTGAAAATAGTAAGGTGTAGGCCAGATTACTAGAACTGTGGTTTTGCAGTTCCACTGGTCAAATCTCTGTATTATGCTTCTTTTGGCATTTTTTGCCGAGAAGAAAAACAGTAGTGTCTCCTGATTGTTCAGACTCAAATATATCTGTTGAAATAGTCTGGTGTAGGCCCGAGAAATACAAGTGTGGTTTTGCAGTTCCACGGGTCAAATCTCTGTATTATCCTGCTTTTTTGCATTTTTTGCCATAAAGAAAAACAGTAGTGTCTCCTGATTGTTCAGACACAAATATATCTGTTGAAAATAGTCTGGTGTAGGCCCAAGAAATACAAGTGTGGTTTTGCAGTTCCACGGGTCAAATCTCTGTATTATCTTGGTTTTTTGCATTTTTTGCCATAAAGAAAAACAGTAGTGTCTCCAGATTGTTCAGACACAAATATATCTGTTGAAAATAGTCTGGTGTAGGCCCGAGAAATACAAGTGTAGTTTTGCAGTTCCTCGGGTCAAATCTCTGTATTATCCTTCTTTTGGCATTTTTTTCCGTAAAGAAAAACAGTAGTGTCTCCTGATTGTTCAGACAATAATATATATGTTGAAAACAGTCTTGTGTAGGCCCGAGAAATACAAGTGTGGTTTTGCAGTTCCACGGCTCAAATCTCTGTATTATCCTGCTTTATTGCATTTTTTGCCATAAAGAGAAACAGTAGTGTCTCCTGATTGTTCAGACACAAATATATCTGTTGAAAATAGTCTGGTGTAGGCCCAAGAAATACAAGTGTGGTTTTGCAGTACCACGGGTCAAATCTCTGTATTATCCTGCTTTTTTGCATTTTTTGCCATAAAGAAAAACAGTAGTGTCTCCTGATTGTTCAGACACAAATATATCTGTTGAAAATAGTCTGGTGTAGGCCCGAGAAATGCAATTGTGGTTTTGCAGTTCCACGGGTCAAATCTCTGTATTTTCATGCTTTTTTGCATTTTTTGCTGTAAAGAAAAACAGTAGTGTCTCCTGATTGTTCAGACACAAATATAGCTGTTGAAAATAGTAAGGTGTAGGCCAGATTACTAGAACTGTGGTTTTGCAGTTCCACTGGTCAAATCTCTGTATTATGCTTCTTTTGGCATTTTTTGCCGAGAAGAAAAACAGTAGTGTCTCCTGATTGTTCAGACTCAAATATATCTGTTGAAATAGTCTGGTGTAGGCCCGAGAAATACAAGTGTGGTTTTGCAGTTCCACGGGTCAAATCTCTGTATTATCCTGCTTTTTTGCATTTTTTGCCATAAAGAAAAACAGTAGTGTCTCCTGATTGTTCAGACACAAAAATATCTGTTGAAAATAGTCTGGTGTAGGCCCAAGCAATACAAGTGTGGTTTTGCAGTTCCACGGGTCAAATCTCTGTATTATCTTGGTTTTTTGCATTTTTTGCCATAAAGAAAAACAGTAGTGTCTCCTGATTGTTCAGACACATATATATCTGTTGAAAATAGTGTGGTGTAGGCCCGAGAAATACAAGTGTAGTTTTGCAGCTCCTCGGGTCAAGTCTCTGTATTATCCTTCTTTTGGCATTTTTTTCCGTAAAGAAAAACAGTAGTGTCTCCTGATTGTTCAGACAATAATATATCTGTTGAAAACAGTCTTGTGTAGGCCCGAGAAATACAAGTGTGGTTTTGCAGTTCCACGGGTCAAAGCTCTGTATTATCCTGCTTTTTTGCATTTTTTGCCGTAAAGAAAAACAGTAGTGTCTCCTGATTGTTCAGACACAAATATATCTGTTGAAAATAGTCTGGTGTAGGCCCGAGAAAAACAAGTGTGGTTTTGCAGTACCACGGGTCAAATCTCTGTATTATCCTGCTTTTTTGCATTTTTTGCCATAAAGAGAAAAAGTAGTGTCTCCTGATTGTTCAGACACAAATATATCTGTTGAAAATAGTCTGGTGTAGGCTCAAGAAATACAAGCGTGGTTTTGCAGTTCCACTGGTGAAATCTCTGTATTATCCTGCTTTTTTGCATTTTTTGCCGTAAAGAAAAACAGCAGTGTCTCCTGATTGTTCAGAGACAAATATATCTGTTGAAAATAGTCTGGTTTAGGACCGAGAAATACAAGTGTTGTTTTGCAGTTCCACGGGTCAAATCTCTGTATTATCCTGCTTTTTTGCATTTTTTGGCATAAAGAAAAACAGTAGTGTCTCCTGATTGTTCAGACACAAATATATCTGTTGAAAATAGTCTGGTGTAGGCCCGAGAAATGCAAGTGTGGTTTTGCAGTTCCACGGGTCAAATCTCTGTATTATCCTGCTTTTTTGCATTTTTTGCCTTAAAGAAAAACAGCAGTGTCTCCTGATTGTTCAGACACAAATATATCTGTTGAAAATAGTCTGGTGTAGGCCCGAGAAATACAAGTGTGGTTATGCAGTTCCACAGGTCAAATCTCTGTATTATCCTGTTTTTTTGCATTTTTTGCCATAAAGAAAAACAGTAGTGTCTCTTGATTGTTCAGACACAAATATATCTGATGAAAATAGTCTGGTTTAGGACCGAGAAATACAAGTGTTGTTTTGCAGTTCCATGGGTTAAATCTCTGTATTATCCTGCTTTTTTGCATTTTTTGTCTTAAAGAAAAACAGTAGTGTCTCCAGATTGTTCAGACACAAATATATCTGTTGAAAATAGTCTGGTGTCGGCCCAAGAAATACAAGTGTAGTTTTGCAGTTCCTCGGGTCAAATCTCTGTATTATCCTTCTTTTGGCATTTTTTTCCGTGAAGAAAAACAGTAGTGTCTCCTGATTGTTCAGACACAAATATATCTGTTGAAAACAGTCTTGTGTAGGCCCGAGAAATACAAGTGTGGTTTTGCAGTTCCACGGGTCAAATCTCTGTACTATCCTGCTTTTTTGCATTTTTTGCTGTAAAGAAAAACAGTAGTGTCTCCTGATTGTTCAGACTCAAATATATCTGTTGAAAATATTCTGGGGTAGGCCCGAGAAATACAAGTGTGGTTTTGCAGTTCTACAGGTCAAATCTCTGTATTATCTTGCTTTTTTGCATTTTTTACCGTAAAGAAAAGCAGTAGTGTCTCCTGATTGTTCAGACACAAATATAGCTGTTGAAAATAGTCTGGTGTAGGCCCAAGAAATACAAGTGTGGTTTTGCAGTTCCACGGGTCAAATCTCTGTATTTTCATGCTTTTTTGCATTTTTTGCTGTAAAGAAAAACAGTAGTGTCTCCTGATTGTTCAGACACAAATATAGCTGTTGAAAATAGTAAGGTGTAGGCCAGATTACTAGAACTGTGGTTTTGCAGTTCCACCGGTCAAATCTCTGTATTATGCTTCTTTTGGCATTTTTTGCCGAGAAGAAAAACAGTAGTGTCTCCTGATTGTTCAGACTCAAATATATCTGTTGAAATAGTCTGGTGTAGGCCCAAGAAATACAAGTGTGGTTTTGCAGTTCCACGGGTCAAATCTCTGTATTATCCTGTTTTTTTGCATTTTTTGCCATAAAGAAAAACAGTAGTGTCTCCTGATTTTTCAGACACAAATATATCTGTTGAAAATAGTCTGGTGTAGGCCCGAGAAATGCAAGTGTGGTTTTGCAGTTCCACGGGTCAAATCTCTGTATTATCCTGCTTTTTTGCATTGTTTGTCATAAAGAGAAAAAGTAGTGTCTGCTGATGGTTCAGGCCCAAATATATCTGTTGAAAATAGTCTGGTGTAGGCTCAAGAAATACAAGCGTGGTTTTGCAGTTCCACGGGTGAAATCTCTGTATTATCCTGCTTTTTTGCATTTTTTCCGTAAAGAAAAACAGCAGTGTCTCCTGATTGTTCAGAGACAAATAAATCTGTTGAAAATAGTCTGGTTTAGGACCGAGAAATACTAGTGTTGTTTTGCAGTTCCATCGGTTAAATCTCTGTATTATCCTGCTTTTTTGCCTTAAAGAAAAACAGTAGTGTCTCCAGATTGTTCAGACACAAATATATCTGTTGAAAATAGTCTGGTGTAGGCCCGAGAAATACAAGTGAAGTTTTGCAGTTCCTCGGGTCAAATCTCTGTATTATCCTTCTTTTGGCATTTTTTTCCGTAAAGAAAAACAGTAGTGTCTCCTGATTGTTCAGACACAAATATATCTGTTGAAAACAGTCTTGTGTAGGCCCGAGAAATACAAGTATGGTTTTGCAGTTCCACGGGTCAAATCTCTGTATTATCATGGTTTTCTGAATTTTTGGCCATAAAGAAAAACAGTAGTGTCTCCAGATTGTTCAGACACAAATATATCTGTTGAAAATAGTCTGGTGTAGGCCCGAGAAATACAAGTGTGGTTTTGCAGTTCCACGGGTCAAATCTCTGTATTATCCTTCTTTTTTGCATTTTTTGCCATAAAGAAAAACAGTATTGTCTCCTGATTGTTCAGACACAAATATATCTGCTGAAAATAGTCTGGTGTAGGCCCGAGAAATACAAGTGTGGTTTTGCAGTTCCACGGGTCAGATCTCTGTATTATCCTGCTTTTTTGCATTTTTTGGCATAAAGAAAAATAGTAGTGTCTCCTGATTGTTCAGACACAAATATATCTGTTGAAAATAGTCTGGTGTAGGCCCGAGAAATGCAAGTGTGGTTTTGCAGTTCCACGGGTCAAATCTCTGTATTATCCTGCTTTTTTGCATTTTTTGCCTTAAAGAAAAACAGCAGTGTCTCCTGATTGTTCAGACACAAATATATCTGTTGAAAATAGTCTGGTGTAGGCCCGAGAAATACAAGTGTGGTTATGCAGTTCCACAGGTCAAATGTCTGTATTATCCTGTTTTTTTGCATTTTTTGCCATAAAGAAAAACAGTAGTGTCTCCTGATTTTTCAGACACAAATATATCTGTTGAAAATAGTCTGGTGTAGGCCCGAGAAATGCAAGTGTGGTTTTGCAGTTCCACGGGTCAAATCTCTGTATTATCCTGCTTTTTTGCATTGTTTGTCATAAAGAGAAAAAGTAGTGTCTGCTGATGGTTCAGGCCCAAATATATCTGTTGAAAATAGTCTGGTGTAGGCTCAAGAAATACAAGCGTGGTTTTGCAGTTCCACGGGTGAAATCTCTGTATTATCCTGCTTTTTTGCATTTTTTCCGTAAAGAAAAACAGCAGTGTCTCCTGATTGTTCAGAGACAAATAAATCTGTTGAAAATAGTCTGGTTTAGGACCGAGAAATACAAGCGTGGTTTTGCAGTTCCATCGGTTAAATCTCTGTATTATCCTGCTTTTTTGCATTTTTTGCCTTAAAGAAAAACAGTAGTGTCTCCAGATTGTTCAGACACAAATATATCTGTTGAAAATAGTCTGGTGTAGGCCCGAGAAATACAAGTGTAGTTTTGCAGTTCCTCGGGTCAAATCTCTGTATTATCCTTCTTTTGGCATTTTTTTCCGTAAAGAAAAACAGTAGTGTCTCCTGATTGTTCAGACACAAATATATCTGTTGAAAACAGTCTTGTGTAGGCCCGAGAAATACAAGTGTGGTTTTGCAGTTCCACGGCTCAAATCTCTGTATTATCCTGGTTTTTTGTATTTTTTGCCATAAAGAAAAACAGTAGTGTCTCCAGATTGTTCAGACACAAATATATCTGTTGAAAATAGTCTGGTGTAGGCCCGAGAAATACAAGTGTGGTTTTGCAGTTCCACGGGTCAAATCTCTGTATTATCCTGCTTTTTTTGCATTTTTTGCCATAAAGAAAAACAGTATTGTCTCCTGATTGTTCAGACACAAATATATCTGTTGAAAATAGTCTGGTGTAGGCCCGAGAAATGCAATTGTGGTTTTGCAGTTCCACGGGTCAAATGTCTGTATTATCCTGCTTTTTTGCATTTTTTGCCTTAAAGAAAAACAGTAGTGTCTCCAGATTGTTCAGACACAAATATATCTGTTGAAAATAGTCTGGTGTAGGCCCGAGAAATGCAAGTGTAGTTTTGCAGTTCCTCGGGTCAAATCTCTGTATTATCCTTCTTTTGGCATATTTTTCCGTAAAGAAAAACAGTAGTGTCTCCTGATTGTTCAGACACAAATATATCTGTTGAAAACAGTCTTGTGTAGGCCCGAGAAATACAAGTGTGGTTTTGCAGTTCCATGGGTCAAATCTCTGTATTATCCTGGTTTTTTGTATTTTTTGCCATAAAGAAAAGCAGTAGTGTCTCCAGATTGTTCAGACACAAATATATCTGTTGAAAATAGTCTGGTGTAGGCCCGAGAAATACAAGTGTGGTTTTGCAGTTCCACGGGTCAAATCTTTGTATTATCCTGCTTTTTTGCATTTTTTGCAATAAAGAAAAACAGTATTGTCTCCTGATTGTTCAGACAAAAATATATCTGTTGAAAATAGTCTGGTGTAGGCCCGAGAAATACAAGTGTGGTTTTGCAGTACCACGGGTCAAATCTCTGTATTATCCTGCTTTTTTGCATTTTTTGCCATAAAGAAAAACAGTAGTGTCTCCTGATTTTTCAGACACAAATATATCTGTTGAAAATAGTCTGGTGTAGGCCCGAGAAATGCAAGTGTGGTTTTGCAGTTCCACGGGTCAAATCTCTGTATTATCCTGCTTTTTTGCATTGTTTGTCATAAAGAGAAAAAGTAGTGTCTGCTGATGGTTCAGGCCCAAATATATCTGTTGAAAATAGTCTGGTGTAGGCTCAAGAAATACAAGCGTGGTTTTGCAGTTCCACGGGTGAAATCTCTGTATTATCCTGCTTTTTTGCATTTTTTCCGTAAAGAAAAACAGCAGTGTCTCCTGATTGTTCAGAGACAAATAAATCTGTTGAAAATAGTCTGGTTTAGGACCGAGAAATACAAGCGTGGTTTTGCAGTTCCATCGGTTAAATCTCTGTATTATCCTGCTTTTTTGCATTTTTTGCCTTAAAGAAAAACAGTAGTGTCTCCAGATTGTTCAGACACAAATATATCTGTTGAAAATAGTCTGGTGTAGGCCCGAGAAATACAAGTGTAGTTTTGCAGTTCCTCGGGTCAAATCTCTGTATTATCCTTCTTTTGGCATTTTTTTCCGTAAAGAAAAACAGTAGTGTCTCCTGATTGTTCAGACACAAATATATCTGTTGAAAACAGTCTTGTGTAGGCCCGAGAAATACAAGTGTGGTTTTGCAGTTCCACGGCTCAAATCTCTGTATTATCCTGGTTTTTTGTATTTTTTGCCATAAAGAAAAACAGTAGTGTCTCCAGATTGTTCAGACACAAATATATCTGTTGAAAATAGTCTGGTGTAGGCCCGAGAAATACAAGTGTGGTTTTGCAGTTCCACGGGTCAAATCTCTGTATTATCCTGCTTTTTTTGCATTTTTTGCCATAAAGAAAAACAGTATTGTCTCCTGATTGTTCAGACACAAATATATCTGTTGAAAATAGTCTGGTGTAGGCCCGAGAAATGCAATTGTGGTTTTGCAGTTCCACGGGTCAAATGTCTGTATTATCCTGCTTTTTTGCATTTTTTGCCTTAAAGAAAAACAGTAGTGTCTCCAGATTGTTCAGACACAAATATATCTGTTGAAAATAGTCTGGTGTAGGCCCGAGAAATGCAAGTGTAGTTTTGCAGTTCCTCGGGTCAAATCTCTGTATTATCCTTCTTTTGGCATATTTTTCCGTAAAGAAAAACAGTAGTGTCTCCTGATTGTTCAGACACAAATATATCTGTTGAAAACAGTCTTGTGTAGGCCCGAGAAATACAAGTGTGGTTTTGCAGTTCCATGGGTCAAATCTCTGTATTATCCTGGTTTTTTGTATTTTTTGCCATAAAGAAAAGCAGTAGTGTCTCCAGATTGTTCAGACACAAATATATCTGTTGAAAATAGTCTGGTGTAGGCCCGAGAAATACAAGTGTGGTTTTGCAGTTCCACGGGTCAAATCTTTGTATTATCCTGCTTTTTTGCATTTTTTGCAATAAAGAAAAACAGTATTGTCTCCTGATTGTTCAGACAAAAATATATCTGTTGAAAATAGTCTGGTGTAGGCCCGAGAAATACAAGTGTGGTTTTGCAGTACCACGGGTCAAATCTCTGTATTATCCTGCTTTTTTGCATTTTTTGCCATAAAGAAAAACAGTAGTGTCTCCTGATTGTTCAAACACAAATATATCTGTTGAAAATAGTCTGGTGTAGACCCGAGAAATGCAATTGTGGTTTTGCAGTTCCACGGGTCAAATCTCTGTATTATCCTGCTTTTTTGCATTTTTTGCAATAAAGAAAAACAGTATTGTCTCCTGATTGTTCAGACAAAAATATATCTGCTGAAAATAGTCTGGTGTAGGCTCAAGAAATACAAGCGTGGTTTTGCAGTTCCACTGGTGAAATCTCTGTATTATCCTGCCTTTTTGCATTTTTTGCCGTAAAGAAAAACAGCAGTGTCTCCTGATTGTTCAGAGACAAATATATCTGTTGAAAATAGTCTGGTTTAGGACCGAGAAATACAAGTGTTGTTTTGCAGTTCCATGGGTTAAATCTCTGTATTATCCTGCTTTTTTGCATTTTTTACCTTAAAGAAAAACAATAGGGTCTCCAGATTGTTCAAACACAAATATATCTGTTGAAAATAGTCTGGTGTAGGCCCGAGAAATACAAGTGTAGTTTTGCAGTTCCTCGGGTCAAATCTCTGTATTATCCTTCTTTTGGCATTTTTTTCCATAAAGAAAAACAGTAGTGTCTCCTGATTGTTCAGACACAAATATATCTGTTGAAAACAGTCTTGTGTAGGCCCGAGAAATACAAGTGTGGTTTTGCAGTTCCACGGGTCAAATCTCTGTATTATCCTGCTTTTTTGCATTTTTTGCCATAAAGAAAAACAGTAGTGTCTCCTGATTGTTCAGACACAAATATGTCTGTTGAAAATAGTCTGGTGTAGGCCAGAGAAATACAAGTGTGGTTTTGCAGTTCCACGGGTCAAATCTCTGTATTATCCTGCTTTTTTGCATTTTTTGGCATAAAGAAAAATAGTAGTGTCTCCTGATTGTTCAGACACAAATATATCTGTTGAAAATAGTCTGGTGTAGGCCCGAGAAATGCAAGTGTGGTTTTGCAGTTCCACGGGTCAAATCTCTGTATTATCCTGCTTTTTTGCATTTTTTGCCTTAAAGAAAAACAGCAGTGTCTCCTGATTGTTCAGACACAAATATATCTGTTGAAAATAGTCTGGTGTAGGCCCGAGAAATACAAGTGTGGTTATGCAGTTCCACAGGTCAAATCTCTGTATTATCCTGCTTTTTTGCATTTTTTGCCATAAAGAAAAACAGTAGTGTCTCTTGATTGTTCAGACACAAATATATCTGATGAAAATAGTCTGGTTTAGGACCGAGAAATACAAGTGTTGTTTTGCAGTTCCATGGGTTAAATCTCTGTATTATTCCTGCTTTTTTGCATTTTTTGTCTTAAAGAAAAACAGTAGTGTCTCCAGATTGTTCAGACACAAATATATCTGTTGAAAATAGTCTGGTGTCGGCCCGAGAAATACAAGTGTAGTTTTGCAGTTCCTCGGGTCAAATCTCTGTATTATCCTTCTTTTGGCATTTTTTTCCGTAAAGAAAAACAGTAGTGTCTCCTGATTGTTCAGACACAAATATATCTGTTGAAAACAGTGTTGTGTAGGCCCGAGAAATACAAGTGTGGTTTTGCAGTTCCACGGGTCAAATCTCTGTATTATCCTGCTTTTTTGCATTTTTTGCTGTAAAGAAAAACAGTAGTGTCTCCTGATTGTTCAGACTCAAATATATCTGTTGAAAATATTCTGGGGTAGGCCCGAGAAATACAAGTGTGGTTTTGCAGTTCTACAGGTCAAACCTCTGTATTATCTTGCTTTTTTGCATTTTTTACCGTAAAGAAAAGCAGTAGTGTCTCCTGATTGTTCAGACACAAATATAACTGTTGAAAATAGTCTGGTGTAGGCCCAAGAAATACAAGTGTGGTTTTGCAGTTCCACGGGTGAAATCTCTGTATTAAGCTTCTTTTGGCATTTTTTGCCGAGAAGAAAAACAGTAGTGTCTCCTGATTGTTCAGACTCAAATATATCTGTTGAAATAGTCTGGTGTAGGCCCAAGAAATACAAGTGTGGTTTTGCAGTTCAACGGGTCAAATCTCTGTATTATCCTGCTTTTTTGCCATAAAGAAAAACAGTAGTGTCTCCTGATTGTTCAGACACAAATATATCTGTTGAAAATAGTCTGGTGTAGGCCCGAGAAATACAAGTGTGGTTTTGCAGTTCCACGGGTCAAATCTCTGTATTATCCTGTTTTTTTGCATTTTTTGCCATAAAGAAAAACAGTAGTGTCTCCAGATTGTTCAGACACAAATATATCTGTTGAAAATAGTCTGGTGT
Organism: Phyllobates terribilis; assembly: GCF_046119375.1. Classification (NCBI taxonomy): domain Eukaryota; kingdom Metazoa; phylum Chordata; class Amphibia; order Anura; family Dendrobatidae; genus Phyllobates; species Phyllobates terribilis. Next base: position 257,165,544 of record NW_027362764.1, read on the forward strand.
AGGCCCGAGAAATACAAGTGTAGTTTTGCAGTTCCTCGGGTCAAATCTCTGTATTATGCTTCTTTTGGCATTTTTTTCCGTAAAGAAAAACAGTAGTGTCTCCTGATTGTTCAGACACAAATATATCTGTTGAAAACAGTCTTGTGTAGGCCCGAGAAATACAAGTGTGGTTTTGCAGTTTCACGGGTCAAATCTCTGTATTATCCTGCTTTTTTGTATTTTTTGCCATAAAGAAAAACAGTAGTGTCTCCAGATTGTTCAGACACAAATATATCTGTTGAAAATAGTCTGATGTAGGCCCGAGAAATACAAGTGTGGTTTTGCAGTTCCACGGGTCAAATCTCTGTATTATCCTGCTTTTTTGCAATAAAGAAAAACAGTATTGTCTCCTGATTGTTCAGACAAAAATATATCTGTTGAAAATAGTCTGGTGTAGGCCCGAGAAATACAAGTGTGGTTTTGCAGTACCACGGGTCAAATCTCTGTATTATCCTGCTTTTTTGCATTTTTTGCCATAAAGAAAAACAGTAGTGTCTCCTGATTGTTCAGACACAAATATATCTGTTGAAAATAGTCTGGTGTAGGCCCGAGAAATGCAATTGTGGTTTTGCAGTTCCACGGGTCAAATCACTGTATTATCCTGCTTTTTTTGCATTTTTTGCCATAAAGAGAAAAAGTAGTGTCTCCTGATTGTTCAGACACAAATATATCTGTTGAAAATAGTCTGGTGTAGGCTCAAGAAATGCAAGCGTGGTTTTGCAGTTCCACTGGTGAAATCTCTGTATTATCCTGCTTTTTTGCATTTTTTGCCGTAAAGAAAAACAGCAGTGTCTCCTGATTGTTCAGAGACAAATATATCTGTTGAAAATAGGCTGGTTTAGGACCGAGAAATACAAGTGTTGTTTTGCAGTTCCATGGGTTAAATCTCTGTATTATCCTGCTTTTTTGCATTTTTTGCCTTAAAGAAAAACAGTAGTGTCTCCAGATTGTTCAAACACAAATATATCTGTTGAAAATAGTCTGGTGTAGGCCCGAGAAATACAAGTGTAGTTTTGCAGTTCCTCGGGTCAAATCTCTGTATTATCCTTCTTTTGGCATTTTTTTACATAAAGAAAAACAGTAGTGTCTCCTGATTGTTCAGACACAAATATATCTGTTGAAAACAGTCTTGTGTAGGCCCGAGAAATACAAGTGTGGTTTTGCAGTTCCACGGGTCAAATCTCTGTATTATCCTGCTTTTTTGCATTTTTTGCCATAAAGAAAAACAGTAGTGTCTCCTGATTGTTCAGACACAAATATATCTGTTGAAAATAGTCTGGTGTAGGCCCGAGAAATACAAGTGTGGTTTTGCAGTTCCACGGGTCAAATCTCTGTATTATCCTGCTTTTTTGCATTTTTTGGCATAAAGAAAAATAGTAGTGTCTCCTGATTGTTCAGACACAAATATATCTGTTGAAAATAGTCTGGTGTAGGCCTGAGAAATGCAAGTGTGGTTTTGCAGTTCCACGGGTCAAATCTCTGTATTATCCTGCTTTTTTGCATTTTTTGCCTTAAAGAAAAACAGCAGTGTCTCCTGATTGTTCAGACACAAATATATCTGTTGAAAATAGTCTGGTGTAGGCCCGAGAAATACAAGTGTGGTTATGCAGTTCCACAGGTCAAATCTCTGTATTATCCTGCTTTTTTGCATTTTTTGCCATAAAGAAAAACAGTAGTGTCTCTTGATTGTTCAGAGACAAATATATCTGATGAAAATAGTCTGGTTTAGGACCGAGAAATACAAGTGTTGTTTTGCAGTTCCATGGGTTAAATCTCTGTATTATCCTGCTTTTTTGCATTTTTTGTCTTAAAGAAAAACAGTAGTGTCTCCAGATTGTTCAGACACAAATATATCTGTTGAAAATAGTCTGGTGTCGGCCCGAGAAATACAAGTGTAGTTTTGCAGTTCCTCGGGTCAAATCTCTGTATTATCCTTCTTTTGGCATTTTTTTCCGTAAAGAAAAACAGTAGTGTCTCCTGATTGTTCAGACACAAATACATCTGTTGAAAACAGTCTTGTGTAGGCCCGAGAAATACAAGTGTGGTTTTGCAGTTCCACGGGTCAAATCTCTGTATTATCCTGCTTTTTTTGCATTTTTTGCTGTAAAGGAAAACAGTAGTGTCTCCTGATTGTTCAGACTCAAATATATCTGTTGAAAATATTCTGGGGTAGGCCCGAGAAAGACAAGTGTGGTTTTGCAGTTCTACAGGTCAAATCTCTGTATTATCTTGCTTTTTTGCATTTTTTACCGTAAAGAAAAGCAGTAGTGTCTCCTGATTGTTCAGACACAAATATAGCTGTTGAAAATAGTCTGGTGTAGGCCCAAGAAATACAAGTGTGGTTTTGCAGTTCCACGGGTCAAATCTCTGTATTTTCATGCTTTTTTGCATTTTTTGCTGTAAAGAAAAACAGTAGTGTCTCCTGATTGTTCAGACACAAATATAGCTGTTGAAAATAGTAAGGTGTAGGCCAGATTACTAGAACTGTGGTTTTGCAGTTCCACCGGTCAAATCTCTGTATTATGCTTCTTTTGGCATTTTTTGCCGAGAAGAAAAACAGTAGTGTCTCCTGATTGTTCAGACTCAAATATATCTGTTGAAATAGTCTGGTGTAGGCCCAAGAAATACAAGTGTGGTTTTGCAGTTCAACGGGTCAAATCTCTGTATTATCCTGCTTTTTTGCATTTTTTGCCATAAAGAAAAACAGTAGTGTCTCCTGATTGTTCAGACACAAATATATCTGTTGAAAATAGTCTGGTGTAGGCCCGAGAAATACAAGTGTGGTTTTGCAGTTCCACGGGTCAAATCTCTGTATTATCCTGTTTTTTTGCATTTTTTGCCATAAAGAAAAACAATAGTGTCTCCTGATTTTTCAGACACAAATATATCTGTTAAAAATAGTCTGGTGTAGGCCCGAGAAATGCAAGTGTGGTTTTGCAGTTCCACGGGTCAAATCTCTGTATTATCCTGCTTTTTTGCATTGTTTGTCATAAAGAGAAAAAGTAGTGTCTGCTTATGGTTCAGGCCCAAATATATCTGTTGAAAATAGTCTGGTGTAGGCTCAAGAAATACAAGCGTGGTTTTGCAGTTCCACGGGTGAAATCTCTGTATTATCCTGCTTTTTTGCATTTTTTCCGTAAAGAAAAACAGCAGTGTCTCCTGATTGTTCAGAGACAAATAAATCTGTTGAAAATAGTCTGGTTTAGGACCGAGAAATACAAGTGTTGTTTTGCAGTTCCATCGGTTAAATCTCTGTATTATCCTGCTTTTTTGCATTTTTTGCCTTAAAGAAAAACAGTAGTGTCTCCAGATTGTTCAGACACAAATATATCTGTTGAAAATAGTCTGGTGTAGGCCCGAGAAATACAAGTGTAGTTTTGCAGTTCCTCGGGTCAAATCTCTGTATTATCCTTCTTTTGGCATTTTTTTCCGTAAAGAAAAACAGTAGTGTCTCCTGATTGTTCAGACACAAATATATCTGTTGAAAACAGTCTTGTGTAGGCCCGAGAAATACAAGTGTGGTTTTGCAGTTCCACGGGTCAAATCTCTGTATTATCCTGGTTTTTTGTATTTTTTGCCATAAAGAAAAACAGTAGTGTCTCCAGATTGTTCAGACACAAATATATCTGTTGAAAATAGTCTGGTGTAGGCCCGAGAAATACAAGTGTGGTTTTGCAGTTCCACGGGTCAAATCTCTGTATTATCCTGCTTTTTTTGCATTTTTTGCCATAAAGAAAAACAGTATTGTCTCCTGATTGTTCAGACACAAATATATCTGTTGAAAATAGTCTGGTGTAGGCCCGAGAAATGCAAGTGTGGTTTTGCATTTCCACGGGTCAAATCTCTGTATTATCCTGCTTTTTTGCATTTTTTGCCTTAAAGAAAAACAGTAGTGTCTCCAGATTGTTCAGACACAAATATATCTGTTGAAAAAAGTCTGGTGTAGGCCCGAGAAATACAAGTGTAGTTTTGCAGTTCCTCGGGTCAAATCTCTGTATTATCCTTCTTTTGGCATTTTTTTCCGTAAAGAAAAACAGTAGTGTCTCCTGATTGTTCAGACACAAATATATCTGTTGAAAACAGTCTTGTGTAGGCTCGAGAAATACAAGTGTGGTTTTTCAGTTCCACTGGTCAAATCTCTGTATTATCCTCCTTTTTTGCATTTTTTGCTGTAAAGAAAACAGTAGTGTCTCCTGATTGTTCAGACTCAAATATATCTGTTGAAAATATTCTGGTGTAGGCCCGAGAAATACAAGTGTGGTTTTGCAGTTCCACGGGTCAAATCTCTGTATTATCCTGCTTTTTTGCATTTTTTGCCGTAAAGTAAAACAGCAGTGCCTCCTGATTGTTCAGACACAAATATTGCTGTTGAAAATAGTCTGGTGTAGGCCCAAGAAATACAAGTGTGGTTTTGCAGTTCCACGGGTCAAATCTCTGTATTTTCCTGCTTTTTTACACTTTTTGCTGTAAAGAAAAACAGTAGTGTCTCCTGATTGTTCAGACACAAATATATCTGTTGAAAATAGTAAGGTGTAGGCCAGATTACTAGAACTGTGGATTTGCAGTTCCACGGGTCAAATCTCTGTATTATGCTTCTTTTGGCATTTTTTGCCGAGAAGAAAAACAGTAGTGTCTCCTGATTGTTCAGACTCAAATATATCTGTTGAAATAGTCTGGTGTAGGCCCGAGAAATACAAGTGTGGTTTTGCAGTTCCTCGGGTAAAACCTCTGTATTATCCACTTTTGGGCCATTTTTATCTAAAAAAAAACCAGTTTGAGTATGTCGCTCACTGTTCAGCCGCAAATATATATATTTAAAAAAGTCTTGTATACACATCAGTAAATTATTACTGTGGTTTTGCCGTTCCACAGTAAAAATTCTCTATTATCCAGCTTTTGTTATTTTTTCCGTAAAGAAAAACAGTACTAGTTTCTCCCTGATTGTTCAGATTGTTTAAAAGAGTCGGGTGTAGGTCAGAGAAATAAAACTGTGGTTTTCCTCTTCCATGGTTCTAATCTACTTTTTATTACCCTTTTTCCATTGATAGTTCGAGTGTAAGCTATTTTACTTCCTTTACAATGGGCAAGGCTCGTGGCAAGGGACGTGGAACTGGACGTTCTGGTGATGGTGCGTGCAGAGGACGGGGCCGTGGCCAAGGTGAAAATGTGCCACAACCAACAGCCACATCTTCTCGCTCCCACTTCTTGACCGAATTACTAGGGTAGCACAGAACAACACCAGTATTGTGAACTGATCAGTGTGAACAGTTTATTAATTGGATAGCAGATAATCCTTCCAGTTACCTGGGCACCACCACCTCAGTCTCTCTTCCACACGGTCAACTCTTAGTAGCCGTGAGTCTCGACCGCATACTCCTCCTCACCCTGATGCTCCTTCCTCCCACCGTGCCGAGTGTCATCAGACAGCAACTGATCCCACACTTGGACACTCTGAAGAGCAGTTCACTGGTCCATTTCCAGATTTGTGCTCCTCACATGCTCCGCTTGAAGTGGTGGAAAAGGAGATCCCATGTTGCGATGCCCAAATATTTGAACAGCCACGGCCACAGGAAGTTGACGCTGGCAATTTGTCACAAGAGGTGGAAGATGACAAGACACAATTGCTAGGAAGTGAGGAGGAGGATCGTGGTGCACAATTGGAAGAGGAGGAGGTGGTGGATGATCTAGTAACTAACCCAACATGGCAGGAGGACATGCCGAGCGAGGCCAGCAGCACACAGGATGAGGGAGACAGAGTACCCCAACAGGCAGGAAGAAGCAGTGTGGTGGCCGCACACAGAAGGCGGGCAACAGTTCCCCGTAACACCAACACGAGGTACGTTGCCAGTACTACCTGTAGGTCTTCCAGAGTTTGGAATTTTTTTAAAGACTCTGCTGATAACCCCCAAAAGTCCATTTGTACCACCTGCAGGGGTGAAAAAACTACCAGCCTGACCACCATCAGCATGATCAGGCACATGGCAGCAAAGCACCCGACTTTGTGGGGCGAACCCCAGGATCCACGACCAGTGTCAGCGGGTGTCACCACTGATTCTTCCGCTGTTGTGCGTGCAATAGAACCCCCTGTTGTGTGTGCAAGGCAATCCCTTGTCCATACTGCATGCAAAGATGCCCCCTCCTCTTGTTATGGCAGTTTCTCAAGAAACAGCATCAACGTCCATGTCCATGTCCCACCGCAGCGTTCAATTGTCCATATCCCAGACCTTTGAATGAAAGTGGAAATTCGCAGCTAACGCTCCACAGGCCACAGTCCTAAATTCGCACATTTCACGACTGCTTGTGTTGCGTTGGAAATGCTGCCTTTTAGGATGGTGGAGACGGAATCTTTCCGCATCCTTATGGTGGTGGCCATCCCTCGGTACTCAGTCCCCAGCCGATACTATTTTGCCCGGTGTGCCATCCGTGCACTACTCAAGCACGTGTCCCAAAACATCTGCCGTGCCCTCAACAACGCAGTTACTGGGTGAGTCCACCTGACAATGGACACGTGGACAAGTGCTTGTGGCCAGGGATGGTACATCTCCCTGATGGCACACTGGGTAAACATAGTGGAAGCCGGGACCCAGTCAGACCTTGGGACGGAACACATCCTCCCCACACCGAAAATTGCGGGCCCTATGTCAGTCAGAGTTGGCCCCACAGTGTACAGCTCCTGCGCATCATCCTTCTCCTCGTCCTCATGTTCAGCCTCCATCTCAGATATCACCACATCAGTTACAAGCTGGAAGCACTGCAGTACTGCCTCCGCCAAGCGGCAACAGGCTGTGCTGAAACTCATAAGCTTAGGTGAGAAACCTCACACTGCTTGTGAGTTGTGGACAGCTGTGAAAGAGCAGGCAGATCTGTGGCTGAGACCACTGAACCTACATCCAGGCATGGTCGTGTGTGACAATGGCCGTAACTTGGTGGCGGCTCTGAGGCGAGGCGAGATCACACGCGTACCATGCCTGGCTCATGTGCTTAACCTCCTGGTTCAAAGGTTTCTTAAAGGGTACCCCGAGTTACTAGATCTGCTCGTCAAAGTACGCCGCCTGTCAGCTCATTTTCGCAAGTCGGCTACAACTTCCGCCGCCCTTGCTGTGTTGCAGCAGCGTTTGCAGCTTCCATCACACCGACTGGTGTGTGATGTCCCCACACATTGGAACTCTACCCTTCACATGTTGCAAAGGATTTGTGAGCAGAAGAGAGCAGTTGTGGAGTACCAGCTGCAACAAGGCTGTCGATATTCAGGTCAGACCCCACACATAAGACCTCAGGAGTGGACCTGGATGTCTCACATATGTAACATCTTGACAAACTTTGAGGAGTCCACCAAGATGGTGAGTGGCGATGACGCCATCATTAGCCTCAGCATTCTACTCGTCTGTCTTTTGCAACGCTCTCTGCAGAGAATAAAAGAAGAGGCGTTGCAGCCAGAGTATGATGAGATGGATCAAGTAGCTGTAGACCCACTCCCCAATAATGGGAATAATATTTTTAAGATGCTGTACTGTATGGCTCTTGTAAGGGGCATTAAAACCGTCTTGTTAATCTACTGCGACCTCCACCATTTTTCCGAGGGGCATTAAAACCGTCTTGTTAAGCTACTGTGACTTCCATGTCTCTTCCAAGGGGCATTCAAAGCATCTTGTTAAGCTACTGGGACCTCCACGTCTCTTCTGAGGGGCATTAAAAGCGTCTTGTTAAGTTACTTTAACCTCCACCACTTTTCCAAGGGGCATTAAAACAGTCTTGTTAAGCTACTGGGACCTCCACGTCTCTTCTGAGGGGCATTAAAGCGTCTGGTTAAGCTACTGTGACCTCCACCACAATTCCAAGGGGCATTAAAACCATCTTATTAAGCTACTGTGACCTCCACGTCTCTTCTGAAGGGCATTAAAAGCGTCTTGTTAAGCTACTGTGACCTCCACCACTTTTAGGAGGGGCATTAAAACCATCTTGTTAAGCTACTGGGACCTTCACGTCTCTTCTGAGGGGCATTAAAAGCGTCTTGTTAAACCACTCTGAACTCCACAGCTCTTCCAAGGGGCATTGAAATGTTGTTTTTAATTACCTCTAACCTCCACGACTCTTAGAACGGGCATTGCATTTCCTCCTAATTTTTGGCAGCTTTTGCTTGGAAAGCATAAGCAAATACTATGGGAGACCCACTCCCCAATAATGGGAATAATGTTTGTAATATGCTATACTGCATTGTTCTTGAAAGGGACATTGCAAGTTCCTCTGTCCTAATTTTTGGCAGCTTTTGCTTGGAAGGCATAAGCAAATACTATGGGAGACCCACTCCCCAGTAATGGGAATAATGTTTGTAATATGCTGTACTGCATGGCTCTTGTAAGGGGCATTGCAAGTTCCTCCGTCCTAATTTTTGGCTTCTTTTGCTTGGAAGGCATAAGCAAAGACTATGGGAGACACACTCCCCAATAATGGGAATAATGTTTTTAAGATGCTGTACTGTAAGGCTCTTGTAAGGGGCATTAAAAGCGTCTTGTTAAGCTTCTGCGACCTCCACCACTTTTCCGAGGGGCATTAAAACCATTTTGTTAAGCTACTGTGACCTCCTCGTCTCTTCCAACGGGCATTCAAACTGTCTTGTTAAGCTACTGGGACCTCCACGTCTCTTCTGAGGGGCATTAAAAGTGTCTTGTTAAGCTACTGTGACCTCCACCACTTTTCCAAGGGGCATTAAAACCATCTTGTTAAGCTATTTGTAGCATCGGTGTCCCTGCCCCCTGCTAGGCAGGGACGCTGTTCCCCTCACCTCTCCGCTCCGTGCCCGGCGTCTTTCTCCCGCTCTGCTGGCAGCGCGCGCTGCTTCCCGGCCACTGTGCTTAGGGCGCGCGCGCGCTCCCCCTCTCTTAAAGGGGCTGCGCGCGCCGTCCTAAGGAGTCCCCGGCCAATGACCGGAGGACCTCACCATATATAAGGCACCTCCTCCAAAATGGAGGTGCCCGAGCAATGTTGTTGCATAGCTATCACTCTGCTTCAGCCCTCAGGTCCCGTTACCAGATACCTGCCAGTTACCAGCTAGTTACATGCCAGATTCCTGCTTGATACCTGCCTGATATTTGTCTATCTGCTTACATTCCTGCGGTCCGACAGTCTGCCTACCAGCCCTGCCAGTCTGTCTATGGATCTGTTTGCCCACTCACCTGGGAGCACTCATCTGCTACCTGCCTGCTAGCCTACCTGCAGACTCTGCCGTCACATGCTGTGACCACCTGCCTGTCCAGAGACTCTTACCCGCTCACCTGGGAGCGTCCGCCTGCTACCTGCCTGCTAGCCTACCTGGAGGCTCTGCCGTCACCTGCTGTGACCACCTGCCTGTCCAGAGACTCTTGCCCGCTCACCTGGGAGCGTCCTCCTGCTACCTGCCTGCTAGCCTATCTGGAAGCTTAGCCGTCACTTGCTGTGACCACCTGCCTGACCAGAGACTCTTGCCCGCTCACCTGGGAGCGTCCACCTGCTACCTGCCTGCTAGCCTATCTGGAGGCTTAGCCGTCACTTGCTGTGACCACCTGCTTGACCAGAGACTCTTGCCCGCTCACCTGGGAGCGTCCACCTGCTACCCGCCTGCTAGCCTATCTGGAGGCTTAGCCGTCACTTGCCGTGACCACCCGCCTGTCAAGAGACTGTCCCCGTCACTTTCCGTGACCTCCTGCCCTTCTACCCAGAGACTGTCCCCGTCACTTGCCGTGACCTCCTGCCCTTCTACCCAGAGACTGTCCCCGTCACTTGCCGTGACTACCTGCCCGCCTACCTTGGGAGCCACCCGCTTCCTTACAAGGACTGCCCCTTTGTATCGTTGCTCAGAGGTTCCACCTCCCAGACCCGTTACAGTTTGCTTGGGCCATGGAACCCGGTAGCACCCAAGCTCCCTCGCTCTTGGACTTATGTCATGAACTTTCCCGTCAGAGGTCCCAACAGGAGTCCATCCTGAGTCACCTGCGTAGTGTTAACTCCCGCCTGGACACATTGTCTACCTCTTCGGGGGCTGCCTCCACACGCACACTTACTACCCCGGCACCGCCGCAGCCCATCAACACCATGGCATCTCCTCCTGGTCCCCGCCTCTCCGCTCCTCCTCGTTTTGGCGGAGATCCCAGCAAGGCACGGGGCTTCATTAACCAGTGCACTCTGCACTTCGAACTGTTGGCACACCAGTTTTCCACCGACCGAGCCAAAGTAGCCTTTATCATGTCCCATCTCACGGGAGAGGCACTGGCTTGGCTAAATCCTCTATGGGAGAGAGGAGACCCCCTGGTGTCCAACCTGCCAGCCTTTCTCACGGCTTTCCGGAAAGTCTTCGACGAACCAGGGCGGAAGACCTCATCCGCATCATCTCTGCTACGCCTCCGTCAAGGAAATCTCACCATGGGCCAATATGCCATACCGTTCCGTACCCTTGCTTCGGAGCTGGCCTGGGATAACGACGCCCTGGTGTCAGTCTTTTGGGAGGGTCTGTCCGGCCGTATTAAAGATGAAATCGCCGGTCGGGACATTCCTACCACTCTCGACGACTTAATAACTCTTGCCACCCGGATTGACATCCGGTTCCAGGAGCGCGCCAAAGAGGTCACCCGTGAGAGGAGGTTTCCACGTCTAGCCCCTACCTTTCAGAAATCCGTCACTTCTCCCGTTACTCCCCAGGCGCACTCACCCGAGCCTATGCAGGTCAACCAGACCAAGATGGTCAAGACCCGTCAAGAGTTACGCCGAGTCGATGGGAGCTGCTTCTACACTGTGGCAGTAAGGAGCACCGGATCCGTTCCTGCCCGGAGAGGTCGGGAAACGCCTAGGTCTAGGATCGCTCAGAGACGTCGTCCTAGATAAGAGTAAACCCTCTCCATCTCTGTTGCTGTCGGTCTCTATCATCAGCGGGGAGAACCGTTATTTTGAACTAGCCCAACTTGACTCTGGAGCTGCCGGAAATCTCATTTCTCAGTCCCTGGTAGAGAAATACTGCATTCCCACCAAACCCCTAGCTGTACCCTTATCTGTCGCTGCCATAGATGGGGGCCTCTTACCACATCCCATCCAACTCATCACCGAATCCATAACCCTGCAGGTGGGAATGCTGCACTCTGAGAGCATCTTCTTTCATGTTCTGCCTGGACTCTCTCACGCCCTCTTGCTAGGCCTACCTTGGCTTCAGAAACATGCACCCGTGCTTGATTGGCAGACCGGAGAAGTCCTTCGCTGGGGACAGGACTGCCATAAGACTTGTTTAGTTCCCGTCCATCCTGTCCGTCCTTCTCCTGCCCCAGCTAATCTACCTGGTCTTCCGGTTCCCTATTGGTCTTATGCGGAATTCTTTAATAAAAAGGAGGCAGAGACATTACCCCCTCATAGACCATACGACTGCCCAATCGACCTGATGCCCGGCGCTATTCCTCCCCGTGGGCGTATTTACCTTTTGTCCGCTGCTGAGACCCGGTCCATGTCTGAATATATTGAGGAGAATCTGGCCCGGGGATTTATCCGGAAATCGACCTCCCCGGCGGGAGCAGGCTTCTTCTTCGTCAAAAAGAAGGATGGCTCACTCCGTCCCTGTATAGACTATAGAGGCCTTAACCAGATCACGGTGAAGAATAAATACCCCCTTCCGCTCATTCCGGAATTATTTGACCATCTGAGGGGGGCTAGAATCTTCACCAAGCTACACCTCCGTGGGGCGTATAACCTGGTCCATATCCGTCAGGGGGATGAATGGAAGACGGCATTCAACACCCGGAACGGCCACTATGAATACCTGGTAATGCCCTTCGGTCTCTGTAACGCTCCCGCCGTCTTTCAAGAGTTGGTCAATGACATCTTCCGGGACCATCTCTACTCCTGCGTAGTGGTGTACCTGGACGACATCTTGGTCTTCTCTCCGGATCTTCTCACTCACCAGAGGGATGTTCGTCAGGTCCTGCTCAGGCTCAGGCAGAACCACCTCTACGCTAAATATGAGAAGTGCCTCTTTGAGCAGACCTCGCTTCTGTTTTTGGGCTACATAATCTCTCAGACCGGCCTACGAATGGATCCTGAGAAACTGTCTGCCATCCAGAAGTGGCCACGACCAGAGGGGTTGAAGGCTATTCAGCGGTTCCTGAGCTTCGCCAACTACTACCGCCTCTTCATACCGCACTTCTCTTCCCGGACTGCCCCAACCTCTGCGCTCACCCGTAAGGGCACTAATCCCAGAGAATGGCCGCCTGAAGCAGGGGAAGCCTTTCTTTCCTTAAAACAGGCTTTCTCTTCCGCTCCGGTGCTGCATCGTCCGGACGGCAACAAACAATTCTTCCTGGAAGTGGACGCCTCCTCCTCTGGAGCCAGAGCGGTACTTACCCAAAAGTCGTGTTCCGGAAGAATGTTAACTTGCGGCTTCTTCTCCAGACTCTTCTCCCCTTCTGAGCGCAATTATTCTATTGGAGACCGAGAGTTATTGGCCATTAAGCTGGCACTGGAAGAGTGGCGTTACCTGCTTGAGGGGGCTCTTCACCCGGTAATTATTTACACGGACCACAAGAACTTGGCTTACCTCCAGAGCGCCCAGAGACTTAACCCGCGCCAAGCCCGGTGGTCCTTGTTTTTTGCCCACTTTGATTTCGTTCTTCATTTTCGCCCGGCAGACAAAAACATCAAAGCTGACGCCTTGTCCCGATCCTTCCTGGTGTCTGATCTAGAGGAGGAGCCTAAGCACATCATTGATCCCGCCAGAGTAATGCAGGTGGCCCCCGTGAATCTAAATCGTCTCACTCCCGGTAAGACGTTCGTAACAGTACCTGATCGGAAGAAGGTCCTTCACTGGGGTCACTCGTCTAAGCTAGCTGGCCACGCCGGTCAGAAAAAGACCCTCCAGCTTATTACCCGGCATTACTGGTGGCCTACCCTGCACAAGGGCATAATAGACTTTGTTTCAGCCTGTGTGTCCTGCGCCCGCATCAAGGTTCCGAGACATCCGCCAGCCGGTCGCCTCCTTCCTCTTCCGGTCCCTGCTGCCCCGTGGCAGCATATAGCTATGGACTTTATAACGGATCTCCCTGTCTCTGCCGGTTGTACGGTCATTTGGGTGGTCGCTGACCGCTTTTCCAAGATGGCTCACTTCATTCCTCTGCCGGGCCTCCCGTCTGCACCCGAGCTGGCTAAAGACTTTATCCGCCATATCTTCCGTCTCCATGGCCTGCCCCTCCACATCTTGTCGGATCGTGAGGTTCAGTTCACCTCACGCCTCTGGAGAGCCACATGTAAGCTGCTTAACGTCACCCTGGACTTCTCCTCCGCTTACCACCCACAGTCCAATGGTCAAGTGGAGCGGATCAATCAGATCCTGACCAGTTACCTTTGGCACTTCGTTAATGCCCATCATTCGGACTGGGTGGATCTCCTACCATGGGCCGAGTTCTCTTACAATAAACACGAGAGCGAATCTTCCTCCTAATCCCCGTTTTTTGTAGTCTTCGGTCAGCATCCTCAGATCCCATTTCCCGTCTCCACCTCGGTGGACAATCCGGCTGCGGAATCTCTCGTTAGCGAATTCTCCTCCATTTGGGAGAGTACCCGATCCGCACTCCTTCAGTCATCCGAGCGGATGAAAAAACACGCTGACAAAAAACGCCTGGATCCTCCACAATTCCATCCTGGAGATAAAGTCTGGCTCTCGTCCAAGTATGTCCGGCTCAAGATTCCTTCCTACAAGTTAGGGCCTCGGTTCATCGGCCCACTGGAAGTTATCAAACAAATCAATCCGGTGGCCTATAAATTGAAACTCCCGGCCAACTTGAGGATCCCTAACTCCTTCCATGTATCTCTCCTCAAACCCGTAGTACTTAACTCTTTTTCCAAGTCTACAGGTACGCCTCCTGCTCCGGTTTCCGCTGAAAACGAGTTTGAGGTAGAGAACATTCTGGCCACCAAAAGGGTAAGAGGAAAGACCTTTTTTCTAGTAGATTGGAAGGGGTTTGGTCCTGAGGAGAAAACGTGGGAGCACCGGGAGAACATCCATGCCCCTTTCATCCTTGATAAATTTTTGTCTGGCCTAAAAAAGGGGGGGCCTAAAGGGGGGGTACTGTAGCATCGGTGTCCCTGCCCCCTGCTTGGCAGGGACGCTGTTCCCCTCACCTCTCCGCTCCGTGCCCGGCGTCTTCCTCCCGCTCTGCTGGCAGCGCGCGCTGCTTCCCGTCCACTGTGCTTAGGGCACGCGCGCGCTCCCCCTCTCTTAAAGAGGCCGCGCACGCCGTCCTAAGGAGTCCCCGGCCAATGGCCGGAGGACCTCACCATATATAAGGCACCTCCTCCAAAATGGAGGTGCCCAAGCAATGTTGTTGAATAGCTATCACTCTGCTTCAGCCCTCAGGTCCCGTTACCAGATACCTGCCAGTTACCTGCTAGTTACCTGCCAGATTCCTGCTTGATACCTGCCTGATATTTGTCTATCTGCTTACATTCCTGTGGTCCGACAGTCTGCTTACCAGCCCTGCCAGTCTGTCTATGGATCTGTTTGCCCACTCACCTGGGAGTGCTCATCTGCTACCTGCCTGCTAGCCTACCTGGAGACTCTGCCGTCACGTACTGTGACCACCTGCCTGTCCAGAGACTCTTACCCGCTCACCTGGGAGTGTCCGCCTGCTACCTGCCAGCTAGCCTACCTGGAGGCTCTGCTGTCACGTGCTGTGACCACCTGCCTGTCCTGAGACTCTTACCCGCTCACCTGGGAGCGTCCGCCTGCTACCTGCCTGCTAGCCTACCTGGAGGCTCTGCCGTCACCTGCTGTGACCACCTGCCTGTCAAAAGACTCTTGCCCGCTCACCTGGGAGCGTCCACCTGCTACCTGCCTGCTAGGCTATCTGGAAGCTTAGCCGTCACTTGCTGTGACCACCTGCCTGACCAGAGACTCTTGCCCGCTCACCTGGGAGAGTCCACCTGCTACACATCTGCTAGCCTATCTGGAGGCTTAGCCGTCACTTGCCGTGACCACCCGCCTGTCAAGAGACTGTCCCCGTCACTTGCCGTGACCTCCTGCCATTCTACCCAGAGACTGTCCCCGTCACTTGCCGTGACCTCTTGCCCTTCTACCCAGAGACTGTCCCCGTCACTTGCCGTGACCTCCTGCCCTTCTACCCAGAGACTGTCCCCGTCTCTTGCCGTGACTACCTGCCCGCCTACCCTGGGAGCCACCCGCTTCCTTACAAGGACTGCGCCTTTGTATCATTGCTCAGAGGTTCCACCTCCCAGACCCATTACACTATTGGGACCTCCACGTCTCTTCTGAGGGGCATTAATAGAATCTTGTTAAGCTACTGTGACCTCCACCACTTTTCCAAGGGGCATTAAAACAGTCTTGTTAAGCTACTGGGACCTCCACGTCTCTTTTGAGGGGCATTAAAAGCGTCTTGTTAAGCTACTGTGACCTCCACCACTTTTCCAAGGGGCATTAAAACCGTCTTGTTAAGCTACTGTGACCTCCACGTCTCTAATGAGGGGCATTAAAAGTGTCTTGTTAAACCACTCTGAACTCCACAGCTCTTCCAAGGGGCTTTAAAATGTTGTTTTTAATTACCTCTAACCTCCACGACTCTTCCAACGGGCATTGCATTTCCTCCTAATTTTAGTCAGCTTTTGCTTTTCAATGCAAAGGCAAAAACTAAGGGAGACCCACTCCCCAATAATGGGTAGAAGGTTTTTAGTACGCTTTAATCCACATCTGTTTTCAAGGGGCATTGCAGTTCCTCATAATTTTGGGAAAGCCTTCCGTTCACTGCTTAGGCCAACAGTGTACAGGATACCCAGTTGCTATAAATGGAAAAAACGGTTTAGTTAAGGCCCACTGACCTCCATGTTATTTCCAATGGGCATTGGAGTGCCTCAAAATTTTTGGTAGGCATTGCACTCACAGTATGCCCTATAACTGTGTAGCCGAACCGCTCCTTTTGTTACAGAAACATATCCTACAAGACTTTTGTGTTTGACTGGCCTGATATTGATGTGAATGGTCCCTGTTCCTGCTGCTCTTTCTCCTTTGCCACTACCTCATCCATCATTTATCACCTGAAGCTTTGTTTTAATGGAAGTCATAGAACTTGGATAGTAGCAGGAAAACATCCAGCAATCGTCGGAGGAGGTAGGATATGCGCCAAAACTCTGACCAACTGAGGCCTAGCCGCTACTACATACATGCGCTTGCATTCCAAGAAAACAAAGCAGATGCTAAATTCTATCATCATCATCATGCTCCTCACCTTGGCACTCTCAAGTCCCCTGATGGAGAAGACAGGGCCCACCGGAGGAGTCTGGTTCTCTGGTGGGCTCGTCCAATGCTGCCCTAAAGCAGGCCGGGCTAAGAAAAGTGTGTGGGGGGAAGTTGACAGGAGAAATAGGGGTGGCTGGGGACCGTTTATGGACACCCGGCTGCCCCCAGGCGGCTGGGGACCGTGTGTGGACACCCGGCCCCGGGGCGGCTGGGGACCGAGTATGGACACCCGGCCACCCCCTGGCGGCTGGGGACTAAGTGTGGACACCCGGCCGCCGGGCGGCTGGGAACTGAGTATGGATGCCAGGCCGCCAACGCAGCCATGACGTGGTGGCCAGATTCTGCATCCACATGCCTAAAATGCCCAATTTCAAGTGCAAACAAGCAGTATGGTATTGCACCCTGGGGGGTGGGCGGGTGGTTGGCTGCATATTTGCGCTTGCATTGCAAGGAATGGGGGAGGTACAATTGAACACTGCCCTGGGACAAGAACTTGAACGGGGATAGTTGCAAGTCTGCATCTTCTGATGCGGCAAGGATGACTTCTGATGGGCACACTTTTAGGCAGTGACCTGGGTGTCCGAGATGCTTCCAGGGGTCTTCCCCATGCTGTTCCCATGTCTTTTCAGCACTGTATGCATGTGTCACACAGCACATGGCCAGATAAGGTTGTAAAATGTTAAAATGACATTTCCCTGTGAATGTATTTGTCACGGTTGAAAGCAATACAAAAGTGCAAAAACGCATAAAAAATTCTACTTGTGAAAATAGCCCAAGGTGTGGAGGAGGTTTTTTTTTTTGGTTATTTATTTTACCTTATACACAAGTCTTTACCCTGGAAAGGAATTTCCTTAACATATTTCACAGGAAAGCAGTTTCAGTTTCGTTTTTGAACGTTTTATTGTGAGCCCTTAAAAGTGGCTTAATGCCTCTGACCACGTTGTTGACAGCAGTGACTTGGGGGTCAGAAATGGTTCCTGGGGCGATTCCCATGCTGTCCCCATGTCATTTGAGCACTGTCACTATCGTTTTGGGCACTTGTTAGGCTTTTAAAAGACTGCCGGGGGTGCTGCGGCAAAAACACTCGGGTCTCCCATAGACTAACATTGGGCTCGTTGCTCGGGTCGAGCACCCGAGTATCACGGCGAGCTCGGCCCGATCTTCGAGCACGCGAGCATTTTAGTGCTCGCTCAACACTAGTGCTGACCTATTGTGCTCTACCTGCCACCTTCCTGCGGAGCCCTTATCAGGGCTTTCTGACTATTTTTACAGCTATGAAATATAAGATAGAGCATTTTGCTGTGTCTCTAACACTCCTGATCTGGACTTGGCAGTCTTGATTACAAAGCAGGATGCTCTGATTTATATTTTACAGTAACATAAGATTCTAAAAATCTGACTCCTGTATTAAACACATTAGTTTTAGAAACAGAGCACAATGCCCTGTCTCAATACAGATTGTTATTGACAGCCTGTTTGGATGATGCACACAGAAGTATCTAAGCAAGGGAACAAAGAGCAGAGTTACAGTGGCTGAAAATGAAGAAACCAAGAGATGGGTATAACACTTCATAAACAGGGGTTGTAATGTGACTATGAAACAAAGACTATACACATCTAAAGTCAGCATTCACTTTAGATTTTGTAAACTAATTTCCCAAAGGTACATATAAGTGGAAATATTGTTCACTGGATTATATCTAGTTTCGAAAATAGTAAAACTTAATAAACTTCATTATTTAGTGAAATAAAACAGAGTCAAATAGCAAACCCATTGGTTAAACAATTTCTCTAATTTATTTAATAAAACTACAATCATGACTTCTATATAAAGCATTTGTTCATTGCTTATGCAAATGAAGCAGAAATGAATGGATTACTTGTCTCATTTAGGTGAAATTAGGCGTCTGGCTACGTTTACTGTATGAGAAACCAGCCTTTTGTATTTTAATATTAACAGAGCATATTTGGTTTCTTTTCATTCACAATGAAACCATTTTGCAGAATGGAAGACAGTTAATTTTTTGGCTCGGACCTAAGCTGAAAGTTACGTAGTTTTTCCTCAACCTTGCAGTTGTAAAATGGGGAAGCAAGGAATGGAGACTAATTCAATCCTCGCAGCTCATGTAAAAATCTGTAACTTCCATGTTGATATGATTTACTCAGTGTCTTCCAGACTTGTACTGCCCAAAGGGACCTGATCTATAACCACAGAGGGAGGATGGAAAACTAGCTGGGATGCAAACCAATCTTCAAACTGACTGCTATAGTAATTTATTTAAATGCCCTTCTGAGTGACATTAGAACTCATACATCCTCCCACAAGAACACATATAAATGTACGCAC
Source organism: Phyllobates terribilis (assembly GCF_046119375.1). Taxonomy (NCBI): domain Eukaryota; kingdom Metazoa; phylum Chordata; class Amphibia; order Anura; family Dendrobatidae; genus Phyllobates; species Phyllobates terribilis. The sequence goes on from NW_027362764.1 coordinate 257,184,185, forward strand.
TTGCAATGAAACCTGAAGAAGGATTTTTAAACAGATTATTCTATTCGACAACTTTACATTTGAAATTTCTGGTAGACACTCTAGAGTATAATTGCTTTGTAGAACATGTCTAAGTACATTGTAACACATGGCTTTTCAAATAGTTGGTGAAAAAGGTATTTCACAATGTTGGATTATTCAGAAATGTTCTCTCTGTTGTGGTTCCACATAGCCAGGAAAAGTGTTAAGTCACCACAACCACAGAAGCCCCTGATAATAAGCTTCAAATGTCCAGGACTATTAATGTGGTACCATATAGGGATATTGTTCCTTCAAAAACTGTGTATAATCAGACTACTAATGATGCAGCTCCATGGGGTACACTACATCAAAAGCTGACACATGTTAATCATAAAAATAATGAATCCTCAAAGGATGTTTAGAATGAGAATATAATAGCTAGGTTAAATGACTGTGTTAGGTTTTATTAGCTTAGTACAGGCTATTTCTAGCTCCTGCATGAACTAACATGCACACAATGTAGTAGCTTAATAAGAGCATGTAATCAATTATTAAAGCCATAACTTTCTTAAAAAAAACATTTCCATGAAACATATTTAGGAGCATTTATCACTTATTTTCATGAACTTTTGTGAATTTAAATTTCCTTGTTATACAGAAAAATGAGACAGAAAGGCACAGGTATATTTTTCATCATATTAATGTGAAATATCACAAGAAAAAAGTTGTGCCAAGATTAATAATATGGGCAAGTACAAACCTTCTGTCATAGAAGTTTTGCAACTTTGTATTACAGAGAGACAAGGGATGAGCGGACACGTGGCAGATCAGGTTTGGCCGAACTTGAGAAAAAAGTTTGATTCGAGTAGCAGAACTTGACTTGAACTTGACCCCGGACCCAAACCCCATATAAGTCAAAGGGAACTCGAACTTTTGGTGCTGTAAAATGACTGTAAAATGGTCATAGTAAAAGTTAGGGGGCAGTAAAAGGAAGCAAAATGGAGGAAAGAGCAGGACAATTGCCCTGCAAACAAATATGGATAGGAAAATGACTTAAAGTAACAGTAAATTAAAAAAAAAGAAAAAATAATCTTAAACCAGGAGGCAGAAGTTTAAGTGGAGGGGTGGAGCAATGCCTTGCGTGTGTATTTTACTGTACTTGTTAACTAATAAATAAATGAAAAAAAACAATGTGGACTCTCCTTATTTCTATAACCAGCCAAGGGAAAGCAGACAGCTGTGAGCTGGTCTTATTATGCTGCTAAGGGGTCCGCAGCTTTCTGTTTTGCCTTTGCTGCTTATTAAAAATGGGATGACCTCAAAAAATGATGATAATAATAACTACAGCTCATAGAGTCTCACAGCCACAGATCTACCTCTCTGGACCTGATTTCTCCTCCTTACTAACCAAAATCCCACAATGTATGTCTGCTATTTCATCCTTCTTCTCTGCTAGATTTCTAAAACTTAACATGAATAAAACTGAACTCATCATCTATCCACCATCGCATTCACCCCCCCCCCGACCTATCTATTAATGGTTGTTCACTCTCCCCAGTCCTGCAAGCTCGCTGCCTTGGGGTAACCCTGGACTCTGATCTCTCCTTCAAACCACATATCCAAGCCCTTTCCACTTCCTGCCAACTCCAACTCAAAAATATCTCCCGGATCCGCGCATTCCTCAACCATGAATCTGCAAAAACACTAGTGCATGCCCTCATCATCTCCCGCCTCGATTACTGCAACCTCCTGCTATGTGGCCTCCCTTCCAACACTCTTGCACCCCTCCAATCTATCCTAAACGCTGGTGCCCAACTAATCCACCTGTCCCCCCCGCTATTCCCCGGCCTCATCTCTCTGTCAATCTCTTCACTGGCTCCCCATTGCCCAGAGACTTCAGTTCAAAACCCTAACCATGGCATACAATCCATCCACAACCTGTCTCCTCCATATATCTGTGACCTAGTCTCCCAATACATACCTGCACTCAACCTCCTATCCTCACAAGATCTCCTTCTCTACTCCCCTCTTATCTCCACTTCCCACAATCACATACAATATTTCTCCCATGCATTCCCCCTACTCTGGAACTCTCCACCCCAACATATCAGACTCTCACCTACCGTGGAAACCTTCAAAAGGAAGTTGAAAACCCACCTTTTCCAACCAGCCTACAACCTGCAGTAACCCTCGCCCCACCATACCGCTGCACGACCTGCTCTACTCTCACCTACTGTATCTTCACCTATTCCTTGGAGACTATGAGCCCTCGTGGGCAGGGTCCTAGCTCCTCCTCTACCAGTCGCCGTCATGTTTTGTTCAAGATTATTGTAATTGTTTTTGTATGTATACCCCTTTTTCACATGTAAAGTGCCATGGAATAAATAAATAAATAAAGCGCTATAACACTAAATAATAATAATAATAACCAGCAATATTTGAATAATGAGATGGGGCATTAGCCGAAAAAAAGGATGGGTCAAAGGATGGTTTATTATTAGTGATGAGCGAAAGTGCTCGCCACTGCTCGGTACTTGTCCGAGCATCACTGTGCTCGACGAACTCGGCGCTTGGCGAGTATTTCCTGGTTGCTCAGGAGGAAACTCGGGTCCCCTCCATGCATGTTTGGTGCTCTTTAGAAAGCCAATGAACATGCAGGGATTGCCTGCCATGCACTGTAATGCCGTAGCCATGTTGGTTGTGGGTATTACAGTGATTGGCTGGCTGCACAGCGTCATCAGGTCTATACAAGACCTGACACCGCTATGCTCGTCACAATGTACCCCGGAATCAGGCAGAGTAGGGAGAGGTGCTGCTGTGTCAGGGAGAGATTTGCTTCTTTCTAATTAGTAAATGTATCTAACAACATACAGTGGTGGTCAAAAGTATTGGCACCCCTGCAATTCTGTCAGATAATACTCAGTTTCTTCCTGAAAATGATTGCAATCACAAATTCTTTGGTATTATTATCTTCATTTAATTTGTCTTCAATGAAAAAACACAAAAAGAATTGTCCTAAAGCCAAATTGGATACAATTCCACACCATACCTAAAAAAGGGGGTGGACAAAAGTATTGGCACTGTTTGAAAAATCATGTGATGCTTCTCTAATTCGTGTAATTAACAGCACCTGTAACTTACATGTGGCACCTAACATGTGTTGGCAAAAACTAAATCACACTTGCAGCCAGTTAACATGGATTAAAGTTGACTCAACCTCTGTCCTGTGTCCTTGTGTGTACCACATTGAGCATGGAGAAAAGAAAGAAGACCAAAGAACTGTCTGAGGACTTGAGAAACCAAATTGTGAGGAAGCATGAGCAATTTCAAGGCTACAAGTCCATCTCCAAAGACCTGAATGTTCCTGTGTCTTCCGTGCGCTGTGTCATCAAGAAGTTTAAAGCCCATGGCACTGTGGCTAACCTCCCTAGATGTGGACGGAAAATATAAATTGACGAGATATTTCAATGCAAGATTGTGCGGATGGTGGATAAAGAACCTCGACTAACATCCAAACAAGATCAAGCTGTCCTGAAGTCCGAGGATACAGCAGTGTCGACCCGTACTATCCATCGGCGTCTGAATGAAAAGGGACTGTATGGTAGGATACCCAGGAAGACCCCACTTCTTACCCCGAGATATAAAAAAGCCAGGCTGGAGTTTGCCAAAACTTACCTGAAAAAGCCTAAAACGTTTTGGAAGAATGTTCTCTGGTCAGATGAGACAAAATTAGAGCTTTTTGGCAAAAAGCATCAACATAGAGTGTACAGGAAAAAAAAAGAGGCATTCAAAGAAAAGAACACGGTCCCTACAGTCAAACATGGTGGAGGTTCCCTGATGTTTTGGGGTTGCTTTGCTGCCTCTGGCACTGGACTGCTTGACCGTGTGCATGGCATTATGAAGTCTGAAGACTACCAACAAATTTTGCAGCAGCATAATGTAGGGCCCAGTGTGAGAAAGCTGGGTCTCCCTCAGAGGTCATGGGTCTTCCAGCAGGACAATGACCCAAAACACACTTCCAAAAGCACTATAAAATGGTTTGAGAGAAAGCACTGGAGACTTTTAAGGTGGCCAGCAATGAGTCCAGACCTGAATCCCATTGAACACCTGTGGAGAGATCTCAAAATGGCAGTTTGGAGAAGGCAACCTTCAAATATAAGGGACCTGGAGCAGTTTGCCAAAGAAGAATGGTCTACAATTCCAGCAGAGCATTGTAAGAAACTCATTGATGGTTACCGGAAGCGGTTGTTCACAGTTATTTTGGCTAAAGGTTGTGCAACCAAGTATTATGCTGAGGCTGCCAATACTTTTGTCTGGCTCATTTTTGGAGTTTTGTGTGAAATGATCAATGATTTGATTTTTGCTTCATTCTCTTTTGTGTTTTTTCCTTGCAAGCAAATTAAATGAAGATAATAAAACCAAAGAATTTGTGATTGCAATCATTTTCATGAACAAACTGAGTATTATCTGACAGAATTGCAGGGGTGCCAATACTTTTGGCCACCACTGTATATACTGTATATATATCCATCTGAACTAACAGTCCTTGTGAGGACTAATCCAGCTGAATATAATCAGTGCTAGGCAGGAGTTAGGCAGGCAGGCACTGTATGTGGCAGATTGAAATGCATATAGCTCAAGAGGGTCCATTGAACATCCTGTCTGCTGTTGCTGTAATCATTACAGATATTTGTAGACATAGCCCCTGATATCAGGGACCAGGGTAAAAAAAAATTATATTTTAATCCTGGTCATCTGCCTAAAAAGCAGTCCAGAGTACACCATTTTTCTGCTCCATTTGCTTGTTTTCACTGCAGAATAAAGCCAAATCTGTTCCATAGTTCAGCGATAAAAATCCAGAAATTTAATCTGAACGTGGAAAATATTGGCCTCCTTTTCCATTCTGTTGCAGTGTGTCGGTCAAGCTATTCACACTAGGTGTCTGCGAAGAATAGTATTAGTAAATTACAGGCTTGCTATTTAAAACCGCGGTTCTCTGTCAGACATATCACCTATAAGACTGTTCCAAAATCAAACATTTCTTCCATTTTCATTCCGTTGCAGTGTGTCAGTCAAGCTATTCACACTAGGTCTCTGTGTAGAATACCATTAGTAAATTACAGGCCTGCTATTTAACCCCTTTCCAGCCCAAGGCGTACTAATACGTATCTGTGCCATGGGCCTTAAAGGCCAGATACGTATTAGTACGCCTTGGCAATTTTGCCCGCACACAAGAGATGGGGGCAAGATCGCCCCTGGGTGTCAGCTGATTGCCACAGCTGACACCCGATGCTATGTGCAGGGAGCTGTCCCGCACCGCTCCAGGCACTTTAACCCCTGAAATGCTGCCATCAAAATCGATCGCAGCATTCCGGTGGCAAGAGGAGGTAAGCGCGATACTTACCTTCTCTGTCAGCGTCCCGCGGAGTCTGAACCTGGTCTCGGATGTTGTCATGGTGACCCGATGTCATCATGACAACATCCGGGTCATCAGGAGGCAGGAAGTTACTTTGGTCATACTCTGTGCGCGACCAAAGTATCTTCTCCCTGTGCAGCGCTGACAGGCTGCATAGCACAGGGATGGTGCCTCATTCCTGTGCTATATAATCAAATAGGCTGCAAAAAGTGAAAGTCCCATAGTGGGACAATGTGTAAAAGATCAAAAATTCTCAAAAATTGAAATAAATAAAAATAAATAAAACATTGTAAAAATATAAAAAAATGAAAAAAATAATAAAAAAAATAAAAATATATTGTACCCATAAATAAGTAATCTTATAAAAAAAAAATAAACCAATAAAAGTACACATATTTGGTATCGCCGCATCCTGAATAACCTGACCTATAAAATTATCCCACTAGTTAACCCCTTTAGTGAACACGGTAAAACAAATAAATAAAAAACGAAACATAAAAGGATGCTTTATCATCATACCGCCAAACAAAAAATGGAATAAAACGTGATCAAAAAGATGAATGTAAATAAAAATGGCACCGCTGAAAGCGTCATCTTGTCCTGCAAAAAACAAGCTGCCATACAGCTCCAACGGCCAAAAAATAAAAAAGTTATAGCTCTCAGAATAAAGCAATGCAAAAACAATTATTTTTTCTATAAAATAGTTTTTATTGTGTAAAAGAGCCAAAACATAAAAAAACAATATAAATGTGGTACCGCTGTAAACATACTGACCCGAAGAATAAAGCTGCCTTATCAATTTTACCACATGCAGAAAGGCATAAAAAAACAATTCCTGAATTGTTGTTTTTGTTTATTCTACCTCCCAAAAATCAGACTAGAAAGCGATCAAAAAATGTCACGTGCCCGAAAATGGTACTATTAAAAACGTCAACTTGTCCAACAAAAAACAAGCCATCACATGACTCTGTCGGCCGAAATATAGAAAAATTAGAGCTCTCAAAATATGACAATGTGAAAACTAGTCTTTGCAAAAAAAAGTTTTTTTTAGTGTGTGACAGCTGTCAATCATAAAATCCCTATATGAATCTAATATCGCTGTAATTGCACCGACCCGATGAATAAAGTCGTCTAATCACTTATACTGCACGAGGAACGGCGTAAAAAATAAACTCTAGGGTTAGAGTTAGGGTTGTGCTAGGGATAGGGGTGTGCTAGGGTTAGGGTTGTGCTAGGGCTAGGGTAAGGGTTGTGCTAGGGATAGGGTTAGGGTTGTGCTAAGGTTAGGGTTAGGGTTGTGCAAGGGTTAGGGTTGTGCTAGGGAAGGGATGTGCTAGGGCTATGGTTAGGGCTGGGCTAGGGTTGGGGTTGAGTTAGGGCTGATCTAGGATTAGGGTTGGGCTAGGGTTAGGGTTGAGCTAGGGTTAGGGTTGGGCTCGGGTTAGGGTTGGGCTCATTTTAGGGTTGGGCTAGGGTTCGGGTTGTGCTAGGGTTAGGGTTGTGCTACGGTTAGGGTTGTACTAGGGTTGAGCTAGGGTTAGGATTGGGCTAGGGTTAGGGTTGGGCTAAGGTTAGTGTTGGGCTAGGGTTGGGTTAGGGTTTGGGTTGTATTAGGGTTGGGGTTAAGCTTGTGTTGGGGTTGAGATTTTTTCAGAAATAAAGAAAAAAAAATGACGACGATATGGTGACTAATGTTGAGCGCAACTGCTCGCTACTTGAGTTTGCATCGGGTGCTTGGGTATGCACCGAGTATAGTGGGTGCTCCAGTAACATGGTCGAGTCTCCGCCCCATATGTTTTGCAGCTGTTATACAGCCCAAAAAAACTCGCAGGGATTGCCTATCATGCACGAGCGATCCCCGAATGTTTTTTTTGGTTGCCTAATAACCGTGAAACATGCGGGCGGGGACTCAAGCATGTCACTTGAGCACCCACAATACTTGGTGCATACCCGAGTACCTGATGCAAACTCAAGAAGCGAGCACTTGCACTCAAGACTAATGACAACTTATTCAATATGATGACCTAATGTTATCAAATTCTGTGTCGCACCTCTGGGTTCAAAATGTTCACTATACCCCTTGATAAAATCCTTAAGGGGTCTAGTTTCCAAAATTGAGTCACTTGGGGGGTTTCCACTGTTTAGTCACATCGGGGCTCCCCAAAGGCAACATGGCGTCCGCTAATTATTAAAGCAAATTTTACATTCAAAAAGTCAAATGGTGCTCCTTCCCTTCAGAACCCTGCCGTGCGCCCAAACAGTGTTTTTCCCCCCACATATGAGGTATCAGCATGCTCAGAAGGAATTGCACAACAAATTTTGGGTTTCATTTTTTTATGATATCTTTGCAAAAATAAAAAAATTGGGGTCTGAAGTAACATTTTTGTGAAAATAAATAAAAGTTCATTTTTTTCTTCCACATTGCAAAAATTCCTGAAGGGTTAATAAACTTTTTAAATGTGGTTTTGAGCACCTTGAGGGGTGCAGTTTTTAGAATGGTGTCCCTTTTGGGCATTTTCTGTCATAAAGGGCCCTCAAAGTCACTTCAAATGTGATGTGGTCCCTAAAAAAATGGTTTTCTAAATTTTGTTGTAAAAATGAGAAATCGTTTGTCAATTTTTAACTATTATAGTTCCCTAACAAAAAAAAATTTTGGCTCCAAAATTGTGCTGATGTAAAGTAGACATGTGGGAAATGTTATTTATTAACTATTTTGTGTGACATATTTCTCAGATTTAAAGGCATAGAAATTCAAAGTTTGAAAGTTGCAAAATTTTCCACATTTTTGCCAAATTTCCAAATTTTTTCACAAATAAACGCAAATGATGTAGAAGAAATTTTACCACTATCATGAAGTAAAATATGTCATGAAAAAACAATCTCAGAATCAGTGGGATCCTTTGAAGCGTTCAAGAGTAATTACCTCATAAAGTGACAGTGGTCAGAATTGTAAAAATTGGCCTGGTCATTAATGTGCAAACCACCCTCGGGGGTAAAGGGTTTAAAACTGTGGTTATCTGTCAGACATAACACCTATAAGACTGTTCCAAAATCAGCCATTTCTTCCATTTCCACTCTGTTGCAGTGTGTCGGTCAAGCTATTCACACTAGGTCTTTGTGTGGAATAATATTAGTAAATTACAAGCCTGCTCCTTAAAATTGTGGCTCTCTGTCAGACGTGTCACATATAAATGCATTCCAAAATCAGCCATTTCTCGTGAATGTGGAAAATATTGTCCTCCATTAAAAATGGGCAAGGTGCGTGGCAATAAACGGGGAAGTGGACATGATGATGATGGTGAATGCAGAGGCCGAGGACGTGGCCGTGGGCAAGCTGAATTTGTGCCACAACAAACACCCACATCTTGTCACTCGATCTTCCTGTCCCAATTAGTAGGGGACCACAGTACACCACTTTTGAACCCAGAGCGATGTCAAAAGGATGTAGGTTGGATAGCAGATAATGCTTCCATTCGCTTAGCCACCACCACCACCCTGTCTTCCACATGATCAAGTCTCAATAGCCGTGAGTCTGGACTGCATATTCCTCACCCTGATCCTCTTTCCTCCCACCATACCGAGTGCCCAGAGACAACTGATCCCCCACTTGGACACTCAGAAGAGCTGTTTACTTTTCCATTTGTAGATTTAGTCTTTTTGCCCGGACAGCTTCCAGCGAGTCAAGGGAGAACGCGTGTAGCGATGCCCAAATAATGGAGCAGCCACGGTCACATGAAGGCGATGGTGGGAAAGTGAATTTACTGTCGCAAGAGGTGGATGATTGTGATGATGAGAAGCAATTGCCATAAAGTCAGGAGGAGGACCAGGGTGCGGAAGTGGAAGATGAGATGGTGGATGATATAGTAACTGACCCAACCTGGCAGGGGGACATAAAGAGCGAGGACAGCAGCATACAGGGGGAGCGAGGCGTAGCACCACAACACGCAGACACAAGGCGGGAAAGCATTCCTCATTACGCCAACATGACGGAAGTTGCCAGTACAACTGTAAGGTATTCCTGAGTCTGGTTATTTTTTAAAGACTCTGCCGATAACCCCAAAAGGGCCATTTGCACCACCTGCCAGGCCAGCATCAGCAGAGCAAAACCCGCAGGTGCGGTAGACAAGCAGAGCAGAGCAAAACCCGCAGGAGCGGTAGACAAGCAGAGCAGAGAAACCCCGCAGGTGCGGTAGACAAGCAGAGCAGATCAAAATCCGCAGGTGCAGTAGACAAGCAGAGCAGAGCAAACCCCACAGGTGCGGTAGACAAGCAGAGCAAAGCAAAACCCGCAGGTGCGGTAGACAAGCAGAGCAGAGCAAAACCCGCAGGTGCGGTAAACAAGCAGAGCAGAGCAAAACTCGCAGGTGCAGTAGACAAGCAGAGCAGAGCAAAACCCGCAGGTGCGGTAGACAAGCAGAGCAGAGCGCATACAGTAACAAAGTACCAGGTTCAGGGTGCAGAAAAGTCTCTTTCCATTTGTTATCAGGTAGCACCCCGGAGGATTCAGGAGGCAACTGGAGGTCCTCCGCCTGGTTGGAGGGGTGCAGAGACTTGGAGGTAGCCACCGCCTTGATGGACTTATTGCCAGTTTTGTTAGAGATGGAGGATCCTTGCTTAGGGTCCAACTTCAGTCTGGTTTCTGAGATGCCACGTCTGCGAGGCGGGGCAGTGCCTAAAGCCAGATCATTGGTACAATCATCGAGACTGTGTGGGGACAATGCCTCCGCTTCCCATCCTTCGGAGACTTCAGCGCACAACAAGTCAGAGACTAGCAGATCTGGTGAAGAAGAAGAAGATGGCACTGCTTACTGTCCTGAAGATATGGGGACTGGACACCCCTTGTACCTCAGCAGTCCCCCAGGAAACACCATGCAGGATTTCCAGACCTGAGCGGGCACTAGATCTCTCGGCTATGGACGACCTGTGGGTAAAACAGACAGCACCTGGAATGTGAGCTTCTTCATGTGTAATGCTCCAATCTGGAGTTTAATTTGTACAAACATATTTTGACTGTTTCTAAGTAGGGCTCGCCCTTCCGCTGACAATGCCCAAACCGGATTCTGGAATTATCGGACGGGAATCAGACCCAACTCTTCAAGGCTTTACGCCCGAAACTTCTGGTTAATCCAAGGCCTTCGCTTGCCACAGAGACAGTCACGGTCATCTGTGGAGAGGAAACACTAACACCAAGGGCAGCCTCTCCTACAGGCCTACTGTCTTGGGATTCTCCAATCTTCGCTGGACAGAGACCGTCAGGGTGTTCCAAACAACCGCAGCGGGACCGCAATCCGATTTTGTGACTGAGTTCCGGCCTCTGCTTTGCCTGATGAACATGGTCATCCTTCATGGATTCTGTGCGAGTAGCTGCCTCAACAGGCTGGAGAAGAGGAGGTCTTTAGGAGGACAGAACCTGGCGTGACGGTTTACCTCTACGCCTTGCACGTCGGGACTGCCTCTTGAGGTTGGGAAGAGTATTCTGTGGAGCATTGTCATCCTGTGTGATTTCTGTGTGGGCAGCAGTCTCTTCAAGCTGGAGAGCTGGTGGGCTACTTACACGCATCATCCATCAGCACAGCTCCAGGATATTGGGAAGGGAAACTTTAGCAGAAGCCTCAGGGTTAGGGTCATCGAAGACCATTAAAAAGGCCACCAGGAAGGCCTGCAGGTCAGAGACAATAGGATTCCATGCTTCCCATAGGGGGGTGATCCAATCCAAGGCATCACCCGCTAAGTAGGACATCATGAATGCTACTTTAACCCGATCAGTGGGAAAATAGTGAGCATAGAATTTGAAATGCAGCACACAGTAGGTCCTGGAGCAAAATGTGCAGCCTGGATTGATAGGTAAGATGGCGGTCTTGCATGGTGGGAGGTGGTAAGCCATGCCAGCACGCCGCCAGGGATGTTACAAGATGTTGGAAAGGATTTGTGAGCAAAAGAGGGCAGTTGTTGACTACAAGCATAAAAAAGGCCTTTGGTATTCAGGTCAGACTCCACACATAAAACTTCAGGAGTGGACATGGATGTCAGACATTTGTACCATCCTCAAAAACTTTGAGGACTCCACCAATATGGTGAGCGGCGATAACACCATAATTATCATCACCATCCCACTTCTCTGTCTTCTGGAATGCTCTCTGCTCTGTATTAAAGATGATGCATTGCAGACAGAGCATGATGAGATGGAGCAAGGAACCATACAGAGTGATTCCACACAGTCCAGCCTCATTTCATCCCAACTTGGATTGGGTGACAATGAGGAATAGGAGGAGGAGGAGGAAGAACAGGAGCTAGATTCCTGCACTATAGATGGTACTACCTGCACAACTGTCATACCGTCTGTTCAGCGTGGAAGGCCTGAGGACAGGAAGGGGGAGGAATAGGAGGAGGATGAGGAGGAGAGCATGGTCAGTCGTCCTCTTAATTTGGACACATGGCTGAGTTTATGTTACGCTGCTTTTCCCGTGACCCTCGCATTGTCCAAATTTTAGGTGACAGTCATTATTTGTTGGTGACACTTCTAGACCCACGCTACAAGGAGAACTTTCTGTCTCTTATTCCCGTGCAGGACAGGCCTAATAAAATGTGACAGTACCAGAAGGCCCTTGTTGGGGAATTATTTAAAAAATTCCCATCTGAAAATGCTGGCGGCAGAGGTCACAGTTCGTTGGACAACCAAAGAGTACAGGCGAGAGAGACACAAATGCAATCCAGCAGAGGCAGGGGAACACTGTCAAAGTTCTGGGACAGTTTTCTCAGACCCTCCCATCGCACAGGCACTGAGGCATGGAATACTCTCCTAAGGAGGGTAAATGCTGAGGGAAAATGCTAACAGGCTGACTTTTGCAAAAATGAAGGGGCTCGATTGGGCCAGACTTCTCCACACCACCGAATGATAGCAGCGTAACATAAACTTAAATACAGTGAGGTTTTTTTGGGAGATCTAACTCTATTCCCATGCACTTCTGTCTTCACACCCAGACATGGGTACATGCTTCCTGATTTTGTCTATTTGCTCTTGTCCTCCTCCTTCTCCGCATCCTCATGCTCCACCACCATATCACCACCATATATACCATATCAACATATCTCCATCTCATGCAAGGACATTGGAGTTCCTCCAAATTTTTGGCAGCCGTTGTTTCACTGCATAGGCAAACAGTATGGGAGACCCACTTCCTAATAATGGGAACATTGTTTTCAGGAGGCCCTCTGACCTATACGTCTCTTGCAAGGGGCATTGGAGTGCCTCCAAATTTTTGACAACCATTGCAGTCACTGCACAGGCAAACAGTATGGGAGACCCTCTCCTTTCTGATGGGAACATGTTGTTTCTGTGACCCAGCTCTATGTATCTTTAAATTGTTAGAGGGGTTTTTCCTAAATTTTGGCAGCCATTAGACTCACTGCATACCCTATAACTGTATAGCAGAACCTCTTCTTTCTAATGGGAACATGTCATTACTGTGGCCCAGCTCTATGTGTCTTTAAATTGTTAGTAGGGTTTTTCCTAAAATTTGGCAGCTGTTGCACTCACTGCATACCCTATAAGTGAATAGCAGACCCTCTCCTTTCTAATGGAAACATGTCGTACTCATTACTGTGGCCCAGCTCTATGTGTCTTTAAATTGTTAGTGGGGCTTTTCCTAAATTTTGGCAGCCATTGCAGTCACAGCATGGACATTACCATTATAGGAGACATGCTCCTTTATAATGGGAACATATTTTTTTACTGAGACCCTCCTCTATGACTCTTCAAAGGGGTATGGGGTTGCGTCCAAAGTTTTGGCAGCCCTTGCAGTCATTGCATACGCAATAACAGTATAGGAGACCCACTCGTTAATAATGGGAACAACAAAGCATAGCTGGTTGATGGCTCTCTAACAATAGCATGGGACTTCTGGCCCTTTAAGAATAGTAAGGCTGTAAAAATAGTGTTTGTGACTTTCACAATTTATCCTTCATAAATGAAACAGGATGTATCTGATGATGTTTCACACACCACATGTCCAGATAAGTTTGTAAAATCTTAAAATGACATTTCCCAGTGAATGCAATTGTCTTGGTTGAAAGCAATGCAAAAGTGCAAAAACGCATCAAAAACGCTACATGTGAACATAGCCCAATGTGTGGAGGAGCATTTTTGTTTTTGATTATTTATTTTGCCTTATATACAAGGTATTATCCTGGAAAGGATGTTCCTTGACGTATTTCCCAGGAAAATCCATTTTGGTTTCGTTTTTGTATGTTTTATTGTGAGTCCATAAAAATGGCGTAATATCTTTGACAACGGTGACAGCAGTGACCTGGGAGTCAGAAATGCTTCCAGGGGTCTTCCCTATGCTGTTCCCTTGTCATTTTAGCACTGTTCCCATCGATTTGGGCAATTTTTAGGCCCTCTGCAGACCGCAGGGAGGCGCAACCGGAAAAATGCTTGAGTTTCCCATAGACTTAAATTGGGCTCGTTGCTCGGACCGAGCACTCAAGCATTCCAATTTGCTCGACTCGAATAACGAGTACCCGAGCATTTTAATGCTCGTTCACACTATTTATTATACAGGGTGGGCTATTTATATGGATACACCTAAAACATGAAGGTGACTGTGGTAAGTAATGGGTTATTTTTTATTTAAGTGGTGAAAAAAAAATCCAAAGTTTGCTAAAAAATAAAAAAAAATGGAGCCATTTTCAGAGACCCGTAGCATCTCCATTTTTCGGGATCTGGGGCCAATTGCAGGCTTATTTTTTGAGCGCCGAGCTGACATTATTATTGAGACCATTTTGGGATAGATCCGATATTTTGATCACCTGTTATTGCATTTTATTGCAATGTTACGGCAACCAAAAAACATAATTCTGTCGTTAAGAATTTTTTCTCGTTACACCGTTTACCGTTCGGATTATTTCTTTTTTTATTTTGATAGATCGGGCGATTCTGAACCCGGCAATACCAATTATGTTTATATGGAGTTTTTTTTATTATTTTATTTTGAATGGGGCGATAGGGGGATGATTTAAACTTATATTTTTTTAATTTTTTAATATTTTTAAAAACATTGTTTTTTACACTTTTTGCTTGCTTCTATAGTCTCCATAGGAGAGTAGAAGCAGCAACTGTCCGATCGCCTCTGCTACATAGAGGTGATGAGCAGATCACCTCTATGTAGCAGAAATGCTCCTGTGCTATGAGCGCTGACCACTAGGTGGCGCTCAGAGCGATCATTACTTGACAACCACTGGGCTCTGCTGCAGACCCAGGGTTGTCATGCCCACCCATCAGTGACCCGCGATCACTTGATGGGGTCACCGATGGGCGGGGTAAGTGACGCGCTTCCGGCGTGGCGCTGTTAAATGCCGCTGTCAGAGATTGACAGCGGCATTTAACTGGTTAACAGCCGCAGGTGGATCGTGATTCCACCCACGGCTGTTGCGGGCACATGTCAGCTGCAATAATCAGCTGACATGTGCTCAGCTCATCGCCTGAGCCCTTACTGAACCAGGGGTGATGGCCTGGGGAGTACTAATAGGCCCCAGGCTTTGAAGAGGTTAAAGAGTTGAGTTAGGACTGGGATAAACTCAGTTGTAAGGTTGCATTGGGAATAAGGTAGGATGAGATAAGGTCAGGTGCTACAGTGTTAAGGTATGATTTGAATAATAGGATGGAAATATTTTCATTCGTAATGGTAGAAGAGCAGATTACAGAGGGGAGAGCTTGACAATTGTGTGGAAATGTAGCAGAGACTGAACATTCATAGAGCTGTCTGCTGTCTGGGACTAACAAAATTGATGACCTATTCATAATTCATCAATATGGGGTTCTGAAGGTCCAACATTCAGCAGCTGATATCTGCTCTTGTAGTGGCCAGATGAAAGCAATTTACAAAGCAGTAAACCACAGCTCCTTACAGTATTTAAAGGCGTGAAGTATTGGGGTTTATCATGCAGCACAGCCAATGAAAAAGCTTTTAGGATGTGGGCACTAGTGTTGAGCCACCCCCGTAGTGTTCGAGTTCGGTTCGGTTCGTCGAACACCCGTGTGTTCGCCGAACTGTTCGTCGAACTGTTCGTCGAACACCTTCGAACACCGTTAAAACCAATGGCAGGCAAACAAAAACACATAGAAACACATAGAAAACACCTTCAAAGGTGTCCAAAAGCTGACAAACTGCTCAGAAGACACAACTAACACATGGAAAAGTGACAAGTACATATAGTCATGCGAAAATAAAAGAGGTGGAGGAGTAAAAGGAGGGGGAGACACAGATATAGGCATGTCATGCCCTTCTAAAATCCAAAAAGTGAGAAGCCGACACGGCCAGTCCGCTCCTGCCCATGCCACCTCCGTGTCGCCGGGTTTGTGCCAGAGCCGCGGTGAACCCTGATGGCCAGCCCCCCTCTCCCAATACTGGTGCCTGTCCGCTGGTGGGTCGAGCGAGCCCCCCTGTGGTGGAGGCAGCTCTAAGCTTTTTAATTTAAATTGTCTCTCTAATTTGAATGAATACACTTTAAATCCATTTACAAGGATCTATTGGAGGGCAAGTCTCATGCCAGCAGCCGCGTAATTCCAGCTCCAGTAGCATCCACTAAAGCTGCTGCAGTTAAAAAGCTTTTATAAGGATCGAGCTCGGCTGTCCACCGCAAGGCATCCTACTGCCAGTCCCAGCCCCTATGCCTTGGGGTGCCTCCTGATGCTCTTCACTGAGTATCCCATGGTCCCGAAGCATTTCCTTTGAAAAAATTAAGTGTCTAAACTACAGGTGGTGTAGCTTGCTTAACAGCCGGGATAATCCACTGACTAGCAGACACTGCTACTAGGCACAAAGTATTTCCTGGGCTAGATGCAGTTAAAAATTTGTAATTAGATACTCTCGTTGGATGCTGAGAAAGCATTCCATAGAGTCTCCTGGCATGCCATATATGATTCTCTTAAAAAGCTTGGGGTAGGGGTCTAGGGGACCCTTTTATAGCCAAAATCACGGCCCTGTATCGCAATACGTCACCTAGGTTGAAGATAAATGGAACTGTAGCACCCTGAGGGCTCGGTTGCTACAGACGTATTGCACCTCACCCAGAGGTGTGATATCTCACTCTCAGGAAAGGATGGAGTGTGGATCAGGACCCGACACCTGCATGCATTACACCACATTGCCGTGGGGCAGGGCGACCAATATGCCCCTGAGATGGGCACGACAGTCCCTGTCCCTGGCTGGAGTGGGGGGAGGGAACACTGAGGAAGGGGAACCCTGTAGTGCAGGAGCAGGGAGGAAGCAGTTCCTGGGTGCATTGAGAAGGGAGTATAAAAGGTGGGCACCATCTTAGTTCAGTGCAGAGAAGTCTGAGCAGAAGTGGCAGGGAGCAGGGGCTCTGCATGAGCTCTGCTCCGGAGGCGGGCCTAGTAACAGAGGCCCAGGCCTGGAAGAGGGAGAAGGAAGGAAGAGGAGCGGAGAAGGCTCCAGGAACGAGGAATGAAGGGATCCCAGGGGTGCGGACGGGCGAGTCGCCACCGCACGCCCGAATCCACCTGCGTGGAGGGGTCAGGCCAAAGGGGGAGACCGGTCCCCGAACTAGTGGAGGCAGGAAACGACCCTCAGCTAGAAACCGGAGGCTCTGACATTTTATGTGGCGCAGCCCCTCGCTACACCCGCTAGGAAGGCACCACATAGGGTCAGGGAAACTGGCGCCAAGTTTACCAATAGGAGGCCCGAGGCAGCCGGACAGAAGTGTTGGTAAGAAAGGCCAGACAAAGGACACACAAAGGGGGTCCTGTGAAGTGCTCCAAAGTTATCTGGGAGTTGTCTGAGCCCCTCACCTGGTGAGCACAGTACGACGTGGGCAGCCGTTACCTGCAGACGTGGTCTGGATAATAAGAACTGTGAGTAAAGGCCCTGGACTGCATCACTGACTCCGTGTCATTACTGCTGCTGCCCTGCACCATCACCCCCATCCTCCGCATACACTGCCCTGAGGCTATACTCCTCCCGTGGGGAGTTATGTTACGCTCTGCTGCACCCACAACACCAGCCTCAGCGGTCTGCCCTGTAGCGGCGGTTCACTCTGACCGCAATCCACGGGTGGCGTAGTCGGACATTTAAACATCAAAACCACATAAATAGTTCCGCCACTGGTTTGACCGCCCTGAGCCACGGAACCGGGTCGCCGCCACGAAGACTACAACCACCAGCATCCACCAAAAAGGGTCCGGCTCCGGGTGTCCCAAGGCCCAGGGGGTGCGTCAGAACATTTTCATCACCTTTCACAATTACCAATGGGACAAGGCAGGGATGTCCTCTGTCCCCTCTCTTATACATCCTAGTGACGGAGCACCTGCTCTCATCAATTCGCCATCACCCCAATATTAGGTGGATTGAGGTGGGAGGCACCGAGTACAAGTGCTCTCTATTTGCTGATGATGTCCTAGTATATATCACTCAATCACATATATCCATCCATGCTGTTATGGCTGAAATAGATCACTTTGTTACATGGTAAAATTTTAAAATCAATGCAGCGAAGTCTGAGGCCCTCGATGTCTCCCTCCCCAAATCCATATAGGATTCCATCCAGTCCAACTTTCCCTTTGCCTGGCCCTCACAGGGTATCAAATACTTAGGAATTCCTATTCATAGAGACCTCTCCCATCTATGTTATCTTAATTTTGGGCCCTTTATTGAACAATTCCATACAGACCACGGTTGGCAAGTTAGAACTGTAAGATTCACTACGTGAACCGCTGGTGTTTTGTGGAAAAGCACATGTACACCGCGTTCCAAATTATTATGCAAAAAGTGTTTAGGAGTGATAAGGGAAGAATTTGTTTGTTTGTCAGTTAAACTCATTGATGGTGATGTGTGTCAGGGCTCTTTATATCACTGTAAGCAATTGCAGACACCTGTGCTAATTAGTTTGGCAGGTGTGTCCAATGAAAGGCAAGACTACTTAAGAAGGCTCTCTCACATTATTAAGCAGCCTACATTTTCTGCCAAAATGGGAAAGAAAAAGGATGTGTCGGCTGCTGAGAAGCAACAAATTGTGGAGTGTTTAGGTCAAGGCATGACTACAATCAACATTGTGCGATGATCAGGATGAAGTGTCTTGGCAATCAAGAAGTATGTAGCTGATTCACAGTACACACGTGTGCGTGCTGATAAGGGCAAATTGAGGACTCTTTCCTACAGGCAATTACGTCAGGTTGAAAGAGCAGCGGCAAAAAAGCCTTGTCATAGCAGCAGACAAGTTTTTGAAGCTGCTTGTGCCTCCAACGTCCCCCGAACAACAAGATGCAGGGTCCTTCAGAGGTTTGCAGCTGTGCATACGCCATCCTGTCGACCTCCTCTATCCACTTCACACAAGCAGAAACGGCTCCAGTGGGCCAAACATTACATGAAGACTGATTTCAAAACTGTTTTGTTCACGGATGAGTGCCGTGCAGCGCTCGATGGTCCAGATGGATGGAGTGGAGGATGGCTGGTTGATGGACACCCCACGCAAACACGGCTACAGCGCCAACAAGGAGGAGGTGGAGTAATGTTTTGGGCTGGAATCATGGGGAGAGAGATTGTCGGCCCCTTTAGGATCCCTGAAGGCGCTAAAGATGAACTCCATAATGTATGTGGATTTTCTCAAACAGCACTTCCTGCCATGGTTCAAGAAGAAGAACCGTGTATTTCACAGCAAGATCATTTTTCTGCATGATAATGCACCATCTCATGCTGCACATAAAACATCTGCATCTCTGGCTGATATGGGCATAAAAGGGGACAAACTTATGGTGTGACCCCCATGCTCCCCTGACCTCTACCCCATTCAGAACCTTTGGAGCATCATTAAATGGAGTGTCTATGATGGCGGGAGGCAGTTCACATCTAAGCAACAGCTCTGGGAGGGTATTCTGTCCTCATGCAAAACAGTTGAAGCAGAAACCATCCAAAACCTGACAAATTCAATGGACGAGAGAGTTCAGAAGCTCCTTTCGAACAAGGGGTCCTATGTGAAAATGTAACATCACCTAGAATAAAGTTTTGAGTTGAAAACTGTTTGATTTCAGTTTCTAACAACCTGCTAATGCTTATAATCTCAAAAATGACCATTTTTTTGGTCTTTATTAAAATGAAAAGGTTGATCGAAAAGTTTGGGGGATCTAAGAGTGTGGCAACCCAGTAGTCATGATTACTTCGAATTCTGACAATATGAGGGTCATGCTGCAGGTAGTGCAGCAAGAAGGCACTTATGTGTCTTGCGCATCTCGGAGCCCCAAAATAATTTTCCGGGCTAGATGCAGCTAAAAATTATTTTTAATTTTAAATCTGGTGGAGCTTATTATAGATGGCCTAATAGGATCAGTGCTGCACACTGCTACAAAGCCCAAATTATTTTCCAGTCAAGATACAGATAAACATGATTAGTAATTTGAAAGCTTAAAACGTTTGGTAGGGTGATTTTAACCAATCATCAAGCTTTTACTCTCCCCAGGATGACACAGGGGTAGAAAAGTCGTTTCGGATCCATGATTTGTTCATCTTTATGAACGTGAGTCTGTCTACATTATCAGTGGAGAGCCGCGTGCGCTTATCTGTCAGCACACCACCAGCAGCGCTGAACACACGTTCAGACAGAACGCTGGCTGCGGGGCATGACAAGATCTCCAAGGCGTAAGTGGCTAGCTCCGGCCATTTATCCAGATTGGAAGCCCAAAAAGAGCAAGGGTCCAGTGACACAGTCGTGGCTTCAATGTTTACTTGGAGATACTCCTGTACCATCGTCTCTAGGCGTTGACTATGTGTCAGACTTCTTGTCTCCTGTGGCCTTGCAAAGGATGGGCTAAAAAAGTGGTGAAATGATTCCGCAAAATTGATGTTACCAGCAGATACTGTGGTTCTGTTACGGTTTGAGTGCTGAACACTTGACGGTCCCACGGTTGGCAAGTTGGAACTGTGAGATTCACTACGTGCACCACTGGTATTTTGTGGAAAAGCACATGTAAGATTCTGCAACAGTCTCTGCTGATACTCCTGCATGCGTGCATCCCTTTCTATGGCAGGAATAATTTCTGCAAATTTACTTTTGTACCGGGGATCTAACAGTGTGGCAACCCAGTAGTCAGGATTATTTCTAATTCTCACAATTCGAGGGTCATGTTGCAGGTAGTGCAGCAAGAAGGCACTCATGTGTGTTGCGCATCCAGGAGCACCAAGTCCCTGTTGTGTTGGTGGCGAGGTAACAATCATGCTTCCTTCCTCTGTCCTCTCCCCCCAACCTCGCACAACAGAAATGTGATCAAGGTCTCCCTCATCTGATGAGTCTTCCATCAGTTCGTCCTCCACTTCTTCCTGGGCTCCTGCACCTTCCTCACTAGTTTGGCTGCTACCATGCGCCCTGGTAAAACCATCTCCCCCACCCTCACATGCCTGCCGCCTTGGTGCTGCCGACCTTCTGGACCTTGCAGATGTTAGCCCTTCCGCATACAACTCCTCCTCCTCTACTTCCTCCACCTCCTCCTGTGCCACCACCTGACTCCGAATTCTGTTTAACATGTGCTCCAGCATGTAAATCACCGGAATAGTCATGCTGATAATGGCATCGTCAGCACTAAACATCTTCGTCGCCATTTCAAAACTGTGCAGAAGGGTGCATAGGTCCCTGATCTGAGACCACTCCTCCAGCGTGATTTGCCCCACCTCTGAATCTCGTTGGCCCAGGCTATACGTCAGAACGTATTGCACCAGGGCTTGTCGGTGCTGCCACAGTCGCTGCAACATGTGCAGAGTTGAATTCCACCGGGTAGGCACATCGCATTTTAGCCGGTGAAGTGGCAGGCCCAACGACTTCTGTAGAGATGTAAGTCGCTGAGCTGCGGGATGCGAACGGCGGAAGTGAGCACACAGCGACCGTGCCCTCTGCAGAAGGCCATCTAGTCTGGGATAGTGGGCTAAAAATTGCTGGACAACCAGGTTCAACACGTGAGCCATACAAGGCACGTGTGTGACATTGCCCCGGCGAAGGGCCGCACCCAGGTTTGCAGCATTGTCGCACACGGCCTTCCCTGGTTTCAGGTCCAGTGGAGACAACCATTCATGAAATTGGTTCTCCAGAGCTGACCACAACTCCTCAGCTGTGTGACTCACATTTCCCAGACATTTCAATGTAAAAACCGCCTGATGACGTTGAGCCCTACTGCCAGCATAGTAAGGAGGTGTGCAGGATCCCTTCTGCGCAGTTAGAAAGCTTGTGGCATGACCAGACAGGCTTTGGGTGCAGGTGGAAGACCGAGAGGAGGTTGAGGAGGCAGAAGCAGTGGAGGAACTTTGACATAAAGAGGATTGACGCACAACTCGTGGGGACGGCAAGACTTGGACAGCAGCCCCTTGTCCTGCTGTCACCATAGTTACCCAGTGCCCAGTCAGCGACATGTAACGCCCCTGTCCATGCCTACTCATCCAAGTGTCTGTGGTGAAATGCACCCTGTCACACACAGAGTTTCTCAAAGAAGCGGTGATGTTGTGTGCGACATGCTGGTGGAGCGCAGGCACACCTTTCTTTGAGAAGTAGTGCCGACTGGGCATCTGGTACTGGGGCACTGCGACGGACATAAGGTCTCGAAAATCCTCTGTGTCCACCAGGCGGAAAGGCAGCATTTCTGTAGCCAAGAGCTTGCAGATGGTGAAATTCAACCTCTTAGCTTTCTCATGGCTAGTAGGAAATGGTCTTTTACTTGTCCACATCTGAGGGACCGAGGGCTGGCTATTGTGCTTAGACGGGGTTGATAAGGGTGTCCCCGGCAAACTGCTGGTCTGTGAGGAAGATGCAGGCGGACATGTTAGGTTGCCTTCATCCAAAGGTGGTGCTATCGATGTCGGACAGCGCTCAACACCAGCTGGTGTTACCACCTCCAAAGAAAATGATGACCTGCCAATTACGCTGGCTGTTGCGGGTAAAGAGGTGGCAGGTCTGCGCCCCAAAACAGGTGTGACTGCTGTCCCCCCAGTCACAGAGGATGAAGAGGCCGCGGATGCACAAGATATGGCAGACGGTGGTTGGCCCGGCCGGCTAGGCCGCAATGTAGCACACTGAGCTTCCCACTGCAACTTATGCTTCATGTCCATGTGCCGGTTCATGCATGAAGTACATCTTAGACCTCAGTTCACATTGCCTGTTTTTTTGTCTTGTTTGCATTCTGTGCAATTTAAGGGTGTGGCATCCCCTTTGTTGAGCTGACTGGTATATATGTAGCTTACCACGGGCCTGGGTGGTCTGGAGTTGGGACCCGGTCCTATTTGTCTACCCTTTTATATGCATTACTTCAACTTTGATATACAGTAAGGTTTTTAATATAGGCAGTATAGGTACCGTCCCAATTTAGGGTCACCTTGCCGCTGGTGGGACGGCTTGTATACTTTTTTTGATCAAAAATAGTTCACTAAGTACCCTATATTTATTATTCAACTTTGCTTTACATTTATATATAATGATGGTAGGGTATGAGATATATTTTTGTCTTTTGTAGGTTTTGTTTCTTTTTTGCTAGTGTGAACATGCTCCTATTTCTTGCATGTCTACCATCTTAGACCTCAGTTCACATTGCCTCGTTTTTTGTCTTGTTTGCATTCTGTGCAATTTAAGGGTGTGGCATCCCCTTTGTTGAGCTGACTGGTATATATGTAGCTCACCACGGGCCTGGGTGGTCTGGAGTTGGGACCCGGTCCTATTTGTCTACCCTTTTATATGCATTACTTCAACTTTGATATACAGTAAGGTTCTTAATATAGGCAGTATAGGTACCGTCCCAATTTAGGGTCACCTTGCCGCTGGTGGGACGGCTTGTATACTTTTTTTGATCAAAAATAGTTCACTAAGTACCCTATATTTATTATGCAACTTTGCTTTACATTTATATATAATGATGGTAGGGTATGAGATATATTTTTGTCTTTTGTCTTTTGTAGGTTTTGTTTCTTTTTTGCTAGTGTGAACATGCTCCTATTTCTTGCATGTCTACCATCTTAGACCTCAGTTCACATTGCCTCGTTTTTTGTCTTGTTTGCATTCTGTGCAATTTAAGGGTGTGGCATCCCCTTTGTTGAGCTGACTGGTATATATGTAGCTTACCACGGGCCTGGGTGGTCTGGAGTTGGGACCCGGTCCTATTTGTCTACCCTTTTATATGCATTACTTCAACTTTGATATACAGTAAGGTTTTTAATATAGGCAGTATAGGTACCGTCCCAATTTAGGGTCACCTTGCCGCTGGTGGGACGGCTTGTATACTTTTTTTGATCAAAAATAGTTCACTAAGTACCCTATATTTATTATGCAACTTTGCTTTACATTTATATATAATGATGGTAGGGTATGAGATATATTTTTGTCTTTTGTAGGTTTTGTTTCTTTTTTGCTAGTGTGAACATGCTCCTATTTCTTGCATGTCTACCATCTTAGACCTCAGTTCACATTGCCTGTTTTTTTGTCTTGTTTGCATTCTGTGCAATTTAAGGGTGTGGCATCCCCTTTGTTGAGCTGACTGGTATATATGTAGCTCACCACGGGCCTGGGTGGTCTGGAGTTGGGACCCGGTCCTATTTGTCTACCCTTTTATATGCATTACTTCAACTTTGATATACAGTAAGGTTCTTAATATAGGCAGTATAGGTACCGTCCCAATTTAGGGTCACCTTGCCGCTGGTGGGACGGCTTGTATACTTTTTTTGATCAAAAATAGTTCACTAAGTACCCTATATTTATTATGCAACTTTGCTTTACATTTATATATAATGATGGTAGGGTATGAGATATATTTTTGTCTTTTGTCTTTTGTAGGTTTTGTTTCTTTTTTGCTAGTGTGAACATGCTCCTATTTCTTGCATGTCTACCATCTTAGACCTCAGTTCACATTGCCTCGTTTTTTGTCTTGTTTGCATTCTGTGCAATTTAAGGGTGTGGCATCCCCTTTGTTGAGCTGACTGGTATATATGTAGCTTACCACGGGCCTGGGTGGTCTGGAGTTGGGACCCGGTCCTATTTGTCTACCCTTTTATATGCATTACTTCAACTTTGATATATAGTAAGGTTTTTAATATAGGCAGTATAGGTACCGTCCCAATTTAGGGTCACCTTGCCGCTGGTGGGACGGCTTGTATACTTTTTTTGATCAAAAATAGTTCACTAAGTACCCTATATTTATTATGCAACTTTGCTTTACATTTATATATAATGATGGTAGGGTATGAGATATATTTTTGTCTTTTGTCTTTTGTAGGTTTTGTTTCTTTTTTGCTAGTGTGAACATGCTCCTATTTCTTGCATGTCTACCATCTTAGACCTCAGTTCACATTGCCTGTTTTTTTGTCTTGTTTGCATTCTGTGCAATTTAAGGGTGTGGCATCCCCTTTGTTGAGCTGACTGGTATATATGTAGCTTACCACGGGCCTGGGTGGTCTGGAGTTGGGACCCGGTCCTATTTGTCTACCCTTTTATATGCATTACTTCAACTTTGATATACAGTAAGGTTTTTAATATAGGCAGTATAGGTACCGTCCCAATTTAGGGTCACCTTGCCGCTGGTGGGACGGCTTGTATACTTTTTTTGATCAAAAATAGTTCACTAAGTACCCTATATTTATTATGCAACTTTGCTTTACATTTATATATAATGATGGTAGGGTATGAGATATATTTTTGTCTTTTGTCTTTTGTAGGTTTTGTTTCTTTTTTGCTAGTGTGAACATTAGAGATGAGCGGTGTTCGACTAGAACTGTTCGCCAATCTCAAATTCGAGCTGTTTTGGGCGGTGTTCGAGTTGTTCGACGAACCCGAACGATTTGCAAAAAATTCGGCTGTTCGAGGTTATGTTCGATAACTGTTCGTGCACCAAAAGCGTGTCCTGCATGTCTGGCGCTATTTAGAGCACCAATCATGCAGGGATTGTCTGCCACTCACTGTAATGCCACAGCCATGGTGGTTGTGGCATTACAGTGATTGCCCAAATCGATGGGAACAGTGCTAACAGTGAAACATGAAAAGCCGGCAATTCAGCAGCGGCATACACCTGTACCTGACAATTTAGAACCGAAAGAATAGAGCTTCACACATAGATTAGATAGATATAAACATGTCAGCCACATATATACGAAGTACAGTGAAAGTGCTGCTTACTGTACTTGTCATTTAGCGTAAAGGATTTATCAAAAAAAATAATAGTGTTTTATGCACCGTCTCTTTAAAAAAGCCGGCCGGCAATTCAGCAGCGGTACCCGACAATTTATAACAGACAGAATAGAGCTTCACACATAGATTAGACAGATAGAAACATGTCAGTCACATATATATGAAGTACAGTGATAGTGTTGGTTACTGTACTTGTCATTTAGTATTAAAATAAAGGATTTATTATTAAAAAAATTGGCGTGGGGTTCCCCTTAATTTTAGGCTCTAGCGGAGGTTAAGCAGACGGCTGGGGCAGATGTTTGAAGCCTGGGAAGGGGGTAATACCCACGGAGCTTCCCAGGCTACTAATATCAGCCCCCAGCTGAATACATAGCCTTTACTAGCTATTAAAATGGGGGACCCCCCAAAAAAATGACGTGGGGTCCCCCCTAATTTAATAGCTAGCAAAGGCTAGGCAGACAGCTGGGGGCTGATATTAATAGCCCAGGAAGGGAGCCATGAATATTGGCCCCCTCCCAGGCTAGAAACACCAGCCGTCAGCCGCCCCAGAAATGGCGCATTCATAGGATGCGCCAATTCTGGCACTTAGCCTCGCTCTTCCACGCTGCCCTGGTGCGGTGGCAGGGGGTAATAGGGTTGGGGTTGATGTCAGCTTATAATGCCAGCTGACATCAAGCCCAGGTTAGTAATGGAGAGGCGTCTATAAGACACCCGCATTACTAACCCCATAGTCAAAGTTAAAAAAAACACAAACACCCAGAATAAAGTCCTTTAATTGAAATAAAGACACAATCCTTTATTGTTCTAAATTAAACCATACTTACCGTCACGCCCATTCCAGCTGAAGCCAACGATCTCCTGCAATAAAAGTAAAATAATAAAGCAACCTCATCCTTACCTTTCCATGGTTCCCATGACAGCTTCAGCTCTGCTAAATCGAGATGACAGGCTGGACCGCAGCAGAACGCTGCCATCCAGCCTCTCATCCCGCAGACACTGAGAAGCGCAGGCTTGCTTGCGCTGCTCAGCGTCTCTCTGTGACGACATCCAGATGAGCCGAGTTCATGTCCAATGAACTCGGCTCACCTCATGCACGTCACTGACAGCGTGGGAAAATTCTCACGCTGAAGCGGTGAGTGCAGGAGAATTCTCCCACGCTGTCAGTGACGTGCATAAGGTGAGCTCATGTCCAATGAACTCAGCTCACCTCCTGCACGTCACTGACAGCGTGGGAGAATTCTCCTGCACTCAGCGCTTCAGCGTGAGAATTCTCCCACGCTGAAGCGCTGAGTGCAGGAGAATTTTCCCACGCTGTCAGTGACGTCCATAAGGTGAGCTCATGTCCAATGAACTCAGCTCACCTCCTGCACGTCACTGACAGCGTGGGAGAATTCTCCTGCACTCAGCGCTTCAGTGTGAGAATTCTCCCACGCTGAAGCGCTGAGTGCAGGAGAATTTTCCCACGCTGTCAGTGACGTGCATGAGGTGAGCCGAGTTCATTGGACATTAACTCGGCTCATCTGGATGCCCTCACAGAGAGACACTGTGGAGCGCAAGCAAGCCTGCGCTTCTCAGTGTCTGCGGGATGACAGGCTGGATGGCAGCGTTCTGCTGCGGTCCAGCCTGTCATCTCGATGTAGCAGAGCTGAAGCTGTCATGGGAACCATGGAAAGGTAAGGATGATGTTGCTTTATTATTTTTCTTTTATTTCAGGAGATCGTTGGCTTCAGCTGGAATGGGCGTGATGGTAAGTATGGTTTAATTTAGAACAATAAAGAATTGTGTGTTTATTTCAATTAAAGGACTTTTTTCTGGGTGTTGTGTTTTTTTTAAATACTTTACTAGAAATTCATGGTGGTCATGTCTAATACTGGCGTGACCCCATGAATTTCGGGCTTAGGGCCAGCTGATAATGCCAAGCTGGCCCTAACCCCTTTATTACCCAGTGAGCCACCGCATCAGGGCCCTGGATGAGTTGGGTACAGCGCCAGAAGATGGCGCTTCTATGAACGCGCCATTTTCCGGGGTGGCTGCGGACTGCAATTTGCAGCGGGGGTGGTCCAGAAAGCTTGGGCCTCCAATCAGGTATTTGAGTCTTATCATCGTCTTCCTCATTGTCTCCACCAACAGGAGTTACAGTTTGGGAATGAGGGTCTACATTATGGTCAGAACCTTCTGCGTCTAGTCCTGGATCCGACTCATAAAGATTCTGGGCATCAGTGCAGATCATTTCCTCGTCTGGATTCACAGAAGCGCTGGAGTCGACCTCTGATTCCCAGGCTATAGTATGAGTAAACAGCTCTGCAGACTCAACCATCTGTTCTACCTCATACTCAGACGGGCAGCTGGAGATTTGGGAGCTGTGAGGAAGCAAGTGCGATTTGGGTGACACCTTTGAGGACTGGAGTATTTGTGATGTTGAAGTTGATGTGGAGGAGAGCCCACTTAAAGGAGCACTTGATATCCGTTGAAGCACCTTCTGTTTTTGTGCCTCATCTGGAATTTGTAGCGATTGGCGTGGCCGTAAGAAAGGGATCTTATCACATTGTCCGCTAAAAGAAGTAGACATTTTAGTTTGGCTGGAAGATGGTCTTTCTTCTGCAGATGTTACTGTTGCTTTAACACCTACCCCACGGACACAACCTTTTTTCCCCTTCCCAACACGCCTATTCCCCTTTCCACCAGCAGCAGGCCTTTTTCCACTCATTTTGGTGGTTAACTAATTCACAACTCTGGAGTTGTTTGCACAAAAAAACAATGGATGGTAACCGAGCAGAGCTGAGTGGCCAAACTGTGGTATTAGGCCAAAACTATTGGCTGGGTTAGATGCATAAAAAAATTATTTTGAATTTGCAACCTGATGGAGGTCAGTATAGATGGACTAATACAACAAGTCCCACACACAGCTAGAAGCCCAAATATTTTTTCAGAGGTACTGTAGATGCAGATAAAAATTAGTTTTAATTTGCAACCTGATGGAGGTCAGTATAGATGGACTAATAGAGAAAGTCCGACACACTACTAGAAGGCCAAATATTTTTTCAGAGCTAGATGCAGAAAAAAATTATATTCAGTTTGCAACCTGATGGAGGTCAGTATAGATGGATTAATAGAACAAGACCCACACACAGCTAGAAGCCCAATATTTTTTCAGAGGTAGATGCAGAAAAAAATATATTCAGTTTGCAACCTGATGGAGGTCAGTATAGATGGACTAATAGAACAAGTCCCACACACTGCTAGAAGCCCAAATATTTTTTCAGAGGTACTGTAGATGCAGATAAAAATTAGTTTTAATTTGCAACCTGATGGAGGTCAGTATAGATGGACTAATAGAGAAAGTCCGACACACTACTAGAAGGCCAAATATTTTTTCAGAGCTAGATGCAGAAAAAAATTATATTCAGTTTGCAACCTGATGGAGGTCAGTATAGATGGACTAATAGAGAAAGTCCGACACACTACTAGAAGGCCAAATATTTTTTCAGAGGTAGATGCAGAAAAAAATATATTCAGTTTGCAACCTGATGGAGGTCAGTATAGATGGACTAATAGAACAAGTCCCACACACTGCTAGAAGCCCAAATATTTTTTCAGAGGTACTGTAGATGCAGATAAAAATTAGTTTTAATTTGCAACCTGATGGAGGTCAGTATAGATGGACTAATAGAGAAAGTCCGACACACTACTAGAAGGCCAAATATTTTTTCAGAGCTAGATGCAGAAAAAAATTATATTCAGTTTGCAACCTGATGGAGGTCAGTATAGATGGACTAATAGTGAAAGTCCGACACACTACTAGAAGGCCAAATATTTTTTCAGAGGTAGATGCAGAAAAAAATATATTCAGTTTGCAACCTGATGGAGGTCAGTATAGATGGATTAAAAGAACACGACCCACACACAGCTAGAAGCCCAATATTTTTTCAGAGGTAGATGCAGAAAAAACTATATTCAGTTTGCAACCTGATGGAGGTCAGTATAGATGGACTAATAGAACAAGTCCCACACACTGCTAGAAGCCCAAATATTTTTTCAGAGGTACTGTAGATGCAGATAAAAATTAGGTTTAATTTGCAACCTGATGGAGGTCAGTATAGATGGACTAATAGAGAAAGTCCGACACACTACTAGAAGGCCAAATATTTTTTCAGAGGTAGATGCAGAAAAAAATATATTCAGTTTGCAACCTGATGGAGGTCAGTATAGATGGATTAATAGAACAAGACCCACACACAGCTAGAAGCCCAATATTTTTTCAGAGGTACTGTAGATGCAGATAAAAATTAGGTTTAATTTGCAACCTGATGGAGGTCAGTATAGATGGACTAATAGAGAAAGTCCGACACACTACTAGAAGGCCAAATATTTTTTCAGAGCTAGATGCAGAAAAAAATTATATTCAGTTTGCAACCTGATGGAGGTCAGCATAGATGGACTAATAGAGAAAGTCCGACACACTACTAGAAGGCCAAATATTTTTTCAGAGGTAGATGCAGAAAAAAATATATTCAGTTTGCAACCTGATGGAGGTCAGTATAGATGGATTAATAGAACAAGACCCACACACAGCTAGAAGCCCAATATTTTTTCAGAGGTAGATGCAGAAAAAACTATATTCAGTTTGCAACCTGATGGAGGTCAGTATAGATGGACTAATAGAACAAGTCCCACACAGTGCTAGAAGCCCAAATATTTTTTCAGAGGTACTGTAGATGCAGATAAAAATTAGTTTTAATTTGCAACCTGATGGAGGTCAGTATAGATGGACTAATAGAGAAAGTCCGACACACTACTAGAAGGCCAAATATTTTTTCAGAGGTAGATGCAGAAAAAAATATATTCAGTTTGCAACCTGATGGAGGTCAGTATAGATGGATTAATAGAACAAGACCCACACACAGCTAGAAGCCCAATATTTTTTCAGAGGTAGATGCAGAAAAAAATATATTCAGTTTGCAACCTGATGGAGGTCAGTATAGATGGACTAATAGAACAAGTCCCACACACTGCTAGAAGCCCAAATATTTTTTCAGAGGTACTGTAGATGCAGATAAAAATTAGTTTTAATTTACAACCTGATGGAGGTCAGTATAGATGGACTAATAGAGAAAGTCCGACACACTACTAGAAGGCCAAATATTTTTTCAGAGGTAGATGCAGAAAAAAATATATTCAGTTTGCAACCTGATGGAGGTCAGTATAGATGGATTAATAGAACAAGACCCACACACAGCTAGAAGCCCAATATTTTTTCAGAGGTAGATGCAGAAAAAAATATATTCAGTTTGCAACCTGATGGAGGTCAGTATAGATGGACTAATAGAACAAGTCCCACACACTGCTAGAAGCCCAAATATTTTTTCAGAGGTACTGTAGATGCAGATAAAAATTAGTTTTAATTTGCAACCTGATGGAGGTCAGTATAGATGGACTAATAGAATGATGCTATGCCCAAAAGATTTTACTTCACTAGGTGCAGTAAAAAAATTGGTATTCTATACACAGGTGGTATATCTTGCAACACAGATAGGCTACTCCACTGACTAACACACTCTGCAATAGGCCAAAAAGGATTAGCTTTGCTAGATTCAGCCAAATGCTGTGAAAAAAACTTGCACAGCACTGGCACAGACCTGCCTGGCAAAAACTGATAGGAACTCATGTAACCTAGTCCTGAAAAGGACTGCAATTACAATTAGTCTTTACTCCCACAACCGATCTATTTAAGAGCACAGACCTCCCTGATAAAAGTCGTAGGAAATGCTGTAACCTAGTCCTTAAAAGGACTGCAATCACAACTATTCCCTACTCCCAAGCTATCTGTATATTTGTGCGAAAATTGGCTTGAAATTAACAAGGTATAGCGCACACAGCAACAGCGGTGCCGTCTAACACGCAGCTGCAGCAGTGAGAAAATGGTGGCGACGGGGAAAATGGCTTGGTCTTATAGGGCAAGGACATGTGACATACACTGCCAATGACACATGCCCTTGCTTGTGTGAAAAAAAGCACTTCGCTCCGTGTGTGCGCTGCTGATAGGCTGACAGATTGCACCTCCCCACTGTAAATGCGGGAAAGAGAAAAAAAAATGAAGATCTTCATTGTTCCTGCAGAGATCCATCCCCTGCCCCTCCCCGCACCCCGCTGTACACTCAAACTGCGTATTAACATTAATTTTCATCATTACTGAGAAAAAATCCAGTTATGATTTTGGTGCACGAACAGTTATCGAACATAACCTCGAACAGCCGAATTTTTCTCAAATTGTTCGTGTTCGCCGAACGGCTCGAACACCGCCCAAAACAGCTCGAATTTGAGATTGGCGAACAGTTCGAGTAGAACAACGCTCATCTCTAGTGGGCACTTCTGGAGCCATCACAGCCATGCCAAGTATTTGCATGGCTGTGATTGGCCGGTGCACCACATGACCCGACCTGTATAAATGCTGGATCATGGGTGACACTGCCATTCTGTTCTTATTAGTGTAAGGGCAGGACACAGCTGGAGTGATGAACAGTATTCGAATTTGTGTGTGCACACTTTGCAAAAAAGTCTCTGTGTGTGTACTTCGCATGCATCTCAGTAGGAGTACTGTGCCAAAAAGCCTCTGTGTGTAATTTTCACCCCGCCTGTGGAAGTATTGTACCTTTAAGCCTCTGTGTGTACTCTGCACCCCTGCCTGTGGGATTACTGTGTCTTTAAGCCTCTGTGTGTTCTCTGCACCCCTGCCTGTGGAAGTACTGTGCCAAAAAGCTTCTGTGTGTTCTCTGCACCCCTACCTGTGGGAGTATTGTGCCAAAAAGCCTCTGTGTACTCTACAGCAAGGTCCGTAAGAGTAGCAGTTGTAAAAATATAATAAGTTGTGGCATTGCCTAAAAAATAATTTTACTCTGCTGCTGTGTCTGTACAAGTTGTGGCCAGGCCTAAAAAATAATTTTACTCTACCGCTTTGTCTGTACTAGTTGTGGCTGTGCCTAAAAAACAAATTTTACTCAACCGTTGTCTATACAAGTTGTGGCTGTGCCTAAAAAACTAATTTTTCTCTACCACTGTCTATACAAGTTGTGTCTGGGCCTAAAAAATAATGTCTGTATGAGTCGCTGTGTCTGTATGAGTAGTGTGCCTAATAAAATAATTCTCCTCTGCAGCCATCTCTGCGAGTAGTGTGCCTAAAAAATATTTGTACAGCTGTGTCTGTACTAGTAGGGTATTCTACCCTGCTTCTGTATCTGAGCCAGCTGTGGGCCTAAAAAAATATATATTCTGCCACCATCTCTGTGCAAGTAGTGTGCCTAAAAAACACTTCCAAAAATGAGGAGAGCATCAAATAGTGGATGTGGACGTGGCCGTGGTTGTGGTGGTGGTGTGGCTGCAGATTGTGGTGGTGATGTAGCTGCTGCAGGGAGAGGACGTAGTTGCTCTGTCCCTGCTACGTGCCCAAATGAAACACCTTCCTCTGGTGCACGCAGGTGACAGAATATTCTACATCATTTCGTTGGGCCGAGTACTGCTACACGAATGGTGAGGCCAGAATATGGTGTGAGATTGGTTGGCTGAGAGTGCCACCATTTCTTCTACCCGGTCCACTGCAGAAAATGCAGAGTTGGCACCCGAAATCAGCCAAGCAGTCTAAGCTCCAAATCATGCAGCAGTCTCTTCTGGTTTTTGATAATTCTGCTGGATGGGATTCCATGTTCCATCCACCTGGACCTGCTCCAGAAGTGGAAGAGACTGAGTGCTCTGATGACCAACCACTTGTTAGGTTGGAGGATGAGTACACGGAAGGGCTAGTGCACATGGTCAGTACATCTCAGAAGAAACATAGTTACCAACTGCAGCGTCTTTCTGCAGTGTGCAGATCGGCAAGAAGGACAGGGGGGAGGACAGGGTGGAAGATGTTGCAGGGGATGATGAGGTCCTAGACCCCACATGGAGCAAAGGCCATCCTAGTGACAAGTGCAGTTCAGAGTAAGAAGAGATGGTCACAATTCCCCAGCAGCACAGCAAAAGAGGGAGCAGAGTACAAAGGCTGAGCCCCTAGCCAGTATGTCTGCTGCTACTGCTCACCGAGCCACTGAAATGAGCACACCAAAGCCAGCTGAAAAGAGCACCCTGGCCTGTCATTTCTTCAGGCAATGTGCTAATGACAAATGAAGGGTGGTTTGCACTCTGGGCATCAAACAGCAGACAGATGAGTGGTTGATGCTGATAACCCTCAAGCTCGCCTGGTAGTGTTTGATAACGGGCAAAATCTCGTAGCAGCTCTGGACCTAGCCGATTTGATGTACATCCATTGTCTGGCGCATGTGCTGAATTTGTAGTGCAGAATTTCCTCAAAAATTACCGACATACTGTATGTCAGAGCTGCTGATGATAGTGTGCAGTGTGTGCACGTTTTTGGCATACTCACTCTGCTGCTGCTCGCCTGTCTGCACTGCAGTGTCACTTCTGCCTTTCCACTTACTGTTTCACATGCGATGTACCAACAAGGTGGAACTCCAACTTACATATGCTGGAGAAACTGTGTGAGCAGCAGCAGGCAATAGTGGATTTTCAGCTGCAGCATGGCTGAGTTGCTCTACAGAACAACACAACTTCACCACCGATGAGTGGGCCTCCATGCGGGGCATGTGTGCCATGTTGTGCTACTTTGAATACTCCACCAATATGGCCAGCACTAGTGACGCCATCATCAGCATTACTACACTACTTATATGCCTGCTGGAAAAAACAATTCAGGTGATGATGGATGAGGTGGTGACACAGGAGGAAGAGGAGCAGGAGGAGAAGTGCCAATTCACACCATTATCAGGCCTGTTGTCCATACATTGCTTGATTTTTTCATTTAGTAAGTTATATATTCTTTTAAGTCAGTTACCTAACCCCCCCAAATAAATAAATAAAAAAAGACACAAAAGCAGTGTTAGGCCATAGCCCCACTATCACTATTTGGTCAGTATTCAGTCAGTATTTTTCTCAGGAGTGGGAGCAAAAACCAGGAGTGGGTTATAAATGCAAAATTGGTTCACTTGTTTCTATTATACCTTTTCTCTGATTGTTCCTCACCTGGTTCCTTATGCCTGCTCCTCCGCTGCCTCTTCCATCTACATTGTCACGTCCACCTCTTCTACCTCCTCCTCCACTTGAACCTCTTCCTTCTGGTTAGTTAAAGATTAATATTTTTATTTTTGCTATGCTTAGTGTAGGGACAGGATGCATATGTAGTGAGGGACAGTATTAGGTTTTGTGTGTGTGTAGTTTTACAAACTGACTCTCTGTGTGTACTCTGCACCCGTGTTTGTGATAGTACTGTGCATATCTAAAAGTTTGGTAATCTGTAACCATGTCTGTGGGAGTTATGGGCGTCAAAACTAATTTTTTGACTCTTATGCACCCATGTCTGTGATAGTACTGTGCATAAAAACTAATTTTTCTAATCTGCAGCCGTGTTTGTGGGAGGACTTTGCTGAAAAACCACTTAGGAAAATGAGAGCATCAAATAAGGGACTTGACTGTCAAGTTCTTGCTTTTTTTCACCTTGTTGTTTTTCTTCTTGTTTCATATCGGTATCATCTGCTGGAAAGGAATGTTTAGCTTTCCTCCATACATTCTTTGACAGATTAATGTTTTTTTACTTGGATCAATAATGAGGCATGTACCATATTTTTTGCACTATAAGACGTACCGGACCATAAGACGCAGCTAGGTTTTAGAGGAGGAAAATAGAAAAAAAAATTTAAGCAAAAACTGTGGTCATGATGCCCTGTTAAGGGGGAGGGGGTCTGCTGCTGACACTGTTATAGGGGTAATGTGCCCCAATTCTGTTAATATCCCCCATCCTGGTATATATGGCACCCCAATCCACCATCCTGGTATGCATGGCACCCCGATCCCCCATTCTGGTATGCATGGCCCCCTCATCCCTCTTCCTGGTATGTATGGCACCCTTCTTCCTGGTATGTATGGTCCCCCTCACACCCATTCTGGTATCTATGGCACCTTCATCTCTCTTCCTGGTATGTATGGCACTCTTCATCCCTGTATGTATGACCCTCCTCATGCCTCATCCCTGTATGTATGGCCCCCCTCATCCTTGTATGCATGGCCCCCTCATCCCTTTATGTATGGCCCCTCTCATCCCGATATGTATGGCCCCTCTCATCCCTCT
Organism: Phyllobates terribilis; assembly: GCF_046119375.1. NCBI lineage: Eukaryota > Metazoa > Chordata > Amphibia > Anura > Dendrobatidae > Phyllobates > Phyllobates terribilis. The sequence continues at coordinate 257,219,929 of NW_027362764.1, forward strand.
TCCTGATATGTATGGCACCCTTCATCCCTTTATGTATGGCCCCCCTCATCCTGGTATGTATGGCCCCCTCATCCCTGTATGTATGGCCCCCCTCATCCCAGTATGTATGGCCCCCTCATCCCTGTATGTATGGCCCCCTTCATCTCTGTATGTATGGCCACCCTCATGCCTCATCCCTGTATGTATGGCCCCCCTCATCCCTCTTCCTGATATGTGGCACCCTTCATCCCTGTATGTATTGCCCCCCTCATCCTGGTATGCTTGGCTCCCCCTGATCACCATCACGCTGCACAGAAAAAAATAAACAATCATTCTCACCTCCTCTCTCCTCCAGCCCTGTGTCCCGCTCTGTTGCCGACAAGGATCTCACTGTGTGAGTCACTCATGGTGTTACTGTCATGTGCCCTCACACAGCGAGATGCTGTGCCAGAAAAGTCACTGCTCCCCACGCCGGGACTGCGTGCATGGGGAGCATTGACCATTCATTTTCCCTAATAGCGCTCAGCTGTCAGCGTGCCTGCTTTTAAAGTCCATGAATATTCACCACACCCATGGGAGCTGGAGGAGAGAGGAGGTGAGTATAAGTGTTTATTTTTTTTCAGTGCAGTGTGACAGGGATCAGGGGGTGCCAAGCATATGAGGATGAGGGGGGCCATACATACAGGGATGAAGGGTGTCATACATACTGGAATGAGGGATGTGGGGGACTATACATACAGGGATGAAGGGTGCCTTACATACCAGGAGCCGCGCTGCAAGCACAGTGTGCCAGCTATTAAGGAAAATGAATATTCCCCCACCACCCACAGCCACAATATTTATGTACATCGAACTATAAGATGCACCTCCCACTTTCCTCCAAAATTTTGGAGGAAAAAAGTGTGTCTTATAGTCCAAAAAATACAGTATTTATTTATTTTTTATTTATTTATTTATTTTACTCACTTATATAGCACCATTAATGCCACAGCGCCTTACAGACATTATCAGTACTATCCTCATAGGGGCTCAGAATCTAGATTCCCTATCATTATTTCTTTGGAGTGGGTGAGGAAACTGGAGTACACAGAGGAAACCCATGCAAACACGGGGAGAACATAAAAACTCCTTGCTGATGTTGTCCTTGGTGGGATTTGAACCCAGGACCCCAGTGCTCCAAAAGCTGCAGTGCTAACCACTGAGCCACCGTGTAGGCAAAATTTACTAATTTAATGACCATTCACAGTTTCTCTGCACCAACTGTGTGTGCGCGGTAGTGGTGGGAGACATTAGCGTTTGCTACTGGAGCTGGAATTACTGTGGCTTTTGGCATAAGATTTACCCTCCAATAGATGTTCAATAAATGATTTAACTACTCATTCCAATTACAGAGTTATTGGATGGCTATTGTGTCTTGCAACATCAAATGCTGTCTAACTTGAGGAGTGGTTAATTTGCTTGACTGCTGTCTTCCTTGGATGTGGTAACTGTTTATCAGGCTACCTCTCTGGAATAGAACCTTGATTCTCAGTTATCCACGGTCACCATGGAATGGAGCCTGTACGGCATGGGGAAATGGTTGGAAGGGAGAGCAGCCCGCTGTGCTTGCAGGTCCCTAAGTGGTAGGCATACAGACAACAACCCTTGCAATGGGATGGTGAGGTGAATGGCCTCCAGAGGACACCACCGCACCCAAGGTGACAGACAGGGTCGCTTGGGAGAGGAGCGAAGGCGTAGGGGCCTATGTGGTGCCTCTGTCAGGCATAGACATTCTTCCACCACAGGGGTCCTTTTTTGGGGGATTCTATGATATTTTATGTCATCTCCCCATACAAATTTGTTTGCAGGACAGGTGTCCTGCTCTTACCCCCATTTTGAGGAGGCAGGTCAGTGAAGGCACAGTGAGCTGTCATAAGACCATGCAGATGAATATGTAAGCAGAGCACAACATAGAGCCCACCCCACAGCCCGCCCCGATTACACAAGAACCACAGGACGAATTTCATCAGCCAAGGTATCATTTTAATCAGTGTAATGTCACCAACCTGACAGTGTATGTAGTTTATTGAGCACAATCCTGCTGACAGGTGCGCTTTATTTATTTCAGGCAATAGACAAGACAAATGAATTCAAACTTTGCCAACTACATGGGAAGTAAGGCAATTATAACTATGAACAGCACATTGACAATGACAAGTAATACATTTTACTGTCACACTGTGATATTATGTATTAATCACCTATCTTGGTTCCAGCGGTGATCTGTGCATCTTCTTTTTGGTATGGCCACCTCTTTCATCTCTCCTGCCATTCGGATTGACTTTAATGCCAAGAAAATGTATCATTTTTTTTCCATTCTGCACAATGAGAATGCAAGTTACAGCATACAGTGAGTACGGAAAGTATTCAGACCCCTTTAAATTTTTCACTCTTTGTTTCATTGCAGCTATTTGGTAAATTCTAAAAAGTTCATTTTTTTCTCATTAAATACACTCTGCACCCCATCTTGACTGAAAAAAACAGAAATGTAGAAATTTTTGCAAATTTATTAAAAAAGAGAAACTGAAATATCAGATGGTCATAAGTATTCAGACCCTTTGCTCAATATTGAGTAGAAGCACCCTTTTGAGCTAGTACAGCAGAGAGTCTTCTTGGGAATGATGGAACAAGTTTTTCACACCTGGATTTGGGGATCCTTTGCCATTCTTCCTTGCAGATCCTCTCCAGTTCCATCAGGTTGGATGGAGAACATTGCTGGACAGCCATTTTCTGGTCTCTCTAGAGATGCTCAATTGGGTTTAGGTCAGGGCTCTGGCTGGGCCAGTCAAGAATGGTCACAGAGTTGTTCTGAAGCTATTCATTTGTTATTTTAGCTGTGTGCTTAGGGTCATTGTCTTGTTGGAAGGTGAACCTTCAGCCAAGTCTGAGATCCAGAGCACTATGGAAGAGGTTTTCATCCAGGATATCTCTGTACTTGGCCGCATTCATGTTTCCTTCAATTGCAACCAGTTGTCCTGTCCCTGCAGCTGAAAAACACCCCCATAGCATGATGCTGCCATCACCATGTTTCACTATTGGGATTGTATTGGGCAGGTGATGAGCAGTGACTGGTTTTCTCCACACATACCACTTAGAATTATCACCAAAAAGTTCGATCTTCATCTCATCAGACCAGAGAATCTTATTTCTCATAGTCTGGGAGTCCATCATGTGTTTTTGAGCAAACTCTATGCGGGCTTTCATATGTCTTGCACTGAGGGGAGGCTTCCGTCAGGCCACTCAGCTATAAAGGCCCGACTGTTGGAGGGCTGCAGTGATAGTTGACTTTGTGGAACTTTCTCCCATCTCCCTACTGCATCTATGGAGCTCAGCCACAGTGATCTTGGGGTTCTTCTTTACCTCTCTCACCAAGGCTCTTCTCCCACGATTGCTCAGGTTTGGCTGGATGGCCAGGTCTAGGAAGACTTCTGGTTGTCCCAAACTTCTTCCATTTAAGGATTATGGAAGTCACTGTGCTTCCATAATGAATCTTGAGTAATGCAGAAATTCTTTTATAACCTTGGCCAGATCTGTGCCTTGCCACAATTCTGTCTCTGAGCTCTTTGGGAAGTTCATTTGAGCTCATGATTCTCATTTGGTCTGACATGCACTGTGAGCTGTGAGGTCTTATATAGACAGGTGTGTGCCTTTCCAAATCAAGTCCTATCAGTTTAATTAAACACAGCTGGGCTCCAATGAAGGAGTAGAACCATCTCAAGGAGGATCACAAGGAAATGGAAAGCATGTGACTTAAATATGAGTGTCTGAGCAAAGGGTCTGAATACTTATGACCATGTGATATTTCAGTTTTTCTTTTTTAATAAATTTGCAAAGATTTCTACATTTCTGTTTTTTTCAGTCAAGATGGGGTGCAGAGTGTACTTTAATGAGAAAAAAATGAACTTTTTAGAATTTACCAAATGTCTGCAATGAAACAAAGAGTGAAAAATTTAAAGGGGTCTGAATACTTTCCCTACCCACTGTATTTGTTGACACCTAGATAGCCCATGAAAAGTTATTATGAATTTAAAAACTAATAAGTAACGTAATCAGAATGAGGATTATTTAAAACTTAACATTTAATATTCCATTAAAATGTACAAAATCACAAAACAAGACACAAAACTATACAACAAGACAGGCCTGCCTACCAGTACAGGCTGAAGCAAATATTTGTTGTAATATTCCATTAAAATGTATAAAATCACAAAACAAGACACAAAACTATACAACAAGACAGGCCTGCCTACCAGTACAGGCTGGCTGTAGCAAATATTTGTTGTAAACAGAAGGTGCCCTATGGATTACAATTAATGCTACCAGCACAAAATAATACCTAATGGGGAGTCATAACACCTTTAGTACCATACGTAGGCCAATGGTCACATAAAATAATGGAATGGTCTCCTGCTGGCAATAGTAGGAACCTCTGACTTCTGTCATCAGATTTTCATAGAGGAATGTGAGCACCCACAATGCTATTTTTCATCCCTCAATATGAATTGGGACCATGATGTCTTTCAAACGATAACTGCCTCCCGACTCATTTCATCTCTCCACTCAGTCGTACCAAGCAGCAGTAAAAGCTTCCCATCGGGTCATGGATCAAAACCCCATGTGCATGTTTTGCTCCTGAAATGACCTCTCCAAGGGAATCATGAAAATAGCGATGGGAAGCTGAGTCTAAACTTAAAGCAATGCTGAATTAGATATGATGGACTAGATCTGATGAAGGTCCCTTCTTATCCTTGCGGGTGGACTACACTACCTCTCTTGAATCCATGTAAACCCTAAAAAAAGAAATGAGTAGAAAAACTGCCGTAACTAAATAAATAGTAATAGATTTAAAAAACAGTGGGCGCTTAGTTGACTTTTTGTTTATCAAAAAAGCGTAAAATCCATCCCAACACAACAAGATGTACCAAATTAGGATTGTCCTTGTCTCTAATATCACACCTTGCTATGTTCCAACATGTCTGAAAATAAATGGGGGCAGAGCAGGACCAGTGCCTGATTGTGTTTTAGGCCCCCTTCACATGCCCTATTATTTCTGTTATAGGAAAAACCAGTACTGGTGAGGTCCGTGTCCATGCGTCATCTGTGTGTCAGTGTGACACCATCCATGTGACATACGCATGTATGTGTTTCCATGTCTGTATGTTCATGTGTAACATCCGTGTGCTGTTCATGTGCACAGTCAGTATGGTAAGTGTACTGGAATTGAATTAAGAATACAAATGACAGATGTTTAGGTGTTAGATGTACAAAGATAGAGAAAGATAAATAGATAGATTGATTGATAGATATGTTAGTGACATATATATAATCAGTGCTTTGCATGTGTACTTTTTAGTGTTGAGCGAGCACTAAAATACTCGGGTGCTCGAAGCTCGGGCCGAGCTCGCCGTGATACTCGGGTGCTCGACCCGAGCAACGAGCCCAATGTTAGTCTATGGGAGACCCGAGCATTTTTGCGGCGGCACCCCTAGCAGTCTTTTAAAAGCCTAACAAGTGCCCAAAACGATAGTGACAGTGCTCAAATGACATGGGGACAGCATGGGAATCGCCCCAGGAAGCATTTCTGACCCCCAGGTCACTGCTGTCAACAACGTGGTCAGAGGTATTAAGCCACTTTTAAGGGCTCACAATAAAACGTTCAAAAACGAAACTGAAACTGCTTTCCTGTGAAATATGTTAAGGAAGTTCCTTTCCAGGGTAAAGACTTGTGTATAGGGTAAAATAAATAACCAAAAAAACAAATACTCCTCCACACCTTGGGCTATGTTCACAAGTAGCATTTTTTATGCGTTTTTGCACTTTTGTATTGCTTTCAACCGTGACAAATGCATTCACCGGGAAATGTCATTTTAACATTTTACAACCTTATCTGGCCATGTGCTATGTGACACATGCATACAGTGCTGAAAAGACATGGGAACAGCATGGTGTAGACCCCTGGAAGCATCTCTGACACCCAGGTCACTGCCTAAAAGTGTGCCCATCAGAAGTCATCCTTGCCGCATCAGAAGATGCAGACTTGCAACTATCCCCGTGCAAGTTCTTGTCCCAGGGCAGTGTTCAATTGTACCTCCCCCATTCCTTGCAATGCAAGCGCAAATATGCAGCCAACTACCCACCCACCCCCAGGCTGCAATACCATACTGCTTGCTTGCACTTGAAATTGGGTCTTTTAGGCATGTGGAGGTGGAATCTGGCCACCACATCATGGCTCCATTGGCGGCCTGGTATCCATACTTAGTCCCCAACCGCCCGGCGGCCGGGTGTCCACACTCGAACCCCAGCCGCCAGGGAGTGGCTGGGTGTCCATACTCAGTCCCCAGCCGCCCCGTGGCTGGGTGTCCACACTCAGTGCCCAGCCGCCTGGGGGCAGCCAAATGTCCATACCCAGTCCCCAGCCGCCCCGCGGCCGGGTGTCCACACACGGTCCCCAGCCGCCTGTGGGCAGCCGGGTTTCCATAAACGGTCCGCAGCCGCCCCTATTTCTCCTATCAACTTCCCCCACACACTTTTCTTAGCCCGGCCTGCTTTAGGGCAGCATTGGACGAGCCCACCAGAGAACCAGACTCCTCCGGTGGGCCATGGCTTCTCCATCAGGGGAGTTGAGAGTGCCAAGGTGAGGAGCATGATGATGATGATAGAAGTTAGCATCTTCTTTGTTTTCTTGGAATGCAAGCGTAAGTGTGCAGCCTGCCACCCACCCACCCCCCAGGCTGCAATACCATACTGCTTGCTAGCACTTGAAATGGGGCCTTTTAGGCATGTAGAGGCAGAATCTGGCCACCACGTCATGGCTGCGTTGGCGACCTGGTATCCATACTCAGTCCCCAGCCGCCCGGCGGCCGGGTGTCCACACACGGTCCCCTGCCGCCTGGGGGCCGCCGGGTGTCCATAAACGGTCCCCAGCCACCCCTATTTCTCCTGTCAACTTCCCCCCACACACTTTTCTTAGCCCGGCCTGCTTTAGGGCAGCATTGGACGAGCCCACCAGAGAACCAGACTCCTCCGGTGTACCCTGGCTTCTCCATCAGGGGAGTTGAGAGTGCCAAGGTGAGGAGCATGATGATGATGATAGAAGTTAGCATCTGCTTTGTTTTCTTGGAATGCAAGCGCATGTATGTAGTAGCAGCTAGGCCTGAGGTGGTCAGTGTTTTGGCGCATATCCTACCTCCTCCGAGGATTGCTGGATGTTTTCCTGCTACTATCCCAGCTCTATGACTCCCGTTAAAACAAAGCTTCAGGTGATAAATGATGGATGAGGTAGTGGCAAAGGAGAAAGAGCAGGAGGAACAGGGTCCATTCACATCAATATCAGGCCAGTCAACAACATATGTCTTGTAGGATATGTTTCTGTAACAAAAGGAGTGGTTCGACTACACAGTTAAAGGGCATACAGTAAGTGCAATGCCTACCAAAAATTTTGAGGCACTCCAATGCCCCTTGGAAATGACATGGAGGTCAGAGGGCCTTAACTAAATCGTTTTTTCCATTTGTAGCAATTGGGTCTCCTGTACACTGTTGGCCTAAGCAGTGAATGGAAGGCTTTCCAAAAATTATGAGGAACTACAATGCCCCTTGAAACAGACGTGGATTAAAGCGTACTAAAAACCTTCTACCCATTATTGGGGAGTGGGTTTCCCTTAGTTTTCGCCTTTGCATTGAAAAGCAAAAGCTGACTAAAATTAGGAGGAAATGGAATGTCCGTTGGAAGAGTCGTGGAGGTTAGAGGTAATTAAAAACAACATTTCAATGCCCCTTGGAAGAGCTGTGGAGTTCAGAGTGGTTTAACAAGATGGTTTTAATGCCCCTCAGAAGAGGCATGGAGGTCCCAGTAGCTTAACAGGACAGTTTTAATGCCCCTCGGAAAAGTGGTGGAGGTCACAGTAGCTTAACAGCTTAACAAAACGCTTTTAATGCCCCTCAGAACAGACGTGGATATCCCAGTAGCTTAACAAGACGGTTTTAATGCCCCTTGGAAAAGTGGTGGATGTCACAGTAGCTTAACAAGATGCTTTTAATGCCCCTCAGAAGAGATGTGGAGGTCCCAGTAGCTTAACCAGACGGTTTTAATGCCCCTTGGTAAAGTGGTGGAGGTCACAATAGCTTAATAAGACACTTTTAATGCCCCTCAGAAGAGACGTGGAGGTCCCAGTAGCTTAACAATGCGGTTTTAATGCCTCTTGGAAAAGTGGTGGAGGTCCCAGTAGCTTAACAAGACGGTTTGAATTCCCCTTGGAAGAGATGTGAAAGTCACAGTAGCTTAACCAGACAGTTTTAATGCCCCTCGGAAAAGTGGTGGAGGTCGCAGTAGCTTAACAAGACACTTTTAATGCCCCTTACAAGAGCCATACAGTAGAGCATCTTAAAAACATTATTCCCATTATTGGGGAGTGTGTCTTCCATAGTCTTTGCTTATGCCTTCCAAGAAAAAGCTGCCAAAAATTAGAACAGAGGAACTTGCAATGCCCCTTACAAGAGCCATGCAGTACAGCATATTACAAACATTATTCTCATTATTTGGGAGTGGGTCTCCCATAGTATTTGCTTATGCCTTCCAAGCAAATGCTGCCAAAAATTAAGACGGACGAACGTGCAATGCCCCTTACAAGAGCCATGCAGTACAGCATATTAAAAACATTATTCCCATTATTGGGGACTAGGTCTCCCATAGTATTTGCTTATGCCTTCCAAGCAAAAGCTGCCAAAAATTAGGTGGAAATGCAATGCCCGTTCGAAGAGTCGTGGAGGTTAGAGTTAATTAAAAACAATATTTCAATGCCCCTTGGAAGAGCTGTGGAGTTCAAAGTGGTTTAACAAGAATCTTTTATTGTCCCTCAGAAGAGACGTGGAGGTCCCAGTAGCTTAACAAGACGGTTTTAATGCCTCTTGGAAGAGTGGTGGAGGTCGCAGTAGCTTAACAAGATGGTTTGAATGCCCCTTGGAAGAGATGTGGAGGTCCCAGTAGCTTAACAAGATGGTTTTAATGCCCCTCAAAAGAGACGTGGAGGTCCCAGTAGCTTAACAAGATTGTTTTAATGCCCCTTACAAGAGTCATACAGTACAGCATCTTAAAAATATTATTCCCATTATTGGGGAGTGGGTCTCCCACAGTCTTTGCTTATGCTTTCCAAGCAAAAGCTGACAAAAATAAGGACTGAGGAACTTTCAATAATGGCAACACGGACCACGGTCGCCCAGGTGGTATAGTGGCGGTGGAGACTGAGGTTAAGGAGAAGAACATAAAACAGCCGAAATGAGGAAGCATATCCCCATGTGTGGGTGTGAAGCGGTGCATGTGAATACACCTCCCGAGATAACACAGTGGATTTGACTTTATGTTAGTCTGCTGTCATTTGGTGGTGATGAGAAGTCTGGCCCAATCCAGCCCTTGTTCATTTTGATAAGGGTCAGTTTCTCAGCACTGTCAGTTGACATGCGAGTGCGCTTATCAGTTATAATTCCCCCAGCGGCACTAAAAACACTCTCCAAAAACACGCTAGGGGCTGGGAAGGCCAGGACCTCCAAGGCTTACAGAGCGAGTTCATTCCAAGCGTCCAGCTTGGATACCCAATAATTAAAAGGCACAGAGGAATCACGGAGGATGCTGGTACGGTCGGCAAGGTACTCCCTCACCATCTTTTGAAATTTTCTACTCCATGTGAGAGTACCCCGCGCCTCAGGGTCTGTCCGAAGAGAGGGTCTGAGAAAACTGTCCAAGAACGTTGACAGTGTTCCCCTGCCTCTGCTGGATTGGAGTTGCGTCTCTCTCGCATGTACGCCTTGGTTGGGCAACGAGCTGTGACCTCTGCCGCTAGCGTCTTCAGATGGGAATTTTTTTAACAGTTCTGCAGTAAGGGCCTTCTGGTACTTCCCCATTTTTGTAGACCTCTCCACCTCAGGAATAAGAGAGTGAAAGTTCTCCTTGTAGTGGGGGTCTAAAAGTATCACCAACCAGTAATGACTGTCACCCAACATTTTGACAACGCGGTTAAGGCAGCGTAACATAAAGTCAGCCATGTGTGCCAGAATGGTAACGGGCAAGACTTCCGTGTCCTCACCAAGATGACGACTGACCATGCTCTCCTCCTCCTCCTCCTCCCCCTCCCCCCTGTTCTCAGGCCACTCACGCTGAACTGATGGTATGACAGTTGTACAGGTGCTACCGTCTACTTCGCATGATACAAGCTCCTGTTCTTCCTCCTCTTCCTCCTCCTCCTCCTCTCCCTCATTGTCCCCCAATGCACTTTGGGATGAGATGAGACTGGGCTGTGTGTAATCGACCGCTACGGCTTCTTGATCCATCTCATCATACTCTGGCTACAATGCCTCCTCTTTAATTCTCTGCAGAGAGCGTGGCAAAAGACAGACAAGTGGAATGCTGACGCTAATGATGGCGTCATCGCCACTCACCATCTTGGTGGACTCCTCAAAGTTTGTGAAGATGGTACATATGTCAGACATCCAGGTCCACTCCTGAGGTCTTATGTGTGGAGTCTGACCTGAATATCGACGGCCTTGTTGCAGCTGGTACTCCACAACTGTTCTTTTCTGCTCACAAATCTTTTGCAACATGTGGAGGGTAGAGTTCCAAACGTGTGGGGACATCACACACCAGTCGGTGCGATGGAAGCTGTAGCCGACTTGCGAAAATGAGCTGACAGGCGGCGTACTTTGACAAGCAGATCTGGCAACTCGGGGTACGATTTAAGAAACCGCTGAACCACGAGGTTAAGCACATGAGCCAGGCATGGTACGTGTGTGATCTCTCCTCGCCTCAGAGCCGCCACCAGGTTACGGGCCATTGTCACACACGACCATGCCTGGATGTAGGTTCAGCGGTCTCAGCCACAGATCTGCCAGCTCTTTCACAGCTGTCCACAACTCACAAGCAGTGTGAGGTTTCTCACCTAAGCTTATGAGTTTCAGAACATCCTGTTGCCGCTTGGCGGAGGCAGTACTGCAGTGCTTCCAGCTTGTAACTGATGTGGTGATATCTGAGATGGAGGCTGAACATGAGGAGGAGGATGATGCGCCGGAGCTGTACACTGTGGGGGCAACTCTGACTGACATAGGGCCCGCAATTCTCGGTGTGGGGAGGATGTGTTCTGTTCCAAGGTCCGACTGGGTCCCGTCTTCCACTATGTTTTCCCACTCTGCAGTCAGGGAGATGTACCATCCCTGGTCACAAGCACTTGTCCACGTGTTCGTTGTCAGGTGGACTCTCCCAGTAACTGCGTTGTTGAGGGCACGGCAGATGTTTTGGGATACGTGATTGTGTAGTGCGGGGATGGCACACCAGGCAAAATAGTGTCGGCTGGGGACCGAGTACCGAGGGGCGGCCACTGCCATAAGGTTGCGGAAGGATTCCGTCTTCACCAGCCTAAAAGGCAGCATTTCCAACGCAAGCAGTCGTGAAATGTGCGAATTTAGGACTGTAGCCTGTGGGGCGTTAGCTGTGAATTTCCGCTTTCATTCAAAGGTCTGGGATATGGACAATAGGACGCTGCGGTGGGACGTGGACATGGACGTTGATGCTGTTTCTTGAGAAACTGCCATAACAAGTGAAGACTGAGAGAAGGGGGCATCTTTGCATGCAGTATGGACAGGGGATTGCCTTGCACACACAACAGGGGTTTCTATTGCACGCACAACAGTGGAAGAAGCAGTGGTGACACCCGCTGACACTGGTCGTGGACACTGGGGTTCGCCCCACAAAGTCGGGTGCTTTGCTGCCGTGTGCCTGATCATGCTGGTGGTGGTCAGGCTGGTAGTTTTGTCACCCCTGCTGATGCTGGCATGGCAGGTGGTAAAAAAGGCCTTTTTGGGGTTATCAGCAGAGTCTTTAAAAAAATTCCAGACTCTGGAAGACCTACAGGATGTACTGGCAACGTCCCTTGTGTTGGTGTTACGGGGAACTCTCGACAGCCTTCTGTGTGCGGCCACCACACTGCTTCTTCCTGCCTGTTGGGGTACTCTGCCTCCCTCACCCTGTGTGCTTCTGGCCTCGCTCTGCATGTCCTCCTGCCACGTTGGGTCAGGTACTAGATCATCCACCACCTCCTCCTCTTCCACTTGTGCACCACGATCCTCCTCCTCACTTCCTGGCAATTGTGTCTCGTCATCGTCCACCTCTTGTGACAAATTGCCAGCGTCGACTTCCTGTGGCCGTGTCTGTTCAAATATTTGGGCATCGCTACATGGGATCTCCTCTTCCACCACTTCAAGCGGAGAAGGTGAGGGGCACAAATCTGGAAATGGACCAGTGAACAGCTCTTCAGAGTGTCCAAGTGTGGGATCAGTTGCTGTTTGACGACACTCGGCATGGTGGGAGGAAGGAGCATCAGGGTGAGGAGGAGTATGCGGTCGCGACTCACGGCTACTAAGAGTTGACCGTGTGGAAGACAGACCGGAGGTGGTGGTGCCCAGGTAACTGGAAGTATTTTCTGCTATCCAATTAATAACCTGTTCACACTGATCAGTTCGCAATACTGGTGTTGTTCTGTGCTTCCCTAGTAATTCGGTCAAGAAGTGGGAGCGAGAAGATGTGGCTGTTGGTTGTGACACATTTTCACCTTGGCCACGGCCCCGTCCTCTGCACGCACCATCACCAGAACGTCCAGTTCCACGTCCCTTGCCACGCTCCTTGCCCATTGTAAAGGAAGTAAAATAGCTTACATTTGCACTATCAATGGAAAAAGGGTAATAAAAAGTAAATTAGAACCGTGGAAGAGGAAAACCACAGTTCTATTTCTCTGGCCTACACCTGACTCTTTTAAACAATCTGAACAATCAGGGAGAAACTATTACTGTTTTTCTTTACGGAAAAAATAACAAAAGATGGATAATAGAGATTTTTTACCGTGGAACGGCAAAACTGCAGTTTTAATTAACTGGTGTGTATAGTGTATACCAGAATTTTTTAAATATATATATTTGCGGCTGAACAGTGAGCGACACACTCAAACTGTTTTTTTAGATACAAACAGCCCAAAAGTGGATAATGCAGAGGTTTGACCTGTGGAACTGCGAAACCACACTTGTATTTCTCAGGCCTACACCAGACTATTTTCAACAGATACAGTTATATGAAAAAGTTTGGGCCCCCCTATTAATCTTAAGCTTAATGTTTTATAAAAATTGGTGTTTTTGCAACAGCTATTTCAGTTTGATATATGTAATAACTGTTGGACACAGTAATGTTTCTGCCTTGAAATGAGGTTTATTGTACTAACAGAAAATGTGCAATCTGCATTCAAACAAAATTTGACAGGTGCATAAGTATGGGCACCTCACCAGAAAAGTGACATTAATATTTAGTAGATCCTCCTTTTGCAAAAATAACAGCCTCTAGTCGCTTCCTGTAGCTTTTAATGAGTTCCTGGATCCTGGATGAAGGTATTTTTGACCATTGCTCTTTACAAAACAATTCCAGTTCAGTTAAGTTTGATGGTCGCCGAGCATGGACAGCCCTCTTCAAATAATCCCACAGATGTTCAATGATATTCAGGTCTGGGGACTGGGATGGCCATTCCAGAACATTGTAATTGTTCCTCTGCATGAATGCCTGAGTAGATTTGGAGCGGTGTTTAGGATCATTGAATTGCTGAAAGATCCATCCCCTGCGTAACTTCAACTTTGTCACTGATTCTTGAACATTATTGTCAAGAATCTGCTGATACTGAGTGGATTCCATGCGTCCCTCAACTTTACCAAGATTCCCGGTGCCGGCATTGGCCACACAGCTCCAAAGCATGATGGAACCTCCACCAAATTTTACTGTGGGTAGCAAGTGTTTTTCTTGGAATGCTGTGTTTTTTGCCGCCATGCATAACGCCTTTTTGTTTCACCAAACAACTCAATCTTGGTTTCATCAGTCCACAGGACCTTCTTCCAAAAAGAAATCGGCTTCTCCAAATGTGCTTTTGCATACCTCAGCCGACTCTGTTTGTGGCGTGCTTGCAGAAACGGCTTCTTTCGCATCACTCTCCCATACAGTTTCTCCTTGTGCAAAGTGCGTTGTATAGTTGACCGATGCACAGTGACACCATCTGCAGCAAGTTGATGCTGCAGCTCTCTGGAGGTGGTCTGAGGATTGTCCTTGACTGATCTCACCATTCTTCTTCTCTGCCTTTCTGATGTTTTTCTTGGCCTGCCACTTCTGGCCTTAACAAGAACTGCCCCTGTGTTCTTCCATTTCCTTACTATGTTCCTCACAGTGGAAACTGACAGGTTAAATCTCTGAGACAGCTTTTTGTATCCTTCCCCTGAACAACTATGTTGAATAATCTTTGTTTTCAGATCATTTGACAGTTGTTTTGAGGAGCCCATGATGCCACTCTTCAGTGGAGATTCAAACAGGAGAACAACTTGCAAGTGGCCACTTTAAGTAGCTTTTCTTATGATTGCATACACCTGGCTATGAAGTTCAAAGCTCAATGAGGTTACAAAACCCAAAAAAGTGCTTTAGTAAGTCAGTAAAAAGTAGGTAGGAGTATTTAAATCAAGAAAATGATAAGGGTGCCCATACTTATGCACCTGTCAAATTTTGTTTGAATGCAGATTGCACATTTTATGTTAGTACAATAAACCTCATTTCAAGGCAGAAACATTACTGTGTTCAACAGTTATTACATATATCAAACTGAAATAGCTGTTGCAAAAACACCAATTTTTATAAAACATTTAACTTAAGATTAATAGGGGTGCCCAAACTTTTTCATATAACTGTATATTTGTGTCTGAACAAATAGGAGACACTACTGTTTTTCTTTACGGCAAACAATGCCAAAAGGAAGATAATACAGAGATTTGACCCGTGGAACTTCAAAACCACAGTTCTAGTAATCTGGCCTACACCAGACTATTTCCAACAGATATATTTGTGTCTGAACAATCAGGAGACACTACTGTTTTTCTTTACGGCAAAAAATGCAAAAAAGCAGGATAATACAGAGATTTGACCCGTGGAACTGCAAAACCACACTTGTATTTCTCGGGCCTACCCCAGACTATTTTCAACGGATATATTTGAGTCTGAACAATCAGGAGACACTACTGTTTTTCTTTACGGCAAAAAATGCCAAAAGAAGAATAATACAGAGATTTGACCTGTGGAACTGCAAAACCACACTTGTATTTCTTGGGCCTACACCAGACTATTTTCAACAGATATATTTGCGTCTGAACAATTAGGAGACACTACTGTTTTTCTTTATGGCAAAAAGTGCAAAAAAGCAGGATAATACAGAGATTTGACCCGTGGAACTGCAAAACCACACTTGTATTTCTCGGGCCTACACCAGACTATTTTCAACAGATATAGTTGTGTCTGAACAATCAGGAGACACTACTGTTTTTCTTTATGGCAAAAAATGTAAAAAAGCAGGATAATACAGAGATTTGAACCGTGGAACTGCAAAAGCACACTTGTATTTCTTGGGCCTACACCAGACTATTTTCAACAGATATATTTGTGTCTGAACAATCAGGAGACACTACTGTTTTTCTTTACGGCAAAAAATGCCAAAAGGAAGACAATACAGAGATTTGACCCGTGGAACTGCAAAACTACAGTTCTAGTAATCTGGCCTACACCAGACTATTTTCAACAGATATATTTGTGTCTGAACAATCAGGAGACACTACTGTTTTTCTTTACGGCAAAAAATGCCAAAAGGAAGATAATACAGAGATTTGACCCATGGAACTGCAAAACCACAGTTCTAGTAATCTGGTCTACACCAGACTATTTTCAACAGATATATTTGTGTCTGAACAATCAGGAGACTCTACTGTTTCTCTTTATGGCAAAAAATGCCAAAAGAAGGATAATACAGAGATTTGACCTGTGGAACTGCAAAACCACACTTGTATTTCTCGGGCCTACCCCAGACTATTTTCAACAGATATATTTGTGTCTGAACAATCAGGAGACACTACTGTTTATATTTACAGCAAAAAATGAAAAAAAACAGGATAATACAGAGATTTGACCCGTGGAACTGCAAAATCACACTTGTATTTCTCGGGCCTACACCAGACTATTTTCAACAGATATATTTGTGTCTGAACAATCAGGAGACACTACTGCTTTACTTTACGGCAAAAAGTGCTAAAAAGCAGGATAACACAGAGGTTTGAACCGTGGAACTGCAAAACCACACTTCTGTTTCTCTGGCCTACACCAGACTATTTTCAACAGATATATTTGTGTCTGAAAAATCAGGGAGACACTATAATATTTTTTTACGGCAAAAAATGCCAAAAGCAGGATAATAGAGATTTTTTCCCGTGGAACAGCAAAACCACAGTTATAATTTACTGGTGTATACCAGACTTTTTTATATATATATATCTTTGCGGCTGAAGAGTGAGCGACACACTCAAACTGTTTTTTTTTTTTCACAAATTGCCCAAAAGTGGATAATAAAGAGGTTTGAACCGTGGAACTGCAAAACCACACTTCTGTTCCTCTAGCCTAAACCAGACTATTTTCAACAGATATATTTGTGTCTGAAAAATCAGAGACACACTTTTTTTTTTTTTGCGGGGGGGGGGGGGTCACCAAAAAGTAATAAGACGAGTACAGTGTGAATGAGGAAACAAAAAAGAGGATTTAGATGGAAAAAAAAAGGATTTTTCCTGGCCCCCGAGACCTAGAGTTAAGTAAAGCAATTTAAGCAACAGGAGCACACAGGGCTGTAATGCAGCGTTTGCTGGTATAACCACTGCGTCTCCTATACAGCCTGCCTGCCTACCTGATATCTGGGATGGATATTAGTCCTGAGAAGGACTGTTTGTTTGATCTGGCAGCCTTTACAGACCCTACACTAACTATTTTGCAGGATATATCTCTCCCTAAATCAGCAGCGCTGTCCCTACACTGTCTGATCTGGAGTGACTGTGTCCAAGATGGCGGCGCCCGGTTTTTAATACTCGAGGTGACGCTGTGCGGCCAGCCAATCATTGTAATGCCCACAAACCACATGGCTGAGGCATTAAAATGACTGGCTGGCAATCCCTGCATGTTCATTGGCTCTGTTAAGAGCGCCAAACATGCAGGGCGGAGACCCGAGCTCCCGCACGAGTAACCCGGAAATGCTCGGTGCTCTCCGAACATCCCGAGTAGCGTGATGCTCGGGCGAGTACCGAGCAGTGTCGAGCATGTTTGCTCAACTCTAGTACTTTTCTGTACTTGTATTTATCTAATAACTAAATAAATTAATGGATATTGGCCCCCTCCCAGAATAATAACACCAGTCCTCAGCAGTCCCACAAATGGCACATCCATTAGATGGGCCAATTCTGGCGCTGTTGGGATTTCTGTTGCCCTTCTACAGTTTGACCACTAGTGGCCGCTATTGTTCACTTTAATAATTGTGCTGCAGTTTTCACTTCTTACTACTGGAGGCTTCTTTTGTGTTTTGCAATTGCCAATTACTAAAATAGCGGATTCTGAATGCATGTTCTGAATCTTGTTTCCTGTTTGGGCCTACTTAAAGCCACATGGACCTCTCACTCATTGCTTGAGTATTGTGTCTAGCTGTTAGCCTATTTCCAGTCTCCAGCTCCTGAACATTCTTACCCAGATTGTTCTCATTCATCTACTGATTTTTTCCTACAACACTTTGCTAACTCCAATAACTTCTACTACCGCTTGCTGTTCCTGCTTGTGCTCCTTTGGCCACTAGTTTCCAGCAGTACTATGCCAGTATCATAACAGGCTCTTAGCCTTGGCTCTTTCCAATTACCTTGGTGAGTTGGCAATCAGGGTAACGGTTTGGGGATTGATGTCATCTGTGTAATGTCAGCTGACATCAAACCCAGGGGTTAGTAATGGACAGGCATCTGTCAGACACTCCCATTACTAACCCTGTAGTCAAAAGTAATAAACACAAACACAGAAAAGTCCATTAACTGTAAAAATCACTCCCTGACAATTACCCTCAT
Organism: Phyllobates terribilis; assembly: GCF_046119375.1. Classification (NCBI taxonomy): domain Eukaryota; kingdom Metazoa; phylum Chordata; class Amphibia; order Anura; family Dendrobatidae; genus Phyllobates; species Phyllobates terribilis. The sequence goes on from NW_027362764.1 coordinate 257,237,914, forward strand.
TTACCAATTTATTGCCATAAAAATAAAAGTAATCCACAGGGGTCCATCGTAAATCCATAATAAGCAAATGCCATGGTGATCCCTAACTCTGCTACATCCAGAGACAGTGGTGAGCGGTGACATAAGTAATGTGACCACTCACCACGGCAGCCAGAACACACGGTGAGTAGCGTGAGAACCCAGCTGCACTGACGATCGGTGACGTCATTAAGGTTACCGCAGGTCACAGCCAGCGGTTCTCACTGCAAGCTCTGTGTCATCTGTCAGTTGTGAACTGCTTTAATCTCATTGACGTCACTGCTCCCAGTGTGAGAAATTTCATAGAACTCTCAGTCGGGGATCATCATGGGACCTCCTTATTATGGATTTACGGCGGACCTCTGTGGATTACTTTTATTTTTATGTTAATAAATGGGTAATTGTCTTGGAGTGATTTCTACAATTAAAGGACATTTCTGTGTGTGTGTTTATTTTTGACAAATCACAGCTGTCATCAAACCCATATATTACCCTGATTGCTAACGCACCAGGGCAACGGGATGTGCTGGGTAAAGTGCCAGAATTGGCGCATCTCGTATGATGCGCCAATGCTGAGGTGGCTGCGGGATTCTATTTTTTGGCTTGGGACAGGCCAATAACCCACAGCTGTCTGCTTTATCTGCGCTGGCTTTAAAATATAGGGGGTACCCCACACCTTTTTTTCATTTTGTTATATTTATTTAATGCACTGACTACAACTATCATCAGTGTTGCCTGGTCTTGCTGATAGCAGGAAGACCAAGCAAGGATGATGACAGTTGTAGTTATCGCTTTTCCTAGGTGGTGGGTGCTGACAACTGTCATCAGCATCACTTGGTCTCGCTGATCGCAGGGAGACCAAGTAAGAATGATGACAGTTGTAGTCAGCACCCGGCGCCTGGAAACAGCACTAACTGTACAGCTTTTCCCATACACCGGAGCATTTCATTCCAGTACGTGTCCGACAGATGACACACAGATTCAATCCATGTGATGTGTCATCAGTGTGCACAAGTGAGGGACGTATTGGAGTCTGTGCTACAGGAAAAAAATGGACATGACTACATGTGGGTCACAAAGACACATGGTAGGTGTGAACACACTGACATGGGCACAGACCCATAGATTTGTATGGGTCTACATGTGTAAGTGTCTCCAGTACATGTGAAAACTGTCACCAGATGTACCGGAAATACTGACATGTGAGTTGAGGGGGCAGAGGAGCATCATAGGCTCACCCCCGAGTATACAAACCGGACACCGGGTCCGCGCCAACAGGGTCCCTTTATACCCAGTAGGGATCACCAGCATACCAGGAGGGCTACAAGTCCCTGGCTGACCTGAAGCTAAACCCATTACAGGACCAGGAACCACGAAGGCCCGGGCGCCCAGGGATAGTGGTTGCCAGCGGAAGGTCCTACTACCAAGCGACAGGTGAAGAGAGCAACACGACACAGAAGCTAGGCCCAGTTGCACGCTGGCCAGGAGCTTAAAGAGAGGGAGACATGGACCAGGAGGCCCTATACCCGCTCACTGGGGAGAAGTCCTGAAGTGCACCCTTCCTACCGAGTACCCTGGACCGTACCTGACATCCGCACCATTAAAGGTATTGAAGCGAATCCCCTGTCTCTGTCAGTTACTCCTGCTGCGCCATCCCGATTGCACTACAAGCCCCAGCATCACCACCCACCGTCAAACTCTACACTGCCCTGAGGCCCGCTCCACCTGTGGGGAGCTGTTCCATCCTAGCTGCCTATCAACTGCCTCAGAGGTCTGCAGCAGCGCTGGTACAAATTACCAGAAACCACAGGTGGCGTCACGATCAAACTACAAATCCCATATAAACTATCCCCTTTTTGTTGACCATCCTGGGCCACAGACCGGGCCAGCCACTGTGACATATCCCCCCCCCAGCATCCATAGGCCCGGACACCCAGTACCCCACTGCCCTGGGGGCGCGTCATCTCTGGCATCACGAACAGGATTTCGTGCCCGTTGCCACCGGGTACTGTGTGCCGTAATTGAACTGTGTTTTTACTGTGGTGAACATCGCCGCCATTACCGCGTCGTTGCGCGGGAAGAAGAGGGGCGTAACCGCGGGAATCGGAGAGGCGTGACTGTTATAAGTGCGTGAAGCTCCAGCCCCGCCTCGCGGTCTGACGCAGCACCTGGAAGCGTCAGGCACTGGAAGGAGACCGTTGCTTGCGGAGCTGCGGCCTACCCGATTAAAGAAATAGGAGGTAGGCTATGGTTCACTAGGGGGAAGCAACCATGGCCGACTATCAGAGAGATGCCGGAGCACCGGATAACGCTCCTGATGCTCAACTTGCGCCAGGCGCTGCTCAGGCCGGAGCTGCCGCCCCACCAGCAGGGGTCGTGACTCCGTTAATACCCATGGCCCTGCCGTATATCCCTGGAGCAAAATGGCTTCCCCAGTATGATGGCAGACCAGACACCCTGTCTGGATTCAAGAGAAACATATGCGGTGTATTGGACATGTATTCAACGACTGGTAAGCAGAGAGCCGCTGTTGTGCTGGGACAATTGACTGGTGCTGCAGAGTGGGAAGTTTAAACCCGGCCAGCCGCAGGCTAGGAATCAGTATCCATTATTTTTAAGAGACTGCAAACTGTCTTTGAAAACCGCACTGAGACAGATCTTCGGATGAGGTTCTACCACTGTACCCAGAAACCTGAGGACAGTATCCGGGACAATGCCTGGCATCTACAAGAGGCCCTGCAGGCCCTGAAGCAGGTTAGTCCAGCCAGCATACAAGATGAGAATATGCTGACAGAACAATTCATCCGGGGGTTGAGGTCCCAGAAGGAGAGGAGAACTGTACGGTGGTGGGCCTTAGAACTAGTGTTGAGCCACCCCCGTAGTGTTCGAGTTCGGTTCGGTTCGTCGAACACCCTTGTGCTCGCCGAACTGTTCGTCGAACTGTTCGTCGAACACCTTCGAACACTGTTAAAACCAATGGCAGGCAAACAGATAGAAACACATAGAAAACACCTTCAAAAGTGTCCAAAAGCTGACAAACTGCTCAGAAGACATAACTAACACATGGAAAAGTGACAAGTACATATAGTCATGCGAAAAGAAAAGAGGTGGAGGAGTAAAAGGAGGGGGAGACACAGATATAGGCATGTCATGCCCTTCTACAATCCAAAAAGTGAGAAGCCGACACGGCCAGTCCGTTCCTGCCCGTGCCACCTCCGTTTGTGCCAGAGCCGCGGTGGACCCTGACGGCCAGCCCCCCTCTCCCAATACTGGTGCCTGTCCGCTGGTGGGTCGAGCGAGCCCCCCTGTGGTGGAGGCAGCTCTAAGCTTTTTAATTTAAATTGTCTCTCTAATTTGAATGAATACACTTTAAATCCTTTTACGAGGATCTATTGAAGGGCAAGTCTCATGCCAGCAGCCGCGTAATTCCAGCTCCAGTTGCGTCCACTAAAGCTGCTTCAGTTAAAAAGCTTTTATAAGGATCGAGCTCGGCTGTCCACCGCAAGGCGTCCTACCGCCAGTCCCAGCCCCTATGCCTTGGGGTGCCTCCTGATGCTCTTCACTGAGTATCCCGTGGTCCCGAAGCATTTCCTTTGAAAAAATTAAGTGTCCAAACTACAGGTGGTGTAGCTTGCTTAACAGCAGGGATAATCTGCTGACTAGCAGACACTGCTACTAGGCACAAAGTATTTCCTGGGCTAGATGCAGTTAAAAATTTGTAATTAGATACGCTCGTTGAATGCTGAGAAAGCATTCCATAGAGTCTCCTGGCACGCCATATATTATTCTCTTAAAAAGCTTGGAGTAGGGGTCTAGGGGACCCTTTTATAGCCAAAATCATGGCCCTGTATCGCAATGCGTCACCTAGGCTGAAGATAAATGGAACTGTAGCACCCCGAGGGCTCGGTTGCTGCAGAGGTATTGCACCTCACCCAGAGGTGTGATATCTCTCTCTCAGGTAAGGATGGATTGTGGATCAGGACCCCGACACCTGCATGCATTACACCTCATTGCCGTGGGGCAGGGCGACCAATATGCCCCTGAGATGGGCACGACAGTCCTTGTCCCTGGCTGGAGTGGGGGGAGGGAACACTGAGGAAGGGGAACCCTGTTGTGCAGGAGCAGGGACGAAGCAGTTCCTGGGTACATTGAGAAGGGAGTATAAAAGGTGGGCACCATCTTAGTTCAGTGCAGAGAAGTCTGAGCAGAAGTGACAGGGAGCAGGGGCTCTGCATGAGCTCTGCTCCGGAGGCGGGCCTAGTAACAGAGGCCCAGGCCTGGAAGAGGGAGAAGGAAGGAAGAGGAGCGGAGAAGGCTCCAGGAACGAGGAATGAAGGGATCCCAGGGGTGTGGACGGGCGAGTCGCCACCGCACGCCCGAATCCACCTGCGTGGAGGGGTCAGGCAAAAGGGGGAGACCGGTCCCCGAAACTAGTGGAGGCTGCAAAGGACCCTCAGCTAGAAACCGGAGGCTGTGACATTTTATGTGGCGCAGCCCCTCGCTACACCCGCTAGGAGGGCAGCACATAGGGTCAGGGAAAATGGCGCCAAGTTTACCAAGAGGAGGCCCGAGGCAGCCGGACAGAAGCGTTGGTAAGAAAGGCAGACAAAGGACACACAAAGGGGGTCCTGTGAAGCGCTCCAAAGTTATCTGGGAGTTGTCTGAGCCCCTCACCTGGTGAGCACAGTACGACGTGGGCAGCCGTTACCTGCAGAAGTGGTCTGGATAATAAGAACTGTGAGTAAAGGCCCTGGACTGCATCACTGACTCTGTGTCGTTACTGCTGCTGCCCTGCACCATCACCCCCATCCTCCGCATACACTGGTCTGAGGCTATACTCCTCCCGTGGGGAGTTATGCTACGCTCTGCTGCACCCACAACACCAGCCTCAGCGGTATGCCCTGCAGCGGTGGTTCACTCTGACCGCAATCCACGGGTGGCATAGTCGGACATTTAAACATCAAAACCACATAAATAGTTCCGCCACTGGTTTGATCACCCTGAGCCACGGAACCGGGTCGCCGCCACGGAGACTACTACCACCAGCATCCACCAAAAAGAGTCCGGCTCCGGATGTCCCAAGGCCCAGGGGGCGCGTCAGAACATTTTCATCACCTTCCATAATCACCAATGGGACAAGGCAGGGATGTTCTCTGTCCCATCTTTTATACATCCTAGTGACGGAGCACCTGCTCTCATCAATTCGCCATAACCCCAATATTAGGTGGATTGAGGTGGGAGGCACCGAGTACAAGTGCTCTGCATTTGCTGATGATGTCAATCACATATATCCATCAGTAGGCTGTTATGGCTGAAATAGATCACTTTGTTACATGGTCAAATTTTAAAATCAATACAGCGAAGTCTGAGGCTCTCGATGTCTCCCTCCCCAAATCCATACAGGATTCCATCCAGTCCAACTTTCCCTTTGCCTGGCCCTCACAGGGTATCAAATTCTTAGGAATTCCTATTCATAGAGACCTCTCCCGTATATGTTATCTTAATTTTGGGCCCTTTATTGAACAACTCCATACAGACCACGGTTGGCAAGTTAGAACTGTAAGATTCAATCACAAGCAAGAATAGAAGGAAAGGCAGCACTCACCCAGTCTTCTTTAAAACGTTCCTTTATTTTTGTGTGCGGAGCAGTTCAGCGTGCAGCATTGGACTGAGACCCCGAAGGGTATGCGGAGGGAGAGGAAAAAAGGGGACAACGGCCGTTTCGCTGCCTTCCGGCGCTTCAACGGGTCCAAAGTAAGTGACGCACCTGTTCACTTCCTTTTAAACCAATACAAACACATGTGTGAATAAATTAAAACATAATGATATGCATAAAAACATTTTCCATCATTAAGCTGAAAAAACATTATAAGATGAAGCAAACAAGTAAATAGCGGTATCATAAGAAAACTGACAGATCTTCCTTCTCATTCAACCCTAAGGGGCCCTGGGCTTCAGAATTTAATATCCATCTAGCCTCATGTTGCAATAGCATTTTTTTGCTGTCTCCTCCTTCCCTTGGTAGTCTAACATGTTCTAACCCTGCAAAACGTAACACAGTCGGGTCGGCATTATGACATTCAGAGATATGTTGAATTAATCTAGGGGAACTGTAAGATTCACTACGTGAACCACTGGTGTTTTGTGGAAAAGCACATGTACACTGTGTTCCAAATTAGTATGCAAAAAGTGTTTAGGAGTGATAAGAGAAGAATTTGTTTGTCAGTTAAACTCATTGATGGTGATGTGTGTCAGGGCTCTTTATATCACTGTAAGCAATTGCAGACACCTGTGCTAATTACTTTGGCAGGTGTGTCCAATGAACGGCAAGACTACTTAAGAAGGCTGTCCCACATTATTAAGCAGCCTACATTTTCTGCCAAAATGGGAAAGAAAAAGGATGTGTCGGCTGCTGAGAAGCAACAAATTGTGGAGTGTTTAGGTCAAGGCATGACTACAATCAACATTGTGCGATGATCAGGATGAAGTGTCTTGGCAATCAAGCAGTATGTAGCTGATTCACAGTACACACATGTGCGTGCTGATAAGGGCAAATTGAGGACTCTTTCCTACAGGCAATTATGTCAGGTTAAAAGAGCAGTGGCAAAAAAGCCTTGTCATAGCAGCAGACAAGTTTTTGAAGCTGCTGGTGCCTCCAACGTCCCCCGAACAACAAGATGCAGGGTCCTTCAGAGGTTTGCAGCTGTGCGTACGCCATCCTGTCGACCTCCTCTATCCACTGCACACAAGCAGAAACGGCTCCAGTGGGCCAAACATTACATGAAGACTGATTTCAAAACTGTTTTGTTCACGGATGAGTGCCGTGCAACGCTCGATGGTCCAGATGGATGAAGTGGAGGATGGCTGGTTGATGGACACCTCACGCAAACACGGCTACAGCGCCAACAAGGAGGAGGTGGAGTAATATTTTGGGCTGGAATCATGGGGAGAGAGATTGTCAGCCCCTTTAGGATCCCTGAAGGGGTAAAGATGAACTCCATAATGTATGTGGAGTTTCTCAAACAGCACTTCCTGCCATGGTTCAAGAAGAAGAACCGTGTATTCCACAGCAAGATCATTTTCATGCATGATAATGCACCGTCTCATGCTGCACATAACACATCTGCATCTCTGGCTGATATGGGCATAAAAGGGGACAAACTTATGGTGTGACCCCCATGCTCCCCTGACCTCTACCCCATTCAGAACCTCTGGAGCATCATCAAAAGGAGTGTCTATGATGGCGGGAGGCAGTTCACATCTAAGCAACAGCTCTGGGAGGGTATTCTGTCCTCATGCAAAACAATTGAAGCAGAAACCATCCAAAACCTGACAAATTCAATGGACGAGAGAGTTCAGAAGCTCCTTTCGAACAAGGGGTCCTATGTGCAAATGTAACGTCACCTAGAATAAAGTTTTGAGTTGAAAACTGTTTGATTTCAGTTTCTAATAACCTGCTAATGCTTATAATTTCAAAAATGACCATTTTTTTGGTCTTTATTAAAATGAAAAGGTTGATCGAAGAGTGTGCGGGATCTAAGAGTGTGGCAACCCAGTAGTCAGGATTACTTCGAATTCTGACAATCTGAGGGTCATGTTGCAGGTAGTGCAGCAAGAAGGCACTTATGTGTCTTGCTCATCTCGGAGCCCCAAAATAATTTTCCGGGCTAGATGCAGCTAAAAATTATTATTAATTTTAAATCTGGTGGAGCTTAGTATAGATGGCCTAATAGAATGAGTACTGCACACTGCTACAAAGCCCAAATTATTTTCCAGCCAAGATACAGATAAACATGATTAGTAATTTTAAATCCGGTGGAGCTTAGTATAGGTGGCCTAATACAATCATTACTGCACACTGCTACAAAGCCCAAATAATTTTCCAGCCAATATACAGATAAACATGATTAGTAATTTTAAATCTGGTGGAGCTTAGTTTAGATGACCTAATAGAATCATTACTGCACACTGCTACAAAGCCCAAATAATTTTCCAGCCAAGATACAGATAAACATGATTAGTAATTTGAAAGCTTAAAACGGTTGGTGAGGTGATTTTAACCAATCATCAAGCTTTTACTCTCCCCAGGATGACACAGGGGTAGAAAAGTCGTTTCGGATCCATGATTTGTTCATCTTTATGAACGTGAGTCTGTCTACATTATCAGTGGAGAGCCACGTGCGCCTATCTGTCAGCACACCACCAGCAGCGCTGAACACACGTTCAGACAGAACGCTGGCTGCGGGGCATGACAAGATCTCCAAGGCGTAAGTGGCGAGCTCCGGCCATTTATCCAGATTGGAAGCCCAAAAAGAGCAAGGGTCCAGTGACACAGTCATGGCTTCAATGTTTACTTGGAGATACTCCTGTACCATCGTCTCTAGGCGTTGACTATGTGTCAGACTTCTTGTCTCCTGTGGCCTTGCAAAGGATGAGCTAAAAAAGTGGTGAAATGATTCCGTAAAATTGATGTTACCAGCAGATACTGTGTTTCTGCTACGGTTTGAGAGCTGAACACTCGACGGTCCCACGGTTGGCAAGTTGGAACTGTGAGATTCACTACGTGCACCACTGGTGTTTTGTGGAAAAGCACATGTAAGATTCTGCAACAGTCTCTGCTGATACTCCTGCATGCATGCATCCCTTTCTATGGCAGGAATTATTTCTGAAAATTTACTTTTGTACCGGGGATCTAACAGTGTGGCAACCCAGTAGTCAGGATTATTTCTAATTCTCCCAATTCGAGGGTCATGTTGCAGGTAGTGCAGCAAGAAGGCACTCATGTGTCTTGCGCATCCAGGAGCACCAAGTCCCTGTTGTGTTGGTGGCGAGGTAACAATCATGCTTCCTTCCTCTGTCCTCTCCCCCCAACCTCGCACAACAGAAATGTGATCAAGGTCTCCCTCATCTGATGAGTCTTCCATCAGTTCGTCCTCCACTTCTTCCTGGGCTCCTGCACCTTCCTCACTAGTTTGGCTGCTACCATGCGCCCTGGTAAAACCATCTCCCCCACCCTCACATGCCTGCCGCCTTGGTGCTGCCGACCGTCTGGACCTTGCAGATGTTAGCCCTTCCGCATACAACTCCTCCTCCTCTACTTCCTCCACCTCCTCTTGTGCCACCACCTGACTCCGAATTCCGTTTTACATGTGCTCCAGCATGTAAATCACCAGAATAGTCATGCTGATAATGGCATCGTCAGCACTAAACATCTTCGTCGCCATTTCAAAACTGTCCTGAAGGGTGCATAGGTCCCTGATCTGAGACCACTCCTCCAGTGTGATTTGCCCCACCTCTGGATCCCATTGGCCCAGGCTATACGTCAGAACGTATTGCACCAGGGCTTGTCGGTGCTGCCACAGTCGATGCAACATGTGCAGAGTTGAATTCCACCGGGTAGGCACATCGCATTTTAGTCGGTGAAGTGGCAGGCCCAACGACTTCTGTAGAGATGTAAGTCGCGAACGGCGGAAGTGAGCACACAGCTACCGTGCCCTCTGCAGAAGGCCATCTAGTCCGGGATAGTGGGCTAAAAATTGCTGGACAACCAGGTTCAACACGTGAGCCATACAAGGCACGTGTGTGACATTGCCCCGGCGAAGGGCCGCACCCAGGTTTGCAGCATTGTCGCACACGGCCTTCCCTGGTTTCAGGTCCAGTGGAGACAACCATTAATGAAATTGGTTCTCCAGAGCTGACCACAACCCCCCAGCTGTGTGACTCACATTTCCCAGACATTTCAAAGTAAAAACCGCCTGATGACTTTGAGCGCTACTGCCAGCAGAGTAAGGAGGTGTGCAGGATCCCTTCTGCGCAGTTAGAAAGCTTGTGGCATGACCAGACAGGCTTTGGGTGCAGGTGGAGGACCGAGAGGAGGTTGAGGAGGCAGAAGCAGTGTAGGAACTTGGACATAAAGAGGATTGACGCACAACTCGTGGGGACGGCAAGACTTGGACAGCAGCCCCTTGTCCTGCTGTCACCATAGTTACCCAGTGCCCAGTCAGCGACATGTAACGCCCCTGTCCATGCCTACTCGTCCAAGTGTCTGTGGTGAAATGCACCCTCTCACACACAGAGTTTCTCAAAGAAGCGGTGATGTTGTGTGCGACATGCTGGTGGAGCGCAGGCACACCTATCTTTGAGAAGTAGTGCCGACTTGGCATCTGGTACTGGGGCACTGCGACGGACATAAGGTCTCGAAAGTCCTCTGTGTCCACCAGGCGGAAAGGCAGCATTTCTGTAGCCAAGAGCTTGCAGATGGTGAAACTCAACCTCTTAGCTTTCTCATGGCTAGGAGGAAATGGTCTTTTACTTGTCTACATCTGAGAGACTGAGGACTGGCTGTTGTGCTTAGACGGGGTTGATAAGGGTGTCCCCGGCAAACTGCCGGTCTGTGAGGAAGATGCAGGCGGACATGTTAGGTTGCCTTGATCCAAAGGTGGTGCTATCGATGTCGGACAGTGCTCAACACCAGCTGGTGTTACCACCTCCAAAGAAAATGATGACCTGCCAATCACGCTGGCTGTTGCGGGTAAAGAGGTGGCAGGTCTGCGTCCCAAAACAGGTGTGACTGCTGTCCCCCCAGTCACAGAGGATGAAGAGGCCGCAGATGCACAAGATGGGGCAGACGGTGGTTGGCCCGGCCGGCTAGGCCGCATTGTAGCACAGTGAGCTTCCCACTGCAACTTATGCTTCATGTACATGTGCCGGTTCATGCATGAAGTACTCAAACTATGTATTTTTTGGCCTCTACTTAGCTTTTGTTAACAAATGTTACAGATAACACGAGTTGGGTCATCTTTATCGATCTGAAAAAATGCCCAGGCTATGCAAGGCTTTGCACCCATGCGACCTGAAGAGCCACCACGACTTGTGGTCAGAGGCAGAGTTGTGTTTGAGGATGCAGTTGTTGACGTGCTTCCAGTACTACGTCTCTGTCCAGGAAGGCGCAACCTGACCTCGTCGTCACTAGCATCCTCCTCCACCTCCTCTGCTGACCTCATCTCTTGGCTGGCTGTGGGTTAACAGTAAGTGGGATCTCCAACCTCATCATCATCACCCTGTGTGTTATCACACCCGTCGTCCTCAGAGCCAACCTGTTCCTGCCCTGACAAAAAACTAAAGTTGTCGCTCCAATCAGGTATTAGAGTCTCATCATCGTCTTCCTCATTGTCTCCACCAACAGGAGTTACAGTTTGGGAATGAGGGTCTACATTATGGTCAGAACCTTCTGCGTCTGGTCCTGGATCCGACTCATAAAGATTCTGAGCATCAGTGCAGATCATTTCCTCGTCTGGATTCACAGAAGCGCTGGAGCCGACCTCTGATTCCCAGGCTATAGTATGAGTAAACAGCTCTGCAGACTCAACCATCTGTTCTACCTCATACTCAGACGGGCAGCTGGAGATTTGGGAGCTGTGAGGAAGCAAGTGCGATTGGGGTGACACCTCTGAGGACTGGAGTATTTGTGATGTTGAAGTTGATGTGAAGGAGAGCCCACTTAAAGGAGCACTTGATATCCGTTGAAGCACCTGCTGTTTTTTCCCCTTCCCAACATGCCTATTCCCCTTTCCACCAGCAGCAGGCCTTTTTCCACTCATTTTGGTGGTTAACTAATTCACAAATCTCGAGTTGTTTGCACAAAAAAACAATGGATGGGAACCGAGCAGAGCTGAGTGGCCAAACTGTGGTATTAGGCCAAAACTATAGTCTGGGTTAGATGCAGAAAAAAATTATATTCAGTTTGCAACCTGATGGAGGTCAGTATAGATGGACTAATAGAACAAGTCCCACACACAGCTAGAAGGCCAAATATTTTTTTCAGAGGTAGATGCAGAAAAAAATTATATTCAATTTGCAATCTGATGGAGGTCTGTATAGATGGACTAATAGAACAAGTCCCACACACTGTTAGAAGGCCAAATATTTTTTCAGAGCTAGATGCAGAAAAAAATTATATTCAATTTGCAACCTTATGGAGGTCAGTATAGATGGACTAATAGAACAAGTCCCACACACTGCTAGAAGGCCAAATATTTTTTCAGAGCTAGATGCAGAAAAAAATTATATTCAATTTGCAACCTGATGGAGGTCAGTATAGATGGACTAATAGAACAAGTCCCACACACTGCTAGAAGGCCAAATATTTTTTCAGAGCTAGATGCAGAAAAAAATTATATTCGATTTGCAACGTGATGGAGGTCAGTATAGATGGACTAATAGAACAAGTCCCACACACAGCTAGAAGGCCAAATATTTTTTCAGAGCTAGATGCAGAAAAAAATTATATTCAATTTGCAACCTGATGGAGGTCAGTATAGATCTCCTAATAGAACAAGTCCCACACACTGCTAGAAGGCCAAATATTTTTTCAGAGCTAGATGCAGATAAAAATTATTTTGAATTTGCAACCTGATGTAGGTCAGTATAGATGGACTAATAGAACAAGTCCCACACACTGCTAGAAGGCCAAATATTTTTTCAGAGCTAGAAGCACAAAAAAATTATATTCAATTTGCAACGTGATGGAGGTCAGTATAGATGGACTAATGGGACAAGCCCCAAACACAGCTAGAAGCCCAAATATTTTTTCAGAGGTAGATGCAGAAAAAAATTATATTCAGTTTGCAACCTGATGGAGGTCAGTATTGATGGACTAATAGAACAAGTCCCACACACAGCTAGAAGGCCAAATATTTTTTCAGAGCTAGATGCAGAAAAAAATTATATTCAATTTGCAACCTGATGGTGGTCTGTATAGATGGACTAATAGAACAAGTCCCACACACTGTTAGAAGGCCAAATATTTTTTCAGAGCTAGGTGCAGAAAAAAATTATATTCAATTTGCAACGTGATGGAGGTCAGTATAGATGGACTAATAGAACAAGTCCCACACACAGCTAGAAGGCCAAATATTTTTTCAGAGCTAGATGCAGAAAAAAATTATATTCAATTTGCAACCTGATGGAGGTCAGTATAGATGGACTAATAGAGCAAGTCCCACACACTGCTAGAAGGCCAAATATTTTTTCAGAGCTAGATGCAGAAAAAAATTATATTCGATTTGCAACGTGATGGAGGTCAGTATAGATGGACTAATAGAACAAGTCCCACACACTGCTAGAAGGCCAAATATTTTTTCAGAGATAGATGCAGAAAAAAATTATATTCGATTTACAACCTGATGGAGGTCAGTATAGATGGACTAATAGAACAAGTCCCAAACACTGCTAGAAGGCCAAATATTTTTTCAGAGCTAGATGCAGATAAAAATTATTTTGAATTTGCAACCTGATGGAGGTCAGTATAGATGGACTAATAGAACAAGTCCCACACACTGTTAGAAGGCCAAATATTTTTCAGAGCTAGAAGCAGAAAAAAATTATATTCAATTTGCAACGTGATGGAGGTCAGTATAGATGGACTAATAGGACAAGCCCCAAACACAGCTAGAAGCCCAAATATTTTTTCAGAGCTAGATGCAGAAAAAAATTATATTCAGTTTGCAACCTGATGGAGGTCAGTATAGATGGACTAATAGAACAAGTCCCACACACAGCTAGAAAGCCAAATATTTTTTTCAGAGCTAGATGCAGAAAAACATTATATTCAATTTGCAACCTTATGGAGGTCAGTATAGATGGACTAAGAGAATGATGCTATGCCCAAAAGGTTTTACTTCACTAGGTGCAGTAAAAAAAATGGCATTCTATACACAGGTGGTGTAGCTTGCAACACAGATAGGCTACTCCACTGACTAACACACTCTGCAATAGGCCAAAAAGGATTAGCTTTGCTAGATTTAGCCAAATGCTGTGAAAAAAACTTACACAGCACTGGCACAAACCTGCCTGGCAAAATCTGATAGGAACTGATGTAACTTAGTCCTGAAAAGGACTGCAATTACAATTAGTCTTTACTCCCACAACCTATCTATTTAATAGCACAGACCAGTCTGATAAAAGTCGTAGGAAATGCTGTAACCTAGTCCTTAAAAGGACTGCAATCACAACTATTCCCTACTCCCAAGCTATCTGTAGATTTGTGCGAAAATTGGCTTGAAATTGACAAGGTATAGCGCACACAGCAACAGCGGTGCCATCTTTCATGCAGCTGCAGCAGTGAGAAAATGGTGGCGATGGGGAAAATGGCTATGTCTTATAGGGCAAGGACATGTGACATACACTGCCAATGACACATGCCCTTGCTTGTGTGAAAAAAAGCACTTCGCTCCGTGTGTGCGCTGCTGATAGGCTGACAGATTGCACCTCCCCACTGTAAATGCGGGAAAGAGAAAAAAAATGGAGATCTTCATTATTCCTTCAGAGATCCATCCCCTGCCCCTCCCCCCGCCCCACTGTACACTCAAACTGCGTATTAACATTAATTTTCATCATTACTGAGAAAAAATCCAGTTCTGATTTTGGTGCACGAACAGTTATCGAACATAACCTCGAACAGCCGAATTTTTTTCAAATTGTTCGTGTTCGCCGAATGGCTCGAACACCGCCCAAAACAGTTCGAATTTGAGTCGAACAACGCTCATCTCTACTTAGAACATCCAAATGCCACCTTTGACACCCTGAAGGACATGGCTATTAAGGGCCTTCAGCCCCTGGAAACATCAGCGACTGCTATCAAGCGATACCAGGGTGGGGCCACCCCAGTGCCCGCAGCACCCACTGCTCCTTCATTAACGGCTGAAACAAAGATGAAAACAGTGCCCCCTAGCGAGCTGGACAGCCTGCGCTCTGAAGTGCGTCAGCTAAGTAAAACCCTGGCCACTCTCCTGAGCACCCTGCAGCTACAAACGGAGCCCGAGCCGGAAGGAAGGATCCTACTCGCTGACAGTCCTGAGGATGTCCCCTGGATGAGGAGAAGAAGGAGGACAACGCCACCCCTCCAAGAGATTTCATCTGCTACCATTGCCACAAGGCAGGCCACACCGCACGGAACTGTCCTTTAAACGGGCAAACCCTGGGGCCGAGGGCCAACACCCAGGAGTAACTCAACCAGGCCCATCAAGCTGGTACGACCGGTTCGTAGGAGGAAGGCCTTTCCTGTCCATCGTGCTGGGTGGCATAGCAACTCCTGCGTTACTGGACACCGGCTCACAGGTAACCATCATACCTGATGTCCTCTACAAAAGGTACTGGTCCATAGATGAACTCCTCCCGCCTGCCCCGAACCTCTCTGTGAATGCCTCTAACAGCCTTCCTCTTAACCTAGTAGGGGTTAAGGACGTGACAGTGAAGGTGGGGAGAGTGGAACTAAAGGACCAAGGACTAATTGTTATAGAATCTAACCCTGGTAATACCAATCCGTATATGATACTTGATACAAATATTGTTGGTAAACAGTTTGGGAGAAGTGTTGTTTTTAGAGATGAGCGGTGTTCGACTAGAACTGTTCGCCAATCTCAAATTCGAGCTGTTTTGGGCGGTGTTCGAGTTGTTCGACGAACCCGAACGATTTGCAAAAAATTCGGCTGTTCGAGGTTATGTTCGATAACTGTTCGTGCACCAAAAGCGTGTCCTGCATGTCTGGCGCTATTTAGAGCACCAATCATGCAGGGATTGTCTGCCACTCACTGTAATGCCACAGCCATGGTGGTTGTGGCATTACAGTGATTGCCCAAATCGATGGGAACAGTGCTAACAGTGAAACATGAAAAGCCGGCAATTCAGCAGCGGCATACACCTGTACCTGACAATTTAGAACCGAAAGAATAGAGCTTCACACATAGATTAGATAGATATAAACATGTCAGCCACATATATACGAAGTACAGTGAAAGTGCTGCTTACTGTACTTGTCATTTAGCGTAAAGGATTTATCAAAAAAAATAATAGTGTTTTATGCACCGTCTCTTTAAAAAAGCCGGCCGGCAATTCAGCAGCGGTACCCGACAATTTATAACAGACAGAATAGAGCTTCACACATAGATTAGATAGATAGAAACATGTCAGTCACATATATATGAAGTACAGTGATAGTGTTGGTTACTGTACTTGTCATTTAGTATTAAAATAAAGGATTTATTATTAAAAAAATTGGCGTGGGGTTCCCCTTAATTTTAGGCTCTAGCGGAGGTTAAGCAGACGGCTGGGGCAGATGTTTGAAGCCTGGGAAGGGGGTAATACCCACGGAGCTTCCCAGGCTACTAATATCAGCCCCCAGCTGAATACATAGCCTTTACTAGCTATTAAAATGGGGGACCCCCCAAAAAAATGACGTGGGGTCCCCCCTAATTTAATAGCTAGCAAAGGCTAGGCA
Organism: Phyllobates terribilis; assembly: GCF_046119375.1. Classification (NCBI taxonomy): domain Eukaryota; kingdom Metazoa; phylum Chordata; class Amphibia; order Anura; family Dendrobatidae; genus Phyllobates; species Phyllobates terribilis. The sequence goes on from NW_027362764.1 coordinate 257,254,208, forward strand.
GACAGCTGGGGGCTGATATTAATAGCCCAGGAAGGGAGCCATGAATATTGGCCCCCTCCCAGGCTAGAAACACCAGCCGTCAGCCGCCCCAGAAATGGCGCATTCATAGGATGCGCCAATTCTGGCACTTAGCCTCGCTCTTCCACGCTGCCCTGGTGCGGTGGCAGGGGGTAATAGGGTTGGGGTTGATGTCAGCTTATAATGCCAGCTGACATCGAGCCCAGGTTAGTAATGGAGAGGCGTCTATAAGACACCCCCATTACTAACCCCATAGTCAAAGTTAAAAAAAACACAAACACCCAGAATAAAGTCCTTTAATTGAAATAAAGACACAATCCTTTATTGTTCTAAATTAAACCATACTTACCGTCACGCCCATTCCAGCTGAAGTCAACGATCTCCTGCAATAAAAGAAAAATAATAAGCTGAGTTCATTGGACATGAATGAGCTCACCTCATGCACTTCACTGACAGCGTGGGAGAATTCTCACGCTGAAGTGCTGAGTGCAGGAGAATTGTCCCACGCTGTCAGTGACGTGCATGAGGTGCGCCGAGTTCATTGGACATGAACTCGTCTCATCTGGATGCCGTCACAGCCAGACACTGCAGAGCGCAAGCATGCCTGCGCTTCTCAGTGTCTGCGGGATGACAGGCTGGATGGCAGCGTTCTGCTGCGGTCCAGCCTGTCATCTCGATGTAGCAGAGCTGAAGCTGTCGTGGGAACCATGGAAAGGTAAGGATGAGGTTGCTTAATTATTTTACTTTTATTGCAGAAGACATTGGCTTCAGCTGGAATGGGCGTGACGGTAAGTATGGTTTAATTTAGAACAATAAAGAATTGTGTGTTTATTTCAATTAAAGGACTTTTTTCTGGGTGTTTGTGTTTTTTTTAAATACTTTACTAGAAATTCATGGCGGTCATGTCTAATATTGGCGTGACCCCATGAATTTCGGGCTTAGGGCCAGCTGATAATGCCAAGCTGGCCCTAACCCCTTTATTACCCAGTGAGCCACCGCACCAGGGCCCTGGATGAGTTGGGTACAGCGCCAGAAGATGGCGCTTCTATGAATGCGCCATTTTCCGGGGTGGCTGCGGACTGCATTTTGCAGCGGGAGGGACCCAGAAAGCTTGGGCCTCCCTGCGCTGCAGATTCCAGCCCCCAGCTGCCTAGTTGTACCTGGCTGGACACAAAAATAGGGCGAAGCCCCACGTATTTTTTTTTTTAATTATTTCATGAAATTCATGAAATAATTAAGAAAAAAACGGTTTCCCTATATTGTTGTGTCCGGCCAGGTACAAATAGGCAGCTGGTGGTTGGGGGCAGCCCGTTCCTGCCTGCTGTACCTGGCTGGACACAAATATAGGGCGAAGCCCCACGTCAATTTTTTAAATTATTTCATGAAACTAGATGGTGGCCCGATTCTAACGCATCGGGTATTCTAGAATATGTATGCGGCAGACCCGGCGCAATCAGCAGAGCGGTGTTTAAATTTGGCGCCAAAATCGCTGACTGGTCGCGGCCAGCAACCGCGACCAATCAGCAAAGCGGTGTTGAAATTTGGCGACTATATCGCTGATTGGTCACGGCTGGCGGTCACGACTAATCAGCAGAGCGGGGTTTAAATTTTGCGCCAATAATGCTGATTGGTCGCGGTCGCGACCAATCAGCAAAGCGGTGTTTACATTTTGCGTCAATAATGCTGATTGGTTGCCGTCGCAACCAATCAGCAAAGCGGTGTTTAAATTTGGCGCCAATAATGGTGATTGGTCACGACCGCGACCATTCAGCAGAGCGGTGTTTAAATTTGGCGGCAACAATGTTGATTAGTCGCGGCCGGCGGTCGCGACCAATCAGCAGAGCGGGTTTTAAATTTGGCGCCAAAATCGCTAATTGGTCGTGGCCGGCAACCGTGACCAATCAGCAGAGCGGGGTTTAAATTTGGCGCCAATACTGCTGATTTGTCGTGGCCGGCAACCGTGACCAATCAGCCGAGCAGGGTTTAAATTTGGCGCCAATACTGCTGATTGGTCGCGGACGGCGACCGCGATCAATCAGCAGAGCGGTGTTTAAATTTGGCGCCAATAATGCTGATTAGTCGCGGCCGGCATCCGCGACCAATTAGCAGAGCGGGGTTTAAATTTGGTGCCAATCTCGCTGATTGGTCGCGGCTGGAGTCCGCGACCAATCAGCAGAGTGTTGTTTAAATTTGGCGCCAATCTCACTGATTGGACGCGTCTGGGGTCCGCGACCAATCAGCAGAGCGTTGTTTAAATTTGGCGCCAAGCTCGCTGATTGGTCTCGGCCGCTATTTAAATGTGGCGCCCAAATCGGTGATTGGTCGCGGGCAGCGTCCGTGACCAATCAGCAGAGCGGTGTTTAACTTTAGCGCCAAGATCACTGATTGGTCGCGTGCGGAGAGCGCGACCAATCAGCTAATCGTATTGGTGAGGACCGGGGAGCGCCGCTGCCTGGTTGGATACTTCCACTGCGAGAACCCGGGACATGAGCGACTGGTCGCAGCAGAAGTATCCCGACCCGCAGCGCAGCTCCCCGGTCCTCCCTTGACACCCTAGCCGCTGATGTTCCCACAGTATCCACATGGTGTTACAAAGATCCGGACATTTGTGTTAAAAATCGCTGATTGGTCGCTGGCGCTGCCAGCGACCAATCACCGATTTGGGCGCCAAATTTAAATATCGGCCGCAACCAATCACCGATCTTGGCTCCACATTTAAACACCGCTGAGCTGATTGGTCGCCGACGCTGGGCGCGACCAATCACCGATTTTGGCGCCACATTAAAATAGCGTCCGCGACCAATCAGTACAGCGGTGTTTAAATGTGGAGCCAAGATGGGTGATTGGTCGCGGCCGATATTTAAATTTGGCGCCCAAATCGGTGATTGGTCGCGGGCAGCGCCAGCGACCAATCAGCGATTTTTAACACAAATGTCCGGACCTTTGTAACACCATGCGGATACTGTGGGGAGATCAGCAGCTAGGGTGTGAAGGGAGGACCGGGGAGCGGCGCTGCGGGTCGAGATACTTCTGCTGCGAGTACCCGCTCATGTCCCGGGTTCTCGGAGTGGAAGTATCCAACCAGGCAGCGCCGCTGACATCCATGCGGCTAGGGTGTGAAGGGAGGACCGGGGAGCGGCGCTGACATCCAATTGGTCGCGGCCGCTATTTAAATGTGCCGCACAAATCGGTGATTGGTCGCCGTCTTGACCGCGACCAATCACTGATCTTGCCGCCAAAGTTAAACACTACTGTGCTGATTGGTCGTGGACGCTGCCCGCGACCAATCACCGATTTGTGCGCCAAATTTAAATATCAGCCTCATGCACGTCACTGACAGCGTGGGAAAATTCTCCTGCACTCAGCGCGAGAATTCTCCCACGCTGTCAGTGACGTACATGAGGTGAGCCGAGTTCATTGTCGGCTCATCTGGATGCCGTCACAGTCAGACACTGAGGAGCGCAAGCATGCCTGCGCTTCTCAGTGTCTGCGGGATGACAGGCTGGATGGCAGCGTTCTGCTGCTGTCCAGCCTGTCATCTCGATGTAGCAGAGCTGAAGCTGTCGTGGGAACCATGGAAAGGTAAGGATGAGGTTGCTTTATTATTTTTCTTTTATTGCAGGAGATCGTTGGCTTCAGCTGGAATGGGCGTGATGGTAAGTATGGTTTAATTTAGAACAATAAAGGATTGTGTCTTTATTTCAATTAAAGGACTTTATTCTGGGTGTTTGTGTTTTCTTTTAACTTTGACTATGGGGTTAGTAATGGGGGTGTCTTATAGACGCCTCTCCATTACTAACCTGGGCTTGATGTCAGCTGGCATTATAAGCTGACATCAACCCCAGCCCTATTACCCCCTGCCACAGCACCAGGGCAGCGTGGAAGAGCGAGGCTAAGTGCCAGAATTGGCGCATCCTATGAATGCGCCATTTCTGGGGCGGCTGACGGCTGGTGTTTCTAGCCTGGGAGGGGGCCAATATTCATGGCTCCCTTCCTGGGCTATTAATATCAGCCCCCAGCTGTCTGCCTAGCCTTTGCTAGCTATTAAATTAGGGGGGACCCCACGTCATTTTTTTGGGGGGGTCCCCCATTTTAATAGCTATTAAAGGCTATGTATTCAGCTGGGGGCTGATATTAGTAGCCTGGGAAGCTCCGTGGGTATTACCCCCTTCCCAGGCTTCAAACATCTGCCCCAGCTGTCTGCTTAACCTCCGCTAGAGACTAAAATTAAGGGGAACCCCACGCCAATTTTTTTTAATAATAAATCCTTTATTTTAATACTAAATGACAAGTACAGTAACCAACACTATCACTGTACTTCATATATATGTGACTGACATGTTTCTATCTATCTAATCTATGTGTGAAGCTCTATTCTGTCTGTTATAAATTGTCGGGTACAGATGCTGAATTGCCGGCCGGCTTTTTTAAAGAGACAGTGCATGAAAACACTATTATATTTTTTAATAAATTCTTTACACTAAATGACAAGTACAGTAAGCAACACTGTCACTGTACTTCATATATATGTGACTGACATGTTTCTATCTATCTAATCTATGTGTGAGGCTCTATTCCTTCTTGTCTAAATTGTTGGGTACCGGTGCATGCCGCTGCTGAATTGCCGGCCGGCTTTTTTAAAGAAAGCGTCTTCTGAGCAGTTTGTCAGCTTTTGGACACCTTTGAAGGTGTTTTCTATGTGTTTCTATGTGTTTTTGTTTGCCTGCCATTGGTTTTAACGGTGTTCGACGGTGTTCTAAGGTGTTCGACGAACAGTTCGACGAACAGTTCCTCGAACATCCCGGTGTTCGACGAACCGAACCGAACCCGAACACTACGGGGGTGGCTCAACACTAGTTGTTTTTACTCCAGCAGATTGCTGACACTGCCAAACCAGGGCAGAGGAAGGTGCTCCAGAGAGAGATTCGAGCCCTCCTGTACCAGCAACAGGTAAAGCTAACAGGTGGTGAGATTGGTAATGTACGGGTGACAGACCCGATACTCATTGTGATTCCCCCAATGAGTGAGATGCTGATTTGGTGTAGGGCAGCAATAGGTCTCAAGGGAGAGAACTACCAGGCGGCAGTGGAGCACAATAGCTCAGAGCACAGACCTACACTCTTAACTGCTAAAGGGGCAGTTGATGTATGCAATGGCAGGGTACCCATAAGTCTCCTATATTGTGGGGAGGAGGAGGTTAAATTGCCAAGATACGCCACTGTTGCCAGATTGTATACTGTGGATAATGATGCCATACACACAGTGGAATCCTTGACCCCACCAGATACAGTGGAGGACAATAACTCCGAAGCTCAGCTGGAGGATTGGTGTCAACAGCTCCATGTTGGAAATGACGCCACTCCTGTTCATCAAAAACACGTGTCTACAGAGTGGTTCAGGAATATGAACAAGTGTTTAGTAAACACCCACTTGATTTTGGAATGGTTAAAGGGGTGCAACATCACATACCCACTGGTAACCATCCACCCATTAAAGAGCGTTACAAACCCGTACCACCAGCACATTACCAAAAAGCCAAGGAAATGTTGCATGACATGAAAAAGGCAGGGGTAATAAGGGATAGCTTTAGCCCCTGGGCAGCTCCCCTGGTCCTGGTCAGGAAAAAGTACGGTAGCATGAGGATGTGTGTAGATTAATTAATCGAATAACACATAAAGATGCATACCCTTTGCCCCGTATAGAGGAATCCCTGGCTGCACTAAAATCTGTCAATTACTTCTCTACATTGTATCTCACTAGTGGGTACTGGCAAGTCTCTGTTGCTGAGGAAGACAGAGAGAAGACAGCCTTCACCACCCCGATGGGACTATGCGAGTTCAACAGTATGCCGTTTGGGCTCTGCAACGCACCCGGAACGTTACAGAGGCTGATGGAGTGTTGCTTGGGACACCGAAACTTTGAGACAGTGCTGCTGTACCTGGATGATGTTATCGTGTAATCGAGGACGTATGAAGACCATCTGAAGCACCTGGCGGAGGTATTTGAAGCATTGTCCCGGTAAGGGATGAAACTAAAACCTTCTAAATGCCACTTGCTCAAGCAGAAGGTTCAGTACCTGGGACACGTAGTCAGCTCAGAGGGAGTAGCGCCAGACCCGGAGAAGGTCACTGCCATCCAGAAGAGGCCTGAACCGAGAAGCATCAAAGAGGTACGGCAATTCCTGGGACTGGTCGGGTACTACAGGAGGTTCATAAAGGACTATGCCAAAAACGTAGCACCTCTACAAGACCTCCTGGTAGGACAGTCCAAAAGAGGAAAGAGTACCTTATTCCAGTGGGGCAAAGAGCAGACTGAGTCCTTTGCATCAATGAAGGAAGTCCTAACCCGTGAAGAAATCCTGGCTTGCCCTGACTACAGCCAGCCTTTTCTGCTGTACACCGACGCCAGCAACGAGGGACTGGGAGCTGTGTTGTCCCAGAAGCAAAATGGCAGAGAAAAGATAATTGCGTATGCCAGTAGGAAGCTTCGCTCTACTGAGAGGAACCCGGAGAATTACAGTTCCTTCAAGCTGGAGTTCCTGGCCTTGGTCTGGGCTATCACTGAAAGGTTCAAGCATTACCTAGCCTCAGCAAAATTCACAGCCTTTACTGACAATAATCCCTTGACACACCTGGAGACAGCCAGGTTAGGAGCCATGGAACAGCGTTGGGTGGCCAGACTGTCAAATTATCAGTTCACCATCAAGTATCGGGCAGGTCACAAGAACACTAATGCCGATGCCCTGTAAAGGATGCCCCACCAGTCAGACACACGAGGATGAAGTGGATGATTTAGATGAAGTTGAATTACCTGCTTTCCACCGAAGCGGAGTGGTCCACGAGCAACACGCTACCAGAAGATGTCATGGAAGGACGCTGAACCCTCTACCTCATCACAGCTGGTAGGAGACCCAGAACAGTGACCCAGTTGTCAGCCTCATCAAAAGACTGATAACCCAAGAAGGTTCTCACCTGGAGAAGGATGCTCCCCCACAATCTAAACACCTGTGGAATGAGAGAAGCCGGCTGTTCATCTACAGAGAGCTGAGCAGAAGGTATTTCAACCTCAAGACTCATGAAATGGTGTGGCAGATTGTTGTACCCCGGACGGATATCCAGATGGTGTTGGAGGCCTACCACGACCAAGCAGGTCACTTTGGCTGGAAGAAGCTGGAAACCCTGCTGAAGGACCGGTTCTATTGGGTTGGAATGCAGAGCTCCATAAAAAGGTGGTGCCGGAATTGTGGACCCTGTAGCCTCAGAAGGAAAGACTACGGCAGCCAGAAAGCACCCTTGCAGTCCATCAAAACAACCTAGCCCCTGGAGATTGTCGCTCTGGATCATGTCAAGCTGTCACCCAGCAGGTCAGGCTATTCCTATGCACTGACCATGGTGGATCATTATTCCCGATTCCTGATGGTAGCCCCTGTCAAGGATCTGACAGCAGAAACTGCAGCAAGAACATTCCAAGCATACTTCTGGAGGCCCCATGGATACCCGGACAAAGTGCTGATGGATCAAGGCCCTGCCTTTGAAGCCGAGCTGTTTAAAGAATTTTGTCATCTGTATGGGTGCAAGAAGATCCGGACTACGCCGTATCACCCTCAGACCAATGGTTTGTGTGAGAAAATGAACAACATCGTCATAGACCTGCTGAAAACCTTACTCTTGGAAGAAAGGAACCAGTGGCCAGACAAACTACCTGACCTGATAACAACAAAGATTTGCCATAAATAACAATTAATGAAAAAAGAGTGGGCAGTACTCTGTAGGGTAAACAGAATGCTGTCCACATGCAAGCTGAGCAAAAAGGCTTATTGAAAAAAGGAGCACAGCAATATTTTCTTGCATACAAATATCAAGGTTTTATTAATATAAAACACACAATGTGAATAAATTACATACAAGGAGATAGTGCCGGATGGTGTATTACATCATGGTAGGGTAAGTAAATTTTGTAAATTCATGGTATTAAAAGGTGACATAATTGCACAATGCCCATAGAGGCCACACTGTCAGTCTTAGATTGTAAACTGATCATCATAAAAATAACAGGCCAAGGTGACAATACATGCCATCAGTTCCCTGACACTTATATGAAAAAGTCCGCCCTCCCCTATAGCCACATTAGAAAAAACAATGCTAGTGACAGTGAATATTAGAAGTCATGGCAAAAGTAGCTCATACAGACCCACATCACAAAAAAGCAAAAAAGTGGCATAAGGAGAGGTAACCCACCTATGAAGCACCACTGGTCACAAGGGGAGCATGGAGGTGAAAAGAGGAAGGTCCGACGTACGTTTCGCGGCCCACGCCGCTTTCTCAAGGACAGAGAGTATGTATAAGAGTGACCCATGGTCACTCTATATACCCACAGTGATGCCCAAGAAATCCAGTCACGTGGTCAGCGCGGCGCGCACCCTGAAGTGGCCATCTAAAGCCAGGGGCGTGCCTCGGGGTCCACGTGATAATGTGGATGGTGACGCCAATATTGGCACGTGCGCACGGCGGTGAGATCACGCCGCGCTCACGCCCCAGCTGTCAGACTGCCCTAGGGCGCATGCGCACGATGAATCCCACACAGGCGCCGGGCGGCCGAAAGACGGCCGGGCGCACGCACGCACGCGCACGGTGGACCTATGCCCACAACCAATAGAATAAGATAATAAAAATTAACCCTATCAGGTAAGGGGTTGGATATAAATGACAAAAACAAATATTAGAAGAATTGGAGGAGGGGGGGGCCATAGTGCAAATGGAAAGAGAAGGACAAGATAACTAAAATATCAAAAAGTAATGGAATAAATCTGGCACATAGAAAACAAATATATCTCAAGCGTGTCATCTTGTCTTGTTAAGCCCGAATCCCATAACAACCTCCAATCCAATATAGACATCCAATTTCCACAATCATCCAGAATGGGCTGGGGTCATAGAAGATTTTTGTCTGGGGTACATAGATATACTCTAATAAAGGAGAAAATAAAAAAGGACAATAAGAAACACAATATAAAGTTAAAAACATGTAAAATACAAATCCCACTTGGGAACACCTCCCTCACTTCCATTGAGAAAAAGAGATGTTGAAATAAAGATGTACAGGGTCAGCTGCTAAGGTCACAAAAAATAGCAAAAACTCAGGGACTCATTGAGTCCATTGGGTGTCATTGTGCCCAATCGCATGATCCATTGTGCCTCTCTCTGGGCAAGCACTTTTTTGATGTTACACCCCCGAATCCCCATATGTATCACGTCGATACCACGCACCATAAAGGAGCGAGGGTTACAGTTATGTTTAATCCTAAAATGACGTGGGACGGTCTTAAGTAGTGTTAGATTTTCAGGTGAGCTGGCTGCCCCAATGTCGCTTACGTGCTCACGTTTACGTACACACAGTTCCCTGGAGGTCAACCCGACATAAATTAAAGGGCAACTGCAGGTAGCGTAATAGATGACACCCGTCGTGCCGCATGATATGTGATGTCTAATATCAAATGATCTATTGCCATCTGCGGAACAGAAACTAGTGCATCGAAGGACATTGGGGCAAGCCACACAGTGTCCACACTTAAAACTGCCCAAATTCGGACCCCTCGATCCAAAAGGGCGCGGTATCGGTGTCACATAATGACTGTTAACCATGATGTCTCTGAGACTGCGGCATCTCCTGGGTGTCATTGATGGAAAGTCCCTCAGGCATCCTCTCAGGGAGGGCTCCATCATCAAAATGTCCCAATGTTTACTTAGAATAGTTCTCATATTAGTCCATTTGTGGTTATAGGTAGAGATAAAGTGAATCAACTCCTCCCCCTCTGTTGAAGGTTTCTTAGGGTAGAGGAGAGAAGTACGAGGGGTCATCCTTTCCCTATTGAATCCCCTTTTAATGCAACTCTGACTATAGCCACGCTGTGTGAAACGATATTTCAGGTCTTGTGCCTGACGATCAAAATTTTGTTCCGTGGAGCAGATCCGCCTCATCCTCAGGAACTGTCCAACCGGGACAGCCCCAATAGTTGCTGGACTGTAGGCACACTCTGCGTGAATCAGAGAGTTGACTGCAGAGGGCTTCCTAAAAACATCTGTCTGAATACTCCCATTGATGTCAACATTAAGGGAGATGTCCAGGAAGTCCACTCTTTTGGTATCAAAGGCATATGTCAACCTTATATTATACCGATTCACGTTGAGAGAGTCCATGAACTCCCCGAGCTACTGGGCCGAGCCCCGCCACAAAAACAAAATGTCATCAATATATCTGAGCCAGCACAGCACATGGCTGGCAGCCAGCACACCCTCCCCTCCAAAAATCTCTCTTTCCCACTGCCCAAGGAAGAGATTGGCATAGGAGGGCGCACAGGCCGCCTCCATGGCTGTGCTCCGCTTTTGAAGGTAGAAAAAATCCTTGAAGACAACAAAATTGTGGGTCCGGACAAACTCCAGCAGCTCCAGGATGAGCTCACACATGGGGCCATCCAGATTGGAGGCCCCAAGGAAGAGGCGGACCGCATTTAGACCATCTGTATGGTTGATACTAGTGTATAAACTCTCTACGTCAGCAGTGACGAGGAGAGTTCCTTCATCCACAAAGACCCCATCGACCCTAGTGAGGACGTCCGTCGTGTCCTTCACATACGACGGCTAGGTTGCCACCAATGGTTTCAAATAGTGGTCGATGAACTTGCATATGGGTTCACACAGACCCCCAATGCCGGACACGATCGGGCGTCCCGGTGGGTCAACGGGGTCCTTGTGGATTTTTAGTAACAAATAAAAGGTCGGGATCCTGGGGAAGGCCACCGTCAATCCCTTCAAATCCTTTTTTGGTATAATTGCATCCTCAAAGGCCTGCATCAAAATGCCCTGAAGTTGTGATGAGAAGGAGGCCAAGGGACAAGATGTTAGTTTTGTATATGTTTGTGGGTCCGTCAATTGCCGGAATACCTCCTGTTCGTATTTCTGACTAGGCCAGATAACAATGTTACCCCCCTTTTCCGCCGCCTCAATAACTACGTCACTGATTGTTTGTAGTTGTTGTGTGTCAAATTATCGAATTTACGTTTCGTCGATAGCTTCATAAAATCCTCAGTGACAAGTCTAATAAAAATATCCACTGCTGGACAAAGGGACAAGGGGGGGAAACCTCGTAGATCTGGGCATAGTTGATTGGGGGAACCCACCTGACGGAAGGCTATTTTGTTCCTCTGATAGTTCCTCCAAACATCTCAAGGCCTCCTCCTCAGCCACCCCAATATCCAGGATTGCAGGACCCCTGTGGTGCAATTTTTTCAAGATGAGTTTGTGGGAAAATAGATGTAAATCCTTTATCGCTGAAAAAGAATTAAAGGTATTGGTGGGAGAGAAAGACAGCCCCCTCCCCAGGACCCCGACCTGTGCCTTGGTCAGAATATGAGAGGACAGATTGATTACCTGGAGCACCCCCTGGGAGGAGACAGCAGGGCCAACCATCATTGGGCCTTTGGTCTTATTAGCCTGTCTTGTCTGCATCTTACTGGGGACAGTCGATATTGTCAGACGAGGGCCCTGTGAAGTGGTTGGGTGGACCTCCTCTTGGGATATATTAGATTGTGCCAACCTGGATCTTGATCTTGAGTTCGAAACTACCTGACCTGGTAGATGTGTACAATCACATACCTGTGAGTTCTACTAATTGTACCCCAGCGTACCTCATGAGAGCAAGACCCAGAAAGTTGCCCATGGACCTGGAACTCAGAGTGGTAGAACCTGCAGCAGATATGTCCACTGAAGACTGAGATACAAATCGGCAAGAGCAGTACAGGAGAGTACAGGCCTGTGTCGAAGACAGTCTAAACAGAGTAAGGGAAAAACAAGAAGAACAGTACAATAAACATGAACCAGCAGGACCCTTGGCACCTGGAGAGATAGTGCTAAAGCGGAAAAGAAGAGGTCACAAGCTCGATGACCAGTGGGAAAGAGAGCCCTACACTGTGTTAAACTCCAGATTTGACAACAGTAAAACCTGCCTGATCAGTAAAGATGGAGGTAAAACAACCGCAACAGTCTCAAGAGACCTATGGTTTAAAATTTGCGCTAACGGTAGTGAATGCAGGAAGAAATTCGGGAGAATAAATAGCTAAAATGTACTTTATTGATACAAGTGCTTAAAAAGATTGTTTCTAAAATATTTAAAATAGTCAATATAAAGAATAAGTAAAATAAATAAATTGATAACTAAAAATGGTTATTGATTAATTGAGTGACTTTCCATCGGGTCTTGAGGTAGTCGATACTTGGGAGGTAGAAGGTTGAACCTTGTGAAAGAGGAACCGTGTTAGGAATTAGTAATACGGTATAGTTCTGTTTTGGGTATAATAGTTATAGTTGTCCTTTAGAGAGAGGACAACTATAACTATTATACCCAAAACAGAACAGGTCTACCTCAGGGTAAGTCTTAACCCTATCGCATCACCCAAGAACCGAGTATCTACAACACTATACCTAATTTCTCTACGTCCCTAGGACCTCGAGCCTTTTTAAGAAATTATCCTGGACCAGTCCACCCCAATAGCTGGCTCCCTGTGAATCACGGTCCAAGAAACACAACCTCACGTCGTTGTTCTTGTTGCCTGCTGATTGCCATACCAATAGCAGGTAAAGTACAACTCCCACTAGTAACCTTAGGTCAATCACTCTTAAGTTCTAACGAATTTTGTCCTGCACCTCAGGTACCTACCATCATCTCCCACTGACACTATAGAGTCCACCGCCGAAAGGCTTTCAAGGTTGTCACAAGGAGAAACAGACCGATCATAACAGGTAACCCATATAAAAACCAACCTACCAATAATTGACACCTTAAGCACCGTATTACTATACCGTATTACTAATTCCTAACACGGTTCCTCTTTCACCAGGTTCACCCTTCTACCTCCCAAGTATCGACTACCTCAAGACCCGATGGAAAGTCACTCTATTAATTAATCAATAACCATTTTTAGTTATCAATTTATTTATTTTACTTATTCTTTATATTAACTATTTTAAATATTTTAGAAACAATCTTTTTAAGCACTTGTATCAATAAAGTACATTTTAGCTATTTATTCTCCCGAATTTCTTCCTGCATTCACTACCGTTAGCGCGAATTTTAAACCATAGATTATTTTATCTAGTATATCTACTACGGACACTCAGTGGTTCCCTGTCCAGAAAATTTGCTGCCTTTGATAGTGAGTAGCCTAATAGCGCCTCCTACACCTACAACACTTTAGTCTCAAGAGACCATTTGAAAGTGTGCCCAGGTCTACTGAAGACAACGGAGGAAGAAGTACCTCCTATAGCACTGGAAGAACCCAAGGAAGGAGTGCTTCACACAGTTCTAGGAGATTTCCCTGCGGACTGGCCTCAACTTGATGGAGCAGTTTTTATACCCGCAATACACTTCTATCAGTCACAAGTAGAACCTGTGAGTACTCTGGAAGAACCTGCTCTGGAACAGGAAGAGTCCCCAGTCAGAGGAGGATCACCTGTTGAAGCAGAGCCTGAAGGTCCAGTAGACAGTGCACTTGGCAGTCCCACAGAGAGATTAATGCAGTTTTATAATCTACCAGCACGTACAACTGCTAGATTACCAGAAAGTGCATGCACAGACACTAGAAACACCCCAGTGCTACGGAGATCCACACGCAGCACACAAGGACAAATCCCTGCCAGGATTAGAGAATAAGCACGAAGTGCCTACATTATAAATAGTTACCCAGTTGGGTATTGCCTATTGTTTATTGTATGAACTGAAATAATATGTGCATTTAGTTACCCGTAAGGTTAAAAAGACTTGTAGGCTGAGGACTATGAGCAGCCAAAAACTGTCCTTGTAAATAGTTGCACTCATCAAAAGTGCCTCCTTATAAGACCACAGAACAAAAACCTGTTTGGCAAGGCTGAATACATGGTCCAGCACCTGGATCACTTATGCCCTGTAGCCACGCCCAGGGCCTACGTTGAGAGTTTGCAGGCGGGTCCCTCATGTTACTCATTTTTGCACTTTCTTCGGTGAAATGGACACCTGGTTACGGGACATATTGTAACTTTATTATTATTATTGTTATTATTATTATAATTATTGTTGTTACCTGTTTTGAAAAAAATGCTTCAGTCCAGGAACACTGAATTGTACTAGGGGGGAATGTGGCACCCTGCTATACCACAGGTACCACAGGACCCAAAAGGGTGCATGGTCGGACTTCTCCACAAAAGGCCCTCATTACAAACAAACACATCCACCCTTCCACCTCATACCATCAGAGGGAGCCCGTTAGGGATATATATATGGAGGGTGGAGCCAGGCTGTTCGGTGAGTCAGTAGTTCAGAGAGTGTGCTGCCACAGAGAGCAGTGAAGATGCAGCATGTCTGCTGCTGAATTGAGGGCCCTGAGCGTGGCCGGAGGCAGTAAGGAGAGGAGAGAGGAGTTGAGGGGGCAGAGCAGCATCATAGGCTCACCCCCGAGTATACAAACCGGACACCGGGTCCGCGCCTACAGGGTCCCTTTATACCCAGTAGGGATCACCAGCATACCAGGAGGACTACAAGTCCCTGGCTGACCTGAAGCTAAACACATTACAGGACCAGGAACCACGAAGGCCCCGGCGCCCAGGGATAGTGGTTGCCAGCGGAAGGTCCTACTACAAAGCGACAAGTGAAGAGAGCAAAACGACACAGAAGCTAGGCCCAGTTGCAGGCTGGCCAGGAGCTTAGAGAGGGAGACACAGACCAGGAGGCCCTATACCCGCTCACTGGGGAGGAGTCCTGAAGTGCACCCTTCCTACCGAGTACCTTGGACCGTACCTGACATCCGCACCATTAAAGGTATTGAAGCGAATCCCCTGTCTCTGTCAGTTACTCCTGCTGCGCCATCCCGGCTGCACTACAAGCCCCAGCATCACCACCCACCGTCAAACTCTACACTGCCCTGAGGCTCGCTCCACCTGTGGGGAGCTGTTCCATCCTAGCTGCCTATCAACTGCCTCAGAGGTCTGCAGCAGCGCTGGTACAAATTGCCAGAAACCACAGGTGGCGTCACAATCAAACTACAAATCCCACATAAACTATCCCCTTTTTGTTGATCGCCCTGGGCCACCGACCGGGCCAGCCACTGTGACATATTCCCCCCCAGCATCCATAGGCCTGGACACCAAGTACCCCGCTGCCCTGGGGGCGCGTCATCTCCACACACATTGTGGTTATTCTTTTGAATCCAGCCCTGTTGAGAATACACAAGCCATTGCTGTAGTTTGTGTACTGCTAATGCCATTGGCAAGACTTGACACCAAGCTCCATTCAAAAGTTTATACATATTAGTACAAAGCATATAGAAATGTATTGCCTTTCCATATACAGTAAGTAAATGTAACTGGAAGATGTAACTCAGTTACATTCAGTAAATTACTTCCTACAGATCATTCACAAGGGTAATATAATCATACTACATTTTTCACTGAATTTATGTGAGCATAAATCACCCCTCCCTTACCAAAAGTGACCTATTCATATTTGTTTCTATATAAACAGAATCATAAAACTGCTTTCAGCGATGATTCAGAAATATCTAACATATGCATAATGTAGATAAGAAGAACATTTGTGTATACATTTTTGTGTTTATAATGTACATATATTTTACAAGAAAATTATTAGTGGAATCTTATGTTGAAAGTCAACTTATCATCTGTTTACATGACATAAATGAAATGTTAGAACTATTTTTTCATTAAAAAGCGCATTAAGATCACTAAGGCACTACCAAGGGAGTCTTGTAAAGTTGTGTTCACTTAAAGTTAGGTTGACTCATGATCCATCAGATAGGTAGATGGTAGCTTCTATCCAAAAATCCTTCCCATTTGCATTTAATCCAAATACATTTTAAAAAATAGTTACCATTGAGGAATGGAAAAGGATGCCAGTTTGGCTGTGTATATTACTTTAGCAGATTAAATAGATAAGCAAAGTTGAGTAAAGAAAATTAGAAATAGAGGGATGATGAATAGAGATGAACGAACCAGAACAGTAAAGTTCGGGGTCCGTACCGAACATCTGCTGTTCTGGCACAGACCCCAAATACGGACTTTCTCAGAAAGTTTGAGTTACTGTTCGGGTTCAGGTGTTTCCCGCATTGTCATCTGTGTGACAGCGCAGGAAACACAGGCTCTGATCGGTGGTAACATCGTTACCCTGGTCAGAGCGCTGTGAGTTCATGCCGACAGATGTCAGCATGATCCCACAGCTGTGACGGTGACCCGTGCTAAAAAGCTTACTGCGGGTCATAGGCGCTGGCTGATGGGACTACTACCACCATCAGCTGGCACCTGCTGTCATGGGAAATAGCGTTCACTGGCTGGATGAGAGCAGTAGTCTCTTCTCAGCGGCGCCTGTGCTGAAAGTAAAAATAAATAAATAAATAAAATTAATTTAAAAAAATTAAAATAAAAAATAACACATTATACTCACAACTTGTCCCCGATGTCCTCGTCCCCTGCAAGTATAAAAAATTAAAAAAAACATATACTCACCTTACACCTAATCCCTGAAGCCTTTGTCTCCTGAAATAAAGATAAAATAATAAAACACCATAATCCTCAGCTGTCCACCGTATTCCATATAATCCTAGTGTCCCACGTCGATCTCATGAATAGAACATCCACATTGTGAAATGTGACCACTCTATTCAGCAGCCGCGATACACTGACAGGAGCGCGATTGCCCCAGTCAGTGTATAGCGCTGAGTAGCCGGCAGAGAGGTCAGATGAGTTTATCAGCTGACCTCACTTACAGCACTACTGCTGAGTAGGAATATCTCAACAAGCAGTAGTGCTGTATCAGTGTGTAGCCTGCTATCCTCTAGAACAGTCACATCAATGACTGCTGATGTGACTGCTCTAGCGGTGACCCAGATTGCCGTGGGACAATCTGGATTATCATCGCATCGGACAAGTGAGGGACATGTTTTTTTTTATTTTATTTTTGTTACAGGAGACGAGGGCGTCAATAGAATTGGCGTTAGGTAAGTATTCTTTTTGTTAATTAAGAATCAAATAAAATTGTGTGTGCTTTTTATTAAAAATAAAGGACTTTTTTTCTGGCTATGTCTTTATTTCTCAAATTTTATTATAGAATTAGTAATGGGGGCGTTTTATAGACACCTCTCCGTTACTAACCTGGGCTTCATGTCTGCCAACAATACAAGGCTGACATGAACCCCAACCCTATTACCCCACTTGCCACTGCTACACGGCAGTGGGAAGAGCAGAAGCTAAGCGACAGATTTGGCGCATCTTATGGATGCGCCTTTTCTGGGGCAGCTGACAGCTGATATTATTAGCCTCAGAGGGGGCTAGTATCCATGGCCCCTATCCTGGCTATTAATATCAACCCACAGCTGTCTGTTTAGCCTTTGCTGATTAGATTTTATAGGGGGACCCTACGTCAATTTTTTTCTGGGGCCCCCCTGTAAACTATGCATCTATCTATCTATTATTTATCTATCTATCTATTATCTATCTAGCAGTCTATCTACAGTTAGGTCCATATATATTTGGACAGAGACAAAATTTTTCTAATTTTGCTTCTAGACATTACCACAATGAATTTAAAACAAAACAATTCAGATGCAGTTGAAGTTCAGACTTTCAGCTTTAATTTGAGGGTATCCACATTAAAATTGGATGAAGGGTTTAGGAGTTTCAGCTCCTTAACATGTGCCACCCTGTTTTTAAAGGGACCAAAAGTAATTGGACAATTGACTCCAAGGCTATTTCATGGACAGGTGTGGGCAATCCCTTCGTTATGTCATTCTCAATTAAGCAGATAAAAGGCCTGGAGTTGATTTGAGGTGTGGTGCTTGCATTTGGAAGGTTTTGCTGTGAAGTAAACATGCGGTCAAAGGAGCTCTCCATGCAGGTGAAACAAGCCATACTTAAGCTGCAAAAACAGAAAAAACCCATCCGAGAAATTGCTACAATATTAGGAGTGGCAAAATCTACAGTTTGGTACATCCTGAGAAAGAAAGAAAGCACTGGTGAACTCATCAATGCAAAAAGACCTGGGCACCCACGGAAGACAACAGTGGTGGATGATCGCAGAATAATCTCCATTGTGAAGAGAAACCCCTTCACAACAGCCAACCAAGTGAACAACACTCTCCAGGAGGTAGGCGTATCAATCTCCAAATCTACCATAAAAGAGAAGACTGCATGAAAGTAAATACAGAGGGTTCACTGCACGGTGCAAGCCACTCATAAGCATCATGAAAAAAAAGGCTAGATTGAACTTTGCTAAAAAAAACATCTGAAAAAGCCAGCACAGTTCTGGAAGAACATTCTTTGGACGAAGGCGTGGTACAGCTCATGATCCAAAGCAAACCACATGATCTGTAAAACACAGCGGAGGCAGTTTGATGGCTTGGGCTTGCTTGGCTGCCAGTGGCACTGGGTTAATAGTGTTTATTGATGATGTGACACAGGACAGAAGCAGCCGAATGAATTCAGATGTATTCAGAGTCATACTGTGTGCTCAGATCCAGCCAAATGCAGCCAAACTGATTGGTCATCGTTTCATGCTACAGATGGACAATGACCCAAAACATAAAGCCAAAGCAACTCAGGAGTTTATTAAAGCAAAGAAGTGGAATATTCTTGAATGGCCAAGTCAGTCACCTGATCTCAACCCAATTGAGTATGCATTTCACTTGTTAAAGACTAAACTTCAGACAGAAAGGCCCACAAACAAACAGCGACTGAAAACCACCGCAGTGAAGGCCTGGCAGAGCATCAAAAAGGAGGAAACACAGCGTCTGGTGATGTCCATGAGTTCAAGAATTCAGGCAGTCATTGCCAACAAAGGGTTTTCAACCAAGTACTAGAAATGAACATTTTATTTACAATTATTTAATCTGTTCAATTACTTTTGGTCCCTTTAAAAACAGGGTGGCACGTGTTAAGGAGCTGAAACTCCTAAACCCTTCATCCAATTTTAATGTGGATACCCTCAAATGAAAGCTGAAAGACTGAACTTCAACTGCATCTGAATTGTTTTGTTTAAAATTCATTGTGGTAATGTCTAGCACCAAAATTAGAAAAATGTTGTCTATGTCCAAATATATATGGACCTAACTGTATCTAGCAGTCTATCTGTCTGTTTATCTATCATCTATATATCTATTACTTATCTACAGTATCTATATAACTATCTATTCATAGACTGATAGATAGATAGATAGATAGATAGATAGATACATGTGCTTCTCACTAAATTAGAATATCATCAAAAAGTTAATTTATTTCAGCTTTTCAATACAAAAAGTGAAACTCATATATTATATAGAGTCATTACAAACAGAGTGATCTATTTCAAGTGTTTATTTCTGCTAATGTTGATGATTATGGCTTACAGCCAATGAAAACACAAAAGTCATTATCTCAGTAAATTAGAATACTTTATAACAACAGCTTGAAAAATGTTTTTTAAATCCGAAATGTTGGCCTACTGAAATGTATGTTCAGTAAATGCACTCAATACTTCGTCGAGGCTCTATTTGTATCAATTACTGAGTCAATGTGGAGTGACATGGAGGCAATCAGCCTGTGGTACTGCTGAGGTGTTATGGAAGCCCAGGTTGCTTTGATAGCAGCCTTCAGCTCGTCTGCATTGTTGGGTCTGGTGTCTCTCATCTACCTCTTGACAATACCCCATAGATTCTCTATGGCAGAGGTCCCCAACCGCCGGTCCGCGGACCAGGACCGGGCCGTTGGGGTTTTTCAGCCGGTCCGCGGGGAGAGGGGGCCCCTCCAGCCTCCAGCAGGGCCGCCATCAGGGCATGACTGCCCTGACTCCAGTATGGGGCCCGGCCGGTAGGAGCCCCCTCGGAGCCCCCCTCTTGTGCGTCTCTCTCCTCATGGGGCCCCCGGCCGCATGCTAAGCGCCGGGTCCGGGACATCTTAGCGCTGCTGCGACAGCACCTTCATGATTCCCCTGACTTCCGGTCATGTGACGGCGCCGTCACATGGCCGGAAGTCAGGAGAACCTGGTGTCAGCGATTTGGACGAGTGCCAGGATTCTGCAGGGATCGCATGGGGGTAAGTATAACAAGTTTTATTTTTTTTAAAATACAATTAACTAGGAGTGGGGGGAATGGGAGATGCACATGGGGGGAGGGGAGAGATGAGAGATGCACATGGGGGAGGGGAGAGATGAGAGATCCACATGGGGGGGAGGGGAGAGATGAGAGATGCACATGGGGGAGGGGAGAGATGAGAGATCCACATGGGGGGGAGGGGAGAGATGAGAGATGCACATGGGGGAGGGGAGAGATGAGAGATCCACATGGGGGGGAGGGGAGAGATGAGAGATGCACATGGGGGAGGGGAGAGATGAGAGATCCACATGGGGGGAGGGGAGAGATGAGAGATGCACATGGGGGGAGGGGAGAGATGAGAGATGCACATGGGGGGAGGGGAGAGATGAGAGATGCACATGGGAGGGAGGGGAGAGATGAGAGATGCACGGGGGGGTGAGAGATGCACGGGGGGATGAGAGATGCACGGGGGGTGGATGAGAGATGCACGGGGGGTGGATGAGAGATGCACGGGGGGTGGATGAGAGATGCACGGGGGGGTGAGAGATGCACGGGGGGGATGAGAGATGCATGGGGGGTGGATGAGAGATGCACGGGGGGGTGAGAGATGCACGGGGGGGATGAGAGATGCACGGAGTGGATGAGAGATGCACGGGGGGTGGATGAGAGATGCATGGAGGGGGATGAGAGATGCACGGAGGGGGATGAGAGATGCACGGGGGTGAGCTGCACATGGGGGGGTGAGAGATGCACATGGGGGGGTTATGTTTACATAACTTTGTTGCCTTATGAAGGGCGGGGGGGGCCCCCAAAAATTTCTTGCACAGGGGCCCACTACAGTCTGTGTCCGCCCCTGGGATGAAGTAAATGCAGCTGAACAGCAGCTGTCAGGACAGCTGCCCTGTCCTGCTGCAGGGCGTGATGGGGCCTCAGTGATGCGGCTCCTGGCACAGCACATTATGTGGGGCTCCTGGCATAGCTCCTGGCGGGGACCTGGTCTACACTATATGATAAGTATGCACTAAACTCCAAATACCTCCATTACCCCGCCCCCATATGACCAAAGCCCCGCCCACCCCACCCCCTCCTTGCTGGGCCATGGAAAAATGATCTTGCTTCAAGCCGGTCCCTGGTGCAAAAAAGGTTGGGGACCACTGCTCTATGGGGTTAAGATCAGGCGAGTTTGCTTGCCAATCAAGCACAGTGGTACTGTTGTTTTTAAACCAGGTATTGGTACTTTTGGCAGTGTGGACAGATGCCAAGTCCTGCTGGAGAATGAAATTTCCATCTCCTAAAAGCTTGTCGGCAGAGGGAACCATGAAGTGCTCTAAAATTTCCTGATAGACGGCTGCGCTGACTTTAGTCTTGATAAAACACAGTGGACCTATACCCGCAGATGACATGGCTCCCCAAACCATGACTGATTGTGGAATTTTCACACTAGACCTCAAGCAGCTTGGATTGTGTGCCTCTCCACTCTTGCTCCAGACTCAAGGAACTTGATTTCCAAATGAACTGCAAAATTTACTTCCATCTGAAAACAACACCTTGGACCACTGAGCATCAGTCCAGGTCTTTTTCTCCTTGGCCCAGTTAAGACGCTTCTGGCGTTGTCTATTGGTCGTGAGTGGCTTGACACAAGGAATGCGACACTTGTAGCCCATGTCCTCGATACGTCTATGTGTGGTGGCTCTTGAAGCAATGACTCCAGCAGCAGTCTACTCCTTGTGAATCTCCCCCAAATTTTTGAATGGCCTTTTCTTAACAATCCTTTCAAGGCTGCGGTTATACCGGTTGCTTGTGCAACTTTTTCTGCCACACTTTTTCCTTTGCTCAACTTTCCATCAATATGCTTGGATACAGCGTTCTGTGAACAGCCAGCTTCTTTAGCAATGACCTTTTGTGGCTTACCCTCCTTGTGGAGTGTGTCAATGACTGCCTTCTGGACATCGGTCAAGTCAGCAGTCTTCCCCATGATTGTGGAACCTACAGAAACAGAGTAAGGGACCTTGTTAAAAGCTTAGGAAGCCGTTGCAGGTGTCTTTTGTTAATTATTCTAATTTACTGAGATAATGACTTTTGTGTTTTCATTGGCTGTAAGCCATAACCATCAACATTAACAGAAATAAACACTTGAAATAAATCACTTTGTTTCTAATGACTATATAATATATGAGTTTCACTTTTTGTATTGAAATACTGAACTAAATTAACTTTTGATGATATTCTAATTAAGTGAGAAGCTCTTGTACATAGATAATAGATATATAGATACAGTACAGACCAAAAGTTTGGACACACCTTCTAATTTAAAGATTTTTCTGTATTTTCATGACTATGAAAATTGTACATTCACACTGAAGGCATCAAAGCTATGAATTAACACATGTGGAATTATATACTTAGCAAAAAAGTGTGAAACAACTTAAAATATGTCTTATATTCTAGGTTCCTCAAAGTAGCCACTTTTTGCTTTGATGACTGCTTTACACACTCTTGGCATTCTCTTGATGAGCTTCAAGAGATAGTCACCGGAAATGGTTTTCACTTCACAGGTGTGCCCTGTCAGGTTTAATAAGTGGGATTTCTTGCCTTATAAATGGGGCTGGGACCATCAGTTGTGTTGTGCAGAAGTCTGGTGGATACACAGCTGATAGTCCTACTGAATAGACTGTTAGAATTTTTATTATGGCAAGAAAAAAGCAGCTAAGTAAAGAAAAATGAGTGGCCATCATTACTTTAAGAAATGAAGTTCAGTCAATGAGAAAAATTGGGAAAATTTGAAAGTGTCCCCAAGTGTAGTTGCAAAAACCATCAAGCGCTACAAAGAAACTGGCTCACATGAGGACCGCCCCAGGAAAGGAAGACCAAGAGTCACCTCTGCTTCTGAGGATAAGTTTATCCGAGTCACCAGCCTCAGAAATCGCAGGTTAACAGCAGCTCAGATTAGAGACCAGGTCAATGCCACACAGAGTTCTAGCAGCAGACACATCTCTTCAACAACTGTTAAGAGGAGACTTTGTGCAGCAGGCCTTCATGGTAAAATAGCTGCAAGGAAACCACTGCTAAGGACAGGCAACAAGCAGAAGAGACTAATTTGGACTAAAGAACACAAGGAATGGACATTAGACCAGTGGAAATCTGTGCTTTGGTCTGATGAGTCCAAATTTGTGATCTTTGGTTCCAACCACCGAGTCTTTGTGCGACGCAGAAAAGGTGAACGGATGGACTCTACTTGCCTGGTTCCCACCATGAAGCATGGAGGAGGAGGTGTGATGTTGTGGGGGTGCTTTGCTGGTGACACTGTTGGGGATTTTTTCAAAATTGAAGGCATATTGAACCAGCATGGCTACCACAGCATCTTGCAGCGCATGCTATTCCATCCGGTTTGCGTTTAGTTGGACCATCATTTATTTTTCAACAGGACAATGACCCCAAACACACCTCCAGGCTGTGTAAGGGCTATTTGACCAAGTAGGAGAGTGATGGGGTGCTACGCCAGATGACCTGGCCTCCACAGTCACCAGACCGGAACCCAATTGAGATGGTTTGGGGTGAGCTGGACCGCAGAGTGAAGGCAAAAGGGCCAACAAGTGCTAAGCATCTCTGGGAACTCCTTCAAGATTGTTGGAAGACCATTTCCTGTGACTTCCTCTTGAAGCTCATCAAGAGAATTCCAAGAGTGTGCAAAGCAGTCATCAAAGCAAAAGGTGACTACTTTGAAGAACCTAGAATATAAGACATATTTTCAGTTGTTTCACACTTTTTTGTTAAGTATATAATTCCACATGTGTTAATTCATAGTTTTGATGCCTTCAGTGTGAATATACAATTTTCATAGACATGAAAATACAGAAAAATCTTTAAATTAGAAAGTGTGTCCAAACTTTTGGTCTGTACTATATATAGATAATGGATAGAAGGATAGATAGATAAATAAATATATGGATAGATAAATAATAGATAGACTGCTAGATAATCAGGGAACACTCAATTGTCACATCCTAGATCTGAATGAATGAAATATTCTCATTGAATACTTTGTTCTGTACAAAGTTGAATGTGCAGACAACAAAATCACACAAAAATCATAAATGGAAATCAAATTTATTAACCAATGGAGGCCTGGATTTTGAGTCACCCCCAAAATTAAAGAAGAAAAACACACTACAGGCTGATCCAACTTTGATGTAATGTCAAAATGAGGCTCAGTATTGTGGCCTCCACGTGCCTTTATGACCTCCCTACAACGCCTGGGCATGCTCCTGATGAGGTTGCGGATGGTCTATTGTAGGATCTCCTCCCAGACCTGGACTAAACCATCCGCCAACTCCTGGACAGTCTTTGGTGCAACGTGATGTTGGTGGATGGAGCGAGACATGATGTTCCAGACGTGCTCAATCGGAGGCAGGTCTGGGGAACGGACGGGCCAGTGCATAGCTTCAATGCCTTCATCTTGCAGGAACTGCTGACACACTCCAGCCACATAAGGTCTGGCATTATCCTGCATTAGGAGGAACCCAGAGCCAACCGCACCAGCATATGGTCTCACAAGGGGTCTGAGGATCTAATCTCGGTACCTAATGGCAGTCAGGCTACCTCTGGCGAGTACATGGAGGGCTGTGCGGCCCTCCAAAAAATTCCACCCCACACCATTACTGACCCACTGCCAAACCGGTCATGCTGATGGATGTTGCAGGCAGCAGATCGCTATCCACGCGTCTCCAGACTCTGTCACGTCTGTCACATGTGCTCAGTGTGAACCTGTTTTCATCTGTGAAGAGCACAGGGCGCCAGTGGCGACTTTGCAAATCCTGGTGTACTGTGGCAAATGACAAGCGTCCTGCAAGGTGTTGGGCTGTGAGGACAACCCCCATCTGTGGACGTCGGGCCCTCATACCACCCTCATAGAGTCGGTTTCTAACCGTTTGTGCAGACACATGCACATTTGTTGCCTGCTGGAGGTCATTTTGTAGGGCTCTGGCAGTGCTACTCCTGTTCCTCTTTGCACAAAGGCGGAGGTAGCGATCCTGCTTCTGGGTTGTTGCCCTACTACGGCCCCCTCCACGTCTCCTGGTGTGCTGGTCTGTCTCCTGGTAGTGCCTTCAGCCTCTGGACACTTCGCTGACAGACACAGAAAACCTTCTTGCCACAGCTCGCATTGATGTGCCATCCTGGTTGAGATGCACTACCTGAGCAACGTCTGTGGGGTGTAGAGTCCGTCTCATGCTACCACGAGTGTGAAAGCACAACCAACATTCAAAAGTGACCAAAACATCAGCCAGAAAGCATTGGTACTGAGATGTGGTCTGTGGTCCCCACCTGCAGAACCACTCCTTTATTGAGGGTGTCTTGATAATTGCCAATAATTTCCATCTATTGTCTATTCTATTTGCACAAGAGCATGTGAAATTGATTGTCAATCAGTGTTGCTTCCTAAGTGTACAGTTTGATTTCACAAAAGTTTGATTTACTTGGAGTTAAATGCTGTTGTTTAAGTGTTCCCTTTATTGTTTTGAGCAGTGTATATATCCATATATCTATCTATGGATAGATAGATAATAATAGCCAGGGAAGGGGCCATGAATACTAGCCCCCTCCGAGGCTAGTAATATCAGCTTTCAGCTGCCCCAGAAAATGTGTTTCCTGTGCTGTCACGCAGATGACAGCGTGGGAAACAGATATGTTCAGGTCCCCCATTAATATGAATGGGGTCCGTGATCAGGTTCGGATACTGTCCTGGTACCTGAACCCGAACTTTTAATAAACTGTTCAGCGTTCTGCTCAGTTAGCCGAACCTGAACAATCACGGGCTCGCTCATCACTAGTGATGAAAAACAGTTTTTGGAGGTTACATTATAAACAGTGAACTTGAGCATTTATGGGTCAAATTTTCAAAATGATAAAGGCTCATACAGACAACCATTTTTTTTTCATACAAGAAAACTTAGACTTGCATTGTAGATTTTGATCCGACACTTGGATAAATATTGGACATGTCTATCCGAGTGGTTCGCAAAACAAAAAGGGACATGCGAACAGCCCCATAGACTGTCATATGTATGAGTTCTATTTGTGAACCCACACATGAGACCTAGTTTAAAGGAACCCTGACAGTTCGTACACTGGCGGCATGATTTCAGCCATATACTTTTAACTCTGAAATGCTGCGGTGTTTTAGAGAAAAACAGTGAGCTATGGTCTCATCACTCCAAAGTACAGAGTCTTCATATTTTTCAGCATGGGGTCTGGCAAATTGTAGTAATGCTTTTGTGCATGAACTTTAAGAGAAACTTCTTTCATGACACCCATGCCGTATTGTGTCATGGGAACATTTAATCTACTATCTACTTCTTTGACTAACTGCAGTGAATTTGCATGTTGATTTTCTTCAACGCTACTCATCAGAAGACTCTCCTGTATAGGTTGCGACAAAGTCACTGGCAGAGTGCTGGAGGGGAGTTATGCGTCACTGAGGCTATTAGCTTCAGTCATTTAAACCAAAGAAGTTTTGCTCCAGCATACTAAGTGTTTAGAGGGGTTAAGCAGCCATTTTAATGGCTGGGTTTTTGAGAACAATAATAGAGCGGGTGGAAGGTTGTTCTCCATATTTCCACCCCATGGTGTGGTCTGGAGTTTAAATAGACGGCCTGCTGAGGCATTCAGAGTTCAGTGTATCTGGAGAGGATAGCTCCAGAGAGAGAGGAGCTTGTGTTTGTGCTAACCCTGTGTTAGGGGGAGCGGTTGCAAACAACTTTATTTAATGGAACGCAACCGACCCCGGGGTCCGCGATGCAGCCTAGAGGACTGCTGCCGAACACTTCCCGGGTGGAAAGGCAAACGACAACTAAAAGATAAACCCTTCCATGTTAACTACACACCGGACAGGGTATAGTGGTACGCTCTATCTCCGTTTACTGCACGGAGGAGAGAGCGACGGGCGATGCACCTAACAAATATCTTAGCCCTTCGTGTTAATGCACACGGAAGGGTAAGACGGTACGCACATTCTCCAAGAACCGCAGGGAGACATGTGACCGGACTATGAGCAGTAGCCCTGTCTTCGGTACAGGCGCTACGCTATAGGAGACGGCGCTAGCGTGCGGGTGATTCCCGCCGGGTATTCGAGCACTCAGCCGGCGTGCTACCAGACTGAGCAAACCCGCTCCACTTAGCTCACAGGCGGCTCGGGGTGTAAGGCGAACCCCCTAGTTAGAGTCAGTCAGCGAGGCGAAGCTACCTGCCTACTTAAAGCTATGACTCTTTGAGCCCGGCCTGCCTAGCTAAAGCTATGGCTCTTTGAGCCCGGCCTGCCTAGCTAAAGCTATCGCTCTATGAGCCCGGAGTAAGCGTGCACACCACAAACAGCTAGCTCAAATGATCTGAGCGCGTCGCCATTTTTGTGGGCGGGCCTTTTAAAGATTAAGCCCTGCCCACCAACGCGCCATTGGTGACGATAGCCATGGACCAATCAGGCGGTGCCAGGTCACCGGGTCAGGTGGGTGCCAATCCACCAATCATGATCCGCCAGGTCACAGACATGCTCAGTGCGGCAAATCCTGGACTTAGATTCCATAAGCCCTGTCTCCCTCTGCAACCCAGGCTTAACACTGCTAGGCACCACTACCTGGGAGACCAACAGTGCTCGTGGCTGGAGTGAAATGGGAGACCACAGAAGATCCTGGACCCATTTCAAATCCAGCACCAGACCAACGCCTAACACCCTGAGTGGCCGGATCCCCGCAGATGTATGGACTGTGTACATTTTCCTTTTGCTCTGCCACCATGCCAGAAAGGCAATGTTTATTTTGATGAACGCTACATTGGTTTATGTCATATTTTAATAAACCAGTAAAAAATCGAAAAAGACAGCTTTCCTGTGTCTACCTCCATGTGAAGCTGAGTGAGCCAATCTACCACAATGTGTTAACTTCTGTGTTTGACCTGGATTTCTCTGTGAAATGGTTGCAGTTTTATCTTTGTCAACTGTTTGTGTCACATTTGCTACATTATTCTGACTGATAAGTAAAGCTTTGCTGATCTTCTGAGATCCTTCAGCTATTTTGTGTAAAGAAAGTACTGTCTTTCTTAGGTCTTGTGTCATTTCTCTTCTGTGTGTTGCCATTGCTGACAGCATGACATGGGAAGGGGTTTTCTTTGTTAATTAACACTTTTTTTTATATTCAACTGTCTACTGGACACATGTTCAATGCATAATTAGACTTACCTGCGATTGAATACTTTAGATTTGTTCCTAAGACTTTCATTGGGGTATACACATTTTTGCAACATGGTCTTGAATTAATTTTTTAGGAAAACTACTTTTTTTGGTGTGCAAAATAACAAATGTTGTTTGCAATCAATGGTCCACATTTGTGGGATTATTTTGTAATATGGTATTTCATATAACATGTTTATTCTGAAAGGAAACTAAAGATATTCTGCCAAATGTGTTGGTTTGTACTCATTTATGCTGAGCACTGTATGGGCCCTTCACAGTCCAATAGCTTATAAAAATGCACAATAACATGTGTTTTGGTGGTGGAAATGGGCCCCCTTGCCACTTGGGTCTGTGTAGGATTTCACAGATTGAACCTATGGTATGTCTTCTCCTGAGCTCCTACCTATATAGTTGGTACCTTCCAGAAAAGAGAATCTCACTAGATTTTGTGCTCATTATGGAAAAATTAATGTAAAACCTGGTAAAATAGCTAAATCAGCTTATTTTCTAATGAAATGTATTTGAGAAAAGTAATATAATTTCATCTACTGACACTTATTGTGTTTTTTGAGAACCAATATGTCCACTTTAAAGAGGTTATCCAATACTTTTACATTGATGGCCTATCCTTAGGATAGATCATCAATGTCTGATCGGCCGGGGTCTGACACCCGACACCCCTGCTTATCAGATGTTATTGGTGGCGGTGGCCGCCAGCCGGAAGTACTTGCTTGAGGAGCTGGCCATCTACTTGTAGTGGTCAGGGCTTGGTACTGCACATCTGCCTTCTATTTAAAATAGATAGGAGGCAGATATGCAGTACCAAGCCCCGGTCACTACAAATAGATGGCCAGCTCCGCAAGTAAGTATTCCTGGCCAGCGGCCGCCACCATCAATGACAGCTGATCGGTGGAGGTGCCGAGTGTCGGACCCGGCCAATCAGATATTGATGGGTCCGCAATATAAAAATAAAGGACAACCTTTTTAAGTGCTTTTAAGCATCTAGAAAGATACATTTGCTAAGATAATTCAGTAATCCGCTAATTGTTTTTATTTACAATGCATCTAAACTATACATTAAACATGTCAGGCAAATCCAGGCCAGATAAGTAAATATTTCCCTCAGCAGTTTTCAGTAAAATGTGTTTTTCTAAAGTTTAAAAAACAAAGGTTGCTGACGTAATGCAAAGATGTACCAGGTCCACCGGGCTCTTGGTGTTTTTATTTATTGTTTTGATTCAGAGCTTGAAAGTTCTTTACGTCAAGTGATTAGACAAAACATAGCATTCAAATGATAAGCTTTAGAAGGCTGAATGCCTAAAGTTTTTATGACACAGGAAGTGGCTAGGAAAATTTAATTTTAACAATAGAAGAACTAAAAAGTAAAACTTTTAAATGAGATTGGCCATTTCCTCTTTAATTTAACAAATATATTGATGACTTTATTTTGTTTCATGTGCTACAGTAACATAGTAACATAGTTTGTAAAGCCGAATAAAGACTTGCGTCCATCAAGTTCGACCTGTTAGTTCTGTAATTGCTAAAGTTGATCCAGAGGAGGGCAAAAACCCCAAATGATTTAGCCAATCTTCACCTGAGGAAAAATTCCCTCCCGACTCTGAAACCAGCAGTCAGAATAAATCCCTCTATCAACCTACTATTTTATTTTATTTTTAAGTATACGCTGAAATCTGCCTGGTATCTAGAAATGCATCCAGTCCCCGCTTGAACTGGTGTAGTGAATCCGACATTACCGTCTCCTCACTCAGTGAATTCCATATTCTCACTGCTCTTACCGTAAAGAACCCCTTCCTATGCTGGTGCTGAAACCTTTTCTCTTCCAGTCTTAGTGAATGCCCTCTTGTTACCATAATATCCCTCCTTTTTAACAAATCCCGGGCAAGATCTCTATACTGTCCCCTAACATATTTGTACACATTTATTATGTCCCCCCTCAACCTTCTCTTTTCCAGGCTGAATAGTCCTAGTTTTGCCAACCTCTCTGGCTATTGCAGTCCCTCCATTCCCTTTATTAATTTTGTTGCCCTCCTTTGTACCTTTTCAAGCTCATTTATATCCTTTCTATATATTGGGGCCCATAACTGAGCACAGTATTCCAAGTGTGGTCTGACCAGTGCTTTGTACAGTGGAAGAACAATGTTCTCATACTTTGCAGCTATACCTCTTCTGATACATCCCATTACCCTGTTTGCCCTTACAGCAGCGGCCTGACTTTGGTGCACTCCAATTTAGTTTGCTATCAATCAAGATGCCCCAGTCCTTCTCCATCTCTGAATTCCCCAATGATTTCCCATTCAGTGAGTTCTGGTGACTTCCATTTTTCCTTCCCATATGTATGACCTTACATTTCTCCTCGTTAAACCTCATTTGCCATTTAATGCTCCACCTACCCAGCTTATCCAAGTCCCTCTGTAGGTCTGCACTGTCCTCTTTTGTATTAATTGTTTTACATAACTTTGTGTCATCTGCAAATATTGATATTTTACTATTTATCCCGTTGACTATGTCGTTAATAAAGATATTAAATAACATTGGGCCTAGTACAGACCCCTGTGGTACCCCTCTAGTGACGCTTACCCAATCTGAGCATATTCCATTTATAACCACCCTCTGCCTTCTATCCCTTAGCCAGTTTGCTACCCACTTGCAAACATTTTCCCACAGCCCCATCATTCTCATTTTGTATACCAACCTATTATGTGGCACGCTATCGAATGCTTTTGAGAAGTCGAGATACACGACATCCACTGGTTCCCCCTGATCTACTCGAGAGCTAACCTCCTCGTAGAAGTCAATCAGGTTTGTTTGGCAGGAGCGATTCCTCATGAATCCATGTTGGTTCGGGATTAAATGATTATTAGCATCAAGATGCTCCGTAATTGCCTCTTTAATGAAGCTTTCAAAAATTTTGCCCACAACGGACGTCAGACTCACCGGCCGATAGTTTCCGGCGTCACTTTTTGCTCCCTTTTTGAATATTGGCACTACATTCGCCTGTCGCCAATCAAGTGGTACAGACCCAGTCTCAACAGAGTCCTTAAATATAAGATATAACGGTCTGTCTATCACATTACTTAGTTCCCTTAGTACCCGTGGGTGTATGCCATCAGGTCCTGGTGATTTGTTTATTTTAATGTTACTGAGGCGTTTCTGTACCTCAACTTGGCTTAGATTAGTCATACTTAGTGGAGGATTAAGCTTGTCACTTCTCATTTCTCCTGTTAGTTCTATTTCCTTTGTGAAAGTTGTCGAAAAAAAATTATTTAATAGATTAGCTTTATCCTCATCTTTCTCTATGATTTTGCTAATATACAAGTATTACAGATTTTCCTTTGTAAAGCATTGCCTGCTTGGTAGTACAGCCTTCCTCATAGATACCATGATGCTCCTGTTCCCTAAATAACAGTTGATGCAGGAGCATGTGACGAGACCTTTCCATCAGCCTCCAATAGAAAAGTACTGCACATGGTAAAGATATTTTTAAATTGGAGGAGGCAGATGAACAGACTGATTACATACTCCTCCTCCTTAGCACTGAAAAGTGGCTATACATTTCTACTATACTATTTGTACTATATAGTTACCCTACCAGGTGCCTTCCATTTGCAACTTACTGCCTCCTCGGCTTAGACCAGCTTTCCTATCCTCCTGCATTCAATATGGCCATTTTAATGGGTTGGAGATTGCAGTGGTATGTCTAAACCATTTCTCTCCTGTCTTTCTTGTGCTGTGGAGGCATGGTTTAGACTTGTCTATTGTCCAATTGCCACTGCCATTCATACTCTTATACTTATACTCACCTTCTTTCCTCACCTCTGCTCCAGCGCTGCTGTGTCCTGTTTGCCAGAAGCTCATGTCAGCATGTGAGCTGCGTGCACTCTCAGATGCCGAGGTGAGCTGCTGCTGCCGGCATATTCACTCCTCTCCACTCCGGGACTATGGGCATGAAGAAGAGTGAATATGCATTCTCTTTAGTAGTGGGCACTGTCAGCAGGAGCCGCGGCTCAGCATTCCTCCATGCCCACTACTAAAGTGAATGAATATTCCCTCTTCTCCATGCCCACGAGAGTGGAGAAAAGGGAATATTCATGTCCCTTTAGCAGCGGGCACATGTGGTAGCTGCAGCAGCCGAGTACTCCAGTTACTCCAGTTTTCTCCCAACCTCCAAAGATATATTGATAGGGAAATTAGATTGTGGGCCTCAATTGGGACAGTAATGTTGATATCTGCAAATCGCTGTGTAAATTAATGGAGCTATATATGCAAGTAAAATAAATTAATTAGTGCCCCCTTTCAAGAAATAATGTTCCTATCTTCCCCCTCCAGAAATAGTACACACTGAGTTCTGCAGGTCCCAAAAAATAGAGCTGTTCTGCTGAAGTTCACAGGCACTGAGTCTTTTTTAAGCAACAGGGGATCAGCATAGGTGCCATAATGCAGTGACATCATGGTGCCTGGACACTGAACATCTTGCTGACTGCAGGCCTACTGATAGTGGTAGGGCACCCAATTCTACCACAGGATCAAACTGTTTCAGTATCATTTTGTCGCTGATACAGTTCAAAGTGACACTCGCTGGAGATCCAGGGCACCCAGCCCGAAGTTCAGACTGGAGTCTTGTATCTTTGGTGCTTATAACGTTCATGACAACAGAGCTTAAACTGCACATACTGTATGTGACGCGCCCCCTGGGTCTGTGTTGTGCAGGGGAACCCGGAACCGGGCCTGTTGTAGAATGCTGGGGGTTGTAGTCTCCGTGTGGCGGTGACCCGGTCCGTGCCCAGGGTGGTCAAACCAGTGGCAGTCTTAATGTATAGCAAATGTCCGACTACGCCACCCGTGGATTGCGGTCAGTGGGGACCGCCGCTGCGCTGCCGACCGCTGAGGCTGATGTTGTTTGCGCAGCCGAGTATGGGATAACCTCCCACGGGAGAAGTATTGCCTCGGGGCAGCTAATGTGAGAGATGATGGGAGTGATGGTGTGAGCGTCCCAGTGCTAATGGTGCTGGCGCGGCAAGGAATCACAGAGACGTGAGGTGCAGTTCAGGGTCTTTACTGATGGTACAAGGCAGACCCTCCCCGGAGTAATGGCTAGTATAAGGGGCCTGGTCAGTCTGCGAGCAAGCAGGAGTTCCCCTGGCCAGGTGGAGTTGTAGGCCTCCCCGTTTATCTGCACTCTTCCTGGCTACCTTGCTGTCAGTGGTTACAAGTAGCCCACGTCCCTGAGTATACCGTGAGGTGCTCACCCGTATGGCTGGTGACTTGGGGCCTTCTGTTAGCCTCCGCTCCTGGATGGCGGCGCTGGTCCCTTCTTTGTGACTGAGCCTCCGGGCTTCTATGGCCAGAGGACCTGGAATCCCCTGCTGGCTGGTTTCTGCTGCTGGGTATATATCAGTCCCCACAGCCTCGGACTCCTGTGTCCGGTTTTGGTAACTTCAGCCAGGGCGAGCTATATCTCTGCTCACAGCCCCTGGCCTTCTGCCTCTGCTCCTACAGAGCTCCTGTTCTTGCTTTCCCTGTGTCTGGAACTTCACTCCAGGCTCTGACTGCTCTAATCCCGCCCCAGACCCAGTTTTTAAGGGCAGATTCCTCCCCTCCCAGGTCTGGGTGGGCCGTGTTGCATGTTTAGGGCTCCTGACCAGAGAAACCTCCCACTTTCTCTCAGACATAATATCTCTATTACTGTGGCAACCAGACCCCTGGAGTGTCACATTCCCCCCTAGTAAAATTTAGTACTTCGGGACTAAACACATTTTTAAAACATAAATACAGGGTATAACAATAACACAATAACATATTCACAAGAAACTTTAGTCTGTAGAGGTCACGGCGTATCCGCAACCGGGTGTCCATATCACCCTAGGTGAAACTTTAAGCGAAGTAGGGGACCTGTCCAAAGCAAACCCCTTGCGTTGGCCTTGGGCGTGGCTGCAAGGGTAGACTAACTACTTTGGGCCGCAAGGAGGCCACGCCAGACAGGTTTTCTCTTCCGCGGCCGTCTTCGCAAGAGGCACCAAGGTGCAACTATCTACAAAACTGTTCCGGTTATCCAGCGTCCATAACCTGTTAGTCCATAAAAATCTGCAGGGTAACTGAGAAACATAATTAATAACAGGCAACAAACATAAACCATAAACAGTTAACAGATAAATTCACAGTGCATTAATTTAGATTCTCCAGCGAGCGGGCATCTGACCTCTAGTGACTCTAGTGGACCTACGGAGCTCACTAACTGGTTCTGCCCTACAGGGTGTAGGAGGTGTTATGGGTAAGCTGGGCAGCTGTCTGCGCACTCTTTGGCTCACTAGGGGCACGGCAGGCTCACTACTAGCAGAGGGTTGATCCTCCTGTACTGCTGGTGTGGACTCTTCTGCCTCTTTGGCCGGCTGCTCTTCCAGCTCTACCGGTTCCTCTGTAGGCACTTGCGGGGCTGGCTGGAGAAAGGTGAGGACGGGTACAACGACAGCGCCGTTTACTTGTGTCCAAGACCGGGGAAAGTCTCCGAGTACGGTACTGATCATTTCTTCCCTTTCCTCTGCGGGTTGAGGGTTTCCTTGATCTTCTTCAGGGCTTTGCAGCTGCTCGGGACACTTCTTCAGGTGGTCTCTGGAGACAATGGCTGTGGTTTCTCCTCCATCCTTACTGATTACGCAGATTTTTGGGTTCTCATGGCTTGATGGCAGTACGGTGTACGGGTCCTTCTCCCACTGGTCGTCCAACTTGTGGAGCCGCCTCTTCCTCTTCAAGACCTGCTCTCCAGGTACCAGGGGAACACTGGTTATAAGCCTTCTCTTGCCTTTCTCTAGCTTGAGACAGACTTCGCTCGACGCTCTCCTGTACTTTCCGATACTGCTGCTGCCGTTCTGTATCCCAGTCTGCCTCTGGCGAGGTGTCCTCAGGTGTCAGGACTCCCATATCCAAGTCAATAGGCAGCTTACCAGGTCTTGCTCTCATTAGGTAAGCCGGGGTACAGTTGGTGGAACCTACAGGGATGTGGTTATACAGGTCCACCAGATCGGGCAGTTTCTCAGGCCACAGACTGCGTTCTTCCAGGGGCAATGTTTTTAGCAGATCTATCACCACCTGTTTCATCTTCTCGCAGAGTCCATTGGTTTGAGGGTGATAGGGCGTTGTTCTTATCTTCTTGCAGCCATACAGGTTGCAGAACTCCTGGAAGTCCTCCGCTTCAAAGGCTGGTCCTTGGTCTGTCAACACTTGGTCCGGGTACCCGTGTGGACGGCAGAAGTGCTGCTGGAAGGCTCTAGCTGCTGTTTGAGCTGTTAAGTCCTTGACCGGGACCACCACCAGGAACCGGGAGTAATGATCTACGATTGTGAGGGCGTAGACATACCCAGATCTGCTTGGAGCCAGTTTCACATGGTCCAGGGCTACCAGTTCCAGTGGCTGTCTGGTGAT
This sequence comes from Phyllobates terribilis, assembly GCF_046119375.1. Classification (NCBI taxonomy): domain Eukaryota; kingdom Metazoa; phylum Chordata; class Amphibia; order Anura; family Dendrobatidae; genus Phyllobates; species Phyllobates terribilis. Next base: position 257,289,988 of record NW_027362764.1, read on the forward strand.
GATGGGCTGCAGGGGAGTCTTCTGGCTGGCTCGGTCTTTTCTTCTCAGGTGGCACGGGCCACAGTCTCTGCACCACCTCTCGATGGCTCCTCTCATGCCTACCCAGTAGAACCGTTAACGCAACAAGAACTCCAGCTTCTTCCATCCGAAATGCCCTGCTCTGTTGTGGTATGCCTCCAGAACCATAGCCACATCTCGTCTTGGGACCACTACCTGCCAGGTCAACTCATGTGTTCGAGAGTTAACCATTCTCTGGCACAGCTTCTACCTGCAGAGGAACAGCTTACTTTTCTCCTTCCACAGTTGCTTGGTCTCCTCCGGAGCATCTGGGTCAAGACGGGCATCGGCCTGGGTCAGCATTTCCGTCACCAAATGGACTGCGGGATCACTGTCTTGCGTCTCCGCCCAGTTGTAGTGGGGCAAGGGATTGAACGTCACGGAGCGCCTGTCCTTCACACGGTGGGAATACAGGGTAATCCCATGGCGGTGGAACGCAGGGAGCTCAACTTCTTCCAGATCTTCTGGATCTTCCCCTACGTCCGGTAAGTTCGGCATTCTAGACAGGGCATCCGCATTGGCATTTGAGCGTCCTGCCCAGTATTTGATGGTGAATTCAAAGTTGGACAGGCGGGCCATCCATCTCTGTTCCAGGGCACCGAGCCTTGCAGTGTCCAGGTGTGTCAACGGGTTGTTATCCGTGTACACGGTGAATTTGGAGGAGGCAAGGTAATGCTTGAAATGTTCGGTCACTGCCCACACTACTGCCAGGAACTCCAGCTTGAATGAGCTATAATTCTCAGGGTTCCTCTCCGTGGGCCGTAGCTTTCGGCTGGCGTAAGCGATCACTCGTTCTTTCCCTTGCTGGATCTGGGACAGTACGGCTCCTAGCCCGATGTTGCTTGCGTCCGTGTGGAGGATAAAGGGCTGGCTGTAGTCTGGATATGCCAGGATTTCATCCCCCGTGAGGGCCATCTTCAACTGGCAGAAGGACTCCTCTTCCAGCTTTTCCCACCTAAAGGGCGGCTTCTGGTTTTTGGCTTTCCGAGATTGACCTATCAGGAGGTCCTGCATAGGGGCTGCCATTTTGGTGAAACCGGGAATGAATCTTCGGTAGTAGCCTACCAACCCGAGGAACTGCCGCACTTCCTTTATGCTGGAGGGTCTTGGCCAGTCCTTAATCACGGTGATCTTATCAGGGTCGGGAGTCACTCCGTCAGCACTCACCACGTGTCCCAGGTACTGCACCTTTGGTTTCAGGAGGTGACACTTGGAGGGTTTCACCTTTAGGCCGTAGTTTGCCAGAGCTTCGAACACTTCTGCCAGGTGTTTCAGGTGGTCCTCGTAGGTCTTGGAATAGACGATGACATCGTCCAGATATAACAGAACCGTCTCGAAGTTCCGTTTTCCCAGACAGCATTCCATCAACCGCTGGAAGGTCCCTGGTGCGTTGCAGAGCCCGAACGGCATACAGTTAAATTCGCTGAGACCCATCGGGGTGGTGAATGCGGTCTTCTCCCGGTCCGCCTCTGCTACAGGGACCTGCCAGTACCCGCTAGTGAGTAGTGTTGAGCCACCCCCGTAGTGTTCGAGTTCGGTTCGGTTCGTCGAACACCCGTGTGTTCGCCGAACTGTTTGTCGAACTGTTCGTCGTACACCTTCGAACACCGTTAAAACCAATGGCAGGCAAACAAAAACACATAGAAACACATAGAAAACACCTTCAAAGGTGTCCAAAAGCTGACAAACTGCTCAGAAGACACAACTAACACATGGAAAAGTGACAAGTACATATAGTCATGCGAAAATAAAAGAGGTGGAGGAGTAAAAGGAGGGGGAGACACAGATATAGGCATGTCATGCCCTTCTAAAATCCAAAAAGTGAGAAGCCGACACGGCCAGTCCGCTCCTGCTCGTGCCACCTCCGTGTCGCCGGGTTTGTGCCAGAGCCGCGGTGAACCCTGACGGCCAGCCCCCCTCTCCCAATACTGGTGCCTGTCCGCTGGTGGGTCGAGCGAGCCCCCCTGTGGTGGAGGCAGCTCTAAGCTTTTTAATTTAAATTGTCTCTCTAATTTGAATGAATACACTTTAAATCCATTTACAAGGATCTATTGGAGGGCAAGTCTCATGCCAGCAGCCGCGTAATTCCAGCTCCAGTAGCGTCCACTAAAGCTGCTGCAGTTAAAAAGCTTTTATAAGGATCGAGCTCGGCTCTCCACCGCAAGGCATCCTACTGCCAGTCCCAGCCCCTATGCCTTGGGGTGCCTCCTGATGCTCTTCACTGAGTATCCCATGGTCCCGAAGCATTTCCTTTGAAAAAATTAAGTGTCTAAACTACAGGTGGTGTAGCTTGCTTAACAGCCGGGATAATCCGCTGACTAGCAGACACTGCTACTAGGCACAAAGTATTTCCTGGGCTAGATGCAGTTAAAAATTTGTAATTAGATACTCTCGTTGGATGCTGAGAAAGCATTCCATAGAGTCTCCTGGCACGCCATATATGATTCTCTTAAAAAGCTTGGGGTAGGGGTCTAGGGGACCCTTTTATAGCCAAAATCACGGCCCTGTATCGCAATACGTCACCTAGGCTGAAGATAAATGGAACTGTAGCACCCTGAGGGCTCGGTTGCTACAGACGTATTGCACCTCACCCAGAGGTGTGATATCTCATTCTCAGGTAAGGATGGAGTGTGGATCAGGACCCGACACCTGCATGCATTACACCACATTGCCGTGGGGCAGGGCGACCAATATGCCCCTGAGATGGGCACGACAGTCCCTGTCCCTGGCTGGAGTGGGGGGAGGGAACACTGAGGAAGGGGAACCCTGTAGTGCAGGAGCAGGGAGGAAGCAGTTCCTGGGTGCATTGAGAAGGGAGTATAAAAGGTGGGCACCATCTTAGTTCAGTGCAGAGAAGTCTGAGCAGAAGTGGCAGGGAGCAGGGGCTCTGCATGAGCTCTGCTCCGGAGGCGGGCCTAGTAACAGAGGCCCAGGCCTGGAAGAGGGAGAAGGAAGGAAGAGGAGCGGAGAAGGCTCCAGGAACGAGGAATGAAGGGATCCCAGGGGTGCGGACGGGTGAGTCGCCACCGCACGCCCGAATCCACCTGCGTGGAGGGGTCAGGCCAAAGGGGGAGACTGGTCCCCGAACTAGTGGAGGCAGGAAACGACCCTCAGCTAGAAACCGGAGGCTCTGACATTTTATGTGGCGCAGCCCCTCGCTACACCCGCTAGGAAGGCACCACATAGGGTCAGGGAAACTGGCGCCAAGTTTACCAAGAGGAGGCCCGAGGCAGCCGGACAGAAGTGTTGGTAAGAAAGGCCAGACAAAGGACACACAAAGGGGGTCCTGTGAAGTGCTCCAAAGTTATCTGGGAGTTGTCTGAGCCCCTCACCTGGTGAGCACAGTACGACGTGGGCAGCCGTTACCTGCAGACGTGGTCTGGATAATAAGAACTGTGAGTAAAGGCCCTGGACTGCATCACTGACTCCGTGTCGTTACTGCTGCTGCCCTGCACCATCACCCCCATCCTCCGCATACACTGCCCTGAGGCTATACTCCTCCCGTGGGGAGTTATGCTACGCTCTGCTGCACCCACAACACCAGCCTCAGCGGTCTGCCCTGTAGCGGCGGTTCACTCTGACCGCAATCCACGGGTGGCGTAGTCGGACATTTAAACATCAAAACCACATAAATAGTTCCGCCACTGGTTTGACCGCCCTGAGCCACGGAACCGGGTCGCCGCCACGAAGACTACAACCCCCAGCATCCACCAAAAAGGGTCCGGCTCCGGGTGTCCCAAGGCCCAGGGGGTGCGTCAGAACATTTTCATCACCTTTCACAATCACCAATGGGACAAGGCAGGGATGTCCTCTGTCCCCTCTCTTATACATCCTAGTGACGGAGCACCTGCTCTCATCAATTCGCCATAACCCCAATATTAGGTGGATTGAGGTGGTAGGCACCGAGTACAAGTGCTCTCTATTTGCTGATGATGTCCTAATATATATCACTCAATCACATATATCCATCCATGCTGTTATGGCTGAAATAGATCACTTTGTTACATGGTAAAATTTTAAAATCAATGCAGCGAAGTCTGAGGCCCTCGATGTCTCCCTCCCCAAATCCATATAGGATTCCATCCAGTCCAACTTTCCCTTTGCCTGGCCCTCACAGGGTATCAAATACTTAGGAATTCCTATTCATAGAGACCTCTCCCATCTATGTTATCTTAATTTTGGGCCCTTTATTGAACAATTCCATACAGACCACGGTTGGCAAGTTAGAACTGTAAGATTCACTACGTGAACCGCTGGTGTTTTATGGAAAAGCACATGTACACCGCGTTCCAAATTATTATGCAAAAAGTGTTTAGGAGTGATAAGGGAAGAATTTGTTTGTTTGTCAGTTAAACTCATTGATGGTGATGTGTGTCAGGGCTCTTTATATCACTGTAAGCAATTGCAGACACCTGTGCTAATTAGTTTGGCAGGTGTGTCCAATGAAAGGCAAGACTACTTAAGAAGGCTCTCTCACATTATTAAGCAGCCTACATTTTCTGCCAAAATGGGAAAGAAAAAGGATGTGTCGGCTGCTGAGAAGCAACAAATTGTGGAGTGTTTAGGTCAAGGCATGACTACAATCAACATTGTGCGATGATCAGGATGAAGTGTCTTGGCAATCAAGAAGTATGTAGCTGATTCACAGTACACACGTGTGCGTGCTGATAAGGGCAAATTGAGGACTCTTTCCTACAGGCAATTACGTCAGGTTGAAAGAGCAGCGGCAAAAAAGCCTTGTCATAGCAGCAGACAAGTTTTTGAAGCTGCTTGTGCCTCCAACGTCCCCCGAACAACAAGATGCAGGGTCCTTCAGAGGTTTGCAGCTGTGCATACGCCATCCTGTCGACCTCCTCTATCCACTTCACACAAGCAGAAACGGCTCCAGTGGGCCAAACATTACATGAAGACTGATTTCAAAACTGTTTTGTTCACGGATGAGTGCCGTGCAGTGCTCGATGGTCCAGATGGATGGAGTGGAGGATGGCTGGTTGATGGACACCCCACGCAAACACGGCTACAGCGCCAACAAGGAGGAGGTGGAGTAATGTTTTGGGCTGGAATCATGGGGAGAGAGATTGTCGGCCCCTTTAGGATCCCTGAAGGCGCTAAAGATGAACTCCATAATGTATGTGGATTTTCTCAAACAGCACTTCCTGCCATGGTTCAAGAAGAAGAACCGTGTATTTCACAGCAAGATCATTTTTCTGCATGATAATGCACCATCTCATGCTGCACATAAAACATCTGCATCTCTGGCTGATATGGGCATAAAAGGGGACAAACTTATGGTGTGACCCCCATGCTCCCCTGACCTCTACCCCATTCAGAACCTTTGGAGCATCATTAAAAGGAGTGTCTATGATGGCGGGAGGCAGTTCACATCTAAGCAACAGCTCTGGGAGGGTATTCTGTCCTCATGCAAAACAATTGAAGCAGAAACCATCCAAAACCTGACAAATTCAATGGACGAGAGAGTTCAGAAGCTCCTTTCGAACAAGGGGTCCTATGTGAAAATGTAACATCACCTAGAATAAAGTTTTGAGTTGAAAACTGTTTGATTTCAGTTTCTAACAACCTGCTAATGCTTATAATTTCAAAAATGACCATTTTTTTGGTCTTTATTAAAATGAAAAGGTTGATCGAAAAGTTTGGGGGATCTAAGAGTGTGGCAACCCAGTAGTCATGATTACTTCGAATTCTGACAATATGAGGGTCATGCTGCAGGTAGTGCAGCAAGAAGGCACTTATGTGCCTTGCGCATCTCGGAGCCCCAAAATTATTTTCCGGGCTAGATGCAGCTAAAAATTATTTTTAATTTTAAATCTGGTGAGGCTTTAGTATAGATGGCCTAATAGGATCAGTGCTGCACACTGCTACAAAGCCCAAATTATTTTCCAGTCAAGATACAGATAAACATGATTAGTAATTTGAAAGCTTAAAACGGTTGGTAGGGTGATTTTAACCAATCATCAAGCTTTTACTCTCCCCAGGATGACACAGGGGTAGAAAAGTCGTTTCGGATCCATGATTTGTTCATCTTTATGAACGTGAGTCTGTCTACATTATCAGTGGAGAGCCGCGTGCGCTTATCTGTCAGCACACCACCAGCAGCGCTGAACACACGTTCAGACAGAACGCTGGCTGCGGGGCATGACAAGATCTCCAAGGCGTAAGTGGCTAGCTCCGGCCATTTATCCAGATTGGAAGCCCAAAAAGAGCAAGGGTCCAGTGACACAGTCGTGGCTTCAATGTTTACTTGGAGATACTCCTGTACCATCGTCTTTAGGCGTTGACTATGTGTCAGACTTCTTGTCTCCTGTGGCCTTGCAAAGGATGGGCTAAAAAAGTGGTGAAATGATTCCGCAAAATTGATGTTACCAGCAGATACTGTGGTTCTGTCACGGTTTGAGTGCTGAACACTTGACGGTCCCACGGTTGGCAAGTTGGAACTGTGAGATTCACTACGTGCACCACTGGTATTTTGTGGAAAAGCACATGTAAGATTCTGCAACAGTCTCTGCTGATACTCCTGCATGCGTGCATCCCTTTCTATGGCAGGAATAATTTCTGCAAATTTACTTTTGTACCGGGGATCTAACAGTGTGGCAACCCAGTAGTCAGGATTATTTCTAATTCTCACAATTCGAGGGTCATGTTGCAGGTAGTGCAGCAAGAAGGCACTCATGTGTGTTGCGCATCCAGGAGCACCAAGTCCCTGTTGTGTTGGTGGCGAGGTAACAATCATGCTTCCTTCCTCTGTCCTCTCCCCCCAACCTCGCACAACAGAAATGTGATCAAGGTCTCCCTCATCTGATGAGTCTTCCATCAGTTCGTCCTCCACTTCTTCCTGGGCTCCTGCACCTTCCTCACTAGTTTGGCTGCTACCATGCGCCCTGGTAAAACCATCTCCCCCACCCTCACATGCCTGCCGCCTTGGTGCTGCCAACCGTCTGGACCTTGCAGATGTTAGCCCTTCCGCATACAACTCCATCTCCTCTACTTCCTCCACCTCCTCTTGTGCCACCACCTGACTCCGAATTCTGTTTAACATGTGCTCCAGCATGTAAATCACCGGAATAGTCATGCTGATAATGGCATCGTCAGCACTAAACATCTTCGTCGCCATTTCAAAACTGTGCAGAAGGGTGCATAGGTCCCTGATCTGAGACCACTCCTCCAGCGTGATTTGCCCCACCTCTGAATCTCGTTGGCCCAGGCTATACGTCAGAACGTATTGCACCAGGGCTTGTCGGTGCTGCCACAGTCGCTGCAACATGTGCAGAGTTGAATTCCACCGGGTAGGCACATCGCATTTTAGCCGGTGAAGTGGCAGGCCCAACGACTTCTGTAGAGATGTAAGTCGCTGAGCTGCGGGATGCGAACGGCGGAAGTGAGCACACAGCGACCGTGCCCTCTGCAGAAGGCCATCTAGTCTGGGATAGTGGGCTAAAAATTGCTGGACAACCAGGTTCAACACGTGAGCCATACAAGGCACGTGTGTGACATTGCCCCGGCGAAGGGCCGCACCCAGGTTTGCAGCATTGTCGCACACGGCCTTCCCTGGTTTCAGGTCCAGTGGAGACAACCATTCATGAAATTGGTTCTCCAGAGCTGACCACAACTCCTCAGCTGTGTGACTCACATTTCCCAGACATTTCAATGTAAAAACCGCCTGATGACGTTGAGCCCTACTGCCAGCATAGTAAGGAGGTGTGCAGGATCCCTTCTGCGCAGTTAGAAAGCTTGTGGCATGACCAGACAGGCTTTGGGTGCAGGTGGAAGACCGAGAGGAGGTTGAGGAGGCAGAAGCAGTGGTGGAACTTTGACATAAAGAGGATGGACGCACAACTCGTGGGGACGGCAAGACTTGGACAGCAGCCCCTTGTCCTGCTGTCACCATAGTTACCCAGTGCCCAGTCAGCGACATGTAACACCCCTGTCCATGCCTACTCGTCCAAGTGTCTGTGGTGAAATGCACCCTGTCACACACAGAGTTTCTCAAAGAAGCGGTGATGTTGTGTGCGACATGCTGGTGGAGCGCAGGCACACCTTTCTTTGAGAAGTAGTGCCGACTGGGCATCTGGTACTGGGGCACTGCGACGGACATAAGGTCTCGAAAATCCTCTGTGTCCACCAGGCGGAAAGGCAGCATTTCTGTAGCCAAGAGCTTGCAGATGGTGAAATTCAACCTCTTAGCTTTCTCATGGCTAGGAGGAAATGGTCTTTTACTTGTCCACATCTGAGGGACCGAGGGCTGGCTATTGTGCTTAGACGGGGTTGATAAGTTTGTCCCCGGCAAACTGCCGGTCTGTGAGGAAGATGCAGGCGGACATGTTAGGTTGCCTTGATCCAAAGGTGGTGCTATCGATGTCGGACAGCGCTCAAGACCAGCTGGTGTTACCACCTCCAAAGAAAATGATGACCTGCCAATCACGCTGGCTGTTGCGGGTAAAGAGGTGGCAGGTCTGCGCCCCAAAACAGGTGTGACTGCTGTCCCCCCAGTCACAGAGGATGAAGAGGCCGCGGATGCACAAGATATGGCAGACGGTGGTTGGCCCGGCCGGCTAGACCGCATTGTAGCACACTGAGCTTCCCACTGCAACTTATGCTTCATGTCCATGTGCCGGTTCATGCATGAAGTACTCAAACTATGTATTTTTTGGCCTCTACTTAGCTTTTGCTGACAAATGTTACAGATAACACGAGTCGGGTCATCTTTATCGATCTGAAAAAATGCCCAGGCTATGCAAGGCTTAGCACCCATGCGACCTGAAGAGCCACCACGACTTGTGGTGAGAGGCAGAGTTGTGTTTGAGGATGCAGTTGTTGACGTGCTTCCAGTACTACGTCTCTGTCCAGGAAGGCGCAACCTGACCTCGTCGTCACTAGCATCTTCCTCCACCTCCTCTGCTGACCTCATCTCTTGGCTGACTGTGGGTTGACAGTAAGTGGGATCTCCGACCTCATCATCATCACCCTGTGCGTTATCACACCCGTCGTCCTCAGAGCCAACCTGTTCCTGCCCTGACAAAAAACTAAAGTTGTCGCTCCAATCAGGTATTTGAGTCTTATCATCGTCTTCCTCATTGTCTCCACCAACAGGAGTTACAGTTTGGGAATGAGGGTCTACATTATGGTCAGAACCTTCTGCGTCTGGTCCTGGATCCGACTCATAAAGATTCTGGGCATCAGTGCAGATCATTTCCTCGTCTGGATTCACAGAAGCGCTGGAGTCGACCTCTGATTCCCAGGCTATAGTATGAGTAAACAGCTCTGCAGACTCAACCATCTGTTCTACCTCATACTCAGACGGGCAGCTGGAGATTTGGGAGCTGTGAGGAAGCAAGTGCGATTTGGGTGACACCTTTGAGGACTGGAGTATTTGTGATGTTGAAGTTGATGTGGAGGAGAGCCCACTTAAAGGAGCACTTGATATCCGTTGAAGCACCTGCTGTTTTTGTGCCTCATCTGGAATTTGTAGCGATTGGCGTGGCCGTAAGAAAGGGATCTTATCACATTGTCCGCTAAAAGAAGTAGACATTTTAGTTTGGCTGGAAGATGGTCTTTCTTCTGCACCTACCCCACGGACACAACCTTTTTTCCCCTTCCCAACACGCCTATTCCCCTTTCCACCAGCAGCAGGCCTTTTTCCACTCATTTTGGTGGTTAACTAATTCACAACTCTGGAGTTGTTTGCACAAAAAAACAATGGATGGTAACCGAGCAGAGCTGAGTGGCCAAACTGTGGTATTAGGCCAAAACTATTGGCTGGGTTAGATGCAGAAAAAAATTATTTTTAATTTGCAACCTGATGGAGGTCAGTATAGATGGACTAATAGACCAAGTCCCACACACCGCTAGAAGCCCAAATATTTTTTCAGAGCTAGATGCAGAAAATTGTTTTATTCAATTTGCAACCTGATGGAGGTCAGTATAGATGGACTAATAGACCAAGTCCCACACACTGCTAGAAGCCCAAATATTTTTTCAGAGCTAGATGCAGAAAAAAATTATTTTTAATTTGCAACCTGATGGAGGTCAGTATAGATGGACTAATAGACCAAGTCCCACACACTGCTAGAAGCCCAAATATTTTTTCAGAGCTAGATGCAGAAAAAAATTATTTTTAATTTGCAACCTGATGGAGGTCAGTATAGATGGACTAATAGAACAAGTCCCACACGCTGCTAGAAGCCCAAATATTTTTTCAGAGATAAATGAAGAAAAAAATTATTTTTAATTTGCAACCTGATGGAGGTCAGTATAGATGGACTAATAGACCAAGTCCCACACACTGCTAGAAGCCCAAATATTTTTCAGAGCTAGATGCAGAAAAAAATTATTTTTAATTTGCAACCTGATGGAGGTCTGTATAGATGGACTAATAGACCAAGTCCCACACACCGCTAGAAGCCCAAATATTTTTTCAGACCTAGATGCAGAAAAAAATTATATTCAATTTGCAACCTGCTGGAGGTCAGTATAGAAGGACTAATAGAACAAGTCCCACACACTGCTAGAAGCCCAAATATTTTTTCAGAGCTAAATGAAGAAAAAAATTATTTTTAATTTGCAACCTGATGGAGGTCAGTATAGATGGACTAATAGACCAAGTCCCACACACCGCTAGAAGCCCAAATATTTTTTCAGAGCTAGATGCAGAAAATTTTTTTATTCAATTTGCAACCTGATGGAGGTCAGTATAGATGGACTAATAGACCAAGTCCCACACACTGCTAGAAGCCCAAATATTTTTTCAGAGCTAGATGCAGAAAAAAATTATTTTTAATTTGCAACCTGATGGAGGTCAGTATAGATGGACTAATAGACCAAGTCCCACACACTGCTAGAAGCCCAAATATTTTTTCAGAGCTAGATGCAGAAAAAAATTATTTTTAATTTGCAACCTGATGGAGGTCAGTATAGATGGACTAATAGACCAAGTCCCACACACCGCTAGAAGCCCAAATATTTTTTCAGAGCTAGATGCAGAAAAAAATTATATTCAATTTGCAACCTGCTGGAAGTCAGTATAGAAGGACTAATAGAACAAGTCCCACACACTGCTAGAAGCCCAAATATTTTTTCAGAGCTAAATGAAGAAAAAAATTATTTTTAATTTGCAACCTGATGGAGGTCAGTATAGATGGACTAATAGACCAAGTCCCACACACTGCTAGAAGCCCAAATATTTTTTCAGAGCTAGATGCAGAAAAAAATTATTTTTAATTTCCAACCTGATGGAGGTCAGTATAGATGGACTAATAGACCAAGTCCCACACACCGCTAGAAGCCCAAATATTTTTTCAGAGCTAGATGCAGAAAAAAATTATATTCAATTTGCAACCTGCTGGAGGTCAGTATAGAAGGACTAATAGAACAAGTCCCACACACTGCTAGAAGCCCAAATATTTTTTCAGAGCTAAATGAAGAAAAAAATTATTTTTAATTTGCAACCTGATGGAGGTCAGTATAGATGGACTAATAGACCAAGTCCCACACACCGCTAGAAGCCCAAATATTTTTTCAGAGCTAGATGCAGAAAAATTTTTTATTCAATTTGCAACCTGATGGAGGTCAGTATAGATGGACTAATAGACCAAGTCCCACACACTGCTAGAAGCCCAAATATTTTTTCAGAGCTAGATGCAGAAAAAAATTATTTTTAATTTGCAACCTGATGGAGGTCAGTATAGATGGACAAATAGAACAAGTCCCACACGCTGCTAGAAGCCCAAATATTTTTTCAGAGATAAATGAAGAAAAAAATTATTTTTAATTTGCAACCTGATGGAGGTCAGTATAGATGGACTAATAGACCAAGTCCCACACACTGCTAGAAGCCCAAATATTTTTTCAGAGCTAGATGCAGAAAAAAAATATTTTTAATTTGCAACCTGATGGAGGTCAGTATAGATGGACTAATAGACCAAGTCCCACACACCGCTAGAAGCCCAAATATTTTTTCAGAGCTAGATACAGAAAAAAATTATATTCAATTTGCAACCTGCTGGAGGTCAGTATAGAAGGACTAATAGAACAAGTCCCACACACTGCTAGAAGCCCAAATATTTTTTCAGAGCTAAATGAAGAAAAAAATTATTTTTAATTTGCAACCTGATGGAGGTCAGTATAGATGGACTAATAGACCAAGTCCCACACACTGCTAGAAGCCCAAATATTTTTTCAGAGCTAGATGCAGAAAAAAATTATATTCAGTTTGCAACCTGCTGGAGGTCAGTATAGATGGACTAATAGAATGATGCTATGCCCAAAAAATTTTACTTCACTAGGTGCAGTAAAAAAATTGGTATTCTATACACAGGTGGTATATCTTGCAACACAGATAGGCTACTCCACTGACTAACACACTCTGCAATAGGCCAAAAAGGATTAGCTTTGCTAGATTCAGCCAAATGCTGTGAAAAAAACTTGCACAGCACTGGCACAGACCTGCCTGGCAAAAACTGATAGGAACTGATGTAACCTAGTCCTGAAAAGGACTCCAATTACAATTAGTCTTTACTCCCACAATCTATCTATTTAAGAGCACAGACCTGCCTGATAAAAGTCGTAGGAAATGCTGTAACCTAGTCCTTAAAAGGACTGCAATCACAACTATTCCCTACTCCCAAGCTATCTGTATATTTGTGCGAAAATTGGCTTGAAATTAACAAGGTATAGCACACACAGCAACAGCGGTGCCGTCTAACACGCAGCTGCAGCAGTGAGAAAATGGTGGCGACGGGGAAAATGGCTTGGTCTTATAGGGCAAGGACATGTGACATACACTGCCAATCACACATGCCCTTGCTTGTGTGAAAAAAAGCACTTCGCTCCGTGTGTGCGCTGCTGATAGGCTGACAGATTGCACCTCCCCACTGCAAATGCGGGAAAGAGAAAAAAAAATGGAGATCTTCATTGTTCCTGCAGAGATCCATCCCCTACCCCTCCCCCCGCCCCGCTGTACACTCAAACTGCGTATTAACATTAATTTTCATCATTACTGAGAAAAAATCCAGTTATGATTTTGGTGCACGAACAGTTATCGAACATAACCTCGAACAGCCGAATTTTTCTCAAATTGTTCGTGTTCGCTGACCGGCTCGAACACCGCCCAAAACAGCTCGAATTTGAGATTGGCGAACAGTTCGAGTAGAACAACGCTCATCTCTAGATAGGATCTTGGAAATAGGAATACCCCTTTAAGCATACCAGGAGGCAGATAATAGTATACGACTGCTTTGGTTCTGGTATTGAATAAGTCTAAAGACTAAAAATAAGACTAAAATCACATCATTGAAAGTTAGACAAATCTCTCAATTTGTTGTACATTATGTTTCCATTGCCATAACTTTTCTTACATTCCAATAGTATCAACACTAAACCTGCATGGGAAGATTTACCTTAGATGGCTTTAAGACACTAAACATGGTCAATAAAAATATATTTTTTATTCGGAAATTGTTTCTAATGTTTTAAGGGCAATTTAAACTAAAAAGTCATATTGCTCTGCTTTGTAAAGTTCAAGCCAGGCGTGTCTGCCAATTTGTCTACTCAGGCATAAGGTCAAAATTATCAAAAGGCTTCATTTCTCCCTTAGAATCCTTCCTGTCCCGTCTGCTTCAGTGGAGCAGCTATTCTTATAAAAATAAAATCTAGAATGCACAGATGCAACCATTCCAAAGACATCTCAATAAACAATCTAAATTGTTAAATTCCTACAGTCATTTTTATATGAGAGGAGGTTTTCATGATAACTGTTACTGTCTGGAATACCAGATGAATTAATTGTGGTTAAGCCATTATCAGATTGTATTTATATGCATGAGACATGGTTCAACATCTGCCTTCAAGAAAAAGACTAAAACACAACTAAAAAAGAGTTCACAGTCAAAAAATATTAATTTTCCATGGTTTCAACATGGTTTATAATGTGGATAATAGACTATTCATAGCAATTATATTTTGATTTGAGACAAATAAAGTGATATGACAAAGTATTTTGCCCCCAGAAATGATGAAAGACAGACATAGAGTTAAAAGCAGCAACATAAAGCTTTATTATAAAGTATTACAGTTTCAACAGCAAATTTGTTTAGTCTTTTATGTGTGGTAACATGATCTGACTGTCAGTAATCTGCTTTAACACCACAAGGAATAACAGAATCAGTTCTCAATACTCTTCTCCGTAAAGTGAGGCCCATTATGAAAGGATGTTTCTCATAGTGGCGTTCCATTATTGTTGCAGATTAGGTTCAACAACACTATTTGCAGTGGGTACGGAAAGTATTCAGACCCCTTTACATTTTTCACTCTTTGCTTCATTGCAGCCATTTGGTAAATTCTAAAAAGTTCATTAATTTTTTTTTTTCATTAAAGTATACTCTACACCCCATTTTGACTGAAAAAACAGAAATGTAGACATTTTTGCAAATTTATTAAAACATAATTTATTATAAAAAATGTTATTAAATTTGTATTTTATTTTATTGAAATTTATTAAAAAAGAAACAATGAAATACCACACGGTCATAAATATAAGTTTACTCTGACACTCATATTTAAGTCACATGTTGTCTATTTCCTTGTGATCCTCCTTGAGATGGTTCTATTCCTTCATTGGAGTCCAGCTGTGTTTAATTAAACTGATAGAACTTGATTTGGAAAGGCACACACCTGTCTATATAAGACCTCACAGTGCATGTCAGACCAAATGAGAATCATGAGCTCAAAGGAACTGCCCAAGGAGCTCAGAGACAGAATTGTGGCAAGGCACAGATCTGGCCAAGGTTACAAAAGAATTTCTGCATTACTCAAGGTTCATAAGGGCACAGTGGCCTCCATAATTCTTAAATGGAAGAAGTTTGGGACCACCAGAAGTCTTCCTAGACCTGGCCATCCAGCCAAACTGAGCAATCGTGGGAGAAGAGCCTTGGTGAGAGAGGTAAAGAAGAACCCCAAGATCACTGTGGCTGAGCTCCAGAGATGCAGTAGGAAGATGGGAGAAAGTTCCACAAAGTAAACTATCACTGCAGCCCTCCAACGGTCGGGCCTTTATGGCAGAGTGGCTCGACGGAAGCTTCTCCTCAGTGCAAGACATATGAAAACCGGCATATAGTTTGCTCAAAAACACATGAAGGACTCCCAGACTATGAGAAATAAAATTCTCTGGTCTGATGAGATGAAGATAGAACTTTTTGGTGATAATTCTAAGCGGTATGTGTATGTGTGGGCTCATCACCTGCCCAATACAATCCCAACAGTGAAACATGGTGGTGGCATCATCATGCTATAGGGGTGTTTTTCAGCTCCAGGTTGCAATTGAAGGAAACATGAATGCAGCCAAGTACAGAGATATCCTGGATGAAAACCTCTTCCAGAGTGCTCTGGACCTCAGACTTGGCCAAAGATTCACCTTACAACAAGACAACGACCCTAAGCACACAGCTAAAATAACAAAGGAGTGGCTTCAGAACAACTCTGTGACCATTCTTGACTGGCCGAGCCAGAGCCCTGACCTAAACTCAATTGAGCATCTCTGGAGAGACCTGAAAATGGCTGTCCACCATCATTCCCAAGAAGACTCATGGCTGTACTAGCTCAGATGGGTGCTTCTACTTAATACTGAGCAAAGGGTCTGAATACTTATGACCATATGATATTTCAGTTTTTCTTTTTTAATAAATTTGCAAAAAATTCTATATTTCTGTTTTTTTTCAGTCAAGATGGGGTGCAGAGTGTACTTTAATGAGAAAAAAAATGAAAGCCTATCACAAATTACATAATTTACTTGATGTTAAAATTCTCCAATGGTTATGTAATCTGCTAGTGTCTTAGTTCCTATTACAGTCCATTGAAAGCAAAGATTTATTGTCTGTACTTTAAACAGCTAACATCTCTAGAAGCAGTGTGCTCTGAACGGTGACGTCATGGGCACTGGCCTGTGAACCTCGGCAAGTTTTGAGTGACTGGGGATATGTGAAAGGAGGGAGAGCAGAAGCCACAGATGTGGTGCAGTTGTAAAGTGCAGCAGAGCAGTAGTCGCGACCAAGCTGCTGTCCAGTTGCGCCATGGCACTTTACAGACAATGGCTATCCCAGTCCTAGTGTGCTGTAGGGTGTGGGGTGCATCACACTCACTTGTAGGCCGCAGGTCTCTGTTTCCTCCGGGCTTACGTCCTCATGAGCCACCGCACACAATGCATGGGAAACCAGGTTCTTTGCAACAGTCAAACTTTTGCTAAACAGTCCAAGTTCATTAGATGGGTACAAGTGGGTTAGGGAACAGAAATGCATATTTCTTTCTTCCTTAGCACAACTCCTCTTCAGTTCTGCCACACGTTCATTCTGGACTACTTCCAAGCCTGCTGAGGCCATCAGACCCATGGATTCGTTGTCCACTCCAGCAATGCACCCGGGACCGGTCACCTGCCCCTCATGTAACTCCATGTCCACCGAACTTGTGATGTCGGAAGACCAGGCCCGTTCATGGTACTTGGCTCGATCCTTAGACTCCAGACTTTCCTGGAATTTCCATCAGGGATCTCCATTTGGCCCACCACTGCCCTCAACGCTTGACCCATGCTGTCCACAGCAACCCACCACCCCACCTGAACTTGAACTCACTCCACACTTCACTGGCTGACACTGAACTCCTTCCTTAACTGTAAATTAAATGTACAGTGGCATTCCTTGATTTTTTCCAGCTTTTTCTCCAGTGTTTTTTCCTATGTATACCTGAGCATTTACAGCATATGAACTCCATATTTTGATGCCGTACTTTGCAGGCTTACTTGGAATATACTGTTTGAACGGGCACCTACCTCTGAATGACACCAGATGTTCATCTACAGTTACATTTTCACCAGTATTATAAAATGCGTTTCAGGTTAGCATTACACAGTAATAGAACTAGCTAACACAATGAAAATAAGAAAATCTTTTCATTTACAATGTGAAATGTTGACAACTGAAATGAACTATTTCTATATGAACAGCAGGGTAAATAAGCGAAAAATTTTTGCACATAACTATACTGGAAGCGAATCCATCTGTTGTATCGTAATTTAAAAATGTATGTATGTGTAAATCTGCACGGACCAAAAGGACCTAGATAAATTGATAAATAGTAGTGATGAGCGAGCGTGCTCACCACTGCTCGGTACTTGCCAGAGCATCTCACTGCTCGAGATGCTCGGCGCTCTGCAAGTATTCCCTGGTTGCTCGGGTGGGAGCTCGGCTCCCATCCCTGCATGTTTGGCGCTCTTTAGAGAGCCAATGAACATGCAGGGATTGACTGCCACACACTGTAATGCCGTAGCCATGTTGGTTGCAGCATTACAGTGATTGGCTGGCCACACAGCGTCATCAGGTCTATATAAGACCAGGCGCCGCCATGGTCCTCACAGTCTACCCCGGAAACAGGCAGTGTAGGGAGAGATGCTGCTGAGCTAGGGAGAGATTTGGTTGTTTATTAGTTAGTGTAGGTATACCACAATATCTACCATATTTTCCGGACTATAAGATGCACCGAACCATAAGATGCACCTAGGTTTTAAAGGGGTTAAATAGGAAAAAAATGTAAGCAAAAAATGTGGTCATGATGCCCTGTTATGGGGAAGGATGTCTGCTGCTGACACTGGTATTGGGGTAATGTCCCCCAATTCTGTTAATATCCTCAATCTGGTATGTATAGCCCCCTCCTTCCTGGTAGAAGTGGCCCACATCCCATCCTGGTATACCTGGCCCTCATACCCATCCTGGTATGCATGGTGCCTCTTGATCTCCCAACCTGGTATGCATGGCACCCCTTTATCCCCCATCCTGGTATGCATTGCACCCCCTTATACACCATCTTGGTATTCATGACACCCCTTGATTCCTCATCCTGGTATGCATGGCACCCCTTTATCCCCCATCCTGGTATGCATGGCACCCCTTGGCCCCCATCCTGGTATGTATGGCACCCTCTGAGCCCTCATCCTGGTATGCATGTCACTCCTTGAGCTCCCATCCTGGTATGCATGGCACCCCTTGAGCCCCCATCCTGGTATGCATGGCACCCTCTGAGCCCCCATTACGCTGCCTGCAAACAAAATAAACAGTTATACTCACCTCCTCTCTCCTCACATAGTGTGAGACGTTGTGCTGGTATAGACACTGCTCCCCATGCCGGGACTCTGTGTGTGGGGAGCAGTGAGCATTCAGTCTGTTCAATAGCTGGCACACTGTACCTCAGCGAGGCTCCTGCTGCCGCTCTGTGGTCAGTGTGCCTGCTATTAAAGACCATGGATATTCACTACAACCCATGGGAGTGGGTTGTAGGGAATATTCATGAGCTTTAATAGCAGGCACACTGATCACAGAGTGGCAGCAGGAGCCGCGCTGCGGCTCCAGTCTGACGGCTGTTAAGAAAAATGAATATTGATTGCTCTTCACGCCCATGGGAGAGGGGAGCAGGGAATAATCATTTTATTTAGTCGCGGGCACAGCATAGGCTGCAGCAGGCGGCTGCTGCCTCCTGTGCCACGCTGATCCCCCGCTGCCGCTCCCCCACACCCACCACGCACAGCCAGTCTGAAAAATACGGTACATATATCCATCTGAACTAATCCAGCTGCATATTTTAAGTGGTGAAGTTATTGACACGAGGCTGCTGTGAAAAATAGTAACCTACAGGCCACCTTTTCAAAACTGTGGTTTTCCGTAACACGTATCACATATAATTTTGCTCCAAATTCAGCTATTTCTGGCCTCCATTTAAATTTTGTTGCAGTGTGTCAGTGAAGTAATTGACAGGAGGTCGCTGTGAAAAATAGTGACCTACAGGCCAGCTATTTAAAACTGTGGTTTTCCGTCACACGTATCACATATAAGTTTGCTCAAAATTCAGCCATTTCTGGCCTCCATTTAAATTTTCTTGCAGTGTATTAGTGAAGTTATTGACACGAGGTCGCTATGAAAAATAGTAACCTACAGGCCAGCTATTTAAAACTGTGGTTTTCCGTCACACGTATCACAAACCAGCCATTTGTAGTGAACGTGAAAAATATTGTCCTTCATTTAAAATGGGCAAGGCGCGTGGCAAGGGACGGGGAAGTGGACGTGATGGTGATGATGCATGCAGAGGACGAGGTTGAGGCCGTGGGCAAGCTGAAATTGTGCCACAACAAACACCCACATTTTGTCTCTTGACCTTCCTATCCCAATTAATAGGGGACCGTAAAACACCACTATTGAACACAAAGGAGTATAAAAAGGTTATTGGTTGGATAGCAGATAATGCTTCCAGTCACTTAGCCACCACCACCACCACCCTGTCTTTCACAGGGTCAAGTCTCAGTAGCCGTGAGACTGGACCGCATATTCCTCACCCTGATCCTCCTTCCTCCCACCATGCCGAGTGCCCAGAGCCAACTGATCCCACACTTGGACACTCCGAAGAGCTGTTCACTTTTCCATTTATAAATTCGGGCCTTTCACCGGTCCACTTGAAGCGGGGCATGAGGAGATCGCATGTAGCGATGCCCAAATATTTGAGCAGCCACGGTCACACGAAGGCGATGGTGGGAAACTGTCACAAGAGGTGGATGATGATGAGACACAATTGCCAGAAAGTCTGGAGGAGGACCAGGGTGCGGAAGTGGAAAACGAGGTGGTGGATGATATAGTAACTGACCCAACCTGGCAGGTCGACATACAGAGCGAGTACAGCAGCACACAGGGGGAGCGAGGCGTAACACCACAACAGGCAGGAAGAAAAAGTGTGGTGGCCGCAGATACAAGGCGGGAAAGCATTCCTTGTAACGCCAACACGACGGAAGTTGCCAGCACAACTGTAAGGTCTTCCCGAGTCTGGTTATTTTTTAAAAACTCTGCCGATAACCCAAAAAAGGCAATTTGCACCACCTGCCAGGCCAGCATCAGGGGTTGCAAAACTAGCAGCCTGACCACCACCAGCATGATCAGGCACATGGCAGCAAAGCACCCAACTAAGTGGGTGAACCCCAGGGACAGCAACAGTGTCTTGTGCGTGATTGTGCACGCCAATCCCCTGTCCATGGCGCATGCCAAGATGCTTCCCACCCTGCACCTGTCTTTGAACACTCTCAACTAGCACCATCAGCAAACACGTCCACGTCCTTTTCCCAGCTCAGCGTTCAGTTGTCCCTACCCCAGTCCTTGAAACGCAAGCACAAATACGCAGCTAACGCCCCACAGGCCACACTACTAAATTCACACATTTCGTGAATGCCTGTGCTCGAAATGTTGCCTTTTAGGCTCGTGGAGAAGGAAGCTTTCCGCAACCTGATTGCGGCGGCCGTTCCTCGGTACTTGGTCCCCAGCCGCCACTATTTCTCCCGGTGTGCCATCCTCGCCTTACACAAGCACGTGTCCCACAACATTGGACGCCCCCTCAACAATGCAGTAACTTGAAAAGTTCATTTAACTACGGACACCTGGACAAGTACTTGTGGGCAGGAACGGTACATCTCGCTGATAGAACACTGGGTTAACATAGTGGAAGCCGGGACCCAGTCGGATCTTGGGACGGAACACGTCCTCGCAATGCCAAGGATTGTGGGCCCTGGATCAATCAGGGTTACCCCCACATTCTACAGCTCCTGCACCTCATCCTACTCCTCCTCCACTTCAGCCTCCATCTCCGAAATGACCACATCAGTCACAAGCTGGACTAGCAGCTAGTGGCAAAAGGCTGTGCTGAAGATAATATGCTTAGGTGACAAACCGCACAATCCTGAAGAGTTGTAGGCACCTCTGAAAGAGCAGGCAGATCTGTGGCTGACACCGCTGAACCTACATCCAGGCATGGTCGTGTGTGACAATGGCCGGAACCTAGTGGCGGCTCTGAGGCGAAGAGAGCTCACACATGTACCATGCCTGGCCCATGTGCTTAACCTCGTGGTTCAGCGGTTTCTCAAAACCTACCCGGATCTGTCGGATCTGCTTGTCAAAGTACGCCGCTTGTGTGCCCATTTTAGAAGGTCAGCTACAGCTTCTGTTGCTCTTGCCGTGCTTCAGCAGCATTTGTAGATTCCAGCTCACTGACTGATCTGTGAGCTTCTTATGCGCCTACACAACAGGATTTTTGAGCAGAAGAGGGCAGTTGTTGAGTACCAGCATCAACAAGGCCGTTGATATTCAGGTCAGACTCCACACATTAAACCTCAAGAGTGGACATGGAAGTCAGACATATGTACCATCCTCCAAAACTTTGAGGACACCATCAAGATGGTGAGTGGCAATGACGCCATAATTAGCATCACCATCCTGCTTCTCTGTCTTCTGAAATGCTCTCTGGTCTCAATTAAAGAGGATGCATTGCAGGCAGAGCACAATGAGATGGAGCAAGGAACCATACAGAGTGATTACACACAGCCCAGCCTCATCTCATCCCAACGTTGATTGGGAAGAGGAGGAGAAGGAGGAAGAACAGGAACAAGCTTCCTGCGCTATAGACAGTACTACCTGCACAACTGACATACCGTCTGTTCAGCATCAGCATGGATGGCCTAAGGACAGGGAGGAGGTGGATGAGGAGGAGAGCATGGTCAGTCATCCTCTTGGTGAGGACACGGAAGTCTTGCCTCTTTGCAGTCTGGCACAAATAGCTGAGCTTATGTTACGCTGCCTTTCCCATGACCCTTGCGTTGTCCAAATTTTGGGTGACTCATTACTGGTGGGTGATGCTTCTAGACCAATGCTACAGGGAGAACTTTATGTCTCTTATTCCTTAGCAGGACAGGCATAATTAAATGGGGCAGTACGAGAAGGCGCTTGTTGCGGATATACTGAAAAAAACTCCCATCTGAAAACGCTGGCGGCTGAGGTCACAATTCGTTGGACAACCAAGGAGTACAGGCGAGAGAGACACAAATGCAATCCAGCAAAGGCAGGCGAACACTGTCAAAGTTCTGGGAACAGAACAGTTCTCTCAGACCCTCCCATCGCACAGGTCTGGGAGGTACTCTCACAAGGAGTGCAAAGTTTCGGAAGATGGTGAGGGAGTACCTTGCCGACCATACCAACGTCCTCTGTGATTCCTCTGTGCCTTAAAATTATTGGGTATCCAAGCTATACACGTGGCATGAACTGGCTCTCTGTGCCTTGGAAGTCCTGGCCTGCCCTGCCGCAAGCGTTTTGTCAGAGCGGGTTTTTAGTGCCGCCGGTGGAATTATAACCGATAGGTGCATCCACCTGTTAACTGAAAATGCTGACAGGCTGACTCTTGTAAAAATGAACAAGGGCTGGATTGGGCCAGACTTCTCAACACCACCAAATAATAGCATAGTAGCATAAACTAAAATCCAGTGTCTTTTTTTTGGGGAGGTCTAACTCTATTCCCATGCACCTCTGTCTTCACACTCAGACATGGGTATACGCTTCCTGATTTTGTCTATTTGCTCATGTCCTCCACCTTTTCCGCATCCTCATCCTCCACCACCATATCACCACCATATGTACAATATCAACATATCTACGTTTCTTGCAAGAGGCATTGGAGTTACTCCAAATTTTTGGCAGCTGTGCTTCACTGCATAGGGAAACACTATGGGAGACCCACTTCCTAATAATGGGAATAATGTTTTTAGGAGGCTTTCTGACCTCTAGATCTCTTGAAAGGGGCATTGGAGTTCCTCCAAATTTTTGGCAGCCGTTGCTTCATTGCATAGGCAAACACTATGGGAGACCCTCTCCTTTCTAATGGGGATATATTGTTGCTGTGGCCCTGCTCTATATGTCTCTAAATTGATAGTGGGCTGCCGTTGGACTAAATTTTGGCAGCCGTTGGACTCACTGCATACCCTATAACTGTATAGCAGACCCTCTCCTTTCTAATGGGAACATGTCGTACTCATTACTGTGGCCTAGCTCTATGTGTCTTTAAATTGTTAGTGGGGGTTTTCCAAAACTTTTGCAGCCCTTGCATTCACAGCATGGGCATTACCACTATAGGAGACCCGCTCCTTTATAATGGGAACATTTTCTTCACTGAGACCCTCCTCTATGTCTCTTCAATGGGATCTACAAAGCATAGCCGGCTGATGGCACTCTAACAATAGCGAGGGCTGACTGCTGACCCTTTAAGAATAGTAAGGGCCGCCTGATGACCCTTTAAAAATAGGCTTTGTGACTTTCAAAATCCCTCCATCATAAATGAAACAGGATGTGTCATTTCCCAGTGAAGGCATTTGTCTTGGTTGAAAGCAACGCAAAAGTGCAAAAACACATCTAAAACGCTATTTGTGAACATAGCTCAAGGTGTGGAGGAGTATTTTTGTTTTTGGTTATTTATTTTGCCTTATATACAAGCCATTATCCTGGAAAGAATGTTCCTTAACATTTTTCCTAGGAAAATCCATTTTGGTTTTGTTTTTGCATGCTTTATTGTAGGTCCGTAAAAGTGGCGTAATACCTCTGACAACATTGTTGATAGCAGTGACCTGGGCATCTGAAATGCTTCCAGGGGTCTTTCCCATGCTGATCCCATGTCATTTGAGCACTGTTCCTATTGATTTGGGCAATGTTTAGGCCCTCTGCAGACCAACGGGGGGAGCTCGAGTTTCCTATACACTTACATTGGGCTCGTTACTCGGTCCGAGCACTTGAGCATTCCAATTTTCTCGACCCGAACAATGAGTATCCGAGCAGTTTAGTGCTCGTTCATCTCTATTAAATAGTAGTAGATGCAATATATAGTCCACAATTATAGTATTACTCCTTAATTTTACTCAATAAAATGGCTGGAGATTAGTATAAAAGGCTATCTGTCATTTTTGACCGAACAGTACAAGTGTAAAAAAAAAACGTGAAGCAAAAAGTAAACAAAAAAAAACACCCATAGTAAGAACCCCTCAAATGTGGAAAAGTTATACCACAAGTTTCAGAACCGCATATTGAATATTTTAAAAAATATCAAATTTCAAATTCGGTCATTTTTGACCGAACAGAACAGCAGGGTTAAGTAAGAGGTACTATTAACCAAACACCACCATA
The DNA here is from genome assembly GCF_046119375.1 of Phyllobates terribilis. NCBI lineage: Eukaryota > Metazoa > Chordata > Amphibia > Anura > Dendrobatidae > Phyllobates > Phyllobates terribilis. The sequence continues at coordinate 257,314,068 of NW_027362764.1, forward strand.
AAAACAAAGGAGGTCTCCAAACAAGTCAGGGACAAATTTGTTGAGAAGTACAAATCAGGGTTGGGTTAGAAAATAAATATCCCAATCTCTGATGATCCCCCAGAGCACCATCAAGCAAACAACAAAACAACAAACCTGCCAAGAGAGGGCCACCCAGAAAAACTGTCAACCCGGGCAAGGAGGGCATTAATTAGAGAGACAGCACAAAGACAAAAGGTAATCCTGAAGGATCTGTAGAGTTCCCAACAGAGACTAGAGTATCTGTCCATATAACCACAATAAGCAGCAGGTGGCCTTTTTGAAACAGTGGGCAGAAAAAAGCCTTTACTTACACACAAAAATTAGAAGGCTCATTTTGAGTTTGCCAAAACACATGTAGGAGACTTCCCAAATAAATGAAGGAAGGTGCTGTGGTCAGATGAGACCAAAATTGAAAATTTTGGCCACCAAGGTAAATGCTGTGTCTAGCACCAAACTAACACAGTTCATCACCCCAAGAACACCATCCCCACAGTGAAACAGGGTGGTGGCAGCATCATGCTATGGGTATGTTTTTCGGCAGCAGTGTCAGGAAAATGGCCTAAGTCGAGGGGTAGATGGATGGTGTGAAATACAGGGATATTCTTGAGCAAAACCTGTTTCCGTCTGGCTGTGATTTGAGACTGGGACAGAAGTTAACCTTCCAACAAGACATACTGCTAAAGCAAAACTTAAGTGATTTAAGGGGAAACATGTTGTAGATGTTTTGATGCGGCCTAGTCATAGCCCAGACCTTAATCGAATTGAGAATTGGTGGTCAGACTTGAAGATTGTGTCCACCAGAGGAAACCATTGAACCTGAAGGAGCTGGAGCTGTTTTGACTTGAGGAATGGGAAAAAATACCAGTGGCAAGATGTGGAAACCTCATAGAGACTTATCCAAAACGACTTGCAGTTGAAATTGTCGCAAAAGGAGGCTCTACGAAGTACTGACTTTTGGGGTGTGAATAGTTATGCACACTGAAGTTTTCAGTTATTTTGTCCTATTTGTTGTTTGCTTCACAAAATAAAGAAGAACAAATGTTCACAGTTCTATGTATGCTCTTTACATGAACTGATGTCAACCCTCAAAAAAAAATTGAAATTCCAGGTTGTGAGGTAGTAAAAAACACAAAAAATGCCAGGTCGGTGAATACTTTCGCAAGCCACTGTATATATTGCAATACCATGGTTTAACAGTATTTAGTGTAAGTATTGAAATGATCACAAGTTAAAGTTCCCTAATGGAAATAAAAAATAAGATAAACAATAAAAACAATATTTTTGGAAAAACTATTAAAAATTTTAAATGACCCCCCTTTCGAGAGTTTTAAAATAATGAAAAAAATAATAATATTGAACTTAATTGGTATGGCCACATCTGTAAAAGTCCGATCTGTTAAATAGAAAATTATTTAACACATACGCCGAAGAAAAAAATAAAATAAAAATGTTTGATTTGCAATTTTTTATTCCTCCAAGAAATGCAATAAAAAATTATCAATATGTCATATATACAGTTGAAACCAGAAATTTACATACACTATATAAAAAGACACATATGCATGTTTTTCTCAATTTCTGACATAAAATCAGAATAAATATTTCCCATTTTAGGTCAATTAGGATTACCATAATTTTTAATATTTGCCAAATGGCAGAATAATGAGAGAGAGAGAATGTTTTAAGGCATTTTTATGACTTACTGCAAAGTCAAAAGTTTACACTAAGATTACTATGCCTTTAAACAATTCTGGACTGCCCATATCAAGATGTCATGTGTTTGAAAGCTTCTGATTTTTAAAGTTTTTTTTTAGCAACATCTGAGTTAATTAGTGACACACCTGTGAGTGTGTTTTAATGCACACCTGAAACACACTACTTCTTTGTGTAGCATCATGGGAAAGTCTAAAGAAATCAGCCAAGAAATCAGTAAGAGAATTGTGGACTTGCACAAGTCTGGCTCATCCTTGGGTACAATTTTAAGATACCTGAAGGTGCCTCGTTCAACTGTACAAACAATTACATGCAAGAACAAACAAGATGGGAATGTCCAGCCATCATACCGCTCTGGAAGGAGATGGGTTCTGTGTCCCAGAGATGAACGTGCTTTGGTCCGACATGGGCACATCAACCCAAGGACAAAAGCAAAAGACCTTGTGAAGATGATGGTGTAAGCTGGTAAGATTGGGTCAACAAACACAGCAAAATGAGTACTCTATAAAAATGAGCTGAAAGGCCACTCTGCCAGGAAGAAGCCATTACTCCAAAAAAAACATAAAAAAGCCAGATTAATGTTTGCAAATGCACACAGGAACAAGTACCTTTATTTTTGGAGACATGTCCTCTGGTCTGATGAAACTAAAATTTAACTTTTTGGGCATAATGACCATTGTTACATTTGGAGGAAAAAGGGAGAAGCTTGGAAGCCTAAGAACACCTTCTGAACTGTTAAACACGGGGGTGGCAGCATCATGTTATGGGGCTGTTTTGCTGCAGGATGGACTGGTGCATTTCACAAAATAGATGGCATCATGAGAAAAGAAAATTATGTGGCAATACTAAAGCAACATCTGAAGACATCAGCCTGGAAGTTAAAGCTTGGGTGGAAATGGGTCTTCCAAATGAACAATGACCCGAAGTATACTGCCAAAATGGTAACAAAGTGGTTTAAGAATAACAAAGTCAATGTTTTGGAGTGGCCATCACAAAGCCCTGATCTCAATCCTATTGAAAATTTATGGGCAAAGCTAAAAAAGGCAGGTACAAGCAAGGCAACCTACAAACCTGGAACAGTTACACCAGTTTAGTCAGGAGGAATGGGCCCAAATTCCGATCAACTATTGTGAGAAGCTTGTGGACGGATATCCCAAACGTTTGATTCAAGTCATTCAGTTTAAGGGCAATGGTACCAAATACTAATGAAATTTATGTAAACTTTTGACTTTGCAATAAGTAATAAAAATGCCTTAAAACATTCTCTCTCTCATTATTCTGTCATTTGACAAATATTAAAAATTATGGTAATCATAATTGACCTAAAACGAAAAAAGTTTATTCTGATTTCATGTCAGATATTGAGAAAAACATGTGTATGTTTATTTTTATATAGTGTATGTAAACTTCTGGTTTCAACTGTACATGTGGTATCAATGAAAAATGTATTTTAGCATGCAAAAAACAAGCCCTAGCACATCTCCGTGAATAGAAAAATAAAAAAATTATAGCTGACCTGACGAATCATGTTGCACAAGAAAAACAAAGGAGGAATTGCACATTTTCTTTACAATTTCACACAACTTGGATTTTTTCCCCTTTTTTTGGCACATGATATGGTAAAATAAATGATGACAATCAAAACAACACGTGCTTCCGCAAAAAAACAAGCCCTCATACAGCTATATTTATGGAGAAATAAAAATGTTATGGCTCTTGGAAAAGGGGAGGAGAAAGGTGAAATCGCAAAAATGAAAAAACGGCAGGTCCCGAACTGGGTAAACAAAAAATTGTCAACTGCTTTGGCTTGTAAATGGTTGCACTCTGAGTGAAGGATGAGATATTTGCAATGAGAAAAGAACCTTAATTATGCAGAAGCTGTAAATATCCAGAAGACAGTAAACATGTCAGATGAGAACCATTGTCACTGCGGCCCAGCTCTGTGCAAGTGTCTTGCTCCCATTCATACATTGCATGGGCCGCTCTAATGCTTTGCCGTTGCTTATTGGGAAAAAATGTTTCGTCTATGCACAGCTTTAATCCACCAGCTAATGAGTAAGTTGTATTGACATTTTATGTGTGGTTGTCATATGTGCGAGGATCACATCGTAAACCTTGTACTGGCTGTCTACTCTCCTAACCTGAACTTGATAGCTGTATAGAAATACATCAAGCTTTTCATACGCAGGTCAGAAGAGGTGCCGGGCCAGTCTGTGCAGTACGATGCGATCATCACACGAGTTATGCGCTAGGCTATCTCTGCCAGAAAGAGAGCAAACAGTAAAGAAAGATTGTAGATAGCCTCACATTTTTGTGTAATGTAGTAAAATAAGCTGTGCAAACACATTTAATAATGTTGTCTAATAGTACTCATTTCAGTGCTATCTGCCAAAAATCTAAAGTGTATTACGAAAGAAACGCTATAGCATTTTGGTAATTTAAGGCATTTTTCACCACATTTTTTCTAAAACCACCCCGAGAGTGGTATAATAAAAAAAACTATACTCCCACCGATGCTCTTATTGCTGCCCTGATTCCACACAAGTTTCCTTGTTTTCTTTTCTCCTAGGGATGGACAGTGACTAACATTGCAAATTAATACTTACAAAGTTGTCGAGCTGCTCAGTGATTGGTTGCAGTGGTCACATGTCAATATAAGGAAAACAGAATTATATTGATTTTTAACTTCTTCACGACATTTGACGTCTATTTAAGTCATATGTCGTGTCTCTGACTTTGATGCGGGCTCCAAAGCTGAGGCTGCATCTTTTACTGCACATGGCAGCTGATTTAATTAGCCATCATGTGCCTTTATCAGTCAAGGGTGGAGCGGTGCTCTGCCCATGGCTGTTAATCTGCTAAATCCCTCTGTCAATCTCTAACAGTGGGAATTAACACACGCTGGCGGGTACGAGTCATTACACGCTCCCATCGATGCGCCAGTGACGTGATCGTAGGGCCCAGATGGGTTGTCATGACAGCCGAGGGTCTGCTGAAGACCCCTATGCCAGTCATTACAATACATACTAACATAGTTTTTAAGGTTTAAGGAAGACTAAATCCATCTAGTTCAACCCATAGCCTAACATGTTGATCCAGAGGAAGGCAAAAAAAAACCATGTGGCAAACACTAAGCTCCACATTGGGGAAAAAAATTCCTTCCTGACTCCATACAACAATCAGACTAGTTCCCTGGATCAACGCCCTATCAAGGAATCTAGTATATATAACCTGTAATATTATACTTTTCAAGAAAGGCATACATGCCCTTCTTAAATTTTAGTAGTGAATCACTCATTACAACATCATGTGGCAAAGAGTTCCATAGTCTCACTGCTCTTACAGTAAAGAATCCGTGTCTGTGATTATGATTAAACCTTCTTTCCTCCAGACGTAAAAGATGCCCACTTGTCCCCCGTCTCTGGCCTCAGAGTAAAAAGATCAGTAGACAGGTCTTTATACTGTGTAATAACCTGTCTTGGTATTGCAAACCCCCCAGTCCTCTAATAACCTTGGTAGCTCTTCTCTGCACCCTCTCTAGTTCAGCTATGTCTTTCTTATACACCGGAGACCAAAACTGTACACAGTATTCTAAGTGTGGTCGCACTAATGACTTGTATAGAGGTAAAATTATGTTCTCGTCATGAGCATCTATGCCTCTTTTAATGCATCCCACTAATTTATTTGCCTTTGCAGCAGCTGCCTGACACTGGCCACCAAACGTGAGTTTGCCGTCCACCAATACGCCCAGGTCTTTTTCAGTTACAGTTTTGCCCAGTGTTTTACAATTAAGCATATAAGTATACATTTTATTTCCTCTGCCCAAGAGCATTACCTTACATTTATCCCCATTAAAGCTCATTTGCCATTTATCAGCCGAAGCTTCTAGTTTACATAGATCCTCCTGTAATATTAAATTGTCCTCCTCTGTATAGATTACCCTGAAGAGTTTAGTGTCATCTGCAAATATTGAAATACTACTCTGTATGCCCCCTACAAGGTCATTAATAAATATGTTAAAAAGAAGCGGGCCCAATACTGACCCCTGTGGTACCCCCATTGTTAACTGAGACCCAGTCTGAGTGTGTTCCATTAATAACCACTCTATACTTGTGGCCAGCATTCATAGGAGATCATGATTTCTTCTATACACAGCAGTGCTACAGCAGACAATCACAGCTTCAAGTCTCCAAATGGGAATATTTAAAAGAAGTAAAATGTGAAAAAAAAGTTTTTAAAAATATGAAAAAAGAAAAAAATCCAAAAGTTCAAATCAACCCTCTTTTGCCCCATTGAAAATAAACCATAAAAAATACATATTTGGTATCGCTGCGTTCAGAAATGTCTGATCTATTAAAATCTAAAATAAATTAATCTGATTGGTAAACAGCGTAATGAAAGAAAAAATTCAAACGCCAGAATTGCGTATCTACATCGTATCTACCCCAAAATGGTATCAATAAAAATGTCAGCTCAGGTTGCAATAAATAAGCCCTCACCCAGCCCCAGATCCCAAAAAATGAAAATCTTATGGGTCTTGGAAAATGGTGAAAACAGCAAAAACTTTTTTTGTACAAATTTCGGATTTATTTTTTACCACTAAAAAATAAACTATACTTGTTTGCTATCTGCGTAGTAATACTGACCTGGGGAATCATAATGTCAAGTCAATTTTAACATATGGTAAACATGGTAAATAAAAATATAAAAAAACAATTGTAGAATTGCACTTTTTTTTACAATTACACCACACTTGGAATTTTTTTCCTGTTTTACAGTACACTATATGGTAAAATCAATGGTGATACTCAAAAGTCCAACTCATCAACTATGGCTTGTATGTCAGAGAAATTGTGCTTCCTGGTTTGTGAGAAAGACAAGCCATAAGCTCTATCTATTTGCATTTAATTTCCTTTATTAACTTCTTTGTTTTTAAATACAAAAGAAAAATCTCCACATTCCAGAAATGTAAACGCAGACCTCACAAATTGTGCACATTGTAAAAAATGTAAATTTGTTTGCACACTTCCGTGTTGCAATAGTCCAATTACACCCCTACTCACCACCTGAACACAATGGCCTTTTGATGGTGCTTGCTTTGGGGACTTTAACCTACCTAGCTTTTCTTCTCCCTTTTTGGTAACGCCTTGGTGTTATTTATTTTTTAAATCTTTTCACATTTAAATTTTTGTATAACTGTATTAATAGTCCCCTTTAGTAACTCTACACCCCAAGGCAATACATGCTGTTGTTGCATGTTCCTTTCAGGGTATTAACATGTGTGTAGCTACTTAATAATGTCACTAGATGTCCACAAACATCTCCTGTGCTTTTCCAGTTTGCTGTATAGCTATACTGTACTGTTGCTGGGATGTGGACCCTTTTAAGGACACCCAAGCATGAAACAACTCCCACAGTATGGATCATTTTTTACTGGCTTGGTGACAAGTTATTGCTTCTTCACTTTGAAAACAGGTAACATGTTCCTGTTCTCAAAATAAAGGGATAATTTTTGGATGGCTTGATAAAAGCCATACTAATAGTTAAGTCATTTAGAGAATAGTAAACCTGTTGCAGATTCCAAAAAAGGAAAAAAGGATAATGTTTTCATTCCTAGTTGAGAAACCATTACTTTCAAACAGCACACTGTTTCTGCTCACTAAATAAAAGGGATAATTTTTTGATGGCTCATAAAAATCTGTCACTCTTATTTAGCAAATAACAAAGCTCTTGATACTCCCCAAAGAGGAATAATTTTTCCACCAACCGTTGTGAAAAAGCCATTGCTTCTTCCATTTGCACTTCCTGTGTAAAAACGCTAGCAAGGCAGGTCTCTGTCCTCAAAAAGTGTTAATTTTTCGACTGTTTTTACAATATAAGAAGTCTAAAAAGTCTTATTCTGCTTTGTATTGTAAAATAGGTTGTTGGTTACTACAAGTTACTGTCTATTTTTCCCTAGCCACATAGGTTGTGGTCACTTGGACTTTGTCATGTCTCCTCGGGTACCTGCTCTTGCTACAGAAGGCTACACTGTTATCATATAACTCTGTGACTATACTGTAGATTTGAAGATTTGCATCAGAAAAATTACAAATAGCACTGCCTCCTATTAATATATATTAACAAATTAATCAGTGCAGAATGTTGAAATAAAGGAGTCCATACAAGTTAGAAAACTTCTCTTAGGAAAGAACAGAATACTCCGCATCCAGACTCATCTGGCAGCAGATTATCTGTCTGTAGAGAAAAATGATAGGATAATTAAAGTCAAACGGCCTCATCTCCACCAGTATCATCAGTCAGGGCAGTGTTGGAATGTCCCATACACATTATGTGGTTGGCTGATCATTCTATTACCTAATGACCATTGAGGCCCTTAATTTGCTTTGGGACATGGAAAGGGACAAGTAAAATTTAGCTCAAAATCAGTAAAAAATAAGTAATATAATACATATAAAGAAGAGATTGTAACTTTCAGGTGTATAGTTGTGTCTATTGTATTGTGTCTAGTATTTAAGTGAATGGGATTGCATTGCAATATCAAGCATTTACAAAAGTGATGCTGTTTCTAAATAAAAACACACTTTGTTTCAATCCCAAACAACTCTACAATCCAACTTTTTTTTAAGGGGTGTATAATAAAAACCCATATTGTAAAGGATGTGATCATAATAAACTATTATGTGGTCTCATGGTTGAGCATGAGAGCATTTGAAAATGAAAGAATACAAAATCAAAGACCTTGAATCTGATCTTCCTGGCACAAATATTTAAAAAACATATGTCTACCAATTTCTACCAAATTAGTGACTATATTAAAATATTACAACTATAAAAAATGTATAACATCAAGTGAATTCAAGCTTAAAATTCTACTTTTACTTTCTTAAACTTTTATGCCTTCTTGAGCACTATATGTTTATTTTCTGGGCTTTTCCACATGAGTCTGGAAGAAAAAGGGTTTTTTTATGTTTTTTTTAACTGTATTGATATGCTGAAAGATAATTGTTGTACAGGAAATAACAGAAATGTTTTTTTTTCTGGTTATTGTTGTGTCTCATTTTTGTAAAACTAGGAACAAAAAATTCTCCTCAGATCTTTTCAGAACTTTGTAATGAATACCACTCATTCTGAAAATGTAGAAAAACACTCTTATCTAATGTGGTATTACCTTGAACTAATACGTATGAAGACATATTTCAGACTGAAGCTTCTGAATGACTGTACACCAGTTTGGCAGACAAAAACAGTTAATAAAAGTTATGACTAAATGTAACTGTGCTTGAAGCAGCCAATAATTTGTTTAACTTTTGATTATAAATAAAATTTAAGTTTGGGTTTCAATTCATTGAGGCTTGCCCAGTTTTTTGCACAAGCATTTACTTTTAAGTCACAGTAAGCACATTTCTGCAATGAGTCTAAACAGTTATATTTTAATACTTGATGGGACACATAAACGTTGCCAGCAAAAATGTTTAGGATTGTTTCAATACCTCTGATCTCCATTAAATGTCTCTTGTATAACTTAAGAGGAAGTGGAGAGCTGCCTTAAAAAGACTAAAAATAGGCCCAGTCTCCGAGTCCAGATGGCAGACAAGCCACAAGTTTTGTGGGAATTAAATACTGTGCTAGACAAACTCCTGTTTCTAAAATATTTCTCTCTGATGACAGAACACTGATAACAGTATAAACATAATTATATTTTAGCATTGTGGTAGGATAGGAATAGACTAAGGTTCTAAACAATAATAGGGACAATTTACATTAATGGACATTCACCCAGCCTCTTAGTAAAGACCACCCCCCACAGCACATGTTGTCTCATTTAGGGCTGCAGAAAAGCATATGTGTTTTTTTTTGCATATTGTCTGCAATATTAGTTGAAAGCCTAATTGTCCAGTGTTCATACACAGAGAAAAAGAAGTATAACAAGCCTATGCAATGTATATACAGTTAGGTCCATATATATTTGGACAGAGACAACATTTTTCTAATTTTGGTTCTAGACATTACCACAATGAAATTTAAACAAAACAATTCAGATGCAGTTGAAGTTCAGACTTTCAGCTTTCATTTCAGGGTATCCACATTAAAATTGGATGAAGGGTTTAGGAGTTTCAGCTCCTTAACATGTGCCACCCTGTTTTTAAAGGGACCAAAAGTAATCGGACAATTGACTCCAAGGCTATTTCATGGACAGGTGTGGACAATCCCTTCGTTATGTCATTCTCAATTAAGCAGATAAAAGGCCTGGAGTTGATTTGAGGTGTAGTGCTTGCATTTGGAAGGTTTTGCTGTGAAGTAAACATGCGGTCAAAGGAGCTCTCCATGCAGAAGAAACAAGCCATCCTTAAGCTGCAAAAACAGAAAAAAAACATCCGAGAAATTGCTACAATATTAGGAGTTGCAAAATCTACAGTTTGGTACATCCTGAGAAAGAAAGAAAGCATTGGTAAGCTCATCAATGCAAAAAGACCTGGGCGCCCACGGAAGACAACAGTGGTGGATGATCGCAGAATAATCTCCATGGTGAAGAGAAACCCCTTCACAACAGCCAACCAAGTGAACAACACTCTCCAGGAGGTAGGCGTATCAATATCCAAATCTACCATAAAGAGAAGACTGCATGAAAGTAAATACAGAGGGTTCACTGCACAGTGCAAGCCACTCATAAGCATCAAGAATAAAAAGGCTAGACTGGACTTTGCTAAAAAACATCTAAAAAAGCCAGCACAGTTCTGGAAGAACATTCTTTGGACAGATGAAACCAAGATCAACCTCTACCAGAATGATGGAAAGAGAAAAGTATGGTGAAAGCGTGGTACAGCTCATGATCCAAAGCATACCACATCATCTGTAAAACACGGCGGTGGCAGTGTGATGGCTTGGGCATGCATGGCTGCCAGTGGCACTGGGTCACTAGTGTTTATTGATGATGTGACACAGGACAGAAGCAGCCGAATGAATTCTGATGTATTCAGAGCCATACTGTGTTCTCAGATCCAGCCAAATGCAGCCAAACTGATTGGTCGTCGTTTCATACTACAGATGGACAATGACCCAAAACATAAAGCCAAAGCAACCCGGGAGTTTATTAAAGCAAAGGAGTGGAATATTCTTGAATGACCAAGTCAGTCACCTGATCTCAACCCAATTGAGCATGCATTTCACTTGTTAAAGACTAAACTTCAAACAGAAAGGCCCACAAACAAACAGCAACTGAAAACCACCACAGTGAAGGCCTGGCAGAACATCAAAAAGGAGGAAACACAGCGTCTGGTGATGTCCATGAGTTCAAGACTTCAGGCAGTCATTGCCAACAAAGGGTTTTCAACCAAGTACTAGAAATGAACATTTTATTTACAATTATTTAAACTGTCCAATTACTTTTGGTCCCTTTAAAAACAGGGTGGCACATGTTAAGGAGCTGAAACTCGTAAACCCTTCATCCAATTTTAATGTGGATACCCTCAAATGAAAGCTGAAAGTCTGAACTTCAATTGCATCTGAATTGTTTTGTTTAAAATTCATTGTGGTAATGTCTAGAACCAAAATTAGAAAAATGTTGTCTTTGTCCAAATATATATGGACCTAATTGTATATCTCCATCATACAATGCCATCAGGCAGACATCTCTGAGGAGTTACGGAAGTGATAATATGGCCACCACAGAGCCCTGATCTCATCATCATCGCAAATACGAATTTTTAATATTGTTAATAATTTTAATATTCAAGTAGATTCTACAAATTCGCTCATCTCTATAATATATATATATATATATATATATATATATATATATATGTATATACACTGCTCAAAAAAATAAAGGGAACACTCAAATAATGCTTCCTAGATCTGAATGAATGAAATATTCTCATTGAATACTTTGCTCTGTACAAATTTGAATGTGCTGACAACAAAATCACACAAAAATCATCAATGGAAATCAAATTTATTAACCAATGGAGGTCTGGATTTGGAGTCACCCCCAAAATTAAAGTGAAAAAACACACTACAGGCTGATCCAACTTTGATGCAATGTCCTTAAAATAAGTCAAAATGAGGTTCAGTATTGTGTGTGACCTCCATGTGCCTGTATGACCTCCCTACAATGCCTGGGCATGCTTCTGATGAGGTTGCGGATGTTCTTCTGTGGGATCTCCTCCCAGACCTGGATTAAAGCATCCGCCAACTCCTGGACAGTCTGTGGTGCAACGTGACGCTGGTGGATGGAGCGAGACATGATGTCCCAGATGTGCTCAATCAGATTCAGGTCTGGGGAATAGGCGGGCCAGTCCATAGCTTCAATGCCTTCATCTTGCAGAAACTGCTGACAGACTCCAGCCACATGAGGTCTGGCACTGTCCGGCATTAGGAGGAACCCAGGACCAACCGCAACAGCATATGGTCTCACAAGGGGTCTGAGGATCTCATCTCGGTACCTAATGGCAGTCAGGCTACCTCTGGAGAGCACATGCAGGGTTGTGCGGCCCTCCAAAGAAATGCCACCCCACACCATTATTGATCCACTGCCAAACCGGTCATGCTGAAGGATGTTATAGGCAGCAGATCACTCTCCACGGCGTCTCCAGACTCTGTCAAGTCTGTCACATGAGCTCAGTGTGAACTTACTGTGAGGCAGTGACCGGGATCGTATACGAGGGACGTTATATATCCCCCAGAATGTGTACAGAGACCTATTAAATCCATTGGAGTGCATTGCAGTCACAGACACAGCTGCGGCTGCAATGCAGGAATGAAGGTGAGCAATGACCTGGTCAGACTACCTGGCTAAGGCAGATTAAGTAAAACTCGGTAGGGCCTTCATTTCTTGGAGGAGGTCACAGGAGGCAGTGGGGCGGCCTCCTCCCTCCAACCCAGGTTTTCCAGTGGCTCTTGCCACATGTCCTTTAAAATCCCTGCACTAAGGATTAGTGATGTTCTATGTTGGAACCTGCTAGGAGCATAGCAGGAAAGCTCAGCAGGATTGAGTGTGGCTGAACTCACGCCTGGGAAGCCTCTGCACCTGTCAGGCTCTGAGTGGCCCGGCGAGGCCGTTGCCCCCGGCAACCGTTGTTTAATGACTTGTGTTAACCCGGCTGCGAACCGGAGGACTGTCCTGTTTACCCGTGAGTTGCAAGAGACGTAGAGGTCAGAGGGCCTCCTGAAAACAATATTCCCATTATTAGGAAGTGTGTCTCCCATACCGTTTGCCTATACATTGAAGCAACAGCTGCCAAAAATTTGGGTGAACTCCAATGACCCTTGCAAGAGATGTAGATGTCAGATGGCCTCCTGCAAAAAATGCTCCCATTATTAGGAAATGTGTCTCCCATACTGTTTGCCTATGCAGTGAAGCAGCGGCTGCCAAAAATTTGGAGGAACTCCAATGCCCCTTGCAAGAGATGTAGAGGTCAGAGGGCCTCCTGCAAAAAATGCTTTCATTATTAGGAAGTGTGTCTCCCATACTGTTTGCCTACGCAGTGAAGCAACGGCTGCCAAAAATTTGGAGGAACTCCAATGCCCCCTGCAAGAGATGTAGATGTCAGAAGGCCTCCTGCAAAAATGCTCCCATTATTAGGAAGTGTGTCTCCCATTACTGTTTGCCTATGCAGTTAAGCAACTGCTGACAAAAATTTGGAGGAACTCCAATGCTCCTTGCAAGAGACGTAGAGGTTGGAGGGCCTCCTGAAAACAATGTTCCCATTATTAGGAAGTGTGTCTCCCCTACGGTTTGCCTACGCAGTGAAGCAACAGCTGACAAAAATCTGGAGGAACTCCAATGCCCCTTGCAAGAGACGTAGATATATTGATATGGTACATATGGTGGTGATATGGTGGTGGAGGATGAGGATGCTGAGAAGGAGAAGGACAAGAGCAAATAGACAAAATCAGAAAGCGTATACCCATGTCTGGGAGTGAAGACAGAGGTGAATGGGAATAGAGTTAGACCTCCCAAAAAAAAGACACTGTATTTGAGTTTATGTTATGCTGCTATCATTCGGTGGTGTTGAGAAGTCTGGCCCAATCCAGCCCTTGTTCTTTTTTATAAGAGTCAGCCTGTCAGCATTTTCAGTTGACAGGCGGATGAGCCTATCGGTTATAATTCCACTGACGGCACTAAGAACCCGCTCTGACAAAACACTAGCAGCAAGGAAGGCCTTGACCTCCAAGGCTTAGAGAGCCAATTCATGCCATGTGTCCAGCTTGGATACCCAATAATTATAAGGCACAGAGGAATCACGGAGGATGTTAGTTCGGTCGGCAAGGTCCTCCCTCAGCATCTTCCGCAACTTTTCCCTCCTTGAGAGAGTACCTCGTGCATCAGGGCTTGTGCGATGGGAGGGTCTGATAAAACTGTCCCAGAACTTTAACAGTGTTCCACTGCCCCTGCTCGATTGCATTTGTGTCTCTCTCGCCTGAACTCCTTGGTTGTCCACCAAACTGTGACCTCTGCCACCAACGTTTTCAGATGGGAATTTTTTTAATAATACCGCAACAAGCACCTTCTCGTACTGCACCATTTTATTAGGCCTGTCCTGCAAGGGAATAAGAGACAGAAAATTCTCCTTTGTAGCATGGGTCTAGAAGTGTCACCAACCAATAATGACTGTCACCCAAAATTTGGACAATGCGAGGGTCACGGGAATGGCAGCGTAACATAACTCAGCCATGTGTGTCAGACTGCAAAGAGGCAAGACTTCCATGTCCTCATCAAGAGGTCGACTGACCATGCTTTCTCTTCCTCCCTGTTCTCATGCCATCCATTCTAAACAGATGGTATGGCAGTTGTGCAGGTAGTACTGTCAATAGCGCAGGAAACTAGCTTCTGTTCTTCCTTCTCCTCTCCTACTCTTCCTCATTGTCACCCAATTCCCATTGGGATGAGATGAGGCTGGGCTGTGTCGAATCACCCTCTATGGTTCCTTGCTCCATCTCATCGTGCTCCGCCTGCAATGCATCTTCTTTAATTGTGAGCAGAGAGCATTTCAGAAGACAGAGAAGCAGGATGGTGATGCTAATTATAGCATCATCACCGCTCACCATCTTGGTGGAGTCCTCAAAGTTTTGGAGGATGGTACATATGTCTGACGTCCATGTCCACTCCTGAGGTTTTATGTGTGGAGTCTGACCTGAATACCAACGGCCTTGATGGTGCTGGTAGTCAACAACTGCCCTCTTCTGCTCACAAATCCTCACAAAGAGTTCCAATGCGTGAGGACATCGCAGATCAGTCGGTGAGCTGGAAGCTGCAAACGCTGCTGAAGCACAACAAGGGCGACGGAAGCTGTAGCTGACTTTCTAAAATTGGCACATAGGCGGTGTACTTTGACAAGCAGATCTGACAGATCTGGTTAGTCTTTGAGAAACCGCTGAACCACGAGGTTAAGCACATGGGCCAGGCATGGTACATGTGTGAGCTCGCCTCGCCTCAGAGCCGCCACCAGGTTCCAGCCATTGTGACACACGACCATACCTAGTTCAGCGGTGTCAGCCACAGATCTGCCTGCTCCTTCAGAGCTGTCCACAACTCTTCAACATTGTGCGGCTTGTCACCTAAGCATATTAGCTTCAGCACAGCCTGTTGACGCTTGGCCGAGGCAGTGCTGCAGTGTTCCAGCTTGTGACTGATGTGGTCATTTCGGAGATGGAGACTGAAGAGTAGGAGGTTCAGGAGCTGTAGAATGTGGAGGCAACCCTGATTGACCCAGGGCCCGCAATCCTCGGCGTCGGGAGGATGTCTTCTGTCCCAAGGTCCGACTGGGTCCCGGCTTCCACTATATTAACCCAGTGAGCCTTCAGCAAGATTTACCGTCCCTGCCCACAAGCACTTGTCCACATGTCTATTTACCAGTAACTGCGTTGTTGAGGGCATGTCTAATGTTGTGGGACCCGTGCTCGTGCAATGTGGGGACAGCACACAGAGAGAAATAGTGTTGGCTGGGGACCGAGTCCCGAATGATGGCTTCTGCCATCAAATTGCGGAAAACTTCCGTCTCCACGAGCCTAAAAGGCAACATTTTGAGCTCAAGTATTCGCAAAATGTGTGAATTTAGTAGTGTGGTCTGTGGGGCGTTGGCTGCGTATTTGCACTTACTTTCCATGGACTGGGTTATGGACAATTGAACGCTATGCTGGGACAAGGATGTGGACATGCTTGCTGATGGTGCTAGTTGAGAGTGTGCAATGACAGGTGCAGAGTGGGAGGCATCTTGGCATGCACCATGGACAGGGGATTGGGGTGCACGCACAACAGCGGAACAAGCAGTGGTGTCACCCGCAGATACTGTTGCTGAACCCTGGGGTTCGGCCCAATTAGTCGGGTACTTTGCTGCCATGTGCCTGAAATAACCAGACTCAGGAAGACCTAACAATTGTACTGGCAACTTCCGTCGTGTTGGGGTTACGAGGAACTCTTTCCCGCCTTGTGTCTGCGGCCACCACACTGCTTCTTCCTGCTTGTTGTGATGCTATGCCTTCCTCCCCCTGTGTGCTGCTGTCCTCACTCTGTATGTCCCCCTGCCAGGTTGGGTCAGTTATTATATCATCCACAACCTCGTCTTCCACTTCCACACCCTGGTCCGCCTCCTGACTTTCTGGCAATTGTGTCTCATCATCATGCACCTCTTGCGACAGTAATGGCACTTTTCCACCGTCGCCTTCGTGTGACCGTGGCTGGTCCAATATTTGGGCATCTCTATACGCATTCTCCTTTTGACTCACTTGAAGCTTGCTGGGCGAGATGCCCGAATCTACAAATGGAAAAGTGAACAGCTCTTCTGAGTGTCCAAGTGTGGGATCAGTTGTCTCCAGGCACTTGACGTGGTGGGAGGAAGGAGGATCAGGGTGAGGAATATGCGGTCCAGACTCACGGCTATAGAGACTTGACCGTGTGGAAGACAGGGTGGTGGTGGTGGCTAAGTGACTGGAAGCATTATCTGCTATCCAACCAATAACCTTTTCACACTGCTCTGTGTTCAATAGAGGTGTTCTGCGGTCCCTTATTAATTGGGACAGGAAGGTCAAGCGACTGAATCTGGGTGTTTGTTGTGGCACAATTTCAGCTTGCCCACAGCCACGTCCTCGGCTTTGACCTCTGCATGCACCATCACATCCACTTCCCTGTCTCTTGCCACGCATCTTGCCCATTTTTAATGGAGGACAATATTTTCCACATTCACAAGAAATGACTGATTTTGGAATGCAGTTATATGTGTTATGTCTGACAGAGTACCATGGTTTTAAATAGCAGGCCTGTTATGTGCTAATACCATCCTTCACAGACACCTAGTGTGAATAGCTTGACCGACACACTGCAACGGAATGAAAATGGAAGAATTGTCTGATTTTGGAACACTTTTACAGGTGTTATGTCTGACAGAGAACCATGGTTTTAAATAGCAGGCTGTCACACTGTCACAAAATACTGGAGGTAGGGGGCCTAAGCTGACCCTAAGCTGGGGCCCTGACTAATCCCTCATCCTGGAGGTACTGTTAAAGGTACAGAGGTCCAGGCCGCCAGCGTAACCCCTACCTTCTGAGGATCCCTGCACCTAAGTAATCTAGTCCTGAGAAGGACCCCGATCACAACAATAGGGAACCAGAAATAATATGCCCACACACAGTATTTAGACGAACGAGACAGTACAAGGGAAAAACCAAAACCACCTTGCATACAACTTCTAAACAACTACAACAGAGGGAACACCAACGGGAAAGGAGATAAATGATAAAGCGAGGAAAGGGAAAACACACTTCCAAATACACTTATCTCAGCAACTCCAAACACCACGATCCGCTCTGTAAGTCTGAATGAAAAGCTTTCACCGACACCTCCCAAACAGACCTGCAGGAATATAAAGGAGTCTCACTAAAGAAGCATTGATTGCAGCTGGGCGAGGCTGGACCTCAGCTAGCCCAGAGAGAGAGAGAATTAACTCCTACACTGCCGAGAAAACACAAAGCACCAACAAGTCAGCTGCGAGAAGTCAGGCTGTGTACTCGTGACGATCTTCGTGGCAACACACCCGTGACAGTACCCCCCCTTCTACGAGGGGCCTCTGGACCCTCAGGGCCAGGTTTATCCGGGTGAGTCGTGTGGAAGGCCCGAACCAATCGGTCTGCGTTAATATCCGACGCAGGAACCCACATCCTCTCCTCAGGACCATACCCCTTCCAATGAACCAAGTACTGAAGGGACCGGCGATTAAAGCGTGAATCAATGACCCTCGATACCTGGAACTCCAAGTTACCATTGACAACCACAGGAGGGGGAGGTAAAGGTGACGGTACCACCGGCGCCACATACCTCTTAAGCAATGATCTGTGAAACACGTTGTGAATTTTAAACGTAGGGGGGAGGTCAAGACGGAATGCCACCGGATTAATAATAGAACTGATTCTGTACGGCCCGATGAACCTGGGACCCAGTTTCCAGGAGGGAACCTTAAGTTTAATATTCCTGGTAGACAACCATACCTGATCGTTCACACTTAGGTCCGGACCAGACACTCTCCTCCTATCAGCCATACGTTTGTATCGGTTCCCCATAGTATTCAGATTCTTCAGCACCCCTCTCCATACTGAAGCGAGAGATGAGGAAAATCGTTCCTCCTCCGGAACCCCCGAAGAGCCCCCCCTACTGAAAGTACAAAACTGGGGGTGAAAACCATATGCCCCAAAAAACGGGGACTTACCAGTGGACTCGCTCCGCCTATTATTGAGAGCAAACTCTGCCAGAGGTAGGAAAGAAGCCCAGTCCTCCTGGTTCTCTGACACAAAACACCGAAGATATGTCTCCAAGCTCTGGTTCATACGTTCCGTCTGACCATTGGTCTGAGGATGAAAAGCCGACGAGAATGACAAATGCATCCCCCGCCGTGCACAAAACGCCTTCCAGAACTTGGACACAAACTGAGACCCCCGATCAGACACCACCTCGGAGGGTACCCCGTGAAGCCTCACAATCTCCCCAATGAACACCTGCGCAAGAGTTTTAGCATTAGGGAGAGCCGGAAGAGCGATAAAATGTGCCATCTTGCTGAACCTGTCCACTACAACGAGTATGACCGTTTTACCCGAAGACGGAGGGAGGTCAGTAATAAAGTCCATAGACAGATGAGTCCAAGGACGCTCCGGGATCTTCAAAGGTAAGAGGGCCCCAGACGGACGGGTATGTGAGGTCTTAGATCGCGCACAAACCCCACAGGACGCGACAAAAGTTACCACCTCTTTATGTAAGTTAGGCCACCAAAACCGACGCGAGAGGAGATCCACAGTTGCTTTACTCCCCGGGTGTCCTGCAAAAACTGAGTTATGGTGTGCCTCGATCACCTTTTGTCGCAACTGATCTGGAACGAACAGTCTCCCCGGAGGTCCAACAGGGGCGTCTCCCTGAGCCTCCAATATCTCCTCCTCCAGCTCAGAGCATACTGCCGAAACTACCACCCCCTCCTGAAGAATAGGAATCGGGTCGTCCGTATTCCCGGCCCCAGGGAAACTACGAGATAAGGCATCCGCCTTTACATTTTTAGACCCAGGACGATATGTAACGACGAAATTAAACCTGGTAAAAAACAATGACCACCTAGCTTGTCTGGGATTCAGACGTTTAGCGGACTCCAGATATAGCAGGTTCTTGTGATCGGTGATGACGGTGACCGGATGAACTGCCCCCTCCAAAAAATGGCGCCACTCCTCAAAAGCTAACTTAATGGCCAAGAGTTCCCTATTGCCGACATCGTAATTCCTCTCAGCGGACGACAATTTTTTAGAGAAAAAGGCGCACGGATGCCACTTACCAGGGGACGAACCCTGTGACAATACTGCTCCCACCCCTACCTCGGAAGCGTCTACCTCTACAAAGAATGGCTGAGACGCATCAGGTTGAATGAGTATGGGTGCCGAGGCAAAACATTTTTTCAAGGAGGAGAATGCTTGACAAGCCTTGTCAGACCACCTAGAAAAATCCGTCCCCTTTTTAGTCATGTCTGTGAGAGGCTTAACCATGGACGAGAAATTACGAATGAACTTCCGGTAATAGTTAGCAAACCCCAGGAAACGTTGTAGTGCCTTAAGATTCTCCGGCCGATCCCACTCAAGAACTGCCCGCACTTTCCCAGGGTTCATACGAAAACCGGACGCTGAAACCAGGAAGCCTAAAAACTGGAGTTCCTGTACGGCGAACACACACTTTTCCCACTTGGCATATAGTTTATTATCCCGCAAGATCTGTAACACCTGTCTAACGTGCTCCTGATGAGACACCAGATCCGGCGAGTAAATTAAGATATCATCCAGATATATGACAACAAACTGTCCCACCAGGTGGCGAAAAATATCATTAACAAAGTGTTGAAACACCGCCGGGGCATTAGTCAGACCGAATGGCATGACAAGGTTCTCATAATGCCCCTCCGGAGTGTTAAAAGCCGTCTTCCACTCATCCCCCTCCTTCATCCTAATCAGATTGTACGCCCCCCTGAGATCCAACTTAGAGAACCATTTGGCGCCCACGATCTGATTAAAGAGATCGGGAATAAGTGGGAGCGGATACGGATCTCGGACCGTAATCCGATTAAGTTCACGGAAATCCAGGCAAGGGCGTAGGCCTCCATCTTTCTTCTTAACAAAGAAGAACCCCGCGGCCACCGGAGAAGATGAAGGTCTAATATGCCCCTTAGCCAGACTTTCAGAAATATAATCCTTCATGGCCTGCCTCTCAGGACCAGAAAGGTTATACAACCTAGCTTTAGGTAACTTGGCCTCAGGGAGCAGTTTTACAGAACAGTCATACACGCGATGAGGAGGTAGTTCCTGACACCCATTCTCCGAGAATACATCCTCAAAGTCCGCCAGAAATGGAGGTAAGACCCAAGGAGTAACCGCACCGATGACCGTGTTCATGCAGTTTTTATTACAGAATTTACTCCATTGGCTTATCTCTCTGGTTTGCCAATTAATAACCGGGTTATGCTTAGCTAACCAAGGAAGGCCCAACACTATAGGAGTGGGAAGACCCTCCAACACGTAGCAAGACAACAGTTCTTTATGTATTGCCCCCACTTGAAGTTTTACGCCATGCACAGCTTGCAAAAAACTTCCCTGACCGAGAGGTCTGGCATCGATCGAGAATATGGGGATGGGTTTAGCCAACTCACTCAATCGCATACCTTGAACCCGGGCAAACCGAGCATCAACCAGATTAGCCCCGGCCCCACTATCCAGAAGAACAGATATCCTCTCAGTTCTCGTACCCACCACCACCTCCGCCGGTACGAGAAACTGAGACGAACCTAGGGACGAAATACCTACTCCCAGATTGCCGTCCACCACACAACCTGGGATCAACAGTTTTTTCGACGACTCTTTACTCTGCAAGGGACGGGATGGACACCCCCCAATAAAATGTCCCTTTTTCCCGCAGAGAAAACACCTTCCTGTCTTATGGCGCACCACCGGTCCCCTTCCCCGAAATGATGTCCCTCCTAATTGCATAGGCTCCTCCGGACTGACCAGGGGAACCACCATATGAGGGGACCTTGTAGGAGGTGGAGACATTACAGGGGGTAGAGTTATCCCGCACCTCTCCCGAAGCCGTCTGTCAACGCGAATAGCAAGGGCCATAGCGGCTTCCAGTGACGCGGGAGAGTCATACTGTGCCAACACATCCTGTAATTTGTCGGATAAACCATGACAAAACTGGCTCCTAAGAGCCGGGTCATTCCACTGGGTGTCCGTAGCCCACCTACGGAACTCCGAACAGAATTCCTCCGCCGGACGATCTCCCTGCTGAATCCTACGTAACTTAGACTCAGCAAGGGAGATCCGATCTGGGTCATCA
Organism: Phyllobates terribilis; assembly: GCF_046119375.1. Classification (NCBI taxonomy): domain Eukaryota; kingdom Metazoa; phylum Chordata; class Amphibia; order Anura; family Dendrobatidae; genus Phyllobates; species Phyllobates terribilis. The sequence continues at coordinate 257,335,648 of NW_027362764.1, forward strand.
TATACGAGTCCCAGAGCAGCGAAAAACCTATCCACTGACTGGAGAACCGGGGAGCTTGGGGGAAGAGAGAACGCCCAAGATTGTGGGTCCCCTTGTAGGAGCGAGATGACAATTCCCACCCTTTGTTCTTCACTGCCCGATGACCGAGGCCGCAGCCGAAAGTACAATTTGCATGCCTCCCGGAAAACAAAAAACTTGTCCCGCCCCCCAGTGAACCTGTCAGGGAGAGCTACTTTAGGTTCTGGTCCGGCTTGCTCCAGAGGATGCAAAACCTTGGACCTAACGTCCGCCAGCCCCATGGACAAACTCTGCAACTGCCGAGCTAGACCGGCTACTGGATCCATGGTAGCTGGAGAAAAACTAAGTGGGTCGGTGAAAATGTCACACTGTCACAAAATACTGGAGGTAGGGGGCCTAAGCTGACCCTAAGCTGGGGCCCTGACTAATCCCTCATCCTGGAGGTACTGTTAAAGGTACAGAGGTCCAGGCCGCCAGCGTAACCCCTACCTTCTGAGGATCCCTGCACCTAAGTAATCTAGTCCTGAGAAGGACCCCGATCACAACAATAGGGAACCAGAAATAATATGCCCACACACAGTATTTAGACGAACGAGACAGTACAAGGGAAAAACCAAAACCACCTTGCATACAACTTCTAAACAACTACAACAGAGGGAACACCAACGGGAAAGGAGATAAATGATAAAGCGAGGAAAGGGAAAACACACTTCCAAATACACTTATCTCAGCAACTCCAAACACCACGATCCGCTCTGTAAGTCTGAATGAAAAGCTTTCACCGACACCTCCCAAACAGACCTGCAGGAATATAAAGGAGTCTCACTAAAGAAGCATTGATTGCAGCTGGGCGAGGCTGGACCTCAGCTAGCCCAGAGAGAGAGAGAATTAACTCCTACACTGCCGAGAAAACACAAAGCACCAACAAGTCAGCTGCGAGAAGTCAGGCTGTGTACTCGTGACGATCTTCGTGGCAACACACCCGTGACACAGGCCTGTTATTTGCAAATACTATCCTTCACAGACACCTAGTGTGAATGGCTTGACAGACACACTGCAACGGAATGAAAATGGAAGAAATGTCTGATTTTGGAACACTCTTATAGGTGTTATGTCTGACAGAGAACCACGGTTTTAAACAGAATGCCTGTAATTTACTAATTTTATTCTACATTGAAACCTAGTGTGAACGTTCAGTTCAAATTTCTGGATTTTTATCACTGAAATGTGGAACAGATCTGGCTTTATTCTGCAGTGAAAACAGGCAAACAGATCAGAAAAATGGTGTACTCTGGATTGCTTTTTTAAGCAAATAACCAGGATTAAAATTAAACATCCAGCAGACAGGATGTTCAATGGACCCTCTTGTGCTGTATCATACACTGCAGTCTGCCACATACACTGCCTGCCTGCCTAGCACTGATTATATGCAGCTGGATTAGTCCTCAGAAGCACTGTTAGTTCAGATGAATATATATATACTGTATATGTTGTGGAATACCTACACTAACCAGACTTTCAATGGACCCTATTGTGCTGTTTCATGCACTGCAGTCTTCCACATACCCTGCCTGCCTGCCTAACTCCTGCTATCACCACTCGATATATACAGCTGGATTAGTCCTCAGAAAGACTGTTAGTTCAGATGGATATAGATATATGCTGTGGAATACTTATACTAACTATAATCAAGCAAATATCTCCCTGACGGAACAGCAGATATCTCTACTCTGTCTGATTCCTGGGTAGACTGTGATGAGCATGGCAGTGCCCGGTCTTATATACACCTAATTGATGTTGTGCGGCCAGCCAATCACTGTAATGCCCACAACCAACATGGCTACGGCATTACAGTGCATGGCAGGCAATCGCTGCATGTTCATTGGCTTTCTAAAGAGCACCAAACATGCAGGGAGGGGACCCGAGTTTCCTCCTGAGCAACCCAGAAATACACGCAGAGCTCGTCGAGCACAGTGATGCTCGGACGAGTTCCAAGCAGTGGCGAGCACGTTCGCTCATCACTAGTAATGATGATACGATTAGGAACTATAATGCAAAGTGCAATGCAGCACTCATTCAAAGGTGTTGGTTCATGAGTAGTGTTGAGCATTCCGATACTGAAATATCGGGTATCGGCCGATATTCGCGGTATCGGAATTCCGATACTTAATTCCGATACTTTTGCAATATCGTATACCGGAATCGGAAGTTCCCATAATGCAGTGAGCCATTTTCATTTTATTCAGCCTATGAGGATCCTAAGAAGTGTGGGCACATCCTGTTAGGCATGTAGGCATCTTAACTAATGGCATGGCTGTGATTGGCTGCTGAAATGATGTCATGATGCACTATAAAAGCCGCCGCCGCCATTTTGAGCTCACTCTGCTGTTAATTCAGTTAGGGATAGGACGCTGTTGTTCTGAGGGTCAGTTTTAGCTACCTATTTGGTCTATTCTGCTTTACCCAAGCTACTTTATAAATCGCTGTGCCTTGCAGTGCTAGTGCACAGTTCTCTGTGCTGTTCACCGCTTTCTGCAAGGTCTCTGTGTGTGAGTGCAGCTCACCCTGTATTGTGTGCTTCAACCACGTCTGGTTGTAGTGCACTCAGTGTGTGTCACTGCCTCATACATTGTCCTTTTTTGCCAATTCATAATTTTTCCTGATATCTCCTATTAGTGTGGTGGTTCCATCCGTATTCAGCTACATTGGTTCCAAACACACTATATAGGAGTAGATAGAGAATTTTTTTTGGTCTTGCAGCGCTAGTGCACAGTGCTCTGCATCTGTACTGTTCACCGCTGTCTGCAAGGTCTGGTGTGTGAGTGCAGCTCACCCTGTAGTGTGTGCTTCAACCACGTCTGGTTGTAGTGCACTCAGTGTGTGTCACTGCCTCATACATTGTCCTTTTTTGCCAATTCATAATGTTTCCTGATTTCTCCTATTAGTGTGGTGGTTCCATCCATATTCAGCTAAATTGGTTCCAAACACACTATATAGGAGTAGTTAGAGGAGCCTTTCTGCAGCATTGGGCCCTGCAGCCCCAGCCACATTAGTATTAGCCTATTTTTTGCAGCCTCATCTATTGCATTGTAGGTTACCTTCCTACATTGTAATAGCTACAAAAAGTTTGTGATACTATCGTTATTAAATCTTTAGGCACATCCAGTGTCTTTTTGTGACAAAAAAAAACTAAATAAAGTTCACCAAACACTCCACTTTACAGTTGTGTAGGCCACATTAGCTCATATTAAAGTCTAGTCCACACTTTATAAAATTAGTGTTTCTTATACCTGTTAGCAGCTGTTCAGGAATAAGCACACTAAGCCCTTAGTACTTTTCTGCCTATCTTTATCAGTCTACCAAGATGAAGAAGGCAGGGAGTAAGGTATGTGGTCGTGGGCGTGGGCGTGGAGTTTCTGCAGGGAGAGGACGTGAGGATTCTGTGCCTGCAGGGAGAGGACGTGGGGATTCTGTGCCTGCTGCGGGCACCAGTGACTCAGCATCCCCCAGTTTTACCAGGGAACAGTCCTTTATGCACAGCTTTGTAGGAGCTAGCCGTACCCCACTGCTGCGCGAGGACCAAATTGAAGCCGTTGTCGGATGGATGGCAGCTGACGCATCGACTTCAATTAGTTCCAGATCCTCTCAGGTCCTGAGCACTGAAGAGCACCCATCTGTCTCTTCACCACCTGCCAAATTGCCCAGGCAGTCAGAGAGCCCTGGACAGGAGCCATCTCTACTTCTGTTCTCTGAATCTCTTGGCTTGGAAAGAGGGGGCCAGCGAAGCAGAATTCGAGAATTTGAAGAAGAGGTAGTATGCAGTGATGCGCAACCGTTTTGTCTCTCTGAATCTGAAGAGGCGGGTGGGCCAGTGCCTATGGTCAGCAGCACACCTCAGTACGCATCTGATGATGAGACTCAGGTGCCACTTTCTGGTGCGTACTGTGCTGTCGAGACTACCCAGGAGAAGCAGTTGTTTGAAGAGGGTGGTGTAGATGATGAGGTCCTTGACCCATCATGGTGTGAGGGACAGGAAGGTGGTGGGAGCAGCTCTGAGGAAGAGATTCCCCGAACAGCCCAAAAAGGAGGGAGAGGGAGGGGGCAGACTTGGTTGCCTGTAGCCTCCACTTCGGCACCCATTAGGAGCATGGCTCTTCCAAAATCCAAAGCGGGCGCTCCCAAGACTTGCAGTGCCTGGTCCTTTTTTGACACAGTTGCAGATGATATTTGCTTTGTCAAATGCAAGCTGTGTAATCAGAAGGTGAAAAGAGGGAAAAGTGTCAGCAACCTCAATACCACAAATATGTGGAAACATGTGCGGACCAAGCACGTGGTGAGTTACAAAAACACACTGAAGACCTAGGCCAACCTACAGCGCCACCTACCACCTCTTCAGCTCGTGTTGTAGCCTCTTCCTCCAGCTCACACACAGCTGGTTCGGCTTCCTCACAGGATCGCCATGGAAGAATCTCTGGCACTGTTGTACAGAGACACAGTGTAATTCCACCCACAGCACCACTTTCCCAGTCATCCTCACACTCCCAGGCCAGTCTACAGCCATCGTTAGCACAGGCATGGGAGAAAAGGCGCCCATACTCAGCAAACCACCCCCGAGCACAGGCTCTGAATGCTGGCATTGCTAAACTACTGGCCCTTGAAATGCTATCATTCAGGCTGGTGGAGACTGACACATTCCGTAACTTTATGGCATTGGCAGTCCCACAATACAACGTGCCCAGCCGATTTTATTTCAGCAGGCAAGCCGTCCCTGCCCTGCAACATCATGTGGAGGGAAAAATTAAACATGCGCTACAAAACGCCGTCAGTAGCAAGGTCCACCTGACCACCGATGCGTGGACCAGTAAGCATGGACAGGGACGATACCTTTCCCTCACTGCCCATTGGGTAAATGTTGTGGAGCCGGGTACAGATCTTGAGAGTGGCGCTGTACATGTTCTGCCAACTCCAAGGATTGCAGGAATCCAGTCTGTACACATTGACTCCTCCTCATACTCCAGTTCCTCTGAATCAGCGCTGCAGCAGCCGTCACGGTCTACCTCCACATCGACCCGTGAACGGTTACCTGTTATGGTGACCAATATGAGCACAGCCGTGGCCAAACGTCAACAGGCCGTATTAAAATTAATTTCTTTGGGGAATCGAAGCCACACAGCGCAGGAGCTCTGGAATGCCATCAAGCAGCAGAGCGACGTGTGGTTTGTGCCAGCGAATCTCCAGCCAGGCATGGTTTTGTGTGACAATGGCCGAAATCTGGTGGCAGCTCTGGGCCTAGGCAACCTCACTCACATCCCATGTCTGGCACATGTGCTCAACTTGGTCGTGCAGAGTTTTTTGAGGGACTATCCGGATCTTGATGCACTGCTTCACAAGGTCCGCATAGAGTGCGCTCACTTGCAATGCAAGATCACGCATTGCAGTTCTGCAGCGCCGATTACGTCTTCCGGAACATCGCATCATATGTGACCTACCCACCAGGTGGAATTCAACGTTACATATGTTGGAGAGGTTGTGTGAGCAGCAGGCAGCAGTAATGGAGTACCAGCTGCAGCAGGCGCAAACAAGTCGCAGTGCGCGCCGTTCACACTTCACCACCACTGAGTGGGCCTCTATGAAGGACATTTGCCACGTTTTGCGTGCCTTCGATTATTCCACGCGGATGGCGAGTGCAGATGATGCACTAGTCAGCATGACTATCCCCTTATCTGCCTGCTTGAAAAAACACTGCAAGCACTAAGGGATGAGGTTTTGGAAGAGGTGGAGGATGAGGAGTCACAAATGCCATCTGCTTCTCTACAGTCTGCGCAACGTGGTTCCTCACAAAGGCCTAGGCAGGGGACACTTTGTGAGGATGATGAGGAGGAGTCAATGGATGAGGAAGACATCTGTCCAGAGGAGGGAGGTACACAATGCTTTAGTAGTCAGTATCTAGAGCGAGGGTGGGGTGATGCAGAGCAGGCAGAGATCACGCCTCAAGCAGGGGACAGCGTTTCTTGGCCAGTTGGCAGTCTGCAGCACATGGTTGATTTCATGCTGCAGTGCCTGAGAAACGACCGCCGCACCGCCCACATTCTCAACATGGCTGATTATTGGGTGTCCACCCTCCTAGATCCTCGCTACCGGGACAACTTACAAAGCCTCATAACACCGTTGAAGCGGGAGCGTAAAATGCGGGAGTACCAAGACGCACTGGTGCATTCCATCATGTTCTCCATTCCAACTGAGAGCAGTGCTGCTAGTGCTTTACAAAGCAGCTCAGTGTGTCGAGGCAGTGGAGGAAGCTCTGCACAAAGAGGGAGCAGAAGCAGCACCTCAGCACAAGGCAAGACCAGTATGGCCGAAATGTGGCAAAGTTTTGTGTCCCCGCCGCCACAAATGTCTACACCATCACAGACGGCTCCAGTCAGCAGGAGGCAACGTTTCCGTCAGATGGTGACAGACTACATGTCTTGCCCTCTTAGTGTACTCCCAGACGGCTCTTCTCCCTTCAAGTTTTGGGTCTGTAAGCTGGATACATGGCCAGAGCTTAGTCAGTATGCATTTGAGGTGCTAGCTTGCCCTGCTGCTAGTTTATTATAGGAACGCGTCTTTAGTGCCGCAGGTGGTGTACTAACAGACCGTCGCATGCGACTATCCTCCGATAACGTTGACCGGCTTACTTTTCTCAAAATGAACAAGGCCTGGATCTCTCATGAATTTGCCAGTCCTCTTCCAGAATAAATAATTGGTTGGCAACAGTATCCAGGTCTCCTGTTGTGTTCATGTTTCTACCACCTGAACTGTAATCCCTGAGCTCCAACACCGCCAGTTGGCGCTTGGAAGTTCCGTCTGCACAGTCAACACTTGCTGCCGTGTTATTGGGGTTCAGTAACGTCAGCTGTTCCCCTGCTGTGCGGACGGCAATTTCTCCTGCTCTGTCCACATTCTCACTACTACAGATTTTAAAGTTGCTCCAATTACAGCTCTGGCTCCTCTGCTTTCAGTATTATCCCTGAGCTCCAACACCGCCAGTTGGCGCTCGGAAGTGCCGTCTGCACAGTCAACACTTGCTGCCGTGTTATTGGGGTTCAGTAACGTCAGCTGTTCCCCTGCTGTGCGGACGGCAATTTCTCCTGCTCTGTCCACATTCTCACTACTACAGATTTTAAAGTTGCTCCAATTACACCTCTGGCTCCTCTGTTTTCAGTATTATCCCTGAGCTCCAACACCACCAGTTGACGCTCGGAAGTGCCGTCTGCACAGTCAACACTTGCTGCCGTGTTATTGGGGTTCAGTAACGTCAGCTGTTCCCCTGCTGTGCGGACGGCAATTTCTCCTGCTCTGTCCACATTCTCACTACTACAGATTTTAAAGTTGCTCCAATTACACCTCTGGCTCCTCTGTTTTCAGTATTATCCCTGAGCTCCAACACCGCCAGTTGGCGCTCGGAAGTGCCGTCTGCACAGTCAACACTTGCTGCCGTGTTATTGGGGTTCAGTAACATCAGCTGTTCCCCTGCTGTGCGGACGGCAATTTCTCCTGCTCTGTCCACATTCTCACTACTACAGATTTTAAAGTTTCTCCAATTACACCTCTGGCTCCTCTGTTTTCAGTATTATCCCTGAGCTCCAAAACCGCCAGTTGGCGCTCGGAAGTGCCGTCTGCACAGTCAACACTTGCTGCCGTGTTATTGGGGTTCAGTAACGTCAGCTGTTCCCCTGCTGTGCGGACGGCAATTTCTCCTGCTCTGTCCACATTCTCACTACTACAGATTTTAAAGTTGCTCCAATTACACCTCTGGCTCCTCTGTTTTCAGTATTATCCCTGAGCTCCAACACCGCCAGTTGGCGCTCGGAAGTGCCGTCTGCACAGTCAACACTTGCTGCCGTGTTATTGGGGTTCAGTAACGTCAGCTGTTCCCCTGCTGTGCGGACGGCAATTTCTCCTGCTCTGTCCACATTCTCACTACTACAGATTTTAAAGTTGCTCCAATTACACCTCTGGCTCCTCTGTTTTCAGTATTATCCCTGAGCTCCAACACCGCCAGATGGCGCTCGGAAGTGCCGTCTGCACAGTCAACACTTGCTGCCGTGTTATTGGGGTTCAGTAACGTCAGCTGTTCCCCTGCTGTGCGGACGGCAATTTCTCCTGCTCTGTCCACATTCTCAATACTACAGATTTTAAAGTTGCTCCAAGTACACCTCTGGCTCCTCTGTTTTCAGTATTATCCCTGAGCTCCAACACCGCCAGTTGGCGCTCGGAAGTGCCGTCTACACAGTCAACACTTGCTGCCGTGTTATTGGGGTTCAGTAACGTCAGCTGTTCCCCTGCTGTGCGGACGGCAATTTCTCCTGCTCTGTCCACATTCTCACTACTATAGATTTTAAAGTTGCTCCAATTACACCTCTGGCTCCTCTGTTTTCAGTATTATCCCTGAGCTCCAACACCGCCAGTTGGCGCTCGGAAGTGCCGTCTGCACAGTCAACACTTGCTGCCGTGTTATTGGGGTTCAGTAACGTCAGCTGTTCCCCTGCTGTGCGGACGGCAATTTCTCCTGCTCTGTCCACATTCTCACTACTACAGATTTTAAAGTTGCTCCAATTACACCTCTGGCTCCTCTGTTTTCAGTATTATCCCTGAGCTCCAACACCGCCAGTTGGCGCTCGGAAGTGCTGTCTGCACAGTCAACACTTGCTGCCGTGTTATTGGGGTTCAGTAACGTCAGCTGTTCCCCTGCTGTGCGGACGGCAATTTCTCCTGCTCTGTTCACATTCTCACTACTACAGATTTTAAAGTTGCTCCAATTACACCTCTGGCTCCTCTGTTTTCAGTATTATCCCTGAGCTCCAACACCGCCAGTTGGCGCTCGGAAGTGCCGTCTGCACAGTCAACACTTGCTGCCGTGTTATTGGGGTTCAGTAACGTCAGCTGTTCCCCTGCTGTGCGGACGGCAATTTCTCCTGCTCTGTCCACATTCTCACTACTACAGATTTTAAAGTTGCTCCAATTACACCTCTGGCTCCTCTGTTTTCAGTATTATCCCTGAGCTCCAACACCGCCAGTTGGCGCTCGGAAGTGCCGTCTGCACAGTCAACACTTGCTGCCGTGTTATTGGGGTTCAGTAACGTCAGCTGATCCCCAGCTGTGTGTCCGGCAAATTCTCCTGCTTTGTCCACATCCACTGTACTATGGATTTAAAACCTCCTCCAAATACACCTCTGGCTCCTCGTTTTTAGTATTTACCCTGGGCTCCATTACCTCTAGTTGCTGCTCAGAAGTGCCGTCTGCACAGTCAACGCTTGCTCCAGTGTTATTGGGGTTCAGTAACGTCAGCTGATCCCCAGCTGTGTGTCCGGCAAATTCTCCTGCTTTGTCCACATCCACTGTACTACGAATTTAAAACCTCCTCCAAATACACCTCTGGCTCCTCTGTTTTTAGTATTAACCCTGGGCTCCAATACCGCTAGTTGCTGCTCAGAAGTGCCGACTGCACAGTCAACGCTTGCTCCAGTGTTATTGGGGTTCAGTAACGTCAGCTGATCCCCAGCTGTGTGTCAGGCAAATTCTCCTGCTTTGTCCACATCCACTGTACTACGGATTTAAAACCTCCTCCAAATACACCTCTGGCTCCTCTGTTTTTAGTATTTACCCTGGGCTCCAATACCGCTAGTTGCTGCTCAGAAGTGCCGTCTGCACAGTCAACGCTTGCTCCAGTGTTATTGGGGTTCAGTAACGTCAGCTGATCCCCAGCTGTGTGTCCGGCAAATTCTCCTGCTTTGTCCACATCCACTGTACTACGGAATTAAAACTTGCTCCAATTACACCTCTGGCTCCACTCTGTTTTTATTATTTACCCTGGGTTCCAGCACCGCCAGCTGGTTCTCGGTAGTTCCATTTGCTCTTGTACCTTCTACTACCCATCCGGGTTCCAGTACCGTCAGCTGGTTCTCGGCAGTGACTTTGGCACGGGTACTCCCTCCTGCCCAGCCTGGTTCCAGCACGCCAGCTGTTTCCGGGTAGTGTCAACGTCACTTTGCCTCCAATGCGTTGTCCTGTCGTGTTGCGGTCGGGTTAGCCGACTCTATGGTGCCTGCAGTTTAGGTGACTCCTATGTGGGCTGCGGGATCTGGCAATGAAGGCTGGTTCCATAGTGCCAATAGGACAAGCACCCCCTGTAGGACTGTGGGTTTTGGTAACTGCGGCCGGCTCGCGGCCTTGAACTTTTTTTTACATGGGTACCTTCTGCTACCCATTCGGGTTCCAGTACCGTCAGCTGGTTCTCGGCAGTGCCTTTGGATTAGGTGCCTCCTTCTCGGTATCCAAGTTCCACCAACGTCTGCTGGTCCTTGGTAGTGCTTTCTGGCACAGGTTCCTCCTGCTTAGTAACCGAGTTCCAGTACCGTCAGCTGGTCTTCGGCAGTTCCATTGGCTCTTGTACCTTCTGCTACCCATCCGGGTTCCAGTACAGTCAGCTGGTCCTCGGTAGTTCCATTTGCTCTTGTACCTTCAACTACCCATCCGGGTTCCAGTACCGTCAGCTGGTTCTTGGCAGTGACTTTGGCACGGGTACTCCCTCCTGCCCAGCCTGTTTCCAGCACGCCAGCTGTTTCCGGGTAGTGTCAACGTCACTTTGCCTCCAATGCGTTGTCCTGTCGTGTTGCGGTCGGGTTAGCCGACTCTATGGTGCCTGCAGTTTAGGTGACTCCTATGTGGGCTGCGGGATCTGGCAATGAAGGCTGGTTCCATAGTGCCAATAGGACAAGCACCCCCTGTAGGACTGTGGGTTTTGGTAACTGCGGCCGGCTCGCGGCCTTGAACTTTTTTTTACATGGGTACCTTCTGCTAACCATCCGGGTTCCAGTACCGTCAGCCGGTTCTCGGCAATGCCTTTGGATTAGGTGACTCCTTCTCGGTATCCAAGTTCCACCAATGTCTGCTGGTCCTTGGTAGTGCTTTCTGGCACAGGTACCTCCTGCTTAATAACCAAGTTCCAGTACCGTCAGCTGGTTTTCGGCAGTTCCATTGGCTCTTGTACCTTCTGCTACCCATCCGGGTTCAAGTACCGTCAGCTGGTCCTCGGTAGTTCCATTTGCTCTTGTACCTTCTACTACCCATCCGGGTTCCAGTACCGTCAGCTGGTTCTCGGCAGTGACTTTGGCACGGGTACTCTCTCCTGCCCAGCCTGGTTCCAGCACGCCAGCTGTTTCCGGGTAGTGTCAATGTCACTTTGCCTCCAATGCGTTGTCCTGTCGTGTTGCGGTTGGGTTAGCCGACTCTATGGTGCCTGCAGTTTAGGTGACTCCTATGTGGGCTGCGGGATCTGGCAATGAAGGCTGGTTCCATAGTGCCAATAGGACAAGCACCCCCTGTAGGACTGTGGGTTTTGGTAACTGCGGCCTGCTCGCGGCCTTGAACTTTTTTTTACATGGGTACCTTCTGCTACCCATCCGGGTTCCAGTACCGTCAGCTGGTTCTCGGCAGTGCCTTTGGATTAGGTGCCTCCTTCTCGGTATCCAAGTTCCACCAACGTCTGCTGGTCCTTGGTAGTGCTTTCTGGCACAGGTACCTCCTGCTTAGTAACCGAGTTCCAGTACCGTCAGCTGGTCTTCGGCAGTTCCATTGGCTCTTGTACCTTCTGCTACCCATCCGGGTTCCAGTACCGTCAGCTGGTCCTCGGTAGTTCCTCAGCTTTCTTGTACCTTCTGCTATATTTCCAAGTTCAAGCTTTTTGAAATGGTACTTGGTAATCACTCTAGATCTCCCTGACGAGGACCCTGAAGACGAGGACCCTGAAGACCAACCCTAAGAAGACGAGGACCCCGAAGATGACGACCCTGAAGACGAGGATCCTGAAGACCACCCCGAAGAAGACGAGGACCCTGAAGACCACCCCGAAGAAGACGAGGACCCTGAAGACCACCCCGAAGAAGATGAGGACCCCGAAGACGAGGACCCAGAAGACCAACCCGAAGAAGACGAGGACCCCGAAGATGAGGACCCCCGAAGACGACGACCCTGAAGACCACCCCGAAGAAGACCAAGAAGATGACCCTGAAGAAGTTGACCAAGAGGACAAAGAAGAGAAGACAAGCACCAAGATACAGAAGAACAAGAGACAGAAAACCAAGAAGCAGAAATACAAGAAGCTGCAGAACAAAAAGCGGAAGAACATTAAGCATAAGACTAAAAATCAGAGCAAAAGATAATATCTAAATTATAAGCAGAAGATGACTAAGCAGTGTATGGGGGTGAGTCCGTTCCTCCTCGTGGTGCCCCTGGAAAAGACCTGCTGCTGCAGGCCAAACTGAACGCGGACAAATCCTGTTGTAAATCTTTTGTGACGGGCAGAACGAAAGGTGTAATGTCCAACCTTTTATAGATAACAACTACAGGAATGCCTGCCACAAATAAGAATATGATGAAGAAGATGAAGAAGATGAAGAAGTAGAATATGAAGAATGTAAAAAAAAATAATAAAACGAAGAAGGTGAAGAAGAAGAAGATGAAGAAGGTGAAGAAGAAGTGGGTGAAAAAGATGCTGAGGATGATGAAGGAGAAAGTGTGGGAGAAGTAAAAAAGAAGGTGAAGAGCATGGAAGTAGTGAAACATAAATATCTGACAAAATATAAAAATACTTAACATAGTCAATATTTCCATAACTCACAACGTCTTAAAAAAAATATTAATTCCTGCTATTCCATTTGATTGGGCTAAACCTCTATGCCTTTATTGTCTCCCCCACCTCCCCCAATACATTCTACATTATTCTTAGTTGTTTTCCTTCATGTAGAATTAACCTACAAGGAAAGAAAGGGTTTATTTTCATTCCGATATTTCTGTCCCATTGACTTGCATTGGTTTCCGGTATCGGAATCGGCGATATCCGATACTTTTTCGGTATCGGTCCGATCCAATCCGATCCGTTATTTCCCGATATCGGAAGTTATCGCTCAACACTATTCATGAGTAAAGTCCTACACCATAAACATTTGTCGGCATATGGCAGTTATTGGCTCCAGAGGATAGCACTTGTGTGTCAAATCTCAAGAGCCGATAACCTCTATACACAGCTCCAAACTACAGCTTCACTATACTCCTCAACAAATCATGTGTTTGCTGAAAGTCACAACTAGCATTTTCTGGATGGATTGTATAGAAATAAAAATGCATGAATTTTTTTGAGCAACAAACAGATAAACTAAAAAAAGCTCAAAAAAGATTATTTAATTGGTAGTCATTCTAGTGTAAGAGTATTGTTATTAATACACTTGTGAAATAAACCTTTATTATAAAACAGTGATGAATCATTATGTGTTGGTTTTGTGCTATATTATTATTACCCTGTTACATCTTGGGCTGTCCAGAAGGCTCAGAGAAAGAGTGACCTCATTCATTAGAAGAACATTTCCTAGTTTTTTTTCTTATTTGCCAACTCCCTGCCAAGTTTCAGGTTGGTTTGGTTGAATCAGATGAAAGGAATGAACAAATAAAGTATATGAATAAAGAATAAACATGTATTCCCAAATGTCAAATATGTAATACAATTTAGAAGAGATTAATGAATGTTAAGGAGGCTACGATGTAATTTAGATCATTATGTTCCCAATCTTAGTGTTCTTGTTACTGCACATATATCTATCATATCTTGAAAAAGCTGCTGAAAAACAATTCCTTGAATGAATAATTACCATATTTTTCGGATTATAAAACGCACTTTATTTCTCAAAAAATTGGTGGGATAAATGGGGATGCGTCTTATAATTTGAAGGTAGCTTACAGGTGGGAGGCGACTGCATGGAGTCACAGGAGGCAAGGTCACAGCTAGTGTTGAGCCACCCCCGTAGTGTTCGAGTTAAGTTCGTCGAACACCCGTGTGTTCGCCGAACTGTTCGTCGAACTGTTCGTCGAACACCTTCGAACACCGTTAAAACCAATGGCAGGCAAACAAAAACACATAGAAACACATAGAAAACACCTTCAAAGGTGTCCAAAAGCTGACAAACTGCTCAGAAGACACAACTAACACATGGAAAAGTGACAAGTACATATAGTCATGCGAAAAGAAAAGAGGTGGAGGAGTAAAAGGAGGGGGAGACACAGATATAGGCATGTCATGCCCTTCTAAAATCCAAAAAGTGAGAAGCCGACACGTTCAGTCCGCTCCTGCCCGTGCCACCTCCGCGTCGCCGGGTTTGTGCCAGAGCCGCGGTGAACCCTGACGGCCAGCCCCCCTCTCCCAATACTGGTGCCTGTCCGCTGGTGGGTCGAGTGAGCCCCCCTGTGGTGGAGGCAGCTCTAAGCTTTTTAATTTAAATTGTCTCTCTAATTTGAATGAATACACTTTAAATCCATTTACAAGGATCTATTGGAGGGCAAGTCTCATGCCAGCAGCCGCGTAATTCCAGCTCCAGTAGCGTCCACTAAAGCTGCTGCAGTTAAAAAGCTTTTATAAGGATCGAGCTCGGCTGTCCACCGCAAGGCATCCTACTGCCAGTCCCAGCCCCTATGCCTTGGGGTGCCTCCTGATGCTCTTCACTGAGTATCCCGTGGTCCCGAAGCATTTCCTTTGAAAAAATTAAGTTTCCAAACTACAGGTGGTGTAGCTTGCTTTAACAGCCGGGATAATCCGCTGACTAGCAGACACTGCTACTAGGCACAAAGTATTTCCTGGGCTAGATGCAGTTAAAAATTTGTAATTAGATACTCTCGTTGGATGCTGAGAAAGCAATCCATAGAGTCTCCTGGCACGCCATATATGATTCTCTTAAAAAGCTTGGGGTAGGGGTCTAGGGGACCCTTTTATAGCCAATATCACGGCCCTGTATCGCAATACGTCACCTAGGCTGAAGATAAATGGAACTGTAGCACCCTGAGGGCTCGGTTGCTACAGAGGTATTGCACATCACCCAGAGGTGTGATATCTCACTCTCAGGTAAGGATGTAGTGAGGATCAAGACCCGACACCTGCATGCATTACACCACATTGCCGTGGGGCAGGGCGACCAATATGCCCCTGAGATGGGCACGACAGTCCCTGTCCCTGGCTGGAGTTGGGGGAGGGAACACTGAGGAAGGGGAACCCTGTAGTGCAGGAGCAGGGAGGAAGCAGTTCCTGGGTGCATTGAGAAGGGAGTATAAAAGGTGGGCACCATCTTAGTTCAGTGCAGAGAAGTCTGAGCAGAAGTGGCAGGGAGCAGGGGCTCTGCATGAGCTCTTCTCCGGAGGCGGGCCTAGTAACAGAGGCCCAGGCCTGGAAGAGGGAGAAGGAAGGAAGAGGAGCGGAGAAGGATACAGGAACGAGGAACGAAGGGATCCCAGGGGTGCGGACGGGCGAGTCGCCACCGCACGCCCGAATCCACCTGCGTGGAGGGGTCAGGCCAAAGGGGGAGACCGGTCCCCGAAACTAGTGGAGGCAGGAAACGACCCTCAGCTAGAAACAGGAGGCTGTGACATTTTATGTGGCGCAGCCCCTCGCTACACCCGCTAGGAAGGCACCACATAGGGTCAGGGAAACTGGCGCCAAATTTACCAAGAGGAGGCCCGAGGCAGCCGGACAGAAGGGTTGGTAAGAAAGGCCAGACAAAGGACACACAAAGGGGGTCCTGTGAAGCGCTCCAAAGTTATCTGGGAGTTGTCTGAGCCCCTCACCTGGTGAGCACAGTACGACGTGGGCAGCCGTTACCTGCAGACGTGGTCTGGATAATAAGAACTGTGAGTAAAGGCCCTGGACTGCATCACTGACTCCGTGTCGTTACTGCTGCTGCCCTGCACCATCACCCCCATCCTCCGCATACACTGCCCTGAGGCTATACTCCTCCCGTGGGGAGTTATGCTACGCTCTGCTGCACCCACAACACCAGCCTCAGCGGTCTGCCCTGGAGCGGTGGTTCACTCTGACCGCAATCCACGGGTGGCGTAGTCGGACATTTCAACATCAAAACCACATAAATAGTTCCGCCACTGGTTTGACCGCCCTGAGCCACGGAACCGGGTCGCCGCCACGGAGACTACAACCACCAGCATCCACCAAAAAGGGTCCGGCTCCGGGTGTCCCAAGGCCCAGGGGGTGCGTCAGAACATTTTCATCACCTTTCACAATCACCAATGGGACAAGGCAGGGATGTTCTCTGTCCCCTCTCTTATACATCCTAGTGACGGAGCACCTGCTCTCATCAATTCGCCATAACCCCAATATTAGGTGGATTGAGGTGGGAGGCACCGAGTACAAGTGCTCTCTATTTGCTGATGATGTCCTACTATATATCACTCAATCACATATATCCATCCATGCTGTTATGGCTGAAATAGATCACTTTGTTACATGGTCAAATTTTAAAATCAATGCAGCGAAGTCTGAGGCCCTCGATGTCTCCCTCCCCAAATCCATACAGGATTCCATCCAGTCCAACTTTCCCTTTGCCTGGCCCTCACAGGGTATCAAATACTTAGGAATTCCTATTCATAGAGACCTCTCCCATCTATGTTATCTTAATTTTGGGCCCTTTATTGAACAACTCCATACAGACCACGGTTGGCAAGTTAGAACTGTAAGATTCACTACGTGAACCACTGGTGTTTTGTGGAAAAGCACATGTACACTGTGTTCCAAATTATTATGCAAAAAGTGTTTAGGAGTGATAAGGGAAGAATTTGTTTTTTTGTCAGTTAAACTCATTGATGGTGATGTGTGTCAGGGCTCTTTATATCACTGTAAGCAATTGCAGACACCTGTGCTAATTAGTTTGGCAGGTGTGTCCAATGAAAGGCAAGACTACTTAGGAAGGCTGTCTCACATTATTAAGCAGCCTACATTTTCTGCCAAAATGGGAAAGAAAAAGGATGTGTCGGCTGCTGAGAAGCAACAAATTGTGGAGTGTTTAGGTCAAGGCATGACTACAATCAACATTGTGCGATGATCAGGATGAAGTGTCTTGGCAATCAAGAAGTATGTAGCTGATTCACAGTACACACGTGTGCGTGCTGATAAGGGCAAATTGAGGACTCTTTCCTACAGGCAATTACGTCAGGTTGAAAGAGCAGCGGCAAAAAAGCCTTGTCATAGCAGCAGACAAGTTTTTGAAGCTGCTTGTGCCTCCAACGTCCCCCGAACAACAAGATGCAGGGTCCTTCAGAGGTTTTCAGCTGTGCATACGCCATCCTGTCGACCTCCTCTATCCACTTCACACAAGCAGAAACGGCTCCAGTGGGCCAAACATTACATGAAGACTGATTTCAAAACTGTTTTGTTCACGGATGAGTGCCGTGCAGCGCTCGATGGTCCAGATGAATGAAGTGGAGGATGGCTGGTTGATGGACACCCCACGCAAACACGGCTACAGCGCCAACAAGGAGGAGGTGGAGTAATGTTTTGGGCTGGAATCATGGGGAGAGAGATTGTCGGCCCCTTTAGGATCCCTGAAGGCGCTAAAGATGAACTCCATAATGTATGTGGATTTTCTCAAACAGCACTTCCTGCCATGGTTCAAGAAGAAGAACCGTGTATTTCACAGCAAGATCATTTTTCTGCATGATAATGCACCATCTCATGCTGCACATAAAACATCTGCATCTCTGGCTGATATGGGCATAAAAGGGGACAAACTTATGGTGTGACCCCCATGCTCCCCTGACCTCTACCCCATTCAGAACCTTTGGAGCATCATTAAAAGGAGTGTCTATGATGGCGGGAGGCAGTTCACATCTAAGCAACAGCTCTGGGAGGGTATTCTGTCCTCATGCAAAACAATTGAAGCAGAAACCATCCAAAACCTGACAAATTCAATGGACGAGAGAGTTCAGAAGCTCCTTTCGAACAAGAGATCCTATGTGAAAATGTAACATCACCTAGAATAAAGTTTTGAGTTGAAAACTGTTTGATTTCAGTTTCTAACAACCTGCTAATGCTTATAATTTCAAAAATGACCATTTTTTTGGTCTTTATTAAAATGAAAAGGTTGATCGAAAAGTTTGGGGGATCTATGAGTGTGGCAACCCAGTAGTCATGATTACTTCGAATTCTGACAATATGAGGGTCATGCTGCAGGTAGTGCAGCAAGAAGGCACTTATGTGTCTTGCGCATCTCGGAGCCCCAAAATTATTTTCCGGGCTAGATGCAGCTAAAAATTATTATTAATTTTAAATCTAGTGAAGCTTTAGTATAGATGGCCTAATAGGATCAGTGCTGCACACTGCTACAAAGCCCAAATTATTTTCCAGCCAAGATACAGATAAACATGATTAGTAATTTGAAAGCTTAAAACGGTTGGTAGGGTGATTTTAACCAATCATCAAGCTTTTACTCTCCCCAGGATGACACAGGGGTAGAAAAGTCGTTTCGGATCCATGATTTGTTCATCTTTATGAATGTGAGTCTGTCTACATTATCAGTGGAGAGCCGCGTGCGCTTATCTGTCAGCACACCACCAGCAGCGCTGAACACACGTTCAGACAGAACGCTGGCTGCGGGGCATGACAAGATCTCCAAGGCGTAAGTGGCTAGCTCCGGCCATTTATCCAGATTGGAAGCCCAAAAAGAGCAAGGGTCCAGTGACACAGTCATGGCTTCAATGTTTACTTGGAGATACTCCTGTACCATTGTCTCTAGGCGTTGACTATGTGTCAGACTTCTTGTCTCCTGTGGCCTTGCAAAGGATGGGCTAAAAAAGTGGTGAAATGATTCCGCAAAATTGATGTTACCAGCAGATACTGTGGTTCTGTTACGGTTTGAGTGCTGAACACTTGACGGTCCCACGGTTGGCAAGTTGGAACTGTGAGATTCACTACGTGCACCACTGGTATTTTGTGGAAAAGCACATGTAAGATTCTGCAACAGTCTCTGCTGATATTCCTGCATGCGTGCATCCCTTTCTATGGCAGGAATAATTTCTGCAAATTTACTTTTGTACCGGGGATCTAACAGTGTGGCAACCCAGTAGTCAGGATTATTTCTAATTCTCACAATTCGAGGGTCATGTTGCAGGTAGTGCAGCAAGAAGGCACTCATGTGTGTTGCGCATCCAGGAGCACCAAGTCCCTGTTGTGTTGGTGGCGAGGTAACAATCATGCTTCCTTCCTCTGTCCTCTCCCCCCAACCTTGCACAACAGAAATGTGATCAAGGTCTCCCTCATCTGATGAGTCTTCCATCAGTTCGTCCTCCACTTCTTCCTGGGCTCCTGCACCTTCCTCACTAGTTTGGCTGCTACCATGCGCCCTGGTAAAACCATCTCCCCCACCCTCACATGCCTGCCGCCTTGGTGCTGCCGACCGTCTGGACCTTGCAGATGTTAGTCCTTCCGCATACAACTCCTCCTCCTCTACTTCCTCCACCTCCTCTTGTGCCACCACCTGACTCCGAATTCTGTTTAACATGTGCTCCAGCATGTAAATCACCGGAATAGTCATGCTGATAATGGCATCGTCAGCACTAAACATCTTCGTCGCCATTTCAAAACTGTGCAGAAGAGTGCATAGGCCCCTGATCTGAGACCACTCCTCCAGCGTGATTTGCCCCACCTCTGGATCTCGTTGGCCCAGGCTATACGTCAGAACGTATTGCACCAGGGCTTGTCGGTGCTGCCACAGTCGCTGCAACATGTGCCGAGTTGAATTCCACCGGGTAGGCACATCGCATTTTAGCCGGTGAAGTGGCAGGCCCAACGACTTCTGTAGAGATGTAAGTCGCTGAGCTGCGGGATGCGAATGGCGGAAGTGAGCACACAGCGACCGTGCCCTCTGCAGAAGGCCATCTAGTCTGGGATAGTGGGCTAAAAATTGCTGGACAACCAGGTTCAACACGTGAGCCATACAAGGCACGTGTGTGACATTGTCCCGGCGAAGGGCCGCACCCAGGTTTGCAGCATTGTCGCACACGGCCTTCCCTGGTTTCAGGTCCAGTCGAGACAACTATTCATGAAATTGGTTCTCCAGAGCTGACCACAACTCCTCAGCTGTGTGACTCACATTTCCCAGACATTTCAATGTAAAAACCGCCTGATGACGTTGAGCCCTACTGCCAGCATAGTAAGGAGGTGTGCAGGATCCCTTCTGCGCAGTTAGAAAGCTTGTGGCATGACCAGACAGGCTTTGGGTGCAGGTGGAAGACCGAGAGGAGGTTGAGGAGGCAGAAGCAGTGGAGTAACTTTGACATAAAGAGGATTGACGCAAAACTCGTGGGGTCGGCAAGACTTGGACAGCAGCCCCTTGTCCTGCTGTCACCATAGTTACCCAGTGCCCAGTCAGTGACATGTAACGCCCCTGTCCATGCCTACTCGTCCAAGTGTCTGTGGTGAAATGCACCCTGTCACACACAGAGTTTCTCAAAGAAGCGGTGATGTTGTGTGCGACATGCTGGTGGAGCGCAGGCACACCTTTCTTTGAGAAGTAGTGCCGACTGGGCATCTGGTACTGGGGCACTGCGACGGACATAAGGTCTCGAAAATCCTCTGTGTCCACCAGGCGGAAAGGCAGCATTTCTGTAGCCAAGAGCTTGCAGATGGTGAAATTCAACCTCTTAGCTTTCTCATGGCTAGGAGGAAATGGTCTTTTACTTGTCCACATCTTAGGGACCGAGGGCTGGCTATTGTGCTTAGACGGGGTTGATAAGCGTGTCCCCGGCAAACTGCCGGTCTGTGAGGAAGATGCAGGCGGACATGTTAGGTTGCCTTGATCCAAAGGTGGTGCTATCGATGTCGGACAGCGCTCAACACCAGCTGGTGTTACCACCTTCAAAGAAAATGATGACCTGCCAATCACGCTGGCTGTTGCGGGTAAAGAGGTGGCAGGTCTGCGCCCCAAAACAGGTGTGACTGCTGTCCCCCCAGTCACAGAGGATGAAGAGGCTGCGGATGCACAAGATATGGCAGACGGTGGATGGCCCGGCCGGCTAGGCCGCATTGTAGCACACTGAGCTTCCCACTAGAGATGAGCGTTGTTCTACTCGAACTGTTCGCCAATCTCAAATTCGAGCTGTTTTGGGCGGTGTTCGAGCCGATCGGCGAACACGAACAATTTGAGAAAAATTCGGCTGTTCGAGGTTATGTTCGATAACTGTTCGTGCACCAAAATCATAACTGGATTTTTTCTCAGTAATGATGAAAATTAATGTTAATACGCAGTTTGAGTGTACAGCGGGGCGGGGGGAGGGTCAGGGGATGGATCTCTGCAGGAACAATGAAGATCTCCATTTTTTTTTCTCTTTCCCGCATTTGCAGTGGGGAGGTGCAATCTGTCAGCCTATCAGCAGCGCACACACGGAGCGAAGTGCTTTTTTTCACACAAGCAAGGGCATGTGTGATTGGCAGTGTATGTCACATGTCCTTGCCCTATAAGACCAAGCCATTTTCCCCGTCGCCACCATTTTCTCACTACTGCAGCTGCATGTTAGACGGCACCGCTGTTGCTGTGTGCGCTATACCTTGTTAATTTCAAGCCAATTTTCGCACAAATATACAGATAGCTTGGGAGTAGGGAATAGTTGTGATTGCAGTCCTTTTAAGGACTAGGTTACAGCATTTCCTACGACTTTTATCAGGCAGGTCTGTGCTCTTAAATAGATAGATTGTGGGAGTAAAGACTAATTGTAATTGGAGTCCTTTTCAGGACTAGGTTACATCAGTTCCTATCAGTTTTTGCCAGGCAGGTCTGTGCCAGTGCTGTGCAAGTTTTTTTCACAGCATTTGGCTGAATCTAGCAAAGCTAATCCTTTTTGGCCTATTGCAGAGTGTGTTAGTCAGTGGAGTAGCCTATCTGTGTTGCAAGATATACCACCTGTGTATAGAATACCAATTTTTTTACTGCACCTAGTGAAGTAAAATCTTTTGGGCATAGCATCATTCTATTAGTCCATCTATACTGACCTCCATCAGGTTGCAAACTGAATATAATTTTTTTCTGCATCTAGCTCTGAAAAAATATTTGGGCTTCTAGCAGTGTGTGGGACTTGGTCTATTAGTCCATCTATACTGACCTCCATCAGGTTGCAAATTAAAAATAATTTTTTTCTTCATTTAGCTCTGAAAAAATATTTGGGCTTCTAGCAGTGTGTGGGACTTGTTCTATTAGTCCTTCTATACTGACCTCCAGCAGGTTGCAAATTGAATATAATTTTTTTCTGCATCTAGCTCTGAAAAAATATTTGGGCTTCTAGCGGTGTGTGGGACTTGGTCTATTAGTCCATCTATACTGACCTCCATCAGGTTGCAAATTAAAAATAATTTTTTTCTGCATCTAGCTCTGAAAAAATATTTGGGCTTCTAGCAGCGTGTGGGACTTGTTCTATTAGTCCATCTATACTGACCTCCATCAGGTTGCAAATTAAAAATAATTTTTTTCTGCATCTAGCTCTGAAAAAATATTTGGGCTTCTAGCAGTGTGTGGGACTTGGTCTATTAGTCCATCTATACTGACCTCCATCAGGTTGCAAATTAAAAATAATTTTTTTCTTCATTTATCTCTGAAAAAATATTTGGGCTTCTAGCAGCGTGTGGGACTTGTTCTATTAGTCCATCTATACTGACCTCCATCAGGTTGCAAATTAAAAATAATTTTTTTCTGCATCTAGCTCTGAAAAAATATTTGGGCTTCTAGCAGTGTGTGGGACTTGGTCTATTAGTCCATCTATACTGAGCTCCATCAGGTTGCAAATTGAATAAAAAAATTTTCTGCATCTAGCTCTGAAAAAATATTTTTGCTTCTAGCGGTGTGTGGGACTTGGTCTATTAGTCCATCTATACTGACCTCCATCAGGTTGCAAATTAAAAATAATTTTTTTCTGCATCTAGCTCTGAAAAAATATTTGGGCTTCTAGCAGTGTGTGGGACTTGGTCTATTAGTCCATCTATACTGACCTCCATTAGGTTGCAAATTAAAAATAATTTTTTTCTTCATTTATCTCTGAAAAAATATTTGGGCTTCTAGCAGCGTGTGGGACTTGTTCTATTAGTCCATCTATACTGACCTCCATCAGGTTGCAAATTAAAAATAATTTTTTTCTGCATCTAGCTCTGAAAAAATATTTGGGCTTCTAGCAGTGTGTGGGACTTGGTCTATTAGTCCATCTATACTGACCTCCATCAGGTTGCAAATTGAATAAACAAATTTTCTGCATCTAGCTCTGAAAAAATATTTGGGCTTCTAGCGGTGTGTGGGACTTGGTCTATTAGTCCATCTATACTGACCTCCATCAGGTTGCAAATTAAAAATAATTTTTTTCTGCATCTAGCTCTGAAAAAATATTTGGGCTTCTAGCAGTGTGTGGGACTTGGTCTATTAGTCCATCTATACTGACCTCCATCAGGTTGCAAATTGAATAAAAAAAATTTCTGCATCTAGCTCTGAAAAAATATTTGGGCTTCTAGCAGTGTGTGGGACTTGGTCTATTAGTCCATCTATACTGACCTCCATCAGGTTGCAAATTAAAAATAATTTTTTTCTGCATCTAGCTCTGAAAAAATATTTGGGCTTCTAGCAGTGTGTGGGACTTGGTCTATTAGTCCATCTATACTGACCTCCATCAGGTTGCAAATTGAATAAAAAAATTTTCTGCATCTAGCTCTGAAAAAATATTTGGGCTTCTAGCGGTGTGTGGGACTTGGTCTATTAGTCCATCTATACTGACCTCCATCAGGTTGCAAATTAAAAATAATTTTTTTCTGCATCTAACCCAGCCAATAGTTTTGGCCTAATACCACAGTTTGGCCACTCAGCTCTGCTCGGTTACCATCCATTGTTTTTTTGTGCAAACAACTCCAGAGTTGTGAATTAGTTAACCACCAAAATGAGTGGAAAAAGGCCTGCTGCTGGTGGAAAGGGGAATAGGCGTGTTGGGAAGGGGAAAAAAGGTTGTGTCCGTGGGGTAGGTGCAGAAGAAAGACCATCTTCCAGCCAAACTAAAATGTCTACTTCTTTTAGCGGACAATGTGATAAGATCCCTTTCTTACGGCCACGCCAATCGCTACAAATTCCAGATGAGGCACAAAAACAGCAGGTGCTTCAACAGATATCAAGTGCTCCTTTAAGTGGGCTCTCCTCCACATCAACTTCAACATCACAAATACTCCAGTCCTCAAAGGTGTCACCCAAATCGCACTTGCTTCCTCACAGCTCCCAAATCTCCAGCTGCCCGTCTGAGTATGAGGTAGAACAGATGGTTGAGTCTGCAGAGCTGTTTACTCATACTATAGCCTGGGAATCAGAGGTCGACTCCAGCGCTTCTGTGAATCCAGACGAGGAAATGATCTGCACTGATGCCCAGAATCTTTATGAGTCGGATCCAGGACCAGACGCAGAAGGTTCTGACCATAATGTAGACCCTCATTCCCAAACTGTAACTCCTGTTGGTGGAGACAATGAGGAAGACGATGATAAGACTCAAATACCTGATTGGAGCGACAACTTTAGTTTTTTGTCAGGGCAGGAACAGATTGGCTCTGAGGACGACGGGTGTGATAACGCACAGGGTGATGATGATGAGGTCGGAGATCCCACTTACTGTCAGCCCACAGTCAGCCAAGAGATGAGGTCAGCAGAGGAGGTGGAGGAAGATGCTAGTGACGACGAGGTCAGGTTGCGCCTTCCTGGACAGAGACGTAGTACTGGAAGCACGTCAACAACTGCAT
The DNA here is from genome assembly GCF_046119375.1 of Phyllobates terribilis. Taxonomy (NCBI): domain Eukaryota; kingdom Metazoa; phylum Chordata; class Amphibia; order Anura; family Dendrobatidae; genus Phyllobates; species Phyllobates terribilis. The sequence continues at coordinate 257,360,279 of NW_027362764.1, forward strand.
CCTCAAACACAACTCTGCCTCTCACCACAAGTCGTGGTGGCTCTTCAGGTCGCATGGGTGCTAAGCCTTGCATAGCCTGGGCATTTTTTCAGATCGATAAAGATGACCCAACTCGTGTTATCTGTAACATTTGTCAGCAAAAGCTAAGTAGAGGCCAAAAAATACATAGTTTGAGTACTTCAGGCATGAACCGGCACATGGACATGAAGCATAAGTTGCAGTGGGAAGCTGAGTGTGCTACAATGCGGTCTAGCAGGCCGGGCCAACCACCGTCTGCCATATCTTGTGCATCCGCGGCCTCTTCATCCTCTGTGACTGGGGGGACAGCAGTCACACCTGTTTTGGGGCGCAGACCTGCCACCTCTTTACCCGCAACAGCCAGCGTGATTGGCAGGTCATCATTTTCTTTGGAGGTGGTAACACCAGCTGGTCTTGAGCGCTGTCCGACATCGATAGCACCACCTTTGGATCAAGGCAACCTAACTTGTCCGCCTGCATCTTCCTCACAGACCGGCAGTTTGCCGGGGACACCCTTATCAACCCCGTCTAAGCACAATAGCCAGCCCTCGGTCCCTCAGATCTGGACAAGTAAAAGACCATTTCCTCCTAGCCATGAGAAAGCTAAGAGGTTGAATTTCACCATCTGCAAGCTCTTGGCTACAGAAATGCTGCCTTTCCGCCTGGTGGACACAGAGGATTTTCGAGACCTTATGTCCGTCGCAGTGCCCCAGTACCAGATGCCCAGTCGGCACTACTTCTCAAAGAAAGGTGTGCCTGCGCTCCACCAGCATGTCGCACACAACATCACCGCTTCTTTGAGAAACTCTGTGTGTGACAGGGTGCATTTCACCACAGACACTTGGACGAGTAGGCATGGACAGGGGCGTTACATGTCGCTGACTGGGCACTGGGTAACTATGGTGACAGCAGGACAAGGGGCTGCTGTCCAAGTCTTGCCGTCCCCACGAGTTGTGCGTCAATCCTCTTTATGTCATTTTTCCTCCACTGCTTCTGCCTCCTCAACCTCCTCTCGGTCTTCCACCTGCACCCAAAGCCTGTCTGGTCATGCCACAAGCTTTCTAACTGCGCAGAAGGGATCCTGCACACCTCCTTACTATGCTGGCAGTAGGGCTCAACGTCATCAGGCGGTTTTTACATTGAAATGTCTGGGAAATGTGAGTCACACAGCTGAGGAGTTGTGGTCAGCTCTGGAGAACCAATTTCATGAATGGTTGTCTCCACTGGACCTGAAACCAGGGAAGGCCGTGTGCGACAATGCTGCAAACCTGGGTGCGGCCCTTCGCCGGGGCAATGTCACACACGTGCCTTGTATGGCTCACGTGTTGAACCTGGTTGTCCAGCAATTTTTAGCCCACTATCCCAGACTAGATGGCCTTCTGCAGAGGGCACGGTCGCTGTGTGCTCACTTCCGCCGTTCGCATCCCGCAGCTCAGCGACTTACATCTCTACAGAAGTCGTTGGGCCTGCCACTTCACCGGCTAAAATGCGATGTGCCTACCCAGTGGAATTCAACTCTGCACATGTTGCAGCGACTGTGGCAGCACCGACAAGCCCTGGTGCAATACGTTCTGACGTATAGCCTGGGCCAACGAGATTCAGAGGTGGGGCAAATCACGCTGGAGGAGTGGTCTCAGATCAGGGACCTATGCACCCTTCTGCACAGTTTTGAAATGGCGACGAAGATGTTTAGTGCTGACGATGCCATTATCAGCATGACTATTCCGGTGATTTACATCCTGGAGCACATGTTAAACAGAATTCGGAGTCAGGTGGTGGCACAAGAGGAGGTGGAGGAAGTAGAGGAGGAGGAGTTGTATGCGGAACGGCTAACATCTGCAAGGTCCAGAAGGTCGGCAGCACCAAGGCGGCAGGCATGTGAGGGTGGGGGAGATGATTTTACCAGGGCGCATGGTAGCAGCCAAACTAGTGAGGAAGGTGCAGGAGCCCAGGAAGAAGTGGAGGACGAACTGATGGAAGACTCATCAGATGAGGGAGACCTTGATCACATTTCTGTTGTGCGAGGTTGGGGGGAGAGGACAGAGGAAGGAAGCATGATTGCTACCTCGCCACCAACACAACAGGGACTTGGTGCTCCTGGATGCGCAACACACATGATTGCCTTCTTGCTGCACTACCTGCAACATGACCCTCGAATTGTGAGAATTAGAAATAATCCTGACTACTGGGTTGCCACACTGTTAGATCCCCGGTACAAAAGTAAATTTGCAGAAATTATTCCTGCCATAGAAAGGGATGCACGCATGCAGGAGTATCAGCAGAGACTGTTGCAGAATCTTACATGTGCTTTTCCACAAAATACCAGTGGTGCACGTAGTGAATCTCACAGTTCCAACTTGCCAACCGTGGGACCGTCAAGTGTTCAGCACTCAAACGGTAACAGAACCACAGTATCTGCTGGTAACATCAATTTTGCGGAATCATTTCACCACTTTTTTAGCCCATCCTTTGCAAGGCCACAGGAGACAAGAAGTCTGACACATAGTCAACGCCTAGAGACGATGGTACAGGAGTATCTCCAAGTAAACATTGAAGCCACGACTGTGTCACTGGACCCTTGCTCTTTTTGGGCTTCCAATCTGGATAAATGGCCGGAGCTAGCCACTTACGCCTTGGAGATCTTGTCATGCCCCGCAGCCAGCGTTCTGTCTGAACGTGTGTTCAGCGCTGCTGGTGGTGTGCTGACAGATAAGCGCACGCGGCTCTCCACTGATAATGTAGACAGACTCACGTTCATAAAGATGAACAAATCATAGATCCGAAACGACTTTTCTACCCCTGTGTCATCCTGGGGAGAGTAAAAGCTTGATGATTGGTTAAAATCACCCTACCAACCGTTTTAAGCTTTCAAATTACTAATCATGTTTATCTGTATCTTGACTGGAAAATAATTTGGGCTTTGTAGCAGTGTGCAGCACTGATCCTATTAGACCATCTATAATAAGCTTCACCAGATTTAAAATTAAAAATAATTTTTAGCTGCATCTAGCCCGGAAAATAATTTTGGGGCTCCGAGATGCGCAAGACACATAAGTGCCTTCTTGCTGCACTACCTGCAGCATGACCCTCATATTGTCAGAATTCGAAGTAATCATGACTACTGGGTTGCCACACTCTTAGATCCCCCAAACTTTTCGATCAACCTTTTCATTTTAATAAAGACCAAAAAAATGGTCATTTTTGAAATTATAAGCATTAGCAGGTTGTTAGAAACTGAAATCAAACAGTTTTCAACTCAAAACTTTATTCTAGGTGATGTTACATTTTCACATAGGACCCCTTGTTCGAAAGGAGCTTCTGAACTCTCTCGTCCATTGAATTTGTCAGGTTTTGGATGGTTTCTGCTTCAATTGTTTTGCATGAGGACAGAATACCCTCCCAGAGCTGTTGCTTAGATGTGAACTGCCTCCCGCCATCATAGACACTCCTTTTAATGATGCTCCAAAGGTTCTGAATGGGGTAGAGGTCAGGGGAGCATGGGGGTCACACCATAAGTTTGTCCCCTTTTATGCCCATATCAGCCAGAGATGCAGATGTTTTATGTGCAGCATGAGATGGTGCATTATCATGCAGAAAAATGATCTTGCTGTGAAATACACGGTTCTTCTTCTTGAACCATGGCAGGAAGTGCTGTTTGAGAAAATCCACATACATTATGGAGTTCATCTTTAGCGCCTTCAGGGATCCTAAAGGGGCCGACAATCTCTCTCCCCATGATTCCAGCCCAAAACATTACTCCACCTCCTCCTTGTTGGCGCTGTAGCCGTGTTTGCGTGGGGTGTCCATCAACCAGCCATCCTCCACTCCATTCATCTGGACCATCGAGCGCTGCACGGCACTCATCCGTGAACAAAACAGTTTTGAAATCAGTCTTCATGTAATGTTTGGCCCACTGGAGCCGTTTCTGCTTGTGTGAAGTGGATAGAGGAGGTCGACAGGATGGCATATGCACAGCTGCAAACCTCTGAAGGACCCTGCATCTTGTTGTTCGGGGGACGTTGGAGGCACAAGCAGCTTCAAAAACTTGTCTGCTGCTATGACAAGGCTTTTTTGCCGCTGCTGTTTCAACCTGACGTAATTGCCTGTAGGAAAGAGTCCTCAATTTGCCCTTATCAGCACGCACACGTGTGTACTGTGAATCAGCTACATACTTCTTGATTGCCAAGACACTTCATCCTGATCATCGCACAATGTTGATTGTAGTCATGCCTTGACCTAAACACTCCACAATTTGTTGCTTCTCAGCAGCCGACACATCCTTTTTCTTTCCCATTTTGGCAGAAAATGTAGGCTGCTTAATAATGTGAGAGAGCCTTCTTAAGTAGTCTTGCCTTTCATTGGACACACCTGCCAAACTAATTAGCACAGGTGTCTGCAATTGCTTACAGTGATATAAAGAGCCCTGACACACATCACCATCAATGAGTTTAACTGACAAACAAACAAATTCTTCCCTTATCACTCCTAAACACTTTTTGCATAATAATTTGGAACGCGGTGTACATGTGCTTTTCCACAAAACACCAGTGGTTCACGTAGTGAATCTTACAGTTCTAACTTGCCAACCGGGGTCTGTATGGAATTGTTCAATAAAGGGCCCAAAATTAAGATAACATAGATGGGAGAGGTCTCTATGAATAGGAATTCCTAAGTATTTGATACCCTGTGAGGGCCAGGCAAAGGGAAAGTTGGACTGGATGGAATCCTATATGGATTTAGGGAGGGAGACATCGAGGGCCTCAGACTTCGCTGCATTGATTTTAAAATTTTACCATGTAACAAAGTGATCTATTTCAGCCATAACAGCAGGGATGGATATATGTGATTGAGTGATATATACTAGGACATCATCAGCAAATAGAGAGCACTTGTACTCGGTGCCTCCCACCTCAATCCACCTAATATTGGGGTTATGGCGAATTGATGAGAGCAGGTGCTCCGTCACTAGGATGTATAAGAGAGGGGACAGAGGACATCCCTGCCTTGTCCCATTGGTGATTGTGAAAGGTGATGAAAATGTTCTGACGCACCCCCTGGGCCTTGGGACACCCGGAGCCGGACCCTTTTTGGTGGATGCTGGTGGTTGTAGTCTTCGTGGCGGTGATCCGGTTCCGTGGCTCAGGGCGGTCAAACCAGTGGCGGAACTATTTATGTGGTTTTGATGTTTAAATGTCTGACTACGCCACCCGTGGATTGCGGTCAGAGTGAACCGCCGCTACAGGGCAGACCGCTAAGGCTGGTGTTGTGGGTGCAGCAGAGCGTAGCATAACTCCCCACGGGAGGAGTATAGCCTCAGGGCAGTGTATGCGGAGGATGGGGGTGATGGTGCAGGGCAGCAGCAGTAACGACACGGAGTCAGTGATGCAGTTCAGGGCCTTTACTCACAGTTCTTATTATCCAGACCACGTCTGCAGGTAACGGCTGCCCACGTCGTACTGTGCTCACCAGGTGAGGGGCTCAGACAACTCCCAGATAACTTTGGAGCGCTTCACAGGACCCCCTTTGTGTGTCCTTTGTCTGGCCTTTCTTACCAACACTTCTGTCCGGCTGCCTCGGGCCTCCTCTTGGTAAACTTGGCGCCAATTTCCCTGACCCTATGTGGTGCCTTCCTAGCGGGTGGAGCAAGGGGCTGTGCCACATAAAATGTCGGTTTCTAGCTGAGGGTCGTTTCCTGCCTCCACTAGTTCGGGGACCGGTCTCCCCCTTTGGCCTGACCCCTCCACGCAGGTGGATTCGGGCGTGCGGTGGCGACTCGCCCGTCCGCACCCCTGGGATCCCTTCATTCCTCGTTCCTGGAGCCTTCTCCGCTCCTCTTCCTTCCTTCTCCCTCTTGCAGGCCTGGGCCTCTGATACTAGGCCCGCCTCCGGAGCAGAGCTCATGCAGAGCCCCTGCTCCCTGCCACTTCTGCTCAGACTTCTCTGCACTGAACTAAGATGGTGCCCACCTTTTATACTCCCTTCTCAATGCACCCAGGAACTGCTTCCTCCCTGCTCCTGCACTGCAGGGTTCCCCTTCCTCAGTGTTCCCTCCCCCCACTCCAGCCAGGGACAGGGACTGTCGTGCCCATCTCAGGGGCATATTGGTCGCCCTGCCCCACGGCAATGTGGTGTAATGCATGCAGGTGTCGGGTCCTGATCCACACTCCATCCTTATCTGAGAGTGAGATATCACACCTCTGGGTGAGGTGCAATACGTCTGTAGCAACCGAGCCCTCGGTGCTACAGATCCATTTATCTTCAGCCTAGGTGACGTATTGTGATACAGGGCCGTGATTTTGGCTTTAAAAGGGTCCCCTAGACCCCTACCCCAAGCTTTTTAAGAGAATCATATATGGCGTGCCAGGAGACTCTATGGAATGCTTTCTCAGCATCCAACGAGAGTATCTACTTACAAATTTTTAACTGCATCTAGCCCAGGAAATACTTTGTGCCTAGTAGCAGTGTCTGCTAGTCAGCGGATTATCCCGGCTGTTAAGCAAGCTACACCACCTGTAGTTTGGACACTTAATTTTTTCAAAGGAAATGCTTTGGGACCACGGGATACTTAGTGAAGAGCATCAGGAGGCACCCCAAGGCATAGGGGCTGGGACTGACAGTAGGATGCCTTGCGGTGGACAGCCGAGCTCGATCCATATAAAAGCTTTTTAACTGCAGCAGCTTTAGTGGACGCTACTGGAGCTGGAATTACGCGGCTGCTGGCATGAGACTTGCCCTCCAATAGATCCTTGTAAATGGATTTAAAGTGTATTCATTCAAATTAGAGAGACAATTTAAATTAAAAAGCTTAGAGCTGCCTCCACCACAGGGGGGCTCGCTCGACCCACCAGCGGACAGGCACCAGTATTGGAAGAGGGGGGCTGGCCGTCAGGGTTCACCGCGGCTCTGGCACAAACCCGGCGACACGGAGGTGGCACGGGCAGGAGCGGACTGAACGTGTCGGCTTCTCACTTTTTGGATTTTAGAAGGGCATGACATGCCTATATCTGTGTCTCCCCCTCCTTTTACTCCTCCACCTCTTTTCTTTTCGCATGACTATATGTACTTGTCACTTTTCCATGTGTTAGTTGTGTCTTCTGAGCAGTTTGTCAGCTTTTGGACACCTTTGAAGGTGTTTTCTATGTGTTTCTATGTGTTTTTGTTTGCCTGCCATTGGTTTTAACGGTGTTCGAAGGTGTTCGACGAACAGTTCGACGAACAGTTCGGCGAACACACGGGTGTTCGACGAACCGAACCGAACTCGAACACTACGGGGGTGGCTCAACTCTACTTCCCACTGCAACTTATGCTTCATGTCCATGTGCCGGTTCATGCATGAAGTACTCAAACTATGTATTTTTTGACCTCTACTTAGCTTTTGCTGACAAATGTTACAGATAACACGAGTTGGGTCATCTTTATCAATCTGAAAAAATGCCCAGGCTATGCAAGGCTTAGCACCCATGCGACCTGAGCCACCACGACTTGTGGTAAGAGGCAGAGTTGTGTTTGAGGATGCAGTTGTTGACGTGCTTCCAGTACTACGTCTCTGTCCAGGAAGGCGCAACCTGACCTCGTCGTCACTAGCATCTTCCTCCACCTCCTCTGCTGACCTCATCTCTTGGCTGACTGTGGGTTGACAGTAAGTGGGATCTCCATCCTCATCATCATCACCCTGTGCGTTATCACACCCGTCGTCCTCAGAGCCAACCTGTTCCTGCCGTGACAAAAAACTAAAGTTGTCGCTCCAATCAGGTATTTGAGTCTTATCATCGTCTTGCTCATTGTCTCCACCAACAGGAGTTACAGTTTGGGAATGAGGGTCTACATTATGGTCAGAACCTTCTGCGTCTGGTCCTGGATCCGACTCATAAAGATTCTGGGCATCAGTGCAGATCATTTCCTCGTCTGGATTCACAGAAGCGCTGGAGTCGACCTCTGATTCCCAGGCTATAGTATGAGTAAACAGCTCTGCAGACTCAACCATCTGTTCTACCTCATACTCAGACGGGCAGCTGGAGATTTGGGAGCTGTGAGGAAGCAAGTGCGATTGGGGTGACACCTTTGAGGACTGGAGTATTTGTGATGTTGAAGTTGATGTGGAGGAGAGCCCACTTAAAGGAGCACTTGATATCCGTTGAAGCACCTGCTGTTTTTGTGCCTCATCTGGAATTTGTAGCGATTGGCGTGGCCGTAAGAAAGGGATCTTATCACATTGTCCGCTAAAAGAAGTAGACATTTTAGTTTGGCTGGAAGATGGTCTTTCTTCTGCAGATGTTACTGTTGCTTTAACACCTACCCCACGGACACAACCTTTTTTCCCCTTCCCAACACGCCTATTCCCCTTTCCACCAGCAGCAGGCCTTTTTCCACTCATTTTGGTGGTTAACTAATTCACAACTCTGGAGTTGTTTGCACAAAAAAACAATAGATGGGAACCGAGCAGAGCTGAGTGGCCAAACTGTGGTATAAGGCCAAAACTATTGGCTGGGTTAGATGCAGAAAAAAATTATATTCAATTTGCAACCTGATGGAGGTCAGTATAGATGGACTAATAGAACAAGTCCCACACACAGCTAGAAGCCCAAATATTTTTTCAGAGGTAGATGCAGAAAATTTTTTTATTCAGTTTGCAACCTGATGGAGGTCTGTATAGATGGATTAATAGAACAAGTCCCACACACAGCTACAAGCCCAATATTTTTTCAGAGGTAGATGCAGAAAAAATATATATTCAGTTTGCAACCTGATGGAGGTCAGTATAGATGGTCTAATAGAGAAAGTCCCACACACTGCTAGAAGGCCAAATATTTTTTCAGAGCTAGATGCAGACAAAAAATTATTTTAAATTTGCAACCTGATGGAGGTCAGTATAGGTGGACTAATAGAACAAGTCCTACACACTGCTAGAAGGCCAAATATTTTTTCAGAGCTAGATGCAGAAAAAAATTATATTCAGTTAGCAACCTGATGGAGGTCTGTATAGATGGATTAATAGAACAAGTTCCACACACAGCTAGAAGCCCAAATATTTTTTCAGTGGTAGATGCAGATAAAAATTATTTTTAATTTGCAACCTGATGGAGGTCAGTATAGATGGACTAATAGAGAAAGTCCCACACACTGCTAGAAGGCCAAATATTTTTTCAGAGCTAGATGCAGATAAAAATTATTTTGAATTTGCAACCTGATGGAGGTCAGTATAGATGGACTAATAGAGAAAGTCCCACACACTGCTAGAAGGCCAAATATTTTTTCAGAGCTAGATGCAGATAAAAATTATATTCAATTTGCAACCTGATGGAGGTCAGTATAGATGGACTAATAGAACAAGTCCCCCACACAGCTAGAAGCCCAAATATTTTTTCAGAGGTACTGTAGATGCAGATAAAAATTATTTTTAATTTGCAACCTGATGGAGGTCAGTATAGATGGACTAATACAACAAGTCCCACACACAGCTAGAAGCCCAATATTTTTTCAGAGGTAGATGCAGAAAAAAATATATTCAGTTTGCAACCTGATGGAGGTCAGTATAGATGGAGTAATAGAACAAGTCCCACACACAGCTAGAAGCCCAAATATTTTTTCAGTGGTAGATGCAGATAAAAATTATTTTTAATTTGCAACCTGATGGAGGTCAGTATAGATGGACAAATAGAGAAAGTCCCACACACTGCTAGAAGGCCAAATATTTTTTCAGAGCTAGATGCAGATAAAAATTATAATCAATTTGCAACCTGATGGAGGTCAGTATAGATGGACTAATAGAGAAAGTCCCACACACTGCTAGAAGGCCAAATATTTTTTCAGAGCTAGATGCAGATAAAAATTATTTTTAATTTGCAACCTGATGGAGGTCAGTATAGATGGACTAATAGAGAAAGTCCCACACACTGCTAGAAGGCCAAATATTTTTTCAGAGCTAGATGCAGATAAAAATTATATTCAATTTGCAACCTGATGGAGGTCAGTATAGATGGACTAATAGAGAAAGTCCCACACAATGCTAGAAGGCCACATATTTTTTCAGAGGTAGATGCAGAAAAAAATATATTCAGTTTGCAACCTGATGGTGTTAGAACCTTGCTGTTAGGTTTTTTCCTTTGCTGGTCAAATGACCTTGTTGGCCTATTTAATCCTGCTCCGCCCTTCTGGCTTTGCTGGACTTCATTGTATAACTACTTTCTAGCTAGCCTGTGCTCTGTATCTAACTCTGTTAGTTTGCTTGGTCTACGGACCCCTATGTTCTATATATTTTGTTTGTTCGTCTGTCTGCTACTATTTCTGTTAGGAGGTGTCCCATTTTCCTCCCAGTCCTTAGTACTTGTAGGGATTCCTTCCCCACATCTATAGGTCTCCGTACAGACTAGCTTAGGACTTTAGCAGGTCTGATCGCAGGATCAAGTTCCCTGTTACATCGTAGGGATTCAGCTGAGTTCTATCGTAGGGACAGATCTCCTCTCTTTCCTTAGCTCTGGTAGCAGTACATAACAGTAAGTCCAGCCTGCAAATTCTCTAAGGAAAGATTTTTCTGTTCCATCATGGTGTCGGTTCAGGATTTGGCTCATCGCCTGCAGGGACTCTCTCTGGAGGTGGCCGAGCTCCGTCAGCACGTGAGTAGCTGTCCTGGAGCACATTTCTTGGAGCCTAAGGTATGTTTGCCGGATTTATTTTTGGGTGAACACCGAGAATTTTTTTCATTTAAAAATGCTTGCTTATTGTATTTTCGTTTGAGACCCAAGTCCTCTGGGGATGAATCCCAGCGCATAGGGTTCATAATGTCACTTTTGCGCAAAGAGCCTCAGGAGTGGGCCTTTTCTTTGCAACCTAGTGATACATGCTTCAGATCAGTGGATAGTTTTTTTTCTGCTTTGGGGCTATTATATGATGATCCTGACCGTGTCGCATCAGCTGAGACTGAGTTGAGACGTTTGAAACAGGGATCAGGTAATGTGGAAAAATATTGTACTCATTTCCGTCGATGGTCTACTCAAACAGGGTGGAACGATTCTGCTCTGAAAAGTCTATTTCTTGCTGGGCTCAATGAAAGGGTTAAAGACCTGCTAATTGCTTATCCTACACCTGAAGATTTGCAACAGGCTATGCAATTAGCTATACGGGTGGATAGGAGACTGCGTGCAAGGGTTAATGAGAGCAAATCCTCTGCTATGTCAGTTTCTGGTTATGAGAATGTGTGTACTAACAGTGGTGAACCGATGGAGATTGGATCGGTGGCACCTCGCTCTCAAGAAAAAGACCGTCGATTTTCTGAAGGCTTGTGTTTCTATTGCGGAAAATCTGGTCATTTGATTAAAGGCTGTGAGCTTCGTATGAAGAAAGAAAAAAAAAATGGTCAGTCATGCCCGTATTGCCTGTTTAAATTCCAAGGGTGTATTTTTAGCTGCTTCCACGATTGCTCAGGAAAAATTAATGGAATTTCGGGTGTTTGTTGATTGTGGGTCTACTCTGAATGTAATTGATGGGGGATTCTTGGAAAGACTCAATTTAAAATCCGAACCTTTATCATCCCCCATTGCTGTGGTTTCTGTGGATGGTTCCCCTTTGAAGAGTATTACTCTCAAGGTCTGTGAATTTCCTCTCACTATTAATGGTGTTCACCATGAGAAATTGGATTTGGTAGTTTTGAATAACTTGCCTTCTCCAGTAATATTGGGATTGCCCTGGTTAAAATTTCACAATCCTGTACTGGATTGGTCTACCAGTGAAATTAAATCCTGGAGCCATAAATGTTATGACAAGTGTTGTAACGGGCGTATTGCAGCTTTGGATAGGGGAGAATTGCCTGTTCCTATTCAGGATTTTTGGAGAGTTTTTTCTGAGAAGGAATCGTAGGTTTTGCCTCCCCATAGAGAGTATGATTGTTCTATTGAATTTGTCCCTGGAGCGACTCTTCCTAAAAGTCGTTTATTTAACCTTACTATTCCTGAGAGGAAGGCTTTGGAGGAATACATACAGACAAGTTTGGCCGCCGGTCACATTAGGCCCTCTAAGTCTCCTGTGGCGGTTGGATTTTTTTTTGTAAAAAAAAAGGACGGCGGTTTACGTCCTTGTCTGGATTTTCGTGAGATTAACAAAATTACTGTACGCAATCCTTACCCACTGCCATTGATTCCTGATCTGTTTAACCAGTTAATGGGGGCCAAGTGGTTCTCTAAAATTGACCTTAAGGGGGCATACAATCTGTTGCGCATGAAGGAGGGTGATGAATGGAAGACTGCTTTTAACACTCCTGTGGGTCATTTTGAGAACCTGGTTATGCCTTTTGGTCTTACTAATGCTCCTGCATTTTTTCAGAATCTTATTAATGACATCCTTAGACCTTTGATCGGCAAAAATGTGGTTGTGTATTTGGATGACATTTTGATTTATTCGCTGGAGTCTTATTGGCGGAGCGTACGTGAGGTATTACAGTTATTAATGGACAATTCGCTTTTTGCTAAGCTGGAGAAATGTGAGTTCGCTGTACAGAGAATTAGTTTATTGGGTTACATTATCTCCAGCGAAGGTTTTGAGATGGACCCGGTTAAAGTTCAAGCTGTACAGGAATGGCCTAGGCCTATTGGTTTGAAATCGATACAGAGGTTTTTGGGTTTCGCCAATTATTACAGAAAATTCATAAAAAAAATTTCTAGTATTGTCAAACCTCTGACCGATCTCACCAGGAAAGGTGCTGATGCGGTTCAGTGGTCTTCTGAGGCCATTGAAGCTTTTGTGTATCTCAAGGAGAGGTTCACCTCTGCTCCCATCCTTATGCAGCCTGATGTGACTAAGCCGTTTTTGGTTGAGGTTGATGCTTCCTCTGTGGGGGTTGGCACAGTATTGTCTCAGGATAACGGGGATGGATTACATCCCTGTGCCTTTTTTTCAAAAAAATTTTCGGAGACTGAACTGAATTACGATATTGGTAATCGGGAATTATTGGCTATTAAACTCGCATTTGAACACTGGCGCCACTTCTTGGAAGGTGCGGAATTTCCCGTTCAGGTTCTTACGGATCATAAAAATCTGATATATCTTGATGCTGCCAAGCGCCTGAATGCCCGTCAGGCTAGGTGGGCACTGTTTTTCTCGCGGTTTAATTTCTCCGTTACTTACATCCCTGGTACTAAGAATGTTAAGGCGGATGCCTTGTCTCGCAGTTTTTCTCCCATAGTCGGTGCTGAGAAAAAGGAGAACATTTTACAAGAAGGTGTTGTGATAGCTGCTTTGGACTCCGTTTTGGAAGATGAGATTCTTAAAGCACAGGAGAATGCCCCATCTAACACTCCTCATGGGAGGTTGTTTGTGCCTGGGACCTTTAGGAGAGATTTGTTTGTTGAGTGTCACGAATCTCGGTTGGCAGGTCATCCCGGAATCTCTGAGACCAAGAGACTGGTGGGTCGCAGTTTTTGGTGGCCTGGATGGCAGAAGGAAGTCATTAAGTGGGTGCGTCAATGTACTATATGTGCTAGATCTAAGTCCTCACATACTCCTGCTGCGGGGTTGCTTTGTCCTTTGGAGGTTCCCAGTGCTCCTTGGACACATTTGGCTATGGACTTTATAACTGACCTTCCCCCCTCTGAGGGTTTTACTGTCATCTGGGTGGTCGTGGACCGTTTTAGCAAGATGTGTCACTTGGTTCCCTTCGTCAAACTGCCCTGCGCTAAAACTCTCGCTAAGGCCTTTGTCAAGGAAATTGTTAGACTTCATGGCGTTCCTACTGACATTGTTTCTGATAGGGGTCCTCATTTCGTGGCTCGTTTTTGGCGTGCCTTTTGTGACAGGTTGGGAGTTCATTTGTTGTTCTCGTCCGGATATCATCCTGAATCTAATGGCCAGACAGAAAGGAAAAACCAGGATGTTGAGCAGTTCTTGCGTTGTTTTGTGGCAGACAATCAAGAGGGGTGGTCTGAGTTTCTGCCACTTGCTGAATTTGCTCTGAACAATCATACATCTTCTTCTGCTGGTTGTTCGCCTTTTTTTGTTGTTCTGGGAGACATCCGTCGTTTGGGTCGTTCTCCAAGTTGGGATCTGCCGTGCCTGAGGAGGAGAATTTTTCCAGTGATTTGGAGAGAGTTTGGACGGATGTGCGTGGTAATCTTCAGGAGGCCAACAGAAAATCTAAAGACTACATTGATAGGAAACGACAGGAGGTTTTGTTCGCTGTTGGTGACATGGTCTGGTTGTCCTCTAGGAATCTGCGGTTGAGGATTCCTTCTAAGAAATTGGGTCCCAAGTTTGTAGGGCCCTTTAAGGTGCTTCAGGTTGTCAACCAATCTGCTGTTAGGTTGGAGGTTCCTACCTCCTGGAGAATTAATCCGGTATTTCATGTCTCTCTGTTAAAAAAAGCTGTTGTGTCGGATGGTGACGCCTCTGCCTCTGTTCCTCCGGTGTTGGAGGACGGGGAATATGAAATTTCTCGCATCCTTAACTCTAGACGGTATAGAGGTAGTTTGCAGTATCTTGTGGCCTGGAAAGGTTTCGGACCCGAGGATAACTCTTGGGTGAGGTCAGATGATGTTTCCGCGTCCAGACTTATCAGAGCGTTTCAAAGGAGATTTCCTGATAAGCCTGGTCCTAGGGGATCCGGAGGATCCTCTTAGAAGGGGGGGTACTGTTAGAACCTTGCTCTTAGGTTTTTTCCTTTGCTGGTCACATGACCTTGTTGGCCTATTTAATCCTGCTCCGCCCTTCTGGCTTTGCTGGACTTCATTGTATAACTACTTTCTAGCTAGCCTGTGCTCTGTATCTAACTCTGTTAGTTTGCTTGGTCTACAGACCTCTATGTTCTATATATTTTGTTTGTTCGTCTGTCTGCTACTATTTCTGTTAGGAGGTGTCCCATTTTCCTCCCAGTCCTTAGTACTTGTAGGGATTCCTTCCCCACATCTATAGGTCTCCGTACAGACTAGCTTAGGACTTTAGCAGGTCTGATCGCAGGATCAGGTTCCCTGTTACATCGTAGGGATTCAGCTGAGTTCTATCGTAGGGACAGATCTCCTCTCTTTCCTTAGCTCTGGTAGCAGTACATAACAGATGGAGGTCTGTATAGATGGATTAATAGAACAAGTCCCACACACAGCTAGAAGCCCAATATTTTTTCAGAGGTAGATGCAGAAAAAATATATTCAGTTTGCAACCTGATGGAGGTCAGTATAGATGGTCTAATACAACAAGTCCCACACACAGCTAGAAGCCCAATATTTTTTCAGAGGTAGATGCAGAAAAAAATATATTCAGTTTGCAACCTGATGGAGGTCTGTATAGATGGATTAATAGAACAAGTCCCACACACAGCTAGAAGCCCAATATTTTTTCAGAGGTAGATGCAGAAAAAAATATATTCAGTTTGCAACCTGATGGAGGTCAGTATAGATGGACTAATACAACAAGTCCCACACACAGCTAGAAGCCCAATATTTTTTCAGAGCTAGATGCAGAAAAAAAATTATATTCAATTTGCATCCTGATGGAGGTCAGTATAGATGGACTAATAGAATGATGCAGTAGGTGCAGTAAAAAAATTGGTATTCTATACACAGGTGGTATATCTTGCAACACAGATAGGCTACTCCACTGACTAACACACTCTGCAATAGGCCAAAAAGGATTAGCTTTGCTAGATTCAGCCAAATGCTGTGAAAAAAACTTGCACAGCACTGGCACAGACCTGCCTGGCATAAACTGATAGGAACTGATGTAACCTAGTCCTGAAATGGACTCCAATTACAATTAGTCTTTACTCCCACAAACTATCTATTTAAGAGCACAGACCTGCCTGATAAAAGTCGTAGGAAATGCTGTAACCGAGTCCTTAAAAGGACTGCAATCACAACTATTCCCTACTCCCAAGCTATCTGTAGATTTGTGCGAAAATTGGCTTGAAATTAACAAGGTATAGCGCACACAGCAACAGCGGTGCCGTCTAACACGCAGCTGCAGCAGTGAGAAAATGGTGGCGACGGGGAAAATGGCTTGGTCTTATAGGGCAAGGACATGTGACATACACTGCCAATGACACATGCCCTTGCTTGTGTGAAGAAAAGCACTTCGCTCCGTGTGTGCGCTGCTGATAGGCTGACAGATTGCACCTCCCCACTGTAAATGCGGGAAAGAGAAAAAAAAAATGGAGATCTTCATTGTTCCTGCAGAGATCCATCCCCTGCCCCTCCCCCCACCCCGCTGTAGACTCAAACTGCGTATTAACATTAATTTTCATCATTACTGAGAAAAAATCCAGTTATGATTTTGGTGCATGAACAGTTATCGAACATAACCTCTAACAGCCGAATTTTTCTCAAATTGTTCGTGTTCGCCGAACGGCTCGAACACCGCCCAAAACAGCTCGAATTTGAGATTGGCGAACAGTTCGAGTAGAACAACGCTCATCTCTAGTCACAGCTTCAGGAGGCCAGCGGCAACAGGAGTGGGATGATGTTGCAGGCCCCGGGCTCTCATAAGATATCGGCGCCTGTGATCGGAGTCCCCTTTCCCGTTGATTTCCCTGCTGTGGGCTTATGAAAAATGACCGCTGGAGGTGGCGCATGCTCAGATTAAGATCCTTGGAGATGAGATCTTGACAGACGAGCCATTGGCCCACAGCCCACCGCAGGTAAATCTACGGGAAAGGGGACTCCGCTCAACGGCGCTGATATCTTATGAGAGCCCAGGGCCCACAGTATCGCCCCACTACTGCCGTCGACGGCTTCCTGAAGCAGCCACCATGCTTCCTGTGATCCCGCTCCACCGCCGCCATCCCCCAGGTAAACTACCAATAAAACGGATTTTAAGATTCACCACCATTGTATTTAGAAATGTTTTTCCTATTTTCCACCCCAGAATTTGGGGTGCATCTTATGGTCTGGTGCGTCTTATAGTCTGCAAAATACGGTAATCTAAAAACAACCAAGCACTATACATGTATAATTCTATATAGTGGACTTAAATTTCAGTCTGTTGTAAATGTACAGGTTGAATTTAGAGCTCCTGCAATCTAATAGGGGCAGGTTGGGGACCAAAATACTCTGGTTTTTAATATGTTAAATGACAAAAATGAAGTCTAATGTCATTACAATGAGTAAAATCAGTGGTAAAAATATGCAGCAATGTACTATGTTATACTTTGCTGCTGAATTTTTATTGTAGAATGTGCTACAAATCTCCAATATCTGAGCATGTTCTTTCATTCAAGGTTCCTTCAAAGGTAAACAGAAAATCCTTCTTCAGTCTGGCACGTATCCCTATTGGTGGATAGGATAATGCTTGTTAAGCTAACTTTGCAATCAACCAAGGTAGACCAGAATGTTAAAATTGAGATTTGCTTCAATAATTTCCATGCTGCTTGTTTATGCTGTAGCCAAGGTCAGCGTTCAGCTTACTCTGTCAGTCCCATTTATAATGAATAGAGTGGTGGCACTTATGCACAGTGACCACTGCATTCTGAAGGTGCATTTTAGAGCCCCATTCTCAGGGTCGTGAGGCTCCTAAAAGTCAGATTTCCACCAATCAGAAAGTAATTAGTGATCCTGTGCATAGTTGATAACTTTCCATGTTTGGAATAACCGTTTAAAGGGATTCTGCCAGCACAGAATGACTTTTGAAAACAAGCATAGACGCTCGGTGCACCTTTGGCGTGGCCAAAGAATTCACTGCACCTTCCACATACTTTATTTCCATCTATCTATTATATTTCTATTATACTTTTGTTCCACTCCTGATTTTGGCTTACAAATACTGATGTAAAATACTGACCAAATAATGTGGCCTCAAAGATAAAAAAAACCTTTGGTGTAATAAACTTTTTGGCTGTAAGGCTATGTGCCCATGATGCAGAAATGCAGCAGTGAATTGAAAGACCTGCCGACGTCAGCGTTGCGTGACCCGTCACATGACTCTGACGTCAGCGCAGGTCCTTCAATCCACTGCAAAGTGCCGGGAAGCAAGGAGGAGCGCTGCGCGGGCCGCCGGAAGGTAAGTATACATATATTTTTTATTTTATTCTTGTTTTCACAGATTTTTTAATGGTACCTGGGTGTGGATGAGACTCTCCTCTCCTCTACACCCGGGTACCATCCGCACATTAGAACGCTTGGATTACGCATCTACATATACAGTGATGCGTAATCCATGCGGTCTAATGCAAGTCAATGGCGGCGAAGATGCAGCACTTCCGCAAAATAATTGGTAGTGCAGCGTTTTTTTCCGCAATGATAATCCGCAGCGGAAATCTCCGCAGCATGTGCACAGCACATGCGGATTATCATTAGGGAACATTGCTGCCCTTCTACCATGCGTTTTTAATGCGTTTCCGCAGCTGCAAAAACGCTGCAGAAGCGCATTAAAATCGCACACAGCCTAAATCTGTACCTAACTCAAATTGGATAGAGCAACAAGTATCAAATTGCCCATGAATATTTCATTCCTTGATAGGCCTATTGATACTATCACATACACATTAACGGTTTCTAGGACCTTTAATTAAGGTACTCGAGTCTCTGATGGAGCTTCTGATTCATGCATCAATTTCAGTGTAGAGGTCATAACCTCATCCTAACCTAAAGGAGGCTACATACATGCCAGTTGGAGTATGAACTGTGCTGTCAATAATATTTAAGCCATAACAGTTTGGAGTAAATCTTAATGGCATAAAATATTTCATAGATCCCCTGTACTGTAGTAAGTTATTATTATTATTGTTTATTTTTAGAGCACCATTGGTGCTGTACATGAGAAGTGGTAACATACAATACACAAATAGAAATTACAGTGAACAAAGTAATAGTGACAGACAGGTACAGAAGGGAGAGGACCCTGCCTTGAGGGCTTACATTCTACAAGTGGTGGCACATAAATTGCAGGGCCCATTTCAAACACACAGCATACATGACTTCAACTGTCCATCACACACTATCTCCTCATTGTAAACAGCCCACATCTGTGCAGTACCTGTGCCCCAGCCTGGCACGCCTAGTCTTATTTCACAGAGAATTTCAAGTCCAGCATATACAGTGCCCCAGTCCCAAACGTTTCACTTGTGGTCCTGAGTCTAGAAAATTTTTGTCTAGTATGATACAAATCCTCTAGTGGTTTCACTTATATGATCATAAAAGGGATAACTATGCACCATATTTAAATTACCTTTACCAGTCAAAGGGTCAGGCAATCCTCCAAGAGCAGGCAAAGCCGAATCCTATGTTATGAAACCCAGAAAAACATAATTAACATATTTTTTGAAGTTGCGAAATAAGAAGAAAAAGGGACTTGGTGGAATATCAATCATACCTCTGTGAACGTGATAATCAGATTTGGCTTTACTATTACTGTATGAGTGACTGCCGCTGTGACTAGTCAAGGTTATTTAAATATCGGGCATTGTGATATTAAAATGCATTTCTTTGCCAAATTGATGGAACAGTTATCTACAATAAAGTGATGATTGGAACCATTAATAAGATACAGTGCTGGTGGCACATCATTGGGTTTAATGCTGCTGACAGATGCCCTTTAAGCTTTGTAATCATATGTACAGTTAAATTGATAGAGTTGGAAGAGTGGGTAAGTTTTTGAAGTCCTAGCAACATCTGGAATCTAAATAATAAAGTGACTATTAATAATTACGTACCCTAGGGCCGTCTGATTTTGTGCATACTATTTATAATTCTTCTCAGCACAGTCATGTGATTAAAAACAATGAAGAAATCAAAACCTCATACTATTGATCACTGGGTATTCCAACATATGAGTCAATGCGAACATAAATTTTTATGACCAATGTATGTAAAGTTTTGTTTGGCCATGTGTGATTTGGAAACCCTTAACACCATTGAAGCACGTGATATATTGACATTGTCTTCACTCACACTAGTGGTACTGCTCCCTTGGGGGCCGGTGGCAATGGCCTATGTAGTGTATTGGAGGGGATGAACAAGGAAGCTGGCGAGGCCATTATAGTTAACAACAGAACGTCTTTCACTGAGGTAGAAGTTGAACAGACATAGCGAATAACTGATATTTACATTTGGGGTTTGACAGAATTTTCACATTGAGGGTTATACATAGCAGCATTTTACATTTCTTTTTAAAGAAGATCTTAGAGTCATATGAATCAATTTTAGCAAAAAACATCTTTACTACTTCCTGCACACGGCTGTATTAGCTGCCTTTTCAGATGCACCCATGAAGCAAGACATAAGATTCCTTCTCTAAATCTTCTACTACTACTGTATATACTGTATATGGGTGACCTTGTATACAGTGAGTACGGAAAGTATTCAGACCCCTTTAAATTTTTCACTCTTTGTTTCATTGCAGCCATTTGTTAAATTCTAAAAAGTTCATTTTTTTCTCATTAAAGTACACTCTGCACCCCATCTTGACTGAAAAAAACAGGGTGCTTCTACTCAATACTGAGCAATGGGTCTGAATACTTATGACCATGTGATATTTCAGTTTTTCTTTTTTAATAAATTTGCAAAAATTCCTACATTTCTGTTTTTTTTCAGTCAAGATGGGGTGCAGAGTGTACTTTAATAAGAAAAAAATTAACTTTTTAGAATTTACCAAATAGCTACAATGAAACAAAGAGTGAAAAATTTAAAGGGGTCTGAATACTTTTTGTACCCAC
Organism: Phyllobates terribilis; assembly: GCF_046119375.1. Classification (NCBI taxonomy): domain Eukaryota; kingdom Metazoa; phylum Chordata; class Amphibia; order Anura; family Dendrobatidae; genus Phyllobates; species Phyllobates terribilis. The sequence continues at coordinate 257,380,920 of NW_027362764.1, forward strand.
TGTATGTAAGGGTGTGACAGGAGCTGTCATATGCCTCTCCCCCGAAAGACAATGTGTGCAAGGATTATATGTGCATATGTGTTATGACATGGTTTATTGTACTTTTATGAGTGATGTAAAAAGTGAAACTCCATAGAATCTTATAGGCACTAAGGTGCACAGTTACTGTGATTAATGTATAATGTATTTTGTTTAACACATTTAGGGAAAGCTTAGGGATAATTATAGGACATATATATAGGATAGGGCTTATAGACTAGATTAGAAATGGGTGAAGTTGTGGGCACTGTAGGTCAGGAAGTAGCTATATACAGTAAGGGCATAGTTAATGTGTTCAGGGAATTTCCCAGATGGGAGGGGGTAGAAGTAGTAAAAAGAGTAGGACAGAGTTATTTGGAGACATAGAGTTGATGCAGAGTAAGATAGTGTGATCAGAAGAAAAACCGATTAAGCCAAGGGGCTGGATAGCACTGAAGAGTATGGGACTCCAAAGGAAGCAGCACGCGGGCGGATGCTACTAACTTCAACGGACGAATATCCAAGGCCTGTGGCTCGAATTAGGTACGGAAGTGGGTGCCGTATTCACCTTCCATAAGGCAAAGCTGGATGGAAAACCGAGTCAGAAAAGTGAACCCAAAAGCATGGGATCTGCAGAGGTGGAAAGAGCGTTTCTGGGACCAGTGGTGCCAGAAAGTGAAGGGAGAGCTCAGGATGAACAAGTGAACATGTACTGTGCTGTATCTGCAATTTACTATCTGTAAATTGAGTTATTGAAAAAAGGAAACAGAGTCTGTAATTGCATGTGTGGTAGTCGCCGGATCTGGGATCGTAGGACCAGAGGGATCTCCAAGCTCAAACATGAGTGTTATACAGCACACACAAGCTACCAGAAAGACAGGACTAGTGTTGAGCCACCCCCGTAGTGTTCGAGTTCGGTTCGGTTCGTCGAACACCCATATATTCGCCGAACTGTTCGTCGAACAGTACGTCGAAAACCGTTAAAACCAATGGCAGGCAAACAAAAACACATAGAAACACATAGACAACACATAGAAAACACTTCAAAGGTGTCCAAAAGCTGAAAAACTGCTCAGAAGACACAACTAACACATGGAAAAATGACAAGTACATATAGTCATGCGAAAAGAAAAGAGGTGGAGGAGTAAAAGGAGGGGGAGACACAGATATAGGCATGTCATGTCCTTCTAAAATCAAGAAAGGCTGGAGTAAAAATCTAAAATCAGCCTACCAACACCCAGACGTCGTGACAAGAAAATTAAAAAAAGAAATATCTTTAGGTAGAATGGCGGTTCCATTCAGAACACTTTCCTTACAAGATGCAGTGGTATCCCCGTTGTGAGCTGTGCCAAAAATGGAACCCAATACATTCGGACTAATCCACCATTTGTCATATCCAAGGGGCAGGTCAGTAAACGACAACATCGACGCGGAACCAAGTACAGTAGTATATACTGTACATCCTTTGACAAGGCAATCAGGCGGATCAAGAAGTTGGGAAGGGTCACCCTAATGGCCAAAACAGACATTGATGCGGCGTTCCGTTTACTTACTACCTGTGCCTCCGAATAGTGTCCACCTATTGGGCTGCTTCTGGGAAGGAGCATACTATATAGATCGCTGTTTGCCCATGGGGTGCTCCAGATCCTGCTCACTATTTGAGGCATTTAGTTGCTTCCTCGAATGGGTTGTAATGGACGTTTCTAAGGGGGCACATATTATCCATTACCTCGACAACTTCTTATGCCTGGGCCCAAAAGATTCACCACAGTGTGAATACACGCAGTAGTCCACCTGTGAGAAGGAGAGAGCTGGAGGGAGAGCGGACACCACAGAGCCGAGGGGTTAGATGGAGAACGGAAGAAGGAAAGAGGGCGAGGGAGGTAAGGGAGTACAGTGGAAGGCCGACCTGAGCTCCCCAAGTTCCTGCAGAGCGGGGAACAGCCCTTGGAAGAAAAGCCGCTTGCGCATCCCTTTGAGGTTACGGGCGCGAGCGGGAAGAGGGACTACGCTGAAGTGCGAAGCCGACATGGCCAGTCCGTTCCTGCCCATGTGACCTCCATGTCGCCGGGTTTGTGCCAGAGCCGCGGTGGACCCTGACGGCCAGCCCCCCTCTCCCAATACTGGTGCCTGTCCGCTGGTGAGTCGAGCCCCCCCACGGTGGGGGGGTGGGGTAACATCTGCAGTAGAAAGACCATCTTACAGCCAAACTAAGATGTCTACTTCTTTTCGTGGACAATGTGATACGATCCCTTTCTTACGGACACGCCCACCGCTACAAATTCCAGATGAGGCACAAAAACAGCAGGTGCTTCAACGAATATCGAGTGCTCCTTCAAGTGGGACCTCTTCCACCTCAACTTCAACATCACAAATACTCCAGTCCTCAGAGGTGTCACCCCAATCGCACTAGCTTCCTCACAGCTCCCAAGTCTCCAGCTGCCCGTCTGAATATGGGGTAACACAGATGGTTGAGTCTGCACAGCTGTTTACTCATACTATAGCCTGGGAAACGGAGGTCTGCTCCAGAGCTTCTGTTAATCCAGACGAGGAAATGATCTGCACTGATGCCCAGAATCTTTATGAGTCGGATCCAGGACCAGATGAAGAAGGTTCTGAGCATAATGTAGACCCTCGTTCCCAAACTGTAACTCCTGTTGGTGGAGACAATGATGAAGACTATGATGAGACTCAAATACCTTATTGGAGTGACAACTTGACTTTTTGGTCAGGGCAGGAAGAAGTTGGCTCTGAGGACGAGGGGTGTGAGAACACACAGGGAGATGATGACGAGGTTGGAGATCCCACCTACTGTCAACCCACAGTCAGCCAGTCGATGAGGTCAGCAGAGGAGGTGGAGGAGGATGTGACTAGCCCAGGGGATGGGGTTGACTCGGTTCCCGGGCCTTTGCCTGGCCTTTGGGATGTCACCGTGGTCGGCTCCCGGGCCTGTACCCTGGGGTCACTCTTTAAAAGGGTGGATAATTGTTAATTTTATAAGAGTTTGTGACGCCACCTGTGGTATCTTGTGAGAAGCACCAGCGCTGCAGCAGTCCACTGAGGCCGGTGGTAAGGCAGCTCAATGGTATAGCTCCCCACAGGTGGAGCTAGGCCGCAGAAAAGCGTATGCAGGGGGAATGCAGGACAGGTGAGACCCAGCTGGGTCAGAGCAAGAACGGGAACGGACACGGTAGTCACTTCAGTACCTTTTACTGGTGGAAATTCAGGCACATCCCGGAGCACTGTAGGGTGAAGGGTGCATATCAGGATCCTCCCCAATGAGCGGGTGTAGGGCCTCCTGTTTCTTGCTTCTGCGTAGTAAGTTTCTGACCTGCCTGGAGCTAGGCCTAACTTTGTTTCTGTCCTGCGCTGGCTGACCTTCTGGTAGGGCCTTGTCTTGGAGTTCACGCTCCAAGTATGGGGGGCCTAAGCGTCTCCTTGCTCTGTTACGTATCAGCACCTTAGTGATCCTGGGACTTGTAGTTCTCCAGGGATTCCGTTTATGCCTTACTGGGTCATAGAGATCCCGGTAAGCTCGGATCCGGTGTCCGGTAAATGCTTCGGGGTTTGCTGGTGAAGCTCCTCTGCTCCCTATGTACTAACTCTCCACTCGCCTTCGGCCTACTCAGACCATCACTAGGCTATACACACTAACGGCAGCTTGCCGCGCTTCACTGATCTTATGGCGCCGGCACACCTTAAGCTCTAACTGGGCTCCCTGAATCTAGCTAGCTGGAGCCTTGTGCTCCACTCCTGAACTATTAACTGAGTTCTCTAGACTAGACTGAGCTCCACTGCAGACTGACCTCTCTTAGGCTTCTCTACTGCAGGAACTCTTCAGAGGAACTGAACTGCTTAGCTCCACCTTCCCTATTTATATCCCTAACGGGCTCCCTCTGCTGGTCTGAGGTGAAAGGTGGAGATGTGTGAATGTTTATGGGGGCCTCTTGTGGAGGATTCCATCAATGCACTCTTCTAGGATCTGTGATACCAAGCGCAGCTGGGTGTCACAGATGCTATTGACGATGAGGTTAGGTTGCGCCTTCCTGGACAGAGACGGAGTACTGGAAGCACGTCAACAACTGCATCCTCAACCACAACTCTGCCTCTGACCACAAGTCGTGGTGGCTCTTCAGGTCGCATGGGCTCTAAGCCTTGCATAGCCTGGGCATTTTTTCAGATCGATAAGGATGACCCAACTCGTGTTATCTGTAATATTTGTCACCAAAAGCTAAGTAGAGGCCAAAAAATCCATAGTTTGAGTACTTCATGCATGAACCGTCACATGGATATGAAGCATAAGTTGCAGTGGGAAGCTCACTGTGCTACAATGCGGCCTAGCGGGCCGGGCCAACCACCGTCTGCCCCATCTTGTGCATCCGCGGCCTCTTCATCCTCTGTGACTGGGGGGACAGCAGTCACACATGTTTTTGGACGCACACCTGCCACCTCTTTACCCGCAACAGCCAGTGTGATTGGCAGGTCATCATTTCATTTGTGACACCAGCTGGTGTTGAGCGCACTCCGACATCGAGAGCACCACCTTTGGATCAAGGCAACCTAACTTTTCCGCCTGCATCTTCCTCACAGACTGGCAGTTTGCCGGGGATACCCAACTCAACCCCATCTAAGCACAACAGCCAGCCCTCGGTCCCTCAGATGTGGACAAGTAAAAGATCATTTCCTCCTAGCCATGACAAAGCTAAGAGGTTGAATTTCACCATCTGCAAGCTGTTAGCTACAGAAATGCTGCCTTTCCGCCTGGTGGACACAGAGGATTTTCGAGACCTTATGTCCGTCGCAGTGCCCCAGTACCAGATGCCCAGTCGGTACTACTTCTCAAAGAAAGGTGTGCCTGCGCTACACCAGCATGTCGCACACAACATCACCGCTTCTTTGAGAAACTCTGTGTGTGACAGGATGCATTTCACCACAGACACTTGGACGAGTAGGCATGGACAGGGGCGTTACATGTCGCTGACTGGGCACTGGGTAACTATGGTGACAGCAGGACAAGGGGCTGCTGTCCAAGTCTTGCCGTCCCCACGAGTTGTGCGTCAATCCTCTTTATCTCCAAGTTCCTCCACTGCTTCTGCCTCCTCAACCTCCTCTCGGTCCTCCACCTGCACCCAAAGCCTGTCTGGTAATGCCACCCGCTTTCTAACTGCGCAGAAGGAATCCTGCACACCTCCTTACTATGCTGGCAGCAGTGCTCTACGGCATCAGACGGTGTTTTCTTTGAAATGTCTGGGAAATGTGAGTCACACAGCTGAGGAGTTGTGGTCAGCTCTGGAGACCCAGTTTCATGAATGGTTGTCTCCACTGGACCTGAAACCAGGGAAGGCCGTGTGCGACAATGCTGCAAACCTGGGTGTGGCCCTTCGCCGGGGCAATGTCACACATGTCCCTTGTATGGCTCATGTGTTGAACCTGGCTATACAGCAATTTTTAGCCCACTATCCCAGACTAGATGGCCTTCTGCAGAGGGCACGGTCGCTGTGTGCTCTCTTCCGCCCTTCGCATCCCGCAGCTCAACGACTTACATCTCTACAGAAGTCGTTGGGCCTGTCAGTTGACCGGCTGAAATGCGATGTGCCGACATGGTGGAATTCAACTCTTCACATGTTGCAGCGACTGTGGCAGCACCGACAAGCCCTGGTGCAATACGTTCTGACGTATAGCCTGGGCCAATGAGATCCAGAGGTGGGGCAAATCACGCTGCAGGAGTGGTCTCAGATCAGGGACCTATGAAGTTGACGCGCCACCTGGGCCGTGTGGTACCCGGAGCCGGGCCGATAGACGCTGGGGGTTGGAGTCACTGTGGCGGTGACCCGGTCCGTGACCCAGGGCGGTCAATCCAAGGGTAATTTGTATATATGGGTTTTATAATATCCGACTACTCCACCTGTGGCGGAACTGTCCTCTGAAGCTGGTGGTTTTGCAGCAATGGTATTATTACTCCCCACAGGAAGAGTGCAGCTTCAGGGCAGTGTGGGTGGATGTTGGTGGTTGTAGTGCAGGGAGTCATTAATGAACACTGAGTCCGTGTGATGCAGTCCCAAGATCTTTACTCACAGTTGTTGCAGTCCAGATTACAGGTACCAGAGCAATCTCCCCCGTCGTGCTGTGCGTACTCAGTGAGGGGCTCAGTCCACCCCCAGATAGCTCCGGAGTACTTAGCAGGACCCCCTTCTGTGTGTCCTTTCTCTGGCCTTCTCCCTGCACCTCACACCCAGTGACACTTCTATCCGGTATCCTCGGGCCTTGGCGGGCGACGTGTGTTCCGTCCCCTGGGTCCTATGTGGCTACCTTCTTAGTGAGACTGGTGTGGACTTTGGCCTGCAGTACATGAAATGCAGCAGTCTCCGGTTTCTAGTTGAGCCTTGCTGTTTCTTCGCTAGTTGAGGGACCGGTTCCCCTTATCTGGCCTGACCCCTCTACCTCCTGGTAGCAGCGGGCGTACGGGTGGCCTTCTGCACGGCCCGTACCCTGAGGGTCCCTTCGGTTCCTGGAGCCTTCCTGCTCCCACTCCTCTCTTCTCTAGTTCAGTCCTGGGCCTCCCAGGCTTGGCCCGCCTCCGGAGCAGAGCTCAGGCAGAGCCTCTGCTCCTGTTACTTCTCCTCCTCTGAGTGGCTTGCTCTTCCTAAGATGGCTTCCTAATTATACACTCCCTGTCATGTGCTCCCCTAAGCTGCTTTCTCCACCCAAACCCACTACATAGGACTCTCCCGCCAGCTAGGTACCTGGGACTGTGCTCTCCCTTAGGAGGAATCTCGCCCTACCCCCACTGCGGATATGTGTTGGATGCAGGTGTTAGGGTACCGAGCCATACTTCTTCCTTACCTGAGGGTGAGATACTACACCTCTGGGAGAGATACAGTACCTCTGTGGCAACTGAACCCTCAGGGGCGCCACACACTCTTCTACACAGTTTTGAAATGGCAACGAAAATGTTTAGTGCTGAAGATGCCATTATCAGCATGACTATTCCAGTGATTTACATGCTGGAGCACACGTTAAACAGAATTCAGAGTCAGGTGGTGGGACAAGAGGAGGTGGAGGAAGTAGAGGAGGAGTCGTATGCGGAAGGGATAACATCTCCAAGGTCCAGACGGTCGGCAGCACCAAGGCGGCAGGCATGGGAGGGTGGGGGAGAGGGATTAACCAGGGCACATGGTAGCAGCCAAACTGTTGAGGAAGGTGCAGGAGCCGAGGAAAAAGTGGAGGACGAACTGGCGATGGGCATGTAAGACTCATCAGATGAGGGAGACCTTGATCACATTTCTGTTGTGCGAGGTTGGGGGGAGAGGGCAGAGGAAGGAAGCATGATTCTTACCTCGCTACCAACACAACAAGGACTTGGTCCTCCTGGATGCGCAAGACACATGAGTGCCTTCTTGCTTCACTACCTACAACATGACCCTCGGATTGTCAGAATTCGAAGTAATCCTGCCTACTGGGTAACCACACTCTTAGATCCCCGGTACAAAAGTAAATTTGCCGAAATAATTCCTGCCATAAAAAGGGATTCACGCATGCAGGAGTATCAGCAGAGGCTGTTGCAGAATCTTATATGTGCTTTTCCACAAAACACCAGTGGTGCACGTAGTGAATCTCACAGTTCTAACTTGCCAACCGTGGGACTGTCGAGTCTTCATCACTCAAACCATATCAGTAGCACAGTATCTGCTGGTAACAGCAATTTTGTGGAATCGTTACACCACTTTTTTAGACCATCCTTTGTAAGGCCACAGGAGACAAGAAGTCTGACACATAGTCAACGCCTAGAGAGGATGGTACAGGAGTATCTCCAAGTGAACATCAAAGCCATGATTGTGTCACTGGACCCTTGCTCACTTTGGGATTACAATCTGGAAAAATGTCCGGAGCTCGCCAATCATGCCTTGGAGATCTTGTCATGCCCTGCAGCCAGCGTTCTCTCTGAACGTGTGTTCAGCGCTGCTGGTGGTGTGCTGACAGATAAGCGCATGCGGCTGTCCACTGAGAATGTAGACAGACGCATGTTCATAAAGATGAACAAATCATGGATCCGCAAGGACTTTTCTACCCCTGTGTCATCCTGGGGAGACTAAAAGCTTGAGTATTTGGTAAAATCACCTCACCAACCGTTTTAAGCAACTCTGGGGCAATTGATGCCACTTAAGTGGTGTCTGTGCCACAATTTTTGGAAAAAATGGAGACTCTTTTTGGAGTCCCCTTGCTGTGTTTTACGTGACGTTGGCATCGTCAATTCCAGGTGGGTTGGGTCGCTCCCCCCCCCCCCTTTTAACTGTAAGAAACTACATACACTATGGCTTGGGGTAACACTGATGATTGAGTCTGAAGAGCTGTTTACTCAGAGGTCTGCTCCAAAGCTTCAGTGTCTGCTAGTCAGCGTAGAATTTTTATCTGCATCTAGCCTAGGCAATACTTTGGGCGTAGTAGCCCAGCTGTGAAGCAAGCTGCACCGCCTGTGCATCTTATAAGAATTTTTAAAAGCATCTAGCCTAGGCAGACTGTGGGGACCCCCAACCAAACCCAGACACTCAGCCCCCCAACCGCCCCCCTTTCCTTGACAATACAATAATGTAACTCTTACAACTGGATGGGTGGGGTTCGGTCACAGCTTTATTAACTCTTTATACTCATTCCATTAGAAAGGCATTTTATTTCTAATATAATTCAGCTTGTTGTAGCATGCCCTGTGTCTCCACACCAGCAAGTTGGTCAACAAGTGTAACTCTCCAACATGTCCTTTCTATTTCCAGGCCACGGAGGATCCTGCGTACTCGTATGCAGGACTCTGACCCCCATCCATCACTCTTAACGCTTGTTCCACTCCGTCTTGGAGTCCTGACAGGAATATGTCCAGTCCAATATCCATTAAGTGAACACCGTCGGGCCGTATGAGGCCTGCTTTATCCCCTTCCAGTTGTCGGTGTTGTATCACTACACCGCCTCTGTCTCTTCTAAGTTTTGCCATCCAAATATTTATAACCCGCCTTGTCCATTCGATGGCCGTGATGTCTCGCGCACCTTGCCATACCGCTATCAGCACAATCTCTGACCATACTATAGTTAGTTTTGTGAAAAATTTTCTGAAGCGCTCAGTGTCTAGTTTCATTATTGTCATTAGTTATGCGCTCTTGTGATGACCTAGGTCATTTCCCCCGGCCTGTATAACTAAGTTGACTGGACCTCTTGCCTCTCTCCCTACCTTGATTACCTCCATTAGCACCTGTGGCCATAGCAGGCCTCTAATACCTCTCCAGTTGAAATATGTGTTATGAAACTCTAATTTCCTCCTGCCTGGGCGGACTTTCGCGCTTTTTTCTGCCCAATATATATACAAGTGGCCTATCACCCACACTGTTGGCTTAGCGTCACCTGTAAAAGAAACAAACCACGTAAGGATAACAAGTCCGGTCTTATGTATCTCGCCAAACACGTGGATCGCCATCTCCCTATCCTCTGAACTTCCGTTTCTGACAGTCCTGCTCTTGCTGCTAAAGTGGCCGCGCCTATGCGGAATGAATGTGTCCCATAATCTTTGGGGTGGTTCCCTGCCGATGTTATGCATTTATTAAATATAGCTTGGAACTGGTATCTTGATAATGGCGTTCCATCAATGTGTGATAGAAAGAAATTACTTTGTGATCTGATGGTTATATATGTTTTTACTATTGTCACCCGACTCAGTGTACCGTTTGTGGGTTGTAGAAGTACCCAAGTGCCCCTGCCCACTGGAACCGTTTTCGAATGGCGTATGCGTAGACGTATTGCATTATTGGCTATGACTACGTCCTGGTGTAATAAGCCTCCACTGGTGGTAATTTTGGATTGAGGGACTAATTCGCTTATGCATAGCGCCCCGAAGAAGGCGATCGCAAATGCAGTAGACAGTAGTGTTGCTTCAAATTGTGAGTATCATGTTAATGGTGTTAGGGATATGATGTGAGTAATCAGTTTAAGTGACACGGGACGGGACGTCTACACTCCTGACTTGGCTGACCCCTCTTCCACCCTTTTATGGATTGTCTGATGATGAATCTCTTTGTCACATCTCTCCAATTCAGTAGTTGGAAGTGAAATGCTACTCCGTTCAGACACCGCTGCGCTGACGCCCCTGATATGCCCCTCATCATTAGCTGGTGGAGAAATTCTATGGTGACTTGTAATCTGGCTTGTTCACATTGGTCAACCCGTCTGCCTGCTACTAGTCGTGTCCACTCTTCCCATGCCTTACCGTATGCTTGCCACGTCGACGGGGCAACTGACGCTCTGATTAATGGCAATAACTATTCGCCACTAGATCCCATAGGTAGGGTGGGCAACTGTTGCCCAATGGGTGGACGTTGGGGAGGAGCTCTGTGAAAATCTGCCAATTGAATTGTGATTAAGCGTTAGCAGCAGCTTTAGACCCCTCAGCATCGTGGCTAGCGCAGACCAATACATTGTGTTTTAGGCACAGGAATGCTAGCCGGCGTAGACGGGAGAGACGATGATGCCATCTTATTAATGCAGTGCGCTAGGCTGGTGTTTTTTGTTATGAAGCTTATATTTTTGTTAGCCAGGCGCGCTCCCCATATTTCTATTGCTATCACTATTGGGAAGAAAAATTATTTTCCTGGCTAGATGCAGCTAAAAATTATTATTAATTTCAAAGCTGGTGGAGCTTGGTATAGATGGCCTAATACAATGAGTACCACACACTACTACTATGCCCAAAAATATTTTCCAGGGAAGATGCAGCTAAAAATTATTAGTAATTTGAAAGCTGGTGGAGCTTAATATAGATGGCCTAATAGAATGAGTACCACACACTGCTAATATGCCCAAAATTAGTTTACAGGCAAGATGCAGCTAAAAATTATTATTAATTTCAAAGCTGGTGGAGCTTGGTATAGATGGCCTAATACAATGAGTACCACACACTGCTAATATGCCCAAAATTATTTTACAGGCAAGATGCAGCTAAAAATTATTATTAATTTCAAAGCTGGTGGAGCTTGGTATAGATGGCCTAATACAATGAGTACCACACACTGCTACTAAGCCCAAAATTATTTTCCGGGCTAGATGCAGTTAAAAATTATTAATAATTTGAAAGCTGGTGGAGCTTGGTATAGATGGCCTAATACAATGAGTACCACACACTACTACAATGCCCAAAATTATTTTCCAGGCAAGATGCAGCAAAAAATTAGTATTAATTTGAAAGCTGGTAGAGCTTAGTATAGATGGCCTAATACAATGAGTACCACAAACTGCTAATATGACCAAAATTATTTTCCGGGCTAGATACAGCTAAAAATTATTATTAATTTCAAAGCTGGTGGAGCTTGGTATAGATGACCTAATACAATGATTACCACACACTACTACTATGCCCAAAATTATTTTCCAGGCAAGATGCAGCTAAAAATTATTAGTAATTTGAAAGCTGGTAGAGCTTAGTATAGATGGCCTAATACAATGAGTACCACACACTGCTAATATGCCCAAAATAATTTTACAGGCAAGATGCAGCTAAAAATTATTATTAATTTCATAGCTGGTGGAGCTTGGTATAGATGACCTAATACAAAGAGTACCACACACTGCTACTAAGCCCAAAATTATTTTCCGGGCTAGATGTAGCTAAAAATTATTATTAATTTGAAAGCTGGTGGAGCTTGGTATAGATGGCCTAATACAATGAGTACCACACACTACTACTATGCCCAAAATTATTTTCCAGGCAAGATGCAGCAAAAAATTATTATTAATTTGAAAGCTGGTAGAGCTTAGTATAGATGGCCTAATACAATGAGTACCACACACTGCTAATATGACCAAAATTATTTTCCGGGCTAGATGCAGCTAAAAATTATTATTAATTTCAAAGCTGGTGGAGCTTGGTATAGATGGCCTAATACAATGAGTACCACACACTGCTAATATGCCCAAAATTATTTTCCAGGCTAGATGCAGTTAAAAATTATTAGTAATTTAAAAACTTGGTAGAGCTTAGTATAGATGGCCTAATACAATCAGTACCACACACTGCTACTAAGCCCAAAATTATTTTCTGGGCTAGATGCAGCTAAAAATTATTATTAATTTGAAAGCTGGTGGAGCTTGGTATAGATGGCCTAATACAATGAGTACCACACACTACTACTATGCCCAAAATTATTTTCCAGGCAAGATGCAGCAAAAAATAATTATTAATTTGAAAGGTGGTAGAGCTTAGTATAGATGGCCTAATACAATGAGTACCACACACTGCTAATATGACCAAAATTATTTTCCGGGCTAGATGCAGCTAAAAATTATTATTAATTTCAAAGCTAATGGAGCTTGGTTTAGATGACCTAATACAATGAGTACCACACACTACTACTATGCCCAAAATTATTTTCCAGGCAAGATGCAGCTAAAAATTATTAGTAATTTGAAAGCTGGTAGAGCTTAGTATAGATGGCATAATACAATGAGTACCACACACTGCTAATATGCCCAAAATTATTTTACAGGCAAGATGCAGCTAAAAATTATTATTAATTTCATAGCTGGTGGAGCTTGGTATAGATGGCCTAATACAAAGAGTACCACACACTACTACTATGCCCAAAATTATTTTACAGGCAAGACGCAGCTAGAAATTATTATTAATTTCAAAGCTGGTGGAGCTTGGTATAGATGGCCTAATACAATGAGTACCACACACTACTACTATGCCCAAAATTATTTTCCAGGCAAGATGCATCTAAAAATTATTAGTAATTTGAAAGCTGGTAGAGCTTAGTATAGATGGCCTAATACAATGAGTACCACACAATGCTAATATGACCAAAATTATTTTCCGGGCTAGATGCAGCTAAAAATTATTATTAATTTCAAAACTGGTGGAGCTTGGTATAGATGACCTAATACAATGATTACCACACACTACTACTATGCCCAAAATTATTTTCCAGGCAAGATGCAGCTAAAAATTATTAGTAATTTGAAAGCTGGTAGAGCTTAGTATAGATGGCCTAATACAATGAGTACCACACACTGCTAATATGCCCAAAATAATTTTACAGGCAAGATGCAGCTAAAAATTATTATTAATTTCATAGCTGGTGGAGCTTGGTATAGATGACCTAATACAAAGAGTACCACACACTGCTACTAAGCCCAAAATTATTTTCCGGGCTAGATGTAGCTAAAAATTATTATTAATTTGAAAGCTGGTGGAGCTTGGTATAGATGGCCTAATACAATGAGTACCACACACTACTACTATGCCCAAAATTATTTTCCAGGCAAGATGCAGCAAAAAATTATTATTAATTTGAAAGCTGGTAGAGCTTAGTATAGATGGCCTAATACAATGAGTACCACACACTGCTAATATGACCAAAATTATTTTCCGGGCTAGATGCAGCTAAAAATTATTATTAATTTCAAAGCTGGTGGAGCTTGGTATAGATGGCCTAATACAATGAGTACCACACACTGCTAATATGCCCAAAATTATTTTCCAGGCTAGATGCAGTTAAAAATTATTAGTAATTTAAAAACTTGGTAGAGCTTAGTATAGATGGCCTAATACAATGAGTACCACACACTGCTACTAAGCCCAAAATTATTTTCTGGGCTAGATGCAGCTAAAAATTATTATTAATTTGAAAGCTGGTGGAGCTTGGTATAGATGGCCTAATACAATGAGTACCACACACTACTACTATGCCCAAAATTATTTTACAGGCAAGACGCAGCTGAAAATCATTATTAATTTCAAAACTGGTGGAGCTTGGTATAGATGGCCTAATACAATGTGTACCACACACTGCTACTAAGCCCAAAATTATTTTCTAGGCAAGATGCAGCTAAAAATTATTAGTAATTTGAAAGTTGGTAGATCTTAGTATAGATGGCCTAATACAATGAGTACCACACACTGCTAATATGACCAAAATTATTTTCCGGGCTAGATGCAGCTAAAAATTATTATTAATTTCAAAGCTGGTGGAGCTTGGTATAGATGACCTAATACAATGAGTACCACACACTACTACTATGCCCAAAATTATTTTCCAGGCAAGATGCAGCTAAAAATTATTAGTAATTTGAAAGCTGGTAGAGCTTAGTATAGATGGCCTAATACAATGAGTACCACACACTGCTAATATGCCCAAAATTATTTTACAGGCAAGATGCAGCTAAAAATTATTATTAATTTCATAGCTGGTGGAGCTTGGTATAGATGGCCTAATACAATGAGTACCACACACTGCTACTAAGCCCAAAATTATTTTCCGGGCTAGATGCAGCTAAAAATTATTATTAATTTCAAAGCTGTTGGAGCTTGGTATAGATGGCCTAATAGATTGAGTACCACTTACTGCTACAGGCCCAAAAGGTTTTACTTGGCTAGGTGCAGTAAAAAATTTGTATTACATATAGTGTTGAGCCACCCCCGTAGTGTTCGGGTTCGGTTCGGTTCGTCGAACACCGGGATGTTCGAGGAACTGTTCGTCGAACTGTTCTTCGAACACCTTAGAACACCGTCGAACACCGTTAAAACCAATGGCAGGCAAACAAAAACACATAGAAACACATAGAAAACACCTGCAAAGGTGTCCAAAAGCTGACAAACTGCTCAGAAGACACTCTCTTTAAAAAAGCCGGCCGGCAATTCAGCAGCGGCATACACCGGTACCCGACAATTTAGACAAGAAGGAATAGAGCATCACACATAGATTAGATAGATAGAAACATGTCAGTCACACATATAAGAAGCACAGTGACAGTGTTGGTTACTGCACTTGTCATTTAGTGTAAAGGATTTATTAAAAAAAATATTAGTGTTTTCATGCACCGTCTCTTTAAAAAAGCCGGCCGGCAATTCAGCATCTGTACCCGACAATTTAGAACAGAAAGAATAGAGCTTCACACATAGATTAGATAGATAGAAACATGTCAGTCACATATATAATAAGTACAGTGATAGTGTTGCTTACTGTACTTGTCATTTAGTGTAAAGGATTTATTTAAAAAAATAATAGTGTTTTCATGCACTGTCTCTTTAAAAAAGCCGGCCGGCAATTCAGCAGCGGTACCCGACAATTTAGAACAGAAAGATAGAGCATCACACATAGATTAGATAGATAGAAACATGTCAGTCACATATATATGAAGTACAGTGATAGTGTTGGTTACTGTACTTGTCATTTAGTATTAAAATAAAGGATTTATTATTAAAAAAATTGGCGTGGGGTTCCCCTTAATTTTAGGCTCTAGCGGAGGTTAAGCAGACGGCTGGGGCAGATGTTTGAAGCCTGGGAAGGGGGTAATACCCACGGAGCTTCCCAGGCTACTAATATCAGCCCCCAGCTGAATACATAGCCTTTACTAGCTATTAAAATGGGGGACCCCCCAAAAAAAATGACGTGGGGTCCCCCCTAATTTAATAGCTAGCAAAGGCTAGGCAGACAGCTGGGGGCTGATATTAATAGCCCAGGAAGGGAGCCATGAATATTGGCCCCCTCCCAGGCTAGAAACACCAGCCGTCAGCCGCCCCAGAAATGGCGCATTCATAGGATGCGCCAATTCTGGCACTTAGCCTCGCTCTTCCACGCTGCCCTGGTGCGGTGGCATGGGGTAATAGGGTTGGGGTTGATGTCAGCTTATAATGCCAGCTGACATCAAGCCCAGGTTAGTAATGGAGAGGCGTCTATAAGACACCCCCATTACTAACCCCATAGTCAAAGTTAAAAAAAACACAAACACCCAGAATAAAGTCCTTTAATTGAAATAAAGACACAATCCTTTATTGTTCTAAATTAAACCATACTTACCGTCACGCCCATTCCAGCTGAAGCCAACGATCTCCTGCAATAAAAGAAAAATAATAAAGCAACCTCATCCTTACCTTTCCATGGTTCCCACGACAGCTTCAGCTCTGCTACATCGAGATGACAGGCTGGACCGCAGCAGAACGCTGCCATCCAGTCTGTCATCCCGCAGACACTGAGAAGCGCAGGCTTGCTTGCGCTCCACAGTGTCTCTCTGTGAGGGCATCCAGATGAGCCGAGTTAATGTCCAATGAACTCGGCTCACCTCATGCACGTCACTGACAGCGTGGGAAAATTCTCCTGCACTCAGCGCTTCAGCGTGGGAGAATTCTCACACTGAAGCGCTGAGTGCAGGAGAGTTCTCCCACGCTGTCAGTGACGTGCAGGAGGTGAGCTGAGTTCATTGGACATGAGCTCACCTTATGCACGTCACTGACAGCGTGGGAAAATTCTCCTGCACTCAGCGCTTCAGCGTGGGAGAATTCTCACGCTGAAGCGCTGAGTGCAGGAGAATTCTCCCACGCTGTCAGTGACGTGCAGGAGGTGAGCTGAGTTCATTGGACATGAGCTCACCTTATGCACGTCACTGACAGCGTGGGAGAATTCTCCTGCACTCACCGCTTCAGCGTGAGAATTTTCCCACGCTGTCAGTGACGTGCATGAGGTGAGCCGAGTTCATTGGACATGAACTCGGCTCATCTGGATGTCGTCACAGAGAGACGCTGAGCAGCGCAAGCAAGCCTGCGCTTCTCAGTGTCTGCGGGATGAGAGGCTGGATGGCAGCGTTCTGCTGCGGTCCAGCCTGTCATCTCGATGTAGCAGAGCTGAAGCTGTCGTGGGAACCATGGAAAGGTAAGGATGAGGTTGCTTTATTATTTTTCTTTTATTGCAGGAGATCGTTGGCTTCAGCTGGAATGGGCGTGACGGTAAGTATGGTTTAATTTAGAACAATAAAGGATTGTGTCTTTATTTCAATTAAAGGACTTTATTCTGGGTGTTTGTGTTTTTTTTAACTTTGACTATGGGGTTAGTAATGGGGGTGTCTTATAGACGCCTCTCCATTACTAACCTGGGCTTGATGTCAGCTGGCATTATAAGCTGACATCAACCCCAACCCTATTACCCCCTGCCACCGCACCAGGGCAGCGTGGAAGAGCGAGGCTAAGTGCCAGAATTGGCGCATCCTATGAATGCGCCATTTCTGGGGCGGCTGACGGCTGGTGTTTCTAGCCTTGGAGGGGGCCAATATTCATGGCTCCCTTCCTTGGCTATTAATATCAGCCCCCAGCTGTCTGCCTAGCCTTTGCTAGCTATTAAATTAGGGGGGACCCCACGTCATTTTTTTGGGGGGGTCCCCCATTTTAATAGCTAGTAAAGGCTATGTATTCAGCTGGGGGCTGATATTAGTAGCCTGGGAAGCTCCGTGGGTATTACCCCCTTCCCAGGCTTCAAACATCTGCCCCAGCCGTCTGCTTAACCTCCACTAGAGCCTAAAATTAAGGGGAACCCCACGCCAATTTTTTTAATAATAAATCCTTTATTTTAATACTATATGACAAGTACAGTAACCAACACTATCACTGTACTTCATATATATGTGACTGACATGTTTCTATCTATCTAATCTATGTGTGATGCTCTATTCTGTCTGTTATAAATTGTCGGGTACCGCTGCTGAATTGCCGGCCGGCTTTTTTAAAGAGACAGTGCATGAAAACACTATTATTTTTTTTGATAAATCCTTTACGCTAAATGACAAGTACAGTAAGCAACACTATCACTGTACTTCATATATATGTGGCTGACATGTTTATATCTATCTAATCTATGTGTGATGCTCTATTCTTTCGGTTCTAAATTGTCGGGTACAGGTGTATGCCGCTGCTGAATTGCCGGCTTTTCATGTTTCACTGTTGGCACTGTTCCCATCGATTTGGGCAATCACTGTAATGCCACAACCACCATGGCTGTGGCATTACAGTGAGTGGCAGACAATCCCTGCATGATTGGTGCTCTAAATAGCGCCAGACATGCAGGACACGCTTTTGGTGCACGAACAGTTATCGAACATAACCTCGAACAGCCGAATTTTTTGCAAATCGTTCGGGTTCGTCGAACAACTCGAACACCGCCCAAAACAGCTCGAATTTGAGATTGGCGAACAGTTCTAGTCGAACACCGCTCATCTCTAATTACATACTCAGGTGGTGTAGCTTGCAACACAGATAGGCTACTCCACTGACTAACACACACTGCAAGAGGCCCAAAAGGATTTACTTAGCTAGATTTAGCCAAATGCTGTGAAAAACACTTGCACAGCACTAAAACAGACCTGCCTGGCAAAAAGTGATAGGAACTGATGTAACCTACACCCTAAAAAGGGCTGGAATTAAAACTAGTCACTACTCCCAACGTATCTGCCGATTTAAGAGCACAGACCTGCCTGCTAAAAGTGCTAGGAACTGCTGTAACCTTGCCCTCAAAAGGGCTGCAATTACAAACTAGTCCCTACTCCCGAAATCTTTCTGTCTATTTAAGAGAAAATTTGCTTGCAATTCAGTTACACAATATAGCGCTAACAGCAGCAGCAGTGCCATCTAACACTCAGCTGCAGCAGTGAGAAAATGTTGGCGACGGGGAAAATGGCTGGGTCTTATAGGGCAAGGACATGTGACATACAAAGCCAATGACACATGCCCTTGCTTGTGTGAAAAAAAGCACTTCGCTCCGTGTGTGCGCTGCTGATAGGCTGACAGACTTCACCTCCCCACTGTAAATGCAGGAAAGAGAAAAAAAAATGGAGATCTTCATTATTTCTGCAGAGATCCATCCCATGCCCCTCCCCCCGCCCCGCTGTACACTCAAACTGTGTATTAACATTGATTATCAGCATTACTGTGAAAAAATCCAGTTACGATTTGGGTACACGAACAGTTATCGAACATAACCTCGAACAGCCGGATTTTGTTCAAATTGTACGGGTTCGTCGAACTGCTCGAGCACCGCCCAAAACAGCTCGAATTTGAGATTGGCGAACAGTTCAATTCGAACACCGCTCATCTCTAGACAGGACACTATCTTTTATTTGCAGGAATCCAGGATGTGAGCGAACAGCAGCCCCTCGCCACAATGGCCATCCTGTTCCCCTCACATTTAACCCAAAGCAGTCTCAGGGCCATGGCTTCCATCAAGGCATTACTGCTCTTATTGGCATAGGAAGTCCGGTGAGCCCAGACTGGACTCTCCTCTTTCTGCTTCTGCACACTTGGTACTAAGCCGATGTGCTGTAATGCCAGGTATCCGCACAGCCATGTGCACTTGTTCTCTTCTCCTTCACTCTCTGCATAGTGAGCAGCAGAGTGTGGGTGGTGCATGAAGCCATGCAGAGAATTGATGGCTACAGTGGAAGGATGGGCATGCTTTGACAATACTCGCCCCTCAGCCTGCAGTCAACAGCAGAGCCAGGAGCCGAGCAGCCAATTCCTCCCCTCCAGCAGCATCACAGCTATCAGACTGTGGAACAACATGGGGGAGTGGGGTTAAATGGTGGGGGAAGGAGCCACAGACAACCAAGTAGAAGGAGACAGAGGGAAAGAAAAGAGTGGGAGAGAGAAAAGATGGAAGAATTGAGAAGAAAGACAGGAAACACATCAGAGAGAGGCAAAACACAGAAGAGAGACAGATGAGAAGGCTATATATAAGACACTGGCTGCAGTGTTGGGATTCAGGGGGCTCCCCCTGGTTTGGTGAAACTGCTTGTTAGAATAGCAGGTGGTTGCCTGAACCGGCAAGAAGCGGTGCCCCAATCCGGTTCCCTGGCTCACAATTTTCAACTGAATGTGCATTCTCAGATGCACATTCAGTTGAAACACATTACGATACAGAAATACATCGGCTTCCTGCATGACAATAGTTAACAGGTGCCAGCCAATCACAGGTCAGCAGCTGACGTCGATGCGCATGTCACCGGCATACAACATCACAGTCATAGGTAAAAATCGGGGAATGTGCTCTGGAAGCGGTGCTCTAGATAACTGTGTTATTTTCTGCAGAGAAGAGACCTGGCTGGAAGAAGTGATGGCGGTCTGCGCTGATATAATCCCAGATTGGTTTTTTTATGGTTTCAATCAGTTGAATTAATCAAAGGACCTTTTGATGTTCAAGGATAAGAGTAACTGATTAGATTGGGTGCAATTTTCCCAGAGATGTCATCTTGTGAAATCTTATTTGTTGGTTTAAGAGGGTTTTCTCCCTGGCATGCCATGGAATATCAAAGCTTTTTACTGAGATACTTTGGATGTTTTAAGATATAAAAGATGACTGAACTCTGGGGAGAGGGAGAGGTGTTTTGAAAATTGAGGGATATACGAGTTACATACAGAGACAGAGAGAAGAGAAGGCATATTTTTTCAGAATCTGGAGACTGTTATGATCTGCTACAGGGACTAAGGAAAGACAGGTGATCTGTCCCTACAATAGAACTAAACTAGATCCCTACGATGTAACGGGGAACCTGATCCTGCGATCAGACCCGCTAAAGTCCTCGGCTAGTCTGTACGAAGACCTATAGATGTGAGGGAGGGATCCCTACAAGAACTAGGGACTGGCATAAGTTGGACACCTCTTAGCAGAAATAGTAGCAGTCAAAGACAAACACACAACAAAAAGCATAGAGGTCAGAAGACCTAGCAAAACTAACAGAGAACGGCAACAGAGCACCAAGCTAGCTCAAGAGTAGTAAATACAATGAAGTCCAGCAAGGCCAGGAGGGCGGAGCCGGATTAAATAGGCAAAAATGGTCATGTGACCAGCAAACTAAAAAAAACCTAACAGGAGAGTTCTAACAGTACCCCCTCTTCTAAGAGGATCCTCCGGATTCCCTAGGCCCAGGCTTACCAGGAAACCTCCTGTGAAAAGCTCTCACAAGTCTGGAAGCAGAAACATCATCCGCCCTCACCCATGAGTTATCCTCAGGTCCGAAACCCTTCCAAGCGACGAGATACTGCAAACTCCTTCTATACCATCTAGAATTTAGGATGCGGGAAATTTCATATTCCCCGTCCTCCACCACCGGAGGAACAGTGGCAGAGGCGTCACCATCCGACACATCAGCTTTTTTCAACAGAGAAACATGAAACACCGGGTTAATCTTCCAGGACGTAGGAACCTCCAACCTAACAGCAGATTGGTTAACTATCTGAAGCACCTTAAAGGGCCCTACGAACTTGGGACCCAATTTTTTAGAAGGAATCCTCAATCGCAGATTCTTAGAGGACAACCAAACCATGTCACCAACAGCAAACAAAACCTCTTGCCAATTCCTATCAAAGTACCTCTTAGATTTTTTGTTAGCCTCCTGAAGATTACCACGCACATCCGTCCAAACTCTCTCCAAATCACCGGAAAAACTCTCCTCCTCAGGCACAGCCGAAACCAATTTGGAGAATGACCCAAAAGACGGATGTCTCCCAGAACAACAAAAAAAAGGCGAACACCCAGCAGAAGAGGATGTATGGTTGTTAAGAGCAAATTCAGCAAGTGGCAGAAACTCAGACAACCCCTCTTGATTGTCTGCCACAAAACAACGCAAGAACTGCTCAACATCCTGGTTCTTCCTTTCTGTCTGGCCATTAGACTCAAGATGATATCCAGATGAAAACGACAAATGAACTCCCAACGTGTCACAAAAGGCACGCCAAAAACGAGCCACGAACTGAGGTCCCCTATCAGAAACAATGTCAGTAGGAACACCATGTAGTCTGACAATTTCCTTGACAAAGGCCTTAGCGAGTGTCTTAGCGAAAGGCAGTTTGATGAAGGGAACCAAGTGACACATCTTGCTAAAACGGTCCACGACCACCCAGATGACCGTGAAACCTTCAGAGGGGGAAAGGTCAGTAATAAAGTCCATAGCCTGATGTGTCCAAGGTGCACTAGGAACCTCCAGAGGGCAAAGCAACCCCGCAGCAGGAGCATGCGAAGACTTGGATCTAGCACACACAGTACATTGTCGCACCCACTTAATAACTTCCTTCTGCCATCCAGGCCACCAAAAACTGCGACCCACAAGTCTCTTGGTCTCAGAAATTCCTGGATGACCTGCCAACCGAGACTCATGACACTCAACAAACAAATCTCTCCTAAAGATCCTAGGCACAAACAACCTCCTATGGGGAGTGTTAGATGGGGCATTCTCCTGAGCTTTAAGAATCTCATCCTCCAAAACGGAGTCCAAAGCAGCAATCACAACACCTTCTTGTAAAATGCTCTCCTCTTCCTCCTCAACACCGACCATGGGAGAAAAGCTGCGAGACAAAGCATCCGCTTTAACATTCTTGGTACCCGGGATGTAAGTAACGGAAAAATTAAACCGCGAGAAAAAAAGTGCCCACCTAGCCTGACGGGCATTCAAGCGCTTGGCAGCATCAAGATATATCAGATTTTTATGATCAGTGAAAATCTGAATGGGAAATTCAGCACCTTCCAAGAGGTGACGCCAGTGTTCAAATGCGAGTTTAATCGCCAGCAATTCCCGATTACCAATATCGTAATTAAGTTCAGTCTCAGAAAATTTTTTTGAAAAAAAGGCACAGGGATGTACTCCATCCTTGTTTTCCTGAGACAACACCGCACCGACCCCCACCGAAGAAGCATCAACCTCAACCAAAAACGGCTTAGTCACATCAGGCTGCATAAGGATGGGAGCAGAGGTGTACCTCTCCTTTAGAAACACAAAAGCTTCAATGGCCTCAGAAGTCCACTGAACCGCATTAGCACCTTTCCTGGTGAGATCGGTCAGCGGTTTGACAATAATAGAACATTTTTTTATGAATTTTCTGTAATAATTGGCGAAACCCAAAAACCTCTGTATCGATTTCAAACCAATAGGCCTAGGCCATTCCTGCACAGCTTGAACTTTAACCGAGTCCATCTCAAAACCTTCACTGGAGATAATGTAGACCAAAAAACTAATTCTCTGTACAGCGAACTCACATTTCTCCAGCTTAGCAAAAAGCGAATTGTCCATTAATAACTGTAATACCTCACGTACGCTCCGCCAATGAG
The DNA here is from genome assembly GCF_046119375.1 of Phyllobates terribilis. Classification (NCBI taxonomy): domain Eukaryota; kingdom Metazoa; phylum Chordata; class Amphibia; order Anura; family Dendrobatidae; genus Phyllobates; species Phyllobates terribilis. The sequence goes on from NW_027362764.1 coordinate 257,403,833, forward strand.
ACTCCAGATCAGGCGAATAAATCAGAATGTCATCAAAATACACAACCACATTTTTGCCGATTAAAGGTCTAAGGATGTCATTAATAAGATTCTGAAAAAATGCTGGAGCATTGGTAAGACCAAAAGGAATAACCAGGTTCTTAAAATGACCCACAGGAGTGTTAAAAGCAGTCTTCCATTCATCACCCTCCTTCATGCGCAACAAATTGTATGCCCCCCGGAGATCAATTTTAGAGAACCACTTGGCCCCCACTAACTGGTTAAATAAATCAGGAATCAATGGCAGTGGGTAAGGATTGCGTACAGTAATTTTATTAATCTCACGAAAGTCCAGACAAGGACGTAAACCGCCATCTTTTTTTTTTACAAAAAAAAATCCAACAGCCACAGGAGACTTGGAAGGCCTAATGTGACCGGCGGCCAAGCTTGTCCGTATGTATTCCTCCAAAGCCTTTCTCTCAGGAATAGTAAGATTAAATAAACGACTTTTAGGAAGAGTCGCTCCAGGGACAAATTCAATGGTACAATCATAGTCTCTATGGGGAGGCAAAATTTGTGACTCCTCCTCAGAAAAAACTCTCCAAAAATCCTGAATAGGTACAGGTAATTCCCCTTTTTCCACCGCAGCAATACGTCCGTTACAACACTTGTCATAACACTTAGGGCTCCAGGACTTAATTTCATTGGTAGACCAATCCAGTACAGGATTGTGCAATTTTAACCAGGGTAACCCCAATATTACTGGAGAAGGCAAATTATCCAATACCACCAAATCCAAATTCTCTTGATGAATACCATTAATAGTGAGGGGAAATTCACAGACCTTATGAGTAACACTCTTCAAGGGAGAGCCATCAACAGAAACCACAGCAATAGGGGATGACAAAGTTTTAGGTTCTAATCTAAGTTTTTCCAAGAATCCCCCATCAATCACATTCAGAGTAGAACCACAATCCACAAAAACCCGAAATTCAATTAATTCATCCTGAGCAGCAGTAGTAGCAGATAGGAATACTCCCTTAGAATTTAAACAGGCAATACGTGCATGACTGACCATTTTTTTTTTCTTTCTTCATACGAAGCACACAGTTCTTAATAAAATGACCAGAATTTCCGCAATAGAAGCACAAGCCTTCAGAAAGCCTGCGGCCTTTTCCTGAGAGCGGGGTGCCATCGCCCCAATCTCCATTGGCTCTCCATTGTCAGCACAGACCCTCTCAGGACTCGGAGCTGACATAGCAGAGGATTTGCTCTCATTAACCCTTGCACGCAGTCTCCTGTCCACCCGTATAGCTAATTGCATTGCCTCCTGCAAGTTTCCAGGTGTGGGATAAGCAATCAGTAAATCCTTAACCCTTTCACCTAGCCCTGCAAGAAACAAGCTTTTCAAAGCTGAATCGTTCCACCTCACCTGGGCAGACCACCGACGGAAGTGAGAACAATATTTTTCCACATTACCTGATCCCTGCCTCAAACGTCTCAATTCAGACTCAGCAGATGAGACACGATCAGGATCATCGTACAACAAACCCAAAGCAGAAAAAAAACTATCCACTGATCTAAAGCACAGATCACTAGGTTGGAGAGAGAAGGCCCATCCCTGAGGATCTTTGCGCAAAAGTGACATTATGAACCCTATGAGCTGTGATTCATCACCAGAGGATCCGGGTCTCAAACGAAAATACAATAAACAAGCATTTTTAAATGAAAAAAAATTTTGTTGTTCGCCAAAAAATAAATCAGGCAGACGTACCTTTGGTTCCACAAAATGTGCTCCAGAACAGCTACTCACGTGTTGTTGGAGCTTGGCCACCTCCAGAGAGAGTCCCTGCAAGCGTTGAGCCAAATCTTGAACCGAGACCATGATGGAAAACTGGAGGTCTTTCCTTAGAGAAATTTTTTTTTTTTCCTTTTATGGCTGGACTTACTGTTATGATCTGCTACAGGGACTAAGGAAAGACAGGAGATCTGTCCCTACAATAGAACTAAACTAGATCCCTACGATGTAACGGGGAACCTGATCCTGCGATCAGACCCGCTAAAGTCCTCGGCTAGTCTGTACGAAGACCTATAGATGTGAGGGAGGGATCCCTACAAGAACTAGGGACTGGGATAAGTTGAACACCTCCTAGCAGAAATAGTAGCAGTCAAAGACAAACACACAACAAAAAGCATAGAGGTCAGAAGACCTAGCAAAACTAACAGAGAACGGCAACAGAGCACCAAGCTAGCTCAAGAGTAGTAAATACAATGAAGTCCAGCAAGGCCAGGAGGGCGGAGCCGGATTAAATAGGCAAAAATGGTCATGTGACCAGCAAACTAAAAAAAAACCTAACAGGAGAGTTCTAACAGTACCCCCTCTTCTAAGAGGATCCTCCGGATTCCCTAGGCCCAGGCTTACCAGGAAACCTCCTGTGAAAAGCTCTGACAAGTCTGGAAGCAGAAACATCATCCGCCCTCACCCATGAGTTATCCTCAGGTCCGAAACCCTTCCAAGCGACGAGATACTGCAAACTCCTTCTATACCATCTAGAATTTAGGATGCGGGAAATTTCATATTCCCCGTCCTCCACCACCGGAGGAACAGTGGCAGAGGCGTCACCATCCGACACATCAGCTTTTTTCAACAGAGAAACATGAAACACCGGGTTAATCTTCCAGGACGTAGGAACCTCCAACCTAACAGCAGATTGGTTAACTATCTGAAGCACCTTAAAGGGCCCTACGAACTTGGGACCCAATTTTTTAGAAGGAATCCTCAATCGCAGATTCTTAGAGGACAACCAAACCATGTCACCAACAGCAAACAAAACCTCTTGCCAATTCCTATCAAAGTACCTCTTAGATTTTTTGTTAGCCTCCTGAAGATTACCACGCACATCCGTCCAAACTCTCTCCAAATCACCGGAAAAACTCTCCTCCTCAGGCACAGCCGAAACCAATTTGGAGAATGACCCAAAAGACGGATGTCTCCCAGAACAACAAAAAAAAGGCGAACACCCAGCAGAAGAGGATGTATGGTTGTTAAGAGCAAATTCAGCAAGTGGCAGAAACTCAGACAACCCCTTTTGATTGTCTGCCACAAAACAACGCAAGAACTGCTCAACATCCTGGTTCTTCCTTTCTGTCTGGCCATTAGACTCAGGATGATATCCAGATGAAAACGACAAATGAACTCCCAACCTGTCACAAAAGGCACGCCAAAAACGAGCCACGAACTGAGGTCCCCTATCAGAAACAATGTCAGTAGGAACACCATGTAGTCTGACAATTTCCTTGACAAAGGCCTTAGCGAGTGTCTTAGCGAAAGGCAGTTTGATGAAGGGAACCAAGTGACACATCTTGCTAAAACGGTCCACGACCACCCAGATGACCGTGAAACCTTCAGAGGGGGGAAGGTCAGTAATAAAGTCCATAGCCAGATGTGTCCAAGGTGCACTAGGAACCTCCAGAGGGCAAAGCAACCCCGCAGCAGGAGCATGCGAAGACTTGGATCTAGCACACACAGTACATTGTCGCACCCACTTAATAACTTCCTTCTGCCATCCAGGCCACCAAAAACTGCGACCCACAAGTCTCTTGGTCTCAGAAATTCCTGGATGACCTGCCAACCGAGACTCATGACACTCAACAAACAAATCTCTCCTAAAGATCCTAGGCACAAACAACCTCCTATGGGGAGTGTTAGATGGGGCATTCTCCTGAGCTTTAAGAATCTCATCCTCCAAAACGGAGTCCAAAGCAGCAATCACAACACCTTCTTGTAAAATGCTCTCCTCTTCCTCCTCAACACCGACCATGGGAGAAAAGCTGCGAGACAAAGCATCCGCTTTAACATTCTTGGTACCCGGGATGTAAGTAACGGAAAAATTAAACCGCGAGAAAAAAAGTGCCCACCTAGCCTGACGGGCATTCAAGCGCTTGGCAGCATCAAGATATATCAGATTTTTATGATCAGTGAAAATCTGAATGGGAAATTCAGCACCTTCCAAGAGGTGACGCCAGTGTTCAAATGCGAGTTTAATCGCCAGCAATTCCCGATTACCAATATCGTAATTAAGTTCAGTCTCAGAAAATTTTTTTGAAAAAAAGGCACAGGGATGTACTCCATCCTTGTTTTCCTGAGATAACACCGCACCGACCCCCACCGAAGAAGCATCAACCTCAACCAAAAACGGCTTAGTCACATCAGGCTGCATAAGGATGGGAGCAGAGGTGAACCTCTCCTTTAGAAACACAAAAGCTTCAATGGCCTCAGAAGTCCACTGAACCGCATTAGCACCTTTCCTGGTGAGATCGGTCAGCGGTTTGACAATAATAGAACATTTTTTTATGAATTTTCTGTAATAATTGGCGAAACCCAAAAACCTCTGTATCGATTTCAAACCAATAGGCCTAGGCCATTCCTGCACAGCTTGAACTTTAACCGAGTCCATCTCAAAACCTTCACTGGAGATAACGTAGACCAAAAAACTAATTCTCTGTACAGCGAACTCACATTTCTCCAGCTTAGCAAAAAGCGAATTGTCCATTAATAACTGTAATACCTCACGTACGCTCCGCCAATGAGACTCCAGATCAGGCGAATAAATCAGAATGTCATCAAAATACACAACCACATTTTTGCCGATTAAAGGTCTAAGGATGTCATTAATAAGATTCTGAAAAAATGCTGGAGCATTGGTAAGACCAAAAGGAATAACCAGGTTCTTAAAATGACCCACAGGAGTGTTAAAAGCAGTCTTCCATTCATCACCCTCCTTCATGCGCAACAAATTGTATGCCCCCCGGAGATCAATTTTAGAGAACCACTTGGCCCCCACTAACTGGTTAAATAAATCAGGAATCAATGGCAGTGGGTAAGGATTGCGTACAGTAATTTTATTAATCTCACGAAAGTCCAGACAAGGACGTAAACCGCCATCTTTTTTTTTTACAAAAAAAAATCCAACAGCCACAGGAGACTTGGAAGGCCTAATGTGACCGGCGGCCAAGCTTGTCCGTATGTATTCCTCCAAAGCCTTTCTCTCAGGAATAGTAAGATTAAATAAACGACTTTTAGGAAGAGTCGCTCCAGGGACAAATTCAATGGTACAATCACAGTCTCTATGGGGAGGCAAAATTTGTGACTCCTCCTCAGAAAAAACTCTCCAAAAATCCTGAATAGGTACAGGTAATTCCCCTTTTTCCACCGCAGCAATACGTCCGTTACAACACTTGTCATAACACTTAGGGCTCCAGGACTTAATTTCATTGGTAGACCAATCCAGTACAGGATTGTGCAATTTTAACCAGGGTAACCCCAATATTACTGGAGAAGGCAAATTATCCAATACCACCAAATCCAAATTCTCTTGATGAATACCATTAATAGTGAGGGGAAATTCACAGACCTTATGAGTAACACTCTTCAAGGGAGAGCCATCAACAGAAACCACAGCAATAGGGGATGACAAAGTTTTAGGTTCTAATCTAAGTTTTTCCAAGAATCCCCCATCAATCACATTCAGAGTAGAACCACAATCCACAAAAACCCGAAATTCAATTAATTCATCCTGAGCAGCAGTAGTAGCAGATAGAAATACTCCCTTAGAATTTAAACAGGCAATACGTGCATGACTGACCATTTTTTTTTTCTTTCTTCATACGAAGCACACAGTTCTTAATAAAATGACCAGAATTTCCGCAATAGAAGCACAAGCCTTCAGAAAGCCTGCGGCCTTTTCCTGAGAGCGGGGTGCCATCGCCCCAATCTCCATTGGCTCTCCATTGTCAGCACAGATCCTCTCAGGACTTGGAGCTGACATAGCAGAGGATTTGCTCTCATTAACCCTTGCACGCAGTCTCCTGTCCACCCGTATAGCTAATTGCATTGCCTCCTGCAAGTTTCCAGGTGTGGGATAAGCAATCAGTAAATCCTTAACCCTTTCACCTAGCCCTGCAAGAAACAAGCTTTTCAAAGCTGAATCGTTCCACCCCACCTGGGCAGACCACCGACGGAAGTGAGAACAATATTTTTCCACATTACCTGATCCCTGCCTCAAACGTCTCAATTCAGACTCAGCAGATGAGACACGATCAGGATCATCGTACAACAAACCCAAAGCAGAAAAAAAACTATCCACTGATCTAAAGCACAGATCACTAGGTTGGAGAGAGAAGGCCCATCCCTGAGGATCTTTGCGCAAAAGTGACATTATGAACCCTATGCGCTGTGATTCATCACCAGAGGATCCGGGTCTCAAACGAAAATACAATAAACAAGCATTTTTAAATGAAAAAAAATTTTGTTGTTCGCCAAAAAATAAATCAGGCAGACGTACCTTTGGTTCCACAAAATGTGCTCCAGAACAGCTACTCACGTGTTGTTGGAGCTTGGCCACCTCCAGAGAGAGTCCCTGCAAGCGTTGAGCCAAATCTTGAACCGAGACCATGATGGAAAACTGGAGGTCTTTCCTTAGAGAAATTTTTTTTTTTTTTCTTTTATGGCTGGACTTACTGTTATGATCTGCTACAGGGACTAAGGAAAGACAGGAGATCTGTCCCTACAATAGAACTAAACTAGATCCCTACGATGTAACGGGGAACCTGATCCTGCGATCAGACCCGCTAAAGTCCTCGGCTAGTCTGTACGAAGACCTATAGATGTGAGGGAGGGATCCCTACAAGAACTAGGGACTGGGATAAGTTGAACACCTCCTAGCAGAAATAGTAGCAGTCAAAGACAAACACACAACAAAAAGCATAGAGGTCAGAAGACCTAGCAAAACTAACAGAGAACGGCAACAGAGCACCAAGCTAGCTCAAGAGTAGTAAATACAATGAAGTCCAGCAAGGCCAGGAGGGCGGAGCCGGATTAAATAGGCAAAAATGGTCATGTGACCAGCAAACTAAAAAAAACTAACAGGAGAGTTCTAACAGAGACGTCCAGAACCAACATTACTTTCATTTTGGGTCAGTTGCGCTTACCATCCAGGATTGTTATTATACGAAGCTAAGTATCTTAATTACTCTCATTTATTGATTTAATTATTGTTTCATTTTCCTTTTACTTTGTTTGAAACTTAGTTGTTATTTGTAATCTCTTATTGTAATGTTCTTTTAATTTCTTAAGTAAAATAATAATTGATCACTCATTTAGTGCGAATCATTTCTTTTATCCATAACAATCTTACAAATTATAAACTCTTTACAATACAGCTGGTTGAAAAAAAAAAAGTGAAGCTGAAGGACTTCAACTTGAGACGTCGCTGGTGGGTCAGTGTGTTACCTGTACAGTATACACTAAATACTACAGTGGTGTGAAAAAGTGTTTACCCCCTTCCTGATTTCTTATTCTTTTGCATGTTTGTCACATTTAAATGTTTCAGATCACAAAACAAATATAAATATTAGACAAAGATAACACAAAATGCACTTTTTAAATTAAGGTCTTTATTATTAAAGGAAAAATAAATCGAAACCTAGAGGGCCCTGTGTGAAAAAGTGATTGGCCCCCCACTTAAAACATAAATTAACTGTGGTTTATCACATCTTGGGTAAGCTGAGTTCAATTTCCTTTTATTACCTGTACACTGATACTATATAAAAAGCTCCTGCGTATAATATCACTGTTGAGCTCTGTATTACCTGTACATTGACACTATGTACAGAGCTCGTGTGTATAATGTCACTGGTGAGTCACTGTATTACCTGTACACTATACACAGAGCACCTGTGTATAATGTCATTGTTGATCCCTGTATTACCTGTACACTGACACTGTACACAGAGCTCCTGTGTATAATTTCACTGGTGATCCCTGTATTACCTGTACACTGACACTATACACCGAGCTCCTATGAATAATGTCAATGGTGAGTAACTGTATTACCTGTGTTACTGTATTACCGGTACACTGACATTATGTATAATGACACTTATGGTAATATTAGTATTTTGTTTTTTTTATTAATGATCAGTATTGTAGTATTCAGTCACTACGTGGTGGTAATATGTGATCTGGTCATGGCGTGGCGGTATTTCTCTCTTGTATGTGGTATTATTCGGTCACTATGTGGTGGTAATATGTGGTCTGGTCATGGTGTGACAGTATTTGTTTCTTGCATGTGGTATTATTTGGTCACTATGTGGTGGTAATATGTGATCTGGTCATGGTGTGGCGGTATTTCTCTCTTGTATGTGGTATTATTCGGTCAGTATGAGGTGATAATATGTGGTCTGGCCATGGTGTGACGATATTTGTGCCTTGTATCTGGTATTTTTGGTCATTTTAATGTATGTGACACATTCCCTTAAAGAGAAATAAATAAAAATATACCAAAAAAGAGTATTTGATATTTTAAGAAATGTTTAATAGGTTAGAGTAGAGTAGGGCCATGCCAGAAGAGTCTACCTTGTTGTGGTAGCGGCTTAAAAAATCTTTTGGTCAATCAAAAGCTGATGGCTATGTATGTGATATGATGTGTCAGGACTCAAACCCAGGAGCTTTTGTGCACCAGGTGGCAGCTCTTCCCTTTGAGCTATTCAGCTCACTCGACAGTTCCTTGCTAACTCAGATACTAGTGCCTGTGTTGTTCCTGAGTGGCTCCACCCTGTGTTGTTCCTGCTTATCCTTCAAACTTTACTGCTGTTCCTGTGTACTGATTTCTGGCTATTCCTGACAACGCTACCTGCAGGTGCTGCCCCTACTAGTTGCAATACCACTTCTCCAACCCAGGTCAGTTCCTAACATGGTGTTTGATGGGAACTGTTAATGTGTGCTTGATGAGGACATGGTGCAGAAGTGGAGTTTTTCCAAGAGTGGGCAGTGGGACTGTGGAATGTTTGAGGGGTGGAGGCAGAGCTGGGGTGGACCATGGGCAGAGTCTCAAGGGGGCCCAAAAATGTTGCCCTAAAATGTAGGCCCTCAAATTCCTGGTGGCAGCTCTGTTCAGTACTACAAATAGCTCTGCATCACCATGGTTCCCAATTATGGTCCCATTTGGGTCTCTCCCAGCTTCCCTCTAAGCTGTACTCACTTCCAGAATAATACTTCTGCCACTTTCTTGCTGGATTCCTCTTTGATAGTACCTACTACTGTCTCGCTGATGATCATTTGTGTTGTAACTTCAGGCACTGTGATGAACTATGCCTCAACACCCTTTTATGTAGCTGAAGCGCCTTCCTGAACTTCCCACTAATTGCTAACCCTTTCTAACCCAAAACTCCAGCAGCTAGCAATAGTTTATACAGTACACTTAAATCAATGCAACAGTTAAGAAGTGCATCAACATAACGCATTACAATTATCATGTGATCTTATGGTGGTGCAGATCATTCTTCCACTGTCTTACAAGTATACCAGTACTGAAAGAAAGTAATTGACCTCTATTAGGCAAATGCAATTAATAGTAACGAAACACTGACTCTTTTACTAAATATGTGTGTCTACAGGAATCGCAACGTTACTGGCATGACTCACTCATAGAAATCTGAGGTAAATAATAGCTTTTAAGTTGCAAGGACAGCATTCCTTGCAGCACGCTTCCCACTACATCATTGCATTGGAACCTGCATTTAACATCTTTTTTACTTTTGTTTCTTTGTCCTTCACCTTTTCACATTCTGTCATGCTGAAATAAATGATCAGTTTAACACAAACTGGATATATAATCTGCCGTTGAGAAGTTGTGAATACTATGCATTACTACATTGCCATTCATATCGCTCACTACTCTACTCTACAAAGTTCACCTTCACAAGATACAAATACTTTACACTTACATCATATCCTTGTGCTAATCTCCTTAAAACCAGCACTTACAATTACATCTCTTAACAAATATTTGCATCCACAATTTATCTACACAGGTAATAACTCCAAGCAAAAGCAAAACACAGGCTCTAATCGGCAGTAATAGCATTACCGCCGTCAGAGCACTGTGGCATCATGCTGACAGGTGTCAGCATGATGCCACAGCTGTGACAGTGACCCATGGTAAAAAGCTTACCTCGGGTCATAGGCGCCGGATGATGGCACTACTACCACCATCAGCTGGCGCCTCCTGCCATAGGAAACAGCGAGCGTAGGCACCGCTGGATGGGAGCAGGGTTTATATTAGTACCCTGGGAAGCTCCATGGGTATTACCCCCTTCCCAGGCTAAAAACATCTGCCCCAGCTGTCAGCTTTCCCTCTGCTGGTTAATAAAATTACGGGGGACCACACATCATTTTTTTCCCAGTATTTTTTCTCAGGAGTGGGAGGCAAAACCAGGTGAGGAAGAATCAGAGAAAAGGTATAATAGAAACAAGTCACCAATTCTGCATTTATCACTACAGCTGACTGAATACTGACTAAATACAGATAGTGAGGCCATGGCCTTATAAGTGAAATGCTTCACAGAAAAAAGGCAGCTGTACCCATGAACACCAGGTCGTAATAGTAATGCAATAGAAGATGCAGCAGCCAAAAAATCCACCAATACCTCACGCATTTTTTTGCATCTTTTTGATCTTCCTTTGTTGCACATTTTTTTTTATCTTTTGTAGGGTGCTGCCAGATCCTTTAATATTGACTAAAGGAATTTGGGTGTCTGTCCTTGTATATTGGACTCATATAGTGCTGGGCAGCCCACCTGATCTAAAAGTATGGGTGTCACTAATAGGCTGTAACCTTAAGCCAGACATTGCGTATCACTCGTACCTGAGTGACTGGAACCCTATACAAGCCTTAACCATGTGCACTTATAATACTAAGCAACTCCCCTCACCCATGAATTGGTAGTTGTGTGAGTGGTTGTTTCATCAGTATTTTGCACCTGTGCTGCCTCCACCATTATCATAGGGGCCTGCTGCATCCCGTTGTGCAGTGGTCCCCAACATTTCTGACTTTGAGAGCCACATTCAGCTCTGAAAGAGGGTCTCGAGCGACATTCAGCTCCGAGAGTTTGTCACGAACCATATTAGGCTTCCACTCTTCTCACAGAAGTGGCAACCTAAGCCCCCATTATGGGTTTCATATGATAACTAAAGCTTTTCCTCAGAAATCACCCAGAAGCAGAATACCAAGATCCACAGGTTTCCACAATACCCCCATTCATTTTCTCCCATCAAGCATTCCCAACACACTGCCGCATCCAGCTTCAAGCACCTCCTCTGACATGTAGTATAATCTTGTCTCCAGAGTACCATACTTAAATTATCTCTAAACCCCTAAGACCAGTATATGTGCATCCAGATCTGCTCTTCTGTGCTGGGCTACTCACAAAATGCACTCTTCATACCTGTTTGCTAGGCCTGGAGCTAATGCACCAAGCTGGCAGACAGCCGCGAGCCACAATATATGGTCAGGTGTGACTTCCGAGCTACAGGTTGGGGAACCCTGCTATACTGCATTAGCATTGTGACCTGATGTTGGTGATTACGGCTGTACTTTTTCTGTGATGTTTTTTTAAATTTCATGCCCTTTTTGATGGGTTGCTTACAAGTAAAATGGTAGAAAAATGTATTTGAAAATGTACATTTACAACAAACAAGTTCTTTCCATATTATTTTATTATATAATTATTAATAATATAACTATAATACAATTCCTAAACATTGAAATTGCAACATTTCTTCAAAGTGTCTCAGGTGCCATTTTTCAAAATGGCAATGCCAGACTTCATGCCGCTCATGCTATTATGAACAGCCTGTGTGGCCAAAGCCTGCTACCATGTCCTGCAGGATCTGCAAATTTGTCTCCAATTGAGCATGGGACATCATTGGTCAACAATTGCAAAGGGAGCTGACAGCAGTGGATCTTGATGATTTGTGTGCCCAAGTGCAATCAGTGTGACAGAATATTCCTCAACCATTAATAAACTCATTAATAGAATGCCAAAGTGTGTAAATGAGTGTATTTCTGCACGTGGCACTCATACTGAATACTGAATAGATCGAGATGTTCTGAAAATGTTGTTGCCTTTTTTTAAATAAATTACATACATTGATAAATTATAAATCCTGTGATTTCCATTATTCCACAGTCCTTACTTCTTGATGTTGCAATTTCAGTGTTGTGCAGTGTATAATCAACATTGGCATGACTCATTGCCTAGAGCAACTATACAGAGCTCAACTTTTATTTCTTATGATTGAAATCTGCACTGAGACTGTTGTTTTTTCACCAGAGAAATAGATTTTCTATGCAACCACATTGGTGCTGACAAGAGATGAGCAGACTTGTGGAAGTATCCCCTTAAATATCTTAATTGCTGATACTTTCACATATCATGATCCTCACTTCCCGGCAGTGGGTGTTCTGTAGCAAACAACTTATTGGTAAGTCAAAAATGGGTCATCAACTAAATAGCTGGAAGATGAGACAGAACTGTAGTTAAGAAATAGGCCAGGAGTAGATAACAGGAATACCTAAACTTATTCCTAAACTTATTCCTAAACTTCAGGCAAAATGCAGAAATTGTAGCGCACTTTAAATAGGCCTCCAAGCTCTGATGTCATCTTAAGTCACCTGCCTCCTTTGGAATCTAACCTGTAGTACAGGAGTGTGTGTCTACATGTTCGGTGCAGCTCACTGAAAGCCTATGTTTATAGAAGAGTCAATCAAAAATATAAAGGCACTTGGTTTTCTGACAGCACATATAAATATAAAAGGTCAGACATGTATTCTTACTTCAAGTTCAGAGATTGTATTATTCAACAGTAGTTAAAGGGGTTATCCACTTTCCCAACAATCCCTTCTTAAATACTATATTTCCCTCTTGTAAAATAAAAATACCCTATACGCAACTCCGACAACTGTGGAATTCCAGCGTTGTGGGTGCAGGATCTCCCAAGACTTAGTTGACATTGTTGTGTCACATGAGCCCTGCAATCAATGGCCACTTTTTGGCTGCTGTGCTTTCACTTTGTTAATATGTCTGAAGTTTGTCTGAAGAAAGTAAAAACATCCCAGTAGCAGTCACTGATTAGCTGTAGGGCTCATGCGACATAACAATGTCATGTAAGTCATGCAAAATCTGGCACTGACATTGCTGGAACAGCACAAGTACTGGAGTTGAGTTAGGTGTATTTTTATTTTAAAAGTTTTGAAAATAGTATATAATGAGGGGTTGTCCATGAAATACCTGTAGATAAACCCTTTAACATAAGAAGTGCAAGTTCTACTTTAAAAGGAACCTGTCACCAGAAAAAAAAGCTATTAACCTGCAGATGTGAGGTTAATCTGCAGGTTAATAGCATTATTAACCTGCCCTGCACCCTCACTTAGCCGAACGTTGTCAGGAGAAAATGAACTTTATTCCCCCTGTCAAAATTTACCTTCCAATCATGGGGGTGGCGCCGGCGTGGATTCAATCGCTGCTCTGTGCATATAGAGTGGTGGCTGTAACCACACCCCTGACCCTGACTGACAGCTCATTCTGCACTGGGGCAGGCTGTCATTCAGGGCCGAGGGTGCAGTACCAGACACGGCTCTTTATAATCAGTACTATGACTGAACCCATGCTGGCACCGACCCCCGTGACTGAAACTGGAAAGCTGTGGGGAATCATGTTCATTTTCTCCCGACAGCGTTCGGCTAAGTGCGGGTGCCAAGCAGATTAGTAACGCTATAAACCTGCAGGTTAACCCCCTATCTGCAGGTTAATATAATTTTGTTCTGGTGACAGGTTCTCTTTAAGACTGCCCCATGATTGTATTTTGTTCGACTCACCTTACAGGAATATGATAATGCCATGCAGACGTAGAAAGTGCTCTGACCTCTTCCAACTGAGTTCCAGTAGAACACAGGAGGTATTGCTGTATTGCTGGAGTAAAAAGCACACTTGTCTAGAAACTTGACATGAATACTCATCCAGGAACCGATTGAAGTGAGTCATATTCATGTGATTAGACTATAAAAAAGATACGCAATACTAGGCATCCTGTCCAGATTTATTGGCCTATTGCTGGGCAACCTAAAGAATGGAAGAAAGAATTGAATATTTACGCTCATAACCAATTAGCATACCTGATTTAATTTTTGTTACATGCTCTCATTCACAGTCTTTTGATTTGTTCATGTCTCAAAAACTTTAAGACAAAGTCTTCACAGCTAAGAAACTTACCAATGCTACCACAGGAGATAGCCAGCACATATTTAAAGTGAGGAGGTGAGTAGAAACTCCAGCCTTCAAATAAGTATACTTGGATTTTCTTAAAGGGGTTTTCTACAGATCAAACATTGATTGTCTATTCTTCTGATAGACCATCAGTGGTCAACAATCATAACTTCACTGTTTATATATTCACTATGTTACTGCTCCTCAGTTTGGTTCTTTGAAGAATCTTGGAGAATAACTAATTTGAATACTAAGTTTTTGCAATGTATTTATGTATCTAAATGCTAAGGTTGAATGTGGCTAAATTTTCCATTTATGCACAAGTATAATTTTAAACAGAATGTAACTAGTCAAAACACCACCCTAAAAGAATTGTATTAAGTATATCATACTTTTACTGGTCCGCATGCAGTATCCCTTTTCAGTGTTGGAATCATTGTGGATTAACCTAAACCTAAACATTGTAAAAGGCATGGAATTAAAAGCATTATGCTATGTTTGTACAGGACCAGAAAATTATGTAAAATTATGCATCTGGTGAATAGGGGAGAATTTTATGCTTTGAATTTTATACATGGCCGATTGTTTTTCAATACATTTCTGCACCTGAAAATCAGTTCCTTAATCCTTATATGTAAATCATTTTCTTTATTGTAGGAGCACTAAGATTATTGAACTCTTGCGACACAAAATTGTGATGGTCATTTCACTGAGCAAGTTCAAGAAATGCAGCCTTTCTTGAAAAATATAATATTACCAGTTATGGTACTAAATTCTTTGATGGGACATTAATGTAGGGAACTAATCTGAATACAGTATATGGAGTCGGGAAGAAATTTTTTCCCTAATATGAGGTGCCTAACTTATGTGGTTTTTGCCTTCCTCTGGATCAACACATAGACATAAGGTTCAAATTCATGGACTTCGGGTGTGGCTTCACTCAATACAAGTGTATGGAAGCGAGGTCACGCCAACTGGCCGGTAGAATGTATAACTCATACATAGCCTCCTGTCCTGGGTCTGTAACCAGCGAATCCCTGCAGCGCACAGTGTCTGCGCTTGGGTGATTCATAAGTCTGCAGTCACATAGAGTGACTGCAGACTTATTGATTTGTAGTAGACAACCCCTAAAATCAAAATTATTCACGAACAACACATCCTCTGAAGGATGGGAAAGAGTAATGAAGAATATAAAGTGTGACTTAAAGACCAAAGCTTGCAAAAAATGAAAAGTAAAATCTATCCTAAGGGTATGTGCACACGATGCAGAAATGCTCAGGATTTTTTCCTGAGCGTTTCTGCATCTCTCTGGCAGGAAAAAACGCATGCGGATTGTACATGCGGTTTCCTGCCAGGGACATGCGGAAATGAAGCGTTCTTCACTTGCATTTCCGCATGCGGGTTGGCAAGCGCTTCCCAAGCGATTTTAGCATCACTTGGAAAGTGCTTGTCAACTTCACACTATATAAATCCATGCAGCCGGCATGGATTTATATAGTGTGTGAATGTCAAAAAATAAAAAATAAATATATACTTTACCCTCTGATGGCCCCCGGTGTCCTGCTTCGCTCGGTCCCGGCTGCCGGCAGTGAAGACTTTAGGACCTTCCGACGTCAGCGTCACGTGACCCGTCACATGACTCTGACGTCAGCGAAGGTCCTTCTTCATTCAACCGCGAAGTGCGGGGAATCAAGCAGGAGCGCTGCGCGGGCCGTCATAAGGTGAGAATATATATATTTTTTATTTTATTCTTTTTTTTTTAATGGTACCTGGGTCTGGATGAGAGTCCTCTCATACACACCCGGGTACCATCCGCACATTAGACCGCATGAAAAGCGCATCAACATATACAGTGATTCGGATTCCATGCGGTCTAATGCAAGTCAATGGCGGCAAAAGAGCAGCGTTTCCGCAAAATTAATTGACATGCTGCGGATTTTTGACCGCAGCGTAAATCCGCATCATGGGCACAGCACATGCGGATTTCAATTGGGGAACATTGCTGCCCTTCTACCATGTGTTTTTCATGCGTTTCCGCGGCGTTTACGCAACTGCAAAAACGCCGCGGAAACGCATGAAAAACGCATCGTGTGAACTCAGCCTAATAGAAAATGAAACAGTATTAACTCGCTAAGTTTTAAATCACTTGTTTAATTTAACTAAGTTGTCAACTATTTTCTTTGCCACATTGTCTACTATACATTTTCTATTATCTACTTTTTAGCCCAAGAAATCATCAAATAGTCATAAGAAAAATAAAAGAAATAGTGAGAAGAAGAATCAAGAGAACATAAAATGACAAAAAAATATACAATTGAACATCGTGTAATAAAAGAAAACAGTTTGAAACTAATGAAAAATGGGAAAGCAATGTACTGTTCTGTTATGTAGGTACTTGTGAATCAGAGCTTGAGGTCAAGAATCATTCAACTAGTGACATTAAACATTATTCCCAAATAAAGTATGATTGTAAAACTGGACACTGCAGACAGGAAACGTATGAACATAAGTATCGATAGTAGATTTTACCTGTGACTCATGTAATAATAATTCACCAACTCCCACAATATCTCAGTGAAGAGATCTAACGCAAATTGTAAGGCAATCAGGACTTCTTTATAAAGTAGCTTCCCAATAAAAAAAGTTGCTCACAATTTTCCTTTGTAAATGTTAATAATATTAGTTAGAGGTAAACATTTGGAGGAATTAGTATTTAGTTTTTTCACTGCCTCAGAGCTGCTATTAGTTTGTGATTTGAAATGAGAGATGAATGGATGAGGCACAGTTTTAAATCCGTCTGTTCGTGTACTTTTTCCCGGGTGATTCAATTCGTGGAAAATACCATAATAGAGAATTTAATGTCTCATGTTATTCTGTGGGGTCTCTCCAGATCCCAAAGCATAATACCTATAATATGTAAAAAATGGGAAAAAAAATATTATACTCACACTCTGCTCACCTCTCTAGCCCCTCCAATACACATTGCCACTCGCTTGGCATTTGCTGCATTTTCTAATCCCCAGCCACTTGTGTTAAACTATTTGGTTCTCTCACACCATGACTTGAGGGTGTCATGGCACCCTCAAAGGCTTTGCAAGGGTAAGTGAAAAGTCAATGGCGTCATGTTGTCACTTTATGTGCCTTGACCGCCTGTGCAGAACCGTGCTGGGAACCAAAACACCAGGAAGTCCAGGACAGTGCGAGAGGCCCAAAGATTCCAATATGAATGGCAAGTGATCAGAAGCTGCAGCATGATAAGAAGCTGTGATGAGGACTAGGTGGGTAGCGGTGAGTAGCAGGGGTGCAGGAGATGTGAACCGTGAGGTGAATATTAGAGATGAGCGAATGTTTTGATGTTCTGGTTCGGCGAATAAACCCAAACATCTGTGCAGAAGTGAATTACAAAGACAAATCAGCATTTTGGTGAATGCAGGTTTTTTGAAATTCGAGTAGAACTCATTTATGCCTCTATTTAAAATGCTAAAATGTGACATAAACATATTACTTTTTCTATTGTGAATGAGTTTAATTAATACTCAGAATATGGCTTTGCCAATATTATTGTAAAGTACGGCAGAGCAGTAGTCACGACCGAACTGCTGTCTGGTTTCGCTCTGGCACTTTACAGACAAGGGATGTCCCAGTCCCAGTGTGCTGTAGGGTGTGGGGTGCATTACACTCACTTGTAGGCTGCAGGCCTCCGCTCTCTCCAGGCTTCTATCCTCAGGAGCTGCCACACACAATTCATGGGACACCACGTTATTTCCAACAGACAAACATTTACTAGACAGTCCAAGTTCAGCACGTGGGTACAGGTGGGATAGGGCACGTTTTCTTCCTCCTTAGTACAACTCCTCTTCAGTTCTGTCACTAGCTCGTCCTGGACAACCCCCAATCACTCTGATTCTGTCAGTCTCAGGGATTTCCCATCCAACTCGGCAGTGCACTCAGAATCGGCCAACACATTCCTTCTATGCGGATCCCTGTCCATCTTTCAATGCACACCAGAGGACACAATGTGTCCGGCAGACCTTAGGCTCTGGACATAACAGGACAGGCCGCTCGGGATCCAAGTATTGCTTCACACTCCCTGGAACGAGTGACACATGCTGCCCCTAGCAACCCATTGCACCTGAACTTGACCTTCACTATGCACTTCACTAATAGAGATGAGCAAATGTTTCAATATTCGGTCGGATTACGATTGCCGAATTTACAATATTCGCCGTTTTATTCATCTTATGTTACCGAAAGCCATAGGATTCAATGGGGGGCAAAAAAAACGCATACACAACACCTTCAAACGGGCCCAAAAATTGCCAAAACACATCAAATTAGGGGTAGACACCTGGAAAGTGCCGTCAATTGACCCAGAGAACAAGTACTATAATTATTATTACTATTACAGCAACATTTATTCCATGGCACTTTACATGTCAAAAGGCGTCACCGTCGGTGACTCACCGACTGGTACAAGAGGAGAGAAGACCCTGCCTGCGAGGGTGCACAAACAATCTGCAAGGGATGGGTGAGGGTACAGTAGGTCAGGGTACAGCTAGTCGTGCAGCGGTATGCTGGAGCGAGGCTTACCGCAGATTATATGCTTGTCACACAAAGTGGGTCTTCAGCTTCCTTTTCAAGGTTTCCACGTAGGCGACAGTCTGATGTGTTGGGGTACAGCATTATCACAGTAGGTGAGATGCATGGGACAAATCTGCCGAGAGCCTAAATCACGGTAAGCTTCCAGGAGCTCACAACTGAGCAGATTAACCCCTGCACCGATTAATATGAAGGCGAAAGGCTTCTTTCTAATGACTGCAGGAGTGGGAGGAATGAGACGCTGCGGTCTTCTGGCTCCTCTCTGTCACGGTAAACCTGGGACATCTTGCAAGCTTCAACACAATGTTCACAAGGTAGACAGTCGTGGTGGTCGGTCTCCTAGACAATGAGCTAACTCCTTTACTATGATAGAGGACAACATCTGCAAGTAGATTGTGTAGCATCGGCGCCTCTGCCTCCTGCCAGGCAGATATGCCGTCCCTCTCACCTCCCCGCTCCCCGCGCTGCGTCCTCCAGCGCTCCTCTTCCTGCAGTGGCCGGCGCGCGCTCTTTCCCAAGCACTGTGCTTAGGGCGCGCGCGCGGTCCCTCTCTCTTAAAGAGGCCGCGCGCGCCGTCCTAAGGAGTCCCCGGCCAATAGCCGGAGGACCTCCCACATTTAAGGCACCACCTCCAAAATGGAGGTGCCCGAGCAAAAGTTGTTGCACAAGAATACTTACCTCTGCTTCAGCCCTCAGGTCCCGTTGCCAGCCTGACTACCAGTCCTGTCTGCCAGCTTGTCTACTCTCCAGCCCAACAGTCTGTCTCCGGTCATCCGCCAGTCTGTCTATGGGCAAGTCCACCCGCTTACCAGGAAGCACCTGCCAGTTTTCTGCCTGCTACCTGCCGTGCCTGCTAATCTGCTCACCGGGGAGCGCTCGCCTGCTACCCGTCTGTTACCTACTAGCCTACCTGGAGGCTCTGCCGTCACTTGCCGTGACCACCTGCCTGCTAGCCTAGAGACTTCAGCCTGCTTGGCCGTCACTTGCCGTGACCATCTGATAGCCTACCTGGAGGCTCCTGCTGTCACTTGCTGTGACCACCTGCCTGGTAAACCTAGAGACTACTTCTTGCTCTGCTGTCACGTACCGTGACCACCTGTCAGCTAACCAGAGACTTCTGCCGCTTGCTGTGTCCATCCGTCATACCGGTCAGTCCCAGCCATCTGACCCGTGGGAGCCACCTGCTGTCTTACAAGGTCGTCCCCAGAGTAGCACCTGGTCCCTCTGCCCGGATCCTCCCTGGTTACAGAGTCATTAGCCGCCGTCCGACCAGGGTCGGTTCGGGTTGATACTTAGTTACGCCCCTCTGGGTCCCTGCTTGCACCGCGGCACAGAGGTTCCACCACCCGGACCCGTAACAGTTTGCTCGGGCCATGGAACCCGATGGCACCCAAGCTCCCTCGCTCTCTGACCTATACCACGAAGTCTCCCGTCAGAGATCCCAACAGGAATCCATCCTGAACCACCTGCGGAATGTCAACTCCCGCCTGGACACACTGACTGATCCACCAGTACCCGCCACTAGTTGCACGACAGTTGGAGACCCCGCCTTGGCTCGAGGTTTCATAAGCCAGTGCACCATGCACTTTGAACTCTTGGCACATCAGTTTATCTCCGACCGGGCCAAAGTGGCATTCATCATGTCCCATCTCACTGGGGAGGCACTGGCTTGGCTAAATCCCCTGTGGGAGAGAGGGGATCCCCTGGAGTCCGACCTGTCATCTTTCCTCACTGCTTTCCGGAAAGTCTTCGATGAACCGGGATGTAAGACCTCATCAGCCTCCTCTCTGCTACGTCTCCGCCAAGGGAGTCTCACCGTGGGTCAATATGCCATACGGTTCCGCACCCTCGCTTCTGAGCTTGCCGGGGATAACGAGGCCCTGGTGTCCATCTTCTGGGAGGGCCTTTCCGGTCGGATTAAAGACGAGCTCGCCGGTCGGGACATTCCTACCACCCTGGATGACCTGGTGTCGCTGGCTACCCGGATTGACATCCGGTTTCAAGAGCGCACCAAAGAGACCACCCGTGAGAGAAGGTTTCCCCGCCTTGCTCCTACTTTCCAGAGACCTGTCTCTTCATCTGTCACTCCCCGGGTGCACTCACCCGAGCCCATGCAGATCGACCAGACCAAGATGGTCAAATCTCGCCAAGAGTCACGCCGAGCCGAGGGGAGCTGTTTCTATTGTGGCAGTAAGGAGCACCTGATCCGTTCCTGCCCGGAGAGGCCGGGAAACTCCAGTGTCTAGGACCGCTTGGAGAGGTCGCCCTAGACAAAAGTAAGCCCTCTCCATCCCTGACTTTGTCTGTCTCTATCTACTGGGGAGAGAACCGTCACTTTGAACTCGCCCACCTGGATTCTGGAGCTGCTGGAAACCTCATTTCCCAGTCCCTGGTTGAGAAATACCGTATTAAAACCAAGTCTCTGGCTGAACCATTGTCAGTTGCCTCCGTAGATGGAAGACTCCTTCCGGTGACCATCCTGCTCGTCACCGAACCCATAACCCTGCAGGTAGGAATGCTGCACTCTGAGAAAATCTCCTTCTATGTGCTACCCGGACTCTCTCACTCCCTATTGCTAGGCCTACCTTGGCTCCAAACACATGAACCCGTGTTGAACTGGCAATCCGGTGAAGTACTCCGGTGGGGCCCGGACTGCCATAAGACCTGCCTGGTTCCGGTTCGTCCGGTACGTCCACCACCTACCCCAGCTAATTTACCCGGTCTTCCGGCTCCTTACTGGCCCTATGCTGACGTCTTCAGTAAAAAGGAAGCAGAGACATTGCCACCTCATAGGCCATATGATTGCCCGATCGACCTGGTACATGGCGCCACTCCACCCCGTGGCCATATTTACCTATTGACTGCGGCCGAAACCCGGGCCATGTCTGAGTACATTGAAGAGAATCTGGCTAAGGGATTCATCCTGAAGTCTACCTCCCTGGCTGGAGCTGGATTCTTCTTTGTCAAAAAAAAGGATGGCTCGCTACGCCCCTATATTGACTATAGAGGACTCAATCAGATCACGGTAAAGAATAAATACCCCCTGCTACTCATCTCCGAGTTGTTTGACCACCTTAAAGGCGCCAGGATCTTTTCCAAGCTGGATCTACGTGGAACATATAACCTGGTCCGTATCCGGCAAGGAGACTAGTGGAAGACGGCATTCAATACCCGGGACGGTCACTATGAGTACCGTGTGATGCCCTTCGGTCTCTGCAATGCTCCCTCCGTCTTCCAAAAACTGGTCACCGACATCTTCCGTGATCTTCTTTACTCCTGCGTGGTAGTATACCTGGACGACATCTTGATCTTCTCTCCGGATCTTCCCACACACCGGAGGGATGTTCGTCAGGTCCTGCTTAGGCTCAGGCAGAACCACCTCTATGCTAAATATGAGATGTGCCTCTTCGAGCAGACCTCTCTTCCATTCCTGGGCTATGTTATCTTCCAGACAGGCTTGCGAATGGGTCCCGAGAAACTCTCTGCTGTCCTAAAGTGGCGATTCAGCGATTCCTGGGCTTCACCAATTACTATCATCTCTTCATTCCACACTTCTCGTCCCGGACGGCACCCATATCTGCGCTCACCCGTAAGGGGGCAAATCCTAAGGAATGGCCGTCCGAAGTGGAGGAGGCCTTCCTTTCCTTAAAGCAAGCCTTCTCCTCTGCCCCAGTGCTGCACCATCCAGACTGCAACAAATAGTTCTACCTGGAGGTTGATGCTTCCTCCTCTGGAGCCGGAGCGGTGCTCACCCAAAAATCTTCTTCCAGGAGAATGGTAACCTGCGGCTTCTTCTCCAAAATCTTCTCCTCGTCTGAGCGCAACTACTCCATAGGAGACCGAGAATTGCTAGCCGTCTAATTGTCGCTATAGGAGTGGCGCTACCTACTTGAGGAGGCTCTATACCCGGTGATCATCATATCTCCAGAATGCCCAAAGACTCAATCCGCGTCAGGCCCAGTGGTATTTGTTCTTTGCCCGCTTCGACTTCATCCTATATTTGCGCCCGGCGGACAAGAATGTCAAAGCCGATGCCTTGTCCCGATCCTTCCTGTCCTCCGATCTAGAGGAGGCGCCTATGCACATCATCGACCCCTCCAAGGTGATGAATGTGTCCCCCTTGGATGTAACTCGTCTTCCACCCGGTAAGACGTTTGTAGCAGTTCCAGACCGTGAGAAGGTTCTTTGCTGGGGTCATTCTTCTAAACTAGCTGGCCATGCTGGCCAAAAGAAGACCTTCCAGCTCATTACCCGGCATTACTGGTGGCCTACCCTGCGTAAGGATGTGGTAGACTTCGTCTCAGCCTGTTCATCTTGTGCCCGCAACAAAGTTCCCAGACATTTACCAGCCAGTCATCTCCTGCCTCTTTCCGTACCTGCTGCCCCGTGGCAACACATTGCTCTGGACTTTATTACCGATCTCCCTATTTCTGCCGGTTGTACAGTCATTTGGGTGGTCGCGGACCGCTTTTCTAAAATGGCCCACTTCATTCCTCTGCCTGGTCTCCCGTCTGCATCTGAGCTAGCTAAGGACTTCATTCACCATATCTTTCGTCTCCATGGCCTACCCCTCCACATCGTGTTGGATCGAGGAGTTCAGTTCACCTCATGCTTTTGGAGAGCTACCTGTAAGCTGCTGGATGTCACCCTGGATTTCTCCTCCGCTTACCACCCTCAGTCCAATGGTCAAGTAGAGCGGATCAACCAGATCCTTACCAGCTACCTCCAGCACTTTGTCAATGCCCACCATACTGATTGGGTGGACCTCCTACCATGGGCCGAATTCTCTTATAATAATCATGAGAGCGAATCCACTTCCAAGTCCCCGTTCTTTATTGTCTTTGGCTAACACCCCCGGATTCCGTTTCCCGTCTCCGCTTCTGTGGACAACCCTGCTGCAGAGTCCCTGGTCAGTGATTTTTCCACTATTTGGGAGAATACTAGGTTCGCACTTCTTCAGTCTTCCGAGCGGATGAAGAGATTTGCTGACAAAAGACATCTGGATCCGCCTCAATTCCGTCCGGGAGACAAGGTTTGGCTCTCCTCCAAACATGTGCGGCTCAAAATACCCTCCTACAAGCTGGGTCCTCGGTTCATCGTTCCATTTGATGTCCTTAAACAGATCAATCCAGTGGCATACAAGTTGAAGCTTCCACCCACCTTACGCATTCCCAACTCCTTCCACGTATCTCTCCTCAAACCTGCTGTCTTTAACTCTTTCTCCAATAATTCAGGTACTCCTCCTGCTCTGGTTGCTGCTGAGGACGTTTTTGAGGTAGAGAATATTCTGGCCACCAAGAGGGTAAGCGGAAAAACCTTTTTTCTGGTGGATTGGAAGGGGTTTGGCCCAGAGGAGAGAACTTGGGAACCCAGGGAGAACATCCACGCCCCGCTTCTCCTTGAAAAATTTCTTGCCAGCCTAAAAAAGAGGGGGCGTAAAGGGAAGGGTACTGTAGCATCGGCGCCTCTGCCTCCTGCCAGGCAGAGACGCTGTCCCTCTCACCTCCTCGCTCCCCGCGCGGCGTCCTCCAGCGATCCTCGTCCTGCAGTGGCCGGCACGCGCTCTTTCCCGGGCACTGTGCTTAGAGCGCACGCTCCCTCTCTCTTAAAGGAAACTACTTCTTGCTCTGCTGTATGTACCGTGACCACCTGTCAGCTAACCAGAGACTTCTGCCGCTTGCTGTGTCCATCCGTCTTACCGGTCAGTCCCAGCCATCTGACCCGTGGGAGCCACCTGCTCTCTTACAAGGTCGTCCCCAGAGTAGCACCTGGTGGTTATCAATGGAGTAAGCTCAGGGTGTGTCAGGGTTACTAGCGGGGTGCCTCAAGGGTCTGTCTTGGGCCCTATATTATTTAATATATTTATTAATGATCTAGTGGAAGGGTTGCATAGTAAAATAGCAATATTTGCAGATGATACTAAACTTTGTAAAGTAGTTAATACAGATGAGGATAGGGCACAGCTACCGGAGGATTTAGATAAATTGGGGAGTTGGGCCAAAAAATGGCAAATGGGGTTCAATGCCGATAAATGTAAGGTCATGCACATGGGAAAGAAAAACAGCAGTCACCCATACATATTAAATGGGAAACCGTTGGGGAAATCTGACATGGAGAAGGACCTGGGCGTCTTGGTTAATAGCAAATTAAATTGGAGTGCCCAGTGTCAGGCAGCAGCTGCGAAGGCAAATAGAGTCATGGCATGCATCAGAAGAGGAATAGGGGCATATGATGAGAACATTGTTCTTCCTCTGTATAAAGCGCTGGTAAGGCCGCACTTAGAATATTGTGCACAGTTCTGGGCTCCGGTGCTCAGGAAAGACATATTGGAGCTAGAGGGGGTACAAAGGAGGGCGACTAAGGTAATAAAGGGAATGGAGGGCCTAGAATACCCAGAGAGGTTGTCAAAATTAGGCCTATTTACGTTGGAAAAGAGAAGGCTTAGGGGAGACCTCATAAACATGTATAAATACATCAGGGGGCAGTACAGAGATCTCTCCCATGACCTGTTTATACCAAGGATGGTGACAAAGACGAGGGGGCACACTATGCGTCTGGAGGAAAGGAGGTTCCTGCACCAGCATAGAAGGGGATTTTTTATGGTCAGAGCCGTGAGACTCTGGAACTCTCTGGGAGAGGAAGTGGTGATGTCCAACTCACTTAATGAGTTCAAGAGAGGCCTGGACGCCTTTCTTGAGAACAATAAAATTACATCTTATGCTTAGTTAATTAATCCAGGGATTTAATCTGACTGCCAGATTGGTGTCGGGAAGTGAATTTTTCCTCAATGATGTAAATTGGCCTATACCGCATGGTTTTTTGTTGCCTTCCCCTGGATCAACGCTGCGGAATAGCTGCAGTGCACAAGAAATAGGCTGAACTGGATGGACGCTTGTCTTTTTTCGGCCTTATAAACTATGTAACTATGTAACCTGGTCCCTCTGCCCGGATCCTCCCTGGTCACGGAGTCGTTAGCCGCCGTCCGACCAGGGTCGGTTCGCGTTGATACTTAGTTACGCCCCTCAGGGTCCCTCCTTGCATCGCGGCACAGAGGTTCCACCACCCGGACCAGTAACAGATTGTATGTTCTCACCGTGTTTGCGGGGGTTTCCTCCCGGTTCTCCGGTTACTACCTCAGTAAAAAAGTAGCCATACAGAAGTGGTCAAAGATCAAAAAATTAGGGCCTGACACCACCATTTTCGTGGCCAACAGATTGTAGATGGTGGATTTCCACCTCTTAGTTTTGTCATGTGTGGAAGGAAACAATCTTTTACGTGATCATAACCGTGGGACCGAGAGCTGGCTGCAGTGCTGAGAGAGGGCAGAGAACAGTGAAATGGACAAACTGCTGGACAGTGAGTGAGGTGCTGGTGCAGATGTTATGGTGGATTGAGAAACATGTGGTGTGCTCGGTGAAACAAACACAGCAGGCATGACCACTTCCATTCCAGGTGACTGGAACAGGTAGATAAGCAGAGGTTCTGTGGTGGGAGACCTGCGTGCCCATACTTGGCACAGTAACAGAGAAGGAGGAAGCAGCGGATGTGGTTGATGGGGCAGCTGATGGTTGTTGATGAGTAACGCATATTGATTGCGCATGTGAAGGTTCATGCATGTAGTAGTCAAATTATTGCACTTTTTCCCTCTACTGAGTTTTTTATCGCAACGTTTGCAGATAACGTTAGCTGGTTCATCCTTTGCGGTCTCAAAAAAGGCCCAGGCTAGGCAACCCTTGCCACCCCTGCGAGCTGTAGACCCACGACCGCTGCTGGTCACTGAAATAGTTGTGGCTAAGGATGCAGTGCTCCTTATGCTTGCATCACTTTGTGTCTGCACCATAGGACGCAATGTAACCTTCTCGTCTTCCTGCTCCACCTCCTCAGATGAGCTACTCAGCCGCGTGCCTCTGGGTTCACACCAAGTTGGATGTACAACCTCATCATCATCCAATGTGTTATCCTATTCCTCACTCTCAGAGTCATACTCCAACTCTTCTTGCCCTGACAGCACAGTAGAGTCGAGGGTCAGGAAGCTGCTTGAACCCAACATTCCCCCCCCCCTGTATGGAGAACAATATCTGCCCCAAACAATTTTAAGTTAAGATGCAGTCTGCTTTATATACTCATTTTGAGTTTATCAGGTCTGTGTACACCTGTGTGGAGAAGAATATCTGCCTAAAACAATTTTAAGCGGAGATATATTCTGCTTTATATACACATTTTGAGTTTATCAGGTCTGTGTACCCCTGTGTGGAGAAGAATATCTGCCCCAAACAATTTTAAGTTGAAATGTAGTCTGCTTTATATACCAATTTTGAGTTTATCAGGTCTGTGTACCCCTGTGTGGAGTAGAATATCTGCCCCCAAAAAATTATTTTCACTAGAGTATAACTATTGTAAAGGAGACCAAACCCTCTTCCATTATAGACAACCCGTACATGGAGACCCAATCGGGAGTGTTCACATTTCCTTAAAATAGGGCCTAAAACCACCAAAGTGGCATCAATTTCACTAGAGTATAAATAGTATAATGGGGACCGACACCTCTTCCACTACAGCCAACCAAATAGATGGAGACCCAATCTTTATTCCCCACATTTCCAAAGATTACTGTCAGACACCAACAAAGTGGCATCAATTTCAGTACAGTAGAAATTGTATAATTAGGAACGACACCTCTTCCCCTATAGCCAACCCAGTAGATGGAGACCCAATCAGGAGTGCTCCCATTTGAAAACATTTGGGCCCAAAACCACAAAGTGGCATCAATTTCACTAGAGTATAAGTAGTATAATGGGGACCGACACCTCTTCCACTACAGCCAACCCAATAGATGGAGACCCAATTAGGATTTCCCACATTTCCAAAAATTACTGGCAGACACCGACAAAGTGGCATCACTTTCAGTACAGTAGAAATTGTACAATTAGAAATGACACCTCTTTCACTACGGCCAACACAATAGATTGAGAAACTAAATCTGTATTCTCGACATTTCAAAAAATTAGGGTCTGAAACCTGCAGCAGCAGCAGCAAGAGCAGGCACACAAGCCATATCATAGACTGCAATTCCGCAAGATCAATTCAGCACTAGTGTTGAGCCACCCCCGTAGTGTTCGAGTTCAGTTCGGTTCGTCGAACACACGTGTGTTCGCCGAACTGTTCGTCGAACTGTTCGTCGAACACCTTCGAACACCGTTAAAACCAATGGCAGGCAAACAAAAACACATAGAAACACATAGAAAACACCTTCAAAGGTGTCCAAAAGCTGACAAACTGCTCAGAAGACATAACTAACACATGGAAAAGTGACAAGTACATATAGTCATGCGAAAATAAAAGAGGTGGAGGAGTAAAAGGAGGGGGAGACACAGATATAGGCATGTCATGCCCTTCTAAAATCCAAAAAGTGAGAAGCCGAGACGGCCAGTCCGCTCCTGCCCGTGCCACCTCCGTGTCGCCGGGTTTGTGCCAGAGCCGCGGTGAACCCTGACGGCCAGCCCCCCTCTCCCAATACTGGTGCCTGTCCGCTGGTGGGTCGAGAGAGCCCCCCTGTGGTGGAGGCAGCTCTAAGCTTTTTAATTTAAATTATCCCTCTAATTTGAATGAACTTTAAATCCATTTACAAGGATCTATTGGAGGGCAAGTCTCATGCCAGCAGCCGCGTAATTCCAGCTCCAGTAGCGTCCACTAAAGCTGCTGCAGTTAAAAAGCTTTTATAAGGATCGAGCTCGGCTGTCCACCGCAAGGCATCCTAGTGCCAGTCCCAGCCCCTATGCCTTGGGGTGCCTCCTGATGCTCTTCACTAAGTATCCCGTGGTCCCGAAGCATTTCCTTTGAAAAAATTAAGTGTCCAAACTACAGGTGGTGTAGCTTGCTTAACAGCCGGGATAATCCGCTGACTAGCAGACACTGCTACTAGGCACAAAGTATTTCCTGGGCTAGATGCAGTTAAAAATTTGTAAGTAGATACTCTCGTTGGATGCTGAGAAAGCATTCCATAGAGTCTCCTGGCACGCCATATATGATTCTCTTAAAAAGCTTGGGGTAGGGGTCTAGGGGACCCTTTTATAGCCAAAATCACGGCCCTGTATCACAATACGTCACCTAGGCTGAAGATAAATGGAACTGTAGCACCGAGGGCTCGGTTGCTACAGACGTATTGCACCTCACCCAGAGGTGTGATATCTCACTCTCAGATAAGGATGGAGTGTGGATCAGGACCCGACACCTGCATGCATTACACCACATTGCCGTGGGGCAGGGCGACCAATATGCCCCTGAGATGGGCACGACAGTCCCTGTCCCTGGCTGGAGTGGGGGGAGGGAACACTGAGGAAGGGGAACCCTGCAGTGCAGGAGCAGGGAGGAAGCAGTTCCTGGGTGCATTGAGAAGGGAGTATAAAAGGTGGGCACCATCTTAGTTCAGTGCAGAGAAGTCTGAGCAGAAGTGGCAGGGAGCAGGGGCTCTGCATGAGCTCTGCTCCGGAGGCGGGCCTAGTAACAGAGGCCCAGGCCTGCAAGAGGGAGAAGGAAGGAAGAGGAGCGGAGAAGGCTCCAGGAACGAGGAATGAAGGGATCCCAGGGGTGCGGACGGGCGAGTCGCCACCGCACGCCCGAATCCACCTGCGTGGAGGGGTCAGGCCAAAGGGGGAGACCGGTCCCCGAACTAGTGGAGGCAGGAAACGACCCTCAGCTAGAAACCGGAGGCTCTGACATTTTATGTGGCGCAGCCCCTTGCTCCACCCGCTAGGAAGGCACCACATAGGGTCAGGGAAACTGGCGTCAAGTTTACCAAGAGGAGGCCCGAGGCAGCCGGACAGAAGTGTTGGTAAGAAAGGCCAGACAAAGGACACACAAAGGGGGTCCTGTGAAGTGCTCCAAAGTTATCTGGGAGTTGTCTGAGCCCCTCACCTGGTGAGCACAGTACGACGTGGGCAGCTGTTACCTGCAGACGTGGTCTGGATAATAAGAACTGTGAGTAAAGGCCCTGAACTGCATCACTGACTCCGTGTCGTTACTGCTGCTGCCCTGCACCATTACCCCCATCCTCCGCATACACTGCCCTGAGGCTATACTCCTCCCGTGGGGAGTTATGCTACGCTCTGCTGCACCCACAACACCAGCCTTAGCGGTCTGCCCTGTAGCGGCGGTTCACTCTGACCGCAATCCACGGGTGGCGTAGTCGGACATTTAAACATCAAAACCACATAAATAGTTCCGCCACTGGTTTGACCGCCCTGAGCCACGGAACCGGATCGCCGCCACGAAGACTACAACCACCAGCATCCACCAAAAAGGGTCCGGCTCTGGGTGTCCCAAGGCCCAGGGGGTGCGTCAGAACATTTTCATCACCTTTCACAATCAACAATGGGACAAGGCAGGGATGTCCTCTGTCCCCTCTCTTATACATCCTAGTGACGGAGCACCTGCTCTCATCAATTCGCCATAACCCCAATATTAGGTGGATTGAGGTGGGAGGCACCGAGTACAAGTGCTCTCTATTTGCTGATGATGTCCTAGTATATATCACTCAATCACATATATCCATCCCTGCTGTTATGGCTGAAATAGATCACTTTGTTACATGGTAAAATTTTAAAATCAATGCAGCGAAGTCTGAGGCCCTCGATGTCTCCCTCCCTAAATCCATATAGGATTCCATCCAGTCCAACTTTCCCTTTGCCTGGCCCTCACAGGGTATCAAATACTTAGGAATTCCTATTCATAGAGACCTCTCCCATCTATGTTATCTTAATTTTGGGCCCTTTATTGAACAATTCCATACAGACCACGGTTGGCAAGTTAGCACTGTAAGATTCACTACGTGAACCACTGGTGTTTTGTGGAAAATCACATGTACACCGCGTTCCAAATTATTATGCAAAAAGTGTTTAGGAGTGATAAGGGAAGAATTTGTTTGTTTGTCAGTTAAACTCATTGATGGTGATGTGTGTCAGGGCTCTTTATATCACTGTAAGCAATTGCAGACACCTGTGCTAATTAGTTTGGCAGGTGTGTCCAATGAAAGGCAAGACTACTTAAGAAGGCTCTCTCACATTATTAAGCAGCCTACATTTTCTGCCAAAATGGGAAAGAAAAAGGATGTGTCGGCTGCTGAGAAGCAACAAATTGTGGAGTGTTTAGGTCAAGGCATGACTACAATCAACATTGTGCGATGATCAGGATGAAGTGTCTTGGCAATCAAGAAGTATGTAGCTGATTCACAGTACACACGTGTGCGTGCTGATAAGGGCAAATTGAGGACTCTTTCCTACAGGCAATTACGTCAGGTTGAAAGAGCAGCGGCAAAAAAGCCTTGTCATAGCAGCAGACAAGTTTTTGAAGCTGCTTGTGCCTCCAACGTCCCCCGAACAACAAGATGCAGGGTCCTTCAGAGGTTTGCAGCTGTGCATACGCCATCCTGTCGACCTCCTCTATCCACTTCACACAAGCAGAAACGGCTCCAGTGGGCCAAACATTACATGAAGACTGATTTCAAAACTGTTTTGTTCACGGATGAGTGCCGTGCAGCGCTCGATGGTCCAGATGAATGGAGTGGAGGATGGCTGGTTGATGGACACCCCACGCAAACACGGCTACAGCGCCAACAAGGAGGAGGTGGAGTAATGTTTTGGGCTGGAATCATGGGGAGAGAGATTGTTGGCCCCTTTAGGATCCCTGAAGGCGCTAAAGATGAACTCCATAATGTATGTGGATTTTCTCAAACAGCACTTCCTGCCATGGTTCAAGAAGAAGAACCGTGTATTTCACAGCAAGATCATTTTTCTGCATGATAATGCACCATCTCATGCTGCACATAAAACATCTGCATCTCTGGCTGATATGGGCATAAAAGGGGACAAACTTATGGTGTGACCCCCATGCTCCCCTGACCTCTACCCCATTCAGAACCTTTGGAGCATCATTAAAAGGAGTGTCTATGATGGCGGGAGGCAGTTCACATCTAAGCAACAGCTCTGGGAGGGTATTCTGTCCTCATGCAAAACAATTGAAGCAGAAACCATCCAAAACCTGACAAATTCAATGGACGAGAGAGTTCAGAAGCTCCTTTCGAACAAGGGGTCCTATGTGAAAATGTAACATCACCTAGAATAAAGTTTTGAGTTGAAAACTGTTTGATTTCAGTTTCTAACAACCTGCTAATGCTTATAATTTCAAAAATGACAATTTTTTTGGTCTTTATTAAAATGAAAAGGTTGATCGAAAAGTTTGGGGGATCTAAGAGTGTGGCAACCCAGTAGTCATGATTACTTCGAATTCTGACAATATGAGGGTCATGCTGCAGGTAGTGCAGCAAGAAGGCACTTATGTGTCTTGCGCATCTCGGAGCCCCAAAATTATTTTCCGGGCTAGATGCAGCTAAAAATTATTTTTAATTTTAAATCTGGTGAAGCTTATTATAGATGGCCTAATAGGATCAGTGCTGCACACTGCTACAAAGCCCAAATTATTTTCCAGTCAAGATACAGATAAACATGATTAGTAATTTGAAAGCTTAAAACGGTTGGTAGGGTGATTTTAACCAATCATCAAGCTTTTACTCTCCCCAGGATGACACAGGGGTAGAAAAGTCATTTCGGATCCATGATTTGTTCATCTTTATGAACGTGAGTCTGTCTACATTATCAGTGGAGAGCCGCGTGCGCTTATCTGTCAGCACACCACCAGCAGCGCTGAACACACGTTCAGACAGAACGCTGGCTGCGGGGCATTACAAGATCTCCAAGGCGTAAGTGGCTAGCTCCGGCCATTTATCCAGATTGGAAGCCCAAAAAGAGCAAGGGTCCAGTGACACAGTCGTGGCTTCAATGTTTACTTGGAGATACTCCTGTACCATCGTCTCTAGGCGTTGACTGTGTCAGACTTCTTGTCTCCTGTGGCCTTGCAAAGGATGGGCTAAAAAAGTGGTGAAATGATTCCGCAAAATTGATGTTACCAGCAGATACTGTGGTTCTGTTACGGTTTGAGTGCTGAACACTTGACGGTCCCACGGTTGGCAAGTTGGAACTGTGAGATTCACTACTTGCACCACTGGTATTTTGTGGAAAAGCACATGTAAGATTCTGCAACAGTCTCTGCTGATACTCCTGCATGCGTGCATCCCTTTCTATGGCAGGAATAATTTCTGCAAATTTACTTTTGTACCGGGGATCTAACAGTGTGGCAACCCAGTAGTCAGGATTATTTCTAATTCTCACAATTCGAGGGTCATGTTGCAGGTAGTGCAGCAAGAATGCACTCATGTGTGTTGCGCATCCAGGAGCACCAAGTCCCTGTTGTGTTGGTGGCGAGGTAACAATCATGATTCCTTCCTCTGTCCTCTCCCCCCAACCTCGCACAACAGAAATGTGATCAAGGTCTCCCTCATCTGATGAGTCTTCCATCAGTTCGTCCTCCACTTCTTCCTGGGCTCCTGCACCTTCCTCACTAGTTTGGCTGCTACCATGCGCCCTGGTAAAATCATCTCCCCCACCCTCACATGCCTGCCGCCTTGGTGCTGCCGACCGTCTGGACCTTGCAGATGTTAGCCCTTCCGCATACAACTCCTCCTCCTCTACTTCCTCCACCTCCTCTTGTGCCACCACCTGACTCCGAATTCTGTTTAACATGAGCTCCAGCATGTAAATCACCGGAATAGTCATGCTGATAATGGCATCGTCAGCACTAAACATCTTCGTCGCCATTTCAAAACTGTGCAGAAGGGTGCATAGGTCCCTGATCTGAGACCACTCCTCCAGCGTGATTTGCCCCACCTCTGAATCTCGTTGGCCCAGGCTATACGTCAGAACGTATTGCACCAGGGCTTGTCGGTGCTGCCACAGTCGCTGCAACATGTGCAGAGTTGAATTCCACCGGGTAGGCACATCGCATTTTAGCCGGTGAAGTGGCAGGCCCAACGACTTCTGTAGAGATGTAAGTCGCTGAGCTGCGGGATGCGAACGGCGGAAGTGAGCACACAGCGACCGTGCCCTCTGCAGAAGGCCATCTAGTCTGGGATAGTGGGCTAAAAATTGCTGGACAACCAGGTTCAACACGTGAGCCATACAAGGCACGTGTGTGACATTGCCCCGGCGAAGGGCAGCACCCAGGTTTGCAGCATTGTCGCACACGGCCTTCCCTGGTTTCAGGTCCAGTGGAGACAACCATTCATGAAATTGGTTCTCCAGAGCTGACCACAACTCCTCAGCTGTGTGACTCACATTTCCCAGACATTTCAATGTAAAAACCGCCTGATGACGTTGAGCCCTACTGCCAGCATAGTAAGGAGGTGTGCAGGATCCCTTCTGCGCAGTTAGAAAGCTTGTGGCATGACCAGACAGGCTTTGGGTGCAGGTGGAAGACCGAGAGGAGGTTGAGGAGGCAGAAGCAGTGGAGGAACTTTGACATAAAGAGGATTGACGCACAACTCGTGGGGACGGCAAGACTTGGACAGCAGCCCCTTGTCCTGCTGTCACCATAGTTACCCAGTGCCCAGTCAGCGACATGTAACGCCCCTGTCCATGCCTACTCGTCCAAGTGTCTGTGGTGAAATGCACCCTGTCACACACAGAGTTTCTCAAAGAAGCGGTGATGTTGTGTGCGACATGCTGGTGGAGCGCAGGCACACCTTTCTTTGAGAAGTAGTGCCGACTGGGCATCTGGTACTGGGGCACTGCGACGGACATAAGGTCTCGAAAATCCTCTGTGTCCACCAGGCGGAAAGGCAGCATTTCTGTAGCCAAGAGCTTGCAGATGGTGAAATTCAACCTCTTAGCTTTCTCATGGATAGGAGGAAATGGTCTTTTACTTGTCCACATCTGAGGGACCGAGGGCTGGCTATTGTGCTTTGACGGGGTTGATAAGGGTGTCCCCGGCAAACTGCCGGTCTGTGAGGAAGATGCAGGCGGACATGTTAGGTTGACTTGATCCAAAGGTGGTGCTATCGATGTCGGACAGCGCTCAAGACCAGCTGGTGTTACCACCTCCAAAGAAAATGATGACCTGCCAATCACGCTGGCTGTTGCGGGTAAAGAGGTGGCAGGTCTGCGTCCCAAAACAGGTGTGACTGCTGTCCCCCCCAGTCACAGAGGATGAAGAGGCCGAGGATGCACAAGATATGGCAGACGGTGGTTGGCCCGGCCGGCTAGGCCGCATTGTAGCACACTGAGCTTCCCACTGCAACTTATGCTTCATGTCCATGTGCCGGTTCATGCATGAAGTACTCAAACTATGTATTTTTTGGCCTCTACTTAGCTTTTGCTGACAAATGTTACAGATAACACGAGTTGGGTCATCTTTATCGATCTGAAAAAATGCCCAGGCTATGAAAGGCTTAGCACCCATGCGACCTGAAGAGCCACCACGACTTGTGGTGAGAGGCAGAGTTGTGTTTGAGGATGCAGTTGTTGACGTGCTTCCAGTACTACGTCTCTGTCCAGGAAGGCGCAACCTGACCTCGTCGTCACTAGCATCTTCCTCCACCTCCTCTGCTGACCTCATCTCTTGGCTGACTGTGGGTTGACAGTAAGTGGGATCTCCGACCTCATCATCATCACCCTGTGCGTTATCACACCCGTCGTCCTCAGAGCCAACCTGTTCCTGCCCTGACAAAAAACTAAAGTTGTCGCTCCAATCAGGTATTTGAGTCTTATCATCGTCTTCCTCATTGTCTCCACCAACAGGAGTTACAGTTTGGGAATGAGGGTCTACATTATGGTCAGAACCTTCTGCGTCTGGTCCTGGATCCGACTCATAAAGATTCTGGGCATCAGTGCAGATCATTTCCTCGTCTGGATTCACAGAAGCGCTGGAGTCGACCTCTGATTCCCAGGCTATAGTATGAGTAAACAGCTCTGCAGACTCAACCATCTGTTCTACCTCATACTCAGACGGGCAGCTGGAGATTTGGGAGCTGTGAGGAAGCAAGTGCGATTTGGGTGACACCTTTGAGGACTGGAGTATTTGTGATGTTGAAGTTGATGTGGAGGAGAGCCCACTTAAAGGAGCACTTGATATCCGTTGAAGCACCTGCTGTTTTTGTGCCTCATCTGGAATTTGTAGCGATTGGCGTGGCCGTAAGAAAGGGATCTTATCACATTGTGCGCTAAAAGAAGTAGACATTTTAGTTTGGCTGGAAGATGGTCTTTCTTCTGCACCTACCCCACGGACACAACCTTTTTTCCCCTTCCCAACACGCCTATTCCCCTTTCCACCAGCAGCAGGCCTTTTTCCACTCATTTTGGTGGTTAACTAATTCACAACTCTGGAGTTGTTTGCACAAAAAAACAATGGATGGTAACCGAGCAGAGCTGAGTGGCCAAACTGTGGTATTAGGCCAAAACTATTGGCTGGGTTAGATGCAGAAAAAAAATATTTTTAATTTGCAACCTGATGGAGGTCAGTATAGATGGACTAATAGACCAAGTCCCACACACCGCTAGAAGCCCAAATATTTTTTCAGAGCTAGATGCAGAAAATTTTTTTATTCAATTTGCAACCTGATGGAGGTCAGTATAGATGGACTAATAGACCAAGTCCCACACACTGCTAGAAGCCCAAATATTTTTTCAGAGCTAGATGCAGAAAAAAATTATTTTTAATTTGCAACCTGATGGAGGTCAGTATAGATGGACTAATAGACCAAGTCCCACACACCGCTAGAAGCCCAAATATTTTTTCAGAGCTAGATGCAGAAATTTTTTTTATTCAATTTGCAACCTGATGGAGGTCAGTATAGATGGACTAATAGACCAAGTCCCACACACTGCTAGAAGCCCAAATATTTTTTCAGAGCTAAATGAAGAAAAAAATTATTTTTAATTTGCAACCTGATGGAGGTCAGTATAGATGGACTAATAGACCAAGTCCCACACACCGCTAGAAGCCCAAATATTTTTTCAGAGCTAGATGCAGAAAAAAATTATATTCAATTTGCAACCTGCTGGAGGTCAGTATAGAAGGACTAATAGAACAAGTCCCACACACTGCTAGAAGCCCAAATATTTTTTCAGAGCTAAATGAAGAAAAAAATTATTTTTAATTTGCAACCTGATGGAGGTCAGTATAGATGGACTAATAGACCAAGTCCCACACACTGCTAGAAGCCCAAATATTTTTTCAGAGCTAGATGCAGAAAAAAATTATTTTTAATTTGCAACCTGATGGAGGTCAGTATAGATGGACTAACAGAACAAGTCCCACACGCTGCTAGAAGCCCAAATATTTTTTCAGAGATAAATGAAGAAAAAAATTATTTTTAATTTGCAACCTGATGGAGGTCAGTATAGATGGACTAATAGACCAAGTCCCACACACTGCTAGAAGCCCAAATATTTTTTCAGAGCTAGATGCAGAAAAAAATTATTTTTAATTTGCAACCTGATGGAGGTCAGTATAGATGGACTAATAGACCAAGTCCCACACACCGCTAGAAGCCCAAATATTTTTTCAGAGCTAGATGCAGAAAAAAATTATATTCAATTTGCAACCTGCTGGAGGTCAGTATAGAAGGACTAATAGAACAAGTCCCACACACTGCTAGAAGCCCAAATATTTTTTCAGAGCTAAATGAAGAAAAAAATTATTTTTAATTTGCAACCTGATGGAGGTCAGTATAGATGGACTAATAGACCAAGTCCCACACACTGCTAGAAGCCCAAATATTTTTTCAGAGCTAGATGCAGAAAAAAATTATATTCAGTTTGCAACCTGATGGAGGTCAGTATAGATGGACTAATAGAATGATGCTATGCCCAAAAGATTTTACTTCACTAGGTGCAGTAAAAAAATTGGTATTCTATACACAGGTGGTATATCTTGCAACACAGATAGGCTACTCCACTGACTAACACACTCTGCAATAGGCCAAAAAGGATTAGCTTTGCTAGATTCAGCCAAATGCTGTGAAAAAAAACTTGCACAGCACTGGCACAGACCTGCCTGGCAAAAACTGATAGGAACTGATGTAACCTAGTCCTGAAAAGGACTCCAATTACAATTAGTCTTTACTCCCACAATCTATCTATTTAAGAGCACAGACCTGCTTGATAAAAGTCGTAGGAAATGCTGTAACCTAGTCCTTAAAAGGACTGCAATCACAACTATTCCCTACTCCCAAGCTATCTGTATATTTGTGCGAAAATTGGCTTGAAATTAACAAGGTATAGCGCACACAGCAACAGCGGTGCCGTCTAACACGCAGCTGCAGCAGTAAGAAAATGGTGGCGACGGGGAAAATGGCTTGGTCTTATAGGGCAAGGACATGTGACATACACTGCCAATCACACATGCCCTTGCTTGTGTGAAAAAAAGCACTTCGCTCCGTGTGTGCGCTGCTGATAGGCTGACAGATTGCACCTCCCCACTGCAAATGCGGGAAAGAGAAAAAAAAATGGAGATCTTCATTGTTCCTGCAGAGATCCATCCCCTGCCTCTCCCCCCGCCCCGCTGTACACTCAAACTGCGTATTAACATTAATTTTCATCATTACTGAGAAAAAATCCAGTTATGATTTTGGTGCACGAACAGTTATCGAACATAACCTCGAACAGCCGAATTTTTCTCAAATTGCTCGTGTTCGCCGACCGGCTCGAACACCGCCCAAAACAGCTCGAATTTGAGATTGGCGAACAGTTCGAGTAGAACAACGCTCATCTCTATTCAGCACCCTAAAAACTACAACATTACTTACTCTGTACAGTCTGCTATTGGGGTGCAAATGTCCTTTGAGATCCATGACTTGTTCATCTTGATGAACGTTAGGCGGTAAACACTTTCATGGGACAGCTTATCCATCAGGACACCACCAGAAGTGCTGAACACACGTTCTGAGAGAACGCTGGCTGTCAGGCATGATAAAACCTCCAAGGTGTGACAGGCAAACTCAGGCCATTCATCCATTTTTGAAGACCAAAATGTAAAAGGGTCAAAATCCTCCCTGATGGTATTCATAATGGGCTCTAGATAGTCCTCCACCATCCTCTCCAGTCATTCTCCACGTGTCAGACTTGTACTCTGTTGTGCTGGTGCACGAGCTGGTCTAAAAAATGTGTGAAAGGACTCATAGAAATTGCTTCTCCCACTTACACTGCTGCTGCTGCTGCTGCTGCTAATGTTTTAGCATTGACGAACTGGCGTGCCGGAGGTTGA
Organism: Phyllobates terribilis; assembly: GCF_046119375.1. Classification (NCBI taxonomy): domain Eukaryota; kingdom Metazoa; phylum Chordata; class Amphibia; order Anura; family Dendrobatidae; genus Phyllobates; species Phyllobates terribilis. The sequence continues at coordinate 257,442,668 of NW_027362764.1, forward strand.
AAGACTACAGCTGCGATGCACACTGTGTGCCTCACTCCTATCTTGGGGAAAAGCCTTATTAAGGTTGCTTAAAAGCTTGTTTCGATACTCCAACATTAGCTTGTCCCTTACCAAGGTGGGAAGCATCTGGCAAAATTTACTCATAACTAGTGTTGAGCCACCCCCGTAGTGTTCGAGTTCGGTTCGGTTCGTCGAACACCCGTGTGTTCGCCGAACTGTTCGTCGAACTGTTCGTCGAACACCTTCGAACACCGTTAAAACCAATGGCAGGCAAACAAAAACACATAGAAACACATAGAAAACACCTTCAAAGGTGTCCAAAAGCTGACAAACTGCTCAGAAGACACAACTAACACATGGAAAAGTGACAAGTACATATAGTCATGCGAAAGGAAAAGAGGTGGAGGAGTAAAAGGAGGGGGAGACACAGATATAGGCATGTCATGCCCTTCTAAAATCCAAAAAGTGAGAAGCCGAGACGGCCAGTCCGCTCCTGCCCGTGCCACCTCCGTGTCGCCGGGTTTGTGCCAGAGCCGCGGTGAACCCTGACGGCCAGCCCCCCTCTCCCAATACTGGTGCCTGTCCGCTGGTGGGTCGAGAGAGCCCCCCTGTGGTGGAGGCAGCTCTAAGCTTTTTAATTTAAATTGTCCCTCTAATTTGAATGAATACACTTTAAATCCATTTACAAGGATCTATTGGAGGGCAAGTCTCATGCCAGCAGCCGCGTAATTCCAGCTCCAGTAGCGTCCACTAAAGCTGCTGCAGTTAAAAAGCTTTTATAAGGATCGAGCTCGGCTGTCCACCGCAAGGCATCCTAGTGCCAGTCCCAGCCCCTATGCCTTGGGGTGCCTCCTGATGCTCTTCACTGAGTATCCCGTGGTCCCGAAGCATTTCCTTTGAAAAAATTAAGTGTCCAAACTACAGGTGGTGTAGCTTGCTTAACAGCCGGCATAATCCGCTGACTAGCAGACACTGCTACTAGGCACAAAGTATTTCCTGGGCTAGATGCAGTTAAAAATTTGTAAGTAGATACTCTCGTTGGATGCTGAGAAAGCATTCCATAGAGTCTCCTGGCACGCCATATATGATTCTCTTAAAAAGCTTGGGGTAGGGGTCTAGGGGACCCTTTTATAGCCAAAATCACGGCCCTGTATCACAATACGTCACCTAGGCTGAAGATAAATGGAACTGTAGCACCGAGGGCTCGGTTGCTACAGACGTATTGCACCTCACCCAGAGGTGTGATATCTCACTCTCAGATAAGGATGGAGTGTGGATCAGGACCCGACACCTGCATGCATTACACCACATTGCTGTGGGGCAGGGCGACCAATATGCCCCTGAGATGGGCACGACAGTCCCTGTCCCTGGCTGGAGTGGGGGGAGGGAACACTGAGGAAGGGGAACCCTGCAGTGCAGGAGCAGGGAGGAAGCAGTTCCTGGGTGCATTGAGAAGGGAGTATAAAAGGTGGGCACCATCTTAGTTCAGTGCAGAGAAGTCTGAGCAGAAGTGGCAGGGAGCAGGGGCTCTGCATGAGCTCTGCTCCGGAGGCGGGCCTAGTAGCAGAGGCCCAGGCCTGCAAGAGGGAGAAGGAAGGAAGAGGAGCGGAGAAGGCTCCAGGAACGAGGAATGAAGGGATCCCAGGGGTGCGGACGGGCGAGTCGCCACCGCACGCCCGAATCCACCTGCGTGGAGGGGTCAGGCCAAAGGGGGAGACCGGTCCCCGAACTAGTGGAGGCAGGAAACGACCCTCAGCTAGAAACCGGAGGCTCTGACATTTTATGTGGCGCAGCCCCTTGCTCCACCCGCTAGGAAGGCACCACATAGGGTCAGGGAAACTGGCGCCAAGTTTACCAAGAGGAGGCCCGAGGCAGCCGGACAGAAGTGTTGGTAAGAAAGGCCAGACAAAGGACACACAAAGGGGGTCCTGTGAAGCGCTCCAAAGTTATCTGGGAGTTGTCTGAGCCCCTCACCTGGTGAGCACAGTACGACGTGGGCAGCCGTTACCTGCAGACGTGGTCTGGATAATAAGAACTGTGAGTAAAGGCCCTGAACTGCATCACTGACTCCGTGTCGTTACTGCTGCTGCCCTGCACCATCACCCCCATCCTCCGCATACACTGCCCTGAGGCTATACTCCTCCCGTGGGGAGTTATGCTACGCTCTGCTGCACCCACAACACCAGCCTTAGCGGTCTGCCCTGTAGCGGCGGTTCACTCTGACCGCAATCCACGGGTGGCGTAGTCGGACATTTAAACATCAAAACCACATAAATAGTTCCGCCACTGGTTTGACCGCCCTGAGCCACGGAACCGGATCGCCGCCACGAAGACTACAACCACCAGCATCCACCAAAAAGGGTCCGGCTCCGGGTGTCCCAAGGCCCAGGGGGTGCGTCAGAACATTTTCATCACCTTTCACAATCACCAATGGGACAAGGCAGGGATGTCCTCTGTCCCCTCTCTTATACATCCTAGTGACGGAGCACCTGCTCTCATCAATTCGCCATAACCCCAATATTAGGTGGATTGAGGTGGGAGGCACCGAGTACAAGTGCTCTCTATTTGCTGATGATGTCCTAGTATATATCACTCAATCACATATATCCATCCCTGCTGTTATGGCTGAAATAGATCACTTTGTTACATGGTAAAATTTTAAAATCAATGCAGCGAAGTCTGAGGCCCTCGATGTCTCCCTCCCTAAATCCATATAGGATTCCATCCAGTCCAACTTTCCCTTTGCCTGGCCCTCACAGGGTATCAAATACTTAGGAATTCCTATTCATAGAGACCTCTCCCATCTATGTTATCTTAATTTTGGGCCCTTTATTGAACAATTCCATACAGACCACGGTTGGCAAGTTGGAACTGTGAGATTCACTACGTGCACCACTGGTATTTTGTGGAAAAGCACATGTAAGATTCTGCAACAGTCTCTGCTGATACTCCTGCATGCGTGCATCCCTTTCTATGGCAGGAATAATTTCTGCAAATTTACTTTTGTACCGGGGATCTAACAGTGTAGCAACCCAGTAGTCAGGATTATTTCTAATTCTCACAATTCGAGGGTCATGTTGCAGGTAGTGCAGCAAGAAGGCACTCATGTGTGTTGCGCATCCAGGAGCACCAAGTCCCTGTTGTGTTGGTGGCGAGGTAACAATCATGCTTCCTTCCTCTGTCCTCTCCCCCCAACCTCGCACAACAGAAATGTGATCAAGGTCTCCCTCATCTGATGAGTCTTCCATCAGTTCGTCCTCCACTTCTTCCTGGGCTCCTGCACCTTCCTCACTAGTTTGGCTGCTACCATGCGCCCTGGTAAAATCATCTCCCCCACCCTCACATGCCTGCCGCCCTGGTGCTGCCGACCGTCTGGACCTTGCAGATGTTAGCCCTTCCGCATACAACTCCTCCTCCTCTACTTCCTCCACCTCCTCTTGTGCCACCACCTGACTCTGAATTCTGTTTAACATGTGCTCCAGCATGTAAATCACCGGAATAGTCATGCTGATAATGGCATCGTCAGCACTAAACATCTTCGTCGCCATTTCAAAACTGTGCAGAAGGGTGCATAGGTCCCTGATCTGAGACCACTCCTCCAGCATGATTTGCCCCACCTCTGAATCTCGTTGGCCCAGGCTATACGTCAGAACGTATTGCACCAGGGCTTGTCGGTGCTGCCACAGTCGCTGCAACATGTGCAGAGTTGAATTCCACCGGGTAGGCACATCGCATTTTAGCCGGTGAAGTGGCAGGCCCAACGACTTCTGTAGAGATGTAAGTCGCTGAGCTGCGGGATGCGAATGGCGGAAGTGAGCACACAGCGACCGTGCCCTCTGCAGAAGGCCATCTAGTCTGGGATAGTGGGCTAAAAATTGCTGGACAACCAGGTTCAACACGTGAGCCATACAAGGCACGTGTGTGACATTGCCCCGGCGAAGGGCCGCACCCAGGTTTGCAGCATTGTCGCACACGGCCTTCCCTGGTTTCAGGTCCAGTGGAGACAACCATTCATGAAATTGGTTCTCCAGAGCTGACCACAACTCCTCAGCTGTGTGACTCACATTTCCCAGACATTTCAATGTAAAAACCGCCTGATGACGTTGAGCCCTACTGCCAGCATAGTAAGGAGGTGTGCAGGATCCCTTCTGCGCAGTTAGAAAGCTTGTGGCATGACCAGACAGGCTTTGGGTGCAGGTGGAAGACCGAGAGGAGGTTGAGGAGGCAGAAGCAGTGGAGGAAAAATGACATAAAGAGGATTGACGCACAACTCGTGGGGACGGCAAGACTTGGACAGCAGCCCCTTGTCCTGCTGTCACCATAGTTACCCAGTGCCCAGTCAGCGACATGTAACGCCCCTGTCCATGCCTACTCGTCCAAGTGTCTGTGGTGAAATGCACCCTGTCACACACAGAGTTTCTCAAAGAAGCGGTGATGTTGTGTGCGACATGCTGGTGGAGCGCAGGCACACCTTTCTTTGAGAAGTAGTGCCGACTGGGCATCTGGTCCTGGGGCACTGCGACGGACATAAGGTCTCGAAAATCCTCTGTGTCCACCAGGCGGAAAGGCAGCATTTCTGTAGCCAAGAGCTTGCAGATGGTGAAATTCAACCTCTTAGCTTTCTCATGGCTAGGAGGAAATGGTCTTTTACTTGTCCACATCTGAGGGACCGAGGGCTGGCTATTGTGCTTAGACGGGGTTGATAAGGGTGTCCCCGGCAAACTGCCGGTCTGTGAGGAAGATGCAGGCGGACATGTTAGGTTGCCTTGATCCAAAGGTGGTGCTATCGATGTCGGACAGCGCTCAAGACCAGCTGGTGTTACCACCTCCAAAGAAAATGATGACCTGCCAATCACGCTGGCTGTTGCGGGTAAAGAGGTGGCAGGTCTGCGCCCCAAAACAGGTGTGACTGCTGTCCCCCCAGTCACAGAGGATGAAGAGGCTGAGGATGCACAAGATATGGCAGATGGTGGTTGGCCCGGCCGGCTAGACCGCATTGTAGCACACTGAGCTTCCCACTGCAACTTATGCTTCATGTCCATGTGCCGGTTCATGCATGAAATACTCAAACTATGTATTTTTTGGCCTCTACTTAGCTTTTGCTGACAAATGTTACAGATAACACGAGTTGGGTCATCTTTATCGATCTGAAAAAATGCCCAGGCTATGCAAGGCTTAGCACCCATGCGACCTGAAGAGCCACCACGACTTGTGGTGAGAGGCAGAGTTGTGTTTGAGGATGCAGTTGTTGACGTGCTTCCAGTACTACGTCTCTGTCCAGGAAGGCGCAACCTGACCTTGTCGTCACTAGCATCTTCCTCCACCTCCTCTGCTGACCTCATCTCTTGGCTGACTGTGGGTTGACAGTAAGTGGGATCTCCGACCTCATCATCATCACCCTGTGCGTTATCACACCCGTCGTCCTCAGAGCCAACCTGTTCCTGCCCTGACAAAAAACTAAAGTTGTCGCTCCAATCAGGTATTTGAGTCTTATCATCGTCTTCCTCATTGTCTCCACCAACAGGAGTTACAGTTTGGGAATGAGGGTCTACATTATGGTCAGAACCTTCTGCGTCTGGTCTTGGATCCGACTCATAAAGATTCTGGGCATCAGTGCAGATCATTTCCTCGTCTGGATTCACAGAAGCGCTGGAGTCGACCTCTGATTCCCAGGCTATAGTATGAGTAAACAGCTCTGCAGACTCAACCATCTGTTCTACCTCATACTCAGACGGGCAGCTGGAGATTTGGGAGCTGTGAGGAAGCAAGTGCGATTTGGGTGACACCTTTGAGGACTGGAGTATTTGTGATGTTGAAGTTGATGTGGAGGAGAGCCCACTTAAAGGAGCACTTGATATCCGTTGAAGCACCTGCTGTTTTTGTGCCTCATCTGGAATTTGTAGCGATTGGCGTGGCCGTAAGAAAGGGATCTTATGACATTGTGCGCTAAAAGAAGTAGACATTTTAGTTTGGCTGGAAGATGGTCTTTCTTCTGCACCTACCCCACGGACACAACCTTTTTTCCCCTTCCCAACACGCCTATTCCCCTTTCCACCAACAGCAGGCCTTTTTCCACTCATTTTGGTGGTTAACTAATTCACAACTCTGGAGTTGTTTGCACAAAAAAACAATGGATGGTAACCGAGCAGAGCTGAGTGGCCAAACTGTGGTATTAGGCCAAAACTATTGGCTGGGTTAGATGCAGAAAAAAATTATTTTTAATTTGCAACCTGATGGAGGTCAGTATAGATGGACTAATAGACCAAGTCCCACACACCGCTAGAAGCCCAAATATTTTTTCAGAGCTAGATGCAGAAAATTTTTTTATTCAATTTGCAACCTGATGGAGGTCAGTATAGATGGACTAATAGACCAAGTCCCACACACTGCTAGAAGCCCAAATATTTTTTCAGAGCTAGATGCAGAAAAAAAATATTTTTAATTTGCAACCTGATGGAGGTCAGTATAGATGGACTAATAGACCAAGTCCCACACACCGCTAGAAGCCCAAATATTTTTTCAGAGCTAGATGCAGAAAAAAATTATTTTTAATTTGCAACCTGATGGAGGTCAGTATAGATGGACTAATAGACCAAGTCCCACACACCGCTAGAAGCCCAAATATTTTTTCAGAGCTAGATGCAGAAAAAAATTATATTCAATTTGCAACCTGCTGGAGGTCAGTATAGAAGGACTAATAGAACAAGTCCCACACACTGCTAGAAGCCCAAATATTTTTTCAGAGCTAAATGAAGAAAAAAATTATTTTTAATTTGCAACCTGATGGAGGTCAGTATAGATGGACTAATAGACCAAGTCCCACACACTGCTAGAAGCCCAAATATTTTTTCAGAGCTAGATGCGGAAAAAAATTATTTTTAATTTGCAACCTGATGGAGGTCAGTATAGATGGACTAATAGACCAAGTCCCACACACTGCTAGAAGCCCAAATATTTTTTCAGAGCTAGATGCAGAAAAAAATTATTTTTAATTTGCAACCTGATGGAGGTCAGTATAGATGGACTAATAGACCAAGTCCCACACACCGCTAGAAGCCCAAATATTTTTTCAGAGCTAGATGCAGAAAAAAATTATATTCAATTTGCAACCTGCTGGATGTCAGTATAGAAGGACTAATAGACCAAGTCCCACACACCGCTAGAAGCCCAAATATTTTTTCAGAGCTAGATGCAGAAAAAAATTATATTCAATTTGCAACCTGCTGGAGGTCAGTATAGAAGGACTAATAGAACAAGTCCCACACACTGCTAGAAGCCCAAATATTTTTTCAGAGCTAAATGAAGAAAAAAATTATTTTTAATTTGCAACCTGATGGAGGTCAGTATAGATGGACTAATAGACCAAGTCCCACACACTGCTAGAAGCCCAAATATTTTTTCAGAGCTAGATGCAGAAAAAAATTATATTCAGTTTGCAACCTGATGGAGGTCAGTATAGATGGACTAATAGAATGATGCTATGCCCAAAAGATTTTACTTCACTAGGTGCAGTAAAAAAATTGGTATTCTATACACAGGTGGTATATCTTGCAACACAGATAGGCTACTCCACTGACTAACACACTCTGCAATAGGCCAAAAAGGATTAGCTTTGCTAGATTCAGCCAAATGCTGTGAAAAAAACTTGCACAGCACTGGCACAGACCTGCCTGGCCAAAACTGATAGGAACTGATGTAACCTAGTCCTGAAAAGGACTCCAATTACAATTAGTCTTTACTCCCACAATCTATCTATTTAAGAGCACAGACCTGCCTGATAAAAGTCGTAGGAAATGCTGTAACCTAGTCCTTAAAAGGACTGCAATCACAACTATTCCCTACTCCCAAGCTTTCTGTATATTTGTGCGAAAATTGGCTTGAAATTAACAAGGTATAGCGCACACAGCAACAGCGGTGCCGTCTAACACGCAGCTGCAGCAGTGAGAAAATGGTGGCGACGGGGAAAATGGCTTGGTCTTATAGGGCAAGGACATGTGACATACACTGCCAATCACACATGTCCTTGCTTGTGTGAAAAAAAGCACTTCGCTCCGTGTGTGCGCTGCTGATAGGCTGACAGATTGCACCTCCCCACTGCAAATGCGGGAAAGAGAAAAAAAAATGGAGATCTTCATTGTTCCTGCAGAGATCCATCCCCTGCCCCTCCCCCCGCCCCGCTGTACACTCAAACTGCGTATTAACATTAATTTTCATCATTACTGAGAAAAAATCCAGTTATGATTTTGGTGCACGAACAGTTATCGAACATAACCTCGAACAGCCGAATTTTTCTCAAATTGTTCGTGTTCGCCGACCGGCTCGAACACCGCCCAAAACAGCTCGAATTTGAGATTGGCGAACAGTTCGAGTAGAACAACGCTCATCTCTACTCATAACGTAGATCTAACAGAGTGGCAAACCAGTTGTCAGTATTATTTTGAATCCTAACTATACAGGGATCATGTTGCAGAAAGTGCAGCAAGAATGCACTCATATGTCGGGCTCTTCCAGGTGGTCCAAAGTCAGACTCTATTATTGGCTGCATAACACTGATGCATGTTTCCTCCGTCCCCTCCTGTCAACCACTTTCAAGAGAGAGGGGATGATTATCCTCTTCATCTTCTCACTATTGCTCGCCCATCACCTCTTCCTACTCTATTTGTTCCTCGGCTCTTGCATCTTCACTAACAGTATGTCTGGTATCACCAAACCCCTCGATCGCAGGAAGCCACCGTTACTTGGCATCTGCCTGTGTGATGACAGTACGGAACTTTGAGACATTATTATCCCTTCCGCATCCTCCTCTTCTTCTGGTAAAACCACCTCCTGCCGCACGCTATTCAAAGTCTGCTCCAGCATGTAGATGACCGGAATAGTGAGGCTGATGACGGCATCGTCAGCGCTAACTAGTTTAGTAGCCAATTCAAAACTGTGCAGAAGGGTGCAGAGGGCCTTAATCTGTTCCCACTCCATAAACGTGAAATGCCTCACGTCCGTACTGCGTTGGCCCAGGCTATGCGACATGACATGCTGTGTCAGGGCTCGTTGCTGCTGCCACAGTCACTGCAACATATGCAGAGTGGAATTCCAGCGCGTCAACACATTGCATATCAACCTGTTAGCTGGCATGGAGAAAGACCTCTGTATCAATGCAAGTCAATGACATGAGGGACGCGAATGGTGTAAGTGAGCACAGCTTCAGTACTTTCTGAAGCAGCTCATCCAGGCCGGGATAGTGGTGGAGAAATCGCTGTACCACCAGGTTGAAGACGTGAACCATAGATTTAGTCAAGGAATGGGTGATGTCTGCGACATGCTGGTGTAGCGCAGGCAGGCGGGTACTAGCAGGCACGACTGGTATGTAGACAGGCGGGTGCTGACAGGCACGGCTGGAATGCAGACAGACAGATACTGGCAGGTATGAACGCAGGCTGGATAGAGACCAGTACAGACTGGGATACAGGAACAGAGCCGCGGGTGCGGTGCACTAGCAGAGCAGAACCGCAGGTGCGGAGGACAAGCGGGGTAGAGCAGAGCAAAACCACAGGTGTGGTGGACAAGCAGAGCAGAGCGAAACCGCCGGTGCGGTGAACAAGCAGAGCAGAGCGAAACCGCCGGTGTGGTGGACAAGCAGAGCAGAGCGAAACCGCAGGTGCAGTGAACAAGCAGAACAGAGCGAAACTGCTGGTGTGGTGGACAAGCAGAGCGGAGCAAAACCGCAGGTGCGGTGAACTAGCAGAGCAAAACCGCAGGTGCGGTGAACAAGCAGAGCAGAGCAAAGCCGCAGATGCGGTCGACAAGCAGAGCAGAACAGAGCAAAAGGTGCAGGCCAACAGGACAGGGCTCTGTTCACATGGAACAGACTGGAAAACACAGGAAGATAGTTAGAATACAGGAGGTAGATACGGAGGCAGGGAAACGGGACAAGCAGAACCAGATACACACAAGGTACTTACAATGAAGTAGTACAGAAGTACAGAGACAATGAGTTGGAGTTAGGTGCAGGTTCAGACACTGCAGGAAAAGGGAAGGTTTGGACATAGAGACAAACAGTTAATGGGCTAGGACACAGTTCAGACAGGAACTGAACCAGCAACAAGATATAGGAACGAGTTTGGGAACTCAGCCCCCAGGGTGGCGGAAACAGACTAGAAGTCACAGATACAGGCAACAGGCCTGGGTATACAGCCCCCAGGGTCGCGGAACAGACTAGAAGTCACAGATACAGGTAACAGGCCTGGGTATACAGCCCCCAGGGTGGCGGAAACAGACAAGATACAGGACAGGACCTGGCAACTCAGTTGCAAGGAACACACTGAAGGAAAGTGTTGCTCAGGCACCCCCTACTGGGTGGAGGGGCTTTAAGTATCCAGTGTCTCACAGCAATAGGCTGGGGAGGCATTAGGAGTACGCACACAGTAACTATTAGAATCAGGCAGTCACCGCGCCGCCGCCCTAAGCAATCAGACAAGAGACACAGCAGGTACTGGAGCAAAGTGTGCAGCCTGGATTGATAGGTAAGATGGCGGTCTTGCATGGTGAGAGGTGGTAAGCCATGCAAGCACACCACCAGGGATGCTACAGCTGGCATGTCTGCTTCCATTACAGCTGATGGGCTCTCACTCAGCCTGACTGAAATGGGTAGAGAACTAGAAGTTTTGCGATGGGAAATCTTTATGCAAATACTTGGCACGGTAACAGAGGAGGAGGAAGAAGCAGTGGATGAGGGTGACCGGGGCAGCTGTTGGTTGTTGAGTTCCGCTGGTCTGCATTTTAGCGCAGTGAGATTTACAGCGTAATGCTTGTGTGCACATGTGAATGTTCATGCATGTAGTAGTCAAATTATTGCATTTTTTCCCTCTAGTGAGTTTTTTATTGTAAAGTGTGCAGATAACGTGAGTTGGCTCATCCTTTGCGGTCTCAAAACGGGCCCAGGTAAAGCAACCCTTGCCACCGCTGCGAGCTGCAGACCCATGACTGCCGCTAGCCACAGCCACAGTTGTGGCTAAGGATGCAGTGCTCCTCGTCCTTGCATCACTCCGTGTCTGCACTGTAGGGTGGAAGGTAACCTCTTCATCTTCCTCCTCCACCTGCTGAGATGAGCTACTCGGCTGCGTGATTCTGTGTTCACTCCAAGTAGGATCTTCAACCATCATCCAATATGTTATCCCATTCCTCGCCCTCAGAGTGACGCTTCTCCTCTTGTTGCCCTGACAGCAAAGTACAGTCCACATGAGCCTCAGGTATCTCAGTCTCATCAGGATCACCTCCCTTCCCGGTGGTTAACGTCTGGTGACGAGGATCAGAAACCTGCTCTGATCCTACTCCATCCTGCCCCGAATCAAATCTAAAATAATTTTGAGAATCGGTGCAGATGCTTTCCTTCTCTTTTTGAGTCCGTGAATGTTTGGAGTACCCTTCTGATGCCCCTGGTATAGAATGAGTGAACAGTTCTACAGACTCGCCCATCTGTGATTCGCTACTGTCAGTTGGGCACTTGAACAGTTGTGACACGGGGGAAGCAAGGGTAATTGGGGTGCCACCTCTGTGGACTGTACTGTGTGTGACGAGGAGAGGCCACTTGAAGCAGCGCCTGCCATCCACTTGAGCACCTGCTGTTTCGGGCCCTTATCAACAAGGCATATCACTGTGTGGCTGCCAAAGAAAGGGAATGGAGTAGCCCATACAGTAACAGAAGTTGTCAGTTGTCTTTGGATAGGACATGACAGTGTAGGTTCACTAGTGCTTTCACTAACATTACTACCTACCCCACGTATACCTTGAATACCAAGCCTATTCCCCCTTTCAACACTAACTCTCTTTTTCTCACTCTTGCTGCTCAGATACTGTTGTCGGACCACGCTATTAGCAAAACAAAATTAGATTTTTTCCTCTGCAACAGCTCTGCACACACCTGAATTTCAGCGGCACTAAATGACAAGGTAAGATATAGGTTGCTGTATAACGTTACTAACTAAACAAAGTATTTTTTTTTACTATGGATGAGGCATGTATAACATAGGAGATATTCTCCAAACTATTTCAAACTGAGATGTCCCTCCTGTATAACGTTAGGAACCAAAGCATTTTTTTAGTGTGGATGAGGCCTGTATGACATTGGAGAATATCTTCTAACTATTTCAAACTGAGTTGTCCCTGCTGTATAACGTTAAGAACCAAACAAAGTATTTTTTTTTTACTGTGGATGATGCCTGTATAACATAGGCGATATTCTCCAAACTATTTGAAACTGAGATGTCCCTCCTGTATAACGTTAGGAACCAAAGTATTTTTTTTAGTGTGGATGAGGCCTGTATGACATTGGAGAATATCTTCTAACTATTTCAAACTGAGATGTCCCTGCTGTATAACATTAGGAACCGAACAAAGTATTTTTTTTTTTTTACTGATGATGATGCCTGTATAACATAAGAGATATTCTCCAAACTATTTCAATCTCAGATCTAGCCTGCTGTGTCAAGTTTGGAACAGCAAAAAATATATTTTTTGACTCTGAACAAGCTCTGATTACAGCTGAATTTCTCCGCTACTAAAAGGACTAGGTGGCTTATAGCAGAGTGTAACACGTTTGCGACAGAAAAAAATCTTTTGTGGACTCTGTCTAGCAAGAGAAAAAATCTATTTTTTAACTTTGAAAACAGCTGAGGTTCACCGCCACTAAGATAGTATGTGGCTTTTAGCAGACTGTATCACGTCTGCCACTCAAAAAATCTTTAGTGGACTGTGGCTAGCAACAAAAAAAATATATTTGTTTTACTGTGCATACAGCTGAAGTTCACCCACCAAAAAAATGACAAACTGGGCTAACACAGCTTGCACTATCACGTTAGCAAACAAAAAAATAGTTTTTTGTGCTCTGTACTCAGAAGCTCTACACTGACAAGCTCTGCAGATAGCTGAATTTCAACTCAACAAAATTAAAAAGTGGCCTACATGGGCTTGCTTGCTTGATCACATTACAGAGGAGGTAGACAGCAAAAAAACGATCTATGGCCAATAAATAACAAACTGAAAAAACTTTATTGAGTATATACTGGAACACGGTATTTAGAGAAGGTATACAATAATACAGACGTACATACACACGTGGTCGAAATTGTTGGTACACCTCGTTTAATGAAAGAAAAACTCACAATGGTCACAGAAATAACTTGAATGTGACAAAAGTAATAATAAATTAAAAATCTATGAAAAAGAACAAATGAAAGTCAGTCATTGCTTTTCAACCCTGCTTCCACAAATTTTTTAATAACATTAAAGTCATGAAATAGGCCTGGACAGAAATGATAGTACTCTTAACTTAATAATTTATTGAACAATATTTTGAGGCAATCACTGCAATCAAACGAATCCTGTAACTGTCAATGAGACTTCTGCACCTCTCGACAGGTATTTTGGCCCACTCCCCATGAGCAAACTGCTCCAGTTGTCTCGTGTTTGAAGGTTGCCTTTTCCAGACGGCATGTTTCAGCTCTTTCCAAGGATGCTCAATAGGATTTAGGTCATGGCTCATAGAAGACAACTTCAGAATAGTCCAGTGTTGTCCTCTTAGCCTTTCTTGGGTGTTTTTAGCTGTGTGTTTTGGGTCATTATCCTGTTGCAAGACCCATGACCTGACACTGAGACCAAGCTTTCTGACACTGGGCAGCACATTTCTCTCTAGAATCCCTTGATAGTCTTGAGATTTCATTGTACCCTGAGTAGATTCAAGACACCCTGTGCCAGATGCAGCAAAGAAGCCCCAGAACATAAAAGAGCCTCCGCCATGTTTCACAGTAGGGACATTGTTCTTTTCTTGATATGCTTCATTTTTCTGTCTTTGAACATAGAGCTGATGTGCCTTGCCATAAATTTCCATTTTTGTCTCATCTGTCCATAGGACATTCTCCCAGAAGCATTGTGGCTTGTCAACATATAGTTTGGCAAATTCCAGTCTGGCTTTTTCCTGATTTTTTTTCAACAATGGTGTTCTCCTTGGTCGTCTCCCATGAAGTCCACTTTGGATTAAACAACGACGGATGGTGCGATCTGACACTCATGTTCCTTGAACTTGGAGTTCACCTTTAATCTCTTTAGACTTTATCCTGGGCTCTTTTCGTATTATCTGTCTCTTTGATTTGTCATCAATTTTCCTCCTGCGGCTACGTTCAGGGAGGTTGGCTACAGTCCCATGGATCTTAAATTTCTGAATAATATGTGCAACTGTAGTCACAGGAACATCAAGCTGCTTGGATTTGGTCTTATAACCTTTACCTTTAACATGGTTGCCTATAATTTTCTTTCTAATCTCCTGAGACAACTTTTTCCTTTGCTTCCTCTGGTCCATGTTGAGTGTGGTACACACCATGTCACCAAACAGCACAGTGAGTATCTGTAGCACTATAATCAGGCCCACTGACTGATTACAGGATTGTAGACACCTGTGATGCTAATTAGTGGACACAACTTGATTTAACATGTCCCTCTTGTCACAGGGGTACCATCATTTCTGTCCAGGCCTATTTCATGAGTTTAATTTTTTTTTTTAATTCTGTGGAAGCAGGGTTGAAAAGCAAGGACTGACTTTCATTTGTTCATTTTCATAGATTTTTAATTTATTATTACTTTTTTCAGGCTGAAGTTATTTCTGGGGCCATTGTGGGTTTTTCTTTCATTAAACGAGGGGTACCAACAATTTTGACCATGTGTGTACATATAAAAACATTAAGTTAGCGTCAACAAATGCAGGAGCATAATTACTATTAAATCCCATTCACATTAGATGTATATTACAAAGATATATATATGGATGGGCGGAAGATACCGTTATATAATACCACAAAGGTGAGTGGAAACATCTATCCCCCAAATGGAATCACCGCTAAAGCCAAAAGGTTTCAAACTGCACAGATGACACACAGACATATTAGAAGTATATAGATATAATCCACCATCATATAGTAAACAGATAAATGCCAAGTCTATTACCTGAGATGAATGACAAGTTTAGCCACCACCCTGCTCTGCATAGTACCGCGTCTCCCTAATATACTGACTAACAAATTCATATTCATATTATCACTGACCTACAGACACATGTCAAGAGACCAATCGCCAAACTTAACCAATACAGAGGAGCTAGACAGCAAAAAACCTGGCTATACTATATATATACAGATATACTGTATGTTTTCTACTGCCTACTTTCAATAGTTATTCTTTATCACATTAGCGAGTGCAAAAATAGATTGAAGGTCTGCATGGAGCACAGATAGCACAACCGTGCACAACACTGTTCTATGCAATGGGCCCTGCTCTTTCTGTCAGAATCTCAGTAATTGCACAAAAACAAAAAAAAATTGCTGCAAAGTTGATTGAACAGGTACACAGCACAGGACTTATCTATACTATCTGACTTCCACAGAAGCGCCCATCTATCTAGCTAATATTAGTGATGAGCGAACACTAAAATGCTTGAGTACTCGTTGCTCAGGTTGAGCAATTGGAATGCTCGAGTGCTCGGTCCGAGTAAAGAGCCCAATGTAAGTCTATGGGAAACTCAAGCTTTTTTCCGACGGCTCCCCCCGGCGGTCTGCACTAACAATTGCCCAAATCGATGGGAACAGTGCTCAAATGACATGGGAACAGCATGGGGAAGACTCCTGGAAGCATTTCTGACTCCCAGGTTACTGCTGTCAACAACGTTGTCAGAGGTATTATGCCACTTTTACGGACTGACAATAAAACATGCAAAAATGAAACCAAAATGTATTTTCCTGGGAAATTTGTTAAAGAACATCCTTTCCAGAGTAATGACTTGTATATAAGGCAAAATAAATAATAAAAAACAAAAATGCTCCTCCACACCTTAGGCTATGTTCACACGTAGCGTTTTTGATGCATTTTTGAACTTTTGCATTGCTTTCAACCAAGACAAATTTATTCACCGGGAAATGTCATTTTAACATTTTACAACCTTATCTGGCCATGTGGTGTGTGACACATCATCAGACACATCCTGTTTCATTTATGATGGAGGGACTCTGAAAGTCACAAAGTCTATTTTTATAGGGCCATCAGGAGGCCCTTACTATTCTTAAAGGACCAGCAGTCGTCCCTCGCTATTGTTAGAGAGCCATCAGCTGGCTATGCTTTGTTGTTCACATTATTAATGAGTGGGTCTCCTATACTGTTATTACGTATGCAGTGAATGCAAGGGCTGCCAAAAATTTGGAGGCACTCCAATGCCCCTTGCAAAAGATGTAGAGGTCAGAAAGCCTCCTAAAAACAATGTTTCCATTATTAGGAAGTGGGTCTCCCATAGTGTTTGCCTATGCAGTGAAGCAAGGGATGCCAAAAATTTGCAGGAACGCCAATGCCCCTTGCAAGAGACGTAGATATGTTGATATGGTACATATGGTAGTGATATGGTGGTGAAGAATGAGGATGCGGAGAAGGAGGAGGACAAGAGCAAATAGACAAAATCAGGAAGCGTATAACCATGTCTGGGTATGAAGACAGAGGTGCATGGGAATAGAGTTAGACCTTCCCAAAAAAAGATACAGTATTTGAGTTATGTTATGCTGCTATCATTTGGTGGTGTTGAGAAGTCTGGCCCAATCCAGCCCTTGTTCATTTTTATAAGAGTCAGTCTGTCAGTATTTTCAGTTGACAGGTGGATTCGCCTATCTGTAATAATTACACCTGCGGCACTAAAAACCCGCTCTGACAAAACGCCAGTGGCAGGGCAGGCCAGGACCTCCAAGGCATAGAGAGCCATTTCATGCCACGTGTCCAGCTTGGCTACCCAATAATTATAAGGCACAGAGAAATCACGGAGGATGTTGGTACGGTTAGCAAGGTACTCCCTCACCATCTTCTGAAACTTTGCACTCCTTGTGCAATTACCCCCCGCCTCAGGGCTTGTCGATAGGAGGGTCTAAGAAAACTGTCCCAGAGCTTTGACAGTGTTCCGTGCCTCTGCTGGATTGCATTTGTGGCACTCTCGCCTGTACTCCTTGGTTGTCCAAGGAACTGTGACCTCTGCCGCCACCATTTTCAGATGGGAATTTTTTCAATAATTCTGCAACAAGCGCCTTTTCATACTGCCCCATTTAATTAGGCCTGTCCTGCAAAGGATTAAGAGACAAAGTTCTTCCTGTAGCGTGGGTCTAGAAGCATCACCAACCAGTAATTACTGTCACCCAAAATTTGGACAATGCGAGAGTCACGGGAAAGGCAGCGTAACATAAACTCCGTGTCCTCAGCAAGAGGTTGACTGACCATTCTCTCCTTCTCCTCTTCCTCCTCTTCCCAGTCCTCAGGCCATCCATGCAGGAAACTAGCTCCTATTCTTCCTCCTCCTCCTCTTCCTCATTGTCACCAAATCCATGTTGGGATAAGATGAGGCTGGGCTGTGTGTAATCACCCTGTATGGTTCCTTGCTCCAGCTCATCATGCTCTGCCTGCAATGCATCCTCTTTAATTGAGAGCAGAGAGCGTTTCAGAAGACAGATAAGCGGGATGGTGATGCTAATTATGGCGTCATCGCCGCTCACCATCTTGGTGCAGTCCTGAAAGTTTTGGAGGATGGTACAGATGTCTGACATTCATGTCCACTGCCGAGGTTTTATGTATGGAGTCTGACTTGAATACCGACAGCCTTGTTGATGCTGGTAGTCAACAACTACCCTCTTCTGCTCACAAATCCTTCCCAATATCTGCAATGTAGAGTTCATACTCGTAGGGACATCACACACCAGTCAGTGAGCTGGAAGCTGCCAACACTGATGATGCATGGCAAGAGCGGCGGAAGCTGTAGCTGACTTTCTAAAATGGGCACACAGGCGGTGTACTTTGACAAGCAGATGCGACAGATCTGGGAAGGTTTTGAGAAACCGCTGAATCACGAGGTAGGTGGCATGGTAGGTGTGTGAGCTCGCCTCGCCTTAGAGCCGCCACGAGGTTACGGTCATTGTCACACACGATCATGCCTGGCTGTAGGTTCAGCGGTGTGAGCCACAAATCTCCCTGCTCTTTCAGAGCTGTCTACAACTCTTCAGCGTTGTGTCGTTTGTCACCTAAGCATATTAGCTTCAGCAAAGCCTCTTGCCGCTTGGCCGAGGCAGTGCTGCAGTTCTTCCAGCTTGCGACTGATGTGGTCATTTCGGAGATGGATGCTGAACAGGAGGAGAGGTGCAGCAGCTGTTGAATGTGGGGGCAACCCTGATTCACCCAGGGCCAGCAATCCTTGGCATCGGGAGGATGTGTTCTGTCCAAAGGTCCAACTGGGTCCTGGCTTCCACTATGTTAACCCAGTGTGCCATCAGCGAGATGTACCGTCCCTGCCCACAAGCACTTGTCCACGTGTCCGGGGTTAGGTGGACTTTACCGTTAACTGCGTTGTTGAAGGAAAGGCTAATGTTGCAGGACACGTGCTTGTGTAATGCGGGGATGGCACACCAGGAGAAATAGTAGTGGCTGGGTACCGAGTACCGAGGGACGTCCGCCTCTATGAGGTTGCAGAAAGCTTCCGTCTCCACGAGCTTAAAAGGCAACATTTCGAGAGCAAGCATTCTCGAAATGTGTAAATTTAGTTGTGTTGGCTGTGGAGCATTAGCTGCGTATTTACGCTTGCGTTCCAGTGCCTCGAGGAGGGACAACTGAACGCTGCGCTGAATCAAGGACGTGGATGTGTTTGCTGATGGTGCTGGTTGAGAGTGTTCAACGACAGGTGCAGGGCTAGAGGCATCATGCCATGCGCCATAGACAGGGGATTGGCATGCATGCACAATAGCGGAACAAGCAGTGGTGTCACCCGCAGACACTGTTCCTAGATCCTGGGGTTCGGCCCACTTAGTCGGGTGCTTTGCTGCCATGTGCCTGATCATGCTGGTGGTGGTAAGGCTGCTAGTTTTTCTACCCCTGCTGATGGTGCAAATGGCCTTTTTGGGGTCATCTGCAGAGTCTTTAAAAATCAACCAGACTCTGGAAGACCTATCAGTTGTACTGGCAACTTCCGACGTGTTGATGTTATGGGGAACGGTTGTCGGCCTTCTGTCTGCATCTACCACACTGCTTGTTCTTGCCTGTTGTGGTGCTATGCCTCTATCCCCCTGTGTGCTGCTGTCCTTGCTGTGTGTAACATCCTTGGAAGCGTGCTGGCATGGCTTACCATCTCCCACCATGCAAGACCGCCAACTTACCTATCAGTCCAGGCTGTGCACTATACTCCTTTACTTGCTGTGTGCATGTCTCTTGTCTGCTGGCTTAGGGAGGCGGCGCTGGCACTTCCTGATTCTTAAAGTTACAGCATGCGCAGTCCTAATGCATCCCCAGCCTATTGCTGTGAGTCACTGGATACTTAAACCCCCTCCACCCAGTGGGAAGTGCATGAGCAACACTATCTTTAAGTGTGTTCTGTGCAACTGAGTTGCCAGGTCCTGTCCTGCATCTTGTCTGTTTCCGCCATCTTGGGGGCTGAGTACCCAGGCTCGTTACCTGTATCTGTGACTTCTAGTCTTTTCCGCCACTCTGGGGGCTGTATGCCCTGGCTCGTTCCTGTATCTCATTTCAGTGTCAGTTCCTGTCTGAACTGTGTTCTAGCTCGTTACCTGTTTGTCTCTATGTCTGATCCTTCCCTTTTCCTGCAGTGTCTGAACCAGTACCTATTCTTACTCGTCTCTGTACTTATGTTTGTGAGTTTTGTGTCCACTTGCTACTTCATTGCAAGTACCTTGTGTGTATCTGGTTCTGCTTGTCCGGTTTCCCTGCCTCCGTATCTACCTCCTGTGTTCTAGCTATCTTCCTGTGTTTCCCAGTCTGTTCCAGGTGAACAGAGCCCTGTCCTGTCTGCCCGCACCTGTGGCATCGCTCCGTTCTGCTCTGCTCTGCTTGTCCTCCGCACCTGCAGCTCCGTTCTGCTCTGCTCCGCTTGCCCTCCGCACCTGCAGCTCCACTCTGCTCTGCTCCGCTTGACCTCCGCACCTGCGGCTCTGCTCCGTTCTGCTCTGCTCCGCTTGCCCTCCGCACCTGCGGCTCCGCTCTGTTCTGCTCTGCTTGCCCTCCGCACCTGCGGCTCCGCTCCGCTCTGCTCCGCTTGTCCGCCGCACCTGCGGCTCCGCTCTGCTCTGCTCCACTTGTCCTTGTGATGCGTGTGATGGAAAACCACAGTTTTAAATAGCTGGCCTGTAGGTTACTATTTTTCACAGTGACCTGTTGTCAATAACTTCACTGACACACTGCAACAAAATTTAAATGGAGGCCAGAAATGGCAGAACTTGGAGCGAACTTATATGTGATACATGTGACGGAAAACCACAGTTTTAAATAGCTGGCCTGTAGGTTACTATTTTTCAAAGCGACCTGGTGTCAATAGCTTCACTGACACACTGCAACAAAATTTAAATGGAGGCCAGAAATGGCTGAATTTGGAGCGAACTTATATGTGATTCATGTGACGGACAAACCACAGTTTTAAATAGCTGGCCTGTAGGTAACTATTTTTAACAGCAAACTGGTGTCAATAACTTCGCTAACAGACTGGAACAAAATTTAAATGGAGGCCAGAAATGGCAGAATTTTGAGCGAACTTATATGTGATTCATGTGACGGACAAACCACAGTTTTAAATAGCTGACCTGTAGGTAACTATTTTTAACAGCAAACTGGTGTCAATAACTTTGCTAACAGACTGGAACAAAATTTAAATGGAGGCCAGAAATGGCAGAATTTTGAGCAAACTTATATGTGATTCATGTGACGGACAAACCACAGTTTTAAATAGCTGGCCTGTAGGTAACTATTTTTAACAGCGAACTGGTGTCAATAACTTTGCTAACACACTGCAACAAAATTTAATTGGAGGCCAGAAATGGCAGAATATTGAGCGCACATATATGTGATTCGTGTGCAGGAGAAACCACAGTTTTAAATAGCTGGATTTTTAGTGCTGTAATATGGAAATGACCTGGCTGTATTCTGCAGTGCCAACAAGCAAATGGGGCAGAAAAACTGTGTTCTCTGGATTGCTTTTTAAGCAAATAATCAGGATTAAAATCCCCCAAAAAATATTCCTGGACCCTGATACCTGGGTCTATTTCTACAAATATCTGTAAAAGCACCAGCAGCAGACAAAACTGGAATCGACCCTCTTGCTATATGCACTGCAGTCTGCTACATACGCTGCTTGCCTGACTAGCACTGATATCTATGCAGCTGGATTAGTCCTCAGAAGGACTGTTAGTTGACATGGATATCTGTATAATATATTGTGGCATACCTACACTAACTAAGAAACAATCTCTCCCTAGCTCAGCAGCTCTCCCTATACTGTCTGATTCCGGAGTGACTGTGACAAGCACAGCTACGCCAGGTCTGATATAGACCTGATGACGCTGTGCGGCCAGCCAATCACTGTAATGCCACAACCAACATGGCTACGGCATTACAGTGTGTGGCAGACAATCCCTGCATGTTCATCGGCTTTTTAAAGAGCGCCAAGCATGCAGGGAGGGGGCCCGAGCTCCCATCGAGCAACCCCGGAAATACTCGGCGATCACCCAGCATCTCGAGCAGTGAGATTCTCGGGCGAGTACCGAGCAGTATCGAGCATGCTCGCTCATCACTAGCTAATATCTCTCATTACACAGGAGCTGGGTGCAGGAGCAGCGTCTATCGCAAGTGACATGCATTAAATGGCGCTGAGTTAACATGGACGCTTTTTATATAGAGAAGACATGTGATTTCAGCAGCCAATTGCAGAAGCCCTTGTGTCTGTGACACTGTGGATGCTTCCTGCGCTCTGATTGGCTATCCGCACTTTCCTGACTTAAAGTTACCGCCTACAGGAAAAAAGAAAAAAACAGCGTGTCGCTAATCTGACCTGTTCTGAGCTATTACCAGCCCCCCCCCACTCATCTACCACGTCCCCCCGCTCATCATACACAAGCACTATGCTAGTAAAAAACGTTACCGATTTTCCCGAATTTAACAAGTTTTGCTTGCGTTTCCGATCACAAATCTCAATGTGCCACATTCGTGTCGAATTTAAGTTTGGAGATCGGATTTCGAACATATTCGCTCATCACTATTCACTAACTCTATTAGAACTCTATCAGGAACCCCTTTTTATTAAGAATAGTGGCCACTCACTGGGCTAGTTCTATGATTAACTATTTCCTTATCTCGTGCTAAACCTATTATACTTGTCCTAAACCACTTACTGTATAAGCTTACTTATGCTATCTTAAGCTTATCCTATGCTATACTCTACTCACATTATACATTAACACTTCACATGCAGTACATTACCATAATAATACATTACATAAGATGCACATCACTTTTACATATAAAACCGCACGACAGAATTCACACGACGCGTCTATTGTCTTGAGGGGCAGAAACAGGGCTAGACAGTCCATATCCCTACATCATTAAAGAATATTTCCCATTCTCACAGTTGCAAATAGACATACATTTACTCTTTAAATATCTGGCCTTCCTTCAGAGCGTTAATTCTTGATACCTAGCAGCTACCCCCTAAGGAGACAGCACATGGACAGGGTTGAAACAGCCCACTTACATTTACAAGTGATTTGTGTCCTAATTTAAACTATACCTTTGATTTGGAGGTTAACTGTATATTAGGGATTGCAGTACTGAAAATTCCTGACATACACTACCGTTCAAAAGTTTGGGGTCACCCAGACAATTTTGTGTTTCCATGACAACTCATACTTTTATTTATCAAATGAGTTGCAAAATTATTAGAAAATATAGTCCAGACATTGACAAGGTTAGAAATAATGATTTTTATTTGAAAGAATAATTTTCTCCTTCAAACTTTGCTTTCGTCAAAGAATGCTCCCTTTGCAGCAATTACAGCATTGCAGACCTTTGTCATTCTAGCTATTAATTTGCTGAGGTAATCTTGAGAAATTTCACCCCATGCTTCCTGAAGCCCCTCCCACAAGTTGGATTGGCTTGATGGGCACTTTTGCGTACCATATGGTCAAGCTGCTCCCACAACAGCTCAATGGGGTTGAGATCTGGTGACTGCGCTGGCCACTCCATTACAGATATAATACCAGCTGCCTGCTTCTTCCCTAAATAGTTCATGCATAATTTGGAGGTGTGCTTTGGGTCATTGTCCTGTTGTAGATGAAATTGGCTCCAATCAAGAGCTGTCCACAGGGTATAGCATGGCATTGCAAAATGGAGTGATAGCCTTCCTTATTCAAAATTCCATTTACCTTGTACAAATCTCCCACTTTACCAGCACCAAAGCAACCCCAGACCATCATATTACCTCCACCATGCTTGTCAGATGGCGTCAGGCAATCTTCCAGCATCTTTTCAGATGTTCTGCATCTCACAAATGTTCTTCTGTGTGATCCAAACACCTCAAACTTTGATTCGTCTGTCCATAAAACTTTTTTCCAATCTTCCTCTGTCCAATGTCTGTGTTCTTTTGCCCATATTAATCTTTTCCTTTTATTAGCCAGTCTCAGATATGGCTTTTTCTTTGCCACTTTGCCATGAAGGCCAGCATCCCGTAGTCGCCTCTTCACTCTAGATGTTGACACTGGCGTTTTGCGTGTACTATGTAATGAAGCTTCCAGTTGAGGAGCGGTGAGGTGTCGATTTCTCAAACTAGAGACTCTAATGTACTTGTCTTGTTGGCTCAGTTGTGCAGCGGGGCCTCCCACTTCTCTTTCTACTCTGGTTAGAGCCTGTTTGTGCTCTTCTCTGAAGGGAGTAGTACACACCGTTGTAGGAAATCTTCAGTTTCTTGGCAACTTCTCGCATGTAATAGCCTTCATTTCTAAGAACAAGAATAGACTGTTGAGTTTCACATGAAAGTTCTCTTTTTCTGGCCATTTTGAGAGTTTAATTTTACAAACAAATGGAATTCTCCAGATTCTCAACTAGCTCAAAGGAAGGTCAACTTTATAGCTTCTCAAATCAGCCAAACCGTTTTCAGCTGGGCTAACATACTTGTGCAATGGTTTTCTAGAGTTTTCTAAACATCTTTATCTTCCAAAAGGTAGGGGAGAAAACAAGGGGATCTGCTACTTTGGATCTAATCCTTATAAACAGGGAGGAAATGGTTGAGGAGGTAAAGGTGGCTGGGACCCTAGGAGGCAGCGATCCTGCTATTATAGAATTTTGGATAACTAGAAGAGGAAGACATGTGAAGACTCAAACTTCAAGGTTAGATTTTAGAAAGGCAAATTTTAAGAGACTCAGAAAGAGAATAGGAGGGATCCAATGGCTGGATGTCCTTAAGGACAAAAATGTCCAGGAAGGATGGGAAATTTTTAAAAATGAGATTCTCAAAGCACAATCGTTAACAATCCCGAAAAGTAGGAAGAATGGGAAGCATTTAAGGAAACCAGGATGGATGAACACAGAACTTAAACACATGCTAAAAAGAAAGAAAGAAATGTTTATTAAATGGAAAGAGGGAGGCATATCTAAAGAAGATTATAATGCAGTCTGCAGATCCTGTAGGGCACGTATCAAGTTAGCTAAAGCTGACAATGAATTAAGGCTTGCAAGAGATGTCAAAAGCAATAAAAAAGGATTTTGGGGGTATGTCAAAAGTAAAAGAAAAGTCAAAGATGCTATAGGATTTTTACAGGATGAAAATGGAGAAATGGTAAGAGAGGATGTTGAGAAGGCCGAACTTTTTAATTCCTATTTTGCATCTGTTTTCTCTCAGAAAGAAAATGTAACATCAACTGATCTTCACTGTCCTTTTAAAGGAATAGAGGAATCCAAGTTATCTGTAAACATAAAGATTGTGAGGGAATATTTAGCTAACATAAATGAGTTCAAGTCTCCAGGTCCAGATGAATTACACCCCAGAGTACTGAAGGAGATCGTAGAAGAAATTTTAGAACCACTCTCCATAATCTTTGAAAATTCTTGGAGAACAGGAGAAGTCCCAGAAGACTGGAGAAGAGCAAATGTTGTTCCTATCTTCAAAAAGGGGAAGAAGGTGGACCCAGGGAACTATAGGCCGGTGAGTCTGACTTCTATACCAGGAAAGATCTTTGAACAAATTATTAAACAACATGTATGTAAGTACATGGATAAGAATGAAGTGATTAACCAGAGTCAGCATGGGTTTGTAACTAACAAGTCATGTCAGACTAACTTAATTTCCTTCTATGACAGAATCACTGACTGGGTGGATCAGGGAAATGCTGTAGATATAGTATATCTTGACTTCAGCAAAGCATTTGACAAAGTATCTCACACCATCCTTATTGAAAAAATGACCAAGCATGCAATGGACCAGGCAACTGTTAGGTGGATTCATAACTGGCTTAGTGATCGGACTCAAAGGGTGGTTGTAAATGGCTTTACATCCAGCTGGATGAATGTCTCAAGTGGGGTACCACAGGGCTCCGTCCTGGGACCTGTATTGTTCAACATCTTTATCAATGATTTAGATGAAGGAATTGAGGGTAAACTGATTAAATTTGCTGATGACACAAAGCTAGGAGGGATAGCTAATACTAGAGAAGAGAGAGAGAGGATTCAAAAAGACCTAAGTAAACTGGAGCAGTGGGCAGCAACCAACAGAATGGTTTTTAACAGGGAAAAATGCAAAGTACTACATCTGGGCACTAAAAATGAAAAAAGCATATACAGAATGGGAGGAATAGAGCTAAGCAACAGTACATGTGAAAAAGACTTAGGTATACTAATAGATCATAGACTGAACATGAGTCAACAGTGTGATACAGCAGCAAAAAAGGCAAATACAATTCTGGGATGTATTAACAGAAGCATACAGTCTAGATCACGTGAAGTCATTATCGGTCTTTACTCCTCTTTGGTCAGACCTCATCTGGAATACTGTGTACAGTTTTGGGCACCACATTTTAAAAAAGACATAGACAAACTGGAGCAAGTTCAGAGAAGAGCGACCAGAATGGTGACTGGTCTGCAAACCATGTCCTATGAGGAACGGTTGCAGGATTTGGGAATGTTTAGCTTGCAAAAAAGAAGACTGAGAGGAGACTTAATAGCTGTCTACAAATATGTCAAGGGCTGTCACATTGTAGAAGGATCATCTTTATTCTCATTTGCACAAGGAAAGACTAGAAGCAATGGGATGAAACTAAATGGGAGGAGATTAGATTAGATTAGATATTAGAAAAAACTTTTTGACAGTTAGGGTGATTAATGAGTGGAACAGGCTGCCACGAGAGGTGGTGAGTTCCCCCTCAATGGACGTCTTCAAACAGAGGCTGGACAGGCATCTGTCTGAGATGATCTAGTGAATCCTGCTTTGAGCAGGGGGTTGGACCAGATGACCCAGGAGGTCCCTTCCAACTCTACCATTCTATGATTCTATGATTCTATGATCTGTTAGCCTTCTTACACAGTTAGCAAACACAATGTACCATTAAAACACTGGAGTGGTAGTTGTTGGAAATGGGCCTCTATGCACCTATGTAGATATTGCAATAAAAACAAGACGTTTGCAGCAAGAATAGTCATTTACCACATTAACAATGTATAGAGTGTATTTCTTATTCATTTAATGTTAGCTTCATTGAATAAAAAAGTGCTTTTCTTTAAAAAATAATGAAATTTCTAAATGACCCCAAACTTTTGAACGGTAGTGTACTCTATGTTGTAAACAGAAGTTATCTGATCAGAGAGCAAGGTTGCCCTTAGATCTCATGAAAAATCCACAGGACATATATGTATATGTATATATATATATATATATATATATATATATATATATATATATAGTAGGGTTTGGTACTCACTCAGCCACGTTAGAGTTAGACACAGGATGCTGTTTCTTTAAAAATGTCCAAGACACGTTTTTTATGCCTGCATAAACCACACTATTAGAAGTAAACAAAAGAAAGCCTTGTCCAACACAGAGTAACAAAAAACAGAAAATAGACAGTCCATCCAATATGGCGGGTTTGCCCGCTCACGGTCAGTGTCCTTTTGCACACACACTCTGGAGGTCTCCATACCTCCAGCCACAGACACTGAATGAGACACTTGGTCTCCATTTTATAAACCCGCCCTGGGGTGTGGATATATGAGCGGGCAATCCCCCCCATCTCTTATGACTGCTCGTAAAAACCAGCCCTGATAGACCTAATTAACCCTCTCAGCACTACTTGTGTTGGAGAATGCTTTTCCTGGTTGTACATCACTGAAGTTACCATTCTCAGTGATACATATCTCCCCTCAAGGACATGTCCGG
This sequence comes from Phyllobates terribilis, assembly GCF_046119375.1. Lineage (NCBI taxonomy): Eukaryota > Metazoa > Chordata > Amphibia > Anura > Dendrobatidae > Phyllobates > Phyllobates terribilis. Next base: position 257,469,921 of record NW_027362764.1, read on the forward strand.
TGGCCATCTTACATGCCCCCCCTCTGCCCAAAGCCGTGGGGCATTGCACCTTCTGCTAACATATAGTGGACCCTCGACAATGCGTCAGCATTGCCATGCAGTTTCCCAGGCCTATGCTCTACAAGGAAGCTAAAGACCTGGAGGGCTAGGAACAACCTGGTCACTCGGGCATTGTTCCCTTTCTTCTCTCTCATCCATCTTAGCGGGGCATGATCTGATACCAACCTGAACTTTCTGCTTAAGATGTAGTATTTTAAAGTGTCCAACGCCCACTTGATCGCCAAACATTCCTTCTCCACTATGGAGTAATTCTTCTCACAAGATGTCAGCTTCCGGCTTAGATACATTAAGGGATGCTCCTCCCTGTTCACCTCTTGTGATAGGACAGCCCCCAGTCCGACGTCTGACGAGTTCGTCTGGACCACAAACTCCTTTGAGAAATCCGGTGCCACCAGCATGGGCTGTTTACACAGAGCCTGCTTTAGCTCCTGGAAAGCTGTCTCAGCTTCTGGAGACCACTTAATTTCCTATAGTCATTGCAGAATCGCCATTCTCCATCTAGTTTCGGCATCAAGACTATGGGACTGGACCAGCCACTCTTGTACTCTTCAATGACACCTAGACTCAGTATGCGCTTCACCTCCTTCGAGATTACCTCTCGGCGGGCTTAAAGAATCCTATATGGCTTTAGGTTCACTCGGACATGAGGCTCCGTAAGCACATCATGTTCTACGATCTAACTACACCCCGGTAGATCCGAGAACAGGTCCGTGTTCCGTTGCAGCAACTCTTGGCATTGTTGCTTCTGGGCACATGACAGCGATTCTGCCACCTTGACTTATCCCACGGCAGCTTCCGACGTCGCCACCAAACACGGGGCTTCCACGGGCTCCCTATCTCGCCATGGCTTTAGCAGGTTGACGTGGTACACCTGGTAGGGCTTCCTTCTCCCAGGTTGGTGAACCCTATAGTTGACATCGCCAACCTTTTCAACCAATTCATAGGAGCCCTGCCACTTGGCCAGGAACTTGTTGTCCACCGTAGGTACCAGCACCAGTACCCGATCCCCATGGTTAAAGAGTCTCACCCTCGCCGACCTGTTGTACACCCTCAACTGCACGTCTTGTGCTTTGAGGAGGTGTTCTTTCACAATGGGCATCACCTCTGCAATTCTCTCTTGCATTTGGGCCACATGTTTGATTACACTCCTGTAGGGTGTGGATACTGCCTCCCAGGTCTCTTTTGCCACGTCCAGGAGTCCACGGGGGTGTCGGCCAAACAACAGCTCGCAAGGGGAGAATCCAGTAGAGGCATGTGGGACTTATCTGATGGTAAATAGTAGATATGACAGTAGACAGTCCCAGTACCGGCCGTCTTTCTCTATGACCTTCTTCAACATGGCCTTCAAGGTTTTATTAAACCTCTCCACCATATCATCTGTCTGTGGGAGGTAGACTGAGGTCCTGAGTTGTGTGATCTGAAGGTTCTTGCACAACTCCCTAATTACATTTGACATAAATGGAGTCCCTTGGTTTGTTAGGATTAGTGATGAGCGAGCATGCTCGCAAGTGCTCGGTACTCACCCGAGCATCTCAGTACTCGCCGAGTACTTCCAAGATGCTCGGGCTGATGCTGGGGTCCCCTCCCTGCATGTTTGATGCTCTTTAGAGTGCCAATCAACATGCAGGGATTGTCTGTCACACACTGTAATGCCATGTTGGTTGTGGCATTACAGTGATTGGCTGGCCGCAGAGCATCACCAGGTCTATATCAGACCTGGCGCCGCCAAAAAAAGACACTGGATTTGAGTTTATGTTATGCTGCTATCATTCGGTGGTGTTGAGTAGTCTGGCCCAATCTAGCCCTTGTTAATTTTTATAAAAGTCAGCCTGTCAGCATTTTCAGTTGACAGGCGGATGCGCTTATCAGTTATTATTCCACCAGCGTCACTAAAAACCCTTTCTGATAAAATGCTAGCGGCAGGGCAGGCCAGGACCTCCAAGGCATAATGAGCCAGTTCATTCCACGTGTCCAGCTTGGATACCAAATAATTAAAAGGCACAGAGGAATCACGGAGGACGTTTGTACGGTCGGCAAGGTACTCCCTCAGCATCTTCCTAAAATTTGCACTCCTTGTGAGAGTACCCCGCACCTCAGGGCCTGTGCGATGGGAGGGGCTGAGAAAACTCTCTCAGAACTTTGACAGTGTTCCCCTGCCTCTGCTGGATTGGAGTTGTGTCTCTCTCGCCTGTACTTTCTTGGTTGTCCAACGAACTGTGCCCTCTGCCGCCAGCGTGTTTAGATGGGAACTTTTTTAATAGCTCTGCAACAAGGGCCTTTTGGTACTGCCCCATTTTTGTAGACCTCTGCGCCTCAGGAATAACAGATAGAAAGTTCTCCTTGCAGTGTGGGTCTAGAAGTGTCACCAGCCAGTAATGACTGTCATCCAAAATTTTGAGAATGCGAGGGTCACGGGAAAGGCAGCGTAACATAAACTAAGCCATGCGTGCCAGACTGCTAACAGGCAAGACTTCCATGTCCTCACCAAGAGGATGACTGACCATGATCTCCTCCTACTCCTCCTCCCTTTCCTCAGGCAATCCACACTGAACAGACGGTATGACAGTTGTGCAGGTAGTACCGTCTATAGTGCATGAAACTAGCTCCTGTTCTTCCTCCTCCTCCTCTTCCTCATTGTCACCAATCTACATTGGGATGAGTTGAGGCTGGGCTGTGTGTAATCACCTTGTATGGTTCCTTGCTCCGTCTCATCGTGCTCCGCCTGCAATGCATCCTCTTTGATTGTGAGCAGAGAGCGTTTCAGAAGACAGAGAAGCGGGATGGTGACGCTAAATACGGCGCTCACCATCTTGGTGGAGTCCTCAAAGTTTTGGAGGATGGTACAGATGTCTGACATCCATGTAAAATCATGAGGTTTTATGTGTGGAGTCTTTTCTTTCTCTCACTTTCATCTATCTATCTATCTATCTATCTATCTATCTGTCTATGTATCTGTGCTTGTCTATCTATCGATCTGTGTCTGTCTGTCTATCTATCGATCTGTCTATCTCTCTATCTTTCTGTCTATCTATCTACTGAATCTTTTTATCTAACAGTCTATCTATCTATCTATCTATCTATCTATCAAATCAAATCAAAACAAATGGGCTTTATTGGCAGGACTAAGTACATGTTACCGTTGCCAAAGCAAGTAGTAAAATAATGGGGTAATGGGGATAGGGACACATCTAGGGTGAGGTTTCTGGGTCCTCTTAGTCTGTGGCAGGCACTGACATATTGTACTGCTATGGATGCTGCACTTTCCTCTTTCTCCAGTAATATAGACAGTTTGTCTTCCTCCTCCATGGAGGTGAAGTCTGGGAGAAGGTCAGACAGTCTTATTAAGTGAGTGTCCCTCACTGGGGAGTATTTGGGGCACCTCAGCAATAAGTGGGCCCCATCCTCCATGGCCTCCTGAGGACACTGCTGGCAGAGTCAGCAATCTCGGGGCATGTAGTTCTGTCGGTGTCACCCGGATTCGAGTAGGCTTTGGGCGCTCAGTCTGTGCCGGCTCAGTATCTGTCACTCTTTGGGTTTTGCTAGTTTATCTAGATATGGGGCCAGTTTGTATTCCCTCTGTAGGTTCTGGTACATCGTCAGTTTCTGTGATTTGGCAATGTCGTTCCTCCAGAAGCTGAGCTATTACTCTTTTCCTTTGTGTATCTTCTTCAGGATATCCCCTTTTGTCAAGTCATGCAGGTTTGTGGCTTGGTCAGGCTGGTTTGGAATGATTTGTGTTGGGGGGCTTCGTTATCCTAGGGCTTCCTGGTGTAGCAAGGCTTTGTGATGGTAGGAGCTGGGACTATCTATCTATCTATCTATCTATATCTAGATATATCTGTCTATATTTCTATTATCTATCTATCAGTCTATCTATCTATGTATCTATTATCTATCTATCTCTCTAGCAGTCTATCTATCTATTATCTATTTATTTATCTATCTATCAATTCAAAGAAGCTTTATTGGGCCATTAGGCCACCATGTTCTCTGGATATTAATAACAGCTCACAGCTGTTTGATTAGCGTTTACAGGCTGGATTATAGGGGGACCACAGAAAAAAATTGATGTAAGATTGTCCTATAAAATCTAACCAGAAAAGGCTAAACAGACAACTATGGGCTGATATTAATTTCCAGGGAAGGGGCCATGGATACTAGCCCCCTGCGAGGCTAATAACATCAGCCATCAGCTGCCCCAGAAATGGCGCATTATACTCACCTAACACCCAATCCATTTAAGGCCATTGTCCCCTGTAAAAAAACAAAAGGCTAAACAGACAGCTGTAAGCTGATATTAATAGCCTAGGAAGGGGCCATGAGGCCCAAATGTTCCTTGGCTATTAATAACAGCTCACAGCTGTTAGATTAGCACTTACTGGCTAGTTTGCAAGGGGACTCCAGAAACTTTTTAACATAGGGTCCACCTATAAAATCTAACCAGCAAAAGCTAAACAGACAGCTGTGGCTGATATTAATAGCCACGGAAGGGGTCATGGATACTAGCTTCCTCCGAGGAAATAACATCAGGCTTAAGCGGCCCCAGAAATGGCGCATAAATAAGATGTGCCAATTCTGGCGCTTAGCCTCTGCTCCTCCCTTTGGGGGTAAAGGGTTTAATAGATGTTTGGCCAAACCCGCTGGACCCGAACATCCAGAGTCATTTTTACCTCTCGCTGAGTTTGCATTTAACGGTCGAGTGAATCAATTTACTGGAACCTCACCATTTTTCTGAAGTTATGGTTTTCATCCCCATTTTGGTGAATTTTATTGGATTCGTCCTGAATGTCCCGGGGTGGAGGTTGCCTTGCAAAGACTTGGGAATGTCTGGAAAGAGGTCGAAACAGCCAAAAACAGAAGACCGTTAGAAGACGTTCAGTGGTACCTGTTTTTAAGATTGGGGATAAAGTTTGGTTGTCATCTAGGAACATTAAACTTAAAGTGCCGTCTGCAAAGTTGAGTCCAAATTTTATTGGTTTATATGAGATGCTAGAAGTGGTCAATCCGGTGGCATTCAAATTAAAGCTTCCTCCATCATTTCGCATCCCTAACGTCTTCCATAAATCCCTGTTAAAGGAATTTGTCCCTTCAGCATTGTTTCCCTCATCCCCGCCTCCTTCGGTTTCAGTTGACGGTGACTTGGAGTATGAGGTTCAGAGGGTTGTGAATTTTCATAGGGTCCAAAATTCGCTCCAATACCTCTTCCACTGCAGGGGATATGGAGCAGGGGAGAGATCCTGGGTCCCAGCTCAAGATGTGAAGGCTGATCGAATAGTCAGGGCCTTCCATCTAAAATTTCCTGCGAAGCCTGCGAAGCCTGGGTGTCTGGTGGCCCCGATTAGAAGAGGGAGTACTGTAAGGGTTCCACACCTCAGTGTATCTGGGATGCAGTTACTGACAGCACATATGTCCAATCTGGTACAGGGGGGTGATGAAGCAGTCAGTTCTTTGATTGACAGCTCAGTCATCCAGTCTGATGCAAGGGCATGCTGAGCTGTTGGTGTGTTGATTGACAGCTCAGCCATCCAATCTGAGACTGGGAGGCGCTGGCATTCTCCAGGTGTTCATTATCCCAGGTGATTACCAGGCTACTTAACTGGCCTGTTTCTCTCAGACCTCAGCCAGACGTACATTCATCTGGTGTGAGGTCAGTTTCTCTTTGCCTTGTGGTCTGTGAATTGATCTTCTTTTTCCTGACATTGGACCTTGTTCTGACCATCCGTCTGTTTAACCCCTTCTGCTCTGATCCACTCTCCTCCTGGTATTCTCACAAATGCAACATTTTCTGACTACGCCTTTGTCTCTTCCTTCTGTTTATTACGTACCCTCCTGGCTTTTGACTTCGGACTCCTTGACTATCCTGTCTCACGGCTTGGCTGTGAAAAGTGACTCAGCATCACACTATGTCTGGGCATTTAGGGGTGAGAATTCTTTTCTACATTGTCAGCCAATTAATCTTTTGATATGAGTATGCTCTACAGAACGAAACTAAGCGGTGATTGTCAATGGTCAAATTGATTCGTAACTATGGCCCTCCATCAACACATGAGGCAATAACGCCTTCTCATGTGGGAAAAGCAAACTGGACAGCAATATGAGCAAATTTTAATTATTCCTACTGCCCCTTCTCTATTTGTTTTTCTGGTAACCCGGCAACATTCTCAATTAGTAACTGGTGGGTGTCATCATCATCATCATCAACTATTGCTTGTCAAAATCCAAATAATCCTCTGCTCTCATCTCAGACATTCCATCAGTTATCCATACCTGATTCTGTGGAAAAGAAAAAAGTTTAATCTCCCAGTCATACACTTGTGTGTCAACTCAACTCCCACTTATGTTTGCTGGTGGTGCCATCACTGCTGTACCAGTTAGTGCCTTCTATTGCCTTTTGAGAAATTATATTATGGTGCTCAGCCTTGCTGAAAGATACCTAGTCGTCATTATTTTTCACAGAAATTAGAACGTGGGCCACTATCTTGACTTGGCATTGAGCTTCAAAGGACACTGCATTATAGAAGCATGGATCAACAATTATGAATATGTATAGTATATGTGTTTCAAAGTCCACTGGGTCAATCTTTTGAGTGGCAGCGATACACTCCTGCAACAAGGACAGAAAATAAAATCTCCACGATTGGCCACTATGTCTAGTTCCACTTCCAGGAATAGCTTATCCACCCCATCCTATACCTCTTCAGCATTCTCCTCATTGGATATGACCCCATCTACAACAGAAAAAGGGCACACTGTTACATTCACTTTAAGGGGTTTAGGGATTGGCGAGCTTGTTACAGTGCTGCATTTATAGGGGTTGTCTGGTCATATGATACAAATAACCTATTTTTAGCATAAGTCATCAATATCAGTTTGGTGGGGTTCCAATATCCAGAACACTGACCAATCAGTTGCCATTAGCTCCAGCAGAGGCCATATGTAATCAATTAAGATGAACTACACAGTTCCATTCAATGTAGTGGCTGCTGTTGAGTACTGCAGATCAATACTTAGCGGCGGGTAATTGAAATTGAATGCAAACTCCAAATTGAATGAAGCTATGCAGTGCAGCTCCATTCAATGTTTACAAGCCCTCGCATGACTCTGTCAGCAGAAACATGGAAAAATTATAGCTCTCAAAATATGGCGATGCAAAAACTAGTTTTTGCAAAAAAAACTGTCTTTTTGTGTCTGACAGCAGCCAAACATAAAAAACAATATAAATCTGGAATCGCTGCAATTGCACCGACCCAAAGAATAAAGTTGTCTATTCACTTATGCCTCATGAGGAATGGCGTAAAAAATAAATGAAACCAATTCTTCACCTGCTGTTGATTTTTCATTCTGTTTCCCAGAGATTGTAGTAAGGACCAGTGCACATTTATCCTGCACTCTACGCTGAACGCTTACACTGCGTTTTCCATCTAAACATCTGAAATATGCAATACAGATGGAACCCCCGACGGAAGATTCCCCTTAATGAGGCAGATGGAGGCACTGTGGACGCGATCTGGCTTATGACAGTTTCCGTCTTTTTAGGCGTGCATAAAAGCGCGGTCCCCCATAGTTTCATGCACTTCTGAAAAGAAGGACACTGCTGAACAGAGGCCAGACGGAGTCCAGAGTAACTCTGTTGCCTCACTATAGTGAATGGATCCCTCGGTAGTTTTATCTGAATCACGTCACTCAGAGATTTAGATGGAAATCCCGATGTAAGTACTCAGCGTAGAGCGCCGGATGAATGTGATCCCAAAGGTTATGTAAAGTGTTCTCAACCAAAGCTTCAACTCAATCCACAAAAAAAGCCCCACTCAGGTCCATCATCTGTCAATGAGAATATATGGGGCTTCCATTTTATTGGTAGTACAAAGGCTCTGGAAAAGCGCTAAGGCTGCACTCCCAAATCCAAATGCTCCTCTCTTCTTGGCCCCACAGTGTGCCTAAACTACATTTAGTGTCCACATGTTTGGCAGGGGTATAATTTCCAAAATAGGGTTACTTGAGGGGGGATTCTGCTTTTCTAGCACTTGGGAGCTCTGAATATGGAGTCCGCAAACTATTCTAGGAAAATCTGCACACCAGGAGGCAAATAGTGCTCAATCCCTCCCGAGTATCTCCATGCGGCTAAGCAGTACTGTAGAGCCACAAATGGGGTATTTCCTCATTCAGCAATAATTGTGTGACAAATTTTAGTGCCATTTTTACTCATTTCCCCGTGTGAAAATGTAAAATCTGGGGCTGAAACAAATATTTTTGTAGCAAAAATGCAATTATTCTTTCTTCTTTGCCCAATGGTAAACAATTATGTGACACACCCGTGGTTTCAATATGATGACTGTATCCCTAGATGAATTAATTGAGAGGTGTAGTTTGTAAAATGGGGTCACTATGGGGGTTCTGCAGTTCTGGCACCTCAGGGGCTTTCCCAGTGGGTCATGGCACCCACAATCTATAAAAGTAAAATCTGTGCTATAATATGGTGCTCCTTCTCTTCTGAGCTTTGCACTGTGCCTCAAAAGTAGTTCCCGATTATATGCAGGGTATTGATGCAATCAGGAGAAATTGCTTAACAAACTGTGAGGTTCATTTTTTTCTATTAGCCCTTATAAAAATTAAAAATTTGGGGCTAAAGCAACATTTTAGCTGTAAAAATATAATTATTCTTTCTTCACTGCCCAATAGTATAAATTTCTGTGAGGCACATGTGGTGTCAACATGCTCACTGCACCCCTAGATTAATTCATTGAGAGGTGTAGTATGTAAAATGACATCACTTATGGGGTGTTTCTGCTGTTCTGGCACCTCAGGGGGTCTACCAAGTTGAAATGGCACCCTCAAACAATTCCAGCAAAATCTGATATGTCGCTTCTTCCTTTCTGAGCTTTGCACTGTGCCTCAAAAGTAGTAAAAATTAGAAATTGCTGATCAACTTTCAACCCTTCTAACGTCCTAACAAAAAAAATTATGTTTCCAAACTTGTGCTGATGTAAAGTAGACATGTGGTAAATTATATGTATTAGCTATTTTGTGTGATATAACTCTCTGGTTTAAGGGCATAAAAATTCAAACTTTGAAAATTGCAAAATTTTCTAAATTTTCACCAAATTTTAGATATTTTCACAAATAAATACAAGTCATATCGAACTAATTTTACCACTATCATGAAGTACAATATGTTACGAAAAGACAGTCTCAGAATCAATGGGATCCATTGAAGCATTCCAAAGGTATCAGATTTAAAAAACGAGGCTCGGTCATTAACATACAAAGTGGTTCGGTTTGGTCCTTAAGGGGTTAAAGCAAAAAGGAGTGGATACAAATTTTGATTTAAAATATGCTACATTGTATTTTTAGAAGTTACTGTTTACCAGGTACTGTAGTTTTTTGATTATGAACAGTCCAGGGAACTGGAAGTGAACTTGTTGGTTTAAAAAAATCAATAATTGTCTAAATTAGATTTGGGACATTGACACCGGTTGACTTGAATAGCAAAAGCCGTTTTAGGATTTTGACCCAGAGCAGGATTGTGGCAGATTAATTTGTCAAAGTCCTCTGTAAGGTATTTCACATAACTGACAAGAACATTACATTGTATGTATGAGACATATATGCTTTAAAGCAATACTATATATATGAAAAGAAGCCCAAATTGCACACAATATTACAAGAGCTCTGAAATATTTTATCACTTATAAAACATGAAAAAAATGTATTTGTGATTTCTTTACAGTTGCAAACCGCTTCTTTGACTTGTCCAATGTATAAAAATTTAGCACTAAAGCCTTTGGATGATGTAGCCATAGGACAATGGGCTGCGGCGTTTCAGGTTCTACAGTCAGATCCCTCAAACAATCCATAAAAAATTGCTATCATGCTATCACTTGTAGCAAGTGAGTATATAGCATAAGAGATCTTCAAGCTGCTTTCTTACTTGAGAAACTACAAGTATCAGCATTACTCAAGATTTCATTTTACATTTTGCCTTATAACCTTGTTCAAAACAGCATGAGAGCAGCAGATGCAGACTATTGTGTGCATACTATACAGCATAAAATATCAGCAATCAATTGTAGGTGGAAAAATGTAACATGCTAGCAAATAATGTCTAGAAAATCTAACAAGGTATATCAGACTATTTAATGTTAGACAAAAACAATAACCATACTAAATGCTTGAAAACTGTAACATGTTCCTGTCTGATTCAAAAGCTGGATGTTAAGCTGTTATTTCCCCAGATATGCATTGGACAAGGACTGCAGCATCCTCCTGTGGTCAAGTGAGAAAAATGTGTTTTTGTCAAATTAAATTAACTTTTTACAGATAATCAAATGTACAGCTAATATGTTCCTGTCTCAATTCTCAATAATTGTTATCTACAAAGAAGCTTTATGGACATTTATTGTGTGCAAAAATTGACAAGCAAGGGTAAGAGAGCTGAATTTTTGCCCACGGTAAAATATGTTTATGAGTTTCTCTAATTAATTAGTGCTGTAAACACATTTTTAGAGTTTTTTAAGTCTTTTCAGACAAAAAGAAGATCTTTTTTTCCCTGCGGAAATTGCCAGAAATCCTCAACAGAAGCTGAAAAGCGTATCACATTTGCATAGCACTGCTGCAAATCTGGAACAAATCAGCCTGCTTTGCACATGTCCTAAAGCCAGCCAGACACATATACATTTGCTCTGTTTAGAGCTATTTCTTCTCTTGCCACCTTTTACATGTATGTATGGTCTACGGTAAACGAGCATTTTTTTGTTTCAATGCTTAATGCACCAATACAAGCCATCCAGTTACAGTACGATTGGCTATTCATGAGGAATACCATGGACAGCAGTTAAAGTAGGAAGCCCAATTAACAACTATTGAAAATCAATGAGTCAGACCAGAGGAGACTAACAAAACAATATTTAAAAAATAAAAAAATTCCCAGTGTTTATCATTGTCTGCAGCAATTACATCACATCGACAGTGCTGCAGCCAATAACTGAGGTTATGCCAATTTGTCTAACCTCACTGATTGGCTGCAGTGCTGTTGACATGACGTCATGCTGCAGACAATAACAGACATCGAGTGCAGTGGCAGAGACTCAGTGTTGGACCAAGGGAGGGTGACCAAAACATCTTGTAATTATTTATTTTTTTGCAAACTGCTGCCAAGGCAAGATAGTTTTCTGAAACCGGAAAACCCATTTAAAGCAAGCTCCTGGACTCCAGTGCAAAATCTGTAACACAGTTCTACTTACAACATATGTTTTATAAAACTAGCAGACCTGCTTCTGTCATGAGGCAAGATGAATATCACACCTCAGGTAGCAGTTAAGTTGTCTGACATGGGGCAGCAAAATGTTGCACACTTTGTAGCAGAAAGCATCAGTGTCTGTGTTTAGTGGTGGCAGGAGTGACCAGGATATGTTCAGTGTCATAAGTCTGGGCTGGTAGCACTGCAGTTAGCACTGTCTGGAGGGTGCACTCTGATTGTTCACGTAAGCTGGACCTTCTGATGCGCATCTTGGTCCTAATGTGCTGTGTCTCTGACTGCCTTCAGACATGACCTGACTTCAAGAGGTTTGTTCTGCCAACTGCCAAATGTAAATCATTGCTGGCATCCACCTGAAAAGAGCACGTTGATTCTTGCTTATTGTTACCTTACTGGTAATTTTGACAGTGTAGGTAGGAATCTGATGGCTGATGCTTATTATTTTAAGATCAATAAATGTAGACATGCCATAGTTTTTGGTGGGGGAGTGAAATCACGTAGCATATTATACATACCTCACTAGGATGTATTGTACAGTGGGTATGAAAAGTCTACACACCCTTGTTAAAATGCCAGGTTTTTGTCATGTAAAAAATACCAACAAGATCCATTTGAGAACTTTTTCTAACTTTAATGTTACCCAGAATCTAAACAAGCTGAAATCGTTAAAAGATTAGCTGTCCTAGTAGGATTTTCCTGACATTTTTTACTTGCATTTTAAACCCCAAGCAATGGTCCATAAACAGCTTACTATACAGCAAAAGGATCTCATTGTTTAAAGTTATCAATCAAGAGAAGGGTGCCCAAAAATTTCCAAAGAATTAAATATATCATGAAACACTGTAAAGACAGTAATCAAAAAGTGGCTTAAATTTGGCACAACAGTAACAGTACCTAAAACTAGACGTCCCTCAAAAATTGATGAAAAAATAAGAGGAAAATTTGTCCAGGGGGGTGGCAAGAAACCAACATTAAACTGCCCAATGCAGGTTGTGTACCACAAAGCAATCTCCCATATTCTTCATATGTCTGGCCTGTGGCATTGGGTGGCTGAAGTCTTTTCTTACAAAGAAAAACATCCAAATCCTGCCATACTTTTACAAAACCTACATCAACTGCAAAAAGCATGTGGGAAAATGTGTTATGGCCTGATGTGACCAAGGTTGAACTTTTTGCCCATAATTCCAAAAGGTATGTTTGGTGCAAAGCCAACACTGTACATCACCAAATGGTGGAGGTGGAATTTTGGTTTGGGGCTGTTTTTTTTGGCACCTGGAGCTGGGACTTTAGTCAAAGTGGAGGGAATTTTGAACAGTTTCAAATATAAGTCAATTTTGCATCAAAACCTTTAGGTTTCTGCCAAAGTGCTGAAGAACAAGATAAATTTCATCTTTCAGCATGTCAAAGGCCCTAAGTATACCTCCAAATCAACAAAAGAATGGTTTTGCCAGAATAGAGCAAAGTTTTGAAATGATGCAGACAAAGTCTAGACCTGAATCCAATTGAAAATTTGTGGGTTGACTTGAAGAGGACAGTACACAGGAGATAACCTCGGCATATGACAGATTTGGAGAGCTACTGGAAGGAATTGCCAATTGTAGATGTGCCATGCTGATAGACTGCTATTCAAAAAGACTGAATGCTGTCATAAATTCAAAGGGTAGCTCAACAAACTATTAGATTAAGGGTGAGCATTTTCATGCAACCACATTAATGTGGTTATGTATTTTCCTTTTTCCGTCCGAAAAGATTCCAGTTTGTTTTTAAATTGAATTGCACAGATTATAGGTGACATTAAAGGTGGATGTTTAACCTATTAGTATTTTCATAATGGATTGTTCTGTCTTTTTTCACAATTGAGCTTTCACTTAAGAGATTACGTGACTGTGTTTTTTTTAGATCCTGCTCATAACCTCAGAATTAGTCTGAAGTGTCTAACCACTAGTGACTTTGCTTTTATCTCTTCTTTTGTTGTCATGTCCTGGGGGCAGAAAATCCTAAAGGGAGGGACATCTTTACAGCATTCTAAAATTATTACATAGTTCTCATACCATGGTTATGTCATCTTAACTGTGTGTACAATGCCTTAGCCTGTCTAAGGATAACTGGTTTCCATTTATAGGTATATGCTTGGTCCATAAAAAAATGAACAGATATCCTTTTGGAAAAACATTTTTAAGCATGAATACGTCATTCAGTGACTCATTGCTCTGTAAGTTTATATGATGTGATTGTCTTGAGGTTTAAAATGTGTTTGTGTCACTATAAATATATAAAGTATATATGTTTACATGCATATGTATATAAATATATATATATAAATATATATATATATATATATATATATATACTGTATTTTTATATATTATACATATATTTCAAGACTGAAATTGCAGCAAGAAGTAAAAGTGATGGGTTTATACAAATTACTCCATAGACATGTAAATGATAGACAAATGATAAGAAAAATAGAAACAACATTTTCAAAACATCATGGTTTATTCAATATATTTGCCACGCACAGAAATACACTCACTTACACACCTTGGCATGCTCTCAATGTAGGTCTGCTGTGCTGGGAGCTCTGATACCACATGCAACAGCTCAAACTGCTTTTCTGCTCACCCACACTCAGGTGGCACAAATATCAGCTTTGTAGACTACTATTGCTAGAAAAATTTGATAGTTGATGAAATTAAGTTCAGGCTTGCTGGGGTCTGGGAGCCCTACTACTACAGGCAACATACATGAAGGAGACAACTTGGAGCCCAAACATTTCCAAAAATTAGGGGCAGACATCACTAAAGTGGCATCAATTTCCCCAGAGTAGAAATAGTATATAGTATAATGGGGCTCTGACACCCCTTCCACTACATGCAACCCACCAGATGTAGACCCAACTTGGAGTCTCCACATTTTGGAAAATTATTAGTAACATCAGGAGCAGTAGCAACAGCAGGCACAGAAGCCACGACAAAGGTGTCACAGACTGCAATAACGAGAGATCAATGCAGCACATTAAAACTTCACCATTGCCTAGTCTGCCCAGTCTGTGACTGGGGTGTAAAGGTCATTGGAGATCCATGACTTGTTCATATTGATGAACGTTAGGAGGTCTACACTTTCAGGGGACAACCGGATGCGCTTATCCGTCAGGACACCACCAGCAGCGCTGAAGACACGTTCTGAGAGAATGGGTGATGTTGTCTGCGACATGCTAGTGTAGTGAAGGTACAGCTTTCTTAGAGAAATAATGGCGACTGGGCAACTGGCACTGGGAGACTGCGACGGCCATCAGCTTCGGAAACCGTTTGTATCCACCAGGCGGAAAGGCAGCATTTCCGTGGCCAACAGATTGGAGATGGTGAAGTTAAAGCTCTTAGCTTTGGCATGTGTAGAAGGAAACCATATTTTACAGGATCACAACTGCAGGACAGAGGGCTGGCTGCTGTGCTGAGAGAGGGTGGAGTAGGATGAACACAACAAACTGCTGGACTGTGAGTGAGGTGCAGGCGGAGAGGTTATGGTGGATTGAGAAAGATGTATGCTCGGTGTCTGAGATCAGTCAAACATAGCAGGCTTATCCACTTCTGTAAATGCTGATGGGCTCTCACTCACCCCCGCTGTAGTGGGTAAACAAGTGAAGGTTCTTTGGTTGTAGACCTGTGTGAGAAAACCTGCTATGGTGACAGAGGAGGAAGAAGCAGCAGATGTGGTTGATGGGGCAGCCAGTGATTGGCGAGGCCCCCTAGTCCACATTTTAGTGCAGTGAGATTCCCAGACTAACGAATGTTGATCGAACATGTGCCCGTTCATGCATATAGTAGTCAAATTATTGCAATTTTTGCCTCTACTGAGTAATAATTACAAAGTTGGCAGATAATGTGGTCTCAAAAAAGGCCTAGGCTAGGCAACCCTTACGAACTGTAGACCCGCAGTCGCTGCTTTCCACAGCCCGAGTTGTGGAAGAGGATGCAGTGCTTGTCGTGGTTGCATCACTCCATGACTGTGCGGGAAGCGCACCTCCACCCGCCGGGGTTAATGCCTGGTGACAAGGGTCTGGATTCTGCTCAGACCCTACTTCGTCCTGCCCGGGATCCAACTGAAAAAATTTGGGGCATCGGTGCAGATGCTTTTCTCCTCTTGAGTCTGTGAATCCTTGGAGCAGACCTCTGATGCCCATGGAATAGAATGTGTGAACAGCTCTGCAGACTCGTTCATCTGTGGTTCCCCACAGTCAATTGGGCAGTTGGAGAGTTGTGACACAGGGGGAAACAGTTGTAATTGGGGTGCCACCTCTGAGAACTGTACTGTGTGTAATGTTAAGGTAGAGGAAGAGGAGGAGAGGCCACTTGATGCAGCACTTGCCATCCACTGGAGCACATGTTCTTTGTGGCCCTCATCTACAAGGTGTACCGCTGTGCGGCTGCCAAAGAAAGGGAGTCGAGTAGCCTGTCCAGTAACACAAGTTGCCGGTTGTCTTTGGATATAACAAGCCAGTGTTTTTTTAGTAGACCTTTCAGTAACATTACCACCTACCCCACGTACACCTCGAACACCAAGCCTATTTCCTCTTCCACCATGACCTCGCTCTCGCTTTTTCACACTCATTTTGGATGCACCCTTCCCCTCTTTTAACCAGCTGTTTCACAACCCTAGGCCTAGCCCTGTCAGTCACCTGTCACTAAATTAACAATCAGTGTTTATTTGCTGAGATAATGTGGTTGGACCACAGCATTAGCACAAAGGATTTAGATGCTGAAATGTGAACTGGTGGTGGGACCATACAATTAGCACAAAGGATTGATATGCTGGAAGGTTGATTTGACATATGATCCTATCTATCTCAACTACTTGACAATAAACTGCCTAGCTACCTATCTGACTACTTGCAGCAGCAGCCTCACTGCGCTATTACTGGTGCCGAAGCCAAATGATCTCTTTTTATATGGAGAGGGACATGTGACTTCAGTAGCCAATGACACAAGCTCTTGTGTCTGGACGTTGTGGATGGTTTCTGTGACCTGATTGGCTGCCGGAATCTCCAAACATTAGGTTAATTAAAAAAAAAAAAGAATAACAGTCTGCTGCTCCTCTGACCTCTCCCCATCCCATCCCCTCATCAAATACGTCCCCCAAGTCATCATACAGCACCACTATCTTAGCCAAAGTCCTAACAAAAGCATTAGCGGAGACTCGATCATTTACCTGACTTTGGCAGAATTTTGCAGATTATGAGGAAAATGCTCGGGAATCCGAACACGAATCTGAATGTGTAATGTTCGTGCCAACTTTGAGATTTGCAAACGTTTTCCTAACAAGTTCACTCATCTGTAGCTGGCAGCTCTATTTGCAATTGCCGACCATTAACATCTCAGATGTGTTTGATGAGAGACAAGTCTAAATATGCTGCAGGCCAAGATAGCATGGTTAGGCCAAAAAGACTGCTCCCAGTTGCAGGAGTAATAGGTTACCTGGCATTGTTCTGTTGAAAAACAGCTCCTGGTGTTCTTTGGAGAATTTGGAGTTCTACAACGAAATGTATATAGTGGTGAGCTGTTATTGGTCTTGAAATAAACACTAGAGTGGTCCGGCTACCATACACTATATAACCCCACATCATTATTGCTGTTACGGGTCTGGGTGGTGAAACCTCTGTGCTGAGATGTAAGGAGGGACCAGAGGGGCGTAACTAAGTGCCAACTCGGACCGACCCTGGCCACACGGCGACTTAGTCGACTCCGTGAACCAAGGAGGGAACGGGCAGGTGAACCAGGTGACACTCTGGGACGACCTTGTGTGAGAGCAGGCGACTCCCACGGGTCAGATGGCTGAACCTGACAGGTACAGCGGATGAGCACCGCAGGTAGCCTGACAGGTGATCTGGGTAGGCAAGCAGGTGGGCACAGCAGGTAACCTGACAGGTGATCCGGATAGGCAAGCCGGCGGGCACGGCAGGTAGACAGGCTGGCGGGTACGGCTGAAAGACAGGCAGTCACGGCTGATAGACAGGCTGGTGGGCACGGCTGATAGACAGAATGGTGGGCACTGGAACCTGAGGGCTGAGGAGAGTGTCAGCACACAAACAAAAACCTTGCACAGGCACCTCCATTTTGGAGGAGGTGCTTTAAATAGGAGTGGTCCTCAGACCATTAGCCGGGGACTCTTTAGGACGGCACGCGCGGCCGGTAAAAGAGGGAGGGAGCGTGTGCTCCCCAAGCACAGTGCTCGGGAAGCTGCGTGCGGTGCACGCTACAGCAGCAAGGGAGCTGGAGGACGCTGGAGCGGGACAGTGGCGGTGAGGGGAACAGCGTCTCTGCCCGGCAAGAGGCAGAGACGTCGACGCTAGAAATGCAGGAAAAGGATCGGTACAATGTTCCATCTTAAAGGTCTCTAGACCAATCTTTGGATATCATTTCATCCAATTGAAAAGTGGGACTCATCATTGAAAAGGATAGTCCTCCATTGTTCCAATCCACTCTCCAGTTTCTATCTGAAGACCACAAGGGCAACGCCGTGAAAAGACCTTAATGATGAAATTTCACACCGGTCCTACTCTCACGATTATGGTGTGATGTGGCATAATTTAAGGTTAGCCAGACTCCTCTAGTTTTCACTCCAGACACACTTGGTGTTTCATTGATTTGGTCATGAAACCAGTGATAAAGACATTTCTCCAAAGTGTCCCAGGTGATGTAGGGGCAGTTTTTCAATACAGCAACACTAGGCTTCATGTTGCTCATGCTACTGTGAGCAGTCTATGTGGTCTAAACATGTTACTATTGCTTGCAGCATCTAAAGTCTTGTCTCTCATTGAACACATCTGGGACGTCATCATTCGACAACTACATGTGACGCTAGTCACTAACTCACGAATTGACAGTGAGGCACATAGTCAGACGTTCCGGGGTCAATACCAAGAGAGTTCGTAGATACCATGGGAAAAGACAGAGGCATAAGTCAGGTCACAGTCCAGGGTCAATATCAAGAGAGCATGTAGATACCAAGGGAAAAGACAGAGGCATAAGTCAGGTCACAGTCCAAGGTCAATACCAAGAGAGAGCGGAACAAAGCTAAAGGACATGACAAGGGGGTAGTCAGAACATGGTCCAAAGGGTCAGGCAACAGAAGATCAGAACTCAGAATAACAGAATGAGGCAAACACTCAGCAGAAAGCACAAACTACGTCTGGCAGGGAACAGGGGCAGTCAGCTCAGTTAAATAGCTTGGGCAATCTCCAGAACACTGAACACCTGGAGAAGGTCCCGCACACCCCAGTCAAAGATTGGACAGCCGAGCTGTCAATCAAGGCACCAACAGCCCAGCTTGCCCCACACAGGATTGGACAGCCAAGCTGTCCATCAAAACACAGCATGAACAAGTTTCTATAGGACAGCATATCAATCCCACACTGAGTGCATGAATCATGACACTTCAAAGGGAATTGCCAGGAGCAGATATTGTTGATATGCATGACCATGTGCATTCAGTGTTGCAGAATATTCTTCATACAACCTTTAATATCCTCAATTATAGCATGCAAACTTGTCTAGGAGCATGTATTTCTTCTCATGGAGTCATACTCGATACCAGTGAAATTGAGATGCTATAAAAATTTAATTTCCATTTTTTTTTCATCATTTTATTATTAATAGTATGTCTATCCATCCTGTGATTTCCATTTTTTCACAACTTTCCATTCTTGGTGTTGCAGTTTCAATGATGAAGAATATGCATACACTATTTGCAATTATTAGGCAAATGAAATTAGTGTTTTTACCATATCATCGTGTTTATGAATATTTTTCAACTTCAAGAACTATAAGTTTGAATACTTATTAGATTACATAGTTACATAGTTAGTAAAGCCGAATAAAGACTTGCGTCCATCAAGTTCGACCTGTTAGTTCTGTAATTGCTAAAGTTGATCCAGAGGAGGGCAAAAACCCCAAATGATTTGGCCAATCTTCACCTGAGGAAAAATTCCCTCCCGACTCTGAAACCAGCAGTCAGAATAAATCCCTGTATCAACCTACTATTTTATTTTATTTTTAAGTATATGCTGAAATCTGCCTGGTATCTAGAAAAGCATCCAGTCCCCGCTTGAACTGGTTTAGTGAATCCGACATTACCGTCTCCTCACTCAGTAAATTCCATATTCTCACGGCTCTTACCGTAAAGAACCCCTTCCTATGCTGGTGCTGAAACCTTTTCTCTTCCAGTCTTAGTGAGTGCCCTCTTGTTACCGTAATATTCCTCCTTTTGAACAAATCCCTGGCAAGGTCTCTATACTGTCCCCTAACATATTTGTACACATTTATTATGTCCCCCCTCAACCTTCTCTTTTCCAGTCTGAATAGTCCTACTTTTGCCAACCTCTCTGGGTATTGCAGTCCCTCCATTCCCTTTATTAATTTTGTTGCCCTCCTTTGTACCTTTTCAAGCTCATTTATATCCTTTCTATATATTGGGGCCCATAACTGAGCACAGTATTCCAAGTGTCGTCTTACCAGTGCTTTGTACAGTGGAAGAACAATGTTCTCCTCCTTTGCAGCTATACCTCTTCTGATACATCCCATTACCCTGTTTGCCCTTACAGCAGCCGCCTGACTTTGGGCACTCCAATTTAGTTTGCTATCAATCAAGATGCCCAAGTCCTTCTCCATCTCTGAATTCCCCAATGATTTCCCATTCAGTGAGTACTGGTGACTTCCATTTTTCCTTCCCATATGTATGACCTTACATTTCTCCTCGTTAAACCTCATTTGCCATTTAATGCTCCACCTACCCAGCTTATCCAAATCCCTCTGTAGGTCTGCACTGTCCTCTTTTGTATTAATTGTTTTACATAACTTTGTGTCATCTGCAAATGTTGATATTTTACTATTTATCCCGTTGACTATGTCGTTAATAAAGATATTAAATAACATTGGGCCTAGTACAGACCCCTGTGGTACCCCACTAGTGACGCTTACCCAATCTGAGTATATTCCATTTATAACCACCCTCTGCCTTCTATCCTTTAGCCAGTTAGCTACCCACTTGCAGACATTTTCCCCCAGCCCCATCATTCTCATTTTGTATACCAACCTATTATGTGGCACGCTATCGAACGCTTTTGAGAAGTCGAGATACACGACATCCACTGGTTCCCCCTGATCTACTCGAGAGCTAACCTCCTCGTAGAAGTCAATCAGGTTAGTTTGGCAGGAGCGATTCCTCATGAATCCATGTTGGTTCGGGGTTAATAGATTATTAGCATCAAGATGCTCCATGATTGCCTCATTAATAAAGCCTTCAAAAATTTTGCCCACAACGGACGTCAGACTCACCGGCCGATAGTTTCCGGCGTCACTTTTCGCTCCCTTTTTGAATATTGGCACTACATTCGCCTGTCGCCAATCAAGTGGTACAGACCCAGTCTCAACAGAGTCCTTGAATATAAGATATAACGGTCTGTCTATCACATTACTTAGTTCCCTTAGTACCCGTGGGTGTATGCCATCAGGTCCTGGTGATTTCATTATTTTAATGTTACTGAGGCGTTTCTGTACCCCAGCTTGGGTTAGATTTGTCATACTTAGTGGAGGATTAAGCTTGTCACTTCTCATTTCTCCTGTTAGTTCGATTTCCTTTGTGAAAGTTGACGAAAAAAATTTATTTAATAGATTAGCTTTATCCTCATCTTTCTCTATGATTTTGCCTTCATCACTTTTTATCGGTCCAATATTATCCGATTTAATCCTTTTACTATTTATATACGTAAAGAACAGTTTGGGATTTGATCTTCTTTCCCTAGCAATACGTCTCTCTGTTTCCTCCTTCGCTATTTTTATTTGTTTTTTGCAGGTTCTCGTTTTTTCCTTGTAACACATTAGTGCCTCCTTACTGTTTTCCTGTTTTAATCTCTTGAATGCCTCTTTTTTGCTATTTAACGCCCCTTTTACGTTCTTGTTCAACCATATTGGTTTCCTCTTATTTCTGGCCCTTTTATTCCCATACGGTATATACCTCTCGCACTGAGTATTCAGAATTATTTTGAAGGTTTCCCATTTACTATTCGTATTCCTTTGATTAAGAACTTTGTCCCAGTCTATAAGTTGAAGGTTTTCTTTCAGCTGATCAAACTTCGCCCTCCTAAAGTTTAATGTTTTAGTTGTTCCCTTATTGATAACCCTACTGAAGGGCATTTTGAAATTGATAATATTATGATCGCTATTACCTAGGTGCCCCCCTATCTGTACCTCAGTTATTCTATCAGGCCTATTAGTCAATATTAAGTCCAACACGGCCTTCCCTCTCGTTGGTTCCTGCACTAGTTGGGAGAGATAATTATCCTTGATATTTGTCAAGAACCTTTTTCCTTTCTGCGATCTACAGGTTTCTGTTTCCCAGTCAATATCCGGGTAGTTGAAGTCCCCCATTACAATCACCTCATTATGTTTTGCTACTTTGTCTATTTGTCCTAATAGCAGTTTCTCATTCTCCTCTGTTATATTGGGTGGCTTAAAGCAGACCCCCAGTAATATTTTATTATTATTTTTTGCCCCCTCTATCTCTACCCACATGGACTCGACCCCCTCTTCTCCCTCTCCTATATCTTCCCTTAGTCTGGGCTTTAGACGTGACTTTACATATAAGCAGACTCCTCCGCCCTTCCCCTGTTTCCGGTCCCTTTTAAATAAACTATAATCTGTTAAATTTACCGCCCAGTCGTAGCTATCGTCTAGCCAAGTCTCTGTTATACCTACGATGTCATACCTCTCCTCCGATATAAGTGCCCGCAGCTCATCCGCCTTATTGCTCAGGCTTCTTGCGTTGGTCAGCATGCAAGATAAAACTTTGGGGTTATTTAGCATCCTATTCTTCTCTAACGATCTAACTGTACTATCCCCACCCCCCTCTCCACCCTCATTATATTCACTTCTCCCCTTCCCCCTTGCTTGCCTCACATCCCACCTATTTCCTTGGTTTCCCCCCCCCGTCTCTAGTTTAAAAACTCCTCCAACCTATTAGCCATCTTCTTCCCCAGCACCGCTGCACCCTCCCCATTGAGGTGCAGCCCGTCCCTACGGTAGAGCCTGTAGCCGACAGCGAAGTCGGCCCAGTTCTCCATGAACCCAAACCCTTCTGCCTTGCACCAACTCTTTAGCCACTTATTCACCTCCCTAACCTCCCGTTGGCGCTCCTGTGTGGCTCGCGGGATTGGTAGTATTTCTGAGAAAACTACCTTGGAGGTCTTTGCCCTAAGCTTCCTACCTAGATCCCTGAAATCATTTTTAAGGACCCTCCATCTACCACTCACTTTGTCATTGGTGCCAATGTGGACCATGACCGCTGGGTCTTCGCCAGCCCCACCCAGTAACCTGTCAACCCGATCCGCGATGTGCCGGACTCGAGCGCCAGGGAGGCAGCACACCGTTCAGCGATCCCGGTCTTTGTGACAGATTGCCCTGTCTGTCCCCCTAATAATAGAGTCACCCACTACCAGGACCTGTCTAGCCTGCCCTACACTTCCCCCCTCCCCCTCATTACTGGAGCATACACTCCCCCGGCGGTCAGAGGATCTGTCGTGCTCCAATAATGCCGGTTCTGAACCAGCCTTCCTATACTTCTTCCCTCTATTCCTTCTAACTGTTACCCAGCTCCCTGCCTGTTCAGCCTGCGCTTCCCCACTAAGCTCCACCCCCATTGTTGACCCATTGAGTGTCTGCTCGGTGAGCAGCAAACTCCGTTCCATGTTGTCGATGCTCCTCAGTACCGCTATCTGAGCACTTAGATCCAGGATTTGGGCTTCCAAGTGCACGATATGCTCACATCTCTCGCAGCAGTATGGATCCCTGAGCGGTAGCTCAGGGAATGCATACATTGCGCAAGATGTACACTGCACGGCTCCGGCCAACATGGACGTCATTCTAAATATGGGGATACAGTCAGTATATATGTACAAGTACAAAACACAATTATTTATATATAGGTGTATGGACGGGGATCAATTAGGGATGTGCAAGTGTATCGATTAGATATCGACGCGGGATCCGTTAAGTATGGACGGGGGATCAATTAAGTATCAATTAAGTGTGGACGCGGGATCAGCTGAGTGGGTCAGGTGGATTAATTAAGTATGGACGGTGTGTCAATTAACTATGGACTGGGATCAATAAGTATGGACTGGGGAAATAATTAATTGTGGACTAGGGAATCAATCAATTAATTATGGACAGGGGGTTTAATTAAATAGGATGGGGGGTAAAGCAAATAAATAGGTATGGACTGTGGGTCAATTAACTAAGGACTGGGGATCAATAAGTATCAATAATATCAATAAATATGGACTGGGGAAATAATTAATTGTGGTCTGGGGAATCAATCAATTAATTATGGACAGGGGTTAATTAAATATGGTGGGGGATAAGGCAAATAGATAGGGACTGGGGATGAGTAAAAGTGGACAAGGGGAATCTATTAAATAGGACAAGGGGGATCAATCAATTATGGGCTGGGGGGGTCAATCATTTAAATGTGGTCAGGGGGATCACTTTAATATGGACGGGGGGTGGTCGGGGATCAATTAAATGAGGACGGGGGGGTCAATTTAATGTGGTCAGAGGGATCAGTTAAATATGGACGGGGGTGTTCAGGGGAATCAATTTAAATATGGACGGGGGTGATCAATTAAATATGGACGGGGGGGTAATCAATTAAATATGGACTAGGGAATACAATACAATTACAATACAGATACAAATACAATACAGTACAGTACACACTTGGGTTCAGTAGGGACGCTTATCGCGGCCTCCTGCCCCTCACTCACCTCCTCTAGGGACGCTGCTCGCTATCACAGCGCGCTCGACCCTCCGGTCGCCTCTTACCGGTCCTCCTGATCACCTCCTGGTCACCACCACCTGGCACCCTCCGCCGGCCAGCACTGCACGCTGCCACAGCGCTCTCTTGCGCTCGTCCCTCCGGTCGCCTCCTACTGGTCCTCCCGGTCCGCTCGGTCACCTCCGCCTGGCTCTCCTCCCTTCCCAGGAGCTCTCTCCACACACAGCACAACTCTTGCAGCACACGGCAGGCTCCGCCTCCACCACTTCCTGTCAGGCCTCCTCCCACTTCCTGTCAGTGTTGTTCCTGTCAGATGAAGCAAATCAGGTGATGTGCATTTGATAAATGGAGGGTGAGGCCTAAGGATATCAACACCCTTTATCAAATGGGCCATAAAAGGGATTGATCTGACTCTGAAAAGTCAAAAATTGTTAAAAATTTTACAGAGTGTTGCAGCATTCATGAAATTGCTAAGATATTGGAGCGTGATCACAAAACCATCAAAAGATTTATTGCAAAAAGTCAATGGTGTTGCTAAAAACCCGCTGAGTAAAAAAGATGCTCATTAATAGAGATGAGCGAACATGTTCAGAAAACATTCAGTTTTTTCAATTTCAGCACAAACATTGCACATTCGGATTCATGATCGGACACTCAAGAGTTTTTATTGAAAATCGGCCCACAAAAGTGAGTAAATGATCATGCTTCCACTACTGTATTCTTTAGGACTTTGGCTAGAGTAGGTTTGATGTATGATGAGCGGGGGGAATGTGTTTGATGAGGGGAGGGGGTGGGGAGAGGTCAGAGTAGTGGTAAGCTGTTAATCTTATTTTTTTTTCTTAACTTAATGTGTGCAGATTGTGCAAGCCAATCAGGGCGCAGGACCCATCCACAATGTCAAGACACAAGGGCTTCTGTCATTGGATGCTGAAGTCACATGTCACTCTTCATAAAAAGAGCAAACATGTTACTTTAGCACCATTTTGTCAGTTTTACAGTGCAGAGAAGCTGCTCCTCAGGCTGCTCCTGGATCCAGAGAGATTTGAGATATTTACGAGGGTCAGTCAATAAGTAATGCCTCCTATTTTTTTTCTCCTTTTAATTGGCAAGAAATTCAAATGCAATTACATAGGTTGAAAACCACAACATTAGCGATTAATTTGTCACTTTTTAATATAATCTCCATCCATTTCCACAGTCTTGGTCCACCGTTTAACAAGGGCATGTATTCCAGCATGGTAAAAAGCATTCTTGGGACCCACCGTGCACAAACTTTTCTGTATCCCAGTTGCCCAATAATTTTCATCACACTGCTTTTACTGTGGCAGACAATGCCACACAATTTATCTGCAGTCACCCGGCGGTCACCACGAATGATGTAATCGACTCGATGAATGTTACTTGGAGTCACTGCGGTTACTGGCCTGCCACTCCGCATTTTGTCAGCCAACGGTGATGGCCCTTCAGCAATGTTACAGCGATGAACCCATCGTCTAACAGTACTGACA
This sequence comes from Phyllobates terribilis, assembly GCF_046119375.1. Taxonomy (NCBI): domain Eukaryota; kingdom Metazoa; phylum Chordata; class Amphibia; order Anura; family Dendrobatidae; genus Phyllobates; species Phyllobates terribilis. Next base: position 257,495,571 of record NW_027362764.1, read on the forward strand.
TCCACTGTTGCATCACCGTGCACATTTTTCAGTCTCTCATGAATTCGAATGGGCGTTTCACCTTCTGCATGCAAGAATTCAATCACAGAACGTTGTCTAATATGAACATCGATGTCAGCCATTTTGCAAATGGATACAGTCCTGCCACCTGTTGGTGCAGGAAGTTGCAATTGCTGTGGATTGGAGAAGAAGGTTTTAGGAATTTTGCCAAATTCGAATATTTAACATAGCTACCTTATTTAAGGAGAAAAAAAATAGGAGGCATTACTTATTGACTGACCCTCGTAGCTAGGCACTTACTTCTCAGTCAGATAGTTTAGATAGATAGGGTACTGTCTGGCTGGGAAATCGACCTTCCAGCAGATCAATCATTTTTGCTATTAGTGTTGTCCAGACAGAGACAGCAGGCCACATTTCAGCATAGAACTCTGTTGTGTACTGATGATATTGTGCTCCATGCAGGAGTACACCTTTGAAACTCTAATTTTTTCTGTTACTATAGCTATACATACAGATGGCCACATCTGAGCTTGTAATTCTTTTGCACTGATATTCAGCTGTATCCAAGGCTTCACAGTAAAAAATCTATTTTTTTCTGTTACTACTGTGATACATACAGCAGGCAACATCTCAGCTTGTAATTTTTTTGTGGTGAGATTCAGCTGTATCTAGAGCTCGTCCACAGTAAAAAATCTATTTTTTTCTGTTACTAATGTGATACATACAGCAGGCCATATCTCATCATCAAATTTTTTGGCTAATATTCTCCTGTATACAGGGCTTTGCAGTAAAAAATCTAATTTTTTGTTACTAATAGTGTGCTCCAACCACACTATCTGAGCAACATGTGTGGTAAAAAGCGAGGTCATGGTGGAAGGGGGAATAGGCTTGGTGTTCAAGGTGTACGTGGGGTTAGGTGGTAATGTTGGTGAAACGTTAGTGAATAAACACCGTCACATCTTATCCAAAGACAACTGTCAACTTCTGTCACTGGACTGGCTACTCCACTCCTTTTCTTTGGCAGCCGCACAGCGGTACACCTTGTAGATGAGGGCCACAACGAGTATGTGCTCCATTGGATGGCAAGTGCTGCATCAAGTGGCCTCTCATCCTCTTCCTCCACCTCAACATCACACACAGTACAGTCCTCAGAGGTGGCACCCCAATTACCCTTGTTTCCCCTCGTGTCACAACTATCCAGCCACCCTACTGACTTTAGGTAACCACAGACAAGCGAGTCTGCAGAGCTGTACACACTTTCTATGCCATGGGCATCAGAGGTCTGCTCCAAAGATTCACAGACTCCAAAGGAAGAAAGTATCTGCATCAATGCCCAAATTTTTTTTTTATGTTGGATCTGGGGGTCGGAAAAAGTTGGGTCCGAGCAGAATTCTGACCCTCGTCACCAGACGTTAAACCCCGGGGGATGGGGGAGTTGATCCTGATGAGACTCTGAGACTCATATACCTGAGGCTCACATGGACTGTACTGTGCTGTACTGTGCTGTCCGGGCAGGAAGAGGAGGAGGATGACTTTCATGTCAAGGAATGGGAGAACAGAGAGGATGATGATGAGGTTGTAGATCCCACCTGGTGTGAAGCCAGAAGCATGCAGCTGGGTAGCTCAGCAGAGGAGGTGGCAGAGGAGGAAGATGAGGAGGTTACTTTGTGGCCTACCATACAGACACAGAGTGATACAACCACGACAAGCAACTGTGGCTGTGGCCAATAGTGGTTGCAGGTCCACAGCTCACAGAGGCGGCAAGAATTGAATAGCTTGGGAGTTTTATGAGACCACAAAGGATAAGCCAAATCATGTTATCTGCCAACTTGACTACCAAGACCTTGCGACAACTTGGTGTAACCTATTCTCTGAATACTCTAGGCTGGGACCTCAGGCCATGACTAAGTCCAGGAAATCTCTGCATATGCGTGTGACGACTTTGCAATTACCTTACAATGCACACTGAGGGCCAGGGATGTCTCTTTCAGCCCAGGAAGTCAGTGCATGGTAGCAGCAAGAAGTGGTGCTGAGGACCATAAAGGGGATAAGCAAAGGTGAGTGGTGAGGTTAGTATTGTTTTTGGTGAGGTTAGTAACCTAGAATTAGCGCTCAGTAATTTTCATTTACTGATGTCCGTTTAGTAATTGTAGTTTCTGATGTGAAGAGGAAAATTCTTGTAGTACTTACAGTGGGGGATATAAGTATTTGATCTCTTGCTGTTTTTGTAAGTTTGCCCACTGACAAAGACATGAACAGTCTATAATTTTAAGGTAGTTTAATTTTAACATTGAGAGATAGAATATCCAAAAAAATCAAGAAAATCTCATTGCATAAATTAGATACATTTTTTTTGCATTTTGCAGTGAGATAAGTATTTAATCTCTCTGGCAAACAACACTTAATACTTGGTGGCAAAACCCATGTTGGCAAGCACAGCAGTCAGACATTTTTTGTAGTTGATGATAAGGTTTGCGCACATGTCAGGAGGAATTTTGGTCCTACTCCTCTTTGCAGATCTTCTCTAAATCATTAAGATTTTGAGGTTGTCACTTGGCAACTCGGAGCTTCAACTCCCTCTATAAGTTTTCTATGGGATTAAGGTCTTGAGACTGGCTAGGACACTCCATGACCTTACTGTGCTTCTTTTTGAGCCACTCCTTTATTTCCTTAGCTGTATGTTTTGGGTTATTGTCTTGCTGGAAGATTCAGCCATGACCCATCTTCAATGCTATTACTGAGGGAAGGAGGTTGTTGGCCTCTTGCAATACCTGACCCCATCCATGGTCCCTTCAGTACGGTGCAGTCATCGTGTTCCCTTTGCAGAAAAGAACCCCCAAAGTATAATGTTTTCCCCACCATGCTTCATGTTTGGGACAATGTTTCTTAGGGTTGTACTCATCCTTCTTCTTCCTCCTAACACGGCGAGTTGAGTTAATGCCAAAGAGCTCAATTTTTGTCTCATCTGACCACAGCACCTTCTCCCAATAACTCACAGAAACATCCAGGTGTTCAATGGCAAACTTCAGACAGGCCTGCACATGTGCCTTCTTGAGCAGGGGGACCTTGCGGGCAATGCAGGATTTTAAACCTTTAAAGTGTAATGTGTTACCAATGGTTTTCTTGGTGACTGTGGTCCCAGCTGTCTTGAGATCATTAACAAGTCCCCCCTGTGTAGTTTTAGGCTGATCTCTCACCTTCCTCATGATCAAGGATACCCCACAAGGTGAGATTTTGCATGGTGCCCCAGATCGATGTAGATTGACAGTCATTTTGTATTTCTTCCATTTTCTTACTATTACACCAACAGTTGTCTCCTTCTCACCCAGGGTCTTACTTTTGCTTTTGTAGCCCATTCCAGCTTTGTGCAGGTCTATGATCTTGTCACTGACATCCTTAGAAAGCTCTTTGGTCTTGCCCATGTTGTAGAGGTTAGAGTCTGACTGATTAATTGAGTTTGTGGACAGGAGTCTTTTATACAGGTGACTATGTAAGACAGGTGTCTTTAATGCAGGTAAGGAGTTGATTAGGAGCGTCTAACTGGTCTGTAGAAGCCAGAAATCATAATGGTTTGTAGGGGATCAAATACTTATGTCTCACTACAAAGCGCAAAAAAATAATCTAATTTATACATTGTGATTTTCTTGATTCTTTTTTTGGATATTCTACCTCTCAATGTTAAAATTAACCTACCCGTAAAATTATAGACTGTTCATGTCTTTGTCAGTGGGCAAACTTACAAAAACAGCAAGGGATCAAATAGGTTTTTCCTCCACTGTATATTATAGTTTTTTTTCTACTAATTTATAGAAGCAAAATTAGCATCAGATTTTACTGACGTCCATTTAGCAATTGTAGTTTCAGAAGTTTTCTGCTAAATTATTGTAGTAATTATACTACAGTTTTTTTTCTACTAATTTATAGAATCAAAATGTACTCTACACAACTCACCTATGCCAGACTGATGTACTCTACACAGCTCACATATGTCACCACATTATAAAATTCACATACCAGGAAAACACTAAATCAATTCTAATATAGGGCCACTTGTGGGGATTTCAAACTATTTTGGCACCTCAAGGGCTCTGCAAATGCCTCATGGTGCCTGCAAACAATTCCATCAAAGTCTGAGCTCCAAAACATCACTCCTTTCATCCGCAGCTCAGCAATGTGCCCAAACAGTAGTTTTTCACCACATATGGGGTATCATTGTACTCAGAAGAAATTGCACAACATATTTTGGGGTCCATTTTCTCCTGCAACCCTTGTGAAAATGAAACATTTTTGGGCTAAAGCAACATTTTTGTGGGAAAAATCATTTTTTTTAATTTTTACGGTTCAACGTTGTAAAATTCTGTGAAGCACCTGTGACGTCAAGGGGCTCACCACACATCTAGATAAATTCCTTGAAGGGTCTAGTATCCAAAATGGGGTCACTTGTGGGGGAGGGGGTTTCCACTGTTTAAGCACCTCAGGGGCTCTGCAAATGCGACATGACGCCTGCAGACCATTCTATCAAAGTCTGTGTTCCAAAACGTCACTCCTTCCTTTCAGAGCTCGACAGTGCGTCCAAACCGTAGTTTCCAACAATATATGGGGTATTGGAGTAATTATGAGAAATTACACAACAAATTTTGGGGTCCATTTTCTCCTTTCATCCTTGTGAAAATAAAAAAAATTTGGCCAAAACAAAATTTTTGAAGGAAAAATGTGATCTTTTATTTGCACTGCTCAACATTATAAAATTCTGTAAAGCACCTGAGGTTTCAAGGTGCTCAGCACTGAACTAGATAAATTTCTTAAGGTATCCAAAATGGGGTCACTTGTGGGGGGTTTCCACTGTTTAGGCACATCAGGGGATCAGCAAATGCAACATGAGCCCGCAGACCATTCAATCAAAGTAGGTGTTCCAAAACATCACGCCTTCCTTTCAGAGCTCAACAGTGTGTTCAAACAGTAGTTTCCCATCACATATAGAGTATCGGCTCATCACACATCTAGATAAATTCCTTAAGGGGTCTAGTCTCCAAAATGGTTTCACTTGTGGGGGGTTTTGCAAAGCAAAATTGACAGGAATCAATGGCGGACCAAAATGGCATCCGCCATTGACTCCAGCCAATTTTGCTTTGCAAAAGTCAAATGGTGCTCATTCCCTTTTGAACCCTGCCGTGTGGCTGTGTGCCCGTGTGCCCAAGCAGTAGATTTCTAAAGGCAAAGTATGGTCACACTAAATATTAATTTGGTTTAGATTTCTCTTTTGTTCATTTTTCCTTTGTTCATAATTGATAATAAAATATTAACTTTTCTACATTTCTATCTGTGAAAGCATTCTTATTTTCAGTATTTTTTCCACACCTGCTTAAACTATTGCACAGTACTGTATATTCTTTAATACTTAAATATTAGTAAGTGCCAAAAAATCATGTCACCAACACATTTAATTGAATAAAGCTGAAAGAAAGAATATTATCCCCAAGTAAAAAAAAAGTCAGAAATTATGATGCATGGTTTATTTATGCAATAATTTGCAATTTTATTTTTTTCAGCTTCCCACCACTCATAGCACTTTTCTAAAAGTGGAGAACCATTAGAAGGAGGTCTTTAATAGTGTTGAGCCACCCCAGTAGTGTTCGAGTTCGGTTCGGTTCATCGAACACCCATATGTTCGCCGAACTGTTCGTCGAACTGTTCGTTGAACACCTTCGAACACCGTTAAAACCAATGGCAGGCAAACAAAAACACATAGAAACACATAGAAAACACATAGAAAACACTTCAAAGGTGTCCAAAAGCTGACAAACTGCTCAGAAGACACAACTAACACATGGAAAAGTGACAAGTACATATAGTCATGCGAAATGAAAAGAGGTGGAGGAGTAAAAGGAGGGGGAGACACAGATATAGGCATGTCATGCCCTTCTAAAACCAAAAAAGTGCGAAGCCGACACGACGAGTCCGTTCCTGCCTGTGCGACCTCCGTGTTGCCGGGTTTGTGCCAGAGCTGCGGTGGATCCTGACGGCCAGCCCGCCTCTCCCAATACTGGTGCCTGTCCGCTGGTGGGTCGAGCGAGCCCCCCTGCAGTGGAGGCAGGTCTAATCTTTTTAATTTAAATTGTCTCTCTAATTTGAATGAGTACACTTTAAATCCTTTTACAAGGATCTATTGGAGGGCAACTCTCATGCCAGCAGCCACGGCAATTCCAGCTCCAGAAGCGTCCACTAAAGCTGCTGCAGTTAAAAAGCTTTTATAAGGATCGAGCTTGGCGGTCCACCGCAAGGCGTCCTACCGGCAGTCCCAGCCCCTGTGCCTTGGGGTGCCTCCCCGATGCTCTTCACTGAGTGTCCCGGGGACCCAAACCATTTCCTTTGAAAAAATTAAGTGTCCAAACTACAGGTGGTGTAGCTTGCTTAACAGCTGGGTTAATCCGCTGACTAGCAGACACTGCTACTAGGCCCAAAGTATTGCTTGGGCTAGATGCAGTTAAAAAATTGTAATTAGATACTCTCGTTGGATGCTGAGAAAGCATTCCATAGAGTCTCCTGGCACGCCATATATTATTCTCTTATAAAGCTTGGGGTAGGGGACCCTTTTATAGCCAAAATCATGGCCCTGTATCGCAATCAGTCAGCTAGGCTGGCGATAAATGGAACATTATCATCACCTTTCATAATCACCAATGGGACAAGGCAGGGATGTCCTCTGTCCCCTCTCTTATACATCCTAGTGATGGAGCACCTGCTCTCATCAATTCACGATAACCCCAATATTAGGGGGATTGATGTGGGAGGCACCGAGTACAAGTGCTCTGCATTTGCTGATGATGTCCTAGTATATATCACTCAACCACATATATCCATCACTGCTGTTATGGCTGAAATAGATCTCTTTGGTACATGGTCAAATTTTAAAATCAATGCAGCGAAGTCTGAGGCCCTCGATGTCTCCCTCCCCAAATCCATACAGGATTCCATCCAGTCCAGCTTTCCCTTTGCCTGGCCCTCACAGGGTATCAAATACTTATGAATTCGTATTCATAGAGACCTCTCCCGTCTATTTTATCTTAATTTTGGGCCCTTTATTGAACAACTCCATAGAGATCTTACTTCTTGGACGGTGAAGGATTTTTCTTGGTAAGGCAGAATAAATATACTAAAAATGAACGTCCTACCTAAACTCTTATACCTCTTCCAAACCATTCCCGTGGTAATTCCCTCAAATTTTTGGAAAAGACTACGCAGTAGCTTTTGCAGATTTATCTGGGCAAGTGGGCGCCAACGCATTCGGGGGGACGTTCTGATCAGACACAAACAAAAGGGGGGCCTTAGCCTTCCGGATTGTAGAAGGTATTACATGACAGCAGTACATGCTAGAATCCTGGACTTCTTCCATCATTCGGAGGGGAAATTGTGGGTCAAAATAGCTCAATCCATTTGTCCTAAAGCTCTTACCACTATCCCATGGTGCGCCCATTTAATTGTCCCCTCTCTTGGCCTCATGTCATATAGTACTTATGCCACTGCTTTGGCTTTGAGATCCCCAAAAAAAAGCTTATCCTCAATCGACCCCCAGGGCCCCTTGCTCCCGATTTCAGATAATCCAGATTTCCCACCAGGACTATCTGCAAATAGATTTCTCAGTTCAAATAAATCCCATCCGATATTATTTTTTCATGTCATCTCCAATACTTCGCTGCTCCCCCTCAATGACTTGTTACAGGGAAGAGCCACTTCCCCAAAGGCTAATTTTGAATATAGCCAGTTTCAACACTTCTATTCAACTGTAAAGAAGTGCACACATCTTCATAGAGATCTCACAAACTTTGAAAAATTGAGCCTATCATTGTCACCCCCTACACACTCCTTCTCCCTACTATATAATCTCCTCATTGCCCAGGTAACTGACAATAGGCCAGGATTCTGCGGTGCATGGGAAAGGGAACTGGGGAAGTCCTTCTCTGACTCACAATGGGATAAATGTTTCTTCCTAACACATAAAACCTCAATACGGTCCAAAGCTCAGGAAACCTCCTTCAAAATTATCTCTAGATGGTACCGGGTACCAGCAGTCCTTCATAGATGGTATCCAGTGGTCTGAGATAGATGTTGGAGATGTGAGGAGGGGGAAGGGACAATGTCACACATATGGTGGGCATGCCCTATAATAAATGCATTTTGGGCAAAGGTGGTTCCCATGATTGAGAAAATAACTGGTTTGACTATCCCTAATACGCCAGAAGCCCTCCTTTATCAATGTTACCAATAAGTAAACGTAGTTATAAAAGGTCATCAATAGGCTACCTAATACAGGCGGCTAAGAATGTCATTCCATGTCACTGGAAAAGCAGAGACCCACCCACTGTGGAGGAATGGTTTGCGGAGATCTCCCTCCTTAATAGGATGGAGCATCTGATTGCCATCTCACTGACTGATGTTGATAGATACTGTGTGATTTGGAGGGATTGGATTGATTTGCAAAACTCTGATGCCTACCATCTAGCCCCCAACTAAAGTTATCTGTGATATCGGCACACCAATGATCATAATTGCACTCTATTGATTGGTGGTCTGCCGTGGTCCGCTCCCTCTCTCTCTATCTTTCATATGGAAAAATACATGCTTGATCTGGATATTGATGGAAAACCCTCCCTGTACCCCCCAATGTACTGTCGTTATGCATAGATTTATAGTTATACTACCCCTTTTACTATGTATATTGTATTTTCTTGTACTTTTTCAACACAAAAATAAAAAAAAACTTGAATTTGAAAATGTAATTAGATCTACATGCGGTGGCTACTCCGCTGACTAGCAGACACTGAAGCTTTGGAGCAGACCTCTGATTCCCAGGCTATAGTATGAGTAAACAGCTCTTCAGACTCAACCATCTGTGTTACCCCAAGCCATAGTGTATGTAGTTTCTTACGGTTAAAAGGGGGGGGGAGACCCGACCCACCTGGAATTGACGATGGCAACGTCATGTAAAACACAGCAAGGGGACTCCAAAAAGAGTCTCCATTTTTTTCAAAAATTGTGGCACAGACACCACTTTAGTGGCATCAATTGTCCCAGAGTTGCTTAAAATGGTTGGTGAGGTGATTTTCCAAAATCCTCAAGCTTTTAGTCTCCCCAGAATGACACAGGTGGGGCAGATGGTGGTTGTCCCTGCCCGCTAGGCCGCATTGTAGCACAGTGAGCTTCGCACTGCAACTTATGCTTCATATCCATGTGACGGTTCATGCATGAAGTACTCAAACTATGGATTTTTTGGCCTCTACTTAGCTTTTGGTGACAAATGTTACAGATAACACGAGTTGGGTCATCCTTATCGATCTGAAAAAATGCACAGGCTATGCAAGGTTTAGAGCCCATGCGACTCTGCTACTAGCAATACTATCAAATGATTGGCTGGGTTAGATGCAGAGCGTCTGGGTTTGGTTGGGGGTCCCCACAGTCTGCTTAGGCTAGATGCAGTTAAAAATTATTATTAGATACACAGGCGGTGCAGCTTGCTTCGCAGCTGGGCTAATACGCCCAAAGTATTGGTAGACTCTATACTAAATAAGGAAGGATTCACTGACTGTGGTGTCCCCTCCGTGGGCCGTGGCGATTGGTGGAGATTTGGTGGATGATTATAGGAGAAAGCTCCTTAATAGAGAAAGTTGGTGGATTTATACTTTAAATACAAGTGTACCAGAGGGTTTAAACATGATTTGATGTATCATTATGAATGATCATTTATAGATTATTATTATATGTTCCTTTTTTCTTCTTTTCTTTTTCTTTTGGATTATTTACATTTATATGCATTGTTTCTATGTGATATGATTTTAACATGGTATGTGTGTTTAAATTTCTGATTAACTCAGCCTTGACCAGGTGCATAGCAGGACATGACATATAAATACCACTTCCTTGCTGTTTTTTTGCTTTGCAATGATTAAGAACCTTTAATTCGAAAAGCGTTTGCTGTTCTTCTCCAAGGTGGACTTTTAAAATATTTTTTGTATGACCCAATAAAAAGTGGATTTTAGAAGATATGTTCAGCTGGATCTTCCTGGTTCCTCATGTTCATCTGGTAGCACTCTTGGCTCTGTGCTGTTGATCTTCTAGGTGGGTGGGCTGATTTTTTCCTTTCTTTTTCTGCCATGTGGCGATTGGTCATCCACTTTCGCTGCCCCTTACTCAACGAATTCACAAACATCTCCCGTCGGTTTGGAGTCCCATTATGCCCAATCAAAAACATAGGCCCCACAACTAAAAAAAATCGTTCTTAGGCATCGAAATCGACACCACAGCAAGGTTGTTCTGCCTCCCATGGGAAAAAATACCAAAACATTACACCTGATCTAGGTTTTTTGCGCAGTATGGAAAGTAACACTACAGCAGATGCAAGTATTACTAGGTCTCCTCATGTTTGCGAGCTGGGTGATGCCAGTTGGAAGGGTTTTTTCTATTCATTTATTGCAACAAAAGGGGCATCTAAACCGAGTCATACAATCAGAATCAGCAGGCAGCTACGGGCAGACTTAGAGGTGTGGAAAACCTTCTTATAATCATTCAACGGTCACACGTTATTTATGTCAGCAGAACAGTCCAACATTCAACTAAGATTATTCACCGGGGCGGCAGAATCAGGCGGACATGCAGCGATACTAAATAACCAATGGTGCACAAGCTTATGGCCTCCATATTGGGCAGAACAAGTGCTGACAAAAAAACAGACAGTCCTGGAATTGTTTCCAATAGTGGTAAGCAATAGAAATATGGAGCGCACGCCTGGCTAACAAAAATATACTCTTCATAACAAAAAACACCAGCCTAGCGCACTTCATTAATAATATGGCATCATCGTCTCTCCCAGTGCTAGGCCTACTACGCAGGCTAGCATTCCTGTGCCTAAAACACAATGTATGGGTCCGCGCTAGCCATGATGCTGAGGGGTCTAACGCTGCTGCTAATGCTTTATCACATTTCAATTAGCAGATTTTCACAAAGCTCCTCTCCAACGCCCACCCATCGAGCAACAGTTGTCCAGCCTCCCTATGGGATCTAGTGGAGAATAGTTGATGCCATTAATCAGAGCGTCAGTTGCCCCGTCGATGTGGCAAGCATACAGTAAGGCATGGGAACAGTGGACACGACTAGTAGCAGGCAGACGGGTTGACCAATGTGAACAAGCCAGATTACAAGTCACCATAGAATTTCTCCACCAGCTAATGATGAGGGGCATATCAGGGGCACCAGCGCAGCGGTGGCTGACCGGAGTAGCATTTCACTTCCAACTACTGAATTGGGGACATGTGACAATGAGATTCATCATCAGACAATCCATAAAAGGGTGGAAAAGGGGTCAGTCAAGTCAGGAGTGTAGACGTCCCGTCCCATGTCACTAAAACTGATTTCTCACATCAAATCCCTAACACCATTAACATGATACTCACAATTCGAAGCAACACTACTGTCTACTGTATTTGCGATCGCCTTCTTCTGGGCGCTATGCATAAGCGAATTAGTCCCTCAATCCAAAATTACCACCAGTGGAGGCTTATTACTAGAGATGAGCGTTGTTCGACTCGAACTGTTCGCCAATCTCAAATTCGAGCTGTTTTGGGCGGTGTTCGAGCCGTTCGACGAACACGAACGATTTGAGAAAAATTCGGCTGTTCGAGGTTACGTTCGATAACTGTTCGTGCACCAAAATCATAACTGGATTTTTTCTCAGTAATGATGAAAATTAATGTTAATACGCAGTTTGAGTGTACAGCGGGGTGGGGGGAGGGGCAGGGGATGGATCTCTGCAGGAATAATGAAGATCTCCATTTTTTTTTCTCTTTCCCGCATTTACAGTGGGGAGGTGCAATCTGTCAGCCTATCAGCAGCGCACACACGGAGCGAAGTGCTTTTTTTCACACAAGCAAGGGCATGTGTCATTGGCAGTGTATGTCACATGTCCTTGCCCTATAAGACCAAGTCATTTTCCCCGTCGCCACCATTTTCTCACTGCTGCAGCTGCGTGTTAGACGGCACCGCTGTTGCTGTGTGCGCTATACCTTGTTAATTTCAAGCCAATTTTCGCACAAATCTACAGATAGTTTGGGAGTAGGTAATAGTTGTGATTGCAGTCCTTTTAAGGACTAGGTTACAGCATTTCTTACGACTTTTATCAGGCAGATCTGTGCTCTTAAATAGATAGATTGTGGGAGTAAAGACTAATTGTAATTGCATTCCTTTTCAGGACTAGGTTACATCAGTTCCTATCAGTTTTTGCCAGGCAGGTCTGTGCCAGTGCTGTGCAAGTTTTTTTCACAGCATTTGGCTGAATCTAGCAAAGCTAATCCTTTTTGGCCTATTGCAGAGTGTGTTAGTCAGTGGAGTAGCCTATCTGTGTTGCAAGATATACCACCTGTGTATAGAATACCAATTTTTTTACTGCACCTAGTGAAGTAAAATCTTTTGGGCATAGCATCATTCTATTAGTCCATCTATACTGACCTCCATCAGGTTGCAAATTGAATATAATTTTTTTCTGCATCTAGCTCTGAAAAAATATTTGGCCTTCTAGCAGTGTGTGGGACTAGTTCTATTAGTCCATCTATACTGACCTCCATCACGCTGCAAATTCAAAATAATTTTTTGTCTGCATCTAGCTCTGAAAAAATATTTGGCCTTCTAGCAGTGTGTGGGACTTTCTCTATTAGTCCATCTATACTGACCTCCATCAGGTTGCAAATTAAAAATAATTTTTATCTGCATCTACCTCTGAAAAAATATTTGGGCTTCTAGCTGTGTGTGGGACTTGTTCTATTAGTCCATCTATACTGACCTCCATCAGGTTGCAAACTGAATATAATTTTTTTCTGCATCTAGCTCTGAAAAAATATTTGGCCTTCTAGCAGTGTGTGGGACTTTCTCTATTAGTCCATCTATACTGACCTCCATCAGGTTGCAAATTAAAAATAATTTTTATCTGCATCTAGCTCTGAAAAAATATTTGGGCTTCTAGCTGTGTGTGGGACTTTCTCTATTAGTCCATCTATACTGACCTCCATCAGGTTGCAAATTAAAAATTATTTTTTGTCTGCATCTAGCTCTGAAAAAATATTTGGCCTTCTAGCAGTGTGTGGGACTTTCTCTATTAGTCCATCTGTACTGACCTCCATCAGGTTGCAAATTCAAAAGAATTTTTTGTCTGCATCAAGCTCTGAAAAAATATTTGGCCTTCTAGCAGTGTGTGGGAATTTCTCTATTAGTCCATCTATACTGACCTCCATCAGGCTGCAAATTAAAAATAATTTTTATCTGCATCTACCTCTGAAAAAATATTTGGCCTTCTAGCTGTGTGTGGGACTTGTTTTATTAGTCCATCTATACTGACCTCCATCAGGTTGCAAACTGAATATAATTTTTTTCTGCCTCTAGCTCTGAAAAAATATTTGGCCTTCTAGCAGTGTGTGGGACTTTCTCTATTAGTCCATCTATACTGACCTCCATCAGGTTGCAAATTAAAAATAATTTATATCTGCATCTAGCTCTGAAAAAATATTTGGCCTTCTAGCAGTGTGTGGGACTTTCTCTATTAGTCCATCTATACTGACCTCCATCAGGTTGCAAATTAAAAATAATTTTTTGTCTGCATCTAGCTCTGAAAAAATATTTGGCCTTCTAGCAGTTTGTGGGACTTTCTCTATTAGTCCTTCTATACTGACCTCCATCAGGTTGCAAATTAAAAATAATTTATATCTGCATCTAGCTCTGAAAAAATATTTGGCCTTCTAGCAGTGTGTGAGACTTTCTCTATTAGTCCATCTATACTGACCTCCATCAGGTTGCAAACTGAATATAATTTTTTTCTGCATCTAGCTCTGAAAAAATAGTTGGCCTTCTAGCAGTGTGTGGGACTTTCTCTATTAGTCCATCTATACTGACTTCCATCAGGTTGCAAATTAAAAATAATTTATATCTGCATCTAGCTCTGAAAAAATATTTGGCCTTCTAGCAGTGTGTGGGACTTTCTCTATTAGTCCATCTATACTGACCTCCATCAGGTTGCAAATTAAAAATAATTTTTTGCCTGCATCTAGCTCTGAAAAAATATTTGGCCTTCTAGCAGTGTGTGGGACTTTCTCTATTAGTCCATCTATACTGACCTCCATCAGGTTGCAAACTGAATATATTTTTTTTCTGCATCTACCTCTGAAAAACTATTGGGCTTCTAGCTGTGTGTGGGACTAGTTCTATTAATCCATCTATACAGACCTCCATCAGGTTGCAAACTGAATATAATTTTTTTCTGCATCTACCTCTGAAAAAATATTTGGGCTTCTAGCTGTGTGTGGGACTTGTTCTATTAGTCCATCTATACTGACCTCCATCAGGTTGCAAACTGAATATAATTTTTTTCTGCATCTAGCTCTGAAAAAATATTTGGCCTTCTAGCAGTGTGTGGGACTTTCTCTATTAGTCCATCTATACTGACCTCCATCAGGTTGCAAATTAAAAATAATTTTTTGCCTGCATCTAGCTCTGAAAAAATATTTGGCCTTCTAGCAGTGTGTGGGACTTTCTCTATTAGTCCATCTATACTGACCTCCATCAGGTTGCAAACTGAATATATTTTTTTTCTGCATCTACCTCTGAAAAACTATTGGGCTTCTAGCTGTGTGTGGGACTAGTTCTATTAATCCATCTATACAGACCTCCATCAGGTTGCAAACTGAATATAATTTTTTTCTGCATCTACCTCTGAAAAAATATTTGGGCTTCTAGCTGTGTGTGGGACTTGTTCTATTAGTCCATCTATACTGACCTCCATCAGGTTGCAAACTGAATATAATTTTTTTCTGCATCTAGCTCTGAAAAAATATTTGGCCTTCTAGCAGTGTGTGGGACTTTCTCTATTAGTCCATCTATACTGACCTCCATCAGGTTGCAAATTAAAAATAATTTATATCTGCATCTAGCTCTGAAAAAATATTTGGCCTTCTAGCAGTGTGTGGGACTTTCTCTATTAGTCCATCTATACTGACCTCCATCAGGTTGCAAATTAAAAATAATTTTTTATCTGCACCTAGCTCTGAAAAAATATTTGGCCTTCTAGCAGTGTGTGG
This sequence comes from Phyllobates terribilis, assembly GCF_046119375.1. NCBI lineage: Eukaryota > Metazoa > Chordata > Amphibia > Anura > Dendrobatidae > Phyllobates > Phyllobates terribilis. The sequence goes on from NW_027362764.1 coordinate 257,510,681, forward strand.
GACTTTCTATATTAGTCCATCTATACTGACCTCCATCAGGTTGCAAACTGAATATATTTTTTTTCTGCATCTACCTCTGAAAAAATATTGGGCTTCTAGCTGTGTGTGGGACTTGTTCTATTAATCCATCTATACAGACCTCCATCAGGTTTCAAACTGAATATAATTTTTTTCTGCATCTACCTCTGAAAAACTATTTGGGCTTCTAGCTGTGTGTGGGACTTGTTCTATTAGTCCATCTATACTGACCTCCATCAGGTTGCAAACTGAATATAATTTTTTTCTGCATCTAGCTCTGAAAAAATATTAGGCCTTCTAGCAGTGTGTGGGACTTTCTCTATTAGTCCATCTATACTGACCTCCATCAGGTTGCAAACTGAATATATTTTTTTTCTGCATCTACCTCTGAAAAAATATTGGGCTTCTAGCTGTGTGTGGGACTTGTTCTATTAATCCATCTATACAGACCTCCATCAGGTTGCAAACTGAATATAATTTTTTTCTGCATCTACCTCTGAAAAAATATTTGGGCTTCTAGCTGTGTGTGGGACTTGTTCTATTAATTCATCTATACAGACCTCCATCATTTTGCAAACTGAATATAATATTTTTCTGCATCTACCTCTGAAAAAATATTTGGGCTTCTAGCTATTTGTGGGACTTGTTCTATTAGTCCATCTATACTGACCTCCATCAGGTTGCAAACTGAATATAATTTTTTTCTGCATCTAGCTCTGAAAAAATATTTGGCCTTCTAGCAGTGTGTGGGACTTTCTCTATTAGTCCATCTATACTGACCTCCATCAGGTTGCAAATTAAAAATAATTTTTATCTGCATCTAGCTCTGAAAAAATATTTGGCCTTCTAGCTGTGTGTGGGACTTGTTCTATTAGTCCATCTATACTGACCTCCATCAGGTTGCAAACTGAATATAATTTTTTTCTGCATCTAGCTCTGAAAAAATATTTGGCCTTCTACCAGTGTGTGGGACTTTCTCTATTAGTCCATCTATACTGACCTCCATCAGGTTGCAAATTAAAAATAATTTTTTGTCTGCATCTAGCTCTGAAAAAATATTTGGCCTTCTAGCAGTGTGTGGGACTTTCTCTATTAGTCCATCTATACTGACCTCCATCAGGTTGCAAACTGAATATATTTTTTTTCTGCATATACCTCTGAAAAAATATTTGGGCTTCTAGCTGTGTGTAGGACTTGTTCTATTAGTCCATCTATACTGACCTCCATCAGGTTGCAAACTGAATACAATTTTTTTCTGCATCTACCTCTGAAAAAATATTTGGGCTTCTAGCTGTGTGTGGGACTTGTTCTATTAGTCCATCTATACTGACCTCCATCAGGTTGCAAATTGAATATAATTTTTTTCTGCATCTAACCCAGCCAATAGTTTTTGCCTAATACCACAGTTTGGCCACTCAGCTCTGCTCGGTTCCCATCCATTGTTTTTTTGTGCAAACAACTCCAGAGTTGTGAATTAGTTAACCACCAAAATGAGTGGAAAAAGACCTGCTGCTGGTGGAAAGGGGAATAGGCGTGTTGGGAAGGGGAAAAAAGGTTGTGTCCGTGGGGTAGATGTTAAAGCAACTGTAACATCTGCAGAAGAAAGACCATCTTCCAGCCAAACTAAAATGTCTACTTCTTTTAGCGGACAATGTGATAAGATCCCTTTCTTACGGCCACGCCAATCGCTACAAATTCCAGATGAGGCACAAAAACAGCAGGTGCTTCAACGGATATCAAATGCTCCTTTAAGTGGGCTCTCCTCCACATCAACTTCAACATCACAAATACTCCAGTCCTCAAAGGTGTCACCCCAATCGCACTTGCTTCCTCACAGCTCCCAAATCTCCAGCTGCCCGTCTGAGTATGAGGTAGAACAGATGGTTGAGTCTGCAGAGCTGTTTACTCATACTATAGCCTGGGAATCAGAGGTCGACTCCAGCGCTTCTGTGAATCCAGACGAGGAAATGATCTGCACTGATGCCCAGAATCTTTATGAGTCGGATCCAGGAACAGACGCAGAAGGTTCTGACCATAATGTAGACCCTCATTCCCAAACTGTAACTCCTGTTGGTGGAGACAATGAGGAAGACGATGATGAGACTCAAATACCTGATTGGAGCGACAACTTTAGTTTTTTGTCAGGGCAGGAACAGGTTGGCTCTGAGGACGACGGGTGTGATAACGCACAGGGTGATGATGATGAGGTTGGAGATTCCACTTACTGTCAACCCACAGTCAGCCAAGAGATGAGGTCAGCAGAGGAGGTGGAGGAAGATGCTAGTGACGACGAGGTCAGGTTGCGCCTTCCTGGAGAGAGACGTAGTACTGGAAGCACGTCAACAACTGCATCCTCAAACACAACTCTGCCTCTCACCACAAGTCGTGGTGGCTCTTCAGGTCGCATGGGTGCTAAGCCTTGCATAGCCTGGGCATTTTTTCAGATCGATAAAGATGACCCAACTCGTGTTATCTGTAACATTTGTCAGCAAAAGATAAGTAGAGGCCAAAAAATACATAGTTTGAGTACTTCATGCATGAACCGGCACATGGACATGAAGCATAAGTTGCAGTGGGAAGCTCAGTGTGCTACAATGCGGCCTAGCCAGCCGGGCCAACCACAGTCTGCCATATCTTGTGCATCCGTGGCCTCTTCATCCTCTGTGACTGGGGGGACAGCAGTCACACCTGTTTTGGGGCGCAGACCTGCCACCTCTTTACCCGCAACAGCCAGCGTGATTGGCAGGTCATCATTTTCTTTGGAGGTGGTAACACCAGCTGGTGTTGAGCGCTGTCCGACATCGATAGCACCACCTTTGGATCAAGGCAACCTAACTTGTCCGCCTGCATCTTCCTCACAGACCGGCAGTTTGCCGGGGACACCCTTATCAACCCCGTCAAAGCACAATAGCCAGCCCTCGGTCCCTCAGATGTGGACAAGTAAAAGACCATTTCCTCCTAGCCATGAGAAAGCTAAGAGGTTGAATTTCACCATCTGCAAGCTCTTGGCTACAGAAATGCTGCCTTTCCGCCTGGTGGACACAGAGGATTTTCGAGACCTTATGTCCGTCGCAGTGCCCCAGTACTAGATGCCCAGTTGGCACTACTTCTCAAAGAAAGGTGTGCCTGCGCTCCACCAGCATGTCGCACACAACATCACCGCTTCTTTGAGAAACTCTGTGTGTGACAGAGTGCATTTCACCACAGACACTTGGACGAGTAGGCATGGACAGGGGCGTTACATGTCGCTGACTGGGCACTGGGTAACTATGGTGACAGCAGGACAAGGGGCTGCTGTCCAAGTCTTGCCGTCCCCACGAGTTGTGCGTCAATCCTCTTTATGTCAAAGTTCCTCCACTGCTTCTGCCTCCTCAACCTCCTCTCGGTCTTCCACCTGCACCCAAAGCCTGTCTGGTCATGCCACAAACTTTCTAACTGCGCAGAAGGGATCCTGCACACCTCCTTACTATGCTGGCAGTAGGGCTCAACGTCATCAGGCGGTTTTTACTTTGAAATGTCTGGGAAATGTGAGTCACACAGCTGAGGAGTTGTGGTCAGCTCTGGAGAACCAATTTCATCAATGGTTGTCTCAACTGGACCTGAAACCAGGGAAGGCCGTGTGCGACAATGCTGCAAACCTGGGTGCGGCCCTTCGCCGGGGCAATGTCACACACGTGCCTTGTGTGGCTCACGTGTTGAACCTGGTTGTCCAGCAATTTTTAGCCCACTATCCCAGACTAGATGGCCTTCTGCAGAGGGCACGGTCGCTGTGTGCTCACTTCCGCCGTTCGCATCCCGCAGCTCAGCGACTTACATCTCTACAGAAGTCGTTGGGCCTGCCACTTCACCGGCTAAAATGCGATGTGCCTACCCGGTGGAATTCAACTCTGCACATGTTGCAGCGACTGTGGCAGCACCGACAAGCCCTGGTGCAATACGTTCTGACGTATAGCCTGGGCCAACGAGATCCAGAGGTGGGGCAAATCACGCTGGAGGAGTGGTCTCAGATCAGGGACCTATGCACCCTTCTGCACAGTTTTGAAATGGCGACGAAGATGTTTAGTGCTGACGATGCCATTATCAGCATGACTATTCCGGTGATTTACATGCTGGAGCACATGTTAAACAGAATTCGGAGTCAGGTGGTGGCACAAGAGGAGGTGGAGGAAGTAGAGGAGGAGGAGTTGCATGTGGAAGGGCTAACATCTGCAAGTTCCAGACGGTCGGCAGCACCAAGGCGGCAGGCATGTGAGGGTGGGGGAGATGGTTTTACCAGGGCGCATGGTAGCAGCCAAACTAGTGAGGAAGGTGCAGGAGCCCAGGAAGAAGTGGAGGACGAACTGATGGAAGACTCATCAGATGAGGGAGACCTTGATCACATTTCTGTTGTGCGAGGTTGGGGGGAGAGGACAGAGGAAGGAAGCATGATTGTTACCTCGCCACCAACACAACAGGGACTTGGTGCTCCTGGATGCGCAACACACATGAGTGCCTTCTTGCTGCACTACCTGCAACATGACCCTTGAATTGTGAGAATTAGAAATAATCCTGACTACTGGGTTGCCACACTGTTAGATCCCCGGTACAAAAGTAAATTTGCAGAAATTATTCCTGCCATAGAAAGGGATGCACGCATGCAGGAGTATCAGCAGAGACTGTTGCAGAATCTTACATGTGCTTTTCCACAAAACACCAGTGGTGCACGTATTGAATCTCACAGTTCCAACTTGCCAACCGTGGGACCGTCAAGTGTTCAGCACTCAAACCGTAACAGAACCACAGTATCTGCTGGTAACATCAATTTTGCGGAATCATTTCACCACTTTTTTAGCCCATCCTTTGCAAGGCCACAGGAGACAAGAAGTCTGACACATAGTCAACGCCTAGAGACGATGGTACAGGAGTATCTCCAAGTAAACATTGAAGCCATGACTGTGTCACTGGACCCTTGCTCTTTTTGGGCTTCCAATCTGGATAAATGGCCGGAGCTAGCCACTTACGCCTTGGAGATCTTGTCTTGCCCCGCAGCCAGCGTTCTGTCTGAACGTGTGTTCAGTGCTGCTGGTGGTGTGCTGACAGATAAGCGCACGCGGCTCTCCACTGATAATGTAGACAGACTCACGTCCATAAAGATGAACAAATCATGGATCCGAAACGACTTTTCTACCCCTGTGTCATCCTGGGGAGAGTAAAAGCTTGATGATTGGTTAAAATCACCATACCAACCGTTTTAAGCTTTCAAATTACTAATCATGTTTATCTGTATCTTGGCTGAAAAATAATATGGGCTTTGTAGCAGTGTGCAGCACTGATTCTATAAGGCCATCTATAATAAGCTCCACCAGATTTAAAATTACTAATCATGTTTATCTGTATCTTGACTGGAAAATAATTTGGGCTTTGTAGCAGTGTGCAGCACTGATCCTATTAGGCCATCTATACTAAGCTCCACCAGATTTAAAATTAATAATAATTTTTAGCTGCATCTAGCCCGGAAAATAATTTTGGGGTTCCGAGATGCGCAAGACACATAAGTGCCTTCTTGCTGCACTACCTGCAACATGACCCTCATATTGTCAGAATTCGAAGCAATCACGACTACTGGGTTGCCACACTCTTAGATCCCCCAAACTTTTCGATCAACCTTTTCATTTTAATAAAGACCAAAAAAATGTTCATTTTTTAAATTATAAGCATTAGCAGGTTATTAGAAACTGAAATCAAACAGTTTTCAACTCAAAACTTTATTCTAGGTGATGTTACATTTTCACATAGGACCCCTTGTTCGAAAGGAGCTTCTGAACTCTCTCGTCCATTGAATTTGTCAGGTTTTGGATGGTTTCTGCTTCAATTATTTTGCATGAGGACAGAATACCCTCCCAGAGCTGTTGCTTAGATGTGAACTGCCTCCCGCCATCATAGACACTCCTTTTGATGATGCTCCAGAGGTTCTGAATGGGGTAGAGGTCAGGGGAGCATGGGGGTCACACCATAAGTTTGTCCCCTTTTATGCCCATATCAGCCAGAGATGCAGATATTTTATGTGCAGCATGAGATGGTGCATTATCATGCAAAAAAAATGATCTTGCTGTGAAATACACGGTTCTTCTTCTTGAACCATGGCAGGAAGTGCTGTTTGAGAAAATCCACATACATTATGGAGCTCATCTTTAGCGCCTTCAGGGATCCTAAAGGGGCCGACAATCTCTCTCCCCATGATTCCAGCCCAAAACATTACTCCACCTCCTCCTTGTTGGCGCTGTAGCCGTGTTTGCGTGGGGTGTCCATCAACCAGCCATCCTCCACTCCATCCATCTGGACCATCGAGCGCTGCACGGCACTCATCCGTGAACAAAACAGTTTTGAAATCAGTCTTCATGTAATGTTTGGCCCACTGGAGCCGTTTCTGCTTGTGTGAAGTGGATAGAGGAGGTCGACAGGATGGCGTATGCACAGCTGCAAACCTCTGAAGTACCCTGCATCTTGTTGTTCGGGGGACGTTGGAGGCACCAGCAGCTTCAAAAACTTGTCTGCTGCTATGACAAGGCTTTTTTGCCGCTGCTCTTTTAACCTGACGTAATTGCCTGTAGGAAAGAGTCCTCAATTTGCCCTTATCAGCACGCACACGTGTGTACTGTGAATCAGCTACATACTTCTTGATTGCCAAGACACTTCATCCTGATCATCGCACAATGTTGATTGTAGTCATGCCTTGACCTAAACACTCCACAATTTGTTGCTTCTCTGCAGCCGAAACATCCTTTTTCTTTCCCATTTTGGCAGAAAATGTAGGCTGCTTAATAATGTGAGACAGCCTTCTTAAGTACTCTTGCCTTTCATTGGACACAACTGCCAAACTAATTAGCACAGGTGTCTGCAATTGCTTACAGTGATATAAAGAGCCCTGACACACATCACCATCAATGAGTTTAACTGACAAACAAACAAATTCTTCCCTTATCACTCATAAACACTTTTTGCATAATAATTTGGAACACAGTGTACATGTGCTTTTCCACAAAACACCAGTGGTTCACGTAGTGAATCTTACAGTTCTAACTTGCCAACCGTGGTCTGTATGGAGTTGTTCAATAAAGGGCCCAAAATTAAGATAACATAGATGGGAGAGGTCTCTATGAATAGGAATTCCTAAGTATTTGATACCCTGTGAGGGCCAGGCAAAGGGAAAGTTGGACTGGATGGAATCCTATATGGATTTGGGGAGGGAGACATCGAGGGCCTCAGACTTCGCTGCATTGATTTTAAAATTTGACCATGTAACAAAGTGATCTATTTCAGCCATAACAGCATGGATGGATATATGTGATTGAGTGATATATACTAGGACATCATCAGCAAATAGAGAGCACTTGTACTCGGTGCCTCCCACCTCAATCCACCTAATATTGGGGTTATGGCGAATTGATGAGAGCAGGTGCTCCGTCACTAGGATGTATAAGAGAGGGGACAGAGGACATCCCTGCCTTGTCCCATTGGTGATTGTGAAAGGTGATGAAAATGTTCTGATGCACCCCCTAGGCCTTGGGACACCCGAAGCTGGACCCTTTTTGGTGGATGCTGGTGGTTGTAGTCTTCATGGCGGCGACCCGGTTCCGTGGCTCAGGGCGGTCAAACCAGTGGCGGAACTATTTATGTGGTTTTGATGTTTAAATGTCCGACTACGCCACCCGTGGATTGCGGTCAGAGTGAACCGCCGCTGCAGGGCAGACCGCTGAGGCTGGTGTTGTGGGTGCAGCAGAGCGTAGCATAACTCACAGTTCTTATTATCCAGACCACGTCTGCAGGTAACGGCTGCCCACGTCGTACTGTGCTCACCAGGTGAGGGGCTCAGACAACTCCCAGATAACTTTGGAGCGCTTCACAGGACCCCCTTTGTGTGTCCTTTGTCTGGCCTTTCTTACCAACCCTTCTGTCCGGCTGCCTCGGGCCTCCTCTTGGTAAACTTGGCGCCAGTTTCCCTGACCCTATGTGGTGCCTTCCTAGCGGGTGTTGCGAGGGGCTGCACCACATAAAATGTAACAGCCTCCGGTTTCTAGCTGAGGGTCGTTTCCTGCCTCCACTAGTTTCGGGGACCGGTCTCCCCCTTTGGCCTGACCCCTCCACGCAGGTGGATTCGGGCGTGCGGTGGCGACTCGCCCGTCCGCACCCCTGGGATCCCTTCATTCCTCGTTCCTGGAGCCTTCTCCGCTCCTCTTCCTTCCTTCTCCCTCTTCCAGGCCTGGGCCTCTGTTACTAGGCCCGCCTCCGGAGCAGAGCTCATGCAGAGCCCCTGCTCCCTGCCACTTCTGCTCAGACTTCTCTGCACTGAACTAAGATGGTGCCCACCTTTTATACTCCCTTCTCAATGCACTCAGGAACTGCTTCCTCCCTGCTCCTGCACTACAGGGTTCCCCTTCCTCAGTGTTCTCTCCCCCCACTCCAGCCAGGGACAGGGACTGTCGTGCCCTTCTCAGAGGCATATTGGTCGCCCTGCCCCACGGCAATGTGGTGTAATGCATGCAGGTGTCGGGTCCTGATCCACACTCCATCCTTACCTGAGAGTGAGATATCACACCTCTGGGTGAGGTGCAATACCTCTGTAGCAACCGAGCCCTCAGGGTGCTACAGTTCCATTTATCTTCTGCCTAGGTGACGTATTGTGATACAGGGCCGTGATTTTGGCTATAAAAGGGTCCCCTAGACCCCTACCCCAAGCTTTTTAAGAGAATCATATATGGCATGCCAGGAGACTCTATGGAATGCTTTCTCAGCATCCAACGAGAGTATCTAATTACAAATTTTTAACTGCATCTAGCCCAGGAAATACTTTGTGCCTAGTAGCAGTGTCTGCTAGTCAGCGGATTATCCCGGCTGTTAAGCAAGCTACACCACCTGTAGTTTGGACAGTTAATTTTTTCAAAGGAAATGCTTCGGGACCACAGCATACTCAGTGAAGAGCATCAGGAGGCACCCCAAGGCATAGGGGCTGGGACTGGCAGTAGGATGCCTTGCGGTGGACAGCCGAGTTCGATCCTTATAAAAGCTTTTTAACTGCAGCAGCTTTAGTGGACGCTACTGGAGCTGGAATTACGCGGCTGCTGGGATGAGACTTGCCCTCCAATAGATCCTTGTAAATGGATTTAAAGTGTATTCATTCAAATTAGAGAGACAATTTAAATTAAAAAGCTTAGAGCTGCCTCCACCACAGGGGGGCTCGCTCGACCCACCAGCAGACAGGCACCAGTATTGGGAGAGGGGGGCTGGCCGTCAGGGTTCACCGCGGCTCTGGCACAAACCCGGCGACACGGAGGTGGCACGGGCACCAGCGGACTGAACGTGTCGGCTTCTCACTTTTTGGATTTTAGAAGGGCATGACATGCCTATATCTGTGTCTCCCCCTCCTTTTACTCCTCCACCTCTTTTCTTTTCGCATGACTATATGTACTTGTCACTTTTCCATGTGTTAGTTGTGTCTTCTGAGCAGTTTGTCAGCTTTTGGACACCTTTGAAGGTGTTTTCTATGTGTTTCTATGTGTTTTTGTTTGCCTGCCATTGGTTTTAACGGTGTTCGAAGGTGTTCGACGAACAGTTCAACGAACAGTTCGGCGAACACACGGGTGTTCGACGAACCGAACCGAACTCGAACACTACGGGGGTGGCTCAACACTACATATTACACAAGGACGTAGTCATAGCCAATAATGCAATACGTCTACGCATACGCAAATCGAAAACGGTTCCAGCGGCCAGGGGCACTTGGGTACTTCTACAACCCACAAATGGAACGCTGAGTCCGGTAACAATAGTAAAAATATATATAACCATCAGATCACAAAGTAATTTCTTCCTATCACACATTGATGGAACGCCATTATCAAGATACCAGTTCCAAGCTATATTTAATAAATGCATAACATCGGCAGGGAACCACCCCAAAGATTATGGGACACACTCATTCCGCATAGGCGCGGCCACGGAAGCAGCAAGAGCAGGACTGTCAGAAACGGAAGTTCAGAGGATAGGGAGATGGCAATACACGTGTTTGTCGAGATACATAAGACCGGACTTGTTATCCTAACGTGGTTTGTTTCTTTTACAGGTGACGCTAAGCCAACAGTGTGGGTGATAGGCCACTCATATCTATATTGGGCAGAAAAAAGGGCGAAAGTCCGCCCAGGAGGGAGGAAATTAAAGTTTCATAACACTTATTTGAACTGGAGAGGTATTAGAGGCATGCAATGGCCACAAGCACTAATGGAGGTAATCAAGGTAGGGAGAGAGGCAAGAGGTCCGGTCATCTTAGTTATACAGGCCGGGGGAAACGACCTAGGTTATCACAAGAGCGCATAATTAATGGCAATAATGAAACTAGACACTGAGCGCTTCAGAGAATTTTTCACAAAAATAGTCAGAGATTGTGCCGAGCGCGGTATGGCAAGGTGCCCGAGACATCACGGCCATCAAACGGACAAGGCGGCTAATAAATATTTGGATGCCAAAATTTATAAGAGACAGAGGCAGACAACTGGAAGGAGATAAAGCAGGCCTCATACGGCCCCACTGTGTTCACTTAATGGATATTGGACTGGACATTTTCCTGTCAGGACTCCAGGATGGAGTGGAACAAGAGTTAAGAGTGATGGATGGAGGTCAGAGTCCTGCATACGAGTACGCAGGATCCTCCGTGGCCTGGAAATAGAAAGGACATGTTGGAGAGTTACACTTGTTGGCCAACTTGCCGTTGTGGAGACTGGAGACACAGGGCATGCTGCAACAAGCTGAATTATTTTAGAAATAAAATGCCTTTCTAATGTAATGAGTATAAACAGTTAATAAAGCTGTGACCGATCCTCACCCATCCAGTTGTAAGAGTTACATGATTGTATTGTCAATGAAAGGGGGGCGGTAGGGGGCTGAGCATCTGGGTTTGGTTGGGGGTCACCACAGTCTGCCTAAGCTAGATGCAGTTAAAAATCATTATTAGATACACAGGCGGTGCAGCTTGCTTTGCAGCTGGGTTACTACGCTGACTAGCAGACACTGAAGTTTTGGAGCAGACCTCTGAGTAAACAGCTCTTCAGACTCAACCACCTGTGTTACCCCAAGCCATAGTGTATGTAGTTTCTTACGGTTAAAAGAGGGGGAGGGAAGACCCAACCCACCTGTAATTGACGATGCCAACGTCACGTAAAACACAGCAAGGGGACTCCAAAAAGAGTCTCCATTTTTTCCAAAAATTTGGGGCACAGACACCACTTAAGTGGCAACAATTGCCCCAGAGTTGCTTAAAACGGTTGGTGAGGTGATTTTAACAAATCCTCAAGCTTTTACTCTCCCCAGGATGACACAGGGGTAGAAAAGTCTTTGCGGATCCATGATTTGTTCATCTTTATGAACGTGAGTCTGTCTACATTGTCAGTGGACAGCCGCGTGCGCTTATCTGTAAGCACACCACCAGCAGCGCTGAACACATGTTCAGAGAGAGCAAAAATTATTATTAATTTGAAAGCTGGTGGAGCTTACGATAGATGGCCTAATAGAATTAGTACCACACACTGCTACTATGCACAAAATTATTTTCCAGGCAAGATGCAGCTAAAAATTATTATTAATTTGAAAGCTGGTGGAGCTTAGTATAGATGGCCTAATAGAATGAGTACCACACACTGCTACTATGCCCAAAATTATTTTCCAGGCAAGATGCAGCTAAAACTTATTATTAATTTGAAAGCTGGTGGAGCTTAGTATAGATGGCCTAATAGAATGAGTACCACACACTGCTACAGGCCCAAAATTATTTTCCAGGCAAGAGGCAGCTAAAAAATATTAGTAATTTGAAAGTTGGTAGAGCTTAGTATAGATGGCCTAATAGAACAAGTACCACACACTGCTACAGGCCCAAAATTATTTTCCAGGCAAGATGCAGCTAAAAATTATTATTAATTTGAAAGCTGGTGGAGCTTAGTATAGATGGCCTAATAGAATGAGTACCACACACTGCTACAGGCCCAAAATTATTTTCCAGGCAAGATGCAGCTAAAAATTATTAGTAATTTGAAAGCTGGTGGAGCTTAGTATAGATGGCCTAATAGAATGAGTACCACACACTGCTACTATGCCCAAAAAATTTTTCCAGGCAAGATGCAGCTAAAAATTATTAGTAATTTGAAAGCTGGTGGAGCTTAGTATAGATGGCCTAATAGAATGAGTACCACACACTGCTACAGGCCCAAAATTATTTTCCAGGCAAGATGCAGCTAAAAATTATTAGTAATTTGAAAGCTTGTAGAGCTTAGTATAGATGGCCTAATACAATGAGTACCACACACTGCTAATATGCCCAAAAGGTTTTACTTGGCTAGGTGCAGTAAAAAATTTGTATTACATACACAGGTGGTGTAGCGTGCAACACAGATAGGCTACTCCACTGACTAACACACACTGCAAGAGGCCCAAAAGGATTTGCTTAGCTAGATTTAGCCAAATGCTGTGAAAAACACTTGCACAGCACTAAAACAGATCTGCCTGGCAAAAAGTGATAGGAACTGATGTAACCTAGTCCTCAAAAGGGCTGCAATTACAACTAGTCACTACTCCCAACCTATCTGTCTATTTAAGAGCACAGACCTGCCTGCTAAAAGTCGTAGGAAATGCTGTAACCTAGCCCTCAAAAGGGCTGCAATTATAGTCCCTACTCCCAAGCTATCTGTCTATTTCAGATAAAATTCGCTTGCAATTCACACAGTTATACTGTATAGCGCGCACACAGCAGCAGCGGTGCCGTCTGACACTCAGCTGCAACAGTGAGAAAATGGTGGCGACGGGGAAAATGGCTGGGTCTTATAGGACAAGGACATGTGACATACACAGCCAATGACACATGCCCTTGCTTGTGTGAAAAAAAAGCACTTTGCTCCGTGTGTGCGCTGCTGATAGGCTGATAGACTGCACCGCCACACTGTAAATGCGGGAAACAGAAAAAAAAATGGAGATCTTCATTATTTCTGCAGAGATCTATCCCATGCCCCTCCCCCCACCCCGCTGTACACTCAAACTGCGTATTAACATTAATTTTCATCATTACTGAGAGAAAATCCAGTTACGATTTTGGTGCACAAACAGTTATCGAATATAACCTCGAACAGCCGGATTTTTTTCAAATCGTTCGGGTTCATCGAATGGCTCTAACAACGCCCAAAACAGCTCGAATTTGAGATTGGCGAACAGTTCGATTCGAACACCGCTCATCTCTAGTCTTTAACCAACACCTGACAAATTTACTTTAATGTAAAAAACTGGTATACATTCCAGCTGGAACCTACAGTAGCTGATGGCTAGAGTAGATTTAATTTTCTGTTGCATGGAAAGCCCAAAGATGCCCCAAATTTATTATAAAGCATGCACCCCTTAATAAAAGTAGCACATCCGACTCCAGTGGGATTTCCCCTACAGTGGAAAACCCTTTTAATATATTGTGAATGACACTCGGAAACAATAAATTTGATAAAGATTATTCTAATTGTTCATCCATGCTGCTTCTGAGTGACGTTTTTTTTTGCGGTTGAACCACCACAATTGAGCTGTCTATACACCAGCCAGTGGTATGTTACATGTTCTGTTGCATTTAATTATATTTCTCATGACAGCTAAAAAGCAGCGAGCATGAAACATATTGCCAAATAAATAGTGGGATAATGTGTGGTAATAATATGACAAAAGAAAAAAGAAACATATCACTAGAAGTAAAACTTTTTTTTATACAAATCTTGTCTAGTCCAAACTGTACTCAGTGAGGTCCATTGTAAATTACTTGGCATACAATAATCCAGCAGGGTCAGAGGAAATACAGTAGAATTTGTTTATACTTGCTGAGAGATTCATAATCTATAGTGACGACTGAGGGCACAGACAATGATAAATAAACAGGAAAAAGTGAAGCCATATGTGTCCATTAAATGGGTATTGAACATTTTTTAAGTGAAAAAAGCTCATTTTTTAAATATATACTTTGTTATATTTACTCTCTTTTCCTTGTTCTAATTGTTGTTGCTACCTACAATAACTCCAGATTAAACAGTAACATATATATAATATGAACTATAGTGTTGAGCGAGCATGCTCGACACTGCTCGTTACTCGCCCGAGCATCTCACTACTCGGGATGTTCGGTGAGCGCCGAGCATTTCCAGGTTACTCGGGCGGGAGCTCGGGTCTCCGTCCTGCACGTTTGGCGCTCTTTATAGAGCCAATGAACATGCAGGGATTGCCAGCCAGTCACTGTAATGCCGCAGCCATGTTGTTTGTGGGCATTACAGTGATTGGCTGGCCGCACAGCGTCACCTCGAGTATTTAAAATGGGTGCCACCATCTTGGACACAGTCGCTCCGGATCAGACAGTGTAGGGTCAGTGCTGCGGAGCTAGGGAGAGATTTATACTGCGAAATAGTTAGTGTAGGGTCTCTAAAGCCTGCAAAATCAAACAAACAGTCCTCCTCAGGACTAATATCCATCCCAGATATCAGGCAGGCAGGCAGGCTGTATAGGAGACATAGTAGTTATACCAACAAACACTGCATCACTGTCCTTGTGCTCCTGCTGGTCAAATTGCTAGACTTATCACCAGGTCTCAGGGGCCAGGAAAAATTCTTTTTTTTTCATCTAAATCCTGTTTTGTTTTGTCTTTTCCCAGTCAGACTGTACAAATACCTGTCTTATTAACCTTTTGGTATCCCCCCCCCCCCCCCCAAAAAAAATGAGTGTGTCTATGAGTGTTCAGACACAAATATATCTGTTTAAAAGAGTCTGGTGTAGGCCAGAGAACTAGAACTATGTTTTTCCTCTTCCACGGTTCAAATCTGGGTGTTATCAACCTGCTTGCCTTTTTTCCATAAAAAAAAACAGTTTGAGTGTGTCGCTGACTGTTCAGACACAAATATATCTATTTTAACCCCTTTACAACCCAAGGTGGTTTGCATGTTAATGACCAGGCCAATTTTTAAAATTCTGACCACTGACACTTTATGAGGTAATTACTCTGGAACGCTTCAACAGATCCCCCTAATTAATTCTGAGACTGTTTTTTCGTGACATATTGTACTTCATGATTGCGGTAAAATTTCTTCGATATCACTTGTGTTTATTTGTGAAAAAAATAGAAATTTGGTGAAAATGTTGAAAATTTTGCAATTTTCAAAATTTTTATTTTTATGCCCTTAAATCAGAGAGATATGTCACACAAAATAGTTAATAAATAACATTTCCACATGTCTACTTTACATCAGCACAATTTTGGAACCAATTTTTTTTTTTATTGGGGAGCTATAAGGGTTAAAAGTTGACTAGAGATTTCTATTTTTTCCAACAAAATTTACAAAACCATTTTTTTAGGGACCACATCATATTTAAAGTCACTTTGAGGAGTCTTTATGACAGAAAATACCCAAAAGTGACACCATTCTAAAAACTGCACCTCTCAACGTGCTCAAAACCACATTCAAGATCTTTATTAACCCTTCAGGTGCTTCACAGGAATTTTTGGAATGTGGAACAAAAAAATAACATTTAACTTTTTTCACAAAAATGTTAATTTAGACCCAATTTTTTTTATTTTTTCAGGGGTAACAGGAAAAAATGGACCCCAAAATTTGTTGTGCAACTTCTCCTGAGTGAGCAGATACCCTATATGTGGGGGAAAACCACTGTTTGGGCGCACGGCAGGGTTCGGAAGGGAAGGAGCGCTATTTGACTTTTTGAATGTAAAATTTGCTTGAATAATTAGCGGACGCCATGTTGCATTTGGGGAGCCCCTGATGTGCCGAAACAGTGGAAACCCCCCACAAGTGACCCAATTTTGAAAACTAGACCCCTCAGGGAAATTATCTAGATGTGTGGTGAGCACCTTAAACCCCCAGGTGCTTCACAGAAGTTTATAACATTGAGCCGTAAAAATAAAATTTTCACATTTTTCCCACAAAAATGTTTTTCAGCCCCTACTTTTGCATTTTCATAAGGGTAACAGGAGAAATTGCACCATGCAGTTTATTGTGCAATTTCTCCTGAGTAAGCAGATACCCCATATGTGGGTGAAAACCACTGTTTGGGTGCATGGCAGGGTTCGGAAGGGAAGGAGCGCTATTTGACTTTTTGAATGTAAAATTTGCTTGAATAATTAGCGGACGCCATGTTGTATCTGGGGAGCCCCTGATGTGCCTAAATAGTGGAAACCCCCCACAGGTGACACCATTTTGGAAACTAGACCCCTCAGGGAACTTATCTAGATGTGTGATGAGAACCTTGAACCCCCATGTGCTTCACATAAGTTTATAACATTGAGCCGTAATAATAAAATTTTCACATTTTTCCCACAAAAATGAATTTCAGCCCCCACTTTTGCATTTTCATAAGGGTAACAGGAGAAATTGCACCATGCAGTTTGTTGTGCAATTTCTCCTGAGTAAGCATTTGCCCCATATGTGGGGGAAAACCACTGTTTGGGCGCATGGCAGGGTTCGGAAGGGAAGGAGCGCCATTTGACTTTTTGATTGTAAAATTTGCTTGAATAATTAGCGGAAGTGCCCCTGATGTACCTAAACAGTGGAAACCCCCCACAAGTGACACCATTTTGAAAACTAGACCCCTCAGGGAACTTATGTAGAAGTGTGGTGAGTACCTTGAACCCCCAAGTCCTTTACAGAAGTTTATAACATGGAGCCGTGAAAATAAAAAGATCAAACTTTTTCCACAAAAATTATGTTTTAGCCCCAATTTTTTTATTTTCACAAGGGTAAGAGGAGAAAGTGGACCCCAAAAACTTTTGTGCAATTTCTCCTGAGTACGCCAATACCCCATATGTGGGGAAAATACAGTGTTTGGCCGCACGGCAGAGTTCAGAAGGGAAGGAGCACTGTGTGACTTTTTGAGCGCAAAATCGGCTGGAATCGAGAGCGGACGCCATGTCGCGTTTGGAGAGCCCCTGATGTGCTTAAATAGTTGAAACCCCCCACAAGTGACTCCATTTTGGAAACTACACCCCTCAAGGATTTTATCAAGGGGAATAGTGAACATTTTGAACCCTGAGGTACGACACAGAATTTGATGACATTAGGTCTAGTGTTGAGCCACCCCCGTAGTGTTCGAGTTCGGTTCGGTTCGTCGAACACCCGTGTATTCGCCGAACTGTTCGTCGAACTGTTCGTCGAACACCTTCGAACACCGTTAAAACCAATGGCAGGCAAACAAAAACACATAGAAACACATAGAAAACACCTTCAAAGGTGTCCAAAAGCTGACAAACTGCTCAGAAGACACAACTAACACATGGAAAAGTGACAAGTACATATAGTCATGCGAAAAGAAAAGAGGTGGAGGAGTAAAAGGAGGGGGAGACACAGATATAGGCATGTCATGCCCTTCTAAAATCCAAAAAGTGAGAAGCCGAGACGGCCAGTCGGCTCCTGCCCGTGCCACCTCCGTGTCGCCGGGTTTGTGCCAGAGCCGCGGTGAACCCTGATGGCCAGCCCCCCTCTCCCAATACTGGTGCCTGTCCGCTGGTGGGTCGAGAGAGCCCCCCTGTGGTGGAGGCAGCTCTAAGCTTTTTAATTTAAATTGTCCCTCTAATTTGAATGAATACACTTTAAATCCATTTACAAGGATCTATTGGAGGGCAAGTCTCATGCCAGCAGCCGCGTAATTCCAGCTCCAGTAGCGTCCACTAAAGCTGCTGCAGTTAAAAAGCTTTTATAAGGATCGAGCTCGGCTGTCCACCGCAAGGCATCCTAGTGCCAGTCCCAGCCCCTATGCCTTGGGGTGCCTCCTGATGCTCTTCACTGAGTATCCCGTGGTCCCGAAGCATTTCCTTTGAAAAAATTAAGTGTCCAAACTACAGGTGGTGTAGCTTGCTTAACAGCCGGGATAATCCGCTGACTAGCAGACACTGCTACTAGGCACAAAGTATTTCCTGGGCTAGATTCAGTTAAAAATTTGTAAGTAGATACTCTCGTTGGATGCTGAGAAAGCATTCCATAGAGTCTCCTGGCACGCCATATATGATTCTCTTAAAAAGCTTGGGGTAGGGGTCTAGGGGACCCTTTTATAGCCAAAATCACGGCCCTGTATCACAATACGTCACCTAGGCTGAAGATAAATGGAACTGTAGCACCGAGGGCTCGGTTGCTACAGACGTATTGCACCTCACCCAGAGGTGTGATATCTCACTCTCAGATAAGGATGGAGTGTGGATCAGGACCCGACACCTGCATGCATTACACCACATTGCCGTGGGGCAGGGCGACCAATATGCCCCTGAGATGGGCACGACAGTCCCTGTCCCTGGCTGGAGTGGGGGGAGGGAACACTGAGGAAGGGGAACCCTGCAGTGCAGGAGCAGGGAGGAAGCAGTTCCTGGGTGCATTGAGAAGGGAGTATAAAAGGTGGGCACCATCTTAGTTCAGTGCAGAGAAGTCTGAGCAGAAGTGGCAGGGAGCAGGGGCTCTGCATGAGCTCTGCTCCGGAGGCGGGCCTAGTAACAGAGGCCCAGGCCTGCAAGAGGGAGAAGGAAGGAAGAGGAGCGGAGAAGGCTCCAGGAACGAGGAATGAAGGGATCCCAGGGGTGCGGACGGGCGAGTCGCCACCGCACGCCCGAATCCACCTGCGTGGAGGGGTCAGGCCAAAGGGGGAGACCGGTCCCCGAACTAGTGGAGGCAGGAAACGACCCTCAGCTAGAAACCGGAGGCTCTGACATTTTATGTGGCGCAGCCCCTTGCTCCACCCGCTAGGAAGGCACCACATAGGGTCAGGGAAACTGGCGCCAAGTTTACCAAGAGGAGGCCCGAGGCAGCCGGACAGAAGTGTTGGTAAGAAAGGCCAGACAAAGGACACACAAAGGGGGTCCTGTGAAGCGCTCCAAAGTTATCTGGGAGTTGTCTGAGCCCCTCACCTGGTGAGCACAGTACGACGTGGGCAGCCGTTACCTGCAGACGTGGTCTGGATAATAAGAACTGTGAGTAAAGGCCCTGAACTGCATCACTGACTCCGTGTCGTTACTGCTGCTGCCCTGCACCATCACCCCCATCCTCCGCATACACTGCCCTGAGGCTATACTCCTCCCGTGGGGAGTTATGCTACGCTCTGCTGCACCCGCAACACCAGCCTTAGTGGTCTGCCCTGTAGCGGCGGTTCACTCTGACCGCAATCCACGGGTGGCGTAGTCGGACATTTAAACATCAAAACCACATAAATAGTTCCGCCACTGGTTTGACCGCCCTGAGCCACGGAACCGGGTCGCCGCCACGAAGACTACAACCACCAGCATCCACCAAAAAGGGTCCGGCTCCGGGTGTCCCAAGGCCCAGGGGGTGCGTCAGAACATTTTCATCACCTTTCACAATCACCAATGGGACAAGGCAGGGATGTCCTCTGTCCCCTCTCTTATACATCCTAGTGACGGAGCACCTGCTCTCATCAATTCGCCATAACCCCAATATTAGGTGGATTGAGGTGGGAGGCACCGAGTACAAGTGCTCTCTATTTGCTGATGATGTCCTAGTATATATCACTCAATCACATATATCCATCCCTGCTGTTATGGCTGAAATAGATCACTTTGTTACATGGTAAAATTTTAAAATCAATGCAGCGAAGTCTGAGGCCCTCGATGTCTCCCTCCCTAAATACATATAGGATTCCATCCAGTCCAACTTTCCCTTTGCCTGGCCCTCACAGGGTATCAAATACTTAGGAATTCCTATTCATAGAGACCTCTCCCATCTATGTTATCTTAATTTTGGGCCCTTTATTGAACAATTCCATACAGACCACGGTTGGCAAGTTAGAACTGTAAGATTCACTACGTGAACCACTGGTGTTTTGTGGAAAAGCACATGTACACCGCGTTCCAAATTATTATGCAAAAAGTGTTTAGGAGTGATAAGGGAAGAATTTGTTTGTTTGTCAGTTAAACTCATTGATGGTGATGTGTGTCAGGGCTCTTTATATCACTGTAAGCAATTGCAGACACCTGTGCTAATTAGTTTGGCAGGTGTGTCCAATGAAAGGCAAGACTACTTAAGAAGGCTCTCTCACATTATTAAGCAGCCTACATTTTCTGCCAAAATGGGAAAGAAAAAGGATGTGTCGGCTGCTGAGAAGCAACAAATTGTGGAGTGTTTAGGTCAAGGCATGACTACAATCAACATTGTGCGATGATCAGGATGAAGTGTCTTGGCAATCAAGAAGTATGTAGCTGATTCACAGTACACACGTGTGCGTGCTGATAAGGGCAAATTGAGGACTCTTTCCTACAGGCAATTACGTCAGGTTGAAAGAGCAGCGGCAAAAAAGCCTTGTCATAGCAGCAGACAAGTTTTTGAAGCTGCTTGTGCCTCCAACGTCCCCCGAACAACAAGATGCAGGGTCCTTCAGAGGTTTGCAGCTGTGCATACGCCATCCTGTCGACCTCCTCTATCCACTTCACACAAGCAGAAACGGCTCCAGTGGGCCAAACATTACATGAAGACTGATTTCAAAACTGTTTTGTTCACGGATGAGTGCCGTGCAGCGCTCGATGGTCCAGATGAATGGAGTGGAGGAAGGCTGGTTGATGGACACCCCACGCAAACACGGCTACAGCGCCAACAAGGAGGAGGTGGAGTAATGTTTTGGGCTGGAATCATGGGGAGAGAGATTGTTGGCCCCTTTAGGATCCCTGAAGGCGCTAAAGATGAACTCCATAATGTATGTGGATTTTCTCAAACAGCACTTCCTGCCATGGTTCAAGAAGAAGAACCGTGTATTTCACAGCAAGATCATTTTTCTGCATGATAATGCACCATCTCATGCTGCACATAAAACATCTGCATCTCTGGCTGATATGGGCATAAAAGGGGACAAACTTATGGTGTCACCCCCATGCTCCCCTGACCTCTACCCCATTCAGAACCTTTGGAGCATCATTAAAAGGAGTGTCTATGATGGCGGGAGGCAGTTCACATCTAAGCAACAGCTCTGGGAGGGTATTCTGTCCTCATGCAAAACAATTGAAGCAGAAACCATCCAAAACCTGACAAATTCAATGGACGAGAGAGTTCAGAAGCTCCTTTCGAACAAGGGGTCCTATGTGAAAATGTAACATCACCTAGAATAAAGTTTTGAGTTGAAAACTGTTTGATTTCAGTTTCTAACAACCTGCTAATGCTTATAATTTCAAAAATGACCATTTTTTTGGTCTTTATTAAAATGAAAAGGTTGATCGAAAAGTTTGGGGGATCTAAGAGTGTGGCAACCCAGTAGTCATGATTACTTCGAATTCTGACAATATGAGGGTCATGCTGCAGGTAGTGCAGCAAGAAGGCACTTATGTGTCTTGCGCATCTCGGAGCCCCAAAATTATTTTCCGGGCTAGATGCAGCTAAAAATTATTTTTAATTTTAAATCTGGTGAAGCTTATTATAGATGGCCTAATAGGATCAGTGCTGCACACTGCTACAAAGCCCAAATTATTTTCCAGTCAAGATACAGATAAACATGATTAGTAATTTGAAAGCTTAAAACGGTTGGTAGGGTTATTTTAACCAATCATCAAGCTTTTACTCTCCCCAGGATGACACAGGGGTAGAAAAGTCGTTTCGGATCCATGATTTGTTCATCTTTATGAACGTGAGTCTGTCTACATTATCAGTGGAGAGCCGCGTGCGCTTATCTGTCAGCACACCACCAGCAGCGCTGAACACACGTTCAGACAGAACGCTGGCTGCGGGGCATGACAAGATCTCCAAGGCGTAAGTGGCTAGCTCCGGCCATTTATCCAGATTGGAAGCCCAAAAAGAGCAAGGGTCCAGTGACACAGTCGTGGCTTCAATGTTTACTTGGAGATACTCCTGTACCATCGTCTCTAGGCGTTGACTATGTGTCAGACTTCTTGTCTCCTGTGGCCTTGCAAAGGATGGGCTAAAAAAGTGGTGAAATGATTCCGCAAAATTGATGTTACCAGCAGATACTGTGGTTCTGTTACGGTTTGAGTGCTGAACACTTGACGGTCCCACGGTTGGCAAGTTGGAACTGTGAGATTCACTACGTGCACCACTGGTATTTTGTGGAAAAGCACATGTAAGATTCTGCAACAGTCTCTGCTGATACTCCTGCATGCGTGCATCCCTTTCTATGGCAGGAATAATTTCAGCAAATTTACTTTTGTACCGGGGATCTAACAGTGTGGCAACCCAGTAGTCAGGATTATTTCTAATTCTCACAATTCGAGGGTCATGTTGCAGGTAGTGCAGCAAGAAGGCACTCATGTGTGTTGCGCATCCAGGAGCACCAAGTCCCTGTTGTGTTGGTGGCGAGGTAACAATCATGCTTCCTTCCTCTGTCCTCTCCCCCCAACCTCGCACAACAGAAATGTGATCAAGGTCTCCCTCATCTGATGAGTCTTCCATCAGTTCGTCCTCCACTTCTTCCTGGGCTCCTGCACCTTCCTCACTAGTTTGGCTGCTACCATGCGCCCTGGTAAAATCATCTCCCCCACCCTCACATGCCTGCCGCCTTGGTGCTGCCGACCGTCTGGACCTTGCAGATGTTAGCCCTTCCGCATACAACTCCTCCTCCTCTACTTCCTCCACCTCCTCTTGTGCCACCACCTGACTCCGAATTCTGTTTAACATGTGCTCCAGCATGTAAATCACCGGAATAGTCATGCTGATAATGGCATCGTCAGCACTAAACATCTTCGTCGCCATTTCAAAACTGTGCAGAAGGGTGCATAGGTCCCTGATCTGAGACCACTCCTCCAGCGTGATTTGCCCCACCTCTGAATCTCGTTGGCCCAGGCTATACGTCAGAACGTATTGCACCAGGGCTTGTCGGTGCTGCCACAGTCGCTGCAACATGTGCAGAGTTGAATTCCACCGGGTAGGCACATCGCATTTTAGCCGGTGAAGTGGCAGGCCCAACGACTTCTGTAGAGATGTAAGTCGCTGAGCTGCGGGATGCGAACGGCGGAAGTGAGCACACAGCGACCGTGCCCTCTGCAGAAGGCCATCTAGTCTGGGATAGTGGGCTAAAAATTGCTGGACAACCAGGTTCAACACGTGAGCCATACAAGGCACGTGTGTGACATTGCCCCGGCGAAGGGCCGCACCCAGGTTTGCAGCATTGTCGCACACGGCCTTCCCTGGTTTCAGGTCCAGTGGAGACAACCATTCATGAAATTGGTTCTCCAGAGCTGACCACAACTCCTCAGCTGTGTGACTCACATTTCCCAGACATTTCAATGTAAAAACCGCCTGATGACGTTGAGCCCTACTGCCAGCATAGTAAGGAGGTGTGCAGGATCCCTTCTGCGCAGTTAGAAAGCTTGTGGCATGACCAGACAGGCTTTGGGTGCAGGTGGAAGACCGAGAGGAGGTTGAGGAGGCAGAAGCAGTGGAGGAACTTTGACATAAAGAGGATTGACGCACAACTCGTGGGGACGGCAAGACTTGGACAGCAGCCCCTTGTCCTGCTGTCACCATAGTTACCCAGTGCCCAGTCAGTGACATGTAACGCCCCTGTCCATGCCTACTCGTCCAAGTGTCTGTGGTGAAATGCACCCTGTCACACACAGAGTTTCTCAAAGAAGCGGTGATGTTGTGTGCGACATGCTGGTGGAGCGCAGGCACACCTTTCTTTGAGAAGTAGTGCCGACTGGGCATCTGGTACTGGGGCACTGCGACGGACATAAGGTCTCGAAAATCCTCTGTGTCCACCAGGCGGAAAGGCAGCATTTCTGTAGCCAAGAGCTTGCAGATGGTGAAATTCAACCTCTTAGCTTTCTCATGGCTAGGAGGAAATGGTCTTTTACTTGTCCACATCTGAGGGACCGAGGGCTGGCTATTGTGCTTAGACGGGGTTGATAAGGGTGTCCCCGGCAAACTGCCGGTCTGTGAGGAAGATGCAGGCGGACATGTTAGGTTGCCTTGATCCAAAGGTGGTGCTATCGATGTCGGACAGCGCTCAAGACCAGCTGGTGTTACCACCTCCAAAGAAAATGATGACCTGCCAATCACGCTGGCTGTTGCGGGTAAAGAGGTGGCAGGTCTGCGCCCCAAAACAGGTGTGACTGCTGTCCCCCCAGTCACAGAGGATGAAGAGGCCGCGGATGCACAAGATATGGCAGACGGTGGTTGGCCCGGCCGGCTAGGCCGCATTGTAGCACACTGAGCTTCCCACTGCAACTTATGCTTCATGTCCATGTGCCGGTTCATGCATGAAGTCCTCAAACTATGTATTTTTTGGCCTCTACTTAGCTTTTGCTGACAAATGTTACAGATAACACGAGTTGGGTCATCTTTATCGATCTGAAAAAATGCCCAGGCTATGCAAGGCTTAGCACCCATGCGACCTGAAGAGCCACCACGACTTGTGGTGAGAGGCAGAGTTGTGTTTGAGGATGCAGTTGTTGACGTGCTTCCAGTACTACGTCTCTCTCCAGGAAGGCGCAACCTGACCTCATCGTCACTAGCATCTTCCTCCACCTCCTCTGCTGACCTCATCTCTTGGCTGACTGTGGGTTGACAGTAAGTGGGATCTCCGACCTCATCATCATCACCCTGTGCGTTATCACACCCGTCGTCCTCAGAGCCAACCTGTTCCTGCCCTGACAAAAAACTAAAGTTGTCGCTCCAATCAGGTATTTGAGTCTTATCATCGTCTTCCTCATTGTCTCCACCAACAGGAGTTACAGTTTGGGAATGAGGGTCTACATTATGGTCAGAACCTTCTGCGTCTGGTCCTGGATCCGACTCATAAAGATTCTGGGCATCAGTGCAGATCATTTCCTCGTCTGGATTCACAGAAGCGCTGGAGTCGACCTCTGATTCCCAGGCTATAGTATGAGTAAACAGCTCTGCAGACTCAACCATCTGTTCTACCTCATACTCAGACGGGCAGCTGGAGATTTGGGAGCTGTGAGGAAGCAAGTGCGATTTGGGTGACACCTTTGAGGACTGGAGTATTTGTGATGTTGAAGTTGATGTGGAGGAGAGCCCACTTAAAGGAGCACTTGATATCCGTTGAAGCACCTGCTGTTTTTGTGCCTCATCTGGAATTTGTAGCGATTGGCGTGGCCGTAAGAAAGGGATCTTATCACATTGTCCGCTAAAAGAAGTAGACATTTTAGTTTGGCTGGAAGATGGTCTTTCTTCTGCACCTACCCCACGGACACAACCTTTTTTCCCCTTCCCAACACGCCTATTCCCCTTTCCACCAGCAGCAGGCCTTTTTCCACTCATTTTGGTGGTTAACTAATTCACAACTCTGGAGTTGTTTGCACAAAAAAACAATGGATGGTAACCGAGCAGAGCTGAGTGGCCAAACTGTGGTATTAGGCCAAAACTATTGGCTGGGTTAGATGCAGAAAAAAATTATTTTTAATTTGCAACCTGATGGAGGTCAGTATAGATGGACTAATAGACCAAGTCCCACACACCGCTAGAAGCCCAAATATTTTTTCAGAGCTAGATGCAGAAATTTTTTTTATTCAATTTGCAACCTGATGGAGGTCAGTATAGATGGACTAATAGACCAAGTCCCACACACTGCTAGAAGCCCAAATATTTTTTCAGAGCAAGATGCAGAAAAAAATTATTTTTAATTTGCAACCTGATGGAGGTCAGTATAGATGGACTAATAGACCAAGTCCCACACACCGCTAGAAGCCCAAATATTTTTTCAGAGCTAGATGCAGAAAAAAATTATATTCAATTTGCAACCTGCTGGAGGTCAGTATAGAAGGACTAATAGAACAAGTCCCACACACTGCTAGAAGCCCAAATATTTTTTCAGAGCTAAATGAAGAAAAAAATTATTTTTAATTTGCAACCTGATGGAGGTCAGTATACAGTCATGGCCAAAAGTTTTGAGAATGACACCAAAATTATATTTTCACATGATCTGCTGGCCTCTGGTTTTTATTAGTGTTTGTCTGATGTTTATATCACATACAGAAATATAATTGCAATCATATTATGAGTACCAATAGGTTATATTGACAGTTAGAATGAGTTAATGCAGCAAGTCAATATTTGCAGTGTTGCCCCTTCTTCTTCAAGACCTCTGTAATTCTCCCTGGCATGCTCTCAATCAACTTTTGGACCAAATCCTGAATGATAGCAGTCCATTCTTGCATAATCAATGCTTGCATTTTGCCAGAATTTGTTGGTTTTTGTTTGTCCACCCGTCTCTTGATGATTGACCACAAGTTCTCAATGGGATTAAGATCTGGGGAGTTTCCAGGCTATGGACCCAAAATCTCTATGTTTTGTTCCATGAGCCATTTAGTTATCACCTTTGATTTATGGCAAGGTGCTCCATCATGCTGGAAAAGGCATTGTTGGGAGCCAAACTGCTCTTGGACGGTTGGGAGAAATTGCTCTTGGAGGACATTCTGGTACCATTCTTTATTCATGGCTGTGTTTTTAGTCAAGACTGTGAGTGAGCCGATTCCCTTGGCTGAGAAGCAACCCACACACATGAATGGTTTCAGGATGCTTTACAGTTGGCATGAGACAAGACTGGTGGTAGCGCTCACCTCTTCTTCTCCGAATAAGCTGTTTTCCAGATGTCCCAAACAATCGAAAAGGGGATTCATCAGAGAAAATGACTTTGCCCCAGTCCTCAGCAGTCCACTCCCTGTACCTTTTGCAGAATATCAGTCGGTCCCTGATATTTTTTCTGGAGAGAAGTGGCTTCTTTGCTGCCCTCCTTGAAACCAGCCCTTGCTCAAAGAGTCTCCGCCTCACAGTGCGTGCAGAAGCACTCACACCAGCCTGCTGCCATACCTAAGCAAGCTCGGCACTGCTGGTAGTCCGATCCCGCAGCTGAAACAGTTTTAAGATACGGTCCTGGCGCTTGCTGGTCTTTCTTGGGCGCCCTGGAGCCTTTTTGACAACAATGGAAGCTCTCTCCTTGAAGTTCTTGATGATGCGATAGATTGTTGACTGAGGTGCAATCTTTGTAGCTGCGATACTCTTCCCTGTTAGGCCATTTTTGTGCAGTGCAATGATGGCTGCACGTGTTTCTTTAGAGATAACCATGGTTAACTGAAGAGAAACAATGATACCAAGAACCAGCCTCCTTTTAAAGTGTCCAGTGATGTCATTCTTACTTAATCATGACTGATTGATCGCCAGCCCTGTCCTCATCAACACCCACACCTGTGTTAATGGATCAATCACTAAAACTATGTTAGCTGCTCCTTTTAAGGCAGGACTGCAATGATGTTGAAATGTGTTTTGGGGGTTAAAGTTCATTTTCTGGGCAAATATTGACTTTGAAAGTACAGTAATTTCTGTTAAGCTGATCACTCTTTGACATTCAGGAGTATATGCAAATTGCCATTACAAAAAATGAAGCAGTAAACTTTGGAAAAATTACTATTTGTCTCATTCTCAATACTTTTGGCCATGACTGTAGATGGACTAATAGACCAAGTCCCACACACTGCTAGAAGCCCAAATATTTTTTCAGAGCTAGATGCAGAAAAAAAATATTTTTAATTTGCAACCTGATGGAGGTCAGTATAGATGGACTAATAGAACAAGTCCCACACGCTGCTAGAAGCCCAAATATTTTTTCAGAGATAAATGAAGAAAAAAATTATTTTTAATTTGCAACCTGATGGAGGTCAGTATAGATGGACTAATAGACCAAGTCCCACACACTGCTAGAAGCCCAAATATTTTTTCAGAGCTAGATGCAGAAAAAAATTATTTTTAATTTGCAACCTGATGGAGGTCAGTAGAGATGGACTAATAGAACAAGTCCCACACGCTGCTAGAAGCCCAAATATTTTTTCAGAGATAAATGAAGAAAAAAATTATTTTTAATTTGCAACCTGATGGAGGTCAGTATAGATGGACTAATAGACCAAGTCCCACACACTGCTAGAAGCCCAAATATTTTTTCAGAGCTAGATGCAGAAAAAAATTATTTTTAATTTGCAACCTGATGGAGGTCAGTATAGATGGACTAATAGACCAAGTCCCACACACCGCTAGAACCCCAAATATTTTTTCAGAGCTAGATGCAGAAAAAAATTATATTCAATTTGCAACCTGCTGGAGGTCAGTATAGAAGGACTAATAGAACAAGTCCCACACACTGCTACAAGCCCAAATATTTTTTCAGAGCTAAATGAAGAAAAAAATTATTTTTAATTTGCAACCTGATGGAGGTCAGTATAGATGGACTAATAGACCAAGTCCCACACACTGCTAGAAGCCCAAATATTTTTTCAGAGCTAGATGCAGAAAAAAATTATTTTTAATTTGCAACCTGATGGAGGTCAGTATAGATGGACTAATAGACCAAGTCCCACACACCGCTAGAAGCCCAAATATTTTTTCAGAGCTAGATGCAGAAATTTTTTTTATTCAATTTGCAACCTGATGGAGGTCAGTATAGATGGACTAATAGACCAAGTCCCACACACTGCTAGAAGCCCAAATATTTTTTCAGAGCTAGATGCAGAAAAAAATTATTTTTAATTTGCAACCTGATGGAGGTCAGTATAGATGGACTAATAGACCAAGTCCCACACACTGCTAGAAGCCCAAATATTTTTTCAGAGCTAGATGCAGAAAAAAATTTTTTTTAATTTGCAACCTGATGGAGGTCAGTATAGATGGAGTAATAGAACAAGTCCCACACGCTGCTAGAAGCCCAAATATTTTTTCAGAGATAAATGAAGAAAAAAATTATTTTTAATTTGCAACCTGATGGAGGTCAGTATAGATGGACTAATAGACCCAGTCCCACACACTGCTAGAAGCCCAAATATTTTTTCAGAGCTAGATGCAGAAAAAAATTATTTTTAATTTGCAACCTGATGGAGGTCAGTATAGATGGACTAATAGATTGATGCTATGCCCAAAAGATTTTACTTCACTAGGTGCAGTAAAAAAATTGGTATTCTATACACAGGTGGTATATCTTGCAACACAGATAGGCTACTCCACTGACTAACACACTCTGCAATAGGCCAAAAAGGATTAGCTTTGCTAGATTCAGCCAAATGCTGTGAAAAAAACTTGCACAGCACTGGCACAGACCTGCCTGGCAAAAACTGATAGGAACTCATGTAACCTAGTCCTGAAAAGGACTCCAATTACAATTAGTCTTTACTCCCACAATCTATCTATTTAAGAGCACAGACCTGCTTGATAAAAGTCGTAGGAAATGCTGTAACCTAGTCCTTAAAAGGACTGCAATCACAACTATTCCCTACTCCCAAGCTATCTGTATATTTGTGCGAAAATTGGCTTGAAATTAACAAGGTATAGCGCACACAGCAACAGCGGTGCCGTCTAACACGCAGCTGCAGCAGTGAGAAAATGGTGGCGACGGGGAAAATGGCTTGGTCTTATAGGGCAAGGACATGTCACATACACTGCCAATCACACATGCCCTTGCTTGTGTGAAAAAAAGCACTTCGCTCCGTGTGTGCGCTGCTGATAGGCTGACAGATTGCACCTCCCCACTGCAAATGCGGGAAAGAGAAAAAAAAATGGAGATCTTCATTGTTCCTGCAGAGATCCATCCCCTGCCCCTCCCCCCGCCCCACTGTACACTCAAACTGCGTATTAACATTAATTTTCATCATTACTGAGAAAAAATCCAGTTATGATTTTGGTGCACGAACAGTTATCGAACATAACCTCGAACAGCCGAATTTTTCTCAAATTGTTCGTGTTCGCCGACCGGCTCGAACACCGCCCAAAACAGCTCGAATTTGAGATTGGCGAACAGTTCGAGTAGAACAACGCTCATCTCTAATTAGGTCATCATATTGAATAAATTGGCATTAGTCTTGAGCTCAAGTGATCGCTACTTGAGTTTGCATCGGGTACTCAGGTATGCACCATGTATCACGGGTGCTCAAGTGAAATGCTCGAGTCCCCGTCCGCATGTTTCACGGTTATTAGACACCCCAAAAAAACATGCAGGGATCGCTCGTGCATGGCAGGCAATCCCCGCAAGGTTTTTTTGGCTGCAAAGCATATGGGGCGGAGACTCGAGCACCCACGATACTCAATGCATACCCGAGCAACCGATGAAAACTCAAGTAGTGAGCACTTGCGTTCAACACTAGTTGCCATATTGTCATCTTTTTTTTTATAACTTTTTAATTTTGAAAAAAAAAACAACCCTAACCCCAACCCTAACCCTACTCTAGCCCAACCCTGACCCCAACCCTAACATTAGCACAACCCTAACCCCAACCCCAGCCCTAGCGTTTATTTTTTACGACGTTCCTAGTGTGGTATAAGTGATTAGACAACCTTATTCTTCGGGTGCGACTACAGAGATACCAGAATGATATCGGGTTTTTATGATTGACCGCTGTCACACACTAGAAGATACATATTTTGTAAAATCTCGTTTTTGCATCGCCATATTTTGAGAGCTATAATTTTTCCATATTTTGGCTGACAAAGTCATGTCATGGCTTGTTTTTTGCGGGATGAGTTGACGTTTTTATGGGTGCCATTTTCAGGCACGTGACATTTTTTGATCACTTTCTATTCCAGCTTTTAGGAGGCAGAATAAACAAAAACCAACAATTCAGGAATTGTTTTTTTTTTTATTTTTTTACTCTACTCCGCGTGTGGTAAAATTGATAAGGTAGCTTTATTCTTCGGGTCAGTACGCTTACAGCGGTACCACATTTATATTGTTTTTCTATGTTTTGGCGCTTTTACACAATAAAAGCTATTTTATAGAAAAAAATATTTTTTTGAATCGCTTTATTTTGAGAGCTATAGTTTTTGATTTTTCAGATGATGGAGCTGTATGGTTGCTTGTTTTTTGCGGGACAAGATGATGTTTTTTTGATCGCGTGTTATTCCATTTTTTGTTTGGTGGTATGATGATAAAGCATTGTTTTTTGCTTTCTTTTTTATTTTTCTACCGTGTTCACTGAAGGGGTTAACTAGTGGGACAATTTTATAGGTCATGTCTTTCCGGACGCGGCGATACCAAATATGTGTACTTTTATTGTTTTTTTGTTTTTTTTCATAATAATATTTATTGATGGGTACATTATATTTTTATTTTTGGTGGATTATTTTTTTTATTTTTTTTTATATTTTTACAATTTTTTAAATTTTTTTTTTTCACTTTCTGAGAGTTTTTTTACTTTTTTACTTTGTCCCAGGCTCTTAAGTCCCAGGGCACAGACGCGTATTAGTACGTCATGGGCTTTAAAGGAGTTAACAAGTCTGGTATACTCCAGGAAATTATAACTGTGGTTTTGCAGTTCCACGGTTCAAATCTCTGTATTATCCACTTTTTTATCTTTTTTCCATGTCTCGCTGATTGTTCAGACACCAATATATCTGCTTAAAAGAGTCTGGTGTAGGCCAGAGAACTAGAACTGTGTTTTTCCTCTTCCACGGTTCAAATATGGGTGTTATCAACCTGCTTGCCTTTTTTCCATAAAAAAAATCAGTTTGAGTGTGTCGCTGACTATTCCGACACAAATATATCTATTTTAACTAGTCTGGTATACACCAGGAAATTATAACTGTAGTTTTGCAGTTCCACGGTTCAAATCTCTGTATTATCCACTTTTTTGTCTTTTTTCCATGAAAAAAAACAATTTCAGTGTCTCGCTGACTGTTCAGACACCAATATATCTGTTTAAAAGATTCTGGTGTAGGCCAGAGAAATAGAACGATGGTTTTCCTCTTCCACAGTTCAAATCTTGGTATTATCAATTTGCTTGCCTTTTTTCCATTAAAAAAAAAACAGTTTGAGTGTGTCGCTGACTGTTCAGACACAAATATATCTATTTTAACAAGTCTGGTATAGACCAGGAAATTCTAACTGTGGTTTTGCAGTTCCACAGTTCAAATCTCTGTATTATCCACTTTGTTGTCTCTTTTCCATAAAAAAAACATTTTCAGTGTCTCGCTGACTGTTCAGACACCAGTATATCTGTTTAAAAGAGTCTGGTGTAGGCCAGATAACTAGAACTATGTTTTTCCTCTTCCACGGTCGAAATCTGGATGTTATCAACCTGCTTGCCCTTTTCCATAAAAAATAAACAGTTTGAGTGTGTCGCTGACTGTTCAGACACAAATATATCTATTTTAACAAGTCTGGTATACAACAGGAAATTGTTACTGTGGTTTTGCAGTTCCACGGTTCAAATCTCTGTATTATCCACTTTTTTGTCTTTTTTCCATGAAAAAAAAATTTTCAGTGTTTCGCTGACTGTTCAGACACCAATATATCTGTTTAAAAGATTCTGGTGTAGGCCAGAGAAATAGAACGATGGTTTCCCTCTTCCACAGTTCAAATCTGGGTGTTATCAACTTGCTTGCCTTTTTTCCATAAAAATAAAACAGTTTGAGTGTGTCGCTGACTGTTCAGACACAAATATATCTATTTTAACAAGTCTGGTATAGACCAGGAAATTATACCTGTGGTTTTGCAGTTCCACGGTTCAAATCTCTGTATTATCCAATTTTTTGTCTTTTTTCCATAAAGAAAAAGATTTTCAGTGTCTCGCTGACTGTTCAGACACCAATATATCTGTTTAAAAGAGTCTGGTGTAGGCCAGATAACTAGAACTGTGTTTTTCCTCTTCCACGGTCGAAATCTGGATGTTATCAACCTGCTTGCCTTTTTCCATAAAAAATAAACAGTTTGAGTGTGTCACTGACTGTTCAGACACAAATATATCTATTTTAACAAGTCTGGTATACACAGGGAAATTATAACTGTGGTTTTGCAGCTCCACAGTTCAAATCTCTGTACTATCCACTTTTTTGTCTTTTTTCCACAAAAAAAACATTTTCAGTGTCTCGCTGACTGTTCAGACACCAATATATCTGTTTAAAAGATTCTGGTGTAGGCCAGAGAAATAGAACGATGATTTTCCTCTTCCACAGTTCAAATCTTGGTATTATCAACTTGCTTGCCTTTTTTCCATTAAAAAAAAAAACAGTTTGAGTGTGTCGCTGACTGTTCAGACACAAATATATCTATTTTAACAAGTCTGGCATAGACCAGGAAATTATAACTGTGGTTTTGCAGTTCCACGGTTCAAATCTCTGTATTATCCACTTTGTTGTCTCTTTTCCATAAAAAAAAATATTTTCAGTGTCTCGCTGACTCTTCAGACACCAGTATATCTGTTTAAAAGAGTCTGGTGTAGGCCAGATAACTAGAACTGTGTTTTTCCTCTTCCACGGTGCAAATCTGGATGTTATCAACCTGCTTGCCTTTTTTCCATAAAAAAAACAGTTTGAGTGTGTCGCTGACTGTTCCGACACAAATATATCTATTTTAACAAGTCTGGTATACACCAGGAAATTATAACTGTGGTTTTGCAGTTTCACGGTTCAAATCTCTGTTTATCCACTTTTTTGTCTTTTTTCCATGAAAAAAAAAAATTTCAGTGTCTCGCTCACTGTTCAGACACCAATATATCTGTTTAAAAGAGTCTGGTGTAGGCCAGATAACTAGAACTGTGTTTTTCCTCTTCCACGGTCGAAATCTGGATGTTATCAACCTGCTTGCCTTTTTCCATAAAAAATAAACAGTTTGAGTGTGTCACTGACTGTTCAGACACAAATATATCTATTTTAACAAGTCTGGTATACACAGGGAAATTATAACTGTGGTTTTGCAGCTCCACAGTTCAAATCTCTGTACTATCCACTTTTTTGTCTTTTTTCCACAAAAAAAACATTTTCAGTGTCTCGCTGACTGTTCAGACACCAATATATCTGTTTAAAAGATTCTGGTGTAGGCCAGAGAAATAGAACGATGATTTTCCTCTTCCACAGTTCAAATCTTGGTATTATCAACTTGCTTGCCTTTTTTCCATTAAAAAAAAAACAGTTTGAGTGTGTCGCTGACTGTTCAGACACAAATATATCTATTTTAACAAGTCTGGCATAGACCAGGAAATTATAACTGTGGTTTTGCAGTTCCACGGTTCAAATCTCTGTATTATCCACTTTGTTGTCTCTTTTCCATAAAAAAAAATATTTTCAGTGTCTCGCTGACTCTTCAGACACCAGTATATCTGTTTAAAAGAGTCTGGTGTAGGCCAGATAATTAGAACTGTGTTTTTCCTCTTCCACGGTGCAAATCTGGATGTTATCAACCTGCTTGCCTTTTTTCCATAAAAAAAACAGTTTGAGTGTGTCGCTGACTGTTCCGACACAAATATATCTATTTTAACAAGTCTGGTATACACCAGGAAATTATAACTGTGGTTTTGCAGTTTCACGGTTCAAATCTCTGTTTATCCACTTTTTTGTCTTTTTTCCATGAAAAAAAAAAATTTCAGTGTCTCGCTGACTGTTCAGACACCAATATACTGTATCTGTTTAAAAGATTCTGGTGTAGGCCAGAGAAATAGAACGATGGTTTCCCTCTTCCACAGTTCAAATCTGGGTGTTATCAACTTGCTTGCCTTTTTTCCATAAAAATAAAACAGTTTGAGTGTGTCGCTGACTGTTCAGACAAAAATATATCTATTTTAACAAGTCTGGTATAGACCAGGAAATTATAACTGTGGTTTTGCAGTTCCACGGTTCAAATCTCTGTGTTATCCAATTTTTTGTCTTTTTTCCATAAAAAAAAACATTTTCAGTGTCTCGCTGACTGTTCAGACACCAATATATCTGTTTAAAAGAGTCTGGCGTAGGCCAGATAACTAGAACTGTGTTTTTCCTCTTCCACTGTCGAAATCTGGATGTTATCAACCTGCTTGCCTTTTTTCCATAAAAAATAAACAGTTTGAGTATGTTGCTGACTGTTCAGACACAAATATATCTATTTTAACAAGTCTGGTATACAACAGGAAATTATAACTGGTTTTGCAGCTCCATAGTTCAAATCTCTGTACTATCCACTTTCTTGTCTTTTTTCCACAAAAAAAACATTTTCAGTGTCTCGCTGACTGTTCAGACACCAATATATCTGTTTAAAAGATTCTGGTGTAGGCCAGAGAAATAGAACTGTGGTTTTTCCTCTTTATCTCCTTTTTATTACCCTTTTGCCATTGATAGTGCGAGTGTAAGCTATTTTACTTCATTTACTATGTGCAAGGTGGGTGGCAAGGGACGTGGAACTGGACGTTCTGGTGATGGAGCGAGCAGAGGACGGGGCCGTGGCCAAGGTGATAATGTGCCACAACCAACAGCCACATCTTCTCACTCCCAGTTCTTGACCGAATTACTAGGGAAGCACACAACAGCACCACTGTTGCGAACTGATAAGTGTGAACAGGTTATTAATTGGATAGCAGATAATATTTCCAGTCACCTGGGCACCACCACCTCTGGTGTGTCTTCCACACGGTCAAGTGTTAGTAGCCGTGAGTCTCGACAGCATACTTCTCCTCACCCTGATGCTCCTTCCTCACACCATGCCGAGTGTCGTCAGACAGCAACTGATCCCACACTTGGACACTCTGTAGAGCTGCTCACTGGTCCATTTCCATATTTGGGCCCCTCGCCTGCTCCGCTTGAAGTGGTGGAAGAGGAGATTCCATGTAGCGACGGCCAAATATTTGAACAGCCACAGGAAGGCGACGCTGGCAATTTGTCACAAGAGGTGGACGATGACGAGACACAATTGCCACAAAGGGAGGAGGAGGACCGTGGTGCGGAAGTGGAAGAAGAGGAGGTGGTGGATGATCTAGTAACTGACTGAACGTGGAAGGAGGACATGCAGAGCGAGGCCAGCAGCACACATGGGGAGGGAGGCAGAGTACCTCAACAGGCAGGAAGAAGCAGTGTTGTGGCCACAGACAAAAGGCGGGCAACCATTCCCCGTAACACCAACGCGAGGGACATTGCCAGTACAACTTGTAGGTCTTCCAGAGTCTGGAATTTTTTTAAAGACTCTGCTGATAACCCCAAAAGGGCCATTTGTACCACCTGCCAAGCCAGCATCAGCAGGGTGACAAATCTAGCAGCCTGACCACCACCAGCATGATAAGGCACATGTCAGCAAAGCACCCGACTTTGTGGGGCAAACCCCAGGGTCCACGACCAGTGTCAGCGGGTGTCACCACTGCTTCTTCCGCTGTTGTGTATGTAAGAGAACCCCCTGTTGTGCGTGCAAGTCAATCCCCTGTCCATACTGCATGCAAAGATGCCCCCTCCTCTCAGTCTTAACTTGTTATGGCAGTTTCTCAAGAATCAGCATCAACGTCCACGTCCACGTCCCACCGCAGCGTTCAATTGTCTATGTCCCAGACATTTGAACAAAAGCGCAAATTCGCAGCCAACGCCCCACAGGCCACAGTCCTAAATTCGCACATTTCACGACTGCTTGCATTGGAAATGCTGCCTTTTAAGCTGGTGGAGACGGAATCCTTCCGCAACATTATGGCGGTGGCCGTCCCTCGGTACTCGGTCCCCAGTCGACACTATTTTGCCCGGTGTGCCATCCCCACACTACACAAGCACGTGTCCCAAAACATCTGCCGTGCCCTCAACAGCGCAGTTACTTGGAGAGTCCACCTGACAGCGGACACGTGGACAAGTGCTTGTGGCCAGAGACGGTACATCTCCCTGACGGCACACTGGGTAAACATAGTGGAAGCCGGGACCCAGTCGGACCTTGGGACGGAACACATCCTCCCCACACCGAGGATTGCGGGCCCTATGTCAGTCAGAGTTTCCCCCACAGTGTACAGCTCCTGCGCATCATCCTGCTCCTCCTCCTCCTCATGTTCAGCCTCCATCTCAGATATCACCACATCATTTACAAACTGGAAGCACTGCAGTACTGCCTCAGTCAAGCGGCAACAGGCTGTGCTGAAACTCATCAGCTTAGGTGATAATCCTCACACTGCTTGTGAGTTGTGGACAGCTGTGAAAGAGCAGGCAGATCTGTGGCTAAGA
Organism: Phyllobates terribilis; assembly: GCF_046119375.1. Taxonomy (NCBI): domain Eukaryota; kingdom Metazoa; phylum Chordata; class Amphibia; order Anura; family Dendrobatidae; genus Phyllobates; species Phyllobates terribilis. Next base: position 257,547,604 of record NW_027362764.1, read on the forward strand.
CCGCTGAACCTACATCCAGGCATGGTCTTGTGTGACAATGGCCGTAACCTGGTGCAGCTCTGAGGCGAGGCGAGATCACACACGTACCATTCCTGGCTCATGTGCTTAACCTCGTGGTTCAGCGGTTTCTTAAATCGTACCCCGAGTTGCCAGATCTGCTCGTCAAAGTACGCCGCCTGTCAGCTTATTTTCGGAAGTCGGCTACAGCTTCCGCCACCCTTGATGTGTTGCAGCAGCGTTTGCAGCTTCCGGCACATTGACTGTTGTGTGATGTCCCCACACGTTGGAACTCTACCCTCCACATGTTGCAAAGGATTTGTGAACAGAAAAGAGCAGATGTGGAGTACCAGCTGCAACAAGGCAGTCGATATTCAGGTCAGACTCCACACATAAGGACCTCAGGAGTGGACCTGGATGTCTGACATATGTACCAACCTGAGAAACTTTGAGGAGTCCACCAAGATGGTGAGTGGCGATGTCACCATCATTAGTGTCAGCATCCCACTTGTCTGTCTTTTGCAACACTCTCTGCAGAGAATGAAAGAGGAGGCATTGCAGCCAGAGTATGATGAGATGGATCAAGAAGCCGTAGTGGATGATTACACACAGCCCAGCCTCATCTCATCCCAACGTGCATTGGGGGACAATGAGGGAGAGGAGGAGGAGGAGGAGGAAGAACAGGAGCTGGTATCATGCGCTGTAGACGGTAGTACCTGTACAACTGTCATACCGTCGGTTCAGCGTGGGTGGCCTGAGGACAGGGGGGAGGAGGAGGAGAGCATGGTCAGTCATCATCTTGGTGAGGACATTTAAGTCTTGCCCGTTACCAGTCTGGCACGCATGGCTGACTTTATGTTACGCTGTCTTAACCGTGACCCTCGTGTTGTCAAAATGTTGGATGACAGTCATTACTGGTTGGTGACACTTTTATACCCCCGCTACAAGGAGAACTTTCACTCTCTTATTCCTGAGGTGGAGAGGTCTACAAAAATGGGGCAGTACCAGAAGGCCCTTGCTGCAGAACTGTTAAAAAAATTCCCATTTGAACACGCTAGCGGCAGAGGTCACAGTTCGTTGACCAACCAAGGCGTACAGGCGAGAGAAACCCAACTCCAATCCAGCAAAGTCATGGGAACACTGTCAACATTCTGTGACAGTTTTCAGAGACCCGCCTAGCTTACAGGCCTTGAGGCGCGGGGTACTCTCACAAGGAGTGGAAAGTTTCAAAAGATGATGAAGGAGTACCTTGCGGACCGTACCAGCGTCCTCCGTGATTCCTCTGTGCCTTTTAATTATTGGGTATCCAAGCTGGAAACTTGGAATGAACTCGCTCTGTATGCCTTGTAGGTCCTGGCCTGCGCTGCCGCTAGCGTGTTATCGGAGCGTGTTTTTAGTGCCGCTGCTGGAATTTTAACTGATAAGTGCACTCGCCTGTCAACTGACAATGCTGACAAGCTGACCCTTATCAAAATGAACAAGGGCTGGATTGGGCCAGATTTCTCATCACCACCAAATGACAGCAGAGTAACAAAGTCAAATCCACTTTGTTGTTTCGGGAGGTGTATTCCCATGCACAGCTTCACACCCACACATGGGTATACGCTTCCTCATTTCGGTTGTTTTTTGCTCTTCTCGTTATCCTCAGCCTCCACCACCACTATACCACCAGGGTGACCGTGGTCCGTGTTGCAAGCATTGCAAGTTCCTCCGTCCTAATTTTTGGCAGCTTTTACTTGGAAGGCATAGGCAAAGACTATGGGAAACGCACTACCCCATAATGGGAATAATGTTTTTAATATGCTGTACTGCATGGCTCTTGTACGGGGCATTGCAAGTTCCTCCGTCCTAATTTTAGGCATCTTTTTCTTGGAAGTCATAGGCTAAGACTATGGGAGACCCACTCCCCAATAATGGAAATAATGTTTTTAATATGCTGTACTGCATGGCTCTTGTAAGGGGCATTAAAACCGTCTTGTTAAGCTACTGTGACCTCCACATCTCCTCCAAGGGGCATTAAACCATATTTTTAAACCACTCTGACCTCCACCACTCTTCCAAGGGGAATTAAAACCATCCTGTTAAACCACTCTGACCTCCACGTCTCTTCCAAGGGGCATTAAAACCATCTTGCTAAACCACGCTGACCTCCACGTCTCATCCAAGGGGCATTAAAACCGTCTTGTTAAGCTACTGTGACCTCCACGTTTCTTTCAAGCTGCATTAAAACCATCTTGTTAAACTACTGTGACCTTCACGTCTCTTCCAAGGGGCATTAAAACCATCATGTTAAACCACTCTGACCTCCACGTCTCATCCAAGGGGCATTAAAACCGTCTTGTTAAGCTACTGTGAACTCCACTTCTCTTTCAAGGGGCATTAAAACCGTCTTGTTAAACCACTTTGAACTCCACGTCTCTTCCATGGGGCATTAAAACCATCATGTTAGACCACTCTGACCTCCACGTCTCATCCAAGGGGCATTAAAACCATGTTGTTAAGCTGCTGGGACCTCCACGTCTCTTCCAAGGGACATTAAATCGATCTTGTTAAACCACTTTGACCACCACCACTATTCCAAGGGGCATTAAAACCATCTTGTTAAACCACTCCCACCTTCACTTCTCTTCCAAGGGGCAATAAAACCATCCTGTTTAACCACTCTGACCTCCACGTCTCATCCTAGGGGCATTTAAACAGTCTTGTTAAGCTGCTGTGACCTCCACGTCTTTTCCAAGTGCATTAAAACCATCTTGTTAAACCACTCTGACCTCCACGTCTCTTCCAAGGGGCATTAAAACCATTTTTTTTAAAACACTCTGACCTCCATGTCTCATCCAAGGGGCATTAAAACCGTCTTGTTAATCTACTGTGAACGCCACGTCCCTTCCAAGGGGCATTAAAACCGTCTTGTTAAACCACTCTGAATGCCACGTCTCTTGCAAGGTGCATTAAAACAAACTTGTTAAACCATTCTGACCTCCACGTCTTTTCCAAGGGCATTAAAACCATCTTGTTAAACCACTCTGACCTCCATGTCTCATCCAAGGGGCATTAAAACCGTCTAGTTAAGCTACTGTGACCTCCACGTCTCTTCCAATGGGCATTAAAACCATCTTGTTAAACCACTCTGACCTCCACGTCTCGACCAAGGGGCATTTAAACCATCTTGTTAAACCATTCTGACCTCAACGTCTCTTCCAAGGGACATTAAAACCATCTTGTTAAACCACTCTGACCTCACGTCTCTTCCAAGGGGCATTAAAACCATCTTGTTAAACCACTCTGACCTCCACGTCTCTTCCAAGGGGCATTAAAACCGTCTTGTTAAGCTAGTGTGACCTCCACGTATCTTCCAATGGACATTAAAACAATCTTGTAAAACCACTCAGACCTCCACGTCTCTTCCAAGGGGCATTAAAACCATCTTGTTAAACCACTCTGACCTCCACATCTCTTCCAAGGGGCATTAAAACCATCTTGTTAAAACACTGTAACCTTCACGTCTCTTCCAAGGGGCATAAAAACCATCTTGTTAAACCACTCTAACCTCCACTTCTCTTCCAAGGGGCATTAAAACCATCTTGTTAAGCTACTGTGACTTTCACGTCTCTTCCAAGGGGCATTAAAACCATCTTGTTAAACCACTCCGACCTCCACCACTCTTCTACTGGGCATTGATATTGGGTTTTTATTCCACTGCGACCTCCACTACTCTTCCAAGGGGCATTGATATTGTCTTTTTATTCCACTGCGACCTCCACGTTTCTACCAAGGGGCATTATAACCATCTTGTTAAACCACTCTGACCTCCACGTCTCTTCCAAGGGGCATTAAAACCATCTTGTTAAGCTACTGTGACTTTCACGTCTCTTCCAAGGGGCATTAAAACCATCTTGTTAAACCACTCCGACCTCCACCACTCTTCCACTGGGCAATTGATATTGTGTTTTTATTCCACTGCGACCTCCACCACTCTTCCAAGGGTCATTGATATTGTCTTTTTATTCCACTGCAACCTCCACCACTCTTCCAAGGGGCATTGATATTGTCTTTCTATTTCACTGCGACCTCCACATCTCTTCCAAGGGGCATTGATATTGTCTTTTTATTCCACTGCGACCTCCACCACTTTTCCAAGGGGCATTGATATTGTCTTTCTAATCCACTGCGACTTCCACCACTCTTCCAAGGGGCATTAAAACCGTCTTCTTAAGCTAGTGTGACTTCCACGTCTCTTCCAAGGGGCATTAAAACCATCTTGTTAAACCATTCTGACCTCCACGTCTCTTCCAAGGGGCATTAAAACCATCTTGTTAATCCCCTCTGACCTCCACGTCTCTTCCAAGGGGCATTAAAGCCTTCTTGTTAAACCACTCTGACCTCCATGTCTCTTCCAAGGGGCATTAAAACCATCTTGTTAAACCACTCTGACCTCCACCACTCTTCCAAGGGGCATTAAACCCGTCTTGTTCAGCTACTGTGACCTCCACGTCTCTTCCACGGGGCATTGATATTGTCTTTTTATTCCACTCTGACCTCCACCACTCTTCCACGGGGCATTGATATTGTCTTTTTATTCCACTGCGACCTCCACCACTCTTCCAAGGGGCATTGATATTGTCTTTTTATTCCCTTGCGACCTCCACCTCTCTTCCAAGGGTCATTGATATTGTCTTTTTATTCCACTGCAACCTCCACCACTCTTCCAAGGGGCATTGATATTGTCTTTTCATTCCACTGCGACCTCCACCACTCTTCCAAGGGGCATTGATATTGTCTTTTTATTCCATTGCGACCTCCACCACTATTCCAAGGGGCATTGATATTGTCTTTTTATTCCACTGCGACCTCCACCACTCTTCCAAGGGGCATTGATATTGTCTTTTTATTCCATTGCGACCTCCACCACTATTCCAAGGGGCATTGATATTGTCTTTTTATTCCACTGCGACCTCCACCACTTTTCCAAGGGGCATTAAAAACCGTCTTGTTAAGCTACTGTGACCTCCACATCTCTTCCAAGGGGCATTAAAACCATCTTGTTAAACCACTCTGAACTCCACAGCTCTTCCAAGGGGCATTGAAATGTTGTTTTTAATTACCTCCAAACTCCACGACTCTTCCAACGGGCATTGCATTTCCTCCTAATTTTAGTCAGCTTTTGCTTTTCAATGCATAGGCGAACACTAAGGGAGACCCACTCCCCAATAATGGGTAGATGGTTTTAGTACGCTGTAGTCCACGTATGTTTCAAGGGGCATTGCAGTTCCTCATAATTTTTGGAAAGCCTTCCATTCACTGCTTAGGCCAACAGTGTACAGGAGACCCAGTTGCTATAAATGGAAAAAATGGTTTAGTTAAGGCCCTCTGACCTTCCAAGGGGCATTGGAGTGCTTCGAAATTTTTGGTAGGCATTGCACTCCCTGTATGCCCTATAACTGTGTAGCCGAACCGCTCCTTTTGGTGCAGAAACATATCTTACAAGACATGTGTGGTTGACTGGCCTGATATTGATGTGAATGGTCCCTGTTCCTCCTGCTCATTCTCCTTTGCCACTACCTCATCCATCCTTCATCACCTGAAGCTTTGTTTTAATGGGAGTCATAGAACTGGGATAGTAGCAGGAAAACATCCAGCAATCCTCGGAGGAGGTAGGATATGTGGCAAAATGCTGACCACCTCAGGCTTAGCCGCTACTACATACATGCGCTTGCATTCCAAGGAACAGAAAGCTAAGGAGATGGATGGCCTCATGATCATGAATAATTTACTCGTTGTGTAGGAGGCCGACCACTGCTGCAGTCTACCTTCTGAACTTTGTGTTGAAGTATGATTGACCCAGGATCCGCAATCCTCTATGTCTGGAGGACGTGTTGCATCCCAGTGGATACCAGGCCGCCGACTCTGCCATGACATGGTGGCCGGAGTCTGCCTCCACAATCCTAAAAGGCCTCTTTTCAAGTGCAAGCAAGCTAGCAGTATGGTATTGCAGTCTGGGGGTAGGTGGGTGGCAGGCTGCATACTTGTGCTTTCATTGCAAGGAATGGGGAAGGTACAATTGAACAGTGCCCTGGGACAAGGACTTGCACGGGAATAGTTGCAAGTCTGCATCTTCTGATGCAGCAAGGATCACTTCTGATGGGCACACTTTTAGGCAGTGACCTTGGTGTCAGAGATGCTTCCAGGGGTCTTCCCCATGCTGTTCTCATGTCTTTTCAGCACTGTATGCATGTGTCACACAGCACATGGCCAGATAAGGTTGTAAAATGTTAAAATTACATTTCCCGGTGAATGCATTTGTCACGGTTGAAAACAATACAAAAGTGCAAAAACGCATAAAAAATGCTACTTGTGAACATAGCCAAAGGTGTGGAGGAGTATTTTTGTTTTTGGTTAATTATTTTATCTTATACACAAGTCTTTACCCTGGAGATGATGTTGCTTAACATATATCACAGGAAAGCAGTTTCAGTTACGTTTTTGAACGTTTTATTGTGAGCCTGTAAAAGTGGCTTAATACCTCTGACAACGTTGTTGACAGCAGTGACCTGGGGGTCAGAAATGCGCCCTGGGGCAATCCCCATGCTGTCTCCATGTCATTTTAGCACTGTCACTATCGTTTTTGGCCACTTTTTAGGCTTTCTACAGACTACCGGGGGTTCCACCGTAAAAATGCTCGGGTCTCCCATAGACTAACATTGGGCTCGTTGCTCGGGTCGAGCACCGGAGTATCACGGTGAGCTCGGGCCGAGCTTCGAGCACCCGAGCATTTTAGTGCTCGCTCAACACTAATAAACTATAAAATTTATAGTGCCAGGATAGCATCAACAGAATACACTTCTGGCAATGTGGTATATTGACATTCAGTTAGTACTAATAACACATGCAGAATATGTCGCAAACTTTGTTGCTCTACTTTTTGCGTTTTCACAACACTCTTACCTCTTTTGAAGTCTTGATGGGAATGTAGATTTGGTTAGTTATGAAAATAGGTCTAAAGCAGATTTTGAAAAGTTGCAATTCTTACTCGAGCAGAGTGGAATCGCAAAACGTAATGGAAAAAAATGCAGCTCTAGACAGAAGTGTTACTGTATATCTAAATATGCACAAATATTGAGCAATGTTGTGATACATTTGGAGTGAAATACAGTCTCAAGCTATACTCATTTCACAAATTGCCCTCATGAGAAATTCTTTCTTAACTTTATTTAACTTTTTTAATGCAATAATCAGTATCCAATGTTATTTTTTTTTTTATAAAGGTGTGCCTTCTCTATTTGCTCTTACATCATAGTTTCATACTTTTAAGGTGTAAAGAAGACACAATTTTTATGTGTGTTATATTTCCCATTTGCAAAAGGTATATATAACACCTCTATACAAATATTTACCATTGTATTATTTTTATAATTTACCTTATTATTGTCCCCTTCAGTGGGTTTTTCCATTTACATGTACATTAAGTATTTAGACATTCCTGAAAGTGATCACAAAATATTTTACTTGTTACTTTAATTTCTTCTGTTACGGCCACATTCACAAGTTCAGCATATGATCAGTATTTCACATCAGTATTTGTGAGCCAAACTCAGTGGGACAATCAGAGTAAAAGTATAATAGAAACACGTCACCACTTCTGTATTTTTCACCCACTCCTGGTTCTGGCTTACAAATACTGATTCAAAACTGAAAGAAATGAACTGAGTATAAGCTGGTATACATGCAATTTATAGGAGCATGTTCACTGGCCATTAAACAAACAAAACCTAAGATGGAAGCAAAATGAACATATACTCTGCTATAAGTGAGTAAAAAAGCAATAATGCATATGTATAACATAGGATACTCCGTAAATACTATTTTTAATCAAAATAAGCGTAAAAGTCATCTCACTGGCGCCAAGGTGTAGCCAGTCAGGGCGGTTCTAACCTCTAGTATTAAAACTTTAAATTAAATTTGTAAAAAATAACCTCAATGTGAATAAGGGCCAAGCAGGTCCAGGACCCAACTGTGGACACCCAGCAATGGGGAGCTATATAAACATAATTCCCAGCTCAAAAAAGGGAGGCCATGCCCTTGTGTGCACTGAGCAAAAAAACCTAGAGCAAAACCAAAAGAAATGAACTGTAATATAAGCTGATATACATGCAATATGTAGGCGTATGATCAAACTGGCCATTAAAAAAACAAAATCTAATATAGAAACAAAATTCTAGAGCTTTCCATTGCTGGGGTCCAATGTTGGGTCCTAGTCCTACTTGACCCTTATTCACATTAAGGTAATTTTCAACAAATGGTAAGGTTTTAATACCAGAGTTTATGACCATCGCTACTGCGTACACCTTGGCGCTGGTGGGATGGCTTTTACACTTTTTTGATCAAAACAGTGTTTACTAAGCAACCAATATTATTTATATGCATTACTGTTTTTTTATTTACCTACAGCAGTATATACTCATTTTGTTTCTACCTTAGGTTTTACAAATACTGATGTAAAATACTGACCAAATACTGAACATGTGAACGTGGCCTAAAGAGTTAAATGTTCACCTGCAATTAATGTCATGGAAGGCACAAATTTATCATGTGCTTTATAACTATATTTGTATTGGTTGTTTTACACTAATTGAGGTTCTAGTCATGCTATAATTAAGAATATTTGTTTGTTTGAAAGTAGTTAATTTTCTAATTTTTCGTCAGACAAGCTGTAGTTTTTATTGGAACCATTTTGTGGTATATGCAACTGTTTGATCGCTTTTTACTTCACTCTCTGGGTAGCAAAACAAACAAAAAAAGCAGCAATTCTATATTTTCTTCTTTTCTTTTTTTAAAAAACAAAACACCATTTACTATTAAACAAAACAGGTATATAGCCAGTTGGTAATGAGAAATAAGCAGGAGAAATCCAGCCCTCTTGAAAAATCAGTAGATGAATAAAATCACTTCTTTATTTTCAAATAAAAATATTATAAATCCAGCACATGGAACAGGGAAGAGATTCTTACGCATTTCGAGCACGTAGTGTGCTTTTAATCGCAGCATAGTTATGCTTTGATTAAGAGCACACTACATGCTTGAAACATTTAAGAATTTAAGAACTTCTTCTCTGTTCCATGCTAGTTATACTAAGCTCTTCCGTGTTCTATGCATAGCTATGCTATGATTAAGAGCACACTACATTCTCGAAACACATGAGAAACTCTTCCCTGTTGCATGTTCTGGATTTTTTTTATATTTTTTCTTTGAAAATTAAGAAGTGATTTCATTCATCCATTTGCATGATTTTTATCATGAATTTTCAAGCATGCTGGTTCTCTCCTGTTTTTTTACCATTTACTATTAGGTATAATTGACATGTAATCTTTATTAGAAATGATCGAGCGTGCTCTATTAACCCCTTCGATGAGCACGCTCGGGTGCTTGCCGAGTATTTTGGCGTGCTCTGCATTTCTTTTAATGTCGCCGCGCCTGCAAGTGTCACGGCTGTTTGACAGCTGTGACACATGCAGAGATTGCCTGCCTGACAGTGGCCCCCCTGGAAGTCTGGAGGGAGCCTAAAATTGGTGAAATCAAGGAAACAGTGCTGACATGACATGGGAACAGCATGGGTAAGAGTCCTGGAAGCATATCTGAATCCCAAGTCACTGCTGTGAACAATTTTATCAGAGTATTATGCCACCTTTGCAGACTGACAATAAAACATGCAAAAATAAAGCAAAAATTGATTTTCCTGGAAAAAATGTGAAGAAACATTCTTTCCAGGGTAATGACTTCTATATAAGGCAAAATAAATAACCAAAAACAAAAATGCTCCTCCACACCTTGGGCTATGTTCACACGTAAGGTTTTTGATGCATTTTTTCACTTTTGCATTGCTTTCAATGGTGAAAAATAAATTCTTCAGTAAATGTAATTTTAACATTTTACTACCTTATCTGGCCATGTGGTGTGTGAGACATAATCAGACATAACCTGTTTCATTTATGAAAGAGGGACTCTGAAATTTTTACAGGGCCATCATGCGGCCCTTACTATTGTTAAAGAGCCAGAAGTTGGCCCGCACTATTGTTAGAGGGCCATCAGCCGGCTATGCTTTGCATATCTTTATATGGCTACTGCAATGTCACGTATCCATCTGAGATGGTCAAATTTTATTTTTCATATATATTCTGTAAAGTTTGAAATTTGGATGTACAGCAGATGGCCCTCACAATTTATAGAGTATCAGCAGGCGGCCTCCACTATTTTTAGAGGGGAAGCAGGCATCTTGGGGACAGTTGAGACCAAGATAGAGCTTTTTGGTAATGCACATCATTCAACTGTTTACTATAAATGGAATGTGGCTTACAAATAAAATAACAAAGTACTTCTAGTAAAATATGGTGAAGGTTCAAAGATATTAATCGATTGCTTTGCTGACTCTGGCAGAGGGTGACTTGGCTGTGTGCCAGGCATCATTAAATGTGAAGATTCCCAAAGAATTTTGGTTTGCAAAGTATTGCCCAGTGTAATAAAGCTGGCTTTGCATCCTAGGTCATGGGTCTTCCAGCAAGACAATACCCCCATAACTAATTCAAGAAGCATTCAGAAATGGATGGAAACAAAGCACTGGAGAGTTCGGAAGTGGTAAGCATCAAGTCTCCCACCATTACCTCTTACATACAGAAGCTACAAAGAAACTGTGAATGGACAGATTAAAACAGGAATTTTTTTAAAATTTGATACATTTCTGTCAAAATTGATAAATTTCTGCCAACTTCGATGAATTTTTGTCAACTCTGAAAAATTTCTGTCAGCCTTTATTAATTTCTGAGTACAGATCACTGCAAAAATTATAAATCGGTCAATGAGTGCATACACTGTGGAAGATATGTATGTGACCAGAATGAACACTCCTTTCCAGCTGATGGTACCATCTAGCACCTGCCCCTATACTAAAAGCAGCTAACAGCATTATAAATAGGGAATATAATTTTTTTTTCAACACAGAGTATAATACAATAATCCCTGACTATATGCCTGTAAGATGTTATCTTAACTTCTATATGTCTCCCATACATGAATTTCAGATAAGAGAGGTAATATAGTACAATAAGAAATATAATTTAACCATCTTCAAAGATGGCACCTGTCCCTATTCTAAAAGCAGCTAACAGGGTTATCAATAGGTTATCAATAGGGAATAGAATTGTTTTTTAGCACGAGTATAACACAATATTCCCTGACTAGATGCCTGTAAGATGTTAACCCAGCTGCTATAGGTCACCTGTACATGAATCTCAGATAAGAGAGGTAATATAGTACAGACACCGTTAAAAATTATGAATCAGTCAATTAATGCATGGAGAAAATCAATCAAGTTATGCACTGTGGAACATATGTATTTGACCAGAATATGAACATTCATTTCCAGCTGATGATACCTAGGACTTGTCTCTGTTCTAAAAGCAGCTAACAGCATATCAATAGGGAATAGATTTTTTTTTGTTTGCTTGCAGCAGCAAGGGTATAAGGCAATAATCCCTGTCTGGATGCATGTAATACGCTATCTATAATGCAATAGCTCACCCGTACACAAATTTCAGAAGAGAGTTAATATTGTAGACTATAGAATCAATTTGAATTGGCATTCCCATTATTTAGGAGTGGGTCTCCTGCACTGTTATTGCGTATGCAGTAAGTGCAAGGACTGCCAAAAATTAGGACACACTCCAATATCAATTTGAAGAGACGTAGTGAAGGGCCTTAAAAAAATTGTATTAAAAATTATTAAGGAGTGGATCTCTTATACTGTTATTGCGTATGCAGCAAGTTCAAAGGCTACTAAAAATTAGGACGCGCTCCAGTACCAATTTGAAGAGACATAGTGAAGGGCCTCATAAAAATTGTTTTAAAAATTATTATGGAGTGGGTCTCCGATACTGTTTTTGCATATGCAGTAAGTTAAAGGGCTGCCAAAAATTAGGATGCGCCCCAATACCAATTTGAAGAGACGTAGTGGAGGGCCTCAGTAAAAAAAATATTTTCCATTATTAAGGAGTGGGTCTCCTAGACTGGTAATGCCCATGCACTTAGCTGAGGCAGTGCTGCAGTGCTTCCAGCTTGCGACTGACATGGTCATTTTGGAGATAGAAGCTGAAAAGGAGGAGGAGGTGCAGGAGCTGTAGAATGTGGGGGCAACACTGATTGACCCAGAGCCCGCAATCCACGGCGTCAGAAGGACATTTTCCATCCCAGGGTCTGACTGGGTCCCGGCTTCCACAATATTAACCCAGTGTGCCATCAGTGAAATGCACTATCCTTGGCCACAAGCACTTGCCCACGTGTCCTTGGTTAGGTGGACCAGTAATTCCCAGTAATTGCGTTGGTGAGGGCATGGGTAATGTTCTGGGACACGTGCTTGTGTAAGGTGGGGATGGCACACAGGGAGAAATAGTGGCAGCTGGTCACCGAGTGCAGAGGGACAGCTGCTGCCATGAGGTTTCAGAAAGATTCCATCTCCACGAGCCTAAAAGGCCACATTTCTAGTGCAAGCAGTTGAGAAATGTAGCAGTTTAGCATTGTGGCATGTGGTTGAATTAGTGACAACTTAACTCTGCGCTGGGACAAAGATGTGGACGTGGTTGCTGACGGTGATGGTTGCAAGTGTGCAACGACTGGTGCTGGTGCTGTTTTGGGGAACACTTGCCTACCTTGTTTCTGTGGCCACCCCACTGCTTCATCCTGCCTGGTGTGGTGCTACTCCTCCCTCGCCCTCTGCACGGCTGTGCTTGCTATACATGTCACCTTACCAGGTTGGGTCAGTGACTTCATCGTACCACCTGTTCTTCCACGTATGCACCCTGGGCCTCCTACTGACTTGCTGGCAATTGTGTCTCATCATCATCATCTACCTCTTGCAACAATAATTTCACTTTCCCACGGTCATCTTTGTGTGACTGTGGCTGCTCAAATATTTGGGCTTTGCTACATGCGATCTCCTTTTGCCCCGCTTGAAGCTGACCAAGCGAGAGGCCAGAATCTATAAATGGAGATGTGACCAGCTCTCCGGGCACTTGGCATGGTGGGAGGAAAGAGGATCAGGGTGTCGAATATGGGGTCCAGACTCACTGTTACTGAGACTGGGCCATGTGGAAGACAGGGTGGTGGCAAACTAACTCGAAGCGTTATCTGCTATCCAACCAACAACCTTTTCACACTGTTCTGGCTTCAAGAGTCATGTTCCATGGCCCCCTAGAAAGTGGGACAGGTCGACATGATGTGGGTGCTCATTTTGCTCCCTCAGCAGGCACAATCTCATCTTGCCCACGTCCTAGACCTCTGCGTATGCCATCAGCATCACGTCCACTTCCCTGTCCCTTACCATGCGCCTTGCCCATTTTAAATAGAGTATAATAATTTGCAGATTGCAAAAAAATGTCAGGATTAATACTGCATTATTTGATCACGTCTGATCACCAATTCTTTTGGGCAGTGCAGGTATACCGATGCTATTGGTCAGCGAGCAAGTGTGGAAATATTTTGAACACACAAGTAGCAAACTTTAAATGGAATATAATATCTTGCAGCTTGAGAAAAAAATCTCAGAATTAATACCAAAGTATTTGATCACGTCTGATGACCAATTCTTTTGGATAGTGCCGGTATACCGATGCTATTGGTCAGCGAACAAGTGTGGATATATTTTAGACACACAAATAGCACAAACTCTAAATGGTTGCATACATGCGGTCATGTAATAACTAAATGGGCACGGCCTCGCTCAATGCACGTCTATTGAACGAGGTCGTAAACAGTCTAGTTGGAATGTACCAAGGAGTATGCGAATTGCTGACTTGAAGTCACATGATCACTTGCTCCCAGCACCAGTACAAAAAAATTCTCACAGTGTGTAGGGCACTCAATGTGAGGATTCGCAAGTCTACAGTCACTAACAGTGACTGCAGGCTTGCATCTTAATATCGGATAACCCCTTTAAGGTGCCTTTACTGCAATATATCACTGATATACAAAAATAAAACACAATTAGGGCTCCTGCACATGACAGTATAATTGGTCTTAGTGCGATCAGACAAAACATTGGATAGCACTGGGAGCAATGCTATTCTATGGGACCATGTACAGGCATGATTGGTGACAAATTTTTGGATTGAACTCACCCATGCAAGTCAATGAGTCCGTGGAAAACATCATACTGTACTCAAATGACATCTGAGTGCAGTCTGATTTTCACGGACTGACAGCATGGAGAAGATGGAGACATTTTTTCTCACTTCTTCTCCACATCCTAAAAAATCAGATCATCTGTGAGTATTTTCTGGCGTCTAAGATGACTTTTTAACCCCTGAAAATCTTCTCAAAAGTCAGAAGTCGTCTTATACGCTGGGTGTCATCTTATAGGGCATATAATTATGGTAATTTATAAGCCCTCACTGTCTCCAAGACTATCAGAATGGTAGCACATCCCTCTGGCCCGCTCTTGTATCCTATTACTGGTACCTCCTGCTCTGCCTCTCTGATCTTGCTCCTGAGGACTGCAGTGACGAGATGAGGGGTAAGTAAAGCAAGCTGCAGGTGTCCAGGAAGCCCGGGGTATGGAAAAAAGAGAAAGAGCGTGCTGTGCCCAGAAAAACACGCCTCTTTCACTCGTCTGGCCCGCCCTTGTATTACCTCCTTCTCTGCCTCTCAGATCTCGCACATGTGTGCCTGCGCCGCTTCACTGCAGTCCTCAGGAGCGAGATCTGAGAGGCAGAGAAGGAGGTAATATAATGGTGGGTCAGACGAGTGAAAGAGGCATGTTTTTCTTAGCACAGCGCCGCACTTTCTCTTTTTTTCCACACCCCGGGCTTCCCGGATGCCTGCAGCTTGCTTCACTTACACTTTCCTGGCGAGGCGCCCACTCACCTCGTCACTGCAGTCCTCAGGAGCGAGAGCAGAGAGGCAGAGAAGTAAATACCGGTAATAGGATACAAGGGCGGGCCAGAGGGATGTGCTACCGCTCTGATAGTCTTGGAGACAGAGAGGGCTGGGCAGGCAGGGAGAGCTGACCAGAAGAGGGGTAGTCTTATACTGTGAGTATATCCCAAACTCTATATTTTAACTGGAAAATTTGGGGGTCGTCTTATACACCCAGTCATCTTATACTCTGGAAAATACCGTAGCCCCATTCTCTCAGATGAGAGATGATGTGACCCTATCCTAATATTGACTGACTATTAGTGATGAGCGAACGTGCTCGCCACTGCTCGGTACTTGCCCGAGCATCACGGCGCTCGACAAGCTCGGCGAGTATGGCCGGGTTGCTCGGGCGGGAACTCGTGTCCCCGCCCTGCATGTTTGGCACTCTTTAGAGAGCTAATGAACATGCAGAGATTGCTTGCCAATCACTGTAATGCCGTAGCTATGTTGGTTGTGGGCATTACAGTGATTGGCTAGCCGCATAGCGTCATCAGGTCTATATAAGACCTGGCGCCGCTATGCTCGTCACAGTCTACCCCGGAAACTGGAGTTAGTATAGGTGTTCCACAACATATATCTATATATCCATCTGAACTAACAGTCCTTCTGAAGACTAAGCACCAGGTGCATATTTTCAGTGGTGAAGGTGATAGCAGGAGTTAGGCAGGTAGGCAGTGTATGTGGCAGACTGCAGTGCATATAGTGCAAGAGGGTCCATAGCATGTTGCTGCTGCTGCTGTTGTTACAAATATTTGTAGACATAGCCCCATATATCTGGGGCCAGGGCAATTTTTTTTTTTATCTTAATCCTGGTTATTTGCTTAAAAAGCAATCCAGAGTACACAATTTTTCTGCTCCATTTGCTTGTTAGCACTGCAAAATACAGCCTGATCTGTTCCATATTTCAGTGATAAAAATCCAGAAATTTGAACTGAACCTGGAAATATTGACCTCCTTTTCCATTCTGTTGCAGTATGTCGGTCAAGCTATTCATACTAGGTCTCTGTGTAGAATAATATTAGTAAATTACAGGCCTGGTATTTAAAACCGTGGTTCTCTTTCAGACATATCACATATAATAGTGTTCCAAAATCAGCCATTTCTGCCTTCCATTTCGTTGCAGTGTGTCTGTCAAGCTATTCACACTAGGTCTCTGTGTAGAATAATATTAGTATATTACAGGCCTGGTATTTAATACCGTGGTTCTCTGTCAGACATATCACATATAACAGTGATCCAAAATCAGCCATTTCTGCCTTCCATTTCATTGCAGTGTGTCGGTCAAATTATTCACACTAGGTCTCTGTGAAGAATAGTATTGGTAAATTACAGGCCTGCTATTTAAAACCGTGGTTCTCTGTCAGACGTATCACATATAACTGCGTTCCAAAATTACCCATTTCTAGTGAACGTGGAAAATATTGTCCTCCATTTAAAATGGGCAAGGGACGGGGAAGTGGACGTGATGGTGCATGCAGAGGCCGAGGCCGTGGGCAAGCTGAAATTGTGCCACAACAAACACCCGGATCTTGTCGCTCGACCTTCCTGTCTCAATTGCTAGGGGACCGCAGCACACTTCTATTGAACCCAGAGCAGTGTCAAAAGGTTGTTGCTTGGATAGCAGATAATGCTTCCAGTCACTTTGTCACCACCACTACCACCCTGTCTTCCACACGGTCAAGTCTCAGTAACAGTGAGTCTGGACCGCATATTCCTGACCCTGACCCTCCTTCCACCCACCATGCCGAGTGCCTGGAGACAACTGATCCCACACTTGGACACTCAGAAGAGCTGTTTACTTTTCCATTTGTAGATTTGGGCCTCTCGCCCAGCCAGCTCCAAGCGAGTCAAAAGGAGAACGCGTGTAGCGATGCAAAATATTTGAGCAGCCACGGTCACACGAAGGTAACGGTGTGAAAGTGCAGTTACTGTCGCAAGAGGTAGATGATGATGATGATGATGAGACACAATTGCCAGAAAGTCAGGAGAAGGACTAGGGAGCGGAAGTGGACGATGAGGTGTTGGATGATATATTAATTGACTCAACCTGGCAAGGGGACAGAACAAGGACAGCAGCACACAGGGGGAGAGAGGCATAGCAACACAACAGGCAGGAAGAAGCAGTGTGGTGGCCTCAGACACAAGGCGGGAAAGCATTCACCGTAACACCAATACTACGGAAGATGCCAGTACAACTGTCAGGTCTTCCCAAGTCTGGCTGTTTTTTAAAGGCTCTGTAGATAACCCCAAAATGGCCATTTGCACCACCTGCCAGGCCAGCATCATCAGGGGTAGCCTTACTAGCAGCCTGACCACCACCAGCATGATCAGACACATGGCAGCAAAGCACCCTACTAAGTGGGCAGAACCCCAAGGTACAGAAACAGTGTCTATGGGTGACACCACTGCTTCTTCCGCGGTTGTGCGTGTACGCCAATCCCCTGTCCATGGCGCATGCGAAGATGCCTCCAGCCCTGCACGTGTCGTTGTACACTTTCAACTAGCACCATCATCAAACACGTCCATGTCCTTGTCCCAGCGCAGTGTTCAGTTGACCCTACCCCAGTCCTTGGAACGCAAGCGCAAATACGCAGCCAATGCCCCACAGGCCACACTACTAAATTCACACATTTTCACGACTGCTTGCGCTCAAAATGTTGCATTTTAGGCTCATGGAGACATAAGCTTTCCACAACCTGATGGCGGCGGCCATCCCTCGGTACTCGGTCCCCAGTGCCCCACTCTCTCCCGGTGTGCCATCTCAGCATTACACGAGCACATGTCCCACAACATTAGCTATGCCCTCACCAACGCAGTTACTCGGAAACTCCACGTAACCACGGACACATGGACAAGTGCTTGTGGGCAGAGACGGTACATCTCGCTGACTGCACACTGGGTTAATGGTGGAAGCCGGGACCCAGATGCATAATGGGATGGAACACGTCCTCCCAATGCCGAGGATTGCGAGTCCTGGGTCAATAAGTATTGCCCCCACATTCTACAGCTCCTGCACCGCCTCCTTTTCAGTCTCCATCTCCGAAATGACCACATCAGTCAGAAGCTGGAAGCCCTACAGCACTGCCTCGGCCAAGCAGCAACAGGCTGTGCTGAAGCGAATATGCTATGTGAAAAACCGCACACCGCTGAAGACTTGTGAACAGCTCTGAAAGAGCAGGCAGATCTGTGGCTGACACCTACAGCTAGGCATGGTCGTGTTTGACAATGGCCGAACCTGGTGGCGGCTCTGAATCGATGCGAGTTCACACATGTACTATGCCTGGCCCATGTGCTTAACCTCGTGGTTCAGCGGTTTCTCAAAACCTACCCAGATCTTTCGCATCTTCTACGCCACCTGTGTGACCATTTTAGAAAGTCAGCTACAGCTTCCGCCGCTCTTTCCATGCTTCAGCAGCATTTGCAGCTTTCAGCTCACCAACTGGTATTCGATGTTCCCACACATTGGAACTCTACATTTCAGATGTTAGGAAGGATTTGTGAGCAGAAGAGGGCAGTTGTTGACTACCAGCATCAACACGGCCGTCGGTATTCAGGTCAGACTTCACACATCACTGCATAGGCAAACAGTATGGGAGACCAACTTCCTAATGATGGGAACATGTTTTCAGGAGACCCTCTGACCTCTACATCTCTTGCAAGGGTGATTGGAGTTCCTCCAAATTTTTGGCAACTGTTGAAATCACTGCATAGGCAAACAGTATGGGAAACCCACTTCCTAATAATGGCAACATTGTTTTCAGGAGGCCCTCTGATCTCTACGTCTCTTGCAAGAAACATTGGAGTTCCTACAAATTTTTGGCAGCTGTTGCGTTCACTGCATAGGCAAAGAGTATGGTAGATCCACTCCTTTCTAATGGGAACATGTTTTTACTGTGGCCCAGCTCTATGTGTCTTTAAAATGTTATTGGGGTATTTCCTAAAAATTGGCAGCCGTTGGACTCACTGCATACTGTATAACTGTATATCAGACAGACTCATTTCTAATGGGAACATGTCATTACTGTGGCCCAGCTCTATGTGTCTTTAAATTGGTATTGAGGTTTTTCCCAAAATTTTGGCAGCCCTTTCAGTCTTTGAATGGGCATTACCACTGTAGGAGACCCACTCCTTTATAATGGGAACATTCAAAGGGGTATTGGGGTGCGTCCAAATTTTGGGCTGCCGTTGCAGTCACTGCATACGCAATAACAGTATAGGAGACCCACTTTTCAATAATGGGAACAACAAATCATAGCTGACTGCTGGCCCTTTAAGAATAGTAAGGGCCGCCTGATGGCCCTGTAAAAATAGGCTTTGTGACTGTCAGAGTCCCTCTTTCATGAAACAGGATGTGTCTGATTATGTCTCACACACCACATGGGCAGATAATGTAGTAAAATGTTAAAATGACATTTCCTGGTGAGTGCATTTTTCCTCGTTGAAAGTAATGCAAAAGTGCAAAAATGCATCAAAAAACACTATGTGTGAACGTAGCTGAAGATGCGGAGGAGCATTTTGGTTTTTGGTTATTTATTTTGCCTTATGTACAAGTCATTTCCCAGGAAAGGATGTTACTTAACATTTTTCCCAGAAAAATCCATTTTGGTTTTGTTTTTGTATGTTTTATTGTGAGCCCGTAAAAGTGGCATAATACCCCTGACAACGTTGTTGACAGTAGTGACTTGGGAGTCAGAGATGCTTCCAGTGGTCTTTCCCATGCTGTTACCATGTCATTTGAGCACTGTTCCCATAGTTTTGGGCAATTTTTATGCCCTCTGCTGACTGGCGGGATGGAAAGGGGTGCCGGAAAAATGCTTGAGTTTCCCATAGACTTACATTGGGCTCATTACTGGGACCGAGCACTCGAGCATTCCAATTTGCTCGACCCGAGCAACGAGTACCCGTGCATTTTAGTGCTCGCTCATCACTAGTGACTATGAAGGTCCAGCACCTCCCTTTATCACTGAAATCTTTGGATTATTATGCACAGACTAAGACTAGCACTCCTATTTTCAATATGTTTCAGCATTGAAGCAGTACACCACAATCAGATTTAGACATTTATCTATCCCTATGTGAAATGAGCAGAGCGCGCTCACCTCCTATACCTCTGCTGTAATAGCTTAAAATGGAACTGCTTGGCCAGCCTTCATCTTTTATACTGACTGTGTTAGTAATTCCTGATTTGCCTCGCTAGACCATGTGATGTTGTAGCTGCAAGGCATTACGATGAATCCAAATTTCCGCACCTAACATTATTAGTCCATTCAACAGTGTGTGAATAAGCTCCTATTTTTTGTTTGTGATCCATGCAAATTAAATTGCAAAGTGCTTGAATTCTTGAAGACATGCAAATTTGAGGAGGCTTGACTCAAAGATGATCATTTTCAGGTCGATTCTCTTATGTCTAGCATTGAATTCTGTTAAATGTGATAATCAAAAATGAGAAAGGAATCCCACCATTTTTTCATTACCGATGCCTCTGCTGACTTATGCAGGCCTTGCTCTTCCCCAGTGCAGCATATATCAGATCCATTAAATAGTGCTCAGTTAACATACAGTATCTGTTGACAATGCTTTGCTGACACAATGGAAGTTGGAATAAAGAAAACTTTTAAAAACTAGTTGTGCTAACTGTAACAACTATGCTCCACTCAATTGGAGCAAAGGCTTTAAAAATATGGTGCTCAGCCCGAACACCATATTTTTCCATATATTTATGTCGTAAAACTGGCATAAACATTTTGAGGAATCTATTCCCATGTGCTAAGCATTAAGAGCATCTTTTGAAATACTATTAAAGCACTTTTGAAAAGAAGCAAGTGATAAAATCTTTGGGAACTTCTCAGTATCTATTACTGCCTAAATAACTCTTTAACTTGGCAAAGACCTAATTTTGCTAAGTGCTCATTTGGAGGGATGTGTAACACATTTCCTATATCATGGATTTACAACTACAAAACGATTGTGTATTTTTCATTAAAAAGCATACTTAAAATGATTACTGTACAGATGTGAGTACAGATCAGTATCACCCATGCCATGATGAAGCTTATGAGAAACACATTTTGACTGGCAGTAGTTAGCTCTGGTCGCACAGCATTGCCTATATCAGATAAATATGACATTGAGATAAGTGGATATTATTAGATCCTGAAATTACAGTGCACATCTTCAATTACACATTAGATCTGCTTGGCTGACCAAGTAATTTAGCACAATTATTAAAACAACATATAGAAAATTACTATGTACACATGGGATGCTGAAAGAAAAAAAATATGTGATATTGTAAAAAGTGAACATGTACAGTAGCAGGGAAAGATTTGGCTTTGACTATTTCAGGATGGAAATTGGTCTATTTTGTACATGCAGATGAAAGAGAGATCAACTCCATTATTTATTGAGTCTTGAAAGTTTGATAAAAATATAACATGTTAAAGAAGGCAAAACTGATACAATGTATGCTGCCTTGTGGGGAACCTAAAGGGATTCTCTCTTTGGTGCCCTTTGAATTCCTATTGTATGCACTGCCCTCTAATGCTCTGCCCTGGGATGCTATGTACATTGTTTAATTACTCTTCTACCAATTATACCGACTCCTAAAGGCATTTAAGGGAAATTTACATAAGAATACAGTGCTATGACTAAAAACCTTATTGATCAAAATGCGTAGGTCATGTGTTTCAACCCCTTTTTTATGCTCCCTTTATTGAATATCTTAGAGCAATTAATAATTGATATTTTTATAAAGTTTTTCACTGTAGTTGATGGATACCTGCCTTTCTACTCAGCTATTACTACCCAGGAGCCGGCCTGAGAACTTTCTCCGTGCACCACACCCTATTAGATTGATTCAAGTCAGGATCTGGTGAGCTGATGTCATCCTTTCTTGTATGCTCATGTACCGCTAAAGACAGACTTCTTTTTTCCATGACCTTTGGGAAAATTCCTGACCTCCCTGTTTGTTAACTGTGTAGTTCCTCAGAAAAGAGATTCTCCTCACCTAGTACCAATGAATCCAAATAATAACATACGCTCCTCTCTTCTATGATCCCATAGCAGTAACATGGTCCGCCTCTCTGGACTAGTGATATTACCACTTCTGCTACAAAATCCACATAGAACAATATAATTCAAACTGCGAAGGTAACACAGAACCAAAAAATAAAAGCCACAGTGCCACAATATAATCTGGGTTAGACAAGAGAAAACTCTAATCTAAATATATGTCCTACTGAGAAAAACATGAAGACAAGTGTCACGCAATGCAAAGACAAGCGTCACAAATATCTGTGAACTCTGATGGTGCGAGAAGCCAGCTCTTCAGCCTTTTTTACATACACACATGTAATTAGTGTAAGGGCTATTGTAAAGTCAGATGGGTAGCAGCACCTGCAGGAGAACTACTAAGCCTAGGAGAAGCAATCCTGCTCCCATGGGATTGAGTAGTGCTTGATATTAAGGAGGCCAGCCAGTGCCTTTGCGGTGGTCGTTGTTGGGACAACAGTGAAATCCATGAAGCCGCATGGGACATAGTGTCCTGAGCGGTTCAAAAGTGCCCAATTGCCAGACGACATCAGTTAGGGATCAGACGAGGGATGTCTATGGAGGATCCGTAGTTGTCAGTGGTGGGAAGAGAGTTGGGGTACTTTCCTGTAAGCCTGAGGTGCCCTGAATGTCAAGGTCCAGGCTGAGAGGAGAAGTTTTAGTACACGTATAGAACTATACACAGCCGGAGTGAGGAGAGCTGCTACATATTGCCGGAAAAGAGTTGGATTCATCACACGATAAGGGGCTGTTGGCTCAGTATAATGAATAACTGTGGAGAGCTGTAATCAATCATCATCATCAACTGCTCCAGTAAAAGGGAATTCTTTTTCATGTTGCACCTGAAGTTTGGACATTACTTATTAAGACGGGCTGATCCTGCATCCCTTCCACAACTTTCCCCTTTTTATTCTGCTGAGAACGGCCTGCCGGCCGGCAAGACCGCCATGGTAGTTGGCCGCCATTATGCCCCGGCTCGCTGGAGGCCAACCCAGACACATGCATTCCTTATAATGGTAAAATGTCAATTTTATTAAACACTACAATAATCACAAAGATAGATCCAAAAATAGAAAACAAGGGGTGAAAACTCAGGCAAATATGGTGAGCGATCATGAGCACATAAAGTAAGGATGGGTAGTTCTGAAATAAATTTTCAAACTGTAACCCACATATGTAAAGTGATATGAATAGCCTAGTATGATTATTATTGATCTAGCAGTTCACATATTTTATAGTAATGAGCGTGCATGTGTGGCACCCCAGGGGTCTGGTTACCACAGTAATAGAAATATTACGTCTGGGAGCAAGTGGGAGGTTTCCTGGTCAGGAGCCCTTAAGCATGCAACACCTCCTGCCCAGTCCTGGGAGGGGAGGAATCTGCCCTTATAAACTGGGTCTGGGGCAGGGTTAGAAGAGAACAAGCAGACACAGGGAAAGTAACAGCTAGGAGCTCTGTAGGAGCAGGAGCTGAAGACTAGGGGCTGGAGCTGAGCAGAGCTCGCCCTGGCAGAAGAATCTAAGTACTGGACACCGGAGTCGGAGGCTGTAAGGATCTCTAAGTCCAACAGCAGAACCCAGCCGGCAGGGGATTCCAGGTCCTCTGGCCATAGAAGCCCGGAGGCTCAGTCACAAGCAAGGGACCAGCACCGCCATCGAGGAGCAGAGGCTAACAGAAGGTCCCAAGTCTCCAGCCATACGGGTGAGCACTACACGGTACACTCAGGGACGTGGGCTACTATCACCCGCATATAGCAAGGTAGCCAGGAAGAGTGCAGACAGACGGGGAGGCCTACAACTCCACCTGGCCACGGGAGCTCCCGCTTGCTCACAGACTGACCAGGCCTCTTAAGCTAGCCAGTACTCCCGGGAGGGTCTGCCTTATTATCATCAGTAATGACCCTGAACTTCACTGCAAAGACTCTGAGTCGTTCCTGTTGTGCTCGTGCACCATCACTCCCATCATCCACACTCATTGCCCTGAGGCTATACTCCTCCCGTGGGGAGTCATCCCATTTTCTGCTGGGCATACAACACCAGCCTCAGCGGTCTGCCTCGCAGCGGCGGTACACCCTGACCGCAATCCACGGGTGGCATAGTTGGACAATTAACCTAAAACCCATAAAAGACTGCCATTTGGTTTGACCACCCTGAGCCACGGACCGGGTCACCGCCACGCGAAGACTACAACCCCCAGCATCCCACAAAAGACCCGGTTTCGAGTACCCCACGGCCCAGGGGGCGAGTCAACTTTGGCGTAGTCGGCAGGATTTCGTGCCCGCAACCACAGGGCACTGCGCGCCTTCAAAAGACTGTCATACCTGCCGTGGTGAAGTTTCCCGCCATCGGGCGCCATCTTCGGGATGCCGCGCGGGAAAAAGAGGGGCGTGGACGCCGAAAGCGCACGAGACCTGAAGCTCCGCCCAATGCACCGACGCTGCGCAAGGTCCTGGAAGGGAGAGAGAGCGACGCTGACGTCACCAGGACGCGATGCAAGGTCCTTGTTTGGAGCAGCACCAGCGGAGCCGCGGCCTACAGAACAGGATCGTCGGAAGGTAGATCACACTTAACTAGGGGGGACGAAGATGACGGACACGGAGGGACCCTCTACCACCAGCGCGGCCACTGCCGCAGTAATGCCATTTACAATGCCTTACATCCCCGGAGCGGCCTGGCTGCCCCAATACTCAGGGGAGTCGCATACCCTAAGCGACTTTAAAGAGAGACTGTACAGCCAATTTAAGGTATACCCCCTGACGGAGGGCCAGAAAGTGAGCATATTGATAGGCCAGCTAACCGGCGCAGCCCAACGCGAAGTAAAGTCCTGGTCAGTGTGGGACAAGGAGACCGTAAAGGAGATCTTAGCCCGGCTGAAGGACACTTTTGATACCTGCACCTCAGCCGAGATCAAAATGAGATTTTATGGGTGTAAGCAGCGGGCCCAAGAGAGTATAAGAGACTATGCTTTGAGTGTGCAAGAGGTCCTGGGAGCCATTAAACAGGCAGACCCTGACAGTGTGCGGAATGCAGATGAACTGTTAACTGAGCAATTCAGAACCCTGGTTTAGACTTTGCAAAGTTCAAAGACAGGGCCATCCAGGTGCTCAGAGAACCGGCACCGGGTAGCGCTGTAACTCACCGGCGCCCTGCTATTATCTATCACCAGGAGGCGGCACCCTTGTCTGCAGAGCCTGTAGGAGCTGGTGTGCAGGCTTTGGACAACAACCCGGCTACAGACCTGCACCATCAGGTCCAAGAGCTAACTAAAAGCGTAGCCGCGCTAACCCGAACTGTGCAGTCTTTACAGGTCTCTCCTCCAGGAAGGATTAAGCTGGCCACCAGTCCGGAGGACGTCCCGTGGTACCGACAGAGGAGGATCCCATCGTCAGAGGAAGACCCAGCGACAGATACAACGAGGACGGACAACCCATCTGCCGCCGCTGCAATCAACCCGGACATATGGCAAGGTACTGTCATTTAAACGGGCACAACCTGGGGCAGAGGGCCAACCCCCAGGCATAAGATCATCAGGCCCCTCATACTGGCATGATAAATATGTAGGGGGACGTCCTGTCTTGCCTGTGGTACTGGATGGCATTCCAATGAGTGCCCTACTAGACACCGCGTCACAGATAACTACCATCCCTTATGTGCTCTTTAAACGGTACTGGAATGACTCGGACATAACCCGCTACCCAGATGACGACATGAGTATCATCGCAAGCAATGGTCAGCCCGTGCCGCAGGTGGGATTCAAAGAGGTGACCATTAAAATCGGTAAAGTCGAACTGGCGGCACAAGGACTGATTATTGTGGACATTGACCGTCATTAGAGTCACCCTAAAATAACATTGGGAACTAAGGTGATTGAAAATTGTCTTGCAGAGATAATTCTCATTTTACAGCAGGTTGCCAAGAACGCCAGTTCCAGCCAGCAGCGTGTTCTCCAAAATGAGATCCGGGCACTGATGAAACGGCAGCAAGTGGAATTATCTGGTGGTGAGATTGGTAGCGTGAGAATGTGTGACCCGTTCCCTATTGCCATGCCCCCGAAAAGTGAGATGATGATATGGTGCCGGGCAGCTATTGGTCTAAGAGGTAGAGACTACCAAGCAATGGTAGAGCCCGTCTTCTCAGACAGTAGGCCCACCATTTTGACAGCACGGGGAGTGGTCGATGTACGCCATGGGAGGGTACCTGTCCGCATCGTAAATATCAGGGAGAGAGAAGTACACCTGCCCCGGTATGCCATGATAGCCAAATTGTTCACCATAAACCAAAATTCTGTAAAGGCAGTAGAACCCTTGCCTCCATCTGAACCAGAGGAAGGTAACGGCTCTAAGAAACCAATGGAGGACTGGTGTCAGCAACTGCATTTGGGTACTGACTCCACTCCCTCACACCAAAAACAGGGAGTCTACCGGGTGGTTCAGGAGTACGAAAGAGTCTTTAGTAAACACCCGCTAGACTTCGGGCGAGTAAAGGGGGTAGAGCATCACATCCCCACAGGAGACCACCTACCCATAAAGGAAAGATACCGACCTGTACCCCCTGCACACTATCAGCATGCAAAAGGGATGTTGCGGGACATGAAGGAGGCTGGGGTAATCAGGGACAGCTGTAGCCCCAGGGCAGCTCCACTAGTTCTAGTGAAAAATAAGGACAACACAATGAGAATGTGTGTAGACTACAGGAAGGTCAACCGTATCACACACAAAGATGCGTACCCGTTACCAAGAATAGAAGAATCTTTAGCTGCATTAAAATCTGCTAACTTCTTCTCCACTTTGGATCTTTCTAGCGGGTACTGGCAGGTTCCTGTAGCAGAGGCGGACAAGGAGAAGACTGCGTTCACCACGCCGATGGGTCTCAGCGAATTCAACTGTATGCCGTTCGGGCTCTGCAACGCACCAGGAACCTTCCAGCGGTTGATGGAATGCTGTCTGGGACACCGGAATTTCGAGACGGTCCTGTTATACCTGGACGATGTCATTGTTTATTCCAAAACCTACGAGGACCATCTGAAACACCTGGCAGAAATGTTTGACGCCCTGGCAAGCTACGGCCTAAAGGTGAAACCCTCCAAGTGTCACCTGCTGAAACCAAAGGTACAGTACCTGGGACACGTGGTGAGTGCTGATGGAGTGGCTCCCGACCCCGATAAAATCACCGTGATTAAAGACTGGCCAAGACCCTCCAGCATAAAGGAAGTGCGGCAGTTCCTCGGGTTGGTAGGCTACTACCGAAGATTCATTCCCGGTTTCACCAAAATGGCAGCTCCTATGCAGGACCTCCTGATAGGTCAATCCAGGAAGGCCAAAAACCAGAAGCCGCCCTTCAGGTGGGAAAAGCTGGAAGAGGAGTCCTTCCGCCAGCTGAAGATGACCCTCACGGGGGATGAAATTCTGGCGTACCCTGACTACGGCCAGCCCTTTATCCTCCACACAGACGCGAGCAACATCGGGCTAGGAGCCGTACTGTCCCAGATCCAGCAGGGGAAAGAACGGGTAATCGCTTACGCCAGCCGAAAACTACGGCCCACAGAGAGAAACCCTGAGAATTACAGCTCATTCAAGCTAGAGTTCCTGGCAGTGGTGTGGGCAGTGACCGAACGTTTCAAGCATTACCTTGCCTCTTCCAAGTTCACCGTGTACACGGATAACAACCCGTTGACACACCTGGACACTGCAAACCTTGGTGACCTGGAGCGGAGATGGATGGCCCGCCTGTCCAACTATGAATTCACCATCAAATACCGGGCGGGACGCTCAAATGCCAACACGGATGCCCTGTCCAGAATGCCAAACTTACCAGACGTAGGGGAAGATCCAGAAGAACTGGAAGAAGTCGAACTCCCTGCGTTCCACCATCATGGGATTACCCTGTATTCCCACCGTGTAAGGGACAGGCGCTCTGCTACATTCAATCCCTTACCCCACTACAGCTGGGCGGAGACACAAGACAGTGATCCCGCAGTCCATCTGGTGAAGGAAATGCTGACACAGGCTGATGCCCGTCTTGATCCAGACGCTCCGGAGGAGACCAAGCAACCGTGGAAGGAGAAAAGTAAACTGTTTCTTTACAAGGAGAAGCTGTGCCGGAGAATGGTCAACTCAAGAACACATGAGCTGACCTGGCAGGTAGTGGTCCCAAGACGAGACGCGGCTATGGTTCTGGAGGCATACCACGACGGAGCAGGACACTTCGGATGGAAGAAGCTGGAGTTCTTGTTGCGTGGATGGTTCTACTGGGTAGGCATGAGAGGAGCCATCGAGAGGTGGTGCAGAGACTGTGGCCCGTGCAACCTAAGAAGGAAGGACCGTGCCAGCCAGAAGACTCCCCTGCAGCCCATCATCAAGCCCATCATCACCAGGCAGCCACTGGAACTGGTAGCCCTGGACCATGTGAAACTGGCTCCAAGCAGATCTGGGTACGTCTACGCCCTCACCATCGTAGATCACTACTCCCGGTTCCTGGTGGTGGTCCCTGTCAAGGACTTAATGGCTCAAACAGCATCTAGAGCCTTCCAGCAGCACTTCTGCCGTCCACACGGGTATCCGGAGCAAGTGCTGATGGACCAAGGACCAGCCTTCGAAGCGGAGGTCTTCCAAGAGTTCTGCAATCTGTATGGCTGCAGGAAGATAAGAACAACGCCCTATCACCCTCAGACCAACGGACTATGTGAGAAAATGAACCAGGTGGTGATAGACTTGCTAAAAATGTTGCCCCTGGAAGAACGCAGTCTGTGGCCTGAAAAACTGCCTGATCTGGTGGACTTGTATAATCACATCCCCATAGGTTCCACCAACTGTACCCCGGCTTACCTAATGAGAGCAAGACCTGGTAAGCTGCCTATTGACCTGGATATGGGAGTCCTGACACCTGAGGACACCTCGCCAGAGGCAGACTGGGATACAGAACGGCAGCAGCAGTATCGGAAAGTACAGGAGAGCGTCGAGCGAAGTCTGTCTCAAGCAAGAGAAAGGCAAGAGAAGACTTATAACCTGCATGCTCCCGCTGTTCTGCTGGTACCTGGAGAGCAGGTCTTGAAGAGAAAGAGGTGGCTCCACAAGTTGGACGACCAGTGGGAGAAGGACCCGTACACAGTACTGCCCTCAAGCCATGATAATCTGAAAGTTTGTGTAATCAGTAAGGATGGAGGAGAAACCACAGCCATTGTCTCCAGAGACCACCTGAAAAAGTGTCCCGAGCAGCTGCAAAGCCTTGACGAAGATTAAGACAACCCTCAACCCGCAGAGAAAAGGGAAGAAATGATCAGTACCGTACTCAGAGACTTTCCCCGGTCCTGGACTCAAATCAACAACGCAGTCGTGGTACCCGTCCTCACCTTTCTCCAGCCAGCCCCTCAAGGGCCTACAGAAGAACAGGTAGTGTCAGTAGAGCAGCCGGCCCAGGAGGCAGAAGAATCCATACCAGCAGCCCAGGAGAATCAACCCTCTGCTAGTAGTGAGCCTGCCGTGCCCCTAGTAAGCC
Source organism: Phyllobates terribilis (assembly GCF_046119375.1). Taxonomy (NCBI): domain Eukaryota; kingdom Metazoa; phylum Chordata; class Amphibia; order Anura; family Dendrobatidae; genus Phyllobates; species Phyllobates terribilis. Next base: position 257,577,106 of record NW_027362764.1, read on the forward strand.
AAAGAGTATGCAGAAGGCTGCCAGGCCTGCCCGTAACACCTCCTACACCCTGTAGGGCAGAACCAGATAGTGGGTTACGTAGGGTCCACCAGGAGCACTAGAGGACAGATGCCCGCTCGCTGGAGAATCTAAACTGTAATGTGAAGTTACCTGTAAACTGCAAATGTTGAAAATGGTTTATGTTTGTTGCCTGTTTATTAATTATGTTTCTCTAGTTAACCTTCAGGTTTATTTGGACTGACAGGTTATGGACGCTGAATAACCGGAACTACATTGTAGATAGTTACACTTGGTGCTTCTTGCAAAGACGGCCACGGAAGAAAAACCTGTCTGGCGTGGTCCCGTGTGGTCCAAAGAAGTTAGCCTCGCCTTGTAGCCACGCCCAGGGCCAATGTTTGGGGTTTGCTTTAGACAGGTCCCCTACTCTGCTTAAAACCTTCACCTTGGGTGATATGGACACCCGGTTACTGAAATTCCGTGACCATAAAGACAAAATGTACTTTTTCCTGTTGTTGTTTATACCCTGTTATATTATGTTTTAAAAATGTGTTTAGTACCGGAGTACTAAAATTTACTAGGGATGAATGTGGCACCCCAGGGGTCTGGTTACCACAGTAATAGAAATATTATGTCTGGGAGCAAGTGGGAGGTTTCCTGGTCAGGAGCCCTTAAGCATGCAACACCTCCTGCCCAGTCCTGGGTGGGGAGGAATCTGCCCTTATAAACTGGGTCTGGGGCGGGGTTAGAAGAGAACAAGCAGACACAAGGAAAGTAACAGCTAGGAGCTCTGTAGGAGCAGGAGCTGAAGACCAGGGGCTGGAGCTGAGCAGAGCTCGCCCTGGCAGAAGAATCTAAGTACTGGACAACGGAGTCCGAGGCTGTAAGGATCTCTAAGTCCAACAGCAGAACCCAGCCGGCAGGGGATTCCAGGTCCTCTAGCCATAGAAGCCCGGAGGCTAAGTCACAAGCAAGGGACCAGCACCGCCATCGAGGAGCGGAGGCTAACAGAAGGCCCCAAGTCACCAGCCATACGGGTGAGCACTACACGGTACACTCAGGGACGTGGGCTACTATCACCCGCTTATAGCAAGGTAGCCAGGAAGAGTGCAGTCAGACGGGCAGGCCTACAACTCCACCTGGCCACGGGAGCTCCCACTTGCTCACAGACTGACCAGGCCTCTTATGCTAGCCAGTACTCCCGGGAGGGTCTGCCTTATTATCATCAGTAAAACCCTGAACCGCACTGCAAAGACTCTGAGTCGTTCCTGTTGCGCTCGTGCACCATCACTCCCATCATCCACACTCATTGCCCTGAGGCTATACTCCTCCTGAGGGGAGTCATCCCATTCTCTGCTGCGCATACAACACCAGCCTCAGCGGTCTGCCTCACAGCGGCGGTACACCCTGACCGCAATCCACGGATGGCGTAGTCGGACAATTAACCTAAAACCCATAAAAGACTGCCATTTGGTTTGACCACCCTGAGCCACGGACCGGGTCACCGCCACGCGGAGACTACAACCCCCAGCATCCCACAAAAGACCCGGTTTCGAGTACCCCACGGCCCAGGGGGGCGAGTCACATGTCCTGTTAACCCTTTCGCAAGCATGCTTGAGTGCTTGCTGAGTATCTTCAGCATGCTCGGGTGCTATGTTTTAGTCACTCCGTGTGCATGATTTGCGACTGTTTGATAGCTTTAACACATGGGAGGAATGCCTCAGAAACAAGCATTCCTCACATGTATTAAAGCTCTTAAACAGTTGCAAATCATGCGCATAGAGTGACTCAAACATAACATCCGAGCATGCTGAAGATACTCAGAATTACCCGAGCATGCTCGTAAATCTCGAGTAACGAGCATGCTCGCTCATCACTAATCATTTCCTATCATGGAGTAAGGTGATTTTTTACTATTGGTGATTACTGCACTTCATATGGCCTAGATCCTTGTACCATATCATACTAGGCTATTATGTTATATCAGTTTACATATGTCGGTTATAGTTTGAACATTTACAGTATTTCCCATCCTTACATTATGAGCTCATGATCGCTCCCCCTTATTTACTTGAGTCTTCACACCTTGTTTTTTATTTTTGTATGTATTTTTGTGATTATTTTAGAGTTGAATAAAACTGACTTTTACCATTATAAGTGATACATGTCTCCATGTTTCTCTGTAGAACATATATCCACATAGTAAAAGTGTATTTATTTTGCTTCTACCTAGCAAAAGTTTCTTCCTCGGTGCCTCCACATTTTAATAGTGCCTCAACCTAGGAATAATTTCCCATTTGTGTCTCCAAATAGTAATAGTGACCCCTTTTTGCCCACACACAAAAATAGTGACCTCATTATGTCCCCACAGAGTAATAATGTTCCCTCTGTGTCCCCACATAGAAATAATGCCCCCCTCAGCGCCGCAATATAGCAATATAGCAATAGTGCCTCATAGTACCCACACACAGTATTAGTGCACCAATTAAGCCTCCACATAGTAATAGGCTGTGTCAATCTTAAACTGAAAGCTCACTGCAGTACAGAAGTATTGCAGTGCCTGAGATCAGTGATCAAGGTGAAAAATATTCAAGTCCCATAGTGGAAGTAAGTAAAAATGTAAATAAATAGCAAAAATCTCTTTTGTCACAAAAAATGTGAAAAAACATAAAAAAACATAAATAAAGTACACAGAATTTGTATTATCGTGAACGACCTGAATTATAAATCTGTCATAATACTTATTTGAAAAAGAACTCCGGACTGCGTTCAAAGTGTGCTACCTTTGTGTTTCCTGTCTCCCCATCATATTGTCAAATGATATTTTAAATAATTGGAACCTTCATTCTTCCATATTATTTATTCCATATGGTGAACACTGCATAGAAAATAATAGCAAAAAACAAATCTAAATGTAATTTTTCATCATACTGACACATAAAAAAAATTAATAAAAAGTTATTAAAAAGTCGTAGGTAAAAAAAAAAAATAGTATCACTGAAAACATCAACTTGTCACATAAGCCCTCAACTGTCTTAGTCAGAAGACTAAAAAAATTATAGCTCTTATAATACGACAGTGCAAATAGAAATTATATTTTGGAAAATATTGTTTTTAGTGGGCAAAAGCAGCAAAGCTTAAAACAATTATATAAATCTGGTGTCATTATATTCGTACTGACTGAAGGAGCAAAGGTGTCTTTTCACTTTTAACGCACAGTACACAGTCAAATAAAAAGCTAAAAAAAATTTCAGAATTTCTGGTTTTTGATCATTCTGCATCCAAAAAGTCTGAATAAAAAGTGATCATAAAATGTCATTGGTACAAATTAAATCTATAACTCAACCCACAAAAAACAAGCCCTTATACAGCTGTCAGCCAAATAATAAAAAAGTTAAAGCTCTTAGAATCTAGCAATGAAAAAAATATTATAAAAAAGTTTGTTTTAAGGGTGCACTAGTAGCAATGCATAAAAAAGACCATATAAATCTGGTATTTTTGTAATCATACTGACCCAAAGAAGAAATCAGTCTTATTACTTATACCACATAGTGGGTTAAAAGTTGAACAGCTATTTCTCATTTTTCCTACCAAATTTACAAAACAATTTTTTAGGGATCACATCACATTTGACATGACTTTGAGGGGTCTATATGACAGAAAATACCCAAAAATGACACCATTCTAAAAACTGCACCTCTTAAGGTTCTCAAAACCACAATCAAGAAGGTTATTAACCCTTCAGGTGCTCCACAGGAATTTTTGGAATGTGTAAGAAAAAAATTAACATTTAACTTTGTTACGCAAACATTTTACTTATTTTCAAGGGGTAAAAGGAATAAATGGACCTCAAAATTTGTTGTGCAATTTTTCCTGAGCTTGCCGAAACCCGGTATGTGGGGTAAAAACTACTGTTTGGGTGCACAGCAGGGCTAGGAAGGGAATAAGCACCATTTGACTTTTTGAATGCAAAATTTGCTGGAGCCATGTCACATTTGGAGAACTCCTGATGTGCCTAAACAGTGGAAACCCCCACAAGTGACACCATTTTGGAAACTAGACCCCTCAGGGAACTTATCAAGATGTATGGTGAGCACCTTGAACCCCCAGGTGCTTCACAGAAGATTATAGCATTGAGTCATGAAAATTAAAATGTAAAAGTTTTCCCACAAAATGTTTTTTAGCCCCAAATTTTGCATTTTCATAAGGGTAACAGGAGAAATTGCACCATACAATTTGTTGTGAAATTTCTCCTGAGTACTCTGATACCCAATATGTGGAGGAAAACTACTATTATGGCACACAGCAGGGCTTGAAAGGGAAAAAGCGCCATTTGACTTTTTGAATGCAAAATTTGCTGGAATAATTAGCGGACGCCATGTCGCAGTTGGAGAGCCCCTGATGTGCCTAAATAGTGGAAACCCCCCACAAGTGACATCATTTTGAAAACTAGACCCCTTAGGAAACTTATTTAGATGTGTGGTGGGAACCTTGAACCCCCAGGTGCTTCGCCAAAGTTTATAACATTGAGCTTTGAAAATAAAAATGTCACATTTTTTCCACAAAAACGTTCTTTTAGTACCATTTTTTTATTTTCACAGGGGTAAAAGGAGAAAATGGAACCCAGAATTTGTTGTGCAATTTCTCCTGAGTATGCAGATACCCCATATATGGGGAAAAACTACTTTTTGGGTGCACAACAGAGTTCAGAAAAGAAGGTTTGGTGGTTTGGGATGCAGACTTTGATGGAATGGTCTGCCAGTGTCATTTCTCATTTGGAGAGCCCTGTTGTGCCTAAACAGTGGAAAAACCCCATAAGTGACCCCATTTTGGAAACTAGACCCCCTAAAGGAATTTATTTAGCTGTATGGTGAGCACCTTAAACCCACAGGTGCTTCACAGAATTTTACAATGGTGATCTGTGAAAATGAAAAAAAATATTTTACCCACAAAAATGTTGATAGGCCCCTATTTTTTTCATTTTCATAAGCATAGCAGGAGAAAATGGACCCCAAAATGTGTTATGCAATTTCTCCTAAGTATACTCATTCCCCATATGTGGCCAAAAACTACTTTTGAGGCACAGGGGAAAGTTCAGAAGGGAAGGAGCGCCATTTTAAAGTTCAGATTTTGCTGGACTGGTTTTATGGTGCCATGTCATATTGGCAGAGCCTCCAAGGTGCCGAAACAGCTGAATTCCCCATAAGAGACCCCATTTTACAAAATACACCTCTCAATGAATTCATCTAGATGTGCAGTGAGCGTGTTAACACCACATGTGCCTCAAAGAGTTTAATAAAATTGAGCAGTGAAGAAAGACTAATTACATTTTTACCACCAATGTTTTGTTTTAGCCCTAGATTTTACATTTGCACACTGGGAAATGGGTAAAAATAGCACCAAAATTTGTCACACAGTTTCTGCTGAATGTAGATATACCTAGATGTGGCTGTACACTACTGCTTAGCGACATGGCAAGACTCGACAGGGAAACACTGTCAAAGTTCTAGTAGAATTTTCTCAGCCCCTCCCATCGCATAGGCCCAGTGGCGTGAGGTACTCTCACAAAGAGTGCAAAGTTTGGGAAGAAGCTGAGGGAGTACCTTGCCGACTGCACCAAAGTCCTCCGTGATTACTCTGTGCCTTATAATTATTGGATATCCAAGCTGGACATGTGGCATGAAATGGCTCTCTATTCTTTGGAGGTCCTGGCGTGCCCTGCCGCTAGCAATTTTTCAGAGCAGGTTTTTAGTGCCGCTGGTGGAATTATAAGTGATAAGCGCTCTGCCCGCCTGCTTACCTGGAAGCACCTGCCTGTTACCTGTCGTGCCTACCAGCCAGCCTACCTGGAGGCTCCTGCTTGTTACCTGCCGTGCATACCATCCAGCCTACCTGGAGGCTCCTGCTTGTTACCTGTCGTGCCTACCAGCCAGCCTACCTGGAGGTTCCTGCTTGTTACCTGCCATGTCTGCCAGTCCGTCTACCCGGTTCACCCATCAGCCTGCCTGCCGTGCTCATCTGCTGTACCGGTCAGTCCCTGCCTTCTGACCTGTGGGAGTCACCTGCTCTCATACAAGGTCTGGCCCAGAGTAGCACCTAGTCCCTCTGCTCGGTCCTTCACTGGTCATGGAGTCGAATGAGCCGCCGTACCTTGGTCAGTCCGAGTTGATACCTAGTTACGCCCCTCTGGTCTCTCCTTGCACCGCAGCACTGAGGTTCCACCACCCGGATCCGTAACAGTTTGCACGGGCCATGGAACCTGGTGGCCCCCAGGCTCCTTCGCTTGCTGACCTGTACCAGGAGGTTTCTTGTCAGAGATCCTAACAGGAAGCCATCCTGACCTACCTGTGGTTTGTCAACTCTCGCCTGGACGTGCTGTCTGTCTCACCTGTGCCCGCCTCGAGTCGTGCAACACCCGCTCCGGCAGCGCCACTGCCTACCAAAAACACGGCATCCAGCTTAGGACCCCGGCTTTCTGTGCCTCTTCGTTTTGGAGGTGACCCCGTCTTATGTCGGGGCATTCTGAACCAGTGCACGCTGCACTTTGAACTTCTGGCACATCAGTTTCCCTCCGACCGGGCCAAGGTGGTGTTCATCATGTCTCACCTCACCGCGGAAGCATTGGCATGGCTAAACCCTCTATGGGAGAGAGGGGATTCCCTGGTGTCCGATCTTCCGGCTTTCCTCACTGCCTTCCGGAGGGTCTTCGATGAACCCGGACGAAGGATTTCTTCTGCCTCCTCATTGCTCCGTCTCCGCCAAAGGAGTCTCACCGTGGGCCAGTATGCTATACGGTTCCGTACCCTCGCTTCTGAGCTTGCCTGGGACAACGAGGCCCTGGTGTCCACCTTCTGGGAGGGTCTTTCTCGTCGGATTAAGGACAAGTTAGCCGGCCGAGACATTCCTACCACCCTGGATGACCTGCTGTCACTAGCTACCCGGATTTACATCCGTTTCCTAGAACGTGCTAAGGAGACTACCCGGGAGAGAAGATTTCCTCGTCTTGCTCCTGTTTTCCAGAAACCAGCTTCCCAACCAGCAACTCCCCGGGCACTCTCGCCCGAACCTATGCAGATCGACCAGACCAAGATGGTCAAGTCTCGCCAAGAAACACACCGAGCCGAGGGGAGCTGTTTCTACTGTGGTAGTAAGGAGCATCGGATCCATTCCTATCCGGTGAAGCCGGGAAACTCCAGTGTCTAGGACAACTCGGAGAGGTCATCCTAGGCAAGAGTAAATCCTCTCCATTCTTGACTTTGTCCGTCTCTAACTCCTGTGGAGAGAACCGCTTCTTTGAAACCGCACATCTGGATTCCGGAGCTGCTGGAAATCTCATTTCTCAGTCCCTTGTGGAGAAGTATCAGATTCCCACCAAACCTCTGGCTGAACCATTGGCAGTCGCTTCTGTGGATGGAAGACTCCTTCCTGTGACCATATTGCTCGTCACAGAGCCCGTAACCCTGCAGGTGGGAATGCTGCAATCAGGAGGATCTCCTTCCATGTGCTTTCCGGACTCTCTCACTCCCTTTTGATTGGTCTACCCTGGCTACAGACATGAACCCGTTCTGAATTGGCAATCCGGTGAGGTGCTCCGTTGGGGGCAGGATTGCCACGAGACCGGCCTGGTCCCTGTTCGCCCGGTTCGACCTCCGTCTACTCCGGCTAATTTACCTGGTCTACCGGCATCATACTGGTCCTATGCAGATGTCTTTGACAAAAAGGAAGCAGAGACACTGCCAACTCATAGGCCATATGATTGCCCTATCGACCTGGTACCCGGTGCCACTCCACCCCGTGGGCATATTTATCCGTTGTCGTTGGCAGAGACCCGGGCCATGTCGGAGTACATCGAAGAAAATCTGGCTAGGGGATTCATCCGGAAATCTACCTCCCCGGCTGGAGCCGGATTCTTCTTCGTAAAAAATAAAGACGGTTCACTACGCCCCAGTATTGATTATAGAGGACTCAACCAGATAACTATCAAAAACAAATACCCCCTGCCGCTCATCTCTGAGCTGTTCGACCGCCTTAAAGGCGCGAAGATCTTCTCCAAGCTCGATCTTCGTGAGGCTTACAACTTGGTCCGAATCCACCAAGGAGACGAGTGGAAGACTGCATTTAATACCCAGGACTGCCATTATGAATACCGTGTGATGCCCTTCGGTCTCTGTAATGCTCCAGCCATCTTCCAAGAATTAGTTAATGACATCTTCCATGACCTCTTATATTCTTGTGTAGTGGTGTACCTGGACAACATTTGGTCTTCTCTCCGGATCTTCCCACACACTGGAGGGATGTTCATCAGGTCCTGCTTAGGCTCAGGCAGAATCACCTATATGCAAAATTTGAGGAATGCCTCTTCGAGCAGACCTCACTTCCGTTCCTGGGCTATATTATCTCTAAGACTGGTCTACAGATGGATCCCGAGAAGGTCTCTGCCATCTTAAAGTGGCCCCGTCCGGAGGGGTTGAAGGTGATTCAGCGATTCCTGGGCTTCGCCAACTATTACCGTCTCTTCATCCCACATTTCTTTTCCATGACTGCTCCCTTCTCTGCGCTCACCCGAAAGGGAGCAAATCCTAAGGAATGTCTGTCCGAAGCAGAGGAGGCCTTCCTCTCCTTAAAACAAGCCTTCTCTTCTGCCCCAGTGTTGCACCGTCCAGATAGCAACAAACAGTTCTTTCTGGAGGTTGATGCTTCCTCTTCCAGAGCCAGAGCTGTGCTCACCCAAAATGGTAACCTGCGGCTTCTTCTCCAAACTCTTCTCCTCATCCGAGTGCAACTACTCCATAGGAGACCAAGAACTGCTAGCCATCAAATTGGCACTGGAGGAGTGGCGTTACCTACTTGAAGGGGCTCTGCACCCGGTGGTCATCTATACTGACCACAAAAACCTGGCATATCTACAGAATGCCCAAAGACTCATCTGCGTCAGGCCCGGTGGTCTTTGTTCTTCGCCCGCTTCAACTTCACCCTACATTTCCGCCCGGCGGACAAGAACGTTAAAGCCGATGCCTTGTCCCGATCCTTCCTGTCTTCCAATCAAGAGGAGCAGCCCATGCATATCATCGATCCCTCCGAAGTGATGAATGTGGCCCCCTTAGATCTGTCTCATCTCCCACCCGTTAAGACGTTTGTAGCGGTTCCGGATCTTAAGAAGGTTCTTCACTGGGGTCATTCATCTAAACTAGCCATGCTGGCCAGAAGAATACCTTCCTACTCATTACCCAGCATTACTGGTGGCCTACTCTGCTCCAGGATGTGGTAGACTTCGTCACGGCCTGTTCGTCCTGTGCCCGCGACAAGGTTCCCAGACATCTTCCAGCCAGCCTTCTCCTGCCTCTTCCCGTACCCGCTGCATTGCTATGGACTTTATTACTGATCTCCCTGTTTCTGCCAGTTATACGGTCATTTGGGTGGTCGCTGACCGCTTTTCTAAAATGGCCCACTTCATCCCTCTGCCTGGTCTCCCGTCTGCATCTGTGCTGGCTAAGGACTTCATCCATCACATCTTTTGTCTCCACGGCCTACCCGTAAGTAAGGGCCACCTGATGTCCTTATAAAAATAGGCTTTGTGACTTTCAGAGTCCCTTCATCATAAATGAAACTTGATGTGTCTGATGATGTGTCACACACCACATGGCCAGTTAAGGTTATAAAATGTTAAAATTACATTTACCAGTAAATGCATTTGTTTTGGTTGAAAGCAATATAAAAGTGCAAAAAAGCATCAAAAACGCTACGTGTGAACATAGCCCAAGGTGTGGAAGAGCATTTTTGTTTTTGGTTATTTATTTTCCTTTATATACAAATCATTACCCTGGAAAGGATGTTCCTTAACATATTTCCCAGGAAAAACCATTTTGGTTTCATTTTTGTATGTTTTATTGTGAGTCCGTAAAAGTTGCATAATACCGCAGACAATGTTACTGACAGTAGTGATCTGGGAGTCAGAAATGCTTTCAGGGGTCTTCCCCATGCTGTTCCCATGTCATTTGAGCACTGTTCCCATCGATTTGGGCAATTTTTAGGCCCTTTGTTTTCTTTTTAACAATTTTCAGATGTTATCAAAGTCAATGACTTGTATACCCTAACAGGTTTATAAAAAAGTCAGGAATAGGTATTATTATGTAGTCCCAATCTCCATGGTGGAAATTCAGACACTTTAAGTACCACAAATCATTTATATGGCTGTGTAGTCTTTTAAAAGATAAGCCAGTCAATCTCTTTATGACCTTAAAGTGCATCTCCAACAGCAAGAAATCACTTTTTTTAAATTAATTAATTATTTAAAGACACAAATAAGTTAATACAACTAGTGATAATAATATGCGTATACAGGTTAACAATTTAAAGGCAAAATAATTAATAATCATGAAGTATTGTAGTAACAAATAGTAGAATTGAAACAAAGTGAAGAGTCTATCAAATACTGATTAAAGGATTTTTATGAAAGTTGATATAAAAAATGAAGAGTAATTATTTGACTGTTATTAACAGAACGAAGGTGGCTGAAGATGGAATGGGGGTGGAAAGGACAGATTTAAATTGAGGTTAACAGCTAAATACTGGTGTCTAATTTTTTGGACCAAGGTGCTCCAATTTTCTGAAATAATGAATGTGTATGTGTTTTCAAACTAGATACAGTTAGGTCCATATATATTTGGACAGAGATAACATTTTTCTAAGTTTGGTTCTAGACATTACCACAATGAATTTTAAACAAAACAATTCAGATGCAGTTGAAGTTCAGACTTTCAGCTTTCATTTGAGGGTATCCACATTAAAATTGGATGAAGGGTTTAGGAGTTACAGCTCCTTAACATGTGCCACCCTGTTTTTAAAGGGACCAAAAGTAATTGGACAATTGACTCCAAGGCTATTTCATGGACAGATGTGGGCAATCCCTTTGTTATGTCATTCTCAATTAAGCAGATAAAAGGCCTGGAGTTGATTTGAGGTGTGGTGCTTGCATTTGGAAGGTTTTGCTGTGAAGTAAACATGCGGTCAAAGGAGCTCTCCATGCGGGTGAAACAAGCCATCCTTAAGCTGCAAAAACAGAAATTGCTACAATATTATGAGTGGCAAAATCTACAGTTTGGTACATCCTGAGAAAGAAAGAAAGCACTGGTGAAGTCATCAATGCAAAAAGACCTGGGCGCCCACGGAAGACAACAGTGTTGGATGATCACAGAATAATCTCCATGGTGAAGAGAAACCCCTTCACAACAGCCAACCAAGTGAACAACACTCTCCAGGAGGTAAGCGTATCAATATCCAAATCTACCATAAAGAGATGACTGCATGAAAGTAAATACAGAGGGTTCACTGTACGGTGCAAGCCACTCATAAGCATCAAGAATAAAAAGGCTAGACTGGACTTTGCTAAAAAACATCTAAAAAAGCCAGCACAGTTCTGGAAGAACATTCTTTGGACAGATGAAACCAAGATCAACCTCTACCAGAATGATGGAAAGAGAAAAGTCTGGTGAAGGCGTGGTACAGCTCATGATCCAAAGCATACCACATCATTTGTAAAACACGGCGGAGGCAATGTGATGGCTTGGGCATGCATGGCTGCTAGTGGCACTGGGTCACTAGTGTTTATTGATGATGTGACACAGGACTGAACCAGCCGAATGAATTCTGATGTATTCAGAGCCATATTGTGTGCTCAGATCCAGCCAAGTGCAGCCAAACTGATTGGTCGTCATTTCATACTACAGATGGACAATGACCCAAAACATAAAGCCAAAGCAACCCAGGAGTTTATTAAAGCAAAGAAGTGGAATATTCTTGAATGGCCAAGTCAGTCACCTGATCTCAACCCAATTGAGCATGCATTTCACTTGTTAAAGACTAAACTTCAGACAGAAAGGCCCACAAACAAAAAGCAACTGAAAACCTCCGCAGTGAAGGCCTGGCAGAGAATTAAAAAGGAGGAAACACAGCGTCTGGTGATGTCCATGAGTTCAAGACTTCAGGCAGTCATTGCCAACAAAGGGTTTTCAACCAAGTACTAGAAATGAACATTTTATTTACAATTATTTAATCTGTCCAATTACTTTTGGTCCCTTTAAAAACAGGGTGGCACATGTTAAGGAGTTGAAACTCCTAAACCCTTCATCCAATTTTAATGTGGATACCCTCAAATGAAAGCTAAAAGTCTGAACTTCAACTACATCTGAATTGTTTTGTTTAAAATTCATTGTGTTCATGTCTAGAACCAAAATTAGAAAAATGTTGTCTCTGTCCAAATATATATGGACCTAACTGTAATTCTTCTAATCATGCATATTTTGTCCAGCCATTCTGAATGGGTCAGAGGAGTGGGCTGCTTCCAGTGTATTGGGATTAAATGCTTTGCAGCTCCCACCATTAAAGGAAAACGGTTATGTTTTTTGCTTTAAAAATTGTGGAGGGGCAGGACAAAAGTATGTCCGCTTGAATAGGAATTTTGTTATATGTCCAAGGTTTCTTAAAGTCTTGTTAATGTCTGCCCAGAATTGTTGTAAGCATTGGCAAGATCACAATATGTGTGCTAAGTTCCCAATATGAGTGCCACGTCACCAACACAAGTGAGAGTCAGAAAGACCTAAGTGGTGTAGGAATTCAGGGGTCCTGTACCAATGGGATAATGTTTTGTAGGAGTTTTCTTGTAGGAGTGTACATCTGGAAAAATCATGTGAGTTGGAAAGAAAGTTCTTAATTTCGGTATTTTATAACTTGATGTACAATCCTTTTACCAAGAAGTCAGATATATTGTTTTATAAGGCGTTGAAGGAGAATTTCGATAGTTGTATATTTTAGAAATCTTCTTGGAGAAGGGAAACTTGGAGAGCAGGTCAAGCCATGACCAATTCACTATACTGTTCAAAAATATGAGTGACATGTACTTGTTTCAGGAAGTTGTTAGGGTGCTTCTTGGCTTCTTTGGCCATGAATTTTTGATGGAAACCTTGTTAGTTTAGAATTGGTAGATAGTGTATACAGGTAGGTGGGACCATGAATCATATATATCTACATAAGTGGGACCAAGAATGTATGGGATGGTGCAAATGCAATGGGTGATGGGAAGGTTGAGGAGGTAAGGCTTTGACTAAGTCTCTTTTAGTTTTTAGTGTTATGGTCATAATGCCATCAAGTTTGGTATCTATCGGAGGAGAGCTATTAGTGCAAATGTTTTGACATGCTTGTTTGCCAAGTAAAAGTAGCTTTAAATTACTTTTGCTCTTTTGTTTTAGAGAATGGACCAATTTTAACCACCTACCAAGGTGGATTGCTTTGTAGTAGGAGTGAATATCTGGCAATCCCAAACCATGTAATGCTTTGTGATGGAAGCTTGTGTGGAAGTCTTGATGTTTAATATTTCCAGATATAAAGAGAAATGAGTTGTTTAACTGATGAAGAAATATATGGGTAGAATGATAGGCAACATGATCATTGTGTAAATTATTTACGGAAGTATGTAGGGTTTGATAACACTTTTTCTACCCATCCTGGACAAAAAAAGGTAGGTCATTGGTTTTTAGGAGAGTTTTTATGAAGTTGATATGGAGTAGGAAGTTGCTTTTATAAAGGTCTTTTGGAACATTGGTAATTTGTACACCTAAGTGCTTGATATGTTTTGATTGGATTAAATGGGGTATTTTACTGTAGGGGCTCAAAATCATTGTTTGGGGCTGAAATGTTGAGGGCCTCTGATTTATCTAAATTGATTTGAAAATTTAAAATTTCACCAAATTGTTTCCGTTAGTTTTGGAAAAGGTTTCTTGGGGTTTGCCAGTAAGAGTAAAAGGTCATTGTCGAATGCTACTGATTTCTGTTTGAAATGTCCTAGTTTTAGTCCCTGAATGGTCTGGTCTTGTCTAATTTTTTTGTATGAGAGTCTCCATAACAAATATGAATAGAGAGGGGGATAGAAGGCATCCCTACCTGCTACCGCTATGGATGTTAATTAAGCTTCAAGAGAAGAAGCCATTAATTCTAATTTTCCCAGATGGTTGAGAGTAGAGTGTTAGGATCATATCTATGAATGTAGTTGGAAAAGCAAATCTTTCCAAGGTGCTTACCATGAAGCGCCACTTAAGTCCATCAAATGCTTTTTCTGCATCAGTTGAGAAAAGGGTTAAGTTGTTTTTGTTTTTAAGGCATATGTGATAGACTGTATGACTGTAGCAAAGTGACTCTTACTTTCTCTGCCTTTCACAAAGCCAGGTCCGGGTTGATTAGTGTTGTCTGGACTGCGCTAATGTAGCATCGGCGTCTCTGCCCCCTCCCAGGCAGAGACGCCGTCCCACTCACCTCCTCACTCCCCGCTCTCCCCGCTCTGCGTTCACCAGCGCTCCTCTTCCTGTTGCCGGCACGCGCAGCTCCCCGGGCACTGTGCTTAGGGCGCGCGCGTGCTCCCTCCCTCTTAAAGAGGCCACGCGCGCCGTCCTAAGGAGTCCCCGGCCAATAGCCGAGGATCCTCCCATATATAAGGCACCTCCTTCAAAATGGAGGTGCCAAAGCAAAAGTTGTTGCACAGTGTTTCTGACCTCTGCTTCAGCCCTCAGGTCCCGCTGCTAGCCAGACTACCAGTCTTGCCCGCCAGCCTGTTACCTGCCTGTTACCTGCCGTGCCAGCCAGCCCGCTCACCTGGGAGCACTTGCCTGTTGCCTGCCTGTTACCCGCCGTGCCTACCAGTCTGCTCACCTGGGAGCACTTGCCTGTTGCCAGCCTATTACCTGCCGTGCCTGCCAGTCCGCTCACCTGGGAGCACTTGCCTGTTCCCTGCCTGTTACCTGCCGTGCCTGCCAGCTCGCTCACCTGGGAGCACTTGCCTGTTACCTGCCTGCTACCTGCTTGTTACCTGCCGTGCCTTCCCGGAGGCTCCTGCCATTACTTGCCGTGACCACCTGCCAGCCCACCTAGAGACTCCTGCCGTCACTTGCCGTGACCACCTAGAGAATCCTGCTGTCACTTGCCGTGACCACTTGCCAGCTCACCTAGAGACTCCTGCCGTCACTTGCCATGTCTACCTGATAGCCTACCTGGAGGCTTCTGCTCGCCAGCCTGCCTGTTGTGCCTACCTGCTATTCCGGTCAGTCCCTGCCATCTGTACCGTGGGAGTCACATGCTCCCTTACAAGGTCGTCCCCAGAGTAGCACCTGGTCCCTCGGCTCGGTCCCTCCCTGGTCACGGAGTCATTAGCCGCGGTACGACCAGGGTCAGTCCGGGTTGATAGTTAGTTATGCCCCTCTGGGTCCCTCCCTGCACCGTAGCACAGAGGTTCCACCCCCCGGACCCGTAACAGTTTGCTCGGGCCATGAA
The DNA here is from genome assembly GCF_046119375.1 of Phyllobates terribilis. Lineage (NCBI taxonomy): Eukaryota > Metazoa > Chordata > Amphibia > Anura > Dendrobatidae > Phyllobates > Phyllobates terribilis. The sequence continues at coordinate 257,592,418 of NW_027362764.1, forward strand.
ACCCGGTGGCCCCCAGACTCCCGCAATCTCCGACCTGCACCAGGAGGTCTTACATCAGAGGGCTCAACAGGAGTCGGTCCTGTCCTTCCTGCGGTCTGTTAACTCTCGCCTAGGCACATTGCCCAAACCGTCTGTGTCCATCTCTGGTCAGGCAGAGCCTGCTTCCGTGGCACCACAACCTAGTACTATTATGGCGTCCGGCTATGAACCCCGGCTCTCGGCACCTCCACGTTTTGCTGGCAACCCCACCTTAGCTCGAGGTTTCATAAACCAATGCACCCTGCACTTTGAACTCTTGGCACATCAGTTCATCTCCGACCGGGCCAAGGTGGCATTCATTATGTCCCATCTCACTGGGAAGCCACTGGCATGGCTAAATCCCTTGTGGGAGAGAGGGGATCCCCTGGTGTCTGACCTATCGTCTTTCCTCACTGCTTTCTGGAAAGTCTTCGATGAACCAGGACGAAAATCCTCTTCAGCCTCCTCTCTGCTACGTCTCCGCCAAGAGAGTCTCACCATGGGCCAATATGCCATACGGTTCCATACCCTGGCTTCTGAGCTTGCCTGGGACAACGAGGCTCTGGTGTCCGTCTTTCCGGTCGGATTAAGGACGAGTTAGCTGGTTGGGACATTCCTACCACCCTGGATGACCTAGTGTCACTAGCTACTCGGATTGACATCCGTTTCCAAGAACGTACCAAAGAGACTACCCGGGAGAGAACGTTTCCTCGCCTTGCTCCTACTTTCCAGAGACCTGTCTCTTAACCAGTCACTCCCCGGGTGCACTTGCCCGAACCTATGCAGATCGACCAGACCTAGATGGTCAAATGTCGCTAAGAGTCACGTCGAGCCGAGGGAAGCTGTTTCTATTGTGGCAGTAAGGAGCACTTCATCCATTCCTGCCCGGAGAAGTGTCTAGGACAGCTCGGAGAGTTCGTCCTAGGCAAAAGTAAGCCCTCTCCGTCCCTGACTTTGTCTGCCTCTATCTCCTGGGGAGAGAACCGTCACTTTGAAATTGCTCACCTGGATTCTGGAGCTGCTGGAAACCTCATTTCCCAGTCCCTGGTAGAGAGATACCGGATTCCCACCAAACCTCTGGCTGAACCATTGGCAGTTGCCTCCGTGGATGGAAGACTCCTTCCGGTGACCATCCTGCTCATCACTGAACCCATAACCCTGCAGGTGGGAATGCTGCACTCTGAGAAGATCTCCTTCCATGTGCTGTCCGGACTCTCTTACTCCCTATTGCTAGGTCTACCCTGGCTCCAGACACATGAACTCGTGCTGAACTGGCAATCCGGTGAAGTACTCCAGTGGGGGTAGGACTGCCATAGGACCTGCCTGGTTCCGGTTCGCCCGGCTCGTCCTCCACCTACCTCGGCTAATTTACCCGGTCTACCGGCACCTTACTGGCCCTATGCAGATGTCTTCGGTAAAAAGGAAGCAGAGACACTGCCACCTCATACGCCATATGATTTCCCGATCGACCTGGTACCCGACGCCACTCCACTCCGTGGGTGTATTTACCCGTTGTCGTCGGCCGAAACCCGGGCCATGTCGGAGTACATTGAGGAGAATCTGGCCAGGGGATTTATCTGAAAATCTACCTCCCCAGCTGGAGCCGGATTCTTCTTCTTTAAGAAGAAAGATGGTTCATTACGCCCCTGTATTGACTATAGAAGACTCAACTAAATCACGGTAAAGAACAAATACCCCCTGCCGCTCATCTCCGAGTTGTTTGACCGTCTTAAGGGAGCTAGGATCTTTACCAAGCTAGATCTACGTGGGGCGTATAATCTGGTCCGAATCCGTCAAGGAGACGAGTGGAAGACGGCATTCAATACCCAGGGCGGTCACTATGAATACCATGTGATGCCCTTCGGTCTATGCAATGCTCCTGCCGTCTTCCAAGAATTGGTCAACGACATCTTCCGTGATCTTCTTTACTCTTGCGTGGTGGTGTACCTGGACGATATCTTGGTCTTCTCTCCGGATCTTCCCACACACCGGAGGGATGTTCGTCAGGTCCTGCTTATGCTCAGGCAGAATCACCTCTATGCAAAGTTCGAGAAGTGCCTCTTCGAGCAGACCTTTCTTCCTTTCCTGGGCTATGTTATCTCCCAGATAGGCCTATGAATGGATCCCGAGAAGCTCTCTGCTGTCCTTAAGTGGCCCCGTCCAGAGGGGTTGAAGGCGATTCAGCGATTCCTGGGCTTCGCCAACTACTATCGTCTCTTCATCCCGCACTTCTCTTTCCGGACTGCTCCCATATCTGCGCTCACCCATAAGGGAGCAAATCCCAAGGAATGGTCGCCCGAAGCTGAGGAGCTCTTCCTTTCCTTAAATCAAGCCTTCTCCTCTGCCCCAGTGCTGCACCGTCTGGATAACAACAAACAGTTCTACCTGGAGGTTGATGCCTCCTCCTCCGGAGCCGGAGCGGTACTCACCCAAAAGTCTTCATCCGGGAGAATGGTAACCTGCAGCTTCTTCTCCAAACTCTTCTCCTCATCTGAGCGCAACTACTCCATAAGAGACCGAGAACTCTTAGCCGTTAAATTGGCCCCCCGGACCCGTAACAGCTAATCCTTCTAGCTACAGTCTTTGCCCAAAGTTTTTTGTCTGTATTTAGCAGAGAGACAAGGCAGTAGCTGCTGCATAGTATTAAGTCTTTGCCCTTTTAGGGATAATAGATTTAAAGGCCTCTAACGATTGTTTGGGGGGAGGGAAACCATAGAGAGAGGAGTTGAACACGTTCACCAAATGGCGAAGTAGAGTTTATATATATTTTTTATAGTAGATTATCCAGAAGTCATCGGGACCTGGGGTTCTACCATTGGGAATAGATTTCAGTGTATCCAATACCTCTTATGGGGTGATTTGACAAGTCAGCAATTTACAGCCACTCGGAATGAGTGTAGTAAGAGACAGGGAATTTAAAAAGTTGTTTATTTTGTTAGAAACTTCTGATGGATCTTACATAAAGTTTGGTGCCTCTAGGTTACAGAGATTTTCATAAAAATGCTTAAAGGAGCTTGCTATTTCTCCTGTTTTATCAGCTAGAAATTTTTTATCAGTCACTTTTTGTTTACTGAAAGATCTATCAGAGCATTTTCTAAGCAACGAGGAGTTAAGCTTACTCCAATTGTTACCGTGCATATAAAATTTGTTGTTTACACCTTTGATAAATTTGGGCTGACTGTACATCTAGAATATCTTTAAGCTTATTTCTCAAATTGAAAGATCAGATTGTACACTTTTTGCCACTGACCTTTTCTGAATGCTTTCCAGGGTATTTATCTGATGTATTATAGAGGCAATTTCTTTATCCTTTTCTTTTTTCAGGTGAGAACCTAGAGCAATTAATTCGCCCCTTAATACAGATTTATGGGCCTCCCATATTACGTGGATTGGAGGGAATGAAGTTGAATTTTCTTTAAAATATAAGCCTAAAGTGTTAGATTATTTAGTAATGTTTACATTATTATTAGTGATGAGCTAACATGCTCGCCACTGCTCGGTACTCACCCGAGCATCTCACTGCTCGACATGCTCGGCACTCGGCGAGTATGTCTGGGGTGCACAGGTGGGAGCTCGGGTCACTGCCCTGCATGTTTGGCACTCTTTAGAGAGCCAATGAACATGCAAGGATTGCTTGCCAAGCACTGTAATGCCGTAGCCATGTTGGTTGTGGCATTACAGTGATTGACTGGCCGCATAGCGTCTTTGGGTCTATATAAGACCCTCATCACAGTCTAACCCGGAAACAGGCAGAGCAGGGAGAGATGCTGCTGAGCTAGGGACAGAATTGGCAGTGTAATAGTTAGATATAGGTATTCCACACCAGGATACATATCCATCTGAACCAACAGTCCTTCTAAGGACTAATGCAGCTGCATATACACTACCGTTCAAAAGTTTGGGGTCACCCAGACAATTTTGAGTTTTACATGAAAACTCATAATTTTATTTTTCAAATGTGTTGCAAAATGATAAGAAAATATAGTCCAGACATTGACAAGGTTAGAAATAATGATTTTTATTAGAAATAATAATTTTCTTCTTCAAACTTTGCTTTCGTCAAAGGATGCTCCCTTTGCAGCAATTACAGCGTTGCAGACCTTTGAAATTCTAGCTGTTTATTTGCTCAGGTAATCTTGAGAAATTTCACCCCATGCTTCCTGAAGCCCCTCCAACAAGTTGGATTGGCTTGATGGGCACTATTTGCGTACCATACGGTCAAGCTGCTCCCACAACATCTCAATGGGGTTGAGATCTGGTCACTGCTCTGGCCACTCCATTACAGATACAATACCAGCTGCCTGTTTCTTCCCTATATAGTTCATGCATAATTTGGAGGTGTGCTTTGGGTCATTGTCCTGTTGTAGGATGAAATTGGCTCCAATCAAGTGCTGTCCACAGGGTATAACATGGAGTAGCAAAATGGAGTGATAGCCTTCCTTATTCAAAATCCCATTTACCTTGTACAAATCTCCCACTTTACGAGCACCAAAGCAACCTCAGACCATCACATTACTTCCACCATGCTTGACAGATGGTGTCAGGCACTCTTCCAGCACTTTTTCAGTTGTTCTGTGTCTCACAAATGTTCTTCTGTGTGATCCAAACACCTCAAACTTTGATTAGTCTGTCCATAAAACTTTTTTCCAATATTCCTCTGTCCAATGTCTGTGTTCTTTTGCCCATATTAATCTTTTCCATTTATTAGCCAGTCTCAGATATGGCTTTTTCTTTGCCACTTTGCCCTGAAGGCCAGCATCCCGGAGTCATCTCTTCATTATAGACGTTGACACTGGCATTTTGCGTGTACTATTTAAAATAGCTGCCAGTTGAGGAGCTGTGAGGCGTCGATTTCTCAAACTAGAGACTCTAATGTACTTGTCTTGTTGCTCAGTTTTACAGCAGAGCCTCCCACTTCTCTTTCTACTCTGGTTAGAGCCTATTTGTTCTCTCCTCTGAAGGGAGTAGTACACACCGTTGTAGGAAATCTTCAGTTTCTTGGCAATTTCTCACATGGAATAGCCTTCATTTCTAAGAACAAGAATAGACTGTCGAGTTTCACATGAAAGTTCTCTTTCTCTGGCCATTGAGAGTTTCATTTAACAAACAAATGTAATGCTCCAGATTCTCAACTAGCTCAAAGGAAGGTCAATTTTATAGCTTCTCAAATCAGCCAAACCGTTTTCAGCTGGGCTAACATACTTGTGCAAGGGTTTTCTAGTGTTCTCTAAACATCCATTAGCCTTCTTACACAGTTAGCAAACACAATGTACCATTAAAACACTGGAGTGGTGGCTGTTGGAAAAGGGCCTCTATACACCTACAATATAGACCAAAAGTTTGGACACACCTACTCATTTAAAGTTTTTTTGGTGTTTTCATGACTATGAAAATTGTACATTCACACTCAAGGCATCAAAATTATGAATTAACACATGTGGAATTATATAATTAACAAAAAAGAAACAACTGAAAATATGTCTAATATTCTAGGTTCTTCAAAATAGCCACCTTTTGCTTTGATGACTGCTTTGCACACTCTTGGCATTCTCTTGATGAGCTTCAAGAGGTAGTCACCGGAAATGGTCTTCCAACAATCTTGAAGGAGTTCCCAGAGATGCTTAGCACTTGTTGGCCCTTTTGCCTTCACTCTGCGGTCCAGCTCACCCCAAACTGTCTCGATTGGGTTCAGGTCTGGTGACTGTGGAAGCCAGGTCATCTGGCATAGCACCCCATCACTCTCCTTCTTGGTCAAATAGCCCTTACACTGCCTGGAGGTGTGTTTGGGGTTATTGTCCTGTTGAAAAATAAATGATGGTCCAACTAAACGCAAACCGGATGGAATAGCATGCCGCTGCAAGATGCTGTGCTAGCCATACTGGTTCAGTACGCCTTCAATTTTGAATAAATTCCCAACAGTGTTACCAGCAAAGCACCCCCACACCATCACACCTCCTCCTCCATGCTTCACGGTGGGAACCAGGCATGTAGAGTCCATCCGTTCACCTTTTCTGTGCCGCACAAAGACACGGTGGTTGGAACCAAAGATCTCAAATTTGGACTCATCAGACCAAAGCACTGATTTCCACTGGTCTAATGTCCATTCCTTGTGTTCTTTAGTCCAAACAAGTCTCTTCTGCATGTTGCCTGTCCTTAGCAGTGGTTTCCTAGCAGCTATTTTACCATGAAGGCCTGCTGCACAAAGTCTCCTCTTAACAGTTGTTTTAGAGATGTGTCTGCTGCTAGAACTCTGTGTGGCATTGACCTGGTCTCTAATCTGAGCTGCTGTTAACCTGCGATTTCTGAGGCTGGTGACTCGGATAAACTTATCCTCAGAAGCCGAGGTGACTCTTGGTCTTCCTTTCCTGGGGTGGTCCTCATGTGAGCCAGTTTCTTTGTTACGCTTGATGGTTTTTGCAACTGCACTTTGTGACACTTTCAAAGTTTGCCCAATTTTTCGGACTGACTGACCTTCATTTCTTGAAGTAATGATGGCCTCTCGTTTTTCTTTACTTAGCTGCTTTTTTCTTGCCATAATACAAATTTTAACAGTCTATTCAGTAGGACTATCAGCTGTGTATCCACCTGACTTCTGCACAACACAACTGATGGTCTCAACCCCATTTATAAGGAAAGAAATGCCACTTATTAAACCTGACAGGGCACACCTGTGAAGTGAAAACCATTTCCGGTGACTACCTCTTGAAGCTCATCAAGAGAATGCCAAGAGTGTGCAAAGCAGTCATCAAAGCAAAAGGTGGCTACTTTGAAGAACCTAGAATATAACACATATTTTCAGTTGTTTCACACTTTTTTGCTAAGCATATACAGTGGTGGCCAAAAGTATTGGCACCCCTGCAATTCTGTCAGATAATACTCAGTTTCTTCCTGAAAATGATTGCAATCACAAATTCTTTGGTATTATTATCTTCATTTAATTAGTCTTCAATGAAAAAACATAAAAAGAATTGTCCTAAAGCCAAATTGGATACAATTCCACACCAAACCAAAAAAAGGGGGTGGACAAAAGTATTGGCACTGTTTGAAAAATCATGTTATGCTTCTCTAATTCGTGTAATTAACAGCACCTGTAACTTACCTGTGGCACCTAACAGGTGTTGACAATAACTAAATCACACTTGCACCTAGTTAACATGGATTAAAGTTGAATCAACCTCTATCCTGTGTCCTTGTGTGTACCACATTGAGCATGGAGAAAAGAAAGAAGACCAAAGAACTGTCTGAGGACTTGAGAAACCAAATTGTAAGGAAGCAATCTCAAGGCTACAAGTCCATCTCCAAAGACCTGAATGTTCCTGTGTCTTCCGTGCGCAGTGTCATCAAGAAGTTTAAAGCCCATGGCACTGTGGCTAACCTCCCTAGATGTGGACGGAAAAGAAAAATTGACGAGAGATTTCAAAACAAGATTGTGCAGATGGTGGATAAAGAAACTCGACTAACATCCAAACAAGTTCAAGCTGCCCTGCAGTCCGAGGGTACAACAGTGTCAACCCGTACTATCCGTCGGCGTCTGAATGAAAAGGGACTGTATGGTAGGATACCCAGGAAGACCCCACTTTTTACCCCGAGACATAAAAAAGCCAGGCTGGAGTTTGCCAAAACTTACCTGAGAAAGCCTAAAATGTTTTGGAAGAATGTTCTCTGGTCAGATGAGACAAAAGTAGAGCTTTTTAGCAAAAAGCATCAACATAGAGTGTACAGGAAAAAAAAGAGGCATTCAAAGAAAAGAAAACGGTCCCTACAGTCAAACATGGTGGAGGTTCTCTGATGTTTTGGGGTTGCTTTGCTGCCTCTGGCACTGGACTGCTTGACCGTGTGCATGGCATTATGAAGTCTGAAGACTACCAACAAATTTTGCAGCATAATGTAGGGCCCAGTGTGAGAAAGTTGGGTCTCCCTCAGAGGTCATGGGTCTTCCAGCAGGACAATGACCCAAAACACACTTCCAAAAGCACTATAAAATGGTTTGAGAGAAAGCACTGGAGACTTCTAAGGTGGCCAGCAATGAGTCCAGACCTGAATCCCATAGAACACCTGTGGAGAGATCTCAAAATGGCAGTTTGGAGAAGGCACCCTTCAAATATCAGGGACCTGGAGCAGTTTGCCAAAGAAGAATGGTCTACAATTCCAGCAGAGCATTGTAAGAAACTCATTGATGGTTACCGGAAGTGGTTGTTCGCAGTTATTTTGGCTAAAGGTTGTGCAACCAAGTATTAGGCTGAGGGTGTCAATACTTTTGTCTGGCCCATTTTTGGAGTTTTGTGTGAAATGATCAATGATTTGATTTTTGCTTCATTCTCTTTTGTGTTTTTTCCTTGCAAGCAAATTAAATGAAGATAATAATACCAAAGAATTTGTGATTGCAATCATTTTCAGGAGGAAACTGAGTATTATCTGACAGAATTGCAATACTTTTGGCCACCACTGTAATTCCACATGTGTTAATTCATAGTTTTGATGCTTTCAGTGAGAATGTACAATTTTCAAAGTCATGAAAATACAGAAAAATCTTTAAATGAGAAGGTGTGTCCAAACTTTTGGTCTGTACTGTATGTAAATATTGCAATAAAAACAAGATGTTTGCAGCTAGAATAGTCATTTACCACATTAGCAATGTATAGGGTATATTTCTGATTCATTTAATGTTAGCTTCATTGAAAAAAAATTGCTTTTCTTTCAAAAATAATGAAATTTCTAAATGACCCCAAACTTTTGAATGGTAGTGTATTCAGTGGTGATAGCAGGAGTTAGGCAGTCAGGCAGGCAGGGTTTGTGGCAGTGTATACAGCACAAGAGGGTTCATTGCACGTTCTGTCCACGCCTTCTATTACAGATATCCGTAGACATAGTCCTAGATGTCAGGGGCCAGGGCTCATATTTTTTATCTTAAACCTGATTATTTGCTTAAAAAACAATACACCATTTCACTGCTCAATTTGCTTGTTAGCAGAATACAGCCAGATTTTTTTTTATTTTATTCGCATTACTGTATTGTGGAAGCAGAGAAGCTTTTTTCAATGATCACACGTGATCCCATATGACTGCCGTAATAATAAAGACATTTTATGGAGTATGCCAAATATTACACTGAATTTCAAATCAGCCAGCTGTGTTTTGTTGAAAAAATTGACACTAGGTCGCTGACAAATACCATACTATTAGGCGACTGCCTGAAACCGTGGCCATGAGACGTTATCCCATATGACTGCCGTAATAATACAGAAAATTTTGGGAATGTGTCACATATTACACTGCATTTAAAGTCTGCCAGGTGTATGTTGTTCCAAATTATTTACACTTGGTTGCTGACAAATACCATACTATTAGGTGACTGCCTGAAACCATGGCAATTAGACGTGATCCAATATGACTGCCCAAATAATCCAGCAATTTTTGTGAGCATCTCAAATATTACAATCCATTTAAAGTATTGCAGTTGTGGGTTCAAACCTATTCACAATTGGTCACTGACAAATAGAATATCTGATTATCTGTGAACAATGTTGTCAGAGTATCACGCCACTTTTACAGACTGACAGTAAAAAAACATACAAAAAACAAGCTAAAATGGAAAAAATGTTAAGAAACATTCTTTCCAGGGTAATGAATGACTTGTAAATAAGGCCAAAGAAATAATAATAAAAAAAGTTATGGACTGTGGAAGACATTTATGCGACCAAAATTAATTCTTATCTGGAGCTGATGATACCAGCTAGCACCTTTCCCTATTGTAAATACATCTAACAGCATTATCGATATGGAATAAAATAAATGTAAACATTTTTTGGGCAGCACCAGCAGCAGTCCATATATAGGCAATAATACCTGACCTGGCTGGATCAGTGAAATATGCTATCCATACTTTGATACCTCACCCGTTAACAAATTTCAGATAAGACAGTTAATATTCTAGAATATAGAATATATTTGAATTGTCCTTCTCATTATTAAGGAGTGGGTCTCCTATACTGTTATTGCATATGCAGCAATTTCAAGGCCTTCCAAAAATTAGGACGCACTCCAATACACATTTGAAGAGACGTAAAAAAAAAATAAATAAATTACACTCGCCAATGTACCCTCAATGTAATCACATTGTTCAGCTCCAGCACCTCCTCCTCCTCCTCCTGTTCAGCCTCCATCTCGAAATGACATTAGTCACAAGCTGGAAGCACTGCAGCACTGCCTTGGCCAAATGGCAACAGGCTGTGCTGAAGATAATATGCTTATGCTTAGGTGACAAACCGCACACTTTTGCAGAGTTGTTGAAAGCTGTAACACAGCAGGCAGATCTGTGGCTCTCACTGCTGAACATACAGCCAGGCATGGCCATGTGTGACAATGTCCGAAACCTGGTGGTGGAGAAATGACAGCTGGAGTAGATACGGTTTCCCTCTATGCCAGTCCTTTCACCGAGCTAAAGAATATGGCTGTGATGAAATACAACTGTCACGGAGAAGCAGTGTCAAACTGAAGAACATTGGGCCCACCAGAGGATTTTATTCTGAGGGCCCACCTCTCTCACTCACTCAAGAGTCCCATAGCAGCTGCAAGGTTTGCGCTATGAACTCTCCTGAAGCAAATGCCAGGGCCCACAGGAGGATTCTCCGGTTCTCTGGTGGGCCCGTCCAACCCTGCCAAGAAGCAGCCCTGGCTAAGAAAAGTCTGTGGGAAAGTTCTTGGACACTCTATGGCTGCTTTTTTTTTACTGTGGACTGGCTCCAGTAATCTATAAGATTGCAATCCATAAGATCCCTTTACTGGTTCCCAATTGCCCAGCGTATCCAGTTCAAACTACTAACACTGACCTAAAAAGACATCCATAACCTTTCTCTTCCGTACATCTCTGACTAATCTCTCCCGATATATTCCCCTACATAATCTCCAGTCAAACATGCTGGAGAAACTTGCACCTACTGCCACTCAGTATCTTCAGCTCCTTTGTGAGAAGCTAATGTATTTAGCCAGCCACTCAGTCTACCAAATAAAATTCCTGAGAAGGAAAGTGTGGATGGCTTCGCTATTGGTACTAAGGACACTACTAATACCATGGCATTGCGCCATAATTCACTGGAAATATTCCAGGCTGGTTGGAGCCAAGCTAATGTCCACAGAAAAGTACCAGCAGCAAGTTAAGGAGATGGTGGCCTCTATCATCATGAATAATTTACTTGCTGACTAGGAGACCGACTACTGGTTCTGTGTACCTTGTGAATATTGTGTTGAAGCTTGATTGACCCAGGGCCCGCAATCCTATGCGTCGGCAAGATGTGTTCCGTCCCAGGGTCCCACTGGGTCCCGGCTTCCACAATATTAACCCTGTGATGCATTAGTGAGATATACCTTGCCTGGCCACATTCACTTGTCCACAGGTCTGTGGTTATGGGGTCTTTCCCACTAACTGCGCTGGTGAGGGTACGAGTAATGTTCTGGGACCTATGCTTGTATAAACAGAAACAGAGGTATACTATAAAAGCCGTGATCACCAATAAATAATTAGATGTAAAAAAATAAATATAAATTTTATTTTAACATGAATACATACGTCAAAAGACACACAAATATATTAAAACACAAATAAAAACTGAGTGCTGACAATCACTGAGTGAAGGTCCATCCACAAAATGTATTAACCCCTTAAATTCACATGCAGAGGGTAACCACTACCCAATATTTTCTCTGATGGTTAATACCACATAATGGCCAAGTTATGGTCACATGAAAAAATATGTTGCAGAATAAGTGAGCCAAGATTACACAGTCATAAACATTACTAATATACTAGTCCCTTATAAGGTAAGAGATACACATGAAGAGGGTAACCACTATCCAATATTAACTCTGTGGGTTGATACCCCATAATGGCCCAGATGTGGTCACTTGAAAAAATATGTTTCAGATTAGATGTGCCAAGATTACACAGTCATGAACCCTACTAAGGACAATGTATAGTTATATTTAACCCTCAAAAGGTGATATGGTGAGAGCACAATCAAATATGAAAACTAGTGTTGAGCCACCCCCGTAGTGTTCGGGTTCAGTTTGGTTCGTCAAACACCGGCATGTTTGCCGAACGGTTCGTCGAACCGTTCGTCGAACACCGTCAAACACCGTTAAAACCAATGGCAGGCAAACAAAAACACACAGAAACACATAGAAAACACATAGAAAACACCTTCAAAGGTGTCCAAAAGCTGACAAACTGCCCAGAAGACACAACTAACACATGGAAAAGTGACAAGTACATATAGTCATGCGAAAAGAAAAGAGGTGGAGGAGTAAAAGGAGGAGGAGACACAGATATAGGCATGTCATGCCCTTCTAAAATCAAGAAAAGCTGGAGTAAAAATCTAAAATCAGCCTACCAACACCCAAACGTCGTGACAAGAAAATTAAAAAAAGAAATATCTTTAGGTAGAATGGCGGTTCCATTCAGAACACTTTCCTTACAAGACGTAGTGGTATCCCCGTTGGGAGTCATGCCAAAAACGGAACCCAATACATTCGGACTAATCCACCATTTGTCATATCCAAGGGGCAGGTCAGTAAACGACAACATCGACGCGGAACCAAGTACAATAGTATATACTGTACCTCCTTTGACAAGGCAATCAGGCGGGTCAAGAAGCTGGGAAGGGGCACCCTAATGGCCAAAACAGACATTGAGGGGGCGTTCCAGTTACTTACTACCTGTGCCTCCGAATATTGTCCGCCTATTGGGCTGCTTCTGGGAATGAGCATACTATATAGATCGCTGTTTGCCCATCGGGTGCTCCTTATCCTGCTCACTATTTGAGGCGTTTAGTTGCTTCCTCGAATGGGTCGTCATGGACGTTTCTAAGGGGGAACATATTATCCATTACCTCGACGACTTCTTATGCCTGGGCTCAAAAGATTCGCCACAGTGTGAATACATGCGGTAGTCCACCTGTGAGAAGGAGAGAGCTGGAGGGAGAGTGGACACCACAGAGCCGAGGGGTTAGATGGAGAACGGAAGAAGGAAAGAGGGCGAGGTAGGTTAGGGAGTACGGTGGAAGGCCGACCTGAGCTCCCCCACGTTCCTGCTGGGCGGGGAACAGCCCTGAGAAGAAAAGTCGCTTGCGCATCCCTTTGAGGTTACGGGCGCGAGCGGGCAGAGGGACTACGCTGGAGTGCGAAGCCGACACGGCCAGGCCGTTCCTGCCCGTGCGACCTCCGTGTCACCGGGTTTGTGCCAGAGCCACGGTGGACCCTGATGGCCAGCCCCCATCTCCCAATACTGGTGCCTGTCCGCTGGTGGGTCGAGACCCCCCACAGTGGAGGCAGGTCTAAGCTCTGTAATTTAAATTGGCTCTCTAATTTGAATGAGTACACTTTAAATCCTTTTACAAGGATCTATTGGAGGGCAAGTCTGGTGCCAGCAGCCGCAGTAATTCCTGCTCCAGTAGCGTCCACTAAAGCTGCTCCAGTTAAAAAGCTTTTATAAGGATCGAGCTTGGCGGTCCGCCACAAGGCGTGCTACCGCCAGTCCCAGCCCCTTTGCCTTGGGGTGCCTCCCCAATGCTATTGACTGAGTGTCCCTGGGGCCTGAAGCATTTCCTTTGAAAAAATTAAGTGTCCAAAGCACAGGTGGTGTAGCTTGCTTAACAGCTGGGCTACTCCGCTGACTAGCAAACACTGCTACTAGGCCCAAAGTATTGCCTTGGCTAGATGCAGTTTAAAATTTGTAATTAGATCTACAGGCGGTGTAGCTTGCTTAATAGCTGGGCTACTCCACTGACTAGCAGACACTGCTAATAGGCCCAATGTATTGCCTGGGCTAGATGCAGTTAAAAATTGTTATTAGATACACAGGTGGTGTAGCTTGCTTCAGATGGGCTACTCCGCTGACTACGAGACACTGCTACTAGGCCAAAATGATTGGCAGGGTTAGATGCAGTAAAAAATTGTTATTAGATACACAGGCAGTGTAGCTTGCTTCACAGCTGGGCTTTTACGCTGACTAGTAGACACTGAAGCTTTGGAGCAGACCTCTGATTCCCAGGCTGTAGTATGAGTAAACAGCTCTGCAGACTCAACCATCTGTGTTAAATCAAGCCATAGTGTATGCAGTTTCTTGCGGTTAAAAGGGGGGGAGCGACCCGACCCACCTGGAATTGACGATGCCAGCGTCATGTAAAACACTGCAAGGGAACTCCTAAAAGAGTCTCCATTTTTTCCAAAAATTGTGGCACAGACACCACTTAAGTGGCATCAATTGCCCCAGAGTTGCTTAAAATGGTTGATGAGGTGATTTTCCAAAATCCTCAAGATTTTAGTCTCCCCAGGATGACACATGGGTAGAAAAGTCCTTGCGGATTCATGATTTGTTCATCTTTATGAATGTGAATCTGTCTACATTCTCAGTGGACAGCCGCGTGTGCTTTTCTGTCAGCACACCACCAGCAGCGCTGAACACACGTTCAGAGAGAATGCTGGCTGCGGGGCACAACAAGATCTCCAATGCGTGAGTGGCAAGCTCAGGCCATTTTTCCAGATTGGAAGCCCATAATGAGCAAGGGTCCAGTGACACAGTCATGGCTTCGATGTTCACTTGGAGATACTCCTGTACCATCCTTTCTAGGCGTTGACTATGTGTCAGACTTCTTGTCTCCTGTGGCCTCGCAAAGGATGGTCTAAAAAATTGGTGTAATGATTCCACAAAATTGCTGTTACCAACAGATACGGTGTTACTGTTACGGTTTGAGTGATGAAGACTCGACAGTCCCACGGTTGGCAAGTTAGAACTGTGAGATTCACTACGTGCACCACTGGTGTTTTGTGAAAAAGCAGATGTAAGATTCTGTAACAGCCTCTGCTGATACTCCTGCATGCGTGAATCCCTTTCTATGGCAGGAATTATTTCGGCAAATTTACTTTTGTACCGGGGATCTAAGAGTGTGGCAACCCAGTAGTCGGGATGACTTCGAATTCTGACTATCCGAGGGTCATGTTGCAGGTAGTGCAGCTAGAAGTCACTCGTGTCTTGCGCATCCAGGAGGACCAAGTCCTTGTTGTGTTGGTGGCGAGGTAAGAATCATGCTTCCTTCCTCTGCCCTCTCCCCCCAACTTCGCACTACAGAAATGTGATCAAGGTCTCCCTCATCTGATGAGTCTTCCATGCCCATCGCCAGTTTGTCCTCCACTTTTTCCTCAGCTCCTGCACCTTTCTCAACAGTTTGGCTGCTACATTGCGCCCTCGTTAATTCCTCTCCCCCACCCTTCCATGCCTGCCGCCTTGGTGCTGCCGACCGTCTGGACCTTGGAGATGTTATCCCTTCCGCAAACAACTCCTCCTGTACTTCCTCCCACTCCTCTTGTCCCACCACCTGACTCCGAATACTGTTTAAAGTGTGCTCCAGCATGTAAATGACTGGAATAGTCATGCTGATAATGGTATCGTCAGCACTAAACATCTTCGTCGCCATTTCAAAACTGTGCAGAAGGGTGCATAGGTCCCTGATCTGAGACCACTCCTGCAGCGTGATTTGCCTCACTTCTGGATCTCATTGGCCCAGGCTATATGCCATAACATATTGCACCAGGGCTCGTCGGTGCTGCCACAGTCACTGTAACATGTGCAGAGTTGAATTCCATCGCGTCAGCACATCACATTTCAGCCAGTGAACTGGCAGGCCCAACGACTTCTGTAGAGATGTAAGTCGTTGAGCTGCGGGATGTGAACGGCAGAAGTGAGCACACAGTAACCGTGGCCTCTGCAGATGGCCATCTAGTCCGGGATAGTGGGCTAAAATTTGCTGGACAACCAGGTTCAACACGTGAGCCATACAAGGCACGAGTGTGACATTTCCCCGACGAAGGGCCGCACCCAGGTTTGCAGCATTGGTGCACACGGCCTTCCCTGGCTGCAGGTTCAGTGGAGACAACCATTCATGAAACTCGGTCTCCAGAGATGACCACAACTCCTCAGTTGTGTGACTCATATTTCCCAGACATTTCAAAGTAAACACCGCCTGATGCCGTTGAGCTCTGCTGCCAGCTTAGTAAGGAGGTGTGCAGGATTCCTTCTGCACAGTTAGAACGCGGGTGGCATTACCAGACAGGCTTTGGGTGCAGGTGGAGGACCGAGAGGAGGTTGAGGAGGCAGAAGCAGTGAAGGAACTTCTAGATAAAGAGGATTGACGCACAACTCATGGGGACAGCAAGACTTGGACAGCAGCCCCTAGTCCTGCTGTCACCATAGTTAGCCAGTGCCAAGTCAGCGACATGTAATGCCCCTGTCCATGCCTACTCATCCAAGTGTCTGTGGTGAAATGCACTCTGTCACACACAGAGTTTCTCAAGGAAGCCGTGATGTTGTGTGCGACATGCTGTTGTAACGCAGGCACACCTTTCTTTGAGAAGTAGTGGCGACTGGGCATCTGGTACTGGGGCACTGCGATGGACATAAGGTCTCGAAAATCCTCTGTGTCCACCAGGCAGAAAGGCAGCATTTCTGTAGCCAACAGCTTGCAGATGGTGAAATTCAACCTCTTAGCTTTGTCATGGCTAGGAGGAAATGGTCTTTTACTTGTCCACATCTGATGGACTGAGGGCTGGCTGTAGTGCTTAGACGGTGTTGAGTAGGGTGTCCCCGGCAAACTGCCGGTCTGTGAGGAAGGTGCAGGTGGACATGTTATGTGTTAGAACCTTCCTGTTAGTTTTTTCTATTTTTTGGTCACGTGACCTGCTGCCTATTTATTCCAGCTTCACCCTTCTTGCCTTGCTGGAATTCAGTGTTATTTTGACTCTCTATCTAGCCAGGTGCTTTTGTACCTATCTCTCTAGTTCGTTTGGTCCTTTGGACCTCTAAGTACTTTTTGTCTGTTTGTCTTTTTGCTCCGCTTCAACTTCTGCTAGGAGGTGTCCAATTTTGTCCCAGACCTTAGTTCTTTTAGGGACCCCTCCCCTTATTCTATAGGTCTGCGTTCAGACTAGCTGAGGATGAAAGCGGGTCTGTTCACAAGGAACAGGTTGCCCGCTGCATCGTAGGGAATCCGCTTAGTCTTATTGTAGGGACAGATTCCCTTTCTTTCCATAGTTCTTGTAGCAGATCATAACATTATGTTCACTTGTTCCAAAGGTGGTGCTCTCGATGTTGGAGAGCGCTCAACATCTGCAGGTGTTTCCACTTCCAAATGAACTGACGACCTGCCAATCACACTGGCTGTTGCGGGTAAAGAGGTTGCAAATCTGCGTTCAAAAACATGTGTGACTGCTGTTCCCCCAGTCACAGAGGATGAAGAGGGCGTGGATGCACAAGATGGGGCAGACGGTTGTTGGCCCGGCCCGCTAGGCCGCATTGTAGCACAGTGAGCTTCCCACTGCAACTTATGCTTTATATCCATGTGACGGTTCATGCATGAAGTACTCAAACTATGGATTTTTTGGCCTCTACTTAGCTTTTGGTGACAAATGTTACAGATAACATGAGTTGGGTCATCCTTTGCGATCTCAAAAAATGCCCAGGCTATGCAAGGCTTAGAGCCCATGCGACCTGAAGAGCCACCACGACTTGTGGTCAGAGGTAGAGTTGTGTTTGAGGATGCAGTTGTTGACGTGCTTCCAGTACTCCATCTCTGTCCAGGAAGGCGCAACCTAACCTCGTCATCACAAGCAACCTCCTCCACCTCCTCTGCTGACCTCATCGACTGGCTGACTGTGGGTTGACAGTAAGTGGGATCTCCAACCTCGTCATCATCACCCTGTGTGTTCTCACACCCGTCGTCCTCAGAGCCAACCTCTTCCTGTCCTGACCGAAAAGTCAAGTTGTCGCTACAATCAGGTATCTGAGTCTCATCATCGTCTTCCTCATTGTCTCCACCAACAGGAGTTACAGTTTGGGAATGAGGGTCTACATTATGCTCAGAACCTTCTTCATCTGGGCCTGGATCCGACTCATAAACATCTGGGCATCAGTGCAGATCATTTCCTTGTCTGCATTCACAGAAGCTCTGGAGCAGACCTCTGATTCCCAGGCTATAGTATGAGTAAACAGCTCTGCAGACTCAACCATCTGTGTTACCCCATACTCAGACGGGCAACTGGAGACTTGGGAGCTGTGAGGAAGCAAGTGCTATTGTGGTGACACTTCTGAGGACTGGAGTATTTGTGATGTTGAAGTTGAGGTGGAGGAGAGCTCACTTGATGGAGCACTTGATATCCATTGAAGCACCTGCTGTTTTTGTGCCTCATCTGGAATTTGTAGTGATGGGGGTATCCGTAAGAAAGGGATCATATCACATGGTCCACGAAAAGAAGTAGACATCTTAGTTTGGCTGGAAGATGGTCTTTCTTCTGCAGATGTTACTGTTGCTTTACCACCTACCCCACGGACACTACCTTTTTTTCCCTTTCCAACATGCCTATTCCCCATTCCACCAGCAGCAGGCCTTTTGCCACTCATTTTGGTGGTTAACTAATTGGCAACTCTGTAGTTGTTTGCACAAAAGACGATGGATGGAAACCGATCAGAGCTGAGTGGCCAAACTGTGGTACTAGCCCAAAAGGATTGGCTGGGTTAGATGCAGTAAAACAATTTTATTAGATACACAGGTGGTGTAGCTTGCTTCACAGCTGGGCTACTCCAATGACTAGGAGACACTTCTACTATGCCTAAAAGGATTTCCTGGGTTAGATGCTGTAAAAAATTAGAATTAGATACACAGACGGTGTAGCTTCCTTCACAAGTAGGCTACTCCGCTGAATTACAGACACTGCTACTAGGCCCAGAAGGATTTCCTGGGTTAGATGTAGTAAAAAATTAGAATTAGATACACAGGCGGTGTAGCTTCCTTCACAGGTGGGCTACTCCGCTGACTACGAGACACTGCTACTATGCCTAAAAGGATTTACTGTGTTAGATGCAGTAAAAAATTAGAATTAGATACACAGGTGGTGTAGCTTGCTTCAGATGGGCTACTCCACTGACTATAAGACACTGCTACTAGGCCCAAAAGGATTTCCTGGGTTAGATGCAGTAAAAAGTTAGAATTATATACACAGGCGGTGTAGCTTCCTTCACAGGTTGGCTACTCTGCTGACTACCAGACACTGCTAATAGACCCAAAAAGATTTCCTGGGTTAGATGCAGTAAAAAATTAGAATTAGATACACAGGCGGTGTAGCTTCCTTCACAGGTCGGCTACTCCGCTGACTACGAGACACTGCTACTATGCCCAAAAGGATTTATTGGGTTAGATGCAGTAAAAAAATGTTATTAGATACACAGATGGTGTAGCTTGCTTCAGATGGGCTACTCCACTGACTACCAGACACTGCTACTAGGCCCAAAAGGATTTCCTGGGTTAGATGCAGTAAAAAATTAGAATTAGATACACAGGCGGTGTAGCTTCCTTCACAGGTGGGCAACACTGCTGACTACCAGACACTGCTACTAGGCCCAAAAAGATTTCCTGGGTTAGATGGAGTAAAAAATTATTAGATACACAGGTGGTGTAGCTTGCTTCAGATGCGCTACTCCACTAACTACCAGACACTGCTACTAGGCCCAAAAGGATTTCCTGGGTTAGATGCAGTAAAAAATTAGAATTAGATACACAGGCGGTGTACCTTCCATCACTGTAAATGCGGGAAAGAAAAAAATAATGGAGATCGGAATTATTTCTGCAGAGATCCATCCCCTGCCCCTCCCCCCGCCCACTCTACACTGAAACTGTCTATTAACATGGATTAACAGTATTAGTGTGAAAAAATCCAGTTACATTTTTGGTGCACGAACAGTTATCGAACATAACCTCGAACAACCGAATTTTTTGCAAATCGTTTGAGCTCGTCGAACGAGTCGAACACTGTTCAAAACAACTCGAATTTGAGATTGGCAAACAGTTTGAGTCGAACACCGCTCATCTGTAATGAAAACATCTAATGGACTAGCATATCAGTATAGATGAGTAAGTCAATAAGTATAGCTCCCATATGTTCAAAAAGGGAATATAGACTGTTCCGGCATATAATAGAGCCAGGCAACACTTATATCAAAGCATAGAACAAACTATAAATCAATAAGTATAGCTCCCATTTGTTCAAAGAGGGAATATAGACTGTATATTCAATCTTCCGTGAAGGAATTTTCTGCAAGCTGTGTAGATCTCATGGCTTTATAGACAGTTTGCCTTATGCTCTGATATAAGTGTTGCCTGTCTTTATTTTTTGCCTGAATAGTCTATATTCTCTCTATATATATTTTTTTTCTACATCTAATTATTTATTGGTGATCACGGCTTTTATAGTATACCTCTATTTTCTGCTTGGATTTACAATCTTCATGTTTGGTATACTGCATGTAGATCCCTAAGGCTAAGTGCACACGATGCATATTTGAAGCGGAAATTTCCGCTTCATTTCCGCATGTCCTTTTTCCTGGAAAACGCATGCGGAATTTGGCATGCGTTTTTCGCGCGTAATTCGCGCGTTTTGCACATGCGGTATTGCCTTGCGTTTTCTACTGCATTGTAGATGGCAATTCCGCGTAAACGCACAAAGAATTGACATGCTGCGGAATTTTCCGCACAACAAAACGCTGCGGAAAATTCCGCAGCGTGGGCATTACAATTGCGGAATGCCATAGGGGACCATGGCAGAAGGCTAACATGCGTAATTCATACATTTACGCTGCGGAATTTTCCGCTCAAAATACGCATGAAATACGCATCGTGTGCACATAGCCTAAAACTGGATGGAGCCCTCCCATTATTCACCTGTTACTGGGAGAAATAGTGGCAGCTGGGGACTGAGTACCATGGGCCAGCCGCATCCATGAGGTTGTGTAAAGCTTCTGCCTCCACGAGCCTAAAAGGCAACATTTCGAGTGCAAGCAGTCGAGAAATGTGGCAGTTTAGTATTGCGGCCTGTGGGTGGATGGCTGGCTGCATATTTGCACTTGCATTCCAAGTACCACAAAGCTAAGGAGATTGATGGCCTCTATTATCAGGAATAAATTGCTCATTGTCTAGGAGACCGATCATTGCTGCTGTCTACCTTGTGAACATTGTTGCCTTGAAGCTTGATTGACCCAGGGCCCGCAATCCTATGCGTCAGGAAGACGTGTTCCGTCCTATGATCCCACTGGGTCCCGGCTTCCACAAAATTAACCTAGTGAATGCATCAGTGAGATGTACCTTGCCTGGCCATATTCACTTGTCCACGTGTTTGTGGTTTGGTGGTCCTTCCCACTAACTGCACTGGTGAGGGTACAGGTAATGTTCGGGGACCCAAGCTTGTATAAGGTGGGGACGACATCAGGAGAAACAGTGGCAGCTGGGGACTGAGTACCAAGGGCCAGCCACCATGAGGTTGTGGAAAACTTCTGCCTCCACGAGCCTAAAAGGCAAAATTTCTAGTGCAAGCAGTCCAGAAATGTGGCAGTTTAGTATTGTCACTTAGCCACCACACTGCTTGCTCCTGCCTGTTGTGGTCCTATGCCTCCATCCCCCTGTGTCCTGCTGCCCTCGCTCTGCATGTCCTCTTGCCAGGATGGATCAGCAACTTCATCGTCCATCGCTTCGTCTTCCATTTCCACACCCTGGTCCTCCTCCTGAATTTCTGTCCATTGTGTCTCATCATCATCCCCCTCTTGCGACAGTAATTGGACTTTCCCATTGTCACCTTCGGGTGACCATGGCTGCTCAAATATTTGGGCATCGCTTCATGCGATCCTCTGTTGCCCTGCTTGAAGCAAGCAGGACGAGAGGCCCGAATCTATAAATGGAAACGTGAACAGCTCTTGGGGTAGCCCTGGACTCTAATCTCTCCTTAAAACCACATATCCAAGCTCTTTCCACTTCTGAGCGGACCGAGCGAGAGGCCAGGTTATATAAATGGAAAGATTAACAAAACTGCTCTTCAGAGTGTCCAAGTGTGGGATCAGTTGTCTCAGGGCACTCGGAATAGTGGGAGGAAGGAGGATCAGGGTGAGGAAGATGCCGACTCCAAGTAAAAAAATCTCCCAGATCCGCACATTTTTCAACCATGAATCTACAAAAATACTAGTGCATGCCCTCATCATCTCCTGTCTCGACTACTGCAACCTCCTGCACTGTGGCCTCACGTCTAACACTCTCGCACCTCTCCAATCTATCCTAAACTCTGTTGCCCGACTAATCCACCTGTCCCCTCGCTATTACTTGGCCTCTCCTCTCTGTCAATCCCTTCACTGGCTCCCCATTACCCAGAGACTCAAGTTCAAAACCCTAACCTTGGCATGGAAAGCCATCCACAACCTGTCTCCTCCATACATCTGCGACCTAGTCTCCCGATACTTACCTGCACGCAACCTTCGATCCTCGCAAGATCTCCTTTTCTACTCCCCTCTTATCTCCTCTTCCCACATTCGCATACAAGATTACTCCCGTGCATCCCCCCTACTCTGGAACTCTCTACCCCAACATTTCTGAATCTCTCCAACTGTTGAAACCTTTAAAAGGCACCTGAAGACCCACCTCTTCGGAAAAGCATACAACCTGCAGTAATTTTCACTCCACCATACCGCTGCACGACCAGCTCTATCTTCATCTACTGTATCCTCACCCATCCCTTATAGACTGTGAGCCCTCACGAGGCAGGGTCCACTCCTCTCCTGTACCAGTCGCTGTCACATTTTTGTTCAAGATTATTGTAATTGTTTTTGTGATGCATAACCCTTTTCCACATGTGAATAGCCATGGAATATATGGCGCTAAAGTAGCAATAATAATGTTGTCCAGACTCACGGCTACTGAGAATGGACCATGGGGAAGACAGGGTGGCGGTGGTGGTGGCAAACTGACTGGAAGCATTATCTGCTATCCTAGCAACAACTTTTTCACACTGCTCTGGCTTCAGTAGTGGTGTACCATGGCCCCATAGAAATTGGGACAGGAAGGTAGTTCAACATGATGTAGGTGTTTGTTGTGCTCCCTCAGCAGGCACAGTTTCATCTTGCCCACGGCCTCGGTCTCTGCGTGCACTATCACCATCACCATAACGTCCCCTTTCCTGTCACTTGCCACACACATTGACCATTTTAAATGGATTTTAATATTTGTCACGTTGCCCAAAATGTCTGTATTATTAACAAAGTAATATAGGATCATATCTGATGACCACAATTTTAGGCAGTGACCTGGGAGTCAGAGATGCTTCCAGGGGTCATCTCCATGCTGTTCCCATGTCATTTGAGCACTGTTCACATCTATTTGGGCAGTTTTTAGGTCCCCTGCTGACCTCCGGGGGGAGGGGGGCACTGGAAAAATGCTCGAGTTTCCCATAGACTTACATTGGGCTCGTTGCTCAGGTCGAGCACTCGAGCATTCCAATTTGCTCGACTCCAGCAACGCGTACCCGAGCATTTTAGTTCTCGCTCATCACTAATTATTATCTATTAATGAGTCATTTAGCCTCCAGGTTAAAAAGAAATCGCTTTTTGAAGTTGTGTCTGGAAGTGCATTGGAGCCTGACAATCAACTTCTAGCTTCCCCTAGCTGATTGACAAGTCAATGTCCATGTACAGTACAAAAGCAAACAACCTATCAATAAGCAAGTGGAGATCTACTAGGTAGGAAATACAGAAGCTAAAAGTGCATTATAAAGCCCCAATTCACTTCCAGACATAACTTCAAAATGCGATTTCTCGATGCCTGAGCAGTGCTTTGGGATAATGCAGAGACTAACTGCCTTATCTTTTAAAGGGCTAGGGTATCATATTGGGGTGGGTGGTTGGGGTATAAGTTTCTGAAAGGTTCCTTTAAGGTCAGAACTTTGATTGGCCTGTCCAGAACTTTAACTTCCTTAACCATTCTTTTGTAGCATAACTTATGTGTTTTGAATTGTTGTCTTGCTGTGTGACACAGGTTTTCCTAATATTGAGCTCATGGGCAGATGTCCCATCAATTTCATTTTGAATTTGCTGATAAAATGCAGAATTCATTGTTCCATCAATGATGGATGGCAAGCCGTCCTTGCCCACATGCAGCAAAACAGGTCCAAACCATAATATTATCTCCACCACCTTTCACTGATAGTATGAGGTTTTTATGCTGTAATGAAGTGATTTTCTTTCTCTAAACATAACATTTCTCAGTTAAACAATAAATCTCTATTTTGCTCTCATCCATCAACAAAGCATTTTTCCAATAGCCTTCTGACTTGTCCAGATGATCTTTAGCAAACTGTGGATGGGCAGCAATGTTCTTTTTGGAGAACAGTGACTTTCTCCTTACATGCCTGTTATACACATCATTGTTGTTCAGTGTCCTCCTGATGGTAGGCTACTACGTCTGGGTTTCCACCTCCAGTAGGCATATACACCCGAAAATGATGCACGTTTGCTCTGCCGGCAACATTATAGTCTATGGCCCCATCGACACATACACCCGAATCCTGTTTTGCGGGCAGTTCGGATGTAAGTCCCGACGGGAGCCACTGAGCGGGTGCCTAAACGCAATATGAAAGCACCCTTGGGAGCATGAAAGTGAGCTAATGTGGGAAAGGCTTTTAGTTGCTTAGAGGTTATCTTTTGTGACCTCACAGATTATTATGCACTTTTGCCCTTTGTTTGTCGACCACTCCTGGAGAATGTAACAATAGTCTTGAATTTTCTCTATTTGCACACAATCTGTCTGACTGTGATTTGGTCCAAACTCTTTAGAGATGGCTTTGCAACTTTTTCTTGCCTGATTAACATCAGTAGCTCTTCTTCTGAGGTTCTGAGAAATCTTCATTGTTCGTACAATGATACACTTCCACAAACGTGTTTTGAAGATAAGACTTTGATTGATCCCTGTTCTTTTAATAAATTAGCTCGCCCACTTACACCGGTCATCTCATTGATTAAAAACATCAGATATGAATTTCAACTTTAACCCCTTTACCCCCGAGGGTGGTTTGCACGTTAATGACCAGGCCAATTTTTACAATTCTGACCAGTCACTTTATGAGGTAATTACTCTGGAACGCTTACATGGATCCCGCTGATTCTGAGACTGTTGTTTCGTGACATGTTGTACTTCATGATAGTGGTAAAATTTCTTCAATATCACTTGCATTTATTTGTGAAAAAATCGGAAATTTGGCAAAAATTTTGAAAACTTCGCAATTTCCAAAATTTTAATTTTTATGCCCTTAAATCAGAGAGATATGTTACACAAAATGGTTAATAAATAACATTTCCCACATGTCTACTTTACATTAGCACAATTTCGGAACCAACAGTTTTTTTAGTAGGAAGCTATAAGGGTTAAAAGTTGACCAGCGATTTCTCATTTTTACAACAAAATTTACAAAACCAATTTTTTAGAGGCCACATCACATTTGAAGTGACTTTGAGGGGCCTTTATGACAGAAAATACCCAAAAGTGACACCATTCTAAAAACTGCACCCCTCAAGGTGTTCAAAACCACATGCAAAAGTTTGGACCCAAAAATGGACCCCAAATTTGGTTGTGCAACTTTCCCTGAGCACGCAGATACACCATATGTGAGGAAAAAACACTGTTTGGGCGCACGGCAGGGTTCGGAAGGGAAGGAGCACCATTTGACTTTTTGAATGTAAAATTTGCTTGAATAATTAGCGGACACCATGTTGCGTTGGGGAGCCCCTGATGTGCCTAAACAGTGGAAAACCCCCACAAGTGACCCCATTTTGGAAACTAGACCCCTCAGGGAACTTATCTAGGTGAGTGGTGAGCACCTTGAGCCCCCAGGTGCTTCACAGAAGTTTATAACATTGAGCCGTAAAAATAAAATTTTCACATTTTTCCAACAAAAATGTTTTTCAGCCCCCAATTTTGCTTTTTCATAAGGGTAACAGGAGAAATTGCACCATGAAATTTATTGTGCAATTTCTCCTGAGTAAGCCGATATCCTATATGTGGAGGAAAACCACTGTTTGTGCGCACGGCAGGGTTCTGAAGGGAAGGAGCGCCATTTGACTTTTTGAATGTAAAATTTGCTTGAATAATTAGTGGACGCCATGTTGTGTTTGGAGAGCCCCTGATGGGCCTAAACAGTGGAATCCCCCCCCCCCTAGTGACACCATTTTGGAAACTACACCCCTCCAGGATTTTATCCAGGGGTATAGTGAACATTTTGAACCCAGAGGTACAACACAGAATTTGATAACATTAGGTCATATTGAATAAGTTGTCATTAGTCTTGAGTGCAAGTGTTGTCTATTTCAGTTTGCATCGGGTACTCAGGTATGCACCAAGTATTGCGGCTGCTCAAGTGACATGCTTGAGTCCCCACCCGCATGTTTCACGGTTATTAGACACCCAAAAATAAACATGCGGGGATCGCTCGTGCATGGCAGGAAATCCCCCAAGGTTTTTTTGGCTGTATAACAGCTGCAAAACATTTGGGGCGGAGACTCGAGCATGTCACTCGAGCACCCGCTCTACTGGGCACATACCCGAGCACTCGATGCAAACTCAAATAGCAAGCACTTGCGCTCAACATTAGTCGCCATATCATCGTCATTTTTTTCTTTCCTTCTGAAAAAATCCCAACACCAACCCTAACTTTAGTGCAACCCTAACCCTAGCCAAACCCTTGTCCAACTCTAACCCTAGCCTAACCCTAACCTAACCCTAACCTTAGCCTAATCAAAGCACAACCCTAAACCTAGAACAATCCTAACCCTAGCACAAACCTAACCCCAGAACAACCCTAACCCTAGCCCAACCCTAACCCTAGCACAACCCTAACCCTAACCCTAGCACAACCCTAACCCTAACCCTAGCACAACCCTAACCCTAGCACAACCCTAAAGTTTATTTTTTACGCCGTTCCTAATGTGGTATAAGTAATTCGATGTCTTTATTCTTCGGGTTGGTGCAATTACAGCGATGACAGATTCATATTGGGTTTTTATGATTGACAGCTGTCACACACTAAAAAACCCTTTTTTTTGCAAAGACTAGTTTTTGCATCGACAAATTTTGAGAGCTATAATTTTTTCATATTTCGGTTCACAGAGTCATGTGATGGCTTGTTATTTGCAGGACAAGTTGACATTTTTATTGGTACCATTTTCGGCCATGTGACATTTTTTGATCGCTTTCTATTCTGATTTTTAGAAAGCAGAATAAACAAAAACCAACAATTCAGGAATTGTTTATTTGTTTTTTTTGCATGCCATTCTTCGTGTGGTTAAATTGATAAAGCAGCTTTATTCTTTGGGTCAATACGTTTACACTAGTACCTAATTTATATATTTTTTTTATATTATGGCACTTTTACACAATATAAACTATTTTATTGAAAAAATAATTGTTTTTGCATCGCTTCATTCTGAGAGCTATAAATTTTTTATCTTTCGGCCGTTGGGGCTGTATGGTGGCTTGTTTTTTGCGGGACAAGATGACGCTTTCAGGGGTACCATTTTTATTTACATTCGTCTTTTTGATCACGTTTTATTCCATATTTTTTTTGGCGGTATGATGATAAAACATCGTTTTATGTTTTGTTTTTTATTAATTTTTTTTACCGTGTTCAGTAAAGGGGTTAACTAGCACGACAGTTTTATAGGTCAGGTCATTTTAACACTTAACAACCTTAGCTGGCCATGTGGTGTTTGACACATCATCAGACACATCCTGTTTCATTTATGATTAGTGTTGATTGAGCACTAAAATGCTCGGGTGCTCGAAGCTCGGGACGAGCTTACCGTGATACTCGGGTGCTCGACCCGAGCAACGAGTCCAATGTTAGTGTATGGGAGACCCGAGCATTTTTTCGGCGGCACCCTCGGCAGTCTGTAGAAAGCCAAAAAAGTGCCCAAAACGATAGTGACAGTGCTCAAATGACATGGTGACAGCATGGGGATCGCCCCAGGACGCATTTCTGACCCCCTGGTCACTGCTGTCAACAATGTGGTCAGAGGTATTAAGCCACTTTTACGGGCTCACAATAAAACGTTCAAAAACTAAACTGAAACTGTTTTCCTGTGAAATATGTTACGGAACATCCTTTCCAGGGTAAAGACTTGTGTATAAGGTAAAATAAATAACCAAAAACAAAATTACTCCTCCACACCTTGGGCTATGTTCACAAGTAGCATTTTTTATGTGTTTTAGCACCTTTGTATTGCTTTCAACCGTGACAAATGCATTCACGGGAAATGTCATTTTAACATTTTACAACCTTACCTGGCCATGTGCTGTGTGACACATGCATACAGTGCTGAAAAGACATAAGAACAGCATGGGGAAGACCCCTGGAAGCATCTCTGACACCCAGGTCATTGTCTAAATGTGTTCCCATCAGAAGTGATCCTTGCCGCATCAGAAAAGGCAGACTTGCAACTATCCTCGTGCAAGTCCTTGTCCCAGGGCAGTGTTCAATTGTACCTCCCCCATTCCTTGCAATGCAAGTGCAAGTGTGCAGCCTGCCACCCACCCACCCCCAGGCTGCAATACCATACTGCTTGCTTGCTTGCACTTGAAATTGGTCCTTTTAGGCATGTGGAGGCAGAATCTGGCCACCACGTCATGGCTGCGTCGGTGGCCTGGTATCCATAAACGGTCCCCAGCCGCCCCTATTTGTCCCGGTGCACCTTATACACAAGCGCGCATACCAAAACATTACCTGTGCCCTCCCTAGTGCATTTAGTGGGAAGCACAGCCTAACCACAAACACGTGGACAAGTGAATGTGGCCAGGGATGGTCCATCTTACTGACGCCTTCACACTGGGTTAATATTGTGGAAGCTGGGACGGAGTTGGACACTGGGATGCAACACGTCCTCCATACATAGAGGATTGCGGGTTCTGGGTCAATCAGGCTTCAACACAAAGTTCAGAAGGTAGACTGCAGCAGTGGTCGGCCTCCTACACAACGAGTAAATTATTCATGATCATGAGGCCATCCATCTCCTTAGCTTTCTGTTCCTTGGAATGCAAGCGCATGTATGTAGTAGCGGCTAGGCCTGAGGTGATCAGCATAGGCATATCCTACCTCCTCCGAGGATTGCTGGATGTTTTCCTGCTTCTATCCCAGTTCTATGACTCCCGTTAAAACAAAGCTTCAGGTGATGAATGATGGATGAGGTGGTGGCAAAGGAGAAAGAGCAGGAGGAACAGGGACCATTCACATCAATATCAGGCCAGTCATGTCTTGTAGGATATGTTTCTGTACCAAAAGGAGCGGTTCAGCTACACAGTTATAGGGCATACAGTGAGTGCAATGCCTACCAAAAATTTCGAGGCACTCCAATGCCCCTTGGAAGTGACATGGAGGTCAGAGGGCCTTAACTAAACCATTTTTTCCATTTATAGCAACTGG
Source organism: Phyllobates terribilis (assembly GCF_046119375.1). Lineage (NCBI taxonomy): Eukaryota > Metazoa > Chordata > Amphibia > Anura > Dendrobatidae > Phyllobates > Phyllobates terribilis. The sequence continues at coordinate 257,621,755 of NW_027362764.1, forward strand.
GTCTCCAGTACACTGTTGGCCTAAGCTGTGAATGGAACGCTTTCCAAAAATTATGAGGAACTGCAGTGCCCCTTGAAACAGACGTGGATTAAAGCGTACTTAAAGCCATCTACCCATTACTGGGGAGTGGGTCTCCCTTAGTGTTTGCCTATGCATTGTAAAGCAAAAGCTGACTAAAATTAGGAGGAAATGCAATGCCTGTTGGAAGAGACGTGGAGGTTAGAGGTAATTAAAAACAACATTTCAATGCACCTTGGAAGAGCTGTGGAGCACAGAGTGGTTTAACAAGATGGTTTTAATGCCCCTTGGGAGAGACATGGAGGTCACAGTAGCTAAACAAGACGGTTTTAATGGCACTTGGAAGAGACGTGGAGTTCAAAGTGGTTTAACAAGACGGTTTTTTTGCCCCTTGGAAGAGACGTGGAGGTCCCTGTGGAATAAAAAGACAATATCAATGCCCCTTGGAAGAGTGGTGGAGGTCCCAGTGGAATAAAAAGACAATATCAATGCCCTTGGAAGAGTGGTGGAGGTTACTGTGGAATAAAAAGACAATATCAATGCCCCTTGGAAGAGTGGTGGAGGTCGCAGTGGAATAAAAAGACAATATCAATGACCCTTGGAAGAGACGGGGAGGTCACAGTAGCTTAACATGACGATTTTAATGCCCCTTGGAAGAGACGTGGAGTTCAGAGTGGTTTAACAAGACGGTTTTAATGCCCCTTGGAAGAGACATGGAGGTCACAGTAGCTTAACAAGATGGTTTTAATGCCACTTGGAAGAAACGTGGAGTTCAGAGTGGTTTAGCAAGACGGTTTTAATGCCCCTTGGAAGAGACGTAGAGGTCCCAGTGGAATAAAAAGACAATATCAATGCCCCTTGGAAGAGTGGTGGAGGTCCCAGTGGGCTAAAAAGACAATATCAATGCCCCTTGGAAGAGTGGTGGAGGTTACTGTAGCTTAACAAGACGATTTTAATGGTCCTTGGAAGAGACGTGGAGTTCAGAGTGGTTGAACAAGATGGTTTTTATGCCCCTAGGAAGAGACGTGGAGGTCCCAGTGGAATAAAAAGACAATATCAATTCCCCTTGGAAGAGTGGTGGAGGTCCCAGTGGAATAAAAAGACAATATCAATGCCCCTTGGAAGAGTGGTGGAGGTTGCAGTGGAATAAAAATACATTATCAATGCCCCTTGGAAGAGTGGTGGAGGTCGCAGTGGAAAAAAATGACAATATTAATGGCCCTTGGAAGAGTGGTGGAGGTTGCAGTGGAATAAAAAGACAATATCAAGGACCCTTGGAAGAGACGTGGAGGTCACAGTAGCTTAACAAGACGATTTTAATGCCCCTTGGAAGAGACGTGGAGTTCAGAGTGGTTTCACAAGAAGGTTTTAATGCCCCTTGGAAGAGACGTGGAGGTCACAGTTGCTTAACAAGACGGATTTAATGCCCCTTGGAAGAGACGTGGAGTTCAGAGTGGTATAACAAGATGGTTTTAATGCCCCTTGGAAGAGATGTGGAGGTCCCAGTTAAATAAAAAGACAATATCAATGGCCCTTGGAAGAGTGGTGGAGGTCCCAGTGGAATAAAAAGACAATATCAATGACCCTTGGAAGAGACGTAGAGGTCACAGTAGCTTACCAAGACGAATTTAATGCCCCTTGGAAGAGACGTGGAGTACAGAGTGGTTTAACAAGACGGTTTTAATGCCCCTTGGAAGAGACGTGGAGGTCACAGTAGCTTAACAAGAAGGTTTTAATGCCCCTTGGAAGAGACGTGGAGTTCAGAGTGGTATAACAAGACGGTTTTAATGCCCCTTGGAAGAGACGTGGAGGTCATAGTAGCTTAACAAGATGGTTTTAATGCCCCTTGGAAGAGACGTGGAGGTCCCTGTGGAATAAAAAGACAATATCAATGCCCCTTGGAAGAGTGGTGGAGGTCGCAGTGGAATAAAAATACAATATTAATGCCCCTTGGAAGAGTGGTGGAGGTCGCAGTGGAATAAAAAGACAATATCAATGCCCCTTGAAAGAGTGGTGGAGGTCCCAGTGGAATAAAAAGACAATATCAATGCCCCTTGGAAGAGTGGTGGAGGTCGCAGTGGAATGAAAATACAATATCAATGACCCTTGGAAGAGACGTGGAGGTCACAGTAGCTTAACAAGACCACTTTAATGCCCCTTACAAGAGCCATGCAGTACAGCATACTATAAACATTATTCCCATTACTGGGGAGTGGCTCTCCCATAGTCTTTGCCTATGCCTTCCAAGCACAGGCTGCCAAATATTAGGACGGAGGAACTTGCAATGCCCCTTACAAGAGCCATGCAGAACAGCATATTAAAAACATTATTCCCATTATTGGGGAGTGGCTCTCCCATAGTCTTTGCCTATGCCTTCCAAGCAAAAGCTGCCAAAAATTAGGACGGAGGAACTTGCAATGCTGGCAACATGGACCATGGTCACCCTGATGGTATAGCAAAAAACAGCCGAAATGATGAAGCGTATACCCATGTGTGGGTGTGAAGCGGTGCATGGGATTACACCTCCCGAAATAACACACTGGATTTGACTTTATGTTACTCTGCTGTCATTTGGTGGTGATAAGAAGTCTGGCCCAATCCACCCCTTGTTCATTTTGATAACGGTCAGCTTTGTCATTTGACAGGCGAGTGCGCTTATCACTTATAATTCCCCCAGCGGCACTATAAACACACTCCAATAACACGCTAGCGGCAGGGCAGGCCAGGACCTCCAAGGCGTACAGAGCGAGTTCATTCCAAGTGTCCAGCTTGGATACCCAATAATTAAAAGGCACAGAGGAATCACGGAGGATGCTGGTACGGTCAGCAAGGTAATCCCTCACAATCTTTTGAAACTTTCCACTCCTTGTGAGAGTACCCCGTGCCTCAGGGCCTGTAAGCTGGGCGGGACTCAGAATACTGTCCCAGAACATTGACAGTGTTCCCCTGTCTCGGCTGGATTGGAGTTGCGTCTCTCTCACCTGTACACCTTGGTTGGGCAGCGAACTGTGACCTTTGCCGCTAGCGTGTTCAGATGGGATTTTTTTTAACAGTTTTGGAGAAAGGGCCTTCTGGTACTGCCCCATTTTTGTAGACCTCTCCACCTCAGGAATAAGAGAGTGAAAGTTCTCCTTGTAGCTGGTGTCTAAAAGTGTCACCAACCAGTAATAACTGTCACCCAACAATTTGAGAACACGAGGGTCACGGTTAAGGCAGCGTAACATAAAGTCAGCCATGTGTGCCAGACTCGTAACGGTCAAGACTTCCGTGTCCTCACCAAGATGATGACTGACAATGCTCTCCTCCTCCTCTCCTCTGTCCTCAGACCACCCACACTGAATTGACGGTATGACAGTTGTACAGGTACTACCATCTACAGTGCATGATACCAGCTCCTGTTCTTCCTCCTCCTCCACTCCCTCATTGTCCCCCAATGCACGTTGGGATGAGATGAGGCTGGGCTGTGTGTAATCGCCCGCTACGGCTTCTTGATCCATCTCATCATACTCTGGCTGCAATGCCTACTCTTTAATTCTCTGCAGAGAGCGTTGCAAAAGATAGGCAAGAGGGATGCTGATGCTAATGATGGCATCATCGCCACTCACCATCTTGGTGGACTCCTCAAAGTTTGTCAGGTTGGTACATATGTCAGACATCCAGGTCCACTCATGAGGTCTTATGTGTGGAGTCTGACCTGAATATCGACGGTCTTGTTGCAGCTGGTACTCCACAACTGCTCTCTTCTGCTCACAAATCCTTTGCAATATGTGGAGGGTAGAGTTCCAACGTGTGGGGACATCACACACCAGTCGGTGTGCCGGAAGCTGCAAACTCTGCTGCAACACAGCAAGGGCGGCGGTAGCTGTAGCTGACTTCTGAAAATGAGCTGACAGGCGGCGCACTTTGACGAGCAGATCTGGCAACACGGGGTACGATTTAAGAAACCGCTGAACCACGAGGTTAAGCACATGAGCCAGGCATGGTACGTGTGTGATCTCGCCTCGCCTCAGAGCCACCACCAGGTTACGGCCATTGTCACACACGACCATGCCTGGATGTAGGTTCAGTGGTCTCAGCCACAGATCTGCCTGCTCTTTCACAACTGTCCACAACTTACAAGCAGTGTGAGGTCTATCACCTAAGCTTATGAGTTTCAGCACAGCCAGTTGTCGCTTGGCTGAGGCAGTTCTGCGGCACTTCTAGCTTGTAACTGATGTGGTGATATCTGAGACGGATGCTCAACATGAGGGGGAGGATGATGCGCAGGAGCTGTACACTGTGGGGGCAACTCTGACTGACATAGGGCCCGCAATCCTCGGTGTGGGGAGGATGTGTTCCGTCCCAACGTCCGACTGGGTTCCCGCTTCCACTATGTTTTTCCAGCCAGTGTGCCGTCAGGGAGATGTACCGTCCCTGGCCACAAGCACTTGGCCACATGTCATTTGTCAGGTGGACTCTCCCAGTAACTGCATTGTTGAGGGCACAGCAGGTGTTTTGGGACACGTGCTTGTGTAGTGCGGGGATGGCACACCGGCAAAATAGTGTTGGCTGGGGACCGAGTACTGAGAGACGGCCACCGCCATAAGGTTGCGGAAGGATTCCGTCTCCACCAGCCTAAAAGGCAGCATTTCCAACGCAAGCAGTCGTGAAATGTGCGAATTTAGGACTGTGGCCTATGGCGCGTTGGCTGAGAATTTGCGCTTTCGTTCAAAAGTCTTGGATATGGACAATTGAATTCTGCGGTTTGACATGGACGTGGACGTTGATGCTGTTTCTTGAGAAACTGCCATAACAAGTGAAGACTGAGAGGAGGGGGCATCTTTGCTTTCAGTATGGACAGGGGATTGCCTTGCACGCACAACAGGGGGTTCTCTTACATGCACAACAGCGGAAGAAGCAGTGGTGACACTCGCTGACACTGGTCGTGGACCCTGGGATTCGCCCCACAAAGTCGGGTGCTTTGCTGACATGTGCCTGATCATGCTAATGGTGGTCAGGCTGGTAGTTTTGTCACCCCTGCTGATGCTGGCCTGACAGGTGGTACAAATGACCTTTTTTGGGGTTATCAGCAGAGTCTTTAAAAAAATTCCAGACTCTGGAAGACCTACCGGTTGTACTGGCAACGTCCCTCGTGTTGGTGTTATGGTTATGGGGAACGGTTGCTTGCCTTCTGTCTGCGGCCACCACACTGCTTCTTCCTGCCTGTTGGGGTACTCTGTCTCCCTCCCCCTGTGGGCTGCTGGCCTCGCTCTGCGTGTCCTCCTGCCATGCTGGGTCAGTTACTAGATCATCCACCACCTCCTGCTCTTCCACTTCCGCACCATGGTCCTCCTCCTCACTTCGTGGCAATTGTGTCTCATCATCGTCCACCTCTTGTGACAAATTGTCAGCGTCACCTTCCAGTGGCCATGGCTGTTAAAATATTTGGCCATCGCTACATGGCATCCCCTCTTCCACCACTTCAAGCGGAGCAGGCGAGGGGCCCAAATATGGAAATGGACCAGTAAACAGCTGTTCAGAGTGTCCAACTGTGGGATCAGCTGCTGTCTGACGACACTCGGCATGGTGGGAGGAAGGAGCATCAGGGTGAGGAGGAGTATGCGGTCGAGACTCACGGCTACTAAGACTTGACCGTGTGGAAGACAGACCGGAGGTGATGGTGTCCAGGTGACTGGAAGTATTATCTGCTATCCAATTAATAACCTGTTCACACTGATCAGTTGGCACTAGTGGTGTTGTTGTGTGCTTCCCTAGTAATTCGGTCAAGAACTGGGAGCAAGAAAATGTGGCTGTTGGTTGTGGCAAATTTTCACCTTGGCCACGGCCCCGTCCTCTGCACACACCATCACCAGAACGTCCAGTTTCATGTCCCTTGCCATGCGCCTTGCCCATTGTAAATTAAGTAAAATAGCTTACACTCGCACTTTCAATGGCAAAAGGGTAAGTAAAAGGAGATTAGAACAGTGGAAGAGGAAAACCGCAGTTCTATTTCTCTGGCCTACACCAGAATCTTTTAAACAGATATATTTGTTTCTGAACAGTCAGCGAGACATTCAAACTGTTTTTTTTATGTAAAAAAGTCAAAAAGGTGGATTACACCCAGATTTTAACCGTGGAAGAGGAAAACCACAGTTCTAGTTCTCTGGCCTACACGAGAATCTTTTAAACATATATATTTGTGTCTGAACAGTCAGCGAGACACTCAAACTGTTTTTTTTTATGGGAAAAAGGCAAAAAGGTGGATTACACTCAGATTTGAACCGTGGAAGAGGAAAACCACAGTTCTAGTTCTCTGGCCTACACCAGAACCTTTTAAACAGATATATTTGTCTCTGAACAGTCAGCGAGACACTCAAACTGTTTTTTCTTATGTAAAAAAGGCAAAAAGGTGGATTACACCCAGATTTTAACCGTGGAAGAGGAAAACCACAGTTCTATTTCTCTGGCCTACACCAGAATCTTTTAAACAGATATATTTGTGTCTGAACACTCACAGACACACTAATTTTTTTTTTTTGGGGGGGGGATATTAAAAGGTTAATAAGACTGGTATTTGTGCAGTCTGGTTGAGGAAAAAAAAAAAAAGAGGATTTAGATGAAAAAAAAGGATTTTTCTTGGCCCCTGAGACCTGGGGCTAAGTCTAGCAATTTGAGAAGCAGCACACAGGATTGTAATGCAGTGTTTATTGGTATAACCACTGCATCTCCTATACAGCCTGCCTGCCTGCCTGATATCTGGGATGGATATTAGTCCTCAGAAGGACTGTTTGATTTTGCAGGCTTTAGAGACCCTACACTACCTATTTCGCAGTATAAATCTCTCCCTAGCTCAGCCGCAGTCTTCCTACACTGTCTGATCTGGAGCAACTGTGTCCAAGATGGCGTTGCCCGGTTTTAAATACTCGAGGTGATGCTGTGCAGCCAGCCAATCACTGTAATGCCCACAACCAACATGGCTGCAGCATTACAGTGACTGGCTGGCAATCCCTGCATGTTCATTGGCTCTGTAAAGAGCGCCAAACATGCAGGGTGGAGACCCGAGCTCCCGCCCGAGTAACCCGAAAATGCTCGGTGCTCGCCGAACATCCCGAGTAATGAGATGCTCGGGCGAGTACCAAGCAGTATCGAGCATGCTTGCTCAACACTATTTATGATGGATGGAATGTGAAAGTCACAAAGCATATTTTTATAGGGTCATCAGGTGGCCCTTACTTTTCTTAAAGGGCTAGTAGTTGGCCCTTGCTATTGTTAGAGAGCCATCAGCCGGCTATGCTTTGTTATTTCCATTATTAACTTTTCAAGAGACGTAGAGGTCGGAGAGCCTCCTAAAAACAATGTTCCCATTATTAGGCAGTGGGTCTCCCATAGTGTTTGCCTATGCAGTGAAGCAACGGCTGCCAAAAATTTGGGGCACGCCAATGCCCCTTGCAAGAGACATAAAGGTCGGAGAGCCTGCTAAAAACAATGTTCCTATTATTAGGAAGTGGGTCTCCTATCGTGTTTGCCTATGCAGTGAATGCAAAAGCTGCCAAACATTTGGAGGCACTCCAATGCCCCTTGGAAGAGACATAGAGGTCGGAGAGCCTCCTAAAAACAATGTTCCCATTATTAGGAAGTGGGTCTCCAAAATAGTGCTTGCCTATGCAGTGAAGCAACTGCTGCAAAAATTTGGAGGTACTCCAATGCCACTTGCAAGAGACATAGAGGTCGGAGAGCCTCCTAAAAACAATGTTCCCATTATTAGGAAGTGGTTCTCCCATAGTGTTTGCCTATGCAGTGAAGCAATGGCTGCCAAAAATTTGGAGGCACTCCAATGCCCCTTGCAAAAGACGTAAAGGTCGGAGAGCCTCTTAAAAATAATGTTCCCATTATTAGGAAGTGGGTCTCCCATCGTGTTTGCCTATGCAGTGAAGCAGTGGCTGCCAAAAATTTGGAGGCACTACAATGCCCCTTGGAAGAGACATAGAGGTCGGAGAGCCTTCTAAATACAATGTTCTCATTATAAGGAAGTGGGTCTCCCATACTGTTTGCCTATGCAGTGAATGCAAAAGCTGCCAAAAATTTGGAGGAACTCCAATGGCCCTTGCAAGACACTTAGAGAAGGTGATATGGTAAATATGGTGGTGAATGATATGCTTATGGAGGATGAGGAGAAGGGGGAGGACAAGAGCAAATAGAGAATATCAGGAATCGTATACCCATGTGCAGGTGTGAAGAGGTGCATGGGAATAGATCTCCCAAAAAAAGACACTGGATTTGAGTTTATGTTACGCTGCAATCATTCGTTGGTGTTGAGAAGTCTGGCACAATCCAGCCCTTGTTCATTTTTTATGAGTCAGCCTGTCAGCATTTTCAGTTAACAGGCAGATGCGCCTATCGGTTATAATTCCACCGGCGGCACTAAAAACCCGCTCTTATAAAATGCTAGTGGCAGGGCAGGCCAGGACCTCCAAGGCGTAGAGAGCCAGTTCATTCAATGTGTCCAGCTTGGATATCCAGTAATTATAAGGCACAGAGGATTCACGGAGGACGTTGGTATGGTCGGCAAGGTACTCCCTCACCATCTTCCCAAACTTTGTGTTATGCACACGCCCGGGCTGAGCGGCGTGTGCGTGTGATTGTAGTGATTCCACTGGACCGTGCCGGAGAGTGAATGCCTGGAGGGGCTTAACTAGGTATTCACCCGATCCGACCAGGGTCGCACGACGGCATACGACGCCAGTGCACCAAGGAGGAACCGAGCAAAGGGACCAGGTGCTACTCCAGGACAGACCCCGGACACGGCTGTTGACCCACACAGGGGAATACAGGAACAGACTGGTAGGCTGGCACACAGACTGGTGGGTATAGGCAGGCACGACTGGTATGCAGGCAGGCGGGTAAGCAGGCAGGGGGGTACAGGCAAGCACAGCTAGAGTGCAGACAGGGAGGCACTAGCAGGTAGGAACACAGGCGGGATAGGACCCAGTACACACTGGGACTCTGGAACAATACAGGCAGAGGGGTACAGCCAAGCACAGCTAGAGTGCAGACAGGGAGGCACTAGCAGGTAGGGACACTGGCGGGATAGGACCCAGTACACACTGGGACTCAGGAACAGAGCCACAGATGTGGCGGACAAACACAGCAGAGTGAGGCCGCCCAGAGAGGTGAGCGAGAACAGGGCAGGACAAGGCCGCCTGGAGCGGTGAGCAAGAGTAGAGCAGGACAAGGCCGCCAGGAGCGGTGAACAAAGGATCAAAGCTGAGCGAGACTGCTGGAGCAGTGAGCAAGAGTAAAGCAGGACGAGGCCGCCTGGAGCGGTGAGCAAGAGTGGAGCGAGACTGCCGGAGCAGCGAGCAAAAGGGTCAGAGCGGAGCAAGGCTGCCGGAGCAGCGAGCAAAGGAGTCAGAGCAGGCTAGAACCGCCGGAGCGGTAAGCAAAGGAGTCAGAGCAGACTAGAACCGCCGGAGCGGTGAGCAAAGGAGTCAGAGCAGGCTAGAACCGCCGGAGCGGTGAGCAAAGGAGTCAGAGCAGGCTAGAACCGCCGGAGCAGTGAGCAAAGGAGTCAGAGCAGGCAAGGCAGAGTAGGGGGGACAGGGCTCTGTTCACACGGAACAGACAGGAAGGGAAAGGCAGAGCCAGACACCCACAGGGTACTTGCAGTGAAGTAGCGAGTGGACCACAAACTCACAAACGGGAGTACAGAGACAACAGGCAGGAGTTAGGTACGAGTTCAGACTCTGCAGAAAAAGGAAAGGAACGGACATAGAGAAAAGACAGATGAAAGATAGGAGAGAGTACAGACTGGAACTGAGTGTACGGACGAGACCGACACAGGAGCGGGACACAGGAGCGGGTCTGGGAATACGGCCCCCAGAGAGGCGGGACGAACAGGCAAGGAGCGTGTTCAGACAGAACAGACAAGATACAGGAGCAGGTCTGGGTAATCGGCCCCCAGAGAGGCGGGACAAACAGGCAAGGAGCGTGTTCAGACAGGACAGACAAGATACAGGAACAGATCTAGGTAATCGGCCCCTAGAAGGCGGGAGGAACAGGCTAGGAGCGTGTTCAGACAGGCCTGGAAATACAGCCTCCAGGAAAGGCAGCAGGCAAGAGTACACAGACAGGACTCAGTTCAGACACGGGAACTGATACCGCAAGGCAGGAGACAGACAGGACTCAGTTCAGACACGGGAACTGATACCGCAAGACAGGAGACAAAGAACGGGACCTGGCATCTTCAGAGTGAAGGCACACACTGAAAGAAACACTATGCTCAGGCAGGGATAGATGGGAGCAGCTGAGCTATATACCAGGTGACAGACAGCAATAGGCTGAGGACGCACAAGGGGTGTGACCCACAGCAGGTACAAAAAGCAGGAAGTGATCGGGCGCCACCCTTAAGCAGCAGAAACAGACACAAACAGACAGCATGGAGGGAAGCCAGAGAGACATTCTGGACTGGAGATCAAGTGCGCGCTCTTGCACAGTGGGAGATGGACCACCATGCAAGGACGCCGCCAGGTATGTTACAGTACCCCCCCCCTTACGCCCCCTCTTCTTCAGGCCTGCCAGAATCTTCCGCAGGGAATTCGAGGACCAGTCATTCACTTCAAGGAGATCACTTCCACTGTCCACAGGAAAAACTGATCTCATCTGGTTAGCTAGGATGCTACCTCCAATCCAGCCATCCTCAGCAGCAGACGAAACGGGTGGAGTACCAGGAACAGCACACAAGGAAGTCTCTCTCCACATATTTTCAGGTGGCACCCCAGAGGGTACAGGAGACAACTGGAAGTCCTTCACCGGGTTGGAGGGGGACAGAGACTTGGGGGTAATCTCTGCTTCGAGGTACATCTTGTCAAGCTCACAGGAAGAAATAGATGGGTTATCAGGTACATAATGAGGAAAAGTCACTGTCTCTTTGTTATCTGGTGGTACCCCGGAGGATTCAGGAAACAACTGGAGGTCCTCCGCCGGGTCAGAAGAGTGCAGAGGCTCAGAGAAAACATCTGCTTCAGAGTACACTAGGTCGGACTCACTGGACGAAGCAGGCGAGGTATCGGGTACCGAGTATAGGAAAGTCTCTGTCCATTCACCACCAGGTGGCACCCCGAAGGGTTCTGGAGACAACTGGCGGTCCTCCGCCTGGTCAGAGGGGTGTAGAGACTCACGGGTAACCTCTGCTTCAGAGTACACTAGGTCGGACTCACTGGACGAAGCAAGCGAGGTATCAGATCTAGGATATAGGAGAGTCTCTGTCCATTCACCACCAGGTGGCACCCAGAAGGGTTCTGGAGACAACTGGAGGTCCTCCGCCTGGTCAGAGGGGTGTAGAGACTCGGGAGTAACCACTGCTTCGGAGTACACTAGGTTGGACTCAGTGGACGAAGCGAGCGAGGTATCAGGTACAGAGTATAGGAGAGTCTCTGTCCTTTCGCTACCAGGTAGCACCCCGAAGGGTTCTGGAGACAACTGGAGGTCCTCCGCCTGGTCGGAGGGGTGTAGAGTCTCGGGAGTAACCTCTGCTTCGGAGTACACTAGGTTGGACTCACTGGACGAAGCGAGCGAGGTATCAGGTACAGAGTATAGGAGAGTCTCTGTCCTTTCGCTACCAGGTAGCACCCCGAAGGGTTCAGGAGACAACTGGAGGTCCTCCGCCTGGTCGGAGGGGTGTAGAGACTCGGGGGTAACTACCACTTTGGGGTACCCATTGTCAGGCTCACAGGACGAAGCGGACAAAGTATCGAGTACCGGGTGTAGAGAAGTCTCTCTCCATTTGTCATCGAGTGGTATCCCGGAGGATTCAGGAGGCAACAGGGGGTCCTCCACCAGGTAGTAGAGGTGCACAGACTCTGAGGTAACCACAGCTTTGGAGCATCCTTGGACATGCACACCGGTTAAAGTGGGTGAAGCATCTGATGCCGGGTGCAGGAAGTTCTCCTGTGTGGAGTCTGGATGGGCAGAAGTCTCTTCGGGCAGGAGAACTGGTGCACTACCCACGCACATTACCCGTTGGGGCTTCTCCGGGATACAGTGAGATGAAGCTTCAGTAGGGACTTCAAGGTTGGGGTCAGGAGGTCTCAGGGAGGACAGACCCTGGCGTGACGGCTTGCCTCTACGTCTAGCACGTCTGGACTGCCTCTTGAGGTTGGGAGAAGTATTCCGGAAAGCGTAGTCACCCTGTGAGGATTCTGGGTGGGCAGTAGTCTCATTGGGCTGGAGGACTATTGCGCTACCCACACACATTACCCGTCGGGGCTGCTCCGGGATATTGGGAAGTGAAGCTTCAGCAGGGGCTTCAGGGTTAGGGTCCTCGAAGACCATACGAAAGGCCACCAGGAAGGCCTGCAGGTCAAGGACGACAGGATCCCATGCTTCCCATAGGGGGGTGACCCATTTCAAGGCATCACCCGCTAGGTAGTCAATCATAAAGGCCACTTTAGCCCAATCGGAAGGAAAATAGAGAGGGTAGGCCTTAAAGTGTAGCATGCATTGCTCCACAAATGCACGACACTGTCTTGGATCCCCATAGTAACGTGGCGGATCCGCAGGAACGAGAGCTGATAGATCCATCTGGACGGTGCGTAATTCGCCTGGAACTCAGCTAAGGAAAAAAAAAATTATTTATTTATTTTAATGCATGTATTCGCTGGAAAACTTCTCAGAGAGCGAAGGCCGTGGGGCTCAACGGAAACCATGGCCTGAGCATGCTGTTATGCACACGCCCGGGCTGAGCGGCGTGTGCGTGTGATTGTAGTGATTCCACTGGACCGTGCCGGAGAGTGAATGCCTGGAGGGGCTTAACTAGGTATTCACCCGATCCGACCAGGGTCGCACGACGGCATACGACGCCAGTGCACCAAGGAGGAACCGAGCAAAGGGACCAGGTGCTACTCCAGGACAGACCCCGGACACGGCTGTTGACCCACACAGGGGAATACAGGAACAGACTGGTAGGCTGGCACACAGACTGGTGGGCATAGGCAGGCACGACTGGTATGCAGGCAGGCGGGTAAGCAGGCAGGGGGGTACGGGCAAGCACAGCTAGAGTGCAGACAGGGAGGCACTAGCAGGTAGGAACACAGGCGGGATAGGACCCAGTACACACTGGGACTCAGGAACAATACAGGCAGAGGGGTACAGGCAAGCACAGCTAGAGTGCAGACAGGGAGGCACTAGCAGGTAGGGACACTGGCGGGATAGGACCCAGTACACACTGGGACTCAGGAACAGAGCCACAGATGTGGCGGACAAACACAGCAGAGTGAGGCCGCCCAGAGAGGTGAGCGAGAACAGGGCAGGACAAGGCCGCCTGGAGCAGTGAGCAAGAGTAGAGCAGGACAAGGCCGCCAGGAGCGGTGAACAAAGGATCAAAGCTGAGCGAGACTGCTGGAGCAGTGAGCAAGAGTAAAGCAGGACGAGGCCGCCTGGAGCGGTGAGCAAGAGTGGAGCGAGACTGCCGGAGCAGCGAGCAAAAGGGTCAGAGCGGAGCAAGGCTGCCGGAGCAGCGAGCAAAGGAGTCAGAGCAGGCTAGAACCGCCGGAGCGGTAAGCAAAGGAGTCAGAGCAGACTAGAACCGCCGGAGCGGTGAGCAAAGGAGTCAGAGCAGGCTAGAACCGCCGGAGCGGTGAGCAAAGGAGTCAGAGCAGGCTAGAACCGCCGGAGCAGTGAGCAAAGGAGTCAGAGCAGGCAAGGCAGAGTAGGGGGGACAGGGCTCTGTTCACACGGAACAGACAGGAAGGGAAAGGTAGAGCCAGACACCCACAGGGTACTTGCAGTGAAGTAGCGAGTGGACCACAAACTCACAAACGGGAGTACAGAGACAACAGGCAGGAGTTAGGTACGAGTTCAGACTCTGCAGAAAAAGGAAAGGAACGGACATAGAGAAAAGACAGATGAAAGATAGGAGAGAGTACAGACTGGAACTGAGTGTACGGACGAGACCGACACAGGAGCGGGACACAGGAGCGGGTCTGGGAATACGGCCCCCAGAGAGGCGGGACGAACAGGCAAGGAGCGTGTTCAGACAGAACAGACAAGATACAGGAGCAGGTCTGGGTAATCGGCCCCCAGAGAGGCGGGACAAACAGGCAAGGAGCGTGTTCAGACAGGACAGACAAGATACAGGAACAGATCTAGGTAATCGGCCCCTAGAAGGCGGGAGGAACAGGCTAGGAGCGTGTTCAGACAGGACAGACAAGATACAGGAATGGATCTAGGTAATCGGCCCCTAGAAGGCGGGAGGAACAGGCTAGGAGCGTGTTCAGACAGGCCTGGAAATACAGCCTCCAGGAAAGGCAGCAGGCAAGAGTACACAGACAGGACTCAGTTCAGACACGGGAACTGATACCGCAAGGCAGGAGACAGACAGGACTCAGTTCAGACACGGGAACTGATACCGCAAGACAGGAGACAAAGAACGGGACCTGGCATCTTCAGAGTGAAGGCACACACTGAAAGAAACACTATGCTCAGGCAGGGATAGATGGGAGCAGCTGAGCTATATACCAGGTGACAGACAGCAATAGGCTGAGGACGCACAAGGGGTGTGACCCACAGCAGGTACAAAAAGCAGGAAGTGATCGGGCGCCACCCTTAAGCAGCAGAAACAGACACAAACAGACAGCATGGAGGGAAGCCAGAGAGACATTCTGGACTGGAGATCAAGTGCGCGCTCTTGCACAGTGGGAGATGGACCACCATGCAAGGACGCCGCCAGGTATGTTACACTTTGCACTCCTTGTGAGAGTACCCCACGCCTCAGGGCCTGTAAGATGGGAGGGTCTGAGGAAACTGTCCCAGAACTTTGACAGTGTTCCCCTACCTCTTCTGGATTGGAGATGTGTCTCTCTCGCCTGTACACCTTGGTTGTCCAACAATCTGTGACCTCTGCCGCCAGCATTTTCAGTTGGGAATTTTTTTAATAATTACGCAACAAGGGCCTTCTGGTACTGCTACATTTTAGTAGACCTGTCTGCCTCACGAATAAGAGATAGAAAGTTCTCCTTGTAGCATGGGTCTAGAAGTGTCACCAACCAGTAATGACTGTCACCCTAAATTTGGAGAATGCGAGGGTCACGGGAAAGGCAGTGTAACATAAACCCAGCCATGCATGCTAGACTGCTAACAGGCAAGACTTCCGTGTCCTCACCAAGAGGACGACTGACCATGCTCTCCTCCTCCTACTCCCTGTCCTCTTGCCACCCACGCTGAACAGACGGTATGACAGTTGTGCAGATAGTACTGTCTATAGCGCATGAAACTAGCTTCTCCTCCTCCTCTTCCTCATTGTCACCCAATTCACGTTGAGATGAGATAAGGCTGAGCTGTGTGTAATCACCCTGTATGGTTCCTTGCTCAATCTCATCATGCCCCGCCTGCAATGCATCCTCTTTGATTATGAGCAGAGAACATTTCAGAAGACAGAGAAGCGGGATGGTGACACTAATTATGGCGTAATCGCCGCTCATCATCTTGGTGGAGTCCTCAAAGTTTTGGAGGATGATACTTATGTCTTACATCCATGTACACTCTTGAGGTCTTATGTGTGGAGTCTGAACTGAAAAGACTATCGGCCTTGTTGATGCTGATAGTCGACAACTACCCTCTTCTGCTCACAAATCCTTCCCAACATCTGCAATGTAGAGTTCCAATGCGTGGGGACATCACACATTAGTTGGTGAGCCGTAAGCTGCAAACACTGCTGAAACACGGCAAGCGCGGCAGAAGCTGTAGGTGACTTTCTAAAATGGGCACACAGGCGGCGTACTTTGACAAGCAGATTCGGCAGATCTGGGCAGGTTTTGAGAAACCGCTGAACCACGAGGTTAAGCACATGGGCCAGGCATGGTACGTGTGTGAGCTCGCCTCGCCTCAGAGCCGCCACCAGGTTCCGGCCATTGTCACACACGACCATGCCTGACTGTAGGTTCAGCGGTGTCAGCCACAGATCTGCCTGCTCTTTCATAGCTATCCACAATTCTTCAGCGGTACATGGTTTGTCACCTAAGAATATTAGCTTCAGCACAGCCTGTTGCCGCTTAGACGAAGTAGTGCTGCAGTGCGTCCAGCTTCTAACTGATGTGCTCATTTCGGAGATGGAGGCTGAAGAGGAGGAGGAGGTGCCATAGCAGTAGAATGTGGGGTCCACAAGCCTCGGCGTTGGGAGACCGTGTTCCGTCCCAAGGTCCGACTCGGTCACGGCTACCACTATGTTAACCCAGTGTGCCATCAGTGAGATGCACCGTTCCTGCCCACAAGCAATTGTCCACGTGTCCATAGTTAGGTGGACTTTACCATTAACTGCGTTGTAGATGACACGGCTAATATTGTGGGACACCTGCTCGTGTAATGCAGGGACTGCACACCGGGAGAAATAGTGGCGGCTGTGGACTGAGGACTGAATACCGAGGGATGGGTGCCACCATCAGGTTGTGGAAAGCTTCCGTCTCCACGAGCCTAAAAGGCAACATTTCGAGCGCAAGCAGTCAATGTGTGACCTGTGAGGCGTTAGCTGCTTATTTGCATTTGTGTTCCGAGGACTGGGGAGTGTACAACTGAACGCTGCGCTGGGACAAGGATGTGGACGCGCTTGATGATGGTGCTAGCTGAGAGTGTGCAATGACAGGTGCAGGGCAGGAGGCATCTTCGCATGTACTATGGACAGGGGATTGGCTTGCACGCACAACAGCGGAAGAAGCAGTGGTGTCACCTGCAGACACTGTTCCTGGACCCTGGCGTTCGGCCCACTTAGTCGGGTGCTTTGCTGCCATGTGCCTGATCATGCTGGTGGTGGTCAGGCTGGTAGTTTTGCTACCCTGCTGATGCTGGCTCGTCAGGTGGTGCAAATGGCCTTTTTGGGGTTATCGGCAGAGTCTTTAAAAAACAACCAGACTTGGGAAGACCTAACAGTTTTACTGTCAACTTCCGTTTTGTTGATGTTACGGGGAACGGTTGCCCGTCTTCTTTCTGCAGCCACAACACTGCTTCTTCCTGCCTGTTGTAGTGGTTTTCTGTGGTCCCCTATTAATTGGGACATGAAGGTGGGGCGAGAAGATGTGGGTGTTTGTTGTGGCACAATTTTAGTTAGCCCACGGCCTTGGCCTCATCCTCTGAATACACGATCATCACCCTTTTGGAAGTGCATTGAGGTGAAGGGTACATTGCTGGAAAAGGAAGAAAAAAAAAATAAAAAAACCTCTTTAAATCTCTTAGTTTGCGAGTGTGAACGAGCTGCGTGTGTCCGGAGCTTTTGCGAGTGTGAACGAGCTGCGTGTGTCCGGAGCGTAAGTGCGAACGAAAGTAAGTGTGTGACTTGTTTTTCAGTGACTTTTGATTCAGGGAGTTTGGAAGGGAGGACTTAGGACTGAATTGCTGACTGTATTTCATTCTTTCTTTACTTTACTTTTTACTTAATTAATCCACCTGACCTACTTATCTGATTCCCCCGTCCATACTTGATACTTAACTGATCCCCCGCCGATATCTAATTGATACACTTGCACATTCCTAATTGATCCCCGTCCATACACCTATATATAAATAATTGTGTTTTGTACTTGTATATATATACTGACTGTATCCCCATATTTCGAATGACGTCCATGTTGGCCGGAGCCGTGCAGTGTACATCTTGCGCAATGTATGCATTCCGTGAGCAACCGCTCGAGGATCCATACTGCTGCGAGAGATGTGAGCATATCGTGCACTTGGAAGCCCAAATTCTGGATCTAAGTGCTCAGATAGCGATACTGAGGAGCATCGACAACATGGAACGGAGTTTGCTGCTCACCGAGCAGACACTCAATGGGTCAATACTGGGGGTGGAGCATAGAGGGGAAGTGCAGGCTGAACAGGCAGGGAGCTGGATAACAGTTAGGAGGGATAGAGGGAAGAAGTATAGGAAGGCTGGTTCAGAACCGGCATTATTGGAGCACGACAGATCCTCTGACCGCCGGGGGAGTGTATGCTCCAGTAATGAGGGGGAGGGGGGAAGTGTAGGGCAGGCAAGACAAGTTCTGGTAGTGGGTGACTCTATTATTAGGGGGACAGACAGGGCAATCTGTCACAAAGACCGGGATCGCCGAACGGTGTGCTGCCTCCCTGGCGCTCGAGTCCGGCACATCGCGGATCGGGTTGACAGGTTACTGGGTGGGGCTGGCGAAGACCCAGCGGTCATGGTCCACATCGGCACCAATGACAAAGTGAGTGGTAGATGGAGGATCCTTAAAAATGATTTCAGGGACCTAGGTAGGAAGCTTAGGGCAAGGACCTCCAAGGTAGTTTTCTCAGAAATACTACCAATCCCGCGAGCCACACAGGAGCGCCAACGGGAAGTTAGGGAGGTGAATAAGTGGCTAAAGAGTTGGTGCAAGGCAGAAGGGTTTGGGTTCATGGAGAACTGGGCCGACTTCGCGGTCGGCTACAGGCTCTACCGTAGGGACGGGCTGCACCTCAATGGGGAGGGTGCAGCGGTGCTGGGGAAGAAGATGGCTAACAGGTTGGAGGAGTTTTTAAACTAGAGACGGGGGGGGGAACCAAGGAAATAGGTGGGATGTGAGGCAAGCAAGGGGGAAGGGGAGAAGTGAATATAATGAGGGTGGAGAGGGGGGTGGGGATAGTACAGTTAGATCGTTAGAGAAGAATAGGATGCTAAATAACCCCAAAGTTTTATCTTGCATGCTGACCAACGCAAGAAGCCTGACCAATAAGGCGGATGAGCTGCAGGCGCTTATATCGGAGGAGAGGTATGACATCGTAGGTATAACAGAGACTTGGCTAGACGATAGCTACGACTGGGCGGTAAATTTATTAGATTATAGTTTATTTAGAAGGGACCGGAAACAGGGGAAAGGCGGAGGAGTCTGCTTATATGTAAAGTCATGTCTAAAACCCAGACTAAGGGAAGATATAGGAGAGGGAGAAGAGGGGGTCGAGTCCATGTGGGTAGAGATAGAGGGAACTAAAAATAATAATAAAATATTACTGGGGGTCTGCTCTAAGCCACCAAATATAACAGAGGAGAATGAGAATCTGCTATTAGGACAAATAGACAAAGTAGCAAAACATAATGAAGTGATTGTAATGGGGGATTTCAACTACCCGGATATTGACTGGGAAACAGAAACCTGTAGATCTCAGAAAGGAAAAAGGTTCTTGACAAATATTAAGGATAATTATCTCTCCCAACTAGTGCAGGAACCAACGAGAGGGAAGGCCGTGTTGGACTTAATATTGACTAATAGGCCTGATAGAATAACTGAGGTACAGATAGGGGGGCACCTAGGTAATAGCGACCATAATATTATCGACTTCAAAATGCCCTTCAGTAGGGTTATCAATAAGGGAACAACAAAAACATTAAACTTTAGGAGAGCGAAGTTTGATCAGCTGAAAGAAAGCCTTCAACTTATTGACTGGGACAAAGTTCTTAATCAAAGGAATACGAATAGTAAATGGGAAACCTTCAAAAGAATTCTGAATACTCAGTGCGAGAGATATATACCGTATGGGAATAAAAGGGCCAGAAATAAGGAAACCAATATGGTTGAACAAGAACGTAAAAGGGGCGTTAAATAGCAAAAAAGAGGCATTCAAGAGATTAAAACAGGAAAACAGTAAGGAAGCACTAATGTGTTACAAGGAAAAAACGAGAACCTGTAAAAAACAAATAAAAATAGCGAAGGAGGAAACAGAGAGACGTATTGCTAGGGAAAGTAGATCAAATCCCAAACTGTTCTTTACGTATATAAATAGTAAAAGGATTAAATCGGATAATATTGGACCGATAAAAAGTGAGGAAGGCAAAATCATAGAGAAAGATGAGGATAAAGCTAATCTATTAAATAATTTTTTTTCGACAACTTTCACAAAGGAAATCGAAATAACAGGAGAAATGAGAAGTGACAAACTTAATCCTCCACTAAGTATGACAAATCTAACCCAAGCTGGGGTACAGAAACGCCTCAGTAACATTAAAATAAACAAATCACCAGGACCTGATGGCATACACCCACGGGTACTAAGGGAACTAAGTAATGTGATAGACAGACCGTTATATCTTATATTTAAGGACTCTGTTGAGACTGGGTCTGTGCCACTTGATTGGCGACAGGCGAATGTAGTGCCAATATTCAAAAAGGGAGCGAAAAGTGACGCCGGAAACTATCGGCCGGTGAGTCTGACGTCCGTTGTGGGCAAAATTTTTGAAAGCTTCATTAAAGAGGCAATTACGGAGCATCTTGATGCTAATAATCTTTTAATCCCGAACCAACATGGATTCATGAGGAATCGCTCCTGCCAAACAAACCTGATTGACTTCTACGAGGAGGTTAGCTCTCGAGTAGATCAGGGGGAACCAGTGGATGTCGTGTATCTCGACTTCTCAAAAGCGTTCGATAGCGTGCCACATAATAGGTTGGTATACAAAATGAGAATGATGGGGCTGGGGGAAAATGTCTGCAAGTGGGTAGCTAACTGGCTAAAGGATAGAAGGCAGAGGGTGGTTATAAATGGAATATACTCAGATTGGGTAAGCGTCACTAGTGGGGTACCACAGGGGTCTGTACTAGGCCCAATGTTATTTAATATCTTTATTAACGACATAGTCAACGGGATAAATAGTAAAATATCAATATTTGCAGATGACACAAAGTTATGTAAAACAATTAATACAAAAGAGGACAGTGCAGACCTACAGAGGGATTTGGATAAGCTAGGTAGGTGGAGCATTAAATGGCAAATGAGGTTTAACGAGGAGAAATGTAAGGTCATACATATGGGAAGGAAAAATGGAAGTCACCAGTACTCACTGAATGGGAAATCATTGGGGAATTCAGAGATGGAGAAGGACTTGGGCATCTTGATTGATAGCAAACTAAATTGGAGTGCCCAAAGTCAGGCCGCTGCTGTAAGGGCAAACAGGGTAATGGGATGTATCAGAAGAGGTATAGCTGCAAAGGATGAGAACATTGTTCTTCCACTGTACAAAGCACTGGTCAGACCACACTTGGAATACTGTGCTCTGTTATGGGCCCTAATATATAGAAAGGATATAAATGAGCTTGAAAAGGTACAAAGGAGGGCAACAAAATTAATAAAGGGAATGGAGGGACTGCAATACCCAGAGAGGTTGGCAAAACTAGGACTATTCAGCCTGGAAAAGAGAAGGTTGAGGGGGGACATAATAAATGTGTACAAATATGTTAGGGGACAGTATAGAGATCTTGCCCGGGATTTGTTCAAAAGGAGGGATATTACGGTAACAAGAGGGCACTCACTAAGACTGGAAGAGAAAAGGTTTCAGCACCAGCATAGGAAGGGGTTCTTTACGGTAAGAGCAGTGAGAATATGGAATTCACTGAGTGAGGAGACGGTAATGTCGGATTCACTACACCAGTTCAAGCGGGGACTGGATGCATTTCTAGATACCAGGCAGATTTCAGCATATACTTAAAAATAAAATAAAATAGTAGGTTGATACAGGGATTTATTCTGACTGCTGGTTTCAGAGTCGGGAGGGAATTTTTCCTCAGGTGAAGATTGGCCAAATCATTTGGGGTTTTTGCCCTCCTCTGGATCAACTTTAGCAATTACAAAACTAACAGGTCGAACTTGATGGACGCAAGTCTTTATTCGGCTTTACAAACTATGTTACTATGTTACTATGTTACTATCACCATCATGTCCAGTTCCCTGTCCCTTGCCACGCACCTTGCCCATTTTAAATGGAGGACAATATTTTCCACGTTCAGTACCAATGGCTTGATTTGAAAAGCAGTGATATGTGATAAGTGTGACAGAAAACCAGTTTTAAAGAGCTGGCCTGTAGGTAACTATTTTTAACAGAGACCTCATGTCAATAACTTCGATGACACATTGTAGCAAAATTTCAATGGAGGCCAGAAATGGCCAGAAATATCAGAATTTTCAGAGCAATTATATGTGATCCGTGTGACGGACAAACCTCAGTTTTAGAGAGCTGGCCTGTAGGTAACTATTTTTAACAGCAACCTCGTGTCAATAACTTCACTGACACACTGAAACAAAATTTCGATGGGGGCCAGAAATGTCAGAATTTTCATCGCAATTATATGTGATCCGTGTGATGGACAAACCACAGTTTTAAATAGATGGATTTTTAGCGCTGTAAAATGGAAAGGATCTGGCTGTATTCTGCAGTACTAACAAGCAAATGGAGAAGAAAAATGGTGTTCTCTGGATTGCTTTTTAAACAAATAATCAGGATTAAGATCCAAAAAATAATTATTCCAGGCCCCTGATACCTGGGGCTATTTTTAGAAATATCTGTAAAAGCACCAACAAACAGAACTGGAATGGACCCTCTTGCTATATGCACTGCAGTCTGCCACATACACTGCCTGCCTAGCACTGATATCTATGCAGCTGGATTAGTCCTCAGAAGGACTGTTAGTTGAGGTGGATATGTGTAGAATATGTTGTGGTATACCTACACTGACTAAGAAACAAGCGAATCTCTCCCTAGCTCAGCAGCAGCTCTCCCTACAGTCCCTGATTCCTGAGTAGACTGTGATGAGCATGGCGGCGCCAGGTCTAATATAGACCTAATGGCGCTGTGCGGCCATCCAATCACTGTAATGCCACAAATAACATGGCTGCGGCATTACAGAGTGTGGCAGACAATCCCTGCATGTTCATTGGTGCGCTAAAGAGCACCAAACATGCAGAGAGGGGACATGAGCTCCCGCCCGAGCAACCCCGGAAATACTCGGCAAGCGCTGAGCATCTCGAGCAGTGAGATGCTCGGGCGAACACAGAGCAATAGCGAGCATGCTCGCTCATCACTAGTTATTAATAGTGATGAGCGAGCACTAAAATGCTCAGGTACCCATTGCTCGGGTCGAGCAAATTGGAATGCTCGAATGCTTGGTCCGAGTAACAAGCCCAATGTAAGTCTATGGGAAACTCGTGCTTTTTTCCGGCGGCTCCCCCGGCGATCTGCAGAAGGCCTAAAAAATGCCCAAATCGATGGGAACAGTGCTCAAATGACATGGCAACAGCATGGGGAAGACCCCTGAAAGCATTTCTGACTCCGAGGTCACTGCTGTCAACAATGTTGTCAGAGGTATTACGCCACTTTTACGGACTCACAATAAAACATACAAAACCAAAACCAAAATGGATTTTCCTAGGAAATATGTTAAGGAACATCCTTTCCAGGGTAATGGCTTGTATATAAGGCAAAATAAGTAACCAGAAACAAAAATGCTCCTCCACACCTTGGGCTATGTTCACACGTAGCTTTTTTGATGCATTTTTGCACTTTTGCATTGCTTTCAACCAAGAAAAATGCATTCACTGGGAAATGTCATTTTAACATTTTACAACCTTATCTGGCCACGTGGTGTATGACATGGGAAAGGCATAGGGAAGACCCCTGGAAGCATAACTGACTCCCAGGTAGTGTTGAGCCACCCCCGTAGTGTTCGGGTTCGGTTCGGTTCGTCGGACACCGGGATGTTCGAGGAACTGTTCTTCGAACACCTTAGCTTATAATGCCAGCTGACATCAAGCCCAGGTTAGTAATGGAGAGGCGTCTATAAGACACCCCCATTACTAACCCCATAGTCAAAGTTACAAAAAAACACAAACACCCAGAATAAAGTCCTTTAATTGAAATAAAGACACAATTCTTTATTGTTCTAAATTAAACCATACTTACCATCACGCCCATTCCAGATGAAGCCAACGATCTCCTGCAATAAAAGTAAAATAATAAAGCAACATCATCCTTACCTTTCCATGGTTCCCACGACAGCTTCAGCTCTGCTACATTCACATGACAGGCTGGACCGCAGCAGAACACTGCCATCCAGCTTGCCATGCGGCAGACACTGAGAAGCACAGGCCTGCATGCGCTCCTCAGTGTCTGGCTGTGACGGCATCCAGATGAGCCGAGTTCATGTCCAATGAACTCAGCTCACCTCATGCACGTCACTGACAGCGTGGGAAAATTCTCCTGCGCATGCGGTGAGTGCAGGAGAATTTTCCCACGCTGTCAGTGACGTGCATGAGGTGAGCTCATGTCCAATGAACTCAGCTCACCTCATGCACGTCACTGACAGCGTGGGAAAATTCTCAGGGCTCAGCGCTTGAGCAGGAGAATTCTCCCACGCTGGGATGGCATTGAGATGACAGGCTGGATCACAGCTGAGCGCTGCCATCCAGCTTGTCATCCTTCAGAGACACTGCAGAGCACAAGCATGCCTGCGCTCTGCAGTGTCTATGAATGATGGCATGCTTGATGGCAGCATTTTCCTGCGGTCCAGCCTGTCATGTGAATGTAGCAGAGCTGAAGCTGTCGTGGGAACCATGGAAAGGTAAGGATGATGTTGCTTTATTATTTTACTTTTATTGCAGGAGATCGTTGGCTTCAGCTGGAATGGGCGTGATGGTAAGTATGGTTTAATTTAGAACATTAAAGAATTGTGTGTTTATTTCAATTAAAGGACTTTATTCTGGGTGTTTGTGTTTTTTTTTAACTTTGACTATGGGGTTAGTAATGGGGGTGTCTTATAGACGCCTCTCCATTACTAACCTGGGCTTGATGTCAGCTGGCATTATAAGCTGACATCAACCCCAGCCCTATTACCCCACTGCCACCGCTAGAGGGCAATGGGAAGAGCGAGGCTAAGTGCCAGAATTGGCGTATCCAATGGATGCCCCATTTCTGGGGCGGCTGATGGCTGGTGTTTCTAGCCTGGGAGGGGGCTAATATTCATGGCACCCTTCCTGGGCTATTAATGTCAGCCCCCAGCTGTCTGCCTAGGCTTTTCTAGCTATTAAAATAGGGGGGACCCCACGTCATTTTTTTGGGGGTCCCCCATTTTAATAGCTAGTAAAGGCTAGGTATTCAGCTGGGGGCTGATATTACTATCCTGGGAAGCTTTGTGGGTATTACCCCCTTCCCGGGCTTCAAACATCTGCCCCAGCCGTCTGCTTAACCTCCGCTAGAGACTAAAATTACGGGGAACCCCACGCCAATTTTTTTTTAATAAATCCTTTATTTTAACACTAAATGACAAGTACAGTAATCAACACTATCACTGTACTTCTTATATATGTGACTGACATGTTTCTATCTATCTAATCTATGTGTGATGCTCTATTCTTTCTGTTATAAATTGTCGGGTACCGCTGCTGAATTGCCGGCCGGCTTTTTTAAAGAGACGGTGCTTGAAAGCACTAATATTTTTTTAAATAAATCCTTTAAACTAAATGACAAGTACAGTAAGCAGCACTGTCACTGTACTTCTTATGTATGTGACTGACATGTTTCTATCTATCTAATCTATGTGTGATGCTCTATTCTTTCGGCTCTAAATTGTCGGGTACCGGTGTATGCCGCTGCTGAATTGCCAGCTTTTCATGTTTCACTGTGAGCACTGTTCCCATCGATTTGGGCAACCACTGTAATCCCACAACCACCATGGCTGTGGCATTACAGGGAGTGGCAGACAATCCCTGCATGATTGGTGCTCTAAATGCCAGACATGCAGGACACGCTTTTGGTGCACGAACAGTTATCGAACATAACCTCGAACAGCCGAATTTTTTGCAAATCGTTCACCACTCATCTCTACTCCCAGGGCACTTCCTTAAACTGTGGTCATCTCTTCAGATGTGATCCTATATTAAATCCAAAAATAGTCCAATAACAACTTCAAAATATTTCTACCACAAAAAGATCTATAACGGCATATGACCAGATAAGAAGATATTCTGACAATGTAAGGATAAAATACTGACAATTTTATTTCAAATAATGAATAAAAAATATAATAAATAGACAAGGGAATAAACCTCCAAAAAAAGGGGGGATAGGAAACACAGTACGGTCTAGTAAATAATGAACGATGTATTCATATAAAGCAGCTCACAGGAATATACAACTAGATGAGATCAAGTAATTAACCCAAATAGTAGGGGGGCATGTTAAGCAAATTGAAATACTTCACCAAATCTTGCGCAAGTGCGACGAGGGGAGTAAATCCAATCTTAATCAAGGTTATGTGAAACAAGAAAAAGGGGCTCTAAGTAAGGTATTGGAGCTAATATGCTTAGTCTCTATAGGGGTGAGGGTAATCTATTTGGAAGAGGGAATGAGAATACCTCGTTATGAAGTGGATCCTGGAGCGCTGAGGACCTGCAGTGTCCTCCCCACACCCGACAGACGCCGTTTCGCTTGATTGCTTCTTCCGGGAGCGTGTCATACCAGAGGAGGGTCTACGGCCGGTATTAATATAATGTTTGGCCAATGGGAGCCTTGGAGAAGCTAAGTGCCCAACCAATAGGAACATCCGAGGCGCGGGCACAAAGTCACGTTGCCTGGCGTCCTATGTGACGTCATGTGCCTTGATCCATCTTTTTATTACAAATGGGATTTCCGGAATCGCGCTCCGTGCACCGCAAGTGGAACGCACCAAGGTCACGTGATCGAGCACTTCCGCAAGTCAGAGAAGATACAGATCTAGCGCATGCGTGCTGACGTCAAGCTAGGTAAGCGGACCTGGGGCCAGTACAGAGTAAGTGCAAAAAGCAATCCTGATCAGAAAAACACAATGAAAGCTTGATAATTCATAAATTATAAGAATCATGAGAATATATACCTTAAATAAAATATGAAATGTGAATGAAAACATAAATAAAAAATGAAAGGAAAATACTACATAAGGACCAAATGAATGATAAATATAATACAAAAATAAATAAAAATAAATATAAAAATAATAATAAAGGAAACGTAAGTACAAATAAATCAATAAGGAAAGAAAATGCTACATAAAGGCCAAATGAATGATAAAAAAAAATAATAATAATAAATAAATAATTAAAAATAAAAAAATTAATTAAAACAAATCAAAATAAATAGGAAAGGAAAATACTACATAAGAGCCAAATAGGTGATAAGTATAAAAATAAAGGGAATAATTAGATCAATATAAATAAGAAGGGAAATCCTACATGAGGACCAAATGCCTGATAAGTATAATACAAAAATGAAGGAAAAATAGGTGTAAATGAATCAATATAAATAGAGAAGAAAAATACTAAGTGGGGGCCAAATGAATGATAAAGGGGGGGCCAACCCAAAACAGTGCCAGGTGAAGGATAATGGATGCAAATAAGGAATTCTTTAAACAGAGAAAAAAGAGTGTCCCATATATACTAATGTGAGAATAGCTGAAAATGCGGAGATTAAGGAAGCTTGTATATATATATTAATGTGAAATGAACAAAAAATGCCGAAATTAAGGAAGGTGATCCTATAAGGACAAAAAATATTGGAAATCATGTTGTACCAGGACGATTTTAGAATACCAGATGCCAAAAAGGTGCTCCAGTGCAGAGTAATTAAGGTGCTGACGTGCCTATAAAAAGGAGAATACGGGAAAGGAAGTGCCAGATCAAATAAATTTATTCATAATGACTTATTAGGAATGTTTAAACATAGTAAATGCAAAGTGCATATTGATGTGCAATTATCCAGGGATAAACGGAAGTGATCCCATAGAAGGATTACCTAAACAAAAAAAAAAAAAATGTATCAATGCTTGTGCACAAGGTGCACTAATGCAGAGTAAGGAAAAAAAGGAAAAAAGTGCTGACGTGCACAATAAAGAAAAGTTTAGGCCCTTCTGTAATACTTTGAGTATCTTTACGAGATCCAGAGGCCACGTGACAAATAATGACCACCAAAAGGTAATTAATTTATCAGAGCATGTGCTGACACCATGTCAACTCAAAGTATTACAGAAGGGCCTGACCTTTTTTCCTACATCTCATTTAGACCCGTTTATGACAGTAAAAGACCTCTATTTATTTGCGAGAAAATTAATCCTTAAAAAATTACATTTTAAAAAGGAACCCAGCAGCAATTTCTCCACAATAGAAGAGAACAAGGCGCTCCAGATATGAGAATCCTTGTCGGAGGAAAACAACGATGATGAGGTGAGTTACTTTCCAGCATCACTCTTTGGCAAATCCCAAAAATTTCCACCATTAAGTACTTGTCCTGCGGTAGAAGTATTCACGAAATTAGTAACCGCCGACATTGAAGCCTTCAATCACAAACCAGGTTGGGCCTCCAATTTAACAGCACAAGAAAGAAAAGCGGTAAAAGAATTACAATCTCTTAAGAACGTTGTATTTAATCCAGCGGATAAATTGGGAAATGTAGTATTTTGGCCAACATCGCTATATGAGAAACAAGCCTATGCTCTCCTAAATAGACCTCATTGCTATAAAAAATTAAGTTACAATCCTTTCACTACCTTTCAAACGGAATTAACATCCATCTTACAAAAAGCCTTTGACAATGGCATTATCCCTAAAAAAATGTTGGATAGTATTAGTAAGTTGCAACCAAAACTCCCAACTTTATATTTGATTCCCAAAATACATAAAAATCCCATAGACCCCCCTGGCAGACCTATAGTAGCCGGAAATGGGGGTCTATGTGAGAATATCTCGCAATTCATTGATCATTATCTAAAACCACTGGTGCCATCTCTGCCTTCCTACATTCAAGATATCGCGGCTGCTCTGCAGAGATTGATTCACCTCTACCTTGAAAACGATATGATCATGGTTACAGCACATGTAGAGGCTTTGTACACCTCCATCAGACATGAAGATGGACTGAGAGCATCCACGTGGTATTTGAGATCTAGTAATCTACAGCCAGCCTTGGTGGACCTGATCCTCATCCTCCTGGAATATGTCCTGAAAACACAACATCTTCACCTTCAATAACAACATATACCTACAACTACAGGGGACTGCGATGGGGGCCTGTTGTGCCCCCTCGTATACCAACCTGTTTTTGGGAGCCTGGGAGAGGGACATTTTCCAGGGGGGTGACATTGAGGAGATCAACCATATACATGGTTGGATGCGATATATCAATGACATTTAGTTTTTGTGGGAGGGCACAGCAAGAGACTTGGAAGGACTGATAGTGAGACTAAACAACAATCCGTTGATTATCAAACTGACCCTTACATTTGGGAGAGATCTAGATTTTCTGGATCTTAAAATCACAGTTTCTGAAAATGGTAGAATTTTAATGGATGTTTACAGGAAACCAACATCCACCAATTCATTTCTCCATGCAACATCTTCTCATCCTCCATCTACCATCAAGGGAATACCCATGGGCCAATTTTTGAGAGCTAAAAGGATATGTTCAGAGGATACTGATTTTGAAACTCAAGCTATTGACCTAAGAAATCGATTTTTAGACAGGGGATACAGTCGGCGCTCTATCAATAGGGGGTATAAAAGAGTTAAATATATCCCTAGGGAGAAACTTGTTTACGGTATGTATGAAAAAAATCGGACTAACTCGGAAAGTCAGGTGCGTTTCATTTCCACCTATAGCGACCGGTGGGAGGATGTAAGAAAGGTTCTGGAGAAACATTGGAATGTTCTTCACACTGATCCTACCCTTTGAAAAATTACCCCCCTAGCTCCATCGATGGCAGCCAGGAGAAGCCAAAATCTCAAAGATTTATTGGTGCACAGCCATTATGACCCCAATAACAACTCTAAAAAATTCAATCTCAGATTAGGATTTTTCCTTGTAGCCTCTGTAAAGCCTGTCTAAATTTAAACAAATCAGCAAGCTTTGAAAATTTCAATGGAACTAAAAATTTTCAAATTAGAGAACATCTTACATGCTTCTCTAAAGGGGTAATTTACTATGCCAAGTGTCCATGTAACCTAATCTACATAGGCCTCACAACTCGGGAGCTTAAATTGAGGGTTAGAGAACACGTAAGAGACATTGAAAAGGCGAATACCATAGATTATTGGACCCTGCTGAAAACCCTACCTTGTCACTTTAAAATACACCATGAATGTAATCCAGCTGGTCTGAAGATTAAGTGTATTGGCGAGGTCACAATGGGTGTAAGAGGGGGTGATTTAGGTAAACTTTTGGCCCAATACGAGAGCCGATGGATTTATTGTCTAGGTACTCTTACCCCACAAGGTCTTAATGAAAATTTTGGTTTTGGGTCCTTTTTGTAGCTACCCTGAGGGTTTTTAAATCAGTATGTATATACTTTTTAATATGTTTGTAAGTCTAAATTTTTATTTTTATTTTATTCATTTAGAGTACACATACCAGCCGTTATAATCAAGGTGGATGCCTTATACGTGGAGACCTAGCCTGCCTAATCTGGGGTTATCCTCTCGTTCAATCCTTAATACAGTTGATCTCTTCTGGCTTTCCTGATGAATATATGGCTTTCCTAATGGATATATGTGTGGCGCCCCTGAGGGTTCGACCGCCACAGGAATGCTGCACTTCTTTAATGGAGTGTGGTGCTCCTCCTCTGAGGTAAGTCCGGTGCGATGGTAGTTACCTAGTTTTGCATCCAACACCAAATTTCCACCAGAGGGAGCTAGTATGCACTAGGTGCTGCTCCCCTGGTTACAGGGAGACTGGTGAACACAAAGTAGTAGGAACCAGTTAGTGGGTGTGGGTGGAGGAACAGTTAGTTAGTGACACTTCTAATTTCATATTTAATAGTATGCCATCTTTGATCTAGGTCCTTCGTTGTTCTTGGGCTATCAAGCAGTCTAAACTACTGTGTGTAATGTGACTTCCCTCCGGGAGCGCAGATCCTGTGTGGGCCTGCACCGGCATGGGACACAGCCCTCTTACCCCGATCTATGGGACGAGAGGGAGGTTGCAGACGAGGAATGTCTCAACCCGGCCAAGGACCAGGATCAAGAAGGCCCGGGAGCTTTAGAGTGTGGCTCCCTAGCAAATGGGTCCCGGGGAGGATGCAGACGGAGCGGAGTACGCCACCGGTCCTCTTCTACCTGATCTATTCAGAGGGATTCCGGCTGCAAGAGGGATACCGGCCCCCGACACCCGACCTCGTACTCTATGTCCAGGACGGGAAAGCCCGGTTAGGCCCTGAGGATCCCGCCAGGCTTGGGATGGAGAGGAATTGCCACCCGAGCCATACACCTGAGAGGAGCTCAGAGGGAGACCCGGCCTATCTACACACGCACAGACGGGAAGGGGTAAAGTCTGTAGTGCAGGAACACTCTGGTGTAGGGATGCTACCTCATACTGGACTTCCTCAGAGGTAGTCGGACCCCCGTCCGTGGTGGCCGCAGGACTCCGCGAGGAGCAGGGAGAAGCCTTGCGCTGCTTATGAGAACTGTGAGTAAAGCCTTGGAAATTCATCCCTATGGCCTCCGGATTGTTCATTACGCGCCATACCACGCGACACGGTGCCCGCACTCCCACACTACTACCCCCCTTTATCCTGCCTTGCCTGCCCTGAGGCCGCGCTCCGCCTGTGGGGAGCAGCGAGAACTTTAGCCGCCATGACATCGGGCCTCAGCGGACTGTTAGCGGCGCTGGTGGCGCATCACCAGACACCACAGGTGGCGTAGTCGACAATTACCACTCCACCCGGAAAGCCCTAACATCATTTTCAATGTGACGGCCCTGGACACTGAACGGGTCGAGGCCACGACTGCATCCCCGTCCTCAACATCTGACCCGGCTCCGAGTACCCCATCTTCCCAGGGCAGGGCTTGCGAGCATCACATCACACCTCAAGATCCTTCGCAGAGAGACACTAGTTAGATGGACCTTCAATGGATTCATGTTCCTCCTTTTGGAAAAAATATGGGTCTTTATTATGCACGTCAGCCCTTTTTTCCTTTTTTTCCTTACTCTGCATTAGTGCACCTTGTGCACAAGCATTGATAAAAATGTATTTATTTTTTTTTTAATTCTTTGTTTAGGTAATCCTTCTATGGGATTACTTCCGTTTATCCCTGGATAATTGCACATCAATATGCACTTTCTATGTTTAAGCATTCTTAAGAAGTCATTATGAATACATTTATTTTATCTGGCACTTTCTTTCCCGTATTATCTTTTTTATAGGCACGTTAGCACCTTAATTACGCTGCTCTGGAGCACCTTTCTGGCATCTGGTATTCAAAAATCATCCAGGTACAACATGATTTCCAATATTTATTGTCCTTATAGGATCACCTTCTTTAATTTCGGCATTTTTTGTTCATTTCACATTAATATATACAGGGTGGTCCAAAAGTAGGTTGACAGAAAATAATAACATTTATTTTGATTTATATATAAAATTATATTTACTAACACAAGCATAACATTGACAATCAAATTTTATTCTGAACAATAATACAAAAGCCCTTAAATTTTATCAACGCAGGTGCTCAAACTGTTTTCCATTACAATTTGCACAGCTTTGAAGTCTGCCTCTTACGCTTCGACAAACTTTTTTGCACAAGTCTCTTTGGGTATTAATTTCTTGAAATGTATCTCTTATGGAATTTTTCAAATCACTGACACTTTTTGGTTTTCGACTATAAACTTTGTCCTTGAGTACTCCCCAAAAGAAAAAATCCATTGGGGTCAAGTCTGGTGAACGTGGCGGCCAATCAAGTGGGCCTCTTTGGCCAATCCATTTATTAGGAAATGTTTCATCAAGATACTCGCTTACTACTCTTGAATAATGTGGAGGGGCCCCATCTTGTTGGAAATAAAGGTCATTTGAATTAGGCTGTTGCTGTAACTGGGGAACAACTTGATTCATTAGAATTTCGAGATACTTATCTCCTGTGACTGTTCCATCAAAAAATATTGGTCCTAAAACACCAAAACTTGAAATACCATCCCAAACATTGACACCAGGCTCATTTACTTGTTGCTCTAATGTTAAATGCATGTTCTCCTTATACCAGTAAATGCAATTATGTCTGTTAATATGGCCGGATAATTTGAAAGAAGCTTCATCACTCCACATAATGTTATCTAAAATTACTGGATTTTCTTTAATTTCGTTAAGCATAATCTCACTAAATTGCAGCCACCTGTCTGGATCATCCTCCAATAAACCATGAATTAGATGTGGACGATAAGCTTTCCACCCAATAGATATCAGGATTCGCATGATAGAAGCTCATGAAATTCCCAATTCCAAAGAGTGACTTGTGAGGAATGAAAAGTGGAATCATATTGGTTGCTAAGGGCAACTGAGCCAGTCTGCCTCTTACGCTTCGACAAACTTTTTTGCACAAGTCTCTTTGGGTATTAATTTCTTGAAATGTATCTCTTATGGAATTTTTCAAATCACTGACACTTTTTGGTTTTTGACTATAAACTTTGTCCTTGAGTACTCCCAAAAGAAAAAATCCATTGGGGTCAAGTCTGGTGAACGTGCCGGCCAATCAAGTGGGCCTCTTTGGCCAATCCATTTATTAGGAAATGTTTCATCAAGATACTCGCTTACTACTCTTGAATAATGTGGAGGGGCCCCATCTTGTTGGAAATAAAGGTCATTTGAATTAGGCTGTTGCTGTAACTGGGGAACAACTTGATTCATTAGAATTTCGAGATACTTATCTCCTGTGACTGTTCCATCAAAAAATATTGGTCCTAAAACACCAAAACTTGAAATACCACCCCAAACATTGACACCAGGCTCATTTACTTGTTGCTCTAATGTTAAATGCATGTTCTCCTTATACCAGTAAATGCAATTATGTCTGTTAATATGGCCGGATAATTTGAAAGAAGCTTCATCACTCCACATAATGTTATCTAAAATTACTGGATTTTCTTTAATTTCGTTAAGCATAATCTCACTAAATTGCAGCCACCTGTCTGGATCATCCTCCAATAAACCATGAATTAGAAGTGGACGATAAGCTTTCCACCCAATAGATATCAGGATTCGCATGATAGAAGCTCGTGAAATTCCCAATTCCAAAGAGTGACTTGTGAGGAATGAAAAGTGGAATCATATTGGTTGCTAAGGGCAACTGAGCCAGTTTCACTTTACACCATGTTTGATAAATCTCCCCCTTCATAACCTTATTACACTATCTGTCCACCTACTTTTGGACCACCCTGTATATAGGAACTTCCTTAATCTCCCCATTTTCAGCTATTCTCACATTAGTATATATGGGACACTCTTTTTTCTTTATTTAAAGAATTCCTTATTTGCATCCATTATCCTTCACCTGGCACTGTTTTGGGTTGGCCCCCCCTTTATCATACATTTGGCCCCCACTTAGTATTTTTCTTCTCTATTTATATTGATTTATTTACACCTATTTTTCCTTCATTTTTGTATTATATTTATCAGGCATTTGGTCCTCTTGTAGGATTTCTCTTCTTATTTATATTGATCAAATTATTCCCTTTATTTTTATACTGATCACATATTTGGCTCTTAAGTAGTATTTTCCTTACCTACAGTCATGGCCAAAAGTTTTGAGAATGACATCAAAATTATATTTTCACATGATCTGCTGGCCTCTGGTTTTATTAGTGTTTGTCTGATGTTTATATCACATACAGAAATATAATTGCAATCAAATTATGAGTACCAATAGGTTATATTGACAGTTAGAATGAGTTAATGCAGCAAGTCAATATTTGCAGTGTTGCCCCTTCTTCTTCAAGACCTCTGTAATTCTCCCTGGCATGTTCTCAATCAACTTTTGGACCAAATCCTGACTGATAGCAGTCCATTCTTGCATAATCAATGCTTGCATTTTGCCAGAATTTGTGGGTTTTTGTTTGTCCACCCGTCTCTTGATGATTGACCACAAGTTCTCAATGGGATTAAGATCTGGGGAGTTTCCAGGCCATGGACCCAAAATCTCTATGTTTTGTTCCATGAGCCATTTAGTTATCACCTTTGCTTTATGGCAAGGTGCGCCATCATGCTGGAAAAGGCATTGCTGGGCGCCAAACTGCTCTTGGACGGTTGGGAGAAGTTGCTCTTGGAGGACATTCTGGTACCATTCTTTATTCATGGCTGTGTTTTTAGGCAAGACTGTGAGTGAGCCGATTCCCTTGGCTGAGAAGCAACCCCACACATGAATGGTTTCAGGATGCTTTACAGTTGGCATGAGACAAGACTGGTGGTAGCGCTCACCTCTTCTTCTCCGAATAAGCTGTTTTCCAGATGTCCCAAACAATCAAAAAGGGGATTCATCAGAGAAAATGACTTTGCCCCAGTCCTCAGCAGTCCACTCCCTGTACCTTTTGCAGAATTTCAGTCTGTCCCTAATGTTTTTTCTGGAGAGAAGTGGCTTCTTTGCTGCGCTCCTTGAAACGAGCCCTTGCTCAAAGAGTCTCCGCCTCACAGTGCGTGCAGAAGCACTCACACCAGCCTGCTGCCATTCCTGAGCAAGCTCGGCACTGCTGGTTGTCCGATCCCACAGCTGAAACAGTTTTAAGATACGGTCCTGGCGCTTGCTGGTCTTTCTTGGGCACCCTGGAGCCTTTTTGACAACAATGGAAGCTCTTTCCTTGAAGTTCTTGATGATGCAATAGATTGTTGACTGAGGTGCAATCTTTGTAGCTGCGATACTCTTCCCTGTTAGGCCATTTTTGTGCAGTGCAATGATGGCTGCATGAGTTTCTTTAGAGATAACCATGGTTAACTGAAGAGAAACAATGATACCAAGAACCAGCCTCCTTTTAAAGTGTCCAGTGATGTCATTCTTACTTAATCATGACTGATTGATCGCCAGCCCTGTCCTCATCAACACCCACACCTGTGTTAATGGATCAATCACTAAAACAATGTTAGCTCCTCCTTTTAAGGCAGGACTGCAATGATGTTGAAATGTGTTTTGGGGGTTAAAGTTAATTTTCTGGGCAAATATTGACTTTGCAAGTACAGTAATTGCTGTTAAGCTGATCACTCTTTGACATTCAGGAGTATATGCAAATTGCCATTACAAAAAATGAAGCAGTAAACTTTGGAAAAAATACTATTTGTCTCATTCTCAATACTTTTGCCCATGACTGTATTTATTTTCATTTCTTTTAATTAATTTTTAATTTTTTTTAGTTTTATTTTTATTTTTTTCCATCATTCATTTGGCCTTTATGTAGCATTTTCTTTCCTTATTGATTTATTTGTACTTATATTTCCTTTATTATTATTTTTATATTTATTTTTATTTATTTTTGTATTTTATTTATCATTCTTTTGGTTCTTATGCGGCATTTTCCTTTCATTTTTTATTTATGTTTTCATTCACATTTCATATTTTATTTAAGGTATATATTCTCATGATTCTGATAATTTATGAATTATCAAGCTTTCATTTTGTTTTTCTGATAAGGATTGCTTTTTGCACTTACTCTGTACTGGTCCCAGGTCCGCTTACCTAGCTTGACGTCAGTACGCATGCGCTAGATCTGTATCTTCTCTGACTTGCGGAAGTGCTCGATCACGTGACCATGGTGGGCTTCACTTGCGGTGCACGGAGTGCGAATATGGAAATCCCATTTGCAATAGAAAGATGGATCAAGGCATATGACGTCAAATAGGACGCCAGGCAACGTGACTTTGTGCCCGCGCCTCGGATGTTCCTATTGGTTGGGCACTTAGCTTCTCCAAGGCTCCCATTGGCAAACATTATATTTATACCGGCCGTAGACCCTCCTCTGGTATGACACGCCCCCGGAAGAAGCAATCAAGCGAAACGGCGTCTGTCGGGTGTGGGGAGGACACTGCAGGTCCTCAGCGCTCCAGGATCCACTTCATAACGAGGTATTCTCATTCCCTCTTCCAAATAGATTACCCTCACCCCTATAGGGACTAAGCATATTAGCTCCAATACCTTACTTAGAGCCCCTTTTTCTGGTTTCACATAATCTTGATCAAGATTGATTTACTCCCCTTGTCGCACTTGCGCAAGATTTGGTGAAGTATTTCAATTTGCTTAATATGCCCCCCTACTATTTGGGTTAATTACTTGATCTCATCTAGGTGTATATTCCTGTGAGCTGCTTTATATGATTACATCGTTCATTATTTACAAGACCGTACAGTGTTTCCTATCCCCCCTTTCATTGGAGGTTTATTCCCTTGTCTATTTTATTATATTTTTTATTCATTATTTGAAATAAAATTGTCAGTATTTTATCCTTACATTGTCAGAATCTCTTCTTATCTGGTGGTCATATGCCGTTATAGATCTTTTTGTAGTAGTGATCCTATATTACTGCGGTAATAATAGTCATTTTTGTCTACGTGACAAATCTTAAACTCCATTTAAAATGGGCAAGGTGTGTGTGTCAAGGGACGGGGAAGTGGACGTTATGGTGATTGTAATAGTGCACGCAGAAGCCGTGGGCATGATGAAACTGTGCCTACTGAGGGAGCACAATAAACACCCATGTCATGTTAAACTACCTTCCTGTCCCAATTTCTAGGGGCCCGGGGAACACCACTATTGAAGCCTGAGCAGTGTGAAAAGGTTGTTGGTTGGATAGCAGATACAGTTTCCAATCAGTTTGCCAAACCACCACCCTGTGTTCCACATGGTCCAGTCTAAGTGTATGTGAGTCTGTATCACATTATTATTTTTACTTTATCGCCATTTATTCCATGGTGATTTACATGTGAAAAAGGGGTATATATTGCAAAAACAATTGCAATAATCTTGAACAAAAATGTGACAGCGACTGGTGCAGGAGAGGAGAGGCGAGGACCCTGCCCGCGAGGGCTCAGTCTACAAGGCATGTGTGAGGATACAGTAGGTGAGGCTAGAGCTGGTCTTGCAACGGTATGGTGGAGCAAGGGTTGCTACAGGTTGTACGTTTGTCACAAGAGGTGGGTCTTCAGCTTCCTTTTAAAGGTTTCAACAGTAGGCGAGAGTCAGAAATGGTGCGTTAGAGAGTTCCAGAGAAGGGGGAATGCACGGGAGAAATATTGTATGTGATTGTGGAAAGAGGAGATTGGAGGGGAGTAAAGAAGGAGATCTTGTGAGGATCGGAGGTTGCGTGCGGGTAAGTACCGGGAGACTAGGTCACAGATGTATAGAGGAGACACGTTGTGGATAGCTTTGCATTCCAAGGTTAGGGTTTTGAACTGGAGTCTCTGGGTAATGGGGATCCAGTGAAGGGATTGACAGAGAGGAGAGGCCAGGGAATAGCGAGGGGAGAGGTGGATTAGTCGGGCAACAGAGCTTAGGATAGATTGGAGGAATGTGAGAGTGTTAGAAAGGAGGCCACAGAGCAGGAGGTTGCAGTTGTTGAGAAGGGAGATGATGAGTGGGTGAACTAGTATTTTTGTAGATTCATGGTTGAGGAATGTGCGGATCCGGGAGATTTTTTTACTTGGAGTCGGCATCTTCCTCACCCTGATCCTCCTTCCTCCCACCATTCCGAGTGCCCTGACACAACTGATCCCACACTTGGACACTCTGAAGAGCTGTTTTGTTCATCTTTCCATTTATAGTTTCTGGCCTCTCGCTCATTCCTCTCGGAAGTGGAAAGTGCTTGGATATGTGGTTTGAAGGAGAGATTAGAGTCCAGGGTTACTCCAAGAGCTTTTCACTTTTCCATTGATATATTCAGGCCTTTCAACCAGCTAGCTTCGAGCAGAGCAACAGAAGATCATATATAGAGATTTTAGCCGCCATAGTCACCCGAAGGTGACGGTGGGAAAGTGCAATTACTGTCGCAAGAGGTGGATAATGATGAGACGCAATGGATAGAAAGTCAGGAGGAGGACCAGGGTGCGGAAGTGGAAGATGAAGCGGTGGATGATGAAGTCACTGACCCAACCTGACAAGGGGACATGCAGAGCAAAGACAGCAGCACACAGGGTGATGGAGGCGTAGCACCAATACAGGCAGGAATAAGCAGTGTTGTGGCCTCAGACACAAGGCGGGCAACTGCGCCCCAGAACACCAACACGTTGCAGACTTGCAGCCATCACCGTCCACGTCCTGGTCCCTTTGCAGCGTTCAATTGTCCCTACCACAGTCCTTGGAATACAAGCGCAAGTATGCAGCCAGCCACCCACCCACAGGCCGCAATACTAAACTGCCACATTTCTGGACTGCTTGCACTTGAAATGTTGGCTTTTAGGCTCATGGAGGTGAAAGCTTTTCACAACCTCATGGCGGCAGCGGCTGGGTGTCCATACTCGGTCCCCAGCCGCCACTATTTCTCCCGGTATCGCCTCCGCCTTCCACAAGCGCGGGTCCCAGAACATTACCACTGCCCTCCCCAGTTCACATAAGTGGGAAGGACTGCCTAACCACAAACACGTGGATAAGTGAATGTGGCCAGGGACGGCACATCTCACTGATGCATGTCACTGGGTTAATATTGTGCTCGGTCTCCTAAACAATGACCATCTTCTTAGCTTTGTGTTACTTGGAATGCAAGTGCAAGTATGCAGTCCACCACCCATCCACCCACAGGCCGCAATACTAAACTGCCACATTTCTGGACTGCTTGCTTGCACTTGAAATGTTGCCTTTTAGGCTCATGGAGGCGGAAGCTTTCCAAAACCTCATGGTGGCGACCAGGTGTCCATACTCAGTCCCCAGCCTCCACCATTTCTCCTGGTATCGTATATTTACTCAAACTTCATGTGTGCCAACAATAATAAGCAGGACTGGATACTTAGGCAACAAACCGCACACCATTGCAGAGTTGTTGAAAGCTGTATCAGAGAACCTGGTGGCGGCTGTGAAGCTAGGCAAGCTCGCACATGTGCCATGCCTGGCCCATGTGCTCAACTTAGTGGTTCTGCAGTTTCTCAAAATATTCATGAATCTGCAAGAGGTGCTTGTGAAAGTATGCCACGTGTATGCCCATTTCAGAAAGTCAGCTACAGCTTTCACCGCCCTGGCAGGACTTCAGCAGCGTTTGCAGCTTCCAGCACACTGACTGGTGTGCGATGTTACTACATTGCGTTGAAAATCAATGCTGCAGATGTTTGGAATGATTTTGAGCAGCAGAGAACAGTTGTTGAGTACTAGCTTCAACACGTCCGTCGGCATTCAGGTCAGTCTCTGCACATAAGAGCTGATAAGTGGGCATGGATGTCTGACATCTGTACCCTCCTTCAAAACTTTGAGCACTTCACCAAGATGGTGAGCAGCGATGATGCCATAATTAGCGTCACCATCCCACTTCTCTGTCTACTGAAATGCTCACTGCTCACAATTAAAGAGGAGGCATAGCAGGCGGAGCAAGGAACAATACAGGGTGATGCTACTCAGCCCAGCCTCATCTCATCTCAACACGGATTGGGTGATAATGAGAAGGAGGAGGAAGAAAACATAGTCAGTCATACTCTTGGTGAAAGCAGAGAAGTCTTGGCTGTGGGCAGTCTGGCACACAAGGCAGACTTTATGTTCCCCTGCCTTTACCGTGGGCATTACAGAAAACTGGCACGGCAAGAGACAATTATTGGAGACGGAGGTGTGAGGTTCTGATTAAGGAGAATGTCAGTTGCAGAACGGAGGGCACAGGAGTGATGCACAGAAATGAAGGAAGAGATATAGGCCGGTGCAGAACTGAGGACAGCTTGGTGAGTGAGAGAGATGAGTTTGTATTGTATTCTGAAGTGATTGTTTAACCTAACCCTTGCAATGACTGGCATAGGGTAGAGACGTCGGTGAAGTGGCTTCATAGAAATACGACCCTGGCTGCTGCATTCTGAAGGGATTGGAGAAGAGACAGTTTGTTTAGAGGGGGACTGATTAGAAGAGAGTTGCACTAGTGAATAAGAGTGACAGTAAGAGTTTTTGCAGTATCAAAGGTGAGAAAAGGTCGATTTCTGGAGAAGTTTTTAAGGTGCAAATGATATAAGCGATTGAGTGATTTTCCACGTTGAATAAAGGAAAGCTGTTTATCAAACATGACTCCAAGATAGCAGGCATGCCGTGTGGGAGTTATGGTGGTAGCACCTAAAGGAAATTGCAAAGTCAGTTAGAAGTAGGTTAGTAGAGAGAATAAACCGAAGGAGTTAATTTTGGGAGATATTAAGTTCAGGCTCTTGTTGAAGAATTATAACAAAAAAAAAAAATCCCATCTGACAACGCTGGCGGCAGTGGTTATAGTCAGACAGTTCATTGGAGAACCAAGAAGTACAAGCGATGAAGACACAAACTAGATGCAGCAGATGCAGGAGAATGCTGGCAAAGGTCTGGGACAGTTTTCTCAGACCCTCCCAGCGCCAGGTCCTGATACACGGGGTACTCTGACAAGGAGAGAAAAGTTTTAGAAGATGCAAGCAGGAACCGTCTTTCTACACCTTGGAGGTCCTGTCCAATAGCGTTTTGTAAGAGATAGTTTTTAGTGCCACCGAGGGCATTATAACTGATAAAACTGATAGGCACATCCGCCTGTCAACTGAAAATGCTGACAGGCTGACTCTTATAAAAATGAACAAGGGCTGAATTGGGCCAGATTTCTCAACACCACCAGATGATGGCATCAAACATAAACTCAAATCCAGTGGTTATTTTGTGGGGGGTCTATTCCCATGCACCCCTTGACACCCAGACATGGGTATACCATTCAGGAATTGTTCAATTTTATGTCGCCCTTCTCCTTCTCCTCATCCTCCACCACCATATCACCAGGGAGACCATGATGCAACACCCACATAATTTTTTTCAGTGTGCTTCTGATTAAAGATGAGCAAATATTTCAATATTCGTTTCAGATTACAATCGCCATTTTTGCAATATTCGCCAATGTAATTGGCGAATATTCGCCAAGCATTGCCAAACGCCATTGGATTCCATGAGTGCCAAACCAAATGTATACACAACACCTTCAAACGGGACCAAAAGCTGCCAAAACACATCAATTTAGGGGCAGTCACAGAAAGGGCCATCAATTGACCCACAGTACAAGTAGTATAATTATTATTATTTATTATTATAGCGCCATTTATTCCATTGAGCTTTACATTTAAAAAGAAGTCACTGACTGGCACAAGAGCAGAGTGGACCCTGCCCGTAAGGGATGGGTGAAGATACAGTAGGTGAGGGTACAGCTGGTCATGCAGCGGTATGGTGGAGAGAGGGTTGCTGAAGGTTGCAGGCTTGTCACTAGAGGTGGGTCTTCAGCTCCCTTTAAAAGGTTTGAATAGTAGGCGAGAGTCTGATATGTTGGG
The DNA here is from genome assembly GCF_046119375.1 of Phyllobates terribilis. Taxonomy (NCBI): domain Eukaryota; kingdom Metazoa; phylum Chordata; class Amphibia; order Anura; family Dendrobatidae; genus Phyllobates; species Phyllobates terribilis. The sequence continues at coordinate 257,663,772 of NW_027362764.1, forward strand.
GTACACAGTTCAAGAGTAAAAAGGATGCACAAGAAAAATCTTGCATGTGATTGAGAGAAGAGGAGAGAAGACAGGAGTAGAGGAGGAGATCTTGTGAGGATCGGAGGTTGCGTGCAGCTATGTACCAGGAGACTAGGCAATAGATATATGGAGCAGACAGGTTGTGAATGGCTTTGCATGTCATGGTTACAGTTTTGAACTGAAGTCTCTGGCCAATGGGGAGCCAGTGAAGTGGTCATAGATTGCAATTTTATAGATTGCCAGAGCCAGTCCACAGTAAAAAAGCAGCCATAGAGTGTCCAGGAACCTTCCCACACACTTTTCTTAGCACACACTTTTCTTAGTTAGGGCTGCTTCTTGACAGGCTTTTACAAGCACACCAGAGAACCGGCGACTCCTCCGGTGGGCCCTGCCTTCTGCTTCAAGAAAGTTCATAGTGCCGAGGTGAGGTTGTGATGATGATTGAGGCCACCATCTCCTTAGCTTGCTGCTTGTACTTTTCTAAGAGAATCAGCTTGGCTCCAACCAGCCTGGAATATTTCCAGTGAACTATGGCACGACGCCATGGTATTAGCAGTGCCCCAAGTACCAGTAGCGAAGCCATCCACATATTCCTTTTCTTCTGCCTAAATACATTAGTTTCTCAAAAAGGAGCTGAAGATACTGAGGGGCAGTAGGTGCAAGTTTCTCCAGCATGTTAGATATCAGAGGAGAACCGAGAGGGCAGCACAGTGGCTCAGTGATAAGCACTGAAGTCTTGCAGCACTGGGGTCCTGGGTTCTAATCCCACCAAGGACAACATCTGCAAGGATTTTGTATGTTTCCCTTCAGTAAAATAGCAGCCATCGAGTGTCCAGGAACCTTCTCACACATTTTTCTTAGCCAGGGCTGCTTCACGGCAGGGTTTTACGAGTCCACCAGAGGGCCCTGGTTTCTCCATCAGGAGAGATCATGATAGCGCAAACTTTACAGCTGCTATGGGGCTCTTGAGTGGGGGAGAAAGGTGAGCCCTCAGAAATCAAATCCTCTGGTCGTCCCAATGTTTTTTAGTCTGACAATGCTTCTCAGTTAGAGTTGTATTTCACCACAGCCATATTATTTAGCTCGGTGAAAGGACTGGCATTGAGGGAAACCGTATATACTCCAGCTGTCATTTCTCCACCACCAGGTTCATTGTCAAAAGCGACTATGCCTCGCGGTATGTTCAGCGGTGAGAGCCACAGATCAGGCTGCTGCGTTACAGCTTTCAACAGCTCTGCAGCGGTGGGCGGTTTGTCACCTAAGCATTAAGTATATTATCTTCAGCACAACCTGTTGCCGCTTGGCCAAGGCAGTGCTGCAGTGCTTTCAGCTTGCAACTGATGTGGTCATTTCGAGATGGAGGCCGAAGTGCAGGAGGAGGTGCAGGAGCTTAACAATGTGATTACATTGAGGTTACATTGGCGAGTCTGGTTTTTATACTAAAGAAAGATCCAACTATGCTTTTATTTATTTATTTATTTTTTTTACGTCTCTTCAAATGTGTATTGGAGTGCGTCCTAATTCTTGACAGCCCTTGAAATTGTTGTATATGCAATAACAGTATAGAAGACACACTCCTTAATAATGAGAAAGACAATTCAAATAGATTCTATATTTTAGAATATTAACTGTCTTATCTGAAATTCTTTTACGGGTGAGGTATCGCAGTATGGATATCGTATTACATCGATCCAGCCAGGTATTATTCCTTATGCTGCGTGCTGCCCAAATTTTTTTTTAAATATATTCTATTCCCTATCGATAACGCTGTTAGATGCATTTACAATAGGAACAGGTGCTGCTGCTAGGTGGTATCATCACCAGCTACAGACGAGTGTTCATTCTGGTCGCATAAATATCTTCCACAATCCATAACTTTATTTTTTTTATTTCTTTGGCCTTATATAAAAGTCATTAGCCTGGAAAGAATGTTTCTTAACATTTTTTCCATTTTAGCTTGTTTTTTTGTTTTTTTTGGTTCAACAAAACATAGCTGGCTAACTTTAAAAGGAGTGGAATATTTGGCATTCTCCACAAAATTTCTGTATTATTACGGCAGTCATATGGGATCATGTGCGTCTGATCACTGAGAAAAGTTCCTCTGCTTCCACAATACAGTAATAATAAAACTAAAAAAATCTGGCTGTTTTTAAATAGCAGGCATGTAGTTTACTAATACAATTTTTCAGAGACCTAGGGTGAATAGCTTGACTGACACACTGCAACGAAATGGAAGGCAGAAATGGCTGATTTTGGAACGCAGTTATATGTGATACTTCTGACAGAGAACCATGGTTTTAAATACCAGGCCTGTAATTTACTAAGATTATTCTGCACTGAGACCTAGTGTGAATAGCTTGACTAACACACTGCAACAAAATGGAAGGCAGAAATGGCTTATTTTGGAACACTGTTATAGGTGATATGTTTGACAGAGAACCACGGTTTTAAATAGCAGGCCTGTAATTTACTAATATTTTTCTACACAGAGACCTAGTGTGAATAGCTTGACCAACACACTGCAACAAAATGGAAGGCAGAAATGGCTGATTTTGGAACACTGTTATAGGTGATAACATGGCTACGGCAATCCCTGCATGCTCATTGGCTCTCTAAGGAGCGCCAAACATGCAGGGAGGGGACCCGAGTTCCCGCTTGGGTGAGTACCGAGCAGTGGCGAGCATGTTCGCTCATCAATAGTTATTAACCTTATTTAAAGCACCACTCCAGCATTTTTTTTATTTCAGTGCTGGAGTCATGCTTCTAACATAAGATCTCTACACCCAATCTTGTACTTACCACCCACAGTCCTTAGCTCTTCATGGGGTGCTGCTCTGGTCCCGCGCCACCAACTTGTGATCGCAACTTCTGACTGTCCGGAAGTCAGAGGTAACAGTCACAAGCTCTCAGTGCAAGTCTATGAGAGTCAGAACAAGGCTCTCCAAGGCTTGCATTGAAAAGTGACCTGCGGCTCGCTCCAGTAAACACAGCAGCAATCTAGCAGGTCTCAAAATACCGGAGACTGACCGGAGTTATTATTATTATTATTTATTATTATAGCGCCATTTATTCCATGGCGCTTTACATGTGATAGGGATATACATAGCAAAAACATTTGCATAATCTTAACAAAATGAGTCAGCGACTGGTACAGGAGGAGCGAGGACCCTGCCCGCGAGGGCTCACAGTCTACAAGGGATGGGTGAGGATACAGTAGGTGGGGGTAGAGGAGGTCATGCAGTAATGTGGTGGAGCGGTGGTTACTGCAGGTTGTAGGCTTGTCGGAAGAGGTAGGTCTTCAGGTTTCTTTTGAAGGTTCCCATGCTAGGCGAGAGCCTGATGTGTTGGGGTAGAGAGTTCCAGAGTAGGAGGGATGCGCGGGAGAAATCTTGTATGCGATTGTGGAAAGAGGAGATAAGAGGGGAGTAGAGAAGGAGATCTTGTGAGGATCGGAGCTTGCATGCAGGTAAGTACCGGGAGACTAGGTCATAGATGTATGGAGGAGACAGGTTGTGGATGGCTTTGTATGCCATGGTTAGGGTTTTGAACTGGAATCTCTGGGCAAGGGAGAGCCAGTGAAGGGATTGACAGAGGGGAGAGGTCGAGGAATAACGGGGGGGACAGGTGGATTAGTCGAGCAGCAGAGTTTAGGATAGATTGGAAGGGAGGCCACAGAGCAGGAGGTTGCAGTAGTCAAGGCGGAAGCTGATGAGGGCATGCACTAGTGTTTTTGCAGAGACTTTGCTTAGGAATGCATGGATCCGGGAGATGTTTTTGAGTTGGAGTCGGCAGGAAGTGGAAAGGGCTTGGATATGTGGTTTGAAGGAGAGATCAGAGTCCAGGGTTACCCCAAGTTGTGCAGTTAACAGCAGAAGATGGCAGATGGTTAGTATAAGACTAAGTGCAGGGACTTTACATTAGTAGCACCACTCCAACACTGAAATAAAAGAAAAAACGCTGGAGTGGTGCTTTAATTATAGTTTTTATGGCACTCCAATCTTCAGTTCAACACATTAAACCTTTTTATTAAACTGTTAAAAGTCTAGTCGCACATTTTTTTATTAATTTATCTGCCTGAACTATGACTTAACCATTTTATGACATTAGAACTACTGCTTTTAAGGTATCCCTGCTTTTTTATATTTATATGCTTGTTGTGATGTGTTGCTAGTAAATGCAGTACACTTACCTTTCCTATATCTTTTGTGTTCTTTAGGGATAGGCTGAAATTAATACACAAAGAACATGCTATATAATGGTGTGAAGTAAGAAAGAATTTTACACAGTGCATATCTCGTAAAATAAAAAAATAAAAAAATTGAATTTGCACCTGTCATCATTCTGGTACCAGCTTCTCATCCTGGTTTTGTTGCTTAATTTGTTGCAAACACCTTTCTTGCCTTGAAATTCTGTGATGTCAACATTTTTATTGCCAACTCCCTATCTCAAATTGATGTGATGCTTTGCACAACTATCATTTCTGAACCTATTTAAGTAATGACAGTACATATGGACAATCCGATTTGAATGTTTCCATGTCTTCTTCCAAAACAAATAAATGATCTGTTGTATTTGATTTCAGGTTTTTAACGCTAGTCACTACTCATGGGCAATCCGTGAGGCTTGGGTAGTCATGAGGTCCGTGGTCAGATACCAAGATGGCTCGTCATATACAATAGGGTAAGGCCACAGTCAAAGGTCAGAATTCGGGGAAGGTAGTAGATCAAACCAAAAGGGCAAGGCAAACAGATGGTCAAAAGGAAGGCCCAAAGTTGGGCAACAAAGATCAAATATAGGAACACAGAGAACAGAGCAAGTGCACACCATTTGAGCAAAGCAACAATTGGCAATATTTGAATACAGAGAGCCAGGTAAATAGCCAGGCAATCACTCGAATAGCAGACACATGGGGGCCCTGATTGGATGACTGAACTGTCACTCAACACACTGATAGCTCAGCATGTCCCAGACTCCAATTCGATGGCTGAGCTGTCCATAACCATACTCACAGCTCAGCATGCTCCTGTCCTAAATTGGAAGGCTTAATTGTCACTATTTTTCTATACTTCCTATGATATTTTGTTTGAGGGGAGTCTCAAACAAAATGTCATAGGAGGAGAGCCCCAAATTTACTTCCACAAAGCTTCCATCACTCCGCAAAAGCACATCATCGGGGGAAAGGGCGTTGCCGTCATTTATCACAGCTTCTGTTCCCACCGTCACCTTATTGTGTCCTGTTTCAGGATGTAATGGAATAGTGACTGGAGCTCCACCATTACAGCACCAGAACCATTATCAGTATACGAATGGAGCCATGACCATTACATGAATACAGTACCAAAACCAGCATTAGTACATGGATACAGCATCGGAAACAGCAGTATACAAATACAGTACCAGAAGCATCATCAACACAGGAATACAGGACCAATCTTAGTTAAATGATTAATTGAATTGTCAGGTCAGCTCCCACCATATAAACTGAGCCACCAACATCGGAAACAGCTGATCTTTGGGAGTGCCAGGTGTCTTCCAAAGAAGAGGCCATCAATGTTAAAGTCTCAGACAACACCTTTAACAATGGTAAGTAGATGCTGGTTACTATTCTTAGCAATCATCAGACTGTTGGCCATACTGGAGAATCGTAGTACTGATTAGATGTAGTCAGTATTCCAAATATACATTTATAATTAAGTACCTTCAATGTGATACTGTCTCTGATTGGTCTCCTTCTCATTCCTTTTGTCTTAATCTGGTCCAGACACCATGATGGCTTTTCACATCCACAGCTTGTCTCTGCATATTTACCACTTTTCTACTCTTCTGCAGCATATCTCAGCACAGTGCCCTTACAAATTGCAGTGTCATTATAATGTCCACTGTATAAAAATATCCACCATGTTGTGCCACTTAATGAATAAATGCCCCTTGCTGTGCCCTCTGCATAAAATATGAATCCCACACTCATGGTACATTCCACACCATCCACTCTTATGACTTAAAACCACCACGCTGTCCGCCCTTATAAACTATGCTACACCACTCCAAATTAATGCTCTTCTGTCTACACTGTCTCCACTAATGCTGCCCCTCGTGTTTCCATATCCACACTGTCCCCATCTTCAGTGTGCCCTCACAGTGCTCCCTCTCTATACTGCTCCCCACTCTGCCCTTTCTTCACATTTTGCCCTCCCGCTGGATCCTCTTATGCAGTCATCTCTCCATGCTATCTCCCCACGTTGTACTTCCATCACATATCCCCCTCTCCATACTTCCTCTACTAATTCCCATTTTCACTCTGTCAACTTACACTGTTCTCCCTCATTCTGCCTGTATTTACACACACTGTCCACCATACACTGTCTTTCTCTATATATTGGCCCCCTCATACTCCTTCCCCCTTTGCGTAATGTGCTCACCATACCTTGCTCTCATACAAACCCTCACTTCTTACCTACAATAAAACCTCCTTGTTTTTGACTCAGCGGTAACATTAGCAGCATGATCATGTGACCTCATCACGCTGTTCTATGTCTCCTTGACCCCATAGGTGCCAGGGCACCGCTCACATCTTCAATTGTTTATCTCTCCTCACGCAGAAATAGCCCTATATCAGTATCATAAAGCAATATACTATACTGTACATGCATTGTAGAAATGAAACAGCAACAAAAATAGCACCGTACTACTGCAATCTGAAATAGGCCTGTTACTATTTAATTTTAGAGATTTTATTTATTTTTCATTTCTGTGATTTCTGGCTTTCTAACATAAGGATAGACTTCCACATTTTTTCATTCCTTTTATTGCTTTTTAGGACTAGCATTTTGCAAGAAGGAAACAGAATGTTTCATGACAAACACATATATGCTGTTATATATGAGAAGATTAGTCTGTTTTAAGGCTAACATACTGAATAAAGTACAGGACGGAAGCTTTGAATTCTAACAGTGCTTTAAAGTAGAGGGACTCTTCCAAGTACTGTTGCTAAGCTAACTGTATTGTGTTGGTAATGACATGTTGCGGGGGAAGTGGTGGTTTTACTTGGATGAAGAGAGAAGGAGCTTTGTTTGATTGATGTACCATATGGGGGTCAAACCACAAAATCACTAAGTTACTCACTGGCCAACTGAGTAGAGTTGGGTTACTCATATTTCCAAAAGTTACCATAGATTTGTTTTGCGAGTGGCAGTATTTCACAAATTAAATATGTTTCCTCCTGAGGGCTTCTGCTACCCGTAAATTTACTTTCCTCTTGTATGTAATAGGTTTCACTGATCTCATGCTGAGTCCATGGTGAAAGTATAGATTGCAGTTCTAAACAGGCCACCCATGGTAGTAGTCAAGTGCAGCACAAATTGAAAGCAAAGGTCACAATTTTATGACACGAGTTTGCTAACTGATTAGAAACACAAAGACATGATTATAACTGTAATTTTGTTACAATATAAAGAAAATATTGTTTATACATTTGCCAATTATAATTGATCCTAGAAACATGAAACAGAAGAGCTAATGATAAAAGTTACTATGAAACGAAGATTTATTTTTTATTTTTAATACAACTAATAATTTTTATTTAAACAGAATAAACAAATTAATCATTTGTTTCCAGCTATGTAAAGATGAAATTCACTATAACTAGGTATGAGCGAGTATACTCGTTACTATTTAGTACTCGCCAAATAGTACGGTACTCGGGCTACTCGTTACTCCCCGAGTTTCCTTGTGATTACTCACTAGGAGTAACGAGTACAATGTAAGTCAATGGGAAATGCGAGTAAGCCTTGTCTGCTGGAACCTATAAAGAGGTCCGGGGGCTGAGGAAAAGGCTGAAATTGGTGCATGATTGTTTAAAAGCCGGTGGTAAAAAGCCACCGGCTTTTAAACAATCACTCAGCCCCATACTGGCTTCCCCACAGCCTCCCATCCCGATCCTCTGCTCCCCCCGCCACCTCCCATCCCGATCCTAAGTTAGGACTGGGCGAGGAGCGCAGCACCAGTGAGCAGGGAGCGAAGGACCCGGGCGGGGAAGCCGGCAGTGAAAAGACTTCACCGCTGGCTTTCCCGTTATAGCTTTTTAAAAGATTCTGGTGTAGGCCAGAGAAATAGAACTGTGGTTTTCCTCTTCCACGGTTCAGATCTGCGTGTTATCCACCGTTTTGCCTATTTTACATAAAAAAAAAAAACAGTTTGAGTGTCTCGCTGACTGTCCAGGCACAAATATGTCTGTTTAAAAGATTCTGGTGTAAGCAAGAGAACTAGAACTGTGGTTTTCCTCTTCCATGGTTCAAATCTGGGTGTTATCCACCTTTTTTCCATTTTTACATAAAAAAAACAGTTTGAGTGTCTTGCTGACTGTTCAGACACAAATATATTTGTTTAAAAGTTTCTGGAGTAGGTCTGAGAAATACAACTGTGGTTTTCCTTTTCCACGGTTCAAATCTAGGTGTAATCCACCGTTTTGCCTTTTTTCCATAAAAAAAAACAGATTAAGTGTCTTGCTGACTGTTCAGACACAAATATATCTGTTTAAATCATTCTGGTGTAGGCCAGAGAAATAGAACTGTGGTTTTCCTCTTCCACTGTTCAAATCTGGGTGTTATCCACCTTTTAGCCTTTTTCCACAAAAAAAAAACAGTTTGAGTGTCTTGCTGAGTATTCAGACACAAATATATCTGTTTAAAAGATTCTGGAGAAGGTCAGAGAAATAGAACTGTGGTTTTCCTCTTCCACGTTTCAAATCTGGGTGTAATCCACCGTTTTGCCTTTTTTCCATAAAAAAAAACAGATTAAGTGTCTCGCTGACTGTTCAGACACAAATATATCTGTTTAAATGATTCTGGTGTAGGCCAGAGAAAAAGAACAGTGGTTTTCCTCTTCCATGGTTCAAATCTGGGTGTAATCCACCTTTTTGCCTTTTTTACATAAAAAAAACAGTTTGAGTGTCTCGCTGACTGTTCAGACACAAATATATTAATTTAAAAAAGTCTGGTATACGCCAGGATATTAGAAATGTGGTTTTCCTCTTCCACGGTTCAAATCTGGGTGTTATCCACCTTTTTGCCTTTTTTTCCACAAAAAGAAAACAGTTTGAGTGTCTTGCTGACTGTTCAGACACAAATATATCTGTTTAAAAGATTCTGGTGTAGGCCAGAGAAATAGAACTCTGGTTTTCCTCTTCCACGGTTCAAATCTGGGTGTTATCCACCTATTTGCCTTTTTCCCATAAAAAAAAACAGTTTGAGTGTCTCGGTGACTGTTCAGACACAAATAAATCTATTTTAAAAAGTCTGGTATACGCCAGGAAATTAGAACTGTGGTTTTCCTCTTCCATGGTTCAAATCTGGGTGTAATCCACCCTTTTGCCTTTTTTCCAGGAAAAAAAACAGTTTGAGTGTCTTGCTGACTGTTCAGACACAAATATATCTCTTTAAAAGATTCTGGAGTAGGTCAGAGAAATAGAACTGTGGATTTCCTCTTCCACGTTTCAAATCTGGGTGTAATCCACCGTTTTGCCTTTTTTCCATAAAAAAAAACAGATTAAGTGTCTCGCTGACTGTTCAGACATAAATTTATCTGTTTAAATGATTCTGGCGTAGGCCAGAGAAAAAGAACTGTGGTTTTCCTCTTCCATGGTTCAAATCTGGGTGTAATCCACCTTTTTGCCTTTTTTACATAAAAAAAACAGTTTGAGTGTCTCGCTGACTGTTCAGACACAAATATATTTATTTAAAAAAGTCTGGTATACGCCATGATATTAGAACTGTGGTTTTCCTCTTCCATGGTTCAAATATGGGTGCTATCCACCTTTTTGCCTTTTTTCCATAAAAAATACAGTTTGAGTGTCTCGCTGAATGTTCAGACACAAATATATCTGTTTAAAACATTCTGGTGTAGGCAAGAGAACTAGAACTGTGGTTTTCCTCTTCCACGGTTCAAAACTGGGTGTTATCCACCTTTTTTCCTTTTTTACATAAAAAAAACAGTTTGAGTGTCTTGCTGACTGTTCAGACACAAATATATTTGTTTAAAAGATTCTGGAGTAGGTCTGAGAAATAGAACTGTGGTTTTCCTTTTCCACGGTTCAAATCTAGGTGTAATCCACCGTTTTGCCTTTTTTCCATAAACATAACAGATTAAGTGTCTTGCTGACTGTTCAGTCACAAATATATCAGTTTAAGTCATTCTGGTGTAGGCCAGAGAAATAGAATTGTGGTTTTCCTCTTCCACTGTTCAAATCTGGGTGTTATCCACCTTTTAGCCTTTTTTTCCACAAAAAAAAACAGTTTGAGTGTCTTGCTGACTGTTCAGACACAAATATATCTGTTTAAAAGATTCTGGAGTAGATCAGAGAATTAGAACTGTGGTTTTCCTCTTCCACGTTTCAAATCTAGGTGTAATCCACCGTTTTGCCTTTTTTCCATAAACATAACAGATTAAGTGTCTTGCTGACTGTTCAGACACAAATATATCTGTTTAAATGATTCTGGTGTAGGCCAGAGAAAAAGAACTGTGGTTTTCCTCTTCCACGGTTCAAATCTGGGTGTTATCCACCTTTTTGCCTTTTTTTCCACAAAAAAAAACTGTTTGAGTGTCTTGCTGACTGTTCAGACACAAATATATCTGTTTAAAAGATTCTGGTGTAGGCCAGAGAACTAGAACTGTGGTTTTCCTCTTCCATGGTTCAAATCTGGGTGTACTCCACATTTTTGCCTTTTTTCCATAAAAAAAAAAAAATTTGAGTGTCTCGCTGACTGTCCAGGCACAAATATGTCTGTTTAAAAGATTCTGGTGTAGGCTAGAGAAATAGAACTGTGGTTTTCCTCTTCCATGGTTCAAATCTGGGTGTAATCCACCTTTTTGCCTTTTTTACATAAAAAAAAAAAATTTGAGTGTTTCGTTGACTGTGCAGACACAAATATATCTATTTAAAAAAGTCTGGTATACGCCAGGATATTAGAACTGTGGTTTTCCTCTTCCACGGTTCAAATATGGGTGTTATCCACCTTTTTGCCTTTCTTCCATAAAAACAACAGTTTGAGTGTCTCGCTGACTGTTCAGACACAAATATATCTGTTTAAATGATTCAGGTGTAGGCCAGAGAAATAGAACTGTGGTTTTCCTCTTCCATGGTTCAAATCTGGGTGTTATCCACCTTTTTGCCTTTTTTCCACAAAAAAAACAGTTTGAGTGTCTTGCTGACTGTTCAGACACAAATATACCTGTTTAAAAGATTCTGGAGTAGGTCAGAGAAATAGAACTGTGGTTTTCCTCTTCCACGGTTCAAATCTGCGTGTAATCCACCGTTTTGCCTTTTTTCCATAAAAATAAAAAACAGATTAAGTGTCTCGCTGACTGTTCAGACACAAATATATCTGTTTAAATGATTCTGGTGTAGGCCAGAGAAATAGAACTGTGGTTTTCCTCTTCCACGGTTCAAATCTGGGTGTTATCCACCTTTTTGCCTTTTTTCTTCAAAAAAAAACAGTTTGAGTGTCTTGCTGACTGTTCAGACACAAATATATCTGTTTAAAAGATTCTGGAGTAGGTCAGAGAAATAGAACTGTGGATTTCCTCTTCCACGGTTCAAATCTGGGTGTACTCCACCTTTTTGCCTTTTTTCCATAAAAAAAAAACAGCTTGAGTGTCTTGGTGACTGTTCAGACACAAATATATCTATTTAAAAAAGTCTGTCATATGCCAGGAATTTAGAACTGTGGTTTTCCTCTACCACGGTTCAAATCTGGGTGTACTCCACCTTTTTCCTTTTTTTCCATAAAAAAAAAAACAGTTTGAGTCTCGCTGACTGTCCAGGCACAAATGTGTCTGTTTAAAAGATTCTGGTGTAGGCTAGAGAAATAGAACTGTGTTTTTCCTCTACCATGGTTCAAATCTGGGTGAACTCCACCTTTTTGCCTTTTTTCCATAAAAAAATACAGCTTGAGCGTCTTGCTGACTGTTCAGACACAAATATATCTGTTTAAAAGATTCTGGTGTAGGCCAGAGAAATAGAACTGTGGTTTTCCTCTTCGACGGTTCAAATCTGAGTGTAATCCACCTTTTTGCCTTTTTTCCATAAAAAAAAACTGTTTGAGTGTCACGGTGACTGTTCAGACACAATTATAACTATTTAAAAAAGTCTATTATACGCCAGGAATTTAGAACTGTCGTTTTCCTCTACCACGGTTCAAATCTGGGTGTACTCCACCTTTTTGCCTTTTTTCCATAAAAAAAAAAAATGTGAGTGTCTCGCTGACTGTCCAGGCACAAATATGTCTGTTTAAAAGATTCTGGTGTAGGCTAGAGAAATAGAACTGTGGTTTTCCTCTTCCATGGTTCAAATCTGGGTGTAATCCACCTTTTTTACATAAAAAACACAGTTTGAGTGTCTCGTTGACTGTGCAGACACAAATATATCTATTTAAAAAAGTCTGGTATACGCCAGGATATTAGAACTGTGGTTTTCCTCTTCCATGGTTCAAATCTGGGTGCTATCCACCTTTTTGCCCTTTTTACATAAAAAAAAACAGTTTGAGTGTCTTGCTGACTGTTCAGACACAAATATATTTGTTTAAAAGATTCTGGAGCAGGTCTGAGAAATAGAACTGTGGTTTTCCTTTTCCACGGTTCAAATCTGGGTGTAATCCACCATTTTGCCTTTTTTCCACAAAAAAAATCAGTTTGAGTGTCTTGCTGACTGTTCAGACACAAATATATGTGTTTAAAAGATTCTGGTGTAGGCCAGAGAACTAGAGCTGTGTTTTTCCTCTTCCACGGTACAAATCTGAGTGTAATTCACATTTTTGCCTTTTTACCATAAAAAAAAAACAGTTTAAGTGTCTCGCTGACTGTTCAGACACAAATATATCTGTTTAGAAGATTCTGGTGTAGGCCAGAGAAATAGAACTGTGGCTTTCCTCTTCCACGGTTAAAATCTGGGTGTTATCTACCTTTTTGCCTTTTTTCCACAAAAAAAACAGTTTGAGTGTCTTGCTGAATGTTCAGACACAAATATATATGTTTAAAAGATTCTGGAGTAGGTCAGAGAAATAGAACTGTGTTTTTCCTCTTCCAAGGTTCAAATCTGGGTGTAATCCACCGTTTTGACTTTTTTCCATAAAAAAAAACAGATTCAGTGTCTCGCTGACTGTTCAGACACAAATATATCTGTTTAAAAGATTCTGGTGTAGGCAAGAGAACTAGAACTGTGGTTTTCCTCTTCCATGGTTCAAATCTGGGTGTACTCCACCGTTTTGCCTTTTTTCCATAAAAAAAAAAAAATTTGAGTGTCTCGCTGACTGTCCAGGCACAAATATGTCTGTTTAAAAGATTCTGGTGTAGGCTAGAGAAATAGAACTGTGGTTTTCCTCTTCCATGGTTCAAATCTGGGTGTAATCCACCTTTTTGCCTTTTTTACATAAAAAAAACAGTTTGAGTGTCTCGTTGACTGTGCAGACACAAATATATCTATTTAAAAAAGTCTGGTATACGCCAGGATATTAGAACTGTGGTTTTCCTCTTCCACGGTTCAAATCTGGGTGTTATCCACCTTTTTGCCTTTTTTACATAAAAAAAACAGTTTGAGTGTCTTGCTGACTGTTCAGACACAAATATATTTGTTTAAAAGATTCTGGAGTAGGTCTGAGATATAGAACTGTGGTTTTCCTTTTCCACGGTTCAAATCTGGGTGTAATCCACCATTTTGCCTTTTTTCCATAAAAAAAAAAGAGATTAAGTGTCTCGCTGACTGTTCAGACACCAATATATCTGTTTAAATGATTCTGGTGTAGGCCAGAGAAATAGAACTGTGGTTTTCCTCTTCCATGGTTCAAATCTGGGTGTTATCCACCTTTTTGCCTTTTTTCCACAAAAAATACAGTTTGAGTGTCTTGCTGACTGTTCAGACACAAATATATCTGTTTAAAAGATTCTGGAGTAGGTCAGAGAAATAGAACTGTGGTTTTCCTCTTCCACGGTTGAAATCTGCGTGTAATCCACCGTTTTGCCTTTTTTCCATAAAAAAAAAAAACAGATTAAGTGTCTCGCTGACTGTTCAGACACAAATATATCTGTTTAAATGATTCTGGTGTAGGCCAGAGAAATAGAACTGTGGTTTTCCTCTTCCACGGTTCAAATCTGGGTGTTATCCACCTTTTTGCCTTTTTTCTACAAAAAAAAACAGTTTGAGTGTCTTGCTGACTGTTCAGACACAAATATATCTGTTTAAAAGATTCTGGAGTAGGTCAGAGAAATAGAACTGTGGATTTCCTCTTCCACGGTTCAAATCTGGGTGTACTCCACCTTTTTGCCTTTTTTCCATAAAAAAAAACAGTTTGAGTGTCTTGGTGACTGTTCAGACACAAATATATCTATTTTAAAAAGTCTGTCATACGCCAGGAATTTAGAACTGTGGTTTTCCTCTACCACGGTTCAAATCTGGGTGTACTCCACCTTTTTCCTTTTTTTCCATAAAAAAAAAACAGTTTGAGTGTCTCGCTGACTGTCCAGGCACAAATATGTCTGTTTAAAAGATTCTGGTGTAGGCTAGAGAAATAGAACTGTGTTTTTCCTCTTCCATGGTTCAAATCTGGGTGTAATCCACCGTTTTGCCTTTTTTCCATAAAAAAAAACAGATTAAGTGTCTCGCTGACTGTTCAGACACAAATATATCTGTTTCAAAGATTCTGGTGTAGGCCAGAGAAATAGAACTGTGGTTTTCCTCTTCGACGGATCAAATCTGAGTGTAATCCACCTTTTTGCCTTTTTTCCATAAAAAAAAACAGTTTGAGTGTCTCGGTGACTGTTCAGACACAAATATATCTATTTAAAAAAGTCTATTATACGCCAGGAATTTAGAACTGTGGTTTTCCTCTACCACGGTTCAAATCTGGGTGTACTCCACCTTTTTTCCATAAAAAAAAAACATGTGAGTGTCTCGCTGACTGTCCAGGCACAAATATGTCTGTTTAAAAGATTCTGGTGTAGGCTAGAGAAATAGAACTGTGGTTTTCCTCTTCCATGGTTCAAATCTGGGTGTAATCCACCTTTTTTACATAAAAAACACAGTTTGAGTGTCTCGTTGACTGTGCAGACACAAATATATCTATTTAAAAAAGTCTGGTATACGCCAGGATATTAGAACTGTGGTTTTCCTCTTCCACGGTTCAAATCTGGGTGCTCTCCACCTTTTTGCCTTTTTTACATAAAAAAAAACAGTTTGAGTGTCTTGCTGACTGTTCAGACACAAATATATCTGTTTAAAAGATTCTGGTGTAGGCAAGAGAACTAGAACTGTGGTTTTCCTCTTCCATGGTTCAAATCTGGGTGTACTCCACCGTTTTGCCTTTTTTCCATAAAAAAAAAAAAATTTGAGTGTCTCGCTGACTGTCCAGGCACAAATATGTCTGTTTAAAAGATTCTGGTGTAGGCTAGAGAAATAGAACTGTGGTTTTCCTCTTCCATGGTTCAAATCTGGGTGTAATCCACCTTTTTGCCTTTTTTACATAAAAAAAAACAGTTTGAGTGTCTCGTTGACTGTGCAGACACAAATATATCTATTTAAAAAAGTCTGGTATACGCCAGGATATTAGAACTGTGGTTTTCCTCTTCCACGGTTCAAATCTGGGTGTTATCCACCTTTTTGCCTTTTTTACATAAAAAAAACAGTTTGAGTGTCTTGCTGACTGTTCAGACACAAATATATTTGTTTAAAAGATTCTGGAGTAGGTCTGAGATATAGAACTGTGGTTTTCCTTTTCCACGGTTCAAATCTGGGTGTAATCCACCATTTTGCCTTTTTTCCATAAAAAAAAAAGAGATTAAGTGTCTCGCTGACTGTTCAGACACCAATATATCTGTTTCAATGATTCTGGTGTAGGCCAGAGAAATAGAACTGTGGTTTTCCTCTTCCATGGTTCAAATCTGGGTGTTATCCACCTTTTTGCCTTTTTTCCACAAAAAATACAGTTTGAGTGTCTTGCTGACTGTTCAGACACAAATATATCTGTTTAAAAGATTCTGGAGTAGGTCAGAGAAATAGAACTGTGGTTTTCCTCTTCCACGGTTGAAATCTGCGTGTAATCCACCGTTTTGCCTTTTTTCCATAAAAAAAAAAAACAGATTAAGTGTCTCGCTGACTGTTCAGACACAAATATATCTGTTTAAATGATTCTGGTGTAGGCCAGAGAAATAGAACTGTGGTTTTCCTCTTCCACGGTTCAAATCTGGGTGTTATCCACCTTTTTGCCTTTTTTCTACAAAAAAAAACAGTTTGAGTGTCTTGCTGACTGTTCAGACACAAATATATCTGTTTAAAAGATTCTGGAGTAGGTCAGAGAAATAGAACTGTGGATTTCCTCTTCCACGGTTCAAATCTGGGTGTACTCCACCTTTTTGCCTTTTTTCCATAAAAAAAAACAGTTTGAGTGTCTTGGTGACTGTTCAGACACAAATATATCTATTTTAAAAAGTCTGTCATACGCCAGGAATTTAGAACTGTGGTTTTCCTCTACCACGGTTCAAATCTGGGTGTACTCCACCTTTTTCCTTTTTTTCCATAAAAAAAAAACAGTTTGAGTGTCTCGCTGACTGTCCAGGCACAAATATGTCTGTTTAAAAGATTCTGGTGTAGGCTAGAGAAATAGAACTGTGTTTTTCCTCTTCCATGGTTCAAATCTGGGTGTAATCCACCGTTTTGCCTTTTTTCCATAAAAAAAAACAGATTAAGTGTCTCGCTGACTGTTCAGACACAAATATATCTGTTTAAAAGATTCTGGTGTAGGCCAGAGAAATAGAACTGTGGTTTTCCTCTTCGACGGATCAAATCTGAGTGTACTCCACCTTTTTTCCTTTTTTCCATAAAAAAAAAAAATGTGAGTGTCTCGCTGACTGTCCAGGCACAAATATGTCTGTTTAAAAGATTCTGGTGTAGGCTAGAGAAATAGAACTGTGGTTTTCCTCTTCCATGGTTCAAATCTGGGTGTAATCCACCTTTTTTACATAAAAAACACAGTTTGAGTGTCTCGTTGACTGTGCAGACACAAATATATCTATTTAAAAAAGTCTGGTATACGCCAGGATATTAGAACTGTGGCATTCCTCTTCCACGGTTAAAATCTGGGTGTTATCTACCTTTTTGCCTTTTTTCAACAAAAAAAACAGTTTGAGTGTCTTGCTGAATGTTCAGACACAAATATATCTGTTTAAAAGATTCTGGAGTAGGTCAGAGAAATAGAACTGTGTTTTTCCTCTTCCAAGGTTCAAATCTGGGTGTAATCCACCGTTTTGCCTTTTTTCCATAAAAAAAAACAGATTCAGTGTCTCGCTGACTGTTCAGACACAAATATATCTGTTTAAAAGATTCTGGTGTAGGCAAGAGAACTAGAACTGTGGTTTTCCTCTTCCATGGTTCAAATCTGGGTGTACTCCACCGTTTTGCCTTTTTTCCATAAAAAAAAAAAAATTTGAGTGTCTCGCTGACTGTCCAGGCACAAATATGTCTGTTTAAAAGATTCTGGTGTAGGCTAGAGAAATAGAACTGTGGTTTTCCTCTTCCATGGTTCAAATCTGGGTGTAATCCACCTTTTTGCCTTTTTTGCATAAAAAAAACCAGTTTGAGTGTCTCGTTGACTGTGCAGACACAAATATATCTATTTAAAAAAGTCTGGTATACGCCAGGATATTAGAACTGTGGTTTTCCTCTTCCACGGATCAAATATGGGTGTTATCCACCTTTTTGCCTTTCTTCCATAAAAAAAACAGTTTGAGTGTCTCGCTGACTGTACAGACACAAATATATCTGTTTAAAGATTCTGGTGTAGGCAAGAGAACTAGAACTGTGGTTTTCCTCTTCCACGGTTCAAATCTGGGTGTTATCCACCTTTTTGCCTTTTTTCCACAAAAAAAACAGTTTGAGTGTCTTGCTGACTGTTCAGACACAAATATATCTGTTTAAAGATTCTGGTGTAGGCAAGAGAACTAGAACTGTGGTTTTCCTCTTCCACGGTCCAAATCTGTGTGTTATCCACCTTTTTGCCTTTTTTCTACAAAAAAAACAGTTTGAGTGTCTTGCTGACTGTTCAGACACAAATATATCTGTTTAAAAGATTCTGGAGTAGGTCAGAGAAATAGAACTGTGGATTTCCTCTTCCACGGTTAAAATCTGGGTGTACTCCACCTTTTTGCCTTTTTTCCATAAAAAAAAACAGTTTGAGTGTCTTGGTGACTGTTCAGACACAAATATATCTATTTAAAAAAGTCTGTCATACGCCAGGAATTTAGAACTGTGGTTTTCCTCTACCACGGTTCAAATCTGGGTGTACTCCACCTTTTTCCTTTTTTTCCATAAAAAAAAAACCAGTTTGAGTGTCTCGCTGACTGTCCAGGCACAAATATGTCTGTTTAAAAGATTCTGGTGTAGGCTAAAGAAATATAACTGTGTTTTTCCTCTTCCACGGTTCAAATCTGGGTGTAATCCACCGATTTGCATTTTTTCCATAAAAAAAAACAGATTAAGTGTCTCGCTGTCTGTTCAGACACAAATATATCTGTTTAAAAGATTCTGGTGTAGGCCAGAGAACTAGAACTGTGGTTTTCCTCTACCATGGTTCAAATCTGGGTGTAATCCACCTTTTTTACATAAAAAACACATTTTGAGTGTCTCGGTGACTGTTCAGACACAAATATATCTATTTAAAAAAGTCTATTATACGCCAGGAATTTAGAACTGTGGTTTTCCTCTACCACGGTTCAAATCTGGGTGTACTCCACCTTTTTGCCTTTTTTCCATAAAAAAAAAAAATTTGAGTGTCTCGCTGACTGTCCAGGCACAAATATGTCTGTTTAAAAGATTGTGGTGTAGACTAGAGAAATAGAACTGTGGTTTTCCACTTCCATGGTTCAAATCTGGGTGTAATCCACCTTTTTTACATAAAAAACACAGTTTGAGTGTCTCGTTGACTGTGCAGACACAAATATATCTATTTAAAAAAGTCTGGTATACGCCAGGATATTAGAACTGTGGTTTTCCTCTTCCACGGTTCAAATCTGGGTGTTATCCACCTTTTTGCCTTTTTTACATAAAAAAAAACAGTTTGAGTGTCTTGCTGACTGTTCAGACACAAATATATTTGTTTAAAAGATTCTGGAGCAGGTCTGAGAAATAGAACTGTGGTTTTACTTTTCCACGGTTCAAATCTGGTTGTAATCCACCATTTTGCCCTTTTTCCATAAAAAAAAACAGATTAAGTGTCTCGCTGACTGTTCAGACACCAATATATCTGTTTAAATGATTCTGGTGTAGGCCAGAGAAATAGAACTGTGGTTTTCCTCTTCCACGGTTCAAATCTGGGTGTTATCCACCTTTTTGCCTTTTTTCCACAAAAAAAACCAGTTTGAGTGTCTTGCTGACTGTTCAGACACAAATATATCTGTTTAAAAGATTCTGGAGTAGGTCAGAGAAATAGAACTGTGGTTTACCTCTTCCACGGTTCAAATCTGCGTGTAATCCACCGTTTTGCCTTTTTTCCATAAAAAAAAAACAGATTAAGTGTCTGCTGACAGTTCAGACACAAATATATCTGTTTAAATGATTCTGGTGTAGGCCAGAGAAAAAGAACTGTGGTTTTCCTCTTCCATGGTTCAAATCTGGGTGTAATCCACCTTTTTGCCTTTTTTGCATAAAAAAAAACAGTTTGAGTATCTCGTTGACTGTGCAGACACAAATATATCTATTTAAAAAAGTCTGGTATATGCCAGGATATTAGAACTGTGGTTTTCCTCTTCCACGGTTCAAATCTGGGTGCTCTCCACCTTTTTGCTTTTTTACATAAAAAAAAACAGTTTGAGTGTCTTGCTGACTGTTCAGACACAAATATATTTGTTTAAAAGATTCTGGAGCAGGTCTGAGAAATAGAACTGTGGTTTTCCTTTTCCACGGTTCAAATCTGGGTGTAATCCACCATTTTGCCTTTTTTCCATAAAAAAAAAAAGATTAAGTGTCTCGCTGACTGTTCAGACACCAATATATCTGTTTAAATGATTCTGGTGTAGGCCAGAGAAATAGAACTGTGGTTTTCCTCTTCCACGGTTCAAATCTGGGTGTTATCCACCTTTTTGCCTTTTTTCCCCCAAAAAAAACAGGTTGAGTGTCTTGCTGACTGTTCAGACACAAATATATCTGTTTAAAAGATTCTGGAGTAGGTCAGAGAAATAGAACTGTGGTTTTCCTCTTCCACGGTTCAAATCTGCATGTAATCCAATGTTTTGCCTTTTTTTCCACAAAAAAAAACAGTTTGAGTGTCTTGCTGACTGTTCAGACACAAATATATCTGTTTAAAAGATTCTGGTGTAGGCCAGAGAACTAGAGCTGTGTTTTTCCTCTTCCACGGTACAAATCTGAGTGTAATTCACATTTTTGCCTTTTTACCATAAAAAAAAACAGTTTAAGTGTCTCGCTGACTGTTCAGACACAAATATATCTGTTTAGAAGATTCTGGTGTAGGCCAGAGAAATAGAACTGTGGCTTTCCTCTTCCACGGTTAAAATCTGGGTGTTATCTACCTTTTTGCCTTTTTTCCACAAAAAAAACAGTTTGAGTGTCTTGCTGAATGTTCAGACACAAATATATCTGTTTAAAAGATTCTGGAGTAGGTCAGAGAAATAGAACTGTGTTTTTCCTCTTCCAAGGTTCAAATCTGGGTGTAATCCACCGTTTTGCCTTTTTTCCATAAAAAAAAACAGATTCAGTGTCTCGCTGACTGTTCAGACACAAATATATCTGTTTAAAAGATTCTGGTGTAGGCAAGAGAACTAGAACTGTGGTTTTCCTCTTCCATGGTTCAAATCTGGGTGTACTTCACTGTTTTGCCTTTTTTCCATAAAAAAAAAAAAATTTGAGTGTCTCGCTGACTGTCCAGGCACAAATATGTCTGTTTAAAAGATTCTGGTGTAGGCTAGAGAAATAGAACTGTGGTTTTCCTCTTCCATGGTTCAAATCTGGGTGTAATCCACCTTTTTGCCTTTTTTGCATAAAAAAAAACAGTTTGAGTGTCTCGTTGACTGTGCAGACACAAATATATCTATTTAAAAAAGTCTGGTATACGCCAGGATATTAGAACTGTGGTTTTCCTCTTCCACGGATCAAATATGGGTGTTATCCACCTTTTTGCCTTTCTTCCATAAAAAAAACAGTTTGAGTGTCTCGCTGACTGTTCAGACACAAATATATCTGTTTAAAGATTCTGGTGTAGGCAAGAGAACTAGAACTGTGGTTTTCCTCTTCCACGGTTCAAATCTGGGTGTTATCCACCTTTTTGCCTTTTTTCCACAAAAAAAACAGTTTGAGTGTCTTGCTGACTGTTCAGACACAAATATATCTGTTTAAAGATTCTGGTGTAGGCAAGAGAACTAGAACTGTGGTTTTCCTCTTCCACGGTCCAAATCTGTGTGTTATCCACCTTTTTGCCTTTTTTCTACAAAAAAAAACAGTTTGAGTGTCTTGCTGACTGTTCAGACACAAATATATCTGTTTAAAAGATTCTGGAGTAGGTCAGAGAAATAGAACTGTGGATTTCCTCTTCCACGGTTAAAATCTGGGTGTACTCCACCTTTTTGCCTTTTTTCCATAAAAAAAAACAGTTTGAGTGTCTTGGTGACTGTTCAGACACAAATATATCTATTTAAAAAAGTCTGTCATACGCCAGGAATTTAGAACTGTGGTTTTCCTCTACCACGGTTCAAATCTGGGTGTACTCCACCTTTTTCCTTTTTTTCCATAAAAAAAAAAACAGTTTGAGTGTCTCGCTGACTGTCCAGGCACAAATATGTCTGTTTAAAAGATTCTGGTGTAGGCTAGAGAAATAGAACTGTGTTTTTCCTCTTCCACGGTTCAAATCTGGGTGTAATCCACCGATTTGCATTTTTTCCATAAAAAAAAACAGATTAAGTGTCTCGCTGTCTGTTCAGACACAAATATATCTGTTTAAAAGATTCTGGTGTAGGCCAGAGAACTAGAACTGTGGTTTTCCTCTACCATGGTTCAAATCTGGGTGTAATCCACCTTTTTTACATAAAAAACACATTTTGAGTGTCTCGGTGACTGTTCAGACACAAATATATCTATTTAAAAAAGTCTATTATACGCCAGGAATTTAGAACTGTGGTTTTCCTCTACCACGGTTCAAATCTGGGTGTACTCCACCTTTTTGCCTTTTTTCCATAAAAAAAAAAAATTTGAGTGTCTCGCTGACTGTCCAGGCACAAATATGTCTGTTTAAAAGATTGTGGTGTAGACTAGAGAAATAGAACTGTGGTTTTCCACTTCCATGGTTCAAATCTGGGTGTAATCCACCTTTTTTACATAAAAAACACAGTTTGAGTGTCTCGTTGACTGTGCAGACACAAATATATCTATTTAAAAAAGTCTGGTATACGCCAGGATATTAGAACTGTGGTTTTCCTCTTCCACGGTTCAAATCTGGGTGCTTTCCACCTTTTTGCCTTTTTTACATAAAAAAAAACAGTTTGAGTGTCTTGCTGACTGTTCAGACACAAATATATTTGTTTAAAAGATTCTGGAGCAGGTCTGAGAAATAGAACTGTGGTTTTACTTTTCCACGGTTCAAATCTGGTTGTAATCCACCATTTTGCCCTTTTTCCATAAAAAAAAACAGATTAAGTGTCTCGCTGACTGTTCAGACACCAATATATCTGTTTAAATGATTCTGGTGTAGGCCAGAGAAATAGAACTGTGGTTTTCCTCTTCCACGGTTCAAATCTGGGTGTTATCCACCTTTTTGCCTTTTTTCCACAAAAAAAAACAGTTTGAGTGTCTTGCTGACTGTTCAGACACAAATATATCTGTTTAAAAGATTCTGGAGTAGGTCAGAGAAATAGAACTGTGGTTTACCTCTTCCACGGTTCAAATCTGCGTGTAATCCACCGTTTTGCCTTTTTTCCATAAAAAAAAACAGATTAAGTGTCTGCTGACAGTTCAGACACAAATATATCTGTTTAAATGATTCTGGTGTAGGCCAGAGAAAAAGAACTGTGGTTTTCCTCTTCCATGGTTCAAATCTGGGTGTAATCCACCTTTTTGCCTTTTTTGCATAAAAAAAAACAGTTTGAGTGTCTCGTTGACTGTGCAGACACAAATATATCTATTTAAAAAAGTCTGGTATATGCCAGGATATTAGAACTGTGGTTTTCCTCTTCCACGGTTCAAATCTGGGTGCTCTCCACCTTTTTGCTTTTTTACATAAAAAAAAACAGTTTGAGTGTCTTGCTGACTGTTCAGACACAAATATATTTGTTTAAAAGATTCTGGAGCAGGTCTGAGAAATAGAACTGTGGTTTTCCTTTTCCACGGTTCAAATCTGGGTGTAATCCACCATTTTGCCTTTTTTCCATAAAAAAAAAAAGATTAAGTGTCTCGCTGACTGTTCAGACACCAATGTATCTGTTTAAATGATTCTGGTGTAGGCCAGAGAAATAGAACTGTGGTTTTCCTCTTCCACGGTTCAAATCTGGGTGTTATCCACCTTTTTGCCTTTTTTCCCCGCAAAAAAACAGGTTGAGTGTCTTGCTGACTGTTCAGACACAAATATATCTGTTTAAAAGATTCTGGAGTAGGTCAGAGAAATAGAACTGTGGTTTTCCTCTTCCACGGTTCAAATCTGCATGTAATCCACTGTTTTGCCTTTTTTTCCACAAAAAAAAACAGTTTGAGTGTCTTGCTGACTGTTCAGACACAAATATATCTGTTTAAAAGATTCTGGTGTAGGCCAGAGAACTAGAGCTGTGTTTTTCCTCTTCCACGGTACAAATCTGAGTGTAATTCACATTTTTGCCTTTTTACCATAAAAAAAAACAGTTTAAGTGTCTCGCTGACTGTTCAGACACAAATATATCTGTTTAGAAGATTCTGGTGTAGGCCAGAGAAATAGAACTGTGGCTTTCCTCTTCCACGGTTAAAATCTGGGTGTTATCTACCTTTTTGCCTTTTTTCCACAAAAAAAACAGTTTGAGTGTCTTGCTGAATGTTCAGACACAAATATATCTGTTTAAAAGATTCTGGAGTAGGTCAGAGAAATAGAACTGTGTTTTTCCTCTTCCAAGGTTCAAATCTGGGTGTAATCCACCGTTTTGCCTTTTTTCCATAAAAAAAAACAGATTCAGTGTCTCGCTGACTGTTCAGACACAAATATATCTGTTTAAAAGATTCTGGTGTAGGCAAGAGAACTAGAACTGTGGTTTTCCTCTTCCATGGTTCAAATCTGGGTGTACTTCACTGTTTTGCCTTTTTTCCATAAAAAAAAAAAAATTTGAGTGTCTCGCTGACTGTCCAGGCACAAATATGTCTGTTTAAAAGATTCTGGTGTAGGCTAGAGAAATAGAACTGTGGTTTTCCTCTTCCATGGTTCAAATCTGGGTGTAATCCACCTTTTTGTCTTTTTTGCATAAAAAAAAACAGTTTGAGTGTCTCGTTGACTGTGCAGACACAAATATATCTATTTAAAAAAGTCTGGTATACGCCAGGATATTAGAACTGTGGTTTTCCTCTTCCACGGATCAAATATGGGTGTTATCCACCTTTTTGCCTTTCTTCCATAAAAAAAACAGTTTGAGTGTCTCGCTGACTGTTCAGACACAAATATATCTGTTTAAAGATTCTGGTGTAGGCAAGAGAACTAGAACTGTGGTTTTCCTCTTCCACGGTTCAAATCTGGGTGTTATCCACCTTTTTGCCTTTTTTCCACAAAAAAAACAGTTTGAGTGTCTTGCTGACTGTTCAGACACAAATATATCTGTTTAAAGATTCTGGTGTAGGCAAGAGAACTAGAACTGTGGTTTTCCTCTTCCACGGTCCAAATCTGTGTGTTATCCACCTTTTTGCCTTTTTTCTACAAAAAAAAACAGTTTGAGTGTCTTGCTGACTGTTCAGACACAAATATATCTGTTTAAAAGATTCTGGAGTAGGTCAGAGAAATAGAACTGTGGATTTCCTCTTCCACGGTTAAAATCTGGGTGTACTCCACCTTTTTGCCTTTTTTCCATAAAAAAAAACAGTTTGAGTGTCTTGGTGACTGTTCAGACACAAATATATCTATTTAAAAAAGTCTGTCATACGCCAGGAATTTAGAACTGTGGTTTTCCTCTACCACGGTTCAAATCTGGGTGTACTCCACCTTTTTCCTTTTTTTCCATAAAAAAAAAAACAGTTTGAGTGTCTCGCTGACTGTCCAGGCACAAATATGTCTGTTTAAAAGATTCTGGTGTAGGCTAGAGAAATAGAACTGTGTTTTTCCTCTTCCACGGTTCAAATCTGGGTGTAATCCACCGATTTGCATTTTTTCCATAAAAAAAAACAGATTAAGTGTCTCGCTGTCTGTTCAGACACAAATATATCTGTTTAAAAGATTCTGGTGTAGGCCAGAGAACTAGAACTGTGGTTTTCCTCTACCATGGTTCAAATTTGGGTGTAATCCACCTTTTTTACATAAAAAACACATTTTGAGTGTCTCGGTGACTGTTCAGACACAAATATATCTATTTAAAAAAGTCTATTATACGCCAGGAATTTAGAACTGTGGTTTTCCTCTACCACGGTTCAAATCTGGGTGTACTCCACCTTTTTGCCTTTTTTCCATAAAAAAAAAAAATTTGAGTGTCTCGCTGACTGTCCAGGCACAAATATGTCTGTTTAAAAGATTGTGGTGTAGACTAGAGAAATAGAACTGTGGTTTTCCACTTCCATGGTTCAAATCTGGGTGTAATCCACCTTTTTTACATAAAAAACACAGTTTGAGTGTCTCGTTGACTGTGCAGACACAAATATATCTATTTAAAAAAGTCTGGTATACGCCAGGATATTAGAACTCTGGTTTTCCTCTTCCACGGTTCAAATCTGGGTGTTATCCACCTTTTTGCCTTTTTTACATAAAAAAAAACAGTTTGAGTGTCTTGCTGACTGTTCAGACACAAATATATTTGTTTAAAAGATTCTGGAGCAGGTCTGAGAAATAGAACTGTGGTTTTACTTTTCCACGGTTCAAATCTGGTTGTAATCCACCATTTTGCCCTTTTTCCATAAAAAAAAACAGATTAAGTGTCTCGCTGACTGTTCAGACACCAATATATCTGTTTAAATGATTCTGGTGTAGGCCAGAGAAATAGAACTGTGGTTTTCCTCTTCCACGGTTCAAATCTGGGTGTTATCCACCTTTTTGCCTTTTTTCCACAAAAAAAAACAGTTTGAGTGTCTTGCTGACTGTTCAGACACAAATATATCTGTTTAAAAGATTCTGGAGTAGGTCAGAGAAATAGAACTGTGGTTTACCTCTTCCACGGTTCAAATCTGCGTGTAATCCACCGTTTTGCCTTTTTTCCATAAAAAAAAACAGATTAAGTGTCTCGCTGACAGTTCAGACACAAATATATCTGTTTAAATGATTCTGGTGTAGGCCAGAGAAAAAGAACTGTGGTTTTACTCTTCCATGGTTCAAATCTGGGTGTAATCCACCTTTTTGCCTTTTTTACATAAAAACAACAGTTTGAGTTTCTCGCTGACTGTTCAGACACAAATATATTTATTTAAAAAAGTCTGGTATACGCCAGGATATTAGAACTGTGGTTTTCCTCTTCCACGGTTCTAATCTGGATGTTATCCACCTTTTTGCTTTTTTTTCCACAAAAAAAAAAAAACAGTTTGAGTGTCTTGCTGACTGTTCAGACACAAATATATCTGTTTAAAAGATTCTGGTGTAGGCCAGAGAAATAGAAGTCTGGTTTTCCTCTTCCACGGTTCAAATCTGGGTGTTATCCACCTATTTGCCTTTTTCCCATAAAAAAAAACAGTTTGAGTGTCTCGGTGACTGTTCAGACACAAATATATCTATTTTAAAAAGTCTGGTATACGCCAGGAACTTAGAACTGTGGTTTTCCTCTTCCATGGTTCAAATCTGGGTGTAATCCTCCCTTTTGCCTTTTTTCCAGGAAAAAAAACAGTTTGAGTGTCTTGCTGACTGTTCAGACACAAATATATCTCTTTAAAAGATTCTGGAGTAGGTCAGAGAAATAGAACTGTGGTTTTCCTCTTCCCCGTTTCAAATCTGGGTGTAATCCACTGTTTTGCCTTTTTTCCATAAAAAAAATCAGATTAAGTGTCTCGCTGACTGTTCAGACATAAATTTATCTGTTTAAATGATTCTGGTGTAGGCCAGAGAAAAAGAACTGTGATTTTCCTCTTCCATGGTTCAAATCTGGGTGTAATCCACCTTTTTGCCTTTTTTACATAAAAAAAACAGTTTGAGTGTCTCGCTGACTGTTCAGACACAAATATATTTATTTAAAAAAGTCTGGTATACGCCATGATATTAGAACTGTGGTTTTCCTCTTCCACGGTTCAAATATGGGTGCTATCCACCTTTTTGCCTTTTTTCCATAAAAAAAACAGTTTGAGTGTCTCGCTGAATGTTCAGACACAAATATATCTGTTTAAAAGATTCTGGAATAAGTCTGAGAAATAGAACTGTGGTTTTCCTTTTCCACGGTTCAAATCTAGGTGTAATCCACCGTTTTGCCTTTTTTCCATAAACATAACAGATTAAGTGTCTTGCTGACTGTTCAGACACAAATATATCTGTTTAAGTCATTCTGGGGTAGGCCAGAGAAATAGAACTGTGGTTTTCCTCTTCCACTGTTCAAATCTGGGTGTTATCCACCTTTTAGCCTTTTTTCCACAAAAAAAAACAGTTTGAGTGTCTTGCTGACTGTTCAGACACAAATATATCTGTTTAAAAGATTCTGGAGTAGATCAGAGAATTAGAACTGTGGTTTTCCTCTTCCACGTTTCAAATCTAGGTGTAATCCACCGTTTTGACTTTTTTCCATAAACATAACAGATTAAGTGTCTTGCTGACTGTTCAGACACAAATATATCTGTTTAAATGATTCTGGTGTAGGCCAAAGAAAAAGAACTGTGGTTTTCCTCTTCCACGGTTCAAATCTGGGTGTAATTCACATTTTTGCCTTTTTACCATAAAAAAAAACAGTTTAAGTGTCTCACTGACTGTTCAGACACAAATATATCTGTTTAAAAGATTCTGGTGTAGGCCAGAGAACTAGAGCTGTGTTTTTCCTCTTCCACGGTACAAATCTGAGTGTAATTCACATTTTTGCCTTTTTACCATAAACAAAAACAGTTTAAGTGTCTCGCTGACTGTTCAGACACAAATATATCTGTTTAAAAGATTCTGGTGTAGGCCAGAGAAATAGAACTGTGGTTTTCCTCTTCCACGGTTCAAATCTGGGTGTTATCCACCTTTTTGCCTTTTTTACATAAAAAAAACAGTTTGAGTGTCTTGCTGACTGTTCAGACACAAATATATTTGTTTAAAAGATTCTGGAGTAGGTCTGAGAAATAGAACTGTGGTTTTCCTTTTCCACGGTTCAAATCTGGGTGTAATCCACCATTTTGCCTTTTTTCCATAAAAAAAAACAGATTAAGTGTCTCGCTGACTGTTCAGACACCAATATATCTGTTAAAATGATTCTGGTGTAGGCCAGAGAAATAGAACTTTGGTTTTCCTCTTCCATGGTTCAAATCTGGGTGTTATCCACCTTTTTGCCTTTTTTCCACAAAAAAAACAGTTTGAGTGTCTTTCTGACTGTTCAGACACAAATATATCTGTTTAAAAGATTCTGGAGTAGGTCAGAGAAATAGAACTGTGGTTTTCATCTTCCACGGTTCAAATCTGCGTGTAATCCACCGTTTTGCCTTTTTTCCATAAAAAAAAAAAAACAGATTAAGTGTCTCGCTGACGGTTCAGACACAAATATATCTATTTAAAAAAGTCTATTATACGCCAGGAATTTAGAACTGTGATTTTCCTCTACCACGGTTCAAATCTGGGTGTACTCCACCTTTTTGCCTTTTTTCCATAAAAAAAAAAATTTGAGTGTCTCGCTGACTGTCCAGGCACAAATATGTCTGTTTAAAAGATTCTGGTGTAGGCTAGAGAAATAGAACTGTGGTTTTCCTCTTCCATAGTTCAAATCTGGGTGTAATCCACCTTTTTTACATAAAAGACACAGTTTGAGTGTCTCGTTGACTGTGCAGACACAAATATATCTATTTAAAAAAGTCTGGTATACGCCAGGATATTAGAACTGTGGTTTTCCTCTTCCACGGTTCAAATCTGGGTGTTATCCACCTTTTTGCCTTTTTTACATAAAAAAAAACAGTTTGAGTGTCCTGCTGACTGTTCAGACAAAAATATATTTGTTTAAAAGATTCTGGAGCAGGTCTGAGAAATAGAACTGTGGTTTTCCTTTTCCACGGTTCAAATCTGGGTGTAATCCAACATTTTGCCTTTTTTCCATAAAAAAAAACTGATTAAGTGTCTCGCTGACTGTTCAGACACAAATATATCTGTTTAAATGATTCTGGTGTAGGCCAGAGAAATAGAACTGTGGTTTTCCTCTTCCACGGTACAAATCTGGGTGTTATCCACCTTTTTGCCTTTTTTCCACAAAAAAAAAAACAGTTTGAGTGTCTTGCTGACTGTTCAGTCACAAAAATATTTGTTTAAAAGATTCTGGAGGAGGTCTGAGAAATAGAACTGTGGTTTTCCTCTTCCACGGTTCAAATCTGGGTGCACTCCACCTTTTTGCCTTTTTTCCATAATAAAAAACAGTTTGAGTGTCTCGGTGACTGTTCAGACACAAATATATCTTTTTAAAAAAGTCTGTTAGGCTATGTGCCCACGTTGCGGACCTGAAGCATATTTTTTACGCTTCTTCCTGGCGGAAAAATCGCATGCGGATATTACATGCGGTTTTCCCGCCAGGTAGAAGCGTTTGTGAGGCGTCTTTGCATGCATTTCCGCATGCGGGTTATCAAGCACTTCTTCAAGCATCACTTGGAAAAGTGCTTGACAACTTGTTCAGAATGGTAAAAAATAAAAAATAAACTTTATACTCACCTTCTGATGCATTCTCTGCCCCGTCCGGAGGCTTGAGCGGCTCACGCTGTTGTGTGCAGGACCTGCGGTGACGTCATTGAGTCATGTGGTGGGTCACATGACTCAATGATGTGGCAGGTCCTTCAGACAACAGCGCGACGGAGGGAAAACATCAGAAGATAAGTATAAACTTTATTTTATTCTTTTTTTTACAGGTTCTTTCGTACCCAGGTCTGGATGAGAGTCTCCTCTCATCCAGACTTGGGTACCATCCGCACATTGATTCCGCTGCGCTTCCGCAAAATTAATGAACATGCTGCGGATTTTTGACCGCAGCATATACGCTGCGGAAAAATCCGCAGCATGGGCATTGACATTGCGGAATGCCATTGGGGACCATGGGGTTCGGATATACATGCGTTTTTCAAGCGTTTACGCTGCGGAAATTACACAGCATATACGCTTGAAAAACGCTACGTGGGCACACAGCCTTATACGCCAGGAATTTAGAACTGTGGTTTTCCTCTACCACGGTTCAAATCTGGGTGTACTCCACCTTTTTCCTTTTTTTCCATAAAAAAAAAACAGTTTGAGTGTGTCGCTGACTGTCCAGGCACAAATATGTCTGTTTAAAAGATTCTGGTGTAGGCTAGAGAAATAGAACTGTGTTTTTCCTCTTCCACGGTGGAAATCTGGGTGTAATCCACCGTTTTGTCTTTTTTCCATAAAAAAAAATAAGTTTAAGTGTCTCGCTGACTGTTCAGACACAAATATATATGTTTAAAAGATTCTGGTGTAGGCCAGAGAAATAGAACTCTGGAGTTCCTCTTCCACGGTTCAAATCTGGGTGCACTCCACCTTTCTGCCTTTTTTCCATAGTAAAAAACAGTTTGAGTGTCTCGGTGACTGTTCAGACACAAATATATCTATTTAAAAAAGTCTGTTATACGCCAGTAATTTAGAACTGTGGTTTTCCTCTACCACGGTTCAAATCTGGGTGTTATCCACCTTTTTGCCTTTTTTCCACAAAAAAAAAACCAGTTTGAGTGTCTTGCTGACTGTTCAGACACAAATATATCTGTCTAAAAGATTCTGGAGTAGGTCAGAGAAATAGAAATGTGGTTTTCCTCTTCCACGGTTCAAATCTGGGTGTTATCCACCTTTTTGCCTTTTTTCCACAAAAAAAAACAGTTTGAGTGTCTCGCTGACTGTTCAGACACAAATATATCTGTTTAAAAGATTCTGGTGTACCCCGGAGAACTAGAGCTGTGTTTTTCCTCTTCCACGGTTCAAATCTGGGCGTAATTCACCTTTTTGCCTTTTTACCATAAAAAAAAATAAGTTTAAGTGTCTCGCTGACTGTTCAGACACAAATATATCTGTTTAAATTATTCTGGTGTAGGCCAGAGAAATAGAGCTGTGGTTTTCCTCTTACACGGTTCACATCTGGGTGTTATCCACCTTTTTGCCTTTTTTCCACAAAAAAAAAAACTGTTTGAGTGTCTTGCTGACTGTTCAGACACAAATATATCTGTCTAAAAGATTCTGGAGTAGGTCAGAGAAATAGAAATGTGGTTTTCCTCTTCCACGGTTCAAATCTGGGTGTTATCCACCTTTTTGCCTTTTTTACACAAAAAAAAACAGTTTGAGTGTCTCGCTGACTGTTCAGACACAAATATATCTGTTTAAAAGATTCTGGTGTACCCCGGAGAACTAGAGCTGTGTTTTTCCTCTTCCACGGTTCAAATCTGGGCGTAATTCACCTTTTTGCCTTTTTACCATAAAAAAAAATAAGTTTAAGTGTCTCGCTGACTGTTCAGACACAAATATATCTGTTTAAATGATTCTGGTGTAGGCCAGAGAAATAGAACTGTGGTTTTCCTCTTACACGGTTCACATCTGGGTGTTATCCACCTTTTTGCCTTTTTTCCACAAAAAAAAAACAGTTTGAGTGTCTTGCTGAATGTTCAGACACAAATATATCTGTCTAAAAGATTCTGGAGTAGGTCAGAGAAATAGAAATGTGGTTTTCCTCTTCCACGGTTCAAATCTGGGTGTTATCCACCTTTTTGCCTTTTTTCCACAAAAAAAAACAGTTTGAGTGTCTCGCTGACTGTTCAGACACAAATATATCTGTTTAAAAGATTCTGGTGTACCCCGGAGAACTAGAGCTGTGTTTTTCCTCTTCCACGGTTCAAATCTGGGCGTAATTCACCTTTTTGCCTTTTTACCATAAAAAAAAATAAGTTTAAGTGGCTCGCTGACTGTTCAGACACAAATATATCTGTTTAAATGATTCTGGTGTAGGCCAGAGAAATAGAACTGTGGTTTTCCTCTTACACGGTTCACATCTGGGTGTTATCCACCTTTTTGCCTTTTTTCCACAAAAAAAAAACAGTTTGAGTGTCTTGCTGACTGTTCAGACACAAATATATCTGTCTAAAAGATTCTGGAGTAGGTCAGAGAAATAGAAATGTGGTTTTCCTCTTCCACGGTTCAAATCTGGGTGTTATCCACCTTTTTGCCTTTTTTCCACAAAAAAAAACAGTTTGAGTGTCTCGCTGACTGTTCAGACACAAATATATCTGTTTAAAAGATTCTGGTGTACCCCGGAGAACTAGAGCTGTGTTTTTCCTCTTCCACGGATCAAATCTGGGCGTAATTCACCTTTTTGCCTTTTTACCATAAAAAAAAATAAGTTTAAGTGTCTCGCTGACTGTTCAGACACAAATATATATGTTTAAAAGATTCTGGTGTAGGCCAGAGAAATAGAACTCTGGTGTTCCTTTTCCACGGTTCAAATCTGGGTGTACTCCACCTTTTTGCCTTTTTTCCATAATAAAAAACAGTTTGAGTGTCTCGGTGACTGTTCAGACACAAATATATCTATTTAAAAAAGTCTGTTATACGCCAGGAATTTAGAACTGTGGTTTTCCTCTTACACGGTTGACATCTGGGTGTTATCCACCTTTTTGCCTTTTTTTCCACAAAAAAAAAAACAGTTTGAGTGTCTTACTGACAGTTCAGACACAAATATATCTGTTTAAAAGATTCTGGAGTAGGTCAGAGAAATAGAACTGTGGTTTTCCTCTTCCACAGTTCAAATCTGGGTGTTATCCACCTTTTTGCTTATTTTCCACAAAAAAAAACAGTTTGAGCGTCTCGCTGACTGTTCAGACACAAATATATCTGTTTAAAAGATTCTGGTGTACCCCAGAGAACTAGAGCTGTGTTTTTCCTCTTCCACGGTTCAAATCTGGGCGTAATTCACCTTTTTGCCTTTCTACCATAAAAAAAATAAGTTTAAGTGTCTCGCTGACTGTTCAGACACAAATATATATGTTTAAAAGATTCTGGTGTAGGCCAGAGAAATAGAACTCTGGTTTTCCTATTCCACGGTTCAAATCTGGGTGTACTCCACCTTTTTGCCTTTTTTTCCATAATAAAAAACAGTTTGAGTGTCTCGGTGACTGTTCACACACAAATATATCTATTTAAAAAAGTATGTTATACGTCAGGAATTTAGAACTGTGGTTTTCCTCTACCACGGTTCAAATCTGGGTGTTATCCACCTTTTTGCCTTTTTTCCATGAAAAAAACAGTTTGAGTGTCTCGCTGAGTGTTCAGACACAAATATATCTGTTTAAAAGATTCTGGAGTAGGTCAGAGAAATAGAACTGTGGTTTTCCTCTTCCACGGTTCAAATCTGCATGTAATCCACCGTTTTGCCTTTTTTCCATTAAAAAAAAACAGATTAAGTGTCTCGCTGACTGTTCAGACACAAATATATCTGTTTAAATGCTTCTGGTGTAGGCCAGAGAAATAGAACTGTGGTTTTCCTCTTCCACGTTTCACATCTGGGTGTTATCCACCTCTTTGCCTTTTTTCCACAAAAAAAAAAACAGTTTGAGTGTCTTGCTGACTGTTCAGACACAAATATATCTGTTTAAAAGATTCTGGAGTAGGTCAGAGAAATAGAACTGTGGTTTTCCTCTTCCACGGTTCAAATCTGGGTGTTATCCACCTTTTTGCCTTTTTTCCACAAAAAGAAACAGTTTGAGTGTCTCGCTGACTGTTCAGACACAAATATATCTGTTTAAAAGATTCTGGTGTACCCCGGAGAACTAGAGCTGTGTTTTTCCTCTTCCACGGTTCAAATCTGGGCGTAATTCACCTTTTTGCCTTTTTACCATAAAAAAAAATAAGTTTAAGTGTCTCGCTGACTTTTCAGACACAAATATATATGTTTAAAAGATTCTGGTGTAGGCCAGAGAAATAGAACTCTGGTGTTCCTCTTCCACGGTTCAAATCTGGGTGTACTCCACCTTTTTGCCTTTTTTCCATAATAAAAAACAGTTTGAGTGTCTCGGTGACTGTTCAGACACAAATATATCTATTTAAAAAAGTCTGTTATACGCCAGGAATTTAGAACTGTGGTTTTCCTCTTCCACGGTTCAAATCTGGGTTTACTCCACCTTTTTGCTTTTTTTCCATTAAAAAAAAACAGTTTGAGTGTCTCGCTGACTGTCCAGGCACAAATATGCCTGTTTAAAAGATTCTGGTGAAAGCTAAAGAAAGAGAACTATGGTTTTCCTCTTCCATGGTTCAAATCTGCGTGTAATCCACCGTTTTGCCTTTTTTCCATTAAAAAAAACAGATTAAGTGTCTCGCTGACTGTTCAGACACAAATATATCTATTTAAAAAAGTCTGGTATATGTCCGGATATTAAAACTGTGGTTTTCCTCTTCCACGGTTCAAATCTGGGTGTTATCCACCTTTTTGCCTTTTTTCCATGAAAAAAACAGTTTGAGTGTCTCGCTGACTGTTCAGACACAAATATATCTATTTAAAAAAGTCTGGTATACGCCCGGATATTAGAACTGTGGTTTTCCTCTTCCACGGTTCAAATCTGGGTGTTATCCACCTTTTTGCCTCTTTTCCATGAAAAAAACAGTTTGAGTGTCTCGCTGACTGTTCAGACACAAATATATCTGTTTAAAAGATTCTGGAGTAGGTCAGAGAAATAGAACTGTGGTTTTCCTCTTCCACGGTTCAAATCTGCGTGTAATCCACCGTTTTGCCTTTTTTCCATTAAAAAAAACAGATTAAGTGTCTCGCTGACTGTTCAGACACAAATATATCTGTTTAAAAGATTCTGGTGTAGGCCAGAGAAATAGTACTGTGGTTTTCCTCTTCCACCGTTCACATATGGGTTTTATCCACCTTTTTGCCTTTTTTCCACAAAAATAAAAACAGTTTGAGTGTCTTGCTGACTGTTCAGACACAAATATATCTGTTTAAAAGATTCTGGAGTAGGTCAGAGAAATAGAACTGTGGTTTTCCTCTTCCCCGGTTCAAATCTGGGTGTTATCCACCTTTTTGCCTATTTTCCACAAAAAAAAAACAGTTTGAGTGTCTCGCTGACTGTTCAGACACAAATATATCTGTTTAAAAGATTCTGGTGTACCCCAGAGAACTAGAGCTGTGTTTTTCCTCTTCCACGGTTCAAATCTGGGCGTAATTCACCTTTTTGCCTATTTACCATAAAAAAAAATAAGTTTAAGTGTCTCGCTGACTGTTCAGACACAAATATATATGTTTAAAAGATTCTGGTGTAGGCCAGAGAAATAGAACTCTGGAGTTCCTCTTCCACGGTTCAAATCTGGGTGTACTCCACCTTTTTGCCTTTTTTCCCTAATAAAAAACAGTTTGAGTGTCTCGGTGACTGTTCAGACACAAATATATCTATTTAAAAAAGTCTGTTATACGCCAGGAATTTAGAACTGTGGTTTTCCTCTACCACGGTTCAAATCTGGGTGTTATCCACCTTTTTGCATTTTTTCCATGAAAAAAACAGTTTGAGTGTCTCGCTGACTGTTCAGACACAAATATCTGTTTAAAAGATTCTGGAGTAGGTCAGAGAAATAGAACTGTGGTTTTCCTCTGCCACGGTTCAAATCTGCGTGTAATCCACCGTTTTGCCTTTTTTCCACAAAAAAAAAAAACAGTTTGAGTGTCTTGCTGACTATTCAGACACAAATATATCTGTTTAAAAGATTCTGGAGTAGGTCAGAGAAATAGAACTGTGGTTTTCCTCTTCCACGGTTCAAATCTGGGTGTACTCCACCTTTTTGCTTTTTTTCCATTAAAGAAAAACAGTTTGAGTGTCTCGCTGACTGTCCAGGCACAAATATGCCTGTTTAAAAGATTCTGGTGTAGGCTAGAGAAAGAGAACTGTGGTTTTCCTTTTGAATGGTTCAAATCTGGGTGTAATCCACCTTTTTGCCTTTTTTACATAAAAAAAACAGTTTGAGTGTCTCGCTGACTGTTCAGACAGAAATATATCTATTTAAAAAACTCTGGTATACGCCCGGATATTAAAACTGTGGTTTTCCTCTTCCACGGTTCAAATATGGGTGTTATCCACCTTTCTGCCTTTTTTCCATGAAAAAAACAGTTTGAGTGTCTCGCTGACTGTTCAGACACAAATATATCTGTTGAAATGATTCTGGTGTAGGCCAGAGAAATAGAACTGTGGTTTTCCTCTTCCACGGTTCACATCTGGATGTTATCCACCTTTTTGCCTTTTTTCCACAAAAAAAAAACAGTTTGAGTGTCTCGGTGACTGTTCAGACACAAATATATCTATTTAAAAAAGTCTGTTATACGCCAGGAATTTAGAACTGTGGTTTTCCTCTACCACGGTTCAAATCTGGGTGTTATCCACCTTTTTGCCTTTTTTCCATGAAAAAAACAGTTTGAGTGTCTCGCTGACTGTTCAGACACAAATATCTGTTTAAAAGATTCTGGAGTAGGTCAGAGAAATAGAACTGTGGTTTTCCTCTTCCACGGTTCAAATCTGCGTGTAATCCACCGTTTTGCCTTTTTTCCATTAAAAAAAACAGATTAAGTGTCTCGCTGACTGTTCAGACACAAATATATCTGTTTAAATGATTCTGGTGTAGGCCAGAGAAATAGAACTGTGGTTTTCCTCTTCCACGGTTCACATCTGGGTGTTATCCACCTTTTTGCCTTTTTTCCACAAAAAAAAAAACAGTTTGAGTTTCTTGCTGACTGTTCAGACACAAATATATTTGTTTAAAAGATTCTGGAGTAGGTCAGAGAAATAGAACTGTGGTTTTCCTCTTCCACGGTTCAAATCTGGGTGTTATCCACCTTTTTGCCTATTTTCCACAAAAAAAAACAGTTTGAGTGTCTCGCTGACTGTTCAGACACAAATATATCTGTTTCAAAGATTCTGGTGTACCCCAGAGAACTAGAGCTGTGTTTTTCCTCTTCCACGGTTCAAATCTGGACGTAATTCACCTTTTTGCGTTTTTACCATAAAAAAAATAAGTTTAAGTGTCTCGCTGACTGTTCAGACACAAATATATGTGTTTAAAAGATTCTGGTGTAGGCCAGACAAATAGCACACTGGTGTTCCTCTTCCACGGTTCAAATCTGGGTGTACTCCACCTTTTTGCCTTTTTTCCATAATAAAAAACAGTTTGAGTGTCTCGGTGACTGTTCAGACACAAATATATCTATTTAAAAAAGTCTGTTATACGCCAGGAATTTAGAACTGTGGTTTTCCTCTACCACGGTTCAAATCTGGGTGTACTCCACCTTTTTGATTTTTTTCCATTAAAAAAAAACAGTTTGAGTGTCTCGCTGACTGTCCAGGCACAAATATATCTGTTTAAAAGATTCTGCTGTACCCCAGAGAACTAGAGCTGTGTTTTTCCTCCTCCACGGTTCAAATCTGGGCGTAATTCACCTTTTTGCCTTTTTACCATAAAAAAAAATCAGTTTAAGTGTCTCGCTGACTGTTCAGACACAAATATATATGTTTAAAAGATTCTGGTGTAGGCCAGAGAAATAGAACTCTGGTGTTCCTCTTCTATGGTTCAAATCTGGGTGTACTCCACCTTTTTGCCTTTTTTCCATAAAAAAAACAGTTTGAGTGTCTCGCTGACAGTTCAGACACAAATATATCTGTTTAAAAGATTCTGGTGTAGGCAAGAGAACTAGAACTGTGGTTTTCCACTTCCATAGTTCAAATTTGGGTGTTATCCACCTTTTGCCTTTTTTACATAAAAAAAAAACAGTTTGAGTGTCTTGCTGACTGTTCAGACACAAATATATTTGTTTAAAAGATTCTGGTGTAGGCCAGAGAACTAGAGCTGTGGTTTTCCTCTTCCATGGTTCAAATCTGGGCGTAATTCACCTTTCTGCCTTTTTACCATAAATAAAAAGCAGTTTAAGTGTCTCGCTGACTGTTCAGACACAAATATATATGTTTAAAAGATTCTGGTGTAGGCCAGAGAAATAGAACTCTGGAGTTCCTCTTCCACGGTTCAAATCTGGGTGTACTCCACCTTTTTGCCTTTTTTCCCTAATAAAAAACAGTTTGAGTGTCTCGGTGACTGTTCAGACACAAATATATCTATTTAAAAAAGTCTGTTATACGCCAGGAATTTAGAACTGTGGTTTTCCTCTACCACGGTTCAAATCTGGGTGTTATCCACCTTTTTGCATTTTTTCCATGAAAAAAACAGTTTGAGTGTCTCGCTGACTGTTCAGACACAAATATCTGTTTAAAAGATTCTGGAGTAGGTCAGAGAAATAGAACTGTGGTTTTCCTCTGCCACGGTTCAAATCTGCGTGTAATCCACCGTTTTGCCTTTTTTCCACAAAAAAAAAAAACAGTTTGAGTGTCTTGCTGACTATTCAGACACAAATATATCTGTTTAAAAGATTCTGGAGTAGGCAAGAGAACTAGAACTGTGGTTTTCCACTTCCATAGTTCAAATTTGGGTGTTATCCACCTTTTGCCTTTTTTACATAAAAAAAAAACAGTTTGAGTGTCTTGCTGACTGTTCAGACACAAATATATTTGTTTAAAAGATTCTGGTGTAGGCCAGAGAACTAGAGCTGTGGTTTTCCTCTTCCATGGTTCAAATCTGGGCGTAATTCACCTTTCTGCCTTTTTACCATAAATAAAAAGCAGTTTAAGTGTCTCGCTGACTGTTCAGACTCAAATATATATGTTTAAAAGATTCTGGTGAAGGCCAGAGGAATAGAACTCTGGTTTTCCTCTTCCACGGTTCAAATCTGGGTGTTATCCAACTATTTGCCTTTTTTCCACAAAAAAAAAAACAGTTTGAGTGTCTCGGTGACTGTTCAGACACAAATATATCTATTTAAAAAAGTCTGGTATACGCCAGGAAATTAGAACTGTGGTTTTCCTCTTCCACGGTTCAAATCTGGGAGTAATCCATCCTTTTGCCTTTTTTCCATAAAAAAAAAAACAGTTTGAGTGTCTCGCTGACAGTTCAGACACAAATATATCTGTTTAAAAGATTCTGGTGTAGGCCAGAGAACTAGAACTGTGGTTTTCCTCTTCCACGGTTCAAATCTGGGTGTACTCCACCTTTTTGCCTATTTTCCATAAAAAAAGGAGTTTGAGTGTCTTGCTGACTGTTGAGACGCAAATATATCTGTTTAAAAGATTCTGGAGTAGGTCAGAGAAATAGAACTGTGGTTTTCCTCTTCCACGGTTCAAATCTGGGTGTTATCCACCTTTTTGCCTTTTTTCCACAAAAAAAAAACAGTTTGAGTGTCTTGCTGACTGTTCAGACACAAATATATCTGTTTAAAAGATTCTGGAGTAGGTCAGAGAAATAGAACTGTGGTTTTCCTCTTCCACGGTTCAAATCTGGGTGTACTCCACCTTTTTGCCTTTTTTCCATAATAAAAAACAGTTTGAGTGTCTCGGTGACTGTTCAGACACAAATATATCTATTTAAAAAAGTCTGTTATATGCCAGGAATTTAGAACTGTGGTTTTCCTCTACCACGGTTCAAATCTGGGTGTACTCCACCTTTTTGCTTTTTTTCCATAAAAAAAAAACTGTTTGAGTGTCTCACTGACTGTCCAGGCACAAATATGCCTGTTTAAAAGATTCTGGTGTAGGCTAGAGAAATAGAACTGTGGTTTTCCTCTTCTATGGTTCAAATCTGGGTGTAAACCACCATTTTGCCTTTTTTACATAAAAAAAACTGTTTGAGTGTCTCGCTGACTGTTCAGACACAAATATATCTATTTAAAAAAGTCTGGTATACGCCAGGATATTAGAACTGTGGTTTTCCTCTTCCACGGTTCAAATATGGGTGTTATCCACCTTTTTGCCTTTTTTCCATAAAAAAAAACAGATTAAGTGTCTCGCTGACTGTTCAGACACAAATATATCTGTTTAAATGATTCTGGTGTAGGCCAGAGAAATAGAACTGTGGTTTTCCTCTTCCACGGTTCAAATCTGGGTGTTATCCACCCTTTTGCCTTTTTTCCACAAAAAAAAAACAGTTTGAGTGTCTCGCTGACTGTTCAGACCCAAATATATCTGTTTAAAAGATTCTGGTGTACCCCAGAGAACTAGAGCTGTGTTTTTCCTCTTCCACGGTTCAAATCTGGGCGTAATTCACCTTTTTGCCTTTTTACCATAAAAAAAAATCAGTTTAAGTGTCTCGCTGACTGTTCAGACACAAATATATATGTTTAAAAGATTCTGGTGTAGGCCAGAGAAATAGAACTCTGGTGATCCTCTTCCATGGTTCAAATCTGGGTGTACTCCACCTTTTTGCCTTTTTTCCATAATAAAAAACAGTTTTGAGTGTCTCGCTGACTGTTCAGACACAAATATATCTATTTATAAAAGTCTGGTATACGCCAGGATATTAGAACTGTGGTTTTCCTCTTCCACAGTTCAAATATGGGTGTCATCCACCTTTTTGCCTTTTTTCCATAAAAAAAACCAGATTAAGTGTCTCGCTGACTGTTCAGACACAAATATATCTGTTTAAATAATTCTGGTGTAGGCCAGAGAAATAGAACTGTGGTTTTCCTCTTCCACGGTTCAAATCTGGGTGTTATCCACCTTTTTGCCTTTTTTCCACAAAAAAAAACAGTTTGAGTGTCTCGCTGACTGTTCAGACCCAAATATATCTGTTTAAAAGATTCTGCTGTACCCCAGAGAACTAGAGCTGTGTTTTTCCTCCTCCACGGTTCAAATCTGGGCGTAATTCACCTTTTTGCCTTTTTACCATAAAAAAAAATCAGTTTAAGTGTCTCGCTGACTGTTCAGACACAAATATATATGTTTAAAAGATTCTGGTGTAGGCCAGAGAAATAGAACTCTAGTGTTCCTCTTCTATGGTTCAAATCTGGGTGTACTCCACCTTTTTGCCTTTTTTCCATAGAAAAAACAGTTTGAGTGTCTCGCTGACAGTTCAGACACAAATATATCTGTTTAAAAGATTCTGGTGTAGGCAAGAGAACTAGAACTGTGGTTTTCCACTTCCATGGTTCAAATTTGGGTGTTATCCACCTTTTGCCTTTTTTACATAAAAAAAAACAGTTTGAGTGTCTTGCTGACTGTTCAGACACAAATATATTTGTTTAAAAGATTCTGGTGAAGGCCAGAGGAATAGAACTCTGGTTTTCCTCTTCCACGGTTCAAATCTGGGTGTTATCCAACTATTTGCCTTTTTTCCACAAAAAAAAAAACAGTTTGAGTGTCTCGGTGACTGTTCAGACACAAATATATCTATTTAAAAAATTCTGGTATACGCCAGGAAATTAGAACTGTGGTTTTCCTCTTCCACGGTTCAAATCTGGGAGTAATCCATCCTTTTGCCTTTTTTCCATAAAAAAAAAAACAGTTTGAGTGTCTCGCTGACAGTTCAGACACAAATATATCTGTTTAAAAGATTCTGGTGTAGGCCAGAGAACTAGAACTGTGGTTTTCCTCTTCCACGGTTCAAATCTGGGTGTACTCCACCTTTTTGCCTATTTTCCATAAAAAAAAGCAGTTTGAGTGTCTTGCTGACTGTTGAAACGCAAATATATCTGTTTAAAAGATTCTGGTGTAGGCAAGAGAAATATAACTGTTGTTTTCCTCTTCGACGGTTCAAATCTGGGTGTAATCCACCTTTTTGCCTTTTTTCCATAAAAAAAAAACAGTTTGAGTGTCTCGGTGACTGTTCAGACCAAATATATCTATTTAAAAAAGTCTGTTATAAGCCAAGAATTTAGAACTGTGGTTTTCCTCTACCACGGTTCAAATATGGGTGTACTCCACCTTTTTGCCTTTTTTCCATAAAAAAAACAGTTTGAGTGTCTCGGTGACTGTTCAGACACAAATATATCTGTATAAAAGATTCTGGGGTAGACCAGAGTACTAGTACTGTGGTTTTCCTCTTCCACGGTTCAAATCTGCGTGTAATCCACCTCTTTCGCTTTTTTACATAAAAAAAACAGTTTGAGTGTCTCCCAGACTGTCAGGACACAAATATATCTTTTTAAAAGATTCTGGTGTAGGCCAGAGAAATAGAACTGTGGTTTTCCTCTTCCACGGTTCTGATCTCCTTTTTATTACCCTTTTGCCATTGATAGTGCGAGTGTAAGCTATTTTACTTCATTTACAATGGGCAAGGCGCGTGGCAAGGGATGTGGAACTGGACGTTCTGGTGATGGTGCATGCAGAGGACGGGGCTGTGGCCAAGGTGAAAATGTGCCACAACCAACAGCCACATCTTTTCACTGCCAGTTCTTGATGGAATTACTAGGGAAGCACACAACAACACCACTATTGCCAACTGATCAGTGTGAACAGGTTATTAATTGGATAGCAGATAATACTTCCAGTAACCTGGGCACCACCACCTCCATTCTGTCTTCCAAACGGTCAAGTCTTAGCAGCCGTGAGTCTCGACCGCATACTGCTCCTCACCCTGATGCTCCTTCCTCCCACCATGCCGAGTGTCGTCAGACAGCAACTGATCCCACAGTTGGACGCTCTGAAGAGCTGTTCACTGGTCCATTTCCATATTTGGGCCACTCGCCTGCTCCGCTTGAAGTGGTGGAAGAGGAGGTCCCATGTAGCGATGGCCAAATATTTGAACAGCCACGGCCACAGGAAGGCGACGCTGGCAATTTGTCACAAGAGGTGGACGATGACGAGACAATTGCCACGAAGTGAGGAGGAGGAT
The DNA here is from genome assembly GCF_046119375.1 of Phyllobates terribilis. Classification (NCBI taxonomy): domain Eukaryota; kingdom Metazoa; phylum Chordata; class Amphibia; order Anura; family Dendrobatidae; genus Phyllobates; species Phyllobates terribilis. The sequence continues at coordinate 257,706,806 of NW_027362764.1, forward strand.
CGTGGTGCCGAAGTGGAAGAGGAGGAGGTGGTGGATGATCTAATAACTGACCCAATGTGTCAGGAGGACACGCAGAGCGAGGCCAGCAGCACACAGGTGGAGGGAGGCAGAGTACCCCAACAGGCAGGAAGAAGCAATGTGGTGGCCGCAGACAGAAGACGGGCAACCGTTCCCCGTAACACCAACACGAGGGACGTTGCCAGTACAACCGGTAGGTCTTCCAAAGTCTGGAATTTTTTTAAATACTCTGCTGATAACCCAAAAAAGGCCATTTGTACCACCTGCCAGGCCAGCATCAGCAGGGGTGACAAAATTACCAGCCTGACCACCACCAGCATGATCAGGCACATGGCAGCAAAGCACCTGACTTTGTGGGGTGTACCTCAGGGCCCACGACCAGTGTCAGCGGGTGTCACCACTGCTTCATCCGCTGTTGTGCGTGTAAGAGAACCCCCTGTTGTGTATGCAAGGCAATCCCCTGTCCATACTGCATGAAAGATGCCCCCTCCTCTCAGTCTTCACTTCTTATGGCAGTTTCTCAAGAAACAGCATCAATGTCCACGTCCCACCGCAGCGTTCAATTGTCCATATCCCAGACCTTTGAAAGAAAGCGCAAATTCGCAGCCAGCGCCCCACAGGCCACAGTCCTAAATTTGCACATATCAAGACTGCTTGCATTGGAAATGCTGCCTTTTAGGCTAGTGGAGACGGAATCCTTCTGCAACCTTATGGCGGTTGCCATCCCTCGGTACTCGGTACCCAGCCGACACTATTTTGCCCGGTGTGCCATCCCCGCACTACTATAGCACGTGTCCAAAAACATCTTCTGTGCCCTCAACAACGCAGTTACTGGGAGTGTCCACCTGACAACGGACACGTGGACAAGTGCTTGTGGCCAGGGACGGTACATCTCCCTGATGGCACACTGGGTAAACATAGTAGAAGCCGGGACCCAGTCGGACCTTGGAACGGAACACATCCTCCCCACACCGAGGATTGTGGGCCCTATGTCAGTCAGAGTTGCCCCCACAGTGTACAGCTCCTGCGCATCATCCTCCTTCTCATGTTCAGCCTCCATCTCACATATCACCACATCAGTTACAATCTGAAGCACTGCAGTACTGCCTCAGCTAAGCGGCAACAGGCTGTGCTGAAACTCATAAGCTTAGGTGATAAACCTCACACTGCTTGTGAGTTGTGGACAGCTGTGAAAGAGCAGGCAGATCTGTGGCTGAGACTGCTGAACCTACATTGAGGCATGGTCGTGTGTGACAATGGTCGCAACCTGGTGGCGGCTCTGAGGCGAGGCGAGATCACACACGTACCATGCCTGGCTCATGTGCTTAACCTCGAGGTTCAGCTGTTTCTTAAATCGTACCCCGAGTTGCCAGATCTTCTCGTCAAAGTACGCCGCCTGTCAGCTCATTTTCGGAAGCCGGCTACAGCTTCCGCCACCCTTGCTGTGCTGCAGCAGCATTTGCAGGTTCCGGCACACCGACTGGTGTGTGATATCCCCACACGTTGGAACTCTACACTCCACATGTTGCAAAGGATTTGAGAGCATAAGAGAGCAGTTGGGGAGTACCAGCTGCAACAAGGCCGTCGATATTCAGGTCAGACTCCACACATAAGACCTCAGGAGTGGACCTGGATGTCTGACATATGTACCATCCTGACAAACTTTGAGGCGTCCACCAAGATGGTGAGTGGTAATGACGCCATCAGTAGCATCAGCATCCCACTTGTATGTCTTTTGCAACGTTCTCTGCAGAGAATTAAAGAGGAGGCATTGCAGCCAGAGTTTGATGAGATGGATCAAGAAGCCATAGCGGGCGATTACACACAGCCCAGCCTCATCTCATCCCAATATGCAATTGGGGACAATGAGGGAGAGGAGGAGAACGAGGAGGAGGAAGAACAGGAGCTGGCATCATGCGCTGTAGACAGTATTACCTGTACAACTGTCATACCGTCAGTTCAGTGTGGGTGGCCTGAGGACAGAGGGGAGGAGGAGGAGGAGGAGAGCATGGTCAGTCGTAATCTTGGTGAGGACAGGAATGTCTTGCCCGTTACCAGTCTGGCACACATGGCTGACTTTATGTTACGCTGCCTTAACCTTGACCCTCGCGTTGTTAAAATGTTGGATGACAGTCATTACTGGTTGGTGACACTTTTAGACCCTCGCTACAAGGAGAACTTTCACTCTCTTATTCCTGAGGTGGAGAGGTCTGCGAAAATGGGGCAGTACCAGAAGGCCCTTGCTGCAGAACTGTTAAAAAAATTCCCATCTGAACACGCTAGCGGCAGAGGTCACAGTTCGTTGCCCAACCAAGGCGTACAGACGAGAGAGACGCAACTCCAAACCAGCAGAGGCAGGGGAACACTGTCAACGTTCTGGGACAGTTTTCTGAGACCTGCCCATCTTACAGGCCCTGAGGCGCGGGGTACTCTCACAAGGAGTGGAAAGTTTCTAAAGATGGTGAGGGAGTACCTTGCCGACCGTACCAGCGTCCTCTGTGATTCCTCTGTGCCTTTTAATTATTGGGTATCCAAGCTGGACACTTGGAATGAACTCGCTCTGTACGCCTTGGAGGTCATGGCCTGCCCTTCCGCTAGCGTGTTATCGGAGCGTGTTTTTAGTGCCGCTGGGGGAATTACAACTGATAAGTGCACTCGCCTGTCAACTGACAATGCTGACAAGCTGAACCTTATCAAAATGAACAAGGCCTGGATAGGGCGAGACTACTCATCACCACCAAATGACAGCAGAGTAACATAAAGTCAAATCCACTGTGTTATTTCGGGAGGTCTATTCCCATGCACCGCTTCACACCCACACATGGGTATACGCTTCCTCATTTCAGCTGTTTTTTGCTCTTCTCCTTGTCCTCAGCCTCTACCACCACTATACCACCAGGGTGACAGTGGTCCGTGTTGCCAGAATTGCAAGTTCCTCCGTCCTAATTTTTGGCAGCTTTTGCTTGGAAGGCATAGGCAAAGACTATGGGAGACCCACTCCCCAATAATGGGAATAATGTTTTAATATGCTGTACTGCATGGCTCTTGTAAGGGGCATTGCAAGTTCCTCCGTCCTAATTTTTGGCAGCTTTTGTTTGGAAGGCATAGGCAAAGACTATGGGAGACCCACTCCCCAATAATGGGAATAATGTTTTTAATATGCTGTACTGCATGGCTCTTGTAAGGGGCATTAAAATCGTCTTGTTAAGCTACTGTGACCTCCAAGTCTCTTCCAAGGGTCATTGATATTGTCTTTTTATTCCAGTGGGACCTCCACGTCTATTCCAAGGGGCATTGATATTGTCTTTTTATTCCACTGTGACCTACTTGTCTCTTCCAAGGGGCATTAAAACCATTTTCTTAAGCTACTGTGACCTCCACATCTCTTCCAAGGGGCATTAAAACCATCTTCTTAAGCTACTGTGACCTCCACATCTCTTCCAAGGGGCATTAAAACTGTTATGATCTGCTACAGGGACTAAGGAAAGACAGGAGAACTGTCCCTACAATAGAACTAAACTAGATCCCTACGATGTAATGGGGAACCTGATCCTGCGATCAGACCCGCTAAAGTCCTCGGCTAGTCTGAACGAAGACCTATAGATGTGAGGGAGGGATCCCTACAAGAACTAGGGACTTGGATAAATTGGACACCTCCTAGCAGAAATAGTAGCAGTCAAAGACAAACACACAACAAAAAGCATAGAGGTCAGAAGACCTAGCAAAACTAACAGAGAACGGCAACAGAGCACCAAGCTAGCTCAAGAGTAGTAAATACAATGAAGTCCAGCAAGACCAGGAGGGCGGAGCCGGATTAAATAGGCAAAAATGGTCATGTGACCAGCAAACTAAAAAAAACCTAACAGGAGAGTTCTAACAGTACCCCCTCTTCTAAGAGGATCCTCCGGATCCCCTAGGCCCAGGCCTACCAGGAAGCCTCCTGTAAAACGCTCTGACAAGTCTGGAAGCAGAAACATCATCCGCCCTCACCCATGAGTTATCCTCAGATCCGAAACCCTTCCAAGCGACGAGATACTGCAAACTCCCTCTATACCATCTAGAATTTAGGATGCGGGAAATTTCATATTCCCCGTCCTCCACCACCGGAGGAACAGTGGCAGAGGCGTCACCATCAGACACATCAGCTTTTTTCAACAGAGAAACATGAAACACCGGGTTAATCTTCCAGGACGTAGGAACCTCCAACCTAACAGCAGATTGGTTAACTATCTGAAGCACCTTAACGGGCCCTACGAACTTGGGACCCAATTTTTTAGATGGAATCCTCAATCGCAGATTCTTAGAGGACAACCAAACCATGTCACCAACGGCAAACAAAACCTCTTGCCGTTTCCTATCAAAGTACCTCTTAGATTTTTTGCTAGCCTCCTGAAGATTACCACGCACATCCGTCCAAACTCTCTCCAAATCACCGGAAAAACTCTCCTCCTCAGGCACAGCCGAAACCAATTTGGAGAATGACCCAAAAGACGGATGTCTCCCAGAACAACAAAAAAAAGGCGAACACCCAGCAGAAGAGGATGTATGGTTGTTAAGAGCAAAGTCAGCAAGTGGCAGAAACTCAGACCACCCATCTTTATTGTCTGCCACAAAACAACGCAAGAACTGCTCAACATCCTGGTTCTTCCTTTCTGTCTGGCCATTAGACTCAGGATGATATCCAGATGAAAACGACAAATGAACTCCCAACCTGTCACAAAAGGCACGTCAAAAACGAGCCACGAACTGAGGTCCCCTATCAGAAACAATGTCAGTAGGAACACCATGTAGTCTGACAATTTCCTTGACAAAGGCCTTAGCGAGTGTCTTAGCGCAAGGCAGTTTGATGAAGGGAACCAAGTGACACATCTTGCTAAAACGGTCCACGACCACCCAGATGACCGTGAAACCTTCAGATGGGGGAAGGTCAGTAATAAACTCCATAGCCAGATGTGTCCAAGGTGCACTAGGAACCTCCAGAGGGCAAAGCAACCCCGCAGCAGGAGCATCCGAAGACTTGGATCTAGCACACACAGTACATTGGCGCACCCACTTAATGACTTCCTTCTGCCATCCAGGCCACCAAAAACTGCGACCCACAAGTCTCTTGGTCTCAGAAATTCCTGGATGACCTGCCAACCGAGACTCATGACACTCAACAAACAAATCTCTCCTAAAGGTCCTAGGCACAAACAACCTCCCATGGGGAGTGTTAGATGGGGCATTCTCCTGAGTTTTAAGAATCTCATCCTCCAAAACGGAGTCCAAAGCAGCAATCACAACACCTTCTTGTAAAATTCTCTCCTCTTCCTCCTCAACACCGACCATGGGAGAAAAGCTGCGAGATAAAGCATCCACTTTAACATTCTTGGTACCCGGGATGTAAGTAACGGAAAAATTAAACCGCGAGAAAAAAAGTGCCCACCTAGCCTGACGGGCATTCAAGCGCTTGGCAGCATCAAGATAGATCAGATTTTTATGATCAGTGAAAACCTGAATAGGAAATTCAGCACCTTCCAAGAGGTGACGCCAGTGTTCAAATGCGAGTTTAATCGCCAGCAATTCCCGATTACCAATATCGTAATTAAGTTCAGTCTCAGAAAATTTTTTTGAAAAAAAGGCACAGGGATGTACTCCATCCTTGTTTTCCTGAGACAACACCGCACCGACCCCCACCGAAGAAGCATCAACCTCAACCAAAAACGGCTTAGTCACATCAGGCTGCATAAGGATGGGAGCAGAGGTGAACCTCTCCTTTAGAAACACAAAAGCTTCAATGGCCTCAGAAGTCCACTGAACAGCATTAGCACCTTTCCTGGTGAGATCGGTTAGCGGTTTGACAATAATAGAAACATTTTTTATGAATTTTCTGTAATAATTGGCGAAACCCAAAAACCTCTGTATCGATTTCAAACCAATAGGCCTAGGCCATTCCTGCACAGCTTGAACTTTAACCGGGTCCATCTCAAAACCTTCACTGGAGATAATGTAGCCCAAAAAACGAATTCTCTGTACAGCGAACTCACATTTCTCCAGCTTAGCAAAAAGCGAATTGTCCATTAATAACTGTAATACCTCACGTACGCTCCGCCAATGAGACTCCAGATCAGGCGAATAAATCAGAATGTCATCCAAATACACAACCACATTTTTGCCGATTAAAGGTCTAAGGATGTCATTAATAAGATTCTGAAAAAATGCTGGAGCATTGGTAAGACCAAAAGGCATAACCAGATTCTCAAAATGACCCACAGGAGTGTTAAAAGCAGTCTTCCATTCATCACCCTCCTTCATGCGCAACAAATTGTATGCCCCCCGGAGATCAATTTTAGAGAACCACTTGGCCCCCACTAACTGGTTAAATAAATCAGGAATCAATGGCAGTGGGTAAGGATTGCATACAGTAATTTTATTAATCTCACGAAAGTCCAGACAAGGACGTAAACCGCCATCGTTTTTTTTTTACAAAAAAAAATCCAACAGCCACAGGAGACTTGGAAGGCCTAATGTGACCGGCGGCCAAGCTTGTCTGTATGTATTCCTCCAAAGCCTTTCTCTCAGGAATAGTAAGATTAAATAAACGACTTTTAGGAAGAGTCGCTCCAGGGACAAATTCAATGGTACAATCATAGTCTCTATGGGGAGGCAAAATTTGTGACTCCTCCTCAGAAAAACTCTCCAAAAATCCTGAATAGGTACAGGCAATTCCCCTTTATCCACATCAGCAATACGTCCGTTTCAACACTTGTCATAACACTTAGGGCTCCAGGACTTAATTTCATTGGTAGACCAATCCAGTACAGGATTGTGCAATTTTAACCAGGGTAACCCCAATATTACTGGAGAAGGCAAATTATCCAATACCACCAAATCCAAATTTTCTTGGTGAATACCATTAATAGTGAGGGGAAATTCACAGACCTTATGAGTAACACTCTTCAAGGGAGAGCCATCAACAGAAACCACAGCAATAGGGGATGACAAAGTTTTAGGTTCTAATCTAAGTTTTTCCAAGAATCCCCCATCAATCACATTCAGAGTAGAACCACAATCCACAAATACCCGAAATTCAATTAATTCATCCTGAGCAGCAGTAGTGGCAGATAGGAATACTCCCTTAGAATTTAAACAGGCAATACGGGCATAACTGACCATTTTTTTTTCTTTCTTCAAACGAAGCACACAGTTCTTAATAAAATGACCAGAATTTCCGCAATAGAAGCACAAGCCTTCAGAAAGCCTGCGATCTTTTTCCTGAGAGCGGGTGTGCCATCGCCCCAATCTCCATCGGCTCTCCATTGTCAGCACAGACCCTCTCAAGACTCGGAGATGAAATAGCAGAGGATTTGCTCTCATTAACCCTTGCACGCAGTCTCCTGTCCACCCGTATAGCTAATTGCATTGCCTTCTGCAAGTTTCCAGGTGTGGGATAAGCAATCAGTAAATCCTTAACCCTTTCACCTAGCCCTGCAAGAAACAAGCTTTTCAAAGCTGAATCGTTCCACCCCACCTGGGCAGACCACCGACGGAAGTGAGAACAATATTTTTCCACATTACCTGATCCCTGCCTCAAACGTCTCAATTCAGACTCAGCAGATGAGACAAGATCAGGATCATCATACAACAAACCCAAAGCAGAAAAAAAACTATCCACTGATCTAAAGCACGGATCACTAGGTTGGAGAGAGAAGGCCCATCCCTGAGGATCTTTGCGCAAAAGTGACATTATGAACCCTATGCGCTGTGATTCATCACCAGAGGATCCGGGTCTCAAACGAAAATACAATAAACAAGCATTTTTAAAAGAAAAAAAATCTTGTTGTTCGCCAAAAAATAAATCAGGCAGACGTACCTTTGGTTCCACAAAATGTGCTCCAGAACAGCTACTCACGTGTTGTTGGAGCTTGGCCACCTCCAGAGAGAGTCCCTGCAAGCGTTGAGCCAAATCTTGAACCGAGACCATGATGGAAAACTGGAGGTCTTTCCTTAGAGAAAATTTTTTTTTTTCTTTTAGGGCTGGACTTACTGTTATGATCTGCTACAGGGACTAAGGAAAGACAGGCGAACTGTCCCTACAATAGAACTAAACTAGATCCCTACGATGTAACGGGGAACCTGATCCTGCGATCAGACCCGCTAAAGTCCTCGGCTAGTCTGAACGAAGACCTATAGATGTGAGGGAGGGATCCCTACAAGAACTAGGGACTGGGATAAGTTGGACACCTCCTAGCAGAAATAGTAGCAGTCAAAGACAAACACACAACAAAAAGCATAGTGGTCAGAAGACCTAGCAAAACTAACAGAGAACGGCAACAGAGCACCAAGCTAGCTCAAGAGTAGTAAATACAATGAAGTCCAGCAAGACCAGGAGGGCGGAGCCGAATTAAATAGGCAAAAATGGTCATGTGACCAGCAAACTGAAAAAAACCTAACAGGAGAGTTCTAACAAAAACCTTCTTGCTAAACCACTCTGAACTCCACGTCTCTTCCAAGGGGCATTAAAATCATCTTGTTAAGCTACTGTGACCTCCACCTCTCTTCCAAGGGGCATTGATATTGTCTTTTTATTCCACTGCGACCTCCACCACTCTTCCAAGGGGCATTTATATTGTCTTTTTATTCCACTGTAATCTCCACCACTCTTCCAAGGGGCATTGATATTGTCTTTTTATTCCACTGGGACCTCTTCCACTCTTCCAATGGGCATTGGTATTGTCTTTTTAATCCACTGGGACCTCCACATATCTTCCAAGGGGCATGAAAACCGTCTTGTTAAACCACTCTGAACTCCACGTCTCTTCCAACGGCCATTAAAACCATCTTGTTAAGCTACTGTGACCTCCACGTCTCCTCCAAGGGGCATTAAAACTGTCTTGTTAAACCACTCTGCACTCCACAGCTCTTCCAAGGGGCAATGAAATGTTGTTTTTAATTACCTCTAACCTCCACGACTCTTCCAACGGGCATTGCATTTCCTACTAATTTTAGTCAGCTTTTGCTTTGCATAGGCGAACACTAAGGGGGACCCACTCCCCAATAATGGGTAGAAGGTTTTTATTACGCTGTAATCCACGTCTGTTTCATGGGGCACTGCAGTTCCTCATAATTTTTGGAAAGCCTTCCATTCACTGCTTAGGCCAACAGTGTACAGGAGACCCAGTTGCTATAAATGGAAAAAACGGTTTAGTTAAGGCCCTCTGAACTCCATATCACTTCCAAGGGGCATTGGAGTGGCTCGAAAATTTTGGTAGGCTTTTCACTCACTGTATGCCCTATAACTGTGTAGCCGAACCGCTCCTTTTAGTACAGAAACATATCCTACAAGACATGTTTGGTTGACTGGCCTGATATTGATGTGAATGGTCCCTGTTCCTCCTGCTCTTTCTCTTTTGCCACCACCTCATCCATCATTCATCACCTGAAGCTTTGTTTTAATGGAAGTCATAGAACTGGGATAGTAGCAGGAAAACATCCAGCAATCCTCGGAGGAGGTAGGATATGCGCCAAAACGCTGACCACCTCAGGAATATCTGCTGCTACATACATGCGCTTGCATTCCAAGGAACAGAAATCTAAGGAGATGGATGGCCTCATGATCATGAATTATTTACTCGTTGTGTAGGAGACTGACCACTGCTGCTGTCTACCTTCTGAACTTTGTGTTGAAGCCTGATTAACCCAGGACCCGCAATCCTCTATGTCTGGAGGACGTGTTGCATCCCAGTGTCCAACTGTGTCCCAACTTCCACAATATTAACCCAGTGTGAAGGCGTCAGTGAGATGGACCATCCCTAGCCACATTCACTTGTCCATGTGTTTGTGGTTAGGCTGTCCTTCCGGGCGGCTGGGGACTGAGTATGGACACCCGGCCGCCCCCTGGCGGCTGGGGACCAAGCGTGGACACCCGGCCGCCGGGCGGCTGGGGACTGAGTATGGATACCAGGCCGCTGACGCAGCCATGACGTTGTGGCCAGATTCCGCCTCCACATGTCTAAAAGGCCCAATTTTAAGTGCAAGCAAGCAGTATGGTATTGCAGCCTGGGGGTGGGTGAGTGGCAGGCTGCATACTTGCGCTTGCATTGCAAGGAATGGGGGAGGTAAAATTGAACACTGCCCTGAGACAAGAACTTGAATGGGGATAGTTGCTAGTCTGCAATGACAGGTGCAGGGCGGGAGGCATCTTCGCATGTGCCCTGAACAGGGGGTTGGCGTGCATACACTACAGCGGAATAGGCTGCCCCTCCCACTAAATGCACTGGAGAGGGCACAGGTAATGTTTTGGTATGCGTGCTTGTGTATAAGGCACACCGGGACAAATAGGGGTGGCTGGAGACCGAGTATGGACACCCGGCCGCCCCCTGGCGGCTGGGGACCAAGTGTGGACACCTGCCTCCGGCGGCTGGGGACTGAGTATGGATACCAGGCCGCCGACGCCGCCATGTCAAGGTGGCCGACATCTGCCTCCACAAGCCTAAAAGGCCTCATTTCAAGTGCAAGCAAGCTAGCAGTATGGTATTGCAGCCTGGGGGTGGGCGGGTGGCAGGCTGCACACTTACGCTTGCATTCCAAGAAAACAAAGCAGATGATAACTTCTATCATCATCATCATGCTCCTCACCTTGGCACTCTCAACTCCCCTGATGGAGAAACCAGGGCCTACCGGAGGAGTCTGGTTGTCTGGTGGGCTCGTCCAATGCTGCCCTAAAGCAGGCCAGGCTAAGAAAAGTGTGGGTAAGGTTACCGTGACAAAATAGTGGCGGCTAGGGATTGAGTATGGAGACCTCGCTGCCGAAGCAGCCATGAGGTAGTGGCCAGCTTTGGCCTACTCCAAACTAAAAGGCACCATTTCAAGTGCAAGCTAGCAGTATGGTATTGCAGCCTGGGGGTGGGTGGGTGGCAGGCTGCACACTTACGCTTGCATTCCAAGAAAACAATGCAGATGCTAACTTCTATCATCATTATCATTCTCCTCACCTTGGCACTCTCAACTCCTTTGATGGAGAAGCCAAGGCCCACTGGAGGAGTCTCTGGTTGTCTGGTGGGCTCATCCAATGCTGCCCTAAAGCAGGCCAGGCAAAGAAAAGTGTTGGGAAGGTTCCCCGGACAAATAGTGGCGGCTGGGGACTGAGTATGGAGACCTCGCCGCTGACACAGCCATGAGGTAGTGGCCAGCTTCGGCCTCCTCCAAACTAAAAGGCCCCATTTCTAGTGCAAGCTAGCAGTATAGTATTGCAGCCTGCAGGTGGGTGGGTGGTTGGCTGCATATTTGCGCTTGCATTGCAAGGAATTGGGGAGGTACAATTGAACACTGCCCTGGAACAATGACTTGCACGGGGATAGTTGCAAGTCTGCATCTTCTGATGCGGCAAGGATCAATTCTGATGGGCACACTTTTAGGCAGTGACCTGGGAGTCACAGATGCTTCCAGGGGTCTTCCCCATGCTGTCTCCATGTCTTATCAGCAATGTATGCTTGTGTCACACACCACATGGCCAGATAAGGTTGTAAAATGTTAAAATTACATTTCCCGGTGAATGCATTTGTCACAGTTGAAAGCAATACAAAAGTGCAAAAACGCATAAAAAATGCTACTTGTGAACATAGCCCAAGGTGTGGAGGAGTAATTTTGTTTTTGGTTTTTTATTTTACCTTATACACAAGTCTTTACCCTGGAAAAGAAATTCCTTAACATATGTCACAGGAAAAAAGTTTCAGTTTCATTTTTGAACGTTTTATTATGAGCCTGTAAAAGTGGCTTAATACCTCTGATGACGTTGTTGACAGCAGTGACCTGGGGGTCAGAAATGCTTCCTTGGGCGATCCCCATGCTGTCCCCATGTCATCTGAGCACTGTCACTATCATTTTGGGCACTTTTTAGGCTTTCTACAGACTGCCGGGGGTGCGGCCGCAAAAATGCTCGGGTCTCCCATAGACTAACATTGGGCTCGTTGCTCTGGTCGAGCACCCGAGTATCACGGCGAGCTCGGCCCAAGATGTGGAGGAGTATTTGTTTTTTGGTTATTTATTTTACCTTATGCACAAGTCTTTACCCTGGAAAGGATGTTCCTTAACACAGGAAAACAGTTTCAGTTTAGTTTTTGAACGTGTTATTGTGAGTCCGTAAAAGTGGCTTAATACCTCTGACCACGTTGTTAACAGCAGTGACCTTGGGGTCAGAAATGCTTCCTGGAGCGATCCCCATTGTGTCCCCATGTCATTTGAGCACTATCACTAGCGTTTTGGGCACTTATTAGGCTTTCTACAGACTGCCGGGGGTGCCGCCGCAAAAATGCTCGGGTCTCCTATAGACTAACATTGGGCTCGTTGCTCGGGTCGAGCACCCGAGTATTACGGTGAGCTCGGCCTGAGCTTCGAGCACCCGAGCATTTTAGTGCTCACTCAACACTAGTTACGAGTATAGCAAGTCCGATTATTTCACTACTCGCTCATTCCTAACTATAACTGCAATGCTTTCACTTACCATAACAGGGAAATGTGCATGGAAGTTATAATTTTCACTAATACAAGTTTTAGCTTTCAAATCATAATAATTAAAAATGCAGAGAAAGTGGGATAATTCCTTATCATTAAGTATTCTGTCTGTAATGTGTAACGATTTCACCCATATGTCTTAGGATGCAGTGATTGATAGCTCAATTGTCCAGTCTGGTGCAGTGGCGTGCTGAGCTGTCTGTGCAGTGATTGACAGCTCCGTTGTCCAGTCTAGTGCAGGGGCGTGCTGAGCTGTCTATATTTTTGTTGACAGCTTTGCCATCCAATCTGAGTCTGGGAGGTGCCGAGCTCCCTTCAGGTGTTCTCTGTTCCAGTGATTACTTAGCTACTTAACTGTGCTGTCTGGCCCAGATAGCTGTCAGTCACAGCTTTCAGCTCTGTGTGACTTGTTCCTCTGTGCTTTGTTCTAGGCATTCTGATACTTTGTTGCTGGACCCTGGCCTTTCCAATTGACTACCCATTTGTACTAACCCTTTTGCTCTGATCTGCTCTCTTCTTTGTATTCTGACCTTGGACCATTACCTGACTACGCCTTTGTCCCGTCTTTCTGTTTATGATGTACCATCTTGACTATTGACCTCGGACTACTTGACTATCCCGACTCATGGCTTGTCCGTGAGAAGTTACTCAGTGTCACACAAATACTACATGACCAAGTGAAGTATAACAAGAAGAGAACCATGGAATGATAGGTCCAAAATAGACAAAATAATTTTTCATAAAAAACCTTTATTCTGAAGTTTATGGTTATGTGGCACTACATGCACAAGCATGACCGCACTGTAGGGCCAAACACAAAATGCAAAACATACATTATTTTAACTATCACACTACAATCCTTGTGCTGGACTCAACATCAAAGGAAAATTATAGCTAGAAATGAAGAACAGGTAACTGACAGGTATGCACCATATGTATGGATGTTAATACATATATTAGGTCCATGACATCATAACCAGTAACAAGAAATAATTTTATACCTGCATTATTGGTCCAGCTGCGTGAATGGTACCGTGCTTTACAGCTCCGACGCGCATTTCAGACATACGTCCTTCGTCAGGGAGTAGCGTCCATATGAACTGGTGCTTTTAAAAATACTGTTGTGGCCAATAGGACGGTAACAGACCGCCCAAACAATCAACGAGTGCAGCGACCCACAACCCGAAAGGGGCGGGCACCAACAGATCAAATGACAGTCAATGAAAACAGGCGAAGTTCTGTACCTGCGCATGCGCCATGAGGAGGGACCGGAAGTCGCTGGCGACACGTCATGCACCAGCTGACGTCAAGAAAACCATGTGGAACGAGTCACCTGATGCATTGAGATACGGAGCCAGCAACTCTCCAGAGCACAGATGGCGCATGCGCAAAACATCAGTCGGTAACCATGGGCACCAGATAAACAACATAATATGTCTCCAACGATTAAAATGTAGAACTTGTAAGTCGGTAATACCAGGAGGAGAAGAAAGAAGAGAGAAGAAACACAGAGAGATACAAATACAATCATATATATAACTATCCATTACATGTAATGGGACCCTAAAATAAAAAAATAAAAAAATGTAAGATTAGATATGTATATTTATATATATATAAAGTGCAATCAAAGAGGTGCAATATGGTGCAAAATTCATGACTGAACAGTAATGTCCAAGAAAAGTGCATATGTGCAATAAATCTAAATACAGATGTGTGCATATATATAATAATTACATAAATAACACCATTGCCAATAATGAATATGTAGAAATAAATGTGTTGTGTGCCTACACTATATACACCTACCCCATACACATTACCATAGGACTACAATATGCACACAGAAAATAAATACACAAAATCACAATTACACCGACAACCATAACAGATGAATACAATACATATATAATATATAATAATGAGTGTACAATAATTCATAATATGATCATATATAAAAAATATAAAAAAATATATACAGTATATATATATATATATATATATATATATATATATATATATATATATATATATATATATATATATATACACTGTAATGCAGTGGCTTGCTGCATTACTAAAATGTCCAGGGGGTGTGTTTTGGCTGACCACGTACCTCCCCTTCAGGTGACTGATCACATGACTGTGACATCATCACAGGTCCTGTGCGCACAGAAGTATATAGAAATTCTGGTGGTTTTTGAAACATAGTAGAAGCCTGGTCCCTGTGTCTGGGACACCATTAGCCTTGAGAGGCAAGAGGCCTGGTCCCTGTGTCTGGGACACCATTAGCCTTGAGAGGCAAGAGGCCTGGTCCCTGTGTCTGGGACACCAGTAGCCTTGGAAGGCAAGAGGCCTGATCCCTGTGTCTGGGACACCAGTAGCCTTGGAAGGCAAGAGGCCTGGTCCCTGTGTCTGGGACTCCAGTAGCCTTGGAAGGCAAGAGGCCTGATCCCTGTGTCTGGGACACCATTGGCCCTGGAAGGCACGTGGCCTGGAGACCACGTCTCGGGAGTCTTAATCCACAGCTGTGGCAGAACAGAGCTGATAGAAGCAGCTAAGACCCGGCAAAGTTAAATCGGTGCTTTAAATGAATATTGATGTTGTACCTTGCTTAAGTCTGTATCTGAAGCCAAGCGGGCATAGCTGCCACTGAAAAGGCTCTAGGTTATTACATGTGTAACATTCCTGTTAGCCACTGAGATGGACTATGTTATAAGCAGTTTATGATGTGTAATAAACTGCTGGACTTCATATTACCGGAAAATGTTGCATGTGAGCTTTAATTGACCCGGAGAAGTGAGTGCCCCTCAACATGATCATTAGCGCTACCTTACAATTGGTTGGACAATGCGGGCAACTGCAGCCTGGTTGCAAGGGGTAACGGCACAGGACGACGAACGTGGATGCAAGCATCTGGCTGTAACTTGGCGGGGTTACGAAAATTGTCATCGCACTCAAACCTGGTTTGCTGTGGCTTGGCTGGGTCACGAAGATTAAAGCATCTGGCTGTAACTTGGCGGGGTTTTGAAAATTGTCATCGTACTCAAACCTGGCTTGCTGTGGCTTGGTGGGGCCACGAAGATTTTCCGGGGAGAGCGGCGTGAAGTGTCTAGTGTGAACAGCGTACCGTGATTGGCTATGAATGGAGCAGTATCCCCAGATGGAATGGAGAAGTGGTTGGACGACCGGGTGCAATCGCTCTTCACCAAAATGGAGTGTCCTGAAAAAATGCAGGAGCAGATAAAAATGGCTGTGAAAGGAGCAGCAAATGAGACTGAAGCTATTGAGCGATTAAAGTGCCTGTCAAAAGCGCAGCAGCAGGAATTTGAGAAACAGCAACAGGACTCGCAGCAGGCATTTGAGAAACTACATCAGGACTTGCTGCAGGAACGGCAGGAGATGTTGGACAGAAGGGCAGCAGCGGACCACTACTTGAGTTCTCCGGTAGCACCGGTGCTGTCCCAGAGTGCTCGGGGAGGTGGTAAGAGATGTTGTGAACTGGGTCCCTAGACTATCACGTGGTTTTTTTTTTTAAAAAACCCTACAGGTGTGGTTGTCCAAAAGGGGGCAGAGTCTCAAAAGAGGGTGGAGCATAGAATACCA
This sequence comes from Phyllobates terribilis, assembly GCF_046119375.1. NCBI lineage: Eukaryota > Metazoa > Chordata > Amphibia > Anura > Dendrobatidae > Phyllobates > Phyllobates terribilis. The sequence continues at coordinate 257,722,922 of NW_027362764.1, forward strand.
AAGTTGATTACTGATCATATGTTGGTACCGCCTAAAAATGACAATTCAACCATTGATAACTGGGTAGCTACAGTAGAAGGGGTTGACATCAAAGTGGGGGGTGACTTGTTGGCCCACAATACCATGGTAAGTGACACAGACCCCACAATTGATGGTGACACTGCGAAAGTAGAAAGAGAGTTCAGTCAGGAGGAGCTAAACGAGGTGAGAACGTCCCCCTCTCGTCGTTGAAGGCGCAAGGGCCACAAAAAAGTTGCTCCTGTAGCCTTTGCTGAAAGGGTAAATAAAGAAAATGCAATGCTGTGTGCTTTTATTCTGAGCATGGATCCTCCTTTAGAAGCAAAGGAGATCAGGATGGAAGAGGAGGTGACATTGCCAGTAGCAACCTCCGGTACAGTATCAGACAACAAAGAATATCAGGAGGAAGAGTGGGATGCAGTTCTGCAGATTCGGTACAAGCAGGATGATCTACTGAGACAAAAGGATCTGGAACCGACAGCCCTGAAGGGGGCGCTGAAAGAGGAGGTGGCCAATCATGTCCAAGAGCTGGAGCCTATCAGGCAGCAGTATCAGAGTGACGTGCAGCAACTAAGGAAAAACATGGAGAACGTGTCACAGGACCAGCTGAACCTGGAGTCTGAACGGCAGAAAATAAACCATGTTGTGAGGAACTTGCAGCGAGAACTAGAGGAAAGCAGTGAGGAAATCAACAAATGGAAGGAAATGTTCCAGAAAAATAAAGAGGACCTACGCAAAACCAAAGAGGAGGTTTTTCAGTTGAAGCTTGAGAAAGTGGAATATGAAGATGAGCTGTACAAGAAGAAAAATCATCTCTCCCTGGTGCAGTCAGAGCTGATGCAGGAGAAGCAAAGGCTGGATGAGGGTCTACACCAGAGGGATAGGGAGCTATCTGCCTTAAAAGGGGAGCTGAAGGATGAAGTGTCTGGACGTAATCAAGACCTAGAACAACTGCGCAAACAATTCAACCGGGAGCTGTGTGAATCCAAGAAGGAGTATTATGAACACATGAGGGAGCTGCAACAATTCCAAGACCAAGTAAAGTCTCTAATGCAGGAGAAGGAGCAGCTAGAGGACTCTCTGTACCAGTGAGACTGGGAGCTATCCGCCCTGAAAGGGGCACTAAAAGATGAAGTATCTGGTCACGACCGTGAAGTAGAAAAGATGCATGGAAAATTCAGTAGGGAACTGCAACAAACTAAGAGAGACTATAAGGATCTCCTTAAGGTTAAGGAAAAACTAAAGGATGGTAAGGTGGATGCAGAGCACATGTGCCAAGTGATTGAGACCACTCTACAGGACACCTGTGATGAGAATGATGATCTCCGCAGAAAGATCCTAGGACTGGAAGCTCAGATGAAGGAGCTGAAGATGCTATGTGATGATCTCCAGAGGGCAGAGACGTGCCTTAAGGAAAGAATTGGCAGGATGGAAGCTGAGGGGAAAAAGATGGAGGATTCTATCGGGGAAAGGAAGTATAAAGCAAATGCCTCCTCGAATAATGCGAGCTTGGATGATTCGGTGGATGTCAGAGCCGAGATCAAGGAGCTCAAGGAGACGCTACAAGCCCATTTGAAGCAAGAGAAGCTTGAGAGACTGGCTGTCGAGAGCCGAGTAGTCACATTGGAGACTGAGAGGTCTGAGAGAATTCTGCTGATAAAGGAGCAGTTGAAGCAGGAAGAGCTTCAGAGATGGGTTGCTGAGAGGCGAGTAGCTGAGCTAGAGGAAGACGTTGTCGAGCTCAAAGGTCGCCTGGCAAAGTACCAATCAGTGAACAAGGCCTCCTTGGAGAAGGAGAAGGGCAAACAAATTGCACTTAATCCTTTAAACCATGAGAAGGTGGACCTGAGTAGAGCTGAGAGAGTGTTAAAAGAAGATAAGTATGGAATAGAAGTTGTCAAGATAAGAATTCTTGAGAACATAGCTGTGAGTCAGCTCAGGGGAAGCATACAGGGTGAAGAAGCTGAAAGTCAGTTGTCCCTGAAACCTGAGCCAGATGATCGTTTGGAAACCACTGGTGAGACAGAAACGTCTCGGTACAAGTGCCTCATAGATGTACCCGAAGATTTGAGAAAAGAATGCACCAGAGAGTCAGTACATGAAGAGTTTAAGTAGGCCGTGGGAGCCTGTAAGGTGTACTCGACCTCAGAAGCTAAACAGCTGGTGGTCCTGTCAACAACCGAAGTCACAGTGAAGAGGGTGGCTATCCTTAGTGACATACACTGGCGATGTGTTCGCACGAAGCGGTTTGTCGGGTTGAAGATGGAACAAGCCATTAGACAACTGGAGCTTATAAGAAAAGCTCAATGTCGGCGGGAAGAAGTCATCCAGGTGCCTCATGCTCTGGTAAGAAAGCTCATTGGGAGAAATGACCGAACTATGCAAATGATGGTAAAGAAGTCTGGTGTGATAAAAATAAGCAGTCCACATGATCATCAGGACTGGATACCGGATGAAGACAGCATGGTGTCATTCTCTTCTGTAGGCACAGAAGAAAATCTTGCATGTATACGAATGCTGATGGAGTACCGAGAGACCTACCTGCGAGAGGTAGAACAGTTGAATCTCGCCAGACTGCGAATAGAAAGACAGCGTCGCCTGCGTAGCAGAAGATGGCAGTCGTCTATAAATTGTGAGACCAGACAGAGAAAGGGCCCCCTAAATAATAGAACAGCTACAGCAGAAGTTAGAGTCATTTCAGGATGTCCTGAGGGTAATGGGCGTGGGTTTAGAGGTAGTGAGACCTCCAGTAACTCAGGTCTGAGAGGGCCATGCAAGCATCCCAATAGAGTACGAGACAGTTCGGAGTCGGACCGGACCTTAGATACAAGCGCAAGTGAGTCGCACTGCTGTATTGACCGCTGGGAGCGGGGGAGGTCTGACAAGGTTACGACTAGGAAATGTGACTTGACGAAGTTGGAAACAATGACGGATGGTAGGTCCCTAAGGAATGGGCTAATGTTGATGACTAATGTTCCAGGGGCTGAGCAGCGCAAATGTCCAGTACATGGTCTCTGTGTGAACTGCGAGTTATAATGTGATTGTGTATATTATGTGTTCAACCCCACAAGTTTGAACAGTGGGGGGGGGGTATGTAAGGCAATGGCTTGCTGCATTACTAAAATGTCCAGGGGGTGTGTTTTGGCTGACCACATACCTCCCCTTCAGGTGACTGATCACATGACTGTGAGATCATCACAAGTCCTGTGCGCACAGAAGAATATATAAATACTGGTGGTTTTAGAAACAGAGGAGAAGCCTGGTCCCTGTGTCTGGGACACCATTAGGCTGGAGAGGCAAGAGACCTGGTCCCTGTGTCTGGGACACCATTAGCCTTGAGAGGCAAGAGACCTGGTCCCTGTGTCTGGGACACCATTAGCCTTGGAAGGCAAGAGGTCTGATCCCTGTGTCTGGGACACCGTTGGCCCTGGAAGGCACGTGGCCTGGAGACCACGTCTCGGGAGCCTTAATCCACAGCTGTGGCAGAACCGAGCTGATAGAAGCAGCTAAGACCCGGCAAAGGTAAATCAGTGCTTTAAATGAATATTGATGTTGTACCTTGCTGAAGTCTGTATCTGAAGCCAAGCGGGCATAGCTGCCACTGAAAAGGCTCTAGGATATTACATGTGTAACATTCCTGCTAGCCACTGAGAAGGACTATGTTATATGCAGTTTATGATGTGTAACAAACTGCTGGACTTCAAATTACCGGAAAATGTTGCATGTGTGCTTTAATTGACCCGGTGAAGTAAATGCCCCTCAACATGATCATTAGCGCTACCTTACAACACATATATGAATACAAAAATACACAATACACCATGGACGCACACCGAAAACCAATACACGTGTGTGCCTACATTTTATACAATCGCCCAAATATATCATATGAGACAATATAATTAAATACTATACCATATAAATTCATTAAAATCAGTATACATGATTGAGACAGACATCAAGGGACCACACACATAATGTATTAGAACAAATGTAAATATTATATAAAAAGTTAAAAAAAAATTTAAGTGATTTAGTTAGTAAGCACACTAATATTTGTGGACTTGATAATCTGTGGGTCCGAATATGGTCATTTGTTTGTGCTGCTACATCCAGTGTTTTTTGTATCATGACCAAGTGAAGGTCTAACTACATTAAAAGTTTATTCTAAAAAGAGGGGGGAGTTAAATGATAATGGGGCGCATACCCAACAGTTGGCATTTGTAATGCTCGTATCAGAGACTTTTAAGTCACTCCTGACACCAGTGTTCTGGTAGAACTACAACTGAAGCACTCCTAGTAGGTCAAAGGAGCCGCAGGCTGAAACATATGTGGCTAGCCAGGTAACCAATCATCCAAGATTTTCATTCTAAGCATGATGTGCAATTTGTCTACCATGTGTGGATAATGTCTGTGAAAATGGTTCCTGGCTACTGATGGGGTTTCATTACTTGCCAAAAATTCATATTATAAATCTGTGATTCCAGAAGAGCTCCATGCAACATTAATAAATGGAAGGAAACTGTAATTTTAAAGGAGAAAAAGAGAAAAATTAACTACAATAAATATTACACCATATAGCCACATTAATAGCTGAGGTCAAATTGGGTATATTTACTACGATACTGATCACTACTTTAGGATGTTCAACTAATAAAATGAAAAAGTGCAAAAACACATCTAAGCATTTTCGTCAAGTTTTTGACGCATTTTTGGGTGAATAAAACTAACTTGATTAAACATATATTGTAGACAAATCACACAAGTAATCCGCACTAAAAAATGTGGCAAAAAAATACTTAAATTGCAGTTGAAAATGCTACACAAATGCTGCAAAAACACTGAAAAATATCCATTTTGAATGCAGTGCTTTGCTGCCAAGTGAAAAAAAAAAGTTGCAAAAATGCAACTTGTGAACATAGCATTAATGTGCAGAATTATTATACAACTAATTGAAAAACATCATGTTTCCCATCTCAGTTGTTTATTTTCATCTGTTTCATCTGCCTCTGTTATCACACCCCTATATCTTAGCAAGTGCTGCATCTCTCTGTAAGACTCTTCACAAATTTTGACTTTTCAGATAAATATTTATTTTTGCCCATTCTGCCCGAGGAAAACGAGCTGCATAATAATTCTGCACATCTTGATGAAGGGTGTTGATGTCCTCAGGCCTCACCCTCCCTCGTTACACAAGTACAAATCACCTGATCTGCTTCATCCAATAAGCCTTCAAGTTTAAACAGCTTGGAGTTGGAAAATCTGCAGAAAAAGGATGACGGCCAAAATACTCACGTGCCTAATAATTCTGCATACAGTGTATATTTAAGAGAACCTAACAGGAGCTTTGGCTCCTTAAACCACCACTATGACCGTACTGTCCTTCCTTCTCTTAAAAAAAAGCAGTCATTAGACAAATCAGACTCTGATCTTTGATTAAAAAAAGAGATTTCAAGATTGCATGCACCATATGCTAACATCTGTATGCGGTGAAGGAAGCAGAGACGCAGAGCAGACAAATCAATCTGGCTGTTCCCTAATCCCACCCAAACTCGCTTGATTAATACCTTTGAGGACAGGACTTGTGAGGATGTACCTGGTCCTCCATTACATCAAGTATTCTACATCATCGGTTGAGACTAGAGGGACCAAATGCCATCTTACTGGTTCTCTTCCACTTGGATAAAATCATATTTTTTTATAATTATACTGTATATTCAACTGATTTAGAACAACCATTGGAACATAAATATCATATGAGGAAAGCAAAACTGTCTTTACTAAAGCAACTGCTTAATATCATTAGTCATCATGTGTAATCTTTCCATTGCTCTACTTCCAGCCATAAAGCTGCATTATCACATTTACTATTGTATGCATTTCCAGACCTGATATTGCTCCGTTGTTTCTGTTAATGCAATATTGCTTGTACACTCTAATGATGCGGATCTCATGGTACATAGAACTGTTCTATTTTCACAGCTGCTAAGATTTGTGATAATTAGTAGCATATGGACCTCTGGGAAAGATACCTTTTGCATCTGGTGATCCTTAGAGGCCCGAGAATGAATGTTTAATGGCTTTCAAACCTCATATTGTAATTATGATTTCCATTTCACACTCTCCTAATTCCATTGGTAATATCTCAGTAAGTCAGCAAGTGTCAGCTGTATGGAACACATAACACATGCCAAACTGGTGTAAAACCTGTCCTGTCTCTTTCCATGTGGAAGGCACTGCAGGATGATTGTCTAGGACGTTAATTCTTTTTACCCAACCATTGAACTTTCGTAAGGGTTGAGGTATAAATCTACTTACAAGGCACCCTAAGTAAAGGAGATCATAACGTTTTGGGAATTATACCTAATACTTATTTCTTCATTTAACCTAAAGAGTGCGTGCACAAATAGCAAGTAATAAATTATGGTACTTTTGTTATTCTTGGACTAAGCATAATACAACACTTTTCCTCTTATTAGCACAGTATATATACGATACTGCATTTTAAAATGCTTTTTTTAACCCTCACATAGGATCTGGAGATTTGTTTCAATTAGTGGAACTGGATGTATATGGTCTCTTCTGGGAGAAGCAGTGATATGTAGTCAGGGGCTGGCTGGCAAATTTTGGTCTGGGGGGCAAGCACACAGCAGCAGCCCATGAGCAGCGGTCCATCCTTATTATGCTTACGAAGCTGTATAGTTACCGAAAAAAGCAGCATTTAAATTGCATAAAAACACAAAGCAAACAAAAACACTGCAAAATGCATGACATCATTTCAGGTGGGTGCAAAAAATTAACATAATGCACAGCAATGTAAAAACAACATTGCTGTGCATGTGTTCAGTGTTTTGTTTCTTTTAACTGCTTCAGGGTTCGGAAACTGTGAAGAAGTTAGAAGACGTGACACACTCTTTTTTCGCCAAAGTCACTCTCCATTATAGTGTAAAATGAAAAGAAAAGACACAGGTGGATCCACTGCACAAAATGACTGCGAAGCTACCAGTGAAGCCACTTGCAGAAAAAATACTTCCGGGTGTTTTCCTGAAGTGGTTTTGCCTAGAAAAACTCGGCTGAACAGGATCGTCTGGCTCACATACCCATTAGTTTTTGTTTTCACACACTGCCAATGAGTCGTACACTGTCATGATTCTCTGCTATCACCAGCGAGAGCAGGTGGTCAACAGATCACAAGTGTGTGATTTTTTAGTTGCAGTAAAATGCCGACTAGATTGTCATCTGCTTCTCTCAAAGTTCAACTGAGAAAAGCGCTTGAGACTCTAGTTGAAATGTGAACGCAACTATGAAAATTCTACATTTGCTTTTACTATGCTGGGAATAGAGGGGAATCCTCACAGTGTGCGTATACAGAAGAGGATCAAACAACGCTGGATACTGGAGAAGATGGTGGAAGGTGAGCATATTAACACACTGACAGTACACTATCTACACATTTAGGGCTTTTTCACACATGAATGCTCTCATGAGAGAACATTCGACCATCAGACCCCAGCCTAAGGGTTGTTCACGTTACAGTTGCAGTAATCAGCCAAGTGAATACATGTGTAAAAAAAAAAGAAAAAAACATGAAAAAAGGAATTGAAAGATTCCGCCCTTCAGAGCCACAAATTGCAGTGGTCAGACGTAGTACAAATGCTTCTGCATTACCATCTTTAAGCCAGGGATACATTTTTAGAAGTGCAATAAAGCAGGGTGCGCTGTGCATTTCCATATTCATAAAAAAGCAAATACAGGTGCTTCTCACAAAATTAGAATATCATCATAAAGTTAATTTATTTCAGTTCTTCAATACAAAAAGTGAAAACTCATATATGATATAGAGTCATTGCAAACAGAGTGATATATTTCAAATATTTATTTCTGTTAATGTTGATGATTATGGCTTACAGCCAATGAAAACACAAAAGTCATTATCTCAGTAAATTAGAATAATTAACAAAAAACACCTGCAAAGGCTTCCAAAGCATTTAAAAAGGTCCCTTAGTCTGTTTCAGTAGGCTCCACAATCATGGGGAAGACTACTTACTTTAAAGAAGGAGGGTAAGCCACAAACCGTCATTGCTAAACAAGCTGGCTCTTTACAGAGTGCTGTATCCAAGCATATTAATGGAACGTTGAGTGGAAGGAAAAAGTGTGGTAGAAAAAGGTGCACAAGCAACTGGGATAATCGCAGCCTTGAAAGGATTGTTAAAAAATGGCCATTCAAAAATTTGGGTGAGATTCACAAGGAGTGGACTGCTGCTGGAGTCATTGCTTCAAGAGGAACCACTCACAGACGTATCCAGGACATGGGCTACAAGTGTCGCATTCCTTGTGTCAAGCCACTCATGACCAATAGACAATGCCAGAAGCGTCTTACCTGAGCCAAGGAGAAAAAGACCTGGACTGTTGCTCTGTGGTCCAAGGTGTAGTTTTCAAAGGCGGTGAAGGTAGAGATACACGTCCGCGCCGCTGAAAAATCCTCAAATCAGGAACATATAATAAAATCCTTGTTTATTGGTAAATGCCGACGTGTTTCTGGGTGTTCCACACCCCTTCATCAGGGCACCAACAGATATATCTGTTTTCAGAAGAAAGTAAATTTTGCATTTCATTTGGAAATCAAGGTTCCAGAGTCTGGAGGAAGAATAGAGAGGCGCACAATTCAAGCTGCATGAGGTCTAGTGTGAAATTTCCACAATCAGTGATGGTTTGGGGAGGCATGTCATCTGCTGGTGTAGGTCCACTGTGTTTTCTCAAGACCAAAGTCAGCACAGCCGTCTACCAGGTAATTTTAGAGCACTTCATGCTTCCCTCTGCCGACAAGCTTTTTGGAGAAGGAAATTTCATTCTCCAGCAGGACTTGGCACCTGTCCACACTGCCAAAAGTACCAATACCTGGTTTAAAAACAACAGTATCACTGTGCTTGATTGGCCAGCAAACTCGCCTGACCTTAACCCCATAGAGAATCTATGGGGTATAGTCAAGAGGAAGATGAGAGACATCCGACCCAACAATGCAGACAAGCTGAAGGCTGCTATCAAAGAAACCTGGGCTTCCATAACACCTCAGCAGTGCCACAGACCGATCGCCTCCATGCCACACCGCATTGATGCAGCAATTGATGCAAAAGTAGGCCAACATTTCAGATTTTAATGACATTTTTTTAAGCTGTCATTAAAAAGTATTCTAATTTACTGAGATAATGACTTTTGTGATTTCATTGGCTGTAAGCCATAATCATCAACATAAACCGAAATAAAAACTTGAAATAGATCACTCTGTTTGTAATGACTTAGAATAATATATGAGCTTCAATTTTTATATTGAAGAACTGAAATATTGTACGTGTAGAAAGCGCTTATCAGGCTACTCACTACCAGTGGCAGCGTTTTTTTGCAGAGGGAACCACTGATGTCCATAGTAGGGGTACTAAAATAAATGAACTAATTTATGGTTAAAAATCGCGCTAGCGGTAGTGAAAAGAAATCGGGAGATAGTATATTGAATTGAGTTAAAATCCTTTTTATTAGTATGGATGGTTGAAGTAAAAACTAGATAAGTTACAAGGTTAAAAGGTAGGTGTAATAAATAGTTAAATATTTAAAATGGCAATAGTATAATCATTAATTGATGGTTTCCAGGATGAAGATGATTCCCACCAGGAGGTAGTTGTTGTTGATGCTTGGAAGGTGGAGTATACCAGGTCGAGAGAGAACGGGTGTTAGGGTGCAATAGTATAGTATAGTAGTATCAGTATTTAAGTATATTCCTCTTTATAGCACTTGTAGTCGTTTGTTTGGCGTAGTAAGGAGCCTGTGGTAGGTTGATACCTGTAGTCAAGACGAGATTTAGTTAGGACTATGGTTGACTAGTCTAAGGTTTATAAATAGTAGAGGTAAACTATTACCTGCTATTGGACTGTTACTCGACAGATGTCAGGAATGACGATGTGCGGCTATGCACTTGGGCCGTAATCCACACAGATACTGTGGCTGGGATGGGTGGCCCGGAAGGTTTTTTAATACTCCTGAGGATTAAAATGAAATGGGGTTGGTAGTATTATTAATGTTATTTGAGTAATGAGATAGTAGGGTTAGGAACTTACCCTAGGGGGAACTATCCTGTATCGGATGTTGCTTGTTAGAATCCTTTCTATGAGGGATGCAACAGGAGGCTCTGGATTGTATCTGTCTCTATTTAGGAGATGCAGCAGGGGGCTCTAGTTGCCGAGCGATAGGAGGCGTAATGGCGCCTGAGTGTACTCGGCGTCCTGAATATAGATAGGGGGAAAAGGTTAAGAACTGTGTTATATGGGAATGATCTACAGATTGTTGTAGGCCTGATTGTTTACCTAGTATGTTTACCTTGTTTGTGGCCCGAGTGGGCGATAATCAGTCACCTTCTTTTATGTGGCTGGAGGCCTTAATAGAAGGCAAGTGCTGCAAATAGTTCCAACGGTATGGTGGGTGCAGCAGGAGGCTCTGACTGGGTAATCTATTGATTAGGTAGTGGTAGGTCTTTATCTGGATACTCTGGTGCAGCAGGGGACTGGCTGCAGGAGGCTCTGCCTAGGTAACGCATAATCAAGGAGGCTGTGGTAGGGCTAGAGGCTCTAGCGGCAAGCTGCGGAGTAGGTTTCCAGGCAGGGTCTGTACTCATGGAAAGTCCGGTTTCCAGGTAAGTTCTCTACTGGTGTGGAGTCAGGCAGACCGCGTGTCCTGGGCTTCTGCCGGGGGTAAAGTGGTAAATGGAGTGTGGTTTCGATCTTAGCAGTTGTGTGAGCTGTAGGCAATGGGAGCCGTGGCCCAAGGTACTTACGGTCCGAAGTCCCGCGGGGATGTCAGAAGGTGACAGAGCCCAGAGCGAGAGCAGAGTCCCGGCCGGTGACCGCCGCTGCTCGCGTACTTCCGGGTGGGTGGAGCGGGAGAGGAGAGGGCGTGTTTTCGTTTGAAAGCGCGCGAGAGGGGCGGAGTAATGCGCTGACACGGGAGATGCAGCGTGTGCTCAGTGCGGAGGCCTGTGGGCGCCTTCTCAGCTGGGTCAGTGTAATCCAACGCGTTTCGACAGCTAACGGCTGTCTTCATCAGGGATAATCTGGCCCAGTGGATAGAGTCCTTTATATACCCGAGGGTAATGACGTCATGGCAGCGGTTCGTTGTTAGTGGCGTTGTCATGGTAACTATTAGTCATTGAAAGCAAATAGTTCAATTTTACTGTTGAGACCCCATGGTCTCAAGGTGTTTAATTTGAAGATCCACTCGCTTTCTTTTTTTGACATGTAATTAATAAAGTCGCCTTGTCTCCAATGTTTATGAACTATTTGTATGCCCATCACTTTAATTACTTCGATGGATCCTTTGTGTTTGTTTACAAAGTGCTTGGAGAGGGGGTAGCCTGTGTATTTATTTTTAATATTCCTTAAATGTTCATTAATTCTCGTGCCCATTGCTCTTTTCGTTCGGCCTATATACATTTTTTCACAGGGGCACATTAGTCCGTAGATGACCCCTGTGGTGGTACAAGTGACGAAGTCTGTGATGGGATATGACTCTTTATGGTGACTAACAGTGTGTAATTTGGCTGCTTTCAGGGTTTTGCATATTTTGCATTTTTGACATGGAAAGAACCCTGTTATTTTTTGTTGGAATGGTGTGACTGGTTGTCTCTTGACATTGTTATTTTTTACGGTGGGGGCTATGATTGATCCTAGGATCCGTGCTTTTTTGAATATGAACCTAGGCCTGTTGGGCATTTGATCGCCAATTGTTTTGTCGTCCCTTAGCGTATGCCAGTGTTTTTCCACAATTTTTCTAAAGATATAGGTATTGGCGGAGTAGGGGGTGATGATGGGTACGGATATTTTGGAATTGGTTTGTGCTGATTGTTTGGTGTTTGTATCAGTTAGAAGGTTCTGTCTTGGTAATGCAGCTATTTTCTCTTTAGTGTTTTTAGAAACTTCGAGTTGTATCCTTTTTCTAAGAATTTGTTCGTGAGTGAATCTGCCTCGTTATTAAAATCTTCCTGTTTTGAACAGTTTCTATGATAGGTTCTAGAATCGCCTAAGAGTCTAAGTGACTACTTATGGTAGTATTCTTGATCAATAATGACTATGCCACCTCCTTTGTCAGCTGGTCTGATTACTATCTCTTTGTTCTTTTGTAGTTGTTTCATGGCACGGACCCTGATCAAGAATACTACCATAAGGAGTCACTTAGACTCTTAGGCGATTCTAGAACCTATCAGATCCTCCCTTCTAACCCAACAAACAACTACCAAAAAGAGCTACGGAACCTAACCCTAAAAGGATTCCAGGAGGGTTACCTCTACAAAAATGAATTTGATTATGTCAATTTTCAACATCCCAGACTAGCCGCCTTCTACCATCTGCCAAAAATCCACAAGGACGTAAATAATCCACCAAGGAGACCCATCATCTCCGGGATTCAATGCCTGACATCCAATCTCTCCAAGCTGGTAGATCACCACCTACAGGACTTAGTCCCTACCCTCCCATCTCATCTAAAGGATAGCAAACATGCTATCCGCAAACTCAACAATACTCGATGGGAAAGCCACTATATCTTAGGAACAATGGACATAACGTCACTATATACAAACATTCAACACACTAAAGGGTGTGAAGCCTCCCTCCACTTTCTCGAACAAAAAATGTCTTCAGAACAAAGTAAATTCATTACAGACTGCATGTCTTTCATCTTAACACATAATTACTTTCTTTACGAGGGGGACTACTACTCCCAGCAGTGGGGCACCGCCATGGGAACCAGGTTCGCATCCAGCTATGCCAACCTATATGTTGGCAGGTGGGAATCCCTAGCCATCCATCCTGGAGGCATATTGCATGCAAATCTGGTCCTATGGCGGAGATTCATAGACGACATATTATTTATTTGGTCAGGTGACAAACCATCCCTGGATCTATTCATCCAGGAATTAAATAACAACGAATTCTTCTTAGAATTCACGTCCACAACCAGCTCCACTACAATCAACTTTTTAGATCTAAACATTTATGTCGAAAACAATTCCATTCGGACTCGTACATACCACAAACTAACCGATGCCAATGGCTATATCCCGCTAGACAGTTGCCATCTTCCAAATTGGTTACTCAATGTCCCCTGCAGTCAATACCTGCGCCTTCATAGAAACTGTTCAAAACAGGAAGATTTTAATAACGAGGCAGATCCACTCACCAACAAATTCTTAGAAAAAGGATACAACTCGAAGTTTCTAAAAAACACTAAAGAGAAAATAGCTGCAATACCAAGACAGAACCTTCTAACTGATACAAACACCAAGCAATCAGCACAAACCAATTCCAAAATATCCATACCCATCATCACCCCCTACCCCGCCAATACCTATATCTTTAGAAAAATTGTGGAAAAACACTGGCATACGCTAAGGGACGACAAAACAATTGGCGATCAAATGCCCAACAGGCCTAGGTTCATATTCAAAAAAGCACGGAACCTAGGATCAATCATAGCCCCCACCGTAAAAAATAACAATGTCAAGAGACAACCAGTCACACCATTCCAACAAAAAATAACAGGGTTCTTTCCATGTCAAAAATGCAACATATGCAAAACCCTGAAACCAGCCAAATTACCCACTGTTAGTCACCATAAAGAGTCATATCCCATCACAGACTTCGTCACTTGTACCACCACAGGGGTCATCTACGGACTAATGTGCCCCTGTGAAAAAATGTATATAGGCCGAACGAAAAGAGCAATGGGCACAAGAATTAATGAACATTTAAGGAATATTAAAAATAAATACACAGGCCACCCCCTCTCCAAGCACTTTGTAGACAAACACAAAGGATCCATCGAAGGAATTAAAGTGATGGGCGTACAAATAGTTTATAAACATTGGAGACAAGGCGACTTTATTAAATACATGTCAAAAAAAGAAAGCGAGTGGATCTTCAAATTAAACACCTTGAGACCATGGGGTCTCAACAGTGAAATCGAACTATTTGCTTTCAATGACTAATAGTTACCATGACAACGCCACTAACAAAGAACCGCTGCCATGACGTCATTACCTTCGGGTATATAAAGGACTCTATCCACTGGGCCAGATTATCCCTGATGAAGACAGCCGTTAGCTGTCGAAACGCGTTGGATTACACTGACCCAGTTGAGAAGGCGCCCACAGGCCTCCGCACTGATCGCACGCTGCATCTCCCGTGTCAGCGCATTACTCCGCCCCTCTCGCGCGCTTTCAAACGAAAACATGCCCTCTCCTCTCCCGCTCCACCCACCCGGAAGTACGCGAGCAGCGGCAGTCACTGGCCGGGACTCCGCTCTCGCTCTGGGCTCCGTCACCTTCTGACATCCCCGCGGGACTTCGGACCGTAAGTACCTTGGGCCACGGCCCCTACTGCCTACAGCTCACACAACTGCTAAGATCGAAATCACACACCATTTACAACTTTACCCCCGGCAGAAGCCCAGGACACGCGGTCTGCCTGACTCCACACCAGTAGAGACCTTACCTGGAAACCGGACTTTCCATGAGTACAGACCCTGCCTGGAAACCTACTCCGCAGCTTGCCGCTAGAGCCTCTAGCCCTACCACAGCCTCCTGGCACCGAACTTGATTATACGTTACCTAGGCAGAGCCTCCTGCTACACTTGCAGCCAGTCCCCTGCTGCACCAGAGTATCCAGACAAAGACCTACCACTACCTAATCAATAGATTACCCAGTCAGAGCCTCCTGCTGCACCCACCATACAGTTGGAACTTTTTGCAGCACTTGCCTTCTATTAAGGCCTCCTGCCACATAAAAGAAGGTGACTGACTATCGCCCACTCGGGCCACAAACAAGGTAAACATACTAGGTAAACAATCAGGCCTACAACAATCTGTAGATCATTCCCATATAACACAGTTCTTAACCTTTTCCCCCTATCTATATTCAGGACGCCGAGTACACTCAGGCGCCATTACGCCTCCTATCGCTCGGCAACTAGAGCCCCCTGCTGCATCTCTTAAATAGAGACAGATACAATCCAGAGCCTCCTGTTGCATCCCTCATAGAAAGGATTCTAACAAGCAACATCCGATACAGGATAGCTCCCCCTAGGGTAAGTTCCTAACCCTACTATCTCATTACTCAAATAATATTAATAATACTACCAACCCCATTTCATTTTAATCCTCAGGAGTATTAAAAAACCTTCCGGACCACCCATCCCAGCCACAGTATCTGTGTGGATTACGGCCCAAGTGCATAGCCGCACATCGTCATTCCTGACATCTGTCGAGTAACAGTCCAATAGCAGCTAATAGTTTACCTCTACTATTTATAAACCTTAGACTAGTCAACCATAGTCCTAACTAAATCTCGTCTTGACTACAGTTATCAACCTACCACAGGCTCCTTACTACGCCAAACAAACGACTACAAGTGCTATAAAGTAGAATACGTCGATGAGAACAGGTAACCCAGGTCCAACAAGTATACTTAAATACTGATACTACTATACTATACCATTGCACCCTAAGACCCGTTCTCTCTCGACCAGGTATTCTCCACCTTCCAAGCATCAACACCAACTACCTCCTGGCGGGAATCCGCTTCATCTTGGAAACCATCAATTAATGATTATACTATTGCCATTTTAAATATTTAACTATTTATTACACCTACCTTTTAACCTTGTATCTTATCTAGTTTTTACTTCAACCATCCATGCTAATAAAAAGGATTTTAACTCAATTTAATATACTATCTCCCGATTTCTTTTCACTACCGCTAGCGCGATTTTTAACCATAAATTAGAAGAACTGAAATAAATTAACTTTTTTGATGATATTCTAATTTTGTGAGAAGCACCTGTACCTGGAGTAAAGCTGCACACACAAAAGTATAGGGCATTACATAGTTACTGTAGCTCCAAATACTTGTTTTGTGTTTTTTTTCAAACATATTCGCTCAACCAAGTCATCAATGCACACAAACTCCACAACAATGAAAAAAGGTCATAGTGTATGTTATACCAGTCACATATTATCCTGTATATAACATCAGATGTCTGTTCACATGGTATACCACACACAGTATATAGGAGAATACATGACTGGTATAAAAAGAAAGGGAATCAACTCACAGGACGGTGGTAAGGGGACCAAGTCAGTATTCTGTGGTGCCTGAACGGGAGCCCTGCGACCCTCCTCCTACCTGCTGGCATACTTGGCTTTTGCTTTAATTTGTAGCCTCGCCTGATGTCATGTATGTATCACGCTGCAAAAATGACATTGTGCCAGGCTGCAAATCAAAAGAGGAGATGCAGGCGGGTAGGAGGCGGTCAGCAGGGTCCCTGTCTGGTGGCCACGGACTACCAATGTGGATGCTGAACCAGGGTCCTGTGAATAGATTCCTTCATCTGTATTGATATAAGATATGTGATGACTATAGAGCATCAGATATTATATTGGCCATATATTATCCTGTATATAACATCTGCAGGGGCACAATGATTGCAGTCAAAGAGGCTATGACCACGACCAAGTCCGTGGAGTCAGGGGGCTGCCTACACCTGCCCTGTCTACACCTGAATATGCTGTAGTGAACACTGGCTTATCAGAGGCAGCAGGTGACGCCGGCATGTCTGTTGAGCAAGGTGCTTGAAGTCACTGACATCTGCCGCTTGCCCCCCCTACAACTGCTATGGAGGAGAAAGAAGGCATTGCTTGCCCCAAGAGCAAGGAAAAGTGAAAGGAATTGTTTATTCTTTTGTGTTTAAATGTGTTTGAGCGCCAGGATGGGGACAATTTTACATGACAGGGACATTGTTACAGGACGGGGACATTTTTACATACAAGCCGCAGGATTGGGACATTATTACAGGACAAAGACATTGCTACAGGTCAGGGACATTATTACCTACAGGGCCCAGGACGGGGACATTGTTACAGGATGGGACCATTCTTACATACAGGGCACTGGATGGAGACATTATTACAGGATGGGGACATTATTATATACAGGGCCAAGGACAGGAACATTGTTACAGGATGGGGACATTATTAGAGAACAGGGGATGTTCTTACATGACAGGGGACATTATTATAGGACGGGGACATTATTACAGGACAGGGGGCATTATTACAAACAGGGCCAAGAGCGGGGATTTTATAACAGGATAGGGCCAGAAGAGAGAACATTATTGCACGCTCCCACAGATCTGACCAACATGCTGGTGGGGGCCGCAGTCCAAATTTTGCATTGGGGTCCAAATGACTCTTATTATACCACTGACCATCTGAAGTCTGTGCACACATTACAGAACAGCCAATATATAGGTTAGTATATGCTTGTCACGCAAGGTGTAGGAAAGACTAAGTGCAACACAAAGGGAAGGGGGGAAGGAAGACCAGACTCTAGGAAAAAGGGGGAGTGGAGACATCCTAGGCTGATCTGATATCATCAGGTCTCCCCTGACAGTCCCTATATTGGTTTCTCACCAATTGCTGCACAGGAACCTAGACCCTGTATTTCCCTAGCGACTGGCCCTGGATAGGGAAGGAGGGGGTGAGCGCTAGTCGATCCCCACTAACAACTAAAGACAACAAGGGAGACAGACATGGGGGAAAGTAACTTAGCTTTAGCCGATTTCAGATAGATAACTCCAAACGTCCTCCTAGCACCACAGAGGAAGTTAGCAGTCTGAGAGCGCCAAGCATTCACAAAGAAACTTGTGAGTATTACCGGCCCCTCCCTGCTGCAAAGTGAAACTATTTATACACCCAGACCTGGGTGTCAATTAGAGCAGGAGGGAGGTAGCCACTGGGTCCTAGCATGAGAAAGATTTAAGAAGGTGTCTGTAATGCCAAACAAAGTGATCTTCTGTAATCAACTTCAGGGCGACTGTCTGTCACATCTGACACACCCATGACAGTACCCCCCTTCTACGAGTGGCTTCCGGACACTCAGGAACCAGGTTTCTCAGGATAAGAGGTGTGGAATGAATGAACCAACCTGGGATCGTTCACCTCTGATGCTGCAATCCACATCCTCTCCTCTGGACCATAACCAGTGAACCAAGTATTGTAGGGAACAAAGTTGGAGATGAGAGTCTACAATCCTCGAAATATGAAACTCCAGATTACCATTAACCATTACTGGGGCGGCGTTAGAGGTGAGGGCTGAAGAGATTCCACAAATGTCTTGAGTAAGGACCTGTGGAAAGCATTGTGGACCTTAAGGGCCTGAGGAAGCTCAAGACGAAACGCTGCTGGGTTAATGACGGCAGTTATTTTATAGGGACCAATAAACCTAGGTCCCAGCTTCCAAGAAGGAACTTTCAACCTTACATTCCTGGTAGACAACCATACAAAGTCATTCATATTCAGGTCTGGACCTGGCACACGTTTTCTGTCAGACATGAGTTTATACCTGTCTCCCATGATCTTTAAATTACTCTGAACCCCCCACCGAGGCGAGAGACAAAGCAAAACGTTCCTCCTCAGGAACTCCCAAATCTCCTCCCCAACTAAAAGTACCAAACTGGATGGTAACTTTATGCACGAAAAAATGGTGACCTGCCAGTGGATTCTTGACAATGATTATTAATGGCAAATTCTGGCAGCAGTAAGTAGGATGCCCAATCCTCCTGATTTTTGAAGATGAAACACCGGAGGTAGGTCTCCAAATTCTGATTGATGCGCTCGGTCTGTCCATTTGACTGAGGATGGAATGCAGAAGAAAAGGACAGCTGCACCCCCAGTTGAGAACAGAATGCTTTCCAAAACTTGGAGACAAACTGGGTCCCCCAATCTGACACCACATTGCAGGGAACCCTGTGAAGCTTCACAATCTCATTTATATACACCTGAGCAAGTGTCTTAGCATTTGGAAGTGCAGGTAAAGTGACGAAGTGAACCATTTTACTAAACCTACCTACAGCCACCAAAACTACTGTTTTGCCTGCAGAAACTGGTATGTCAGTAGTAAAATTCATGGACAAGTGTGTCCATGACCTGCTAGGGATAGATAACGGAAGATGAGTACTAGACGGATGGGTATGCAATACTTTTGAATGCGCGCAAATACTACAAGCAGACACGTTTTTAATCACATCCTGATACAACCCCGGCCATCAAAAATGACCACCTGGATGACCAGCAAGCACAGAGTTGTGATGTTCCTTAAAATCTTTACGGCGCAGATTGGATGGCACAAATAACCTTTCTGTAGGGCAGGGGGCAGGTTCATCCCCCTGAGCCTCCAACACCTCACCCTCCAGTTCAGGAAACAATGCCGAAATGACTACCCCTATCTGTAATATCGGGGCAGGGTTCTCATGGTCACCGCCACTGGGGAAGCTCGGGGACAAAGCATCAACCTTGACATTTTTGACCCCTGGATGAAAAGTGACAACAAAATTGAACCTAGTAAAAAACAGTGCCTATCTGGCTTCCCTAGGACTGAGACGTTTAGCTGACTGGAGATATGACAGATTCTTATTGGTCAGTAATAACAGTAATAGGATGGACAACCCCCTTGAACCAATGTTGTCATTCTTCGAACGCTAATTTGATCTCCAAAAGTACCCTTTACCCACGTCATAATTCCTCTCAGCTGAAGACAATTTTTTAGAAGCACATTGATGCCATTTACCAGGGGACAGACCCTGAGACAACACAGCCCCAACCCCCACCTCTGACACATCAACTTCCGCCATAAAGGGCTAGGAAACATTGGGTTGACTGAGTATAGGTGCCGTGGCAAAACAATTCTTCAAGGAAGAAAAGCCTGTAGGGAGGCCTCCGACCATTTGGAAAACTCAGACCCCTTCCTGGTCATGTCAGTAAGGGGTTTCATGATTACCGAATAATTTTGGATGAATTTCCGGCAAAAATTAGTAAAGCTCAGAAAACGTTGTAGAGCCTCCAGGATCTCGGGGTAGTCCCAATCAAGGACTGCACGGATCTTTTCCGGGTCCATTCTAAAACTCGAAGAACACAACAAGTACCCCAAAAACTGCACCTCCTGAACGGCGAAAACACATTTTTCTAGTTTGGCATATAGTTTGTTATCCCTTAGTATCTGGAGCACCTGTCTAACATGCCAGCGATGTGTTTCAAAATCAGGTGAGTAAGCCAAAATATCGTCCAGATAGACCACCACAAACCTCCCCACCAAATGATGGAAAATATAATTTATGAAATGCTGAAACACTGCAGGTGCGTTGGTCAAACCAAAAGGCATAACCAGACTCTCAAAATGCCCTTCTGGGGTATTGAATACAGATTTCCATTCATCCCCTTCTCTGATTCTAACCAGATTTTATCTTTAATGTGGCTCTTCAGGAAAATTAGTTGCCCACCCCTGGTCTATACTGATAACCATTTGATAAGTGGCAATGCTGTACTATCCCTGTAAAAGTTATGTATATCGTTAATAAGTTTCCAATTTTTTCTTGCATTCTCTCTGTTATATTTTATTTGAAAGATCAAATAAAAATGCAAAAAAAATTAAGTCATTGAATTTATAATTGCTAATACCTGCATCTGCAGTTTAGATGAATATGCTGGGTTTTTATTTCCTTTGATTGGTTTGAGTTAGACCTAGTCGGTATCAGCATCATCATCATTGTCATCTACTGCTTGTTATATTTACACTACTCCTCTTCTTCCTTTATTAAAGCAAAAAATTATTTGCTTCAATTTTTGCATTTTCCTTTATGTTTCATCTTTTTAATCATCTTTAGTGAAATTAGTTTTTCATGGGTGCATTGACTGGGGTGAATTCTCCTTGTAGGGTCCTGCAAAGGATTAGGTCCCATGCACATGAATGAGCACAAAGGGTAAAAAGTGCTATAAAAAATTAAATTTTCTTTGTCTCAGCTTATTCCCCATTGTTTGCAAAAAAAAATAAAATTGTATCAACTGAGGTAAATTCCCCCTGGATTGGGCACAGGGATGGGCTCAAAGAGTAAAAAGTGTTACAAAAAAAAATATTTTGCTTCCCAGCTCTTTCTAGCTTTACCATCATATTTGATGTAAACCAGAAGTTTTGGAGCATCAACTGAAGTGAATTTCCTCAGTAAGTTAATACAATTCACTATAAAATTCTTAATTTGTAGTCCAAATATGTAATTTTTTTTTGGTAGCTAATTTTTCTGATGATGGAGAATGCATTGCCGGTTACTAGTGATGAGCGAGCATGCTCGCCACTGCTCGGTACTCGCCCGAGCATCTCAGTACTCGAGATGCTCGGAGCTCGCCGAGTACTTTCGAGATGCTCAGGCGGGAGCTCGGGTACCCGTCTTGCATGTCTGGCGCTATTTGGAGCACCAATCATGCAGGGATTGCCTGCCACTCACTGTAATGCCGCATCCATGGAGGTTGTGGCATTACAGTGATTGCCCAAATCGATGGGAACAGTGCTGACAGTGAAACATGAAAAGCCGGCAATTCAGCAGCGGCATACACCGGTACCCGACAATTTAGAACAGAAAGAATAGATCATCACACATAGATTAGATAGATAGAAACATGTCAGTCACATATATAATAAGTACAGTGACAGTGTTGGTTACTGTACTTGTCATTTAGTGTTAAAATAAAGGATTTATTAAAAAAAGAATTGGCGTGGGGTTCCCCGTAATTTTAGTCTCTAGCGGAGGTTAAGCAGATGGCTGGGGCAGATGTTTGAAGCCTGGGAAGGGGGTAATACCCACGGAGCTTCCCAGGCTACTAATATCAGCCCCCAGCTGAATACCTAGCCTTTACTAGCTATTAAAATAGGGGATCCAAGAAAAAAGGACGTGGGGTCCCCCCTATTTTAATAGCTAGCAAAGGCTAGGCAGACAGCTGGGGGCTGATATTAATAGCCCAGGAAGGGTGCCATGAATATTGGCCCCCTCCCAGGCTAGAAACACCAGCCGTCAGCCGCCACAGAAATGGCGCATCTATAGGATGTGCTAATTCTGGCACTTAGCCTCGCTCTTCTCACTGCCCTGTAGCTGTGGCAGTGAGGTAATAGGGTTGAGGTCTCTGAAGGATGACAAGCTGGATGGCAGCGCTCTGCTGCGATCCAGCCTGTCATCTCAATGCCATCCCAGCGTGGGAGAATTCTCCTGCTCAAGCGGTGAGCGCAGGAGATTCTCCCACGCTATCAGTGACGTGCATGAGGAGAGCTGAGTTCATTGGACATGAACTCGGCTCACCTGGATGCTGTCACAGCCAGACACTGAGGAGCTTCACTGAGGAGCTTCTCAGTGTCTGCGGCATGGCAAGCTGGATGGCAGCATTCTGCTGCGCTCCAGCCTATGTCAGTGTAGCAGAGCTGAAGCCATCCTGGGAACCATGGAAAGGTAAGGATGCGCCATTTCTGGGGCGGCTGACGGCTGGTGTTTCTAGCCTGGGAGGGGGCCAATATTCATGGCACCCTTCCAGGACTATTAATATCAGCCCCCAGCTGTCTGCCTAGCCTTTGCTAACTATTAAAAGAAGGGGGACCCCATGTCATTTTTTTGGGGTCCCCCATTTTAATAGCTAGTAAAGGTTAGGTATTCAGCCGGGCTCTGATATTAGTAGCCTGGAAAGCTCCATGGGTATTACCCCCTTCCCAGGCTTCAAACATCTGCCCCAGCCATCTGCTTAACCTCCGATAGAGACTAAAATTACGGGGAACCCCACGCCAATTTTTTTTTTTTAATAAATCCTTTATTTTAACAATAAATGACAAGTACAGTAACCAACACTGTCACTGTACTTATTATATATGTGTCTGACATGTTTCTATCTATCTAATCTTTGTGTGATGCACTATTCTTTCTGTTCTAAATTGTCGGTATCTGTGTATGCCGCTGCTGAAGGGTTCATGAAAATCGGAGGGCACTAGTATGTTCCAAGTGCCCTGCTATGTTTTTCATGCACCCACCTATATACTCTGCCAGCCTGTCTGCCTATATATTCTGCCTGCCTGGTGTTTAATTGAGCACTGTTCCCATCAATTTGGGCAATTTTTGACCTTCTGCAGACCGCCGGGGGGGACCGCCAGAAAAATGCTTGAGCTTCCGATAGACTTACATTGGGCTCGTTGCTCGGGTCGAGCACCCAAGTATTCCAATGTGCTCGACCCGAGCTTCGAGCACCCGAGCATTTTAGTGCTCGCTCATCACTATCGGTTACTGAACTACAATATCACAGTTGTCCTGTAAAGGTTCTTCATTCATCAGGGTTATTTGTTGGCACTAAGTCAAATGGATTGAAAGTAGTGATGAGCAGATCAGGGAAAATTCGAGTTCGCCTGTTTGCGTGTATTTTTATTGAAAATTTTATTTGCAGAGAAGCTCTCTCCATGAAGTTAATATCCCTTATTTTGAGTTGCCGTCTATCTAGACCTTACATTATAATAAACATATGTAAAAATTAAAAAAAATCCTTATCCTCACCTAACTGCTCACCCCTCCAGCCCCTATGTCCAGTCCTCAGCTCTTCAGAATGCAGCCACATCCCCGGGCCTCTCATACAGGGCTGGGACTTATGGCTTTGTCCCTGTCTAGTGTGACAGGCCCTGATATTAGAGCACGAGCATCAGCAATGTGAAGATGAATCAGGGATGTGAAGATACGTTGAGAATCAGAAGGGTTATGGTGAAGAGCGGAGAGGCTGGAAAGGTGAGCAGTGAGGAGAGTATTAGAATTTTTTATTATTTTGATGCCCTTTAATGGTTCAGAAAAAAAGGCAGCTACTAGCGGACAATTTACTGAATCTTTGCAGAAGTGAATTACAAAAAATACGCATATTGACAAATGCAGATTTTTGTAAAATTCAAGAAAATTTCACTTCCACTCAAAGTTATATTAGTGGAGTTATATGTAGGCTCACATTCTGAGTCTGCATCTTTCCCTGCATATGATGACTAATTGAATCAGTCATCATGTGCCTTTAACAACTGCAGATGGAGTGGTGCTCCGCCCGCAGCTGTTAACCAGTTAAATCCCACTGTTAACCAGTTAAATCCCTCTGTCAATCACTGACAGTGGAAGTTAACACATGTCGGCCAGAAGAGCGTCATTCATCCCGCCCATTGCCCTGTTCTGTGATTGTGGGGCACCGATGGGTTGTCATGAAAGCCCGGGGTCTGCTGATGACCCCCGTGCCTGTCATTACGATCCTCATGTGAAGGCCGGCTCATGGCCGGCGTTCATATGAGATCTTGATTTCTACTAAACATAGCAGTGCTGAATCAATGCTATATACAGCACAGGCGATGAACGATGACAGCTTCAATTCTCCTAAGAGTTCAATTAAATACAGTAAAAAGCAAACAAAAAAAAGTTTTTAAAAATACGGAAAAAATAAGAAAACACAAAAGTTCAAACCACCCAGTTTAGTATCCCTGCATTCAGAATTGTCTGAACTATCAAAATATAAATTAAATTAATCCAATCGATAAACAGTGTAACGATAAAAAACATCTAAACTCCAGAATTACATTTTTTAGGCTGCTGCAACATTGCACAAAAGATGCAATAAGAAACAATCAAAATATCTTATCTGCCCCCAAATGTTACGGAATTGCGTACGGTAATCTTATTAATTTCACGAAAATCCAGACATGGACGTAAACCGCCGTCCTTTTTTCTAACAAAGAAAAATCCAACTGCCACAGGCGACTTGGAAGGACTAATGTGACCAGCAGCCAGGCTAGTCTGTATGTACTCCTCCAAGACCTTTCTTTCAGGGATAGTCAGAATAAACAAGCGACTCTTGGGAAGAGTAGCTTCCGGAACAAACTCAATGGCTCAATCATAATCCCTATGAGGAGGTAAAACTTGCGACTCCTCCTCCGAAAAAACCCTCAAAAAATCTTGAATAAGTACCTGTAATTCCCCTTTTTCCACAGCTGCAATGTGACCATTACATCATTTATCATAGCACTTCGGACTCCAAGACTTAATCACATTAGTAGACCAGTCCAATAAAGGATTGTGCAGTTTTAACCAAGGCAATCCTAGAACAACTGGAGAGGGTAAATTATCTAAAACAACCAAGTCCAAAATTTCTTGGTGAACTCCATTGATAGTGAGGGGAAATGCAGCAGTCTTGTGAGTAATACATTTCAAAGGAGTGTTATCAATTGCAATCACAGAAATAGGTGATGACAAAGGTTTGGATTTCAATTTAAGGTTTTCCAAAAACCCTTCATCAATCACATTAAGCGTTGAACCACAATCCACAAATACCTGAAATTCAATCAAATCTCCCTGTAGAGTAGTACTCCCAGAAAGAAATACTCCTGCAGAGCGTAAACAAGCTATACGGGCGTCACTGTCCTTTTTTTTTTTTTTTTTTACTTAAAAGACGCTCACAATACTTAATCAAATGGTCAGCTTTACCACAATAAAGACACAATCCCTCAGTAAACCTCCGGTCTCTTTCCTGAGAGCGGAGTGATATCTCCCCAACCTCCATCGGTTCTCCGCCATCAGAGCAGATTTTCTGGGGACTAGGAACTGACATTACAGGAGTCTTTACCTCATTGAGCCTGTACCTCAGTCTCCTGTCTATCCGAACAGCTAACTGCATAGCATCCCTCAGAGTCTCAGGTGCAGGGAATGCAATTAGCAAATCCTTAACCCTTTCACTCAGACCAGTAAGAAATAAACATCTCATGCAGGATCAATACACTTAACTTCTGAAGCCCATCTCCTGAAGTGTGTGCAATAATTTTCAACATCAACTGACCACTGATTCAAACGTCTGAGTTCTGATTCAGCAGATGAGATTCGATCAGGATCGTCATATAATAGCCCCATAGCAGAAAAAACTTCTTCAACAGACCTTAAACACGGATCATTAGGTTGGAGAGAAAAGGCCCACCCCTGTGGTTCATTGCGCAAAAGTGACATAATAAAACCAATGCGCTGTGATTCATTCCCAGAGGACCTTGGTCTCAAAGGAAAATATAACAAACAAGCATTTTTAAAGGAAAAAAAATCTTGCTGTTTACCATAAAAAACATCAGGCAGTCATACCTTGGGTTCGACAAAATGCGCTCCAGAACAGCTACTCATGTGTTGCTGAAGCTCGGCCACCTCCAGAGACAATCCCTGCAGGCGTTGAGCCAAATCCTGGACGAAAACCGTACTGATCCCCAAATTTCTTTCCTTTTAGTTTTTTGGGCTGGACTTACTGTTATGATCTGCAACATGTACTAAGGAAAGATAGGGGAAAGCTATCCCTACAGTAAGACTAAGCTGAATCCCTACGATGTAGCGGGCTGCCTGTTCCTAGTGAACAGACCCGCCTTAGTCCTCGGCTAGTCTGAACGAAGACCTATAGAATTAAGGGAGGGGTCCCTAAAAGAACTAAGGACTGGGACAAAAATGGGACACTTCCTAAACAGAAGTTGTTGCAGAACACAAAAAGACAAACCAACAAAAATGTACTAGAGGTCCCAGAGGACCAAGCGAACTTGACAGAGAAAGGCACCAAAGCACGAGGCTAGAGAAACAGTCAAACACTGAAGTCCAACACAGCCACAAGGGCGGAGCTGGAATATAAAGGCAGATGGTCACGTGACCGCAAAACACAAGATGGAAAAAACAAACAGGAAGGTTCTAACACTAGCTACAGAGGCGGCAGGATATCTCAGGCAATTGGGGACCCCTGAAGAAAGGAAAGCTTATAAGTTCGGGAAATGTACAGTCCAGCAGAAAAGGGGGACCTTTAGTAAAGGTAGCACCCTGCTATGAGTATTGAAACAGGGAGCATTGTCTCAATGAGCAGCCACTGGGACTGACATAGGCAAAGACTCAGGGCATCAGGGTCATAGCGACTTACTTAGAATTGTATGACCTTATCCCTAAGAAAATGTGGGCAATTCCAACTTCTCCCCATGTCTCCTGTGGCACCTGTTGCCGGGAACAAAATGCAAACTGTAACTCTAGGAATGGAGTCGGTGTATTGTGTGGAAGATGGAGAAGGAGAATGCATACCCTGTTATCCCCTGTCAACCAGTTTGGCCATGTATAAAATGGACATTGTTAATAAGGACTGGTCTGGCTCATGGATCAAAAAGGTAAAAGGGAGTGTGATTGCACTAAGTGCATTGGAAGTGACGATGGAGGTAGCAGATCCTGGAACAATATCGCACACGCACATCCACAACATTCAATTTCATGTAACTGACTCTGGTGTGGAGAGCGCTGCCCACTCACACGACTACCACCGGGGGCCAGTTTACACAGGCAACATTCCATGATGTAGCCAATTTATCATGGTCATACTGGTGATAGGCTCTTTCTAACTTGTGACCAGAGCCAACCTTTTAAAAGAGACCAGACGAATTTGGGAAAGAGTAGATGGTGCTGGAAAACTGATGGATAGAAGGAGTGAGCTGTTACTGAAAGAAGAAGAGGAAAAACCCTGAAGTATGTGGAAGTTATGGCCATGCATGTCACTGCTCAAAGGAAGATGTGGGGTGCAGTATAATAGCACTGGGTGCTGAGCCAATAGCTTGATTGGGAATGTACACATAAAGTGTTCTCATCACCCATCACCTTGCTCTTCTGTTCATCTCCAGCACGTTCCAAGACAGGGGGTGGGGGTATGTCTGCAGTGCTGCAGAAGAGGCATTAAAATGCTCTTGGCATAAATGGAGTGTTAAGGCCCCGTCACACATAACGAGATCGCTAGCGAGATCGTTATTACGTCACGGTTTTGGGATTGCAGGAGAGTCATTTTGTGATAGCTGGGGAGCTGTCAAACATGCAGAACTTCCCAACGATTTCGGCCGCCCCAGTGATCTAACGATCTCGGCGGTTGTTGGGACGCTTTCACACAGCAGCTATTTCAACGATCCACACCTTGATAGGGACTGTACTGTGTCACAAAGGCGTGCATAAAATTACTCAAAATCAGTACTCCGTCGAATGAACGGATAACAACAGCCCGGAGAATTCTGCTCGGATCTGCAATCCAGCACGAGGTCAGAAACAAAGGATGGAATCACTATTCTGTTGCCTTCTTTATGCACGGCGGAAAATGAGAATGCTGTAGCGACCACCAATCGGGGACAAGGGGCGGGGAAAAGTCCAATTTATGCACGCCTACGTGTCTCAGTTCTGAATCGCTAACGAGGTCGTTGATAAGGTGTCAAATACAGTGATGCACACTGCCCAGCGGGAGCGCAACGACCCAGGAATGGTCCCGGAAGCTTTGTAACGATCAGCAATCTCACAGCAGGGGCCTGATCGTTGCTACCTGTCAGACATAACTAGATCGCTAGCAAGATCGCTATTGCGTCACAAAAACCGTGACGTATCAACGATCTCTCTAGCGATCTCGTTATGTGTGACAGGGCCTTTAGAGGAGGCAGCTATAAAAGTCCTGTCAGTGAACCATCCTGGATAGAGCAACTACACTGGGCGGCCCAGAGGAAACTGTAGACGTGCCTAACCTGGAGGATGCTCCTAGAGAGCCCAGCATCAGAGTCAAGAAACTGTAGTACTGATCTTAGAGGCAACCATTGTGAAATACAATTTTGTCTGTGTTCACAGAGATCTCCAGAAAAATACTATTGTGCCGACAGAGAAGGGTCTCCGTAGTGGCATGTGTAAACGGCTGTAAGGACTGTATTCCTGTCACCTAGAAGAAGGTAATTACTGTATGGCGGAAGTGACCTAATGGCTGATCTTAGGAAAAAAGGATTCCCACCAAAGTGTTAAGAGTGATGTGATGTACTGTTTGAATTGTTGGAGAAATCTATGTAGAAATGACTACTAGGGAACTTAAGGTAAGAATTAGGCTGCGTGCACACGATGCGTTTTTCATGCATTCATGCTGCGGAATTTCCGCAGCGGAAACGCATCAAAAACGCATGGTAATCCGCACCCCATGGTCCCCAATGGCATTTCGCAATGTCAATGCACATGCTGCGGATTTTTCCGCAGCGTTTCGCAGCGCAAATAAATCCGCAGCATGTTCATTAATTTTGCGGAAGCGCCGCCATTGACTTGCATTGAGACGCATAGAATCCATGTCTGTACATTTGTACAAGCGGATTTTATGCGTCTCTATGTGCGGATGGTACCCAGTTCTGGAGGAGAGGAGACTCTCATCCAGACCTGGGTACCATTGTACCTGTAAAAAAAAGAATAAAATAATAAATAAAGTTTATATTCACCTGTCCGGCGGCCCCTGCAGTGCTTACCTTCCAGGACCTGAGATGACATCGCGGTCATGTGACCGCAGGCTGTCTCGCGAGATGCTGGCAACCCGGAAGAAGCCAGGACGAGCGCGACAGCACACGCGGCGGCATCGGAGGTAAGTATAGCTTTATTTTTTTATTTTTACGGTCACACTGTATAAATGCATGCCTTTTGCATGGATTTATATAGTGTGACCTAGTTGTCAAGCACTTTTCAAGTGATGCTATCGCTTGGAAAGTGCTTGTCAGTCCGCATGCGGAAACACATGCGTTAACGCATGTGGGTACGCAAGTGAATCCGCATGTATTCCGCATGTATTCTGCAGGAAAAACGCATGCACAATCTGCATGCGTTTTTTCTGCCAGGGAGATGCAGAAATGCTGCAGAAATTTTCTGCTTCATTTCTGCATCGTGGGCACATAGCCTCAGAGAATATGTTAGGGACAAAGAAACATCCAAAACAAACACAAATCTTAATTCCCTGAAAACACTTTCCAGACATTTTAAACGTTACCACTAGAGTGATTTCAAATGTCCTAGAGTGAAGGTAATAGATAAGCTACATTTAACCAATAGAGGGGGTAGAAAATTAGTGAAATTAGAAAGCAGATGGTTATATAGATTGGGGACTGTGGCACCTGGGAGACTTAACAAGAATTTTGGTTTTAATGAATTTCTGTAGGGAATCTTTTCTGGGTGGGTTTGTTATTGTTTATTTTAACATTGGTGCTAGTTCTTTCTTATAGTTTTTTTTAACTTTGCTTCTTATGTTCATTTTTCAAATATTCTATTTTAGTATACTACTGTCGATTGGTGACTTTTACAGATGGGATACATTGCATGCCATGTGAGCCTTTGAAGACAGAATCCCTTACAGTGATAATGTGGTAGCAATTTATTTTCACTGGTCCTGTGAATATCTGTACCAATGGACAGATTGCAAGTGGAAATTGTCACACTCTATCCTCTGCATATATTGAATATTTACATCTAGTCACATTTATTCTTCACTTACTTTTTACACAACTTTATTCACATTCACGTGACATATTTCAGG
Source organism: Phyllobates terribilis (assembly GCF_046119375.1). Taxonomy (NCBI): domain Eukaryota; kingdom Metazoa; phylum Chordata; class Amphibia; order Anura; family Dendrobatidae; genus Phyllobates; species Phyllobates terribilis. Next base: position 257,753,211 of record NW_027362764.1, read on the forward strand.
TTTCATAGTAGCATTTATAAATCTCTCACAATTATACTCTCATTCCAAATCCCAGCATCACTCACTCTTTCACTTATAATTTCACACAGTTGGTCTTCTGTGACATCTATGATGTTTTCCTTATGTTTATACACTGCATAAAATGGGTTTTCATTCTTCCATCTGTGATCTGTTAGTTTATATTTGGATCTCATCGAGGGCCGGGTGAAGCGATCAGCATTTGCTTGCTTTGCCAGGGAAACGGTTCCTTAGGAGTCGCCGCACGCTCTGATTGCAGTCCTGGTGGGCAGAAGTTCTACATGGGTGAGGCATCCTTCTGCGCATGCGCCACCAATGTGGTTTCTCATTGGGAAATATTCTGATGACGCTGAGGTTTACTATTCAATCAGCATTTAATTTTATCATCTCAATAAAAGTTATTGTGTTATGAGACCTTAGTGCACTATATGCTTTATTCTTCATAATTATTGTATTTGTTTGTGTCTCAGTTGAGATGCTATTATGCTCAGGTATGTTAGTCCTCTAACAGCTAAGTAACTGATGAGTATGCTGTGCCCAATTTGTAATATAATGCTATGATGTTAACCTCTGAGCCCTTATGGCCAACAGACCAAGTGCAAGTGTCATATGGTGATTGAAAGTTTTTGAACCCTTCAGAATTTTCCATATTTCTGCATAAATTTGACCTAAAGCTACATCACATTTTCAGAAGTTCTAAAAGTAAGTAGATAGAGCCAAATGAAATAAATGAGACACAAGTATTAAAATCATTTATTTGTATCATTTTTAAATGAGCAAAATGATCCTATATCACAAGTCTCATTGTGTCAAAAGTAAGTGAATCTTTACTTTCAGTATCAGGTGTGATTTCCTTGTGCAGCAATATCTGCATCTAAATGGTTCCAATATTTGCTGATAGTCCTACACATCAGCGTGTAGACCTTTTAGCCTATTCCAACCTACAAAACAATTTCAACTCTACTATCTTTTATTCTCTTCAGGTCTCTCCACAACATTTCTATAAGATTATGGTTAGGACTTTCTCTTGGTCTTTCTTGGCCAATATTATTTGGGACCTCTGTTAATAAGAATATCAGATAAGTATACAGTGGAAAAGAGGGACTATCTGCTAATGTTAATGTTTTTGCAGTAGTTGCTATTAATGCAGTGATGGGACATCACATTTTTTTATCTACTACTGTATATCTGTTCATGATAACTGGTCATAGATTGCATAATATCCTACTTACCTTTTTTATTCTTGAAGATCAGCCTACATGTACTCTAATATGAGGGCTCAATAGGGACAGGATAGCAGCAGATGACATGGAGTGGTGGTGTCACCGTGTATCTTGTTTAGGGTGCCAATCTCCGTGGTCAGTTAGGAACATTTTTTCTTTTAGGAAATAGGGATTGATTAGGGGCAGAAAAGCATTCCCACCTTGTTATAGCTGGGTTTTCAACATCTCAAGAATCTTTTTATCCCTTCCCAATATACCACTTACCATATTATATTGTTTTTCTTTTCGTTTTTAAGGATTTATATCAGTAAGGACAGGCATTTGGGAGGCAAAGATGTTATTTATTCCTTATTTGCTCAGTGGCAGAAATTAATTGAATGATTTTGGCATGAAGTTTTTATGCAGTGTTTTTCTTTTTCCAATCATAGCCTTCTGGCTTGTCCATGTGATCTTTAACAAACAGCAGATGGGCAGCAATGTTATTTTTGAAGAGCAGTCGCTCCCTCCTTGCAATCCTGCGATCATTGTTGTTCAGTGTCATCGTGATGGTGGAAACAAGAAAATTAACATTAGCTAATGTGGGAGAGAACTTTTGTTGCTTAGAGGTTACCTTAGGTTCCTTTGTGAACTCATGGACCATTATATGCCCATTGAAACAGCAACTACACAGTGTATAGAGCTATGGTGTTCTTCCAGCAGCTGGAAAACATGCAAACAGCTCATCGGCCGTGGTGGCAGGTGTTGGTCCCATCAATCTGATATTGATAATTCTCTCCTAATATTAGGTTTTCAACATTGTAGTCCTGGACTACTCCTTTGAGTTTTGCAGTATGGACATTACTCTCAGCCATCACACATACTGTACTTTACATCTCTGTCCCACTGCACCTGTCTTTCTCTTCTTCTAACCAAATACAATCTCTTTTACATCATGCATCTTCTGCTTGTAACTGCTGAACTCATATATTCCATTTAACAGTTTCATTAGATTTACTTTTTTGGCTTTAAATTACCATGAACTTGAAGGCAAAATGTTTAACACATTAGCTTTTACTAGCTCGTTGTATTAGTAAATTATTTTTATTTATCTATCATCTATCTATCTATCTATCTATCCATTCATTCATCCATCCATCCATCCATCCAGCCATCCAGATATTTACTAATAAAATTAGCTAGTAAAAACTACTCTGTTAAATTATATTACTAACTGTATTTGTAGCACAAATGCTAAGGCTTTAGCAAAGAACTACAATCCACTAAAAGCTTTCTGTAGTTTTGTTTGGAAATAGTTTATCTTTTTCTGCCAAAAGTGATTGTAGCCAGTAGGAAATGTCTGAACTTTCCTTCATGGTGGCCACACTGATCCTTTTAATTTTTCTCTCTTAGACTTTTATTTCCCAATGGCTTATTTTAGAGTTAACCTTAGAGAGGAAAGCCAGATAATTGGCTTGCTAGTTAGAATGTCCCTTTAACCTACTAAACTGTGCTATAAAGTGTATTAGTGACTTCCTTTCAGGGAAATGACATAATTTTACAGAATGATGATGCTGGGTCCAACACAATGTGTCTCATTTACCTTTTTAACATAATTCAAACCATTTATTACTAGGAGTCTAGGAAGATTTAATACATTTCTAAGAAAATAGCAAGAAATGATAAATGCTTTTAATATTTAAATTGAAAAGTCAAAATAATCTATGTATATTTGTGCATCAGATATCACACAAGCTTAAAGAAGCACTGCCATCAAAATTGTATTGTCTTAATATATTGCAATCATCAAATTATATAGCACTGTGTACTTACGAATAGTGTTGAGCCACCCCCGTAGTGTTCGAGTTCGGTTCGGTTTGTCGAACACCCGTATGTTCGCCGAACTGTTCGTCGAACTGTTCGTCGAACACCTTCGAACACCGTTAAAACCAATGGCAGCCAAACAAAAACACATAGGAGCACATAGAAGACACATAGAAAACAGTTCAAAGGTGTCCAAAAGCTGACAAACTGCTCAGAATACACAACTACCACATGGAAAAGTGACAAGTACATATAGTCATGCGAAAAGAAAAGAGGTGGAGGAGTAAAAGGAGGGGGAGACACAGATATAGGCATGTCATGCCGTTCTAAAACCAAAAAAGTGCGAAGCCGACACGGCCAGTCCGTTCCTGCCTGTGCGACCTCTGTGTCGCTGGGTTTGTGCCAGAGCTGTGGTGGACCCTGACGGGCAGCCCCCCTCTCCCAATACTGGTGCCTGTCCGCTGGTGGGTCGAGCGAGCGGGTCTAAGCTTTTTAATTTAAATTGTCTCTCTAATTTGAATGAGTACACTTTAAATCCTTTTACAAGGATCTATTTGAGGGCAAGTCTGATGCCAGCAGCTGCGGGAATTCCAGCTCCAGTAGCGTCCACTAAAGCTGCTGCAGTTAAAAAGCTTTTATAAGGATGGAGCTTGGCGGTCCACCGCAAGGCGTCCTACCGCCAGTCCCAGACCCTGTGCCTTGGGGTGCCTCCCGATGCTCTTCACTGAGTGTCCCGGGGGCCCGAAGCATTTCCTTTGAAAAAATTAAGTGTCCAAACTACAGGTGGTGTAGCTTGCTTAACAGCTGGGATAATCCGCTGACTAGCAGACACTGCTACTAGGCACAAAGTATTTCCTGGGCTAGATGCAGTTAAAAATTTGTAATTAGATACTCTCGTTGGATGCTGAGAAAGCATTCCATAGAGTCTCCTGGCACGCCATATATTATTCTCTTAAAAAGCTTGGGGTAGGGGTCTAGGGGACCCTTTTATAGGCAAAATCACGACCCTGTATCGCAATACGTCTCCTAGGCTGAAGATAAATGGAACATTTTCATCACCTTTCATAATCACCAATGGGACAAGGCAGGAATGTCCTCTGTCCCCTCTCTTATACATCCTAGTGACGGAGCACCTACTCTCATCAATTCGCCATAACCCCAATATTAGGTGGATTGAGGTGGGAGGCACCGAGTACAAGTGACCCCCATGCTCCCCTGACCTCAACCCCATTGAGAACCTCTGGAGCATCATCAAAAGGAGTGTCTATGATGGCGGGAGGCAGTTCACATCTAAGCAACAGCTCTGAGAGTATATTCTGTCCTCATGCAAAACAATTGAAGCAGAAACCATCCAAAACCTGACAAATTCAATGAACGAGAGAGTTCAGAAGCTCCTTTCGAACAAGGGGTACTATGTGGAAATGTAACATCACCTAGAATAAAGTTTTGAGTTGAAAACTGTTTGATTTCAGTTTCTAATAACCTGCTAATGCTTATAATTTCAAAAATGACCATTTTTTTGGTCTTTATTAAAATGAAAAGGTTGATCAAAGAGTGTGGGGGATCTAAGAGTGTGGCAACCCAGTAGTCAGGATTAGTGTTGAGCCACCCCCGTAGTGTTCGAGTTCGGTTCGGTTCGTCGAACACCCGTGTGTTTGCCGAACTGTTCGTCGAACTGTTCGTCGAACACCTTCGAACACCGTTAAAACCAATGGCAGCCAAACAAAAACACATAGAAACACATAGAAAACACCTTCAAAGGTGTCCAAAAGCTGACAAACTGCTCAGAGGACACAACTAACACATGGAAAAGTGACAAGTACATATAGTCATGCGAAAAGAAAAGAGGTGGAGGAGTAAAAGGAGGGGGAGACACAGATATAGGCATGTCATGCCCTTCTAAAATCCAAAAAGTGAGAAGCCGACACGGCCAGTCCGCTCCTGCCCGTGCCACCTCCGTGTCAAAGGGTTTGTGCCAGAGCCGCGGTGAACCCTGACGGCCAGCCCCCCTCTCCCAATACTGGTGCCTGTCCGCTGGTGGGTCGAGCGAGCCCCCCTGTGGTGGAGGCAGCTCTATGCTTTTTAATTTAAATTGTCTCTCTAATTTGAATGAATACACTTTAAATCCATTTACAAGGATCTATTGGAGGGCAAGTCTCATGCCAGCAGCCGCGTAATTCCAGCTCCAGTAGCGTCCACTAAAGCTGCTGCAGTTAAAAAGCTTTTATAAGGATCGAGCTTGGCTGTCCACCGTAAGGCATCCTACTGCCAGTCCCAGCCCCTATGCCTTGGGGTGCCTCCTGATTCTCTTCACTGAGTATCCCGTGGTCCCGAAGCATTTCCTTTGAAAAAATTAAGTGTCCAAACGACAGGTGGTGTAGCTTGCTTAACAGCCGGGATAATCCGCTGACTAGCAGACACTGCTGCTAGGCACAAAGTATTTCCTGGGCTAGATGCAGTTAAAAATTTGTAATTAGATACTCTCGTTGGATGCTGAGAAAGCATTCCATAGAGTCTCCTGGCACGCCATATATGATTCTCTTAAAAAGCTTGGGGTAAGGGTCTAGGGGACCCTTTTATAGCCAAAATCACAGCTCTGTATCGCAATACGTCACCTAGGCTGAAGATAAATAGAACTGTAGCACCCTGAGGGCTCGGTTGCTACAGAGGCATTGCACCTCACCCAGAGGTGTGATATCTCACTCTCAGGTAAGGATGGAGTGTGGATCAGGACCCGACACCTGCATGCATTACACCACATTGCCGTGGGGCAGGGCGACCAATATGCCCCTGAGATGGGCACGACAGTCCCTGTCCCTGGCTGGAGTTGGGGGAGGGAACACTGAGGAAGGGGAACCCTGTAGTGCAGGAGCAGGGAGGAAGCAGTTCCTGGGTGCATTGAGAAGGGAGTATAAAAGGTGGGCACCATCTTAGTTCAGTGCAGAGAAGTCTGAGCAGAAGTGACAGGGATCAGGGGCTCTGCATGAGCTCTGCTCCGGAGGCGCACCTAGTAACAGAGGCCCAGGCCTGGAAGAGGGAGAAGGAAGGGAGAGGAGCGGAGAAGGCTCAAGGAACGAGGAACGAAGGGATCCCAGGGGTGCGGACGGGCGAGTCGCCACCGCACGCCAGAATCCACCTGCGTGGAGGGGTCAGGCCAAAGGGGGAGACCGTTCCCCAAAACTAGTGGAGGCAGGAAACGACCCTCAGCTAGAAACCGGAGGCTGTGACATTTTATGTGGCGCAGCCCCTCGCTACACACGCTAGGAATGCACCACATAGGGTCAGGGAAACTGGCGCCAAGTTTACCAAGAGGAGGCCCGAGGCAGCCGGACAGAAGGGTTGGTAAGAAAGGCCAGACAAAGGACACATAAAGGGGGTCCTGTGAAGCGCTCCAAAGTTATCTGGGAGTTGTCTGAGCCCCTCACCTGGTGAGCACAGTACGACGTTGGAAGCCGTTACGTGCAGACGTGGTCTGGATAATAAGAACTGTGAGTAAAGGCCCTGGACTGCATCACTGACTCCGTGTCGTTACTGCTGCTGCCCTGCACCATCACCCCCATCCTCCGCATAAACTGCCCTGAGGCTATACTCCTCCCGTGGGGAGTTATGCTACGCTCTGCTGCACCCACAACACCAGCCTTGGCGGTCTGCCCTGCAGCGGCGGTTCACTCTGACCGCAATCCACGGGTGGCGTAGTCGGATATTTAAACATCAAAATCACATAAATAGTTCCGCCACTGGTTTGACCGCCCTGAGCCACGGAACCGGGTCGCCGCCACGGAGACTACAACCACCAGCATCCACCAAAAAGGGTCCGGCTCCGGGTGTTCCAAGGCCCAGGGGGTGCATCAGAACATTTTAATCACCTTTCACAATCACCAATGGGACAAGGCAGGGATGTCCTCTGTCCCCTCTCTTATACATCCTAGTGACGGAGCACCTGCTCTCATCAATTCGCCATAACCCCAATATTAGGTGGATTGAGGTGGGAGGCACCGAGTACAAGTGCTCTCTATTTGTTGATGATGTCCTTAAAATCAATGCAGCGAAGTCTGAAGCCCTCGATGTCTCCCTCCCCAAATCCATACAGGATTCCATCCAGTCCAACTTTCCCTTTGCCTTGCCCTCACAGGGTATCAAATACTTAGGAATTCCTATTCATAGAGACCTCTCCCATCTATGTTATCTTAATTTTGGGCCCTTTATTGAACAACTCCATACAGACCACGGTTGGCAAGTTAGAACTGTAAGATTCACTACGTGAACCACTGGTGTTTTGTGGAAAAGCACATGTACACTGTCTTCCAAATTATTATGCAAAAAGTGTTTAGGAGTGATAAGGGAAGAATTTGTTTGTTTGTCAGTTAAACTCATTGATGGTGATGTGTGTCAGGGCTCTTTATATCACTGTAAGCAATTGCAGACACCTGTGCTAATTAGTTTGGCAGGTGTGTCCAATGAAAGGCAAGACTACTTAAGAAGGCTGTCCCACATTATTAAGCACCCTACATTTTCTGCCAAAATGAGAAAGAAAAAGGATGTGTCGGCTGAAAAGAAGCAACAAATTGTGGAGTGTTTAGGTCAAGGCATGACTACAATCAACATTGTGCGATGATCAGGATGAAGTGTCTTGGCAATCAAGAAGTATGTAGCTGATTCACAGTACACACGTGTGCATGCTGATAAGGGCAATTTGAGGACTCTTTCCTACAGGCAATTACGTCAGGTTAAAAGAGCAGCGGCAAAAAAGCCTTGTCATAGCAGCAGACAAGTTTTTGAAGCTGCTGGTGCCTCCAACGTCCCCCGAACAACGAGATGCAGGGTCCTTCAGAGGTTTGCAGCTGTGCATACGCCATCCTGTCGACCTCCTCTATCCACTTCACACAAGCAGAAATGGCTCCAGTGGGCCAAACATTACATGAAGACTGATTTCAAAACTGTTTTGTTCACGGATGAGTGCCGTGCAACGCTCGATAGTCCAGATGGATGGAGTGGAGGATGGCTGGTTGATGGACACCCCACGCAAACACGGCTACAGCGCCAACAAGGAGGAGGTGGAGTAATGTTTTGGGCTGGAATCATGGGGAGAGAGATTGTCGGCCCCTTTAGGATCCCTGAAGGGGTAAAGATGAACTCCATAATGTATGTGGAGTTTCTCAAACAGCACTTCCTTCCATGGTTCAAGAAGAAGAACCGGGTATTCCACAGCAAGATCATTTTTATGCATGATAATGCACCATCTCATGCTGCACATAAAACATCTGCATCTCTGGCTGATATGGGCATAAAAGGGGACAAACTATTGGTGTGACCCCCATGCTCCCCTGACCTCTACCCCATTCAGAACCTCTGGAGCATCATCAAAAGGAGTGTCTATGATGGCGGGAGGCAGTTCACATCTAAGCAACAGCTCTGGGAGGGTATTCTGTCCTCATGCAAAACAATTGAAGCAGAAACCATCCAAAACCTGACAAATTCAATGGACGAGAGAGGTCAGAAGCTCCTTTCGAACAAGGGGTCCTATGTGAAAATGTAACATCACCTAGAATAAAGTTTTGAGTTGAAAACTGTTTGATTTCAGTTTCTAATAACCTGCTAATGCTTATAATTTCAAAAATGACCATTTGTTTGGTCTTTATTAAAATGAAAAGGTTGATCGAAAAGTTTTGGGGGATCTAAGAGTGTGGCAACCCAGTAGTCAGGATTACTTCGAATTCTGACAATATGAGGGTCATGTTGCAGGGAGTGCAGCAAGAAGGCACTTATGTGTCTTGCGCATCTCGGAGCCCCAAAATTATTTTCCGGGCTAGATGCAGCTAAAAATTATTATTAATTTTAAATCTGGTGGAGCTTAGTATAGATGGCCTAATAGAATCAGTGCTGCACACTGCTACAAAGCCCAAATTATTTTCCAGCCAAGGTACAGATAAACATGATTAGTAATTTTAAATCTGGTAGGGCTTAGTATAGATGGCCTAATAGAATCAGTACTGCACACTGCTACAAAGCCCAAATTATTTTCCAGCCAAGATACAGATAAACATGATTAGTCATTTTAAATCTGGTGGAGCTTATTATAGATGGCCTAATAGAATCAGTGCTGCACACTGCTACAAAGCCCAAATTATTTTCCAGCCAAGATACAGATAAACATGATTAGTAATTTGAAAGCTTAAAACGATTGGTGAGGTGATTTTAACCAATCATCAAGCTTTTACTCTCCCCAGGATGACACAGGGGTAGAAAAGTCGTTTCGGATCCATGATTTGTTCATCTTTATGAACGTGAGTCTGTCTACATTATCAGTGGAGAGCCGCGTGCGCTTATCTGTTAGCACACCACCAGCAGCGCTGAACACACGTTCAGACAGAACGCTGGCTGCGGGGCATGACAAGATCTCCAAGGCGTAAGTGGCTAGCTCCGGCCATTTATCCAGATTGGAAACCCAAAAAGAGCAAGGGTCCAGTGACACAGTCATGGCTTCAATGTTTACTTGGAGATACTCCTGTACCATCGTCTCTAGGCGTTGACTATGTGTCAGACTTCTTGTCTCCTGTGGCCTTGCAAAAGATGGGCTAAAAAAGTGGTGAAATGATTCCGCAAAATTGATGTTACCAGCAGATACTGTGGTTCTGTTTCGGTTTGAGTGCTGAACACTCGACGGTCCCACGGTTGGCAAGTTGGAACTGTGAGATTCACTACGTGCACCACAGGTGTTTTGTGGAAAAGCACATGTAAGATTCTGCAACAGTCTCTGCTGATACTCCTGCATGCGTGCATCCCTTTCTATGGCAGGAATAATTTCTGCAAATTTACTTTTGTACCGGGGATCTAACAGTGTGGCAACCCAGTAGTCAGGATTATTTCTAATTCTCACAATTCGAGGGTCATGTTGCAGGTAGTGCAGCAAGAAGGCACTCATGTGTGTTGCGCATCCAGGAGCACCAAGTCCCTGTTGTGTTGGTGGCGAGGTAACAATCATGCTTCCTTCATCTGTCCTCTCCCCCCAACCTCGCACAACAGAAATGTGATCAAGGTCTCCCTCATCTGATGAGTCTTCCATCAGTTCGTCCTCCACTTCTTCCTGGGCTCCTGCACCTTCCTCACTAGTTTGGCTGCTTCCATGCGCCCTGGTAAAACCATCTCCCTCACCCTCACATGCCTGCTGCCTTGGTGCTGCCGACCGTCTGGACCTTGCAGATGTTAGCCCTTCCGCATACAACTCCTCCTCCTCTACTTCCTCCACCTCCTCTTGTGCCACCACCTGACTCCGAATTCTGTTTAACATGTGCTCCAGCATGTAAATCACCGGAATAGTCATGCTGATAATGGCATCGTCAGCACTAAACATCTTCGTCGCCAATTCAAAACTGTGCAGAAGGGTGCATAGGTCCCTGATCTGAGACCACTTCTCCAGCGTGATTTGCCCAACCTCTGGATCTCGTTGTCCCAGCCTATACGTCAGAACGTATTGCACCAGGGCTTGTCGGTGCTGCCACAGTCGCTGCAACATGTGCAGAGTTGAATTCCACCGGGTAGGCACATCGCATTTTAGCCGGTGAAGTGGCAGGCCCAACGATTTCTGTAGAGATGTAAGTCGCTGAGCTGCAGGATGCGAACGGCGGAAGTGAGCACACAGTGACCGTGCCCTCTGCAGAAGGCCATCTAGTCCGGGATAGTGGGCTAAAAATTGCTGGACAACCAGGTTCAACACGTGAGCCATACAAGGCACATGTGTGACATTGCCCCAGCGAAGGGCCGCACCCAGGTTAGCAGCATTGTCGCACACGGCCTTCCCTGGTTTCAGGTCCAGTAGAGACAATCATTCATGAAATTGGTTCTCCAGAGCTGACCACAACTCCTCAGCTGTGTGACTCACATTTCCCAAACATTTCAAAGTAAAAACCGCCTGATGACGTTGAGCCCTACTGCCAGCATAGTAAGGAGGTGTGCAGGATCCCTTCTGCGCAGTTAGAAAGCTTGTGGCATGACCAGACAGGCTTTGGGTGCAGGTGGAGGACCGAGAGGAGGTTGAGGAGGCAGAATCAGTGGAGGAACTTTGAGAAAAAGAGGATTGACGCACAACTCGTGGGGACGGCAAGACTTGGACAGCAGCCCCTTGTCCTGCTGTCACCATAGTTACCCAGTGCCCAGTCAGCGACATGTAACGCCACTGTCCATGCCTACTCGTCCAAGTGTCTGTGGTGAAATGCACCCTGTCACACACAGAGTTTCTCAAAGAAGCGGTGATGTTGTGTGCGACATGCTGGTGGATTACAGGCACACCTTTCTTTGATAAGTAGTGTCGACTGGGCATCTGGTACTGGGGCACTGCGACGGACATAAAGTCTCGAAAATCCTCTGTGTCCACCAGGCGGAAAGGCAGCATTTCTGTAGCCAAGAGCTTGCAGATGGTGAAATTCAACCTCTTAGCTTTCTCATGGCTAGGAGGAAATGGTCTTTTACTTGTCCACATCTGAGGGACCGAGGGCTGGCTATTGTGCTTAGACGGGGTTGATAAGGGTGTCCCCGGCAAACTGCTTGTCTGTGAGGAAGATGCAGGCGGACATGTTAGGTTGCCTTGATCCAAAGGTGGTGCTATCGAAGTCGGACAGCGCTCAACAACAGCTGGTGTTACCACCTCCAAAGAAAATGATGACCTGCCAATCACGCTGGCTGTTGCGGGTAAAGAGGTGGCAGGTCTGTTCCCCAAAACAGGTGTGACTGCTGTCCCCCCAGTCACAGAGGATGAAGAGGCCGCGGATGCACAAGATATGGCAGAAGGTGGTTGGCCCGGCCGGCTAGGCCGCATTGTAGCACAGTCAGCTTCCCACTGCAACTTATGCTTCATGTCCATGTAACGGTTCATGCATGAAGTACTCAAACTATGTATTTTTTGGCCTCTACTTAGCTTTTGCTGACAAATGTTACAGATAACACGAGTTGGGTCATCTTTATCGATCTGAAAAAATGCCCAGGCTATGCAAGGCTTAGCACCGATGCGACCTGAAGAGCCACCACGACTTGTGGTCAGAGGCAGAGTTGTGTTTGAGGATGCAGTTGTTGACGTGCTTCCAGTACTACGTCTCTGTCCAGGAAGGCGCAACCTGACATCGTCGTCACTAGCATCCTCCTCCACCTCCTCTGCTGACCTCATCTCTTGGCTGACTGTGGGTTGACAGTAAGTGGGATCTCCAACCTCATCATCATCACCCTGTGCGTTATCACACCCGTCGTCCTCAGAGCCAACCTGTTCCTGCCCTGACAAAAAACTAAAGTTGTCGCTCCAATCAGGTATTTGAGTCTCATCATCGTCTTCCTCATTGTCTCCACCAACAGGAGTTACAGTTTGGGAATGAGGGTCTACATTATGGTCAGAACCTTCTGCATCTGGTCCTGGATCCGACTCATAAAGATTCTGGGCATCAGTGCAGATCATTTCCTCGTCTGGATTCACAGAAGCGCTGGAGTCGACCTCTGATTCCCAGGCTATAGTATGAGTAAACAGCTCTGCAGACTCAACCTTCTGTTCTACCTCATACTCAGACGGGCAGCTGGAGATTTGGGAGCTGTGAGGAAGCAAGTGCGATTGGGGTGACACCTTTGAGGACTGGAGTATTTGTGATGTTGAAGTTGATGTGGTGGAGAGCCCACTTAAAGGAACATTTGATATCCATTGAAGAACCTGCTGTTTTTGTGCCTCATCTGGAATTTGTAGCGATTGGCGTGGCCGTAAGAAAGGGATCTTATCACATTGTCCGCTAAAAGAAGTAGACATTTTAGTTTGGCTGGAAGATGGTCTTTCTTCTGCAGATGTTACTGTTGCTTTAACACCTACCCCACGGACACAACCTTTTTTCCCCTTCCCAACACGCCTATTCCCCTTTACACCAGCAGCAGGCCTTTTTCCACTCATTTTGTTGGTTAACTAATTCACAACTCTGGAGTTGTTTGCACAAAAAAACAATGGATGGGAACCGAGCAGAGCTGAGTGGCCAAACTGTGGTATTAGGCCAAAACTATTGGCTGGGTTAGATGCAGAAACAAATTATATTCAATTTGCAACCTGATGGAGGTCAGTATAGATGGACTAATAGAACAAGTCCCACACACAGCTAGAAGCCCAAATATTTTTTCAGAGGTAGATGCAGAAAAAATATATATTCAGTTTGCAACCTGATGGAGGTCAGTATAGATGGACTAATAGAGAAAGTCCCAAAAACTGCTAGAAGGCCAAATATTTTTTCAGAGCTAGATGCAGACAAAAAAATATTTTTAATTTGCAACCTGATGGAGGTCAGTATAGATGGACTAATAGAGAAAGTCCCACACACTGCTAGAAGGCCAAATATTTTTTCAGAGCTAGATGCAGATAAAAATTATTTTTAATTTGCAACCTGATGGAGGTCAGTATAGATGGACTAATAGAGAAAGTCCCACACACTGCTAGAAGGCCAAATATTTTTTCAGAGCTAGATGCAGATAAAAATTATTTTTAATTTGCAACCTGATGGAGGTCAGTATAGATGAACTAATAGAGAAAGTCCCACACACTGCTAGAAGGCCAAATATTTTTTCAGAGCTAGATGCAGAAAAAAATTATATTCAGTTTGCAACCTGATGGAGGTCAGTATAGATGGACTAATAGAATGATGCTATGCCCAAAATATTTTACTTCACTAGGTGCAGTAAAAAAATTGGTATTCTATACACAGGTGGTATATCTTGCAACACAGATAGGCTACTCCACTGACTAACACACACTGCAAGAGGCCAAAAAGGATTAGCTTTGCTAGATTCAGCCAAATGCTGTGAAAAAAAACTTACACAGCACTGGCACAGACCTGCCTGGCAAAAACTGATAGGAACTGATGTAACCTAGTCCTGAAAAGGACTGCAATTCCAATTAGTCTTTACTCCCACAACCTATCTATTTAAGAGCACAGACCTGCCTGATAAAAGTCATAGGAAATGCTGTAACCTAGTCCTTAAAAGGACTGCAATCACAACTATTCCCTACTCCCAAGCTATCTGTAGATTTGTGCGAAAATTGGCTTGAAATTAACAAGGTATAGCGCACACAGCAACAGCAGTGCCGTCTAACACGCAGCTGCAGCAGTGAGAAAATGGTAGCGACGGGGAAAATGGCTTGGTCTTATAGGGCAAGGACATGTGACATACACTGCCAATGACCCATGCCCTTGCTTGTGTGAAAAAAAGCACTTCGCTCCGTGTGTGCACTGCTGATAGGCTGACAGATTGCACCTCTCCACTGTAAAAGCGGGAAAGAGAAAAAAAAAAGGAGATCTTCATTATTTCTGCAGAGATCCATCCCCTGCCCCTCCCCCCGTCCCACTGTACACTCAAACTGCGTATTAACATTAATTTTCATCATTACTGAGAAAAAATCCAGTTATGATTTTGGTGCACGAACAGTTATCGAACATAACCGCGAACAGCCGAATTTTTCTCAAATCGTTCGTGTTCGCCGAACGGCTCGAACACCGCCCAAAACAGCTCGAATTTGAGATTGGCGAACAGTTCGAGTCGAACAACGCTCATCTCTAGTCAGGATTACTTCGAATTCTGACAATCTGAGGGTCATGTTGGAGGTAGTGCAGCAAGAAGGCACTCATATGTCTTGCGCATCTAGGAGCCCCAAAATTACTTTCCGGGCTAGATGCAGCTAAAAATTATTATTAATTTGAAAGCTGGTGGAGCTTAGTATAGATGGCCTAATATAATCAGTACTGCAAACTGCAACAAGGCCCAAATTATTTTCCAGCCAAGATACAGATAAACATGATTAGTAATTTTAAATCTGGTGGAGTTTAGTATAGATGGCCTAATAGAAACAGTACTGCAAACTGCTACAAGGCCCAAATTATTTTCCAGCCAATATACAGATAAACATGATTAGTAATTTTAAATCTGGTGGAGTTTAGTATAGATGGCATAATAGAATCAGTACTGCAAACTGCTACAAGGCCCAAATTATTTTCCAGCCAAGATACAGATAAACATTATTAGTAATTTTAAATCTGGTGGAGTTTAGTATAGATGGCCTAATAGAATCAGTACTGCACACTGCTACAAGGCCCAAATTATTTTCCAGCCAAGATACAGATAAACATGATTAGTAATTTGCAAGCTTAAAACGGTTGGTGAGGTGATTTTAACAAATCATCAAGCTTTTACTCTCCCCAGGATGACACAGGGGTAGAAAAGTCATTTCGGATCCATGATTTGTTCATCTTTATGAAAGTGAGTCTGTCTACATTATCAGTAGAGTGCCGCCTGCGCTTATATGTCAGCACACCCACAGCAGCGTTGAACACACGTTCAGACAGAACGCTGGCTGTGGGGCATGACAAGATTTCCAAGGCGTAAGTGGCGAGCTCCGGCCATTTATCCAGATTGGAAGCCCAAAAAGAGCAAGGGTCCAGAGGCACAGTCATGGCTTCAATATTTACTTGGAGATACTCCTGTACCATCGTCTCTAGGCGTTGACTATGTGTCAGACTTCTTGTCTCCTGTGGCCTTGCAAAGGATGGGCTAAAAAAGTAGTGAAATGATTTTGCAAAATTGCTGTTACCAGCAGATACTGCGTTTCTGTTACGTTTTAAGTGCTGAACACTCGACGGTCCCACGGTTGGCAAGTTGAAACTGTGAGATTCACTACGTGCACCACTGGTGTTTTGTGGAAAAGCACATGTAAGATTCTGCAACAGTCTCTGCTGATACTCCTGCATGCGTGCATCCGTTTCTATGGCAGGAATAATTTCTGCAAATTTACTTTTGTACCGGGGATCTAACCGTGTGGCAACCCAGTAGTCAGGATTATTTCTAATTCTCACAATTCGAGGGTCATGTTGCAGGTAGTGCAGCAAGAAGGCACTCATGTGTCTTGCGCATCCAGGAGCACCAAGTCCCTGTTGTGTTGGTGGCAAGGTAACAATCATGCTTCCTTCCTCAGCCCTCTCCCCCCAACCTCGCACAACAGAAATGTGATCAAGGTCTCCCTCATCTGATGAGTCTTCCATCAGTTCGTCCTCCACTTCTTCCTGGGCTCCTGCACCTTCCTCACTAGTTTGGCTGGTACCATGCACCCTGGTAAAACCATCTCCCCCACCCTTACATGCCTGCCGCCTTGGTGCTGCCAACCGTCTGGACTTTGCAGATGTTAGCCTTTCCGCATACAACTCCTCCTCCGCTACTTCCTCCACCTCCTCTTGTGCCACCACCTGACTCCGAATTCTGTTTAACATGTGCTCCAGCATGTAAATCACCGGAATAGTCATGCTGATAATGGCATCGTCTACACTAAACATCTTCGTCGCCATTTCAAAACTGTGCAGAAGGGTGCATAGGTCCCTGATCTGAGACCACTCCTCCAGCGTGATTTGCCCCACCTCTGGAACTCATTGGCCCAGGCTATACATCACAACGTATTGCACTAGGGCTTGTCGGTGCTGCCACAGTCGCTGCAACATGTGCAAAGTTGAATTCCACCGGGTAGGCACATCGCATTTTAGCTGGTGAAGTGGCAGGCCCAACGACTTCTGAAGAGATGTAAGTCGCTGAGCTGCGGGATGCGAACGGCGGAAGTGAGCACACAGCGACCGTGCCCTCTGCAGAAGGCCATCTTGTCTGGGATAGTGGGCTAAAAATTGCTGGACAACCAGGTTCAACACGTGAGCCATACAAGGCACGTGTGTGACATTGCCCCGGCGAAGGGCCGCACCCAGGTTTGCGGCATTGTCGCACACGGTCTTCCCTGGTTTCAGGTCCAGTGGAGACAACCATTCATGAAACTGGTTCTCCAGAGCGGACCACAACTCCTCAGCTGTGTGACTCACATTTCCCAGACATTTCAAAGTAAAAACCGCCTGATGACGTTGAGCCCTGCTGCCAGCATAGTAAGGAGGTGTGCAGGATCCCTTCTGCGCAGTTAGAAAGCTTGTGGCATGACCAGACAGGCTTTGGGTGCAGGTGGAGGACCGAGAGGAGGTTGAGGAGGCAGAAGCAGTGGAGGAACTTTGAGATAAAGAGGATTGATGCACAACTCGTGGGGACGGCAAGACTTGGACAGCAGCCCCTTGTCCTGCTGTCACCATAGTTTCCCAGTGCCCAGTCAGCGACATGTAACGCCCCTGTCCATGCCTACTCGTCCTAGTGTCTGTGGTGAAATGCACCCTGTCACACACAGAGTTTCTCAAAGAAGCGGTGATGTTGTGTGCGACATGCTGGTGGAGAGCAGGCACACCTTTCTTTGATAAGTAGTGTCGACTGGGCATCTGGTACTGGGGCACTGTGACGGACAAAAGGTCTTGAAAAATCTCTGTCAACCAGGCAGAAAGGCAGCATTTCTGTAGCCAAGAGCTTGTAGATGGTGAAATTCAACCTCTTAGCTTTCTCATGGCTAGGAGGAAATGGTCTTTTACTTGTCCACATCTAAGGGACCGAGGGCTGGCTGTTGTGCTTAGACAGAGTTGAGAAGGGTGTCCCCGGCAAACTGCCGGTCTGTGAGGAAGATGCAGGCGGACATGTTAGGTTGCCTTAATCCATTGGTGGGCTATCGATGTCGGACAGCGCTGAACACCAGCTGGTGTTTCCACCTCCAAAGAAAATGATGACCTGCAGATCACGCAGGCTGTTGCGGGTAAAGAGGTGACCGGTCTGTGTCCCAAAACAGGTGTGACTGCTGTCCCCCCACTCACAGAGGATGAAGAGGCCGCGGATTCACAAGATGTGGCAGACGGTGGTTGGCCCGGCAGGGTAGGCCGCATTGTAGCACAGTGAGCTTCCCACTGCAACTTATGCTTCATGTCCATGTGCCGGTTCATGCATGAAGTACTCAAACTATGTAATTTTTGGCCTCTACTTAGCTTTTGCTGACAAATGTTACAGATAACACGAGTTGGGTCATCCTTATCGATCTGAAAAAATGCCCAGGCTATGCAAGGCTTAACACCCATGCGAACTGAAGAGCCACCACGACTTGTGGTCAGAGGCAGAGTTGTGTTTGAGGATGCAGTTGTTGACGTGCTTCCAGTACTACGTCTCTGTCCAGGAAGGCGCAACCTGACCTCGTCGTCACTAGCATCCTCCTCCACCTCCTCTGATGACCTCATCGACTGGCTGACTGTGGGTTGACAGTAAGTGGGATCTCCAACCTCGTCATCATCACCCTGTGTGTTATCACACCCGTCGTCCTCAGAGCCAACCTCTTCCTGCCCTGACATAAAACTCAAGTTGTCGCTCCAATCAGGTATTTGAGTTTCATCATCGTCTTCCTCATTGTCTCCACCAACAGAAATTACAGTTTGGGAACGAGGGTCTACATTATGGTCAGAACCTTCTGCGTCTGTTCCTGGATCCGACTCATAAAGATTCTAGCATCAGTGCAGATCATTTCCTCGTCTAGATTCACAGACGCTCTGGAGCCGACCTCTGATTCCCAGGCTATAGTATGAGTAAACAGCTCTGCAGACTCAACCATCTGTTCTATCCCATACTCAGACGGGCAGCTGGAGACTTGGGAGCTGTGAGGAAGCAAGTGCGATTGGGGTGACACCTCTGAGGACTGGAGTATTTGTGATGTTGAAGTTGAGGTGGAGGAGAGCCCACTTAAAGGAGCACTTGATATCCATTGAAGCACCTGCTGTTTTTGTGCCTCATCTGGAATTTGTAGCGATTGGCGTGGCCGTAAGAAAGGGATCTTATCACATTGTCCGCTAAAAGAAGTAGACATCTTAGTTTGGCTGGAAGATGGTCTTTCTTCTGCAGATGTTACTGTTGCTTTAACACTTACCCCACGGACACAACCTTTTTTTCCCTTCCCAAAATGCCTATTCCCCTTTACTCCAGCAGCAGGCCTTTTTCCACTCATTTTGGTGGTTAACTAATTGACAACTCTGGAGTTGTTTGCACAAAAAACAATGGATGGGAACCGAGCAGAGCTGAGTGGCCAAACTCTTGTATTAGCCCAAAAGTATTGGGTGGGTTAGATGCAGTAAAACAATTTTATTAAATACGCAGGTGGTGGAGGTTAGTATAGATGGACAAATAGAAGAAGTCCCACACACTGCTACAAGCCCAAATATTTTTTCAGAGCTAGATGCAGATAAAAATTATTTTTAACTTGCAACCTGGTGGAGGTTAGTATAGATGGACTAATAGAACAAGTCCCACACACTGCTACAAGCCCAAATATTTTTTCAGAGCTAGATGCAGATAAAAATTATTTTTAATTTGCAACCTGGTGGAGGTTAGTTTAGATGGACTAATAGAACAAGTCCCACACACTGCTACAAGCCCAAATATTTTTTCAGAGCTAGATGCAGATAAAAATTATTCTTAATTTGCAACCTGGTGGAGGTTAGTATAGATGGACCAATAGAACAAGTCCCACACACTGCTACAAGCCCAAATCTTTTTTCAGAGCTAGATGCAGATAAAAATTATTTTTAATTTGCAACCTGGTGGAGGTTAGTATAAATGGACTAATAGAATGATGCTATGCACAAAAGGTTTACTTGGCTAGGTGCAGTAAAAAAAAATGTTTTCTATACACAGGTGTTGTAGCTTGCAACACAGATAGGCTACTCCAATGAATAACACACACTGCAAGAGGCCAAAAAGGATTTGCATAGCTAGATTTAGCCAAATGCTGTGAAAAAAACTTGCACAGCACTGGCACAGACCTGCCTGGCAAAAAGTTATAGGAACTGATGTAACCTAGCCCTCAAAAGGACTGCAATTACAATTAGTCCCTACTCCCAACCTATCTATTTAAGAGCACAGACCTGCCTGATAAAAGTCGTAAGAAATGATGTAACCTAGTCCTCAAAAGGACTGCAATCACAACTATTCCCTACTCCCTAGCTATCTGTAGATTTGTGCAAAAATTGGCTTGAAATTAACACTGAAAGTATAGCGCACACAGCAACAGCGGTGCCGTCTAACATGCAGCTGCAGCAGTGAGAAAATGGTGGCTACGTGGAAAATGGCTGGGTCTTTTAGGGCAAGGACATGTGACATACACTGCCAATGACACATGCCCTTGCTTGTGTGAAAAAAAGCAGTTCGCTCCGTGTGTGCACTGCTGATAGGCTGACAGATTGCACCTCCCCACTGTAAATGCGGGAAAGAGAAAAAAAAATGGAGATCTTCATTATTTATGCAGAGATCCATCCCCTGCCCCTCCCCCGCCCCGCTGTACACTCAAACTGCGTATTAACATTAATTTTCAGCATTACTGAGAAAAAATCCAGTTATGATTTTGGTGCATGAACAGTTATCAAACATAACCTCGAACAGCCAAATTTTTTTCAAATCGTTCGTGTTCGCCGAAGGGCTCGAACACCGCCCAAAACAGCTCGAATTTGAGATTGGCGAACAGTTCGAGTCAAACACCGCTCATCTCCACTTACAATTGCTCCTTTTGCCCTTCTACCTGACTAATTCTTCTTTTTTCCATTAGGTCTCTGACATCACATGATTAATACCTGGC
This sequence comes from Phyllobates terribilis, assembly GCF_046119375.1. NCBI lineage: Eukaryota > Metazoa > Chordata > Amphibia > Anura > Dendrobatidae > Phyllobates > Phyllobates terribilis. The sequence continues at coordinate 257,773,767 of NW_027362764.1, forward strand.
TAGCTTAATCCATCTAAGCTTTATGTAGAAAAACAAGGTCAATTTTACCTGTATGAGTCATAAGTTACTGCAAACTTCCCTGATGCAGCTGGGTCAGAAGGTGAAGAGGGGGTGATAATTTTAGGGACCAGAGACTTCCTCTTTCTTCATAGAGCAGAGAAAATAGAAGAATAAATTGGGTAGAAAGGCAAACTGAGCAATTTTAAGTACACAGTGATATATGATTGTTTGCAATATAATAGGAGGATAAAAAGTTGATGGAAATGCTTCCTTAAGATCATAGTGAAATGATGAAGTTTTTTTTTTTCTCAAAACAGGGGTGTAAATTTAAGGGGTGCAAAAGTCACTGTCGCATTTGGCCCTAGAGACTGAGGGGGTTTAAAAATCTTTTTGTTGAATCTATAGCTTTCTATGTTGTTTTTGTAAAAGACAGGGGCATACATAGAAATCATGGGGCCTCATCACAGAATTTCTAATTGCCCCCCCCCCAAAATAAATAAATAAATAATTGTCAGGGTCACAGAAGAGCATTTCTCACAACTTTACAGCCTTTACTTAGTAAGCTTCTTCCTTCTGAAGTCATACATTCCTCTTTCATTGCCCTGATAAAGTATGATGCCAACAAAAGTGCCCCCCCAAACACAGTATGATACCCCCATGGTGAATTCCTTCACATGAGCCTCCACATGCACAGTATAATGACCCTATTGCACCCCACCTCAACTCCCAAGGCAAAGTATGGTGAATCCAACACAGTATGATCTCCCAACTGTGACCCCCACACAGCCCTCCATGCAGTACAATGGGTCTGCAATGAAATTTATCATCTTGTGTTTCATTTAAAAATTTTGCATAAAGTTTTTTATAACTTCAAAGCTAGTTTTTTGGGGAATTTGTGGATAATAAACATTTCCTGGCTGTGCATCCTGCTCTAATGTAATCAAAGCCAGTGAAGTCACTCACCCAAGGACAGGCAAAACATTTTCCATTAAAAACTACTTTACGTGTGACTCAAATTTTGTGTTTTATGTAGTCAAATGCCCCTGTGGCATTAAATATTGGGGAGATAATGCAACATGTGAGTGACCGTATTGTAAGCCACAAATCAACCATCCGTTGTGAGAGAACTTGGCTCCCACTACCACACCATTTCACAGAGGCTAGACACTCAGTTTCACAACTGCAATTCCAGGTATTGGAATAGGCTTCAAGACCTACACAGTGAGGTACCCACATACAATTACTGAAATGGGTAGCTTACTTGATCCATACACTTCAAACTCTAGCTCATGAAGGCCTGAATAGGGAAATCGATTGGTTAACCTAACATTTCTTATTCCCACTAGACACGTTGACAAACTTGACATCTCTCCTTGGGCCTTTGGAACTCCCCTCCATTCTCCCCATGGCCTCATCTGGTAAGTCATAATTGTCTCCACATCAAATCCCAGTTTAAATTGAATGACAAAATGTCTTCAATTATTTAAAAAAAAAAAAAATTCCCTGAGGGGTCTGCCTTCCATTCCCTCTTCCTTTAGTCCCATTACCCCAACAATATACTCTGGGTTTAACTTTGACCAACCCCCCCAGACCATACCCATTGCCACAGCCCCACATATTTTACTTTCCTAATAGAACCCTCCCCCATTGCGTTTCATCCCCATCTCCCCCTCCTTTCCCCATTTCATGCTGACATGTGCAGCACACCCCTAAGTTAAATACAATTGTTCTCTAACTCTCTTTGCCTAAACACCACAGTGGGATATACTCTGCATTCCCCATTCTCCTTCACTGATATGTCTCTCTCCACAGCAGTCACTTGCTGACGAGCTAAGGACGCGAGTGCCGTGTTTCCATAACAACTCCCTGCTCCTAAAAGGACTCGCACGTCTCCCCAGGTAATCACCCTGGGGCTACACCGCAACCATTACAATGACAGCAACATAATACGGAGACCGGGGGCCGTCACCTACTATAGCAACCTATGCTAGCCACGTTACCACCAATGTATCTCAGCACCTGTGAAACAGCCCCCTGAGTGGCGCACTTTCAGTCCAGCACTAAATGTTTCCGGAATCAAATACAGTGCTTTCATACTACTCTGTTTAAGGTACCTTCAACTTTATGTCCTTGCCATCTTCCACTGCTTTAAATCTCCCTGACACAGGGCTGAATAAGGGTGTGCTCCTCTCTCAACCCCCTTCTACACTATTCCTGTATTCCTTGCTCTGCGGTGGCATTATAACTATAACAGTTTATCCCTCATAATCTCCTCGATCACTATGCCCCCACACAGTACCCTGTTTGAGCCCTGCACTACTGACCAGTGTCAGTACATTCTGCCGTGACATTCTACTCCTCAGGCTCTCCTCAACCACTATGCTTCTAAATAGGACCCCATATGAGCCCAATGCTAATAATCACTAGTGCCCTATACTGTATTTTATGCTACAAGTGCATCCTTCCTATATATTCTATACTTACACTGGGCATTATAGTACTTTTGTATATATTGTACATATTTTGTTTATATTGTATATAAATTTCAGATGTATGTGTGATATTCATATTTTGTTTTCCTTTTTCCCCACTGACATTATGAACAAGACCCAGGAAGGGTCTAAACGTTTTATATTTTCTGTCTCATTATACCCTGCACCATAGGTGTGTCTATTTGCACATCTACAAATAAACCTTCAACTGCATATTGTAGAGTGTGCGGTGATTTTCTCTACTTTATTCTGGAGACTCTACTGCACATCTCGTCTACCAGCACCTCGACCTACAGACTGTGTGCATGCTAATCTTCTGTATCACCCTGCATTCTTAGGCTCCAAAAGAACTCCTGCAATGAGTCCTCCAACAAAACCCCTATAACTCTTTGTCACCGCTCACCAATTTTCATTGCAGAGCAAACAGTACCTCTGCCTTGGGCTTTGTCTAGTCAATACATTGTGTCTCATTACTTTTTCATAGTCTAATTAAAGGTTTATTCTCAACATGTGTCATCAGCAAAATAGAGCTCTCCAATATCTTCAGCTGCTTGTTGCTGGGGAGGGGGCACAGCGAGGGAGGTGGGGGGTGGGTACAAAGTGACAGTTCTGGCTTAATAGCATCAACCTGCCAAGCTTATCATGTTATTGTGATACACTCCGGTCTGTCTGTGTGCACTATCATCACCATATTTGCTTATAGAGACAATAAGGCTGTTGAAAAATCACATTGCACAGAAAAGTGAGAGAACCAATTAGGAGAACTGCCCTGGAAGCAGACACAGCTGAGGGAAAGGGGTTTATAATTTTGTAAGACTGCTAATATCAGCTCAAGGTGAGAGGCCAACAGGGAGGTGGCGATGAGCAGCTAACTGCTGTATAGAAAATAATGGGCTGGAGAAAGGTGACTGGGATCTCAGGAGTTAACTCAGCCTGAAATGCAGCTATGACAACTCAGGCTTTGGTGGTCAATCTCCTTGGCAACAAGCTGTAAACTATATAAGACAAAAGGTCTCTTAGCAGTAGAATGACAGCAGATAGCTAAAGCAATTCAATTGCAAACTTGTTTTTTTATTAATATCAAACTAAATATATCAATTTCATAACATGAAACTAACCTTTTAAAACAATCACTACAGGACCTCTAATGTACAATAGAAGCTGTGATCCCTTCCAGAAATGGGGGACATAACACTATACCACAGAGCTACCCTGAGCAATAATAGATAGCAATGATGCAGTTGTGTCTGTGTGAATTTGTCTCTTTCTTAAATGAGTATATGTGGTGTGTACATTTGGTGATTGTATATATTGTATTAATTAGTGTTTTGTAGAGAGATGAGTGAATCTTTTGAAACTCTATTTTGCCAGCTTTGCCTAATGTTCCCAGTAAATTTGATTCAATAATAATAATTGATTTGTGGCAAATCAAAATTACTCCAATGTCTCCAATTGCCCTTTAAAGACATAGAGTATGTATGACACTCTGAAGTCTCTCAAAACTGTATCCAACCCCTTTCAAGCGTTTTAACTAGTGATGAGCGAGTGTGCTCGCCCGTGCTCAGTACTAGCCCAAGCATCACACTGCTCGAGATGCTCGACGCTCGGCGAGTATTGTCGGGATGCTCGGGTGGTAGCTCGGGTCTCCACCCTGCATATTTGGTGCTCTTTAAACAGCCGAACATGAACATGCACGTGGTTGTGGCATTACAGTGATTGGCTGGCCGCATAGTGTTATCGGTTCTATATCAGACCTGGTGATCCTATGCTCATCACAATGTACCCCGGAAACAGGGAGAGTAGGGAGAGCAGCTGCTGAGTGAGGGACAGAATTGGCGATTTAATAGTTAGGTATAGGTATTCCATGAGTACATATATACTCTATATATCCATCTGTACTGACAGTCCTTCTGAGGACTAATCCAGCTGAATATATTACTGGTGATAGCAGGAGTTAGGCAGGCAAAGATTGTGGACACTATACAGCACAATAGGGTGCATTGCACATTCTGTCTGCTGCTGCTGCCTGTTACAGATATCCATTGGACTAGATATCAGGGCTAATTTGTTTTTTTCTTTTGCTCTTAATCCTGATTATTTCCTTAAAAAGCAATACAGTCCAACAATTTACTGCTCCATTTGCTTGTTAGCACTGCAGAATACAGCCAGATCTTTTCCATCATCAGAAGTGATCCCATATTACTGCTTTATAATATTGTAGACGTGTAAAATATTCTACTCCATTTAAAGTTTAGCAAAAGTGTCTTGGTGAACCTATTCACACGAGGTCGCTGAGTAATACTAAACTAGAAGGGCAGTGCTTAAAACCGTGGGTGTCCGTCAGACATATCAGATATTACTTCAGTACAAATCCAGAAATTTGTAGGAGACGTGTAAAATATTTTACTCCATTTAAAGTTTAGCAAAAGTGTGTTGGTGAACCTATTTACATGTTGTTGCTGAGCAATACTAAACTAGAAGGGCTGTGCTTAAAACCGTGGGCGTCCGTCAGATGAATAAGATATTACTGAGATACAAATCCAGCAATTTGTAGGGGACATGCAAGATATTATACTACATTTACAGTTTATCAAAAGTGTGTTGGTGAACCTATTCACATGTGGTCACTGAGCAATAATAATAAACTTCAAGGCGGATGATTAAAACCATGGGCGTCTGTCAGACGTATCAGCTATTACTGCCATACAAATCCTGAAATTTGTAGCGGACGTGCAAGATATTATGCTACATTTACAGTTTGGAAGCAGTGTGGTAGTGAAGCTATTCACACGTGGTCGCTGTGAATAATAGGAAACTACAAGGCCGGTGCTTAAAACCGTGGGCATCCGTCAGACGTATCAGACATTACTGCGATACAAATCCAGAAATTTGTAGGGAACGTGTAAAATATTTTACTCCATTTAAAATGGGCAAAGCGCGTGGCAATGGATGGGGAAGTGGACGTGATGGTGATGGGGCATGCAGAGGCAAAGGCCGAGGGCGAGCTGAAATTGTGCCTAAACAAGAACCCACATCATGTCGCCCTACCTTCCTGTCTCAATTACTAAGGGACCGCAGCACACCACTATTGAACCCAAAGCAGTGTCAAAAGGTTGTTGGTTGGATAGCAGATAATGCTTCCAGTCACTTTGCTGCCACCACCACCCTGTCTTCTACATGGTCAAATCTCAGTAGCCGTGAGTCTGAACCACATATTCCTCCCCCTGATCCTTCTTCCCCCCACAAAGCCGAGTGCCCGGAGACAACTGTTCCCACACTTGGACACTCTGAAGAGCTGTTCACTTTTCCATTTATAGATTCGGACTTCTCGCTCGGCCAACTTAAAATGGGGCAAGAGGAGATCGCATGTAGTGATGCCCAAATATTTGAGCAGCCACGGTCACCTGAAGGCGATGGTGGGAAAGTGCAATTACTGTCGCAAGAAGTGGATGATGATGATGAGACACAATTGCCAGAAAGTCAGGAGGAGGACCAGGGTGCGAAGGTGGAAGACGAGGTGGTGGACGATGAAGTCACTGACCCAACCTGGCAAGGTAACATACATATCAAGAACAGCAGCACAGAGGGGGGAAGAGGCATAGAACAGCAACAGGCAGGAACAAGCATTGGGGTGGCCACAGACACAAGGAGGGCAACTGTTCCCCAGAACACCAACACAACGGATGTTGGAACTGTTAAGTCTTCCAGAGTCTGGCAGTTTTTTAAAGACTGTCCAGATAACCAGAAAAAGGCCATTTTAAACATCTGCCTTGCCAACATCAGCAAGGGCTGCAAAACTATCAGCCAGACGACCACCAGCAGGCTAAGGCACATGACAGCAAAGCACTCGACTAGGTGGGTCAAATGCCAGGGTCCAGAAACAGTGTCTGCGAGAGCCACCACTGCCTGTTCTGCTGTTGTGAGTTCTGGCAAATCTCCTGTCCATAGCACAGGCAAAGATGCCTCCCACCCTGCACATGTCATTGCACACTTGCAACCACCACCATCATCAACCATGTCCACGTCCTTATCCCAGTGCAGCGTTCAGTTGTCCCTACCCCAGTCCTTTGAATGCAAGTGCAAATACGCATCTAATCACCCACAGGCCACACTACTAAACTTCCACATTTCAGGAATGCTTGCACTTGAAATGTTGCCTCTTAGGCTTGTGGAGACAGAATCTTTCCGCAACCTGATGGCGGCGGCAGTCCCTCGGTAATTGGTCCCCAGCCACCACTATCTTTTTTTACACAAGCACGTGTCCCAGAACATTACCCATGCCATCAACAACACAGTTACTGGAAAGGTCTACCTAACACGGACACATGGACAAGTGCTTGTGGGCAGGAACGGTACATCTCGCTGATGGCACACTGGATTAATATAGTTGAAGCCGGGACTCAGTCGGATCTTGGGACGGAACACACCCTCCTGACTAGAGATGAGCGTTGTTCTACTCGAACTGTTCGCCAATCTCAAATTCGAGCTGTTTTGGGCGGTGTTAGAGCCGTTCGGCGAACACGAACGATTTGAGAAAAATTCGGCTGTTCGAGGTTATGTTCGATAACTGTTCGTGCACCAAAATCATAACTGGATTTTTTCTCAGTAATGATGAAAATTAATGTTAATACGCAGTTTGAGTGTACAGCGGGGTGGGGGGAGGGGCAGGGGATGGATCTCTGCAGGAATAATGAAGATCTCCATTTTTTTTTCTCTTTCCCGCATTTACAGTGGGGAGGTGCAATCTGTCAGCCTATCAGCAGCGCACACACGGAGCGAAGTGCTTTTTTCACACAAGCAAGGGCATGTGTCATTGGCAGTGTATGTCACATGTCCTTGCCCTATAAGACCAAGCCATTTTCCCCGTCGCCACCATTTTCTCACTGCTGCAGCTGCGTGTTAGACGGCACCGCTGTTGCTGTGTGCGCTATACCTTGTTAATTTCAAGCCAATTTTCGCACAAATCTACAGATAGCTTGGGAGTAGGGAATAGTTGTGATTGCAGTCCTTTTAAGGACTAGGTTACAGCATTTCCTACGACTTTTATCAGGCAGGTCTGTGCTCTTAAATAGATAGATTGTGGGAGTAAAGACTAATTGTAATTGCAGTCCTTTTCAGGACTAGGTTACATCAGTTCCTATCAGTTATTGCCAGGCAGGTCTGGCCAGTGCTGTGCATGTTTTTTTCACAGCATTTGGCTGAATCTAGCAAAGCTAACCCTTTTTGGCCTATTGCAGAGTGTGTTAGTCAGTGGAGTAGCCTATCTGTGTTGCAAGATATACCACCTGTGTATAGAATACCAATTTTTTTACTGCACCTAGTGAAGTAAAATCTTTTGAGCATAGCATCATTCTATTAGTCCATCTATACTGACCTCCATCAGGTTGCAAATTGAATATAATTTTTTTCTGCATCTAGCTCTGAAAAAATATTTGGGCTTCTAGCAGTGTGTGGGACTTGTTCTATTAGTCGATCTATACTGACCTCCATCAGGTTGCAAACTGAATATAATTTTTTGTCTGCATCTAGCTCTGAAAAAATATTTGGCCTTCTAGCAGTGTGTGGGACTTTCTCTATTAGTCCATCTATACTGACCTCCATCAGGTTGCAAATTAAAAATAATTTTTATCTGCATCCAGCTCTGAAAAAATATTTGGCCTTCTAGCAGTGTGTGGGACTTTCTCTATTAGTCCATCTATACTGACCTCCATCAGGTTGCAAATTAAAAATAATTTTTTGTCTGCATCTAGCTCTGAAAAAATATTTGGCCTTCTAGCAGTGTGTGGGACTTTCTCTATTAGTCCATCTATACTGACCTCCATCAGGTTGCAAACTGAATATATTTTTTTCCTGCATCTACCTCTGAAAAAATATTGGGCTTCTAGCTGTGTGTGGGACTTGTTCTATTAATCCATCTATACAGACCTCCATCAGGTTGCAAACTGAATATAATTTTTTTCTCCATCTACCTCTGAAAAAATATTTGGGCTTGTAGCTGTGTGTGGGACTTGTTCTATTAGTCCATCTATACTGACCTCCATCAGGTTGCAAACTGAATATAATTTTTTTCTGCATCTAGCTCTGAAAAAATATTTGGCCTTCTAGCAGTGTGTGGGACTTTCTCTATTAGTCCATCTATACTGACCTCCATCAGGTTGCAAATTAAAAATAATTTTTATCTGCATCCAGCTCTGAAAAAATATTTGGCCTTCTAGCAGTGTGTGGGACTTTCTCTATTAGTCCATCTATACTGACCTCCATCAGGTTGCAAATTAAAAATAATTTTTTGTCTGCATCTAGCTCTGAAAAAATATTTGGCCTTCTAGCAGTGTGTGGGACTTTCTCTATTAGTCCATCTATACTGACCTCCATCAGGTTGCAAACTGAATATATATTTTTTCTGCATCTACCTCTGAAAAAATATTTGGGCTTCTAGCTGTGTGTAGGACTTGTTCTATTAGTCCATCTATACTGACCTCCATCAGGTTGCAAACTGAATACAATTTTTTTCTGCATCTATCTCTGAAAAAATATTTGGGCTTCTAGCTGTGTGTGCGACTTGTTCTATTAGTCCATCTATACTGACCTCCATCAGGTTGCAAATTGAATATAATTTTTTTCTGCATCTAACCCAGCCAATAGTTTTGGCCTAATACCACAGTTTGGCCACTCAGCTCTGCTCGGTTCCCATCCATTGCTTTTTTGTGCAAACAACTCCAGAGTTGTGAATTAGTTAACCACCAAAATGAGTGGAAAAAGGCCTGCTGCTGGTGGAAAGGGGAATAGGCGTGTTGGGAAGGGGAAAAAAGGTGGTTGTGTCCATGGGGTAGGTGTTAAAGCAACAGTAACATCTTCAGAAGAAAGACCATCTTCCAGCCAAACTAAAATGTCTACTTCTTTTAGCGGACAATGTGATAAGATCCCTTTCTTACGGCCACGCCAATTGCTACAAATTCCAGATGAGGCACAAAAACAGCAGGTGCTTCAACGGATATCAAGTGCTCCTTTAAGTGGGCTCTCCTCCACATCAACTTCAACATCACAAATACTCCAGTCCTCAAAGGTGTCACCCCAATCGCACTTGCTTCCTCACAGCTCCCAAATCTCCAGCTGCCCGTCTGAGTATGAGGTAGAACAGATGGTTGAGTCTGCAGAGCTGTTTACTCATACTATAGCCTGGGAATCAGAGGTCGACTCCAGCGCTTCTGTGAATCCAGACGAGGAAATGATCTGCACTGATGCCCAGAATCTTTATGAATCGGATCCAGGACCAGACGCAGAAGGTTCTGACCATAATGTAGACCCTCATTCCCAAACTGTAACTCCTGTTGGTGGAGACAATGAGGAAGACGATGATGAGACTCAAATACCTGATTGGAGCAACAACTTTAGTTTTTTGTCAGGGCAGGAACAGGTTGGCTCTGAGGACGACGGGTGTGATAACGCACAGGGTGATGATGATGAGGTTGGAGATCCCACTTACTGTCAACCCACAGTCAGCCAAGAGATGAGGTCAGCAGAGGAGGTGGAGGAAGATGCTAGTGACGACGAGGTCAGGTTGCCCCTTCCTGGACAGAGACGTAGTACTGGAAGCACGTCAACAACTGCATCCTCAAACACATCTCTGCCTCTCACCACAAGTCGTGGTGGCTCTTCAGGTCGCATGGGTGCTAAGCCTTGCATAGCCTGGGCATCGATAAAGATGACCCAACTCGTGTTATCTGTAACATTTGTCAGCAAAAGCTAAGTAGAGGCCAAAAAATACATAGTTTGAGTACTTCATGCATGAACCGGCACATGGACATGAAGCATAAGTTGCAGTGGGAAGCTCAGTGTGCTACAATGCGGCCTAGCCGGCCGGGCCAACCACCATCTGCCATATCTTGTGCATCCGCGGCCTCTTCATCCTCTGTGACTGGGGGGACAGCAGTCACACCTGTTTTGGGGCGCAGACCTGCCACCTCTTTACCCGCAACAGCCAGCGTGATTGGCAGGTCATCATTTTCTTTGGAGGTGGTAACACCAGCTGGTGTTGAGCACTGTCCGACATCGATAGCACCACCTTTGGATCAAGGCAACCTAACATGTCCGCCTGCATCTTCCTCACAGACCGGCAGTTTGCCGGGGACACCCTTATCAACCCCGTCTAAGCACAATAGCCAGCCCTCGGTCCCTCAGATGTGGACAAGTAAAAGACCATTTCCTCCTAGCCATGAGAAAGCTAAGAGGTTGAATTTCACCATCTGCAAGGTCTTGGCTACAGAAATGCTGCCTTTCCGTCTGGTGGACACAGAGGGTTTTCGAGACCTTATGTCCGTCGCAGTGCCCCAGTACCAGATGCACAGTCGGCACTACTTCTCAAAGAAAGGTGTGCCTGCGCTCCACCAGCATGTCGCACACAGCATCACTGCTTCTTTGAGAAACTCTGTGTGTGACAGGGTGCATTTCACCACAGACACTTGGACGAGTAGGCATGGACAGGGGCGTTACATGTCGCTGACTGGGCACTGGGTAACTATGGTGACAGCAGGACAAGGGGATGCTGTCCAAGTCTTGCCGTCCCCACGAGTTGTGCGTCAATCCTCTTTATGTCAAAGTTCCTCCACTGCTTCTGCCTCCTCAACCTCCTCTCGGTCTTCCACCTGCACCCAAAGCCTGTCTGGTCATGCCACAAGCTTTCTAACTGCACAGAAGGGATCCTGCACACCTCCTTACTATGCTGGCAGTAGGGCTCAACGTCATCAGGCGGTTTTTACTTTGAAATATCTGGGAAATGTGAGTCACACAGCTGAGGAGTTGTGGTCAGCTTTGGAGAACCAATTTCATGAATGGTTGTCTCCACTGGACCTGAAACCAGGGAAGTCCGGGTGCGACAATGCTGCAAACCTGGGTGCGGCCCTTCGCCGGGGCAGTGTCACACACGTGCCTTGTATGGCTCACGTGTTGAACCTGGTTGTCCAGCAATTTTTAGCCCACTATCCCAGACTAGATGGCCTTCTGCAGAGGGCACGGTCACTGTGTGCTCACTTCCGCCGTTCGCATCCCGCAGCTCAGCGACTTACATCTCTACAGAAGTCGTTGGGCCTGCCACTTCACCGGCTAAAATGCGATGTGCCTACCCGGTGGAATTCAACTCTTCACATGTTGCACCAGCAGCACCGACAAGCCCTGGTGCAATACGTTCTGATGTATAGCCTGGGCCAACGAGATCCGGAGGTGGGACAAATCACGCTGGAGGAGTGGTCTGAGATCAGGGACCTATGCACCCTTCTGCACAGTTTTGAAATGGCGACGAAGATGTTTAGTGCTGACGATGCCATTATCAGCATGACTATTCCGGTGATTTACATGCTGGAGCACATGTTAAACAGAATTCGGAGTCAGGTGGTGGCACAAGAGGAGGTGGAGGAAGTAGAGGAGGAGGAGTTGTATGCGGCAGGGCTAACATCTGCAAGGTCCAGACGTTCGGCAGCACCAAGGCGGCAGGCTTGTGAGGGTGGGGGAGATGGTTTTACCAGGGCGCATGGTAGCAGCCAAACTAGTGAGGAAGGTGCAGGAGCCCAGGAAGAAGTGGAGGACGAACTGATGGAAGACTCATCAGATGAGGGAGACCTTGATCACATTTCTGTTGTGCGAGGTTGGGGGGAGAGGACAGAGGAAGGAAGCATGATTGTTACCTCGCCACCAACACAACAGGGACTTGGTGCTCCTGGATGCGCAACACACATGAGTGCCTTCTTGCTGCACTACCTGCAACATGACCCTCGAATTGTGAGAATTAGAAATAATCCTGACTACTGGGTTGCCACACTGTTAGATCCCCGGTACAAAAGTAAATTTGCAGAAATTATTCCTGCCATAGAAAGGGATGCACGCATGCAGGAGTATCAGCAGAGACTGTTGCAGAATCTTACATGTGCTTTTCCACAAAACACCAGTGGTTCACGTCGTGAATCTCACAGTTCCAACTTGCCAACCGTGGGACCGTCAAGTGTTCAGCACTCAAACCGTAACAGAACCACAGTATCTGCTGGTAACATAAATTTTGCGGAATCATTTCACGACTTTTTTTAGCCCATCCTTTGCAAGGCCACAGGAGACAAGAAGTCTGACACATAGTCAACGCCTAGAGACGATGGTACAGGAGTATCTCCAAGTAAACATTGAAGCCATGACTGTGTCACTGGACCCTTGCTCTTTTTGGGCTTCCAATCTGGATAAATGGCCGGAGCTAGCCACTTACACCTTGGAGATCTTGTCATGCCCCGCAGCCAGCATTCTGTCTGAACGTGTGTTCAGCGCTGCTGGTGTTGTGCTGACAGATAAGCGCACGCGGCTCTCCACTGATAATGTAGACAGACTCACGTTCATAAAGATGAACAAATCATGGATCCGAAATGACTTTTCTACCCCTGTGTCATCCTGGGGAGAGTAAAAGCTTGATGATTGGTTAAAATCACCCTACCAACCGTTTTAAGCTTTCAAATTACTAATCATGTTTATCTGTATATTGACTGGAAAATAATTTGGGCTTTGTAGCAGTGTGCAGCACTGATCCTATTAGCCCATCTATACTAAGCTATACCAGATTTAAAATTAATAATAATTTTTAGCTGCATCTAGCCCGGAAAATAATTTTGGGGCTCCGAGATGCGCAAGACACATAAGTGCCTTCTTGCTGCACTACCTGCAACATGACCCTCATATTGTCAGAATTCGAAGTAATCATGACTACTGGGTTGCCACACTCTTAGATCCCCCAAACTTTTCGATCAACCTTTTCATTTTAATAAAGACCAAAAAAATGGTCATTTTTGAAATTATAAGCATTAGCAGGTTATTAGAAACTGAAATCAAACAGTTTTCAACTCAAAACTTTATTCTAGGTGATGTTACATTTTCACATAGGACCCCTTGTTCGAAAGGAGCTTCTGAACTCTCTCGTCCATTGAATTTGTCAGGTTTTGGATGGTTTCTGCTTCAATTGTTTTGCATGAGGATAGAATACCCTCCCAGAGCTGTTGCTTAGATGTGAACTGCCTCCCGCCATCATAGACACTTCTTTTGATGATGCTCCAGAGGTTATGAATGGGGTAGAGGTCAGGGGAGCATGGGGGTCACACCATAAGTTTGTCCCCTTTTATGCCCATATCAGCCAGAGATGCAGATGTTTTATGTGCAGCATGAGATGGTGCATTATCATGCAAAAAAATGATCTTGCTGTGAAATACATGGTTCTTCTTCTTGAACCATGGCAGGAAGTGCTGTTTGAGAAAATCCACATACATTATGGAGTTCATCTTTAGCGCCTTCAGGGATCCTAAAGGGGCCGACAATCTCTCTCCCCATGATTCCAGCCCAAAACATTACTCCACCTCCTCCTTGTTGGCGCTGTAGCCGTGTTTGCGTGGGGTGTCCATCAACCAGCCATCCTCCACTCCATCCATCTGGACCATCGAGCGCTGCACGGCACTCATCCGTGAACAAAACAGTTTTGAAATCAGTCTTCATGTAATGTTTGGCCCACTGGAGCCGTTTCTGCTTGTGTGAAGTGGATAGAGGAGGTCGACAGGATGGCATATGCACTGCTGCAAACCTCTGAAGGACCCTGCATCTTGTTCTTCGGGGGACGTTGGAGGCACCAGCAGCTTCAAAAACTTGTCTGCTGCTATGACAAGGCTTTTTTGCCGCTGCTCTTTTAACCTGACGTAATTGCCTGTAGGAAAGAGTCCTCAATTTGCCCTTATCAGCACGCACACGTGTGTACTGTGAATCAGCTACATACTTCTTGATTGCCAAGACACTTCATCCTGATCATCGCACAATGTTGATTGTAGTCATGCCTTGACCTAAACACTCCACAATTTGTTGTTTCTCAGCAGCCGACACATCCTTTTTCTTTCCCATTTTGGCAGAAAATGTAGGCTGCTTAATAATGTGAGACAGCCTTCTTAAGTAGTCTTGCCTTTCATTGGACACACCTGCCAAACTAATTAGCACAGGTGTCTGCAATTGCTTACAGTGATATAAAGAGCCCTGACACACATCACCATCAATGAGTTTAACTGACAAACAAACAAATTCTTCCCTTATCACTCCTAAACACTTTTTGCATAATAATTTGGAACACAGTGTACATATGCTTTTCCACAAAACACCAGTGGTTCACGTAGTGAATCTTACAGTTCTAACTTGCCAACCGTGGTCTGTATGGAGTTGTTCAATAAAGGGCCCAAAATTAAGATAACATAGATGGGAGAGGTCTCTATGAATAGGAATTCCTAAGTATTTGATATCCTGTGAGGGCCAGGCAAAGGGAAAGTTGGACTGGATGGAATCCTATATGGATTTGGGGAGGGAGACATCGAGGGCCTCAGACTTCGCTGCATTGATTTTAAAATTTGACCATGTAACAAAGTGATCTATTTCAGCCATAACAGCATGGATGGATATATGTGATTGAGTGATATATACTAGTACATCATCAGCAAATAGAGAGCACTTGTACTCGGTGCCTCCCACCTCAATCCACCTAATATTGGGGTTATGGCGAATTGATGAGAGCAGGTGCTCCGTCACTAGGATGTATAAGAGAGGGGACAGAGGACATCCCTGCCTTGTCCCATTGGTGATTGTGAAAGGTGATGAAAATGTTCTGATGCACCCCCTGGGCCTTGGGACACCCAGAGCTGGACCCTTTTTGGTGGATGCTGGTGGTTGTAGTCTTTGTGGCGGCGACCCGGTTCCGTGGCTCAGGGTGGTCAAACCAGTGGCGGAACTATTTATGTGGTTTTGATGTTTAAATGTCCGACTACGCCACCCGTGGATTGCGGTCAGAGTGAACCGCAGCTGCAGGGCAGACCGCCGAGGCTGGTGTTGTGGGTGCAGCAGAGCGTAGCATAACTCCCCACGGGAGGAGTATAGCCTCAGGGCAGTGTATGCGGAGGATGGGGGTGATGGTGCAGGGCAGCAGCAGTAACGACACGGAGTCAGTGATGCAGTCCAGGGCCTTTTCTCACAGTTCTTATTATCCAGACCACGTCTGCAGGTAACGGCTGCCCACGTCGTACTGTGCTCACCAGGTGAGGGGCTCAGACAACTCCCAGATAACTTTGGAGCGCTTCACAGGACCCCCTTTGTGTGTCCTTTGTCTGGCCTTTCTTACCAACCCTTCTGTCCGGCTGCCTCGGGCCTCCACTTGGTGCCAGTTTCCCTGACCCTATGTGGTGCCTTCCTAGCGGGTGTAGCGAGGGGCTGCGCCACATAAAATGTCACAGCCTCCGGTTTCTAGCTGAGGGTCGTTTCCTGCCTCCACTAGTTTCGGGGACCGGTCTCCCCCTTTGGCCTGACCCCTCCACGCAGGTGGATTCGGGCGTGCGGTGGCGACTCACCCGTCCGCACCCCTGGGATCCCTTCGTTCCTCGTTCCTGGAGCCTTCTCCGCTCCTCTTCCTTCCTTCTCCCTCTTCCAGGCCTGGGCCTCTGTTACTAGGCCCGCCTCCGGAGCAGAGCTCATGCAGAGCCCCTGCTCCCTGCCACTTCTGCTCAGACTTCTCTGCACTGATCTAAGATGGTGCCCACCTTTTATACTCCCTTCTCAATGCACCCAGGAACTGCTTCCTCCCTGCTCCTGCACTACAGGGTTCCCCTTCCTCAGTGTTCCCTCCCCCCACTCCAGCCAGGGACAGGGACTGTCGTGCCCATCTCAGGGGCATATTGGTCGCCCTGCCCCACGGCAATGTGGTGTAATGCATGCAGGTGTCGGGTCCTGATCCACACTCCATCCTTACCTGAGAGTGAGATATCACACCTCTGGGTGAGGTGCAATACCTCTGTAGCAGCCGAGCCCTCAGGGTGCTACAGTTCCATTTGTCTTCAGCCTAGGTGACGTATTGTGATACAGGGCCGTGATTTTGGCTATAAAAGGGTCCCCTAGACCCCTACCCCAAGCTTTTTAAGAGAATCATATATGGCGTGCCAGGAGACTCTATGGAATGCTTTCTCAGCATCCAACGAGAGTATCTAATTACAAATTTTTAACTGCATCTAGCCCAGGAAATACTTTGTGCCTAGTAGCAGTGTCTGCTAGTCAGCGGATTATCCCGGCTGTTAAGCAAGCTACACCACCTGTAGTTTGGACACTTAATTTTTTCAAAGGAAATGCTTCGGGACCACGGGATACTCAGTGAAGAGCATCAGGAGGCACCCCAAGGCATAGGGGCTGGGACTGGCAGTAGGATGCCTTGCGGTGGACAGCTGAGCTCGATCCTTATAAAAGCTTTTTAACTGCAGCAGCTTTAGTGGACGCTACTGGAGCTGGAATTACGCGGCTGCTGGCATGAGACTTGCCCTCCAATAGATCCTTGTAAATGGATTTAAAGTGTATTCATTCAAATTAGAGAGACAATTTAAATTAAAAAGCATAGAGCTGCCTCCACCACAGGGGAGCTCGCTCGACCCACCAGCGGACAGGCACCAGTATTGGGAGAGGGGGGCTGGCCGTCAGGGTTCACCGCGGCTCTGGCACAAACCCGGCGACACGGAGGTGGCACGGGCAGGAGCGGACTGAACGTGTCGGCTTCTCACTTTTTGGATTTTAGAAGGGCATGACATGCCTATATCTGTGTCTCCCCCTCCTTTTACTCCTCCACCTCTTTTCTTTTCTCATGACTATATGTACTTGTCACTTTTCCATGTGTTAGTTGTGTCTTCTGAGCAGTTTGTCAGCTTTTGGACACCTTTGAAGGTGTTTTCTATGTGTTTCTATGTGTTTTTGTTTGCCTGCCATTGGTTTTAACGGTGTTCGAAGGTGTTCGATGAACAGTTCGACGAACAGTTCGGTGAACACACGGGTGTTCGACGAACCGAACCGAACTCGAACACTACGGGGGTGGCTCAACACTACTCCTGATGCCGAGGATTGCGGACCCTGGGTCAATCAGGGTTGACCGCATAATCTACTGCTCCTGCACCTCCTCCTACTCTTCATCATCCATCTCCGAAATGACCACATCATTTATAAGCTGGAAGCACAGCAGCACTGCCTCGGCCAAGTGGCAACAGACTGTGCTGAAGCTAATATGCTTAGGTGCCAAACTGCACACCGCTGAAAAGTTGTTGAGAGCTCTAAAAGAGCAGGCAGATCTGTGGCTGTCACCACTGACATACAGCCAGGCATGGTCATGTGTGACAATGGCCGAACCTGGTGGCGGCTCTGAAGCTAGGCAATCACACATACCAGCCATGCCTGGCCCATGTGCTCAACCTAGTGGTTCAGCGGTTCTCAAAACCTACCCGGATCTTCCTGAGCTGCTTGTCAAAGCCGCATGTGTAGCCATTTTAGAAAACCAGATGCAGCTTCCAACGCCCTTGCCGTGTTTCAGCAGCGTTTGCAGCTTCCAGCTCAATGACTGGTGTGCGATGTCCCCATGCGTTGGAACTCAGGGTTGCATTTGTTGGGAAGGATTTGTGAGCAGCACAGGGCAGTTGTTGAGTAACAGCTTCAAAACGCACATTGGTATTTAGATCAGCCTCCACACAGAAGAGCTCAGGAATGGGCCTGGATGTCAGACATTTGTGTCATCCTTTAAAACTTTGAGGATTCCATCAAGATGGTGAGCGGTGATTATGCCA
Organism: Phyllobates terribilis; assembly: GCF_046119375.1. Classification (NCBI taxonomy): domain Eukaryota; kingdom Metazoa; phylum Chordata; class Amphibia; order Anura; family Dendrobatidae; genus Phyllobates; species Phyllobates terribilis. The sequence goes on from NW_027362764.1 coordinate 257,791,891, forward strand.
TAATAAGGGTCACCATTCCATTTCTCTGCGTACTGAAATGCTCATTGCTCACAATTAGAGAGGAGGTATTTAATGCGGAGCACGATGAGATGAGCAAGGAACCGTACAGGGTCATTCCACACAGCCCAGCCTCATCTCATCCCAACACAGATTGGGTGACAATGAGGAAGAGGAGGAAGAGGAAGAACAGGAGCTAGTTTCCTGCACTTTAGACAGTACTACCCACACAACTGTCATACCATCTGTTCAGTGTGGATGGTCTGAGGAGAGAGAGAATGAGGAGGATGAGGAGGAGAGCATGGTAAGTTGTCCTCTGGGTGAGACACACATCGCTGACTTTATTTTACGCTGCCTTTCGCGTGACCCTTGCATTGTGCAAATTTTGGGTGACAGTCATTACTGGTTGGTGACACTTCTAGACCCACGCTACAAGGAGAAATTTCTATCTATCCTTCCCGAGGTGGACAGGTCTACTAAAATGTTTCCCAATTATTGAAAAAATTTCCATCTGAAAATGCTGGCAGCAGTCACAGTTCATTGGACAACCAAGGAGTATAGGCGAGGGAGACACAAATATGACACAGCAGAGGCAGGGGAACACTGTCAAAGTTCTGAGACAGTTTTCTCAGACCCTCCCAGCACACATGCCCTGATGCACAGGGTAATCTCACAAGGAGGGAAAATTTTTTGAATATGCTGAAGGAGTACCTTGCTGACCATACCAACATCCTCTGTGATTCCTCTGTGCCTTATAATTATGGGGTATCCAAGCTGGACACGTGGCATGAACTGGCTCTCTACTCCTGGCTTGACCTGCCACTAGCGTTTTGTCAGAGCGGGTTTTTAGTGCCGCTGGGGGCATTATAACTAGAGATGAGCGGTGTTCGACTCGAACTGTTCGCCAATCTCAAATTTGAGCTGTTTTGGGCGGTGTTCGAGCCGTTCGGCAAACACGAACAATTTGAAAAAAATTTGTCTGTTCGAGGTTATGTTCGATAACTGTTCGTGCACCAAAATCATAACTGGATTTTTTCTCAGTAATGCTGAAAATTAATGTTAATACGCAGTTTGAGTGTACAGCGGGGCGGGGAAGGGGCAGGGGATGGATCTCTGCAGAAATAATGAAGATCTCCATTTTTTTTTCTCTTTCCCGCATTTACAGTGGGGAGGTGCAATCTGTCTGCCTATCAGCAGTGCACACATGGAGCGAACTGCTTTTTTTCACACAAGCAAGGGCATGGGTCATTGGCAGTGTATGTCACATGTCCTTGCCCTATAAGACCCAGACAATTTCCCCGTCGCCACCATTTTCTCACTGCTGCAGCTGCGTGTTAGACGGCACCGCTGTTGCTGTGTGCGTTATACTTTGTTAATTTCAAGCCAATTTTCGCACAAATCTACAGATAGCTTGGGAGTAGAGAAGAGTTGTGATTGCAGTCCTTTTAAGGACTAGGTTACATCATTTCCTTCGACTTTTATCAGGCAGGTCTGTGCTCTTAAATAGATAGGTTGGGAGTAAAGACTAATTGTAATTGCAGTCCTTTTCAGGGCTAGGTTACATCAGTTCCTATCACTTAGGCAGGTCTGTGCTCTTAAATAGATAGGTTGGGAGTAAAGACTAATTGTAATTGCAGTCCTTTTGAGGGCTAGGTTTCATCAGATCCTATCACTTTTTGCCAGGCAGGTCTGTGCCAGTGCTGTGCAAGTTTATTTCACAGCATTTAGCTAAATCTAGCAAAGCAAACCCTTTTTGGCCTCTAGCAGTGTGTGGAGTAGCCTATCTGTGTTGCAAGCTACACCACCTGTATATAGAATACAAATTTTTTTACTGCACCTGGTGAAGTAAAACCTTTTGGGCATAGCATCATTATATTAGTCCATCTATACTAACCTCCACCAGGTTGCAAATTCAAAATAATTTTTATCTGCATCTAGCTCTGAAAAAATATTTCGGCTTGTAGCAGTGTGTGAGACTTGTTCTATTAGTCCATCTATACTAACCTCCACCAGGTTGAAAATTCTATATAATTTTTTTCTGCATCTAGCTCTGAAAAAATATTTCGGCTTGTAGCAGTGTGTGGGACTTGTTCTATTAGTCCATCTATACTAACCTCCACCAAGTTGCAAATTGAATATAATTTTTTTCTGCATCTAGCTCTGAAAAAATATTTCGGCTTGTAGCAGTGTGTGGGACTTGCTCTATTAGTCCATCTATACTAACCTCCACCAGGTTGCAAATTCAATATAATTTTTTTCTGCATCTAGCTCTGAAAAAATATTTCGGCTTCTAGCAGTGTGTGGGACTTGTTCTATTAGTCCATCTAAACTAACCTCCACCAGGTTGCAAATTCAAAATAATTTTTATCTCCATCTAACCCAGCCAATACTTTTGGGCTAATACCACAGTTTGGCCACTCAGCTCTGCTCGGTTCCCATCCATTGTTTTTTGTGCAAACAACTCCAGAGTTGTGAATTAGTTAACCACCAAAATGAGTGGAAAAAGGCCTGCTGCTGGTGGAAAGGGGAATAGGCGTGTTGGGAAGGGAAAAAAGGTTGTGTCCGTGGGGTAGGTGTTAAAGCAACAGTAACATCTGCAGAAGAAAGACCATATTCCAGCCAAACTAAGATGTCTACTTCTTTAAGCAGACAATGTGATAAGATCTCTTTCTTACGGCTATGCCAATCGCTACAAATTCCAGATGAGACACAAAAACAGCAGGTGCTTCAACGGATATCAAGTGCTCCTTAAGTGGGCTCTCCTCCACCTCAACTTCAACATCACAAATACTCCAGTGTTCAGAGGTGTCACCCCAATCGCACTTGCTTCCTCACAGCTCCCAAGTCTCCAGCTGCCCGTCTGAGTATGGGATAGAACAGATGGTTGAGTCTGCAGAGCTGTTTACTCATACTATAGCCTGGGAATCAGAGGTCGGCTCCAGAGCTTCTGTGAATCCAGACGAGGAAATGATCTGCACTGATGCCCAGAATCTTTTTGAGTCGGATCCAGGACCAGACGCAGAAGGTTCTGACCATAATGTAGACCCTCGTTCCCAAACTGTAACTCCTGTTGGTGGAGACAATGAGGAAGACGATGATGAAACTCAAATACCTGATTGGAGCGACAACTTTAGTTTTTTGTCAGGGCAGGAAGAGGTTGGCTCTGTCATCAAAACACAGGGTGACGATGACAAGGTTGGAGATCCTGCTTACTGTCAACCCACAGTCAGCCAGTCGATGAGGTCAGCAGAGGAGGTGGAGGAGGATGCTAGTGACGACGAGGTCAGGTTGCGCCTTCCTGGACAGAGACGTAGTACTGGAAGCACGTCAACAACTGCATCCTCAAACACAACTCTGCCTCTGACCACAAGTCGTGGTGGCTCTTCAGGTCGCATGGGTGCTAAGCCTTGCATAGCCTGGGCATTTTTTCAGATGTATGAAAATGACCCAACTCGTGTTATCTGTAACATTTGTCAGCTAAAGCTAAGTAGAGGCCAAAAAATACATAGTTTGAGTACTTCATGCATGAACCGGCACATGGATATGAAGCATAAGTTGAAGCTCACTGTGCTACAATGCGGCCTAGCAGGCCGGGCCGACCACTGTCTGCCACATCTTGTGCATCCGCAGCCTCTTCATCCTCTGTGACTGGGGGGACAGCAGTCACACCTGTTTTGGGGCGCAGACCTGCCACCTCTTTACCCGCAACAGCCAGCGTGATTGGCAGGTCATCATTTTCTTTGGAGGTGGAAACACCAACTGGTGTTCAGCGCTGTCCGACATCGATAGCACCACCTTTGGATCAAGGCAACCTAACATGTCCGCCTGCATCTTCCTCACAGACTGGCAGTTTGCCGGGGACACCCTTCTCAACCTCGTCTAAGCACAACAGCCAGCCCTCGGTGCCTCAGATGTGGACAAGTAAAAGAACATTTCCTCCTAGCCATGAGAAAGCTAAGAGGTTGAAATTCACCATCTGCAAGCTCTTGGCTACAGAAATGTTGCCTTTCCGCCTGGTGGACACAGAGGATTATCGAGACCTTATGTCCGTCGCAGTGCCCCAGTACCAGATGCCCAGTCGGCACTACTTCTCAAAGAAAGGTGTGCCTGTGCTCACCAGCATGTCGCAAACAACATCACCGCTTCTTTGAGAAACTCTGTGTGACAGGGTGCATTTCACCACAGACACTTGGACGAGTAGGCATGGACAGGGGCGTTACATGTCGCTGACTGGGCACTGGGTAACTATGGTGACAACAGGACAAGGGGCTGCGGTCCAAGTGTTGCCGTCCCTGCGAGTTGTGCGTCAATCCTCTTTCCTCAACCTCCTCTCGATCCTCCACCTGCACCCAAAGCATGTCTGGTCATGCCAAAAGCTTTCTAACTGCGCAGAAGGGATCCTGCACACCTCCTTACTATGCTGGCAGCAGGGCTCAACGTCATCAGGCAGTTTTTACTTTGAAATGTCTGGGAAATGTGAGTCACACAGCTGAGGAGTTGTGGTCAGCCCTGGAGAACCAGTTTCATGAATGGTTGTCTCCACTGGACCTGAAATCAGGGAAGGCCGTGTGCCACAATGCTCCAAACCTGGGTGTGGCCCTTCGCCGGGGCAATGTCACACACGTGCCTTGTATGGCTCACATGTTGAACCTGGTTTTCCAGCAATTTTTAGCCCACTATCCCGGACTAGATGGCCTTCTGCAGAGGGCACGGTCGCTGTGTGCTCACTTCCGCCGTTCGCATCCCGCAGCTCAGCGACTTACATCTCTACAGAAGTCGATGGGCCTGCCCGGTGGAATTCAACTCTGCACATGTTGCAGCGACTGTCGCAGCACCGACATGCCCTGATGCAATACATTCTGGCGTATAGCCTGGGCCATTGAGATCCAGAGGTGGAGCAAATCACGCTGTAGTGGTCTCAGATCAGGGACCTATGCACCCTTCTGCACAGTTTTGAAATGGCGACAAAGATGTTTAGTGCTGACGATGCCATTATCAGCATGACTATTCCTTTGATTTACATGCTGGAGCACATGTTAAACAGAATTTGGAGTCAGGTGGTGGCACAAGAGGAGGTGGAGGAAGTAGAGGAGGAGGAGTTGTATGCGGAAGGGCTAACATCTGCAAGGTCCACACGGTAGGCAGCACCAAGGCGTCAGGCATGTGAGGGTGGGGGAGATGGTTTTACCAGGGCGCATGGTAGCAGCCAAACTAGTGAGGAAGGTGCAGGAGCCCAGGAAGAAGTGGAGGACGAACTGATGGAAGACTCATCAGATGAGGGAGACCTTGATCACATTTCTGTTGTGCGAGGTTGGAGGGAGAGGGCAGAGGAAGGAAGCATGATTCTTACCTCGCTACCAACACAACAAGAACTTGGTCCTTCTGGATGCGCAAAACACATGAGTGCCTTCTTGCTGCACTACCTGCAACATGACCCCCGGATTGTCAGAATTCGAAGTAATCCCGACTACTGGGTTGCCACACTCTTAGATCCCCGGTACAAAAGTATATTTGCCGAAATAATTCCTGCCATAAAAAGGTATTGACGAATGCAGGAGTATCTGTTGCAGAATCTTACATGTGCTTTTCCACAAAACACCAGTGGTGCACGTAGTGAATCTCACAGTTCTAACTTGCCAACGGTGGGACTGTCGAGTCTTCATCACTCAAACAGTAACAGTAACACAGTATCTGCTGGTAACAGCAATTTTGTGGAATCGTTTCACCACTTTTTTAGACCATCCTTTGCAAGGCCACAGGAGACAAGAAGTCTGACACATAGTCAATGCCTAGAGAGGATGGTACAGGAGAATCTCCAAGTGAACATCGAAGCCATGACTGTGTCACTGGACCCTTGCTCATTTTGGTATTCCAATCTTGAAAAATCGCCGGAGCTCGCCACTCACGCCTTGGAGATCTTGTCATGCCATGCAGCCAGCGATCTCTCTGAACGTGTGTTCAGCGCTGCTGGTGGTGTGCTGACAGATAAGCGCACGCGGCTGTCCACTGAGAATGTAGACAGACTCACGTTCATAAAGATGATCAAATCATGGATTCGCAAGGACATTTCTACCCCTGTGTCATCCTTGGGAGACTAAAAGCTTGGGGATTTGGTAAAATCACCTCACCAACCGTTTTAAGCAACAGTGGGGCAATTGATGCCACTTAACCCTAGAACGCATGACCATAAAAATCTACACTTTCACATACCTGGGGCCCTTTAGGCCCGTGTGCAAATAACATGGAATAACTCAAACTCAAATGACAAACAACTATATACATGAAGAATACCTAGAGTTTCAAAATTCTAACTAAAGCAATCTTGCAGAAAATAGAAAACAATTAAATGGGCGGGCCTGCAAGGCCACAGGTATGCGTTCTAGGGTTAAGTGGTGTCTGTGCCACAATTTTGGGAGTCCCCTTGCTGTGTCTTATGTGACGTTGGCATCGTCAATTCCAGGTGGGTTGGGTCGCACCCCCCCCTTTTAACTGTAAGAAACTACATACACTATGGCTTGGGGTAACACAGATGGTTGAGTCTGAAGAGCTGTTTACTCAGAGGTCTGCTCCAAATCTTCAGTGTCTGCTAGTCAGCGTAGAATTTTTAACTGCATCTAGCCTAGGCAATACTTTGGGCGTAGTAGCCCAGCTGCGAAGCAAGCTTCACCGCCTGTGTATCTAATAAGAATTTTTAAATTAATCTAGCCTACGCAGACTGTGGGGACCCCCAACCAAACCCAGATGCTCAGCCCCCCTACCGCCCCCCTTTCATGGACAACCCAATAATGTAACTCTTACAACTGGATGGGTGAGGATCGGTCACAGCTTTATTAACTCTTTATACTCATTCCATTAGAAAGGCATTTTATTTCTAAAATAATTCAGCTTGTTGCAGCATGCCCTGGGTCCCCACTCCGGCAAGTTGGCCAACAAGTGTAACTCTCCAACATGTCCTTTCTATTTCCAGGCCACGGAGGATCCAGCGTACTCGTATGCAGTACTCTGACCCCCACCCATCACTCTTAACGCTTGTTCCACTCCGTCCTGGAGTCCTGACAGGAATATGTCCAGTCCAATATCTATTAAGTGAACACCGTCGGGCCGTATGAGGCCTGCTTTATCTCCTTCCAGTTGTCGGTGTCGTATCACTACACCGCCTCTGTCTCTTCTAAATTTTGCCATCCGAATATTTATTACCCGCCTTGTCCATTCGATGGCCGTGATGTCTCGCGCACCTTGCCATACCGCTATCGGCACAATCTCTGACCATACTATAGCTAATTTTGTGAAAAATTCTCTGAAGCGCTCAGCGTCTAGTTTCATTATTGCCATTAGTTATGCGCTCTTGTGATGACCTAGGTTGTTTCCCCCGGCCTGTATAACTAAGATGACCGGACCTCTTGCCTCTCTCCCTACCTTGATTACCTCCATTAGTACCTGTTTTAGGCACAGGAATGCTAGCCTGCATAGTAGGCCTAGCACTGGGAGAGACGATGATGCCATCTTATTAATGCAGTGCGCTAGACTGGTGTTTTGTGTTATGAAGCGTATATTTTTGTTAGCCAGGCGCGCGCCCCATATTTCTATTGCTACCACTATTGGGAAAAATTATTTTCAGGGCTAGATGCAGCTAAAAATTATTATTAATTTCAAAGCTGGTGAAGCTTGGTATAGAAGGCCTAATACAATGAGTCCCACACACTGCTAGAAGCCCAAATATTTTTTCAGAGGTAGATGCAGATAAAAATTATTTTTAATTTGCAACCTGATGGAGGTCAGTATAGATGGACTAATAGAGAAAGTCCCACACACTGCTAGAAGGCCAAATATTTTTTCAGAGCTAGATGCAGATAAAAATTATATTCAATTTGCAACCTGATGGAGGTCAGTATAGATGGACTAATAGAGAAAGTCCCACACACTGCTAGAAGGCGAAATATTTTTTCAGAGCTAGATGCAGATAAAAATTATATTCAATTTGCAACCTGATGGAGGTCAGTATAGATGGACTAATAGAACAAGTCCCACACACAGCTAGAAGCCCAAATATTTTTTCAGAGGTAGATGCAGATAAAAATTATTTTTAATTTGCAGCCTGATGGAGGTCAGTATAGATGGACTAATAGAGAAAGTCCCACGCACTGCTAGAAGGCCAAATATTTTTTCAGAGCTAGATGCAGACAAAAAATTATTTTGAATTTGCAACCTGATGGAGGTCAGTATAGATGGACTAATAGAGAAAGTCCCACACACTGCTAGAAGGCCAAATATTTTTTCAGAGCTAGATGCAGACAAAAAATTATTTTTAATTTGCAACCTGATGGAGGTCAGTATAGATGGACTAATAGAGAAAGTCCCACACACTGCTAGAAGGCGAAATATTTTTTCAGAGCTAGATGCAGATAAAAATTATTTTTAATTTGCAACCTGATGGAGGTCAGTATAGATGGACTAATACAACAAGTCCCACACACAGCTAGAAGCCCAATATTTTTTCAGAGCTAGATGCAGACAAAAAATTATTTTGAATTTGCTACCTGATGGAGGTCAGTATAGATGGACTAATAGAACAAGTCCCACACACAGCTAGAAGCCCAATATTTTTTCAGAGGTAGATGCAGAAAAATATATATTCAGTTTGCAACCTGATGGAGGTCTGTATAGATGGTTTAATAGAACAAGTCCCACACACAGCTAGAAGCCCAATATTTTTTCAGAGGTAGATGCAGAAAAAAATATATTCAGTTTGCAACCTGATGGAGGTCTGTATAGATGGATCAATAGAACAAGTCCCACACACAGCTAGAAGCCCAATATTTTTTCAGAGGTAGATGCAGAAAAAAATATATTCAGTTTGCAACCTGATGGAGGTCTGTATAGATGGATTAATAGAACAAGTCCCACACACAGCTAGAAGCCCAATATTTTTTCAGAGGTAGATGCAGAAAAAATTATATTCAGTTTGCAACCTGATGGAGGTCAGTATAGATGGACTAATACAACAAGTCCCACACACAGCTAGAAGCCCAATATTTTTTCAGAGGTAGATGCAGAAAAAAATATATTCAGTTTGCAACCTGATGGAGATCTGTATAGATGGATTAATAGAACTAGTCCCACACACAGCTAGAAGCCCAATATTTTTTCAGAGGTAGATGCAGAAAAAAATATATTCAGTTTGCAACCTGATGGAGGACTGTATAGATGGATTAATAGAACAAGTCCCACACACAGCTAGAAGCCCAATATTTTTTCAGAGGTAGATGCAGAAAAAAATATATTCAGTTTTCAACCTGATGGAGGTCTATATAGATGGATTAATAGAACAAGTTCCACACACAGCTAGAAGCCCAATATTTTTTCAGAGGTAGATGCAGAAAAAAATATATTCAGTTTGCAACCTGATGGAGGTCTGTATAGATGGATTAATAGAACAAGTCCCACACACAGCTAGAAGCCCAATATTTTTTCAGAGGTAGATGCAGAAAAAAATATATTCAGTTGCAACCTGATGGAGGTCAGTATAGATGGACTAATACAACAAGTCCCACACACAGTTAGAAGCCCAATATTTTGTCAGAGCTAGATGCAGACAAAAAATTATTTTGAATTTGCAACCTGATGGAGGTCAGTATAGATGGACTAATAGAGAAAGTCCCACACACTGCTAAAAGGCCAAATATTTTTTCAGAGCTAGATGCAGATAAAAATTATAATCAATTTGCAACCTGATGGAGGTCAGTATAGATGGACTAATAGAGAAAGTCCCACACACTGCTAGAAGGCCAAATATTTTTTCAGAGCTAGATGCAGATAAAAATTATATTCAATTTGCAACCTGATGGAGGTCAGTATAGATGGACTAATAGAACAAGTCCCACACACAGCTAGAAGCCCAAATATTTTTTCAGAGGCACTGTAGATGCAGATAAAAATTATTTTTAATTTGCAACCTGATGGAGGTCAGTATAGATGGACTAATACAACAAGTCCCACACACAGCTAGAAGCCCAATATTTTTTCAGAGCTAGATGCAGACAAAAAATTATTTTGAATTTGCAACCTGATGGAGGTCAGTATAGATGGACTAATAGAGGAAGTCCCACACACTGCTAGAAGGCCCAATATTTTTTCAGAGGTAGATGCAGAAAAAAATATATTCAGTTTGCAACCTGATGGAGGTCAGTATAGATGGACTAATACAACAAGTCCCACACACAGCTAGAAGCCCAATATTTTTTCAGAGGTAGATGCAGAAAAAAATATATTCAGTTTGCAACCTGATGGAGGTCTGTATAGATGGATTAATAGAACAAGTCCCACACACAGCTAGAAGCCCAATATTTTTTCAGAGGTAGATGCAGAAAAAAATATATTCAGTTTGCAACCTGATGGATGGCTGTATAGATGGATTAATAGAACAAGTCCCACACACAGCTAGAAGCCCAATATTTTTTCAGAGGTAGATGCAGAAAAAAATATATTCAGTTTGCAACCTGATGGAGGTCTGTATAGATGGATTAATAGAACAAGTCCCACACACAGCTAGAAGCCCAATATTTTTTCAGAGGTAGATGCAGAAAAAATATATTCAGTTTGCAAAGTGATGGAGGTCTGTATAGATGGATTAATAGAACAAGTCCCACACACAGCTAGAAGCCCAATATTTTTTCAGAGGTAGATGCAGAAAAAAATATATTCAGTTTGCAACCTGATGGAGGTCAGTATAGATGGACTATTACAACAAGTCCCACACACAGCTAGAAGCCCAATATTTTTTCAGAGCTAGATGCAGACAAAAAATTATTTTGAATTTGCAACCTGATGGAGGTCAGTATAGATGGACTAATAGAGAAAGTCCCACACACTGCTAGAAGGCCACATATTTTTTCAGAGGTAGATGCAGAAAAAAATATATTCAGTTTGCAACCTGATGGAGGTCTGTATAGATGGATTAATAGAACAAGTCCCACACACAGCTAGAAGCCCAATATTTTTTCAGAGGTAGATGCAGAAAAAAATATATTCAGTTTGCAACCTGCTGGAGGTCAGTATAGATGGACTAATACAACAAGTCCCACACACAGCTAGAAGCCCAATATTTTTTCAGAGGTAGATGCAGAAAAAAATATATTCAGTTTGCAACCTGATGGAGGTCTGTATAGATGGATTAATAGAACAAGTCCCACACACAGCTAGAAGCCCAAATATTTTTTCAGAGGTAAATGCAGATAAAAATTATTTTTAATTTGCAACCTGATGGAGGTCAGTATAGATGGACTAATAGAGAAAGTCCCACACACTGCTAGAAGGCCAAATATTTTTTCAGAGCTAGATGCAGATAAAAATTATATTCAATTTGCAACCTGATGGAGGTCAGTATAGATGGACTAATAGAACAAGTCCCACACACAGCTAGAAGCCCAAATATTTTTTCAGAGGTACTGTAGATGCAGATAAAAATTATTTTTAATTTGCAACCTGATGGAGGTCAGTATAGATGGACTAATACAACAAGTCCCACACACAGCTAGAAGCCCAATATTTTTTCAGAGCTATATGCAGACAAAAAATTATTTTGAATTTGCAACCTGATGGAGGTCAGTATAGATGGACTAATAGAAAAAGTCCCACACACTGCTAGAAGGCCAAATATTTTTTCAGAGCTAGATGCAGAAAAAAATTATATTCAGTTTGCAACCTGATGGAGGTCAGTATAGATGGACTAATAGAGAAAGTCCCACACACTGCTAGAAGGCCACATATTTTTTCAGAGGTAGATGCAGAAAAAAATCTATTCAGTTTGCAACCTGATGGAGGTCTGTATAGATGGATTAATAGAACAAGTCCCACACACAGCTAGAAGCCCAATATTTTTTCAGAGGTAGATGCAGAAAAAAATATATTCAGTTTGCAACCTGATGGAGGTCAGTATAGATGAACTAATACAACAAGTCCCACACACAGCTAGAAGCCCAATATTTTTTCAGAGGTAGATGCAGAAAAAAATATATTCAGTTTGCAACCTGATGGAGGTCTGTATAGATGGATTAGTAGAACAAGTCCCACACACAGCTAGAAGCCCAAATATTTTTTCAGAGGTAGATGCAGATAAAAATTATTTTTAATTTGCAACCTGATGGAGGTCAGTATAGATGAACTAATACAACAAGTCCCACACACTGCTAGAAGGCCAAATATTTTTTCAGAGCTAGATGCAGGTAAAAATTATATTCAATTTGCATCCTGATGGAGGTCAGTATAGATGGACTAATAGAACAAGTCCCACACACAGCTAGAAGCCCAGATATTTTTTCAGAGGTACTGTAGATGCAGATAAAAATTATTTTTAATTTTCAACCTGATGGAGGTCAGTATAGATGGACTAATACAACAAGTCCCACACACAGCTAGAAGCCCAATATTTTTTCAGAGGTAGATGCAGAAAAAAATATATTCAGTTTGCAACCTGATGGAGGTCTGTATAGATGGATTAATAGAACAAGTCCCACACACAGCTAGAAGCACAATATTTTTTCAGAGGTAGATGCAGAAAAAAATATATTCAGTTTGCAACCTGATGGAGGTCAGTATAGATAGACTAATACAACAAGTCCCACACACAGCTAGAAGCCCAATATTTTTTCAGAGCTAGATGCAGCAAAAAAATGATATTCAATTTGCAACCTGATGGAGGTCAGTATAGATGGACTAATAGAATGATGCTATGCCCAAAAGATTTTACTTCACTAGGTGCAGTAAAAAAATTGGTATTCTATACACAGGTGGTATATCTTGCAACACAGATAGGCTACTCCACTGACTAACACACTCTGCAATAGGCCAAAAAGGATTAGCTTTGCTAGATTCAGCCAAATGCTGTGAAAAAAACTTGCACAGCACTGGCACAGACCTGCCTGTCAAAAACTGATAGGAACTGATGTAACCTAGTCCTGAAAAGGACTCCAATTACAATTAGTCTTTACTCCCACAACTTATCTATTTAAGAGCACAGACCTGCCTGATAAAAGTCATAGGAAATGCTGTAACCTAGTCCTTAAAAGGACTGCAATCACAACTATTCCCTACTCCCAAGCTATCTGTAGATTTGTGCGAAAATTGGCTTGAAATTAACAAGGTATAGCGCACACAGCAACAGCGGTGCCGTCTAACACGCAGCTGCAGCAGTGAGAAAATGGTGGCGACGGGGAAAATGGCTTGGTCTTATAGGGCAAGGACATGTGACATACACTGCCAATGACACATGCCCTTGCTTGTGTGAAAAAAAGCACTTCGCTCCGTGTGTGCGCTGCTGATAGGCTGACAGATTGCACCTCCCCACTGTAAATGCGGGAAAGAGAAAAAAAAAATGGAGATCTTCATTGTTCCTGCAGAGATCCATCCCCTGCCCCTCCCCCCACCCCGCTGTACACTCAAACTGCGTATTAACATTAATTTTCATCATTACTGAGAAAAAATCCAGTTATGATTTTGGTGCACGAACAGTTATCGAACATAACCTCGAACAGCCGAATTTTTCTCAAATTGTTCGTGTTCGCCGAACGGCTCGAACACCGCCCAAAACAGCTCGAATTTGAGATTGGCGAACAGTTCGAGTAGAACAACGCTCATCTCTACTGGTAACATCAATTTTGCGAAATCTTTTCACCCTTTTTTAGCTCATCCTTTGCAAGGATACAGGAGAAAGGAGACAAGAAGTCTGACACATAGTCAATGCCTAGAGACGATGGTACAGGAGTATCTCCAAGTAAACATTGAAGCCTTGACTGTGTCACTGGACCCTTGCTCTTTTTGGGCTTCCAATCTGGATAAATGGCCGGAGTTCGCCACTTACGCCTTGGAGATCTTGTCATGCCCCGCAGCCAGCGTTCTGTCTGTACGTGTGTTCAGCGCTGCTGGTGGTGCGCTGACAGATAAGCACACGCTGCTCTCCACTGATAATGTAGACAGACTCACGTTCATAAAGATGAACAAATCATGGATCTGAAACGACTTTTCTACCCCTGTGTCATCCTCTGGAGAGTAAAAGCTTGATGATTTGTTAAAATCACCTCACCTACCGTTTTAAGCTTTCAAATTACTAATCATGTTTATCTGTATCTTGGCAGGAAAATAATTTGGGCCTTGTAGCAGCGTGCAGTACTGATTCTATTAGGTCATCTATACTAAACTCCACCAAATTTAAAATTACTAATCATGTTTATCTGTATCTTGGCTGGAAAATAATTTGAGCTTTGTAGCAGTGTGCAGTACTGATTCTATTAGGCCATCTATAATAAACTCCACCAGATTTAAAATTACTAATCATGTTTATCTGTATCTTGGCTGGATAATAATTTGGGCCTTGTAGCAGTGTGCAGTACTGATTCTATTAGGCCATCTATACTAAACTCCACCAGATTTAAAATTACTAATCATGTTTATCTGTATCTTGGCTGGATAATAATTTGGGCCTTGTAGCAGTGTGCAGTACTGATTCTATTAGGCCATCTATACTAAACTCCACCAGATTTAAAATTACTAATCATGTTTATCTATCTTGGCTGGAAAATAATTTGGGCCTTGTAGCAGTGTGCAGTACTGATTCTATTAGGCCATCTATACTAAGCTCCACCAGCTTTCAAATTAATAATAATTTTTAGCTGCATCTAGCCCGGAAAATAATATTGGGGCTCCTAGATGCGCAAGACACATGAGTGCCTTCTTGCTGCACTACCTGCAATATGACCCTCAGATTGTCAGAATTCAAAATAATCCTGACTACTGGGTTGCTACACTCTGAGATTCCCCACACTCTTCGATCAACCTTTTCATTTTAATAAAGACCAAAAAAATGGTCATTTTTTAAATTATAAGCATTAGCAGGTTATTAGAAACTGAAATCAAACAGTTTTCAACTCAAAACTTTATTCTAGGTGATGTTACATTTGCACATAGGACCCCTTGTTCGAAAGGAGCTTCTGAACTCTCTCGTCCATTGAATTTGTCAGGTTTTGGATGGTTTCTGCTTCAATTGTTTTGCATGAGGACAGAATACCCTCCCAGAGCTGTTGCTTAGATGTGAACTGCCTCCCCCCATCTTAGACACTCCTTTTGATGATGCTCCAGAGGTTCTCAATGGGGTTGAGGTCAGGGGAGCATGGGGGTCACTCCATAAATTTGTCCCCTCTTTTACCCATATCAGCCAGAGATGCAGATGTGTTATGTGCAGCATGAGACAGTGCATTATCATGCATGAAAATGATCTTGCTGCCGAATACACGTTTCTTCTTCTTGAACCATGGCAGGAAGTGCTGTTTGAGAAACTCCACATACATTATGGAGTTCATCTTTTCCCCTTCAGGGATCCTAAAGGGGCTGATAATCTCCCTCCCCATTATTCCAGCCCAAAACATTACTCCACCTCCTCCTTGTTGGCGCCGTAGCCGTGTTTGCATGGGGTGTCCATCAACCAGCCATCCTCCATTCCATCCATCTGGACCATTGAGCGTTGCACGGCACTCATCGGTGAACAAAACAGTTTTGAAGTCAGTCTTCATGTATTGTTTGGCCCACTGGAGCCGTTTCTGCTTGTGTACAGTGGATAGAGGAGGTCGACAGGATGGCTTACACACAGCTGCAAACCTCTGAAGGACCCTGCATCTTGTTGTTCTGGGGACGTTGGAGGCACCAGCAGCTTCAAAAACTTGTCTCCTGCTAAGACAAGGCTTTTTTGCCGCTGCTCTTTTAACCTGACGTAATTGCCTGTAGGAAAGTGTCCTCAATTTTCTCTTATCAGCACGCACACGTGTGTACTGTGAATCAGCTACATACTTCTTGATTGTGCGATGATCAGGATGAAGTGTCTTGGCAATGTTGATTGTAGTCATGCCTTGACCTAAACACTCCACAATTTGTTGCTTCTCAGCAGCCAACACATCCTTTTTCTTTCCCATTTTGGCAGAAAATGTAGGCTGCTGAATAATGTGGGACAGCCTTCTTAAGTAGTCTTGTCTTTCATTGGACACACCTGCCAATCTAATTAGCACAGGTGTCTGTGTGTCACCCCAGGCCTGGATGCCACAAACTTGTAAGGCTGTGTCTGAGAGCAGGAGGGAGGTTCTCTGGTCATGGACCATTTGCATGCCGCACCTCCTAGCCCAGGCCAGTAAGGGGAGCAGGCTGCCCCTATAAAAACTGGTACTGAGGGCAGGGTTAGAGAGACCAGAACCCGCTTCTGAAGTATCCAGAAGGGTTCTCAGAAGCAGAGGGACAGGTCAGCTGCAGCTGAGGAGTCCAGGAGGCATAGGAGGAACACCAAGCCAGGGACAGAGGCGACGAGAGCCGGTCCTGGCAGAGAGGAAACTGCATACCGGACACTGGGGTCCGAGGCTGTCAGGATTGCAAGTTCTGCAGCAGACCATCTACCTGCGAGGGATTTTAGGTCCCTTGGCCAAGAAGCCTGGATGTTCCGCTACACAGAGGGACAGGTACAGCACGGAGAAGCTACAGGTACCTAAGGCCCGAGTCGCAAGCCATACAGGCGTAGTGCACGGTAAGCTCAGGAACGTGGGCTATCATACCACTAAAGGGGGAGATAGTCAGCAAGGGCAGAAAGAGAACGGTAGGCCTACCCACTCACCCTGACCAGCAGAGCTCGCCCGAATGCCCTCAGACACCCAGGTCCATTCCTACCCTGCACTCCTGTTGGGTCTATGATAAGATCAGTAAAAGACCCTGGACTGCATTATTGGACTCTGTGTGGTTACTGCTGCGCCTGCACCATCACCCCCAGCATCCTATCACACTGCCTTGAGGCTACACTCCTCCCGTGGGGAGTTGTACTATTCCCTGCTGCATCCCCAACACCAGCCTCAGCGGTTTGCCTTGCAGCGGCGGTCCTCCCTGACCGCAATCCACGGGTGGCGTAGTCGGACATTACCTAAAACACATCATAGACTACCACTGGTCTGACCACCCTGAGCCATGGGACCGGGTCACCACTACTACTCCCAGCATTGCCCTGAAGTCCGGTTTCGAGTGTCCCACGGCCCAGGGGGCGAGTCAGCTTTGGCGTAGTCGGCAGGATTGAGACCAACCCAGCACAAACGGGTATTGCGTGCCTGAAAAAGACTGTACACGTACCTGAAGAAGAGGTTTCCCGCCATCCGGAGCCGTTTCCCGCCATTTTCAGCCATCTCCCGCCATCTTCCGTCGGTTCCCGCCATCTTCAGCCATTTTCCCGCCATCGGACGCCATCTTCAGTACGCCGCGCGGGAAGAAGAGGGGCGTGGACGTCCAAACCGCGCGAGACCCGAAGCTCCGCCCCACACACCAACGCTGTGCAAGGTCCTGGAAGGGAGAGAGAGCGACGCTGACGTCACCAGGACGCGACGCAAGGTCCTCACACGGAGCAGCACCAGCGGAGCCGCGGCCTACAGAGGAGGATCGTCGGAAGGTAGGCCACGCTTAACTAGGGGGGAGGAAGATGATGGACACGGAGGGGCCTTCTACAACCAGTGGTGCTGCAGCAGCGGTGATGCTGTTCTCTATGCCCTACATCCCCGGAGCAGCCTGGCTACCCCAATACTCCAGGGACCCCCATACCTTAACTGACTTTAGGGAAAGACTGCACAGTTTGTTCAAGTTTTATCCCCTGACGGAAGAACAGAAAGTGAACATTCTAACGGGGTAGCTCACCGGTGCAGCCCAGCGGGAAGTGAAATCATGGTCAGATGAAGAGAAAAAGACAGTAAAGGACATTCTGACCCGGCTGCGGAGTACTTTTGATACCCGTACTTCAGCAGAAATAAAAATGCGGTTCTATGGCTGTAAGCAGCGGGCCCAAGATAGTATCAGAGAATATGCCTTGAACCTGCAAGAAGCCCTGAGAGCTATCAAACAAGCTGACCCTGGTAGCGTGCAGGACTCTGATAAACTGTTGACTGACCAGTTCATAGACGGTCTGCTGTCCAGCTCCCACAGAACCCCGATTTGACTTTTGCGCAGTTCAAGGATCGGGCCATCCGAGTGCTCAGAGAACCCGCAGCAGGTGGCGCTGTAGCTTCCCGGCGCCCTGCCATCACTTGCCACCAGGGGGCAGCGCCCTACCCTGCAGACCTTGTGGGGGCTGATGCACAGGCCCTAAATCCACCTCAGCCTGCAGACCTACACCATCAGGTCCAGGAGCTAACAAAGAGTGTGGCTGCATTAACCAGGACCGTACAGTCGTTGCAGGTGGAACCGTCAAGACCAATCGAGCTGGCTTCCAGTCCGGAGGATGTCCCGTGGCGTCGACAGAGGAGGATTCCGCCATTCAGAGGGAGGCCCGCCGACCGCTATGCTGAGGATGGACAGCCGATTTGCCGCCTTTGCAGTCAGCCAGGACACATAGCAAGGTACTGTACTTTAAATGGGTCCAACCTGGGGCAGAGGGCCAACCCCCAGGCATAAGGTCATCAGGCCCGTCTAACTGGCGTGATAAGTATGTGGGAGGACGCCCGGTCTTACCCATAGTGCTGGACGGTATCCCCATGAGTGCACTGCTGGACACCGGGTCTCAAGTGACTACCATCCTCTACGTACTTTTCAAGCGGTACTGGAGTGACGCTAACATAACCCGCTACCCAGACGATGACTTAAGCGTCATTGCCAGCAATGGCCAACCCGTGCCGCAGGTGGGGTTCAGAGAGATGACCATCAAGATTGGTAAGGTGGAACTGTCGGCACAGGGAGTGATCATTGTGGACATTGACCGTCATGAAAGTCACCCTAACATAACTGTGGGTACTAATATAATTGAAAACTGTCATTCAGAAGTAATTGTGAGTTTACAGCAGGTGGCGATGAATGCGAGCTCCAGCCAAAAGAGGGTCCTCCAGAAAGAGATAAGAGCCCTGATGAGATGGCAGCAGGTAGAACTGTCTGGTGGTGAGATCGGTAGCGTAAGAATGAGTGACCCATTCCCCATTTCCATGCCTCCCAAAAGTGAAATTGTGATCTGGTGTCGGACTGCAATCGGGTTGAGAGGCAGAGACTGCCAAGCCATGGTAGAACCCGTGTACTCAGACAGCAGGCCCACCATTTTGACAGCCCGGGGGGTGATTGACGTCCGTCATGGGAGGGTGCCCGTTCGCATTCTCAACATTGGGGAGAGGAAGGTACACCTACCCAGGTATGCTACACTTGCCAAACTGTTTGCTGTTGAGCACAAAGCTATCAGGGCCGTGGAACCGTTGCCTCCATCTCCACAGGCGGAGGGTAATGGCTCCCTGAAACAAAAGGAGGACTGGTGCTAGAAACTCCATGTGGGTGCTGACTCCACTCCCCTGCACCAAAAACAAGGAGTCTACCGGGTGGTCCAGGAGTACGAGAGAATTTTTAGTAAGCACCCGCTAGACTTCAGCAGAGTAAAAGGGATAGAACACCATATCCCCACGGGGAGCCACCCACCAATGAAAGAGAGACACAGGCTTGTACCCCCTGCTCATTATCAGAACGCCAAGGGTATGCTGCGGGAAATGAAAGAAGCTGGGGTCATTAGAGATAGCTGTAGCCCCTGGGCAGCCCCCCTGGTTCTGGTAAAAAAGAAAGACGGCACCATGTGAATGTGCGTGGACTATAGACAAATCAACCGTATCACCCACAACGACACATATCCGCTGCCTAGAATAGAGGAGTCTTTAGCCGCATTAAAATCAGCTAACTTCTTTTCTACTTTGGACCTTACTAACGGCTACTGGCAGGTTCCTGTGGCAGAGGCTGACAAGGAGAAGACCGCCTTCACCACCCCGATTGGACTGAGCGAGTTCCACTGTATGCCCTTCGGGTTCTGCAACGCACCAGGGACCTTCCAGAGGCTGATGGAATGCTGTCTAGGGCACCGAAACTTCGAGACGGTCCTCCTTTACCTGGACGACGTGATCGTCTATTCGAAGACTTACGAGGACCATCTAAAGCACCTGTCCGAGATGTTCGAAGCCCTGGCAGGCTATGTCCTGTCGGTGAAACCATCAAAGTGTCACCTGTTGAAACCAAAGGTCCAATACCTAGGGCACGTGGTAAGTGCGGAAGGAGTAGCCCCCGACCCTGACAAGGTCACAGCAATCAAGAGCTGGCCAAGCCCCTCGAACATCAAGGAAGTGAGGCAATTCCTCGGGTTGGTAGGCTACTACCGAAGGTTCATCCCCGGATTCACTAAGATGGCAGCTCCTATGCAGGACCTCCTGATTAGAGATGAGCGTTGTTCGACTCGAACTGTTCGCCAATCTCAAATTCGAGCTGTTTTGGGCGGTGTTCGAGCCGTTCAGCGAACACGAACGATTTGAGAAAAATTCAGCTGTTCGAGGTTATGTTCGATAACTGTTCGTGCACTAAAATCATAACTGGATTTTTTCTCAGTAATGATGAAAATAAATGTTAATACGCAGTTTGAGTGTACAGCGGGGTGGGGGGAGGGGCAGGGGATGGATCTCTGCAGGAATAATGAAGATCTCCATTTTTTTTCTCTTTCCCGCATTTACAGTGGGGAGGTGCAATCTGTCAGCCTATCAGCAGCGCACACACGGAGCGAAGTGCTTTTTTTCACACAAGCAAGGGCATGTGTCATTGGCAGTGTATGTCACATGTCCTTGCCCTATAAGACCAAGCCATTTTCCCCGTCGCCACCATTTTCTCACTGCTGCAGCTGCGTGTTAGACGGCACCGCTGTTGCTGTGTGCGCTATACCTTGTTAATTTCAAGCCAATTTTCGCACAAATATACAGATAGCTTGGGAGTAGGGAATAGTTGTGATTGCAGTCCTTTTAAGGACTAGGTTACAGCATTTCCTACGACTTTTATCAGGCAGGTCTGTGTTCTTAAATAGATAGATTGTGGGAGTAAAGACTAATTGTAATTGCAGTCCTTTTCAGGACTAGGTTACATCAGTTCCTATCAGTTTTTGCCAGGCAGGTCTGTGCCAGTGCTGTGCAAGTTTTTTTCACAGCATTTGGCTGAATCTAAAAAAGCTAATCCTTTTTGGCCTATTGCAGAGTGTGTTAGTCAGTGGAGTAGCCTACCTGTGTTGCAAGATATACCACCTGTGTATAGAATACCAATTTTTTTACTGCAACTAGTGAAGTAAAATCTTTTGGGCATAGCATCATTCTATTAGTCCATCTATTCTGACCTAAATCAGGTTGCAAATTGAATATAATTTTTTTCTGCATCTAGCTCTGAAAAAATATTTGGGCTTCTAGCAGTGTGTGGGACTTGTTCTATTAGTACATCTATACTGACCTCCATCAGGTTGCAAACTGAATATAATTTTTTTCTGCATCTAGCTCTGAAAAAATATTTGGCCTTCTAGCAGTGTGTGGGACTTGTTCTATTAGTCCATCTATACTGACCTACATGAGGTTGCAAATTCAAAATAATTTTTTGTCTGCATCTAGCTCTGAAAAAATATTTGGCCTTCTAGCAGTGTGTGGGACTTTCTCTATTAGTCCATCTATACTGACCTCCATCAGGTTGCAAATTAAAAATAATTTTTATCTGCATCTACCTCTGAAAAAATATTTGGGCTTCTAGCTGTGTGTGGGACTTGTTCTATTAGTCCATCTATACTGACGTCCATCAGGTTGCAAACTGAATATAATTTTTTTTCTGCATCTAGCTCTGAAAAAATATTTGGCCTTCTAGCAGTGTGTGGGACTTTCTCTATTAGTCCATTTATACTGACCTCCATCAGGTTGCAAATTAAAAATAATTTTTATCTGCAGCTAGCTCTGAAAAAATATTTGGCCTTCTAGCAGTGTGTGGGACTTTCTCTATTAGTCCATCTATACTGACCTCCATCAGGTTGCAAATTAAAAATAATTTATATCTGCATCTAGCTCTGAAAAAATATTTGGCCTTCTAGCAGTGTGTGGGACTTTCTCTATTATCCATCTATACTGACCTCCATCAGGTTGCAAATTGAAAATAATTTTTTGTCTGCATCTAGCTCTGAAAAAATATTTGGCCTTCTAGCAGTGTGTGGGACTTTTTCTATTAGTCCATCTATACTGACCTCCATCAGGTTGCAAACTGAATATATTTTTTTTCTGCATCTACCTCTGAAAAAATATTGGGCTTCTAGCTGTGTGTGGGACTTGTTCTATTAGTCCATCTATACTGACCTCCATCAGGTTGCAAACTGAATATAATTTTTTTCTGCATCTAGCTCTGAAAAAATATTTGGCCTTCTAGCAGTGTGTGGGACTTTCTCTATTAGTCCATCTATACTGACCTCCATCAGGTTGCAAATTAAAAATAATTTATATCTGCATCTAGCTCTGAAAAAATATTTGGCCTTCTAGCAGTGTGTGGGACTTTCTCTATTAGTCCATCTATACTGACCTCCATCAGGTTGCAAATTAAAAATAATTTTTTGTCTGCATCTAGCTCTGAAAAAATATTTGGCCTTCTAGCAGTGTGTGGGACTTTCTCTATTAGTCCATCTATACTGACCTCCATCAGGTTGCAAACTGAATATATTTTTTTTCTGCATCTACCTCTGAAAAAATATCGGGCTTCTAGCTGTGTGTGGGACTTGTTCTATTAATCCATCTATAAAGACCTCCATCAGGTTGCAATCTGAATATAATTTTTTTCTGCATCTACCTCTGAAAAAATATTTGGGCTTCTAGCTGTGTGTGGGACTTGTTCTATTAGTCCATCTATACTGACCTCCATCAGGTTGCAAATTAAAAATAATTTTTTATCTGCATCTAGCTCTGAAAAAATATTTGGCCTTTTAGCAGTGTGTGGGACTTTCTCTATTAGTCCATCTATACTGACCTCCATCAGGTTGCAAATTCAAAATAATTTTTTGTCTGCATCTAGCTCTGAAAAAATATTTGGCCTTCTAGCAGTGTGTGGGACTTTCTCTATTAGTCCATCTATTCTGACCTCCATCAGGCTGCAAATTAAAAATAATTTTTATCTGCATCTACCTCTGAAAAAATATTTGGCCTTCTAGCTGTGTGTGGGACTTGTTCTATTAGTCCATCTATACTGACCTCCATCAGGTTGCAAACTCAATATAATTTTTTTCTGCATCTAGCTCTGAAAAAATCTTTGGCCTTCTAGCAGTGTGTGGGACTTTCTCTATTAGTCCATCTATAATGACCTCCATCAGGTTGCAAATTAAAAATAATTTATATGTGCATCTAGCTCTGAAAAAATATTTGGCCTTCTAGCAGTGTGTGGGACTTTCTCTATTAGTCCATCTATACTGACCTCCATCAGGTTGCAAACTGAATATAATTTTTTTCTGCATCTAGCTCTAAAAAAATATTTGGCCTTCTAGCAGTGTGTGGGACTTTCTCTATTAGTCCATCTATACTGACCTCCATCAGGTTGCAAATTAAAAATAATTTTTTGTCTGCATCTAGCTCTGAAAAAATATTTGGCCTTCTAGCAGTGTGTGGGACTTTCTCTATTAGTCCATTTATACTGACCTCCATCAGGTTGCAAATTAAAAATAATTTTTATCTGCAGCTAGCTCTGAAAAAATATTTGGCCTTCTAGCAGTGTGTGGGACTTTCTCTATTAGTCGATCTATACTGACCTCCATCAGGTTGCAAATTAAAAATAATTTATATCTGCATCTAGCTCTGAAAAAATATTTGGCCTTCTAGCAGTGTGTGGGACTTTCTCTATTATCCATCTATACTGACCTCCATCAGGTTGCAAATTGAAAATAATTTTTTGTCTGCATCTAGCTCTGAAAAAATATTTGGCCTTCTAGCAGTGTGTGGGACTTTTTCTATTAGTCCATCTATACTGACCTCCATCAGGTTGCAAACTGAATATATTTTTTTTCTGCATCTACCTCTGAAAAAATATTGGGCTTCTAGCTGTGTGTGGGACTTGTTCTATTAGTCCATCTATACTGACCTCCATCAGGTTGCAAACTGAATATAATTTTTTTCTGCATCTAGCTCTGAAAAAATATTTGGCCTTCTAGCAGTGTGTGGGACTTTCTCTATTAGTCCATCTATACTGACCTCCATCAGGTTGCAAATTAAAAATAATTTATATCTGCATCTAGCTCTGAAAAAATATTTGGCCTTCTAGCAGTGTGTGGGACTTTCTCTATTAGTCCATCTATACTGACCTCCATCAGGTTGCAAATTAAAAATAATTTTTTGTCTGCATCTAGCTCTGAAAAAATATTTGGCCTTCTAGCAGTGTGTGGGACTTTCTCTATTAGTCCATCTATACTGACCTCCATCAGGTTGCAAACTGAATATATTTTTTTTCTGCATCTACCTCTGAAAAAATATCGGGCTTCTAGCTGTGTGTGGGACTTGTTCTATTAATCCATCTATAAAGACCTCCATCAGGTTGCAATCTGAATATAATTTTTTTCTGCATCTACCTCTGAAAAAATATTTGGGCTTCTAGCTGTGTGTGGGAATTGTTCTATTAGTCCATCTATACTGACCTCCATCAGGTTGCAAACTGAATATAATTTTTTTCTGCATCTAGCTCTGAAAAAATATTTGGCCTTCTAGCAGTGTGTGGGACTTTCTCTATTAGTCCATCTATACTGACCTCCATCAGGTTGCAAATTAAAAATAATTTTTATCTGCATCTAGCTCTATAAAAATATTTGGCCTTCTAGCAGTGTGTGGGACTTTCTCTATTAGTCCATCTATACTGACCTCCATCAGGTTGCAAATTAAAAATAATTTTTTATCTGCATCTAGCTCTGAAAAAATATTTGGCCTTTTAGCAGTGTGTGGGACTTTCTCTATTAGTCCATCTATACTGACCTCCATCAGGTTGCAAATTCAAAATAATTTTTTGTCTGCATCTAGCTCTGAAAAAATATTTGGCCTTCTAGCAGTGTGTGGGACTTTCTCTATTAGTCCATCTATTCTGACCTCCATCAGGCTGCAAATTAAAAATAATTTTTATCTGCATCTACCTCTGAAAAAATATTTGGCCTTCTAGCTGTGTGTGGGACTTGTTCTATTAGTCCATCTATACTGACCTCCATCAGGTTGCAAACTCAATATAATTTTTTTCTGCATCTAGCTCTGAAAAAATCTTTGGCCTTCTAGCAGTGTGTGGGACTTTCTCTATTAGTCCATCTATAATGACCTCCATCAGGTTGCAAATTAAAAATAATTTATATCTGCATCTAGCTCTGAAAAAATATTTGGCCTTCTAGCAGTGTGTGGGACTTTCTCTATTAGTCCATCTATACTGACCTCCATCAGGTTGCAAATTAAAAATAATTTTTTGTCTGCATCTAGCTCTGAAAAAATATTTGGCCTTCTAGCAGTGTGTGGGACTTTCTCTATTAGTCCATCTATACTGACCTCCATCAGGTTGCAAACTGAATATATTTTTTTTCTGCATCTACCTCTGAAAAAATATCGGGCTTCTAGCTGTGTGTGGGACTTGTTCTATTAATCCATCTATAAAGACCTCCATCAGGTTGCAATCTGAATATAATTTTTTTCTGCATCTACCTCTGAAAAAATATTTGGGCTTCTAGCTGTGTGTGGGAATTGTTCTATTAGTCCATCTATACTGACCTCCATCAGGTTGCAAACTGAATATAATTTTTTTCTGCATCTAGCTCTGAAAAAATATTTGGCCTTCTAGCAGTGTGTGGGACTTTCTCTATTAGTCCATCTATACTGACCTCCATCAGGTTGCAAATTAAAAATAATTTTTATCTGCATCTAGCTCTATAAAAATATTTGGCCTTCTAGCAGTGTGTGGGACTTTCTCTATTAGTCCATCTATACTGACCTCCATCAGGTTGCAAATTAAAAATAATTTTTTATCTGCATCTAGCTCTGAAAAAATATTTGGCCTTTTAGCAGTGTGTGGGACTTTCTCTATTAGTCCATCTATACTGACCTCCATCAGGTTGCAAATTCAAAATAATTTTTTGTCTGCATCTAGCTCTGAAAAAATATTTGGCCTTCTAGCAGTGTGTGGGACTTTCTCTATTAGTCCATCTATTCTGACCTCCATCAGGCTGCAAATTAAAAATAATTTTTATCTGCATCTACCTCTGAAAAAATATTTGGCCTTCTAGCTGTGTGTGGGACTTGTTCTATTAGTCCATCTATACTGACCTCCATCAGGTTGCAAACTCAATATAATTTTTTTCTGCATCTAGCTCTGAAAAAATCTTTGGCCTTCTAGCAGTGTGTGGGACTTTCTCTATTAGTCCATCTATAATGACCTCCATCAGGTTGCAAATTAAAAATAATTTATATGTGCATCTAGCTCTGAAAAAATATTTGGCCTTCTAGCAGTGTGTGGGACTTTCTCTATTAGTCCATCTATACTGACCTCCATCAGGTTGCAAATTAAAAATAATTTTTTGTCTGCATCTAGCTCTGAAAAAATATTTGGCCTTCTAGCAGTGTGTGGGACTTTCTCTATTAGTCCATCTATACTGACCTCCATCAGGTTGCAAATTCAAAATAATTTTTTGTCTGCATCTAGCTCTGAAAAAATATTTGGCCTTCTAGCAGTGCGTGGGACTTTCTCTATTAGTCCATCTATACTGACCTCCATCAGGCTGCAAATTAAAAATAATTTTTATCTGCATCTACCTCTGAAAAAATATTTGGGCTTCTAGCTGTGTGTGGGACTTGTTCTATTAGTCCATCTATACTGACCTCCATCAGGTTGCAAACTGAATATAATTTTTTTCTGCATCTAGCTCTAAAAAAATATTTGGCCTTCTAGCAGTGTGTGGGACTTTCTCTATTAGTCCATCTATACTGACCTCCATCAGGTTGCAAATTAAAAATAATTTTTTGTCTGCATCTAGCTCTGAAAAAATATTTGGCCTTCTAGCAGTGTGTGGGACTTTCTCTATTAGTCCATCTATACTGACCTCCATCAGGTTGCAAATTAAAAATAATTTTTTGTCTGCATCTAGCTCTGAAAAAATATTTGGCCTTCTAGCAGTGTGTGGGACTTTCTCTATTAGTCCATCTATACTGACCTCCATCAGGTTGCAAACTGAATTTATTTTTTTTCTGCATCTACCTCTGAAAAAATATTTGGGCTTCTAGCTGTGTGTAGGACTTGTTCTATTAGTCCATCTATACTGACCTCCATCAGGTTGCAAACTGAATACAATTTTTTTCTGCATCTACCTCTGAAAAAATATTTGGGCTTCTAGCTGTGTGTGGGACTTGTTCTATTGGTCCATCTATACTGACCTCCATCAGGTTGAAAATTGAATATAATTTTTTTCTGCATCTAACCCAGCCAATAGTTTTGGCCTAATACCACAGTTTGGCCACTCAGCTCTGCTCGGTTCCCATCCATTGTTTTTTTGTGCAAACAACTCCAGAGTTGTGAATTAGTTAACCACCAAAATGAGTGGAAAAAGGCCTGCTGCTGGTGGAAAGGGGAATAGGCGTGTTGGGAAGGGGAAAAAAGGTTGTGTCCGTGGGGTAGGTGTTAAAGCAACAGTAACATCTGCAGAAGAAAGACCATCTTCCAGCCAAACTAAAATGTCTACTTCTTTTAGCGGACAATGTGATAAGATCCCTTTCTTACGGCCACGCCAATCGCTACAAATTCCAGATGAGGCACAAAAACAGCAGGTGCTTCAACGGATATCAAGTGCTCCTTTAAGTGGGCTCTCCTCCACATCAACTTCAACATCACAAATACTCCAGTCCTCAAAGGTGTCAGCCCAATCGCACTTGCTTCCTCACAGCTCCCAAATCTCCAGCTGCCCGTCTGAGTATGAGGTAGAACAGATGGTTGAGTCTGCAGAGCTGTTTACTCATACTATAGCCTGGGAATCAGAGGTTGACTCCAGCGCTTCTGTGAATCCAGACGAGGAAATGATCTGCACTGATGCCCAGAATCTTTATGAGTCGGATCCAGGACCAGACGCAGAAGGTTCTGACCATAATGTAGACCCTCGTTCCCAAACTGTAACTCCTGTTGGTGGAGACAATGAGGAAGACGATGATGAGACTCAAATACCTGATTGGAGCGACAACTTTAGTTTTTTGTCAGGGCAGGAACAGGTTGGCTCTGAGGACGACGGGTGTGATAACGCACAGGGTGATGATGATGAGGTTGGAGATCCCACTTACTGTCAACCCACAGTCAGCCAAGAGATGAGGTCAGCAGAGGAGGTGGAGGAAGATGCTAGTGACGACGAGGTCAGGTTGCGCCTTACTGGACAGAGACGTAGTACTGGAAGCACGTCAACAACTGCATCCTCAAACACAACTCTGCCTCTCACCACAAGTCGTGGTGGCTCTTCAGGTCGCATGGGTGCTAAGCCTTGCATAGCCTGGGCATTTTTTCAGATCGATAAAGATGACCCAACTCATGTTAACTGTAACATTTGTCAGCAAAAGCAAAGTAGAGGCCAAAAAATACATAGTTTGAGTACTTCATGCATGAACCGGCATATGGACATGAAGCATAAATTGCAGTGGGAAGCTCAGTGTGCTACAATGCGGCCTAGCCGGCCGGGCCAACCACCGTCTGCCACATCTTGTGCATCCGTGGCCTCTTCATCCTCTGTGACTGGGGGGACAGCAGTCACACCTGTTTCGGGACGCAGACCTGCCACCTCTTTACCCGCAACAGCCAGTGTGATTGGCAGGTCATCATTTTCTTTGGAGGTGGTAACACCAGCTGGTGTTGAGCGCTGTCCGACATCTATAGCACCACCTTTGGATCAAGGCAACCTAACATGTCCGCCTGCATCTTCCTCACAGACCGACAGTTTGCCGGGACTTCCTTATCAACTCCGTCTAAGCACAATAGCCAGCCCTCGGTCCCTCAGATGTGGACAAGTAAAAGACCATTTCCTCCTAGCCATGAGAAAGCTAAGAGGTTGAATTTCACCATCTGCAAGCTCTTGGCTACAGAAATGCTGCCTTTCCGCCTGGTGGACACAGAGGATTTTCGAGACCTTATGTCCGTCGCAGTGCCCCAGTACCAGATGCCCAGTCGGCACTACTTCTCAAAGAAAGGTGTGCCTGCGCTCCACCAGCATGTCGCACACAACATCACCGCTTCTTTGAGTAACTGTGTGTGTGACAGGGTGCATTTCACCACAGACACTTGGACGAGTAGGCATGGACAGGGGCGTTACATGTCGCTGACTGGGCACTGGGTAACTATGGTGACAGCAGGACAAGGGGCTGCTGTCCAAGTCTTGCCGTCCCCACGAGTTGTGCGTCAATCCTCTTTATGTCAAAATTCCTCCACTGCTTCTGCCTCCTCAACCTCCTCTCGGTCTTCCACCTGCACCCAAAGCCTGTCTGGTCATGCCACAAGCTTTCTAACTGCGCAGAAGGGATCCTGCACACCTCCTTACTATGCTGGCAGTAGGGCTCAACGTCATCAGGCGGTTTTTACTTTGAAATGTCTGGGAAATGTGAGTCACACAGCTGAGGAGTTGTGGTCAGCCCTGGAGAACCAATTTCATGAATGGTTGTCTCCACTGGACCTGAAACCAGGGAAGGCCGTGTGCGACAATGCTACAAACCTGGGTGCGGCCCTTCGCCAGGGCAATGTCACACACGTGCCTTGTATGGCTCACGTGTTGAACCTGGTTGTCCAGCAATTTTTAGCCCATTAGCCCAGACTAGATGGCCTTCTGCAGAGGGCACGGTCGCTGTGTGCTCACTTCCGCCGTTCGCATCCCGCAGCTCAGCGACTTACATCTTACAGAAGTCGTTGGGCCTGCCACTTCACCGGCTAAAATGCGATGTGCCTACCCGGTGGAATTCAACTTTGCACATGTTGCAGCGACTGTGGCAGCACCGACAAGCCCTGGTGCAATACGTTCTGACGTATAGCCTGGGCCAACGAGATCCAGAGGTGGGGCAAATCACGCTGGAGGAGTGGTCTCAGATCAGGGACCTATGCACCCTTCTGCACAGATTTGAAATGGCGACGAAGATGTTTTGTGCTGATGATGCCATTATCAGCATGACTATTCCGGTGATTTACATGCTGGAGCACATGTTAAACAGAATTCGGAGTCAGGTGGTGGCACAAGAGGAGGTGGAGGAAGTAGAGGAGGAGGCGTTGTATGCGGAAGGGCTAACATCTGCAAGGTCCAGACAGTCGGCAGCACCAAGGCAGCAGGCATGTGAGGGTGGGGGAGATGGTTTTACCAGGGCGCATGGTAGCAGCCAAACTAGTGAGGAAGGTGCAGGAGCCCAGGAAGAAGTGGAGGACGAACTGATGGAAGACTCATCAGATGAGGGAGACCTTGATCACATTTCTGTTGTGCGAGGTTGGGGGGAGAGGACAGAGGAAGGAAGCATGATTGTTACCTCGCCACCAACACAACAGGGACTTGGTGCTCCTGGATGCGCAACACACATGAGTGCCTTCTTGCTGCACTACCTGCAACATGACCCTCGAATTGTGAGAATTAGAAATAATCCTGACTACTGGGTTGCCACACTGTTAGATCCCCGGTACAAAAGTAAATTTGCAGAAATTATTCCTGCCATAGTAAGGGATGCACGCATGCAGGAGTATCAGCAGAGACTGTTGCAGAATCTTACATGTGCTTTTCCACAAAACACCAGTGGTGCACGTAGTGAATCTCACAGTTCCAACTTGCCAACCGTGGGACCGTCAAGTGTTCAGCACTCAAACCGTAACAGAACCACAGTATCTGCTGGTAACATCAATTTTGCGGAATCATTTCACCACTTTTTTAGCCCAACCTTTGCAAGGCCACAGGAGACAAGAAGTCTGACACATAGTCAACGCCTAGAGACGATGGTACAGGAGTATCTCCAAGTAAACATTGAAGCCATGACTGTGTCACTGGACCCTTGTTCTTTTTGGGCTTCCAATCTGGATAAATGGCCGGAGCTAGCCACTTACGCCTTGGAGATCTTGTCATGCCCCGCAGCCAGCGTTCTGTCTGAACGTGTGTTCAGCGCTGCTGGTGGTGTGCTGACAGATAAGCGCACGCGGCTCTCCACTGATAATGTAGACAGACTCACGTTCATAAAGATGAACAAATCATGGATCCGAAACGACTTTTCTACCCCTGTGTCATCCTGGGGAGAGTAAAAGCTTGATGATTGGTTAAAATCACCCTACCAACCGTTTTAAGCTTTCAAATTACTAATCATGTTTATCTGTATCTTGGCTGGAAAATAATTTGGGCTTTGTAGCAGTGTGCAGCACTGATTCTATTAGGCCATCTATAATAAGCTCCACCAGATTTAAAATTACTAATCATGTTTATCTGTATCTTGACTGGAAAATAATTTGGGCTTTGTAGCAGTGTGCAGCACTGATCCTATTAGGCCATCTATACTAAGCTCCACTAGATTTAAAATTAATAATAATTTTTAGCTGCATCTAGCCCGGAAAATAATTTTGGGGCTCCGAGATGCGCAAGACACATAAGTGCCTTCTTGCTGCACTACCTGCAACATGACCCTCATAATGTCAGAATTCGAAGTAATCATGACTACTGGGTTGCCACACTCTTAGATCCCCCAAACTTTTCGATCAACCTTTTCATTTTAATAAAGACCAAAAAAATGGTCATTTTTGAAATTATAAGCATTAGCAGGTTATGAGAAACTGAAATCAAACAGTTTTCAACTCAAAACTTTATTCTAGGTGATGTTACATTTTCACATAGGACCCCTTGTTCGAAAGGAGCTTCTGAACTCTCTCATCCATTGAATTTGTCAGGTTTTGGATGGTTTCTGCTTCAATTGTTTTGCATGAGGACAGAATACCCTCCCAGAGCTGTTGCTTAGATGTGAACTGCCTCCCGCCATCATAGACACTCCTTTTGATGATGCTCCAGAGGTTCTGAATGGGGTAGAGGTCAGGGGAGCATGGGGGTCACACCATAAGTTTGTCCCCTTTTATGCCCATATCAGCCAGAGATGCAGATGTTTTATGTGCAGCATGAGATGGTGCATTATCATGCAAAAAAATGATCTTGCTGTGAAATACACGGTTCTTCTTCTTGAACCATGGCAGGAAGTGCTGTTTGAGAAAATCCACATACATTATGGAGTTCATCTTTAGCGCCTTCAGGGATCCTAAAGGGGTCGACAATCTCTCTCCCCATGATTCCAGCCCAAAACATTACTCCACCTCCTCCTTGTTGGAGCTGTAGCCATGTTTGCGTGGGGTGTCCATCAACCAGCCATCCTCCACTCCATCCATCTGGACCATCGAGCGCTGCACGGCACTCATCCGTGAACAAAACAGTTTTGAAATCAGTCTTCATGTAATGTTTGGCCCACTGGAGCCGTTTCTGCTTGTGTGAAGTGGATAGAGGAGGTCGACAGGATGGCGTATGCACAGCTGCAAACCTCTGAAGGACCCTGCATCTTGTTGTTCGGGGGACGTTGGAGGCACCAACAGCTTCAAAAACTTGTCTGCTGCTATGACAAGGCTTTTTTGCAGCTGCTCTTTTAACCTGACGTAAGTGCCTGTAGGAAAGAGTCCTCAATTTGCCCTTATCAGCACAAACACGTGTGTACTGTGAATCAGCTACATACTTCTGGATTGCCAAGACACTTCATCCTGATCATCGCACAATGTTGATTGTAGTCATGCCTTGACCTAAACACTCCACAATTTGTTGCTTCTCAGCAGCCGACACATCCTTTTTCTTTCCCATTTTGGCAGAAAATGTAGGCTGCTTAATAATGTGAGACAGCCTTCTTAAGTAGTCTTGCCTTTCATTGGACACACCTGCCAAACTAATTAGCACAGGTGTCTGCAATTGCTTACAGTGATATAAAGAGCCCTGACACACATCACCATCAATGAGTTTAACTGACAAACAAAGAAATTCTTCCCTTATCACTCCTAAACACTTTTTGCATAATAATTTGGAACACAGTGTACATGTGCTTTTCCACAAACACCAGTGGGTCACGTAGTGAATCTTACAGTTCTAACTTGCCAACCGTGGTCTGTATGGAGTTGTTCAATAAAGGGCCCAAAATTAAGATAACATAGATGGGAGAGGTCTCTATGAATAGGAATTCCTAAGTATTTGATACCCTGTGAGGGCCAGGCAAAGGGAAAGTTGGACTGGATGGAATCCTATATGGATTTGGGGAGGGAGACATCGAGGGCCTCAGACTTCGCTGCATTGATTTTAAAATTTGACCATGTAACAAAGTGATCTATTTCAGCCATAACAGCATGGATGGATATATGTGATTGAGTGATATATACTAGGACATCATCAGCAAATAGAGAGCACTTGTACTCGGTGCCTCCCACCTCAATCCACCTAATATTGGGGTTATGGCGAATTGATGAGAGCAGGTGCTCCGTCACTAGGATGTATAAGAGAGGGGACAGAGGACATCCCTGCCTTGTCCCATTGGTGATTGTGAAAGGTGATGAAAATGTTCTGATGCACCCCCTGGGCCTTGGGACACCCGGAGCCGGACCCTTTTTGGTGGATGCTGGTGGTTGTAGTCTTCGTGGCGGCGACCCGGTTCCGTGGCTCAGGGTGGTCAAACCAGTGGCGGAACTATTTATGTGGTTTTGATGTTTAAATGTCCGACTACGCCACCCGTGGATTGCGGTCAGAGTGAACCGCCGTTGCAGGGCAGACCGCTGAGGCTGGTGTTGTGGGTGCAGCAGAGCTTAGCATAACTCCCCACGGGAGGAGTATAGCCTCAGGGCAGTGTATGCGGAAGATGGGGGTGATGGTGCAGGGCAGCAGCAGTAACGACACGGAGTCAGTGATGCAGTCCAGGGCCTTTACTCACAGTTCTTATTATCCAGACCACGTCTGCAGGTAACGGCTGCCCACGTCGTACTGTGCTCACCAGGTGAGGGGCTCAGACAACTCCCAGATAACTTTGGAGCGCTTCACAGGACCCCCTTTGTGTGTCCTTTGTCTGGCCTTTCTTACCAACACTTCTGTCCGGCTGCCTCGGGCCTCCTCTTGGTAAACTTGGCGCCAGTTTCCCTGACCCTATGTGGTGCGTTCCAAGCGGGTGTAGCGAGGGGCTGCGCCACATAAAATGTCACAGCCTCCGGTTTCTAGCTGAGGGTCGTTTCCTGCCTCCACTAGTTTCGGGGACCGGTCTCCCCCTTTGGCCTGACCCCTCCACGCAGGTGGATTCGGGCGTGCGGTGGCGACTCGCCCGTCCGCACCCCTGGGATCCCTTCATTCCTCGTTCCTGGAGCCTTCTCCGCTCCTCTTCCTTCCTTCTCCCTCTTCCAGGCCTTGGCCTCTGTCACTAGGCCCGCCTCCGGAGCAGAGCTCATACAGAGCCCCTGCTCCCTGCCAATTCTGCTCAGACTTCTCTGCACTGAACTAAGATGGTGCCCACCTTTTATACTCCCTTCTCAATGCACCCAGGAACTGCTTCCTCCCTGCTCCTGCACTACAGGGTTCCCCTTCCTCAGTGTTCCCTCCCCCCACTCCAGCCAGGGACAGGGACTGTCTTGCCCATCTCAGAGGCATATTGGTCGCCCTGCCCCATGGCAATGTGGTGTAATGCATGCAGGTGTCGGGTCCTGATCCACATTCCATCCTTACCTGAGAGTGAGATATCACACCTCTGGGTGAGGTGCAATACCTCTGTAGCAACCAAGCCCTCAGGGTGCTACAGTTCCATTTATCTTCAGCCTAGGTGACGTATTGTGATACAGGGCCGTGATTTTGGCTATAAAAGGGTCCCCTAGACCCCTACCCCAAGCTTTTTAAGAGAATCATATATGGCGTGCCAGGAGACTCTATGGAATGCTTTCTCAGCATCCAACGAGAGTATCTAATTAAAATTTTTTAACTGCATCTAGCCCAGGAAATACTTTGTGCCTAGTAGCAGTGTCTGCTAGTCAGCGGATTATCCCGGCTGTTAAGCAAGCTACACCACCTGCAGTTTGGACACTTAATTTTTTCAAAGGAAATGCTTCGGGACCACGGGATACTCAGTGAAGAGCATCAGGAGGCACCCCAAGGCATAGGGGCTGGGACTGGCATTAGGATGCCTTGCGGTGGACAGCCGAGCTCGATCCTTATAAAAGCTTTTTAACTGCAGCAGCTTTAGTGGACACTACTGGAGCTGAAATTACGCGGCTGCTGGCATGAGACTTGCTCTCCAATAGATCCTTGTAAATGGATTTAAAGTGTATTCATTCAAATTAGAGAGACAATTTAAATTAAAAAGCTTAGAGCTGCCTCCACCACAGGGGGGCTCGCTCGGCCCACCAGCGGACAGGCACCAGTATTGGGAGAGGGGGGCTGGCCGTCAGGTTTCACCGCGGCTCTGGCACAAACCCGGCGACACGGAGGTGGCACGGGCAGGAGCGGACTGAACGTGTCGGCTTCTCACTTTTTGGATTTTATAAGGGCATGACATGCCTATATCTGTGTCTCCCCCTCCATTTACTCCTCCACCTCTTTTCTTTTCGCATGACTATATGTACTTGTCACTTTTCCATGTGTTAGTTGTGTCTTCTGAGCAGTTTGTCAGCTTTTGGACACCTTTGAAGGTGTTTTCTATGTGTTTCTATGTGTTTTTGTTTGCCTGCCATTGGTTTTTTAACGGTGTTCGAAGGTGTTCGACGAACAGTTCGACGAACAGTTCGGCGAACACACGGGTGTTCGACGAACCGAACCGAACTCGAACACTACGGGGGTGGCTCAACACTACTCCTGATAGGACAGTCTAAGTCCAGAAGCCAAAAGCCACCCTTCAATTGGGATAAACCGGAAGAGGGGTCCTTCCGTCAGTTGAAGATGGCCCTCACGGGGGATGAGATCCTGGCCTACCCCGATTATGGTAAGCCTTTTATCCTCCACACAGATGCCAGTAATGTGGGGCTGGGAGCCGTACTGTCACAGAACCAACAGGACAGAGAAAGGGTGATCGAGTATTCCAGCCGGAAGCTGAGGCCCACTGAAAGAAACCCGGAGAACTACAGCTCCTTCAAGCTAGAATTCTTGGCAGTGGTGTGGGCCATCACGGAACGGTTTAAGCATTACCTGGCCTCCGCAAAGTTCACCGTGTACACGGACAACAACCCGTTGACACATCTGGACAATGCAAGATTAGGTGCCCTAGAACAGCGGTGGATGACCCGGCTATCCAATTATGACTTCACAATCAAGTACCGGGCAGGCAGAACAAAGGCCAATGCAGACGCCCTATCAAGAATGCCCCACCTACCTGAAGGAGAAGACGACTCGGAAGAGCTAGAGGAAATAGAGCTCCCTGCTTTCCACCGGTATGGGGCCACTCAGCTTTCTCACCGGGTAAGAGACAAGGACTTAACCACCGTCATGTTCAATCCCTTACCCCACCACAGCTGGGCTGAAACGCAAGATAGCGACCCTGCAATACACCTGGTGAAAGACATGTTAACCCAGGAAGACGCTAGCCCTGGCCCGGACGCTCCAGAGGAAGCCAAGCAGATATGGAAGGAGAAAAGTAGGCCATTCCTCTACGAGGGTAAGCTGTGCAGAAGGCTTGTCAACCACCGGACGCACGAGCTAACCTGGCAGATAGTGGTCCCAAGGCGAGATGCAGCAATGGTCCAGGAGGCCTACCATGACAGAGCGGGACACTTCGGGTGGAAGAAACTGGAGTTCCTACTGAGAGAGCGGTTCTACTGGGTCGGCATGAGAAGGGCCATCGAGAAGTGGAGCAGTGACTGCGGCCCATGCCACCTTAGAAGGAAGGACCGTACCAGCCAGCAGACACCCTTGAGGCCCATCGTCACCAGGCAGCCTCTTGAGCTGGTAGCTCCTGACCATGTGAAATTGGCTCCAAGCTGGTCGGGCTACGTCTATGCCCTGACAATTGTGGACCATTACTCCCGGTTCCTGGTAGTGGTTCCTGTTAAAGACCTGACAGCCCAAACAGCGGCCAGAGCCTTCCAGCAACACTTCTGCCATCCACATGGGTATCCGGAACAGGTTTTGACAGATTAAGGTCCAGCGTTTGAGGCTGAAGTATTCCAGGAGTTCTGCAACCTCTACGGCTGTAGGAAGATTCGGACAACGCCTTACCACCCGCAAACCAACTAGCTATGTGAGAAAATGAACAATATCGTCATCGATCTCCTCAAGACGTTACCCCTGGAAGAACGCAGCCTGTGGCCGGAGAAGCTGCCAGATCTGATTGACTTGTACAACCACATCCCGGTGAATGCTACAAATTGCACCCCGGCTTACCTGATGCGAGCAAGACCAGGTAAGCTGCCGGTCGACCTGGAGATGGGAGTCCTGACACCTGAGGACACCTCCCCAGATGCGGACTGGGATACGGAATGGCGGCTACAGTACAAGAAGGTACAGGAGAGTGTGTAGAGGAGTCTGGCTCAAGAGAGAGAAAAGCAAGAGAGGCTCTTCAACCAACACGCCCCTGCTGGACCTCTGGAACCTGGTGAGCAGGTCCTGAAGCGGAAGAGAAGGCTTCACAAGCTGGACGACCAGTGGGAGAGAGACCCATACACAGTACTGCAGTCCGACCACGACAACCCGAAGGTATGTGTGATTACCAAGGATGGAGGAGAAACCACTAGCACCGTCTCCAGAGACCACCTAAAACGGTGCCCCGAGCAACTACAGAGTCCAAGTGAAGATCAACGTGACCTTGAACCTGCAGAGGACAAGGAAGAGATGATCAGCACAGTACTCGGAGAGTTCCCCCGGACCTGGACTCAGATAAATGGCGCAATAGTGGTACCCGTCCTACACTTCCTTCAGCCTACCCAGCAAGAGCCTACAGGAGGACAGGAAGAACAAGAAGAGCAAGCGGCCCCAGAGGCGGAAGAACCCACGCCAGCAGCCAAGGAGAGTCAACCCTCTGCTGACAGTGAGACCGCCATGCCTGCGGTGAGCCAAAGGACCCGCAGACAGCTGCCTGCCCTGCCTGTACAACCAGCTAGTAGCTGTACCCTCAATGATGGTGGGGAAAGCCAGGTTGGTCCACCACCAGACAGTGGGTTAAGGAGGTCAACCAGGAGCACTAGGGGTCAAATGCCAGCTCGCTGGAAGATCTAAATGTATAATGTATATATTTAATGTGTTATGTTTGTACCCTGGTTATTAATACTGTTTTCCAGTTTTTCATAGTGACAAATGGACTAAAAGGTTATGAACATTGAGTAACCGGGACTTCCTTGTAAATATGTTCGGAGCCTAACCAAAGGAAAGAATAAAGACTGTCAAGAACTCGGGGCAAGGACAGACCCCCACCTGGTTAAGGCTCCCGTTGTGTTGGTGAAATGGACACCCGGTCACGGATCATACTGTGACTCTCTTCTTTTGTTGGTGATAAGGACACCCGGTCACAGGCCATACTGTGACCTAAAGAACTCAATATGTGGTGCTGTTTGTTGTATTATTCTCTGTTATGTTTATGTTATAATTTTTACCCTGTATCGTGTTTCTCATTTAGTCCCGGAGTACTAAGCTTTCCTAGGGGGGAATGAGTCACCCCAGGCCTGGATGCCACAAACTTGTAAGGCTGTGTCTGAGAGCAGGAGGGAGGTTCTCTGGTCATGGACCATTTGCATGCCGCACCTCCTGTCCCAGGCCAGTAGGGGGAGCAGGCTGCCCCTATAAAAACTGGCACTGAGGGCAGGGTTAGAGAGACCAGGACCCGCTTCTGAAGTATCCAGAAGGGTTCCCAGAAGCAGAGGGACAGGTCAGCCGCAGCTGAGGAGTCCAGGAGGCATAGGAGGAACACCAAGCCAGGGACAGAGGCGATGAGAGCCGGTCCTGGCAGAGAGGAAACTGCATACCAGACACTGGGGTCCGAGGCTGTCAGGATTGCAAGTTCTGCAGCAGACCATCTACCTGCGAGGGATTTTAGGTCCCTTGGCCAAGAAGCCTGGAGGTTCCGCCACACAGAGGGACCGGTACAGCACGGAGAAGCTACAGGTACCTAAGGCCGAGTTGCAAGCCATACAGGCGTAGTACACGGCAAGCTCAGGGACATGGGCTATCATACCACTAAAGGGGGAGATAGTCAGCAAGGGCAGAAAGAGAACGGTAGGCCTACCCACTCACCCTGACCAGCGGAGCTCGCCAGAATGCCCTCAGACACCCAGGTCCATTCCTACCCTGTACTCCTGTTGGGTCTATGATAAGATCAGTAAAAGACCCTGGACTGCATTATTGGACTCTGTGTGGTTACTGCTGCGCCTGCACCATCACCCCCAGCATCCTATCACACTGCCTTGAGGCGACACTCCTCCCGTGGGGAGTTGTACTATTCCCTGCTGCATCCCCAACACCAGCCTCAGCGGTCTGCCTTGCAGCGGCGGTCCTCCCTGACCGCAATCCACGGGTGGCGTAGTCGGACATTACCTAAAACACATCATAGACTACCACTGGTCTGACCACCCTGAGCCACGGGACCGGGTCGCCACTACTACTCCCAGCATTGCCCTGAAGTCCAGTCTCGAGTGCCCCACGGACAAGGGGGCGAGTCATCTGCAATTGCTTACAGTGATATAAAGAGCCCTGACACACATCACCATCAATGAGTTTAACTGACAAACAAAAAAATTCTTACCTTATCACTCCTAAACACTTTTTGCATAATAATTTGGAACACAGTGTACATGTGCTTTTCCACAAAACACCAGTGGTTCACGTAGTGAATCTTACAGTTCTAACTTGCCAACCGTGGTCTGTATGGAGTTGTTCAATAAAGGGCCCAAAATTAATATAACATAGACGGGAGAGGTCTCTATGAATACGAATTCCTAAGTATTTGATACCCTGTGAGGGCCAGGCAAAGGGAAAGTTGGACTGGATGGAATCCTGTATGGATTTGGGGAGGGAGACATCGAGGGCCTCAGACTTCGCTGCATTGATTTTAAAATTTGACCATGTAACAAAGTGATCTATTTCAGCCATAACAGCAGGGATGAATATATGTGATTGAGTGATATATACTAGGACATCATCAGCAAATGCAGAGCACTTGTACTCGGTGCCTCCCACCTCAATCCACCTAATATTGGGGTTATGGCGAATTGATGAGAGCAGGTGCTCCGTCACTAGGATGTATAAGAGAGGGGACAGAGGACATCTCTGCCTTGTCCCATTGATGATTATGAAAGTTGATGAAAATGTTCCAATTATCTTCAGCCTAGGTGACGTATTGTGATACAGGGCCGTGATTTTGCCTAGAAAAGGGTCCCCTAGACCCCTACCCCAAGCTTTTTAAGACAATAATATATGGCGTGCCAGGAGACTCTATGGAATGCTTTCTCAGCATCCAACGAGAGTATCTAATTACAAATTTTTAACTGCATCTAGCCCAGGAAATACTTTGTGCCTAGTAGCAGTGTCTGCTAGTCAGCGGATTATTCCAGCTGTTAAGCAAGCTACACCACCTGTAGTTTGGACACTTAATTTTTTCAAAGGAAATGGTTCGGGCCCCCGGGACACTCAGTGAAGAGCATCGGGGAGGCACCCCAAGGCACAGACACTGGGACTGGCGGTAGGACGCCTTGCGGTGGACCGCCAAGCTCGATCCTCATAAAAGCTTTTTAACTGCAGCAGCTTTAGTGGATGCTACTGGAGCTGGAACTCTTTTTTTATTTTATATAAAAGTACAAAAACACAAAAACAAAACACAAATATAAACCACAAATACAAACATTATACAAGAAAAACAAAAGACCCCTGCAAGACATAGCCCAAATCCAAAATTATATAGAGTCCAACAAACTAACACATGACACTTGACACGAAACACAAAACACAAAACGTCTTCGTTCTTTCCAAAAGACCTCCCAGCAAGGGAAGACCTTCGGTACCTACCAGCCAGGCCACGCCCTAAAGCGCACAAGACCCCTAACATCCGCAACATTCATACCTGTACATTCACACCTAACCCCAAAAAGGAAAACTAAATAACTGGCCCACCTCCAAAAATAAGAGATGGGCCACCTGGCCAAAACTAACACTACAACACAAAATTTTTTTTTTCTTTTTTTTTTCTTTTTCTTTTTTCTTTTTTTTTCTTTTTTTCCCCACCACCATTTTTAAACATCCAAGGTCCCACGAAAGTCTGTGGCCTCTTATCACCAACAAGGTCCCACGAAAGTTTGTGGCCATTTACGCGCAAAAAGGGTCCCTTTTCCCGCATCCCGCAGGATATCCATTTTTCTACACCCCCCCACACGCAATACACATATATATACATACAATACAGATATACATACAATACACAACATAAAAAGTCTGTTTTAACACTTAGCAGTAACATGATAATTTCAAACCACAAAGAACCAACCATAAATCAAAAATCAGACCCAAGTTCAGTGCTTGCAAGCCCTATATTCCGATTCCGATACCGCAAAACAAAAAACTACAATGTGAGGGGAGCAGCCCACCACCAGGAAACTGGAGACTACAGAGGCTCTGACCCTAATCTAACACACAACACCCTGTCCCTCCCTATAAAAAAAAAAAAAAAAAAACACAACACCTGTCCCTAACGCCCTACCAATCTTTCCCTACCTGTCCCTACCTGTCCCTCACTGACCCTCACTACCAACCTAATACTAAACTACCTATCCCTGATGATTGTCCCTTTCTGTCCCTCCCTGACCCTACACGACTACCTGACCCTACAAATAAATATAAAGTATAGAAGGAGTCTAACTCACCCTATCACAGACACGCATAACCTAACTCTCCCTAGGGCACATTGAATGAGAACCCCCTCCATAGAAGGGAAGCCCTCCCTGCACCCAGCCTCTCATACTCCAGCGAGCGCACTTTTGCCAGTTCACCCAGGATGTTCCTAATCACCTCTTCCCGGGGGAGGGCTTTCTGCTGGGTGGACACTAAGCACCGTGCATTCCACGTGTAAAACCTAGTCACTAAGCTAACTAAGAAAACAGTGCCCCGATCTCGGCCACCCAGGGACCTGAATGCCCCATAGTCCCACTCCGCATAGGAAAGGCCTGCCAGCCTGGGCCAGCCAATGGAAGCACCCACCCTACTGTAGACCTCTGTATTAAAGGGACACCGAAGCAGGAAGTGCTCCATGCTCTCAAGCATGCCGCCACACTCCTCACGGGGACAATCCCGGTCATCAGAGTTCCTGTACTTCAGGTTGTCCCTCACATACAGTCTCCCATGGAAGCAGCGCCAAGCCAAGTCCCAAAACTTCAAGGGGATCCGTTTAGAGTTCAATAACCCAAGCCCTACCTCCAGATCCCGGCTTGGGCAATCCTTGAGCGCCAGGGGCTTCTGAAAGTGGGTCAACAGGACCCTATTGTCAAGTAACCTCCTTGACAAGGTCCTGATCTCCCACACTCCCAGACCC
This sequence comes from Phyllobates terribilis, assembly GCF_046119375.1. Classification (NCBI taxonomy): domain Eukaryota; kingdom Metazoa; phylum Chordata; class Amphibia; order Anura; family Dendrobatidae; genus Phyllobates; species Phyllobates terribilis. Next base: position 257,834,214 of record NW_027362764.1, read on the forward strand.
CACCGACGGATCACCTTCCGAACCGGGGTAGCATAAGCCGGAAGATGTCCATGAGGCGTTCGAAGGTCCTTCACCTGCCCTCCTGTCTCCCATTCCTGGAAGAAAGGCTGAAACCACCCCCTACAGGAGAATACCCACGGAGGAGCCCTCTCTAACCAGAGGTTGGCGATGTTTGTCTTTATAAAGGTGTTTACTAGGAACACCACTGGGTTGACCATACCCAACCCTCCTAGTCTCCTCGTGCGGTACGTGACCTCCCTCTTGATTAGGTTCAGCCTACTCCCCCATAATAGTTGAAAGAACAGGCTGTAGACCCGTGTCCAAAGAGGCTCTGGCAAGATGCAGACACTGCCCAGGTATATTAGTAAAGGAAGCAAATACCCTTTGGCCAGGCTAACCCTTTCCCTCAGGGTCAGGGACCAGCCCTTCCACTGATCCACCTTCTGGGTGGCAATCTTAAGTCTGCCCTCCCAGTTTTGCTGGGGGGTAGTCCCCCGGGCCGAAACTGATGCCTAGTATTTTTGCTGTGGCCTGAGGCCCTGGAAGAGTGTCCGGGAGATCAAAACTAGGATCTCCCCCTCCCAGCCAGAGACTTTCACACTTATCCCGGTTGATCATGGACCCGGATGCCACCGAGTAGCGCTCAACCTCAGACATGACCCAATCTGCCTCCCCTCTCGAGGTTACAAAAAGGGAAACGTCGTCGGCGTACGCCACTACCCTCAAGGTGGCATCTGGCTCCGCCTGGTCCATCCCGACTCCCACCAACGGTCCGCGCTCCACCCTCCTTAGAAGAGGGTCAATCGCAAACACGTATAACAGTGGGCTCAGAGGACAGCCCTGGCGGACACCAGACTTCACCTCAAAAGGGGGTCCGACCCAACCGTTCACAAGTGGAAAAGTCTCTGCCCCATTGTATAAAACTCTTAACCAATCAACAAACCTCCCGGGCAGACCGTACCTCAGAAGGACGGACCAGAGGTACTCGTGGTTAACCCGGTCAAAGGCTTTCGCCTGGTCTAAGGACAGCAAGTACCCCTTCCAGTGACCTGCCCTGCTCTGCTCCACTGCCTCTCGGACACCGAGCACAGCACTAAAAGTACTGCGGCCTGGAACAGAGCAGTGCTGGGCCCCCGAAAGGAGCCGGGGTGCAAACTTCACCAACCGATTAAAAAGCACCTTTGCCAGAACCTTTCGGTCCGTATTGAGAAGCGCTATGGGACGCCAATTCTCAATACGGGACGAGTCTTTACCCTTTGACAGAATAATCAGGGCTGACTTCCTCATTGAACTGGGCAGAGCGTCTGAGGAGAGACACTCATTAAACACCTCAGTCAAGAGGGGGACCAAGGAGTCCCTAAAAGTCTTGTAAAACTCGGATGTTAAGCCATCCGGACCAGGCGACTTTTTGGGCCGGAGCCCATCAATCGCCCGTCTCACTTCCTCTTCCCTGATTGCTTCCGCCAAAACATGAAGAGAGGGGTCATCCCCTGGCTCAGGGATGGTTTCAGCCAGGAAAGCCGACATCTCATCCCGATCAGGTTCCCTCCCCCCCAAGAGGTGCGAGTAGAAGGATCTGACCACCTCCAGGATCCCTGATTTGGATCTGTTCAGGGACCCCGTACTGTCGATCCGTCCTGTTACCACCTTACAACTCACTGACATCCTGCAGTTCCTGTAAGGGTCGGGCGAGCGGTACCTCCCGAAATCCCTCTCAAAAACCAAGGATGTGTGCCTATCATACTGGCACCCCTTGAGCAAGGCCTTCACCCCAGAGAATTCCTCACGGTCCCCTCCAGTCGAGAAGAGCTGCTCGAGTTTCCTCCCCAGATCCCGATACAGGCGGTGCCTGTTCAGGCCCCTGAGGCTCGAGAGCTGACGGAAGAACCTTGCAACCCTTCTTTTGAAGATCTCCCACCACTCAGACTTAGTTCTACAGAGACCCAAGAGAGGTACCTGGCTCTGAAGAAATTCCTCAAAGGATTGTCTTACATCAGCTTTTTCCAACAGGGACGAATTAAGCTTCCACAGGCCTCTCCCCATCCGGGGGGTCTCTGTAACATTCAAGGAAAAGAAAATGAAACAGTGATCGGAGAATTCCACCTCAACAGCGGATAATGCAGAAGAGACGGCCTCCTCCTTTAAATAAAACCTATCTATCCTAGACCTACTGCTACCCCTATGAAAGGTGAAACCCCCGTGACCTGGGGTGTGCCGGATGTGGACATCCACCAGGCGAGCTTCACTTGCTATGCTATTCAGGGCTATGCTATCATAAGCCAGCCGGTCTCCGGGGCCTCCCCTATCACGGGATCTAGTTACAGTGTTAAAATCCCCACCGAAGACCACCTGCCGGCTTGTAAAAAGATAGGGCTTGACCTTCAGGAAGAGACATTTACGGTCCCACTTAGATTGAGGGCCGTAGATATTAATGAGCCGGAGCTCCTGTCCCCTCATGAAGACGTCAAGAACCAAGCACCTCCCCATTTCTACCTCAATCACCCGTCTGCATTCCATCGAAGCGGCCTTAAAAAGAACCGTTACCCCGCTATACGGCTCGGCCGCAAGAGACCAGTATGAGGGCCCACACCTCCACTCCCTCTTTGCTTTATAAATGGCCCCCATGTCCGTTAGTCTGGTCTCCTGCAAAAATAAAATGTCAGCCTCAACTCGGGTGAAAAAATCAAGGCCGTAAATCTGGCCGCATCTGACTTTATACTGGCGACATTAATCGACGCCAGAGTCAACGGGGTAGGTTCCGCCATCATGGGTGATTGAGTTAGATGGCCTTCTTTTTCCCCGTACCCCCCTTTTTCCTCTCGCCTTCTGAGGAGGAGCCCGAGTCACCCCTCCTCTTTAAGGATACCGAGGTGTCCATGCCCGCCCCTCCAGCATCTGACACCTCCTTCCTAGCACAGGTTTCCTCGCCTCCAGACCTCGGGGCAGTCCCCCCCCCAGGGGCAGCCGACCCCGCCGCCCCCTGAAGGCACCCCAGATGTTGTCTCCGGCTCCCCACCCCCGACCTCCGACACAGCAGAGTCATCAAGGGCTTGGAACCGATTGGAGAAGGGGATCAGAGGGGAGCCGGTGAGCCCTTCCGTAGGCACCGTAGTGGTCAGATGGGGGGGCTCTAGGTTTTTTTACCCTTTTCCTGTTCTTTTTCCTCCGACTACTGGTACTTTTGTCACCTGATTTTTTATTTTTTTTTTTTGGCTGCTCCACCACCTCCTCATCCAGACTTTCATACTGGGAGGAGTTATCGGAAGCAGCAGCCTCCTCCCTCTCCATCCTCCTGATCTCCTCGCTCACCGCCTTTTCCCCCAGGGCCTCAGAGGCTCCGGCTGCAACCTCCGGGGAGGGGACAGTAATCACCCCAGTCACCTGGGGCTTATCCTGCCCCCTGTCCCTTCGGCGCCTCACCTGTTGCCACTGGTGGGCAGGTGTATTCGCCTCGCCTTTCCTCCCTGACCCCTCAACTCCCCTCCCGCCCCCACCTCCAGTTCCAGCAGAAGATGAACCCCTGGGGACCCCCCCGCGGCCCTCCTCCTCCTGACCAGAGATGGTGTTGGAAAAGGAATGGGGGCAGCGGCTATACGGGTGACCTAGATCACCACACAGGTGACACCTAATGTCACCACAGGCCGCGGCCAGGTGACCTACCCCGCCACACAAGGCACATTTCTGCACCTTGCAGCCCGCACTGAAGTGGCGGGGCTCACCGCTCCTGTGGCAGACCTTCGGCTGCCCCTGGTAGAAAATCAGGATCCTGTCCCTCCCCAGGAATGCCGAGGAGGGGATGTGAGTGACAGTACCACCTGAAACCTTCAATTTCATCATGAAGGTCCAGCCCCCTGACCAAATGCCGAACTCGTCCCTGTTCTTCTTTGGGACCTCTGTGACTTCCCCATAACGAGAAAGCCACGTCATAATATCGATCCCTGAGAGTGACTCGTTATTTGTTTGAATGGTCACCCTCTTTACGCCATTTTGGCGAGACACCGCCTGTACAGCAAAGTCTCGCCAGCCGGGCTCCCCCTTCACCAGTTCAAAATTCGACCAGAAAAGCTCTAAGCCCTCCGGCCGAACAAAACTGATGTCAAAGATGGAGGTACCAAAAGGATGGATCAGGGCAAAGATGTCAATTGCCCTGAAGTCCATCTTCAGGAGGAGCTCCACGACCCTCGCTCTAGGTGGGCACGCTTCACTGCCCCTCGACCGAAGACGGACCACATTCCTCCTGGCCACCCCCTGCCCGGCTGTCGGGAGGGACCACAGTGTTTCCCCCTCCCTTTTATCTTGGAAGGCAGCCTGGCCATGCCTGTCCAGCCAAAAGGCCAGATCCACCTCTCTTCCCTCTACCGTGATCGTCTGTTCTCCCTTCTTGAGGGCCTCCAGAAAACGGCGTCGTAAGTCACCGTCCCTGAGGTCCAGAGGCGAGGAAACCCCCTGAAAGGACCCCGAGGCCCCGGCCACTACCCCCGCAAAACTCCGGGGGCTCGTGGCCGGGGGAGCAGATGGACCAGTCCCCCTCCTGTGCTCCCCGCTACCAATAGACACTCCATTTGAATGAGTAGATAGACGCACCCTACCGCAGACACCCCACCATTTGCATCCCCAGCCACAGACACATTCGTACCCACACCATCCCCATTTGTGTCCACAATCACCCCACTTGCCCCGCTCCCACTCCCATGTGCACCGGGGTCAATGTTTTTCTTTTTTTGTGTACACTTTCTGGGCACAGTTTCACTACCACCGTCCATATTACTTGTGTTGCCGGTACTGCCGCCTGCTGGTGGCGTCTTCCCTGCCGGGGGGTTCACTTTTAATGCTGCTGGCCTATCAAGCACCACGCTGCAGGACTTAAGCAGTGCAGCACCACTGCTCCCAGCATACCTGGAGCTTCCTGCTTTACTGGCAGGAAAAGAGCCAGGTGTAGCTCCTCCCACTGCACCATCCAGCCCTGCTGCAGCTTTCCTGGATACCCGCAGTGCCGGAGCCCCTGCTCCAGGTAAGCCCCCAGACACAGCGGACCCCGGCACACAGGCACCCGCATCAGCCACAGCAGCAGCCCCCACACTGGCACTGGCCGCAGCTGTGGTCTCTGTTTCTCCAGGAGCAGCCACCGGCACTAAGCCCCGCCCCCAGACGTGGCCACGCCCACATGGGCAGACCCGCCTGGGAAGCCACACCCCCTGCACCCGGCAGCACAGTGCGGCCCTCCGTGGCCACTCCCACATGGGTGGGGGACGCCAGGGAGGCCACGCCCCCAGAAAATGGCCACGACGGGACCCCCAAAACCGGCCCAGAGCCGGGTCTACCCTCGGAGGTCCCGTATCCAGCGGCACCAATTCCCGGAGGCACAGCACCCCCCACCGTCACTCCCTTAGTCACAAAGAGCTTGGCCACAGCAACTCCGGCGGCCGGCCCCAGGCTGGGCCACTCCCCCTCGGTGTCCACCGGCGGCAGAGCCCTCAGCGCCGACCCCTTACTGGGCCCCTGCGCCGGGGGCCCCGACTTCGCCACGGACCCCGCCGGGGGAGCAGGCCCCACCACCTTCCTTTTACGAACCGGCTCTACCGGAGCTGCAGGCCCCGCACTTTTTGCCCCGCCAGATGCCTTACCGGGTGCCTGGGTCCCCAAAAGTGATCCAGATTTAACGGATCCATGAGTGAGGGACTCAGACACTTTCCCAGCACACGCCGCCGGAGATGCGGCCCAGGCTGCCGGTGTGCCGCCAGCAGTGCAGGTGGCAGCGGCAGTTACGCTCGCCGCCCCCCGCACGCCAGAAGGCACACCAGGTGCCAGGCCAGCCCCCTCTCTCACAGGGGACCCAGCCTGAGCACCACCATGGTTTTTGCCTGCCGCCGGGCCGTCCTCCGTGCCATGCTCCATGTCAGACACATCCGACACACCACCTTCATTACTGCAAACAGAGGCGACGCTCTGCGTGCCATGGCCTATAGTCTCCCCGCCCCCTCGCTGCGGACCCACATCAGGGCCCGAGCCGGGGTGGGTGGCGGGTGCCGCACAACGGGACCGGGGGACCCCAGAGAGGGGGACATACACAATTTATGTGTTACCGATGTTTTCTTTTTCATAGCTCTCTTCACTTTCCTCTTCATCCCCCTCCCGGTTGCCTCGTCCTCGCAGATCTCGTCCCCGAACGTCAGCTGGTTAAAACGTACCGGGGACTCAATCTGCCGGATCTGCTTCATGACGAGGCAGCCCCCCTCACTAGTACTACCACCATCCTCATCCTCCCCTTCACTCCTGCTGCCCTCTGAAGGGCTAGAGTCAGACAGGAGAGCCATCTGCTGAGGGGCTATCCCGCTATGCGATGCCTGGAGATCACTTACCAGGCCACCAGATGGCGGGTAGGGCGCAACCTCCTCCTCACAGTCCTCTTTCTCCTCATCCTCCACCGCCACCACCTGGCAGGAGCTCCGTGACCCCTCCAGAGATCCACCGGCCATGGCTCTGAACCGGTCGTCGTTCTCCAATTTTTCTCTGAATGGCCCGCTGCCGGCCAGGATGGTACACCGCCGGTTCTCCACCTCCTGGATGGCCTTCTTAATCCTCCTGACCGTGGCAGATAGCTCGGCTTCTTGCTGCTAGAGGCCCTGTCGGACCTCTCCTGAGCGACCCTCAACTCCCCCCAGAGGGATTTTAGCTTCCTAGAGGCATCCTCATACTCGCAGAGGTGCGCATGGATGCGGGAGCCATAGATGACAGTGGACTCCTTCGCCACCTTGGTGCCCCAATCAGGGGGCACCGCTGCAGCACCCCTGCATGTACTCGGCCTACCTCCGGGGGGAGGAGCTGCCGCAGCCGTGGCCTCGGGGGTCCCTCTGGTCTTCATGATGGACCCCTTGCCTTTTCCAGACCTGGTCATCCCAGCCACGATGGTATTCCTCCTGCCCCCCGCCGGCTTGGACCGGGGGCAGGAGCTGGGGGCCCAGCCCCGGAGGCCAATCCCACAGCAAGTCTCCTTTCCTGGGAAGGGGGCAGACAAAAAGTCCCAGATGGAAAAGGCAAAACCTCTTTTCCCAGGAGCTCTCTCCACACACCAAACACAGCAGCACACGGCAGGCTCCGCCTCTTCCTCCTCCTACAACCATGGCTGCTGGCATGAGACTTGCCCTTCAATAGATCCTTGTAAAAGGATTTAAAGTGTACTCATTCAAATTAGAGAGACAATTTAAATTAAAAAGATTAGACCTGCCTCCACCGCAGGGGGGCTCGCTCGACCCACCAGCGGACAGGCACCAGTATTGGGAGATGGGGGCTGGTCGTCAGGGTCCACCGCAGCTCTGGCACAAACCCGGCGACACGGAGGTCGCACGGGCAGGAACGGACTGGCCGTGTCGGCTTCACACTTTCTTGGTCTTAGAACGGCATGACATGCCTATATCTGTGTCTCCCCCTCCTTTTACTCCTCCACCTCTTTTCTTTTCGCATGACTATATGTACTTGTCACTTTTCCATGTGTTAGTTGTGTCTTCTGAGCAGTTTGTCAGCTTTTGGACACCTTTGAATGTGTTTTCTATGTGTTTCTGTGTGTTTTTGTTTGCCTGCCATTGGTTTTAACGGTGTTCGACGGTGTTCAACGAACAGTTCGGCGAACATACGGGTGTTCGACGAACCGAACCGAACTCGAACACTACGGGGGTGGCTCAACACTAATTATAACTGATAGGCGCATCCGTCTGTCAACTGAAAATGCTGACAGGCTGACTCTTATGAAAATGAACAAGGGCTAGATTGGGCAAGACTTCTCCACACCACTGGATGATAGCAGCAGAACATAAACTCAAATCCAGTGGCTTTTTTTGGGAGGTCTATTCCCATGCACCTCTTCACACCCAGACATGGGTATGCGCTTCCTGATTTTGTCTATTTTCTGTTGTTCTCTTCCTTCTCCTCATCCTCCACCACCATTTCACCAGGGTAACTGTGATGCAACACCCACATAATTTTTTAAGGGTGTTTATGAGGCTTGTAGGAATTTTTTTTAGAGGCCTACCTCTAACATTCTGTATGTTATATAGTATGCTCATGTATACCCCCCAGGGCTAAATATTTTCAGCCCATGCACTTAATGCATGGGCATTACCAGTATAGGAGAGCCACCCCATAACAATGGTAACAATTTTTTGAATGAGGACCCCCTCTACATCTTTTCAAAGGGGTAGTGGAGTGCATCCAAATTTTTGGCAGCCCTTGCAATCACTGTATAGGCAATAACAGTGTAGGAGACCCACTTCCTAATAATGGATATATTTTTTGTTAACTGAGGCCCTCCTCTATGTCTCTTCAGAGAGGTATTGGGATGCATCCAAATTTTTGGTCAGCCCAAAAATGACCAATTTTGTATGATCAAGCAGACCGTTGTGTCGCTGCCAGGAAGTCCAGGGCGAAAATGAAAACTTCCTGCACAGTTTTTCTTTTTAAATAAATTTGCAAAAATTTCTACATTTCTGTTTTTTTTTCAGTCAAGATGGGGTGCAGAGTATACTTTTAATGAGAAAAAAAATGAACTTTTTAGAATTTACCAAATGGCTGCAATGAAACAAAGAGTGAAAATTTTATTCTGAATACTTTCCGTACCCACTGTAGACGTACTATGATTACTAGTGTTGAGCGAGCACTAAAATGCTCGGGTGCTCGAAGCTCAGGCCGAGCTCGCCGTGATACTCGGGTGCTCGACCTGAGCAACGAGCCCAATGTTAGTCTATGGGAGACTGGAGCATTTTTGCGGTGGCACCCCCGGCAGTCTTTTAAAAGCTTAACAAGTGCCCAAAACGATAGTGACAGTGCTCAAATGACATGGGGACAGCATGGAGATCGCCCCAGGAAGCATTTCTGACCCCCAGGTCACTGCTGTAAACAACATGGTCAGAGGTATTAAGCCACTTTTACAGGCTCACAATAAAACGTTCAAAAACGAAAGTGAAACTTTTTTCCTGTGAAATATGTTAAGGAACATCCTTTCCAGGGAAAAGACTTGAGTATAAGTTAAAATAAATGACCAAAAACAAAAATACTCCTCCACACCTTCGGCTATGTTCACAAGTAGCATTTTTTATGCGTTTTTGCACTTTTATATTGCTTTCAACTATGACAAATGCATTCACCGGGAAATGTCATTTTAACATTTTACAACCTTATCTGGCCATGTGCTGTGTGAAACACGCATAAAGTGCTGAAAAGACATGGGAACAGCATGGGGAAGACCCCTGGAAGCATATCTGACTCCCAGGTCACTGTCTAAAAGTGTGCCCATCATAAGTGATCCTTGCCGCATCAGAAGATACAGACTTGCAACTATCCCCATGCAAGTTCTAGTCCCAGGGCAGTGTTCAATTGTACCTCCCCCATTCCTTGCAATACAAGCGCAAGTATGCAGCCTGCCACTGACCCACCCCCAGGCTGCAATCCCATACTGCTTGATTGCTTGCTTGAACTTGAAATTGGGCCTTTTAGGCTTGTGGAGGCGGAATCTGGCCACCACGTCATGGCTGTGTTGGCGGCCTGGAATCCATACTCAGTCCCCAACCGCCCGGTGGCCAGGTGTCCATACTCGGTCCCCAGCCGCCCCGCGGCCGGGTGTAAACACACGATCCCCAGCCGCCTGGGGGCAGCCGGGTGTCCATAAACGGTCCCCAGCCGCCCCTATTTCTCCTTGGAACATCCCCCCACACACTTTTCTTAGCCCGACCTGCTTTAGGCAGCATTGGACGAGCCCACCAGAGAACCAGACTCCTCCGGTGGGCCCTGACTCCTCCATTGGTGGAGTTGAGAGTGCCAAGGTGAGGAGGATGATGATGATGATGATAGAAGTTAGCATCTGCTATGTTTTCTTTTAATGCAAGTGTAAGTGTGCAGCCTGCCACCCACCCACCCCAAGACTGCAATTCCATACTGCTAGCTTGCACTTGAAATGGGGCCTTTTAGTTTGGAGGAGGCAGAAGCTGGCCACTACCTCATGGCTGCTTCGGCAGCGAGGCATCATTACTCAGTCCCCAGCCGCCCCTATTGTCCTGGTGTGCCTTATACATAAGATTAAGTGCGTATACCAAAACATTACCTGTGCCCTCCCCAGTGCATTTAGTGGGAAGGAGAGCCTAATCTGCTGTAATGTGTGCATGCCAAACCTCTGTTCATGGTACATGCGAAGATGCCTCCCACCTTGCACCTGTTGTTGCAGACTTGCAACTATCCCCACTCAAGTCCTTGTCCCAGGGCAGTGTTCAATTGTACCTCTCCCATTCCTTGCAATGCAAGCGCAAGTATGCAGCCTGCCACCCACCCACCCCCAGGCTGCAATACCATACTGCTTGCTTGCTTGCACTTTAAATTGGGCCTTTTAGGCATGTGGAGGCGGAATCTGGCCACCACGCCATGGCTGTGTCGGTGGCCTGGTATCCATACTCAGTCCCCAGCCGCCTGGTGGCCGGGTGTCCCCGCTTGCTCCCCATCCTCCAGGGGGTGGCCGGGTGTCCATACTCGGTCCCCAGCCACCCCTATTTGTCCCGGTAACCTTTCCCACACTTTTCTTAGCCTGGCCTGCTTTAGAGCAGCATTGGCCGAGCCCACCGGACTATCAGACTCCTCCGGTGGGCCCTGGCTTCTCCATCAGGGGAGTTGAGAGTGCCAAGGTGAGGAGCATGATGAGGATGATAGAAGTTAGCATCTACTTTGCTTTGTTGTAATGCAAGCGCATATATGTAGTAGCGGCTAGGCCTGAGGTGGTCAGCGCTTTGGCGCATATCCTACCTCCTCCGAGGATTGCTGGATGTTTTCCTGCTACTATCCAAGTTCTATGACTCCCGTTAAAACAAAGCTTCAGGTGATAAATGATGGATGAGGTAGTGGCAAAGGAGAAAGAGCAGGAGGAACAGGGACCATTCACATCAATATCAGGCCAGTCAACCAGATATGTCTTGTAGGATATATTTCTGTAACAAAAGGAGCGGTTCGGCTACACAGTTATAGGGCATACAGTGAGTGCAATGCCTACCAAAAATTTCGAGGCACTCCAATGCCCCTTGGAAATGACATGGAGGTCAGAGTGCGTTAACTAAACCTTTTTTTCCATTTATCGCAACTGGGTCTCCTGTGCACTGTTGGCCTTAGCAGTGAATGGAAGGCTTTCCAAAAATTATGAGGAACTGCAATGCCCCTTACAAGAGCCATGTGTGGCACCCCAGGGGTCTGGTCACCACAGTAATAGAGATATTACGTCGGAGAGCCAGTGGGAGGTTTCCTGGTCAGGATCCCTAAAACATGCAACATCCTCCTGCCCCAGTCCTGGGAGGGGAGAATTCTGCCCTTATAAACTGGATCTTGGGCGGGGTTGAGTGAGTCAGAGAACAGAGAACAGTCAGAGTCAGAGTGAGAGCAAGGGAAAGTAACAGCAAGGAGCTCTGTATGAGCTAGGAGCTAAAGACCAGGGGCTGGAAGCTGAGCAGAGCTCGCCCTGGCAGCAGACAATAGGAACCGGACACAGGAGTCCGAGGCTGTGAGGACTTATATATCCAGCAGCAGAAACCAGCCGGCAGGGGATTTCAGGTCCTCTGTCCATAGAAGCCCGGAGGCTCAGTCACAAGCAAGGGACCAGCACCGCCGTCGTGGAGCGGAGGCTAACAGAAGGCCCCAAGTCACCAGCCATACGGGTGAGAACTACACGGTACACTCAGGGACGTGGGCTACTTCTACCCGCTTACAGCAAGGTAGCCAGGAAGAGTGCAGACAGACGGGGAGGCCTACAACTCCCCCTGGCCAGGGGAACTCCTGCTTGCTCACAGACTGACCAGGCCTCTTATGCTAGCCAGTACTCCCGGCACGGTCTACCTTATAATCATCAGTAAAGACCCTGAACTGCACTGCTGCGCTCGTGCACCATCACCCCCATCATCCACACTCACTGCCGTGAGGCTATACTCCTCCCGTGGGGAGTTATCCCATTCTATGCTGCGCACACAACACCAGCCTCAGTGGTCTGCAGCGGTGGTACTCCCTAACCGCAATCCACGGGTGGCGCAGTCGGACAATTAACTTCAAAACCTAAGAAATACTGCCACTGGTTTGACCAGCCTGAGCCACGGGACCGGGTCACCGCCACGGAGACTACAGACCCCAGAGACCCGGCACCGGGTATCCCACACACGTGTACACACGGCCCAGGGGGCGCGTCACATGCAGTACAGCATATTACAAACATAAGTCCCATTATTGGGGAGTGGGTGTCCCATAGTATTTGCTTATGCCTTGCAAGCAAAAGCTGCCAAAAATTAGGACGGAGCAACTTGCAATGCCCCTTACAAGAGCCATGCAGTACAGCATATTACAAACATAAGTCCCATTATTGGGGAGTGGGTCTCCCATAGTATTTGCTTATGCCTTGCAGGCAAAAGCTGCCAAAAATTAGGACGGAGCAACTTGCAATGCCCCTTACAAGAGCCATGCAGTACAGCATATTACAAACATAAGTCCCATTATTGGGGAGTGGGTCTCCCATAGTATTTGCTTATGCCTTGCAAGAAAAAGCTGCCAAAAATTAGGACGGAGCAACTTGCAATGCCCCTTACAAGAGCCATGCAGTACAGCATATTACAAACATAAGTCCCATTATTGGGGAGTGGGTGTCCCATAGTATTTGCTTATGCTTTCCAAGCAAAAGCTGCCAAAAATTAGGACGGAGCAACTTGCAATGCCCCTTACAAGAGCCATGCAGTACAGCATATTACAAGCATAAGTCCCATTATTGGGGAGTGGGTGTCCCATAGTATTTGCTTTTGCCTTGCAAGCAAAAGCTGCCAAAAATAAGGACGGAGGAACTTGCAATGCTGGCACCCTGGTGGTATAGTGGTGGTGGAGGCTGAGGATAAGGAGAAGAAGATAAAACAGCCGAAACGAGGAAGCGTATACCCATGTGTGGGTGTGAAGCTGTGCATGTGAATACACCTCCCGAAATAACACAGTGGATTTGACTTTGTTACTCTGCTGTCATTTGGTGGTGATGAGAAGTCTGGCCCAATCCAGCCCTTGTTCATTTTGATAAGGGTCAGCTTGTCAGCATTGTTAGTTGACAGGCGAGTGCGCTTATCAGTTATAATTCCCCCAGCGGCACTAAAAACACGCTCCGATAACACGCTAGCGGCAAGGCAGGCAAGGACCTCCAAGGCATTCAGAGAGAGTTCATTCCAAGTGTCCAGCTTGGATACCCAATAATTAAAAGGCACAGAGGAATCACGGAGGACGCTGGTATGGTCGGCAAGGTACTCCCTCACCATCTTTTGAAACTTTCCACTCCTTGTGAGAGTACCCCGCGCCTCAGGGCCTGTAAGCTGGGCGGGTGTCAGAAAACTGTCCCAGAACGTTGAGAGTGTTCCCCTGCCTCTGCTACCGTCTACAACGCATGATAGCAGCTCCTGTTCTTCCTCCTCCTCCTCCTCCTCCTCTCACTCATTGTCCCCCAATGCACGTTGGGATGAGATGAGGCTGGGCTGTGTGTAATCGCCCGCTACGGCTTCTTGATCCATCTCATCATACTCTGACTGCAATGCCTCCTCTTTAATTCTCTGCAGAGAGTGTTGCATAAGACAGACAAGTGAATGCTGACACTAATGATGGCGTCATCGCCACTCACCATCTTAGTGGCCTCCTCAAAGTTTGTTAGGATGGTACATATGTCAGACATCCAGGTCCACTCCTGAGGTCTTATGTGTGGAGTCTGACCTGAATATCGACGGCCTTGTTGCAGCTGGTACTCCACAACTGCTCTCTTCTGCTCACAAATCCTTTGCAACATGTGGAGGGTAGAGTTCCAACGTGTGGGGACATCACACACCAGTCGGTGTGCCGGAAGCTGCAAACGCTGCTGCAACACAGCAAGGGCGGCGGAAGCTGTAGCCGACTTGCGAAAATGAGCTGACAGGCGGCGTACTTTCACGAGCAGATCTGGCAACTCGGGGTACGATTTAAGAAACCGCTGAACCACGAGGTTAAGCACATGAGCCAGGCATGGTACGTGTGTGATCTCACCTCGCCTCAGAGCCGCCACCAGGTTACGGCCATTGTCACACATGACCATGCCGGGATTTAGGTTCAGCGGTCTCAGCCACTGATCTGCCTGCTCTTTCACAGCTGTCCACAACTCACAAGCAGTGTGAGGTTTATCACCTAAGCTTTTGAGTTTCAGCACAGCCTGTTGCCGCTTGGCGGAGGCAGTACTGCAATGCTTCCAGCTTGTAACTGATGTGGTGATATCTGAGATGGAGGCTGAACATGAGGAGGAGGAGGATGCGCAGGAGCTGTACACTGTTGGGGCAACTCTGACTGACATAGGGCCCGCAATCCTCGGTGTGGGGAGGATGTGTTCCGTCCCAAGGTCCAACTGGGTCCCGGCTTCCACTATGTTTACCCAGTGTGCCGTCAAAGAGATGTACCGTCCCTGGCCACAAGCACTTGTCCACGTGTCCGTTGTCAGGTGGACTCTCCCAGTAACTGCGTTGTTGAGGGAACGGCAGATGCTTTGGGACACGTGCTTTTGTAGTGCGGGGATGGCACACCTGGCGAAATAGTGTCGGCTGGGGACCGAGTACCGAGGGATGGCCACCGCCATAAGATTGCGGAAGGATTCCGTCTCCACCAGCCTAAAAGGCAGCATTTCCAACGCAAGCAGTCGTGAAATGTGCGAGTTTAGGACTGTAGCCTGTGGGGCGTTAGCTGCGAATTTCCGCTTTCATTCAAAGGTCTGGGATATGGACAATTGAACGCTGTGGTGGGACGTGGACGTGGACGTTGATGCTGTTTCTTGAGAAACTGCCATAACAAGTGAAGACTGAGAGGAGGGGGCATCTTTACATGCAGTATGGACAGGGGATTGCCTTGCACACACAACAGGGGGTTCTATTGCACGCACAACAGTGGAAGAAGAAGTGGTGACACCCGCTGACACTGGTCGTGGACCCTGGGTTTCGCCCCACAAAGTCGGCTGCTTTGCTGCCATATGCCTGATCATGCTGGTGGTGGTCAGACTGGTAGTTTTGTCACCCCTGCTGATGCTGGCATGGCAGGTGGAACATATGGCCTTTTTGGGGTTATCAGCAGAGTCTTTAAAAAAATTCCAGACTCTGGAAGACCTACCGCTTGTACTGGCAATGTCCCTCGTGTTGGTGTTACGGGGAACGGTTGCCTGCCTTCCATCTGCGGCCACCACACTGCTTCTTCCTGCCTGTTGGGGTACTCTGCCTCCCTCCCCCTGAGTGCTGCTGGCCTCACTCTGCATGTCCTCCTTCCACGTTGGGTCAGTTACTAGATCATCCACCACCTCCTCCTCTTCCACTTGCGCACCACGATCCTCCTCCTCACTTCCTTGCAGTTGCGTCTCGTCATCGTCCACCTCTTGTGACAAATTGCCAACGTCGACTTCCTGTGGCCGTGGCTGTTCAAATATTTGGGCATCGCAACATGGGATCTCCTCTTGCACCACTTCAAGCGTATCAGGCGAGGGGCCCAAATATGGAAATGGACCAGTGAACAGCTCTTCAGAGTGTCCAAGTGTGGGATCACTTGCTGACTGACGACACTCGGCATGGTGGGAGGAAGGAGCATCAGGGTGAGGAGGAGTATGCGGTCGAGACTCACGGCTACTAAGAGTTGACCATGTGGAAGACAGACCGGAGGTGGTGGTGCCCAGGTAACTGGAAGTATTATCTGCTATCCAATTAATAACCTGTTCACACTGATCAGTTCTCAATACTGGTGTTGTTCTGTGCTTCCCTAGTAATTCGGTCAAGAAGTGGGAGCGAGAAGATGTGGCTGTTGGTTGTGGCACATTTTCACCTTGGCCACGGCCCCGTCCTCTGCACGAACCATCACCAGAACGTCCACTTCCACGTCCCTTGCCACGCGCCTTGCCCATTGTAAATGAAGTAAAATAGCTAACACTTGCACTATCAATGGAAAAAGGGTAATAAAGAGTAGATTAGAAATGTGGAAGAGGAAAACCACAGTTATAGTTTACTGGGGTATACCACACTTTTTTAAATAGAGATATTTGCGGCTGAACAGTGAGCGACACACTCAAACTGCTTTTTTTTTAGATACCAAAGGCCCAAAACTGCATAGTACAGCGATTTGACCCATGGAACTGCGAAACCACACTGGGATGTCGGGCCTACACAAGACTATTTTCAACAGATATATTTTTGTGTCACAACAGTCAGGAGACACTACTGTTTTTCTTTACGGAAAAAACTACCAAAAGCTGAATAATAGAAATTTTTTACCGTGGAATGGCAAAACCACAGTTATTGTTTACTGGGGTATACCACACTTTTTTAAATAGAGATATTTGCGGCTGAACAGTGAGCGACACACTCAAACTGCTTTTTTTTTAGATACCAAAGGCCAAAAACTGGATAGTACAGCGATTTGACCTGTGGAACTGCGAAACTAGGATGTCGGGCCTACACAAGACTATTTTCAACAGATATGTTTTTGTGTCACAACAGTCAAGAGACACTACTGTTTTTCTTTACGGAAAAGCTACCAAAAGCTGAATAATAGAGATTTTTTACCGTGGGATGGCAAAACCACATTTATTGTTTACTGGGGTATACCACACTTTTTTAAATAGAGATATTTGTGACTGAACAGTGAGCGACACACTCAAACTGCTTTTTTTTTAGATACCAAAGGCCCAAAACTGGATAGCACAGCGATTTGACCCATGGAACTGCGAAACCACACTGGGATGTCGGGCCTACACAAGACTATTTTCAAAAGATATATTTTTGTGTCACAACAGTCAGGAGACACTACTGTTTATATTTACGGAAAAAAACTACCAAAAGCTGAATAATAGAGATTTTTTACCGTGGAATGGCAAAACCACAGTTATTGTTTACTGGGGTATACCACACTTTTTTAAATAGAGATATTTGCGGCTGAACAGTGAGCGACACACTCAAACTGCTTTTTTTTTAGATACCAAAGGCCAAAAACTGGATAGTACAGCGATTTGACCCGTGGAACTGCGAAACTAGGATGTCGGGCCTACACAAGACTTTTTTCAACAGATATATTTTTGTGTCACAACAGTCAGGAGACACTACTGTTTTTCTTTACAGAAAAAAACTACCAAAAGCTGAATAATAGAGATTTTTTACCAAGGAATGGCAAAACCACAGTTATTGTTAATGGGGTATACCACACTTTTTTAAATAGAGATATTTGCGGCTGAACAGTGAGCGACACACTCAAACAGCTTTTTTTTTAGATACCAAAGGCCCAAAACTGGATAGCACAGCGATTTGACCCATGGAACTGCGAAACCACACTGGGATGTCGGGCCTACACAAGACTATTTTCAACAGATATATTTTTGTGTCACAACAGTCAAGAGACACTACTGTTTTTCTTTACGGAAAAAACTATCAAAAGCTGAATAATAGAGATTTTTTACTGTGGGATGGCAAAACCACAGTTATTGTTTACTGGGGTATACCACACTTTTTTAAATAGAGATATTTGCGGCTGAACAGTGAGCGACACACTCAAACTGCTTTTTTTTTAGATAGCAAAGGCCCAAAACTGGATAGCACAGCGATTTGACCCATGGAACTGCGAAACCACACTGGGATGCCGGGCCTACACAAGACTATTTTCAACAGATATATTTTTGTGTCACAACAGTCAGGAGACACTACTGTTTTTCTTTACAGAAAAAAACTACCAAAAGCTGAATAATAGAGATTTTTTACCAAGGAATGGCAAAACCACAGTTATTGTTTACTGGGGTATACCACACTTTTTTAAATAGAGATATTTGCGGCTGAACAGTGAGCGACACACTCAAACAGCTTTTTTTTTAGATACCAAAGGCCCAAAACTGGATAGCACAGCGATTTGACCCATGGAACTGCGAAACCACACTGGGATGTCGGGCCTACACAAGACTATTTTCAACAGATATATTTTTGTGTCACAACAGTCAAGAGACACTACTGTTTTTCTTTACGGAAAAAACTATCAAAAGCTGAATAATAGAGATTTTTTACTGTGGGATGGCAAAACCACAGTTATTGTTTACTGGGGTATACCACACTTTTTTAAATAGAGATATTTGCGGCTGAACAGAGAGCGACACACTTAAACTGCGTTTTTTTTAGATACCAAAGGCCAAAAACTGGATAGTACAGCGATTTGACCCGTAGAACTGCGAAACCACACTGGGATGTCGGGCCTACACAAGACTATTTTCAACAGATATATTTTTGTGTCACAACAGTCAGGAGACACTACTGTTTTTCTTTACGAAAAAAAACTACCAAAAGCTGATTAATAGAGATTTTTTACCGTGGGATGGCAAAACCACAGTTATTGTTTACTGGGGTATACCACACTTTTTTCAATAGAGATATTTGCAGCTGAACAGTGAGCGACACACTCAATCTGCTTTTTTGTTAGATACCAAAGGCCCAAAACTGGATAGTACAGCGATTTGGCCCGTGGAACTACGAAACCACAATGGGATGTCGGGCCTACACAAGACTATTTTCAACAGATATATTTTTGTGTCACAACAGTCAGGAGACACTACTGTTTTTCTTTACGGAAAATATACCAAAACCTGAATAATAGAGATTTTTTACCGTGGGATGGCGAAACCAAAGTTATTGTTTACTGGGGTATACCACACTTTTTTAAATAGAGATATTTGCGGCTGAACAGTGAGCGACACACTCAAACTGCTTTTTTTTTAGATACCAAAGGC
Source organism: Phyllobates terribilis (assembly GCF_046119375.1). Classification (NCBI taxonomy): domain Eukaryota; kingdom Metazoa; phylum Chordata; class Amphibia; order Anura; family Dendrobatidae; genus Phyllobates; species Phyllobates terribilis. Next base: position 257,853,001 of record NW_027362764.1, read on the forward strand.
CCAAAACTGGATAGTACAGCGATTTGACCCGTGGAACTGCGAAAATAGGATGTCGGGCCTACACAAGACTTTTTTCAACAGATATATTTTTGTGTCACAACAGTCAGGAGACACTACTGTTTTTCTTTACGGAAAAAACTACCAAAAGCTGAAAAATAGAGATTTTTTACCGTGGGATGGCAAAACCACAGTTATTGTTTACTGGGGTATACCACTCTTTTTTAAATAGAGATATTTGTGGCTGAACAGTGAGCGACACACTCAAACTGCTTTTTTTTTAGATACCAAAGGCCCAAAACTGGATAGCACAGCGATTTGACCCATGGAACTGCGAAACCACACTGGGATGTCGGGCCTACACAAGACTATTTTCAACAGATATATTTTTGTGTCACAACAGTCAGGAGACACTACTGTTTTTCTTTACGGAAAATATACCAAAACCTGAATAATAGAGATTTTTTACCGTGGGATGGCAAAATCACAGTTATTGTTTACTGGGGTATACCACACTTTTTTAAATAGAGATATTTGCGGCTGAACAGTGAGCGACACACTCAAACTGCTTTTTTTTTAGATACCAAAGGCCCAAAACTGGATAGTACAGCGATTTGACCCGTGGAACTGCGAAACTAGGATGTCGGGCCTACACAAGACTTTTTTCAACAGATATATTTTTGTGTCACAACAGTCAGGAGACACTACTGTTTTTCTTTACGGAAAAAACTACCAAAAGCTGAATAATAGAGATTTTTTACCATGGGATGGCAAAAAAACAGCTATTGTTTACTGGGGTATACCACGCTTTTTTAAATAGAGATATTTGCGGCTGAACAGTGAGCGACACACTCAAACTGCTTTTTTTTTAGATATCAAAGGCCCAAAACTGGATAGCACAGCGATTTGTTCAATGGAACTGCGAAACCACACTGGGATGTTGGGCCTACACAAGACTATTTTCAACAGATATATTTTTGTGTCACAACAGTCAGGAGACACTACTGTTTTTCTTTACGGAAAAAAACTACCAAAAACTGAATAATAGAGATTTTTTACCAAGGAATGGCAAAACCACAGTTATTGTTTACTGGGGTATACCACTCTTTTTTAAATAGAGATATTTGCGGCTGAACAGTGAGCGACACACTCAAACTGCTTTTTTTTTAGATACCAAAGGCCAAAAACTGGATAGTACAGCGATTTGACCCGTGGAACTGCGAAACCACACTGGGATGTCGGGCCTACACAAGACTATTTTCAACAGATATATTTTTGTGTCACAACAGTCAGGAGACACTACTGTTTTTCTTTACGGAAAAAACTACCAAAAGCTGAATAATAGAGATTTTTTACCGTGGGATTGCAAAACCACAGTTATTGTTTTCTGGGATATACCACACTTTTTTAAATAGAGATATTTGCGGCTGAACAGTGAGCGACACACTCAAACTGCTTTTTTTTTAGATACCAAAGCCCAAAACTGGATAGCACAGCGATTTGACCCATGGAACTGCGAAACCACACTGGGATGTCGGGCCTACACAAGACTATTTTCAACAGATATATTTTTGTGTCACAACAGTCAGGAGACACTACTGTTTTTCTTTACGGAAAAAACTACCAAAAGCTGAATAATACAGATTTTTTACTGTGGGATGGCAAAACCACAGTTATTGTTTACTGGGGTATACCACACTTTTTTAAATAGAGATATTTGCGGCTGAACAGAGAGCGACACACTCAAACTGCTTTTTTTTTAGATACCAAAGGCCAAAAACTGGATAGTACAGCGATTTGACCCGTGGAACTGCGAAACCACACTGGGATGTCGGGCCTACACAAGACTATTTTCAACAGATATATTTTTGTGTCACAACAGTCAGGAGACACTACTGTTTTTCTTTACGGAAAAAACTACCAAAAGCTGAATAATAGAGATTTTTTACCGTGGGATGGCAGAACCACAGTTATTGTTTACTGGGGTATACCACACTTTTTTAAATAGAGATATTTGCGGCTGAACAGTGAGCGACACACTCAAACTGCTTTTTTTTTAGATACCAAAGGCCCAAAACTGGATAGCACAGCGATTTGACCCATGGAACTGCGAAACCACACTGGGATGTCGGGCCTACACAAGACTATTTTCAACAGATATATTTTTGTGTCACAACAGTCATGAGACACTACTGTTTTTCTTTACGGAAAAAAACCACCAAAACCTGAATAATAGAGATTTTTTACCGTGGGATGGCAAAACCACAGTTATTGTTGACTGGGGTATACCACACTTTTTTAAATAGAGATATTTGCGGCTGAACAGTGAGCGACACACTCAATATGCTTTTTTGTTAGATACCAAAGGCCCAAAACTGGATAGTACAGCGATTTGACCCGTGGAACTGCGAAACCACACTGGGATGTCGGGCCTACACAAGACTATTTTCAACAGATATATTTTTGTGTCACAACAGTCAGGAGACACTTCTGTTTTTCTTTACGGAAAATATACCAAAACCTGAATAATAGAGATTTTTTACCGTGGGATGGCAAAACCACAGTTATTGTTTACTGGGGTATACCACACTTTTTTAAATAGAGATATTTGCGGCTGAACAGTGAGCGACACACTCAAACTGCTTTATTTTTAGATACCAAAGACCCAAAACTGGATAGCACAGCGATTTGACCCATGGAACTTCGAAACCACACTGGGATGTCGGGCCTACACAAGACTATTTTCAACAGATATATTTTTGTGTCACAACAGTCAGGAGACACTACTGTTTTTCTTTACGGAAAAAAGTACCAAAAGCTGAATAATAGAGATTTTTAACCGTGGGATGGCAGAACCACAGTTATTGTTTACTGGGGTATACCACACTTTTTTAAATAGAGATATTTGCGGCTGAACAGTGAGCGACACACTCAAACTGCTTTTTTTTTAGATACCAAAGGCCCAAAACTGGATAGTACAGCGATTTGACCCGTGGAACTGCGAAACTAGGATGTCGGGCCTACACAAGACTTTTTTCAACAGATATATTTTTGTGTCACAACAGTCAGGAGACACTACTGTTTTTCTTTACGGAAAAAAACTACCAAAAGCTGAATAATAGAGATTTTTTACCCTGGGATGGCAAAACCACAGTTATTGTTTACTGGGGTATACCACTCTTTTTTAAATAGAGATATTTGCAGCTGAACAGTGAGCGACACACTCAAACTGCTTTTTTTTTAGATATCAAAGGCCCAAAACTGGATAGCACATCGATTTGATCCATGGAACTGCGAAACCACACTGGGATGTCGGGCCTACACAAGACTATTTTCAACAGATATATTTTTGTGTCACAACAGTCAGGAGACACTACTGTTTTTCTTTACGGAAAAAAACTACCAAAAGCTGAATAATAGAGATTTTTTACCAAGGAATGGCAAAACCACAGTTATTGTTTACTGGGGTATACCACTCTTTTTTAAATAGAGATATTTGTGGCTGAACAGTGAGCGACACACTCAAACTGCTTTTTTTTTAGATACAAAAGGCCAAAAACTGGATAGTACAGCGATTTGACCCGTGGAACTGCGAAATCACACTGGGATGTCGGGCCTACACAAGACTATTTTCAACAGATATATTTTTGTGTCACAACAGTCAGGAGACACTACTGTTTTTCTTTACGGAAAAAACTACCAAAAGCTGAATAATAGAGATTTTTTACCGTTGGATTGCAAAACCACAGTTATTGTTTACTGGGGTATACCACACTTTTTTAAATAGAGAAATTTGCGGCTGAACAGTGAGCGACACACTCAAACTGCTTTTTTTTTAGATACCAAAGGCCCAAAACTGGATAGCACAGCGATTTGACCCATGGAACTGCGAAACCACACTGGGATGTCGGGCCTACACAAGACTATTTTCAACAGATATATTTTTGTGTCACAACAGTCAGGAGACACTACTGTTTTTCTTTACGGAAAAAACTACCAAAAGCTGAATAATAGAGATTTTTTACTGTGGGATGGCAAAACCACAGTTATTGTTTACTGGGGTATACCACACTTTTTTAAATAGAGATATTTGCGGCTGAACAGTGAGCGACACACTCAATCTGCTTTTTTGTTAGATACCAAAGGCCCAAAACTGGATAGTACAGCGATTTGACCCGTGGAACTGCGAAACCACACTGGGATGTCGGGCCTACACAAGACTATTTTCAACAGATAAATTTTTGTGTCACAACAGTCAGGAGACACTTCTGTTTTTCTTTACGGAAAATATACCAAAACCTGAATAATAGAGATTTTTTACCGTGGGATGGCAAAACCACAGTTATTGTTTACTGGGGTATACCACACTTTTTTAAATGGAGATATTTGCGGCTGAACAGTGAGCGACACACTCAAACTGCTTTATTTTTAGATACCAAAGACCCAAAACTGGATAGCACAGCGATTTGACCCATGGAACTTCGAAACCACACTGGGATGTCGGGCCTACACAAGACTATTTTCAACAGATATATTTTTGTGTCACAACAGTCAGGAGACACTACTGTTTTTCTTTACGGAAAAAACTACCAAAAGCTGAATAATAGAGATTTTTTACCATTGGATTGCAAATCCACAGTTATTGTTTACTGGGGTATACCACACTTTTTTAAATAGAGATATTTGCGGCTGAACAGTGAGCGACACACTCAAACTGCTTTTTTTTTAGATACCAAAGGCCCAAAACTGGATAGCACAGCGATTTGACCCATGGAACTGCGAAACCACACTGGGATGTCGGGCTTACACAAGACTATTTTCAACAGATATATTTTTGTGTCACAACAGTCAGGAGACACTACTGTTTTTCTTTACGGAAAAAACTACCAAAAGCTGAATAATAGAGATTTTTTACTGTGGGATGGCAGAACCACAGTTATTGTTTACTGGGGTATACCACACTTTTTTAAATAGAGATATTTGCGGCTGAACAGTGAGCGACACACTCAATCTGCATTTTTGTTAGATACCAAAGGCCCAAAACTGGATAGTACAGCGATTTGACCCGTGGAACTGCGAAACTAGGATGTCGGGCCTACACAAGACTTTTTTCAACAGATATATTTTTGTGTCACAACAGTCAGGAGACACTACTGTTTTTCTTTACGGAAAAAACTACCAAAAGCTGAATAATAGAGATTTTTTACCGTGGGATGGCAAAACCACAGTTATTGTTTACTGGGGTATACCACTCTTTTTTAAATAGAGATATTTGCGGCTGAACAGTGAGCGACACACTCAAACTGCTTTTTTTTTAGATATCAAAGGCCCAAAACTGGATAGCACAGCGATTTGATCCATGGAACTGCGAAACCACACTGGGATGTCGGGCCTACACAAGACTATTTTCAACAGATATATTTTTGTGTCACAACAGTCAGGAGACACTACTGTTTTTCTTTACGGAAAAAACTACCAAAAGCTGAATAATAGAGATTTTTTACCGTTGGATTGCAAAACCACAGTTATTATTTACTGGGGTATACCACACTTTTTTAAATAGAGATATTTGCGGCTGAACAGTGAGCGACACACTCAAACTGCTTTTTTTTTAGATACCAAAGGCCCAAAACTGGATAGCACAGCGATTTGACCCATGGAACTGCGAAACCACACTGGGATGTCGGGCCTACACAAGACTATTTTCAACAGATATATTTTTGTGTCACAACAGTCAGGAGACACTACTGTTTTTCTTTACGGAAAAAACTACCAAAAGCTGAATAATAGAGATTTTTTACTGTGGGATGGCAAAACCGCAGTTATTGTTTACTGGGGTATACCACACTTTTTTAAATAGAGATATTTGCGGCTGAACAGAGAGCGATACACTCAAACTGCTTTTTTTTTAGATACCAAAGGCCAAAAACTGGATAGTACAGCGATTTGACCCGTGGAACTGCGAAACCACACTGGGATGTCAGGCCTACACAAGACTATTTTCAACAGATATATTTTTATGTCACAACAGTTAGGAGACACTACTGTTTTTCTTTACGGAAAAAACTACCAAAAGCTGAATAATAGAGATTTTTTACTGTGGGATGGCAGAACCACAGTTATTGTTTACTGGGGTATACCACACTTTTTTAAATAGAGATATTTGCTGCTGAACAGTGAGCGACACACTCAATCTGCTTTTTTGTTAGATACCAAAGGCCCAAAACTGGATAGTACAGCGATTTGACCCATGGAACTGCGAAACCACACTGGGATGTCGTGCCTACACAATACTATTTTCAACAGATATATTTTTGTGTCACAACAGTCAGGAGACACTACTGTTTTTCTTTACGGAAAATATACCAAAACCTGAATAATAGAGATTTTTTACCGTGGGATGGCAAAACCACAGTTATTGTTTACTGGGGTATACCACACTTTTTTAAATAGAGATATTTGCGGCTGAACAGTGAGCGACACACTCAAACTGCTTTTTTTTTTAGATACCAAAGGCCCAAAACTGGATAGTACAGCGATTTGACCCGTGGAACTGCAAAACTAGGATGTCGGGCCTACACAAGACTTTTTTCAACAGATATATTTTTGTGTCACAACAGTCAGGAGACACTACTGTTTTTCTTTACGGAAAAAACTACCAAAAGCTGAATAATAGAGATTTTTTACCGTGGGATGGCAAAACCACAGCTATTGTTTACTGGGGTATACCACGCTTTTTTAAATAGAGATATTTGCAGCTGAACAGTGAGCGACACACTCAAACTACTTTTTTTTTAGATATCAAAGGCCCAAAACTGGATAGCACAGAGATTTGTTCAATGGAACTGCGAAACCACACTGGGATGTCGGGCCTACACAAGACTATTTTCAACAGATATATTTTTGTGTCACAACAGTCAGGAGACACTACTGTTTTTCTTTACGGAAAAAAACTACCAAAAACTGAATAATAGAGATTTTTTACCAAGGAATGGCAAAACCACAGTTATTGTTTACTGGGGTATACCACTCTTTTTTAAATAGAGATATTTGCGGCTGAACAGTGAGCGACACACTCAAACTGCTTTTTTTTTAGATACCAAAGGCCCAAAACTGGATAGCACAGCGATTTGACCCATGGAACTGCGAAACCACACTGGGATGTCGGGCCTACACAAGACTATTTTCAACAGATATATTTTTGTGTCACAACAGTCAGGAGACACTACTGTTTTTCTTTACGGAAAAAACTACCAAAAGTTGAATAATAGAGATTTTTTACTGTGGGATGGCAAAACCACAGTTATTGTTTACTGGGGTATACCACACTTTTTTAAATAGAGATATTTGCGGCTGAACAGAGAGCAACACACTCAAACTGCTTTTTTTTTAGATACCAAAGGCCAAAAACTGGATAGTACAGCGATTTGACCCGTGGAACTGCGAAACCACACTGGGATGCCGGGCCTACACAAGACTATTTTCAACAGATATATTTTTGTGTCACAAGTCAGAAGACACTACTCTTTTTCTTTACGGAAAAAACTACCAAAAGCTGAATAATAGAGATTTTTTACCGTGGGATGGCAGAACCACAGTTATTGTTTACTGGGGTATACCACACTTTTTTAAATAGAGATATTTGCGGCTGAACAGTGAGCGACACACTCAAACTGCTTTTTTTTTAGATACCAAAGGCCCAAAACTGGATAGCACAGCGATTTGACCCATGGAACTGCGAAACGACACTGGGATGTCGGGCCTACACAAGACTATTTTCAACAGATATATTTTTGTGTCACAACAGTCAGGAGACACTACTGTTTTTCTTTACGGAAAAAAACTACCAAAAGCTGAATAATAGAGATTTTTTACCGTGGGATGGCAAAACCACAGTTATTGTTTACTGGGGTATACCACACTTTTTTAAATAGAGATATTTGCGGCTGAACAGTGAGCGACACACTCAAACTGCTTTTTATTTAGATACCAAAGGCCCAAACTGGATAGCACAGCGATTTGACGCATGGAACTGCGAAACCACACTGGGATGTCGGGCCTACACAAGACTATTTTCAACAGATATTATTTTGTGTCACAACAGTCAGCAGACACTACTGTTTTTCTTTACGGAAAAAACTATGAAAAGCTGAATAATAGAGATTTTTTACCGTGGGATGGCAAAACCACAGTTATTGTTTACTGGGGTATACCACACTTTTTTAAGTAGAGATATTTGCGGCTGAACAGTGAGCGACACACTCAAACTGCTTTTTTTTTAGATACCAAAGGCCAAAAACTGGATAGTACAGCGATTTGACCCGTGGAACTGCGAAACCACACTGGGATGTCGGGCCTACACAAGACTATTTTCAACAGATATATTTTTGTGTCACAACAGTCAGGAGACACTATTGTTTTTCTTTACGGAAAAAACTACCAAAAGCTGAATAATAGAGATTTTTTACTGTGGGATGGCAAAACCACAGTTATTGTTTACTGGGGTATACCACACTTTTTTAAATAGAGATATTTGCGGCTGAACAGTGAGCGACACACTCAAACTGTATTTTTTTCAGATACCAAAGGCCAAAAACTGGATAGTACAGCGATTTGACCCGTGGAACTGCGAAACCACACTGGGATGTCGGGCCTACACAAGACTATTTTCAACAGATATATTTTTGTGTCACAACAGTCAGGAGACACTACTGTCTTTCTTTACGGAAAATATACCAAAACCTGAATAATAGAGATTTTTTACCGTGGGATGGCAAAACCACAGTTATTGTTTACTGGGGTATACCACACTTTTTTAAATAGAGATATTTGTGGCTGAACAGTGAGCGACACACTCAAACTGCTTTTTTTTTAGATACCAAAGGCCCAAACCTGGATAGTACAGCGATTTGACCCGTGGAACTGCGAAACCACACTGGGATGTCGGGCCTACACAAGACTATTTTCAACAGATATATTTTTGTGTCAAAACAGTCAGGAGACACTACTGTTTTTCTTTACGGAAAAAACTACCAAAAGCTGAATAATAGAGATTTTTTACCGTGGGATGGCAAAACCACAGTTATTGTTTACTGGGGTATACCACACTTTTTTAAATAGAGATATTTGCGGCTGAACAGTGAGCGACACACTCAAACTGCTTTTTTTTTAGATACCAAAGGCCCAAAACTGGATAGCACAGCGATTTGACCCATGGAACTGCGAAACCACACTGGGATGTCGGCCCTACACAAGACTATTTTCAACAGATATATTTTTGTGTCACAACAGTCAGGAGACACTACTGTTTTTCTTTACGGAAAAAACTACCAAAAGCTGAATAATAGAGATTTGTTACCTTGGAATGGCAAAACCACAGTTATTGTTTACTGGGGTATACCAAACTTTTTTAAATAGAGATATTTGCGGCTGAACAGTGAGCGACACACTCAAACTGCTGTTTTTTTAGATACCAAAGGCCAAAAACTGGATAGTACAGCGATTTGACCCGTGGAATTTTGAAACCACACTGGGATGTCGGCCCTACACAAGACTATTTTCAACAGATATATTTTTGTGTCACAACAGTCAGGAGACACTACTGTTTTTCTTTACGGAAAAACTACCAAAAGCTGAATAATAGAGATTTTTTACTGTGGGATGGCAAAACCACAGTTATTGTTTACTGGGGTATACCACACTTTTTTAAATAGAGATATTTGCAGCTGAACAGTGAGCGACACACTCAAACTGATTTTTTTTTAGATACCAAAGGCCCAAAACTGGATAGCACAGCGATTTGACCCATGTAACTGCGAAACCACACTGGGATGTCTGCCCTACACAAGACTATTTTCAACAGATATATTTTTGTGTCACAACAGTCAGGAGACACTACTGTTTTTCTTTACGGAAAAAAACTACCAAAAGCTGAATAATAGAGATTTTTTACCTTGGAATGGCAAAACCACAGTTATTGTTTACTGGGGTATACCACACTTTTTTAAATAGAGATATTTTCGGCTGAACAGTGAGCGACACACTCAAACTGCTTTTTTTTTAGATACCAAAGGCCAAAAACTGGATAGTACAGCGATTTGACCCGTGGAACTGCGAAACCACACTGGGATGTCGGGCCTACACAATACTATTTTCAACAGATATATTTTTGTGTCACAACAGTCAGGAGACACTACTGTTTTTCTTTACGGAAAAAACTACCAAAAGCTGAATAATAGAGATTTTTTACCGTGGGATGGCAAAACCACAGTTATTGTTTACTGGGGTATACCACACTTTTTTAAATAGAGATATTTGCGGCTGAACAGTGAGCGACACACTCAAACTGCTTTTTTTTTAGATACCAAAAGCCAAAACTGGATAGCACAGCGATTTGACCCATGGAACTGCGAAACCACACTGGGATATCGGGCCTACACAAGACTATTTTCAACAGATATATTTTTGTGTCACAACAGTCAGGAGACACTACTGTTTTTCTTTACGGAAAAAACTACCAAAAGCTGAATAATAGAGATTTTTTACTGTGGGATGGCAAAACCACAGTTATTGTTTACTGGGGTATACCACACTTTTTTAAATAGAGATATTTGCGGCTGAACAGTGAGCGACACACTCAAACTGCTTTTTTTTTTAGATACCAAAGGTCAAAAACTGGATAGTACAGCGATTTGACCCGTGGAACTGCGAAACCACACTGGGATGTCGGGCCTACACAAGACTATTTTCAACAGATATATTTTTGTGTCACAACAGTCAGGAGACACTACTGTTTTTCTTTACGGAAAAAACTACCAAAAGCTGAATAATAGAGATTTTTTACCGTAGGATGGCAAAACCACAGTTATTGTTTACTGGGGTATACCACACTTTTTTAAATAGAGATATTTGCGGCTGAACAGTGAGCGACACACTCAAACTGCTTTTTTTTTAGGTACCAAAGGCCCAAAACTGGATAGCACAACGATTTGATCCATGGAACTGCGAAACCACACTGGGATGTCGGGCCTACACAAGATTATTTTCAACAGATATATTTTTGTGTCACAACAGTCAGGAGACACTACTGTTTTTCTTTACGGAAAAAAACTACCAAAAGCTGAATAATAGAGATTTTTTACCTTGGAATGGCAAAACCACAGTTATTGTTTACTGGGGTATACCACACTTTTTTAAATAGAGATATTTGTGGCTGAACAGTGAGCGACACACTCAAACTGCTTTTTTTTTAGATACCAAAGGCCCAAAACTGGATAGCACAGCGATTTGACCCATGGAACTGCGAAACCACACAGGGATGTCGGGCCTACACAAGACTATTTTCAACAGATATATTTTTGTGTCACAACAGTCAGGAGACACTACTGTTTTTCTTTACGGAAAAAACTACCAAAAGCTGAATAATAGAGATTTTTTACTGTGGGATGGCAAAACCACAGTTATTGTTTACTGGGGTATACCACACTTTTTTAAATAGAGATATTTGCGGCTGAACAGTGAGCGACACACTCAAACTGCTTTTTTTTTAGATACCAAAGGCCAAAAACTGGATAGTACAGCGATTTGACCCGTGGAACTGCGAAACCACACTGGGATGTCGGGCCTACACAAGACTATTTTCAACAGATATATTTTTGTGTCACAACAGTCAGGAGACACTACTGTTTTTCTTTACGGAAAAAACTACCAAAAGCTGAATAATAGAGATTTTTTACCGTGGGATGGCAAAACCACAGTTATTGTTTACTGGGGTATACCACACTTTTTTAAATAGAGATATTTGCGGCTGAACAGTGAGCGACACACTCAAACTGCTTTTTTTTTAGATACCAAAGGCAAAAAACTGGATAGCACAATGATTTGATCCATGGAACTGCGAAACCACACTGGGATGTCGGGCCTACACAAGATTATTTTCAACAGATATTATTTTGTGTCACAACAGTCAGCAGACACTACTGTTTTTCTTTACAGAAAAAACTACCAAAAGCTGAATAATAGAGATTTTTTACCGTGGGATGGCAAAACCACAGTTATTGTTTACTGGGGTATACCACACTTTTTTAAATAGAGATATTTGCGACTGAACAGTGAGCGACACACTCAAACTGCTTTTTTTTTAGATACCAAAGGCCCAAAACTGGATAGCACAGTGATTTGACCCATGGAACTGCGAAACCACACTGGGATGTCCGGCCTACACAAGACTATTTTCAACAGATATATTTTTGTCTCACAACAGTCAGGAGACACTACTGTTTTTCTTTACGGAAAAAAACTACCAAAAGCTGAATAATAGAGATTTTTTACCGTGGAATGGCAAAACCACAGTTATTGTTTACTGGGGTATACCACACTTTTTTAAATAGAGATATTTGCGGCTGAACAGTGAGCGACACACTCAAACTGCTATTTTGTTAGATACCAAAGGCCCAAAACTTGATAGTACAGCGATTTGACCCGTGGAACTGCGAGACCACAATGGGATGTCGGGCCTACACAAGACTATTTTCAACAGATATATTTTTGTGTCACAACAGTCAGGAGACACTACTGTTTTTCTTTACGGAAAATATACGAAAACCTGAATAATAGAGATTTTTTACCGTGGGATGGCAAAACCACAGTTATTGTTTACTGGGTATACCACACTTTTTTAAATAGAGATATTTACGTCTGACCAGTGAGCGACACACTCAAACTGCTTTTTTTTTTAGATACCAAAGGCCCAAAACTGGATAGCACAGCGATTTGACCCATGGAACTGCGAAACCACACAGGGATGTCGGGCCTACACAAGACTATTTTCAACAGATATATTTTTGTGTCACAACAGTCAGGAGACACTATTATTTTTCTTTACGGAAAAAACTACCAAAAGCTGAATAATAGAGATTTTTTACTGTGGGATGGCAAATCCACAGTTATTGTTTACTGGGGTATACCACACTTTTTTAAATAGAGATATTTGCGGCTGAACAGTGAGCGACACACTCAAACTGCTTTTTTTTTAGATACCAAAGGCCCAAAACTGGATAGCACAGCGATTTGACCCATGGAACTGCGAAACCACACTGGGATGTCGGGCCTACACAAGACTATTTTCAACAGATATATTTTTGTGTCACAACAGTCAGGAGACACTACTGTTTTTCTTTACGGAAAAAACTACCAAAAGCTGAATAATAGAGATTTTTTACTGTGGGATGGCAAAACCACAGTTATTGTTTACTGGGGTATACCACACTTTTTTAAATAGAGATATTTGCGGCTGAACAGTGAGCGACACACTCAAACTGCTTTTTTTTTAGATACCAAAGGCCAAAAACTGGATAGTACAGCGATTTGACCCGTGGAACTGCGAAACCACACTGGGATGTCGGGCCTACACAAGACTATTTTCAACAGATATATTTTTGTGTCACAACAGTCAGGAGACACTACTGTTTTTCTTTACGGAAAAAACTACCAAAAGCTGAATAATAGAGATTTTTTACCGTGGGATGGCAAAACCACAGTTATTGTTTACTGGGGTATACCACACTTTTTTAAGTAGAGATATTTGCGACTGAACAGTGAGCGACACACTCAAACTGCTTTTTTTTTAGATACCAAAGGCCCAAAACTGGATAGCACAGTGATTTGACCCATGGAACTGCGAAACCACACTGGGATGTCCGGCCTACACAAGACTATTTTCAACAGATATATTTTTGTCTCACAACAGTCAGGAGACACTACTGTTTTTCTTTACGGAAAAAAACTACCAAAAGCTGAATAATAGAGATTTTTTACCGTGGAATGGCAAAACCACAGTTATTGTTTACTGGGGTATACCACACTTTTTTAAATAGAGATATTTGCGGCTGAACAGTGAGCGACACACTCAAACTGCTATTTTGTTAGATACCAAAGGCCCAAAACTTGATAGTACAGCGATTTGACCCGTGGAACTGCGAAACCACAATGGGATGTCGGGCCTACACAAGACTATTTTCAACAGATATATTTTTGTGTCACAACAGTCAGGAGACACTACTGTTTTTCTTTACGGAAAATATACGAAAACCTGAATAATAGAGATTTTTTACCGTGGGATGGCAAAACCACAGTTATTGTTTACTGGGTATACCACACTTTTTTAAATAGAGATATTTACGTCTGACCAGTGAGCGACACACTCAAACTGCTTTTTTTTTTAGATACCAAAGGCCCAAAACTGGATAGCACAGCGATTTGACCCATGGAACTGCGAAACCACACAGGGATGTCGGGCCTACACAAGACTATTTTCAACAGATATATTTTTGTGTCACAACAGTCAGGAGACACTATTATTTTTCTTTACGGAAAAAACTACCAAAAGCTGAATAATAGAGATTTTTTACTGTGGGATGGCAAATCCACAGTTATTGTTTACTGGGGTATACCACACTTTTTTAAATAGAGATATTTGCGGCTGAACAGTGAGGGACACACTCAAACTGCTTATTTTTTTTAGATACCAAAGGCCAAAAACTGGATAGTACAGCGATTTGACCCGTGGAACTGCGAAACCACACTGGGATGTCGGGCCAACACAAGACTATTTTCAACAGATATATTTTTGTGTCACAACAGTCAGGAGACACTACTGTTTTTATTTACAGAAAAAACTACCAAAAGCTGAATAATAGAGATTTTTTACCGTGGGATGGCAAAACCACAGTTATTGTTTACTTGGGTATACCACACTTTTTTAAATAGAGATATTTGCGGCTGAACAGTGAGCGACACACTCAAACTGCTTTTTTTTTAGATAACAAAGGCCCAAAACTGGATAGCACAGCGATTTGACCCATGGAACTGCGAAACCACACTGGGATGTCGGCCCTACACAAGACTATTTTCAACAGATATATTTTTGTGTCACAACAGTCAGGAGACACTACAATTTTTCTTTACGGAAAAAAACTTCCAAAAGCTGAATAATAGAGATTTTTTACCGCGGAATGGCAAAACCACAGTTATTGTTTACTGGGGTATACCACACTTTTTTAAATAGAGATATTTGCGGCTGAACAGTGAGCGACACACTCAAACTGCTTTTTTTTTAGATACCAAAGGCCAAAAACTGGATAGTACAGCGATTTGACCCGTGGAACTGCGAAACCACACTGGGATGTCGGGCCTACACAAGACTATTTTCAACAGATATATTTTTGTGTCACAACAGTCAGGAGACACTACTGTTTTTCTTTACGGAAAAAACTACCAAAAGCTGAATAATAGACATTTTTTACCGTGGGATGGCAAAACCACAGTTATTGTTTACTGGGGTATACCACACTTTTTTAAATAGAGATATTTGCGGCTGAACAGTGAGCGACACACTCAAACTGCTTTTTTTTTAGATAACAAAGGCCCAAAACTGGATAGCACAGTGATTTGACTCATGGAACTGCGAAACCACACTGGGATGTCGGGCCTACACAAGACTATTTTCAACAGATATATTTTTGTCTCACAACAGTCAGGAGACACTACTGTTTTTCTTTACGGAAAAAACTACCAAAAGCTGAATAATAGAGATTTTTTACCGTGGAATGGCAAATCCACAGTTATTGTTTACTGGGGTATACCACACTTTTTTAAATAGAGATATTTGCGGCTGAACAGTGAACGACACTCTCAAACTGCTTTTTTGTTAGATACCAAAGGCCCAAAACTGGATAGTACAGCGATTTGACCCGTGGAACTGCGAAACCACACTGGGATGTCGGGCCTACACAAGACTATTTTCAACAGCTATATTTTTGTGTCACAACAGTCAGGAGACACTACTGTTTTTCTTTACGGAAAATATACGAAAACCAGAATAATAGAGATTTTTTACTGTGGGATGGCAAAACCACAGTTATTGTTTACTGGGTATACCACACTTTTTTAAATAGAGATATTTACGTCTGACCAGTGAGCGACACACTCAAACTGCTTTTTTTTTTAGATACCAAAGACCCAAAACTGGATAGCACAGCGATTTGACCCAAGGAACTGCGAAACCACACGGATGCCGGGCCTACACAAGACTATTTTCAACAGATATATTTTTGTGTCACAACAGTCAGGAGACACTATTATTTTTCTTTACGGAAAAAACTACCAAAAGCTGAATAATAGAGATTTTTTACTGTGGGATGGCAAATCCACAGTTATTGTTTACTGGGGTATACCACACTTTTTTAAATAGAGATATTTGCGGCTGAACAGTGAGCGACACACTCAAACTGCTTTTTTTTTAGATTCCAAAGGCCAAAAACTGGATAGTACAGCGATTTGACCCGTGGAACTGCGAAACCACACTGGGATGTCGGGCCTACACAAGACTATTTTCAACAGATATATTTTTGTGTCACAACAGTCAGGAGACACTACTGTTTTTCTTTACGGAAAAAACTACCAAAAGCTGAATAATAGACATTTTTTACCGTGGGATGGCAAAACCACAGTTATTGTTTACTGGGGTATACCACACTTTTTAAATAGAGATATTTGCGGCTGAACAGTGAGCGACACACTCAAACTGCTTTTTTTTTAGATAACAAAGGCCCAAAACTGGATAGCACAGTGATTTGACCCATGGAACTGCGAAACCACACTGGGATGTCGGGCCTACACAAGACTATTTTCAACAGATATATTTTTGTCTCACAACAGTCAGGAGACACTACTGTTTTTCTTTACGGAAAAAACTACCAAAAGCTGAATAATAGAGATTTTTTACCGTGGAATGGCAAAACCACAGTTATTGTTTACTGGGGTATACCACACTTTTTTAAACAGAGATATTGGCGGCTGAACAGTGAGCGACACACTCAAGCTGCTTATTTTTTTTAGATACCAAAGGCCAAAAACTGGATAGTACAGCGATTTGACCGGTGGAACTGCGAAACCACACTGGGATGTCGGGCCAACACAAGACTATTTTCAACAGATATATTTTTGTGTCACAACAGTCAGGAGACACTACTGTTTTTCTTTACGGAAAAAAACTACCAAAAGTTGAATAATAGAGATTTTTTACCGTGGGATGGCAAAACGACAGTTATTGTTTACTTGGGTATACCACACTTTTTAAATAGAGATATTTGCGGCTGAACAGTGAGCGACACACTCAAACTGCTTTTTTTTTAGATAACAAAGGCCCAAAACTGGATAGCACAGCGATTTGACCCATGGAACTGCGAAACCACACTGGGATGTCGGGCCTACACAAGACTATTTTCAACAGATATATTTTTGTGCCACAACAGTCAGGAGACACTACTGTTTTTCTTTACGGAAAAAAACTACCAAAAGCTGAATAATAGAGATTTTTTACCGTGGGATGGCAAAACCACAGTTATTGTTTACTGGGGTATACCACACTTTTTTAAATAGAGATATTTGCGGCTGAACAGTGAACGACACACTCAAACTGCTTTTTTGTTAGATACCAAAGGCCCAAAACTGGATAGTACAGCGATTTGACCCGTGGAACTGCGAAACCACACTGGGATGTCGGGCCTACACAAGACTATTTTCAACAGCTATATTTTTGTGTCACAACAGTCAGGAGACACTACTGTTTTTCTTTACGGAAAATATACGAAAACCAGAATAATAGAGATTTTTTACCGTGGGATGGCAAAACCACAGTTATTGTTTACTGGGTATACCACACTTTTTTAAATAGAGATATTTACGTCTGACCAGTGAGCGACACACTCAAACTGCTTTTTTTTTTAGATACCAAAGGCCCAAAACTGGATAGCACAGCGATTTGACCCAAGGAACTGCGAAACCACACAGGGATGCCGGGCCTACACAAGACTATTTTCAACAGATATATTTTTGTGTCACAACAGTCAGGAGACACTACTGTTTTTCTTTACGGAAAAAACTACCAAAAGCTGAATAATAGAGATTTTTTACTGTGGGATGGCAAATCCACAGTTATTGTTTACTGGGGTATACCACACTTTTTTAAATAGAGATATTGGCGGCTGAACAGTGAGCGACACACTCAAACTGCTTATTTTTTTTAGATACCAAAGGCCAAAAACTGGATAGTACAGCGATTTGACCCATGGAACTGCGAAAACACACTGGGATGTCGGGCCTACACAAGACTATTTTCAACAGATATATTTTTGTGTCACAACAGTCAGGAGACACTACTGTTTTTCTTTACGGAAAAAAACTACCAAAAGCTGAATAATAGAGATTTTTTACCGTGGGATGGCAAAACCACAGTTATTGTTTACTGGGGTATACCACACTTTTTTAAATAGAGATATTTGCGGCTGAACAGTGAACGACACACTCAAACTGCTTTTTTGTTAGATACCAAAGGCCCAAAACTGGATAGTACAGCGATTTGACCCGTGGAACTGCGAAACCACACTGGGATGTCGGGCCTACACAAGACTATTTTCAACAGCTATATTTTTGTGTCACAACAGTCAGGAGACGCTACTGTTTTTCTTTACGGAAAAAACTACCAAAAGCTGAATAATAGAGATTTTTTACCGTGGGATGGCAAAACCACAGTTATTGTTTACTGGGGTATACCACACTTTTTTAAATAGAGATATTTGCGGCTGAACAGTGAGCGACACACTCAAACTGCTTTTTTTTTAGATACCCAAGGCCCAAAACTGGATAGCACAGCGATTTGACCCATGGAACTGCGAAACCACACTGGGATGTCGGCCCTACACAAGACTATTTTCAACAGATATATTTTTGTGTCACAACAGTCAGGAGACACTACTGTTTTTCTTTACGGAAAAAACTACCAAAAGCTGAATAATAGAGATTTTTTACTGTGGGATGGCAAAACCACAGTTATTGTTTACTGGGGTATACCACACTTTTTTAAATAGAGATATTTGCGGCTGAACAGTGAGCGACACACTCAAACTGCTTTTTTTTTAGATACCAAAGGCCAAAAACTGGATAGTACAGCGATTTGACCCGTGGAACTGCGAAACCACACTGGGATGTCAGGCCTACACAAGACTAATTTCAACAGATATATTTTTGTGTCACAACAGTCAGGAGACACTACTGTTTTTCTTTACGCAAAATATACTAAAACCTGAAAAATAGAGATTTTTTACCGTGGGATGGCAAAACCACAGTTATTGTTTACTGGGGTATACCACACTTTTTTAAATAGAGATATTTGCGGCTGAACAGTGAGCGACACACTCAAACTGCTTTTTTTTTAGATACCAAAGGCCCAAAACTGGATAGCACAACGATTTGATCCATGGAACTGCGAAACCACACTGGGATGTCGGGCCTACACAAGATTATTTTCAACAGATATTATTTTGTGTCACAACAGTCAGCAGACACTACTGTTTTTCTTTACAGAAAAAACTACCAAAAGCTGAATAATAGAGATTTTTTACCGTCGGATGGCAAAACCACAGTTATTGTTTACTGGGGTATACCACACTTTTTTAAATAGAGATATTTGCGACTGAACAGTGAGCGACACACTCAAACTGCTTTTTTTTTAGATACCAAAGGCCCAAAACTGGATAGCACAGTGATTTGACCCATGGAACTGCGAAACCACACTGGGATGTCGGGCCTACACAAGACTATTTTCAACAGATATATTTTTGTCTCACAACAGTCAGGAGACACTACTGTTTTTCTTTACGGAAAAAAACTACCAAAAGCTGAATAATAGAGATTTTTTACCGTGGAATGGCAAAACCACAGTTATTGTTTACTTGGGTATACCACACTTTTTTAAATAGAGATATTTGCGGCTGAACAGTGAGCGACACACTCAAACTGCTTTTTTGTTAGATACCAAAGGCCCAAAACTTGATAGTACAGCGATTTGACCCGTGGAACTGCGAAACCACACTGGGATGTGGGGCCTACACAAGACTATTTTCAACAGATATATTTTTGTGTCACAACAGTCAGGAGACACTATTATTTTTCTTTACGGAAAAAACTACCAAAAGCTGATTAATAGAGATTTTTTACTGTGGGATGGCAAATCCACAGTTATTGTTTACTGGGGTATACCACACTTTTTTAAATAGAGATATTGGCGGCTGAACAGTGAGCGACACACTCAAACTGCTTATTTTTTTTAGATACCAAAGGCCAAAAACTGGATAGTACAGCGATTTGACCCGTGGAACTGCGAAACCACACTGGGATGTCGGGCCAACACAAGACTATTTTCAACAGATATATTTTTGTGTCACAACAGTCAGGAAACACTACTGTTTTTATTTACGGAAAAAACTACCAAAAGCTGAATAATAGAGATTTTTTACCGTGGGATGGCAAAACCACAGTTATTGTTTACTGGGGTATACCACACTTTTTTAAATAGAGATATTTGCGGCTGAACAGTGAGCGACACACTCAAACTGCTTCTTTTTTAGAAACCAAAGGCCCAAAACTGGATAGCACAGCGATTTGACCCATGGAACTGCGAAACGACATTGGGATGTCGGGCCTACACAAGACTATTTTCAACAGATATATTTTTGTGTCACAACAGTCAGGAGACACTACTGTTTTTCTTTACGGAAAAAACTACCAAAAGCTGAATAATAGAGATTTTTTACCGTGGGATGGCAAAACCACAGTTATTGTTTACTTGGGTATACCACACTTTTTTAAATAGAGATATTTGCGGCTGAACAGTGAGCGACACACTCAAACTGCTTTTTTTTTAGATAACAAAGGCACAAAACTGGATAGCTCAGCGATTTGACCCATGGAACTGCGAAACCACACTGGGATGTAGGGCCTACACAAGACTATTTTCAACAGATATATTTTTGTGCCACAACAGTCAGGAGACACTACTGTTTTTCTTTACGGAAAAAAACTACCAAAAGCTGAATAATAGAGATTTTTTACCGTGGGATTGCAAAACCACAGTTATTGTTTTCTGGGGTATACCACACTTTTTTAAATAGAGATATTTGCGGCTGAACAGTGAACGACACACTCAAACTGCTTTTTTGTTAGATACCAAAGGCCCAAAACTGGATAGTACAGCGATTTGACCCGTGGAACTGCGAAACCACACTGGGATGTCGGGCCTACACAAGACTATTTTCAACAGCTATATTTTTGTGTCACAACAGTCAGGAGACGCTACTGTTTTTCTTTACGGAAAAAACTACCAAAAGCTGAATAATAGAGATTTTTTACCGTGGGATGGCAAAACCACAGTTATTGTTTACTGGGGTATACCACACTTTTTTAAATAGAGATATTTGCGGCTGAACAGTGAGCGACACACTCAAACTGTTTTTTTTTCAGATACCAAAGGCCAAAAACTGGATAGTACAGCGATTTGACCCTTGGAACTGCGAAACCACACTGGGATGTCGGGCCTACACAAGACTATTTTCAGCAGATATATTTTTGTGTCACAACAGTCAGGAGACACTACTGTTTTTCTTTACGGAAAATATACCAAAACCTGAATAATAGAGATTTTTTACCGTGGGATGGCAAAACCACAGTTATTGTTTACTGGGGTATACCACACTTTTTAAAATAGAGATATTTGCGGCTGAACAGTGAGCGACACACTCAAAATGCTTTTTTTTTAGATACCAAAGGCCCAAAACTGGATAGTATAGCGATTTGACCCGTGGAACTGCGAAACCACACTGGGATGTCGGGCCTACACAAGACTATTTTCAACAGATATATTTTTGTGTCACAACAGTCAGGAGACACTACTGTTTTTCTTTACGGAAAAAACTACCAAAAGTTGAATAATAGAGATTTTTTACCGTGGGATGGCAAAACCACAGTTATTGTTTACTGGGGTATACCACACTTTTTTAAATAGAGATATTTGCGGCTGAACAGTGAGCGACACACTTAAACTGCTTTTTTTTTAGATACCAATGGCCCAAATCTGGATAGCACAGCGATTTGACCCATGGAACTGCGAAACCACACTGGGATGTCGGCCCTACACAAGACTATTTTCAACAGATATATTTTTGTGTCACAACAGTCAGGAGACACTACTGTTTTTTTTTACGGAAAAAAACTACCAAAAGCTGAATAATAGAGATTTTTTACCTTGGAATGGCAAAACCACAGTTATTGTTTACTGGGGTATACCACACTTTTTTAAATAGAGATATTTGTAGCTGAACAGTGAGCGACACACTCAAACTGCTTTTTTTTTAGATACCAAAGGCCAAAAACTGGATAGTACAGCGATTTGACCTGTGGAATTGCGAAACCACACTGGGATGTCGGGCCTACACAAGACTATTTTCAACAGATATATTTTTGTGTCACAAAAGTCAGGAGACACTACTGTTTTTCTTTACGGAAAAAACTACCAAAAGCTGAATAATAGAGATTTTTTACCGTGGGATGGCAAAACCACAGTTATTGTTTACTGGGGTATACCACACTTTTTTAAATAGAGATATTTGCGGCTGAACAGTGAGCGACACACTCAAACTGCTTTTTTTTAGATACCAAAGGCCCAAAACTGGATAGCACAGCGAATTGACCCATGGAACTGCGAAACCACACTGGGATGTCGGGCCTACACAAGACTATTTTCAACAGATATATTTTTGTGTCACAACAGTCAGGAGACACTACTGTTTTTCTTTACGGAAAAAACTACCAAAAGCTGAATAATAGAGATTTTTTAATGTGGGATGGCAAAACCACAGTTATTGTTTACTGGGGTATACCACACTTTTTTAAATAGAGATATTTGCGGCTGAACAGTGAGCGACACACTCAAACTGTTTTTTTTTCAGATACCAAAGGCCAAAAACTGGATAGTACAGCGATTTGACCCGTGGAACTGCGAAACCACACTGGGATGTCGGGCCTACACAAGACTATTTTCAACAGATATATTTTTGTGTCACAACAGTCAGGAGACACTACTGTTTTTCTTTACGGAAAATATACCAAAACCTGAATAATAGAGATTTTTTACCGTGGGATGGCAAAACCACAGTTATTGTTTACTGGGGTATACCACACTTTTTTAAATAGAGATATTTGCGGCTGAACAGTGAGCGACACACTCAAACTGCTTTTTTTTTAGATACCAAAGGCCCAAAACTGGATAGTACAGCGATTTGACCCGTGGAACTGCGAAACCACACTGGGATGTCGGGCCTACACAAGACTATTTTCAACAGATATATTTTTGTGTCACAACAGTCAGGAGACACTACTGTTTTTCTTTACGGAAAAAACTACCAAAAGCTGAATAATAGAGATTTTTTACCGTGGGATGGCAAAACCACAGTTATTGTTTACTGGGGTATACCACACTTTTTTAAATAGAGATATTTGCGGCTGAACAGTGAGCGACACACTCAAACTGCTTTTTTTTTAGATACCAATGGCCCAAAACTGGATAGCACAGCGATTTGACCCATGGAACTGCGAAACCACACTGGGATGTCTGCGCTACACAAGACTATTTTCAACAGATATATTTTTGTGTCACAACAGTCAGGAGACACTACTGTTTTTCTTTATGGAAAAAAACTACCAAAAGCTGAATAATAGAGATTTTTTACCTTGGAATGGCAAAACCACAGTTATTGTTTACTGGGGTATACCACACTTTTTTAAATAGAGATATTTGCGGCTGAACAGTGAGCGACACACTCAAACTGCTTTTTTTTTAGATACCAAAGGCCAAAAACTGGATAGTACAGCGATTTGACCCGTGGAACTGCGAAACCACACTGGGATGTCGGGCCTACACAAGACTATTTTCAACAGATATATTTTTGTGTCACAACAGTCAGGAGACACTACTGTTTTTCTTTACGGAAAAAACTACCAAAAGCTGAATAATAGAGATTTTTTACCGTGGGATGGCAAAACCACAGTTATTGTTTACTGGGGTATACCACACTTTTTTAAATAGAGATATTTGCGGCTGAACAGTGAGCGACACACTCAAACTGCTTCTTTTTTAGATACCAAAGGCCCAAAACTGGATAGCACAGCGATTTGACCCATGGAACTGCGAAACGACATTGGGATGTCGGGCCTACACAAGACTATTTTCAACAGATATATTTTTGTGTCACAACAGTCAGGAGACACTACTGTTTTTCTTTACGGAAAAAACTACCAAAAGCTGAATAATAGAGATTTTTTACCGTGGGATGGCAAAACCACAGTTATTGTTTACTTGGGTATACCACACTTTTTTAAATAGAGATATTTGCGGCTGAACAGTGAGCGACACACTCAAACTGCTTTTTTTTTAGATAACAAAGGCACAAAACTGGATAGCTCAGCGATTTGACCCATGGAACTGCGAAACCACACTGGGATGTAGGGCCTACACAAGACTATTTTCAACAGATATATTTTTGTGCCACAACAGTCAGGAGACACTACTGTTTTTCTTTACGGAAAAAAACTACCAAAAGCTGAATAATAGAGATTTTTTACCGTGGGATTGCAAAACCACAGTTATTGTTTTCTGGGGTATACCACACTTTTTTAAATAGAGATATTTGCGGCTGAACAGTGAACGACACACTCAAACTGCTTTTTTGTTAGATACCAAAGGCCCAAAACTGGATAGTACAGCGATTTGACCCGTGGAACTGCGAAACCACACTGGGATGTCGGGCCTACACAAGACTATTTTCAACAGCTATATTTTTGTGTCACAACAGTCAGGAGACGCTACTGTTTTTCTTTACGGAAAAAACTACCAAAAGCTGAATAATAGAGATTTTTTACCGTGGGATGGCAAAACCACAGTTATTGTTTACTGGGGTATACCACACTTTTTTAAATAGAGATATTTGCGGCTGAACAGTGAGCGACACACTCAAACTGTTTTTTTTTCAGATACCAAAGGCCAAAAACTGGATAGTACAGCGATTTGACCCATGGAACTGCGAAACCACACTGGGATGTCGGGCCTACACAAGACTATTTTCAACAGATATATTTTTGTGTCACAACAGTCAGGAGACACTACTGTTTTTCTTTACGGAAAATATACCAAAACCTGAATAATAGAGATTTTTTACCGTGGGATGGCAAAACCACAGTTATTGTTTACTGGGGTATACCACACTTTTTAAAATAGAGATATTTGCGGCTGAACAGTGAGCGACACACTCAAAATGCTTTTTTTTTAGATACCAAAGGCCCAAAACTGGATAGTATAGCGATTTGACCCGTGGAACTGCGAAACCACACTGGGATGTCGGGCCTACACAAGACTATTTTCAACAGATATATTTTTGTGTCACAACAGTCAGGAGACACTACTGTTTTTCTTTACGGAAAAAACTACCAAAAGCTGAATAATAGAGATTTTTTACCGTGGGATGGCAAAACCACAGTTATTGTTTACTGGGGTATACCACACTTTTTTAAATAGAGATATTTGCGGCTGAACAGTGAGCGACACACTTAAACTGCTTTTTTTTTAGATACCAATGGCCCAAATCTGGATAGCACAGCGATTTGACCCATGGAACTGCGAAACCACACTGGGATGTCGGCCCTACACAAGACTATTTTCAACAGATATATTTTTGTGTCACAACAGTCAGGAGACACTACTGTTTTTTTTTACGGAAAAAAACTACCAAAAGCTGAATAATAGAGATTTTTTACCTTGGAATGGCAAAACCACAGTTATTGTTTACTGGGGTATACCACACTTTTTTAAATAGAGATATTTGCAGCTGAACAGTGAGCGACACACTCAAACTGCTTTTTTTTAGATACCAAAGGCCAAAAACTGGATAGTACAGCGATTTGACCTGTGGAACTGCGAAACCACACTGGGATGTCGGGCCTACACAAGACTATTTTCAACAGATATATTTTTGTGTCACAAAAGTCAGGAGACACTACTGTTTTTCTTTACGGAAAAAAACTACCAAAAGCTGAATAATAGAGATTTTTTACCCGTGGGATGGCAAAACCACAGTTATTGTTTACTGGGGTATACCACACTTTTTTAAATAGAGATATTTGCGGCTGAACAGTGAGCGACACACTCAAACTGCTTTTTTTTAGATACCAAAGGCCCAAAACTGGATAGCACAGCGAATTGACCCATGGAACTGCGAAACCACACTGGGATGTCGGGCCTACACAAGACTATTTTCAACAGATATATTTTTGTGTCACAACAGTCAGGAGACACTACTGTTTTTCTTTACGGAAAAAACTACCAAAAGCTGAATAATAGAGATTTTTTAATGTGGGATGGCAAAACCACAGTTATTGTTTACTGGGGTATACCACACTTTTTTAAATAGAGATATTTGCGGCTGAACAGTGAGCGACACACTCAAACTGTTTTTTTTTCAGATACCAAAGGCCAAAAACTGGATAGTACAGCGATTTGACCCGTGGAACTGCGAAACCACACTGGGATGTCGGGCCTACACAAGACTATTTTCAACAGATATATTTTTGTGTCACAACAGTCAGGAGACACTACTGTTTTTCTTTACGGAAAATATACCAAAACCTGAATAATAGAGATTTTTTACCGTGGGATGGCAAAACCACAGTTATTGTTTACTGGGGTATACCACACTTTTTTAAATAGAGATATTTGCGGCTGAACAGTGAGCGACACACTCAAACTGCTTTTTTTTTAGATACCAAAGGCCCAAAACTGGATAGTACAGCGATTTGACCCGTGGAACTGCGAAACCACACTGGGATGTCGGGCCTACACAAGACTATTTTCAACAGATATATTTTTGTGTCACAACAGTCAGGAGACACTACTGTTTTTCTTTACGGAAAAAACTACCAAAAGCTGAATAATAGAGATTTTTTACCGTGGGATGGCAAAACCACAGTTATTGTTTACTGGGGTATACCACACTTTTTTAAATAGAGATATTTGCGGCTGAACAGTGAGCGACACACTCAAACTGCTTTTTTTTTAGATACCAATGGCCCAAAACTGGATAGCACAGCGATTTGACCCATGGAACTGCGAAACCACACTGGGATGTCTGCCCTACACAAGACTATTTTCAACAGATATATTTTTGTGTCACAACAGTCAGGAGACACTACTGTTTTTCTTTATGGAAAAAAACTACCAAAAGCTGAATAATAGAGATTTTTTACCTTGGAATGGCAAAACCACAGTTATTGTTTACTGGGGTATACCACACTTTTTTAAATAGAGATATTTGCGGCTGAACAGTGAGCGACACACTCAAACTGCTTTTTTTTAGATACCAAAGGCCAAAAACTGGATAGTACAGCGATTTGACCCGTGGAACTGCGAAACCACACTGGGATGTCGGGCCTACACAAGACTATTTTCAACAGATATATTTTTGTGTCACAACAGTCAGGAGACACTACTGTTTTTCTTTACGGAAAAAACTACCAAAAGCTGAATAATAGAGATTTTTTACCGTGGGATGGCAAAACCACAGTTATTGTTTACTGGGGTATACCACACTTTTTTAAATAGAGATATTTGCGGCTGAACAGTGAGCGACACACTCAAACTGCTTTTTTTTTAGATACCAAAGGCCAAAAACTGGATAGTACAGCGATTTGACCCGTGGAACTGCGAAACCACACTGGGATGTCGGGCCTACACAAGACTATTTTCAACAGATATATTTTTGTGTCACAACAGTCAGGAGACACTACTGTTTTTCTTTACGGAAAAAACTACCAAAAGCTGAATAATAGAGATTTTTTACCGTGGGATGGCAAAACCACAGTTATTGTTTACTGGGGTATACCACACTTTTTTAAATAGAGATATTTGCGGCTGAACAGTGAGCGACACACTCAGAATGCTTTTTTTTTAGATACCAAAGGCCCAAAACTGGATAGTACAGCGATTTGACCCGTGGAACTGCGAAACCACACTGGGATGTCGGGCCTACACAAGACTATTTTCAACAGATATATTTTTGTGTCACAACAGTCAGGAGACACTACTGTTTTTCTTTACGGAAAAAACTACCAAAAGCTGAATAATAGAGATTTTTTACTGTGGGATGGCAAAACCACAGTTATTGTTTACTAGGGTATACCACACTTTTTTAAATAGAGATATTTGCGGCTGAACAGTGAGCGACACACTCAAACTGCTTTTTTTTTAGATACCAATGGCCCAAATCTGGATAGCACAGCGATTTGACCCATGGAACTGCGAAACCACACTGGGATGTCGGCCCTACACAAGACTATTTTCAACAGATATATTTTTGTGTCACAACAGTCAGGAGACACTACTGTTTTTCTTTACGGAAAAAAACTACCAAAAGCTGAATAATAGAGATTTTTTACCTTGGGATGGCAAAACCACAGTTATTGTTTACTGGGGTATACCACACTTTTTTAAATAGAGATATTTGCAGCTGAACAGTGAGCGACACGCTCAAACTGCTTTTTTTTTAGATACCAAAGGCCAAAAACTGGATAGTACAGCGATTTGACCTGTGGAATTGCGAAACCACACTGGGATGTCGGGCCTACACAAGACTATTTTCAACAGATATATTTTTGTGTCACAACAGTCAGGAGACACTACTGTTTTTCTTTACGGAAAAAACTACCAAAAGCTGAATAATAGAGATTTTTTACCGTGGGATGGCAAAACTACAGTTATTGTTTACTGGGGTATACCACACTTTTTTAAATAGAGATATTTGCGGCTGAACAGTGAGCGACACACTCAAACTGCTTTTTTTTTAGATACCAAAGGCCCAAAACTGGATAGCACAGCGATTTGACCCATAGAACTGCGAAACTACACTGGGATGTCGGGCCTACACAAGACTATTTTCAACAGATATATTTTTGTGTCACAACAGTCAGGAGACACTACTGTTTTTCTTTACGGAAAAAACTACCAAAAGCTGAATAATAGAGATTTTTTAATGTGGGATGGCAAAACCACAGTTATTGTTTACTGGGGTATACCACACTTTTTTAAATAGAGATATTTGCGGCTGAACAGTGAGCGACACACCCAAACTGTTTTTTTTTCAGATACCAAAGGCCAAAAACTGGATAGTACAGCGATTTGACCCGTGGAACTGCGAAACCACACTGGGATGTCGGGCCTACACAAGACTATTTTCAACAGATATATTTTTGTGTCACAACAGTCAGGAGACACTACTGTTTTTCTTTACGGAAAATATACCAAAACCTGAATAATAGAGATTTTTTACCGTGGGATGGCAAAACCACAGTTATTGTTTACTGGGGTATACCACACTTTTTTAAATTGAGATATTTGCGGCTGAACAGTGAGCGACACACTCAAACTGCTTTTTTTTTAGATACCAAAGGCCCAAAACTGGATAGTACAGCGATTTGACCCGTGGAACTGCGAAACCACACTGGGATGTCGGGCCTACACAAGACTATTTTCAACAGATATATTTTTGTGTCACAACAGTCAGGAGACACTACTGTTTTTCTTTACGGAAAAAACTACCAAAAGCTGAATAATAGAGATTTTTTACCGTGGGATGGCAAAACCACAGTTATTGTTTACTGGGGTATACCACACTTTTTTAAATAGAGATATTTGCGGCTGAACAGTGAGCGACACACTCAAACTGCTTTTTTTTTAGATACCAATGGCCCAAAACTGTAAATAGCACAGCGATTTGACCCATGGAACTGCGAAACCACACTGGGATGTCTGCCCTACACAAGACTATTTTCAACAGATATATTTTTCTGTCACAACAGTCAGGAGACACTACTGTTTTTCTTTACGGAAAAAAACGACCAAAAGCTGAATAATAGAGATTTTTTACCTTGGAATGGCAAAACCACAGTTATTGTTTACTGGGGTATACCACACTTTTTTAAATAGAGATATTTGCGGCTGAACAGTGAGCGACACACTCAAACTGTTTTTTTTTCAGATACCAAAGGCCAAAAACTGGATAGTACAGCGATTTGACCCGTGGAACTGCGAAACCACACTGGGATGTCGGGCCTACACAAGACTATTTTCAACAGATATATTTTTGTGTCACAACAGTCAGGAGACACTACTGTTTTTCTTTACGGAAAAAACTACCAAAAGCTGAATAATAGAGATTTTTTACCGTGGGATGGCAAAACCACAGTTATTGTTTACTGGGGTATACCACACTTTTTTAAATAGAGATATTTGCGGCTGAACAGTGAGCGACACACTCAAACTGCTTTTTTTTTAGATACCAAAGGCCAAAAACTGGATAGTACAGCGATTTGACCCGTGGAACTGCGAAACCACACTGGGATGTCGGGCCTACACAAGACTAATTTCAACAGATATATTTTTGTGTCACAACAGTCAGGAGACACTACTGTTTTTCTTTACGGAAAAAACTACCAAAAGCTGAATAATAGAGATTTTTTACCGTGGGATGGCAAAACCACAGTTATTGTTTACTGGGGTATACCACACCTTTTTAAATAGAGATATTTGCGGCTGAACAGTGAGCGACACACTCAGAATGCTTTTTTTTTAGATACCAAAGGCCCAAAACTGGATAGTACAGCGATTTGACCCGTGGAACTGCGAAACCACACTGGGATGTCGGGCCTACACAAGACTATTTTCAACAGATATATTTTTGTGTCACAACAGTCAGGAGACACTACTGTTTTTCTTTACGGAAAAAACTACCAAAAGCTGAATAATAGAGATTTTTTACTGTGGGATGGCAAAACCACAGTTATTGTTTACTAGGGTATACCACACTTTTTTAAATAGAGATATTTGCGGCTGAACAGTGAGCGACACACTCAAACTGCTTTTTTTTTAGATACCAATGGCCCAAATCTGGATAGCACAGCGATTTGACCCATGGAACTGCGAAACCACACTGGGATGTCGGCCCTACACAAGACTATTTTCAACAGATTTATTTTTGTGTCACAACAGTCAGGAGACACTACTGTTTTTCTTTACGGAAAAAAACTACCAAAAGCTGAATAATAGAGATTTTTTACCTTGGGATGGCAAAACCACAGTTATTGTTTACTGGGGTATACCACACTTTTTTAAATAGAGATATTTGCAGCTGAACAGTGAGCGACACACTCAAACTGCTTTTTTTTTAGATACCAAAGGCCAAAAACTGGATAGTACAGCGATTTGACCTGTGGAATTGCGAAACCACACTGGGATGTCGGGCCTACACAAGACTATTTTCAACAGATATATTTTTGTGTCACAACAGTCAGGAGACACTACTGTTTTTCTTTACGGAAAAAACTACCAAAAGCTGAATAATAGAGATTTTTTACCGTGGGATGGCAAAACTACAGTTATTGTTTACTGGGGTATACCACACTTTTTTAAATAGAGATATTTGCGGCTGAACAGTGAGCGACACACTCAAACTGCTTTTTTTTTAGATACCAAAGGCCAAAAACTGGATAGTACAGCGATTTGACCCGTGGAACTGCGAAACCACACTGGGATGTCGGGCCTACACAAGACTATTTTCAACAGATATATTTTTGTGTCACAACAGTCAGGAGACACTACTGTTTTTCTTTACGGAAAAAACTACCAAAAGCTGAATAATAGAGATTTTTTACCGTGGGATGGCAAAACCACAGTTATTGTTTACTGGGGTATACCACACTTTTTTAAATAGAGATATTTGCGGCTGAACAGTGAGCGACACACTCAGAATGCTTTTTTTTTAGATACCAAAGGCCCAAAACTGGATAGTACAGCGATTTGACCCGTGGAACTGCGAAACCACACTGGGATGTCGGGCCTACACAAGACTATTTTCAACTTATATATTTTTGTGTCACAACAGTCAGGAGACACTACTGTTTTTCTTTACGGAA
This sequence comes from Phyllobates terribilis, assembly GCF_046119375.1. Classification (NCBI taxonomy): domain Eukaryota; kingdom Metazoa; phylum Chordata; class Amphibia; order Anura; family Dendrobatidae; genus Phyllobates; species Phyllobates terribilis. The sequence continues at coordinate 257,884,903 of NW_027362764.1, forward strand.
AAAACTACCAAAAGCTGAATAATAGAGATTTTTTACTGTGGGATGGCAAAACCACAGTTATTGTTTACTAGGGTATACCACACATTTTTAAATAGAGATATTTGCGGCTGAACAGTGAGCGACACACTCAAACTGCTTTTTTTTTAGATACCAATGGCCCAAATCTGGATAGCACAGCGATTTGACCCATGGAACTGCGAAACCACACTGGGATGTCGGCCCTACACAAGACTATTTTCAACAGATATATTTTTGTGTCACAACAGTCAGGAGACACTACTGTTTTTCTTTACGGAAAAAAACTACCAAAAGCTGAATAATAGAGATTTTTTACCTTGGGATGGCAAAACCACAGTTATTGTTTACTGGGGTATACCACACTTTTTTAAATAGAGATATTTGCAGCTGAACAGTGAGCGACACACTCAAACTGCTTTTTTTTTAGATACCAAAGGCCAAAAACTGGATAGTACAGCGATTTGACCTGTGGAATTGCGAAACCACACTGGGATGTCGGGCCTACACAAGACTATTTTCAACAGATATATTTTTGTGTCACAACAGTCAGGAGACACTACTGTTTTTCTTTACGGAAAAAACTACCAAAAGCTGAATAATAGAGATTTTTTACCGTGGGATGGCAAAACCACAGTTATTGTTTACTGGGGTATACCACACTTTTTTAAATAGAGATATTTGCGGCTGAACAGTGAGCGACACACTCAAACTGCTTTTTTTTTAGATACCAAAGGCCCAAAACTGGATAGCACAGCGATTTGACCCATGGAACTGCGAAACTACACTGGGATGTCGGGCCTACACAAGACTATTTTCAACAGATATATTTTTGTGTCACAACAGTCAGGAGACACTACTGTTTTTCTTTACGGAAAAAACTACCAAAAGCTGAATAATAGAGATTTTTTAATGTGGGATGGCAAAACCACAGTTATTGTTTACTGGGGTATACCACACTTTTTTAAATAGAGATATTTGCGGCTGAACAGTGAGCGACACACCCAAACTGTTTTTTTTTCAGATACCAAAGGCCAAAAACTGGATAGTACAGCGATTTGACCCGTGGAACTGCGAAACCACACTGGGATGTCGGGCCTACACAAGACTATTTTCAACAGATATATTTTTGTGTCACAACAGTCAGGAGACACTACTGTTTTTCTTTACGGAAAATATACCAAAACCTGAATAATAGAGATTTTTTACCGTGGGATGGCAAAACCACAGTTATTGTTTACTGGGGTATACCACACTTTTTTAAATAGAGATATTTGCGGCTGAACAGTGAGCGACACACTCAAACTGCTTTTTTTTTAGATACCAAAGGCCCAAAACTGGATAGTACAGCGATTTGACCCGTGGAACTGCGAAACCACACTGGGATGTCGGGCCTACACAAGACTATTTTCAACAGATATATTTTTGTGTCACAACAGTCAGGAGACACTACTGTTTTTCTTTACGGAAAAAACTACCAAAAGCTGAATAATAGAGATTTTTTACCGTGGGATGGCAAAACCACAGTTATTGTTTACTGGGGTATACCACACTTTTTTAAATAGAGATATTTGCGGCTGAACAGTGAGCGACACACTCAAACTGCTTTTTTTTTAGATACCAATGGCCCAAAACTGTAAATAGCACAGCGATTTGACCCATGGAACTGCGAAACCACACTGGGATGTCTGCCCTACACAAGACTATTTTCAACAGATATATTTTTCTGTCACAACAGTCAGGAGACACTACTGTTTTTCTTTACGGAAAAAAACGACCAAAAGCTGAATAATAGAGATTTTTTACCTTGGAATGGCAAAACCACAGTTATTGTTTACTGGGGTATACCACACTTTTTTAAATAGAGATATTTGCGGCTGAACAGTGAGCGACACACTCAAACTGTTTTTTTTTCAGATACCAAAGGCCAAAAACTGGATAGTACAGCGATTTGACCCGTGGAACTGCGAAACCACACTGGGATGTCGGGCCTACACAAGACTATTTTCAACAGATATATTTTTGTGTCACAACAGTCAGGAGACACTACTGTTTTTCTTTACGGAAAATATACCAAAACCTGAATAATAGAGATTTTTTACCGTGGGATGGCAAAACCACAGTTATTGTTTACTGGGGTATACCACACTTTTTTAAATAGAGATATTTGCGGCTGAACAGTGAGCGACACACTCAAACTGCTTTTTTTTTAGATACCAAAGGCCCAAAACTGGATAGTACAGCGATTTGACCCGTGGAACTGCGAAACCACACTGGGATGTCGGGCCTACACAAGACTATTTTCAACAGATATATTTTTGTGTCACAACAGTCAGGAGACACTACTGTTTTTCTTTACGGAAAAAACTACCAAAAGCTGAATAATAGAGATTTTTTACCGTGGGATGGCAAAACCACAGTTATTGTTTACTGGGGTATACCACACTTTTTTAAATAGAGATATTTGCGGCTGAACAGTGAGCGACACACTCAAACTGCTTTTTTTTTAGATACCAATGGCCCAAAACTGGATAGCACAGCGATTTGACCCATGGAACTGCGAAACCACACTGGGATGTCTGCCCTACACAAGACTATGTTCAACAGATATATTTTTGTGTCACAACAGTCAGGAGACACTACTGTTTTTCTTTACGGAAAAAAACTACCAAAAGCTGAATAATAGAGATTTTTTACCTTGGAATGGCAAAACCACAGTTATTGTTTACTGGGGTATACCACACTTTTTTAAATAGAGATATTTGCGGCTGAACAGTGAGCGACACACTCAAACTGCTTTTTTTTTAGATACCAAAGGCCAAAAACTGGATAGTACAGCGATTTGACCCGTGGAACTGCGAAACCACACTGGGATGTCGGGCCTACACACGACTATTTTCAACAGATATATTTTTGTGTCACAACAGTCAGGAGACACTACTGTTTTTCTTTACGGAAAAAACTACCAAAAGATGAATAATAGAGATTTTTTACCGTGGGATGGCAAAACCACAGTTATTGTTTACTGGGGTATACCACACTTTTTTAAATAGAGATATTTGCGGCTGAACAGTGAGCGACACACTCAAACTGCTTTTTTTTTAGATACCAAAGGCCAAAAACTGGATAGTACAGCGATTTGACCCGTGGAACTGCGAAACCACACTGGGATGTCGGGCCTACACAAGACTATTTTCAACAGATATATTTTTGTGTCACAACAGTCAGGAGACACTACTGTTTTTCTTTACGGAAAATATACCAAAACCTGAATAATAGAGATTTTTTACCGTGGGATGGCAAAACCACAGTTATTGTTTACTGGGGTATACCACACTTTTTTAAATAGAGATATTTGCGGCTGAACAGTGAACGACACACTCAAACTGCTTTTTTTTTAGATACCAAAGGCCCAAAACTGGATAGTACAGCGATTTGACCCGTGGAACTGCGAAACCACACTGGGATGTCGGGCCTACACAAGACTATTTTCAACAGATATATTTTTGTGTCACAACAGTCAGGAGACACTACTGTTTTTCTTTACGGAAAAAACTACCAAAAGCTGAATAATAGAGATTTTTTACCGTGGGATGGCAAAACCACAGTTATTGTTTACTGGGGTATACCACACTTTTTTAAATAGAGATATTTGCGGCTGAACAGTGAGCGACACACTCAAACTGCTTTTTTTTTAGATACCAATGGCCCAAAACTGGATAGCACAGCGATTTGACCCGTGGAACTGCGAAACCACACTGGGATGTCTGCCCTACACAAGACTATTTTCAACAGATATATTTTTGTGTCACAACAGTCAGGAGACACTACTGTTTTTCTTTACGGAAAAAAACTACCAAAAGCTGAATAATAGAGATTTTTTACCTTGGAATGGCAAAACCACAGTTATTGTTTACTGGGGTATACCACACTTTTTTAAATAGAGATATTTGCGGCTGAACAGTGAGCGACACACTCAAACTGCTTTTTTTTTAGATACCAAAGGCCAAAAACTGGATAGTACAGCGATTTGACCCGTGGAACTGCGAAACCACACTGGGATGTCGGGCCTACACAAGACTATTTTCAACAGATATATTTTTGTGTCACAACAGTCAGGAGACACTACTGTTTTTCTTTACGGAAAAAACTACCAAAAGCTGAATAATAGAGATTTTTTACCGTGGGATGGCAAAACCACAGTTATTGTTTACTGGGGTATACCACACTTTTTTAAATAGAGATATTTGCGGCTGAACAGTGAGCGACACACTCAAACTGCTTTTTTTTTAGATACCAAAGGCCAAAAACTGGATAGTACAGCGATTTGACCCGTGGAACTGCGAAACCACACTGGGATGTCGGGCCTACACAAGACTATTTTCAACAGATATATTTTTGTGTCACAACAGTCAGGAGACACTACTGTTTTTCTTTACGGAAAAAACTACCAAAAGCTGAATAATAGAGATTTTTTACCGTGGGATGGCAAAACCACAGTTATTGTTTACTGGGGTATACCACACTTTTTTAAATAGAGATATTTGCGGCTGAACAGTGAGCGACACACTCAAACTGCTTTTTTTTTAGATACCAAAGGCCCAAAACTGGATAGCACAACGATTTGATCCATGGAACTGCGAAACCACACTGGGATGTCGGGCCTACACAAGATTATTTTCAACAGATATTATTTTGTCTCACAACAGTCAGGAGACACTACTGTTTTTCTTTACGGAAAAAAACTACTAAAAGCTGAATAATAGAGATTTTTTACCGTGGAATGGCAAAACCACAGTTATTGTTTACTGGGGTATACCACACTTTTTTAAATAGAGATATTTGCGGCTGAACAGTGAGCGACACACTCAAAATGCTTTTTTTTTAGATACCAAAGGCCCAAAACTGGATAGTACAGCGATTTGACCCGTGGAACTGCGAAACCACACTGGGATGTCGGGCCTACACAAGACTATTTTCAACAGATATATTTTTGTGTCACAACAGTCAGGAGACACTACTGTTTTTCTTTACGGAAAAAACTACCAAAAGCTGAATAATAGAGATTTTTTACTGTGGGATGGCAAAACCACAGTTATTGTTTACTAGGGTATACCACACTTTTTTAAATAGAGATATTTGCGGCTGAACAGTGAGCGACACACTCAAACTGCTTTTTTTTTAGATACCAAAGGCCCAAAACTGGATAGTACAGCGATTTGACCCGTGGAACTGCGAAACCACACTGGGATGTCGGGCCTACACAAGACTATTTTCAACAGATATATTTTTGTGTCACAACAGTCAGGAGACACTACTGTTTTTCTTTACGGAAAAAACTACCAAAAGCTGAATAATAGAGATTTTTTACCGTGGGATGGCAAAACCACAGTTATTGTTTACTGGGGTATACCACACTTTTTTAAATAGAGATATTTGCGGCTGAACAGTGAGCGACACACTCAAACTGCTTTTTTTTTAGATACCAAAGGCCAAAAACTGGATAGTACAGCGATTTGACCCGTGGAACTGCGAAACCACACTGGGATGTCGGGCCTACACAAGACTATTTTCAACAGATATATTTTTGTGTCACAACAGTCAGGAGACACTACTGTTTTTCTTTACGGAAAAAACTACCAAAAGCTGAATAATAGAGATTTTTTACCGTGGGATGGCAAAACCACAGTTATTGTTTACTGGGGTATACCACACTTTTTTAAATAGAGATATTTGCGGCTGAACAGTGAGCGACACACTCAAACTTCTTTTTTTTTAGATACCAAAGGCCCAAAACTGGATAGCACAACGATTTGATCCATGGAACTGCGAAACCACACTGGGATGTCGGGCCTACACAAGATTATTTTCAACAGATATTATTTTGTCTCACAACAGTCAGGAGACACTACTGTTTTTCTTTACGGAAAAAAACTACTAAAAGCTGAATAATAGAGATTTTTTACCGTGGAATGGCAAAACCACAGTTATTATTTACTGGGGTATACCACACTTTTTTAAATAGAGATATTTGCGGCTGAACAGTGAGCGACACACTCAAACTGCTTTTTTTTTAGATACCAATGGCCCAAATCTGGATAGCACAGCGATTTGACCCATGGAACTGCGAAACCACACTGGGATGTCGGCCCTACACAAGACTATTTTCAACAGATATATTTTTGTGTCACAACAGTCAGGAGACACTACTGTTTTTCTTTACGGAAAAAAACTACCAAAAGCTGAATAATAGAGATTTTTTACCTTGGGATGGCAAAACCACAGTTATTGTTTACTGGGGTATACCACACTTTTTTAAATAGAGATATTTGCAGCTGAACAGTGAGCGACACACTCAAACTGCTTTTTTTTTAGATACCAAAGGCCAAAAACTGGATAGTACAGCGATTTGACCTGTGGAATTGCGAAACCACACTGGGATGTCGGGCCTACACAAGACTATTTTCAACAGATATATTTTTGTGTCACAACAGTCAGGAGACACTACTGTTTTTCTTTACGGAAAAAACTACCAAAAGCTGAATAATAGAGATTTTTTACCTTGGGATGGCAAAACCACAGTTATTGTTTACTGGGGTATACCACACTTTTTTAAATAGAGATATTTGCGGCTGAACAGTGAGCGACACACTCAAACTGCTTTTTTTTTAGATACCAAAGGCCCAAAACTGGATAGCACAGCGATTTGACCCATGGAACTGCGAAACTACACTGGGATGTCGGGCCTACACAAGACTATTTTCAACAGATATATTTTTGTGTCACAACAGTCAGGAGACACTACTGTTTTTCTTTACGGAAAAAACTACCAAAAGCTGAATAATAGAGATTTTTTAATGTGGGATGGCAAAACCACAGTTATTGTTTACTGGGGTATACCACACTTTTTTAAATAGAGATATTTGCGGCTGAACAGTGAGCGACACACCCAAACTGTTTTTGTTTCAGATACCAAAGGCCAAAAACTGGATAGTACAGCGATTTGACCCGTGGAACTGCGAAACCACACTGGGATGTCGGGCCTACACAAGACTATTTTCAACAGATATATTTTTGTGTCACAACAGTCAGGAGACACTACTGTTTTTCTTTACGGAAAATATACCAAAACCTGAATAATAGAGATTTTTTACCGTGGGATGGCAAAACCACAGTTATTGTTTACTGGGGTATACCACACTTTTTTAAATAGAGATATTTGCGGCTGAACAGTGAGCGACACACTCAAACTGCTTTTTTTTTAGATACCAAAGGCCCAAAACTGGATAGTACAGCGATTTGACCCGTGGAACTGCGAAACCACACTGGGATGTCGGGCCTACACAAGACTATTTTCAACAGATATATTTTTGTGTCACAACAGTCAGGAGACACTACTGTTTTTCTTTACGGAAAAAACTACCAAAAGCTGAATAATAGAGATTTTTTACCGTGGGATGGCAAAACCACAGTTATTGTTTACTGGGGTATACCACACTTTTTTAAATAGAGATATTTGCGGCTGAACAGTGAGCGACACACTCAAACTGCTTTTTTTTTAGATACCAATGGCCCAAAACTGTAAATAGCACAGCGATTTGACCCATGGAACTGCGAAACCACACTGGGATGTCTGCCCTACACAAGACTATTTTCAACAGATATATTTTTCTGTCACAACAGTCAGGAGACACTACTGTTTTTCTTTACGGAAAAAAACGACCAAAAGCTGAATAATAGAGATTTTTTACCTTGGAATGGCAAAACCACAGTTATTGTTTACTGGGGTATACCACACTTTTTTAAATAGAGATATTTGCGGCTGAACAGTGAGCGACACACTCAAACTGCTTTTTTTTTAGATACCAAAGGCCAAAAACTGGATAGTACAGCGATTTGACCCGTGAAACTGCGAAACCACACTGGGATGTCGGGCCTACACAAGACTATTTTCAACAGATATATTTTTGTGTCACAACAGTCAGGAGACACTACTGTTTTTCTTTACGGAAAAAACTACCAAAAGCTGAATAATAGAGATTTTTTACCGTGGGATGGCAAAACCACAGTTATTGTTTACTGGGGTATACCACACTTTTTTAAATAGAGATATTTGCGGCTGAACAGTGAGCGACACACTCAAACTGCTTTTTTTTTAGATACCAAAGGCCCAAAACTGGATAGCACAACGATTTGATCCATGGAACTGCGAAACCACACTGGGATGTCGGGCCTACACAAGATTATTTTCAACAGATATTATTTTGTGTCACAACAGTCAGCAGACACTACTGTTTTTCCTTACGGAAAAAACTACCAAAAGCTGAATAATAGAGATTTTTTACCGTGGGATGGCAAAACCACAGTTATTGTTTACTGGGGTATACCACACTTTTTTAAATAGAGATATTTGCGACTGAACAGTGAGCGACACACTCAAACTGCTTTTTTTTTAGATACCAATGGCCCAAAACTGGATAGCACAGTGATTTGACCCATGGAACTGCGAAACCACACTGGGATGTCGGGCCTACACAAGACTATTTTCAACAGATATATTTTTGTCTCACAACAGTCAGGAGACACTACTGTTTTTCTTTACGGAAAAAAACTACCAAAAGCTGAATAATAGAGATTTTTTACCGTGGAATGGCAAAACCACAGTTATTGTTTACTGGGGTATACCACACTTTTTTAAATAGAGATATTTGCGGCTGAACAGTGAGCGACACACTCAAACTGCTTTTTTGTTAGATACCAAAGGCCCAAAACTGGATAGTACAGCGATTTGACCCGTGGAACTGCGAAACCACACTGGGATGTCGGGCCTACACAAAACTATTTTCAACAGATATATTTTTGTGTCACAACAGTCAGGAGACACTACTGTTTTTCTTTACGGAAAATATACCAAAACCTGAATAATAGAGATTTTTTACCGTGGGATGGCAAAACCACAGTTATTGTTTACTGGGGTATACCACACTTTTTTAAATAGAGATATTTGCGGCTGAACAGTGAGCAACACACTCAAACTGCTTTTTTTTTAGATACCAAAGGCCCAAATCTTAATAGTACAGCGATTTGACCCATGGAACTGCGAAACCACACTGGGATGTCGGGCCTACACAAGACTATTTTCAACAGATATATTTTTGTGTCACAACAGTCAGGAGACACTACTGTTTTTCTTTACGGAAAAAACTACCAAAAGCTGAACAATAGAGATTTTTTACCGTGGGATGGCAAAACCACAGTTATTGTTTACTGGGGTATACCACACTTTTTTAAATAGAGATATTTGCGGCTGAACAGTGAGCGACACACTCAAACTGCTTTTTTTTAGATACCAAAGGCCCAAAACTGGATAGTACAGCGATTTGACCCGTGGAACTACGAAACCACACTGGGATGTCGGGCCTACACAAGACTATTTTCAACAGATATATTTTTGTGTCACAACAGTCAGGAGACACTACTGTTTTTCTTTACGGAAAATATACCAAAACCTGAATAATAGAGATTTTTTACCGTGGGATGGCAAAACCACAGTTAGTTTTTACTGTGGTATACCAGACTTTTTTAAATATATAGATTTGCGGCTGAACAGTGAGCAACACACTCAAACAGTTTTTTTTTTTTAGATACAAATGGCCCAAAATGGATAATACGGAGGTTTGAACCGTGGAAGTGCAAAACAACACTTCTGTTTCTCTAGACTACACCAGACTATTTTCAACAGTTATATTTGTGTCTGAAAAATCAGAGACACGCTTTTTTTTGTGGGGGGTCACCAAAAGGTTAATAAGACGGTATTTGTACAGTGTGAAGGAGGAAAAAAAAACGAGGATTTAGATGAAAAAAAAAGGATTTTTCATGGCCCCCGACACCTGGTGCTTAGTCTAGCAATTTCAGCAACAGGAGCACACAGGACTGTAATACAGCGTTTGCTGGTATAACCACTGTGTCTCCTATACAGCCTGCCTGGTATCTGGGATGGATATTAGTCCTGAAAAGGACTGTTTGTTTGTTCTGGCAGCCTTTGCAGACCCTACACTAACTATTTCGCAGTTTATATCTCTCCCTAAATCAGCAGCGCTGTCCCTTCATTGTCTAATCCGGAGCAACTGTGTCCAAGATGGCGGTGCCCGGTTTTAAATACTCGAGGTGACGCTGTGCGGCCAGCCAATCACTGTAATGCCCACAACCAACATCGCTGCAGAATTACAGTGACTGGCTGGCAATCCCTGCATGTTCATTGGCTCTGGAAAGAGCGCCAAACATGCAGGGCGGAGACCCGAGCTCCCGCCCCAGTAACCCGGAAATGCTCGGTGCTCGCCGAACATCCCGAGTAGCGTGATGCTCGGGCGAGTACCGAGCAGTGTCGAGCATGTTCGCTCCACACTAATGATTACCCTTGAGATACCATTGTATAAATCCATATACACACTTCAATCATTACATTAAAACCAGGTGACTTGAATAACATTGAACAGCTACTGTAACACAAATTGCTGAATAAGTTAATGCTTTTAAAGAAAGCTTTCAAAACTCACAGTGCATCAAAGCTTGTAACTTATAGGACCATTTAACAGCCGGCCATTTGGCATGTCCATGCTGATCCCAGTCCATTGCTAAAAGTGCCTACAATGGGAATAAAGGCATTTGAAGTAGATCACAGAGAATGTTCTGATGGGTGGGGTGGTTACTTTGATATGCATCGCCTATCTAACCATTATTGTGGGCAAGTATACCCTTCATGGCAACAATATTTCCTAATAGTATTAACCTCTTTCAGAAGAATAATGTGCCCAGTAGAAATGTTCAGTAAAGAAAATGAAAAAGTGATCAAGGCACCGACATGTTCATGAAATTCTGAAGATCTCAATCGGAAGAGTTTGACAAGTGACATGCACCTCCATGTGTCTAAAGTCAAGTCTTACTCCAGATTTTTGGCCTACAGAACACCACAGCCCATCATGAATTAGTTGAGCTATGGCATCACAACCCCATCCTGCCCCAGCTCTGCCCATTCTGGCTGACCTGAGAGAAACTGGGGTGAAAGCGCCAAAAATTTAAAAATTTTGTCGCAATTCCGAGTTGTACCAAATTTTGCGACTCATCAAAGCAATTTACAACAGAATTCAGGCAAAACTTATTTGATATTAATGAAGCCATATTATCATAGTGTATTTCAATAGTACACTTATTATTAGGCTGTGTTCATCTAGAGTAGTCGTTTAAAACTCTATGATTAAGTTAGTGATGTGTTTGGAGGGGGGATTGTAGAAAGAGCAGTTGAATTATTTCTGTGAGATACTTTCATATTTCTTTCATAGATACATCTGGTGTTCTATTCAGAATTTCCTTTCATTATTCATTTAAAATATCTGCTAGTTTATCCACTAAAATATGTTTATATTACTAAGACTTTTAGTAGATAACACAGTTTCAAAAGATAAAGTGTTAAGTTTAAATGGTTTAGTTTCCTGCAGAAATAAAAACCTTACAGATGAACAAAGAAGAGTCAAAGAAACAGGAGCTTCCCCATTCCTCTAAGGTTTAATTGAATGTTATTTTTCCCCCTAGTGAGGCTATTTGTGAGATTGCCTCTCTGCACGGCTCCACTGAGCACTTGCAGATAAATAAATAATGATCAACTGCTAAATGTGCTCCCCTGACCCTGAATGAGAAGCAGAGGTCACCACATAGGGTTTCCTAATGTTCCTTCTTTGACCCAGAATTTCATGTAACAATTGTACAGCTGTTGTTTCTACCAGTCAATCCAAGATTATAATTAAATAAAAATCAGCATTAAAATTATTTTTAAGCAAATATATTTTCAAAGGAAGAATGCTTTTAAATTTGCATACTTTTTTGTGATCATATTATTCCACTCACGGATTTTTGGTTTTGTAAACTATATATATATACTAGCCCTGCTCCAACTTTATGGTTTCAGAAATATCACTACAAATTATAGAAGATTTATCATTCTATCTTATTGCACTGCCTACTTCTCAAGGTTTTGATCTGATCATAGCTCCTAGGTCAGACTAACCAGCCAGAGTACCAGTAAATTGTTTGATGGATCTGACTTAATATTGGGCCTTAAAGCCAATCTCTTGCCACTGAGGTCTACTTCCTATGAGTTGATTAGAAGCAATAATTCCAACATTACAACATGTTACCTATCTCCAGAACAGGCAACAGTTTGATGGTTCATGGGGGTCCTACCACTGGGATCCATATTGATCCAGAGAAAAGGGCCCTGACAGGCCATATTGGAAGAGAGAAGTTGCTCGGCATGTGCGGCCAATACTTCATTCATTGTCTTTCGGAGAGCTGGAAAAAGCTGAGAACTGTTCTCTATTATCTCTCAAAATCTCATAGATAATGAATGGATCAGAGGCAGAGCAAGGACAGCCACTGCTCTCTTCTGAAGGGGAATTTCATGGCCCTTTTCCCTGGAGCTTCATTCTGACAAGAGATTATAAAGCCATGTTCTTGGGATCTGTGAATGTCCCAGTGGATGGACTCATGATCGCAAAGTTATCATCTATCCTTTTGGATGTTTGATAACTTGAAGTATTTGGAATAGCCCTTTAACCCCTTTACCCCTGAACACTGTTTGCATGTTAATAGCCAGGCCAATTTTTACAATTCTGACCAGTGTCAATTTTTGAGGTAATAACGCTTCAACGGATCCCACTAATTATGAGATTGTTTTTTCTTGACATATTGTACTTCATGATAGTGGTAAAAATTTATTTGATGAGTGGCGTTTATTTGTGAAAAAATCGGAAATTTGGCAATTTTCAAACTTTGAATTTTCATGCCCTTAAATCAGAGAGATATGTCACACAAAATAATAAATCAATAACATTTGCCACATGTCTACTTTACATCAGCATAATTTTGGAACCAAGTTATAAGAGTTGAAATTGACCAGCGATTTCTAATTTTTCCAAGAAAATTTACAAAACCATTTTTTAGGGACCACATAACATTTGAAGTGACTTTGAGGGGCTTTTATTACAGAAAAAAAAACAAAAGTGACACCATTATAAAATCTGTGCCCCACAAGGTGCTTAAAACCCCATTCAATAAGTTTTTTAACCCTTCAGGTGCTTCACAGGAATTTTTGGAATGTGGAAGAAAACAATGAACATTTAACTTTTTTCACAAAAATGTTACTTTTGACAACATTTTTTTGTTTTCACAAGGGTAACAGGAAAAATAGACCACCAAATTTGTTGTGCAATTTTTCCTGAGCATGCCGATGCCCCATTTGTGGCAGAAAACCATTGTTTGGGTGCACAGTATGTCTTGGAAGGGAGGGAGCGCAATTTGACTTTTTGAATGTAAAATTTGCTTGAAAAATTAGCTGACGCCATGTCGCATTTGGGGAGCCCCTGATGTGCCTAAACAGTGTAAACCCCCAGAAGTGACTCCATTTTGGAAACTAGATCCCTCAGGGAACTTATCTAGATGTGTGGTGAGCACCTTGTACCACCAGGTGCTTCAGAGAAGCTTATAACATTGAGCCTTAAAAATAAAATTTTCACATTTTTCCCACAAAAATGTTTTTCAGCCCAAAATTTTGCATTTTCATAAGGGTAACAGGTGAAATTCCACCATACCATTTGTTGTGAAATTTCTCCTAAGTAAGTAAGCTGATACCCCATATGTGGGGGAAAACCACTGTTGGGCGCACCGCAGGGCTCGGAAGTGAAGAAGTGCCATTTGACTTTCGAAATGTAAAATTTGCTTGAATAATTAGCGGACGCCATGTCGAGTTTGGAGAGCCCCTGATGTGTCCAAACAGTGGAAACCCCCCACAAGTGACCCAATTTTGGAAACTAGATCCCTCAAGGAATTTATTTAGATGTGTGGTGAGCACCTTGAACCCACAAGTGCTTCACATGAATTTTACAACGTGGATCTGTAAAAATGAAAAAAATATATTTTTCCCACAAAAATGTTGTTTTAGCCCCCAATATTTTCATTTTCACAAGGCTAGCAAGGAGAAAATGGACCCCAAAATTTGTTGTGCAATTTCTCCTGTGTATGCCGATACCCCATATGTGGTCGAAATCTACTTTTGAGGCACAGTGCAAAGCTCAGAAGGGAAGAAGCGTCATATTTGAGTTCATATTTTTCTGGGCTGGCTTTACGGTTCAATGTCAAATTGGCAGATCTCCTAAAGTGCCTAAACAGCAGAACTCCCCATAAGAGACCCCATTTTACACACTACACCTCTCAATGAATTCATCTAGGGGTGCAATGAGCATGTTGACACCACATGTGCCACACTGAATTTTACACCATTGGGTGGTGAAGAAAAAATAATTACACTTTTACCATCAAAGTTTTGTTTTAGCCCCAGATTTCCCATTTTCACACTGGCAAATGGGTAAAAATGGCACCAAAATTGGTCATGCAAGTGTAGAAATATCCCATATGTGGCTGTACAGTACTGCTTAGCCACAATGTGAGACTCGGGAAGGACAGAGCGCCATTTGCCTCCTGGAGTGCAGATTTTCCTAGAATAGTATGCAGATTCCATATACAGAGACCCTAGGTGCTAGAAGAGAAGAATCCCCCCTCAAGTGACTCCATTTTGGAAATTATACCTCTTTGGGAATTTATCTACAGGTGTGGTGAGGATTTTAACTAGATTGATGTTTTCCAGAAACAAGCAGCAGTGGATGTTGCTAAATGAAAATTGCAAACTGCCGTTGTAGTGACCAGTACGTTATGCCCAGCTCATGCTTCTGGAGACATGCACCCATAAATTAGGCAGACTCTCATTGCTACAGAAATGCCAAACATGGATGCTAACTGTGGTTTAGGCACACTGTAGGGCTCAAAAGGGAGGTGAGCATTTGTATTTGGGGGTATTTGCTGAATTTCTTTTCAGAGGCAAGGGCCATTTTGCTTTTCCCGAGCCTTTGTGCTACCAGTAATGTGGAAGCCCCCAACATTTCCGTTAATAGATAATGTACCTGAGTGGGGACTTGCTTTTTTTGTGGATGGAGTCAAAGCTTTTATTGTGATCGAAAAGATTATGTAAAATATTACCATTTATCCTGTGCTCTACGCTGAGCACTGATATCGGGAAATCTCCAAGTGATGTAATTCACATGAAACCCCCAAGGGTTCCATTCACTATAATGAGGCAGCAGAGTTACTCTGGACTCAATCTGGCCTCTGTTTAGCTGTGTCCTTTTATTCAGAGGTTCACAAAACTGTGGCTTACGGCACTTTTATGCATACCTAATAAAAAGACAGATACCGTGAGATCACAGACCAGACGGCATCCACGGTGCCTCCATCTGCCTCATTACAGGGAATATTCCGCCGGGGGTTCTGTCTGAATCACGTATTTCAATGATTTACATGGAAACCGCAGTGTAAGCTCTCAGCGCAGACTGCAGGATAAATGTAAGTCGAGCCATACTGCGATCTTTGGGAGGCAGAATGAACAAATCAGCAGCAGGTGAAGAATTGGTTTTATTTATTTTTTATGGGCACTGCTCCTGGCACTTAGTGTCGGGTGTCAGCTGTCAGAAATAGCTGACACCCGGCGGCGATCACCCGTGCACAGCCTTGCAAAATCTCTGAGATGTATCCATATGTCCCTGGTCAGTAAGTGCCAGGGCACAGGGACGTATGGATACTTCTCACATCCAAAAGGGGTTAAATATAACCTATACAGTGGTGTGAAAAAAGTGTTTGCCCCCTTCCAGATGTCTTATTCTTTTGCATGTTTGTCACACTTAAATGTTTCAGATCACAAAATAAATGTAAATATTATACAAAAATAACAGAAGTAACACAAAATGCAGTTTTTAAATGAAGGTCTTTATTAATAAGGGAAAAATAAATCCAAACCTACAGGGCCCTGTGTGAAAAAGTGGTTGCCCCCTAAACCTAATAACTGCCACCTTTAGCCTGAATATATTGACCTTTGTCAATTCACAACATTTTACAAAATATCTTGAGATTTACTTCAGATTCTACAAAAAGTTGCCATTATCACCAAATATGACTTTTCTACCACTGTAAGAATTTCAGAGCAGGACATTTTTATAGAGCATCAATCATTAGGAAACATATGTTTCTTTCTTTCCATAAGGTGTCCTGTTATAGGGGGAAAACTGTAAGCGGTTCTTGCTTGGTTAGATTTGTATTAATCTCTTATTACTTATAGATCATTTTGTTGTACTGAAGCACAAATGGATGATTCATATTATATAACATGACTATAACTATTTTTTTTTCTATTCTCTTCCTGTGCACATCCAGTTTTAGCACAGTTCGCATGTGCTATGTTTGTGACAGTGGGCTTTGTGGTGCCTTAGGG
Organism: Phyllobates terribilis; assembly: GCF_046119375.1. NCBI lineage: Eukaryota > Metazoa > Chordata > Amphibia > Anura > Dendrobatidae > Phyllobates > Phyllobates terribilis. The sequence continues at coordinate 257,901,287 of NW_027362764.1, forward strand.
CGCATGTGCAGTGACCTTGCAACTCGCAATTGCTGGGCGGCATGATCATCTTTTATGGCATTGAGCGATCTGGGATCTCTGGGATTCCTAGCACATATGTGTACAGTATCTCATTGAAAATACACTGGAGTAGCTGAATGCTGATCACCACTGGTGTCCTGACAGTCATCCTACAGACTTACTCTGTATCTCCCACTGAGAGTGGTACTGGTGAGATCTATGTAGCTCATGGTATTTGCATATATAACAAGTACTTAGCTACCTTGTACCCTTGATGAAGCCAGGGTCAGTGACAAAATGCCCACTAACTCATCTAACCCTTGAATGACAATACCTTGCATGACCTTGGGTATTTACTTTCTACTCAGTCTTTTTGGTTTATGATGTTACATTAAGGTTTTGGTTAGAGGTACAGTTAGGTCCATATGTATTTGGACAGAGACAACATTTTTCTAATTTTGGTTCTAGACATTACCACAATGAATTTTAAACAAAACAATTCAGATGCAGTTGAAGTTCAGACTTTCAGCTTTCATTTGAGGGTATCCACATTAAAATTGGATGAAGGGTTTAGGAGTTTCAGATCCTTAACATGTGCCACCCTGTTTTTAAAGGGACCAAAAGTAATTGGACAGATTAAATAATTGCAAATAAAATGTTCATTTCTAGTACTTGGTTGAAATCTCTTTGTTGGCAATGACTGCCTGAAGTCTTGAACTCATGGACATCACCAGACTCTGTGTTTCCTCCTTTTTGATGCTCTGCCAGGCCTTCACTGCGGTGGTTTTGAGTTGCTGTTTGTTTGTGGGCCTTTCTGTTTGAAGTTTAGTCTTTAACAAGGGAAATGCATGCTCAATTGGGTTGAGATCAGGTGACTGACTTGGCCATTCAAGAATATTCCACTTCTTTGCTTTAATAAACTCCTGGGTTGCTTTGGATTTATGTTTTGGGTCATTGTCCATCTGTAGTATGAAACCACGACCATTCAGGTTGGCTACATTTGGCTGGATCTGAGCACACAGTATGGCTCTGAATACATCAGAATTCATTCGACTGCTTCTGTCCTGTGTCACATCATCAATAAACACTAGTGACCCAGTGCCACTGGCAGCCATGCATGCCCAAGCCATCACACTGCCTCCGCTGTGTTTTGCAGATGATGTGGTATGCTTTGGATCATGAGCTGGTAGAGGTTGAGCTTGGTTTCATCTGTCCAAAGAATGTTCTTCCAGAACTGTGTTGGCTTTTTTAGATGTTTTTTAGCAAAGTCAAGTCTAGCCTTTTTATTCTTGATGCTTATGAGTGGCTTGCACCGTGCAGTGAACCCTTTGTATTTACTTTCATGCAGTCTTCTCTTTATGGTAGATTTGGATATTGATACGCCTACCTCCTGGAGAGTGTTGTTCACTTGGTTGGCTGTTGTGAAGGGGTTTCTCTTCAACGTGGAAATTATTCTGTGATCATCCACCAATGTTGTCTTCCGTGGGCGCCCAGGTCTTTTTGCATTGATGAGTTCACCAGTGCTTTCTTTTTTTCTCAGGATGCACCAAACTGTAGAATTTGCCACTCCTAATATTGTAGCAGTTTCTCGGATGGGTTTTTTCTGTTTTTGCAGCTTAAGTATGGCTTGATTCACCTGCATGGAGAGCTCCTTTGACCGCATGTTTACTTCACAGCAAAATCTTACAAATACAAGCACTACACCTCAAATCAACTCCAGGCTTTTTATCTGCTTAATTGAGAATGACATAACGAAGGGATTGCCCACACCTGTCCATGAAATAGCCTTGAAGTCAATTGTCCAATTACTTTTGGTCCCTTTAAAAACAGGATGGCACATGTGAAGAGCTGAAACTCCTAAACCCTTCATCCAATTTTAATGTGGATACCCTCAAATGAAAGCTGAAAGTCTGAACTTCAACTGCATCTGAATTGTTTTGTTTGAAATTCATTGTGGTAATGTCTAGAACCAAAATTAGAAAAATGTTGTCTTTCTCAAAATATATATGGACCTAACTGTACTTCTTGATTACTTTGCATATAACATGCTAACCAACATTGAATTGTATATATCATTGTCATTGAATTGTCTATACCTCATATTTATCTGGGGATTTTTTTAATTTACTTAAGCATTTATACGGATAAAGAAATTCTTAAACTGGAAAGGGGAAAACTATTGATGCCTTAAAATAATTACTTCTGATTGGTGACAGACTGTCTTTTTAAGATAGAAATAAAATGTTTATTTTTTAACACTTTTGCTTTTACTGAGTCACTGCATGTGTATTTTTAATAGCGTACTTGCATATGCTTATGGAAATGAAGAACTTTATGTTAATTTACCAAGTTAACCCTTTATACATCTTACAATTTATATCTTTTAATATAACGTTCATATTCTCTTTGCTGTCTATCTTATGCTACAGTATTTTTTTGCTTTGTTTTATTTCTACAGTAAAGATCTAAAAAAAAACATTCCACTATGACTTATTCCTGTAAGGCATATATATATGTAACAAAATGGATGGTGACCTCAGTTATGCATTTTCTAATATAACAATTCAGCAGCAAAGTATAGAATAACAATTACATTTATGTTCATGAAAGGTAAAAATTAAGATTTCATTTCATGTGTACCTTCTTCTACCTATGTATCACCCTTTCTTCTGTACTATTATTTTTTATAATTTTCATCCTGCATTCATTTCTTTATTATTTAATCTATCTATCTATCTATCTATCTATCTATCTATCTATCTATCTATCTATTTATCTATCTATCTATCTATCGACCGATCGATCCATTATATATATATGTATATATAGATAGATATTATATACATAAATATATAGATAGATATATACATATATATAAAATCACTTCTTTACTTTCATTTGATTTAGTTATTTATATTTTTTTCAAAATGTATATTTGGAATCACATCTATAAATTAATAATTACTTTTAGAAGCATGTATCCTAAATGGGAGTAAACCTTAATATAAATTCTGACATGTAAGACAAGTCCCAGATTCCTAGCTTTTTTTTGATAAAACAATAATAATTTGAACTGAAAACATAAAAACTATTCACACGTACACTCAAGAGATAAATGGGCTCAGCCCTTGAAACAACAACAAGTGACAAACGAATAGCTGCAATTTTAGTGCATTTGTTTTTATAACCTCTGCAATATCTGAAATTGTGTTGCTGTTTTAGCCTTCTAGATAAACATTTCAGATGTCCGACAACTGAAGCATTATTTATACAGAAGAGAAGTGAACACGTTATTAATAATAAATAATAATGATTAATTCTAAATGACTCCTTCTTTATTATGTCTTACTACCATACCACACAAGGATTTAAAAATAATCAGGCTTAAAAAGATGCATATTTATGAAGATATATATATATAAAAATATATATATATATATATAAATATATATACATATATATATATATATATACAGTGTAGGAAAATAAGCATTTGATACACTGACGATATTGTAAATTTTCCCATCTACAAAGAATGGAGAGGTCTGTAATTTTTATCATAGGTGCACTTCAACTGTGACAGACAGAATCTTTAAAAAAATCCAGAAAATTACATTGAATGATTTTTACATAATTAATTTTATATTGCATGAAATAAGTATTTGATGCAATAGAAAAACAGAACTTAATATTTGATATTGAAAGCTTTGTTTGCAATTACAGAGGTCAGACGTTTCCTGTAGTTCTTGATCAAGTTTGCATACACTGCAGCAGGGATTTTAGCGCACTCCTCCATGCAGACCTTCTCCAGGTCTTTCAGGTTTCGGGACTGTCGCTGGGCGACATTGAGTTTCAGCTCCCTCCAAAGATTTTCTGTTGGGTTCAAGTCTGGAGACTGGCTAGACCACTCCAGGATCTTGAAATGCTTCTTAAGGAGTCACTCTTTAGTTGCCTTGGCTATGTGTTTTGGATCATTATCATGCTGGAAGACGCAGCCATGACATATCTTCAATGCTCTTACTGAGGGAAGGAGGTTGTTGGCCAAATTCTCGCAATACATGATCCCATCCATCCTTCCTTCAATACGGTACAGTCGTGCACCTCCAAAGTATGATGTTTCCGCCACCATACTTCAGGGTTGGGACGGTGTTCTTGGGGTTTTACTCATCTTTCTGCTTCCTCCAAACACGACGAGTAGAAGTTGATACCAAAAAGTTGTATTTTGGTCTCATATTACCACAAGACCTTCTCCCATGACTCTTCTGGATCATTCAGATGGTCATTGGCAAACTTCAAATGGGCCTGGACATGTTCTGGCGTGAGCAGATGGACCTTGCATGCCCTTCAGGATTTTAATCCATGACGGTGCAGTGTGTTGCTAATGGTAATGTTTGAGATTGTGGTCTCAGCTCTCTTCAGGTCATTGACCAGGTCCTCCAGTGTAGTTCTGGGCTGATTCCTGACCTTTCTCATAACCATCCTTACCCCACGAGGCGAGATCTTGCATGGAGCCCCAGCCCGAGGAAAATTGACAGTCATTTTGTGTTTGTTCCATTTTCTAATAATTGTGCCAACAGTTGTTGCCTTTTCACCAAGCTGCTTGCCTATTGTCCTGTAGCTCATCCCACCCTTGTGCAGGTCTGCAATTTTGTCCCTGATGTCCTTAGACAGCTCTTTGGTCTTGGCCATGGTGGAGAGGTTGGAGTGTGATTGAGTGTGTGGACAAGTGTCTTTTATACAGGTAATGAGTTCAAACAGGTGCAATTAATACAGGTAATGAGTGCAGAGTAGGAGGTCTTTTTAAAGGAAAACTAACAAGTCTGTGAGAGACAGATTTCTTGCTGGTTGGTAGGTGATCAAATGCTTGTTTCATGTAATAAAATGCCATTAAAAAAATGTAAAAATCATACAATGTGATTTTCTGATATTTATTTTTAGATTATGTCTTTCACAGTTAAAATGTATTGTAAGGTAGCGCTAATGATCATGTTGAGGGACACTCACTTCACCGGGTCAATTAAAGCACACATGCAACGCTTTCCGGTAATCTACAGTCCAGCAGTTTATTACACATCATAAACTGCCTATAACATAGTCCATTTCAGTGGCTCGCAGGCATGTTACACATGTAATATCCTAGAGCCTTTTCAGTGGCAGATATGCCCACTTGGCTCCAGATACAGCCTTCAGCAAGGTAACAATATCAATGTCCATATCAAGCACCGTTTTTACCTTTGCCGGGTCTAGCAGCTTCTATCAGCTCTGTTCTGCCACAGCTGTGGTTTAAAGCTCCCCAGACGTGTCCAGGTCACGTGCCTTCCAGGATCAACAGTGTCCCAGACACAGGGATCAAGCCTCTTGCCTACCAAGGCTACTGGTGTTCCAGACACAGGGATCAGGCCTCTTGCCTTCCAAGGCTACTGGTGTCCCAGACACAGGGACCAGGCTTCTCTACTGTTTCAAAAACCACCAGGATTTAGATATCCTTCTGTGCGCACAGGACCTGTGATGATGTCACAGTCATGTGATCAGTCACCTGAAGGGGAGGTATGTGGTCAGCCCGAACACACCCCCTGGACATTTTAATAATGCAGCAAGCCGCTGCATTACATATCCCCCCCTCTGTTCAAACTTGTGGGGTTGAACACATAATATTCACAATCACATTATAACCCACAGTTCATACAGAGACTTTGTACTTGACATTTGCGCTGCTCAGCCCCTAGAACATTAGTCATCAACATTAGCCCATTCCTTAGGGACCTACCATCCGTCATTGTCTCCAACTTCGTCAAGTCACATTTCCTAGTCGTAACCTTGTCAGACCTCCCCCGCTCCCAGCGGTCAATACAGCAGTGCGACTCACTTGCGCTTGTATATAAGGTCCGGTCCGACTCCATACTGTCTCGTACTCTATTGGCACGTTTGCATGGGCCTCTCAGACCTGAGTTACTGGAGGTCTCACTACCTCTAAACCCACACCCACTACCCTCAGGACATCCTGAAAGGTCTCTTACTTCTGCTGTAGCTGTCCTATTATTTGGAGGGCCCTTTCTCTGTCTGGTCTCACAATTTATAGATGGCAGCCATCTTCTGCTGCTCAGGCGACGCTGTCTTTCTATTTGTAGTCTGGCGAGATTCAACTATTCTACCTCTCGCAGGTAGGTCACTCGGTACTCCTTCAGCATTAGTATATATGCAAGATTTTCTTCCCGTGCCTACAGCAGAGAATGACACCATGCCGTCCTCATCCGGTATCCAGTCCTGATGATCACGTGGACTGCTTACTTTTATCACACCAGACTTCTTTACCATCATTTGCATGGTTCGGCCATTTCTCCCAATGAGCTTTCTTACCAGAGCATGAGGTACCCACATGACTTCTTTCCGCAGACTTCGAGCTTTTCTCATAAGCTCCAGTTGTCTAATGGCTTGTTCCATCTTCAACTGGACAAACCTCTTCGTGCGAGCACATCGCTAGTGCATGTCACTTAGGATAGCCACCCTCTTCACTGTGACTTCGGTTGTGGACAGGACCACCAGCTGTTTAGCTTCTGAGGTCGAGTACACCTTGCAGGCTCCCACAGCCTTCTTAAACTCTTCATGCACGGACTCGCTGGTGCATTCTTCTCTCAAATCTTCGGGTATATCTATGAGGCACTTGTATCGAGAAGTTTCTGTCTCACCAGTGGTCTCCAAACGACCATCTGGCTCAGGATTCAGGGACAACTGACTTTCAGCTTCTTCACCCTGTATGATTCCCCTGAGCAGACTCATGGCTATGAACTTAAGAATTCTCCTCAGGTCCACCTTCTCATGGTATAAAGGATTAAGCGCACCTTCTTTGCCCTTTTCCTTCTCCAAGGCGGCCTCGTTCACTGATTGGTACTTTGCCAGGCGACCTTTGAGCTCAAAAACTTCTTCCTCTAGCTCAGCTACTCGCCTCTCAGCAGCCCATCTCTGAAGCTCTTCCTGCTTCAACTGCTCCTTTATCAGTAGAGTTCTCTCAGACCTCTCTGTCTCCAATGCGCCCTCTCGGCTCTCGACAGCCAGTCTCTCAAGCTTCTCTTGCTTCAAATGGAGTTGTAGCATCTCCTTGAGCTCCTTGATCTCGGCTCTTACATCCACCGAATCATCCCAGCTTGCATTATTCGAGGTGGTATTTACTTCATACCTCCCTTCTCCAGTGGCAAACTCCTGACCCTGGTCTGTGGCTTCTCTGATCGACTCCTCCAATTTTTTCCGTTCAGCCTCCATCCTGCAGATTCTATCCTTAAGGCACTAGGGTTGAGCGAGTATGCTCTGTCCGAGTATGCTCGGGCCGAGCTCCGAGTATTTACAGCTGCTCGGTGATAAGGTTAAATCGCTCCTGTGAGCATGATTTGCAACTGTTTGACAGCTTTATTACATGTGAGGAATGTGTAAGAAATAGACATTCCTCACATGTAATAAAGCTGTCAAACAGTTGCAAATCATGCACACGGGAGCGATTTAACCTTATCACCAAGCAGCTGTAAATACTCGAAGCTCGGCCCGAGCATACTCGGCGAATGGGTTAATAGAACATACTCTCTCAACACTACAAGGCACGTCTCTGCCCTCTGGAGATCATCACAGAACGTCTGCAGCTCCTTCACCTGAGCTTCTAGTCCCGGGATCATCATTCTCATCATGGGTGTCCTGTAGAGTGGTCTCAATCACTTGGCGCATGTGCTTTGCATCAGCCTTTTCATCCTCTAGTTTTTTCTTAACCTTGAGGAGATCCTCATAGTCTCTCTTGGTTTGTTGCAGTTCCCTATTGAATTTTTCACGCATCTTTTCTGCCTCCCAGTCGTGACCAGACACTTCATCTTTTAATGCCCCTTTCAGGGCGGATAGCTCCCGGTCTCGCTGGTACAAAGAGTCCTCCAGCCGCTCCTTCTCCTGCATTAGAGGCTTTACTTGGTCCTGGAATTGCTGCAGCTCCCTCATGAGTTCACCATGCTCCTTCTTGGATTCACACAGCTACCGGTTGAACTGTTCGCGCAGTCGTTCTAGGTCTTGATCACGTCCAGAAACTTCATCCTGCAGCGCCCCTTTTAAATTAGATAGCTCCCTATCCCTCTGGTGTAGACACTCATCCAGCCTTTGCTTCTTCTGCATCAGCTGCTTCACCTGCTCCTGAAATCTCTGCACGTCCTTTCTTGAGACTTCTGCTTCTTCTGCATCCACAGAGCCTTTCTTCACTTGGTGCAGCTCTAACTGTACCAGGGAGAAACTATCTTTCATCTCGTACAGCTCATCTTCAAACACCGCTTTGTCAAACTTCAACTGAACAACCTCCTCTTTGGTTCTGCGGAGGTCCTCTTTATTTTTCTGGAACATTTCCTTCCATTTGTTGATTTCCTTGCTGCTTTCCTCCAGTTCTCGCTGCAAGTTTCTTACAACGTGGTTTATTTTCTGCCGTTCAAACTCCAGGTTCAGCTGGTCCTGGGACAAGTTCTCCATGTTTTTCCTTAGTTGCTGCACGTCACTCTGATACTGCTGCCTGACAGGCTCCAGCCCTTGGTCAGGATTGGCCACCTCCGCTTTCAGGGCTGTTGGGTCCTGATCCTTCTGTCTCAGTAGATCATCCTGCTTGTAACAAATCTGCAGAACTGCATCCAACTCTTCCTCCTGATCTTCTTTGTTGTCTGATACTGTACCGGAGGTTGCTACTGGCAACGTCACCTCCTCTTCCATCCTGATCTCCTCTGCTTCTAAAGTAGGACCCACACCTGGAATAAAGGCAGACAGCATGGCATTTTCTTTATTTACCCTTTCAGCAAAGGCTACAGGAGCAACTTTTTTGTGGCCCTTGCGCCTTCGACGACGAGAGGGGGACTTTCTCACCTCGTTTAGCTCCTCCTGATGAACTCACTTTCTACTTTCGTAGTGTCACCTTCAGCTGTGGGGTCTGTGTCACTTCCATGGTGTTATGGACCAACATGTCACCTCCTGCTTTGATGTCAACCCCTTCTACTGGAGCTACCCAGTTATCAACAGTCAAATTACAATTTTTAGGCGGTACCAACCCACGACCAGTAACCAATTTTGGTTTTCTATGCTCCCCCCTATTTTGAGACTCCGCCCCCTTTTGGACAGCCACACCTGTAGGGGGGTACTTTAACAAAAAAAAACGCAATAGTCTTAGGACCAATTTCACAACATCTCTTACCACCTCCCCGGGCACTCTGGGACAGTACCGGCGCCCCAGGAGAACTCAAGGAATTGTCCGCTGCTGCAATTCTGTACAGTGCCAACAGCTCCTGCCGTTCCTGCACCATGTCCTGTTGCTGTAACTTTAACAGGTACCTTAATCGCTTAACAGCTTCAGTCTCATCTGCTGCTCCCTTCACAGCCATCTTTATCTGCTCCTGCATTTCTTCAGGAAACTCTCTTTTGCTGAAGAGTGTTTGCAGCTGGACATCTAACCCCTTCTCCCTTCCGTCTGGGGACACTGCTCTGTTCATAGCCATCGCGGTACACTGTTCCCACTAGACACTTCACACCACTCTCCCCGTAAAATTTTCGTGGCCCCACCAAGCTAAAGCAAACCAGGTTTGAGTGTGACCAAAATTTTCGTAACCCCACCGAGTTACAGCCAGATGCTTTAATCTTCGTGACCCCGCCGAGCCACAGCAAGATGCTTGCATCCACATTCGTCGTCCTGTGCCATTACCCCTTGCAACCAGGCTGCAATTGCCCACATTCTCTAACCAATTGTAAGGTAGCGCTAATGATCATGTTGAGGGGCACTCACTTCACCGGGTCAATTAAAGCACACATGCAACGCTTTCCGGTAATCTACAGTCCAGCAGTTTATGACACATCATAAACTGCCTATAACAAAGTCCATTTCAGTGGCTCGCAGGCATGTTACACATGTAATATCCTAGAGCCTTTTCAGTGGCAGATATGCCCACTTGGCTCCAGATACAGCCTTCAGCAAGGTAACAATATCAATGTCCATATCAAGCACCGTTTTTACCTTTGCCGGGTCTAGCGGCTTCTCTCAGCTCTGTTCTGCCACAGCTGTTGTTAAAGGCTCCCCAGATGTGGTCTCCAGGCCACATGCCTTCCAGGGTCAACATGTCCCAGACACAGGGATCAGGCCTCTTGCTTTGCAAGGCTACTGGTGTCCCAGACACAGGGATCAGGCCTCTTGCCCTCCAAGGCTACTGGTGTCCCAGACACAGGGATCAGGCCTCTTGCCTTCCAAGGCTACTGGTGTCCCAGACACAGGGATCAGGCCTCTTGCCTTCCTAGGCTACTGGTGTCCCAGACACAGGGATCAGGCCTCTTGCCTTCCAAGGCTACTGGTTTCCCAGACACAGGGACCAGGCTTCTCTACTCTTTCAAAAACCACCAGGATTTATATACCCTTCTGTGCTCACAGGACCTGTGTTGATGTCACAGTCATGTGATCAGTCACCTGAACGGTAGGTACGTGGTCAGCCAGAATACACCCCCTGGACCTTTTAGTAATGCAGCAAGCCGCTGCATTACAGTACCTACCAAAAAAATTACAGAGCTCTCCATTCTTTGTAGGTGGAAAACTTGCAAAATCTACAGTGTATCAAATACTTATTTTCCCCACTGTATATACACACAGTAGTTTGTAAAAGTTTGGGTACCCCATGTTAAAATTACTGTTATTGTGAACAATTAAGCAAGTTGAAGATGAAATTAAGGAAGTTGAAGATGAAATGATCTTTAAAAGGGCTAAAGTACAGGGTGGGCCATTTATATGGATGCATCTACATTAAATGGGAATGGTTGGTGATATCAACTTACTGTTTGTGGCACATTAGTATATGGGAGGGGTAAAACTTTTCCAGATGGGTGGTGACAATGGCGGGCTTGTGTGCTATTATTGTGTGCTATGATAGTGTGATAAATAGCAGTATATTAACTGTAGACTTGTGAGTAATAAATACGTTTTATTAGTACATGGTTTTGTCTCAGTTGGTATATAGTATAAGGCACAGATAACGTTATGGATATTAATTATTAATAGTCAAGTTTGATATTAATAGTTAATATTGGACCTCAATAAAGGTGGAGGAGAGTTCCCCCATTAATTACTGATATTTTTGGAGGGAATCTTGTCCTTTAACAGCAGTGAATGTTACACTCCTGCTCCGCCCAAATGTCTGAACGCAAACGGCTGCAGGGAGACTAGAACTTCAGCTTCTCCCTGTATCCGCTGCTCCAGTAAGCCTGCTAGACATGTCTAGAAATGCTATTTATCTGCAGATATATTGCTAACATGTAGGTAAATAGCATTTAAATCATGACAGGTTCACTTTAAAGATAAATAGTATTGGCCTATTCTCATTCACAATTTTGGCTCTCAACCTTCTTAATAAAAAAGTGTTCATGAAGATTCGAGTGTATAGTTAAAATTCATTCCCTTGAGGAATGTTTTACTTCCCCGAATAAAAATCCACTATAAGGATTAAAAGAAGCAGACATAGTTTCAGTATCAATTTAATTAGAATATATCTCAAAAATGATTTCTACTCTGTTCACTTTGCATGTGCTCACAAATCCCCAGTGATAGCAACTCGCATATTTGACAAATGAAGCCCGTGAGTCTCTTTAAACTAAGGTTTACCTTTAAGAGGACCAGCTGTAACAGAGTCAGGAATGTCAATTCTTCTGAGAAAGAACACTTTTCTAGAAACGTACTGCAGGTTGCTTAGATCATCTGCTATATAATCATGTATTTGCTGCTGGACCCAAGACAGCAAACAAGACAAGTTTAAAGAGGATTTAGCAGCTCAATATACTGCCCTATGCAAGAGTGACTTATTATAGCTATAGGTTCTTATTCCAAGTATAGTATGCATGTTTAGGCAGACAGGAATTAGTCCTCTTAAAGGTAAACCTTAGTTTAAAGAGACTCACAGGCTTCATTTGTCAGTCTCTGTCAGCAGTCAGGGAGAAACCACTGGGCACACTTAAAAGTAGCTTTTCCCCTGAAATGCTGCAGCGTTTCAACGTCAAATATACCTTGCTGTGATCATACAGCCAGTGCCTGATACATGCTGCTCACTGATTGGGCAGCATGTATCAGTTGACAGATTCCCTTTAATAGCTGCTGCTGTAAAAAAACGGATTGCACATGGCCTGCACACAGATGACACGTGAGAAAAAAAATCATCTCACTTTTCCCGACTTTGTGCCTGATTCATTATTTAATTGGTTCCTTTTTTAAAGTTAAGTTGACTTGTCTGTTTGTTTTTTTGCCCAACATTTTGGGTGTGGTTTTGGTTATCCAGGTGTGGTAGTCTAATTACATCATTTGTGACTTTTTCTATATGCTGCAAATGTTCTGAAGCAAAAAAATACCAGTACTTAAGTGGAATACAAAATCTGTGAATATGTTTCCACCCTTGAAGTCAAACATGCAATATTTTATAGTTTATTGAAAGAATTGTGTGACTTTATACTTTATAGTCACTATCTTTGTATGGTTGTCTAAATAGACACTGATACACTGGCATTTGAGGCCTCACAAAAGGTTGCATTGATATTACTGATGATAGAAGCACTGGCACTTTATATATTTTGATTTTCCATTTTTTATTCTTCCCACCCATGAAATTTGGTTGTGGACACTATGTCTTTAACACCTGTGTCCTACCATTGACTTTGTCTATTTTGAATGTATTTACATATATGCCTTACTCTCTTTATTCTGAATAAATTTTGATATATGTACCTGTGTTTGGACTATATTACTCTATGTTTTTTGTGTATGTATTCCAATGTGGGAGTGTTCTTGAAAATGAATTTTTTGGGGTCCTTAGATTTTATGACATAGAGCTATAGTGATTATTCTTATTATGAACTCTAGCTCTAGTGATTCTGTTTCTAGATCAGTAGTGGGAAGTTGCATAGGATGATTACTACTGTGTTATCATCTTGTACAACAATCACATTTCTTGAGGTTTTCATTACATCAAGGCAAAGTCAAATTTTTACCCATATTATTTGTAGTACATTTCATTTTCCAGTAAATTAGTTTCTCTTATAAAACAAGTAATATTTTTGGATTGTGAAGAAGTGAAGAATCACACCTGGACTATGAGCCCTATTCAGCTCCATCATTGTACAGTTACAGAAAAAATCTTTCTTTTTTGGAATGTTTTTAGATAATGAATGAGCAATCACAACTAAACAGTAAGTCATAAACTACTCCGTAATGATATAGGAGGACCTGTGGTAACATTAGCTTCATGAAATCCACCGTTTATGGTTCTCACATTGTTGTTTGTTACATGAACAAGATTCTCAGGGAAATGATTTTGGCAAAGGAAATTCCACAGAATTCACACTGAGCGTGTACAATTTACTACTCTGCTATAACCTGTGTATATGCAGGTTACAGCCCTAAACTAGAGAGAATAAAAGTCTGTCTCCAGTTATTATAGTAACAACATAACATTCAGTTCTGCTGTTAAGTTAGTGCAATATTACAAGGAAAAATAAAAATAAAATAAGTATGAAGTGGTAATGATGTCCAAAGGAGGTGAAAGTAACAAAATGCCTAGGATTTGTATGACGTGGAGTCAATTTAGTAACATATGATTACTACGCTTACTAAGTAAGGCTTTATTCACATGACATTTGAGCCTTTTGAAAGTATACATCAGGGGGCATTTCAATTATAAGTTATCATTGCTCACCTACCTTTAGTATTTTAAATGTTTGACTTTGTAGGTTTATTTTTATTGGTTTTTAATTATTAAGTAATTAAATAAATGTAAAATGTAATTAAATAAAGAATATGCTGAGCCTTGCCTATTTCTATATAGGTTTTCTATACTTATATGTAACATAATTAATTATATACAATATAATTTTAATAGACAAGGGAAGTTCAATGCTCTTTGTTGATCGCTAGAAAACCAGAAGTTTAGGTACAGATTTTTCACAGCATGAAATCCACAGTGAAAATCTACCGCAATGCTACAAATAATAGACAAGCTTCAGAGATGAGAAGCTTGAACCATACTTTTGTTGTGGATTTTCAATGTGAAATTTTTGTAGATGTAGAAACATCTACAAAAAATGTACTAAAAATAATATAGCCTAAAAAATAAATTTTGTTAGTGGCCCGAATTTTTGTGAGGCTAAACAGATGTGAAGGCATCAGCAGACTGTGACTACTGATAATTAGATCAGGGTACTGTTAAAATGTCTCAGAAAAGTTTATTTCATGGTGGTAAAACAAAGAACCTGTTTTAACTATAAAGTTTAGATTTTTCCCATCAAGAGACACCTGCACGGACATGGGAAGGTGTGCTACGAAAAGACAATTGTGAGTAGACACAATGGATTATCTTAACTTCTTTGAGGGGTTGTCCAGTCGTCTGACAAAAGTCTGCAGTCACTCTTTGTGACTGAAGATTTGTGAAACCTTACAATGTGCACACCACAAACTATCAGGATTCTCCAATCTTGACTGGCGAAATTGAGCTATTACATAACATGTATGCAATTTGCATACTTCCAGTCATATTCCGACTAGACAATTCACTTGTATTGAGAAAGGCCAAGTACATCCAGACAGAATATGGCCGAGAGAATGGAGACTGCATACTTGCTGTCACATGATCACCCATTCTTGTTGGCAGCACCAAAGAATTTTGACAGTGTGCGATGCGCACGCTGTATGGATTCAGAAATTTGCAGACACACAGTGATTTCTATCATAAGACCAGATTTGGGGTCTTTCTGTGATCTATATGAGACTATATGAAACATGATATCTTTTTGTCATTTTATTTTTTATTATATATTTTTACTTTTCCATTTTTATCTTTCTTTTTTATATATTGTTGACATGAATTATGATTGTATTTGCACAGCACTATCACTTTATTCCATTTTTTACGATGTTATATTCTTATATCCTTTATCCATTAGTATTACATTGTTATTTTTAATAATATGGATGCTATTTTTCTGCACTGTCACTTTATACCAATATTTATGATGTGATATTTACATATTCTTTATCCATCAGAACTGCACTATATTTTCAATTATATAGATATAAATTAGAATACGCATTGGTACATATTGTCACTTTACCTCTTTATTCCAACAAGTTTTCATTACTACTTTATATCACATTGCAACCCATCACATGTCACCTCTATACCACTTTTATGGATAATACACTTAATTATTTGTCTGTTGACTAATTATGCGGATTCTTTGGACAATATTTATTTATTCATTCCCTCCTTTTTGCACCTTTTATTTCTCTCTCACCCACTATTTTCATAAATTAGAATACGCATTTGTACAATATTGTCACTTTACCTTTTTATTCCAACAAGTTTTCATTATTACTATATATGACATTCGCAAACCCATCACATGTCACTTCTATACCACTTTTATGGATAATACACTTAATTATTTGCCTGTTGACTAATTATGTGGATCCTTTGGACAATATTTATTTATTCATTCCCTCCTTTTTTGCACCTTTTATTTGTCTCTTACCCACTATTTTCATTCTTATTATTTTCACCCCAACTGTGTCTTTTTCTTTTCTTTTTCTTCCATCTTTACTTACCTTTTCCCCATTTTTCTCTCTGCCCTTTAAGAATTTTCCTAGTTAGTGATGATAAATACAGTATCGGCTGCCCATCTCTTTCCTGTGGTTGGTGCGCATGTGCGGGTTGTCGCAATGCTAAGCCCCATATACCGTGGTTTGTTAGTGCTGCTCACGCCTCGCTTCCGCTTGTCAGCTGAAAGCGAGCGCGTCATTCAGCACGTGACCGCTGGTATCGGGACTCATTCATCATCAGCGGCCTCCACCTGCTCATGCGCCATTGGATCCACATGGGTTGCGTCACTCTATTTTCCCCCGCCCATCACCGTCTGATTGGCCCTTAGTCACATAAAAAACACACACGCCCCCCACCTTGACACGCCTCCCGAAGAAGCTAATGCGAAACGTGCACGTCGGGGCAGGAAGCAGGAGCGTTCACATCGGTATGGGATACTTTTGATGATCTTACTGTGAATTGTTCATTATGTGTTGACATTAATGTTTGATACTCCACTTCTCATCGGAGGATTCACTCTGGCAATTGGCATATCAGTTAGAGGGGAACTCTGTATATTTATTGGCTGTGTTATTCTATGTGCTCAAGGCACAAGAACACTGCTGTTTAGCTCACCTGATATGCTGCTGTCTGTGATTTACCCCGTCATGTGGAACATATAGGTCAACCTTAGGTGTTTCTTTGTTTTTCATTGATTGATCAAATCATGTTGGAACGTTATTGATGGTATTTACAAAGAGCACTGCTGTGGTGATATTTTCCACCATGAAATTTTGATGAAGGATGAGAGAATGCAGACTGCATACTTGCTGTCACATGATCACCCATTCTCGTTGGCAGCACCAAAGAATTTTGACAGTGTGCGATGCGCACGCTGTATGGATTCAGAAATTTGCAGACACACAGTGATTTCTATCATAAGACCAGATAACAACTTTAATTATATATAACGGATATATACATCATGAGCACAAGTTAGTTAGTACTCCACGACGTATATATCCATTATGCTGTTCACACGTTAAATCTGTGTGATAAGCTGCAGGAACATGATTGATATACACAATAAAATTCTTTCTATAACTATTAAAAGCTTAGAAGTTTAACTGATCCTACAAGTTTAACCCATCATATGGTGCTGTCAATAGTGACAGCAGAACATGAGTAATTAACAGAGGAATAGCGCTTCCTCTGTCAACCCATCCACACATAACAGTGCAATAATGGGGTGAAAATGGATTAAAATGGCAACCAGGGGCCTGACAATGATCTCTGTTTGCCATACATAACAGCTTGACAATTGCCACTAGAAATAAGGTCTATTATGCTACCTGTCAGTCAAACACTGTCAGTCTAAATAATGAAATTAATAGCATACAGGTGCTTCTCACAAAATTAGAATATCATCAAAAAGTTAATTTATTTCAGTTTCTCAATCCAAAAAGTGAAACTCATATATTATATAGAATCATTACAAACAGAGTGATGTATTTCAATTGCTTATTTCTGTTAATGTTGATGATTATATCTTACAGCCAATGAAAACACAAAAGTCATTATCTCAGTAAATTAGAATACTTTATAACACCAGCTTGAAAAATGATTTTAAAATCTGAAATGTTGGCCTACTAAAATGTATGTTCAGTAAATGCACTCAATACTTGGTTGGGGTTCCTTTTGCATCAATTACTGCATCAATGCGTCGTGGCAGCCTTTTTATTTATGTAAAAAATAAGCACTCACAGAGCTCGGTAAGTGAAAAAGTAAAAAGTTATAGCTCTAATAATATGATGCAAAAATATATGTTTAGTATCACTATAATCAAACTGACTCACAGAATAAAATGAACAGTTTATTTTGGCAAATATAGTGTAAAATTTAAAACATAACACTGTTCTACAGCCAAATTGGTTCAGAGACGAAAACAGCTGAACTCAACTAATTTTGTGTTGCTGAAAATGAATATGATGCTTAAATTTGCTGATAGGCTCTAATTTTCAAGATCCAGAAGAGATTATAATTACTTAAGAGTAGTGATCAGTGAACGTGCTCGCCACTGCTCGGCACACACGAGCATCATCCTGCTCGACAAGCTCGGCGAGTATTTCCAGGTTGTTCGGGTGGGAGCTCGGGTCCCCGCCCTGCATGTTTGGAGCTCTTTAGGGAGCCAATGAACATGCATGGATTGCTTGCCACGCACTGTAGCACTATAGCCATGTTGGTTGTGGCATTACAGTGATTGGCTGGCCGCATAGCGTCATTGGGTCTATTTAAGATCCGGTGACGCTATGCTCGTCACAGTCTACCCCAGAAACAGGCAGAGTAGGGAGAGCTGCTGCTGAGTGAGGGAGAGATTTGCTTTTTAATTAGTTAGTACAGGTATTCCACAACATATCTATATATCCATCTGAACTAACAGTCCTTCTGAGGACTAATCCAACTGCATATATTCAGTGGTGATAGCAGGAGTTTTATCTTAATCCTGAATATTTGCTTAAAAAGCAAGGCAGGCAGGGTATGTGACAGTGCATGCTGCACAAGAGAGTCCATTGCACGTTCTGTCTGCTCCTGTTGTTAGATTTCCGTAGACATAGTCCCAGGTATCAGGGTCCAGGGCTATTTTTTTTTATCTTAATCCTGATTATTTGCTTAAAAAGCAATCCAGAATACACCATTTTAGTGCTCCATTTGCTTGTTAGCACTGCAGAATACAGCCAGATCTTTTCCATATTACAGCAATAAAAATCCAGAAATTTCTAGTGAACATGGAAAATATTGGCCTCTATTTACCGTTTGTTGCAGTGGGTCAGTGAAGCTATTCCCATGAGATCGCTGTGAAAAATAGTAAAACAGGGCTGCTATTTAAAACCGTGGGTGTCCGTCGGACGTATCACATATCACTGCGGTCCAAATTCAGCCATTTCTGGCCTCCATTTACAGTTTGTTGCAGTGTGTCAGTGAAGCTATTCACACGTGGTCACAGTGAAGAATAGTAAACTACAGGGCTGCTATTTAAAACCGTGGATGTCCGTCAGATGTATCACATATAACTGCGGTCCAAATTCAGCCATTTCGGGCCTCCATTTATATTTTGTTGCAATATGTCAGTGAAGCTATTCAAAGGAGGTCACTGAGAAGAATAGTAAATAAAGGGCCACTATTTAAAACCGTGGGTGTCCGTCAGATGTATCACATATAACTGTGGTCCAAATTCAGCCATTTCTGGCCTTCATTTACAGTTTTTTGCAGTGTGTCAATGAAGCTATTAGCATGAATTCGCTGTGAAGAATAGTAAAATACAGGGCCGCTATTTAAAACCGTGGGTGCTGGTCAGACATATCACATATAACAGGTCCAAATTCAGCCTTTTCTGTCCTCCATTTACAGTTTGTTGCAGTGTGTCAGTGAACCTATTCACCGGTGGTCGCTGTGAAGAATAGTAAACTACAGGGCCGCTATTTAAAACTGTGGGTGTCCATCAGACGTATAACATATAACAGCGGTCCAAATTCAGCCATTTCTGTTCTCAATTTACAGTTTGTTGCAGTGTGTCAGTGAAGCTATTCACACGAGGTTGCTGTGAAGAATAGTAAACTACAGGGCTTCTATTTAAAACCGTGGGTGTCCGTCAGATGCACCACATATAACTGTGTTACAAATCCAGCCATTTGTAGTGAATGTGAAAAATATTGTCCTCCATTTAGAGTTTGTAGCAGTGTGTCAGTGTACACCATTTTACTGCACCATTTGCTTGTTCGCAGAATACAGCCATTTGTTTTTTATTTTATTCACATTACTGTATTGTGGAAGCAGAGAAACTTTTTTCAATAATCAGACGTGATCCCATATGACTGATGTAATAATCCAGCAATTTTTGTGAGCGTGTAAAATAATACACTCCATTTAAAGTATTGCAGTTGTGGTTTCAAACCTATTCACAGTTGGACGCTGACAAATAGCATATCTGTGAACAATGTTGTCAAAGTATTAGGGTATGTGCACACGATGCAGAAATGAAGCAGAATATTTATATAGTGTGACCCGAGAAAGTGTATATACTTACCTCCGATGGCCCGCGCTGTCCTGCTTTACAAAGTTCCCGGCTGCCGGCAACTTTGAATTGAAAGACCTGCCGACGTCAGCGTCACGTGGCCCGCGCTGTCCTGCTTTACAAAGTTTCCGGCTGCCGGCAACTTTGAATTGAAAGACCTGCCGACGTCAGCGTCACGTGACCCGTCACATGACTCTGACGTCAGCGCAGGTCCTACAACTCACTGCAAGTGCCGGGAACCAAGCGGTAGCGCTGCGCGGGCCGACAGAAGGTAAGAATACATTTATTTTTTATTTTATTCTTTTTTTACAGCATTTTTAATGGTACCTGGGTGTGGATGAGACTCTCCTCTCCTCCACACTCGGGTACCATCCGCATATTAGAGCGCGCCAATAGCGCAAGTACAGATGCTGTCTTGCGGAATTGGCGCGTTTTAATGCAAGTCAATGGCGGCGAAATCGCCGCGTTTCCGCAAAATTAATTGACATGCTGCGGATTTTTGACCGCAGCGTTCACGCTGCGGAAAAATCCGCATCATGGGCACAGCACATGCGGATTTCCATTGGGTAACATTGCTGCCCTTCTACCATGCGTTTTTCATGCGTTTTCCGCGGCGTTTTTGCAGTTGCGTAAACGCCGCGGAAAACGCATGAAAAACGCATGGTAGAAGGGCAGCAATGTTACCCAATGGAAATCCGCATGTGCTGTGCCCATGATGCGGATTTTTCCGCAGCGTGAACGCTGCGGTCAAAAATCCGCAGCCTGTCAATTAATTTTACAGAAACGTGGCGATTTTGCCGCCATTGACTTGCATTAGAACGCGCCAATTCCGCAAGACAGCATCTGTACTTGCGCTATTGGCGCGTTCTAATATGCGGATGGTACCCGAGTGTGGAGGAGAGGAGAGTCTCATCCACACCCAGGTACCATTAAAAAAGCTGTAAAAAAAGAATAAAATAAAAAATAAATGCATTCTTACCTTCTGTCGGCCCGCGCAGCGCTCCCGCTTGGTTCCCGGCACTTGCAGTGAGTTGTAGGACCTGCGCTGACGTCAGAGTCATGTGACGGGTCACGTGACGCTGACGTCGGCAGGTCTTTCAATTCAAAGTTGCCGGCAGCCGGAAACTTTGTAAAGCAGGACAGCGCGGGCCATAGGAGGTAAGTATATACACTCTCTCGGGTCACACTATATAAATCCATGCTATTTGCATGGATTTATATAGTGTGACCTAGTTGTCAAGCACTTTCCAGGTGATGCTAAAATCGCCTGGAAAGCGCTTGTCAACCTGCATGCGGAAACGCATGTGAATCTGCATGTGGATCCGCATGTATTCTGCAGGAAAAACGCATGCACAATCTGCATGCGTTTTTTCTGCCAGGGAGATGCAGAAATGATGCAGAAATTTTCTGCTTCATTTCTGCATCGTGTGCACATACCCTTACACCACTTTTGCAGACTGAAAAAAAAAACACAAAAAAACAAGGTAAAATGGAAAAAATGTTAAGAAACATTCTTTCCAGGGTAATGACTTGTATTGTATATAAGGCCAAAGAAATACTAAAAACAAATGCTATGGACTGTGGGAGACATTTATGCGACCAGAATAAACATGAACAGAGCAACACTCATCTGGAGCTGATGATTAGAGATGAGCGTTGTTCTACTCGAACTGTTCGCCAATCTCAAATTCGAGCTGTTTTGGGTGGTGTTCGAGCCGTTCGGCGAACACGAACAATTTAAGAAAAATTCGGCTGTTCGAGGTTATGTTCGATAACTGTTCGTGCACCAAAATCATAACTGGATTTTTTCTCAGTAATGATGAAAATTAATGTTAATACGCAGTTTGAGTGTACAGCGGGGTGGGGGGAGGGGCAGGGGATGGATCTCTGCAGGAACAATGAAGATCTCCATTTTTTTTTCTCTTTCCCGCATTTGCAGTGGGGAGGTGCAATCTGTCAGCCTATCAGCAGCGCACACACGGAGCGAAGTGCTTTTTTTCACACAAGCAAGGGCATGTGTCATTGGCAGTGTATGTCACATGTCCTTGCCCTATAAGACCAAGCCATTTTCCCCGTCGCCACCATTTTCTCACTGCTGCAGCTGCGTGTTAGACGGCACCGCTGTTGCTGTGTGCGCTATACCTTGTTAATTTCAAGCCAATTTTCGCACAAATATACAGATAGCTTGGGAGTAGGGAATAGTTGTGATTGCAGTCCTTTTAAGGACTAGGTTACAGCATTTCCTACGACTTTTATCAGGGAGGTCTGTGCTCTTAAATAGATAGGTTGTGGGAGTAAAGACTAATTGTAATTGGAGTCCTTTTCAGGACTAGGTTACATGAGTTCCTATCAGTTTTTGCCAGGCAGGTCTGTGCCAGTGCTGTGCAAGTTTTTTTCACAGCATTTGGCTGAATCTAGCAAAGCTAATCCTTTTTGGCCTATTGCAGAGTGTGTTAGTCAGTGGAGTAGCCTATCTGTGTTGCAAGATATAACACCTGTGTATAGAATACCAATTTTTTTACTGCACCTAGTGAAGTAAAATCTTTTGGGCATAGCATCATTCTATTAGTCCATCTATACTGACCTCCATCAGGTTGCAAACTGAATATAATTTTTTTCTGCATCTAGCTCTGAAAAAATATTTGGGCTTCTAGCGGTGTGTGGGACTTGGTCTATTAGTCCATCTATACTGACCTCCATCAGGTTGCAAATTAAAAATAATTTTTTTCTGCATCTAGCTCTGAAAAAATATTTGGGCTTCTAGCAGTGTGTGGGACTTGGTCTATTAGTCCATCTATACTGACCTCCATCAGGTTGCAAATTAAAAATAATTTTTTTCTGCATCTAGCTCTGAAAAAATATTTGGGCTTCTAGCAGTGTGTGGGACTTGGTCTATTAGTCCATCTATACTGACCTCCATCAGGTTGCAAATTAAAAATAATTTTTTTCTGCATCTAGCTCTGAAAAAATATTTGGGCTTCTAGCAGTGTGTGGGACTTGGTCTATTAGTCCATCTATACTGACCTCCATCAGGTTGCAAATTAAAAATAATTTTTTTCTGCATCTAGCTCTGAAAAAATATTTGGGCTTCTAGCAGTGTGTGGGACTTGGTCTATTAGTCCATCTATACTGACCTCCATCAGGTTGCAAATTAAAAATAATTTTTTTCTGCATCTAGCTCTGAAAAAATATTTGGGCTTCTAGCAGTGTGTGGGACTTGGTCTATTAGTCCATCTATACTGACCTCCATGAGGTTGCAAATTAAAAATAATTTTTTTCTGCATCTAGCTCTGAAAAAATATTTGGGCTTCTAGCAGTGTGTGGGACTTGGTCTATTAGTCCATCTATACTGACCTCCATCAGGTTGCAAATTAAAAATAATTTTTTTCTTCATTTAGCTCTGAAAAAATATTTGGGCTTCTAGCAGTGTGTGGGACTTGTTCTATTAGTCCTTCTATACTGACCTCCAGCAGGTTGCAAATTGAATATAATTTTTTTCTGCATCTAGCTCTGAAAAAATAGTTGGGCTTCTAGCGGTGTGTGGGACTTGGTCTATTAGTCCATCTATATTGACCTCCATCAGGTTGCAAATTAAAAATAATTTTTTTCTGCATCTAGCTCTGAAAAAATATTTGGGCTTCTAGCAGTGTGTGGGACTTGGTCTATTAGTCCATCTATACTGACCTCCATCAGGTTGCAAATTAAAAATAATTTTTTTCTGCATCTAGCTCTGAAAAAATATTTGGGCTTCTAGCGGTGTTTGGGACTTGGTCTATTAGTCCATCTATACTGACCTCCATCAGGTTGCAAATTAAAAATAATTTTTTTCTGCATCTAGCTCTGAAAAAATATTTGGGCTTCTAGCAGTGTGTGGGACTTGGTCTATTAGTCCATCTATACTGACCTCCATCAGGTTGCAAATTAAAAATAATTTTTTTCTTCATTTAGCTCTGAAAAAATATTTGGGCTTCTAGCAGTGTGTGGGACTTGTTCTATTAGTCCTTCTATACTGACCTCTAGCAGGTTGCAAATTGAATATAATTTTTTTCTGCATCTAGCTCTGAAAAAATAGTTGGGCTTCTAGCGGTGTGTGGGACTTGGTCTATTAGTCCATCTATACTGACCTCCATCAGGTTGCAAATTAAAAATAATTTTTTTCTGCATCTAGCTCTGAAAAAATATTTGGGCTTCTAGCAGTGTGTGGGACTTGGTCTATTAGTCCATCTATACTGACCTCCATCAGGTTGCAAATTAAAAATAATTTTTATCTGCATCTACAGTACCTCTGAAAAAATATTTGGGCTTCTAGCAGTGTGTGGGACTATTTGTATTAGTCCATCTATACTGACCTCCATCAGGTTGCAAATTCAAAATATTTTTTTTCTGCATCTAACCCAGCCAATAGTTTTGGCCTAATACCACAGTTTGGCCACTCAGCTCTGCTCGGTTACCATCCATTGTTTTTTTGTGCAAACAACTCCAGAGTTGTGAATTAGTTAACCACCAAAATGAGTGGAAAAAGGCCTGCTGCTGGTGGAAAGGGGAATAGGCGTGTTGGGAAGGGGAAAAAAGGTTGTGTCCGTGGGGTAGGTGTTAAAGCAACAGTAACATCTGCAGAAGAAAGACCATCTTCCAGCCAAACTAAAATGTCTACTTCTTTTAGCGGACAATGTGATAAGATCCCTTTCTTACGGCCACGCCAATCGCTACAAATTCCAGATGAGGCACAAAAACAGCAGGTGCTTCAACGGATATCAAGTGCTCCTTTAAGTGGGCTCTCCTCCACATCAACTTCAACATCACAAATACTCCAGTCCTCAAAGGTGTCACCCAAATCGCACTTGCTTCCTCACAGCTCCCAAATCTCCAGCTGCCCGTCTGAGTATGAGGTAGAACAGATGGTTGAGTCTGCAGAGCTGTTTACTCATACTATAGCCTGGGAATCAGAGGTCGACTCCAGCGCTTCTGTGAATCCAGACGAGGAAATGATCTGCACTGATGCCCAGAATCTTTATGAGTCGGATCCAGGACCAGACGCAGAAGGTTCTGACCATAATGTAGACCCTCATTCCCAAACTGTAACTCCTGTTGGTGGAGACAATGAGGAAGACGATGATAAGACTCAAATACCCAATTGGAGCGACAACTTTAGTTTTTTGTCAGGGCAGGAACAGGTTGGCTCTGAGGACGACGGGTGTGATAACGCACAGGGTGATGATGATGAGGTCGGAGATCCCACTTACTGTCAACCCACAGTCAGCCAAGAGATGAGGTCAGCAGAGGAGGTGGAGGAAGATGCTAGTGACGACGAGGTCAGGTTGCGCCTTCCTGGACAGAGACGTAGTACTGGAAGCACGTCAACAACTGCATCCTCAAACACAACTCTGCCTCTCACCACAAGTCGTGGTGGCTCTTCAGGTCACATGGGTGCTAAGCCTTGCATAGCCTGGGCATTTTTTCAGATCGATAAAGATGACCCAACTCGTGTTATCTGTAACATTTGTCAGCAAAAGCTAAGTAGAGGCCAAAAAATACATAGTTTGAGTACTTCATGCATGAACCGGCACATGGACATGAAGCATAAGTTGCAGTGGGAAGCTCAGTGTGCTACAATGCGGCCTAGCCGGCCGGGCCAATCACCGTCTGCCATATCTTGTGCATCCGCGGCCTCTTCATCCTCTGTGACTGGGGGGACAGCAGTCACACCTGTTTTGGGGCGCAGACCTGCCACCTCTTTACCCGCAACAGCCAGCGTGATTGGCAGGTCATCATTTTCTTTGGAGGTGGTAACACCAGCTGGTGTTGAGTGCTGTCCGACATCGATAGCACCACCTTTGGATCAAGGCAACCTAACATGTCCGCCTGCATCTTCCTCACAGACCGGCAGTTTGCCGGGGACACGCTTATCAACCCCGTCTAAGCACAATAGCCAGCCCTCGGTCCCTCAGATGTGGACAAGTAAAAGACCATTTCCTCCTAGCCATGAGAAAGCTAAGAGGTTGAATTTCACCATCTGCAAGCTCTTGGCTACAGAAATGCTGCCTTTCCGCCTGATGGACACAGAGGATTTTCGAGACCTTATGTCCGTCGCAGTGCCCCAGTACCAGATGCCCAGTCGGCACTACTTCTCAAAGAAAGGTGTGCCTGCGCTCCACCAGCATGTCGCACACAACATCACCGCTTCTTTGAGAAACTCTGTGTGTGACAGGGTGCATTTCACCACAGACACTTGGACGAGTAGGCATGGACAGGGGCGTTACATGTCGCTGACTGGGCACTGGGTAACTATGGTGACAGCAGGACAAGGGGCTGCTGTCCAAGTCTTGCCGTCCCCACGAGTTGTGCGTCAATCCTCTTTATGTCAAAGTTCCTCCACTGCTTCTGCCTCCTCAACCTCCTCTCGGTCTTCCACCTGCACCCAAAGCCTGTCTGGTCATGCCACAAGCTTTCTAACTGCGCAGAAGGGATCCTGCACACCTCCTTACTATGCTGGCAGTAGGGCTCAACGTCATCAGGCGGTTTTTACATTGAAATGTCTGGGAAATGTGAGTCACACAGCTGAGGAGTTGTGGTCAGCTCTGGAGAACCAATTTCATGAATGGTTGTCTCCACTGGACCTGAAACCAGGGAAGGCCATGTGCGACAATGCTGCAAACCTGGGTGCGGCCCTTCGCCGGGGCAATGTCACACACGTGCCTTGTATGGCTCACGTGTTGAACCTGGTTGTCCAGCAATTTTTAGCCCACTATCCCAGACTAGATGGCCTTCTGCAGAGGGCACGGTCGCTGTGTGCTCACTTCCGCCGTTCGCATCCCGCAGCTCAGCGACTTACATCTCTACAGAAGTCGTTGGGCCTGCCACTTCACCGGCTAAAATGCGATGTGCCTACCCGGTGGAATTCAACTCTGCACATGTTGCAGCGACTGTGGCAGCACCGACAAGCCCTGGTGCAATACGTTCTGACGTATAGCCTGGGCCATCGAGATTCAGAGGTGGGGCAAATCACGCTGGAGGAGTGGTCTCAGATCAGGGACCTATGCACCCTTCTGCACAGTTTTGAAATTGCGACGAAGATGTTTAGTGCTGACGATGCCATTATCAGCATGACTATTCCGGTGATTTACATGCTGGAGCACATGTTAAACAGAATTCGGAGTCAGGTGGTGGCACAAGAGGAGGTGGAGGAAGTAGAGGAGGAGGAGTTGTATGGGGAAGGGCTAACATCTGCAAGGTCCAGACGGTCGGCAGCACCAAGGCGGCAGGCATGTGAGGGTGGGGGAGATGGTTTTACCAGGGCGCATGGTAGCAGCCAAACTAGTGAGGAAGGTGCAGGAGCCCAGGAAGAAGTGGAGGACGAACTGATGGAAGACTCATCAGATGAGGGAGACCTTGATCACATTTCTGTTGTGCGAGGTTGGGGGGAGAGGACAGAGGAAGGAAGCATGATTGTTACCTCGCCACCAACACAACAGGGACTTGGTGCTCCTGGATGCGCAACACACATGAGTGCCTTCTTGCTGCACTACCTGCAACATGACCCTCGAATTGTGAGAATTAGAAATAATCCTGACTACTGGGTTGCCACACTGTTAGATCCCCGGTACAAAAGTAAATTTGCAGAAATTATTCCTGCCATAGAAAGGGATGCACGCATGCAGGAGTATCAGCAGAGACTGTTGCAGAATCTTACATGTGCTTTTCCACAAAATACCAGTGGTGCACGTAGTGAATCTCACAGTTCCAACTTGCCAACCATGGGACCGTCAAGTGTTCAGCACTCAAACCGTAACAGAACCACAGTATCTGCTGGTAACATCAATTTTGCGGAATCATTTCACCACTTTTTTAGCCCATCCTTTGCAAGGCCACAGGAGACAAGAAGTCTGACACATAGTCAACGCCTAGAGACGATGGTACAGGAGTATCTCCAAGTAAACATTGAAGCCACGACTGTGTCACTGGACCCTTGCTCTTTTTGGGCTTCCAATCTGGATAAATGGCCGGAGCTAGCCACTTACGCCTTGGAGATCTTGTCATGCCCCGCAGCCAGCGTTCTGTCTGAACGTGTGTTCAGCGCTGCTGGTGGTGTGCTGACAGATAAGCGCACGCGGCTCTCCACTGATAATGTAGACAGACTCACGTTCATAAAGATGAACAAATCATGGATCCGAAACGACTTTTCTACCCCTGTGTCATCCTGGGGAGAGTAAAAGCTTGATGATTGGTTAAAATCACCCTACCAACCGTTTTAAGCTTTCAAATTACTAATCATGTTTATCTGTATCTTGACTGGAAAATAATTTGGGCTTTGTAGCAGTGTGCAGCACTGATCCTATTAGGCCATCTATACTAAAGCTTCACCAGATTTAAAATTAAAAATAATTTTTAGCTGCATCTAGCCCGGAAAATAATTTTGGGGCTCCGAGATGCGCAAGGCACATAAGTGCCTTCTTGCTGCACTACCTGCAGCATGACCCTCATATTGTCAGAATTCGAAGTAATCATGACTACTGGGTTGCCACACTCTTAGATCCCCCAAACTTTTCGATCAACCTTTTCATTTTAATAAAGACCAAAAAAATGGTCATTTTTGAAATTATAAGCATTAGCAGGTTGTTAGAAACTGAAATCAAACAGTTTTCAACTCAAAACTTTATTCTAGGTGATGTTACATTTTCACATAGGACCCCTTGTTCGAAAGGAGCTTCTGAACTCTCTCGTCCATTGAATTTGTCAGGTTTTGGATGGTTTCTGCTTCAATTGTTTTGCATGAGGACAGAATACCCTCCCAGAGCTGTTGCTTAGATGTGAACTGCCTCCCGCCATCATAGACACTCCTTTTAATGATGCTCCAAAGGTTCTGAATGGGGTAGAGGTCAGGGGAGCATGGGGATCACACCATAAGTTTGTCCCCTTTTATGCCCATATCAGCCAGAGATGCAGATGTTTTATGTGCAGCATGAGATGGTGCATTATCATGCAGAAAAATGATCTTGCTGTGAAATACACGGTTCTTCTTCTTGAACCATGGCAGGAAGTGCTGTTTGAGAAAATCCACATACATTATGGAGTTCATCTTTAGCGCCTTCAGGGATCCTAAAGGGGCCGACAATCTCTCTCCCCATGATTCCAGCCCAAAACATTACTCCACCTCCTCCTTGTTGGCGCTGTAGCCGTGTTTGCGTGGGGTGTCCATCAACCAGCCATCCTCCACTCCATCCATCTGGACCATCGAGCGCTGCACGGCACTCATCCGTGAACAAAACAGTTTTGAAATCAGTCTTCATGTAATGTTTGGCCCACTGGAGCCGTTTCTGCTTGTGTGAAGTGGATAGAGGAGGTCGACAGGATGGCGCATGCACAGCTGCAAACCTCTGAAGGACCCTGCATCTTGTTGTTCGGGGGACGTTGGAGGCACAAGCAGCTTCAAAAACTTGTCTGCTGCTATGACAAGGCTTTTTTGCCGCTACTCTTTCAACCTGACGTAATTGAATGTAGGAAAGAGTCCTCAATTTGCCCTTATCAGCACGCACACGTGTGTACTGTGAATCAGCTACATACTTCTTGATTGCCAAGACACTTCATCCTGATCATCGCACAATGTTGATTGTAGTCATGCCTTGACCTAAACACTCCACAATTTGTTGCTTCTCAGCAGCCGACACATCCTTTTTCTTTCCCATTTTGGCAGAAAATGTAGGCTGCTTAATAATGTGAGAGAGCCTTCTTAAGTAGTCTTGCCTTTCATTGGACACACCTGCCAAACTAATTAGCACAGGTGTCTGCAATTGCTTACAGTGATATAAAGAGCCCTGACACACATCACCATCAATGAGTTTAACTGACAAACAAACAAATTCTTCCCTTATCACTCCTAAACACTTTTTGTATAATAATTTGGAACGCAGTGTACATGTGCTTTTCCACAAAACACCAGTGGTTCACGTAGTGAATCTTACAGTTCTAACTTGCCAACCGTGGTCTGTATGGAGTTGTTCAATAAAGGGCCCAAAATTAAGATAACATAGATGGGAGAGGTCTCTATGAATAGGAATTCCTAAGTATTTGATACCCTGTGAGGGCCAGGCAAAGGGAAAGTTGGACTGGATGGAATCCTATATGGATTTGGGGAGGGAGACATCGAGGGCCTCAGACTTCGCTGCATTGATTTTAAAATTTTACCATGTAACAAAGTGATCTATTTCAGCCATAACAGCATGGATGGATATATGTGATTGAGTGATATATACTAGGACATCATCAGCAAATAGAGAGCACTTGTACTCGGTGCCTCCCACCTCAATCCACCTAATATTGGGGTTATGGCGAATTGATGAGAGCAGGTGCTCCGTCACTAGGATGTATAAGAGAGGGGACAGAGGACATCACTGCCTTGTCCCATTGGTGATTGTGAAAGGTGATGAAAATGTTCTGACGCACCCCCTGGGCCTTGGGACACCCGGAGCCGGACCCTTTTTGGTGGATGCTGGTGGTTGTAGTCTTCGTGGCGGCGACCCAGTTCCGTGGCTCAGGGCGGTCAAGCCAGTGGCGGAACTATTTATGTGGTTTTCATGTTTAAATGTCCGACTACGCCACCCGTGGATTGCGGTCAGAGTGAACCGCCGCTACAGGGCAGACCACTGAGGCTGGTGTTGTGGGTGCAGCAGAGCGTAGCATAACTCCCCACGGGAGGAGTATAGCCTCAGGGCAGTGTATGCGGAGGATGGGGGTGATGGTGCAGGGCAGCAGCAGTAACGACACGGAGTCAGTGATGCAGTTCAGGGCCTTTACTCACAGTTCTTATTATCCAGACCACGTCTGCAGGTAACGGCTGCCCACGTCGTACTGTGCTCACCAGGTGAGGGGCTCAGACAACTCCCAGATAACTTTGGAGCACTTCACAGGACCCCCTTTGTGTGTCCTTTGTCTGGCCTTTCTTACCAACACTTCTGTCCGGCTGCCTCGGGCCTCCTCTTGGTAAACTTGGCGCCAGTTTCCCTGACCCTATGTGGTGCCTTCCTAGCGGGTGTAGCGAGGGGCTGCGCCACATAAAATGTCAGAGCCTCCGGTTTCTAGCTGAGGGTCGTTTCCTGCCTCCACTAGTTCGGGGACCGGTCTCCCCCTTTGGCCTGACCCCTCCACGCAGGTGCATTCGGGCGTGCGGTGGCGACTCGCCCGTCCGCACCCCTGGGATCCCTTCATTCCTCATTCCTGGAGCCTTCTCCGCTCCTCTTCCTTCCTTCTCCCTCTTCCAGGCCTGGGCCTCTGTTACTAGGCCCGCCTCCGGAGCAGAGCTCATGCAGAGCCCCTGCTCCCTGCCACTTCTGCTCAGACTTCTCTGCACTGAACTAAGATGGTGCCCACCTTTTATATTCCCTTCTCAATGCACCCAGGAACTGCTTCCTCCCTGCTCCTGCACTACAGGGTACCCCTTCCTCAGTGTTCCCTCCCCCCACTCCAGCCAGGGACAGGGACTGTCGTGCCCATCTCAGGGGCATATTGGTCGCCCTGCCCCACGGCAATGTGGTGTAATGCATGCAGGTGTCGGGTCCTGATCCACACTCCATCCTTACCTGAGAGTGAGATATCACACCTCTGGGTGAGGTGCAATACGTCTGTAGCAACCGAGCCCTCAGGGTGCTACAGTTCCATTTATCTTCAGCCTAGGTGACGTATTGCGATACAGGGCCGTGATTTTGGCTATAAAAGGGTCCCCTAGACCCCTACCCCAAGCTTTTTAAGAGAATCATATATGGCGTGCCAGGAGACTCTATGGAATGCTTTCTCAGCATCCAACGAGAGTATCTAATTACAAATTTTTAACTGCATCTAGCCCAGGAAATACTTTGTGCCTAGTAGCAGTGTCTGCTAGTGAGCGGATTATCCCGGCTGTTAAGCAAGCTGCACCACCTGTAGTTTAGACACTTAATTTTTTCAAAGGAAATGCTTCGGGACCATGGGATACTTAGTGAAGAGCATCAGGAGGCACCCCAAGGCATAGGGGCTGGGACTGGCAGTAGGATGCCTTGCGGTGGACAGCCGAGCTCGATCCTTATAAAAGCTTTTTAACTGCAGCAGCTTTAGTGGACGCTACTGGAGCTGGAATTACCGCGGCTGCTGGCATGAGACTTGCCCTCCAATAGATCCTTGTAAATGGATTTAAAGTGTATTCATTCAAATTAGAGAGACAATTTAAATTAAAAAGCTTAGAGCTGCCTCCACCACAGGGGGGCTCGCTCGACCCACCAGCGGACAGGCACCAGTATTGGGAGAGGGGGGCTGGCCGTCAGGGTTCACCGCGGCTCTGGCACAAACCCGGCGACACGGAGGTGGCACGGGCAGGAGCGGACTGGCCGTGTCGGCTTCTCACTTTTTGGATTTTAGAAGGGCATGACATGCCTATATCTGTGTCTCCCCCTCCTTTTACTCCTCCACCTCTTTTATTTTCGCATGACTATATGTACTTGTCACTTTTCCATGTGTTAGTTATGTCTTCTGAGCAGTTTGTCAGCTTTTGGACACCTTTGAAGGTGTTTTCTATGTGTTTCTATGTGTTTTTGTTTGCCTGCCATTGGTTTTAACGGTGTTCGAAGGTGTTCGAT
Organism: Phyllobates terribilis; assembly: GCF_046119375.1. Lineage (NCBI taxonomy): Eukaryota > Metazoa > Chordata > Amphibia > Anura > Dendrobatidae > Phyllobates > Phyllobates terribilis. The sequence goes on from NW_027362764.1 coordinate 257,933,554, forward strand.
GAACAGTTCGACGAACCGAACCGAACTCGAACACTACGGGGGTGGCTCAACACTACTGATGATACCACCTAGCAGCATCTGTCCCTATTGTAAATGCATCTAACAGCGTTATCGATAGGGAATAGAATAGATTGAATTTTTGGGGGCAGCACGCAGTATAAGACAATAATACAAGGCTGGATCGGTGTAATACGCTATCCATACTGCAATGACTCACCTGTAAACGAATTTCAGATAACACAGTAAATATTCTAGAATATAGAATCTATTTAAATTGTCCTTCCCATTATTATTATTATTATTATTATTATTATTATAGCACCATTTATTCCATGGCTCTTTACATGAGAAAGGGGTATACATACAAAAATTATTACAATAATCTTGAACAAAACGTGACGGCGACTGGTACAGGAGGAGCGAGGACCCAGCCTGCAAGGGCGCACAGACTACTAGGGATGGGTGAGGATACAGTAAGCAAGGATAGAGCTGGTTGTGCAGTGGTATGGTGGAGCAATGGTTACTGCAGGTTGCAGGCTTGACGGAAGAGGTGGGTATTCAGGTTCCTTTTGAAGATTTCCACGGTTGGCGAGAGTCTGATATGATGCGGTAGAGAGTTCCAGAGTAGGGTGGATGCACGGGAGAAATTTTGAATGCAATTTTGGGAAGAGGCGATAAGAGGGGCGTAGAGCAGGAGATCTTGTGAAGATCAGAGGTTGTGTCTTCCCATTATTAAGGAGAGAGTCTCCTATATTGTTATTGCATATGCAGAAGTTTCAAGGGTATAAAAACCAGGCTCGCCAATGTAACCTCAATGTAATAATCACATTGTTCAGCTCCTGCACCTCCTCCTCCTGTTTGGCCTCCATCTCCAAAATGACCACATAGCTCCCAAGCTGGAAGCACTGCAGCACTGCCTTGGCCCAGCGGAAACAGGCTGTGCTGAAGATAATATGCTTAATGCTTAGTTGACAAACCGCACACCGCTGTAGAGTTGTTGAAAGCTGTAACACAGCAGGCAGATATGTGGCTTTCACCGCTGAACATACAGCCAGGCATGTTCGTGTGTGACAATGGCTCGAACATGGTAGCGGAGAAATGACAGCCGGAGTAGATACGTTTTCCCTGTTTGCCAGTCCTTTCATCCGACCTTAAGAATATGGAAGTGGTGAAGTACTATTCTCTCTGAGAAGCAGCCCTGGCTAATAAAAGTCTGTGTGAAGGTCCCCAGACACTCTATATCTGCTTTTTTTTAACTGTGTATTGGACGTGCTATGCATGTTATTTCTCAAACCTCATAGCAGATCAAGCCATTGCCCATCTCTGTAGTAGAGATGAGCGTTGTTCTACTCGAACTGTTCGCCAATCTCAAATTCGAGCTGTTTTGGGCGGTGTTCGAGCCGGTCGGCGAACACGAACAATTTGAGAAAAATTCGGCTGTTCGAGGTTATGTTCGATAACTGTTCGTGCACCAAAATCATAACTGGATTTTTTCTCAGTAATGATGAAAATTAATGTTAATACGCAGTTTGAGTGTACAGCGGGGCGGGGGGAGGGGCAGGGGATGGATCTCTGCAGGAACAATGAAGATCTCCATTTTTTTTTCTCTTTCCCGCATTTGCAGTGGGGAGGTGCAATCTGTCAGCCTTTCAGCAGCGCACACACGGAGCGAAGTGCTTTTTTTCACACAAGCAAGGGCATGTGTGATTGGCAGTGTATGTCACATGTCCTTGCCCTATAAGACCAAGCCATTTTCCCCGTCGCCACCATTTTCTCACTGCTGCAGCTGCGTGTTAGACGGCACCGCTGTTGCTGTGTGCGCTATACCTTGTTAATTTCAAGCCAATTTTCGCACAAATATACAGATAGCTTGGGAGTAGGGAATAGTTGTGATTGCAGTCCTTTTAAGGACTAGGTTACAGCATTTCCTACGACTTTTATCAGGCAGGTCTGTGCTCTTAAATAGATAGATTGTGGGAGTAAAGACTAATTGTAATTGGAGTCCTTTTCAGGACTAGGTTACATCAGTTCCTATCAGTTTTTGCCAGGCAGGTCTGTGCCAGTGCTGTGCAAGTTTTTTTCACAGCATTTGGCTGAATCTAGCAAAGCTAATCCTTTTTGGCCTATTGCAGAGTGTGTTAGTCAGTGGAGTAGCCTATCTGTGTTGCAAGATATACCACCTGTGTATAGAATACCAATTTTTTTACTGCACCTAGTGAAGTAAAATCTTTTGGGCATAGCATCATTCTATTAGTCCATCTATACTGACCTCCATCAGGTTGCAAACTGAATATAATTTTTTTCTGCATCTAGCTCTGAAAAAATATTTGGGCTTCTAGCAGTGTGTGGGACTTGGTCTATTAGTCCATCTATACTGACCTCCATCAGGTTGCAAATTAAAAATAATTTTTTTCTTCATTTAGCTCTGAAAAAATATTTGGGCTTCTAGCAGTGTGTGGGACTTGTTCTATTAGTCCTTCTATACTGACCTCCAGCAGGTTGCAAATTGAATATAATTTTTTTCTGCATCTAGCTCTGAAAAAATATTTGGGCTTCTAGCGGTGTGTGGGACTTGGTCTATTAGTCCATCTATACTGACCTCCATCAGGTTGCAAATTAAAAATAATTTTTTTCTGCATCTAGCTCTGAAAAAATATTTGGGCTTCTAGCAGTGTGTGGGACTTGGTCTATTAGTCCATCTATACTGACCTCCATCAGGTTGCAAATTAAAAATAATTTTTTTCTGCATCTAGCTCTGAAAAAATATTTGGGCTTCTAGCAGTGTGTGGGACTTGGTCTATTAGTCCATCTATACTGACCTCCATCAGGTTGCAAATTGAATAAAAAAATTTTCTGCATCTAGCTCTGAAAAAATATTTGGGCTTCTAGCGGTGTGTGGGACTTGGTCTATTAGTCCATCTATACTGACCTCCATCAGGTTGCAAATTAAAAATTATTTTTTTCTGCATCTAACCCAGCCAATAGTTTTGGCCTAATACCACAGTTTGGCCACTCAGCTCTGCTCGGTTACCATCCATTGTTTTTTTGTGCAAACAACTCCAGAGTTGTGAATTAGTTAACCACCAAAATGAGTGGAAAAAGGCCTGCTGCTGGTGGAAAGGGGAATAGGCGTGTTGGGAAGGGGAAAAAAGGTTGTGTCCGTGGGGTAGGTGCAGAAGAAAGACCATCTTCCAGCCAAACTAAAATGTCTACTTCTTTTAGCGGACAATGTGATAAGATCCCTTTCTTACGGCCACGCCAATCGCTACAAATTCCAGATGAGGCACAAAAACAGCAGGTGCTTCAACGGATATCAAGTGCTCCTTTAAGTGGGCTCTCCTCCACATCAACTTCAACAACACAAATACTCCAGTCCTCAAAGGTGTCACCCAAATCGCACTTGCTTCCTCACAGCTCCCAAATCTCCAGCTGCCCGTCTGAGTATGAGGTAGAACAGATGGTTGAGTCTGCAGAGCTGTTTACTCATACTATAGCCTGGGAATCAGAGGTCGACTCCAGCGCTTCTGTGAATCCAGACGAGGAAATGATCTGCACTGATGCCCAGAATCTTTATGAGTCGGATCCAGGACCAGACGCAGAAGGTTCTGACCATAATGTAGACCCTCATTCCCAAACTGTAACTCCTGTTGGTGGAGACAATGAGGAAGACGATGATAAGACTCAAATACCTTATTGGAACGACAACTTTAGTTTTTTGTCAGGGCAGGAACAGGTTGGCTCTGAGGACGACGGGTGTGATAACGCACAGGGTGATGATGATGAGGTCGGAGATCCCACTTACTGTCAACCCACAGTCAGCCAAGAGATGAGGTCAGCAGAGGAGGTGGAGGAAGATGCTAGTGACGACGAGGTCAGGTTGCGCCTTCCCGGACAGAGACGTAGTACTGGAAGCACGTCAACAACTGCATCCTCAAACACAACTCTGCCTCTCACCACAAGTCGTGGTGGCTCTTCAGGTCGCATGCGTGCTAAGCCTTGCATAGCCTGGGCATTTTTTCAGATCGATAAAGATGACCCAACTCGTGTTATCTGTAACATTTGTCAGCAAAAGCTAAGTAGAGGCCAAAAAATACATAGTTTGAGTACTTCATGCATGAACCGGCACATGGACATGAAGCATAAGTTGCAGTGGGAAGCTCAGTGTGCTACAATGCGGTCTAGCCGGCCGGGCCAACCACCGTCTGCCATATCTTGTGCATCCGCGGCCTCTTCATCCTCTGTGACTGGGGGGACAGCAGTCACACCTGTTTTGGGGCGCAGACCTGCCACCTCTTTACCCGCAACAGCCAGCGTGATTGGCAGGTCATCATTTTCTTTGGAGGTGGTAACACCAGCTGGTCTTGAGCGCTGTCCGACATCGATAGCACCACCTTTGGATCAAGGCAACCTAACATGTCCGCCTGCATCTTCCTCACAGACCGGCAGTTTGCCGGGGACACCCTTATCAACCCCGTCTAAGCACAATAGCCAGCCCTCGGTCCCTCAGATGTGGACAAGTAAAAGACCATTTCCTCCTAGCCATGAGAAAGCTAAGAGGTTGAATTTCACCATCTGCAAGCTCTTGGCTACAGAAATGCTGCCTTTCCGCCTGGTGGACACAGAGGATTTTCGAGACCTTATGTCCGTCGCAGTGCCCCAGTACCAGATGCCCAGTCGGCACTACTTCTCAAAGAAAGGTGTGCCTGCGCTCCACCAGCATGTCGCACACAACATCACCGCTTCTTTGAGAAACTCTGTGTGTGACAGGGTGCATTTCACCACAGACACTTGGACGAGTAGGCATGGACAGGGGCGTTACATGTCGCTGACTGGGCACTGGGTAACTATGGTGACAGCAGGACAAGGGGCTGCTGTCCAAGTCTTGCCGTCCCCACGAGTTGTGCGTCAATCCTCTTTATGTCAAAGTTCCACCACTGCTTCTGCCTCCTCAACCTCCTCTCGGTCTTCCACCTGCACCCAAAGCCTGTCTGGTCATGCCACAAGCTTTCTAACTGCGCAGAAGGGATCCTGCACACCTCCTTACTATGCTGGCAGTAGGGCTCAACGTCATCAGGCGGTTTTTACATTGAAATGTCTGGGAAATGTGAGTCACACAGCTGAGGAGTTGTGGTCAGCTCTGGAGAACCAATTTCATGAATGGTTGTCTCCACTGGACCTGAAACCAGGGAAGGCCGTGTGCGACAATGCTGCAAACCTGGGTGCGGCCCTTCGCCGGGGCAATGTCACACACGTGCCTTGTATGGCTCACGTGTTGAACCTGGTTGTCCAGCAATTTTTAGCCCACTATCCCAGACTACATGGCCTTCTGCAGAGGGCACGGTCGCTGTGTGCTCACTTCCGCCGTTCGCATCCCGCAGCTCAGCGACTTACATCTCTACAGAAGTCGTTGGGCCTGCCACTTCACCGGCTAAAATGCGATGTGCCTACCCGGTGGAATTCAACTCTGCACATGTTGCAGCGACTGTGGCAGCACCGACAAGCCCTGGTGCAATACGTTCTGACGTATAGCCTGGGCCAACGAGATTCAGAGGTGGGGCAAATCACGCTGGAGGAGTGGTCTCAGATCAGGGACCTATGCACCCTTCTGCACAGTTTTGAAATGGCGACGAAGATGTTTAGTGCTGACGATGCCATTATCAGCATGACTATTCCGGTGATTTACATGCTGGAGCACATGTTAAACAGAATTCGGAGTCAGGTGGTGGCACAAGAGGAGGTGGAGGAAGTAGAGGAGGAGGAGTTGTATGCGGAAGGGCTAACATCTGCAAGGTCCAGATGGTCGGCAGCACCAAGGCGGCAGGCATGTGAGGGTGGGGGAGATGGTTTTACCAGGGCGCATGGTAGCAGCCAAACTAGTGAGGAAGGTGCAGGAGCCCAGGAAGAAGTGGAGGACGAACTGATGGAAGACTCATCAGATGAGGGAGACCTTGATCACATTTCTGTTGTGCGAGGTTGGGGGGAGGGGACAGAGGAAGGAAGCATGATTGTTACCTCGCCACCAACACAACAGGGACTTGGTGCTCCTGGATGCGCAACACACATGAGTGCCTTCTTGCTGCACTACCTGCAACATGACCCTCGAATTGTGAGAATTAGAAATAATCCTGACTACTGGGTTGCCACACTGTTAGATCCCCGGTACAAAAGTAAATTTGCAGAAATTATTCCTGCCATAGAAAGGGATGCACGCATGCAGGAGTATCAGCAGAGACTGTTGCAGAATCTTACATGTGCTTTTCCACAAAATACCAGTGGTGCACGTAGTGAATCTCACAGTTCCAACTTGCCAACCGTGGGACCGTCAAGTGTTCAGCACTCAAACCGTGACAGAACCACAGTATCTGCTGGTAACATCAATTTTGCGGAATCATTTCACCACTTTTTTAGCCCATCCTTTGCAAGGCCACAGGAGACAAGAAGTCTGACACATAGTCAACGCCTAGAGACGATGGTACAGGAGTATCTCCAAGTAAACATTGAAGCCACGACTGTGTCACTGGACCCTTGCTCTTTTTGGGCTTCCAATCTGGATAAATGGCCGGAGCTAGCCACTTACGCCTTGGAGATCTTGTCATGCCCCGCAGCCAGCGTTCTGTCTGAATGTGTGTTCAGCGCTGCTGGTGGTGTGCTGACAGATAAGCGCACGCGGCTCTCCACTGATAATGTAGACAGACTCACGTTCATAAAGATGAACAAATCATGGATCCGAAACGACTTTTCTACCCCTGTGTCATCCTGGGGAGAGTAAAAGCTTGATGATTGGTTAAAATCACCCTACCAACCGTTTTAAGCTTTCAAATTACTAATCATGTTTATCTGTATCTTGACTGGAAAATAATTTGGGCTTTGTAGCAGTGTGCAGCACTGATCCTATTAGGCCATCTATACTAAAGCTTCACCAGATTTAAAATTAAAAATAATTTTTAGCTGCATCTAGCCCGGAAAATAATTTTGGGGCTCCGAGATGCGCAAGGCACATAAGTGCCTTCTTGCTGCACTACCTGCAGCATGACCCTCATATTGTCAGAATTCGAAGTAATCATGACTACTGGGTTGCCACACTCTTAGATCCCCCAAACTTTTCGATCAACCTTTTCATTTTAATAAAGACCAAAAAAATGGTCATTTTTGAAATTATAAGCATTAGCAGGTTGTTAGAAACTGAAATCAAACAGTTTTCAACTCAAAACTTTATTCTAGGTGATGTTACATTTTCACATAGGATCCCTTGTTCGAAAGGAGCTTCTGAACTCTCTCGTCCATTGAATTTGTCAGGTTTTGGATGGTTTCTGCTTCAATTGTTTTGCATGAGGACAGAATACCCTCCCAGAGCTGTTGCTTAGATGTGAACTGCCTCCCGCCATCATAGACACTCCTTTTAATGATGCTCCAAAGGTTCTGAATGGGGTAGAGGTCAGGGGAGCATGGGGGTCACACCATAAGTTTGTCCCCTTTTATGCCCATATCAGCCAGAGATGCAGATGTTTTATGTGCAGCATGAGATGGTGCATTATCATGCAGAAAAATGATCTTGCTGTGAAATACACGGTTCTTCTTCTTGAACCATGGCAGGAAGTGCTGTTTGAGAAAATCCACATACATTATGGAGTTCATCTTTAGCGCCTTCAGGGATCCTAAAGGGGCCGACAATCTCTCTCCCCATGATTCCAGCCCAAAACATTACTCCACCTCCTCCTTGTTGGCGCTGTAGCCGTGTTTGCGTGGGGTGTCCATCAACCAGCCATCCTCCACTCCATCCATCTGGACCATCGAGCGCTGCACGGCACTCATCCGTGAACAAAACAGTTTTGAAATCAGTCTTCATGTAATGTTTGGCCCACTGGAGCCGTTTCTGCTTGTGTGAAGTGGATAGAGGAGGTCGACAGGATGGCGCATGCACAGCTGCAAACCTCTGAAGGACCCTGCATCTTGTTGTTCGGGGGACGTTGGAGGCACAAGCAGCTTCAAAAACTTGTCTGCTGCTATGACAAGGCTTTTTTGCCGCTGCTCTTTCAACCTGACGTCATTGCCTGTAGGAAAGAGTCCTCAATTTGCCCTTATCAGCACGCACACGTGTGTACTGTGAATCAGCTACATACTTCTTGATTGCCAAGACACTTCATCCTGATCATCGCACAATGTTGATTGTAGTCATGCCTTGACCTAAACACTCCACAATTTGTTGCTTCTCAGCAGCCGACACATCCTTTTTCTTTCCCATTTTGGCAGAAAATGTAGGCTGCTTAATAATGTGAGAGAGCCTTCTTAAGTAGTCTTGCCTTTCATTGGACACACCTGCCAAACTAATTAGCACAGGTGTCTGCAATTGCTTACAGTGATATAAAGAGCCCTGACACACATCACCATCAATGAGTTTAACTGACAAACAAACAAATTCTTCCCTTATCACTCCTAAACACTTTTTGTATAATAATTTGGAACGCAGTGTACATGTGCTTTTCCACAAAACACCAGTGGTTCACGTAGTGAATCTTACAGTTCTAACTTGCCAACCGTGGTCTGTATGGAGTTGTTCAATAAAGGGCCCAAAATTAAGATAACATAGATGGGAGAGGTCTCTATGAATAGGAATTCCTAAGTATTTGATACCCTGTGAGGGCCAGGCAAAGGGAAAGTTGGACTGGATGGAATCCTATGTGGATTTGGGGAGGGAGACATCGAGGGCCTCAGACTTCGCTGCATTGATTTTAAAATTTTACCATGTAACAAAGTGATCTATTTCAGCCATAACAGCATGGATGGATATATGTGATTGAGTGATATATACTAGGACATCATCAGCAAATAGAGAGCACTTGTACTCGGTGCCTCCCACCTCAATCCACCTAATATTGGGGTTATGGCGAATTGATGAGAGCAGGTGCTCCGTCACTAGGATGTATAAGAGAGGGGACAGAGGACATCACTGCCTTGTCCCATTGGTGATTGTGAAAGGTGATGAAAATGTTCTGACGCACCCCCTGGGCCTTGGGACACCCGGAGCCGGACCCTTTTTGGTGGATGCTGGTGGTTGTAGTCTTCGTGGCGGCGACCCAGTTCCGTGGCTCAGGGCGGTCAAACCAGTGGCGGAACTATTTATTTGGTTTTCATGTTTAAATGTCCGACTACGCCACCGGTGGATTGCGGTCAGAGTGAACCGCCGCTACAGGGCAGACCACTGAGGCTGGTGTTGTGGGTGCAGCAGAGCGTAGCATAACTCCCCACGGGAGGAGTATAGCCTCAGGGCAGTGTATGCGGAGGATGGGGGTGATGGTGCAGGGCAGCAGCAGTAACGACACGGAGTCAGTGATGCAGTTCAGGGCCTTTACTCACAGTTCTTATTATCCAGACCACGTCTGCAGGTAACGGCTGCCCACGTCGTACTGTGCTCACCAGGTGAGGGGCTCAGACAACTCCCAGATAACTTTGGAGCACTTCACAGGACCCCCTTTGTGTGTCCTTTGTCTGGCCTTTCTTACCAACACTTCTGTCCGGCTGCCTCGGGCCTCCTCTTGGTAAACTTGGCGCCAGTTTCCCTGACCCTATGTGGTGCCTTCCTAGCGGGTGTAGCGAGGCGCTGCGCCACATAAAATGTCAGAGCCTCCGGTTTCTAGCTGAGGGTCGTTTCCTGCCTCCACTAGTTCGGGGACCGGTCTCCCCCTTTGGCCTGACCCCTCCACGCAGGTGGATTCGGGCGTGCGGTGGCGACTCGCCCGTCCGCACCCCTGGGATCCCTTCATTCCTCGTTCCTGGAGCCTTCTCCACTCCTCTTCCTTCCTTCTCCCTCTTCCAGGCCTGGGCCTCTGTTACTAGGCCCGCCTCCGAAGCAGAGCTCATGCAGAGCCCCTGCTCCCTGCCACTTCTGCTCAGACTTCTCTGCACTGAACTAAGATGGTGCCCACCTTTTATACTCCCTTTTCAATGCACCCAGGAACTGCTTCCTCCCTGCTCCTGCACTACAGGGTTCCCCTTCCTCAGTGTTCCCTCCCCCCACTCCAGCCAGGGACAGGGACTGTCGTGCCCATCTCAGGGGCATATTGGTCGCCCTGCCCCACGGCAATGTGGTGTAATGCATGCAGGTGTCGGGTCCTGATCCACACTCCATCCTTACCTGAGAGTGAGATATCACACCTCTGGGTGAGGTGCAATACGTCTTTAGCAACCGAGCCCTCAGGGTGCTACAGTTCCATTTATCTTCAGCCTAGGTGACGTATTGCGATACAGGGCCGTGATTTTGGCTATAAAAGGGTCCCCTAGACCCCTACCCCAAGCTTTTTAAGAGAATCATATATGGCGTGCCAGGAGACTCTATGGAATGCTTTCTCAGCATCCAACGAGAGTATCTAATTACAAATTTTTAACTGCATCTAGCCCAGGAAATACTTTGTGCCTAGTAGCAGTGTCTGCTAGTAAGCGGATTATCCCGGCTGTTAAGCAAGCTGCACCACCTGTAGTTTAGACACTTAATTTTTTCAAAGGAAATGCTTCGGGACCATGGGATACTTAGTGAAGAGCATCAGGAGGCACCCCAAGGCATAGGGGCTGGGACTGGCAGTAGGATGCCTTGCGGTGGACAGCCGAGCTCGATCCTTATAAAAGATTTTTAACTGCAGCAGCTTTAGTGGACGCTACTGGAGCTGGAATTACCGCGGCTGCTGGCATGAGACTTGCCCTCCAATAGATCCTTGTAAATGGATTTAAAGTGTATTCATTCAAATTAGAGAGACAATTTAAATTAAAAAGCTTAGAGCTGCCTCCACCACAGGGGGGCTCGCTCGACCCACCAGCGGACAGGCACCAGTATTGGGAGAGGGGGGCTGGCCGTCAGGGTTCACCGCGGCTCTGGCACAAACCCGGCGACACGGAGGTGGCACGGGCAGGAGCGGACTGGCCGTGTCGGCTTCTCACTTTTTGGATTTTAGAAGGGCATGACATGCCTATATCTGTGTCTCCCCCTCCTTTTACTCCTCCACCTCTTTTATTTTCGCATGACTATATGTACTTGTCACTTTTCCATGTGTTAGTTATGTCTTCTGAGCAGTTTGTCAGCTTTTGGACACCTTTGAAGGTGTTTTCTATGTGTTTCTATGTGTTTTTGTTTGCCTGCCATTGGTTTTAACGGTGTTCGAAGGTGTTCGACGAACAGTTCGACGAACAGTTCGGCGAACACACGGGTGTTCGACGAACCGAACCGAACTCGAACACTACGGGGGTGGCTCAACACTACTCTGTAGTCATGAAATTCAAGGTGCAAAGAAAGTTCTTTGTGTCTGGAAGCACCACCAAGAAGTGTGAGCTGAGGCTGCATGGGCTGCCATTGCTTATGCAACAAGCCGCATTAGAGGACTTACTCGGAGAAATGGCAGCCAGAGTAGATACGGTTTCCCTCTATGCTAGTCCTTTCATCGAGTTAAAGAATATAGCTGTGATGAAATACAAAAAGCAGTGTCAGACAGAAGAACATTGGGCCCACCAGAGGATTTAATTCTGAGGGCCCACCTTTCTACCCTACTCAAAAGCCCCATAGCAGCTGAAAGGTTTGCGCTATGAACTCCCCTGAAGGAGAAGCCAGGGCCCACCGGTGGAGTCTCCGGTTCTCTGGTGGACCCGTCCAACCCTGCCGAGAAGCAGCCCTGGGCTAAGAAAAGTCTGTGGGAAGGTTCCTGGACACTCTATGGCTGCTTTTTTATTGAGGAGGAAACCCACACAAACATGGGGAGAAAATCCTTGCAGATGTTGTCCTTGGTGGGATTTGAACCCAGGACCCCAGTGCTGCAAGGCTTCAGTGCTAACCAATGAGCCACTGTGCTGCCCTCCCTGTTCTCCCTCTGATACCTAACATGCTGGAGAAACTTGCACCTACTGCCACTCAGTATCTTCAGCTACCTTGTGAGAAACCAATGTGTTTGAGCAACCACTCAGTCTACCAAATAAAATTCCTGAGGAGGAAATTGTGGATGGCTTCGCTACTGGTACTGGGGGCACTGCTAATACCATGGCGTTGTGCCATAGTTCCCTGGAAATATTCCAGGCTGGTAGGAGCCAAGCAGATTCCCACAGAAAGTACCAGCAGCAAGTTAAGGAGATGGTGGCCTTCATCATCAACACGACATGCAAGGTTTGCACTATGAACTGTCCTAAAGGAGAAGCCAGGGCCCACTGGAGGAGTCTCTGGTTCTCTCGAGGGCCCTTCCAACCCTGCCGAGAAGCAGCCCTGCTAAGAAAAGTCTGTGGGAAAGTTCCCGGACACTCTATGGCTGCTTTTTTACTGTGGACTGGCTCCAGCAATCTATATGATCCCTTCACTGGCTCCCCATTGCCCAGAGACTCATGTTCAAAACCCGAACCATGACATGCAAAGCCATCCACCACCTGTCTCCTGCATATATCTGTGACCTCTTCTCCCGGTACATACCTGCACTCAACCGCCGATCCTCACAAGAATCCTTCTCTACTTCTGTCTTATCTCCCCTTCCCACAATCGCATACAAGATTTCTCCCATGCATCCCCCCTACTCTTGAATTCTGTAGTACCCCAACATTTTAGACTCTCGCCTATTGTTGAAACCTTTAAAAGGAAGCTGAAGACCCACCTCTTCCGACAAGCCTACAACCTGCAGCAACCCTCGCTCCACCATACCGCTGCACGACCAGCTGTTCCCTCACCTACTGTATCCTCACACATCCCTTATAGACTGTTTGTGCGCCCTCATGGGCAGGGTCCTCTCTCCTCTTGTACCAGTCGGTGACCTCTTTTCACATGTAAAGCGCTATGGAATAAATGGCGCTATAATAATAAATAATAATAATAATTTTACTACTTTCACTCTGGGTCAATTTATGGCACTTTCCTTGTGTCTGTCCCTAAATTGATATGTTTTGGCAGCTTTTGGTCCCGTCTGAAGGTGTGTATGAATTTGCTTTTGGCCCCCATTGAATCCAATGGGGTTCGGCAATGTTCGGCGAATATTGGACAATTACATTGGCGAATATGGCAAAAACGGCAATCGTAATTTGAAACGAATATTTAAATATTCACTCATCTCTAATCAGAAACAACCTTAAAAAAATTATGCGTGTATGGCATGATGGTCACCCTGGTAATATGGTGGTGGAGGATGTGGAGAAGGCGAAGGGTGACATAAAATAGAACAATTTCTTAAGCGTATACCCATGTCAGAGTCTGAAGGGGTGTCTAAGAATATAGACCCCCAAAAAAGTAACCACTGGATTTGAGTTTATGTTCGATGCTATCATCAGGTTGTGTTCTTGAGAAGTCTGGCCCAATCCAACCCTTGTTCATTTTGATAAGTCAGCCTGTCAGCATTTTCACTTGACAGGCGGATACGACTATCATTTATATCAGTTATAATGCCCCCGGTGGAACTGAAAATCATCTCTGACAAAACGCTAGTTGCCAGGACCTCCAAAGAGTAGAGAGACAGTTCATGCCACGTGTCCAGCTTGGATACCAAACAGTTGCAAGACACAGAGAGGAATCATGGAGGATGCTGATATGGTCACCATGGTAGTCCTTCAGCATCTTCCAAAAATTTTCCCTTCTTGTGAGAGTATCCTGCGCATCAGGGTCTGTGCATTGGGAGGGTCGGAGAAAACTGTCCCATACTTTTGACAGTGTTACCCTTCCTCTGCTGCATCGTATTTGTGTCTACCTTGACTGTACTCCTTGCTTGTCCAAGGAACTGTGACCCCTGCCACCAGCATTTTCAGATGGGAATTTTTTGAATAAATCCGAAAGAAGGGCCTTCTGGTACTGCAAAATTTTACTAGACCTCTCCGCTGCGGGAAGGAGAGATAGAAAGTTCTCCTTGTAGCTTGGGTCTTGAAGTGTGACAATCCAGTAGTGACTGTCACCCAAAATGTGTAAAACGCGAGGGTCATGGGAAAGGCAGCGGAGCATAAACTCAGCCATGTGTGCCAGACTGCTAACAGGCAAGACTTCCATGTCCTCACCAAGAGGATGACTGACCATGCTCTCCTCCTCCTCATCCTCCTAATACTGCCTCTCCCCAGTCCATCCACGCTGAACAGATGGTATGACAATTGTGTGGGTTGTACCATCTATAGCGCAGGAAACTAGCTCCTGTTCCTCCTCCTCTTCCTCCTCCTCATTGCCACCCAATCCACTTTGGGATGAGATGAGGCAGGGCTGTGTGGCATCACCCTGTATGGTTTCTTGCTCTATCTCATTGTGCTCCGCCTGCAATGCCTCCTCTTTAATTGTGAGCAGGGAGCTTTTCAGTAGACAGAAGCAGGATGGTGACGCTAATTATGGCATCATTGCTGCTTACCATCTTGGTGGAGTCCTCAAAGTTTTGGAGAACGGCACAGATGTCAGACATCCATGCCATTGCCCATTCATCAGCTCTTATGTGTGGAGGTGGATCCGAATGCAGACGGATGTGTTGAAGCTGGTACTCAACAATTGCTCTGCACAAAATCATTCCAAACATGTGCAACATTGATTTCCAATGTGTGGTCACATCGCACTCCAGTCGGTGAGCTGGAAGCTGCAAACGCTGCTATAGCCCCGCCAGGGCAGTGGAAGCTGTAGCTGACTTTCTGAATGGGCACACACGCGGCATACTTTCACAAGTCGCTCTGGCAGATATGGGTAGGTTTTGAAAAACCGCTGAACCACTAAGTTGAGCACATGGGCCAGACATGGTACATGTGTGAGCTTGCCTAGCTTCAGAGCCGCCACTAGGATATCTAACACAGCTTTCAACAACTCTGCAATGGTGTGTGGTTTCTCGTTTAAGCATACAGTCCTGCTTATTGTTATTGGCACCCATGAAGTTTAAGTACATAATCTTTAATATCTTCTGAAAAAAATAAATCAAGTGATGGAGATGGAGGCTGAAGAGGAAAAGGAAGAGGAGGTGGTGCAGGAGCTGTAGAATGTGGGGGCAACTCTGATTGACCCAGGACCCGCGATCCTCTGCGTCGGCATGACGTATTCTGTCCCAGGGTCCCACTGGGTCCCTGCTTCCACAATATTAACCCAGTGACATGCGTCAGTGAGATGTACCATCCCTTGCCACATTCACTTGTCCATGTGTTTCTGGTTAGGCGGTCCTTCTCACTTAAGTGCACTGGGGAGGGCACGAGTAATGTTCTGGGACCCATGTTTATGGAAGGCGGAGATGATACAGGGAGAAATAGTGGCGGCTGGGGACTGAGTATGGACACCCGTTCACCGCCATGAGGTTGTGGAAAGTTACGCCTCCACTAGCCTAAAAGGAAACATTTCAAGTGCAAACAAGCAGTCCAGAAATGTGGCAGTTTAGTATTACGGACTGTGAGTGGGTGGGTGTTTGGCCTCATACTTGCACTTGCATTCCAAGTAACACAAAGCTAAGGAGAAGGATGATCCATCATGAATAATTTGGTCATTGTCCAGGAGACCGACCACAATATTAACCAGTGATGCGTCAGTGAGATGTACTTTCCTGGCCACATTCACTTGTCCACGTGTTTATGGTTAGGCAGTCCTTCCCACTTAAGTGCACTGGGGAGGGCACGGGTAATGTTCTGGGACCCCTGCTTGTGGAAGGCGGAGACGATACCGGGAGAAATAGTGGCGGCTGCAGATCGAGTATGGACACCCAGCCGCTGCCATGAGGTTGTGGAAAGCTTCCGCCACCATGAGCCTAAAAGGCAACATTTCAAGTGCAAGCAAGCAGTCCAGAAAAGTGGCAGTTTAGTATTGCGGCCTGTGGGTCGGTGGTTGGCTGCATACTTTCACTTGCATTCCAAGGAGTTGGGTAGGGACAACTGAATGCTGCAAAGGGACAAGGATGTGGAGGTTGTGTCACGGGTGTGTCAGAAATGACAGACAGTCGCACTGCAGTTGGTTGCAGGAGATCTCTAGGTTTGGCATTACTGACATCTTCTTAGAGGCTGTCTCTAGGACTCAGCGGCTACATTCCTCTGGCTAATTAACACCCTGCCTGGGTGTATAAATACCTGCTGTGTTTCAGAGGGAGGTGCCGGCGATACTACTTGTGAAGGCTTAGCAAGAGCAGTACTTTGTCCTCTCTGGAGCTTGAGGACGTATGCGCATTTGTCTGGAGTCGTCTAAAACTAAGCAATTTCCCACTGTTTGTGTACCATTGCTGTCTATAGTGTTCAGTGGAGATCGACTAGTGCTCATCTCCTCCCTTCCCTAGCCATAGCCATACGCCAGGGAAAGACAGGGCGAGGCACGCGTGCAGCGATTGGTGAAGAGCCGATACAGGGACGTTAGGGGAGACAGGGTGATGCTAGATCAACCTAGGGGGTCTCCACTTCCCCCCTTTCCCTAGAGTCTGGGCTCCCTTTCCCTCTCCCCTTTGTGTTGCACACTTTCCCACACTTTGCGAGACAATGACAAATGCAGGGCGGGAGGCATCTTCGCATGTGCAATGGACAGGGGATTGGCTTGCACGCACAACAGCAGACGAGGCAGTGGTGTTACCAGCAGACACTGTTTTTGGACCTTGGCTTTCGGCCCAGCTAGTCGGATGCTTTGCTGTCATGTGCTTGAGAATACTATTGGTGGTCAGGCTGATAGTTTTGGTGCTGTTGCTGATGCTGTCCTGGCAGATGTTGCAAATGGCCTTTTTGGGGTTATCTAAACAGTCTTTAAAAAGAGCGAGACTCGGGAAGACCTAACAGTTGTACTGGCAAGTTCCATCGTGTTGGTCTTCCGGGGAGCAGTTGCCTGCCTTGTGTCTGTGGCCACCATACTGCTTATTCCGGCCTGTTGTGGTGCTACGCCTCTCTCCCCCTGTGTGCTGCTGTCCTCACTCTGCAAGTCCCCTTGCCAGGTTGGGTCAGTAACTTCATCGTCCACCGCTTCGTCTTCTACTTCTGCACCTTGGTCCTCCTCCTGAGTTTCTGTCCATTGTGTCTCATCATTATCCACCTCTTGCAACAGTAATTGCACTTTCCCACCATCACCTTCGGGTAACCATGGCTGTTCAAATCGCTACATTCGATCTTCTGTTGCCCTGCTTGAAGCTGGCCTGCAGAGAGGCCCGAATCTATCAATGGAAAAGTGAACAGCTCTTGGGGTAACCCTGGACTCTAATCTCTCCTTCAAACCACATATCCAAGCTCTTTCCAATTCCGAGCTGATCGAGCAAGAGGCCAGAATCTATAAATGGCAACATGAACAAAACAGCTCTTCGGAGTGTCCAAGTGTGGGATCAGTTGTCTCGGGCACTTGGAATGGTAGGAGGAAAGAGGATCAGGTTGAGGAGTATGCCGACTGCAAAGAGAAAATATCTCCCTGATCCACACATTCCTCAACAATGAATCTACAAAAACACTAGTGCCTGCCCTCATCATCTCCCATTTCAACGACTGCAATCTCCTGCTCTATGGTCTCCCTCCTAACACTCTCGCATTCCTCAAATCTATCCTAAATTCTGCTGCTCTACTAATCCATCTGTCTCTTTGCTATTCCCTGGCCTCTCCTCTCTGTCAGTCCCTTCACTGGCTTCTGATTGCCCAGAGACTCTAGTTCAAAACCCTAACCTTGGCATGCAAAGCCATCCACAACCTGTCTCCTCCATACATCTGTGATCTAGTCTCCCGGTACTTACCTGCATGCAACCTCTGATCCTCACAAGATCTCCTTCTTATCTCCTCTTCCCACAATCGCATACAATATTTCTCCTGTGCATCCCTCTTTCTCTGGAACTCTGTACCTCAACATTTCTGACTCTCACCTACTGTTGAAACCTTCAAAAAGCACCTGAAGGCCCACCTCTACCGACAAGCGTACAACCTGCAGTAACCCTCGCTCCACCATACCGCTGCACTACCAGCTCTATCTTCTCATACTGTGTCCTTACCTATCCCTGGTAGACTGTGAGCCCTGGAAGCAGGGTGCTCTCCTCCCCAGCACCAGTCACTGTCACATTTTTGTTCAAGATTATTGTAATTGTTTTTGCGATGTATACCTCTTTTTCACATGTAAAGCGCCATGGAATGAATGGTGATAAAGTAATAATAATAATATGGTTCAGACTCATGGCTACTGAGACTGGACCATGTGGAAGACAGGGTGGTGACAAATCGACTGGAAGCTTTATCTGCTCTCCAGCCAACAACCTTTTCACACTGCTCTGGCTTCAATAGTGGTGTTCTGCGGGACCCTAGAAATTGGAACAGAAAGGTAGTTTGACATGACGAAGGTGTTTGTTGTGCTCTCTCAGCAGGCACAATTTCATCTTGCCCATGGCCTCTGTGTGCATTATCACCATCACCATAATGTCCACTTGCTCATCCCTTGCCACACACCTTGCCCATTTTAAATGGAGTTTAATATTTGTCACGTTGCCAAAAATGTCTGTATTATTACCGCAGTAATATAGGATCACGTCTTATGAATGACCACAGTTTTAGGCAGTGACCTGGGAGTCAGATATGCTTCCAGGGGTCTTCCCCATGCTATTCCCATGTCTTTTCAGCACTCTATAAATGTGTCTGATCATGTCTCACACACCACATAGCCAGGTAAGGTAGTAAAATGTTAAAATAACATTTACCGGTGAATGCATTTTTCACCGTTGAAAGCAATGCAAAAGTACAAAAACATATCAAAAATGTGGAGGAGCAGTTTTTTTTTGGTTATTTATTTTACCTTAGATACAAGTCATTACCCTGGAAAGAATGTTCCTTAACATTTTTCCAAGGAAAATCCATTTTGGTTTTGTTTTTGTACGTTTTATTGTGAGTCTGTAAAAGTGGCGTAATACTCTGAAGACATTGTTTACAGCAGTAACCTGAGAGTCAGAGATACTTCCAGGGGTCTTCCGCATGCTGTTAACATGTCATTTAAGCACTGTTCCCCTTGATTTCAGCAATTTTTAGGCCCTCTGCAGACCTCTGGGAGGGGCCCCCGGAAAAATGCTCGAGTTTCTCATAGACTTACATTAGGCTCGCTGCTCGGACTGAGAATTTTAGTGCTCTCTCATCACTACTTATGACACCTTTTATACCGGCTTATAGAAAAATTGCATCTTTATAATTTCATCATCATTATTGCATTGTTAGGAGCTAGTCTATTACAACGTCTATTTAGTCTATTGAGCCTTCAGTAGTCTATCATCTTAGGGTGACCAATCAAAAAACGCCAGCTCAGCTCCAATGATGTAATTGTAATTACAGTTGCATCACCTACTTTTATAAATGCTCTCTGCGTAAGGTATATAGTTTTATGATTTATTAGCTTAGTTTTTTAGCGTACTGACATGTTTTTTCAGACATGCCTTGTTCTTGCATTAACAAAGCAGAAAGTTTTTGCTACACATGCAGAGAAGTCACTTTAGTCATGATAAGGACCTGTATTTTGGCTGTAGAATAGGAGATCAGGACAAGAGTTGGGCTCCACACATATGCTGCAATAGATGTGCATCACATCTTACCCAGTGATTGCATGGGAAGAGGCAATCTATGCCTTTTGCAGTTCTAATGATCTGGAGAGAGCCAATCAATCACACTACCAATTGCTATTTCTACATGGTGCCCCCCTTTAGGAAAGGAGTGTCTAGGAAGAAGAAGTGGCAATACGCCCAGTGCCACATACTGAAGAACTGCCTATTTCAAAAGCACCAGAAACATTTTCAGTCGAGTCAAGTGAGGAAGAAGAGGGCGCTTGGTTTCATGAAGCATCTTCCTCTTATGACGAAGACTTTCTGTCAGCAACCTCAACTGAACCACACCTTATAAGTGAACTGAATGATCTTGTTGGAGATTTTGATGTGCCCAAGAGTAAGGCTGAGCTCTTAGGCACCAGGCTACAGCAGTGGAATCTTCTAGGGAGTGATGTTCGGATTTCTTTATTCTGCAACCGTGATAAATATCTTATCCAATACTTCTTCATGAAGGTTCAATTTGTGGCATGCAACAGCATCAACACTCCCCCAGAACAAGGCACACCCGCCGACACATGCGAAAGGGACAGTGACACAATCGCTTGGCTCAGGTATATTACTTAGTGTCATGTTATGATAATCGCACTGCTGGATCATGCTCACTATGTATTTCTCATATCTTGGTCTTCATGTGAGTTGCACCTAGCACTTTAATATTTAATTGCGCTGTGCATAGCTGGACTTTGTTGAAATACTTGCTGGTTATACTTTGGTCTTTATAAGATTTGCACTTAGCACTTTTTTTATACTGTAGGCCAATATTTGCTTTTAGTAGTTTTTTCCATCATGGTTCCAGGCTCATTAATTGAACATTACAATGTGTTCAGAATTATTAGGCAAATGAGTATTTTGATCACATGATACTTTTTAAACATGTTGTCCTACTCCAAGCTGCATAGGCTTGAGAGCCAACTACCAATTAAGTAAATCTGGTCATGTGCATCTCTGTAATGAGGAGGGGTGTTGACTAATGACATCAACACCCTATATAAGGTGTGCCTAATTATTAGGCAACTTCCTTTCCTTTGGCAAAATGGGTCATAAGAGAGATTTGACGGGCTCTGAAAAGTCCAAAATTGTGAGATGTCTTGCAGAGGGATCACCGAATCAAGCGTTTCATGGCAAATAGCCAACAGGGTCGCAAGAAGCGTGTTGGCCAAAAAAGGCGCAAAATAACAGCCCATGAATTTAGGAAAATCAAGCGTGAAGCTGCCAAGATGCCATTCGCCACCAGTTTTGCCATATTTCAGAGCTGCAACGTTACTGGAGTATCAAAAAGCACAAGGTGTGCGATACTCAGGGACATGGCCAAGGTAAGGAAGGCTGAAAAACGACCACCTTTGAACAAGAAACATAAGATAAAACATCAAGAATGGGCCAAGAAACATCTTAAGACTGATTTTTCAAAGGTTTTATGGACTGATGAAATGAGAGTGACTCCTGATGGGCCAGAGGCTGGATCTGTAAAGGGCAGAGAGCTCCACTCCGACTCAGACGCCAGCAAGGTGGAGGTGGGGTTCTGGTATGGGCTGGTATCATCAAAGATGAACTTGTGAACTTGTGGGACATTTTCAGGTTGAGGATGGAGTGAAGCTCAACTCCCAGACCTACTGCCAGTTTCTGGAAGACAATTTCTTCAAGCAGTGGTACAGGAAGAAGTCAGTATCGTTCAAGATAAACATGATTTTCATGCAGGACAATGCTCCATCACATGCAACCAACTACTCCACAGCGTGGCAGGCCAGTAAAGGTCTAAAAGAAGAAAAAATAATTACATGGCCCCCTTGTTCGCCTGATCTGAACCCCATAGAGAACCTGTGTTCCATCATAAAATGTGAGATCTACAGGGAGGGATAACAGTACACCTCTCGAAACAGTGTCTGGGAGGCTGTGGTGGCTGCTGCATGCAATGTTGATCGAAAACAGATCAAGCAACTGACAGAATCTATGGATGGAAGGCTGTTGAGTGTCATCATAAAGAAAGGTGTCTATATTGATCACTAATTTTTTTGGTTTTTGTTTTTGCATGTCAGAAATGTTTATTTCTAAATTTTGTGCACTGATATTGGTTTACCTGGTGAAATTAAACAAGTGAGATCGGATTATATTTATTTTTTATTAAGTTGCCTAATAATTCGGCACAGTAATAGTTTCCTGCACAAACAGATATCCTCCTAGGATAGCCAAATCTAAAAAAAAACACCACTCCAACTTCCAAAAATATTAAGCTTGGATATTTATGAGTCTTTTGGGTTGATTGAGTAACATAGTTGTTGATCAATAATAAAAATAATCCTCTAAAATACAACTTGCCTAATAATTCTGCACACAGTGTATTCATGTTTATACCATATGTAGTACCTCTATTGCCAATCTGTGGTGCCCCAGTTCATTGACTGTTAGCCACTATTCACCTTTTGTACCCAATGTATATCCTTTTAATTTGTATTTAATCTAAAGATTACAATTTTTGTATTTAGTTCCTTGTGCGCTTTTTCCTTTCCATATGATCTCCTTATATAAGGGCGCTGAACTTATTGTAATCCTCAATAGGTACCCTATATGCTATGCCATAATGTTATACTTTCAAAGGTAAATATAGGTATTTGATTCCATACCAGAGGTAAACTTTGGATTAGAACATCAACAGTTTAATGGAAGCTAAAAAAGATAAGTCATAATCCAAAGGCATGGAGGCTCTTCATCGATTCGTTTGAAGCAAGCCTAAAAGCCATCTTGCTGCATAATGGCAATGTGCTACCTTCAATTCCAGTTGGTTATGCAGTCCACATGAAAGAAACATATGACAGCATAAAACAGCTGTTGAGATTCTTGAACTATGACCAACATTTGTGGCCCCTCTGTGGTTGGAGAGTTACCAGTGTGATGTGTGATGGCCGCTCTCTGCTCTCTTGATCTCACTGCAAAGATGTGTGGATAACTGACACATCTGCAAATTCTTCTCAGCTTCCATCTCATAGGCAGACAGAGCTCAGAGAGAAGCAAAACATTTGTTTGCAACACTACAAAGAAAAGTTCTCCTGTTTTATGTTAGTTACTTGTCTCACACTGGTAACTTCCCATCTTATTTAAAATAGGCTCTGGAGGAGGAGTTATCTTTTAGGCACCATCCTCCCCATAGCCTGGAAGAAGTAATTTACATAAAGTGATAAAAGATGATTTATCAACAACAAGGCATCTGATAAGAAGCATACAGGTAGGACTTTTGTTTAGCATTTAATAACCTGTATGACCATATTGATAGTTTAGATAGGTCAAATGTGGTGACAGATTTCCATTGAAGGTGGTTACCCTCTTACTTGGTCTTCAGGGTGGATACACAAAGTACTGCTGCTTTCTGTGTGAGTGGGATAATCTTGCAAGAGAATATTTCTATAATAAAAGAGACTGGCCTCTCCGACATTCACTTTAGCCAGGGAGTAAAAATCTAAGGTGTACACGGTGGTAGTCATGGGCGAGGGGCTGCTGTGTTCCCACACCATGACACCCCACAATTAAATGGTGTTTCGATTCCCTTATGCTGTGTGTGTACTGTATAACACTCATGTTTCGGCCATAGATGTCCACTTTCTCCACAATCTTGGATCCAGAAACAGCCACACATTCAACAGGGGACACACGGTTCTTTTCAAACAAGTTAACTTTACGGAGCAGTCGAAGTTCAATTGTTTTTACAGCACAGTACGTTATCATATTCACTGTTTCTGCAGCCTGAGCTATCCTTTTCCTCACTGGTTTCTCGGGCCCCTGGGATACTCTATCCAGTGTTGCAGCTTCTATGAGTCCCGTCCCAACTCCCTTATGCGAGGGAGTAGGCCTCGAACGTTCCAGGAAGGGCCGTTAAAGTTTGTGGCGAATGCTCTCATGCTGCCAAACAGTCTGTATTCTTTTGGTGCCCTCCAACCCTCTGGCTTTGAACTTCTGTTATCACTTTTTTCATCTAATTTCATGTCCCTCTAATCAGGAAGTGCTCCCCTTTTTTATCTAACCCAGCTCTCTCCCTAGTTAGGCTGTTCTTGAATGTTTAAATGTTCCTATCCGAGGCAATTTACTACCTGTATCTAATGTGCCCACAACTGCACCTTTCCCAGTCTATATCCGATGCTCTAACTTTACCTATATCCTAATCTTAATCCTGGACTTTCCTTAACTTTTACACATAAAATGCATTATACAATCATCACATTACAGTACTTTAACTATGCACATTAGTGCCTATAAGATTCTAAGGAGTTTTCACTTTTTACATTACCCATAAAAGTACAATAAAACATGTCATAATGCATATTCAAATATAGTTACTGAATACATTGTCTTAAGGGGGAGAGGGGTTTGACAGCTCCTGTCACACCCTTACAAAAATGTCCTGCATCCAGCACTTGAAGACACACATAAGATTTTGTTACCACCATTAAATATCAATTTGGACCTAATGAAGAACTTTGTAAAGGCATAGGATAAAAATGCAAATGCAAAAGCATTCAAGCATCTCTTTGATAAATTTCCACGACTGAGTGAAGCAAAGAAAAAGCAAGGGGTCTTTTTTGGACCTCAGATTCGTAGTTTCTTCATTTGTTCCAGGGCAAGGAAAAGGCTGCATGGGTTGCAAACTCAAGAGCTTATAATTATGAATAGTTGGTGGAAAATCTCAAAACATATAAGGATCTTGACTGTAACCCCTTCCCGACATTTGCAGTATATATGCGTTATGGTCTGGAAGTACTTCCCGACCAATGCAGTATATTACGTTATGTCAATTATGCGATCACCATGACTAAGTTCATGGTGATCGCATGATTCTCACAGCTGTTTCTCACAGCAGGGAACACAGCGCCATCTACCCGAGGGTGGCGATGCCCCTCCGCAACTACGATCTCTATGATTGGTTGTTCAATTCTGAACAGCCAAACACTGCTTTTCTCAGTGTTTCAGATTGCCTGAAACACTGATGTTCAGCCTATTATCGGTGCTGTAAGAGCCCCGATCATAGGCTGAAGCCTAGCAACGCTGGAGTCACCAGGGCCAGCTCTGATTAGTGCGATCGACGATAACGTTAATCGCACCAATCAGAGTGCACAGAGACGATCTGACCTCACGGTGACCGCCATGTACTTCCTCATTCTAGCTGCTGATTTGTACAGGGCGGTCGGTTTAATGAGCAAATTATTAAAGTGTTAAACTTATGCAAGAGAATCTGAGCAGTAAACAACAAAACTTCCTCAGACTAAGATTTCCTCAGACCCAATTTAGGGATTCCTCGATACTTGACTGTTCAGTTCAATAATATCCAGTTAGCTGATAAAAAAAAGTGCAAGAAGTAAACACATCTTAATACCTTCCATCATTTTATTTCTTTCTATAATGTAAAGTTCTAACTAAAGGTGATCATAGAATCATAGAATCATAGAATGGTAGAGTTGGAAGGGACCTCCTGGGTCATCTGGTCCAACCCCCTGCTCAAAGCAGGATTCACTAGATCATCTCAGACAGATGTCTGTCCAGCCTCTGTTTGAAGACGTCCATTGAAGGGGAACTCACCACCTCTCGCGGCAGCCTGTTCCACTCATTAATCACCCTAACTGTCAAAAAGTTTTTTCTAATATCTAATCTGTGTCTCCTCCCATTTAGTTTCATCCCATTGCTTCTAGTCTTTCCTTGTGCAAATGAGAATAAAGATGATCCTTCTACAATGTGACAGCCCTTGACATATTTGTAGACAGCTATTAAGTCTCCTCTCAGTCTTCTTTTTTGCAAGCTAAACATTCCCAAATCCTGCAACCGTTCCTCATAGGACATGGTTTGCACACCAGTCACCATTCTGGTCGCTCTTCTCTGAACTTGCTCCAGTTTGTCTATGTCTTTTTTAAAATGTGGTGCCCAAAACTGTACACAGTATTCCAGATGAGGTCTGACCAAAGAGGAGTAAAGACCGATAATGACTTCACGTGATCTAGACTGTATGCTTCTGTTAATACATCCCAGAATTGTATTTGCCTTTTTTGCTGCTGCATCACACTGTTGACTCATGTTCAGTCTATGATCTATTAGTATACCTAAGTCTTTTTCACATGTACTGTTGCTTAGCTCTATTCCTCCCATTCTGTATATGCTTTTTTCATTTTTATTGCCCAGATGTAGTACTTTGCATTTTTCCCCGTTAAAAACCATTCTGTTGGTTGCTGCCCACTGCTCCAGTTTATTTAGGTCTTTTTGAATCCTCTCTCTCTCTTCTCTAGTATTAGCTATCCCTCCTAGCTTTGTGTCATCAGCAAATTTAATCAGTTTACCCTCAATTCCTTCATCTAAATCATTGATAAAGATGTTGAACAATACAGGTCCCAGGACGGAGCCCTGTGGTACCCCACTTGAGACATTCATCCAGCTGGATGTGAAGCCATTTACAACCACCCTTTGAGTCCGATCACTAAGCCAGTTATGAATCCACCTAACAGTTGCCTGGTCCATTGCATACTTGGTCATTTTTTCAATAAGGATGGTGTGAGATACTTTGTCAAATGCTTTGCTGAAGTCAAGATATACTATATCTACAGCATTTCCCTGATCCACCCAGTCAGTGATTCTGTCATAGAAGGAAATTAAGTTAGTCTGACATGACTTGTTAGTTACAAACCCATGCTGACTCTGGTTAATCACTTCATTCTTATCCATGTACTTACATACATGTTGTTTAATAATTTGTTCAAAGATCTTTCCTGGTATAGAAGTCAGACTCACCGGCCTATAGTTCCCTGGGTCCACCTTCTTCCCCTTTTTGAAGATAGGAACAACATTTGCTCTTCTCCAGTCTTCTGGGACTTCTCCTGTTCTCCAAGAATTTTCAAAGATTATGGAGAGTGGTTCTAAAATTTCTTCTACGATCTCCTTCAGTACTCTGGGGTGTAATTCATCTGGACCTGGAGACTTGAACTCATTTATGTTAGCTAAATATTCCCTCACAATCTTTCTGTTTACAGATAACTTGGATTCCTCTATTCCTTTAAAAGGACAGTGAAGATCAGTTGATGTTACATTTTCTTTCTGAGAGAAAACAGATGCAAAATAGGAATTAAAAAGTTCGGCCTTCTCAACATCCTCTCTTACCATTTCTCCATTTTCATCCTGTAAAAATCCTATAGCATCTTTGACTTTTCTTTTACTTTTGACATACCCCCAAAATCCTTTTTTATTGCTTTTGACATCTCTTGCAAGCCTTAATTCATTGTCAGCTTTAGCTAACCTGATACGTGCCCTGCAGGATCTGCAGACTGCATTATAATCTTCTTTAGATATGCCTCCCTCTTTCCATTTAATAAACATTTCTTTCTTTCTTTTTAGCATGTGTTTAAGTTCTGTGTTCATCCATCCTGGTTTCCTTAAATGCTTCCCATTCTTCCTACTTTTCGGGATTGTTAACGATTGTGCTTTGAGAATCTCATTTTTAAAAATTTCCCATCCTTCCTGGACATTTTTGTCCTTAAGGACATCCAGCCATTGGATCCCTCCTATTCTCTTTCTGAGTCTCTTAAAATCTGCCTTTCTAAAATCTAACCTTGAAGTCTGAGTCTTCACATGTCTTCCTCCTCTAGTTATCCAAAATTCTATAATAGCATGATCGCTGCCTCCTAGGGTCCCAGCCACCTTTACCTCCTCAACCATTTCCTCCCGTTTATAAGGATTAGATCCAAAGTAGCAGATCCCCTTGTTTTCTCCCCTACCTTTTGGAAGATAAAGTTGTCAGCAAGAGAGGATAAGAATTTGCTTGACCTGTTAGTTTTACTTGAGAGAGATTCCCAACAAATGTCTGGATAGTTGAAATCTCCCATGACCACTACGTCATATTTTTTGGAGAACTTGGTCATTTGATACATAAAGAGTTCATCCATATCTTCAGCTTGCCCAGGTGGCCTGTAGTAAATGCCTACAATGGTGTCCTTTCCGTTGTTCTCTCCTTGTATTCTTACCCAAACAGTTTCCACAGAACTCCCAGTCTCTGAAGCTTCAATCTCTGTGCAGATATACGCTTTTCTAACATACAATGCAACACCTCCTCCTCGTTTATCAAGTCTGTTTCTTGCAAATAAGTTGTATCCTTTTAGCCTTTTATTCCAATCATGTGTATCGTCCCACCAAGTTTCAGTGATTCCAATGACATCATATTCCTTTTCCTGCATTAGTAGTTCCAATTCTCCTTGTTTGTCGCCCATGCTTTGTGCATTTGTATAAAAACATTTTAGTTTGTGATTGGTTTCTCTTCCTCCCATATTTTTATTATTTAAATTGTTTTGTCTTTGTTCTTCCTTTCCACTTCCAGTAGCAGAGATCTCAATAGTATTTGTCAGCTGTATGGCTTTTTCTAGCCTTTTGCTTCCCTTCCCACATTGTTCTAGTTTAAAGCTCTTCTGATGAGTGTAGCAAGGCGACTTCCAAATACATGTTTTCCAGTCTTCGTAAGGTGCACCCCATCTCTAGCAAGTAGTCCATCGTATAGGTAATTCATTCCGTGATCCAGAAATCCAAATCCTTGTTGACGGCACCATCGACGTAGCCAGTTGTTCACCTGTAGAATCTTATTCCACCTCATTGTTCCATGGCCATCCACTGGGAGGATGGATGAGAAGACCACCTGCGCTCCCATTTCTTTCACTTTCTTGCCTAAGTCTTCAAAGTCACTGCAGATGGTTTCCAGGTCCTTTCTTGCGGTGTCATTTGTCCCCACATGTATTAGCAGGAATGGGTAGTGATCTGTAGGTCTGAAGAGTCTTGATATCCTGTCAGACACATCTTTAATTTTTGCTCCTGGAAGACAGCACATTTCTCTTGAGGTTATGTCTAACTGCAGATAGCGGCCTCTGTTCCTCTTAACAGGGAATCCCCCATGACCACCACTCTCCGTTTTTTCTTCACAACATTCTTCTTTCTCCATCCAGGAGGATTCTGAGGGCTTACAAGGTTATTCATTGCTGGCAAAGTCTTATTTTGCTGTATTTCTTCATGGTTCTCCTGCGTGAGAGCCTGGTACTGGTTCCTGAGCAGTATGGGTGCTGACTGCCTCTCGATCCTCCTGCTTCTGTGGGTCACATGCTTCCATTCCTCTGTTTCGTCAGGTGCAGTTCGAATTTCTTCTCTTTCTGAATCATGAAGAGATAATTCTGCTCTGTCTAAGAACTCTTCACCTTCCTTAATGATTTTCAAGGTAGTTAACCTCTCTTCTAGATTTCACAATTTTTCCTCCAACAGGGACACAAGCTTGCATTTCTGGCATGTGAAGTTTGGCTTTTCCACTGGCAAGTCTGTGAACATGTAGCAGGATATGCAGCTCACCAAATGGCTCCTGGACTCTTCCATGTTCTTATTGTTAATGTTCTGAAAACAGTGAAAAAAAAAAAAAGCTTCAAAATGCGGCGCGCGGTTTACCGATGTCCTCTTTTCAGCTCCAACAGCCAAAATCCAGTGTTCTTTGAGCTCGCGGAGACTCTTCACTTACCCCAAAATGCAGTGGGAATATGCAAATGATCTCCTCAGGACTCCTCCCCTGGTTTACCGATGTCCTCTTTTCAGCTCCAACAGCCAAAATCCAGTGTTCTTTGAGCTCGCGGAGACTCTTCACTTACCCCAAAATGCAGTGGGAATATGCAAATTATCTCCTCAGGACTCCTCCCCTGGTTTACCGATGTCCTCTTTTCAGCTCCAACAGCCAAAATCCAGTGTTCTTTGAGCTCGCGGAGACTCTTCACTTACCCCAAAATGCAGTGGGAATATGCAAATGATCTCCTCAGGACTCCTCCCCTGGTTTACCGATGTCCTCTTTTCAGCTCCAACAGCCAAAATCCAGTGTTCTTTGAGCTCGCGGAGACTCTTCACTTACCCCAAAATGCAGTGGGAATATGCAAATGATCTCCTCAGGACTCCTCCCCTGGTTTACCGATGTCCTCTTTTCAGCTCCAACAGCCAAAATCCAGTGTTCTTTGAGCTCGCGGAGACTCTTCACTTACCCCAAAATGCAGTGGGAATATGCAAATGATCTCCTCAGGACTCCTCCCCTGGTTTACCGATGTCCTCTTTTCAGCTCCAACAGCCAAAATCCAGTGTTCTTTGAGCTCGCGGAGACTCTTCACTTACCCCAAAATGCAGTGGGAATATGCAAATGATCTCCTCAGGACTCCTCCCCTGGTTTACCGATGTCCTCTTTTCAGCTCCAACAGCCAAAATCCAGTGTTCTTTGAGCTCGCGGAGACTCTTCACTTACCCCAAAATGCAGTGGGAATATGCAAATGATCTCCTCAGGACTCCTCCCCTGGTTTACCGATGTCCTCTTTTCAGCTCCAACAGCCAAAATCCAGTGTTCTTTGAGCTCGCGGAGACTCTTCACTTACCCCAAAATGCAGTGGGAATATGCAAATGATCTCCTCAGGACTCCTCCCCTGGTTTACCGATGTCCTCTTTTCAGCTCCAACAGCCAAAATCCAGTGTTCTTTGAGCTCGCGGAGACTCTTCACTTACCCCAAAATGCAGTGGGAATATGCAAATGATCTCCTCAGGACTCCTCCCCTGGTTTACCGATGTCCTCTTTTCAGCTCCAACAGCCAAAATCCAGTGTTCTTTGAGCTCGCGGAGACTCTTCACTTACCCCAAAATGCAGTGGGAATATGCAAATGATCTCCTCAGGACTCCTCCCCTGGTTTACCGATGTCCTCTTTTCAGCTCCAACAGCCAAAATCCAGTGTTCTTTGAGCTCGCGGAGACTCTTCACTTACCCCAAAAATGCAGTGGGAATATGCAAATGATCTCCTCAGGACTCCTCCCCTGGTTTACCGATGTCCTCTTTTCAGCTCCAACAGCCAAAATCCAGTGTTCTTTGAGCTCGCGGAGACTCTTCACTTACCCCAAAATGCAGTGGGAATATGCAAATGATCTCCTCAGGACTCCTCCCCTGGTTTACCGATGTCCTCTTTTCAGCTCCAACAGCCAAAATCCAGTGTTCTTTGAGCTCGCGGAGACTCTTCACTTACCCCAAAATGCAGTGGGAATATGCAAATGATCTCCTCAGGACTCCTCCCCTGGAAAACCTTGTGAAATTCAAATTCGCCAGGTATGGCAAATTTTTCTCCAATATTCGATTTGCTGCAAATTTATTAGCAGCTAATATTATGTAGTCCAGTTGTCTTGAAAAGTTGTGTAGAACATTTTGCGATCCCTCAATATTGTATTCAATCAGTTTTATGGTTATTATAGAATTACAGAGAGAGAGAGTGAACAAAACATAGAAAGAGTGAGAGGGAAAAGTAGAGGGAGAAATAGTGAAAGAGGAAGAGGGAGAGAGACAGATATAGAGAGAGAGGGAAGGGGAAAAAAGGAGAGAAGTAAAGGAGGTAGAGGGATAAATTGTGAAGGGAACATTAAGAGAGGGAGAAAGGCAGATGGAAAGGGAAAGGTGGAAAGAGGAAGAGAGAGAAAGAAATAGAGGAGCAAGAAGAAGAGAAAGAGAGGGGGAAATTAAGAGAGGGAGAGTGTCATGGCTTGGTTTGGTGATGCATTCTGCTGACCTGTTGCTCCATAGTCAATTCCTGTCTGCTGAGCAGTTTCCTTTTCTTTACTGTCCAAATGCTCATGGTTCCAATTGTCTTTGTTCCCCCTTCTTGGTTTGCTCCTCTCCAGGCGTTTTCCATTTTTCCATTTTGATCTACCCTATCACATTCTGAGTTTAGATTTTTATGTTCGCCCTTCACTGTAGTTCCTTGCTGGCTATACATCTAGGTGGACTTGGGTTTAGGAGTTCCAGCCTTCCAGCTAAGGGGTTTACCTTGAATGGTATACACAAGTTGAATTCCTGCAATGAGTCTGTTTGTTTTCCTTCCCAGTTCATCTTCCTTTTCCTTTAGGTTTCTGGGAGGTTGTTCTTATTCCATGTATTTTTGACTTTCCTTAACTTTTTCTCTCTACCTTATATGAACGTGTTTTAATTTTTCTCACCCTTTGTTTACGTATCTTCCTGCACAGTTTCCTCTCTTCTTGTTGGCAGTGTGTTGCGGTCTTCCCTCTTGCTCTGTCAGGATTCATGTTGTCCTTCTACAGTTTGACCACTAGTGGCTGCTATTGTTCACCTTAATAATTGTGCTGCAATACCACTCCTTACCACTGAAGGATGATGTTGTGTTCTGCAATTGCCCTTTACTAAGATGGCAGATTCTGAACCTGTGGAATCAATCTTGTTTCATGTTTGGGCCTACTTAAAGCCACATGGATCTCTCACTCATTGCTTGAGTATTTTGTCTAGTTGTTGTATTTTGTCTAGTAGTCTCCAGCTCCTGGACTGTCTTACACAGGCTGTTCTCACTTATCTATGGATTGCTTTCTTCAACTCCTTTGCTATACCCAAGAGCATCTAGAACCGCTTGCTGTTCCTACTCGTGCTCCTTCAGCCACTGGTTTCCTGCAGTGCTACACCAGTATCATAACTTATTTCTCCGGAGGTACGAGAAACACCTCAATGGACTTTTAGGGAGGCAGGTGAGATGTGGTGTTTTTGAGTTGTGGAGTTAGAATCTTCTACTTTCTACAGTGACCAGTTGTGTATGGGTATGGCGTCTCCCAGTAGTAGGTCTTCCCTTTTTACCATTATATGTGTGTGTTTTGTTCATAACAGAGAGAGAAAGAGAGAGGTACAGAGTAAGAGAGATATAGGGTGAGGATAGGGAGATATAGAGAAGTAGTGTGAGACAGAGAGAGTGGAGATGAGAGGAAGAAAAAGGGAGGAGGAGAGAGGTAGAAGAGGGGAGAGAGAGGGAGAGGGAAAGAGAGGGAGGGGGGAAAGGGAGAAGGAAAGAGGGATTATAAGAGAGAAAAGGAGAGGCGAGAAAGGGAGAGGGATGCAATCCCTATTAATTGCAATTCAATGTTTTTCAAAACTAGTGCAGTAGCACAACGCAATCCAATTTTAGACCTTTTTTTCCCAATGTGGAATGAGGTGTGTGCTATGACCTCTACCTCTATGCCATAAAAGCATGAAGTGGCTTTGCTTGACCAGCCTGCATCTTATTCTGGTTGTGATAGTCCTCTCCAGGTTGGCTGCCCTAGACCATGTGATATGGTAGCTGCAGGGCCTTCCTGGCCATGCCTGTCATCATTAGTCCACTCTGAGACTGTTCAGCAGTGTGTGAAATGGCACCTGGCTTTTTTTTTTTGCCGTTCCATAAATCAAATCGCAAACCGCAAACTGTTTGAAATTTGACTCAAATTCAATTCACCATCAACCGATACGATCATCTCTAGTTGTATCTAAAGGTTTTTCTTTTCCTTTTTTAACTTTTTTTTGGTGGCCATTTTGTACAAAATGACATCTGTGTTATGACTCTGTGAATCATACATTTGTTTTTATGGATATCTTCTGTGTGAGAATGGGACCACACAGTCCCTTATGTTGTATTGTACAGCAGAACACATACAGTGGCATGTAAAAGTTTGGGCAACCCTGGTCAAAATTACTTTTATTGTGAATAGGGTTGAGCGAGTATGTTCTGTCCGAGTATGCTCGGGCCGAGCTCCGAGTATTTACAGCTGCTCGGTGATAAGGTTAAATCGCTCCCGTGTGCATGATTTGCAACTGTTTGACAGCTTTATTACATGTGAGGAATGTGTAAGAAATAGACATTCCTCGCATGTAGTAAAGCTGTCAAACAGTTGCAAATCATGCACACAGGAGTGATTTAACCTTATCACCGAGCAACTGTAAATACACGGAGCTCGGCCCGAGCATACTCGGCGAAAGGGTTAATAGAACTTACTTGCTCAAAACTAATTGTGAACAGTTAAGCCAGTTGAAGATGAAATTATCTATAAAGGGCCTAAAGTTAAAGATAGATCTCCTTTGTATATTATATATATATATATATATATATATATATATATATATATATATACAGTGCATTGTGAAAGTATTTTCCCCCCTTGAACTTTTCTACCTTTTCCCACATTTCTGGCATCAAACTATGAGATATAAAATTCTAATTTTTTGGGGAAGAATCAACAACAAGTGGGACACAATCGTGAAGTGGAATGAAATTTATTGGATATTTTAAACTTTTTTAACAAATTCAAAACTGAAAAGTGGGGCATGCAATTTTATTCGGCCCCTTTACTTTCAGTGCAGCAAACTCACTCCAGAAGTTCAGTGAGGATCTCTGAATGATCCAATGTTGTCCTAAATGACTGGTAATGATAAATAGAATCCACCTGTGTGTAATCAAGTCTCCGTATAAATGCACCTGCTCTGTGATAGTCTCAGGCAATGGCGTACCGCCAATGGCGGCAGGCCACGCGACTGCTATGGGGCCCGTGAGCTGGGGGGGCCCCATAGCAGTAGCCACCCTCCTGCACTCCCCACTCAGTACACAGTGCTCACGCTGTCCCCTCATCCTTCATATATGCAGACATGCACACACACACAGCACGCAGACACGCACACACACACATTACACAGACACGCACACACACAGTATGCAGACACGCAGACACACAGTACGCAGACATTGATTGCCGCCCCCGCCCACCGGCACTGTCTTTAGGCATGGCCGCGTGCAGTGCGCAGTGCGGCTGTGTATTGAAGTAATGACACGGCAGGGGTGACACTGCGCCTTTAATTGTGCTTGTGTCGCCCCTGCCATCATTACTAGCAGACACAGCCGCACAGCGCACTGTGCGCGGCCATGCCTGAAAACAGTGTCGGGGGGGCAGCGGCGGCAATCAAGCAGCGGAGCGGGGGGTGCAGGAGGGGGGCCCCGATGAAGAAGGGGTCCTGATGAAGGGAGGCCCTGATGAAGGCAGGCCCCAAGGGGGGCACTGATGAAGGGAGGCCCCGAGGGGGGCCCTGATGAAGTGCTGTCAATTAAGCAGCGCCAACGGCGAGTGGACCCCTCTGATGGTCCAGGGCCTGTGATGGCCATCAGACAAGCTGGCGGCCCTGCACAGCTGGACCGGACACAGGCCAAGGGGCAGGTGAGTAAGGCTTGTCGCCATATTCCCCAATCCCCATATTAAATATATTTCTAATGTGTCTTGTGTGTATGTCAGTGTGTATGACTGTGTTTATATATATTTATGTCTGTTTTATGTGTTTTTAAGAATGTGCTCAAATATGTACGTATGTCTGTATGTGTACTTATCTGTGTATCTGTTTGTGTATGTGCATATCTGTGTACCATGTGCATGTCTGCTTACCGTGTGCATGCATGTCTGCTTACCGTGTGCATGCATGTCTTCTTACCGTGTGCGTGCATGTCTGCGTACAAGTGCGTGCATGTATGCGTACCATATGCGTGCATGTCTGCGTACCATGTGTGTGCATGTCTGCGTACTGTGTGTGCGTGCAAGTCTGCGTACTGTGTGTGTGCACATGTCTGCATACTGTGTGTGCATGTCTGCGTACTGTGTGTGTGCATGTCTGCGTACTGTGTGTGCATGTCTGCGTACTGTGTGTGTGCATGTCTGCGTACTGTGTGTGAGCATGTTTGCATACTGTGTGTGTGTGCATGTCTGCATACTGTGTGTGTGCGCATGTCTGTGTACTGTGTGTGCGTATGTCTGTGTACAGTGTGTGTGCGCATGTCTGCATACTGAGTGTGTGCGTGTCTGCGTACTGTGTGTGCACGTGTCTGCGTACTGTGTGTGTGTGTCTGCGTACTGTGTGTGTGTGCGTGTCCGCGTACTGTGTGTGTGTGTCTCCGTACTGTATGTGTGCATGTCTGCGTACTGTGTGTGTGTGTGCATGTCTGCATATATAAAGGATGAGGGGACAGCCTGAGCCCTGTGTACTATACCTATATTTCTCCGCTGTATCTGTGCATCATGTATTAAAGGGCCCACTGAGACTCTTTCGCCCGGGGCCCACGAAAACCTGGAGTCGGCCCTGGTTGATAGCAATGATGGAGGAGGGAACGTCATGTGACACTCTCTCTCCCATCATTCCTCCTCTTCGTTTGACGCAGCGGCATGATGACACTCCACGCTCTGTCAGACAGTGGAGCTGGCAGCTGCTAAGGTGATGACAGAGACACGCTGCAGAGACTGAAGCAGCGGGGAACGAGGAGCGGTAAGTATGTATTTATTTATAAATCAGTGCGTACTGATAAAACTGGAGGACTGGGGGCTGTATTTTACCCTATGGTGGGGGGAATCTGCATTTTACCCTATGGGGGGCTGCGTACAGGACCATGGGGTGCATTATACTGTGTTGAGCACCATTGGGAGTGCATTATACTGTGTGGAGGACCATGGGGAGTTCATTATACTGCATACAGGACCATGGAGAGAGCATTATACTGCGTAGATGACCATGGTGAGTGCATTATACTGCGTGGAGGACCATGGCGAGTGCATTATACTGTATGGAAGCCATGGCGAATGCATTATATTGTGTGGAGGACCATGGCGAGTGTCTTATACTGTGTTGAAGACCATCACGAGTGTCTTATGCCGTGTGGAAGACCATGACGAGTGTCTTATACCGTGTGGAGGACCATGGCGAGTGTCTTATACCGTGTGGAGGACCATGGGGAGTGCATTATACTGTGTGAAGGACCATGGCGAGTGCATTATACTGCATACAGGACCATGCGGAGAGCATTACACTGCGTGGAGGACCATGGGGAGTTCATTATACTGCGTGGAGGACCATGGCGAGTGCATTATACAGCGTGGAAGACCATGGCGAGTGTCTTATACTGTGTGGAGGACCATGGCGAGTGCATTATACTGTGTGGAGGACCATGGCGAGTGTCTTATACTGTGTGGAGGACCATGGCGAGTCCATTATACTGAGTGGAGGACCATGGTGAATGCAGTATACTGAGTGGAGGACCATGGTGAGTGCATTATACTGTATGGAGGATCATGGTGAGTGCATTATACTGTATGGAGGACCATGGCGAGTGCATTATACGTGTGGAGGACAATGGCGAGTGCCTTATACTGTATGGAGGACCATGGCGAGTGCAATATACTCTGTGGAGTGTGGAGAGGTATTGGGCCATTATATTGTATGTAGGCCCATTATACTGCATGGAGGGCCGTGTGGGGGTCACAGTTGGGGGATCATACTGTGCTGGGGTCACCATACTTTGTCTTGGGAGTTGAGGTGGGGTACCATAGGGTCATTATACTGTGAATGTGGAGGAATTCACCATGGGGGTATCATACTGTGTTTGGGGACACTTTTGTTGGCATTGTTGGCATCACACTTTATACACTGCTCAAAAAAATAAAGAACACTCAAATAACACATCCTAGATCTGAATGAATTAAATATTCTCATTGAATATTTTGTTCTGTACAAAGTTGAATGTGCTGACAACAAAATCACAAAAAAATCATCAATGGAAATCAAATTTATTAACCCATGGAGGCCTGGATTTGGAGTCACCCCCAGAATTAAAGTGGAAAAACACACTACAGGCTGATCTAACTTTCATGTAATGTCCTTAAAACAAGTCAAAATGAGGCTCAGTATTGTGTGTGGCCTCCACGTGCCTGTATGACCTCCCTACAACGCCTGGGAATGCTCCTGATGAGGTTGCGGATGGTCTCCTGTGGGATCTCCTCCCAGACCTGAACTAAAGCATCCGCCAACTACTGGACAGTCTGTGGTGCAACGTGACGTTGGTGAATGGATCGAGACATGATGTCCCAGATGTGCTCAATCGGATTCAGGTCTGGGGAACAGGCGGGCCAGTCCATAGCTTCAATGCCTTCATCTTGGAGGAACTGCTGACACACTCCAGCCACATGAGGTCTGGCATTGTCCTGCATTAGGAGGAACCCAGGGCCAACTGCACCAGCATATGGTCTCACAAGGGGTCTGAGGATCTCATCTCGGTACCTAATGGAAGTCAGGCTACTTCTGGCGAGCACATGGAGGGCTGTGCGGCACTCCAAAGAAATGCCACCCCATACATTACTGACCCACTGCCAAACCGGTCATGCTGAAGGATGTTGCAGGCAGCAGATCACTCTCCATTGCGTCTCCAGACTCTGTCACGTCTGTCACATGTGCTCAGTGTGAACCTGCTTTCATCTGTGAAGAGCACAGGGCGCCAGTGGTGACTTTGCTCATCCTGGTGTTCTGTGGCAAATGCCAAGCATCCTGCACGGTTTTGGGCTGTGAGCACAACCCCCATCTGTGGACATTGGGCCCTCATACCACCCTCATGGAGTTGGTTTCTAACTGTTTGTGCAGACACATGCACATTTGTGGCCTGCTGGAGGTCATTTTGCAGGGCTCTGGCAGTGTTTTTCCTGTTCCTCCTTGCACAAAGGAGGAGGTAACGGTCCTGCTGCTGGGTTGTTGCTCTCCTATGTCTCCCTCCACATCTCCTGGTATCTGCTCCATGCTCTGGACACTGTGCTGACTGACACAGCTACCCTTCTTTCCACAGCTCGCACTGATGTGCCATCCTGGATGAACTGCACTACCTGAGCAACTTCTGTGGGTTGTACTGTAGACACCGCCTCATGCTATTGTACCTCTAGGGGTGAGAGCAATGGCAAAATGAAAAAGTGACCAAAACAATAGCCAAAAAGGCTGAGAACAGAGAAATGGTCTGTGGTCACCACCTGCAGAACCACTCCTTTATAGGGGGTATCTTGCTAATTGCTGATCATTTCTACCAGTTGTCTGCTGTTCCATTTGCACAACAGCAGGACAAATTGATTCATAAATCAGTGTTGCTTCATAACTGGACAGGTAGATTTCACAGTAGTGTTATTGACTTGGAGTTACATTGTGTTGTTTAAGTGTTCCCTTTATTTTTTTTGAGCAGTGTATATATATATATATATATATATATATATATGTATATATATATGTATATATATATATATATATATATATATATATACATTTTCTTCTTTTACATTTTAAAAATTACAAAAAAGGAAAATGGGCTGATGCAAAAGTTTGGAAACTCTTACATATTTTGCTCAGATAACTTTGACAATGGTTTCAGACCTTAATTAGCCTGTTAGGGTTATGGCTTGCTCACTATCATCTTTAGGAAAGGCCAGGTGATCCAAATTCCCCTGCTTTATAAAAACCCAGCCTCCTATAACCTTGTGCCAAAAAACAGCAGCCATGGGTTCTTCTAATCAGCTGCCTAGCACTCTGAAAATCAAAAAGGGAAGAGGCCCACAAAGCAGGAAAAGCCTACAAGAATATAGGAAAGCATTTTCAAGTTGCCCTTTCCTCAGTTTGAAATGTAATTAAGAAATGGCAGTTAAAAGAAACAGTGGAAGTCAAGATAAGGTCTGGAAGACTAAGCAAAATTTCAATGAGGGCTGCTAGTTGCATTGCTAGAGAGGCAAATCAGAACTCCTGCTTGACTGCAAAAGAACTTGAAAAAGATTTAGCAGACTCTGGAGTTGTAGTACATTGTTCTACTGTTCAGAGATTCCTGCACAAATATGGCCTTCATGGGAGAGTCATCATGAAAAACCTCTTCAGTGTCCTCATTATAAAGCTCAGCATCAGAAGTATGGAAAAGAACATCTAAACAAGCCTGATGCATTTTGGAAACAAGTCCTGTGGACTGATGAGGTTAAAATAGAACTCTTTGGCCACAATGGTCAAAGGTATGTGTGAAGTTAAAAACTCGCCAACCATTAAGCATCAGGATAAATCAATCATGCTTTGGGGTTGTGTTGCAGCCAATGGCACAGGAAACATTTCACAGCAGAGGGAATAATGGATTCAATGAAATTTCAATAAATTCTTGATACAAACATAACACCATCTGTAAAAAAGCTGCAGTTGAAAAGAAGATGGCTAAACACACATCAAAATCAACAATAAACTACCTTTAAACGTGCAAGCTGAAGGTTTTACAATAGCCCTCACTGTCCCCTGATCTGAATATCATTGAAAATCTGTGGCTAGACCTCAAAATAGCAGTGCATGCAAGACGACCCAGGCATCTCAGAGAACTGGATTTTCTAAGGAACAATGGATGAAAATCCCTCAAACAAGAATTAAAAGACTCTTACCTGCTACAAAATGTGTTTACAAGCTGTGATAATTTCAAAAGGGGTTGCTACTAGTTATTAACCATGCAGGGTGCCCAAACTTTTGCATCGGCCCATTTTCCTTTTAGTAATTTTTAAATGTAAAAAATGAAAATATATATGTATATTTTTTGCCTAAAATACAAAGGAAAGGTATCATCTTAACTTTAGGCCTTTTATAGATCATTTTATCTCCAACTTGCTTAACTATTCACAATAACAGTAATTTTAACCAGAGGTCCCCAAACTTTTACATGCCACTGTATATGTCACTTGTAATTCAGATGTTTTAATAAACTTTTTTTAACCATAATATATCAAATTTTGCTTGTAATAATGCATATTTAAGCTATTCTATGCACTTCATATCTAACATAGATGCTGCATACATCTCAAAATACTATTAAAAATGTATGTAAAACCACCCTGGACAACAAATTAGGGTACTTAGAAACATATGAAAAAAATCATTCGACGCTAACCAATTCTCACATATAATACAATCTTTAACAT
Source organism: Phyllobates terribilis (assembly GCF_046119375.1). Classification (NCBI taxonomy): domain Eukaryota; kingdom Metazoa; phylum Chordata; class Amphibia; order Anura; family Dendrobatidae; genus Phyllobates; species Phyllobates terribilis. The sequence goes on from NW_027362764.1 coordinate 257,973,603, forward strand.
GTGCACTTGCTGAAAATAGTTTGGACACTCAACAACAGTGAAAATCCAGCAAAACCATATCAAAGTAATCTGAGATTGTGAGATGTCTACTGACTTATTAAAGCAGACATGCATACTCTGAAGACAATATAACCAGAAAATTTAAGACAGGGTCAGCGAGGACAAGCAGAAAGAAAGAAATTATTTTGAGCCGATCAAAAACTTTCCAAACAAGTCATGCCAAGTAGTCTGCATCATTCCTTAATTCTCTCTTGAGGGTATTGATTAAAATGTCAAAATTCAGTAAGGATAGTTACCATGAACAAAGTATTCCAAGGGCAAAATGAATAATGTAAAATATTACTGAATGAAATACTAAGTAGAAGGTCATAGAATTCTGGACTTATATTCATAGCCTTAAGGTTAGTAATGTGACCAAGTTATGGTACTGTTTGTGATGTGTGTTATGTCATTTTAGGAAAAAACATTTTTTTATTTACTTTATATTCTAATTCTATGACCTCGTAGATACTTAACTTTTAGTTTTTATTTATTTATCAATTTTTTTTATTTCATTATTTTTGTTGTGCTTTAAAGAATTATTAATTAATTAAATATCCTAAGGCCTTTTGCCATCAGATAAATGTTAGAAAGTCTCAACTACTTTCAATTTTATCTATGCTCTTTGGTACTGTATGTCCTTAAAAAGTAATCATTGTTTTATTTTTTTTTTAATTACTCAATAGTACAACTTTGTAATATTTGCTTCATTCCTTTCTCCTGGATTAACCTCTCACTCTCAATTCATGGGTAACATCTGTATTCGTTGATGACAAATTCAGACATTTCTGAGACAGAAGATGACAGTTGGTGCTTTTAAGATTCTATGGAGAGGGAAGGAGGCAGGAGGAGGTCGAATAAGAAATGTAAATGATCCTGAAATTACATTTACAGTTCCCCGAGGAACTTTATGAGCACCAACTGTCATCTCCTATTTCATTAATAGAAAAATGTGTATTCACTAAAGACAGATTTTACCCATGAATTGGGAAATTTGAGAATGAATGATCAGTACAGAAGTAGAAAGAAACAAATTTCTTTCATAAAATATATTACAAAGTTTCTTATTTTTATGTATATTATTAATTTATGGGGGAAAAAATTGACGGCTAACCTTTAAATGTGGCTATGTCCGGAATGAAACAGCTCTAGTAATTACAAAAATATCCATATATTTCACAGCTTTTGCTAAACGGTTTTCGATCAAGGTATAGGGTGCATATACTGTACATGAGATACAGCCCTGGTGAACATGCTGACTTATTTCAGAAGTTCAGAACCCCATTTTCATAAGTTTTCTAACAGATTGAAGTGTACAGCCTTCTGAAAAGAACTTGTTTGCTGTTCATATCCTAAGAAATATGTCATTTAATACCAGTCACATTTACCCTAGTCATATAAAGCTGGTCACGAGCTTAGTTACACACCATGTTTTCTGGTGATGATGTTGCTATGTTTGTGTCTTGATTGTATATCTTTGAATGTAGTTGCTGTTTTTAATCAACAAATTTCCATATTGGATCCTATTTTGGTCAACATCTGTTCAGAACAGAAGATGAATGTTATGAAAAATAATGTGCAATGTGTGGGCAGACAAAAGATCCTTTTTGTAAGGGGATACCACACTGCTCATGGTTGGTAAATGTCCTTTTCCCACATAACAATTGCACATTCTAACTCTACTAGTATATGTACTTTAAAAATAATTTCTTATTAGAAACAGCTGCAACATTGGCTACTGTGAAATGTCAGATTGTGTTCTGTAGCTTCCTCTTTCTGACACGCTGCATTACTGATTCTTCTTAAATGAAGGTTAAACAATTTTGGATGATTTCCTCGAAAATTATTTTCAGGGTTGCTCTAGTAGGGACATTTTAGATTCATTCCACATTTCCACCTCGGAATAGGAAACCTCAAAAATGAATCTTTTTTTTTTCAACCAACAGATAATACCTTTTATGGTGAATTAGCAATGTATTTGTTATTGTTGACCTCAATTTTTTAGTGATAAAGCACATACAAAAAGGCCAGGAACATATTGTTTTTGCATATAGTGAAGCAAACTGAAAGAGAGTATCACTGGATCGGATGATCTTAAGGAAGAACCATAATCTCAAGGATTGCAATCATTATATCACATATTAAAGTCAGTTTTGCAGAAACTTGACTAAAATAAGAGTAAAGCAAGATGTTAAGGGTTTGCTCGGTCTAGTAAGTCTATGTGACTGCAGACTTGTAAATCCTCACATCGTGCGCACTACGCGCTGTGAGGATTCTCCGATGTTGGTGCATATTCCAACTAGATGGGCAAGGCCTTGCTTAATGCAAGTGTATTAAGCAAGGCTGGAAACAGTGTAGTTAGAATGTTGCCAGGAGTATGCATATCACATATTTGCAGTCACATGACCACCCGCTCCCGGCATTGGAGAAACCTTGAAATTGTTCCAGAAAATTAAATACCATATTTTTCAGATGATAAGACGCACTTTTTTCCTCAAAATTCTGGATAAAAGTGGGGGGTGCGTCTTGTAGCCGAATGTGGCTGTGGCTGTGGATGGTGGGGTGTGTGGGAGGAGCGGCAGCAATGGAGGAGCGGGGCACAGGAGGCAGTTGCCGCCTGCTGCTGTCAACTCTGTGCCAGCTGTTAAAAGAAATGGGCATGAGGAGCAGTGAATATTCATTCTCCTTCATAGCACGCACAGTGTCAGCCCAGATGCCGGCTTCGTGCAGCGGCTCAGTGATCACGTGTGCCCGCTCCTAAACAGAAAGAATATTCACTGTTAGTCACACATGATCACCAAGCCGCTGCAGAAAGCCGTTGTTTTGGCTGACACTGTGCGTGCTATTAAGGAGAGTGAGTAGTCACTACTCTTCATGTGTCTAGTCGTGGGGAGCAGTTACTTTTCTGGCAGCTCATTTCAGCATGTGAGGGTGCATTGAAGTTACGTTATGGTGAGATCAGCTGCTGGCAGCAGAGCAGGATGCAGCGCTGGAGGGAAGGAAGGTGAGTATAATTCTTTATTTTTTGTGTGCACAGTGATGGGGATTGGAATGGAGGTGTCATGCATACCAGGATGAGGGCTGTCATGCATACCAGGATGGGGATGCCATGTGACTCGCCCAGGGGGGATATATGGAGGAGACTCGGTACCCGGGCCTTTACCTCCTTGTAGGATATCACGGCAGTCGGCTCCCGGGCCCATCCTCTGGGTCACTCTTTAAAAGAGGGTTTTAGTGTTTTTGTTAACAGTTTGTCTCGTGACGCCACCTGTGGTTTCTCATAATAGTTACCAGTGCTGATGCAGACCTCCGGGGGTGATGGAATGGCAGCTGGGATGTTTCTGCTCCCCACAGGCGGAGCGGGCCCCCTGGGCAGGGTTGATGGATGGGATGCAGGTGAGAGATGGCCCGGTCGGGTCAGGGGGAATGACGGACATGCACACAGGGGATTCGCTTCAGTACCTTTACTGGTGTAATGGCAGGTATGGTCCAGGGTACTTGCTAGGAAGGGTGCACTTCAGGACTCTCCCCAGTGAGCGGGTATAAGGCCTCCTGATCCATTTCTTCCCCTCTCTAAGCTTCTGGCCCGCCTGGAACTTGGCCTAGCTTCTATGTTGTGTTGCTCTCTCACCTGACCGCTTGGTAGTAGGACTTTTCCTTGGCAACCACTATCCCTGGACGCCAGGGCCTTCGTGTTTCCTAGTCCTGTTATTGTTGGTAGCTTCAGGATGACTAGGGGTCTGGAAGCCTCCTGGTATGCCGGTTGTCCCTACTTGGTGTAGAGAACCCTGTAGGCGCGGACCCGGTGTCCGGATTGTGTCTTGGGGTGAGCCTGTGATGCTCCTCTGCCCACTCAACTCCTCTCTCTTGCCTCGGCCACACTCGGGGCCCTCAGTACACAGCAGCAGATGTACTGCATCTTCACAGCTCTCAGTGTCAGCACACTCTCTCTCAGACTTAGACTAACTGCCTAACTCCACCCTCCATATATATATCCCTAACAGGGCTCCCTCTGGTGGTCTGAGGTGGAAAGGTGGAGGTGTTTATAATGTAATGAGGGCCTCTTGTGGAGGAGTCCGTCCATGCACCCTTTTGGGTCCTGTGGTACCTGTAATAGCAGGGTGCCACATTTGCATACCAGGATGGGGGTGCCATGCATACAAGGCTGGGGTTGCCATGCATACCAGGCTGGGGATGCCATACATACCACGCTGGGGGTACAAAGCATACCAGGCTGTGGGTGCCATGCATACTTGGATGGAGGTGCCATGCATACCAGGATGGGGGTGTCATGCATTCCACGATGAGGGACCATGAATACCAGAATGGGGATGGGGGCCAAGTATAACAGGAAGGGGGGCATATATGCTTGGATGAGAGCATATATATACCAGGATGGGGGATATAGATACAGAATTGGGGGACAATACCCCTATAACAGTGTCAGCAGCAGACCCCCTCCCCCATAACAGTGCATCATGACTAGTGTTGAGCAAATTTGTTCAACATTTCTAATTTGTGTTTGTGACATCTGCATGACAGCGTGGCAAATCAGGAAAGTTCATGGACGGAGCCGATTTTTTGGCGTGAACAAGTCGGAATCCCGAACACAAGCACAAATTTGAAATGCCAAACAAATTTGCTCAACACTAATCATGACCACATTTTTTGTTTTCATTTTTTTTTTCAAGTGCGTCTTATGGTCCAGTGCGTCTTATGGTCCAAAAAATACGGTATTTCTCCCAGAAGATTATTGCAATTACACATGTTTTGTTATACACATGTTTATTTCCTTTGTGTGTATTGGAATAACACAAAACACAGAGAAAAAAAGGGCAAATTGGACATAATTTCACACAAAGCTCCAAATATGGGCTGGACAAAATTGTTGGCACCCGCAACTTAACATTTGGTCGCACATACTTTGGAATAAATAACTGCAATTAATCGCTTCTTATAACCATTAACAAGCTTCTTACACCTCTCAACTGGAATTTTGGACCACATTTTTTTTGCAAACTGCTCCAGGTCTCCAGGTCTCTCATATTTGAAGGGTGCCTTCTCCCAACAGCAATTTTAAAATCTCTCCACAGGTATCCAATATTATTTAGATCTGGACTCATTGCTGCCCACTTCAGAACTCTCCAGCACTTTGCTTCCGTCCATTTCTGATTCCTTCTTGAAGTATGTTTGGGGTCATTGCTCTGAAGGAAGACCAATAACCTAAGATGCAAACCCAGCTTTCTGACAATGGGCACTATATTGCGACTCAAATTTGTTTGGTAATCTTCAAATTTCATGATGCTTTGCACACAGTCAGGGCACTCAGTGCCAGAGGCAGCAACACAACCCTAAAACATCTTTGAACCTCCACCATATTTGACTGTAGGTAGGTACTGTGTTCCTTTCTTTATAGGCTTCATTCTGTTTTTGGCAAAGAGTAGAATTATGTGCTTTACCAAAATGCTTTATCTTTCTCTCATCTGTCCACAAGATGCTTTTCCTGAAGGATTTTGGTTTACTCACGTACATTTTGGCAAATTGCAGTCTAGCTTTGTTATTTATCTCTGTGTTAGCAGTGGGTCCCTCCTGGGTCTCCTGCCATAGATTTTTGCTTCATTCAAAAGTCGACGGATAGTTCGGGCAAACATTGCTGCCACCAGAGCAAGCAGGACAGCTTGAATTTTGTTGGAACTTAATTGGGGCTGCTTATCCACCATACGGACTATCCTGCATTGCAAACTTTCATCAATTTTTCTCTGTCATTCATATCCAGGGAGATTAGCTACCTTGCCATAGGTTGCAAACTTTTTGATTATGTTACACTCTGTGGACAATGGAATATCAAGATCTATAGAGATGGACTTGTAACCTTGAGATTTGTTATGGATCTAGGTGGTGCAACCTCTGTGCTGCGGTGCAAGGAGGGACCAGAGGGGCGTAACTAGGTATCAACTCGGACCGGCCAAGGTCGTACGGCAGCTCAATTGACTCCGTGACCAGAGAAGGACCAAGCAGAGGGACCAGGTGCTACTCTGGGGACCGACCTTGTATGAGAGAGAGGTGACTCCCACGGGTCAGAAGGCAGGGACTGACCGGTAGTGTTGAGCCACCCCCGTAGTGTTCGAGTTCGGTTCGGTTCGTCGAACACCCGTGTGTTCGCCGAACTGTTCGTCGAACTATTCGTCGAACACCTTTGAACACCGTTAAAACCAATGGCAGGCAAACAAAAACACATAGAAACACATAGAAAACACCTTCAAAGGTGTCCAAAAGCTGACAAACTGCTCAGAAGACACAACTAACACATGGAAAAGTGACAAGTACATATAGTCATGTGAAAAGAAAAGAGGTGGAGGAGTAAAAGGAGGGGGAGACACAGATATAGGCATGTCATGCCCTTCTAAAATCCAAAAAGTGAGAAGCCGACACGTTCAGTCCGCTCCTGCCCGTGCCACCTCCGTGTCGCCGGGTTTGTGCCAGAGCCGCGGTGAACCCTGACGGCCAGCCCCCCTCTCCCTATACTGGTGCCTGTCCGCTGGTAGGTCGAGCGAGCCCCCCTGTGGTGGAGGCAGCTCTAAGCTTTTTAATTTAAATTGTCTCTCTAATTTGAATTAATACACTTTAAATCTATTTACAAGGATCTATTGGAGGGCAAGTGTCATGCCAGCAGCCACGTAATTCCAGCTCCAGTAGCGTCCACTAAAGCTGCTGCAGTTAAAAAGCTTTTATAAGGATTGAGCTCGGCTGTCCACCGCAAGGCATCTTACTGCCAGTCACAGCCCCTATGCCTTGGGGTGCCTCCTGATGCTCTTCACTGAGTATCCCGTGGTCCCGAAGCATTTCTTTTGAAAAAATTAAGTGTCCAAACTACAGGTGGTGTAGCTTGCTTAACAGCCGGGATAATCCGCTGACTAGCAAACACTGCTACTAGGCACAAAGTATTTCCTGGGCTAGATGCAGTTAAAAATTTGTAATTAGATACTCTCGTTGGATGCTGAGAAAGCATTCCATAGAGTCTCCTGGCACGCCATATATGATTCTCTTAAAAAGCTTGGGGTAGGGGTCTAGGGGACCCTTTTATAGCCAAAATCACGGCCCTGTATCACAATACATCACCTAGGCTGAAGATAAATGGAACTGTAGCACACTGAGGGCTCGGTTGCTACAGAGGTATTGCACCTCACCCAGAGGTGTGATATCTCACTCTCAGGTAAGGATGGAGTGTGGATCAGGACCCGACACCTGCATGCATTACACCACATTGCCGTGGGGCAGGGCGACCAATATGCCTCTGAGATGGGCACGACAGTCCCTGTCCCTGGCTGGGGTGGGGGGAGGGAACACTGAGGAAGGGGAACCCTGTAGTGCAGGAGCAGGGAGGAAGCAGTTCCTAGGTGCATTGAGAAGGGAGTATAAAAGGTGGGCACCATCTTAGTTCAGTGCAGAGAAGTCTGAGCAGAAGTGGCAGGGAGCAGGGGCTCTGCATGAGCTCTGCTCCGGAGGCGGGCCTAGTAACAGAGGCCCAGGCCTGCAAGAGGGAGAAGGAAGGAAGAGGAGCGGAGAAGGCTCCAGGAACGAGGAATGAAGGGATCCCAGGGGTGCGGACGGGCGAGTAGCCACCGCACGCCCGAATCCACCTGACTGGAGGGGTCAGGCCAAAGGGGGAGACCGGTCCCCGAAACTAGTGGAGGCAGTAAACGACCCTCAGCTAGAAACCGGAGGCTGTGACATTTTATGTGGCGCAGCCCCTCGCTACACCCTCTAGGAAGGCACCACATAGGGTCAGGGAAACTGGCGCCAAGTTTACCAAGAGGAGGCCCGAGGCAGCCGGACAGAAGGGTTGGTAAGAAAGGCCAGACAAAGGACACACAAAGGGGGTCCTGTGAAGCGCTCCAAAGTTATCTGGGAGTTGTCTGAGCCCCTCACCTGGTGAGCACAGTACGACGTGGGCAGTCGTTACCTGCAGATGTGGTCTGGATAATAAGAACTGTGAGTAAAGGCCCTGGACTGCATCACTGACTCCGTGTCGTTACTGCTGCAGCCCTGCACCATCACCCCCATCCTCCGCATACACTGCCCTGAGGCTATACTCCTCCCGTGGGGAGTTATGCTACGCTCTGCTGCACCCACAACACCAGCCTCAGCGGTCTGCCCTGCAGCAGCGGTTCACTCTGACCGCAATCCACGGGTGGCGTAGTCGGACATTTAAACATCAAAACCACATAAATAGTTCCGCCACTGGTTTGACCACCCTGAGCCACCGAACCGGGTCGCCGCCACGAAGACTACAACCACCAGCAACCACCAAAAAGGGTCCGGCTCCAGGTGTCCCAAGGCCCAGGGGGTGCATCAGAACATTTTCATCACCTTTCACAATCACCAATGGGACAAGGCAGGGATGTCCTCTGTCCCCTCTCTTATACATCCTAGTGACGGAGCACCTGCTCTCATCAATTCGCCATAACCCCAATATTAGGTGGATTGAGGTGGGAGGCACCGAGTACAAGTGCTCTCTATTTGCTGATGATGTCCTAGTATATATCACTCAATCACATATATCCATCCATGCTGTTATGGCTGAAATAGATCACTTTGTTACATGGTCAAATTTTAAAATCAATGCAGCGAAGTCTGAGGCCCTCGATGTCTCCCTCCCCAAATCCATATAGGATTCCATCCAGTCCAACTTTCCCTTTGCCTGGCCCTCACAGGGTATCAAATACTTAGGAATTCCTATTCATAGAGACCTCTCCCATCTATGTTATCTTAATTTTGGGCCCTTTATTGAACAACTCCATACAGACCACGGTTGGCAAGTTAGAACTGTAAGATTCACTACGTGAACCACTGGTGTTTTGTGGAAAAGCACATGTACACTGTGTTCCAAATTATTATGCAAAAAGTGTTTAGGAGTGATAAGGGAAGAATTTGTTTGTTTGTCAGTTAAACTCATTGATGGTGATGTGTGTCAGGGCTCTTTATATCACTGTAAGCAATTGCAGACACCTGTGCTAATTAGTTTGGTAGGTGTGTCCAATGAAAGGCAAGACTACTTAAGAAGGCTGTCTCACATTATTAAGCAGCCTACATTTTCTGCCAAAATGGGAAAGAAAAAGGATGTGTCAGCTGCTGAGAAGCAAAAAATTGTGGAGTGTTTAGGTCAAGGCATGACTACAATCAACATTGTGCGATGATCAGGATGAAGTGTCTTGGCAATCAAGAAGTATGTAGCTGATTCACAGTACACACGTGTGCGTGCTGATAAGGGCAAATTGAGGACTCTTTCCTACAGGCAATTACGTCAGGTTAAAAGAGCAGCGGCAAAAAAGCCTTGTCATAGCAGCAGACAAGTTTTTGAAGCTGCTGGTGCCTCCAACGTCCCCCGAACAACAAGATGCAGGGTCCTTCAGAGGTTTGCAGCTGTGCATACGCCATCCTGTCGACCTCCTCTATCCACTTCACACAAGCAGAAACGGCTCCAGTGGGCCAAACATTACATGAAGACTGATTTCAAAACTGTTTTGTTCACGGATGAGTGCCGTGCAGCGCTCGATGGTCCAGATGGTTGGAGTGGAGGATGGCTGGTTGATGGACACCCCACGCAAACACAGCTACAGCACCAACAAGGAGGAGGTGGAGTAATGTTTTGGGCTGGAATCATGGGGAGAGAGATTGTCAGCCCCTTTAGGATCCCTGAAGGCGCTAAAGATGAACTCCATAATGTATGTGGATTTTCTCAAACAGCACTTCCTGCCATGGTTCAAGAAGAAGAACCGTGTATTTCACAGCAAGATCATTATTTTGCATGATAATGCACCATCTCATGCTGCACATAAAACATCTGCATCTCTGGCTGATATGGGCATAAAATGGGACAAACTTATGGTGTGACCCCCATGCTCCCCTGACCTCTACCCCATTCAGAACCTCTGAAGCATCATCAAAAGGAGTGTCTATGATAGCGGGAGGCAGTTCACATCTAAGCAACAGCTCTGGGAGGGTATTCTGTCCTCATGCAAAACAATTGAAGCAGAAACCATCCAAAACCTGACAAATTCAATGGACGAGAGAGTTCAGAAGCTCCTTTCGAACAAGGGGTCCTATGTGAAAATGTAACATCACCTAGAATAAAGTTTTGAGTTGAAAACTGTTTGATTTCAGTTTCTAATAACCTGCTAATGCTTATAATTTCAAAAATGACCATTTTTTTGGTCTTTATTAAAATGAAAAGGTTGATCGAAAAGTTTGGGGGATCTAAGAGTGTGGCAACCCAGTAGTCATGATTACTTCGAATTCTGACAATATGAGGGTCATGTTGCAGGTAGTGCAGCAAGAAGGCAGTTATGTGTCTTGCGCATCTCGGAGCCCCAAAATTATTTTCCGGGCTAGATGCAGCTAAAAATTATTATTAATTTTAAATCTGGTGGAGCTTAGTATAGATGGCCTAATAGGATCAGTGCTGCACACTGCTACAAAGCCCAAATTATTTTCCAGTCAAGATACAGATAAACATGATTAGTAATTTTAAATCTGGTGGAGCTTATTATAGATGGCCTAATAGAATCAGTGCTGCACACTGCTACAAAGCCCAAATTATTTTCCAGCCAAGATACAGATAAACATGATTAGTAATTTGAAAGCTTAAAACGGTTGGTAGGGTGATTTTAACCAATCATCAAGCTTTTACTCTCCCCAGGATGACACAGGGGTAGAAAAGTCGTTTCGGATCCATGATTTGTTCATCTTTATGAACGTGAGTCTGTCTACATTATCAGTAGAGTGCCGCGTGCGCTTATATGTCAGCACACCCACAGTAGCGCTGAACACACGTTCAGACAGAACGCTGGCTGTGGGGCATGACAAGATTTCCAAGGCGTAAGAGGCGAGCTCCGGCCATTTATCCAGATTGGAAGCCCAAAAAGAGCAAGGGTCCAGTGACACAGTCATGGCTTCAATGTTTACTTGGAGATACTCCTGTACCATCGTCTCTAGGCGTTGACTATGTGTCAGACTTTTTGTCTCCTGTGGCCTTGCAAAGGATGGGCTAAAAAAGTGGTGAAATGATTCCGCAAAATTGATGTTACCAGCAGATACTGTGGTTCTGTTACGGTTTGAGTGCTGAACACTTGACGGTCCCACGGTTGGCAAGTTGGAACTGTGAGATTCACTACGTGCACCACTGGTGTTTTGTGGAAAAGCACATGTAAGATTCTGCAACAGTCTCTGCTGATACTCCTGCATGCGTGCATCCCTTTCTATGGCAGGAATAATTTCTGCAAATTTACTTTTGTACCGGGGATCTAACAGTGTGGCAACCCAGTAGTCAGGATTATTTCTAATTCTCACAATTCGAGGGTCATGTTGCAGGTAGTGCAGCAAGAAGGCACTCATGTGTGTTGCGCATCTAGGAGCACCAAGTCTCTGTTGTGTTGGTGGCGAGGTAACAATCATGCTTCCTTCCTCTGTCCTCTCCCCCCAACCTCGCACAACAGAAATGTGATAAAGGTCTCCCTCATCTGATGAGTCTTCCATCAGTTCGTCCTCCACTTCTTCCTGGGCTCCTGCACCTTCCTCACTAGTTTGGCTGCTACCATGCGCCCTGGTAAAACCATCTCCCCCACCCTAACATGCCTGCCGCCTTGGTGCTGCCGACCGTCTGGACCTTGCAGATGTTAGCCCTTCCGCATACAACTCCTCCTCCTCTACTTCCTCCA